>NC_133135.1:67745882-72745882 GCF_048418815.1 Hemitrygon akajei | reverse complement strand
GAAAGAATTGAATTAGCCAATCAGTTGAAACAACTAGATCAAAAATATGCTCTAGCTCCAGATCCTGTTTTATGTAAAAGACATGTTAAAATTAAATTAAAAGTTAAAATTAAATATGATCTTCTGTTAACATATCCAATTGAAACTCAATTTCTTAAAGAGAAAACTCAATTTTACATTCACGGAGATAAATCAGGCCAACCAATTAAAAACTTATGTAGTGAAACGACAAATAAAGAAATTTGCAAAACTAATGGTGATAGGACAACTGATCACTTTGAAATAAATGATACCTTCACAGAATTCCATTCTAAACTTTATAGATCTGATTCCCCTAAAGATAATACTGTAATGAATAATTTTCTAGATCAATTAAATATCCCTGCACTTTCTGCAGATAATAGCAAATAGATGGATCAACGCATTTCTTATGAGGAAATTGCCAAGGCTATACGTTCATTACACTCGGGGAAGGCTCCAGGTCCAGATGGATTTTTTGGAGAATTTTATAAGGCTTTTTCTTCATTAATTATACCACAGTTACACTTAGTCTTTTTGGATTCTTTCAAATTGGGTAGCTTGCCTCAATCTTTCTATGAAGCCTCTATTTCGCTTATCCTAAAGAAGAACAAGGACCTAACTGAATGTTCTTCATATAGGCCAATTTCATTACTCAATGTTGATACTAAAATCCTTTCTAAAGTTCTGGCTCATGCGATTGAAAATATTTTACCTTCTATTATTTCTGATGATCAGACTGGATTTATTAAAAAACAAAATTCCCATTTTAATATACACCGTGTATTAAATGTTATTTACTCTCCCTCCCAGGAGATATCAGAATGTGTGATATCCTTAGATGCTGAGAAGGCCTTCAATAGGGTTGAATAGAATTATTTATTTAAAACCTTAGAAAAAATTAATTTTGGACCAGATTTAATTCAATGGATTAAATTACTTTATCTATCTCCTTCTGCTCGTGTTGTTACTAATTTTCAAAATTCCAAACCATTTAAACTTCATCGCGGAACTAGACAAGGCTGTCCATTGGGCTCTTTGCTCTTTGATCTGGCTTTAGAACCCCTTGCCATTGCTTTTCGAGAATCTAATGATATTTGTGGTATTTTAAGGAGAGGTATTACTCACAAAATCTCGCTTTACACTGATGATATATTGCTGTTTATCTCTAATGTTGAGACCTTGTTACCTTGCATACTTTCTTTACTCTCCCATTTTAGCCAGTTTTCAGGATATAAATTGAACCTACATAAGAGTGAATTATTTCCTTTAAATAATTTGGTATCAATTAATACTAATCTCCCTTTTAAAGTTGTAAGGAATCAATTTACTTACTTGGGTGTAACAGTCACTAAGAATTACAAACACCTGTTTCAAGAAAACTTTCCTACTTTATTGAATCGTGTAAAAAGGGTATCATTACATTGGTCACCTCTTTCAATATCGTTGATTGGACAAATTAAATCTGTTAAAATGAATATTCTACCTAAATTTATATATCTTTTTCAGGCTTTACCTGTTTTTATTCCTAAATCCTTTTTTGACTCTCTTAATTCAATTTTATCCTCCTATATATGAAAAAATAAACGTTCTCATTTAAATAAAGTTCATCTTCAAAAATCTAAAAAGTCTGGAGGTCTAGCCTTACCTAATTTTAGGTTTTATTACTGGGCAGTTTTGATATCTTATGTTTTGGCTATATTATATTAATCGTGCAGACTGTCCGGTATGGGTCTCTTTAGAAGCTAACTCTGTTAATAAATTTTTATTATTTCTCTTCTTGGATCGTCACTTCCTTTATTTTTAAGTAAACTGATAATTTAATAGTTAAACATACTCTGAGGATCTGGATACAATTTAGAAAACACTTGGTTTATTGAGATTTTCTCTTTCAAGTCCCATTTATTCTAATTTTTTTAAACCCTCCAAGAATGGGACAGGTTTGGTATTAAATGTATTTGGGATCTGTTTGTTGGCGGAAACCTTTTTTCATTTGGGCAATTGTCAGCTAAATATAGCTTACCCAAAACTCACTTTTTTAGATATCTACAAATCATAAACTTTCTAAGAACTCAATGATGCACATTTCCTATAAGTTCAGATAAGAACTTACTAGATGTAATTTTTAGTTTGACACATTTTCATAATAGTTCAATATCTAATGGTATGTTACTGGAGATGAGGAATTTCCTTTAGACAAAATTAAGAATCTCTGCGAACAAGATTTACAGACATCAATATTTGAGGAAACTTAGAATGAAATTTTTAAACTGGTTAATACTTCATCGCTATGTGCTCATCATTCCCTCATACAATTTAAGATGGTACATAGAGCTCATATGACTAAGGTTAAGCTATCTCGTTTTTATTCGGATATATCTCCCTACTGTGACAGATGTAATAATGGAGAAGCTTCATTAATTCATATGTTTTGGACTTGTCGGAATCTTGAAAAATATTGGAAGGAAGTTTTTCGAACTTTTTCCTTACTTTTAAAAGTCAGTTTTAAGCCTAACCCTCTGATGGCCCTATTCGGTATTGTTGCAGGACAGGATATTAAGCCGAAGACATCTGATTTACATATTTTGGCCTTTAGCTCTCTTATAGCTAGGAGGGCGCTTTTCTTCAAATGGAAAGATGTTTTTCCTCCTACTCACGCTCAATGGTTATGCGACGTTATGTCATGCTTAGAATTAGAGAAGAATTGTTGCTCAATTTCTGAATCTCATCAAGACTGTCAAACATTGTGGGTACCTTTTCTGAATTATTTTCAAAACCTTCAACCCATTCTTTAAATTCAGATGTTGGCTATTATTAATTTTTATTATATGAGAATGTATTTTACCTTTTTTCTCCTTAATAAACAGCTTTTGTCTTGGTAGGGGTTAGATTCTTTTTTTGTAATAAATCAGTATAGCTCAATATAACTTTTGATTAACTTACATGAATACGGGGTAATGAGATTGTTATTATGAACAGATATAATGTAATTGGTAGTTTTTTAAATCTTTTTTGACCTTTTATATATAATTTCTTGTACTCTGTATTCCTTTATGTAGAAACTAATAAAAATATTGGGAAGAGAAAGGCTGGCTCTGTATAGGAGTCTAATTGGACACATACTGGAGGCTGTGGTATATAAAGGACCCTACAGAAAATCCCTTAAGGAAACCATGCTGACTTTGGCCTATTTTATCATGTGCCTCCAAGTACCCTAAAATCTAATCCTTGATAACTGACTCCAAGATCATTCCAACCATTGAGGTCAGGCTATAATTTCCTTCCTTCTGCCTCCATCCTGCTTGAAGAGTGGAGCAACATTTACAATTTTCCATTCCTTTGCAACCATGCCAAAATCTATTGATTCTTACTGATGCCTCCACAATCTTTTCAGATCCATTTTTCAGAAACCTCAGATGTTGTCCATCTGGTCCAGTAGACCCATCTACCTTCAGACTATTCAGCTTCCCAAGCACCGTCTCCCTAATAAAAGCAATTGCACTCACTTCTATCTCCTGACACTCTTGAAATTTTGGCATACTGATTGTGTCTTCCACTGTGAAGACTGTTACAAAATAATTAATTCAGTTTGCCTGCTATTTCTTGTCTCCCATTACTAGCACTTCAGTGTTAATTTCCAGTGATCTGATATCTACTCTTGCTTCACTATTACTCTCCTCTAACTTCCCACTATTTTTTTTGCCCTATTATATGCCCTCTTTTTTGCTTTTATGTGGGCTTTGGCTTCCCTTGTCAGTCACAGTTGTGTCATCTTCCCTTAGAATACTTTTTCTTTGGAATTTAACTATCCTGCTCCTTCCAACTTGCTCCCAGAAACTCCAGTCATTCCTGCTGGGTCCCCTTCCAATCAACTTTGGCCACTTCCTCTCTCATGCCTCTATAATTCCCTTTACTCCAATGTAATACTGAAACAGTTGACTTTAGCTTCTTCCTCTCAAATTTGCAAGGTGAATTCTATTATATTATGATCACTGCCTCCTAAGCGTTCCTTTACTTTAAGCTCCCTGATCAAATTCAGTTGAGTACACAGTGCCCAATCTAGAATAACTGTTCTCCTAGTGGGCTCAACTACAGGCTATTCTAAAAAGGCACTTTACAAGTTCTCTTTCTTGGAATCCAGCACCAACCAGATTTTCTCAATTTTCTTGCATATTGAAATCCCCCATAACTATTGTAACATTGTCCTTTTGACATGCCTTTTCTATCTCCCATTGTAAGTTGTAACCCACATCCTGGCTGCTGTTTGGAGGCCTGTATATAATTCCCATCAGAGTCTTCTTAACCCTGTATTTTCTTAACTCTACCCACAAAGATTCTACATCTTCCAAATGCATGTCACCTATTTCTATGGATTTGACTTCAATTTTACCACAGAGTCATGCCACCCCCTTTGCCTACCTGCCTGTCCCTTTGATACAACGTGTATCCTTGGACATTAGTCTCCCACTTATAATCTTCTTTCAGCCATGATGCCCACAGTGTCATACGTACCAACCTGTAACCGTGCTACAAGTTTGTCTACATTGTTCCATAAATTATGTGCATTCAAATATAATCCCTTCAGTCCTGTATTCATCATCCTTTTCTATTTGGTCCCCATTTTACATTGCAACTCATCCCGCTTTCTGTAATTACAGATTGCCTTAGTAGACCAACTATGTCAGTCGTTAGCACTATCACTCCAGTTCCCATCCCCCTGCTAAATTAGTTTAAACTCTCACCAATAGTTCTAGCAAGGATATTGGTCCCCCTTGGGTTCAGGTGTAACCTGTCTTTTGTACAGTTCATACCTTCCCCAGAAGAGATCCCAATAATCCAGAAAACTGAAGCCTTGCCCCCTGCACCAGTTTCTCATCCACGCACTCACCTGCCAAATCATCCTATTCTTATCCTCACTGCCATGTTGTACAGGCAGCAATTCAGAGATTACTACCCTTGAGGTCCTGTTTTTCAGCTTTCGACTTAGCTCCTGAAATTTTCTCTTCAGGACCTCCTCCCTTTCCTTACCGTTGGTGCCAGTACAGTGTGTACCAAAGAGACTGGCTGCTTGCCCTCCCTCTTTAGAGTGCTGTAGACCTTGGCACCTGGGAGGCAACGTACCATCCAGGTGTCTCTGTTACATCCACAGAATCTCGTGTCTACTCCTCTAACTATGAAATTCCTTATCACTGCTGCACTCCTCTTCTCCCGCTTCCCTTCTGAGCCACGGAGCCAGACTCAGTGCCAGAGACATAGACGCTGCTGCTCTCCCCTGGCAGGTTGTTTCCCCATACCCCATGACAGTGTCCAAAGCAGTATACGTGTTATCGTGATACTCTGTCCTGGCTGCCCATTTCTTTCTCCGTTCCTGGCAGTCACCCAGGTACCTGCCTCCTGCAACTTGGGGGTTGTACCCTGTCTCTGCAGTGTACTCTGTGAAGTACAGCACGCAGGAGTTGTTGTATTTTTAGGACTACAGACTGACGGTGAATAATCCAAGTCAATATTTATTCTTGACCCAATATCATTAAAATAGAATATTTGGTCATGATCATACTGTTAGAGAATTGGTGAGTACAAGTAGCTATGTTTCCTGATGATATTACTTCAACAGTCAGAAAGGTATCAACTTAACAAAACTTCAATCTAAAGGAACTGTTGCCTAGAGACTTATTCAACCTCCCTTCTGAAGGATGGCAGTGTAGCATTCCCACATTGCTGAACTGAGGTGATGAGGTAGATTATGTGCTCAGATCTCTATAAAGGAAATGGAGTTCATAATCCTTAGATTTAGGGAGATGTACTGCTGGAACCTAATTACTCTGATATAGCATTATAAAATATGGTACTGTCTTCCTTTGCCACAATTTAATCATATTATCACAAAGCTTATGCTATTTTATTCCTGATTTTATAAAGATCAGAAGTTGTATAGAAAAATGAGGCCATTTCTTTAATTGATGAAGGTCAGAGTTCAACTTGTTTCCATCTGTAATGTAGGTCCTCAGAGACAGAATAATATTTTGCATTTGTCACTTTTTGCAAAAATTGTTTTTTTTGGTGTTGTATTTCTACACTTGTTAACCCATTTACTTGGGAGATAAGACTGGGGCAATACACAAAAGAATTAATGGTTCACAATTTTTTTTCTCAGTCGTGTTGCTATCATCTGAGTGAAAACATCAGGTCTGGTACAAACATAAGTACATGAATCCAATGTAAGTGGCTCAAAACTCGTATCAAAGTAACAACAATATGACTGACAAAATCTATTACCTCACTTAATCAGATTATAGCAATAAATAGCCTTTAGGATAAAATGCCCTGCTAGAAAAGCAACATTTTAAACTAAATCCTGCAATGCATTTCTTCCACAGTTATAATCCAATATTTCTTTATACTCTTTTCACAGACGCCAGTTATAGTTGTGGGAGTAGCGTAAATGGGTCACAGAGATTTAGCCCATTGGATCAGCAAGGAATTGACTGATTCCTAAGCTTAGCCTTGCTGATCTGTCTTTCAGAGCGTTGAGCACTGAGCAGAATCAGCGGGCACAGCAGACAAAGGAACAATGTGCACAGTTAGGATGTAAGTTAATAGTAAGAAATGAAATACAAACAGCAAAGGCAGAGCTGGCACAAGACTAAAGGTTTTTGAAGATTTTTCATGTCTTTAAAGAATTGTCTTGGAGAAATGGTATTATCAGTTCTTAAGGCTTCCATTTTCATGTTGGCTGTTGCAGGTAAATATTTCTCAAAAATATTCTTTTGCAAGAGTATAAGAGTGAGTGTTACTTAAATACTCATGAGAAAAAGAAGTAGATGATGACATCTTATATACACAGTTACTATTTAAATGCTCCTTTCTAAATGAGCTTCTGGTGAGTTCATTGCAGCTATTAAACAGCAATATTGTGTGGTGAAGGATCAGGGCATCACTTATACTGGATAAAAAGTCTTTAAATGTTAGTTGGTGTTGCAAAGATCCAGAGGAACCTTAATATACTTATTAGCATTTTTTATGTTTTGAAGAGTGTAACTAGCTCAATTAATCTTTCAAATATAATTCATTGGAATTACTTCATGGTTTTACTGAACTGGAAATGATTTGCTTGAATTTGACTGCTTTTTTCTCAAAAGAGAGATGTTAATCTGCAGTTCCACTATCAAGAGTCACCAAGATTTTTGTGTTCAATATATTAACCAAAAATAGATTAATCTCCATAATCCACAGGAAGCTGTCACCTCGATATAGAGGTGATATAACAATTAACTACTTATGAGGTTACTTCTAATCATCATATTTATTTAAATTATTTCTATTTGCTTATTTTGTATATTGATTAATGGAACAACTTATAATCAATAAGTGTTTTAATTTACAGAAAAGTGTAACAACTATTTTGGCTGTCCTACTGACGTGTATAATGCAATGTAATTGCATTTAGCGTGTGTCATCCACTGTTAAGATAGAATTCCCGAATGGTTAAAATCATTACACAAAGTTTAATGGTTGGCTAATGGGCGGCTCAAATGTCAACCGGTGGGTAAAGAACCTAGAGATGACATGAGGAGAAACTATCTTAGACAAAGAATCAATTTAGAATCCATTTAAAATGTGCTAGAAATTCTCAGCAGTTCACCCAGCTTCTATATACAGAAAAATAGAATTCATGGTTACAGCATTTTCTGTTTTTGCTTCAAATTCCTAGCAACTGCAGTTGGTTGATTTTCATTGGGAATGCAATGCTTCAGAATGTAGGGGACAAATTCATGAGGCAATATGATAAATAGAAAGAGGAGAAAAACACAGGAATGTAGGAGGGAGGGGTTTTATAGCATGGGGCTAGATTGGAATGGAACTAACTTGATTGCTCTTTGAAATTGGTGCCACAGACTCATTGGTCCAAATGATCTGAGTACAACTGGTTTATCACATACATCATTGATAATCATTACTGCAGTAATTTAGAATTAGTTAGGAGTAATGAAATATTAGGAGTTAATATTTCCATCCATTCTACTTTTAACCATGTGGGTTTCCTCTCACTTCCCAAAGGTGTTCAAGTTGATAGGTTAATAGGCCTCTGTGCTTTACACCAAGTGATTTGCTGAGTGGTTGGATCTGGGAGAATTAAATGGGTGTATGGGTAAAACAAAATGGGATTAGCTTAAATGAGTGTTTGATGGTCAAGAGGGACTGATTCTGTACTATATCATAGCTCAGTCAAAATGGTGACAAAAGGAAGTGATTTTTGATGGTGACTGATAAGTTCAATAAATTCACATTTATGCGATATGTACAAAAGTTTTAATGTATTATCAGTTAGTAGAGCAAAAATGTATTTTCTTCCTTTTCAAGGCTCACATTGTGAAATGGATGTTAACGAGTGCGAATTAAGCCCTTGTCAAAATGGAGGAACATGCCAGAATACCCTAGAGGGTTATATTTGTCACTGTCCGACAGGAAGTGAACAAGAGATATTTTACGGAGGCCAGAACTGTACAGACATTCTAACTGGATGCGAGAACCATGAATGCCAGAACAAAGCGACATGCATTCCTTACGCGATAGATTCACAACACAGGTACCATTGTCGCTGTGCTAATGGCTATACTGGCTTGAACTGTCAATTATCAACTACATTTTCCTTTGCTGTCAGTGGACATCTTCATTTTAAAACATCACTCACGGGGAGAAATCAGAACTCGACGAATAAACTTCCTTATCATGTATTCCTAAGGTGTAGAACTGTGCTGTCCAATGCACTTATTTTTCATAGAGGAACCAGAAAAACATTTATGAAATTGGAAGTACTCAACGGCCACTTATATGCATCTCTGCAAATAAGCAATGAACCGGTCGCAGGTCTTGAGATTTTTAAGAACGTAAGTGATGGAGAATGGCACGCTGTGGAAGTGACATTCAGCAGAAACTTTTCTGTCAAACTTTTGGACAACTCGTGTTTGGAAGAGTGCATGATCCTGAAGTTTATAGGAATGGAGAGTGAGGAATTTGCCACAGCATTTGAAAACATATTCTTTGGGGGCATGGAGGACAGCTATGGAGGATTTTCAGCAGCCACCCAGCCCCAGACCTGGCCTCATTTTATTGGTTGCCTTCAGGACCTAACAGTGGAATCAAAAGTAATAGACATGGGCGCTCTTACAATTGACTCAGCACTGAATGTGAAACCAGGGTGCAGCAAGAGCGGTTGGTGTCAGAGCAATCCGTGCCAGGGCAAGGGTCAATGTATCGATTTGTTGACCAATTACACATGTGAATGTTCCAGACCATATGTTGGTTGGAACTGTTCTGAAGGTAAATGGTACAATAATATTTCAAGGTTTTAAGTGAATACTCCACATTTTCTTAGATATACTGCTCACTATCCATTCTACATGTTCCTAATAGTTTAATTTCCCAATTCAGTGTTAAAGAACCATAAGATGGAGAAGCCCAGAACTTTGCTCCACTACTGACTAAGGTCACTGGTGATCAGACCTTGGTCTCAGTCCTTTTTTCTGGATGGTTTCCCATAAGCCTTAATTTCCCAATATTCCAAAACCTGGCTGTCCTAAGTTAATTATACTGTATTTAGTGATTTCAATTGAACAGCTTTCTCAGGTAGAACATTCCAAACACTACAAACCTCCTGAGAAGAAACCTGTTCTTATTTCTGACTTAAGTTGTTCTAATATTGTTGATTTGTTCTTAAATTGTGCCTTCAATTAGCATTGTACAGCACAGAAACAGGCCCTTTGGCCCAACTGGGCCATATTAATCAAGGTGCCCATCCAAGCTAATTTCTTTGTCAGAATTTAGTCATAATCTTCTAAACGTTTACTATCCATGTAACTATCCAAATGTCTTTCCTCAGCCACTTGCTGAATCAGTTCATTCCACATATATACTGTTCTCTGTGTAAATAAGAAAGTTGCCTCTCAACTTCCTATTAGATCTTTCCCCTCTCACCTTTAATCTATGCCCTGTATTTCTTGATTTCCCCACCCCTGGTAAAGTGACCAAGTACATCCACCCTATCTATACCCCTCATGAATAAATAAGATCACCTCTCAGTCTTTTATGCTTTTATGCTCCTCACCCTATTACAAAATCCCTTAAATCCTGGCAACATCTTTGTAAATATTTTTCTGCACTCTTCAATCACTAGATTCCCACACAAAGAGGAGCAAGCTTAGTGTAACTCTACCAAATGCTCCCAGAACTATGGGTGTGTTAGTCCATTCTTATTTTTCTAATCTCAAATGAGTACTTATTACCTGTACTTTCCTCATCAGACCTAGATTTGCTGCTGTTAATAGGATGCACCTATTTTCTTCTCTGAATGTAGAAACAAGAGTATTTGTTCAAAAATGTCTTGATATTTTATTATTTTCTATTGTGGTGCTTCAATCTCACCATCAAAGGTAAACCCATTCACTCTACCCATTCTCTTGCATTTTACATACTTGAAGAAGATCTAATTTTTTTATTGGTTCTTATTCACTTGCATCTACCTTACATCTCTTTAGTAACTTTATAGTCACTAATGTTCAGTAACTTCAGCAGTTTCCACATTTTTCCCAATACATTGATTAGTGATAGCATTACATGCTTTTTCTTTCAATTTGATAATGTCCCAAACTTCCTTTATTAGCCATGGGTGGATTATCCTTATTGTAATTTTCATAATGGATAATATCATTGTGAAATATACTTAAAATGCACTGCTTTACTACTGTCTTACCTTTAAATCTATTTGCCAGATTAGTCAACCCTACGTTTGTGCCCTTATAATTATCCTCATTTAAATTTAAGACACAAGTGTCATTCACCAATTTCTTGTGCTCAGATCATGAAATTCTATCATGTTATGACCACCATTTCCCAGAGGATGCAAAGAAACCTATTCTGTGTTGGTTCCACAGCATAATGTTTGAATAAATGGCCTCAAATACACTCTACTTGGTCATCCTCCAGGCTACCTTTTTCCATTTGACTTGTCCAATTTACATGAATGTTAAAGTTACTCAAGTACTTCTACAAGCCTATATTCACAAAAACCCATGCTGACTTCCTCCAGTGACTTTTTTCCCTTAATATTTTCTGTCTCCACCCAAGTAAGTCCTACATCTTGATCTTCTGTACCATGATCTTTACAAACAGCTACTCCATTTGTGTCTCGGTTTTGAAGGTGAAGTACCCAGATATTCCCAGCTTTGGTCACATTACAGTCATCTCTTTGTAATATTGTTTAAATCCTGCCCATTTGTCATTAATGCATTTACCATAATTTAAAGGCAGGATGATTTAGCTAAATACACTTTAATTCTGTCTTTCCACCAGTTTTCCTAAATCTGATGTTATTATCAGATGCAATTTATGCCTCTATATCCTGTCCTTTCCTGATGTTCAGTACTCCTATTGCTACTCTATACAATTGGATGGGCTGTCTCCTTAACTTTCTTTCCCCTTAGAACAGCTAACAAGATTTAATGTTCTGATTCTGAAGTGCAAAACTATTCCGGATTATTTTTCCAAGAAAAAAAGTATCAAAATTATTATAAAATTATGTTGTCAACAATAGATAGGGCTGCAGATCATAACTAGAAATGTTTCAGATTTTGTAATTAATTCAAATAACCTAAGTCTATTAAAATTGAACATATAATTTTGAATTTAGATATGTTCTTTCCAGACAGTACCTTTACAATTAAAACTTCGAACCCCTCACACCCATCATTTACATTATTGACTAAACTTCAGTGTATTATAGTTGACATTGACAGTGGCCTACATCTTGTTGGACATGATGTGTTGAAATCTCTACCCATAGTCCATACTCATCCAAGCCACCTGAAGAGGAATTACCTTGTTGGCCTTCACATTCATGTTGGATGTTGACGTAAGGTCTGGATGTTGACTGCAATACATCCGGTAAAAGGTAGAGGTCCCAAGCTTGAAAAGGTCCTGTCAGAAGTTATAGCTGGTGTGGTTAAAGCCATCACTGAACTTAATAATTTTTACATGACTTTCAGAATCAAAAATATTTAAAATCTGTAAACTTGAAATAATAATTATTGGAAATAATAATTTGAAGTAAACTAATTATGACTTACCCTTTGCCTCCTTACCGCCAAGCTTAGAACGGCATTGAAATGGCTGTGCAAAAGTAAATCAGCCAACTGTTTTGTAGACTTGCCTACCCTTCAGCATGATACTGGGAAATTTAGGCAAGATGGAGTTCCATCATTGGACTCTATGTGGAGTTCAGCAACAAAGTGCCGTGACAGACATCGGGTCACCTATCAGTCAGTAAGTCTAGAACACTTCACACGTGCACATGTTTTGGAGGCTTGAATCACTCCACTTCAAACATTTTCCTCTGAAACACTGGTGGCAGCCAGGAAGATTAACCTGTGTTTTTGAGGAGCATCAATGACAAACCTATAACAATCCAAAACACAAAGTGCACTGCAGATGCTGGGGTCAAAGCAACACGTACAAAAGCTGGAGGAACTATAACAATCCCAAGTTGCCAACAATAAATCGAGTTACAAGTCATAGTTAGAAAAGCTTCAAATTGTATAATTAAAGGTATAATTTTGAATTTAAAACAAGTTTGTTGACCAGCAGAGTCCCTTTACTGTAAATATAAGTGTTCTTGCCACTTTAACCACCAGATATTCTCATCTCTGTTAATTTTGACAATCGAATTTAACAAGTTTGATGCAAATCATGTCTAAGTCACTGCCGGCTTTATTGGAAAGTGATTCGATCTTCAATTATGGGACAAAATGAGCAAGAGTGAATCAGCTGCCTTTTGGATACCCTGCCCAATACTCTGTTACTTTGACCCTAATTTTAAAAAAATGACGGAATACAGAACGGCTGAATTTTGTTGAACTTGTTTTGTTTGACCGTGCAAGACCGGCATGTATCACAATGCTTAGTTAAACACTGTTAGATTTCACTCAAATTTATCTGGTGCATACACTCTTAATAAATGCATTTGTTTTATTTTAATCAATAATGCTAGTCTAATTTCTTTTGGGGTAGAAACTGATGCAACTCTGTACATAAGCAAATTGGTCAGTGACCGAAGTCTCATAATTGATTCAGAATGACGTTTAATGGTAGAGTATTCTGCCTTTTTTCTTCCACAGAATTAATTCCTGGTGGATTTGGCTATGAAGATTCCAAAAGCTATGCTTTGTTTGTCATTGATGATGATCCAGGAGAAGAAGTGAACATATCCATGTTTGTTCGCTCTCACAAACCAGACGGTGTGCTGTTGATCCTGAGGAACAGTAGTGTTCTCTATCTACAGATGGAGTTGGAAGCTGGCCATGTGGTAGTCCGATCTCACTTGTCCAAACCTCTCACAAGTGATCACTACATCACGGACAGTGAATTTTATTTAATAACTGTGGAATTAAAACAAAACACAATCAAACTTGTTCAGATGGGACAAGTGGTAGGTCATGTACAAATTCCTCCGATTAGAATTCGAACTGGTGATGTAGTTTATATCGGAGGCTTGCCAGATCAGCCACAACATACTCAAGACACAAGACACTTTGAAGGATGCATCCAGGATGTAAAGATCAACAACAAGAGACTTGAATTTTATCCCATTAGTATCCCCAAGGAGACTTACAGTAACAGAATACTTGTCAATATAACAAGAGGCTGTAATGGCAACAATACATGTAAGGTACAGTATACTGATTACATCACACATCCTCATTCATTGAGTTTTATCTAATTGATGTGAAGACAACCAATTATAACCAAAATATCAGCACAATAATATCAGAGCAAACAAGTATTTGTCACAAAGGCAACAGTGATGGAATCCGTCATTTGAACTACAGTGAATTCTGGTTAATTGAGACCAGTAAACTTTGGTCTAATAAGGTACCTGCCCTAATGAGCCAAAGTTTCAAGAAAGTAGTTTAAAAAAGGTATAAAAAAGACTAACAAATTATGTATTTAAATGAAAATACAGATTAAAACATTACCAATACCTCTTCAGTGCTATAAAACTGTGTATTAGTTGCTAATAATTATTGACGGAGGAATGAACCCCGTGTATGCCATCGTGTTCTTCTGATAAACTGTAAATGAAGAAGATCAGTCTAGACTGCCTTCATACAATGTTTTCAACAAACGTTTCCTTCAAATCTTCATTTTCATTGTAACATTCAAGATGATTGTCAATACCTTCAATTTCTTTGTAGTACCTAACTTGTTGAAGGAGTGAAATTATTACCGGAATCTACTGTATTTTCTTCAAAGAATTTCAGAGACTCCTAAATCAATTAAAAATGTGAAGTAAACTAATTTAAAATATGAAAAAATATATTTACATATATTTTGCCTGACTGGCAAAGTATACCTTGTTTTCAATTCTTTACCAAAATGCTTGCAAGTGATAAGTACATGGAGTCAGTATAATTTAGAACAGAAGAACACAATTCAGATTTTATCATTGCTACCACCATGTATCTTAATATGAAGATATACAGTGTTAATAGTTATAAAAATTTTGCATGTCTAATTAAATCCTAAAAATTTATTTAAGCATTAAAAACAAATGAAGGTGCTTATTGGTATCAGAGATTCCGTATGCAATTCTAACAGGGCAACCTATTAATACAAATACAATTCTTTGAAAGGTAGGCATTCTCCAGAGAATAAATATAGCACATTTTTAAGCAGTTAGATTTGGTATCTAGAATTGAATCTGCCAGATATAATTTTTCATTCTGTATTTTTTTATTTGTTTTCCTAGTTCAGCCCTTGCTTGAATGGTGGAATCTGCTCTTCCATCGAGGATGACTTTGTCTGCAACTGTCCTTCGAATACCTCGGGAAAAACCTGCAACCAAGTCCAGTGGTGCCAGCTGAGTCCATGCCCGCAAGGTTCAAAATGTCACCTGATCAGAGGTGGATCTGATTGTAAGTGGGGAACTTCCCATTTTTCTCAACAGTTGTATTCTTCTAAGTTCAAAGTAAACTTTATTATCAAGATATGGATATGTCATGAAATACTTCCCTGAGATTTGTTTTTGTAGGCGTTCCCAGAAGAACAAAGAAGTACAATAGAATCAATGAAAACTGGCAAGTTGTGTAATTACAAAAAGAAACAAGTAATAATAAGAATAAATAAGTAAATAAATAAAACTGTGAACATGAGTTGTAGAGTCCTTGAAAGTGAGTTTAAAGGATGTGTTCAATGAACAGTTCGGTGTTATGGTGAGTGAAAATATCCACGCTGATTCAGGAGCCTGATGGTTGAAGGGTAATAATTATTCTGGACCTGATTGTGTGGGACCTAAGGCTCTTGTACCTCCTCCCTGATGGTAGCAGAGAGAAATTCCTTCCGGCATTGGCAGGGAGTGTGGACAAAGGCTTTTCAGATTCCTCATTTGCCCTTGCAATTGTCTTGTTCCATGGCTCAGCTTTCTGTTCACATCTCTACAAAGGGGATGGATAGCCAATTTGTTTACAGCATTTCTGTGAGCTGTGTTGTTGATTGTGTGTAAACAGAAAGACCCTTGTTTCTTACTAGAAAAGGAAGGAGATGCAAGTACAAGGTAAGAAAAAGCAGGCTGCCAGCTGAGATGACAGCCTAATGTCATTGTGGGAAAAAAAAAGATTTTTCCAATGAAAGGATTTGAAACTTCATACTGGATCTTACAGTGCAAATGCGTATTGCTGATATATAGCAAGGTGTGTGTTGCTAAACAGAGAGTTCTCCCAGAGGTGGAACAGAAGCTGATCATTTGGTTGTGCAGGAAAGCAAAAATACACCTGGTTATATGGGGCTAGAAAACACTTTGAGAGAGTTTTGTTAGGAAAGGAGCAATATGACAAGCTCATTGTAGTTTTTGTTGTGTATGGGGAGTCAGCCAGTAAGCTGCTATGGAAGTACAACTGGCATTGTAGAACAGAAAACAGAAGTGTTGTTAGACATTTTGCCCCATTGGGTAGCATTTTATTTTGTGTCACCATGTAAACATTAATCTTGAAGTGGGAATCACTACTTTGATCATTATGATTGTTCCTACCTTATTGCAGAAAAAAGCAGATTACATAACTGAACTAAGCTTTCTTCACTGAAAGGTAAAACAGTCCCTCTTTGGCGATTTTTGATTTTAAAAAAAGGCACATGGGGATTCCCGTGATGCTGGCTACTGCCTCAAGGTGGCGTCAATACACAAAATGCGAAGATGATCAGACTATTTAATGAAATGCCAGGTCACATTGAACTTGAGAGAGGATTTACCACATTTCCAGATTTTAAATACACACATTAAAACAAAAGAAGCAGTAGCAGTTTTTATATTTACATTTGAAAATGGGCATTAGGACTGACCCTCTAGGTCAGAGGTTCCTAACCTGGGGTCCTCAGCTCCCTTGCTTAGTGGTATTGGTTATGTTGTGTAACTTCAAAACATTAAAATAATTCAAAGAAAGACATGTGAGTCCAAAATGTGAGTCTATCGTCATCTTTTACTTTAAGCAAGGCATGCACATATCACGTGGTAGTATGATGTATGTAATTTATATATTTATACATATAACCCATAATTAATTAGTTAAATGAACAAGAATCCTTAATCAATCAATATATATACAAGACTACTCAATTATTATTGAAACATTAAATACACAACACTCCTCTCTGCTTAGCTATAAACTCCAACTCAATGTAGAAAGCATCTCAACTATATACACTGTATGCTATATAATATAATCACTATATACAGATACCACAGTGTAGCAAATTTTAAAGTGTA
This sequence comes from Hemitrygon akajei, assembly GCF_048418815.1. Lineage (NCBI taxonomy): Eukaryota > Metazoa > Chordata > Chondrichthyes > Myliobatiformes > Dasyatidae > Hemitrygon > Hemitrygon akajei. The sequence continues at coordinate 72,729,054 of NC_133135.1, read as the reverse complement.
TGCTTTAAGGTGTAAAGATTTAATCGCTGTAGGGGATTTCTCTTGCCTGACAAGGAGAATCACTCTGCCTGGCAGCTGAGACTTGTGGCTATGAAACAATACGGGCCTCCTCCGTGGTGGTTGTAGGTGTTGTCTCTGAGACTGCAGGAAGTGGTTTTGACAGCTGTGCACACCTTTCTTGACCTTTTCTCCGCTTTTCTCTTTCTTGCTCACATACTTTCTATCTCTTCTCTCCTTTTCAACTTCTTGTCTTTCTTTCTCTCGCCTTGTTTCTTATTCCTAGGACGTGCATTTTGATCTTGGGAAAGAGCATTTATTTCACTGGAATATTCTCTTATTAATCTTTCTATTGCTCCTTTTACAATCTGATCTCTCCTCTTGGTTTCCTCATCCACAACATCATCTGACAAATCCTCTCTTTTCTTACCTGCATTGACGCCTTTCTTTTAGGCCTTCCATTCGTCCAATTGGGCTTTGGTCTTTGCATCTACTTTTACAAGCAGCTTTTTGTCTCCTACTGGAAGTTCTTGTAATATCATTAATGAACACAGTAGATTCTGGCTGTTTATACTCACAAAAGCTGAGTGCTTGTGTAACTCTCGGTTCGGCTAGCAGCTTAATCTAGCAGAAGACAGCCCTCGGCCCGGCCAAACTTAAGAAACCTTGTTTGGGTGGATGCTGCGCGATGTGTCCCCTGTTACAAATCAGTACCACAAAATAACAAACAGTAAACAATATGCGATTAAACGATTGAGCTCTGTAATTCTTAGTTTGACTATATGGTTAACAAAAAAAGAAAAGGGCCCATTTTCATGAAACAGTCTTATGCACAATGTTGGAGCTTATGGTTCAGTCCGCTGGTTTCCCGTGGACCTCCTCCAAGCGTAGCTAACTCTCGGACCCCTGCTCTCCTCATTCGGGTCTTCTCTCCTTATCGCTCCTCAGCAAAAGACTGCAAAATCCCTTTTCCCAGACCCACAAGAAAGAACAACATCCCTCTCATTGGGTAGCTCCACATTCCAAAGCTCCGTTATCTCTAGTCATAGCACAAACATTGATGCTACAGAGGAAACCATTACCTTCACAGTGAAACCTTACAGCATGTTTAAAACTCCCCCCCCCCGACCAAATTTAGTCATGTCCTCATGACGTTGAGATAATTTGCCAACCCTTCCTGCAGAACACAAAGCCCAATCCAGGTGGAAAAGGCAGAGATATAGCTCCCCAACACAGTAGGGGTCACACTCTGTTCCCCTGGTGTTACGTAGGCCAGTCTATCCACTGGTCTCCTAATTCTCTGAGATGTCCGTACCCCATCATCTAACTCTTCAGGCTCCGACACTACTAGGGATACTTCCAGTCCACCTGGCGAGGCCTCCCCCGATCTATCACTCGTGCCCACCTGCAACTTGGACCCCTCTGTCGGTTGGCCAAGCCCCGCTTCATCCCCTGCAGGGTCCCGCTGCAACCCTGGCTGTCCACAGATAGCCCCCCTCCCACTTTACCTGACTCCGCGGGAGAAGGACTGGATGTCTCTTCCTCAATCAGTGGGGGAGTTAGCAAAAGGCAGCATATACCACACATCCGAGTCCTCATCCTCCAAATCAGTATCCCTCTCAGGGGTGGGGGCCAGTCTAACCTCTCCTGCTGTGGGCCCTGCAAACGCCCCGCAGTTCCGCAGAGTCCTCTTACTAGGTGTAGGCTCCAAGTCGGGCTCTGGGTCTACCTGCACCTCTTGTTCCAGGGGCAGCAGGTGGTTCCAATGGTGAATCTTGACAGGCCCATTCCCATCTTCTGGTTTTACCCAGAAAACTGATAGGTTTGGCATTTTGCTCTCCACCACATAGGGATAGCTGCCCAACATTCCGCCAACTTATTTTCCCCAGGTAGTCCCGAATTCCTTATGAGGACCTGGTCTCCCAATAGGAGTTGGGAAAACCTCACCTTTAGATCATATCTCCTCTTATTTCCTTGATCCTGCTTGGCAACTGTGACTCTGTCTAATTCGTAAGCCCTTTTCAGCTCTCTTCTCACGTTAGACACATACTTCAGATAAGTCTTCGGTGGTAAGTCACCCTCGTCAGTCCCAAAACAAAGGTCAATGGGCAACCTCACCTCGCCCCCAAACATCAGATAGTATGCCGAGTACCCTGTAGCTTCATTTTGGGTACAGTTGTAACTGTGAACCAGATGTCCAATATGTTGACTCCACTTGCTCTTCTTGCTGATCTCCAGGGTCCCGAGCATGTCTAGCAAGGTCCGATTAAACCTCTCAGGCTGTGGATCACCCTGTGGATGATAGGGCGTGGTCCTCAACTCCAAGCATGCCCAGTAACTCGTGGATGAGTCTGCTCTCGAAATCCCATCCCTGTACACCATATATCCACCTGGGAAAGCCATAATAAATTAAATATTTCTCCCATAACATTTTGGCCACTGTGGACGCCCTCTAGACTTTGGTAGGAAAAGCTTGTGCATATCTGGTGTAGTGGTCCGTGATAAATAAGACAATTGCCGCATTGCTGGCATCAGGTTCTATTGACAGGAAATCCATACACACCAGGTGCAGGGGCCCCACACTCTGCAAGTGGGACAAGGGAGCCACCCGCATAGGCAGTGTCTTCCGCTGTATGCATTGAGTGTACGATTTGCAGTATTTTTCGACCTCCGACTTCATTCGGGACCAGTAAGACAGGTCTCTGAGCAATCCACAGGTCTTTTCAGCCCCCAAATGTCCAGACTCATCATGAAGCAGCCCTCCACATTGTGCGTCCGCTTGGGGAATCCGCCCCCCCCCCCATCAATTCCATCATATGGTGTGGTCACACCCACCGATAACAGCTGACATATCTCTGTTCTCAGCTCTGCCACAATCTCCTCTACTGCTCCCCGGGGTAGGCTATCTGTGGTCACTTCACTTCAGGGGACTATTACCGAGGACTGTACCTGCTGACAGAGCCCCTGGCTATCTGGTCCACACTTAACTGATCCACCTCAGCCACCTGAATGGCCCCTCTGCGCTGCAGGCAATTTAGCCACCTCTCTAGCCAAAAAATATAAGCAGAAAGCTGCTCTCCCTTCTCCTGGCACATGTTCTGAAACCCCACCATAAGCTCCAATGGGCTTCCTATTGGGCCAAAGGCATTGTCCAGTGGCTGCATGTAATTGACAGCTGTCGCTACGGATACCGCAACCTGATGGCTCTCACAATGTCAGCAGCCTGCTCAGTCAAACTCTCAACCAATCTCTGTCGCTTTACATCATCAGAGCACTGCCACTCACCTAACAACTGAGAGGTCTGCTCTGCCCGAGTCTCATACTCCTGTTCCCCTTTAGAGGTGGGTGTTATTCCAGAGAATAGGTGAGCCTACCATAGCTGGGACTTTGAACCTGGGCATTTTTCCATTTATTCGCCAGAGAGGTAAGGGCGAATACTAACTCAGAATTCTCACTCTTCACTGGGGGGGCGTGGACTAATTAGACATTCCAAATCTGACCACTCCTTCCCCTCACTCCTCAGAAAATATAAAACTCTGTCTTTGAAATCTTCGCCCCCAGCTACATCTACGTCAAAGCTGGTCTACATTAAAATGAGAGCTGCACCTGCCACTTTATTAAACCTTCACCACGCAATTTCAACTTTAACAGTACTTAACAGGCAATTAACAATTCATCCCACTGGTTCAATGCTCAGGGTAATCACACAGCATCCAACCAAATCAATCCCGGATGAACCCCCACAATTGTAACCCTCGGTTCGGCTAGCAGCTTAATCTAGGGGCAGACAGCCCTCAGCCCAGCCAAACTTAAGAAATCTTGTTTGGGTGGATGCTGTGATGTGTACCCTGTTACAAATCAGTACCTCAAAATGACAAATAGTATGCAATATTTGATTAAATGATTGAGCTTTATAATACTTAATTTGACTATATGGTTAGTAAAGAAACAATAAGAGGGCCCATTCTCATGAAACAGTCTTATGTGCAATGTTGGAGCTCAGGGTTCAGTCCACTGGTTTCCCTTTGACTTCCTCCAAGCATAGCCGACCCTCGGACCCTCGCTCCAAGTCCACTCTGTCGGGTGGTCTACCAACTCTCTCCATTTGCGTCTTCTCTCCTCATCTCTCCCCAGCTAAAGACTGTGAAATCCCTCCTCCCAGACACACAAGAAAGAGCAACATCCCTCTCATTGGAGAGCCCCACATTCCAAAGCCCCGTTATCTCTAGACATAACCCAAACATTGCTGCTACAGAGAAACCATTACCTTAGCAGTGAAACCTTACAGTGCATTACACTTGCAACTTTCTTGAAGCTCCTTGAACTCTTTTCCAGCTTAAAACCAAGCCATATTTCGCAAGTAACTGCCTGGTGAATACATCAGTTTTCTCAGATATGTTTCCTGCAAAAACTATTGTAGTCAGGCCACTGTTTTCATCACTTCCACGTTTCTACTGACCAGCATGGTCCTTCCTTGATCCAATATGCTTTTCAACCAGAGGCACAAAAGTTGGCACCAAATCCTGCTTACCCTCTGTTGGGCAATGGTTCATGGTGTACAGCATGGAGACAGTTTTGCATCATCCAGTATCTTTCCTAATTCGCTTTTAGTTGATTTCATTGTAGGGGGTGTGGCATGTAAATGTAAATGGTGGATGGATCTCCAGTTAAGTTGTAGCTGTCTCTGCCAATCATGCCCCCACAATGCTTGTCCTCCCATTTTTACCACATACAGGCTCAATGTGGCTTGTTGGTTGTTGTATTTCATTGACACGAATGCCATTCCCACAGGAGTTATCTTTTCTCCAGTCTAACTTCTTCGTTCAAAGGTATCTTGTGGAATGACTGTAACAGCCAACCAAGTATCCAATTCAATTTTAATTAATTTGCTGTTCACTTCTAGTGTAAGCCATACTGCCTGTCTGTTTTTAAATTTCACATTATAAATCTCAAGGTGAGTCAGTCCTATGTCACTTTCATCATTATCAGATTTTTCACCAACAGCATGCAGATTAGTGCTCCTTTTGAAACTGTAACTTGACTTTTTAGCTTTTCCTCTTCCCTAAGCAGTCCATTTATTTTTGTCTGCCCAGCACGCTCTTTGTATGTATCCTACTTTGTTTCATTTCTTGCTAGTTTCACCATTCAATCGCTGATGATCTAATCGGATCCCAACATATCAATGCAGCTATAAAGAGTTTGAAGAGATTTGTCATCTAAAAAACTCGAAAACTCTCACAGATGTATCATGAAGAAGATTCTGACAGGCGGCATCACTGTCAGGTATGGGGGGGGGGGTGTGGTGGGTGACTGCACAGGACCAAATTAAGCTACAGAAAACTGTAAAATTAGTCAGCTCCATCTTGGGCACTAGCCTCCATAGGATCCAAGACATCTTCAAGGAATGGTTCCTTAGAAAGTCGACAACGATTATTATGGACTCCCATCACACAGGACATGCCCTCTTCTCATTGTTACCATCAGGAAGGAGGTGCAGAAGCCTGAAGGCACACATTCAATGATTCAGGAGCGGCTTCTTCCCCTCTGTCATATGATTCCTAAACGGACAATGAACCTATGAACACTACCTCACTTCTTTAATATATATCATTTCTGTCTTTGCACCATTTCTAATCTATTTAATATACATATATACACGTACTGTAATTTATTTATTTTATTTCTTTCTGTAATATCATGTATTGCATTTTCCTGCTGCTGCTAAATTAACAAATTTCATGACACATGCCGCTGATAATAAACCTGATTCCGCTTCAACCTCCATTGGTCTGTTGTATATGAGCCCCTGCCACAATGGCAACACAATTTGTTCGGCCCAGCCGGTTCCTGTTTAGACATTACAATTTTGTTCACGCTCACTTTCATTCCTAACTGCAACTCAGTTGTACCTCTGTCTGTGGTTTTCATTCATACAGCTATTTCAATTGCTTGTAGTGTTCTCGCACAGGTGTAAAAACTCTGAACTAAACACCAAGTATAAACTGGAGTCAATGAGGCGCGATCCCAGTAAGATTAACCGTTTACAGTTCACTCATCCACATTAACGTATGGTGAAAGCTGTTGATAAAACAATACAAAATATATACAGTATTTGTTTCCTTCTTGGCATCACATTTACATCATAAATACTTGCAAAAATAAAACTACAACAAACTATATTACATTAAAGTACAACATACAGTCAGAATCTACCTACACCATCAACTGCTTTACATACTTTAACACAAACTATCCGCAACTCTTTAAATAACAAAGAACATAAACTTTATCAACCGTCATTACTTTTAACAGAATCAGTGTTAACATTTTTACTTCAACATATCGATTATCTTTTGAACTTACGGCATTGCTTCTATGATGTTTCTAGTGTATAGAAAGAAAACTTTTCTCGCGCTGATCTTGCACACACAAGCCCCCTCCTTCCCATTTCTCCAAACTGGTATTTTTCCACAAGATGCAGTGAAACCGGGTGTGACGTCATCACCTGCCGCGATATATCACAGACAACGAATTTACTTTCAACAACCTTAACTTTAACTAGAAAACGATTACAAACGAATTACTAAAGCAAAAATATAATAAACTAAACAAATGCCTTAAGGGCAACACACTCCCCGCCTGACCTTTGTAAGGTCACTATGAACATAACACAAACTTCAGTCTCTAAATCAGTCCTTAGGTAGAAGTAGAATGACTTCTGCAACTGGCCTTTGGTAAGTTTTCACATCAGCTTGGTCAAAAGTTTTCAACTCAAACTTCCTGATATGTCCATCCCTTCCAGGGAATGTGGCAGTGATTCTGGCCATTGGCCAGCATGTGCGGGCAATCTGCTTGCCCCTGAGCAGGACCAAATCACCAACTTGAAGATTCCTGCAAGGTTCTGTCCACTTTTGTCTATGTTGCAACAAAGGTAGGTATTCATATCTCCAACGAGACCAGAACTGATTTGCAAGAGCCTGAACCTGTCTCCATTGCTTTGTGTACAAATCCTTATCTGAGAAGTCCCCAGGTGGAGGGGGAGCTCCTGCCTTCTGTGCAAGGAGCATTAATGGCAAGAATATAAAGGGGCTTTCTGGGTCAGAAGAGACAGGTAGGAGTGGTCGTGCATTTATAATGGCTGTGACCTCTGCCATTAGTGTGCACAGTATTTCGTGGGTCAGTCGGGTGCGTTGCTGCAGAAACATTGAATCAAGGATCCTTCTGGTGATACCAATCATCCGCTCCCATGAGCCTCTCGTGTGAGAGGCATGTGGTGTGTTGAATGCCCAATTGCATCCCTGCTCACTGAGGTACCTTTGCACCGTCTTGTCCATCCTGAGCTCCTTGAATGCTCCAACAAAGTTCATGCCGCAATCAGACCTTAACTGTTTTGCAGGGCCTCTTAGTACAAAAAAAGCACCTGAGAGCATTAATGCAGCTGGATGTATCCAAAGATTCAATGACTTCAATGTGTACCGCTCTCGAACTCATGAAGCTGAACATGATGGCCCACCATTTGCTCTCTGCTTGTCCTCCTCTAGTGTGTCTAGTGGTGATAGTCCAGGGACCAAATACATCGAGCCCCACATACGTAAAAGGAGGGCAGGCTTCAAGGCATTCTGGTGGGAGGTACGCCATATGTAAAGCTTCCATCTTCTCTCGCAGTTTCCTGCAGGTTACACATTTGTGGAGTACTGAATTGATCAGTGTTTTGCCTCCCAAGATCCACAGTCCCGCTGCCCTGATTGCTCCCTCTGTCAGGTGACGGCCCTGATGCCTTACCTGTTCATGGTGATGGCGAGTAAACAGTAAGGACACATGGCTGTCTTTGGGTAGGATTACTGGGCTCTTTTCTGCAGCTGAAAGGTGAGAGTGTATTAACTAGCCTCCAATGCAAATGAGATCGTTCTTCAGGATCGGGTTGAGTTTCATCAAACGGCTGTCCTTTGGTATTGGTTTATTAGCTTGGAGGGCCGAAAACTCCCTTGCAAAAGCTGCTCTTTGAGTTGCTTTAAGGATGACATCCTTTGCCTGGGCCAATTCGTCTGCAGTGTGAGGTAAGTTACATTTGTGCTATCCCTTGCATTTACCATTTCGGGATGAGTGTTTATGAGATCTGGCCATGTGAATGAGGAACGCAAGTCCTCTCACTAAGGAATTCAAAGTGGAGAACCGCTGAAAGCGTTCAGTGGTTCGTATTGATTCTTCCAGGTAGGTGACACCGGTTTGTATTTGCGACCGAATTTCCGACTCTCTTTCGGGTTCGATCAGCTCAAATGTCTGGCTCATTTGAGTCTTCTCTGTTGGTGGCTGATACAGGAAAAGGGGTCCGGTGAACCAGGAAGTCTGTGCCAGACGGGATGCAGGTAAGGATCTCGATGCATGGTCTGCAGGGTTATCCTCGGTACGTACATAATGCCATTGTTCGGGCTTTGATGACAGGCGGATACGTTGAACTCTTTTATGAACGTACACATAGAAACATTTTGATTCATTATAAATCTAACCAAGCACTACTTTGCTATCTGTGTAGAACTTGGTGTAGTCCAGCTCTAGGTCTAGCTCATCCTGGATAAGATCTGCCATTTCCACAGCCAGGACAGCTGCGCACAGTTCAAGCCTCGGAATTGTCGGCTCGGACTGAGGAGCGAGCTTCGCCTTACCAGTTACAAATCCTACTTCAACTTGACCATCCTTCCCAACTACTTTCAAGTAAGCCACAGCACTGATGGCCTTGGTTGACGCATCCGAAAAAACACACAATTCTCTGTGCGCTGCCTCGGTGGGTGAGGTCGCAGTGTACCTACGTCAGATATGAAGCTGTTTTAGATCTTGAAGTGAATCTCTCCAAGCCTCCCATCTGTTTAACTTGTCTTCTGGTAGGAGAGTATCCCAGTCGGAGAGCTCAGAGGTAAGTTCTCTGAGAAGGACTCTTCCCTGGATCGTAACTGGTGCCAGTAGACCCAAGGGATCGAAAACACTGTTGACAGTGGAGAGAACTCCACAGCGGGTAAATGGCTTGATCACGGTCGGCACGGAGAATGTGAATGAGTCAGTTGTAATCTCCCAGAGGAGACCCAAACTCCTTTGTGTGGGTATGGTTTCTCCATCTAGATCTAGGTCTTTGATTGCCGGAGCACAGTCATCCTGTGGAAAGGCCTCCGTTACTGCCTGACAGTTTGATGCAAACTTATGCAAGCGGAGGTTTGACTCAGCGAGTGAGGCTTGTGTACGTCGGAGCAGATCGATTGCTTTGTCTTCTTTCTGTAGCGATATCACGCCGTCATCGACATAGAAGTGCCTTTCTACAAACTTAACGGTGTCATCGCCGTGCTCCTGTGCGCCCTCTCTGATGGCTCTTCGCAGCCTATAGATGGCCACGGCAGGTGATGGACTATTGCCGAAAACATGGACTTTCATCCGGTACTCAATGACTTCCTTGTTAATGTCATTGTCCTTGTGCCATAAGAAACGGAGGAAATTGCGATGGTCTTCATGTACTAAGAAGCAATGGAACATCTGCTGGATGTCCGCTAGGATTGTGACCTTCCCCTTCCGGAAGCGCAACAGGACCCCGAGAAGGGTATTGTTGAGGTCGGGGCCTGTGAGGAGCACATCATTAAGGAAGATACCAGTGTACTGAGCACTGGAGTCAAAGACCACGCTGATCTGATTGGGCTTTTGTGGGTGGTAAACCCCAAACGTTGGGTGGTACCAGCACTCCTCGCCTTCCCTCAGTGGCGGTGCTACTTCAGCGTGTCCATTAGCAAAGATCTTCTCCATGAATGCTACGTATTGTTGCTGCATCTCAGGTTTCCTTTTCAGGGTTTTTTTCAAAGACGTGAACTGCTTGACTGCCTGTTCTTTGTTGTTTGGCAAGCGCTGGCATGGTTCTCTGAAAGATAGTGGGGCAACCCAGTTATTTGCTTCGTCTCTGAAGACCTTGGTGTCCATTATTTTTAAGAAGATGGCGTCTTGTGCTGATGGAGCAAGTTTATTATCATGCTCAGTTTGAGCGAAGACTGACTGTCCCAGTGTCTTGTCACTTACTTTACTACACTTGTTAAAGCCCTGTCGTGCTTCCTTGATACACATGAAGCTTGTGCAGGGTTGAAAAATTGAATGGCGGCCACTCTCTAGCACATTGGTCTTGAGTGTGTTAACTGTCGGTTTGTGTACATTGCCAAGGCACACCTCTCCTATCACCCCCCAGCCCAGATCCAGGCGTTGGGCAAAGGGGGCGTCGTGTGGTCCATTGACCTGCTGCCTGACCTTGTGCACCTGGAGAACGTCTCTTCCTAGTAGCAGGAGTATTTCTGCTTTTGGGCCCAGTTCTGGGATGTGCTTGGTGACGTGGTGGAGATGCGGCTGGTGTCGCACAGCGCTTGGTGTCGGGATCTCAGTGCGGTTATTCAAAATTTCATTGCACTCTAAGAGCAGAGGGAGATAGATGACAACTTTACCATCCGGCGACTTGAGCTGGAAGCCTTCTGCCTTCCTTTCATATCTTTCTACACTGCCTGAGCAAGTTCTAAGGTAGTATGGGAACTGATTACTCTCTGTGTTGAACAAGTCAAAGAACTCTGGTCTGACTAGTGAGCGATTGCTCTGATCGTCCAGAATTACATAGGCTTTGATGGCCTTGTCTTTGGCTCCCTTAGGGTACACCTTAGTGAGGCAGATCTTTGAACAAGAACGGCTTGACTGACCTTGACCGCAAACTTTTGTACAGCTCGAGCTGACAACAGTTGTCTTGGAGTGATCCTCTCCTTCCCCGCCGTCCTGTTGTGAGGGTGAAGGAGCTTTGTCGGTTTGCGGTAACGGGCCGGAGTGCATGGCCCCATCGTGATTAGTGCTATTACATTCCGAGCACCTCATGGGGATTGTACTCTCTCTAGCGAGGTGAGAGGTGGAGAAACAGCATTTAAAACATTTTTTTCTCCTTGAGAAGGGCCATTCTCTTGTCAAAGGGTTTTTTCCTAAACGTTCTGCATTTTTTGAGGGGGTGGGGTTTGTTGTGCAATGGACAATTCTTGCTAGGGTCATTGTTAGTTGTGGAGACTTCGGTCTTACGCATGATGTTAAAATTACTCGAAGTGGATTTGACTGGCTTGGTGTGAATTGTACTGCTACCTTGACTGATGAAGCTAGGGTCGTTTTGATTCTTCGCCTCCTTGCACACAAACCTAGTGAAATACTCAAAGGGAGGAAATCGACCATCTTGTACCAGTTTCTTTTCCTTGTACTCTGAGCCAACAGACACCCACCTTTCCCGCAGCCCAAATGGAAGTTTGTCCACAATTGGTCTAATTCCGTATGAAGTATCTAAATATGACAGGCCAGTTAAATAGCCGTCTTCTTTAGCGCCTTCAATCTCCATGAGTAGATCTCCGAGCTCTCTTAGCTTAGTGTGGTCCTTGGCTGACATCTTAGGAAAATTTTCCAGATGGGAAATAGTGCCGTTTCAATAATTTCAGGGGCCGCATAGCACTCCCGAAGTCTCTCCCATGCTTTGCTTAAGGCTAGCTTGGGGTTGTTGATGTACACTGAATGTATGCGTCTCACCTGTTCGCATGATTCTTTTCCCAGCCATTTTGTCATAAGATCCAACTCTTGGGTTGCTCCGAGCTGGACTCCGTGGATAGCGTTGGCGAATGAGGAGTACCATGCATGGTAATTTTCAGGCTTATCGTCAAACTGGTAGAGTCCTGAAGTGACGAGATGTCGTTGTGCTAAATACTGTGCCATGGGCTCAACTGTAAGTGGCATGCTGGCTGGGGGAATATGTCGGCGGGTATATGACTGAGGGTGTACATTTGTAATGGGATTTGCTTAATTCAGCCTTTGCCTCTCCTCTCGCAAATCTGGTAAGTTTGGTGTCGAGAAGTATTTGTCATCAGCCCTTTCATTCTTGAATTCGTCGCAGTGCTGCAAGGGTAAATTGTCTTCCTCGGATGGATGTGATGCAATTGGGCCTCTCTGAGACTCCTCATGAAATGGGACGTTAGCATATAAGTATGGAGTGGAAGAACAAATTTTCAGGTCCATTTGAGATGGGACGTAGTCGCTTGTGCGTTCCAATCTGGTCCTTTCTGAAGTAGATTTTACTTCTTCCAGAACATGCATTTCTTCAGCATTTTCTAATATCTCTGCTTCCACCCTGGCAGCTTCTGCTTCTCGGTGTAGCATCAGCACTTCTAACTCTGACGCTATCCTTACCTTTTCCAACTGGTTTTCGGCTTCTCTGGCAGCCTTTTCCATTTTCAGTTTTGCTACCTGTTCAGCGTATGACGCTCGCACCTTAGCAGTTTCTGCTTTAGCTCTTGCGTCGGCAGTCTTATTTGTTGATGCCCTACTGCTCCTGGCGCTGGATGGCAATGACGACGCTGGATCGCGATGCCATCATAGCACTTGAAACACCTGGTAATGCCGCCTTTTCACTGTAGTGTTCTCGCACAGGTGTAAAAACTCTGAACTAAACACCAAGTATAAACCGGAGTCAATGAGGCGCGATCCCAGTAAGATTAACCGTTTACAGTTCACTCATCCACATTAACGTATGGTGAAAACTGTTGATAAAACAATACAAAATATATACAGTATTTGTTTCCTTCTTGGCATCACATTTACATCATAAATACTTGCAAAAATAAAACTACAACAACCTATATTACATTTGTTACGAACCCCGTAACTGGGTCACTTACCAGCAAAGATAGAGAGGTCCGTTGAAGTCTGATGATATGATTTTTAACAGTATTTATTAGTAAAAATACACAAAAATAATATCAATGCAAACATACAGATAATATACGTCGTCAATACTAAATCTAAAAGTGCGGGTATAATAATAATCAATAAGAAATAGCTGTATCGTTGTCTAGGGGATAATGTACTGTCCGATGGAAATATAAAAGTCACTCAGTTCATGCAGGCTGCAGCCTTTTGTTGGAGAGAGAGAGATTTTTAGAAACTTGCCGGCTTTCCTTTTTATGATTTCAATCCGTCGGAGTCTCGTTGGTGTGGCCGTTCACTTGTGGCCTCTCCTTTAGCTAAGCCGTTCTTCCGTGGTAAGCCCGCCAATCCCAGGCAAGGGAAAGGACGCACGCGAGCCCCACTGGCTGTCGCTATTAAACGCTGTCACGGGATTTCTAGCGTTTCTCCTGGTGCGTCTAAAGGGGTTGTTCCCCAGACCCTCTTTTATCCTTACTCACGGGGTCTTAGATGTCAATCAGGTTGGGATGATGCAATCCCTCAACCAGCCCACTCTGGTCGTCGCCTGAGGGGCTTCAATGAATAGTACAGTACTCAATACACAATTCTGTCTCCAAGAGACAATAGCCGTTATCAGGGGTTTTTGTTTCGCTGAGGCTAGGACACATTCCAAACCTTGAGGATTTCTGCGTGTCTCTCTCTCATTTCCTGGGTCCCAGACCCGAATTAATAGCGATCTTGCGATTCTCAAAAAAGGAGGGGGCGACTTTGTACCCTTCGGCCCCTCAGAGTTGTGGCACATTCATAACACATTAAAGTACAAAATACAGTCAGAATCTACCTATGCCATCAACTGCTCTAAATACTTCAACACAAACTATCCGCAACTCTTTAAATAACAAAGAACATAAACTTTATCAACCGTCATTACTTTTAACAGAATCAGTGTTAACATTTTTACTTCAACATATCGATTATCTTATGAACTTACGGCGTTGCTTCTATGATGTTTCTAGTGTGTAGAAAGAAAACTTTTCTCGCGCTGATCTTGCACACACAAGCCCCCTCCTTCCCATTTCTCCAAACTGGTATTTTTCCACAAGATGCAGTGAAACCGGGTGTGACGTCATCGCCTGCCGCGATATATCACAGACAACGAATTTACTTTCAACAACCTTAACTTTAACTAGAAAACGATTACAAACGAATTACTAAAGCAAAAATATAATAAACTAAACAAATGCCTTAAGGGCAACACACTGCTCCTTTAAATGTAAGTTGTGTTTCAGTTAGGAGACACTTTTGAATGCTTTCTTATAAGATTTCACAAACTGAACGATATTCTGTACATCATTAAGCCCATTGCCGAACTGACAAATGCTCAGTTTCTTCCATTCAGCCACGTATGGTGAAATAGACTCCCCTTCTTTTTGATTCCATTTATGAAACCTAAAGCATTCTGCATCACTTTGACAATATCAGCAAAGCTCATTTTGCATGGTTTGGTTGAAGCAATTAAACTTTGGAGCATACTGTATGCCTTTAAATCTAATGCAATCAGCAAAGTTGGCTTTTGGCTATTTCATTTGATTAAAAATACTGTTTCATTAGCTCAGTATACGTGAGCCAGTTATTTCTTGTGGAATCAAATGCACTAATCTCCTTGATGTAGCCAGCCATTTCTGCTCTTTTTTTATCAAATCCAATCAAATCAAGTTTAATTATCATTCACGGATACAGCCGAACAAGACATCACTCCTATGGGGCCCAGGTACATAACATACATTCAAAATTGTGAGAGGAAAAAAAACACACATTGTCTATGCAAGAAAACACATGTATAATCCAAGTCACTGAGTGACGTGCAAATTCACGGACAGGCAATCCAGCCTGTCCTTCTGCAGGTCAGACACTGGAGGGCAGCACTGACGGGAGAGGCCAGCCCTCAACTGAGCACAGACTCCATGCTATAGCGCCTCCAGTGTCAGCTCATCAGGACTGCAGCAACTGGCAAGCCCGCTTGAGGCCTTGTCCTTGCTACAACCAAGGCCATGCTGCTGCCCCATTGCCTGTCTCATCACCAAGCAAGGGAAACAGGCCTGCAGCATTTCACATTATCAATGTCTAATCGCAAGAGAAATCTCCAAAACAGTCACTCACGGTTACACTGCACGATACTTTCATGCACCAACTCCTGACATGTTCGAGTAGCAGGCAGCATCCAGGTCAGCTCCTCCGAACCGTCTTTGGCCTGCCTGCCGGCTTTTCCTTCTCCTAGCCCACCCACCAGCTGTTGGCTTCTCCTTCTCATCTGACCACTGGCTTCTATTTCAGCCAGCCGAGCGCTGGCTTCTCCTTCTCCAGATTGTCCACTGCCTTCTCCTTCTCCCAGCTGTCTGCCTGCTTCTCTTTCTCTTGGCCATCCACTGGCTTCTCCTTCTCTGACTCATCCGCCGGCTTCTTCAACACCCCAGCCAGCAGCTCTGTACAACGAACAGATCACTGGTGAGGGAGGCCTGCTGTACCCATTGTTTTTGGAGCACAATATAGTCTTATGACCATAAAAACATACTTTAAAAAGGAAAGTGCACCTTTGGTTGGCCTTCAAGAGGCTGAAGCTTTTGATTGTGCTGCCATCGTACCAGACAGGGAACCGGCAAGATTTAAGATTATCACCCAGTACTCACTCTTTATGAACCTGTGAATTCTTTTGTTTTCTAACTTAAAAAAACTTGATTGTGCCTTCCCTTCTGAAAGATACTTGCTGTGCTGCTTTTTTTTACTCAACTGTTTCTGCATATGCTCACTGTGCGTTTTTTAGTTCGAACATCTCTCTGTGCTTCTATAGGCCAGTAGCTGTCTTGGGTCTGTTCTAAAAATACCTCGTCACCAACGATATGTTTTGTAACTTTGAAACATTAAACTAATTCAGAGGAGAACACGGGAGTCCATAATGTGAGCCTAACCTTGTCTTTTATTTTAAGCAAAGCGCGCGCATATCTCATGGAAGTGTGATGACGTCTGCAATTCACGTATTTATACATCCAACCTGTAATAAATTGTTTAAATGAAAAGGAAATGAATGCTTATTCTCTCTCTTTCTACACACACACACGCACACACACCCCCCCCCGAGTTAGAAGGAGATGAGTTATTAACTTCAAGCTTTCTGCATAATCACTCAAAGAGTTGAACTGCACGTGCATGTAACGAGAGCTGTATAACTCATCTCCTTCTACCCTAGGCCACGAACTTATCAATCACCCCTCATGTTTGTGTGTGTGTATATATGTGTATATATATATATATATATACACACACACAAGATTATTCAAATATTATTAAAATATCAAATGCACAACAGTATTGGTCCATGGCATAAAGAAGTTAGGAATCCCTGCTCTAGCTAGTCCTCATTGTAAGGAGCAATCATCAGCAATGTAGGGAATTATACTCTAAGTGGCTACTTTATAAAGTTCCTCCTAAGTGCATGAGTGAATGTTCGTGGTCTTCTGCTGCTGTAGCCTATCCACTTCAAGGTTTGACCTGTTATGCATTGGAAGATGCTCTTCTGCACACCACTGTTGTAACTTGTGGTTATTTGACTTACTGTCAGTTTCTAGTCAGCTTAACAGTCTGGCCATTCTCCTCTGACCTTTCGTAAGAACAATGTATTTTCACCTGCAGAGTGTCACTCACTAGATGTCTTTGTTTTCCCCATTATTCTCTGTAAGCTCTAGAGACTGTTGAGCTTGAAAATCCCAGGAGATCAGCAATTTCTGAGATTCTCAAACCATCCTGTCTGACAACAACAATCATTCCATGGTCAAAGTCACTTAGATAACATTTCTTCTCCATTCTGATGTTTTGTCTGAACAGCAATTGGATGTCTTGACCATTTCTCTAGGCTTTTATACATTAAGTTTCTGCCACATGATTGGCTGATTTTGCATTAATGAGCAGGTGTACAGGTGTACCTAATAAAATGGCCACTGAGTGTGGGTTAAGGCACAAGACATCGCATTAACCAAGGACTCGACTCATATTTCAACGTGTTCCTCTTTCCCTCTGAACTGGAAGTTCAAAGGTTATGGAGAATTTGCTTTTCTTTCCATTCTGTCAAAAGCAGAATTGCTTCTGTGGCAGCAGGCTGACTAACCTATGTTTCTTCAGAGTGCTTTGGAAAACCATGGTGGTGCAAAAATTTAGTACAATATCGAGCATCAAAAGAGTGATCAGAACCACCTTTGTTACAAAATTGTTTGCAAGTGATGGCTTCCCCACGATAAACAGGAATCGAAAACACATCTCCCATTAGAAACTCGTGTAGATCTAATCTAGACAAGCATAGATGTATGCAAATGGCAAGAGTATAACTGTATCTGCCTTTTTCTCCCCTTCCTTAGACTATTGTCCCTACCTTATAACTATTAGAACATGCAAGGTAAATGCACACTTTCAAATGTTATAGTTTTAGATAATGCTGAATTAAACCACAACGTCAGTAAATAAATTTAATATATACAATTTTATAACTACCACTAGAAACTCCATCACATTGGAACACTTTGCCTGTCAAAGCTGTGTCTTCTCACTCAACATTCTAATTAGGTGAGCCAGATTACAGTAAAATGACAGTATAAAACTGACATTTCTTTCAGTTAATCAGATGTTAAAAAGATGTTAATCAGAATTAATATATTTGGGAACTCTAAATGCAGCATGTGCTATAACAAGTAGATGAAATTAAATTAATAATGTGTATTCTCGTCAAGCTGAAAGATTAACTTTGGGAAATCTTGTTCTTGTTGTCAGATATCCTGATAAGTCTGAAGCATTTCTACACTGCTGTGAAACCAAGATATATTGATTTTTTAGATTCCTTGTCAGCTTTCTTGATAGGATATTTTTAAAATAATAGGTTGTTGGAAAGATATATCCAACAATGAAAATCGTTTGGTTACAGAACTGAAATGCTCCAAAATTTAATGCCATGGGCTCATTTGTGATGCTTGTTAGTATATAATAGGTTTCATAGCACATCATATTATGGATGCTTATTGCCAAAAAGATTAGTAAATATACTGTATTCTGCACCAATTAATAATTGACTAAAAGTTGAAGGAATTTCACACATCAACTGCAAATTTTGTAAAATCCAGAAATGCTGCTTTGTTTTTAGAACTGCCTATTGTACAAACAAACATGCAAGATACAAATGTGGAATATGTTGTATGACAGTATAGTGGATTCCAGTGAATTCAGACTCTTCGGGACCAGCACATCTTGGTTTAGTTAAGCAGCTGCCCCAGTTTGCCGGTTTCATGGGAATAAGTTAAAGTGAATATATTATCAAAGTACATATATGTCACCATATACAACACAGAGATTAATTTTATTTGGGAACTCTAAATGCTTAAAATGTTAAAATTGACAAACTATCATTTAACTAAGTAACAAATTATGTGTTTAAATGAAATACTGAAGAAATTAGAAAACTATCATTACCACTTCAGAACTATAAATCTGTGTTAGTTGGTAATAGTTTTCAACGGATGAATTCATCCTGTGAATACTGCCATGCTTTTTTGATTGACTGTAATTCAAAAATATCAGCACAGACACCTACAGCAGTTAATGCACAACTGATATAACAATATTTTGATGATTGCATCCTCCAAATCTTCATTTTCATTATAGCATTTAAGATGATTGCCAATACTTCCACATCCTTTGTAGTTCCTAACTTGCTGAACTTGTTGAAATTGGGAATTGCAACCTACTTTTACAACACATCCAACATTTGCCATGGCCATATGAGAGAATTGATCCCACTAGTCTAGGTATCTTTGAAATGGCTTGTGAACTCCAGTTGGTGAATGAGTATCAAATGAAACCCAGAAGTGGAACTCCTTTAATACTTAATCAGGTTCATTGGAGGTCTAAATAATAATAAAAAACAATTAGACACATTACGTCAGTTAAAATTTATCTAAAGTATTAACCACAGCTACCGTAGATTCCGGACTACAGAGCGCACCTGATTAAAAGCCGCTGGCTCTAATTTTAGAAATAAAATCAATTTTTTAATTGTAAAGGCCGCACCGGATTTTCGGCCGCAGGTGTCCCACGTTGTAATATGAGATATTTACACAGAAAGATATTACACGTGAGGATTTTTTAACTTTTAATTAAATCCATATGGTAACATAAACAAATACATATTGCAAATGCTTTTTTTCGAACCGTGCCTGTAACGCGGCTACTTTTAAATATACGTTGCGTATACTTTTTTACTGAACAACATTCCAATATCTCCTAACGACTGGTAAAAAATATATAAACTGCAGCCTACCAGGAAAAGTTATTGATCACCTTTAACTTAAAAGCAGCGTTCGCTCAGATCCAAAGCCGCTCGCGTAATGCGCTCCCTCCCTCCGTCCCGTTTCATCGCAAACCGGCATTTTCCCACAAGACACCGCGAAACCGGGTGTGACGTCATAGCATCCCGCGATGTAGTACAGAAAACAAATATAGTTAAAACTCTTCTAACTTTAACTAGAAAATGAATTACTAAGCGAAAATATTATAAACTAAGTAACTGCCATAAGGCAGCACAATGCTTCGAGTGTTTTCCATGTTGATGAGGGTGAGTACAAATGACTGATTTACAATAATTTAATTGTGAAAGTGCGCTTGATTTATCGTACAATTTCATTGGACCTCTGTGAACTACTCATCAATTTTATTGGTCTACTGTTACGAGGCAAAATGTTTACGAGGCGGCATGAAAAAAATCATGTATTAGCCGCTCCGGATTAAAGGCCGCAAAGTTCAAAGCTGTTCAAAATGTGGGAAAAAAGTAGCGGCTTAAAATCCGGAATCTACGGTACTTAATATTAAAAATAACTTGCTTTCCTCTGGTCTTCTGATCTGCTTTTTTCGAATTACCACTGAAGTGAATGGGATCTTCAAAGCAGGTCCAGAATGTTACTGTAGTGTCCCAGCAGGCACAAGTCCTCCACTAGACATCACGTGGACCATAAGACATGGGAGCAGAATTAGGTAATTGAGTCTGCTCCACTATTCAATTATGGCTGATTTCTTTTCCCTCTCAAATCTCAAATTCATTCTCATGCCTTCTCCCCTTAGCCTTTGACAGCCTTCCCAATCAAGTACCTATCAAACTCCGCTTTAAATATATCCAATGTTTTGGCCTCCGCAGTCATCTATGGCAATGAATTCCACAGATTCACCACCCTCTGGCTAATTAAATTCCCTTTCATCACTGTTCTAAAGGGACACCCTTGTATTTTGAGGCTGTGCCCTCTAGTCCAAGACTCTTCCACTATTGAAAACATCCTCTCCATGTCCACTTTATCAACATTTGTTAGATTTTAATGAGAACCTTCCTCATTCTCCAGTGAGTACAGGCCCAGAACCATCAACCATTCATCATACGTTAACACTTTCATTCCCAGGATCATTCTCGAGGACCTCCTCTGGACCTTCTCCAATGTCAGCACATATTTTCTTAGATATTGGGGGCCAAAACTACTCACAATACTCCAAATGTGGTCTGACAAATGGCTTCAAAGCCTAGGCAGTACATCCATAAAAAGGAATCCTATGGTGGAGTATTGTCATGAATATAGCATTACCCTTCACTCAGTTCCAGCACTCTAGTGTATTTGCTTAACCCAAAGACTCACTTCTTTTGATTGGCTGAACCACATTAGTTCTGACCATAGCCAAAGACACTGGTGCTAAGGGCATTAAACAGATACAGCATTTCATTTAAACTTGGCATCCAACCCAGTATATCTGAGATTCATAATTAATTTTCTTTGCTGATTTGCAGTGAGTTATCAAATTTTATATAAAACAATTACAACTGTAATCAGAGTTTGCAATTATTATTGCCACTAAAGCTGTTCTTATCGTTCTAATGACTTAAAAAGCAGGTACTGCAACATAAATTATTAAGGGAAATTTACTGTGCATTTGACTGTAGGAATCCAAACAGTTGAACATGCTGATTAAATAGCTAAGGACCCATCAGATGAGGGGGCTACAATTTTTCCAACCAGATGCTGGTTTTCTCCTGCTCTCCTGAGCAGTGAAGATGGACTTCTATCAGAAACTGGACAGGGTTTCTTTACATATGCAGAATGTACTTGTGTCCAGCTGCTATTTTAACTATTAGCTATGCCCACTGGAAGCAGAGCAGAAACTGGGCCATAAGCAAAAATGGCTAAATATACTAAGTTTTTCATGCCGGAAATCTGAAAAGAAAAAGTGCTCGAAGTAGGCATTCATCAGGGACCCCCACCACCTAGGCCATGCTCTCTTCTGCCTGATGCCATTATGAAGAAGATACGGGAACCTCAGAACTCACACCAATAGTTAATACCCCTCAAACACCAGAGGGAATAACTTCACTCACCCCCATCACTGAACTGTTCCCACTAGCTATGGACTCGCTGTCAATGACTCTTCATCTCATGTTCTCTATTTGTTGCTTACTTATTTATTACTATTATTATTTCTTTTTTTCTGTTTGTACTTGCAGTTTGTTTTCTTTTGCACACTGATTGTCTGTTGGCGCAGTCTTCCATTGATTCAATTATGGTTATTGGATTTATTGAGTATTCCCACAAGAAAATGAATCTTAAGGCTGTATATGGTGACATATATAGAATTTAATAATAAACTTACTTTGAACTTTGAGGTTAGGTAGTATCTGTGGAGAGAGAAAGGAAATTAGCATTCCAGGTTTGAGATCTTCCATCAGAACTGGAAAATCACAACAGAAATTCAATTAAACAGTGCCTCACCCACATTGTTTCAGGTAAAGACAGCACATTTTTGTTGAACTGTGGGATGAGAATAGAAATAAGATGGGTAACTGTATAACAAGTTCAGTATAGTTTTTTTCTTTCCGTTGGGCCATTGCAAGCTTCCTGAAGAGTCTGAGTGCAGTAGGGTTATGCCCTTTTATAAAAGGATCTCCCAAAACCTCTGAATAATTTATCTGAGTACTGTGACTATTCTTTCTAATTGAGACCTTGTGATATTCCATTCCTGCTCACCCTATTGGCTTCAAGCATGATATTGAATGTAAAATTGCCAATGAAACCTAGTCATAGATGATTCCCAGGCATTGCACTTTCACAGTTGAAGGGTATTTTACTCAGTCCCTCACCACACCACAGCTATCCAAGTTAACACAAGAAGTTTGGATTGCACATTATATAGAGGCTTGATTGGTAGTGAAGGAAATTCAAATCATTGAAATTATCCGGAGTCTAAATGGTATTTCTGAACATTGAATCCTCTTCCAATTACGTATCTCAACAAGTTAGGCTTGGTCATTTCCAATCGATTTTTATTTAGTTTACTCAGATACAAAAGTATGCTTTCAGTTCTTTGATTTGTGGAAATAACTGCAGTGTGGTTAACTAAGTTAATGATATGTTTCACTTTTTGATTAGTTCATCTCAGTTCTAAAGGAAGTTGAAACATTCAGTATAAGCCTTTGACTTTGCCTCCTCTTGTCTTAATTGCAGGCCTTATTAGTGCCACGTTTAAAGGAGAGGAAAGACTTACTTTCAGAGGGAATGGCAACATTAAGCGACAGCTCACCAATGTTACCTTCAGCCTCCGGACAAGGGAATCGAATGCAGTTGTGCTCCATGCAGTAAAGGAGCAAGATTTTATCACGGTTGGCACCCAGCAGGGCCATTTAGTATTTATGATACAAAGTGGAAAGAGCTGGGGCAATCTGAGTATCTGCAGCTCAAATCCGATAAGCGACGGTCTCTGGCATGATGTTACTTTTCGCATGAGTGATCCCTTGCTTCAGTATTCCAGCTGGCAGCTGGAAGTAGACAGGAGAGAAATTGTAACCAGTGCAACTGTCAGTGGGAACTTGAACTTCCTGAGAGCAGGAACGGACATTTACCTAGGTGGTGGGGATGAACACAAAGGAGGCAACTTCAAAGGTTGCTTGAACACAGTGAAACTTGCTGGCATCTCTTTGCCATACATTGCAATTGATAATATGCATATTATCCAACCTCAGCAAGAACAATTTATACAGACACCCTTCAAAATCATTTTACTGGGCTGCCCAACGGAGAGTACTTGTTCATCGAATCCCTGCAAAAATAACGGCAAGTGTGAGGACATGGTCAGTTACTATCGATGTAGCTGCCCTGCAGGCTGGAACTGTGAAGAGAATATCGACAATTGCCAGTCAAGTCCATGCGTTCATGGCAACTGCACAGACAAAGTCTCAGCGTACAAATGTGTCTGCCTGCCTGGTTTCACAGGCACTAATTGTGAAGTGAGCCTGGACAACTGTCAAAAGCACAAGTGTGCCAATGGAGCTACCTGCATTGACACAGTGGACAATTATTCATGTAATTGCCCGAGTAACTTCACTGGAAGGTTTTGTCAGTAAGTAATCTTGTAAAATTAGAATTGACAAAGGTGAAGCAAATCTGCTCTTATACATTGCAGCACTTTTTTTTGTTTGTTGATCAGAGTATGAGTAATCAATATATATTTGAATATTGTTTGCATAACCTTAATTCTTAACTCACTACATCATTTGCTCAGTTGATAATTCATTACAGGTATGATCATTGACAGCAATTCAATAAGGCACATACTCCAAGACCTGGCCTTTTTATAAACAGTTCCAGTGCATGAATGCAGTAGTAACATCAAAAATATAGAGTGACTATAGGCACGATGCTCACTTTATTGTCCATAACAAGCCTACAAAAAAAACGAAAAGAAATTTGTAAAATTGTAGGTGCTGGTGCTCCAAAAGAAAAGGCTAGAAGAACTCAGGCAGCATCTGTGGAGAGAGAGATCAAGTTAATGTTCCAGGTCTGAGATCCTGCCCTCTTCTCATTGCTACCATCAAGGGGGAGGTACAGGAACCTGAAGATACGCACTCAGTGTCTCGGGAACAGCTTCTTCCTCTCTGCCATCAGATTTCTGAATGGACAAATGAACTCATGTAAATTACCGTGCTTTTTTGTTTTTTTTGTTCTCTTTTTGCACCACTTATATAATTTAATTTTTAATCTTATTGCGATATATAGTTTTTTTATTATTATATGTTGCATTGTACTGCTACCACAAAAACAACAAATTTCATGACGAATACCAGTGATTTTAAACCTGATTCTGATTGATTGGCCAAGGTCATGACAGGTCTAGAGAGGGTAAGTGAAGGGATTTGATAATATCCATTATCAAATGATGTTTGGATGACTGGGCGTCATCAACAAAAAGCAAAAGGGTTGTTATATGATGGAGACAGATATGAGGAAAAGACTTCTTATGCAGAAATAAATGATGTACTGGAACTCATTGCCTGTAAGGGCAATGAACGTAGAACCAAAGCATTCAAAAGATAATTGAATAGGTGTGTGTGTGGGAAAGTGAATTAAAGTGCTGTGGCGAAAGAGCAGGGAAAAGGGGCTGAAAAGACACAAATGGACTCAATAGGACAAATACCTGACTTGTACACTATAATTATTTAATTGTCCAGTAAGCTGTTATTTTCCTGATGGAAAACCAGCTCATACTTGCAAAACACATGCCTTCTCAGTAAACTGCTATTGGAACGAGGCCACGCCAGCAGCAGGTTTCTGGATGAAACAGGTATTGCGAGATCTCATGCTGATACCTGAATTGTAAATGATGGTCAGAGGATTTGTTAACGTAATTGAGATTGGAACAGCCTGTCCTTGGCACAAGTTCGGTAGGCCTCTTTACTCAGATAGCTCGCACTTTATAGACAACTCTTTGAGTGTAACCAAATTTTAATAATTAGCTCTGTTGTCAGATTCTCTCTAAATCTGTAATATATCAGAAGTTGGACCATCTTTGGAGGGCTATGTAACCAGTAAAAAGTATTTTTCTATTGTCGTAGTGTTGTATTTTTCCTTCATTCATCACAGGGTATGAGCCTCAACAGTTTATTTCAGAAGTCCCAATGATATTTGCTTCACAATAGAGGCTCTCTCTAACATATCTTTTCACACAAAAAAGCCCAACAATACCGTCTATAAATGAACTGCGGCCTGAGACCCGTGACTATCTCTTTATTTCACTTTGTACAAACTTTACTTGAGGCTACTGACAAACCCATGTGAATCAAGTACCAAATAATGCAATTTGCACCTTTTTGCTATTGCATGTCTTTACACTGGATAGTTGAAAATCTAAAATGCAAAATTCACTGTGAAAGTAAATTAGACAATTGACAAATTTAAATAATTATCAGATTGTACAGCACCATGTGACACTTTGTGGTTCCTCAGAGAAATCCAGGTGAACCAATGGACCAAATTCAGAAGGTGACAGATGGCTATAGAGCCAAGTCACTGAGGATTGATAGGTTCTTGATGAGTAAGGGCATCAAAGGTTACAGGGAGAAGGTAGGAGAATGGGGTTGAAAGGGATAATAAAGCAGCCATGATGGAGTAGCGGACCAGACTCAATAGGCCCAATGGCGGATGGATTATGGTCTTACAGCATTAGCAATAATTGTGTAAAAAACTTCAAAGTAACTCTACAGGGTTAATTTAGATTATAAGATAATTTAAATAATTTTTAGATTTTTCAGGTCTCTGTCAGCTAAAGGCAGATCATGCAATGAATACTGCTTTAAACTTTGCTTAGAATTGCATGGAATAATCTTTCTCATGGCCCTTGCTAAACAATACTAAGGTTACTTTTAATTCAGAGTGGGAAAGATTTATCTTAAAATCTAAATAAGCATCATTTAAATGGATACTCTTTCTCGTGGAAACAACCTACATTTTTCCATGAGAAAGAGTATTCATTGAAATGATGCTTATTGCCAGTTCCCATCAGAGATGAAGGTAGCTCAGAGTACAAATTAAAATGGGCAGCATTTGGTTCCTTCTGCATCGGTGGTGGAGCAAATGGTTTCAGGACACTATTGTGGAAAAAAAGAGAGAGAAATTTTTGAGTGTCTCTGATCCTGCATTGCGCTATCCTGCTATAGAAACCATGGTGCCTTCTTCACTTAGGTCCTAGTTAAAATATTATTCTGATGTCACCATTAGAATGGGAACTAATCTTCAAATCCACAAGGCTTTCAGCTACTTTAGAGTAATTTGGTTCTCCGGTCAAACTTCAATGGAAACTGCTGAATTTCAGATGATAGTTAATTTAGTTCTTAACTGCCTCTTGGTTTTGGTTTGAGTCCGATCATCTCCATAAGGAAGTAATGTAAAATACACATCCACCACATCACTGATTGATCCATTCTTGTTCTTTATATTATTTCTTTTTTAAATAAAAAGGTAATTTATTTTAAAATGCCCTAGACTTCAAATTCCAACAAAATTTAAAGCCTCGCATATACTGAATATGTATTGTATTTCCTGTACTGGAAAAATTTAAAAAATAGCCTCAGTAACTGATAGTACGGTTTGTACAAAGAGATTACTTTGAAATACTACATTTGAATCTAGCCATGTTAGATGGCATGGTAGCTTTCCTTTATTGTTTTCTACTTGCTTGTTGCCCAATATATGTTGAATGTTGAAAGGCCACAACAGATTAGATTTGGAGAGGATGTTTCCTAGGTGGAGGAGTCTTAAGACAGAGGGCACAGACTAAGAATAGAGGGAGGCCCATTTAGAATAGAGATGAAGAGGAATTCCTTTCGCCATAATGGTGAACCTGTGGAATTTGTTCCCACGGGTGGCTGTGGAGGCCAAGTCATTGGGTATATTTAAAAGAGAGGTTGAAAGATTCTTGATTAGTCAGGGCATGAAGGGTTACAGGGAGAAGGTGGGAGATTGGGCCTGAGAGGGAAAATGCATCAGCCATGATGAAATAGCACAGCAGTCTCAATGGGCCAAATGGCCTAATTCTCCTTCTATATTTTATTGTCTTATAAGATGTTTCAAGAACCTCAAGCTATTGTGCACAGGTGACCTAATCCTGCATCATTCATGAGTTTTACTCAGTGATGATCAAAAAATAAGAATTGGTCAGGAACATATAAAGATGTTGCATTATTAAAACATATTGGTGAACACAGCAAAGGTTGTTTTACACAGTGTAGTTTAAAATCACAGAGGGCCAAAGACTCATGATGTGATCCATATGGGATCCAACTGTGGTTAGTCTATCCAAAGTTCAAAGTAAATTTTAAGACTGAGAGCAAATGATTAAAAAAATTCTATTCTTTCACCTAGTGTCACTTGGAAGTTTTTGACAAACTAAATCAACTTAACATTTGAAAGCAGGAATTTGATATTATTAATTTGCTAAAGAACATGAAAAACAGAAATTGAAGCAGCAGAACTCCTGTCATGGCTGAAGTTGAACAATGCACTGGAAGGTGCACAAACTGAAATCTTGCAAGTTGGAATAGAGTTCAAGCCAGGTTTGTCATTTTGGTATTAGGAAATGAAATGGAAAAGCAAATAGAAGAAAAGCATAAAATACAGCCTTTGCTGCTGCATGATTCTGTGATGAACCTTGCACTGTTCAACAATGTGCTTTAACTAGAAAACCCACTCTTCGTACAAGTGGCATGATTCAAATGCAGAAGTGATGTGTCCTACTTGACCCTGCCTGCAGGGAGGACTGAATCTTACCCTGGGAAGCAATGTTCCCTCTAAGATGTGCACATGTGCATACACACACACCTTTTCTCCTAGCACACAAAGGAATTTAAACTGTACATGAAAGGTTGTCACACTCTACCTCTTTGGCATATTAAGTATACTTCACGATCGAACACAATCACATTTCCTTTTCCGGTTTCTGATGCGGACAGTGTTGACAATGTGGAGTTTGCAATGATTTTTCTGCAGATTTTAGGACTGCCTTATTTATACTGTTTTTATTGAAGAAATTATTGATTCACCATGTTGAATTCCAAAGAAGCAAAGTGCGTGAAGTGCAAAAGAACTGCTAGATTTTTTATAGTGGATATGCTTAATGAAACAGCAGAAATTGTTGCACCAAAAGCTGTTCTGTGATAAATGTTGATGTACGATACAGAAACTTGTGCTATCTGTTTGTATTGTTGTGATGCAAAAGTTGCTGGAGAATTTACAAGTGGGAAGAAGTGGATGATAGTCAGAAACTTGACTTTTTAAAGTGTCATTTAGCAAGCAAAACTTATATGGATGGTGTGCAAAAGCTCTGGCAAGAAAATCCTTCATTACACGTTACAGACCTGCTACATATGTTTTGTGAGAGTGCAGGTGAATAGGAGCAAAAACAATCAAACCCAGAGGCAGTGAAAGTTCCTATTGCAGTGTTTTGCTAGCTGTTAAAATGAACACCTCTATATATAAAATTCAGTGCGCGGCTGTTGTTGTCACTGGGCAAAAAAGTTGGAGGGAACATTGCTGGGAAGTTTGACACAACTTACTGCTGCAAAGATAGAGTAAAAATGTTGAATTCTTGGATGTCAACATTTCAAATGTGAATACACAAACACATGAGGGACAAAAATATTAAAACACTTGACATATAACTGTACCAAGATGTTTTTCTAGCCTTTTTGTACTCAATAATTAATATAGAATTAATGTCCTTTTGTCATAGATACCTTAGATTATCTATTACATTTTGCCATGATGAGAACCATAATTGGACCTGTTACAATGGAGGCAACTGTACCGAGGAGAAAGATACAAGGTGTACCTGTCCCTTAGGATTCACTGGAAGCCTGTAAGTGACACACAAAATGAATGTAGCATACTCTGATCAATTTGGCACTAAAAGGTGTGCGGGCGGGGTAGACTGATTGGTGGTGATGGTAGAGGGAAAGAAACGTTTAGAGTTGAAGCAGATTTTTGGAGGCAGCATGTGGAAGGAGAGAAAGAAACATTTTAAGTTCACGACTTTCCAGATTGTTCTACTTTTAGACAGCTCATCACAACTAAATTATCATCAATATAGGCAAGAACCGTCATAAAACTTACCAACTCAGTCATGTGGCAATTAGCGAGAATAAAATTGCAAACAGATATATTAAATCTGGAAAGAAGATCGTCACCATATCAAGATTAAAGAAAATTATGACAACAAATTCATTAATGTGTATACTGCCGGTTGCATTTTCATAAACGGATGGGAAGTAGCAACTTTACATAGAACAATATTTCTCTAAAATCAAAACTAAGAGAGAAATAAAATTAAATATGCACTAAATTGCTTCTTCTCATACAATCTGTCTGGTGTTTCATAGGATAAAATTCTGATAACTGTCAGAATTGTCAGCAAAATTGTGTAATAATATGTTTGGGCCAAGTTTTCAATGGTTCAAAGGTTTATTTATTATCGAAGTATACAACTCTGAAATTCTTCTCTGGCTAGCCCTGAAACCAAGAAAGAAAAGAAAGACAGCATGATCATCAAACCCCAAGATCCCCGCACAACAAACAAACAAAAATGGAACAGGCACATTAAACCCTAATTCCCTCCCATACAAAAAAACAAACAAAACAAAGCTAGCACATCAACATCCAAATCCCCCTCCCCACACAAAAAAATGAGAATGGTTGGATGAAAAACACAGAATAAGACTGCAAATATGTCAACACTCAAAACACAGAAAACCTGAGCAACACTCCCCGGGCACAGGGACAGGCTCTCCCCTCTCCGGTAGCAGAGCAATCAAAGGATGGGCAGCCAGTGGTCACACTTATTTTCTATTTTGTTCTTATGCTACTTGTTTATGTACTTTAAATCATAGCAACTGATGGAAGCAGCTTTTCCAATTCAACTTGTTATATATGTGCAAAAAAAGCTATGATTCGTAGTTCAAAGTAGCAAATATGTGAATGGATTAAACTCAGCTGCTTCAACAGTGACCTTCCCAATGTCAGGAAAGGGGACATTGGATATTAGTTGCAATTCCACAGAGAATGAAGCTGTCCCTGTCTGAATGTAAGCAGGAAATTGAGAATGTTCTGGCTTGGGTTAAGAAGCAACAAGCAAGATGTACCAAACAATGATTGTCTCCAATACGAGAGAGCTAAATATTTCCCCTTAAGATGCAACAATATAGTCACCACCATTAACATCTGGCCTGGGAGAGTGTCATCAATATCTTTACTTTCTAAATACTGTGGCTGCAAGAATGTCAGGGACTCTGTAACCTGAGGCAAATGCCTCTCCACCTGGATCTTCCTAATCTTTTTTTTTAAACTTTTTTTATTGTTTTCAAATAGTTACAGAATAAATGTGTATGAGAAAAAAAAATGTTACCCAGCCCCCCCTCCCCTTAACCCCTCCCCCCTAACATCCCTATTAAAAAAAAAGAAAGAAAAAAAAAAGGAATGCCTGGATATTGGAAGATCCCCACATGCTCCATGGAGTTCGTAATAACTTTAGTGTATGCATTTATTTCTTTCCCCAAGTAACCAATTATTTCATCTTCGGAGCACCTATATATTTAATCCTGTCTTTTGTAAATAAGGGCGCCAAATTTTCAAAAATGTTTCATATTTATCTCTTAAATTGTAAGTGATTTTTTCAAGTGGAATACAGCCATAAATTTCGTTCTTCCAACGATCTATACTTAGATATGTATCTGATTTCCAAGTCACTGCAATAGCTTTTTTGGCTACTGCTAATGCAATTTTTATAAATTCTTTCTAATATTTATTCAATCTGGATATCGGTTTTATCCCTTCAATATTACCTAGTAAAAGTAATATTCAAAAACAGGCAATTAATCAAGGAGTCCATAAGTCAAGACAAAAATGGGAAAGTGATTTGAATATCAAAATTGAAGAAAAAAACTGGTCAAGACTATGTCTTGAGAGTATGACAAATACAATAAACGTTCGATTAAGATTAGTGCAATACAATTTTTTACATCAACTATATATTACACCACAAAAAATAAACAAATTAAACCCAAATCTATCTGATCAGTGTTTTCGATGTAACCAAGAAATTGGTACTTTTTTACACTCTACTTGGTCTTGCTCTAAAATTCAACCTTTTTGGACAAATTTAAGAGTTTTACTGGAACAAATTATTGGAATACAACTTCCTAATCTTTCTATCAATATCAGTGATAAGGGGGTAAGATGGAGCACTCAGCATTTGCCTTTGATTGCAGTTCCAATAACTCTCATGGATCTAAATAGAGTAAAGCAGCCTGCTCGACTGGCACTGTGTAAACACTTCCAAACACTTCCCCCTCTCCCTCCGCCCCCTGCTGGCTTGGACTGTTAAAGTCACCCATGACAACATTGCTGTCTTCACATCTTTCCCCAATCTGCCTCATTGTCTGCTAAACGCACTGCAGCAACTTGTCATTTTGTTAAACATCTCCCGACAAGCTGCTCAGTGACTTGAAAATAAATCCCTATTTCTTATCAGTGCTGGTTCGAAGTCCTGGAATTACTTTCTTATCAGCTGTGCAGAGACATCTTTTATCACTGGGGCTGCAGCTGTTCCTGAGGGCAGTTCATCACCACTTTCTAGAGAGCAATTAGAACGAATATTAAATACTGCCCTTTCCAAATATGCCCTCAAACTGTGAACGGAGGTAATAAAGACATCAGTCACCCTTTGGAGAAAAGGAAGAATTTGTGATGGAGCACAAGTAAACAGAATAAATATTTCAGGAGATGTATTGTTGTAATGACATGGAGCCTTTTCCTGCATTCAGCATCTGTGCTCACTGTGGACATCCTATCATGTTGCCCCAGATCCTCAGTGTCTCCATCAGTGCAGTACTGGAACCCTGCTCCTAACAACTCTTTATACCTTTTTAACTCTTTCCATGAAACGTTGGCTAATTGGGGCAAAAAATACTGGTCCCGATGTGTCTCATACAAATGGAATCCACTGTAATTAACAAAATTATTGCAAAAATATCCAAGTAAGATTATTTAAATACAAACAACAGCGATCATTGCAAATATTAAACACATCAATAAGGAGTTTACCTTCCTCATTTTTTCTCTGCGGTCTGACAATCCCCGTTGAAGGGGTCAGATACTCAAGTTGAAATGGTGGGGATTCTCAGCAAGATCGTGCTTTGTCAGTGGGCTGCGTGGAAAGCCGTGTGACACGATGTCTGAGGGATCCAGTGGCCACCAAAGTTGGCACTTCCACAGTTGACAATGCATGTGTGCAATTCCCAGGCTTGGTAACTTCACTTTAAGTGGGTACCATTGGCATTTACCAACTAAATCTGAGCTGACATTGTAAGGGACAGGCACATTTTGAGTCAAAGAATTCAGACTAAATATAAAAAAAGGACAAATAATACTGCGTTCCAAAGAATATCTGAAACTCAAATTTGTGGCATTCCATAAGACTACAGTGAACAGTGGTAGAAAAATTGCTTACAATTAAGCACTGTGTCTCTAAATAAATAAAGACTGTTGTTCTTAAATTGCTGTTGGTCAGCACAGGGCTTCAGTGCATGACAGGTATCCCGTCTGGTCCAGATGCTTTTGTGGATTCACCCTTCTGAAGGCAATTTGCATGCCAGCTTTGGAGACTGAGATCAAAGGATCATCATGATGGTTTCTTCATGTTCTGAAGGTCAAAGCAAGTATTGAAGGCGTAGACAAACAAGAGAAAATCTATAGTGATGATGACTGTGTGGCTAAGCGCAGTTACAATGCCATATTCAAGTTTGCTGATGGCACTACTGTTGTGGGTGGTGATGAATCAGCATACGGGAGGGAGATTGAAAATCTGGCTGAGTGGTGTCATAACAACAACCTCTCACTTAATGTCAGCAGGACCAAGCAACTGATTGTAGACTTCAGAAGAGCAAAACCAGAGGTTAATAAGCCAGTCCTCATCAAAGGATTTCAGGTGGAGAGGGTTAGCAACTTTAAATTCCTGGGTGTTACTATTTCAGAGGAATGTCCTGGACCCAATTTCAAAACAGCACAGCAGTGCCTCTACTTCCTTAAGAGTCTGTCAAGATTCAGCATGACATCTAAAACTTTGACAACCTTCTACAGATGAGTGGTGGAGAGTATATTGTCTGGCTGCATCACAGCCTGGTATGGAAATGCCATTGCCTTTGAATGGAAAATCCTACAAAAATGGTGGATGTGGCCCTCTCAACCATTGAGCACATCGACATGAAACAGTGTCGTAGGAAAGCAGCATCCAACATCAGACATCCCCATCACCAAGGTCATGCTCTCTTCTCACTGCTGCCATCAGGTAGAAGATACCAGAGCATCAGGTTGAAGAAAAGATACTGCTTCTCAACTATCAGGTTCTTGAGTAGAAAGATAATTACAGTCACTTGCCCCATCTTTGAAGTGTTCCCACAGTCAATGATCTCACTTTAAGGACTCTTTATCTCATGTTCTCGTTATTTATTGCTATTTATTTATATTTGCGTTTGCACAGTTTCCTGTCTTCTGCATTCTGGTTGGTCTTTCATTGATCCTATTATAGTTTCTATTCTGTAAATTTGCTATGTATGCCCAGAAGAAAATGAATCTCAGTGTGGTATATGGTTATGTATATGTACTATGATAATACAATTTACTTTGAACTTTGAATGATGCCCACTTCAGCAATAGTCCTTAAAAATGAGAGTAACATATATTTCTCTTATGTATTTTCTTTGATCATTTCTCCTGAACATCTTGCAGATGTGAGATCGACATGGATGAGTGTGAATCAAACCCTTGTCTTAATGGAGGTTTCTGCCAAGATCTGCCCAACAAGTTTCAGTGCATCTGCGACATGAGCTTTGCTGGTGACCGCTGTGAGTTTGATGTAAGCGATCTCTCATTTTTCATCTCTGTGTTACTGTGGCAAAATATTTTTCAGCTTCTTTCTTACCTCATTCTACGAATGGATGATGAGCCAGCAGTTGAGTGGGCTTGAAGTTCTTGGATAACCAAACTAATAAATCATCTAAAAGGATTGGACTTAACTTATGCCTGAATAGGTCTCGGTACTGTTAGGAAGCAGCTAATTACAAAAACTTTAAACCTTGGGAAAACTCAGGCCCTATTATGGCTTTCAAACTATATTTAGTGCACAATATCTGGGAATATTATTTTTTGGAAACATTCAGCGTCAGTTATTTCAATGTAACAGATAGCTAAGAAACTTTTTTTCCAGTAATTTGGGAATAAATACCTGTGGAGATGATCCCATTATATTTTGTTTCCAGTGGAGATTAATTAAGAATATTCATTTTAGCTAGTTTAAATCCTTGTGTTTTGCAAGATGAACAGACTACACAGGGATGATTAACCATCTTAACTCACTTTGGTGTTTAGCAGTTTTAGTTATTAGCTTCTGCATTTTTCTTTCAGATGAAAGTGATAAATGTTTAAATATGGTAAACATTTCTATGATATCATTTCTTTCCTCTCATTTTCATGTTTATGTTTAAATGCTGTTACTCTATCCACCTCAGTCATTTCAAACGGGTGTAAATTTACCTTTTTAACCACTCTGAGAAAAATTATTTTTGCTGACCTCCCAACTGGAATTGTTAGTGATTATCTTGTACATTGGACTTGATATTTTCCTTATATCTTCTCCACTTTTAAAGACCTCTGTCAAGCCACCTCTACATCTTTTATAAAGTAAAAAGGTTCCAAAACTACTCAACTGTCCCTTTATCTTTAAAATTATTAAAAATAAGATCAACAAGTGCTAAAGAGAATGTCATTGAGTAATGTGCTGCCCCACCATATACAACTTTTCAATGTCAGCCTATTCCGGAGCTTCTTGTGGTTTGAGGTTGTGGGTTTGGGAGGTGTTGCTGGAGTAGCTTAGACAAATACAGGTAACTTCAGTGCATTTTGTAGATAGCACTAGTTACAGCCATTTGATGATGACAACGCAGAATGTGTTCCAGGTGTTGGATATGGTGCAAGCGAAACAGGGCAATTAGTGAGGAGCGAGTGAGCTTTCATACCAGGAGGAAAATCCAGTCTATTCAATCACTTACCTCGAATCTGGGTATCTGGGTCTTTGGGAAGGGTTGTTTAATATCTAAAGCAGAACCTGCATTGGTAGAGCGTAATGGAGGAACTGTGAAGTGTAGGTCTCATTGAACTGCTCATATAAGGGGCTGGAATTCCAGTAATGATTATTATTCTGTGATCTAGATTTTGGAGGCATGAAAGACATCTGGCAAAAATTATCGTATTTTGGGGTAAAGAAGGGTAATAAAATTATAAATCAGCAGTGCTGCATCGTAAACAAAAAAAAATCAGCCATTCACCCAACTCCTCAGAGAAGAAAAGCCCATGAATTTTGGAATAAAATCAACGAAGTTGATTCTTACAACTCAGATCAACTCTGGTAAATCAAACCCATCCTGAAGTTGCTCTTTTTCCCATTGATTGCCAAGTGAAAGACCGAATATCACCTATGACTACCTTAGTCATGATAGGAATCACATTAATGGACTTCAATTGTCCGGAGTATTTGGGTACATCTTCAGGACACAGCAGAAATCCTGGCTGTAATTAACAATAAGAAATTCCAATCAAATAGAGACATATACCAGTAAATTCAACTGTCATCCATCGTCCACAATTTCTCTATTATTTTAAAATATAAAGTAGTAAATTCAGTTGTTACAAAACTACTAACCTTTCTACTGGCCCAAGTATAAACTTTCAAACTATGCCACTGATGAAGCAGTTTCTAAAGCCTTGGAAAAAAGGGCATCAGGACTAGTGATGGGGTGACAGATTGCTTAAACGACCAATTCAACAGCAGATCACTGTCTTAAAGTGTTCTTTTTCACTGATAAGTGATTTCACCAAGGTTCCATTGAACAGCAAGTAGCAAGTGAAGCAAAAAATGTTAAGACTTCCATGGAAATCTTCATGGGCTTACACTTAATTATATACAACAGCTTCAGAATGCGGTGCTTCAGAGTTCAGTCACAGTAAATTTAGGGTTAATACAGGATGTCTTCACTTCCACTGGATGCTAAATTTGTGATGTACAAATTAGGATTACCAAACCAAACCCAGGATTAAGTGGTGTGAGATTCTTTTCAAAGTTTCCAGTTTCCAGGTTGAGCACTGATATTGTATTAAGGCTCTGTTTATGCCATAAGGCCACAGTAGCATAGTGGTTAGCATGGCACAGTTACAGCTCAGGGCGTTCTGGAGCTCAGAGTTCAATTCCTGCACCATCTGCAAGGAGTTTGTATGTTCTTCCTGTTAATCACATGGGTTTCCTCTGGGTACTCAGTTTTCCTCCCATAGTCCGGTTGGCTGGTTAATCAGCCATTGTAAGTTGTCCTGTGATTACTCTATGGTTAAATAAGCAGGTTTCTGGGCAGAGCAACTCGCCAGTATTTTGCGCTGTATTTCTAAATAAATAAATATAACATAGATCAATTAAAATATGGTATTCTTGTTGACCAGGTGTACTGCAAACACCTAACACCTGTTATCTATACAAGCCTGGTATTCACTGCACATCAACATGGTATAAATTATTGAGACGCGGCGTGGAACAGGCCCTTCCAGCCCTTTCAGCAGCCCCGCTCAGAAACCCCCAACTGAACCCTAGCCTAATCACAGGACAATTTACAACAACCAATTAGCCTTTGGACTTTGGACTGTGTCTAGTGTGTCTTTGGACTGTGGGAGGATAGCAGAGCACCCAGAGGAAACACACACAGTCACGGGGAGAACGCACATACTCCTTACAGTCAGCGGTGGGAACTGAACCCTGGTCACTGGTACTATAAAGCATTGTGCTAACCATTATGTTGCCATGCCGCTCGAGGAAGATTGCATTCCTTTGGTAGTATATATCAAATACTCTCCATCTCACTGAAGTAAAATTCCTGATCTTCATACCAGCTTCTTGCTAGTGATTTAAGACTGATCATTAAGAAATCATGTAAATTAAGTGTTTTTTTATTGTTGCTTTGAATGTGAACAAAATCACAGTAATAAGAAGAAAATCTAAGCACACCTTATTTTATATATATTTCTATAAATAATTATGCTGAAGGTTTATAAATGTTCTTATTGTATATTTTATATATGCATATGTTACAAATATTCTCTATTTCCTGTTACCTGAAATTATATTTTTGACTGACTGTGGATCTAGTAAGTCAAACTGAAATAAAGTGTGGTTTTAGTGAATAGTGCAGTAGGCTCAAGGGGCTGAGGAGCAAAGGCCTGCTCCTTTTTCTTGTGTTCTTATAAATAATGGAGCTGCCCTGGTCAGAAAAACACAGACCAAGGGGAAATACAAAATGCACATAAAATAAAGTATGAGTTCTGGCTTTATTGGAACAAGAAAAAAAAGGCAAGGGAATACCTGGGTTGTTTAAGTTGTAGTTTTGTTCTTTTCCTTGTTTGTACATAGAGCTCCTGTATTTTTCAATGTCATAAGAATATACATTTCCTCAAAGAGTCATCAAGCTCACAAAGATGAGAGTGTGTGCGAACCACCTTTCATCTAATCCTCCTTGATATTCTTTATTACTAACTTCACCAACCATTATGACCATTCTACATCTTATGACTGTGTCTGTGTTCTTTTGGCTAAACCACATTGTCATCTGGCATTATTCCAGAAGATCAACAGCTCCATCGATTCCTAATATCCACAGTGTTGTTTAACCTGTTGCAGCATGTATGATAATCCACACTTCGGGGGCACTGTCCCAATGTTATCATTTGAAACCTTAATAAACACACAATCTATTTTTCTGTCTGTGCGCCTTCATTTATTGTGCTTTGTTTGATGTTAAATATGTTCAAAGTAATTTTATTATCAAATTACCATAACATTCATTTTCTTGCAGGCACTTGCATGAAAAATAGAAATACAATAGAATTTTACAGAAAATCTGTGCATAAACAAAGACTGATACACAATGTGCAAAAAAGGCAAACTGCGCAATTAAAACAAAAATACTGAGAACAAGAGTTGTAAAGAGTCCTTGAAAGTGAGTCTATAGGTCTCAGAACCAGTTCTGAGTAGTGGTGATTGAAGTTATCCAGGCTGTATCAACCATTATCTGTAGCCTTTTCTGTTCCTCGGCACTGGTGATTCCATACCAGGCCATGATACAACCAGTTAGGGTGCCACCCACTGCTCATCTATAGAAGTTTGTCAGGTTTTAGGGGACATACTGAATTTACGCAAACTTCTAAGAAAGTAGTCGTTTGTGGTCATGACATTTATGTGCTGGTCCCAGAACAGAGCCTTGGATTTGTTGACACTAAGGAATTTAAAGCTACTGACCCTCCTCACATCCATTCCCCTAATGAGCACTGGCTCATGGACCTCTAGCTTCTTCCCCTTGCAGTCGATAATTAGCTCTTTGGTTTTGCTAACACTGAATCAGAGGTTATTGTGGCACCACTCAACCAGATTTTCAGTCTCTCTGCTGTATGCTGATTCACCATCACCCTTGACTCGCCCAACTACAGTGGTGTCATCAGCAACCTAAAATATGGCATTGGAACAGTAGTTAGCCACACAACCATAAGCATAAAGCAAGTACAGCAGGGGACTAAGCACACAACCCTGTGGTGTACCTGTGCTGATGGTAAGAGTGGAGGAGATGTTGGATGTGCCAGTGAGAAATTTGAAGATGCAGTTGCACAGGAAGGTAGCAAGGTCCAGGTCTTGGGGTTCAAGGGAATGATGAGTGATGAATCCTGAGCTGTTGTCAATGAAGAGCATCCTGAAGTATGCATCTTCATTGTCCAGGTGTTCCAGAGCTGAGTGGAAAGCCAATGAAATGGCATCTGCTGTTAACTCATTCTGATGATAGACTAATTAAAGCAGATTCAGAACACTCCTCAGGCAGGAGGTGATATATTTCATGACCAAGCTCTCAAAACACTTCATCACTGTGGATGGAAATGCAGCTGAGCTATAAGGCAGGTTACCACATTCTTCTCAGGCACCAGTATGATTG
This sequence comes from Hemitrygon akajei, assembly GCF_048418815.1. Classification (NCBI taxonomy): domain Eukaryota; kingdom Metazoa; phylum Chordata; class Chondrichthyes; order Myliobatiformes; family Dasyatidae; genus Hemitrygon; species Hemitrygon akajei. The sequence goes on along the minus strand of NC_133135.1, from coordinate 72,690,386 downwards.
ATATCTGTTTGAAGTGAGTACCTCAGACTGCTGAATTGAGAGCTTGAAGATGTCCATCAACACTCCAGACAGTTATTCGCAAAGGATGCCAATACTTGGCCAAGGATACCACCTGGGTCAGATGCTTTTTGCGAATCACCCTCCTAGAGGATGCTCTCACGTTGGTCTCAGAGCCTGAGATCACAGGTTCATCGGGGAGCTCCGGTGGGGGGGGGGGGGGTGCAGGGAAGGATTCATGAAGGTATCTCCATGTTTTGTCAGTCATAACGTGCTCTGAAGGAAGTGGTGACATTCGACCCCTGCCACAGTTGTTGACCGTTCCTTTGTGGTTCAAGTTTAGTCTGGATTTACCACTCAACAGGTGAGATGGCTATCCAGGGATCATACCTGAATTTCTTGTACTTCCCTGAATCACCACTAATCTAGCCCTCAGCAGATTTTAAATCTCTTAGTTGGCCCAGGGCCAATGAGACTGAAACTCAAGCTATCATAAAAGCCTATCTGATTCATGGTTGTAATTCAGGAATGGAAAATCTAGCCTTTTTCAGAGTTCAGGCCCACTTATGTAGTTGAAAGTTACCTTCCAACCTCTAGCATGTTTATCAAATGAGAAGGCAATTAGGGCTACACTGTATAATTTACATTGACATTACCAACAACATTCATATCTAGTGATTGAATAAAAATAAGCAATTAAGTTATTCACACTTTCCTTTTAAATTCATTCCAATGAAAGCTACCATTAAGGTGAACATGAACTGCAAGAAGATCAGTAGATTCTAGCACAAACTTTGGATGAGGTCATTGTAAAGTGGAGCTGAGCTCTTAATAGATAAGGTATGAGTAAAGGTAGGTCAGTGAGGCTGGTGGTTTAATCTGAGTATCTTCAAGAGGAGAAAGAACTTAAGAATTATAGAAGTCCACATGGCTATTGGAAGGTTTGGTGCTGACTCTTGTAGAATGTCTGGCAGGGGAGCTAACTCATCTTCACCACAAAACAAAATGGAAAGAAGTTGTGTGTATGATTATTCTTATTCATGGAGAGAGATGTACAAAAAATTGGCTACAACAGTTCTATGGCAGGGGTTCCCAACCTGGGGTCCACAGGCCCCTTGCTTAATGGTGTTGGTCAATGGCATGAAAAAGTTTTGTAACCCCTGTTCTATGGTATATTAACAGAAATACTAACTGCTCATATTTATGTAGCATCTGCATTGTAAGGAGCTTTATCAAACAACCTTAACTTTAGGACAACTGATCAAAAATTTAGCTGGAGAGGCAGCAAGACAAGTAATAATATCTTTCCGAATTGCTAGAGCAACAGAAACTATGATTTAAAAACATATGCTCCTCTATTTGTATATTCTCTGATGTTCAACAGATAGGGATGCCACACATCAGTACCTGTATGACCTGTGATCACCAACAAATCATGCATATGGATGAAGAGTTTACTGGGAGAGGACTCCCAAGTTCTACCTTAAGGGCCTTGTGGGCAGAAGTTTATATCCGGGTGGTGACTAATGATTAGCTTTTGAGAGATTAGGTTTTACCACAGTAAAGCAAGCCAAGCAGTTTAAAATAGCCCTTAGCAAACTACATGCTGTAAAGCTCACTTGAGAAACAGCACTATCAGGTAGACCATATTTACACTTGTAGAGTACCGTGACATTCAGAAACTTCTAGAAAGGACATAGTGTATAATTGAGCAAACATGCTCAATACAAAAGCAAAACAAAATAACTTTTGCATTCAGAGTAATATATCACAAAGACAGTTAAGAACATGATAGGAGTTTATTTATTTGAGAACCTATTTCCCTGTGCAGAGTGGTCTATAAGTTAGAGTCATAGATTTAAGATCAGTCGAGAAAGTTGATAAAGGACTTGACGATTTTTTTCCAACCCACAAACAGATGAACTTTTAGCTTGTAAGACTCACAACATGTTTAAGAGAAACATTCGAACTGCTGCAAACTGCACTACTTATTTAATTTAACTAATATATATATATTTATTACTAAAATTCACAGTTTTTTCTCTATTATTACCGTATATATTGCATTGTGCTGCTGCTACAAAGCCAATAAATCCTATGATATGTACCGCTGAGATTAAACCTGATTCTGATTCTGAAGAGTGCAGAGTGACAATTAGGAGATGGGAGGTGACCTTTGCATTGTCTGGCTGAATGTTTTCCTTCTGAGCCGTCAATTTCCTTCCTCTCCCCGATACAATGTTAGTCCAGATAAGTTTAGGTGGGAAATTTTCTGGGAGGTTCTTAATGTGTTACGGGAATTCATTTTTGGAAAATAAAGGTAACAGTGGGTTTTCCGGTGATTAATCGTTGACCTATAAAATATTGTCTTGTTCTGCTATTTATACTTGGTTGCTCTATCAAATTTCTGAAGATGCTATCATTCTGTGACAGCAGTTGGTTCTACTTTTCTGTCTCAGTATAATCAGCATTAGGCCAGGGTTGTCAGTAGAGAATACCCGAGACAGTTATAATACTATGTTAGGAACACACACACACATTGCTGGAGAAACTCAGCAGCATCTATGGAAAAGAGTAAATAATCAATATCTTGTCCTGAAACATTGACTCTTTACTCCTTTCCATACTGTAGATGCTGCCTGACCAACTAAGATCCTCCAGCTTTTCTGTATGTTAGTCTGGATTTCCAGCATCTGCAGAATATCTTGTGTTTTTTTTCCCCAAGGTTTTGTTGGCTAGTTTGCCCAGTGTGAGCTCACAATAAATTGAGTTTGTTAGCTAATGATTCAAACAAAGCAACATCAGACATCACCGTTGGGTAATTATCTCATACAGTACCTTTGGAGACGGACTCTTCATGCTTCTAGTGCATTCTCTTGGCTTCTTTCTCTCCAGGAATACCTCACACACAAGACAATTTAATTCTAAGTTCTTGTTGATCTTGCATTGATTCTTCCCCACTGTATTGAGTTCACGATCAGGCAAAATATTTGAGTAAAGTTGGCTGAGTGAGTTTTTTTAGTCAGGACAACAAGAAATTGTCTTAATCTTTCCATCGAAGTACAGACATCAGTCCGCACCAGGGAACTAGGCAGGTGTCACTGTTTGGAATACTGTGTCTAATTAAGCTCCTGTTTATGCTGGTATATGACGCACACAAAATTCATGCTTGTGGCTCATGAGACCAGCAAACCGTGCTGCTGGATGCCTGAGTGCAGCATTCAGGCCCTGTTTCTCAGTAGTATTAAGTCAGCTGGTTCTCTCAAAAGCCACCTCTTGAACGGGAAAGTGAATGTGACTGAGACCACTGAAGCTGTCAGCATACTTAATCCTCCTCCCGACACCCCACTGCATTATTCCACATCCTTTCCGATCACACGCTGCAGATTTGTATGCACGCCTCTCTCACTTTCACTCCCCTACCCTACCCAACCCACAACAAGTTCACAGCAGATGACGTATTATTGGCTCTTCACTCAACCCTGGAATATTGGGACTGCAAAGACATATACATCAGTTCAGTTCAGCATTTGATGCCGTCTTCCCCTCAAATCTATCAATAAACTTCAAGATCTTGGCCTCAATACCTCCTTGGGCAATTGGATCCTCAGTTTCCTGACCGCAGTCTGTTTGGATAGACACAATCCAATGATCTCCATCAGCACAGATGCATCACGAGGCTGTGTGCTTTAGACCCTGCTCTACTCACTTCACACTTACGACTGTGAGGCTAAGCACATGGCTACCATGCCATGCTTAAGTTTGCTGATGGCACCACTGTCACAGGCTGAATCAAAATTATTGCTGAATGAGCAAATAAGAGGGAGATTAAAAATCTGGCCGAGTGGTGCAACAACAACCTCTTGTTCTTGCTGACATTGAATGAGGAGATGATTATTGAATTCAGGAGGGGAAGTCTATAAGCCAGTTCTCATCTGGGGGTTAGAGTTGGAGAGGGTCACCATCTGTAAATTCCTCAGAGGACCTGTCCTGGGCCCAGCACGTAAGTGCAATTATGACCAAAGCATGGCAGCATCTTCCTTAGAAGTTTGCAAAGATTCGGCATGACATCTAAAGCTTTGACCAACTTCTATAGATGTGTTGCGGAGAGTATATTGAATGGTTGCATCACAGCCTGGTATAGAAACACCAATGCCCTTGAACTGATAATCCTACAAAAATAATGGATACAGCCCTCTCCATCACGGATAAAGCCCTCCCCATCGTTGAGCACATCTGTGCGAAGTGTTGTTACAGGAATGCAGCATCAATCATCAAGAACCCCCACCACCCAGGATATGCTCTCTTGTTGTTGCTGCCATCAGGAAGAAGATACTGGAGCCTTAGGACCCACACCACCAGGTTCAGAAACAGTTACTACCCCTCAAACATCAGGCTCTTGAACCAGAGGGGATAACTTCACTCGCTCCTTTACTGAATTGTTCCCACAACCTATGGCCACTTTCAAGGACTCTTCATCTCATGTTCTTGTTAGTTATCTATCTATTTATTCCTTTGTAATTGCATAGTTTGTTGTTTTTTGCACATTGGTTGTTTGTCCTGTTGGGTGTGGTCTTTCATTGATTCTATTATGTTTCTTGGATTTACTGTGTATGCCCACAAGAAAGTGAATCTCAGGGTTGTATGTGGTGACATATATGTACCTTGACAATAAATTTACTTTGAACTTTGAACTAAATTGGCACTGTGAATGATCAAACAATAGATGTAACATGGTTGCATTTCACAACCTTCAGTAACTGTACATTGAAGCATGAATTGTTAATGCCATGTTTATGGTGGAAAGTGAGTTCAGTCCTGGGAGTACACCTGGATTCTAATTACAATTATTCAGTCAGAGAAAAGGAATATTGAGACTTATCCTACACATAAGAGAGAAACACTCGACTGATCTTGTAGTTGTTAATTCCCAGTTGCTTGAAATCTAACCCACCTTGTCAGAGAGCTGGTGCTGAGTCATCATGTGTCCCCTGGGAGCATTTTCTGACAGGACGCAAAATATTGCACAGCTTCCAATCAAATGTACTGTTGCAGATACATTAAAGGGAGTAAAATAATCTGCCCAATGGTCAATAGAAATAAAACGAAAATGCAGGTAAAATAGTATCCACACAGAGAATGGAAAAAGGAAAGGGAAACGGGACATTGTAATGAATGGAATGTGTAACAAAAGCAGAGATGAAAGGCAAAAATGAGTAGCAAGGTATGCAGAAGGAAGGGCACTGACGAATATGGAAGAGGAATGCATTTTCGTGGAGAGTCACAATGTCTAAGGCCTCTTGAGTTTCTGGAGATTAAAACGATAATGGTTTGATTATCATTACCTGCAGAAACAAGTTCCAGAACTGCAGCTACAAGATAAGCATCACTATGAGGTAACACACAGGTACAGGTGAGGTCTGGTGGGAGAGAATCATTTCAAACCTTTTATCTTCAAGCAGTTATTTTATCTTCATAAAGGATTAGAGAACTAACAAAGGCCATGTGGAAAATAGAGGGTACTGTCAACTATTGGACAGCATTTTTTTTAAATGTTTTTTAATTTTCCAGGGTAAGTAAAGAGCTGAGTGAGAATTTTTTTAAACAGTGCAGGAGAGGGGTAAACTTACTACCAACTCATGCAAAGTGGGGAAGTTTTTAATCTGTCAGTTACATATAACTGTATTGTGAAGCTCTTGTCCATAACAATGGATTTCATCATCCAGGTGTGTGTATGGCATTCCTCTTCCACCCTGCCAGAAGACTTTATTTGCAAGAATTTTTATATTTTATAGAAATGAAATTTATTTTGATTTTTTCTCCTGTCTTCCTTTCCTGGTTGTTGCAAATTTACAAGGATACATAGAAGTTAGATCACATGGATAAGTCTTTCAAAGAGACATCAAAGGGCTTTATACTGGGAGGTTTGATTTTATGAAATATCTGTTACATGTTTAACTTCATACTGTGAGAGTTTCAGAAAGCAATTATCATGGTGACTAGGTTAGGAAGATGTATTTAGTTTTTGAAAATTAGCTTGGACTCTCCAACAGTAGCATCCTCTCCATGACCATTGCTCGTTCAAACAGTTTGCTCAGCCTTAAATTTCACGTCAGTAAGAAATTTCACCAACCAGTATTGGTTATTGTGGTCATTTTTCTCCTCAAACCTGTCAACAGATCGCAATTCCATCCTGTCCTATACTGCCTTTTCAGACAGGTCTGACATTTAATAACCTTGGTGTTTGATATAGACATTAAATCTTACAACTTATTCTTTTTCCCATCCCTACAACTCAGCTCTACCCCAAACTCTGCGAATGGCACCTTCTTTGCTCTCATTTGTCCCCCACCCCCAGCATCAACAGCCCGCAAGGTCAAGTTTTGCCCATTTTTCTCAATTGCAGAAGGAGTTCTGCTCCTTATATTATTCCAAGCAGTCTGATAGGGTTTCATTCCCGAGAACTGAACTGTTCCTAAGTTGGAAATCACAGAAAAGGCTGTGATGAGAGGGACTGAACAGGTGCGGGAGGAGTAGCCAGCAGCTGGCCTCATTGTCTCAGTAAGCTGTTTACTGCTGCCAGCTCAGCTCAGGTCGACTCGACCCCCGTTTGTCATGGCTCAGCAGAGGGGGAGGGGGTGGGGGTGGGAAACAGGGTGGGAAGTAAAGGCATCCAGAAATGCCCATTCCCACCCTGCGGCACCAGCAAATCCATCCCAACCACCTCCCAAATGCTCATTCGTATGTGCGGGTGTCAGTAAGTCAGGTGCTTGTAACCTGGGGGTGGGGAATCTGCAGGAGCAAAAATAAATAGGTACACAGATCTACACCTGAAGTGGCACTATGCCCACTGCAATCACCGGATTAGAGGCTACCTGTACAAATCAAGCTTGCCTCAAATGCTGACAGTTTGTCCACTGCTAGATTCTTTGCACAATCAACACTGTGTTGGGGTGGAGTTTGTTAGGTGTGTTCAGGAAGTTTTCTTGACACAATATGTAGATAAGCCTACAAGAGGAGAGGCTGTACTTGATCTGGTATTGGGAAATGAACCTGGTCAGGTGTCAGGTCTCTCAGTGGGAGAGCATTTTGGAGATAGTGATCACAATTCTATCTCCTTTACCATAACATTGGACCGGGAGAAGAACTGACAAGTTAGGAAAGCATTTAATTGGAGTAAGGAGAAATATGAGGCTATAAGGCAAGAACTTGGAAGCATTAATTGGGAACAGATGTTCTCAGGGAAATGTATGGCAGAAATGTGGCAAATGTTCAGGGGATATTTGCGTGGCGTTCTCCATAGGTACATTCCAATGAGATAGGAAAGGATGGTAAGGTACAGGAACCGTGGTGTACACAGGCTGTTGAAAATCTAGTCAAGAAGAAAAGAAAAGCTTATGAAAAGTTCAAAAAACCAAGTAATGATAGAGATCTAGAGGACTATAAGGCTAGAAGGAAGGAGCTTAGGAATGAAATTAGGGGAGCCAGAAGGGGCCATGAGAAGGCCTTGGCGAACAGGATTAAGGAAAACCCCAAAGCATTTTACAAGTATGTGAAGAGCAAGAGGATAAGACGTGAGAGAATAGGATCAATCAAGAGTGACACTGGAAAAGTGTGTATAGAACCGGAGAAGATAGCGGAGGTATTTAATGAATACTTTGCTTCAGTATTCACGATGGAAAAGGATCTTGGTGACCGTAGGGATAACTTACAGTGGAATGAAAAGCTTGAGCATTAAGAAAGAGGACCCTGGTCAACCGTCCACTTGGAGTACTGTGCTCAGTTCTGGTCGCCTCACTACAGGAAGGATGTGGAAACTATCGAAAGGGTGCAGAAGAGACTCACAAGGATGTTGCCTGGATTGGGGAGCATGCCTTATGAGAATAGGTTGAGTGAACTCGGCCTTTTCTCCTTGGAACAGCGGAGGATAAGAGATGACCTGATAGGGTCACCAGGGTTCCAGGGTTCTGATGTTTTAAACGTGATAGAGGCAGAGGAATGAAGGGTGGGGGGGGGGGGTGGCTTTGCTAGTCATGGAAAATGTTACAGCAGTGCTCAAGCAGGACAGATTAGAGGGCTTGTCTACCGAGGCCATATGGGTGGAGCTGAGAAAAAGGAAAGGTATGACCACATTAATGTGGTTGTATTATAGACACCCAATAGTCAGCAAGAATTGGAGGAGCAAATCTGCAGAGAGATAGCAGACAACTGCAGGAAACATAAAGTTGTGATAGTAGAGGATTTTAATTTTCCGCATATTGATTGGGATTCCCATACTCTTAAAGGTCTAGATGGGTTAGAGTTTGTAAAATGTGTTCAGGAAAGTTTTCTAAATCAATATATAAAGGTACCAACTAGAGAGGATGCAATATTAGTTCTCCTATTAGGAAACGAGTTAGGGCAGGTGACGGAAGTGTGTGTAGGGGAACAGTTTGGTTCCAGTGATCATAACGTCATTAGTTTCAACTTGATCATGGATAAAGATAGATCTAGTTCTTGGGTTGAGGTTCTAAACTGGAAAAAGGACATATTTGAAGAAATGAGAAAGGATCTGAAAAGCATGGATTGGGACAGGTTGTTCTCTGGCAAGGATGTGATTGGTAAGTGGGAGGCCTTCAAAGGAGAAATTTTGAGGGTGCAGAGTTTGTATGTTCCTGTCAGGATTAAAGGCAAAGTAAATAAGAATAAGGAACCTTGGTTCTCAAAGGATATTGGAACGCTGATAAGGAAGAAGAGAGAGATGTATGACATGTATAGGAAACAGAGAGCAAATAAGCTGCTTGAGGAGTATAAAAAAGTGCAAAAAATACTTAAGAAAAAAATAAGGAAGGCTAAAAGAAGACATCAGGTAGCTTTGGCAGTCAAGGTGAAGGATAATCCAAAGAGCTTCTACAGGTATATTAAGAACAAAAGGATAGTAAGGGATAAAATTGGTCCTCTTGAAGATCAGAGCGGGTGGCTATGTATGGAACCAAAAGAAATGGGGGAGATCTTAAATGGGTTTTTTGCATCTGTATTTACTAGGGAAATTGGCATGGAGTCAATGGAAATAGGGAAAACAAGTAGTGAGGTCATGGAACCTATACAGATTGAAGAGGAGGAGGTGCTTGCTATCTTGAGGCAAATCAGAGTAGATAAATCCCCAGGACCTGACAGGGTATTCCCTTGGACCTTGAAGGAGACTAATGTTGAAATTGCAGGGGCCCTGGCAGATATATTTAAAATGTCAGTATCTACAGGTGAGGTGCCAGAGGATTGGAGGATAGCTCACGTTGTTTAAAAAAGGCTCTAAAAGTAATCCAGGAAATTATAGGCCGGTAAGTTTGACGTCAGTAGTAGGTAAATTATTGGAATGAGTACTAAGAGATAGGATCTACAATTATTTGAATAGACAGGGACTTATTACGGAGAGTCTTTGTGCGTGGTAAGTCATGTTTAACAAATCTATTAGAGGTTTTTGAGGAAGTTACCAGGAAAGTGGATGAAGGGAAGGCAGTGGATGTTGTCTACATGGACTTCAGTATGGCCTTTGACAAGGTCCCGCATGGGAGGTTAGTTAGGAAGATTCAGTCGCTAGGTATGCATGGTGAGGTAGTAAATTGGATCAGACATTGGCCTAATGGGAGAAGTCAGAGAGTGGTAGTGGAGACTGCTTCTCTGAGTGGAAGCCTGAGACTAGTGGTGTGCCACAGGGATTAGTGATGGGTCCATTGTTATTTGTCATCTATATCAATGATCTGGATGATAATGTGATAAATTGGATCAGCAAATTTGCTGATGGTACAAAGATTGGAGGTGTAGTGGACAGTGAGGAAGGTTTTCAAAGCTTGCAGAGGGATTTGGACCAGCTGGAAAAATGGGCTGAAAAATGGCAGATGGAGTTTAATACAAACAAGTGTGAGGTATTGCACTTTGGAAGGAAAAACCAAGGTAGAACATACAAGGTAAATGGTAGGGCACTGAGGAGTGCAGTAGAACAGAGGGATCTGGGAATACAGATACAAAATTCCCTAAAAGTGACGTCACAGGTAGATAGGGTCGTAAAGAGAGCTTTTGGTACATTGGCCTTTATAAATCAAAGTATTGAGTATAAGAGTTGGAATGTTATGGTGAGGTTGTATAAGGCATTGGTGAGGCCGAATTTGGAGTATTGTGTGCAGTTTTAGTCACCAAAACACAGGAAGGATATTAATAAGGTTGAAAGAGTGCAGAGAAGGTTTACAAGGATGTTGCCGGGACTTGAGAAACTGAGTTACAGAGAAAGGTTGAATAGGTTAGGACTTTATTCCCTGGAGCATAGAAGAATGAAGGGAGATTTGATAGAGGTATGTAAAATTATGATGGGTATGGATAGAGTGAATGCAAGCAGGCTATTCCTACCGAGGCTAGGGGAGAAACAAACCAAAGGACATGGGTTAAGGGTGAAGTGGGAGAAGTTTAAAGGGAACATTAGGGGGGGCTTCTTCACACAGAGACTAGTGGGAGTATGGAATGAGCTGCCAGATGAAGTGGTAAATGCGGGCTCACTTTTAACATTTGAGAAAAACTTGGACAGGTACATGGATGAGAGGTGTATGGAGGGATATGGTCCAGTTGCAGGTCAGTGGGACTAGGCAAAAAAATGGTTCGGCACAGCCAAGAAGGGCCGAAAGGCCTGTTTCTGTGCTGTAATGTTCTATGATTCTATGGTTCTATGACAGAGGTGTATAAGATGATGTGAAGCATTGATTGCGTGGATAGTCAGAGGCTTTTTCCCAGGGTTGAAATGGTTAACATGAGAGGGCACAGTTTTAAAGTGCTTGGAAGTAGGTACAGAGGAGATGTCAGGGGTAAGTCTTTTTCACAGAGAGTGGTGAGTACGTGGAATGGGCTGTCGGCAATGGTGGTGGAGGCGGATATGATAAGGTCTTTTAAGAGACTCCTGGATAGGTAGATGGAGCTTAAAAAATTAGAGGGCTGTGAGTAAACCTAGGTATTTTCTAAAGTAAGTACATGTTCGGCACAGCATTGTGGGCCAAAAGGCCTGTATTATGCTGTATGTTTTCTATGTTTCTATGTTGAGGAAAAGTACACAAAATCCAAAAGCCTTTTAAGGGCCAGCTTGTGGCCATTGCAAACGTGGGCATATAAAATATCCTGTACTTAGTGAAATGCAGAACCTAGAAGAGTAATCATGCTGAAGATAGCTTCCCATCAAAACCATGGGATGTTGCTCAACCATCACTATGCACCCCTCCATCAGTCCTCATTCCATATTACATAAGTCATTAATAATAATAACTTTATTTAGTTAACACCTCTTATACATTAGGATTCAGGCTCCAAGTGCTTTACATAGATTGTAAAAATAAATCAAGATAGTCATAAAATACAAAATTTATTTTAAAAATCATACATATTGACAAATATTATATAGTATAAAATGCAATTGAATATACCAAATGAAATAATCAATATCAACAGGCATTAGGTAATTCTGTAAGTAGGCCAAATTAAAAAATCAGGTTTTTAGAAGGGTTTTGAAACATTCTACAGTACTAGGCTGGCATATCTCATTTGGTAGAGTATTCCAGATGTTTGGTGCATAACAGCAAAAAAGCCACATCACCAGTTCTTTCTGATGGGCTCTAGAACCACCGAGCAAACCAATATTCGCAGATCTAAGATTACAATTGGGATTACACAGGCATAGACACCCCAAAATATATGGAGGAGCTAGATTATTCAGGGCCTTATATTCAATTAAGACCACTTTAAAGTTGATCCTAAAGAACAACAGGCAGCCAATGTAATGATGCCAAACCGATGAAATGTACTCAGGTTTCCTTCTTTTTTTGGTTAAGATTCTTGCTCCTGCATTTTGAACAGGCTGCAGCCAATTTATGTCTTTCCTAGACAGTCCTGAAAAGAGTTCATTTCAGCTGTCTAATTGGCTAAAAAGCAAAAGCGTGTATCTACTTCTCTGCGTCTTGAGATGTTATAAGAAATTGAACTCTTACAATGTTCCGTAAATGAAAGAATACAGTCTTAATAATATGGTTAATATGTGATTTGAAATTTAGTTCTGAGTCAATAATCAGAATCAGAATTAGGTTTGTTATCACTGACATGTGTTGTGAAATTTATTAACTTAGCAGCAACAGGTCATTGCAATATTTGATAACATAAATAGGAAAATAAATAAATAAATTGCAGTGTGTGTGTGTGTATATATTGAATAGATTAAAAATAGTGCTAAACCAGAAAAAAAAATTTAAAGTGAGATAGTGTTCATGACTTCATTGTCTATTTACAAATTGTATGGCAGAGGGGAAGAGGCTGTTCCTGAATCACTGAATGTGTGCCTTTAGGCTTCTGTCCTCCTTCCTGATGGTAACAATGAGAAGAGGGCATGTCCTGGGTGGTGGGGATTCTTAGTGGCCATTGCTTTTCAGAGGCACCGCTCCTTGAAGATGTCTTGGATACTATGGTGGCTGGTAACCAGGATGGAGCTGACTAATTTTACAATTTTCTGTGGCTTCTTTTGGTCCTGTGCAGTAGCACCGCCCTCCCCCCCCCCCCCCCCCCCCACACCCTGTACCAGACAGTGATGCAGCCTGTCAGAATGCTCTCCATGGTACATCTATAGAAGTTTTTGCATATTTAGTTGACAAAAGCAAATCTGTTCAAACTCCAAATGGAATATAGCCACTGTCTTGTCTTCTTTATAACTGCATTGATATGTTGGGACCAGGTTAGATCCTCAGAGATCTCGACGCCCAGGAACTCACTCTCTCCATTTCTGATTCCTCTACACTCTATGCTCTATCCCTCTACATCTAAATTCTTTACTTCTGGCTCAATTTCTAAAGCCAGATGACCAAGTTTATTTCTAAGATTCACATATTTTTATTCCTACCAATAAGCAAAATTTCTGTTGTTTTCCTTATTTAGTTGAAGGAGTTTCAAACTCATCCATTCTGTAATACTAGTAAGGCAACGAACTGGAGGGATTGGAACCTCAGGGTCATCTGGCATAATTGTTGTGTGATGTCTGCATAGCTGTGGTAATTCACCTTGTGTTTTGAAATAATCTGACCTAAGGGGAACCTGTAGAGTGAGAGCATCAACGGGCCAAGACTTGTCCCTTGTGGCACAGCAAATACAATATCATGGATTTCGGATGCACAGTCACCACAGCTAACAAAGAATTCTCTTCCTATTAAACAAGATTGAAAGTAGTTTAAGGCTGTTCCAGAAAATCCAAACCATTCGTGTAAACTGAGACAATATTATTGGATCTTGATCCTTGGTTAGGTTGCTCATGACAGTATATCAGAAGATGAATTATTGCCTGTTAAGTTTGTCTTTAATAAACTAATACCAATGACTCGTCCCATTTCAGCTGTTTGAATAAGCCTATATCTGATGTTAGTCCGAAATTTATTCCAACTCCTTCACGTTACAGCCCCCTACCGTGGAGTCAGCTCAGAATGATGATCACTGTAGAACTGCATTTGGTTTTGTTACGACCATAGTCATTTAGCTTGCTTTGGGGTTAAACTCACGTATATTTAAGAAGGCCACCTTCTTCATTGTTCCAACTGCCTTATACTGCAGGTCCATCTGGTTAAGATGAGACCCAACAGTGGCTTGACTCTCTCTGATGGAGGGAGAGGGGGAGAGGGAGAGAGAGAGAAAAACAAATTAACTTGCAAAAATTTTGAATGTTGGTGGAATTGGAAAATGTACCTTAAATCAATCTTCAATCAAGAAAAGGTGTACAAAAGGTGTATCTTCAGGACGTATAAACATCCTGAAGAATACACGGTCTGGTGGCAGCAGACTGAGAGAAGCTATCCCATATCTTACCTGAGTGCTGGAAACCAGCATGTCCACAGAATTACCTGGGCCAGTCCCTGCTTTTGGATTGATGTCAGGCCAAAAGCATTGCCTTGCTTTTCTTCCCTTTAGGCTGGAAATCCTCATCCAAATAACCAGACGTATGAATTCTGCACCAGGCTTCAAGAGTAAAATCACAAATAAGCTTCTGCACTTCCATTAGCATTCCCGGGGAGCCCATGGTGGAGTGTGTACAGCAGAAGTCACCAATGGAGCTCGGAGTTGTTCGAGTTCCACATACGTCTTGAGAAGTGCCTGGGAAACCCAGCAGAATCCTGTCACTATTTTCAATCAAGACTGAATTGTCTGGTGTCTGCAAGGGTGTGCGACTTGGATGGTGTGTGGCACCAAATCACTGGGCACACGATAGGTTAATCGAATTGGGGAATTGGTTGTCAACGGTAGCAGCACCTCATGGGTCATGCTACATCACAATCTAATGCTTGGGATCATTGTGGGATTCAGGTGGGAGATTGGAAAACTCAAGATAGAGTGGCAATAGTTGTGACTGTGAGGGAGGAACATGAGGTCGTTTTTGCAACAGTGAAGTCTTTTACTTACAGGTAAGTATCAGAAGATGAGTTTCCAGCATTAGGCCCCCCATGGTCTAGAATCTGCTCAACCATGTTTCCTTTAATTAACAACATCTGTAAGGCTGTCCATGTACAGATTCAAACAATATCAGAGTGCTTGCAGGTCTATGACTTGTCTTTACAAGTGACTGATATTGGAGTTTGAGTTATGTAATGCGCAAAGCCATTCTACCACACAATTCCATTGCTTGGCCATGTTCTGTACGGCTAAGATATAAATACTTTCTCTACGAATAACTTTTGCGTTATCTGTATCAGTCCCTTCAGAAGTCCCAAAGTGTTCCATGAAAAGCAAGTTATTTTAGTCATGCAAAGAACAGGCAGCTCAGTTGTTCATAGCAAGGTCTTAGAAATAGAATATGCTAATAGGTGAATTGCGACATAATTTGCTTTGTCGTGGTGTTGGCTGACGTATGAATATTGGCCAAGACACTGGGAAAAACTTCTCTGCTTTTATTCTTGAAGTAATAATGCCTTGGGATCTTTTACAATTCCTTGTAAGAAATGCTAAGAGATCTTTTACAATCCTTTGAAGAGCAATCAGAGGTTTGATATAATATCTTATTGGAAAGACAGATGAGATTTGAACAAGTTGCTAGTTCAGATGTGTTTATCTACACATCTAAAGATACAGTCAGCTAATACTTTATGAACTACACTACTTCCCATGGTACTTACCTGAGCTTGGAAAATCCACTGAGGGATGACGATTTCACAATCAGTTTATTATCATATTGACAAGTATAATTGATTAACATATTCAGGGAGATGATTTAACCTAAAACAATGCTGCTGTTTAAACTGAAAAACAAACAATCTCCAGCGATGATTGGGAATAAAATTTTAAGGTTGTTTTTAAGGCCAGCCAAAGACAGCAAAGAGGTCCTGACAGTCAATTACACCACAGGCTACAACTTTAGCTGCAGGGTTCAGGTGTGGCTGTAACCTGACACCTGAGCAAGGTACCGAGTAGGATCTGACAGAAGTTACTGGTTTTCAAAAGGTAGAGGCAGAAATTACATGGAAACTGGAAGCTGGGTCAAATACAGAAAGAAGGGATATGTTTGAAATCAGACTCAACATCCTATTATTTTGAAAATCAACCACACAGCATAAGAACCAAGGATCAGTAAGCTGTAAGAGGAAAGGCAACTCGTAGTGCTGTTTTGCAAGGTTCTTAAGTTCCTGCGACCGATCACTTCAGATTTAAAACTCTTAAAATTTGAAAGTGGTTTTCAAGCGACACAGCTATGGACTCGTAGAATGGAAGAACAACTGATGCCTATCCTTGGCTGGCTGCTGACCACAATACTTTTTCTAAAGGAAGGATTTTTTCTCACACAAGGTAATGATCTGTTTGCTAAAAGTAAGGGGAGCTGTAGAAGTAGAAATACAGTATACTTTTTCCAGATGAAAATGGATTGGATGCTGACATGGCAAAGTCATATAACATGAAAGCAGGCCTTTCAGCCCATAATGGTTGCTGCTGAATAAATGTACCAAGTTACATTCATTTCTTTTTCCACCAACTGGCTTCTAACCTACTATGAGATGCTGTTTTAAGTGTTCATCTAAGTATTCCTTCAAATGTTCTGAAAGGGCCTGCTTCCAAATTACAAACATCCTCTGGGTAAAATAAATATCTTCCTTAAATCTTAGACCCCTGCGTTACACCTGTGCCCTGTGGTTGGAGAGACATTTCTGCCAAAAGGGGTAAATTTTCTCACTAATTCTCCTTGAAACAACTTGTATAATACTATTTCCTTCAGTCAGGGTGCCCCACAGGAAAACAAACCCAGGCTGCATTGTATTTCCCCAGCTGAAATCTTCCATCTTAGGCAACAGGTAGAGGATGAGCAATAAATTTGATCATGACCATGGAAGCTGTCCATGTAGAATCTGCACGCTTTTCCATTGACTGCACGAGACTCCTCTGCTACATCACAATTGCATTCTGCTTCACAGGTTAATTGGTAGTTGTAAATTAACCTTTGTGCCGGTAGGTGGGGAGTTGAGGAGCATGTGAGATAAATGAGGGAATGGCATCTACAAGATTGTTTTGAGAGCAAGCACAGATTCAATGGGCTGAATGGCCTTTCTCCATGTCCTCTGCACAGTTTCCAATGAAATCTCATTCTTTGTATTGTAGTCCATTTGGGCACAGTATTCTAGCTGCAGTCTAACTGATTATACACTAGTTGTAACTTCTCTACTCCCAGACAATCATGGTGGATAATTTGTACTACCTTGGAAAAAGGGAATTTTTATGAATGAAATGTCAGGTAGGTTTGATTGCTAAAAGATTGGCTTGAGGTTAAGTCCTTACTGTTGGCAGGTATGTTTTTATTTGTGCATAATGTATGAGGCTTTATATGAAGTAAAATGTAGTATGTTCGCAGAAAGGAAATAGCTTTACTATACACACACAAAGCAACATACATATTTGCTAGTTTTAGTAGATACAGTTTTCAAATGAAACGGAAAATGCTGTTGTTTTCTTTAGTATTCCGGTACAATCAAATTATTATAATTTTCTTTAAAGGAGCAAACATGAACTTGGAGATAAATTTTTTGGTGATTTTGTATTTAACACATGGGAATTTATAAAGATTATGATGTTTAATATGAGATTAATGAAATAAGACAATAATTACACAAGAGATTTGTAGTGGGGAAAGAAATTTCAAATGATCTCTTTTCCTCATAAAACAATTGAAAGTAATTCTTGTGGTTCCAAAGGTGTACAAAGCATACTCAACCACAGCTGTCAGAATATTTTATGGTTACTAGAACCAAAACATTACTGGGGTTTCAACTTGTTTCGGGGCATTGTTTGGTGCTTACAGCTAATCTTAGATCTGAGCGACTTTTTTGTCACTTTTATGTAAAACAATCGAATAAGTAACTATTCCAATTCCCAAGGCAAGTAAGTAATTTTCCCTGACTCAGTTTGGTTTCATTTTCCAAACTGAATATAGAGTATAATGATGCTCATTACCAGAGCAAACAACCAGTCATATCAGTTCTCAGCCCAGACACATCACAATGGCAATTCTGCATCTGAATGTATTACCTCAGATTCCAAAGGTAGTTTCACCATATAAATGATGTTAGATAGTGACTTATACATACTGGTTACTAATACAATATATAGGTCACCAAAACTATAATTTTGAGGTACATTCCATATGCAATATCCAAGAACCTGGATATCAATCCATTGACCTTATCCTCCACCTTTAAACAACATCAATTTTCAAATCACAAATTAATTCATCCGGTGCTTTTCACTCAGATCTCTGGTTTACCAGTATTTTAATTTATGACCCTAATGGTTGCTCTATTAAATTTAATTCCTTGCTGCTCCATATCCTTAGGGATTCTATGCTACCCATTCCTATAACACTGAATCCATGTGAACCTGGATTTTCAATTGATTTATTGTACATTCCAGGACTATGTAGCCAACCCAGCCCTAAATCCTGGAAAAAATATATTAAAATGATCAGTTTTCAGAGATAACTTGTTGAACGATTTAGTGTCATTCTCACTGGGCCTAAAGCTGAACACCTCATTCTGTCTAATTTCCCTTGTACTGTCTGCTGTGACCAGCCAGTTATTTGAGTTTACATTTTTCAACTGGAGAGACACCTTCCATTTTCCCCAAGACCTGGTTAGATCCTCACAAGATACCCCATTGGCCACAGGTTTCCAATCATAAAAACAATCTTCAGCCTTCATCCTCTACATCCTATCACATAGTCACTTTCAGACCCAATTTTCTAAATTACCCTGGGCTTTTACCTTTTAGACCTGCCTCCTTTGTGGGATCTTGTCATAGACTTTACTGAAGTCCATATTGACGATATCAACTGCAATATTCTCATCAATGTGCTTAGATATCTTATCAAAAAATTCAATCAAATAAATACTTGATATCATCAATGTAAGTATAGTTAAAATGCTAAATTTCAAAAATTAAAATATATAGCATAATGCAAAATATTTCTTCAAAGTGCACATTAGGAAACCACAATTAATTTAAAATGACCATGAATATACCATATTACAAAAAATATGATTTACCAATGTCCTTCAATGATGGAAATATGCTTGACTTGACCTATATGTGACCCGAGCTATCGACAGGGTATTGGCCCTCTGAGGTGGGATGCTAAGCACTCCATTGCCATTGTGACGTCCACAGCCTGTTAATACATTAAAATAAATTGAGTAGAAATGCTAGTCTTCACAAAAATACTCAGTCATTTTTATCCAATTTCTTAGATCTAGAAAGGTACTTTGTTCTATAATCCGTAGCAGCAGAACAACTTAAAAATAAAACCTTGGAGGACTAGATATCTTCACCCATATTAAAACAGGACTGATGCAAGTAGTACATTAATGACCATATATTATCTGTCAACATGGCTCTTAATGTATTGAGAATTATATTAATTGAAAATAAGGCCCTCCTTGAGATATCCTGGGATTCTAGACTTTTTACCTTTCACTTTGATTATACTGTATGTAATCAAATTACCAAATAAATTGAAAGCGTACTCTGGCAGGATACCTGCAACTTAAAATGTCCTGAATTCCTATATTCAGTTCTTCCCTAAATTTCAGCGTTAACAGCTGACTTTTGTTGGCATCATTTCTCCATCCCTCTGTAGTGCATGAAGAGGCATTCTGATGGACAAGACATTTTGCCAGTTTAGCTGCGGTGAAATCTATTACATGCATACCTCCTGCTATAATGTATGCTGAAGGAATCTGATACAACCAATGGCAAAGTAGTTGACCTTGCCTTCACTCAGTCAGTTCCTGTTTAGATTGTGATGCAAAGGAAAACCAGAAAGGTTTAACTTCTCTCTCCCTAAAAAATCTATTTTCTTGTTGGAGTAAACAAAATTCAAACATGTGAAGTGCTGCTCTGTGCTAAATTAATTCATTACCCATACTGCCAATAATGGCTATTTATCTGAAGTCCTAAAACAAACTGGGCTTAAGCTCTTAAAAAAAAGGTTGTGTAATTACCAAAAATAATTTTTGAAATACAATTAAATGGAGCCGAGCACAGAAGTTCCTAAACAAGAATACTCATTTAGTTGGTCTGACCCCGTCATTGTCACATGATACAAGACAGGTGTTGCCTACACTATCAATGAGTGCTCCTAGCAAAATGGAAATGGATAGATTTAACACAGCCTTATATTAATATGATTTTAGCCTAATTCAGCTTTTTTAAGGTTCCGTTCACAAAGGACACAGATTAAAAAAAACTGTTTCTGTAGCATTGGACACATTGATAGAACACAGAACAGCGCAGCACAGGAACAGTCCCTGTGCCCCACGATGTTGTGCCGAACCAGCTAAAAAGCAAATCAAAAACATCCAAATGCTAATCCCTCCAACCTACACACTATCTATATCCCTCCATCTTCCTCACATTCATGTGCCTATCTAGACATCTCTTCAAAGCCTTTAATGTATTTGCCACTACCACCATACCAGGCAGCACATTCCCTTGCATCCACCTCTCTCGGAGCGAAAAAAAACTTACCCTCACATCCCCCTTGAACCTACCCCCTCTCACCTTCAATGCATGCCCTCTGGTATTAGACATTTCAACCATGGGAAACAGATACTCCCTGTCCACTCTACCTATAACCATATAACCATTACAGCACGGAAACAGGCCATCTCGGCCCTTCTAGTCCGTGTCAAACGCTTACTCTCACCTAGCCCCACCGACCTGCACTCAGCCCATAACCCTCCATTCCTTTCCTGTCCATATAACTATCCAATTTTACTTTAAATGACAATATCAAACCTGCCTCTACCACTTCTACTGGAAGCTCGTTCCACACAGCTACCACTCTCTGAGTAAAGAAATTCCCCCTCGTGTTACCCTTAAACTTTTCCCCCCTAACTCTCAACTCATGTCCTTTTGTTTGAAACTCCCCTACTCTCAACGGAAAGAGCCTATCCACATCAACTCTATCTATCCCCCTCATAATTTTAAATACCTCTATCAAGTCCCCTCTTAACCTTCTACGCTCCAAAGAATAAAGACCTAACTTGTTCAACCTTTCTCTGTAACTTAGGTGCTGAAACCCAGGTAACATTCTAGTAAATCTTCTCTGTACTCTCTCCATTTTGTTGACATCTTTCCTATAATTCAGTGACCAGAACTGTACACAATACTCCAAATTCCGCCTTACCAATGCCTTATACAATTTTAAAGATTTTGCCTCTCATAATCTTATAAACTTCTATCAGATCTCCCTCAGGCTCCAATGCTCTAGAGAAAACTACCCAAGTGTGGCCAGCCTTACATAATAGCTCATGCCCTGTCAACCAGGCAGCATCCAGGAAAATCTCTTCTAAACCCTCTCTCTCCAAAGTCTCAACATCATTCCTGTAGGAGCGACCAAACTGAATGTAATACTCTAGATGTAACCTAACTTATAAAGTTGCAGGGGGATGGGAACCAGAGTACCAGAACAGTTAGTGGGCAGGTTGTGGAGACAGATATTGGTAAGACCTCAAAAAAAGTCAGGAATCAAAAGGTTGAGCATGATGTAACTAGCTGCATATATTTCAATACAAGAAGTATCATAGGAAAGGTGGACAACCTCAAGGCGTGGATCAACACCTGGAATTTTGTTATTGTAGCTAATAGTGTGACTTGATTGCAGGAGGGGCAGGACTGGCAGCTGACTATTCCGGGGTTCTGTTGTTTTAGATGTGACAGAGTGGGAGGGATTGAAGGAGGAGGGGTGGTGTTACTAGTCAGGGAAAATGTCACGGCTGTGCTCTGTCATGGTAAGCTGGAGAACTCATCTGGTGAGGCATTATGGGTAGAACTAAGAAATGAGAAAGGTAGGACCATGTTAATGAGGCTATATTACAGACCACCCGTCAATCCAAGGGGTTTAGAGGAACAAATTTGTAAAGATATCACAGACTGTTGTAACAAACATAAGGTTGTTATAGTAGGTGATTTTAACTTTTCACATATTGACTGGGAATCCCATGCAGTGAAAGGACTAGATGGGATAGTTTGTCAAATGTGTTCAAGTGAAGTTTCCTTCATCAGTTCATAGACATCCAACAAGAGAGCGTGTGACACTGAATCTACTGTTAGAGAATGAGATAGGGCAGGTGACAGAAGTTTGTGCAGGGGAACACTTCGCATTTAGTGACCACAATGCCATTAGTTTCAAACAAAACATGCAAAAGTATAGGTCTGGTCTGCAGACTGAGATTCTAAATTGGAGTAAGGCCAAATTTGATGGTGTCAGAAATAACCTGGCAAGTATGGATTGGGACAGGCTGTTCTCTGGCAAAAGGTGTACTTGTTAATTGGCAGGCCTTTGACAGTGAAATTTTGAGAGTAAAAAGATTGTATGTCCTTGTCAGAATAAAAAGTAAAGATAATAAATGTAGGGAACCTTGATTTTCAAGAGATATTGAGGCCCTGGTTAAGAGAAAAAAACAGAGATGCATAGCAGGTATAGACAGGTAGGAACAAATGAGGTGCTCATGGAGTATAAGAAATTCAAGAGAACACAAGAAAGAAATCAGGAAGGCTAAAAGAAGGCATGAAGTTCCTCTAGTAGACAAAGTGAAGGAGAATCCTGAGGGATTCTACAGATATGATAAGAGCAAAAGGATTGCAAGGGACAAAATTGGCCCTCTGGAAGACCAAAATGGTAATCCATGTGTGGAGCCTAAATAGATGAGAGAGATCTTAAATTTTTTTTTGTGTCTGTATTTACTCAGGAGATGACACAGAGTCCATAGACCTGAGGCAAAGTGGCATCAACTTTATGGATCCTGTACAGATTACAGAGGAGGAGGTGTTTGCTGTCCTGAGGCAAATCTGTGTAGATAATCCCCTAGGGCCTGACAAAGTATTCCCACGGACCCTATGGGAGGCAAGTGCAGAAATTGCCAGGGCTCTAGCAGACATCATCCTTAGCAACAAGCGAAGTACCAGAGGATTTTTGTTCCACTATTTAAAAAAAAAGGCTTTAAATGTAAACCAAGAAAGTACAGGCTGGCGAGTCTGATATGGACGTAGGAAAGTTATTGGGGGTATTCTAAGGGACCAGAGATATAAGCATTTGGATAGTCATTGGCTGATTAAGGATAGTCAGCATGACTCTGTGCATGGTAGGTCACGTCTAACCAATCCTATAGAGTTTTTTGAGGAAGTTACCATGAAAGTGGATGAAGGCAAAGCAGGGGATGTTATCTACAAGACACTTGCCAAGGTCCCACATAGGAGATTGGTCAAAAAGGTTCAGTTGCTTGGCATGCAAGATGAGGTAGTAAATTGGATCAGACATTGGCTTTGTGGAAGAACCCAGAGAGTGGTAGGAGATGGTTGCCTCTCTGAATGGAGGCCTGTGACTAGTGTAGCTTTGCAGGGATCAGTGTTGAGTCCTTTGTGTGTCATCTGTATCAATGATATGGATGATAATGTGGTTAACTGGATCTGCAAATTTGTTGATGACACCAAGATTGGGGGTGTAATGGACAGCAAGGAAGGCTATCATGGCTTGCAGAGGGATCTGCATCATCTAAAAAAATGGGCAGATGGAATTTAATGCAGACAAATGTGAGGTTTTGCACTTTGGTAGGACCAGCCAGGGTAGGTCTTACACAGCGAACGGTAGGGCACTGAGGAGAGTGGTAGAACAAAGGATTTTGGGAATACGTACATAATTTGTTAAAAGAGGCAAGAGGTCGTAAAGAAAGCTTTTGGCACATTGGCTTTCATGAATCAATGTATTGGGTACAGGAGATGGGATGTTTGGTTGAAGTTGTATGGGACATTGGTGAGGCCTAATTTGGAGTATTGTGTGCAGTTTTGGTCACCCATCTACAGGAAAGATGTAAACAAGGTTGAAAGAATGTAGAGGAAATTTACAAGGATGTTCCCAAGTCTGGAAGACTTGAGTTATAAGGAAAGATAGAATATGTTAGAACTTCATTCCCCAGAACATAGAAGTGGAAATTTGAGAGAGTTAAGAGGCAAGCAGGCTTTTTCCACTGAGGTTAGGTGGGACTACAACCAGAAGCCATAGATTATGGGTGAAAGGATAAAAGTTTAAGGGGAACATGAAGGGAACTTCCTCACTCAGAGAGTCACAAGAGTGTAGAATAAGCTGCCAGCTCAAGTGGTGCATGCAAGCTCAATTTCAAAATTTAAGAGAAGCTTGGATGGGTACGTGGATGGTAGGGATATGGAGGGCAATGGTCTCGATGCAGGTTGATGGGAATAGGGAGTTTAAATGATCTTGGCATGGACTAAGTGGGCCAGAGGGCCTCTTTCTATGCTGGACCCTTTGACTCTATGACAAATCTATGCAACATGACCTGGACTTTTGAACTCAGTGCCTTGAATGATAAAAACAAACATTCAAAATGCATTCTTAACCATCTTATTGGCCTGTGTAGCCACCTTCAAGGAGCTATGAACCTGGATCCCAAGATCTCTCTGCTCAGCAACACTGTTAGGGATCTCGCCCTTAACAGTGTACTGTCTCCTTGCATTTGACCTACTTTTACCAGATAGAAGTGCAACACCTCACATTTATTTGTGTTAAATACCATCTTCCTTTTCCCTGCCCATATTTGCAAATGATGTATATTATACTGTATTCCTTGCCAGTCTTCTACACTATCCACAACTCCACCAATCTTGGTATCATCCACAAACTTACTAACCCACCCATCTACATTTTCATCCAAGTCACTTAGATACATCACTAACAGCATAGATCCCTGAGGAACACCACTAATTACAGACCTCCAGCTCAATAAGTTCCTTCAACCACAACCGTCTGTCTTCTATGCGCAAGCCAGTTCTGAATCCAAGCACCAATTCACCACATTACCCCATGCATCTTATATTTCTGGATTAGCCTCCCATTAGGGATTTTATCAAACGCCTTACTAAAGTCCATGTAAACACCATCCACTGCCCTACCTTCATCAATCTCTCTCGTCACCTTGTCAAAAAACTCAGTCAAGTTGGCAAGACATGACCTACCCCACACAAAGCCATGCTGACTCTCCCTAATAAGGCCATGGGTTTCAAAATGCTCATATAGCATATCCCTAAGAATTTTCTCTAGCAATTTTCCTACAACTGGCGTGAGACTCACTGGTCTATAGTTCTCAGGATTTTCTCTTGTTCTCCTTCTTAAGTAGAGTTACAACATTAGCATCTAGTCAGTCCCCATGAAGCTATGGGTCAAGGGCCCTGCAATTTCATTTCTTGCCTCCTTCAATAACGTGAGGCAAAACCCATCAGGCCTCGGGGACCTGTCCACCTTAATACTCATTAGGGAGGCCCAGCACTTCCTCCTCCTTGACCTCTAAATGCCCTAATATGTTTATACACTCAGCACTGATCTCCTGGTCCTCCATATCCTTTTCCTTGCTAAGTACTAAAGCGAAGTACTCATTAAGTACCTCACTCACTTTCTCAGCATCCAAGAAAGTGTTCCCCCTTTATCCTTGAGTGGTCCCACTCTCTCCCTAGTTAACCTCTCACTCTTGATGTATGTAAAGAATGCCTTAAGATTCACCTTGATCCGACTTAACAAGGACTTTTCATGGCCCTCCTTGGCTTTCCTAATTCTCTTCTTTAGTTCTTTTCTGGCTACTTTCTACTCCACATATGCTTCATTTGACCATAGATTCTGCAGCTTTACATACTTTTAATTTTTCTTCTTGACTAAATTCATCACCACTCTGGCAATCCAAGGTTCTCCTATCTTTCCATCCCCATCCTTCCTTCTAACAGGAACATATCTTTCCTGCATTCTGTGCAATTGATCTTTAAGCACCTTCCATGTGTCTGATGTGGACTTGCCAGAAAAAAAGTGTTCCCAATTAACTCTTCATAGATCCTTCCTAATGCCCTCATAATTTACCCTACTCCAGTTTAAAACTCTCCTGCAAGGACCATTCCTATCCTTAAAGTTAGGGAGTTGTGGTCACTGTTCCCTAACTATTCACCCACTGAAAAGTCAGTCATCTAACCAGGCTCATTACCCAACAACAGATCCGGTACAGCCCCTCCTCACGTTGGACCATCCACATATTGATTGAAGAAACCTTCCTGGATACAACTAACAAATTCTGCCCAGCCTAAACACTTTCCACTGAGAAGGTCCCAGTTTATACTAGGGAAGTTGAAATCCCCCATGCCTGGCCTGCTGAGTTCCTTCAGCATTTTGGATGGGGCATATTAAATATGATCAACATAACTCAATGGGCAGCATAGGCTTAATGGGAAGAAGCAGACGTGAAGGCTGTGAATTCCCACTGGCCGTGAAACCTGTCACTGTTATTGAATATTCAAAGTTAAATAGAATCTATTAATAGATGAAAATAATTCTACAAAATTAGAAATATTAAAACACATTCTCTAAACTATTTGAATCAACCTAATTAATCAATAAAAAAAAGAAAATCTGTACTTTGTTCTGATAGCTGACTGCAAGCATTTTGTGTGGCACTTGCATTAGTTGGAATGGGAAGATTTCCCAATTGTGAGAGCTGGAGGGTCATGGACATTAGTGCTGAGATGGTGGAATTGACCAGTAATCCCTGTGCACTGTGGAATGTGTGGAATCACTGTGCACCAGTGATATGCTGAGCAGAATTCTGCAGAACTGCCTCACTCAGGACTAGCCCAGTTATGTTCTTATCTGCCAGCAGATTCAAACAAATCTGCCCCGTTATATTCCAGTTTGGATCATTTTAATACTGTGAATTTTTAACCAAGTCAGTATTTACACAAACTTCCTCAAAGACTTCCTTGTTAGACTTGAAATGTAGTGAGTAGTTTCAGTAGAACTTCGGTAGTTTGATAATGTATTAGATTTGGGCATTTTAATACCAGTATTCTGTACCTACTTACATCAGAGAAAGTTATGAGGAAGTATGATTTGCTTATTATTAGTTATCAATAGTTATTTTGCAGTGTATTACCCACAGATTTAGTCGGTATCTCAACATAAATGCAAAGGTTGCTATTTGTAACATCGGTTTATACAGCTATTATTCAACTAAGTCAAATTTTTACAATCTGTGACATTCACACGGGTTGCCAGGAGTTAAAAATAAAACAGAATAGTTTGGAATTACAAGAGGCAGTTTTTGTGAGGAGAGAAAAAGAGCTAACATTTCTGCTTCTTGACTCTCAGCAAATGGAAGTTGAGGCCAGGCCTGTAAATGAGGGTTGTACTTCCCTCATCAGAACACTTTCAGATTTGTAATGTTAATAAAAAGAAGAAAACATATGCAGAGGCTTTCCCTCCGTATTAGAATTTCACCAGCAGCTCAGATCAGCAGTCCAGCTTTCCACTCTGGTTCACACATTTCCATTTTAAGAATAGGTGTCTGCAACACAGGCAAAATTCACTAAATCAGCTAAAACCTGTTCACTGAGCCAAGTACTTAAGATTCTTCATTTTGCAACCCCTCACCTTGTTAAAGAAAGCCTGCAATAAAAATATATTTGCATTACTGTTTTGTCAGGGGAAGAGTGGCAATTTCGGTTTAGATCATGTAGATTTCAACTTTCAACATTCCAGTAATGTCTTCATACTAGTATTGATTCCTTTACAGCAGTGAATGTTACAGATTCTACACCATCAAGGAAGCCTGATAACTCATCATCTGTAAGTTGATAGATTTAAGTTGACCTGATGTTGATATACACTACGGGTTTCAGTCTAACTTAGCTTTTAAGGAACAATTCAGAAAGGATTTAGTTAAAACTTCTGTAGCACTATACAGGTTTATCTTTGGAATGCCAATTGATCTTCCAATTATCACTAAGAGGATACTATCAGATTAATACCATGATCAACAATGCAGTTTTTAAAGAAGCCTTTACAATTGAAATGAAATGAAATTAGTGCAATTATATGCATTATCCAGCTAATGCATTTATGTATAAGTGCCACTTCAGAAAATCAGATTGCAGTTTCCAAGCCTTTCATGCTTTTGTTGTGGAAATATTCCTGATAGAGAAGGGCATCATATTCATAACAAGCATTGAATTAGATACAATATATGAATTTATTATGCATGAATGATTACATCAGGGCTTAATGTTGAAGTAGTCCACTGTGTGATAGATGTTACCCAAGAGTGGGAAGAAAACAAGCAAAATGTAAATATAAAAACTGAAGCTGCAGCAGATGAGTAACGCTGTTGGTGCTGGCTTGGAATGAGACTTGATCCTCAGTTCACCCTCAATCTCCAGGATCCCCAGTATAGTCCGGAGTGCCGGGGAAGGGTCTGAACACATACCAACCTTTCCAGCTAGCAGGCATCAGCTCGACCTAAAGCTGGATGTTGGGCTGGTCTATGTCAGGTCATTATCTCACTGATCACCAAGAGCAGCGAAGGAAGGCAGTAGAAAAGTGGATGCAAGGAAAATATTTTTACTGATGGGCAGGTTATATGTATTTCCAAAAGATCTTGGGTTTTTAAGAAGTAAATGTGTATTAAAGTAAATGGAAACATCTCACCTGGAAATATTTTAATCCCAAAATACAAGAAAGCATGGAAGACAAATATTTAGCTAATCACATCCATGCTTCATGTGTAAAAGAGCATTCCAATTAATCCTACCCCTCATTCACCTTCTTCATTTCCTTGCAACTATTTACTTTCCAGTCATTTACCAATTTTCTTTCAAAAATGTCTTGCGAGTCTGCCTCCACTACTCGTTAAGGTAGCACAATCCAAATCAAACTTAAATATGCTTTTAAACAAAAGTAAGTTAGTTTGGGCTTTTGATTTACAGGCCTAGTCTAGACAAATGTTTGTCCCATTTGTGTCAGTCTTTCTAATAATAAAAATATGGATTATTTTCACAGACAACTTCGCCACCTAGCCAAGTAAACATAGCAGCCATTGTGGCTCCATGTGTCATTGTTGGGGTGATAGTTCTTGCTGCCATTCTGACTTTTCTAATCCTAAGACTGCGTGAGAAACGCAAGACTGAAGGGAACTACAGCCCAAGCAACCAGGAACAAACAGGAGCTCAAATGGAAATGAACAATGCTCTTAAACTACCACCAGAAGAGCGTCTGATTTGATGTGTTGAAGCTTTGGGATACAATCTTGGGGGTTAACGGTGGAAGATGTCAACACACCCCAGGTATTCCCTATGCTACTCAACAATTGGAGATTTAAAAAAATCTGTCACAAAGCTGTGGAACTCAAAGAGTGTGTGTGTGTACGTGTGTTATTTCTTTAAACCAAGGCAGCTTCAAAGCTAATCCAGTGTGAGTTATCCCTGTGTTTAATTGTTTTCGCTCTTGTCAGCAGGAAGCTTGGACGTCAGAGCTTCTTCTTTATACTGGGTTGGTCACCGTCGTGTTGTTGCTGGTTTTCTTTCTAGTACTTGCTGCCACTATTATGACCCTGAATAAAAGAGCAACACATGGGACCTACAGCCCAAGCCGGCAGGAGAAGGAGGGATCACGAGTGGAGATGTGGAACATGGTGCAACCACCACAAGTGGAAAGACTTATTTGAATGAAGCTTAACCAATTGTTTCACTACCTGTTGTCATATCACCTCTGCATGTATAGGCTGAGGACTATTCAATTCAACATCTTGCAAGTAATGCTTTATTAGTATGTATTAGATATTTTCTGTTACACATTTGCGGACATCACAGGCAAGGCCTATTTTAATGCCAATCTCTAACTACCCGTGAGATGGTACTAATGAACTGCCTACTTGAACTGTGGCCCATCAACATGAATGTACCTTTACAGTGTAGTTAACTAGGTAATTCCACTTTAATCTGTCAATTGCTTGCGCCAATATTCAAAAATGCTATTGAAAATTGCTCTTCCTCAAAATCGTCAGCAGATAATGGGTCTTAATGCTAATAACTAAGTGATATTAAGAATACAAAATGTGCACAAATACAGAAAATTAGATGCAATTGGATGGTTTAGCCAAGGCAATAAGCCAATGTACCAACAACTCTTAGGCGTTACCATTAAGAACAAGATGATCAGAAATGGAGCATCAAACCCCTCATGACAGATGAAAATTGAACCAAATGCATCTCAAATGGGTGAAAATGTTAAAATTCTTCTCTTTCATTTCATTGTAGTTGTTCAAAGTTTTTTTTTTGTAATACAGCATTGTTTTTCACATTAATGTGCTCAAGATCACCAAGACCAGAGCAAAGCATCACAGAATTACAAATTGTGGCCTGAGAAAATTTATCTTTTGAGTTGATTTAGAATTAAGATGGACAAAAACAGATTATAGTTTTGCCAACAAGTGGAAACGTGACAAAAAAAAAATATTAGACACAACTTATAGTGGTTTTAACCATGTTGAAAACATATTACCACAGTGTAAATCTTTGTATAACAGTACTATAAGTGTTACAAACCATGCAGCTACACTACTTTTTTTTGGATGAAATAAACCTTTGTTACACATATTCAAATTAGTCTCTAGTTTCAAGCTGGTTCTTTGAAGGAATCAAAGCTGGTTAATATTTCATAGGTCAATTCTGCACCAAAAGAATAGCGGCCATGTAAGATGTTCCTTCAGTTCTTCATTTTTGCAAGCACTTTTTATTTCTAGTACTTTCTTATTTCAGTTCTTTTTAACTCTGGAAAAATTGACATTTTTTTACTTGTATTGAGACTGCTTTGAAGAATTGTTGAATGGAGTGAGGTTAATATTTACCAGATCATGCTTTAATCTCCATCTGCATTGAACAAACATTTTAAATGGAACACATGTTCCAAGTAGCCTGGTGAATTGATTATTTTCAGCATCTGACTAACACGTAGCATTGTATGGCAGAATTGAGAAAAATCAGCTGAAGGATGTTTATTAGATTTTGATTTTTTTCCTGATTTGGGAATGTTTTTATGACTATCCACATTGTGGGAGATGTTAATCATCAAAGAGTTCAAGGTCTAGTGCCATACAGATGGTGTTAGCTCCAATCAGTGCGATTAAATACAAGGAACATTAGCATAAGTCGCATGGGGTCAGTTTTAATGTGCATATACTAAGAATGTCAAGGAACTTGCTTATAGTTATGATTAATTCCAAAGATATGTGTTTGTTTAAAATAAGTGAGAAGGCTCTGATGACGATGGTATAATAAAACTATCAAGACAAATTGGAGGACAGGAAGTGCATGGACATCAGCCAGTGAGAACAGCAAGAAGAGTTTAAAAGGAGACAGATTTATAGAGCAGGTGACAGAGTAGAGGGAGACAGAGTAGGAGGGCTTTGGCTCAACGGAGCTTCGGCGATAACGGGTCAAGGCGAGGTAGGTTGACTGTGTAGAATACAGACAGGAAGAATGTGTGTGAGGCCGGTGTTCCGTGCTCGGTGTCAGATGTGGGATGTCCAGGAGACTCCCAGCCTCCCAGACGGCCACATCTGTGCCGGGTACTTCAAGCTGCAGCTCCTTAGGGACCGTGTTAGGGAACTGAAGATGCAGCTCGATGACCTTCATCTGGTCAGGGAAAGTGAGGATGTGATAGAGAGGAGCTATAGGCAGGTAGTCACACCAGGGCCTGGGGAGACAGAGAAGTGGGTAACAGTCAGGTGAGGGAAGGGCAGGAGTCAGAGGCTAGAGAGCACCCCTGTGGCTGTACTCCTTGACAGCAAGTACTCCTGCTTGAGTACTGTTGGGAGGGATGGCCTACCTGATGGAAGCAACAGTGGCTGCACCTCTGGCACCGAGTCTGGCCCTGTGGCTCAGAAGGGTAGGGAAAGGAAGAGGATGGCAGCAGTGATAGAGGACTCTATAGTTAGGGGGTCAGACAGGCGATTCTGTGGACGCAGGAAAGAAGCACAGATGGTAGTTTGCCTCCCAGGTGCCAGGGTCTGGGATGTTTCTGATCGCATCCACGATATCCTGAAGTGGGAAGAACAGCCAGAGGTCATGGTCCATATTGGTACCAATGACATAGGCAGGAAAAGGGAGGAGGTCCTGAAAACAGACTACAATGAGTTAGGAAGGAAGTTGAGAAGCAGGACCTCAAAAGTAGTAATCTTGGGATGATTGCCCGTGCCACGTGACAGTGAGTATAGGAATAGAGTGAGGTGGAGGATAAATGCGTGGCTAAAGGAATGGAGCAGGGGGGCAGGGATTCAGATTTCTGGATCATTGGGACCTCTTTTGGGGCAGGAGTTTCCTGAACAAAAAGGACGGGTTGAACTTGAATCCCAATGGGACCAATATCTTGGCAGGGAGGTTTGCTAAGGCTAATGGGGAGTTTTTAAACTAGAATTGCTGGAGGGTGGGAACCGAACTGAAGTGATGGAGGAAGAGGTGGTTGGCTCACAAATAGAGAAAGCTTGGACAATGCGAGAGGGAGGATAGACAGGAGATAGAGAAGGGATGTGCTCAGATTGATGGTTTGAGATGTGTCCATTTTAATGCAAGGAATATTATGAACAAAGCTTAGAGCATGGATGAGTACTTGGCGCTATGATGTCGTGGCCGTTACAGAGACTTGGATGGCTCAGGGGCAGGAATGGTTACTTCGAGCACCAGGCTTTAGATGTTTCAGAAAGGACAGAGAGGGAAGCAAAAGAGATGGGGGAGTAGCACTGTTGATCAAAGATAGTGTCTCGGCTGCAGAAAAGGAGGAAGTTTTGGAGGGATTGTCTATGGAGTCTCTGTGGGTGGAAGTTAGGAACAGGAAGGGGTCAATAACTCTACTGGGCGTTTTTTTTTATAGACCACCCAATAGTAACAGGGACATTGAGTTGCAGATAGGAAGACAGATTCTGGAAAGGTATAATAATAAGAGGGTTGTCGTGGTGGGAGATTTTAATTTCCCAAGTATCATTTGGCATGTCCCTAGAGCGAGGGGTGCAGATGGGGTGGAGTTTGTTAGGTGTGTTCAAGAAGGTTTCTTGACACAATATGTAGATAAACCTACAAGAGGAGAGGCTGTGCTTGATCTGGTATTGGGAAATGAATCTGGTCAGGTGTCAGATCTCTCAGTGGGAGAGCATTTTGGAGATAGTGATCATAATTCTGTCTCCTTTACCATAGCATTGGAGAGAGATAGGAGCAGACTAGTTAGGAAAGCATTTAGTTGGAGTAAGGGAAAATATGAGACTATCAGGCAGGAGCTTGGAAGCATAAATTGGGAATAGATGTTCTCAGCGAGGTGTACAAAAGGAATGTGGCAAATGTTCGGGGGATATTTGTGTGGAGTTCTTCATAGGTACGTTCCAATGAGATGGAAAGGATAGAAGGAGGAACTGTGGTGTACAAAGGCTGTTGTAAATCTAGTCAAGAAGAAAAGAAAAGCTTACGAAAGGTTCAAAAAGCTAGGTAATGATAGAGATCTAGAAGATTATAAGGCTACCAGGAAGGAGTTTAAGAAAGCACTTAGGAAAGCATGAGAAGGCCTTGGTGGGCAGGATTAAGGAAAACCCCAAGGCATTCTACAAGTACGTGAAGAGCAAGAGGATAAGACATGAGGGAATAGGACAAATCAAGTGTGACAGTGGAGAAGTGTGCATGGAACCGGAGGAGTTAGCAGAGGTACTTAATGAATACTTTGCTTCAGTATTCACTATGGAAAAGAATCTTGGTGATTGTAGGGATGACTTACAGTGGACTGAAAAGCTTGAGCTATTAAGAAAGAGGATGTGCAGGAGCTTTTGGAAAACATCATTTTGGATAAGTCAACAGGACCAGATGAGATGTACCCCAGGCTACTGTGGGAGGCAAGGGAGGAGATTGCTGAGCCTCTGGCAATGATCAATGGGGACGGGAGAGGTTCTGGAGGATTGGAGGGTTGCAGATGTTGTTCCATTATTCAAAAAGAGAGTAGAGATAGCCCAGGAAATTATAGACCGGGGGGTCCTACTTCAGTGGTCAGTAATTTGATGGAGAAGACCCTGAGAGGCACGACTTATGAATGTTTGGAGAGGCATAATCTGATTAAGAATAGTCAGCATGGCTTTGTAAAAGGCAGGTCGTGCCTTACGAGCCTGATTGAATTTTTTGAGGATGTGACTAAACACATTGAATAAGGTAGAACAGTAGATGTTGTGTATATGGATTTCAGCAAGGCATTTGACATGGTATACCCCATGTGAGGCTTATTGAGAAAGTAAGGAGGCATGGGACCCAAGGGGACATTGCTTTGTGGATCTAGAACTGGCTTTCCCACAGAAGGCAAAGAGTGGTTGTAGACGGCTCATATTCTGCCTGGAGGCCAGTGACCAGTGGTGTGCCTCAGGGATCTGTTTTGGGACCCCTACTCTTCGTGATTTTTATAAATGACCTGGATGAAGAAGTGGAAGGATGGGTTCGTAAATTTGCTTATGACACAAAGTGTGGAGGTGTTGTGGATAGTGTGGAGGGCTGTCAGAGGTTACAGCGGGACATTGATAGGATGCAAAACTGGACTGAGAATTGGCAGATGGAGTTTAACCCAGATAAGTGTGAGGTGGCTCATTTTGGTAGCTCAAATATGATGGTAGAATATAGTATTAATGGTAAGACTCTTGGCAGTGTGGAGGATCAGTGGGATCTTGGGGTCCGAGTCCTTAGGACACTCAAAGCTGCTGTGCAGGTTGTCTCTGTGGTTAAGAAAGCATATGGTGCATTGGCCTTCAACAATCGTGGGATTGAGTTTAAGAGTCGAGAGGTAATGTTGCAGCTATATAGGACCCTGGTCAGAGTACACTTGGAGTACTGTGCTCAGTTCTGATCACCTCACTATAGGAAGGACATAGAAACTATAGACAGGGTACAGAGGAGATTTACAAGGACGTTGCCTGGATTGGGGGGCATGCCTTATGAGAATAGGTTGAGTGAACTCGGCCTTTTCTCCTTGGAGCAACGGAGGATGAGAGGTGACCTTATAGAGGTATATAAGATGATGAGAGGCATTGATCATTTGGATAGTCAGAGGTTTTTTCCCCGGTCTGAAATGGCTAACTTGAGAGGGCACAGTTTTAAGGTGCTTGGAAGCAGGTACAGAGGAGACACTGGGGATAAGTTTTTTAACCTGATGGCATGAACGTTGATTTCTCAAACTTCTGGTAATGTCATCCACCCCCACCTCTGCATCATTCCTCGTTCCCATTTCCCTTTCTCACCTTATCTTCTTACCTGCCTATCACCTCATAACATCCCTCTGGTGCTCCTCCCCCTTCCCTTTCTTCCATGGCTTTCTGTTTTCTCCTATCAGATTCCCCCTTCTCCTGCCCTTTATCTCTTTCTCCAATTGATTTCCCAGCTCTTTGCATTACCCCTCCCTGTCTTGGTTTCACCTACCACCTACTACCATGTATTTCTTCCTGCCCTCCCTGTACCTTCTTACTCTGACTTCTCGTCTTTTCTCTCCAGTCCTGATGAAGGGTCTTGGCCTGAAGCATCGACTGTTTACTCTGTTCCATAGAAGCTGCCTGGCCTGCTGAGCACCTCCAGCATTTTGTGTGTGTTGCTTGGATTCAAAAGGATCTGATGGTTTTCCTGGGACAAAAAAAATCTTATCTATTGAACCAATTGATCATTACAACAGAATTTGCAACAACAATAAAAATCAAACTAGGATCATGCCATCCATCGAATCACAGAAAACTGTACTATAAAATAAGTTAAGTTAAAAAAGAATTGTGGCCTTCTAAATATATTCAGAGATTAGTTTTGGGAAGGGCAGCATTAGGACATAGTGCCTGACAAGCTGAACTGCATCATCTTATCACTTGTGGGAGATGCCCCAATAGTAATGATATATAATGAGTAATTGAGCCAACAAGTAAAAATAATTTGACCAATGGCTTAATGAGAATAGTGAAAACATACAGTAAGATGCTTGTGACACTTGATGTTAAGAGGCAGCATCTGGGAGAGATGGGTCTTTAACAAACAACTCTAAATTATTTTGTTTATGTTAAAATCAAATTATTTAATTGTAATCTAGAAAATAGTCGACATGATCGATTGTCCAACTTTCTTTCACCCAGTTCTATTCCAATTAATCATATCCGAACTATTGTTATCAAGGTCTTCTCTTCCTAAGGTCAGAACAATATTTCTTACATTTTCCCAAGGATCTATTTTCCTCCTTTTCCTCATTCTGTTCTACACAATACCTCACATTTTTTGCAAACTCAATGTCAGTTTCAATCCATGTACAGATGACACTCAGTTTTCCCTTTACCCCACCTTTTCTGATCTCCCCCTTGCCTCTAAAGTGTCAAAATGTTAAAGGAAAACATAACATTTTCTGCATTCAGCAGATATTTATAACAATGGAAGGACCAAAGTTATTGCATTAGGAATTCAAGACAAAACCTGCTCCCTTGTCATTGCATTATTCTTCTTAGAAACTGTCTAAATCCTGACTGAAAAGTTGTCATGTTTGATGCAAAGTTTTAGATCTCATATCCATACCATTTATTTCCCATATAGTATAGTCTCAGGTCTTGCTTTCAACTTATCTGGAAACCTTAATCATCCTTTAGCATATTCAGACGGGATTAATCCAATGCATTATTGACCAGGTTCCCTTGCCTAGACTCTGTAAACCCAAGGTCATTCATAGCCTCGGGTCCATCTCGTACTGTGATTCATTCATCAATCAGTTCTGTATTTGATGACTTAAACTCGGTGAAGTAGTGACTCAGTTTTACAATTCCCTGCTTTATGGTTTCACCATTTTGCTTTCCTTCAATCTTGCTACTCTGTCCAAAGGTTTTGTGTTCTTCAAATGCAGATTTGAGACACATCACCAATTTAAAATTAGCTTTCCCTCATCCGCCAAGTCTAGAACTCTGCAATTCTGACTACTTTGCCACACCCACCCCATACCTGCTTTTCTTTTTAAGGAGTGAAGGGTCCTGATGAAGGGTCTCGGCCCAAAACGTCGACTATTTACCCGGTACTCTTTTCCACGGAAGCTGCCTGGCCTGTTGAGTTCCTCCAGTATTTTGTGTATGTTGCTCCTTTTTAAGATGCCCTTTAAACCTGCCAATGTAGGCAACTAAAATCAAGATCAACTAACATTCAAATGGTGGACCTGCTGTTTTAAAACTGACTTAGTTGATATGTTTTACAACATTTATAAATCAGTCAGATTGAGCAACATCATTTTGATTTTAAAACCTGGCTCCTTAATATGCTTTCAATATCACTTTTGATTCAGAGATTTCAATTTCAAGATGTAATTTGAAGAAAGTAGATAGTTTTGAGGCAGATGGGCTGAAGAAATAATGATAACATAAGTATGTTATGAAGAAATTTGGTTTGGACAGTATTTATCCTCTGAAAGTTAACGTATTTGTGAATAATGATACATTCAAAATTAAGCAGTCTTTTCTGTAATATTTACAAGTCAAACACAATATGTATTATCCAGTACAGAAAATGGGAAAATAAAGACTAATTGTATTTATCTATTTATACCAACTTCTTGGGATTCTTTTTTTCTATTTTACAGTGACTAGGTACTGTAGTTTTGTAGAGTTTGAACAGCAGTGTCTTCCCTGGAATTAAAATAGAAATTTTAATGACTGGTACTTGCTATAAAATGCAAACTTGAAGTTTCAAGTTAATATTGTGAGAGTAAATTCCTTGAGTCACCTCATCTATTTTGGATAAGAATAATCCCAAAAAGTTATAATTATATTCCCAAAAAGACATAATTCCCATAATTTTTCCTCTGTTAACTATATAGACTGTTGCTTCAAAGAATTTCTATGAAGAAATATTCTAAGATAGAAGTATACATTGGGTGGGTGATAGTAAACATTAAAAAAAATATTTAAATAATATACGTAAATTTGAATCTACCTTATGAAATTCATGGAAAAAGTCACAGATTATAAAATTGCACAGCTTGCATTACACTAAAACCAACATCCACTAAAACCAACATCTATAGCAAACAAAACATTAGTGCTTTCAGAATAGCTCTCTCCTGTCCTGGTTTTGCATGTTTCATTAAAGTATTTAACTGAATTGTGGGCAATATATAGCACAAATGAAGCATGCCTTTTCATCCCTACACTTCAAATTGAAATAGAAGTCAATTTCTTTAATATTTTACCTTAAGGTTAAATATAAAATCCAATAAACCTGTTTCCAAGATTTTTGAGTGCTGCTGTAATTGTGGACCTACAACTATCTCAAATTTTGTGAAGATAGTTTGAAAACTCTGATGTACATTGTGATCGATCAACATCAAAAGGAAACCCAGATGTTTTGTTTCTCAAAGTGCCAACTTCCTTCAAATTTTTGTTTGTAATGTTTTTGCAATAACTGTGCCGTAAAGTTACTGTACATTGCAGATATTAGAATGTTGTTTCAGCCTCGTATTTGATTTTAAAAACAAAATGTAGAAAGTTGTGAATATAGATATTTGATGTTTAGAGCAACTTAAATGACTGTACATAAATTGTGAAGCAGAATAAACTATCTTTCCCTAGTGAATAAATAATCATTTGTTATTCACGGGTTTATTTGCAAATATCTGTTACTACTTTACATTAAGAAAAACTGTTTGAACAGACTCACACTTTATCAGCTTAATGCAGCAAGTGGTTAAAAACCTAAATCACAGTTTAGTTTTCACAAAAAACATTTATGAAACTGTATTATTTGGTATCTGTGTCTGTTAATTTTATTTTTTTGAAGCATTTTTGGTAACAAACAGCAACTCCTGCTGATTGCTATGTGTACTTTTTGCCCTTTTGCAAGATTTGGGAGATGGAACAAACTAAAGCCCAATTTCAGGTCCCTGTTCAGACAGAAGCTGAATTATACTGGCAGCTAAGTCATTCAGCTCCATCTAAATAAATGTACCTACTTCCAAGCACCTTAAAACTATGCCCCCTGAGTTAGCCATTTCAGCCCTGGGAAAAAGCCTCTGGCTATCCGCACAATCAGTGACTCTCATCATTTTATACACCTCCATCAGGTCACCTCTCATTCTCTGCCACTCCAAGGAGAAAAGGATACATTCATTCAACCTGTTCTCATATGGCATGCTCTCCAATTTAGGCAACATCCTTATAAATCTCCTCTGCACTGTCTTTATAATATCTACATCCTGCCTATAGTGAGGTGACCAGAACTGAACACAGTTCATCATGGGGTCTAACTAATGTCTTATATAGCTGTAACATTACCTCATGGCTCTTGAAATCAGTCACACGGTTGATGAAGGCCAACACCCTATACACCTTCTTAATGACACTGTCAACCTGCACAGCAACTTTGAGTGTCTTATGGGCATGGGCCCCAAGATCTTTCTGATCCTCCACACTGCCAAATAATATTATACTT
Organism: Hemitrygon akajei; assembly: GCF_048418815.1. Taxonomy (NCBI): domain Eukaryota; kingdom Metazoa; phylum Chordata; class Chondrichthyes; order Myliobatiformes; family Dasyatidae; genus Hemitrygon; species Hemitrygon akajei. The sequence goes on along the minus strand of NC_133135.1, from coordinate 72,651,548 downwards.
TATCTTCAAATTTGAACAACCAAAATGAACCACCTCACACTTATCTGGGTTAAACTCCATCTGCCACTTCTCAGCCCAGTTCTGCATCCTATTGATGTCCTGCTGTAACCTTTGACAACCCTCCAGACTATCCACAACACCCCCAACCTTTGTGTCATCAGCAAACTTACTAACCCACCGTCCCTCTTCTTCTAGATCATTTATAAAAATCAGAAGGGGGAGGGGAGTCTCCATGAGAATATGAACTATCTACAATTACCCATTGCCTTCTGTGGGGAAGCCAATTCTGGATCCACAAAGCAAGGTCTCCTTGGATCCCAGGCCTCCTGACTTTCTGAATGAGCCTTCCCATGGCCCTTCCTTGTTCTCCTAATTTCATTCTTAAGCTCTTTCCTGGCAATCTTGTAATTTTCTAGAGCTCTAACAGTACCTCATTTCTTGAACCTTTCATAAACTTTTCTTTTATTCTTAACTAGATTTTCTACATCCTTTGTACACCATGGTTCTTTTACCCTGCCATCCTTCCCCTGCCTCAGTGGAAAATATTTATTCTGAACGCCATGCAAATAATCGCTGAACATTTGCCACATTTCTGCTGTGCATTTCCCTGTGAACATCTGCTCCCAATTTATCCCACCAAGTTTCTGCCTAATAGCATCATTTTTCCCCCTACCCCAATTAAATGTTTTCCTAAATTGACTACTCCTATCCATCTCCAGCACTATAGTAAAGGAGATAGAGTTGTGCTCACTACCTCCAAAATGCTCTCCCACCAAGACCAGGTCCATTTCCCAATAGCAAATCCAGTACAGCCTCTCCTCCGGTTGGCTTATCTACATATTGCATCAGGAAACCTTCCTGAACACACCTAACAAGCTCTACCCCATCCAAACCCTTTGCTCTGAGGAGATGTCAGTCAATATTAGCAGTTAAAATCTCCCATCACAACAACCCATTATTATTGCACCGTTCCAGAATATGCCTTCCTTTCTGCTCCTCGTTGTCTCTGTTACTATTGGAGGTGGGTCTATAAAAACACCCAGTCGAGTTAATGCCCCCTTCCTGTTTCTGATTTCCATCCACACTGACTCAGGAGAGAATCCCTCCATGATTCTATCCCTGATTAGCAATGTCATGCCCCACCCTTTTTGCCTCCCTCCCTATCTTTTTTGAAACGTCTATAGCCTAGCACACTCAGCAGCCATTCCTGCGTGAGACATCCAAGACTCTGTAATGGTCACAATGTCATAGTTCCACATATTGATCCATGCTCTAAGTTCATCCGCCTTGTTCATGATACATTTCAAACCAGCCGGCTGAGTGCATCTTTGCTCTATCATCTGCCTATCCTTCCACAGAAACTCCCCTACAAGCTATCTCTACTTGTGTATCAACTGCCCCATCCTCTGCCTCCTCACTTCGGTTCCCTCCCCCCTGCAAATCTAAACCCCAATAGTATTAGCAAATCTCCCTCCCTCCCAGGATATTGGCTCCCCTCCAGTTCAGGTGCAACCCATCCCACTTGTAAAAGTCATCCATTCCCCAGAAAAAGTTCCAATGATCTAAGAACTTGAAACTCTGCCCCGTGCACCATCTCCTCAGCCACTCATTCGTCTGTGCTGTCTTCCTGTTCTGACTTTCACTAGCTCGTAGCACTGGTAGTAATCCAGAGATTACCACCTTGGAGGTCCTGCTCTTCGGCCTCCTTCCTAACTCCCTATACTTACTGCGCAGGACCTCTACCCCTCTCCTGCCAATGTCATTGGCACCAACATGTACCATGACCTCTGCTGCTCCCTCTCCCCTTCAGTAATATTCTGCAACCACTCAAAGACATCCTGGACCCCAGCACCCAGGAGGCAACACACTATCCTGGCGTCACTTTTGCTGCCACAGAGTCTCCTATTTCCCCCCCAACTATTGAGTCCCCTATGACTATTGCTACACCTGGCTCAGAGCCGACAACAATGTTATTGGTCTGGCTGCTGCTGCCTTGCCCAGATAGGTCACCCCTCTCAGCAGTATCCAAAGGGGTATAACTATTGCTGAGGGGAATGGCCTCAGGGGGATCCTGCACTAACTTCTTTATCCCTTTACCTCTCTCGGTGTTCACCCATCTATTCCCTGAATTCTGCACTCTGAGTGTCACCTCCTGCTCAGAAGTTGTATCTATCAGTTGCTCTGCCTCCCAGATGATTCTTAGTTCATCCAACTCCAGCTCCAGCTCCTTAATGTGGTCTTTTGGGAACTGGATTTCCCGCAGATGTAGTCATCAGGGAGACCATTAGGTTCCTTGAATTCCCACATCCTACAGGAGGAGCCTTCCACTTCTGTATATCTGCCATCTTGCCTGCACTGTACCATGGGCAACCAAGACTATATCAGCAATAACAAAAGGAACAACCTACCCTTCTTGCCTGTTTCTTTGGCCTTGGCCTCTTCTCACTGAAGTCTTGAGTCAAAGCCTCTAAGTTACCACTCTGACGATTACCGCTCTGCTAGACTATCTCTCTCTGATGGTTTGAAAAATAAGAAAAAAACCCACAGAAGGAGAAAGAGCTCACTGTGTTTGGTGGTGCTCTGCCTGCCTTCCAATGCTTCTGATGTGTCCCCTGCCTGCACACCGGCTACTGTTTTTAAGAAAGTCCCCAAAAGAAGGAGAAGGAACTCACCACATTTGATAGTCCTCCACCTGCCTTCTGTTGCCACTGATGCTTCCCGTGCCTGCACACTGGCATCATATATACTTGCATTTATATTCAAAAGCATTCCATGCTCCCTCTTTCAAGACAAGTTATCTTCTAGGAGTTGTGTTAGACAATAGTAGTAAGATATCGATATGTTTGTAATTTCAATTGTGTGCACACTTGTGCCATTATGCAAATTGGGCTGTGTGTATATTGTTTATATATACAAATTTTAAAGGGATCCTAAATGATTTTCACATTTGTTAGGGGTTGAATGTGAGTGGAAAAGATATTGCGCAATTGTGGATTTAAACTTCGTGAATGCTATCATCTGCGGCGTGATAAAAACAGATCAGGATTGCACTTCTTTGCACCTGGCTCCTTCAAGATTCAAGTACATTTATTATCAAAGAATGTATAAATTATACAACCTTGAGATTTGCTTGGTCACAGGTAGCTACAAAGCAAGAAACCCAAAAGAACCCAATTTAAAGAAAAAAAATAAAATACTAACTCTCGACGTGTAACAGAATGAAGTGAACAACCGCAAACCAAAAATGAGCACTTTATATGGGAGGTGACAGGCAATTCATCTCAACCGGATCTGGCAAAAGGTGCGCATCATAGACTTTACTGACAATGGTGGACTCCCCTAGTAATTTCACTCTCCGGAATAGTCTTTACTCTTCCAAACATCCCCTTACTCCATGGCAGCAGTTGAAAGAGTGAGGGCCATCAGGAGCTTGGGCTCTTCTCTTGAGAGGAGTAACGTTCAAAATCATGGAAGATTTAGATTCTGTGAATAACGAGAATCTTTATTCTTAGAAGCACGAAGGTACAACAAGAAAGAGATTGGATTAAACAAAAGGCATTCATTTTTATAGATATACAGCTTCAAATTATACCATACCTAAATGATCATGTCCAGAACATGGATTAATCTCTTTCTATTGTAAATGATGTAGCTGAGAATCCATATTCATTTTTTGATAAAAGGTTTAGGAAAAAAAGCTTTCTTGTGCAATCAATAATATTCATCGAGAACACACAGCCTGGAAGTGTGACAGAAGTCAGAGCTTTCAAAAGCTATTTGTACAAGTATTACAAAGGAGAGAAATACATAACTGCAGGAAAAAATTTTTTAAAAGCCAGTGAATTAACTAACTGAATGTCCTTTACAAGAAGCTGGTTTGGGCTCAATGTGTCAAATGATCTCGTTCTGTGCCATGGTTGTGATTGATTGAGACTGTTGTGAAGAGCTGGTGGTACAGTTCATGGGGTAGTGTGCATGAGAATTCGAGATGTTTGCTAACGTGCCTACTGACCTTTACTATGTAGGCAACATCAATGAAACCTTCTAGTGCAGTTTGCATGGCATTGATTTTCCACCCCCATTTTGACTAGGGTTCATGATGGACTTGAATGGATTTCAGTGGTCCTGGACATAGATGACTTTTCCTCTCCCTCCTATAAGCCAAGAAAGTTAGGATGGAGTCTTGTCTACACTCCATCATGGCTTCCATGAGCTCAAAGTTCAAAGTAAATGTATTATCACCAAATGCCACCATGAAATTCATTGTCTTGCAGGCATCACAGCAGAACAAATAATTACAATGGAATCAATGAAAAAATACACACAAAGACTCAAACTGCATGAATTGTAGCGTTTTTGAAAGTGAGACCATTGGTTGTGTTCAATGATTAGTACAATGTTGAAGTGAGTGAAGATGTCTTCGCTGGTTCCAGAACCCGATGGCTGACTGGTAGTAACTGCTTCTGAACCTGCTGGTTCTATGGCTATGGCTCCTGTACCCCCTTCCTGATGGTACCAGCGAGAAGAGAGCATGGTTTGTATGGTGGGGGTTCTTAATAATGGATGTTTCTTTTTCATGATAACTTGCTATGTACATGTACTCAATGGTGGGGAGGGATTTGCCTGTGATGAACTTGTCTATGTACATCACTATTTGTGGGTTTTTCCATTCTTGGGCACTGGTGTTTTCATAGCAGGCCATGATGCAACCAGTCCGGTGCTGTCAAGAAGCTTAAACATGGTGTTAGAGATCACAGTCATAAGTGTAAAGCATGTAGACCAAGGGCTAAGCACACAGCCTTTTGGTGCCCTTATGCTGACAGTAATCATGGAGATGTTGCTGCCAATCCATACTGACTGGGGCCTGCAAGTGAGGAAATCGAGGATCCAGTTACACAGGGAGGTATTGAAGCCAAAGTCTTGGATCTTTTTGATTAGTATTGAAGGGATGATAATGTTAAATGAACTGAAATCAATGAAGAGCATCCAGGTGTATGTATCTTCACTGTTCAGATGTCCCAGAGCTGAGGGAAGAGCCAATGATATGGCATCTGCTTTTGACCTGATGTGACAGCAGGCAGATTGGAGCAAATCCCAGTCACTCCTTAAGTAGGAGTGAACACGCTTCATGACCAACCTCTCAAAGCATTTCATCCCAGTGTATGCCTATAATAAGTATTTACCCCGCCCCCCCACCCTCACCAAAAGGTTCTCATGTTTTATTGTTTTACAACATTGAATCACAGTGGATTTAATTTGGCTATTTTGATACTAATCAACAGAACAGTCTTGTTCATGTCGAAATGAGAACAAATTTCTACAAATGGGTCTAAATTTATTACAATCATGTAAAACAAAATAATTGATTGCATAATTACTTACCCCCATCAAGTCAGTATTTAATAGATGCGCCTTTGGCAAAAATTACAATCTCAAGTCTGTGTGGATAGGTCTCTATCAGCTTTGCACATCTGGACACTGCAATTTTTCCCATTCTTTACAAAACTGCTCAAACTCTGTCAGATTGCATGGAGATTTTGAGTGAACAGGCCTTTACAAGTCCAGCCACAAATTCTCAGTTGGATTGAGGTCTGGAATCTGACTTGGCCACTCCAGGACATTAACTTTGTTGTTTTTAAACCATTCCAGTGTAGCTTTGGCTTTATATGCTTGGGGGTCATTGTCTTGCTTGGAAAACAAATCTTCTCCCAGGTCGCAGTTCTCTTGCAGACTATATCAGGTTTTCATCCAGGATTTCCTTGTGTTTTGCTGCATTCATTTTATCCTCTACCTTCACAAGCCTTCTAGGACCTGCTGCAGTGATGCATGCCTCATGGTAGGGATGGTGTGTTTTTGGTGAGGTGCAGTGTTTGGCTTATGTGCAGCTTTTTAGTCTGATGGCCAAAAGGTTCAATTTAGGTTTCATCGGACTATAGAACCTTCTTCCAGCTGACTTCAGAATCTCCCTTATGCCTTGTTATCTCTAGTCAAGATTTCATGTAAGTTTTTTTTCCAACAGTGGCATTCTCTTTGCCATGCTCCCATAAAGCTGTGAAGCACCTGAGCAACAGTTGTTGTATGTGCAGTCTCGCCCATCTCAGCCACTGAAGCTTGTAACTCCTCCAGAGTTGTCATGGGTCTCTTGGTGGCCTCCCTCACTAGTCCCCTTCCTGCATGGTCACTCAGTTTTTAAGGATGGCCGACTCTAGGCAGATCTACAGCTGTGCCATATTCTTTCCATTTCTTGATGATTGGCTTAACTGTATTCCAAGGGATATTCAGTGACTTGGAAATTTTCTTGTATTCATCTCCTGACTTATGCTTTTCAATAACCTTTTTGCAGAGTTGCTTAGATTGTTCTTTTGTCTTCATGGTGTAGCTTTTTCCAGAATACTGACACCAACAGTTGGACCTTCCAGATACAGCTGTATTTTTACAACAATCAATTGAAACACTTTGACTGCACACTGGTGATCTCTATTTAACTAATTATGTGAATTCTAAAACCAATTGGCTGCACTAGTGATGACTTGGTGTGTCATATTAACGGGGGTGAATACTTATTCAATCAATTATTTTGTGTTTTATATTTGTAATTAATTTAAATCATTTTATAGAGATCTGTTTTCACTTCAAAACGAAAGAGTCTTTTTCTGTTGATCAGTGTCAGAAAATCCAAATTAACTCCACTGTGATTCAATGTTGTAAAACAATAAAACATGAAAACTTCCAAGGGAGGGGGTGAATACTTTTTATAGGCACTGTCGGTGCCTCTGGACGAGAGTTATTGGGGCAGGTTATCGCTTTTTTCTTGAAGCAAGTGGCTACCTCAGACTGCCGAATTGAGAGTTTAAAAATGTCATTAAGCACTCCAGCCAGTTGATCAGCACAGGTCTTCAGTACTCAGCCAGATACAACATCTGAACCAGATGCATTTCATGGGTTCACCATCCTGAAGGATGCTCTCACACCAGCCGCAGACTAAAATCACAGGCTCATCGAAGCCTATGGAGTTCATGAAGGTGCCTTCATGTTTTGTTGGTCAAAGCAAGCATAAAAGACATTGAGCTTGGTTTTGCTCTGCAGGAGGTTATGCCATCCAAGCCCTGCCACAACTGTTCAGCACTCTTTTAAGTTTGGTCAGGAATTGCCACTTTGCATGTGAGATGGCTTTCAGGATCTCTGGGTTGCCAAGAAATTCCACTAATTCTAATTCCAGCAGTGCTTTGAGAAATGGTTATCTCTCCTTTTAGGAAGTGCAGGCACAGCTTCAGTCTGTGGTAGTAAGTTTTGACAAATGCTTGTCATTTGGGAACTAGTACGAATGCAAACTGGAGTCACTCCTTTCACCAAGGAATGTGCTTGAGTTTGTGGAGATCAATTTACCCAGCCCTGGGAAAATGTCCAAGCTACTGTCATCAAATCAGATATGGGGATGTTTGCTAATGTCACTACTGTGACAATTCATGATAAGGGAGTAGGAATAATTTTGGATACAGGATCAGAGCGGTAACAGTCATTAACACATTACATTTACACCACACACATTTCATTGTTATACAATTTCTGCCCCATTGTTAACATGAGTCCAGTTATTAGGTAAGGGTATGCCTCTCATTTCAAGCTGTACCATATCTGAAGGATCTTGTTCAGGATGTAGGATCATCTTTCAATCTAAGTGATGCAGCTGAAACTCCAAACTCACTTTATAATACAATGAGGCCTTCAACAGAAAGGTGGATACGTCTCTGATGGAAAAGGTAAGAAAGAATTACCTGGTGGAATTTGATGAGGAAAATGGGAGCATCTGATATCCCACAAAAAAAAAGCCCGCAAGACGTGGCTGAGAGGAAAGCCCTTTCTTCTGCAATGTACTGTATATTGTTTGTATTTGTCGGCTAATTTGGATTTCTTCATCAAACTACTGATAGCAAAATTATGAGGTGGTTTAAATTAAGGACTCAAAACTAATTGATGTGTGTGTGATGATTCATATTAGAGATGAACATAGTCAACTTGCAAATTAGAAGACACAAGAAACTACTGAAAGTTTGATGCATAGGGAGTTGCAATTTCTACCTCTGACATATTGGATCAAAGTTACACATTACCTTCCCATTTTGAGGATTAAAGCTGCAATGCAATTTTCTGCAAAGAGATACCCAGTTTACAATGGGAGTATTTTTCTGTACATAGATTGGCTCAAATTAATTTCTCCTGCAGTTCTACATCTCAAGATAAGCTACTAAATTTGTCAACAACCATGATTTTGGTTTAATGTGTGCTTCAGCAGTCCTGCTTGCAAAATATTGTGGATATTTCCTACTAATTGGTTGGAACTTTTGAACTACAAGTAACTCTATCACCCTTGCACTTAGGTTGAGGCCAGTTTGTACCAGCGCCTATGTGATGCAGTCTTGGCATGTGATCTTGCAAAGAAATGCCATCCTGACCCTCTTCCTCTAAATGTTTTGAGTCTTCTGTCATAGACTGGGCCAATTTCATTAAGTGCCAAGGTTGCTATTGCAAATGCCAGGTCTTTGAGATATTCTCACGGGTACATTGGTGCCAATTCGTTCAAAAAGTGACAGTGTTTTCTCTGAGTACGTTTACTACCTACTGTCTAATTAACAAGTGTGAGGTTCAACAAAATAACATGAAGATATCCCATTTTATGTAAGCAATGATTGAGCATGCTACAAATACTTTATGCATTTCATGTCTCATTTGGAAAACAGTCTGAAGTGAATATAAACACAGGGGCCTGGTCTATCCGGTTGCCAGGATTTGCAGTCAGACATATATTGATGTTCCTGAACAATGCCTCCCACAAAGATTTGGTTACATTTGTGTGGCAATGTCCCCTTTTCCTTGTGCTCACTGCTATAGTGGATTCCCAAAAACTAGCAGCTGCTATGTCATCAAACTGGCTGAGCAGCCAATTACATCAGAGAATTCTCGCAAACAGCAAACTGGATGGGAAAGCGCAATGTTTTAATTAACCTTACAAGCAGTTTACAGAGCAGTAAATAAAGATGTAATAATATAATAGATCAAGTCAATACATAGAATGTTAATTTGGATTTTGTCACCATTCTACTGATGATAAAATTGTATAAAATTAGCTGTTTTAGTGCCAGAAATTGTGTTAAGCAGTAATTATAGTTTAGTGTTGTATTAAAACTGAGACCATACAACAAAGACTTTGTGTTTTTGGTAAATATCTTAAGCCCATGTCAACTTAAGTGATGTCCTTTGATAACTTTGAAGACACAGTACAGTTCATGGCATGGCATAGTACTAGGTCAATGACAACAATTTTGTTGTATGGATACAAATATCCAGCAGTCTGATATAATGAGAAGGCACCAGTCCCTATCAAAAACAAACTGCCAGATAAAAGAGGACTGAAGCTGATGGGTTAGAATTCACAGACCACGGCAATGTCACCCACTGTTCTACTTACACAGTATAGACCTCTTGAAGGCAACATATTGGGCAAAGAAATCTCAACAGTACCTCACGGTTGCTGTGCAAATCTGGTTACAAGGAGGAACAGAATAAGCTTTGACCATGAAAATGCTGGGGAATGCCTTGAGAGGTGGCTAAATCACCTTCGACCTCCAGCTTCCTCGGCTTTCAAAAATATTGGACGCTACTAATGTTCAAGAACATTCCTAAATAATTAACAATATTCAGACCATGGAAATATTAATATAATGCAGATAAACATTTAAAATATTAGAATAATTCAAATGTATGTGATTTAATCCAAACTTAACCATGATGCCTCACAGGAAATGATATGCTTTTCCCCTCCTATGTAAGATCTTAACTGGGGCCAATTGTTAAATGATTCCACACCTTTATGTTGGACAATTGCTACATCGTCACAGTTTGCTACAAGACACCCTCCAACAAATAGTGCATAGTCAGAAGTTACCTGGTGTACAGCTAACAGGCAGGTTGGTACTTTTGCATTGTACAAGCATAGGGATCCTGAATGCATTGGAAATGCGCACGGAATTGTTAATATTTCCTTGCAAGTCTGGCCAACATTTTAAACAGCAAGGTTCCCAATTTCATTTTCATCATAATATACAGAATAATACATTTTATACAATCAGATCTTTCTAATGACAGGGAGACAGTGAGAACAACTCATTGAATTAAATAATAGCATAGTCTCTGACTTCATCTTTCAGCTCTTCACGCCAAGAGCTGACTCATCAACCCAATCAAAGGTGCATCATGAATCCATTCCTATTGTTCAGAAGCCATGGCAACTGCATTGTCTGTTGAACAACAATCTCCTCCAGGCACAATTAATGGGAACTATTTGTGTTCAAATGAAGGTATATTACAAAGGTACTGAACAAACATTTGTCTCCGATTGAGACAGATTGACAGAATACATGATACGCTGAAGGTCAATTTTTGAACTGTTACCCTAAATAATATTCTAGTTAGTTTGTCTGTATCTCTCCACTTACCACTGTTTTAAAATGTTAAAAGTTGACATTTTACAAGCAAACTCTATTTTCAATGGAACTTGATTATATAATTAAATTATTGCTAAAAACAGTGTCACGTATATAGCGTTATTTTGAGTATTTGGGTAGAACCATAAGCTGAACTCCTTTAGTTTTCCCAAAAGACAACAAAAAAAAGTAAAGCAATTTGTTTTCGAACCTGTACACATCTTAGCTTGAAGCAGCAGAGTGGTTCAGCAGGTAAAGCTGCGTACTTACAGTTTCAGTAAGCTAGATTCAACTGTGCCCGTTGGTGCTCACTGCTTTGAGTTTGCATTCTTTCATATTCCAACCATGTGTCTCTTGGCCAGTTAATTGGCTGTGATAAATTGCCCCTGGTGTGTAAGTGAGTGGTAGCTTCTGGGCAAACACAAGGAAATCTGCAGATGCTGGAAATTCAAGCAACACACACAAAGTGCTGGTGGAACACAGCAGGCCAGGCAGCATCTATAAGGAGAAGTGCTGTCCACGTTTTGGGCCGAGACCGTCAGGACTTCTGGGGAAGGTTAATGGTAATGTGGAAGTAATAGGTTATGGAACAAAACTAGTAGGAGAACAGAACAGCTGGGTAAGCTGGCAAAGTCTTGGGCCAAAATGGTTCTTCTGATGTTGCAAGGGAATATAGACGTGTAGATCTTCTCATGTACTGTGGTGGGGTCGATGGAATCAACACATACCGAGCAAACTCATCATATCTTAAGATGTATACTAGTCTGTAGTGTGTGGGAGAAAGAAGGACAACAAACGTAGAGGTTATTGCCTATAAAGTGTGTACCTACATGTGACAGACATTGCAAAAAAATCAAATCTTTCAGCACATGGTCATTAGTGTTTTAAACTGAATATATACTCACTGGCCACTTTTCATCTGTACACCTGCTTGTTAATGCAAATACCTAATCAGCGAATCATGTGGCAGCATCTCAATGTAGACATGGTAAACAGGTTCAGTTGTTGTTCAGAGCAAGTATCACAATGTGGAAAATACTGTGATCTCAGTGACTTTGACCTTGGAATGATTGTTGGTGCCTGAAGGGGTGGTTTGAATATCTCAGAAATTACTCATCTCCTGGGATTTTCACACACAACAGAGCTAGCAGAGAATAGTGTGAAAAACAAAAAAAAAAATCTAGTGAGCAGTAGTTCTGTGGGCGAAAACGGCTTATTAATGAGCAAGGTCAGGGGAGAATGGTCAGACTAGTTCAAGCTGATGGGAAGGCAACAGCAACTCAGATAACCACACGTTACAACAGTGGTGTGCAGAAGAGCATCTCTGAATGCACAACATGTTGAACTTCGAGGTGGGTGGGCTACAGCAGCAGAAGACCACAGACTCAGTGGCCATTTTGTAGATACAGGAGGTACCTAATCAAGTGGCCACTGAGTGTATGATTTCTTGCTCTGTTTGCTGGAACCTTTCACAATTGCACTCATTTCCTGTGCCTCTATTTGCCCCTTTGATAAGATCACATGATCTGAATCCACAGAGTAGGTTCTTCTGATTTCAAAATCAGAATCACAAGGCTTTAAAGAGAAATAGGTTGAACAAAACATTTGAATGTAAAATTGAAATTTTATTGTTTGCAAAAGCAAAGCACAGCTCTGCAAAGTCGCAAGAATAACTTTATTCAGCCAATTTTGCATTATTCTCCTCAACATTATACAGCAGCTTGGACAACCATCAGAAAACAGATCAACCAAAGACATCAAGCTTCCACATCACTGTACATACTGGCTCTGATGAAATGTTATTGGTTTTCAGTTTAGACATGGCCTGAATTAGAAATGAATTCATATAAATGTCCAGAAATGTTTATTCTAAAGAAATTATTACATTCTGCCTCAGTATATAAAAAGAGCAGACAGCTGGAACATCAAGACCAATTTGAATATGGCTGGAGACCACACAGCTATGAGTGTAATTTTCTTCCATTTTAATTTTTCAATCATAGAAAAGATACCGTAGAAAACAGCCTTCACCATGTTAATATGGATAAAAATGGATGGTCCGTACAAATAAGCTCCGTGAACGGAACATTTTCATTGCAATTGGCATAAATGGCAATTGTACAGATCATTAGTTCAAAGTTTATGAGCCAAATGGCTGGATTTTTCAATAGACTCATGCACAACTACTCTGATAAAAACCTAGGCTCATCTGAGATATACAATTAAATGGTATTACTGTTGAATAGAACTTAAGCAATAGGCCAGGTGGTATTTACAAAATCTTGACATATTAACACAACTTTAATCTAACAGTTTTGTGTGACTCATTATCAATTATGTTTTAGATAGATGTTTAAGTGAGCAATAATACAAACAATTGCATAAATTACACTTGTAAGTAATTTACATGGTGAACATCATGTGCACATTATAGGACTCAGACAGCCATAACAGTGGTGGACACTTATATAGATGAACAGATAAATACAAAAAACAAGACAGTTTAACAAAATATTGCATATTTAAAAAGTGCACTCCAATTTGCGTATGTGATACAAGCTATGCAACACGTTTGGAGCATTTGTCAGAAGGTAATAGATTATTGATCGAATAAGATACTGGGGTAGGAAATTAAAAAACCTCAATTAATGATAAATCAGCAATGATCCTTATTCACTAAAGACCTCTTGGCTTATTCCTTGACTCTGTAGTTGACAATGGAGCAAGATTTAATGTTTACTCAAACTGTATGCTGCTTCTGTGTTTAACTTCATTATTAAAAAGTCATTGTATAAAAATCTAACTTAAGAACCACATCTGAAATACAAACCATTGGTAAATAGGATTCATATTGCACAAAATTATTATAAAAAGGATATTATGCCTTCTGGACTAAGAAATAGGCGGTATTTAAATTATTTTCAATATATAAACTAAAGACAATAGCATGTTTGATTAAGAGAGCATTAAAAATAAAAACTCAGATTGATTTGAGTTTTTGGGAAGTCTGAGGTATATCAATTAGGATTATCATGCTGACTTTCTGTTTTGATATAAAACCTATGTAGCATGGAAATAACATTACACCTTGAAACGTCAGTGCACATGACATCTTCTGATACACATTATATTCTCATTTTTTGCTCAAAAATTGTTCCAGTTTCCAAAGTAAAATTCAGTACCATCATTCATGTTTTCATTAAGGCACCTATTCCAGACTTTGCTGCAGTGAAGTACCAGGTATTTAAAAAAGTTATATTTGTATCTCTGAAAAATTAACAATTGGATTCCTTTAACAACATCCAATAAAAAGTAAAAGGAAAATTAGAACAGAGCAACAGAGGGCCAAAATTTATCACTTGGCCCCAGTAACAAAGAGTGCAAGGCAATATTTATCGTAATAAAGTAACCGAGTGAATCTAAATATTTAAAAGTATTAAACATTAGTGTAGCACAAGTTACTAGAATCATTGGATTTAATATGCTGTCAACTATCCTAATACTTATTTTCCCTGTTTGTACCTATAGAAGTACCATTGTGAACCAAGGGTGTAACAGGTTCTTCTTTTCCCTTCGATACCAGTGTCGGTTGTCACTTACACAGACCAGCTCTATCACAACACATTCTAAGACACAATATTTCACTATTAACACCTAAAGCATTTGTGCACAATTGTTCAATTCAAAAATGAAATACTTTACACCAAGATTATATTAAGAAAATTGATAACACTCAAATCCTTATCAAAGTGTTAACGCCTGTATTTTAACACAAGCCAGAATCCCTAAATGAGGTCCCAAGATAACTAATTGAATGTCCTGAAAATTTGTTTTCTACTGAGTATATCACTCCGAGGTTCAAATGAGCCAACATTAAAGATGCTGGGGTGGGTGAGAAACAAATCAACTCGTTTCAGGAAGCCATGGATTGAAAACTCATTGATAAAAACCTAACTGATTGCTAATGTTATAAAATACAGCATTATCTCCACAGGAGTTTTGTTTTAATCTCTCCCTTAACTAACCACAGTTGCATTGCCATCCCTAGTAATTATTGCTTAATGGGTTGATTTCAAGCATATTCAGGTTTGTACCATTTAAGTACCATATGATTTGAGAAAGATGCTACATGAAGATCAAGGATTTCTGTATTTTTAAGGCAGGACCTTGGGTTATTTGGCATTAATTTACTGCATATTTCATCATTAGCATAGGTAAAGCATAGATAATGGAAGAACAGATAAAATACAATTGGACTGTTTAAATAATTCAGCGTATCCAGCTTATAGATATACTAAAATAGCACAGAATGGGCTGAGGAGGGTTTAGTGAAAGGAATTGCAAAGAGCGATGACTACTGTTCCCCCCTCATTGGCTACTGAGATCTGGTGAATCTATTACTGACTCCACTGTGCTAGGTAATGTATGTAGATTTCATATAACATTTGCAAGAATTTAGTTCACTATATTCCTCTAAACCTTTCTTAATATCTATGTGCCTGTCCATAAGTCTTGTAAATTGTTTCTACTGCCAACTCCGCTGGCAGTTTATTTCGCATACCCACTACTCTGTGTGTGAAAAACTTGCCCGTTCATTATGGAGGCAGGTACAGTTGGACAGGTGTATGGATAGGAAAGGCTTAGAGTGTTATGGGTCAAACTCAGTCAAATGGAATCTGTATAGATCGGCAGCATGGATGAGTTGACCAAAGGATCTACTTCTGCTCTGTGTGACTCTATGAATCTATACAACATTTGACTGGAAAGTCTGAATCGGTTGGAATAACATGAAGAATTCTCACCAACTATGAAAGGAAATTACAACCTCCTATATCAAGGGAGAAATGTAAGTCTGCTCTTTTGGTACTTGGAGTTAATGTTAATTCTTTCACTTCCAACAGGACTTGATTGAAAAGGAAACTACTATGCACAAGACTAAAGAATTGTTGACTAACCAATATATTATGACCACCTAAGCAATAACCTGTAGCCAATTGTTTAGCCCAAGTCTATAAATCAGAAGTGATCTTACCAGTCATTTTAGAAATGTATGTTAAATGTTTAAAACTATAAGACAATCTGTATTTCATCTTGCATAATTCAATGAGGCAGTGCATTTTTACTTATTCTGCACTTAAAGAGTCCAAGATTTCTTCCCCCTTTCTGCAGTCTAACAAACACTTAAATAGTTAGCTAAATCTACCCAGCTTAAAACACTGCTGTACTTTCACACTAGGTGTTGGAGGTGGAAGCACCTACACTGGAAATGGTGTGACCAGTTTGAATTCTGGAACATAAACAGTCAATCTCCTTAAGTAGGTCTATTTCACTTGTGGGTTCCAAAAGTTCAGCCTCAATATCATCTTTTTCCCAAGGGACTAAAGTGGATGGGTTTTTTGGTGTATTTTCACACTGCTCTTTGTCTTCACTAGTTAGTGTTCGTTTTGGTTCCTGTTTGGCTGAAACTTTGACCTCCTGGCTCATTTCTTTGCAAGAGGAATGAGTTCCCAGTGAATCTTTATATGATGAGTCATTATGCAGTTTCGGGAAGACTGTCAACTCTTCAACAAACTCAATGGAGTTTTCACAAGGCGTTGCTTCAAAAGTGATTGGATCTTCAGAAGAGTTATAAAACGACTTCCTTGGAGATGGTGGAAGGGGCTTTCTGTGGACAGTAGTATCATCTTGTCCCAGGTGCCAACTCAGGTGATCGTTGCACTGCCCACCGAGTTCAGCCAGGTTCCCCTCGCTTGGAGTATTGGACTTGTTCTAAGAAAATGAAACGAAAAATCAGATTTGAGAGACAAAAAACTGACAAAAATAAAACAAACAGTTGTCAGATATGGAAGCCTAACCCAAATCTCTTACACAAAATGACTATTCCTTTATCACTTTTGGAGAGTTAACATTTTCTAAGTTATAACTTAAACAAATTAAGTGATGTTAATTTTTGATTTTCCCTCATATTTTCTTTCCAAATTAAAACTCCGTAACATTGTATGCCAGAATAGAGGTTGACAGTCTTAATAAAGGTACCTCCATGTACTGCCTCTGTGGCATTCCTTGTTAACCAACTAAAACATATGCACAAGAAAATTTCAATAAAAACTTTGTTAATCTTTCAAGCAAAACAACTTGAATGAAAAAGCTTGAGATTCTGAACACTTAAAGCTTGAATACAAAGTCCCTTGAAACAAATCAATATTTTATTCTGATGTACAACTGTGACCCTTGAAGTGGAATACATACACTCACCCTAGTTTTATAACTGACATCATCCATTGATTTGAAAAAGTCCAGGCTCTTTGCTGCACACAGCTTCCCTTGGTCTGAACTGTGGGTACTGAGGGTGTCGAGGATCTCTCCCAACAGGTCCATCTGGCCTGGAGATTGTGACTCCAATTCCATTTGTTCAGATTCATCACTATCCTCGATATAGGCACATATTTCTCCACTGTCTTCAGATGATAACCTATGGTACATAAATGCTTTAAGTGGCTTGGCTTCTTGAAGTTAGTATCACCAACTGCACAAAAAAATTATCTACCATTTATGAATACATTGAATTTTTTTTAATCAAAAACTAACAAAAAAGTACTTTAAATGCTTAATACGTAAAAACACTTAAGTTTCTTGCATTTGTTTTAAACGTCTGTAAAACTTGGATAACATCAAAAGCGATGAACATCCATTTGGATATCTAAGTGGCGAGATCTTATAATTCTGTTCATTACAGCACTGGCTTGCAGAGTCATAAGGGGGAAAAAACTCAAAGAATATAAGAACTTAGTTATGTCTGCTCCCACACCCTCAGCTGGCAAGCCAGTCTGGTTGCTGAGAATAGCAATATCCTGGAAAATGAAAGTAGATCTGGCTGATCTTACCAGTGAAGTTTCATTTTGTTCTCAGCATTTCTCACCATGTTGACAATAACCTCAAAAACACTCAACTTCAGTGTCAGGTTTAATATCACTGGCATATGTCATGAAATTTGTTAACTTTGTGGAATCAGCACAATGCAATATATGATAATAGAGTAAAAACTGTGAATTACAGTAAAAATATTAAATAGTTAAATAAGTAGTGCAAAAATAGGAAATAAAGAGTAGTGCAGTAGTGCTCATGGTTTCAATGTCCATTCAGAAATCAGAACAAAGAGGGGAAGAAGCTGCTGTTGAGTGTCTGCCTTCAGGCCTCTGTACCTCCTTCCTGATGGTAGCAATGAGAAGAGGGCATGCCCTGGGTGGTGGGGTTCCTTAATAATGGATGCCGCTTTTCTGAGGCACCACTCCTTGAAGATATCCTGAATACTATGGAGGCTAGTGCCCATGATGGAGCTGACTAATTTTATAACACTCTGCGCTCACTTCGATCCTGTGCAGTAGCCGCCCCGGCCCCCACCCCCAGCCCCTGCACCACACTAGCTCTCCGTAGTACATTGTAGAAATTTGCAAGTGTTTTTGCTGACATTCTAAATCTCCTCAAACTCCTAATGAAATACAAGTGCTCTCATGTCTTGTTTGTAGCTGCATTGATATGTTGGATCCAGATTAGATTCTCAGAGATATTGACACCCAAGGACTTGAGATTGCTCACCTTCTCTACTTCTGATCCCTCTATGAGGACTGTTGTGTGTTTCCTCGTCTTACCATTCCTAAAGTCCACAATCAGTTCTTTGGTCTTACTGATGTTGAGTGCAAGGTTGTTGCTGTGACACCACTCAACTAACTGGAATATCTCACTCCTGTATGTCCCCTCATCACCATCAGAGATTCTGCCAACGATGGTTGTATCATCCGCAAATTTATAGATGGCATTTGAGCTGTGCCTAGCCACACAGTCAAGGATGTAGGGAGAGTAGAGCAGTGGGCTAAGCATACATCCCTGAGGGGCACCCGTGTTGACTGTCAGTGAGGTGAAGATGTTATTTCTAATCTGCACAGATTGTGGTCTTCTGGTGAGGAAGTCGAGGATTCAGTTGCAGAGGGAGGTGCAGAGGCCCAGATTCTGGAACTTTTCAATCAGAACTGTAGGAATGAAGGTGTTAAACACTGAGCTGCAGTCAATACACAGCATCCTGACAGAGGAATTTGTATTGGCCAGGTGATCTCAGGCCAAATGGAGCACCAATGAGATCGCATCCGCCAAAGACCTGGTATAATTGTTGCCCTTTCGAAACAGGTGGAAACTTCCAACTATGGTAATGAGAGATTGAAAATGTTTTAGTACAGCCCCATGAGTTGGTTGAACGGGTTTCCAGAGCCCTACCAGGTACTCCATTGGGGCCTGTCACCTTGCACGTTCACCCTCTTGAACAACACCTTGACATCAGCTTCTGAGACAGAGATCACAGGTCATCGGGTGTTGCAGAGATCCTCATAGCTGTAGTTTTATTCTCCCTTTCAAAGCGAGTATAAAAGGTGTTGAGCTTGTCTGGGAGTGAAGCATCATTGCTGTTCATAATGTTTGGTTTCACTTTGTAGGAAGTAGTGCCCTGCAAACCCCTGCCAGAGTTGATGTGCATCTGATGTCACCTCCAACCTTGTTCAGAATTGCTCCTTAGCTCTTTAAATAACTCTCCATAAGTCATACTCAGTTTTCTTGTACAGACCTGGGTTACCAGACTTGAAAGCCACAGCTCTAACCCTTAGCAGACTATGGACCTTCTGGTTCATCCATAGCTTTTGATTTGGGTATGTGAAGTAAGGTCTCATAGGCACACACTCATCCACAGGTTTTAATGAAGTCAGTGACAGCTGTGGCATATTCATTCAGACGCGAAAATGAATTCCTGAATACAGTCCGGTCCACCGATTCAAAGCAGTCCTGTAAGTGCTCCTGTGTCTCCCTTGTCCAAACCTTCTTGGTCCTCACTACTGGTGCTGCTGTCTTCAATCTCTGCCTATACTCAGGGTGTAAAAGTGCAGCCAGGTGGTCCGATTTTCCTTAGTGTGGGCATGGGATGGCACAGAAGGCACGCTTGATTGAGAGTGTGTTGGTTCCTCTGATTCTACATGTGATTTGTTAGTACAGTCATCCCTCGCTGTCCGCAGGGAATTGGTTCCAGGACCTCCCGCGGATACCAAAATCTGCCGATGCTCAAGTCCGTTATATAAAATTGATTAGTATTTGCATATAACCTATGCACGTCCTCCAGTATACTGAGGATCTGTGAAATGGCAGGAGGCTACAGCAGGGTATGCCTACACATTGATTCATTCGCTTGGATTCAGCATTGTGCTCAGCGCGCAGCAAATTCAAGTTTTGCTTTTTGGAATTTTCTGGAATCTTTTTTCAAATATTTTCAATCCACGGTTGGTTGAATTCGCGGATGCGGAACCCACAGATACAGAGGGCTGACTGTAATAATTATTTAGAGATTTTTTTCAAGCTGACCTGCGTTAAAATCCCCCAATATGACAGGGAAGGCATCAGGATGTGCTGTTTCATGCTGTTGATCACACTGCCACTCAGTTCATTTGTAGCCTGCTTGCAACTGGCTTGTGATAGGATGTACACCACTGCCAAAATAATCGCTGAGATCTCCCATGGCAGGTAAATGGACAACACTTGATTGCGAGGTGTTCCAGGTCTGGTGAGCAGGACTGGATAGCACCGCCACATTTGTATACCACAAGGAGTTGAATGTAAAGCATACTCCACCTCCTCTGCCTTTGAAAGACTCGGCAATCCAATGTAGGTGGTGTATTGTGAACCCATTAATCTGAATCACTGCGTCCAGAACAGAAGAGGTTAACCAAGATTCCGAGAAACAAAAGACACAAGTAACCCTCTGATACAGCATGCTAGCTCGGAGATCTTGAATTTTATTTACCAGAGACCGTACATTTGCCAGTAAGATGGCCTTGTATCCTTAAATACATATATAAACTGTATAGGTTATTTTCATGAATCACAGATACCCCAATTAAATTTTAGTTGTGCAAAAAGTAACATCTTTATTAAAGTATTATTAATTAATTAATTAATGTGAAATTATTAATAATTCAAGATTTCCTTATCCTCAGTCTGCCTGTGAAACAGAACTGGCAAATTTTGCTTTCTATCCAAATGAGGAACATGTCAGATATAAGTAAGAGATGGTAGGTAGGATTTTTCCAGTGCAATGTTAACAAAGGTGTATGTTGCTTTTATGAAAATTATGGAACAATTAGTTGGAATAGGAGCATAGGATCACCACAGGGTACCAACAAGAAGTCACTTTGTTCTTGTTAATGGAATGGTAAGTACATCACTTAGGAAGTGGAAGTTAAGAGAACACATAACAGTCTTCATTAAAGTATCAGCAATAGAAAGGGTGAACAGCTTTAAATTCCTGAGGGTCAACATTTCAGAGGATCTATCCTGGGCCCAACACATTGATGTAATCATGAGGAAGGCACGTCAGTGGTTCTACTTCTTAAGGAGTTTCAAGAGATTGGTCGAGAGTATTCTTAACTCCTTTATATAGAGGCTCCAATGAACAGGATCGAAAGAGATTAGAGTGTGTTGTGGGTTGTAGACTCAGCTAGACTCATCCATCGGTTGTAGTGATGAGAGATTTTAACTTTCCTTATACTGACTGGCATATTTTTAGAACAAGAGGTTTGGATGGGGTGGAATTTGTTAGGTGTTTTCAGTAAAGTTTCCTGACACAGCATGTAGATAAGCCAACTAGAGGAGAGGCTGTACTGATCTGGTATTGGGTAATGAACCTGGTCTTGGTGCAAGAGCATTTTGGAGGCAGTGATCACAACTCTATCTCCTTTACCAAAGTACTGGAGAGGGAGAGGAGCAGACAATTTGGGAAAACATTTAATTGGGGTAGGGGGGAATATCAGGCTATTAGGCAGAAACTTGGGAGCATAAATTCGGAGCAGACATTCTTCAGGAAATGCATGGCAGAAATGTGGCAAATGTTCACGGAACATTTGCATGGTGTTCTGCAAAGGAATGTTCCATTGAGGCAGGGAAAGAATGGCAGGGTAAAAGACCCATGGTGTTCAAAGGATGTAGAAAATCTAGTCAAGAAGAAAGAAAAGCTTATGAAATGTTCAAGAAACTAGGTACTGTTAGAGCTCTAGAAATTACAAGGTTGCCAGGAAGGAACTGAAGAATGAAATTAGGAGAGCCAGAAGGGGCCATGAGAAGCCCTTGGTGAGCAAGATTAAGGAAAATCCAAGGCAATCTAAAAGTATATGAAGATCAAGAGGATGAGCCATGTGAGAAGTGAGGGAGGAGACTTCTGAGCCTCTGGTGTTGATTTTTGCATCATCAATAGGAATGGGAGAAGTACTGGAGGATTGGAGGGTTGCAAAAGTTGTTCCTTTGTACTTAAAGGTAGTAGAGATAACCCAGGAAATTATAAACCAGTGAGTCTTACTTCAGTAGTGGGCAAGTTGTTGGAGAAGATCTTGAGAGGTAGGATTTATGAGCATTTGGAGAGACATAATCTGATTAGGGATAATCAGCATGATTTTGTCAAGGGCAAGTCATGCCTTACGAGCCTGATTGAATTCTTTTAATTCTTCTTTGAGGATGTAACAAAACACGTTGATGAAGATAGATGTAGTGTTTATGGATTTCAGTAAGCATTTGATAAGGTTCCCCATGCAAAGCTCAGTCAGAAAGTGAGGAGGGATGGGAACCAAGGAGACCTTGCTTTGTGGATCCAGAATTGGCTTGACCACAGAGGCAAAGGGTGGTTGTAGATGGTTCATTCTATGCAAAGAGGTTGGTGACCAGTGGTGTTCCACAGGGACCTGTTCTGGGACAACTCCTCTTTGTGATTTTTATAAATGACCTGGATGAGAATGCGGAAGGGTGGTTTAGTAAGTTTGCTGATGATGCAAAAGTTGGGGATGTTGTGGATAATCTGGAGTGTTGTCAAAGGTTACAGCAGGACATTGATAAGATGCAAAACTGGGCTGAGAGGTGGTAGATAGAGTTCAACCCAGATAAATGTGAAGTGGTTTATTTCGCTAGGTCAAATTTGAGGACAGAATATAATATTAATTTTAAGATTCTTGGCAGTGTGGAGGATCTGCGAGATCTTGGGGTCTGTGTCCATAGGACACTCAAAGGTGCTGCACAGGTTTACAGTGTTAAGAAGGCATATGATGTGTTGCATTCATCAACTGTGGGTTAGAGTTCAAGAGCCGTGAAGTAATGTTGCAGTTATATAAGACCTTGGTTAGACCCTACTTGGAGTACTGTGTTCATTTCTGGTCACCTCACTTCAGGAAGGATGTGAATACTATACAGAGAGTGCAGAGGAGATTCACAAGGATGTTGCCTGGATTGGAGAGTGTGCCTTATGAGAATAGGGTAAGTGAACTTGGCCTTTTCTCCTTGGAGCGGCACAGGATAAGAGGTGACCTGATAGAGGTGTATTAGATGATGAGAGGTGTTGATCGTGTGGATAGCCAGAGCCTTTTTCCCAGGGCTGAAATGGCTAACATAAGGGGGCATAGTTTTAAGGTGCATGGAAGTAGGTACGAGGGGGATGTCAGAGGTAAGTTTTTCACACAGAGAGTTGTGTGTGTGTAGAATGCACTGCCAGCGATGGTGACAGAGGCAGATACAATAGGGTCTTTTAACAGACTCTTCAATAGGTACATGGAATTTAGATAAATAGAGGGCTATGCAGTAGGGAAATTCTAGGCAGTTTCTAGAGTGCGTAACATGGTTGGTACAACATTGTGGGCCAAAGGGCCTGTTATGTGCTGTAGATTTCTATGTTCCATGTAACCCTTCTCACTATCAAGGACCTCTTCAAAAGGTGCTGCCTCAAGAAGATGGCGTGCATCATTAATAACCCTAACCATCCAGGAGATGCCCTCATTTCAGTACAACCATTGGGGAAGAGGAACAGAGGCCTGAATATCCACACTCACTGTTTTAGGAGCAGCCGCTTACCCTCCGTCATTAGATTTCTGAATGGTCACTGCCTCATTAATTTTTGTTTACACTGTGTATTTCATAGTAATTCTAATGTCTTGCACTGTACAGTTACTACAAATGTCATGACATATGCCAGTGATAATAAACATTATTCTGATACTGATTCTGATATCACTAGTTAAAATATCTGATAAATCCACAATTAACAAACATCATACTTATAAATATTTCCTTGGCAGACATTAAATAACTACAAATAAAGTTATCAACTTTTGCCAGGCAGATAGAAAGGATGCAGACAACTCACAGTGAAATATTCAATTCCACTGTCACCATTCCCTGGTCTATATCAGAACCAAACTTGATATCCTTTCAGGAAATATCATAACTACTGAGTATAATAGAATATATATCACAGTACAGTGCAGGTAAATCAATGTAGTCATCCAGCCCTGGTTAGCTCATACCATGCATCAAGCCAATGCTTTTCATATTCTCAATGATCGTACCTCAATGCCCTGGTGCATGTTTGCCATTAACGTGCTGGAAGAAGTTACTAATGCTTCCCATCTTAACTCTAATTATCTGTCAGGTAAATGCACATTGCTGTTTTCCCCACACTGTATGGAGCTGTTTACAAGTGGGACTGAAGTGCTAGCTCTCCTCACTTTCTCTGGCTGTCTGCTTCACTGACAATCCCAGATGCCCTTATCCTCAGTCTGCCAGAGTTAACAAATTCTTGCCCTCTTTCCAAAGGACGAACATGCCAGAATCAAGCAAGAGGTGATGTATGCTTCGCAATGGTGAAAACTGTCTTGTGAAATTATGAAGCAATTAGATGTAGCAACCTCATTTTTACATCCCAACCACCATAGAGTAACTGCAAGAAATAATTTTGTTCCTGCTGATAGATTACTAAATACATACATAATCAGTTCAAAGATCTGATGAACTCACAATCAACAAACATCATTAACATCAAGAGTAAACACTGACGATTGTTTGTGTGCTTAGGTCACAAAATTATGTAGTCTCAAAACATATTTTTATACTCAAACACTTTATTAGAAAGGGTGTGACTTACTGATGTTTATAATGTTTTGTAATTTAAGAAAAATGCTCTTATTGCAGTAGCAGAGAAAGCCATGCTGTGTTTACTCATGGCCACTACCTGTACTTACCATGTGCCTGTTCTTGGGTCACATTTGGTCTCTGTGTAAACAATCAACCTCAAGGCCTGGATGCTATGGCTTTGCTGTGAGATGGACTGGGCCATAGTAGTGAGCCTGATGGGAGTAAAGCTGAAGTGTTTTCTTGTGAAGTCTATCCAGCTCGTTGTTGTTTCAACATTGGAGTCAATGATGAAATCAGCAGTGAAGCTGGAGGTCAGAAGAACCAGCCTCTGGCTTCCAACTCAACTGGCTGTGGCATGTCCCCTTTGGCTTTCACTGACTTTCTAATCAATGCGCCACAGAAAGCAACCTATCCAGATGCATCGTGGTTCCAATGGTAATTGCTTTGCCTGAGACCACAAGAAATTCTAGAGAGCTGTGGACACAGCTCAGCATGTTATAGAAAAAGCATCCGCTGCATGGACTTAGTCTACACTTCTTGCTGCTGCGGTAAATCAGCATAATCAAAGACCCATCCACCCTGGAGATTCTCTTTTCTCCCTTTCGCATAGGTCAGGAGATAGAATAGCCTGTGAGCACACACCATCAGGCTCAAGCAGAGTTTCTATTCCACTGTTAAAAGACTGTTAGATGGGCCCCTAGAACAGTAAAATGGAGTCTTGACCTCATGATCTAGCTGGTCATGACCTTACCCCTTGTTGTCCAATTGCACTGCACTTTCTCTGTAACTGTAACACTTTATTTTGCATTTTGTACTATGTACTATCTCAATGCGCTGTTGTAATGAATCGATCTGTATGGATGGTAAGCAAGTCAAGTTTTCCACTGTACCTCAGTACATGTGACAATAATAAACCAATAGACTTCAAAGCTCAGACACAGAAGTCAGTGACACTGACCTCAAAGGACGTTGTCAGTAATTCTCTGTGGAAACAGCAGAAGCTGAAATTTTGGTCAAGTATATCTTGGCAAAAACATTTGAATCTTTTAGTAAATCTTTTAAAATAACCTGTTAGCAGTCAATGAACAACACTAGAAATAAACCCGAGTCTATACACCGCTGGGTTCTACTACTGCAATTAGAGCAAATTAGGTTCTTTTGTCAGCCTTCAAAAATACATATCACCGATCATTTTAAAGGACTTAAAAATACAAGTGCACTTTTAGCAAGTCCAAGTGATTTGATATTTTGAAACCAGCAGAGGTCAGCATTGATACACACATTTCTGATACTCAGCCTCTTGATTCCAATATTATCCTCAAAGCAAGAATGCACAAGTAAGAGAAAATAATAAATGCAACCATTGGAAAACTTGATTTTACCTAAACTTATACAAATTCTTCTAACAGAAACTAATATACTAGATAAACTATTCCTATAATTGTTTTTGCTATTTAAATACAATCTTTCTAATCAATGTTCTATAAAATGTGATCACACTAGTATAGTTCAGTGGTGAAAATAGTACTTGCAAATAATTTAACAAACCTATATATTTCTTCAGAGCTACAAATTTGCTGAGTATGACAAGAAGTATGACTTTTGAAAAGAAATTGGAACCAATAGACATGTTATTTTCAGCAAGGAAAACATTCATAAATGCAAAGAGAGGATATTTCCGATGCATCACAAACATCTTCACCATTACTGGAGTTTGCAAAGTGTATTGTTGGTACTGGCCTTATTTTATTATCTTAACAATTATTCAAATTTATTTCAAACCATATTTGAGTATTCTATGCAAAGGTTAGTGGCAAGGGAAGCAATACACAGAGCACTTGACAATTAAGTATGCTGTTTTGACGTTTCATAGAAATTTAGCTTAGAACTAATCAGATGAAACAGAGAAGAAATAAGCAGCAACTAAAATGATTCCTTACTTGCTTGCTGTGTCTACTTCATCGTCATCCAGTGTGGAACCATCACCAGTGTGTGATAATCGTTGAGGGTGAATCTAAAGACAAACGTAACAAAAAAGTGATTTTTATTTCAAGTGTTCATTCCTTATTCCCCTCCACGCCTCTTTCCCTCTTCCTTCCTTCTTACAGCTCCATAGGTGGAAGGCAACATACCCAAGTAGACAGTTGTTTATTTAAGAGTCGGGGCAGAGAATGTTAATCCTGCCTGAAGGGTCTCGGCCCGAAACGTCAATTCTTTATTCCTTTCCATAGAGAGTGCTCCAGCATTCTGTGCATGTTACTCCGGATTTCTAGCAAATGCGAAATCTCTTGTGTTTATTCCGTGAATATACTTTCACAGTATTGAAGGGGAGGGGGTTCCAGTGACAAAGAAAGGCTGGTGGTACATTTCTAAGTCAGGGTGGTACATGACATGGAGGGGAATCTACAGGTGGTGATGCACTACTGAACTTATCCTTCTTGGTGGCTGGGTGGCACTGGCACAGCAACTGCAGCCATTCTGCCAGCAGTGAAATGAATAAATATTTTGAGCTTTGGAGGGGTAATGATCCAATGGGCTGCTTTGTCCTGAATATTGAGAGTGCTTTTGGAGCTTCACTCATTCAAGCAAGTAGAGATGGCAGGCAAGCACCTAACTTCGGGGTGTCAGGAGTTGGGTCACACTCTCAGCCTCTGTATTTCTTCTTGGAGACGGTTTTTATGTGGCTGGTCCAACTGTGTTACAGGAGGACCACGAGCTGAGATGGCGAGCAGCTCAGGAGGAAGGTGAAATGGATCTTTCACTTCGCCCTTATGGCTGTGCTTGTTGAAGCTAACATACATGCGTTGTGCACTAATCTCAATGAAAAAGGGGATGTTCTTGGTTGGTTGTTGAATTGTGCACCACCATTTGCAATTAGTGAGAGCTTTTATCTGATAAATTGGTTGTGGAATTGCTTACTTGTGTCTATCACATGCTATTTTATGGTTTATAGTTCGGTGCTTTAGGTTCACAAGGTCAATAACTCATATAATCATGTTCATACCATGCTTTTCTATAGTCCTGAGTCGACGAAGGCTGATCCTTGCTTTGAAGAGAATAGTATATGATGGGCAATGGGGTCATAGACTGTGGTGGTGTATACCTTTGTTGTTGGTTCTGGTCTGCATCACCTCATGGATGTTTAGTTTCAGGATGCCCTCACCTGTTCTGATGCTTGCCCACTTTGCCACACAGCACAACAGATGGTGCCCTGAGAGTGAAGAGAGACTTCGTCTTCATAGGGACAGTGCAATGGTCACTTGCACCAATGCTGTCATGGACAGATGCATCTAGCATCTAGCCTGAGGTCAAGTAGGTTCAAGTTTCATGTTGGTTCATTCACTACCTGCGATGGTGACAATCTGGCAACCACGTCTTTCAGTATCTGGCTGGCTTGATCAGTGGAGGCGCAGAACATACCAATATTGAAGGCTGTCGGCAGGAGTACATTCTATGCTCTTACTGCTAAGTGTGGATTGTGCACAGATTCACCGGCTGAGGGAAGATGTAGATGTTAATCAAAATGTGGTTTCCTCACCTGCACGTGACCCTGACACCATGAGCCAGTTTGTCACTGTCCTACACTGCTGGTGACATGGAATTCATCCAGGAATTGACACAACAGCCAGGTATACTGCCTGTAAAGCTGTTGCTTCACTAATCTGTGGGACAGCTCTCTCATTTTAGAACGAGTCCTCGGATGTATATGAGAAGATCAACTCTCTCTCTCTCTCAAATGTTAATCTTAGAAATTAGGCCTTAACATTAAGACATTAATGTTCTGGCATTGCTCACATTATGCTGGGTAATACTTAGTATTTTTCATTAACTGGCAAATTATACTACACCTACACACCAGGTCTCATTCTGTAGCTAAGCTGCATTTTGCTTTAACCACAGCTTGCAAGATGATCACTAGAAACAGGAATATTTTAAATTCAGTCAGAGGCAAACTTCAAACAGTAAAATCTTTGTTAAGTTTTAGCTTTAGACCAGAAATAAACCTGCAAGAAATGACTAATTATTTTTTGGAAATCATCCAAGATCAAATACTATGTAAATAATTTTATGATGCTGATCACATTGAATGAGAGGACATAGCATTCCATGAAAATAAGAAATATTCTTCAGTTGTGCATTTAAACATAGACATAGAAACATAGAAAATAGGTGCAGGAGTAGGCCATTCGGCCCTTCGAGCCTGCACCGCCAGTCAGTATGATCATGGCTGATCATCCAACTCAGAACCCTGTACCTGCTTTCTCTCCATACCCCCTGATCCCTTTAGCCACAAGGGCCATATCTAACTTCCTCTTAAACATAGCCAATGAACCGGCCTCAACTGTTTCCTGTGGCAGAGAATTCCACAGATTTACCACTCTCTGTGTGAAGAAGTTTTTCCTCATCTCGGTCCTAAAAGGCTTCCCCTTTATCCTTAAACTGTGACCCCTCGTTCTGGACTTCCCCAGCATCGGAAACAATCTTCCTGCAACTAGCCTGTCCAATCCCTTTAGAATTTTATAAGTTTCAATAAAATCCCCCCTCAATCTTCTAAATTCCAGTGAGTATAGGCCTAGTCGGTCCAGTCTTTCTTCATATGAAAGTCCTGCCATCCCAGGAATCAATCTGGTGAACATTCTCTGTACTCCGTCTATGGCAAGAATGTCTTTCCTCAGATTAGGGGACCAAAACTGCACACAATATTCTAGGTGTGGTCTCACCAAGGTCTTGTACAACTGCAGTAGAACCTCCCTGTTCCTGTACTCAAATCCTTTTGCTATGAATGCTAACATACCATTTGCCTTTTTCACCACCTGCTGTACCTGCATGCCCACCTTCAATGACTGGTGTACAATGACACCCAGGTCTCGTTGCACCTCCCCTTTTCCTAATCGGCCACCGTTCAGATAATAATCTGTTTTCCTGTTCTTGCAACCAAAGTGGATAACCTCACATTTATCCACATTAAATTGCATCTGCCATGAATTTGTCCACTCACCTAACCTATCCAAGTCACCCTGCATCCTCTTAGCATCCTCCTCACAGCTAACACCGCCGCCCAGCTTCATGTCATCCACAAACTTGGAGATGCTGCATTTAATTCCCTCGTCTAAATCATTAATACATATTGTAAACAACTGGAGTCCCAGCACTGAGCCTTGCGGTACCCCACTAGTCACTGCCTGCCATTCTGAAAAGGTCCCGTTTACTCCCACACTTTGCTTCCTGTCTGCCAACCAATTCTCTATCCACATCAATACCATATCCCCAATACCGTGTGCTTTAAGTTTGCACACTAATCTCCTGTGTGGGACTTTGTCAAAAGCCTTTTGAAAATCCAAATATACCACATCCACTGGTTTTCCCCTATCCACTCTACTAGTTACATGTTCAAAAAATTCTATAAGATTCGTCAGACATGATTTTCCCTTTACAAATCCATGCTGACTTTGTCCGATGATTTCACCTCTTTCCAAATGTGCTGTTATCACATCTTTGATAACCGACTCTAGCATTTTCCCCACCACCAATGTCAGACTAACCGGTCTATAATTCCCCGGTTTCTCTCTCCCTCCTTTTTTAAAAAGTGGGGTTACATTAGCCACCCTCCAAACCTCAGGAACTAATCCAGAATCTAAGGAGTTTTTAAAAATTATCACTAATGCATCCACTATTTCTTGGGCTACTTCCTTAAGCACTCTGGGATGCAAACCATCTGGCCCTGGAGAATTATCTGCCTTTAATCCCTTCAATTTACCTAACACCACTTCCGTACTAACATGTATTTCCCTTGGAAATGGAATAAAATAAAATAAACATGAATAAAATATCGTGTCAGAGAACACACAGATCAAGTTCCTGTACAAGTCAGTTCAAAGGATATAGATATTGTGTCTGTCTTGTGCAATGTTGCTTTCTGGAACCACATACTCAGTGTTAATTCCATAGTCAGTGTGAGCATGACCAGCAGGGAAAATGGAAACTAACGAATATTCTTGCAATTCAAATCAGAGACAAAGTAAATTTATTATCAAAGTACGTATACAGTACGTCACCATTTACTATCTTGAGTTTTTTTTCTTGCAGGTATTTCAGAATCAGAATCAGGTTTAATATCACTGGCATATATCGTGAAATTTGTTAACTTTGCAGCAGCAGTACAATGCAATACATGATAATAGAGAGAAAATGTGAATTACAGTGTGTGTGTATATATATATATATATAGTTAAATTAAATTAGTGCAAAAATAGAAATTAAAAAAAGTAGTGAGGTAGTGTTCGTGGGTTCAATGTCCATTTAGAAATCGGATGGCAGAGGGGAAAAAGCTGTTCCTGAGTCATTGAGTGTGTGCCTTCAGGTTTCTATACCTCCTTCCTGATAGTAGCAATGAGAAGGGGGCACGTCTTGGGTGTTGGGAGTCCTTACTGACAGACACCAGCTAAATAAAGAAATACTATAGCAAATATGAAGAAACTATTGCATAAATAAAGACTGACACTGAGAACATAAGTTGTGGAGGGCCTGAAAGTGAGCCTACTGATTGTGACTATGCATTGTCCTGTCATGAATAACATACCAATTGCAAAGTGAGATTTGTTATCTCAATAAATGAACAAAAAAAAGCTTATTAATTCTGTCTATGATAAAATAGTAATGATAAAGCACTTCAAACATTAAATTGCTGATCTCAGCTCCTCAATATTTCACTACTTTGAAATAATAAAATCATAACAGCATATTAAGACTGAAATGGACATCATTGCAATGCTGCAATTTCATGAAACAGATCAGAACCGGCTATTAGTCATCTTCATTTGGAAATATGGCAATTAGATGTTATAAATTCCACCTCGTCTACTTTGGTGTTCCTTGGTATTGAAATGCTGAGTGTTAGGATCTGTCAGTTCTAAGGGTGATCCTATCAAGTCTCGTAAGAAAATAAATCTCTCTGCCATACTCCTATTTCAGAAATTCTGCTATGCTGTTTTATTCCGGCCCCCACCCCCTCTGGGTGAGACTGTATAAGGAAAAGAGTGGTGGTGCAGGAACACAGAAGCACCATGTGTTTAGGTGTGAATGAAGCTGCAGCAGTTGATGAGTTGACCCATTAACCTGGAAATGCAGCTTCATTGCTTGGATGATCTTGCAAAAGTTTCAGGCCACAATTAATTTTGCATCATTATAGTCTTTCTTTCTCTTCTGATTAAATGACCAACCTAGCCAGGTACTTATAAGTTTTCAAACCCTTAACTAAAATCATACCAATCTTTTACAATGATGATATATGCATATCGGTTCCATATCATCAAGGTTATCTTGAAAAAGAGTATGAACATTTTACATCTAACAATCTTCTTTGAAGCAAAAATTAAAAGTGTAACACTAGCTATTTTGTAAACATACCTGTTGTAGTATATAAGAAATGCTACTCAAGAAGGCCTTTATTCCTCCATAATAAATTCCCACGTGACGAAGGTTTTTAATGTAGTCATATGGTAAGTAATGATTTAAAAATGCATTGGATCTCCCTGCATTTACCTGCCATGGTCAAAAGAGTAAAGCAAATTGCCCTGAGCTTTCACCTGCCCTGCTGTGAAATTCACTGATGTCAGGTTGCGAGAGGGAAGATGGTCAAGGCTGACTGTGTACCTGACACCTCGCTAACCTCACTCCCTGCAGAAGTGTCTAACCTCCAATAGACACACGGCCCATTCGCTGTCAGTGGAGGTCATAAACATGACCAAGTGCCCCACTATTAGGTAATGCAGTGTGCTGGATGCACAAGCTCTCAGTGCTTGGCTGTGTAGAGCCTAACCCTACCATCAATAACAGCTGACTTTCCCACCCTGGCTCAGAGTAACAATATAACATAATTATATGAAGGAGAAGACAACCCACTGCGGCAGATCTGCAATGATAAGAAGGGACAAGAAAAACAAACTGGAAAATCAGATACAGCATTACTAACAAATAAACACCTATTCATCATCCTGGGCTACACTGTTGATGCATTTCCCATAAACAATTATTTTTCTGCATATTTTGTTACAAAAATTAGAAATTTTGATGACTAATTCAAAATGTTAATTTTGAGACCAGATGACAGGTTTCTGATAATTATTTTTTCTGTAGCTGAACAGAACCTTTTTGTAGCAGGATGTTTACAGCACATAAAAAGTCTTTGTTGTCAAGCTGCATTGAGCAGTGAAAAAAAATCAAATGCATTAATAATCAGTCTGCATTTTATATTTGATCTGCTAATTTGAATACAAAAGTTAATTATTTGTAATGAGGACTCTTTGATCTTTTTGGAAAAGACAAGCTTTCATATATTCCATTGCATTTTTTGTTCCAAGTAACATTGGATGTTTTCCTTGCATGTGTTAATCATCCAGTTTTGTTTCAGACAGAATTAGTTTTAATGACTTCATTTGTAAGTAGCTGAATCAAGGAGAAAACCCACAGAAACCTCTTCAAGTGATAGATCTGAGGCACCTTGCAATATCCAGAAGTTTTATAAAGTACCGTCACTAATGTTAAAAAAAAATTAAACCGCATCCCCTGTAGCACACAGAACCAAGTTAGGATCCTGAGTCTCAGTTCAAAATTTTCTTTTAATCATACAACTCTTTACCAAATCTTGCATGAACACATGAAAGTGACAAACACTTGATGAAAGTATACAGGCAGAGTTACGTAACTTTGCAGTTTGAAAGGTGTTAGCTTGTCATTGTGGGTGGTATCAAAGTTTAAAAGTCAAATTTAATTGAACTAATTAATTCTCTATAACCCATTGAGATTGGAAATGTTAATCTGGAGTAACATTAAAGAAGATCCAGAAGGCTTACACCCACAGTCTCTACAGTCTAGCCTAGCAGATAAACTGAAATATAAACATTTCCACGTCCTTACCTAACAGCACTGAGAGTTCCTTCACCGCATGAAATGTTGATGTTCAAAAAAATGGCTCAACAGGACCACTACCAAACAGCATCAAGTGATGGGCAATAAATGCTAGCCTCAACTTCAGTACCCAACTACAGTGAACAGATAAATTATTTGAGTTTTTCATAGTGCACTTCTACAGAAGGAAACCATGAAATATAAAAGGTATCAACGAAGAATTTCTTGCAGACTTAAGTTTCTTGCTCAGCATTCTTTGGGCATAAGGGATGCATTTTAGTCATTGAAGATTAGAGTCCATTTTGGGGCCGAGATGATTAGTTATATGTAAACATTAAACATTTTCAAATATAATAATTTTGCATGTAATAATAATGTCAATTTGAGATATGTGCAAGTTGGTTACCATAAGACCATAAGATATGGGAACAGAATTAGTCCATTTGGCTCTTCCATTTCATTATGGCTGATTCATTTTCCCTCTCAGCCCCAGTTTCCTGCTTTCTCCCCTTATCCCTTTATGCCCTACTAATCAAGAATCTATCAACCACTGCCTTAAACATACACAATGACTTGGCCTCCACCACTGCCTGTGGCAACGAATTCCACAGATTCACCGCTCTTTGGCTAAAGACATTTCTCCTCATCATGTTCTAAAGGACACTCCTCCTTCCTGAGGCTATATCCTCTGGTTTTAGGCTTTCCCGCCATCCTCTCCACATCCACTCTATCAAGGCCTTTCAACATTCAATAGGTTTCAATGAGGTCACCCCTCATTCTTCTGAATTCCTGTGAGTACAGGGCCAGAGCTATCGAACACTCTTCATATGACGAGCCTTCCAATCTCGGAATCATTTTTGTGAACCTCCTTTGAAACCTCTCCAATGTTAGCACATCCCTTCTATGATAAGAGGTCCAAAGCTGCTCATGATACTCCAAGTGAGGCCTCATCAGTGCTTTTTAAGCCTCAACATTACACCTTTGCTTTTATATTCTGGTCCTCTTGGTTCTACCACAGTTTACATCTCAATACCAAGCAGCAGCACTATAGAAAATCATACGTTTCTCCGTAAGTATTGAAAAGGACCATCTTACTTGTGCTCTTCTTAACATTGAAAGATCACATTACAGATTTGCACATGAAGTCAGATTGGGATTTGTAATTTTTTTTAATGTATTGCACTGCACCACTGCTGGAAAACTGCAAATTTCACAACATACACCAATGATAATAAACTTGACCCCGATTCTGAAATCCTTGTTTACATTTAACACTGCTCTACAAACAGTTTCTGGGAGACCACCGATCAGTGAAACTTTCAGCATTCGGTGGGAAACTGTTCCATTATTCCCAGCAGTTGGAAACAGAGCATTTTTTTCATTATTTAGAGATACAACACAGTAACAGGCCCTTCTGGCCCAACGAACCCCTGCTGCCCAATTACATCCATGTGACCAATTAACCTATGAACCGGTCTTTGGAACGTACGAAGAAACTGGAGCATCTGATGGAAACCCACACAGTCACAGGGAGAATGTACAAACTTCTGGTAGACAACGGCAGCAAGTGAACCTGGTTTGCTGGTGCTGTAATAGTCTTGCACTAACCACTTCACCACTGCGCTTGGCCCTTCAGTATATAACTGTAAATTGATGTCCTTCGCCACTTGTACCCTTTCTGTTTGATTTTATTGAGTATTATACTTCTGAAAATAGACTTGAAATTTAAAAAAATACTCAGCTGTGTGTTTCATAAATACTGCCTAGTACACATAGAGAATTATTTAATTGAATTAATATAAACTACACAGATTAACCCAGCTGCAAATGTGTAAAATACAAGGAACTACCTATTTGTTCCCCATTTTCCACGTGTGGTGTTTATAAGCATAGCATTAACAATATTCTATTGAAATTCTATTTTCTCCCTGCACAATAAATTCTTGAACAAGCAGTGAAAAGCAATATTTGCAAAGTAATTAAGAACAAAGAGGGCTAATAATGACATGGATACTCATTTTGGGCTGTTTATATGAAATTTATTTTTAAGCACCCTATCCAACAATAGGAGTCCAAGTAATTCCCTGATAACAATAAGAGAAGAACTATTAAAAATTGAGCTGCACGCCACTGCATGCTCAGCATTACCCATGTCCTTCCTGGAAGTACTCTGAGCTGCCTCACTAATTACAAAGGTGAGAATTCAACAGCCAAAAGAATATGCATTCAGTCAGTTTGCTGAAATGCACAAAAAAATCCTCTTCCATTCACCTTTATTCACCATAACCCTTAATAGGGATTGAGAATTAAGATGTGTGCACTTTCCATTCTCCCATGCCCTTCCATTGTGGTTTATTCAGCCTCGGGCTAGCCATCTGTTATCACGAGCAATGCTCCATAGTTAACAAAACAAACAGCAAAACAGCTAACCCAAGCAATTATAGGCTGCAGCACACAAATACAAAAGCACATAAAAAACACACCAATCTTGTTCCTAAGTGTCAAACCACACCCACACACTGCTGACTGAACCCAAGAAAAAGCAGGATTTCAAACAACTGATGAAGTGTAACACATATTTGCATGCAGTTTAGGACACACAAAATTCAATCCAGATTATTTAAATTTCTAATGAACTCATTTGCTGTTAAGTAACATGCATTTTTCATCTCTGAGGAATTTATACTGCTTTCACCAGCCATGGAAGATTTTCTGAAATTTGAAGTGTCCCAGAGGGATTTTCCAATTCAGTAAACTGCAAAAAGACAGGCACTACTGATAGTGGTGCAAGTTTCATTATGGATAATTTCACATTGTGGAAAAAATGGCAATGGTCTTCCTCAATTTGGTATTAGATTAAAACAATAATTTGTCAGCTCCCTGACTCCCCAACAGCTATGATCCTAAATTAAATGCAACTTTAGCATGAGCCTTATTCAGCTTTAAATTAACTAGATAGGCAATTTTATCAATAGAAAGACAAAATATTGTGCAAAATCTATAAGAGCCATACCACTGTTTGTGGTTTATATTCTGAACGTTGGATTTGCTGAATGAAAGAATTTAAGACCCATATGCCAAGGCCCTGAGTGACAGCAAGACCATATTCAGCAAAACCCAGCCACATCAGTGGGCTGGATAAGCCACACCCACAAACAAAGCCGCTAAGATTGTGATAGGCAAGAAAAAATGTCATACTTCTGGCTATGCTGGATGTAAAAACTGTCATGTTTTTGGAATGTTCCCAAATTGTGGGTGAAAAAAACCTTTTTACAGACTAGTTGGGCACAAACATGAAAGTTCTGATGGAAATAGGGTATTAGCTAATATAATATACAAGCAGTTGTATTCCTCTTATTTCTGAAATGTTCAGCTTCTTGAACAATAGAAACCGTGTCATTATCAAAGTTTACCTTGTTGAGATAGGGTGGGATCTAGAGGATAAATTTAAACGCACATGCAATGAAATCTTAAAATCAAACGAAGGAAATAGGCATAATATGACAGAATTCACCCCGCAGACTGAAATGGACAAGCAAAAATTAGATGTATTAGTTTTGCACTGGAGTAAAAGGAACTACAGAGGCATGAGAGAGTTGTGGCAAAAGTATATAGGAAGGGGACACAAGCAGGGATACCAGTAGAGCAGCAATGGATGGAGTTTCTGGGAATAACTTTGAAGATGCAAGATCAGTTCATCCCAAAGGGAGGATGAGGGAACTGTGGCCGACAAGGGAGGTCAAAAGTGGCATAAAAACAAAAGAAAGGGCATATAACAAAAATTACTGAGAAGTTAGAGAATTGGAAACTTTTAAAAACCAACAGAATGCAACTAAAAATCAACAAGTAGATTACAAAAGAAATATGAAAGAAAGCTAGCCAATGATATAAAAGAAGCAGAAGAGTTAAAGAGAGACAAGAATGGACATCAGGCCACTCAAAAATGATGCTGGAGAGGTAGAAATGGAGGAACAAAGAAATGGTGGTTGAACTCAATAAGTATTTTGAGTCAGTACTCACACTGGAAGACACCAGCAGCATACCAGAAATTCGAGAGTGTCAGGGGACAGAAGTGAGCTCAGAGAAGGTGCTTCAGAAGCTGTAAAGACTGAAGATAGATAAGTCACCTGGACCAGATGGAATACAACATAGGGTTCTGAAAGAGGTAACTGAAGAGATTGTGGAAATGTTAGTAGTGATCAATGGTGCCATAGACAAAGGGGGTATCAGGATGGCGCTAAATCGTGACTCCTTTGTGATCATCCGCGAAAGCAGCTTAATTTCTACCTTTGAAATCTCTTCTTTTCCTTTTAAGGATGGATGGGGTTCTGTAGGAGACCCTGACCTCAAGTTACACTCATGCGGTGGTGGGACCTGCTCCGGGGGGCTCACAGCCAGCTGCTTTTCAATATCCCAATGACGCAGTCTAGAAAACAAGTGTGCCTTCGGGGTTCTGAGGTTTTGCAGCCCTGTAGACGGGTTGATTTGAAGCCGGTGTCGCTGACTTAAGAGTCAGGGGAGAAAATGGATCACCAGGCACAGTGGATCAGCTGTCGGAGGCTCTGTGCTCAGCCAGTTTTGCTCTCTCTCACTCCCCATCATTGGTAGGAGAGAGATTGTTGCCGATTCTCAGTTCACAGAACTCAGAAGAAAAATGGCACAACAGACTTTAAACAATGTAAATTAGCAAGCTGTTTTGTATGTCTCCCCTCTCACTATGATACTTCTTTTTCCCTTTATTAGGGAGAGAGAGGAGAGAGCTAGTGGCATGTCAAATTGTCAAGTGAACGATTAGTTTTTTTTTTGCACTGCAGATCATGGTCTTCATTGGAGGCCTTGATTTTGCGTTCCAGGTGGGTGAAGGGTGCTGATGCTTATTTGTGGAAGTGGGTGTGAGGTGGGGGGGTCATTGCTTTGCTGCTGCTTGTGTGTGGGAGGGTGGATGGGGGGGGTTTTGGGGTTCTAACATTTTATCTGTTGCTCATTCTTTGGGGCAGTCTTCTGTTTTCGTGGATGTCTGCAAAGAAAAATAATTTCAGGATGTACATTGTATACACTTCTCTGATTTTAAATGGGACTATCGATCTTTCCAGAATCATTAGATTTTGGAATTGTTTTCAGAGGACTGGCCAATCGCAACTCTACTGTTTATGAAGCAAAGGCAGTGAAATACCCCTTGTTGTGCTTGATATGATCCTGATGACCACAACCATCCACGCACCTTATCCACGTAAAGCTGCCCGACAACACAACAACCACTCATCTGCCGGAGCGAACACACCTGCCACTGTTGGTGAGTACTGTACGCCATAGTATGTTAACTTTCTGTGATTTATTACATTAAATATTACCTTAAATTGATGAAATATAGTATGAATGTGCCTTGTGGTACTGCTTTTGTGTTGTATTGGTATGAAAATGTGAATTACAGATAAAACATACTTAGGAAGCCCTCTGCAACGCATCCCTATTTTCTCCATTTAAATAATTATTCACATTATGCGCCGACTGCGAGGAACATATCCCCCGGCATATAACGAGGATAGGGTGTACAGCAAATTATAGGTCAATTACCCTGATTTTAGGGGTTGGCAAGATGATAGAGTCCATGATTAGGAATGAGGTTTTGGGGTACTTGGGGGCACATGCTAAAATAGGCCAGAGTCAGTATGGTTTCTTTAAGAGTCAGTGGATGTTGCTTAGTTGGATTTTGAGAAGGCCTTCAACAAGATGCTGTATGTGAGATTGTTGAACAAGATTAAAGCCCATGACACTACAGGAAGAAATGAGCATGGACCGAAAGGTTTGCTGATTGCCGAAGGGAAAGAATGGGAATAAAGGGGGCTATTTCTGGTTGGGGTCAGTAATATGTCCACAACTTTTCATGTTAAATGTTAATGATCTCGATGATGAAACTGATGACTTTGTGGCCAAGTTTACAGCTGATAAAAAGAAAGGTGAAGGAGCAGGTAGTGTTGAGGGAGCAGGAAGTCTGCAGAAAGACTTCGACAGATTAGGAGAGTGGGCAAAATAGTTGCAGATGCAATACAGTGTAGGAAAGTGCATCGTCGTGCATTTTGGTAGAAAGAATAAAGGCAAAATCAATGTTAGCATTAATTTCAGAAGGAATAGAATATAAAAGGAAGAATGTAATGCTCAGGTTTTATAAGGCATCAGTCAGACCACATTTGGAGTACTGTGAGCAGTTTTGGGTGCTGTATCTATGAAAGAATGTGCTGGCATTGGAGAGAGTTCAGAGGAGGTTTATGAGAATAATCCCAGGAAGGAAAAGATTGATGTATGAGGAGCATTTGATGGTTCTGGGCCTATACACACTTAAGTTTAGAACAATGAGGGGTATCTCATTTTAACCTATATATTGAAAGGCCTTGATAGAGTCTAGGACCAGAGGGGACAGCCTCCAAATAGAAGGAAACCCCTTTAGAATAGAAAATAGAAGGTATTTCTTTGGCCAGAGAGTGGTGAATCTGTGGAATTCATTCCACAGATGGCTTCAGAGGCCAAGTCACTGGGTATATTTAAAGCTGAATTTGATAGGTTCTTGATTAATAAGGGTGCCTTAGGTTACAGGAAGAAGGCAGGAAAATGGGGTTGAGAGGGAAAATAAGTCAATGATTGAGAAGACTTGAAGGGCCAAATGGCCTAATTCTTCTTCTATATCTTATGGTCGTATGGAAGCTATCATATTTGATATTGATATAATATATTCAAATTAAATTGATTTTTTAAAATTAGTTTTTCAAAACATTTTACAAATTAAAAACCCCAAATCCCAATGAGGAACATTAATACAGTGCAAAATTCAGCATACAATAGCAATATGCTACAAAGGAAGAGAATTAACAAAAAAGCACCTAAATTAAAGACAAGTAAGCTTAGTATCCTCCCCAAGCCCCAAAACACAAGAAAAAACAACAACAACTCCAGACCAACCGCAACTCAATATAGAGAGTATAAGTCAGAACAGTCAAACTCCCAGACTGTGAATACACTTAGCAACAGAGGATAATAATGCCTACTACCAGGAAAAAAAAGGGAGCTGAAAGCAAGGGACCGAAAAGAAGAAGAAAAAAAAAACAAAACCCCTAGTCAAGAGGAAGGTTATGAAAGTACTTGATAAAAGGTCCCCAGACCTTATGGAACTTTAGATCCGAATTCAGAACTGAATAATGAATTTTTTTGAGGTCCAAGCAGGCCATAATGTCGTTAAGCCATTGCGCATGAGTGGGTGGGGCAACATCTCTCCATCTAAGGAGGATCAAGCGTCTAGCCAGGAGAGAGGCAAAGGATAATATTCGGCATTTGGTCAGACCCAGACATAAATCTGTCTCGCCCCAAAAACCGAACAGAGCAATTAAGGGGTTTGGTTCTAGGCGCTGATTCAGAATACACGATAACGTAGTGAAGACATCTTTCCAGAATTTCTCCAAACTAGGACAGAACCAGTACATATGGATGAGAGAGGCCACGCCCCTCTTGCATTTATCACAGAGCGGACTAATGCTAGGGTAGAATCGAGATAGTTTAGATTTAGACATATGGGCTCTATGAACAATCTTAAACTGTAAAAGGCAATGGCGAGCACAAAGAGAGGTTGAGTTAACCGATTTGAGAACTGAGTCCCAGCTCTCCTCGGATAAGGAGATATTTAAATCCTGCTCCCAGGCCATTTTAATTTTATCCACAGGGGCCCGTCGTAAGGCTGCTAGTTTATCTCGGATAATTGATATTAAACCTTTACCTAGTGGATTGAAGGAAAGAAATAGGTCCATAGCATTTTTCGCAGGCATTTCAGGAAAGTTAGGAATTAAAGGAGCAATAAAGTGTCCGATTTGGAGATATCTGAAAAAATGAGCATTAGGCAGATTGAACTTAACAGAGAGCTGCTTAAAAGAGGCGAAGCGATTATCAATGAAAAGATCTTCAAAATGTCTAACGCCCTTCCTATACCAAACATGGAATGCTGAATCGTACGTAATAGGTAAAAAAAGGTGATTATGTGCGACAGGGCTGGAAATGGAGAACCCCTGGAAGCCATAGCATTTCCTGAACTGAGCCCATATACGCAAAGTGTGTCTAACGAGAGGATTAGCTATTGATCTGGGCAGACTACTAGGGAGTGCAGAGCCAAGAAGTGCAGAGATAGATAATTCTTTAGTGGAGCTCAACTCCATTGCCACCCAGTTAGGGCACTCAGGTTGGCCGTGGAAGAAAGACCAAAAGGTAGCACAACGTATATTAGCTGCCCAATAATATAAGCGAAAGTTAGGTAAAGCCATGCCACCCTCTTTTTTAGATTTTTGGAGATGTATTTTATTAATTCTAGAACGCTTATTCTGCCACAGATATGACAAAATAATAGAGTCTAAGGAATCAAAAAAAGATTTAGGAATAAAAATTGGGATAGATTGAAATAAGTATAAAAATTTGGGGAGAACATACATTTTAACAACATTAATATGACCTACCAAAGACATAGATAGAGGTGACCATTGTACCAGATTCTGTTTTATAGCATATGAAAGATTGGCAAAGTTTTCACGAAAGAGATCTTTAAACTTCCTTGTGACTGTAATTCCAAGATAAGTAAATTGATTATGGACTACTTTAAAAGGGAGATCACGAAATGTTAGTTCTTGTGCTTCTTTATTAATTGGGAAAAGTTCACTCTTATGTAAATTAAGTTTATAGCCAGAGATCTGACTAAACTGGTCAAGAAGTGAAAACATTAGAGGTAAGGACGTAGACGGATTTGAGAGAAAGAGTAATAAGTCATCAGCATAGAGAGAAACTTTATGCTCAACACCCCCTCTCCAAATCCCAGTCAATTCAGGACAGTTTCGAAATGCTATCGCCAGAGGTTCTATAGCCAAATCAAAGAGAAAGGGACTTAAGGGGCATCCCTGACGGGTGCCACGTTTGAGATTAAATACTTGGGATTTCTGAAAATTAGTTAAAACAGAAGCAGTAGGACACAGGTACAGCAATTGGATCCAGGAGATGAAACTTTGGCCAAGGTCAAATTTTTCTAAGACTGCAAAAAGGTAGTTCCACTCTATACGGTCAAATGCTTTCTCCGCATCAAGGGAAATAACACATTCAGGAATCCCAGTTGGAGGTGAGTATAAGATATTGAATAAACGCCGGATGTTAAAAAAAGGGAGATGGTTTTTAACAAAGCATGTTTGGTCATCAGAGATAATGGAGGGTAAATTGATTTAACGTAGATCCATTTGTTATTGCACACTGAAAAGAATCAGACTCAGATTTATTATCACTGACACTCACAACGTGAAAATTGATGTTTTAGGAGTGGTGCTGAATTTTACAGGATCTTTTTCATTAAGAAATGGTTAAATGATTCCAAGTGTTAGCAGGTTAATTTTATTCAAAGGCAGGGTAGTGTTATAGGTTTAAACTCAATGCAATAGGGAAAACAAGTTGGTAAATGCAGTAATTACAATTTTATTGGCCCATCTGTGTCAATGTGTAAAAGCCAAGCTGTTTTTAATAGAAAGACATCCTTTTTACTTTGTGTGTGTGAAGAAGTGGGTTTTTAGTTACTCCAAAGTACTTACACATTTTTTTTTACTTTAAACAGGGAAATAACATTAACAGCTCCATGTGGAGTGCCATACTGTGAGGTAATTAAAAATCCTTTTAAAAAAATAAAACTTGTGCTTTGCAAGAATCTGTTTCTTGCCAGTAAGGACTAATGAGTGAGCACTGTATCAGTGTCAACAGCTTCACTAGAAGGCCTCTGCATGAAAATCAATGCCAACATGGTCAGTTCCCATAGCTTTCACAGATATTGATGTTTCCAGGGCAAAAAGTCAGAATCATCTATGGAAATATGTAAAGCATGGTTCTTTCTGAATGATCACAGTCCATTGTTCCAAGAGAGTGTGACATCCGATATACTGTTATGGAAGATATGCTGCTGTGAGCAGTGCTAAGCTGCAGCCTATTACTGACAGAACATGGTTGAAAGACAAATACAGGTTCTCACTGCCTCTCCAATGTCAATTTCTGTCAGAAAGCAGAAAGACAAAAAAAAACTTACATATTATTACATGCTCCTTAATTAATCATGTAAAAGGGCATTATAATGCCAAAAATATTTCTTTGCAATCTCTGAGTCTCCTACACAGATTCATTCTTTTTCAAAATGACTATGGGATATTTCTAGAAGCTGAGAGACTCCTACAATAAATAAGCTCTCAAGGCCATAATGAGAGGGTACTTGGTTTATAGTGCAAAACAGATAAATTACTCAGCAGGACCATAAGATCACAAGGAATAGAAGGTGAACTTGAAGTTGCTGATATTTATGGGGTCTGAATTGTTTGATTTTACCTGTTTTAAAAAAAATCTGTGGAAGTCTAACCTGGGGTATTATCATTATTTTTCAACAATAAAGCACCAGAAAATGGCATGTGTGAATCGACATATACGTTGAAAAACAGGATGGAGGCAATTGCTCTGAGAAAGACTGTGAACTCAGTGGGCAGAATGGCCTCTTACTATACTATTTAAAGTTTTAACGAAACTTTATGCCAGCAATAAACAACACCCGAGCAGAACTGGTTTCTTTCACTTTACAAGAAGAATTCCACATGCAGCTCATGCAGATATCCAGCCAACTGCATTTGATTGCCAGATCTGCTGGTCAGTGACATGGTGGTGAAAGGACCAAAGGGGTTAAAGACATGTGAAAATGGAAGCTGAGTCATACAAAGCCAAATTCACAGGAGTTGGATATGTGCAACAGACGCTTCAAAAATTTAAATTCAATTTGTGGAGAAATAATGCAAACTTACTTTTCACCACACCTTCAAGCATTTTTACATGGATAGAACTAAGAACTAATACATGAAAATCAAAATGTCAAACTCGGTTGTAACTGCAATTGATAAAATAATATTTTAGCACTTACATTCCTTATCTTATTAGAAGGCAAAATTTCGCAAGAAAAGTTGTTTGAAAAGAATGGCTGTTTCAGGGTTACCTAGGGTACACCTAAAACCTAGGTTGAGTGAACTTCCTTGGAGCGACGGAGGATGAGGGGTGCCCTGATAGAGGTGTATAAGATGATGAGAGGCATTGAGTGTGTGGATAGTCAGAGGCTTTTTCCCAGGACTGAAATGGCTGCCACAAGAGGGCACAGGTTTAAGGTGAGTGGCAGTAGGTACAGAGGAGATGTCAGGGGTAAGTTGTTTTTTTATTACGCAGTGTGGTGAGTGTGTGGAACTTTTTTTCTTAGTC
Organism: Hemitrygon akajei; assembly: GCF_048418815.1. NCBI lineage: Eukaryota > Metazoa > Chordata > Chondrichthyes > Myliobatiformes > Dasyatidae > Hemitrygon > Hemitrygon akajei. Next base: position 72,606,897 of record NC_133135.1, on the reverse strand, counting down.
CCAGTTTCCAGAATTTATGTTTTATTGACTTACAAATTTACTAATTCTTAGCTCGAGCCCACATAATATGTTTGAAGATATGGTTACAAGTAAGTTTGCAAAACTTCTCCATGAATGGAATTCAAACTTTGTGGGCATCCACAGAAATAATAGCCTCAGAGGAGAAAAATACAGAGTCTTGCATGTATTCTGTTTACCAGCAGTTCAGAAAGAAAAAGTAAACATACTGAGGTAGGAACAGAAACTCTTACAGATAAAAGACTTTATTAGATTTAGAAATGCTTCACTATTCATTGGTCTATAGGAAATCACAGGTTTAATTCATTCCCAAATCACCTTTTGTTCCATTTATCTATTGATGCAGTAATCTATTCAAACATTTAACTAGAGCTTCCTGCTATATATAAATCATTTGCTGTTTGTGTTATATAAAATGATAGAGAAAGTCAAGCCAAAGAGTTATGTAACTTTGAAGTTCTAAGACTGATACAATTCTCATGTTATCAATTTTCAACCTTCCGTATTGCTTTTGAATGCATATATTGCAAAATTATGACATTTCAATAAATTTCAAAGCAACTTAAGTAATGTTGTCAGATAAAAGGTTTTGGCAGTCTCTATGAGGGGGAGTACACACTTCTACTTCAGAATTTGCATAACTGTTTTGGGCAGTCATTTCCTAGCTCCTAACCCTTTATGAAATGAAAACTTTTCAAGGAGCAAAACAAGCAGACCTATTCACAAATCTGTTAAATTATACCTTTCTTTAGGAAAGTGAATTGAACATTTCTTGATCAATGTTTTTTAAAAACAGATACTGTATGACTACCCATTTTCATTCATGCATGCTGCTTTTTGAAAGGTGATCATTAAGTTTTAATGCAATAAAATGTTTCATAATGTAATTTTTTTTTAAAAAACAAGCTGGTTCAAAACTCAATCTTCTGTGCCACTTGAGCAGATTTCAACTGAACTGGAGATTAAGTCCAACCTCTCTCCTCCTTATCCCTTTATACACTTAAATAAACTAACATTTTGGATGAGTTCCATTCTTTGCAGCTTTATGTGAAGAATCTCCTTGATTTCCAAACCCTTTGCATACACAAATCTTTACTGGTGTCATCCCTGATTGTGCTCCTGCAGTACTGGAGCCTAAGACTTTTGCACAGTCCTCTAGTCATTTTATGTATTGCTCTGTATTGTTGCCACACAAAAAAAACCATACTTTATAACATATGTGCATGATGATAAACCTGATCCTGATATCGGTCTCTATTGTGGACTGAGAGTGGAAAGGGGGCGAGGAGAGGGAAATCATAGTTGGGAAAAGGTGAAGGGAGAGGGGAGGGAGAAGGAAGCACCAGAGAGACATTTCATAATGATCAATAAACCAATTGTTTGGAATCAAATGACCTTGCCTGTTGTCTCAGGGTTGGTGTGTGTGTACCCGTGCAACCCTCCTCCCCAACACTCCTCTGCCACCTATCCCACAGCCCTCCCGCAGCGCTTCACCCTCACCAATTCCCATACACTTTGCTCCTACCAGATTTACAAACTCTCTCTCTGCTCCATGTTGACAAATACAGTATTGTACAAAAGCCTTGGCACCCTGGCTATATATATGTCCCTAAGACCCATACTGTGTCTTAGTACTTGCACAATACTGTTTTTTTTGAAGGTTTTCCATCAGAGGAATAGATCTTATTTACTCTATCTAATCCTTTAATGATAGTAAACAACCTCGATTAGATCATCTACTGTACTCAAGTGAATAAAGGTTTACAATCCTTTCCACAGGAGTCCAGGACACTGTAGAGAATTACTTAGTTACCTACACTGGTTTTTAATCAGACAGAACTAATCATACTGGTCACACTTTGAAACAAAAATGACAAACACTTTGTGCTTTTGCAAACTAAAAAGCAGCTTATGCAAAGTATAACTTGAGAAATGAACAACTGGAGCACAGCACAGCAATTATTTTACTGATACACTACGTGTAAAAGGAAATTAAATTCCATGTAGAGGCGTCATTGTGTCACAACGGCAAAAATAAATCATATCATGGGACACAAACATCCATGGCAATTGGATGTCAAAGCTGATGGTAGCACATGACAATATCACATTGTTACATCACGTTGCAATACCAGATACCATTCTATAGTGATTTCCTTGGTGAGCAGCTGCTGGTAAGGTACTAACTAATCCCCAGAGTTAGCTGCGTGCTGGCCACTATGTTCCAGTGAATAAAGTTCTTCCTCACAGTGAACCCAATGGAGTTTTAACACTTTACTTTCACCAGGTCCCAAGCTTCTGGAGACCAGACTTCAGGCAATAAAAGATTAATATAAAATTATTACAAGCTTCTTGGTCTTACTACTTACTACTCAATTTGTGCCTTTTTGAAAACAGCCATGGTACTTGTTATAAGTTGGCGCAACATCCAAGAAGTAAAATGGAGGCAGAATATGATTCTATTGTTAAAATTTCTAGTGTTATACATTTAATGTACTATCTGAAGGAAAATATGTAAATAGAAGACTGGAAAACATTAATTCAGCATCTCTAATGAAATGTAGTAGTGGATACTCTGCTTGAAAAAGTTAATTTTAACAAGATATCTGCATCACTCCCGAGGAGGGACCCCTGTTAAGCAATACACATCAACCATGTCATAATGGTTCAGAAAATTTAGCAAAAATGTTACAGGACATAAGCTGCCCATTGTAATGTTATGGATTAGCTCAAGACAGCAGTGCAGGCAGTGTGGTTGTGCTATATCATTACATCGAGGAGACCTAGTGCTCCTGTGCTTAAGTGAGGAACTGCTGGCGCGACATAAGTGCCACCTTTTGGAAGAGATACTTGGCCATAGGAAGAGATACTGTGGAAGTTAATGACTACACGGCAATATTTTAAAGAGCAAGGGAACTACTCCCATGTCTACGCCAAAATTTATTCCTCATTCTATTTCTAAGACCAGACTATTTATAGGGTTGCAGTAAGGCAATCACTTTCCAAATGACATTGCCACAGGGTCATGCAACACAGGAATAGGTCTTTTCGGTCCACTTCTACACACTAATCATCAAGTACCTTACATTAATTCCATTTTTCCTGTTGTCTCTCCATTAATTTCCCCATCCCACTAGGCTCCTACTTCTACTGTAATGGCAATTTGCAGGAGCTAATTGACATACACCTGGCACTACTTCAGCACCTGGGAGGAAAGCAAAGCAGATGGAGGGAAACCACACAGTTGCAGAGAGAATATGCAAACTCCAGATACACAGGACCTAAAGTCAGAGGTGAACCTGATCAGTGGAGCTGTGAGGCAAGAGAACTAACCATTCCATCACCGGGCCACCTTTTGCATTGCTCTATGCACATTGATTCTGGGTTCCAGGGTCCAAATTGTCATACACTTTCCTTTTATTTTAAAAATACAGCCAGCCCTCCTTATCTACGAGAGATTGGTTCTGGAACCCCTCGCGGATACCAAAAAATGTGGATGCTCAAGTCCCTTATTCAACCTGTTTCAATGCGGTGGACATTAGGACCAGGTGGCGGAGCTCTGAATCCGCAGTGTTTCTGTTCACGAAAGTAATCACAATCACAATTGAAAATAAAGTGGAAATAATAAAGCGATCGGAAAGAGGTGAAATGCCATTGGTCATTGGAAAAGTGTTAGGCTACAGTCGGTCAACGATCGGAACAATTTTAAAGGATAAAGTGAGAAAGGCCCTGCCCTGATGAAAGCTACAATTATTACTAAGCAACACAGTAGTTTAATATATGGGTTTTGGGGTTTTGGGTTTTTGATCCTCCACATCAACCAGGCATGGATGGAGAGCACGCTCGGGAGTGATCTGTCACTGGATTGAACTCAGGAACTTCCATTCCCGAGCCCGGTGCTGAAACATACGTTCTTAGTGTTTTATATGCATAGAAAGGTAAAATATATACTATATACTAAGACAAACGTTTGACTAACTGACACTAAATAACACCGGATGTACCTGTTCTGACTTACTTAGTAAAAAAATTTCCGATTTTTTTCTATTCTGATCCACGATAACCTACGCACATCCTCCCGTATACTTTAAATCATCTCTAGATTACTTATAATACCTAATACAATGTAAATGCTATGTAAAATAGTTGTTATACTGCATTGTTTAGGGAATAATGACAAGAAAAAAAGTCTGTACATGCTCGAACAACAAGTGCTGGAAGAGCACTTCCAGGTTTTCTCGGTTCGCGGTTGGTTGAACTTGCGCATGCAGAACTCGCGGATAAGGAGGGCCAACTGTAGTTTATTCATCCATGTATTTCACTTAATAATCTATTCAAAATAATGCAATTGACCACAAGATGGCAGAGTGTAATTGTGTATAACAGTAAACTACAGGGTTAATTTCATGGATAATTGACCTCACAATCCCACAGTGACTTCAAATTTATTAACTTCACAAGGAGAATTCTTTATATTTGTGGTACACCTGTATTTATTTTCAAATTAAGTTGTTTCATCAAGCCAGTGACAAGTAAGAAAATACTGTTAATTAAAAGGGCATTATTTCAGAAGGTTTTTATCCTCAATGAAGTAATCACAGTTATGTTCTTAATAACATTGCTGAACTTAAAGAAAAACATTGTTTAATGTGGCATTTCATAACTAGACGAAGATGATTTCTATTTCCTCTCTATGCAATTATTTGGCTTATGAAAACTATTCACTACCATGAATGATTTGCTGACCACCATTTTTCTAGCATTTTGGCACAGGTAAGGAATTTACCATCACAACCGCAAATAATCTTCCCACTGCCAAAATGCATTGGTCCAATTAATGTAAATTATACCAGCCACAAGCTACATTCAAACACAGTTTGAGTCATCAGGTGTGAAAGAAAATCATGTTTTTCATCTGAGGAACTTGAGCTAGCAGATAAGGTTTTGACAACGGATTCTAATTCAAGATTATGCATGCTTAATAGTCAAACAAAATAAAGCAACTGCGCAAAATTAAAGACAGGTAGAATCAGGGAGGATTTGCTGGGAATATTGGGGAGAAAATACTGGGAAATTTTGAAGGATGGTACTTCCTGTAACAGTTCATAAAATTCCATCTTCCCCATACAATACTGGAGCTATACTACACTGGCATCATAGAGAACATCCTCACATCAGCCATTACTGTCTGGTCTAGTGCAGCATCCCCTCAAAATACACAAGAACTACAGCTACCTGTCACGTCAGCAGTAAAAGTAATTGGCTGCGGTCGACCATCATTATAAGACTTGTATGTGTCCAGGACAAGAAGCAGCCAGGAAAATTATTGCTGACATTCCCCACCCTGCAAAAGCTCCCTTCTAGTAAGCACTATAGGGCTATTAAAGCAAACAAAAACTTCACGCCATCTTAGAAGTTTCTTTCCCCAGGCAGTTAATCTGATCAACCATTATAGTTTGCTTCCCCGCCCCCTCTAGCTATTATGTCTCCCATCACTGCACATACTTTAAAGCATTTTTAATAATTTTATTTATATTGCAAATAAATGCTGATATTTATGTATTTATGCACATTTTATTCCCTATCCGACCACTGAACTCTAACTTACTTTGTATAAATTTTGTTTTTTGTCGCATGTTGCACCCTGAGCAACACACCCAATAAATTCCAAATACATGTAAATGTGCATGGTAAATAAAGTTGGCCCTTGATCAGATGGTCAGCACAGACTCGGTGGGCTGAGGGGCCTGTTCCTGCGTTGTACTGTTCTGTTTTAAGAGTCACACAGCAGCACAAGACCATGTTATTGCAGGTGTGGTAAATTTAAACCAAGTGCAGAAAATATCAAGAGAGCTTTGGCTTCAATGAAAAAGCAGTAGAGTTAACAGAGATGTTTTCTAACTTGCTGAATATTTCCATCTTCTGTATTTTCTTTAAAAAGCTATGGGATGAGAGGATACACTAACTGAATAAATAATTTATAAATGGTTCTAGAAAACTAAAAATGATTGGACTGGAAGGACCATCATCACCGAGAGCATCAGAAAGCGCGACACAGCAGCGTTGTGGTGAGCACAATGCTTACGTTACCACTGACCAGGGCTCATTTCCTGCTGCTGACTGTAAGGAGTTGTACGTTCTTCCTATGACCGTGTGGGTTTCCTTCAGGTGCTCCAGCTCCCCCCCACAGTCCAAAGACATTCTGTTTGGTAGGTTAATTGGTCACTGTAAATTGCTAAATCGGGGGTTACTGAGCAGTGTGACTCAAAGGGCCAGAAGGGCCTATTTCACGCTGTGTCTCAATAAATAAATAATTGTTCAGAGTCTGGTCTTCATGACTTAGCTGTGTCAGCTTTTCTGTACCTTGAAAACAAGCTAAACTTGTGGCCTTAAACAGGCTTTAGGGGTGGCCCAACTTGGAAGCCTTCGCTCTGGAGTACAGCGCTGATGCCATTGCACCACCAGCCGGCTATTTAAATTTTTTTTAAAAATCGGAACATTACCGAGAAATGGCACAGAGAATACACTCCATTGTTAACTATCAAGATTCATTCAAATAAACCTTATGCATGGTCTATGTTTGAAGTGTCACAAAACACATGGCAACTGTCACCAAGGATGACACAAGTAGTCCTTTAACAATGTTGGCTGTATGAACAAAACCAACAACTTTATGGCAGATAATTAAAATGTTCTGCAAGGCTGATTATGTTAAGAGATAGCAGGAGAAATTCCTTTTAATTTCTCAATGTGAAAAGTGGCTGTAAAACAACAAGAAAATTTAACAAATCTCTCCACATATCTGGAGTGCAAAAAATAAATGGACTTTACTGACATGTTTCTTGGCTATTGATTTCAATTTCTGGTCAATGAGGCCCAAAGCACACTGCAACACAAAACACTACAATTAACCATCTAAGGAAAAATGTCACTTTTATAAAGCTATAAAACAAAGAATGGGGTTTTGACAAATAACTTGTAATCACAAGGAACTTATCACCACTAAAAATAGAATATTCATGCATGTCATTGTGTATTTCATTCAAAAGAACATTTAACTCTAAAAGTGACCGAAGATACATTTAATGTTTTCAGACAACAAACTACCACCAGGGGTTCTCCTGGGTATTTCAATATGTTATGCCGTGTAATGAAGAGAACTATTCTATGACTTCCGCTCTGTGACTGCTATTGGTGTTCCTTCCCTTAATTAATTCTGGTAGTTCAAAACCATCATTTAATGCTTCATCATTGTATAACTGAGTCACGTAACTGTTGTGTACCGGTAGTTTCTTTTATAATTTGCAATGCTGCAAAAGGGTTCACAGACTGGATAAAAAATGTACATGATCCAATAGTCAATGCATAAATAGAAAAAGACATTCACCCAAGGACAGAAAACTCCATGGTTCAAATGGGGCACTGCAAAACTCAACCCTACTTAGAGACGTTGGCAGGGAAATGTACTTGGAAGTGAACTTGAAATTTTAAAGATGAAAGTCTTCCTTTAATGTTTGTAAATAGAGATATTTACCATCTGTTTATATTGCCTGATAAAATTTTCTGCTACTCTGAAAAATAATACTCTGTTCACCTTCCACACACCTGCAATTCTAAACTATTTTCCAGGTTTATATGCTCTGTGAGCTGCCGGAATAGGTGTTATTGGCAATACATAGTCAGTACTTGTTAAATCTTCAATTATTGATCCATTATTACAGATTGTATAACTCAAACATAATATTGCTTGTGTGTATGTGGGAGTGGTGATTTTTTTAGTTGCTCTTTCAATGGGAAATGTATTTGTTTCTTCAAATATGTTTAGTGCAAATATTGATAATGTTAACTGAGGAGGGATTTCTTGTCACAAGATCTCTTACATTCAGTTGGACAAACAAAAGGGGGCCTCAGTTTGACCCCTCATCTGAAATACAGTACCTTCGGTAAAACAATATGGCTTCAGGACTGCACTGACATATCAGAAGAAATTATGTATACAAATGCTCCAGTGGGTTTGGCACATGATTCTCCAATGCAGGCAAGGGAGTGGTATAAATGAGTCAATCTGACATTTCAAGCAAAGAAAGTAAGAGCAGCACTAGCTCAGGATAACTACATAGAATACCTGAAATACATAATGCTACCAATTCTGGAAGTAGTCTGCAGGTTAGGTAACACCTATGGAGAGAGAAACAGTTCGTGTTTCAGTTCTGAAGAAAAATCTAATGTAACTGGTAAGTTAACTCCGTTTTGTTGTCAGTAGATGTCCCTTGACCTGCTAAGAAGTTGCAAAATTCTGTTAAAATTTAGATTTCTAGAACTAGCCTTTGTAAGTCTCTTTCTGTGCTTCGTCATATCATCACTACTATTTTACTATGTTAAGTCTCCCACTTTCAGATTTTAATTATTGTTGGTAATTTAAAACTTCTGATTTCTATAGCATCTTTAATATCCCAAAACAGTTTATAAATCATACAAGCAACACACACAAAATGCTGGTGGAACACAGCAGGCCAGGCAGCATCTATAGGAAGAAGGACTGTCGATATTTCGGGCCGAGACCCTTCGTCAGGACTGTACATTTCAACTGCAGACATTGTTGCAAAGAATGCTTGTTTACCCTCTCACGCCAGTCTTCTTTCCTTCACAGTTTTGCTTCATGCATATAAATATTTCAGCTACCATTTTCTGGTTGAAATACAGAAAACAACTCCTCAATCAAGCTGACTAAGGGTGCATAGTTACTTGCCCTGTTCATTTAAGAGTACAATTTGCTGGACAGTGGACATCGTCTCTTTCGGTTCTCTGATTTATACAATGTTGCACTGTAACACCCTATGGAAAGTCCACAGACAGCTGTAACAGTATTTCATGTTTGCCCCCCATCTTCTCGATATTGCTTAAAGCATTTTGGAGGATTTTTCTGAAGTTGGTTGTAACTACAAATACTCCACATTGATATTATTTGTTAAAACGTGTCTTGAACATTAATGTATTGAAATAATAATATGAAATGGAAGTCACTGTGGATGCTCTGCAATTAATGAAAACTAATCCAAATAATAAAATTAACAAAGCCATTCAAAATTAAACAAAATAAATGTCAAATATATATTTGTAAAATTGGGACAGATAAAGCAAATAAAATGGATATTCCACAAAAATTAGTCCAATTCCTTTCCTTACCTGTTTACGTTTAGTGGCTGGAAGCCTGTTCTTCAAAATATCAGAGTTCGATCGCCTTTGTAGGTTTGGAGATGTAGTCTTGTTGTAATCCAAGTCATCATCTTCATTTGCTTCCTGTGTAAAACAGTAAATCCAATGGCTTCAGTTCAGCTCAATTTGATGATAGAAATATCATAAGGGAAAAACTATTTTCTTCACCACCCAACACCAAATTTCTCTCAGCCATTAACAAGGAAGGCACTTTTCCCCAAATATGAATTTGCAATGAGTCTAGGAACACAGTATCAGTCTGTATTCTGTTTAATCTACACTTTATTACTAACAAAAGACGATTTTACATTTTAACTCTGCTGGTAGTCTGTTTGACATAAATCTACGCAAACTTTACATGTGAGTTGGCTATGATTTCAGTGCCAATTAGACATTTAAAGCATCAACTGCAATATCAAAACAATCATCTTCATTAAAATGCACGATATGTTCTAAGCAATATTTGGGACATCAATATTTCTGTAATAAAATATGCAAACAAAAAAAGGATCATTCAGCCACTGCATGAGACAATAGCAGATCATGATAGCCTGAGGGTCAGTTATGAAAAATGCATGTTATTGAACAAAGAACTAAGCAAATTTCACAAATCATTAACAGACAATGTCTCTTGCAACTTTCTTGCTTTAGATATTTCAAAGAATACAACGTAAATGAAGTCAGATATGTTATGTACCTTCTGCTTTAACATGCTCTTCACTTCTTTGATCCCCATCTTAGCCTGATTCTTGGCCTTGAAGAAAAGAAAATGTTTTATACAGCAAATCATAAACATGAGAAAGTCTGTAGATGCTGAAAATCCAAAGCAACACACACAAAATGCTGGAGGAACTCTGCAGGTCAGGCAGCATCCATGGAAATGAATAAACTGTCGACATTTTGGGTCAAGAACATTCTTCGGGACTGGAAAGGAAAGGGGATCACGCCAGAGTAAGGTGGTGTTGGGGGGGGGGGGGGATGGAGAGGGAAGCATTCCTTTTAAATATAATAAAACTTTCTTCTTATGTATAGTTCATAACAATTTTCTTTTAGAGATGCCATCAGATAGTAAAACCAATTATTTTCACTGAGGATGGCTTTCTTTAATCTCTTAAATGCATTTATTTATTCACAGGATGTGGACATAGCTGCCAATGCCAGAATTTGTGACCCCTATCTAAATATCCCAAATAGCAGTCAATCCCGAAGGTGGCTCTATATTAACATAAAGGCCCAACCAGATAGTAAAGATTTCCTTGTCTGAAACAAAGTTAGATTGTTATGACAATCCTGCAATTGCATGGTCACCAATACCACCTTTACTAGTATTAGTTCTTTTGTTGATTACTTGAATTGAAATTCTTTGCTGCCACTGTGAAATTTGAACCAATGGTAAAGAAGTAATCTGATTGCACATCCTCTACCACACTTCAGTTTATCAGGGCTTTCAGATGAAATATTACCACAAGCTACAGTTGCAAAAAAAAAGTTTGCGAACCCTTTGCAATTACCTGTTTTTCTGCATTAATTATAAAATGTGATCTGATCCTTTATCTAATTCACAGTAACAGACAAACACAATCTGCTAAACTAATAACAAACACTTGTACTTCTCCTCATCAATACTGAGTACACCATTTAAACAATCACAGACTAGGTTCAAAATAAGTATGTGAATTTCTGGGGGTAATGCCTTCCACAACAGCTATTTGGAGTCAGGTGTTCCAATCAATGAGATCAGATTAGATCTGTGGGTTTTAGGGGTGCCCTGCCCTATAAAAACACACACACACACAAGGTCAAATTACTGGCAGAGCCTGCTCTCCTCAAAGATCTGTTTATGTGCACTATGCCCTGATCAAAACAACTTTCAGAGGACTTTAAAACAATTGTAGAGATACATGAAGCTGGAAAAGGCTACAAAAGCATTTCTAAAGACCTGAGTATTCATCAGTCGATGGTAGGAGAAATTGTCAGCCAATGGAGGAAACTCAGTACCATTGCTACTCTCCCTAGGAGTGGGCATCCTGCGAAGATCACACCAAGAGCAGAATATGCAATGGTTCTGCAGAATCTCTGGAACTTGCTAAAGTCTGCTTATGTGTCCATTATAAGAAAAACACTGAACAAGAATGGCGTTCATTGAAGGACACCACAGAGGAAACCACTGCTCTCCAAAACAAAATTCCTGCTCTTCAAGTTTGCAAAGCACCACCTGGATGTTCCACGACACTCTTGGGACAATGTGGTGTAGACAGATGAGAGAAAAGTTGAACTTTTTGGCAGAAATGCACACCGCTATGTTTGGAAGAAAAAGGGCACTGCATACCAACATCAAAACTTCATCAGAACCCTTAAGTATAGTGGAAAGAGCATCATGGTTTGGGGCTGCTTTGTTGCCTCAGGGCCTAGAATTTCTCTGTTTAGAGATAACACACAGTAACAGGCCCTTTGGCCCAACAGTCCAAGATACCCAATTACACCCATGTGACTAATTAACCTACTAACCTGAATGTCTTTGGAAAGTGGGAGTAAACCTACACAGCCACAGGGAGAACATACAAACTCCTGACACAAAGTGGCAGGATTGAAGGTCACTGGCACTGTAATACTGTTATGCTAACCGCTCCTCAATTGTGCCCCCGGTAATTTGAAACTTTCGACCCTCTTGACCTCAGTTCCTGGTGTAAACAGTTGCACGTGGAGATTGAAAGAATTCATCTCACTAGAGTGCTGCATATGAACCCTCAGCATGTGGTTTAAATAAGACCATGAAACCTAAGAGCAGAATTAGGCCATTTGGCCTATCGAGTCTGCTCCGCCATTCAATCATGGATGATTTATTTTCACTCTCAAGCCCATTCTCCTGTCTTGTCCCTGTAACCTTTAATGCCCTTACCTATCAACCTCTGCTTTAAATATAACACAACAGCAGTCTGTGGCAATGAATTCCACAGATTCACCACACTCTGGCTAAAGAAATTCCTGCTCAACTTTGTTCTAAAGTGTCCTGGCCTTTCCCACTACAAGAAATATCCTCTCCACATCCACTCAATCTAGGCTTTTCAAAATTCGATGTGTTTCAATTGAGTTTCTGCACACCCCCCATTCTTCTAAACTCCAGTGAGTACAAGCCCAGAGCCATCAAGTGCTCCTTTTATGTTCATTATCAAGATTATTCTCAGGAACCTCTCCTGAACCTTCTCCAACGCCAACACATCCTCTCTTAGACGTGGGGTCCACCCATTTACGCACGCCATTCCTGACTTGACAGTTCGTAATCGTTGAGGGAACAATGAATACAAAATTGTATCAAGACTTTTAAAGAAGAATATCAGGGTGGTAGTCCGTCATCTGAAGCTTAATAGAAGATGGATGATGCAACCACACAATGATCCAAAACACATGAGTAAAGCCACAACAGATCGGTTTAAAAAGAAGATTTGTGTTTTGGAATGGCCAAGTCAGAATTCAGACCTTAACCCAATTGAGATGCTGTGGCATGACCTGAAGAGGGCTGTTCATGCACGGAGTCCCAGAAATATTGATGAACTGAAACAGTTTTGTATGGAGGAATGGTCTAAAATTCCTCCTCATCATTCTGAAAGTCTAATCAGCAGCTGCAAGGAATGTTTGGTGGAGGTTATTGCTGCTAAAGGAGGTACTACCAGTTATTAAATACAAAGGTTCACATACTTTTTGCAACCTAGTCTGTGAATGCTTAAACAATGTGTTCAATACAGACATGAAAATTACAATTGTTTGTGTATTATTAGTTTAGGCAGATTATGTTTGTCTATTATTGTGACTTAGATGATTAAACCACATTTTATGAAAAATTAATGCAGAAAACCAGGTAATTGAAAAGGGTTCACAAACTTTTTCTTGCAAATGAAAGTTGCTTATGTTCTGAAACTGATCACACCGTGTTTTGAATTGCTGACTAAATATAAAAATATTATTTCATTTCTAGTTGGTATTTGTTTTGCTGAAGTGCAATGTTAAAGTTCAATACCACTTTTGTGAGGATAGAGACTGTGCAACTGATATTGAAGACAGTTAACAAAGCACAGGAAGAACTCAGCAGGCCAAGCAGCATCTGTGGATGAAAAGGTGTAAGTTGCCTTTTGCCTCCACAGATGCTGCTTGACCCACTGAGCTCTTCCAGCATTCTATTGTTGGTTTGGGAATTCAGTATCTGCATTTCCCTTTGTCTTCCTACTTGTTCAGATTATTTTTGAGGATTGCAGATGGAAAAAGAGGGAAATGCATTAAAAATATCAAACAATAATTTACTGTTCAATGCTAACTAAACTGTAAAGGGAAGAGACCCCACGTTTGTAATATTTTCATACCAGAGGTTGTTAGCAATTATAATGAATAATGTAATAAAAATTTTCCTTGCTCCTCAATTCATTAGTCCAATTCTTTTTGTCATACCTATTGAGCAACCAGTGACTTAGTCATAACTCAATAGTGATTAAATTGATTTTAAAGTGCAATCTATTGGTGAGAAACCTCCTCAGCCCAGCCTCTAGAGCAGAGGTTCCCAATCTAGGGTCCATGAAATAACAATGTTTGGGAACCCTTGCTCAAGAGGATGTGTATCACTTGAATCACAACATCTATATTTCCATGTTTAAATACACAAATGTAAACATGGAACACTGCTGTTTGATTTAATCTTTCAAAAAGGGAGGCAATGTTGGTCCTGTCAATACTTTCAATGCAAAATCAGGCCCAAGAATTTTTGGTGCTTTTAAGCTATTAAGTCACAAATAGGGCAATCATGAACTCAATGAAATTTTAACCATGAGTTCTTTTCCAATGTATTGATACAAATTTTTCCCAGTGCTATTTCCTGGGAATTAGATAAAGCAGCATGAAAGTCACCTTTGTCTTTGGTTCAGCCAGAACTCAAGCATTGTGCTGTTTCTGGATACTGCACTTTAGGAAAGACCTGAGGATTTCAGCCAGTGTGCAAAAGGGACATTTCAAATTATTCTAGAGACGAGGAATACCCATCATCCCATTTTCTATGAAGGTGCACTGGAAAATTTGGGGCTCGAGAAAATTGCAAGAGAATTGTAGGGAGAAGTTTAAAATCTAGAAGCAGATAGGGAGAAACAGTTTCCAGTGGCGGTAAAGTCAAGAACCAAGGGACATCGAAGAAAGATCATTGGCAAAAGAACCAGAAATAAAACAAGAAAAATATGTTTACATAGTGAGGTGCTAGAGCTTAGATTGCAATGTTTAAAGTGGTTGTGAAGGCAAATTCAATTGTTGCATTCAAAGGACAGCTGGATAGCATTTTGAAAGCACAAAATTGGCAGGGCCATGGGTGGTATGTGAGGGAGTAGGGCTGATTGGGTTGCCCATGCATAGAGTAGGGCCAAATAACCACTCAGCAAAATTTGAGGCACCTGCACTGGAACAGACTTCCACCCTAAATGGAGGTTTTGCAGCTGGACGGCTGGTTTAAAATATCAAGCTGAAAATAGCTCGGTGATTGGTTAACTCCCTTGGCAAATTAATCATCATGGTGAGCCCTCTGGGATGCTTGCTGATTTTTCTTTTCAGCTCTCTCAGGGGATATGATTGTGGGTGGCGTTGTATCACTTTTTTGAATCACTGCAGTCCTGTGGTGGAAATATTTCCAAAGTGTTGTGAGGCAGGGAATGACAATTTTTACTTCATGTAAAGGCCTTAATGGATGTTACAAAAGGCATTAATAGATGTTACTGATTTGTGTATGCCAGCGATGCTACAAAATGGTTCAATACACTTTTAAGTCATTTTAGATATTTCGAATCATATTGGTAAAAGTTAGTAGACTAGATATACAATATTAAGTAACTGTTTGTGGCAAACCCAGTTTCTACTGGAGGTCAGTCATCTCAGCCCCATGACATCACAGCAGGAGTTCACAGGCCCATCCATCTTTAGCTGCTTCTTCAAATCCTTAGTATATGATCACAAGTACGAATGCTTGCTGAAGATTATGCAAATGACTTCATGATAGAAGGAAGGTCATTTTCAAAATCAGGAATGTCCACTTCCCTTTTCAGCTCATTGGAAATTGAATAAACAGACGGACAAGTTCAGGACTGGACTGAAATGTGGCAAGTAATATTTGTACCTTAAAGTGATGGACACTGAATTTCACTTACATTGCTTGATCTTCATCTGGATTACTCGTGCTGAGTCCCTACCATTCTAGAGCCACTATTGACCAGAAAATGGATTCAACCCAACACAAAACCACTGCAGCTGGGTACTCTTGGGTGCGTGATTCATCTCCCGACTAATCAAAGACTTTCCAGCATCTGGATGGCAGAGGTCAGGAAAGTGACAGAGTAATCTTCAC
Organism: Hemitrygon akajei; assembly: GCF_048418815.1. Classification (NCBI taxonomy): domain Eukaryota; kingdom Metazoa; phylum Chordata; class Chondrichthyes; order Myliobatiformes; family Dasyatidae; genus Hemitrygon; species Hemitrygon akajei. Next base: position 72,591,296 of record NC_133135.1, on the reverse strand, counting down.
TTGCCTGGATCATGAATCTCCAACAACTTTCAACAAACTTATCATCATCCAGGTCATGGCCATCACCATAAGCATTTATTGCCTCCACCAAAGGTGTAGAGTGACTGCAATGTGCATCATCTACAAATTGCTCTGCAGCTATTTGCCGAGGCTACTCTGATAATACAACGAAACCCCGATTTTACGTGCCCCAATTTAACGTGAATTCGGATATAATGCCATGAGTCATTGGACTCCATGTCCACGTCAATCCATACTTCCACTTCTCCAGCCTTGTATCCCTTTTGCCAATCAACTTCCTAGCTCTTGGCTTCATCCCTCCCCCTCCAGTCTTCTCCTATCATTTCGGGTCTCTCCCTCCCCCTCCCACTTTCAAATCTCTTAGAATCTCTTTTTTCAGTTAGTCCTGATGAAGGGTCTCGGCAAGATGCTGCCTGGCCTGCTGCGTTCCAACAGCATTTTGTGTGAGTCATTGGACACTTTTTTTTGTTCAAAATGGAACAAACTGCTAGAAAAAGAAAATCTTTTTCTGTGAAAGATAAGCTTCACACACTTGACGCGAACAAGACTAAAAGTCAAACTCAAGTTGCATGAGACCTTGGGATACCGGAATCAACACTTCGTGGCTGGAAATCTCACGAAGAAAAGTTACACACGTTGCTTTGCAAAGTAGAAGAAGCAGGACTAAAAGCCAAATGCCTGAAGACAGCCAAAGACGTCAGCCTCGATGAATCCCTGTACGAGTGGTTCATTCAAGCTCGCTCAGAAGGCCTTCCAATTTCCAGTCCTATTCTCAAAGCTCAAGCCGAGAAGTTTGACAAGCAGGTCAATGGAGAGACCTCACAGTTCAAAGCTAGCAATGGATGGCTAGGCCGGTTTAAACGCCAGCACAAGATGTGCGTGAGGCAGAGAAGCTGTCTGAATGGATACTGAATTCAAAGGTAATTTACTTGCCAGAAGGTAAACGTGCAAAAATGGGTCAAATAGGGCAAAAATAGGGGTGTTTTAGGATGTTAGGTCAACATTGGGTCAGTTTGAACACTGATTTTCTTGAACCCTGATTTAGCACGACCCCACTTCTCTCGCGATGGACCCAAACGATCGTGTTGTAATGGGGTTTCACTGTACCTCCCTGAACCTGTAACCTCAGCCACCAAGAAAAATATAATCTCAAACTCATGAGAATGCCACCACTTGCTAGTGTGTCCCCATGATACACTCTTTCCTGATGTGGGGATATATCACCTTCAACAACAATGTACCTAAAATACAGAGATCATGATCCTGCAGTACCATGGGAACACCTTCACAATGAGAGCAGTAGCAGTTCAAGACACTAGGTCAGTACTTCTGCCTTGAGTGTAATTAGGTATGGGCAGGAAACACTAGCCTTGCCAATGATGCCCACATATTGTAAAGCAATAAAAAGCTGTACAGACCAAGACATTGTTATCACTTGCTGCGTTAAGTATATGAAGCACTGTTTTTAAATGCAAGGGCTGAAATGACACAGATGTATGAAATGTTATCTGACTTCAGTGCTTTATGAAAACCTATGTATTATTATGCAAATTAGTAAATGGAATGATTAATCACAACTATACTTCCAAACTGGAACACAATTTTGACTGTAATTTGCACTCCAATTCCAATAAAGTCCAAAGATGATAAACTGCGATGGAACAGTTGGCTAGGGGAAACTTGGAAGCAGTCAACTAATGACATCATCAACACAGAACGGGAAGATCAACCACAATGCCCCCAGCTTTACTTTGCACAGAGAAAGGAAACAGCTATCAAACATGAAGTGTCTGCTTCCAGACAAACATTTGGACCTCTCTGTAAAAGAGAGTATTGGGCAGACACACCTTCAGATATTACACATCTGAGAAAAACAAAAATAGAGATTTAACAACCAAAGTGATCAGGCACTGTTGCACATTTAAAGTTAAGGATCATTTTGTTCTTCAGCAATACTTGCATCAAATGCCCCATTTTGTGATTAGCATGCTTACATCCACACATTTAGCTGCAGGTATTCCATGAAGAGACTTACATATTTGTATGCTGTTTTCATGGCAGGATTTGCTTTTGTCATTACTGTATTTATTAGAGCTCCACCTTTCTGCAAAGAAAAAAAAATTGGAATTAGAATCAGAATCAGAATAAGGACGTAAAACCAAGAAAAGGTGTATATAGTCTCACCTTGACTGTGCAGATCCATTGCTGATAAGACTTTGAACTTCCTGTGGATTAATTTGGAAATAATATCCATTATTACAGCTATTAATGCATTGAAATCAGTTCACAGAGGATTAACCCAAACGAATACCAAGAATAAGCAGAACAATGAAATTACCAAGAAAAATAGATTAATACTTCTTTCTGGTAAGCTATAGGAGAGCAAAGTTAATGTTCATATATTCAAAATTTAGAGGAAATATGGGGATATTTTAAGAATATGAGATCCATTTTCCTTTTTAAGTATTAGAACAAAGTTTCCAAAAGACATTTAAAAATCTCACCTTTCAGTTAAGACCTAAACCTCCCCCTCTCCGTTTTATATACAATTGCTACAACATTGCTCTGACCCCGATTATTCTATAATGTTCAGATACACCCACTGCCTATTCCTGAATTAGTGCAAAAAACTGAGCAAGTAATCCAAAATCACAGTGCTCTTCTACAATAATGTCAGCATTTGAAAGCAATCACTATCCCAACAAGACAAAATCAAATCACCTTGAACAAAATTAATGATCTAGTGACTGATCAATGGCCAGGCCTGCCATTAACCTAGACCAAGAGAAAGGAAAGGTGGGTGGATTTGTGTCATTTGAAATGTGACAATCTCAAGGGGTATAAAACTAGAACATCTCTAAAATATTAATAATGAGGATATATACTTTTAGGTTCTTACCTCCACTATAACCTCCAGCAGTGATCTCATCTTCAAAAATATCAGAAAATCCTTTCCCTGCATTTAATTTTTCCAATCTGCCATCAATAAACTAAAAGATAAAAAAGTGCAAGGTTCAGTGAAATTGGAAAAAAAAAACACATAATTAATGGGCGAGCTAGATTGTTCCAATTTAGTTCATTTTAAAAAGGAAAACTGAAGCATCTTCCTTTTTTTTTTACACTGCATATTACAAGATTCATTTCAAATCATCAGGTTAATGCTAGCTCATAGAACAATCCCATTCCCTGATTAGCATCATGGAGTTCCACAAGGAAACAGTGTTCTGTGATTGGGGAGGACGAGGATGAATCAATGGTTCACGGGCAGTTAGTTATTCTCAACTAGCTCTTGCGCGAATACAAGAATCGACCTTTGACGGTTGGGAAAAATGCAGCTAAGATTGGGAAGATTTTAGCCTCCTGCTATGCATGTTTATCTGAAGGAACACAATTTATGTGCAGAGCTGGAGTATTAACAGTTTAATAACAAACCCAATGGTCAGTTGTCAGGTTCACACAATGTAACTATTGGTGAAACATCAGAGAACTGACAGAGCCCACTGTCATTGGAACCAATACATAGCCTATAGAAACTCCCCTTTGGCAGCCTTGTGGCTCAAGCTATCGTAAAAAAAAATCACAACTTCGAAAGATTTTAGCATACTTCAGGATAAAGCTTTAAAAGTTTACCGTGTGGAACTTACAAAACCATACTCCTTTGAGTTTAGCATTCAAACCAAGGGAACTCAAACTGTTGGTTTTGTTACACAAAAATTTAGTTAACGTCTACAAATCCCACAGAAAATACAAATCAATATTACTACGTTATGGAGTGTTCAGCTGAAACGTATGCTTTTGGTCTAATGTTGAATGTTTGAAGCCAACTTCAGTTAACAGAATCTGTCTGTGGTGTTGCCTCCTTCTTCATGCCTCAGCATGAGAAACTAAGAAAACACAGGTCATTTCTTGGGAGGTAAAATTCAAACTCGCAAGGCTTTGTACCAGTCAACTTAATTTGTAAATATTATAAGGGCATGTTAAAATATATAGCCTTGTATTGATAGTTCAGTTCATAACTTTTTCAGATGATCAGATCTCATTAAATAATCCGTACAAAAGATTTCAACCTATTCCATGACAAATCCTTCAAAATTTACAGAACATTTAAAAAAAAAGCCTCCAATCAACTTGTTACAGTTTGATAGCATCAACCGCCATTTAAAAACACTTAGGCCAGAATTAGCTGTTGTTTTTGACTGACTGGCATTAGCATGATCAATGGAAATAGATTCACAGATTTCACAAGTCAAACAGCACAGGGTGTTTAGCGTGTATAGTAAGATGGCAGCATGTACAATTACAGCAGCTGCTATGGGGTCAATCAAAGGTGTATTTTCCTTTTTAAACACATTTTTTAATGATTGCAAGACCCTGCTGGACATTAAGAACTCAAAGTACTGTAGGTCTACCCCATTAGCGAGTTGCTCGTTGGCAGAGAAACTGAAGGAGCTGGTTTTGGTGAGGATCGTGCTGCATCAGAGGCATCGGTGTGTGAAGGAGATGTGTAGTCTAACGGCAAGTGATCGTCTTAGTCGCTTTTCTTGTGATCACAAGACCCCGTTGGATATTGTTAATGCGGGATGCCTCAAGTCCCATTTACTAATTTATCAGCGGGTGAGAGAGGAACTGCGTGGCCTCATTCCTAGTGGGGACTAGGCCTCGAGCTGTGGTATCATCTGTTTACGGCCACTCAGGGAAGAGACGTCAGTGGCGGTGCGCTCCATTGGAGGCAATGTGACACAACATCTAAGGTGGAGCCAGTGCTGCCCCCTAGTGTTTTCTTGGCAGAAGACAAGCCGTATTATGTTTGACTGCATACTTTTGCAACATTCTTGGACTCAGGGCCTTGGACTATATATGTTTTTGTATGACAGTATCTTACCGATATCTTACATGTGCTTGCTATCTTACTGTATGGGTGCTATATGTGATTTGTGCTGTGTGTGACAGCTGGTACCGTGTGCTGCCCTTGGCCCTGGAATAATGCTATTTCGTTTTGCCGTATTCAGGTATGATTGAATGACAATTAAACTTGAACTATGAACAGGCCCTTTGGCCCAACTTACTTGATACCCCGAATTATTTCCACTTCCCTGCGTTTGGACCAGGTCCTCTAAACCAGGGGTTCTAAACAGACCCCTTGTTAATGGTAGGGTCCATAACATAAAAAAGGTTGGGAAAGCCTGCTCTAAACCTTGCCTATCCATGCACTTATCCAGATGTCTTTTAAAGGTTGTGGTAGAGGCAGGGACAATTACGTTCTCTGGCAGCTTGTTCCATATGTCAACCACCTTCTGTGTGTAAAATGTACAACTAAGGTCACCTTTAACTCTTTACCTTCTCACCCTAAATCGATGCCCTGCAATTCTAGACTCCCTTACCTTGGGAAAAGGACCGTGACTATTCACTTCATGATGAAAAATATTTCTTTGACAGTGGAAGAAATAGAGTAAAATTATCCCAAACACCATGGAAGATTCAAGTAGAAGATAAATGTGCAATGGACTACTTATACTGAATGCAGATGTACTGCAGTCACTGGTAAGCTGATGCTGTGAGTTCAGTTGCTAATATGAAGCAGGCTAAGTTCCCGAAAAATCAAAACAATGGCAGAAGAAAATGGCATACAAATGATAGAAACCAGGCAGATATTCTATAACTTTATTGGACAAAGTCCTATTTATTTTAAATGGGCCCTTTTCCAAGAATAAAGGCCTTGGTTCATGGTCAGATCAGTGTATTTTATTGGATTTCACGTTGAGCAGAATAAGATAAAGACAACTGAGCTACCACAGAGCAGAAGTGTCTTTGAAGTGCCGGCTGCTATCGCTCTGACAACTCAAGAAATTCTTCTGCCATAAGATAGCACTTGATTCATTGTCATTCTCCACATACTACTAAATCACATCAACTTAACAGCATGAGACAAATTATCGATGTCTAAACAGATGTTGTATGACAACTTATTCAGTACATATTTACCTCTCAAAATGAGGTAATACTCATCTGTAAATGCATTTGGTAATCAGTTAGCAAACATGCAAGAACTAAGATGTGAATAACAACTTTTGAAAAGTGGTGAAAAAATATTTGACCTTATAATGATTCAGAAACTCTGAGTAGAGTTGAATGAAAAACATAAGAAGGGAAGTTTAATACAGAGTTGTGGATATTGTGGAGGACAATTTTATTTTCTAAGAATGACTCAGCAACACATGACAGATGTTACAGATAGTAATTTAGGTCCTCAGCATCAGCATGACCATTCCCTTCTCTTACCACCCTCCACAACCTCCACACTTCTTCTTGAGTGTTAGAAAAACATCACCGATGGACAAAATGTGCATAAGGATATCCAAATAATGGGATGATCTGCTTCGGTACCCATAATTTCCTAAAACTGGTGTTTATGGAATTTTAGAGAAAATTAAAGGTTTTTAATTAAAAAATGTCAATACATAAGAATTAGATCTGGATATGAGTTTGATGAGGAATCTCAATTAGATGGAGAATTAATGATTGGGTGGAGAATTAATGATTGCTCCATTTGCATTGGAGAACATTTGGAAGAGGTTTGATACTGATGAACTATTTTTGAAGATGAAAGAGGAACAAACTACTTTAAGTTACAAAAAGTGCAATTAGCGGAGGATTAAGATTCAAAGTGATTAGCATATGAACCAGGGTAGATGAGGAACAATAGCTGCAAGTTGTGATTTTAATTGTGGAAGCAGATTCACTGACAAATTGCAAAAGTTTGGTTAAATGACTTTGAGAGAGAAGCAGAAGTATAAAAGAACTGTGAAGAGAATATGAGGGAGAGAGATTAATTAGATACTCCACTGAAGACTCAGCTGAGAGACAATGGTTCAAAATAGCTTCTTCGTACTTCATTATTATGCAAACAGAATTGAGGTGGAGAGTTTTAGATCATTTGAGAGACAGACTGATATGTCTAAAGGAGTTAGACATTCCAGAAAGCTCAAGTTGAGAATAACTCAGGGAGGGAGAATATGCAGAGAAACATGGCTTGAGGAAACAATCTCAAATTAGATGTAGTATTTTTCAGAGATGCTTTGAAAACTAACTAATTGCAGTACACAGGTGACACACCTTCCACCCACCAAATACCGTGAGGCTTATGCTCCCTCAGTTCCTCTGGGTTGACAGATGCGAGGGATAAAGCAGTGAGCCAACTTCACATTTCACCCACAAGTTCTGCAAGTCCTAGTCTTTCTCTGAACAGTGATGTCATCTCTACCCACCAAGAACTTCTCCGTTGAGCATTTATCTATCTACCCGTAAAGCTAATTGCCTCAACTACTCTGTGACCCAAATTTAAACCACACTCTGGAAGAATTCCTCTTGAACTCCCTTTTGGAGTTATTAATGAAAGTCATAATCAGGACCCCTCCCAAGAAGTGGAAGCATCCTCCCCAAAGCCTGGCTGGCATCTGTCATCATAATTTTGAAGATCCCTAATGGCCACTGTTATGCTTTGCAACTCCAAAAAAAAGCTAATTGAAAGAAAAGCATGGAGCAGGAGATAACTCATGTACACTTCCTTTTTACTTTACTGAGGTGTGCACATATGACATGGTGGCATAATGACATATGCCCTTCATATATACGTCTTACATACAACCTGTAGCAGGTGAGACTTGTGACTGTGAAGCAATCTCAGGATCTGGGGCCTCTTCCTTGGTGGTTGTAGGAGTTGACTTTGGAACTTTAGGAAGTGGTTTCGACAGCTCTGGACACCTTTCTTCTGGACGTGTTGGCATCCCGAGGAAGCTGCTCAATCCGTTGATCTATCCCAGGCCACCAGACAAAGCTACGAGCTAATGCTTTTATTTTGACCTTGCCTAGATGACTGACATGTAGCTCCTCCAACACTTAAGCTTTCAGCTTGGATGGTACGGCAACTGTCAGTCCCCACAGAAGGCAACCCCTGTCAAGAGCAAGCTCACCCTGGTGCTGGTAAAGATGGGAGAAATTGAATTTCTGCTGTACATTCCAATCACTTTGGGTGGACATGTAGAACTGAGAGTGTGGGGCTTTTTCTGGTTTTCCTTTTGATCATCTCTACTGTAATCACTGGCACTTGGCCAAGTGGTTAAGGCGTTTGCCTAGTGATCTGAAGGTCGCTAGTTCGAGCCTTGGCTGACGCTGTGTGTGTCCTTGAGCAAGGCACTTAACCACACATTGCTCTGCGGTGATACCAGTGTCAAGCTGTATGGGTCCTAATGCCCTTCCCTTGGACAACATCGGTGGTGTGGAGAGGGGAGACTTGCAGCTTGGGCAACTGCCGGTCTTCCATTTTAAAAAAAAACCTTGTCCAGGCTTGCGTCCTGGAAACTTTCCAAGGCGCAAATCCATGGTCTAACAAGACTAATGGAGGCCTACCTACCTACCGTAATAGAGTGATTTTTGATGTACATTAGGGAGAATACGTCAAGAGTAGTATCCTTTTTTGTAAATTTTTTCAGGTACAACAGAACAATTCATCAGCATTTCCATGATTAGGTATCCTTTTGAATTTGATCTTGTAATTGTGTCCTCCAGGAATTGGAACCCATCTCTGTATTTGTGCTGCAGTTAGTGAAACACCCTTTTGTGGATTGAAAATGAACACTAACTGTTCAAAGTAGTAATGAAGATAAACTCTCTCCCATACAAGTTCTGGTTGAAATGTTTTACCAGACTCATGGCCTCTCTGTCAATCCATGAGTAATTTTTCCCTTCTGCGGTAAGACTATCATGCAAAGGCTATAGATGTTCATTTCCCTCATGACATATGACATGACCGCATCTACATTCCTTAAGGCGAGGAATAACAGGCAAGCTTCAAAGAATAAGGTGGACCACAATGTGTGAGTACAGTGTCTGACGTCACCATTTCCTTTTGTGTTCTGGAACATCACCTCACACTGCTTTGTCCATTGCCATTTCTTCCCAATCAGTAGTAATGAATTCAAGGGGTGGAGCACAGTAGCCCCACAATGTTGGCCCTTCTGCTTTAACCACATACAAGACCAATGTGGTCCATTGGTTACTGTATTTCACTGTTACAAATGTCATTATCTTTTCTCCAGTGTAAGTTCTTAGTTGGTTATCTGCAGGTTTCAGTTCAGTATCTCTGAACTTCAAGGTTAAAGGGGAAGCCTTTTAGGACTGAGATGAGGAAAAACTTCTTCACACAGACAGTGGTGAATCTGTGGAATTTTCTGCCACAGGAAACAGTTGAGGCCGGTTCATTGGCTATATTTAAGAGGAAGTTAGATATGGCCCTTGTGGCTAAAGGGATCGGGGGGTATGGAGAGAAAGCAGGTACAGGGTTCTGAGTTGGATGATCAGCCATGATCATACTGAATGGCAGTGCAAGTTCAAAGGGCTGAATGGCCTACTCCTGCACCTATTTTCTATGTTTCTAAATACTGTACTTTTCAAACTCATTTTGTGAAATGACTGCAATAGCTAAGTCAGTGTCCAATTCCATTTTAACTAATTTACTTCAGGTGTAAGCCATAGTCATCGTCTCTTGTTAGTTTTCACATTGTAACTCTCAAGGCTACGTAGTCCATTGTCACTCTCATTACAATCAGATTTTTCTATCAACAGCATACAGATTAGTGCTCTTTTTGAAACTGCAACTTGATTTTTTAGCTTTTTCTCTTCCTTGTGCAGTCCATTTATTTTTGTCTGCCCGACATGTTCTTTGTATGTTTCCTACTTTATTGCATTTTCTGCAAGTTCCACCTTTAAACCTGCATTAGTCAGGTGTACAAGTCCCTGCACAATGGCAACATAATTTGTATGTCGTGTTCATTCCTGAAAGCTCCAGCATTGTATCTCACTCCCTTTTTTGGCACAATTTCAGCATTTCTACAGCCTGTATTGAAGTATACTTGCAATGATCAAGATAACTGTATGGTGCAAAATGAGGCTTTTCAATCTGTGTCAACACTTGCCAAACTCAGACCCTTTTCTGTTCCCAGTGCAGGATTTTTCTCTCCAAGTATATAGTATTGCCCCAGCAGCTTTTCCATATTACAATAAACTTCTGTTTTGATCGTACCTGCTTGAAGAGTTGAAGTTGCACAGCATTTTGAAGGAAGTGTTTTATAGTGCTGGTTCGATGGGCCACATAACTCTCTTCACAAAATGTAATTGGCTCTCCCTGAAATTAAACATTTAAGAAAATTATTCAAACACAAAATTTTCTTCTTAACAATTCACAGCATGTATATTTCTAATGCTATTGTGTTTTTTTTCCTAAAGAGGACTTGCAATGATCCAGACCAATGTATTACGTTAATAAAAAACACAGATTATGTTCTATGTCGTCAAAGCAATGGTCAACAGGGAGCTTAGAAGATTCCATCTTAACACGTGAGAAACAAACTTCTCATTACTTAAAATATGTATAAGATGACTGAAACTAACTTCATTTAAAAATATAAAAATAAGTTATAGCGAATTAAGCAGAAAGCAAATTATTAACTGTCCTGCTCTAAAAACAAAAGGATCTAGTACTTTCCCAGCATAGATGACAAATAAACTTCATCAGAAGATGGCTGAGTTTGTCACTGAAACATCGGTTATAATTGATACCTGTACCTGGCTGGAAGCCCAAGAAGTTTAGTCATCCTGTTCTAATTTCCATTAACGAATGACCATACAATTACACATTAGCAAGTGTGCTTTACTCTTGAACTATTATATTAAATCTGGATATGGATACTGAATCAGTTACTGGTTTGTGCCAGTGAAAAATGTGTGTATAATTGGGCAGAGTGAGTTCGGGTGCTGTATCTCTAAATAAAAAAATAATTAAAAATCTCAGTACCAACTGAAATAGAAACCTCAAAGTTAGAAGGGAATACAATGTTTATCTGCATAGGTAGAGCACCAACAGTTTAAAAAAAAGCAACTGTTATTTCCCAGGTTCACATAATGCACCTCTTGGTGCAAGATCAGAGAACAGATACAGTCCACTGCCATGGAAACCGACACATACTCTATAGAAAACCCACTTTGACACGCTTGTGGCTCAATTACTGTATAGATTATTTTTGGCTTAACAGTTGGCATTTATATTTGCTTGGCTCATGCCATTTTTTGATAGCTATTTCTCACTGTCTGATTCAAACTGGACAGGACAGCTAAAGCCTAAGAAAGAGGTAGACCAAAACACACCTATGAAACACATAGGACCATCACAGAAAAAACGCACGAACATTACAGGTTATAGTAACAATCACATCTATATACTCACTCAAAAGGCTTAGCAACTACTGCGTATTCTATGGTGCCAGAAATCCTGCTAGCTTTAAATTCTGTTTAACAAATCTGTATGACTTTAAGAAACTCAAGATCCAAGGAACTGTTAAACTGCTGCCTTCCGAAGTCAAAGAAGAAGATGTGAAAACATATGAAGAAATGAGCAACTTTTGTGCAAAATATACACGATCTATGTAAGGAATTTTAAAAAGACATCAAGTGACAATGGCCTAGAACTTCCTCTATACGGGATGAAAGCCAAGATGGTCAATGGTTTCAAAAGGGGACTGGATAAAGTGGGGGCATGGGACTGATTGCATTGCTCTGCAGCGAGCTGGAATACACTCAATGGGCATAAGAACTCCCTTCAGTACTGTAATACCTTATATCCCAATACAGATATTTTTATTTTTATTGCAAACATTCAAAAGCAAATGTATGAGATGCTATGAAGGTTTAAACACATGAAGGAAAACCTATCTACAAATTTGCTTGAGGAAAACTAATTACCATTTAAATGGACTGTGCAGCACTACTTTCATATTCTAGATCTGTGCTTCTTTCATAGAACACAGTAAACAATTTTCTTCTGAAATGTAATGGGAGCAAGTTATATTTATTGCCAATCTATTAATATTGGCAAGCATTGTCAGATGTTTTCATGCTGATTAACAAGTTGATGTGCTGACTGAAAAGGGTATGGAGGTGGAGAGATAGTAAAAAATCTGTAATAACTTGGTTGCATGTTGTGGAAAAGTAGTTGCAAATTGAGACTTGCTGTATACCAATGAAATACTTCATATTTAATATGTTACGAAAATGGAGAAATAAACTAAAAACAGGAAAGTTTCAATTTAGATGTTGTAAAACAGTCTATAAATTATCTAGAGATGATCCAGATGATAAGGACCCTCCCATGCATCAAATAACTTCAAACGTGAAACAGCTATTTGAATAATATACATACTTTTGAATCACCTTGAAATGCAAATGTAAGTTGTATGCAAGATAAAATGCACAAAAAATGGGGTTGTGAAGATTTCTTTGAATCTTAATGTTTATTCATAATACATTATAATAAATCATTACAAAAGCCCATATTTCTGTCAGGTAGACAGAAAATGATAATGTAATGGAAATTGCAAAGACTCTCTGGAGTATGGTTTTCATTTCTGGCTGCACTCAAAGGACACTGTAAAAGAAGCCAAAATTCCAAATGTGATGTTAATAGCGATTCATACAATCATGGAGTGGGAACAACATTAACAATCTTTGCACTATAGTTTGCAATCCATCAACAATCAACTACTATTAAGGCCAACGAGTAGCTTTTAAATACAAACAAAGCAGTGACCTACAAGGCTGGGAAGGAAAAAATATTACCCTAGATTAGTTACAATGCATTAAGATGACAAAATTGGGCTTGTTCTACTTCACATCCTAACTGCTGAAAATTCTTCAGTAGGGTGAATTAAAAAGGTCCACTTTAGTAATTAAAACTAGATCAAGACAGCAGATAATTACAATTTTCAGATGGTTTATTAAGAAAACTCTGCAGATCTGTGACAAAGGCAGAAAATGCTTGAAACACTCAATGGGTCAGGCAACATTCGTAGAAAGAGAGATTGTGTCCATGTTTCAAATCAAAGACACCGTCAGAACTGGGAAAGAGAGAAAACAATCTACATCTTTCCCAGGTGTGATTAAACATTTTTGATCTGAAATGTTAACTCTTGTTTCTCACTTCCGTAGATGCTGCCTGATCTGCTGAGAGTTTCCAGCATTTTCCGCTGTTTTAATTCATTTTTCAGGATCTGAGTGCCTCTAGAATGGTCAGGATTTACCACCCATCCCAATTGCTCCAGAAATGTTGGTGGTGATTTGCCTTTATGATCTACCTCAGGATGGCGTAGGAGTTGGAGGATGAACAAACAGGGGCTGCCGTGGTCCTTTTTGCTGGTAGAGCTTAGTGGTTTGGGAGCAGCTTCCGTAAATATCTGCAATACATTTTGGAGTGGACACGATAGTGAAGGGAATTAATGTTTAGAATGGACTGGGTGCCAAACAAATTGGAAACACTGGCCTGGATGTGCTGAAGTTTCTTGAGCATTGCTCTCATCTGGACTTGTACCTGGTGGACAATTGAAAGGCATTGACCTGAGAGGAGGTGAATCACTTGCTAATGGATACCAAGCCTACAATATGCACAGTGTTTGTATAGCCGATTCTGTAGTTTCTATCAGCAATCAGACAGAGGATGCTAAGATTAGTTGTTAATAGAGTTGATGTAGTGCTGGAGACAGTCAATGCGTGACACTTCTGTGGTGTAAATGTTAATTGCTACTTGTCAGTCTGTGCCTGAAAATTATCCAGGTCTTGCTGCTTGCACTGACTGCTGATTGCATAATAGTCATTTCCACTTGAACAGCCATTTATGACTGATCTAAGGACATTGGTTAAACACCTGAAAATGTTTGGCCCTGGGACACTGCATGAGGAACTCCTCCAATGATGTCCTGGACCATGATGAGTAAATTTCAAGAACAATCCTCGGTTGTGGGAGGCATGCCTTCAGCCAATGGAATGCATTTTCTTTTATGCTTGTTGACATCAGTTTTCTTAGTGCACATTGATGCTGCTCTGAGTCAAATGCTGTCTTTGTGTTCCAAACAAATTTCTGTGCCACGTTTGGACCAAAACTGCGAAGGATTTGGAGCTGTGTGATCTTGGGGAGAATCTACACTGTGCACTAGTGTTGGGAGGATTATTGGCGAGCATCACTTGATAGCACCATTGGCAACAACTTCCAACACTTTGCTGATGATCAAGAGTCCATTATTGATTTGGGTAAGAATTTGATAAACTGGATTTGTCCTGCTATTTTTGTGAAAAGATATAACTGAGCAATCAACTATATTGTCAGGATTTTGTCAGTTGTAATGATATTGGAGCTGTTTGGCTAGAGATATTCTGGATTGTAAATCACTGCAGTGCTGATCTACAATGAAAGTATCCATAAATCTGTCAGAATCCATGTCTTTTATTTCTGCTGCTTGCTGGCACAACGTTAAACTTGCCTTTGTGTATTTGTGTAACTGGCTGGTTTTCATCCCTCCAACCCAAAAGGGTTAAAGTTAAGAATCCTGCATGTGCATATATCTTACTTTGACAAAATTAATTTAGTCTGTAAATTAGTTGTGAAATTACAGCAGGAGCTTGGAATGCAGTTAATGCAGAGGGACTCTCTTGTTATCTTATAGGGGAGTGAGCAGTAGTATTATTCCATTTTTGATGCTGAAGTAGCATATCAAAGGTTGACCTAGTGCTGGCAAAGACAGGGCCATGTTAATCATAAAACATGGGCTTCTCTTCACTGAAAGCTGACAAGTGAAACCATTTATCAGCCTACCCAGGGCCACGTTTCTGCAGGGGAGCACAACTTCCAAATCTAAAGTAGGGCTTCAAAGACACAATGAATGGAAAACAACTACTATATGCTTTCCTTAAAATGAATGGAAAACAACAATATGCTTTCCTTAAAATAATTTTATATACACTCCCTTATTTCAGTATTTTAACTGTGCAGGTAAATATATGGGAGCCAAGAAATTTAGGTAGAAAAATTCAAGCCTATTATTTATTTTATTTAGACATACAGCAAGGAATAAGCCTTTCTAGTCCTTTGAGCCATGCCAGCAGCAATCACCAATTTTTAACTCTAGCCCAGGGATTTCCAACCTGGGGTCCATGGGTCGCTTGTTTAATGGTGTTTGTCCATGCCATAAAAAAGGTTGGCAACCCCTAATCTAGCCTAATTACAGGATATTTCACAATGACCAATTAACCTACTAACCGGTACGTCTTTGGAATATGGGAGTACTTGGAAGAAACTTAGACATTATACGTGGATGAAGTACCAACTCCTGCTGGAATTGAGCTCTGAACTCCAGCGTCCTGAACTGTAATAGTGTCCTGCTAACTGCTACATTAACATGGCACCAGAGTTGTTGCAACCATGAGCATTTATCCGACACATTGAACTCAGAGAAGCATCCAACGGGGCTTCTCTGCAGAGTGTTCAAACAAAGTTGTTTCCACAACGTGCCTGATGTACACAGTACAAGCAGGAGATCTGGAAGGCACAGGATCGAGGAACCAATGTGTAATATGCTGCAAAAGGGATACAGATACCCAACAGGATCCAGCTGGTACAGAGCTAATGGCAGTGCTGTAGATTGTGGGGTAGCACTGGATACCATAGTTAGTGGTGCCGCCGCATAGCTCCTGTTACCCATGGTCAATCATGACTACTGCCTGTGAGGAGTTTGCACGTTGTCCCTCTGACTGCCTGCTTTTTCCCTGGGTCATCCCACATCCTAATGATGTGCATGTTGGTGGGTTAATTGGCCACTGTACATTACTCATGTAGGTGGGCTATAAGAGGGAAATTGATTGGTATTGGGGGGGATGGGGGCAGGGGGAGTGAACAAGTTACAAGGAAATAGTGGGGAGAGCGGTGAATGGGATTAAGAGGAATCTCTGCAAGGCAGCACAGATTTGAAAGGCTGAATGCACTCCAATGAAATATGGTTGGGGCTCCATCGTGACTGTGCAATTTAATATTATTCCAGTATACAGTTATTTCAATGATAGCTTGATCCATGAAAGCAGCTTTCCAACTTTACATTAAAATTTATTTTGATGATACACCGTGTAATAAATCATTTCTTCAAACTGAAATGATGTACTTCAAAAATAACAATATAAAATCAAAACAACCTTCAGCAAAACAAGCTTATTGCAATAAAATAGCCTGAAGCAACAAGGGCTTGAAAGGATTAAAGTTTTTATAAATATATTTTTTCTCATCACTATGATATTCAGACAGTTATTTCAAAGCTATCTGCAAGTCTGACCCTCAAAATGGGAACATTCATATTTGAAGTGTGTCAGTATTATGAACACAGACAATACCCCTTTAATCTTTGAGAGGATGAAAACTTTACATGTTGTAACATTCTGATACAAATGGATACATTTTTTGGCTGTGTTTCAGAGTTCTGGCAGTTAATAGCACTGGGAATTACTGCTGCCAAGACCTATTACACATGACTTCTTCCCCATTGAGGAATACCAAAATGTTGTCAGCAAAAACTCTGAACTGTAGATCAGATTATTCAAAGAAAAACCATTAAAAGCAAACTCCAATAGGTACTTTTCTCCCTTTCTAGAGTTGGATCAGGAGCTTTGTGTTTAAATCCAGTTTCTATTCAAAGCAAAAGCACAAGAAGAAAATAAATCAAACAAGCCTTTCTTTTTTTTTTTAAACTTTTTTTATTGTTTTCAAATAGTTACAAAATAAAAGTGTATGAGAAATAAATAGTATTTTTAGTACTGAAGAAAATAGGAAAAAAGAAAATAGATAGCAAACTAGACTAAATGCAAGCTATCTTTTTTACCTGTGAGATTTGTGTCTGTATCTAACGTGGAATGATTTTTTTAAGCTTAGAATAAGACTAAGTAGCTTTAATCACCTGCTGGAAAATGTTGCTACCAAACACTAAATTAGCTGCAATTCAACATCAAAAGGGCAACTCATGTGGGGCTCACAAAATGGCTGCTGCTCTGACAAGGTCTAAGCATGGTCTTAAAAGAACAGCAAGTGATGGAAAAACAGAACGGATTCACGAGAAGTGACAGAGGATGGTTTCAAGATGCTTAACAATGGGGCCCACAGTTACAGGTTGGAAGAAAGGTGAATGTATAAGAGGCACAGAGAAATTGAAAGTTGGCAGACAGGGTCATGGCTATAAATTCACAGGAAAATAGCCGCAAAATGGCAAGATGGTAATTAATAAAGATATTAAGGGACTAGGAAGCACCGTCAATCATACATGGTGCAGAATAATGCAAAGGTGAATATATCACATGGAGAACAGGCTAACAAAGAAAACACTGGCACTCACAGCACGTGTAAAGAAACCAAATTGGAACAATCTTGCTGGCATGTACTTCTTGTCTGCAATATCTTGTCAAGATGCAGAGGGCTTACCTAGCTGCCCCAGAACTCTGATGTAACCTGAGAGGTGGTGAAACTTCCATAGATGTATTGAAGCCCTACCTACAAGACATCCGAAAAAGCAGTGAAAGCTGGCAAAGGCCCAAAACTGGTGAGTGTTTCAAAATATCCATCACTCAGATGCCGATACAAATGATTAAAAATAGAATAACTTTTCAAAATAATGGGTGAATTTTTCAAGAATAATTAAGAATGGTACACAAAAATAATTGAGAGTGAATTGCTTTCCTCTGGATTCTGTTTACGATGGTCAACAGTGAAAGCAAACAAGAGCAGATCATTTGGCCCCTGCTGGTGCCTCTGCTTTTCCATAAGGTGACAGCAGACCTTAATCCACAGTGCCACATTCACCCTAAATCCATATCCTGGTCATGGGGTAGTGCATATTTAATTAGCAACCTTCACTGACTGATGAAGTCACTGTGTTCACAGACCAGGTAACAAAACTAACTGACCCAATAAATGTGTCACCTCTGTCACAAAACAGTAGAACTTCAGTCAAAATACTGAAGAGTCAGTATGCTTTATAAACCAAGTGTTGTATTCAGAATGTATTGAAATAAAAATTTCCAAGAAATATTGAGATTCTCTCGCATTTTAAGCATTACTTTTTTTTATATCCCAGCAGTTCCATTTTTGCTCAGTAACTCACACAGATCTGAATGGTTCCAAATCAGATCCTGAACAGCAATGATAGAACTGACCTCAGTCACACCAGTTTGGATAGGAATGCGAGTCTTCCAGAATGACAGACACAAGGGAAAATCGGGAGAAGATTTCACACGGAGCAAGGGGAATATAATGTTCAGCGTACAAAAACTAAACGTAACGGAACTCAGTTCCCAAAGTCCAAAGAGAAAGGTCAGAAAAACGTGTATTGTCATTCGAACTCATGAACCAATTTATTTACCTTCATGGGTATTTGTCATGGAAAAAAAGGATTTTTTTAAACAATAATTTCATGCATTTTGGGATATGAAGAGTTAAGAGCAGCTCCATGATCTGCTGGCACTAAAAATGCATGCTTTCTAAGTCTTCTGATAGAACCGAAGAAGCCAATATAATGCATCAACAATTCTCTTCATTCATTAGGAACTAGAATGCTTTCTAGGCTTTCGTCCCAGAGGAAACCCAATCAAGATTTTAAAATAAGCCTTTCTTTTCATTCATCGGATTACCAGCACCATGTTTTACTTAACAACTAAATAAACAACAGACTCCAAGATGGGAATGAGTCACTTTTCTTCCATATAATTGGTTCAAGGTACATTAGCTCATACTGCAGCATCCTTCCCCTCATGCAGTGATCTCTTACTGCTCCCGATTATTAAAAAGCAACAAAACACTGGCTCATTTTCTTCTGATAGAAAACTGACACAAACGAGGAAATACTCTACAAACAATTTAGGCAAAGCTAATTATTGCACATGAAAAAAACTGAGTTCATGTATCCTGCAGAGACATGATGAGTATTTTAAGAACTGTACATAAGCAGCAGAGTAAGTATATAGAACACACATGTAGCCCATAAAACAATGTTGTTGAAGCACCACTTGTACCAGCATTTTCTAAATATGAGGAATGAATGGGCAATTACTAAATTCCGATATGAACTTGGATGACCTCCTGTGACATTGCTCAACGGAGATGATTGACAATAGACAATAGACAGTAGGTGCAGGAGTAGGCCATTTGGCCCCTAGCCAGCACCACCATTCACTGTGATCATGGCTGATCATACACAATCAGTACCCAGTTCCTGCCCTCTCCCCATATCCCTTGACCCCACTATCTATAAGAGCTCTATCTAACTCTCTCTTGAATGCATCCAGAGACTTGGCCTCCACTGCCTTCTGGGCAGAGCATTCCACATATCCACCACTCTCTGGGTGAAAAAGTTTTTCCGCATCTCTGTTCTAAATGGCCTACCCCTTATTCTTAAACTGTGGCCTCTAGTTCTGGACTCACCCATCAGTGGGAACATGCTTCCTGCCTCCAGCGTGTCCAATCCCTTAATAATCTTATACGTTTCAATCAGATCCCCTCTCATCCTTCTAAATTCCTGTGTATACAAGCCCAGTCGCTCCAATCTTTCAACGTATGACAGTCCTGCCATTCCGGGAATTAACCTTGTGAACCTACACTGCACTCCCTCAATAGCAATAATGTCCTTCCTCAAATTTGGAGACCAAAACTGCACACAATACTCCAGGTGGGGTCTCACCAGGGCCCTGTACAGCTGCAGAAGGACCTCTTTACTCCTATATACAATTCCTCTTGTTATAAAGGACAGCATGCCATTAGCTTTCTTCACTGCCTGCTGTACCTGCATGCTTGCTTTCATTGACTGATGTACAAGAACACCTAGATCTTGTTGTACTTCCCCTTTTCCTAACTTGACTCCATTTAGATAGTAATCTGCCTTCCTGTTCTTGCCACCAAAGTGGATAACCTCACATTTATCCACATTAAACTGCATCTGCCATATATTTGCCCACTCACCCAACCTGTCCAAGTCACCCTGCATTCTCATAACATCCTCCTGACATTTCACACTGCCAGCTTTGTGTCATCAGCAAATTTGCTAATGTTTCTTTTAATCCCTTCATCTAAATCATTAATGTATATTGTAAACAGCTGCGGTCCCAGCACCGAACCTTGCGGTACCCCACTGGTCACAGCCTGCCATTCCGAAAGGGACCCGTTAATCGCTACTCTTTGTTTCCTGTCAGCCAGCCAATTTTCAATCCATGTCAGTTCTCTGCCCCCAATACCATGTGCCCTAATTTTGCCCACTAATCTCCTATGTGGGACTTTATCAAAAGCTTTCTGGAAGTCCAGGTACACTACATCCACTGGCTCTCCCTTGTCTATTTTCATAGTTACATCCTCAAAAAACTCCAGAAGATTAGTCAAGCATGATTTTTCCTTCATAAATCCATGCTGACTCGGACTGATCCTTCTACTGCTATCCAAATGTGTCGTAATTTCCTCTTTTATAATTGACTCCAGCATCTTTCCCACCACTGATGTCAGGCTAACCGGTCTATAATTCCCTGTTTTCTCTCTCTCTCCTTTCTTGAAAAGTGGGACAACATTAGCCACCCTCCAATCAGCAGGAACTGTTCCTGAATCTATAGAACATTGGAAAATGATTACCAATGCGTCCACGATTTCTAGAGCCACCTCTTTAAGTACCCTGGGATGCAGACCATCAGGTCCCAGGGACTTATCAGCCTTCAGACTCAACAGTCTATCCAACACCGTTTCTTGCCTAATATAAATTTCCTTCAGTTCATCCTTTACCCTAGTTCCTTTGGCCACTATTACATCTGGGAGATTGTGTCTTCCCTCCTGAAGACAGATTTAAAGTACCTGTTCAACTCGTCTGCCATTTCCTTGTTCCCCATAATAAATTCACCCGTTTCTGTCTTCAATGGCCCAATTTTAGTCTTAACTATTTTTTTGCTATTCACATACCTAAAGAAGCTTTTACAATCCTCCTTTATATTCTTGGCTAGTTTACCTTCGTACCTCATTTTTTCTTGGCGTATTGCCTTTTTTGTTATCTTCTGTTGCTCTTTAAAAGCTCCCCAGTCCTCCAGTTTCCCGCTCATCTTTGCTATGTTATACTTCTTGGTAACAGTCTTGAATACAATGCACATGATACCAGTGCAAATCTACAGACACATTTAATGAAAAAGTCATCCAACTAGTATCATATGTGTCCCTTGTCTGGGACCATGTATTGGGTTGAATTTTGGAATAGGAGAAAGAAGGTGAGGGCTTGCACCATCCACACTGTGCACCAGTGGAGTGCTGCAGTACTTCTAG
The DNA here is from genome assembly GCF_048418815.1 of Hemitrygon akajei. Taxonomy (NCBI): domain Eukaryota; kingdom Metazoa; phylum Chordata; class Chondrichthyes; order Myliobatiformes; family Dasyatidae; genus Hemitrygon; species Hemitrygon akajei. Next base: position 72,570,079 of record NC_133135.1, on the reverse strand, counting down.
GAACAGTGTTTAAAAATTTAATCATGATCCACACTCATCTGACACAGTGATCTCAGTACAGAGAGTTTCTGATATTGCTGGTGAATGCTTTTAAATTGGAAAGAACCTATAAGATTTTATCAACTCACTGAGGGTGGACACAGTCGACTTTTGTTCTTTCTTTTTTTTAAATCTTGACATATTGAAGAACTACACACTAAGCATATTTAGTAATTAAGGAACTTCAATGTACTGGTTCTGCATATTTCACATATGCAGAACCAGAAAGTGGCCACTGCAACACAAAATTCAGAGATCCTGAAAGACAGAGGTCTTGCAAACTGTAATTCACTATATTTCAAAATCAATATAAGATGCAGGCAAATTCACCCATACCATCCAAAATTACTTTCTCCACCCAGTTGTTTACATAAAAAATTAAAGTCTTCCTTTTTATCAGTTATTTTTGTAGTTATTAACTTTTTACTTCAATTACTGCCATTTCACGGAAGGAGGTTATAAACCAACTTCCGAGCAGCATTTCACACATGCGTGCACGCAATTTGTCAACAGCAACCAGGCATTCTCAACACCCAGTCAGAGAAAATTCCCACTTCTAGGCAGGTTGCAAACAGAATACGTCGATGTGGTGGAATTTCGATATGGCAGTTCTAAAGATATAAAACCAATTTTAAGGGAAGTTTAACACTTTTAATTAAATTGAAGTGAGTATTCCTGTTATGGGAATGATTCTCACACATACCCAACAGCATTCTTTAATGTAATTTATATTATTCTTTCTTCCATCAATTTGCAAGTCTGCTCACTGGTTTTGTCTTTCCATTTATCATTGGATTTCCAAACATTGGCTGCCAGCAGATTCAGGAGAGGCTGTAAGTCCTTTAGATATCTAACCTATGAACTCTTTTGATTTGATTACCAACATTTCTGACGTTTGGGTGAAACTTGTTCTTGGAAATCATTCATGTTTGCCAATTTTCAAAGTAAAGATCAATTTCAGATATTTAAAATCAAATAGATATATATTTTTATTTGAATACATCACTGAATATTACCTCGACTTACTTTCCACCCCTTCATTGATTATTCCTGTAATAGTTTGATATCTTTCCCATGCGCAAGGACAGAAAAGAATAATAACATTACATCACAAAGGACAATCACCACTGATAATCGACAGAACTTAACTCTAACACACAAGGTTCTCAGGTTTCTGAAAGAAAACTATTCTGCTTCCTTCACCCAAACTCTCTCCTACTAATGAAGCAATTCCCTGATAAGTAACACATTAAGTATTTGTTAAATCTCATAGAAATACTTTAACTTAGATGAAGATCTCAGAATTAAAAATTAAAAATTATCTGAGAGTATTGTGGACAGGCTCTTTTGAATAAGTATAGGTCTAATATGGTGACATGGCCTAACATATTATAACACTTGAGATTAATCTGACATTTGAACAAGTCAAGTACAACAGTGGTATGATTATTCTCCTTCAATCATTGAACAGGTCATCATGCGAAAAGTCCTCACATAAAAATACTGTTAAAATTGTTGTATTTCTCTTAATGTATAAGTGTAAACTTTTTGCCAGACCCAATGGATAACTAGTGGAATTTCCAGGAAGCCAGAGTGGTAAAATGGTAAAACCTAGCAGCAAATGGTCGAGCAGAATGTAAGTGTGAAGAAGATTCAAAACCTGAGATGAAATCATGGACATGGAGCTGCAGGAGAACAATATCGTCATGAAACCAAATCTAAAGACTGCTCACTTCTCCAATGCACGTTTAAGCCGAAAGTTAATATAACAATGGAGAGATCTTTTCATTTGTAGATACTTACAGGTTTATATCGTAGTGCATCCCGATAGGAGCCAAATAATGCTGCCTGTGCCTTAAGGAAAGCCCTGGCCACACCATCACCAGTGGCTGTAGACTGCTTCTTCAGTTTGTATTTCAACGATGAGACCTGTAGAAAGAGAATAAATAGAAATTCTGGGTATATTGGTAATCCAAAGGGGAGGCATTCCTCTCTGAATGCTTACAAAATGAAAAGAGAACCGATGAAGAGACTGATGAATAAAAAGAGACTGATGAAAGCTTGCTAAGACATAGTGTGCAATGCAGTGACTATGGTAAGGAAACCAGTGAGCAAAGAGTGATAGTGTAGTTTTAGTTTTAAAAATTTAGTTGAATAAATTTTATTAATTGTATTCATTAAATTCAGGTAAGGCACGTCATGGAAGGTGATGTGGTGCAGTTGCAGTATATGGGAATTGATGGAAGCCACTGTGATCCATGGCAACAATATCTACTGTGCCTGCCTCAGAGTTGATGAGCTGAAGTCTCAGATTGGGAGAGCAATGATCAGAGACGGAGTATTACCATTTTGCAACCATGTCTCTACCGTGGCTAAGTGTGGAAATGAAATATTCCAGGCAAAATGATGTTGCCCAACATCCAACAAAGGAAGAGGATGAAGGCCAGAAATGGCTGAAAACATTGGTGGGAATTGTTTATAGGTCCCTAAACAGCTCTAGTAATTCAGGAATTGTAGAAATCAAGAAATTAGAGTCACATGTAACAAGAACAGTGCAACATTCCTTAGGGGAATTTAATACACATTGAGACCAAATTCCCAGTGGAAAATATAAGAAAAGGTTTTCTACGCAAGTATCTCGCAGAAGCAGAGCAGACCTGATGGGCCAAATAGCCTAATTTTGCTCTAATATCTTATAGTCTATGGACGCATTAAAGGAACTATTTATTTTAGATTAAGTATTGTGTGAAGAAAAAGATAAATGATATCATGTGGAAAAGGGACCTTCAAAGAAGGGTGACTGCAATCTGCTATATTTTACTAAAGTGGACTAAAATGATTTAGTTCTATCTGAAAATAGGATTCTAAACTTTAACAAAACAATCTATGATGATATGAAGTACGAGTTGGCTGCAGACTATGTTAAAACACACAAGAGTAATTGAGCAAAGACTAATACTTAAAGGATTATTACATGACTTACTGCAAATACATATTCCCCCAAGACAGGAAAAAATACACAGGAAAAGTTGTCCAGCTGTTGCGAACATGATAAATTAAAGACAGTATTAAATCAAAGAAAAAGGCTTATAATGTTGCCAGAAAGAGCAGTAAGCTTGAGGATTGGAAAGGAAAACAGATTTTTGAGAATAATTTTATGAGAAATAAAGACGGCCAATTTTTCAATAGATATGTAAAATGAAAAAAGATCAGCAAAGTCTCTTAAGTACGGAGATTGCAAAAATAATTTGTTGAATAGGGAGAAATTAAACTTATACTTTTTTGACTGCATTCATGGAAGACACAGAACACAACCCAGGAGAAGCAAACTAAAACAGATCGACAGTGCATGAAAAATCTGAAAGAAACAAATGAATGAGATTGGAAACCGATGTTCCTAAGACCTTGGTATCTGCATAACATGTTATGTTTTGTAACTCCCAAACATTAAATGTATTGAAAGAAAAAGAGAGCTAGGAATAACACATATGCCTCTTAGTTCTACCTTTAGTGAGGTGCACACTTATGACATGGGTGGCATCATGACGTATGCCATTCACATACTTTTACATGTTACTCATAATGAATTATGTAAACAAAAAATGCTTAATAAAACAATATATTTACAATATTACACAACTATCACTGAAATATTAAATACATAACGTTCCTCCTTGCTTAGCTATAAACTCCAACTCAATATAGAATGCATCTCAACTCAAATAGGTAATGTACTACTCTGGAGTTTTTTATATATATATATATATACACACACACATATATGTGTATATATATACTGTATATACACAATATACTATAAAATGCAATCACTATACAGATATATGCACCCACAGCATAGTAAATTATAAATTGCCCCATTCAGGCCTAAAGATTTCATCAATGTGGAGGATTTATTATTTTTGTGGGAGAACATCTTTCCTGAAAAGGAGGGGATTCACTTTGCTTGGCAATTGAGGCTTGTGGCTGAGAAACAACCTCAGGTTCTGGGGCCTCCTCCTTGGTGGCTATAGGAATTGACTCTTGGACTACAGGAAGTGGTTCTGAGAGTTCTAACAATTGACTCTGCTCTCCTCAACTGATCAATGTGTTGTCTGCACAATTTCCACTGTGTATGAAATGTGGTCCAGTTCTGTCCTTAATCTTTCCAAATACCCACTTTTGGTCACCCCCCGTAGTCCCTCGACACGACTGCTTGTCCAGGAGTGAAACATCAAAACTCCTTGCTTGAGGCACCCTCAATTTGTCTCAGCTGTTTGTCCTGCATACTCCTTCTGAGATAGGGTTTGAGGAGATCCAAGCATCATCTCAAGGGACAATCCAGGAACAGCGTAGTTGGTGAGTTGCTGTAGTGTGTGATGCATTGCGATATGCAAGGAGGAAATTGGTGAGCTTCTGATTCAGTGACAGTGTAGTGTGCTCTGCTGACATTGCTCAAAGTGCATTCTTAGGACTCTAGACAAACCTTACCACCAAGCCATATGAAGCTGGGTACTAAGGTGCAGATGAATGGAATGATTTATATTCACTTTCGGGAGTGACTTTCTGCAACAAACCATCGTCCATTCACACTGACCAAGTGTTCTGGAACAGCAGTCCTTGAAAAGCAGCTTTTCAATACACCAACCATGTGTGAGGCTGATGGAAGTACTTCTGGCCCCTTTGTAGCTGCCTCCACTACTAACAAGGAATTTGTGCCCATGAATGGTAACATCAAAATGCAGATGAATCCCCTGCCAGGGCAATGCAGGACTTTCCCCAAGAATGGAGGGGTCTGCTGATCTACCCCAGACCATCAGACAAAGCTTTGAGCCAACACTTTCATTTTGACTGTGCCTAAATGACCAGCATGTAGCTCCTCCAACAAGTTAGCTTTCAGTTTGGATGGTACAACTACTCTCAGTCCCCACATAAGGCAATCCCCGTCAAGGGCAAGTTCATCCCAGAGCTGGTAAGAATGGGGAACTGGAATTTTTGCTGCACATTACAGCACTGTTGGGTGGCCATGTAGACCTGAGACAGTGCAGGGTTTCTTTTGGTTTCCCTTTGAATTATCTCTGCCACAATAGGGAGACCTTCAATTTGCATTAGGAAGATGGTGCTAAACAGTGAATCCTTTGCTTGCATCTTCGGAAACAGCTCAATTTTCATCTTTAATATCTTTATTTTTCCCTTTCAGGGTTCTTTTGAAGACCCTGACCTGGAGTTACATGCAGATTTTGGTTCTTTGCGGGAATGGGACCCGTTCTTGGGTTTTCAGTACCGGCCGTTGTTTGGCATGCCAAGGGTTCGGCCTGTGATTCCAGCTCGTATATGAAAGCTTAAGATCTCAGGGCTCTGGAGACGGGCGGATTGAGGGTCGGTGTCACAACAGGTGACTCGTGTGTCATCAGGGAGACCGGAAAAGCTTTCGCTGTGGGACCGAAGACCCGAAATCTTCATGATCTTCAGGCACAGAGCCCGTAAAAAGCAACAAAACGGACTTTTTAACATCATAAACCAGCCGGCTGCTGTTATGTCTCCCACTTGCTGTGAAAATGGGGGATACCTCCCTCTCCCTTATTAGGGAGAGAGAGAACCTGTGGGCTGTCGAATGTCGGATGAAATGCGATAGTCTTTGGGATAACTACAAGGTGTGCGTCTCTGCTATCGCCTAGCTCACACTTGTGCTCGGTAGTGGATACGCTTTCTTTTACTGGGGGTGGGAGGGGTGATCACTGCTTGTTGCCGCTTACACATGGGGGGGCTTTGGGGTTCTCATTCATTCATTTTTTGGGGCACTTCTGTTTTCATGGATGTTTTGTGAAGAAAAAGCATTTTAGGATGTATATTGTATATATTTCTCTGACATTGAATTGGACCTTTGAACATGTCAAGAGGAGTGTACTCTTCTGTAAATTTTTTCAGGTATTTCCTTTTCCAAGGGTAACAGGTCAATCCCATCAATATTTCTACGATTAGTTGTCCTCTTGGATATGATCTTGTAATTGCATCCACCAAGAAGCAGAGCCCATCTCTGCATTCATGCTGCTGCAGTTAGCGGAACACCCTTCTGTGGACTGGAAGTAGACACCAGTGGATGATGAACAGTAATGAGGGTAAACTCTCTCCCATACAAGAACTGGTTGAAATGGTTTGCACATCAAATCAGACTCAAGGCCTTTCAGTCAATCTGTGTACAACTTTTCTCTGCAGCTATAAGGGAAATTGGCTATGCGACATTTATTTCCATCACTCATTACATGTGACATGACTACACCTATATCATAGGGTGAGGCATCACAGGGAAGCTTCAGTGGACGATGTGGATAATAATGTGTGAGTGCAGAGCCTGACCTCATGATTTTTTTTGCTTTTTGGAAAGCCACCTCATGCTGTTTTGTCCATCGACATTTCATCTAGACCTGTAGTAATGAGATCAAGGCATGGATCACAGTAAGCCAAGTTTGGCAGGACCCTGCTATAGTAATTGACAAATCCTGAAAGGTACCACAACTGTGACATGCACTTTGCCCCTGGGGCATCCACTACTGCTTGAATTTTCTGAGCACACTTGTGTAAAATCCTTGTGCGTCAATGATGTGACCACAGCAAGTAATGCTTGGTTTAAAGAATTCACACTTGCTGTGCTGTCCTCTGAGCCCATAACCTTCTAATATTTTTAACACTGTCTTGAGATTTTGGAGATATTCCTTGTCATCCTTATTGATAACATTACGATCTAGGTAGACTGATCTCCTGGGCAGCCTTGCAATGCCTGGTCTATAGCTTTCTAATCCAAAAATAAGCCTATTGTATTGATAAAGCCCTTTGTGAGTGTTTATGGTGGAGTCCAGAACGAGGGGTCACAGTTTAAGGATAAAGAGGAAGCCTTTTAGGACCGAGATGAGGAAAAACTTCTTCACACAGAGAGTGGTGAATCTGTAGAATTCTCTGCCACAGGAAACCGTTGAGGCCGGTTCATTGGCTATATTTAAGAGGAAGTTAGATATGGCCCTTGTGACTAAAGGGATCAGGGGGTATGGAGAGAAAGCAGGTACAGGGTTCTAAGTTGGATGATCAGTCATGATCATACTGAATGGCGGTGCAGGCTCGAAGGGCCGAATGGCCTACTCCTGCACCTATTTTCTATGTTTAAACACTTTTCACTCTTCTTCCATCTCCATCTGTAGGTAGGCCTCTGTTAAGTCCATTTTGCTGAAGTGTTTTCCTCCAGAAAAGTTTGCAACGGTATTCTCTATCCTGGGTAGAGGGTATTCATCTAGTTTTAGTACTGAGTTGATGGTGACCTTAAAATCACCACAGATCCTGACAAATCCATTCTTGTTGGCTACAGGGACCACTGGTGTTGCCCATGGGCTCCAATGAACCTTGGAAAGAATTCCTTCTTTTATCACAGATGGCACAAGGAAATGGACAGGCTTTGTAAAACTTGAGTGTAGTATTTTCATTTAACACTATTTTACCCCTGATATGTTGGATTTTTCCAGTGCCACCTTTGACACTGCTGTGGTATCAGGCCTGATGAACGGCTGCAGCCCCATATGTCGAATGTTTACTTTTTTCCATATCCATAGACGATGTCTGGCCTACTGAGTTCCTCCAGGATTGTGTGTGTGAGAGCCAGTATCCAATTCCATTTTAATTAATTTGCCATTCACTCCTGGTGTAACCCTTATTGCTTGTCTCTTAACAGTTTTCACATTTTACATCTCAAGGCTATACAGTCCTGTGTTACTTTCATAATTCAGATTTTTCATCAGCAGCATGAAGATTAGTGCTCTTTCTGAAACTGCAATTTGACTTTTTATCTTCTCTTAGATAGATAGATAGATAGATAGATACTTTATTCATCCCCATGGGGAAATTCAACTTTTTTTCCAATGTCCCATACACTTGTTGTAGCAAAACTAATTACATACAATACTTAACTCAGTAAAAAAATATGATATGCATCTAAATCAATATCTCAAAAAGCATTTATAATAGCTTTTAAAAAGTTCTTAAGTCCTGGCGGTTGAATTGTAAAGCCTAATGGCATTGGGGAGTATTGACCTCTTCATCCTGTCTGAGGAGCATTGCATCGATTCCTGTGCAGTCCATTTATCTCAGTCTGCCCAACACACTCTTCGTATGTGTCCTACTTTGTTGCACTTTCTGCAAGTTTTGCCTTTAAATCTGTAGCAGTCTGGTGAATGTGCACCCTTGTCACAAAGGTAACACAACTGGTTCAGCCAGGCCTATTTGTGTAGTCACTGCAATTATTTTCATGCTCACTGTCATTCCTGACTGAACCTCAATTGAACCTGTCTGCAGTTTCCATTACAGCATTTTCAAATACTGTTTTAAATGCCGTTTCTGATTGCTTTCTTGTAAGATTGCACAAACTAAATGATCTCCTAGTGCAGGATTAAGCCTGCTACCGAATGGGCAATGTTCATTCAATTCAGCCACATGAACTGAAATGGATTCCTCTTCCTTTTGATTCTGCTTATGAAACCTAAAGCATTCTGCAATCAACAATTGTTTTGGTTCTATATGTTCCTGCATTACTTTGATATTAGCAAAGCTTATTTTGGCTGGTTTGGTTGGAACAGTTAAACTTCTAAGCAAACTTATTCCTTTTCACCTAATGCATTCAGCAAAACCGGCACTCACTTTTTATTGGCTATTTCATTTACTTCGAAATACTACTTAATGCACTCAGTATACAAAATCCAGTTATCTGTTGTATAATTGAATGCATCTGTTTTTCTGATGTAGCCAGCCATTTCTGCTTTTCTTTAAATTTATTATTACAACAGTACTCACCATTAATAAACTCGTGAATATTGTCTGCTTTCTGCTTTTTTTTAAAAAAAAGTGAATGTTTCACTGCACTTTTTTTTTAAAACTCAAACATCTCACTGTGGTTCAACAGATAAGTAGTCATCTTGGGTCTGTTTAAAACTTACTTGTCACCACTGTTATGTTGTATAACTCCAAAACTAATTGACAGGAAAACACAGAGCCAGGCATAACCTGTACGCTCCTATACTTCTCTTGTTTGTTCTGTCTTTTCTTACTCAAAAAATAGAATTACAGTTGCTACATTTTAGTCCATGGAAAAATCTAGAATCTTTTGAATTTTGGAGTTTGACAATGTGTGCTATCCAGAATCTTCAAAACCACCTTCTAAAAGCATGGAGGCAAAAGGGGCAGCAGCTGCTGGAATCTGGAGCAATAAACAACCTGTTGGGGGAAAATCTTGTGTGTTGAACGGTGGGTTGAAACCCTGCATCAGGATTTGATGTACTGCGACCCTAAACGCCAATAATTCCTTGTTTGCTGTTCGACTTGCTGAGGTACCTCCAGCAGATAGTTGGTTATTTCCAAAGCATAGTATTGCGCGTTTAATATTTCAGTAGTAATGGAGTAATATTTTAAATATGTTGTTTGATAAAGCATTCTTTGTTATTTACATAATTCATTATGGGTTCTATGCAAAAGTACATGAATGGCATATGTCATCACGCCACATGTCATAAGTGCGCATCTCGCTAAAAGTAGAACTGCAGCATATGGGACTGGGTCGTAACATTGTAGTGAATTGAGAACTGGGCAATATACAGCAGAGAATTTAAATAAATAGGTCACCTTACCTTTGAATAAATAGGTAAGGGGGTAGCAAATCTTTGGAATTCTGTTCCCAGCAGACCGTGAAGGCTTAATTGCCAAGTGGATGGTGACAGATTTTAGGATATTAAAGAAATGAAGAGTACCTAACATTAGTGCCACAAAATGGTGCTGAGGTCACTATGTTCTTAATAAATGGCAGGTAATATGCAAGGTGTCAAATAGCAAACTCCTGCTTCTATTTGTCATGTTAAAATATTTTGATAGTTTTGACTTTAAATACTCTGATACACTTTAGCGAGCAACACACCTACAGATCTTCACTGCAGTTGTGCAACATATCGCCTATCACTAAGAAGAGCACACTTTTAAAATCACTGAACCAATCAGGGCTAAATAAGCTCCATCTTTTTTCCCATTCATAACTAATTAATATTGAAGACAGAACTCTCAATGCAAGAATAATTTCAGTAATTTGCAATGGTCGACTTTTTCTTCAGTCTCACAGTTACTTAGAAAAAAGAAAAACAGAAATAAAATCACCGCACAAATAATCGCAAATAGCTGCATAATGAAATGAGACCAAATTTTCATCAAAATATAATTAGCAATAAACTGCACACTGAAAAAAAAGGCAAGAATGCAGACAAGGGATGAGTAATGAGAAAATACAATCACTATAACTTAAATATTGAAGCATTTTTTTCTGTGCTTCAGATAATGATTTGCTGTTTAATTACTCATTATACTTCTTTTAATAAAGATAACCAGCACAGTACAAGGCATCAGAGAAAACTAAGCACTACAGGTGATAAACCTTTACAGCAGTGACATTTTTCAGTGTAAAGTCACAGTTACTGTGATCTGATCAAAGAAAGGGACCCCCATAGGGTCCAATTACAGCCATATTTTTATGGAAAAATCATTGAGTTATGATGTTCATAATCTATGCAGAAAGGACTTTACAATATAGGTCTTTTCCCAATAGCTGTGATCTTTTCAATTTACATCAAGGCTTGATGGCTACAGATGAAAGTTTTGAAATCCAACTCATTTAGTGCTCTGGCTGCATATACCAAGCCTCATTAAGTATTTTCAATTAACTTCAGCACAGGTTGTGAAGTACATAATCTATATCTCTGTGGTGAGAAAGGTTAAAGAACATACAAATCCACTGGACTCTCTATGCCCTTTTAATTAGTATGACATGGAGGATTCATTCTGTAAACCATCAGATAACAAAATATCAGGATTTCTCAGTCTGAAAATTTTAACAGGTGCAATACACCAGTACATGCCAAGGGCAGATCCCACAAACAGTACCGTTGGGGATTAAAAAGAAATAATAGGGCAATGGCAGTTAAACTATCTCAGAAGAAAGTTTCTCAGATGCATAAGTGGAGAAATTTAATGATTTAACTGGAAACGAGGAAATGCTACATTGGCAAGGTTTGGAGATTTCAGAACAAGCTGTTTATTCCCACTTCTGTCTAAAAAGTGTCGTGTAACAACATGCTTTTGGACAGAACAGCTACTGAAGGAAATTATACCCATTGACAATGTAATATTGAGAACCCTGTTTCAAAGTAAGTTTCAAAACTCTAGAAATATTAAAACTTAGTTTAAGATCTGCTTAGTTCATTAAAGAATCTAAAAGTAACTGCCCTATTAAATAAGGCAAGGAACAAAATAAAAGAGCAGCAAAACTGCTTAGACTACACTATGCTTAGGCCTTGAGTTTTGACACTGTATCATGTTATTTTGTAGCCTGAGGGTGAAGTGCCCAGTAAGTTTGTTTTTTGTCTTCTTTGGCCATTACACAGGAAGGCAGGCAGGACAGCAGACTTTTGGCTCCTGCAGACATCATTAATAAAGCAACTAAAGACAAGGGAACCCTTAATTTCCCTCTTTAGTGAGAGTAACAAATTCAGAACAACCAAAACAAAGGTTCTTGATATTTTTAGCACAGGTCTAAGCTGTGTTTCTTTGGATTTAATTCACTTTAATTTAATAGCCCACTTTCTAAGTGTTCCGAAAAATCTTATTCTTGGAAACCATTCAGGACAATGTTCTTTGACATTTATCAAAGCTTTAGTGCAGAAAAAATATATTAAAAACAAGAATAAAAACCTAAATGAACATGGTTTTCAAACATAATGATTCCTCTAGATATGCAGAAAGATTTTCCTGAAACGAGTTGTACAAACTTATGTCTCAGAGGCAGAATTTCTCTGCTTGGCCCCTTGCTGATCACTATAAGGTGAAGTCTTCATCGACTTAAAAGGAAATCAGGCACTATAACTATTGTTATACAACCTGATTTTCAAGCTTTCAGACAAAAGTTCTGCAGGCAAATGAGAAGAATTTCAGTCGGCACGGCTTGAAACCTTCCTTACAAACCTGAATCTTATAATGAAAAACTTCTTTCCTCAAGAAGGCGAGCTGAAGGATTTATTTCCTGGAGGTCCACATGAACAGTGAATGCTACTGGAAGCACCATTGCTGCAAACCAAATGCATCTGCGAATAATGTCAACAGTAATCCATTGTGATGATTTGGGTTTTAAGTGATATTTTTGTTTAGTTATTTGCAGGGTTACATCAGAGATACACTAAAGTTGTATAGTTAGGATCAGCCAATTTTGCATAAAGACGGTAGGTTGTTAGGTGTTCACCAACATCTTGAAGAATGTTTTCTTCAAACAAGATGCACCTTGCCTTGCACCACATATTCAGGTCTGTATTTAGTTCATTGACGCAAAAGTCAGTATCAAATGCACATGCACTTCACATATTATCATTAAACGTCAACTGTACTTTTTTCCGATAGATGCTGCCTGGCCTGCAGAGTTCCTCCGGCATTTTGTGTGTTGCTCCGATTTCCAGCATCTGCAGATTTTCTCTTTTTTGACATATCATCGTTGCCAGGGTCAACAGGCAACTTGTTGTGATCCATTTGCCACATAAGAAATAGTTCCAACAATTATTTCAGAAGGTTTGAAACAATAGACAAAAATCAAATTGGTGAGCCCAATTTGCATTAAATTTCCCTTGATTGAAAATGAAATTTGTGTTAGGTTCTCAGAAATGTGAATTGATATTTAAAAGATTTTGACCAAATTACAGCCAAATCATGAAAAGACGAAGGTGCAAAAATTGGTTTTGTTACTAGCAGATGTCCCTTAAAATGTTTTGTATGGCTGTTCTCCTCCTCTTCAGAAAATATTTTGGAAAAAATGCAGACTCAACTAATTTCTATGCAGTTAAATTAGATAGAACACCAAGGAACAGCAGTGAGTACAATTAATTTTAATGGTTTTAAGGAGGAGATAAATAACTGTTCCAACATTATTCTGGTGAAATGGCTGACAGGTGATTCTTGCTTCATATCACTTCAGAGCAAACTGATGGAAGGAATTTTTTGAATGCAAGGTGTGCACAGGTGGCAAGAATACGCATATTTACGTTTTATAAGTTTCAAAATCTATTAGTTATTGAGGCTTGCCAGGATGTTACTTGGATTGGAGGATTTCAGTTATGGGGAAAGATTGGATAGGTTGTGCTAGCTGTCCATTTAACTAGGAAGTTTGAGGTGGGAATTGACAGAAGTGTGTAAGATTATGAGAGGCAAAGACAGGATGATTAAAAACAATTAGTCATGGGTTTAAGGCGAGAAGAAGCTTTAAACAGGATCTGAAGTGTTTTTAGACCATGAGACCACAGATATAGGAGTAGAATTAGGCCATCTGGCCCATCGAGTCTGCTTGGCTGATCCAATTTTCCTCTCAGCCCCAATCTCCTGCCTTCTCCCTGTATCCCTTCATGCCCTGACCATTTAAGCAACTATCAACCTCTGCCTCAAATTTACATAAAGACTTGGCCTCCACAGCCGCCTGTGGCAAAGAATTCCACAGATAAGAGAGTGGTTGATACCTGGAACACACTGCCAGAGGATGTGCTGGAATAGACACAAATACTCATTAAAGAGACATTTAGATAGACATAAATAAGTAAAGCATTGAAGGATATGGTCTTAATGCAGGCAAATGGGATTAACGCAGACTTGCAAAATGGTTGACATGGATGGAGTGGTACAAAGGGCCTACTTCAGTGCTGTACAACTCTGACTCAATGACTAATGGTCTTGATTTCAAATTGTTGTTTTGAATACAGCTTTTCCTTAGCAGAATCCACTGCAGTGACGACCAAAAGCTGCTAAGGATAATGTTACAAATAAGGAAGCCAAAAAAAATCATTGCAATAGGAAATTTCCAAGTTTGCATTTTCTCAAGGCTTCACCTTGTAACAGTAGAACAAGATCAGTGTTTTGTTCTTCATAGTTTTTATCAATGGTAAAATTCGTGAAACAAAATTTGATCAGGAGATTTTAGATCTACATTAATGTAACAACGTTTCAGCAAAAGCAAGTAGATAAACAGGTTTTCAGTGGCTAGTCACAATTATTATTCTTCATTTGGAAATACACAGTATTTCCTAAAGCAGAATGCTATCAAGAAAAGTAATATTTCTAATAGTCCATAACTCTTAAATATTATGTGTGAATATCTGACAAGAGACCATTATTAAGATGGCAGCATACAACACAGCAGTGTGTCTACATGAAAACAGTTCAGTAATTCAGGACAACTGTGACCTGGAGACCTTTATGACAACTGAGACCAATATAAAAACTGACCTAATAATAAACTCCATATGGACTAAAATCATTGTGGCATGAACTCACATGTAACTAAACATATCTTGTAACGGCTTTACTCAAATCAGCGGGAGAATATATCATAATTTTTAAAAATTGCTTTATCTGGGAAGGGAGAGAAGAGTACAAAAATGAAAATAGTGTGCACAGACTTTTGTATATTTGATAAATTTAAAAGCAAAGCACTTACTTCTTGCTGTAAATTTGCATGTTAATTTCTAGAGAAGTGTAACAGATACTCAGAAACGGGTACTTCTGTATTGCGGTATGCTATTTACAGTTTGCTTACATTTATACATTAAGTACTAATCACCTTGATTATTAAGAAAGAAAAGTAGTGGAAGCAACACAAGATCAAAGTACAAATGCGGTTGACATCTCTTTCATCAGGCTTCATTGATAAAGAGATAGCCTTCTTTAACCGTCCTTTAATTTAGACCAGTATCCTTTTGCGCCAAGTTAAAACTGTCATTTTTTTTCTAAAATGAAATCTAAGCAAAAGAGACCATTTTAAAACAAATAGGATATTTCCATTGGAAACATCTCAGTAAGTAGGTGGAAATAAATTAAAGTGCACTGGAAAACTACTAATTCAAGGAAACGAATGTTTCAGAATACTGAAGATCAAAGGATCAATTTTGTGACCCCAACTGTAAAAGTATTACTTATTATATTGACCAGTGCCATCCGAGCATTAATTAAAGGAAAAAGAGCTGGCAGGTGGCAGGGAAACAGGAGCTGATAATTGGCCCCCTTCTTCTACTTGCCTTCACAACTCAACTCGTTCTTCAGCAAGAAATGCCACTAGGCAGACAGAAATGCATACTTTGTAATTTAATGATTAAGTATAAGATGAAGAGACTTACATTTTAAAAAGCTACAACTAATGAATGCAGATATCTTTCTGATCATGAGCTTCATTTACAATTGGCTGCACAGCTCAAAACCTCTGCAGCCATAGTTGAAAATAATTCTGTTTTTGCAGGAGTCAATTTACAGCTTCTGACTTTCACAAGAAAAAGTAACAAATGAGATACTACTAACCGCTTCCTTCCACTCCCCATCCCCACCCTCGCATCTACCAATTTGTGATAACAGAGGAGATTTTATCACATTCAATGAGCTAATGAAATTAAAAAAAGGCACTGCTCATTTCTTACTTACCACTTCGCTCGGTAGATTGTGAAGGTCATCAAATGGTGTTTCCAGTGTATTTGTATCTACATTTAATATAATCACATCTTCTATAGCTTTGCACTTCACCTTCTGTTGAACAGAAAAGAGAAATGGTTCAGCACGGTTGTAAATAAGATTGCCCCATTTTCTCAAACAGGCCTATGGTCTTAAGAGTCATGAGGTGAGAGGAAATATCATTTTTGTACAGTTGCCATGTCACCAGCCAGAAGTGCTCTCCCTGGGGACAGCATTCCACAGACTTGAGTGAGAGTGTTAACTGTCTGTATTTGGCAACTTTATGGCAGTAATACTCCTCTTACAGGTTGCTGTGCAAAGCCAGAGGGTTAAGGTCACTTCCACAAAATGAGTGACCATAAAATTGACTTTTTGTTAAATGTAAGGGCTCAATTACAACTGCAAAAATTTACTTTGCACTGAAATGAAATTTAATGCAGCTTAGCATGCATGATTCCCAGTTCCATTTCAGAACGTTTAGTACGAGTGTCAACTCACTACTTAGAAAAAGGAATATTTCAGCAGTACTCGCACTAAGTCATCTTCATTTAAGTACACAAGCATCAACAAAAAAAGGTGCAAAAACACATCAGGCTGTTTACCAGAAGAAGCAGGAAGACTGTGTCTGAAAATAATTAAGTAAAGAATTATTAAATCATTATTTAGTGACTGTTTTAGAAATGAAATTGCAGGGGTATGTCAAGAGAAAAAACACGCTTGAGTTAAAATGGGGGTATACAATGGAGCAGATTGAAAACACTTATCAGAAGGAAACACATAATAAAAAGGTTTAGGAAGTCAAAGGTAAGGAAAAAGGCTCCAGGCTCTGACAATTTTCATTTATGGGTCCTGGTGGAGTTGACTGAGATTCTAAATGCACTCACTGAACAAGAGTTTTGCCATTTGTGGTTAGTGTGCAAAACTAAGAGGTTAAAGACAAATTTGTTTCCACACTGAAATTAACAGATTTTTAATAGCTACGAAGCATAAGCAACTGAATAAGTTGCAAACAGGCAAATATGATAATGAACGTCAAATAAAGGGAATATATGCGGGAGAAATAAATAACAGGCCAGGAATCAGCATCAACCATGAGGAAAAAGAAGCGTATGAACTATAGGTGCTGCTGGCCAGGCCAGTGTTGACTGCCCATCCACATTATCTGTGGTAAGCCATCTCTTTGTACCTCTTCAGTACATTGCTAATGAGTGGAACATTCCAGGATGATCACCCAGTAACATGTAAGCGTCAAAAACATATTTGCAAGACACAATATTTGTAGCTTAGAAAGTAAGTTGGAAGTGGCCCATGTACCTGCTTCCAGCAATAAAGCTGTCAAAGAAACTTTGCTGATTTGTGTGTGTGGCATCTTGTAAATTAAACATACAGGGGAGCTATTTTGTTAAGTTTTCCCTCATATAGCAATTTTCTCTGCCTTATCTGATTGATTCTAAAGTTTGAAAAAACAAGGCCAATATGAGATCCAGAAGGAAACTCAGACAGAGCTGCTTTCCAAAGCAAGTTATGGAAATGTGGAACGTTGCGACAAGGAGCCATTGAGACAATTATTTTAAATGGAAGCTTTTAATAGGAAATTATGCAAGAAGAGGAAATAGCAAATATGCTAAGCTACATGATGGAGGTTCAAGTGAACATAAAAAAATAATTTGTACATGAATTTGCTGTGCTACCTGCTTTGTATTTTATAGAATGCCACAGAAAAACAAACTGCTGCTGATCTTAATTAGATACAAGAAGTTTTGAAAACAAAACTTAGAGGAAGTACAGATGCAAGAGAAAGCTTGTGAGTACTTTGCAGTTATCTGGTTTTCTGCATTAACTACTCATAAAATGTTTTCTGATCTTCATCTACATCACAATAATAGACAAACACAATCTGCCTAAACAAATAACACACAAAAAATTGTACTTTTCATGTCTGTATTGAACACGTTGTTTAATCATTCACAGTCCAGGCTGGAAAAACCTTGTACTTAATAAGTGGTAGAACCTCCTTTGGCAGCAATTACTTTCACCAACCATTTCCTGGAGCTGCTGATCAGGCTTGCACAAATTTTAGACCATCCCTCTATACAAAACAGTTTCAGTTCATCAATATTTCTGAGACACCTTACATTAACAGTCCTCTTCAGCATCTCAATTGAGTTAACGTCTGGACTCTGACTTGGCCATTCCAAAAAACAAACTTTCTTTTTTTAAAAAAAAAATCATTCTGTTGTTAATTTACTTGTGTTTCAGATCATTGTCTGGTTGCATCATCCAACTTCTATTAAGCTTTAGGTGACAGACTGCTACACTGATATTCTCCTGTAAAAATGGCTTGATACAATTTTGTTCCCTCAATGACTGCAAGTTGTCCAGGTCCTGAGGCAGCAAAGTAGCCCCAAACCATGCTCCTCTTTCCACCATGCTTCACAATTGGGATGAGGTTTTGGTGCTGGTATGCAGTGCCCCTTTTCCTCCAAACACAGTGGTGTGCATTTCGGCCAAAAAGCTCAACTTTTGTCTCATCTGTCCACAGGACATTGTCTCAGAAGTGTGGTGGAACATCCAGGTGGTTTTTTGCAAACTTGAGTTGCAGCGATGCTTCTTTTTTTGGCGAGCAGTGTCGTGTCCTTCCACGAGCACCATTCTTGTTCAGTCTTTTTATTATAGTGGACACATGAACAGGGACTTTAACAAGTTCTCAAGATTTCTGCAGGTCCTTTTCTGCTACCCTTGGGTTCTTTTTCACCTTCTTCAGCATTGCATTTTGTGCTCTTGGTGTGATCTTTACAGAATGCCCACTCCTAAGGTGAGTAAGAACAGTGCTGAATTTCCTCCATTTGTAAACAATTTCTCTTACTGCAGACTGCTGTACGCTCAGGTCTTTAGAAATGCTTTTGTAGCCTTTTCCAGCTTCATGCATCTCTATAATTCTTCTTCTAAGGTCCTTTGAAAGTTGCTTTGATCAAAGCATGGTGCACAGAAACAGATTTTTCTTGCGAAGAGCAGGCTCTGTCAGTAACGTTGCTTTGTGGGTGTCTTTTTTATAGGGTAGGTCACCTCAACAACCCACACCTCCAAACTCATCTAATTGTTTGGAATATCTAACTCCAAATAGCTTTGTAGAAGGCATTTGCCCAGTGGTTCGCATACTTATTTGAGCCTAGACTTTGATTGTTTAAATGGTGCACTCAGTATTGATGAGAAGTAGTACAATTGTTTGTGTGTTATTAGTTTAGGCAGATTGTGTTTGTTTATTATTGTGACTTAGATGAAGATCAGACCACATTTCATAAGTAACTAATGCAGAAAACCTGGTAATTGTAAAGGGTTCACAAACTTTTTTTTGCCTGAACAGAAAATATCTGAAAGGAAAAAAAAAAGAGGTCCAATTTGGTGTGAACACCAATGCAAACTTTGTGCTGGAAACTGAAATCCATGTCCTACAGTTTGCTATGCATTTGCATTGAAATATTCATGTAATATCGAAGCGACCTGCCTAGCTTAAATAATTCTAGTTTCAGGCACAACTGCAGTTTCCATCCCTGTGTCTGTCCATTTGAATGAATGAAAGCAGCAAGGCCCCTATTTTCAAAGGTATCGCTTAGTTGCACTGGTTCAGGAGCATAAGCTGTTGAGGATAGAGGAATCTCTTCATATTTTCACATGATTTGAGAGTTTCAACTGTTTCCCAGCAGTAGAAAAAAAATCCATTCCTAAAAAAGATCAGCTCTGTATAACCACAAACAACAGAAAATCTGCAGATGCTGGAAATCCAAGCAACACACACAAAATGCTGGAGGAACTCAGCACGCCAGGCAGCATCTATGAAAAAGAGTACAGTCAACGAAGGATCCTGATGAATGGTGTCAGCCCGAAATGTTGACTCTGCTCTTTTCCATAGATGCTGCCTGGCCTGCTGAGTTCCTCCAGCATTTTGTGTAGTGTTGCTCTGCATAATGTGCATTTTATTCCAGTTTTAAAACATCACATGATGCTTTCCTGGTTGCAGTCTCTTAAACCTGTTGTGTTTAACATGAGTGGATGATCAGTACGCAAGCTGAAACATTAAATTTTGAGACTGTAATGAAGATATAAATGGGCATTGGTTTCCTTTTCCTTTTACATGGATGGCTTAAATCATTTACATGGCTTTCATGCCAAATCATGCTCATCTTAAATTCGGGCATATTGCAACAGTAAGGGATAACTTCTAGGTTGTGCACATGGAAGTGAAAACCAGACCTTAAGTCTCTGCACCAAGCAAGAGCAAACAATATTACAGAGAACTAGAGGTGAAAGCTAGCTGATACAGTGTACTGGGAAGTAACTGGTGCAACAGAGCAAAACATGTTAAATTGTCAATGACAGCACAGCAACTATTTGTGTCAGTTAATTTAAGTTACTTTCACCACTACACTGATTCAGTGTCTTCAACCTCAAGCATTAACTCTGCTTCCAGCTTTGCTTGATCTGCTCAGATTTTTCAGCATTTTTTTTTTGTTTTTTTATTTCACCTCTCTACTTTTTGGCTAGAACAACTCAAGTTTGCCTCTAACCTTCAAGTGGATATGTTAAGTTGCCAGAATGCATTATGGCCAGAAGCATTCAGGTGGCATTTAGACAGGGGCATGACAGGCAAGATAATGAGGGATATGGACCACATGCAGGTAGAGGTGCGTTTTAAATTAGCATCATGTTTGGCACACACACAAGATAGGCTGAAGGGCCTGTTCCTGTGCTCTGCTACGTTCATGTGGTTAAAAGGCAACCCAATAATACAGCTCAGGGAACATAAAAGCAGTTCTGTTTCTGCACTCAGGTGAAAATCATGTTTTATAATTTGCACTTCAAGGTGCCTGCACCAACTTTTGCCATCTCAGATCCTGCCAGCAAAAGAGGGAAAGTATTTTCTACTCATATAGTTCAGGGATCTGATGTCAGAAGCATATATTCCCAGATCACGTATGGTGCAGATTAATCTGGAGTACTTCTCCTTTTATTCAGATATAAAAGTGTGCCACAGAAAGCTTAATCTGGTACACCAGTGTGATGACTTTCCTCTCTCCCACCTGCCCAACGGTCTCCTACATCATCCATCATGTTTCAAACCTACTGGGCAATGAATTGAACAATGGCAGAGGAGACTAGTCCAGCTCTGAATATATTATAAATGAAATAACAATTTTCTCACTTGAAATAGCTTGAACACATCACCTAAAACACTTCCACATAGAATTTTTGACATCATTCATATGGAATACACTGTTTCAGCAGTTAAGCAAAACTACCTCAAGAAAAAGTTATATTCCTAAATATGGAATACAACTATTTTGTATTCCAGTTAATTTTCTACATTCTAAAATTAGTCAAGGCTACTCCGTAATCTAATGTCTGGTTTTTATTGTTTTTCTAAATTTTCTATAAACAATTCAAGATTCATGCCTTCATATCTAAACAATTATAGGCACTACATTTCCACTACTTCTATAATACTGCCCACAGTGATATTACACCAAAACTCAAAGGATGGTAAAAAAAAACTCTGTAAGCCCATCTTACCACCAGGGAATATGTTTGTAAATTCCACAGTGGGTAATGTTCCTAAAAATCTAAGCACAGAAACATTAAGCAAAATAATTAAACAAAGAGCAGTATACTATTATAATACAAAATTGTTTTCTAAAAATAGGTATTTTCTGTTTCCCAAAATATCACAAAAGTGTTCCCATTTGTCATACCCAGGATTTTTTTCCCCATCAGTAAAGTATATTATTGCACACTGTCAACATTCACAACACAAGGCAGTGACAATATTGTTGGCATGATGTCGTTGACATTTAATCAACATTTGCTTCTGCCCTTCAGGCCACGTAATAAGATTTCTATTCTATGACTTAACATGTGCTCACGTTGCTAAATATAGTTTAGAAACATTCAACTTACTTCCATTAAGCTCGAATGAACACCAATGAGATAGGGCATTGGGGCACTGGAAAAGAAAACAAATTCTTAAGTGTTTATAAGCAGATCATAATGACTGAATATCAAGGCCTGCATTGTTGGTCAACCAATGTGTTTTAACATGTGTCTAGTGGAATACACAGCCCCACTCAAAAACCTTTCACACAGTGAGCTCCACACCTCGACTGTGGATAAACAAGTGGGAGATACACTTACATAGGAAATGAGAGAATTAATAATCAGTAAGGAATAAGGGAGTTACGCTAGTACCTAGATCAAATGAAGAAGTTGGTATGATGTGCCCAGCTGTCAGGATTTCTAAAATAATTAGATATGATGAAAAACAGATCTGGAAATTTGAGGGTATAACTTTTAATTGTAAATACGTATTTGCAGCGCAAAAGGATTCTAGTAATGCATTGTACGAAATCTTTCCATATGAGAGCATGGACCAATATTATGGTTTTGCATGCACACACATGTGCATTAAATGGATAAAATTAGTGAATTATGAAATAATGCTTCTTTGGCATGCAAATTATAACAGAAATGGGCAACTATTAACAAGGCTTGTTTTTACTGAAGGATATTATTTGTTAAAAATGCAATTTCCTATGGCAATTACTGTCCTTACATTATGTAGTAAATGATAAATAACTGCTCTCATTTAATAAAATAAGGTTTGTAGAAACACTGCCACTGTATGTGCGTTTATGCTGTAAGCAGTGGCTTCCCCATTAGAAAATGAACTGAAAGATCGCTTCAGAACAAGAACCAACAAATGATCAATTTAATATGGGGTTCTGAGACTCATTTCCCAGCACAATATTGCATCACTGTACTGACAACTCCTTCACTGCTTTTTTTATCCACAGCATGATAGGTGGCTTCTGAAACAACTATGTCTGGCGTCAGCAATTAACACTGACAACTGCATGTGTTTGATATTTCACACAGAAGTATTAGGATATTCTTCTTTATGAAAGGAGAGGAAATACTTCTGATTAAATTTGAAGTATTCCATTATTTAGGGGCAAGGGCAAAATTGTCCTTCATTTCCAGGCAGCGTGCTGTTCTTTCCAGCTTTTTTAAAAAAAAAACAGAATAAATTCACAGAAGCTAAGATGTTTATAAAAGGCTAAAATGCTTCTCTCAAATATTAACAGTACACAGAATACAGTCTCCAGCTAATAACATTTTAATCTCTATTTTTGAATAGTCATGACTAGCTTAATTTGTGTAAACAGCAACATAAACCCTGCCAGCAAGGTAATCCCAGAATAGTTCTCCAATCCCTAATGAATCTACAAGACTGGCATTCTGTCCTATATGTAGTCCTGTGTTTAATTACAATAACTTCATTATGTATTTTCATATGTAATTAATAGTTTCAGGTTTTGATTTTTTATGTTTACAATCTTTTCATGAATTATCTAGTATATTCCACAATTATTAAGGTTATAAGGTAAATTATTAAGGTTACAACATTTAAATGAAACTCTCTGAATAAAGTAACAGAAGAAATTTAACAATAACATCTTTTAAATAATCTGAAAACAAGTATTCTTTGAGCAGAGTACATATAAAGATCATTTTAGGTCAATGTTTGTGGGTGTCACTTGCAAGGCTAGTGTGCATTGCCTGCCCATAATTGCCCTTGAACTGTGGAGGCAATTAAAAGCCAACTATGCCAGTGGTTCTGGAATCACATATCGGCCAGATCAGATAAGGATGACAGAGTTTCTTCTCTGAAGGGACATCAGTGAACCAGATGAGTTTTACGACAAGTGGTTTCATGGTCAATGCTACTGACAACAGCTTTTCATTCCAGACTTACTTAATTATTTGAATTCCCCAGCTGCCGTGGTAGGATTCGAGCTCATGTCTCTGGATCAGTGGTCCAGAACTGGTTACTAGTTCAGTAACTCAACCACAATGCAGCACAAGGCCTCATTAACACCATTAACACAAGATGCAATAAATAATTGCAGGCTATATTGATTCTCCCTCCTCCTGGCCCCACCAAGCATTTATAATCATATTAAACCATCTGATGCATATGCTTTAATGGAAGCAGCTCTTCCCACTCAAATCACTATGGTCTATAGCTGATACAACACTGATTAGAAAGTCCATCTGTCAAATTTCACAGTAAAATAAAAAATAAATTTACACTCTTTACATGAGGCATCTTAATTTTGAACAGCTGGAAATTCAATGCAGAATCACTTTAGCAGCTGCAGTGTTTCAAATGAAATATTTTTAAATTGCATCCAGCACAAACAGCAGATTCCTCAACCTAGTATTTATTTGTATTTGACAATTGTTAACTGTATCCTCACAATTGCTTTTAGCTTGTTCAAAGAATGAGCTCATCAAGTATTCCATAATAGCTCTTCTGCCCTACAATTGCAACACACAGACATGATGTGAACAAGCATGGTTGAAAATTGCAAACATGTTAACAGGGATCTCAAAATTAATTTTGAGATCAAAATTGCAACATGAACAAATTGCAATGTATCATTTGATTAGAATTTGCTTTAACAATGCAGACTGTTATTGGGAAAACAAAGGGCAGGGAAGAGGGAGAAAAGGACCTGTGGGTGAATACACTGACATGCATAGTTGTTTAAAGAATTTGGGCTTCTGGATTGATAATCAAGGAAGGGCCATAGATTAAATACAGTCAATTCTGAAAATCAAAAGCAATCTCCTCTTTTGTTCTACTGGTTCTACTGAATTCAGTGCTGATTTCATTCTTGCACCTTTAGTGAGTTGGAAAGATTTAGTAGGATTGCACTCGATAACTTGTCAGCAATGGCAAGTACAACCAGACTTTTTAAATTTGATAAATTGTTAAATTTGTTGATGGAAATACCAGAAGGAATATCGTTTCACTTAATTATTAATTTATTCATTGCCGGAAACACAATTTTAATCTGGGCATCTTGTCAATGGATTGAGAACCAGCCCAGACAAGAGTTACCCACTGTTGCTTCATACTCACAGAAGGGAAGAAGAATAAACCAGAGGCCAGGAATAGCAGTTCACTGAGTTTGTAAGAATGATCCTGTTGATATCAGTAGACTCCATCTGGTTGCAAAGCATCTCTGAAAATTGCTTCTCTTTGCTCGAACAGAGCCACCCAGCTGTCCCCCAATTATCTTCCATCCACTCATCACCTGTGTGTTGTCCCTTGATGACCTTCTCTATGCATTTCCAGTTCACTTATGAACATGCACTTTAACAACAACTTTCTCACCATGACTCCTCTTTATCTTTCCCATAGGTTCTTGGGGCAAGACCACAGCTTTGACATCCAGTCTCCGACGGAATAATTTCAGCCTCTTTTAAATAAGCTCACCATTACTCCATCCTCCCTGACCATAGTCTCAAGCTGACCCAGAAGGCAAAGTTTTCACCTTGACACCAAGGAGTAAACACACCTTTCCGTCACCAAGCCATCAATTGTCACCTTAATCATGTTACACACTACTGCCCCAGCTACACTTGCTTAAAGCTTGAAAGCTACTTGTTTTTTAAAAAATTTTCAGACATAACTATTCCTATACCTCCCATGTTTCGGTTTCCAGCCATAATATATTTCAGGTAACTCAAAGCCTGTAGCCTTTCAGACACCAGTGCTTAGTATGACTCATCATCAGCATTTAGCTCTTACCTGCTACTTAAATCCCTCTGAAGCAAGGGTTACCAACCAGGGCACCACAGGCCCCTTGGTTAATGGCATAAAAAAGGTTGGGAAACCCTGCTGTAAAGGCTTTCCCACTTCTAATGTAACCATGAACAATTCTTTATATAGTCACAACAAGCTTTTCATTCCTCTAAGCCAGGGTTCCCAAACTTTTTTATGCCTTGGATCGATACTGTTAAGCAAACAGTCTGTGGACCCAGGTTGGGCACCCCTGCTCTCAGCCCATTTTCTTATGCATTGCCCTGCACACATACTGGCATTATGCCTTGGCTACCACTTTTAGCAAACTTTCAGACACTTGCACTGTCATCTGCTACTTTTGGCTCAGCTTCCACTTTTGC
The DNA here is from genome assembly GCF_048418815.1 of Hemitrygon akajei. Taxonomy (NCBI): domain Eukaryota; kingdom Metazoa; phylum Chordata; class Chondrichthyes; order Myliobatiformes; family Dasyatidae; genus Hemitrygon; species Hemitrygon akajei. The sequence continues at coordinate 72,544,474 of NC_133135.1, read as the reverse complement.
CTTTGTGAAATGTGTTGAGATCTTTTCCTGCATCAGAAGCATATTTATATTGCATCATGAAATCATGAACAGAGAGCATGCTGTTTATAATCAATAGTAGACTCACTCAGTCTATTTTGTCACGATAGTGATTACATATCTTGGAATACAAAACATATGAAGCATTACACGCGTAAGCAGATAGCCCACAATGTAGAAATGATGATACAACCATTTTTTAAAATATAATTCTGTCTTCATGCTTTTGAGTACACTAGGCAACTGATCAAAGAAAGATATCCAACCTGTTCCTGTGCTGCACTCATCAATGTTCTATATAATCAAGTGAGAGATTATTTTTAATTTTCTGAAATATGAGTTTAAATATTTTCAGGTTTTGATAGTAGAGTTCCTAGTTTTTAAGATGAAGTCATTAGACCGTGCTACAACTCACTTTTAAAAATTAACTGGCACCACCTCAAAACACGTTGCTGAGGGCTAACAAATGAGTTCAATATCAATCAGTTGCAAATATCTTTTATCCATTTTCCACTGTGCAAATGCCATGGAGAAATAAATGGCAATAAATAAACAGATTTTGCAACAGCCTTTAAAGGGTTCCGAGGAAGTTTTCTTACAGGACTTAGATATACTTATTCAATTCTTTACCTTTTATTAAGGAGCTAGAGAAAAGAAATAGCATATCTCCGGAACTTGCAATGCACTCATCCATAATAATAACACAGTGGATGAAGCCCCAACGGTGGTTCTACAAACCTCATGACACTGTCATATTAATATACAGAATCTTGGTGTTATCCAGAGTTTTAAAATCTACATTGGTAACTAAAGCAGAGATCTCCAAGGTAGATTAGTAGCCTTACCAGCAATAGTCCAGCAGGTGGGGAGGGAGCACTGGGATGTAAATATGCTGCCAATACATTGGATAGATCATGGCAGCTGATGCATGAACACAAGCCGTTAACTGAAAATAACAAAAAACAATACGTTCACAAACAAAATTGACTAGAAAATCACAGCAAAACACAGAACAGTCGACTACAAATCCTTATGCTAAAAATGTTTAATGATAAAAAAAATGTTCAACAGTGAAAAGGTCACGTCTGCACCATAATTTGCTCATCTTCAGGATTAAAATAACATGATTAAATATGGAAAAGAACAGGGTCTGAAGGCTCCTGAGGGATATCATTAGGGCAAATTGCCAAGAATGAAACATGAGCCAGCCAGGAGAGTCTCGAGGCTGAAAAACTCTGAGGGATTGAAATGTTCGACAGTTGGAGCTATGGTGATGTGTGAACTGCAGCTTGAGTTATCAAGAGAATTTGTTCACTGACACATGGAATGCCACTATTGACCAGCAACTGCCCGAGCTAAACAGCTGTACAGTTGAAAGCATAAATATATTATAGCTTTTTATCTCCAGTCAATGCTCTGGAACCAACTTATTTGCTTTTGTGTTGCGATGGAACCATGTACAAAAACAGTAAAGCTTACTATACAACTACTGCACATCTTAATTGTGAGCATTTTGCTGATCTAAACAAACCATGCAATTAGATTGTAAAGATTATTTGACAGAGTGGGTCATCTCATGAAGCAATTTTTATTAACTACGATAAACTCACAATTGTGGCTACCAATAATACTTTAGTCTTCCATTTAGAGCATTTATAATTGAAACTGTAATTTATTTTAAGCTGGCAATACATTCCATCTTATTTTGTTGATATACTCATCCATAATTTGTGTTTTAAAACATCCAGTTTTGGGACCTGTGTGTCCACTATTTACTGACCATCTCTATTTGCACTTGACTACAGAGTAGTGAGTTCCATTGAACTGCTGCATGTTCTCCCAGAATGCAATTATGTAAGAAGCACCAGCATTTTAGAACCAGTGACAAAGGGCCAGCAACATATTTCAAAATCTGGCTGCATTGAAATTTGGAGGGAACACATGATCATGATGTTCCCACATGCCAAATGCTCTTGTTTCTTCTTGACAACGGAGATCATAGATTTGGGAGGCTTGATCAAACCTGCACTATGTCCCTTCCCTAATTCCACACAAACAGACTCAGAAAACTTCTAGGTTTTCAAAGTATTGCAATTCCACTCAAATAGACAAAATGTAAATAGGTAGTATTGTTTCTGTTAACTGCTTCAAACCATTATACAGAAAGGAAGCAGTATAAAGTAGGCTGAAGGTTAAGAAATATTAAACTGTCATTCAAGAAAACTATGTTCATTAAAATCACCATACAGTTATCAAAGCTTACATCATTGCTACATATAAAAATTTTTGGATATCATGCAGTCTAATTCTTCATAATACACTGCACTTGGGAGTTTCGACGCTGCGGTTGTCATATATTCTGTATTTGATTCTATATGCAGAAGTAGGGAGCAAATTCTTTACATCAGTGAGGCTGCAACAATGGGGATGTGATTTAATGCTGTACCCATCAATATCTTTCTCCTTGAAGTATTTTAGTTGCAATCTCCATCTTCACTCTCCTCACCTGATTACTCCCTCTTGTCTGCTTCCACCAAACACCCACCTTTCTTTATCTCCCAGATTTATCCTTACTTCATCTGGCTCCAGCCACCAGCCTCTGTCTCATCCCTCCTCCTTTCCTCTTTATATTAGCTATCACCCTGCTTCACTCTCAGTCCTGATGCAGAGTTTAGACCTAAAATATCTATAAATCCTTCCCATTCCCCTATCACAGATACAGTTCGGCCCACTGAGCTACACCAGCAGTATTATTTTGGCTACAGATTCCGGCATCATGTGCCTCCATTTCACCAGTCATCTCACTGGGGCTTCAAGTGCACAGGATTCTCATTGCCTAGCCTTTGATCAGCACTTTCCTCTCATTGGCTAATATGGACAGCATTCAAAATCACAAGCATCACTGATTATGTTTTGAGACTCACGGACACCATGCAGAACATTATACACTTACCGCAAAATTTTAAAACAACGAAGGAAATTTTATTTTTGTGAGATATCCAATTTTACATTAACCTCTTGCGTTTTGTCTAAGTTGTGATATACCCAATATCTGAGAACTTTTAAAGCACTAATTAGATACTATTGAAATCCAAAGATACAACTTGCCTCAGATAATACGAGGGGTGATTGATAAGTTCATGGCCTAAGGTAGAAGGAGTCAATTTTAGAAAACCTAGCACATTTATTTTTCAACATAGTCCCCTCCTACATTTACACATTTAGTCCAGCGGTCGTGGAGCATACGGATCTTGGACCTCCAGAAAGTGTCCACAGCAGGGGTGATTGATAAGTTTGTGGCCTAAGGTAGAAGGAGATGAGTTATACAGCTCTCGTTACATGCACATACAGGTCAACTCTTTGAGTGATTATGCAGAAAGTTTGAAGTTAATAACTCATCTCCTTCTACCTTAGGCTACGAACATCAATCATCCCTGCTGTGGACACTTTCTGGAGGTCCAAGATCCGTATGCTCCACGCCCGCTGGAGTAAGTGTGTAAATATAGGAGAGGACTATGTTGAAAAATAAATGTGCTAGGCTTTCTAAAATTAACGCCCTCTACCTTAGGCCACGAACTTATCAATCACCCCTCGTACATTACACCTAGATTACAATATAGGACTGAGTTCCAATATATTTGCAAAGTACACACAAAAACGTCAAGAATGGAGAATACGAACACCAGTTAAACTCCTAACAATTACGATGGCAGCCATGAAAGAACTTCCTGTAATCTTAGCAGATCAGTAATGCAATCTTATACAAATAAAACATAATTTTAATAATTCCAAGACTGTAGATTTGACACTGTGTGGAGCTAGATCCCTTTTAAACAGAAAAATTAAACAATTGTCACTGTAAGGCTGATACCCCAGATACTCCTGCAACTCCTTTTGTTTCCTACCTGCATTCCTAATGAAAATCAATTAAACAAATGCAAATCATCTCCAAAGTACTTTTTCATACAAGCATAACCCTACACTCCATTAAAAAGTCCATATAGGATTGTCTTGCTAATAAATATATGTTAAATCCAAAAAGCGTGTTATTCATTATTCATCATGAAATAAACATTATGGAGATTTTGTTTTATTCTTGGGGATTTTAATAGAATTTTACAATGTCACACTATGGTATTTACCTCTATATTGAAAGTGCCTTTGAGATTTATTCAAAGGTTCTCGAGCTGCAAAGACATTAGCTGAGCATTTCTAGTGCTCAGAAGAGAGTTGAGCACTCAGAGGTAAGTACGCCCATAAACAATCGTAAAATTGTTATAAAGAATAATAAAAATGCATCCTGCATTTGAGGTTGTAGCTAGATTAAAATTGGCACTCAAAAACAGACTGGCAGTCGCTGTTGAAATGGAACTCTGTCTGATTAATGCATCGTATAACTATCTCCCAAACCACTGGAATAATCTACTAACATGATAATTCACCAGAAGCATTGATGTGATCTGTAAGTGGCTAAATGATGTGTCCCATCTTTGACAAAACACAAATACTGTTTTTTTCACCATTTTACTGATGAAATATTGAATGAATTGACAATAGTAACAAAGGATTAAGAATTAAGAAAAAGAACACATCAATATGGTATTGTGTCTTGCGGCTGCTACAATCCTCTGCAGCCGCACAATGATTTGCACAAATACAACTGTCCTGACCTAGAGAGAATTCTACCAACATGCTTATAGTTCCGCTCATGTTTTTCACCTTGCAATGCTCAAACTGAGATGTTTTAAGAACATCACATGAAGAGTCTGCATTGCATCAACATTTCAATTACTAAATTATCAGTTTAACCAAATTACCAAGATTCAACTGCACACTGCACAAGATGAACTCCACAGAATAATCTCACACCACTTTTCTTTGCAATCATTGTTGGGTTACAATTACTGGCCAGTTTTGGTGTTACCCCCGACTACCGCAGCAAGAGAAACTTGACCCATCTCTAATGGATCAAAATCACCTCTTGAACAACCACAAACCTTCCACTTCTAAATCCACATAAATGCTCTTTGGGAAACCTGATTTTCAATGTGACTATATTTTACAGCAGCACCTATCATGCCTGTAGGTTGGTACTCTAATTTTTTCTATATATGAAGCTAGCAATTGGAGCAGAGTACCTTGCCACTGCAAGTTCTGTTTCGATGCAGCTGCAGTCGCTAGCCTGTGCATGTCACTGTGGTGCAGCCTATGATTTTGATGATTCATTGAGGCAGCCAGAAGCTACATTGACATGAAGTAAGGTTTGATGCTTCTTTCATGATCTTTCACACTCATGCTTCCAATACCTCATCCTACACCACTCATCGACATCCAGTTCCTTTTTATTTGCAAAATTACCTCTGTGTACGTGCCTCAACTTCCAAGAAACAACTCTCTAGGCTACAGCAATAAGCATCTCCACTTAGCACTCTATATCCTTTCTGGTCACTGAAGTACTTCAAGAAATATCACACAACAAGCACCTTGATTGACTTCTGAGTAGCAATTGGTATGTTATTAATCAAGGGAAAAGCTGGCCACTAGTACTGCTGACAAGAGAAACCAACCAACAATGCCAGTTTTAGATATAGCTCATTGCTATTCCTTGTTAAACTAAACTGAATGTTTTAGCACAACATTACAGAATCACAAATACTGACCTTATGGTTCTGGTACTATGAAACTATCCCATGGGGTGAGTAAATGACTGAGTGTTATAAATAACCTGAAGCTGAAAACTAAATGTTTTATTGTACACAAGAGCTTTGTTTTTTTTTTTAAGGCAACATTTCATAGCTAACTTCCATAAAGCTGCAGTCAATACTTGTTTAAAATCTGTATTTTGTTCCAATCACCTGCAGATTCAAACACATTGGTGAAATCAAAGCATTTTTTCATCGTGAGATTTCGTCAAATGATGTACTTAGTAATGTCTGTAATAGCCCTTAACTGCACCAATTGTACTTCTGGGCACAAATTGTTGACATAACTGCCCCGATGCTATCTAAATCATGGAAATGTGTGAGCTATTTCAATACCACTTATAGAGTCATAAAGAAGTACAGCACAGAAACAAACTCTTCAGCCCATCTAGCTCTTGCGAAAACCATTTGAACTCCCTCCTCCCATCGACCAGCACTGCGACCATAGCCCTCTATACCCCTACTGTCCATGTACCTATCCAAACCTTGCTTAAACAGTGAAATCGAGCTCACATGCACCATGTACTGGCAGCTCATTCCACATTTTCACAACCCTCTGAGTGAAAAAGTTTCCCCTGAAGTTCCCCTTAAACTTTTCACCTTTCAACTTTAATCCTTGACCTCTAGTTGCAGGCCCACCCAACCTTAGCGGAAAAAGCCTGATTGCATTTACCCTATCTTTACCCCTCATAATTTTGTATACCTCATTCAAATCTCATGTCAATCTTCTACATTCCAATCAATAAAGTTCTAACTTTTTCAATCTTTTCTTATACCCAAGGTCTTCCAGACCCGGCAACATCCTCAAAAATTTTCTCTGTACTCTGTCAACCTTATTTACATCTTTCCTATAGGTAGATGACCAAAACTGCACACAATACTCCAAATAGGCTCACCAATGTATTCATCATAACATCCCTTCTCCTGTACTCAATACTTTGATCCATGAAGGCCAATGTACCAAAAGCTTTCTTTATGACCCTACCTACCTGTAACACCACTTTCACTGAATTATGGACCAGTTTTCCCAGATCCCTTTGTTTTACCACACTCCTGAGTGCCCTACCATTCGCTGTATAAGACTTACCCTGGTTGGTCCTACCAAAGTGTAATACCTCACACTTGTCTGCATCAGACAAAGGAGATGGTGATGGACTTCAGGAAGACTAAGCCTATATTGCTCCTGGCTACATTTGATGGTGAGGACATGGATGTGGTGAAGACCTACAAGTACCTGGGGATGTACCTGGATGATAGACTGGGCCAGAGTCACCTCCACTTCCTGAGGAGACTGAGGTCCTTTGGAGTATGCAGGCCTCTCCTTCACATGTTCTACCAGTCTGTTGTCGCCAGTACATTCTCCTATGCGGTGGTGTGCTGGGGCAATGGCATCAACATGGGTGATGCCAAAAGGCTCAATAAACTGATTAGAAAGGGTAGCTCTGTTATTGAAGTCAAACTGGATACACTGGAGGCTGCAGCAGAACAAAGGACCCTGTAGAAAATCCTGGCAATTCTGGACAATGTTTCTCACCCTCTGCATGCCACCTTTGCTGAACCGAGGAACACTTCTAGTAATAGACTAAGATAACTGCATTGCTTCAAAGAGCATGATATGAGGTCATTTTTACCCTTGGCCATTCGTCTGTATAATGAGTCAACCTATAGATGGGGAAGTGACGACACCCTCCTGTTACTCTGTTTGAGGTGACTTATTTTATTATTTTTTTATTCTTTCTTACTTCTCTTTTAATATCTGTGTATCTGTGCATTTGTAATGCTATTGTGGCACTGTAATTTCCTTTGGGATCAATAAAGAACCTATCTTTCAATCTATCTATCTAAATTCCATCTGCCATTTTTCAGCCCAATTTCCGCTGATAGCCTTCCTCGCTGTCCAGTACACCCCCAATCTTGGTGTCATCTGCAAATTTGCTGGTTCTGTTAGCCACATTATTATCCAGGTCACTGATAAAAACGACAAACTCTTTATAATATCTATTTCTACTTCTGTTGACAATATTTATTATCAAGACTTTCTTTTGTATTTGTACCAATAGAAATCAAGTGAACAAAAATGTCTTCAGATGGGGGTTAAAAAGCACCTTTTCAATGTGGTAACTGAAATTGACTTCCTTCCCGGAACACCATATGTCCAAAATAAAGAAAACAGTGTCCAACTTACCAGAAAATGATGTGTAGTTTAAAAACAATAATTTTCTTCATTACAAGAGTTATTTTAATACATATTATCAAGGCAAGAATATAACAGAGATAGTTATGGAGACAACACAATACAATAGCAACCTCTTTGTTGAGAATCGACCGAACCCAGTCAAATCACAACTTTCCATTTATCTTCTGGATAAGCTAACATCTGTCCTCTCTCTTTATGGTGAATTAGGTACAATGGAGTTTTGTTCTGCAAACATTTCATTTTACATAAATTGTATTTCATAGTATTTCATTAAAATCATGATACTAAGTAAAACAAAATTAGTGTTCTGATATTATTTTGTATAGTACAGTTTGTAGAATTAATAAAGAACTCACTTCTCCACTATAACAATGAATGCACTATTTATCACCATCAATTGGACAGTGTCTCCCTATCCCACAGGATCTGCCACAGAGAGTGTTTGATGTTACAAAGTCAGGACAACATCATGTTCAAATTGCAATCCTATTTTGGAAAATAAGATGTTGCCAGAAATTGCCGCTCAGCCCAAATCCAAGTATTGAATCCTTATCGAGGAAGCATTGTCACAAGTACTGAGAAAAGGCAAAATGACAGCTTGTACCAGAGTAACGAAGGAATGGAAGTTAGACCTTCTTAGAACTTCCAATAGGTTAAGGACGCATACTTAAAAAAAACACTAAAATGTCTTGCCTGCAAAAGTTGCATTTTGAATTTCATGATCCATTCAAACTGCTAACACTACCGTTGCTGATATTAAATGAAAGCAGGATCCAACCCAATCTCAAAACAATAGAGGACCGGAGATTTAGCTGGGTGTGCTCTGGAGTGAAGCCTTACTCTGCCAGGAAATTTAGACCGAATTTGGAAAGCAGCTGCAACATTGACAAAATGTAAACTACTTTGCATTTACCAGCTTGAATCAGTTACACGGTTTAAATGCTAATACAAAATTATATATTCCTGTTAATGCACTGTATGTAGTACGAAGAGAATACAGAAGTGTTTATCTTTTTAGACAATCAGTCATAGGCAAGTGTTACTACTTCAGTATGGAATGGAAGTATATAATCATAGAATCTGTGCTTCTTTCTCACAATAAAATTTTGATCATTAATCCTCAATATACTTACAAATTTAGCAGTATCACTGTTGATGGTCAAAGACACGGAAAGCAAATTCAGTCAAACTGGAGGATGTGAATTTCATTGTTTGTGTTCACTTTACTTGCAAATTGTGCATATATATTTTTAAAAAGTGCAGCACATTTAAAATCAGATCGTATGATAGAAGTTGTTCGTTGAAGAGGCCCAATTTACGTTGATGTGGTGAAACGAAATGGCTGAATTTCATTCATGTTTATTTCAATGGTTGCACCTGATGTATTTACAATGAATATACTTACTTAAAATAAAAGTCATACCTAGTATCGATGCAAATGTAAATTTCTGAAAAGTTGACCTATCAGAATTTAAAAGGAACGATATAATTGTCCACAATTTGTGTATTTTTCAGGTGGGTAATGCAATAGATGCAGTGTAGTTGCAGTAATTCTTATTACTTCCAAATAGAAATCATTATAACATGAACAGGCAGTAAGTTCCTGACCCAGTGAAACTCTCAGCAGAACCCTGACATAACCAACCAGTTTCAGAGGCCACATGGACACTGCAAACAAGCTGCTCCCTGGTCCCTGAGGAAACAACCTTTCAGCAGCCAATGCCATGAAGTAATGGCTCAGAAAACTCAGGCAACTGACTCCAATTATTTCAACAAGGCCTCAAGGCCAAGGAAACAGTCATGGTTTATTTATAAACAAGGTGGAAGTTTTGAGAATCCATACAAAAAGTGGCAAAATGAGATGGGTTTACAAGCTGAAGGGCTTTTGACTGGAGTTTGTTTTGCCTGCTCTTCTGTTCTGCAAAGATGATATCCTGTATATTGTGTAACATTGGACTTACTAACCACACACATATTGACAGCAGGTCCATGTAGAAACAACCTGCTTGGGAGCCACTGTATGTTGCAAATGATACACTCTGGTTAGCATACGTCTGACAGGATGATGAGAAGCCTCTTGTCAGCTGCAGGCCAGCCAAAGTCTCTAAGACAAAATGCACGGCCCCAGCTGACTAGTTAAAAAAAGCCTGGTGTGGAACAATTATACAGGCATATGACAAGCCTGCATGGTTGACTGACTTGAAAACTGATGACATGGCTTTAAACTGCGATACTGCTTACCTATTGGCACAAAACAGCAATAAGTCAGTTTATACACTGTTGTAAAATCATGATTTATTCTTTGGCTTTGAATGCAGTACGAGTACTGCTTGACGTTCAAAACATCTTCCACAGTGTGTTCGTTCACAGCCAAGACTTAAATGCTTCACACACAACATCAGTATTCTCACTCTTATTGCAGTGAACCAACAAGCTAACCCTGCAAAGACTATCTTTTCACTGATTATATCAAACCCTTCAAAATTAAAAAGTGGTTGCAGGACTCATTTTTCTTTAACATACAATTCAAATTGTCTTTAGCAAAAGAGCAAAATAAAAGTGTTCGAAGATTAACTTGAAGCTGCATCATGCCCTGCATTAACAAGAACAAAACTACAGATGCTGGAAATCCGAGCAACACACACAAAATGCTGGAGGAACTCAGCAGGCCAGGCAGCATCTATAGAAAAAAGTATGGCCATGTCCTGCATTATTGCTTAGGTTTAATTTTGTTGAATTTATCTTTCATACGTGCTAAATATTTTAACTTGGTGCATAGCAACCTCCTAATTCTCAAAATGCCAGATGGTCCTACCGTTCTCCAATTCCAATATCTAACACTTAGATAAGTCATGGCCAACCCAGACTTCTCATCAATTCCTTAATCTACCCAACCCTCTTATCACATCGCTTGATGGTTTAACTAAACTTGATATTTTATATATATATATATATATATATATATATTAATTAGTCCAATGAGGAACTGCTTTGCACAGGGAGTAGTTAGAATTTTGGCACTGAGATAGCTCGAGTGAAAAGTAGTTAAAGAAAGCAAAGAGACTAACATCAACCGTGGGAGAAAATTTTAGTGAAACCATTAGCTGAAGGATTTGAGAGTGCTGCGGGGCAGGGGGGGTGTGAGAATGGGGGCACAAAACTGATACAGGTGTGATGAGTCAAAAGCTCCTCTAATGTGTTCTGAATCCTTTGTGAAGGCTTCTGACATTACTCAGAAGTGTCACAGAAGAATAACAATAATATTTTCTCAAATGGCTTTAATTCTGGTGTAAGCACAACAGGACACTCTTACTTTGAGTGTTTACCATAGGATTATATGTACAATATAATGCTGCTCACCTCTGACCAACAGTACGAAAATACTGAGTGATAGCAATGAGGATGTCAGCAACTTCTCAATTTCCCATAAAACCCTGTCTTAGAAATATCTGTTTTTTTGGAACAACATTGGTTTTCTAACCTTGCCTGCATTAATTTGGGTCATTTTCTATCCTCAATCTTCTGGTCAAGATGGTGTCGAGCTGCAATGTTCGTTAATGTTGTGCCACGGGCGAAGTTGCTTGTTTTAGCTTCATAGTGATGTGTTTTAGTAAAATGGGGGGAGTCAAAGGTCAGGTAAGGGTTGAGAAACAGAGACATAGAAACATAGAAAATAGGTGCAGGAGTAGGCCATTCGGCCCTTCGAGCCTGCACCACCATTCAGTATGATCATGGCTGATCATCCAACTCAGAACCCTATACCTGCTTTCTCTCCATACCCCCTGATCCCTTTAGCCACAAGGGCCATATCTAACTCCCTCTTAAATATAGCCAATGAACTGGCCTCAACTGTTTCCTGTGGCAGAGAATTCCACAGATTCACCATTCTCTGTTTGAAGAAGTTTTTCCTCATCTCGGTCCTAAAAGGCTTCCCCTTTATCCTTAAACTGTAACCCCTCGTTCTGAACTCCCCCAACATCAGAAACAATCTTCCTGCATCTAGCCTGTCCAATCCCTTTAGAATTTTACACGTTTCAATAAGATCCCCCCTCAATCTTCTAAATTCCAGCGAGTATTAATCTAGTCGATCCAGGCTTTCTTCATATGAAAGTCCTGCCATCCCAGGGATCAAACTGGTGAACCTTCTTTGTACTCCCTCTATGGCAAGAATGTCTTACCTCAGATTAGGGGACCAAAACTGCACATAATACTCCAGCTGTGGTCTCACCAAGGCTTTGTACAACTGCAGTAGGACCTCCCTGCTCCTGTACTCGAATCCTCTTGCTATGAATGCCAACATACCATTTTTTGCCCTTTTCACCGCCTGCTGTACCTACATGCCCACTTTCAACGACTGGTGTACAATGACACCCAGGTCTTGTTGCACCTCCCCTTTTCCCAATCGGTCACCATTCAGATAATAATCTGTTTTCCTGTTCTTGCAACCAAAGTGGATAACCTCACATTTATCCACATTAAATTGCATCTGCCATGAATTTGCCCACTCACCAAGTCACCCTGCATCCTCTTAGCATCCTCCTCACAGCCAACACCGCCGCCCAGCTTTATGTCATCCGCAAACTTGGAGATGTTGCATTTAATTCCCTCGTCTAACTCATTAATATATATTGTAAACAACTGAGGTCCCAGCACTGAGCCTTGCGGTGCCCCACTAGTCACCGCCTGTCAATCTGAAAAGGTCCCGTTTATTCCCACTCTTTGCTTCCTGTTTGCCAACCAATTCTCTATCCATATCAATACCATACCCCCAATACCATGTGCTTTAAGTTTGCACATTAATCTCCTGTGTGGAACCTTGTCAAAAGCCTTTTGAAAATCTAAATATACCACATCAACTGGCTCTCCCCTATCCACTCTACTAGTTACATCCTCAAAAAATTCTATAAGATTTGTCAGACATGATTTTCCTTTCACAAATCCATATTGACTTTGTCCGATGATTTCACCTTTTTCCAAATGTGCTGTTATCTCATCCTTGATAACCGACTCTAGCATTTTCCCCACCACCGATATCAGGCTAACCGGTCTATAATTCCCCGGTTTCTCTCTCCCTCCTTTTTGAAAAAGTGGGGTTACATTAGCCACCCTCCAATCCTCAGGAACTAATCCAGAATCTAAGGAGTTTTGAAAAATTATCACTAATGCAGCCACTATTTCTTGGGCTACTTCCTTAAGCACTCTGGGATGCAGACCATCTGGCCCTGGGGATTTATCTGCCTTTAATCCCTTTAATTTACCTAACACCACTTCCCTACTAACCTGTATTTCCCTCAGTTCCTCCATCTCACTAGACCCTCGGTCCCCTACTATTTCCGGAAGATTATTTATGTCCTCCTTAGTGAAGACAGAACCAAAGTAGTTATTCAATTGGTCTGCCGTGTCCTTGTTCCCCATGATCAATTCACCTGAACAGGTATGAGGAAGAATTAGAGGTCTGGGGAAGTAAATGAAGATTCAAGATAGAAGACAGTGTTTGGAGTCTGAGGTTGAAGGTCAGTGACCCTGGAGGTTGAGGCAGCAGATACTAAGGAGACCATTGATTCCCAGGTCAGCCAATCCCAGGCCCCAGATTGGAGGTCCATACGGGTGGGATTCATGAGGGCTGGTGACCCACCAGGTTGGCAGTCCATGCAAGTTAAAAAATTGAGGCCCAAAGGTCAAACCCGTAACTGGTGCATCCTGGTTTTGGAGGTCTGATGCCTGTGTGTCCAAGGCCAAAGATCGGAGGCCCAGAGGAAGATTAACCTGGGGCTGGAGGCCTGTCTGTGTGTGTGAGGGTCATAAAGGGACATGTTTTGCTGTTGTTGTCTTGTTTTGCTTTGGCGTTACTGCTTGTGTTGTTCTATTGAACACTGTAAGCATGCGATGTTGGTGCCGGCAGCATGTGTGGCAACAACTGCAGGCTGCACCCTGCACATCTTTAAGTATGTTAGTTGCTAACGCAAAAGACACACTTCACTGTATGCTTCAAGATAAATGTGATAAATAATTCTAAATACGATCCAATATTAATTCCCCTTCCATGTCCAGCATACTTTGAATCATGTTTCAGTTATTGTTCATTGGAGGTGTCAGTTTTATTAATTTACATCTCCAACACTTTTCCAGAGATGCAAATTGCTCCTGACAAATCATTTTTACTACTATAAATGCAAGAAATGTTGCACTTATTTTATTATCCATTGCAAGCATCATTTCATCAAAGTGATTCCGTGCTTCTTCATTAAATGATCTCACGTAGCCATGTATAACTGTTTGGATTGCAAGTTCTACATTCTGTCTAATGTTTCATTTAAGCAACTACTCACCTTCTCTGTCTATTTAATTAATGTAGTTTCTTATAATTTTCCCTTTATCTGCAGTACTTAAGGCACGATTTCTAACATCAGTCTCCATCTTTCTGTTTCTCTTAGAACTAATGACCCTTCTACCCTTCCATGCCAAATTGCCCTTACTCTACTCATCTGTCCTATTTATACTTTTTCTGGGACCCTGCCCTAGACTAGTACAGCAACAGATGTTTCTGATAGTACAGTCACTTATTATCCTAATACAGGCACCAATGACCTTTCAGCTGCAGAGGTACATTAGTTAACTCATATTTTACTAACATCCTTAAACAAAGAATACAGAAGAAGAAATGCTAATTGAACTTCAAAACAAAATCATCATATGGTACTTAAAATCCCCAAATAATATCAACAGTAGTATTTAAGTTGATCTTTCATTTTAGTGGTTAACTTTTTTTCCTTTTAAAAGGATGAAATTTCTTCAACATTATAGTAAAGATCAATGTGTCCATGATATCGTTCACGTTGTCCAAAACTGTGGCAAGGACAAAGACAACGAATATTTAAATTCAACACAACTAATCTCAACCCTAAAGAAACACTCACTTTATTTAAATTGCTATTCAAGAATTTGCAAAGCCATAAATTTCAAATTCTACAGGACAGATATGAGTAACCTCCCACAAGGGAAGCCTTGAAGATCTCAAGCTCTTATCATTCATGTTACCCTGTGGCATCGACAGTAACGAGACGATATCCATGGGATGACATCACACATTGGACTCTCTCAAAGGCTATAAACCTGTCACACATAGCTAACTTACAAGATAACTTTATTGTTGTTAATACTCCCTGGAAAAAAGGTACTGAGAAGAGGGAATAGGGTGGGAGAGAAGGAAATATATTTATAAGCACAATTCTTGAGAAATAATCTTTAAGCAAAACATTCCGTCCACAAGTACGAACAAGAAATAAAATACTGATGCTGTAGGAAACCTGAAACAAAGGCCGGGAAATGTAACAAGGGACAAATAGTAGAGATAACAGACTAAGGGAACCATTTTAAAATCTTTCACATAATCAAAAACTGAAGATTTTTTTGTTTTTGATCCTATTGGCAATTATCGGCATTTTGAAGCACATCTTCACAAAACAATTGCTGAGATAGCTCAGTTATATTGCTTTGCAACTACCAGATTAAATTTCACCAGCAATGCCCCAAAGAGATGACAGAAGCATACTGAAAACCTGAGAGACTTGATTGTCATCTGCAGAAACAAAGAGTGGGAACAAATTTGAACAATTTAAAAGTCAGAAAACAACTCTCAATATGAATACAAATGACCAGACATACAAGAGAACAAAAGATGGAGGTGAAGGGTTCAAATGAGTTAACACACGGAGAAGAATACTTCTGAACAAATAATTTACATTTGAATTTGGCCAGATGAAATACTACAAAATGTTGCTCATTACCCCCCCATAAGATGGTGTTGGAGACATTCAATGGAGTGCATTACGAGTCTGGATCTTCACTCATTTGTGAAGACAATTGCACCATTTTTTTTACAGCAAGTTGAATAATGTACTGTTAATGAAGCACAAGGCGTATCTGGTGCGGAAGGCCTGATTATTTTGGCTGATGAGCAATAGCCGTCTTGGAATTACCTAGGTACTATAAACTGGCATTCAGAATACTTGGCTCTTCCATCTGGGAGCAAAGCCTTGCAGTATCACAGAAGTAGCTCCTCTTCAGCCACAAAGCACTGGAAGCCTTATTCAAAAACAGTATTATTATATCTTCCCAAGCTGCTACACAGAAGCTGAAATGAATTTACTTATTACTGCTTGAGGTAACCATTATTATCGTAGCCTTTTGCTTTTTCTCAAGTAGCCTTGACAGTATAAGCTCTAAGTGATAATCATGAACACAAAGACCCAAAGGAATCTTGTACATTGACAAGACAGTTAAATGAGCTCTGTAGAGTCAAAAACCTCTTATCTCCCAATAACTAGCAGTAATTAATTTATCTGAATATAACTCAGAAGACTCTGAAGAGCTTGAACTTTTTTTTTTACATACAAAAGTCAGTCAAAGCCAACTCTCTCTGACATTGTCCAGCAATGAAAGCGAGGAATAAATCTTTTGTGTGCAGTTGCTTTTGAGGTAAAAAGCTGCAATGTTTCTTAACAAAATCCCGTAACCCATACAGTGACACAAGTACTCACAGTGCTAAGTTTACTGGAGGTAATGATAATGCGTCGTTCATGCAGCATACTGGCATAAAGTTGCAACATATTGTTGACACTCACAGCAACAAAATATTCTGTCATATTTCTCTGCAATATAAATGTAAAACATTATGAGAAAATTCTGTAATGAAAGATAAAAGAGCTGCATTTGAATATCTTGTTGCTTGAACTAAAAATGTTGGAACATATTTATAGGCAAATAAGCTTTGATTAAATACTGCTCAATATTTATAAATGAAAAACATCTGCATTAGTTTTACTTTCATCTTTTACTATAAAATTAAGCCACAAAACATCATTTCTGAATAGACAATCACAAAGTCATAAAGTTGCAGAGAATATAAACAGTACCTTCGGACCATTGTGTCTTTGCCAAGCTTTTTGCCCAACTCCACTGACCCCATTTGCCCGCATTAAGACCATGTTCTTCTATGTCCTGCTTATTTAAGTGTCTAAGTGCTTCATAAATGTAGTAAATATATCCAATTCAATCATCTCCTCTGGCACAGCAATGTAGATATCAACCATTCTGTAAAAAATGTACCCCAAGATCTCCTTTTAATCCCTTTCGTCTCACCTTAAACCTTTGCTTCATTGTTTTTGATACTCCAACCATGCAAAAATGTTGTTGACAATTTATGGCTCTCATAATCTTATATAGTTCTGTCGGGTCACCTCTCAGCCTCCTTTGCTCAAGGGAAAACAAGCCCATCGAATCTCCACATAACAACTAAAGTCTTGCAATCCACGTAACATTCTAATGAAACCTCTTCATTCTGTCTAGTTCCACCAATTCTAGTTTTATAGTATGGAGACCATTACTGCAAAGGGTGGCTTAACCATTAATAACTAAGCTACAGTAGCCAGACATGAATGGATTTCACCGTCGGAACTAAGGATTTTAGTTCAAATAATTTTAAAAATTTTGAAACGACAAGCACTTAGAATCACAAATGATGAAACAACTGAACTGTCATCAAAGACCCTTCAGATTCTCATATTGTCCTTTAGGGAAAAACATCTCACATCTTCAGCAGGTCTGGCCTATTTACGACCCCAATCCCACGCTGCTGATGATTCTTAACTTCCCTAAGAAACAGCCAGCAAGCCAGTTTAGGAGCAATTGGAGGTGGAAATAAACATCAGCCTTGCCAATGGTGTTATATGTTATGGTTATTGGAGAAAGTTGAATTTTGGCATCTATTGTGCATGGCTTCATGAAAGCCATAGTTTCCTAGTTTCATTCTGATGGCAGAAACTAAAGTAGGGCACATCTCCAAGGCTTTCAGCAAATCTTCTGCACATTCTCGCTGATACAAGCCCACAGTTTTATTAGGTCACTTGTCCCTCAATATTTCAGCTCTGAGGATTAATTGGGAATTTACGAGGGTGCTGCCTAAACTACAGGGCCTGAGTTACAGGGAGAGATGAATACACTGGATTCTTAATCTACTGATTGTAAGAGAATGGGAAGTGACCTCATAGAAGTTTATAAATTCATGATGGGTACGGATAAGTTGGACAGTCATTGTCTTTTCCCAAGTGTTGGGGAGTCCAAAACTAGAGGGTGCAGATATAAAATAAGAGGTGAGAGATTTGTAAGAGACCTGGGAGGTAACTTCTTTACACAGAAAGTTACGGGTTAAACCTGGGCAACTGGGATTAGCAGGGAGGGTGCTGTGGCCACCATGGACCAGTTGGGCCATGTTACTCTACAACTAACACACAATGGAACTAACATCTTTATAAGTCCCAATCTGGTTTACTTGCTGCATGTATGTCTTTTTCTTAGATTAAGTACAAATGGCATTAAACTGTTAATGAAGCTGAAACTGCACAATCCTCTAGTTTTCCCACACAACTACCGTAGATTCCGGATTATAAGCCGCTACTTTTTTCCCACATTTTGAACAGCTTTGAACTCTGCGGACTTTAATCCAGAGCGGCTAATACATGGTTTTTTTTCATGCCGCCTCGTAAACATTTTGCCTCGTAACAGTAGACCAATAAAATTGATGAGTAGTTCACAGAGGTCCAATGAAATTGTACGATAAATCAAGCGCACTTTCACAATTAAATTATTGTAAATCACCCTCATCAACATGGAAAATACTCGAAGAAAAGCAAGACCCGAGCGCGTCAGACCCGAGCGCATCAGACCCGATTAGACCCGATTAGACCCGATCGCGTTACGCAAGCACGTCAGACCCGAGCGCATCAGACCCGATTAGACCCGATCGCGTTACGCGAGCGCGTCAGACCCGAGCGCATCAGACCCGATTAGACCCGATCGCGTTACGCGAGCGCGTCAGACCCGAGCGCATCAGACCCGATTAGACCCGATCGCGTTACACGAGCGCGTCAGACCCGAGCGCATCAGACCCGATCGCGTTACGCAAGCGCGTCAGACCCGAGCGCATCAGACCCGATTAGACCCGATCGCGTTACGCAAGCGCGTCAGACCCGATTAGACCCGATCGCGTTATGCGAGCGCGTCAGACTCGAGCGAAAACGCTGCTTTTAAGTTAAAGGCGATCAATAACTTTTCCTGGTAGGCTGCAGTATATATATTTTTACCAGTCGCTAGGAGATATTGGAATGTTGTTCGTGCTGTTCAGTAAAAAAGTATATGCAACGTAATTTGTGTTACCGATACGTATGTATATTTAAAAGTAGCGGTGCGGCCTAAAATCCGGTGCGGCCTTTACAATTTAAAAATTGATTTTATTTCTAAAATTAGAGCCAGCGGCTTTTAATCAGGTGCGCTCTGTAGTCCGGAATCTACGGTAGTTTTTCCACATTGAGACTGAATTGGATTAAATCGAATATAACATATACATGCATGGTAAACAAACATTTATTAAGTTTAAACCATAATTCAACAAACTACCTATTTGAATAGAGAACCTTATTAAATCTGATTTTAACATTTAACATTTTTAAAGTTTAATTAATTTTGCTCAAGAAGCACATAAAAACATTTATCGGGCCATTTGTTAAATTTTAGACCTTATGCCCTAAAGACAGAGAGATAAATGCGTGGCAGTTGTGCGAATTACATATATGGAAGTTAACTCTCAATAACTGGGATCTAATTTACAATGTTTTGACACTGAGAGCTGTTGTGAAAAATAATCAAGATTCCCTCCATGAAATGGGAAACCAGAGAAGTAAAGCTTGATCTTGTTCTTATTGCACTTACACTTTCAGGAATTGTAGGCAGTCCATTTGTATCGGGCGTGATGAAGTATGAATGCTACATGAAGAAAAAGATAAAACTATTATTCAAATTGCACCTAAGCTTAAGCAAAACAAGGAAGAAAATATGAAATGGATTCCAAATATGCACTGCAAAACAAGCTTTTTTAGTTATCTGTGACAATTTGTTTTTATGCTAAGCCAGAGGGAGAGACACCAGGATGGATTAAATTGAAGAGGGAGATTCTAAAGTGCATTGTGAAGGAGGAGAGAGAGGGAGAAAAGCAGAGGATTTTTTGAGGGAATTCCAGAGCTTTGAGTCAAGGTTTCTGAAAACATAGGATACAAATGGTGGAACAATTAAAGTCAGGATGTTGGAACTGGAGGACAGAGAGCTCGAAAAGATTCAGAAGACTGGATGTCTGCAGAGAATTTCAGGGTGCGGAAGATGAGACCTTGTATGGATTTGTAAACAAGAATGAGGAGCTTAAACTAAGTCTTGTTGGAGTACATCAGTAGGAATTCATTCTGATTGAATGAAATTTGGAGAAAATACTTTTGGGTGAGCAGAAGTTTATTTACTTTTTTCAATTGAGATACCGTGTGGAATAAGCCGTTCTGGCCCTTTGAGCCACACCGAACAGCAAACCCCCAATTTAATCCTAGCCTAATCACGGGACAACTTACAATGATCAATTAACCCTACCAACTGGTACATCATTGGACTGTGGGAGGACACCCATGCAGTCATGGGGGGGGAATGTACAAACTCCTTACAGGCAGCAATGTGAATTGAACCCTGATCGCCTGCACTGTAAAGTGTTGTGCTAACCACTATGCTACCGTGCCAACCCAATTTGTAGGTAGTTGCTGTGGAGCTGGCGAAGGGCGTAGTGTAACAGATCTGGAGTATGGAGGAGGATTCTAACAACTGCTGAGCCAAAGGTAGAGATGAAGGTGGGCAACAGAACAAGTTGGAAGCAAGAATGAAGATGACAAGTCAGCACTGCAAATGTGAAATCTAAGGTAATGCTTCAGTTTCCCTTACTCAGGTAAGCATTATGACAAATCTGAGATCTGGGAATGGTCCACAGAAATCTTTGTGGAGTACAGCACAGAAGCAGCAGCTGACATTCTCTCAAATACAAGGGGGTCAAGAGTGAACCTTTAGGAATCTACAGAAGTGACAGTGAAGGAATAGTAAAATGAATCACTACAGGTTAGTCATTGGTTATGATTCAATAAAGAAAAACAAAAACAGGTACATGGGTGAAAGACAATGTATTAGTCATTTGAATGGAAGGCTGCAGACTGGTTAAAAATAATGGAAGGTAGGAGCTTAACATAACACAGTCTTTTATAGTTTAATTGTGAACCTGACCAACCTAACTTCACCATTCACTTATGTCCTGTAGAATTTAACTCATTGTACCTCAAAAGAGAGGATGATTGTTCAATGCCACCCACCTGTTTTACCACCAGGACCATGCTCCTTTCCACCATGTTACTCAGCTGGATCCCAGAGGAAAATATCTGTTAGGCCTTGAGGAGATCATGGGACCATTCAGCCTGCAAACCTTTGGGCTCTAGGACAGGGCTTTCAGGTTTGATCATCCCAAACAAATAGGTGGTCACCCTAAAACTAAATCCGACACCAGGAAGACAGCATGTTGGCTACCTTTTCCAATACGTGATTTGGACTCACACCACCATATCAATGCTGACTCAGAGTGCAGAAGGGGGTCAGAAGTGGTGACCTCCTCTGCAACACATACAGTCCAAGTGTAGTGTCCTCCAAGGACTGAACAGTGTGCACTTAACTAGCTAGCAATTGGAATCTTAATTTCAATGTATTTTGAATGCAGGTCAACGAAAGGTAGAGGTAAGCCAGAATTATCCGGAAAAAAATGTTAAATTAATTAATTATTCCTGCCTGATAAAAATTTTAAGAACTATACAGTGAAATATAAGCACCATAAAAATGGAACATAAAGTATCATAAATACTCAACAGGTGAGGCAGTATTTTATAAAATTTGTCTCACTCCATAGATGTTGTTGAGTACTAAGTAGCCCCGGAATTTTCATTATATTGTAAAATACTGAAAATCCTACAACTCTGAATTTGGTTGGCTGAACACAAATAGGAGATTGCATGCAGGAATTTCATAATTACTACATTAGCAGAATGAACATGGCTTTCAATGCTAGATACTTTGGGTATTACTATGTACAGTAGAACACTATGGCATACTTACCATCAACAAACCCAGGAAACTCCCTTCACCAAAAACAAGTAAATCGCACAAATCAGCTCTACTATTTGTAATAATCACACACACCAAAATAAAAAGGTTGAGAATTGAATTCTCCACTGCATCCTCCATTCACTAATGTAACTCAAGATCTGCTATTGGCTGATGTAAACAGCTGTTACAATTGCACATCTTGCTGGCAATTGTAATATGTTCTCGATCTTCTCACAGCAGACTTCTTTCAAAAGCTTTGCAGTATTAATTTGAAATAGATTAATTCAGGTCTCAAAGTTGTTGGTGGCTTTCCCTGACAAACAAAACACACCTAGGGGTAGAAATTTATCTTCAGTTTACTTACTAATTACATTCATTACTGTACACATTTCGTCAGGACTGTCCTCTTCTGAAACATGCCATTGTTAGTTTCGATGGAAATAAATTTCTGTAGTCACTTCTCTTTTCAATGACTTTCCACTCTCATTCAAGCTTAATTGCAGATAATTCTGCTCTGGCTTTGCACCTCATATTTAAACTTTCAAATATAAGAATATAACTTGTGTCAGCATTTATTGCAGACCCTTAATTGATGCACCAGTAATTATCAGGAATACCAATTAAGTCAACTATTAGTTTTCCATTAAAAACTTGAAAAGTAGAAAAATGGAAGAGTGCAATAAAGCTGATCATCACAGGAAAAAATGATTAATTAATGCTTATAAATCAAGTAGACCCAATGCCAAAGCTGAGAATATTGAAAATGATTGGAATTCTTCTGTTAGTCAACCTACCAAAAGGACATCCTTCTGAACTTTTTAAGTTGGGGAAATGGTCAATTCAATAACATGCATTAAACAGGTTTGGCAATATTTTTTTAAAATATGAAGTTGATACCAAATTGTTTGATTAAAATAGAGGAGGTGTTTCATCACAGATTTCTGGTTACCCAAGCCAAAGAAGCAATAATTTAAAATAAAGCTGCAGGAGGATTTCCAATTGGTAGCATTAATCAAATAACATCCAAAAATAAGGATAAAGATGTAGTCAGAACAAAGCTACCTCATCCAATATTTTCTGGTAAGCAATCACATTTGAAATAAAGATATGTTGGTGATTTTACTAACTCATTACATTTAATCAAGCACCCATTACCTGACATGCACTGATATTTCCTACAAGGCAGGCCAAATTAACAAATTACCTCGATAGAAATTTAATTAGATAGATTATTTTAAATATGACTCTCAAGCTTTAAACTCACCAAAATCTGATTTGGCATATTTTCCAGTTGTCCACTTCTAATGCATACCTGTTCACTCTGTTATACATGAAAAAAAACTCAGCATTTGATGAGCTGGCAGAGTCAAATTTAAACAGCTCCATACCACTTCTGATGAAAAGCAAAGCATTCATCACCTCCTTCCCTATCAGTATTCATTCCCTCTCTTTATGTGGTAAACAGTGGAATTGCCTAATCTAGCATGATTTATGAAAATAGACAAATCTTTGCTTCAGATTAACTTATAGAATTGCATTCATTTAATTTCAAAATATTATTCAAAACATGAAAAAAACTAGTACTTCAGTGCTTAAATTCATGAATGATTATTTGGTTAGCTCACATGATCCAATACACTGGAAAAACAAAACTTCATGAAATCTACCTACTGATCTATATATGAAACACAATTTTATTCCTGTGGAAGTGTTTTTCCCCGTCTATTTATTCTAATTGAAGTATTTAAGTTCTAAGAGTAACCAAACTGCAAATAGCTATTTCATTACTGAGTCTACATATTAACAGATCAATGTTTTGTTGCTATTTTATTTTTTTAAATAAAGCTGCACAATGGTTACAATTTCCCAACATGTCATCATAAACCCTAAGTGGCCCAGCAGTGAATTTAATGCATGTTAATAGCAATCATCAAAGAAAAAGGATGCCCGGCAAATACACTCTTGAGGTATTTTTCCAATGTAAAACTGGCAACTGTGGAAATATTGATCTACCCTTTTCAGTAGACCAAGCAGAAGTAACAGCAGGGAAGAAGAGGAAGGAAGGAAGATAGCAGTTGAATTTGTACATCATCCAACACTATGATAGCGTATCACTATATAACAAATTGCTTGTTATAACTTGACAACTGGGTACTTCCTTTGGGCTACAGCGAGACTGCACCTGCAGCATGTATTAGGGGCAGAATGCCTACTGCTGCTTCTATTATGTTCACATTCTGGCATTTTGTACATATTGCTTGTGCCATAAAGAACTGGCAGAATCTTGAAATGCTTTTACCATGTTCTCCGACATTCTTCACTTAATGGACTTAAAAAGTTTCAGTAGTTTCATAGTGAGCTGCCAAGCTTTGGGACCAATCCGAGCCAGAGCATTTATGATTTATTTCTTATTTCCAATGTGAAATTTTGAGTCAGATCCTGTCAGACTGGAATTGAGAAACCAGCTCAAAGGACTGGTTGCTGGTCTGATATTGGCCTTCATAATTTCAGTAGTGTTGAGTGGATCTTTGCTGCCAGCAGTTCCCATAACCTGTTCACTGGTTCAAGGCTGCTTACTGGCTTCTCATCCTGTATATTCCTTCTCAGCTCACCAGGGCACCCTGCATACAGCACATAACCTTCATCCACAAATGAAATTCAACACCAAAAAATTAGTTACTTATAATAATAAGCTAATTCAATTTTATGTGAACTCTGGACTTAGACTTCTCCTTCAAACCAGAACTGATGCAAATATGACAGATATAGGAAGATTCTACCAGGCCTGGGCAGGAAACCAGACTCTTGGATGAAACCAAAGATGGATTTGAAGATCAAAATGAGAGTTTTGAAATTAACATGATAGCAGTCAGGGAGGAATCATAGGTCAGTGAGGTGAGGAGTCATTGGTGACCAGAACAAGAGAAGGGTGCCACAGATGGGTGTCAAAAATGGGTTAGAGCTCATTTTTAAAACAATTGGAAAATTGTGTCAATAATGAAGATGTAGTAATTTCCCAAAGCATGAAAATGTATTGACTAAAAATTAACATCAGAATGAAAGTGTAAACTAACACTTCAAGCCCTAAAAAACACATGGTTTATTAGTTTACATTGAACAACATGAAACTATTAACCAGCATGCATAACCATCAATATTTATTGCTTATTTATTTATTATTATTATTTTAATTTTTTTTGTATTTGTACAGTTTGTTGTCTTTTGCATGTTGGTTGTTTGTCAGTCCTGTTGGGAGCAGCCTTTCATTGATTTTATTGTATTTACTGTGATTGGAAGAAAATAAATCTCGGGGTGATAAATATCGTGCTATGTAGGCACTTTGATAACAATTTTACTTTGAACTTGAATTTAACAAAATTAATTTCAAATTCTATGCTTTATTAAAATGATGTGCAAGTGACATCCACATTACAACCTCCAGGAGGTCTGGATTAACCATTTTTCTTCCACCCTACAACACAGATAGTTCTGATGTTACCTCAACCCTGCCACTTTAGGCTAAACAGATGAAATTAAGTACTTTTGTATCTATTTGTAGCAAGATTTTTTTTTCAAATTTATCATTTATCTCTCACTTCCTGATATTCAGTTCATTTTTCTTCTGAATATAACTTACTTTCTTTAGTTGTCTAGTGACCTTTATCCCACAGTCAAAATTGCTCCATATTGCATATTTCCCATTCCTTGCTACCTAATATGACTTTTCCACTCATTTTTTTCCCATTTATGAAACCGTTGCAACTATTTTCTGCTCTGGATGACAAAATCCATGCTCATGCATGCTGCCTTCCCACGTCCCTTTCTCTCTAGAGAGGAAGTTTCGTACTGGGTTGTCAGTATCAGATTCCCAGCGCTTTGCTCGGATGAAACCACTTAGAAGCCTATTTTAAAACAGTTCAGGCTTTCAAAGCACAATTGCCTTGAAAATCAACAGCAAGTAGGGTTTCCCAGTGCTACCTGGCAGTTTTCCAGTTGGCTTGCAAAACTCCTCATCAACAGACGTCTTGAAGAATAATGATATCAATCTTCCTTTTTTAAAAATTGCTTCTTTAAGATTCTTTAAATCTCTCCGATCAGTCCTCCTCACCAAATTCCTCTTTCCCCCATTTGCAAATATTCTCCTTTACACTGCAGTAACCATAAAACCCAAGAGATCGGATCAGAACTCCAGGCATGTGTAGCATTGATGCATAGCACCTGTCTTCTCTTTCACTTATGTCCTGCTTCTTCTTTCATTATTTTTCTATCACATTTGTACCTTAATACTTCTTTTATCCCTCTCATCAATCCTTTACTCCTGCTATGTTTTGGGATCTTGTTCACTTTGCTGTAAAGGAAATTTCAAGCAATTTGCATCATCATTTCTATTTTAGAGAATTTGTAATATAAAGGATTAGATACTCAGAAGATCTGTGCTGTGCAGAGGAATTGCAGATGAACTAGATGATTGGTACATCCTGTAAACTATCTCAGTTTGAAACAATGGAGATTAATTAAACCTTCCAGGAAACAAAGATTCAGCGGATTAACATCATTTGTGAGCAGACTAATCCCTATCAGGACATCACAGCCATCGGGCAACAGAAAGTTTAAGTGGTAACTCAACTAAATTCCAGGTCACATGAAGATGCATCATGAAATCTTTGCCTGTTAGGTTTGAAGTTGCTGAATGCAGTGGATCAGTTCTGATGAAGGGTCACGGTATAGATGCTGCCCTGGCCTGCTGAGTTCCTCCAGCATTTTGTGTATGTTGCTTGGATTTCCAGCATCTGCAGATTTTCTCGTGTTTTTGATTCTGTTTTATTGGGCCTTTGGCTAGTCAATGCAGCTACTGATCTAGGACAACTTTTAAAGAAAACATAATCAAGAAAAAGCTGGGATCCCTTCATTTATTTGGGAAAACAATGCCATTTAATTGGGACATTGATGCCAAAATTTCTAGCCAGTGTCGTTCACATGCACTTGTGTGGCCATTAAACGCTACATCGTGCTTAGAGCAAAGTTTTTAAACAGCATCAGGTGAGTGTTTTTGTGTTCAAAATGCAGTGATTTTTGTCACTGTTGGTTGGTGAGAAATAAGCACAAGGACAACTGGGAATTGTTTTGCTCACTGCAATTTCACTACCTCAAGTTAGGAACAATGAAGATTTTGAGGGTATCAACAATCATCTTGAAAGTTACAATGAAAATGAAGATTTGTGGTTGCAATCTTCAAAAACATTATATGAAGGCAGTCCATTATCTGCACTAGGTGTCTATGCTGATTTTGTTCATTTGTAGCCAATCAAAGGAGCACGGTAAGGTATAGTGCATTAAAAGCTCCATCTATAACTATTTGGAACCACAAATTAGTGTTCTAATTTCTTATGTATTTGTTAACTCAATTAAATGGTAGCATGTCTTTTTTATATATTTTAACTATTTCTGTCAAACTTTCGCTAATTGGGGCAGCTGCATAACTGGGCCAAAATGTACTGGTCCTGCTGTGCCCCAATTAACCAAAATCCACTGGACTTGCCAAACAACAGTGAGGTTGTAAGAATGGCAAGAACATCTTGTTTGTTAAGACAGACTAATTTTGGAATTGTTTTCTCACTCTATAATTGCATTTAACTTCCCAGCAAATAAACAGCAACATCAAGTGTATTACATTAAGAGCACTTGATCAATACAAGTTACCCAAGACATTACCAGAATAAATTCAAATTTTTTAATCTTTCATACAAATGGGCTGAGACTTGTTTTTGTCTTTTCTCGATATCTAGTGTTTCTGGGATATTATTTCAGATTTTCAGAACCTAAAGTACTTTATTATTGCTCATCACTTATTTTCTCTCTCATCTGATGACTCTGCACTTCCTGTTGCCGCTGATAAGATTTACAAGGCTAACATTGTTAAATTGATCTTTAGTGTGACTTTGTTAACATGTCTCACTGCAGGAGCCAGACCAGATTCACTGATGTGGTGGAATCCTGATATAGGGCCTTTAACTTGTGCAGAGCTATGCCCAATGACTTCGTACTGTTTCTCCCTAGAGTAAGTTCAAGTTTAACTATCATTCAACCATACACAAATATAGCCAAATGGAAAAGTGTTCTTCCGGCCCAAGTTGCAAATCACATTATTTCATCAGAGAATCGGAGGTCAGTAGTTAAAAATTTCTGGGTGTCACTATCTCAGAGGACCTGTCCTGGACCCATCATATAAATGTAATTGCAAAGGAAGTATGACAATGCCTCTACTGCCTTAGAAGGCTGCAGAGATTCGGCATGACATCAAAACTCTTGACAGACTTCTAAAGATGTGTAGTGGAAAGCGTATTGACTGGCTGCATTATGACCTGGTGGAAACACAAATGCCTTTGAACGGAAAATTCCACAAAAGGTAGTGGATTCAGCCCAGCACATAACTGGTAAAGCACTCCCAACCATTAAGCACATCTACATGAAACGCTGTCATGGGAAAGCAGCATCCGTCAAAGATCCTCACGACGCAGGCCACGCTCTTTTCTCACTACTGCCATTAGGCATAAGGTACAACTGCCTCAGGACTTGCATAATCAGGTTCAAGAACAGTAACTACCCCTCAACCTCTTTTGAACAAAAGAGGATAGCTACACTCATTTGAATTTTAATTTGAACTTTGAACACATGGTTACAATTTCAGAAAAACATACAGTCACAAAGAAAAAAATATATGATAGGCCAAGTCCCCTAGTAGCACGACTGTACATTTAAGGAATGTTGTCCTGGTCCAGCTTGTTTGTCCACCAAGCAATCACTTGCAGGGCAGCGCCAAGCAAACACCAGAGAGCAGCAAACAACATTTTAAAAACAAACATCCCGCCCACCTCAAACATTTTCAAATGAAACAGTATTCCATGTTGATAATTGCTTTCCTCGCTGTTCCCACTTATATGACCATCCACAGAAATTTCACTTGTATCCACTGCCTGGTAGTTAGAAGTACCTGGAAGAATTGTAGACTTTTCCATTCTTTTCCAGTTCCATGATTTCTGTTTAAATGCATCTCTAAAATATCTTATGTATTTGAGAGTAATGACAAGAACTAGATTTTGAAACTGAATAAGGCTGTGGAAGGGTCATAATATGATAAACAGCCCTTGTTTACATTATAATATTAACATTTGTCAAAAGTTTGCACAACTATTTTGCACCAAAATAGATTTTTTGGTCTAATTGTTTTCTTTATTGTAAAAACAGTGCTTAATTTATTTGTTTTTCTTGTGAATGTGGCTGATATGATGCTACATGCCTGTGAAGTTACTGTAAGTTAAGTTGTTCAGACATGTACTTGTGTACATGACAATAAACTTGACTTTGCCTGACTTCTCTTTGTCATTTTCTGTTGATATTGCTCCCTCATTAATTTACCAGGATCTGGCCATCACTGATAAAGTCAACGTTTACTGGCAATCTTTCACCACCTTGTTAACGTTGTGGTGAGCCACCTTCTTGAACAGCTGGACTGCTCCAGCTTATGGCATGGCAACAGTGTTCCAGGGAAGAAGGTTCCATGATTCACGCACACCAGCAATGAAGAACTACTTCCAAGCCAGGATGGTTTATGACATGAAGAAAAACTTTACAGGCGGAGGCATTTCCATGCACTTCCCGCCCAGCATAACTCACGGGCTCACAATGAAATCTGTTTTGCACTTGATACTGACCATTCTGCTTGGTATACAAATACACATGGAAACATGTAGCTGGACGAATAATCTAAACAGTCCTGGGGTAAGAGTCAAGGAGACACAAGCTCAGTTGAAAATCTGAAATCCACTTTGATAAATAAAGTGCTGAATAGGAAAGCTGAAATCAATGACAAATAAAAATAGCTGATTCGCTCCTCAAAAGGCCACTGATGCATTGATGCCAATCAGGAACAGTAGCCTGTTAACTCCACAATACTGGTCTGTAGCTCCTACACCAATGCAACTTTTTTTTAATGTCCTCTGACCTACTTTGCCATTCAGTTGTATGGTGTGAGATTACTGAATGTTATACAGAGAGATCTGAAAGCACTTGAACAAGATAAGAACTGACTGCAGCAAATATCCTGGAAGACAAATTGAATTATAACCTCTTATTTTGAAGAGATGGAGTATAAATAGAGGAAAGTTGCACGTCAAGTGTGTGTGACTTAGCTGAGATAGCACATGGAATGATGTGTATAGTCTAGACTCATTAAAGGAGGATATACTTAGAGGCAGTGTGGAGAAAATCTTCCTGAGATAATGAGATCATTCTATACAACAAGATTGACCAAATGCTCTCACCGAATGCGAAGTTCCTGAGTGTGATTGACACAATAGATAATGTGAGGATGTTGGTTATTCTGAGAATCCAGCAGCACGATGCATTACTTCAAAATAAGGAGTCACCTAAATTAGATTGAGGCAACAAGATTTTGTTCTTTCAGTGGGTTGTAAATTTCACGATATCTTAATGCATACTGAATCTTTTGAGTACACATTCACGATAGGAATCTTGTCTTATGTCAAGAAAACTATCAGGTTATAAAAGATGAGGTAATCTTTAGGATTTTAAGTCAGAAATGCTGTTTGTTAAAGAAAAGAATCAAGGGAAAACTACACACAATATGGACAAACAACCAATGTGTACAAGACAAGTTGTGCAAATACAAATGAGAAAAAAAACAAAATAATAATAATAAACAAACAAATATCTAGAACACGAGGTGTAGAGTCCTTGAAAGTGAATCCATAGGTTGTGGAATCAGTTCAGTGATGGGCCAAGTGAAGCTATGCCGTCTGGTTTAAGTGCCTGATGGCTGACAAGTAATAACTATTCCTGAGGCTCACAGACCTCCTTCTTGATGGCAAACTTTTGCATGCCACTGTGATGGAAAGGTAGTGCAAGAGCTTTCTCAAAAGTTTGAGATCTGACTGTCCAGACAATAAGCCACTTCCTGCATCCTGTCCATGACTACAAGGATTTTCACATTATTTAAACATCAATGAGGAAACAGAAATAAAAGCAGGTATCAGAAAAGACCAATGGCTCCAATACTTACCGAGAACTATTATGTTGCTTTAACTTGTAAGTTCTCTAAGCTTACAAGTTACATTTTGATGGAAATCACCATTGTTGGGTGCACATTTTTTTTTATCAAGTAAGTGGCTTAGGCAGTAACTTTCCACAGAAAACTGGAGGTTCAAACCCTACTCCAGAGAACCAACTTAAAAAATGTAGGTTGACACTCCGGTGATCTGACAAAGAACTGCTGTTTTGAATGAATTGCCATGCTTTGAATGGAATGTTCAACAGAGATGTTTTAAAGAAGAAATTTTGGTACATAGCGCTCAACATGAAAAAGGATGAACAACTAATGCTAATGAGACCCACACAAAAAAACTTATAAAATCAAATAAGAGATTAATTTTTAACAGGTAGAATTGCATTGTTCCCAGCCCAGGTATTGCATTGCATTGCAGTCTCTCACGTGACCTCATTAAATGATTGTGACTCCCAATGCATGCCATGATTCTGTGATAAGCAGTGGGTAGACTACAGGCAATAGCAACCAAAGCCCTGGCCACATGTTGCCACAACGGTCTTCTAACAACTCTTGCTGTTAGAAAACCTTTCCACCTCTACCAACAGTTGGAAATAATTAAAACAACCATGCATTTTTAATGTGGTAATGACCTGTTCATCTGTTTTAATGGTGTTGAAACAGAGATAAATATTTAGCAGGGCACCAGAGGTATATCCCTCTGCTCTTTGAAATAGTACCATGGGATCCTTTACGTACACCTGTGTAATCAGATGGGACTTCTGTTTAAAATCAGATACAAAATATGTCAACTCACACTGAGCAACAATTCTTCATCGCAGGATGGGAATGTCAACCTACAATTTTCAACTCAAGTCCCTGAAGTGTATTTGAACCTTTAACCTTCTGCACTGGCGGCAAGTTACTCAGGGAACTGTTTAAATGATACAAGAGTGCACTGAGTTTGAGTAATTACATCAGAAGTATAAGTTACCGTGGTGCGTCTAGTGTGGTAGTGTAGTGGGGAGTGCTTGTCGCTCTGACTTTCAGCTTCCACTGCTGGCCAGCAGTCTTGTGAAAAGGAGAGCTGAGTGTGTAAGTCTCTCCCAGCCAGTACATAGCTTCTGCAACAGCAAGCCTCATGTAGTGCCTCTTCACTGGTGACACACGGAAACTGAACTCCTTTCGGACTCAGACTGAACTATAGAGGACAGGGAGGTGGTCTGGCCCCTGCACACGTAGCATACAGGCTCGCCAGTGTGTAGACACACCCTGGTGCTCATGAACCAGATCCCCAACTATGGGTAAATAGCCCCACTGCACTGTGGGCAGCCTTGGGAGAGACAAAGACTATTGGAGTAAACCCAGAAGGTAAATCTGGAGTGGAGCCCTTGAAGTGGCTGGAAGTCACTGAACATCCTGCCGGCAGCTCCTGCAGTCAAGCTGGAGCCAAACGTATTGCCTCATAAGCTTTCCTTTGGACTACACTGTAAGGCCGAGAGGGGGATCTTGATGACTAGGCATCTCAGAATCTCCATATCTTCCATCCACATTTACGATGATGATGATCATCATCACCCATTACCCTTCAAGACAGTCAGATGCCAAGCAGAAGTTGCAGTACGTGGACAACTGTCTACGTGAAGGAATTTAATAGTTCTCTGCAAGTACAGAAATCCTGCTTAAAATCTTTCTTCCTCAATTCAGTTTTTACTTCCAGTTTCTTCATCGCTCACATTCAAATCAGGTGATACGGCTCATATCTTGAGCCCATGGGCAGGAAACAGGAAATGGTTTGCTGTCAGTACAGTCAAATCTTATAATTCTGAACATGCTCACTCACAAATTTGCCATTAATTTTTTGTTCCTTCTCAAATGTTAAAATATTCAACAAAATATCTGCTGCTTTGATGAATGCATTCAGCTGTTTCCCGGCCTCTTTCATCCTTTGTCCGAACAATATCAGACTCCAAATCTCCAAGCTCTGCTGCCAGATCACCTGATCTTTTGCAACCTGGTGGCAATCTTGCACTCTGCATCAAGAAATTTATCTTGAATGTATTCGGTGATCTCAAGTTTCACATCTCTCTGGGGTTGCGATTTACAAAGACCCACAACCACAAAGAGAAGTAGATTGTCACCTATCTGTCTAACTTGGACAACAATTTCTTCTGAAACCATGTACCCAGTGCTAAGCTGTGCCAGTATGGAGAATATCCCCACAATGTCTATCCTGCCAAGCTCCTTCAGCATAATCGAGTTCAACATGAAGATAAGGTCAATACAGCAACATGAAATCATCCTGTTCTGACAAGAATCAATCCAGTGTGCATTGCTTCCAAGTATATCTTCTCTTTAACGTGATCAAAACTTTACACACTACTCCAGGAGTTACAGAGTCAGAGTTTTACAGCACAGAAACAGGCCCTTCAGTTCACTGTATCCTCCTCAACTATTCAGTAGACTTTTACAATATCCTACGCTGATTTCAATATTACCATCAAATCCCCGCCCCCCCCCCCCCAAGATTCCCTCACTAACCTGAACACTAGGAACAATTAACAGTGGCCTATTAATCCACACATCTTTGGCACATAGAAGGAAGCCAGAGCACACAGATGAAAACCATGTGTCTCTGTTCAAAGTTCAAAATAAATTTTATTATCAGAGCACATACATATCACCACATACAACCCTGAAATACTTTTGCTGCGGGCATACCTGGCAAATTCATAGAACAGTAACTGTAAACTGTAAACATCAGGGACTGTTAACTGTAAGCAAATTATGCAAATTCAGATAATAATAAATAGCAATAAATAATAAGTATGAAATAACAATATAACAGAGTCCTTAAATGAGTGTAGCTATCCTCTTTTGTTCAAGAGCCTGATGGTTGAGGGGTAGAAACTGTTCTTGAACCTGGTGGTGTGAGTCCTGAGGCACTTATACCTTCTACCTGATGGCAACAGCGAGAAAAGAGCATGGTCTGGGTGGTGAGGATTTTTGATGATGGATGCTGCTTTTCTACAGCAACATTTTTTATGTAGACGTACTCAATAGTTGGGACATCAACTGGCACACTGACTCTCCGCTTGAGCTGCAGTGCTGTCCTCAAGTTCTGTCCCACTAAGGTCTTGCAGCAAAACTTCCTTCAGTTTATGAGATTGACTTGCAGTAATGATTAAAAACTTACAATGCCCTCTTGAACACTTGCTCTACCTGCTTGCAGTTTTCTTTTAAGACAAGTACATTTAACCTGCATTCAATATTCTCATACTATTTAAATACAGTAATATTCTGCCTTCTTGCTCCTCTTACCAAAGTGGATAGCCTCAACAGATCTCTGCACTGCCCTCCGTTGCTCTTTTTAGGCAGACATGGTCACAAGGGCATGAAGTGTTGGAGTGACTTGGGAGCTGTGTAGCCTCAGCTGTAGCAAGAACTAGGACTCCAGCTTCCCAATTTTATTATCCATCAGTGATCATAATGCCATTAGTTTCAAAGTAAATATGGAAAAAGATATGTCTGGTCCACAGATCGAGATTCTAAGTTGGAGAAAGGCCAATTTTCCTAGCATCAGAAAATGTCTGGCAAGTGCGGATGAGGATAGGCTATTTTCTGGCAAAGATGTACTTGGTAGGAGGGATGCCTTCAAAAGTGAAATTTTGAGAGTACAAAGTGTGTATGTGCACGTCAGAGTAAAAGGTAAGGATAACAAATGTAGGGAACCTTGGTTTTCAAGGGAAATTAAGGCCCTGTTAAGAAAAAAGAGGTGCATAGCAGGTATAGGAGGTACTTATGGAGTATAAGAAATGCTAGAGAACGCATAAAGAAATCAAAGGGCTAAAAGCAAAAAGCATGAGGTTGCCCTAGCAGATAAGCTGAAGGAGAATCCTGATTCTACAGCTATGTTAAGAGCAAAAGAATTACAAGGGACAAAATTGGTCCGCTGGAAGATCAGAATGGTAAAGCCAAAAGAGATATAGGAGACCTTAAATTGATTTTTTGCATCTGCATTTACTCACAAGATGGACACAGACACTTATAGAAGTGAGGCAAAGCAGCAGTGAGGTCATAGACCGTAATAAGATTAGTGTTGGGGGGGTGTAATTTCTGTCATCAGGCAAATTAGGTTGGATAAATCCGCAGTATCTGACAAGGTGTTCCCTCGGATCCTGTGGGAGGCAAATGCAGAAATTGCAGGGGCCCTAGCAGAGATAATTAAATCATTCTTAGAGACAGCTGAAGTACCGGAGGATTGGAGGATAGCTAATGTTGTTCCACTGTTTAAGAAAGGCTCTAAAATAAACCAAGAAATCATAGGCTGGTGAGCCTGGCATCATTAGTGAGAAAGTTATTGGAAGATATTCTAAGGGACCGGATATATAATTATTTGGATAGACATGGACTGATTAAGGATAGTGAGCATGGCTTTGTGCACAGTAGGTCGTGTCTTTTGCCATTGACCTACAGCTTTTGAGGATGTTACCAGGAAAGCTGATGAAGGCAAGGCAGAAGATGTTGTCTACATGGACTTCAGCAAAGCATTTGACAAGCTCCTGTATGGGTGGTGGGTCAAGAAGGTTCAGTCGCTTGTCTACAAGAAGGGTCAGAGCCGTCTCTATTTCCTGAGGAGACTGAGGTCCTTTAACATCTGCTGGACGATGCTGAGGATGTTCTACGGGTCTGTGGTGGCCAGTGCTATCATGTTTGCTGTTGTGTGCTGGGGCAGCAGGCTGAGGGTAGCAGATACCAACAGAATCAACAAACTCATTCGTAAGGCCAGTGATGTTGTGGGAGTGGAACTGGACTCTCTGACGGTGGTGTCTGAAAAGAGGATGCTGTCCAAGTTGCATGCCATCTTGGACAATGACTCCCATCCACTCCATTATGTACTGGTTAGGCACAGGAGTACATTCAGCCAGAGACTCATTCCACTGAGATGTAACACTGAGCGTCATAGGAAGTCATTCCTGCCTGTGGCCATCAAACTTTACAACTCCTCCCTCGGAGTGTCAGACATCCTGAGCCAATAGGCTGGTCCTGGACTTATTTCCACTTGGCATAATTAACTTATTATTATTTAATTATTTATGGTTTTGTATTGCTATATTTCTACACTATTCTTGGTTGGTGCGGCTGTAAGGAAACCCAATTTCCCTCCGGATCAATAAAGTATGTCTGTCTGTCTGTCATTTAAAATGAGGTAGTAGATTGGATTAGACATTGGCTTTGTGGGAAAAGCCAAAGAGTGGTCATAGATGGTTGCTTTACTGACTGGGGGCCTGGGACTAGCGGTGTGCCACAGTGATCAGCACTGGGTCCATTGTTGTTTATCATCTGTATCAATGATTTGGATGATAATATGGTTAATTACAACAGCAAGATTGGTGGTGTAGTGGACAGCGAGGAGGACCATCAGAGCTTGCAGAGGATCTGAACCACCTGGAAAAATGATAGACGGAATTTAATGCAGACAAGTGTGAGGTGTGGTACTTCGGGAGGATCAGCCGAGGTAGGTCTTACACAGTAGATGGTAGGGCACGCAGTAGAATAAAGGGATCTGGGAAAACTGGAACATAATTAATTGAAGAAGTTGCACAGGTAGATAGGGTCAAAAAGAAAGCTTTTAGCACACTAGCCTCCATAAATCAAAGTACGGAATATAGGAGATGGGATGTTAAGTTGAAGTTGGACAAGATGTTGGTGAGGCCTAATTTGGAATACTGTGTGCAGTTTTGGTCACCTATCTACAGGGAAGATATAAATAAGATTGGAAGAGTACAAAGAAAATTTATAAGGATGTTGCTGGGACTGGAGAACCTGAGCTATATGGAAAGATTGAATAGGTCAGGACTTTACTTCTTGGAAAGTAGTAGATTCAGAATAAAGTTGATAGAGATACACAAGTTTATAAGGAGTATAGACAGGGTAAATTCAAGCAGGCGTTTTCCACTGAAGTTGGGTGGAACTACAAGTAGAGGTCATGGATTAAGGGTAAAAGGTGAAATGTTTAAGGGGAACATTGGGGAGAAACCCCTTTACCCAAAGAGTCATGAGAGTGTGGAATGAGTTGACAGTGCAAGTGGTGCATGCGAGCTTGATTTCAACGTTGAAGAGGAGTTTGGATATGGACATGGATGGAGGGCAATTATCTGGATGCAGGTCTATGGAAGTAGGCAGTTTAAATGGTTCGGCACAGGCGAGATGGGCCAAAAGACCTGTTTCTGTCCTGTACTTTTCTAGGACTCTAATTTACTTCTTGATCTTGAAAACTTTATGATCTTTCTTCCAGCTCCCAAAGGAAATCCCTGAACATTTCCTTCTGTTTGGTTCCAGGTGTCTGGAATTATAATTGCTGTTTACTAATCCTCAGAAAGATAATAATACCTTTGCTGCAATCTAGGAGCAGACAACCTATACACAAAGTATTACATGTGGTCTGACTTTAAAGAAAACAGTAAAAGCTTCCTGAGCGATGTTCCATTCATATTCTGAAACAATACAGTATTTACATAGACTTGTGAAGCATCATACATTAACAAAAGTTTATATTACAATAAGAACAAGTACAAAGAAAGATACATACCTATAATACCAATTAATTTGCTTTGTATTGTTACAAATGGCTCTTTGAAGTCACGGACACTCACAAATTGTGAACGTTCAGTGACAACTTAAAACTCAGAATATACCTACAGCAAAATGACAATAGGGGAAAGAAGCACCTTTGTGGAATAGACATCTCGTTACTCTGCACTCACAGATCACCCCATCATCAGGAGTGAATGTTTGCGTTCCACAGACAGAACTGCTTCCCCAGCACTCTGGCTCCTGGACAACAAACTACCTTGCTTGCAACTGGTACCAGTCACACTTAACCCCACTGAGTTTTCCAACATTGTGGTATCACACCAGACCAGAGAAAGCCAGGACTTTATGTGGATTCATCCCACTCCATTTGGCTGGGAACTCTCTCTGTGGAATGTGCAGCAGATCCAAGGACTGGGACAGGTCCTTCAATAGAAAAGGACCTTCAGATGGCAGTCTAGTTTTCAAGCTAATTTTGTTACACACTATGTCTTATTTATAGTTCAGTTGGTTTTACAGATGCTCATATCACTTATTTATCCAAGTTAAACTTTAGCACTCTGAGAAAGCTTTTCAGCTATTGGGAGGAGGCAGAATATGCCCAATATGGCATACTAGCAATGCAGCAAAATATATATTTAATGCCAATTAACGACAAGCAGTGCAAATGTTTTGTTGCCCATTTTAAATAACATTTGCGAAAAGTTATTTGAAATTTTTCTGTTCCATGGTATAAGTGATGTTAACCGCAAAATTCAATATGCTGCATCACAAAGAAAATTTGCAAACAGCTTTCTCAGAGTGCTAAAGTCTAACTTGAATAAATGAGCAACATGAGCAAATCTATAAAATCGAATGATAATTAAGAAATAGTGTGTAACAAAATTACTGCTTGGAAATTAGATTGCTGACTTAATGCCCTTTTTAATTGAAAGTCCTGTCTCAGTCTTGGGATGGCATCAAGAACCTTCAGTCCATAAGTTAGACGTGCACAGAGCCCCTACAAAGGCAGCAGAAGTAACCTGCCCCATCAGCCATTGGTGGAGGCTTAGAACTGCCACCTCAGAACCTCCAAAATTTGGAGTGAAGCAAGTCGTCCTCAATTCTGAGAAACCGCCCAAGAATAAGAAAAGCAGATCATAAGTGAGTAAAGCAAACAACTCAACATTGTCAAAATAACAATTATTTTCATACAATGGTCAGTTCTCTCTAAAATGCATTCATAAATATTATGCAAGATAGAGTTTGAAATTTCCAGTCTCCCATTTCTAATTCAACAAATTCCACTTATCTCATCTGCTGTAAACCTAATCCCTCAGGATTCTCTGTTCCAAAATGATCCTGGCTGATTTCTTCTGTGCCCTTCCATAACCAGATATCTTCTATCACTACAGGCAGTCCCCGGGTTACGGACGAGTTCCGTTCCTGAGTCTGTCTTTAAGTCGGATTTGTAAGTAAGTCAGAACAAGTACATCCGGTATTATTTAGCGTCAGTTAGTCAAATGTTTGCCTTAGTATATAGTATATATTTTACCTTTCTATGCATATAAAACACTTAAGAAGCGTACGTATTCCAATAATTAAACCACTGTGTTGCTTAGTAATAATTGTAGCTTCCATCGGGGCAGGGCCTTTCACATGCTCCATTATTCTCACTTTATCCGTTATCCTTTAAAATTGTTCCGATCATTGACTGACTGTAGCCTAATGCTTTTCTAATGACCGATGGTGTTTCACCTCTTTCCAAACGCTTTATTATTTCCACTTTATTTTCAATCGCGATCGCTTCCCGTCAACGGAAGAGAAACACTGTGGGCGGCGGGTCCTGACCTCCGCCAGCTGCCGAGCTCTGCTGGGTCCTGAGGACCACCGCACTGAATTCCCCAGGTCCTAAACTCCACCGCTCTGAGACAAGTTAAATGGGACAAGAGGGGGCTTTGCTGGGTTTGGGTATTTGATCCTCCACAATATTCTGTGTGAGAATTTAAACTGGAGGTGGTAGTATTTTTTTTACGAGGTCGAGTTGTGAACTCGACATCAACCCAGCACGGATGGTACGGGAGTCACTGGATCGACATCAACCTGGAGCGCTCGGGAGCAGTCTGTCTCGAACCCGGCGCTGATCACACTGCACCACCAGCTGACCGAAAAAGGGGGGGGGGGGGCAGGGTCAGGGTGAATCTTGCTAAGAAAAATTTAAGCCATATACAAAGTTACATACTCAACAGTGTCAATGGCAACGACTTAAAATGGCGGACAGCGTCGCGATCCAACTTAAAATGGCGAACGGCGTTCTCCTTCCTCGGTTCGTAAGTACGAGTTGTCTGTAAGTCGGACGTTGGTAACTTGGGGACTGCCTGTATTCTGTCCTTGGGCAGAGACCAAGATTTACACACCCAATAATCACGTACTCACTGACGGAGATGGTCATCAGTTAATAAATACATCAGTTATAAAGTCCTTCTCCTTGTTTCCCTCTGTTATCTTTTTCATCTTCCTGCCCTCCAGCACTCCGAGGTATCTGTGCTGGAATTCCCTCCTAAAGTACCTTGAATTTTCCTAATCTCTATAATGCTGCTTACAACCTACCTCCTTCTATCCAAATATGGAGGTTGGTGTCAACCCTTCACCAATTTCTTTTGTCAGAGCAATAATCATTGTATGTTTGTATTTTCCTTTTACTTTTCATGTTTTATGTTAATTACTGATTTGCTGGATAAGAATATCCTTCCATTAATGTGAGTTGACTGGAAGGCTGCTTAACTTCAAAGTAGCATAGATATGGAACACTGATAACATGATAATACACAGCACAGTTCTAGTTAAAAAAAATGTTAATATCAGCAACTCACAACTGTCTTAAAACTACAGCAATACCCTCCGACTGCTCTTCCAATAAACAAATGTGCTGTCTTCATGAAAGTGCAAAGATAACCATCTGTGTTTCTTCATCTTATATTGTATTGACAGACTCAGCTCCAATATCTTGATGTGTAGCCAACCTCTTTAACAAAGTGAAGTTCAACTGGTAACTAAGACCAAAATGTGAATTCATATTCAGTTCCAAATGTGAGCTCATAAAATAACAGAATTGAAAATTTTGCAAATAATGATAGTTGAGTTTAACTTAACTGTTAAAAACAACAACTTACTTTGCACCAGCTTCTTTTCTGCACTTAATAGAATACAATTTTAGAGTTTTTCAAAAGTAAATTGCTGAATTGCTGTGTGAAAAATGTTAAGATAAATAATACAGAGCTATTACTAAACTATCACATAGTGGGCTACCAAATTTGAAACCAAGGCAGGAAATGAAAAGCTTTTGCTGGTTACTTAAATATAAAGCACTGAGGAGTCCCGTTTGCTTTTGCCTGTGGCACACAAAACTGGACCAATGTCTGAAATTGCTAAAATATGAATTTATCTTTAAAGTAAGCAAATGCAAAAATAAACCTACCAGGCTGAGATTGACAGGAGTATTAGGCAATGGCACCTCATGTTTGTATAACGTTTGTAAAATATCATTCAAGTCATTTTCCTGCAAGTCAAATAAGAATTTTCACAAATTAGACATTAGGAACTTATCTTAAATGGAATCAAAGACTGAAAATTAAGAATTAAGCAGAAACAATTTGTCCTCTATGCACCATCCCAATGATGATACAATTCATTCTTCTAATGGAAGTATACTGTAATTGTTATCTGTAATTATTTTCTCTACCCAACTCAAAAGCAAAGCTTAAAAAGTCTATTTATTTTTGAAGTCTATTTATAAAAAGCAATTTATTTTTGAACAAAATATCAAATATCAATTTGATATTAACTAAAGCAATGGAAATAAATTTATTTTTAAATTAATAGATTTATTCTGGGCACCCTTCTGTACCCATTGAGATTGATATCTTACATTTAATTTAGCATTAGCACTTTCAAATATTATAATCCACAGGGAGAAGGTTAGTCCACTGATGAGGAGGAAAAGATCACATTGAGGTGCACAACCCACGGAATACAAAAGGACTTTTAACCACCTCAGTATTGATTGAGATAGTGTGAAAGGAACCGGAGGGTGAGGGGTGGGAGCTGGGCCGAGAGGGAGGAATCGCTTTAGAATGTAGTTAAGAACTTCCCTGTTCAGTGCCCTATTGTCTTAGAGGGGAACATGCATTATGGATCTAGCTTTAGAGAAGGAGTTGTGCTAGGAGAAATATTTGAAGGTTTATAATCATAGAATCAAAAGATTTTGATCAGTAATGGGAAAAACGGATTAACCAAATTAGAACTTAATAACTAAATGAGCACTAACTTCAGTAGAATAAAAGGGGATCCAGTCCAGATAACCTGAAGTTGAAGATTGGCAGCCAAAACTGTTAGAGAAAACTGACAGCTTTCAAAGAGAGTGAAAAGATAATGCAATCAATGCCGGTTTGAAGTAATATAATGTAAAAAGTGGATGCATGATTTCCATCATGTTGGAAGTGTAAGTGAGAATGTGGCTGAACACCAAAAGCTCAGAGGGGAAGTGAGTAAAAAGAGGTAAAATGAGAATATCAAAATAAGTTAGCACTTAACATAAAAAATAAATCTATAAGTTTTCAAGGCCATGTGAATGTTAGTGAGGTATTAAAAGGAATGGGCCTTGTGAACAATCAATAAGATCCCACTATATGCAGTCGATGGCACGTTTGAAATACTTGGTGAATAATCTGCATCTTTCTTTGCTAAAGGAGAGGATGCAATCAAAGTGATGGCAAAGTGAGAGGTTGTTGAGAGAGCAGAAGCTGCCAGGGAGGGGAAGTGGAGGAGAGGCGGGGACAGGGGAGCTGCTAGGGCAGGAGAGAAGGGAAGGGGAGGAAGGCAGCCACAGAGAGGATATCTACGATGATAGTGAATTCATCACATGGCCTGTTTAGCATGCATCTTATATTCCTGAAGGATATAGGGATAGAAGGTACAAAAGAGTTTGTTATTTTCTTCCAATCTTCACTATGAAAGGCGATGGTCAAAATAGTGACCATGACTCTCTTCAAGAAGGAATGCAGAAGTAACTAACTACCACAGGCCTGGCAGGAACTATAACAAAAATGGGCATTTACAGATCTCTGACTAAATAACAAACAACTAACACACACTGTAAGTGTTATTATTTCCTAATCTGATCATTTGTGAATGAGTTGCAAGAAGAGTTGATGAAGCTAATGTAGTAGAAGTTAGAGATGTGGACTGATAAAATCCTAAATAGACTGAAACCCATTAGTATCCGAACAGATAAGGAATTCACAAAGACAGAATGCAGAGTAATTGTTAAAACTTGCTCTTCAGACTGGAGGAAGGAGGCATCACAGGATCTGTCATGGAGATTCAGAAGTGCCATTGAACCATGCGTTACAGGAGAAACACTGAAGGGAGGAAAGATGTCCACAGGCTTGGTGCAGGGATCACTGCTACTTCATTAATGGACTGCAGCACAAATATGGTAGAAAGATTTCAATTGTGGTTATCAGATTGGCTCATGCCAACAGACTTCAAAATGAC
Organism: Hemitrygon akajei; assembly: GCF_048418815.1. Taxonomy (NCBI): domain Eukaryota; kingdom Metazoa; phylum Chordata; class Chondrichthyes; order Myliobatiformes; family Dasyatidae; genus Hemitrygon; species Hemitrygon akajei. The sequence goes on along the minus strand of NC_133135.1, from coordinate 72,501,357 downwards.
TGGAATAGGCAAATGTGTGGCAGATGAAATTACTAGAAGGAAGTGCAAAGTGAGAAATTTTGGCAGGAAACTGAATAAACTGAATGTTTTTTTTCTGAACAGGGTTCCAGAGCAGACAACCACAGCCTATATGTACTGAAATAGTTAAAGATGGCATGATAAGTTGAGAAAGTGGTTTACAAAGCACTTGGTAGTGGGATTCACAAACAATATTAAAGTAAGGTAGAGACAGTAACTTTTTATAAAGTATCAATTAGCCTATAATTGAGTACTGGGTGTCTTTCTGGTCACCACACCTTAGGAAAGATGTAAAAGGCCAAGAGGGAATTCAGCTAAAATAGTTCCAACATGAAAGATTTCATTTATGAGGATTAACTGGTGAAGTAGGGCTTGTTCTCTTTCAGTGGAGAAGTTCGAGAAAGGATATAAAGATGTGTACAAGTCATTGACATGGACAAATTCAGAGGAAATGTCCCCGTCAGCAGAGAGCTTCAGAACCAAAACACATAATTTTGAGTGAGGAAGATCAAAGCATGAAGTGAGGGTTTTTAATGCAGCAAGTTGTTATGTTATGAAAAGATCTGTCTTAAAATATTGCGGATGCAATTTTAGTTGTGGCTTTCAAAAGAGAACTACGTACTATATATTCGAAAGTAACACATCTGCAGGTCCCTGAGCAAAAAAGCAGTCAAATGTAATTAATGGTCATCTTCAGCATGGTCATCTTTCATGCTGTACATTTCCATGATTTGCAGTTGGACAGGTTATTACCTCAAGAGCACAGACCAGAGACTACCTGGAGAACAAAAGTTGAGAAATAGCAACAACTTGCAATATGAACCTTAAGTCCTTTCAAATCACTGCCATATGGTAGCAGATGTGTTTTTAGGATAGATTTCAAAAGCTTTTCAAGTCAATAGAAGCATGGTAAATGCTTAGATCTTTCACAAGCTTCTATCTTAGTACATGAGCTCTTGGATTCAATATTTTGTTTCTCATTGCAAGTTGAGGGAAAATTAGGAGTTAATCAAATGGAACAGATCTAATGAAGAAATACTGGCAATAAGCTGGCTAACTGCTGATATTTCCAAGTCTAATTGACAGCAACCTCAACAGTCTCTCCACAGACACAGAAACTCAAAGTTGTTGTCAGCTGTTTGAAGTATTTTTCAAGAATGCATTATGAAGATGAATTTCATAGAGTCTGGTACAATCATATGAACAACCTGTGCCAGGGTTAGGCCTAGTGTAGGGGGTTTTATTCCAATGATTTCAGTAGAGAGTGGATAAACAAGAGTTATTGTGTGTATAGGTAGTTTTAAATTTGACTTCATCTAACAGTTCATGTTTTAAGTGCATAATTCTTCCATGTAAAAAGACTAAGTGATTGAATGGATTGCAAATTTTTCTGAATGTCAAAAGCATTCAATATTCTGCAGAGCTCCAACATCAAACTAAGCAAGAATGCAAGGCTTTGTGGGCTGTTCAAGATTTAATCCATAGGTTCAATATGGTGCTTCATCTGATACACTTGGGTTATGGCCAGTTTGTCGCTCTGATCTTTGGTACAATTGCTGCAAGAAGGTTCCTGTACAAGCCAAGTTATTGTTGAGGGAATTGCCTTTTTTAAAAAAAATCCATTCTCCACCCCTCCCCCACCCCCACCCCCAGAGTCACTGGCAAGAATAAGTCAATCACCTGTAAATTGTAAATCATTATCACAGAATAACTTAACATTCAATTGATGTTCATAACTTTAGGTAATGCAAATACTTCTATCAAGTGTATTGTTGCTGGAGTTCAGTGAATAATACTTTTAAAATTTCCAATAAACTAGATGGTATTAATAAATACTTGTTAGTAGACTAAATACACGGAAATAATCATCCATGTGCTTAATAGATCAGAATTGCAATTTAAGTTGTTCATTGACGTCGGCAACTTTTGCTTGTTGGTTCAAGACACAATTCCAATTTTATTTTTACAGTCCAATCTGACTTCAAAATTACATTTTCCAGCTCCTAGAATGGTATAGAAATTGATTTTCACACCTGAATTTGCTGGTGGGATTATGGTACTGAATGTAAATAATTCTGTTTGTGTGTCATGTAATTTAACAAGTTAAATGAACCATGAAACGTAAGAGGCACAAGCAAATAGTTTACCTGCTCTTTAACCAGAAGGTCTGCTAAGGTGTTCAACAGCTTGTAGTAAACTTCAAACCAAGGCAAATAACTGCAAAAGATTACAAAATATTTACCAGGTCATAAATGCATGACTGAATTACTCTTTGCTTTCACTTGAAATTATACCAATACAGAAATTTCCCTCTAAGCCAGTTTTAAAAAGTAAAGCTTACATAAACATAAAAAACTTTGTGAAAAGACAAGTATAGTATTACTTGCCAGGAAACAACATGATGCATGAAGATAGCTGATACGGTGACCATTTTAAATTTTGCACTGTTTTCCCTTTGCTTCTGTCTGTTACTTAGACTTCTATATCAAGATAACACTGCTGATGGTTTTAAGCATCCTTTTCCACAATGACAAGCAACTGCTTAAATATCATTAATATAGTCATTTTGTTATCTTCAATATTAACAAAGTGCAAATTTTCCTGATGTATTAAAGGCTAAAATAAAATGACCCACTTGATACATATATAATGGGTTGCAAATCATTAACTAGATGTATATTAAGTCAGTGTAAATTTAGTTGCAGAATTATTGGAAGATATATCTTTCAAATTAGATAATTAGAGTCATTTACTTAAAATACTCAATGATTAAAACTGAACCTTGGTACTTCCCACTTAAAAGTACTTATTTCAGAACAGAAAGAATCACTTCTGTAACCACCTTCAAGCGAATTTACGTTTCCATAAATTGGTCTGTGTTTCAAATGGGAAAAAAAATTGAGATATTGATTTTCCTCCCCCTGCCCCCTCCCACCAAATTCTTCCAGAGCAATCCATTTCCTTTCTGAGTCTGACTCCAAACAGAGGCATGAGCTTTCTGTGCACCTTATAATGTATTCCCTGTAAGTCTGCTTCACCTCATGAACCAGAACCACTGACTGTTCTCTCCTTGTATGTACTCTATTTATAAAGTCAGACAGTACAAACCAAGTTCCTTTTCTAATTCATTATTCAGGTCACAAGCCCTACTGAGTGCATTGTCCTCATTTTTTTTTCTCATGGCCACATCTCTCATTCGCATTTCATACAACTTTACCATTGTTCGCTTCACTCTTCTGGGATACTTTCCAGAAAATGTCTATAATTGTGCGATCAAGTTCCCACTATTCAAGCAATAGTGCAAAGTTGAATCTGAAATTTAAGTTCCCACTACCGCTGTAGCTTGGAAGTTATGAATTCTAGTTCCATGATAAAGCCCAGAGAAGAACATTTAGGCTGGCGCTCGACTGAATCAATGTTGCACTCTTTGAGGTGCCATCTTTCTGATGAGCTATCAAACCGAAGCCCCATCTGTTCTTTTTATTTGAAAGCAAAGCACCCCAATGCACCATCTTTTATATTAAGGAAGATATCCTCAGATCCCTGGCCACTTTGCCATCCCTTAATTAACATCACTGTAAAAATAAATTTTATCATTATCATATTGCTGGTCATGAAAACATTTCTGCACATGTTGTCTTAAATAACTGTTTGTCAGCTGTATTTCACTGGCTAGACAGCACTTTGGAGCATCCAGAAAGGGACACGAAAGTCTCTCATTTATTTTATTCTCCTGCCAACATCTTTACTTTGCAGTTCTTTGGAATAAACTTAAGGACGACGGAGGCGCCCATCATTGCCATCTTTAGAAGCAAAAACCCATACAGCTTCATCCTTTTTTCACTTATCTTCTCTCCAGCAAATTCCTTGAAAGCAAACTACAATCACTTTCTTTCAGCCAACCTTATTCAGTTCCCCTTGAACTCCACTGGCAAACTAATAAGTGTTCCTACCTCATTCCCCAAGGTTGCCTGTTTAGTTTCAAAAAGATATAGTCAAATGCAGAACGTAGATGTCCTCTAAACTGTCAGAGCTTCTTACTTATCTTCCCAGAGTAACCCACCAACACTTTACATCTATTTGCATAAAACAAACCTTTTCAGATCTGGGCTGTGTCTTATATGTGTGTAACCCCACTGAACAGTTTCTTTGATTTACTTCACTGCCACTTATCCCTGCAGTAATTCCTTGCAATGCAAAATAAGATCAAGATTCAGTGCCACCTCCCAGCATTAACTTCTTTACTCAACTTAAACAAATACCTGGCATTTCTAAGCCTTTCACATCACCAATTTGCCTTCACAAATAGGTCTGCAATTGTACACTTTTGTTTTGGTAAATCCTTCTGTCAGACATATGCCAGTCCCATCCCTACAGACAGCAATAAATACCACTTCCAATGCAACTGATGCCCTGTCTTTTCCAGTTGCTCAGATTAGTAATGAAAACCATGAAATCTCCAAATAATCCTCAGACTCATTACAACAACTCACACTAAATGCCGGTGGAACGCAGTAGGCCAGGCAGCATCTATAGGAAACACAAAGTACACTGCAGATGCTGTGGTCAAATCAACACGTACAAACAAGCTCGATGAACTCAGCAGGTCGGGCAGCAGAAATGATAGGAGAACACAGGAGGGGGAGGGATGAAGCTAAGAGCTGGAAAGTTGATTGGCAAAAGGGATACGCAGCTGGAGAAGGGAAAGGATCTTGGGAAGAGAGGCCAAGGGAGAAAGAAAAGCGGAGGGGAGCAGAGGGAGATGGAGAGTAGGCAAGGACTCTCTGTCCCTCACAATCACTCTTTTGCCAGCTCTCCATCTCCCTCTGGTGCTCCCCTCCCACTTTCTTTCTCCCTAGGCCTCCCGTCCCATGATCCTTTCCCTTCTCCAGCTGTGTATGCCTTTTGCCAATCACCTTTCCAGCTTTTAGCTTCATCCTTCCCCCTCCTGTCTTCTCCTATCATTTCAGATCTCCACCACTCCTCCCACTTTCAAATCTCTTACTATCTCTTCTTTCAGTTAGTCCTGGCGAAGGGTCTTGGCCCGAAACGTCGACTGTACTTCTTCCTATAGATGCTGCCTGGCCTGCTGCATTCCACCAGCATTTTGTGTGTGTTGCTTGAATTTCCAGCATCTGCAGATTTCCTCATGTTTACATTTTTAAACAGACTCATTAGTTCATTAATGTCCTTCAGAGAAAGAAATCAACTATTTTAATCTGTCTAATTTACAACCAACTCCAATTCATGGGTCAGGAGCACTTAGGGATGGAAATAAACAGTTGGAACTGTGCCAGCGTTTCAGATGGAGACGTTTCATCAGGATTGGAAAGGAAGGAAGCAGATGCCAGAATAAGAGGTAGAGGGAGAAGTACAAGCTAGCGGGGGAGGGCGAAGGTGGGCGGGTGAGGGAGAGGTTGATGTGAGAAACTGTGAGGTAATGTGGAAGAGGCAAAGAGCTGAAGAAGAAAACTGACAGGAGAGGACAGAAGACCATGGAATAAAGGAAAGGAGGTGGGGAAACAGAGGGAGGTCAGGGGCAGGGGACGAGCACAGAATAGTTTCAGGGTCACCATAATGGGAGAAAAATAAAAGGGGAGGAGGGAGAACAGAGGGGAAATGTTCCAATCGTCAGAGAAATCAATGTCCATGCCATCAGGTTGGAAACTATCCGAACAGAATAGATAATGATCTAAACTGCCCTAATTCTAGGGTTTGCTTGCACGATATTAACAAAAGCATAGCTTTGATTACTTGCAACTGTTTACCACATGATTAGTCTTTTACAAAGACACTTTCCACAGAAGAACATTTATGGTTCATCATTTCTGAATTGAAGCTACCATTAACATCAATTATCAGTGGGAAGAGCAGGTTCTGGAGTACCACCAGTCTATTCTCAGTGTTGTGGGAGGGAGATGGAGGATGTTTTCTGAAAAGTGATGGGAATTCTGCTGTAACGCTGTGTAAGGAAAGACTCCAGATGTGCTTTCCCAGCTCCAGGCAAAGATCCTGCATCACTCTTTCCAACTAGCTCATTTCCCGCTGATACTTAAACCACATGCATCTGCTTATAAAGGGAAAGTGAGTAGGGAAGTCCCACACCACCACAAGGACCCTGTGCTGAGCAGCAGCTGCGATGCTCTGTCAATCATTAGAGCTCATGGTCTTCCTCAGGCAGTGCAAGGCTGGTACACAAAGCAATGAGACTGAAGGATCTCAGTTATATTCAACCCCTTCTAAATGCACAGATAGCTCTTTACAATTGTTAGGTTTGGGATCAGTATCGGAAATTGAAGAGAACCATGGCTCCTCCCTATGGATTGGACTAAGAAGAAGGATGTCTGCAGCTTTTTGAGTGAAACAGTTGATTTACTTTACAAGTATCAGCTCACATTCACACATTTCACCACATGTGGAGACCAAGACAGGTTTGTCTCTGTGTTATCTTCCTCCTTGACACCAAGCCCTGAATTCATGTGGAATTGCCACAGATTAATCAATATGTCAATCTGTACATGGTGTAAGAGGGCATCTTTTAGAAATGACTGCAATGAACCCTTCAGACGAGCTGGAAGCTTCAAGATGGAAGACAGCACAGTTTTTAACACAATCAAAATACGAAAGATTTCTGCAACACACACTGTGTGCTTTGTGCTTCAACGCAATATAAATTGCTGATGAAGGGTCTCTGCACAAAATGTTGGCTCTTTATTCGTCTCCATAGATGCTGCCTGACCTGCTGGGTTCCTCCAGCACATTGTGAGTATTGCTCTGGATTTCCAGCATCTGTAAAATCTCTTGTGTTTTTGACGTAAGATTTCTGGTTATATTTTTAACAAACATTAGCTATTGCCTCCCTGTAGAATTCCAAACACTGAATAGCAATCACACTATCAACCCACAAATGTGTATCCTGCAAAAAAAACAGTAACTTGGGTAATAATAAGAATGGAATTACAAATTTCTCCTGGTGGTTCAGTGGTTAGGTGAAACTACACACAAATAATTCAAATTCAAAAACAAATACTTCTAGTTCTTTAGGAACTCTGAAAACTACAAACATTGATCATAGTTGGCTGTATGGCTACAAGAAGAACATTTGGTTCTAGCCCTCGGCATAGGAAACATGATGAAAGAATGTCTATTGTTTAGTTTGAATGTTAAATAAATTCTACTCCCCAAAAATATGGTCTTAATTAACTAACTTGTGTATTTTCTATCATCTGAAAATGATATATATGAAGGTCTACACCCAGGTAGATAATAGCATTTATTTTGGTTTGGCTGGCAAGGCAGCACAGATTTAATTACCGGGTACATCTCCATTTCACTGTACGCAGGAATACTGAGGACAGTTCTGAACAGAATTAGAAATGCTTCATTAATAAGAACTGATTAACACTGAACAAAAATTAAAGAATGATGAAAATACAAGTTAAACATACCTTGGAGGCATCTGAGGAATAGATTACATTTTATAGCATGGAATAAGATTAATATTGCCATCTTGAAAACTAATCCATCATTAATATTCTTCTCACAATATGTTCAAAATTCAGTGTCAGGTATAAAGTATTTGAAACTGATATTTATAAAGGGCTTGATGCTCCAATATTATCAACAGACATTTTATTCAAGTTTGTATTTTTAAAAAAATGATAAAGAAATATAAATGCTTCCTAGAGAGGCAATAAAGAATTGGACTTTAAAGGCACTTTTCATGCCATCAAGACATTCTCAGGTGGTCTTGAATTATTAGAATATTTTGAAGCACAGTCAACTATTGTAACATAGGAAACATGGCAGTCAATTTGTGCACTTCATCCATTATGTTGCCTGAGAATGAAGTATTGGCCTGGACACCAGAACACGGCTCTTTTTAAAGAGCACCTTGGGATATTTTGCTTCTGATTGAAATGGCAGCTGGCTTAACATCTCATTCGAGAGACTACCCCTCATAGTATTTCTGATAGCACAACACTCCTTCACTATTGCACAAAGATGAGGACTTGGATAGTCTTGACAAGATGCTGTTATGATAGCTGATAAGTTATTGACTCACCGAGTACAAGATACCTGACCAACTATGAAAGAAACCTCACAAAAAGTATAATCTATATAATGGGTGGTTTTTAATTTAGGGTTGGATCAACAATGGCATGTTTATCTTTATTTAAAACATTTTATTATGATATTTGTCCTTTTGATTTCACACAGATAGCAATTTTCAATCTCCAACAGTTACATTTGAGTGCAACATGTAGTTAATGCACTGAAGAAATAAACATTATTTATCTACTATTATGATCAGTCACCATGTACACAAGTGCAAAATAAAGCATTTTCAGATTCCATTTTCACTGCTAGATTAACATGATTCATGGTTTATAATGGCTTTTTAACCCTGATTCAAAGATCTTATATAAACAATGTTTTGCATTTCAGTGTCATACTAAACTGTCAATATTTATCTACCACTGTATTTATTCCTTAATTATTTTTCCTACTGTAAAAACAAGACCTAATGGTTATGAAATATTTGAAATTGGATAAAACTGTCAAATATAAACAGCATGACTTTTTAAAAAATAATCCTAAAGGATAGTATTTTGAGGAGGGCACTTCCACCTTGAAGTTAAATTTTGACAACTTCAAAAATTATGTTGAGAGTGAAACACTTTATTTTTTAAACCAAGGTTCTTGAAACTCATTTTTAATCCTCGTAGATTACAACCACCTTTTCAGCAAGGTCAACCTATGCATTAAGTCCCAAATTGAGAAGTCAATTAAATACACAGTTCTACCATCAGTCACATCACTGCAGAGGAGTCGCTCTGCAAACCATGAAGCAGCTTATCTCAAGGTGGAGGAGGATAATATGCAAGCAAGTAGTCTGTGTCTCCTTTTTCTCCCCTTGTAGCTACAGCTGCTTTTGACAAATGTGGTTAACGTGGAATACATTCCTGACTCTGACTTACTTTTTGATTTATAAATAAATCATTTCCATGCTGTGGTGGGAGAAGCAAGTTGTAGTTTAACACAAGGGGCAGATCTAACTCCATCCTTCAATCACCGGTTGCCAGAGCTCTGGGTTCCCATGTTTCGTCTAGTATGGCCCAAGTCAGTGCTGGACATTTCATAGCATGGGGGGGAGAAAAGGGTCTTTGGCCCATACACATCCATGTCAATAAGACACATATTCAAATTAATCTATTTCCCAGCATGTGGCCCATATTTCTCTAAACCAGATGATTCCCAGCCTGGGATCCACAGACCCCTCACTTAATGGTGCTGGTCCAAGGCATTAAAAAAAAGGCTGAGTTCATCTGCTTGTCATCCATGTACCTGGCCACATACTTCATATATGCATTCAACGTATACTTCCTCTGGCAGTTGGTTCCATAACAGCTGCATCGTTCCCATAATAAGAGGCCAAATCCTTGAGCTCACCTTTAGTCAAAGCTGCCACTGTCATTTGAGTATTTGTGTATGTTGTTTATTGAAGATGCACACATGCTTAGAAGCAATTAAAAACATTGAAATTAATCTATGTAAAAAAAATTTAAGTTGCCATCCTTTCCAACAGCAGCTAAATCACAATAGTTGAGAGGGAAACCCACAGGATTTTCAATTGTCCTCCACAAAGTGTCCACTGGCATAGTGTCTTGTGGGTGTCCTGTCACGAGCATTCTGCTCTCCTAAAGGCAATGCCACCATGTGGGATTGGGAATAGCCCAGTTATTAATACAATAGATCTGCAGATCTTCGAAGAAGTTGTGTAGGAGTACATATGCCTACATGAATACTTGGGAGTATCATGTTCAATTCTGGTTGCCTCAGTTTAGGAAAGAAGTGTAAGCTTTGTAGAGGATGCAGAGGAAATTCACCTGGATGCTGGATTAGAGAGAATGTTTTATGAAGAGAGGTTTAGCAGGCTTGAGCTTTTCTCTATGGAGCAAAGGAGAATAAGAGGTGACTTGATGGAAGTGTGTATGATAAGAGATATAGACAGAGCGGACAGACAGCATCGTTTCCCCAAGGTCAAGCTGGCTAATACAGGAAGGCATGATTATAAGGTGATTGGAGGAAAGCATAGGGGTGATATCTGTTGCGTATTTAATATTTCAATAATGTTTGAGTAATCTTGAATATATATTGTTTGATTACGCAATCTTGTTAATTTAAATAATTAATTACAAGTTATATGTAAAACACATTAATTGCCTTTGCATCATGCTACGACACATGATACACTTAAAGACAAGGCCAGACCTGCCTTTCAGTCTCCCGTATGTTTTTTCTTGAAGACAAAATCAAGTTTTAAAAAAAAGGCTGTAAATGGAAAAATTCAGGATTCATAAAGAATAAATAATTACCTGTCATATATATGAAATGCTACCACTACTATGTCAACTCAGGCCTAGGGGGCCGGCGCTGGGCACGATGACGGACTCTCCACTTCTCCCTCCCCCTCATCAGTGTGTTTAGTTCATCTACATTAGCCGCGCCACTATCTTCTAGGAGTGCGCTGACCATAGTCTTGGGGGGGGGGGGGGGGGCGCAGGGTTCATTCTCCCAGCACATGAGTGACAGAGAAGCTCAAGATGAGCTCCAGCTTGTGCACATTGGACTGTTTAATTAGAATGGGCCCTTTTCTTTTTGTTATTCTTCAGTTAAGATTCATAAATTTAATTCTTATAATTGTATGCAGTGTACTGTCTGTTATTTCCTGGTACTAATTTCTAACAGGGTAGCAAATGACACAGCATCCACACAAACCGGGGTTTGGGGTGGGAGAGCCGTCTCAATCTCATGGGTTTGGGAGACTGCAGAGTGTTTTCCCTAGACTTACACAGCCAAGGAGACCAGGGGCTTACATATAAAAATACATTAACTGCCTACGTCATCATGCTAACATGCAATTTGTGCACGCCTCACTTAAAGAAAAGATGAAGTTACACTCATATATTTGGACTCCCGTGTTTGCTTTGAATTAATGTTTTGAAGTTACGAAACATAACAATTTCAGAAGTAGGAGTTTTTTTTTAAAAACCACAGAGTGGTAAGTGTGTGGAATGCACTGCCAGAGGTGTTGATGGAGGTGGATACAATAGGGAGATTTAAGAGGCTCTTAGACAGGCACAAGGATGATAGAAAAATGGAGGGCTATGTGGGAGGGAAGTACTAGATTGATCTTGGAATAAGTTAAAAGGTCAGCACAACATCGTAGGCTGAAAGGCCTGTACTGTGCAGTACTGTTCCGTGTTCAATGTTCTAAAAAATGACTAAGCCATGTGTTTAGAGTCTGAATATATTCTAATACACACCTCCCTAAAGCCTCAGATAAAATAATATCTCAGCTATATAATATCCTGATGTACAAAACAACAGAACTGGCTGTACCTTTTTGCCAATAAAATGCATTACATCAAGCGTAAGCCCCATTCCAAGACAATTTGCTTTAATCCATAGTACTGTAACCAATCCAAGATCTCGTGTCATGCCATGAGATTTTTTGTGTTACAAACAGTCGTGTAGCGAGGCTGCAGAAAGTCTTTGCTCTAAGCCTCATCTCCAAGCAACAAGGAATACATTCTACTCTTGGATGTCACACTCAAAAACAAGTGCAAATATATCCAATTACCTATCAAAGTTACAACTTTGTTGTTACCATGGAGATTTTTTTTCTTCAATTCTTGCTGCTTCACTGTGGTATCAGGGTACACAAGGTTTGCAACTGTTATTCTGAGGTACTGTATGTGACAACAATGTTTTGACTTTAAGTAAGGCAATCACTAGGCAACAACTAAATCTATGATAAAATAATGAGAGGTAATGGACTTTGATAGAGACTTAACAAAGACTGAATTTCATCCATCCAAACGCCTTTATTGGTGTGCTATTTAAAAACTTTCTCAAATTATTTAATTAGGAGTGGCACAGTGGCAGAATTAGTGGGGTGCTGTGTCACAGCATCAGAAACCTGGGTTCAAACCTGATCTCTTGTACTTTGTGCATTGAATTTTCTAGCTCCCTGTGAATGCACGTTTTTCCCTTTGGGTGCTCCAGTTTGCTCAGACATCCCAAAGTTGTGCAAAGTGGCTGCTGTCAGTATCCACCTGTACACTGGTGGGCAGTAGAAACTGGTGAGATTTAATGGGCATGAATAGAGGTTTAGAACAAATGGGTGTTTATGGTTGGTGTTGACACTATAGGCCAACCGGTCTGTACCCTGTTATATCTCTGACTTTAAATTATATTTTTCATCAGATTACATTGTAATAGACTCAATTAAAATCCAGTGTCAAGATATCTGTTTTCTAGTTACTCAACCATTTTTTGTTGCTGTGCATTAAATTATGCTTCCCCTGCACATATGAAACGCCAATGCTGTTACTGTCTCCACTTAATATATTGTCTTGTAAATCTTGTATGCAGAGTGCTACTGTTTAGCTTACCTCAATGAATGAAATTGTACAATTATACAATAAAGATGCCCTATGATGTCCATTTGACAGAACTATCCTTCTCCTTGGCTCCTACTCTGCAGGTCCACAAATGTTTTGTCTTTGAGTATACGTCTAAGTATCTGAAGAAAGCTACCACTAAAACTGCTTCCAGCACTGTGGGCAGCAGGTTTAAGCCACAGTAATAAAAGAAATACTTGCTCGTTTTCCCGCTAGTTCTTTTGGCAATCACCTCACATGTGCCTGTTCATTATTGGTTGCACTGGCCATTTCTCATTATTTGCATCATCAAACCGGCACGTAATTTTGGACACTGTTCTTTAATCTCCCCTTAACCTTTCCTGCTCTAAGAGCAAACCAATTGCACAAATCTTTTCACATAACTAAAGCCTTCACCCTGCCACGATTCTAATTAATCTCCTCTGCACTGTCTTTAAGGACTTGCCATTTTCCTAAAACGTAGTGCCCAGGTTTAGATAGTACACCAGCCGATTCCTAGACAGTGATTTATTAAGATGTAGTACCAGACCGGATTTTGCAGTTCGTCTAAAGTGAACTGACCTTTCAACATGAAAAAAAAATTGCACATCTTTACTAGCCTCCCAGAGCCAACTTAATGAAAACATGGGAAAGCTTTTCCTTCAGGAGGGCTGGCATGTCAGCAGTCCCTCTAGTACGCCCACAAAGGGTATTTCCTACCAGTGGGTTTGGGACGAATGGGTACTTGTTTCACCCACAAAAATTAGGGGGAAAATCAGATAGAATTTGAGGTCACAATTCCAGTTAAAGTAGAGGTAACTTTATTCCAACTCTTCCTTGTAAACACATTAAAACTTCTTAAAATTTCAGACCTCTAACTTTGTAAATGTTAAAAAAAAAACATTTTTTAAAACTAAATTAACAAGCCATCAATGAGTTTGTTTTTAAAAATTCTCAGTGAGACTTTATTTTTTTTAAATCTAGTTTGCAACTCTTTAAGTTGGCAAACGATTACCTGAACATCTCTCAGCTATTCTCTGCACTTCCTGAGACATGGCACTGAATTTTGTATCAAGATTTCAGAGCAGGTACGACACAAACACATGTTCCCTCATTGGTTTTAAGCTCAACATGAAACTATGTAGTCTAACATGGCATAATTTAACTGATAGAAATTTTGGTATTTCCACTTTCAAACTGACATGCATACTGCTATAGGTGACATTTTTGACGAGCAACATTGGTGAACATAGCTAGTATGGATGTTGTTAAACCTGAAATATTTGGACTAACTTCTTTGTCTTAGATCTCTGCTACTTCCTTTACAAAGCACAGGATCACATATTCATCACAATCAATTCTATCATCAACTTCTGTATGGTTATGGCTGGCTATTGTCCACCTTAAAATAACTTGAGGAACAAGGGAACACCATGAAGGACAATGAAAAGAAAGGTCCATCAAGTTGCCGAATCAATTATTCTTTGCTGATCGATTCACTATATTGTACTTCAGTTCAGGTTCAAATTCTGAATTTTAAACTATAAAGTAAGCAGTTAGTTTGAATCAAACAGAAACAAAATATACAAAATTCTCATCATCAACTAACTAATTCTACCAATTCTACATTAATTCCAATACAACACCAACATACTCTAGTTTTGGAAAACAAATACTCTTGGATAACGTCAAATTTCATACTTCATGTCACTGAATTTGATGGTATTTTTCTTCAATCAAAAGCAAGATTTGGCAGCTTCAGTTTGTCTCTTTTTAAAGAAAAATGTAAAGAATACATTTTAAAAAACTGTACAAAAAACACTAATAACTGTCTTAAGAAAATCCATTTTAAGAACCATAAATATCCAGCATAAATCAACTATTATTTTCAGTTCCTCTATGTTCCCAGAAGGCAACTTAGAAAATTGTTTTCTGACTGCAAAAAGACTCTGTTCCAAAACGCTGATGATTCAGTGGCACATTCACAAGTCCATGTGAGGTGAATTATTTTTAAGCAAACAACCAACTGAAGCAACATCTTCATGACTGAATAACGTTTGTGAAAACAAGCATCCAGAAGGGGCAAACTGATATTTGCAAATTCCTTGATGTGTTATATGACTATTCACTGATATTTACATAAACCTTTGGTGCCTAGTTAAATAATCTGCATATGGAACATGCTGTGTGAATGTAAGCATTGAAGAAGACTAATGTTAAACTTCCTGCACTATGCACAGAAAACATCACATCCCAATTCACAAGGAATGGATAGCATAATTCATTGTTTCCGTCTTATGACAGGAATTTAAACCTTGATCACAACCTGTTCATTTGTCTTGTCTTCTATTGTACACATTTCTGCTTTGATGTTTTGCACTTTGGTCTTGATCCTTGAACTTGGTTTTGCAAATTAATGAGAGATATAAAGGACCCTCCTAATTTTCTTGTTACTAAAGACTATACAGAACAGATGGAAATGGATCAGCAGATCCCCACTTAGACTTGTTTGAGAAAGGCATCAGATTTATCTGGAATTTTTCCAAAATTTGCCATTTACACTTAAGCAAGAATTGAAATTAAATTTATATTGTTAAAATTAAGGACTAAATCTGATAATAAACTCATTCAGAAACAAAACAGTTGCTTGAATTCTCAACAGAATTAAAGCTTATGTTAAATGTTTGTTCACAATGAGTAACATAATTAGTTTTATTATAAAGGATATCCTTAATTATCACTAACCTAGAGCAAAATATAAAACCAAATCCTTCATCTAAACTGTTACATTATTCTCCAAGGTGGTGATTTAATAAATATCATCAGATAAACCAGTTTTTGAGTCCATTGCCATTAATGATAGATACCCCATCATGAAGGACAAGGTCGAAGGGTATATGGGGAATGCTGCCATTTTCCCTTTGTTCTTACATTATTCTGACATGGAAATACACCTTCATTCCTTTAATATCACTGTGTGAAAAAAACCAACACTGCATTGACTTCATCAGCTGAGTAAGGTGGCTCAACGCTGCTGAAAACATTGATGATAGCGAGCAACCTTAACAGAGTGGATGTGGATGGGATGTTTCACAGATCCTGGCTCCATTACAACAAGGGTCACTGACAAGAAGGAGTTGCACATTTAAGACAAAGGTGGACCAAATCTTATCTTTCTAAAGGGTCATGTGTCTTTGGAACTGAAGCTCAATGGGCAGGAGATGCAGAATCTTTAATGTTTGAGGAAGAGCCAGATCAATGCTTGATAGGGAAGGTAGAGAAAGGTTACCCAGAATGGACAGGAATGTGGAGTTGAGGTTGCAGTCAGTTCAGCCCTAATCACACTAAATGGCGGAGCAAACTAAAAGGGACTGGGTGACCTATTCCCGCCTCTAACTTCTACGTTCATTTCACTTTTTTAATTACTGATTGGTTTTAGAAACTGTGCAGCCTTTCAACGATTGTAGGACAAGATAATAAAGATCTGTGGTCAGCTGAAAACAAAGAAAATTGCACTGGAGAATACCAAGACTATGTAAAGAACAAATTAAGCCATTTACATGTCCTCTGTGTTTCAAATGCACATCTATTCCTATGTACATGACTTCAATTTACACAAATTCATTCCTCCTATTACATATTCAGAGTTTACTGCAACAACCAATATACTTACTTAACCTTCCTAAAGTAACCAAAATCTCTAAATACAGCAGTTTTTTGGGACTTAACTAAATGTCAGCATCATTAATGCACTTAATCTCTCACTGGAGACTAACAGGCAAAATAAAGTAAAACAGAGGAAAGCTACAGGCCCCCAAAAAGCTCCGTTTCAATAGCAAAACAGCACAACTTTTCCTGAAACAGAAACAGAGTTGCAAGACCAAGCAATCGCACAACCTGTGCTTAGAAGTACATTGACAGTATCGCCACATTAAATAATTGAACATAATTCTTTTCCATTACCTAACATGTCTTCTTCAGCAAGAGTCTGCCAAAATAAAGGTAATTGTTTTTAAACTGATCACCTGCAGAGCTGCAGATTTAACAGGCAGTTTGGCCGGTGGAACTATTGCACGGCCAAAGTGAAATAATGGAGTTAAGGTACAGATCATCCTAATCTAAATGAACAATGAAATAATCCCAAGGGTCTGAATAAACAACTCTTGTCTCAATATTCCTTTCTGGACAAACTTTCAAAAATAAATTGGAAAACAAAGTGGGTGCCTCAGGTCGACGAGATTTTTATAATAGTTCCAAAACAAATAAAAAGATTTATTGTGAAAAATAATGATTGTTTCACTTCAGATAAAAGGAATGTAAAGAAGTGCCCCAAGAGAAAATTCGGAATGTGTTAATTTAACATTGGAGGAGAAGGTGATATTACAATGTATGGCCCAAATGAGGCTTTTTGCACAAAAGTAGAATACAGAGAACAAAATAGTGAACTATATTTAACATGGGAGCATAACACAATATCCATTATCAGAATCAAGTTTAGCATCACTAGAATATATTGTGAAATTTGTCGTCTTTGCAGCAGCAGTACAATGCAATACCTAATATTACAAAAAACCTGAATTACAGTAAATATATATACATATAAATGCACATACATATATAATATACACACACATACATTTGCACACGCACACACGTATGTATATTAGTTAAATTAAGTAAGTAGTGCAAAGCGAGATTAAGTATTGAAATAGTGTTCATAGATTCAATGTCCATTCAGAAATCTGATGGTGGAGTGGGAGAAACTGTTGCTGAATCATTGAGTGTGTGGCTTCAGGCTCCTGTACCTCCTTCCTGATGGTAACAATGAGAACAACACATGACCTGGGTGATGGGGTCCTTAATGATGGACGCCACTGTTTTAAGGCATCGTTTCTTGAAGATGTCCTAGATACTACGGAGGTTAGTGCCCATAATGGAACTGACTTAGTTTACAACGCACTGCAGCTGATTTCAATCCTGTGGAGTAGCCTCTCTGTACCAGACGTTGATGCAGCCAGTTAGAATGTTCTCTACAGTGCATCTGTAGAAATTTGCCAAATCTCCTTGCACTCCTAATGAAATATGGTCACAGTCATGGCTTCCTTGCAGCTGCATCAATATGTTGGGTCCAGGTTAGATCTCAGAGATATTGACACCCAGGAGCTTGAAATTGCTCACTCCCTCCACTTCTGATCCCTCTATGAGGACTGGTGTGTGCTTCCTCACCTTACTCTTTCTGAAGTCCACAATCAGTTCTTTGGCATTACTGACACTGAGTGCGAGGTTGTTTCTGCAACATCATTCAACTAACTAGTATATCTCACTCCTGAATGCCCTCTCATCACCATCTGAAATTCTGCCAATAATACAGGTATCATCAGTAAATTTATAGATGGCATTTGAGCTGTGCCTAGACACATAGTCTTGGCTCTAGAGAGCAGAGGGCTAAGCACACATCACTGAGGCATGCCAGTATTGATTATCAGCAAGATGGAGATGTTATTTCCAATCATTGCAGATTGTGGTCTTCTGGTTACGAAGTTGAGGATCCAGTTGCAGAGAGAGGTTCAGAGGTTCTGGAAATTTTCAATCAGAATTGTAGGAATGATTGTGTTAAACACTAAGCAATAATCAACAAACAGTGTCCTGACATAAGACATTGTGACATGGCTGCAAGATACTTAGAATGGAATATGAAAGGTTACAAGATCTGTAAAACAGTAAATATATTTATTTATTCAATGATAAAGCTCTAAGTAGGCCCTTCCAGTCCTTTGACCCAGCAACCCCTGACAAACCCAATTAACTATAATATAATCACAGGACAATTTACAATGACCAGCTTAGGAGGGTTAATGGCACCTAACAGTGACTCCTTTGCTTGCATCTTCAGAAACAGCTCTATTTCCATCTTTAATCTCTCCAGATTTTCCTTTTACGGTTCTTTTGAAGACCCAGACCTGGAGTTACAAGCTGACCACGGTCCTTTGTAGGAATGGGACCCGCTCTCAAGGTTTCACAACTGACCGCTGTTTGGCAGGCCAAGGGATTGGCCCAAGAGCTCTGCTTACCTTCGGAGGACCAAGTTTTTATGGCTCTGGAGATGGGGGGATCAAAAGTCGGTGTCCGAGCAGAAGACCAGTGTGTTGTGGGAGATGGAAGATCTAAGGCTGTGCGCCCAGAAACCCGAGATCTTTGAGCAGGGAGCTCGGAAAAAGCTACGCAACTGACTTTTAACATCGTAAACCAGCAAGTTGTTTTATTATGTCTCCCCTCTCACTGTAAAACAGAGACAGCTCTTGTATGTGTGTGTGTGTGTGTGTGTGTGTGTGTGAGAGAGAGTGAGAGTGAGAGAGAGGGAGAGAGAGAGAGAGAGAGAAACAGACAGACAGACACTATGTGTTTGCGACTGCTTTGCTCACGCTTGAGTGCTTGGCAGCAGGTGCTGACACTTTTATTTTGCCGGTGGGCGGAAGGGGGATTGTTGCTTGCTGCCGCTTATGCATGGGATGGAGGGGAGCTGGAGGGGGGACTTTGGGGTTCTCACATATAACTGTTGTTCATTCTTTGGGGCACTCCTCTATTTTTGTGGATGGCTGCAAAGAAAAAGCATTTTAGGATGTATATTGGATTCATTTCTCTGACATTAAATGTACCTTTGAAATCAATTAACCAGTATGTCTTTGGACTGTAGGAGGAAACCAGAGGACCCAGGGAAAAGCCACACATTCTACGCAGAGAATGTACAGACTCCTTGCCAAGGGTGCCAGAATTTAACTCTGAACTCTGGAACACCCTGAGCTGTAGTGACATCACACTAACCAACTACTGTGGCACCCAAGTAGATGAGGTGAAATAATCCTGATGGCTGAAACACAAATCACTGCAATAATAAAAAGATCTAACAGAAGGTAAATTGACAACAAATGTCTAAAAGCTAGAATTAAGACATGTAATAAGACTTAATTCTGCTGTATACATTTTTTTTTACACAGAAGTTAGAAGATAGTGAAATTGTGTAATACACGAATGAAGAGACTGGACAGCTTTTAAATGGTTTGAGAAAGCAGGTGAGTTCACTTTAGAATGGTAGAGAAATTTTTGCCTGTATTCGGGATGGTTTACTTCAACAATATGAACCAAAATCAACAAGGGGACAAATTGCATTAGATTGCATGAGCACTTAGTTGATAATTTGTTGTTGTTGAGTTGTTAAGTCAAGTCTGACTCTTCATGACCTCATGGACACCTGCACGCCAAGCCTTCCTGTTGGAAACTGCCTCTCTGAGATCTCCCAAGGTCATACGCATTGTCTGAGTAATGTGATCTATCCATTGTCGCCTCTGTCATCCTCTCCTTCTTTTACCTTCTTTTTACCTAACATGAGAGCCTTCTCCAAGGAATCCTGTCTTCTCATGATGTGGCCAAAACATTTGAGCTTTTGTCTCATAATCAAGCCTCCTAGTGAGCAGTGCGTTGTATTTCTTCCAAGTATTGATGTGTTGGATCTTTTTGTTGTCCAACAAACTCTTAACACTTTCCTCCAGCATCCAAGTTCAAAGACGTCGATTCTTTTGTATTCAGCCTTACTAACAGTCCAGCTCTCACAGCCATACATCACAAGTGGAAGTACCATAGACTTGACTATACAGATCTTCGTAGACAATCTTATGTCTCTGCTCTTCAGTATTTTATCTAAATTTGCCATTCCTGCCCTCCCCAGAAGTAAGTGTCATTTAATTTTGTGACTGCAGTTACCATCTACAGGAATCTTTGAGCCAAGGAAGATAAAATCAGTCATGGCTTCCACTTCCTTTCCATTAATTACCACTGAGTTAATAGGGCTGGTTGACATAATCTTGGTTTTCTTAATATTAAGCAACAAGCCAGCTTTTGCACTTTCTTCTTTCAGTTTGATTAGAAGTTTTCTCAGATCTTTCTTACTATCAGCCATTAGAGTAGTACCATCTGCATATCCGAGGTTGTTAATATTTTGTCCGGCAATTTGATTCCAACATTTGAGTCCTCTAGACCAGCATTCTTCATGATGTGTTCAGCATATAGATTAAATATGTAGGGTGTCAGTATGCAGCCTTGTTGTATTTCTTTCTCAATCTTGAACCAGTTTTTTGTTCCGTGTTCAGTTCTGACTTTTGCTTCTAGATCTTCATACAAGTTTCTCATAAGGCAGATCAGAAGTCCAGGTATCCCCATTTCTTTAAGGATTTGCCATAGTTTATTATGGTCCACACTGTTGAAGGCTTCAGAGTAGTTAACAAAACATAGATAAATACCATTCCAGAATTCCCTCAATATCTCCATTATCCAGTGTAGGTTAGCAATTTGATCTCTGCCCTCTGCCTTTTCTAAAACCAGCTTGTACATCTGGCAATTCTCGTTTCATATATTGCTGGAGTCTTGCTTGCATGATCGTTAGCATCACCTTGCTAGCATGTGAAATTAGTGAAATTGTACAGTAATTTGAACATTCCTTTACATTTCCCTTCTTGTGAATTGGGATATAAACTGATCTTTCCAGGTCTAAAGGCCATTGTTGGGTTTTCCAGATCTGCTGGCAAATTGCATGCAAAACTTTTACAGCATCACCTTATAAAGTTTTAAACAATTCAACTGGAATCCTGTCACATCCTGTAGCCTTATTATTGGCAATGTTTTCTATCGCCCATTCAACTTTACTTTCCAGAATGCCCAGCTCGATGAGGGAGTCATTGTAGGTGTCTTCGCTGTTGGGATCTTTCCTGTACAATTCTTCTGTGTATTCCTGCCATCTCTTTCTGATGTCTTCTGCTTCTGTAAGGTCTTTGCCTTCTTTGTCTTTTATTATACTCATTTTTGCATGAAATGTTCCTTTGATTTCTCTAATCTTCTTGAAAAGATCTCTTATTTTTCCAATTCTGTTGGCTTCTTCAGCTTCTTTGCATTGCTCCTTTAAGTAAGTTTCCTCATCTTTCCTTGCTATCTTCTTGAACTTTGCGTTCAGTTCGGAGGTATTTGTTCCAATCTCTGTTGGTCTTCACTTCTCTTCACTGCTCAGCCACTTACTTGATAATACCTACTTTAAAAGGTGGAATACAGAAGTGTAATAATTCTATATTTAAGTAAGACTGACTTCAACAGGATAAGACAGGAATCTTCCACAGAAAAATATCCAAATTGAAGTAAAATAGCAGAAGAAGAGTTGGAGAACATAGACAAACAAATTTAAAGACCAGCTTGTACCCCCAAACAGCCAAGACATAACTTGCTAAAAGAAAATGTGTAATCACAGACAATGAAACAGTGACTGAAAAGTAAAACATAAAAGTTAAGAAAGTATCCTGCACTGACCTGTGGTCTGGCACAGAGGCAAAGGATAATATTTCAAAACAGATACAAAAGAGCAGTAACTGAAACACAAAAAAAAACTTGCCTGTGATATCAAAATAAATGCAGATTTTTTTATTTATTCATTGACAAACTGTGCTCAGTTATGATGTTTGCTCCTTAAAACTTAGTGGTGAATAAAAAAATAAAGGAGATGTTGAATAAATACTTTAGGTGAACATTTACTATACCACATAACCTGTGGAAACCAGTATCAAGTAACTGACAGACATTTTCCAAAATTAATGTCAGTAAATTTAAAGGAGAAAACAATGATAATTCTCCCCAAACCAGAAACCTTCTGTTTTTAAGTTTTATGAGTAGTGAGAAACATACTAATCTTCCAAGCATCTTCATAAATTTACCAAATTTTTGCTCTTCGGTTCAAGCAAACTAAGGAGACAATTAAGGTGAGAGTTGAGGAAGGGGATCAGTAGGAAGGTAGTCAGAAACAAAGAATTATTGACCAGTGTATGGACATTTATTGACAGGAAATTACAGAGCAGGTAACAGGAAATACCAAGTGAAGTCCCTGAAAATTTCCCATAGAAACCTAGCAAGGATTTGTCAAGAGCATATAATATCTGAAAACTGAAATTATTTTTGAAGAGATGCAATATTAGTGATTGGGTTTCTCTGAATATTACTTGTGTGGACTTTCCACACACATTCATCTGTAGTCCTATTTACAAATTGGCAAACTTGAAGCTCACTCAACGAGGGCAAGTTATTTGACTGGCTTGGAAATTTCACTGAGTAGCAGGAGGCAGAAAGCATAAATAATTTTCAAGTACTCAAATCAGCAGGACATAATCTGTGGTATTCCACAGGCATTTGTATTGGGCAAGGTATGTAACATTTACCGCACTTGTAAACAAATAGGATGAGCAGAGAATAACAGAAAGATTACAGAAGTGAATGAACCTCTTTATCCACTGTAACTTTGTTATCTGTGTGAAAGAACAGCTCATCCCAATCACTAAACACTCTCCATATAAATAAACATTTTCATTTCGGATACTTATCCAGTCCCATTTAAGCAACAGAATTGAGCTGCCTCCTTGTTCCTTTTCCACCATGTTGAAATGGAAAGCTATGAATCTAAATTTGCCAGTGACATGAAGATGGTCCAAGAAAGGCAACAGACTTGGCTGTGTAGATGGAACATCAGACTGTAGATAATAAGACCATAAGGTATAGGAGCAGAAGTAGGCCATTCAGCCCATCAAGTCTGCTCTGCCATTCAATCATGAGCTGATCTAATTCTTCCAGTCATTCCCACTCCACTGCCTTCACCCCATACCCTTTGATGCCCTGACTAATCATGAACCTATCTATCTCTGCTTTCAATACACCCAATGACTTGGCCTCCACAGCTGCTCGTGGCAACAAATTCCACAGATTTACCACCATCTGACTAAAGTAATTTCTCCACATCTCAGTTCTAAAAGGATGTCCTTCCATCCTGAAGTCATGCACTCTTGTCCTAGTCTCCCCTACCATGGGAAATAACTTGTAAAGCAAAACATTAAATTCATGATGGGAAAGACAATGGAAAATGAACCATGATGCAGTTAACTGTGATGTCTTTAAACTTGAACAAAAAATCAAAAATAGTAGTTGCCAGCAGGACACTAAAATGAATGAAAATGATATAATTGTTCAAATGAAAATAAAATGCCATAGGGATGCCACCCTTTACAACCAGAGAATGTGAATTAATGGGAGAAGTTACATTACAGCTGCAAAAAACGTCATTCATGGCTTTAAGTATGCATTTCTGAGCTTCACATTTTAGAAAGAATACGCAGGAGTACATAATAGATAGAGCACAGATACCTGGATTCTTCCGGATAAATCATGAATACCTACTACCAAAATTTGAGTAGTATTCTCTCAGACTTTAACACCTAACTAAGATGCAAAATTGATAAAGAAACAGCAGGTAAAAAGAATCAATTTCTGCTGGAATATGAAGATAAAATTGATGGAAATACTCAGAAGGTTAGGAAGCATCTCAGGAGAGGAAAGCAGAGTGCAAATTTCATGCCAGTGTCCAAGCAAATCTGATGAAAGGCCACCATTCTGAACCAGATTTCCAAATTCTTTGTTTCCACATCAGATTTCTAACAGTTACACAGTTCTACTTAGGATGAATATTCAACAGAGTTGACTGGATATTCTAGCACAAGGAGGCATGGTCTTAAAATTAGGGGATAAATCGAAATAGGAAGAACAGAGAGAGGTTGTAGCTTGCAAGTTCCTTACATGTCAACTTGATGTTGGGAAAATTAAGCTTAAATCTGAAGTTGAAAGACTTTTGCTAAATATTTAGTCACAAATAAGTCTTTTTCTGGGTGGCAAAATATAATACATTTCACAGGGACTGGTAATGGGCCCTCAGCGTTTTAGAGTATACACAAAGGTTTTGGGTGAAGGGAGCAAATTATAATTTGCTGATGAAGCAAAGATAGTGGAAAATAAGTCATGAAGAGGACATATGGTATATCCATTTGTAACCTGTTGAGTGAGTGAGCAAAGGTGAAGAATATCAGAATCGGGATTAATATCACCTGCATATGTTGTGAAATTTGTTAACTTATCAGCAGCAGTACAATGCACTACATGATAATATAGAAAAATTAAGTAAATCAATTACAGTATATATACATATATATATATATATATATATATATATATGTCACTCCTTGAAGATGTATTCAATACTATGGAGGCTAGTACCCAAGATGGA
This sequence comes from Hemitrygon akajei, assembly GCF_048418815.1. Classification (NCBI taxonomy): domain Eukaryota; kingdom Metazoa; phylum Chordata; class Chondrichthyes; order Myliobatiformes; family Dasyatidae; genus Hemitrygon; species Hemitrygon akajei. The sequence continues at coordinate 72,476,754 of NC_133135.1, read as the reverse complement.
GCTGACTGATTTCACAACTTTCTGTAGCTTCTTTCAATTCTGTGTGGTAGCCCTCCCTCCCCACCCCCCCCCCCCACCATACCAGACAGTGATGCAGCCTGTCAGAATGCTCTCCATAGTACATCTGTAGAAGTTTTCAAGTGTTTTAGGTGACAAACCAAATCTCTTCAACTCCTAATGAAATATAGCCATTGCCTTGCTTTATTTATAGCTGCATCGATATGTTGGGACTGGGTTAGATCCAAGAATTTGAAGTTGCCTACTCTCTCCACTTCTGATCCCTCTACGAGGATTTATTTGTGGTCCCTCATCCTGCTCCTTCTGAAGCCCATAATCAGCTCTTTGGTTTTACTGACATTGAATGCAAGATTGTTGCTGTGACACCACTCAACTAGCTGCTATATCTCGCTCCTGTACGCCCTCTCGTCTCCATCTGAGATTCTGCCAACAATGGTTGTATCATCAGCAAATTTACAGATAGCATTTGAGCTATGCCTAACCACACAGTCATGGATATAGAAAGAGTAGAGCAGTGGGCTACGCACATATCCCTGAGGTACACCAGTGTTGATGATCAACGAGGAGGAGATGCTATTACCAATCCGCAGGTTGTGGTCTTCTGGTTAGGAAGTTGAGGATCCAATTGCAGAGGGAGGTATGGAGTAGAATATGAGAGGATTGTCTGCTTTTGTAGGAAATATACAACAAAACATTATCTACAAGTTGAGGGACTGAGAAGATTTGAGAAGCAGAGGGATCAGAGTTTCCAGTGTGTTATTAATACGTAGATGGATAGTGTGCGAAACAGCAAATAATCAGAAAGGCTAACAGAAGTTACTGTTTATTGCTCTTCCTCCTGCCATCTGATTTCTGACTGGACATTGAACCCATTAACACTACCTCACTACATTTTTTTAAATTTTCAATTTGCACTACTCATTTAACTAGTGTGTATGTATGTATGTATGTATATATATATATATATATATATATATATATATATGTATGTAATAGTCGCAAAGACAAAACATTTCTCAACATATGCAGTGATATTAAATCTGATACTGTTTCTGATTCTGAATACAAAGGGAGGGAGGCGATTATTCATTTATATATGAGATGACATCTGGAGTATATTACGTTTCCTTATTTAAGAGAAGTTGGCAGTGCAATCTAAGAATGCAGAGAAACTTTTGCTGGATTAAGACCAGGAATGTGTGGACTGTCACAAGAGGAAAAATTGGCAGAATTAGGTTTGTATTTTTTTAAAATATATCAAAGTAAGAAAGGAGCTAGCCAAAGTTGATTTGCATGAGAGAGGAGCTGGCTAAATTTGATTGGTAGGGGACACTGGCTGGAAAGACAGTAAAATAGCAATGGCTGGGGCATATGGGGGCAATTCAGAAGGTGCAGGATAGATACAGCCCAAAGATGAAGAAGTATTCTAAAGGGAGGATGAGACAACCGTGGCTGAAAAGGAAAGTCAAAGACAGCATAAAAGCAAAAGAGAGGGCATATAATATAGCAAAAATTAGTGGGATGTTAGAGGATTTGGTAGTTGGAAAAAAGAACAACAGAAGGCAACCAAAGAAGCCATAAGGAGAGAACTATGAAGGTAAGCTAGTCAAAAATATAAACGAAGATACCAAATATCTTTTCAGATATACAAAGAGTAAAAGAGATACAAGAGTGGTATTAGACTACTGGAAAATGACGCTGGACAGGTTGTAATGTGGGACAGAGAAATGGCAGACGAACTTAATAAGTGTTTTGCTTCAGCCTTCATTGTGGAAGACATGAGCAGTATGCCAGAAATTTTAGAGTGTCAGGAGGCAGACATGAGTATAGCTACTATTACTGAGGAAATGGTGCTTGGGAAGATGAAAGGTCTGAATGTAGATAAGTCACCTGGACCAGATGAACTACATCTTAGGGTCTGTAAAGGTAGGTGAAGACATTGTGGAAGCATTAGTAATAATCTTTCAAGAATTAAGAGACTCTGGCATGATTTTGGAGGACAGGAAAACTGCAAATGCCACTCCACTTTTTAAGAAAAGGGGGGGGGGGGCTGAATAAAGGAAATTATAGGCCAGCTAGCTGGACTTCAGTGGTTTGAAAGATGTTGGAATCCATTAATAAGGATGAGGTTTTGGATACTTGGAGGCACATGATAAAGTAGGTCCAGGCCAACATGGATTCCTAAAGGGGAAACCTTGCCTGACATATCTGTGAGAATTCTTTGAGAAAACAGACAGGATAGACAAAGGAGAGTCAGTGGATTTCTTTATTTGGATTTTTTAAGAAGGCCTTTGACAAGATGCTACATATGAGACTGCTTAACAAGATAAGAGCATGTGGTATTACAGTTCAAGATTCTAGCATCGATAGAAGATTGGCTGACTGGCACGAGGGAAAGAGTGGGAAAAAAGGTTGCTTATTCTGGTTGGCTGCTGGTGACTTGTGGTGTTCTGTAGGGGTCGATATTGGGACTGTTTTTTTTCACATTATACCGTATGTCAATGATTTGTATGACAGAATTGACGGCTTTGTGACCAAGTTTACAAATGATACCAAGATATCATTGAGGGTTGGGTAATGTTGAGGAAGAAGAGAGGCTGCAGCAGAATGACTTAGACAAATTAGGAGAATGGGTACAGAAGTAGCAGATTGAATATAGTGCAGGAAAGTGTATAGCAGAAGGAATAAAGGCAGAAATAGACTTGGGAGTCCTTGTGCAGGAATCCCTAAAGGTTAACTTACAGGGTTATAAATAAGGCAAATAACACGGCAGCATTCATTTCAAAAGGGAAGCTGTAATACTGAGACCTTATAAGGCAGTGGTCAGACCACACTTGTAGTATTGTGAGCAGTTTTGTGCTCATTATCTAAGAAATAATGCACTGACATTGGAGACGGTCCAGATGAGGCTCACAAGAATGATTCCTGGACCAAAAGGGTTAACGTACAGGGAGCATTTGATGGCGCTGCGTTTGTATTTGCTGGAGTATGGAAGAATGAGGGTTATCTCATTGGAACCTATCAAATGTTGAAAGGCCTAGATAGAATGGATCTGGAGAGGATGTTTTATATAGTGGGTGAGCTTAGGTCCTGAGGATACTGCTTCAGGATAGGGGGACATCCATTTAGATGAAGAGGAATCTCTTTGGCCAGACGGTGGTCAAGCTGTTGAATTCATTGCCACTGATAGCTGTGGTGGCCAAGTCATTGAGGTTAATAGGTTCTTGATTCATCAGGGAATCAAAGGTTATGCGGAGAAGGCAGGAGAATGGGGTTGAGAGGTTAATAAATCAGCCATAATGGAATGAAAGAGCACACTCAATGAGCTGAATGGCCTAATTTTTCTCTTATATATTGTGGTTTTATAAGATCCTGAAGGATCCCATCAGGGTGGATGTGGAAAGGATGCTTCTACCTGTGGAAGAATTTATAACTAAAGGTCACTGTTTAAACATGAATACTTGGTGTTTCATACAGAGCTGAGGTGGAAGCCTTTCGTGATCTATGAGTCTTTGTAACTCTCTTCCTTATATGGTGGATGAACCTGAAGCTTAGAGTTTCTTTAAAGCAACGTTGCATTATATATTTATTAATTTAGGTGCCCCTATTATAAACACAAGTGTATTGCGCAGGCATTCAGAACAAAGTCCTGGGAGCCTTCTTCACTAGTGCTCCAACATTGACTACTCACTGCTAAGCATAATGCCCAGCAACAGCATAACCAATGACTTTGATGGACAGACAAAAGATTTTTCATTGCAAGATGATGATGTTATTAGCGTTAGGAAGGAACTCAGTGTTAAGGTTGGATCATGAAATTGGATCATGTGGCAACACAGCCTCAAGGTTCCTGCTTTGTCTGTTGGCATGATATGGGGCAAAGGAAACTGGGCTGGTAGAGGAGAAGTATGGTCTAGGTCTTTGAACAGGTACAACTTTGCTGAATAACTAAATAGACTCAAGGGATAATTTCTCTACTCTTGTCTACAGGTTTTGAATAACTTTTTGTGAGTTGTAAAATTATTTTCAAATTCAGAGATAAAGGAGTCCACATACTGATCAATTGGCTGATTTAATTCAAGTAACATTGGCAATTTCCAATTGGATTGCAATGTTTCTAGAGACTGAAACTGGTCAGGCTCTTCTCCTATCTTAAAAAAGAACAGTGGCAGTGAATTAAATTTTATTAAAGATTTCCACCTGGAAAGAGTCAAAAAGCAGTCTCTCAAAGTTACATTTACAGAGCTGGATCGACTTTATTTGCCAGCTGTGGACTTCCACCTTACTGCTGCTTCTACTTAAGCTTTGATTAACTTTTACTTTCAAAAGTCAAAGGTTAAATAAAGGAAGGGATATGTTTTCCGTCAAATAGCTTACTGACCACTGACACCAACTTCCAGGAGAACACTGCTCTTAGTAATCAAATCAAAACAGAGGAAGTTGGTTTTCCAAACCTTAACATGAAATGTCTACGGGGTACTTTCTTTTGCAGAAAATTGACACAAAGTGTGTAAAATTGAAACATTCTGCTTTTAAGGGGATTTGCTTTTGGCAACTGATGACTTCACTTCGATGGGAGTTGCTGCACTACAAAGCCTTACCTGCCTAAAAAAAAAATGAGCTTGCTTGTTAGAGCACTTCCTTTTCTAAGTGAAGGTGACAATTTAACAATCGCAATACTTCAAAATCAAAAGCAAACCAAATATTTTAATAATGATTTCATGTCACTGCTGGATGAAGGATTTATTACAGTCTTGTCCCCATAGATTAGAAAGTCTAATCTATTTACAGAACCAGAAGTTACGAACCAAAATGAAGAAAATGCACTTCTCTTAAAAATAAACATGATGATGTATTTTGCACTACTAAATTGGATAATGTTAATAATGGGACACAGTTAAATAACTGGTATTTTTGTATACAAATGCAACAAAGGTAATGATTTAAACAAGTTTTATTTTCAGTTCCTTTAGAAGCACAGAGTCATCACAGGGGTGACCACAAAAAAACCCTGGGAGCGTTCCTCACTGTGGATTCTTACCACTCACCGATAACCCATTAGACCTGCCAACAACAGCTTCAATGACCTTAAGAGACGGATATGAAAGTTTGTTCAAGAATGACAGAGGAGACAGCGGGCAGGACATTCGTTTATTAACTGTTTGTGTTAATTTATTCCTGGGGCTACAATTGCCTATCCCTCATCACCATCTACGCAATGCAGTTACTGCAACATTTCATTTCTTAACTTACCTAAATTAAAACTACTTAAATTTTCCTTTCTTCTTTGGCACTACTGTTAATAAAGAGGCTGAAGAGAGTCAAATGTCATTCACACATTCTCCATCAAAGCATGTCTGAAATCTAACTTGAGGTAATTTCCCCAAGTTTTCCTCTCTTCTCATGAGAAAATGTTCAAAAAATAATGCGGACTGAAATGACTGGATACAAATCTGTGTATCACCATTGATACAGTAGATTAGTACCGAAATGCAACCATTTTCCAGAAAACATACTTAAATAAAAATTTAGAGGCTCGTGGAAATTTATGATACTTGAAGTTCATAATGGATCAAAACCTGAAATGTTTTTATATCTGGGAAAAGAAAAAGTTCTCAACCAGATAAAATTTACTGCAAAGGGTCCAAAAATCAAATGCAATTAAAACAAGTGCTGTGATTTAGAAGTAACTGAAAATCCCCTTAGGCCTTTCATCGCTCACGCTTAAATCATTTTTGATTGCTCTTACTAAAATGTAACCAAATTATTTAATGCTCAAAAATTATCTTCATTGTTTGAGAAAGTGTACTTAGTAAGTTAGTATATTTAAAAAATGAAGTGATTTCTCCAAATACTTAACCTAGCTCAATCAAAACTTCATTTAGTCAAGAAATGCCATTCATTTAAAGACTTTCATGAGGCTTTTATAAACTATCACATGAAAGGAAAATAACATAAAGTTAAAAAGCTAGGATTGCAGAGCTGGAGCTCAAGATTCCAGACACTAACAATTGAGAATATTTTTGAATATAATTCATTTTCCCCATCTGAGATTTAGCTGTAGAGATCAAAAGGTTCCTTAAAGGAATTATGGTAGTGTTTTTATCTCAATCATGTGCATATATTCCCAGAACTATTACTGAAAAAAAAAGATTACACCTCAAGAAATCAAGCATGAGATACATTTTACAGTGTTCATAGAAAGACTTTAGTAAACTTTAACAGTGGTTCATAAAGGAATGCAAAACTAAATACCTGTATCTTAGTTATATTTTGGCAACAAAATTCATTTATAGCACATCATACATTTTCAAATACAGTCATACTTTTAAATGAAGCAAAATTTTAAGTTAAAATCAGACTGAAACATGAAATAGTTACTATTACTCAGATGCACTCTTTTTATTACAAAAAGCTATTTCACCCACTACCTCAGTAAAATAGAAATATACAAGAATTAATTAATAGAGATTGACAATAACTGATTTTAAGTAGTTCCTTAGAGTTAAGGATTTGAAGAAAGATGTGTCATGAAAAGCATTTCTTTCAGTTTAGAAGATAAAAATTACTCAACTAAAGAAAACTGCATTTTTCAGGCTCAAACAAAAGAAGCCAACATGTATTTTGCATTCTGTTAGTATTAGATGATATTTTGCAAATAATCTGTTTACAGTACCTACTGGAGCAAAATATTAAAGAATATGAACCCCAGGACATCAAACAATAATAAAATTATCAAAAAAACAAAACACTTTATTTTGACAATCAAAAATACTGAATATAGATTCTATTTTGTTCTGACATTGCTTTTGTTAACTAAGATCACTAGAATGTGCTTTGTCTAACAGGAAGAGGTAATATACAAAAATTTAGGTGAAATGGCAATATATGCAAGTGATTAATAGAAATTGAAATCTTCTGGTTAAAAAATGACGACAAAGTTTTATAATTGATATAATTCTCACAAAGAATCATGCACAGCTATTTTTGAAGCAAAGACCAAGAAAATTATTGATAGAATTTGTCAATGACAGAAGTATAAATTACTTTCTTCCTGCATTAAAATTGAAAACATTACCCTCTACAAACACTAATCAAAAACAGCTATCATTATGGTGCTTGGATATGTGATTGCAAAGGTGACAACTCTGCTGCTTTGTGATTTAAAACATAGCAATGAGATTGAAAATTGTTCAGGGTAAAACTGCGCTTCTACTCTCCTGTGTATAGGTTGAAGTATCCTTCAGCATTGAACAATAACAAAGACAATTTGTCTCTCAATTAAAATTTTTAGAAATTAGAGTCCTCCAAAAACCACCTTCAAGCCAAAATATTTCTGTATCCATTTGTACTTTTTCACTGCACGTTCTGATTGATCAGGTAGTCAGGAAGCAACCATCACCTTTACATCTCTTGGTATGTATAACCGTATAACCATATAACAATTACAGCACAGAAACAGGCCATCTTGGCCCTTCTAGTCCATGCCGAAAGCTTACTCTCAACTAGTCCCACCGACCTGCACTTAGCCCATAACCCTCCATTCCTAGTAACAGACAGAACTTTTTTCACACAGCTTTAGGCTTTGTATGTAATAAGTGGCAACTACAACTATAAGCTAAGGCATCTTGATAATTCATGCAGCATTGAATGAAAAAATAGAACCCAAAGGAAAATGGCACAGAACTAAAATACACAAGCTATGTATGCCAGCTTCCTTAAAATAATGTAAATTTCTGAAAGCCTGGAACTTACCAAGAAATAAACACTTAAATAAGAAGTTAAAACACATTGGACAACACAAAGCAAATCCAGAAGGAACTGATATCCTTGGGTAAAATCCCTCAATTATTCAAATATACCAATCCCTTTACAGCTACCAGTTTATCCAATTTCTCCTTCTTCAATTAACAGCAATTTCTATTTTAACCTCAGATATGCAACAACCACCTTTTAGTCAGCAACCAGCTGTTTCTTACCAACAATCAGCATTCAGATGGTAACCATAATTTGGGAAAACACCCTAACATCTGCTGATGGAAAACAATTATTGATTGAATATTGAGTCAAAGAAGAATACATTGGAGAGGCTGATTGAAAACTTCGGCAATAGGACATAGGACACAGAGAAGAACTGGGCCACTTGGCCTATCAAGTCTACTCCACAGAACTCCAACATGGGGGTTGGAGGAATAATCTTAAAAAGGAGTTGAAGTGGGTCAGGAAGGGAACTCGAATAGGAAACAGGAAGAGCTGCATGTTTCATAATTGAGTTTCTTCTCTGACCTACTTCACATGCAGGATGATGAGAAAGTGAACCACACAAGGAGCAAAAGTTACGAGAATGCGGAGCGGAGAAACAATTTGAACCAGAAAATGAAACTCCAATATTTCAGACTAGTCACTGTGAAGAGGAGTGATCACACAATCTCTAGGATAGATTTTGGGCACAAAAATAAAGAGTTTTAACAACTATAGGGGTGGGTACTCATGCCTGGAAGTGACAAATGCAAAAAGGTTTCAGAAGCAGGTAGTCACTTTACAAAGGTTTTTATTGTGTGGTTTTTGTCATGGAAAAGGTGATAGCAGGAAGTCAGAGGGTGGGGGAAAATGTATTGATACCTGATATGAAAGTTGGAATACAAATTCAAGGCATCATAAACAAAATTTCTCAGAAATAGTCAATGTCACTGGGTATAGCAAATAATCAAAAAACTGTAATCACAGATTCAAGTATAATGGGTACAGGAGTGCTACAAAAAAAACAGATACACTATTGCTATGCTTAATGCTGGAGCCACCAATTCAAATTCAATTCAAATGATATAGTTTTGCATGCATCTTAAATACAGTGCAAAAATTCATAGTTCATTTTAAATTCCACATACCTGAGGATACAGATGCAGACTTTACATCCTGATGTTAAGCGGCAGAAACCAAACCTTTGCCTGCTTTCAATGTCTGTGAGCACAAAAGTGAAGTGCTGTCCCACCTGACTACGTGAAACCCTGAAAGTGACAGGCACAAACATTTAGATTTCATGGACAGAATGTCAGCTACGTTAAAGAGGTAACTTCTGAAGGAAACTAAAATGGCAGAAAATCATAGGAAGTAATAGTAGCAATTTTCTTAAAAATTCTTAAATTAGTTAATTTAATGAATTCATTTGGTCAGAATATTTAGACACTGATAGTTCAGTGTTGATCTTGTTAACTCTGCAGAAGAACTGAAAGTTGACAAATAACAAATTTCTGAGGTTTGTAAAATGATGGGGGAAGGAGGGAAAGGGAAGCAATTGTGATCAGAGCAATTGGTTTGCTAATTCAACACTTTTTTAAAAAATCACCCTTTGATTATGGCTGAGTAAAAGCTGTAAACGTACAACAGTGAACTACAAATAAGGACCTCAATAAGATTGATGTTTTGTGTGCAGTTAGAAGGGGTCGGATAAAACCTAATGTTATGTTTTTATTTTCAAGGATATTGGAATTTACTAAGCTCAGGCAATGCTTTTAATTTTTCAGTGCTTGCCTTCAGCATTAAATATTCAACATTTTGTCTCTGTTAATTTCAGTGAAATGTGGTAAAGTATCCTGAAACACACCACAGAGTAATAGAGCAATACTGCATATGTAGCATATATCCAGGCCTTTTGGCCCAACCAGTCTTTGTTGACCACAGTGCTGACCCAACTAGTTCCCTTTCCTGCATTCCACCCACATTCCTCAAAGATCCACCCCTCCATGCACTGTCCGAGTTCTTCTTAAAACCATTTTCTTGCACCTGCCTCCAACCAATTCCTCCGGCAGTTCACTCCATATGATCATCACCCTCTGCATCAAAAGGTTGCCTCTCAGATCCCTCTTAAATCTTTCCCTTCTCACCCTGACCGCTATGCCCACCAGATTTGGAATCCCCTACCCCGGGGAAAAGTCTGTTAGCATCTACCTTATCTGTGCTCGCATTATTATTGAACATTTCTGTAAGGTTGCCCCTCATATAACTGAAATAAAGCACTAGCTTGACCAACAGGCTTCTCATCCTGGCAACATTTCTGACATATCCTCTCTGTACTCACTACAGTTGAACCATGATTTTCCTATAATAGGGTGACCAAACCACACAAGTGCTTTTTAATGTCCCAACTCCCACACTCAGTGCCCTGGCTGATGAAGGCCAGCGTGTAAAATGCTTTCTTCATTACCTTGTCTACCTGTGATGCTATCTTATATCCTAATACTCGATCAAATATTGGGTGTTGCTGCTGCAAAGGATATTTTGTCTCAAACATTTTCAGTGAATGCTTGGTTTACAAACAGTTTTCACTAGTATCCCATGAACTGAAATCAATTGTGCGTGAAATAATTCCATGTAATTAATAACAAGCTAATCTCTCATTAAGCACTTGTTCACTCAACTTCACTCGCCCCATCACTGAACTGTTCCCACAACCTATGGAGTCACTTTCAAGGACTCTTCATCTCATGCTCTTGATATTTATTTATTATTATTCTTCCTTTTTTTTTGTATTTGTGCCGTTTGTTTTCTTTTTGCACACTGGTTGTCCGCTCTGTTGAATGCAGTCTTTCACTGATGATATTATTCACTGATTGGATTCTCTGAGTATATCTGCAAGAAAATGAATCTCAGGGTTGCATATGGTGACAAATATGTATTTTGATAGTAAATTTACTTTAAAATTTGAACTTGTTGCAAAGTAACATTTTTTTTAAATATCAGTTCGGAGAGGAAGGAAGGCTGTTTAATCAGAAAGGCTGCAAGGACTTTAATCATTCAAGTAGCATTTATTCTTTGAATTTTGATTTTAATATCAGCATGCTTTACATACTTGAAGCCAGTGTGAAGGGCAACAAGAAATGTCTTGAATGGACATTAGGGTGGAAGGGAAGGAGCTGGTCTCTGTGATCCATGTTGAGTCTTGCAAACATATTGAACTCCATTGGGAAATTATTAGTTGCTGTGCATTAACTTAAGGAAATGGATATCAGTAATTCTAACCACTATCTATTACCTGAGCTAAGCAAATTGGTATCATGATAAACAGACATAGGGAGGGGAATATATAGCTCAAGCGGTGGTGGTATGGGAAAGTAAGGCTCTATTTCACAGACACTGAGTAGCACACTGGTTTAAAAAGTAAGAATACCAGAATCAGAATCAGGTTTATCGCCATGAAACTTGTGGTTCCGCAGCAGTAATGCAGTGCAAAACATAAAAATTACTATAAGTTACAATAAGAATATATAAAAATAAATAAACAATGCCAAAAAAAAAAGAGTAAAATAGTGAAGCAGTGTTCACGGACCATTCAGAAATCTGATGGCAGAGGGAAAGAAGCTGTTCCTAAAATATTGAGAGGGCGTTTTCAGGCTGCTGTACCTTTGCATTCATGGTAGTAATCAGAAGAGGGCGTGTCCTGGATGGTGAGAGTTCTTCATATTGAATGCCACCTCTTTGAGGCATTGTTTTTTGAAGATGTCCTTGCTGGTGGGGAACCTAGTGCCCATGATGGAAGTAGCTTGAGTTTATAACCCTCTGTAACTTTTTCCAGTCCTGAGCACTGGCTCAGCTATACCACACCATTCGACCATAAGACATAGGAGCAGAATTAGGCCATTCAGCCCACTGACTCTGCTCCGTATTTCATCATGGCTGATCCATTTCCCTCTCAACCCCATTCTCCAGCCTTCCCCTTGTAACCTTTCTCATCCTGACTAATCGAGAATATATCAACCTGCACCTTAACTACACCCAACAACCCGGCCTTCATAGCTGCCTGTAGCAATAACTTCCACAGATTCACCACTCTCTAGCTAAAGAACTTCCCTCTGTTCTGAGACTAAGCCCTCTGGTTCTAGACCCCCCCTACTACTGTGCTGTACTTTTCTATGACTCTACCTCACTAGGGCAAAATATGAGTAAAACTTTATATTTGAAGGAAAGGAAAAGTACAAAAAAAACCTAAAATTAATAAAGTGCTAATGTTATATCTTGAGGATGAGAGTACAACCCGACAAAAAGCATAAGCCATTTGGTCCACAATGTTGTACCAACCCTTTAACCTAATCCCAGATCTAACCCTTTCCTCAGTTTCCTTCAGAGCTCTCCATTTTGCTTTCATTTATGTGCCTTTCTAACGTTCTCTTAAATGTTCAAAGTTCAAAGTACATTTATTACCAAAGTATTTATACATTATACAACCTTAAAACAAAGACACCCAAAAGAAGAACCCATAATAATATATGTAAAAAAGAAAGTCTGTCTAACACTCAATGTTCAGAGAGTAAAAACCACATCATGCCCATAAAAAAAAGAACCCATGAAAAATAAAAGAATAAAATAACCCATAAAAGACTGTTGAACAACCAATGATCAATGGGGAAAAAAAATCCGGCAAACAGTAACTGCAAGCAAAATAGTGTTTCTGAACTGAAGACCACAAGAGAGTCCCATAGTTCAGCACAGAGTTGAGTAAATGCTGTGGAGCAGCAATCTGAACCAGTTCCCATCTCACTTTGGGCCACTACACCCTAACCATTTTAATCTGGCCCAGCGCTTAACTCTTTGTCTGAACATCCGGTTCTGCTGCTTCGAGCAGTGATCTGAACCGGCCTGTACCTCACCTCAGGCCTCATCATCCTGGCCTTTTCAATGTGGCCTGGCACTTAAATCTCAGTCAGAAAAACAGGTTCTGCCACTTGGAAACACCGGACTTCGCTGCCTCAATTCGGCCTGTAAATCTCCGTCCGAACATCATGTTCAGTAGCATTGGCAGTCCTAGGGCCTCTGCCCCAGCAGCTCTGATTTAGCCTGTGCCCAACCTTTCATGCTCTTTGTGATAGGTCCACTGCCTAATGCTCCTAATGTATCTGCCTGTAACACCACCAGCAGCAGCGTGCTCCATATACTTACTATTCCCTGTTTAAAAAAAAATACCTCTGACATCCACTCTCCAGTTAACTTAAAACCATGTCTTCTCGTATTAGCCATTGCTGCCCTAGAAAAAAGGACTGCCTGTCCACTCTGTCTCATCATCTTATACACCTCTATCAAGTCACCACTCATCCTACTTTGCTTTAAAGAGAAAAGCCCCAACTCAGTCAAACTATTCTCATAAGACACACTTTCTCTTTAAGACTGCATCCTAGTAAAACTCTTCTGCAGCCTCTCTGAAGCTTTATCTTTCTTTCTATAATGAGGCAACCAGAACTGAACACAATACTCCAAGTGTGGTCTAACTAGAGTTTTATAGAGCTGCAACATTACCTCGCAGCTCTTGAATACACTCCCCTTACTAATGAAGGCAAACACACCATATGCCTTCTTAACCACCTTATCAGCTTGCATGACAGCTTTGAGGGATTTATGGACACGGACCCCAAGATCCCTCTGCTAAGAGTCCTGCTATTATCCCTAAACACTGCTTTCAAGTTTGTCACTTCAATTTCTGGATTGAACTCCATTTGTAACTTCCCAGCCGAGCTCTGCATCCTATATATTGAATATCTATCACTATTATCTACTACTATTATCATCATCTATTTATGCGTTGAATTTTCTGCTTCCCTAATTACTGAATCCCCTATCACCACTGCTCTGCTCTTCTCTTCCTTTTCTTTTTGAGCCACAGGGCTAGACTCCGTGCCAGAGACCTGAGCACTGTGACTTTCCCCTGGTAGGACATTCCCCTCAACAGAATCCCAAGTGATATACTGAGGGGAATGCCCTCACCCTAGCCTCCCGCTCTCCTCAACAAAGTTAGCTGTGGTCATAGCTAGAGTATTCACAGCAACTAATCATAGTGGGAATAGACTGACAATTGAGAGATTTTGACAAAAACTTCTGGGTTAAATTAAAAGATATGATTACAAGGAGTAAGATTGTGTTCCTGGAATTGCAGTGGTTTGGGGATGATTGAATTGAAGTTTTGAAATGTCAGAATTAGGATTTTCAAAAGTTAAATGACAACTGGTGCAACGTTAATTCCTATTTTTCACCTTAACTTTGATAGCTAAGAGATATTGTGTGGCATAGAGAATTAGCAGAATGATGGAGTTTGGTCAGAGTGATCACATTTAAGAACTTCAAGGAACAACATAACTTGCTCACTTTCCAATGTCATTGACATTGACGTTGACAGAAGCCTATTGCTGCATTGAGAACAATATACACAAAAGGAGAATATTAGGGGAAAATACATTTATTCAAGAACTGCAACTTCTTTTACAGTTGAAAAGTATATTCGCTGCATTTTACAGAGCTGGTGCACTGGATTCTTTGAAAACCAAATTGTGTCACCAAGTATACCACTGGATGGCAGCAATGGAGCCTGTTTCTACATACATATTGTGAATCTTAAACCAGAGACATTTAGCTCCTCAGCTTATTTTCATTTAGATGAAGGCTAACAAAAATCTTCACAATGTGCTGGAACACACAAATGCAAATACTTAAAAGGCTGCAGTCAGTTAAAAAGCGCAATAGTGGGGATTCGGTTTTAAAACACCATATCTAATTATAAAGTTATAATTAAACAACACTTTATTTATAGATAATTTTTTTCCAAGTGGAAGACTTTATTTTTAATAGAAGTAAAACTCAGTTCACAAGCTATTAGCTACAATGTGTACAGTCAATTTTCTAGCTCACATTAGTCCTCAAAAAAATGGGGACCCTCCATGCTGAGATTTTAAGAAGACACTTCTCTTTAAAAAAAAGATTGGACTGAGTCCCAATTCAAAGTAGTGGGTAAAATGTAAAATGATTGGTTTATCATGCAATACTGTACCTTTCAACATCAAAGGGGAAGCAAAACTTCGGCACAGTCTGCAGCACTTCCTGTGAAGGATAATAAAATTGTTAGGCTCATGCAGGACTTGGGTCAAATCACTACTGTATGCACCACAAAAGAAGACTGAGAATAACCTTTTGAATTAAAACATATACAGACAGTTGTTTCTGTATTGAAATAATCAACCACAATGAACTTCATTGATTATTAACAAGAATAAAATTTATGCTTCAGCAGACTGTACTGACAATGGTAAGAGAGCACCAGGAGGGAATCGTTTGGCCTAAAGGGCATTAACACCCCCTCTCATCCCCACTGGGATCCCCTTCAACAAGACCATATGGATTTTACAAGCAGCGCAGCACCATATGGGTAAGCCACGTCTGCTGATACATGCATCACAGACTAGCCACCAGTTTCTAGTCAACATGTAACATGCGCTGACAATAGAAATTGGGGGGAAAAAACTGAAGGATAATAGTAACGATAAAAATGACAAAATTCAAAATGAATGTGTCCTGCTGAAAAAAATTTGCATAGGATTATTTAAAGAAAATATATATGTCATCAGAGTGCCTCTGCTAAGTGATACTCCATTAAGTCAGATTTTTATCTGTTTTAAAAAAAATACATGACACAACAATGAAATATTGCATCATCAATAGCAGCAGATATTTGTTTACAAGCTCTTAAATAACACAACCAGTCATTCTTAAATCTCTCCATAAAGCTTGCAGGAATTTGGAATAGCACTAAAGTACTTTGCAATTTTCAGCTTGCATGGTTGTTAAGTTTTTTTTTCTTGCAGGTAAAGAACAGGGCTTTGGAACTGTTTAAAGATTAATTTTTTTTTGCACTGCAAAAGCGCATGTCAGCTCCTTTATTGAAAATCTGGCTTGTATAACAAAGTGAACTAAGAGCAAGCAGTGTGAACCCTGCTCACAGAGGTGACACAATGCTCCAATGGAATAAATTTTAATCTTCATTCATAATCTTTAAAAGAGAGAATTGTACTTGTTATTGCAGCCAAAACAGCTTATTTGTGCGACTGGGACTATAAATTCTCAGCAAATTGTCATCCTTCAGGATCTGACTTCAGCTTCCAAATTAATTATATTATCCTAGTTTTAAGAGTCCATATATATTTCTAATCAGATTTATAAATGTGAGGCCACATTTTGGACTCTATAATTCACATGATCTGTGCTCATCGGTTGTCACCTAATCACAGGGTTAATACGAAGCTTGTTTTACCCATTGCAATGCATTTCCAAATCAAAGATAACTTGTAGATTTCATTTTTAATGCAGCTAAGATACAGTAAGTTCTAAAAGCAGTCCACATCAATTTAACATTCACCATCTCAGATGGACAAAATAGACAAATGCAAATTAAATCATTTGCTAATTCATTCTGTATGGACAAAATAGTTCCATTCTAAATTAACAGAACAGGAATAATATTGCTCAACAGACTCAAGTGTTCTATCAATATTAATCCTTGCAAAACAAACTATTTTAGCAATACATAGCAGGTTAAAATCTAATTGCCACTATTTAGAATTCCTCTTTTTATTTCCTTCAGAATAGAACCCAAGCTTTCTACTCACTTTCCAAATGGCACAGGCAACTCTCAGGGGAAGGTGACATTTGAAAAAAAAAACTCAATGCTCTTTTAAATTCATACAACCGGCAGGTCTATAGACTCAAAAACAATTCAGACAAAAATTGTTTGCAGCACTTATGGGACCGACCAGCTCAGCTGACAACTGGAACTCTATGACAGCATAGATGAGGTTACTTGCATCAATCAATGAAGCAGTGCACCAGCTCCAGAGCCAGATCTCATCCTAATTAAAACATAGCATTCAGCACTTTCACTTAATGAAATATTGTATAATGTAAATCTAAAACAGTGACTCTCAAATACCATGCTGGTAATAAACGTTCTGTATTGAATGGCCATGGCAAAAATAAGTTATGCTGATAATCAAGCCAGGTATCACAGCATCGTATTTATTTCAGTTCATTTATTGATGAGCTCAGCTGGAGGTTTGCTATGTAAAAGCACAGCAGCATTTGCCTGCAATCATTTCAAAATACTATACTGGGTTCAATTAAATGTATTTTACTAGCAATGTGTTAAATTCTTACATATCTTTTGTGTAAATAGAGCTTGAATTCTTCAGTTTATTTTTGGTTATGTTCATGGGTATTGTTTTGCAATATTTTATCAGCAAAATTTGTTATTTTTAAGTCATTAACAGAGCTTCAACGCTTAAAGTTCAAAGTAAATTTATTATCAAAGTGCATATATGCAACCATGTACAGCCCTGAGATTTGTTTTCTTGCAGGCATACTCAGTAATTCCAAGAACCATTATAAAATCATTTAAAAACTGTTCCCAACGAGACGGACAAACAACCAATGTGCATAAGACAACAATCTGTGCAAATACAAAAGAAAAAATAATAATAATACATCAAAAAGCAATAAATACCAAGAATATGGAATGACAAGTACTTGAAAGCGAGTCCATAGGTTGTCAGAACACTTCAGTGATGGGGTAAATGAAGTTATCTCCATTGGTTAAGATGGTTGAGCGGTAATAACCATTCCTGAACTTGGCAGTATGAGCCTCCGGCTCCTGTACCTTCTTCCTGATAGCAGCAGCAAGAAGAGAGCATGACCTGGGTAGTGAGGTCCTTGATGCTGCTTGCCTGTGGCAGCTCTCTGTGTAAATGTGCTCAGTGATGGGGAGGGCTTTACTCTGATGAAATGGGCCAAATCGAAAACCTTTTATAAGATTTTCCATTCAGGGCAATGGTACATTCATACCAGGCCATGTTGCAACCAGTCAATATACTCTCAACCACACATTTATAGAAGTTTGTCGAAGTATTAGGTATCATGCAGAATCTTCACAAACTTCTAAGGAAGTAGAGATGCAGCCGTGCTTTCTACGTAAATGCACTTATGTACTGGGCAAGAATTCCAAAATAACAACATCCAGAATTTAAAGTTGCTGTCCCTCTCCACCTTTTATCTCCTGATGAAAACTGGCTCATGGGCATCGGATTTCTTGCTCTTAGTCAATATCAGCTCCTTGGTTTGCTGATATTGAGTGTGAGGTTGTTATTGTGGCAACACTCGGCCAAAGCTTCAGTCTCCTTCCTATAAGCTGATTCTTCACCCACCTTTGGTTCGGCCAACAACAGTGGTGCCGTCAGAAAACTTAACTATGGCATTGGAGTTGTGCTTAGCCACACATTCATAAGTGTAAAGCAAGTAGAGCAAGGGGACCAAGCACACAGCCTTTTGGTGTACCTGTGCTGATAGAGATTGTGGAGATGCATATCACATTTTGGTGAAACAAAGTTCAATTGAATTGAAAATCAGTAATAACATTAAAGGTTACCACACCAAAAATCAGTGCGAACCACAAATAAATAGGATTTATGTGCATGTTGAAAGCTCTGCATAGCATTCTTACAACAAAATGAATGAAATATATATTCAGCCTGTCTGATAGTTAATACTTCATAAAAATCTACTGAAACTGACAAATATTCAATTCTTTTGTGTTGGAACAAATTCAAACATTTACTTTGGAACGAGTGATATTCATAGTTATACAATGCAAGTTGGGGATAATATATATAAAAACATCCAGGACTTTATAAATCTGTAGATGCAAACTTCCCATTATTCAGGACATGATTTACAGAGACAGGCGTGTAAAAAGGGCCCGTAGGATCATTGGGGACCTGAGAAAATCCAACCTTAAACTGTTCTAGCATTCTACCATCTGGGAAACGGTACTACAGCATTAAAGCCAGGACCAACAGGCTTCGGGACTGCTTCTTCCATCAGGCTATCAGACTGATTAATTCACGCTGAAAGAATTGTATTTCTATGCTGTATTGACTGTCCTGTTGTACATACTATTTATTACAAATTACTCTAAACTGCACATTGCACATTTCGATGGAGACATAACAAAGATTTTTATTCCTCATATAAGTAAAGTATGTAAGAAATAGAGTCAATTCAATTCAATACTGGCCACATGCATTTTCCTTTCTGTAAACACATTCAGATTTCCTAGGCGGGTTTCTTCCCTGCCTCCCTCAACCACCGCTACCAAAGAAATTCAGCAACAAAGTTCAAGGAAAACATAGCATGTATATAAGAACTATTTGCCATGACTGTCTATAAAGATTAAAAGTTGATGGCATATGCTAGATAATTACTCTGACAAAAAGAGCTTTATTTCCTTAAAGTCATAATCCATTTTTTTCTTTGCCACAGCAATCCCTAGACACAGAAAGATTCTGCACATGTGTAATTTTATCGGGAACTGTTGCTCCTTTCAGATGAAATGAGGCACAGGGCTTGAAAAGTCCAGTTAAAATGCGGATTGTCTGAAATATCCAAAATTATTTTCTGGAAGTACAGGGATCTTCCTGCATTACTGATCTATAAACTAAATTATTTTCCTAACTTAAATCATAATCATCAATAAAAATTTAGTTGAATGATTCTTCACTTTGACCAAAAGTTCCACTTCTACAAACAGGATAACAACGTTAAGGCTTCATTCTATGATCACTAGCTATAAAACTACATTAAACCAACTCAGAGTCTATGTACAATGCATTCCAGTTAATTGTGATACATCTTGACCAGTACATTTTGTCCCAATTAATCAGCTGTCCCAATTAGCTGAAGTTCTATGGAAATAGTTAAAAAGACATTAAAAAAAAGTCAGACCGAGCATCAAATTGGGTATTTAAATTAAATGCAGAACATACGAGTATACTACATAATAATAACGTGGTAAACTGGATCAGCAAATTTGCAGTTTCACCAAGATTGGGGGTGGGGGGTGTTTAGTGGACAGCAAAGAAAACCAAAGGGCTGAAAATTGGAAGATGGAATTTAATGCAAACAAGTGTGAGGTGTTATACTTCGGTAAGACCAACCAGGGTAGGTCTTACGCAGTGAGAGGTAGGACACTGAGGAGTGCAGTAGAACAAAGAGATCTGGTACGACAGATCTGTAATTCCTCACATATATATAGGATTGTAAAGAAAGCTTTTGGCACATTGGCATTCATAAATCAACTGGAGGTGATGAGTTAAGGGTGAAAGGTGGTGTGTTTCAGGAGAACTTGAGGGCGAACTGCTTCACACAGAGAGTGTGGAATGAGCTGCCAACCCAAGTGGTAGATGATTTCAACATTTAAGAGAAATTTAGATAGGTACATGGATGCAGAGGTATGGAGGGCTAAGGTTTAGGTGTAGGTCAATGGAACTAGGCAGATTAATGGTCCAGCATGGATTAGATGGGCTGAAGGGCCTGTTTCTGTATTGTAGTGTTCTATGACTGTAACTCTACCAATACTGCTACAGTACTATATAATTTAAGGTTGTTATAGCTGGGGGTGGTAATGAGGACAAGCTCCCACTAACTATTAAATGCTCCCATTGACATGCACCTCAAATAGACTCTGACAACCAAGTCCAGCTCCTGGCCTTCACGTATGGCTATTAAGCCTGGAAGAACCATTTCTAATGACAGGAGAAGGGGCAAAGGCAGATTACTGGCAGCTTAAAACCAGTTGCTTCGGGCAGATGGGGCTCATCAGCTATGTTTGGCAGTGCATCTAGGAGAAGTCTAACTCTCTCCATTGCCTTGCGGCTATACCCACACATGGGGATTATTTCAGGAGTAAACGCCGAGGGAAAAGCCAGAGACTTAGGAGTCCCTAAGGCAGTCCTACATTGAGTTCAATGCTGACCAGTAATTTGTGCGACTCTGTCAGTCTCTGCGGTTCCTATGGGTTCATCAGTTGCATGGAGAGGAGGAGCTTGCTACAATGGCAAAAGCTTGGCTTCCATATCGTTCTGCCCAGGCTTGTGTATCTAGTCAGCTAAGACACAATATCTATGGTCAACTCTGACCGACTGAGGCCTCAGACGATATAACTGTGTATTTGTTCTGAATACTTATCGGCGGAGGAATTCATTCACGATGCATTCTTTTGACTGTAAATGAACAAAATCAGCACAGAGACCTAGTGCAGATAATGGACTGACTTCATACAATGCTGTCGATTCTTAACTTTCATTGTAACATTCAAGATAATTGTTATTACCTTCAAATTCTTCGTCGCTCCTAACTTATTGAGGTAGTCAAATTGCTTCATTTTCACTCCCGACAATTTCTGGCAACTCAAAGCCTAAATGCTTGAGCAAAACAGTTCTGCATTGTCTTACTGCTTATTTCTTGCCAATTATCAGTGACAACCACACGCACCTGACGCTATTTAAAAACTGTTCACTTGAAGCACAGCATCGTGTCTAGTGGGCACACAAGTGCAGGTGACTGATGCTAGTTAGAAACTGTTCAGCAACAATAAGAGGTGTAATTCCTCATAGAATCTCATGGAACGAGATCAGATTCAACCTCAGTGGATAGAAGTACCCCTCGATACAAGTGGACACGGATGATATTGGATCTAGGCTAAAGAGAATGATATACATCATTCTAAATCTTTCCACTGACTACCTTGATTCTAATTCTAGACTTTGTAGCCATTTATTTCATGAATATTTTGTGAGTCTGTGAAGCATATAGCACTTGAACAGCAATTGTTAAAAAAAAACTGCAAACGCTATAGATCTGAAATGAAACAGTAAATGCTGAAAATATTGAAAAAGCATCTGTGAAGAGAGATGCACAGAGGAAACGGTTCAGGCCAGCCATCCTATTCTTGTTTCTCTCTTCATAGCGACTGCCTGATTTCATAAGTATTCTCCGAGTTTTATCTCTTTATTTCTGAGGTAGCAATTACTTTTCAATAACCGCAAGCAACAAGACTTCCTGCATCCAGCTTCTGCAATTTAAAGTTAGTACTTTCTGTGCAATGATGACATTTGGTCACTACCGGTCAATGTCAGTTAAAGTTAATCCTGATGATCCAAAGTCCCTGCAGATGAGACTACCTTACAAAGGAGAACTCTACAAAATGCAAACCACATTCAGTATAACCATTCAGCCCATCAAGTCCACTCTACCATTTGATCATGACTGATTTATTATCCCTCTAAACCCCATTCTCCTGCCTCCTCCGGAACCTTTGCACCCTTACTAAATTATTAACCTATACAGCTTCGCTTTAAATATATCCAATGACTTGGCCTCCACAGCCATCATTCACCATTACAGAAAGGGTTTCTTTCAGAAACCACTGTGGCAGAAAACAATTTCACCACAATATTATTAACTCAATCATTCCTGTAAATAGGTGCACTAAATGTTGACTGGAGTGTTCTAATGCCTACTTTGGTTAAATACTGGACCAAATGATCAGGCTGATCAACACCAATAACCAGACTAAAATGCATGCAGGGGGAAAAAAAAGCTGAGAAAGCCTTCTAGTGTCAACATGAAACAGAAATACTGTCCCAGTGGTAACAGATTGACTGGCTGTGGATGAAAGAACTCAGGAACATCAGGTCATGCTTTGGCTCAAAGTCAGAACCCCACAGTTGACAAGGACAGAGGGAAAATACCAACTACTGTTTTTGTAGTCTCTCCAAATAACTATGAGACATCAAACCTCAGAGTAAGGATTGAGCAGATCAAGTGAGCTTTCCTTGAGCTACTACTGTTGGTGGAACACTATACTGAACTTGGTCTTAAATCTTATCAAGGAGTTTCTGTTCTCATCTCTCATGAATTTCTGGCAAATCCAGTTGAAAGGGAAAGCGACAAATACAAAATGCTGGAGGAACTCAGCAGCCCAGGCAGCATCAATGGAAAAGAGTAATCAGACGATGTTTCGGGCCAAGACCCTTCATCAAGAGCAGAGAAAAGGAACGAGAAGTCAGAGTCAGAAGGTGGGGAAGGGGAGGAGGTAGTACAAGGCGTTAGGTGATAGGAGAAACTGGGAGTGGGGGAAGGGTGAAGTAAGGAGTTGGGAAATCAATTGCTGAAAGAGATGGAGGGCTAGAGAAGGGGGAATCTAATAGGGAAGGACAGAGGCCATGGAAGTAAAGGAAGGGGGAGGAGCACCAGGAAAAATGTATTTGTCTTCCCTATGCTGTAATGCCTATCAACAGGTGTAAAGCATTAAAAATGCCAGCTCCAGTCCATTCGCTGGTCAAAGGAAAAAACAAAATTTTGACTACAAAGGCATGTCGATTGTTCGTATTTTGCACCCTATAGAACAATGACCTGGTCTGATTCTTGGGAGTTCCTCAATCCACCCTAAAATCGATCTCAATAAAATGCAAATTACCTATACGTCACCATGGTCACCAATAATCAACCATGAAGGAACTATAACAACAAAGCATCATGTCTTTCAAGTCAACAAATGTCACACCACTGAAACAAAATACAGGTGCCCCCGCTTTACGAATGCTCACTTTACGCCACTTCACTTTTACAAAAGACCTACATTAGTAACCTGTTTTCACATTACAAAGAGGATTTTCACTTTTACAAAAATCTTTCACATATAAATTAATGGCTCTTCGCTTTACACCATTTCAGCTTAAGAAAGGTTTCATAGGAACGTTCTACCTTTGTAAAGGGGGGGGGGAACACCTGTCCCCATAAATGGATATTCAACCAATAAAGGAAGTAAAAATTCTTTGTCAGACTATGATATGCTTTTTTATAATAGCCCATGCTTACATTGATAAACTATTAAAAAGTAAGAAATTAATTGGCATAAAGTCTTGGCAGCTCTGTAGGTTTTATCTGGATTACATGGCAGATGTGTTTCCAAGACTAGGAATAGCACAAGTCATTAACATCAGGTGTGGTCTCATTGCAAGAATCCTTGCACTTAAAACCAGAGCAGCAGAAAATTGCAGGCTATGTGTACACAAAATGTGGGCAGCTTCCATGTAAGCCGTCAGTGCCTGAGCGGTATCATCTTCAAGGCTAACCCACACATTAAAGATGTCGGGGGAACAAGCAAACTTGGCCTTGGCCCATGTTGCTTTGGCAGCAATTGCAGACAGCCTGCAAAGCAGCCATCTGAGCATAGTGAGTTTGAACACGGCAAAAGCACTTTGTATGTAATCCCTAGAGTAGGTAGAAATCATTTCTCAGTGGCTGACCCAGCTTAAACACGCACCTTGATGATGCAACCAAATTAAAAATAAAGGTTAAGTTTTTATACACGTTTTATATATATTTAATTAAATTTAAAAATAAAGAAAAATTAAGCCCCAAGGTAAGACACATCTTGCAATAAAAAGAAACAAATAAAAACACAATTTTGCAAAAATGTAATAGAAACATAGAAAACCTATAGCACAATACAGGCCTTTCGGCCCACAATGCTGTGCCAAACACGTACTTACTTTAGAAATTACTTAGGGTTATCCATAGCCCTCTATTTTTCAAGCAATTTATTGCAATTAATATAAACAGGTTTTAAGCTGTACCTGTTCAAAACAATGGCTTGCTCACTGTTGTTTTTAAATCACTCAGTTCCATATCATCAAATGTAACTCGCTCTAACAATAGAACTTATCTTGGTGTTAGGCTTTCCTCCACTCAAACTATCCCAAGAAGAATGTAATGAAAATAATTATGAGCTGCAGCTTTCATGTTGGACATGGGATAACAACCTGCAAGGTAGTGACTGTGGTCATCGTCATTAATGAAGACCTGAGACAACATTACATTGAATAAACTTAGAAATTTAACTATCACCTTCACAGAATCCCAACAGTGAACCAATAACCCCTAATGAAGGGGACACAAAGTAATGGAAAATTACTTCAGAAGCAAGTTGATGACTTCCTATTCAAGAATACCAAAGGGACTAGCTGAACCAATAGGGAGAGAGAAATTAAAGAGCAAATTAGTTTGCCCAGGGAAATGTGTTTATCTGCACAGGAAGAGGGGTGGTTAAGCAACCATTCATCATATGTCAACAAATCCTCCAAGGAGATCACATATCACATGTTCTTCTTTTTTGCCAGTCTGATATTACTTCAAGGTATTGAGTATAATTTAAAAATATTGAGAAAATATGTTGCAATAGCATTTCTCTTCCCGTTTATTGCTGCCAATCCAGCTCAGGAACTAGCTGCTTACTTAAACTATCACAAGTAGTAATCATGGAGTACCTGGATGAGATGCCCAAACACCATAAAGAAAGAAAGAAAACTCAAAAATTGCATTTTAATTATAGATACGTCTAAACAATTAAAAAAATTTTCAAATCAAATTTCTTATTTCTTTTTCAGTTTTAATCAAAATGCATTTGCAGTCATTGGTACTTGAATTGTGAGATAGAGTCACATATCCTGTATTAATATCTTTTCTAAAAGCTTTATATTAACTCAGACAATATGAACCAATTAAAATCAATCATCATTTGAACTTCTTTTTAAAAAATTATATTGAAGTACTGCAGTTTGCCATATTACATAGATGACATTAACTTCTAATTTACTTCAGTACACTTTTTCTTCTGTTATTTATGACATCTTGCAAGATTCTTTTATACTGAGCACAAAAAATGGTCAATAAATAAAAATTCAAATCATAACTCATGTACTTTCGTCTCAAGTATTTGCATGTGCTTAAATCCAAGATGGATTTTAAACTTGAATCAGCCTTCATGGGATTTATTTCAAGTGCTTCAAGATGCACTTTTATAAAGCCTATGAACACTTATCATTCACTATCCATAAGATCATTTTGGAATTCCCAACATAGTACATACTTCACTATACTTCCTACAATCCCCACTCAAGATTCTTTCAAAAATTTTTAAACACAAAAGGGAAAATTTGGTTAACTATTCAAGTATCATCCTAAAATGGACATACAGCCTAAGAAGTTAATAAACATTTACATAGAATAGTATAGCACAGCCTTAGCTCCATGATTGTGCTGACCACAATGCCCATCTAACCATTCCTACTTGCCCACACAGTCTATATCCCACCATTCCCTGCCGGTTCATATGCCTGTCTAAATGCTCTTCAACATTGCTCTCTCAGCTCCTTCCATCACTTTTCCTGGCAGTGCATTCCAGTTCTTACCACTCTCTGAGTGATGAATTGCTTTGTACACCTACTTTAATCTTTCCCCTTCACCTTAGACTGTACCCTTTAATATTAGGCATTTCCACCCAGGGGAACAAAAAACAATGACTACTTACCCTACAACTTCCATGATTTTATATTCTTCTATCAATTTGTCCCTCAACCTCTAACACTAGAAAGCATTCCAAGTTTGTCCAACCTTCCTCTTAAAGCTAAAAATCTCTAATCCAAACAACATTTTCATGAACCCTTCTGTATCCTCTGCAAAGCATCTGCATTATTCCTCCAACCATACTGCACATAATACTCCAAATATGTCCAAACCAAAGGATTATAGGAGCTAGAGGGACAACGCATCTTTCCAATAGAGAAAATGTAACATTTGCAGCATGATGGAGGATGTAGTTGAAGCAATTAGATAGGGAAGGTTAAAAAGGGTAAGGGCCAAAAGCAGGCAAATGTGACAAGCCTGCATGGCATCTTGGGCCATAGGGCTTGCATCTGTGCTGTAAGAACCTACAACTCTATAACCGAAGTTTTTATACAGGGGCAACTTGCCTCCCCAATTGTTATACTCAACATTTCAAGTGATAAAGCCAAGTGTGCTGAAAGCCTCCTTTACTATCCTATCTACATTTGCTGCCACTTTTAAGGAGCTTTGGACATGCAGCCCAGTATTCCTCTGTACATCAATATTCCTCAGGGTCATTGCCACTTAATTTTTTTTTACTGCACTTGCCAATTACAAAACTTGTGCACGATCCTAGTGGTTACAAATGTGTTCAGTTCATTCATTCAGAATGCCAGTTGAAGAACCAGAAAATATGTTTCACTGGAAGCATCACTTAAAAAAATAACTTCAACTGATGCCCCAAATCAACTCTGCAAATGAGTTCATAATTTTTGAGGAGGAACTAAAAAAAAAGGATATTGCAGAAGTAATATGCTCCCTTCTTGACAACTCTTGACCAAATATTAAGTCACAACACAAGAATCTGCATTTATACACAGTGCAAAAATAACTAAATATCTTCTACTGTTGTGATTATAGCCATGCCATTACACGTAGCAACAAACAGCATATACAAACAGTATATTGTGTCTCCATGTACAGTACTGTGGTTTTTATAACCAATTTATCCAAATGCACCTTTGCCAGCTGGCAACCTGCTACCTGCTAATTGTAATTCTGAAAATTCATAGAACATAGCATTGAGTTAGAACAGAACAGCACAGGGAAAGGCCCTTTGGCCCACAGTGTTGTACTTAACTAGCTAAAACGTACATCAAAAAATCTCCTAACATTAATCCTTACTACCTACACAATGCCCATATTGCTCCTTATTTCTCATTCATTGTCTGTCTGAACATCTCTTAAAAGCCTCTAATATATTTGCCTCTACCACCAAACCAGGCACTGCATTCCAGGCATCCAACGAGTAAAAAAAAACTTGCCCCTCACATCCTGTTTGAACTACTCCCTCTCACCTTCAATGCATGCCCTCTGCTATATTGAACTTTCTACCCTGTGAAAAAAGATACTCCCTCCCTACTCTATGCTTTTCATAATCTTATAAGACTATCTCCGCCGCTCTAGAGAAAACAACCCAAGTTTGTCCAGCCTCTCAGAGTAGCACATGCCCTCTAAACCAGGCAGCATCTTGTGTTACATACCTCGTGGGTATCTTATGACTGTCTCATGACCATGATGTAATTGAGTATCTGGTGAGTGTGATGTAATGGCCTTGTGATGGTGGGATGCTGTATTTTCCCGCCAGTGTGAGGTCACATGATGTAATTTTCCCGCCAGTGTGAGGTCACATGATGGCCTGTTCCAACAGGTATAAAACGGGGAAAGCCTGCTGTGAAGCTGGAGTTTTTGTTGGGATGTTGTTTAAGTCGTCTGTTATGCTGTGTATTTGGTTTCATGGCGCAGTTTTGTTTTAAAGTGGAGTTTTGATTCTTACTGTAAGGTACACTGTCGTTGTGCCGGCAGGTTTGAAAATCACTACCAGTTATGTTTGATGTATCTTTGATTTAATTTTAAAGTCTAAGTATTAGAGAGTGAAGATTTACCAAAGTACGGAAACTCGAAGGATCGAGTAAAGTTGGTGTCGTTGGTGGAATTACAGGATTGACCTTATTGGATCTTCATTCAGGGAATAGTAACCTGCATCCAAGATAGCCCCTGCATTGTAAAAGCAAAAAGCGTTAGGTGCAGTGTTATTTGCCAAGGAAAAGGTCAGTTCCTTCTATCCGTTTTTATTTCCTTCGTCGTGAATCCTTCGGGCAAGGCATATTTCGGCTGGGATCAGCAGTAATGTCACGTCATCGAGGAAAGTCTCTCCTAATTGACTGTATAAATCATTTGGACTTTCGCATTTATCACTTTAAAAACTGTGTTCACATTTATCGCTTTAAGAACTGTTCCGAGTTGCCATATAGCAGTTAACTTCTGGTTAAGTTAGTCGTTAGTTTAGTTTTCATTTTTATTGAGCAGAGTTTAAATAAATGCTTATTTGTTTATAAAAAACCTTTCTCAACTCTATGTTCATTGTTGCCGTATCGTAACACTTGGTAAACCTCTTCTGCATCCTCTCCAAATCCTCAACATCCCTCCTATAGTGGGGCAACCAGAAATGTATGCAATACCCCAGATATGGCCAGGCCAGAGTTTCATAAAGTTGCAACATAACCTCTTGACTTTTGACCTCAATGCCTTGACTAATTAAAAGCAAGTATTCCATTAGCCTTCTCAACCATACTATTGACCTGAACTTGGACCCCATGATCTTTCTCTGCTCAGCAACACTTTCAATGGTTTTGCCTTTAACAATGTACTGTCTCCTTGCATTTGCACTACTAAGGTGCAACGCCTCACATTTATCTGGGTTAAACTCCATCTGCTATTTCTCTGCCCATTTCTGCAACTCATCAATACTATTTTCAGAAATGGGATACTGCAGAGCTTCAGCTCACAGGAACATTTCCTCGTGGAGGTGAGCACCAGCCCCTAAAAGCAAGTCTGTCAGGACTTTCTGCAGAGCTTGAGATCGTGAGAACAGTTACTTCTAGATTTAAAAGTGAATGGGACCAGTCATAACTTTCTGCAGATTGTTTGAGTGATTAGACAATTGGGAAGAGCCAATAAAACCAAGTCAGGCCTAAGTGAGTGATACATACAAAATGCTAGAGGAAATCTGCAGGTCAGTTAGCATCTTTGGAAAGACTTCATCAAGACTGGAAATTAAGGGAGAAGAAGCCAGACTAAGTAGGTGTTGGAGCGGAAGGAGTACAAGCTAGAAGGTGATAGATGAAGCCAGGTGGGTGGGGGATGAAGTGAGAAACTGGGATGTGATAGGTGGAAAAGGTGAAGGATGAAGAAGGGATCTCATAGGAGAGGAGAGTGGACCACGGGAGAAAGGGAAGGAGGAGGGGTACCAGGGGAAGTGAAAGGCAAGTGAGGAGAAGAGAAGAGCTAAGAGGGGAGCCAAAGTGGGGAGTGGACAATGGGGGAAATATTTACTGGATAGTAAGAGAATTTGATATTCATGCCATCAACTTGGAGGCTACCCAGATGGAATATGTAGTGTTGCTGCTCCAACCTGTGAGTGGCCTTATGATGCAGTAAAGGAGCCCATGGACCAACACATTGAAATGGGAATGGGGACTATGGACTGTCATGTCTGAATGGAAATTTGACATTTTCCCCCATCATCCATTCACCACTCTGGCTCTACTCTTACCTCATCCTTCCTCCTCACCTGCCTTTCACTTCCCCTGGTACCCCTCCTCCTTCCCTTTCTCCCAAGGTCCACTCCCTTCTCATATGAGATCAGGTTCCAGAGCATTAGCCAGAATGGACTTAGGAAAGCTAGAAGGGGACATGAGAAGGCCTTGTCAAGTAGGATTAAAGTAAACCCCAAGGTTTTCTGCAGTTATAGGACATGATAAACAGCAGGATAATTAAGGTGAGATTAGGAGCCATCAGAGATAAAAGAGGAAATGTGGCTAGACTTGGAGGAGTTAGGGAAGGTCCTTAACAAATACTTTGTTTCTACATCCCCCAGTTAGAACAGGGTTTCTCAGTCTGAAGTCCATGGACCCCTCAGTTGATGGTGGTAGTCCATAGCATAAAAAAGGTTGGGAACCCCTGAGTTAGAGGGACCTTGAGGAATGTGAGGACAGCATAAAACAGACTGATATGCTGGAATATGTCAATATTAAGAAAGAGGATATGCTGGAACTTTTGTGTCCAGGCAGGATATACTTCAGATTTCTACAGGAAGTTAAGGATGAGAATACTGTGCCTTTGACAATCACCTTTGCATTCTCAATGGTTATAGAGTGGTACCAGAAGACTGGCAGATGGCAAATATTAATTCTATTTGTTCCATTTGTTCAAGAAAGGTAATAGGGATAATCCTAGACAAGCGAATCTTCATGTCAGTGGTAGGCAAACTTTTCAAGAGGGTAGAATTTATGAGCATTTAAAGAAGCATCGTCTGATTAGAGATAGTCAACATGGCTTTGTGAGCAGCAGGCCTGATTGAATTTTTTGTGGAAGTGATGAAACAAATTGATGAAGGCAGAACAGTGTACGTGATGTACAGTATATGGATTTTTTTAAGGTGTTCAAGAAGGTATCCCATGGTAGTGTCTTATAGCAAGTCAGGAAGCATGAGATCCAGGGAAACTTGGCTGCATGGGTTTAGAAATGGCTTCCCCACAGAAAGCAGTAGGTGGTAATAGATGGAGCATATTTTGCCTGGAGGTCAGTGACCAGTGGTGTTCTGCACAGATCTGTTCTGGGACCCCTGCTGTTTGTGGATTTTTTAAAAAAAATTATAAAGGACTTCAATTAGTAAAAGTGGAAGAGCGGATCAGAAAATTTGCAGATGACACGAAGGTTGATGGTGTTGCCGTTAGTCTAGAAAGTTGTAAGTTATTGTTGGTCACAATGGGATATAGACAAAACTCAGGATTGGGCAGAGATGTGATAGATGTAGTTAAATCAAACAAAGTTTGAAGTGATACTCTGGAAGGTGTGATGTGATAGGAGAGTACAGGGGTAATGGCATGACTCTTAGAAGTGTGGGGGAACAGAGGGATCCTGAGGTCTACATCCATAGAACCGTGCAAATTAATAGGGTTGTTAAGAAGGCATATGGTGCATTGGCCTTCATTAGTTAGGGAACTAATGAAGCTGCCAGAAGCTGTCAACTTCAATCTGAGTTCAAGAGCTGCAAGGTAATGTTGCAGCTCAATAAAACTCTGGTTAGGCCACAGTATTGTGTTCATTTCTGGTCTTCTCACACAGGAAGGATGTGGAATCTCTAGAAAGAGTGCAAAGATTTACCAGGCTGCTGCCAGGATTAGAAAGCATGTCTTAGGAGCAGAAGTGAACAAGCTAGGGCTTTTCTCCTTGTCGCAAAGCACGATGAGTGGTAACTTGATAGAGATGTAGAAGATGGTAAGAGGCTTGGAGAGAGTGGCTAGCTAGAGACTTTTCCCCAGGGTGAAAACAGCTTGTACAAAGGGGCATAATTTTAAGGTGATCGGAGAAAAGTGGAGGAAAGTATAGGGGGCATGTCAAAGATAGGACTTTTTTTGATATACAGAGAGTCGTGAGTGTATAGAACATCCTGCTATGGGTAGTGGTGAGGCAGATATATTACATATATTTATGCGTTTCTCAGATAGATACATGGATGAAAGAAAAATGGAAGGCTATGTGGGAGGGAAGGGTTAGATTGATCTAAGTTAAGAGGTTGGCATGACATCATGGGCCAAAGGGCCTGTACTGTACACTACTGTTTTACGTTATATGTTAATACAACAAAACAATATAGTCCTCTGTGTTTAACAGATGGGGGGGGGCAAAAATAATGACAGTTTTCTCCACATGAAACTTGTGAAAGATCTGAGCAAGAGAGTAAACAAAACAAGTCATAGAAGAAACATCTATGATTCTTCCTATGAAATCTATGATTTATCCTCTGTAAATCATTATTAAATTATCAAAGACTATAGCCCTGTTACCATTGATGAACCTCTCAAAGTAATGTAATTTTATAGAAATTAGCCAAAGCTGATTGGACATTAGAATAACTTTCTTAAGTCAGCAGCTGAGTTGTGACACAGAGCAGAAATAATGATGCTTTAGCTGCATTACTGTCAGAAGCCAAGCTGCCAAGATAGGCAGGTGGTATCAACATTCTTGCTTTGTACCACTTGACAGTGTACACCATCGATACTAACTATAGGGGTAATCTGAACCACAGAATTCAGAGCAGCATCCAAGAAAAGAAATGCACGACACACACAATCAAGTTTAAGAGTTTATAAACCACTAGTATTTCCAACCACATCCAAAGCAATAGCAGCAAGAACATCTTCCTCTCTCCTCCTCCCTTCAACAGAACTACATCCTTTGCCCCATTACCTTTCCACACAAAAGATGTTCCATCCCTGAAATACAAATCCTAGCTGAAGCAGTGATTTATTTGTTATTCTTTCAACTTAACATTCTTCATTTCCTGCTCACAATGAAGTATCCTGTCTAACAGGGAACAAAATGCAGATTGGGTGCATGTCTTACAAAATACCTCCTTTCAACATTATAGCTGCTTGTTACTTAAATTCTTTATCCCACTTATTTTGACCTTCTTGGTTCCCAACTTCCAACGTGTTCTAAAGAAGCTGAACATAAGCATAATAAAGAACACATTATCCCACTACTAAATAGGTAATTTCTGGGTTAAGTTCAACAATTTTGGATAATGCATTTTCATGTCCAAATTGCCAGTGTTTTTATTCTTGTAATGTTAGATAATTATTCTCCTTCCCCAATTTACATCTTCTACAGACTATCTTACTGTTCTATTGCTATCACCTTCTTCCACTTTGAACGATTATTCCGGTTCTCATTCAACTTCCACCCCAGCACAGACCTTTTTGATACTCCGCGCCCCCCCCCCCACCAAGTTTTTGTATGTGCCCAAGCACCCCTTTCTGTAACCTCTTCAATTTTGTTGAGAGGTTATCAACCCAAGGCACTGACTTCACTTCTCTCTCCTTAGGTGCTCCCTGATCTGATAAATATTTCCAATACTTTCTGTCTTCAATGCAGTTCAGAATTTACCTTTGCTTGGAAAACAATCCATTTGGAATCTACTTATGTGGAACATCTATTTTGTAAACGTTATTTTCATCAAGCTTAATGAAACATATTTTAGTGAATGTTCAATAAATTATTAAGTGAGTGCTGAATATAAATTAGCATCACTGTACACATTCAGCAAGCTCCATGCAAACCTGTCACACCTGGAAATCCCAACAATAATATTGGTGGGAGTACTTCCTGAACATTAAAATATGAATTGGTCAATTTGGGCTCAATAAGGACTTGAGGCAGAGCTATTGATTAGTCTTCCTTATGAAGGTCCATCATTTTAACCCCAGCATAGTGTTACAAAAATTCCTCACATTTCAATATCTTCAACGCATCTATCTCCAGCTACTTAGAGTCACAGAGAAGTATAGCACAGAAACAAACCCCTCAGCACATCTAGTTCATGTCCATCCATTCAAACTGCCTACTCCCATCAACCAGCACCGGGACTATAGTCCTCCATATCCCTACCCCATGTACCTATCCAAACTTTTACTAAACATTGAAATCACATTCGCATGTACCACTTGTGCCGGCATCTTGTTCCAAACTCTAAACGACATTCAGAGTGAGGAAGTTTCCCCTCATGTTCCCCTTTCACCCTTAACCCATGACCTCTAGTTGTCATCCCACCCAACCAAAGTGGAAAAAGCCTGCTTACATTTACCTTATCAATACCTTCTCATGATTTTGTATGCCTCAATCTAATCTCCTCTCAATCATTAAACAAATTCATCAGAAGATCAAAAGTAGAACCACTCACCAATGATCCATATTCAACTCTTTGTGAGGCAGTTCATGCTCCATGTACTAGGGATACCCAGGTTTAGGGGGATAAACACCAAATAATAAGTGTGCCAAAGACATGTTTGGCATTACCAAATCCTCCAGTATTTACATCTCTCAATCAAGGAATCTTACAGTCCAAGAGGAGGTTAATCTGTAGCCTTGAACATGTTCCAAGAAAGAAAGGTGTAATCAGTCTCTTCAGGTATATAACCAATACGCTTCTGAAAATAACCACTGAAATTCCTTCTATTCTTTTGCCAAATTGATACCATCAGTCTAACAAAGAAAATGTCTTATTTCTCTCCAGGAGAATTCACTTTAATTCACTACCTCACTCTCACAATGGCATTCCTTCGAAGCCAATATAGTTTCACAGATCAGCAACGGATAATCATACTAGGCACGTCACAGGTATTGGGACAATATTGAATCAAACAAGTTTAGAAAACGTTCTTTTCAGTTTTTCTCAAAACTGGCTATTTCTGGTGTAAGATCACCTCCCTGAACTTGGTTTTTCTCACTCCACAGATGCTGCCTGATCTGCTGGGTATATTCAATGTGCTGCTCTAGAAAACTTGGGTAACTCAGACATTCCAGTGTTATGCATAGTCTCGCCCCTCTTTCTACCTTCAGACACACTTATTTTCCCATTTCTTATGTTCCAATGAAGAGATATTGACCTGATACATTAATTTAGTTTCTTACTCCAAAGATGCTATCTAATCTGCTGAGTACTGGAAAGCATCAAGTTGGATAAGTCGCCAGGCCCAGATGAGATGTACCCTAGGCTACTGTGGGAGTCGAGGGAGAAGATTGCTGAGCCTCTGGCAATGATCTTTGCATCATCAATAGGGACGGGAGAGGTTCTGGAGGATTGGAGGGTTGCGGATGTAGTTCCCTTATTCAAGAAAGGGATTAGAGATAGCCCAGGAAATTATAGACCAGTGAGTCTTACCTCAGTGGTTGGTAAGTAGATGGAGAAGATCCTGAGAGGCAGGATTTATGAACATTTGGAGAGGTACAATATGATTAGGAATAGTCAGCACGGCATTACGAGCCTAACTGAATTTCTTGAGGATGTGAATAAACATATTGATGAAGGAAGAGCAGTAGATGCAGTGTATATGGATTTTAGCAAGGCATTTGATAAGGTACCCCATGCAAGGCTTATTGAGAAAGTAAGGAGGCATGGGATCCAAGGGCATATTGTCTTGTGGATCCAGAACTGACCTGCCCACAGAAGGCAAAGAGTGGTTGTAGATGGGTCATATTCTGCATGGAGGTCAGTCACCAGTGGAGTGCCTCAGGGATCTGTTCTGGGACACTTACTCTTCGTGATTTTTATAAGTGACCTGGATGAGGAAGTGGAGGGATGGGTTAGCAAATTTGCTGATGACACTAAGATTGGAGAAGGGCTGTCAGAGGTTACAGCGGGACATTGATAGGATGCAAAACTGGGCTGAGAAGTGGCAGATGGAGTTCAACCCAGATAAGTGTGAAGTGGTTCATTTTGGTAGGTCAAATATGATGGCAGAATATAGTATTAATGGTAAGATTCTTGGCAGTGTGGAGGATCAGAGGGATCTTGGGGTCCAAGTCCATAGGACGCTCAAAGCAGCTGCGCAGGTTGACTCAGTGGTTAAGAAGGCATACGGTGTATTGGCCTTCATCAATCGTGGAATTGAATTTAGGAGCCAAGAGGTAATGTTGCAGCTATATAGGACCCTGGACAGACCCCACTTGGAGTACTGTGCTCAGTTTTGGTCGCCTCACTACAGGAAGGATGTAGAAGCAATAGAAAGGGTGCAGAGGAGACTTACAAGGATGTTCCCTGGTTTGGGCGGCATGCCTTATGAGAACAGGTTTAGTGAACTCGGACTTTTCTCCTTGGAGCGACGGAGGATGAGAGGTGACCTGATAGAGGTGTACAAGATGTTGAGATGCGCTGATCGTGTGGATAGTCAGAGGCTTTTTCCCAGGGCTAAAATGGTTGCCACAAGAGTACACAGGTTTAAGGTGCTGGGGAGTAGGTACAGAGGAGATGTCAGAGGTAAATTTTTTACTCAGAGTGGTGAGTGCGTGGAATGGGCTGCCAGTAAAGGTGGTGGAGGTGGATACGATAGGATATTTTAAGAGGCTTTTAGATAGGTACATGGAGCTTAGAAAAATAGAGCACTATAGGTAAGCCTAGTAATTTCTAGGGTAGGGACATGTTTGGCACAACCTTGGGGGCTGAAGGGATTGCATTGTGCTGTAGGTTTTCTATGTTTCTATGTATTCCCAGCTGTTTTTTTTAAATTTCTGGCAGCACATCAGCTAGCCTAAATGTTCAAGTCATGTACCATGGCTGTCTCTACCATTTCTTCCAGGTCATCAAAATACACATGATTCAAGTCCCAGAACTCTCCATCACATAACGCAAGTGAGAACACATTCACCACAAAACACAGCACAAAAATCGCTCATCCCCATCCCCTCAAAAGCCTTTAAGCACATGACTCCCTCACGAATGCCAAACCAGGAGAGGGGTAAAATTCTTAATTGGTCCCAGGAGGAATGTTTAGACCTCTGACACAATTCACTGGCAATCACTGTAAATGAAGATATTATTTCCCATTCAGAATCAACTACAGAAATTTAAATGCTAGAAAAGAATAACTCTCTGTATACAGTGGAGTCCGGTTAATTGGGCCATTGATTAATCAGGACGGCCACTTATTTGGGACAACTCTTAAAGAACAAATACTAATCAAGAAAATAGCCAGCATTCCTTTTGTTTATTTAAGACACTCTGCCACTTAATTGGAACAGAAGACTGCTGCCAAACAGTTTCTAACTAGCATCAGTCGTCGAATCAAAAAGCAGTGATTTTTGATCATTTTGTTTTATTTTAAATTTGACTTTATGCAAGTAGGCAATGGAAGTTGTCCATTGTCTGCACTAGGTGTCTATGCTGATTTTGTTCATTTACAGTGAATGTGTTCTAGTTTCCAGTTGCAGTTCTGGTTGCTCTTTTTTGTTCTTACTTTTGGGTGATTTTTGAATCGTGACAGCCTGCAGATAATGAACACTGCGCCGAACTGTACTGAACTATGCCTTTTGATTTTGTGTTTTATGTTCTGTGTTTTCAATCTTATTTTGTTGTAGCTTGCGTGATTTTTTTGCACGTGCGGGGACAGGGGTTTGATGTTCAATGTTTTTCTTTGTATGGGTTGGCTCCATGGATCTTCTTTGCTTCTTGACTGTGGGGAAGACAAATTTCGTGGTTGTCTTCTATATACATACTTTGATAATAAATGTAGTTTGAATCTTTGAATCAAAATAACACCACAGTGATGAATTCATCCATCGAAAACCATTACGAAATAATAGTTTAATAATACTCTAATATTTGTGGTATTCTAATTTATTCTGTATTTCATTTAAATACATAATTTGCTATTCCATGAAACATTGAATAATCGGGGCAGCAGCTTAATTGGGCCAAAATGTACTAATCCCGATGTGTCCCAATTAACCAGAACCCAAAGCAACATGATTACATCCTCAATTACCTTGAACCCACCAGATCAAAAGAAAGATACAACCTCTTGAAAGAGTGCTCAAAAGTTCTACAAGGTTATAAACGAACAGTGATTTCAAACAACATACACAAAATGCTGGTGGAGCACAGCAGGCCAGGCAGCATCTATAGGGAGAAGTGCTGTCATCAAGACTAACTGAAAGGAAAGATAGTAAGAGATTTTAAAGTAGGAGGGGGAGGGGGAAAAAGTAGGAGGGATTTTCCCCCTCCCCCTCCTACTTTCAAATCTCTTACTATCTTTCCTTTCAGTTAGTCCTGACGAAGGGTCTCGGCCCGAAACGTCAACAATGCTTCTCCCTATAGATGCTGCCTGGCCTGCTGTGTTCCACCAGCATTTTGTGTGTGTTGTTTGAATTTCCAGCATCTGCAGACTTCCTAGTGATTTCAAACATTCGGAAGTATAAATCTACTTATGTTTCAAACAATTCAATTGTTCTAATCCTCAATTCTATTCATGTGGTTTCTTCTGATTATCAGTGATCTTTAACATGAATTGTTTATAGAAGTTGTGGGTCCTCCTGATATTTTACCACAGCATTTTACTTCCCGGGAACCACTTTCCTTACCAAAAGTTAACAGCATGGACTTCTTCAACCAAGCACTTAGATGATCTACAGGTAATGGGATACCAAACATGACTCAAGGAAATGTCTGTATTCTTAATTCTATCTACACATCTCTGAAAAACCAACGA
Source organism: Hemitrygon akajei (assembly GCF_048418815.1). NCBI lineage: Eukaryota > Metazoa > Chordata > Chondrichthyes > Myliobatiformes > Dasyatidae > Hemitrygon > Hemitrygon akajei. The sequence continues at coordinate 72,438,598 of NC_133135.1, read as the reverse complement.
ACACAAGAGGATGCTAAGAAGAATATCTTCCCTAAAAAAATCAGGAACCTCCTTTATTGAAATGTTCAGAATATTTAACCTTATATTATTATTACGCTACATGGATAATCTTAAATATAACCTCCAATTCAATCTGGTTAACTCCTCCACCTAACTAAAGTTTTTCAAAGGATAAACGTTTCCCCTTGGGTTGTAGGCTTCAGATTACATGCAACCACAAGATAAGCACCGGGTAATGTTCCCTATCTTCATTTTTTTTTCAACACTTCAAATAAAAAAATCAAATCTTTAGCAGTACAGCTTTGTAAAAGGTTAAGGTATTGCTGCTGCACATGAAAACACTTTAGTATTTTATAAACAGTATATAAGAAAATGTTCTATACTCGCTAGCTTATTAATGATGGTATACTGTCATTTCTAAACTCAAGCTAGACTAAATCAGGCAGTCATTAATGTATTTTACAAAGATAACTAGCTTAGCTCTCCAGAAATTGTGCCATACTTTCCCCACTTTCCATCACTTTTTCTTGCCTTGAAAGACAGAGTAGAACTTGGTCCTTGTTCATAAATTGTGTCTTTTTGTGAAAAGGTAACTAGCAACAAAGAGCTTTTCCAAAGAATATTTTCTCCCTGACAGAGAAGCTCTTCGGTCAGGTCATTTTACCCCATAGGGCTGTGTCACTAGATCAATTGCAGGGGTCTGCAAGACCAGCTATGTCCATCTGGCCAGTCCCCAGTGGGCATAATTGGGAGCTTTCCAGAGCAGGATAATTGCCAACAAAGGGACTGCAGCTAGACATGTGCCTAAGGGATATTCAAAATCCCTCCACTCCCCCCCTCCCAACCCCACCAAACCAGGCGATCCATGCAAAAGGCCAGAAATGCACATTTCTCAGCCTGTTATGCGAATCCCTGAGGTTGCTGAGCTCAGTCACTGCAATCATCAGTTGCAATGGAATCTGTCTGGGATTTATAAGATATCCTCATAACCAATAGAACCATGCAGAAGATCTATCTGAAATCACACACTTTACAGCAAGAATCTAGCAGGTGAACATGTAAAATTTGATCCCCATAATGAAACATCCAAAGAAGGAATGGTTTTGAAGGGAATATTACTTATTTATTAACTTTTCTGGCTTTAATACTGATTGTCCATTTGCCTCAGCCACTCAGAAGGTGCTGATAAGTACTTCTTGAAATGCTTAAATCCTGTTACAATGAAGAAACTCTGACAGATCTCCAACTCAGGAGACTGTGCGGCTCTGAGGAGAACCTACAGAAAAAAATATTCCTGTAAGCCTAGGGCTCTTGCTCTCATGAGTTTAGAAGATGCTGTCGACTAACTTTTGCTGATGGGACATTTGTAATTACTGTTTTCTGGCAGTAGAAGGAATGAATGTTTCGGGTGGATGATAAAGTGCACTTAATCCTCTATGTATTTTTCAGTTTTTTGAATATTGTAGGAGCTACTCAAACAGGCAAATGGAGGATATTCCATCATATGACTGACATGCCACTGGTAGCTAGGCTTTTGGGGTGTCAGGTATTGATAAACAAGCTGTAGCCTGCTTTTACAGGCACTGTATTTATCTCTGATGGTCGGGGAGGGGGCGGGGGGTTGTTTTAGAAGCAGAGATCGATTACACTCACAGGTTGGGCCCCACTATCATTGAAGAGAAAGGGATTGTCTCAACAAGTCTTTTTCCTCAGTGCTTGTGGATTTTCATGTTTGAAACAATGTCCCAGTCCAGTTTTCTTTTGATACTGAAAATGTCTTGAAAATTCAAAACAACTCGGTTAGAGATACTTTAATGCTTCCAGACACTTTAATGGTGCACAAAGCACATTTCAAATATTATGTCAAATGCAGAAGCCACAGCTTTTGCAAAGCGCAACTAAACATTTTTTAATATTGTGAATTCCTTGGGGGATTCTATTAATTCCTAACTGACTCCACAAGAAGTAACAGTTTTATTAGCGTGTGCACCAACTTTACATATGATTATAGCAATTTTCATCTCTTCCAGTGTCTAAAAGTGCATACTGTGAAGTAATGTCCTTTGAGAATCCCACAGCTTCTAAGCAATTTACAAGCACGCAACAGCACTGGTTAGATGCCGCAGGTGGTTTGGCTGGCAAGAGCTCCATTCATCTCATGCTGATATTTTTCTTTAAACAACAGAAAAATCTTGAATTAATGCTTCAAGCTAAAATCACACATATCTGAGAAAATGCCCAAAGCACTGAAATAACACCCAATAGGGCGATCTTGTGTACAAATTCTCCAGAAAACTGCTCTCCCTCTATTGACTCCATCATAAGAAGAAAAGCTCCACAAAGTGAATGTTGCAAGGATGAAATGCTCCATGGTGTATAATGATTTTCTCAAAGAGCAATGTTGGACCACCTGCCTTGAGATGGGACAGACATATTCTGGAAATCCTACTTGATTACCAATGGGGAACTGGAAGTACTTTTTAAAAACTCTCTGAAGCAATTATATCATTGTGGCAGAGGCTAAATTATACTACAAATGGTTCAAGGAAGGACAGGACTTAATAAGCCTCAAAATGTCGAGCTAAAGAAAATAGGTGATGTCAGGTGATAGGTGATTGAGCAAAAAAAACAGAGAAGTCACAAGTATGATTGCATTGTGCTGACTCAGCTACCCCAGTAGAACATAACAGTTGACACCGGCCATCCTGAGAGTGGGTCTGTACAGTGTGTGGTGGGAGGAAGGGGAATGGTTCCAACCATTGAGCTGCTCAATGAGATTAAAGCCTCTCATACTGGTAGCAATCTAACTGTGATATTGAGAATTGGCCTGAAGCCATCAAACAGCAAAAGGGTATAAATGGATTTTGGTCTGCTCACAAACCAGTCACCTCTGATGCCCTGAGGCTCCCAGTCCTAATCATTATTTTTATTAATTACTCAAGTGTGGGTGCTGAGGGAAAAATCTACCAATATGGAGATGATATCTAACTTCAGGGAAGAATGCATCTGATGAAGGGTCTCAGCCCAAAACATCAACTGCTACCTCTTTTCCATAGATGCTGCCTGGCCTGCTGAGTTCCTCCAGTATTTTGTGTGTGTTGTTCCCAGTACAATAATTCAAGTTACCTCTGGGTTAGTTCTGTAATTGTTGACCTCATTTTTGAGAAGATGTGAGAAGGTGCTTTCATTGCTCACGTACAGTACTGTGCACGTAGGCAGTGAAAACATTTTACAGATTTATGTCTTCTCCAAAATGTGCCAAAGCCACTGGGAAGACAAAGATATGGACATTTGGAAGCGTGGGCCTACAAATATTTCCAATCAAATCTGCAGTGCAATAGCAAGAGTGAATTGGGGTGCTGAGCGCATTGCAACTGTGAGGGTTACAGATAGGGTAGATATTGAGAAACTTTACCCCTATGGCCTAGAACCAGAGGTAGGAGATTTATATGGGAGTTTGGGATCTGAGTTAGAATTAGATAAGCATGACACATTATTACATAATGTACTGGAAAACGGGATCAGTATAAGTTCAACAACAGTGCAATCACAATGGGTCAAGTGGTCTGTTTCGTATTGTCAAAATGTATTCAGGTCAAGAGTTCCTCCAGTATTTTGTGTGTGTTGCTTGGATTTCTGGCATCTCTTCTTTGTGATCAGATGTTGGAAATTGGAGTTTTTCCCCAATTACAAGTTTTGATCATATAAAGGGGTTCGAGGGGGAATTTATGCCCATTAATCTATTTTTGGTTTGTCTTACTACCTTTGACTGGACTATACTTAGCATCGGGATAGATAATTAACATTTAAATTGTGATTCAAAAAAAATTCATTGTGTGTGTGTGTAGGAAATGTCTAACAGGCAAATTGATTTGATCCTTTGTAGAAATCCTACAAATCTGTACTCTAGTAAGATTTAATGCCAAAAGGGAGCTGGTGTCCACTGAACTTTGACCTGACCAGCTCCAAATGATGAAGAGAGGAAAAAGAAATGACTTTATAAAATAAAAATAATAATCATATCATCTCTTTAGATATAAAAAGGTTTAATTTTGTAAATAGTTCTTTGGCAAAAATAACTTGAGCGAGATCTAATCCTTTATCTTTTATTAGACTAAAGCAGCATTAGCAGATGGCCAATGACACTGAAATCATTCCTAAAGACAGATCACATCAGACCACCTTATCAGATTCATCCATAATTTTTGGCATTCATTTTTGCTCCCATATATACAATTCACAATTGTATATACCTATTCCACATTGAAGTGTATCTGATGGCCAACAGTGGCTGCTGGATGGGTTTTGTTCACTAAAACTAGAGTGTATCAAAACATCTGCATCAACTGACCTGGTTGAAAAAATAATCACCCAAGTCTATTTGTGCAAAAACTACAGTATATTGCTGATTTTAGAGTCCTTACTGGAGGTAAATTTAAAGATAGTTAAATAAAAAGTTGTTGATTAACATTTAGTAAACACACAGGCACAAATGCGCAAATGGAGAAATTCGTCAAGCATACACAATTATTTACCGGTGCCTTGATTAGATTTAATAATTAAGGTGTCAGAAGTGCAAGAGATCTGAATCAGTGCAGCAAGAAAAAAAATCAAATATGTACCTACTATAGTACTGCATAAAAAAAGACTAAAGGGAATAAATTCACTTCCATCTGTCTACTCTATCGTCCCTTTAAGCCTTTTTTATACTGATGAGCTAAATATATGCTTTTGCTCCCAATGACAGCAGCTGTGAATGACCAAGACTTCACAGTATTATACCAGTCATTTTCACATCATATTCCAGTATTGCTGCCAGCTCCCAGTCTGTTTCCTTTGAATCCCATTCTACTGCAGCAGTATTCTTATTCAATCAATTCATATTTCCATAATCCACAATTCTGCTGCTCCTTCACCTCCCTGGGGTGGACTAACCCTTTTGCCCCAAACTATGGCCTACAACTGTCATTAAGCCCTGCAACAATAACGAGACAAACAAAAGAGCCAGCGGTACTGAGGGTTTCTGCTGCCATATGCTGGCTAACTTCGAATTCTTTGACTATTGCAGTAACCCAACAAAAACATTAAAAAAAACCATAATCCTAATCATGAGCAAACTGAATAGGTCTTTTATGCTGTTGAACTAGAGGCCAAACCATCTGTACACGAATCCTCATAAAGTGTAATCTCATCCAAGGAATGCTTTCATTCATTTATTTATTTAGCTGTTTTTCCACCTACTTCCAGTTAACCCTTCCTTCCACCTTGATAAAGCGAGTCACAGAATTGGACCAGAGATGCCTCAAATGACACTCGAGGCCTCCCCAATAAAGAAAACACTCTTCACACTTGCTAAAATACAAAAAGAACATCAAATTCTATTTTATTCCTAATCCTCAGTAAACAATAATGGTATCCCGAACAAGATTCAAACCTACAACAGGCCAATCATACAATCGAATATTCAGTAGCCTTTTCTTAAGTGGTTACATGAAAGTAGCATTAATGTCAAAACTTTTCACTAATTATTTGTTCAGATAGATGACAAAGTGAAGAGTAAAAGACATTATGATTTATAGATTGCAAATAAACCATTCAACTTTGCTCAGCGTACTGAACAGAAAACCCTTTATGTTCTGATGAATTGAATAATGAGGGGCCCATTTGAGCTCAGTAAGGAAATGCGATGTATAAGCTCAAAAGATAAAACAAAATAATATTTTAATGGCATCCTTGGACAAGAGAACTGTACCCAAAATAAGGAGAATAAAAAGCAGAGTCTTTGTGCAAAATAAGAGTATAATAAACTAGGACAAGAACACCCTTAAGTCACAAGCAACTGCAGATATTGGAAACTGTAAACAAAAGAAAATTCTAGAAGAACTCATCTGGTCGAGCAACATTTGTGTTGGCAAAACGTTGGTCTCCTTGCTGTCACCGATGCTGACTGATCTGCTGATTTCTTCCAACATTTTTTTCTACAAGAGTACGCTTGATTTTTTCAGATACTGACAGAGGTTAGCTCATACAAGCACGGGCCTAAAACTGATTCAGAGCTTAGAACAGAACATCCAGATTGCAAAGGGAAGAAATAATCAGATTATCTTTCAATTTCAAGACACAGCCAAGCCTTTAGGATGTCCTGCCTTATCATTTAGAAATACATACAATGCTTTCTGAATTACAAAATGCCACGCCACAGAACCAATTCAGACTACGAATTCTCTGCTAAGCAGCTAGGAAGTTTCAGGATGCATTCCAATCATTGCAAAGTTCAATATATGAAATTGTAAGGAAAACCAGCATGCATATATTGTAAAAAAGAGTAATTTCAGAGTAAATGAGCCAGCAGGCTGTGTCCAGCCCACTACGCTATTGTTAAGGCTCAACTTGCCTCTAATTTCTTCAAACAACACTGGAAGAACTCAGCAAGGTCAGGCAGCATCTATGATGGGAAATGAACAGTCAAAGTTATGGGTCAGGATGCCTCATCTGGACCCTGGGTGAAAGACCGTCAATCCTATACTCAGCAGCAACTTTATTAGGTACAGAAATAGAGCCTGCTGGTCTCCTGCTGCTGTAGCCCATCCACTTCAAGGATCAACGTGTTGTACATTCAGAGATACTCTTCTGCACACCACTCTTGTAATGCATGGTTATTTGAGTTAATGCTGGCTTTCTGACAGCTTGAACCAGTCTGGCCATTCTCCTCTGACCTCTCACATTAACACAGCAACTTCACCACAGAACATCGCTCTGCATCTTTCTCTGTAAACACTGGAGACCTGTGTGTGAAAATCCCAGGAGATCAGCAGTTTCTGAGATGCCCAAAACACCCCATCTGGCACCAACAATCATTCCACTTAGATCACATTTCTTCCCCATTCTTAATGTTTGATTTAAACAACAACTGAACCGCTTGACCACGTCTGCATACTTTTACGTTTTGAGTTGTTGCTGCATGATTGGCGGATTCGATACTTGCATTAATGAGCAGGTGTTCATAATAAAGTGGCCACTGAGAATATCTATTCTCTTTATACTTTTATAAACTGCACTCCATTCCACAACAGCCTATTCCAGAGAAGATGAAGGGTCTCAACCAGAAATGACAAGTATCCATTTACCACATAAATGCTTCCTGAATTGCGGAGTTACTTCAGCATTTTGTGTGTTGCTCCAGATTTCAGTACCTGCTACCTCGAGACTCTATAATTTCAAAGTTCAAACTAAATTTATTATCAAATACATATATGTCACCATATACAACCCAGAGATTCATTTTCTTGGGGCATCCTCAATGAATCCGTAATAAAATAATAACCACAACAGAATCAATGAAAGACTGCATCAACTAAGGCATTGAACCTTTGATGATGGATGTTGCTTTCCATCAACAACGCTCCATGTAGGTGTGCTCAATGGTGGGGAGGGTTTTAACCATGACGGACTGGGCTTTACCTATTACTTTCCGTTCAAGAGCATTGGCATTCCATACCAGGCAGTAATACAACTAGTCAATATTCACCCTACCACACATCTATAAAAGTTTGTCAGAGATTTAGATGTCATGCCAAATCTTCACAAACTCCTAAGGAAGCTGCCGTGCTCTCTTCGAAAATGCACTTACGTGCTGGGCCCAGGACAGGTCCTCTGTAATAACAATGAGGAATTTAAAGTTGCTGACCCTCTCCACCGCTGAGGACTGACTCATAGACTTCTCATATACACCTCCAGAAGTCGTCATTGTCGTGGCACCACTCAGACACATTTCAATCTCCCTCCTATAAGCTGATTTGTCACCACCTTTGATTCGGCCTACGACAGTGTAGTCATCAGTAAGCTTGAATATGGTATTGGAGTGGGGCTTAGCCACACTGACGTAAGTGTAAAGCAAGTACAGCAGATGCGTAAGCACACAGCCTTGTGGTGCACCTGTACTGATGGAGATTGTGAGATGTTCTTGTCAATCTAAACTTATTTGGGTCTGTAAGGGAAGAAACTGAGGATCCAATTGCATAGGGAAGTATTGAGGCCAAGGTCTTGGAGCTTATTGATTAGTTTTAACAGGATGATGGCATTGAATGCCAAGGTGTAGTTGACAAAGAGCATCCTGATGTATGTATTTTTGCTGTCCAGATGTTTCAGGGTTGAGTGAAGAGCCAAGGAGATGGCATCTGCTGTGGATCTGTTACACCAGTAGGCAAATTGGAGCGAATCCAAGTCACTTCTCAGCCAGTAGTTGATATGCTTCATCAATAACATCTCAAACCACTTCATCACTGTGGACTTAAGTGTTACTGGACAATTATCACTGAGGCAGGTTACCACATTCTTCTTGGGCACTGGTACAAGTGAAGCCTGCTTGAATTAGGTGGGTACCTCAGAGTGCCGAAGCGAGTGATTAACGACCTTAATGAATACTCCAGCCAGTTGAACTGTGCAGGTCCCCAGTCTGGGTTGGATGCTTTTTGTGGTCAGAATGCTTCCTGAAGGCTGTTTCCACGTTGATCACAGAGGCTGAAATCACAGGAACATCAGTGGCTCCGGGAGTTCCTGATTGTTCCTCCATGTTTTGACAGTCAAAGTGAGCAGAGAAGGCATTAAGCTCATCTGGAAGCAAAGCCCTGTTGTTGCCTATGTCGCTTGATTTTACTTTATAAGAGATGACAGCATTCAAGCCCTGCCACAACTGTCAAAGATGGAGGGTTATAGGCTGAGTGCAGGTAGGTGAGACTAGGAGAGAGTAAGCATTCGGCACGGACTAGAAGGGCTAAGATGGCCTGTTTCCATGCTGTAATTGTTATATGGTTATATGATCCTTCATTGATTCAGGTTTAGTCCAGAATTGCCACTTCATCTGTGAGATGGCTTTCCAGAGATCGTACCTGGCATCCTTGGTCACTAGACTTGAACGTCTCTGATTTGGCTCCCAGAAAACTGCGGATCTCATGGTTCACCCAGGGCTTCTCGTTGGGGAAGACTTGAATCATTTTGTGGAGACACACTCGTCTACAACTGTTTTTATAAAATCCATGACAACCATGGTGTATTCATTCAGATCCACAGATGAGCCACTGAACACGACCCAGTCCACCGATTCGAATCAATCCTGTAACCATTCCTCTGCCTTCCGCGACCACCTGTTTGTTGTCCTAATCTCTGTAGCTCTGCTCTTTACCCTCTGCCTGTAAGCAGGTAGAAGGACAGCCAAGTCATCAGATTTTCCAAAATATGTTCTGGGCATGGAATTGTAGGCGTTCCTTACCTTAGTATAATAATGGCCTAGCATGCTGGGACCTCTGGTGATACAGGTTATATGCTAATGGTAATTGGGCAGGGATTTCTTCAAATAAGCCTGGTTGATTAGAAATGCATCGGGATGGATTATTTCTTGTTTGGAGACAGCATCTTGAAGTATTTCAAGCGCTTGATAGTAGTCAGCTGCTGGTGGTATGTAAACTCTGGTGAAGGTCGCAGATGAGAACCCCTAGATTATTAGAATGGATGGATTTGAGAACCACCACATTGGAGCACTGAAAGTTTATCATGAAACACACACCTCCACCTTTTGCCTTTTCCGAATCAGCAGTTTAGTCCACCCTGTGAATCGAGAAGCCTTCAGGTCTGATTGCCATATCTGGCGTCCTGGGTGTAAGCCACGGTTCGGTCAAACGTGGAACACAACAATCTCTCATTTCCCTCCGATGCAGCAACCTTGCCCTCAGCTCCTCAATTTTGTTCCCCAGCAACTACACATTTGCTAGCAAGACTGTGAGTAAAGGATGTCTCATTCTTCTGTGTTTCAGCCTGGCTTGATGTTCCCCCACTTCTGCCTCACTTCTACCATAACAATGAACCTTCGTCCACTTAAAGATGTTGCACCTGCTAGCTTGAGAGTTAAGTACACTGAGTCCTTCAGAAGGTCATAAAATCTGTAGTGTAATTTCCTGTTTTGTGCCCATTGCCCTTCTTAAACAGATTTTAGCAGTCCTCTGAGACCTCCCCAATGGCTAAAGAGGATACAAACACTTTGGTCATTATTTAAGTTTGTCTTGAGTCATGCTGCTTTTCATTCAATTCAGGATGCCTTGCACAATATCACCACAAGTTCACTGTCCTTGATCAAGTGTGTAAAGCATAGCAAGTCTGTCTACTCCTTTTTTTGCAAGTGACACGCTATTGTGTAATAAGTACTCAGACTCAGGTCACGGCCAGGTCAGATTTTCATTTTATATTTTGGGAGACCTCTAATTGGATACATCATTATCCAGTTCAGTGTAATTTCTCTCTAATGGCCCAACTTCCACCTTTCCATATACAGCATATATTGTTTCCTGTCCTAGAGTATCAGCTCATTAATATTACTTAGTTGACTCCAGTTCAGCTGTAGACTGTTGCTGGTAATATTATCAGTTCACTCATTTTCATAGAGCTCTCTTGCCAGCATTTGCTTTAATCTCCATAAAACACTTCCATTTTTCCATCAGATGTCCAGGTCTCATACGCCTTCAAACAACCAACAGTAAAACCAGTGGCAATACTTTCACCTACTGACATTAACTTCACATTCATGCCGTACAGACCCAAATGGACCCTTCAGCAAACATCAAGTCAGCTGAAACCACGTGAGTCTCCACAACACTGTTGTCTGCCCAGTTGCTGAATTACATACATTCTTGCTAACTCTGGAGAATTTTTAGAGGTGGACAAATTTGTAAAAAAAACAAATAGTTGGGCACCAGTTCCACTTCCACTCTTCCTCGTCTTCTTCACTCCCTGCCATAAACATTTTTCTTTGCAATATAGGGTGATTTCAAGTGCATTGTCAGATATTAACTTGGCATTGATTAGAACACATTCTGAAGCTTCCCAAGACCTTGTAGCAGAGTTCAAAGTCTGTGTTGCTGCTATGGTGTAGCAGTTTGTAGCTGAGAAGAAGTTTTGTTCAATTCTGAATTGTAGGACGAGGCATCCAAAAGGTTTGGCTGTCTCTCAGATTCAAAATTTAATATATCAATTGCTTCCTTTTGCAGTCTGGATTTTGTTCAAAATGCTGGCAATATCTTTCTTCCACGTTTCAATTACCATCTTCACAAACACTGTGCCCAAAATGTAGCATTGTTATTCTTACACCTTGAGTCACTTATCAGGAATACTATTTTCAGTTCAGAGCCACGGCTTCTTGTTCTCAAAGGCATCTTCATCAAAATATTCCCCTGAATATTCACTGTTCATTTCACCCCACCTGCCTAAGTTCTTTCAGCCTTATTTTCTATGGGCAGAGCTCAGTTCATCTAATTTTGGAAATTTTGCACAATAACATCTTTTTGCAAAGGTTTTGGTCATTCCCCTCAATCTATGATTCTGTTGCTTACTAGTCATATTTGCTCGTGGTGTTTACTGTCCAAAAGCACCCTTGGAAATACAAGTTTGATTTTTTGCACAAGCTTAGGCTTAAAATATCAGAATCTTTCAGAAAAAAAAAACTGATCAAGGAATGGCATTTCATTTATATCATGCAATTACACTAAGTGAGTTGAATTTGGCAAAAAAGCTCTCTCCGAAATGCATCTTTCACCTTGATTTGCATTCTTCATAAATAATAGATCTAATTTTCAACCGCAGTTCCAAAACAAATAGCATTTCTGCAGAGCTCAGTCAGAAGAGATGAAACACAAGTGCACTTTACCAGGCAATGGATAGCAATGGGAATGTTGACATGTGGGGAACAAAAAAGATACGGCACCTTTTAAATAGAGGAACTCGTCAAATAGAGACGGCAACAAAAAAAATCTAGAACTGAAATATAACAGTGGTTAAGAGTGAAAGAATAAGAGCGGAAAGTTTTGGACAAAAATAATAAGATGTTTCCTTATTACACAAATGATTACATTTTTGAATGACTGAATTGGCTGCAAAATGCTATGAGATGTCCTGAAGTAGGGAAATACATTTTATAACCATCTCTCAAATATAATCTTCACGAACAAAGCAAGTCAGTGGAGCTTAGGGATATGGGCAATGATACATGCAAGCTCAAATTGTCATTTACTACACCAGTGCTGGTAGCAGAATTTTTCTTTTTAAAAAGGACAAAAAGCAGAGGCGTGTTCATAACCACAAGCTTCAGTGTATATTTCAGCTTTACTAATCATTGAAGAAACTTCATCATAGTTACACGATGAGGAAACCATCTTGCTTGTGCATAGTTAAGGTTGAAGAGTTACAAGTACAATTTAAATTATTATGGAGAGCTTGGACCCTAACAGAATATTGTTTCCTGTGAAAGAGCAGGAGCAGGTGCAAGTAAATGAGAATTTTAGGAGTGTTTTTTTTATTTAACAGATTAATCACTCAGGTGAAGATTTCAAAATTAGTTTTGTTTTCAAGATTACTCCCAGTATTGTATAGCAAAATGGTAACTAAAGCAGTTCAATGTTCATATGAAAGGAGATCTGGGTGTATATACTGAGGTAAACATGCAGGTTTCCTTATATTTGTTGATAGCCTGATGAGTGCATCTTCAATTCCTGTTCAGTTTTTAACAATAGCATCAACTGTTAAAGCTTCTAGGATCCCCTGAAAAGGTGTGTACCCAGCACTAACATCAGAACAAAAGTTCAAATTATACCACTGCATTTGGGAAATTCCAAGTAATTGAATAAAGTCGTTCAAATAGAGAAAAATAATCAAGAATGAATATCATGAAGTTTATAGATTACACACAAAATCTACCTGATTCACTAATTGCTTTGAGGAAAGAAATCTGGAAGATACATAACTCTAGAAAGGGGTTCCCAACCTGGGGTCCATGAACCCCTTGCTTTACAGTATTGGTTCATGGTATTAAAAAGGTTGGGAACCCCTGTTCTAGAACCATAATGCTGCGGTTCATTCCCTGCACCAAGCCATTATAAAGTTGAATAGAATGAATCTGAACCAAACCCAAATACAATAAACTCAACCCTGCACACAGAACGTAACACTATCCTTTTGGTGATTATCACTAAGTTCACTGAGCTTCCCAAAAGAGTAGTCAGGAGCAAAGTTGTCATGTTCCTGAGGATAAGTGAATTGTAAATGTCAAAACCAGTGTGAATTGTAATGTAAATGTAAAGTGAATTGTAAATGTCCTGAAGAAGAGTTTCAACCCAAAACATCAACTGTTTATTCATTTCCATAGATGTTGCCTGACCTGCCGAGTTCCTCCAGCATTTTGTGTGTGTTGTCATAACTAATAAATCTTTTAGTTGGTTGAGGATATTCAGGGAGATGAAAATGAAATGGAAAGATGGAGTTAAGATTCAGTTATGATTTAACCCAAAGGTGGAAAAGGTTCAGAGGGCTGAATTGGCCTCTGCCTGTTCTATCCCAATATCACCAGTCAATAGATGTGATCAACTTTTTTTTAGTTCTGCTGCTGACAATAATAAAAAAAAAATACTCCAATTAGAATTATGATATAATATTCTGGAGATCCATCACAACTTCTCTTACTTGTCCACCAACTAAAATTATGGCCATGGGGGCATGCATGCTTGGAAAGAAATTAAGGCACATGAGAAAAGAATTGCACTACAAAGTAATGAATCAATATTAAAATAAGGCACCTGTCATTAATCAAACAAAACATTTTTTTTTAAATATTGCTCTATCTGCTATAATTGCTTTAGGTTACATCTGAGAGATCTGTTCAGTGACTTCATTCATCTCTGCCTTGTCATAGCTACCTAGGAAAAACTATTACATTATGAAAAAGTTAATCATGTTTCAAACCTGGTCTCTGAAGTCCTCTGGGAACTTCCAAGCAACCACTGGATCTGTAAATAATTGACAGACAGTATTAATCAGCTGTGAGGGAATAAAGCCTGGCACAGTCAGACTACATTAATATTAAAACAGTTGCTAGTTTCAACTTTTCAGGCAAATACTGAAGCAGTCTTCCAAAAATCACTGCACAGTATGTCCACATTTCTATTTACAGCACAGCCCCTTTGTATTTAACATCTTTTATTCAAATTGCTTCAGGTATATTAATAAAACAAAGAACAGCTTGTTCTTCGGTCTAGAGCAAAGATGATTTAATTACAAAAATTTTAATTTTCAGTAAAATGCACATAACTTCACAAAGCTTAACTGTGAATTTGCAGGCTGTTCTATAAATATATGTTACAGAGAACCACAATATAGTATAGAGCAAGCCCCAGCCTACAATCGTCATAAACCAAATCAAATGTGCCTGTCATGGCCAGAAATTTACTGGGAAATGCCAGCAGCTGCAACTAAAATTGCCCACATTTCTCACTTCAATCACCATGAAATACAGGAATACTGAGTGAAAGTATGCCTCCTGAACTCTCTGACTGCTCTTTGCTACTGATTCTATTGTGTGATGGCATCAAATTCCACTTGCACTGGAAAGATGTGATGGCAGGGCATAAGCTTGTAGGAATCCTCCAGAACTTATGTGGGGCAGTCAGACCACAGGATTGGAGTAGGAACATCATGTCCATTTGAGCTTATGGATAGCAATTGTTACAAGGGTAACAGGATAATAAAAGTTATTTTTTCTGAATATTTAGAAGCACATTGCATTTGCTTTTAAATTATTACTATAGATAGATAGATAGATAGATAGATAGATAGATAGATACTTTATTCATCCCCATGGGGAAATTCAACTTTTTTCCAATGTCCCATACACTTGTTGTAGCAAAACTAATTACATACAATACTTAACTCAGTAAAGAATATGATATGCATCTAAATCACAATCTCAAAAAGCATTAATAATAGCTTTTAAAAAAAGTTCTTAAGTCCTGGCGGTAGAATTGTAAAGCCTAATGGCATTGGGGAGTATTGACCTCTTCATCCTGTCTGAGGAGCATTGCATCGATAGTAACCTGTCGCTGAAACTGCTTCTCTGTCTCTGGATGGTGCTATGTAGAGGATGTTCAGAGTTATCCATAATTGACCGTAGCCTACTCAGCGCCCTTCGCTCAGCTACCGATGTTAAACTCTCCAGTACTTTGCCCACGACAGAGCCCGCCTTCCTTACCAGCTTATTAAGACGTGAGGCGTCCCTCTTCTTAATGCTTCCTCCCCAACACGCCACCACAAAGAAGAGGGCGCTCTCCACAACTGACCTATAGAACATCTTCAGCATCTCACTACAGACATTGAATGACGCCAACCTTCTTAGGAAGTACAGTCGACTCTGTGCCTTCCTGCACAAGGCATCTGTGTTGGCAGTCCAGTCTAGCTTCTCGTCTAACTGTACTCCCAGATACTTGTAGGTCTTAACCTGCTCCACACATTCTCCATTAATGATCACTGGCTCCATATGAGGCCTAGATCTCCTAAAGTCCACCACCATCTCCTTGGTCTTGGTGATATTGAGGCGCAGGTAGTTTGAGTTGCACCATATCACAAAGTCCTGTATCAGTTTCCTATACTCCTCCTCCTGTCCATTCCTGACACACCCCACTATGGCCGTGTCATCAGCGAACTTCTGCACGTGGCAGGACTCCGAGTTATATTGGAAGTCTGATGTGTACAGGGTGAACAGGACCGAAGAGAGTACGGTTCCCTGCGGCGCCCCTGTGCTGCTGACCACCGTGTCAGACCTACAGTCTCCCAACCGCACATACTGAGGCCTATCTGTCAAATAGTCCACTATCCAATCCACCATGTGAGAGTCTACTCCCATCTCCGTTAGTTTGTGCCTTAAGATCTTGGGCTGGATGGTGTTAAAGGCACTAGAGAAGTCAAGGAATGTAATCCTCACAGCACAGCATATTTAAAACTTGAAAAATTCTTCAACTGAATTTTAATAGTTCTCCCTAACCTTTGAATACCTCTAAATTTCAGAAAAATTCCAAGTCACTGACAGATTTAACAGTTGTCCAAGCCAAGGGGCACAAAAATGTTTAGAAGCAGTCTACAGATCAAGCAGCATCAGGAGGGAACAAAACTGAGTCCACATTTCAAGTCATGTTTCTTTCAACAGATTTCAAAACAAGCACGTTTAGAAGCTGCAGAAGGAAAAAGTGGCAGAAAATGAGGTTGCAGACCAAAACTGTTATTGCAATATCATTGCCAAAGTCACTTCAATAAATTTATCTGCATCCTAGAGATACTTACTCATTTTCCTCTACCTCTACCCCATCTGTAAAATAAAATACGCTAATGTTTGCCAATGTAATGATGGGTCATTGATCAGAAATATCAAACTCATTACTGCCTCCAATGATGTTGCTTGCCCACTCAGTGCTTCCATAAGGTTCTGATTTTCTATCAGTTTAGTCCTGTTCTGCAGCAAGCGGATAAGATGTTGCACGCCAAGCTCCTATAGCTGTTCAGGGGTTCACTATTTTGAATCAGAGTAGCTTCAGCAAGTCAACATGGATACATCTAGAAAATGGAAGTCTGCATTTATCACAAAGGATAGTGACGAGCAGGGTTGTTCCCCGCTGCTAACAAGTTCTAGCCATTATATCAATAATACTTAGAAAAAGGATTGCTTTCATTCTTTTCTTTTTAAATCACACATACTGACAAAAAAAACCCTGCGGTTCCAAAGAAGCAGAGCATTGATAAAAGTTATTGCTCCAAAAACAATCTAGATTTAAGTAGTACAGCCAAAATTCACCAAGATGAAATCCCAATTTTAACTCCTCTGGAATTAGAAAACTAGTTCACACCTAAAATTGGGCGGGAAAAAAAATCACATTATATATTTAACAATACATATCCCAGAGATGAACTTCTACTACTTCATTCATGCCAAACATGACCTTCAATATTTTTATGTGGGCGCGAGGCTCTGTGAAATTTAAAAGGTGTTAGTTTATGAAGCGAGATACATACTGTGGCTTTGAACCAATGGGCCCCAAGACATCCTGTATGTCATTATAGGCAGCAGAGTGAGATGATACATTTGAAGTGTCTCCACAAACCCCTAACATGTGCAAGGGAGTTCATTTACAAAATTGCTGGACATCAGATGTAACTTGAGCTCCAAACTGTCCGATGAAAACATTCAGTAAACAAAAAAAACCTGAACATTAGTAACATACCATATAAAACAAATTCCACAAACTACAAGAAGAGGGTGGAAATGTAACCACTAATACTGAAAATCAAGGCTCTTCATGGCAATATGCACATGACTTTTATCCATCCACAAAATGTAAATGGAGAAAAGTTTCAAGACACAGCTTTAAAATAATTTTCCATGCAGTTGCACAACTGGTCAAATTTATGACCTGTTCTAAACAAACAGTGAAAACGCTTTACATTGAACCACCAAACAAATGTACGAATTAATCTTTCATATCCCCATTGCAAAATTGCATCATCAGTGTACAAAGATGTTTCTTTACATGCTGTGACAATTGTCTGACTTTAGCTCCAATGACAACAATCTGTTCTCAAATAATCAATGAAAAAAACTGACCCCTTTGCTATGCTATAAGTTAGATTAAGCAGTCAATTATTTACTTGCAGTATACAAGAAAGAAAGCAGTGTGCCTCAGTACATTTACACTATTATTTAAAACATCAGCATTTTGCATGATATATTTGTAAAGAAATCACATTCTGTGTTATTTGACAAAGCTCTCAACACATGCAGCTGAACTTGCCTTTATTCTGTCAGTGTGTACTCACAATGGCCAAAAATATTCCATCTCCCATAAGCAATTAACTTTCCAGAAATGCAAAAAAAAACTACACAAAGCTAATCACCCAGGTGAGGAGAAGATAATTATGTAACTAAGTTGAATTATCAACATTGAACACTGCACTTGGTGGAGTTGGTTTCATGAACAACATTTTCCAATCAAAGGATACTTCTATGACAGAAGAGACTAAACTCCTTTGCTTTTAAGCACCCACTCCAGCCTATGTAATGCACAGCCAAGTGGTTCTGTGGATGATGATTACCCCAGTTCTATATCTGTAAAACTGAATACCATCAATTTTAGGTGAATGTGAGGGTACTATAAAACCCTGCAAGCACAGGCATCAAATATAGTTAAGGCTCTTGGTAAAAGGAAACTTGTACCATTCGTGTCTAAGTGCGTAATATCCTTCTGGTGTTCATAGCACACATTCAATTCTAACATCAATTTTTAGATTCCAAATCTCAATGAACTGCCTATGTTGAATACCTCTAAATTAAAAGTTGAACCAATGTATAAATCTGGAGCAGGTGTTTCTCCCCCTGCAATGCAATCAGTGATGCACAAAAATGAATTATTTATAACACTAGAGGATAACTCCAATAAACTTCATCACATTTCAAAACTGGTGCTGGGTAACTTTCACCAAAGCTGAAGAACTACAAATAGCCATTGGCCACTACCATCAACCCAAGAATTATAAGAGTTGCTGCTGACAGCTTAATAGACTTAGTTAATTGCAGCAATCTTAGAGTTTTATTTCAATGGCCATAAAAGTGGTGGTAGAATATGCACTAGTATGTAAAGTGGAACTGCACTGCAAACAACCGTATCTTCATAAACTATTGTAATTCTGCCAAATTTATGTACAATAGAACGAACATGCATAATTTTATCCCCAGAAGTATGAACATGCAAATTCATATCCATGTTCAATGAACAACAAAATTTCTCCTTGGCACACAAGCAATTGCGCAATATTTCACTGTTTGCTTTAAAAATATTGAAAACAAATCAGTAAGTGCCAGCTAATGATGAAGTTACAAAACAACGTAACATCACCAAGGTATTAGATCTCACTAGTGGCACATCTCATAGAGCTTCTCATATAATTATTCTTAAGTGAAGTCACTACGGATGCTATAGGACAAGAGTAGTTTCATGACTGTTAGATTTGGCAAAATAAAGAACTACACATAAAAATGCAATAAAGACAAAGTAATAAAATAATAAATCTGTAATTATCTTATTACTAAATACAATGGATATCTGTAAATCATGACTGTCAAAACACAGCCTATATATATTTTGCTGCATGTTATTTTGAAAAAATGTTGCCAAAGACAGCAGAATAATGTGGTGATTTAACACTTCATTTACAGGCATGGTATATTTAAAAATACAACAGATTTCCATGAGAAAGTGACTTGGATGTTACACTCAGATGATATTGTACGAATCTCTAACTTTACAGCATCATTACAACAACAACAGAAACCGAACAAACTGATTACCATGGCCAATTTGTTTGAGTCCAGTGATCATCTCAACCTGCCAAAGTGGCAAAGTCTTCCAGTGCCATTTATTTGTTGTGTGACAAGTGCAATATCAGCTTCCTAACTATTTTACCCATGTCATGCAGCCCTGTGTGATATGTAGCATGCCTGGTGTGTGAAGGCAAAGGATACAAACAAAACATCTTTAAATTACCCGGTTCAATCTTCCCAGAGACTTGTTGTCAAGAAGGACTGCTGTAGGTCTAATGTTGTTGTGAGCACCAGCAGTTTATTAGGCTACACTCATTCTTTTTCTGCATGTTATTTTCAAAGGGGCACTCCAATAGCATGGTGCCCTCTACAGGACATTTAGGATCTATGAGGCAATCAAATGTGTACCTCTTTTAACTCTGATTCCTTCAATTAAGATAGTGAATTTATTACCCAATCAGATATAAAAAGCAATTTAAAAGAAAGAAAACAGCTTGAAAGTAATTTTTTCAAAGTAATTCCCAATTTTTGAAATCAGAGGACATACTTGGAGTCATAGAATCAGAATGAGAAAGGGGTTTATCATCACTGACATATGTTGTGAAATTTGTTGTGCTGTGGGAGCAGTACAGTGCAAGACGTAAATAAATTATTTTTAGTTATATAAAAAAGAATCATCAAGAAGTGTGAGGAACAGTGTAGTAATGCTCATGGAGCATTCAGAAATTTGATGGTGCCCAACAGGTCCATGCCAGCCAAGTTTCCCATCTAAGCTAGTCCCATTTGCCCAACATGAGGAAATCTGCAGATGCTGAAAATTCAAACAACACACACAAAATGCTGGTGGAACACAGCAGGCCAGGCAGCATCTATAAGGAGAAGCACTGTCGACATTTCGGGCCGAGACCCTTCGTCAGGACTAACCAAAAGGAGAGATAACAAGAGATTTGAAAGTAGTGGGGGGAGGGGGAAATGCGAAATCATTTGCCCATATTTGGCCCATGTTGCTCTCAAACTTTCAATCTGATGTAGTTGTACAAGTGTTTTTTTTAAAGTATTGTTAATGTACTTTGCTCAAACACTTCACCTGGCATCTCAATCCATACATTAAATAAACAGAATTTCATACATGGTTCATGATAAAACATTATTGACTGCTCCCTGAGAAGTGATTTGGATCCGCTCCCAATGCCTACCAGAGCAACAGGTCCACAGCAGATGCCATCTCTTTGGCTCTTCACTTAACCCTAGAACATCTGGACAACATAGATGCATATATTAGGATGTTCTTTACTGACTACAGCTCAGCATTTAAAACCATCATCCCCTCAGAGCTAATCAATAAGCTTCAAGACCTTGGCTTCTATACTTCCTCTGTTTCCTAACTTGCAGACCCCAGTCAATTCAGACTGGCAACAACATCTCCAAATTTCCATCAGCACAGGTGCACACAAGACTGTGTGCTTAACCTCTTGCTCTACATGCTACATACTTAAGACTGTAAATCTAAGCACAGTTCCAATGCCATACTTAAGTTTACTGACCACTCCATTGTCACTGGGAGAAGCAAAGGTGGTGACTAATCTGCATATAGGAGGGAGATTGAAAATCTGGCTGAGTGGTGTCACAACAACCTCTCACTCAATGTCAGAAAAACCAAGGAGCTGATTAGTGACTTCAGGTGGAGGTAACCAGAGTTACACAGCCAGTCCTCATCCGGGAATCAGAGGTGGAGAAGGTCAGCAACTTTAAATTCCTTGGTGATATAATTTCAGAGGATCTGTCCTGGGCCTAGCAAGTAAGTGCAATTATGAAGAAAGCCTCTGCTTCCTTAGAAGTTTGCAAAGATTCGTCATGACATCTAAAATGTTCACAAACTGCTGTAGAAGTCTGGTGGATAGTATACTAACTGGTTGCATTCCTGTATGGTACGGAAACACCAGTGCCCTTGAACTGAAAATCTTATAAAACGTAGTGGATATGACCCAGTTTATCACAGGTAAAGCCCACCACAGCACTGAGCACATCTACACAGATCACTATTGGAGGAAAGCATCAAGGACCTTCACCACATAGGAGCTGCTCCTTTTTCGCTGTTGCATCAGGAAGAAAGTACAGGAGCTTCAGGACCCACACCACCCAGTTCATTTATTACACTTCAACCATCAGGCTCATGAACCAGTGGAGATAGCTTCACTCAACTTCACTCCTCCCATCACTGAACTGTTCCCACAACTTATGGTCTCACATCTCAAGTTCTTAATATTTATAGCTTATTTATTTATTAGTATTAATTCTTCTTTTCTTTTTTGTCTTTTGCATGTTGGTTTTTGGTCCATCTTGTTGGGTACGGTCTTTCATTGATTCAATTATGTTTCTTGGATTTACTGAGTATTCCTGCAAGAAAATGAATCTCAGGGTTTTATATGGTGAAATATATGAGTTTTGATAATAAATTTACTTTGAACTTTTGAACCCACTGCACACACTAAAACAATGTCTTCCTCAGAGAAATCTTCCAGATTTCTACATTTATGTTCCCATTCTGTTTGATGCCAAATTTGCAAAATTAATGGGAATGCTGTTAACTTCACCATTATTTCTGCAACTAACTACCAAAAAGCTGCTTAATTGCAAAATTTTGTGTTGACTTATGAGCAATTTGCAACATATGGTGAGTATTTTCCTCAATGAAAACGACTGTTTATTTAAGTACACATGATTATTGTGTACTGTCAGGTACCATGTTCCCAGCAAATTTTAAGTCATTGCACCCAATTAGAACACTCCAGTTAGCAAGCCAATCAATAATACTGTACACAAGTTATTTATTGTGAACATACATGGAGTGTATGACTGTGGTCTTCTGCTGCTGTTGCCCATCCACTTCAAGGTTTAACATATTGTGCATCCAGAGATGCTCTTCTGCACAGCACTGTTGTAACAAATGGTTATCTGAGTTACTGTTGACCTCATGTCAACTGGAACCAGTCTGGCAATGTTCCTCTGACCTCGCTCAATGCAGTGGTTTTCACCCACATTGCCACTCACTGAATGTGGTTTTTTTTTGTTTTTTTGCACCATTCTCTGTAACTTTTAGAGTCTGTTATGTCTCTGATCTGCTGAGATCCAAGAGATCAGCAGTTTCTGAGATACTCAAACCACCTCATCTATTCTTCTCCATTCTGATGTTTGATTCAAACAACTGAATCTCTTGACCATGCTTACATGCTTTTATCGACTGAGTTGTTGCCATATGATTGGCTGATTAGATATTTGCATTAACAAGCAGATATTTAGGTGTAGCTAATAAATTGGCCATTGAGTGTACCAGGGAACTGTATATATGGCTAGAGATCAGGCTAAAGTTTCTGTATGTTATTGCATTGAAATATGATGGAGGCTTTCATAAAAATCAAGAATTTTGTTTGGGGTCAGCAGAGAAAATTGATTCTTTCACAGTTTGTAATAAGAACAAAATGAAGGTTATCACCAACACAACATTTTCATTTCCACTTGGAATTTAGTTAGGATATGGAATAAGGTTCAAAGCTCAAAGTAAATTTATTATCAATGTACATATATGTCATGATATACAACCCTATACTTGTGGGCAGACTCAATAATTCCATAATAATAGCCATAATAGAATCAATAAAATACCACACCAACTTGGGTGTTCAACTAGTGTGCAAAAAAAAACATACTGTGCAAATACATAAAGAAAGAAGTAACAATAATAAATAAATAAGCAATATATATTGAGAACATGTGATGAAGAGTCCTAGAAAGTGAGTCTACAGGTTGTGGGAACATTTCAGTGATGGGGCAAATAAAGTTGAGTGAAGTCATCCCCTTTGGTTCAAGAGCCTGATGGCTGAGGGATAACTGTTTTTGAACCTGGTGGTGTGAGGAAATGTGAAACATTTCAGGAAATATCATTCATAATTTCAAAAGAAACTGGTTGAATATTTAAACAAGCAAGAATATTTAACTGAGTGAAAAATTTTAAAAATTATTCATTGGCTACTGCTGAATGGGAGTAAATTAATAACATTTTCTTACAGCTAGACAAACAACAGTAATGCTTGTTCCTCCACTGTGTAATTTTATGCTATTGCCGCAGTAGGCAACCAAGAGAATTTACAATTAATTGTAAGTCCTCAATGTTGCCATTGCAAGAAAAAGTATGAGCACCTCCAAGTTTTTGGATGGGGAAAAAAGTCAACTACAACAAGAAAAGTTATAGATTATTTTGATACACAATGCATTCCAAAGATGCTATTCTAAATGGGATTATCATATTTGATATTACTCATTCATTTAAAAATGTGCATCATTATGCAAACTGAAAAAAATATTACAAGCTCTCAAGTAATAGTTAAAATGAAGCATAAATGTCAGTAAGTAGTCTGTAATTCTGCAATCAAATGTCACACATCTTGCAGTAAGTCAGAGATAATATGGTTTCAAAGATAAGAGTATCACAGATGATGATACATTGGAAAAAAGAGCACAGAGTTTTGTTTCTCCAGGCTAAAAAATCTGACAGAAGTAAAGCCTGAGGGATAATAACTTGCTATATTTTCAACAAGAGTTGAAGAATTTGATGAGAACTCAAACTGAAGTACAACTTCATTATAATCTTATAACAAAGCACCAGTTTGAATAATCCCATGGCAAAATTTGATTTATTCAACGAAAATTTGTGTCGCTGAGTTCAGGACAGAATGAGGAAACTTGTGGTGATGAACGTGTTAAAGAATTAGCTAGATCCCTTCACTAGAGAGTTCAGCAAGTCAATCACAACTCTGAAAAACATCACCACCAACAAGTTTGCTTTAGGTAAACCACAAATAATATGAAGCAATCCTTGCTGTACACACTCAATTCAAGCAGGTATTTCCTCAGTTTTGGTATCAAGCAGTAGAAAATCAAAGCAACTGGACTTGCTGTGTTGTCTACAAGATGTTTTGCCACTCATCTGAGAGGCTTCCTCAGTGGTTAGTTTAACAGCTTAAAAACTGGAAAAGCCGATAAACTCCCCACCATGGATCAGAGCTGAAGAAGGCTTTCGGATGAGTGGCAAAACATCTTCTAGATAACACAGCAGGCCCAGTTGCCTTGATTTATTACTGCTTCATATACAACAACCTGAATAACGGAGAACCTTTATAGACATGTGCTTAGCTTTTGGCTGCAAACAACCTTCAAATCCTGTTATAAAAATTTACACGCCATAATACTTTTTGCTGGTTGCCATAAATATTGATTTTTGAAGTCTAGCATAAAGCCATAGAGAATTATAGAGTAATATAACACAGAAACAGGCTCTTCAGCACATCAGATGGAGATGAGATGGTGTACAGGTGTAAGACAGATCAGCTGGTTCAGTGGTGTCATAACAACAACCTTACACTCAGCATCAATAAGACCAAGGAATTGATTGTGGACTTTAGGGAAAGTTGAGGGAATAGAAACCAGTCCTCATTGAGGGACCAGCAGTGGTAAGGATGAGCAGTTTCAAGTTCCTGGGTGTCAACATCTCTGAAGACCTATTTTGGGCCCAACATATTGATGCAATTACAAAGAAGGCATGACAGTTGTTATAGTTCATTGGCAGTTTGAGATCTGGTATATCACCAGACTCTAGCAGATTTGTACAGATATACAGTACATGGAGAGCACTCTAACTGGTTTTATTATTGCCTGGTATGGAGGGGCCACTGCACAGGGTCAGAAATGGCTGCAGAAAGTTGCAAACTCATGCAGTTCCATCAAGGGCACCTTCAAAAGATAATGCCTCAAAAAAGGTATCCATCATTAAAGACCCTCATCATCCAGGACAAGACCTCTTCTTATTGCTACCATCAGGGAGGTACAGGAGCCTATATACAAGCACTCAATATTTTAGGAACAGCGTCTTCTCCTCCACCATCATTTCAGTATTGACAGTGAACCCATGTACACTACCTCACTGTTTCTTATTTGCTCTATTTTCACTACTCATTTTAATTTAACAGTTACAGTACATATAATATTTAATATATGTGTATTATTTATATTTTATATATTATATAATTATAATGCATAATAAATAATAGTAATTTCTGTTTATCATAAATCACACTGTACTGCTGCCACAAAACATCAAATTTCACAACATGTTCCAGTGATATTAATCCTGATTCTGATCGTCTGTTTTGAACCGTTGTTCATCCTAGTTCATTCAACCCACATTCGGACCATAGCCCTCCACACCTGTCCCATCCATGTACTTATCTAAAATTTTCCTAGATGTTGCAGTTGAACCTACATCCACCATTTCAGTTGATAGTTCATTTGCACCACCCTCTGAGTGAAAAAGTCCCCCTCAGGTTCTTAAATATTTCACTTTTACCCTTATCCTATGACCTCCAGTTCTCACTCAACCTCAATGGGAAAAAAACCTGCATGCATTTACCCTATTTATTCCCCTCATTATTTTGTCTATCACTATCAAATCTCCCTCGATTCTCCTATGCTCCAAGGAATAAAGTCATAACCTATTCAAACTTCCCTTATAACTCAAGTCCTCAAGTCCCAGAAAAATCCTTGCAAATGTCCTTTGTACTTTTTCAAACTTATTGATATCTTTCCTGTATGTAGGTAACCAGACCTGAACACAATAGTCCAAATTTGGCCTCACCAGCATCCTAACTTTTGAAGGCAATACTTTGATTTATGAAGGCCAACATACTAAAAGTTTTCTTTACGATCCTATCTACCCATGACGCAATTGTATTACCAGATCACCAGTCCTCAATGTACTGCAGTTCACTGCGTAAGTCCTACCCTGTTTGGCCACCCAAACTGCAAGCCCTCACACTTGTCTGCAATATATCCTATCTGCCATTTTTCAAACTAGTCTAGATCTCACTGCAAGCTTTGATGGCCTTCTTCACTGTTCATTAAACTCTAAATCTTGTTGTCATCCGCAAATTTGCTGATCCAGTTTACCATGTTATCACCCAAATCATTAATATAAATGACAAACAACAACAGACCCAGCACCGATCCCTGTGGCACACAACTAGTCACAGGCCATCAGTCAGCGCAATTACCACTTTCTGGCTTTTCCCACTACGTCAATATTGAATCCAATTTACTACTTCATCTTGAAAGCCAAACAGCTGGACCTTTTGGACCAGCCTCCACCTGTGTCGGGATTTGTTACAGGGCTTGCTAAAGTCCATGTCGACAACACCTACTGCCTTTCCTTCATCAACTTTTCTGGAAAACTGCTTGAAAAAATATATGATTGGTTAGACATGACCTACCACAAAATAAGCCATGTTGACTATCCCTAATCAGGCCCTGTCTACCTAAATGCTTATATATACTATCCCTTAGAATACCTTCCAATAATTTACCCACCACCGATGTCAGGCTCACCAGTTTACAATTTCCCAGCTTATTCTTAGAGCACTTCTTGAACAACATTAGCTATCCTCCAGTCCTCTTATGGATAAGCCCATTTTAAATACCTCCGCTAGGGCCCCTGCAATTTTTGCACAAGCCTCCTGAAAGGTCCAAGGGGACATTTTGTCAAGCATTGAGGACTTATCCACTCTAATTTGCCTCAAGACAGCAAGCATAACCTCTTCAGTAATACAGATATGTACCATGAACTCACTACTGTTTTGCCTCAGTTCTATAGACTCTGTGTCGGTCTCATCTACTTGCATTGTGAATTGTGGTTTGTTTGTATGATGCATGTTCTACAAACAAAACACTTAAAGTGCCATGCAGTTTCCTGATAAAATTTCCTGATAAGAGAAATGGCTAGTCAGCAAAGCTGTCAAATAAATTGGAGGGAATGTTGATCTCCTCCATCTCTTTTGGATCCATACATAGATGCTGATCTTCAAGTGGACCAATTCTGCTATGCTTTTGTTCTAATATATATGTAGAAGCCCTTAGGATTCTCCTTACCTGTTTGCTAGAGAAACCTCATAACTTCTATTCACCCTCTTGACTTCCCTCTTAAAAGGTTATTAAGAGAGAAATCACAATAGCCTAATAAACCAAACAACCTCAAACTCTCCAGAGAGTCTCAACAGGCCCCACTTACTTTTTAAGAATCTGGTTCACACTATCTTAGACTCCGCAGAAAGCATCTTTACATTTTGTTTTATTAAAAGCTATTTGTTAACCTTGCTGTGGTTGACTGGCCAACTATAAAATATGATCTTGAGTAAAGTTGTCCATTGAGCTGAGTAACTTGCCATTGATTTTTTGAATTGTATGAAGCTTCTCTTTCCATTTTTGATCCTTTTGGTCCTTTCTACATATTTGTAAGTATTACAAGACAATATTCCATGCTTGAAATTGTTCTACTCCACAACGGTTGGGAGACAAGAACCACAACTGCTATGCTTTTATTTATATGACCAAAATTCGGATTTTATTTTTTAAAAAAGCAAATCTATTGGAATGCTCAGGTTCAGGAAAAGCAGCATTAGATAGATAGATAGATACTTTATTCATCCCCATGGGGAAATTCAACTTTTTTTCCAATGTCCCATACACTTGTTGTAGCAAAACTAATTACATACAATACTTAACTCAGTAAAAAAATATGATATGCATCTAAATCACTATCTCAAAAAGCATTAATAATAGCTTTTAAAAAGTTCTTAAGTCCCTGGTGGTAGAATTGTAAAGCCTAATGGCATTGGGGAGTATTGACCTCTTCATCCTGTCTGAGGAGCATTGCATCGATAGTAACCTGTCGCTGATACCTGAACAGGACCGGAGAGAGTACGGTTCCCTGCGGCGCTCCTGTGCTGCTGACCACCGTGTCATACCTACAGTCTCCCAACCGCACATACTGAGGTCTATCTGTCAAGTAGTCCACTATCCAATCCACCATGTGAGAGAATTATTGTGAGAATCAGTGATATGGGAGAAGCCATTAGATGTGGAGGTGCTGGGATGAAGTTGGAGAACTGAAGTTGGAAGAACCGCATTGGGAAAAAGTCACGGCCTAATCAGTGCATTCATCCCTGGATGTTACTTCCTCCATACCTCAGGCCATCCACAACTCCATCCTCTGAGTTATGCACAGGCACTTATGATTTAAATTTTACAAAACACACCCAGTCAACAGAAATCAATCATATTGTTGTTAGCATGCCTAACTATCTCTGAACTTTCAATTTCTCGCCTCATATTTTATGTTGTCCCCTCGTAAATTTCCCATTATTGCAGTATTGGGCCAGATCTTCCACTGAACTCAAGATGAACCTGTTGGCAGATAAACCTGTAATGAAACTATCCCCAAGTTTGGGCAGAATTGCAGCCTTCTGAACTTATGAATGCTGGAGAAAGGAATGTGTACTGGACCAATGGACTGCTCGGGCTGGGAAATATGTCCTCTGACTCTGACCCAGGTCAAACCTAGTGCCCATACATTAGATCAGCAAAAAATAACCTGGTGGGTGATAGGGAGGTAAAGCTAATTGTTAAATTTAAGCTCTTAAAGTAAAATCCTTAAATGTGCAAATGGTGTTTTATTCTTTTAATTGTTAAATATTAATCATGTTCCAGGTGAAGGTGACAGATTTGACAGTAAGTAAATCTGGGGACATAGATCCCAATGGAAGATTGTCGCCAGAACCATTCTGGAACAGTTGCAGGGTAACAGAAGATCTAACTCAGCAACTACCACCTACTGCTCTACCTCATCCTAACCAGCCTGCTCTGAATATTAGCCGTTTCTGCTGCTGCTATCTTTTCATGAGCTACAATTGAGACTACAAACCAGTTTCTGCTCAGGCAACTCAACAAGTTGATAGGCCAATTAGCACATACTAACAGTCTAATTGTCCTCTACTTCTGTGATTGCATGCAAAAATATAAATCTAATGTAATAAAGCACAGGTTTGAGTCATGGAATGTGGAATTAGACCTTGAAACCCAGCAGGCCCTCGCCAAACATCAAGCAACTATATATAGTCCCATTTTATTCCATTCACATTCTCTACAGCTTCCCCTAAATTCGAAGCACAAGAAAGAATGTAGATGCTGGAAATCCAAAGCAACACTCACACAATGCCAGACGAACTCACCAAGTCAGGCAGCATCTATAGAAATGAATAAAACAAGTCGACATTTTGGGCAAGACCCTTCTTCAGGACTGAAAAGGAAGATGGGAGACACTGGAATAAAAATGTGGGGGGAGGTGAAGGACGATAGCTAGAAGGTGATAGACGAAGCCAGGCGGTAGGAAAGATAAAGGGCTGGAGAGAAAGGAATCTGAGAGAAGAAAAGAGTGGAACATAGGAAGGAGGAGAGGACAAGGGGACATGATAGGCAGGTGAGAAGAGGGAAGTGGCCAGAGTGAGAAACAGAAAAAGAGAGGAGGGAGAGAGAATTTCTTTTTTAACTGGAAGGAGAAATTGATATTCATGCCATCAGATTGGTGACTACCCAGATAAAATATAAGGTGCTGCTCCTCTACACTGAGGGTGGCCTCATCTTGATATAAGAAAATACCTTGGAATAGGAATTGGAATTAAAATGTTTGGCCACTGGGAAATTTCATTTTCGGCAGATGAAGCGGAGATGCTCGACAAAGCAGTCCCCAATTTATAATGGGTCTCACCAATGTAGAGGAGGCTGCATTGGGAGCCCTGGATACAATAAATGACCGCAGCAGATTAGCAGGTGAAAAGGTGCCTCATTTGGAAGGACTGTTTGGGCCCCTGAATGGAGGGAGGGAGGGAGGAAGTGAATGGGTAAGTGTAGCACTTTGACTGCTGCTCATAGCTACCCCTCAAGTCTGGAGAAAATGGGAGAAGCTGAAGGAAAAGCTGATGAGGGTGAGGACCAGTCTGCCAGACGGAGGAGTGGTGGTGGAGGGGAACCGATTGGTTACCAGTTCTGCTAGACGGAGCAATTTGCAATGGCCAGTTAACCTACTAATCTGAAAGTCTTTTCAAAGTGGAAGGAAACCCATATGGTCACAGGGACAATATACTAACTCCATGCAGGCAGCTCCACAGTTCAACATCGAATACCATCTGCCAGAGCACTGAGGCAACAGCTCTACTACTGTGCCATCTATAGCCATTTGATCACTGGTAATCTAGTGCTATGCTAAATTCCTCCATCCATGGTATGCTCCATATAAAGTGAAAAATTTAACCCTGCCCCCCAACTCAGTTAACAACTCACACTGCCATTTTTTTCACCACTTATATTCATTGTCCACTGGCCATGAACATGGTATCTGTAAAACATAATCAACCTTTGAATCAATAAGTACCATCCCGAGTTGGGAATACTGCTATAGATGAATTTGCCTTCCTTTCACCAACATCACTCATCAGGACTTGAATCTCTTCCAGCTATCCACAAAATGCAGCTGATCATAATGAAAGCTTTAGGGTACCAGATAATAATTCAATGGTTTGGTTTATTTCCCAGTGCAAGGAGAAGAATGAAGAACACATACTAAGATGAGGAAAGTTATTCTTGTTTATCAGCAGTCTCTCCTGACCAAAAAGTGTAAATTTAAACAGCTGCATTTCCTTGCAACAAATTTAATAAAGATATTTGTTTTCCATTATAGGTGGCCCGTTTTTCGAACGTTCGCTTTACGACAGCTCACTGTTATGAAAGACCTACATTAGTACCCGTTTTTGCTAACCAAAGAGGATTTTTGCTTTTACAAAAAAAAACGCCCGCTTTATACGTGTGTTTACCCTGAGATAGACTACCATGACCATGAAGCCTTGTGCAGGCAGTTGTGCGCGCAAGCGTGTACGTGCGTAGGCGTGTACGTGCACATGCATGTACATGCCGATTTTTTTTCTCCACAGTGATTTTGGCTCGCTGTCTTCCCGATTTTGATAAGTGAAACTATACCGTACATACAATATTTCTACTTTATATAGGCTGTATATTTATCATATCATTCCTGCTTTTACTATATGTTAGTGTTATTTTAAGTTTTATGTGTTATTTAGTATGATTTGGTAGGTTATATT
This sequence comes from Hemitrygon akajei, assembly GCF_048418815.1. Classification (NCBI taxonomy): domain Eukaryota; kingdom Metazoa; phylum Chordata; class Chondrichthyes; order Myliobatiformes; family Dasyatidae; genus Hemitrygon; species Hemitrygon akajei. The sequence goes on along the minus strand of NC_133135.1, from coordinate 72,407,389 downwards.
TTGGTCTGGGAATGCTTAAAAATTTTTCCCATATAAATTAATGATAATTGCTTCTTCGCTTTACGACATTTCGGCTTACAAACTATTTCATAGGAACGCTCTACCTTCAGATAGCAAGGAAAACCAGTATATGACAGAACTTACTTTTTAATCTCCTCATGCTCCTTGACAAAATCACCAAATGTGGTCCTTTAGCCCTGAACTTCTGCTAAAAATATTTGCTCCAAGTGTTCTTGAGAGAGGCTGCACCTTCATTTTTCACTAGAAAGTATGAAGTTGTTCAGGCACAGAGGACAATTTGGTAAGGTAATTTAAGTGCTTGTGAGGTTTTGCTTTGAAGTTATTATTATTATTTTGGTTTTAATCCAAAAAGGTTTTATTCATAACATCCACTTATATTTATAACTTCCGCTTATAAAGCACTTTTAGCAGGGTCTAGTATGTCACAGCCATCTCATTGCAGCACAATAATGGGACAAAGTCACATCAGAAAATAACTGCAGGAAATGACAGAAAATGTTTAAGCTGCATCACACAGGAAATATGGTAGAATGCAGATGAGACTTTGTCTGGGTTCATTCAGCAGACCATGACAGATGAATCTATTTACACCACTGAAGGAGCCTTAAAAAATACCAGGCAGGAGCTTAAAAAAAAACAGTAGGAAAATTTAGTCCCATTTTGATAGCTTTGTACTCTTTAACTTCGCCACTTATTCTTCTTATTCATGGTTCATATTCTGACATTTTGCTGAGTCATTATTGCTGGCTGTGCTCTGCCCATTTTGTTTGGTATTTGTTCTAACCTCATCACATGAAGCTTCCTTCAGTATTATTATTTTAAGCAGGGGAAAAAAAGCAGCATTTAGGAAAATGTTCCCTCTGTGGCCAAAGCTTCCAGTAAACTACCATCCACGCATCCAAACCACTGAGTATGTATGTCAAAAGGTAAAATGATCAAGGCTTCTGTATAGCCCATATGAGTGTCCTTTAGATAGATAGATAGATACTTTATTCATCCCCATGGGGAAATTCAACTTTTTTTTCCAATGTCCCATACACTTGTTGTAGCAAAACTAATAACATACAATACTTAACTCAGTAAAAAATATGATATGCATCTAAATCACTATCTCAAAAAGCATTAATAATAGCTTTTAAAAAGTTCTTAAGTCCTGGCGGTTGAATTGTAGAGCCTAATGGCATTGGGGAGTATTGACCTCTTCATCCTGTCTGAGGAGCATTGCATCGATAGTAACCTGTCGCTGAAACTGCTTCTCTGTCTCTGGATGGTGCTATGTAGAGGATGTTCAGAGTTATCCATAATTGACCGTAGCCTACTCAGCGCCCTTCGCTCAGCTACCGATGTTAGACTCTCCAGTACTTTGCCCACGACAGAGCCCGCCTTCCTTACCAGCTTATTAAGACGTGAGGCGTCCCTCTTCTTAATGCTTCCTCCCCAACACGCCACCACAAAGAAGAGGGCGCTCTCCACAACTGACCTATAGAACATCTTCAGCATCTCACTACAGACATTGAATGACGCCAACCTTCTAAGGAAGTACAGTCGACTCTGTGCCTTCCTGCACAAGGCATCTGTGTTGGCAGTCCAGTCTAGCTTCTCGTCTAACTGTACTCCCAGATACTTGTAGGTCTTAACCTGCTCCACACATTCTCCATTAATGATCACTGGCTCCATATGAGGCCTAGATCTCCTAATTATTATTATTATTAGGGCACAGACACAGATTTCAGTGAATGTTTGAGGCACTAAATTACAACCTTCCATGAAAACCATTGCTTGGTGGTTCTGAATGATCCAGTCTCATCCATTTACATGATTATTACATTGCACCTTTTGAGGGCTTGAGATATCAAGATAGCGGGAAGCAAAGTGCTGCCATAACAGCAGGTTTGTACGCCTAATAAATATTAAGGGAATCTTTATAGGATTTAACAATGCCTGTGGAGATTATTGCCATCAGAAGAATTTATAGCACTCTCAATCATATAGGGATTGAGTGCCAAAAGGGTACATTCAGGAGAGTCTTAGAAGAGAAAACTCCAAGTGCTCCACACTGAGAAGGATGTAACAGAAAAGAGAGTGGAGATTGTACTAATGTACAACAGCATTCAGACACAATAAATGAGCATTACATTACCCATAAGACATAGGAGTAACCATAACCATATAACAATTACAGCACGGAAACAGGCCATTTCGGCCCTTCTAGTCAGTGCCGAACACTTACTCTAGAGTTAGAGCATTCAGCCCATCAAGTCTGCTCCACCATTCCACCCTGACTGATCCCAGATCCCATTCAACCCTGTACATCTGCCTTCTCCCCATACCCTTTGATGCCCCGACTGATCAGGAAACAATCAACTTCTGCCTTAAATATACCCACGGACATGGCCTCCACCGCAGTCTGTGGCAGAGCATTTCACAGATTCACTACTCTCTGGCTGAAAAAGATTTCTTCTTACCTCCATTCTAAAAGGTCACCCCTCAGTTTTGAGGCTGTGCCCTCCAGTTCTGGATACCCACACCAAATATCCTCTCCACATTCACCCTATCTAGTCCTTTCAACAGTTGGTAGGTTTCAATGAGATCACCCCCCCCCCCCCCCCACTTACAAAGCTGCCAAATGCAGCTCATAAATTAACTCCTTCATTCCCAGAATCATCCTTGTGAAACTCCTCTGGACCCTCCCCAATGACAACAGATCCTTTCTGAGATATGGGGCCCAAAACTGTTGACAATACTCCAAGTGCAGCTTGACTAGTGTCTTATAAAGCCTCAGCATTATCTCCTTACTTTCAAATTTTAGTCCCCCTGAAATAAATGCCAACATTGCAATTGCCTTCTTTACCACACAATCAACCTGTAAATTAACCTTCTGGAAGTTTTACACGAGGACTCCTAAGTCCCACTGCACCTCCGATATTTGAACCTTCTCCCCATTTAAATAGTCCACATTTGTTCCTTCTACCAAAATGCATTATCATACATTTCCCAACACTGTATTCCATCTGCCACTTTTTTGCTCATTCTTCCAATTTGTCTGTCCTACTGCAATGGCATTGCTTCCTCAGCACTACCTACCCCTCCACCTATCTTCGTATCATTTGCAAACTTTCCCACAAAGCCATCAATTCCATTATCCAAATCATTGACAAACAATGTGAAAAGTAGCAGTCCCAATACTAACCCCTGAGGAACACCACTAGTCACTGGCAGCCAACCAGAGAAGGCCCCTTTTATTTCCACTCACTGCCTCTGGCCTGTCAGCCATTCCTCTATCCATGCCAGTATCTTTCCTGTAACACCATAGGATTTTTACCTTGTTAAGCAGCCTCATGTGTGGCAACCTATAAAATGCCTACTGAAAATCCAAGTACATGACATCCACTGACTCTCCTTTGTCCACTATGCTTGTTACTTCCTCCAAGAACTCTAACAGATTTGTCAGGCAAAATTTCCCTTTCCAGAAACCATGCTGACGTTGACTTATTTTATCATTAGTCTCCCAGTACCCCAAAACCTCATCCTTATTAATAGATTCCAACACTTTCCCAATCACTGAGGTTAGGCTAACTGGCCTATAGTTTCCTTTCTTTTGCCGCCCTGACATTCCTCTGGGACCATGCCAGAATCAAGTGATTCTTGAAAGATCATGAACAATGCCTCTGATATCCCTTCAGCAACCTCTCTCAGGACTCTAGGATGTAGTCCATCTGGCTCAGGTAACTTATCCACCCTAAACTCTCGGAGTTTGCCTAGCACATTTTCCTTTGTAATAGCAATGGCACTCACTCCTGCTCCCTGACACTCACAGACCTCTGGTATACTGCTAATGTCTTCCACAGTGAAGACTAATCAAAATACCCATCAAGTTTATCTACCATTTTTTGTCCCCCATTACTACCTCACCAGCATCATTTTCCAGTGGTCCAATATCAACTCTCACCTTCTCTTTACTCTTATATAACTGAAAAAAACTTTAGGTATCCTGCTTTATACTATTGGATAATTTGCCCTCCTATTTCATTTTTTCCCTTCTTTCAGCTTCTTTAGTAGCCTTTTAAAAGCTTCCCAATCATCCAACTTCCTGCTCACTTTTGCTACCTTATATGCCCTTTCCTCGATTTTATGCAGTCCTTAACTTCCCTTGTCAGCATGGTTGCCCACCCACTGCCAACTTCTGTGGGACATATCTATCCTGCGTCTTGTGAACTATTTCCAAAAACTTCAGCCATCTCTGCTCTTCGGTCATCCTCATCAGTATCCTCCTCCAATCCACCTGGGCAAGCTCCTCTCTCATGCCTCAGTAATTCCCTTCATTCCAGAGTGATACTGATACATGTGACTTAGGCTTCTCCTTCTCAAACTGCAGTCACACAGACATGCTGGACGATGAGACACCGATTTTAGAAAACGAGAGGATCAATAGCAAGACAGAAATAAAATCAATCTGTCAGGAATCTGGTGACCATTGCATTCTGGCAACATTGAAAACAGATGCAAAGAAATAAGTCAAATAAGCAAACAGCAATCATGGTCAGGTACTGCACAATGAATAAAACTTCAGCAACAACGAGGATCCAACTTGAAGTGAAAAGAAGTCAGAGAAATACAATAGAAATTGCCCAAAATAAAGAACGAGACCACAGGTATAGGACTGAATCATCCTATGGGATATCTGCCCAAAGTAAAGCAGCTTTGCAATTTGCAATTAGCACAACACTACTACAGTGCCAGTGCCAACTTCGCCACTGACTGTAAGGAGTTTTATTCCTTCTGCCCATGAGCATGTGGATTTAATCTGGGTGCTCCGGATTCCTTCCACATTCCAAAGACATACAACATAAGACATTTGTGGGTTAATTGGTCAGATGGGTGCAGTTGGGTGGCATGGTCTCGATGGGCCAGAAGGAGCAGTTACTGTGCTATACTTCTAAAATAATAACACTGGACAACAAATTGTTTTCAGAATGGTTGCTTCCTCAGACATTTTTTCATTATGATAGAGCACTTGAAGCTGAACACAAATATAATTTCAGACTACTTATTTCACACAGGAATTTGGAGAATCAAGAAATTAACTTTGATTGAATATAACACGCTTAATTGCATAATGGTGCTGATGCTTTGCAACAGATCAACTAAGCTAAAAACGTTTCATTGATCATTTTCAATTGTATTCAGTGTCTGCAGTTTCGCGCTTAAGTGTCCAGCAATAATCAGCCAGCACTGATGGATTCCAATTGCCCTGATACAGTTTCTCCATGACTGCGATGTCCCAATAAACCCTTTCACCATACTCGTCAGTACCAGGATTTGCACACAAGAAGTCTAAATAGAAATGCAGAAAATGAATCTTCAGTGACATGTTGCACTTCGTGGTTTTGTATGCTTGAAGCATGTTGTCAACCATCTGCATGCAGTTTGGTGCTCTGCAGTTGCCAAGAAAATTTTCAATAACATCCTTGAATGTCTTCCATGCAATTTTTTCTGGTCCCACCAGAAGTTCTTTGAATTGCCTGTCATTGATGACCTGTTTGATTTGTGGGCCAACAAAATTACCTTCTTTAACCTCAGCATCTGTTAATCTGGAAAACCTCTGTCTCAAATATCGAAATCCTTCATGGAAATTTATAGCCCTTCTAATAACTTGCCCTGCTGTGCAGCTCTACCTTGTCTAAGCATGCCCAAGCATGCCTGTTCAAGCTAGATTTCTTTTCAGCTTACATTATTAGCAACCTTTTAATTAACTTGATTATGAATTGAAATATCAAATATAGGAGATTTCAAAACAAAAGGTGCATGATAGGGAAAACTTCATGGTGATTTTCATGATCAACAGCCCAAATTCCATAAGATTCAATCAAAAGTACTTAGGAAGCAAAATCTTTGTTGTCCAGTGTAATTGAAGCTGCAATGTGTGCCTCCCACAGTCCAATGACAAGCCAGCTGAACACTTGGCTGAGCTCAACAGGGCAACTCCACAGCACTCTCAGTTCCATCTGTGCTCGATGGTGCATGGGGAGGACCCGTGACTAGCCCTTGTATGACACCACTTCCTTTGTCAGTGGCAGCCACTCCCTTAACCCTACAACATCTCAAATGGAAATCACACTGTGTGACAGAAGTTACTCCACCAGTCAAATATCACAGTCCAAAATTGCAATAGCCAACAGGAAAAAGTATCAACTGAAGCTATCTTGGAGACTAACACTTTGCTAAATATGAAATACAGAGATAACCAATCAGTAAATAAGGGAGAGAAACAAAAAGCAACCCCCCCCCCCCAACCTACCTTAGGCATGTATCTACCTCAAGGCTTCGCAAGGGTACAGTAGTTCCTGTCTATTTCACACTTCAGAAAATGTGACCAACTCATATTTCACCAGGGTCATGGGTCAATGTGAAACTAATTAACTATAAAGCCCCTTGAGCAAAATATTGTAATCTACAGGAGACCATTGGGGACTTAACAGGAAGCAATAAAAGTAAATGTAAAATCCTTGCCAGGTCAAGTTCATATGGTGGTGCAAACTGAATAACAATCTCATTTTATTCAATTTTAAAATTCAGTCTCAGTTCATTTAACATCATCACTATTTGATCACAAGTTAACACTCAAAAATTGAGCGCATTTCCAAATCAAAAAAAAAAATTGTCTGAACTCTCATAGAAAAAGAACTTACTCTTACTGATGTATTTACCGTAGGAGTTTCATGGTGATAGAATGAAGTTAAAAAAACCAAAGCAACTCAATTCGCAATACAGCCAAAGTGCAATTATCTAAGTAGAAAATCCATGTTTATTTATCTTCAACAATAAATTTTCCTCATAACCTCCAAAGGCAAACTTCAGTGGCTCAGTAGGTAAGGTGACTAGCACAAACTTTACCACTGTAACTTCACAATGTAGCTGTTGATCTTGCTTTTTCCAAGTGGCTGATAGGTCATCATATGTGTCCAGCTGAATGGTACCAACACTTCTCTGATACAGATATATTAAAGAGGTACCCAGACAGCTCTAGAATGATTATTTCTCATGTTACTATTTTTGTACTAACAAAAATTGTTAGCATCAAAATACTAACACGTGAAAGAATCATTCTAGAACTTCCATGTACATGTTGAAGAGTGTGGCTGATTAAACATGGGTCTTAGATGGAGAGAAAGAGGGGAGGGAAGAAAGGGGGAGGGAAGAAAGGGGGAGGGAAGAAAGGGGGAGGGGAGAAGGGGAGGGGAGAAGGGGAGGGGAGAAGGGGAGGGGGAGAAGGGGAGGGGGAGAAGGGGAGGGGGAGAAGGGGAGGGGGAGAAGGGGAGGGGGAGAAGGGGGAGGGGGAGAAGGGGAGGGGGAGAGAAAAGAATCTAAGGCGTCAGTTTCAAAGACCGACCCAGAGAAAGAAATGAAGGAACAAAGAACAAAAAGTGTATCTATGATTGGATGGAAATATTAAAAGACAAAAGGAAAATGAAGAGCATGGCAGTGGAGAATGAAAGAGAAGGATGGATCTGTATGTTGAAAGTGACAAAAGCTGACTTAATCCCAGCACTGGTTAGGATCTGAAATGGTAATCCTCAGGACCAAGTTCAAAAGATAGTAAATTGCCCAATCAAAAGATGTGGAGCTTTTATATGAAGCTTCCACTGAGCTTAAATAAAAACAGCATAGATAATCAAAAGCATGGTGTAGAATTAAAATAGGAAACAACTGATTCATGAGCATGCCTAAAGAGTGAATCAAAATGCTTCACAAAGCCTTCACCGTCTGCATTTCTCTCTCCAATGTTGAGGAAACTGCAACGAGCTACCAAAATAGTACAACAAATTTAAGAGAATGTAAGTAGATCATTATTTCAACAGAAAGTAGTGTTGGGGTCCCAGTGGGTGAGAAGGGAGACAGCTCAAAAGGAAAGTGTTGCATCTGTTGCCAAAACAAAAATAATGAGTCATGTTTGCAAGAAACCTGGAGCACATATGAGTCAAATAATAAACATTACCGGTACCTTCTGCTGCTCAAATATACAAATAGGCCAAAAGTTTCAAATAAATCCACCTTTCCAATATTTGAAATGACAGATTAATTGAATTACACAGCATGGAAACGGGCCCTTTGGCTCAGCTCACTAATGCCTGCCGGAGCAAAGTGCATTTCCCTGCAATGGGCCCAAACATCTCTATCTTTCCTATCCATGTCCCTAAATAAATGTCTTTTAAATGTTGTAACTCTACCCACTTCAACCATTTTCTCTGGTTGTACCACCACTCTCTGTGAAAATGCTACCCCTCAAGTCCCCTTTAAATCTTTTTCCTTTCATCTAAACCTCTGTCCTCTAGTTTTAGATTTCCCTCCCTCAGTTAAACGATTGTGACCATTCACCTTGTCTATGCATCTCATGATTTTATATACCTCTATGTGTAGGTACGATTCAGAGGCTATTTGTAAATCTACTCAAATCTTGGTTGCACCACTTTCTAATAGTGCAATGCATATACCAATAGAAAAGCAGCCCCTTTAACAGTTCAATTGAACAGAGCAGAGGAAAATTGTACATCCACTGGTTGAAATTGTTGCCCAACTATCTTGTGCAACATACACTGCATGTTACAAATGGCCAGTAATCGTACTACTTTATTTCTGTTAAATGCAGCCACATGCCCATTATTATAGGAAATTCATAGGTTCTCAGGCTGATAGAATTACGTAACATGAAAAGAGGCACTTCAGTCCAACTGATCCATGTCATATCCCTCTAAACATTCCTATCTGTGGTCGCGACCAAATCTTTTAAACACTGCATTTGTACCTGCCTATATCACTTCCTCTGGCAACTTGTTCCATATATCCAGTTAAATCCCCATAAAATCTGTCCTCTCTCACTTAAACCTTGCCTTCTGGTTTTAGACACTACTTGGGAAGAAGACAATAATCATCCACCTTAGCTATGCCTCTCACGATTTTATAAACTTCTGTAAGGTCACCCTTTCATTCTCCTTTGCTCCAGGGAGAAGTCCCAGCCTATCCAATCTCTCCTTACAATTCAAGCCTTCCCATCCTGGCAGCACTCTTGTGAGTCGTTTCTATACCTTCTCTTTCTTAATCATACTCTTCCTGTAGTCTGGCAAACAGAACTGCACATGATACTACAAGTATGGCCATGCCAATATTTTGTACAACTTAACATGATGCTCTAGCTCTTGCACTCAAAGTTTCAGCTGATAAAGACAAACAACAATGTGCCTCCTGTCGCTTACCTGTGTCCCTACCACTTTGAAGGAACTATGTATGTATTTGTACATCAAGTCTCTCTGTTCCCAACACTACCCAGGGCTCTGTCATTCACAGTCAATGTCTTGGCCCAACTAATCTTCCAAAAAAATGTATCAGTTAATACTTGTTAAATTCCATCAGCCATTCCCTCACCTATTTTCCCAGTTGATCTAGATCCTGTTATAACCATAGACAACTTTCTTCACTGATCACTACACTACCAATTTTAGTGTTAGCTGAGAATGTTCTCATGCAAATCATCATGATGAACAATGAAGAACCCAGCATCAGTCTCTGTGTCACACCACTTGAAAACCTCCATCCCAATTGTCTGCCTCCTTCCATCAAAGTAAATTTGCATTCACTTTGCTATCACTTCATGACTCCCATGTATTCTAGCCCACTAAACCAGTCTTCTATGGGGACCATGTCAAAGACCTTATAAATCCATGCAGACAACATAAACTGCCCTGCCCTCATCAATCCTCTTGGTTCTCTTCTCAAAAATCTCAATCAAATTTGGAAGATATGCCCTCTCATGAACAAAAACTGACTATCCTGAATCAATTGCTGCTTTGACAATTGCAAATCAATACAGCCCCACCCCTCCAGAATTCCTTTCAGTAATTTTCCCATGATTGTAGGAAAGCTCACCAGCCAGTACATCCCTTGTTAAATAAAACTACAATATTAGCCAACCTCCAACACCTCACTTGTAACTATTACATCTTGCAGTTATCCACTAATGCATCACATCTTCAACAATTATGTTTCTTTATTAAAGCATGGCAAATAGAATTATGAAGGCAGGCATATTCGCAGTTTTTCAATAAGCTAACATGTACAAGAAATATGAAGTAAAAATTAATGCTTGCTGAAAGAGAAATGTTAATCAAGACACAAAAAAAAGCTAGACAGTCTCTCACAATAAAAACACCATATTTGATTCCAATGTATTTGCATAAACATAGGAATTTAGCTGTAACAAAATTGACCTTGGGTTCATTTATTCCATAAGAAGTAATTACAAATAGTTGCCAGAAGCAATGCTGACGGACTCCCAAGTGAAGGGAGGTGCAAGGTAAACATTATCTTTTCTATGATGTTTGTTTCATTTAATTATACAGAACAAGAATGATCTCATGATGAAGGGTTACTGTATGAGGAATGTTTGATGGCTGTGGGCCTGTACACTGGAGTTCAGAAGAATGAGGTTTCTCATTGAATCGTACTAAATATTGAAAGGCCTAGATAAGAGTGGATGTAGAGAGGATGATTCTAATATTGCAAGAGTTTAAGACCAGAGTGTTTAAGAATACAAGGATGTCCCTCTGGAACAGAGATGTGGAGGAATTTCTTTTCCACAGGTGGCTATGGAGGCCAAATAATTGCACATATTTAAAACGGAGGTTCTTGATTCATAAGGACATCAAAGGTTACAGGGAGAAAGCAGGAGAATGGGTTGAGAGGGACATTAAATCAGCCTTGATCAAATGGCAGAGCAGACTCGATGGGCTGAATAGCTTAAGACAGCTCTAATGTTGGATTCCACGTAGATTCTAGCAAGGGAGGCAAGTGGTAGGTAAAGTGGGTCCCAGACGAGCAGTAGCCCAGTAATATTTGGGATTTCCTTGTATGTGAGTGGCTAAATACTTGGCAGTTCTTTCCAGAACAGCAGGCCAAAGCCAGCACTATTTCAGCCGCTGCTTCCAACACTGTTTTGTATTCAACACCCAGCAATCCATATAAATGTAAAATCAGTCAAGTCCTGACATGCAAAAGTTTGGGCATCCTTGGTCAAAATTTCTGTTACTGTGAATAGTTAAGTGAGTAGAAGATGAACTGATCTCCAAAAGTCATAAAGTTAAAGATGAAACATTCTTTCAACATGTTAAGCAAGATTAGTGTATTATTTTTGTTTTGTACAATTTTAGAGTGGAAAAAAGGAAAGCAGTGCCATGCAGAAGTTTGGGCACCCCAAGAGATTTCAGCTCTCACATAACTTTTACCAAGGTCTCAGACCTTAATTAGCTTGTTAGGGCTATGGCTTGTTCATAGTCATCATTTGGAAAGGCCAGGTGATACAAATTTCAAAGCTTTATAAATACCCTGACTCCTCAAACCTTGTCCCAACAATCAGCAGCCATGTGCTCCTCTAAGCAGCTGTCTAGCACTCTGAAAATTAAAGTAAATGATGCCCACAAAGCAGGAGAAGGCTACAAGAAGATAGCAAAGCGTTTTCAGGTAGCCGTTTCCTCAGTTCATAATGCAATTAAGAATGGCAGTTAACAGGAACAGTGGAGGTCAAGTTGAGGTCTGGAAGATCAAGAAAACTTTCTGAGAGAACAGCTCATAGGATTGCTAGAAAGGTAAATCAAAACCCCCTTTTAACTGCAAAAGACCTTCAGGAAGATTTAGCAGACTCTGGAGTGGTGATGCACTGTTCTACCGTCCAGCCACACCTGCACAAATATGACCTTCATGGAAGAGTCATCAGAAGAAAACCTCTCCTGCGTCCTCACCACAAAATACAGTGTCAGGAGTTTGCAAAGAAACATCTAAAGAAGCCTGATGCATTTTGGAAATAAGTCCTGTGGACTGATGAATTTAAAATAGAACTTTTTGGCCGCAATGAGCAAAGGTATGTTTGGAGAAAAAGGGTGCAGAATTTCATGAAAAGAATACCTCTCAAACTGTTAAGCATAGGGGTGGATCGATCATGCTTTGGGCCTGTGTTGCAGTCAGTGGCACAGGGAACATTTCACTGAAAGAATTAATTCAATTAAATACCAGCAAATTCTGGAAGTAAACATCACACCATCTGTAAAAAAGCTGAAGATGAAAAGAGGATGGCTTCTACAACAGGATAATGACCCTAAACACACCTCAAAATCCACAATGGACTACCTCAAGAGGCACAAGCTGAAGGTTTTGCCATGGTCCTCACAGTCCCCCGACCTAAACATCATCGAAAATCTGTGTATATACCTCAAAAGAGCAGTGCATGCAAGACGGCCCAAGAATCTCACAGAACCCGAAGCCTTTTGCAAGGAAGAATGGGCGAAAATCCCCCAAACAAGAATTGAAAGACTCTTAGCTGGCTGCAGAAAACGTTTACAAGCTGTGATACTTGCCAAAGGGGTTGTTACTAAGTACTGACCATGCAGGGTGCCCAATCTTTTGCTTTGGGCCCTTTTCCTTTTTTGTTATTTTGAAACCATAAAAGATGGAAATAAAAAAGTAATCTTGCTAAAAATATTAAAGAAATGTGCCAACTTTAACTATATGCCTGTTGGAAATCAGGTCATCTTTTACTCGCTTAGCTATTCACAGTAACAGAAATTTTGACCGGGGTGCCCACTGTATATGTACTTGTAGCCCCTGGTCAGCCTCAGGCTCGCTCAGCTCGCTTCTGTCAAGGGGGAGCAGCCTTCGGCCCCGCCAAACTAGGTAATCAGCTTGTGTAGATGCTTTGTGATGTCCCCACCACGCCAAATAACAGATAGTACACCATATGCGATTAAATAATTACACTTTATAGATCTTACTGGAACTATGTACTTAATAGAGATACAATATAAAAGGAAAAGTAAAAGGCGCCAAACTTATCAAAGTTCAACCACTTCGTGCACAACCGTTGGAGCTCAGTTAATGAAGTCTTCTTGCCACCATTCGATCCCCTCCGACCTCCTCGACCCACCACCTGGGACCAACAACGGTGGTCCACCAGACGCTCCACACGAATCTGTCCTCGTCTCCTCTCCCCGCCGAAGACCCTAAGCCTTGGACTCCTGCTTGGGGTCCATTCCGTCACCCAACTTACAGCATCGCATCTCCTCTCTCTATTCCCATCGCGCCTTCGCCCCAAAATCCGCGAAGCAATAGTTTGCAGACTCACAAGAAAGGATAACATCTATTCCAATTGGTTAACAAAAGAATACAATTCTCATAATCAGTAATTATAACCCAAACAAGCTGCGAGAGAAACGCACTTTCTCAGCAGTTACCATAAAAAAAGAAGCCATTATATTAGCCTTAGCAGTAACATAAAAAAAGAAACTCCTTACATACTGAACCTGTTAAATTCTCTTCTTATGAAACTTAAGTAATCCAAAATTATATCAAAATATTATTGTAAGCAATGCTTTTCTAACTGCCCTGTAGTTATTGGCATTCAGTGAGTTCACACCCAAGTTTCCAGCAAAATATCAAGACCCAAATATTGCTAAGATTTTCACAGCAAAACAATCTGCATTAACCATTCCCGTAGAGTAAATCCAACAGCACCCTATCAAAGCCTACATGTACACACCTGGAAGCTGCTCCTAGGGATTCTCTGTTCCTCCAGAGGGTGGGATATTAAGCTTGGTGCAGAGTAACTGCAATACATCAACTCTGTACTGAATTCTAGACAGACTATTCTAAATGATTATTTCAATGACAGATATTTGCAAACAACCTTAGTCACATCAAATTTCTTTTCTTTGAAATAGAATGTATACCAAGTCTCATTCCTTCAGTGAAGTTATGTTGGAGGTTTTTAAAAATGAAAATCAAAAGAAATCCACATTTTTCTGTTATCCTTAAATCCATCTTTATTTCACAATGTTTTTCATACCTTAAATCTTCTAGTTTATGTTTCTGCCTTAGATTATTCATGCTTTAGGATAGTTTCTTCAACATAATTGGCTTGCAAAGCCTTGCAGGATTATTTCCCCTTGCTGCTATATGCCATAAATCCCCATGGGTGCACAGTGCTGGATTAGTGTAAATCTTAGTTGGCAAAATCATGAGAAGTCTATGGACAACAGTGAATAGCAAGGACTATCACTTCTCATGAGGATCACTAACACTTTTGGAACATACCCATGGGCTCCCACTCCCCTAAAAGATTTCTGTACTGTCAAGGAACCTTTATTTCTCCCAACAGATTGCCCACAGCTCCAATCACATTGAAGCTTCTTTCTGTTCACCATTTCAGATATGCTTCTGAATGACTGGTGGCTCTATCATGTGACATTTAGGATACTAGATTAGATCAGCCAACCAAATTCAGTTAGTTGATCATGTAGAAATCTGGAGTAAACAGTCTTTGTCTAACAGCTTAATGAAATGAGAAGGTAATGTACAGAATTTTTAGCAACTAAACATCTTAAGTATGCAGTTCTAGTTACTACAATGCAGGAAAGATGCCATTATGCTAAAGATTGGTCCAAAATAAAAGATTTTGCTTGGATGGAAGTGTTTGAGTTATGAGAAGAGATGGTTGGGTCTGTTTCCACTGGAGCAAAGGAGGTGTATAGGTAGGGTAGATGGGCATGGGTGTCTAAATATAGAGGGCATAGGTTTAAAGGAAAAGAGAGGCGACTAAGGCAGATCTGAGGGGTAAACAATTCACACACAGCGTAATCTGTATCTGGAATTAGCCACCATAGCCTCTCAAAGTCCAACCCTCGTCCCCTTTGTGAGAGGTGGAAATGGGTAAAACCAGCCAACAAGTCTCCAGTTGAGCTGTATAGGCCAATCCCCTGGTCGGTGGATGCAATGGATTGCAGAAGCGTTGATGAATTCGAACCATACCATTGACCTCAGAGGACAACAGAGATGGGAGGTCATCAATGGCCTATGCTCCACTGGGAGCTAAGGGCTCAAGTAAGTAAGTATTAGCCACCATAAAAGAGAACAATAGCTAGACAATAAGATACTGTATATGACCAGAATTAGGCTACTCAGCCCATCAAGTCTGCTCCGCCATTCCACCATGCCTGATTTATGAAAACTCTCAACGCAATTAGAAACATAGAAACATAGAAAACCTACAGCACAATACAGGCACTTCGGCCCATAAGGCTCTGCCAAACATGTCCCTACCTCAGAAATTACTAGGCTTACCTATAGCCCTCTATTTAACTAAGCTCCATGTACCTATCTAAAAGCCTCTTAAAAGACCCTATCGTACCCGCCTCCACCACCATTGCCAGCAGCCCATTCCATGCACTGACCACTCTGAGTAAAAAACTTAACCCCTGACATCTCCTCTGTACCTACTCCCTAGCACCTTAAACCTGTGTTCTCTTGTGACAACCATTTCAGCCCTGGGAAAAGCCTCTATCGACAAGGTTAACGCCTCTCATCATTTTATACACCTCTATCAGGTCACCTCTCATCCTCCGTTGCGCCAAGGAGAAAAGGCCGAGTTCACTCAACCTATTCTCATAAGGCATGCTCCCCAATCCAGGCAACAGCCTTGTAAATCTCCTCTGCACCCTTTCTATGGCTTCGACATCTTTCCTGTAGTGAGGCAGGCAATTCTCCTCCCTTCTCCCCATAACCTTTGATGCCCTAATTAATCAAGAACACGTGAAACTCTGCTTCAAATATACCCTCCACAGTTGTCTGTGGCGATGGATTTCATAGATTCACCACCCTTGGGCTAGATAAATTCCTTCTCATCTCTGTTCTAAATTGGTATTCCTCTATTCTTAGGCAATGCCTTCTGATCCTAGACTTCCCCACTGTAGGAAACATCCTCTCCACATCTACTATGTCTAGGCCTTTCAATATTCAATAGGTTTCAATGAGATCACCCTTGATTTTTCTAAGCTCCAGTGAGTACATGCCCAGAGCCATCAAATGCTCCTCATATGTTAACCTTATTAAGTGATGGGTACTTGAACAAGCAAGACACAGAGGGATGTCGAATAAATACAGGCAAGTGGGATTGCTATGAATAAGCCCACCATATTGACATGGTGGGTCAAAGGGCCTGCTCCTAGGCTATACAATACTATGATTCTATAATGTCAATATCTGTACCTTAGTTATTATCTTCTTTGTTCAGTGAAATAAGTTATTCCTGTTAATCCTGTGTAGGCCTTACTCTTTCATGCAAACTTTCCCCAATTGTGCAAAGTACTCTGACTGTGGCCTAATGAATGCTGTATAGTTCTGTCCAAGTTTCCCTGCTCTTGGACAATATACCTCAGTCAATTCTGTATTTTGTAAAGTAACCTGAATTCCTTTTTTAACCACCTCATTTGCCTATGCTGTAACATTTAGACATCTTTGGACATCTAAAGTTCAAACTAAAATTTATAATCAAAGTATGTATATGTCATCATATGCTACAATGACATTCATTTCCTTGCGGGCATTCACAGTAAAACAAAGAGAATTGATGAAAAACTACACACAAAAATTGACGATCAGTGTGCAGAAGACAAACTGCAAATACAAAAATAACTAAATCCATAAATAAATAGATAATAAGATAAATAAATAAATATTGGGAACATGAGGTGTAGAGTCCTTAAACGCAAGTCCATGAGTTGTGGAATCAGTTCAGAGTTAACTCTAAGATACCCCTGGTCCTCTTCACTTCTTAGTATCCTGCTGTGTTCTACATTGCCTTGTTGATCCGTCGCAAATGCTTTACACTTGTCTGAATGGAAATTCTTCTGTCATGATTGTGTCTAACTAACCTATTGACACATTCCAGCAGCACAAAACTTCCTTCCCCATTTTCAACTATTGGCAATTTCACAACCTATGTGTGTGACGAATGACAGAGGAAGTTAAAAGTTACAACTCTCTATGAATCGCCCTTTAGAGGGATGGACAGAGGATGGATTGAATGTACAGAGAAATGCAAAATTGGATCAGGAATTAAAGCAACATTATAACCATATATAACAATACAGCAGGGAAACAGGCCATCTCAGCCCTTCTAGTCTGTGCCGAGCACTTACTCTCACCAAATCCCACTGACCCGCACTCAGCCGATAACCCTCCATTCCTTTCCTATCCATATACCTATCCAATTTTGCCTTAAATGACAATACCAACCTGCCTCTACCACTTCTACTGGAAGCTCATTCCACACAGCTACCACTCTGAGTAAAGGTTCCCCCTCGTGTTACCCCTAAACTTTTGCCCCCTAACTCTCAACTCATGTCCTCTTGTTTGAATCTCCCCTACTCTCAATGGAAAAAGCCTATCCACATCAACTCTATCTATCTCCCTCATAATTTTAAATACATCTATCAAGTCCCCCCTTAACCTTCTACGCTCCAAAGAATAAAGACCCAACTTGTTCAACCTTTCCCTGTAACTTAGGTGCTGAAATCCAGGTAACATTCTAGTAAATCTCCTCTGTACTCTCTCTATTTTGTTGACATCTTTCCTATAATTCGGTGACCGGAACTGTACACAATACTCCAAATTCCACCTTACCAATGCCTTGTATGATTTTAGCATTACATCCCAACTCCTATACTCAATGCTCTGATTTATAAAGGCCAACATACCAAAAGCTTTCTTCACCACCCTATCCACATGAGATTCCACCTTCAGGGAACTATGCACCATTATTCCTAGATCATTCTGTTCTACTGCATTCTTCAATGCCCTACCATTTACCATGTACGTCCTATTTGGATTATTCCTACCAAAATGTAGCACCTCACACTTATCAGCATTAAACTCCATCTGCCATCGCTCAGCCCACTCTTCTAACTGGCCTAAATCTCTCTGCAAACTTTGAAAACCTACTTCATTATCCACAACGCCACCTACCTTAGTATCATCTGCATACTTACTAATCCAATTTACCACCCCATCATCCAGATCATTAATTTCATTGGTGAACCTTATATCTGATTTGTCATCTCCAGTATTTTGATTCACCTGCTCTCCTAATATGCTCAACATGAGTGTCAGATTAAACCAGTAAGATTATTAAATTACTTCTCCAGGCATGAAACGAAAGCACTGATCTTTAACTGTTTCTCCGAGACCTTTCTCAATCACTGTAAATGGTCTGCTCTTTGCTCTTGAAGATCATCTATAGGAGTCATAGTGCAGCAACTACAGATCTCCTGTTTCAAAATACTACTCATTGCTGCTTGCTCATGTAAAAGGAAACTAGTGCAACACTCACTTTGCCTACCAGCTTAATACAGAGGGCGATAACCCCCTACCCGGCCAAACTTAAGAAATCTCATTTGGGTGGATGCTGAGCGATGAGCTGTTTAATAGTTCACTGCTCTTCAAAACACGATGAAGTAGGACTGTGTAATCTATTGTTAAAATTGAAGAAAAATAAATATGTTTGGCGGGAGTGACTGCCCTTGGTATCGGGGCAATAGTTGACTGACAGTAGCATCAAAGAGTCGTGGCAAAATAAAGTCTGCTGGAATCAGCGACTGCAGTCTATACATTGCACAACAGAAGATAGTTTTCATTGTTGGCAGTCAATCATCTTGGCACCAGTGCAGCACCACAGGAGTGCCACAGCAGTGTCCGAGCCACAACCAGCCATTTCATTAATAAACTTATTTCTATCCGAAGGTCAGCAGTGGGGATGCTCACTGATAATGCATTACATTCAATTTCGTTTATAATACCTCAGTATATCCCACAATCCAAACTGCATTAGCATGACTGAGACAGCACTCAGATATGGGCTGTTAGATAACATACAACATTAAATCACACAGAAGTACAAGGCAATGATCACCAAGACAGTGTCTAAACAATTATCCACGACATCCAAAAGTATTACCAAGGCAGAGTACACCACTATCAATGCCCTGGAGTTCATCACCAAAAATAAACTCAGACAAACCAATGGCATAAATGCTGCAGCTGCAAGAACAGGAGCATCTTTTCAACACCTCCAAGGCACTAGGCAGAAGATGGAATACTCTCCATTCACTTGGATACAGATAGTCCCTGAGTTACGAACGTCCAACTTACAGACAACTCATACTTACGAACTGAGGAAGGAGAACGCCGTCCGCCATTTTAAGTTGTTGCTGTTGACACTGTGTTGAGTGTGTAACTTTGTATTCAGCTTTTGGCTTAAATTTTTCTTAGCAAGATTCACCCTGACCCCGACACCCCCGCCCGCCCCACAGGTTCCAGTCAGTTGGTGGCGCAGTGAGATCAGCACCTGGCTGGAGAACGGAATTTCCTGAGTTCGATCCAGTGACAGACCGCTCCCGTGCCAGGTTGATGCCGAGCTCGCAAATCGACCTCGTAAAAAAAAAAGCACTGCCACCTCCTGTTTAAATTCCCACGCAGAACATTGTGCAGGATCAAATATCAAATACCCAAACCCAGCACAGCCCCCACTTGTCCCATTTAACCTGTCTCAGTGTGGTGGACTTTAAGACCCGGGGAATTCAGCGTGGTGGTCCTTAGGACTCAGTGGACCTCGGGAGCCGGCGGAGGTCGGGACCCGCCGCCCGCACTGTTTGTGTTCCATTGATGGGAAGCGATCGCGATTGAAAATAAAGTGGCAATAATAAAGCGTTTGAAAAGAGGTGAAACGCCATCAGTCATTGGAAAAGTGTTAGGCTACAGTTGGTCAATGATCAGAACAATTTTAAAGGATAAAGGATAAAGTGAGAATAATGGAGCACGTGAAAGGCCCTGCCCCAATGAAAGCTACAATTATTACTAAACAATGCAGTGGTTTAATTATTGGAATACATACATTTCTTAAATGCTTTTTGTATGCATAGAAAGGTAAAATATATACTAAGACAAACGTTTGACTAACTGACACTAAATAATACCGGATGTACTTGTTCTGACTTAAATCCGACTTAAAGACGGACTCAGGAACGGAACTCGTTCGTAACCCAGGGACTGCCTGTATATGCGGCTTAAATAACTTTAAAAATTTCAACACCATCAAAGACAAAGCTGTCCCATTCACCAGCAGGCACATGGAAACACCACCATCTGCAGTTCTTCTCCAAGTTGTACACCATCCACAGTTACAAATGTAATTCCAGTTCCTGTTGTTTCTATGTCCAAATTGTACATCTCACTTCCCATTGGCACAATGCGAATAACTTCATCAGAAGAATTAAAACGGCCACTCATCAACTCTTTCCCAACAACAAATAGAGTTGGGCCATAAATGCTGGCCTTGCTACAAGTTTCAGATCCCAAAAATGAATAAAAGGATCAAATTTATAACTTTGATGCAGACTTCGACCCAAAATGTCAACAATTCCTTTCACAGCAAGTTTCTCCAGCAGGTTGCTTGTCTATTGTCTCTGTATTGTGATTATGAATGCCTAAAACACTGAAATATAGCTTTCAGTCACACCACATGGATTGGAGAGAAAATAAATCTTGTGCAGTATACATGACAAGAATACAAATGAACGAGATATGAACACAAAAGATTCTACAGATGCTGGAAATCTAAAGCAACACACAAAATTCTGGAGGAACTCAGCAGGTTAGGCAGCATCAAGGGAGGGGAATAAACAGTCAGTGTTTCAGAGCAAGACCCCTCATCAGGACTGGAAAGACAGAAAGAAGCCCGAACAAGAAAGTGGGGTAGGGTAAGGAGTACAAACTGGCAGGTGATCGTTGAAATGAACTGAGGGGGGAGGTGGCAAACACAAGAAAATCTGCAGATGCTGGAAATCCAAGGCAAAACACACAAAATACTGGAGGAACTTAGCAGGTCAGGCAGCATCTATGGAAATTAATAAACAGTCAAGGGCCGGGATCCTCCATCAGGATCAGAAAAACCTATGAGAAGTTAGAGCAAGAAAGTGAGGGGAGGGGAGGAAAGAGCACAAGATGGCAGGTGATGGGGAGGGGAGTGAAGTAAAGAGCTGGGAAGTTGATTGGTAGAAGAGATAAAGGGCTGGAGAAGGGGTAATCTGATAGGAGAGGGTAGAAGATCATGGATGAAAGGGAAGAAGGAGGAACACCAAAGCGAGGTGATGGGTGTGTAAGGAGATAGGAGAGGGAAGAAACGGGAATAAGAAGGGGGGAAGCAATTACTGGAAATCTGAAAAATTTATGTTTATGCTATCAGGTTGGAGACTACCCAGTCAAGATACAAGGTGTTCCCCCTCTAATCTGAGTGTGGCCTCATCGCAACAGTAGAGGAGGCCACACACTGACATGTATAGAACCTTTGGCATGCCAACTATCATCTATCTGTAAATGACTGGACCCGCAAACCTATGAATTTCTTTAAAATTCATAAGTAGGGGAACTTTTATTTGATAATATGAATATTGCACAAGTAGCTACTGAGAAGTTCAGAAATACTTTCTATTGAATTGCAGCAATCAGAGAAAAACCAGTGCAAATTTGCAGTGTTTTAAGCATGGTGCTGCCTTACTTAATCCACTCAAAATACGCTGAATGAATCTACACATGTATTCGGCATTCAATAACAGATTGAAGCAGAATTCACTAATTGGAATTATTTGGACAATTGGACACAAATCATTGTCCTTCGAGACAGATGGATGCCATCATCATTACATTCTTCCGTATCAACAGGACTGTTGACACACATGTGGACCACTGGGGTGAAACACCACAACAATAACTGAGGGGATTCTTCACCCAACCTGGCCCCTCCCCGCCCAGTAAGGGAAAAATCCCTATCCTCAGGTCCTTCGCCATTGAGGCCTTGTGGTGGATGCACCAAGATCCTAAGTGCCCTTCAACACATACTTCTGCAAAGTTCAAAGTCAATCTGTTATCAAAGTACATGCAGTATGTGTCACCACACTCAACGCTGAGATCCATTTGCTTGCAGGCAATCATAGTAAATATAAGAAACACAATAGAATCAAAGAAAGATGGCACCCAACAGGACAAACAACCAATGTATAAAAACCACAACTAACTATGCAAATACAATAAGAAAGAGAAAGAAATAATAATACATAATAAATAAAAAATAAATATCAAGATCATGAGGTGAACAGTCCTTGAAACTGGGTCCATAGGTTGTGGGAACAGTTCAGTGACAGGGCAAATTAAGCTGAATGAAGTCATGCCCACTGGTTCAAGAGTAACTGTTCCTGAACCTGGTGGTGTGAGTGCTGAGGCTCCTGTACCTTCTTTCTGATGGCAGCAGTGAGAAGAGAGCATGACCTAAATGGTGAAGGTTGCTGATGATGGATGCTGCTTTCTTGCGACAATGCTTGATGTAGATGTGTTCAGTGGTGGGGAGGGTATTACCCGTGATGGATTGGGCTGTATCCACTATGATTGTCAGCTTTTCCATTCAAGGACATTCGTGTTTCCATACCAGGCCATGTTGCAAACTGTCTCTGTCCACCCCACGTGTATGGAAGTTTGTCAAAGTTTTAGTTGACATGCAAAATCTTCGCAAACTTCTAAGGAAGTAGAGATGCTACCGCAATTTCTTTGTAATGGCTCTTACGTGCTGGACCCAGAACAGATCCTCTGAAATGTTAACACCGAGGAATTTAAATTGCTGACCCTCTCCGCCTCCAATTCCCGGTTCAGGACTGACTCATAGACTCCAGTTTCCCCCTCCTGAAGTCAATAATTATCTTTTTGGTCTTGCTGACCTTGAGTGAAAGGTGGTTGTTGTGGCACCACTTAGCCAGATTTTCAATCTTCCTCCTATATGCTGATTCACAATCAGGTTTATTATCACCAGCATGTGTCATAAAATTTGCTAACTTAGCAGCAGCAGTTCAATGCAATACATAATAATATAAAAAGAAAAAATATTAATTCATTAAGTACAGTATAAGTCCATAAGACAGAGGAGCAGAATTAGGCCATTCAACCCATCCAGTCTGTTCTGTCATTCCATCATGGCTGATCCCAGATTCCATTCAATCTCATACACCTGCCTTCTCACCATATCCTTTGATGCACTGACCAATCAGAAAACTAGCAATTTTCACTTTAAATGTACTCACGAACGTGGCCGCCACTGCAGTCTATAGCAGAGCATTCCACAGATTTACTACACTCTGGTGAAAGAACAGTCCTCCTTACCTCTGTTATAAAAGGTCACCCCTCAATTTTGAAGCTGTGCCCTCTGATTCAGGATACCCCCACCATAGGAAATATCCTATCCACATCCACCCTACCTAGTCCTTTCAACATTCAGTAGGTTTCAATGAGATCCCCCTGCATTCTTCTTAATTCCATTGAGTACAGGCCCAGAGCTGACAAATGCTCCTCATATATACCCCTTTCATTCCTGGAAGAATCCTCATGAACCTCTCCTGGACTCTCTCCAATGATAACACAAACACTGACAATACTCCAAGTGCAGCCTGACTAGTGTCTTATAAAGCCTCAGCATTATCTCCTTACTTTTATATTCTATTCCCCTTGAAATAAATACCATTGCATTTGCCTTCTTTACCACAGATATATTATAATTAATTATATAGATAGATAGTAGTGTGTGTAGGCCTCCGTTAGTCTCAATAGACCATGGATTTGCGCCTTGGAAAGCTTCCAGGGTGCAAGCTTGGTCAAGGTTGTATGGAAGACCGGCAGTTGCCCAAGCTGCAAGTCTCCCCCCTCCATGCCACCGATGTTGTCCAAGGGAAGGGCATTAGGACCCATACAGCTTGGCACTGGTGTCGTCGCAGAGCAATGTGTGGTTAAGTGCCTTGCTCAAGAACACACACGCAGCTTCTGCCAAGGCTCGAACTAGCGACCTTCACTAGACAAACCCTTAACCACTTGGCCATGCACCAACACTATATATAGACAGATAGATATATAGATTAAAATAGTGCAAAAACATAAGTAGTATTTATTTTTTTTAAAAGTGAGGTCGTGTTCATGGGTTCAATATCCATTTCGGGATCATATGGCAGAGGGGCAGAGGGACAGAGGGAAAGAAGCTGTTCCTGGGTCGCTGAATGTGTGCCTTCAGGCTTCTGTACCTCATTCCTGGCAGTAACAATAGGAAGAGGGCATGCCCTGGGTGACGACATTTGATTTGGCCAATGACAGTGGTGTCATCCGCAAACATAAACGTAGCTCTGGAGTTGTGCTTCCTCACAGTCATAAATATGAAGTGCATGAAGCACGGGGCTCAGCACAGAGCCCTGTGGTGCACTTGTGCTGGTGGTGATTATGGAAATGTTGTTGCCAATCTGTACTGATTAGGGCCTGCAAGTGAGAAAATCCAAAGTCCAGTTGCACAAGGAATCATTGAGGCCTAGGTCTTGAAGCTTATCGATTACTTTTGAGGGAAGGATAACATTGAATGCTGTCTGGAACATTCCAGTTAGCAGCATTCCTCTACAGATATCTCAACGTGCTGGCAGACTAACACATTTTGGGCAAACCTAAGGGTATCGTTCACCGAGATGATGATCTTTCAGCATCTGTGAGCATCCCTTGGAAAAGCCCATAAATGTTCGTCCGGAAGAACTTTTCCATGAAGGACGAGTAGTGCAGCAATGTCCAGCTGACTGGGACATTGCCCAGTAATGGGGCCGAACCCATCCTTCACAACAGTGGGGACTGATAGAACCTTGGCATGAAGCAGTACTTGATGTCCATGTACTTATGTTCCACACATAGCCTAATGCAGACATTCATGGAGATGGTCATCAGTATGAGTGAGACATTGGGTATGTTGACCTGCATTGTGACCCAGTTGACCTGCTCCATTTTGGATTCCCAGATGAAACTGAAGATAGCTCGGGAACAGGCCACACCCAGGCCAAGTACAGCAGCTCTGACAGCACCCCACATCTGATGACCAGGTTCTTCCCAGTTATCAAGCGGGAGCGTTCTCCCCACAGTTCCAGCTTCTATTTTATCTTCCCAATCCGCACTAGCCAATACTTGTTGTATGCCTTGGCCCCTCCCAGCATCTCCGATTGTTATCCTTCAGCAAAATGGCCAACACCTACGAAATTACCAACTGACCAAAATAGCTTTGATCTTTTTCGGTTGACAGCACTAACCAGGAATTTCCCCCCAAGCAGGACAATAAGCACAAGTGACTGTAAAATCTGCAACCACATGCCACCGCCCTATAAACTACAGAGTGTTGAGCATAGAGCAAGTAGCATTTCCATGAGCTGGACAAACTTATCTTAACATCAGAGTCAACATATCTCTGCACGTCATTTACTCTAGTTGCAAATCTTACATTTATACCCTTCATTTTGAGTATACAAGATGGATTCAATCAAATAAGCTTTTTTATATAATATAAAGCATTAGCTTTTAGTTTTGATTTGCAGCGTTCAACAGACAGATGACTTCAACACATTCTTGTAATAATTCTAGGAAATGTAAATGCAAGTCATTTCCTTTTCGTACAACTGCTCTTTTGAACTAATGAATTATAATACCAAGTCATACACAAATTTTATTTGAAATAGTGTAGGTGATTGAACTATGTGCATATTCGTCCTGCACTGTCATGATAAAATCCCACCAGAAAATGTATGTTTTATGCTACATTTTGCTAAATACTACTAGAATAATCAATTAGATTAATGGATCAGATTACACAATCATTTTGACCATGGCATGAAATTACATTAAGGATAAGTTAAATCCTTGTTTCTTTCTAGTCTCTTCAAATGCGAAATTCAAGGTTTAAAAATTGGGTGCACTTCAGGTCAATAAGAAACTTTTGACTCCCCCAGAGTTTTCACATTTGACTATATTTCTGACAATTTTATCACATTTCAAATTTCTTGTAACTGCTGCAAATATTCCAAGATAACAATGACTTTACTACTTTCAAATTCAAGTAAAGGAAGGATATTAAGTCTCTTGATTCTGCTGTGAAAACGCAAGCATACTCACAATAAAGCAAATGGTACAGATGTCAAATGCTAAATCTGTGATTAAGACAAGTACATGATATACAGAAATATGTCATTTTATTTCAGTGTAAACCAATGTTCATTATCTTCTGCAATGACAATGAGCTGAGAAAAGGAGGGTTTGCAATCCTGGGTGGTAATTGGTAAGATTTAATCTTGGTGAAATGCTTGAGACTACCATTTACCAACAACTTAAACTGCTATAGCAATCCCTGTTCCTATCCTTGATCTAACATGGAAAATCCCAAGGTTATGACAAGAGCTATATGAAAACAACTTTCTTTTTTCCTTAATGGTTACATTATTTTTATGACACCACTGAAGTCAGATTTCAAAACTGCCTTTTGTTAAGCATTTTCTGTCATTTACTGTAAACCACTCATATTAATTTCTTAATTTGTTTCTAAAACCATTGCTATAGTGACTGATCCATATACTTGCTCTCACTCACAAATGAGTATTCTGGTTTCAAACTTTGGCCGCTCTCATCTCCATTGTTGAAGGAAATTTTTACATTGCCCCATTCAAATTTTCTCCATGTCTTGCTCTCTTCTCCACATCAATCAATACTCCATTTGTCTTCCCCTCTGCCTGTTCTACTGTCTTATCCACATGAAGTGAACCTAAAAACACACAGTAGGAACCTTGTGGGCCATTTCATGTGACCACTTTTGTAAATTCAAATTTGTTCCTTAAATATGAAAATCCTAAGTTTCTGATATTCAAGTGTCAAAGATTCCAATTTCAAATCCGATTTCATTGATTCTGTAGCTTCCCTTCAAGTTCATTGGGTTTTGCAGATCTCAGCTGCAGTTCCAATTACCTCAATCAGCAATTAAGTAGTTAACAAATTTCAAACATAATCTCTTGCAAGAGCACAACAGCCGTTAACCACGAAGCATCTTTTAAGCTCAGTTCTACGTGCAAAACAAACAGGCCAAGTCAGATGACTTCCTATTGCTTAGATATACCAGTCTTCTCAGAAAATGAAGAGGGTGCTACCACTGTGAGCACAGTAAATCTAAACATTAAATGGATCGAGACATATTAGGACAGGTAACAGACATCTGTAAAGATGATTTGCAAAATGCCCTAAACCAGAGGTTCCCAATCTTTTTTTATGTGATGGAGCCTTACCTTTAACCAAAGGGTCTGTGGAGCCCAGGTTGGGAACCCCTGGTCTAAATGAATTACCTTAACTTTTCAAAGAACATCAAACGAACTTTGCAAAAATCTGGTTGATTAAACCCCAATTACAAAGAAACACATGAATACAGACAAGCAATACACACACAATGCTGGAGGAACTCAGCAGGCTAGGCAGCAGCTATGGAAGAGAATGGGGTCGACGTTTCAGGCTGAGACCCTTCAGCAGGGTGAATGTAGGTGTGTTAAAACAAATAGCTTTGTATTATTAGATGCCTTTTTTTTAAAAAAAAACAATTTCGAGTCTCCAAGGCTGTCAAAAAAAGTTTTGGCAGAGTTTGTGTTTCCTCATTCAGAATGATTCCAGAAGATAAACAAATGAATTCTTTTTTAGGGAAGATCACAAAATCTCAAGTCTCCCAACTATTGAAATGCCACTCAGTATCTGAGCTGGGGATATTAAGAATAACCAATTATGGAGAAAACAATGGACAACTTTCCAAGGATGAAGGACTGCCCAAAACACAGACAAATCCTCAGGAGGCAAGATATGAAAGGAGATTTGAAATTGCAGTAATCTTAAAGTAACCAACTTCATATTCATCAATGAGGTGGATTATCATAGTGCTTTAGGCAAGCAGACATAAATAGAACAAAAATATGATTATGATCTGTGAAAGTCTTACAGAATTACAGTTAGTCAAGATCAGAGATAACATCAAAATCTGATACTTAATTTGAAAAGCTAACATTAATTTCCAATACTGATTGATATCAATAAAAAAAACCCAAATCTATCCTTCAGAGGCCAATTCCAAATTTAACCAAAGAGGACAAAGGGTGAAAATTGAATTTAAAACACCTTAACAGTAAAAACAATTTATTTCATTCACACCCCTCTGAAGCAGTGGGTGATCACAGTAATCAAAACATCACTGGAGAGGAGCCTGCCGGTCCCCAGGGTTTGGAAAGTAAGTAACCTTCAACAAGCAGACAGCAGTATCACAGATGTTGTGCTTTGATAAGTCTATGACAAGCTCCAAGGAAGCAGACTGACTGAAAATCAATGTTTTGACATTCTTCTGACGCCTGTCTGTGAAAGTCTATACTGAAGCCTGAAAAGACAGAAAGAGTTTTTGGGCGGTCAAATGGGTTGTCAGCATTAAATATCGCTAAAGTCTAACAATTAATTTGCCTCTTGCCACTAAACTATAATAATAACATACATATATGTTTCTTCCCTGTGGTGTGAATCACAAGTTACAATTATTTATAAGCTGGTGTACAGCCAAAAATGGCAGACGTTTCCTCTTGAGAGCAAATGTTAACCAGCGGTGTCATATTAGCAACTACAGTTTCCACATATTTGTATCAAGTGTCAAATACCATTTTCACATGACCACATGTCCAAACAGGCATGCAATGAGTTTATTCCACCCTCTTAAAAAAAGTTGTTAATTTCATAAAGTAGTAAATCTTCAAGTTAAATTTTATCTCACAATCTTTTAATAAAACTGAAGTTGCACCTCACTAGGACATTTTAAGTTAAGGAATGTTACCAAATTTGCACCTTTCACTCTTGCTATGCCAGTCCAATTTTGAGGTGAAAATTACCCTCTGTGGCAGTATATGCTTTATGTGTAAAGGGTCTGAACAGTTTTAGCCAAAATTTCTACCAAAGCCACAGGATGACCAGCATGGAAAAGTGGAAATTCACAACTTTTTCCAACATTGAACCTGAGAAACCCCAAATGGTAAAATTAGAATAACTTAACTCTGAAGATATTGATTGGGTGTGCATGAAGTAGAAAAATAGCCTTCTATTTATTGATCACAGCATAACTCACTCTGATTAACATTAAATGCACCAAATTAAGATTTTTAGGTCAGAGGTCATCTGTGCTCTGATACCCAGCAATGAAGGGGGGAGGGGAAGCCATTCGGAAAGAAAAATCACAATTAACTTTATCTTAGAGGACCTTGCACATCACTTTCGTGAGCAAAATTCTTCTACTTGACTATTTTTTGTCTCGTAATATCCTAAATGATAGACATAATAACATTTCCTCTTTACTGACAATCAACACGGACACATCTCAAGAATTTCTGCTTTGCACGCTGCTTTACTCAGCACTCGTGACTGCGTAGCACAGCTCAAACAGCATTTATCAGTTTGCTGCTGACATTATTGCAGGCACAATCTCAGATGGCGATGGGGAGGCGTGCAGGAATGAGATCGATCAGCCGGGTGAGTGGAGTTGCAACAACAACCTTGCACTTATTGTCAGCAGGACTGAGAAACTGATTGTGGATTCTAGGAATGGGGCAGTCGGAAGGAAACACACCAGTCCTTACTGAGGGGCGAGCAGCTTCAAGTTTCTGGGTGCCAGCATCTCAGAGGGCGCATCCCGGGCCCAACAAATTGATGCAATCACAAAGAAGGCATGGCATCAGCAGTACTTCATGATGAGATTTGTCACTGCACCGTTCTACAGATGTATCGTGGAAAGTAATCTGACTGGTTGCATCACCACTTGGTATGAAGGCTCCAAAACACAGGTTCGAAAGGTTTTAAACTCAGCCAGCTCCATCACAGGCACTAGCTTTGTCCGTGTCAAGGACTTCTTCAAAGCCAGTGCCTCAAAAAGGTTGCATCATTCATTTAGAACCCTCATCATCCAGGACATGTCCTCTTCTCATTCCTACCGTCCAAGAGAAGGTACCGGAGCCTGAAGATGCACAGTTAACATTTTAGGAACAGCTTTGTCCCCTCCACCATCAGATTTCTGAACAGTCCCATCAACCCATGAACACTACCTCACTATTCCTTGTTTGCACTATTTAATTCTTATTTTAACTTAGAAATTTTGTTATGTCTTGCACTGTATTACTGCCACAAAGCAACAAATTCCACAACATAGTATACTTCAATGATAATAATCTTGATTCTGTTTCAAAATTGCTTTGTTAGTGTTCCATATGGAAGGTTTTGTGGAGACCGTATTGGCGGTAGTTTTCGAGTACCTTGAAAGGCCTCACCGACAAACTTATCACTCATACCTAGGATACGCAGGCTATCCAGGGAACTTCAAAGATTCTGTAATTATGATCACCTTCAAAAAAAAAAGGAGACAAGCCCAACTGTGCTAAGTATAGCAGGGTTTTCCTGCTTTCCACCATAGGAAAAGTCAACACCAGTGCTGTTCTCAACAATCTTCTCCCAGCAGCCAAAGAGGCATGAATCACTATGCAGTTTCTGCTATCCAGAAAGACAATGGAGATAATCTTCAAAGCATGACATCTCTTAAGAAAAAGGCAGGGAAAATAGCCACTCTGCATAGCCTATCTCAACCTCACCCAAGCCTTTGACCCCATCAGTCAGGAGAGACTGGGAACATTCCTCTCAAAATTAGCTGCCACAGAAATTTACCTGCACCTCAAGTATTAAAAAATAGGTGAATGAAGATGCTTTTCATTGATTACAGCTCAGCCTTTAACACCGTGCTACGGATCTTGGACTTTCTCACTAATTGCACCCAGACAGTGAAACTAAGCAAATGCACATCAACACCCCTATAATCCTGACCACCGGTGGCCCGCAGGGGTGGGTACTGAGCCCTCTTTTCCACTCTCTAATCACCTGTGGTTGCACTCCTGCTCGTACTACAAACCCAATCATCAAATCTGCAGATGATTCAACTGCGACTGGCCTTATCAGAAACAATAACAAACCTGCACATAGCGAGGAGGTGCTGAAACTGTCTGATTGGTGCAGGAACCACAACTTATAATTCAATATCAAGAAGATGAAAGTAATGATAACTGACTTCAGAAAGGCAAGAGATCCCAAACAAGCCCCACTATTCATACATGGCGAGGTTGTGGTAGTTTCAAATTTCTGGGGATGAACATCACTGAGGCATTCTCTTGGTCCCTCAATACAACCTCAACAGTAGGGAAGGCACAATATATACTATACATTATATACACTATATAGTATAGTGTACTACCCGAGGTGCTTAAGAAGAGCTAATCTGCCTCAAAAGTTACTGGCCAACTTTCAGCAATGTGTAATAGAAAGGATACTGCCATACAGAATGACATTTTGGTACTCTAGCTGCAGAAAAACAGGTCACAAAACATCCCAATGGGTGATTAAGACAGCTTAGCACATCAGTGGGCCATTATTACTGGATGGAGACAATCTACAGCTCTCGATGTTCACAGCGCGCTCATAACATCATCAAAGACCCATCCCATCCTGTTCTGCACTGCCTGTTCAAAATCCTGCCATCTGGTAGGAGATGCAGCAACACCTTAGCCAAGACAGTCAGACTGAAAACAGCTTCTTCCTGAGGGCTATTGTGCAGCTGAATAATGCTACACTCCACCTCGCAAGTGGCTTTGAGTGTTAGGGGCAATCAAAGCCACCCTTTAATTTATTTTTTAAATTAAGCAATTCCACATGCATTGTAAATATCTGTTTTGCACAGACTGGAGAAACACCGCAAACTCATTACCTTGAGCGATGACAATAAAGTTCTATTCTATTCTATGTTTGGCACTAGTCTTCATTCACGGTAAAGTTCAGTGTCATATTAGGGTATGCCACAGCCCAAATATTGTTCCAATGTTTCTTGCTGCAATGTTGTATTTTACCTTCAATTAATTTGCCTCATAAATGCAGTTCACCTTCACAACCAATGGGAAGATTTTCAACTTCCAGCAACTACACTCCAAAGGCAAGTTTTCACAAACCACTGTGGATGAGCTGCAGTATTCAAATGACGCTTGTGCGCACACACACACTAGGAGGCTAAGCTCCAAGAGTGCCAATACTTTCACTGAAGTATACAGGAGGACTAGCCTTACACTCAACGGTTAAAAGGCTACAGCCCTCTACCCACTCTGCCCCTACTGAAATACTAGAAAGAAAGCTCATAATGAAATCCTGAAAAACACGAACCATTCCCAACATCTCAGCAGGCACTTCTCGTCAAAGGTAAACGTAGATGATACATTTCACCTCTGTCCTTAATGCACCAGCACAGCCCAAGTTGATTGAGAAAAAGGGCATTTAAAGATCAAATCTTCAACCACAGCACAAAATGCTATCCGTCTAATGGGCAGCAATGATCAGAGGTTACTATAAGCTTCTGAGACCTGGATTGCCTACAGCAGAACATCAAGGCTCCAGAAAAATACCAGTAAAGCACAATGCAAAAACTTGGGGATAAAGGATCATGTATAAAAGGCTCGAGGTTTTTTCCTCCAGCAACACACTATTGTCTTAAGGTAAGCATGCGATTTACAATTAATCCACATTAGCTCTCGCGCAGAATTTCCGGGGCAATCAACTGTTATATTTGTAAATCAACAATTCATTAAAAATAATTTATTTTGTTCATGCTCTGAAAATTTTAAGAAATATAACAGAAAAAATTACTAATGCCTGTGCCGGTTCTGCATGCTTTGTGACTTCAGTTCAGCAGATCCATTCATATCCAGTAAAGTATATTAAGTCACGACCAAGAAAAATGTGCTTGTTCCTCTCTGTGCCTTCTGGCACAATGGGAGATAATCTTGCCGTTTCTTTAGCATTTGTCTGTTCTTCTATAAGGCCAAGTTGCTAGCTCGACGCTCAATCCAACACAGATGGAAAGCGTGTAAGGAGCCAGCCGGATTCAAACCAGGGACCACTCGCCTCGAAGTCCAGTGCGGATAACACTGCACCAGTGTCCGGCTTACCATGGAAAATGTTCAGGAGGAATATTGCTAACAGTCTGACAATTGAATGTTTTTGCTCTGTGTTTGGCTGTCATTTTGAATATAGCTTAATAACTTATATTAAACAGTATTTGAAAAGTTGTCTTTAAAACTGAAGTCAATAAGATCAGATATTAGAATCACAGGATGAAAGCTTGCAGCTCACAGAGACCACAACCAACAAAACTCTAAATACCCATGATTCTTTATTCTTGGTTTATTTCTTTAATTTCAATAAAATATGAAAACTGAAGCAAAAATACAGCTTAATAAAATATATTTAACATAATTTTAATGTTGGCCACATCAAAATAAAATTGGAAACAACTGCAAACTTTAAGCACGTGTTCATAATCAGCCAAACATATAAGCTTACCAAAGTATAACTCTGGAAAAATAAAATACTCTCAGAAAATAGGTAAGTATCAAAAATCCAAGACCAAGGAAAGCTACAATCATTTGGGCAGTTCCAGGAAAAGCATAAATACTTAACCAGGGGAAGGAGCTAAAGATTCAAGCACAAGAACAGAAGAAGGTACGTACAGGAGTAAGTCACCAGAACCCTCAAGCCTACCCCACAGTTTCAACAGCTCTTCTGTGTCAGTTCCCCAGAATCCCACAATCTTTCAAATATTTATTTATCTTCATCTAAAATATATATAATGATCTGGCCTCCACCCCCCTCAGAGCAGAGAATTCCAGAGAGTCACTGTCCTCTGAGCTAAGGAACATCTAAACACCTCAGTTTTAAGGCTCCCTTATGTGATAACTTGTTCACAGCTCTCCCACGAGCGAAAACATCTCAACATCAGTGCTGTCAAAGTCCCTGACAAGCTTATAAGTTTAAGTTGGTCACCCCTCATTCATTTAAACTACAAGGAACACAGTTGCAAGCTGTCTATCATTCTGAACTAACTATAAATCTCATAACAGAAAACTATATGAGTATTACCACAGGCTTTAATTTTAAGGATTCAGCCTGAGAGTGGTGCTTGGAATGGTAAAACAGCAAAATACACGTGAAAATTAAGTTATGCATAAAGTGTCACCTGCATCTGATGAATGCTCAACTCAGAACATTTTACCCTTTCCAAAATTGTAAATGAACAGTGCTCATGAAGCAAAATATAACCAAGAAAGATGACTTCAGTTTTTTAAAACAGGATTCATATTGAAAGAAAAACAGAGTAAAATTCTGCTAATCCAAAATCGGATTGTGCAGCAGTTTGGTGGTTCAGCAGCCAGCTCAGTCATTTGACTGGAGTGTGAACTAAGGTTCCAGAATGTATTGGAAGTCCATAGCCTAATTTAAAAAAAAGGTTTAGTCTACGGCTGGGGCAAGGATCAAACTGTGGGCAGGATTGGAGATGGGGTCCAAAACATGAGGGGTTAGGAATATAGGATGATTTGTAGTCAGAAGACAGTAAACTTTCTTATCTCCTGCTCCCTTTGAAATGACCTGGTAAACTAGAAAATTTATTCTACCTCTGGGTAACAAATTAAAGTGCAGAGGATGCAACAGGAATAACATCTCCTAATACAGAAATCTGCAAGTCTGGCTTCAAACTCCCAAGCATGCCAAATTGTCGGAGTTTTACTATACAAGATAAGAATGGTAGCATTATGCAGAATTCAAGCAAGTAAAATCAATTTGCTCCATGAAGAAATAGATCCAAAGTATCTATTATTGTTCCAGCAGTTCTCCTCAGTGATAACTTTAGGTAATAGCTGACATAATTTTTAAAAACTGCCACAAAACTGGTCAAGATGGCACCAAACTGTGGCCTCCATTGAAGTCATGGCTCAGATTTAGTTGCTTTTTCTTAAAGTTCGTAGGAATGGTTGTTGGGGACAGAGATGGGAATTAGGGATTAGCTAGAGGCATAAGGGCAGGGATGTGGGGGAGTCTAGGCCTCCGCTCCAGGCTCCACACCTTACGGCCAGCAACATGGGCAAGTGATAATAGACATCTGGAGTTCAGGCCTCCAATACCTGTTCAAGGGCCAGTGACGTGGATGGGTGATGAAGGATATCCAGAGTCTAGGCCTCCGCTCTATATTCGAAGACTAGTGACGTGGACAGACGGCAAAGAACATCTGTGCATGTCGGGCTGTCCTCGGCTGGTGGGCCCCATGATCAGATGCCCATGCAAGCAGGGGACATGAGTGCCAGTGAGTCGGGAAGCCCAGACTTCAAGGCCTGGAGCTCGGGATCTTGTCATTGGTTAGTCCTAAGGTCAATAACAAAGATCAAGGCCAAAGGTCAATTGGACGTTCAGAAGTCAAATCCTAATGGTTGAAGCCTGGAGACTGGAGGCCCTGATGCTTGTCCTGGGTTGGAGGTCTGTCTGTGTGTGTGGGTGGATGAACGGGAGGAAAGGGGCATGTTTTGCTGTTGTCGCTCTGTTGCTTTCAATGTTCTGTTTTATTATGTTCTCTGTTTAATCTGCCGAGCATCGTGGACATGCTATGCTGGTGCCGAAATGTGTTGATTGTTAACACAAACGGCACATTTAACTGTATGTTTTGATGTACACGTGATAAATAAATGAATCTGAATCTAAGATCTGAAACAAAAACTGTCATAACACAGGCATCATTAAAGAATAAAACATCAAAAAAATCAAACATTTAACTCGGTATCAATGACAATTTAAATCATTTATATTTGATGATCTATATTCTACTCAAGTTCCCTGAATTCCCATGAAGAGTTTTGTTAACACTTTGAAAATTTACTGCTTTTTCAGTGAGAACATTATTCGTGTAAAGTGAGAATTAAAGATTCAGACAGTTGATACTGTATTTATTGATAAATCCTCAGCCGCTCACAAGTGTAAAAGCACACCAATATTCTCTTTATTTTTTCCCTCTTGCACTGTCATCTGTTTGTAAAGGAGAATTTCTGCTTGCAAACCAAGCATTACAGTCAGCCTATTAGCACAAAGTCCTGTCAGTCATCTGTTTAACCTGCCTTAGAGAAACAAGAGAAGCAGACCTTAAGAGAACTTTCTACCTTAGAGAACTTTCTCCTCTTGTTCTTCTCCACAATGTTGAAATTCCCCTGCCCTCTTATTTTCTGGTCAGAGGTTAAACTGCCGACCTTTCACCTGTTACTCATGGAGTTTTTTTTGTGTGCAAAAGATTTCACAGTCTGCTTCTGCCTGGATTAGCTCCTCTTCATGAACAAAGGGAAACTCTTTGTACCAGCAGCTTGGCCAAGGAGCCTGCTCGTCAAGGGAAGCTGCTCCTACTTAACATTCACAATGATCGCATTGTGAATTCCCTGTAAGTCCTACATCTCTGCGTCTAGACTTTTACCCAGCTAGACAGCCATAGGAGAAAATCCTGTGAGGCACTCAAGTGAAAGGAAACCAAAGCAGCCTGCTGTGAAACTGATGAAGATGTCAGTTTCCTGGACAGAAAAAAAAACTTTCTATTGTTCAACACACTTGCAGAAACAAATGTTCAAGAATCAAAAGCAATAGTTGTGATTTTATTTATGGACCAGTCAGAAAGTTTTTCGACAATACCAGTTCGTCCCCACCTCTCAAGTAACAACCAATGAAAATGGCCAAGATATGCTAATCATTAGTACCACAATTTTTCCTGTTCTTCCTCCCTGAAATGTACAAAGGGACGTCTAGAGTTTGCAAGGTGAAGAATTAAAATTGACAGCTTGTACATTTTTATTGCCCCACCTCCCTTCCGCTTCACAAGTTGCACAAATTTAAATGAACACTTACAGTACCAAGTTCAAAATGTTAAATCTGAAGCTTGGCTCCATGAGAAAAATACAAAAATACTGCAGCGCTATAAACTGATGGTTTTATAAACATATTAAAGTGACCAGAGAATGATAACCAACAACATATACCAGTGAAATTAGAGGTCGTAAAAGAAATGAAATGCTTACACATTTAAATGTTTACCCTATAATGTATGATTTTAGTGAAGGTGCCTTAAATTACTTGGAAGACAATAAAGATATCAGAACAAAATTGATCAAAGAAACAAAGTATTCTAGGCTTAAAAAGTACACAGTCTTTCTTGACAGAAAAGTAAATTCATTTAGATTAATGTTACTGGAAATTTCCCAAAGTATGATATTGGTTTTCTTCACTAATTAACAAGAAATTTCTTTATCCATTAGAAAGAATCAGTGGAAAATTTCACACACTATTTAAAAATTATTCCTCAATGTAGGCAAACACCACAGTGAATGATTTGCTATGTGACAGCTTTATCAAAAGAACAATCCAATTTCTTCCACTCGTCTACGCTGCTTCCCTGAAATATATTCTCCTCCAAATGATTATACATTTTCCCTATCTATCAGGGCTTTATTGAATCTGCATTCACTACTCCAGCAGACAGTACGCTCCAAACCATAACCAACAGGACAGCCTGTCACCGTCTGTATTCTCCCCCACAAGTACCTTAAACATGATATTGCAAATAAAAATGTGGCAGACATTATTACCAATAGCTATCCATTTATACTCACTGCAGAGAAGGGAAATAGCACAAATCACCCAAGGAGAGCAGAAAAAGAATGAAGAACAACAAAACTAAAGCAAAATAGTGAAAAAAGAAGCAAGGGCATACAGACGTGACAAATCCTCAGATCTTCTGATTTGAATTGCTGTATATTGAAGAAAATAAGTGAAAATCCTTAATGACTCAAGGAAAGAGGGCACTGAAATAACTACAGATGAAAGCCTAACATACAAAGGGAAGGGCAAAATCATGCTCCGTAATAGCTGAAAGTTCCAATAGGCAGTAAGGCCCATCCAAGCTTCACCATTCAACATATCTTCAACAGTTATATTTGCATACCACAACACAAAGTTTGAAATACACTGGCAGTCCTATTCCAGTAAAACCTAGTAGATACCACCTCCTGGTCTACATCACATCTAGTGGCAGAGCTCAGGTTATGCTAAGTTAAGGGTATGAATCCACTTCATTTGAATGTGGTCACCAACTGGATGGATGAAGAAGGTACTAGACACAAAATGTTGGAGGAACTCAGCTGGCAAACAGTCAACATTTCAGGCCAAACCTTCATCGCGAATGGAAAGGGAGGGGAGAAGTCAGAGTAAGAAGGTGGGGCGGGAGGGGAGGAAGACGTACAAGGTGGTAGGTGATAGGTGAAATGGGGAGAGGGGAGTGGGTAAAGCAAAGAGCTGAGAAGTTGATAGGTGAAAAGATAAAAAGGGCTGGAGAAGGGGGAATCTGATAGGAGATGACGGAAAATAATGGAAGAAAGGGAAGGGGGAGGAGAACCAGAGGGAGGCGATGGGCAGGTAAGGAGATAAGGTGAGAGAGGGAAACAGGAATGGGGATTTGTGTGGGAGAGTGGGGGGGGGGGGGGTGTCAAGGCTTGCGATTTGGATTTCCAGTATCTGCAGATTTTCTAATAGATGAAGATGTTTTTAGAATTAATATTAATGTTTCACTAACTTGCCTCATATAATGTGATTAGTAAAATTAATATAATGTGATTTATTAAAATTAAACACTTTAAATACCTTTGATTATCAGGCATTTAAAATCAATAGATTAAACATACTGAAAAACAATGCCCCTGTTGGTTAATGGAGCAGAGTGGGTCTCTTTTCCATCACCTTAGGCCTGTTTGCCATTCACGGATTATTCAACCTGTTGCAACAAGCACAGTAATGAATTCTCGATTTCAAGTGGGTCAAAGGGTTACAAAAGATTAGTACAGTATTAGGAATTGCATGCAGAACCAACACAA
Source organism: Hemitrygon akajei (assembly GCF_048418815.1). Classification (NCBI taxonomy): domain Eukaryota; kingdom Metazoa; phylum Chordata; class Chondrichthyes; order Myliobatiformes; family Dasyatidae; genus Hemitrygon; species Hemitrygon akajei. The sequence goes on along the minus strand of NC_133135.1, from coordinate 72,368,798 downwards.
GAGGGGTGCTGCATCAGAATAATCCAACTTAATAGGTGGGAGAGCAATTGTAATGAAAGAAAATGCAATACTGTCCATGTGAATACAAGATAGAAATTCTTCAAGCAGCAAAAAAAAACTAGAATAATTAAAAGTTCAAAGTCATTTATGTATCTATACATACAGATAATTAAAATAACATGAAAGAAGTACAGAATATAAAAATAAAGGCTGATGGAATGCTGGACCTTTTGCCCAGAAGTCTAGGATATACAAGGTTATAAACCTTGCTGCAGATACAAAGCCCCAGAGGACGGTGAGCTGCCCTGCGTCCTGCATTATTATATTCATACATCAAAAACTAAACAGAATGCCAACTAATCTCCAAGATTAAACCATAACGAGAGATTGGACAATATATAAATTAAAGAGAGAGATAAAGAAAAACTATTTTTATGGATTAAGGACTCTAGGACTAAATGGATTACACAGTGAATCGGGCATTTTAGGAATGAAATTGGGGTTCACTTCTAAACAACAGAAACGTGGAGATCTCTTCCTACAACAGCAATCATTGCATTTAAATCCTGTGATATATTAAGTTTTTGTAGATAATGAATTAAAGAATATGGGAAGCTGGAATTTGAATTTGGATCACAAATCAGGCAAAACCTCATTACGTGGTTTGAGTGACTAAGTATGTATGTAGCCTGTCCCTGTTTCCAACAACTTTTTACCTCTGAGTAATGCAACCCTTCTGTCTATGGACTACATAATGGCAATCCACTTTCCTTGCAAACAACCCAGTGTATCTCTTCTGAAGCTAATAAGTGCTCCATTTGGCCCAAACTAGTATTTTATCTAAGTTCAACATAATCTCTCTCTTTGTCCACTGTTCAGAAAATCTAAGAAGTAAAAGTAATATTCAAAGGCTATCCTGTCAACATGGCTATCTTATATCTTCCAAAAGTATTTTTTACAACATTGTACAAAGAAAATCCAGACGGAATCTTGCTCATTATTGTTAACACCAATGAGCTTTCAGTTAATATTGACAATACCTGAGCAGTGTTTGTGTCTCCAAACACCATTTCACCATGAAAACATGTAGACCAGGGTATAATTGTTACTGTCAAGGCAAATTCCTGCAGTTCATAATGAGAATGTCATTTCAGAGTCAAATGGCAATCATTTCAAAAAGAAAAGGGGACAATATCGTGATAGCCTTGGGATGACAAAACGCAAACAGCAACAAATGGTAGACAGAAGAAATAAAAATCCAAACAATGCATGAGTTCAGTGAGTTTCCAAATCAAGGAAGAACTGGAAAAATTATTGTAGCCTCATGTCAGAAAGTTTATAAACAAGGATCTGTCACAGTGAAAACCAAGTTAATCAGAAAAGAGCTTTCCAAAGCACTTTTCCATGTCAAAAAAACATAATAGTCATTTCAAGGCGATGATCCCAATATGGAGAATGGTATTCAATATAGTTACATGATGGATACTATGACATTGTTTTACAGAACTTATTCACCTGAAAAAGAAAACATCCAAATTTCCATTGATACCTTCTTTAAGCTTCATTCATTGATCAGCTAGTTAAAGTCACATGCAGACCTCTTATCAATATGGAAACTCCAAGCCCAGATTCATCTGCATCACCCTTGCCAAAGACCAGTGCCATTCACCTTTCCTGTACAAAATATTGTCCCAGGAGCAGCAACGGAAAGTATTTTTCCTTTACATTCTTGCAAAACAACTTCTAACTTCATTCCAAGAAACAGCAGACTAGGTCTTATCTCAATGCATAAATTTGCACAATATTATAACCCATTCTTATTCCAACCTAACATGAACACAGATAGATTTTGCCAGAGATGTTAAACATCAGATGGGAGGGTAGTTCTTCATTAATAAGCACTAATGCCAAATACTGCATTCACTACCCAGTGTTCTGTCTCTGGCGAGGTGCAGAATGTTCAATACAGAACTGCCTGACCAGTCTCGCTCATTACCTGACTTGAAACTTTAACTGAATAAAGTTATCAGATATTCGGCAGCATAGATCAACATGAAATGTTCTTTTCTCTGTGTAAAGATTTATATTAATTCACATCAGAGGTTAGAAAATGCAAACATGAGTATCCATTGCACAGCATCGTTTATTTCATTTTCACACCATTAAATGAGTGCTGTAGCGATGTACTACATACAGAGCTAAAGACGACACGCAGTCGGTAAGCCGTTTCGAGACTAGTTTATTCTAACTTCGCAGTGCTGGCATTTAATCCCTAGCGCCCGCCCTCTCCGGGCGGAAATGACGTCAGAGGTGCATTACCAAAGTCTCTCCCCACGCGCTGGCTATTTGTGAGCCGGTTCGCCTGCACAGAAAGTGGGTCGCCACATAACCCCTCCCCCCAGAACCAGCGATACACCCCCCAATGTCCACAGTCTGGATCAGCCTCTGTTTGGGAGGTGTGCCTCTGCGCCACGGTGCCTGAACCTCGACCGGCTGCGCCAAGTCCACATGGGCCGGTTTGAGTTGGTCCACCGTGAAAACCTCCTCTTTCCCTCCAATTTCCAGAATGTACGTGGACCCGTTGTTGTTGATCACCTTGAACGGCCCCTCGTACGGCCGCTGTAGCGGTGCCCGGTGTCCGCCCCTTCGTACAAACACAAACTTACAGTCCTGCAGGTCTTTGGGTACATGGGTCGGGGTCCGTCTGTGCTGTGAAGTCGGCACGGGGGCCAGGTTGCCGAGCTTTTCACGTAGTCTGTCCAGGACTGCTGCGGGTTCTTCCTCTTGCCCCCTTGGGGCTGGTATGAACTCTCCTGGGACGGCCAGGGGTGCACCGTACACCAACTCAGCCGACAAGGTGTGCAGATCCTCTTTGGGCGCTGTGCGACTTCCAAGCAGGACCCAAGGAAGCTTGTCCACCCAGTTAGGTCCTCTCAGGCGGGCCATGAGAGCTGACTTCAACTGACGGTGGAAGCGTTCCACTAGACCGTTCGACTGTGGGTGGTAGGCAGTAGTGTGGCGTAGCTGCGTTCCCAACGGGCTGGCCACAGCCAACCACAGGCTAGAGGTGAACTGGGTGCCTCTGTCAGAGGTAATGTGGGCCGGTTTCCTGAAACATGCTACCCAGGTTGCAATCAGTGCTCGGGCGCAGGAATCGGCAGATGTGTCGGTGAGCAGGACCGCCTCTGGCCACCTTGTGAACCGGTCTACCATAGTTAGGAGGTACTGCGCTCCTCGGGACACTGGTAGGGGGCCCACAATATCCACATGAATGTGGTCGAACCTCCGGTGGGTGGGTTCGAACTGCTGCGGCGAGGCTTTAGTGTGCCGCTGTACCTTGGCTGTTTGGCACTGCGCGCACGTTCTGGCCCATTCACTGACCTGCTTGCAAAGTCCGTGCCACGCGAACTTGCTGGAGACCAGCCGGACGGTTGTCCTGATAGATGGGTGCGCCAATCCGTGTATTGAGTCGAAAACTCGCCACCTCCAAGCTGCCGGGACGATGGGGCGAGGTTGGCTGGTAGCCACGTCGCACAGGAGGGTCCTCTTACCTGGGCCTACAAGAAAGTCCTGCAGCTGCAAACCCGAGACTGCGGTCCTGTAGCTGGGCATCTCGTCGTCTGCCTGCTGCACCTCCGCCAGTGCTGCATAGTCCACCCCCAGGGACAGGGCCTGGACAGCTGGTCTGGAGAGTGCGTCCGCCACGACGTTGTCCTTTCCCGAGACATGCTGGATGTCCGTCGTGTACTCGGATATGTAGGACAGATGTCGCTGCTGGCGAGCCGACCAGGGATCAAACACCTTCGTAAACGCGAAGGTCAACAGTTTGTGGTCCGGGAATGCGGTGAACGGCCTGCCTTCTAAGAAGTACCTGAAATGCCGGATTGCCAGATACAATGCCAACAGCTCCCGGTCGAAAGCACTGTACTTGAGATTGGGTGGTCGTAGGTGCTTGCTGAAGAATGCCAGGAGTTGCCAGCGCCCCTCGATGAGCTGCTCCAGCACCCCACCAACTGCTGTGTCGGATGCGTCCACCGTGAGGGCGGTCGGAACGTCCGTTCTGGGGTGCACCAGCATCGCGGCATCTGCCAAGGCTTCCTTGGCTTTAACGAAAGCGGCCGCGGCCTCCTCGTCCCAAGTAATGTCCTTGCCTTTACCCGACATCAGGGTGTACAAAGGGCGCATGATACGGGCTGCTGAAGGGAGGAAACGGTGGTAGAAGTTCACCATACCAACGAACTCCTGCAGGCCTTTGACCGTGTTGGGCTGGGCAAAGTGGCGGATCGCGTCTACCTTGGCAGCCAGAGGTGTTGCCCCGTCTTTGGTAATCCTGTGGCCCAGGAAGTCGATGGTATCGAGACCGAACTGGCATTTGGCCGGGTTGATCGTGAGGCCGAAATCACTCAGGTGGGAGAAGAGCTGGCGGAGGTGGGACAGATGCTCCTGGCGACTACTGCTGGCTATAAGGATGTCGTCCAAATAAATGAACACAAAGTCAAGTTCGCGTCCCACCGCATCCATTAGCCGCTGGAACGTCTGTGCGGCATTCTTCAAGCCGAACGGCATTCGGAGGAACTCGAACAAGCCGAACGGGGTGATGAGTGCTGTTTTGGGGATGTCTTCAGGGTGCACCGGGATTTGATTGTATCCCCGGATGAGGTCTACTTTGGAAAAGATTCTTGCCCCGTGCAGGTTTGCTGCAAAGTCCTGTATGTGCGGCACGGGGTAGCGGTCTGGAGTTGTAGCCTCGTTCAGTCTGCGGTAGTCGCCGCATGGTCTCCAGCCCCCTGTCGCTTTGGGCACCATGTGCAGGGGGGTAGGCCCATGGGCTGTCGGACCTCCGTACGATCCCCAATTCCTCCATCCTCTTGAACTCCTCCTTCGCCAGGCGGAGCTTTTTCGGGGGGAGCCTTCGTGCGCGGGCATGGAGGGGTGGTCCCTGGGTTGGAACATGGTGCTGTACCCCGTGTCTGGGCATGGCTGCCATGAACTGTGGTGCCAGAATCGATGGAAAGTCCGCCAGCGAATTTGTTGTCCGACAGCGTGATGGAGTCCAGGTGTGGGGCCGGCAACTTGGCTTCACCCAGGGAGAAAGTCTGGAAAGTCTCGGCATGTACCAGTCTTTTCCCTTGCAAGTCGACCAGCAGGCTGGGAGCTCACAAGAAGTCCGCCCCCAGGAGTGGTTGGGCCACGGCGGCCAATGTGAAGTCCCACGTGCACCAGTTGGCGCCGAACTGCAGCGGCACTGTGCGGGTGCCGTAGGTCTGTATCGTGCTGCCATTTGCGGCCCTCAGGGTGGGTCCTGGCTTCCTGTTGCGTGTGTCGTACCCCGTCGGGGGCAAAATGCTGATTTCCGCTCCGGTGTCGACCAAGAAGCGGCGTCCCGACTGTTTGTCCCAGACATACAAGAGGCTGTCCTGGTGGCCAGCCGCCATAGTCATTAGCGGCAGCTGGCCATTGCAGGGCGGGCGACAACGGCGGGCTTCTGTGCCCCACTGCTGGTGGTAGAAACACCACTGTTCACTGTCCTCCTCACTCCTGCCTCTGTGTTGTGTGCGCCCCCCTGCCGGGCCTGGTCTGGTCCGCTGTTGGGCGCGTAGCCTGGTAATCTGACCAACAGATGCCACACTCTCCCTCTTGGCTTTCCACAGCACGTCTGCCCGGGCCGCCACCTTCCAGGGGTCACTGAAATCTGCATCGGCCAGCAGCAGATGTATGTCCTCGGGCAGCAGCTCTAGGAACGCCTGCTCAAACATGAGGCAGGGCTTGTATCCGTCAGCCAGGGCCAGCATCTCCTTCATCAATGCTGATGGCAGCCTGTCTCCCAAACCATTCAGGTGAAGCAGGCGGGCACCTCGCTCACGCCGTGAGAGGCCAAAAGTCCCAATGAGCAGCACTTTGAATGCTTCATGTTTGCCTTCTTCCAGGGGAGACTGTATGAAATCCGCAACCTGGGCAGCCGTCTCTTGGTCAAGGGCACTCACCACGTGGTAGTAACGCGTGGAATCAGAGGATATCTGCCGAATCTGGAACTGGGCTTCTGCTTGGCTAAACCACACGCGTGGTCGCAGCGTCCAGAAAGTCGGCAGTTTTAGCGAAACTGCATGAACAGATGAAGAGTCCGTCATCTTTGGTCCAAATCCCGTTTGGACCGTCGAGGTCACCAATGTAGCGATATGCTACACACCACGCTGAAATAACGACACGCAGTCGGTAAGTCGTTTCGAGACTAGTTTATTCAAATTTCGCGGCGCTGGCATTTAATCCCTAGCGCCCGCCCTCTCCGGGTGGAAATGACATCAGAGGTGCATTACCAAAGTCTCTCCCCACGCGCTGGCTATTTGTGAGCCGGTTCGCCTGCGCAGAAAGTGGGTCGCCGCAATGCATCTAATCTCATCTGAATTCTAACCCAGGTACTGGCCTCAACTATCTGAATTCATTATCAGTGAACATATTAGTGCATCAAAAGATAGCTTTTGTGAACTTTGCTCAAACCAGCCCTTGAAGAAAAAAACTTGCGGACAAAGGCTTTCCAGGTTCAATATAACATTCAATATAAGATTAAATATATTCAGTTTCTCAATCCACTGTTTATGTACATGAAAAATTATTTTTGTGCTTTCTTCTTTACTGTTCATAGGCAGTGAGCAGTTGTTTATTGGCAGGTATTTATAAAACTGTACTTAGATTTACAAGGGCCCTTGGCTCTAGTTACATTCTGTAAACTCCAAGTTTGTACATTAATATGCTGCAGGATAACTGTAATCTGTTCTGTATTTGAATGCTACAAAAATGTGAAGCTAATGACGATTTTTTGCAAAATTACTGAACAAATATTAACCTCCAAATAAAATTCCTATTTCCTATCAATCATAAAATCATATCTCAAGTTAAAAATTTGGAATATTCTCATTAGGAGACTTTTCATGGAAAGATCCCTGCGGTCAGAATTTTAAAAAAGTAAGTCAAATGAAACTCCCTGCTATTTTTATGCCACATTTTGATTTGCTACTTGATATTCAACTCTCCACAATGTAGTTCTTTTTTATCACAATCACAAAATTTTTCAATCCACTTACTTATCACAACGTGCGAACTAAAAAGTTCACATGAGAACATAACATGAATGCCATCACCTTAAAATGAAATGCAGTGGACTCCAGTCAATTGGGACACACTGGAACCAGTATATTTTGGCCCAAATCAGAAGCTGTCTCAATCAGCTGAAGTTTCATGCAAATGTATTAAAAAAAGGCAAACTGCCATTCAACTGAGTAAGGATTTGTGCATTTAAATGAAATGCAGAACAGATTAGAACATTACCAATACCTCTAAAGTATTATAAAAATGTGTTTGTCCTAATAGTTATCAATGGAATTCATCTGCCCATAAATAAACAAAATTAGCATAGACACCAAGTGCAGATAATGAACTAATTTCATGCAATGCTTTAGACAACTGCATCCTCCAAACCTTAATTTTTTTTGTAATATTCAAGACAACTTCAAATTCATTGCAGTTCTTAACTTGCTGAAGCAGTGAAATCATTTCATTTTCATTCCCGGCTGTTTCTGGCATCTCTAAGCCAGAAACTGTGGTCAGCAAAACAGTTCCAAATTGTTTTACTGCTTATTTCTCACCAACTATTAATGATAAAAATCACTGTTGTTTGAACACAAATACATGTAACTGATGCTATTTTAAAACTGATTGCTCTAAGCATGGTATAATTCTAACAGCTATACAAGTGCAAACATATTACTGTATGGTTCTATTTCATAGTGAGCTGCAGAAATACAAACCCAGTACAGTATAGTTATCTTTCATCAGAGCCTTTTACTTGTTTATTCCAACTACATGAGCATCCTAACAGAACCACATTGTGACACAACTCCAAGCATGTCTAACTTGAAGGAAATTGTATAATGCCTATATAAAATCTGAAGTCCGGTATGCAACCAGCCTCAAGTGAGATCAAAGGTGTCTCACTGCAGATCACAGATAGTAAGGACTATAAACAAAATGGGGAAATCATTTTCCAAGTTCGGGTCTGCACAGGCAAAATCTGCATTACCAACATGATACAAACAGAAAAATAACTTATACTATTTACTGCAAGATGAATTATACAAATTGGACATGTTCTGAATGTACCTTGAATCTGCATGCACTGAATATCTCATAAATTTTCAAGCTTCAATTCATTTAGGAGACAAAAAGCTCCATGTTAGTGTGTTGAACTGTCAAAGTCAGCGTATGTTAAACCAAAAGGTATTTTCAGTTTCAGAGACAACAAATTTTGTTGTCCTGACTGATAAACACTTTTGCTATGACCTTTACCCAATTATTTACCACTCAGCCTATTGCAAAGCAATGATAGATTACACCAGTTTGATTTATTAGATGTTCCAAAGGGCATCCATTTACTGGTTTCAAAAGAGCTGGGGCCCCTTACTTTATTGTTCAATTCAAAGCAAATGCTTCTTCAAATCTTGAAGAGTTGGTATATTTTCCACTGTGATTGATTACTTCCGATCACTGGAGATAGGCACAAATTTAAGATAATCAGAAACAGAATTTCAAGTGAAGAGAGGGAGCTGGGAGTGGGTTGTTGGAATGTATGCAGAATAATAAAATGTGGCCTTGGCCTCAAATCATGGTTGAAACAGGCCATGAACATACATTGGAAATGCTAAGAGTAGCGAGATTATATTTGTTGAATTGTACACAAAATTACATAAGCATCTAGAACAAATGAAGTCACAAATACTTTATCCTCAAAGTCAAATAACTGGGGATATTTTCACAACCTTGTTCATAGAGGTGCCTTACCAACCATATGACAACCAGGAATAGAGACCCTGTGTCTGATATTGAGAAAATAATTCGTAATAATCTGCCACAGTCTACAATCATTGCCAGTCATGAAAATTATCCAAATTATCTATTCTATCCTTTCTTTTAGAGTTCTGTCAATCATATTTGGCTCCCAGAGAAATTGGCTACAAGGTGGACTAAAAAGAGGCACTTTCATAGCTGATTTTTCACTTCCAAGATGATAATTTTGGACTAAAGCACATTTTTTAAAAGCTGCCACAGTGAAGAAAACTATAAATCAGAACACAAAACATTTCAAGGCTGTGCTATAAAGCAAATGTATTCATTAGATTTCTAAAACATAAAGCCTAGTATAAAAGAAAGATTAAACCTAAACATGTTTTTTCATCAATATGGCTGTCAACTTGCAAGCCATCAGGATCTGAATGCAAAAAGTTAGAGATGAGTAGTATTCCCTCATCAATCATCAACATATACAAGGTCAGATTAACTTAGACACTTGCTGGTTAACTAACAAAACTCACACTAACCATGTTAAGTGTAGTGGGCTCTGGACTTCTGCACACAGGCTGTCATCCTTGGAAATCAATGGCTTTCTGATTGAGTTGGAAGGCTACATTTGTCAATTTACCTCATTGGCCTGAGCTTGATAAGATTCATGATTATCATCCTGGCCAAATGACTAAATATTACTGGGTATTGATTCGGAGGTAAAGTGGATGCTAAAATAGTGATGAATATGTTACAGATGTTCTAATATCTTTGAACGCAAGAAGCACTTAAAAAGCAGTAAAACGGTGCCAAAACTTTGTTTCTGGTGACAGGCCTTAGTCAACTGTCAAAGCTTTCACGGCAGTTTTGGGAACAGTCTCTCCTCGGGGAACTGCCAGAACTCCAGTGCTATTGTAGTCCTGAATGCTTTGAACTAGGAATATTAGCACTGTGCATCATGACCAGGTAAGGGCCATGTGATGAGAGATGTGGTGTAACAACTCTGGACTGGGAGTACAGATGAAACAACATCTGGCTCTATAATTTGTATAGGGAACCAGAAATTAAGATTGCCTGTGCCCCTACTCATGGCATTTTATCAAATAATTAGGCAAACATTATTACATAATCTTTCAAACTGATTTCATAAGGGATTACAGAATTGGTTTTAGAGGTAAAAGCAACACAAGCATTTTAAAATTATTTTGCTTAAGTTTTATTTAGATGCTTCTGGATCTCTAATTAATTATGCAAAAACAATAATGATTTAAATTATTAATTTTACTTTTAATTTTTTTGCTATTCCTGAATGTCAAAGAAAACACTTAAACACAGTGAAATAATGTGCATTTTCTTCCAGTTTTTAGTTTAGCAAGTTGCCCCAAAAGATTTTACAGAAAAACCAATACTTGGTTAAGAGTATGAATTTTACGGAAGGTCAAGATCAAGTGTGGGAGGGGGAGGTTTATGGCTAAACTTGACTGCTGAAGGGTCAGGCAGCAATAGTGTTGAAAAGCATAGCAATGATCCCTTCAAACCCTCATTCAACTAAACTTGGATGAACAGGAACAAGGAGTTGAAACAGCTGAGTTGGAGAAGCTTCTAGCTGTTGCAAGAAATGAGTCATTATGGTTGATAATCTTGAAAACTTTATCCATTGGAGATCAATCTCAGTCAACAAAGATAAAGTGACACTCTAATGGCTATACTTCAATAAGAGTTTGAGGAGATGTTGTATGTCACCACAGGTTGTAGCAAATTACTCCCGATGTACCATGAGCAGCATTCTCACTGAGTGCATCACCACTTGATATGGAGGCTCCAATGCACGGGATCGAAAGAGGCTGCAGAGAGTTGTAGACTCAGCCATGACCATCATTGGCTCAATCCTCCCCACCATTAGGACATCTTCAAAAGGAGGTGCCTCAAGGCGGCAATATCAGTCATTAAGGACCCTCATCAGCGAGAACTTGCCCTCTTCCCGTTACAACCATCAAGGAGAAGGTACAGGAGCTTGAAGGCCCAAAATCAACAACTTAGAAATACCTTCTTCCCCTCCAGCACTAGATTTCTGAATGGTCCACAGACACTATTACTCATCATTATTTATCTTGCTCTATTCATTTATTTTTGTAACTTAAAGCAATTTTTAAGTCTTGTGTTGAACGGCTGCCACAAAACAACAGATTTCTTGACATATGTCAGTGACAATAAACCTGATTCTGGAACAACTAGGAGAATAATTTGTAGTACATATTTCCTTCATACTCTGATAGACATGCAAATGGAAAATTTCCAATCAGGAACTGCAAGAAAGGTGAGCATGGATTTGTCACATCCTTGAGGATACAGGAAGTGGGAAAGTGGTTGGAAAAGGACTGATATTAAGACAAAATTAAGGAATTGAGGACGGTTGTCTTTTACTTTCAGAGGTTGAGAGTTGAAAGTGGAGACAAAGGGGAGAATTTACAAAGGTTTTCCTCGCTGGAGAAGAGATGAAGAGTAGTCAAGATTCAGGTTTTCATATTGTGCAAAATGTAGATGATAGCACAGTGAAGACTCTTCAGAGTGGAATTTAAGAGTGCGCAATGTTTTGTTTATTTATTTGTTTTTCATGAACGGGATATGACTGGTCTATCCAGCATCCATTGTTCATTCCCAATGGTCCTGGAGATGGTGATGGTGAGCACTTAAACTGCTGTAGTCCTTTCAGAGAAGGCACTTTCACAATGCTTTTGGGATGAGAGCTGCAGTGTTCAGACCCACCATCAAAGAAGGACCAATGATATATTTCCAAACCAGGATGGTATGTGTCATGGAAATGGTGTGTTTTCATACACCGCTAATTCTGACCTCTTGGTGGTGGATGTTACATGCTTGGAGATGCTATCAGAGATAACAGGTTACAGCAATATAGTTTGTCAGTAGTACTAGATATATGACAGCCACTGTGCTCTACATGTGAGGAAATTAATGGTTAAGGTGGTAGATCGAGTATCAGTCAAGCTTGTTCAGTGTTGAAGCTGCAATCATTTAGTGAAGAATGTTCCATCATGCTCCTAACTTAAGCCTCACAGACAGCAGAAAGGTGCTGGAAAGTAAGGAGGCCAGTAAGCTGACGCAGGATACCAGTCTGATTTTATATCTACAGTTTTTATTTAGCAGGTCTGGTTGACTTTCTGATCAATGGCGACACCAAGAATGTGGAAGAGTTGGTGAAGGTGGTGCCACTGAATTCAAAGTGCTACTAGTTAAAGTATTATCTGGAACTTGTAAAGCACAACTTTTACAGTACGTGGTGTTAATCAGCACAAATGTAGAAACAGGTTTAAAATAACCAGTCCTTGAGTAATATTAGATTAGGACCATGCTAGGGAATTGTGGATATGTGGAATAATATTTTGTGTTAATTTGAAGATTTGTTTGAGATGGTTGGTAAAGAAAATTGCTAAACTTATCTTTATCTTATCAGCTTGGAAGACTGAACTGAGGAGGGTGAGAATCCAAATATTTGAAATAGCAATAGCAGCTTTGATGATGGCTGGCATAGATAAGACCATAAAATATAGGAGCATTCAGCCAATCGAGTCAGCTCCACCAATCCATCGTGGCTAATTTATTATCCCTCTCAACCCATTCTCCTGCCTTATTCCTAAACCTTTTAAATATACCCAATGATTTGGCCTCCACAGCTATCTGTAGCAATGAATTCCAAAGATTCACTACTCTCTGGCTAAAGAAATTCCTCCTCATCTCAATTCTAAACGGACGTCCCTCTATTCTGGTCCTAGACTCCCCCACGAGAGGAAACATCGTCTCCACATCCACTCCATCTAGGCCTTTCAATTTTTGATAGGTTTCAATGAGATCCCTCCTTACTCTTCTTAATTTCAGCAAGCGCAGGTGCAGCAGCATCAAACCAATATGTTAACCCTTTCAGCTAAGAATCATTCTCGCAAACTTCCTCTGAACCCTCTCCAATGTCAATACATAGAACATAGAATAGTACAGCACAGTACAGGCACTTCGGCCCACAATGTTGTGCCGACCCTTAAACCTGCCTCTCATATAAACCCCCCCCCACCTTCAATTCCTCCATATACCTGTCTAGTAGTCAAATTTCACTAGCGTATCTGCCTCCACCACTGACTCAGGCAGATATATCTTATGCAAGGCTCTCAGTACCAGTAACTGTGGTGTTAACTGTTCAGGCTAACAAAATGGCTTCTCTGTAATGTTATTTCATGCTGTAATAGGTTTCTGTGTTTGGAATGTCTGGGTTATGACTGCAGATGGGGTGGGGGGGGAACTAACCAATGGAGAATTGCTATGTTATCCTGTATGTGTAAGCTGAGCTGGAGTTTGTGGTCTTTTTTGGGAGGCGAGAGAGGACAGACGTGTGAGGAGCACACAGCGGTTCCAGGGAAGCAGACACTGGACGTCGGTGGTTCGGACAGTGACCGAAGGCTTAGAAGGTCGTTGTGGATGGAACTGGAGGCGTGAGCTCCAACATATTAAAATATTATGTGCACAAACTGATAAACTTACTAATTTGGTGCCTTTAAGTTGTCTGTTTCTACTAACCCATCACTAAGAAATAACTATAAAGCTGCAATTATTTACTTGCCTTTGGTGTATTGTCTGATATTTGTGTTGCGAGCGTGTACTGTGGGGGGGGGGGGGGGCATTACAATGTATTCACACCGAAATATTGCACTATTGGCGGGGTGATGGCGGTTCACCCTAGGCGAATGGGGGTAAATTGGGAGCATGGATACTACACTTAGAGAAGGGGCCCAAAACTGCTTACAATAGTCCAAGTGTGGTCTGACCAATGTCTTATAAAGCCTCAGCCTTACATCCTTGTTTTTCTATTCTAGTCCTATTAAAAAGCTAACATTGCATTTGCCTTCCTTACCTGCAAGTGAACCGTTCGGGAACCCTTTGCGCTTCTTGATTTTTGAAATTTCTCTGTTTAGAAAATAGTCTATGCCTTTATTCCTGCTACCAAAGTGCATGATCATACACTTCCCTACACTATATTCCATCTACCACTTCTTTGCCCATTCTCCCAGGTCCTTCTGCAGACTCCCTGCTTCTTCAGCAATTACCGCCCCTCCACCTATCTTCATAGCTTGGGCACAAAGCCATCAATTCCTTCATTCAAATCATTGAAATATAACATGCAAAGAAGCAATCCCAACACCAACCCCTGCAGAATACAACTCATCACTGGCAGTCAACTAGAATATGCCCCCTTTATTCCCACTCTGTGTCTCCTGCCAGTTAACCAATCTTCCATCCATGCTAGTATCTTTCCTGTAATACCATAGGCTCTTATCTTGTTAAGCAGCCTGATTTGCGGCACCTTATCAAAGACATTCTAAAGCAATATCAACTGATTTTCCTTTGTCTATCCTGTCTGTTATTTCCTCTAAGAATTCCAATTATTTGTCAAGCAAGATTTCCCCTTTAGGAAGCTATGCTGATTCTGGCCTGTTTTATCATGTTCCTCCAAGCACCTTGAAAACTCATCCTTAATGAAGGACTCCAATATCTTCCCAACCACTGAAGTCAAGCTAACTGGCCTATAATTTCCTTTCTTGTGCCTCCCTCCCTATTTGAAACCTAGAGTGACATTTGCTAGTTTTGAGTCCTCCAGAAGCATTCCAGAATTTAATAAATCTTGAAAGATCATTACTAATGCCCCCACAATCTCTTCAGCTACCTCGTAGTCCATCTGGTTCAGCTAACCTATCTACCATCAGACTTTTCAGCTTTCCAAACACCTTCTCCTTAGTAATGGCTACTATACTCACTTTTGCCCTAAAACACCCTTGAATTTCTGGCATATTGCAAGTGTCTTCCACAGTGAAGACTGACACCATGCATCTGCCATTTCTTTGTCCCCGTTACTACCTCACTAGTATCATTTTCCAGAGGTCCAAAATACCTTCTCCTCTCTCATTTACATTTTATATATCTGAAAACACTTTTGGTATCCTCTTTTATATTGTCAGCTAACTTACCTTCATATTTCATCATTTTATCCCAGATTTTCTCAAGTCTGAGTCCCTTTGACATTAAAAAAAAAGCACTGTTGGGACATTCAAGGCTAATTTCCAAAAAGGACAGAATAGATTGTACCAATGGTGGGGTTTTTAAAAAGCATAGAGAAGACTGTGTTTGAACAAATGAAAATTTCCTGCCTCAGAAGGCAAAAAAACTGATTCCCCAACTCTTTCACAGGCCAAGTATGATTAAATATAGTCCCACGAATTCAAGTAGATTGTTAATTACCTGGATAAGCAACACACACAAAATACGGAGAAACTCAGCAGGTCAGGCACCATCAATGGAGGGAAATGAGGAGTTGACATTTTTCAATTGAGACCTTTCATCAGAATTGGAAAGGAGGGGGTAGACCAGAATGAAAGTGTGAGTGGGGGGGGTGAAGAAGGAGCAAACATAGTGGATGGTAGATGAATCCAGGTGAAAAGGGGAAGGTCAGAAGGTGGGATGGGGTAAACAACATGAAAAACTGGAAGATGATAGGTGGAAGAGGAAGTGCTGAAGAAAAAAAATAATTGGATTCAGTAGGCAATGGAATTAAGAGAAGGGAATAGGAAACCATAGGGAGGAAGGGATGGGTGATGGACAAGTCATAAGGGTAGTGGAGCAGAAAGACGAGTACAAGGGCCAGAGGGATAAGGGGGAAAAGGGTGGGGGGAGTGGAAGCAGAGGGGATTGGTTGTTTGGAAGCAACAGAAATCAATGTTGATACCATCAGTTGAAGACTACCACGTCATAATATGAAGTGTTGCTGCTCCAAACCTGCGTCTAGCCTCAACTATGCAGTAGCAGACGCTG
Organism: Hemitrygon akajei; assembly: GCF_048418815.1. Lineage (NCBI taxonomy): Eukaryota > Metazoa > Chordata > Chondrichthyes > Myliobatiformes > Dasyatidae > Hemitrygon > Hemitrygon akajei. The sequence continues at coordinate 72,353,099 of NC_133135.1, read as the reverse complement.
TGAGCATACACGTCAGTGCGAAAATAGAAAGTAAAATTAAAATGGCTAACCATCAGGAAGTCCTGGCTGTTATAATGGACAGAGTGAAGGTGTTTGATACACTTGTTCTCCAACTTGCATCTATTTCCTCGATTCATAGGACGGATGACTAAAGCTAAGACAAATTCTTCACAGTCAGTCACTTTCAGCAAAAGGCATGGTTTATTTGTTAATAAAGCGTGAATCTTTAAAATGTGAAGTGTCATATGAATGCCAAATGCTAAAGAATATACAAACTGAGATTATGCACACTATAGTATTTGGTGTATTAAATGCTACTGCATTTCAGAACAAAGATCCAACTGGTAACTTCCAGAGGAATTTTTGAACTGAAAAATGGAAAAATGTTCTTTATTTGGAAGATGAGTCTAGGTGTGGGAAGGGTGGTAGGGATGTAATTCACTAACAAGTTTCTCCCTACTTCAGAACATTTTGATGAAAGACTTTTGTTACACAAACATGAGAAATTCTGCAGTTGCTGGTAATCCAAAGCAACAATCACAAAATGCTACAGAAACTCAGCAGGTCAGGCAACATCCATGTACATAAACAGTCACTGTTTCAGGCCGAGTCCCTTCTTCGGGACTGGAAAGGAAGGGGAAAGTTGCCAGAATAAAAAAGGTAGGGAGAGGGGAATGAGGATAGATACAAGGTTGATGCACCATCAATAACTCTCGAAGACGGGAGGCAAAAGACAGGCTTTTATTAGCTGCAAACATGACCACAACATCCTGGAGACTGAGGGAGCAGCAGTGCCTCCAATCGCCTTTATACAGGGGTCTGTGGGAGGAGCCACAGGAGCAGTCAGCAGAGGGGCGTGTCCAGACAGGGATACACAGAGTTTACCACAAAGGTGATAGGCGAAGCCAGGTGGGTAGGAAAGGTGAAGAGAGGTGGAGAGGAAGAAATCTGATAGAAGAGGAGCGTGACCATAAGAGAAAGGAGAGGAGGGGCACCAGACGAGGTGATGGGCAGCTGAAAAGAGGTAGGAAGCTAGACAGGGAATAGAAGAGGGGAGGAAGAGGGAAAATTATTTTTACCAGAAGGAGAAATCAATATTCATGCCATCAGGTTAGAGACAACACAGATGGTATACAAGGTGTTGCTCCTCCACCCTGTAAAGTAGCCTCATCATGGCACAAGATGAGACCACGGACCAGCATTTTTAAACGGGAAGAGGAATCAGAATTAAAATGTTTGACTAATGGAAATTTTTGCTTTTGGCGGACAGAGCGGAGGTGTTCGATGAAGCATTCCCAAATTAGAATGTGTCTCATCAATATAGAGGAGACGATCAGTTAGATCGCGCATAAAGATATATGACATTACATTAGGAATCAATAAAATAAATCCATTTAACCTTTCAGCAGTGTTGTACCCAAAGTCGACTTAAAAATTAATTATCTTACGGCAAATTTGGTAAACTCTTGCCAGATTCTCACTCCCAATCTCATTGGATATACCAAATTCAACAGAATATAAAATGCAGAGTAAATTGTGTAAATGAAAATACAATATATCCATAACAACACAGCAAATTTTAGGAATAAGTTCATTTAATATAATACAAATGTACACAATAAACTGTTTTCCTTAAATTATTATATAGCAAAAGGATTCTGATGCCCATTGTTTTAAATTATATAATTCCTTTAACCTTCCTAACATGTATTTGAAATTGAAAATTATTCAAAGCATCATAAAATATTTAAAAATTTTGTAACAATTTCCTCAATAAAATGTGAAAAGAAATGAGGGAGTAATCTTAAATACAAGCAACCAACATTTTATTCCCTTACTACTTAAGGGCAACACTGCATAAATTTATTGTGTCCTTCTTTGATGGGCTTAGATTTTTGGAAATGTCATTAATGTGATAAATCCAATTCCTGGATATGTAGCAGCTCGGTTTAATCTAGAGTATTGCAAGCACTAAAGTGGAACAAAGTGGAACAAACTACCTTAAAATCGAATTTCCTTCAAAGAAATTGACATTAACCTCAATATTCAACTCAAACACAACTAAATTACTGTGTGCAGCTCAGAAGGGAGTTTTAGGGGCATGTAAATCATATTTTATAAATATCAACTATCTCACTTTCAGGCAATAGATAATCTGCCAACATGCAAGCTATTTGCACATGTAACAACATCTCAAATGCTCCAGGTAATTAGAAGCAAGCTGTTGACCTAACTATTCCCAAAATATTACTTCATTTCAGAAGCCAACTTGATTCCTTGACCAATGGTTCACAAGGGCCTTATCAAGACCTTATCAAGATCATCAGGAACTAGGAGAGGAAAGGTTTGGGAGCATGATTATCCAAGAATATTTCTAAACGTAAAATACAAGAAACATAGAAAGACAACTGGCTCCTTGATCATACCGCACAGTTCACTGCACTGCCTCAGCACCATTTATATGTCCTATCCCATCATCCCTTTTCCCCTATTAAGATCTAAAATCTCTTGAAGGGAACGGCAAACCACCACAGCTCTCCAGGGCACAGGATTCCAAAGGTATGCCATACACTGAGCGAAGAAGTATTTGGAATACTATGAACACAAGGAAATCTGCAGATGCTGGAAATTCAAACAACACACACACAAAATGCTGGTGGAACACAGCAGGCCAGGCAGCATCTATAGGAAGAAGCACTGTCAACGTTTCAGGCCGAGACCTTTTGTCAGGAATTAACTGAAAGAAAAGATAGTAAGAGATTTGAAAGTAGGAGGGGGAGGGGGAAATCCGAAATGATAGGAGAAGACAAGAGGGAGTGGGGTGAAGCTAAGAGCTGGAAAGGTGATTGGCAAAAGGGATACAGAGCTGGAGAAGGGAAAGGATCATGGGACGGGAGGCCTAGGGAGAAAGAAAGGGAGAGGGGAGCACCAGGGGGAGATGGAGAACAGGCAAAGAGTGATGGGCAGAGAGAGAAAAAAATGGAGGGGGAGAATAAATAAATCAGGGATGGGGTAAGAAAGGGACGAAGGGCATTAACGGAAGTTAGAGAAATCAATGTTCATGCCACCAAGTTGGAGGCTACCCAGACGGAATATAAGGTGTTGTTCCTCTAACCTGAGTGTGGCTTCATCTTGACAGTAGAGGAGGCCATGGATAGACATATCAGAATGGGAATGGGACATGGAATTAAAATGTGTGGCCACTGGGAGATCCTGCTTTCTCTGGCGGACAGAGCGTAGGTGTTCAGCGAAACGGTCTCCCATTCAGCGTCGGGTCTCACCAATATATAAAAGGCCGCACCGGGACCGCCAGGATAATCAAGGACATGACCCACCCAGCCAACACACTTTTTGTCCCTCTTCCCTCCGGGAGAAGGTTCAGGAGCTTGAAGATTCGTACGGCCAGATTTGGGAACTGCTTCTTTCCAACTGTGATAAGACTGCTGAATGGATCCTGACCTGGATCTGGGCCGTACCTTCCAAATATCCGGACCTGACTTGCACTACCTTACTTTCTATTTTCTATTTTCTAATTATGATTTATAATTTAAATTTTTACTATATTTACTTCGATTTGTACTTCAGGGAGCACGAAGCGCAGAATCAAATATCACTGTAATGATTCTATGCTCTAGTATCAATTGTTTGGTGACAATAAAATAAAGTATGCAGTATACCACACCAGCTGACTCACAGGTGAAGTGTCGCCTCACCTGGAAGGACTGTCTGGGGCCCTGAGTGGTGGTGAGGGAGGAAGTGTAAGGGTAGGTGTAGCACTTGTTCTGCTTTGGAATATTATGCTCAGTTCTGGTCGCCTCACTACAGGAAGGATGTAGAAGCCATAGAAAGGGTGCAGAGGAGATTTGCAAGGATGTTGCCTGGATTGGGGAACATGCCTTACGAAAACAGGTTAAGTGAAGTCGGCCTTTTCTCCTTGGAGCGACGAAGGATGAGAGGTGACCTGAAAGAGGTGTACAAGATGATGAGAGGCATTGATCATGTGGATAGTCAGAGGCTTTTTCCGAGGGCTGAAGTGGTTGCCAGAAGAGGACACAGGTTTAAGGTGCTGGGGAGTAGATACAGAGATGTCAGGGGTAAGTTTGTTTTACGCAGAGTGGTGAGTGCACAGAATGGGCTGCCGGCAACAGTGTTAGAGGCGGATATGATAGGGTCTTTTAAGAGACTTTTGGATAGGTACATGGAGCTTAGAAAAATAGAGGGCTATGGGTAAGACTAGTAATTTCTAATGTAGGGCCATGTTCGGCACAACCTTGTGGGCTGAAGGGCCTGTATTGTGCTGTAGGTTTTCTATTGTTATGCCTGCGCCCCAACTCTGAGGGGTCGAAGATTCCCAAAGTAGCCCCCTCCTTTTTGAGAATCGCAAGATCGCTATTAATTCAGGTCAGGAGATCCAGGAAATGAGAGAGAGACGTTTGGAATGTCTTGGCCCCTCGGTGATACAAAGCTATGGGAAACGGCTATTGTCTCTTGGAGACAGAATTGTGTATTGAGTACTGTGCTTCGTGGAAGACCTCAGGCAACGTGGGCTGGTTGGGGGATGGCATCATTCCACCCTGAGTGACATCTGAGACCCCGTGAGTGGGGATAAAAGAGGGTCTGGGGAACAGTCCCTTCAGACGCACCAGAAGAAACGCTAGAAATCCTGTAACAGCGAAATAGCGAAAGCCGGTGGAAAGTCCATGTGCGTCCTTTTCCATTTGCCTCGGAATTGGTGGGCCTTGCCACGGAAGAACGGCTTTAGCTAACACAAAGGAGAAATCAGCCCCAACGACTCTCGAAGGATTGACATCATAAAAGCAGTGGGCAAGTTTAAACTCTCTCTCTTGACTCCAACCAAAGGCTGCAGCCTGCAGCTTGACTGAACTTGAGTGACTTTTATATTTCCATCGGACAATACATTATCCCCTAGTCAATGATAAAGCTATTTCTTATTGATTATTATTATACCCGCGCTTTTAGATTTAGTATTGACGATGTATATTATCCGTATGTTTGCATCGATGTTTTTTTTGGTGTATTTTTATCAATAAATACTGTTAAAAATAGTACCATCAGACTTCAACGGACCTCTCTATCTTTGCTGGTAAGTGACCCAGTTACGGGGTAAGTAACACTATGTTTCTAAGAAATTTTACATTTCAGTCCTACATGACGAACTTTGTATTCTCAAGCTTGGAGCCCTAGTTATAGGCTTCTTAACTCCAGCCTCTATCTTGTCAGGCCTTCTCAGTATTTTCTATGTCTCAATGACATCTTCTCAATTGTAACTGGGTCTATGCTATCCAATCACTCCACATTTTACATATCTGCTATCCCAGGAACCAGTCAAGCAATTATTTGCTGAATTCCTTTTAAGTAAATGTATTTTTTTTAAAGTTAGGGAGACTGAAACGGTTCACAATACTCAAAAGTTCTTGCTCTGTATAAATGTAGTCAGACATCATTATCCTAGGACTCAAACTCTCTTGCAATAAAGGGGATCATACCCTTTCCCTTCCAAGTTTACTTCTACTCTTCCATGTTGGCTTTCAGTGTACAAAAACACACAGGTCACTATGAACACCAAAATTGTCCAATTAATCATCATTTAAACATACACCCACCATGTGTTTTCCAAACCCTCCCCCCATTGAAGTGGACAATCTCACATTGTATTCCATTTGCCATGTTCCCAATCACCCACCCAGTTCATGTATATTGCCGTTCAACCCACATCACAACCCAAATTTCACTTTGTTTTATGTCATCAGCCACTTGGATCTATGGCAATTGGCCTCCTTAGCCAATTACTTTGTCAATAATGTATTACCCCTAATTTTACATGCCTTAACCTTGTTTACTATCTCCTTTGTGTGACCTCTTGAAAGCCAACTGAAAATCCAAAAACACCATATCCACTCATTCTTCTTGCCACCATTCCATTCAGTACATTCTCAAGCAATACGAAGAGCTTTAATAAACATGATTCCTTGTCATTAATGCATGATAATTCCACTCAATCATATTGATGTTTTCAAAGTGTCATGATATTACTTCCTTTATTACAGAATACAGTTTTTGTTCCCACTAATAAGTCAGTAGATCTTTTAAAAAGTTGCTAGTAATTGCAGCTTTCTTAAATACTTGTTAAATATTAGGATCACATTTACTACCTGCCAATCTGCTGGAAGTATTCCAGAGATGATACAGTCTTGGAAGATGATGGGTTCATCAACAACTTTCTCCAAATCCACCTCTCTAAAGCTCACATGATATTCCATCTCCTATGTTGTTGCCTATGTAAATCATTAGATCCCAGGAATTATTATTTTCAGGCTTATTAACCTCTCTAGCAGTTTAATTTTTAAACTAATAATAATTCATTTTATTTCTTCAATTACACTGGAACCTACATTTTCCAGTTATTTTCGTGATATTTCTTTTCGGTGTCTTCTACAATAAATACTGTCACATAAAGTGTCTACTTTCTCTGCCAATTTCTTATTCCCCAATACAAATTCTCTTGTCTCAGTCTGTAATTAGTCTCATTTTACATACTTTTAAAAACTCTTAAAAGTCATTATTTGTGTTTCTTATGTATCCTCTCACATTCTATCTTCCCCTTCCTTACAGTTTTTTTCAATTTCCTTGCTGAATAAAATGCTTATTCGTAAGGCCAGTGATGTTGTGGGGGTGAAACTGGACTCTGACGGTGGTGTCTGAAAAGAGGATGCTGTCCAAGTTGCATGCCATCTTGGACAATGACTCCCATCCACTCCATAATGTACTAGTTAGGCACAGGAGTACATTCAGCCAGAGACTCATTCCACCGAGATGAAACACTGAGCATCATAGGAAGTCATTCCTACCTGTGGCCATCAAACTTTACAACTCCTCCCTCGGAGTGTCAGACACCCTGAGCCAAGAGGCTGGTCCTGCACTTATTTCCACTGGGCATGATTAACTTATTATTATTTAATTATTTAGGGTTTTATATTGCTATATTTCTTCACTATTCTTGGTTGGTGCAGCTGTAACGAAACCCAATTTCCCTCGGGATCAATAAAGTATGTCTGTCTGTCTGTCTGTCTTCCCATCTTCAGTTCAATTGCTCTTTCTGGCACCTTTACAAGTCTTACCTTTAGATTTAATACTAGCTTTAATTTTATCAGTAAAGCATGGTTGGACCTGTTTTGAGGAGATTTTGAGCCTCACAAATAAACTAGTATTTCTTTCAATGCCAGCTTTTGCCTATGCCCTGTCATAACCTTCAAAATCATCTTCCATTAACTATGCCTAGTATGTTCTTCCTATTTTCATTATTTCTTTTAGTTGAGACAGAAATCCCTAGCTTCAGATTGAACAACACCATATTAAAACAACACACACAAAATGCTAGGGGAACTCAGCAAGCCAGGCAGCATCTATGGAAAAAAGTACAGTTGACCCTTCGGCCCAAACGTCAACTGTACTTTTTTCCATAGATGCTGCCTGGCCTGCCAGGTTCCTCCAGCATTTTATGTGTGTTGCTCGGATTTCCAGCATCTGCAAATTTTCTCTTGTTTGTGACCATATTAAAACATTACATAGAATCATTTCATTTATGGTGACCACATACCTAGGGCCCTTAACAACAAGATTAGCAACTAAACCTCTCTCATTACACAATAGCCCAATTCCTAAAAGGTTTTGTCAACATACTGGTCTCGAAATAAGCTTCTGATAAATATTGGAAATTCGTCTTCTAGACTGCTCATGTGATTTTCCCGCTCAGGTGGAAACTGATGCAATTACTAAGAAGGCACAACAGCATTGCTACCAAAGAGAAGGTACGGGAGCCTGAAAACACACACTCAATGTAATAGGAACAGTTTCTTCTTCTTCATCATTAGATTTCTGAATGGACAATGAATCCATGTACATTAACTCATTTTTTTTGCTATTATTTTGCACTACTTATTTAATTTTATGCATTTTTTTCTTATTGCAATTTATAGCTTTTTTAAAATTATATATTGCAATGTACTGCTGTCTCAATACAACAAACTTCATGACATATGCCAGTGTTACTAAACCTGATTCTGATTCTGGAAGATTAAAGTCCTCTATGATTATTATCCTGTTAATTTCCTTATCCACATTGTGCTCCACGTCACAACTATGAAGATGTCTATAAATCACTCCCACAAACATTCTCTATCTGCTGCTGCTTCTTAGCTTGAAAAGTGATGCAAAATTAGAATGTTTGGTTTCAGGCCAGATCCTTTCCAACTACTGTATTGAAGTCATCCTTTTTAATAATAAGCTTCTCTATCTCTTTTCCTTTTTGCATTTCCTTTCTAAACTTCAAATGCTGTATCCTGAAGCACTGAGGTCCATCCCAGCTTTGGTTGCCCAGCAGCAACCATTCTGTAATGGCCATTCGAGAATACCCAAATAAAGCCATGCTTGCTATTAATTCAATTACATTGCTAAAGATGCTGTGTTTGTTTAATCATTTAAAGTTTTCCTGATTCTGATGCTATTTACTGCTAGCTTTTGCTTCTGCAGTCTATCTGTTTTGCTGACTATAATTCTCACTTCCAGCTTTCATTCTCTCCTATTCCAACTCTCTTATCAGATTCCCATTGCCCTGCAAGAAACTCAGCAAGAACATTAGCAATCTGCAGGTACAACCCAAATGACTTCCACAGCAATACTCTCAAAATCTCAGAAATCAGACAGCTTCTCTCCAGCCAAGGATTTACGTGCTTTATACTTCGGTTTCTGTACTTGCTAGCATGTGGCACACAGGAAGCAATCCTGAGATTACTGCCTTTGAGTTTTTGCTTTTCTTCCTCCTTCCAAACTCCCTAAACTCAGTTTTCAGAACTTCATCTCTCCTATCTGTGACATTCACACCAATGTGCATTACTCGTTCATCACGCTTCTCCCTTCCAGGTGCTGCGCAGTTGTTCAGCAACATCCTTGACCCTGAGACCAGACAGGCAACACTCTGTCCTGGATTCACATCTGTCCTCCTAACTATCAACTCTCATATCACCATGGCCGTCCTCTCTTCACCTACCCTTCCTGTGTAGTTGAATCATGCGGTGCCATGCTCTCTGGATCACTGTACTCCCCTGAGCAGGCAACAATGTCATCAGTATCCAAAAGTAAGTGAGGTTGTCTTTGAGAGACTCTTCAAACACCTGCCTGTTTATTCTAGTCTAAAACGTTTAAATTGCAGTATGATCATCGTCCCAGACACACTGCCACAGAGTGCTCGGTCTTGCACCACAGCAGATTCTGCCCCGCTCCAGCCCTTAAATGCATTCAGCCACAGTCAGGCACATTTCCTGCACACCTGGTGCACATATTCTGCTTGACTGTATACAAGTTATAAGGCTGAAATTCATCAGGAACTACTCAGCAAATTCTCACCTATCAGCTAAGTGTCTTCCCCCTACGTGACTTTCTAATTATGGCTGCAACCTTTCAAACTAATTCAAGTGTAACTGACCACACTCACCATTGCACATGTCATACCAAAGTCCATACTCCAAGGACCATGAACTCCATGGAATGCTCTTATTAAGCAGGCCATGGCTGATACACTTCAGTGTTACTAGCTAAATTAACTGACTTCAAAGCATACCAATCCAGAGTAGGATTAGACCAGTCGGCCCTTCAAGCCCAACCCACAATTCAGTGACATCATAACTGATCTGAATGCAACCTCAGCACTGCTTTCCTTATACATTCACCTCCTTGCTCATCATGAATCCTTACACCATTGCCTTAAAAATATTCAAAGACTGTTTCCACCATCCTTTGTGGATGAGAGTTTCCCTGTGAGAAAAAAAAAATCACCTCATCTTTATCTTAAATGGGCTACCCCTAACTTTGTTTTTAAGAGTGATCCATTACTTCTACATTTTCCAACAAGAGTTAATATTCTTTCCAACAACAAAAACAAATCTCAGGATCTTGCATGTTTCAATCAAATTGCTTCTCACTTTCCTCATCTTCAATGGATATGAGCCCAGAACGTGCAACATTTATTTGTAAGGCAATCTGATGCTATCTATCATATTCAACGGGATGCTAGTTAAGTATATGAATTTCTAGCTAACAAAGACAGTGCACAGCCATCGACACCGCTTGGAACTGACTGACTCAGTGGCTGTGGCCATGGTCACTGGCTCCTGTACTGGCTTTACTCACCTCGGCGACTCACAGACTCACTTTTGGCTGATCCGTTTTCCCACTTAGCCCCAATCTCTTGCTTTTTCACCATATCCCTTCATGCCCTAACAAATCAAGAATCTGTCTATCTCTAACTTAAATATATCATATAACCATATAACAATTACAGCACGGAAACAGGGTATCTCGGCCCTTCTAGTCCGTGCAGAACGCTTACTCTCACCTAGTCCCACCAACCTGCACTCAGCCCATAACCCTCCTTTCCTTTCCTGTCCATATACCTATCCAATTTTACTTTAAATGACAATATCGAACCTGCCTCTACCACTTCTACTGGAAGCTCGTTCCACACAGCTACCACTCTCTGAGTAAAGAAGTTCCCTCTCATGTTACCCCTAAACTTTTGCCCCCTAACTCTCAACTCATGTCCTCTTGTTTGAATCTCCCCTACTCTCAATGGAAAATGCCTATCCATGTCAATTCTATCTATCCCCCTCATAATTTTTAATACCTCTATCAAGTCCCCCCTCAACCTTCTACGCTCCAAAGAATAAAGACCCAACTTGTTCAACCTTTCCCTGTAACTTAGCTGCTGAAACCCAGGTAACATTCTAGTAAATCTCCTCTGTACTCTCTCTATTTTGTTGATATCCTTCCTATAATTCAGTGACCAGAACTGTACACAATACTCCAAATTTGTCCTCACCAATGCCTTGTACAATTTTAACATTACATCCCAACTCCTGTACTCAATGCTCTGATTTATAAAGGCCAGCATACTTCTTCAAGTATGTGGCAAGCTTTCTTCACCACCCTACCCACATGAGGTTCCACCTTCAGGGAACTATGCACCATTATTCCTAGGTCACTCTGTTCTACTGCATTCCTCAATGCCCTACCATTTACCATGTATGTCCTATTTGGATTATTCCTACCAAAATGTAGCACCTCACACTTATCAGCATTAAACTCCATCTGCCATCTTTCAGCCCACTCTTCTAACTGGCCTAAATCTCTCTGCAAGCTTTGAAAACCTACTTCATTATCCACAACGCCACCTACCTTAGTATCATCTGCATACTTACTAATCCAATTTACCACCCCATCATCCAGATCATTAATGTTTATGACAAACAACATTGGACCCAGTACAGATCCCTGAGGTACACCACTAGTCACCGGCCTCCAACCTGACAAATAATTATCCACCACTACTCTCTGGCATCTCCCATCCAGCCACTGTTGAATCCATTTTACTACTTCAATATTAATACCTAACGATTGAACATTCCGTGCGGAACCTTGTCAAAGGCCTTACTGAAGTCCATATAGACAACATCTACTGCTTTACCCTCGGCAACTTTCCTAGTAGCCTCTTCAAAAAATTCAATAAGATTCAATAAAATATCCAATGACTTTGCCTCCAGAGACGCCTGTGACAACAAATTACACAGATTCACAACTCTCTGGCTAAAGATTTGTTGTTTTTTTCCGCACATCTGATGGTCTTGTGTGGGTTTTTTCTTTAAATGGTTTCAATAGTGTTTCGTTGCTCTGTGGCTGCCTGCAAGGCAAATCTGAAGGTTGTATACTGTACACATACTTTGATAATAAATGTACTTTGAATTTTTGAAATTGAATGTATTCGTTATTAAGGGTAAGCTGTTAAATAATTACATTTTTGTTCAATTTCAACATCAATACCAAAAAAAACAAGGTAATTGAGAAAGAAATTAACTATATATTCAGAAATCACTACTTTTCATCGGCTTTGTAAAATGACACATGCTTCGAAACAAACCACATTTGAAAATGTAAGGTAATTCTCAAAATCATTCCCTGACTTGAAAATAAATACTCCTGCTTCAAGACAAATCAACTGAATAATCAACTCAGTTGTTTCCATCCATCAGCAATAAAGAAGCAATGTTTTTGATATGCACGTTGGGTATCACCCGTCACCAACAATATTTGTAAATTAATGTAAGTTGTTTGAATATGCATATTCAAACAATTTTCACATTAATATGCTCATCTATTTTTGGATGAGAGTACAATATGCAGTTGAATTAAAGATTTGAGCCTGATAAAATTCAAGCTCCCTGTTCCATGTTTGGTCATACTGCCTGTATTACAAGACCAATGCAAATGCTGCTACTCCTGTAAAATGCCTTTCATTTTACAGTAAACGCAACCCCTACAAAATAAACAACAAGCATGGGTTTAGAAGGTAGTTAACTTGCCTGAGCAAACCTCGTAAATGCTTCACTTGTGACCAGAGGGGCGAGGAGAAACTGCATGAGGCAGCTACAAATTCAAGCAACACACACAAAATGCTGGTGGAACACAGCAGGCCAGGCAGCATCTATAAGGAGAAGCACTGTCAACGTTTCCGGCCGAGACCCTTCATCAGGACTAACTGAAGGGAAAGATACTAAGAGATTTGAAAGTAGTGGGGGGAGGGGGAAATGCAAAATGATAGGAGAAGACCAGAGGGGGTGGGATGAAGCTAAGAGCTGGAAAGGTGATTGGCGAAAGGGATACAGAGCTGGAGAAGGGAAAGGATCATGGGACGGGAGGCCTAGGGAGAAAGGGGGAGGGGAGCACCAGAGGGAGATGGAGAACAGGCAGCGTGATGGGCAGAGAGAGAGAGAAAAAACAAACAACTAAATATGTCAGGGATAGGGTAAGAAGGGGAGGAGGGGCATTAATGGAAGTTAGAGAAGTCAATGTTCATGCCATCAGGCTGGAGGCTACCCAGCCGGTATATCAGGTGTTGTTCCTCCAACCTGAGTTTGGCTTCATCTTGATAGTAGAGGAGGCCATGGATAGACATATCAGAATGGGAATGGGACGTTACAAATACAGTTCATTTTAATATTACAGTTGAAACATTCTGCAGTATTCCTGTCTACAGAGCTCAAACCCAAATTAGTGTTATTTGTAAAACCTTATAATGTCCAACTCTATTGATCAGGTTTGCCAGGCAGACAATTCATTTTGCAGTATCTACTCATCTTGCCTGTCTGACCCACTTGCTGGGACATGCTGAATGTACACCCTTTCAAAAAAAAAGTGGGAAATAGATTTTACTTCCTCTATATTTAAGTGAGAAGCTTCGACTAATCAGATGCTAGATCTTTTTAAATTTGCAGCAAAAGGCAAAGACCTTTGCAGGACAGAAAATGCTAAAAATGTGTTAAGCATTACTTACTCATTCAGAATAAAGCACGAAAATCAAATTACAACCTTTGTTAAAAATGCAGCAAAATCTCGAGTACTTACTGTATACCAACTGAATCGTAGTGGAATGTCAAACAGAATACAGGTTTGAGCTTTTGACACGACCAAGTCTTGGATCCGCAAAGAGTAATTAAGTTACATCACACATTTGCAGATGTTAGTAATATTATCAGAAGATACAAAAGGTGCCCTTTCGTACGAGCTATCTAACTACCCAATCTCTCTTGGCCTCATTTCTTCTTTTACACCTCTGTCAAGTCACCACTTAACCTCTTTTGGCTAAAAAGAAAAGCTCCAGCTTTCAAATTTGAAGGAATGATCATGAAAAATAATTGATGCTGAGGATTTTTTGAGACCTGTTAACATCCTGTGTTCAGAAATGTGTATCCAAGTCCCGGATATGCGTAGAATAGTTAAGTTTAACTAAGATGCTTCGAATATTAGGAAATACAAATGAGATTGAACATTCGCAATACTCTCCTCTCTGGATAGGCCTTACTTTGGAAACATTAATAGGCATTGATATTATTCTGCAATGACAATAATACAGTAACTGCAAAGTGTATAGATAGTCACACTCACCTTGTTGTAAAGACCATGGGTGCTTCACTATCTCCATTGTGTCGCTACACTTCCAAAATGAGTGGATCCAGACTCAGGAGATCAATGTATACAAAATCACAGGACATACATTTTGGGATACAAGATGCTAACAGGTCTCAAAAAAATCTTCAGCATCAATTACAGGTGTCCCCCACTCTACGAGAGTTTACTTTACGCCACTTCGCTTTTACGAAAGACCTACATTAGTACCTGTTTTCGCTAACCAAAAGAAATCCGAAGAGAATTTTTGCTTTTATCATAAAAGGCGAAATGTGAAAATAGCGTTCAGCGTTTGTTTTGCAGTGAGCCGTTATAGAGGCAGCGCACATCCCGAGCAGCCACAGCAGAGTGCCCCGAGCAGCGAGACATAATTAAGCGTTTCGATCATGGTGAACGAAATAAAGTCATTGTGTGTGCATTGAACTTGCCTCCATAAGTGAAACTACACTGTACATACATTATTTCTACTTTATATAGACTGTGTATTTATCATATCATTCCTGCTTTTACTATATGTTAGAGTTATTTCAAGTCAAGTCACTGCTGGTACAGTACATAGTAAAAATGAGACGTTTTTTCAGGACCATGGTGTCACATGACACAGTACAAAAACTAGACTGAACTACGTAAAAAAACAACACAGAAAAAAAAACTACACTAGACTACAGACCTACCCAGGACTGCATAAAGTGCATAAAACAGTGCAGGCATTACAATAAATAATAAACAAGACAATAGGGCAGTAAGGTGTCAGTCCAGGCTCTGGGTATTGAGGAGTCTGATAGCTTGGGGGAAGAAACTGTTACATAGTCTGGTTGTGACAGCCCGAATGCTTCCGTGCCTTTTCCTAGACAGCTGGAGAGAGAAGAGTTTGTATGAGGGGTGCGTGGGGTCCTTCATAATGCTGTTTCCTTTGCGGATGCAGCGTGTAGGTTTTATGTGTCATTTGGTATGATTGGTAGGTTATTTTTTGGGTCTGAGAACGCTCAAAAATCTTTCCCATATAAATTAATGGCAATTGCTTCTTCGCTTTATGCCATTTCAGCTTATGAAAGGTTTCATAGGAACGCTCTACTTTTGGATAACGGGGAAACCTGTATTTCTCATGACCCTCAAATGTGATCCCTCGAGTTACTGATTCCCACCCCAAATAAATAGTTTAATCTTACTTAACTTGTGAGAAAAGAAAAGCAATTTCAAATCTATAAGAGTGAGTGAGTGTGAGTGTGAGTGTGTGTGTGTGTGTGTGTGTGTGTGAGAGAGAGAGAGCGTGTGAGTGTGTGTGGGCACGCGCTGTTGCATTATCAAATGTCTCACCTTTGAGATGAGAATTGAAGCACTGGATTAACAAGATGTAATAGCACCACTCTGCTACCAATCCAAAGGCCCATCACAGATTATTAACCCCTTCTTCCTCAGCTTTCATGCCTCCATTTCCAGCTGCAGGATTAGTAAACAATAGATTTACCGTACTTCCCCTCTCTCACCAGCATTCACAGGATCTGTTTCCTTGAAACGCTTTGATTTATTTAATAGTCACAATTGAGTCCTCTTCTCCTACACATAACCACTGCCTATTCAATGATATGAGGTGCAGTACTTACTCTTTCAACTTCTTCCTTTACACTGTCCCAAGGCATACAGTCCATGTGAAGCAACAATGTACTTGTGCTGTGTTTACTGCGCACAGCTTTCTCACCAAAATGCAGCCTGTTTTGTGGAAAGCTCCCTCTAGTCCACAGAATCTATCATTCACTCCCACATCTATCTGCAGTTTTCTACACTTCCCCAATGAGGCTCAATATGAGAACTCCTCAGCTGTTGATTAGTCATATTGGACTTGACATCAGTGTCAAACTAATTACGACGCTGACTTCCAGTTACAACTTAACTAGGCCCAAAGTTGCGCCAGTTCACTAGTCTTATCACTAACTGTTTCTGCAATGGTAACCTCAGCCAACTTAATCATTTCATCACTTCTACCTTCCGTGTCATCACAAAGCTGACCTTAAATCCTTTGCTATTCATCCTTCCTTCTAGATATCTTTAAATTATTTTTTATCCTTAACTTTAATAGATGGTATCAATGTACACTAAGTGTCCAAAGATACTATCTCACATGTTGAACACTAAAAGCTATTTCAGTCTTTATTTAGGTTTAGATTAAATTAATGTCATAATCTGTATTCCTTCCTGACCAACACAATCAATTTTCTATTTTGAGATTTTACTCTGCACAAACTGCCTGACCAACCTGTCTGCATGTTTAAGATAACCAGGAAAAAATTGATTGCAAGGTGCCTCAGGTTGTTTGGAGACAAAAGAAAAGGTATCATACAAATGTAAATACCCTCCTTGCACCTGAATAGACATGAATTTAAAATGATATCTAAGATGTTGTTCCATATATTCACTGCTGTACTGAAACATCAATCTAACTAGAACAAGCCTGGACATGGCACTTAAACGCAAGAAGGCCAAGTGCTTCTTGTCAGTGTCATTAGAGATTAGTTCAGAGGAAACAGGGCAGAAGAATGAATGATAACCATTTGAGGCATGCATGTGAAACCATGGCTTATTCTTGCTTTCTATGACGATCATGAAAAAGTGAGCAATTTTGGAAGAAAAGGCAAGGAGCAATTAATGCTCTGGAAAGTGGAGGTAGATAGGTGATGAATGGCAAAGTGTTCAGGTATGTCATAGAGCACTTCGGCCAACTACATACATGCTAGTCTTGTGTTACTTTACTGGTCAAAATTTACCGGGGCTAATGACCAGAATGAGAGAATATGATGGTTTAACTGGGACCATCAATTGCAGGGAGAGAATTTGTTTGAACTGCAGAAAGAGCAGATAAATGGATAAGCAAATTTTACACAGTTGGGAATAGGAAACAATATAATTGACTTGATCTCCCAAGGCATTCAAACTGGGATTAACAGGGAGAAGGAGGGAAGCAGTGAATTGTTCAAGGGTGTGATTAAAAACAGCTTCATTTTGGGTGATCTAACAAGATCAAGAGGGTGTTCAATAGTATGGATAGCAAGTTTAATGGAAAAGGTTAAGGGAAGATTTGACTGTGGAAATTAGAGGAAAGAATGCTTTAGGAGTTTGAACTTGAAATCACACAAACCATCCAGTGAACTGGGTTTGAGGGAAAATTTTTCTGGTATGTGAGTGGACAGTCAATGTTAAATTAGAGGTAAGGCAGATGGAACAATTCAAAATGACAAAAGGAAGAATAAAACACCAGAACGAAGGGCGAACAGTTCAGGTATGGCTGATGACAAGCCATCACAATTTTGGTGAGAAAAATAGTGGAAACTACAGGAAGAGAAACTTCAGGTAATGACCAGGATTTTTATCCACCATTCTCCAAATTTCCATCCAGCCTGTGACTTTGATACAATTGGGCACAGGAAGTCAATGGACATTCCATGTAGAGATTTGTGATAGCTGATTTGTGATAACTGGCAGGACCGAGCAAGGTCCCCAGTCTGTACATTGAAATCAGCAAAAAAAATGCAAAAACACATCAAGGTCGTAGTACAGGAACCTGAAGACATACACCCAACCTTTTAGGAATAGCTTCTTCCCCACTGCCATCAGATTTCCGAATGGCCTATGAGCACATGAACACTACTGCACTATATATTTTTTCTATCTTTTTACACTACTTATTTAATTTTTAACACAATTCTGACTGTAATTTATAGTTTGTAAATATATATTCCAATGTACAGCTACAGAAAAACAACATATTTCACGACAAATGCCAGTGATATTAAACCCGATTCTAATTCTTCCCAAAAATAAATTCCACTATCAAGCAACTGTTACAACACGTACTGAATTAATTTTAGATTGTGAATCATTGTTTGCTTCAGAACAAGACTTACAATATCAATTCTTCTTTCGTTTAGCTAACATGGACTAACAATTATGTCCAGCTTAAGGTTAGTTTACTTGGTCTCAAGCTCTGAAAGGAAACAAACTAACAGGTCAGAGTGAAGTTGGATAAGATGGCGTTGGTGAAATACAGCTTACTAAACTTCTAAATATACTTCTGAACTACTCTCACGGCAATCTGCAGCCTGTGCTTTCTCTTTCAGCAACGTATTTTAGAATAGCCGTGATGAACCAGCAATTTCACAATCTTCCAATGCCCTCAGTGGACTTAACTCTCAGGAATACAGGTACAGCACCATTTCGCCATGGCTGAAAGATAGGGAGGAGGGGAGCACTTCAAGCCAGACCAAACACTCCCCTACCCAGTACCTTGTTAACAAATGTATAGTCACCGGAGAACAAGACTGAAGACTTGAGGGAAAGATTGTTGTTATCAGAAGGAAACTTACAGCTACTGTGATGACGTGCTTTGTGAGGTTGGTAATGAAACATATCAACTCCCGCATGAGGACCAACTTGGATCTGCTCCAATCCGCTCTGATCAACAGGGTGTGATGCTAGGGGCAACACCTTATATTCTGTCTGGGTAGCCGCCAAACTGACAGCAAGAATATTGATTTCTCTTTCCTGTTAAAATAATTCTCTCTCCCTCCCCTCTTCTTCTGTTCTGCACTGGCCTCCTACCTTTCCTCGCCTGCCTATCACCTCCCCTGGGTCCCCTCTTCTGTTCCTTTCTCCTATGGTCCTCTCTCCTCTCCTATCAGGTCCCTTCTTCTCCATTCCTTTATGTTTCCAACCCAACTGAGGTCACCTATCATCTTCTAGCCATCCTAATTCCCCTCCCCCGCCACCTTTTTATTCTGGGGTCATCCCCCTCCCTTTTCAGACCTGCAGAAGAGTCTAGGCCTAAAACATCGACTGTTTATTCATTCTCATAGATGCTGCCTGGCCTGCTGAGTTCCTCTAGTGTTTTGCATGTGTTGCATTAACTGCAGTGAGCCTGAAAATAAAGGAACCAAATGCATTTCCCCATTCCTTATTGTAAGCTCTTTTGAGTCCTTACAATGATGTGTCAGGTAAACCTGGGCTGACCTCACCAGCTGCACTTTTTTGCTTTCGGATTTAGTGTGTGTACGAGTCAAATGCCGGAAAGCAAATTTACCTGCATTCACGATCACTTACAAACCAATGGCGTCTCCAACAACAGACAATAATTTTTATAACAGACAACTTTTTTTAAAATAAGTTCTCAGGCATGGCTTTGGAGTTTCCTAATTCATCAGTAACTTTTCTCCTCCAGTAGGCTCAGTTCCAGCTCGGTGGGGTGAAGTTCCAACGCACACCCACTGATCCTTCAGATTCACTAAGAACAATGCTACAACAAGCGAGGGAATTAGTTTACGCTCAAGTAAATAATAACACTCCCACATAATTCTTTTGTAACAACCATATGTTTGTACACTTCCCTACTTCTGGGCCATGCCTTAATGTGCAAATGTGCCACTTGGTCATTTTGACTCGCAGCTACAAAATTCATTTGCAACTATTAATCTGTACTTCAGAAAATTATAACAGTGTAAATTTATAAGCAAAATCACCAAGGCAATGGCTGAAGTGATACCCAAAGAATGCAACTTTCTCTAGAAAATCGATTTTCATATTTTAGGGCAAATTAGCTGCTAGTAAATTTGTGACTGACACAATTGTTGAATTGAAAGCTTATCACTCATCCGCTTTGAGGTGAGTGGGCTGAAAGTGACCACAAAGCTGTTATAGTTCACGTCCAGGTAGGTGGAGTTGACACTCTGAAAATAGTGCTTTTATTCTATGAGCTGAGCTGTCAATCCAAGATCTTTTCCAAAAGAAAGAATAACCTTATACAAAACATATTCTTAGTTTTCATCTTCGCTTAAGAACTGAATTTTAAACTTAATTCAGCTTCTGCTACGTTATTCATAAGCTATACAGTCATGCTCAGAAAAGGTTAAGTTATTTTTTAATTAAAAACAAAGGGAAGTGGGTGGTGTGTTGGCCTTTCATTGTTTGGACAGAATTGAAAATCAGGCCCACGTAAACAAGATCTAAATGTCCTCAGCTTCCCAGCATGCAAATTCAGCAATTTAATGTCGGAAGATGGCTGGTGTATGAAATGTGACAAAAATAAGGCACTTTCCTGAAAGAAATGTTGAGATTGAATGACTTTGCTAAATACAGTGAATCATGAAATTTGTGCGTATACAGCAGAATACAACATAATGCTGTCTGAACACATGTCAATTACAATGTTTTACATCACTCCTCTTCATATCATATAACCATAAAACAATTACAGCACGAAAACAGGCCATCTCGGCCCTTCTAGTCCGTGCCGAACACTTACTCTCATCTAGTCCCACCGACCTAGACTCAGCCCATAACCCTCTATTCCTTTCCTGTCCATATACCTATCCAATTTTACTTTAAATGACAATACCAAACCTGCCTCTACACTTCTACTGGAAGCTCATTCCACACAGCTACCACTCTCTGAGTAAAGAAATTCCCCCTCATGTTACCCTTAAACTTTTGCCCCCTAAGTCTCAACTCATGTCCTCTTGTTTGAATCTCCCCTACTCTCAATGGAAAAAGCCTATCCACATCAACTCTATCTATCCCCCTCATAATTTTAAATACCTCTATCAAGTCCCCCCTCAACCTTCAATGCTCCAAAGAATAAAGACCTAACTTGTTCAATCTTTCCCTGTAGCTTAGGTGCTGAAACCCAGGTAACACTCTAGTAAATCTTCTCTGTACTCTCTCTATTTTGTTGACATCTTTCCTATAATTCGATGACCAGAACTGTACACAATACTCCAAATTCTGCCTCACCAATGCCTTGTACAATTTTAACATTACATCCCAACTCCTATACTCAATGCTCTGATTTATAAAGGCCAACATACCAAATGCTTTCTTCACCACCCTATCCACATGAGATTCCACCTTCAGAGAACAATGCACCATTATTCCTAGATCACTCTGTTCTACTGCATTCTTCAATGCCCTGCCATTTACCATGTATGTCTTATTTGGATTATTCCTACCAAAATGTAGAACCTCACACTTATCAGCATTAAACTCCATCTGCCATCTTTCAGCCCACTCTTCTAACTGGCCTAGATCTCTCTGCAAACTTTGAAAACCTACTTCATTATCCATACCTTAGTATCATCTGCATACTTACTAATCCAATTTACCACCCCATCATCCAGATCATTAATGTATATGACAAACAACATTGGACCCAGTACAGATCCCTGAGGCACACCACTAGTCACCGGCCTCCAACCTGACGAACAGTTATCCACCACTACCCTCTGTCATCTCCCATCCAGCCACTGTTGAATCCATTTTATTACTTCAATCTTAATACCTAACGGTTGAACCTTCCTAACTGACCTTCCGTGCGGAACCTTGTCAAAGGCCTTACTGAAGTCCATATAGACAACATCCACTGCTTTACCCTCCTCAACTTTCCTTGTAACCTCTTCAAAAAATTCAATAAGATTTGTCAAACATGACCTTCCATGCACAAATCCATGCTGACTGTTCCTAATCAGACCCTGTCTATCCAGGTAATTATATATACCATCTCTAAGAATACTTTCCATTAAATTACCCACCACTGACGTCAAACTGACAGGCCTATAATTGCTAGGTTTACTCTTAGAACCCCTTTTAAACAATGGAACCACGAGCAATACGCCAATCCTCCGGCACCATCCCCATTTCTAATGACATTGGAAATATTTCTGTCAGAGCCCCTGCAATTTCTACACTAACCTCCATCAAGGTCCTAGGGAATATCCTGTCAGGACCCAGAGATTTATCCACTTTTATATTCCTTAAAAGCGCCAGTACTTCCTCCTCTTTAATCGTTATAGTTTCCATAATTTCCCTACTTGTTTCCCTTACCTTACACAATTCAATATCCTTCTCCTTAGTGAATACAGAAGAAAAGAAATTGTTCAAAATCTCCCCCATCTCTTTCAGCTCCACACATAGCTGTCCACTCTGATTCTCTAAGGGACCAATTTTATCCCTCACTATCCTTTTGCTATTAATACATATATTATTAATATAGTATATAATATATACTATTAATATTATTATCCTTATGCTCCATTTATAGACTATTTTGTAAATATTTGAACAATTTTGTGATTGCTTCCGAAATCTTGTTTCACTATATTATCAATGGTAATAAAATTCCTGAAATCAGAAGGGCTGAATTCAACAGAGAGATTCCTGAACTGGGGGAAGGAAAATTATTCCCTGAGGAGAGGTTAAGCACATTGGTGACACAAGACACCATAGATGCTAGAAACTGGAGCACAAAAGCAAACTCAGTGGGTCAGTCAGTATCTTTCAAGGGTGGGGGGGGGAGAGTGAAAGGAATTGTTGAATTGTCAATGGTTCAGGTCAAAATGGAAAGGAAGACGGACACCTTTCTTAATTAACTCATGACCTCTGGTTGTAGTCACACCCAACCTCAGTGGAGAAAGCTTGCTTGCATTTACACTATCTCTACCACTTATAATTTTGTAAATGTCTATCAAATCTCCTCTCAATCTTCTACATTCCAAGGAATAAAGTCCTAACCTATTCAATCTTTCCTAATAACTCAGGTCCTTCAGATCCAGGAACATCCTTGTAAATTTTCTCTGTACCCTTTCATCCTTATTTACATCTTTCCTGTAGGTAGGTGGCAAAAGCTGCACACAGATTTATAAAAGTGTGAGGGGCATCGATAGTACATATAGTCAATTTTGTTTTCCCCATGGGAGGGTGTCTAGACGAGTTTAAGGTGAGAGGGAATAAATTTAAAGAAGACCGAAGGAATAAACTTTCTATTCAAAGCATGGTTGTCATCTGGAGTGGTCTGTCAGAATTGGTGGAAGAGGCAGGCAGAATTAAAATGGTTCTTCAAAAGGAAAAGTGTAGAGGGATACAGATCTAATGAGGCAAATGGAATTAGCATTGACAGACATCATGGCTAGCATCGGCAAAGTCAACTAACATAGCCCATTTTTGTGCAGAACAATCTTTGCTGATGACCACTTCTGCATTGTCAAAAGTTCAGCAACTTACTTTTATAAAACTTCCAGGTCCAAATGGTGACATTTTGTAATTTGTCTGAGCTTGTTATGATAGTGAAAGTTATGCTTCTCCCGTAAGTATTTGTTTATTGGCTAAGCCATCTGCAGTTTCTGAAGTACAATTTTTACCCACTGAAATGCTATTCCACAGATTTTCCGATCTCTTTCTTTGTCAGACATAGCTTGCTATAATACACTCCCTGCAGCTTCACTGTTTCCAGCCGGTTTTTCAACAATTTGCTGCTTTGAACTTCCACACCAGCGCTCCTTGTTCTTTCGGGCATTTCACATTATTACGTAACTGAGCTGACGTCTCAGTCAGCTTTCCTTGCGCCTTATTTAGTGTCCTTTTTAAGCTATCTGTTTTAAACATCTTTCAACTCCATTTCAATCTCAGTCTGGTGTATTTCGCCTTCCTGTTAAAAGGCTATTCTGATCAGTTTCCATGCCAAGTCTATGAGCCATTTCCATTTCTAATCCGTCTAAAGGTTAGAACAAATGACATAAGACAGTTTTAACCTTTTAACCATTTAATTTGATTTAACTTGTTTCTTTTTATTTTGAAGGCATTAATTTTCCACCTTCATGCAGAGTGCAGCAGTAGACTCGCCCCAACCTCACACACAGATACACATTCTTCGCTTAGCTTGTGCACTTCTTCCGAATGCTTTAGAAGGGGAGCATTCACCTCCTTTCCCATTCTCAGTTTCCAGAGTACTTCCACGTACATTGTTGCAAGCCTCACTCTCGCTATTCCTCCCTTGTAACACAGTGGAGGAACTCAGCAGGTCAGGCAGCATCCAAGGAAATGAATAAACTGTCAACATATTGGGCCAGGACTATTCTTCAGGACTGGAAAGGAAGGGGGAAGGCGCCAGAATAAAAAGACAGGGAGGTGAGGGGAAGGAGGATAGGTAGCTGATTGGTGAAGCCAAGTGGGTTGGAGAGATAAAAGGCTGGAGAAGAAGGAATCTGATAGGAGAGGAGAGTGAACCATAAGAGCAAGGAAATAAGGTGAGTAACCAGGGGGAAGTGATAGGCAGGTGAGAAGAGATAAGAGGCCACAGTGGGGAATGGAAGAAGGGGGGAGGGGGAGGGAATTTCTTTTACCAGAAGGAGAAATCAATTCTCATGCAATCAGGTTGGAGGCCACCCAGACAGAATACAAGATGTTGGTCTTCCACCCAGAGGGCGGCCTCATTCTTGGCACAAAAGGCAGCCATGTCGGAACAGGAATGGGAATTAAAATGTTTGGCCACCGGGAAGTTCCACTTTTGCCATTGGAGCAAAGGTGCTTGTCAAAGCAGTCCCCCAATTTACAATGTGCCTCACCAGTGTAGAGGAGGCACTGGACACAATAGACGGCAACCCCAGCAGATTCAGAGGTGAAGTGTTGTCTCACCTGTAAGGACTGTATGGGGCCCTGAACAGAGGGTGGGGCGGGGGGGGGGGGGGGGGGGGGAGTGATTGCAACTGTTTTGGCACTAAAGGCTATTTGACATTCATTCCCTGAAATAATTCTTCCATTTGCAGAATTTTATCTGCCTTACCAGATTCTTCAAATGTAATAATTATCCTAAAGAAGTGAAAAGAATTATCTTTAGGAATACATGGCCAATGGCCTTTTGTGCCACGAACAGTCACGAGGGAGAAATAGGATTTCAGTCCTTCTGAACCCACCCACATCCTGTGTTCCTGCCCAAATGCACATTCTCCACCCATTTGACCAGATGGTAATGAAACCATGACAAACCACTCATTAATTCATCCACCAGTTTTCACGCCACCTGTATTTTATCAAAATGGTTGCCACATATTTTACTAAACTCAAGGTGAATGCTCAGCAACTCCAATCAACCAACAGCCAAATTAAACTGTAGGTACCTAAACCAATTGTTGCCATAAATGTGGTCTTTTTCCACTCAGTTCAGTAACATATAACCCAGAAGAAAAACAATACTAAAGTAAGTGCTGAATTCCTGTATGCTGTCACAGGGACTACGAAATCTAAAATACTATGTTCTTATCTATTTCACCACGTCCTCTTCAGCTCTCTGACACATGGCCTTATCTTATTTCAATTCTGAGGATGTTCAACTGCAGCATCACACTATGGCAAATGTGCAAGTTCACTCAGTCTTACTTTACAGACAGCCTCGGATATTCATGCACCTGTGTCCTGGAACCAGAGCACTGTAATTCTGTGTTTCATTCAGACTTGTGTGTCAGGCTGAGTATCACTGCCATCCATCTCCTTGCTTAGACAAGAAGCATCCAGCAAACTTTCCATGTCTAAGCAAGGAAATACATGCAATGGCGGCAGCCTGTCTTTAGATAAGGTGTGCAACCAACGTAACATGATACAACAACATGAAACAATCTCCTCAGGTGGAAAAGAAACCCAACAACCTTAACAATGCGCTTTCCCTTGGTGCTGACAGCCACTCACAGCATTAAATACCAATGAATATTAAAACTTTCAGGGGCAGGGGTTCATGTTGAGACTTAATTAGATGATTATGCAAGGACAAGACAGAGGTGGAGTACTCAGAGCAATGACTCACCTCCTGAACCTTCAAAGTGTTTTTGGCAATTACAAAGCTTAAATTAAAAATACAACTGAACACTTCTTCCCATCCTATAGTACGCATTAGCCTAGTTGATCCAAGACAAAACAGTACGCAGGCAGCCCTACTACCGGATTTCATCTCTATCCTTCCTGCCTGCGAGTGTTTACACAATCTGGATCAGAGGTCCGCGACCTTTTTTTATGCCATGGAGCGCTACGCTTAACCGAGGAGTCTGTGGACCCCAGGTTGGGAACCCCTGATCAAGGAGATGCATTGGGGCTTCTCAATCATTTTGCATCACCAGTAGACCCCCAACCTCAATCAACAAAGAGAGCAGCAAGAAGATGGTACAAGCACTGCTTCCAGAGAACACTGACATAGGCATCAAACATGATCCGGAATGTTGCCTCATCTTGAAGTCACAAGCTAATAGGAAGTGGGAACGAGGTCACCACAATCACTGTGGAAGTTTTGGAAGTTGCCAGTTTGCTGAAGCCAGTAAATTTGAGCAACTAATGCAGCATTCTTGGGATCGACGATGAAAATATCCCCAAAAAGCCCTCAGTCATAATAGAGTTAATACAAAGGAATTATATTCACAGTGGAGGTACAGCAGTTAAATTCCTACACCAGTACCTCACAGACACAAACTGAAAACCTACCAACCAGCTGTGGACCATAACTTCCAGCTAACAATAGTCTGGGATTGTAAAATATATAAAAAGAATAAAAACAGGTTTTTTTTAGGGTGGCACAACTAGGCCTGCCTCATAGTGACAGAAACCCAAGTTCAAACCTGACCTCAGAGATTGTTTATGTGGAGTTTACACAGTCTCCCTGCTCCCCACAATAGCACAGGTTTCCCCATTCCCCCATCCCAACTACAGGCAGGTTTGTAGGCTACTTGCCGATGGTAAATTGCTCCTAGTGTGTAAGCGAATGGTAGAATCTGGGGGAGTCGAAGAGAATGAGGTTAATGTCAGATTAGGGTAAAAAGGGTGGCTATTGCATGGTGCAGATGGCAATGTGCCAAAGGACCTGTTTCAATGACTAATGACTAATCTTGGTAATAGTGATGGTGAAATTACTGGGTTATTATAAAAACATCATCTAAATCATTGATGCCAGGCTTTCTGACTGTAGCCTGCTAGAGACACCACACCTACAGGAATGTGTTTAACTCTGAACTTCTATATGCTCATGCAAATCACTCAGCTGTATCATTACCAACTTCCTCTGCAGCACCATGGGAAAGACTTCACCAGAAGTAGTTACAGGTAGTTAGGGACAGATATATCAAATGTAGGAATGATAATTCAAATGAAAATAACAAAGACTCAACTCTGCTGCACCTTAACCTCCTAAAAGCAAATCTTGGCAATCAAGCATATCATTGGAAAGGCTACATTCAGCATAACGGTAGTGTAGTGGTTTGCACGACGCGACCAGGGTTCAATTCCCACTACTGCCTGTAAGGAGTTCGTAACCATGTGGGTTTTCTCTGGGTGTTCCAGTTCCCTCCCACAGTCCAAAGATGTACTGATTGGTAGGCTGGTCATTCTAAATTGTCCTGTGATTAGACTAGGGTTAAATCGGGTGTTGCCGGGCAGCATAGCATGAAATACCAGCAGGGCCCATTCTGTGCTGTATCTCAAATTAAAACAACAAATATAATCTTTTTTAAAAAAGATAATTGACAGATGCAGAATGAACTGACATACTGCAATCGGTTAATATTTAGGAAACCTGAGAACGGGGACATCACAATATGTCAGCAACAAATCATCTTGTACTTAATTATGTTTTACACTGATTAAAAATAATGTAACAATAAATATCTTGCTGCAAATTAAATGGAGATATCATTTTGAATGGGAAGTACCCACAATACCAACTGCTCCCCTCTCACAATACATTCTGGCATCAAAGAACCAAAGTCAATTTTCAGAATAACACATCAGAGTATCAGCACACTTTTTTTTTAAACTGAAGGGTGGACAGAAGAAGGAACCACAACCTCACATCAAAGTGGGTGATGCAAATGAATGCAGGAACACAAATATACAGTACATAAGTTAGAGCAAAGTGTACACAAGAGTGCTGTTAGTTTCTCCCTCCATAGTCAAGGAAGCTGAGGCCAAATCTACTCTTACACCATCATCATGCTGAAACTGGATGATGATACGAAACCTACCACCCACCAAATCTAGATACTCCCCTAAACCCACCCCAGGGTAGAAGCCCTGCACCAGGAAATAAAATGTGGGACAAGCTATTCAATATGCAACAACGTGCAAATGCTGCTGCCTCAGAAGTTGATGCAGTAAACAGTTAAAAACAAATTTCCGGGTCATGCAGTACGTTTTAAAATGCCCAAATTGCAATTTTGCATATAACCACTGCAACCACATGAAAACTATAAAAAGGAATAACACTGTATTTTAAAATCTCCTGCTGACTTTTATATGCAACAAACCAAACTGCAACCTTTCTCCTTCAAGGATACAAGTCAACACAGAACAACTTGCCTTTCAGCACAGTCACATTTCTTCTACCATGCAGGACACAGCAAGGTCTCTTTGTAGTCACATCTCATTGCACAAAATGCCTAACCCACATAGTGCTGTGACCCTGAGAACTGTGGGTGCATCCTTCCAACTACATTTGTAAATACAAACATTTTTAAAACACTAATTCTGTAGCTTTCTTCCACATAACAATATACAGTAACAACCATTTTGCAAAACTGGATTTGGGTGGTGTCTTGAAGGGTTGGGGAACCCCAGGGATGGAGAGGGGAATTTTCAAACAACTGATGAATTTACAGCTGCTTCCTCACATTTTAAATTGCATCATGGTTCAAGTCCAACACTTATCCAATTTTGCTTTCAAACCCTGTTGCAATTTCTGGACAACATCCAAGCAAAAAACATGCCAACTCTAACAAACAACCTATGTTTGCAGTTTTACCAAGAACAAGGACTGTTCCTCTGATCTTTCTTCTCTTGATGTTCAAGCTCAAAATAAGCTGCCTCCAAGCTCTTTCTCTGCCGAATATAACTGTATTCAGAGCAAGACCAGTTCCTATAACTCCTGCCCATTCCTTTTCAGGGCTCCAGTACTTTACATTTCTTAATTCTTCTTATTGTTCCTCCATATTTCTTCCAGTTTTTGGTCTTTGAAGACAATTTTGAATTTGCCTAAACATTATTTTGTATTTAATGCAATTGTCTTCTAACTTCAAAATTTCTTGGTTTCAACAATGATTGATTGACTCACAAACCTAACTGCTGATACTGAATCATAAAGGAAGTAGATTGATCATGTTCCTCTAAACACGAAAAACAAAAGTCAGATAACTGGGATACTTACCGCATAAGCATAAACTAGTTGGGGGGGGGGGGCAAAATATGATTAAGTTACTCCTCAAGAATACTATGATGCTGAAAAAATTCAAAACCATATCCCAGTACTAGGTTCCTTGTACCAGGAACATCAAGAGTGTTCAATATTTTCAGCTAAATATCATCTAATACCCTTTTTAAAGTTTTCAAGAACAAAATTTCTGAATTTTTTAAAACTTCCTGTGCAGAACACGTTAACGATTCTAATACAACTGCAACAACAAAGGCTTCTTTGTGTTTTGTGACTTGTCTGGATCAACCAGGAAAGTGATTGAGAGATACTCAAGGCTAGACATCAGCTCACTTTAGCCTGTTAAGGAACTGCTTTTAGATACACTTATTACTCAACACATTCAAGAGTTTGTTTTTGTACTGGAACAGACTAAATGCAAGTCTGCAAAAGAAGAGGACTTTAATCTTCATGATAAATTTTAAATACCAGAAAATGCATTTGAAAAACAAAGGAAATGGGGGTGGAGGTATAGGGAATTGGCCATGCAGCTAAATAAATTCCTCCTTAAATCCAGACATAGACACATGGATGAATCATTATATGAGCTATTGCTTAACCAACTGCAGTACAAAATAAAATTGAAAGGCTGTTCAACACAGCCCACCATATTTCCATGTTTCCTCAATTGCCTTCAGGTCCCTGGGTTAGACAATTCAACTGATACATAACATTCTAAATTTGTTACCCATAGACACACACACTTGATAAAAGGCTGTAATGAATCAGGATGTAGGAGGGAGACTGAAAATCTGGCTGAATGTTGCCATGACAACAACCTCTCATTCAATCGTCAGCAAAATCCAAGACATGATTAACAAATGCAGAAGGAAAAAGTTGGAGGTCCCCAGGAGCCAATCATCATTAGTGGATTGGCGGTGCAGAGGGTCAGTAGTTTTAAATTCCTTGGTGTTAACATAATCAGAGGATCTGTCCTAGAACCAGCATCACAAAGAAAAGACAACACCGCCTTTACTTTCTTAGAAGTTTGGGGAGATTTGGCATGTCACCGGAAACTTTGACAAACTTCTATGGGTGCACAGTGAAGAGTAAAATAACTGGCTGCATTACAGTCTGGTATGGAAACACCAATGCCCAGAAATGGAAAAGGCTACAGAAAATGGTGACTGCAACCCAGTCCATCACAGGTAAAGCCCTACCCACCGTTGAGTGCATTTACATGGAGCGCTGCCACAAGAAAGCAGCATTCATCATCCACCCAGGTCATGTTTAATTCTTACTCCTACTTCCATCAGGCATTTGGTACAGGGGCCTCACATCTCAGTAACAGTTACTACCCTACAACCATCAGGCTCCTGAACCAGATTCACTCACCACAGCTCTGAACTGATTCCACAACTGTGCCTCACTTTCAAGAAGCTTTTACGACTCATAATCTCAGTATTATTTTTGCAGGCAGTTTGTCTTCTTTTGCACATTGGTTGTTTGTCAGTCTTTGATTATATATGGATTTTCAAAGATTCTAATGTACTTCTTTATTTTTCCTACAAATGCTTGCCAAAAAAAAATCTCAAGGTAGTAGAATATAGTTGCCTATATGCACTTCGATAATAAATTTACTTTGAATTTTGATTTAACTTTCCTCATTAGAGTTCATGTCCACTTTAGGGGACAGAAACTGGAACTGCCAGAATAAGTGCTTCAACAACTCCCTACACAAAAGAAAATCTGGAGACTTTACTGAACATGCAAAGGAACCGAAAATAAAAAGCATTCCCCAAAATGTCTCACTTCCACACTGTTGTTGAGTCATTTAAGACTTTGGGAACAGAAAATGTACAACCTGATGATTTATTTCACTTACTCTTTTAGTAAACTGTACTTCCCATTAGCTGGTTGTTCACTCTCCTTCAACAGGAGACTAAATTCAGTTTATAGGCAACTCCTGCATTACACAGGGCTGTGTTCCCCGGAAATGATCCATATTCTGATTTTCTATATCACGATGCTGTTACATCTGTGATTTGTGAATTCTATTACCCAAACTGCTGTGACAAGGGGGTTGACTGGATAAACCAATAATACAAGCTGGTTAAGCCAAAATGCTCCATGTTGAGGGCATCTTTTTCCACTTTAACAGTAGGGTTATGCCCAAATACCTGACTTGTAACTGTTCTACTTTGCTCCACCAGCCTCACCCAGTCTCTCAGAACACAGATTCTGGGACAATTATGGCCAAATTCGTCAATCTGATAAACCTCCCTTAAATCCAAATCAGTTTCTTCTCTTTTAATCACAGTTTAATTTGCTGATTTGCCCTGTGTATTAATCTAAATTTCAAATAATTTCTTATGTGGTACACTCTCAAACGAGTATTAAAAATACACCTGATCCATTAAAAATTTACAACTACCCTATTAGTCACCTCTTCACACCTTTGCAGTACTCTTTCTCTGAATCAGCACTTGCTTCTAGTTACACCGCACAGGACAGGAAAGTAGACTCAATCAATTAACTGCTATTAACTGATGACAAATCCAATTAATCTCATAGAACTTAACATCAAGAAAATAACTTTAAAAAAGCAACTGTCAAATTGTAAAATGTAAAGCTAATTTTCAACAAGTGTGCATGTGGGATGTCAGAATGAGAATTAACTTTCACCACAGGACTTAAACTTCTGACTGAAAAAGGAAAACAATCTTATGCCATATATGCAACTTTCGCCATAATCACGCTTCACAGTATCCATTTTTTGATCTGAAACTGGAATAGTATTCCCAGAAGAATTCAGTAAGCTAAAAAGACAGCAAGAAAAATGTGATTACCAATGGCAGGCTAATTAACAAATCACTGGTAGTTCTTCAACATTCAAAACAACTGAATGGCCACAATGCAAGTTACCTTCATTTTCAGAAGCCGGACAGGTCACCTTGAAGACAAGATCGAAAGTCCTTTCTGGGCTCTCTCTGTTGAAAGATAAGGTTGATTTATCTGGTAAAACAGATTTGTTAAGCAATCACCAGAAATACTCCATCAATTATAAATATGAAAATTAATACATGACCAAATCTCAATGTAAGAAAAACTTTACATTCAAACCTCATTTGCAGCACCCCTTCCAATCACCAAACCCACTCTTTGTTTAACAAATTTGAATAATTCATTAACAAAATATGATGTTTCAATCACATTCATATAGGAAAACATATGCAAGGCAGACCAACATTTTTTAACCATCCAAAAACTTCCCTCAGAAAGGTGAAGGTGTTCTCCAGCTGCTGAAGTGGTGGTACACCTCCAGAGTTATTAGTTTGTGAACGGTCAGACTGATTTCAAAAATTGGCCCCCATTTATAATGGTCACACAGAGAAATACATTTTACATCTTAACAGCATCCAAGATGAAGAGGAAACTGAAGGTGGTATTCCATACATTGTCCAGATAACCCAGGTAAGGATCTGGGAAGTAAAGTGAAAGAAATCTTTGAAATCTCTCCTTTCAGTACATCCTTTCTAAAATAAGAGACCCAAAACTGCTCACAATACTCCAAGTGAGGTCTCACCAGTGCTTTATAAGGTCTCAACAATACATCCTTGCTTTTATATTCTAGTCCGCTTGAAGTAAATACTAATATTGCATTTGCCTTCCTCACCACAGACTCAACCTGCAAATTAAACTTTAGGGAATTCTGCACAAGGACTCCAAGTCCCTTTGCACCTCAGATTTTTTGTATTTTCTCTCCATTTAGAAAATAGTCAACCCTTTGACTATTCTACCAAAGTGCATGACCATATACTTTCAGACACTGTATTCCATCTGCCATTTCTTTGCCCATTCTCATAAATTAACAAAGTCCTTCTGTAGCCTCTCTACTTCCTCAAAACTATCTGCCCCTCCACCTATCTTCATATTGTCTTCAAACTTTGCAACAAAGCCACCAATTCCATCATCCAAGTCATTAAAACAAAATGTAAAAAGAATTGGTCCCAACACAGACCCCTGTGGAACAACACTAGTCACTGGCAGCTAGTCAGAAAAGACTCAATTTATTCACAATCTTTGGCTCCTGCCAATCAGCCACTGCTCTATCCTTGCTAGAATCTTCCCTGTAATACCAAGGGCTCATAGATTATTAAGCAGCCCCATTGATTGGCCCTATCTCAAATAATAACAAGGCAGCCTACGGAGAAGTCATCATGCTGACACAGTGGTGTCAAGAAAACAATCTCTCCCCCAATGTTGCATAGACAAAGGAGCTGGTTGTGGACTACAGGAGGAATGGAGACAGGCTAATCCCTATTGACATTAATGGATCTGGGCTTGAGAGGGTGAACAGCTTTAAGTTCCTCAGCATACACATCACCGAGGATCTCATGTGGTCTGTACATACCGACTGTGTGGAGAAAAGGGCACAAGAGTGCCTCTTTCACCCCAGACGGTTGAAGGTGTTTGGCATGAGTCCCCAAATCCTGACTTTCTACAAAGGCACAATTAGGAGCATCCTGACTGGCAGTTATCTCTGCCTGATATGGGAACAGTACTTCCCTCAATTGCAGGGCTCTGCAGAGAAAGGTGCAGACAGCCCAGAGCATCTGTCGATGTGAATTTCCCACTATTCAGGACATTTACAGAGACAGGTACATAAAAAGGGCCCAAAAGATCATTGGGGACCCGAGTCAACCCAACCACAGACTGTTCCAGCTGCTACCATCTGGGAAACAGTACCGCAGCATTAAAGCCAGGACCAACAGGAAGAAGACAGCTTCTTCCACCAGGCCTTCAGACTGATTAATTCACACTGATAGAATTGTATTTCTGTGCTATATTGACTGTCCTGTTGTACATATTATTCATTACAAATTACAGAGAAGTAATGTAAAGATTTTTACTCATGTATGGGAAGGATGTAAGAAATAAAATCAATTCAGTTTATACCAAAGGCCTTCTGAAAATCTAAGTACACAATATCAACCAGTCCTCCTTTGTCTATCCTGCCTGAAACTTCTTCAAAGAATTCCAACAGATTTGTCAGGCAAGACTTTACCTTAATGCCTCCAAGTACCTTGAGACGTCTTCCTTAATAATGAACTCCAACATCTTCCCAACCACTGAGGTCAGACTAACTGGCAGCTAGTCAGAAAAGGCTCCCTTTCTTCTGCCTCTCTCCCTTCTTGAAGAGTGGAGTGACATTTGCAATCTTCCAGTCTTCCAGAGCCATTCCAGAAGATCTTTACTAATGCCTCCACGATTTCTTCAGTCACCTCTTTCAGAACTCTGAGGTGTACACCATCCGGTCCTGATGACTCATCTAACTTCAGACCTTTCAGTTTCCCAAGAACTTCCTCTCTAGTGATGGTAACTTCACACACTTCATGCCCCGTCACCTGAAACTTCCACCATACTGCTAGTGTCTTCCACAGTGAAGACTGGTGCAAACTACTAATTCAGTTCATCCACTATTTCAATGTTCCCCATTACTACCTCTCCAGTATTGTTTTCCAGTGGTTCGATATCCACTCTGACCTTCTTTTACATTTTATGTATCTGAAGAAACATTTGGCATTCTCTTTAATATTATTGATTCCAAAAGGCTATTTGACTTAGATGGTGTCCACATTATCAGAGCTGCATTATTGAAGCAACAGCGGAAGTAGAGAAGTATTTCATAATGTCCTGCAAAATGCCTTGTAGAAAGACTTCAGAATCTCAGAGGCATGTCTATCAGAAAACTTTACTCAGCCTCTGGACTGCTCTTGTAGCTGCACTATCTATGTTTTTAGAACAGTTAGGCATTTGAACAATAAAGACCCCAGGATGTCCCTGGTAATGATGTTAATACTATTCAAGTCAGGGGAGGTGGCTATATTCTCTCCTATTGGATTGGATCTTAAAACTATTACTAATAATGAACACGGCCTGATAGGCTGTGGCATAATGATTAGTTCCCACACCAGCCCAAGCCTGTGAGTTAGCCATGGAGTTATAGTCTGCTTCAGACTTGTCATCAGATTTTCAATTGCAAATCAAAATATTCCAAAGCT
Source organism: Hemitrygon akajei (assembly GCF_048418815.1). Classification (NCBI taxonomy): domain Eukaryota; kingdom Metazoa; phylum Chordata; class Chondrichthyes; order Myliobatiformes; family Dasyatidae; genus Hemitrygon; species Hemitrygon akajei. The sequence continues at coordinate 72,318,029 of NC_133135.1, read as the reverse complement.
CCTTGATATCACACAGTCAAACGTTGCCATGATTTGAAGGGTCATACTTGCTTCAATATTGGAATTCAGCTTTTTGCTACACACTTGTACCGAGGTTGCAGTAAAGGTAAACTCCAAACGGAACACGAGTATTCCACACATCGAGAAAGCAAGTATTGCTTAATGGAACAGTCACTGATCCCTTAAAGTGGGGAGAATAAATGTGTCCCCCCGGGTTACCACAGGGTTCCATTCCTATCAACTGTTCGTGACCCAAACAGTTTGTAAGTTGGAAATACAGTTATGAACAGAGTTCCCACGGCAGCTTGCAAATCCATCCTGCTGGTCTCGTTCATATGTAAAGGCTGTACGTCAGTAGAGTGTTCATAATGTATTTTGTATTTGTCTATGCAAGTAATTAATAAAAATATTGAAAAAGAAAGTAAAGTGTTCATAAAATGGGGAACACCTGTAATGGGATTGGACTGGGATTAGTGTAAATAGGTGTTTGATTGTTATGGACTTGGCGAGTCAAATGCCCTTTTCTCTGCTGTATGTGGCCTTTTCAATGGCCACCCAGCACCTAGATGACACTTCAGATTAAATTGGTGAGAAAGTAACTGACCAGAACTAATTCACTTAACACTTCTGGCTAAAGATTATTACAACCTTATCTCTTGTGTTTACATCCAGAATGTTAAGAACAGAAAATGCCTTTAAATACATTATTAGCCATCACCATTCATAAATAGCTGTGCCAGGATTCTGCAGATCTGATCTGTTGGCTATGGCTATGGGATCACCTAGCTGTATCAGCAGCATACTGCTTCTGGCGATTGGCACACCTGCCGTCAAAGGCTGGATCTTTTTTTATCTACTCGGTTGTTATCATCTTAAGCACCCAGCTGAATCATCCCTCCATAGATGCTGCCTGACTTGCTGAGTTCCTCCGGCACTTGGTGCATGTTGGGCCTACATCTGACATGCTCCTTTCCAATCCTCATTGAACCAAGTGCCCTTTAGCACCTCAAGAACCATAACGTGGTACAATTCCTACAGGCAGGGTTTCTCATTAGAACACAAGAATCAGAAGAAATGATATAGGTATATCATTCCCTCCTGGTTGTTCTACCATTCAATTAACTCAGCATCTCTCTCCTGCACCAACCTATTATTCCTTTAATATCTTAACTTTAAAGTGTCATTCAATCACAGACTTGAATATGCAACTGGACCTCCAAAATTATCTTGATTGAGTAGTAATTCAAAAAATTCACTAGTCACAGTGAAGAAATTTGTCTGTACCTTGATCCTGGGCAGATGACCTCATATTGTGAAACTGTGTGAGATCTTTGCTCCAGACAAGGCAAACATCATGTCTGCACCTGTCTTAGCAAGCTCCACATGAATCAATGAGATTATCACTTAATGTTCTAAACATTGGAGTACCTAGAGGCTCAGTCAGCCTCATCTCTGCTCATGATACAAGGAATCAGTCTGGTGAACCAAGTATGCACCACATTACTGATATGCAAAAAAAGTGTATGTGTTATGTTCAAATAAAGAGGCATGCAAGGAATAAGCTAACTGACCACTCAAACCTAACTTGGTATTCCATGGGAAGAAGTACAGTTGACATTTCAGGCTGAGACCCTTTGTCAGGACTAACCGAAAGAAGAGATAGTAAGAGATTTGAAAGTGGGAGGGGGAGGGGGAGATCCAAAATGATAGAAGACAGGAGGGGGTGGGGTGAAGCTAACAGCTGGAAAGTTGATTGGCAAAAGGGTTACACAGCTGGAGAAGGGAACGGATCATGGGATGGGAGGCCTAGGGAAAAAAAAGGGGGAGAGAGATGGAGAGCAGGCAAGGAGTGATTGTGAGAGGGACAGAGAGAGAAAAAAGAGAAAGAAAGAAAAAAAAGGGGAATAATAAATAAATAAGGCATGGGGTAAGAAGGGGAGGGGAGCATTAACGGAAGTTAGAGAGATCGATGCTCATGCCATCGGGTTGGAGGCTACCTAGACAGAATATAAAGTGTTGTTCCTCCAACCTGAGTGTGGCTTCATCTTGACAGTAGAGGCGGCCATGGGTAGACAATATCAGAATGGGAATGGGACGTGGAATTAAAATGTGTGACCACCGGGAGATCCTGCTTTCTCTGGCAGACAGAGCGTAGGTGTTCAGTGAAACGGTCTCCCAGTCAGCATCGGGTCTCACCAATATATAAAAGGCCACACCGGGAGCACTGGACACAATATACCACACCAGCCGACTCACAGGTGAAGTGTCGCCTCACCTGGAAGGACTGTCTGAGGCCCTGAATGATGGTGAGGGAGGAAGTGTAAGGGCACTTGTTCCGCTTATGAGGATAACTGCCAGGAGGGAGATCGGTGGAAAGGGATGGGGGTATCAAATGGACAAGGGAGTCGCGTAGGGAGCTATCCCTGAGGAAAGCAGAAAGGGGGAGGGAAGGGAAAGATGTGCTTGGTGGTGGGATCCCATTGGATGCGGCGGAAGTCACAGAGAATTATATGTTGGACCTGGAGGCTGGTGGGGTGGTAGGTGAGGACAAGGGGAACCCTATCCCTAGTGGGGTGGCGAGAAGATGGGGTGAGAGCAGATGTGCGTGAAATGGGAGAGATGCGTTTGAGAGCAGAGTTGATGGTGGAGAAAGGGAAGCCCCTTTCTTTAAAAAAGGAAGATAACTCCTTTGTCCTGGAATGAAAAGCCTCATCCTGAGAGCAGATGCGGCAGAGATGGAGGAATTGCGAGAAGACAGGGTAGTAAGAGGAATACTCCAGGTAGCTGTGACAGTCCGTAGGCTTATAGTAGCTATCAGTAGATAAGCCGTCTCCAGAGACAGAGACAGACAGATCAAGAAAGGGGAGGGAGGTGTCGGAAATGGACCAGGTAAATTTGAGGGCAGGGTGAAAGTTGGAGGCAAAGTTAATGAAGTCAACGAGCTCAGCATGCATGCAGGAAGCAGCACCAATGCAGTCGTCGATGTAGCAAAGGAAAAGCGGGGGACGGATACCCGTATCGGCTTGGAACATGCCTCCCTCCCGTCTTCTATCATTTCAGATCTCCCCCTCCCCCACCCACTTTCAAATCTCTTACTATCTCTTCCCACAGTTAGTCAGGACTTGGATTTAACTTTTGAGATTGTCCTTTTTTATTCTGGACTTTTATCTGTTGTTATTATCTTAAGCACTCAACTGAATCACTCTCAATCTTCTAAACTCAAAAGAAGGTCAAATGAATTAATACAATCTGTCCTCATTATAACCTTTAAATCTGCTGTTATTCTTGTGCATCTGCACTGCTCCATCTCCAAAGCAAAAATATCATTATTGAAACAATACTTCCACAAGTGTTCAGTTCTCCAGATGGGACTTGTGCAATTTGTATTTCTCCCGATTCTAATCCCTTCCAGAAATTGCCTACATCCTGCTAGAATTTTTAGAGTCATGATGAAGGGTTTTCACCCAAAACTATTTACTTCTCGCCATAGATGTTGTCTGACCTGTTGAGTTCCTCCAGCATTTTGTGTGTTTTACTTCAGATTTCCAGCCTCTGCAGAATCTCTTGAGTTCACAATTTTGGATCACAGTTTATAACTATACTTTTGTACATAAACATCAAAATCTGCCAATTCTTTTAATGTTACTAATGATTTACTCTGGGTAGCAGGGTGGAGATATGTCTCTACTAAAGGAAGTTCCCTTGGCTAGCCTGCGGTCACCCTTGGACAAAGTGTAACAGCTACCTACACACCCCCACCCCTGATCAGGATCACGGGAAACCATGGGAGCTAATGGTGTATGGTCGTATGAGCAGCTGGTGCACATCACAAGTCCTGGTTCTATAACCAGTGACACCAGGCAGACATCTCTGAGGTGTATTGATACTCTTTACCCATCTTGTAAAGACACTGCCCAGAAGGCAGCAATGACAAACCACTTCTGTAGGAAAAATTTGCTAAGAACATTCATGGTCATGGAAAGACCATGATCACCCCACGTTATAGGACATGGCACATAATGAACGAACAAGTATTCCACTGTTCAAGAACACTGCAATTTGTCTGCCTGATAAGTTTAAACTCACCCACACTGTAGGCTACTTTGTCACTTAATTCACTCAATCGGTCAATCTCCCTTCTTTAACTTCCAGCTTCCATCTGCATTACTTACAATGCCTCTGCAATCTTTAATAAACTTCTCTTAACATCTTCATCCAAAACTATGACAAACATTCAACTGCAATCCCTGGAGAACACTATTCATCACATCCTTGCAGATTTGTCATCTGTCCCATAGCTGGCCAGCAGAATCCAAATTCATTCAAATCACTGGTGTGTGTCACCTGTACCTGGACACTGTTATACGTTGAAAGATAATTGCTAACTTTTATGCTGCTTGTACCAGTTTCTGCAGTCAAAATCGTGTGACACGATGAGAGCCTACTGAATCAAACTTCTTTACACGAGTACCCACTAGAGCAAAGTCTTTTGCTCCCTATTAAAAGTTCCTTGCTCTTCTATTCTGAGTTTGTGCTGTCTGGCCTGCTACTACTGGAAACATACTGTCAATATCCACTCTGTTCAGGCCTTATACTATTCGGTAGCTTTAATGAGGGACTTTCCCCTCCCACCCACCAATCCTTCTAAACACTTCTCAGCTCCAGTGAGTACAGGGCCAGAGACATGAAATGCTTTTCATACATTAACCTTTCATCTCCAAGACAATTCTTGTAAACTTTCTCTAAACCCTCTCCAACACTAGCACATCCTTAGTTATAGAGCCCAAGCCTGCTCACAAAACTGCGGTCTGACCATTGTCATATAAAGCCTCAGTATTACATTCTTACTTTTAAATTCCAGTCTATTCAAAATGAATGCCAAGCAGAATTTACCTTTAGGGAGTCCTGCACGAGGACTCCCAAGTCCCATTGCACCTCTGATTTCTGAATTCTCTTCCCAATTAGAAAATAATCTAGTCTTTTCCACAAGAGTGCATGACCATACAATTTTCTGCACAGAATTCCATCTGCAACTTCTTTGCACATTCTTCCAACATGTCCATGTGCTCCAGCAGACACACTGCTTCTTCAACACTGCCTACACTGCTATCTTTGTATCATCTGCAAAGATGGCCACAAAGCCAGTGTCCTCCGGATCAATAGAATATAATGTGAAAATTAGCAGACCCAACACTAACCCCTGCAGGACACCTCTAGTCACTGGTAGTCAACCAGAAAAAATCCCCTTTATTCCCAGTCCTTGCCTTCTGCCAGTCAACTAATCTTCTACTTATGCTAGTAATTTTCCTGTGATACCACAGGCTCCTATCTTGTTTAGCAGACTTCTGCACGGCACCTTGTCAAAGGCCTTCGTAAAATCCAACAAGTCTCAATGGTGAGACCACGGTTGGTGAGAGCAGGGGAAATCAAGAAGCAAGGCAAACACCCAAAAAGGTGAGGAAAGAGGGAAGAACAAGCAATTGCAGAGTCTGACCAAGGCAGTTATGAAAATGGCATTAAGGGAAAGGATGCGCAAGGAAGGGCGGATCAGGACGATAGAAATTTCTGCTGAGATACCAAGAAAAATAGGGTAGACGCGCATGTGTACACATGTAAGCACTCTCTTAGTCTGTGCAGCGGAGCCATGTCCCCGATCGTATTTTGGCCGCTTTCCCGTTAGACCAAGACCTTGCTCTGTATAGTGCCCTGAAGAAGGGTGGACCATCACTGGTGTTCCCCTAATATTTTAAATCTTAAGACATAAATAGTGGCAATATGAAATATCTATCATCTGATCTTCCCTTTTTTGACTGCTGAGAGGGCCTGGGTTTTAAGTCTTGTTTCTAAAAAGTCACAAATGAATATGCCTCATTGCATGAGGAACCAGGCAGCAAGCAATGCGCCACTCATGCAAACCACAAAGAGATAACACTTAATTTTAGTTCAGAACTACCTTGAAATCCACAGAATTTTAAGACCACACAACAGAAGGATAGCTGAGTTTTTATTTATCTCCCCAACATAATAACTAGTGATCCTCTCTCGTGCTCTCAGCACAGAGTTCCACCACAGCCCAACAGGTTTCATTCCCCACACAGTTTAGGGAGGTGCCATACAGCCGCATCAAGGATGACAACAGCAGTACATTACCGGTACTTGCTTACTTTCAAGTGTACCGTTGGAACATCACTGAAATGCTACAGGAAAATATCCAATTCCATCACATCTTAGTCCCACAATCTGACAAAACTAGAGTTAGCTGATTGCCTTTGCATAACAGAGATCTGGATTTCTTAATACAATTTTAGCTTCATTATGAAATTCTTTCCATTCTAATATGTCACTTGATTTAATTAATTATCCTATTAGCACACAAACTGTTGACAATATTCATTGGACTTATTTACTTGTAACCAACCCGACTACTGAATGTACCCGGACAGAAAGGTCTCATTATCCTCTTGCTCCTATTGTTATTCTCAAACTGACGCTCGTAGTTTTCGAACACAATACATGATACATAAACTGGTGGAGACTTTTTTTAAAAAAACACTAGAAAGCGCAGAAGCCTTCGGCACATCCTGGTTCAACGTGAGAGGTTCAGCTTTTTAGTGTTGTCAGTCTAATTTGGCAAAGAGTGCAGGCCCGAAGCCTGCAGACTTCACCGGGATTGCAAACAAAACCCCGCTGCCTTTGCAACACAAGCAAATCGTCCCAGATAGGTTTCGGGAGCCCGACACTCCAGACCAAGTGCGGCTCCGTGTGCAGGAACCTCGCAGCCTCCTCCTCACCCCCGCCCCGAGTCCCATCTTCTCACTCACTTCAGTCTGCAGTCCATGGCTACGGCATCTCGGTGTGGCGTCCCCCACCTCCTGTCCGCCCGGTGTGTCTGCTGTCTGGGTGCCGGTGTGTATCTGGCCTGCGCGCTGCCGACTCCGTGGTTAGTGCTGCTCCCCCAGCCTCGCTGCCTCCGCTTCGCACACACAGTACAAACTAGGAAGTGGGGACTCACTGACACTGAGAGAGAATGCGAGTGTGTGTGTGAGAGAGAGAGAGGTGAGCGACGTCAGCGACTCAGAAACATCTGACTGCTTCCCACAACAGGAAATTTTCTCCAGGGACGACGGTGAGTGTGGGAAAGGGTGAGGGTGGCCACTCGCTGAGGTGAAGTGAAAGAGTAACTGAGTGAGAACGCGATCATGGGACAGTGCAGGTAAGTGGAGGAGGTTGGCCTGAAGCCAGAGACTCTGAAATGTGTTCTTTGGACCAAGTCTGAAGAGTCATCGACTCTCAAGTATTGACGCTGTTCTGCTTTCAATGGGTGAGGGTGGGGTGGTGTGAAATGGCAGTAAATAAGAAGAGAGTGGGGTGCAGGTGCAAATGGAGAAGGTGAAGAGGGTATTGTATATTTATGTGGAGCTCCACTGATGTCAGAATAAGTTCTTTGTTTCAATCAAGTCCCAATTAGCCCATTCTTATTTATGAGCAGAATGACCAAAGCCCTTGTCAACATATCATGAAGGAACACTTACTCTCCAATAACCCTGTCATAGTTGCCCTGTCTCCCATTCCCAGAACCACATGGTTCCAGACCTCATGAACCAAAGAGCTGAATGGAAGGGATGAGCAGAAAGTACATGAATATAGCTTTGGGAGTGACTGTGACTACAAGGTGTCCTGGTAAAACAAGTCTGGGTATCAAGGGTCTTGTGCTGCTAACAAAACATGATGGCTGTCATTCCAGTCTCAGGACATCACTGTAGAAATTCCTTGGGGCAATTCCCAACAATCTTCATTTACTTCAGTCGTGACTTTCCTACTATCCCAAGATCAGTGCTGGGGGTGTTGGATGAGCATTGCACAGTGTTTAATTTCATTGGCAATTTATGTTCACTCAGAAAACAGGTATCAATTAATTTGTTAAGAAGACTTTTTTCTTTATTCATTGGGTGACCTGCACTTTTTAATTTTGGAAACATTTTTAACAATGTCAAAGATTCTTTTATTAATAACTGTGTCATTTAATAGGATAGTTTCAACTCACTGGATTTCAGCACATTTAATTTGCATCTGCTCATGTAGCAGCCCTTACATGCATGCATAAAGCCTAGACAACATTCACGTATCAGCTATAAGTAACATTTATGCCACAGATATTTCAAGCAATGACCTTCTTCAACAAAAGGGTAGAACCACCTACACTTTCTTACTATTTCTCAGTCCCGGGTCATCTACATCTTTTTTGTCTTGATTGATCGTATGCCTAGCTCTACAATCTCATAAATAGTCACAAGAACAAGTCAGGGTCAGGGTAGTCTGTGGAATGACTTACTAATGCCCCTGAGCCTGTCTGCCATCTGTATGGCACAAGTCATGTGTGTATGGATGAGTACAGATCCAGCAATAGTCAAGAAGTTTGACATTATCTAGGACAAAGCACTCTTGGAAGGATGGGCACCCCATTCATCATCTTAAACATACATTCTCTTCACTCTTGGCTTGTGTCTACCCCATTTGCAAAATGCACTGCACTTATTCATCTAGGCTACTTTGACAACACCTCCCAAATTCTAATCATCTAACATCAAGAAGGATGAGGGCTGAAGACCAATGAAGACACCACCATGAGCATATTGCCTTTAAAGTCACACAACATCCTGAATTGCTGTTCCTTTGTTATTGCTGCGCCAATATCCTGGAACTCTCTTTCCAACAGCACTGAGGTACCTTCACCAGTAACACTGCAACAGGATTCAGATTTATTTATTGCATGCACATCAAAGTACACAGTGAAATGTGTTGTTTGTAGTAACAACCAACACAACCCAGTGATGTGATGGGGGCAGGCTGCAAGTGTTATCACACATCCTGGTGCCGTCAGAGCATGCTTACAATGTTCAGCAGAACAGCAGCAGCAAAACAAGTGTCTCCCTCCGACCCACGCACAGCCAAGACCTCCAACCCCAGGACGGGCTGTCTTCAGCCTCCAGCCTCCAATGGACTTGGACACAAACACTAATAGATAGATAGATAGATAGATACTTTATTCATCCCCATGGGGAAATTCAACTTTTTTTCCAATGTCCCATACACTTGTTGTAGCAAAACTAATTACATACAATACTTAACTCAGTAAAAAATATGATATGCATCTAAATCACTATCTCAAAAAGCATTAATAATAGCTTTTAAAAGGTTCTTAAGTCCTGGCGGTCTTCGACATCCCCAACAGACTCACAGAAATTTGCAGACTCGGGGTTCCATCAGGCCCTGACTTCCGGACTTCGGATCAGTCTTTGGGCTTTGATCATTAAAGTCGACTCCAGGACTTGCCGATCCTGTAAAGACAGTTGCCCTCCATCATCTTCTCAAAGGAATGGGCAGCAGTACTGGCTTTGTCCATGATGCCCAGATCCCAAATATTGAAAATCAATAAAAATATATTTGCTGTATAATTGTGTCCATCAGTGATGAGGGAAAAATGAGACAATCTTGCAACTGGAGGCGATGAAACTTGGAGCAGAAACACAATAATCATAGTGACACACAAGATTGAATGAAGTCCCATTTCCAAGCCCTTTGTCTTGTAATTCTTTGGCTCAATATTGTAGAAATATTATCACCATTACTGTCCACATAGGTTTCATTCATACATATTCAGGTTTCTATAATGTACTACCCATAAATTGTAAGCTGTTTAGTATTATTAGTCACAGACATCATCTTCTACTTCAACTGTATCACCATTTTCACCACTAATAACGTTGATAAAGGACCAGGTGCTGGAAGCCATGGAGTTGAAGTTATCCCATAAAATGCTATAGTTATTAACAGTGCAAAGAATATTTGACTTTGTTAAAACGGTATAAAAAAATATGGAAGTAAAACAATGAATCAAAAAAATCGTTTTCTTAAAAAAATAATTGATACTATGTTTTAAAAGTGAACATAAATTTTATATTAAACTTACAGCATGCACACATACATATAGATTTCATTCAGATATAAAAATACTGTTACATAAATGAGAGCGCAAATCAAGAGCATATTATTCAGTCCCATGATATTTCCAGCAATGTTTTATTGCCTACTATTTATGTAGTTTACCATTCAATTACTTATTGAGAGTATTTGTGGAGTTCAAGTCAGAATTGAAGTACAATTCCTCATCAAGCTTTTCCTTCTCATCGTTGTAGGAATTAATGACTTTTCAGAGAAACTCCTCCTACATGCTTAATCCTTCCTCACTCAGACACTCTTCCTAGCTTCCATATTTTTCTTTCACAAGAGACATCATCAGTCAAAGATTCATTTATTATCAAAGCTTATATCTCTATACAATGCTGAAATTCGTCTTCTCCGGATAGCCATGAAAAAAAGAAAGAAAGTAAGTTGTTCAGAGAGAAACATCAAACACAACTCCCTGCACAAAAAAGAATGGCATCCCAAACATCAACCCCAAAACCAACCCTCCCCCCTGTACAAAAATCTAACAGAACATCAACCCCAAACAGCCTTCATGCAACAAAATGGAAAAGGAACAGGTGATTAATGAAACAGAATATGAAAACCATAAGTTTGGAAAAAGTCCACAGTACGTAAACACAATAGTCCAATCCATAAACATAGAACCACGATACCATCCTACAATATCACCGACAATCATTAAAAGAGAGGGACACCAGACCGCACATTCTCCTTCCAGATTCCACCTGTTGAACAACTCTCTTTTACAATCTATCATAAATCATGTATTTATTTCCGCGTTCCTGCACACTTTCTCCAATGCAGTTTTTTACTCTGCCCATATCACAAAGGCTACCTGAGCCTCACAAATCCTATCTTAAGCAAGTGTGATGTGCCATCCTTGAGTTCCCAGCAACACCTAACACAGATGTTCCTGTCATTTACTTCTGAGTTCTTTCCTTCTAGCTCAGTAAATATTTTTGTGCGTGTTTATCCCTATTTGACCTGGTAAAGTCAGTGGATCTTCAAAAGCTGATTCTTAAGAACACGTGATTTGGGGTTATATTTTGGCCATTGGCAGCACCATTCTTTGAGATCACAGCTGATCTTCTATCTTGGTTCCATTTTCCAGCAGTTTGTTAATGGGACAAGAATGGTTCTGCAACACAAGCTTTGTTGCTTTTGGATTTCTTTTTGCCCAAAATTAGCTCCATGCTAAGAAAGAAAAGATTCAATTTAATGATAAACATGCTGTATAAAACTCAATCCAACATCACGTACACTTGATAAGTCAAATGTTGAGATACAGTAGAAAATGTGACAACATTTGAGTGCAGGCTCAAAGGGCCGAATGGTCTACTTCTGCACCTATTGTCTATTTAATTCTTTGCTTTCAGCGTAAAATATCAGCAACTATATATTTCAATACAAATACATACAATATAGTTCCACGTATGTTATGGTTATATTTTAATTCACATCTTGACATAAGGGAAGGTGACATGAGAATGGCATGGATTAATTACTAATTATTGATATGCTCTTTGTACCGACTCTAAAACTTTGAAATCAAAATTGACCAATAAGGATTTCAGGAAAACTAGTGAGAGTGCCCAGCAACCATACTTGGCATATTTTACCCTAAATATGGCAAGCAAGATAATGCCAAGTTTACTGCATGAGTAGGTGTTTAAATCCCCCAGTAATTTATGGCAAGGGTGATGCACCATGTGAGTCTTGAAGCACCTCTGACAGCTGGATGATTTACACAACTCTGCTGTTAGTATCACTTCAGTGACAGCTTGTCTTCAACTTCAGCTTGTGTTCAAAAAGATTGTTTCATTAGCTTAATAAATGCAAATAAAATCCTCGCAGAAAATGAAACTTATCGGAGAGATTTTTTAAAATTGAGATATAGTGCAGAATAGACCCGTCCAACTCTTCAAGCCACACTGCCCAGCAATTCCCCTGATTTAATCCTAGCCTAATCATGGGGTAATTTACAATGACCAATTAATCTACCAACCTATAGGTCTTCGGACAGTGGGAGGAAACCGGAGCACCCGGAGGAAACCCATGCGGTCACAGGGAGAATGTACAAACTCCTTGGAGGCAGCAGCAGGAATTGAACCCAGGTCGCCTGTACTGTAAAGTGTTGTGCTAACCACTATGCGACCAAGCCGCCCTACTTACTGCAATGCCATGCAAACCTCTCCAGTTCAGCAAAACACATTTAAAATTACAAACTCTCCCCCCACTGGTGTAAATTGGTCTTGAACAATTTTTACATTTTAAACTTCTCTTTCTGTTCACACTTCTGTTGATAATGTGACTTTATTTCACCCTACTTCACTTCTCTGATTATTTCCCGATACCTCAAGCGTATTTGTAAAGGTGATTGCTATTTGACCCCATCATTCCCCAAGATCCCCTGTGCAGTATATTATCAGCTAGCACCTGCAACTATTTATAGCATACAAGATATCTGGGCTGATTGATGAATGGAAATCTGACTACCAGGGCATGCTGTAAGATGCTGTCTTCCAGCAAATTCATGCCCCTTACACTAAGAATGGAAAAGAGTGAGAGCATATGTTTATGAAACAGAGTCAGCATTCAAAGGATGAGTGCAAATTTGAGACAGAAGAAAGAGTGCGTATGCTGAAGAAACAAAGACAACAAGGATGTGAGGTAATGCTATAAATGTTTTAAAATTACAGTTACACTTGAATATAATGGGCAGAGTGAATGAGAAGGGGCAGAGTGCCCTCTTTCAGTGTGGTTTTGTGAAAGAAAGGGGGAAGGTGGAAAGAGGAACACGCATGCAGAGCAACAGGAAGGAAGAAACTACATATGCAACAATTCACACACCAGCATCCTCCAGTCCTCAGTACGATGGGACAGAAGCAAGCCATTTCGACCCTGAGGGAGAGCAGAAGAAGTACATGATAGACTATCAGGCTGCGAGTGCCTGTAAGAGGCAGAGAGAATGAATGCACAACCATGAGAGGCAAAAAAAAAAGAGCAAGTGTCCCTGTTGGAAAGAAAGTCAAAAACAAAAGTGCACAAGCCTGGAAGATAGAGGGACAGGGAAAGAAGATGTAATAAAGAGAATAATGAGGGAAGCTGAGACAGGAGAATTGCACAAGAGCAGCATAACAAGAGAACAAATGCCAGAGACCAAGCATGCACCTGAAGGAGATGAGTGAAAAACATGCACAAGCCAAGTTTCAATGCTTTCCTTCTCACACACAGTGGGTGCAAGCAGTAAAGGATTCAGTCTCATTTTGAGAAACCCAGAAAATTAAAATATATACAAATAAAGAGAGCACAAGTGAGATCTGAAATATTATTAGCTTCCTCCACATTATGAGACTCGTGCTTTTTCTCTGCCATGGGGAAACTGAAAGCTGCGATAATTGAAAGAATTAGTCTAGCATGTTTGCTCTTCTCAATTACCAAACAGATTCCTACATAAAAATAAGAGCTGCCAAAACAGATCCATTCAGAATGTTGTACAAATCATTATTTTAGAATCAGGTATTCCAATCCATTGTTAGTTTCCATCATCATGAAGATTTTTGCTGCCACTTAAAATATCAACAACTGAGCAGCAGAGGCTTTTGTTGATCATCATCTAAATTTTTCATAAGTTATTCATTTAATTATTCCACTACTGGCAGACGTGCCTTCAGCTGTTAATGCTCAAATCTCTGGAATTCCCTCCCAAAAGCTTTTTACCTCCCTATTTCTTGCTTGTCCAACTTTAAACCTGTATCTTTTAACAAGGTTTGTGGCATTCAATGCAGCTCGGTAGCAATTCTTGTGTTTTGATGTTGCTGCATTTAAAATTAGATGTTAAATACAATGCAGTTATTCACAAGGATGGGGTGAGGGCCATTTACAACACTGGTTTAGGACTTGATGTCTTGTATTTTGAACAAATTTATGGAAAGTAGAGGAGGGAAAGTGCACAATGAAATCTCAAAATATCAACGGGGTAGATATATAGACAGTCATGTTCCCCAGTGGACTGATAAGTATTGCCATATATTTCCTTAGAAGGAGCTCATGTGGTCCATCATGTTTCTGCCAGCTCACAGAGTAATTTCATCCCTCCTCTAATTTTTCCTGTAAACTTTTTCTACAGAAGATTTCAGAGACCAATTAATTGACCAAATTTCAGAGACCAACTAATTGGCTGCACATCTTTGGGATGTGAGAGATCTGGGACACCCAAGGTAGACATTGGTGGTATGGGCAGTACTGGAGGTCAGGATTAAACTGGGATAGGTGGAGCAATGAGGCAGCAGCTCTACTAGCTGCCCCTCATGGCATTGAATCTTACCTCTAGAGCAGGGGTTCCCCACATGGGGTCCACGAACCCCTTGCTTAATGACATTGATCCATGGCATAAAAATAAGTTTGGGAACCCTTGCTCTAGGACTTAACAGAATACCAAATTTTAACAGACATTTTTGCAATGCTGGAGAATATTAGTAATAGAAGTTGCTATGCTGATTTGTGACGTGAGAATAATTCAAACACAGGAACTTTTATTTCTGATTTCACTTTATAAACTATGAAGTGAAATTTGATACAAACTTCAGCTGAGGAAGTAAAAGCCCTTCTAATTTCCATTCACACTCCTGAAAGTCTGAGTATACAGCATTTAATATTTCTTCAATATGCCACGTTCAAAGGAAAGGGGATATGTCCATTTATATATCTACATTGCCATTCTATGATGAGGAATAAAATTCGCTTAAGAGGTTAAATGGTACCATTTAGCACTCAAAACCAATGACTGTATTAATATTAAGTGCAAAGACATTCTTTCGCAAAAAATGCTACTGTGTAAAGACCACATACAGAAACCAATTAGAAAGCCTGATGACCTATGGTAGATTTGTTCTTTTATCAAGAGCAACACGTGATCAAGAATCATTCTCAGAAGCTATGCACCCAAATGTAATTGTTATTATAACATAGATTTCATATGTAAATATACTATTCTTGGATATATTGTACATACATAATCATCACACAAAATGCTTGGATTTTCTTAGAATACCTGCAGTTTCATTGCTAGATCTCCAAAGGAGAGTGTAACAGTACAATGTCTTCTGGCTAAAATTTAGAACATAAAGCAATACAAAAATTCTCAGCCTTTGCAGAATTGCAATAATACATATAGGAAGCATTTTCATTTATAAAGCATACATTATGCTTCATGGTCAGGGCATCAATGGATAAGGTAAGAGGGCATGTGTATGGGATTGATTGGGATTTAGGATCAGCCATGATGAAATGGCGGAGGAAACTCAATGGGCTGAATGACCTAGCACATGTACAGTATATTCCAACTTCTTAAAATTTCTCTTGAGCTGGCTCTAAATTATCAGGCAGTTAGCCTCATAATTAACAAACAAGAGAAATCCTGCAGATGCTGGAAATCAGAGCAACACACACAAAATACCGGAGGAACTCAGCAGGCCAGGCCAGGAAAAGAGTACCAACAACGTTTTGGGATGGGATGCTTCATCAGGACTGGAGAAAAAAGATGAGGTCAGAGTAAGAAAGTGGGGGCGGGGGGGAAGGAAGAACCACAAGGTGATAGGTGAAACCAGGAAAAGGGGGGAGATGTGATGTAAGGAGCTGGGAAGGGCTAGAGAAGGAGGAATGATAGGAGAGGACAGAAGGCCATGAAGGAAAGAAAGGTGCACCGGAGGGAGACGATGGGCAGGCAAGGAGATAAGGTGAGAGAGGGAAACGGGAATGGAGAATGGTGAAGGGGGGTGAGGGCATTAGCGGAAGTTCTAGAAATCAATGTTCATGCCATCAGGTTTGGAGGCTACCCTCACCCCATCCTCCCACCACCCCACCAGGGATAGGGTTTCTCTTCCTCTTGTCCTCACCTACAACCCCAACAGCCTCTGCATCTAGCACACATAGTTCTTCATAACTTCCGCCATCTCCAGTGGGATCCCACCACCAAGCACATCTTTCCGTCCCCTCCACCAGCTACTGCTTTCTTCAGGAATCGCTCTCTACACGACTCCCTTATCCGTTTCTTCCTTCCCCACTGATCTCCCTCCTGGCACTTATCCTTGCAAGCTTAACAGTGCTACTCCTGTCCCTCACTACCATTCAGAGGCCCAAGCCCAAGTGTCACCCAGAGGTGACACTCTGCTTGTGAGCCTGTTGAGGTCATCTACCCTATCCATTGCTCCCAGTGTGGCCTGCTGTATATCGTTGAGACCTGACGCAGATTGGAAGACCGCTTCACCAAGCACCTACACTCTGTCCGCCAGAAAAAGCAGGATCTCCCAGTGGCCACCCATTTCAATTCACCTTCCCATTCCCATTCCAACATGTCAGTCCATGGCCCCCTCTACTGCTGCGATGAAGCCACTCTCAGCTTGGAGGAGCAAAACCTGATACTCTGTCCGAGTAGCCTCCAATCTGATGGCATATAGATTGATTTCTAGAAGTTTGTGTAATACACCCCCTTCACCATTCCCCATTCCCATTTCCCTCTCTTACCTTATCTCATACCTGCCTGTCACCTCCCTCTGGTGCTCCTCTCCTTTTCTTTCTTCCATGGACTTCCATCCTCATGCATCAAATTCCCCATTCTCCTGATGAAGGGTCTCAGCCCAAAACGTCGACTGTTTATTCTTTTCCATATATGCTGCCTGACCTGCTAAGTTCCTCCAGCATGCTGTGTGTGTTACTTGAGTCTCATAATTAATTCTCGATGACTGCTAATATCTTACAATCAAATATTGGGAACACATTTGTCTCTACCTCAATCACTTCCACACTCTTCACCTTATAAACCTTTAGAGCCTAATTCAACTGACATCCATCTATCTCCTGAGCCATTTTCAATACTGAACAAGAAATTTACAAACTTGGTATCTTAACATAATCAGCCAATAGCTTATCTGCTACAACCAAACCGTTGCAGCATGGTTAGAAAACTGGCATCAACCCTGCTCTCAGATTCACATAGACCATTTCTGACACTTCTCTCCTTTTCTGGATCTCAGTGCCTCCATCTCAGGAGACAAACCATCGACTAATATTCACTATAAGCCCACAGACTCCCACTGGTACTTGGAAAATCCTTCAAATCCTCTCTTGAACAGATTCTATTCCTTTCTTCCAGTTACCCTGATTCCACCCCATCTGCTCTCAAGATGAGGTTTTCTGTTCCAGGATGTTTGAAATGTACTCCTTTGTCAGGAAGTGTGGCTTCCCTTCTGATCTGCTTCATGGAGCCCGATCTCATGGCTCCTCTGTTTCTTATACTTCAGCTCTCACTCTGCCTCCTCCCAGTCAGAACAGAGACAGGGTTCCCCTCGTCCTTACCTTCACCCTGTGAGTCTGAACATCCTCCATCATTTCCACTGGCTGCAATATGATCCCATCACTAATCACACCTTCTCCTCCCCATCCCTCTCTGCCTTCCGCAGGAACCAGTGCCTCTGTGACTGCCTGGCCCACTCACCCCTCCACACCATTGCTCCTTGATCCCTGGCACTTTCTCCTGCTCTCGCAGTAGATGCAACACTTGTCTCTACACCACCTCCCTCGGCACCATTCAGTGACCTAAACACATGCAGCTCCTTTTACTGCATTTGATGCTGCTGATGTGACCTCCTCTACACTGGCAAGACCAAACACAACCTCAGCGACAGTTTTGCAGGACAGCTCCACACATTCTGCAGTGCCCATCACAAGCTCCCACTGGCTGACCATTTCAATAGCCCTCCCCATTCCCACATTGAACTGTCCATCCTCAGCCTTCCCCTGCCAGGATGAAGCCCAATGCAAACTTCAGGAGCAACGTTTTAAAGGTACCCCTCCCCCACACCTTTTATTCTTTTTTTCCCTCTTCCACCCCTCCCACCCTTCTCCTCTAATCCTTCCATTTTTATTCCCATTTCCACCTTCCTCCAGCTCCCCTATCCCCACCTTTATCCCCTTTCCCCTTCTACCATCCATCAACATCACACACAGCATTTCCCCCTTTCAGCCCCACCTCCCAACTGGTTCCAACTATTGTTCACCTCTCCCTCCTCTCCAAATGGTTCACTTTCTCACCTCCTTTACTTATCAGAATCCAGCATTTGTGCTCCTGCTTATCTCCCTCCAGTAGCCGTCCCCCATCTTCACACTCCCCTCCTCCCACCACTCTGCACCATCTGTTGTATTTTTTTCTTTTTCCTCTCTCTCTCTCTCCCCCCCTCCCTCCCTCCCTCCCTCTCTCTCTCTCTTCCTCTCCCCCTTCCCCCCCCCCCCCCCCCCCAGCATGCAGACAACATTCAGGTTGTCTGAATTCTTTCTTTGTTAATTTTTTGGAACTGGGCGGCACTGGCAAAGTCAGCATGTATTCCACTTCTCCTGTTGCCCTTCATCCTCCTCAGTGTCGGTACTCTCACAATGTTGTTGGTAACTGAAGCCCAGGATTTAGACCCAAGAATGATGAAGGACCAGTGACAGATTTCCAGATAAGGATGATGAGCAACTTGGGAGGGGAGCAGGCAGATGGTCTCATTCCCAAGCACCTGTAGCCGGAGTTCTTTTCAGTGGTAAGTTCCCATGTTTGGGATTAATGTCTGATTAGCCAAGGCAAGTAAATTAAGTTCATATTGTGAATGGGACAGATTGTAGACATTGTTCATTGGCAGTAGGGGGAATGATACTTTGAAATGATTAATCAGGCGCCAGTCAAGGGCTGGTGTTGAGCTTGTCTTGTATGGTGTATAACCAATCGATGGTAAGTAACATTTATTCCACAAAACTACAAGGAAATGACCATACATCCGAGAACTGAGACCCTAACCGTCTTCCCGTGATGTTCAATAACGTTGCCATGGCCAAGTCCCCACTGTCAATATCCTCAGGGTTATTACTGACCAGAAACTCAGCTAAATCAGCAACATATATACTGTGGCCACAAGAGCAGGTCAAAGGTGAGCTACTCTGCAGTAAGCAATTGACTTCCTGATTCCCCAGACCTTTAAACGATCTCTGGCGACAGCTATTCTACTGATGTCTACTATAAGCCCACAGACTCTCACAGCTACCTGGACTATTCCTCTTCCACCCTGTTACTTGTAAAAATGCCATCCCCTTCTCTCAATTTTTCTGCCTCTGCTGCATCTGCTCTCAGAATGAGGCTTTTCATTCCAGGACGAAGGAGATGTCTTCCTTTTTTAAAGAAAGGGGCTTCCCTTCCTCCACCATCAACTCTGCCCCAATTCCACGTCCCAATCCCATTCCGATATGTCAATCCATGGCATCCTCTACTGTCGAGATGAAGTCACAGTCAGGTTGGAGGAACAACACCTTATATTTCGTCTGGGTAGCCTCCAACCTGATGGCATGAACATTGATTTCTCTAACTTCCATTAATGCCCCTCCTCCCCTTCTTATCCATCCCTAATTTTTTTCTCTCTCTCTTTCCCTCCCACAATAACTCCTTGCCTGTTCTCCATCTTCCTCTGGTGCTCCCCTCCCCCTTTTTTCCTTCCAAGGCCTTCCGTCCTATGATACTTCCCCTTCTCCAGCCTTGTATCCCTTTTGCCAATCAACTTCCCAGCTCTTAGCTTCATCCCTCCCCCTCCTGTCTTCTAATATCATTTCGGGTCTCCCCCTCCCCTTCCCACTTTCAAATCTCTTACTATCTCTTTTTCCCATTAGTCCTGATGAAGGGTCTCGACCCGAAATGTCGACAGTGCTTCTTCCTATAGATGCTGCCTGGCCTGCTGCGTTCCACCAGCATTTTGTGTGTGTTGCTTTTCACCATCTACTTGGCACAATTCAACAGGGTGATGGAATATTCCCCAGTCATACGTGTCTGTGGGGTTGTAACGAGGGTTTGTCAATAAGATCCCCCTAAGGTGAATTCAGAGAAATCCTCAAAGGGAAGGGAGGAATCAGAAAAGAACCATCTGAAGGTGAACCTGGGTGCAGGTAAAACATGATGATATTTTATTTATTTAATTGGTGATACCACACAGAGTATGCCCTCCGGTCCTTTGAACCGCACCACTGACAACCCCTGACAACCCTGATTTAACCCCGACTTAGTTGCGGGACAATTTACAAAATCCAATTAATCTACCTACATGGAGCATCTTTGGACCGTGAGAGGAATCTGGAGGACCCGGAAAAAACCCACACATTTCACAGGGAGAATGTACAGACTTCTTACAGAGGATGCCGGGATTGAACTCTGACGCCCCAAGCTGTAATCACATTGTGCTAAAGATGCACCGTCAATAACTCTCGGAGACGTGAGGCGAGAGATAGGCTTTTATTCACTGGAAGAGAGCAGTCAGCCGCAAGAGATCACCATACGACATCCTGGAGACTGAGGGAGGAGCAGTGCCTCCAATCGCCTTTATACAGGGGTCTGTGGGAGGAGCCACAGGAGCAGTCAGCAGAGGGGCGTGTCCAGACAGGTATATGTAGTTCACCACATTCACCCCCCCTTTTGCTTTAAAAGAGAGTCCACATGGGGCGAAGTTTCTTACAAGTATATTTACAGGTTAAGTCTAACAGGTGGTCGAATCTGTCGCTGCAATCTACGTAGCACCGGCTCATGAGGGGTGGCATTGGTGGACGTACATAACAGGGAGCGGATGGAGTGGAGCGCCTCAGGGAGGACCTCCTGCCATCGAGAGACCGGCAACCCCTTTGACTTAAGGGCTAAAAGTGTGGCCTTCCACACTGTGGCATTCTCCCTCTCCACCTGTCCATTTCCCCGGGGATTATAGCTCGTGGTCCGACTAGTAGCAATACCTCTAGCCAGCAGGTACTGGCGCAGCTCGTCACTCATAAAGGAGGTCCCTCTATCACTGTGGATATAGCAGGGATATCTGAACAGAGTGAAGAGCTGGCGCAGGGCTTTTATGACGGACGTGGTAGTGGTGTTGGGGCAGGGGATGGCAAAGGGGAACCACGAGTACTCGTCGATAATGTTGAGAAAGTAGACATTGTGGTCGGTGGAGGGAAGGGGGCCCTTAAAGTCAACACTCAGTCGCTCAAAGGGGTGGGTGGCCTTGATAAGTTGTGCCTTGTCAGGACGGTAGAAGTGCGGTTTGCACTCAGCGCAGACTTGGCAGTCCCTGGTCATCGTCTTGATGTCCTCAAGGGAGTAAGGGAGGTTCTGGGCTTTCACAAAATGGTAAAATTGGGTGACCCCCGGGTGGCAAAGATCTGCATGGAGGGTGTATAGCTGGTCGAGCTGCGCGCTGGCACACGCTCCCCGGGATAGGGCATCAGGGGGCTCATTCCAGGCCGGTACAGGATATCATAGTTGTAGGTGGAGAGTTCTATTCTCCACCGCAAAATTTTATCATTTTTGATTTTGCCCCGCTGTTGGTTGCTAAACATGAACGCAACTGAGCGCTGGTAGGTCAGCAAGGTGAACCTTTTGCCGGCGAGATAGTGCCTGCAGTGCCTAATAGCTTCCACTATGGCCTGGGCTTCTTTCTCTACCGCGGAGTGCCGAATTTCAGGGCCTTGAAGGGTACGAGAGAAGAATGCTACTGGCCTGCCTGCCTGATTGAGGGTAGCAGCCAGCGCAAAGTCGGAGGCGTCACTCTCTACTTGGAAGGGAATGGTCTCGTCCACCGCATGCATCGTTGCTTTGGCAATGTCTCCTTTAATGCGGCTGAAGGCCACGCAGGCCTCAGCAGAGAGGGGAAATGTGGTGGACTTGACCAGGGGGCGGGCCTTGTCTGCGTAATGAGGGACCCATTGGGCATAATAGGAAAAGAAGCCCAGGGACCGTCTGAGGGCTCGGAGGGTGGTGGGAAGAGGGAGTTCTAACTCCCTCCGGAGGGTGGAGGGAAGAGGGCGCATACGGTCGGGATCAGGGCCAATGACCCCGTTCTCCATGACATACCCAAGGATAGCGAGTCGGGTGGTTCCGAACACACACTTGTCCCTGTTATAAGTAAGGTTCAGGGCTTTGGCCACTTGGAAAAATCGTTGGAGGTTGGTGGTGTGATCCGGCCAGTTGTGACCGCAGATGGTGATGTTGTCCAGATATGGAAATGTGGCCTTCAGTTGGCACAGGTCCACCAGCCGGTCCATTTCCCTCTGGAAGACAGAGACACCATTCGTGACACCGAAGGGGACACGCAGGAAGTGATAGAGCCTGCCACCCGCCTCGAAGGTGGTGCAGGGGCGGTCCTCCGGGCGGATGGGGAGCTGATGGTAAGCGGATTACAGATCTATGGTCGAGTACACCTTGTACTGAACTATCTGATTGACCATGTCCGCGATGCGGGGTAGGGGGTACGCGTCAAGCTGCATGAAACTAATGATGGTCTGGCTATAGTCCACGACCATCTTATTTTTCTGTCCGGTCTGAACAACAACCACCTGGGCCCTCCAAGGACTTGTGCTTGGCTCAATGATCCCCTCCCTGAGCAGCCGCTGCACCTCTGACTGAATGAAGGCCCTGTCCCCCGCGCTGTACCTTCTGCTTTTAGTTGCCACAGGTTTACAGTCGGGGGTCAGGTTGGTGAACAGCGGTGGGGGAGGGATCTTGAGGGTGGAGAGGCTGCAAGTGGTGTCAGTAGCGCAGCTGTTGGCATGGTGCTGGGTGTGATGTGTGGGTCGGTGTGTGTGTGTGGTCAGTAGCGGGGTATATGACGAAGTCCCACAAAACTGAGGATTCCTGACAGTGAGTGGTGGGAGGGGCCCGTCATACGCCATTGTCACACTTTTGAGGTGGCTCTAGAAGTCCAGCCCCAATAGCACAGGCGCACACAGTTGAGGCATAACCAGTAGCGCAAAGTCCCGATATTCTGTGCCCTGCACCGCCAATGTTGCTACACAACCCCCCCCGGATGTCTGTGGAATACGACCCAGAAGCCATGGTGACCCTCTGGCTTACCGGCTGTGACACGAGTCCACAGCATTGCACTGTGTCTGGGTGAATAAAACTCTCAGTGCTGCCCATGTCAAACAGGCAGCTAGTCCTGTGCCCCTCCACCAGAATGTCCATCATTGACCTTGCAAGCTGGTGTGGGGCGCTTTGGTCAAGGGTCACGGAGGCCAGAGTTGAATCGCCGTCTTGGTGCCCGGTAAACACCCGTGGGTCGGAGGCGGGGCGAGGTGGCACCAACAAAGATGGCCGCCCCCATGCCTCGCACAAGGCGGGCAGGCAAGATGGCGGCCCCCATGCCTCACACGCAGCGCTGCTCGACCCCGCTCGTGGTTCAGACTTACAGACCTTGGCGAAATGGCCCTTCTTTCCGCAGCTGGAGCAGGTAGCTTCTCGGGCCAGGCAGCATTTTCGGGGGTGTTTTTCGAGTCCGCAGAAGTAACACTGCACGGACTTGCGACTGGCAGCAGCCGTGGTCGATTGTGGGGAGGGTTGCGGGGAGTTCACGGACTCATGAGTGGCAGCAGCTGAGGTCGATTTGCTGGCGGGTGGTGGGGTCTGCAGCGTCCATGGGACTGGCAGGAGTTCGCGTGGCTGGACAGTGTCAGCGTTGTGCAGAGCAGCCTCCAGCATGTCGGCCAGCTCGATCGCCGAATGTAAGGTAAGATCGGTGTTTTCCAGCAGCCGCTGGCGCACGTACACTGACCTGATCCCCATAACGAAGGCGTCTCGTACCAGGAGCTCCGCATGCTGTTCCGCCGTCAGTCCCCTGCAGTCGCAGGCCCGCACGAGTGTCTGTAGGGCCCGGACAAACTCAGTGCTCGACTCTCCGGTCCGCTGCCGCCGCGTTGCTAAGCGATGTCTTGCGTAGACGGTGTTCACCGGCTGCAGGTACTGTCTTTTGAGGGCGTCCAGTGCCCCTTGATAGGTCAGCAGGTCCCTGATAAGGGAGAATACCCTCAGACTGACTCTGGAAAGGAGGATTTTGTACATTGTGGCAGGCTCAGTCATTGGTATCACTTCCAAGTATGATTGGAAGCATGCAAGCCAGAGTTCAAAGGCAAGAGCTGCTTCTGGAGCTTGAGGGTCCAAGTCCAAGTTTTCCAGACGTAAAATACTCTCCATGTTTTAAAACTTCCAGCGAATAAAATTGATGCACCATCAATAACTCTCAGAGACGTGAGGCGAGATATAGGCTTTTATTCGCTGGAAGAGAGCAGTCAGCAGCAAGAGATCACTATACAACATCCTGGAGACTGAGGGAGGAGCAGTCCCTCCAATTGCCTTTATACAGGGGTCTGTGGAGGAGCCACAGGAGCAGTCAGCAGAGGGGCGTGTCCAGACAGGTATATGTAGTTCACCACAGCTAACCTTTAACCTACTGTGACACCCACCGTACCATGACATTTTAATGGTGCAGCACCAATAATGTCAGACTGGGGAAAAAAAAGTTAAGGAAATGTGTCTGAATGGGAATTAAGCAAGAACCATTCCCACAAGTAGGAGAGACATACCGCACCTTAGGTCCAAACAAATTCCCTTAGCTACAGCTCTGCTCTGGAAAAAAAAGGTAGGCGTTATTGAAAGAGAGATTGTTCAATGCGAAGACCAAGTTAGTCAGGCTACTGAGTGTGTGGTGGACCTTTGCTCAAGAATCAAGTGGAAAATATAGGATGGAGATGTAGGGATATAGTATGTTCATGGTGAAGATGAGCCATTTGGGACCAGACAGAGTCAAGGAAGAAAGAGAGAAGTTCAGTTTTGTAAGAGCAGATTGAAACAATGGGTCTATCCATAGAGTCCTGAATGTAGATCTTGGGCATGAGGTAGAAGTGGACTGTATGGAGTTGGGACACCATAAAGTTTGAGATTGTGGAAAGAAGCTCTCATGAGGAATGAAATAGTTGGTTGTCTGCAGGAGGTCAAGAACTTAGTATAACAAAATTGTCGTTCAGAAGAAAGCATGAGGAGGTCTCTGAGAGGTGATCTTTGACCTCTGTGAGATAAGAGGTCAGTATAAGAAACCACTATAGCATCAGCCTGTCTGCCAGTGAATTTAATGGCAATATTGGGAATGAAAGGAAATTCAGCAAAGGGTGTTTTAGAGTATGGAAGGGGGCTGGAAAAAGAGGCCAAAAGGAGTGGTCCAAGATTTTGAATAATGGAGATTGGAGAAAAGGTCCACATTCTTGGATAGAAACTCATGGCCAAAGAAATGGGCATGGAGCTGAAAACAATGGAGCAAGAATACAACGTCATTCCTGGATCAGAGACCCTCAAAGTGGGCAGATAGGGTGCATAATTATTTGAGTTCAGAGAGGAGAAGATCAGAAGGTATGGCAAAACTACTTTGGGAGGGGGACTGGTGTGAGGGATGAGTTTTGAGGAAAATTAAAGTAGGGGAGAACATCTGGAGAAGAAATATAATTGGAAACTAGTTGGTTTGTAATCTTTGTTATATCTGAAAGGAAGGAAAACAGCCTTCTGAAGCAGCATTAAATACAGCAAAGGATCCCTTTGTTTTTGCTCTCTTTAATTCTTCTCATTCATCGATGGCATTTTAAACAATGCATCACCATAACAACCGGTCTCCGCCCTATCAGAGATATCCCATTTGTCCTGTCCATTTTCCCACCCATATTCTGCAATTTAAAACAAGCTTCTTTTCTTTATTTCCAAATTTTAATAGAATTGTCTCTGTTTCCATTTCCAGCAATGCTGTGACTTGTTGACAGCTTTCAGCATTTCTTTTGATCCTAATAAGAGGATTATTCGATAGCTTGTGATATTCCTGGATGAAAGAGGCCTACGAGTTTCACAATTCTTGTCAATTGGTGGCTATAAGTAGTTAAGCAACATATTGGCTTGAGAGGAACAACGCGGTCAAAGATCCACTGCCTGAAACTGTCAATTTGCACTGGCACCCAGGTCACAACATGCTAAAATAGTAAGACCTGAGAAAGACAATACATTAATTCTCAGGTCCCATCAGAACTAATCAGGTCAAACATAAGCGACAAAGAGAAAATAACTTGATTGAACCTGATTTCTGGGGTCAAAAGAACTGTGGGTGTTATTACAGCTCAGGGCATTCTGGAGTTCGGAGTTCAATTCCAGGGCCATTCTGTAAGGAGTCCCCATGTGGAATACGTGTGTATTCTCCAGGTCCTCTGGTTTCCTCCTACAGTCCAAAGATGTACTGGGTAGGTTAATTGGTCATTGTAAATGATCCTGCGATTAGGTTAGGGTTAATCGGGTTTGTCGCGGTTTGCTGGGGCAGTGTGTCTCAGAGGGCCGAGAGGACCTACTTGTGCCGTATTGCTAAATAAGTAAATAAATAACTATAGCCTCTAGGTTTGGAGGAGGTGAACAGCTTTGGTGAGGTGCATATTTTGACCAGTCCCTTTTCAATTTCATGAAATGCATAAAGATTTAAGATGTAAGATACAAAATGCTGGAAACGTTTATCCACAAAGTACACTGCAGATGCTGGGGTCAAAGCAACACGTACAAACAAGCTGGAGGAACTCAGCAGGTCGGGCAGCATCCGTGGAAACAAACAGTCGACGTTTCGGGCCACGACCCTTCATCAGGACTGAAGAGGGAGGGGGCGGGGGCCCTATAAAGAAGGTGGGGGGAGGGTGGGAAGGAGAAGGCTTGTAGATGTGATGCATCATCAATAACTCTCTGAGACGTGAGGCGAGATATCAGCTTTTATTGACTGGAAGAAAGAACAAGCAGTGGTTGACCACCATACTACATCCTGGAGAATGAGGGCCGGGCTCAGGCCTCAATCGCCTTTGTACCGGGGTCTGTGGGAGGAGCCACAGGAGCAGTCAGCAGGGGGTCTGTGGGAGGAGCCACAGGAGCAGTCAGCAGGGGGCGTGTCCAGACAGGTATATGTAGTTCACAAGATGCCAGATGAAAAGCCAGTAAGGGGAAAGATCAAGGGGTGGGGGAGGGGATAGGCAGGAAAGGTGAAGAAGGAATGTAAGGGGAAAGCACTATGGGTAGTAGAAGAGGGCAGAATCATGAGCGAGGTGATAGGCAGCTGGAGGAGGAGGCAGAGTGAAACTGGGATGGGGGAAGGGAGAGAGAGGGAATTACTGGAAGTTGTAGAATTCGATGTTAATGCCAAGTTAGGCAACGTCTATACAAAGGCAGCCAATGCTTAAGTTTGGTGATCCTTTGTGAAAGGAACAGTCAAATGAGTTAGTTGGGGAGTTGGAGGGTTATTATGTATTGTTAATTGTTGTGCAGATCAGATTGAATTCAGACCGGGCTATCAGAGTTGCAGAAGGAATGGGCAATCCTGATATAGACAGAAAAAGCAACTTAACTGAAGTTGAAGAAATTGGCATTGAGTCTGGAAGGCTGCAATGTTCCTGAATGGAAGATGAGATGCTGTTGGTTAGTTTGAGAGTGGGGCAGACAATTAAAGTAGCAGGCAACAGGAACGTCAGGGTTATTCCTCTGGACTAAATGCAGGTACTTCATAAAACAACCTCTCAACCTACATTTCTTTTTTTCTAATATAAGGAGGTGACATTGTGAACACCAAATGCAGTGGACTGGATGCCTAACCCACTGAACTGCAGTGCTTTGGCTGTTACTCCAGATTCCAGCATCTGCAGTTTTTTGTGTGTCCACCTGAAAGTGTGCTTCCAGCCAAGCAAGTTGTGTCCCAAAGCCCCTTGCATACAGAGTGAAGACCTTTACTTCATTAAACTGTTTATTTTTTGCATTTATTTTAAGCAAAAGTAATGAAATTGCAATAAATTGTGAAACAAAATAAGTATTCAAGTAAGACTGATTTTGCATCCACCAAAAGGTAACAGGAAGAATTTATTTTAACAGTTAAAGTGAATAAAAGAACACTTCCCACGGAAAAGAGAGTAATATGGTAAGTAAGGGACCAGACAGTTGTACTATGCTGGATTAAGTTTGAATGCAAACATTTTGAAAGTGATACGAAGGGATGATAATGGCACCAGAGGTTTCAAAGAGTACATTAGGTGGGATAAGTCAATGAAGCAAAAAGGAGGAAGTCTAACTGGGCATTAAATTAAGCAGAAACATGAATAAAAATATGTTGGCATGTGCTTTGGGTGTTTGGGAATTCAGGTATCAAAATGGAAATGCAGTGGAGAAAAACAAGCGATTAAAATAATGTACAAGAAGCTGTGATGCAGAAGGAGCGTCAGCTGCAAGTGCAGGAAGTCAGCAAGTGATGCTACATCTCAACAAAATCACATTTAGCAGCTCTAATAGTAAATTTGCAACAGTTACTAGTGGAGATAAACTTGGCTCTGAATTGTCTGATGATCAAGCTGCCAGTTGCAAGCGGCACATTTATCTGCAGAGCACAGGCACGATTAAACCAAAACGTGGCATTTAGGTTACAGAAAGGGAAGGCTGCAGTTTGAAAAATTTCCCAGCCAAGAATAAAATCCACAATGTCATTGAGAAGAGTTGGAGGATCAAAGGTCGTTTGTCTGTTTTAGGGAACTGTCTATTTTTATCAGCGGGTTCTTATTTCTAGAATCTGTCCACTATGTTGATTAGTTTTGGAATAGCTCTCTGTTTGCATCTGCTGTATTGGCATTCTAGTTTCCATGTGGATCTGTTGTGTTTTTTTTCTCCCCTGAATGGCAGTCTGGGATTGCTAATGAGATTGCTTGGGCTTTGGCTCTAACACTTCAGAATCAAGGCCAGCTTTCCTTCCCCTCCTCAGCCATCACACGCTGGACAGTTGCCCATCTTGATGCAGGTGAACCTGCGTTTTCTTTTCCATGGGCTGACTATCTGTCGGATTGGCTGCCCGCCTCCTGTTGGTAGGCACTCGCCTGGGAGCTAGAGAGGTTGTAACAGGGTTGTGGGTGGATATGCAAGAAGGCATTTACCCCTGATACAGAGCTAAGGCTTTACAAAGTTTTATAAAACTTTACGAAGTTTTACAAAGAATTCTAGCCAGAGTAGCTTGGCATTGGAATCCAGCTAGACTCGGGATAGATTCGTAAATTATATTCTGCACTCTGTTATTCTGCTTTTTTCTTATATTTATCTATTTATTAATTAGTTGATTGATTAACTGATTCGGATACAATGCAGACCAAGTCTTTCCGGACTTTTGAGACTCACTGCCCAGCAATCCACCAATCTAATCCTAGCCTAATCATGGGACAATTTACAATGCTCAATTAACCGGCTAACCGGCACACCTTTGGACTGTGGGAGGAAACTGGAACATCTGAAGGAAACCCACGTGGGTCACAGAGAGAACGTATTAACTCCTCACACCAGCGGCAGGACATGAACCCTGGTCACTGGTACGGTAAAGTATTGTGCTATCCACTACACTGCCACGCTGCCCCTACTAATGTAGTGAAATGATCTGTGCAGATGGCATGCAGTCCAATGTTTTTCATGGTACATTGGTATATCTGGAACTAATAAACCAATTATCAATTAATTAAGAAATGAAGTTGCTGATTTATCCATCCAGGCTGGCAAGATTCCTGGCCTCCCTGCCCTCTAGTGTGGACCTGTACTCTTCCAGGTTGAAGAAGAGGGCGGGGAACATCATAAAGGACTCCTCCCATCCTGCGCACGGACTGTTTGATCTGCTTCCGTCTGGTAGGCGCTTCAGATCCCTCCAGACTAAGACTAATAGACACTGGAGAAGTTTTTTCCCTACTGCGGTCACTTTGCTGAACAGTTAACTGGCGGTTAACTGTCAGCTAACTATTACTTGGATTGCACTACCTGTATGTACAATTTATATTTTCATTTATATTTATCATTATTATTGTTATGAGCAGAGAGACAACATCTGCCAGAAGTAAATTCCTTGTATGTGCATAGGTACTTGGCGATTAAAGTCTGATTCTGATTCTGATTCTGATTCTGATCTTTGTTGCCCTGGATTGAATCTTTTCTACCAATAGATATCTTTAGAAAATAACTTGGGAGTCATTTAGATATTAATCCTAATATTAGAATAATAGAATGCAAAGTCCACAGCAGCTGGAGACACAGAAGGTTGTGGGTGCTGAATTCTGGAGCAAAAAGCAAACTACTGGAGGAACTTTGGAGAGAAATTGATGGTCAACGTTTCGCATTGAGACCATTCGTCCGGACTGAAAGCTGGACTGTAGCTGGTGACTGACGTTGTAATGAATTGACACACCTTCAGCATCTTCCCTGATAGTGCCATTTTACCAGGTATGACTAAAGCTCAAAACCACGCTGCCAACATACTATCCCCCAGGCTGTGGCCCATAGCAAGAATATGTACAGCTTTCACTTTTCTCAAACAGTTAATTTTCAGTATACTCTAGTAAGGTATGATAACAAATGGCATCATGGAATTGTAAGTCTTTCATGATAGTTTGGAGTCATTGTATGGGCTCTTGTTCCTTGCATCTCATCATTCACCACCACATAATGGACAAGGCACAGGGCAGTCACCAGATATATCGTTGGGATCAAGTGAGAGCCCATCATTTGAAAACTGCAAGGTCAGAGGTGTCTAAGGAGGCCAACAACAGAGGCACCGTACTCCATTCCAATGTTCATGTCAGGAGATAGTTCAATAGTTTACCCAGGCCAGGAAGTATAATTGGTAGTTGAGTCTGCACCATGATAGAACATGGACATGATACATGATTGCAAATCAGAAAACTGCAGATGTTGGAAGTCTGAAATAATGACAGAATATACTGGAAACATTCAGCAGGTTGGGCAACAACCTTCGAAAGAGAAACAGAATGACTTTTTTGGATTGAAGACCCTTCGTTTGGCTGTTGGGAATACCCTGGGCATCCCAGAGAACAATGTGACTCATCTTGATTTGTCCAGACTCCCAAAAGGCATTTTTTGCTTGCCAGTTATTTGCTCCATGACCTGACAGCATATAACATGCTATACTGCTCTCATGCCTCAGACCGGTATCTCCACGCAGCCATCCTAGCTTGGAGCTTTTGCCTCTTTACAAACTCCATATAATTACCTCCTTCCCCATGATCCCCAGACCCAAAACTTCTGCTTACGTGATAGGATATCATGTTATACAATGAGATGGACTTAGAACGTGGAACATAGAACAATACCGCAAAGTACAGGCCCAATGGTCTATAATGTTGCGCTGACCTTTGTACTTATTTATTTATTCATTGAGATGCCGCACAAAATTGACCCTTCCAGCCCTTCGAGCCCCACCACCCAGCAATCCCCTGATTTAGTCCTAGTTTAATCACAGCACAAATTACAATTATAAATTAACCTGCCAACTGATACATCTTTGGACAGTGGGAAGAAACTGGAGCATTTGAGGAAACCCATGCAGTCACAGGGAGAACGTACATACTCCTCACAGGAAGCAGTGAGGGTTTAATCTATTCTAAAATCCATCTACTCTTCCCTCCCACATAGCTCTCGCTTTATCTTTCATCCATGTGCTTATTTAAGAGTCTCTTAAATGTCCCTAATGTACCTACCGCTACCACCATCCCTGGCAGTGCATTCCATGCGCTTACCACTCTCTGTGTAAAGAAAACTAGCTCTGTCATCCCCCCTAAACTTTCCTCCAATCACATTAAAATTATGCCCTCTCATTTTAACCACTGCCACCCTAGAAAAAAGTCGCTAGCCTTCCACCCTGTCTATGCTTTTTATTGTCTTATATGCCTCTAACACTCACATACTTGTTTTTGAGAAAGGGTCAAAACTTGCACGTCCTAATTTTGTTTTGTGAGTTGCACCTTAACTCCAATAAGAATAGTATTGAAATCAAGTTATAAAAACACCAGAGGATGGAACACAATTGTTCACTGTCCAAGA
This sequence comes from Hemitrygon akajei, assembly GCF_048418815.1. NCBI lineage: Eukaryota > Metazoa > Chordata > Chondrichthyes > Myliobatiformes > Dasyatidae > Hemitrygon > Hemitrygon akajei. The sequence continues at coordinate 72,286,306 of NC_133135.1, read as the reverse complement.
GGATAATTTATTTCTTAACTGTTTAAGGATGTCACATTGGAACATTGTCAAAAGATCTCTTGAAAAAGATTTCCAAATCCATAGGGTTAGTGATTTTTATTGTTTAAAAAGCATATCTGAGGTTGAGGATCATATCAAATTCCATATGGAATTTGAAAACTTCATGTAGGAGTCAGTGCTTAAACACACTCAGCATTTCTCCACTCAGTACTGTCACTTTATCCACACTTGGGAAACTTAGCACCGTTGGAACTTGCAATAACCAGCCTTTATCAGCAACCATCAGTGACACAACAGGAAGACTCTTAACCTTGTGTAACCCAGTAGCTACATGTGGTGACAGAACCAAGAGAGCCCCGACTTCCTGAGGTGCCCCCAGGTAGAGGCTCGAATTGTCTGCTTGCTAATCTGGCCCAGGTTACATTGGTAACAATACATTTCATTCTTCTGAAATGGTTTGCAACAAGTTGTCATAATGTTTTATTTCCTTTTCACACCCTGGACCTGTGACGAGTGCAGACTGATGGAGAGAAAAGTCTCTCTTTCCAAAGGCATGAATTAATTCCACAGGAAATTAGTTTTTTCAGTGAGTTCAGAAGATTAGGTTGGCTGGCTCTCTCAGAGACATTGAAAGATACACTGCACTGCATTGGACATGCTCTATTGGCGATGACATGAGGATTCATTTGTTTGACAAAAGAGGGAGTTTTTCTTTTGGAAAATCGCCTTAAATGGGACATATTTGATGTTGAACTAAGTATGTTAAGTAGCAAAGGACTAACCCTTGACATATGCATTCAAGTATTCACACAAGGATTAGAACTGGACATATATAAAGATTAATAATTTGCTATTTCACCCGTTAATACTTTAATATCGAGTATTTAGTTTCTTCTATACTTCTGCATTATTTTATGTCTAAATAGGAATTCAATGACTGATAGATTAAAATAATAAACAACAAAAAATTCCAATCATGATATTAGACCACCAGCCACAGTTTAATTTTAATATGGTACTTCAATGTTGCACTTAGTACTTCTATTCATGTGACAGATGTAGCTGTTTTTGTTAAATATGCCTGAAGGCAATATTAAATACTCTTAAGTACAGCTGGTCAGAAGAAATGCTTCTGATAAACATAAAGAAAAATGGATTCTTCCTCCATTTGCAACACACACTGGGGGAACTCGGATTGCCAGGGAGAATTTATGGATGGGAATAAACAGTTGATATTTTGGGCCCCTCCAAAGATGTTGCCTGCCTGCTGAGTTCCCCTATCATTTTCTGCATGTTGTGCGGGATGCAGAACCAGTCGTGTTTACATCTTTCTCTATATGATCAAATGAAGATCATGTACTTCTGATGGCTGATGGTTAGAATTACTTAATATTTATTTCATAGTGCTCAGAACATATTGAGGTACAGGAATCAAAAATTATTCACATGTTATCATAATATTGGAATCCTCAAAGACTGGAATCATTTCTAGAAATACCACTTATAATTATCAAAATTAAAAATAATTTTTCATTAATGGATAATGATTTTGTTAAACTCATAAATAGTGGAACAAATTACTTCATCAGTTTGATCAAAGATTCCATTAAATCAGTTTTGGTCCTCAGGGGCATCTTCAGTACAATAATTAGAAGCATGTATTAACGCTGCAATATCCTAAAAGTTGGATAAAATCAGGAATTAAAGAATAAATTAATAAACTGAAGAAAGCACATAAGAATGTTCCTTATGATCAGGTCTGACAGAACTTGATAAAAGTTGGAAATCCAATCATATTTTCTACGTAAATTGTTTTGCTCATCACCACAAACCTGGGCACGTGAATTAGCATTTGCCAGGTTTAGCACCTAGCTTCTATATTGACCTTGCCTTGAAAAGTTGGCAATTACATCAACTATGATTTGCTTATGAATGCTACTATCTTCAAAGCACCAAAAGTGTCAATGCTTCATATATGCAATAAAATTGGAATGCAAAGTAGGTGGCTTGGGAAGCAGGCAGCATTGTCTGGAGCCTGGAGCCTCATCTGGAGAAGGTATAATTATCATCCTAGACCTAGATCATTGATCATTGAAACTGTCATCAATCAATATGGACCCTTTATCCTGCAGAAACAGTGTTGGCCCCAAGTTGATGAAAAGATATCCCAGAAGTGATGAAGCTGTGTCTGTTAAAGATCTCTTTCCTTGTTTCACAATTTAGTGTTGCAGCTTCTAGGGAAGGGGGAGATACTTCATTGTGCTGTGAAGAAAAGGCAGAGATTCAGCAAACATCATCGATGGGAAAAATAATATAAGCACTTTTATTTTGGTCAGAAAACTTGATTTGATTTGTTTCATTCAAACAGAATATGCAAAATTATTTAAATTTATTGTGTACTTCTGTGTTTTTAATTTTTCAAGCCAAATGAAAAATAAGTGAGAAAGCACAGAGGCTTAAAAAAGACAGGATGACAAGCTTTTAATTGCTGACTCATGGACTCATTTCATGACTGAATGATTCTTTGAAATGAAGGAATCATATGTGGAATGGCAAAACTGTAGCTGTCAGCACTGACAAGGTGAATTATATTCATGCATGTGTGTGAGTGTGAGCACAACACACACAAGCACACACAGGGGTCAGTTCTTACCCATGCCCATCCCATATTTTGGAGTTATATTTGACAATATTTCCCCGTTAGTTCTGTTTTGTTTTTTGTTATGAACAGATAATAGAAGGACCAACCATTCTAAGGATTACCTCGCAACCTTGAACCATTTCAGTGGATCTGCTGTATTGATGTGCTCAGAAGTCCACACATTGGCAGAGTATCATTTTTTTCATTTTCAATCTTTTTTATTGATTTTTAAACAAAACAAATACAAATCAGAGGAGAAGTTATCGCAAACACATAATGCAAAAAACATACAGACAACAAAAAGGATATATACTGTCAAAGTCATATAAATATAGTATTAAGCTATTGTATATAAACAAAAAAACACAACTCCTCTTGGCAAATCAGAGGGAAAAAAAAGACTGGAAATTTTTATAAGAGAAAATAAAAACCCGCTAAACTAACCTAAAACAAAAAAAAAGAGAGACTGGGCAGTCCATTTGAGGCTAAAATTAGAAAAGAAAAAAGAAAGCATCCTTCTGGTCAGATCTGAACCTTTGCGGATAAAGAAGAACAAAAAGAGAAAAAAAAGAGAAAAAAAATTACCTAAAAAAAATAAAAAGAGAGAAAAAAAATTAAATCATATGAAAATATTGAATAAAAGGTCACCAGGCTTGCTCAAAATTAAAAGATGTGTCAAACGTCCAGCTTCTAATTTTCTCCAAACTTAAACAGGACATAATGGAGGAGAGCCAATGAAAAGCAGTAGGTGGATTAGAGTCTTTCCAATATAACAAGGTAGCTCTCCTAGCCAGTAAAGTTGAAAAGGCTATCACATGTTGAGCTGAAGCAGGAACACTTCCTGTTTCCTCTGGAATAATCCCAAAGATTGCCATAAGAGAATTAGGTTGTAAGTCCACGCCTATGACTTTTGATAACATTGTAAAAACATCCCTCCAAAAATTGTTTAACTTTGCACAGGACCAAAACTCATGAGTTAGAGTAGCCACCTCAGCGTTACATCTATCACAGGTGGGACTTACATTAGAAAAAATATGCACAAGTTTATCTTTTGACAGATGCACCCTGTGTACTATCTTAAACTGAATTAGGGAGTGACGTACGCAGATACATGAATTATTAACTAGGCAGAGTATCAAACAGTGAAAAGGAAGAGGCTGTTATTGTGCTCTACAATGCATTCCCCTATGCCATCTTCATCCCATCACTTAAATTTCATCACTTCTCCACAAGGTTCACTGTTTTGGTTTTGCTTTTGATTCCTAGTGGAGATTTTTTTTTTCATATCTAAACACTCCATTTGTAAGAAAACTGAAGTTAATAATGCTCCTAATAATGGCATTAATCCTAACCCTATACGAAAAAGATCAAAAGACCATGAAATAGGAGCAGAATTGGGCCATTCGGCCCTTCACATCTGCTCCACCATTCACTCTCAACCCCATTCTCCTGCCTTGTCCTTGTAATCTTTGATGCCCTTATTTATCAAGAACCTATCAACCTTCACTTTAAAGACATCCCGTGACTTGGCTTCCATAGCCACCTAAGGCAATTAATTCCATACATTCTCCACCCTCTAGCTATAGAAATTCCTCCTCATCTCTGTTCTAAAGGAACATCCTTCTATTCTTTTCTGAGGCTGCGTCCTCTAAGACTCCCCCACCCTCTATGTCCACTCTATCTAGTCTTTTCAATATTCAATAGGTTTCAATGATATCTCTCCTCATTTTTCTAGACTCTGGCAAGTACAGACCCCTCATACATTCACCTTTCATTCCTGGGATCATTCTTGTAAATCATCTCTGGACCCACTCCAATGCAAGCACATCCTTTCTCAGATAAGGGTCTCAAAACGGCTCACAATACTCCAAGCGCGGTCTGACCAATGCCATATAAAGCCTTAACATTACATCCTTGCTTCTTTATTTTTGTCCTATTGAAACGAATGCTAACTTTGCATTTGTCTTCTTTACCACCGACTCAGCCTGCAAATTAATCTTTAGGGAACCTTGCATAAGGACTCCCAAGTTTCTTTGCACCTCTGATTTCTGCATTTGCTCCCCATTTAGAATATAGTCTATGCCTTTATTCCTTCTACCAAAGTGCATGACCATACAAGACATTGCAACCAAAATTCAGTTACTGTTGAATATTTTAATAAATTAAGATGTACCATAAGTCATATTCATACTTGCATTTGCTATATGTAAATATGCTCAATAAAAAATATGGACTGTATAAAAAAAAGAGGGGAATACTTGTGCATAAATTCTGTTTACTTCCACAGTTTTTTTTTGTGTGAAGTGGAAAGCAAGAAATGGCATGAATGGCAGGAGCTGAGGCGCTCTGTTGTTTTACTGTTACTTGGGGTTTGGTACAAAGAACTCTCGGGCTTAATGGGATCCAACTGAGAACAATGTTTACTATAAATGTATTGAAAACAAATCTGTTGACCCAGATATTCCTGAGAAATGTCGGCAACATAGGATTGCAAGTACTTCCCCCCCCCCCCCCCCTTCTTTTGGACAATTTAGGATTTTCTCCACCTCCATGTATGATAACTGTTTGCCTCTGGCATTTCAAATCTATTTTGTCACTAATCTCCCATGGAATCCAGTGACAAAGCATAAAATATCTGCAATTCCATGGCGTTTGTGCTGGCAATTCCATCCAGAGAACTTGTAACAGGTCCTCCCAATCTACCTCGGAGGAGAGGTAGATCCTCCGCTGATTTTAACGGGAAGGAATGAATGCAACAGACTGAGGAAATTAACATGTATATGTTTGTTTAATGCTTTGAGTTTGGTGGTTAATTTGATTCAAGTATTTTAAACTGTTCAATGATTTTTGAATGTCCCACATTGTCTTATCCAACTCAAAGTATTTTAACATCATTGACAGCAAGTTAAGTAGTTTAGCCATCTGCTAAAGTTTCTTCCAGACTTTTTGCAGATGGGATTAGGATATATAAATGGAAGGCCTTGCTGTCATAAATTGGAGGTGGTTTTGCTGAGAAAAATGATGCTGGCAGCTCTTCTTAAAATATGCACAGATTGCGTGGGAAGGTAGGCAGTTCTCCATTGGCAGGAAACTCAAGGCCATTTGTTGGCACCATTCCATTTAATGCTGAACATTATTTGGCCTTAGATGGAAGAAGTGGACTCCTTGGACTACTATAGGCTCAGTGGCTATTAAGATTGAGAATGCTGTTAAAATAATTTTAATGAGTGCTGAATTGCCTGCGATATACAGTACTGCTGTTGGTTGAAACAATACAGTTAACTGCTCCTTTCTGCACAGTTCTGCACAGTGAGAGGTGAGTGTAACATCACACTTCTAACTCAAGGCAAGTAGATGGTGAAGAGATTATGGGGAAGAGTAGTCAACCACTCGGTGCGGAGTAATCAACTTCCATTTTGCTCTAGAAGCCACAATATAATCAGCAGAACCATTACAGTGCACAGCTAAGCACAAAGTTTTATAAATACTAATGTACTTAAGATAAGGGAAATCAACACATATCTTCCAGAATTGGTCAGATATAGATAATTAAAATTTTTAACTTTAATAGCTAATAGACATATTTTTGAAAACATTGTAGTACTTTGAATAGGTTGAAAACATGTACAGTAATTTCTGTTACATTCAGTTTAATATTATCAAATAAAAGGTGTAACATGTCCTTCAAAGTGCAGGGTAATGGAAGCGCACATAATTCACAACCACTGACATTGAGTTGGGATTCACTTTAAGAGGCTGGTCTGACGTGTTGACATAATTACATAAAGTTTTGTTACCACGCTGTGTTCAGTGTTGGAGTACAATAGATGAGTTGTTACGGCTTTTCTTAAACATAAAATGCCTCATGCCATTTTATTTGTGAAAACCTACACTGGTGACCCCGATGCTCGAGGGTGATTCCAGAGTTATCGAACATGTCAGCCAATGCAGTTGCTTTGAAACGGCTGTAGTTGTGGGAAATGTCGTTGCTTGGTTAGTACAAACCGAGGCCCATTTCGCACTGCGAGAAATCGCCACGGTGGACACCAAATTTTACTACGTGGTAGCATTGCTCAGCAGTTCCATAGCAACAAGAGTGGTGATTCTACTTGACTACCTACCTGAACATGATAAATACCGATCGCTGAAAACTAACGGTTCCTTTCACCGAATTTTGGACCATCAGAGTCTGAGTGCGCCAAACTGTTGCTCTTCTTGCCCGGCCTTGGGGATGCTAGGCCTTCTGAGCTAATGGACCAAATGCTGTCTCTCCTGGAAAATCACAATCCTTGTTTTATTTTAAAAAGAACTCTTCGTGTAGAAAAATGCCTGATCAAATTCGCATAGCCTTTGTTAATGCACCCGTGGAGGATTATAGGGCGCTTGCTAAAATGGCTGATAGTCCACACTCAGCCAGACAGATGAGCATCATTGCTCCTCCTTTCCCTGCCTCAAAGCTCAGTCAGTAAGGCCTCCAACGTAAGGACGGCCACGGCTGCGAAACAGACATTGCCAGGACTGTGCTTTTACCACGCTCACTTTGGTACAAACGCCAGGACGTCCCGACCTCCTTGTAGCTTCAACAGTACCAGCGCATCGGGACATCAAAGGCTCGTGAGCACCACGGGTTCCAGCTGCCAGGGACATCAGCTCTTCATTATGGGCACCCTATCAGGGTGATGCTTCCCGTGTGACACGGGCACTCAAGTGAATGTGCTGCCAGCATTGCTCATGGGTGAGAAGGCAAGGAGTGACAGCACCTCGCTGGAGGCCACCAATGGCAGCAGGATCCAGACTTACAGGACCTGACAGGTGATACTCTGCTTCAATGGGTGATGTTACACACGCAACTTAGTCCTGACTAAAGTGGCTAGAACTCTGCTTGGTGCAGATTTCCTGTGTGCCCAAGGACTGTTAGTTGACCTTAAGAACCGCCAACTTTTGGATGTCAAGGATTTTGGGTCGTTATCCTACTCCCCCATAAAGTTCCCCACAATGACTCTGTCAAGAACATGCACTACTGCATGTGAGTTTACTTGAAGGCAGAGCTTAGGAGGATTAATGGTGCCTAGCAGCGACTCCTTTGCTTGCATCTTCGGAAACAGCTCTATTTCTATCTTTCATAACTCTATTTTTCCCTTTCAGGCTTCTTTTGAATACCCTGACCTGGAGTTACACGCTGACTACGGTTCTTTGTGGGAATGGGACCCGCTTTCGGGGTTTCACAACTGGCCATTGTCCGGCACGCCAAGGTCTTGGTCCAAGAGCTCTGCTTGCCTTCGGAGGACCAAGTTTTCATGGCTCTGGAGACGGGAATCAGAGGTCGGTGTCCAAGCAGAAGACCGGTGTGTCATGGGAGATGGAAGATCTATGGCTGTGTGGCCAGAGACCCAAGATCTCTGGGCACAGAGCTTGGAAAAAGCAATGCAATAGACCTTTAACATCGTAAACCAGCAAGTTGTATGTTATGTCGCCCCTCTCGCTGTGAAATGGAGACATCCCTTTCTCCCTCACTAGGGAGAGAGAAAGCCTATGAACACGTAGTCTTTGAGGTACTGCAAGTCTGTCTTTGCTGTTGCCTTGCTGACGTTTGAGTACTCAGTGGCAGGTGCCAATGCTTTTTTTGCTGGTGTGGGGAGGGGGGGGGGGGAATTGTTGCTTGCCACCGCTTACGCATGGGTGGGAGGGAAGCTGGGGGGCTCTCTGGGGTTCTGACATTTAACTGTCGTTCATTCTTTGTGGGCACTCCTCTGTTTTCATGGATGGTTGCAAAGAAAAAACATTTCAGGATGTATATTGTATACATTTAAATGTACCTTTGAAACCTTGACTGCTGGGCAAATTCCCAGACTCACCAAGCCCACGTTCTCCATTACAGTCACAAGACATGGGGTCGAGCACCACATTTCCAAAACTGGCCTGCCAGTCCATGACCGTACTAGACCCAGAAAAGCTGGCAACCACAAAGGCTGAGTTTGCTGCATGGTATTGTACTCTGGTTGAATAGCCTCTGGGGTTCACTCCTCTGTGTAGTCCCTAAGTCCGATGGTGATTGCCGCCCATGTGACGATTACCAACGCCTTAATAAGGTCACCAGCCCTGAATATTACCTAGTTCTACACATCCAAGACTTTTTGGCACTTTTAAACGGAAAGTCAGTATTTTCCAAACTGATGTAGTTTGGGGCTACCATCAGCTGCCTGTGTGCAAAGAGGATATTCCCAAAGTGACTGTGATAATCCCATTTGGCCTCTTTGAGTTTCTGCACATGCTGTTTGGACTGAAAAATGCAGCACAGACTTTCCAACAGTTGATGGGCTGTATATTAAAAGACTTAATTTTCTTTTTGTTCACTGGATGACATACAGTACTTGTCACCAGTGTGTCCAAATCTGAACACGTATCTCGTCTCTGCATAATTTTTGAGTGCTTTAGCCAACATGGGTTTATTATTAACCCTGCTAAATGCCAGTTTGGTTTGTCAACCATCGACTTTCCTAGCCATCCCATCACCGCAGAAGGTGCAGAACTCTTCCCATCAAAAGCAGCTGCTATTATGGATTTCCCACCACCCCGCACTACAAATAAACTACAGGAGTTATTAGGCATAGTGAATTTCTATCACCAATTCATCCCATGAGATGCTGAACTTATGCTCCCCCTGTATCGTGCACTTGAGGCAATACCTCTAATCAAGTGCTTGACTGTTGGGGGGATGTGACCAGGGCATTTGATGATACCAAACAAGCTCTTTCCAACGTGACCCTACTGGCACACCCGCTCCCAAGCACACCCATAGCCATTACTACTGACACTTCAGTCTATGCTGTATGTGCTGAGCAGCTGGTCAGAGGCGTGTGGTACCCACTTGTCTTCTTCAGCTGGCAGCTCCATCCCCCTCAAAAGGAAATACAGCATGTTTGACCACAAGCTTTTCTGTCTGTATCTGGCTAACCACCTTTCTCGTATTCTTCTAGACGGCTGCCATTTCACAGGGTTCATTGACCACAAACCTCTTGTGCATGCAATTGCCAAATGATCATACCTTCGGTCTGCATGGCAGCAATGCCACCTGGACACAACTGATATACAACATAAGAAGGGGAAAAGTAATTCAGCCATGGCTGATTAACTCTCAGGCCAAGCACATAGGGATTGGCTATGCTGACATGGCAGCCGACCAAGCTACTGACACAGAGGTCCAGGCTCCAGGTCCAGTCACAGGCCTGCAGTTGGCTGACATTAAGTTTGGTGAAGCTGGGGTTTCTCTCCTACGCGATGTCTCAACTGGCAGCCCTCGTCTCACATTGCCCACAAACTGGAGGTGGACTCTTTTTTAACTCCATTCGTAGCCTCATGCATCTGGGCTGGAAGGCCTCACAGAAACTGTCTGCACTAAAGTTTGTGTGGCACAGCCTTAGAAAGGAGGTGCATGATTGGACTGCAGCCTGTGTGGAGTGGCAGAGGGCAAAAATGTCCAGGCACAATTGGCACCTTTTGAAGACCCTGAGCGACAGTTTAACCATGTCAACGTGGACCTGGTTGGTCCTCTTCCCCCCTCATGCGGTTTCATGCACTTCCATTCTATGGTGGACCATACCACCAGGTGGCCAGAGGTCATCCCACTGCCATGGACAACAGCCACAGGCGTGGCTCGGGTGTTCATCAGCACCTGGGTTGCACCGTTGGGCACCACATCTGATATTTCCTCTGACCACTGTCCTCAATTCATATCAGACTTCTGGGCTGTGATGGCCAAGAACTTCAGCGTTAGCCTACATCACAACACAATATATCACCCAGAGTCTAATGGCCAATGCGTGCGGTTTCCCCGCTCCTTAAAGGCTGCTCTGACGGCTCCCTGACAAATGAGTGTTGGCATGATCATCTCCCATGGATCCTGCTGGGGCTCAGAACTTCTCCAAAAGAGGACCTGCAGTTGTCCATGGCTGGGTTGGTATACAGGCAGCCATTACAAGTGCCAGGTGATTTTTTTCCTGACACCACAACCACCTAGTCAGCCTCTCAACAGCATTCCACCCTGCTCAGTAAATTCAATTCCTTTCCACCTCCCATCATGATGTACGGCACTCTTGGGTTCCTGCTGACCTACATTCCACCTCGTTTGTTTTCATCCGCCATGTGCAGAAAATGAAAGAATATGGGCATTGGGTTGGCAGAAGGGATTAGTTTAGTTGAGTATTTAATGATCAAAGGCCTGTTCCTGTGCTGCACTGTTATACGTTGGAAGAGAATGGATAGAGGTACATAAAGTAATGATACGCTTAAATGGGATGAGTAGAACAAAGCTGTTTCCAGTTAGCAGTTGTTCCAATAACATTGATTTAACATGATGAGCAAAAGATACTGGGAAATGTGAATTTTTCTTTATAAAAGCAGACAGTGGTGAAGATATGGAACTTACTACCTGCAAGATCAGTAAAAATAAACTAAACAGTGCTTTAGAAGGGAACTGGATGGGTACTTGAGGGAAAATAATTACTGGGCTACACTGTAGGGAGAAACAAATGGACTGAGTTAGTACTTCGAAGATCTGGCACAGGTCCAATTGGGAAAATGAATTTCTTTTGTGCTTTAATGTTTCTATGATTCTAATTCAAGCCTCATTCTTTGATTAATAACTGTATTATAAATTCCAAATTAACCACCCTCAATTTGTCAGATAAACATAGAAAATAAGATTTTTAAACAAAAGAATACTTACAACAAAATACCATGTAAGTAATCTTGGAAATAGGAACTATATTCAATTTCATGTTGAATAAATAAGAATATTTTACTGATACTGCAAGACAATGGAAAAATGGAAGTATTATCTCAAAGGTCAGGACTATTTATAAGCTAATGTATTCCTTGAGGGATGTTAATAAGGTTATTTACAGGGCAATTCACACATAAGCATTATTTAGGAGTGTATGTTTGTTAAATTAAGGTTATTTGTGAATGACATTTTACAGGACCTATTATCAAATGAGCCTGGATAAATGATATAGTCAAACAAAAAATGCTGCCCATAATTCCATGCTAATTGGCATTCTCCCTCTGAGAGGGCAAAAGGATGAATGCTGTGCAAAATGGAAATATCACCCAAATGCAGTCGGCTATATTTCCTCGGTGACACCAGTGCATCGCTGCAGTTTTGTGGGTTCCAGCCGCCCTGAACTACAGTACATGGAAGTAAGAGTGCTTGATCCCGACAGAAGGAGTCAAACATGAAAAAGTGAATCATTCTCGTACACAGATATGCTCAGATATACCTTGAGTACAAAATTACTAAGACATCAGGAAAACAGCACAAGGATAAAATAAAAATTAATGTGTTTTATTGTTATATCAGGCATGGTAAATTAATATGGACAAATTAGTTTTCTGCTGGGGGAATCAGAATTGGACAAAATGGCACAATAATGGATTAATCCAACAAAAGAATTGGATTTTTGCTTTTAAAGGGCTTCTCAACATGAAATGGCAGAATGAAATTGAATGTGAAAGAACTAAAGCCTAAAGATTAAAAGATGCAATATTAAAATCTAAAACCTTAATATGTACTGGTGACACCTTGGCTGCTATTTTAATGGAAGTTTTAACCTATTTAATACAATAATTCAAAGTGATTGAATTAAATTACTCAAGGAGCCAAACATATGATGTATTCAAAAAAAGACTATTGGTATTTTGATCTGAAATCTATTAACAATAATAAAATAGCTTTCAACATTTCCTTAGTACAAAAAAAATTTATCTTTTTGAGCTAGTCAGATTCAGTTTCATTTATTTATCACAGATACAGTGAAAAATAAAGTCAAAAGCGTCATCTGAGTTAACACCCAACACAACCTAAAGAATGTGCTGAGTCCAGCCCACAAGTGTCACCATACATTCCAGCCCCAACGTAGCATGCTGCACAACAAAGACAGCACAACAACAAGCAAAACAACAACAGTAAAACAAGCCCCTTCCACCCACTCACAACAGGCACAACAGTCTCCAGTTCCAGGACCTCCAGTCCTTGGCCACAGACAATGGGCTTCCAACCTCTAGTCTCTGACCCAGACTTGAAGACCCACAGGCATTGGGCATCTGACCTCAGGACACACTGACCCAGGGATTTTGACATTCAGGCCTTGACCTCCAGACACACCATCTTTGATTTTTGACCTTCAGTATTGACTCCAGGGCACATTGACCATGGAACTTTGAACTTTGGGACTTGATCTCTGGGGTCTATGGAAAGAAAATCCATACACACTAGGTCAAGTGGTCCAACGCTTTGCTTATGAGACAAGGGAGCAACTCTTTTAGGTAGTGTCTTTATCTGAATACAATGAATATCTGACTTACAGTAATCTTCAACCTTAGGTTTCATTTTTGGCCAATAAAAATTATCTCTGTCTTATCTGTAAGTCTTGTCAAATCCCAGATGACCTGAGTCATCATGAAGTGACCTCAGTACAATCTTCCTGTAAATTCTCAGGCAAAATCAAATGAGAACGTTCAGTTCTGTTTGGAGGAAAAGTAACCCTGTATAAAACTTTGTTCCTCAACTCTAGTTTGTCCTGTTCTTTCATCAGTAGGATACAGATTTTGTCTTCTCATCTTTTGAAATTTTTCCCTTGAAAACAGCGGACCAGATTTCATCTATACATTCACCTACATCTATACGAGTGGTCATCTCGCTGGGCTACCGACAATTCATCAAGGATCAAGGCAAACAAATATTTCATATTCAGCATAGTCAGGTTGCAATATGCTTGAGGAATTGCATGGCTAAAAGCACCAAATAATCGACAGCTCTGTTGCGACATAGCCTTTGCTCTGTTTTGCTAACTGTAAAAAACTGGCATATAGCGTTAAAACCTGAGGCAGGAATGTCCTCCTCTTCTCGGTCAGTTATCAGCATCTGATAAGAGTGTTATGATAACGCATCCATATCAATGTTCTGACTTCTGGGCCTATACTGAAGGCTAACACCTTAGACTGACAACACTGTCAACCAGTGGTGACCTGTTGGATCCAATTTTGCAGAGGTCAGAGTATAAGTTAGTGGATTGTTATCAGTTCTCATCTTACTCCTGGCATCATATAGATAGCCATTGAATTTCTCTACCATTGCCCATTTCAATGCCAGACACTCCAATTTGTCTGCAGAGTAGTTTTGTTTGGATGGCGACAAACTCTGGCTGATGAAAGCAACAGGACTCAGGCCTTCATTTTGGTCTTGATATAAAACGCCTCCTATTCCTTCATGGCTTCTGTGTGCAATACATACAGTAAATGGCGGTTTGCAAAGGCAAGCATGGGTGCTTTATTCAGTAATTCTTTAAGCGTCTGAAATGCCTCTTCACACTTCGCATCCCGTCTTTCCCTGAAAGGCTCCAAAAGATTAAAGGTAAAACTTGATTTCTTTTCCCTTTGGTTTTCTTCCTTTCTTCGCTGAGGGGAGATAACCACACAGGAGTTGATTCAAAGGGTGACTCACTTTGGAGTAGTTCTTCACAAATCTCTGGTACCAGCCATGAAATCCAAGGTGTGAGTGCAGAGCGCTCACAGTTCTAGGCCTTGGCCATGTGGTTACTGCCTCTATCTTAGATGGATCTGGTACCCCTCCATCCTCAGAGACTATGTGTCCTACATAGTTGACCGACATTTTACAGAACTGGCACTTGCCCAGTGACAGTTTTAAACCTCAGCTTTCAGGCGCTCTAACACATTCCGTGGTCTTGTCTCTTGCTCCTCTGGTGTTGATCCAAACACTATGAGAACATCCAAGTACACAAGTACTTTAAGCAGGTTCATGGCCCCAACAGTCCTGGAAGGTAGCCGGTGTTCCTGATACGCACTGAGCAGCCTTTCAAATGAAAAAAATCCAATGGAACATTTGAGTGCTGTCTTTTTTTTAATCAGATTCACACATTGGTATTTGGAAATACCTTCTTCTTAGATCCAACACACTGAACCACTGCTTCCACTTAAGCAGGCCAGAGGATCCTCGATCCGTGAAACTGTATATTGGTCTGGGATTGTATGCCTGTCCAGTGTTCTATAATCAGCACACATTCTTATTTTCCCACTCTTTTTCCTCACAACCACTATAGGTGATGCATAGCGACTCCTGGGCTCAGTGATAATTCCAACTCCCTTCAGTTTCAGCAGCTGCTGTCTGACATCTTCAGCCTCCCATGGTGCTAACCAGCAAAACCTTTCTCAAAAAGGTGTGTCCTCTGTCACTCAGAAGGTGTGGTGAGTACCCTTGGAGCAAGCAACATCAAACTCGTCAGTAGCAAAGATATTTTGCATTCCAACATCCTGTCAGTTAATCTCTTTTTCCATTCCACTGGTATTGGTGAGTGATCAAAGTTGAATGACTTTGGTGTCAACTTTCCTGATAAAGGAAACTGTCTCTTTTCCTTTCTCTCCACTGGAAAACTAAAAACTACCCCCACAGCAAAATGGTGTGCAATCTGCACACCACGTTTGACAGTAACGTCCCTTCCTGAGGTGTTGCTAATAATCTCTGATATCCTGTTAGAATAGGCAGCTGAAGATATCTGCAGCTCAGGTCTTGCCAGCACTCCTGCAGGTAAGAGAGACTTTTCCTCTTGATCATCAGGAACATCTACAAGAATGGCTGGGATAGAAACATAGAAAATAGGTGCAGGAGTAGGCCATTCAGTCCTTCGAACCTGCACTGCCATTCAGTATGATCATGGCTGATCATCCAACTCAGAACTCTGTTCCTGCCTTCTCTCTATACCCCCTGATCCCTTTAGCCACAAGGGCCATATCTAACTCCCTCTTAAATATAGCCAATGAACTGGCCTCAACTGTTTCCTGTGGCAGAGAATTCCACAGATTCACCACTCTCTGTGTGAAGAAGTTTCTCCTCATCTCAGTCCTAAAAGGCTTCCCCTTTATCCTTAAACTGTGACCCCTCGTTCTGGACTTCCCCAACATCAGGAACAATCTTCCTGAATCTAGCCTGTCCAATGCCTTTAGAATTTTATACGTTTCAATAAGATCCCCCCTCGATCTTCTAAATTCCAGCGAGTATAAGCCCAGTCGATCCAGTCTTTCTTCATATGAAAGTCCTGCCATCCCAGGAATCAATCTGGTGAACCTTCTTTGTACTCCCTCTATGGCAAGAATGTCTTTCCTCAGGGCACCCCTGAAAATTTGGGGGTTCCACACACTAACTACCCTGCCGGGATGTAAAATGACTGGTTTAGAGTGAGTATACACACAGTACCTCTTTTATTCTCACCATCCTGCATAGGGGAAACCTGCACATTCGCAAAAGCGGCTCTGAATACGGGGTGAATAGACAGGGTTCTCAGAACGTTCTCTCCCCTTATCTCTTTACATGCTCTCATGAGCTTTCTCACAATAGGAGTGGCTGTTCCACAAAAATTGGAAGCTCTACCTTTTCTGATCAGATCACGGCGGACCAACACTAGTGCATCAATAGTCTCAGCTACCCCAACATCTGCTTCTGCAAACTCTCCTTTCAATGAAGAGTAACCATTGCAAGGGTAATCATCGGCACTAAGACCCCACATCTCAAGAGCGCTGATAGGAGTCAATGGTAAATGTGTCAAATATCTGTTATAAAAGGATCTATAGAGTAAAGTAACTTGAGAACCTGTGTCAAGTATGGTTCTGGCATAAATGCCTTCAATCTGTACGGATACATCAAACTTGGCCCTATTCAGCACTCAGGAATAGTACTTTGCACTTCAGTATATCTGCTGATACTCTGATTGGAGCATATTTATTCCAGCGTGTCAGGCTGTTCCCTCTGTAGTTTCCCATCTTTTTCTGTTTGATCACCTGCTGGATTACTTTTTGAAGGTTTTCCTGTCCCTCACAATCTCGCTTGAAGTGTACATCTTCTCCACAATGGTAACAGAAAATACCAGGCGTATCCTCAGTCAAGAAACCTTTTGCAGCAGCAGTCCTCTGCTCTGCGATTTTGACAGCTGGGTCAGGTTTTGCACTGAACGTGTCACGTTTATCAGCAACATCAGCAGACATCAACCAAGTCCACTCAGCTTGAGTGTTTTTCAACTCATTTCTCAAAAGCTCTACTTCTGTGACATCAGAGGTCACTTCAACAACAGAGGTTCCAAATGAAGACATTACTCGGCTCTTCGAAATATTTCACTCCTCAATCATATTTTCCTCTTCTCTAACATCTCTTAGTAACTCAATAAATGATGGTGGATCATGCATCTTGAGGGTCATTCAAATACATAGAGCAACCATGTCTTGTGACAGTGCACCCTTCACAACGTGCTCCACTTTCAAATGATTTATCTCAGACAGTGGAATGCCCCCTTTGGGGCACAAGCAATGCAGCAGTTTATCTTACCTGAAAGTGTGGGCAGACAGCTTCTCTCCTTCCTTTTGGATGTGTTTCTGAACTTCAGCATGAGATCAGCTGAACTTTCAGTGGTGCAAAAAGCATTCTCCAGAGCCTGCATCGCGTTTGCTGACATAGCTAAGGGATTTGCTGCTTTTAAGAACCTCACTAAGTCAATGGCAGGACCCTATAAACTCTTCACAAGTTATTGCTTCTTTATATTGTCTGAGACCCTCCATTTATTTAGTTAATGAGATGTTTGCTTAGCCCAAGCCTCGTATTCTTCATCTCCATTTGGCGTGGGTGTGACTCCAGAGAACATTCACAGCTTATGGTAAATCTGGATCCCAGCAGGTACACTTTGGAATTTATCAACCAGTGAAGTGATAGCATAAACCAGTTCAGACTTGAGATCAGCAGCTGAAGGACTTAGTAGATTTTTAACATCAGCCAGAGTTGTTCCTTCAATCCTCAGTAAAGAGATCAAATTCAACTGAAAATCTTCACCCTCAACAGCATTCATGTCACCTTAATTACTTTAAATTCTTCTAAAAAATGACACTGGTGTAACACTGGCTTGAACATAAATGAACAGGCTATCGAATCATTATACAGCCATATTTCAGCATATGATCATACAAGTTTCCATCGCAGATGATGCCCCCAAAAATATAACACTTGTAATGAGGCTTGTAATGAGTTGTCTATTACTGTGAATACAAACTAACAGCAACATAGTTCTACAATGCGTGGGAATAACAATGGCCATTTCCAATAAATAAGCAGGTCTAAGAAAGGTATGATTCAGGTAAAGACAAAGCATAAAAGTTTGAATGTTTCTCCTATGGAAAAATAAGATGATTGCCTGAATGAAACACACCCATGCAAAATTACCATTCGCCAGGAAGGAATTATATATATCACTCCACAATGTGAACATAAGCATTGGAGCTTAATGTTGCATAATAAATCTTGTTTGCTTCACTTCATTTACTCACGGTACCAAAACAGATTTTTGCTGAAGAACTAGTCCAAGCAAAAAAAATATTTATCACTGCAACATCCAAGGAAAAAGTGTTGAACTTTCCCTAATGTTGTGTGCCAGTTCACTAACTGAAAGTTACTGTATCTGCACATTCTCCATGAGACCATGATGTGCATGAGAATTTTCTGACATTTGTATCTGTTCATCCTAATTCAGTTCTGTTAGTCTTTCCATAGAACACTACAGCACAGTACAGGCCCTTCAGCCCTCCATGTTGTGCCGACCCATATAATCCTTAAAAAAAAGTACTAAACCCACACTACCCCATAACCCTCTATTTTTCTTTCATCCATGTATCTGTCCAAGAGGCTCTTAAATACCCCTAATGTTTTAGCCTCCACCACCATCCCTGGCAAGTCATTCCAGGCACTCACAACCGTCTGTGTAAAAAACTTACCCCTGATGTCTCCCCTAAACTTCCCTCCCTTAATTTTGTACATATGCCCTCTGGTGTTTGCTATTGGCGCCCTGGGAAACAGGTACTGACTATCCATCCTATCTATGCCTCTCATGATCTTGTAGACCTCTATCAAGTCCCCTCTCATTCTTCTATGCTCCAAAGAGAAAAGTCCCAGCTCTGCTAACCTTGCATCATATGACTTGTTCTCCAAACCAGGCAACATCCTGGTAAATCTCCTCTGCACCCTCTCCATAGCTTCCACATCCTTCCTATAATGACGTGACCGGAATTGAACACAATACTCTATGTTTTCACCATGTTTTTCTACTATATTTGCTGTAAATTTCCATCTCTGTCTTTCTCCTTTTTTTAAACTTCTTTGATCTCGCACTCTGTAAAATAGCTACCCGTTCTTTTTCCCGCTCATCTTATTGGCCAAAATGTTAAGACAAATCCCATTGGCTAATTACAAGCCTAACTTAATCAACTGAATTTTTATTTTAAATGCCAAAAATGAAATAACAAATTGTATAATATAATTAAAGGAACATTTTTATATAGATTTGCATGTTGAGAAAATCTGCAGAAAATAATGCATGGTCTTAAACCAGTGTATTACATATAAACAACTAAATCTGACCACAATCTCGACAGACATCACAGCTCAGTGCCATCGTGACCCCAGTGATAAATTACTATTTGTTACCATATCACTGACATCATAGAAAGTTCTGAAATGTAAAGTCATAAATTTTGCACTCAGTGATATTCATTTCCCCTATCCCTTATTGCATCAAGTAGTTAAAAAATGTTCTCTATTGCAATGTACTTTGATTTTGCCAACTGAAAACAATCTGATTTATTTTCCTATATGCTTTGGTATTTCATCAAAATGTTATCATATTTTGATACATAGAGGCAGTAGTTCTTTCACATTAGTATTAATTTTGTCACATTAATGTGTGATCAGATGCAGAGGCTGCTATTTAATGTTACTCAATTTCCAGATAAAGCAATTAAACTTGTCATTAATTAATATAACAGGCTTTTCATACAAGGGGCAGTGAGATCTAAAAGGAAACACAGTTAGAAGATGTACAGCTAGCCTAGCTCTCAGAATCAATGCTTTCTTGACAAGCATTTCCACTCTGCAGCTAATAGGGACACCTTTGCACAGCCCCAGCTTCTCCACCTACATCACAACTGTTTTAATGATGCCATATTTCATGCCCAAGCTTTCAGTATATGTTCCATTTTCCTCAGTCCAGGATTTTCCTCCACCAGAGGTTACTGGAGTCTGTTGTCTTTCTCTCTCTCACAATTTGCAGCATTCTGCTTTCACTCCTTCCTCTTCCTTCTGGAACACTTACAGGGGATCTTTTTGTCTTCATCTTCAGCTTTCATAGTCATTCTCCTCAATTTTTGCCTCTTTAATTTTTGCATGATATTACCTGCAAGTGCTGCTTTCCTTTACATCCCCTTCAGGATTCTGAAGGAAGAGCGCACTCTGAGATATCAGCAACACCACTCCTTTCCCATGGAAACACATGAAGTGCAAAGCCTGTTCTTTTACTTGACAGGAATGTAACATTTTTACAGGATTCTTCTTCTTCTTGTAAAGTTTAATAGCGGATGGCAGAACAACATAAGGTGCATTACCGCCACCTACTGAGTTGGAGTATGGAGCAAAGAGACAGGAAGTATACCCACTAAATTCACCCTCCCCCCCAAAAAGTCACATAATATCAAAATGTCTGATGTTTTCAGAAAGTCAAATACACAATTATATACATTACAATGGCCATGATATTCTAACAAACATTCCATGTTAAGCTGTGTCTGTCCCAAAGATCTCAATTTACTAATTACAGTCGATGTTTCTTTGCACCTCTTTGGAAATGCATGTAAACAATATATGCTGCACCGTTTCTAGACAAGTGCACTCGCTACAAATGCCTGCATCATGCATAATAATTCTGAACAAGGAATTATTCAACTCTAGTGTGTTCAATATGTAAATGTGCAAATATAATTTCTTCCCCCCTTTTATACCCATCTCCCAGTTGTTTTCCTACCATCCTTTGAATTTTATATAAAATGCCTTCCTTTATTTTCCTTATCCCAATTTTGTTGCCACTATGACCAAATAGAGGCTTTAAGTATTGCTTTCACTTCCTCTATATGCAAAGGCACCACCACATTTCCAACCTTAATGTTAAGTGATTCCTTGGCTAGAATGTCTGCCATCTTGTTTCCTTCAACCCCAACATGGGGAGGGACCCATAAGAAATGTATACACAAGACTAGGCCCTGCAGCCTCAGCAGATGCTGTCCAATCTCAAGAAGAATGTCTTGTCTACAATTTAAAATACATATTTTAATCAAAGTCAAAATCAAGAATGAATCAGAGGACAGAAATACATACATAATCAGATTTTACTTCTTCAACCTAGTCTAAGGCTACTTAAGATTTTGTGCCAATTCATTTCCCATCCACCCAAGACTGAAGATCTTATGAATACAGTGCACCAATAATGTTGCCAATATTGAATGACCAACTTCATGTCCTCTTACATTAACCCAATAAATTAACATAATATCAAAAAGTTATTATGCTAACTGTAACCTACATAGATTTTCAATGTTCAATATAAATTTATTATCAAAGTATATATTGGTCACCGTATACAACTCTTGAGATTTATTTTTGTGTGGGCAAACTCAATAAATCTATAGAATAATAACCATAACACCACTCAACTAGGGCGTTCAATGCAAGACGGTCCAAGGAGGGCTTTCAACCAGAGTGCAGAAGTCAACAAGCTGTGCAAATAGAAAAAGAAGAAATAATAATAATAAATAAATAAGCAATAAATATCATTTGATACTTCACCCATTTCTTCCAGTAATACTGAAATTAAGGATGATTTAATAGTGTTACAAAATCATCTCACTGCTTGAGCCTGAACGTTATTTAGGGGGTTTAAGACTGCTGGTGAGGCTGACCCATAAACAACATATCCATAATCAAAGACAAATCTGATTAAAGGAATATGTATTTGTTTAAGTAACCTCCTACTCACACCCAACTAAGCACCTGAGCACATTAAGGGCTGTTTTATACTTTTATTCACCTTAACCTTTTATGATAGCCTTGTGTCTATCTGCAAACTTAGAAACTTTACCACTGACTCTTGTTTAAGAGAATTACTAGATAATTTGAGATCAATTGTGGGTGTAATGTTCCTTTTAGAAAAGCAAATAAGTCTTTGCAATAGTAAAGTTAAACCCCCACCATCATCCCCATTCCTCTACTTCATTAATAGCTGTCTGCATTTTCCTTACTATATAATTTATATTCCTGCCTCTCTTCCACACTGCACCATCATTAGCATATAATGATATGGAAATATCTGGCCCAGCATTTACGAAAATATCATTAATCATTATATTAAAAAAAGAGTGGGCTACACACAATCCCCTGGGGTGTCCTATTCTCTATCTGAGAGAATGCTTTTCCCACACTAAGTTGTACCTTCCTATCATATAAGAAATCTTGAATCCAAGTGAACATTCTACCACCTATTCCCATTTTTTTTCCATTTTAAGCAGCAACCCTTGTGTCCAACATTTTCCTACATCAAAGAAAACTGCTACCACTGATTCTTTATTAACTGGGGCCTTATGAATATCAATTCCAAACTTAACACCAAGTCCATGGTCATTCTCCCTTTACTAAATCTAGATTGGTATACAACTAATTTTCCATTACTTTCCACAAAATAAGAAAGCCTTGCTATAACTATTCATTCCATTATCTTCTATACATGTGAAGTTAGTGAAATGGCTCTATAACTGGCAGGATCTGATTGATCCTTTACCAAGTTTCATTGTAGGGATAACAACCGCTAAATTCCAGGAAGTAGTAGGTCACCTTCAACCCATAATTGTATTAAAGAATTTCAAAACCAGCATAAGTTTTGGATCTGATAACCATGTAAACATATTATAACAAGTATCATTTTCCCCAGGTGATGTATGACCAGCACCATTAATAGCACTTTTAAGATCAGACAATATAAATTCAGCATCCAAACAGGAACTGGCAAATTCTTTTTTCTCTGCAATCTGCCTGAGGATTGCTTGCCAAAACTGCTTCTCTATAAGACCACTCTTCATTACTTAAAATTGGCTGAACTATGTACACTGACATATGTTTTTGCTAATAACTCAGCTTTTTCAGAGTCAGTAATTGCAGTCTTCTCCCCACCATACAAAACATCATTAAGTTTTCTAACTCCCCCCAATTTCTGTATCGTACTGATGCACCATCAATAACTCTCGGAGACGTGAGTCGAGATAGGCTTTTATTAGCTGGAAGAAAGCACCGTCAGCAGCGTCAGCAGCAAGAGACCACCACACGACATCCTGGAGACTGAGGGAGGAGCAGTGCCTCCAATCGCCTTTATACAGGGGTCTGTGGGGGGAGCCACAGGAGCAGTCAGCAGGGGGGGCGTGTCCAGACAGGTATATGTAGTTCACCACACGTACCCACAAACTTCTACCTGGATCTCTTTCCCAATGCTATCACAATACATTGTCCAATACATTTTCTTTGCCCTTCTCATTACTTTTCTAGCTGTAGTTTGAGCTCATTTATATTGTATGTAAGATGAATAGAAGTAACAGTTTCCTAAAACCTTTATTCAGTTCCTTTACACTCTCTTACATTCATCTGTCCACCAGGGAACAGCTCTCCTTTTATTATCTCCCAGTGATCTGGGAATTGATTCCTTAGCTGTTGAGCTGAGTACAGAACACAGGGTATTATTACTCAACTTGATTTCCTCAAAAACCAAATGATCAAGAAATCTACTTTCACATGAATCATCAAATACTTCCCAATCTGCCTTTTTAAAATTCCATCTGGAGTTATGAGAGCCTTTCCTTTGATGCACTTCTATCCCCATTGTACAGATAATGGAAAAATGATAGCTCCCAACTGTTGTATCATTATACACTTCCCATTTACAAACACTTACACACACAACTGGGGAGGCAGAGCTAAGTAGTTATGGTGCCCAACGGCGACTCCTTTGCTTACATCTTTGAAAACAGTCCTATTTTCATCATTAATATCTCTATTCTTCCCTTTCAGGGTTATTTTGAAGACTGACTTGGAGTTACACACTGACTATGGTTCCTTGTGGGAATGGGACCCCCTCTTGCGGTTCCACAATCGGTTGCTATTCGGCATGCCAAAGTCTTGGCCTAAGATTTCGGCACGGTTTCAGGAGTCTAGGATCTGGAGTAACTGGAGACGGGTGAATCAAGGGTCGGTGTCACCACAGGAGATCCACGTGTCGTTAGGGGAGGCGGAACATCTGCTGTGTGCCTGGGGACCCGGGATCCTTGCGATCTCCAGACACAGAGCTCGAAAAAGCAACATAGCGGACTTTTAATATCGTAAATCAATGAGTTGTTTGTTATCTCTCCCCACTCTTGGGAAATGGAGTCACCTCTTTCTCCCTTATTAGGAGAGAGAGAGAGAGCCTGCAGCATGTCGAATTATCGGGTGAACAATGTAGTGTTTGTAGATACTGCAAGTTTGCATCTTTGCTATTGCTTTGCTCACACTTGAGTGCTGGTAGCGGGTGCACTTTATTTTTGCTGGTGGGGGTGGGGGATTGTTGCTCGCTGCCGCTTACACACGGGAGGGAGGGGAGTTGGGGGGTGACTTTGGGGTTCTAACATTTAACTGTCGTTCGTTCTTTGGGGCACTCCTCAGTTTTCGTAGAAGGTTGCAAAGAAAAAACATTTCAAGATGTATATTGTATACATTTCTCTGACATTAAATGTACCTTTGAACCTTTGCTATATGCTCAGATACCAGTGTAAGGTAGAAAGCAGAAACAGTGTTGTTAAATAGACTATTCTTTGCTCTCCTACCTTAAGTTCAAGCACACTAAACACTTTTCTTCAGGAAAGCCTTCCACCACTGTCCCATTCACATTTGTGTCACCACAATACACCATAGTACTATGAACATTAAAATCCCCAAACCATATAACCTCATTTTTTCCATTTCCACTAGCACTTTCCAATATATCTGGTGTTAACCTTTCAGAAGGATTATGAAAAAATTATTATCTATGCTTTACTATTCTTTCTTCAAATTTCAACCAGCTGGAACCAGGAGTGACATTGGTGAACAGGACACACACACGCTCTTGGCGGGCTAGAGAGTATCCAAAGTAAAATGTGGTTGAGCTGAAGTCACTCTGTAAATCTGTAAATAAAATAGTTCTAGCATTTTTACCCACGCAAATTTGTCTTTGTCTACCCATGGAGCCAGAAGTTGGCGGGAAGTCTAAATATGAAGCATAACTGAATACTGTGATTGACTAAGAGAGAGCACCAGGTTCTGCACAGGAGAGAACATTGTGTCTTGAAGCTGCTGGAGTTTACTGGATTCGTTAAGAGAATACCAGGTGAGAGAAACCCGAAAAATTCTGTTATGGATAACCTAAGTCCACCCACATCTATGCAGTTTTCCAGCAAGCTAATTGATAATTGGAAATGCTTTGAACAGTGATTCAATATATAGTTAGCAATGAGTAGAATCAGAGCACGGAGGAAAAATTGAAAGCATCTATCCGTTTGCATGTAACTGGCAAAGATGGACATCTTCAACAGCTTTCAAAATGATGAGATGGATTTTAAATTGAGCACTCTGATGACAAAATTTGAGGAGTATTGTCCCAAGTAAAAACAGCATGTTTGAAAGATATAAGTTTTCTCCTGTGAACAGAAACAAAGTGTTAGTTTGACTAATGCTTAGCTGAACTTCACATAATCAGTCATTCCTGTGAGTTTGGAGATTTGAGAAATTCGCTAGTCAGAGACAAAGTAGTTTGTGGAATCCCAGCAAATAGGCTCAGAAAAAGTTTGCCCCGTGCAAAATATTTAATGCTAGAAAATGCTATGAATATACGTAAGGCAGCAGAGACTACACAAGCACAAGCTAAGGAGCTGCACAGAGCAGAAACAATAGTGCATGCTGTGAAAAACAGAGAGACAGGGCTCAAGGTGTTTCACAAGGTAACTGGAAACCAAAGAGGTACGCTCAAACTGTAAATGTAGCATATGTGGAGTTAGGTACATGCCAAAGAAGTGTCTTGCTGATGGAAAGTCCTGCAATATTGTGGGTAGAGGAATCATTTCACAAAGTGCTGCAAGGCTACCAAGAGAAAGGTACACTCGGTTACTAAGGAAATGGAAGAAGTCTTTGTAGATTCTCTACAGACTGCTGGTGCTGGTAAGATAGAACAGATCATTTCAGTGACTGTGAATGAGATAGTAATTCCACTCAAGCTTGACACCAGAGCCCAGGTGAATCTATTGTCTATGGATGATTATAAGACTCTCAAAGTAAAGAGCAAGATTTGCCCAGTGAATTTAAAAGTGACAGGCTATACTGGAGAGAATGTTCCATTAAAAGGAGGCCATATGGTGACCTTCAAGCACCTAAAGGCAAGGCTACTGATTGTTGAAAAGTGAGTACAGCCAGTATTAGGTCTGAGGGCATGTGAAAGGCTCAACCTGGTGGCCTCACAGACCAAAGGTGACCAGGCAACGCTCAAGAAAGAGTACATAGATGTGTTTGAGGGGCTCGGATACTTACCCGATGTAGCTCAAGAAACTTGAAACAGCATCCATGAGAGGTCCAGAGAGGTTATGCAAGAGAAGCACAAGAACTCCACCTTCTGTACTGGCTACACCAGCATGACAGTCAGGATGCCAGTGTTGAACAGAGTGATTGTGATGAAGAAGTCACCAGTTTTGCTTCCACATGATTCAGCTTTGGCTCAAAATCTGTCTCTCATCGACTTCCAGTAAAAGACTGGAAATCAAAATTACCTCCATGATCCTGTCTGAGGTTGAAGAGGAAAAACAGAAAGGAAGATGGGGAGACCACACAAGATCCAAGGTCAGAACAACAGCAACAGTTCAACACAAACCAACAAGAGGAGTTGCTATCTATGATACGCAGCCAACAGAAAGTTGAGACAGACTCAAATGGAGCTTGTACAAAGACTCTCTGATCACATGGATGTAGTCAGAGCTCCATTATGAGGCACGTGGAGCAAATAATGGCCACAGAGTGAGAACAAGGACAGAGACTGAACACAGCAAATGAAAGCTCTACATCTGTGGAAACAAACAGCAGACTGAAAGAGACCACTAAACTACCACATAGGCAGATTGAAAGTAGATGAGTGAATAATGGGCTGTATTTTCTCATTACAATTGAAGTTAATATAAATATCTTTGTTGGAAAGCATTATTTGTCTTGCAGGTTTATAAGGACATACTGTTGTGTTTGTTTTCTTTAAAGGGGAAAGACGTGTTATCAGGTGTCTACATAATAAAGAACTTCAGTTCCCTGTGTTGCAATGTAGGTGGTTCACCCGGAGCTGGAAGTGACATTGGTGAACGGTTCACACACACGCTTGGCAGGCTGAAGATCCCGAGTAAAATGTGGTCGAGCTGAAGCCATTCTGTAAATCTGTATATAAAATAGTTCCAGCATTTTTACCCACAAAAGTTTGCCTTTATTAAAGAAGAAGCATCATCAAAGTGCCATGGTAGCATAGTGGTTAGCACAATGCTATTACAGCTCAGGGCATTGGAGTTTAGAGTTCAATTCAAGCATTGTCTGAACAGAGTTTATACTTCCTCCCTGTGAACATGTGGATTTCATTTGGGTGCTCTAGCTTCCTCCCACAATCCAGTTAGTAGGTTAATTGGTCATTGTAAATTATTCTGTGATTAAGCTGGAGTTAAATTGAAGGGTTGGAGGGTGGCAGGTTGGGTCGTAAGGGCCTGTTCCACACTGTATCTCTAAATAAATAGATATGGTAAAGAAAGGGAAAGGTTACTCAGGTACACTGCATTGAGATTAAACAATTAAGGCAGATGATTTCAGAACATAGATTGGCTCTGAGGACTGGGATGTTACATGCATACAGAAACATGGCTGAGGGAAGGGCAGGACTGGCTGTTCAGTATTCTAGGTTATAGATACTACAGGTGTGACAGGTACAGGTAAGGGAGGAGAGAAATGTAGCCCTTAAGGGAGGACTGAGAACAGTACTTAAAGATGGCATTCCTGGGGGATTGTCTCGTGAGGCCATATGGGTAGAACTTAGAAACCAAAAGGGGAGGGTCACGCTAGTGGGGCTGTATCATAGACGCTACCCTAATGGTCAACAGAAAGTTGAGGAGAAATTATGCATAGTTGTAAGAATAATAAGGTTGTGCTAGTGGAAGATTTTAATTTCCCTGGGCCATCCATTAGTGCTTTCCTGAGCAGCAGAGAACTGATGAAATGGATCCAGGAAGATTCCCGAGTCAAAAGGAGGTCCTACTTCGGAGTGTGCAATACCAGACTTCTTGGATAATTAGGCGAGGTATGGCAAGTAACTGAAGTGATAGTCAGGGAGCACTTTGGATTGAGTGACCATAATTCTGTTAGTTTTAAGATAATGATGGTACAGGATAGGGCATGCTCATAGGTTAGGGACGTAAACTGGAGGACGGCTAATTTTTGTGTGGAGTGAGCAGTGTTGATTGAGTTTGTCTGTGTGACTGGCAAGTGGGAGGCTTAAGCGGAGGCTTTTAAGAACACGATATAATGAATCCAGGAACAGCATGTTCCTGTTAGGGTGAATGGTAAACTTAGGAAGTTTAGAGTATAATGAGAGATAATGAGGCTCTGGTCAAGAACAAGGAAACATACATTGGTTTTCGGAGATTGGGAATCCGATGATGACTATAAAATGATTAAGGATACTCTTAAGAAGATAATCAGGCACACAAAGAATGTATGAGATGGATCTGGCAGGTAAGGTTAAGGTAAGTTCCATAGGTATATTAAGAATAAAAGGATGGCTAGGGTGAAAGTAGTTTCCCTTTAGGGATCAACAGGGCCACAGGATATGAGTGGGATTTTAATGAATATTTCTTCTCAGTGCTAACAGGGGAAGAAAATGATGGTTGCTTGAAAGAAGGCGAAACAAGTGGGAATATTTTGGAGGACATTCATAATTACCAGGGAAATATTTGCAGCCTTATAGCACATTAAAATGGATAAATCCCCAGGACCTCACTGGATACATCCATATTGTTTGTGAGAGGCTAGAGAGGAAGTTTTGGAGACTTTCAAGGAGATATTTATTCCATCATTAGCACCTGATGAAATTCTTGAAGACTGGAAAGTAGCTAATGTTGTTTCATAGTTTAAGAAAGGTTTTTGTCTGCAACATTCATGGACTCAAGGCTTGGACTATATATATTTTTTGTGTGACTGTATTTTACTGCTATCTTATATGTCCTTACTATCTTATGTGTGCAAGATGCGCTTTGTGCTGTGTATGACCACTGGTACTGTATTTTGCACCTTGGCTCTGGAGCAACACTGTTTCATTTGGCTGTATTTATGGGTATTCATGTATGGTTGAATGACAATTAAACTTGAACTTGAACTTCACTGATAATGCTCCTTACATTTTCTGCACGACATTGATGACTGCATTGGTGCTGTTTCCTGCACCCATGCTGAGCTTATCAATTTAATCAACTCTGCCTGCAACTGCCACCCTACCCTCAATTTTACATGGTCCATCTCAGAGATCTCTCTGCCCTTTCGTGATCTCTCTGTCTCCTTCTCTGGAGAAAGGCTATCTACTGATAAAACTACTGACTCACACAGTTATCTTGACTATACCTCTTCCTACCTGTCACTTGTAAAAATGCTGTTGCCTTTCCTCAGTTTCTTCATCTTTGCCACAGCTGCTCTCAGGACTAGACTTTCCATTCTAGAACATCGGAGATGTCTCCCTTCTTCAAAGAACAGGGTTTCCCTTCAACTACTATCAATTCTGCCCTCACTAGTATGCCCTCCGTTTCCTGCATGTCTGCCATCTTCATGCCACATAACAGAGATAGATTTGCACTTGTCCTTCACCATCACCCCCCACGATCCTTCATATCCAGTACATCATTCTCCATGAATTCCTCTATCTTCAATGGGATCTTGACAGTAAACACATTCCCCCATTCCTGATTTCCACTGGGATCATTCTCTATGTGCTTCCCTTGTCCACTTGACTCTCTCCACTGTTCTCCCTCTTGGTACTTAAACCTACAAGTGGCAGCAGTGCTACACTTGTCCCTAATCCTCCTCCCTCAGCATCATTATGGCCCCAAACTGTCCTTCCATGTGAGGCAAAACTTAAACTGCAAACCTTTTGGGATCGTTTTCCATATCCACTGCTCCAAGTGCAGACTCCTCTACATCAGTGAGACCTGTCATAGAGCATCTTAGCCTCATTTCCTGGTGCCCCCCCCCCATTTCAATGATTTCTCATTCCCATTCCAACATGTCACAATGAGGCCCCTCTCAGGTTGAAAGAGCAGCACCTTCATCTCACTCTATCCAAGGCTTCTACCTTTGGCATCCTAAATTCTTCATTCATATTTAATGGAATCAATTGAGACTTAATACAGACTCCAACAATGCCAGATCCTATTTTTTGCATAAGGCACCAATTGATAATTATGTTGACATTCCTGTTAACATCTGCTCTTGAATCATTTGTTTCTGGAATTGTTCCCTTTTTACCTTTCACTCTCAATCTAGTATTTAAAGTCTTTTTCACCTGATCACTACTTAGTCTTTCATTCCTCACCATTTTCCCAATCCAGCTTAAGATCTGCTTTTTCTCCATTCTCCTCTCGTTCTAAGGAAAGGTCAGTGACCAGAAATACTATCCTTGCTTCTCTCTCTCCTCCACCCTCTGCTGAGTATTTCCTTCAGAATTGAATTGAATTGACTTTATCACTTACATCCTTCATATACACAAGGAGTAAAAATCTTTACGTTATGTCTCCGTTCAAATGTGCAATACGCAATTGCAATAAATTATAATAAATATTATGTACAACAGGATAGTCAATATAACATAGAAGTATTCATGTTATAACATAGAAATATTCATATCAACATGAATTAAGCACTCTGATGGCCTGGTGGAAGAAGCTGTCCCAGAGCCTATTGGTCTTGGCTTTTATGCTGCGGTACCATTTCCCGGATGGTAGCAGCTGGAATAGTTTGTGGTTGGGGTGACTGGGGTCCCCAGTGATCCTTCAGGTCCTTTTTACAGACCTGCCTTTGTAAATGTCCTCAATAGTGGGAAGTTCACATGTACAGATGCTTTGAGCTGTCTGCACCACTCTCTGCAGAGTCCTGCGATTGAGGGAAGTACAGTTCCCATACCAGGCAGTGATGCAGTCAGTCAGGATGCGCTCAATCATGCCCCTGTGGGAAGTTCTTAGAATTTGGAAGGCCATACCAACTTCTTCAGCCGTCTGAGGTGAAAGAGGTGCTATTGTCCCTTTATCACCACATAGCCAGTATGTGCAGACCATGAGGTCCTCGGTGATGTTTATGCTGAGGAACTTAAAGATGTTCGCCCTTTCAAACCCAGATCCATTGACATCTTTAGGGGTTAGCCTGTCTCCATTCTTCCTGTAGTCCACCACCAGCTCCTTTGTTTTTGCGACATTGAGGGAGAGGTTGTTTTCTTGACACCGCTGTGTCAGGGTGATGACTTTCTCTCTGTAGGCTGCCTCATTGTTATTTGACATTAGGCCAATCAGTGTAGTGTCATCAGCAAATTTAATTAGCAGATTGGAGCTGTGGCTGGCGACCCAGTTATGGGTTTTCAGAGAGTAAGGGAGGGGGCTTAGTACATAGCCCTGATGGCTGTTCATTTCCTGTATTTTTAAAATAATTTGATGTATAACTACAAGGTGTGCAAATGCTTGTTGTATTGGAGAGGTGACCTAACACACAAGACCTGTGTACTGAAATGAACATTGACTTCTCTAACTTCCGTTAATGCCCCTCCTCCCCTTCTTACCCCATCCCTGACATATTTAGTTGTTTGCCTGTTCTCCATCTCCCTCTGGTGCTCCCCCCACCCCTTTCTTTCTCCTGAGGACTCCCGTCCCATGATTCTTTCCCTTCTCCAGCTCTGTATCACTTTCGCCAATCACCTTTCCAGCTCTTAGCTTCATCCCACCCCCTCCGGTCTTCTCCTATCATTTCGCATTTCCCCCTCCCCCCACTACTTTCAAATCTCTTACTATCTTGCCTTTTGGTTAGTCCTGACGAAGGGTCTCGGCCCGAAACGTCGACAGTGCTTCTCCCCATAGATGCTGCCTGGCCTGCTGCGTTCCACCAGCATTTTGTGTGTGTTGTTTGAGTACATGTTTTTACTCATGGCCAGGTAGTGCCAAGCAATGGTACCACCACATTGCTCACTCATCATTTTCTCTTCTGCTGCCTTCAATTTCCAAGTCTAGCTGTGCTGCTCAACAAAGATGAAAAACCTTTGTATTGGTGGAAACTCTTTGCCAAAAAAGACACATCATTTATTTGTGGGATTTGGAAAGGAGTTGAGATCTCTCTCCAATTTCTGCAGCCTCTCAAAGTCTCATAACTTAGCCAAGGAACTTTACAACTGAAAAGTCACACGAGAGAATTTGTATTGTGGTATAGGATAGCCATGAGTATCCATATCAGATCTTTATCAGAACTGGTGCTAACCCTGCCATTCTCAAATAAAAATTGGTGAAGGGGAAGTGTTTTTTTCCAAATTGTTTAATTACGTAATTAAGATGCTGTCAGCTGATAATCAGCACAGCTGGGACCTTTGAACACTTTATTCTAAGGCTTTCCTGTTTCGTCACAACTATTTCTGGTAGATTACCATGTGAACTAAATTTAAATTGAAGGTAATCTTCAATGCAGCATAATGTGAAGTTATTGTGATGATGTTCACCAAGTACTAGACATCCAATTTTGTGTTCAGTGATTAGTTTGTGCTGATTGCTGAGTGGGTTGGCACTACTGACACCCAGTTTAAACAAACTACCCAACAGAAATGGGTTGGGTTCAGACTAAACACCGCGTTACACCTAATAGACAATCTTATTTAATGTTGTTGACATGTACAATGGTCACCTGACTTGAACCACAGTTTGGTTTTGGTTACCACAATCTTTGAGATGAATAGCAGAAGCTGCAGGTATGAATGTGGAAACCTGGACACTGATTCTCAAATGAAAATGTATCAGGTACTCAGAAACGTATGTATTTTCTGCACACCTAAGCTACTGCCTACCAGCCCCTGAATTGGGCTTCCTGCTGGGGGAATTGTCAAATTTTATGAGAGGCAGGTTATGAGTAGATGGTGATAATAGACAATCCAGCATGTTTGCTTTCTTAACGGACTGCAATGGGACTTGTATAGGACTGCACAGGAAGAGACCTTTGGCCTGTAGTGAAGAAACCAGCCATGACAATCAAATAATTCTCTCTGCCTGCACAAGGTCCATTTCTCTCTGTTCCCTGCCTTTAAGATCATAACACATAGGCATGTAATTAGGCAATTCAGCCCATTGAGTGTGCTTCACCAGTCCATCATGAATGATCTATTATCCCTCTCAACCCCATTCTCTTACCTTCTCCCTATAACCTTTCATGCCCTTACTAGTCAAGAAGCTATTAACCTCTGCTTTAAATACGCCTAATGACTTGGCCTCCCCAGCCTTCTGTGGCAATGAATTCTACAGATTCACAATCCTCAAGCTAAAGAAATTCCTCCTCATCTGTTCTAAAGGGACGTCCTTGTGCTCTGGGACTGTGCTGTCTCATTGGAAACTCCAGCATAATAAGAAATATCCCCTCCCTGTCCACACCATCTAGACCTTTCAATATTCTATAGTTTTCAAAAAGATACTCTTCATTCTTCAAACTACTGCAAGTACACAGCCAAAGCCATTAAATGCATCTCATATGTTAACCCTTTCATTCCCAGAATCATTCTTCTGAACATCCAATGGACCTTCTCCAATGCCAGCACATCCCTTCTTAGATAAGGGGCCCAAACCACTCACAATATTCAGTGTGGTCTGACAAATGCCTAATAAAGCCTTAGCATTCTAGTGCTTTTGAAATGATTGCTAACATTGCATTTGCTTCCTATATCCGACTCATCCTGCAGATTAACCTTTAGGGTATCCTGCACGAGGACTCCCAAGCCCCTTTGCATCTCTGATTTCTGAATTTACTTCCTGCTTAGAAAATAGATTATGGCTTCATTCCTTCTACCAAAGTGCATGACCATATAATTCTCTACACTGTACTCTATCTGCCCATCCTCTTAATCTGTCTAAGCCTTTCTTCAGACTCCTCAACACTACTTGCCACTCCAGGTGTTCTGTATAATCTGTAAACCTAGGCACACAGTTATCAATTCCATCATCCAAAACTTTGACCTATAACGTGAGAAGGAGCAGTCCCAACACAAACTCCTGTGAAACACCACCAGTCATTGGCAGCCAACCAGAAATGACTCACTTCATTTCCACTCTTTGCCTCTTGCCAATCTTGCCAATCAGCTAATCTTCTATCAATGATGGTATCTTTCCTTAATACCATGGGCTTTTATCTTCTTTAGCAGACTCATGTGAGGCACCTTGTCAAAGGCCTTCTGGAAATCCAAGTAAGCCATCAATTTTCCTTTGTCTATCCTGTTCCTCAAAGAATTCCAACAGATGTTTTAGGCAAGATTTTCTCCTTAAAGAAACAATGCTGACTTCAAAAGTCACACACAAAATGCTGGTGGAATAGAGCAGACCAGGCAGCATCTATAAGGAGAAGTCATCTATAAGTCAGTCCCGACGAAGTGTCTCGGCCCGAAACATCGACAGTTCTTCTCCTTATAGATGCTGCCTGGCCTGCTGTGTTCCACCAGCATTTTGTGTGTGTTGTTTGAATTTCCAGCATCTGCAGATTTCCTCATGAATGCTGACTTCAGCCTATTTTATTATGTGCCTCCAAGTACCCTGGCTGGCTGGTGGTGTAGTGGCATCAGCGACGGACTTTAGAGTGAAGGTTCCCAAGTTCAAATCGCTTGGATTGAGTGTTGAGCTAGCAAATTGGCCTCATATAAACAAGAAAGCCTGCTAATAAAGCGCTGTCATGACGATGTCCCGATGACTCCACTTGGAGCTAAGGACTTTATTCTTTTCTTCTTAAACTTCCAAGTATCCTGAATCCTCATCATTAACAATGCACTCCAAAATCTTCCCAAACACTGAAGTCAGACTAACTGGCTGAGAAATTGCTTTCTTTTATCACCCTTTCTTCTTGAAGAATGGAATAAAGGATACAATTTTCCAGACCTCCAGAATCATTCCAAAATTTAGTGACTCTTGAAAGATCACTACTAATGCCTTCACAATCTCTTCAGCTACCTCTTTCAGAACCCTGGGGTGTCGTTCATCTAGTCAAGGTGACTTATCTAACTTCTCCTTAGCAATAGCAACCATATTCACTTCTGCCCCTGACACTTCCAAATTTCTGACGTTCTGCTGGTGTCTTCCAGAGTGAAGACTGACACAAAATGGGTTGCTGTTTGGAAGCCTTATACAACTATCATCAGATTCTTTTTATCTTTGCATTTCCTTAACTCTGTCCACAAGGATTCGGTATCTTTTGATCCCATGCGGATTTGATTTTATTTGTTATGAACAGAGCCACCCCATCCACTCTGAAGACCTGGTTCTTTGGCTGTTCATGTCTGTCCAAGTGCCTCTTAAATATTACTATTATATCTGCTTCTACTACTTCCCCTGCCAGTGGGGTCCAGGCTCCTACACAATAGCAGCCTCTCACTCATCATCAGCAAAACCAAAGAGCAGATTATTGACTACAGGAAGAAGAAACCTCAATAGGGGTTCAGAGTTGGAGAGGGTCAGTAAATAAAAATTCATTGGCTTTATCTTAGAATCTAAACCAGGACCTGCACTTAAATGTCATTACAAAGAAAGCATAGCTGTGCCTCTACTTTCATGGAAGTTTCCACAGATTCTGAATGTCACCCAAAGCTTTGACAAATTTCTATAGATGCACAGTGGAGAATATCCTAATTCATATATGTCAAACTCAAGGCCCGCGGGCCAAATCCGGCCTGCGGTGGAATTATCTTTGGCCCGCGAGATATCTAATTACTATTAAAGCTGGCCCCAGTAATCGAAGCGCCTATGGCGTATGATATGGCTAATGCTGAGTTTATTCAGGTACCAGGTTTTCAGGGTTTTTAGTGTTTATTCGGCAGTCTTGCTCGGCAGTCTTCTTCATAAGAAACGGAATTTGTAAAGTGAAACACTTTGTAGTTATAGCAGAGACTGAGACACATGAGAGCAGGCTGAAAAAACGGAGGCAACGAAAGCTGCGTTCGCACGCGTCCGACTGATCCGGCCCGCATGAAGCTGCATTTTGCTCAATCCGGCCCGTGACCTAAAATGAGTTTGACACCCCTGTCCTAATTGGTTGCATCACGGCCTGGTATGGAAGCACCAATGCCGAAGAATGGGAAAAGCCTATACAAAATGGTGGATGCAGCCCAGTCCATTACAGGAAAAGCACTTCCCACCATCTCAAGGAGAGCTGCCACAAGAAAGCAGCATCCATTCATCAAGGCCACGTTCTCCTCTTACTGCTGCCATCTGGAAGAAGGTATAGGATTCACCAAGTTCAGGAATAATTATTACCCTTCTACCATCAAAGTTCAAAGTAAACATTATTATCAAGGTATTTACATGTCACCATGCACAACCTTGAGGTTCATTTTCTTGTGGGCATACTGAGCAAATCTATAGAATAGTAACATAACAGGATCAATGAAAGATCAACCAGAGTGCAGAAAACAACAAACTGTGCAAATGCAAATGTAAATAAATAGCAATAAATAACTAGAATATGCAGTAATGAGATAAAGAGTCCTGAAAGTGAGATCATTGCCAGTAGGAATATACTGTAACAATGATAGATGCGAGTGTGGTTATCCCCT
The DNA here is from genome assembly GCF_048418815.1 of Hemitrygon akajei. Classification (NCBI taxonomy): domain Eukaryota; kingdom Metazoa; phylum Chordata; class Chondrichthyes; order Myliobatiformes; family Dasyatidae; genus Hemitrygon; species Hemitrygon akajei. The sequence continues at coordinate 72,249,853 of NC_133135.1, read as the reverse complement.
TTTCTTCAAGAGCCTGATGGTTGAGGGGTAGTAACTGTTCTGGAACCTGGTGGTGTGAGTCCTGAGGCACTTGTAGCCTCTACCTGATTTTAGCAGTGAGAAGAGACCATGTCCTGGGTGGTAGCTATCTCTGATGATGAATGCTACTTCCTATGATAACACTTCATGTAGATGTGCTCAATGGTTGGGAGGGCTTTACCTGTGATATACTGGGTTGAATCCACTACCTTTTGTAGGATTTTCTGTTCAAAGGCATTGGTGTTTTTATACCAGGCTGTGATGCAGCCAGTCAATATATTCTCCACTGCACAGCTTTAAAAGTTCGACAAAGTTTTAGATGTGATGCCAAATCTCTGCAGACTCCTTAAGGAAATAGAGGCACTGCTATGCTTTCATCACAATTGCACTTACACATTGGGTCCAGGACAGGTCCTCTGAAATAGTAATACTCAGAATTTTAAAGTTGCTCACCCTCTCCATCTCTGATCCTCCAATGAGGACTGGTTCATGGACCTCTGGTTTCCCTCTCTTGAAGTCTAATATCAGTTCCTTGGCCTTGCTGACATTGAGTGAGAGGTTGCTGTTATGACACCACTCAGCCAGATTCTCAGTCTCCCTCCTGTATGCTGATTCATCACTACCTTTGATGCGGCCCACAACAGTGGTGTCATCAGCAAACTTGAATATGGTGCTGGAGCTGAACTTGGCCACACAGTTATAGGTGTAAAGCAAGTAGAGCAGGGGGCAAAGCACACGGTCCTGTGGTGCACATGTACTGATGGAGATCATGGAGGAGATGCTGCCAATCTGAATTGACTGAGGTCTATAATTAAGGAAATTCAGGATCCAATTGCACAAAGAGGTGCATTGGTTTTGAGGGGGTGATGGTATTGAATGCTGAGCTGTAGTCAATAAGGAGCATCTTGATGTATGCATCTTTGCTGTCCAGATGTTTTAGGGTTGAGTGAAGAGCCAATTATATGGCTTCTGTGGACCTGTTGCGCTGGTAGGCAAATTGAAGCAGATCCAAGTCATCTCTCAGACAGGAACTGATATGTTTCATCACCAACCTCTCAAAACACTTCATCACTGTGGATGTATGTGCAACTGGTGATAGTCACTGAGGCTGGTCACCACGCCCTGCTTGAAGCAGGTGTGTACCCCACAATGCTGAAGCAAGAGGGTAAAGACACCAGCCAGTTGGTCAGCACAAGGCTTTAGTATGTGGCCAGTTACCCTGTCCGGTATAGATGCTTTCCATTGGTTCACCATCCTGAAGCAGCCCACAAATCAGCTTCAGAGACTGCAACCATAGGATCATCAGGGGATCTCAATGTTCTGATGGTCAAAGCAAGCATCGAAGGCATAGAGCTCATCTGGAAGCGAAGGCCTGCTGCCTCGCATGTTGCTTGATTTAATTTTGCAGGAGGTGATAGCATTCAAGCCCTGCCACACCTGTCAAGAATCCCTCATTGATTCATTGATCAAGGCTCCTAAACCAGCTTGCTCACCACACACCGAACTGACTCCACTACCCATGGATTTATTTTGAAGGACTGTGCCCCCTCATGTTCTTGGTATAATTTAAGTACTTATTTATTATTTTCCTTTTTTTATTTGTATTTATAGTTTGTCACCTTTTACACAATTGTTGTTTCAGTCTTTGTAGTTTTTCAATGTTTTTATTGTATTTCTTTATTCTATTGTAAATGCCTGCAAGAAAATTAATCTCATGATAACAAATATATATACTATACTTTGTTAATAAAATTACTTTGACCATCTTCTGCAAGTTCTTTGCCTCTCATCATATTATATACTTCTATCAGGTTGCCCTCAGCATCCACTCCACAGGAAAAAAGTACATCAAAGTTTGTCTAACCTCTCCTTGTATCCAGGTCGCTTAGGAGAAAACTGCTCAGAATGTGGCTATGAGCCATTTGTCTGCTCTCCCACATGTCATGACATCTGTGGTTGGCAGGAACCTAAGGATGACAGATCAAAAGTGGACATAGGAATCCTTTAGCATTCCATGCAATGTTTATGCTAAATCATATCTGGCTGAATCATATCTCATGATGTCAAGTGGACATGATGTTCATGTAAGCACCCTCACCTGTAGATTCCTCTCAGCCACCTACCACACATGACTTGGAAATACCCTACCGTACCCTTCCTTCACCAATGCGCACAAATCTTAAAGCTCCACACCCAATAATATTGTGGGATGACTTTGACCAGAAGGGGAGCAGCGGTTTAGAAAGGAAGTTCAGCACCATTTTTTTGAAGGCAGTTATTGATAGCCAACCAATGCTGGCCTTGCCAGTCACACTGGCATACTAAAAAATAAATAGATAATTAAATGAGATGTGCATAAAAGGCACCGAGGGCTATGAAGGTAAAGTGATGCTCAGGGTCAGAGATCTGCAAATACTTGAGCACATGTAGAAAAAGATGGCAGAATTTAAGAAAGTATTGAAGGTATTACATATCAAAAACGTACGCCACTTATTTTTCTATAAGTTAGTAAATGGATAGAGTCTTTGAATTTTTGATACCTTCCTGCCCAAATCACAACACTCACACTAACCTCTATTTGATCTGTTTAGACTCACTACTTCTCCGCTTAATTATTCTGCTACCTTTTGCCACTACAGAGGTTTCTCCCACAAACAAGACTTGCCTACAAATATTGTGTGATATACGACAAAACAAGCATTTTTTGGAGCTGCAGCTGGAATTCTAACTGATGTGGCTCTTGTGATTGTAAGTCTAGTAGGAAACTGTTGCTACTGTTGTCAGACCTCCAAAACAAGGCAGCCCACTGGAATGTTTTATCAAAGCTTGCAAACATCAACAAAGCAACAACATGCCAAAGATAAAATGAATGATATTGCACAGGGAGCCAAAGTACGTTGTTTGGGAAGGGAAAAATGATGATGTCAGAGTAATAGTTACCAGATATGAATGATTAAGGTTTTAAGTACGTATTTACAACAGTCTGTCAGGAAATGTAGAGGAGACTTGACCGAAAATCAGGACAGCAGAGATGATTTAGTAGTAAACGATACTTTACTAATCGACCAGAAACTAACAAGCCATGAGGAGCCACAGAGCAAGAGAGAGCAGAAACTAAACACAACAGGCAAGAAGCTAAACTTTAGAGAGGGAGGGTAAAAGCTAAGAGCACATGTTTGAAACCAGCTGGTTCGATGAGTGATCGAGGACTGTTGATGAAAATTGGGGTTAAATAGGCTACAGGTGATGAGTCTGGCATCAGTGGCATGTGAATCCTATTAGCTGGGTGGAGACTGGGAAGTGCTTACAGGTCCAGGCCAGACAGGGACCATGCCCCACAGCCAGCACCCAATGGCCCAGGAGAACATGGATGGGTTTGGTGGAACTCATTGATGCGTGATGGATCCAGATTTAACTGGCTGGTGCTCAAGACCTCTCCTCCGGGCCATACCCTTCCCTGTCAACCAGGTACTGAACACCACATCCATGGTGACCTGATTCCATTGGCCAATGAACTGTGTACACTGGGCCACCTTCCACCATCCTAGGATCTGGAGGTGCAGGTCAAGTGGGTTGAGTGGTCCACGGACAATGGGCAGGTGTGATCCTAAGGGTCGGTGGCAGCTGGAGATGGTAAGTGTCTGGACTAATGAAGAGGCCAGTTAAATTGGCCTGTTAACTTGCGGGACTCAATGTGCAGAGGCACATCTGGAGTGGACAGCCAGACACACTCCCCAGGCTAGACTAACCTAGCTGGGTGCCGATGGCGGTTGGCCTGCTAGCAGTAAGTGCGGCTTGTGGTTATTTTAGCCTTCCATGCCCTCCTCCAAGCAAACCAGGGCCCCAGTGAAAGGAACCTCCACGGGGAACATCAGGGGCTGGTGTTCATGAAATACTTCTAAGGGTGACATTCTCATGACGGAGGAGATGTATAGGTTGTGAGACAGGGATATCCAAACCAAGAGAGCTTGGGCTTAAGGTGAGAGGGAGTTTTGGAGTTTTTGAGAGGAAAGTTTTTCCACACGGTTGTTTTTTTACAGTGAGCTACCAGTGGGAGTGACAGAATCATATGTAATGACAATTTAAGAGACATTTAACCAGGAACTTAAATAGACAAGACATAGAAGAATACAGTCGTAATGTAGGCAACTGAGGTAGATGCAGATGGACAAAATTGTTGGCATGGACATGGTGAGCTGACATGCCTGTTTCTGTGTTGTACATTTTTATGACTCTTCGTAATGTAACATCAATTCAGCAAAAGGAGAGATAAGTGACTGCAGATGCTGGAATCAGCAGTTTCAAATAATGTGCTAGTCCGGGAACTCAGTGGGCTGAGCAGCATCTACTGGGTAGAAAGCCATTGTTGAAGCTTTGAGTCAACAAAGTATGCAGATAAGTTCAAGTCCGAGTTAAGAACTGTTACTGGGCTGAAAGATGGACTCAGGATTAATCTCTGATTCAGAATTAGGATGGGGTTGGGCTCAGATAGTTGCTTCTATAAGGATAAATATCAGGTTCTATCACAAGGGAATTGTCAGGCTTGGCATTGGATTGGGTTTGGTTCAGGCACTAAACTGGAATCAAACCCAGATTCTATCAGCCAGTAATCATATACAGAAGGTTCTGCAGCTGCTGGGACTCATACAAAATGCTAAGGGAACTCAACATCTATGTAGTCAACATTTTAGAAGGGTCTTAGCCTGAAACATCGATTGTTTATTCCCCTCCATAGATGTTGCTCGACTTGTTGATTTTCTCCAATGTTTTGTGTACGTTGCTCAATTGCCTGCTGGTTGTGTTTGGATATGGACCAGTTTTTGGGCATTGGTTTGGCCCAATTGGGCTAAGGGGCATATGGTCATTAGCATAGTTGGGAATGGTTCAGTTTCAGGTTTTGGATGGGACTCAGATCATCAGGATCAGGCTCAGATAAAGTTCAGTTGTCATTCTTTGTATTATGGGCTGGCTTGCTGCCAATCTTGATATAGTATTGATTTTGGGACCAGGACGTGCTTGATAGGGTCAGATTCATGATCTGAGTCAAAGAAACCAGTATCAGTGTAGGAGTTTTAGATGGAACTAAAAGAGGGTGTCCCTTCAATGTGAACTCAGATGTGGTGCTGTATAGCATCCTTTCAAGTCAATTTATTCTTGTAAATGATTGCCTCTTTGACAAATTACTAAAGATCATATGCAGTACCTCAGAAAGGAATCAAAATCAGAGGAAGAGGATACAGATTCAAGTAAAAGCCAAGAAGGAAAAATGTAAAATCAGAAAAATCTTTGGGGGTAGAACCTTATCTCCATGATGTCTCCATTTATGAATGTGGAAGCTCATCCAAAAGTATTCTCAGGTTCTTCCAGTTTTGGAAATCAAGATCCCCATGGAAGAGGGGAAGACCAACTGGTCAAAGCTTTGAGCTTCAACTGGTACACACAGGTGGAACTGTAGTATGGTAAATGGTCTAATTTTAAAAGTTGCTGGACATTTGATGAAACTTGCATCACTTTAGACACTGAGATCATGACAAAGAAAAGAGTGGTTTGCTCTTGGAAAGCATCTTCCATATCTTCAGCTCATCCAATGGCATCTCATGATCAGGAATTGGGTATGAGTCAACAGTTTGGTCTCGTGGTTCAGAGTCAGAAAGTTGTAGTTTGCAATCCTGCACCAAATATCAAAACACAAATATACCAGCTGTCTTTCCAGTACATAGCTGAGGTGGAGCTGCACCAATGTTCTCTCTATTGTTTCTTTTACAGCTGCAAAAACCACCTGTGCTCCAAGTAGGGAATTTTTACATGGTCTGAAAATTATGCAGCACTTTATAACTGTTTTTTTTTGTAAGATGCACATCAAACCAAATACAAAGTACAACTCACAACACGAGTAAACAATTTCATGCAGTCAAAACAACTGAAAAGGCACAATGGCCAAAACAAAATGTTTTGACTACATGGTGTTGGTGGCCAGCGGTTCATTAGCAGTGAGCTACTGACTTCCATTCTGTGTTTATTGTTACAATTTGTAACAGTGCTGAAACTTGAAACACTGACAATGTAAATACATTGAACTCTAAAATGTTCCAAAGCAAAGGCTGTAGTACATTTCTTATTTAGAAAATGTATGGGTTATATTCATTAACAGTAATTAATTACAGGGTATTTCACAATTACATTAACATAGGTTTCACAGTTATATTAACATTATATTAAAGAATATTCCAGCCGTGTGGTAACAAAGGCTATGTGCACAGGAACATTTCAGTTACTGCATGGCCGCAGACCCAATCAGCGCGGAGAGAACAGTGTGCTGCACTCAGAAAATGTTACCTTTCTGATACCTGTAAAACTGATGTCTAGTCTGCTTCTTCATGACACAGTTTGGAAAAGGTGTGCTGTTCCCACTGCTCCATTTCACACGTTGCCATTCTATACCTGCCCATTCCATTCTGTGACGTGACACTTCATCCCATACCCACCTAGTCCACTCCGACACTTTGCATACTATTCAGTGCCTCAGTACTTCACCTTGTGCCCATCCCTGCTGCATTCTGCATCTGTTCACTCCACTCTTCTCCTCTGCACTCCATTCCGCACGCTTGCATTCCATTCCATGTCTGTCCACTCCATCCCCCATCATTCTGCTCCATCCCACACAAATCTGCTCCATTTTGTGATTTCCTGCTCCATTCTGTATCCTTGCACTCCATACCACCTATGCCTGCCCTATCCCATACCTCTTTACTCATTTCCATGGCAACAACTCTACTCCTCCTTCAATCCTCAACTTGCTGCCTGCTCCATTCTGCACACATCTGCTCCAGATCTCTTGGCAGTGATCACAAATATAGATTATTTTGTCATTGTCATTTCTGGAAGATTCCTGATATTTATTAACTGCTGTGTTCAGTATGTACTTCAAAGCCTTTAAAGTGCTTTAGATTATGCTGGGGAAAAAACATGGAAGACAGGATAGAAATGCATGTCTTCTTACTTTTTACACATTTAAGTGTAGATAGGCAAGTGAGGTTGAGGGGTTACCTCATATATGTCAAACTCAAGGCCCGCGGTGGAATTATCTTTGGCCCGCGAGATAATATCTAATTACTATTAAAGCTGGCCCCAGTAATCGAAGCGCCTATGGCGTATGATATAGCTAATGCTGAGTTTATTCAGGTACCAGGTTTTCAGGGTTTTTAGTGTTTATTCTGCAGTCTTGCTCGGCAGTCTTCTTCATAAGAAACGGAATTTGTAAAGTGAAACACTTTGTAGTTATAGCAGAGACTGAGACACATGAGAGCAGGCTGAAAAAACGGAGGCAACGAAAGCTGCGTTCGCACGCGTCTGACTGATCCGGCCCGCATGAAGCTGCATTTTGCTCAATCCGGCCCGTGACCTAAAATGAGTTTGACACCCCTGGGTTACCTGATAGAAAATCAAGAGAGGAACAGGTATGGTAGATAGTCATAAGTATTTAGGGATATCCAAACCAAGAGAGCTTGGGCTTAAGGTGAGAGGGAGTTTTGGAGTTTTTGAGAGGAAAGTTTTTCCACACGGTTGTTTTTTTACAGTGAGCTACCAGTGGGAGTGACAGAATCATATGTAATGACAATTTAAGAGACATTTAACCAGGAACTTAAATAGACAAGACATAGAAGAATACAGTCGTAATGTAGGCAACTGAGGTAGATGCAGATGGACAAAATTGTTGGCATGGACATGGTGAGCTGACATGCCTGTTTCTGTGTTGTACATTTTTATGACTCTTCGTAATGTAACATCAATTCAGCAAAAGGAGAGATAAGTGACTGCAGATGCTGGAATCAGCAGTTTCAAATAATGTGCTAGTCCAGGAACTCAGTGGGCTGAGCAGCATCTACTGGGTAGAAAGCCATTGTTGAAGCTTCGAGTCAAAGCCCTGCATCAGGTCCTGCTGAGTTCCTCCAGCAGGTTGGTTACTGCTCCATTAATTCAGTAATCAATACAGCTCACCCATATTAATTTATTATAGCCACTCTCTTAGACCAACCCAGGATTAATTTGGTAATACATTTGCACCTGAAGTTATAAAACCAATAGAAAATTTAGTACTTTGTATCTAAAATAAACCCCATCTAAAACAGTTCTTGGATGTTCAGTATTGATAGTGCATTCACCTTTAAATAACGAGTAACAATTGACTAATGCTGATGCTGTAAAGTGTTGCAGATTCTTTTTATTAGTTACAATTACTAACATATGCATGTACTAAAAAAACTGGTTCGGCTGTCTGGTCTCGGCCTCAAGACTGTTGCCAGGAGCTGTCCAAAACAAGGACTCAAACATTAAAATGAATAAGCTATGTGACAGAAGAGCAGCAGTGTCAGTCTGTCCTGCCCAAATGACATGTAAATAAATTCACCCCTCTCTTACTTAAGGTACATTACTCAAAACTGCAACTGTCTTAGACAGAAAATGGATTTCAAGGCATCTGGTTTCTGGGAGTTTCAACAGGGTTGGCAGAAGTACAGACAGCACTGTTTTAAAATACCCAGAAGTCTGATGAAAAATAATTTCCATATTTCCACAGCAATAAAAGATGGTCAGTACAAAAGTAGTCGAGACATTAAAATTAGAGTAGGTCCTCATTGGAATAAACTTTAAATACTGTCAAAACATTAAGTTACAGAAGGTATCATGGTTTCCTAAGTATATCATTTTATAATTTGATTTCATTACATTTTCCTCTGTAGTTTTTCCTCTCTTTCATCTCATTACTTCCCAATCCAGTACTGCTCAATACTTCATGACTACACCTCTTTCATCTACAGTGTTATTTAACCTATTATGAAAACATCATGGAAGAGCATATGGATGCTTCATGTTCTAGTGTCTATGGAGAAATAGACTGGGAAAATCAGACAACAGATTCTGGACATGGAGGAGAGGATAGACAAGTGTGTGCGTGCAGACTTCAATTTACTGTGGCTTGCACTTTACCTACAATCACAGTGGGATTTAATAATGGAATGAAAACATGATTCAGTTTATGAAAGGAGGAACCATGCTGATGCTGTTCACACTTTAGATCTTTCTATTAAGGAAATCAATGCTCATTTATAGGTGCCACAGAAACCTAAAGTAATGTACTCTCGTCAGACTTAATGGATTTTAAATGGCTCATAGACCAAAGTGTTACTTAAGAACTGGTTCTTCTTTTAGAACAAGTTATTTGCATGCTCACTGTACTCATTAGCAAAATTTGTTCGGATAATTCAGACTTTGCAATAATTCAGCATTGCAATAACTCAGACAGGAAAGTTAGTCAGCAGATGGGAAATTCAAATACAGAGATATATTTTGGGTATTTTTAAATAACTATTTTTACTCCTTCTGTCATTTCCTTCCCATTTTTCTAACCCATTTGTATTTTCCAAACTCCATTTGAATTTTGAAATTGTATTTTCTGACCTCGCTCTTTGTTCAGGAAGTCCCTACTATAGAAGAAATATCTGAAAATGGATTTGACTAAATCCATTTGCACCTTTTATACATAAATAGGGCACTAAAATGACTTTGCACTTATTTAGAAGTGATTGTGTTAATTTCCTGTTGAAGTCTCATCTTTCTAGGAATTGGATGGGGCAGGTCCTGTTACCATTTCCTTAAATTACTCCTGTTCTATGCCAACACGTGCTGACATTATTAATGGTCCTGTGCCCATTAATAGCTTATTGGCAGAAATTGAAGCAAAGGGTTATGTTTGGAGAGCCTTCTATTTATTTCTCAGTTCAATAAGGGTAAGGACATGCGACTTGCAGAGACTTTGCTAGAAATCAATTTAGATTTCATAAATGACCTCCATTCCAACAGAGTTATTGATTATAAATATCAGGCTCTGAGATAAAACACAACCACTGTTCCATGATTGTTTCCCATTCTAATTATATGTCACAGCTTATTCCTGGTCTGACTACAGTTCCCATTTTCTCCCTATCCAGACCATAATCCTTTCCATCCATTTCATTTCTTCTGCTTCCATAAAACCATAAGAACAGTAAATATAAGAGCAGAATTAGGCCATTTGGCCCATTGAGTCTACTTCGGCATTTCATCATAGCGGATCCATTTGTCCACAGCCCTGATTTCCTAACTTCCCCCTGTATCTCTTCATGCCCTGACTAATTAAGAATCTTTCAACTTCTGCCTGAAACATACCCAGTGACTGGGCCTCCAAAGCTGCCTGTGGCAATGAATTCCACAGATTCACCACCTCCTGGCTAAAGAAATTCTTTCTCATCTCCATTCTAAAAGAATGCCCTTCTATTCTGAGGCTGTGCCCTCTGGTCTTAGACTCACTCACCAGAAAAAAACATCCTCTCCGCATCTACTCTATCAAGGCTATTCAACATATTTCAATGAGGTCATCCCTCATTCTTCTGAATTCCAGTGAGTAGAGGCCCAGAGCCATCAAATGTTCCTCATTTGATATATCATTCAATCCTGGAATCATTTTTATTAACTTCCTCTGGACCCTCTCCAATGTCAGCACATCCTTTCTTAGATAAGGGGCCCAAAACAACTCACGATACTCCAACTACAGTCTGACAAATACCATATAAAGCCTTAACATTACATCCTTGCATTTATATTCTAGTCCCCTCGAAATGAATGTCAACATCGCATTTGCTTTCACCACCACTGACTCAACCTGCAAATTTCCTTTTTAGGGAGTCCTGCACGAGGACTCCCAGGTCCCTTTGCACCTCAGATTTTTAAATTTTCTCTCCAGTTAGAAAATAGTCTACGCTTCTATTTCTTCTACCAATGTACATGACCATACACTTCACTACATTGTACTCTATCTTCCACTTCTTTGACCAGTCTCCTTAAATGTTTGTCTTTTTTTAGCCTCTCTACTTCCTCAAAACTACCTGCCCCTCCACCTATCTTCATATCATCGGCAAACTTGGCAACAAAGCCATCAAATCCATCATCCAAGTCATTGACTTACAGCTTAAAAAGATGTGGTCCCAACACTGAGCCTGTGGAACACCACTAGTAACTGGCTCCCTGTCCACACTTTGCCTCCTGCCAATCAGCCAATGCTCTATCCATGCTAGTATCTTTCCTGTAATACCATGAGCTCTTACCTTGTTCAGTAGCCTTTGTGTAGCACCTTGTCAAAGGCATTCTGCAAATCCAGTACACTAATCAATGATTCTCCTTTGTCTGTTGTGCTTGTTATTTCATCAAATAGTTCCAACAGACTTGCCAGGCAAAATTTTCTCTTAAGGAAACTATGCTGACTACGGCCTATTTTATCATGTGCCTCCAAGTAACCTGAAACCATACCCTTAACAATCAACTCCAACGTCTTCCCAATCACTAAGGTCAAACTAACTGGCCTATAGTTTCCTTTCTTCTGCTTCTCTCTCTCTCTCTTCTTCAAAGTGGAGTGACATTTGCAATTTTTTGGTCCTCCGGAACAATTCCAGAATCTAATAATTCTTGAAAGATTATTGCTAATGTCCACACTATCTCTTCAGCCACCTTTTTCAGAACCCTGGAGTGAATACCATCTGGTCCAGGTAACTTATCTACCTTCTAGTAATGGCAACTTCACACACTTCTGTCCTCTGACACTCTTGAACTCCCGGCATACTGCTAGTGTCTTCCACAGTGAAGACTGATGAAAAATACTAATACAATTTGTCTGCAATTTCCTTGTACCCTATAGCTACCTCTCCAGCATCATTTTCTAGTGGTCCTATATCTACTCTGTCTCTCTTTTACACTTTATGTATCTGAAGAAACTTTTGGTAGTTTTTGGTTCCTTCTAGTCCTGACCACAGACCATCCGTCCAAGCCCATCCCTGTTCAGACCCAAACCCCCAGCTCAGATCCACCCTAACCATCACCACCAGCCTATTCTCTGCATTGACCACAGACCCTGGTTCCACTCAGCCCTGTCCACCGCCTCAGGCTAAGTCAGAATTAGAATCAGGTTTATTTTCATTGGTATGTGGCATGAAATTTGTTAATTTAGTAGCAGCAGGACAATGCAATACATAATATAGAAAGGAAAATAAATAAATCAATTACTGTAAATGTGTGTGTGTGTGTGTGTGTGTGTGTGTGTGTGTGTATTGAATAGATTAAAAATTGTGCAAAAGTGAGGTAGTGTTCAATGGTTCAATGTCCATTTAGAAATTGTATGGCAGAAGCTGTTCCTGAATCGCTGAGTGTCTGCCTTCAGGCTTCTGTACCTCCTTCCTGATGGTAACAATGAGAAGAGGGCATGCCCTGGGTGATGGGGGTCCTTAATAATGAGCGTCACTTTTCTGAGGCACCACTCCTTGAAGACTCCGGAGGCTGGTACCCAAGATGGAACTGACTAATTTTATAACTTTTGTAGCTTCTTTCTGTCCTGTGCAGTATTCCCCCCCCCACCCCTCCACCAGTCCCCACATACCACACAGTGACGCAGCCAGTCAGAATGCTCTCCGTGGTACGTCTTTAGAAATTTTCAAGTCACAGATGACTGCCACCGGCGAAGGTTTGCCCAATCACTTTCTTTGCTTATATTCAGTCCTTTGATATCACCTGATTCATCTGCTGCTGAATGTAACCCTTGGCTTATCCACAGACGTCATGGCTGTGAAACACACAGGTCAGGCTTGCAATTCTCTTAAGGGGTAACCTAAATTAAAAATCTCTTAAAGCAAGGATGTGTTGCCATGGTTTTCATGTAAGAGCAAAGCCTAGTATCCATTCAGCACTTAAAAATGGACGCAATCCAATTTCTTCATTAAAGTGTACATTGCCTTCCAAATGAATATCATCTGAAACACAGTAATGACAGAGAGTAGACCTGAACGGTGATAGCCCAGTGGTGCATATAGGGTGAATCAGCTCGGTGTAATGTGAATGGCTACAGGGTAACGAACCAGCCGCCAGGGAGGAGGGAGCATGAACACACTGAGAAGACAAAGTTAGCCACCCACAGGGAGAAGCAGATCTGGTAATGCTGGGTTGTCCCAGCTGAGTGGAGCCCAAGCAGAGCAGGAAGAATGGTTTCACAGTGGTCTGCGCAGGCCGAACTTAGAGGAGGACAGTGTGAAAGAGGAAACTGACCAAGGAATATGCCACAGTAACTGGCATTTGGGTGAAGCATGACAAACAGGATCATTGGAAATGGACAGTGAAATGTGAAGAGGGTGTGGAAGTGACAGACTGAAACAGAACCAATGAGGATGAACAGGGAGAGTGTAGATAGAACAGGGAGCATATACATAGTGAGCTGCAGGCAGTGTTTCCATACTACGGGGCAGATCCTGGGTCTAAAAGAAGAGAACATGATAGGCCGAGGTGATCCAATGACTCTATGACAGTCAGTGAATGAGATTGAATGCTGGACACATGCAAACACTGTTCCATCTTCAACATGAGGCTGGGTAAGAGCAGTGATATGAGTTAACATAGAAAACAAAACTGAAGAAATTGTATGAAATTCCACTGTACACAAGAGACTTAAATGTAGAATGGGTCTGGAATATTAAAACATATCTTAATTACAGGTTCCATATCTTTATTGAGTTTAACTGATGGCTCAACCCAGCCCGGGGTACTGTGAAGGAGTATGAGGTCCCCATAGTCATCAAGGCAAGTTTTTGTTTATATTCTTAATCTTAATGATGGCACCTTCACCCCAACACTGACCACAAAGGTTCTTTCCGATCTACCAAAGTGCATGGAAGACCTTGGGTTAGCCCATGAACTTCTCCTCGAATTATCCTCCCTCCACCACCTCCCTTGCCAGTCATCTGGTCAAGACCATATCAATCACATCAGCATCTTCCCCTACCATGCTTTCTCCTTTCAGACCCAGGATCTTCCCCAGACTACCCTTTCCCAGTCTGTCCTTCTCATCGCCCACATCTTCATCAACCCTACCACACGGCACAATGTCTTGCCCGTTCCTTCCTCCACAGCCTGCACTCTCCACAAAGGAAGGAGATTACAGCAAAAGATCCAACTGAGTGATTAAAGCCTGTTGCACCATCCTTCTCATCAATTCTTTAGTGCGCATTTCTACGTCCTGACTCGTGCATTTCAGTGAGGAGTCCTCAGACTGTTAAATCAATGGGGTGCACAGTTTCTTATTCTGCTCAATGACACCCAAGAGTGGAGAGAGTTACTGGATCAGACACTGGACTAGAACAAGCACAAACTCAGAAACATGCTTCAGGACAGTTGTTTCTGCCACTAGTCACATAAATCGGCTCCGTGAAAGCAGGACCCCAAATCAATAGATTATACATTGCCAATAGCATTTTTGTTATTCCAAATGCAATATATCAGCACAGGTCTTATCATTGGAAAAGCATACTTTTTTACAAAACAATGCTTTACCAAAGTTAAGAAATTATATTTCATTTTTGGTCATCCATCTGTGCAAAGGTCATTTCATCCAAAGCTTCATCGATTCACCAGGATCAGGCCAGGAAAGCTAAAGCTGAAGATCAGAAGAGAAACTTGAGACTTTGTCATTATTCTCATTGGAAAAGAAGTCTCAGAGAGAACCTAGGAAGCATTTTCAAAATGATGTGTTTTTCATAAAGTAAACAGGAAAAATCTATTTTCTCTCTCTGAGGTTTCCGTGATTAGAGGTCAGCATGTTAAATGATCACAAGTGTTTTTGGAGCAGGGAAGGTTTTATGTCTGGGGATGTGTGTGGCACAACTTTTTAAAGTGAAAATATCTATTGGAACCAAAGGAAAATACATAGAAAACAGAATTAATGGTGTTGACCTTGTATTGCCTTAATACAGAAGACCTGCTTCTACACTGAGTATTGTGGTACACAGTATCCTGTGTACCACCTACTCTGCCAGACGGATAGAAGGAAATAAATGGAAGAGGAATTATGACATTTTGGTGATTTAATAAACATGATGGCTACAAAAAAATTCCAACGAATGAAAGAGATGTTCAACTGCAAATTTCAGACTCTCAGGTGAAAAGATGGCATGTGATTGCTCTGATCACTGCTCAATAAAAATGAAAAGAAAACTAACGACTAACTTAACCACAAGTTAACTGCTATATGGCAACTCGAACAGTTCTTAAAGCAATAAATACGAACACAGTTCAAAAGATTTACACAGTCAATTAGGAGAGACTTTCCTGAAATAACGAATCCCTTGACGACGTGGTTAGTGCTGATCCCAGCCAAAATATGCCTTGCCTAAAGGATTACGATGAAGGAAATAAAAACGGTTTAAAGGCACTGACCCTTCCTTGGCAAATACCGCTGTATCCAGCTCTTTCTACTTTCACAATGCAGGAGCTATCTTGGATGCAGTTCACTACCCTCTGAATGAGGATTCAATAAGGTCGATCCTGTATTACCGATGATGACACCAGCTTTACTCGATCCTTCGGGTTTTCCATACTTCGGTAAATTCTTCACTCTCCGACTGCAAAGGTAGAAACCAATACTGGCAACGCTTGGCGAGACTGCCAGCAATAACCTTTGAGACCTAAGACAGAAAGTAAAGCTCCACTTTAAAACAAACTGCATCATGAGACGAATACGCAGCAGAACAGAGTCACTGATGAATTAAACCACGAACTGACCTGCGTCACAGCAAGGCTTTCCCCTTTTATACCTGTTGAAACAGGTCATCACATGACCTCTCACTGGTGGAAAAATTACACCATGTGACCTCACACTGGCAGGAAATTACATCACCCCACCATCACAAGACCATTACATCATGCTCACCAGATATTCAATTACATCATGGTCATAAGACAGTCACAAGATACCCACGTGGTATGTAACACAAGTTCCTGCCCGATAGCATATTTCCCCTTACTCCAATTAAACGTTTCCCTAACTTGTCTGTTCAGATCCCTCCCCAATGCCATGGTAACATGTTCAATTATATGGGATTGTTACTTTCTTGGAATGGCTCAGAGTATTTAATTTGAGGGGACTTCGAGGAGTGAGGACCAAGGGGCAATTGTGGAGTTCTTCTTGCAGCTCTACCTTCTGCCGTCACAGCATTACACCAGTTGTAACTTTGTGGAATACTGACTACTTAGAGTCATAGAGTAACACAGCTTGGAAAGAGGCTGTTTGGCCCAACTGGTCTAAGCAAGCCACAGGATCCCCCCCCTCCCCCGCTACCCAATTGCCCATTTCAACCTATAACGCTCCAAGCCTTCCATCCATCTACCTATCCAAATGCCTCTTAAATGTTGCAATTGTACCCACCTGAATATTTCCTCAGACAACTCATTCCAGGTACTCACTACACTCTGTATAAAGAAGTTACCTCCCTTTTAAATCTCTCCCCCTTACAAGTTAATAAGACAGAGGAACAGAATTAAACCATTAAGCCCATTGAGTCTACTCCGCCATTCTATCATGGCTGATTTATTTTAACTCTTAACCTCATTCTTCTGTCTTCTCCCGTAACCACTAATGTTCTTACTGATAAGAAACATAGATAGATAGATACTTTATTCATCCCCATGGGGAAATTCAACATTTTTTCCAATGTCCCATACACTTGTTGTAGCAAAACTAATTACATACAATACTTAACTCAGTAAAAATATGATATGCATCTAAATCACTCTCTCAAAAAGCATTAATAATAGCTTTTAAAAAGTTCTTAAGTAGTTTACTTAAATACATTAAATACAATCAACCCCGGCACTTTAACATATCTTACTCCTGGCGGTTGAATTGTAAAGCCTAATGGCATTGGGGAGTATTGACCTCTTCATCCTGTCTGAGGAGCATTGCATCGATAGCAGCCTGTCGCTGAAACTGCTTCTCTGTCTCTGGATGGTGCTATGTAGAGAATGTTCAGGGTTTTCCATAATTGACCGTAGCCTACTCAGCGCCCTTCGCTCAGCTACCGATGTTATACTCTCCAGTACTTTGCCCACGACAGAGCCCGCCTTCCTTACCAGCTTATTAAGACGTGAGGCGTCCCTCTTCTTAATGCTGCCTCCCCAACACGCCACCACAAAGAAGAGGGCGCTCTCCACAACTGACCTATAGAACATCTTCAGCATCTCACTGCAGACATTGAATGACGCCAACCTTCTAAGGAAGTACAGTCGATTCTGTGCCTTCCTGCACAAGGCATCTGTGTTGGCAGTCCAGTCTAGCTTCTCGTCTAACTGTACTCCCAGATACTTGTAGGTCTTAACCTGCTCCACACATTCTCCATTAATGATCACTGGCTCCATATGAGGCCTAGATCTCCTAAAGTCCACCACCATCTCCTTGGTCTTGGTGATATTGAGACGCAGGTAGTTTGAGTTGCACCATATCACAAAGTCCTGTATCAGTTTCCTATACTCCTCCTCCTGTCCATTCCTGACACACCCCACTAGATAGATAGATAGATAGATAGATAGATACTTTATTCATCTCCATGGGGAAATTCAACTTTTTTTTTCCAATGTCCCATACACTTGTTGTAGCAAAACTAATTACATACAATACTTAACTCAGTAAAAAATATGATATGCATCTAAATCACTATCTCAAAAAGCATTAATAATAGCTTTTAAAAAGTTCTTAAGTCCTGGCGGTAGAATTGTAAAGCCTAATGGCATTGGGGAGTATTGACCTCTTCATCCTGTCTGAGGAGCATTGCATCGATAGTAACCTGTCGCTGAAACTGCTTCTCTGTCTCTGGATGGTGCTATGTAGAGGATGTTCAGAGTTATCCATAATTGATAATCCACTATGGCCGTGTCGTCAGCGAACTTCTGCACATGGCAGGACTCCGAGTTATATTGGAAGTCTGATGTGTACAGGGTGAACAGGACCGGAGAGAGCACGGTCCCCTGCGGCGCTCCTGTGCTGCTGACCACCGTGTCAGACCTACAGTCTCCCAACCGCACATACTGAGGTCTATCTGTCAAGTAGTCCACTATCCAATCCACCATGTGAGAGTCTACTCCCATCTCCGTTAGTTTGTGCCTTAAGATCTTGGGCTGGATGGTGTTAAAGGCACTAGAGAAGTCCAGGAATGTAATCCTCACAGCACCACTGCCCCCATCTAGGTGAGAGAGGGATTTGTGCAGCAAATATGTGATAGCATCCTCCACTCCCACCTTCTCCTTATACGCAAACTGAAGAGGATCCCGGGCGTGCCTGGTTTGTGGCCTCAGATTCTGTATTATCAGCCGCTCCATGGTCTTCATCACATGCGACGTCAAGGCAACAGGTCTGAAGTCATTCAACTCCTTTGGTTGTGGTTTCTTCGGTACCGGGACAATACAGGATGTTTTCCACTGTCTGGGTACTCTTCTCTGCTCCAGGCTCATGTTGAAGATGCGCTGTAGTGGTTCTCCCAGCTCAGTCGCACAGGCCCTCAGTAATCGTGGGGAAACTCCATCCGGTCCCGCCGCCTTGCTGGTACAGATCTTCCTCAGTTGATCTTCCACCTGTGCAGCCGTAATCCTGGGCGTGGGCAAGGTCTCCTGTGAGTGAAGTAAGCCTGGTGTGGAGTTCTGCGATGAGGATGAGATTGTGCTGTTGAACCTATTGAAGAAGTTGTTCAGCTGGTTCGCTTTCTCCACATCTCCACTTATGTTTGCCCCCCGCTTTGCACCGCATCCGGTGATGATCTTCATCCCATCCCACACCTCCTTCATGCTTTTTTTCTGCAGCTTTTGTTCTAGCTTCCTCCTATACTGCTCCTTTGCCCCCCTTATCTGTACTCTGAGTTCCTTCTGAACTCTTTTAAGCTCCAACCGATCACCATCTTTAAAGGCCCTCTTCTTCTGGTTTAGGAGGCCTTTGATGTGACTAGTGATCCAGGGCTTATTATTGGGATAGCAGCGAACATCAAACTCTGCTTTAAATATATCTAATAACTTTGCCTCCCCAGCTGTCTGTGGCAAAGAATTCCACAATTCACCACCCTCTGGCTAAAGAAATTCCTCCTCATTTATGTTTTATTATCAGCAAAGTTGCTAATCATACCAGGTACATTTACATAAATAATGAATAACAGAGACACTGCCACTGACCCCAGGGGCACCGTTCTAGACACAGGCCTCCATTTGGAGAATCAGCTTTCAATCATCACCCCCTGCTCCCTATCACTGAGCCATTTTTGAATCCACTTTGCTAACTCCCGTTGAATCCCATGCAATCTATCAGCCTGGCATGTGGGAACAAGTTAAAGGCCTTACTTACGTCTTACAGTCTGCTATATCCTGAGAAACTAACACTTGGTTTAAATTGTGCGTAACCAATCAACGTTTGTAGCCTGTGACATAGCAAAGTGCTCTTGCATGGAGAGCTCCTTTAGATAAAATGAGGTGGAGTAAATGGGGCTTCTGTTGCTCCTTAACATGAGTTTTTTCCCCCTATTTCCTGCATCCCCACTATGCACCTGTACATCAGCTGAAGGAAAAATATTTTGATGCATCACATAAAATTTGAGAAAGAATTTTCAAAGCACAGGATTTGCATTTCACTACTGTAACACTGTAAATGTATTAACATTCAGATGTATGTTCATTTTTTTAAAAAATAGCATGTAAAATAAATATGATTTGGAACCTGGCCACTTATAAATCCCCTATGTGCCATACATAATGGTACTTATACTGCAGCATTTGATGGGACGCATCTCATCACTCTACTAACATGCCTCTGCCTCTACCACCATTTCAAGCAGGGAGTTTCAAATTCCGATCATTTTTATCTGATTTTCAAAAACATTTCTACCACTCCACAACCTCTTAAAGTCAAATTGGGAAAATACGACAGATTTTAAGATTGATTTAAGCCAATTAAATACATTGAGGAGAACTAATGACCTTTTCTCTGTTGAGCAATACTAGTAAGAGTGGCTAACTGAGAGAACATACACTCTCGGACAGCAACACGTATCTGAATAAATCATGTCTGCAGAACTGTAGCGTTTACATCAACATCAGTCAAAGGGCTCCTTTTCTCCTAAGAAGCTGTTAGAAAGTGCTGAGAGTGGGAGTTTGCTGGATGCACATGGCTTCCATTTCCATATTGATTCGCTTGATTGAGCTACAGAGACTGACACCCGGATGTAAACCTTTTGATTCCCCATCTATAATGAAACTGTAATACCCTGAACTACCTTCTCACCAGAAATTTTATTGAGGTGAGTGTACTCCAATGTATTTATTGAAATTGTGTACATTCACCTGGGATGTAATAAAATTATTATTTTTAAAATTTTATTGAAATACAGTGCAGAACAGATACTTCGGGCCCTTCAAGCCATGCCACCCAGCAACCCCCCGAGTTTAATCCTCACCTAATCATGGGATAATTTACAATGATCAATTAATCTGCCAACTGGTAGGATCTTTGGACTGTGGGAGGAAACTGGAGCACCATGAGAAAACCCATGTGGTCACAGAGAGAACGTACAAACTCCTTACAGGCAGCGGCAGGAATTGAACCCGGGACACAGGTGCGGTAAAGCATTGTGCTAATCACTATGGTACTGACCCCCCCCCCCCCGCCCCATTATGCCTCTGTAATAGTGAAAATGGAATCAAGCTACTGAGAAGGATACTGCACAAGGATGGGATGAGAGCTGAATTCATATTCAATCTGGCCCACAGTGCATATCTCAAACTGAAATCAAAGAGAAAGGAACACACACAAAATGCTGGTGGAATGCAGCAGGCATCTATAGGGAGGAGCGCTGTCGACGTTTCAGGCCGAGACCCTTCGTCAGGACTAACTGAAATAAAAGATAGTAAGAGATTTGAAAGTAGGAGGGGGAGGGGGAAATCCAAAATGATAGGAGAAGACCGGAGGGGGTGGGATGAAGCTAAGAGCTGGAAAGGTGATTGGCGAAAGTGATACAGAGCTGGAGAAGGGAAAGGATCATGGGACGGGAGGCCTAGGGAGAAAGAAAGGGGGAGGGGGAGCACCAGAGGGAGGCGGAGAACAGGCAAAGAGTGATGGGCAGAGAGAGAGAAAAAAAGGGGTGGGAAATAAATAAATCAGGGATGGGGTGAGAAGGGGAGGAGGGGCATTAATGGAAGTTAGAGAAGTCAATGTTCATACATAAGATTTGCAGTTCTCGTTGTTTATCAGCTGCAAAAGGCACAGCAGTCACAAAAGATGAACTTGTCCATCACCAAAACCCATTACTCATCAAGTGAACTGACAAATGAGAGTTTTTGCAGGGCTTAGCTCATAGCAGAGAATAGAGAAAAAGGGAAGGGTATCTTGGTGTTAACTATTCCATGAAGAATCTCTCAACCTCAAGTAAAGGTATTTCACCACAGATTTTTTGTTAATTTACTAAAAAATTCCTTGTTAGGGCATCTGCATAGGTGACTGCAATTCAATTACCCAGCATCCCTACCAAATGAGCTTAATACATTCTCTGCACTTTTCAAACAGAGGTTCTGTGAAATGACACCATCTACCCAGAGAGCTTTGGATGGACCTAAACTCGTGGTCACTGTGCCAGAGGTCAGATTAGCCTCTCCGAGCGTGAATCCATAGGAAATGACTGGATCAGCTGTGTTCTCAGAGCCTGCGCTGACCATCTGCTGAGAAAATTCACAGCAACTTTAAACTTTTAAAATACAAGGTTCTCACTGGCCTTAAAACATATATCACCCCCATGCCAAAAAAAAAGTCATGTGCCTTAATGACTATTGTTTAGTGGCTCTGATATCCATCATTGTGATGTGTTTTGAGAGAGTGATCATGGGACACATCAACTCTAGAATCCCAGATAACCTCTTCCTACCTCATTCACCCACCAATGAACCTAGTCTATGGTGGATGCCAGCTCTCTGACATTGACAATAAAGACACATGTTAGATTGTTGTTTATTGCCTATAGCCTTCAGAATTATAATTCCAAACAAACTCATCTCCTGGGAAACTGAATCCTTCTGAAGCACATCCCTCTGAAACTGGATCCTTCATTTCCTGACCATCAGACCACAATCAATAAGGATAAGCAACAACATTTTACAATTATCCTCAACACTGGGGTCCTAAAAGGCTGTATGCTTAGCCCCTTACTATACTCCCTATAAGGTATGCTGTCTATAAGCTCCATTTACAAGTTTGCAGATGACACAACTGTTATCTGTAACATTATGTTCTGTATTCTTTTTTTTCATTTTGTCCTACCTCATAATGGGCCTGATCTCTGACAATGATGAGATGGAGTGCAGGAAGGAGATGAGAGCCTGGAGTCATGCTGTCATAACAACAAACTTTCCCTCACTATCAACAAAACAAAAAAGCTGGTCACTGAACTCAGAAGGTGAGGCAGCACGCACACACCCTTGTCTGTATTAATGATCTTGAAGTGGAGATGGTTGAGAGTTTTGAAGTCTGAGGTAAAAGTATCACCAACGATTTGCTCTGGTCCAATCATCTGGATGCTATTGCTAAGAAAGCTCACCTATGCCTCCACTTCCTCAGAAAGCTGAAGACATTTGCCATTTTTCCACTGACCCTTGCCAGATTTTACAAACGCACCGTGGAACGTGTCCTATCTGATCGCTTCACAGCTTGATTTGGCATCTGGCCTGTGCAGGACCACAATAAATTGCAGAGTGTGAATGCAGTCCAGTTCATCACTGTAACAAGCCTCCCCTGGATCAACACTTGTCATTACTTTGGGAATCAAGAACTTCATCCATACCAGTCATTCGTTCTTCTCTCCCCTCCTATTGGGTTGTACATTCAAAAGTTTGAGAACATGATACAGCACCTTGACTACTACCAAGCTCAAGAACAGCTTCAATCCCAATGTTATCAGCGTTTTGAATTGACTTCTTATATGCTAAAGATGAACACCTAATCTCTCAATCTACCTCATCTTGTTCTTGCATTTTGTCTACCTGCATTGGTATAACTGTAACAGTATACTCTGTGCTTCGTTTTTTTTTATTTTACACTAATACAATGTACTTATGTGTGAAATGATCTGTCTGGATGATGTACAAACAAAAGATTTTCACTTTATTTTGGAATACATGGAAATAATAAACCAATATCAATTACCAATTATCAATAATTAACAGAGAATGCACTGGTTCTACATTGTATTTTCCTCAGTAAAGGCTGGCATCCATAATGCATATTAATGGCCATTAGATTTGGAATGGCTGCCAGTTACACATCCATTCTAATATACTATTTTATTTGAACCACCTCACAGCTTCCTTTATTACACATTGGTTGAAGAGCTTATCCAACAGATACTCCCATTCACAACTGAATTTGAATGAAACCCTTTGCAATACAAAAAGTAAGCAGCAACAATACCAATAATTATACTGTGAAAATTTTTCAGTGTATTGATCAATATGGTACTCATTATTAGCAAGTAAGTTTAAAGATGTATACGCTACTGAGACTAAAATGACATTTCGAATACAACTAAAAACTGGCTAGCATATATGCAAACATGTCCTCTATTAAACTGTCTGACATAGAAGGTCAGTAAATAGCTATTTTGCTCATCTGAATTTTATTGTCTGTGGTTTTCAGACTTTTCCACATTCAACAAAGGCATTAGGAAGTTACTGGCAATATATTAACAATAGGGAGAAAATCATAATTTTGAATTTGCCAAATTAAGGCAAATAATCATGAGGACTTTAATGATTCATGCATAGGGTTTGAAAACAAAGTAAACAAATATGGTGGCATAGCAGTTAGGGCGGCGCTAATACAACTCAGGGCATTCCAGAGTCGGATGTTCATTTCTGGTGCTGTTCTGTGTGGAATTTCTGTATGTCCTCCCTGTGGAAAGCATGTGGTTCTTCCGGGTCTTCTGATTTCCTCCCACTGTTCAAAGATATACTGGGTAGGTTTACTGGTCATTGTAAAATTGTCCTGAGATTAGATTAGGGTCAAAGACAAGAAATGCTGAAAATCTAAGTAACACACACAAAATGCTGGAGGAACTCAACAGGCCAAGCAGCATCTACGGAATAGAGTAAATCTTCTTCAAGTCCTGATGAAGGGTCTCGGCCTGAAACTTTGACTGTTTACTCTTTTGCTGCCTGGCCTGCTGAGTTCCTCCAGAATGTTGTGTCTGTTGCTTGGTTGGGGTTAATCGGGTTTGTCAGGGTTGCTGGGGTGGCATGGCTCAGAGAGCTGGAAGGGCCTACTCCACACTGTATCACTACTTAAATAAATAAACACCTGCTTCCTGTCTTACAAACATATCAATGAAGTATAAACTGCGTGGATTAACTTGGTAATGAAACATGTATTCTTTGAATTGGAGCAACACCTTCTTCCCCAACAGAGTGCCAAGTGATGCTATTTTCCAATTTTAATCTTCAAAATATCTCCCTTTATAAATATTTTTTTACTTTGCAGACTCAATCCAATCTAAGTCCTTTTCTTTCAGAAAGATTAAGGTTAATGCATCCATGAAAACACATATGATCTGACGTATGATCAACCTGTGTCATTAACTCTGTTTTTCTATCCTCAAATGCTCCATGACCTATTGAGTATTTCAGACTTCCAACACCTGCATCATTTTCCTTTTAACATGTACGTTGTCGTGAATCTATGGAGTAGCAGAATTAAGACATTCTTGTGCAGTAGGGTAACTATCAATCTCATATGGATTATTTATGAACTAAAGCCAGTTTTTATTGCACAGAGTCAGTGCCCAACTGTTTTCAAAAGGCTCATTCTGGTTGTGCTGATAAGGTGCTTGCAAACAGACAAATTGTTATTGGATGGATGCCATTATTTTTTCAAAATTCTTTTCTTTTTGTCAATGAATCTCACTTCCAAAATTTTTAGTTCTAGGTTCTTATCATCACACGTACAGGGACTATTGTCTTCTGACTAAGAAATGGACAGGCCCAAGATCAAATAAATGTGTTCTCTCTTTTACCACATAAGTTTAAACCTCCAAGGGAGCTCCATCTCTCACAGCCTCTAGCATGGCCCTTCTATTCTAAAATTCACAGATGCCTTCTGAGTGCTGTCAAAAACTTGCATATTCCAACGATTCTTCAAAAGGGTCAGATCAGTTTTTTCGCTCACCTTGCCACAGGCATTGGGAAAAATGCACAATGCATATCCATATACTCTGCCAATGATTCAATGAGGCTTAACTATTCTGAGCCCCGGTTTTGACTGAGTATGGTCTCCAGAGATGACAAAATGATTACTCAGCCAAAAGAAACAGAATCTACAATCATCTAATACACAGTCATAGAGTCAAAGAATACTAAAGCACAGAGACTGGCCATTTGGCCCGTCAATGTGCTGAGCTGTTAGTCTGCCTAGTCTCATCGACTTGCACCTGGACTATAGTCCTCCATTCCCCTCCTACCCATTAAATATCCAAATTTCTTTAAACGTTCTTCATCTTCTGTAATTCATAAGTGGTCCTTGACCTCACTGCTGTTTGCCTCAGGTCTATAGACTCTGTGTCCATCTTCTGAATGAATACAGATGCAAATAAAAACCTATTTTAGATCTCCCCCATCTCTTTTGGCTCCATGCGTAGAAGACCACTCTGATCTTTAAGAGGACCAATTTTCTTGCTTACAATCCTTTTGCTCTTAATATATCTACTTGATATAAATGCCAAGAAACCCTTGGCACTTCCTCTTCACCTTATCTGCCAGAGCAACCTCATGCTTTCTTTCAGACCTCCGATTTCCCTCTTAACTGTTCTCTTCAATTTCCCATACTGCTCGAGATCCTCGTTTGTTCTTGTTGCCTATACCTGCTATGCAACTCCTTCTTTGTCTTAACCAGGGCCTCAATATTTCTTGAAAAACAGGGAACCCTAAACTTGTTAGCCTCCCTAACAGGTTTATTTGATTTAATTTGATGGAGGCAACATGTTTTAATGTACATGTGACAAATAAAGCTAACCTTTAATTATACCAAACTCCTGAAAAATAGGAAACACGAAGCAGGCACAGACACAACGGACCAAATGGCTGCCAAACATCAATTTTTGATTCCATAAAATCTAATCCATTTTGAAAAGGGAAGCAAAGCAAGAGGGTATGCAATAAATAACAGAATACCAAGAGCACAGAGAAGTAAAAGAATCTTGGAAGTGAAAAGGAAACAGTCAAAAATATAAATAACACTTGCTAAGTGTTCTGCCATTAACTGATCTGAAAGTTTAGCTCTGCATATCACTCCGCAGTCACTGTATAAGCTGGTGAATATTTCCGAAAGCATTGTGATTATGAAGGGATATTGGAATACTCACCTTTATTAGCCAATGCATAGAACTGAGAGATCACTTGGCAGTAAACTTAAAAAAATGTGTCTGCTCTGAGGAGATTTGGAGGAAATTTCTGAGGATATCACATGGGCTGAAGAATTATAGTTGCTAGGAGAAACTGAACAACCTGAGCTGCTTTTTGGACCAGAGAAGAGATTTAATGAAGTGCATTAGATAATGAGAGACCTAGAGTTAACAAACTGTATGAAGTAATTTCCCAGCAGAATGAACAACAAGTAGGAGCTACGGATTTAAGGTGAAGGATTAGAAGGGAGTTAAAGGAAATATATTTTCAATCCAGTAATTGGGGAGGTGAGTTCTAGAAAAATGTCTAAAAGATGGATGCAGATATCCTGATCATATTTATGATGAACGTGAACCAGCACTTGAGAAATCAAATTTCACAGGGGTGTGAATCCAAGTGTGGTGAGTGGGAGGAATCTACCTGCTCACTTTCATCTATCTTGAACAGTGAACCAAGTGGCCTCTTTCTGTGCTTTGAAAGTTCTTTGTATCTTTAATTCTATGATCACTGCAAGCTTTCCAAGCAGGTTTTTTAATCTTTCATATAATCGTGTATTCGTTGTAGAAATAAAATTTATAATAATCTTAGTAGAATATAGTGCGTGTTTGGCTTTATTCTCAACACTGAGATTGAATGGGTTCTAAGCTATTTTAATCTTTCTTCACTAACCTCCCAAACACTACCCAATAGTTTCCTTAGGTGCTTAAGCACCAGCATGAGTTCCTTATCTGATATTTTATTCATCATTCACTTACCTCTTAATAAACAGAACAGCCATCGATAGAGTTATCTTCTGTTTTGAATCAGAATCAGTTTATTATCACTGACACACAATGTGGTGAAATTTGTTGTTTTGCAGCAGCAGTACAGTACAATATATTAAAAAGTTTCTATAAGTAACAAAAAAATGCAAAAAGAGAGCAAAGTAATCAGGTAGTATTCATAAGTCCATGGACTGTTCATAAACCTGATGGCAGAGGGGAAGAAGCTATCCCTAAAATATTGAGTGTATGTCTTCAGGCACCTGTACCTCCTCCCTGATGGTTGTGATGAGAAGAGGGCATGTCCTGGGTGGTAAGGTCCTTAATGATGAATACCACCTTATTGAGGCACTGCCTTTTGCAGATGTCCTCAATGGTGGGAGGCTTATGCCCATGATAGAGCTGGCTGAGTTTGCAAGCCTCTACAGCTTTTTCCAATATAGCATTCACATTTTGAAAAGCACAGCCTTAGCTCTGCAAATTTAACAGGCCTGTTCTGAATGTCTACAGATATAAAACACATTGCTTTATGGAGTTGCAACT
Source organism: Hemitrygon akajei (assembly GCF_048418815.1). Taxonomy (NCBI): domain Eukaryota; kingdom Metazoa; phylum Chordata; class Chondrichthyes; order Myliobatiformes; family Dasyatidae; genus Hemitrygon; species Hemitrygon akajei. The sequence continues at coordinate 72,222,221 of NC_133135.1, read as the reverse complement.
CCAATTTTATCAACTACAAAAAGACTACTTTGGTGCTGCAAAATAGCTTTGAACTAAAAAATGTGTTCAGACTTTAATAGTTGCTATCACAGTTACTGACATTTTTGATATTTATTAAGTGCTGGAAATTGCATAATGGAACTTCATATACTAAATATAGTTTTTGGACAATAATTTAGTACTCAATAAAAGCTCAATTTAAGCAATACTTTTTCGACATAATATAGAGAATCATTTGAACTGTTCCTTCTAATGGTGTTGACTGCCTTCCTGTCCTTGATAAGTTTTCTCCTAGCCTTGCTTCTCAGTGGAGTAGATCCAAAGGTAATTGGACCGTCAATGGAATCTGCAGAAGTCATGGTAACCAGCAAGTTGTTGGACCTCCCTTGCTTTTTGCACCCATCATCTGTTCTTCACAACAAAGGTTATTTTGTTTTACCTTTAATTTCAGAAGACGGTAAAGCTGTTCCCGCTCAGGCCAAAGCATCTTGCTTTCTCTTAAAATGGCACAAGCAGTGGTAAAGTAAAGAAAACCTTGCGAGCACTGAGAACTGGTTAAGCATTGTTCTAAATTTGCCAATTTTCAAAGTTGTAGCAATGCAATTCTCTCTGAAATTCCCTACTTTCTGAGATTATTGATTGATTTATTTACTTTTAGCTTCCAGAGATAGCATGGTAACAGAGCCTTCCAACACAACCAGCATGCACTGCTCAATGACACCCCCCAGTTAACCCATATGTTTTTGGAAAATGGGAAGACATTGGATCATCCTGAGGAAACACATGCAGTCATGGTGAAACTGTACAAACGTCTTGTAGACAGCAGCAGAATCGAACCTGGATTGCTAGCACTGCATGAGTACTATGCTAACTGCTATGCTACCATGCTTTTATTGAGTGATAACTTATTCTTCAAAAACTATATCCGAGGTATAAAGTTCCATATTTTAAAAAACAAATAAACAATTGAAACAATTCAAATTTCAGATGAGCATAGGGATGAAAGGAATGAATAAAATAAACTTAAATGAAATCATTTTTTAAAAATGGTAATTACCTTTATGCATTGCTTTTGGCTGCACACTTCAATACCCACTGAATTCAGTGGCTGGAGTATGGCTTTTTGGAGTAGGGAGGTTGCAGATCTAGGAGTTCTAACCTGATTGTTGATCTTAGAGACAATTTCCAAAGTTTAGAAATTGGTGTGCTCCTGCAGTGAAGTAACAGAACAAATTGTTAGGTTCAACATTCCAAGTCAGTGTGGAATTTCAGGACTTCTGCATTTGAAAACCAGTGTGTCAAACATCATTATTCATTCCCACTTAAAAAGGAAGATGCAGGGGGTCCTCAAGATGGGGGCCAACATCTCTTCTGAAAGTTCTAGACTTCGGAAGTTCTTGAAATTGTACTAGCCTTTCAACCATGGAACGCCTATGGTGATTTGAAGGTTTTGAGTGTTATTGCAGAAATAACAATATTTATAGTGTCTCATGGAAGCAAAAAGGGTCTGAAAGTAAGAGTTTTAGGCCCAGCATTAACTAATGAGGAGTATGAAATTACTCCACTACTAATAGTAGGCCCCTGTGATTCCTGGAATGTGATGCAAATGTTGTGACTGATCCCAGACTTTACTGTTACTTCACATGCTTTTTAATCTTCTTCTCTTGTTGAAACTTTATTTTGAAAGGAAAAGTTTCAGATGTTGTTGAGAAGAATAATGGATCATGATTAGTGTTTTGCCAAGTGGAGTGGCAGAAACAGCTGTTCAAAATATTTTTAAAAATCATATACAGTTGATTCCAGTTAATTGGGCCATTGGTTAATTGGGGCAGCCACTTATTTGGGACAACTCTTGAAGAACAAAAACCAATTGAGAAAATAGTCGAGATTCACTTCCTTTATTTGGGACACTATGCCACTTAATTGGGGCAGGAGACTTGTTGAACAGTTTCTATTTCGTGTCAGTCACGTGCACTCGTGTGGCCATTAGACACTACACTGTGCTTAGAGCAAACAGTTTTTAAATAGCATCACTTGTGTGCATTTATGTTCAAAAAGCTGTAACTTTTGTCACTGATAGTTGTCAAGAAATAAGCAGTAAGACAATTCAGAGGTGATTTGCTCACTGCAGTTTTAAGCATTCAAACTTCAAGTTGCCAGACATGGCTGGCAGTGAAAATGAAACAATTCCAATACTTCAACATGTTAGGGACTACAAAGGATTTGTTGATATCAACAATCATCTTGAATATTACAATGAAACTGCAGACTGGGAAGATGAAATTTTCGAAAGCATGCTATGAAGACTTTCCGTTATCTGCACTAGGTGTCTGCACTGATTTCAGGTGTCTGTTCAATCAAAAGAACCTGGCAGTGTACACCAAATGAATTATTTCATTGATAATTTAAGGAACTAATACACAGTATTACAGTACTGTAGTAGTATTGGTAATGTTCTACTTTGTTCTGTATTTCAGTTAAATACATAATTTGTCACTGTTAAATAGTAGTATGTCTTTATATACCTTTTTAACAATTTCGATGAAACTTCGACTAATTGGGCCAAAATGTACTGATCCAATGTGTCCCAATTAACCAGGATCCATTGTACTGAATGTAATATATACTCGGAATTCATTGGCTAAAGGAAACAGAGATACTTTGATATCTGGGACATGTCTGTCTCCAGAATTTATCAGAAATATTGTTTACTGTGACAAAGGGAATTCTTAAAAACATGTTGAATGTTATTATGAAAATGTATTTCTGTCCACTTTAATTGAATTAGTAATTTGTGTCTTATGGGGAATAAAAAGCACTTGATAGCTCATTTAAACAATTTGAAGTGAGGTTTGGGGCCCCGACACACTCAGTGAACAATCTTGTCATTGATTCCATTGTCTTTGCCAAATTTGTAGATGAAATATGTGTTTCCTTTTGTTCTTTAAATGTGTTGTGTACCACCCATCTGAAAACAAAGGAGCCGCTATTTCATCAGAACAGTCTGTTTTACAGAGCAGCTAAGCCGTCTGGTGCCTGCAGATTATCATTTTCCCCTTGAGATATGAAGGAACTTGCAATCCAAGAATGCTTTGTGTTTATGGAAAATTAGCTCCAGAATCTCCTGGTTCACATTGAAGTAGTTCTACTGTCTTCTGGTGAAGAAACCAAGAGACTCTTCACAGCTGCTCTTTCTGGCAAGGTTTCAAGGCAGTCCAGCCACAATGGGGTCATCGGGTTAGCTGTGAGCAAAGTCTAAAATGAGCTTTCTTGTGGGGTCCTGAAACCTTAAATATCAGTTGGCTGGCACAGAAGTTTCTGTTTCCAACCAGGATGTTTGGACCAAGCTGACTGAGGTGACAGTGCATGAAGAATGGTTTAGTAATGATTGATTTCTTTTATGGTATGGTAAGTTCTTTTCAGTGCTGTCACACTCGAGGACATCCCTCTGAAAGCAAGGATCGGAGGACTTATCATGGACAGAGAGACAGTTAGTACCCATTTTGAGGAATTCATCAGCTAAAAGACTATCTTTAAGGTGAGTGCCCTTGACTCTGAAGTGCACATTATCCAACACACTTTAGCTAGGACAGGAGGTGGAAGGCCCATATAGCAATGGAAATTCCAGCTGAAGTTCTGAAGGTTGATGGAAGGGAACTTTAGATATGCATTCATCTCCCACATCTGCAAAGAGGAAAATGGCACCCTGGTCAGCTTGAAGGAATTGCACTATTTTAATTCTTTCGGACTATGAATTCAGCAATGAGGTAGCTTCTTGCATTTTGTGTTTTATTAACTTCCTACATATCTTGGCCATTCTCATCATAACAGTCCTGATGCTAAGAGTCTCTTCACAGGGGCAAATTGTGATGGAATTCAAGGCAGTCCAGATGCATTGGATTCTCTGTGGTTCTTGACAACTACGGAGTGGTTAGGTTGTCGGTGAGACAGTGTTTAAGACGAAGCATCTGTGTGAGCTTCTTAAGACCTTTCTGAAATGTAACACTATTACAATTCTGCTGCTGTCTGCAAGGAGTTTTATCTTCTCTCCATTACCAGTGGGTTTCATCTGGGTGCTTTGGTTTCCTCCCACATTGCAAAGATATACGGGTTAGCAGTTTAATTGGTCACAAGGGTGTAGTTGGGCAGGGTGGGTTCTTTGGGACAGAAGAGCCTGTTACTGTGCTCTATCTCCAAATAAATAAATGATTGGAATTCAGTTTAGTGTATTACTGTTGTGAAAATAATTAAAAGTGAGCTTGTCATACCTCACAGAGCTGAGCAGTGCCACTGTGATAAGGGAAAGATTAAAAGACCAGGCACTACTAAAGACTAAATTAAGTTTATGTTGTTGTATAACTAGGTTTCAAATTGATTTTGCCATTTAAACCTAAGTAAGAGTATTTGTATTTTATGCCGTCCTTTTCTCGCATCTCCCACTTTCAGCACGGACTAGAAGGGCCGAGATGGCCTGTTTCCGTGCTGTAATTGTTATTTGGTTATATGGTTTCATTACTTCCTATGAAGACATTTGATGTCGGTACTTTCAACACAAGTCCAAAAAAGTTATGTCACTTATCAGATATCCAGTTAGCAGTGAAAAGTTACAAAGAAGTTAGAGGAAAGTTCAGCTAAACCAATTTCATTTCAGAAACAATTGGCTTTTCCAACTACTTGAGAAAAGTTTGGAAACTCTAACTGTGTTTGCAATGCCATGCAATACAGCGTTCTCAGTGGTTCTACCCTGCATTTGCGGACTTTTGACTTATTTAAAACCTTGAAAGTTTGTAACGTCTACCCACATATTCATCCCAATGCTATCACACCTAGGGATTGCGAGAAATGCGCTGAGAGCAGTTTGCAGGTGCTGCAGATTTGGCCACGTTAAGCCTGGATGCCAGCTGCAGAATGAGCAGCACCAAATGCAGGGAGAGTCTGGACGTTGGGCACCTGGAGCTGGAGTTGGGATCACTGTGTGAAAGACAGATTGCTGCTTGACTACGACAGGAATGCAAGGTGAGTTGGCGCTGCTCTGTCCTTGAAGTCTGTGCAGTCCCGTTATTCCCAATCAGACAAGGTCTCCCAGCTACAGCATTAATACGTTTGTGCAACCATCTTTTATCCACGTACACACATTTCTATGTGGGATTTGCAGGCTAAACCAGCATTTAATTGTCCATCCCATGATGTCTTAGGGAAGGTAGAGATGAGCTGCTTTCTTGAACAGTTGCAGTCCTTGAGATATGGGCATAATCACAGTGCAGTCAGGGGAAAGAGCTCCAGGATTTTGAACCAGGGACAGTGCAGAATGGTGACAGGTTTCCAACTCAAGTCCGTCCAGGTCCAGGTGGTGGTGGTTTGCCCAGTGCTTTTGCTGCCCTTGCCCTTCCAGCTGGAAGCGATTACGTGTTTGGAACGGACTCTCTCAGGAGTCTTGGTGAGTTGTTGCAGTACACTTTGTAGACAGGACAAACTGCTAACAGTGCCTGTAGTGAGGCAACTCAGTGTTACGGATAGGGTGCCTAGCAAAATGGGCACCCCATCCACAACTCTACTAAAGTCTTATTTGGTGATCAAGTTTGGAGGACTTCCCAAGGCATTTACCTATAAATGTGATTTTGAGGTGAAGTTGCTCTCATATAGATGGGTTTTAATGCCTGGAAAGCCCCTACAAACCTCAGTGAGGTGAAGGTGTCCCCATGGATTCATACGCACCATTGAAGTGACTGTGTGTTGTTTTCCCTCTTCAGAGATCCAGCTCCATGAGGTCTCTGTGTGACATTCAGTCATCAACAGAGAAGCACTTCCCTGTGTGCCTCAATGGAATCTCGGCCTGGACTATTGAGCAGATCATTGCACGAGCTCATAGTGGGTTTTGTTAACTAATGCGGAAGCAAAATATTGAATTGAACTTGGTACCTTGGTCTCTGGCCTGAAGTATCTGAATGTATGACAGAGTGCAGGGTTTGTTTTAGAAGCAAATGTGCCTTACAAGTATTAAAATGCTTCCGTAATGCAAAACCTGATTTGCAACCTGGAGATTATGTCATCATTGTGACCCCCCCCCCCCCCCACCATTTGAATCAGTTTACTTCTCAGCTAGAGAAGATCAGCGAATGGAGAGGGGAGAACAGAAGTTGGTCAGAAGATTGGGGTGGGGAGGAGCGATGACGTTGGCAGGGAGGGACATCTCAGAGAATAGAAATCAGAGAAAGGAAAGGAAACGGAGATAAAGATTGGTTGGAGAGAAAATTGAGGTGTTCTGGACATGGTAGTACAGGGAGCAGTCGGAGGAGAGGGGGTGTTGGTGGGGAGGGAGAGCAGCACCCAGATGAGAATACAGAATCTGTTCTTCACTCTCTGTTAGACCACTCTCCTGTTTCGCTCCAACCCTCCTTTACAGCTGCACCAGACTCTCTCTTCCTCCTCCCTACATACAAAAATTTGCTCTTTATTTTTATTTTATTTAGAGATACAGTACAGAATAGGCCCTTCCGGCCCTTTGAGCCACACCACCGTCAACCCCCGATTTGGCCCTAGCCTATTCACGGGATAATTTACAATGACCAATGAACCTGGTAACTGGAATGTCTTTGGAACTTGGGAGGAAACCGGAGCACCCAGAAGAAATTCATGGGGAGGGCATACAAAATCCTTGCAGAGGATGCTGGGATTGATCTGCAAACTCCGATACCCTGAGCTGTAATAGCATCGTACTAATCACTGTTGTGGCACTTCAGCCACCTCCATCAACCCCATCCACCATTGTTCAGCACATGCACCAAAGCCTCCCCTAGTAAACTAGATCATGCCCTAGTTTAGCAATGGGTTGTCTTCTGGAAAGCATCAAGTGACACAAATGGACTGGCAGTCCTGATATTAATCATTTTGCAATCTAAAAGGTAACCAACCCTACCTCCTCACCTTTCTCTGTACTTTCTACCCAATAAATCTTTTCACTGTCAATGACCTACATATCACGCCTGGCATTATTCTGCCTCTGAAGTCTCGTGTTTCTCCAAAGTTTTGTTTAGTTTGGAACATTGATTACTAATACCCTTCTTCCCTTCTACCAACAGATTTCTGAATGGTCCATAAACACTATTTTATTATTTTGCTCTGGCAGTGGTGTTAAAGCAGATTCTGATTCTGAAGTATGACATAATTCTCAATGCATACTGGAATCTGTTGCTTTACCAGTGATGTCACCTGCAGTGACATCATTGACACCCATTCTCATTGAACAAAATCTGCATTACTAGACCCAGCATCCAGCTGGAATTATTCTAATTCATGCTCTGGATTTGTGAAACCCAGTCACAAATAAGCAGGCACAGCACTGCACATCATTGCAACCACCTAGTTATTGTGTCATATTTTTCTACAACTGTGGAAGTCAACTCAAACTTAGCACTGGTGAGCAACTTAGCAAAGAGTAACTGTTGTCATTCAAGCTGGTTCCTGCCATTGTGCAAAAAAAAAAGGTGCAAATGGTGAAAAATCTCCTGAAAAATGCTGGAATGGCAACACTTACGAGACTTCAATATTTTGCAAATACAAGGTATTCTGCAGGTGCTGGAAATCTTGAGCAACACACATAAGGTGTTGGAGGAACTCAACAAGTCAGACAGCATCTATAGAGGGAAAAAAAGTCAATATTTCAGACCAAGACATCAGGAATCGAAAGGAAGAAGGAAAAAGCCACAATAAGATGCCACATTCTGATGAAAGGTCTTCATGTCTGTTTCCAACTTCTTGGGTGCTACCTGCGTTGCTGAGTGCTTCCAGGATTATACATCTCACCACTCAGTTATTGATAGGGAGTGGATTTACAGAGAGGCTGAACATGGTTGTTCCTAAGTTGTCTTGCTTCTTGGAGAACTCTGCCCTTTCTCACATTAATGGGTAGATGCCATTGTTAAAGCTAGAGTGGAACCACTTGGTTTGGGAGCAGTGAGCTAACTGGCTCTTGCTATGTTCCGAGCTCTCCGCTATTACTGCAATTAAAGTCAAGCAGTGGAAATAATCTGACCTATTTTCGAAAAGGAGAGATGGATAAATAGGCCAGACCCATCAACCAAATGTCGGTGGTGTGAAACGTTTACTGGAAATAATCAGTACCAAAATTATGTGCTATTTGGACATCATTGGTGTTGCTTTCTGCATTCAGTAAAAACTCAATGTCATTACCGTACTTTTGCAACTAGTTTCCTTCACATGTTCCATCTCTGACTCTTCCCTTTCTGAATCTCTGTAACTCAATCTCAGGGAATGGGCTAGCCACTAACATCCACTCCAAGCCATAACTACCTTGATTATATTTCCCCGGACCCTACCTCCTGTAAGGACTTCATCCCATTCCCTCAATTTGTCCTTCTCTGTCACAGTTTCTTTGCTGATGAGACAGTCCACACTGCCTCCAAAAAGTCTTCCTTCTTTAACCATGACTTGCCCTGTACTATAGCAGACTGTATTTGACTGCATCTCATCTATTTACTGCAGCTCTCCTTTCAATCCTTCTCCTGCACAGAGCAATAAAAGGGTTCCCCTGGTCTAGGGGTTCCCAACCTTCTTTAAGCCATGGACCAATACTATTAAACAAGATGTCCGTGAACTCCAGGTTGTAAACATCTGCCTTGGTCCTTACCTACCACCCTAGAAAACAGTGATTCAACAGAACATCTTCTGCAACCTTTCCCAGCTCCAGCAAGGTTTTCACTACCTGAATTATATTGCCCTCCCCTCCCTACATTTTGAAATGTTTCTTCACACTCTGGTCCACTTTCCATTCCCACTCCCTGTTGCATGGCACATTCCTATGCAACCACAGGCAAAAAAAAAACACTTGTTCTTTCAGCTTTTCCAGGAAGCAAAACAGTTTTCCAGGTGAAACAGCATTTCACTTCCAGTGTAGTGCATTCAGGGTTCACAGTGCATTCTCCTCTCTTTGTTGTGACCCTGAGCTTCCAGGCTGCCAGGAAACCTTGTTTGTTCCCATCCTATCCCACTGACCCCTCAGTCTGTTGTTGTGACTGACTAATACTGAGCCAGCGGAAGCTGGTAACTGGGAAATATGAAAGCTTTTATTCACACAGCAAACCTGCAGGAGAGAGAGTCCAGGAGAAACTTCCTCTGAGAGAGTCATAGAGCCAAAGAGAAGTGCAGCACAGAAACAGACTCTTTGGCACATCTAGTCCATGTTGAAACATTTAAACTGCCTAGTACCATTGACCAGAACCGAGACCACAGCCCTCCATATCTCTGTTATCCATGTACCTATCCAAACTTCGCTTAAACGTTGAAATTAAGCTCGCATGCACCATTTGTGCTGGCAGCTCTTACCACACTCTCATGACCCTCTGAGTGAAGAAGTTTCCACTCATGTTCCCTTTAAACTTCTCACCTTTCACCTCGAATCCGTGACTCCTGGTTGCAATCCCACCCAACCTCAGAGGAAAAGGTCTGCTTGCATTTACCCTATCTATACCCCTCATAATTTTGTAAACTTCTGTCAAATCTCCTCTCAATCTTCTACATACTAAAGAATACAGTCCTAACCTATTCAATCTTTTCTGTTAACTCAGGTCCTCCAGGCCCAGAGACATCTTTGTCAATTTTCTCCGCACTCTTTCACCTTTTTCACATCTTTCCTGTAGGTAGGTGACTAAACCCACACACAATACTCCAAATCAGGCCTCACCAATGTCTTATACTACTTCAACCTAACATCCCATCTTCTGTACTCAATACATTGATTTATGAAGGCCAATGTGCCAAAAGCTTTCTTTACAACTCTATCTGTCTGTGATGCCACTTTCAACAAATTACAGACCTGTATTCCCAGATTCCTTTGTTCTACCACACTCCTCAGTGCCCTACCGTTCACTGTGTAAGACCTACCCTGGCTGGTCCTACCGAAGTGCAAGCCTTGTACTTGACTGCATTAAATTCCATCTGCCATTTTTCAGCCCATTCTTCCAGCTGATGCAGATCCCTCTGCAAGTCACGTTAGCCTTCCTCACTGACTACTGCACCTTCAAGCTTGCTGTCATCTGCAAATTTACTGAGTCAGTTTACCACATTATCATCCAGATCATTGAGATAGTTGACAAACAACAAAGGACCCAGCACCAATCACTGTGGCACACCACTAGTCACAGGCCTCCAGTCAGAGAGGCAACCCCCTACTACCACTCTCTGGCTTCTCCCACAAAGCCAGTGTCTAATCCAATTTATCTCATCCCGAATGCCGAGCGACTGAACCTTCTTGACCAGCCTCCCATGCAGGACCTTGTCAAATGCCTTACTGAAGTCCATGAAGACACATTCAGTGCCTTGCTTTCCTTCACTTTCCTGGTAACTTCTTCGAAAACTCTTGTCACCTTCCCTGCCTCATTCCCTAATAGCAGATCCAAAATCACACTCTTTATCACTGGGACTTCTACGTACTGATGAAGGAAGTTTTTCTGAGCATATTTGACAAACACTATCCTATCTTGTCCTTTTACAGTATGGGATTCCCAGTCAATATGTGGAAAGTTAAAATCACCTACTATAACAACCTTATGTTTCTTGTAGCAGTCTGTAGTTTCTTTGTCTCTAACACTGTTGGGTGGTCTGTAACATAGCCCCATTAACATGGTCATACCTTTCTCGTTTCTCATTCCAACCATAACTAGCCTCACTACTCAAATTCTCCAATCTGTCCTTACAGAACACTGCTGTGACATTTTTCCTGACTGGTAACACCAACCCTCCTTCTTTAGTTCCTCCCGTTCTGTCACGTTTTAAATAACAGAACCCAGGGATGTTGAACTGCCAGTCCTACCCCTCCTGCATCCAAGTCTCACTAATGGCTACAACAGCATAATTCCCGGTGTTGATCCATGCCCTGAGCTCATCCATCTTTCCTATGATACTTCTTGCATTGAGATATAGGCAGCTCAGGACCTTAGTCACACCATGCTCAGCCTTTTGATTCCTGACATTGTCTGAGGTCTGCCTGCACAACCTCTTCACTAACTGTTCTGGCACTCTGGCTCCCATCTCCCTGCAGCTCTAGTTTAAACCTCATCGTGCAACATTAACAGATCTTTCCACTTGGATATTAGTACCCCCTCTAGTTTAGGTGCAAACTTCTGTGCAGGTCCTACCTTCCTGGCAGAGAGCCCAGTCCTGTCCTAGCTGAGCAGATATAAAGCAAGGAAGGGGAAAAGTCTTTACCTATAACGATTCTTTTCTTTCCTTTCTCTGACTGAAACCTCAAAGAGCTGAAGCCTCAAGATCACCACTCTGATGATGGCCACTGCATTTGCCCCTACCTTCCTTTAATTTGCTCTTACTAATCAATCTTGGTCGAGCACTTCAGCAACATCTACCACAAGTGGGACTTCCCGGTGGCCAAACATTTTAATACCAATTCCCAATCCCATCTGACATGTAGGTCTATGACCTCCTCTTGTGCCAAGAAGAGGACACACTCAGGATGGAGGAGCCAAAACATATTCCATCTGGGTAGCCTCAAACCTGAAGGAATGAATATGAACTTCTCCTTCCGGTGAACAAACTTGTCCCAGCCCTCCTCTATCCCCAACTCCGACCTTTCACCTCCTCTCATCTGCCTTTCTAAAATTGGCTCCTTGTACAGTTGACGTTTCAGTTTGAAGCTCTTCACCTTTGTCTCTTCTCTCTCCTCCCAATTCCCATCACTCTATCTCTTTCCCCTCCTCCTCCCTCTCCATCTGCCCACCATCCACACATCTCTTCCATTAGTTCTTCTCTCCATCTCCCTCAGCCTAATCTTCTGCTCTACCTTCCTCTCCTATCAGATTCCATCACCTTCAGCCCTTTGTCACTTCCACATACCACCTCCTGGCTTTGGACACAATGTGCATTCTTCCCCCTCCCTCCATCTGCCTATCGTCACTCTCTCTTGAGCCACCTAACACCTCTATGTTACAGTCTAGATGTAAGGTTTTGACCTGAAATGTTGATGGTTCATTTCCCCCCACAGATGCTGAACACTGAGATCCCCCAGCATTTGTGCAAGTTCAGCTTAACCTTCTTTGTTTGCATGATGTATTGCTGATGTTGTCTAGTCTCTGTAATACTGCATCATCTGGCCTCCTGGGAAAGGCTAGACTGTGCATAAAAAGATAAGGATGGCAGGCAGAAATGTCTAGCTCTCTCATAAACAGAAAAAAAGAACGTTATCTAAAGTTGGAGAAGTTGATATTGATCTGCCACATGCCCTGACTAAAGATTAAACATTTCAGCTCAGGTTTGCGTTGGGCGCTGTAACAGAACAGGAGGCTACAGTGTTAGGGATCATTTTGAGGTTATGGAATTATTATGGATAACGTAATTATAGATTAACTAAAATAAGAAACAGTCTTCAGGATTCAAAGTACAATTATTATCAAATTATTTATAAGTTATATGACTTTGAGATTTGTCTGCTTACAGGCAGCCACAAAACAAGAAACTCGAAAGAACTCAAAAAAATGAAATACCAACACCCAGTGTGCAGAGGAGGAGAGAAAACACAAATCACGCAAACAAAAGAAGCAAGCAACAGCTTATTGAACCAAATTGAGTCCATAGACAAAAATTCTGGGAACAGCCCAAGTAGGCCCAAAGCCTTGGTCTCAGGTCATCATTTAACAGGGCAAACTGCCACAAAGCTCGCAGACATGAATTGTGTAGCAACCAGAGAAATCACACAGCCTCAGTGCTGCAGAGATGCAGAGAGAGGAGTGAACATCGCAGGAGAGCGAGTGAAGTCGGCCTGACCTTCGCCTCCGTTCCTGACACTGCCATTCCAATCTCTCTAGCCCTCCATTTAAATTGTCCAAACACTGGGTCATGCCCCGCATAGGACCCGGGCCCCACCACAGTGATTCGCTCTGGGCCTGTACCCTGCCACCCAGCCTGAGGGTGTTCTTGACCTCTCTAAATCAGCTCAGCGCTTAGAGCAATGGCACCTCGCACCCAGATGGCGGACAGGTATCAAAACTCCTCCACCTCGACTCCACTCTGAATCACTCACTCCAGCTCCATCTCCAGCAGCAGCTCCATCTCCTTCTCTGACACGATACACAACACTCTGACTTTGCAACACACCAGCACGGCTCAACCCTCGAATCAGTTTCACCTTTGCTCACCTCTTTATTGTTTGCAGTGATAGTTTACCACAATTTACCTCAGAAAAAGTGTTGCTAATGATGTTTTCAGTCATATTTCTTGCATTTTGAGCTATCGGTAAACTCTCGCCCAACTTCAGTATTGCCATCTTAAACCTACATGCAATTTATCTTCCAACTGGTACTTTGTGGCTAGTGAAACCAATCATTAGGTTTTCTCTAACACAAGGAAGTCTGCAGATGCTAGAAATCCAAAGCAACACACACAAAAAAATTGACTCCTTCTACCTTAGGCCACGAGCGTATCAATCACCCCTTGTATCTGTGATCCTTTTTTGTTTTAACCACCTGGTCTTGTATTGCCACAAGGAACCATTCAGTTTCTGTAATGAGGTCTCCAACTCTGAGCCATGCATTCGACAATTCCTTATCAACATCTGGTCTGCTCAGATCATGGGGATGTCTTCCACGGAGGGTGCTGCTCTTCCATTTTCTTCAATAGTGATAACATCTTCATTGTTTTGGGTTGTGCTCTCTTTTAATTTCTTATCAGAATTGCACATGTTTGTGTGAAGTGCTTGTTCCAGTTTTCATTGATGAAAATACAGCTTTAGAAGGTTTATCTGACTGTTGTGTAGATTTTTAATGTCTATTATTCCTTACCCCCTTCTGTCAATAGACAATAGACAATAGGTGCAGAAGTAAACCATTCGGCCCTTCGAGCCTGCACCGCCATTTTGAGATCATGGCTGATCATCTACTATCAATACCCGGTTCCTGCCTTGTCCCCATATTCCTTGATTCCCCTATCCATAAGATACCTATCTAGCTCCTTCTTGAAAGCATCCAGAGAATTGGCCTCCACTACCTTCCGAGGCAGTGCATTCCAGACCCCCACAACTCTCTGGGAGAAGAAGTTTTTCCTTAACTCTGTCCTAAATGACCTACCCCTTATTTTCAAACCATGCCCTCTGGTACTGGACTCTCCCAGCATCTGGAACATATTTCCTGCCTCTATCTTGTCCAATCCTTTAATAATCTTATATGTTTCAATCAGATCCCCTCTCAATCTCCTTAATTCCAGCATGTACAAGCCCAGTCTCTCTAACCTCTCTGCGTAAGACAGTCCTGACATCCCAGGAATTAACCTCATGAATCTACGCTGCACTTCCTCTACAGCCAGGATGTCCTTCCTTAACCCTGGAGACCAAAACTGTACACAATACTCCAGGTGTGGTCTTACCAGGGCTCTGTACAAATGCAAGAGGATTTCCTTGCTCTTATACTCAATTCCCTTTGTAATAAAGGCCAACATTCCATTAGCCTTCTTCACTGCCTGCTGCACTTGCTCATTCACCTTCAGTGACTGTCCTAGGTAGTGTTAATCTAAGTGTATTCAAATGTACATAATGTTTTCTAAAATTTGTAATTTTAGTTCTATTTTTCTTTGTAATTTTTCAAAATCAATTTTGGACCAGGATATTATGCCAAAAGAATACATTAAGAAAGGTATAGCAAAAGTATTTATTGCCCTTGTTGTAATATATACATTTTTCTCAGCTCAGGCTGGTAAAACCTGAGGTACAGACATAGTCAAGCATGCTTTATTACTATTGTATTTGCACAGTTTGCAAATTGGTCACTCGTCAGTATGTTTTCAAGATTCTGTAGTATTTCTCTGTTTTCCTGTGAATGCCTGTAAGAAAATGAATCTCAGGGTGGTATATAATGACATATATGTACTATGACAATAAATTTAATTTAAAATTTTGAACTTTGAGGTCTTTTGTTTAGCTGATGTTGAGGGAAAGCACACCATATCACTTCCCCCCACCCCCCTGGGAATTGAGTGTTTTATAGATGGTAGTGACTTTATTTCAACTTGAAATATTATCAGTATTTTAACCCCTAACTTTTGTATGTATTCTGTATTTGAATAAAGTTTTTACATGTTTGCTAAAAGGAAGGACACTATATCACTAGGCTCGCTATCTCCCTCCTGTACTCTGAATCATCATTATTTGAGATACAGCCCACTATATGGCATCATCTAAATACCTGTAGATCAGATGTTCTGAACCTGAGGCCCTCAGCCCCCTCAACTATGGTAGGGTTCCATACATAAAAGAACGTTGGGAACCCTTGCTTCAGATGGAGTTAGCGCAGAATTTGGTCATGCAGTCATGAGTGTATAGGGAGCAGAGAAGTGCTCCCTGTGGAGCACTAGTGTTGGGTGTAATCATGGTGGAGGTTTTGGTGCCTGTCCTACTGACTGTGGTTTGTTGGTCAGGAAATTAGAGAGGGAGATGTTAGGTTCTGGTCCAGGAGTTCGGAGATATGTTTGCTTGGAATTATAGTTCTGAAGGTCCTGCTAAAGTCAATAAACAATAATTTGGTCATTATGTTGGAAATTTTACGAATGCACGTTTAAAAATAGAAATAATTTAAGTTTTATTTTCTATTTTTTTCTTCTACTGCTCTTCCTTTGTTTCCCACTTTATTTTGTGATCTTAGTGATACCTCAAATTTTGTGTTTTCAAGAAGATAATGGGCAACTTGTTGGAAGCTGAAGAATGTAGGTGTAAGTTAAGTAACCACAGACTCCTCCGTATCCTCTCCACTACTTTTAGTCCATTTGCATTCACATGCACAGATAAATAAATCCCAAACATCTTTTATGAAGTCTGGGCTACTGCCCCAAAGTGTAAGTTCCTGTAGATGATCCTGGGCATTATGAATGGAGGGAAAGAATAGAAAGACAAAGGAGGCCTTCAGATTGAAGGCCTAGGACCAATAGTGTGTTGCAGGGATTGGTTCTGGGTCCACTGTTGTTTGAAATATGGATTAATGATTTGGATGAAAATAGAGGTGGCATGATGAGGTTTGCAGAAGATACCAAAATTGGTGGTGCAGGGAACGGTAAAGAAAACTGCCGAAGTGAATCTAAGTCAATTGGGAAAGTGAGCAAAGGAATGGTAGATAGAACTTTATGCAGGTAAGTGCAAATGAATGCATTTTGGAAAGGTAAGCCAGAGCAGGACTGACAGACAGGACGTGAGAGTATTATAAAACTTTGGGTACAAGTACATATTTCCCTGAAATTTGGCCAGATGTATTGTGACTATATTATATGACTGGTTGAAAACTGGCACAATGCCCAGCTGTAACTAACATTGACCCACTTGTCCAACCAACTTATCTTCAAATCATAAAAAGATACTCACTTTGGTCAATTCAAAAATTCTAAAATTAATGATGCACATGTAAGTGGGCAGGAGGTGCAGCAACTGTTTCCTTGATAAAATTTTATTCTGAATACATTGATTTTCCAGAAGTATAACACTAGTTCAGCATTGCTGAAGTATATTGCTTGAACAAGTGAATGACATCAGACCCAAGAGTGAAATATTCAGTTCATATAAAAAATGGTTTCTATCAAAGTTATACTAAACATCTTTTCCTTTAATGGACTGATTAAAATAAGATCATACATCCCTAAAAAACTCATTCCTTGAACTGGTAACAATAAGAGAAAATGTTTAAAACACTCAGCAGATCAGGCAGCATCTGTAGAATGAGAACCAATAACAGCACAGTTTGTTAAGAGGGGATTTCTGACCTAAATAGCAAGGTAGTGTATACATGGCTTCGCGGGCCATTCATAAATCTGATGGCGGAGAGGAAGAAGTTTTTCTAAAACGTTGAGTGTCAGTCTTCAGGCTCCTGTATCTCCTGTCCAATGGTAGGAATGAGAAGAGGGAATATCCCAGATGGAGAGGGTCCTTAATGATGGATACTACCAGTTGATTAATAAAGCATTATACTTAGAGTTCCCTCTTGTCATCCTGGATGAGTTAAAGTTGGTGATCAACATTATAGTAGATTGCAATTTAATCATACTTTTTGAGAAACGTGAGGCATTAAAAAACAGCCACAAATCAGTTTATCCCCATGCTATATATCATCATCATGAAGAGTCCCAGAGGAAAACAATAAATCTGTCGCATGCAGTATTATAGTTTTGCCTTCCGAAGTGACATTTTGTTTTGTTTTATGTGCATAATAATAGTCAACACATTATGAATAAAATCTAGCATGTTATAAAAAGGTATGCGTCATGCCAATTGCAAGTCTTTCAATATGGCTTCTGACCCAGTGGGAACAATTAATTATAATTTGTGCATCGGTTATTTCCATGAAATCAGTGCACAGTAAATCAAGTTCACCGCCCCACCATTCGCAGGTGCACATTCCGTCTCGTGCGCCATAAACTCTGAGATATATACTGAAACCTCGCCACTCATTTCCACTCTATAACATACTCACTGCAGCCGCAAGTGCTGGAGACTAAACGTGCACAACGCCAGGTCAGATCATGTATATGTACATCTATTGGCCAATATTACATCTTCTTGTTTTGATGCTTTTGCTTTGCTCATGTGCCCCTCTGGTTCTGACTAAGCATTTGGCCTCCCAACTTAATAAATGTTTATTGGATGACAGTACTGTAGGGCTCTCATCTCCATACTGTAAATTTTTGAAAATTTGGGCAGTGACTTGTCATGGTGTAGGTACTCCAAATTTGCTATGCTATCTCCAGATGAAGGGCCTCAGCTTGAAACATCAACTGTTTATTCTCATCCACGGATGCTGCCTGACCTACTGAGTTCCTTCAGCACTTTTTGTGTGTGTGTTGCTCAAGATTTCCAACATCTGCAGAACCTCTTGTGTTTCCAGCTCCCTGCACGTCCCTAGGTGCCAATGCAAAGGATAATCGTTGAGCGCAGTGTGATTCTAGAGTAGCTGTGCAAATAAACAACCACTTCATCTGCCACATGTTGACAAACTATGTCTGCAACACAAAAGCTAATGAAGTGCTTATCCCATTCCCTGTGGGTTGAGCCTTCTTACCTTTCTCCCAGCAGCTTTCTGTACAATCTTGCTCCCAGCTGAAGCTCCTGCATTAAATTGAACATTGCAATGAATCGTTCCCAGTTAGTGTGTTGCTTTTTCAAAGTGCACCCATGCATCAAACCTGCCCACTTCTCCTGATTGAAGAATGGTTTGCACACCCACATGGACCCCTTGACCCTGTTCTGACAAGTCTGGCACACCAGCAGCATGGAGAGTGCTGAGACTCAGCAAGCAGACACGTGAGCAACGTCGCTCTATTCTTTACAGCCGCTGCTGTTTCCAGCAGGAATTAACACTTTCCTGATGTTATAAATCTAAACTCAAAACTTCGAAATAAATCTGTGTCCTGCACGTCGGCAACTAATGTATTGCAGATATAATTGTTTTGCTTGGGAAGTTCTAACTGGTCATTTTCAAGAAATAGCCAACCCATATCTGGAATTGCATGAATTTTGGGGTTGAGTGGTGTTAGAATCTCATTTCAAAGACGTAAGAGTGTCTGAGAAAAAAACAACCTGTTAAAATTTAATAATTTCCTATTATTCATTCAAAACTGGTGAAATAGTATCTTTTTTAATTTAAGAAATCTCAAAATCTTTTAAATTGCCACATAGATTAGAATACTGTCTGTCCAGGTGGGTTTCCAGCCGATTTATTTTTATTACTGAGTTCAGACTAAATTGGCTTTTATTTCAAAGTGAGCAAACGCAACATAAATCAGGGAATGACGCTAATGGGTTCGATCACTTTCGACAGAGGCACGCTCAGTGCTGGAGGAGACACATTTAGGAAGTGCGGTTTCCTGAACAGTAATCAATGCCATTTGTGGTAGTCTCGTCCTCTACTTACATTCTTCAGCCTAGAGGGAGATTGGCCGGAATGTGGACTTTTATCGCATTTAAATTCCTATATGTGAAGAATCTTCCAATGTATAACCATGAGGTGTACTTTACCTTCCTGCCCATTGCAAGAAAGAATAAATCTTTTTAAATTCTCTTCCCAGTGTCCTCATCACCAAGACAACATTAAAGACCCAGGGAAGCAAAAGCTCTTTAATTTTAAATTTTATGTCTGAATTTGGATAGTGGAGTGGGACCAGTCAAGAGTTATTACACAAAGGACTTAACTCAAGATTACCTTTTGCCACTGTCAATGATCAAAATTGGAGGCAAAATACCATAGCTGTTTGCCAATTATACATTTCTTTTTGAGCATCATTGCATAGTACAGGGGTTCCCAATGTGGGGTCCAGAGATCCCTCGGTTAATGGGAGGGGTCCATCACATACAAAAGTTTGGGAACCCCTGGCCTAGTGCAATGTACAATTTAAATAATAAAAGAGTAATCTTAACATTACCTTATTATGGTTTTGTTGTTACATGCCCTGGCTTGTGTACTGACTTGTGTATGGACGCATTATCATCCATGATTGACACTGACCAACAGAGGGCCTCACGTAATTCAAAGAACTGCTCCTTAACTGTGTTTTAAAAAGTCTGAAAATAGACTCAATGTGTCAACAAAGTGCATAGCCTATTCAAAATGCAAACCAAATGTTCACCCAGCAAAAGTATCTGTCCAAAAGTGTTTTCTTCCTCAGTATCTTGAGATTGGGGATGACTTTTCTTCACTCTGGTTCTATGGTTCTGACCTGACTGATGATGCCAGTGTGGGAGCTGCAATCACTGGACAAGAGGGGTTTGATGGGGTGGGTGATTTTTGTTTTAAAGAGATTATATGTTTTATCAGCCATTAACAGCAGGGCTACGTGTGCTTTCAATGCCAACTCAAATGCACTCTCTCCACTTCAATTAACATAATGCCATTTAGCTTTCAGTTCCGTTAACAATTTGGATAAAATTTCGTTGGCATGGTTAGTAATTTGTGGATGACACCAAAACTGGTGGTGTAGTCCACAGTGAATAAAATTGCCCAGATCTCCATCAGTTGGTGGGAACATTTTCAAGACTTTGTGATGTTCAATTGGATTCAGGAAACAGACATTTGAAGATCAATACCACAAAGCTCATGATCTACTGGGAAACAGTGATCCCTCCAAGCAACTACCAAAAAGGTACTGTGTCTTGCATTTTAATATCCTTTAGTTTTTTCCATTACATAGAAATGTTTTGTGAGAAGTGTTACTTTTCATATTTTTCTTCTTTCACTGTTACTTAACTTTAAAATTGAAACTGAAGTACAGAAATGGTACAATGCTGGTGTTAGCAGGCTTCTGTTGCAAGTTCGTCTGCGGCTATGATGATACTCGTGTGTGGATTCTACTATTGGATAGTTGTCAATTAATGGGCACCAGACTGTGTGTTCACCCGTACATGGAACTCAGCCACCCACACATCGAACCAGCCCTTTATCTCTGCAACCAGTCAAGACTAATAGAGACACAAGAAACTGCAGGTGCTGGAGGATGGAGCAATAACCAAGATACTGGAGGAACTCAGCAAGTCAGGCAGCACCTGTGGAGGGAAATACAGATTGTTAAGTTTGAGACCTGATGCACCATCAATAACTCTCGGAGACGGGAGGCAAACGATAGGCTTTTATTAGCTACAAGAGACCACCACACAACATCCTGGAGACTGAGGGAGGAGCAGTGCCTCCAATCTCCTTTATCCAGGGGTCTGTGGGAGGAGCCACAGGAGCAGTCAGCAGGGGGTCTGTGGGAGGAGTCACAGGAGCAGTCAGTGGGGGTCTGTGGGAGGAGTCACAGGAGCAGTCAGCAGGGGTCTGTGGGAGGAGCCACAGGAGCAGTCAGCAGGGGTCTGTGGGAGGAGCCACAGGAGCAGTCAGCAGGGGGGAGGAGCCACAGGAGCAGTCAGCAGGGGTCTGTGGGAGGAGCCACAGGAGCAGTCAGCAGGGGTCTGTGGGAGGAGCCACAGGAGCAGTCAGCGGGGGTCAGTGGGAGGAGCCACAGGAGCAGTCAGCAGGGGGTCTGTGGGAGGAGCCACAGGAGCAGTCAGCAGGGGTCTGTGGGAGGAGCCACAGGTGCAGTCAGCAGGGGTCTGTGGGAGGAGCCACAGGAGCAGTCAGCGGGGGTCTGTGGGAGGAGCCACAGGAGCAGTCAGCGGGGGTCTGTGGGAGGAGCCACAGGAGCAGTCAGCAGAGGGGCGTGTCCAGACAGGTATATGTAGTTCACCGCAAGACCATTCATATGAATGGGTTCAGCTGCTCTCATCTATTTACACAAACACCATTTTACTCTCCCCACACTCTCATCAATGCTCTTCACATCCTAAATCCACTTTCAATCTGGACAGTTTACTGTGGCCACTCAACCCACCAGACAGCACTTCTTCTGACTGTGGGAAGAAACAAAAGCACCCGGAGGGAGCCCACACAGTCATAGGCAGAGCTTGCAAACTCCACACTGACAGCACCAGAGGTTAGGATAGAACCTACTTCTCTGGAGCTTAACGGCAGCAGCTCTACCGGCTGTGCCAGTGCAGCACCCATGCTCTGCGGAGCTGTGCTGATCTTTACCTGGGAGAGAGTGAATGGCCGTATGTGCAGACGTCCTATCAATTCAGCTCAAACAATACATTTCAAAGTTTCACAAAAATGCATGCACACATGTGCACATGCTCCAAGCTTTAGCTGCAACAAAACATGCAATCATAGGTATGCACTATGAATTAGAACAAAGATTCTATCAAATCGGAGACTGTGGCTTTCTTCCAGGGCTGCATGTGATGTCAGATTACCAGGAGATTTGTATGTGGCTGGGGCCCTGCGTTTAAGCTATAGTCTCAATCTCAGTAATAATGTTCACAGGCCGAAGGACACGTAGGTCTTTAGATATTCAGATTGCTGAGGGACATCCTTACTGTTTTTGGATGAATATGCGTGTATGAGTCTATTAACTCACCTCACTGTTAATGGGCTTTAATTGGGGGGGGAATGGGTTCTTTGCACACATCCTGCTTGCAGGTGCACTTCGGCATAAACCAATTGCCATTGATTGCTCTACTGCCATGAATAACAGCTCATCCTCTGTAACTTTCAGTGCACACAGCATTTGGGCATTTTCCAGCATTACCAGTGCACTGACCAGGGAATTTCAACCAGACAATGGCACCAGTGTATCCTTGGTGAAACGTATTGATACTCTCATTATTATTACATTGCAGGGGCTGCTTCATACAGGCAAATGCACAGGAGTCTTTCTTGACAGAATGGTGTGGTTGAAAAACTTCCTGTCTCGCTCTCAGCTGCCATTTGGGTCACATGACCAATTTGTCTCTGTGCACTGCATTTAGGTTGCCACGCTAGGCACACTATGCTAAAGAAAACATTGATTGATAGAACTCCATGCATTCTGTGAAACATTGTTCCACAATTTTGGTAGTGTTGCAGGTTTTGCTGTAGGATCCTCGGTAACAAGGCAGAGTCTTTCCCCGTGTAAATATCTAGATAATGGCAATAAATAAACCTTGCGGATGCAAATTGTAAACTATTTTCTCTTGTAAGCATGTCTGGTATCTCCAATTGATATACCAAGCTGAGCTCGCTTAGTAGCACTTTTGCCATTCGTTTGGAATTCTGGGGGTTCAATACCCCAAAGCATCGCAGAGGATGCATTCTTAGAGGCATTGTTTTCCAGCCAAGCTAAGCAACCCTGCTCTCCCCACTCACCATCTACTCCCTCCAGCGTTTGCAGAAGACCCAATGGCGCACTTAAGTCTTAGACTTGGAAGAATGTGTTTATTCCCTCTGAATACTTACCAATATTTATCTCTCAATCAGTACTACCAAACAGTTTGTGGGAGCCAGTCTTGCAAATTGGTTGCTCAACTTCATTCATCACGGCACTGGCTGCACTTCAGAACTACCTCTCAGACTCTAAAAGATCAGAAACACAATATTCTGTTTGCAGAGTATTGCCTTTTATCAAATCTCTCCACAGTTCTTGTAATTCCATCAGAATTCTGATTATGGAATTGGAAAGAAAGCTGGTTAATTCAATGAAGTCATCTTAACAGCTGCACACAATGGAGTGATTACAGCCTTCTAACTTCCAAACCAGCCTTCGACTAACACAGTTGTCATAGATACAGTTTCATGCTGCAACAATAGTTCTTTGGAGAATTGCAATGAGATAAATAGGTATCATAATTTACATTGTACGACTTAACTTCTATTCACATCCTGAGTTAATCGAAGCTGTCAAGGAGACTGTGGTGTTGCATGACATTATTCCCCTTATGCATTGCAGCTGATAATATGAGTTGCTGCCCTTTGAATATCAACTCATCTTGCACATTTCATCTCTAAATTCAGGGTGGGGGAAAAAAAGCATTTACTTCTTGGAGTTTAAGTGTCTTGGTGATGATAACCCAGATCTTTTTCTCTTGGGGGTCATCTGCAGCAGCACAATTTGTTATCAGTGTTACAGCTGAAGTGATTCCCAGTTGTCACTTTCTTCCAGCTCCTGTAAAATGGCAGTCACTAATTCCCAGCAGTTGTTCTTTTGATCAGGATAACTTCTTCAAACAATCTTGCTGGCAATTGTTTCTATCTCTTCTTTGACCTCAGTTAGTAGTTTGATGCCAGTCGATTGTAATCTGCTTCTGTAATGTGGTAACTTTGACTATATTTTGGTCCTAAAAGTAAGCTTTGAGTTTATATTAGATATTCAAGTTTATATATAACATATCAGTTGAAATTTCTTCTTCTCTGTGGCTTGTCCTTTCTGTATCAAAAACAACTTCAAGTTCAGACTAATATGTATTGTATTAATAAGTGCTTTTTACTGGAGATTATAATCATGAAGATAGATGTCTGCTTAAAAATGGCCTGAGCCTTTAATCAGGACTCCCATGAAGGTGGGAGTCCTGAAGAAGCGTCTCAGCCCAAAACGTTGACTGTTCGTTCATTTCCATAGATGCTGCCTAACCTGTTGAGTTCCCCCAGCATTTTGTGTGCTTTGCCTTGGAATTCCAGCATCTGCAGATTTTCTCATGTGTGAGGATGTCTGCTTATCACTTTGAGTCTCTGTTATTTATGTGTTCCAGAAGATATCTAGCATTAAATCTCCAGAGTTTTCTTTTATTGTCTGACAGATGTGGTAGAAACCTACTCAGATATTGAATCAGTCCAAGAAGTTGGTGGATCCTTATGATGTAAAAAGCTGGCAACATCTCTAAAGCCAGTTAAGCTTTGGCCAGAGCAACACAAGTCCTCTCCCCAGAGCAGATGTCTGACCTCTTCAAAACACAAACTTTCTACAGTGTGGCACATTCTCAAAATTGAACTAAAACAGCAGAATTCTTTTTTGCTTTTAAGTCACTGGAGTGAGATTATTGGACACAAGAAGAGAGATTGATACTGACTGAGCCACAGCTGACACTCAATAATGGATGAGAATAATTAGAATTTGTACCAAAATGTTGTTAATTTCTTCATAGATTATTTAGTTAATCCAGTATTTCAGGAGCTCGATTAGACTACTCCTTTTCTGGGGTATACTTATGAGAAATAGACGAAAAAAATCATCTACAAATGTCATGATGAAGATTTGGACAGCATTCATTGATATTCAACACGAGCCTCATGCCACTCCCCGCTTCGCAAAGCTGGAGGCATTGTGTGAAAGCAACAAGACTGACTCTTGTTCTCTCAAAGTAATGGGGTGGATTTTGCAGTTATAATGTCAGTGAATCTGTCAGAGTCCTTCATTAGTGATAGCAACTTCTGCAATTTGCAGGTACTGTATGCAGATAAATGCAAAAATCCAGATATGCTCTGGAAATTCTCAACCTGTCCACAGGGTGTGCTGTCTTCTGCGGTATAATCTCCAGAAATCAGGGAACTGATGAGAACTTGAGGTATTTATGAATCACATCCTTTGTCATATATCTTGAAAATGTTATAATATACTGCCTGATGTGTTGCTCAGGTTCTTATGATGAGCTATTTAACAACATCTATAAAAACTAATCTTCTCTACGTAGAACATAATTCCCTCAGATAAATATTGTTAAATGTTCAACAAAAAATAAAAATTAGCATGATTACCATAATCTTGTGTATGTCCTAATAGTTATTTCACATTCTTATTAATATTTAAAATTTTAATTGAAAACAGTGCTTTTTACTTCTTGATTTGCTTTCCTTCTGAAATGTTCAATGTAATCGGCTGCTCTGACAGTTTGATGTCATCACACCAGCTAAGACACCAGGGTTTCCTATACACTGATAGGGAAGAGGCAAATCCATGTCACTGACATCATGGGATCTTTGTGGACAGCTTTCTATTCACAGATTTTCTTGTGATCCTATCAATCTACAATATTCCACATGAGGAAAAGAGGGAATACTGTATGCGTTCTATTATAAAATGGATGGCAATGATTCACACAGCAACATTTGAAATATAATTGTGTTATATCTGTTGAAAACTTGTTGAAAGGTGCAAAGAAATAAAGTGCAATACATGATTAAGAGTATAATAAGTAAATGCAGGGGTAGACCATTCGGTTCTTTATGCCTCCTCTGTTGTTATGGGTGATTTTATTTCCTGAGTGCCACTTATCTGCACTAAACATGTACAGGTGCCTGACTGGATAGCAGCTTTTCACCCTCAGGAAATCACTAACCCAAAATTTGAAATATGGAATAAAACTTGCTCTAATATTGAATTAATATGTGGAACAAACATAAATTAGTAAGTTTGTATCTGTTCTCCACCCAGAGACCCACAACCACCTTGAGAAGAGAACTTCAAAGATGCTTCTCAATTTCATTCCGAATAGCCAAATTATTATGTTTGAGACTGAGGCTCCCGCTTCTGAACACACCAGCTGGGGAAGTTTCCTGTCAAGCCCTTTCAGAATTCT
The DNA here is from genome assembly GCF_048418815.1 of Hemitrygon akajei. Taxonomy (NCBI): domain Eukaryota; kingdom Metazoa; phylum Chordata; class Chondrichthyes; order Myliobatiformes; family Dasyatidae; genus Hemitrygon; species Hemitrygon akajei. The sequence goes on along the minus strand of NC_133135.1, from coordinate 72,196,312 downwards.
GCATATTTGGGTTAAATCCTCTCCCATTGTTTTAAACTCGAGAGGGTATGGGCTTAGTCTGCTTGATCTCTGAGTGGCCCACTCTGTGACTTACCAACCCAAGAATCAATCAGTGCAGTCCTTCAGTGGAGATACAACCTTCCTTAATCAGGAAGGCTAGGCTTGTACACAGTGTTCCAGCTGGAATGCAAACAGAGGCCTACTTAATAAGAGCAAGTCACCTTTACTCTTGTCTTCCTATTCTCTTGAAACAAATGCCCTTATACAATTTGCTTTCCAAACCCTTGCTGTATCTGTACCTGCATGTCAATTTTCATGGTTAAAACCCCTTCTGAGCATCAATACTATATTAGAGATGCTTTTCATTCAGTGCTACCAAAATGAGATTTTCCATGTTATGTTTCAACAAAACATAATGTCATTGTGCATTCACTTAACATCTTCTTCTTGTGAAGCCTCTCTGCAAACTCCTCATGCAGAAGGACTTAGTTTGGGAGAATGGGCAAGAAAGTGGCAGATGGAATCTAGTGTAGGAAACTGTATGGCCATGCACTTCGGTAGAAGGACTAAAGGCATAGACTATTTTCTAAATGGGAGAATATTTGAAAATCAGGGGTTCAAGGTAACTTGTGAGCCTTTGTGGAGGATTACCCGAATGTTAATTTCTGGCTGAGTTGGTGGTGAGGAAGGTAAATGCAATGTTAGCATTTATTTCAACAGGACTAGAATATAATTGCAAGGATGTGATGCTGAGGCTTTATAAGTCATTGGTCAGACTGTGCTTGGAGTATCGTGAGCAGTTTTGGGCCCTTTATCTAAGAAAAGATGTGCTGACATTGGAGAGGGTTCAGAGGAGGTTCATGAGAATTATTCTGGGAATGAAAGGGTTAACATGTGAAGACCATTTCATATCTCTGGACCTGTACTCAGTAGCGTTTAGAAGAATGGGGAGGGGGATCTCATTGAAACTTATCATATATTGAAATGTCTAGGTAGAGTGGATGTAGGGAGGATGTTTCCTAAAATGGTGAATCTTGGACCAGAGGGCACAGCCTCAGACTTGAGGGATATCCATTTAGAACAGAGATAAGAAGGAATTTCTTTAGCCAGAGGGTAGTGAATCTATGGAATTCATTGCCACAGATGGCTGTGGAGGCCATCTATATAAAATATATATATATCAAATATACTCATTGAGTATATTTAAAGCTGAGTTTGATAGGTTCTTGATCATTGAAGGGCATGAAACGTTACAGGGAGAAGGCAGGAGAATGGAGTTGAGAGGGATAATGGATCAGCCATGTTGGAATGGCGGAGCAGACTCGAGGGGCTGAGTGGCCTAATTCTGCTCCTATGTCTGATAGAGTTATGATCTTACACCCTGCTGCCACCTAGCTTTGTATCATCAGAAATCTTGATCCTAACATAATTGGACTATCTCATCCAAATCATTGATCTATGTTGTGAAGATGTGGAGCTTTAGTATTGATTCCTGCAGTGCCCCATTTATCACAGATTCTTATCCTGAAAGTGACCCATTTATTCCTACTCATTGTTTTCTATTTTCAAGGCAATCCCCAATGCATACCAGTACATCACCCCTAACTCTACACCAAAATTTTATTTAATAATCAATCTTCCACATGGCACCTTAACAAAACCCTAAAAATCCAAGTAGACCACATCAGCTAGTTCCCTCTTATCCATTCTTCTTGTTACAACCTGAAAAATCACCTTTTTTAAAAATAGATTTAAAACTTTAATAAAACCATGTTGACTCTAGCCAATTCTATCTATGTCTTCAAAGTGCCTTTGATAATAATGGCAAGAATTCCATCTGCCATTGATGTCAGGTTAAGAAGTCTATAGTTTCAACTCTCCTTCCTTATATGGACTGCAACTGCTCCAACAACCTGGTTCGGTCATTAACTCAAATGCTGTCTGTGTGGAATTTGCATATACACCCTGTAACCATGAATGCTCCTGAATGCTCTGATTTCCTTCCAAAGATATGTAGGGGTTGAGATGTCAACTGGTGACCTTTCATGAATGATTAGTGATAGAATCTGGATTGGAAAGAGTTGATATCAGTGTGGGGAAGAAAAGTTACAGAAGAAATTGGTTGGGGAATGGGATTGCTCTCTGTGAATGGAGTAAGTGACCTAATTCTATATTATAAGTAAATACAGTATTGTGGCAAAAGCACGCCTTTTATCCACAATACCAACATGTTCCATTTTATGTTTGAAAACTAGACAGTTCATGCTGTGAATTGCTCAGACACAATGAAGTTTTCCTTCAGTACAATCTAAAAATGAACTTCAACCAATGTGAAGGTCAAGCTGGTTTGCTAAAGTTGTTTGCCAACATTATAGCCTCAAAGAAATCTGAGACTGGATTGTAATTTATTGCAATTTACACTGTGGTTTATGTTAAACCATCACCAAAGTAAAGTGTGGCAAAGTTCCACAGCTGGTAGAGCTGCTACTGCAGAATTCTAGTGACCTGTTTTTGATCTTACCTGTGTGGAGTTTGCATGTTCTCCTTGAGACACTATGTGTGTGTTCCTGTTTCATCTCTTATCCCCAAGATTTGCTAGTTTTTCAGTTAATTGCCCTTTGCTTACAAGGCTATCAGGGTTATTCTGAGGGGCCTCTGCGCTAAGCTGCCTAGTTACCATTTACTCAACAACTTTCTGAATGAGAACGATATTCTGGAAAATTTTCTGTTAGGCTTTAGAGCAAACTACTGCATGGAGATGGCCCTTACCAAAATTGTCAATAAACTTTGGCTCAGCACTGATGCTAACAGATCTAAGCACTGGCTTTGACACAATTGACCACAACATTCTCCTAGATTGCCTTAAGAAATAGGATGGCTTCTCTGATAGTGCCTTTAATTGGTTTCACTCATATATCTTAGATAAGATATTTTGACTGTCTTTGGTACCAAATTTATAAGAGATACAATGTGCCTTTTGTTGCTCTCAGAAGTTGTCTTGGTCCCCTATTCTTCTCCTTATACATGTTCCTTTAGGAGACATTATTAGAGAGCATAAACTTGATTTCCACAGTTATGCAGATTACACACAATTGTGTATCTCAGTTGAGCCTGATGATGATAACACCCTATCTTCTCTGACTTCTGGTATGGCTGCAATAAACAAATAGATAAGCCATAATTCCAAAAACTGAATGAAGATAAAACTGAAATACTTTTGGTTGGTCCCAAAGCCAAAAGAGATAAACTTTTTGATAAACTTGGAAACTTGGCTCCTCTTGTAAAATCAGAAGTAATAAGCCTGGGTGTTATCCTTGATTCCAATTTGAATTTTAAATCCCACATAAAACAAGTTACCAGAGGAGCATTTCTACACTTTAGAAATATTGCAAAAGTGCACCCATTTCTGTGTTGTGATAATGTTGGAAAACTAATTCACAACTTTATATTGAATAGCAAACACGAGGAAATCTGCAGATGCTGGAAATTCAAGCAATTCGAGGAGTCTTGATGAAGAGTCTCGGCCCGAAACGTCGACAGCGCTTCTCCCTATAGTTGCTGCCTGGCCTGCTGCGTTCCACCAGCATTTTGTGTCTGTTGCTTTATATTGAATAGACTAGATTGCTGCAATGCGCTTTTTACCGGCTTTCCAAAGCAATCTATTGACAAGCTTCAACTTATTCAGAACACTGCTGTTAGACTTTTAACTAAAACCAGGATGATGGAGCATATCACTCCCATCCTAACTAATCCACATTGGCTTCCGATATCTTTTAGAAATGATTTGGAAGTTCTCTTACTTGTTTTTAAAGCTCTCAATAGTCTGGGACCAGAGTATGTCACAGAATCACTTTCATTTATAATCCTGCTCGAGTTCTCAGGCCTTCTTCTGTTTGTCTCTTAAATTTACACAATCTCCCTTTAAAGATAATTGGCAAGTCAGCTTTTTTGGAGTACGCTGCTAAACTGTGGAATACCTAAAACTATAAGGGTTGCAGAAGATGCAGTTGACACTTTTAAATGCCAGCTAAAACCCCGACTTATTTAAGCTTGCTTTCAATGAACATCTTTTAGTCTTTTATTTTCACGTTTGTACTTTATTCTATTGTAAAAGTATTTTGAACTACATTGTTTATATGAAAAGTGCTCAATAAAAAAGATTATTATTATTATTATTTTATGCTGTACGTCCACTTATTTAAGTATTGTTTGACATTCTTTAATTTAATACACCTAACAATGTCCTTCAGAGATGGAATCTATCTTCTTTCCTTGCTTGGCTTATGTAATCACTAATCCACAGCAATATGGAGAATTCATAGCCATTCTATGAAACAGCAACATTAGATATTTTGTCAAATAATGAAAGGGTTACATAAAAGCTCGAATAATTAAAATCACATGCTACCCATTGGCAAAGCTCCACATGTATTTCCGATGACAATTTATGATATATTCCCAAAACATACTTAAATAACATTCTGAGAATCATTAATGCTCAGATTGTGGAACACTTCAGGTTAGAAGTTGGTCAAATAAAGACCTGTCCCAGACTATGTCAGTACAAAACTTCCCACCACAAATTCTGCAGCTCTGCCTGAAGGGCTGCTTTGTTGGGGTTGTAAACTTTGGGCTGAGGTTTCTTTCAATTTTAAGCATTCCAAATGAGTTTGATGCATCAATTTTGAAGAATATTCTCAGTTTGCAACCACAACTATGAAAAGGAGTGACTTTGTTGCTCACTTCATTGATGTATGGAAAATCTGAATTGTTTGCAGAATGGCTGCCAAAGTCATTGAGAAATCAGCAACTCATAGAGTACAGAGAGATCCAGCAAAGGAACAGGTCCTTCAAGTACTGAGTCTGTGCCAGCCATCAACTACCCACTTATACTTATCCATGTTAATCCCAGATTCTCATAAACTCCTGCAAGATTCTACCCCTCAGCTATAGACATGGAGCAAATAACCTATTTATCACTTAAGACCATAAGATATAGGAGCAGAATTAGGCCATTTGGACCATCGAGTCTACTCCACCATTCAATCATGGTTGATCTGTTCTCCCCCTCCTCAGCCCCACTCCCAGGCCTCCTCCCCATAACCACTGATGTCATGGCCAATCAACAAGCTATCAAGCTCTGCCTTAAATACACACAATGACCTGGCCTCCACAGCTGCCTGTGGTAAAAAATTCCATAAATTCACCACCCTCTAGCTAAAGAAATTTCTCCGAATTGCTGTTTTAAATGTACGCCATTCTAACCTGAAGCTGTGCCCTCTTGTCCTAAAATCCCCCACCATGGGAAACCTCCTTTCCACATCTATTCTGTCTAGGCCTTTCAACATTCAAAAGGTTTCAATGAGATCCCTCCTCATCCTTCTAAATTCCAGTGAGTACAGACCCAGAACCATCAAACGTTCCTTGTGTGATAACACTTTCAATTCCTGGAATCATCCTTGTGAACCTCCTCTGAACCCTTTCCAATGTCAGCACATCTTTTCTTAGATGATGACACCAAAACTGTTCACAACATTCACGGTGAAGCCTCACCAGTGCCTTATAAAGCCTCAGTATCACATCCCTGCTCATGTATTCTCGACTTCTTGAATGAATGCTAACATGATATTTGCCTTCCTCAACCTGCAAGTTAACTTTTAGGGTGTTCTGCACAAGGACTCCCAAGTCCAAGCATCTCAGATTTTTGGATTTTCTCTCCGCTTAGAAAATAATTTGTACATTTATTTCTCTGCCAAGGTGTATGACCATGCATTTTCCAACCTTGTATTTCATTTGTCACTCTCTTGCCCATTCTCCTAATCTGTCTAAGTCATTCTGCAGCCTACCCTTTACCTCAACAGTACCTGCCTCTCCACCAATCTTCGTTTTATCTGTAAACATGGCAACAAACCCAGCTATTCCATCACTTCTTTGGGATCTGGGAGGAGATCCATGCAGTCACTAAGAGAACAGAGAAACACGAGGTCAGTATTGAACCTGAGTCCCTGTGCTTCTACAAACTGCTCCACTGTGCAATCCATTCCAGAGTGATTTACCGCACATAACATTTCACTTCGTCCTTTCTGATCTCTCAGTGTTCAGAACTAAAAATATGTAGATTGGTAAATTGGTTTAGTATTGTCACGTGTACCAAGATATATTTGTTTTGCATACTGTTGTACAGATCATTTCATTGCAACAGTACATTGAAGTAGTACAATGTAAAATAACAAAGTACAAAATAAAGTGTTACAGTTGCAGAGAAAGTGCAGGGCAGACAGACAACAAGGTGCAAGGTTACAATGAGGATCAAGAATCCATCTTATCATACTATGGAAGAAATCAATATAGTCTTCTAACAGTGGGATAGAAGCTGTCCTTGAGCCTGGTGGTACATGCTTTGGGGCTTTTATAACTTCTATCCAGTGGGAGGGGGAGAAGAGAGAATGTCCTGGGTGGATGGGATCTTTGATTATGATGGCTGCTTTACTGAGGCAGGGAAAAGTGTGAACAGCTGTGTCCATACTGAGCTATATCCACAACCCTCTGTGCTTTCTTGGGCCGAGCAGTTTCCACACTACACTGACATGCATCTGGCTAGGATCCTTTCTATGGTTCAACAACAAAAAATTGGTGAGGGTCAAATGAGACACGCCAAATTTCTTTGGTCTTCTGAGGAAGCAAAGTCACTGGTGAACTTTCTAGGTTGTGTTGTCAATGTGGTTGGACCAGGAGAGGCTATTGGTGATGTTCACTCCTGGAAACTTGAAACTCTGAACCTCTCGACCTCAGCACTGTTGTTGTAAATGGGAGCATATGCCTTGTCTTCTTTTCTGATGTCAATGACAAGCTCTTTTGCTGAGTTGACACTGAAGGGAAGGTTGTTGTCATGTCACTAGGCTCTCTATCTCCTTCCTGTACTCTAACTCATTATTATTTGAGAAGTAGCCCACTACAGTGGTATCATCTACAAACCTGTTGATGGAGCTAGAGCAGAAAATGCCCACATAGTCATAAGTGTACAGAGAGTAGAATAGAGAGCTGAGGAGGCAGCCTTGTGATCACCAGCAATGAGAATAATTGAGATGGATTTGTTGCTGGATAAATGCTTGTTGCTTATGGCAATGTTTTGTCTTATTGTTTTCTTATTTATTCATAAGAGACAAGATTGATGGGTAAGACCATCTCTCCCCAGCAGCATACACAAAAAACTGAGGAACACGGCAGGTCAGGCAGCAACTATGGAGGGAAATGAACTGTCAACATTTTGGCCGAGACCCCTTTTCAGGACTGGGAAGAAATAGGGTGGGAGGCAGAATAAAATGGGAGAGGAGCACCAGCTAGCAAGTGATAAGTGAATTCAGGAGAAAGTGTAAGGGAAAATACGGGGGAGGGTCCAACTTGGAAGTAGAGGAGGCAATGGAAAGGTACATCAGTGTGGGAATGGGAGGGAGAAGAAAATGGCTGACTACAAGGAGATCCTGGCTGCAACAACGGATGGAGTGAAAGTACATGGCAAATCAACCTACACTGGATCTGAACGATGTAGAGAAAGCTGCAGTGGGAATCCCGAATACAATGAATGACCCCAATGGGTTCAGATATGAAGTGCTCCCTCATCTGGAAGGAGGGTTTAGGGTCCTGATAGGTGGTGAGGGAGGAGGTGTAGAGGCAGCTGTAACACTGGAAGGTGTAAGTGCCTGGAAGATGACTGATGGGGAGGGATGAACAAGCATGAGAGTCACAGAGGGCCTGATCGCTGCAGAAACTTGAGAGTAGAGGGGAAGGAAGATTTACCTGGTGGTGGGATCCTGTTGAAGATGACAGATGTTGTGGAGAATGATATGTTGTATGTGAAGGCTAATAGGGAGGCAGGTGAGGACAAGGAGAAACTGATCCCTGTTATGAATTTGGATTTGGATTTGAATTTGGAGAAGAAAGTCTGAGAATCGGAACGGGAGTGCTGTGGGAGCCATTTTGATTTTTTCTTCTCATTGGGGTTCAGAGAGGCTGGACTACGCAGGCGTATGACACGGGCAGTGAAGCGCAGAAGATTTAAAAGGAACACAGCCTTATACAGTGGGCAGCATCGTTTGCGGGCAACCGAGTGAGCCGGGAGCAGAGTGAAGGCTTAAGGGCTTTGGCTCAACGGGCTTAGGCGGAAACAGGCGAGGTGAGGAAGGTTTAGTTTTCAATTTTTCCTGTTATTTGAGGAAAGGAGGAATTATGAGTGTGAGGGCAGCTTGTTGTTCTCAGTGTCGGATGTGGGAGGTCCTGGAGTCTCCTAGCCTCCTGGACGTCCATATCTGCATCAGGTGCGCCGAGCTGCAGCTCCTAAGGGACCGTGTTAAGGAACTGGAGCTGCAGCTCAATGACCTTCGTCTGGTCAGGGAGAGTGAGGAGTTGATAGAGAGGAGTTACAGGCAGGTAGTCACACCGGGGCCATGGGAGGCAGACAAGTGGGTCATGGTTAGGAGAGGGAAGGGGAAGAGTCAGGTACTAAAGGGTACCCCAGTGGCTGTATCCCTTGACAATAAGTACTCCTGTTTGACTACTGTTGGGGGGGGGGGACAGCCTACCTGGGGGAAGTGTCAGTGGCCATGTCTCCACCACAGAGTCTGGCCCTGTGGCTCAGAAGGTTAGGGAAAGGAAGAGGAAGGCAGTAGTGATAGGGGACTCGATAGTTATGGGGTCAGACAGGTGATTCTGTGGACACATTCAGGAGGCCTGGATGGTAGTTTGCCTCCCTGGTGCCAGGGTCCGGATGTTTCTGATCACGTCCAAGATATCCTGAAGTGGGAGGGTGAGGAGCCAGAGGTTATGGTACATATAGGTACCAATGACATAGGTAAGAAAAGGGAAGAGGTCCTGAAAGGAGAATATAGGGAGTTGAGAAGAAGGACCGCAAAGGTAGTAATCTCGGGATTACTGCCTGTGCCACGCGACAGTGAGAGTAAGAATGGAATGAGGTGGAGGATAAATACGTAGCTGAGGGATTGGAGCAAGGGGCAGGGATTCAAGTTTCTGGATCATTGGGACCTCTTTTGGGGAAGGTGTGACCTGTACAAAAAGGATGGGTTGCACTTGAATCCCAGGGGGACCAATATCCTGGTGGGGAGATTTGCTAAGGCTACCGGGGAGACTTTAAACGAGAATGATTGGGAGATGGGAATCAAATTGAAGAGACTAGGAGAGAGGAGGTTAGTTCACAAATAGAGAAAGCTTGTAGGCAGTGTGTGAGGGAGGATAGGCAGGTGATAGAGAAGGGGAGCGCTCAGACCGAAGATGTAGGGGAGAAGGAAGAAAATGAAGATATTTTTAGGGATTAAAACCATTAGGGATAAACAGAGAGTAGGAGATGGAGTATTTTTTAAATGCATTTATTTTAATGCTAGGAGCATTGTAAGAAAGGTGGATGAGCTTAGAGCATGGATTGATACCTGGAAATATGATGCTGTAGCTATTAGTGAAACATGGTTGCAGGAGGGGTGTGATTGGCAACTAATTATTCCTGGATTTCATTGCTTCATGTGTGATAGAATCGGAGGGGCAAGAGGGGGAGGTGTTGCATTGTTTGTCAGAGCAAATATTACCTCAGTGCTTTGGCAGGATAGATTAGAGGGCTCATCTAGGGAGACTATTTGTGTGGAATTGAGGAATGCGAAAGGTGTAGTAACACTTATAAGGGTATATTATAGACCACCTAATGGGGAGCAAGAATTAGAGGAGCAAATTTGTAAGGAGATAGCAGATATTTGTAGTAAGCACAGGGTTGTCATTGTGGGAGATATCAATTTTCCACACATAGACTGGGAAGCCCATTCTGTAAAAGGGCTGGATGGTTTGGAGTTTGTAAAATGTGTGCAGGATAGTTTTTTGCAGCAATACATAGAGGTACCAGGTAAAGAAGGGACAGTGTTGGATCCTCTGTTAGGGAAAGAGATAGGTCAGGTGACGGAGTTATGTGTTGGGGAGCACTTCAGGTCCAGTGATCACAATGCCAGTAGTTTCAATATAATTATGGAGAAGGATAGGTCTGGACCCAGGGCTGAGATTTTTGATTGGAGAAAGGCTAACTTTGAGGAGATGTGAAAGGATTTAGAAGGAGTGGATTGGGACAATTTGTTTTATGGGAAGGATATAATAGAGAAATGGAGGTCATTTAAAGGTGAAATTTTGAGGGTACAGAATCTTTATGTTCCTGTTAGGTTGAAAGGAAAGGTTAAAAGTTTGAGAGAGCCATGGTTTTCAAGGGATATTGGAAACTTGGTTCAGAAAAAGAGAGAGATCTACAACAAATATAGGCAGCATGGAGTAAATGAGGTGCTCGAGGCATATAAAGAATGTAAAAAGAATCTTAAGAAAAAAATTAGAAAAGGAAAAAGAAGATATGAGGTTGCTTTGGCAAGTAAGGTGAAAATAAGTCCAAAGGGTTTCTACAGTTATATTAATAGCAAAATGAGGGATAAAATTGGTCCCTTTGAGAATCAGAGTGGACAGCTATGTGTGGAGCCAAAAGAGATGGGGGAGATTTTGAACAATTTCTTTTCTTCGATATTCACTAAGGTGAAGGATATTGAATTGTGTAAGGTAAGGGAAACAAGTAGGGCAGTTATGGAATCTATGATGATTAAAGAAGAAGATGTACTGGGACTTTTAAAGAATATAAAAGTGGATAAGTCTCCAGGTCCTGACAGGATATTCCCTAGGACCCTGAGGGAAGTTAGTGTAGAAATAGCAGGGGCTCTGACAGAAATATTTCAAATGTCATTAGAAACGGGGATGGTGCCAGAGGATTGGCATATTGCTCATATGATTCCATTGTTTAAAAATGGTTCTAATAGTAAACCTAGCAAATATCTGCCTGTAAGTTTGATGTCAGTGGTGGGTAAATTAATGGAAAGTATTCTTAGAGATGGTATATATAAGTAGACAGAGTCTGATTAGGAACAGTCAACATGGATTTATGCGTGGAAGGTCATGTTTGACAAATCTTATTGAATTTTTTGAAGCGGTTACTAGGAAAGTTGAGGAGGGTAAAGCAGTGGATGTTGTCTATATGGACTTCAGTAAGGCCTTTGACAAGGTTCCACATGGAAGGTTAGTTAGGAAGTTACAATTGTTAGGTATTAATATTGAAGTAGTAAAATGGATTCACCAGTGGTTGGATGGGAGATGCCAGAGAGTAGTGGTGGATAACTGTTTGTTAGGTTGGAGGCCGGTGACTAGTAGTGTGCCTCAGGGATCTGCACTGGGTCCAATGTTGTTTGTCATATACATTAATGATCTGGATGTTGGGTGGTAAATTGGATTAGTAAGTATGCAGATGATACTAAGATAGGTGGCGTTGTGGATAATGAAGTAGGTTTTCAAAGCTTGCAGAGAGATTTAGGCCAGTTAGAAGAGTGGGCTGAAAGATGGCAGATGGAGTTTAGTGCTGATAAGTGTGACGTGCTACATTTTGGTAGGAATAATCAAAATAGGACATACATGGTAAATGGTAGGGCATTGAGGAATGCAGTAGAATAGAGTGATATAGGAATAATGGTGCATAATTCCCTGAAGGTGGAATCTCATGTGGATAGGGTGGTGAAGAAAGCTTTTGGTATGCTGGCCTTTATAAATCAGAGCACTGAGTATAGGAGTTGGGATGTAATGTTAAAATTGTACAAGGCATTGGTAAGGCCAAAATTTGGAGTATTGTGTACAGTTCTGGTCAGCGAATTATAGGAAAGATGTCAACAAAATAGAGAGAGTACAAAGGAGATTTACCAGAATGTTACCCGGGTTTCAGCAATTAAGTTACAGAGAAAGGTTGAACAAGTTAGGTCTTTATTCTTTGGAGCGTAGAAGGTTGAGGGGGGACTTGATAGAGGTATTAAAAATTATGAGGGGGATAGATAGAGTTGACATGGATAGGCTTTTTCCATTGAGAGTAGGGGAGATTCAAACAAGAGGACATAAGTTGAGAGTTAGGGGGCAAGAGTTTAGGGGTAACACGAGGGGGAACTTCTTTACTCAGAGAGTGGTAGCTGTGTGGAACGAGCTTCCAGTAGAAGTGGTAGAGGCAGGTTCGATATTGTCATTTTAAAAAAATGGATAGGTATATGGACAGGAAAGGAATGGAGGGTTATGGGCTGAGTGCAGGTAGGTGGGACTAGGTGAGAGTAAGCGTTCGGCATGGACTAGAATGGCCGAGATGGCCTGTTTCCATGCTGTAACTGGTTATATGTTGGGAGTGGAGATGAGATAAAGAAAGATACATGGGAAATAGAGAAGATGTGGATAAAGGCTGTTTTGATAGCAGAGGAGAGAAAACCTTGTTTTCTGAGGATATCTTGGATGTCCAGGAATGGAAAGCATCATCATGAGAACATATACAGCAGAGATGGTGAGACTGAGAGAAGGGAATAGTATCCTTGCAAACAACAGAGTGGGAAGAGCTATAGTCAATGTAACTGTGGGAGTCAGTCAGTTTGTAAAAGATACTGGTAGATAATCTGCCACCAGACATTGAAACAGAGAGATCAAGGAAGAGGAGTGGAGTGCTGGAGATGGACAAAGAGAATTTAAGGGCAGGGTTTCCTGTATCCCACTGGCCATTTTACCCCATCTCTGTCTACTCCCTCACCCTCATTCATGACAACACCTATAACTTACTCTCTTTGGTCCACACCTCCTTTCCTTCATTCCATGGTGTACTTTCCTCTCCAATCAGATTCTTTCGACTTCAGCCCTCTGCCTTTTCCACCTATCACCTCCCAGCTTCTTACATCATTTCATTCCCCCCCCCCCAGCTCTGCTCTCACATGGATTCCCCCATTACCTGCCAGTCTGTGCTCCTCCCTTTCTCCTACCCCCACCTTTATTCTGGAACTCTAAGGCAACAGGAAGATGGGGTGGGTGAAATGGAGGAGATGCGGGTGAGGGCAGCATTAATGTTGGAGAGAGAGAAACCCCATTCTTTGCAGAAACAGGACATGTCTGAGTCCTGGAAATAAGCAGAGAGAAAAGGAAGTCACTTAGAATCACTTAGAAGTCACTTGGTCAGGAATCACTTAGAAGCCGGACCAGGTAATGTTCTAAAAGGGATAGGTGAACCAAATCAGTTCATATGACATTCTAGTGGTTTCATGCTTGCCATTAGTTGTAACAGCTTTCTTCAATTAAATTTCAGAATTATTTAATTAGTGGAATTTAAATCCCCTGTCTTCTGTGGTGGGAATTGAGCTTATCTTCTGATGTTTAGTGTGGGCCTCTGAGTTACTCGTTTCGTAATGTAATCACTGTTAAAGGACTGTGTGTAAATATATAAATAAATATGCTTATCATGCTGTGATGTGGGAAAACACATGGGACGTCTTATAAGAGCAAATAAATTAATATTGGCATTAAGCAAAATTATTACAAGTGAATAAAGACTGGATTGAAAATAAAGACAGTTTCAGGTTGTATTTCAAAATGGATTTCATCTTTCCCTTTAAATCTGATTTGTAAGCTGCTTCATTTTAATGACTGCTGTTCATGCTTCACCTCCTCCTACCCTGGCATAACTTCTAACAAGTCCCTTCTATTTTCTACCCTTAAGCCAATTTCTTTTCCTCTGCCAAATCTCACTCTGAATCTCCATAAATGTGAGCTTAACTAGTTGCCTTTCATGAGGAACTTTGTCAGTTGCTTTTTTAGCACTTTCTTCAGCTCTTTTACAAAGCCATGAGTCCAGCAGTACCTTCTTCTACTCAGCATGTTTGATTCTGAATTGAACCCCGAAGCAATCTAAAATTCCATTTGAAGGAATGGGCAATAAGTGTTGCCCTTACTGAAGATATCAAAAAGAAAGATAAATCCTATTTTTTTCTTTAAAAATGCAGATACGCATATGTAAACCTGCCAGAAGAAAGCAGCATCCATCATCAAGGAGCATCCGGATCATGCTCTCTTCTCACTGCTGGCAGCAGGAAGGAGGTACAGGAGTCTTAGGTCCCACACCAGGTTCAGGAACAGTTCAACTATCAGGCTACTGAAGCAGAGTGGATAACTTCACTCACTTCAAATCTGAACTAATTCCACAACCTATGGAATCTACAACTCGTGTTCTCAGTTTTATTTATTTTCTTATGTATTATTATTATATCTGTGCAGATTGTCATTTTGCATATTGCTTGCTTATCAGGCTTTGTATGTTGTTTTTCATTGATTCTATTGTTTTGCTTTTTTATGACTGCAAGACATAGGTACAGAATTCATTAATGAGTCTGCTCCGCCATTCCATCACGGCTGATTTATTAACCCTCTCGACCCTGTTCTCCTGCCGTCTCCCCATAACCTTTGATGCCCTGACTAATCAAGCTCCTATCAACCTCTGCTTTTAATATACTCAATGACTTGGTCTCCACAGCCTTCTGTGGCAATAAATTCCACTGATTCACTACCTCTGGCTAAATAAATTCCTCCTCATTTCTGTTAAAAAGTCCCTCTGTTCTGAGGCTGTGCCCTCTGCTTCTGGGCTCACCCACCATAGGAAACATCTTTGCCATATCCACTCTATTTTGGCCTTTCAATATTTGGTATGTTACCATAAGACTCCCACTCATTCTTGTAAACTCCAACAAGTACAGGTCCAGAGCTCATCGTACATTAACCGTTTCATTCCTGGAATCATTCTCGTGAACCTCCTCTAGAATTTCTCCTATGCCAATATGTCTTTTCTTCAGTAAGGGGCCCAAAACTGCTCACAATACTCCAAACGCTGTTTGAACAATGCCTAATAAAGCCTCAGCATCACATCCTTCCTCTCACGTGCCAGTTCTCTGAAAAGGAATGCTACTTGCCTTTCTTACTAATGATTTAACCCTGCAAGTTAACCTGCAGGGAATCCTGCACAAGGACTCCCAAGTCCCTCTGCACCTTTGATCTTTTCAATTTTCTCTCCATTTAAAAATAGTCTATGCCTTTATTATTTCAACCAAAGTACATAAACATACACTTCCCCCACATTGTATTCCATCTGCCACTTCTTTGCCCATTCTCCCAATCTGTCCAAGTCCTTCTGCAGACTCCCCGCATCCTCAACACTACCTGCTCTGCCACCTGTCAGTGTATTCATCTGAAAACTTGGTCACAAAGCCGTCAATTCCAAATTGTTGGCATATAACATGAAAAGAAGCTGTCCCAATACCAAACTATGCAGAACACCACTAGTCATGATCAGCCAACAAAAGTAGGCTCTCTTTACTCCCACTCTTTGTCTCCTGCCAGTCAGCCAAATTTCTATCCATGCTAGTATCTTTCCTGTAATGCCATGGGTTCTTATCTTGTTAAACAGCCTCATGTGCGGCACCTTGTTAATGGCCTTCATAAGACCAAGTAAACAGGCTCCACTGATTCTCCTTTGTTTATCCTGCCTGTTATTTTGTCAAAGAAATACAACAGATTTGTCAGGCAAGGATTTCCCTTGAGGAAACCATACTGACTCTGGCTCATTTTCATGTGCCTCAAAGCACCCCAAAAACTCATTCTTAATAATGGATTCCAACATCTTCCCAAGCATTTAAGTCAGCCTATCTGGCCTATAATTTCCTTTCTTTTCTGCTTCCGCCAGTTCTTAAAGAGTGGGGTGATATTTGCAACTTTCCAGTCCTTCCAGCTCTCTTTTACTCTGAGCATTCTGAAAAATCTTTTTTATACTATTGGCTAGCTTACCTTCATATTTCTTCTTTACTCTCCTTATGGCTTTTTTAGTTGTCTTCTCTAACTTCCTAATGTTTTGCTATATTATATACTTTCTCTTTTGCTTTTATACTGTCTTTTACTTCCCTTGTCAGCCACTGTTGCATCATCCTCCTTTCAGAATACTTCTTCATCTTTGGCATGAATCTTCCTGCACTTTCTGAATTGCCCCAGAAAATCCAGCCATTGCTGTTCTCCAATCATCTCTGATCATGTCTTCTTCCAATCAGCTTTAGCCAGATCTTCTCTCATACCTCTGTAATTCCCTTTACTCCACAGTAATACTGATACATCTGATTTTATCTTCTCCCTCTCAAACTGCAGGGTGAATTTTATCATATTGTGATCACTAACTCTTTAGTGTTCCTTTATCTTCAGCTCCTGAATCAAATGGGTTTCATTACACAACATCCAAAATTTCCTTTTCATAGTGGGCTCAAGCACAAACTGCTCTAAAATGCCATCCCTTAGCATTCTACAAATTCCCTCTCTTGGGATTCAACTGATCTTCCCGATGTACCTGCATATTGAAATTCCCTATGCCTATTGTAACATTGCCCTTTTTACATGCCTTTTCTATCTTCTGTTGTAATTTATATCCCACATACTGGCTACTGCTGTATATAACTTCCATCAGTGTCTTTATCCTTGCTTTTTCTTAATTCTACTCACACTGATTCTACATCTTCTGATTCTATGTCACCTCTTTGTAAGGATTTATTTCACTTTACCAACAGATACCCCATCCCCTCTGCCTACCTGCCTGTCCTTTCAATTTAAGATTTATCCTTGCAGCTTCTATCCATAGTTGGATACAACTCCCAACAACGATCGTCTTTCAATCACAACTCAGTGATGCCCACAATGTCATACCTGCCAATCTCTAACTGCAATACAAGGTCATCTACCTTATTCCATACACTGTGTACATTGAAATATAACACCTGCATTCAATTATAAGTCCAGTACTCATTACCCTTTTCGATCTGGCCCCCATTTTACACTTCAACTCGTCCGAATGACTGAAACTTTGCACTATATTCTGCCTGTCGTTCCTCACAATCTCACTACACAATGCATCAACTTGTATACCAACTGCTCCATACTCAGCCCAATCTATCCACTTCCATCCGCTGCTAAATTAGTTTAAACCTCCCTAGCAGTTCTAGAAAACCTTCCTGCAAGGATATTGGATCCTCTCAGGTTCTGGTGTAACCCATCCTTCTTGTACAGGCCATAGCTTCCCCAGAAGAGTTCCCATTGATTTAGAAATCTGAAACCCTGCCCCCTGCAACACTTCCTCAGCCTCTCATTCATCTACACTATCATCCTATTCCTGCCCTGTGGCTCTTGTGGTTCTGGAAGTAATTCAGAGTTTACTACCTTGGAGGTCCTGCTCCTTAGCCTCTTCGCTAACTCCCTATAATCACAGTACAGGACCTCTTCCCTCCTTTTCACTTATGTGTACCATGATCTCAGGCTCCTCTCCCTCCCCCTTGAGAATCTTATGCAGCCATTCTGAGACATCCTAGACCATATTACCTGGAGGCAACACCACATCTGTGCTTCTCTGTCTTGGCCACAGAATCTCCTCTCCACACTCCCACCCCCCAACTATCAAGTATCCTATCACTATTGCCATTTTGAATGTTTGCAAGGAAGTCAGTCTCAGGGTAGTATATGGTGACATATACAGACTTTGATAAGAAACTTTAAAAAGTTGCACTCTTGTTCAAAATATAGAATAAATTCAAGTACTTTCCACAAAACAGAAATGCAATGAACACGCATGAAGTGTTCGTCAACCCTCTTAAAAAAAACACCATGTTAACTTGTTTCCATTCCACTGAGATCTCCCCAGCATCCATCAGCTTAGTCAAAACCATTGCAGATGCTTCACAAATCTCTCGATAGCACTTTTTTGAGACACACACATAAAATTCATTGCAGTTAGTACATAAAGAATGTCATTAACAACGTATTATCATCTTCATTAGTAATACAGATTTTCATAGCATTCATTGAATTGTAAATTTGGGATTAAAGGAATAAGGAACAAGCACAGCAGAATTTCCGTACCTGCTGCCCAGATATCAATATAAATCTTTCTTCTAAATGATCATAAAACAACACCATCTAATAAATAATGTGTGCAGAGAAATCGCTCCCTATTGTGATGAAGAGAAGTGATCAAGTGTCTTCCACAGCTAAGTGTCCTTGAATGCGATCACTTGCAGCTTAACAGAATCTTTATCAGAATCAAAACAGGTTTAGTATCATTGGCATACGCCGTGAAATATGCTGTTTTGTGGCAGCAGTATCTTGCAATACCTGATTTTAAAATATAAATTACAATAAGAAATATATATTATATATAGATACAGTATGTAATTTAAAAAGTGGTGCAAAAAGAGATTTTTTTTAAAAATGAGGTAGTGTATATGGGTTCATTGTACATTTAGATATCTGCTGGCCATGGTGAAGAAGCTGTTCCTTAAAAGTTGAGTGGGTGTCTTCAGGCTCCTGTACCAAGTGGTAGCAAGGAGAAGAGGGTATATCCTGTGTGATGCTGGTCCTTAGTACCAGATGCCGCCTTTTTGAGGCATCGTATTTTGAAGATGTCCTCCATGCTGGGGAGGCTAGTGGCCATGATGCATTTGGCTGTGTTTGCAACTTTCTGGAGCTTATTCCAATCCTGTTCATACCAGATGGTGATGCAACCAGTTTGCCATGGTACATCTGTAGAAATTTGCCAGAATCTTTGATGACGTACCACAGGTCTCTTCAAACTCCTAATGAGGTACCTTCTTAGTAATTGCATCAATATACTGGGCCCAGGATAGATCTTCAGAAATATGGACACAGGAACTTGAAAATGTTCACTCCTTCCACTGCTGATCTCTCAATGAGGACTGGAGTGCATTCCCTTGATGTCCACTTCCTGAAACCCACAATCAATTTGTTGGTCTCACTGACACTGAGTAAAAGGTTGTTGTTTCCACACCACTAAACCAGCCGATCAATATCACTCTTGTATGCCTTCTTCTCACCATTTGAAATTCTGCCAACAATAACTATGTCATTTACAAATTTATGAATGGTGTTTCAGCTCTGCCTAGCCACACAGTCGTGGGCGCAGGGAGAGTAGAACAATGGGCGAAGCACACACCCTGAGGTGCACCGGTGTTGTCAATGAGGAGGAGATATTATGGCCAATCCGTACCGACAGTGGCCTCCTGGTGAGGAAGACAAAGATCCTGTTGCAGAGGGAGGTACATAGGCCCAGATTTTGGAGCTTGTTGATTAGTACTGAGGGTATGATTGTGTTCAACACTGACCTTTAATCAAGTAACAGCAGCCTGACAGTATTATTTCTGTTCTCCAGGTGATTCAGGGCCGAGTGCAGAGCCAATGAGAATGCATATGCCAGAAACCCATTGTGGCGATGGGAGCCTCCAACAGCAGCAGTGAAAGATGAAAGATATTCTTAAACACTGGCTTTCAGTGTCCTACCAGGGCCTGATGCCTTTAACATATAAACCTAAATTTGTTAGAGAGCCATACATGATGAGCTAAATGGTATGGAATATTAGACAGCACTTTTTTATGGAGGGGTGAAGACGAGGTAGATAATGGTGAAGAAATTTGGAAAGGGAATTGCGGAGTTAGATCTTCACAGCTGAAAACAAGACCACCTATTGTGGATATAAACACTCAATGGCCACTTTATTAATTACAGCAATCCGCCAATCATATTGCAGCAACTCAATGCATAAAAGCATGCCAACATGGTCAAGAGGTTCAGTTGTCATTCAGAAGGGGTATTTGAATATCTCAGAAACTGAAAATCTCCTGGAATTTTCACGCACAACAGTCTCTGGAGTTTACAGAGAATGGTGTAAGAAACAAAAAAAATATTCTGCGAACAAAAAGACCTTATTAATGAAGGAAGTCGGAGGAGAAAGGTCAAACCGCTTCAAGCTTACCTCAGATAACCACAGGTCACAAGAGTGATGTATAGAAGGGCATTGCTGAACATGAACACACAATACATCGAATCTTGAAACGGATGGGCTACAGCAGCAGAAGACCATACATTCCGTGGCCACTTTTTTAGGTACAAGAGGCCATTTACTGGAGAATTCAGGAATGATCCAGAAACCAGAATTGGAAGAGATTTGGAGAGGAGGGGTCAATTGAGGGATTAGAAAAGTAGAAATTTAAATGTAATTGTTGGATCTGGAGCCATTGTAAGCCAGTGTCAATGGGTGGGTTATGAATGCATTGTGCAAACTGAGTTGCAGATAGCAAGGATTTAGAAAAACATGTTTCACAAGATGGACAATTAAATGGTGGCCAGTAGAGCATTAGAATATATAAATCTACAAAATAGAACTGGAATTTTGAATTCTAGAAGTAATGTAGGCATGCATCAGAGTTTCAGTAACTGATGAACTGAGGCAGTGATGATACATGCCAAATTTGAATTAGATAACCAAAGCTAAGTGGTCTGATCCAGGCTCAGACTTCTGCTAGAGAAAGAGAAATAGATCATGTGCTTAGCAAATGGAGTTTGCTATAATTTAAATGGCTTTGATTAGCATCACTCCAATTTAACAACAAAGCAGATTATGATAGATTGCTGACTGATGAAAATTTAGCACTTCCTTCTATATGTAGAAAATATCACAATTTTAGTCTTCCAATTACTTAGAATTCAAATGATGATACAGAAGTAAAAACATCAGCAGGATATCAGAAGCATAATTAACAATTTACATATATAAATTGGTTTAACATTAGTATGCATTGTTTTTCCAGCTTCTTGTCAAATTCATGCTAAGATATAGGCACAATGGTACAAAGAATGGAAGGTGATGAAGACTAAAATGTCTGGCATTTAGAATTCTCTTTGATGTGGATGCAACTTCTTTGAAGATCGTCTGCAACAAACGGAATCTGACCAGGCCAACATCTTTGTTAAAGATGAGATGACGACTTAGGTATTTTGTCTCTCCTCGGTGTTTGTTCACACATTTTAACTCAGCTGTTTTCAATACATTACAAAAGTTGGAAGTTGCATTTTAAACTGTAGTTACCAGAATGAATTAATGCAAAATAATCTGTATAGTGTGTTCAATAAAAATAAAAGATCTGGTTTTGTACACGAAGCAAGGATATGAATAAACAACAAAAGCTTGTTAAAAAACATTGATATTAAAGAAGTTGGCAAGGTGACAGCCTACTAAAATCAGAAGATGTTGGAAACAATCAGTAGTCGGGCAGCTTCTATTGGAGGTGAAACAGAATGATGAAAGATCATTAACTTGAGTTCTATCTCCAAGATGCATCTGACCAGATGAGAATTTCCACCATTATTTCTGTAAAACCCAGGCTAGACCATCCTTGGAGTATAGCGTTCAGTTCTGTCACCTCATTATAGGAAGGATGTGGAGGAGAGTGTACAGAGGAGATTTAATAGGACCCTTCCTGGATTAGAGAACATGTCTTATGTGGAAAGGTTGAGTGACCTCGAGCTTTGGATTGAAGGAGGATGAGAGTTAACTTGATAGAGGTGTAAAAGATTATGAGAGGCATAGATGGAGTGGACAGCCAGCACCTTTTACCCAGGGTTGCAGTGGCCAATACCAAAGGACATCCATTTGAGGTGAGTAGAAGAAAGTTTAGAGGAGATGTCAGAAGTAGGTTTTTAACACAGTTGTGGGTGCACGAAACACAGTGTCATAGGTGATGATAGAGGCTGATACAATAGGGGCATTTAAAAGACTCTTAGATAGGCACGTGGATGACTTAGGGGCTGTAAAGGAGGGAAGGGTTAGATTGATCACGGAGGGGGTGTATATAGGACAGCAAAACATCCTGAGCCAAAGGACCCATAATGTGCTGAACTGTTCTATGTTCTATGGTCGTTATCTGTCTCCCTCTTACTCAGATTTCTAGACTAGGTTGTATGTGGCATTTGTAACAATAGGAAGTTATTTGGTGGACATACAATTCCATTCAGCTTTACACATAGTATTCTTACTCATCTTAATAATAATGGCTATTTACAGTCCATCTTGCCCATTAATTTTTTCACAAACCAGTGACCATATGATTTTTCACAGTGGCAGATGGATAATATTATTTCAACACAGAATCACCACACTTTGAATCATCTTTGGCTACAGGGGAAGTGCCGGAGGACTGGAGAATGGCAAATGTAGTTCCTTTGTTTAAAAAAGGTAATAGGGAGAAACCTGGGAACTATAGACCGGTGAGTCTTACGTCAGTGGTCTGCAAACTACTGGAAAGGATTCTTAAGGATAGGATCTACAAGCATTTGGAGAATTACAGTCTACTCATGGATAGTCAACATAGCTTTGTGAAGGGAAGATCATGCCTCACGAGCATGATTGAGTTTTTTGAAGAGGTAACAAAAGAAATTGATGAGGGTAGGGCAGTGGATGTGGTCTACATGGATTTTAGCAAAGTATTTGACAAGATCCCTCACAAGAGACTCATCCAGAAAGTCATGATGCATGGGTTAAGTGGAACCTTGGCTGTTTGGATAAAAAATTGGCTTAAAGGAAGAAAACAGAGGGTAGTTGTGGAAGGAAAGTATTCTGTCTGGAGGTCGGTGACTACTGGAGTGCCGCAGGGATCTGTCCTGGGACCCCTGCTCTTTGTGATTTTTATAGATGACCTGGATGTAGAAGCTGAAGGATGGGTGAGTAAGTTTGCAGATGACATGAAGATTGGAGGAGTTGTGGATGGAGCTGCAGGTTGTCAAAGGTTACAAGAGGATATAGACAGGCTGCAGAGTTGGGCAGAGAAATGGCAGATGGAGTTCAATCTGGATAAGTGTGAGGTGATGCATTTTGGAAGGACAAACCAGAAGACTGAGTACAGGATTAATGGTCAGTTACTTAAGAGTGTGGTTGAACAAAGGGACCTTGGAGTTCAAATCCATACATCCCTCAAGGTTGCTGCACAGATTGATAGGGTAGTTAAGAAGGCCTATGGGATGCTAGGCTTCATTAACAGGGGGATGGAGTTCAAGAGTAGAGAGGTCATGTTGCAACTCTACAAATCTCTGGTGAAACCGCACTTAGAGTATTGTGTTCAATTCTGGTCACCTCATTATAGGAAGGATGTGGAAGCTATGGAGAGGGTGCAGAGGAGATTTACCAGGATGTTGCCTGGATTGGAGAACAACTCATATGAAGCAAGGTTAGAAGAGATGGGACTTTTCTCTTTGGAGCGTAGAAGAATGAGAGGGGACTTGATAGAAGTCTACAAGATCATGAGAGGCATAGATAGGGTGGATAGTCAGTGGATAGGCACCAATAGCAAACACCAGAGGGCATATGTACAAAATTAAGGGAGGGAAGTTTAGGGGTGACATCAGGGGTAAGTTTTTTACACAGAAGATTGTGAGTGCCTGGAATGACTTGCCAGGGATGGTGGTGGAGGCTAAAACATCAGGGGTATTTAAGAGCCTCTTGGACAGGCACATGGATGAAAGAAAAATAGAGGGTTATGGGGTAGTGTGGGTTTAGTACTTTTTTTAAAGGATTATATGGGTCGGCACAACATGGAGGGCTGAAGGGCCTGTACTGTGCTGTAATGTTCTATGGTTCTATGGTAATATGGCCTCAGCCCAATAAATACCTATTCATTAACCAAATCTTCACAAACCTAACCATCACAATATAGCAACAGCATGATGACTTTGCCCTAAAATGCACTTTCTGGTTCTATTTGTGCTCTTTCTTGGAAAAACTGTGCATAATTTGTTTCTCCTCTGAATACTGCTTATCTGATACTCTGTGCCTGTGAAGCTGCTGTGAATAAGTTTTCCATTGCACCTCTGCAGACATATAATAGTGTAGATGACAACAAACTTGACTTTGACTTTGAGCTGTGAATCAATTGACAGTGACCTTGAATCAGAGGGATTCAAGATTCATTTCCTTTGGACTTGAACATAAAAGTTGAGGCTAATGCTTCAGTGCAGAACTGAGACATGCTGTTCTAATTCCTGTTTTTGACAAGATCTTCAATCAATACCTAGTCTGCTCTTTCACTTGGATGTAGATGATCTCATGGTGCTGAAAAGGAGCGGGGGTGTTACCCCTGGGGCACTGCCCAATATTTCTCATTCAGCAACACAAACCGCTGGAAGAATTCAGCAAGTCAGGTGGCATCCATGGAGAGAAATGAACAGTCAACAATTCAGGTTGAGGCCATTAATTTGAACACTACACCCATCCAGATTAAGGTTCTTGACCCAAAACATTAACTGTCCGTCTTCTCCATTGATGCTGCCTGGTCTGCAGAGATTCTCTCGTGATCTTGTGCATTCCTCCAGTATCCAGCATCTGCAATCCTTTGTGCCTCCAATCTTTTTCCTTCACTCACTATTACTAAAAGAACTGGTTGTTTGATTATCACTTTGGTGCTAGTGAAAACTCATGTGTACTTGTGGCCACCATCCTGTTCAGGAGTAGTAACAAGGCTAAAATAGTAATCCCTGGCACACACTTAAGAAAGTGAGTGGCTTCATACGAATGTATTTCTTCTTTAAAATCAAGGATAGAAAACCATATACTTGGTATGCTCAATGCCACTATTGTATTAGCCAAAGAAATTGACAATGTAAATATGTAAACCTGACCTTTGTAAAGGTTACAGTCAAAGGCTGGCTTCTGACATCAATTATGGTTTTGTAATGAAAAAAACATGAAAAGGGTTAATCAGTTCAAGAACAATATGTAGTTGGTCATGTTATTAAGTTCCATTATTGCTGTTGGATGCATGCATGGTGAAGGATTTGATTTTACATAAATTATGATATTTATAGTTAACCTGTATAAGCTGGTAGTAATATAGTTTGGTATATCTCTGAAATATCTCTCAGGGTCTTGAAACTAGTTTCAATTGTCCTGATAGGTCAGTGGGGAATTTCCAATTTTTTTCAGCATGTTTCTATTATTTTGTTTTAGCTTTCCCAGGAATTTGGGGTGAGCTAGAGAGGGAATAAGTCATCATTATGGTCTACAATGGTATGTCAAATGTGTAAGAAGGTAAGAAGCTGCTGACAGTACAGGAGTCTACAGTATGCATCCCTGACACATCCCTCTCCACCTCTGGTAGTATCAATGCAGGCACTGCCTCAGCAAGACAACATCCATCATCAAATATCCCCACCATCTGGCATGCCATCTTCTCACAGCTGTCCCTGGACAGGAGGTACAGAAGCCTGAATCCCCACACCACCAGGTTCAGGAACAGCTATTCCCCTTCAACCCTTTGATTCTTGAACCAATTGGCAAAACCCAGTTTAACATCACTATGGCCACTTTGCACCATAATGGACTTTTTTTGGCTCTAATTGAGTTCTTTCTTGCAAAAATGTGTTGAACTTTGTTTTACTTGAGCATGCTGCTTATATGATACTATGTGCCTTTGGTGCTGCTGCAATTCTGTTTTCATTGAAACAGTGCGTACACGTGCTTGACAATCAACTCATCCTTGACTTCTTGACTTTGACGTACAATAACTTGCAGCAGGCTAATCTTACCTGAGGTTCTTTATCTTGTTATCATTAGCTGTATTTTCATATAGCCATTCAACGGGGGCAGAGGTCAACAATGAAGGCAGATTTGGAGTGAGTGCTGAAAAGTACATAAAGGGCCGTATTTATTTAATCAAGAAAACCTGGAAGTATTAGCACAAGAGATTCTGCAGAAATCCAGAGTAACACACAGAAAATGCTGGAAGAACTCAGCAGGTCAGGCAGCATTTATGGAGAGAAATAAAGCGCTGATGTTACGGGCTGAGATCCTTCATTGGGATTGGAAAGGAAGGGGAAAGAGTCAGAATAAGAAAGGTGGGGAGGAGGGGAAGGATTACAAGCTGGAAGGTGATAGGTGAGGTCAGGTGAGGGGGGATGGTATGTGAGTGAGAGAGAGGGGATAAAGTGAAAAGCTAGGAGATGATAGATGGAAGAAGTAGAGGACTGAAGAAGGAGGAATCTGATAGGAGAGGAGAGGTACTAGAGGGAGGTGATAGGCAGGTGAAGATAAATGAAGGAATAAGAGGGGGGCCAGTGGGGACAACCACAACAGGCAGGATTTTCAGGTGACCAACCATTTTAATTCCATTCCCTATTCCCATTCCAATATGTTAATCCAAGGCTTCCTCTACCATTACAACGAGGTCACCCTCAGATTGAATAGCAACACCTCATATTCGGTCTGGATAGCTTCCAACCTGATAACATGAACATTGATTTCTCCATCTTCCAGTAACTTCTCCCCTTCTCTGGTTTTCCATTCCCCATTCGGAATCAAAATCTCCTCTTGCCCATTCTCTTCTCCTCACCTGGTTTTTCCTTTCTCCTATGGTCCACTCTCCTCTTCTACCAGATTCCTTCTAGTTCAGCCCTTTACTCCTTCCACCTTCTCATTTTAGCTTCTCACTTCATCACCAACACCCCCACCTACTTATCTTACCCCTTAGTAGGTTTTTCCTGACACCTTACAGCTTGTACTCCTCCCCCTCAACCCACATACTTAAGTAGTGAGGAGGTGTTCATGGATTGGTTCATTGTCCGTTCAGAAATCTGATGGCAAAGAGGAAGAAGCTGTTCCTAAAACACCGAGTGTGCGTCTTCATGGCCCTGTACCTCCTCTCTGATGGTAGCAATTAGAAGAGAGCACGTCCTGGGTGATTGGGGTCCTCAATGATGGACTGCAATGGAGAACATTTCATCTGACAAAAGAACCTCTGACAAACAGAACACATTTGATAAATGAAACGACTTTCTTTTCCAGTGCATTGAAAGACCCATAGACAATGGTATGCATTGATACAGTTATGCCTGACTCAGATCGAAGGCTGATTGTTGTTTTATTAACTGCTGCTACCCACATCCCATAACTTCTGAAACATGTCCTATGCTTACCAACTCCTAGCTTCTCTTTATCCTTCCAGTCATTTGTACAGTTCTTCCTTCAGAACCAGCATTTTCTTTCTGAGGTCCAGTATCCA
The DNA here is from genome assembly GCF_048418815.1 of Hemitrygon akajei. NCBI lineage: Eukaryota > Metazoa > Chordata > Chondrichthyes > Myliobatiformes > Dasyatidae > Hemitrygon > Hemitrygon akajei. Next base: position 72,169,525 of record NC_133135.1, on the reverse strand, counting down.
AGATGTATGCGGAACTCAAGATAGAATCTGATCAATTATTCCAAACTCTTAGCTTGTTAATATCCCGGAGAAGCAACTGCAGTGACAGAGATTTATGTACTGTTAATCCATTTTCTCTCCTCATCTTTTTAACTTACTGAGTCTTTCAGGTTTCCATTCTTGACTTATTTTCAAGTTTTCCCTTTCTTCAATTACGAAAATAGACTTGCGCTGTTTATTTAGCAAGACAGCAATTTCCTTATTATCAATTATTTCCTCACCAGTTCTACCTCTCTTTTGATATATTTACACTTAGTGCACTTTATTATTTTTATTGATGCCTTTTTTTATTTATGTTGATACTCCCATTTGTGGAACAGGCCTCACCGTCCAGAAACCCAGTCTAATCACCGGGCAATTTCAAATCGCATATTAACCATATTAAGACTACATTCTTTCATTTAAGGAACATTGCAAGAGTTTGATTCCTTATAACATTTCAAGATACAGAAAAATTGATACAGGCTTTTGTTTTTAGCCGATTAGACTAATGCACTGTTTTCAGGATTGCCTAGGAAAGATATGAATCGGCTGCAGCCTATTCAAAGTGCAGCAGCAAGAATATTAACCCAAAAAAAAGAAAATCTGAGTGCATTTCACCAGCTATGGCATCATTATACTGGCTGTCTGTGTTCTTCAGGTCAATTTTAAAATACTTTAATTATATATAAGGCTCTGAATAACCTAGCTCCTCCGTACATTTTGGAGCGTCTATGCCTTTACGTCCCCATCATAATCTTAGATCTGAGGATACTGGTTTGCTTAGTGATCCTAGAGCCAATCATATAAGAACTGGTGATGTGGCTTTTTGCTCTTATGCACCAAAAATCTGGAATACTAAATGAGACCTAGTACTGTAGAACGTTTCAAAACACTTCTAAAAATCTACTTTTTAAATTTGGCCTACTTATGGGATGTATTAATACCTGTTGGTTTTCATTAGATGTATATAATTTGGTATATTCTATTACATATCCATCAATAGTGAATTTATTATTATACCACTTGTTTCTTCTTTACACATTTCTGTGATGTCTAAACCAATCTTGGGTGAAAGTTTTACTTGTATCTTTGTTAATTTTTTAGCATAATCCTGTTTTCTGTTGACTGTTGTTGCTTGGCTACTCATGCAGAGCATTTGCTTTCTCAAATGATTTGCTGGACTTGTGTTGTTGAAAATGCTTCATTTAACACATTCCACTTAGCTCAGCTCAGCCCCGTTCATCATCTTAATTTATTTGTTGTCCCTTTGAAAATTTCTTTATCTTAACTAAGAAAATAACTTTTTGTTCCCCTTCATAGCATTACTATCAAATTCAATCATTGTCACCATTCATAATTTCTGTGGTCCACAACAGGATATCTTTCTATCAATTTACTTACTTTATGAACTTTCATTCACTATTGATGGAGTTAAATTCTAGAATTCTCTGTCTGACAAGAGGATTTTCACATTTGAGGGAAAATAGGGCTTCAGTAGTATAGCAGTTACCTTACTGGGCTAGTGTCCACAATTATGGACCATTCATCCAGAGGTATGAAGTCACATAAACAGTCAACAAGGAAGCAGGCCATTCAGCCCACCACCTCCATGTTAGCTCTTTATTTAGAGATACAGTGCGGAAAAGGCCCTTCTGGTCCGACAGGCCACACCGGCCCAGAAACCCAGCTAATTAACACTAGTTTAATCACAATTAAACTTTACAATTTACAATGACCAATATTTACAATGACCAATTAACCTACTAACCAGTACACCTTTGGCTTGTGAGAGGAAACTGGAGCAGCTGAAGTTAAACCAATGGGATCACGTGGGGAACGTACATATCTCTCAAAGCTGGTGCCGGAAATTTACTCCAAACTCCGGAACTCTCTGAGCATGGCGCCCAAAAATGAGTAACTGTATTTAATTCCACAGTTTCCATATCTCAATGAATAAATATACAGATCATGTCAGTAAGTTGCTTTGACAATAGCAATGAACAGTTTACATGCTGGCAATGCTGTTGTAAGCAAGTTTTCCACTGTACCTGTGTTTTACCATACTAACATACATGACAATAAACTCAACTTGATTTAAACTTTTCTTCACCTTCGACCCATTCCATTCTATGATGAATGAGTGAGGTGTAAGTTCAAAGCAAAGTCTGCAAAATATCGGATTTGCAGTTTGCAAGATTTTCTTAATGGGAATCATAGAAGTTATATATAATTGAAAAATCCATGATGAAAGATCAAGTTACTGTTCAGATGAAAAGCAAAAATAAAACTGCAGGCATTGGAAATCTTAAATAAAATTGGGAGGTGCTGGAAATACTTAGCAAAGTTAATGTTTCAAGTCAATGTCCCTTGATCAGATTGGTTTGAAGTTTTAACATTGTTTCTTCACCTGATCTGACAAGTATATCCAACACTTTTTATTGTTTAAACATAAGTTTAAATGATCAGGGAGAACCGTACAGACTGCACAAAGGTAATTCAGCCACAGATTTAACCTCGTCCATTTGGTTCATATTTTCATTCCAATTTACATGTCTTTCTTAATAATGAAAACTGAAAATGCAAACTCTATGTTGTAATGACACCTTTCTGCTAGAGGTGGTGGTGCAGTGCTTCCTCTGGTAGCTGGGTGTAATTACAACAGAATCAGAATCAAATTTAGCAGCACTGGCATATGTCATAAAATTAGTTGGCTTGCAGCAGCTGTACCTTGCAATACATGCAACCAGTTACTATAAATTACAATAAGAATATAAGACATAGGTAGTCCAAAAAGAGAACAAGAAGTGAGGTAGTGTCCATGGGTTCACTGTCAGATCAAAAATCTAATGGTGGAGAAGAAGCTGTTCCTACAAAATGGAGTGTGTACCTCCTATAGGCTCCTGTACCTCCTCCCTGTTGGTAGCGATGACAAAAGGACTTGTCTTGGATGTTGATGTTCCTTAATAATGGATGCTGCCTTCTTAAGGCAGTTCCACTATTGTTCCTTTTACCAAAATGCATGATCATACATTTCCCAACACTGTATTCCATCTGCCACTTTTTTGCGCATTCTTCCATTTTGCCCATTGCTGTTGAAGATGTCCTCAATACTGGTGCCCATGATGGACCTGGCTAGTTTACAAGCCACTGCAGCTTTTTGGATCCTGTGCATTAGCTCCTCCATGCTGGATGGTGACAGAGAGAAAATGCTCTCCACGGTACATCTGTAGAAATTTGCTAGAGTCCCTGGTAACATACCAAATCTCCTCAACCCCTATTGAAATATTAGGCCTTGTGTGCCTTGCTTGTGTGCCTTCCTTGTAACAAGACATGTTGACAGGGACAATTTACAGTGTATGTTCAGACATAAAGATTTCAAATAAATATAGATTAAATAAATTTTAATGAATTTGAAACAATATATCAAAGGTTGTTTAGCACTTGCTTATTCAAGACTTTCCTCTGCAATTTTTTTTCAGAATGCCTAATTTTACATAGAAATTCAATTTCTTTAAAAATCCTTTTCTAGCTCAAAATAAACTAAGAGAAATTTTAATGTACTCTTAATAGTAACCCATGAAGAAGTGAAATAATGCAGATTTTAATAAGTACAAGTCACACCTGCTTCACAGTTCTGAGGACCTGTGTTCACTGCAGGTCCCAGATGCTCTGTGTGTGGAATTTACAAGTTTGCTGTGCAACTACATTGCTAGACAGTCTGGCCGTTTCACATATCCCATGGATGAATCAGTAGATTAATTTACAACTGTAAATTAACCCAGTGTAGGTAAGTGAGAAAAGAGTCAATGGGCATGCTTTTCTCTAATACAGTATCTCCTTACAATATGGAAGAAGATCATCCAGCACATTGTGTCTAAATCAACTCTTAGAACAACCCCATTTATTTTCCTTGCAATCCACCTATCAATTCCATCCTGATGTTCCCACGGCCTACCTGTATTCAATAGCCAATGAAGTTGTGGAGCAACAGAAAAATAAAGGAAAGGAGTGATAGGACTGATGGAATTGCTCTTCTGGGAACAGGCTTAGACATGTTGGGCCAAATGGCATCATTCTGTGTTGAAGTAAGGAAAATAGATTTCGTATTCGGACATTTTTCTTGTTGACTGTATCAATTTTTCCGAGACTGCACAACACTGTCAAAGCATTTATTGCCCATTTCTACTTATCCTTGGAAAACTGATGTCAGGCGATCTTCTTGAGCCACTTCAGCCCTTCTGGTAAAGGCCACACACAGTGTGGGGAAAGTTACCCAATTGAAACTCAGCATCGAGGGAAACCTGCCTATGGTAGTTTTGATATGCTCCTGAGCATCTAATGATTATGTGCCGTCCATTCTACTTAACGATAGAGATCCCTCCATGAACCTGACCACAGTTTACAAAACACCAAAGGCCAATGTTAAGCAAGCAATCATACTGAGTTCCATGATTGGCTAACAAGAAACAGCTTACCCCAATGCCTTCAAGTCATTGTTTGAAACTTCAGTCAAGATTGCTTGAAGAAATCTCTGCCCAATTTTCATCAACTTACCCCCTGCAGCACCAGTCATCCCAACACACTTGACCATATCTATACTACCATAGTAAATGCCTATATACCATCCGTAGACTACCTTTTGTGAAATCTGCTCATCTGGTTGTCCTTCTCCTACCTGCATAGAGGCTAAAGAATAAGGCTCTAGAAGTGAAAACAATGAAGAGGTGGTTGCAGGAGGCAGAGGAGCAGTGATGGGACTACATCAAGTCAGAAGACTGGACTTTGTTCAAGGGTTCATTGGAGATCTGAACAAGAATGCCACAGTTGTCATGGACTTTATAAAGTCATTAAGTGACTTTATGTCTAAAATTAAGTCTAAAACTAATCAATAAACCTCAAGACCTTCTTGTGCAACTGGATCCTTGATATCCACAGGTGCAGACCCCAGTCGGTTCAGATTGGCAAAAGCATCTTCTCCACCATCTCCATCAGCACAGGTGCAGCACAAGGTTGTGTGACTAGCCCCCAATTCTATGCACTTTATACTTACAAATGTGAGGTCAAGCACAGCTCCAATGCCCTATATAAGTTTGCTAAAGATACCACTATCCCTGACCGAATCAAATGACCTGACAAATCAGCATATAGGAGGGATATTGAAAATCTGGTGCCACCAAAACAACCTCTCACTCAATGTCAGCAAAATTAAAGAGCTGATTATTGACTATAGGTGGAGGAAACCAAAGAGCCAGCTGGAGAGGGTCTTTAAAGTTCTTAGTGCAGAATTTCAGAGGATGTGTCCTAGACCCAAAACATAAGTGCCGTAACAAAGAAAGCATGGAAACCCCTCTGCTTTCTTAAAGCTTTGTGCAGTTTCGGCATGTCATCTAAAATGTTCACAAACTGCTATAGATGCACAGTGGAGAGTGTGCTGAATGGTTGCATCATGGCCTGGTATGGAAACACAAATGCTCTCGAATGGAAATGCATACAAAAGGAAGTCCATCACAGATAAAGTCCTCCTCACCAGTATGCACATCTATACAAAGCACTGTTGCAGGAAAGCAACATCCATCATTAAGGAATCTCACCATCCAGGCTCTGTTCTCTTCTTGCTGCTGCCTTCAGGAAGAACATACAGAAGTCTCAGGACCCATAAAACCAGCTTCAGGAACGGTTATTACTCCTCAACCATCAAGCTCTCGAACCAGTGGGGATAAATTCACTCATCTTCACTGCCCTATCATTGAAATGTTCCCTCAACTTTCAAGAACTGATCATCTCACATTCTCAATATTTATTGTTTATTTATTTATTATTGCTATTTTATTTGGGTTTTTTTGCATCTTGTATCCGCACAGCTTGCTACCTTTTGCACGTTGGCTATTTATCCATCTTGTGTGGGTTTTTTTCATTTAAAGTATTGTGTTTCTTTGTATGTACTGTGATGTCCACACCAAAATGAACTCAGGGTAGTATATAGTGGCATAATATATATGTACTTCGAAAATGACTTTACTTTGAACTTAGAAATGGTCTTTTATTACTCAGGGAGACACTGGAGTTGACTTAGTGAGTTACTGCAGTGCATCTTGTAGATGGTACATACTGTAGCTGCAATGAGGTGGTGGCGGAGGGAATGGATATTTACAGAGGCAGATGTGTATCAATTAAGTCAGCTGCTTTGTCCTGGATGTTACTGCGTTTCTTGATTGTTGCTCAAAGTTCATAGTAAATTTATTATCAAAGTATGGGTATATTGCAATATACAAACCTTGCGATTCATTTTCTTACAGGCATTCACAGTAGAACAAAGAAATACGGAGGATTCCAGTTAGTTTACAACCAGCATCTAATGCATGCAACCGTGCATCACTGCACTGAGCCTAGAGGAAACAGTTTTTTAAATAACATCAATTGCATGTGCTTGTGTTCAAAAAGGAGTGATTTTTGGCACTGGTAGCTTGCAAGAAAAAAAGCAGTAAGACAATTCAGAATTATTCTGCTCACTGCGGTTTCAAGCATTCAGTCTTGGAGATGCCAGAAACAGCCAAGCATGAAAATGAAACAATTTCACTACTTCCACTATGAAGTATGTGGAAGTATTACAATCATCTTGAATGTTGCAGTGAAAATGAAGATTTGGAGGATGTAATCATCAAAAATTGCATGAAGGCAGTCCATCATCTATACTAGCTCTCTGTGCTGATTTTGTTTATTTACAGTCAATCAAAAGAACATGGCAGCGAACAGTGAATGAATTCCTCCATCGATAACTATTAGGAACTAACACACAGCTTTAAAGTACTGAAATAGTATTGATCGTGTTCTTATTTGTTCTAATTTAATTTAAATACATAATTTCTTACTCGGTTAAATGGAAATTTGTGTTTTTTAAAATATTTTTAACAATTTCCATGAAACCGGCTAAATGGGGCAGCAGCTAAAATGGACCAAATGTCCAGTTCCTGATGTGTCCCAATTAACCAGAATCCATGTTACAATAGAATCAATGGAAAATAAACACAAATATTGACAAGCAACCAATGTGCAAAAAATACAATAATACATAGAGTAACATTACTTAGGATAGAAGGAGGAAGAGGACTAAGAGACATATAAAATTTACACAACAGTCAGATAGTTTTCATCAACAAAAACAGCATTCAGCACTCCACGTGAGCATATGCAATTCTAGTACGAAGTACTCACCACTAAACTTAATTGAAAAATAAAGAAATTATTTCTACAGAAGAAAATGTTAACCAATCGAAGAGCATGACCCTCCATGGAAACATCTGAGCAGACTAGATGTCGACAAGGATGCATCAAATGCCTGGCTCAGAGTTGGAAACCTCTGCCCAGAAACAGAGGTGCTCCCGTGCCAATACAGGACCAGGAAGTTAACACAAAAAATGATCAAAGATACATAATAAAAGACCAAGAAATTCAAGACAATTAATGCAGAAAATACTAAACAAAACCTGAAACAATCCAATACATTACGGGCTCCTGCAACAGTTTAACTCAATCTGATTACTTAAACGGGCACTCTCAAGTGGCAAACATCATTCATCAAAATTTTGCTTTAAAATGTGAGGTCATAAAATACAAGGCTGATCCAGTTTTAGAGTCAGAGTTTACAAGTGAGATTATGACCAATCCATTATTACAGATAGGAAAATCCATAATAACTGTCCGGATATTACATTACTGGATTAACAAGCAAAACTGACTTACTTAATAGATAAAGCCTTTCAAAACACACAGAAGATACAGAAATCAGTAAGTAAAAATACCAGAATATGCTGAATTTAAAGAAGAAATTGATAGGCTATGGAATAGGAACTGGGTATACATGGCCAAACTACAAATGGTATCATCCCAAAGTTACTACACAATAACATTAAACAATTAGGCCTACACAGCAATATCTAAGTAAATTTCTAGAAAGCCATGAGACTAAACACCAACAAAATACTGTAGAAACTCAGCAGGCCAGGCAGCATCTATGGAAAAAAACACAGTCAATGTTTCGGGCTGAAATCCTTTGGCAGGACTGGAAAAAAAAGCTGAGGGGTAGATTTGAAAGGTGAGGAGAGAGAAACAGCAGGTGATAGGTGAAACTTGGAGGAGGAAGGATGAAGCAAAGAGCTGGGAATTTCATTGGTGAAAGAGACAGAAAGTCATGGAAGAAAGAAAAAAGGAGGAGCACCAAAGGGAAGTAATAGGTGGGATAGGAGCTAACCTGAGAGAGGGAAAAGGGGATGGGAAATGGTGAAGAGGGGGGAAGCATTACTGGAAGTTTGAGAAATCAATGTTCATGCCATCAGGTTGGACGCTACCCAAACAGAATAGAAGGTGTTGTTCGTCCAACCTAGGTGTGGCCATGTCTCGACAGTGGACATATCAGAATGGGAATGGGAAATGGTATTGAAATGGGTGGCCACTGGGAGATACCGCTTTTTCTGGCAGATAGAACATAGATGCTCGGCGACTAAACACTACTAGAATAGTCCAAAAGGTCCTAGCAATTGGGAAATAAGTGTGCTTGTCTATGTCCATACCTCAGGCTTTACCAGCTCGAGCTGTGAAAAGAATTAATAATAATAATAAGTAAATAATACTAAGAACTCCTGTCGTAGAGTCCATATGTTATGGAATCAGTTCAGTATTGAGGTGAATGAAGTTATCCACACTGGTTTAGGAGCCTGATGATTGAAGGGTAATAGTTGTTCCTGAACATGGAGAATTCTATATTTCTTTCCAAATGACAGCAGTGAGAAGAGAACGTGGCCTGGATGGTTGGTGTCCTTGATGATGGATACTGCCTTCTGCGGTGGTGCTCCTTGCGGATGTGCTCAGTGGTGGGGAGGGCTTTTCCTGTTATGGGCTGGGCTGTATTCACCACTGTCTGTAGCCTTTTCCATTCCTAGGCATTGGTGTTTCCATACCAGGCCATGATGCAGCTAATCAGGATACTCAACACTGCATCTATAGGAGTTTCTCAAAATTTTAGGTGACACGCTGAATCTGTGCAAACTTCTAAGAAAGTATAGGCACTGTTGTATCTTCTTTGTAATGGCACTTATGAGCAGGTAGCAGGACAGATCCTCTGATAAAATAAAACCAAGAAATTTAAAGTTATTGACCATCTCCACCTCCAATCCCTTAATGAAGATGGTTTCATGGACTTCTGGTTTCCTCTCCTGTAATCAATAATCAGCTTTTTGGTTTTACTGATGATGAGTGAGAGATTGTTGTTGTGGCACCATTCAACCAGATTTTCATTCTCTCTCTGATTCATCACCACCTTTAATTCTGTGAACAACTGTCATAGATGAAAGCGAGTAGAGCAGGGGCTAAGCACACAGCCTGGTGGTGTACTTGTGCTGGAGATGATGGTGGAGGAGATGCTGCCATTCCATACTGACTGGGGTCTGCAACTGTGGAAATCAAGGATCCAGTCACATAGGGAGGTACTGAGCCCTAGGTCTTGGAGCTTAGTGATTAGTTTAGAAGGAATGACAGCATTGAATGCTGAACTGTAGTGAATGAAGAACATCTTGAGATATGAATCTTCATTGTCCAGATATTCCAGAGATGAGTGAAAATCCAATGAGCATCCGCTGTTGACCTATTACAATGGTAGGCAATTGGGGTGGATCCAAGTCACTCCTCAGGCAGGACATGATATGTTTCATGATAATCCTCCCAAAGAATTTCATAATAGTGGATGTAAGTACTGCCGGATGATAGTCATTGAGGCACATTACCACATTCTTCTTCGGCACTGGCATGATTGAAGTCTGCTTGAAGCAGTTAGGTACCTCGGACTGCTAAAGCAAGGAGATAAAGACAGCAGTAAACGTTTCAGCCAGATAATTAGCACAGGTCTTCAGAACTCGGCCAGGTACACCGTCTGGACCAGGTGGTTTCCATGGGTTCCATGGGTTGTTTGAGCAAACCTCGCTCAGAGGACTGGGGAAAAAACCATAATCCTCCTGAATAATTGACTTCCAGTCAGGATGCTGCCACTTCACAATAAATCCTCGGGCGACATCTTCCAGACAGCCAATCTCTTCAATTCTTTCACTTTCTCTACATATTCTACTTATCCTTTCTGTCTTGGTTGTGTTTCAGAAACTGTTGGATCTTGTGACTTGCAGTTTGAAATTTGATCAAGTGCTCTCCTGTTCCCGGAGAGGAGCGAGAGAATGAGCTGCCTCAAAGAGAAGACCAAAGACGGGATGTGGTGCCATGATCATTTCGAAGCATCGAGAAAGATTGAAGCATTGAAGAGGAACGCAGTCACTCTCCACAGAGGCCATGGGGTTGATGGCAGTCAGACCCGGCGTGGGTGTCTCTCTTCACAGAAGGAGCAAGTTTGTGTGGCCCCTCTCCTCAATGCTGACAGGAGGATTTTTTCAAAATTCTGAGATTTATTTGATTATTAGAATGTAGTTTATATGGTCTCCTTCAGTTCTCTGTGCTTTCTTTCTTGTTGCCAGTTGGCGGTTGGGTAGTATGTTTCTTTTTGTGTGTGGGAGGGGTTGGGGTTTTGGGGTCTGATGTTCTTATTGGCGTTTTTCTGTGTGAGCGATCAATTAGTTTTTGTGTGTGAGAGAGGGGTTGGGGATCTGATGCCATTGTCACTTTTCTTTTAGAGGGAGAGAATGGGTTTTAGGGTTTTTGATGTTCTAGCTGCCGTTTTCCGGATGAGCGAGAGATGGATTTGGGGGTTTGGGGTTTGTGAGTTTTGTTTCTTTTTCAAGTGGGGGCAGTTGATGTCTTTTCTTTCAACAGCTCCTATGGCTTCCTTGTATTTTGTGGCTATCTGGGGAAGATGAGTTGTGTTTTACATGTATACTTTGACAATAAAATGAACCTTTGAACCTTTGATTTGTGAACTGCAGACAGAGGAAAGACTTAAATTTTAGCAGATGGGTTCGTAACTATAGGATACCCAGTTTTTGATGTGATTTTGCAGCTGTAGTATTTATTTGCTGGTCCAGTTGAATTTTTGGTCAGTGGTTACCATCATGATTTTGATGGAAGGGGACTTGGCAATGGTAATGTCAATGAGTGTCAAAGTAGATGGTCAGAGTCTCCCATGTTGGAAATAATCATTGCCTTGCCACTTAATGGCCAGAATGTTGAGCAAAAGACAAACTGCTTGCGAAACTTAGTCAGTCAGGCTGCATTTGTAGAGGAAAGTAGATTGTCAAAGATTCAGATGAAAACCCTTCACCTTGGTGGAGGAAGAGCAATTCCATGAGTTTGGGAGCCAGACTGGATTTGTCCTCCTGTGAGTAGTCCACACCTCATTGCTGAGAAGATGTTGGCTATGTAACTACACTGGAGCACCTTCACTGGAGTCATGATTAGTGCAAGAGCCTAAGTCTTCAGTCCTGGGCCATTTCCAGTGTCCGCATCCGTTTTTTTATATTGTGAAGAATAAATCAAATTAGCTGATGACTGGCTTCTGTAATGGTGAAGTGTCAGAAAGAACACAAGAGATTCTGCAGATGCTGGAAATCCAGAGTAACACACACAAAATGTTGTAGAAACTCTACAGGTCAGGCAGCATCTATGAAGAGCAGTAAACAATCGATGTTACAGGTTGAGCCATGATGAAGAGTCTCAGCCAGAAACATCAACTGTTTATTCCTCTCCATTGATGCTGCCTGAGCTGCTGAGTTCTTTCAAGAAGCTGAGTTGGGTTAATTTCTTGCCTTGTCATTGACACAAATGATTTAGGCTTGTTTTATAAACACTCACTTCCTGGGCCCAGTCACAACTGAGGATGGGGCTGTTCTCCCATTAGCTCTTTAGTTGATGGCATTCATGGTGAAGTACATTAGAGCTGCAGGGATTTAATCTGATCCATTGGTTGCAAAAGTGCTTAGTTCCGTCTATTTGATGAAGGGTCTAGACCGAAAATGGCAATTCTTTATTCCTTTCCACAGATGCTGCTCAAACTGCTGAGTTCCTCCAGCATTTTGTGTGTGTTACTCTGTAGTCCTGTGATGCATGTTTTCCAAACTGATGTCTGGTTTTAGATAAACCTAGCATGTCAGTTTCCATTCCTTATTGAATCATGGTCAATCCTGTCAGTTGGTTGTAATGGTAGAATGAAGGATATGCCAAACAATAAGATTATAGATCGCGGTGCCGTACATCGCCACTGCTGCTGATCGTCCACAGTCCATACTGGATGCCAACTTTTCTGGTGCCAGATCTGTTGAGCCTATTCCCTATAGTGCAATAATCATGTCACAGAAGACAAGAGAGGGTGCCCTCGAGGTGCAAATGGTACTTGGCTTCACAAGGAATATGTGCTGGTCATTTCCACTATTGCTGTCATGGACTACTACATTTGCCACTGTGAGAAGGACGTCAAGTATATTTATCATATGTTTTACCAAATAGGCTTGCCAATAGCTAATAAATATCAACATTCCTGTCAATGAATTCAAGATAAAATAATGTGAAAGTCAATATCTGTGACATAAATAGAGGTAAACATGAAAATACTCAGGAAAGATCACAAGAAAGCTATATATTTATCATGCATTCATGATATTTTGGGTAGCATGAAGAGTTTCTACTAAATAGACCTTAAGGCTTCATTCCACAAACTTGTTACCTATAATTTGTTCAAAATTGGTGCAGTTTATTATTTTGAGTTGGATTATTACAATTTTGACAATGTAAGAACGCTTTTCAAGAATTCTGACATCTGCATTTGAAAATATTTTTCCTCAGACTTTCTCTCCCTCCTTTCAATTAATAAGTTGTTTTTAGCATCATTTTTATAAATCTGTTCAAGATCTGAATGTCTGTGCATTTCCAAAATATATTAGACATGATACAACATCACGAAACTGTCAACTTGACAGGCAGATGAATATTTTTTCCTGCAGAGTAAAAAATGTATTCAACAAATAGTAGGGCAATGTCAGTTCTCTTTGCTAAAAATATGGTTTACTTCAATGATAATATATAAGAACATGTTCCTGAAATAATCATTGAAAATAAGTAAATCACTATCTGGCATGAGTGGTACATTCGCAAAGATTATTATAGGACAGATTCCCAACCAAATGGTTATGATTGATTACCAAGGTAGCCAGCATTTTGCAACAAGTGCTATCAGTCTGGACCAGCCTTTTAGCGTAAATGTCGTATGATCATTGAATGATACATCTTGAGGAGAGGAATAAACTGATGTGGCTGCCTCAGTCCACTATATTTTAATCTTTTGCTAGTAGTTATTATTGGCAGCCATAAAGAAGACAGCAGAATGGAACAAATGGTTATCTTGAAAATGAGAATGAGCCTGATCTGGAAACATTTTAAAATACAAATGTGTGTGTTTCACTAAATGTTCAGTATTTTTAAAGTAAATGAACTGAAAAACTTTTTAATGTATTAATCACCATAACCAATAATATTGTAAGCAACTATAATGAACCTAAACTTGTATATTATATAATGTGTTAACTAAAATATTTTCACAGAAGAGTGGAGAATTTACAATGCAGGCAGAGGCCATTTAGGTACATCATGTTTGTACCCATCAAAAAAATGTACTACTTGGGTTAAGCTGTCTTAGAGCACCAGGTACCTGGCACTGCAGCTCACAGATTTTCAAGCACAGCACCAAACACTTTGTATATATACAACATTAACTGCTGATGGAAATTGAAATTGTAAACATAAAGTGAACAGTTGTAAATGCTTCAAGCTAAAAACAATGTAAAATATCCAAATCCCTTCTACTTACTTCCTAACACTTTATGCGATTGTATTTATTGTATTTTCAAAAGTGCAAAGGCAAGGATGGAGTTTCTGGTTTATTTTCTACAGTTAGGAACAAAATGGCAGCTAAATTCATTTTCTAGTTGTTCAATGCCACAAAGATGAGGGTATTCATAAAATCTCACCTCCTGAATTCTGTGCTGGATTGTTCACATGAGAATTCAACAAATGATGTCTTAAATGTTCTTCATAAACTGCAATTATTTTGAAGCTGATGGTGAAGAGCCATTCGACAGCAATGAGTTAATTCCATATCTTCTTGTGGGAGATCATGCAAAAAATGGAATAAATTTCAACATTGAAATGTCCTCCCAGCATATTTACATTTATATGTCTTCTGACTCTCACAGCTGATAAAACGAAAACACCTAAATCATATTTTCAATATCAACTTTCCAATAAGAGATGCAATAATTTGTTAATTGCACGTTCAACATCTCAATTACTTTTCAATTTCCAGAAACAAGGATTAAATTTCAGAGTAATGCACCATGGAAATAGCACCTTTGACCCATTGAGTTCACACTAACCATCCCACGTGATTTTACATAAACCTTTTCTGCTTATACAGCCTTCATTTTCTCCCAGGTGTAGCAGAAACCCATACAGTTTGCAGTAACTGACTCAGATTCCTGTTCATATTTATCACATTTACATCAACACATAGAGTGAAATATACTGTTTGCATTAACACCAACAAAACCTAGCGAAGTGCTGGGGCAACCCACAAACAACACTGCACAGCCAGGTGCCAACATAGCAGGCCCACAATACTCCGCAGAAGAACACAGGACACAACAAAACACAACACGACAGCAACAAAAGAACAACAACTAATCAAGCCCCTTTCACCCTTCCCACCCACGCACAGACAGTCCTCTAACTTCAGAACAGTCCACCAGCCTCCTGTCTTCAGGCACCAGTCATCGGGCTTCAACTTCCGGACTACTGATTGACCTTTGGGCCCTAATCTCTGGTGTTAACCCCCAGATTGGTTAATGACATGACCCCAGACTCCAGGTTTGAACTGACTCATCAGTCCTTATCCCTCCTCAGGCCTCTTCTCCTGCTCGCACAGACTCCTTTAATGAAGTCAGCAATCCACATGTCTTCATATTGGATTCGGGAAAGAGGGTGGTCTGGAGGAAACCCGCACAGTTTGAGAGAGAATGTACAAACTCTGCACCGGCATTCAGCTGAGGTCAAGATAGAACCGGGGGCACTGAAACTGTAAGGTGAGCATGCAGTCAATTCTGATACACAATAATTAATCACTCGTTATGGTAGCCACCAGGTAGGCAGATGTATTGTAATCTTCAACAATTACCAACTTGTCAATAGTAGAATTTTTGGTTTTCCATCATGGCATTTCGTCAATCAGTAACTATGCTTGGTGCAATGATTTAGTATTTAAAACGAAATGGAAAGACTTCCATTAATGCAAGTGATATTACTTTAAAAGAGCCATGTTGTTTCGAGAATACAGTCTAATTAGATTTAAATCACCATTATATAGGAAGATTTTTCCTTCCAAATCAAACCTGAGCTGTCAATTTTTTAGATTGAGAGTTCACTGAGTCACATTTTTGAAGCTGCTATCTTAGCATGAAAATTTTACTTGAAGCCTCACCCATATTTTACTGAATTAGTACAGATTTCATTAGCATTTACACTTAACCCCAATATGACTAAGGACACTTGTTTCAGTCTTATTTGGGAGACCTTGTGGTATGCAAATTGTCTGCACCACTGGCCCACAAGAACTGCAAATTTTAAAGAAAAAATTCTTTGGTGTTCTGAAACTGCATGGGGCATGGCAACTACTACTTACAATTTGGTTTTTTTTGTAAAACCTTAATTAATCACTTTAAGATAACTTAATCTCAGCAAGTGGATATAATCTTCCTTAATCTACTGTTTGGCTTAAAAATTGAAATTCTCTCAATTCTGTAAAATCAGCATATAGAGCTTGGGGGAGCCAAGCTAGCTCCAAGTTTAGATCACCATTCACATTAATTTCTGTATACTTTCAAATTGTGAAGCAGTTCTTCTTTCAAATATTAGATTTAACCATTCCACAATTTTCAAACAATCCAGCTAATGAGCTGTATATATAAGCAATAAGAACTGATATGTCTGGGATTTAACTGCAGATTCACACCTTTTTGTTGGGGAAAACTGCATAAACAAATGGTTCCCCCCCCCCCCCCAACACAAGCAGTGATTCTGCAATTAGATCCCAGGCACATCAATTCTTATTGCTCGTAGATATAGCTCATATACAGTCTGTATATGAGCTATATATATAAGCAATAAGAATTGATACAGAAATTCTATTTTATTTCATTTCTCCAATGCCAGCTAATTCTATCTATTGCATTTCCTGTCTTCATTTTACTTTGTCTCTGTCATAGTCTGCACCTTTACACTTTTTCCTTTGCTTTCATTTCTAGACAATTATTTGAAGCCTGCATGTTTCTTTTTGTTTTTGTTTCCCACACTATCCATATGCACCTCATGCTCTTTACTGTCTTGTTGGAGTCTATCGTTCTTTTTAAATAATGCACCACACATTGGTGAAACAGAAGCTACCAATGTCTGGAGGTTGGGTCTAGACTCTTGCTTGAAGCTGAGCTGTGAAGAACAATGAGAGTGTGTGAGGGATTGTATCCTGGCCTGAGGTTCTGGTCAGGTTGGAAAGTAATGTGGTACTGTGGGTGGTTAGGAGTTTTTCTCATGAGTGGGTGAAGATGGATTTACCATATTCATAGAATGATGGTAGGACAGAGTCCAGCAGGAAGCATTTGATCCTCTGTTAAAGTTGTAGCAGATGATCCTAATCTAAGTATTGTATCATCAAGTTATCATAATGCGAAAATGGAGTTTTGTACCTGTGTTGGGGATTGGATCAGGAAGCAGGCATGAGTAACAAGGGTTGACCTCTAAACTGGAGCATCTGGGATCCAAAATGATGAAGGGTAAGTAGACTTGAGCCATTGGGGACACCTCTATAATGTTAGAAATTAGGTTCATTTTTCTGCCTGAGTCTGCATGAGTGTCATTCCACAGATCTTGGTAGTTGGGTGAATGCAAGGCTGAAGTACTGGGTTCAAAGTTTAAAGTTCAAAGTAAACTTTTTATTAAAGTACATACTGTATACTACCCTGAGATTAATTTTCTTGCAGCTATTCAGAAATACAAAAAAAATCAATGAGAATCTGCATACAAAGACTGACAACCAACCAATGCACAAAAGAAAACAAACGCTGCAAATAAAAATAATAATAAATAAATAATGCTGAGAACATGAGTTTTAAAGTCCTTGAAAGTGAGTCCATAGTTTGTGGAATCATTTCAGAGTTGAGATGAGTGAAGTTGGCTATGCTGGTTCAGGAACATAGTGGTTGAAGGGTAATAACTAAACCTGGTGCTGTGGGACCTAACCACTCCCCAGTTGCAGCAGTGAGAATGGAGCATGCTTGGGTCGTAGGTGGTGAATGATGGAATAAATATCAGCTGGAATTCTTCAAATGAGGGTGAGAGCAAGATAATACAATAGCTGATTGAACATTGGAGGTTCTAATGACATCAAGTGTGATTAACAATTCTAGACAGCCTGCCATTTAAAGAGGACAGGGTGCCCAACTATGAGTGAGAAAGGAACTGGCCAAATCAGAGCACTAATTTGATTGGTCAGAATCAGGTTTATTATCACTGACATAAGTTGTGATATTTTCTTTTGCAGCAGCAGTACAATGCAATACATAAAAAGTTACCATAAGTTACAATAATAAATAAATAAACAAATAAATATATTAATACTTGAACTAAAAGAGAGCAGAATAATGTGGTGGTTTTCCTGAGTTCATGGAGTATTCAGAAATCTGATGGCACAGGGGAAGAAGTCGTTCCTAAAACATTGAGTGTTTATTTTCATGCTGCTCTTTTTCCTCCCTGATGGTAGTAATGAGAAGAGGGTGGCTCCTGGACACGGGATGCTGCCTTTTAGAGGCATTGCTTTTTGAAGATGTCCTCAGTGGCAGGGAGGCCAGTGCCCATGATGGAGCGGGCTGAGTTTACAACTCTCAGCAGCTTTTTCCAATCCTGTGCACTGGCACCCCCATTTCAGAAAGTGATGCAGCCAGTTAGAATGGTCCATGCTGGCATAACCATTGGTGGTGTGGACTTCGGTGTCATTTAACCATCTGATGGAGTGATGATATTGTAATGAAACTACAGTATTAGCTTCAACGATAGAAAGGATATACTCAGCAATATCACAATAATGAGATGTGGACAGCAGGAAAGTATCACCCAGTCTTAGCTGGAGGAAACAGAAGTTGCTCAAACATCTGCTTTCAGAAATGGATTTAGTTGTAGCTCGATTGTTGCTACGCATGAACTCTGCCCTCCTTCCTTTAATCCACAACCTTCCGGTTCTTATCTAGAACCTATCTAAACATGACAGTTTAATGACATTGCCCGAAAATAAATTAAATTCTATCTGATTGTAATGTCAGGTTCAAACACTCCCGGTAAAAGTTTGTGAGATTTGGGAGCGAGGATTTATTAGCTATTCTCGATGAACACTTTCGGAGGCAACTCAAATTTTTCTTCACTTTCGAAGCTATTTCCTAAATAACTTCATTGCCCTCGACCCTTATATCATGTTCAGTGAAGAAGTTTAATCACCGACAGGAGAACTATTCGGTGGTCACAGAACGACGAAAGAAAATAAAGCGTCCAGTGGCATTGATCTTTAATCGCATTTGAAGACAACAACGACTGTTAAATCACTAAATTCGAGAGAATTTCGTATTGGTCCCATAATTATCAAAATAAATGTATCAGGAAACTGTTTTTGTCGCAACATGTATAGTACATAATTCTCTGTCAAAGGGCCTACATGGAATTCAAGGAAATAGTCTGACACTTTGGCCAGAAATCAAGGAATGTGTTGCATGGAGTGGCAAAGAACGTCTTTACAGATTAGGACGGGCATAGTCAACACAATTTCATAACAGAGGACAATTTACTGTTAAGGTTGAAAAGCGATTGATACTCTCTTTGTTCAACTCCCATCCTAGTTTTTATTTAGCTAACTGTCTGATGTCAGGATCACAGTATTCCAGATAAATATTCCAAACCAAAACGATTGCAAAGAGCTTCCTGCAATAAAATGCATCTGCAGAGTGGTAATTACTGGAGGTATTGGACCAAGTAAGTGGTGATATCCTATAGCCACCGGACAGTTTTGTGAATAGATTGTTTTTAATCGCAGTCATTACCTTCCCGGCGCTTTTTTTTTTGTGTCTGTCTGACATCGTCAGTGAACACGATTACAAATGTAACGCCAAGATGTGCAGTCACGTGATCTCACCTACAACAAGTCGTTCAAGTTCGTAGTTCATGAGTAAGGTATTACTGAACTGTAGCTCGTTTCCAATATACCATAGATTTCGGTTTTCCTGGATGGCAGGTACATATGCCTTTAAAATGGGTTTTATTCGCTTTATTACACAATATTGTATCATATCAATTTGAGATGAAATCTTGTTCAAGTCATTCTTTATATCTGATCCGAAGAAAGCCTAATCTCAGAATGCTAGGTTTTGTAACCATCCCAACACAGCAACCACTGATACGAAAGTGATTATTAATCTTACGCATTTTACGACAAATAAAGAAAACCTTTGGGTAATGAGCAAGTTAAAAGAACCTATGCCGCTGTCTTAAACATTTCAAATTGTCCATTCAACGAGAACAATGAACAAGAACTTCATCGGCAGTACTTCAGAAAGCATTTCATTACCAGATCACGCCGATGTGGTGACCTATTCAATTCGATGTAACTTCAGCAATATATCACCGCTGTGTTGGAGATGCACCAGAAATAATCACTATTAGCGCCAGCAACAACTCTAAACTGCTATCACTTGTTTGCAGTTAAATATTAAACCTGGCTCATTGAGGAAGGATGCGAATGAAAGCAAAGTCTTAAAAAAAGACTTCGGGGGCGAAATGAGATGCAACGTATTAGTCGCGAATAGCTCCCGTGTCTCGACAGCTTGAATGTCTGTAGTTCCAAATAAACTGTTCAGTTCAATAGAAGCAGAGAAACAAAAACATGTTAAAGCCACCAAATAAACAAGATGCGCTATTCACACTGGCCGGCTTGGAAACAGAATGGTCAACAGAACTTCTTTGACAGGAAACTAAAGAAATTAGATTATTATATGATTTTGTTAGGTTAGGAAATATAAGCAAAGTACAAAGATAAATTTAATTTAGCAACGATGATATTTAACAGAATATAACCCCATCCTTCCCTGGAAACTATATTTTCTTTGTGTTTGTAAATCTGGTACAGGTCAATAAATAATACTAAAAAAAGCGGGTGGAGGCGGGTCGGGGATCGCACCTTCACGTCAGTTATATATTGAGCCCAGCGTTAAGACTGCGGGCACAATGCGGGAACGTCCTTAACAAGCAGCTCTTTTATTTTAATTAACAGGAGCAACCCGCTCGCCAGTCACACGCTCAACCCCGAGCAGTGACAGGATAATTCCCACCGACTCCAGTCTAGAACCAGCTTTCCAACATCAGCATCCATTTTCCTGCTGGAACCGAACTGATAAAGGTAACGGTAAGTTGCACTTTTGAAAAAAATTCCCATTTATTTTGGGAATGCAATTATGAATCAGGCTCAACGTGCGGAATACTTGGTGGTTTCTTAACAAAGGGCATTAATATTTTCCCCTCTGAATTGCCTAGCAACGCGGTTCAGGTTCTCAGGAGCTGTAGACGCCGAATTCTGTGGGGATCTTGATTAATAGCAGGTATTGTTAAAACACCTAGCCGGGTCACCTGCATCTTACCCAGTATATAATTATTAGCTTTTGCAGACCCTGAAGTCTCTGTCGAGTAGTATACCACTACATTTTATGTGCGTGTACAGTTATGGGCCGAGTTTCTTTTTATAAGAAAACAGCTTATTTTACCCCCCCAAAAAAAAGCCTTTTAAATGGTTTTAGTTTCAAGAAACAAAACTAAGTGTTTCAAGGAATGGGAAAATAAAAAAATAGCAAAAAAAAAAAATTCAATATATTCTAAGCAGCCTGAATCGAATGTGATTTCAAGTTATCTATTATTCGCATATCCTGTTGAGATACTTCCAATACGTCGGTATTTTTTTTTTTAAAGAGTTTGGGAGCCTCAGTGGGCTTAAACATTCTATGGTCTGAGAACGCTGAGTATTCCCAATATAACGATTCATTCACGCCATACCATCAAAAAGCTTGGCAAAACCTAAACAAAAATATTTCACGACTTTTGGATGGGGCTGTGTATTAAATATTGTAATGGAAAAAAGTACCACGGATGTTTACATTGCAAAATGGTCTTTAAATATACAAATTTCGTAATTAGCTGATTTCGTCACGTACCGGTATTGGTTGTCTGGTTAATTAATAGCGACGTTTTCTAGTTAGGAACTCGTAACTAAGTGTGAGTTAAACTGAAATGACAATGCCACACAACACACATTCAGCGTAATCAGTCTACTGCAGAGCCGAGAGGTTTTTTTTCAATGGATGCGGTGGGGAGCGCTGCTGAGGGAGCAGGGAGGGGTGGGAATTCAGTGGTGGGGGTTGATGTTGGGTTGCGGTGGTACCGGTGTAAAATTGCCAACTCTTTTCGAACATTCCGTGGACATCGTATTGTTATATACCAATATTTAAACAATTAAGACGCAAAACACACTTATTGAGAGCAGAGATAGAGGGACTGGAGCATCTCAAAGTCTATGACAGTTATGTTAATTTGAAATATATGAGGAGTATGCCAGGCCCCTGTTTAAATATGGCATCACATTTAGCCTTTGTTCTAGAGATTCCTCTTCCATTTTGGCCTGGCTTTTGCTCGCACGTTTATCACTCACATCACCAATCTGCTCTTCCACAGAAATCAATTCTGTTAAGATTAAGCACAATTTCAGAGTATAACGACTGCGGCTGAATACTTCAGCCAATATGTATGTCATTTTGTCCTGTTTAACAAACTTGATTGCGTTTTTCACGGACAAGGTATAAGGATCAATTTTAACTTTTTTTTTGTCTATAAGTCCTCCCTGCGCGTCCCCTCTGTTCCACTTGAGCATGTCTTGTTCACTCGGATTCACCTGTTACTTAATGAGATCTCCCCTCACACTCCGGACAACGGCGATCCCTCTGGAATTTAGTTGCAAAAAGCTGTTGGCTAATCTTCTATAATAACTCTTCTGAATTGTTACTTTTCCATTTGTGCAATAAATCCGCACTTTGTCTTCGAAGAGGAATCTTGTATTCGAAACATGTTTTAATCTAGTTAGGATAGGTGTACGCTCTCAGTGGTATATAGTTAAATGTTACATGTGAATCTATCTGAGCTGCTAAACTTTACATACTAGGCATGAATTCACGAATAATTGTTACTCCTAAATGTCCAAGTTGCAGTAGTGGTGGATGTTACATTAAAATGTTAAAGTAAGACCGTGGCACTGAATGAAAATCAACTCTTCAGGTGAAAATAGATAATTAAAAATCGTTCAGGTTTATTCGGCAATCCCGGGTTCCTGAGCAATACGTACCCCAAAATAAATTAGTGGTGAGAAATTCCAAAGTATTTCAGTGGTGTTTTAGCTTTAGGTGACTGCGGCTTGTGGCGAAACATTTGAACTGATTGTGTATAGCCTGCGTATGCAAGCTAACATTGAGATTCTGTTGAAGCAGGGATATTAAAACATTCATGGTTTTAATGATCGAGCTGCAACTTTAATTGTGTTTGCATTCTCCACAATGCATCTGCTATTGCGGTGTATGTCTTCACAATGTTTAGTGTGCACCGTTTCCCCGCCTTGGCATGCTAATTTAATTGCATTAAAGCTGGACATTCCCCCCTTGAATTCACCTTTACGGATATTCCTTTAGGGAACATCAATTAATGGGGAGCCAAACAATATATTATACAACATCTTATCTGGACAACGGCAGACGTTTTATTCATGTGATCCAAATTAAAGTAAGAAAACGTTAAACCTCCGTTTATTTGAAACATTTGCTCCTTCCATGTGACAATAACTGTATCTTCTAAATAAAGCCACACATACGATTGTTGTAATATTCAAATTAGATATAATGGGTTTATTCTCCTAGGTATTTATAAAACACCGCTATGTCAGAGAAAAATATATAATTCACTTTCTTACAAGCCTAGATCCTAAGTGGTTTCTACCTTCTGCAATGTATCTAGCTGATTTCCGCGCCTGTTAACTGATACAAAAACAATGCCCAAAAGTTGTTGACTCAGAATTTGAGCAACAAACATAATCAGCCCATGTGTTGTGGCAACGTCCTGCCATTGACGCAGTTAACTTAATTTGTATTTCTGTGTTGTATACTCAGAACGTGCAAGGGTAAACTGTAAATTAAATAGAAGGTATCGATAAATGGAGCTGAGATGAGTCACATTTTAAAAAGTTATAATTTTAGAATTACTGGATACCAGGATTACAAAACAAAAATCTGCTCTCCTTGTCAACAGCTCATCACCCCGTGTACCTTACTGCGCCTGATGGAGCGAACCAAGAGATCACATAATTAATTAAATGAATACAGATGTATGGGTTTAGCCATTTTTGAGTTATGTTATTGTACCCGGCCAATTACTGGTAATAGAGCCATTGAGCAGAGATAGATATGTAAATTTAAAATCGGTTTTCTTTTCCCCCGAAATGGAAAAATAGCTCCTCAGCTCTTATGCACCTGCAGGTTTGCATAGAACTAGAGGAAGTGCATTATCCAACAAATGGAAAAGAAAGTACTCCAACTTCAGAGCATGTTAATTGAATTCATTCAATCAAGCTTGGGTTATGATTGAGCTTTTATCTGTCAGGTCGTTTGTACGGATAGAAGACTTTTACATCCATCCTTTATGCGGTGGCTCTGTGTTTAGAAAGCGTTTATCGCTGTGTTTTTTGGCACCTTGGATTCAGGATTATGAAATGGAGAAACATAAAATGTGTTATTTTGTTTAGCCAACCTGACATGGCTAAATCCACGAGGATAATTCGCCTTCAGGCGCATAGGAGATCCTAATATTTGATGTTTGTTTGAATTTACATAAGGTCCTCATTAGATTGCCTTTAATTAGAGTTAAATACGTATTCATTAGTTGAATTTAACGGGTTCCTATTGGTCAGGTTTATTGCCTGAGAATAATACAGTATTTGCGTAGACCTACTTATTTTAGTGGTGTTTACATGAGATTGCAGAGATTGGAATTAAAACATTAGAATTCTCATCTTCCCTTTCACCTCCCCCCCCCCACCCACCATTAAATGGTTATAGTGTAAAACTGTTATATGAAAAGCTGAGATTTAATGAATAAAGACGTACACAATAATGCAAAATAAAATGAGTTAGATAGGTTGACTTCCAGCTCAACACTGAGAACTGTCTCATATGCCAAAGGGCCATGAACTTGCGAGGGTGAAGAGGAGCCCGCTTGTTTGTAGCCTAATACAATAGTTTAATTTTGGAACAGTGCTCATCCACAATATATTAGCTGTCATACGATCGGATAACATTGCATGCGATTACATCACATAACAATATGCTGGGAGCGAGATCATGTAATGTATTCAGACGATCCAAACGATTTATAATGACCATTAGCAGATTTATAGATTTACAGATATTCTTCTCGCATATAGCTTAATAAGTAATTTTCCCATTTTCTACTTTCGTTCAATAATCTATTTTGAGTTTACCTCACGAGCAATTAGTGTGTTTATATACTTGGAACTTCTAGTTCTCTGTTATCGGGTATGCAGTGGGAATGACAGATTCTTGTTTTAGAACAGAATTTTGCAAAATTATACCAGTGAAAATAATTGTCGATAACTATTAACATGTGACGGCAACATGAAAAACATCCTCAAGGATAATGGGGATTTCCTTTTAAGTATTTCTGCGCCCATGTATAGCTATCACTGCTCTATTTATAAGCCATTGATTTCTGTACAAAACGGCTAATTGCATTACTTACAGCAAATAACAGCCCTGCTGTACATAGTATAGCGTGCCAGCAACAAACAAATCACTGCTTATTTCACTTGATTGACTTCATTTTCACATGAAATTGTGCCTTATGAGCTAAACTCTGGCAATCTGGCTAGTGTACGTACCCGCTAAGCAGTGCACACTGCTAATTGAATCTGTTTAAAAATAAAAGCTCCTCCATATAATAAATGTTCATCTTACAGCTGTAACTAAGGGACAAAGAGCGAGCTATCAGTTAATTTACAGGTATGATGCTGGCTACGAGCTTGCATCTTGCTGGGAAATTTAATCTGTATGTTTTGCACGCGATCTAACGGTTGTATGTGAGATCCCAAGGGGACTTGAGAAGAGAAACTCTATAGACAGGAACCCTCATACAGACCGGGATATAGGTGTGATCAAACACTCGGCAGCTGGCCCGGCCAAGACTGGGGCTAAAACAGCTAGTCAGAGGATTTATTCTAAACCAATTAGTTTAAACTCTATATCAGGACAAGCATATGGGGTGTGAGGAAGAGGCAGAGGGAGGCAAAGACAGGGAGAGAAACAAAGACAGAGACGGAGAGCCGTGAGAGGCAGAAATGACAAAAAGTATTCGAGGCAAAATTGAGTTAATCTTGTTAACAAAGTACCTTGTGGTAACTAAGTGCTGGCTTTTGACAACGAGTAAACATTTGGGAATGGGACGTGGTGTAGTTTTTAGTAACATAGCCAGTCAACTTGAAATACAGTTAGTAATTTCGCAGAGCACGATTAAATGTTGTTAACGAATAGAACCAGTCTCCGTGTAACAAGGACATGAATGGCCTGTTCTCTTGCCCCAGATCATATCGCACGTATTCCTCTGTAAGCTGCACTTCGAAACTCTCAGAGTTCCAATTATATTTTTTTTGGTAAAGGGGGCGTAATATACCGCATATTCAGAATGATACATTTTAGACGGTAGAATGGGAAGGAGAAGTTTGTGTCTATCTAATCGAATGGTGTGTTAGGGTGCATTTAAAACAAGTGTACCTGTTCAGTTTACCGACAACTTAAAATCGCCAAAGAACGCCCACGGTGTGTGGAAAAAAGATATCGAGTCATGATTAATGCTTAGAACAGTTCTCCTGTTGTGTGTCGCTTATCATTATAAATTGCAAGTGTGAAATGCCACTTCAGTATTCAAAACATTTTCCTGCAGCGGTTTCGAATTGCAACTACAGAGCAACCGCATTAATATCATTCTAGCAGTTGGAAGGTGCGTGGCCGTGACCCCTTCAGCCTCAGGGTGTAAGGAGACAAGGGAAAGGAGGTAGATTCAAACTAGACATTCGTACACTTCACCTCATGATGCAAGGCCATGCTATTCGTGTGCGTTTCAAGCCTTCGCCCTCTCATACGTCACTTTAACTCTAAACTGGATTAAAGATTGAGTTCTTTTGCCAAGGATGTGGAAGTTGAGAGGGGGAAATTGGCGCAAGACCTGAAATCCCAGACGCTAAGGTAAATGATAACATATAGATCTTTGCAGTGGCGTAGGAAGCTGCAGGGACCTGCCATTGCCCACCTTCTGAACACATCTGTGGTCACACCCTCTTGTAGCGTAGGCTTCCCCAGATAGATGTGAAGGTTTAAACTATAAAGTATTATAGGAACAATAAGGCATTAGGGTACGATTTGTTTCAGCGGTCTGTGGAAATGACAGGACTCCTTCCCTTATCATTGCGGGCTTGATCAAATCCCGTACACCAATTGAATCATTAGGAAGAAATTAATGCTAGCATTGCTAAAGCAGTTCAATTATATGAAATATATAAGTTTATGTTGACTTTAAAGGCACGTGTATTCTCACGCAGGCGCGCAGCGTCTCTAAGAAATTAGCTGAATGAACAGCTACACACACACACACACACACACACACACACACACACACACACACACACACACACACACACACACACACACACACACACACACACACACACACACACACACACACACACACACACACAATACCATTAGCAAGAGATATTTTGTGACAAATTCCTGTTCTCTTGACCACTGTCCTCTGAACAGTTGGATTTCAAACTTGGAATCAAAGGATAATTGGCTGGGGTCTTTCGGAATAGTTTACTCAGTTTAGAATTCCAACCATTTCAATGGCTGTGGTCAGGGATTTTTCATGAAACGAACTCGTATCAGAGGTCCCAGGCCTCCTCATTAATCCTATGATAAATTTCATGCATTCATAAACGGGAACACATCTCCCTTTGGTTAAAAAGGGAAAACTTCAAAACAGAGACAACCCCCTTCCTTTTTCGTGCTGTTTAGCTTCGTGAAATCGGTGCAGTCCAGATTAGTCCTTACTTCCAAAACAGCAGTGTTCCGGCTTGCGGGGCTATTAGAGAGCTATGCGATGACGTGCTAGCTGTGCTGAACGTTTTGCAAGCTCCGTCTGTCCAATGCTGAAAGCGGCCACTGATTTTCACAGTGGAGCTGTCACCCTACGTGACCACATACAATAAAATGCTTTGACTATCGGCACAATACTGACCGGAGAAATGCACGGTGGTTCTGACTTGCTTTCCAGACCCAGATGACCTTTAAATTCATGTTCCTTCACTTGAGGAGCAAGCTAGTCCATTTTGTGCCACACTACCTGCGTTGAATTTTAAATACAGACTTTCGGGCAAAGCACTTTATATCCCTTACACTTTTTAAAGAAGTTTCTGAACTTGTCCAGCTTGGTCTAACTAAATTTTGTTAAAAGCAGTTCTCTATCTTTAACAAGCAAAGATCATGGTTGTTGAATAATGCCGCATTCTCTCTAGAATTATCTGTTTTCGATTTTAGCACAGAAGACACTTCTGTACAGTTTATATTACCGTTTTCACAAAGCGAAGCAAACATTTAAAAATTGAAATGTATCATCCTATTTAAGAACACCTGTTGCTCCGAAGATAATAAAAAAGAACCTCACAATTCTCGCGTTACCCAATCGGGATGTCGCGTTAACTAACCACATTGGAAAAGCAAACCCGCCTGGAGTTGTCAATGACCGTCCGTCAATAGCCAATGAAAAGAGTATGACAGGGTTTTGTAATGAAAAGGATTAGGTGGCAGTCTATCGAACTCCTCCTACCAAATTATCCCACTGTGCCCTGGCGAGAGGCAGAGACTAATAGGCAAAAGTGTGAGCTCCCAACCAGTGAGCTACAATCGGATCAGCAAGGACTGGAGCTGAGGAGTCAGGGGAATGCTGCTAAAATCACCCTAACATCCTTGTTTACCCGTTATTTAAAACCGGTCTATAGGGACGACCTCTCTCATAAACCTTGGCATTGTACGGTCCCCCGCAACAGCTAGTGCTGACCAGATTCCCCGCCTGCCGAAGATTTTGACGTGTTGTATTCTCCCCGTTCGAGACTGTCAGTTTATATATTTTTTGTTTTAATTGTTTTGTGGCAGTTTGTCCCATGGTTTAAGTCGGGGTCTGTATGGAAGTACTAAGAGCCAGGTCCGTGGAAGACACGTGTACTTTCCGTCAATCAGCAATGCTTTTTCACGGAATCTCTGGGGGAGAGATCCAGGGAATCATGGAGGAAATGGAAAGGAGATCCAAGTCGGAGTCCCGTCTGGCTAAAGGAGTCCAGATGAACGGAAGAGAAGCGGTAAGAGCGAAAACAGCAACTAGATCGGATTTGTGTTTTTTTTTGAAACACGGACAACTAATTTGTTTCTTCGCTTCTGAAGTGTTTCCGTGCTTAGAGACTCGGTTAAGTGCATTTTTGTTTTGAAAATATTTCAGTGACATTTACAGAACGTTGTGGCATTAACACTTCGCAGCTACAAAAAAGGATCTTTGTGTCTGCTGGACAATTTGCTCTTGTGACTAAAGATACATATACAGAATAAAATTATAGCAGAAAAATATGCAGATAATCAGTCGCTTTGTGAACATATGTAGGTCCTTAATCAGTAGGGTGATTCCACAACATAGTCTTAATAGCTTTATAACCCATCAATTAAGCATCAATACACTGGCCGATTTAACTTTTATTAATGCCGAATGGAAAATTGTATTTACACTAATAGCGATTCGCAAAAGAAAAGTACACTTTACTCAAATGCCCGCCAGTAAGATCTGTTTGAATGATTGCGAATTCCGCCTAAAAGATTTAGCAGAGCAACGTTTACTTTATCCTGTGTTGTACAACTTAAAATAGGATAACTCGTGAAGCTTAACGGCGAAACAGTGGATAGAGTAAATGGAATATAAAATATACTGGTTTACTTCAGTCTTTTATACAATAGTTGGACTCGTCCTGATGGCATTCGCTTACTCTTTATCAGTCTTTTCTGCACATTTATTTGTGGTGACGTTTCAACTTGACATTAACCGGCTTTTAAAATCTCTGCTTCCAGACCATGCCTTCTATTAATTCGGATAAACCTGCCTTGTGCGCCGGCTGCGGTGGTAAAATAGCTGATAGGTATTACCTGCTGGCTGTAGACAAACAGTGGCATCTAAGATGTCTAAAGTGCTGTGAATGTAAACTCGCTCTGGAGTCGGAATTAACTTGCTTCGCCAAGGACGGCAGCATTTACTGCAAGGAGGATTACTACAGGTAATCAGACACACCTCTTTCAGATTCCGAAAATGAACCGTGCAAATTGTTCTGCACGTGAAGATTACTAACGCTCGACTTAACCCGATCACATTAGGGTCCGGCTTTCTTTGTTGAATTGCAGTAAAGCCGTATTTATTTTCCAGCGAAATACTAACCAGTTCGGTGTTAAAATTCGCGTATAAAGGCAGTTCGTTGTTTCTTTGTATTTAAACAGATTCGGAAGTTGGCGCGACCGTCAGTAGACAGCCGCGTTAATCGGGATTTGCCGTTAAAACAGACGTGAAATAATTGCGTCGGTTTGACAGGGAAGCTGTGCGTTTTACTTCCTTTGTTGTAGGCCCATGGGAAGAAAGCAACTATGTCAATCGCAACTCTGCTTTTTGTTTACTAATTATGCGGCCATAACTGTACGTTTGCCTGTTGTGGAGAGTTTAAGCCTTACAATAATAAAAAAAAAATCTGGGGTCAGTAGAGTGTTACAACAAACGTCAGCAGGCATAAATGAGTACCTGTTTTAATTATGTGAGGAGGCAACCATGGAACTAATTTTACTTTATAGTTCATAAAAATGATTTTACTAAAATTGAAATGAAATCAGTCAACATTTGTTTCGTAATCTGATGTTTTGTCTGATTGGATCAGTCGGATTTTTGAAGTTAATTGTAAAAATTTGGTGAACACAAAAGAGGAAATTCTCCAAGTAGTGTGGGAAATCCATGCCCCCAAGTTAGCTAATAACTGGTTAATTTGTTATTCAATCCGTTTACCAACACGGGCACATACAGGCATGGGTGCACGCGTGCATAGAACAACATGGACAAATTCATACAGGCAGGATTTAACAACATGAAAAAGAACTCCTGATTTATAAAACAGGACGAATTTGCTGAACTTCTGTAAAACGAACTCGAGTTCGTGTAGACCATAAAAAAAGCTGAAAGTCGTGTTTAAATGCTAATTAATCAGAAATACAATAACGTACGACGAATTGTTCCTCGGCAGTTTTGAGCTTGGAAATGAATTTTCATCCGGTGCAGAAAGGCATCTATTTCTAAAAGGTTGTGTCCTTTGTTTTTGCAGGAGATTTTCTGTGCAACGCTGTTCCCGCTGCCACCTCGGAATATCTGCCTCTGAAATGGTTATGCGAGCCAGGGACTCAGTTTATCATTTGAGTTGTTTCACGTGTACAACTTGCAACAAAACATTAACCACAGGCGATCACTTTGGCATGAAAGATAATTTGGTTTACTGCAGAGTTCACTTCGAGTCCCTGGTGCAAGGAGACTATCACACGCAACTAAACTACACGGAGCTTGCTGCAAAGAGCGGGGGGCTCGGTTTGCCTTACTTCAACGGAACCGGCACCGTTCAGAAAGGACGGCCCAGGAAAAGAAAGAGTCCTGCCCTAGGAGTTGATATCCCAACTTATAACCAAGGTGGGGAAGCTGTTTGTAAAGAAAATATTGTGTTAAAAATAATAATGAAAACGCGTTAAATATTGTGGAAAATACCAGCTGCCAATTTGCTCATAATACAGCTAGCACACGTCAAAAATCCTTTCAACTTTTAAAATTACCTAAACACATACTACCAGAGTAATATTTCCAATGAGTTCGCAAATCAACAGATAACATCTCAAACGTCCACTTCTAACTTACAACCTACTGCCAAAGAACGGTTTAGAAATGCTTCATTTATATAGTTCGTATTATGCAAATACCTCGTGAAAAAAAAATCCTTTAAGTGGAACCCATGTTATCCATATCAGTTTCTTTTTGGCAAACCTCCGAGGTATTTGTTTTCTTTAACCGATGGAATCTTGTTCTTTTTTTTTCGCGTTTGGTGGGTCAGAAATCGTTCTGCGCATTTCGATTTTTCGTGAATGCAACTGAACATAATTTCATAAATTTCGACAAAAAATAAACGAACGTTTTGTAGACGTTCCACACACTGAACCCAATTATATACTAGTTCATTGTGTCCTTTGTAGATATTTCTTAATTGCGATTTTTCTTCAAAGCAGTTTGGCGCGCACGCTGGAGTTTGATGTTCAAATGAATGGAAGAAGAATCACGTAATCTGGAGGTTAATTGTTTTGTGTTAATTAGACGTGACATAGGAATCCCTGGTTTCCAGTCACGCATAAATCACCCCTGCGAGCTCAAAATGCGCTGTAACTTGAAGTACCCTGGCCTATATATATATATATATATATATATATATATATATATATATATATATATATATTCCTTTGCCGTCAGCATTCATTTTCGACTAAAGTAAAATAATATATCCTTTTAAATATTCATTATTTTCGTATTGAAGCTTTCTTGCCAGGAAGAAGAGTGTTTTTTATTCACTTCGGGTAGAACTCACTGTCCACTTTGTATGACAATCATAATATTCATATGAGCTTTTTAACGGTGACATGGTAGCAGATTATAATTACTTTTAAAGATGGATTTGAAGATACCTAATACAATCAGAATGTTGTTCAGTAGTTGGTACTAATTTCTGCATATGTACTGTAATTGAAAATTCGAACCACTTATCACGCATGTTATTTTCTATCCAATGAAAATGAAGATGCGCTAAGATTCATCTCATAAAAACTGCTTAATGAGATTCGTGCGATTCACAGGGACGGAAAACTCTGTCGAGTTCCTGAGTACAGTGTTTGAATTCATTGAGATATAATCTATAGATATAGTTTCCTCAAAACAAAAAGTTAGTAACTTTAGGAGTTTTTAAAAAAATGAAACTGCACCTCGTATTTCTCTAACTAGAAAGGTATCCTTGCTGAACTAATTACTTACGCCCTTCTATAGAGAATAATCTAAAATATTAAGATTAATGTCGAAATCACCCTTGCGCAAACTGGGTAGACGGCCATCACACTGAAATTATACCTAAACAACAAATATAAAACAGTCACATAGAAAGTGATTTAACATCAATAATTCTACCCATTTACTAAAAAAGTAATAAGCTTTTGACTTGTGGCAAATATAGTTAGAAAGGTATGTGTTTTTAAAATAAGGTTTTATTGATTACAACAACATAATGGCTAGGAAACGCCTTTCAAATTCCAAACAAGGCATCTTCTTGCATTTACTAGGAGTAACGCCGAACTGTTAGTTGGATTAATAAATGCAACACACATTGTGGTAAATAGTTTGCGATTGGTAGTTACAATTACCCTAGCAAAACTTATCAGTGGTGGACGCACTCAGTTAAATTAACTGCTGCAAACGTACTTAACGAAATTGATTCCTCCCAGGGGTTTAGTATCAAACATGTTACTTCACACAAGAACAAGGCTATCGCCTTTTGCGTTAACATTATTTGTAATATAATATTTTGAGGAGAACTTTTCAAAATGTAAAAAAGTTTGGGGGCTTGATAGCATTTTTATAAGTAGAACAGTAGGCTGCTTTAAGAAAATCGAGCTATTGTGGAGCTAACAGAAGCTGTATTACAACTGATAGCGATAACAATTGTATCATTACATTGAAACACAATTTTCAGGGATAAGGGATTAGCGCCATCTAGTGAAGAGGAGCATATGAAAGAACGTGCACACGAGTAGCAGAAGCAATTCTCTGTGTGAGAGGTAATTAATACACAGCATGGTTGTATTTGTGAATCCTAGGGTGCAACGAAAACGACGCTGACCATTTGGACAGGGAACAGCAATCGTACCCACCAACCCAGAAAACCAAGCGCATGCGCACATCCTTCAAACACCACCAGCTTCGCACCATGAAGTCCTATTTCGCCATAAATCACAACCCTGATGCGAAAGATTTAAAGCAACTTGCTCAGAAAACTGGGCTCACCAAAAGAGTTTTGCAGGTAAGAGACATTCGTATTTATAATCAAGATTTAAGCCCTATTACCCCATCTCTCCTTAATGTTCTATAGCTACCAATGAGAGAACGCTCTCAGTTCAAAGCACTGACACATGAACAGAGTAATAATTAATAGAGACAAATAATTTGGGGAAAAAAGAACAGTTGTGGGGGTGGTATACCACAAAGATTTACAATTGAGAGTCATTGTCTATGTTTCATCCACTCTTAAATTTATGTTAAGGTTGGTAACACCAGTGTTCCTTTCCGTCCCAGATTGTAAGCACCTTGATTGGTTTCGATCACCCCGAGAAATAGACTCCTGAATATCAAGATATAGTAAACACGTCAATACTTTGGCTTTGAATACATAATTCGGAATAGTTATACCTCAGAACGTACCTAAAATGATAATTCTCCAAACTTGCTAACCATTAGAATGAAATACATTTCCAACGGCGCATGTTAATTAATGTCTGAAAATTAAATAATTGTAGGATCTAATAGCACGATATACATTTATGAGCAATGGGAAATAGCTGCTGACAGACCATTATCACAAAATCAACTCAAGTATGACAGCTAAGAAGAGGGAGCTACTGATTAGTTCCAATGCCCGGATTGATTAACTTTGCGGTAGCGCCCCGGATCACTTGATGGGCTGTGGAACTGAGAGGGGCCGAGGGGTGCGTGTGTGTGTGTGGGGAGGGGGTGTTGTAGAAGCACTCTGGAGAGCTTTCACCACTTCATCACACACTAACATTACAATGATGGTGGATGCAACATACGACTCGAATAAACTCATTCTATATTTTTAGTTCTTTACTCGTTAGGTAACAAGTTGATTTGTGTTCAATTGTTATAAACATAACTAGCATTGTCTAGGCGAATCAATGATATTAAATGTTACCAGTTTCTGTTTGCATTGTCACAATCAGCAGCCCCAATCCATTTAATGCTGATCTAGTTAATTGTTAGTTTTAGCTGTTTAAATAATTTATCTATATATCTATCTATCTATTTATCTATATAAAGCAATAATTTGTGGTTTGTGATTAGATAATAGCATCAAAAAATCGGTAAAAAGATTACATGGGATTGGTTTGCAGGTTTGGTTTCAAAACGCAAGAGCCAAATTCAGAAGGAACCTTTTGCGACAGGAGAATGGGGGTGTTGATAAACCTGACGGCACTGCACTGCCCGCCCCGCCCCCAGCAGACAGGTCCGGCGCCGCTCTAAGTCCAAGCAGCACTTCGACCACTTTAACAGACTTGACCAATCCCACTCTGTCAGTAGTGACGTCTGTGACCACTAACCTGGACGTGCACGAATCCGGGAGTCCGTCACAAACTACCTTAACGAACCTTTTCTAATATTTTTAGCAGATTCCTTTACAACAGAACAAAAATCCCTGGGAAGTAAACAAAAAACAAGTCCTGTTGTTGTGTAGGATGATTTTTGTTAAATAACTGATATGAATATATATATTTTTTGTTTATTGACGAATTCTAGTTTACAACAGTAGAAAAAAAAACAGTTTACAAAAAATGTCAATGGACTGTGCAGTGGTGACTGCGCATGCTGGAATATAATTCCATTTCCAATAATATCTTCCTTAAGGCTTCCAGTTTAAAAATTTAAAGATCCATCAATCTTAGATTTTAAGTTTCCCTCCACACTGGTCATGTAAACATTCTTTTCTCTTCACTTGTGCTGAGCGTGCTCATCATTATTAAGGATGTCTCTGCAACTGCAGGGTTGTCGTAGGGAGAGAGAGAGATTAATAAGGAAATGAGCCGAGTTTTTATAGAGCCAATCCCATGCGCACTCACCAGTGAACATCTGTTCAGCCTATGCGTTATTGTCATATGTACCGGTACCAACATTAATAAATAAAACTCGCCAAGATTATAAAATATACCGTTCTTTGGAAGAGCGGAACATGGTACAGGATCTTCTTTTAACCAAGCGGGATCCATCACAGCTTTATCATGTGCCTTATGATATTTCTGAAGAAAGTCTGTGACGTGGTGTAGATTCGTGTTTCCCTTGTTTGGAGAGAGAGAAAGAGAGAGAGAGAGAGAGAGAGAGCGAGAGAGAGAAAGAGCGAGAGAGAGAGAGAGAAAATCAATGCCCTTCTGACACCTCACAAGTTTTGTATTGTTACCTCTTTTTCTGAAAACCTTTTTTTGGGAAAACTGTTAAAAAAACGGCATTTGCATTTGTCCTCGAAGGCAAATATGAACACTGTCTCACTAGAGTAGTTGGTATTCCCGATGTTAAGTGCTGAAAAGTACGTTCGAGGTTCTTCTGTTGATCTTCGTGTTTATGATTAGTACAGTAAGTGGTTTAATGAGATTGTGGATGTTACTTTGTTTTAAAATGAATACACTGTACAGGAGCGTTCTCCCCTTAAATATTTATGGACCAAACGTTTGTGATATCTTATTAAAATTGTGTGATTAAAACAGTTTGTTTGATCGTTTTCAGTTTAGCCTTATTTCATGCGGCGTTTATATTATGAAATCAAATAAGTTCCTCATGCTGTGTCTATGTGAATTGTGTATGGACGAGTGACCTTACGTGTGAAACTCGTTTGAACCAGAAAAATTCGGTAATAATACAAAAAGTGGATGTAGAGACATAACACCATTTAAAATAAATAAATCAGGATCTAAACATTTTATCCGTTCAAGCAGAAAGCACTAATGTTATAAAAAGTGCCTGGAATGAATGAAAACACAACACACGAAGCTTCTTTCTGAAGTTATAGATTGTATGTTTGTACCAGCATTACTTTTCAACGATCTCTATTTTTTCAATTGTCTATTTACGACTCTAAAATGGCCACTTATTTGAAATAAATGAAAGATGTTTCAGGGACAAAAACATAGGAAACAAACTGTGCTTTACAT
Organism: Hemitrygon akajei; assembly: GCF_048418815.1. NCBI lineage: Eukaryota > Metazoa > Chordata > Chondrichthyes > Myliobatiformes > Dasyatidae > Hemitrygon > Hemitrygon akajei. Next base: position 72,133,202 of record NC_133135.1, on the reverse strand, counting down.
AGCGAAAGAAACACGACTGTATATAATCAGGAAGAAAGTGTGCAAGTAAGGTCAGGTTGTTGATAAGAGATACCCAAAATGGATTAGAATTTAAATACTCGCTCCAGTAGGGTAGGGACGCCACAAGTTTTTTTTTAAAAAAAGGGGAAGCTAACTCAACAGGAAACTATACAAATTCAGGGAAAACTAATGCCAAAACAGTCAAAGTCCAAACAATGTAAATTTACATTTTTCAAAATAGTTTTTTCAAGAAACGTTAGAAATATTTTCCATGTAAAAACATAACAAAAAGACCCCGAAAGGACAGGTTGCTCTGTAGTTTAATAAACTGTTACTATGATTTCTTTCAGGGAGAACAAATCTTGGGGCATTACAGCCACACTTCCCGACGTTTGAAAATTCCCTAGGTATTTTAAGAAGGGGGAAGGTTGATCGGAATTCAACATCAGTGAAGACAAAGACTATATTAACACACAATTAAATATCCTAAAACTTTACTCAGATACATAACTACAATAAGACTCCAAAATGTCATTTGCTTGAATGTTTAAGCTAATGTAGGACGCAACGTGTTGTATATTTTTTACTTTTAAGCTATCAGTGGACATACATGTAGAGAGAAGATAAAGAATGCGCTGGACTTTGAAAGAATTAGGATGTGGTTAGGACAGGCCATTGCACAGTCGAGCTGACCAATAAATTTAAGTTTTTTTTCGGAGATCAAACGCAGCGCTATGTCTGTATACTGCAATTCTAAGTGTATAATTAATTTGATATCCATTTGTAATGTGGAGACTTGGTTATGATGATTATAAGCGACATTCTTATCACAGGGATTATCAATGTTAAGGCATTTTGAGTCTAAATTCGCAAACCCTTCGAGCCCACAGGCGACATTTTGGTATTTCTGGTTGTAAATCGAAACGGAGAAACATTGTGCATGCTATTATAATGCTTTCTCGAAATTCTTTTAATTATCAAAGGGTCGGATGTAATATTGTCAGTACTGTTCTTGGGTGATGTATACATTTTCATTGGTTGATGTTAATTGTAATAAACAGCTTTCAGTATTGAACACATTCGCCTGCTTAATGCAACAAATGAGTATCTTCTCTCAAAAAAAATGTCGATTTTATAGAAGATTTCTCACGGACTGAAATCACTTACGCTTTTTAATAAATTGTTATCTTCCTTCAACTGATTAATTTGTTGGAACGATTTTACGCAAAGCACGGTCCCCCAGCCCCTTCAAAGATTAAAATGGAAAATGTGGACAGCACGCTTATGGGTCATGCGGTGGAGCGATATCCTATTGAAGATGGTCTGGGGAGATTTCCTACGCAGACATTATGAAAAGTATCATGCTTAAAGGTGACACCATACGATACATTGTGACTCAAGGCTGTTTCTGTTTTAATAAGCAATTTGTATTAAGGAGCATTTTGTAAATTCCTAAAAACGAACAACAAATCGGAAATAAAAAAAATAACAAAGGGAACAAGAGGGGCTGTGCTATTTTGCTTTAAAATGCTTTATAATGTTTCCCAGAAACGAAGTGTATCTTCATTGCAATACATGTTGAGTAGGGAGACACATTTCACATACATTTATGCTTAAGAGGTGACATGTCAGTTAAGCGTCCACTGAAACCACTTACCCAGCCGAGAAGAAAAAAAAATCCAAAATGCAACTGTATTGTGGAAAACAGCGTGGTCCACATCAAATATCGTTTTCTCGGGTTCATCGATTATATGAACACAATTTGAAATTGTAAGCTATGTGTGTTTGTAAGGCTTGCTTAACACAATCAAAAATAGTTAAACGCTTGCTGGTGGTATGAAATTGGAAAATAATTGTCATTGTTTTACACATAGTACACTTATATTAAAAAAAAGACGGTTGTTCTTTTTAAAACCAGTCTATGTCATCCCGGGATAACTTCTTCACGTCATACCTAATTGTTGGAGATTCGGGGTGACTCCGCTGGAAACAAAACTCTTCGTTATAACTTGTAACAAACCAAATGGAATTGGCCAATGGCTCAATCAGCTATGTATACCAAAAAGAACGAGATTTAAAATAAAACGAACATGGTGGAAGTAAGCAACATGCTCGCTAGGATTTGAAAACATTACATTCAAAATGGAAACTCGGATACTTCGAGTAAAAGGTAGTGCAAATGTAATGAGGAAATTTAATTTGCAAAAACTGTGCCGCTGACAGGATTGCAATACAGCTCTTAGGTGCAGTATTTAAAGTAGTACGACTCTTTAATGCCACACTTGAACAGCAAAAACTGAAAGGACAACATCTAATGCTTGATATAACCAATGTACATATTCCGAACATTTTCTAGTCCCTGGTGTGCGAGTATCTGATCCTCATGGTGTTAGGCACGACACAAACGGTTGATTCCACCGCTTTATGTCACAGCGGTGGAACGCAAGAAAATAACTTTTGGGAATATATCACACAACAATACCCAATATCTTTTATAAGATTGTCATTTCGACACGGATCTTAAAAGGTAAAAAAAAAATCAAGAACATGTCCTGTTTGATTTTCCCTGTTGTAGCCAACTAACTTCAAGTTCTTTGCATTTCCCCTGGCCATTTCCTGGGAGCCATGAGTTTTACAAATATTTGTGTTGTGGACCCGTTGTCTTTCAGAAGGTTAAATACCGCAGTCTTTCCAGTGAGCGATGATCAGACGAGAGCGCAGTCCAGTAAGGAGTCCACTTTCCTCTACAGCTTGAAAAAGGGACCAGCCTTTGAAACCAAACACGCGCAATAATTGCAGACTAGTGGAAGGCATCCATGATAAGGGCACGCTGCATTAAGGATTTTTAGAAAATCTAGGAATTTAATTACTTAGGTCAGTTTCCTGGATTAATGTTTTCCAGATAGTTTCCCAGTCGCTCATCTCAGCGCGCGCACAAGCACCCACACACACGAAAGCTAAATGTTTTTTTCTAACACTCGGAGCGGCCTTCCCAGTCCTATTGAACGTCTCACTAAACATTGATGTAACAGTGACATAGGCACAAGTCTATTCTTCCTTTCTATATCATATTCTCACGGGTTATAGAGGAATAAGGAAGAAAGAAGAGTTTGAATTATACACTCCATCACACAGAACAATTAAATGCTGAGTTTTAAATGATCATCTATACCGTGATGAAAGTTTATTTTTCAGAATTACTGTATCAGTAGTGGTGCTGGGAATAAAACGCAACTCCACGTCACTGGAAACTTCTCGCTCTCCCAGAAGTAAATGAGTGGGAGATCCCCCGTCAAAGAGGCAACAAAATACAAATCAGTCAGCTGAAAATAGCACAGTGGAAAAGACGTGGACAGAGCCCGTCACGAACACCGGCTGTAAACTTCGAACCAAAAAAAAAAGTTTTCAAAGTTTAGGAAGTATTTAGCAGGAAGTTGCGCTTCATTCCCACCGGTACACTGTGAGGCTAGCGACATACTCCATTAATTTCCGAGTACTCCCTATCCAGCAGCTCACAGAGTAACGGGCCGCCTGTAACACTTGGAGCACGCAGAAGCCAATACCAGAAAATAAAAAAGGGTTGGGGCTCCGGTGTGACTACACCAGAAGGATGTTTGGGCTCACGTCGACTCCAACTAGAGGGAGGGAAAGTTGTGGGATTGGGTAGGAAAGTTCCTGGCGTGCTCTGGTTCCGCATCCAGAAGCTGCAGGACAAGACCATCTTGGTCAGATTGACAGAAAATATAGAGATAACAAAAAACAGCAACTTCTCCTGCTTTTGGACAAGCTGGGAATCCACAGGTCGAAGCTGAAATAGAACCGTATTCCTGAGGCGGAATCATCCGTTAAACACCAGCATCCTCTGAGGTCTTTCAAACTCACTGGGCACAGCTGTGTTTGGTTGACAGGATAAATAATATCACTTTGAGGTGCAGGCGCCGTAAGTTAACGTTAGGACTTTTTAAAAGGTAAATAAAATAGAAAAAGCAACAAACAAAATACAGATCCCAGGATCTCCAATCTCTTGTGCCGACCTCCTTTAAGGCTGCTTTCATTAGTTTATATTGAGTCAAGCAAATTATCTCGCAGTTTAAATAGACAAGATGATATGACCTTCAATATGCAAGTCTTCCGGAGTGAAACGTGCCTCCCTCAAATGAACTGATATTATTATTCATCTTGTTTCATTTGTGCCGCACAAAACTTCTAAGTTAGCTTCGTTTAGAATCGAGCCTGCCCCTTCACCCACCGCTAGCGTTTGAAACCGGAATGGGGAGGGTAATTTAAAATCAAAACCTAACCTGCCTCTGGAATTAGGCAAGGAGATTCTTCCTCCACCCACATTCCCCTCCCCCATCTCGGGTCGTCAGCCGTTCAAAACACTGCAGTATTTGCCAAGATACGACTTCATTTCTGCTGAGCACTTCCATTTAATGCTTATGAAGTATTTGGGGAAGTGGGAGTCAAGCTCAGTAACAACAGGGGGAAAAAATGTGCAATGACGTGTGTCTCTTCACTTTCTAATTGGCCTGCGAAGACCAGGAAACCAATAGCTTGGAGCTCACGTGAGGTTCGGAAACAGGAGACAACCTGTCCGCTGAATCATCCACGTGGATGTACCCCGCTGGAGGGCAAGGTTGTATTGGTGGCGCGTGACAACGGAGGGTGTACAACAGCGGGACTGTCTGCAACTCCAGTCTGTCGGAAAATTCGTTGATGCTGTACAAATACTGTGGTGCATACGTATGTTCTGGAGTGTAAATCACGTACATTGCTTAACATCTCGCAGTGATGCAGAACCCCCCCCCCCCCTCCCGAGTCAGTGCATTAGCACAATGCGGTGTACTACCCTCTTATGTAGTGTTTAATTCTGTTTGGTGTATAATGTCTGTATAAACCCTGTGAGATAATTGTATTGCGATATGTACCCATTTCGAGTTCAAACTCCCCGAATGAGTTGTATTTATGGGTCCATTGTGATGTGTAATTTCCATGTGGTACCGATTTCCCGAATGCTTCTGCTATGTTCGCATTTTGGCAGACAACCACTGTGTCTTCTAAAGCTCGCGTGCTGGCGTAGAACTGCATTGCTGTTCATAATTCATTGTGGTGCCTTTCTCTGTCAAATTGCACAGTGTTAACTCCAGCATAGTATTTAAGCGCCACAGCTCTGAACTCTGGCATGGAGCTTAACTCTGGTCGGGAGTCCAGGTGTGACAGGGTAGCTAAGTCTGGCACGGTGTATATATCTGGAAAGTGTTTAACCTTGACACAACACTAAAACAGCTCAGTGTTTAAATGTGTTTTCTGCTTAACTCTGGCATGTCATTAACCGGTGACGTATTGTTTAAAGCTGGCCCAGTGCTTATTTCAGGCACATTATTTAACTCTGGCACGGTGTTTAACACTCCCAAGGTGCTTAGCTCTGGCACAGTCTTTAACTCTGCCATGGTCTTTAACTCTGGCATAGTATCCATTTCCACATGTCTGCCGCTGTTTATATTTCTGGCAAATTGTTCATATCTCTGGCATGGTAAATATTTCCATACATGCCTGGCATGAAGCATACTTCTGCAGCAGTATCTCTATATCTTAAAGTGTGCTGTATGTCTTGAGTACAGTGTTTAACCTCAACGTTTCCTCCAACTCTGCCTAACCAAATACAGCTATATTTTTACCTCTGGTATGGGATGGGTTAACCTTGGCATAGGATATAACACCAGCAGGCAACTAACTATTGCAATCTGTATAACACTGTCAAGGTGATTCACCATGGAGTGCTGGATAAGTCTCAGTTGGTATTCAACTCCAGCAAGGTGTATACATTAGCATAGTGTCTAACTCTAACCTTTGAATTCACTTCAACTATGACACCATCTGACTCTAGAAAGGTGTTTAAACTTGACTTGTTGCTGAACCCTGGCATGTTATTTAATTTGAGATGGTGTACATCTTGTTCCAGGGGTTTGACTTTGGCTGTGTGCTTAGTTCTCTCACATGGTGTTTGACTGCTGCATGGTGTTTTACTGTTATGCTATTTAACTCTTCTTTGGCATGGTGTTTGGCTCCTGGTGTTATAACAGTGACACGGAGTTGAATTCTGACATGATAAGAAATATAGACGTGGTGTTTACCTTTGGCATGGCATTCACCACTGGCATGATGTCTATCTCCATATCTTTGGCAAACGCCTTATGTCTCCAATGGTATTTATTACTGACATGCTGTACAACTTTGATGCAATGCTAGTAAACACAGTTTTTAATCTGGCATATTGTTTAATCGTAACACCATCATAGTGTTTAACTGTGGCAAGTTTTAATTATGACACCATCTTTGACTCTGGCCTGTTCCTGAATTCTGACATGTTGTTTAGTTCTCAGGTAGTGTATGTTTCTTGCAAAGCGTTGGACTTCAGTCTGGTGCTCAACTCTGACACTGCTCATCTCTGGCTGGGTATTTATTCCTAGGAAGGTATTAGGTGTTTACACTCTCTGACAGAGAGTGTAACTTTGGGCTGGTTTTTAGCTCTGGGATATGGCAGACCAGGAAATGTTCAGCTTTGGAGTGCAGCATCACTCTGACACAGCTTTAACTCTGCCTTGTTGAATTGCGGTATGATATTTAATTGTAGCATATTGTATATATCCACTATGGTGCTGCTCGGGGAACAACTCTGGCACGGTGTTTACCTCTGGACAGGTGCATCACCTTGGCACAGTGTTTAACTCTAGCAAATGTTAATTGGGCACAGTGTGTCATTCTGGCAGAGTACTTGTTTTCAGGCACAGGGTTCAACTCTGGCCTGACACATTGCTCTATTGCAGTATTGACTTCTGGAGTAGTGAGTGGATGCCTTCTCCAAGGTGGAGCCTGGCTTTCACACTTTATATCTCAGGCATGATGTTTCATTCCGGCATGGTGTCAAAAGTCTGGAAAGCTTTTAACTCCAACATTCTGTTTAGCTTCAGATTGGTGTTTGAATTTGGCATCACCGTATAGAACGTAACTATCTGCACTTCAATAAAGATTTTGCGTTAAAATTCAAAGTTCAAAATAAATTTTATGATCAAAGTACAAATACATCACCATATACAACCCTGAGATTAACTTTCTTGTGGGCATATTCAACAAATCTATAGAATAGTGAGTATAATACAGTCAATGAAAGACCACCCAATTAGGGCAGTCAACCAGAGTACAGAAGATATCAAGCTGTGCAAATGCAAGTATAAATAATGAAAACCTGAGATGAAGAGTTCTTGAAAGTGAGTCCATTGGTTGTGGGAAAACATCAATAATGGGGCATCATTGAACTCAGTATGGGTTTCCTCCATCTTAACTTTAAAGTTTGGCTGGTGTTTAACTCTAACCCTGTGATTAGTTCTCATTTGCTGTTTAACACTGTTACCATTTTTACCAAGTGTGCTGCTAAATTCTGTTTAATTTACCCTAGTGTTTACCATGCTTACTGTGGTTAACTCTCCTGGTGTTTAAACCAGGGGTGTCTAATTATAATGGTGATTATCTGCCACCATGCTTAACGTTGTCACACTTTTTAATTCTGTTATGGTACTTAACAGTGGTGTAGTATTTTACTCTGACACAGCGCTTATCTCTAGCCTGCTGTGTATATATCTGTCATGATGTTTAACTCTGGTGTGTTATTTAACATTGGCATGTGATTTTAATCTGTCATAGTGCTTAACTCTGACAGTGTTTTAACTCCATCGCAGTATTTAACATTGGCAGGATGTATATCTCTGGCTGTGTTCCCAACTCCTAGTTCTGTTTATATTGGCACACTATTTAACTTTGGCGTGGGGTTGAACCAATATGGTGATAAACTTTTGGAGCTGTCTTTAAGTCTAGGGTCTTGCACCACACCTATTTGTTTATACTTGACATTATACATAATCCAATATGCTGTAATTCTGAGAGTTTTCCATCCTATCCAGATGCGTTGGAGCTTTGTACCACAACTGCTGTGCAAGGAATTGCAGAATTGTGACTGCTGCCCAGTCCATCATGTGAACCAGCCTCCTTCCACTGACTCTTGAGATGTTTCCCACAACCAATAATTTCACTTTAAGGACTCTTTATCTCATTATGTCATGTTCTCCTTATTTATTGCTATTTATTTATATTTGTATTTGTATAGTTTGTTGCCTTCTACACTTTGGATGATCTTTGAATGATTCTGTTATAGTTTCTATTCTATGGAATTGCTGAGTATGTGCACAGGAAAATGAATCTCAGGGTTGTATATGGAGACATATATGTACTTTGATAATAACATTTGCTTTCAATTTTGACTTTCCACTGCCTTAGGAAAGCAACCAACATAAAGAAGGACTCCACCCACCCCAATCATTCTCTCATCTCCCCTTTCCAATCAGGCAAAAGAAACAAAAGTCTAAAGGTGTGTATCACTAGTCTCAAGAACAGCTTCTATCCTGTTGTTACCGGACACTGGAACAGACCACTCATACACTAAGAGATGAACTCTTGATCTCTGAATTTACTTTGTGAGGGCCATGCACTTTATTTGTCTGCCTGCACTGCACTTTCTCTGTAACAGCAATACTACTATATTCAGCATTCTGTTTTTTATTCTACACCTCAACGTAATAATGTATGGCTTGATCAGTCTGTATGGTTCTCAAAACACAGGCTCTCTGTCCACCTGACAAAGACAAACCAATTCCAATAGCATTCTATGCGGTATTAACAGTCTGCAATACAACAATAAACTTAGGAGTCTTGGACATCTAGGCAGAGTTTCATGGTACTAAGAGCATTAAAGTGACCAGGAATGGAAAATAATCCTTTTCACTCTGAGACTGTGTGATGATGCAGAACAGGTTCTGTATTTAGGGGTTTAGGAAGCTGTTCATCTTGCAGCAAAGATTGGATGCTGAAGGAGAACTTGAAATGGAAGGGGGTAGAACCAGCTTTGTGCTGCTTGTAGGAACAAAAGGCACTGGTAGAATATAAGAAATACAGGCAGGAGTAGGCTATGCAGTCCCTTAAGTCTGCTCCTCCATTTAAAATTATACCTCAGTCCTGTCTTCCAGGAATTCCTTTACATCCCTTTACTCCCTTCAGCGATGTGAATGAATACAGTGACCAAGCCTGTAGAGTCTGAGGGAAGTGAATTCCAGGGTATCAAACTTCTCAGCTCATTCCTAAATGGTCTATCCCATATTCTGCAACCGTGTCTGCTGGTCCTGAACTCCTATACCAGCAGAAATATTTTCCTGCCTCTGGTCTACAGAGCCCTCTAAGAATTTTGTTAATTTCAATAAGATCTCCTCTCATTTTATTGAATATAATTCCAATCTGCTCATGTGGAATCTTATCATCTTGAGAGCCATCTTGATGAATCTTCACTGCATTTCCTTCATGGCATGTGCATTCTTTTAAGGGTAGGGAGACCAAAATTATACATAATAATCCACCAAACACCCTGTATTCAAGTCTCCTTCCAATAAAGGCTAACATACTGTTTACAATTTTAGTTACTTGCTGGCCTTCAGTGATTTGATGGTCTTATCTCATTCCAAAAGGGCGTACCCCATACTCTGAAACTATAAGACATAGGAGCAGAACTAGGCCACCTGGCCCATTGGATCAGCTCCACCATTCAATCATGGTTGATCCTTTTTTATCTTCCTCAACCCCAGTTCCCGACCTTCTCCCTGTAACCTTTGAAGCCATATCCAATCAAGAACCTATCAACCTCTGCCTTAAATGCACAAAAATGACCTGGCCTCCACAGCTGCATGTGACAACAAATCCACAAATTCACAATCCTTTGGCTAAAGAAATTTCTCTGCCCCTCTAAGGCCGTGCCCTCTTGTCCTAGACTCTCCCCCCATGGGAAACATCCTTTCCACATCTACTCTGTCTAAACTGTATCTCCTGGTCCCAGAATAGACCACAAAAAACATCTTATAGTCATATGGAATTGTGTACACACACATGTAGGTGTCTTTGAAAATCAACATTTCCAAATCTCTCACCATTTAACAAATGCTGTAGCTTTCTATTATTTTTTATTCCATCTGCCCTGTTCTGGCCCACTCATTCAGCATGTCTTTAATATTTTCAAGATCCTCCTCTTCCATACTCAAAACCCCAACAAGAAACTTGATAATATGACACTTGGTTCTGTCAGCTATATCATTGGGATAGATCGAGAAAAGTTGGAATACAAGCACTGATATCTGCATTGCATTACCAGTCACAGTTTGCCTATTAGCATGTGGCACTGGAAGTAATGTTGAGATTGCTACCTTTCTGAACTATAATAGTAGAGTTCTATTGAAAGTTTTTGAGGAGGGAATAAAATTAAAACACAAATGCAAGGAAAATAATGTCAGGCTGTTATCTGATGTATGTGCGTATCAGCTTGCATTTGGTTGGTCATTGGTCTATACACAAGGCTGTGAGTGAGAGATGCGTGCTTCAATTATTGGAATGTTGGCACCAGTGAGAGGTGAATGTTCTGATTTCACTTAAATCAGCCAAGATCCAGCATGCTAGTAAGTTTTAAGTTACTAGAGCTTTGGTTAAGGCTGGAGTAGGAGGAGGAGGTGGTCGGGTTGTAGGCAAATTGTTGAGTGAGTAAGGATCAGGGGAGAGCAAGGTTACTGTTATGTGTTGTACCACCAAAAGATAATGGAACAAAAAACACAGGAGCTCAGGATAACTTGTCATCTTAGTTTTACCTTAATGAGGCATGCACATATGACATGGTGACACAGTGACGTATGCCATTCACGTACTTCTTACATCTAACTCATAACGAATTATGTAAACAAAGAATGCTTAACCAAACAATATAATTATAATATTCCTCAAATATTACTGAAATATTAAATACCCTACACTCCTCCCTGCTTAACTATAAACTCCAACTCAATACAGAATGCATCTCTACTTAAATATGTAGCTTATTGTTCTCAGTCACCTTATATACACATAATGCTTATGTACATACATACCTTATATGCATACAAACAGCTACTATAGAAATCCACAGCATAGCAAATTTTAAACTGCCCCATTCAACCTTAAAGATTTAATCAATGTGGAGGATTTCATACTTTTGAGGGATAATGTTTCTCCTGACTGAGGATGGGGTGGGGTCACTCTGCTCGGCAGCTGAGACTTGTGGCTGTGAAACAGCCTCGGGTTCTGGGGCCACTCCTGTGATGGTTGTAGGAGTTGGTTGACGCAGGGGCCGCAGGAGGTCATTCTGACATCTTTCTTCTCTAACAGTTTGACACCCGCTCTCTTCAAATGATTGATGTGTTGTTTCCAGATGACCCCAGGTGCAATCTCCACTGTGTGGGAGAGTGGTCCAGTTCTGTCTTTAATCTTTCCAAGTACCCAGCTTTGTTCACCTATGTAGTCCCTCACCAGGACTGCTTGGTCAGGACTGAAACTCCGAATCTCCTTGTTTGAGGAGCTTTCAATTTGTCTCAGCTGTTTGTCCTGAATACTCCTTCTGAGGTTGGATATGAGGAGATCCCGGCATGATCCAAGAACAGTACAGCTGGTGAATTATTGATTGTGGAGTGTGCTGCAATGCAATATGCAAGGAGGAAATTGGTGAGCTTCTGTTTCAGTGTCAGTGTAATGTGTTTTTCTGACATTGAATGCAGTGCATTCTTTAGAACCTGGACAAACCTTTCTGTCAAGCCATTGGTTGCTGGCCAGTATGGTGCAGATGTATTATGTCTTATTCCATTCATTTTCAGGAATGACTGGAACTGTTCTGCAACAGGCTGTGGTCCATTGTCACTGACTAGGTGTTATGGGACACTAGTTCCTGAGAAGAGACTTCTCAACAGTGCACGAGGCTGTAGTGGAGACTATTTGGAACACTTCTTGCCACTTTGTAGCTGCATCGCTACTACGAAGAAATTTGTGCCCATGAATGGTCTGGCAAAATCCAGATGGATCCTCTGCCAGGTCAATGCAGGCCATTCCCAGGAATGCAGAGGCGCTGCTGGATGTTTGGTCTTCCCAAACAGTGCATAACAAGCTGCTCGATCTGCTGATCTATCCCAGGCCATCAGACAAAGCTTCAAGCCAATGCTTTAATTTTGACCATGCCTAGATGACCCTCATGTAGCTCCTCCAATGCTTTGGCTCTCAGCTTGGAAGATACGACAACTGTCAATACCCACATAATGTAACCCTGTCAAGGGCAAGTTCATCCTGGTGCAGATATAACTGAGGGAACTGGAATTTCTTCTGCATAGTCGATCCATTTCAAGTGGCCATGCAGACCTGAGACAGTGTGGGGTCTTTTCTGGTTTCCCTTTGGATCATCTCTGCTGTAATAAGGAGACTTTCAATTTGCATTAGGGAGAATATGTTAAAAGGAGCGTCCTCTTTAGTAAATTACCAAGGGTAAATCAGCATTTCAATGGTTAGTTGTCCCCTTGAATTCAAACTTGTAATTGTGCCCTCCAAGAACAGAGCCCATGTCTACATCCGTGCCACAGCTGTTGATTGAAAATGAAACACTAGTTGTTGATGAGTGTAAACTCTCTCCCATACAGGTAGTGTTAGAAACATTATAAACCCTAAACTAGACTCAAGGCCTCCCTGTCAATTTTCCATGCAGCGGTAAGGGAACGTGATGCAAAGTCACTTCCATCCCTCAGATCGTGTGACATGACTACACCGATAACATAACATGAGGTGTCACAGGCAAGCTTCACTGGATGATGTGGATCATAATGTGTAATTACAGTGTCTAACCTCACCGTTTCTTTTGTCTTTTTAAAGCCACGTCACACTGCTTTGTCCATTGCTATCTCTTCCCGGTCTGCAGTAATGAGTTCAAAGGGTGGAGTGCAGGAGCCAGGTTTGGCAGGAATCTCTTATAGTAATTGACAAATCCTAAAAAGGACCACAACTGTGTCATGTCCTTTGGCCTTGGGAGTATCCCCAGTTCTTGAATTTTCTCCGCACATTTATGTATATCTTGTGCATCAATAGTGTGACCAGTTAAGTGATGCTTGTTTTAAAGAATTCACACTTGTTGCATTGTGCTCTGGACCCATACCTTCTGATCTTTTTAACACTGTCTTGAGATTTTGGAGATGTTCCTTGTCATCCTCACCAGTAACAATGATGTCATCCAGGTAACACTGAGAGCTGGGCAGCCTTGCAGCATCCGGTCCGTAGCTTTCTGCCAGATTGCAGGTGGAGCTGCTACTCCAAAAATAAGCCCATGATAGTGATAAAGCCCTTTATGGTGAGAAACACTTTGGATTCTTCTGCAAGTAGGCCTGGCATTGCCCATGGGCTCCATTCAAATTTGGAAAGAGATCCTTCAGCCTCCCTGTGACCTAGCTCACCGGCTACTTTATCACAGATGGTATGAGAGACTGGACAGGCTTTGTAAAACTTTGTTTTGACAACTGTCTATTAAATCTTCCAGTATATTTGGCATTTAGGAAGGGCAGACAAAGTGCAAAAGAAGTTACATAGTCCTGGTGATAAAGATTTCGACCCAAAAAGAGTAGAGGCTTCAGAGTCTGCCGATGCCTGAGTCTGGAGCAACAAGCAATTTGCTGGAGTACCTCAGCAGGTCAAGCAGCATCGGTTGGGGAAATGAATTATTGACACTTGCAGTCCAAATTATATTTGTATTTATATAACAATATATTATTAAATAAATTATTATATTTACAGAAGCATTGCCTCCATCTCCCCCCCCTCCCACACCCACACACACACAGATGCTGCTTGACCAGTTGAGGTCCTCCAGCAGATATCTCTTGTCGCTCCACAATACATAGATTGAATTGATATGGATGGCAGTAAGAGATGACAACTAACGTAAGACCCTGTTTTCAGTGGTTTCCAGGCCCCTGAAGAGCAGCCATAGTATTAGAGAGAGAGAGAGAATCAATCAAGCCTATGGCAGAAGATAATGAAATAATTATGTGACACTTTAATCTTCATCTTCTTGCTCACTATTTGGAAGTAACTAAAAATAGTTAGTAGATCACACTTGTAACAGTTTTCTGCAACAGTAAGTCATGGAGCTATCTCAGGAACAGGTTATCTTAAAGACTGCCTTCTGTGATGAAGCAGGCTTAATTAATCTCAGTGTAATTGATTCTCTGGGGGAAAGTATTCACAATGTTACAGCTTTTTTTTCCGTCTCAGAGACATACTGAAGCTATTCTGCCTTAAACATACCATGCCAGTATGTGGAATATATTGTCCAAAATAGATTGAGAAATAAAGTCAAAAGGTTTAATAATTAACTGTTTGAAAGAGTTTGGAGAATTATTTCAAAATTCTTGAAAACTGTACTGTACATTTCATTGATAAATGAAATTCCATAGGAGCGATGCCTGGGGAGATTAAGATTGGTATTACATTAAAAGAATATCAAAGTTCACAGGAAGTGACATTGAGGGTTTAGAAGGCAGCTATGAAAGACTGGGGAGATGACTGGAACTATATATTAAAAAAGCCATATTGATGGGCTACCTACACATTTGTGGAAAGAAATTATGTTACAAGAATGAATGTTATCCCCAAAGATTCAATGACAGGGTCACTATTAATGGGGAAAAAATAAATGACTGTTATCAGGTGGCAAAGTGGACTGGAATCATAGGATCAGACAGGGTTTTACTGAAGATGGACGAGGTTTGACCTGTTGTGATACCCATCTTTTCACTTTGTGTTGCATAACACTGATGTAACATGTAATTCTGGAACAGTGTTTCATTCAAGTGTGTAGCGTAATTTTGGGTGATGGATGCCATAGTAATGTCTTATTGTGGGAGAAGGCTGTGATGAGCAGAGAATTGAAATGTCATTTAATAGGGTTAGCCTATCACTCCCTGATTGCGAAAGGTAAATGGTAAATTGGAATGTAATTCCAAGCATACTGAATTGAGTGTGGTTCGGGAATGAGTATAATTCTCGGGGCAATGTTACGTTTAGAAGGGTTGAGGGGAAAATATTAATATGGTTGTTAAAAACGTATCATGATGGATGGTGTGTGTGGAGTAACTATATTTCTGGGAAAGAAGTACAAGGCTGGCTGTAAGTAGAATTTAGTGAGTGGGGAGAGTAGCGCTCCAAGGGAGGGTGCTGAATATAATTCTGAACAGATGGGTGTATGTGTCTAACTCCAGTGATGGGAGAGGAGCTGAAATGGAAAAATGGGGGAATTATAATTTGGCAGGAGTTAGGTGTAGGACTACGAATTGAACAAACTTTGGGACAGGCAGACTAAGTTGATTGTTTAGTCCAGAATTTAGCTTGAATTGAAGCACAAAGGGAATATTTTTGAATAATCAACTATATTTTTCAAGCTTTTATGTGAAATAATTATATGGAGTCTTGACCAATTTCACTGCAGTTTTGCCCTGGAACATAGATGGATCCCATATTCTTCATAATTGGTGTTAAATCAAGTCAAGTCAAGTCAACTTTTATTGTCATTTCAACCATAACTGCTGGTACAGTACATAGTAAAAATGCCAGGTCCTGACCAAGAAGTTGCTGCTTTCTCAGGTGTGTAACTAAGGTTGTACCCAAAGATCCACACTAGAAACTGATCCTGGGGAAACTGTCAGCCATTGAAGGATACTGTCAGGTCTGTCCAAAGCTCACTGGTCTCCAGTGAAGGTGTTGACCATGACTGAGTGCTATAAACTGGCACACTCAAAGATTCAGGGCTCTGTGCTGAGGGAAGCACTGAAGCTGGCTGCAACAGCAATGACTCAATGGGAAAGAGCCACAAGGCACCACTGCACACAATTTAGGAAAAAATCTAAGCCCCGGGGGAAAAAAATTAAAGCCCCGGAATCATTTGCAATAACTATAAAAAGATGTTTGATAATCAGTGTCGTCTCAGGGGCCCGAAGACCCCCTTTCTATGCTGTACCTCTCTATGATAACCAATGACCTGCTCAAGTTAAGAAACATGAGAAACATAACTTGTGCTGGAAATGTTGACTTGAAAGTTCTGTATTATGTAATTCTGAATTTTTTATATATAGGTAAAGTATACTTTGAAAGTGAAATAGACCCATTTAAGGCCTTACACAGGAGTTAATGAAGGTGGCAAATGTGTCCCATTTCTATGTATTTCCCTCAACTTCAAGGCAGCCGTTTCTATGGCCACATTGGTGATTGTTCATTAGGTTTCCATTCACTTCCCATCAGCCCTTGTAAGAATGACACAGGAGCTGTGAACCTGGCACACAGTTCCCAACAGGAACTACACCGATGCTGGTTTAGTACAGGACTGTGTTTGCATAATGCTCGTAACAGATTTTAACCCAATTTACAAATAATTTCAGGAATTCCAATTGAGATTACATAACATGGGCATTCGTCCAGCACACCAGAAGAGGGAGAAAACCTCTTTCTGAGTACTTGTATTTCTCTCACAGCTTCCACAAATTTGGCTGCATTATATTCAGTCCCTTCATTTATCACTAATCTGCAATGTAAAGTGTCAAGGGCCTGGCACTAGGTACCTGTGGCATCCAACTTCTTAGATTTTGCAAGCCTGAAAATTACAACCAATAGTCTCCTGTTAGACAATCCTGTTTCCTTAATAAATAACTCTCAACATCATGAACTCTTAACTCCAACATTAACCTTTACCTGAAACCCTTTTAAATGTCTTTTGTAGTACACTACAGCTACTACAATCCTTCATCCACTCTGCTTTTGGGTCCTTAAAGAATGCTCATTAATTTTTGGATGTATTTCAGGTTTCAAAATTTGTGTTACCTCTCCAGACTTGTAGTATGATGTCCCATATATTTTGTTGCTTCTTCCTTGCTATTGGATCTCAGCATTTCTCCAACAACAAATATAACGCTATCTGGTGTACAGTTTCCTGTTTTTTGCTTCTCCCCTGAAAAAGAGTGTTATATTTCAGATTTTCCAATCTCCCATGACCTTTCCGGAATCAAAGAATGGATTCACTATCTCTGTAGCTACTTCATTTGGAGCCTAGAATGGCCAACAAACAGAGGACTTGTTATCCTTTGGTTTCAGTAGCTTCCCTAGTACCTCTCCTCTTGTATTAATGGTTGTTTCAAATTCTTTCCTCCTCTTGGCCCCTGATTTTGCAAAATTATACCACAAAGAGAGATTTTTTTTTGAAGTCTCCACCATTTCCATTTTTTCCCTGTTACTAATTTATGCCATGTAGAGGCTGATTTATGAAAGGTTGAACAGGTTGGGCCTATTCAATGTTCAAAATTCATAAGAACAAGCAGTGATCTTGATGAAATGTAGCCTATTCTGTGAGAGCTTCATCATCTCATCCACAAGGTGGCCATTGTTTACCTTCTTTTATGTTTCTACATGAAGGAACCTCCTGAAGGCTATTTTATATTTTTTGCTAGTTTATTCTCATAATTCTTCACTCCTTCCTTATGTTTTCATTGTATTTGGCTTCTCGAATTTTCTAAGTATTCTAGTTTCTATTAATCTTTGAAATATTTCGTTTTTTTTTGAACTTGTAACTACCCTTACCTTTCTAATTTATCTACAGATGGATCATTCTTTTCATCTTTATTTCTCAATGAAATATCCTTTATTTGAGATTTGTGTCATTATCCTTAAATGTATGGCACATTTTATGTATGTGCTTTAATCTGTTTGCTCAGTTCAATTTAACCAACACAGACTTCATATTTTTGTAATTGTATTTCTCTTAAAATTAAGGGAAATATTTCACTTGTAATTTCCTTTGGTACTTGATCTAATATTGCATGCCTGTTTTCACTTTTAACATCATTCAATAAATTAAGTATGGAATTATCAGCAAATGGAAGAAGGTTTCTCATTTCTCCATTCAATGAATATCGATTATAAGCAGAAATTGACAGCAACATATATAATTGAGAAACATTTTACAAGAATTTAGCATTTAAGATGGCCACAGAAAGGTGCCAAGTTCAACACTCTATTTTGGTGAAAAAGAGGGAATCAGAAAGCATGATTGCAAGGCAGCTCTCTGTATTGAGCATAAAAATTACCGTAGTTGGTTCTGATACACAGCCATATTATTCACAGGGTTATCAATTTCAGATTAATACCGAAATGAAGCCCACTTTTGGTCTTTATTTAGAGTGTTGCTTTTCTAATTTCCTTAGCTCCAATTTTTACTGCTTGTGCATAGTTAGGAATATGGGTTTTGATGCTTAATTGCTACTTTTGACTGTATTTACAAAGAACAGTTGGTTTATGAGCTCTACAGGAATGTCCTGCGGGGAAATGGACCAAAGAGGCACATTTTAACCTCAGATGAAGTTCACTCTCCAACTGGGGTTTCAGAAGATTGGCAGTTTTTTTGTAAATCCCTGGCTGCCACTTTTTGCAAAGGATGACGAAACCTAGATCAGAAAAATCATCAGTGAACGGCTGGATATCTTACTCTCTTTATTTGTTTAACGCTTTGAAAAATGATACACGCCAGATCTGAGACATGGGTAGTTACAATTTTTGAAAAAGTTATCTCAACATTGTATGTTATGACCATATGTTTTGATTGTATATATTTCTTCATCTGAAGTTCTACAGATGAAACACTAAATTTATTAATTAATTTTACAATAGAATCAAATTTATTTTTAAGATGCTCAGTTTAGTATACAGGTGATTAAATAATTCATTATTGTTAATTCTATAGTTTTAGTATAATCTGTGATATGATCCAGCACTACACACTACAAATGTATATAATAAAACAGGAATTTTCATAAATTTTGGATCAAAGTGGAATGGCACTCCGCTGGATATCATGGTCATACTAACGTGCAAACTGTTGAACTTCGCCGTCATTAACCCTTTTAAGTACAAATGTGAGACCAAGGTATGCTAAAATGAATATTTGAGGGGAAAACTTCTGTTCCACTTAAATTACATGAGGTCTTGTGTTTGTTTATTTTCCAAAGTGGTCCTTGCTGCTAGCTAACCAAAGACACAACATACCAAAGTACTGATACTCAACCTTTTTGCCCTTGTTTCTTTTGCTGATAATGCAGGCAGAAAGAAGCCCGTGGAGGATGTTTGGGATTGGTCAGCTGGGTTTAGGGTAAGGTTGTATTACTATAATACAAGTATATTACATTTGATTCTGCAAAAATAATAGGACTGAAGACAATAATTGTTGGAATAATGTAACTTCACAGCAGGCAGACATTCCAATCAAGGGAAGCAATTTCTTTTAACATCTATAAAGAGGATGTGATCATCATTGGCAAGATATATATTTATTGTCCAGCACTAAATTACCTTGAAATGAGTAGCATCCAATGTCACTTCAGAATAAAAAAGGGGTGACCACACTTGTGGGGCTGGAATCCACTCAGGCTGGATAAGCACGGAGACTCACTCACGGCATATTTTCTACCCTGAAGGACAGACTGGGGTTTCATCACAATCCCGTTTCATAGTACTTGTTTCTGAAGCTGTTTGTAAAAATAAAAGATTCTTAATATGCCAACTACTCCCGTTGGATCGCTAATTCGAACTTTTGAATACAAATGATGGAACTTGTATACTACAGTTCTGTACATTAAGAGGACACTAGGTCTATTATATGGGACTAAGGGTGGCTTGCTCATGAACAGTAATAAAATATGACTAGGGGATAAAATGGGGAATCTCCTGGAAGACTAGCTGAAAGCAGGAATGTGGCTTTCGCTATTACCATCAGGTATGTATTATTGGGTTGAAGAGATTTTGTTACAAATAATCAAAACTAATATCCAAAACTGAGGAAATATAATACTAATGTGGCTTTTCTTCATCACTATTCTCAGAAATAGGATTTATTCCTTGTTTGTGAAGTATGCACAAATACAAGGCATTTCAAACAGACTTAATTACTTTTCAGAATCATGTCATTTTAGGATGTCCTTCCTTTACGTAAATCCCTTTACTTGATTTTCAATGCACCCTCCTGAAATCGTGAGGGAAACAATCCAACAGTTCTGGCCTTTAAGAACATAATAAAAAAAATATAAACTGCCAATGTAAAATTCCAAATGCAAAGTTTTGCTTTCCCCACAAGCCCCCGACAGCATGTAAGCTTGTGCAGCTGTCATTGTTAGCTGCAAAAAGATGCATGCACCCCTCCCCCATGGTGAAGGACAACCTTTCACACAACGAGCACGTGAGTGAAACATTTACGGGACATATGCCAGTCAGAATGGGTAATGTGCAGACTATGCCTGGAGCTCTGGAAGCACCAGACAATCTGCAGCTCTTTAAGAGCTTGTTATTCCCATGCACACGTTCATACTACTCTGTCCCCTCCCCCCGCAGGAAGGGGCCTTAGAACACAGTTAGAAGCTGGTGAGGATATTTTTCCATTCAACACGGCCATTAAATAGCCACGTGGGGCATTAACGCTTTAAGAAATCTCTTTATGTTGCAGACCCTTTAGATCTCTCCTATATAGCAACCCACGCGTTGTCATTGTAAAGCCCAAAATAAGAAAGTCTTCATTTTTAGGTTTAACATGGGGAAACTTAACATTGTTATTAGGATCCTAAATTTTGCAAAGGTTAATTTGAGCAGGATGGGATAGAAAACACTTCCAGGAAGCTGGTCAAGACTTAATTGGGTAAAAGAACCCAGTGGGCAGGTTCACAATATAATTTAGTTAGATATTAATTTGATGTACTGCTCTAAGGGGACAGAGCCATACTTAACACACCCAATCAATAAATGAAGTGAAATAGGATATAACTTTCATAAATAGTACACAAGAGTGCAAAATATATTGTAGATTCAGCGGGTTGGGAGAGATCATATGTATCCAAAGGAAAAATAAAAGAGACAGTAAGAGCAACAAAAAGCCCCACAAAAATAAACTTTTGAAGGATATCATAGAATTATACAGCACAGAGGTCCTTTCACTCAATTCATCCATGCCAGCCAAGATGCCTTCCTGAGCTAGTCCCTTTTGCCTGCATTTGGCCCATAATCCTCTGTCTCTCCTATCCATAGAGGTCTTTTAAATATTGTCATTGTACTCCACTGCTCTGATAGCTTATTCCATATACTCACCACTCTCCATGTCAAAAAAAACCTGCTTCTAAGGTCCCCTTTAAATTGTTCCTCCCTCATCTTAAGCCTATGCACTCTACTCTTAGACCAAATCTACCCTGGAAAAAAGTCCGTGACCATTCACCTTATCTATCCTTCTGCTGGTTCATAAACCTCTGAAGATCATCCCTCAGTATCCTTCAATCCAGCGAAAACAATTCCAGCTTGTCCAATTTCTCTTTATAACTCAAACAACAAGCCTGTTAAAATTTTCTGCACTCACTCTGGCTTAATCACCCTGTTCCTATAGTGTGGCAACGAGAACGGCACACACCATTCCAGGTCTACCCAATGTCTTGAACAGCTGTAGTATGACAACCCAACATTGGCCTTCAATGCATCCCAAGTGCCTTCATTGTCAATTTGTCTACCCGCGTCATCGTTTTCAGGGAACTATGTGCTTGTACCCCTCAGCCACTCTCACCAGGGTCCTGCCAGTTACAATGTAGTTTAATTTCCCAAAGTGCAACACACCTCTCTGAGTTAAATTCCCTGTGCCATTCCTTTGCCTACTTTCCCAGTTGATTCACACCTTAGACAATCTTTCTCATTGTCCACCACTACACCAGCTTTAGTGTGGTGGTGAGGTAGACAGTGAAATTTACGAATACATTCTCGTCTAAATCATGCATAGAAATGGCAAGCAACAGGGGACTGAGTACTGATCCTTACCGCACAGCACTGGTCACTGGCCTCCAATTCGAAAAACAGACCTCAAACTGCTGGGGCTGTCTGAAAGAGGGTGGTAAAGGTGATGGAAATCCTGAAGGTGTGAATGGAAGAGAAGTAGATCAGGAAGGCAAATTCAGTGTCTTGTACCAAGAGAAAATTCACTTTTTCTTTCTTTCCTCTTTTGTTAACTCTATTTTTATCCAAGCCCCACTGCTGTCATTCCACCTCTCCTCATTTCTTTCCTTTCACAAACCACCTTTTCTGCCCTCTCCAATTTCTCTGCAGCATTTAACTTTTAACTTTTCTCATTCACCTTACAGGTTCATGCCATTTCTCATTCCAACAGGTACTGCCTGATCTGCAGTGTAATTGCTTTGCGGTTTTCACTGTGGAGGAAGAAATTAGCATGATGAACATTCCAGGAAAATTAAAGGTGGGCTCATATTTTACTGAATGGAGCCCACTGCTTGAATTGACCATGTGGATCTCCCACTGGTCCATACCTAATTTGGATGTAGTTGGATTCACTAGTCAAGAGTGTTCTGGACTCTAGTCCTGATCCAGGAGGCTCAAGTAATAAAATGGATATCTGTGAGCCTACCAGAGGTTTAACCCCAGAGGTTAAAAGAAAACAGGCCCACAGCTTAGCCATCTGGTAATATCTCTGAAGGTTCCTGATATTTAACACGTAGTGCTTTTAAATAATTAAAGACGTTACTTGAAACATATAATTCAAACATCAATTTGCTTCTCCTTGCATTTCTTTCTGATAGATGTAGAATCTCCATTTGAATCATTGAGTTTTGGAAGGGTCAATACACTCCTCCCAAAATCTGTTGATGTTCACTCAATTTGGAATATTGGGATTGAGAGATTGAGATTAATGTTTTCTTTTGCCAGCCATATTTATGGAATTTAGACACAGTTGCCCAAATGGTAGGGCACGTTTATAGGTATAAATAGTTAACCTCTATTTCAAATATGAGCTTAAATTCATCATTAAATTGGTTTTAATATCTCCCCTCTTTAACCTCATCCGGTGTTTCATGCTCTGACATCTTCATTTTCCTTGACTGTTACTCTTTGCTAATTTTTATCCCCCCATATTGGTTACCATGCCTACAATTAATTTGGTTTTAAACTCTGGAACTCCAGTATTAGACTTCTCCCTGCTCTGTCCTTTTAGAAACTCGATATAATGGCAGAATATCTTCCAGGTTTTGTTCAGCCTTAAGTGGCTCATGGCTCATTGTCTGATTTTGTTTGAGAGCAACCCAGTGAAAAGTTTAGGACATTTTAGAACTGAGGTAAATGGAAGTTATTACTGTTTTGATCAGAAAATTATAGCTTTTATTAGACTCTCTGGAAATTTTTCCACTATTATAAGTGGTGTGAAAAGAATTCTATTTGGGTGTTATGAATATTGAGGCTTGATATTACTATCAAAAAGAATGGACCAGTAGAGGGACCAAGTGTTTTATCAAGAAGGTTTCAGTTGTAATGATTATCAAGCAGCATATCTATGAGTTGTTGATTTAGATTTTAAAAATCCATTGGAATACACGTTATAAGTAATGCCACATTCAGTTTTTAATAACTGTATTGAAACTATGCCACACTACTGAGCTAACTCACAATTAGATTCATTAAAATAAACAACAGTCACCTTGGCTTGCCAACAGATTTATTTCTTGCTGCACCAGCTGTTGTTTTATCATCGATAAGAACTTGTCCTGCAACAAAGTTTGTCAGTGGGAAATTCGCAAGAAACTTTTAAACACAGAGCCGAACTTCCTAAAGTCAGATTGCAATTTGGAATAACTAACATCCTTTAAAAAGTTAAATGGTATAATTAATGGAGAAAAGTGATCTCTTTGTTATTTTGTGCCACGTAACTCAAAATGAATACATGAGCATGGCCACACAATTCCTCACTGTTTCTCCAGCCATGAATTGACTGGATACATAAGGATACAGGTTCTGAATTCACTTAGCACCCGTGTGAATCTGATCGCTGTACTGAATGTTCCACGTCAGACATAGCAAACCAGCAGCTGCATGTTACACGACAAAACATTAACCAGGAAGACTGCATCCAAGGTGTAAGATCACAAGCTTCATTAAACTAATTATTATTATTTGCATGCTGAAAATATATGTAGCTCCTCAGGAATGGAAAATAATAATCACAGTACAAACGAATGACAGGATAGAAGCTGGTATTCAACACTGCAAAATTAATAATGGACAATGAATGCAATCTTTAATTTCCAATATACAACAGAGGAAATCAACTGTGTGACTATCAGATATTTGTCTCGCATATTTTGTAATATTGGCTCCTTTGGCCCACTGACTCTGCACCAACCTTAACTTATTTGAATTAATCTTACACTAATTCCATTTTATTTTTCCCGCATCTCCATGAAATCTGCACCCCCCCCCCCCGATCCTACCATTTACCCCCATATTGGGGCGATTTATAATGTGAATGGGATGTGGCAGGAAACTAAAGTGCCGAGGAGAAACCCAAGTGGTCACAGGGAGAGCGTGCAAACTCCGCACAAGTAACGCTCAAGGTCCGGATTGGTCAAGGACCTGGGTCACAGCAGCCTACTAGGAATGCCGATGTGCCATCTTATTTCCAAAATCTTCGCTATTTGGAAATGTATAATGTGTGCTAGGAAAATAAAAATGTTGGTGGATCCTGAGAGAGTATCTCATTTCTTCATGAAGCGAAATGCACAGTCTAAGTGGATACTTTTTATGTTTACACTAACACTTGAACATCCATTGACTATGTATAAGTGTGGCTAACCCACAGGCAATCTGCTGTTCATAACTATTAGATGACAACAGAACAAATGGCCCATATTTCCTTTGGTTTAAAAATGACAATGTTGCTCATCTGGATGTCACAGCAAAACCATCCACTGTATAAGTGGATTGTAAATCTGAAATAGGTACCACATAGAATTGTGCAACAATATAGCTCAAAATATCTGGTGTTTGGATTGAAAATTGATTTCTACAATGAACTGACATCAAATTTCTTGTCGGTGTTGTAGATGCAGCAACTGTAGCGTCCACAATGTTCAGAAATTCCAAAGCAAACACCAATTATCTTAAACAACTTTAAAAAACAGTTAAGGCAAATGAAGAAGTCTAGTTAATAATTTTGAAAAGCAGACCTCAGCAGTGCATTGTGCATCAGGTTGCCATAGAATATATACATCTCCGGTATATATTTTAAAATATTTTTCCTGATGATTTCTTGATTAAGAACTATTCCAATTCATTTTGGGATTTGTATATTACAGAGAAAACTGGATGTATTTCCTTTTGTTGAAATAACTTTTAAGTTATAAGGCTCAGTTATATTAAATACTTACAGTGGGCATCTACTCAGCTGCCTCTCTGATGCATAGTGAATCCAGTTCCCATTCGCCCACTGAAACCTCATCTCTTTAAGAAATCATTTCCCAGTCACTGGAACAGTGAAATTCATTGCAACGCCTATTGTTCTCTTGATCCGAGTCAGCTGTCAGACCAATATTATTGTTCAGGCTTGTTCTCACAATCATTTAAACTACACCCATTCCTCACTGGGCAAATAACATGGCAGTGAAAAGCTAAAGGTACTGTAAATTCTCCAAGAGATTTAGATTAAGTAAAGAGAAAATCAAACTGTTCTTTTTGATCCATTACTTTTACAGCCGTGTGTATTCCTCTTCTGCTCCTTCTGAACTCGCTGAGGTAGGTTAAAATTCTTAGAATTTCCATGTCAGGAATAATGATAAAATTTTACTTGGAATTTTCTGTTCATAGTTTTCTGTCTTTATCAATAATGGAAAGCTTCTCGTAGCTGCCAAGTTTTTCATTGTGCTCAGTGTGTATTAACTTTGTATAATTTGGAAAATGGCTAATGCAAAAGTTGCAGTATGCAGGGAATGTGTCTAAATTTTATTTTCATGCATTAACCCATGTGATTCCAATAACTAAAGATTTTAGTTGAATTTGCAGTGACAATTCTGCAGTTAATAAAATTTTAAGTATTTTGCTGGGATATAAATGCAATGCTATATCAATTGGGCATTAGCTCCTTAAGATTGTTAAGGTGTGTAGAGAGGGTAAGCTCCCTCTACCTATTAAATGCTCCCAATGGTATGCGCCTCAGATAGCCTCTGTCAACCAAGTCTGGCTCCTGGTCTTCATGTGTAATTTAGCTACTAAGCCTACGGAACCTTATCTACTGATAGAATAAGGGGAAAAGGTGGGTAACTGACACCATAACACCAGTCCCTTTGGGCAGACAGAGCTCATAGGTCGTGGTTGGCAGCTTATCTAGGAGAAGAAAAACTGATCTCAAACCTCCGCCGCCTTGCAGCTACACCCACTCATGGGGAAGGCTTTGGGAGTAAACCTGAAGAAAAATCTAGAGCTGGAGTCACTAAAACAGTCCTACATTGAGTCTAACACTGACTAGTAACTCCCGCAACGCTGCTGGTGCCAAACTGTATTGGTCTCTGCCGTTCCTTTGGATTCATCAGCTGCTTGGAGAGGGGCAGTCTGCTGTATGGGCAACAGCTTGCTCTCCATATCGTACTGCCCTGACTTGTGCATCAAGTAGACACCTGGGATGCAACATCTATGCTAAACCCTGGCCAGTGGAGGGTCGCAAACCTCAATAGATCAGGCATTTTTATGGAAATTGCCTCATGTTCTTTTCCATTGAAATCAGCACACAATAGAATAGTCAGCTTGTGAGACACAGGTGAAGTTTTTGTTCATGGATGAGCTGACACAGGAATCAGAAGAAGGGAAGAGGTTGATAGTAGTTTAGAGTTAAAAAGATGGCAAGCGGGAAAAAATAAGGTCAGAAATTGGTGGAGGGGCAGATAGCATTGAGGAAACAGGTCAGCTGCAGAAGGACTTAGATTTGGGGAAAGGCAAGAGAGTGGCAAATTAAATACAATGTTGGAAAATGCATGGCCATACACTTTGGTTGTAGAAATGCAGAATATTTTCTAAATGGGGAGAGAATCCAAAAATCTGAGATGCAAAGAGACTTGGGAGTCCTTGTTCAGGTGGTGAGGAAGGCAAATGCAATGTTAGCATTCATTTCAAGAGGTCTAGAATACAAGAGCAGGGATGTGATGCCTGGGCTTTATAAGGCACTGGTGAGGCCTCACTTTGAATATTGTGAACAGTTCTGGGCTCCTCATCTAAGAAAAGATGTACTGGCATTGATGAAGGTTCAGAGGGGGTTCACAAGGATGATTCTGGGAATGAAAGGGTTATCCTATCCGGAACATTTGATAGCTCTGGGTCTGTACTCGCTGGAACTTAGAAGGATGAGGGAGGATCTCATTGAAACCTTTCGAATGTTGAAAGTCCTAGACAGAATAGATGTGAAAAGGATGTTTCCCATGGTGGGGAAGTCTAGGACAAGGGGGCACAGCCTCAGGATAGAGGGACGTCCACTTAAAACAGATATATGGAGAAATTTCTTTAGCCAGAGGGTGGTGAATTTGTGGAATTTATTACCACAGGCAGCTGTGGAGGTCGTTGGGTGTATTTAAGGCAGAGCTTGAAAGGTTCTTGATTGGACATGGCATCAAAGATTATGGGGTGAAGGCTGGGGCGTGGAGCTGAGGAGGGAAGAAAGGATTACAGGTGGAGCAGACTTGATGGGCTAAATGGCCTAGTTCTACTCCTATGTGGGGGAAAAAAAATTCAGTTCAAGGTCAAATAGCAAACTGAGGCTACAAACTGTATGCTTCAGGCTCAGGCAGTGTCAAGAGGAAGTTTACAAATTGGTAGGCAAGGGGAATGGAACTGGTGCTGGTAGAAAAGTTTACGGGGCTTGTCTTCATTTTGTTGGAACCTGGCCTCTTGTAACATGAACCCATTCATACAATTTTAGAAATTGATTATTTTAGACAACAAGTATTAGGTAAACAAATGTAAGATACTCATGAGGCTGGAAATCGAAAATAAAGACAGAAAATGCCGGAAGTGCTCACTATGGCTGGCAACATTTGTAGAGAGAAAAATTATTTCCAGTCTATCTCCATTCACCCGAAACTGCACCAAAATTGAGAAAAAAAACTTCATTTTTAAATGTAAGTATTTGTTTCATACAAAACCAATAAAATAAATTTGAGGGACAATATTGAAAGTTTGGTATATTGGTTCCATAGAAAATCAGCCACTGATTGTTGGTACTTGTCAAGCAGAATTCAAAAAGTTGATTAAGGCATAATTAGTTGGTTTAAATTCTATTATTTCTGCAGTGTTGTAACAACTTTTGAGTGTGTTTATCAAATAATATACAATTCTCAATAGTAAGAAAATTACTGTTGTCTCGTGGCATTTGAAAAAGCAATGACATTTGCATTTGGATAACCAATGAAATGAGGGTGCTAATTATTTCTGCACCAGGATAAAGATGAATTGTTTCAGGACTTAAATGATGTGGTATTTTTCCAAATGCACAGTTGACCATAATTATCACTTTGATTTGTGTACAATGGGTAATTTGCATTGCGTTTAATTTCCTTCCTTTGCATACAGAATCAGTTTCAAAAGGGCAATGAAGCCCAATTCATTGAATTCCACCCCCCCCCCACACCCATCAAATGCCAGTGAACCTTAAGCTAGTTATAAAGCTCATGCATTTCCATTTCCACTTTAACTACTGAGGCTAGAGCAATCACTTTTAGGCATCATTATTTTGCCCCTATAAAAATTGTGCATGTTAATATATTTGAAATATTTAACATGAGAAGATGGTGCACTGATTAACTGAGTGCACTTTGAAGCCCTTGATGGCAAAGCAATTAGTCAGACAAGGAGGAATGAGGCCTGGATTTTCACTCGACTTATGCTGCCCTCGTCACCCCATGTATCTGGAGTGAAAAGCACAGGAGACAAAAGCAGCTGACTCTTCACTTGCCCTCTCCACTTCCAGATATCTTGCTGGCAACAGACAATTACCCTGCTTTAATATATTAAAATATGTAGTATGGAGTACCTGGATTAGATGTAAAATTGGAAGGGGTGCCTGTCATGCATGAACTGAAGCTAATAGAAATTTAAATTGACCAAACTTGGTAGTGATTAATTGTATAGATGCTGATATTAAACTATTTTTTTCAAACTTGTGCTGACATAATCATAGCCAGGCTCCACCCCAGGTTGAATTCCTCAGCAAGAGCAAGCAGAATAGCAGATTTATGTAAGCAGTTTTATTACTTGGAACGTGGTCCAGGTCTATAATCATTGTTTTGTGGTGAGAGGAAGATGCACGATGTTGCAGAAACCCTGGACAATTAAAATTGTGCAGGATCTGGTTATGTTGTAATTATTTTGAAACATAATTTAACAAAATTTTGTTAATCATTCATTTCCTGACCAGACCAGGCTTGGATTGCAAATTCTTATTTTTCTTTTTTAAAGGTGCTATATAAATGGAGATTATTGTTCTTTCTGTTATGTAACATCCGAACACTTGTCTATCCATCTGTCCACTGCAAAAAGTTAATGATAACTTATTTTTAACTTTAAGTTGAAGTACTGTGGTTGGATCTGGAATTTTCTTTGTATCTTCAGCTTATTATAAAAACACTAAATGAGCTATGAAATAATTTTAATTTTCCAAAATACTTTATCAGGATTTTAACTTTAATTCATTGTAAATGCAAAAGTTCTGTTGATAATTTACAGATTATTGCAAATTTTTGTAGCAGTATAATTAAGCAACTTGTTTTACACACATGCTGCATACAAGCATGCAGAGAATTAATCTCACAAACATGCATCTCCATGTTTGCAAGCAATGATTTGCATTTGTGTTTTTTGAAGTGCAAATCCCACCACTTCTCATTTTCTTGGCTTAATTATTATAAAACTTATTTACTTGCAAATATCACTAATTGAAGGGATGTGATACACAAGAATGCAAGAACACAAGAATATGTGAGTCAGCCACCTGGCCCATCAATCCTACCCCATCGTTCAAAAAGATTGAGGCTGATCTGGCCCAGGCCTCAACTCCTTTGTGTCAATTCCCCTAGTCCTTGAGTACTCTCTGCAAACCATCTTCTCACCTCTTTTCATGTTTTCCAATGGTCAAGCCTCCACAATGCTCTGGGATGCAGCCTTCCAGGGATTTGTCACCTTCTAAGAGGAGAAATTGTGTTGCATTTTTTAAAATGGCCATGTACTTACTTTGCAATTATGTCATTGTTCAAGACTCTGCCGTAAGTGCAAATATTTCAACATCTACTTTATCATGCCCTCTCAGAATCACAGCTTTCAATAAAATCACCCTTTGTTCTTCTGAACTTGAACAGCTACAAAATAAAAAAAATTCAGTGCTTGTTGTACTCTAACATTGTCTAAACCTTTTACAGCTGTTGTACC
This sequence comes from Hemitrygon akajei, assembly GCF_048418815.1. Taxonomy (NCBI): domain Eukaryota; kingdom Metazoa; phylum Chordata; class Chondrichthyes; order Myliobatiformes; family Dasyatidae; genus Hemitrygon; species Hemitrygon akajei. Next base: position 72,102,968 of record NC_133135.1, on the reverse strand, counting down.
ATAGGTAATGGGTGGTCTTTTGAACTTTGTCCACTTAAGAATAAATATATTGTATATAAAAACTTGAAGGAACTGGATTTCAGGAGAAAAAGGCTGATCCCAGAAATAAATTTTATGAAGAAGTAATGGATATGCCAAGTGAAAGAGGACAGTAGGAAGAAATGCAGCTTTCTCTGTCTTGCTATGCTGTTATCTTTGGAGTTTCCCATGAATATAACATTCTGATCCAATGTGCCACTACTTTAGCCTGTCAGTCACCTTATGTACAGACTCCTGTGCTTAACATCACTATGGACATACAATCAATCTGTGTATATAAGCTATCTTAAATATTCACATTTATTATTTTTTTAATTATTGCGTTCTTTATCTATTGTGTATTTTCTTGAGCTGCATCAGATCTGGAGTAACAATTACAATGGAAGTGACTTCTTGGGGGAAAAAAACAGCCTTGAATCTTAAATCTTGAATTACATAAGACATGAGGTACAGAAGCAGACAATCATCCCAAACAGTCCAAGCCAGAAGTTATGCAACTCCCCCTCATCCAGATGTATAATCTCTGCAATCCTCGTCCCTTGTCCTTCGTGTACATGCCCAGTCTCTCCTCAAATTTTTCTAAACTATTTGCTTTAATCATGAACTCCCTAATAATAGGAAGTTACACACTTTCACCCCTCTTGGTGAAATGAAGTTCTGAATTCCTGATGGAGTTACTTGCCGCTTGCTGACTTTAGGGACATAGTGGTGCAGTTAGTAAAGCTGCTGCCTCACAGTTCAGTCCTGACACAGGGAGATGTTTGTGGAGTTTGTACTTTGTCCCTGTAACCAAGAGGGTTTTTCCCCGATGCTCTGATTTCCTTTCACATCCCGGTGATGTGTAGGCTGGTAGATCAATAGGCCTCTGGAAATTGTTCCAGGGGTCGGGTAAGGGGTGGAATATGGGAAGAATTGTTGAGTATTTGTCAGGGTAATAAAAATAATATTTACATAAGATTGTTTTAAATGTGTGGTTGATAGTCAATACAACACAGACACGATGGACTGAAGGGCCTGTAGTTATGATACTTTCCACAATGGAAACATTTTCCCTGAATCAAACCCTCCAAAATTTTAAATAATTTTCAATTTGGTCATCCTTCAAGGCTGAAGGATGTATAGATCTTTTCTCAAATACGCTCAACTTTTCTGAAGTGTATAACTTTACATCTCTTCTATTATCCTTGTAAATTTTCCTGCCACTTCTTAAATGGCTCCATCTTTTCCAAATGACAGAGTAAACAGAACTGTAGGCATTGCTCTAAGATGGCAAAATCAAGGTTTGATACAAGTTGAACATACTTTCTGCACTTCCCAATTCTACCCCTCACAATGTTGCACCATAGATTGCTGTACCAACAAGAAACCACAAACAAGTGCTTACTTTCTTTTTAGCTTGTGGTCTATGGTGCAACTTTCAGTGATTGGTGTGTTTGCACTCTGAGATCCCTTCATTCTTCTCTCACATCTCTTGTATGTCAGGGTGACTTCTCTGTTAGAGCCAGCCCTAAAATGGGCCCTTTAATCCAATGACTCCACACCAACCAAAGCACACCCATTTTACACCAGTCCCATGTCATTCTCCCATGTTCTCACAGCCCATCAGAACCGTTGATAGGGATATTGGAATTAAAAATAAATTAGGAGAGCTCAAAAAGTAGTTTATTGTGCTGGTCACACAGAAGCCCATTTTACAATGGTGTGGGCCAGCTGTTTTGAGCTGAACAGTGAAGAAATGGTTCACTGGATACCAAAAAAGTCTGGGGAGATGAAGGCATGTGATTCACTACAGTTACTGTGCACAATACTCCAAAACATTGTGACCTGTCATGAGGAAAACAAAGAAGGAACAGCTCAAATGGAATCTCTAATGGAAAGGTTGCCAAAAACTCAACAAAGTACAACCCATTTACTCCGGCGATAAGCATTGGCAGGGTCATAACTTTGTTTATCGGTGACTTTGTTTGAACTGTTCTGACGGAAACTGAAGTCTCATTTGATGTAATCACTGTCATCGATGTTGAAGGGCTCCTCTGAGGAAATGTCTGGATGCTGTTTCAGCCATTTTCTCCATAGGCAAGCACTGTATCCTCCCTGTTGTGGACAATTTGGGAAAGTTTGTGCGGTGAACGGTTCAGTGCAAAATGGCTAAACAATGAAGACCACACATTTTTAGCTCTGAAGTCTTGTTTAGTTCGTAACTGACTAAATCTAATGACAAATATGACAATCTAAGGATCTGACTCTATTGACAAGTAGCTCCTTCTCATCCTTCATTCACTCAAGGCTTAAAATTGGATCATGTAAGATGGTTTATTACAACACTACTGTGCATTCAGAAATAGGTATTTAGTAGTACAAGGTAAAATAACAAATATTTCTGGGTCATTTTGTGATACTCTGGAAATCAAATTTGTCCCTGTCTGTTGTGAGTTTCACATGAGCATCGGATGTGATTTCAATATCAAATGTACATCAAATTCCATTTATCTCCTTGCAATTTTCCGCTTGGAGCCTGGTTCGGAAAATCATTCCACCTTGTCCTTTGCCACTAACGGAACTAAATATATCCCAAGATGCAACACCATACCAAGATCCCACAAAGATATGTATTTATCTCCTATTTTTGTTTACTCTTGCAATGCAAAAATCTGTGTGTTGTTTCCAATTTTAACATGTAATTGCATGTGTTTCCAGCAGATGGAACCTCATGATGGAGGTGTTAAGCTTATTTTGGTGAACTTCAAGCAGATTAACAAATTAGTAAATATTTCTAGAAGGTATAAAGGAAGACTGAGCAATTTAATGAAATGGGTTATTTCTATACAGTACGGTTATATCTAATTCCTACACAGATGACTGAATTCTTTTGCGAAGGCAATTGCTGGAACATTGAGAAGTGGAGTAACACCCTTCCTCAATGTTGTTGAGGCTTCCACCACTATTGTTTTCAGCATTACCCACTTATTCTAATTTTTTAAAAATCCAAATAGCAGCCATGGCTTTACTTCCTTCGCGATGATATTAGTTCTTTCCCCTCTTCATGAGGATGATACAGAATTTGTGCAGGGGCTTGGTCATGGCTGGTGGGCAGGCTGCTGACTTTCATTGTCTTCTGTGCTTCCCATCGTGTCTTGGGCAATCTGCGTTTTTATTTAGGACCTCACACTGAACAAAAATTAAGAAATGGAAAATATGTAGCACTTTCCAAATAATCCACGTCCAATTGCTTTTTGTAGCTACTCTGTCTTTGTAGCTGAATGCACAGCCTGAAGACAGGTCCCACAGATTTCTTGCACTCCTTGCAATGTTACTAAAGATCAAATTGCCTTTAAAATGTTCAGGACATTCTGAAAGTTATATGAAAGATGCTGCATTAATGCACAATTTTTTTTCTTTAAAGTGACCAATTTCAATGAGGCTGACTGGAGAACTCATTAGATCCAGTCACCGGTAGAAATTCTCAGATGGTAAGATGGAATCTTTTACATGAGATCTGTGGACAGAGGAGTCCTACTTCAGTATCTCGAAACATGGATGCTCCAACAATGCAGCAATGCTTCAGAATGGCATCTGAGTTTGTATATGGAAGCTTTCGCATTGTATCTAAGACCATATGCCATAGGAACAGGACCCACGGTCTTCACAATTAGGGGCAAAATTTGTCCATCTTAGGCAAGCCAGCACCTGCACCCATTCACTGACCATCAGACCAATGAAACGTTCAATGTGGCAACTAAACTATGTTGGATTTAATGAATTCGTAGACAATATGAGTTCTCTGTTGGTCGGAGTCGACCATGGATATTGTGTCCTAGCTGTCTATGTGATCAGCAAGCTGGTAAACAAGCCAGGACAGTATGATGTGGAGAACAGGCTGTTGCCCATGTAGCAGGCTCTCCCTTTTCATGCAGCTGATGAATCCAGAGGAACAGCGGAGACTGATACACTTTGGCACCATTAGCTTTGCAGCAGCTGCCAGTTAGCATTGAACTCAACATTGACTGCCATAGGGACTTGAGCTCCAGATTTTTCCTTGGGATTGATTCCCGAAGCCATCCCCATGAGTGGGTATAGTCGCAAGGTATTGCAGGTTTGAGATTTCCTTCAGCTGAAGAGCCCCATCTCCCAGAATCAACTTATTTTAAGACACCTGTAATCTGCCTTTGCCCTTTCTCCTGTCAGTAGCAGTGGTTCCTCCAGGCTTAGTAGCTGAGCCGCACATGAAGTCCCGGAGCTGAACTTGGTTGTCAGAGGCTATTTCAGACACGCGCTATTGGGAGTGTGCCCCCCAATTATGGCAACATACAATATATGTAAACAATATAACTTCAGATAAAACCTGACTCCCCTGTTCTTGTAATCTACTTGTCCAACACCAGTTTTACCAAGTCCCTGAATGTGTTACAACCTATCAACTTGTGCTTAACTTTCCAGAACTCCTCGTTGGTATCCATCCACTCTGGACCCCACCCCTGTAGTTCCTGTCGGAAATTTTAATGAACACTTATGAGGCAGTGACAAAAGGAAGATCCCTCTTCTTGTACTTCTCAATCTCCTGCAAGTTTTACATGATCAACAGATAGCATTCTCTGGCAAAATTGGGTGGGACTGGACTCATTTTGTTCTTAACTCCCTGGTAAAGTCAAACAATTTGCTTGCAATGATGCTCTTCATGAACCCGTTATTATTTTTGGTGTCCTCCAATGGTATATTCTATGTTCGTCCATTTCGCCGTCGGTAAAAACTATGCAGATTACTAGATGAATGCAAAATCATAACTTCCCAGTGCCACTTGAATATAATCAACAGCGCTTAAGTTAAAACACTTACAAGCCTATGTTGGTGGGTAGGAAGGGAAAGGTTGCCCAGTGTTTGAAGCAGTGGGGGTGAAGGAAGAAGTGAATCTGGCAGGGACAAGTGCCAGAACATTCAGTAAGGAGAGTGTACAGTACTTCAAAGCATTGTATTGATTGATTGATGAGTTTGAAAAGTAGGGTAAAATCCAGGCTAAAGCATGGCTATAGGTTCCAGGAGCAGACAGCAGAGAAGTTACAAGCTTACAAGTTACAAGAGGAGCAGACGGTGCGAAGCTACAAGCCTCAAGGAAGAAAATGCAAGTCCAAAATCCAAAAACGCACAGTCATAATGGCTGATTGCTTCTTTAGGTCGCATATCATTTCACCCGCACCACCAAGCTCAGACACTGCCCAGTTCACCGTTCATCATCTCAAAGAATCAGCATTCATTCGTAAGATCGATGTGGCTCCCCTACAACATCGTACACTGCACACTGTGACGTCCGTGGTACTGGGAAGCCAGGTGACCATGAATAATGCATGTGAGAGACAGAGAGGTGAGGAACAAACTTGCATCTGCTTATTTTGTTTGTAAGTTATCTACCCAGAATGCCTTCTCACATTACATTCAATACGTTACACACAGGGAAGATTGACACCAGGCCATAAGGGTCAAAATGCACATGAATACATAACATGTTCCTCTGCCCCTTCCCATACACAGACCAGTTGCTGAGGTATTAACATTCAATGGAGTAATCATCAAATTCAACCAATAACAACAAACATTTTCTTTTTCTAAACTAGGGAACGAGGGTAGACTGCCTCTATTCCCAGACATAACCCTAGGGATTAATCTGCCTCATGTTCTGAGGGTGAGTCACCAAACTAGAGATTCAATCTGTTCAGACGCCACCTGTTCCTAGAGTGTACCAATGACCTGGGGATGACGCCAAACTCGTTTTATCTCTTGGTGATGTATATATGGATCTTGGCTTGGATACTGCATTGTTAGAAAGTAGGGGATGGGGGAGCACTGACGGTGTCATTTGATCTTAACAGAAGTTATTTCAGAATCCGGCCCCATTACTGCAACTGGATCTGGATTGATCGGTCCTGATGAAAGGTCTCAGCCCGAAACCTCAACTGTACTCTTTTTCCATAGATACCGCCTGGCTTGCTGTGTTCCTCCAGCATTTTGTGTGTGTTGTTGGTCAGTTTGTGTTGGTTTTCAGTAGCCTCTGAAATGGGCAACAGCAGATCAAAACGCCTTCTCCAGATGTTGTGGTTACTAGTTTGCATTGAGTACAACGTGGGTCCAGTGTACCATGATCGTCACAGGTATCCACTTTGGTCCAGAGATGTAGTTCTGGGCAAGTACTCTATTTCCTGCTGTGAAACTTCTGTAGTTTGTTTTGGCATGTCTCTGTGCTTGGGTTTTCTTTTCATTTAGCATGATTTGTTTTGTATTTGGGGGTCTAAGCAGGTTAAGCCAGATGCAAAGCTGTCTTTTCATCAGTGCAATGGCTGGAGCCATTTTGGTGGTGGCGTGAGCTGTGTTGCAGAATGTCAGCAAGAAAGTGCTAAGACACTGGTTGAGGGTTCCACTTTCCAATTAAGTTTTGAGGGCTTCTTTCATTGTTTGTGCGAGTCATTCAGCAAGGCCATTAGTGGCTGAATGAAATGGTTCTAACTTGCATGCCTTGAACTCTTCGGAAAGGAATTGTGGGCCATTTTCACTCAAGATGTTGAGGAAGCCCAAAACGGCTAAAAATGGAACAGATCTCCTCAATGAATTTTTCAGATGTAGTGCTCTTCATGATGGCAATCTTAGGCCATTTGCTTGTGTATCCATTATGACCGAGAACATGTGGCCTTCCACAGGTCCAGCAAAATCGATGTCCATCCTCTGCTATGGTTGTCACAACCACGGATTCGGCAACGCTGTAGATACGGCAATTGCGCTTGTGAATACACATGTGTCGGCTAATTATTATTTAACTTCACACTTGTTGTCATAGTGCTTGCCGAGACTTGGACAGAGCACAGCAATGCTTCGCTACTTGCTTGCATTTGGCCTTTCCTGAGAAATTGGACTGTCGAGTCAACTGACTCTGAAGACTAGTGGTCTTCATTTAATGTTTACATGTTCTTTACAGCTGCAGTGTAGGCTTCGTTTTCCGTTTGAGAGTTTTAGTTAATGGCCCTGTTTGGACGAGCATTTATTGTTTTATTTTCCTTTTAACACTGTTCGCATTAAAGTCTGTAAACTATCGACCTGCTTCAGTGTTTCTCACTCCGCACTTGCGCCACATCTGAACCCGGTAACAATGGTTCTTCGGGCCATTCCCATGGATGCAAAGGAGTAAGTCACTGGCAATGTGGGCATGCTTTGGCCTTCTCTTCAATGGTTACATTTAATCCAGGCCCAAAAGTAAATACATGTGATTTCTTTCATGCAGACTATGCCACAGTGTCCTGCATGTTCTACATCAAGCACTTGCTTTCTTAATGGTGGAGGAATGACAACATGGTGTCCCATAGTAAATAACCTGCTTAGACTGTGAGCTCCTCCCGTCGAGCGGGATAATGTTTCAATCCTATGATTGGTTCTTTTTTCCCATTTGTGAGTTACCATGTCCATTGTTTTAGATATAACGGTGTCAGTACATGCATGCTTCTGGGCTTGTGCTGCAGTTATCAGATCTGTAGGTACTTCCTTGAAATAAAAGATCTCTTTCTGTGATGGCTCTGGAGCTCCAACAGCTAAGGGAAGTCTAAATAGCCCACCAGCATCTGAATGGTGCTCGGACCTCCTGTATTTTGTATCATACGGATGTGTAGATACTAGAAGACACCAATGTTGCATTCAACTAGTAGCCAAGGATGCAATGCCCATATGTAGATCAAATATTTACATCAAGAGATGATAATCTATCAGCAGTGTAATTCAGCAGCCAAAGAATTGATGGAATTTCTTAGCTCCAAAGACAATTGCGAGTGCTTCCCACTCAATCTGGACATAGTGGCTTTCTGCCTTGCTTAAAGGTTTTGATGTGAAAGTGATTGGAAGCTCTTCACCTGATGGCATGATGTGTGAGATGACTGCTCCTACACCATAGGGTGATACAGGCCAAGTGTATGGGCAATAATGGGTTGAAGTGTGTGAGTGCTTCAGATTGTAACAAAGCTGTTTTGGCCTTTTTAAAATCATCTTCATACTGATCTATCCACTGCCAGTGTGTTGATTTATTTAAAAAATCATGCAGTGGTTGCAGCGTGCTAGCTTGGTTAGGAACAAACCTTGCATAGAATGTTAGTAATCACAAGAAAGATTTTAATTGACTTACATTCTATGGTGATGTCACCTCCACAATTCCTCCACATTTGCTGGTGCTTGTGAAGCCCTGAGCTGTGATTACATGGCCCAAATGTTCAAATGAAGGTCCAAAGACTTCACACTTGCCCTTCTGAACTCTTAGCTCATACTCCTTGAGCCTTTGTAGTGTGGCATCCAAGTTTTCTAGGTGCCCATGGCCACCTTTCCCAGTAAGAGTAAATCATCCCATTCAAATATCATTGCACCTGTCAACCAGGTTGAGGATCTGGTCTATTGCTCTTTGAAAAAGTGCGGGAGCCGAGGTGATGCCAAATGGATGCCTTTGGTACCAGAACATTGCTTGGTGACCATGTGCATCTGCAAGTATGCTTGACACACGTCAATTTTGCTAGATGTCTGTCCTCTGGCAAATCCCACAAAAAAGTAATTAATGAGGGAAAGATGGTATTGTTCAGCTCTAAGATCTGGGTTAATTGTTACTTTGAAGTCTTCACAAAGACTTAAAGGTCCATCTCTTTTTAGGACAGGAACTACTGGAGTTGCCCACACTGGTTTCAATAACTTACTCTGGACCAGTTTTCCAATTCAGCCTCTATTTTTGGTTTGAGGGTATATGGAGCAGGTTTTTGCCTTTAAGCATTTGGGTGTTATGGTGGGCTTAACAGTGATTCCTTTTAAACTGTGCAGTTCTCCGTTGAATACTTCTGTGCATTTCTTCAATATTTCTTGTAGGTCAGTACTGCCACCAATCAAGTCCACTTGAGTTTGAGCTGCTCCAAAAATGAGGGTCCCAGAAGTGCTGGATAACTATCTTTAACAAAGTATGGTGGAAGTTTCTTTTTCTCTATTAATCTCTACTGTCAGATGTACTACTCCACTCTCTGGAATTACCTCACCAGTGTAAGCCTTTACAATCAACCTTGCCCTTTCTGGGGTGAGATGCTGTAATTTTTCCTTGTAACCTTTCTCTGATACCAGTCATACTGCAGCACCCTGCATCCTCACTGTGACCCCATACAATTGCAGGGTCACCCAATAGTCATTTTTGTGTTCTGAAACAGATAAAACATGCAAAGCTTCTTCAACCATAGAGCAAGAGTCATTCAGTCTGTCCTCAATATGCTCCATCATGTTCACATGTTTCTTTTTGTTCTAAAAGTCACTTTTCTTTATTACAGTGTTTTTGGTTGACAGTGTCTTTTTTCTTTTAGAGCTGTGTTCAGTATTTCCTATTTTGCCACAGCTTCAGTAACCAAAATCCTTATACAAGCATTCTTTTGCTGAATGTCCAGTTTTGCCACAACAGCAACATTGATTGCCAATAGATGTCTTATTCTTAATGGTGGTAGAAACTTTATGACTTAGGAAGATGCACTTAATAGCTTTGCATCTTTAGCTGACATCTTCATAGATGTACCAATTTCAATTGCCTTCTGTAATGTTAGCCTGTCTTCTGTAAGTAAATGTTTCTAAATTGCCTCACTACGCAGACTTTGCCTCACTTTACATGAGTCTATCATGTAAAGTGTCTTTCAGTGATTGCCCAAAATCACAGTGTCCAGACAGTTGCTTCAGCACCACCTCAGACTGTAAAATGGACTTACCTTCCTCTTGATTCCTTTTATCAGATCTAAACCTCTCAGCAATAATCAAAGGTTTAGGTGAATAGTGGTCCGTTAAGACCTTATCCATGTCCTCATAAGGCTTATCACCAAGTTTAGCAGGTTGCACTAGACTGTGTAATAAATTAAACATGTTTGCATCCATCACAATCAGAAAAGTTGGAACACTAAAATTATCAGAAATTTGATTTGCCAGTGTAAAATATTCAAACCTTTCAGTATATGAACTCCATTGTTCCGTTGTTTCATCGTATAGCCGCATACTTCCAAGCATTGTCGACATTTTCAAACACAATCACATTCCAGAGAAGTTAACTAGTCTTATCTGTCTCTCTCTTCCTCTTTTATTTGTTTTCTTTAAAATTCCTGTTCTCATTCTCTCCCCTCGAATTCTTCAATCATGCTTCCTCTGGCCGTTTTCATTTTGCTCACCCACATTATGTAGCAGTACACTGCCAGTGCTGCACACGGATTTTTCTTGGCTAGAGGAAACAGAGCAATAACTATAGCGTGAGGAATTGCCACCTCTTTGCCAGTTGTTGTTTGTGGTACTGGGAAGTAGGGTGGCCATGAGAGCCGGAGAGGCGAGGAACAAAGGTGCTGCTGTTTATTTTGTTTGTAGGTCATCTAGCCAGAAGGCCCTCTCACATTACGTTCAGTACGTAACACACAGGGAAGATTGTTAGCAACCCGTAAGGGTCGTGTATCAAAATATACATGAATACATAACACACACTATGACAAATCCTAGCATCCACATAATGTCCCACACATAATGAACTTGTGGAATTTATTACCATAAGCAGCTGTGGAGGCCAGGTCGTTGGGTGTATTTAAGACAGAACATTATAGGTTCCTTATAGGACACGGCATCAATGGTTTTGGGGAAAAGGCCGGGGAGTAGGGCTGAGAAGAGGGAAAAAAAAGATCAGCCTTGATTGAATGGTGGAGCAGACTAGATGGGCCAAATGATCTAAATATGCTCTTATGTCTTATGGTCTATGGTCTCAATGACAGTCATAACACCCTAGACAGATTGAACAACACTTTCCTCTTCCTTGTGGGATCAGATAATGCACTCAGACCTAATACTAGGGGGTAGCTGTACTTCCAGTCTTAGATGCTGATATTGTGCTGTGCTGACACACAACGCAATATCTCGGATGTGGGATCGACACATGGTGAGTCACTGGGCACACGTCACAAAGCACAGGTTCCAGCTCAGTAGAAGGACAAATCTCATACGGTTTCTGCCGGGACGACCTACAGAAGAAGGTTAATCAGAGAATGCAACAAAATGCTTGATGACTTGGGACAACTAGCAGAAAGTTCAATGTCAAAGATGCTGGAGAAGTTAGGCACAAAAACAGCACAAGACTTTCCACGCTCTCCAGCCTGAAACTAGTAGGCAACTGATTCCTCTCACTTGTGGATCCAAACACTGATGGTCAACGCTTGACTTCCTTTGCAGGATCAGCAGTCTTGAAAATGGAGTTGGGAGCTCAGACAGCCACCATCAATGCAGGTGGTCACCTCAGTCCTGCACCTGATTCTGAGTGCTGATGTGTGATCAATACCGGTGGTTCTGTAAGTGCGACCCTACTCTTGTAATCCTACCACTACACTCCACCAGTTCCAGCCAGACCCCTGCCAGCAATGTCAAGGTGAAGCAGTTTGAATCTAGATGTAGAGGTGCTCAGATTCGTCCTTCTTGTAGCCTCCCTCCCTCTCCTCTGAACCTCACATATTTGTAATCTAGTTCCATTTAAGTAATAATATGCCTCTTTATTCCTGTTGCCTACATGTATGACCTCACACTTCCCTACATTGAAGACCAATTGCCAGGTTTTTGCTTGGCTGTTTACCTGCACTGTACTTCGTCTTCAGCTGTTACACCATTTTACGCAGTCTGTTATTGTTTTACCTTGTTCCTCAGTGCAGCATGGAATGAGTTGATCTGTTTGAACAGTATGAAAGACAATCTTTTCACCGCGTCTTGGCACACGTGACAATAGTAAACCAATACCAGTTCCAATTCCATTCACTGTAGCTATGTGGATTCCGGTTAATTTAGCTACGGTTAATCGGGGCAGCCACTTATTTGGGACAATTCCTAAAGAACAAAATATACCGAGAAAGTAGCTGGGATTTCCTTTGTTTATTTAGGACACTATGCTATTTAATTGATGCAAGAGATGGTCATCCAGGTGCACTTGTGTGGCTGCTAGTCACTACACCATGCTTGGAGTGAACAGTTGCATCAGATGTTTGTGCTTATGATACATTATCCATTTGGGGCTATGGGTGCAAATTCAAAAAGCAATGATTTTTGATCATTTTGTTTTTACTATTTTGACTTTATAAAAAATTTTTGAGAATTTTGCCACAAAAATATTTGCCACTAGCTGAAAAAAATACCCTACTGGACCAAATTAAAAGCCAACCACCTAACACCACTCATTGTCAGCTGGTAGAGAGCCAATATCTATAGTACGCTTGATACATCAGCAAAATAAACTGTGAGAAGAATGGGCATTATGTGAGAAACAGGGAACATCACATGAAAGAGAGCATGAGGGTAAGGATCCAGATGTTGAAGAGGATCTCAGTGGTTTTTCAGTGGTTTTTCACTGTAACTGGATGAGGTGTGCATGTCAGTAGACCAATGTTAAAAAAAAAACACTAGTCAGAGGAGCTAGCTAAGAAGTTGGGTCACAAACATTTTAAAGCAACAGATGGTTGGTTGTCTTGAAGGAAAAGTCGGCACAAAAACACAAGGCGAGAAAGGTAGTGCTGCTGATGTAAGAGCAGAAGTATAGAAATCTACAAAACTCCCTGACTGGCTTCAAAAATTTTGTGCAGGTGATTTCTGCAGTGCTGATGAAACAGGTCTTTATTATATCAAGCCATGCCGGATGGTTCCCTTTCCTAAAAACATGCAACACCTTCAGGTTCATAGAAAGCAATGGACCACATAACTGTTGTGTTCTTCAAATATGTCAAAATCTAATTTAAAAAGAAATTTTTGGGTTGTTGGATAATGTGTTAAAGCTCAATGTTTTAAGGAGCTAAGAATGGGTAGTTTACCAATCGAGTGTTATGCCAACTTACACTCATTGAATTCCTCCATCGGTAACCATTACAAGCCAAAAAACCGTCCTTTAGTGTTGTGTATTTAATATTTCAGTAATATCTGAGTAATATTGTAAATATGTTGTTTGATTAAGCATTCTTTGTTTACATTACTGGTTATATCTAATAAGTACATGAACAACATACAGCATTACACCACACTGTCATATGTGGGTGCCTCACTAAAGTAAAAACAAAACAATCGTACACGCGTTATCCCTGGGGCTGCTGTGTTTATCTTTCAATTCATTTTTGGAGTTACAAAACATAACATATGGTACTACTTTACTTAGTCCTGTATTAATTTAAGTACATAAATTGTTACAAAGTTAAATGGTAGTTTGTCTTTTTTTAATACCTTTTTAATTATTTCCATGAAACCTTGGATAGTTGGCGCAGCTGCTTAATTGGGCCAAAATGTATTGGTCCCGATGTGTTCCAATGATCAGAATCCACAGTATATCCTTTTGCAAGATCAGAATGTCCTCCTTACAAAATACTCTTCCATCTATTTTTATAAAATGGGAAACTTGTAAACCTTACAACTCATATGAAATGAACAGTTGACACTTTGGGCCAAGACCCTTCATTAAAGAATACTTAATCAAACAGTATATTTACAATATTATTCAAACATTACTGAAATATTAAATACACAACAATAAAGAATGCTTATTAGTTTGTCGTATTTACTGATGGAGGAATTCAACCAGTGTCCTGATGAAGGGTCACAGTCTGAAACATCAACTGTTTATTCCTTTCCAAAGATGCTTCTTGACCTGCTGAGTTCCTCCAGCATTTCGTGTGTTGCCTTGGATCTCCAGCATCTGCAGATTTTCTCGTGGTTGTAAACTTTACACTTTGATCATTAATGTAAATTGTAAACAATTGAGCCCAGACTTGACCCAAAATGGCCTTTTGGTGAAGGCTGATTAGTGCACCCAGACCTGAGAGCAAGAGGTTGAAGCACAACTCCTCCAGCACCTGTCACTTTATTCCCTGAAGACTTTTGCCACCTGAAGGAACTGTAGAAAGTACCAACACTCAGAAGAAATCAACAAACAACCAGTTGATATGACTCTTCATGCTTCTTAACATCTGTTCTTTAAAACATACTGATGCCTTGAGTGTGGATATCAATCAACCCTGGGCCTGCTCTCAGTACTACAGTATTGTTGCCCAAGAAATAAAGCCTCCATGCTCCATTTCTCAATCAAATCATCTGATGAATTATAGAAACTTTATTTTTCAGCAGTATATTTCAATTACGTTAAATCTAACATAAATATTGTGAACCACATGACAGAGAGAAAAAAGGAGAGGAATGTGACCAATTGCACCCCTTGGAGCTGGCATAATTTGATGGGCTGAATGGCCTCATTCTGTGTGGTTACAAGAATCCCATTGCAGTAAAAATCAGCTAGAATATTAAAAATAAAAGTTATTCATTGGTTTAATGCCATCAATTTAAAATAACACATGGCTTATTAATTTACTTCTGAAAATTTAATTATGTTTTAATTATAACAACATGTCTTCTGTAATGGTATCATTAACATTTTAAGCCACAGTAGAAATATTATAAGGAAAGGGTCCAATACGTTCCAACCTATTTGAGCTGGAATACTAATTTTACTTTAATTAACATGAAAGCCAGTTAATGTTCTGATCAATTTTTAACCACAACATTAATCTATGAAAGTAAATTATGGCTGATGGTTCATAAAAACGATACATGAACTTCATTTACTACTATCAAACATATCTTCTTATTTTTAATTTATTTACTTCATTATCATTTACCAGATATTATTAATTAAGTATTACTTTATGTATAAAGAGGGAAGCCTGATCCAGCGTTCTATAAACCTATAAATTATGTGTATGATCTCAGAAACATATGAACAAGTAACCTTTTGAAACAGTAAATCTCTAAGAAGGATCCATCCAAGAATAGTAAGCAATATTTCTAATAATATATAGGCAGAGAAGTCAGAATTATTCCAGTGATCATTATATGTAGTTTAAATTATCACAGCAGCAGTGATGCTAAAATTAGGGAAGTTTTTAAAATATTTTTATAATGCTAATTGTGAATTAGAAGCTTAGGAGTTAATTGGAGCTTTCCAGACATGTTTCCAAAGAAGAGTGAGTGGCCACAGAACCAATTGCATTGTGCACATTCTTTTTCTATTTTACATAATGAAATTAAGGCATAAAATTGATTGTTTGAGAGATCACAAACTACAGGAAACACTGATCATAACGTGACTTTGGGGTGGCACAGCAGCATACTGGTTAGCACAACGCCTTACAGTTCAGGCGACCTGGGTTCAATTCCTGCCGTTGAAAAAGGAGTTTGTACATTCTCCCTGTGACCGCATGGGTTCTTCCCACAGTCCAAAGCCCTACCAGTTAGTAAGTTGTCCTGTGGTTAGGCTAGGATTAAATTGGGGAATTGCTGGGTGGTGTGGCTCAAAGGGCCAGAAGGGCTTACACCACACTAAATAAAAGAAAATGTACACACTCTAAAAGGAAACAGAGTGTGTAGAGTGTCCTCAATTCTATCCACCCAACTGATGCCTCCTCTGTGAAATTGAATCACATATGTGCAATTACACAGAGTGTGAACTGCATAGAAAATCAGATCAGGGCACCAGGTATGTACCCCTGCTATTTGAAGGGGTCATCAATTATTGGCAAGTTTGTCTGAGAGTCAGTTGAATTAGACACACAACTTGCAGCAGCTTGACAGACCAAAAGTGATCTGTTTGAAGAGAAAACTTTAGCTGTGATCCTGTTAGTTCTGCAGAACCAGACACAAGGGGAGTGAAGGCCAAGGCCTCTCTCACAGAGGAAGTCAAAGCAGGGGGGAGGAGGGGCTATGGCTAGAAGGTTCAAAGCCCAAAGCTTTCTGGGATCAACACTTTTAACCCGTGAAGCAGCGTATGCAAAGCAGAGGCTTTCAAATGAATGGTGAGAGATCTCCTGTCTTACACAGAGAGTTTGAGCCTCACCTCATGCCTGGAACTACTCTGATCAGTAAGGGTGGTGATGTGGTGTAATCGGTAGAGCCTTTGCCTTGCACTGTTAGGGACCTGGGTTCAATCCTGAGCTTGAGTGCTGTTTGATTGGAGTTTTCATTTTCTCTGTGTGACTGCTTTGTTTTCTCTGGGTGTTCTGCTTTTCAATCCTGCCCAGAAGCTGTTGAGATTCCTAGGTTAATTGGACTCTGTAAATTCATACAAGTGTGTAAATAAGTGGTAGATTTTTGGGGATAATTGAAGAGATTGTGGGAAGAATAAGAAATGGGTTAATGAAGGGTTGGTGTAACAAATAGTTGATGGTTGGTGAGAACTCAATTGATCAAAAAGCTTGTTTCCCTGCTGTACCTCCCTCTATAAAAGTAATCTGTGTCACCCTACCCTACTTAGTCCCCAGATTATTCCAGATATTAGAGGCTTTGCTCCTAAGTTATAGAGAAATAGATAGTCACTGATGACAAGTGTGGAAAGGTACACCAAGAAAAATCCTAGTACTAAAATGCTTTGGTGAGCAGGATAAGGAGATAGCTATTGGAAAAAGAAATACAAATATACAATCATAACATTTTCATAAAACTTCACTTTCAAAAATATATTGTGAAGATCTCACTTTTTCCCATTTCTCTTATATTAGTTTTACCAATTGGGCAGTTTCACGGGATTAAGGATGATTTGATTCTATGTGGTTTCTGTGGACACTGGGTTGACTACTAAGAAATAGGAGCAGGAGTAGGCGATCTGACCCATAGAGTCTGATTTGCCATTCAATAAGATCATGGCTGACCTGGTCGTGAACTTAGCTCCTTTTCCCCATAACTCTTAACTTCCCTGCTATGCAAAAATCTATCTAACTGTGAAAAAGGATTTAGTGCTTTCCTGGCGTATATGAGAAATAAACTCTTCTCAGGCTTCCAGCTGGGTATAGTTATCAATTTTAATCAATGTTTCGATGACAAACTGCCATCTTCATCAGCAGTGATGCCTGGGCATGTCTAGTCCAATGGTGTTTATACCCCTGTCACCTGTCCCTCCTGACTGGTTAGTCCTCATCCAATGAAGTTTCTGCTATCCCACCTTGTTTACAATTGAATCCCAGTTCTTACTTAGAGCGAAACCTTCATCTTTGAGGTACTGGAGGAAAAGAATTTTAATAAAAAATGAAGTCTCACTGAGTGGTGCCATTGAAAATGCTGGTTAAGAACTATCTATTAATACTTCTAGCTTTTCAAAGCAATATTAGGTTTATGCATTTCCATTCTCTGCCACTAAAGGTATCTTTTGCCTTGCAGAGACTGCATTAGTAAAATGCATATTGTGCATTTGTGTTTGATAATTTTTCAATAAAGTTTTTAACCAATGCATGATCTCCAAGCATTTTACAAGAAGACTGTTTTTGTCAGACTGTTTTACAGAAAGTATGACATTCTTATCAGTGGATATCTTGCCAATATTGTAATTGAAACATAGCACGGGTCACAAATCATTTACCATATGCATATAATTATGTTCATTCAGTTCTATTGTGCATCTATAGAGATTACAGAGATTTGTAGCTATTCACCTAGATCGGACCTGCTGTGATTTTTTTTAAGCACTGTGGTTAAATTATTGAATCACTTAAACAATGGGCAGCATTTCTGAAAAGTAGATCATGTAGGCAGGACACTCACTGTGTCAGTGAGAGATATTTCCTAAAACCACTTCAACATATTATGTTAAAATGTCAATTTGCTAAAGTGGTGTTATTTGCATGTTTCTGCATAAAATGTTTTGCCTTATTGCACTCTACTAATGGACACCTGTATTTGAAAGAGCACTGAAAAATGTTATTTCTTTTCTGTTTGATTTCATTATAGGTAATATAGCAACACATATTTTTGACATTAGTGGTTGTACTCCCACCAAAAATATAAATTATAGCATTCTGTTGACAGGTAAACTTATTATTATACACACAGTAGCAAGGTTGATATAAAAAGGATTGCAAACAGTAATTGAGCAATAAATATGACACATCCCTTTTGGGGTTTCTTTGTATGTAGGCCTGAAAAATATATCTAATGTCAAGCCCATCTTGCTAATTTCAAAAATGTTTTCTCAGTATCATAAAATATCCAAATTTAAAATGAGCATATTGTGGCGACCCACTTTCTGTGCAGGCGAACCGGCTCACAAATAGCCAGCGCACGGGGAGAGACTTTGGTAATGCACCTCTGACGTCATTTCTGCCCGGAGAGGGTGGGCGCTAGGGATTAAATGCCAGCGCCGCGAAGTTTGAATAAACTAGTCTCGAAACGGCTTACTGACTGCGTGTCGTTATTTCAGCGCTGTGTGTAGAACATCGCTACATTGGTGACCCCGACGGTACAAACAGGATTTGGACCAAAGATGACCGACTCTTCATCTGTTCACGCAGTTTCGCTAAAACTGCTGGCTTTCTGGACGCTGCGACCACGCGTGTGGTTTAGCCAAGCAGAAGCCCAGTTCCAGATTCGGCAGATATCCTCTGATTCCACATGTTACTACCACGTGGTGAGCGCCCTTGACCAGCAGACGGCCGCCCAGGTTGCAGATTTCATACAGTCGCCCCCGGAAGAAGGCAAATATGAAGCATTCAAAGCGCTGCTCATTGGGACCTTTGGCCTCTCACGGCATGAGCGGGGTGCCCGCCTGCTTCTCCTGGACGGTTTGGGAGACAGGCTGCCGTCAGCATTGATGAAGGAGATGCTGGCCCTGGCTGACGGACACAAGCCCTGCCTCATGTTCGAACAAGCATTCCTAGAGCGACTGCCCCAGGACACACATCTGCTGCTGGCCGACGCAGACCAGGCAGACGTGCTGTGGAAAGCCAAGAGGGAGAGCGTGGCGTCCGTCGGTCAGATTACCAGGCCACGCGCCCAACAGCGGACCAGACTAGGCCCGGCACACAACACAGAGGCAGGAGTGAGGAGGACAGTGAACAGTGGTGTTTCTACCACCAGCGGTGGGGCACAAAAGCCCGCCGTTTTCACCCGCCATGCAAGGACCAGGGCCAGGGCCAGCTGCCGCTAATGGCTATGGTGGCTGGCCACCAGGACAGCCTCTTGTACGTCTGGGACAAACAGTCGGGACGCCGCTTCTTGGTCGACACCGGAGCAGAAATCAGCGTCTTGCCCCCGACGGGGTATGACACCCGCAACAGGAAGCCAGGACCCACCCTGAAGGCCGCAAATGGCAGCACGATACGGACCTACGGTACCCGCACAGTGCAGCTGCAGTTCGGCGCCAGCCAGTTCACGTGGGACTTCACACTGGCCGCCGTGGCCCAACCACTCCTGGGGGCAGACTTCTTGCAAGCTCACAGCCTGCTGGTCGACTTGCAAGGGAAAAGACTGGTACATGCCGAGACTTTCCAGACGTTCTCCCTGGGTGAAGCCAAGTTGCCGGCCCCACACCTGGACTCCATCGCGCTGTCAGACAATGAATTCACCAGAATCCTGGTGGACTTTCCATCGATTCTGGCACCACAGTTCACGGCAGCCATGCCCAGACACGGGGTACAGCACCACATCCCAACCCAGGGACCAGCCAAGACATCCCAGAACCAATTCTACCAAGTCAGGTGATGACTATGTGTAGTCTACGGTGATGGAAAGCACAAAAGGAAGCTCTACTTTTGCAAACAGTTTCGAGCGCTAAAGTTACCAGAGAAAAAGGCTGCAGTAAGATAGTTGGGGGCATGCAAGAGGGGTCTTGAGGTTCATGATGACAGTTCATACTACAAAACCGCCTATCTGTGTAAAAACTAAGACTGCAGGGATGAGCATACTCCTGAGCACCATTTCTATCTGTGCCCCAATGCTGAGATAACGAAAAGCAGCGCAGGTCAGAAAAAGAGCAGATTCGGTCCAGAGGAAGATAAAGGCAGGAAGAGATATACAGAGGATCAAGAGGAGTTCTTCAGCAAACTTTCACCAGAATTGGCCAAACAATGTCGCAATGTATTTTCAAACACTAGAGCATCTAGAACCTTCAGCACTGTGAAAGATAAACCGGGCCTTCTGGTGGAAAGTGGATTGCAAGAGCTGCCAGTGATTATGATGCTTCTGGAGGTCACAGCTAATGCTGGACAAAAAATAGGGACGTTAATTGACTTGGCTTCAGACACCAATTATTGCAGACACAAGGCTGCAAGCAGACTGAACCTCAGAAGTGAGGAAATCACTCTCATCGTCCACGGAGTTTGGGGGGGGGGGGGATGAAGGTTCAGGTTGAGACAAAGCGGTACCTTTTAAAAATCAGAGTAAACACGCCCAAGGGCACTCTCAAATCACACCAATTGGTTTGTCATGGGCTGGACAGCATTGCAAATGTCCACAAACATGTGACACTGAAGCAATTGCAGAAATTCTTCCCAGACATACCGCTTGATGAACTTGTGAGGCCCAGAGAAATAAATTTACTCATAAGCCATAGAGAAGGTCAGCTAGCGCCTCAGAGAATCAGAGCTGTTGGAGACCTCGTGCTGTGGGACGGACTACTGGGGAAGACGGTCGGAGGAGCACATCCTGATCTCTTTGAGGAGCTGTCTGTGTTGGCCCACATGTCCAAGACACATTTTTCAAGGTCAATGAGAGCGGCTGCTGTAAAGTACGAGGAGCTCACCAGCAGAGTCCCAGAGCAACTTCCACCAAACAGACAGGATGGTATCAAGCTCCAGGAGTCAGCTACTTCAACCACCAACCGGGACTTCCTAGAGTGGCGGAAGTGGCGCAGCATGCGAGCCAAAATGCGGGGGGTGGGGGGTTGCCGCTGTGGAAACTTCAGCAAAGGAATGACTCTTGCTGAAGAGAGGGAACTTGAAGTTGTAAGAAAAGGCCTCACCTATGTCACAGCTGACCACCACAGCAAGGAACCACATTGGCACGCCAGATATCCTTGGTTAGAAGATCCAGCTTCCTTGCCAAACAATAGAAGAACAGTTGAGGTTACGGTTCTCAGGACAGAAAAGCAACTAGCCAAAAAACCCAACTGGAAAGCTGCCACACTGCTCAAGTGCATGACATGGTCAATCGAAGGGCTGCAATGACATTGTCCAAAGACATGGTCATCAACTGGATCGGGCCAGTCTGGTACATGAGTCACCTTATTGCTCCAAACCCGCACTCTGTCACGACCCCAGTGAGACTCATGTGGACCAGCAGCCAAAAGTTCAGAGGTGTGAGCTTGAACGACCTGCTAATGAAAGGTCCAGATGTCCTCAACCAGATTCGCACTGTCCTACTCAGATTCAAGGGTGGAGCGTACGCTGCTCTGGGTGACATAAAAAATATGTACAATTCGGTTTGGTTGGAAGACCGAGAAGTGCACCTACATAGATTCCTCTGGCGAGACTCTGAGGATGAGGAGCTGGGGGAATATGCAGTCACAAGAGTGAACATCAGAGACAAACCAGCAGGGTGCATTGTGTAGCTAGCAATGCGCGAAACTGCTAACCTCCCTCCTTTCACCCACCTCAAAGAAGAGCAGCAGGTGCTCCAACACGACAGCGACGTTGATGACATTCTCACATCCCACAACAAACTTGACCAGCTGAAATCCATCACAGCAAATGTGGAGCAGATCCTGAAGCCCGGAGGTTTTGAGCTCAAGCCTTGGGTCTTTTCTGGGCAAAGTAGGAGGAAAGAGTGCAATGACAAGCTGGAGAAGTCCAAAGCAGAACCCATGGTTTTGCCAAACCAAATGCGCGATGATGACAACAAGGCACTTGGCCTGGGCTACATAGCAGAAGAGGACAAAGTCCATGTCATGATTGCAATCAATTTCTCGAAGAGAAAGGAAAAAATGAGACCTTCTACAAGAGCAAATCAGAGACCAGACGCCAAACCCCCCTGACACGAAGAGAACTGCTCAGCCAATTATCAGGGCTGTATGATCCAGTTGGCCTGGTAACTCCTGCTAAGCAGAAGGGAGCTATTCTGGTATGAAGGACGTTCCAAGAGGCAAAGGGCGAAAGGTGTCCAGTCAAAGACACTTGGGACATAGCACTCTCAGATGGCCTCAGGGAGGATGCAATTAAGCTCTTCGAGGAGTACGTTCAACTTGGCAAGTTAAATTTCACCAGGGCACTAACTCCCCCATGCTTCACTGAGGAACCCTGCGCAATCATGTTCTCTGATGGAAGCAAGCACGCCTGTGGAGCAGTGATGTACCTAAGGTGGAACTCAGACCAGGGCTCAATCGTCAGGCTGGTGGAGTCTGAAGCCAAATTAACTCCCTTGGATCACAAAGGTGATGCTGTCAAAGCAGAGATGTATGGAGCAGTGTTTGCCTCACGCCTGAAAAAGTACTTTGAGCTGCATAGTTGAATCCAAGTTGGGAGGTGGTACCATTTCGTTGATAGCCAAACAGTCCTTGGTGCAATACAGCGTGAAAGCTATGGCTATCAAGCATTCTTTGCAAATATGATCGAAGAGAGTCAAAACAGCAAAGGGATCCAGGACTGGCAGTGGATTCCTGGTCCGCAAAATATTGCTGATGTAATCACCAGAGGAGCCAGCCTTCAAGACCTGGATGAAGACTCAGAGTGGCAAAATGGGCCAAAGTTTTTGAGTTTGCCAGTGAATAAGTGGCCAATGAAATCAGCCAAAGAATGAGCAGCCACTGCCAGGTAGAGCATCAACAAGTTGTAAAAGAAGGCATTTGTTGCTGCTTTGACAAGGGCCAAGGCAAGGAAACAAGAACCAGCACAAGAACAGTACCAGGTCAAAACAGAACAATGGAGACTGCCTGCAGTGCCAGCCATCTGAAGCCTTGTGGACATCAAGCAGTTCAGTGTTCTAACTCGACTAGTCAAAACAGTTGCATGGGTCTGGAGAGCAGCACAAAAGTTCATTGGACAAAATCGAGCCGTGCACAGTCCAAAGTGGGAGGCAGTTTCTTTGGCAGGAGTCATCTCAGTAAGGGAACGAGAAGATGATCTCAGAGACATTTTTCTAGCAGCACAAGAGGGCGCAACCTTCCCAAGCACCACTACAAACTGGCTGGTAGTCTACAAAGACCAAGACTCTGCGCTGTTGGTTTGCGGTGGCCGAGTGCAAACCTTCAAAGAAGATCAAGTTGGTGTCCCCACCTTGCCCTATGATGCCTGGGTGTCCACACTGTTAACTCAGGAGGCCCACAGTGAGAGTAATGACGGAGTGGCCGGAACCTTGCTCAAGATGAGAAGGAAGGCATGGGTCATAAAGGGAAGGAAAATTCCCCTTATGAGAAAAAGTTGTTGAGGGCTGCATGCTTTACAGAAAGGCAGAAGCAAGGAAATGTCAACAAGTAATGGGTGACTTGCTGCCAGAAAGAACTGAACCTGCTGCACCGTTCTAGTTCACAATGGTGGACCTCTTTGGATCCTACCAAGTAAAAGATGATGTCAAGGAAAGAGTAACACTGAAAGTCTGGGGAGTGGTCTTTTGCTGCATGGCCAGCAGAACCATCCACATGGAGTTGGTAAACACCCTATCAACCGAAGGATTCCTGATGGCCTATCAAAGGTTCACAGCAATCAGGGGACATCCAAGAAAAATCTGCTGAGATCCAGGCACCAATTTCATTGGAGCAAAACCAGTCTGGGAGGAGCTGCACAGATTGTTGGACGGCCTGAACAAAGCAGTCCTGCAGGAGACCGCGGCAAAAACATGGAATGGCGTGGATATGGAAAATCCATCCGCCTGATTCTCCACACAGGAATGGTGCTGCAGAAGCCGCTGTATGCATTGTGAATAGAGTGCTCCAGAGTGTTGGGTAGGGGTCTGGGCTCAGTTACAGTGAGTTCCAGACAACTCTTCACATAGCAGCCAACCTTGCCAATGAGCGCCAAATTGACACCAGGGTACAGAGCCAGGAAGACTGTATTCAGTATGTTACACTCTACACTCTCCTACTCGGCTGAGCATCTCAAAGCGGGGATTTCAAAACCTTTGACTTTTCCTCCTATCCCTACAAAAGACTCCGAGCAATGCAGTCAGAGGTGACCAAGTTCTGGAGGTGCTCGCTGGTCCTAACTTGTTTGTCAGGAGCAAGTGGCATACTGCACAGAGAAACGTCACTGTTGGGGACATCGTCTGGTTATTCAACCAAAATGCACTGAGGGGACATTTCAAGCTTGGCAGAATCATCAAGACTAATCCAGACAGCAAAGGTATCGTGAGGAACGTCAACGTCAGGATCCTCCCAAGCTGCAGTGTTCCTGTGACAAAAGCTCTGAAAGTAACACCAAGGCATCTAATCTCATGGGAAAAAAGACAGGATCCAAGTCACCATCCTTCACAGGGACGTCGGGAGGCTGGTTGTCTTAGTACCTGCTGAGGAACAGATGGAAAGTCAAGTCAACAATATATTGTAAAAACAGCGAACTGGGACCACTAAGTTTGCCTTTGAAGCTGGCGATCTCCCCAGTGTTTCCATGGGAAGATCGAGTGGGAGGTGTCAAGTCAAACTTGAGTTTCTAGGAAGTACTGGGACCTAGAGGCAAAAGAAAATAAAATTTAAAAGTAATAGCAAGAATCCACTGATAGACCGGATGGAACCTACTGCCTGAGTGCTGCTTCTGCCCGAAACATTGGGGAGGGACCCCACAGCATCACAGCGGCAGTCCGGGAGCAGCGTTGGAATCTGTAGTAAGATGCCGAACTTTAAATAACTTGAGAGACTGTTTCATGGAAAAGAGCACTGCTGTCACTGCGTTTGGGTTAGCGCTAGCTTCGCCACGGGGATCATCGTGCGCAGGCGCTTCTCGGAAATTGCGCGTGGCTTAAGAAGAGCATGCAAACCTTCGGGAGGGTTCGCCCAGTTTGAAAACATAACAGTTGGAGGCCATAATGATCCATTAGAGAAACGGAGGTGCAGGTCCGAATTCGTCTACAAAGTCCAAGAGGCAGTCAGTTTTTTTACCTTATGACTAATGCCTTATGACCGATTACTTATGACTAGACTTATGACTTATGACTAATGACTGATGGAACTAATGGAACTATCAAACTGCCGCATTTGCGAGAAATAAAAGGAGAAAAAAAAAGGAAAAGTTGTTTGGTCATTGAGTGGAATCCAGTTAAAAAACCTTCGGGTAGGCGTATTCAATCTCTTTCAAGTGGGGAAAGTGCACATGTTCAAAGAAGAACAAGAACTCTGACTTGACAATCCTGTTATTCCAGTAATGCAGAAACAAATTTCACATCATAGAATATAGAAGAGTACAGCACAGGAACAAGCTGTTTGTCCCACAATATTGTGCTGAACCAGCTAAAAAACAAATCAAATACACCCACATACTAATCCCCCTACTTATACCATCTCCATATCCCTCCATCTTCCTTACATCCATGTGCCTATTCAAATGTTTCTTAAAAAACTCTAATGTATTTGCCTCTACTGCCATACCAGGCAGCACAGTCCAGGCAGCCATGACTCTCAGAGTGAAAAAAACTTACCCCTCACATCCTTCTTGAAGCTATCCCCTCCCACCTTCAATACATGCCCTCTGGTATTGGACATTTCAACCTTGAGAAACAGATAATCTCAGTCCACTTTAACTATACCTCTCATAATCTTGTACACCTCTATCAGATCTCCTCTCAGCCTCCAACACCCTAGAGAAAGCAACCCAAGTTTATCCAGCCTCTTGTGTTAACACGTGCCCTCTAAACCAGGCAGCATCCTGGTAGAACTCTTCTGCACCCTCTCTAGTTTCAATATCCTTTCTATAGTGAGGTGACTAGAATTGTATTGAATAGTCCAAATGTGGCCAACCAGAGTTTTATAAAGTTGCAACATAATCTCCGGACTTTTGAACTCAATGCCTCAACTAATAAAAGTAAGCATTCCCTAAGCCTTCTTAACCACTTCACAAAAAGTGCACCAGAAATGAAAGTTAACTGAGATAGACCAGTACATCAGATTGAATCTGTGTAAATGGGTTAAAATATTAGCAATACAACCATGCTAATATGGAGCTTGTTTGTTTCACCCGAATGAAGATAGTTTCAGCAAACTATTTAAGTAATTAGAATGGGGATTTCCTTCATTGATGTCTGCGCATGGATCTGCAAAGGAGAAAATGAGGCTCTACTACCTGTTATCTGGGGTCTGTTGGGAGAGTATTGGTGGGCACTAGCCTCCCTAGCATTCAGGACATCTTCAAGGAGTGATGCCTCAAATAGGCAGCATCCATCATTAAGGACCCCCATCACCTGAATGGACATTGAACCCACAAACAATTTTTTGCTCCTTTTGCACTACTTATTTAATTTAATTTTAAAATTATATATACTTCTTACTGTAATTTACAATAATAACAATGCTTTTATTATGTATTGCAATGTAAATTTGGATAGGCACATGGATGGAATTTGCATAACAACAAATTTTACAACATATGCCAGTGATATTAAAACTGATTTTGATTTGTAACTATGTTTATAAAGAGTAGAATGTGAAGAGCATAATTTTATTTGGATTGGGGACTGTGATCTAACAACCGCCTTGTGAAATATATGTATTAACGAGTCCCTTACTGTCACTGTCCTGAGTGCTTCTACTCTTCTTGATGGTATTTTGCTGGCAAACTTTCCAGTCCTCTTGCTACTGCTGATCTTCAGTTTGCCCCACGTGGCCCTCAAGCACTGGTCACCAATCTGCTCTTCCTTCAGCTGTTGTCTTTAGTTGGCTAGGTCATGTCACATAAAGCTCACAATGTTGTCTCGGTATCTGTCGCACATATATGGGAAGGTGCTCCTGAACTGACACTGGCACCGGAAACCCAAGGCATCTTCCACAAGTTCTGATCCTTTGTGGCCCCTATTGTGATAGTACTCAGCATTGTAATAGTACTGCAGGTTGTCAGGAGTCAGGGAAACAGATATTAGCCCTTATCACCAAGGATCCATCTCTCCAGATATTGTTAACTAAGTCTGGCAATCTTATGTTTTTATAGAATTGTAGACTTGTACAGCACAGAAACTGATTGTTCATCCCATTGAGTTTATCCTGACCATCAACCACCCATTTGAAACAAGCTCATTCTCCCTACAATCCCATCAATTCATCCTAGTCTCTGTGACTCATCAGACACTAGGGACAATTGACAGTGGAAGGTTGTGGGATGTGGGAAGAAAGTATAGGTCCCAGAGGGAACCCACACGGGGTCATCGGAGAATATGCAATCACCACACAGACAGCACCAGAGACCACAAGCTATTAGAACTCATGCCACCTTGCTCCCCTTGTCTTAACAGAAGATTTGATTGATGGATATTGAAATATTAAATATTATGCAAACCTCTGAGTTTCCATTGTGACATACTTTGATCAGTTAATCCACATATTTTGTGCCAGAACTTTGCTGGGTACAAATTACTACCATCAGGGAGGAAGAATACGAGTCTGAGAGACCCACTCAACAATTTAGGAACAGCTTTTCTCCCTCAGTCATTTGATTTCTGAATGGTCCATGACATGACTTCATTATTCTTTTTCCTTTCACTGTTTATTTATTTTGTAATTTTTAGTAATTTTTTGTCTTTGCACTGTACTGCTGCAGCAAAAACAACAAATTTCGTATCATTGATTATAAATCTGACTCTGAGTTAACATTTAGTCATAATGTCACATCAAAGCTGGTATTACTGTTTCAAAATGTAGCAATTTTCTTTTACCATTTTGCATTACAAGAATCCAAGTGTTTCCATTTGTTTCAATTAAAACCTGCTGTTACAGGTAAGGTTCCTATGATTTAGTGAGTGACTGGTAAGAACAAGATGTTGATATCATAAATGTACAGATAGCAGTTCTTCAAATTTAATTGTTCAGTAGTGATGAAAAAAAAATACCTGCATAACTCCATGACTAGAATTTCACACTTCATAATATTCCCACTTGAACAAATTTAGGATTAAGTTATGTTATTTTTAACTGAAAAGAAACATTAACTACCATACAAATAGAGGTTAAATTGCATCTTACCAAAGCAAAAATGATAACTGTAGCACATGCAGATAATTACAATTGTAAACAATGAACAACAGTCATTATTGGTGGGTTTTTTTGCACATTTATGGAAAAGTGTAAAAAATGCACAATCCCTGTACTTCTGGAGATCATCCCTTAAAATGCCAATGGATTAAACTACTAACATGTTTGCTTTAAATAACCATTATATGTTGATAAATAAGGTAATTAATAGGCTAATATCTCCACAATAGACTCAAACGTTATTTTGATGTGAATAATGAGAAATTCTCAGTGCATTAACAAGGAAATTTTAATGTTTTATTCAGTATTTGGATTGTTAATGAAAGGCACATTTATTTAGACATCAGGGAATACCAATAAATTCTGTGTGTTTTTCATGAAGTGATTTAATCCTAATGATAGCACGAAGATGCACAGTTGTCTCAACACTTAAATGTGAATAAGGTGAACACTTTCATGTTGAGACAAATGGTGATATACTGTACATTCAAGCAATAACTTGTGAGTTTCTAATCTTTACATAACTGTAGAAACAAACTGGGTTAAAACTATGACCTGTTTTATCCTCTTTATTTAATCAACTGTTTTAATAATTTAACTTAAGTGAAAAGAGAGGCTCTATGGATTTACCCATTCACTCATTACTTGACAAGCAGGCAACCCAGCTGACAATTAACAGGCAACTCAAAACACATCCAAACGAAGTGGATATATACACCTGAAGTTAAACATGTGCAAAGCAATTTATGTGGCAACTCTACATAAATGGTATGAACAAGTTCTTTTTTTTTGTAAACATTACCTATTCTTCCTTCAAGCTATTATGATCAGAGACATCTTTTCAAAAACAGAATAAAACAAGCTTCATTCGACATTGATGGAAAGAAATGAATCAGTGCTCTCCCAAAAAGATTTCTTAGCTTTGTATGCCTAGAGTGATGATGAGGTCAAAAAGCTCACACATTGCAGAGTTTTAGCTCTATTTTGTTTTTGCTAAGCTATCATGTTTTCTAGTAGAAATGAAAACCTCAGGAACTGCATTATATCGCAAACTTCAAGTGTTACCTATAAAGGAAGAGCCTTAAGTATTTCTTTGATCTGGCCTTAAATCAGTCGTGTCAGAGAAATAAAGGCTTCCAAGTGTTGAGAATATTTTCTAGTACAGCAGAAAAGATGGAAACTGCAGTGTGTTTTCTTGGATTTATTCACTTTCTGTTTACATATGCAACTCCGTCCCCACAAAATAGCTAAAACAATTTGAGGTTACTAAGTTTCTTTAAAGGAGAGGATTGTAATCCTCTAAAGTGTGAGTAATAAAATGACCAAATATGTCAGTAAGCATTTAACTATTCATTCAAGAAGCAGCACATATGCAAACAATTCTGCAATAATCCAGGCAGATTCTTAAATTAAAAGCAGAAATTGTCAAAAATACTTCACTACTGCTTTGAAATACTTCAAGCTTTTAGGGCATCCCAGTAGTGTAGCATAATACTATTACAGTGCCAGCATATACTGATCAGGGTTCAATTCCCGCCACTGTCAGTGAGGTGTTTGTCTGTTCTGCCCGTGAGAGGATGTGCTAGTGAGTTGTGGGTATGCTATATTGGCACCAGAACCATTTCAACACTTGCAGGCTCGATCCTCATCAACTTGATTTGACCAAAATGATGCCTCTTACTGTATGTTTCAATGAACCTGTGATAAATAAAGTTAATCTTTACTTGCCTTGACTTAGCTTACTGTGATCTTCCTTAAACTGAAAAACATAAAGGGGAAAGGCCATCACAATTTAAATGCTGGCCCGGAAACCCAAGTGTCGAGTATGCCGGCCATTGTCAGGCAGATCTTGCTCGCTCTCCCACAAATGTTTGTTCCTTTCTCTGCGGTGCCGAGGCCACTCTGCATTTCTGTCCCACTGGTGTGATGAACTGGGGACTGAGGCTTTGGGCCAGGAATTCAGCTGCTCCAGGAGTGAATCTGGGACTCAGTGCAGCTTGGAATGCTGTTGGCTTGCTTCCATTGTTTGCATGACGTGTGTGTTTCTTTTCTCACTCTCTTTCTCTGTGCAGTAGATTTTGGTCTTTTATTTTATTGAGCTGTTTGGGCCTCTTGCCTTGTGGCTGCCTGTAAGCAGATACATTTCAAGGTGTATAATTTATACATTCTTTGATAATAAATATGCTTTGAATTGAATTGAATTGAAAGTTACATTTCCAGTGTCTGTTAGACAGGCATATGAAATTGAAGATACTCAACTTTTCAATTTAACTCAGCTTTTTATTGTTTAGTTTCACATATTATTGACCTGACTTTGGGAGCCAGTAGCTTGGATGCGCTAATCTACAACCAGGTTGCTCACAAACATCTTTCATTTACTGTGGTATCAATCTTGGTTGCTGCTAAACATCAGAGCTAAGGTATCTTCATCTTCCAGCAACAGTGAAGCTTTCAAGAAGGCTGATTAGTCAATCTCATTGAATAATTTGCACATCTGGCAAAGCATATGGAATAAACCGCAATTCTTAATACATGTTTTAAACATTTTACATAAGATTTAGCTGTTATGAGGAGGTACAAACTGAAATATCATAGCTTAAGATTTTTTTCATTATTTACAGAGATAAATTTTGCTTTCAGTGGTGAACTAGTCATGCTTGCTACTGATGCACAAGAAACATCTGTGCTTATCTTGTGCTGTATAATTAACACCAGCTTCTGCTGGCAAGGCCACTCCATCCTTAATGTTTAGGCTTATCTCTTCCACTCCTTTAAATCACTCCATGTCGGACAGGGTGTGAGGGGGTACAGAATAAAGCTGGTTATGTCAAGAGCTGATAGAGCTTTGACAAATGGCTGTCATTTCCCAGCTTCAATCTGCCATCAGAGCTTTAAAAGCACAGCAAATGTTTTGAACATTTCAGATACTTAAAAAATTGAAAGCTTTTATAATTATCTCCTACTTTAAAAAAATATTCAGCATCCAAAGAAAAGCAAAAAATTTAAATAACTCTACGGAATTTCCCCTATCACTTAAGTGGGTGACTACTTCCTTTCAAACAGTGACTCTGAATTCTTGATTCTCCTTCATGAATAAACATCCTCTCCACATCCATCCTGTTAAGACCCCTTAGGATAATTTATATTTCAGTTAAATTCTTCTTGCTCTTCTAAACCCTAGCAGCTAAAAGTCAAACCTTTCCTCATAAGACAACCTATCTGTTCCAGGTATCAGTCCAATAAACTTCTAATCTGCTTCAAATGCATACATAACGTTCCTTATACATTCAGAACGATAAGGCTGAGACTTTATAATGCAATGGTCAGACCACGTTCGGAGTATTGTGAGCAGTTTTGGGCTCCTTATCTGAGAAAGGATATGCTGGCATTGGAGAGGGGCCAGAGGAGGTTCATGAGAATGAGCTCGGAAATGAAAGGGTTAATGTATAAAAAGCAGTTGATGGCTCTGAGCCATACTAGCTGGCGTCTAGAAGAATGAACAAGATCTTTTGAAACCTATTGAATATTGCAAGGCCTAGATAGAGTGGATATAGAGAGGATGTTGCCAATAGTGTGACCAGAGGGCACAGAGGGAACAGACTCGGTTCTAAAGATACTTCTTTAGTACAGAGATGAGGAGGAATTTCCTTAGTCAGAGGGTGACAAATCTGTGGAACTCATTGCCACAGCTGGTTGTGGAGGCCAAATCATTGTGTATATTTAAAGTGAAGGTTGATAGGTTCTTGATTAGTAAGGGTGTCAAAGGTTATGGGGAGAAGGCAGGAGAATGGGGTTGAGAGGGATAATATATCAGCCATGGTGGAATAGCAAAGTAGACAAGATGGGCCAACTAGTTTAATTCCATTCCTATTTCTTATTTTTTTATGGATGTTGTACACAGTTGGAAATTATTCAGAAGATGTGTAGCTCAGATGGTTGATGGTTGGGTTCAATTGTTCTATATTGGCAATTTACTTACAAATGTTTCATCACCATTTGAGGAGACATCATCGGTGCACTGTTGAATATGGAGTGTACTCTAAATGCTTGGCCTTTATATACTTTTCTATCAGCTGACTGGGCATAATTTCTGAATCTCAGTTGTGATGAGGGGAGGAAATCTCGTCGCTGATTGGCTGTGTGTCAAACTTCGTGCATTGTGGGCTGGAATTTTGCCCACATTGGCCCATAAATAGGATTGAGGTCTACATATTTGTTTACAGATTTGTTCATGGAAAACTACACTTCTAGAAATTCTCTTGCATTCTAGCAATTCTAGGAATTGCTCACTTGTGCCATGACTTTCACTGTTGTTTAGTTGAATTTGTGCCCTTCTCGATCTTCAAGGGTAGAGACTAGGGAGAATTGGTCATGCCACTTTACAGCCAGTTGATGTTCCTGAATTCATGTGGATAGTTTTCTCGCAGTTTGTAATATTTAATATTTGCTGCAGTCCCCACATTGGATTTTGACCAAAGTTCGACACACAGCCAATCAGCGACAAGATTTCCTCCCCACATCACAAATGAGTTTCCAAAATTATGTCCAATTAGTTGTTTAATAAGTAGATAAAGCGCAAGTATTTGGAGGACACAACACATTCAACACTGCACTGACAATCTCTCCTCGCATGGTAGCGTTTGCAAGTAAATTGCCAAGATCGGAGAACAGCTCAACTGGACCCAATCATTGTACACAGTAACATAAGCAAAACCTTGGAGGGACTCAGCAGGTCAGGCAGCATCTATGGAAATTAATAAACAGTTGATGTTTTGGGCCGAGACCCTCCTTTATTCATTTCCATGGATGCTGCCTGACCTGCAGAGTTCTTCCAGCAGTTTGTTTGGATTTTCAGCATCTGCAGACTTTCTCATGTTTGTCATTGTACACAGTCCTCCAGATGAGGTCTCACCAATGTCCTACATAGCTGACAGATAGCCTTCCTATTTTTGTGTTTCCCTTTCTATTTGGTGGACCCTCGTACGAGCCTCCTGAGAATTGTGCACCCCGTTGGATTCCGATGTTTTTAATCCAAGGTTCTTTCAGAGGTCAGGAAAGAGGCGCAAAACTTGTTGATTGTTTTATTAAGCATTAATTGACCAAAGATAACTGAAAACAGACAGTGATAGAAGTCCATGAAGTGAAGGGAGATAGAAGCAAAAAGATTGTGCTCTATGTGGTCAGCTCTTTTATACTGCATGGATAAGAAAACTTCCATTTAAATTCACAGATAAAAGTTAGCCAGTCAGACAGCCGCTATTCAAATAATGCAGCACCAGAGAAGCTTCCAGAGCTTTCCAGAATCATACAAATATAACCACTAGGAGACACATTCAACAACTGTATATAGATACTGTAGCCACTAGGAAACATATTAAATAAATAATAAATTGTAAAACTGCAAAGAAAATAACAATTAGATCCAACAACTTGGACACACAGATCCATCTACATTTCAGTGATTTACAATCCCTCATCAATGAGATAGTGTGCTTTTTTTATATTTCAAACCAAAATGGAAAATTTCCCATTTTCCCATTTTATACTCTATTTGTCAGATCTTCGCCCACTCATTTAACCTATACACATCCCTCACTAGGTTGTTGCTGAATTTCCCTTCAGGACTATCCTCTGAAGGCACAGAATTTAGCAGAAAACAAAAATCCGAGGGAATGCCACTTAACACAAAGAGAATCAGATTTCTCCACAGTCAAAGAGTTAGTTAACTAGCAATTCTAGTTTAGTTAGCATTGAAAATTCTGTTATACTTAGTCATTTCCAAGGTTTATTAGAACAAAAGTACTTCACAAATACTTTAAAAAAAATCATCATTTCTCTAATTATACTTCAGAAAGTTGCTAAACAACATGTGGTATGGAACAGCACATGATCATTGGCAGCAGTCTCTGGATGTCTGTGGCTAACTGTACATCTTTGTACTCCAGTGAAAATATTTTCACGGTGTCTTAGAAATATTCCATCCTTGTCAGTTTATTATTTCCTTAAGCAACATAGAGCCAGTTAGCAACTATGTGCAAGAATGCACTTTTTGAGTTAATTAGAATTTATTTTTAAATTTTATACCCCCATCATTATTTCTACTGGTATCTTGCAACAGAAAAATTACAAAGTATTAAAATGGCCAATTTTCAGAAGTCTGATAGTGGATAGAAGTAGCGAGCAACATGTGTTGTAAAACATTTCTTGCCATATTAAGGCTTCCTTTCTAATACAGTTTCTCACACTGCAGCTGCTCAACACCCATTTGGAAGCAAGATCTGATCCCACATGATTGTGTGTCCCAGTTACCTTAGCTGAACATCAACATGTGCACTTGGCCTTGACTCCTGTAGTGATCTGTAGCAGTCCACTCTGAAGTTTGGCACCACTCCTGCTAATTGAGCTATGCAGCATAATTTTGGAGACAGATCTTCCAACCTGGGACTAGAACTATTGCTGGAACTTACCAGCATCTCATAAAGTCATGGATGGTCATGGAGCCTTACAGCATAGAAGCGGGGCCTTCAGTCCATCATACCCATGCTGATGATGATGCCTATCTGTGCTAATCCCATTTGCCTGCATTAAGCTTCTGATCCTTCCTATTTAAGTATCCATCCAAATTCATTTTAAGCATTGAAATTGTAACTGCCTCTATCACCACTTCTAGTAGCTTGTTCCATATAAGCACTGCTCCCTGTGTGGAAATACCTGCTTCTCTTTTCTCCTTTACATTTCTCTGCTTTCACCTTAAACTTGTGCCCATTAGTTTTGGATTCTTCTATTCTGAAAACAGTACTCTGTCTATCTACTCTATGTATTCAACTGATAGTCACATTAACATCTATAAGGTCTTCCCTCGGACTCATACGCTCTATTGAGAACAAACCCAGTATGTCCAGTCTCTCATTGTAACTGAAACCTTCTATTCCCAGCAACATCCGGGCGAGTCTTTCAGCACTCTTTTAATGCTACCACATCCTTCCTGTGATGAGGTGACAAGGACTGTAAACAGCGCACTAACCATGACCTGACCAATGTTTTGTGCATCTGAAACATGATGTCCCAGCTCTTATGCTCAATGCTTTGGTTAAGAAGGCAATCATGCAGAATGCCTTTTTTTTCTTCCCTATTCATTTATGTCACCATTTTCATGGACCAATGAACTTGGACCCCAATGTCCTGGTACATTATTTCTGAAGTCCCTGCCATTTATTCCATGGATCTGTATTTCCCCACAGAATTTCCAGTTTCCAATACTGCTATGGCTGTAAGCACCAACAGCATCTTCTGCCTTGCCATTGCCAACAATAACTGCTCCTCCTTTGCGCTGGTGGACTCCAACGGTGCGGCACAACTTCTTGTGTTCAAATGAATGCCAGCAGCTTCCTAGTTTTCAGGGCAGGAAGGCTACCTACTGAGCTTGTGCTGGGTTAAACCTGGGGGTCAAGCACAGCAGTCTCTTTTTAAATGAATGGAAGATATTGACTGAAGGGGAAGGACTGTAGACCTCATTCCATTATTTAAATATTACAGTCTTTTAAGTACATTTGAATGTTTTAACTGTAAACTGAGCTTCATGCGCTTTAATTTTTAAAAAATGGAACTAGTGTTAATATTGCTTGTAGAATTGGAGCAAGAGGAGGTAGGAATCAAACAGTGATCAACCTCCAAGAAGTGGTAATCCTCTTAAATGTGTGTTGAGGAGGTGGAGGTAGTAGAGAATATCTTTCCAGCTGTTCATACTAAGTTCATCTGAGGATAAGGAAGGACATATTTCCGATCCATTTGAGGATAACATAGTGGCTCAGTCAGCAGAGCAGCTGGCTTACAGCTCCAGTGATCTGGGTTCAATCCTGACTTTAGATACTACCAAAATGGAATTTGTTTGCTCTTCCCGTGAGCGACTGGTTTTTCTCCAGGTGCTCCAATTTCTTCCACATCTCAGGAACTGTGCCTCTATATGTTTATGTATGAATAAGCAGATGAATCTGGGAAGTAATAATGGGAATGCTGGGATAATAAATGAGATTAGTGTAAACAGGTGGCTGATGGTTGGTACAGACTTGAGTAAAAGATACTGTTTCCTCTATGACAGCAGCATTAAGTTTCAATTTGTCAATATTAGCATTCAATAAGGATTGCATACTGGAATCACAATCTGCCTGTGCTGTTTACTTCCAACGGGTATTCATGACCCACAAGAATTTCCTTCCCAAAATGGCAGCCAGCATGAATCACTTTTGCAGGAAAATAACTTAAGATTTTTGAAAAAGATGAAAACTATTCTTCTTAAAATATCAGGTTGCATGACTTCACAAGTAATATAGCTTTAATTATTAAAAAAGCTTGTGCAAAATTATATGGTTTCTTTACCAAACATATTCAGTAAAGGTGATTATAAATGAAAAGATAAAATAAAGCAAACAAAATTAGATTTTGTGAGAGTTCATTATTATTAATAGTTTTGGAATGAAGAGATAATTAGTAAATTATGTGCATTTATCATGGTGGTATTTGAATGATTCAAAACTTTGAAAGGGAGGCACATGATTCACTCTTAAACTATGTATTAGAACAGATCATGCTGATCTTGTCCCCATACACAGAAACAAAACCTTAAGTTTGCACAAGTTCATATTTAGGCATGCTGAATGCAGGGGAGCTCCCTCACTAGTCCTCTGCATGATGGTCTCAGCAGTGAATGGAGCTTAGGTGGCATTGCGCAGAGATCCTTCGACAGGCTTTTGGACAGAGGCAAAGTTAGGGGCATATTGCTTTGTCATTTGCAAAATTTCTCATTGGATTAAAATTTCATGTATTACTATACTATGAGCATGGTATTGTTAGGGTAGCTTTTAAATCAATCACATAATTGCATGATTTATTTGGGGAAACAAATGGTTTTAACTCCCAGGGAATGCAACAAACCAATATTAATAGGCAGATGTAACCTATATTCATTCAGTTTATAAAAAACAAACATTAACTTATATTGCACAAATACATATGATGACCTAAAATTGTTTTCTATACCAGTATGACCATACCTGACTTTTTAAACTAAGGTTACAGATTTGGTAACATGGACAAATGTCTAGCTAAGAACATGGTCCCATTTTCACAACATAAAAGCAACTCTGAAGCAAGAGAATAGACACTAATGCAATAGTTTCCCTTGTTGCCAAACACCTATCTCTGCAGCCATCACAGTATCCCACCTTTCCATTATTTCACACCTTTGGACCTTTAAGGCAAATTACAATATAAAAAAATCAAAAGAGTTGTTCCCCCCCATTGAGACATAATTATGAATTTAAAGAGTTCTGACATTGAAACAAGCAGATATTTTGGCACTGTTTAGAATTACCCTTAGATATCCAGCCTGTATGTTTTATATAAACTTTCAGAGGTAAATTAATTTTAGAGTATTTCTAAGACTGAAGCATATATGGGGTGCCATGCGCAATCATAACCGATTGAAAATGGACGTGGGAGCACAGAGGAACATCGGGAAATCTCCAGGAAGACCTTCTTCGTTGCTGCTGCTGCTGTGAGGTCCGGGACTCTACTGGGAAGAACAGGTCCCCAGTCCTCGGGGTCGCATTGCCGATGGCCATTGGCGGGGCCATCTTAATACGCTCGGCAGAGGATGGTGCTCGGAGAAGCTGTGCCGGAGGGGATGGTCGTCGGCTCGGAGGTTCGACGGACTCAGAGTCCGCTGCGGTCAGGTCGCTTTCCGTGTGTGCTGTGTCTGCGAGGCTGGGTTTGACGGAGCTTTCATTGTGTGCTGTGTCTGCGAGGCTCAGTCGGGCGGCGCCGTGGAAGTCCATAGCGGGTGTATTCTCTTCAGCCGCCGGCGTGGGATGGCGAGTCTGTCAGGACCCTGGGGACTTGTGGAAACTGTGTGGTGATTTCTTTTGAACTTATAGTCCTTTAACATCTTTGGACTATTTTTACTGTGCCCATGGTCTGTTTTTTTAAATCAATTATGCCATTGTTTGCACTGTTGTAACTATATGTTGTAACTATGTGGTTTTGTACAGGTCTTGTAGCTTTAGTTTTTGGTCTTGTTTGTCTGGTGGATTTGGAGCTCCTTTCCGGGGAACGCGTTAAGACGGTAGCGCGATATTAATATGCAGCAGCCTCTCCAGACTCTGGATTGGGGATTGCTAAATGTTATGTGGATTTTCTGGTGTAGTCTGTTTTGTCATATGCTTTTGTGATATCATTCTGGAGGAACGTTGTCTCATTTTTTAACTGCATTGCATTTGTGGTTTCTAAATGACAATAAACTGAATCTGAATCTGAATATATATATTTTAGAAAGCTAGTAAGGACACATCCAAATGAAGGTGGGGGATGAATATTTTATGGGAAAAAATGATTGTGCAATTGCAGAGGAAGTGAGGTGATCCATTTTCTAGTTAAACAGAAATCTTTTCATCAGAAGAAGTTGGCACATATCCTATTCTGAATAAGAATAAGAAATAATAGCTGTATGGAAATAAAACCAGAAAAGGTCAGAAATACTCAGCAAATCAGGCAGTATCTGTGGAGGGAGAATTGGGTAAACATTTCAGGTTGATTACCTTTCATCAGAAGAAAAGTAGCAGTGAATCATTCAATAACATAAGAAATATTACTCCATTTATTCAATCAACAAACATTTCAATCTCTACTGATTAAGACCAGTGCAACATTTTTCCATTCGTGATACTGATTCTCTGTTGTCTACTGAATCAAACACAATATTAGTTTCATGGTTGTATGAAGTGTGGAAACTCTATTGAAACTATCCATATTTATTTTATAAAGTATATGTGCAGCCACCAGAAAGGGAGGCTTTCATTCTATTAATGCAAGACAAATTTGATCCAAGGCGATAAAACCATCTACTCCTCTGCAACATCTGAATCTTCAAAATTAACTTTTTAAAATTCTCACTTATCATATCATGTTTCATCCATTCCTCTTCTGCATGTTATTCCCAAATCTGAGAAGGGTGACATTAATTTTGCTTCAGAGCCTTTGAATGCCTGTAATAGCATGTATTGATTTGCTATTGTGCCTTCTGTCTTCCTCTTGCTCTGCGACTGCCTTGGTGGATTGAGCCAATAGCTTAGTTGAGATTTGTAACCTGTTGCGTGGAATTGTGCACATGAATCGAGCTCCAGCTGTTCCTTATATTCCACCTCACGCAGCCAAAAGACAACCCCAAGTATTTCCATATTTATGATATTATCAGCATTCCTCAGGCTTGCAAGAGACATAATGAGCTTCTCTCTTATTCTAGCTTTCCAACTTCTGTGATGCATGTGTTTCTCTGCGCTGTCTGGACATTATTCATATCATCCCAAAGCAACTTGAGCTTTCTTAGAGACATGTCTTTCAAAGAAACTTGGCTGTCCTCAGTTAGGATATCCATTTTGAAGCACACAAAGTCTTTGATTTCCTCCGAAATCCTTTGCAGGCTGGGAATTCAGCACCTCAATTCGGGTAGAGATTGGCAGTGTCAATAGGAAGAAGTGAGGGAACTAGAAAAAAAATTAGAAAGGGAAAGATGAATAAAATAATTGACATGGAAAATTACAAAGAAAAATAAGGAAAAGAAAGACAATTTGCTCTCAGAGTGAATGAAAGCAGTGAGTAAAGGGTAAAAGTGGAAGTGAGAAAAGAGGTCTTAAAACAAAAAAAGTGTGATTGATAGAAGGAGAACAACAGCATGAATCTGAAATTAAAAAAGGAAGTCACAATGCTAATAAATTACACATTTCAAACAAATCTTAAGGGGACATCCATCCTGGCTGATTTGTTTTTGTCTAGTTATATTTGGTCAATTGATAATTATACTACATGGGAATATGTAATAATACTGAGGATGTATTTCTGCACACATGTTAGTACTGTACTTTGTTAATCTTTATGAGAAAATTAATCTTTATTTCAAATAGATAATATGAGAATGGCAAATAGAAATAAAAGCCAGGTGAATACTTCCTTTTCACTTCAGTTGCTGCCATTGCACTTGTTTGGTTTGCTATTTGGTACAAATCTGACCTCTTTCAAGAGGCTCCCCTGCTGCTAAAGTAAGCAACATGACTGATGCAGTGAAAGAAAAAGCAAAGAACACATCCCATGAAAGATACTGCTAACATTAATTTGTAATCCTCTAGAATATGATTAAACTTTGACCCATATTTTATAATATATACTCATGAGAAGGCTCGTTATAACCAAATTTATGAACTTTGCCTTAAGAACTAACAGTTAATGCAATGTTACATTAATTGTAATTGTAACTTCAATTAGGTGACTTCAGCACACAAGAAAGTCACTTAGCTCAATGTGCTGATTCTAGTAAAATCTCCAGAGCAATCCCACTTTTACTTATCTACATAAAGATATAATTTTTATCTTTAATGTTATGATTCTATTTCCAAAAGGCATGTGATAACGAATTCTACTGTATACTGTATCTTACTAGGTCCTTTGGTGTACATAAGCCTAATGATTCACCTGCATCGACTTACTTACTGTTGATCTGCTGATTACTGGTAAGAATTTTTACCTCTTTTTAGGTTGTGCAACTTTAATATTCTGATGCATGTCAGCATTGTAAAATACATGAAACCTCTCATTCATGCAACTACAGATGAATATTAAGGGCTAGCTTCTAATGAGATCCAATCAGACTGGCCAGTAGATAAGCCTATAATTGGGCCAATCCCAAGCACAGCTCCCAGCACCAGAACATGTGCATTGTACTTCTGAGCTCCTCATGGAGTTTGAGGGGATGGAACCAATTTCCCAGCTCTCACTCTCAAGCATACAATATTTCCTCTGAGCCTGTGTCAGTTTAAATTGGCACAAATTCAGTGAGTCCTTTGAAGCTAGTGGGAGAAATTGTCTACCAGCAGGAAAATTAGTAAGGACTTGCATTTCAAATAGTTTTAAATGTGTTGAAGTGTGCATATGGATTTCAACTTTAACCATCTTCAATGTTATTCACACTCTGTTAAGAGGACCCAAATATTTTTAATGATGTGAATGTCAATATTCAGTTCAATACTGTTGATCACCTTGACAGCTATGATCTTCACAGGCTGTCGGAGCAGTTCCGGGAGAGCAGACAGCTGCTTGTGCTGGGTGGGTCCCTGGGCTGCATTCCATTGTGAGCTGGGGTCTCTGCATAAGACACACTCGATAACATTAAATGACCCAAGGACAGACCATCATCATACTGAAGCAGTACAGGAGCTCCTTCAAACATTATGCATTGTTGGTTATTTTATCATTGTTTTCTGCTTCAGTCTCAGTTTGCTGGGTATAGCATCAGACAAGCCCCAGGCTTTCTCCTGTTCTTCAAGTTAACAGAGGGATCACCTAAACTCTCAGATCATACAGACTGAAAGACATGATCCAAATGCTAA
This sequence comes from Hemitrygon akajei, assembly GCF_048418815.1. Taxonomy (NCBI): domain Eukaryota; kingdom Metazoa; phylum Chordata; class Chondrichthyes; order Myliobatiformes; family Dasyatidae; genus Hemitrygon; species Hemitrygon akajei. The sequence goes on along the minus strand of NC_133135.1, from coordinate 72,061,559 downwards.
GTAGTGTTTTTGAAGCTGCACAAAGAAAAGTACTGGCAAAAATTACTGAACCTCCAATGGATAGACTCACTGATTTCCATCCCTTGCCAAAACTATCCTAGAACTTCTTTCCCTCTAAATTCCCCTCATCCCAACATTTTCAACACTCTCGCTGAATGGCTTCATCCTCCAAATACCATCCCACCTTCCCCCCCCCCCACCCAAACCTTCTACCTATCGTACATGATAGGAATAGATCCAGGAAGCAGAGCCACTGAGGATTAGAACTGAGCAGTTAGGATTGGGTGGGGTAGAGATAGCAGCAAGTTTTGAAGAAGACAGGTAGCGAATGGAAGGTGGCATTAGGTGATAGGAGTTTTATGGAGGAAGGCAAATGACAGGTCTCTGGGAAATGGACAAATGAGGGTCCGATTGGGGATTGTAGTGGTTTGTCGTCCAGCGAAGATGGTAAGGATTTAAATTTTAAAAAACGAAACGACACATTTCACTTTATGCTTTGATGTACATATGGCAAATAACTTTTACCTTTAAAAAGGAAGGAAGAGTTGAAGGTAGTAGACAAGATATAAATAAAAGTAAGTATTTGAGTGTTGTTAGCAGTTTTAGACCCTTATCTAAGAAAGGATGTGCTGACATTGGAGAGGATTCAGAGGAGGTTAACGAGAATGATTCCGGAAATGGAAGGGTTATCGCATGAGGAGCAATTGATAGCTCTGAGCTTGTACTCACTGGAACTTAGAATGGGGGGGGGGGGGGATCTTATTGAAACCTATTGAATCTCAAAAGGCTTAGATGAAGTGAAAGTGGAGAAAATGTTTCATATATTGGGTGACTTTAGAGACAGAGGACACAGCCTCAAAATAGAGGGACATCCATTTAGAATGGAAATGAGGAGGAATTTCTTCAGCCAGAGTGTGATGCATTCGTGAATTTTGTGGGCACAGATGACTGTGGAGGCCATTTCATTGGATGTATTTAAGGTGGAGGTAGATAGGTTCTTGATTGGTCAGGGCGTGAATGATTGTGGGGAGAAGGTAGGAGAATGAGGTTGAGAGGGAAAATGTATCAGCCATGATGAAATGGTGGAGCAGACTTGATGGGCTAAATGGCCTAATTCTGTTCCTGTCTCTCTGTTCTTTTGCCTTCACACCACATCACTGAGAGGATGATAGACAATGGACATGCTAAGCCAGGTCTCAAATTCATAGGTGCTTGGGTGTTTGTTGTCTTGAGATAATAAGGCACCCAGGGCCATTATTTTCCCTGGTGAAGGGAAGGCGAAGCTTGCAGTCAGTGTCAAGGATTTTGGAAATGGCGGCTGAAATCAGCACTAGAAGTTTGGTCCCATGTTCGGTGCTGACCAGTGCAGCATGTATTTTGATAATGTTTTCAACTCAGTGAACAGTGCCACCCTCACCTCATTGGTCATGTGGGTAATTACTCCAACCACACACCCTATATAACTTTCACTCTTAATTTGTCATGTCTCATATCTAAGCCTACACGTCCACATCCCTCTTTCTCCAGATAGTTTCATATCAGCAACTCTGCAGCCACTATCAAGACTTAATTTTATACAACCTCATTTCTCCCCATCAACAGATGTCCTGCAATTCTTAATTCTTTACTTTTGAGATCTGGACATCACTGACAAGGAATCTCACCAATTTTCCAATATGCTTCAGGAGTTGGTGGAGAGCTGCTGCCTTGAACTGCTGCAGTCCTCTGGCGAAGGTGTTCCCATGATGCTGTCGGATAAGGAATTCCAGGATTTAGACCCTGTGATATCAGAGGAAAGGCAATGTATTATCAGATTAGGTTGCAACTTGGAACCCACAAGTGGGAGTTACACCCATCGGCTTTCTTGGCGACAGAAGTTGTGCGTTTGTCACGTGCTCTAGTCTAGGTGAGTAAATGCAATGCCTTATGCAGATGGTAAACACTATGGCCACAATGCATTAATGATGAGGGAATGAATTTTAATGTGCCTGATGAGTTTTCAATAAAGTGGCTTAGATGGTGTTAAGTTTCTTGAAAGTTATTGGAGTGGCACTCACTAGGCATGTTGAAAGTATTCCATCATACTTCTGACTTGTGCCTTTTCAATGGTAGAAAGGAGTGTTAGAGGATAAGTCATTCACCATAGGATACCCAGCTTGTGATCTGTGCTTGTATCCTTTGTATTTATGTGCCTGATGCAACTTAAGTTTCTTGTCAATTTTGACCCTCAAGGACATTAATCACAGATGACTTGGTGAAGGTAATGTAATTAAATAACAAGACATCCATGCCGAACATGGCTTTACTCTCACTCATCAGTCTCTTCTTTCCCTTCTCACAGCAGACGGTTGCACAAAGAGTGTAGGAGCGGCAGCCCTCCATCTAGCAACAAAGTATTATCTGATCAAGAGGAAGCGCTGGAAATAGCTGGGATAACAGAAGGTGTAGTTGAAGGAGGGGAGTTGGGGATTTCACAATCAGCTGGTGATAAAATTCTATGTCACTCACATGTGCAGTGAAATGGTTGCATAGGACTTCAGCAGCAAGTGAGGCTAGCAAGCTCTGAATATCACCTTGAATAGGATAATAGGCATCCCAACATGACTATTTAGTGCCTCACTGAGCTGCCCTCTCTGCTCAATAACTTTATGTGACCAGTGAGGTGTGTTGTGACCATTTCTCCCGCTGTAACCACAATAGTTGCACCACAATGAATCATTTATAAGAAAATGTAAAGATATGCAGCAGGAACAAGGCATGCACATGAATGTCTTACATGTGTTCGGCTGCAAAGGTTTTATTGTTGGTACTCGCACAAAAATATTTAATTGACCACTTCCTTCTCTATGGCCATTGTTGCATAAATGATAAATAGTCTCTTAGTGTGACTTTCAAATGGGGAATCAGTTAAGGCAATCGTAGACGGCTATGAGGTAGCTTTGTGTGGGTGGAAGGAAAAGCACAGAGGAGGCAACTGCTGCATCTTGAATGAACCCCACAGTTGTCAATGCGCCTCAGAGATCCTATGTAGCTCTGCAACCTGGTTCGCATCCTTTCTAGGTTACTGCTACTCTTGCAAGATCTTGTATTTTACTGTTCATCTGCAGCTGCACAAAGGTGTGCAATACACAGCAGGCCACAAATGGTCTTGACATCCTGCAGTTCACTGAACGGAATATCTTATTCTGGACAAATATCAGAGGAAGAAGTAGATCCTAGTTTGTGTCATTAGGCAGACTTACCAACTCATACAAAAGCAATAGGACATTGAAAATTTTATGAACCTATTCAACACCAGTTACTGATTAGTTTCAGGTTTTATTGACTTCTTTGTGAAATACAAGAGTTGAATCTGCAATTTCTGTATGGTTTCCACAGTGTTCTTTCAAACAAAATTGCCATATAATTGGAACAGCCATTTTGTGAAAAATTGTGGTGCACTGCATCACACAAAACCCTTTTGCTCAAGAAACCTAGACTGCACTTCAGCCAGGCTACTGGCAAGAATAAAATTCCAATGTCTGTCATTTGGAATAGCTTCGACCTAGAGTCTAATAGCTCAAGTTATACAGCACCAAACAATTTCAAATCAGTAGAGATTGGAAATTTTGCTCTTAATATCATAAGAAGTATGTTCCACACATGTTTTGAAAATTTGCATGACACCTTTTTGGCATGAGATGGATATAAATAGTATTTTGAAAGCTTTATTTTTAGAGGTGACTCATTTGTACTGGGATTTTACCTCATTTACATTCAGTCTTGATGGAAAAGGAAGGGAATGTACAATTTAATTTTAAAAAAGCTCAGGAGAGTTTCAGAGACCTCTTTAAGCTGAAATCTTAAGTGTTCCACTTTCTGCATATGCTGCCTGACTAGGTGAGTTTTCCTGTGTTTTATGATATTTTTCCCCAAGTTTTCAGCATTTGGAGTTTTGTTTTGGCTTTAATAAGCAGTTCTTTGTCTAGAAAATTGATAAAAATAAAATGAATGATGTGGGCAGAGAGGAAATAAATAATAGCATAAAGGAATGTGGAATTCAAAGGAAACCAGAACCAGAGGATGGAAGGACATGAGTGAGCCTTGAGGTCAAATGAGGTTCAGATGTTAGAAGTCCCAAAGGTAATGATGAATTTGAGGTGCAGGTCATGGACGACAAGGAAAGGAATTTTACCTTCAGGCTTAGTGACCAAAACTAGATAAAATGCATTCAGTGTAACTTCTTGCATATCTTTGGTTCCGTTTCTTATTTAATTTTTGGAATGACTGAAGAGAACAGTGAGAAATGAAAGTTAGTCTACAGCAGGGGTTCCCAACCCAGCATCCACAGACCCCTCAGTAATGCTACGGGTCCATTCCATAAAAAAAGGCCGGGAACCCCTGGTCTACAGAAACTCTGGAAGTCCAAAACTCAATTTAGCACTGTTAAGCTGCTGGCACAGACTTTAATTTCAAGTTACCTACCTTATTGATTGCTTTTGTCATCTATATAGAAGGAATGAAAAGGGAGGGTTGTATGTACATGGAACACAGGGTGAAGTATGAATGACTGCAGCATATAGAGAGGGAACTTCTGCTCCCATTCTAAGAAGTTCTGTTAAAAATTCAATTCAAAAATACATTTGGCACTGAACACCACTGAAGCACTCTGATTGCTGAACTGTTCAAATCTATCTGTATGTCTCTCACTTAATAGTGATCAACTTATCAAGGCGGCACTATAACACCAAAGTTAACCATTAATTTCTATATCCAAGTGGTCTATTGTCTGTCCGGGACATCTGGTTGTAAAACTAAAAATTTGGAGCCTATAAATTTGGACTGGGAATAATCTCTGCTCATTTCAGATACAGTCTCTCACTGCTGTTTAGGAATGTGATTTACTCTTCAAAATGAGCCAAAAGCACATTTACTAAGTGCAAATGTGTTATAAATCCTAAGGTGCTTTCAATTCCACTCACTGTTGTTAACAATATGTAATTTATTCAATTTCTTTACTCAGTTGTGTCAACTAATGTGGGCAGTATTCCTGAATACTTGCTGTTGAACTAATTTTGAAAGTAGCACTACAATTATCATCACCTGTGGTTGGCTTTCAATCATGGTATTTGGGCCTGGACTTTCCACTCAATTGTGGGATTTTCAGAGCAGATAGGGTTAAGCATGATTCAAACCGTTGTGATCTTTTGAATTAACCATAAATATAGGTCTTGTCCATGGCGGGAACAAGGGAATTATTCATTTACTCTTGCAGGAGTTTCTTGAACCAGAAATCAGTCTCAAGGTCAGTGATCAAAGTTGAAAAGTTCGAAGTAAATTTATTATCAAAGTACATATATGTCACTATATACAGTGCTGAGATTCCTTTTCTTGTGGGCATATGCAATAAATAAAAAAAAAACAACAGAATCAATGGAAGACCGCACCAATACGGCTGACAACCAGTATGCAAAAGACAACAAACTATGCAAACTATGCAAGTACACAAAGAAAAAATAATAATAACATTAAAAATAAATAAGCAATAAATATCAAGAACATGCAATGAAGAATTCTTGAAAGTGAATCCATAGGTTGTGGGAATAGTTCAGTGATGGGGCAAGTGAAGTTGAATGAAGTTATCTCCTCTGGTTCAGGAGCATAATGGTTAAGGGGCACTAACTGTTCCTGAACCTGGTGGTGTGAGTCCTTAGACACCTGTATCTTCTTCCTGATGGCCGCAGCAAGAAGAATACATGACCTGGTTGGTTAGGGCCCCTGATGATGGATGCTACTTTCCTGCAACCATACTCTGTGTAGATGTGCTCAATGGTGGGGATAGCTTTACCCGTGATAGACTGGGCTGTATCTACTACTTCAAAACTACTACATCAGTCATTCAAAACTGAGCTGAAAAGAAATTTATTCTCTTAGAGGAGGGTGGTGAATTTTAGAATTCTCTACCCAAGAGGGCTATGGGAGCTCAAGCACGGAGTAAACTCGGCAATGAATGAGAGATTTCTCCATATTAAGGGAATCAAGGAATGTGGGCTTAATGCAGCAAAGTTCCCCACCATTGAGTATATTTATGTGGAATGCTGCCACAAGAAAACAGATCTAGCACCAAAGATCCCCAGCATTCAAACAAAACCCTCTTTTCACTAATACTATTGGGCAGGAGGCACAGGAGCCTTAGGCTCCACACCATCAGATTCAGAACAGTCATTACCCTACAACCATCAGGCTCCTGAACTGGCACAGATTATATCTATTACCACTACTCTAAACTGTTTCTATGATCTACAGGCTAACTTTCAAGGACCTTTACAACTCATACTCTCAGCCTTATTTTTACTTACAGTTTGTCTTTTGCATATTTGTAGTCTGTCAGATTTTGCCTGCGTATGTATAGTTTTAGATAAAATTCTACTGCATTTCCTTTTTCTTGTAAGTACCTGCAAGAAAATGAAACTCAAGGTAGTACATAGTAACATATGTGAACTTCGATAAAAAAAATTTGCTTTGAAATTTGAGAAGTGGCTGAGGTGAGGAATTGGTCATGAATACAGCAGTAGATGTGATGAATCTGCATTCATTGTATTGTTCATGTTCTTGTTCTGATAATAATAGGACATTTTAAAGCTGTTTGATTTTTTAAAAAAAGATTACTGAGGAAGTTCTGCACAGAACCGCAGGCACTTGCATTTCTGTCTATGTGTAAGTTCAAAACTCCCACACAAATAGTGTGAATGTGTTACATCCGAAACTTCCATGCAGCTAATCAGAAGTTGGCAAGCAGACATGGAAAATGAGCACCAAAATTTTGGGAACAGAAGAGGGATTACATTGGCTGGAGAACTGTTAAGTTCCTGGGTGTCCTCATCTTTGAGGAGGCTGGAGGAACTCAGCAGGCCAGGCAGCATCTATAGAGAAAAATAAACTGTCGACGTTTCTGGCTGAGATCCTTCAGCAGGACTGGAAAGGAAGGAGGAAGAATCTAGAAAAAGGAGGGGGGAGGGAAAGGAATACAAGCAGGAAGGTGATAGTTGAAGATATGTAAGGAGGGAGGGAGGATGAAGTGAGAAGCAGGGAGGTGATAGGTGTAAAAGGTAAAGCGTTTGTGGTGAACTACATATACCTGTCTGGACACGCCCCTCTGCTGACTGCTCCTGTGGCTCCTCCCATAGACCCCTGTATAAAGGCGATTGGAGGCACTGCTCCTCCCTCAGTCTCCAGGATGTTGTGTGGTGGTCTCTTGCTGCTAATTGTGGTCTCTTGCAGCTAATAAAAGCCTATCATTCGCCTCCCATCTCCCAGAGTTATTGATGGTGCATCAATTTTATTAGCTGCAATTTTAAAACATGGAGAGCATTTTACGACCAGACAAATTGGACATTGATCCTCAATCTCCCGAAGCAGCTATTGCCTTTGAACTCTGGCTTGCATGCTTCCAATCGTACCTGGAGGAGATTTGTGTGACTGAGCCTGCTATCATGCACAGAGTTCTCCTCTCCAGGGTCAGTCCGTGGGTATACTCCCCAATCAGGAACCTGCCAACCTACCAAGGGGCCACTGGACGCCCTCAAAAGACAGTACCTGCGGCTGGTGAACACTGTCTACGCAAGACATCGCTTAGCGACACGGTGGCAGCGGGCTGGAGAGTCGAGTGCTGAGTTTGTCCGGGCCCTACAGACACTTGTGCGGGCCTGCGACTGCAGGGGACTGACGGCGGAACAGCATGCGGAGCTCCTGGTACGAGACGCCTTCGTTAAGGGGATCAGGTCAGTGTACGTGCACCAGCGGCTGCTGGAAAATGCCGATCTTACCTTACAGTTGGCGATCGCGCTGGCCAACACGCTGGAGGCTGCGCTGCACAACGCTGACGCTGTCCAGCCGCACGATCTCCTGCCGGTCCCATGGATGCTGCAGATCCCGCCACCCGCCGGCGAATCGACCACAGCTGCTGCCACTTGCGAGTCCGTGAACTCCCCACAACCCTCCGGCGAATCGACCACAGCTGCTGCCAGTCGCAAGTCCGCCAGTGTTACTTCTGCGGTCTCGAAAAGCACCCCCGAAAATGCTGCCCGGCCCGAGAAGCTACCTGCTCCAGCTGCGGAAAGAAGGGCCACTTTACCAAGGCCTGTAAGTCTAAACCACAAGTGGGGTCGAGCAGCACCGCGTGCGAGGCATGGGGGTCGCCATCTTGGTCGCCGCCATCTTGCCTGCCCGCCTCCTGCGAGGCATGGGGGCGGCCATCTTTGTCGGCGCCACCTCTCCCCACCTCCGACCCATGGGTGCTTACCGGGCACCAAGACGGCGATTCAACTCTGGCCTCCCTGACCCTTGACCAAAGCGCCCCACACCAGCTTGCAAGGTCAATAATGGACATCCTGGTGGAGGGGCACAGGACTAGCTGCCTGTTTGACACGGGCAGCACTGAGAGTTATATTCACCCGGACACGGTGCAATGCTGCGGACTCGTGACACAGCCTGTAAGCCAGAGGGTCACCATGGCTTCTGCATCGCATTCCACAGATATCCGGGGGGGTTGTGCAGCAACATTGGTGGTGCAGGGCACAGAATATCGGGACTTTGTGTTACTGGTCATGCCTCAACTGTGTGCCCCTGTGCTATTGGGGCTCGACTTCCAGAGCCACCTGAAAAGTGTGACAATGGAGTATGACGGGCCCCTCCCACCAATCACTGTCAGGAATCCTCAGTTTTGTGGGGCTTCGTCACATACCCCGCTACTGACCACACACACACACCGACCCACACATCACACCCAGCACCATGCCAACAGCTGCGCTACTGACACCACTTGCAGCCTCTCCACCCTCAATATCCCTCCCCCATCGCTGTTCGCCAACCTGACCCCCGACTGTAAACCTGTGGCAACTAAAAGCAGGAGGTACAGCGCGGGGGACAGGGCCTTCATTAAATTGGAGGTGCAGCGGCTGCTCAGGGAGGGGATCATTGAGCCAAGCACAAGTCCTTGGAGGGCCCAGGTGGTTGTTGTTCGGACAGGGCAGAAAAATAGGATGGTCAAGGACTATAGCTAGACCATCAATAGGTTCACGCAGCTTGACGCGTACTCCCTATCCCGCATCGTGGATATGGTCAATCAGATAGCTCAGTACAAGGTGTATTCAACAATAGACCTGAAATCCGCTTACCATCAGCTCCCCATCCGCCCGGAGGACCGCCCCTACACTGCCTTCGAGGCGGGCGGCAGGCTCTATCACTTCCTGCGCGTCCCCTTCGGTGTCACGAATGGTGTCTCTGTCTTCCAGGGGAAAATGGACTGGATGGTGGACCAGTGCCAACTGAAGGCCACGTTCCCATATCTGGATAACATCACCACCTGCGGTCACGACTGGCAGGATCACGACACTAACCTCCAACGATTTTTCCAAGCGGCCAAAGCTCTTAACCTTACCTATAACAGGGACAAGTGTGTGTTTGGAACCACCCGACTTGCTATTCTTGGGTATATCGTGGAGAACGGAGTCATTGGCCCTGACCCCAACCGTATGCACCCCCTGTTGGAACTCCCTCTTCCCACCACCCTCAGAGCCCTCAAACGGTGCCTGGGCTTCTTTTCCTATTACGCCCAATGGGTCCCTCACTACGCAGACAAGGCCCGCCCCCTGGTCAAGTCCACCGCATTTCCCCTCTCAGCCGAGGCCTGCGCGGCCTTCAGCCGCATTAAAGGGGACATTGCCAAAGCAACGATGCATGCGGTGGACGAGACCATTCCCTTCCAAGTAGAGAGTGACGCCTCCAACCTCGCGCTGGCTGCTACCCTCAATCAGGCAGGAAGGCCGGTAGCATTCTTCTCTCGTACCCTTCAAGGCCCTGAAATTCGGCACTCCGCGGTGGAGAAAGAAGCCCAGGCCATAGTGGAAGCTATGGCACTGGAGGCACTATCTCACCGGCAAAAGGTTCACCTTGCTGACCTACCAGTGCTCAGTTGCGTTTATGTTTAGCAACCAACAGCGGGGAAAAATCAAAAATGATAAAATTTTGCGGTAGAGAATGGAACTCTCCACCTACAACTATGATATCCTGTACCAGCCTGGAAGGCTCAATGAGCCCCCTGATGCCCTATCCTGGGGAGCATGTGCCAGTGCGCAGCTCGACCGGCTATACGCCCTCCATGCAGATCTTCGCCACCCGGGGGTCACCTGATTTTACCATTTTGTGAAAGCCCGGAACCTGCCTTACTCCCTTGAGGACATCAGGACGATGACCAGGGACCGCCAAGTCTGCGCTGAGTGCAAACCGCACTTCTACCGTCCTGAAAAGGCACAACTTATCAAGGCCACCCGCCCCTTTGAATGACTGAGTATCGACTTTAAGGGCCCCCTTCCCTCCACCGACCGCAATGTCTACTTTCTCAACATAATCGACGAGTACTCGCGGTTCCCCTTTGCCATCCCCGCCCCGATACCACTGCCGCGTCTGTCATAGAAGCCCTGCTATATCCACAGTGATAGAGGGTCCTCCTTTATGAGTGATGAGCTGCGCCAGTACCTGCTGGCTAGGGGTATTGCTACTAGTCAGACCACGAGCTATAATCCCCGGGGGAATGGACAGGTGGAAAGGGAGAATGCCACTGTGTGGAAGGCCGCACTCTTAGCCCTTAAGTCAAAGGGATTGCCGGTCTCTCGTTGGCAGGAGGTCCTCCCCGAGGCACTCCACTCCATCCGCTCCCTGTTATGCACGTCCACCAATGCCACCCCTCATGAGCGACTCTTTTCTTTTCCCTGGAAGTCTGCCACTGGGACCATCCTACCAGCCTGGCTGTCATCCCCAGGGCCAGTGCTGCTCCGGAAACATGCGAGGAGCAATAAATACTCCCCGATGGTCGAGAGGGTTCACCTACTTCATGCAAACCCCCAGTATGCCTACGTGGTCTTACCTGATGGGCGGGAGGACACGGTCTCCGTCCGCGACCTGGCACCCGCAGGAGCACCAGACCCCTACCTCGAACACTCCACGGTGACTATGAACCCCGTACCCACCGAGGTGTATACCCACGAGACACCGCGCACACCAAGCCCTACACAGACTCCTCACAACACTCCCATACCGGGCGCCTCGCACACGCATGAGGGATTATTGATGCCTAATGGGCTGACACCTCAAGTCAGGCCGGAGCCAGCACAACCACCGTCACCGGTGCAATCACCACCGGTGCTACATAGATCGCAGCGACAGATTTGACTGCCCGATAGACTTAACCTGTAAATATACTTGTAAGAAACTTCGCCCCATGGGGACTCTCTTTTAAAACAAAGGGGTGGTGAATGTAGTGAACTACATATACCTGTCTGGACACGCCCCTCTGCTGACTGCTCCTGTGGCTCCTCCCACAGACCCCTGGATAAAGGCGGTTGGAGGCACTGCTCCTCCCTCAGTCTCCAGGATGTTGTGTGGTGGTCTCTTGCTGCTAATCGTGGTCTCTTGCAGCTAATAAAAGCCTATCGTTCGCCTCCCGTCTCCAAGAGTTATTGATGGTGCATCAGCGTTGAAGAAGGAATCTTATAAAAGAGGATAATGAAGCATGGATAAAGGAGGAGGAGCACAACAAGGAGGTTTTAGGCTAGAGAGGTGACAAGAAGGGTTAATAGAGAAGCCAGAATGGGTAATGGAAAAGGAGAGAAGAGGGAGGGGGAGAAATTACTGGAAGTTGGAGAAATCAATGCTGTCAGGTTGGAGGCTACCTGAATAGAACATGAGGAGTTGCTCCTCCAACCTGAGAGTGGCCTCATTGTGGCAGTAGAGGAGGCGATGAGCTGATAGGTCAACATGGGAACAGGGAGTGGAATTTAAATAGTTGGGCACTGGGAAATCCTGCCTATTGCAGATGGAATGAAGGTGCCTGACAAAGCAGTTCCCCAATCTACTTTGAGTCTCACCAAGGTACAGGAGGTCATGCCTGACACAGTAGATGATCCTAACAGAATTGCAGATGAAATGGTGCCTCACCGGGAAAGACTGCTTAGGGTCCTTAATGGTGTTGAAGGAGTAAGTGAATGGGCAGGTGCAGCAATTGTTTTGCCATCAGGGTTGAGTGCCCTGGAGAGAGATCAGTGGGGAGGGACTGAGGTTAGGTGAGACTACAACTAGAGGTCATGGGTTAAAGGTGAAATGCGACATGAGGGGGAACTTCTTCATTCAGAGGGTGGTGAAAGTGTGGAATGAACTGCTAGTGCAAGTAGTGGATACGTGGTTGATTTCAATATTTAAGAGAAATTTGGTTAGGTACATGGATAGGAGGAGTATGGAGTTCTCAGATACAGGTGCAGATTGATGAGAGTAGGCAGAGTAATTGTTTGGCATAGATATGTGGGTCAAAGGTCCTGTTTCTGTGCTGTAGTGTATGATGACTCTATGACAAGTAGACAACAGAATCATGGAGAAACAATCCCCGTGGAAAGTTAGGAGAGTGAGGGAGGTAAAGATGTGCTTGGTGGGAGGATCCCATTGAAGATGGCAGAAGTTGCAGACAGTGATATACTGGATGCCAAGGCTCATGGGTGGTGGGGAAGGACAAGAGGAACTCTATTTCTGTTGGGGGGGGCAGGAAGATCAGGTGAGGCATCCATCAGGTGAAGATATCCAGGAAATGGATGAGATGCAGGTGAGTGCAGCATCAATGTTTGAGGAAGGGAAACCCTGTTCTTTGAAGAAGGGAGGACTTCTCAGATGTTCTCAGAAGGAAAGCCTCATCCTGGGATCAGATGTGGTGAAGACGAAGGAACTGAGAAAAGGGAAAGGCATTTTTACAAGCGACAGGATGGGAAGAGGTATAGTCAAGATATCTGTGAGAATCAGTGATGGAGACTGACAGATCATGAAAGAATTGAGTGGTGCCAGAAATGGACCAAGTATAAAGAACAGTCAAGTCAGGTCGAGTCACTTTTATTGTCATTTCGACCATAACTGCTGGTACAGTACATAGTAAAAATGAGACAACGTTTTTCAGGACCATTGTGTTACATGACACAGTACAAAAATTCGACTGAACTACATAAAAAAAACACAGAGAAAGGTACACTAGACTACAGACCTACACAGGACTGCATAAAGTGTACAGAAACAGTGCAGTCATTACAATAAATAATAAACAAGACAATAGGGCAAGGTGTCAGTCCAGGCATCGGGTATTGAGGAGTCTGATAGCTTGGGGGAAGAAACTGTTGGTCGTGAGAGCCCAAATGCTTCGGAGCCTTTTCCCAAATGGCAGGAGGGAAAAGAGATTGTATGCAGGGAGCATGGGGTCTTTCATAATGCTGTTTCCTTTGTGGATGTAGCATGTAGTGTAAATGTCCGTGATGGCAGGAAGAGAGACCCTGATGATCTTCTTAGCTGACCTCACTATCCGCTGCAGCGTCTTGCGATCTGAGATGGTGCAATTTCCAAACCAGGCAATGATGCAGCTGCTCAGGATGCTCTCAATACAACCCCTGTAGAATGTGATGAGGATGGGGGGTGGGAGATGGACTTTCCTCAGCCTTCGCAGAAAGTAGAGACGCTGTTGGGCTTTCTTTGCTATGGAGCTGGTGTTGAGGGACCAGGTGAGATTCTCCGTCAGGTGAACACCAAGAAATTTGGTGCTCTTTACGATTTCTACTGAGCAGCTGTCAACTGGGCTTATACTCGCTGGAATTTAGAAGATTGAGGGGGGATCTTATTGAAACGTATAAAATTCTAAAGGGGTTGGACAGGCTAGATGCAGGAAGATTGTTCCAGATGTTGGGGAAGTCCAGAACGAGGGGTCACAGTTTAAGGATAAAGGGGAAGCCTTTTAGGACCGATGATGAGGAGAAACTTCTTCACACAGAGAGTGGTGAATTGGTGGAATTCTCTGCCACAGGAAACAGTTGAGGCCAGTTCATTGGCTATACTTGAGGGAGTTAGATATGGCCCTTGTGGCTAAAGGGATCAGGGGGTATGGAGAGAAGGCAGGTACAGGGTTCTGAGTTGGATGATCAGACATGATCATACTGAATGGCGGTGCAGGCTCGAAGGGCCGAATGGCCTACTCCTGCACCTATTTTCTATGTTTCTATGTTCAGTGGGGAGTGGTCACTCTGTGCCCTCCCAAAGACAACAACCATCTCTTTTGTTTTGTTCACATTAAGAGACAGGTTGTTGGCTCTGCACCAGTCCATTAGCCACTGCACCTCCTCTCTGTAAGCTGACTCGTCGTTCTTGCTGATGAGACCCACCACAGTCGTGTCATCGGTGAACTTGATGATATGGTCTGAGCTGTGTGTTGCAGCACAGTCATGGGTCAGCAGAGTGAACAGCAGTGGACTGAGCACGTAGCCCTGGGGAGCCCCCGTGCTCAGAGTGATGGTGTTGGAGATGCTGCTCCCGATCCGGACAGACTGAGGTCTCCCAGTCAGGAAGTCTAGGATCCAGTTGCAGAGGGAGGTGTTCAGGCCCAGTAGGCTCAGCTTTCCAATCAGTTTCTGAGGCATGATCGTGTTGAATGCTGAATTGAAGTCTATGAACAGCATCTGAACATGTGTCTTTTTTGTCCAGGTGGGTTAGGGCCAGGGCCAGGTGGAAGGTGGTGGCAATGTCATCATCTGTTGAGTGGTTGGGACGGTACGCAAACTGCAGGGGGTCCAGTGAGGGGGGCAGCAGGGTCTTGATATGCCTCATGATGAGCCTCTCGAAGCACTTCATGATGATGGATAAGTTGGAGGCAAAGTTGATGAAATTGACAAACTCAGCATAGGTGCACGAAACAGCACCAACATTGTTGTCAATGCAGTGCAGAAAGAGTTGAGGAGCATAACTACTGAAGGCTTGGAACATAGACTGTTCATGTAGCCAATGAAAAGGCAGGCATAGCTGGGGCCAATGCATGTAGGTGCCCATGACTACATCTTGGGTTTGGAGAAAGTGAGAGGGGTCAAAAGAGAAATTGTTGAGTGTGAGAACCAGTTTTGCCAGACGGAGGAGATGGTGGTGGAGGGGAACTGGTTAGGTCTGTTGTCTACAAAGAAGTGGAGAGCTTTAAGTCCTTCCTGTTGGGTGTTTAGAACTGTGCACGCAAACAATAAGTGTCACAATGGGCTGAGGTTATACCTGTCCCCAGTTGTTGCGAAGGAAGGATCATACTATTAAATGCATTGAATTATACTGCACTGTGTATCATTCACAGAAAACTTTCTGCAGGGAAACATTTTTGATCAAAATTTAATCAGGCCTTAGTCAACACAGGATGCCCTGTGAAAGAAGGACATGACAGATCCCAGGATGGTTTCCTGAGCAGATGGTAAAAGTGACTTGGAAGAACGTCTCATTGCTAGAACTCCCAAACAAGAACCAGGACTTTGCTTGGCTAGTAGTTAGTTAGCCCCACTCTATCAAACCCTCCCTGTGGATTTGGAGTCTCACTGACCCTGCATACTGTCCTTGAGATGGCTCTAGTGCATATTAGAAGATAGCCTACCTCCTCAGGCGCTACAAGTTGCCAAGAATTTCTGGAAAAGGATGCAGTGGTCTTTGCTGTGGTTTGCCCCAAGCACCAACATAACAAAAGACTCTGTTCTCTGTGGGCTGTTAAAAGGAACACAAACATGAACTGTTATTGGAAGATGATCAACTGGGTGAAAAATATACTTGGGCATGCCTGATGTGTTGGCCTTCAAGTGCAAGGAGGTATCTATGTGGATGCTTCCAAATGGCACATTCCAAGATGGAGTACGTGCTGAGGGACACACTGAAACTCAGTATAACTGCAAAGGCTTATGGAAAAGGACCATAGTCCACAGTCTTGCTGCCTCTGAACACAGAGGGTCTGGATTCTGTGTAGCAGCTTCTCAACTGCTCATAAGTGCATTGCTTAGCGAGGAAACATGGGTGGCACTGATGCTTTTTAAGATAATGTATTGAACTGATGGAACAATGAATCTAGAGAAAGATATGTTTGAAACATATTTACAGTGTATATTATGAATAAAGTATACTTTTGAAATAAAAAAATGAATTTGTGAAGTTGCCAGATAGGATAATTTTCATAAGATAGAGGTTGTATTACCACTGTTCAAAGATAAAAGACAATATGATTTATAATCTGCCACAGCGCTATGTGATTATGTCAGCAGCCATTTACAACCCAGTAATTTTCCACAAGCAAAGAATGAATGGCCTAAACTTTGAAGTATTAAGGGAGAATTGTTTGCACAATTCACTGTTTTTCATTGAATCAGCCCATTGAATCTCTAATGCCAGTCTGAGAAAGCTGGTATTGGAGAAGGTCCAGAGGAGGTTTACAAGAATGAAAGGGTTAACATATGAGGAGCATTTTATGGCTCTGGGCTTGTACTCACTGAAGTTTAGAAGAATGAAAGTGATCTTACTTAAACTTACTGAATATTGAAAGGCCTAGATAGAGTGGAGTGTGAGGCACGTGGCCAAGTGGTTAAGGTGTTGGACTAGCGATCTGAAGGTCATGAGTTCGAGTCCCAGCAGAGGTGACGTGTTGTGTTCTTGAGCAAAGCACTTAACCACACAGTTCACCCAGCTGAAAATGGGTACCGGCAAAATGCTGGGGCTTAACCTCACAATAGACTGGCGTCCTATCCAGGGGTGGGGGGGGGGGAGTCACTTCACGCCATGCAAACCGGCATAAGCACCAGCCTGATGAGCCCTATAAGGCTCGGGACAGACTTTAACTTTAACTAACTAGATAGAGTGGATGTTACCAGTCGTGAGAGAGTCAAAGACCAGAGGGCACAGCCTCTGAATAAAAGAACATCACTTTAGAACAGAGAAGAGGAAGAACCACTTTTGGCAGATATCTTCTTCATTGATAGTTTCAAGCATTTTCCCACTACAAATGTTAAGCTAACTGGCCTATAGTTACCTGTCTTTTGCTTGCATTCTTTTTAAAACAGTAGTGTGACATTTGCCGTCTTTTAACCTACCAGGGCCTGCCCCTAGTTCAGAAAATTCTGGTAAATTATCACAAATGTAACAACAAATCTTCCTGCTGGAGGGTTTTGGTCTGAAATATCGACTGTAGTTTTTTCCAGAGATGCTGCCTGTCCTGCTGAGTTTTCCCAGCATATTCTCTGTGTTGCTCTGATTTCCAGCAACTGCAGATTTCCTTTTGTGTGCTTTAATTTCTGGCATTTCTTTCATTACACTGGGATGCATTGCATCAGGACCAGGGGAGTTGTCTGCATTTGGGCCTACTAGTTTCCTCATCACTACCTCTTCAGTGACAATGATTGTATTGAGGTGAATACATGAATACATCTGTTTTTGGCATGTTGGACATGTCTTCTACTATGAAGAGTGGTACAAAATAGTTGTCTGTTCAAGGCCTCAGCCATTTACACATTACCCAATATTAATTCCCCTTCTCATCTTCCTAGTGACTCATGTTCACTTTAGCCACCTTTTTCCTCTTCATATAATTATAAAAACTGTTATTATATGTTTTATATATTTTGTGCTGGATTACTTTCAGAATCTATCTTCCCTTTCCTTATTTCTTGCTTTGTGGTTCTTTGTTACATTTTAAGTTTTCCCAATATTGCAGTTTCCCTCTACTCTTGACAACTTGGTATGCGCGAGCTTTTAGTTTGGTACCTTCTTTCATTTCTTAAGTTATGCAAATCTGGCTTTCCCCACCCTTACTGTCCTTGCTTTTAACTGGAATATACTTTCACCGTGCACTGTAAAAAATTTATTTGTAAGTCTTCCATTGTTCCTCAACTGTCCCACCACGTAGCTTGCGTTTCCAGCCTACACTAGCCTGCTCTCTCATCCCACTGTTGTTACCCTGTTTAGGCGTAATACTGTACACTGTTTTTAGACTGAACTACTGTATTGCACCTTCTATTTGTTTGAGAAATTCAGTCATACTACGATCACTCTTTCCAAGAGGATCCCAAACTGCAAGATCATTAATTTCACCTGAACAGGACAAAATCTAAATTAACATTTTCCCTTGTAAGTTCACTAACATGCTTTCCAAAAAAGCTATAGTGAATGTATTCTATAACGTCCTCCTCAAGACCACCTCGACCAACTTGATTCGCCCATTCAATGTGCAAGTTAAAGTGCTCCATAACAACTGCTGTTCCATTCTTTTATTGTGTGCATCAGATATTTTTTGCTTTATTGCCTCAGCCATTGTAATATTATTATTTGGTGGCCTATAGACAACTCCCACCATTGATTTCTTTTCCCTTTACTATTCCTAATATCTACTCAGGACTCAATATTCTGCTCCTTAGATCTTATATCTTTCACTATAAGCCTGACTTCATTACTAATTAAGAGTGCTTCCCAACCCCCTATACCTTGTTGTCTATCCTACCATATTACTTGATATTGTCGGATTTTTAATTCCCAATTTGGTTCCTTAAGGTTGTTAAGGCCAGAGGTGGTAATGAGGACAAGCTCCTACTACCTATTAAATGCTCCCAATTGCATGCACCTCAAGTAACCTCTGTCTACAAAGTCTGGTTCCTTGCCTTCACATGCGGCTTAGCTACTGTGCTGGCGGAACCATTTCTACTGACTGAAGAAGGGGCAAAGGTGGGTTATTGGCATCTTAAAATCAATCACTTCAGGCAGATGGGGCTCTTCAGCTATGGCTGGCAGGTCATCTAGGAGAAGGAAAATACTGATCTCGCACCTCCACTGCCCACACATGGGGAAGGCTTTGGGAGTAAACCCCGATGGAAAAATCTGGACGTGGAGTCCATAAGGCAGCCCTACGCTGAGTTCAACGCTAACTGGCAACGCCTGCGGCACTGCTGGTTCCTTTGGGTTTATCAGCTCCATGGAGAGGGGGAGTTTGCTCCATGGACAACAGCTTCTCTCCATATTGTACTGCCCGGGCTTGCATATCTAGACAGTTCAGATGCAACATCCATGGTCTGCCCCGACCAATGGAGGCCCACTCACTCACTAATTTCCACTGGCCACCAAATCATACCCCTTTGTACTGTTCTATTCAATGACCATGCTTCAGCTATTGGCATTCAGATAAAGTGCCCTTGCACTTATTGTCCTTTTAGAATCTAGTAACTTTATGTCTTTTCTGTACTTCACTCTGACTTTTTTCTTTACTAACTTTTGTTTTGTTTCTTCTGCTGGATTTGCCAATCCTCTGTCATATTAGTTTAAACCTTCCCGAACAGCACTAGTGAGAGATCTCAGTGTAGAATGTAGTGAAAGGTGAAGTTTTCTGTTATGAAGGATAATACATGATTAGGGTGAAATGTACTTGTGGTTGAGGAAGATTAGAATCTGAAGGAACATTCTGGTTGTGGTGTGGATCATTGACATTAGTGTGGTAGAGTGGAGACAGCACTTTTAAGTTATGTTGGGGGCTGAAATCATGATCAGCTGCAGATTCAATCACAGTTGCAAGGCAGTACGATGACAATTTAGTCCATACCTTTTTATGTTTGTTGGAAGATTTCCTGATCTTCCGGCCATCTCCCACTCAAAAGAAAGTTTCCTGATGGATCTGGTCCTTCTCATCTCATTTTCCCTGTTAGATTTTGCAAAGCATGGGAAGCCAAACCGGCTTGTGTTAAAACTGGAAAGAATATTAAGATAAGGAGGCCATGAGATGTGAAGTTTTGCTGCTGTTTGTAGTGTGACATTGCAAGCCTCTTGTGAGAGTATTAGTTGCTTGCTCTTCCAGCCAATCTCCATTAGATTTCAGGTTTTGGGTTCTGAAAACGTACAGGATAATTTAAGAAATCTTTGTCCACAATTGCTAATTCCTATGCTATTCAAATAATTAGTACAGAATTTCCAATGCAAATACAGATATTGGAATTCTGTGCACAAACACTTATGTTGACTATAAAGGGTAAACACAAAGCAAATATCTTAGTCACATTGTTGATGAATTACTCAAATTAACTGAATGCTTTCTTAAAATGTTTGTATTTAGTTTGTTTTAATTGTAACTTATAACAAATAAAGCTCGAAATGCAATGTTTATCCAAAAAAATACAATGTCACGAAATGCAATCCTAACATTGCATGTCAGTTTGCTCTTCCACACTATAAACAGCAGCAAACTTCACATCATATGACATTTCCTGCCCGGAATTGTTTGGAAACTTAAGCCCTTTATTTGAATGTATTATTCAAATAGTTGTTGAACCTGGGTTCCTCATATGTGTATGGGATTGTTGTAATTTGCTCACTCTTTGGCACTCAAATACAATTGTTCCAAGCAAAGTATTTTAAGAACTTAACAGCCAAAATTTCTGACACAACAGATAAGACTATCACAGTCTCAATTCCTGTTTCTTAAAGATGATCATTAACATAGCACTTCTCATGACTTCAGTAATATCTCAATGCACTTTTGAAGTATAGCACAGGTCACACATAATGAACTCTCATGAAGAGTTCTTACTTACTCTGACTCCTCACCTTTTTTTCCATTTGATGAACAGTCTCGGTCTGAAACATTGACTATACTCTTTCATAGATCCTGCCTGGTCTGCTGAGTTCCTCCAATGTTTTGTGTGTGTTTCTCATAAAGAGCATTGGGATTTCTTTTTTAAGTGTACTCATGGAATGTGGCCTTTCTGGGAAGACTAACATTTATAGTTTGTTCTTAAATTTCATTGAGCCAGTGATCATTGTAGATTATTGAATCCTTGCATACTTTAAAAATATGGGCATGATGTGGTATGATTTTCAATGCATTGCCATATCAGCTACTGTTGTCAGTTGCTGGTTGTTTCCCATCAATAAAGAATAATTGATAAGAGACCCTACACTTGCTACTCATTTTACTCAGATATAGATGCTATGTCGGTAATGAAAACCATTGCTGGGAAGTAACAAACGACTAATCAAAGATGAAATGGAAAGAACAGAGTGTTCTGATGGCCTAATTCTGCTCCTATATCATATGTCTTACATAGAGTGATGATAATAGTAGACAGATAAGTAGCAGATAAAAGTAACCATCCAGGGATCCTAATAATAATTCTAGGTCAAGCAGAAATTCACCAGCACTTCCTCCAGTCTAGTGTCCTGCATTCAATGTTCAGAATGTGGCTCTTCTAGATTGGGTAAACCAATTACAGATGGGGTGACCACTTTTCCAGGCATCTGCATTGAGTCCACAGGGCAATCCTGAGTTTCTCATTGCTTGGTACTTTAATTCTCTATCTCAGCTTCCATTTGATAAAGGGTCTTCGACTTGAAATATTAATCTTGTTTATCTTCCCACTGATGCCTCTTTACCTGTTGAGTATTTCCAGAAATTCCTGTTGTTATTTTAGATTCCAGCATCTACAGTCTTTTTGATATACAGATATAACAAATCTGTTGGTAAGATGAAATGTACGAGACACTTGTTCTGTACACAGGAAAAATTAAGAGCTTCAAGACAGCAAATGATATTGTTCAGACCTTAGAGAAAAACAAAGTAGATGAAAAGAGAAAGGAAGCAGAAATACCAGAAAAGACCAGTTATGCATGCACTGCTTGTGAGTCTGTTTGTGTGATGGATATTCACACAAATAGGCTCTGGGGCCATTTTTTTTGCCAAACTCAGCTTTCTAAACACAGCAGCTAACACTTCGAGCGATCAAAGTGTCATTTTGATTAAATTAAACTTCCAATTGATATTCTTTGTTTAGTTTCTTGTCGTAAACATGAACCAGTCTTTAGTTTTTAATGTAAATAGCAAGCAATAAACAGATTGAAATTACAAGGACAGCTTTGCAAACATACACACTGCCAATAGAATGCAAGATGTTGGTTCACAGCACCTAGACTGACTTCTCAAGAGTTGTAGTGTAAGGCATTAGGTTATTTAATTGAGCTTGTTTCAAACTACAGACAAGTTGGCTAAGCTATTTAGTTCAATAAGTTTGCACACCAGATTGGTATCACTTAGCATATCTAACGGCTGATCTGTTAATCGTTGGAAAGTGTGTATGTTCAAAGAGTCAACTACACAGCATTAATTGTGGGAATCTGGGAACTGTGTCTCCAAGAAGCTTTTAGACCAGGGGTTCCCAACCTTTATTTATGTCATGGACCAATACCACTGAGCAAGAGGTCCATGGACCCCAGGTCGGAAAGTCAAAGTACATTTATTATCAAAGTATGTATGCAGTATACAACCCTGAGATTTATCTTCCCACAGACAGCCATGAAACAAAGAAACACCATGGTATCCGTTCAAAGAAAACATCAAGCACTTGATGTGCAAAAAAAGAACAAATCATGCAAACAGCAGAAAAATGACTGAAAACACACAGAATATTAAAAAAATGAACTACAGAGTCCTTGAAACAGTCTAGGAATGTTCAGTTTAGTTCAATTTAGTGCTGAGACATTCACTGACTGAAGGCTGCAGAGACAGTCTGCCCCAATCAAAATTGCACAAAATAAAAGGTGTAACTCAAGACTCTGGCATCATCCTGCAGCAGCAGTGAGCGGTAGGGAGGGAGAGAGGGAGAGGGAGGGAAGGAGGGGGAGCAGATAGAGAGAGAAAGAGAGAGGGAGGGGGAGAGAGAGCCTGAGACTGCCTGACTGGCAGGCACTTTAATCGGCAAAATTGGCAAGAAATGGAATCAATCATGGACTCACACCCTGTCTCCAGCTTTCTTGGCCTCCAGGCTGCACACTCCATTCCAAACCTCACTGAAATTCCTTGGAGACAGCAAAGTGCCACATCGTTCAATCAGCCTGAAAACACATCATCAAACTGTAAATTACCTGAAGGATGTTGCCTTTGGTGACATTGTTTGCTCGCACCATCTTCTTCAAGACACCCTATTTTAGACTGGTTGTGCAAAAAGGGTATCTGGAAAAAATCACAGATGCATGGAATCACCCAAGTGGCAGAAAACAGTACAAATGTAGAGAGCAGTTCAGGCTTATTAGTTATGGTTAAAGACAATCAAGAAGAATGGCAGAAAGACAGGGTGACTAGAATCCATTCTTTTTCCTTCGATTTCCATGACGGAGGAAATTCATTCTATTCATATGCATTGTTAGTAGTCATTTTTGTTGATAGAAATTATATCTTTGATTTGGAAATCCTTTGTGCTTTAGAAATTGTTTGTAATATGGAAATGCTTTTTTAAGGTAAAAAATTCTCCATGAGTTTTAAAAGTATTTTAAGAATCTTGTCTGGATTTAAATGTGTATCACTAAAAATGAAATAACTGTGTTTGAACTACTATGTTAACTGAAAGCATCTCCTCCTTAGTAGGGAGGGCAGACCCACCACTCTTATAGTGGTATTGGCCTCTAAACTCACCATGGAAGATAAACAGAAAAGTGAACTACAAAGTTTGTAGTTTTTGAAGAGTAGGTAGTTGCAGTATAACCTCCCTTATGGAGAGGACTTAACGTCTTCATTTGAATTTAGAACTTTGTGGTCAGCAAACCCGATATCTCCAAATTTTTCATGCTTCTTCAAGATGCTTCAATAATCATGCAATAGGACATGTTGAATGCACGTACAGACCACTGAAGAAAACAATTGCTATTAGGGCAATTATCACAACCAACAGACCTCAAATAGTCAGTATGCTTATCCCATTGCTGTATGCTCTACTCACACATGACTGCACGGCCAAACACCCGAGTAATCATATTGTCAAGTTCGCTAATAACACAACAGTGTGCTTATCACCAACAAGGAATAGATGGCCTACAGATAAGAGATGAAAGAGCTCAAGGGCTGGTGCTCTCTTGCTCAATGTCAGCAAGACAAAGGAGATAATTATTGACTTTAGAAGAACTCACACCCCTCTTTACATCAGCAGCACAGTAGTGGAAACTATGAGCAGTTTCAGACTCCTGGGAGCACACTTCTCACACAATCTCTCATGGTCTGAGAACACATCCTGCACAGTCAAGAAAGCTTACCAGCTACTTTCTGAGAAGGGTGAAGGGAGCTAGACAATGTACATCTGTACTCATTTCATTCTACAAATGTGCATCCTAACATGCTGCATCACTGCATGGAACAGAAATTGTACTATGGCGGACAGGAAGGCTCTACAACACAAAGTCAAAATTGCCCAACACATTATCGGCACCAGCCTATCCATTCCAAGGACATATATACAGAAAGGTGCTAGAAAAGGGCCAGTAACATCATGAAGAATCCCGCCCACCCAGCTCATGGACTGTCTGTCATCAAGGATGAGGTTACATATTATCTATGCCAGGACCACCAGACTCAAAATGTTACTTTCCCTGAGCAATAAGGCTGATTTCTACACCTCCACCCATTAACCCACCCCATCACTACTTTATCACTTCCTGTCAGTCATATATATCGATACTCCTTTGCGTAATGTCATGTTATAGACAATCAATCTATGTATATAAACTATCTTATATTTATATTTATTTATTTTTAAAATTATTGTGTTCTTTATCTTATTGTGTTTTTTTGTGCTGCATTGGATCAAGAGTAACAATTATTTTGTTCTCCTTTATACTTGTGTACTGGAAATGCCGTTATACAATCTTGAATCCAATTTCCTTGGACAGATGGGGGCAAAGAGAAAGAACATTCCCCAGTGGATTATTTTTGTGTGCTGGAATTGAAGATCAAAAAGCTGGAAATGTAATTACTACATGCAGGGAGTTACCAACCATAGATTGGAAGGTTTCTTCAATTATACCATGCCTATTGACACAGAAACAAGCTGGCTGGTTCTAGAGCATGAACTACTGTATATGAACCATACATTTAGTACTTTTTGTTAACTAATGCAAGGTAAATGTCCAGGTTATTGGAGAGTTAGATTGCTACGTTGTCAATGGAGATGCATGGATCCTTCTGCCCATCATAGTAATGACCATGTGTGTGATCATGGGCATTCATTAGATTGTGTTGCTCTGGCTGATAAATTGTGTTCTTCAAAGAAGTGCTGCATTGCATAGTAAATAAGGTGAGCTGCATAAGGTGTCAGGAGGTTTAGAGCTCAAAGAAAGTTGCAGCCAAACCAGGAAGACAGTAACAATTTTCTAACAAGGTAATCATGGAGAATGAGAGGTTGGTCATCATTGTTCAACCAGCTGATAAGATAAGAGACAGTAAGCCTGGAAAAGAGAACATGGTACAGGCAGGGTAATTCTCTCTGTGGAAGTGAGCATGGTGGCAAAAGGGCTGGGATACACCAACACTGGAAAGCTGTAGTGTGAATTGAGGAAAGAATGAAGAATGTATGTTCGGTGACATTGGAAGACCTCATAAGAGTGTTCATTGAAACCTGGGGAGTATTGACAGTTTGTATGTCCACTAGGAAGAGCTGTGCACATATTTACTGCACCACAGTGCAGCAAGTACAACAAATGGTGCAGTTCAATAGCAGTGAGAGACTTGGGCAGAAGGTGTACATACTGCAAGTCTCTATGGGGACCATTAATGTGGTTGCAATACAAGTCTGCAGAGAGAAACAACAAGCAGGGTCAAAAAGCAGGTCAGAGTGAAAAGTCCTAGTGACAGAAATCTCTACTTTCAGTCCTTAGCAGTTTCAGCATGTTTAGAAAAGGGGTTAACTGCGCTCAGTTGGATCTCTTCTGAAACAGTAGGAGATGGGGTGGTGGGTTCTGAAAAGGCTTGACCTTGGATGACATTATGGTTGTTTCACATGCAACCTTTTTTGAACTAAACAGGCTACAGGTAAGCTACTGGGTACAGATCTATCACTGTATAACTCCACGATACAGTACTGCTTGGGAAAGGTTTGTCACTATGAGTTCATTGGAGTTCAGTTTGTTATAGAGCAGGTTTGTCCAAGTGTGACACTGCTGGGAACAAGTGTAATAATATGATGTAATATTGGTACATACAGGTTTGTCACTGTATAACATTAGGGTACAGTACTGGTAGCCATAGTCTGGATCAATACCTACCAGTATTGCTTGGGTAAAGCAGAGCATGGAGGGAGAAACAGGAAATCCAGAATAGTTTTGAAAGTGCTTTTTACTCAGTCATGAGGGAAGTGGTCACCACTAGTCAGTACGAGGACCACTACTACGATTAATATGGATTAATAATTTGGACTTGGGTTTCCCACAAGACAAAATTTATGACTCTGAGAAGGATAGTGAAAGATAATCTAGACGGGCCAGTGAAGTGGGTGGATGGGTGGCAGATGAAACTTAATGCTGAGAAATACAAGGCATTTCATATTGCAATATAAAATGGAAGGCACAAATAGTAAAAGTGTAGAGAAACAGAGAGTTCTGGAAGTGTATGTGCTCATTTCATTGAAAGTGGCAGACCAGGTTAAGATCGAAGTTATAAGAATTTTACATGATTCTGGCAGTTATAGACAGAAGATTCCAAAAGGAAATTTTAGGGAGAATTGATAATGGTATTTAGAACCAAGATGGATTTTCGCAGGGAACTGAAGAGAGGGCTATAGTGAAAGAGAAGCCAAGAATATGAAAACCATTCAGAAAAAAAGTTAGAAATTGTTATTATTGTGCCTGTTATAATGGTTTAGAAATTATGTTTAATTCCAATTACTGTAATTGTTAATGGGTTTGTTGATTGCAATTAAGCTTTGGCTTCACAGTTGAAAAAACGTGATATAGTATATTCATGGTTATTTATCAGTAAAGCAACTGGAGTACAGGATGTGAAATTAGTCATCCACTAGCTTTATCGGTGTCTGTGTTCATATTAATTTATCTATGTTGGGAGGATAAGATGTGCTGATTTACGTTCAGCTAACTTTACAGTTGTTGACCAAATGTATTCTGTAATTAATTACCTGCATATTGTATGTAAATAATATATGTAGTTACTATTGTTATGGGTTTGCTCTTTTTTGTTTGGGAAGTGATCAATATGCAATGTATTATAATGGGCGTGATCATGCTATATAAGAACAATATTTACAATTAGGTTTATTGTATCAAACACTTGTTTGTTGGGTGTAGTTGCAATCAATAATGGAACTTAGTTACTTGCCTCAATATTTTAAAACTTATTGTTTTTGGGATAGCACATTGCTGGCAAGACACATACTTACTCACTTGTCACTCACAACAAGTTTCACTTCAGTTATGGCATTTATATTGCTGGTTAATTGAACTTCCTATTAATTGATGGCCACCAAGATAAACATATTTAAACTGGAAGTTGATGATTATTAAGGGTGTCATGTTATGTTATGGAGAGAAAACAGAAGAATGGAGTTGAGCGGGAAAATATTGAAAGACAGAGCAGACTCAATTGACCAAATGACCCAATTCTGCTCCTATCTCTTATGGTCTTAATTTGATTCTAGGAGACTTGGCGAAGTTAATGTCATTGAATGCCAACAGTAGGTGGTAGTCAAGGGCCAATTGCCACTGGCGTTATATTCATGCTCATATGTCCTTGAAGAAGGAGCATGTGGTATCCATGGGTACAATGTGGGATTTCTAAGACTACTGGGCACCTCAGGAGCTCGAGTGCATTCTGAATGGTGAAGACAATGTTATAATTTGAAACAGTAAATAGTGTGCACTGTAATATCGTGTTAATGTGATCCTGAATAAACCAGCCCTTTGATGCCCATTGATTTCACATTGTGTCTTGGTGATCAGGTCTTAGAGACATAGAAAACCTACAGCACAATACAGGCCCTTCGGCCCACAAAGTTGTGCTGAACATGTCCCTACCCTAGAAATTATTAGGATTACCCATAACCCTCTATTTTTCTAAGCTCTATGTACCTATCCAAAAGTCTCTTAGAAGACCCTATTGTATCCGCCTCTCCCACCGTTGGCGGCAGCCCATTCCACGCACTCACCACTCTCTGCATAAAAAAAACCTACCCCTGACATCTCCTCTGTACCTACTCCCAAGCACCTTAAACCTGTGCCCTCTTGTGGCAGCCATTTCAGCCCTGGGGAAAAGCCTCTGACTATCCACATGATCAATGCCTCTTATCTTATACACCTCTATCAGGCCACCTCTCATCCAACATCACTCCAAGGAGAAAAGGCTGAATTCACTCAACCTGTCTTCATAAGGCATAGTCCCCAATCCAAGCAACATCCTTGTAAATCTCCTCTGCATCCTTTCTATGGTTTCCACATTCTTCCTGTAATGAGGCAACCAGAACTGAGCATAGTACTCCAAGTGGGGTCTGACCAGGGTCCTATATAGCTGCAACATTACCTCTCTGCGCAGCTGCTTTGAGAGTCCTATGGACTCGAACCCCAAGATCCCTCTGATCCTCCACACTGCCAAGAGTCTTACCATTAGATAGATAGATAGATAGATAGATAGATACTTTATTCATCCCCATGGGGAAATTCAACATTTTTTCCAATGTCCCATACACTTGTTGTAGCAAAAACTCATTACATACAATACTTAACTCAGTAATAATATGATATGCATCTAAATCACTAATTCAAAAGCATTAATAATAGCTTTAAAAAAAAAAAAGTTCTTAAGTCCTGGCAGTTGAATTGTAAAGCCTAATGGCATTGGGGAGTATTGACCTCTTCATCCTGTCTGAGGAGCATTGCATCGACAGTAACCTGTCGCTGAAACTGCTTCTCTTTCTCTGGATGGTGCTATGTAGAGGATGTTCAGGGTTTTCCATAATTGACCGTAGCCTACTCAGCGCCCTTCGCTCAGCTACCGATGTTAAACTCTCCAGTACTTTGC
Source organism: Hemitrygon akajei (assembly GCF_048418815.1). Taxonomy (NCBI): domain Eukaryota; kingdom Metazoa; phylum Chordata; class Chondrichthyes; order Myliobatiformes; family Dasyatidae; genus Hemitrygon; species Hemitrygon akajei. Next base: position 72,032,899 of record NC_133135.1, on the reverse strand, counting down.
CCACGACAGAGCCCGCCTTCCTTATCAGCTTATTAAGACGTGAGGCGTCGTTCTTCTTAATGCTTCCTCCCCAACACGCCACCACAAAGAAGAGGGCGCTCTCAACAACTGACCTATAGAACATCATCAGCATCTCACTGCAGACATTGAATGACGCCAACCTTCTAAGGAAGTACAGTCGACTCTGTGCCTTCCTGCACAAGGCATCTGTGTTGGCAGTCCAGTCTAGCTTCTCGTCCAACTGTACTCCCAGATACTTGTAGGTCTTAACCTGCTCCACACATTCTCCATTAATGATCACTGGCTCCATATGAGGCCTAGATCTCCTAAAGTCCACCACCATCTCCTTGGTCTTGGTGACATTGAGACGCAGGTAGTTTGAGTTGCACCATATCACAAAGTCCTGTATCAGTTTCCTATACTCCTCCTCCTGTCCATTCCTGACACACCCCACTATGGCCGTGTCATCAGCGAACTTCTGCACATGGCAGGACTCTGAGTTATATTGGAAGTCTGATGTGTACAGGGTGAACAGGACCGGAGAGAGTACGGTTCCCTGTGGCGCTCCTGTGCTGCTGACCACTGTGTCAGACCTACAGTCTCCCAACCGCACATACTGAGGTCTATCTGTCAAGTAGTCCACTATCCAATCCACCATGTGAGAGTCTACTCCCATCTCCGTTAGTTTGTGCTTTAAGATCTTGGGCTGGATGGTGTTAAAGGCACTAGAGAAGTCAAGGAATGTAATCCTCACAGCACAACTGACCCCATCTAGGTGAGAGAGTGATTTGTGCAGCAAATACGTGATAGCATCCTCCACTCCCACCTTCTCCTTATACGCAAACTGAAGCGGATCCCGGGCGTGCCTGGTTTGTGGCCTCAGATTCTGTATTATCAGCCGCTCCATGGTCTTCATCACGTGCGACGTCAAGGCAACAGGTCTGAAGTCATTCAACTCCTTTGGTTGTGGTTTCTTCGGTATTAATACTATATTCTGCCATCATATTTTAATTAAACAATACAATATTAACAGCACTGCCCTTATTTAAAACCGGGTCATTAAATACGTTTTACAGTCCTATCAGGATATATAGAAACACGTCATATAAAAGTCCAAAATTTCTGCACAATATTACCTATATTTTATGTTGGAGCGGGACAAAATTGCAACATAATAACACTACATGTTGAGTTCTTGCTGAAATTGTGTAGTTAAAAAAAACCAATGCATCCAAAATCTATTTCAAGATAACAAAACACCGTGAAAAGAATTTGTACTGCAACGAAAAATCTAAGTTTGGTGATCCGTGAAACATCCAGGCAGCATAAGAAATAATTAAATAATAATTAACATGGGAGACCTTTGTGACCTAACGAAAACTTACGAGCCGTATGTGATACGGCAGTTGTAACTTACTCAATAGCTTACACGTAAAAAGTCACCACAAGTCCTGTCCTATTTGGAAGAGATTTATGATCTCACTTAAATTAGGTGGTCAGTAGGGTACAAGCAGTTTTGTGTGTTTCGGTTGTTTCAATTACTTTGTGGGTGTTTCTCTGACAAAACAGTAAATACATCCAGTCTGCAAAGTCTCCCACTTTAAAGTTTATTTTCGTTGTCATTTCTCCTTGCAGCAAATTTCAACTAGATTCATAAAGCTAATCGCATAAATCTTCTAATTTAATCGGTTTGATGTTGTCGTGGCTGTTTATCTTTTTCCACTGTGTCACTCACTACATGTTGTCGTGGCGTGTTTTTCATCAAATTTGGGATGGGAGCGTTTACCTGCACACTAAAGAGCACAGAAATTTGTAACACAGCTGGGGAAATTTGAAAAGCTCCATTGCAAAGGAGGTACAACAGCACAGACGAAAACCCTGCATCGTACAGCGCATTAAGAATGGATTCAGCGATACTACCTCCAAGAACTGAAGAAATAGTGACTACCGGCAGGATCCAAGACAGGGACGGTGAAAAGCACTGCTGTAATACGCCAGCTTGAGACACAGGGCAATGTATACAGATACAACGAAAAACCGAGGGGGGTGTACAGCAGCCTTGCGCGCACACACCTCCGCCGCCCAGCCCCGCCCCTCCCGCCCGCCAGCCAGCGCCGAGGAATGCTGGGAAGTGCAGACCTATGGCGGCGCGGATAGTGCAGGAGTGCGGCGCGTGATTGCTGTACTGACATCAGCGCGCGAGCATCCGGTCGCTAGCCCGAGTCCCGGCTTCGCGCGCGCATTTTGTGCCGGAGAACGGGCGCCGTAGGGTGGCCCGAGGCCGGAGTGACCAGACGGGTAACCGCAGTGCCGTCGGCCGCCCAAGCTGAGCTTGGTACTTCCTGGTAAGGACATTGTGCGGGCGATCTGCCCGGAGAACTGTCACTCGCTTTCTCCGTTCTCGTCTGGCGGCCTTCCTTTTCTAATTTATTGAATCACTGCTCTGGCCTTGTTGGTTTGACCGGCGGACCGCGTCGTTCCCCTGGATTGAAAGCAGGTGTACCACTTGCCGGCCTAGACTCTGAGCTGCTCCCGGTTTATGGCCGGTGCTCCAAGCCTTCAGTTGTCACGGTCTCCAAGTACTGTCAACGGAGAGGCAGTGCCAGCCGAGCTGCAACCAAATCGCTTGCACCAATGTTCTGCCCCCCTTATCCGCTTATTGGCTTTTCAGCGGGCCTGCTCAACCAATTGGTGTTCTGATTGGCTGCCGGGCACGTCAGTTGGTTATCTGGCCTATGCTTTCAATTAATGAAGTTGCTGTGATTCAAAGGACAAAGTTGTCACAGGAACAGTTTGGAAACACAAAGGCAGGTAATTTAGGAAGGCCAATACAATGTTGGCATTTACTGTAAGGGATGAAGTAGAGAAGTTTTGATGCAACCTCTCAAGTTGCTGGCCCGATTGCATTGGCACACTGCATGGCGTTTTGGTTTCCACAATTAAAGAATGATACACTGTACTTGCTTTGGAGACGGTGCAGAAAATGTTTACCAGCTTCATTGCTGAATGAAGGTTTGAGGATTAAAGAAATATTAGGTAGATTGTGGTTGTAGTCATTGAAGTTTGGAAGAATCAGAGACACTTACTAAAACATGTTAGCATTTTGGGGGTGGGGTGAGTTGAAGAGGTTGGCATTGAGAGTATATTTCCACTATTGGCAGTGAAGAGTTGAGGGGAGATTTAGAACCAGAGCATAATTTCCGAATAAGGGATTAACCAGATTGGTTGCCGATGAGGAATTTCTTTGGTGGGCTGTGACTCCTGGGAATTTTCTAGTCTTGTAGAGGTAGAGTCTTCGAACATTACCTCAGGTACAAACTGAAATACGTATGAACTAAAATTGAGTCATGGGTTTGAAGAGGGAGTAGAAAATTGGTGTGAAGACCAAGAATGGTTTTGGTATCAATGAATTGTTGATGGGTTCACAGATTCTGCTCTGTTTCTTATAATTGAAACTTGGTTGTTAGGATGAGTAAAGTTTTACTTTGTGAAACATTATCTTGCAGTACTGGAAGAAGGTTGGATGACAGTCTTCAGAAAAGAACAATGGAGGGTGGGGGAAAAGCTTATCTTAACTGGGTAGGTGATTCAGATTCTTTTAACACTTTTTTTAGTCGTTGACACATTTCATTTACTTTTGCACTTTTTAAAACATTACCTGAAAATGCGACAGCATAATACATTAATCAGTTCAAGAGGAATATAGTTGGAAACCCTCAACATTAAAACAAGCAATTCATAGCCAATTATTTTATCAGATGGGTAGATTGTTTCTTGGTACATTGGAACAGTAAATAATTTTTGATTCATCTAGGATGTGCATTATAGTAGTTGCATAGTATTTTAAGACTTTATTCCAAACAAAATGTATAGATTTCTCTTCCATTATTGTGAAACTTAAGATCTTAATGCTTTGTAATATTTTGAAAACAAGGTAATGAGGCTTTGTAATTTGTCCTTGGTTTTCTGTGAATTTTAAACATGTTCTTAAGCTGCACCATTAATCACAAAACTATCCCCAACCATCCCTCCATTTTGTTCTAAGAATTGTTAAGACAGGGAGGACTGCATTCAGTTTAAGCCTGTGGCAGCTTGTAATAGAGAAACTTCTTGGTCTCGCTCTTCCTTTTTCCACATAGACACAAGGCCAGATCCATTTCTTACTACTCTATCACAATTTAATGTTTCCTTGTATCTAGAGATATGAATGAAAGAACTTAAACACAGTAATAAGCCATTCAGCCCATGTCTCTGCTTGCCATCTTTTATCTTTGTTTCAATTTCCTGGTTGTGTCCCTTGGATTTGATGCCTTGATAGGCCCATCAAATCATATCTGCTGACCTCTCACTTTGAGAGTAATTCCTGTTCAGGACACCCAGTAAGGGAAGGTGTCAAACAAGAGAAAACCTGCAGGTGTTGGAAATCTGAGCAACACACACAAAATGCTGGAGGAACTCGGCAGACCAGGCAGCATCTATGGAAAAGTGTATTTTTGATGTTTTGGGCCGAAACCCGTCGGCAGGGATAGTGTCATCTTTGTTTCCACCCTGTCAAGTTTTTATGTGTTTCAATGAGTTTGTCTTGCTTAAACTTTTTTCATAGGACAACTCCTTTGCCCAACCCCCATGAACCCTAGGAATCAATTTGGTGAAGCTATTTGTATTGTACTGCAGTTCTATCCTTCCTAGGTAGAAAGTGTAGACCTGAATGCTGTTTCATGTTCAGTCCCAATGGAGCCTCAGTAATTGGAACATAAAATTTAATTTGCTAATTCCTTGCTGGTAATTTGCACATATTTGTATTTAAAGACAACCAGCTCATGCTGAACACCAATACCTTCCAATCTCTCCCCATTTAAAAATTTCTTTTTCTTTTCTACTTAAGTGGTTCATCTGGCATTTTCCACATTGTATTCATCCATTTACTTAATCTGTGTCTGAAGGCACATAATCCATGCTAGTAGCTCGGTAGCAATTCAGTATAAATTGATGTATAATGTTTGGTTTTCTTATCCTGATTATTGGTGTTGGTTATGAACATTTGATATCTCAGCATTAAACCCAGTGCCACCCCACCAGTTACAGCCACCAACATGTTGTTTCCTTTCCGTTAACTATCCTCAAACCATGCCGGTATATTCCCAGTCTTGTGTACTCTAATTTTAATTAATATTTTCTTTGTGAGTGTGTGTAATTTTATAAAATATATAATTTGCTGGTCTGCCCCTCCTGCTACTATTTGTTATCTTCACTATTGCTAGCCTCCTCATTTGATCATACTTCCAAATTTAGTATTATCTATAAATTTTATCTAGTCCACCGCAGCCATTTCATGCTAATATCACTGTGAGTGGGAGGGAGTTGTCAGTGTTTATTGTACTCCATTCTGGAAAACACGCCTATAACAACTCTATTTTTGTCTGTTAACCAACTTTCCATCTGGGCTAGTCTTCCTGAAAATCATATGAACAAGATCTACTGCATTCATTTTATCTGCCTTATCTTTCTTTCTTATCCCTATCACCCCTTCTGGGGCATAGGCCACCAACAGCAGTTCGGCGGAGTCTTCTGTTGTGGGGCAGTCCTCTTCTTTGAAGATTCTTCCTCTTCAGGGCTGAGGCCTCTGGAGCCTCTGTTGGTGTTTCTGTAGCACTGGGGTTTTAAAAGGGATGGTGTTGCTCACCCCATCCTGAACCCTCCTCCTTTAGCATCCGAGCTTGGGACAGTCCATGGCAGAGTTTTATCCACCTTATGACTGAACAAAAAAAATCAAGTAGATCAATCAAATGCTCTTTGCTGCTTTCAGATCTCTACTGGCTTTCATTTACTTCCACCTCCTGCCTAGTTATTTTGCTGAATGTTGTTGGTTAACTTTACACGAAGTGAACAAGTAAGACATTGTTAGCATTTTCCATTACTGAAATTTATATTTGTTTGCTCTGTTATTTGAAGTAGTTCTGACAGAAATGAGTTGACTAACCTTTATGTTTCATTCTGGTTTTTTTATAGATGTGTTGACATGCATGTGAAATGAAAACTATACTTTTTGAAAATATTGTTCTTAATATTGATTAATCTTGATATGTATAAAGAAATGCCTCCAATCAACAATTTTTGATATCTGCTTTACAGTATTTCATCCTGTTTTCCCCCCGTCTTGAACAGCACACAAGATGATTTTACTTCATCTCTGAAGGCTCAAATCTTTTTTGGTCTTTTATGGCTGAATAGTTTATTTTAGCCATATAATTCTCTTCTCCAATAATGTTTTTCCTCTTCTTAAGCACAGTTTCCAGAGCTAGATCAGTGAACTGATTGTGTGTGTTGGGGGGTGGAGGGGGATTGGTGGAGAGAGATGCATGTAATTTTTATAGGTTCAACTTGCGTTCCTATCATTTATAGCCATTCCTGTTGTTTTAATTCAGATACTGTGGCTTCTTGATAGCTCAAATAAAAAAAATGCTGACTTTCTCTGGAAAGATGTTACATAAGGGTGTAGGAGCAGACATAGATTCTTTGTGCTTATTCTACCATCAACAAGATAATGACTGATCAGATCTTGCCATTTATTCTGTTTCTCTGCTCTTATTTGAATTCCGTTTGTTTCAAGTCCAGTGGCATCATGTGCTTTTTAAGTGTTATTTTTGATAAGTTGGTGTCTGGGTATTTAATATCTTTTTCGAAGGAATTAATTCATTCTGAACCCACTGCGTCTAGTGAAACCAAAAATTCGCAGGTTCAATTGGTTGGTGATTAGTGGAGTGACTCTGATAATTATTTTTTTTCTCTCTGTAACAATACTCAAATAACTTCTGGAGCAAAGAACAAACCACTGGAGGAACTCAATAAGTTGAGCAGCATCAGTTTAGGAGGCAGAGGGTGACTGTCTCAGGGTCTGAGTGGAGAGGAAGATAGCATAAAGAGGAAAAGCGGAAGGATGAGATGGGCTGGTATGTGACAGTACTAAGGAGGGATAAACTATGATGGGAGAAGGAGCTAGGTGGGGGCTTCCACCCATCAGCACTTGCCTCAGTCTCAATAACTCAACCCCACTTGCATGATTTTATGTCACATCTGTGGCCTAATTCCATAGATCTGCTGTTGGTACTTGGATGTCGCAAGGTTACTAATCTATCATACAGAGACTGGGGCCATTGTTCTGGAATCGAGTTCTAGTACCACCAAGGGAGTTGGAGGGATTCGTATTCAAATAACTAAATAAATCTGGATTTTAAAAAATCCATCATTAATGGCAGTCACAAACAAATGGATTGCTACAAGAAGTTATTTGGTTAATTCCTTTAAAAATTGTTGTCCTTATCCAACCTATTTTGTAGCTGACTTGAGATCCATTAAAGTCATTAACTCTAATTCCCTTCACTTCAGTAAGGGATAATAAAATATTTCTGACTTGTCAGCAGCACCCACAACCCAAAATTGAACTTAATTCAGTAATTGAACTGACATTGATTACTTTCTGCCAAAGATAGCTCAGCTTTCACCTCCATTTTCATTGGAAGTATTTTGTTAGTGGATTGTTGAAGACACAGTTGCAAATTTTTGATAAACACAAGAGATTATGTGGATGATGGAAATCCAAAGCAGCGTGCACAAAATGCTAAAGTAACTCGGGCAACATGTACAGAGGGTAATGTGAGAGTAGCCTCATCATGACAGTAGAGGAGGCTATGGACTGATATATGTCGTTATGGGAATGGGAAATAGAATTTAAATGGTCAGCCACTGGGAAATCCTGCCTTTTGTGGTGGATGGAGTGAAGTTGTTTGACGAACTTTTTCCCCAGTCTATGTCAGTTCTCACTGATGTAGTGGAGACCGCACTAGGGGTTGCAAATTTTTTCTTGTGTACCCTAATCCCGGGCAGCAGAAATGCATTTCCTTTACCTATTCCGTCAGTTCTCCTGTAATGTGAATTTGAATTGAATTCACTTTATTTCTTACATCCTTCACATACATGAAGAGTAAAAATCTTTACTTTATGTCTCCATCTAAATGTGCAATGCGCAATTGTAGTAATTTATAATAATTTATAATAAATAGAACAGTCAATATATTACAGAGTACACTCAAATCAGTATGAGTTCATCAGTCTGATGGCCTGGTGGTATTTCGTTAAATAAATCTTAGAGATAACAATCCCATTTTTATTCAGCATTCTGATGCTGAAATACTTTTAATCAAAAGTAACAAATGTCATCCTTTTCAATTGTAAGAAAGATAATTTAATACTTTTTTGACTTCATTATAAAACCATTGACATGATTGTCCACACCGTCTTCAAGTGCCTTTCTACTGTTGTTTAGTAGGAATGGAAGCACTCTGTAGTTTTATGTTAATCATAGTCAGAGAATCACTTGGTGTAGTTTCTCCTTTAGCTTCTACACTGTGACTTGTAATGTTCCTGAAGGCTCTCTCTTTTGGGGGGCTGCCCCATTGCTGAGTTACATGGTGTCCTTCAGTAATAGCATTCAACAATACACTGACATTCAGCTCTACATTAGTACAGTTCCTTTTAATTTTTTTTAGTCTCAAAGTTGAAAGACTGCATGTTCAACATCCTTCAATAGACGAGCAGACATTTTTACTACCTACGTATATGACAGTTGAAACCATTTCCTTGGCAACCATTCAAAATTGAACCAGCTTGTTTGCATTCTTTTGCAGTATACTTGACCTTGCTTTGGTATTACAAATCCTTTCTATTATTTATGCAGCTATTTGTCCTATTATAACTGCCTGACTTTTTTTTACCCTCCTTTTCTTCATTTTCTGCTAAAACACCAAACTGTGCCACTTTTTACCTTGACTATTCAAAAGCATTCTTTTCATACACTTTCACTCTACCCTCTAAAATCTTGTCATCCAAACTTATCCTAGTTGCCAAGACGAGGAAATTTGCAAATGCTGGAAATTCAAGCAACACACACAAAATGCTGGTGGAACGCAGCAGTAAAGGTTTCTTTCAGTTAGTCCTGATGAAGGGTCTCAGCCTGAAACGTCGACTGTACTTCTTCCTATCGATGCTGCCTGGCCTGCTGCGTTCCACCAGCATTTTGTGTGTGTTCCTAGTTGCCAAGTCCTGTTTATGCATCCCTTTAGTATATATATTTTTAATCATTATTGATTTTAAATCTCTTTTTAACCTTGTCCTTCCTTTTTCTTTGTAATATCTCTATTCCCACTATTAACTTTTGTTAATTGCGGTTTCTGTGCAGTTTAACAATTAATTATCTGGTTTTATTCTAATTAGCTTTTATATGTATAACAGTTTAATATGCCCTAGTGCATTAAAAAGTATAATTCCAAAGTTTTATTTTTCATTAAGTGGCTAATATTTTCTCATTGGTTAGCTTTTTACTGCAGTAATGAGTAAGTATTTTCTAATTGAATTATTGTTATCTGTAGATTAGAATGGAATATTTCTTGTCTCTAAGGTATAAAAGCAGTTGTTTTGTGTTAGACATCTTCTTTCTCTTCTTTAGATCCTCTTCTTCAAGTAGTGAGGTCAACTGTCACTGTTTTGTTCCTGTTCTCTTTGTTCTATCAGCCCTTAATGAAATAATCGTGAAGCAAGTTTTATGCCTTGTTCCTGACTTCGAAAAGAATCTTGGATTTAAAGACCGGAGTCAAACACTATCAAAGCCCCAAACTCTGTAATATCTTCTTTAACTCTCTTTGTCTTTCTGTCCACCAGATATTCTGTAAAGCTTAGTCTCCTTGACTTGTGTTTTTGCTCTTCTAATCCAATGTCACCTTAAATGGCTGTGTCATATTTGTTTTTTAATACATCTTTGGATATTCAACTGCACTAATGTTGCTTTATGAACATAGCTGATTATTGCTTTGACGATGATAGTCTGAGTAACTTCTCACTGTTTAGCCTTAGGCTCCAGGAATCATTCTGGCAGATTTGGGCTGTATTCCAATACTGGTATATTCTTATACATCATATATGTCAAACTCAAGGTCCGCGGGCCAAATCTGGCCCGCGGTGGAATTATCTTTGGCCCGCGAGATAATATCTAATTACTATTAAAGCTGGCCCCAGTAATCGAAGCGCCTATGGCGTATGATATGGCTAATGCTGAGTTTATTCAGGTACCAGGTTTTCAGGGTTTTTAGTGTTTATTCGGCAGTCTTGCTCGGCAGTCTTCTTCATAAGAAACGGAATTTGTAAAGTGACACACTTTGTAGTTATAGCAGAGACTGAGACACATGAGAGCAGGCTGAAAAAACGGAGGCAACGAAAGCTGTGTTTGCATGCGTCCGACTTATCCGGCCCGCATGAAGCTGCATTTTGCTCAATCTGGCCCGTGACCTAAAATGAGTTTGACATCCCTGTACATGGTACTGAAAACAACTTAGTTTTTCTGCACTATTCTGTCCAAATCTGGACATTGCCCCTTAGGTAAGATATGGCAGTCTGAAGCAGAGTGTAGGAGAAATTTAGTAAAATGATTTTAAATATGAAGCATAGGCTGATCTTGTTGGGAAGAAGGAGGTTATGATAACATTGAGTTGTTCAAAGTCATGTAGGGTGTAGATAGAGATAAATTGTTTCTATTGATGAAGGGGACGTAGAATGAAGGTGATTAACAATAGTGTCAAAAGTGATATGAATGAAAATATTTCCACATAATGGAACACAGTAACATTGTAGTTATAGAAGAAGGTCCAATTGTAAAGTTCAAAAGGGAGCTGGGTAAGTAAATGAAAAAAAGAGAATTTACAAAACCACAGGAGAATAGGACTAATTGAATGGTCTTTACCTTGAGATTTGATGGCTTGAATAGCCCCTTTTCATACTGTAAATATTGTGTGTGACTTGTCAAGGGTTTAATTCAGTTGTTCTAAAGATTATTCCACCTTGTTTTTTAGGTATCAAAGCCAACATTATTTTGTCATTATGATTATTGTCAGCTATACCAGACTCCATAATGATGCCAGTTTAAGTATTTATTTTTACTGTTTCAAACTTTACACATTTTAATAACTTCTTGTTTTTCTTTTTCTTGAGTCCAAAGTGTATGACTTCTTTGTCTGCATTAAAATCAATTTAGCTCACAATTAACCCTTTGCTTAATTGATTTTTTTGTACATTTGTGATTCCATCTGCATTGTCTCTTTTCTCCCTTCTTCAACAGTCACTCGGTGTCAAGGATGACTATCTTCCATTTGAACTTTGTGGGATCTGAAATGGTTGGAGTCCTCTACTGATCTGTAGGCTCTGCCACAGACGCGGCAGGTGGAGTTTGACAGGGTTGTGTGGGCTGTTGTATGCTCTTGCCATTGTTTGCAAATGGCTTCCAAGTGCTTCTGTCATAGAGATTCAAAGTACTCAGTGCCTTCCTAAATGTTCCAGATCCACCAATCTTTGTTACTGGCAAACTGTCCTTTTATCTCATCTGAGCTATTAATACATATGGTGAATTGTTGAAACCTTGACCAAGGAATAAAGTGCTGGTTTAAAAAGAAGCTTAAAAAATGTGCATTTACAGCATGGGTGCTGTCAAATAATGTATATTACAATTCTTCAGGGTTGATTCCTTTTCAGACTAAATTCATGTACTCATATCTTGGGTTAGGGTTGTATGCACAAAGTGTAATGTTTTGATTGTTGGTTGCCTTCTTTTACAAAATTGTGTACAGCATGCACACTACAGTGGTTTCCACTCCTGTATTGCAGCAAATACACTGATGTATAATATAATACAGAGTAAAGCTTTAGTACACAGTGATTTGCATCTTTAAGTGACAGATGTTTTTAGTTATACTCATCTTTAGCTTAACAAAACTTGCTTCAGATACAAGCTATTCCCCCAAACTGTGGCTTATGACTCGAAGTGTGCTTCCTTTCTATCTTCTATTCCTTTTTATTAATTAGTTCAGATTTAAACCAGGAACAAAATAATATGGATGATATATATTCAAAATAAAGGCAGGAAAAATCTACAATGCTCAGCAAATCATGTAGCATTTGCAGATAGAGTAATGTTTTAGATTGGTGGTCATTCGTCAGAACAATTCTGTGGAGGTATTACCAGCATATTCTATTAACCCTGTTTCAGCACAGCTGCTGCCTAACTTCAAAAATACCACAAAATTTCCATTTTCACTAGCTTCTGTATTTTATCAGAAGTCTTTCTGTTCTTACTTCCCACACAAGGTTTATGAGTATTGTAAAGATGTCACTTTGTTGCAGTTGGTAACATTCTTGCTTATTGAGTTTATGTTTTATAAACCCCAGTTAAATATTTAAGAATGTACTCTTGGTTGCTATTGAAATGTAGTACTCTGTTGTTGGATATGTCATCTTTTGGAAGAGATGCTGAATCAAGGCTATGAAATAGTTGAACATGCCTGTGTTGTACTGTTTGAAGAAGAGAGAGAATTTTTATTTAGTATTGTCATGTTATTTCCCCTTCAGCCCTAACAGATTTTCTGTATGTATATTTATGATGAACATCCACAAACTACAAGTTGCCATTTTTGATTACTTTCTTTTTCTCACCTCTCTTCGAACTCACATTTGTTTCTATTTGTCTCTGTTATTGGAATAATCTAGGAAAGGTCTTTGCTGTTGAGCCTGCTTGCTAGCAATTAAATTGGTAGTTAATTTGTCAACAAGAGCTGGCATTTTCAATCTCCCAAAACCCAGAGAAAAAAGTGATAATTCTGAGATGGAAGCAGAATGTCAGTAATGATGGCTTGTGTAGATCATTTGTAGAGCTACAATAAATTTAACTCAGAAGAAAGCTTTGTGATACTTGTTTGAATTACCACATTAAGGTTTACTTCAACATGTGAAAATGAAACAGATCAGAGCAAAGAATATTTTTAAATAACATATGTGCCTCTTTGAAATGTTTTCCAATGTAATGTTAAAAGGAAGTTTTTTTTGGGGGGAGAAAGAAGTGGCATTAATTCCATGCTTTTATCAAATTTAGGATATCCCCAAATGCTTTACTAACACTAAAATAGTTATTTTACAATTATAATGGGCAAAACACAGCAGCTGCTTTCCCTTAAATTCAATGGATTTTTAATTTTCTGGCTAGTCTGATCTTGCCAAACCATTGATTAAGTCCATATACAGATGAAATATATGATTTCCATCAATTTGTAGTGGCATCATAATTCAATCAAGTTAGTCCATGCTGATTATTCTTGATTAACACCTTCTTTTGTAAGTGTTAAAGTGTTAAAATTTTAATTTTTAGCTGACTGACTTGTAATACTTTGGTCTGTTCACTTCAACACTTCCATCAGTCCTCCAATCCTTGGGCACCAATTGTGTAGCCAGATAGAAAAAACGAATGTGCTAGAGGTGCTTGGCTCTTGTTGGAAAGGAAATGTCGTCAGTGCTTCAGATCTGCCTTTTAGAAGCATAGAAACATAGAAAATAGGTGCAGGAGTAGGCCATTCGGCCCTTCGAGCCTGCACCGCCATTCAGTATGATCATGGCTGATCATCCAACTCAGAACCCTGTACCTGCTTTCTCTCCATACCCCCGATCCCTTTAGCCACAAGGGCCATATCTAACTTCCTCTTAAATATAGCCAATGAACCGGCCTCAACTGTTTCCTATGGCAGAGAATTCCACAGATTCACCACTCTCTGTGTGAAGAAGTTTTTCCTCATCTCAGTCCTAAAAGGCTTCCCCTTTATCCTTAAAGTGTGACCCCTCGTTCTGGACTTCAACCGGTCTATAATTCCCCAGTTTCTCTCTCCCTCCTTTTTTAAAAAGTGGGGTTACATTAGCCACCCTCCAATCCTCAGGAACTAATCCAGAATCTAAGGAGTTTTGAAAAATTATCACTAATACATCCACTATTTCTTGGGCTACTTCCTTAAGCACTCTGGGATGCAGACCATCTGGCCCTGGGGATTTATCTGCCTTTAATCCCTTCAATTTACCTAACGCCACTTCCCTACTAACATGTATTTCCCTCAGTTCCTCCATCTCACTAGACCCTCGGTCCCTAACTATTTTTGGAAGATTATTTATGTCCTCCTTAGTGAAGACAGAACCAAAGTAGTTATTCAATTGGTCTGCCATGTCTTTGTTCCCTATGATCAATTCACCTGTTTCTGACTGTAAAGGACCTACATTTGTCTTGACCAATCTTTTTCTTTTCACGTATCTATAAAAGCTTTTACAGTCATTTTTTATGTTCCCTGCCAGCTTTCCCTCATAATCTTTTTTCCCTTTCCTAATTAAGCCCTTTGTCCTCCCCTGTTGGTCTCTGAATTTCTCCCAGTCCTCAGGTGTGCCGCTTTTTTTTGCTAATTTATATGTTTCTTCTTTGGACTTGATACTATCCCTAATTTCCCTCGTCAGCCACGGGTACACTACCTTCCCTGGTTTATTCTTTTGCCAAACTAGGATGAACAATTGTTATAGTTCATCCATGTGATCTTTAAATGCTTGCCATTGCATATCCACTGTCAACCTTTTAAGTATCATTTGCCAGTCTATCTTAGCTAATTCACGTGTCATACCTTCAAAGTTACCCTTCTTTAAGTTCAGAACCTTTGTTTCTGAATTAACTATGTCACTCTCCATCTTAATGAAGAATTCCACCATATTATGGTCACTCTTACCCAAGGGGCCTCACACGACAAGATTACTAACTAACCCTTCCACATTGCTCAATACCCAATCTAGAATGGCCTGCTCTCTAGTTGGTTCCTCGACATGTTGGTTCAGAAAGCCATCCCGCATACATTCCAAGAAATCCTCTTCCTCAGCACCCTTACCAGTTTGGTTCACCCAATCTATATGTAGATTGAAGTCACCCATTATAACTACTGTTCCTTTATTGCACGCATTTCTAATTTCCTGTTTAATGCCATCCTCAACCTCACTACTACTGTTAGGTGGCCTGTACACAACTCCCACCAGTGTTTTCTGCCCCTTAGTGTTATGCAGCTCTACCCATATCGATTCCACATCCTCCAGGCTAATGTCCTTCCTTTCTATTGTGTTAATCTCCTCTCTAACCAGCAATGCTACCCCACCTCCTTTTCTTTCCTGTCTATCCCTCCTGAATATTGAATATCCCTGGATGTTGAGCTCCCATCCTTGGTCACCCTGGAGCCATGTCTCTGTGATCCCAACTATATCATATTCATTAATAACTATCTGCACATTCAATTCATCCACCTTGTTACGAATGCTCCTCGCATTGACACACAAAGCCTTCAGGCTTGTTTTTACAACACTCTTAGCCCTTATACAATAATGTTGAAAAGTGGCTCTTTTTGCTTTTTGCCCTGGATTTGCCTGCCTGCCACTTTTACTTTTCACCTTACTACTTTTTGCTTCTACCCTCATTTTACACCCCTCTGTCTCTCTGCACTTGTTCCCATCCCCCTGCCACACTAGTTTAAAGACTCCTGAACAGCAGTAGCAAATGCTCCCCCTAGGACATTGGTTCCAGTCCAGCCCAGGTGCAGACCGTCCTGTTTATACCGGTCCCACCTCCCCCAGAACTGGTTCCAATGCCCCAGAAATTTAAATCCCTCCCCCTTGCACCATTTTTCAAGCCACGTATTCATCTGAAATATCCTCCTATATCTACTCTGACTAGCACGTGGCACTGGTAGTAATCCAGAGATTATTACCTTTGTGGTCCTACATTTTAGTTTATCTCCTAACTCCCTAAATTCACCTTGTAGGACCTCATCCCGTTTTTTACCTATATCGTTGGTACCTATGTGCACCACGACCACTGGCTGTTCACCCTCCCATTCTAGAACGTCCTCCAGCCGCTCAGAGACATCCTTGACCCTTGCACCAGGGAGGCAACATTTTCATCAGAAAGTATTGAAAAGTAATGGTTAGAACTTTTACCATTTACCGTAGATGTCGGATTATAAGCCGCTACTTTTTTCCCACATTTTGAACAGCTTTGAACACTGCGGCCTTTACTACGGTGCGGCTAATGCATGATTTTTTTTCATGCCGCCAAAAACATTTTGCCTCGTAACAGTAGACCAATAAAATTGATGAGTAGTTCACAGAGGTCCAGTGAAATTGTACGATAAATCAAGCGCACTTTCACAATTAAATTATTGTAAATCAGTCATTTGTACTCACCCTCATCAACATGGAAAACACTCGAAGAAAAGCATTGTGCTGCCTTTATGGCAGTTATTTAGTTTATAATATTTTCGCTTAGTAATTCATTTTCTAGTTAAAGTTAGAAGTGTTTTAACTATATTTGTTTTCTGTACTACATCGCGGGATGCTATGACGTCACACCCGGTTTCGCCGCGTCTTGTGGGAAAAATACCGGTTTGCGATAAACGGGAAGGAGGGGGGCGAGCGCATTACGCGAGCGGCATTAGATCTGAGCGAACGCTGCTTTTAAGTTAAAGGCGATCAATAACTTTTCCTGGTAGGCTGCAGTATATATATTTTTTTACCAGTCGTTAGGAGATATTGGAATGTTGTTCAGTAAAAAAGTATACGCAACGTATATTTAAAAGTAGCCGCGTTACAGGCACGGTTCGAAAAAAAGCATTTGCAATATGTATTTGTTTATGTTACCATATGGATTTAATTAAAAGTTAAAAAATCCTCACGTGTAATATCTTTCTGTGTAAATATCTCATATTACAACGTGGGACACCTGCGGCCGAAAATCCGGTGCGGCCTAAAATCCGGTGCGGCTTGTACAAGTACAAAATTGATTTTCTTTCTAAAATTAGAGCCAGCGGCTTTTAATCAGGTGCGCTCTGTAGTGCGAAATCTACGGTACTTCATTCTTTGCCAACATGGGTGTTAATTCTTAAGTGAATCTTGGTATTATATTTTTAAAGTTACTAAATGCTTTAATGTTTAATCTCCCCCAACATTTATTCTTCCACTATTTCACATTAATTTAATGTGTTTCTGGAATCCTCTGTAGAAACATAGAAAACCTACAGCACAATACAGGCCCTTTGGCCCACAATGCTGTGCTGAACACGTCCTCCCTTTAGAAATTACCTAGGGTTACCCTAGCTCTCTATTTTTCAAAGCTCAATGTACCTATCCAGGAGTCTCTTAAAAGACCCTATCGTATCCACTTCCACCACCGTCGCCGACAGACAGCCTATTCCACATACTCACCACTCTCCCTGTAAAAAAAAAACCACTTACCCCTAACGTCTCCTCTGTACCTACTTCCAAGCACCTTAGAACTGTGCCCTCTTGTGTTAGCTATTTCAGCCCTGGGGAAAAAGCCTCTGACTATCCACACGATCAATGCCTCTCATCATCCTATACACCTCTATCAGGTCACCTTTCATCCTGTGCCATTCAAAGGAGAAAAGGCTGAGTTCACTCAACCTATTCTCATAAGGCATGCTCTCCAATCCAGGCAACATCCTTGTAAATCTCCTCTGCACCCTTTCTATAGCTTCAACGTCCTTTCTGTAGTGAGGTGACCAGAACTGAGCACAGTACTCCAAGTGGGGTCTGACCAGGGTCCTAAATAGTTGTAACATTACCTCTCGGCTCTTAAACTCAATCCCACAGTTGATGAAGGCCAATGTATTGTATGCCTTCTTAACCACAGAGTCAACCTGTGCAGCAGCTTTGAATGTCCTGTGGACTTGCACCCCAAGATCCCTCTGATCCGCCACATTGCTAAGAGTGTTACCATTAATGCTATATTCTGCCATCATATTTGACCTACCAGAATGAACCACTTCACACTTATCTGGCTTGAACTCCATCTGCCATTTCTCAGCCCAGTTTTGCATCCTATCGATGCCCTGCTGTAACCTCTGACAACTCTCCACACTATCCACAACACCCCCAACCTGCCCTTTTCCAATTCTTCTCACTTGCACACCTTCAGAATTTGTTCACGTATCATTGCCTTGTGATGTGCTAATAGAAGCATATAAATCTTGTTTGAAGTTTGGCTCTGAACTTTGAAATTCCCTCAGTCCTTCCTTTAATTCAAATTATTCCCTGAAAACTTGTACTTCATTTCCAAATACTTCCTATGGTAGCTAAACGTCCAATTACGTTCAGTTTTTCTCCTGTGAAGTGTACACTGATATGTTGGATCCCTTAGTCCTTTGGTAAAGAAATTGCAAACTTTTTGCTTCATGCTGTTGAGCTTCCGATGACTGGTTTCTCTCACTTTGACAACTGCAGCTCATACTTTCATCAAGTTGCCAAGAGAAAAAAAAACAAAAACAAACCTTGAGTGTGTAAAAGCAAGCACCATTACATACTCTGTCACAGCAAATTATTACTCAATGGTTCTGGTGGTATGAAATTGTTTAGTTAATTCTGATTGTATATGGTGATGTTTTTTGATGTTTTGAAACAAGGAATTAGGTAACCTTTTTAAAAATATGCTTGAAACTTAAGGTTAAAGTTTGAACAGTCATGCATGTATTCTTCCAATCAGATTTATGTGGTTCTAGTAGCACATATAACAGCAGTAATGTGTAAGCTGATGTCTTAATATGGACTTACAGTGAAATGACACCTTCAGTCACACCTTTAATTTCCCTAAATTTACTTTTACTTAGCTTTCATAAAGAATCATATATTCTTGCACTAATTCAAAGTTGTATGTACTCAAACCTATGAATTCTATTTATTCACATACCTCAGTCTTTCTTATGTGAATCAGCATCTATTCATTGCCATTTTGCAGCAGAGACTGCACTTGAGTAATTGATATTATATAGTAAATGAGCTCTGTAGATATAAATTTTTCCAAAATGAATTACTTCATGTTCATCCATATTGAATTAGAGGACTTCTTAATCTGTTTTAACTCCGTCGATAGTGACCTTTGACAAAACACCGTTATGCTGTCTGCAAATTCTGAAATTCTGCCATTTAGATCTGAGAACATATATTTGTTTCTCATTTGGCTGAATTTTAAACCTATGAGCCCTACTTAGTATCAGTGCACATTGAACGGAATGTTAAGTTTCTTTATGCTAATTTACTTTTTAGCTTGCTTTTACATTTCTTCCAAAACATTTGACTTTCTCTAACAAATTTTAACTGTAAATTGTAACTGCTGAAAAGTATTCATTGGTGTTTAGCAACATCATGCCATTGGTTTTCATAATGACTGCTTGGGATGAATATTGGACTTGTACTGCTGATCCTAACCAATTTTCTTCCTATTTAAATGCAAGGAAAGACAATTTGGCATTTCATCATTGGCAAACCTTACTGCTTATTTTGTAAGCAGGTTGAGATCTTCATTTCCTGGCTCAAATCCTGTTTGCATATATTGACATAGTTTTGCCCTCTTTTTGTTTTGCAGCCACCAGTTGCTATTCCAATAACTTAAAAGTGAAAATAGTAAAAGAAAATATCCAGTGCAAGATGAAGGTAATTTCTTTTAACATTGTATGACAAAATGCTTACTAGCCAGCCCATTGAGCCTGTGGAAAGTAACTTATAATACCACACTAATCCCTCAGTAACTAGAAATTAAAATTATCTTCTAGCAATAGTTGATTTTTATTGGGTTTTAGAAATGTTGCTGAAATCAACATCCCATTTTTTCCTTTGTAATGTCTTTTTGTTGCACTTGTCAATTAAATAAGAAAATTGAATGTGAGAAGTCTATTAAATTTTTAGTTGGTGATCATGCTGTGTGCTTTTTTTCAAGAGAGAATGCAATTTGTATTCTGGAAGCCCAAATAATGAAAACTGAATACATGAGGAGAAAAGCATAAAGGAATTTGGAAATAACGTTTATCTTAGTTTGAATGTACTTTTAAAGCATTGGTGCTACAGTTTCAGCTGTTTTATTAGTTTTAGTTAGTGGATATTGATGTAATGTAAACTTTATGACATTTTGATGGATGGCCATGAAGTTTGTTGCAGTAGGAAGGACTTTACCAAGAAGTTTAAAATTGTTCAAACTGCAATTCTCTGTGTACCTTGTGCTCCAAAAGTAATGGAATTGTTTGAGTGTTACATGTTTCAATTAAATATTAACAGAAAGCTCCAGCAAATAAAGCTTAAGCTTTATTCATTGATTTGCATATTTCTTGCAGGTTTATCTTAAAAGAAAACAGAGTTAAAATTCAATGTGCTAGTTTCTGTAGAAGCCCAAACATATGAAACCTTGTTGATTTGTGAAAGCTTTTAATTGCGGTATTACTCTATAGTTGAAAGAATTTCATATAGTATCTAATAACTCAAAAGGCAGCAGATCCTGTTGAGGCAATGTATGCATATTTTAATCCATTCCCTCATATAGCATGGATTTGCTGTATTCCTATATTTTCACACCTTTGCAACTTCTGTTTCATTTGAATGCAATTCATGTCAAAATATGGGTGGCAAAAATGCTGTGGACATTTGTGACTTTTGAACCATCTTAAGAGCATCAACAAACGGATAGAAAATTAATTTTCAAGCTGGCTGGTATTTTTGTTGACAGAGTACAACAGCACAGAAACAGACCCTTCATCCATCTAGTTAATGCCACAACATAATTCTGGGAAGCCCCATCAATCTGCACCTGGACCATAGCTTTCCACACCCTTCCTATTTATGTACTTATCCAAACTTCTCTTGAGTGTTGAAATCAAACCTACATCTAGCACTTGCGCTGGCAACTTATTCCACACTCACACCATCCTCTGAGTGAGGAAGTTCCCCCTTGGGTTCTTGTTAAAACATTTCACTTTTCACTCTTAACACGACCTCTAGTTCCTGTCTCAACCAACCTCATTGGAAAAAGCCTGCTTTACCCTATCCATACCCTTTATAATTTTGTACATTTCCATCAAATCTCCCCTCAGTATCAAGCTCCAAGGAACAAAAGTCTAATCTAGTCAACCTTTCCCTATAACTCAGGTTCTCAATTCCCAGCAATATTGGTGTAAATTTTCTTTGCACTTTTTCAGTCTTATTTGCATCTTTCCTGTAGGTAGGTGACCAAAATTGCTCACAATACTCCAAATTAGGCTTCACTAACAGCTTATACAATTTCAACAAAACATCCTAACTCCTGTATTCAATACTTTGAATTATGAAGGCCAATGTGCTTGTTGCGGTTACTTTATAAAATACCACAAAAGGGCTGAGAGACTACACTAAAGGTAATCAACACTGTACAATGCAGTTCCAAATAACGAAGTTCCAAATCGACAAAGGTGCATTTGATCCTTTATTATGAAACTAGCAAAGATAAACGATCTTGTATTGATAATAAAACTAATGAAGCTAAATTAGCGATATAGTGATCTTGGCATTCAAATCAGCGTAATAGGTGTTCTGATTAGCAATATCAAAATTAGAGTTCTGTACGTATTTAAGTGATCAACAAAAAAAAATCACTCCGTGGCTTACACTCCCACAACAAGACTAAACAAACAACTAAAACAAAGCATAATTACATAACTATATTCATTTGTTTCTACCATGCTGCAACCCATGTGACAGATTACCTTAATAAACACGCCACAAAATACAATATTTACAGAAAATAGATACATGACTCCTTCAGTGCCAAAAGCTTTCTTTATGTCCCTATCTACCTGTGATGCCACTTTCAAGGAATTATGGATTGGTATTCCCAAATCCCTCTGTTCTACTGCACTCCTCAGTGCCCTAACTTTCTCTGTGTAGGTCCTGCTCAGGTTTGTCTTCTCAAAATGCAACACTCTTACACTTGTCTGCATAAATTTCTGTTTTTGCTCTTTTTCAGTCCATTTTTCCAGCTGTTCCAGATCCTGCTGTAAGCTATGAGTAGTCTTCCTCACTGTCCAATACATCCCCAATCTTGGTGTCATCTGCAAATTTGTTGATCCATTTAACCACTTTATCATCCAAAATGTTGATTCAGATTGCAAATGCAATAGATCCAGCACCGATCCCTGTGGCACACTATTAGTCACAGGTCTCTAGTCAGAGAGGCAACCACTTACTACTGCTCTCTGACTTCTCCTGTGAAAGCAATGTTGAATCCAGTGATGAGCAGTTAAAGGTTATATTCAAAATACTAAAATTATACAAATGTAGGGTTTTAGTTCTGAGTTTTGAAGATATTCAAGTTTTATGTTGAAACCCTCGTAGTTAATATAGAAGATGTATTTATTTTCTTATGATATATGGCTCATCCTTCTGCTAAGTTGAATGATATGTTAAGGATAACGGATTCCACAACTCTCCTGGGCCGTAAGGGCGCTGTACAGATGAGCATTGCACCAATTTCTCCATTTCTCACGGTTGTAAGCAAGTGCCTGTGTTGCAGCAAAGTTCTCTCCAGTCCACTCTGCAATGTTGCCTGCCCATTTCTTCCTCTGTCTGCCCCTTTTTCTTTTCCCCTGCACTGAAGAATGGTCTTTGAGAGTCCACTTGATCTTGTTATGTGGCTTTACCATCTCAGATTCCTCCTCTTTACTGTGGACAGTAGACCTTCGTAGTGTCTCATGTGATGGGTGATGATTTTTCATACTTATCGTTTGAGACAATGTCTGTTTAGGAGATGTCAAAGAGCCTTCTGAAGCATCTCATTTCTACTGCCTGGATCATCTTTTGCAGTTCTGCTGTCAAAGTTCATGATTCGCATGCAAACAAGAAGATAGACAGCACAAGTGCATGTAGGAGTTACAACTTGAATCTGAGAGTGATGTTATTGTCTCTCTAGATTGATTTTACTTTAACCAGCATTGCTGTTGTTTGGTCTGACTTTGCAAGAACTTCAGGCTCTGATCCATTTTGGTTGATGATGGTGCCAAGGTACTTGAATTGTTTGACAGCCTGTTGTTCTTGGCCACTGACTGATTTTTGTTCTGATTGGCTCCTCACTGTTTCTCATCAGCTTGGTTTTCTCTGCGCTGATCTCCATGTGATATCTTGTAAACGTATTGTCCAGACGGTTCACAAGGCAGGCCAGTTCATCCTCACTTACTGCCAGCCCATCAATGTCATCCATGAAACTGAGGTTGGTTATGATATGTCCTCCCATGCTGACTGTGCCAATATGGTCTTCCAGGTATCTGTCATTACTTGCTCCAGGAAAATATCGAATAGCGTGGGTGAAAGGAGGCGGCCTTGTTGGACTCCAACTGACGTGTAGAACAACTCTTTAACTGTGCCTTGAGCAAGTACTGCAATGCTGACTTTGGTGTAGAGCTGCTTGATAGTTTGGATCAGCTTCTAGCCCAGGTTATATCTCTTCATTGCGGCCAGAGTGCATCATGCCGCCACCCTGTTGAATGCCTTCTTGAAGTCAATGAACATGTGGAAGATGTGAAAATTAGTCTGTTACTAATTTTGCTGAGTGGTGTAATAACAATAACCTCTTACTCAATATCAACAAGACCAAGGAAGTGATTGTAGATGTGAGGAGAAGGAAACCAGAGGTTCATGAGCCAGTACTCATCGGAGGTTCAGAGGTGGAGAGGGTCAGTAACTTTAAATTCCTGAGTGTCACTATCTCAGAACACAGCATATAAATATAATTACAAAGAAAGCATGGCAGTGCCTCTACTTATTCAGGAATGTGCGGAGCTTTGGTATGTCATCAAAAACCTTGACAAACTTATATAGATGTGCCATGGGAAGTGTATAGACTGATGGCATAATGGCCTGATATGGGGACACCAATGCCTTTGAGCGGAAAATCCTACAAAAGGTAGTGGATTTAGTTGAGTATGTCACATGTAATGCCCTCCTATCCATTGAGCACATTTACATGAAATGTTGCCATAGAAAAGCAGCATCCATCATCAAAGGTCCTCACCACCCAGGCCATGCTCTGTTTCTTGCTGCTGTTATCAGGTAGAAGGGACAAGTGTCTCAGGACTTGTACCACCAGGTTCAAGAACAGTTACTACCCCTCAACCATCATGCTCTTGAACAAAAGGGAATTATTACACTCGTTCTATTTCTGGTGTTCCCACAACAGATGGTCTCACTTTAAGGACTCTTTATCTTGTTATTTCATGTTCTTGTTATCTATTGCTATTTATTTATATCTGCATTTACACAGTTAATCATTGATCCTGTTTACAGTTACTGTTCTATAGATTTGTTAAGTGTGCCTGCATGAAAAAGAATCTTGGGGTTGTATGTGGTGACTTGTATGTACTCTGATAATAAATTTTACTCTGAACTTTGATCTTTTCTGTTTGAGGGAAAACTGTGTGGGGAATCTTCATTGATATCTTTAGCAATTTTTTTTTGGAATTTGAAGTGGCTGGTGAGGTCAGTAAAGGAGCTGTAGACTTTTCCACAGAAAAGGCAGGAGATGACCAGCAATGTGGACAGGTGGATAGTTTGCAAGGTGATGAGCTCCTTCTGGTTAAACAATTTGCTTATACATAGTTTAACTATCAATCTGAGTGCTTTTTCTCCACTGTGAAGTCATGGGCCAGAGATTCCTAGGAGTTTGTGGGAACGTTGCCTTTGTTTATGGAGTCTTGGAGTACATTTTTGGATGTTTTCTTTTGCCTACTTGGTATCTTTTCCTATGACAGCACATGAAATATGGTTTCTACAATTGCATTAGTAAGTTAGATCGTTTAATTCAAACATTTTAGCATAGAACAATGCAAAAAATGTACTGGCCCTTTGACACACGATAACGGTGTTAAGCATGATACCAAATTAATCCTATCCTGTAAGTGATTGATATCCACCCATTTCCTGTATGTTCATGTACCTGTCTAAATGTTTCTTAAAAATTGCTATTTTATCTACTACTACCGCCCCTTCTGGTATGCATGCCAGGTACCTACTATTCTGTATACAAAAAAAATCTTTCCTTATACTTAAACTTCTCTTTTTCAGATTTTTTTCTTGTTCTGTTTAATATTTAACATTTCCACTTTGGGAGGGGGCACGTGTGGATGGGGAAGACTGACTATCCACTGAACTATGCCTATGATTTTGTATACAGTTGGGCCCTCCTTATTGACAGGTTCCGCATGCGCGGATTCAATCAACTGCGGATTGGGAAAACCTGGAAGTTCTCTCTCTGGCACTTGTTTGAACATGTACAGGCTTTTTTCCTTGTCATTATTCCCTAAACAATACAGTATAATAACTATTTGCATATCATTTACATTGTATTAGGTATTATAAGTAATCTAGAGATGATTTAAAGTATACGGGAGGATGTGCATAGGTTACCGCGGATCGGGATCGGAAAAAAACCCAGAAGTTCTCTAAGTTGGAACAGGTACATCCAGTATTATTTGGTGTCAGTTAGTCAAATATTTATCTTAGTATATAGTATATATTTTACCTTTATGCAATAAAACAAGAAACGTATGTATTTCAGTAATTAAACCACTGCGTTGCTTAGTAATCATTGTAGCTTTCATCGGGGCAGGGCCTTTCGCATGCTCCATTATTCTCACTTTATCCTTTAAAATTGTTCCGATTGTTGACCGACTGTAGCCTAACGCTTTTCCAATGACCGATGGTGTTTCACCTCTTTCGGATTGCTTTGTTATTTCTACTTTATTTTCAATTTACTTTATCATTACCTTATTTAGTAAATAAATTATTAAATAAATTATTTAAATAATTATTAAACGATATTAAATAAATTATTAAATACTAAAATAATTTTAAGTAAAGTCAACGGAACAGAAACACTGCAGACGGCGGGTCCCGAGCTCCGCTGGGTCCTAAAGTCCACCGCACGAGACAGGTTAAATAAGGTCCGGAGATCTGCTGGGTCCTAAAGCCCATGCACTGAGGCAGGTTAAATAAGGGACTTGAGATCCGCGTTTTTCTGTATCCGCGGGGGGTCCCAGAACCAATCCCCTGCGGATAAGGAGAACCGACTGTACTTTCATGTTGTCCCTCAGTCTCTGCACTCGAGAGAAAGCACTCCTAGTTTGTTCAACCTCTCTTTGTAGCTAATGTTCCTCAATTTTAGCAATACCCAGCTAAACCTTTTTTTAATGCCTTTTTTTACACTGCCTGTGCCACGCGACAATGAGTATAGGAATAGAGTGAGGTGGAGGATAAATGCGTGGCTGAGGGATTGGAGCAGGGAGCAGGGATTCAGATTTCTGAATCATTGGGACCTCTTTTGGGCAGGCGCAACCTGTACAAAAAGAACGGGTTGCACTTGAATCTGAGGTGGACCAATATCCTCGCAGAGAGGTTTGCTAAGGCTATTGGGGAGAGTTTAAACTAGAATTGCTGGGGGGCGGGGGGGAGGTGAGAACTGAACTGAAAAGATGGAGGAAAGAGTGGTTGGCTCACAAATAGAGAAAGCTTGGAGATAGTTGAGAGGGAGGATAGGCAGGTGATAGAGAAGGGATATGCTCAGGCTGATGGTTTGAAATGTGTATATTTTAATGCAAGAAGCATCATGAACAAAGTGGATGAGCTTAGAGCGTAGAACAGGACTTGGGAGCTATGATGTTGTGGCCATTACAGAGACTTGGATGGCTCAGGGGCAAGAATGGTTACTTAATGTGTCAGGCTTTAGATTATGTTTCAGAAAGGACAGGGAGGGAGGCAAAAGAGGTGGGGGCATGGCACTGCTGATCAAAGATAGTGTCACGGCTGTAGAAAAGGAGAAAGTCATGGAGGGATTGTCCACTGGGTCTCTGTGGGTGGAAGTTAGAAACAGGAGGGGGTCAATAACTCTACTGGGTATTTTTATAGACCACTTAATAGTAACAGGGACATTGAGGAGCAGATAGGGAGACAGATTCTGGAAAGGTGTAATAATAAAAGGGTTGTTGTGGTGGGAGATTTTAATTTCCCAAATATTGACTTGCATCTCCCTAGAGCAAGGGGTTTAGATAGGGTGGAATTTGTTAGGTGTGTTCAGAAAGGTTTCCTGATAAGCCTACAAGAGGAGAGTTTGTACTTGATCTGGTATTGGGAAATGAATCAGGTCAGGTGTCAGGTCTCTCAGTGGGAGAGCATTTTGGAGATAGTGATCACAATTCTATCTCTACCATAGCATTAGAGAGGAATAGGAACAAACAAGTTAGGAAAGTGTTTAATTGGAGTAAGGGGAAATATGAGGCTATCAGGCAGGAACTTGGAAGCATAAATTGGGAACAGATGTTCTCAGGGAAATGTACAGCAGAAATGTGGCAAATGTTCAGGGGATATTTGAGTGGCGTTCTGCAGAGGTACGTTCCAATAAGACAGTGAAAGCATGGTAGGGTACAGGAACCGTGCTGTACAAAGGCTGTTGAAAAGCTAGTCAAGAAAAAAAGCTTCCGAAAGGTTCAAATAACTAGGTAATGACAGAGATCTCGAGATTATAAGGCTAGCAGGAAGGAGTTTAAGAATGAAATTAGGAGAGCCAGAAGGGGCCATGAGAAGGCCTTGGCGAGCAGGATTAAAGAAAACCCCAAGGCATTCTACAAGCATGTGAAGAGCAAGAGGATAAGACGTGAGAGAGTAGGACCAATCAAGTGTGAGAGTGGAAAAGTATGTATGGAACCGAAGGAGATAGCAGAGGTGCTTAATGAATACTTTGCATCAGTATTCGCTATGGAAAAGGATCTTGGTGATTGTAGGGATGACTTACAGTGGATTGAAAAGCTTGAGCACATAGATATTAAGAAAGAGGATGTGCTGGAGCTTTTGGAAAGCATCAAGTTGGATAAGTCTCTGGGACTGGAGGGGATGTACCTCATGCTTCTGTGGGAGGCAAGAGAGGAGATTGCTGAGCCTCTGGCAATGATCTTTCCATCATCAATAGGGAAGGAAGAGGTTCCGGATGATTGGAGGGTTGCAGATGTTGTTCCCCTATTCAAGAAAGGGAGTAGAGATAGCCCAGGAAGTTATAGATCAGTGAGTCTTACTGCAGTGTTTGGTAAATTGATAGAAAAGATCTTGAGAGACAGGATTTATGAACATTTAGAGAGGCATAATATGATTAGGAACAGCCAGCATGGTTTTGTCAAAGGCAGTTCGTGCTTTATGAGTGTGATTGAATTTTTTGAGGATGTGATTAAACATGTTGATGAAGGTAGAGCGGTAGATGTTGTGTATATGGATTTCAGCAAGGCATTTGATAAGGTACCCCATGCAAGGCTTATTGAGAAAGTAAGGAGGCATGGGGTCCAAGGGGACCTTGCTTTGTGGATCCAGAATTGGCTTGCCCACAGAAGGCAAAGAGTGGTTGTAGATGGGTCATATCTTGCATGGAGTTTGGTCACCAGTGGAGTGCGTCAGGGATCTGTTCTGGGACCCCTTCTCTTCGTGATTTTTATAAATAACCTGGATGTGGAAGTGGAGGGATGGGTTAGTAAATTTGCTGATGACACAGTTTGGGGATGTTGTGGATTGTGTGGAGGGCTGTCAGAGGTTACAGCGGGACATCAATTGGATGCAAAATTGGGCTGTGAAGTAGCAGATGGAGTTCAACCCAGTGTGAGGTGGTTCATTTTGGTAGGACAAATATGATGGCAGAATATAGTATTAATGGTAAGACTCTTGGCAGTGTGAAGGATCAGAGGGATCTTGGGGTTCAAGTCCATAGGACACTCAAAGCTGCTGCGCAGGTTGATTCTGTGGTTAAGAAGGCATATGGTGTATTGGCCTTCATCAACAGTTTTATACAGATGGGCAACATGACTTTCTGACTTTTAAGACTTTTAAACTGACAAAGCCAATTGTGTCATATTGCCAGTTTTGTTAACTACTTTTGCATTGCCACTTCTAGGGGGCTAGGGACTTGCACCCCCAAATCCGTCTATATATCAATGCTCCAGAGGATCCTGAAGTTTACTGTATATTTTTCCCTTACATTTGACCTTCCAGAGTGTTACACCTCACAGTTTTATTAAACTCCTGTATTACTCCACTCAAATCTCCAACTGGTTGACATTCTGCAGTATCTTTTGTCAACTTTCTTCCCTCTCCACAACTTCAATTTTTGTGTCGTCTGCAAACTTAATAATTCCATCTATATATCCATCCATATCATTTACATATATCTCAACCAACAGAGGTCCCTGCACTGATCCTTGTGGAGCATCATTTTTTATAAATAATCATCCACGAGAATCAATTTTGTTGTGATCCTCTGTTCCTTGTTGTGTATGCCATTTTTCTTGTGAAGCATGAAGTAGTAACCTGGGCATATGGCAGATATTATTGGACATACAATGTTATCCATAATGTGAAGTTGATGCCAAAGGAAATAATTTTGAGCCTTCGAATACATTGTATGTCTGATCTTTCAGTTAGACTGTGCTTTGAGGTTCTTCTATGAAATACCAATGGTAACGG
The DNA here is from genome assembly GCF_048418815.1 of Hemitrygon akajei. Classification (NCBI taxonomy): domain Eukaryota; kingdom Metazoa; phylum Chordata; class Chondrichthyes; order Myliobatiformes; family Dasyatidae; genus Hemitrygon; species Hemitrygon akajei. The sequence continues at coordinate 72,003,661 of NC_133135.1, read as the reverse complement.
AGAGTGGACTGATTTTTAAGATTCTGCAAATTATTTAGTGAGACATCTGGATATAAGTGGTTCCATTGGGCAGACACAGCATAGATTCATGAAGGACAGGTCCTGTTTGACAAACTCATTGGAGTTCTTTGAGGATATAATGAGCACATGGATAGAGGGGAACAGTTGGATGTTGTATTCTTTGATTTCCATAAGGCATTAAATAATGTGCTACTTAAAAGACTTGTCCATTAGATAAAGTTGCAAGGAATTGGAGGTAATGTATTTGCATGGAGAGAGAGGATTGTTTAACCAATAGAAGACAGAATTGAGATAAATGGACATTACTCTGGTTGGCAATTAGTAGAGAGGGAGTGCTGCAGGGTTTGTGCTGGGGCCACAACTGTTCACAATATACATTAACAATTTGGAAGAGGGGACCGATGCTGATGACAATAAATTGAGTGGTAAAGCAAATTGTGTCAGATAGGTTAAGTGAGTGGGCAAGGGTCTGGCTGATGGAGTACAATGTTGGAAGGAAAATCAGTTTATTATTTAAATAGCATCTTGCTATTGTGTGGAGGGACTTCAGAGTGCTTATGCATGAATTACGAATGGTGTGCAGGTACAACTGGTTATCAAGAAGGCAATTAGAATGTTGCCCTTCGTTACTAGAGGGATTGAATTTAAAGACCTGAGGTTATGCTACAACTGTACAGGGTACTGTGAGCCAGCACCTGGAGTACTGCATGCATTTCCTGTCTCCTTACTTGAGGAAGAATATATCTGTTTTGAAGGTTCACCAGGTTGATTCTGGAGATGAGTGGGTTAGCCTATGAGGAAGATTGAATATTCTGGAACTGTACTCACAGGAATTCAGAAGAATGAGAGAGAATTTTACAGAAACATAAAATTATGAAAGGGATATATAAGATAGTGACAAGAAAATTGTTTCTACTGGTAAGTGAGACTAGAACTAGGTGACAAGATTCAGGGCGATGATTTAGGACTGAAATGAGGAGGAACTGCTTTTCACAGAGGTTAGTGAACTTGTGGAATTCTCTGCCCAGGAAACAATAGAGGCTATCTCATTAAATATATTAGATAGATGTTTGCATTGTAGTGGAATTAGCGGTTATGGGGAAAAGACTGGTAGGTGGAACTGAGACCATGGCCAGATCAGCAATGATTTTATGGAATGGTGGAGCAGGCTCGATGGGCCAGATGGTCTACTCCGCTTATTTCTTTCATTCTGATGTTCTTGTGTATTTGTTACATTGGCATATGTAAGTCATCTGTGTGTATAAGTGCTTTTGTTACTGTTTAGCAAGACACGGAGCATCAATAGTTCCCCTCCAAGTCACACGTCATCCTGACTTAGAAATATGTCATGTGTCCTTTATTGTCATAGTTCTGAATCCTGGAGCTGCCTGCCTGATAACTATGGCTAGACCTTTACTAGAAGCATTGCAGGGTTCTAGAATGTGGCTCACCACTAAGGGCATTAAGAGATGGGCAATAAAAGCTCATCTTGCTAGTAGCGCAAAGATTCTGTAAACAAACATATAAAACAAAAACTTGAGTGTGGTCTGGAAACTGTAATCTTTGTTAAATCCTACGTTTCTTCACTCACGTCACGGGTTTTCAACAATAAGCTGCCACAGCATAATAAGATGTTTTCATGTTGTTAAATGAAATGCATCCTTTATTGGAACCTTGTGCTCATATGATGCACATTCATGTTATGTTGATTGACGACAATCTGGACAGCTTTGTGTATTTGCAGTATCCTTGATTGCAAATCTAAAGTGTCAGTTACTTTGTGCAGGGTTTGGATTCTGAATTTTAAATGCTCAGAGCAGTCCTTCATTCTGCTATTGTTTAAAGTGTGTGGGTAACTACTAGGATTCTGCTGTACTGAGAAAAAGTAAAGGTCCTCTAGGTGTAACTTGTCTTAGAAGCAGAAATATTCTCAAACCTACTTTATTGATGTAGCAGGCAGCGAAAGCTAGTATTTTTAATTTGAGGTATATGACAACTCTTGCATCTGTGTTCATATCCTGTTTACAAATGGAGTTTGGAACTCTTTCTTCTGAACGACTGTTGAAGTTTCAATGCTTTAAATCACTAAAGTGTATCTGACATTCCAGATATAAATATGTTGGCACATATCAAAGATAGCAAGGCACAGTAGCAATAAGGCATGGAATTGATGCTCAATTACCAAAATTGCATCTGGTCATTATTGCCTTGTTGATTGAGGAGTTTGTTATTGGCAAATAGGTTGCTGTGTTTCTTACTTAACAGCAATGACTATATTTCAAAAACATTAATCAATTACATAAACTTGTCTTTTCTGTTCTTGTACAAAACCTTTGATTGAGACTGCAAGACTATAAAACATAAGAGAATTTGGTCATTCAGTCCATTTAGTCTCTTTCGCCATTTAATCATGGCTGATCCATTGTCCTCTCAACTCCTTTCTCCTGCCTTCCACTCTTAACCTTTCATCCTAGACTTAACGTGAATCTATCAACCTCCAGTTTAAATGTACCCAATGACCTGGTCTCCACTACAGCCTGTGGTAACTGATTCCACTGATTCACAACCCACTGGCTAAAAAAAATTCTCCTCATTTCCATTCTAAATGGACATCCCTCTATTCGAATCTCCCACTTTAGGAAAGATCCTCTCTACATCCACTCTATCTAGGCCTCTGAATATTTGATTGATTTCAATGAGATTTCCCTCCCCCACCCCCCCATTCTTCTAAATTCCAGTGAGTACAGGCCTAAAGCCATCAAACACTCCTCAAATAAAAGCTGTTTCTCACAGAATCATTTTTATGACCTCCTTTGAACTCTCTCCAATGTCAGCACATCCTTTCTTAGATCCATAAAGTGTAAAAGAGAGGTGAAAGTGGATATTGGACTGCTGGAAAATGATGCTGGAGAGGTTGTAATAGGAGGACAATGAAATGGCGGATGAACTGAATAAGTAGTTTACACCATTGTTCACTGTGGAAGACACTAGCAGTATGGTGCAAGTTCCAGGTCTCCGGTGACAAAGTTTGTGAAGTTACCATGACAAAAGAGAGGATTCTTTGGAAACTGAAAGATCTGAAGGTAGATAAGTCACCTGGATCAGATGGTGTATATCCCAGGGTTCTGAAAGAGATGGTTGAAGAGATCATGGAGGCATTCGTAAAGATCTTTCAAGAGTCACTAGGTTCTGGAATGGTTCTGAAAGACTGGAAAATTGCAAATATCACTTCAAGAAGGAAAAGGGGTTGAAGAAAGGAAGCTATAGGCCAGTTAGTTTGACCTTAGTGGTGGGGAAGATGCTGGAGTTGATTATTAAGGATGAGGTCTCAGGGCACTTGAAGGCACAAACTAAAATAGGCCATAGTCAATGTGGTTTCCTCAAGGGAAATTTCTTGCCTGACATATCTATTGGAATTCTTGGAAGAAGTAATAAGTGAGATAGACAAAGGGGAATCAGTTGATGTAGTGTACTTGGATTTTAAGAAGGTCTTTAACAAGGTGCCACACACAAGGCTGTTTACTAAGCTACAAGCTCATGGTATGACAGGAGAGATTCTAGAATGGATAAAGCAGTGGCTGATTGGCAGGAGGCAAAGAGTGGGAATGAAGCGAGCCAATTTTTGGTTGGCTGCTGGTGAGTAGTGATGTTCCACAAAGATCTGTGTTGGGACCGATTCTTTTTATGTTATACATCAATGATTTGGATAATGGAATTGATGGCTTTGTTGCAAAGTTTTAAGACGATATGAAGATAGGTGGTGCGGCAGGTAGTTTTGAGGAAGTAGAGAGGCTATAGAAGGACAGTCAGATTTGGAGAATGGGCATAGAAATAGCAGATGGAATATGGTGTTGGGAAGTGTATGGTCATGCACTTGGGTAAAAGAAATGAAAGGGTTAACTGTTTTCTAAATGGAGAGAAAATACTAGGTGCAAAGGGACTTGGACTCCTTGTGCAGGATTTCCTAAAGGTTAATTTGCAGGTTGAGTCTGTGATGAGGAAGGCAAATATGATGTTTGCATTCCTTTCAAGAGCACTAGAATGTAAAAGCAAGGATGCAATGCTGAGACTTTATAAAGCACCGGTGAAGCCTTAGTTGGAGAATTGTGAGCAGTTTTGAGCCCCTTATCTTAGAAAGGATGTGCTGAAACTGGAGAGAGTTCAAAGGAGGTTCATGAAAATGATTTCAGGATTAAACAGCTTGTCATATGAAGAGTGCTTTGATGGCTCAGAGCCTGTATTCACTGGAATTCAGAATAATGAGGAGTGACCTCATTGAAACCTATTGAATGGTGAAAGGTCATGATAGAGTGGATGTGGAGAAATGTTTCCCATGGTGGGCGAGTCTTAACACCAGAGGACACAGCCTCAAAATAGAGAGGTGTTCTTTTAGAACAGAGATGAGGAGGAATTTCTGTAGCCAGAGAGTGGTGAATCTGTGGAATTCTTTTGCCACAGGCAGCTGTTAGGCCAAATCGTTATGTATATTTAAGGCAGAGGTTGATAAATTCTTGATTGGTCAAGGCATGAAGGGATACGGAGAGAAAGCAGGAGATTGGGGCTGGGAGGAAAATTGGATCAGCCATGATGAAATGGTGGAGTAGACACGATGGGCCAAATGGCCTAATTCTGCTCCTATATTTTATGGTCTTACAAGGGGCCAAAACTACTCACATTACTCCGTGAGACCTCACCAGTGCCTAAAAAGTCTCAGCATTATATTCTTGTTTTTATATTCTATTTCTCTCGAAATGAATGCTAACATTGCATTTGCCTTCCTCACTACTGACTCAACCTGCAAGTTAACCCTATAAGGAATCCTGGATGAGGACTCCCAAGTCCTTTTGCACTTCAGAATTTGGGTTTTTGATTTTCCTCCCCATTTAAAAATAGTCTAAGCTTTTATTCCTACTTACCAAAGTGCATGACCATAAACTCTCCGACACTTTGTTCCATCTGCCACTTGTTTGCCCATTTTCCTAATCAAAGTCCTTCTGCAGCCTCCCTGCCTCCTCAACACTACCTCCCCCTCCACCTATCTTCATATCGTCTGCAGACGCTCACAAAGCCATCAATTCTGTTATTAAGTCATTGACATATAATGGAAAAAGAAGTGGTCCCAACACTGACCCCTGTGGAATACCACCAGTCACTGGCCTCTAATCAGTAAAGGCTCTCTGCCCACTCTTTGCCTCCTTCCAATCAGCCAATGCTCTATCCCTGCAAGGATCTTTCCTGCAATACCATGGATCTTAGTAAGCAGCCATGTCTAAGGCTTTCTGAAAATCACGACATAATTGACTCTCCTTTGTCTATCCTGCTTGTTATTTCTTCAAAGAATTTCAACAAGTTTGGCAGACAAGATTTTCCCCTGGAGGAAATCATGTTGCCTTTGGTCCATTTTATCATATGCCCCCATGTACCCCAAAACCTCATCCTTAACAATTGACTCCAACATCTTTCGAACCACTAAAGTCTGGGTAACTGGTCTGTAATATCCTTGTTCTGCCTCCCTCCTTTCTTGAAGAATGAAATGATATTTGAAATTTTCCAATCCTCCAGAACCATGTCAGAATATAGTGGTTCTTGAAGGAACTTTACTAATGCCTGCACAGTCTCTTTCAGAACCCTGAGGTGTAGTGCATCTGGCCCAGGTGACTTACCTACCTTCAGACCTTTCAGTTTCCCAAGCACCTTCTCCCTAATAGCAAGTGGACTCACTTCTATGCCCTGACACTCTTGCTAGTGAAGACTGATGTAAAATACTTATTCAGCTTGTCCATCATTTCTTTGTCCCCCATTATTCCATTTCCAGTGTGGTTTTCCAGTGATCTGCTATCTACTCTTGCTTCTCTCTTACTCTTTATATCTGGGGAAAAAAAACTTACGGTATCCTCTTTGATGTTATTGGTTAGCTTACCTCCATATTTCATCTTTTCCCTCTGTATGGCTTTTTTAGTTGCCTTCTGTTGGTTTTTAAAAGCTTTCCAATCCTTTAAAATCCCACTTTTTTTTTGCTCTATTATATGCCCTCTCTTTTACTTTTGTGTTGACTTTGACTTACCGTACTTGTCAGGCATGGTTGTGTCTCCTGCCTTGAGAATACTTCTTTGGGATTTATCTATCTTGCCACTTAATGAATTTCTCCCAGATTCTTCAGCCATTGCTGTTTTGTCATTATCCCTGCTAGTGTCCTCTTCCAGTCAACTTTGACTAGAGCCTCTTGTGCCTCTGCGGTTCCCTATACAGATTTCGGCCATTTTTTGAACATTTGCTTTACGACACCTCGCTGTTACGAAAGACCCATATTAGTTACCTGTTTTTGCTAACAGAAGGTGTTTTCACTGTTACGAAAAAAGGCAACACGCGGAAAAAGGCAGCCAAGCTCCTCCCTTGGAACTGTATTCTAGCTGGCATTGCTTAAACACGTGCCTGTGAGCATCTGTGTTTTATGTCGATTTATTTTGTGCATCCATTAGCAAGATGAGTTCTAAGGTATCGGAAAAGCCTAAAAGAGCACGTAAGGGTGTTAGACTTAGTGTAAACTAGACATAAAGCAATTAGATCGTGGTGAACAAAGTAAGAGCATAGTGAGTTTGGCTAAGAGTTTGTGGAAGTTGATGAAGATGATGTTGAAGAGGTTTTGGCATCCCATGACCAAGAACTGACAGATGAAGAGCCGACAAAGAGGAAAGGATAACAATTGAAGCCGAATGCAGTGAAGTCGTCCAGGAACTGAACGTGAAGCAATTGCGTGAGATTTTCGCTGCGATTGACAACACTGCAATGATTGCAGAAAAGTATGACTTTAATTTTGAAAGGGTATGTAGGTTTAGGGCATATTTGTAGGATGGTTTGTGTGCTTACAAAGAACTGTATGATAGAAAAGATGACCTGCCTGCCCTGATGGAAACAGACGATGATGAGATGACACCCCAGTGTCCCACCACCCAACCTCTGATGACTCAGCCTAACACCATCATCAGTGTGCTCACTGTCTTCCCGATTCCGGTAAGTGATACTACACTGTACATACATTATTTTTACTTTATATGGGCTGTGTATTTTTAGGTGTTATTTGGTATGATTTGGCAGCTTCATAGCTTAAAGGTTACTGGAAAGAGTGTTTCTGCCGAGAACGCTTGTGCCGAGTGTTTTTGCCGCGAGTGCTGCCGAGGGTGCTTGCGTGAGATTTTTGGTACGGTGGACAGTGTGGCAATAATTGCAGAAGAGTATTGCTACTTTATATAGGATGTGTATTTATCAGATCATTCCTGCTTTTACCTTATGTTATAGGCAGTCCCCGGGTTACGTATGAGTTCTGTTCCTGAGTCCGTCTTTAAGTCGGATTTGTACCTAAGTCGGAACAAGTACATCCGGTATTATTTAGCATCAGTTAGTCAAACGTTTGTCTTAGTATATAGTATATATTTTACCTTTCTATGCATATAAAACACTTAAGAAACATATGTATTCCAATAATTAAACCACTGCGTTGCTTAGTAATAATTGTAGCTTTCATCAGGGCAGGGCCTTTCACATGCTCCATTATTCCCACTTTATCTGTTATCCTTTAAAATTGTTCCAATCGTTGACCGACTGTAGCCTAATGCTTTTCCATTGACCGATGGCGTTTCACCTCTTTTCAAACACTTTATTATTTCCACTTTATTTTCAATCGCGATTGCTTCCTGTCAATGGAACAGAAACACTGCAGGCGGTGGGTCCCGACCTCCGCCGGCTCCCCAGGTCCGCTGGGTCCTAAGGACCACCGCACTGAATTCCCTGGGTCCGAAAGTCCATCGCACAGAGACAGGTTAAATGGGACAAGTGGGGGCTGTGCCAGGTTCGGGTATTTGATCCTCCACAATATTCCACGTGGGAATTTAAACTGAAGGTGGCAATGTTTTTTTTACGAGGTTGAGTTGCGAGCTCGACATCAACCCGGCACAGATGGTACGGGAGTCACCGGATTGACATCAGCCCGGCGCTGATTTCACTGCGCAACGGGGTGGGGGGGGGGGGGGTGTCAGGGTGAATCTTACTAAGAAAAATTTAAGCCAAATACAAAGTTAAACACTCAACACAGTGTCAACGGCAATGACTTAAAATGGCGGACGGCATTCTCCTTCCTCGGTTTGTAAGTACAAGTTGTCCGTAAGTCGGATGTTCATAACTCAGGGACTACCTGTACTGTTATTTTAGGCTTTATGTGTTATTTGGCATGAGTTGGTAGGTTATCTTTTGGGTCTGTGAACGCTCACAAATTTTTCTCATATAAATGAATGGTAATTGCTTCTTCACTTTACGACATTCCAGCTTACGAGCCATTATAGGAACACTCTACCTTCGAATAGTGGGGGAAACCTGTACTCCACTGTGGTAGTGATACATATGACTTTAGATTCTCCCTCTCAAATTGGAGGGTGATTTCTATCATATGATGATCACTGCCTCCTTAGGGTTCCTTTACCTTAAGATCCATAATCAAATCTGATTCATTACACAACACTTAATCCAGAATAGCTGATCTCCTTGTGGGCCCAACCACATGCTGCTCCACAAATTCATCTTGTAAACATTCTACAAATTCTTTCTCTTGGGAATCAAAAATCTGCACCAACCTGAATTCCCCAATCTACCTTCATATTAAAATTCCCCATGACACTGCCCTTTTAGCATTCATTTTCTATCTCCTGCTGTTATTTGTAGCCCACATCTTGACTTCTGTTCGGAGATCTGTATATAACTCCCATCAGGGTCTTTTTATACTTGCAGTTTCTTAATTCTACCCACAAAGATGTACTTCTTTCAATCCCTATGTTACTTCTTTCTAAGCATTTGACTTCACTGTTTTCTTTACCGACAGGGCCATTCACACCCTCTGCCTACCTGTCTGTCCTTTTGATAACAGTGTCCATTCTGGAATGTTAGCTCCCAAATGTAATCTTTCAGTCATATGTCCATGATGCCCACAATGTCATACCTGCCAATCTCTAATTGCGCTACAAGATAGTTTCCTTATTCTGTCTACTGTGTGTATTCAAATATTACACCTTCACTTCTGTTTTTGTTACCCTTTTTGATTTTTGTCCCCCTGTTGCACTGCAACTCATCCCACTGACTACAATTTTACTGTATAATCTGCCTGTGCTTCCTGGCAGTCTCACTGCACACTGTCTCTGCTTGTATACCAACTGCTCCATCCTCAGCCCTATCACTCAGGTTCTCATCCCCCTGCCAAATTAATTTAAATCCTCTCCAACAGTTCCAGCAAACCTGCCTGTTATTATATTGGTCTCCTTAAGGTTCAGGTGTAATCCGACCCTTCTGTACAGGTCATACCTTCCCCAGAAGAAATGCCAATAATCCAGAAATCTGAAGCTCTAAGCTCTGCACCCTGCACCAGTTCCTCAGCCATGTATTCATCAGCCAAACCATTCTATTCTTACCCTCACCTGCTCTATTCTTCCAACTGTGGATTCTCCTATCACTACTTCAGTCATCTTCCCCACTTCCTTTCTGAGCCGCAATGCCAGAAACCTGGTTGCTGTGGTTTCCAGAGATTACTGCCCCGGAAGTCTAGCTTTTCAGCTTTCTACCTAATTCCCTAAATTCTGTCTTCAGGACCTCATCCCTTTTCTTACCTATGTCATTGGTGCCAATATGTACGAAGACATTTGGCTGCTCACCCTCTCCCTATAGAATGCCATGGACCCAATCTGAGATGTCCCTGACCCTGGCACCTGGAGGAAACATACCATTTAGGTGTCTCTGTTGTGTCCACATAATCTCATATCTACTGCTCCAACTGTGGATTCTTCTATCATGACTTCAGTTGTCTTCTCCACTTCCTTTCTGAGCTGCAGTGCCTGAGACCTGGTTGCCGTGGTTTCCTCCTGTTTTCCACTCCCCCTCGCGCCCTTGCAGCTCCCTCCCCCACAAAAATGTTTTGAGAAATGGGGGGGGGGGTGAATCTCTTTAGCCCTGAGCAGGGATAGGACTGGACAATGAAAACCTATTTCATTGGAAGAGAGTCAATTATTATGCTCTTTGGCAGGATTTAAGGAGTGTAATCTGAGGACAGATCTACTCAGGGAAATACACAACAGAAATGTTGATGTTGTTTAGGGAGCACTTACTGGTCCGTGGGCTTTGGATAGGTTTGTTCCATTGAGGCAGGAAAAGGATGGTAGAGTGAAGGAACCACGGTTGACAACAAATATGAAACATATAGTCAAGAGGAAGAAGGAAGCATACTTAAGACAGGGCTCTAGTTCATTACAAGGTAGCCAGGAAGGTGTTTAAGCCTAGATTTAAGAAAGTAGAAGGGGTCAGGAGAAAGCCTTAGCGAGTAAGTTTAGGGAAAACTCCAAGGCATTCTACACATATATGTGAAGAACAGGAGGATGACAAGAGTGAGGGTAGGACTGATCAGGGATAAAAGAGAAAATATATGCCTCGTGTTGGAGAAGATAGGAAAGATCCTTAATGAATATTTCTGTGTTCACTGGTGAGAGGGCCCTTGACAAATATGAGATCAGTATAGAGCAGGCTGATATGCTGGAACATGTCAGCATTAAGAAAGAGGATGTACTGAATATAATGAAAAATATTAGGATACATAAGTTCCCAGGGCAGGATGGGTTATATCCCCGGGTACTACGGGAAACAAGAGAAGTGTTTGCTGCCTCTTCAGTGATGGATTTTATGTCGTCACTGACCACATGAGTAGTGTCAGAGGACTGGAGGGTGACAAATGTTATTCTTTTGTTCAAGAAATGTAGTCTGGATATCTCTGGGAATTATAGACTAGTGAGTCTTTTGTTAGTGGTGGACAACTTTTAGAGAGGGTTCTTAGAGACAGAACTTATGAGTATTTGGAAAAGCATAGTCTGAATAGAGATAGTCAATGGGACTTTCTGAGAGGCAGGTTGTGCCTCACAAGTCTAATTGAATTCTTTGAGGAAATGTCAAACAAATTAATGAAGGCAGAGTAGAGGAAGGGCTGTATATGGATGTTAGAATGGCATTTCAAAAGGTTCCATTTGGTAGGTTCATTCAGAAAGTCAGGAAGTATAAGATCCAGGAAAAAGTGACAATGACGATGCAGAATTTGCTTGACTGTAGTAGATGGAGCATATTTGGCTTAGAGGTCTGTGACCAGTAGTTTTCCACAGGGATCTGTTCTGGGACTTGTGCTGTTTGTGATTTTTATGAATGACTTGGATGAAAAAGTGGAAGGATGGATTTTTAAGTTTACAGAAAAGGTTGGTTGTGTTTTGTATAGTGTAGAATATTATCATAGGTTACAATGGGACATTGATAGGATGCAGAGCTGGGCTGAGAAGTAACAGATGTAGTTCAGTCTGGAAAAGTGTGACAAATTTGTTTGGGAGTGTTACGAATGAGGAGCAACTCTGATGGGCAGAAGGGTGCAAAGTCGCCCCCCCCCCCTTTTGAGAATCGCAAAATCGCTATTATTTTGGGTCTGATACCCAGGAAATGAGAGAGGGACAACGCAGGGATACACAAAGGTTGGAATATCTCCTATTGACAAAGAGAGAGATTACTGCTATTGTCTCTTGAAGAAGGAATTGTGTATTGAGTACGGTTCTATTCATTGAAACCCCCCAGGGGGCAACCAGAGTGGTCTGGTTGAGGGATTGCATCATCCCAACTTGATTGACACGTGAGACCCCGTGAGTAGGGATAAAAGTAGGGTCTGGGGAACACCCTTCAGACGCACCAGGAGAGACGCTACGAGACCGGTGGGGGCTTGTGTGTGTGCCCACCCTTGCCTGGGTGACGAGTCCTCCATGGAACGGTCTAGCTAAAGGATGGAGGGGTCATAGGTGAATGGCCACAACAACAACGCATCGACGGATCAAGATCGTAAAAGGAAAGCCTGCAAGTTAATAGCTGTTACTCTCTCTCCAACAATTGCAACACAGTGATCAATAACTACCGCAGCCTGCATGAACTGAACTGAACTTTAGATTTCCATCGGACAATTCATTATCCCCTAGACAACGATAGAGCATATTTCTTATTGATTATTATTATACCCGCACTTTTAGGTTTAGTATTGATGTCGTATATTATCTGTATATTTGCATTGATATTATTTTTGTGTATTTTTACTAATAAATACTGTTAAAAATAGTATCATCAGACTTCAACGGATACTCCTATCTTTGCTGGTAAGACACCCAGTTACGGGGTTCGTAACAACTTGGGGCCTCGTTTCGAGATTTGATACCAAATTGGGAGGCCAGTGCATCGGGCTTTTAAGTCCAGACTTGGATCTGGTTGTGCGGGAAACCAGCAAAGATGGACGTAGACGAATTTACAAAAAACCCGACTCTGGAGGCGCTAGAGGATGCCACAAAGTCGGACTTGGTAAATATTGCGAAAAGATTAAAACTCACAGAGGTGAAGTCGTCAATGAAGAAGTGGGAGATACAGAGGGCCATAGCTCAGTATTATGTTAATAAGGAGGTGTTTTCGGCTGAGGTAGTGGAACCTACCCCTGAAAAGGTACCAGCTAGTGGGGCGGTTCAGTTAGAGTTGGAAAAATTGAGGCTGGACGCGGAACAGAGGAAAGGGGAGTATGAGCTCCAGCTAAAGGAGTTAGAGGTGAAGAGGGAGCATGAAATTAGGTTAAAACAGCTGGAAGCAGCTGAAAAGGAGAAGGAAAGAGCTGAAAACCAGAAGGAGAAGGAGAAACAGAGGCAGCATGAGCTGGACATGGAGAAGTTAAAGCAAGAGCGAAGAGCTCAAGGGGCAGACTGAGAGGAGAGGTTTAATGTTAGTAGAGAGTTTAGGTTAGTACCTCCGTTCGAGGAGACGGATGTTGATAGTTATTTGTTGCATTTTGAAAAGGTGGCAGTGAATCAGAAGTGGCCCAGAGATCAGTGGGTGGTGTTGTTACAAAGTGTGTTAAAAGGGAAGGCACAACGGGCATATGTGGCGTTGTCTGTGGAGGAGGAGGAGTATGAGAATTACAAGGAAGTAAAACAGGCCATTCTTCGGGCCTACGAATTGGTACCTGAGGCCTATAGACAAAAGTTCAGAGATTTAAAGGAAGTGTGGAATCAGACATATGCAGAGTTTGCCTATGAGAAGAGTGTGCTCTTGGATCGCTGGTGTGCGGCAGAAAGGGTGGAAGAGGATTTTCGGTGTTTCAGGGAGTTAATTCTGATTGAGGAATTTAAAGGTTGTGTTTCGGATGATATCCGGATGTATTTGAACGAGAAGCCGAATAAGTCCATATCAAAATTTGCCAGGTTCGCAGATGAATATGCCCTAACCCACAAGACAAAGTTTTCCTCGACTAAGAGTTACCAGAAAGACCGTAGGAACGGTAGAGAAAGCTAGAGGTAGAAATTCAACCGGGAGCTAGTGGTAAAAGTCAGGAGGAAGAAAGGCAAGCTGGCAGGAGGGTTCCTGGCTTGACTTGTTTTAATTGTGGAAAGGTGGGTCATATTGCATCTAAGTGCTTTGCTCCGAGGAAGGAGACAGGAAAAGGGAACGCAGCAGTCCCTACAGGGTGTATTGTGTCGGATCAGCAAATTGACGAGAAAGCCCCAGGTAGATAAAATACGAGAGGGGCATGAGAAATTTATTTCAGAAGGGACCGTGTCTGTGAAAGAGAGAGAAACACCAGCTCCAGTGCGGATCTGGAGAGATAATGGAGCTGAGCAGTCATTGATTCTCAGTAAGGTACTAGATTTTGGTCCTGAGATGGGAGAGGTAGTTTTGAGAGGCATAGGAAAAGGGACAGAAGCTGTGCCTTTGCATGAGATCATTATAAATTGTGATCTGGTATCTGGACCAGTTGAAATAGGGGTATGGTCAGAGTTACCGAGAGAAGGCGTGGACGTCCTTCTTGGTAATGATTTAGCAGGTGGTGACGTGTGTTCAGCAAGGAAGCTGACGAGCAAGCCTGTAAGTGTTGAGGTCCCGTCCCTAGGTTCCAAGATCTATCCCGCATGTGCGATCACTCGCAGCATGTCGAGAAAGGCAGCTGAGAAAGAGACCAGTTTAAATCAGTCCAGTATCGATTTGGCTGAGACGTTTTTACTGACCCTGTACCAAGAGGGGTTCGAGGATGGTAAAACGGAGGATAGGGAGGTGAACAAGGGTAAAGGAGAGGAGGTAGACCTACCCTTAACCAGGAGGGAATTTATAGAGGCACGGAGTAAAAATGAGAAACAGATAAGGCTGTTAGAAGGTCCAGGGTTGGACATGGATGATCTGTCTGGCTTGACAGAACTGTTTGAAGAAGTTGAAGAATTTAAAGGTGTTCCCGATAATGAAATAAGGGCAGTCCTAGATGAAAAGGATACCATTACCTTGAAGGATTCTGCTGGGTTAGCAGATGAGGTTGTTTTAACCCGCAGGGTTGAGTTTACTCAGGAAGGGAGTTGCCCAGAGAGTAACTGGGAGGATCAGGGGAACTTAGAATTTGAAAAGGGGACGGGTATTGAAAGCCTGGAAGAGGCAGATGTGTGAGTGTGTTCAAGATGTGGATGCACATGGTACTGAACCTAGTAATGAAACTCAGGAAAAGTCTGAGGTATCTGATTTGGTTGAAAAGGAACGCAGTCCTTTTGGGTCAGATGGACTTGGTTCAATGAAGAAAGGGTTAACCTTGGTACTAGTGGGAAGTGAGAATTCCCAGTTGTTTGTGTTAGAAGGTGTGTTAAAAGTTAGTGAGGAGATAAAAGGTGGTGATGTGGATATTATTATTGAAGGAGAATGGAAAAGTGTAGTTCCTAAATTGAATGAAGAAAATTTAAAGTCTGGATTGGTGTCAGAAGCAGTAACCAGGCTGAAGGAACAATGGCTTGTTAACAAGGTGCCTGTGAATCAATTACAGTTTGATTTGGAATGTAAAGGTACCCCATTCGCTAATGTTATTCAAGGGTGTGCTGTGAAGAGGCAGAATTTGAAATGTTGTTTGGACAAAGAGGGATCACTTGCAGATGTTAACCTGAAAATTAATAGAATGAAGGGTCCTGAAGATAAAACTAACGACTTGCTTAAAAATAAAGAATTGTGTGGAAGTTCAGAAGATGGGCTAAGTTTGGAAAACATTGTTGATAAAATAACTCCTATGAAAGGAGTATGCGAAAGCCTATTCCACACTGATGAGCAAGCTAACCACGTGAGAGTTAAGTGGAAAAGGGGCGAAGGTTGAAAAAAATGCCACTTTAAATAACAGAATCTGGTTTTGAGGGATTTCGACAAAGCATGTAAATAATAAAGACAACACCATGGAAGATTGACTGTTAAGTTTAAAAGTAAAATAAAGATTAGTATTTGCATAAACTTTTGTAATGTACTACAGAATAATCACGCGTGTATTGGTTCACATGTTGTAATATATACTTAAGCTAAGATCACAATCCTTTAGTTTTGTTTTGCTGAAGAAAAGGAATAAAAATAGGTGGTTATTAAATTGGAGTCTGATGCTACAGGAATTTTATTAGGTACAAGATATTAAGATATTAAAGGAAGTGACAATGTAATCGCTAAATGTTTAGATGCTGAATTGAATGTATAACTGTATTACTCTGTAGTGAAAAACTCTTTTGTATTGTGTTAGATTCTGAAATTCTGTAAGACTCTGTATTAGTTAATTTTCCCCTTTGGGTGAAAATTCTTAGAAGGATGGGGGATGGAGGTGTTACGAATGAGGAGCAACTCTGATGGGCAGAAGGGTGCAAAGTCGCCCCCCCTTTTGAGAATCGCAAAATCGCTATTATTTCGGGTCTGATACCCAGGAAATGAGAGAGAGACAACACAGGGATACACAAAGGTTGGAATGTCTCCTATTGACAAAGAGAGAGATTACTGCTATTGTCTCTTGAAGAAGGAATTGTGTATTGAGTACTGTTCTATTCATTGAAACCCCTCAGGGGGCAACCAGAGTGGTCTGGTTGAGGGATTGCATCATCCCAACCTGATTGACACGTGAGACCCCGTGAGTAGGGATAAAAGTAGGGTCTGGGGAACACCCCTCAGACGCACCAGGAGAGACGCTACGAGACCGGTGGGGGCTTGTGTGTGTGTCCACCCTTGCCTGGGTGACGAGTCCTCCATGGAACGGTCTAGCTAAAGGATGGAGGGGTCATATGTGAATGGCCACAACAACAACGCATCGACGGATCAAGATCGTAAAAGGAAAGCCTGCAAGTTAATAGCTGTTTTTCTCTCTCTCTCTCGCAACACAGTGATCAATAACTACCACAGCCTGCATGAACTGAACTGAAATTTAGATTTCCATCGGACAATTCATTATCCCCTAGACAACGATAGAGCTTATTTCTTATTGATTATTATTATACCCGCACTTTTAGGTTTAGGATTGAAGTCATATGTTATCTGTATATTTGCATTGATATTATTTTTGTGTATTTTTACTAATAAATACTGTTAAAAATAGTATCATCAGACTTCAACGGATACTCCTATCTTTGCTGGTAAGATACCCAGTTACGGGGTTCATAACAGGGGAGAAACTCTGGTTAGACTCTACTTGGAATATTGTGCTCAGTTCTTGTTGCCTCATTGTAGGACAGATGTAGAAACTTTAGAGAGGATGCAGAGGAGATTTACCAAGAATGTTCCTGGATTAGAGAGCATGTCTTATGAGGATAGGTAGAATGAGCTGGAGGTTTTCTCTTTGGAGCGAAGGAGGGTGACGGGTAGCTTGATAGAAGGGTACAGGAAGCATGGATAAAGCAAGCCAGAGACCTTTTCCCAGGGTGGGAATGTTTAATATGAGGGGAATAATTTTAAGCTGTTTAGAGGAACGTACAGGAGGGATGTTAGGTTTTTACAGAGTGGTAGGTGCGTGAAACGTGCTGCCACGTGTTGTGGTAGAGGCAGCATTAAGGACATTTAAGAGGTTCTTTGATAGGCACATGGGTGAAAGAAAAATAGAGGGCTATGTGGGAGGAAAGAGTTCGATTTTAGAGGAAGTTAGAGTCGGCACAGTATCATGGGCCAAATGTACATAAGAGTAAAGTTCTATGTGGTTTATTCAACATTGTTTACTTGCCATCTAAAAAGGATTGTTTCCTGTTGTGTAATGTTTCTGTCATCATTATGCCCTTCATCTTGGACATAAGACTGGAATCTTAGACAGTCAGTAGTCCACTTAGTCCAGTCAGAAGACTATGCGCTTCAATCTTCTATTTTAAGATGTGGTCACAAAAAACCAGATCATAGTTGCATGGAAGCATTTCTGCACTGTTGGGACATACAGTAGATGAGATGGTGGAATAGGGTTCCATTTGCCCTTGCAGTGGTTCCAATAATCTTATTTTGAAGCGGTAGATTTCAGCTGGTGTGTTCAATGGTTGTTTTGACCAACAAGACTAAGTATAGTGTTTCTCTGAATAAATCAACACCATTCTTTTTCTTTCAACCTGTTTTTCTTTATGCTTGCAGTTTCATGTGATGAAAGGTCACAATTAAGGCCTTTTTTTCTAAAAATGCAAACCCCCACCCCCCATCCCATGAATCTGGCGTCATATGCAGTAACAGTTTTTTTCTGTGAATTTTTACTGATGCTGCTGTGAAGGCAATACTCTAACTGCTAGGAGGTTTCAATTGCATGAATGAAACTGAGAATATATGCTAGTACAATCCAAGGAAGCAAAGTTCTTTCAAGATTTGGAGTTTTCTGTTTACAAATGATCAATAATAAAGTGAGATACAAGTCATATCATTAAAGATACAGGTTTAACAATAGATTCTTTACCTTTTAAGTGATATCTGTGGCCATTGCTACTTTAAGAGCAGCAATGTATTAAGTGTTGAGTGTTGGTGAACATTCTTGCATTGTTACAATTTTTTGGTTCTTTGGTTCAGATTTCAATATGATCACTTTAATGATTGAAACATAAGTTGTGAATTCTTTTTCAGTATCAGACTTGTCTGCAATTATTGATACTCAGCAAATATTTTTGCATCCTGCTTCCTGCACCCAAGCTGAGCTTGTCGATTTCATCAACTTTGCCTCCAATTTCTGATCCATTTCTGACACCTTCCTCTCCCTTCTCGACCTCTGTCTCTGGAGACAGCTTATCTACCGCTATTATAAATCCATTGACTCTCACAGCTACCTGGACTATACCTCTTCCCACCCTGCTACTTGTAAAAACACCACTCCCTTTTCTCAATTCCTCTGTCTCCCCCACATCTCTTCTCAGGATGAGGCTTTTCATTCCAGAACTAAGGAGATGTCCTCCTTCTTCAAAGAAATGGGCTTCCCTTCCTCCTCCTCCATCATCAGCACTGCCCTCAACCTCATCTCTTCCATTTCGCGCAGGTTTGCCTCACCCCATCCTCCCGCCACCCCACTAGGAATAGAGTTTCTCTTGTCCTCACCTAGCACCCCACCAGCCTCTGCATCCCACACATAGTTTTCTGTAACATCTGCCATCTCCAGAAGGTTCCTACCACCAAGGACATCTTTCCCTCCCTGCATTTTCTGCTTTCTGCAGGTATTGCTCCCTACACGACTCCCTTCCACTGTCCATTCATCCGTCTCCACTGATCTCCCTCCTGGCACTTACCCTTGAAAACAGATCAAGAGCTACACCTGCCCCTACACCTCCTTTCTCACTACAATTCAGGGCCCCAAACAGTCCTTCCAACTGAGGTGGCACTTCACCTGTGAGTCAATATCCGATGCGCCTAGTGTCGTCTCCTGTATGTCGCTAAGACCCGATGCAGATTGGGAGACCACTTCACCAAGCACCTATGCTTCGTCTGCCATAAAAAGCAGGTTCTCCCAGTGGCCACTCATTTTAATTCCACTCCCCATTCCCATTCTGATATGTCTATCCATCGCCTCCTCTACTGTTGGTCACAATGAGGCCACACTCAGGCTACCTGGGTAGCCTCCAACCTGATGGCTTCGCCCTTCCCTTGCCTTCACCATTCCTACTTCCCTCTCACTTTATCTCCTTATCTGCTTATCATTTCCGTTTGGTGCTCCTCCCCCCTTTCCTTCTTCCATGGCTTTCTGTCCATAAGATATAGGAAAAGAATTAGGCCATTTGGCCATCAAGTCTGTTCTGCCTTTCAATCATGGCTAATCCTTTTTATTAATAGTCAACGTTTTGGGCTGAGACCCTTCATCAGAACTGGGGGGGAAAAAGAGAAATCAGAGTAAGAAGGTGGGGGGAGGGGAGGAAGCAATACAAGGTAGTAAGTGGTAGGTGAAACCAGGTGGGGAGGAAGGGTGAAAGAGCTGGGAAGTTGATTGGTAAAAAGAGATAAAGGGCTGAAGATGGGGGAATCTGACAGGAAAGGACAGAAAGCCATGGAAGAAAGAGAAGGTGTCCTCTCCTATCAGAATTCCCCTTCTCCAGCCCTGTATCTCTTTCACCAATCATCTTCCCAGCTTTTTACGTCACCCTCCCCCACCCCGCCCCCAACCCCGGTTTCACCTATCACCTTTCACTCCCCACCCCCCACTTTCTTACTGATTCCTCATCTTTTTTTCCCAATCCTGATGAAGGATCTCGGCTCAAAACACTGACTGTACTCTTTCCTGTAGATGCTGCCTGGCTTTTTGAATTCTTCCAACATTGGATGTTCATTTCTGCCTGGCATTCAGTTTAATTGCATAAGACATTGCCTCTACAGATGCTAATTGACCCATTGAATTCCTCTAGCAGACTGTTTTTGCTCCAGATTCCTGCTGTATCTGCTGTTGCTTGTGCCCATTCTAATCCAAGTTTTCTTTCTTTGGTGTTAAGAATACTTTTACCATGAGCTGATTTGTATTTTTAGAGTGGTAATGCTTGCAAAGTGGCAGGGTTTCCAAATAGCTTTTGTAAAAAATTGCTGGAAAGGAGTAGCATGTGGAATTTTGTTTTGGACAAAGCATATAATAAAATTTACCACTTGAGGATTGTTATTGCAGGTGCTATGCTGGATTGTATGGCTAAAAATAATAGGATCAACAGTCGTCATGAAGTTAATTGAAGTACAGCTTCTAATGTTGGCACAATTGCTTTCCCAGTGAGTTGCTGTGCTTTCCAGAAGATTTCCTGTAGTGATTCAGCCGTGAAACATGAGACTGAAATGTACTTATCTTTTGACAGCAGTTTGAAATAGAACTGCGGGGAATGGGCTGCATTTGCAACTTCCATCCCTGTGCAATGCAGCATTTAAGTGCAGTTATGCTAGAGGTCAAATGCTGGTGGCAGACTTAGCAAAAATTTCAGGGTGGAACACAAACATCCTGAGCTTGAAGGACTGTATGTGCAGTGGATTCTGGTTAATCGGTTAATCAGGCAGCGATTTATTTGGGACAACTCTTTAAAGAACAAAAATGATTTGAGAAACTACCATGATTCCTTTTTATTTGAGACATTATGCTGCCTAATTGGGACAGGAGACTATTGCCAAACAGTTTCTAACTAGCATCAGTCACGTGTACTTGTATAGCTGTTAGATTATAAAGCAAAGAGTTTTAAAATAGCATCAGTTGCTTGCATTTGTGTTCAAAATACAGTGATTTTTGTCAGATAGTGAGAAATAAGCAGGAGGATAATTCAGCACTGTTTTACTCACTACGGTTTCAAGCATTTAGGCTTGGAGATTTCAGAATTGACCATTAGACATTATGAAGTGAGCAGTTTTCAAATAGAGTCAGTTTATGTGCTTGTGTTATGTTATTCATTTGGGCCAACAGACACCAATTCCAAAAAGAGTGATTTTTTTTTTTTGATCATTTGTTTTTTTTAATTTCAACCTTAAGCAGGAAGGCAATGAGTTAGTCCATTATCTGCAGTAGTTGGTGGTGATCTCTGCTGATTTTGTTAATCAAAATAGCAGTGATGAACTCTTCTGTTGATAACTATTAGGAACTAAAACACAGTTTTATAACACTGTAGTAGCTTTGCAGTATTCTAATTTGTTCTGTATTTCATTTCAATGTGTAAACTATCAACTAAATGATAGTTTGTTGTCGTTATGCCCTATTTCCATGAAACTTTAGCTAATTGGGGCAGCCGCTTATTAGGGCAAAATGTACTGGTCCCGATGTGTCTGAATTAACTGGAATCCACTGTAATTGGTATTTGCCCTATAGCTATCTTTTGCACTCTGATTCATATGAATTGGGCCACTGTTCTAAATGGAAAATGTATATTGAGCTAGTTGGTTAATTTGAATTCTGATTCATGTTTATTTACATCAGTAAATGTTTTTGTGGACTTTTCAAATAGGTATCAGGTGAAAGCTGGATTAACAGTCTGGCCCATGCAAATCATTAGATCGCTGAGTCCATTACTTACCCCCAAATATAGCATGAAGATGTTACAAAAGTACATTAAAGTATAAGCAAATATCTCATGGTAGGCAGTTTAACTACTGCAAAGTAGTCATAATGTTGCTGTTACTGAGGCTGTGATAGGTTTGTGCAGGTTAGTTCAAGAACCGGATAGTTGAAGGGAATCCAATCTACATTTGTTCCTCCAATACGCAGGAGGCCTTTTATGATCAGTGAATGAGGTATGCTAGATTGGAAGAACTGTAAGTGATTTGCAGCTTCATCTGGAAGGGGATTGGTGAGAAGAGTTGAATGCCTCCCAGCTTTGGTCAAAGAAATTAACAATAAAGATGAAGTGCTGCATACATGCTGTAATTCTTTTGACTTATTGAGGTAAAACTAAGACATTTTAGTAATAGTAACTATCAGTGAGTGTTTTATTTTCATTTGTGCAATTAGACTTTGATGCACTATTTTGGAATTATATGTTGTATCTTCAAAATAAGATGAATTACCATCCAACTAAAACCTTTGACAACGTGATTGTAACTAGTGTTTAAGAAAGTCTGTTTCAGTACATGACAGATAAAACTGATTTCTTAGTTTCTGAGTGCTGCCAATTTAATTTTAGTTAGATTTTGAGATTCAACGAAGCATAATCAGCATCACACACAAAATACTGGAGGAATTCAGCAAGTCAGGCAGCATCAATGAAGGGGAATAAACATTTGACATTTTGGACTGGAAAGGAAGTGGACAAAAGGCAGAATAAGAAAGTTGGGGGAGAGGAATGAATACCAGCTGCCAGCTGATAGATAAAATCAGGTGGGTGGGTGGGGGAAGGGGAAATGAAGTAAGTAGCTGGGAGGTGATAGGTGGAAGAAGCAAAGGGCTGAAAAAGAGAGAATCTGATAGGAAAAGACTGTGGAAGAAGGGGAAGGAGCAGGGACACCAGAGGGAGGTGATGGGCAGATGTAGAGAAAAGAAATGGGGTGATGGGAACCAGAATGGGGTACTGGACAAAAAAGAAAAGGAAAAGGGAGGAATTATTGGAAGTTAGAGAAATCGGTGTTCATGTCATCAGGTTGGAGGCTGCAGAATTTGTAGCTTCATCATAGCAGTGGAGGTAGTCGTTAATCAACATCTCAGTCTAGGAATGGGAAGTCAAATTGAAATGGATGGTCACCAGGAAATACCATCTTTTGTGGTGGATGGAGCGAAGGTGCTCGACAAAGTGGTCCCTCAGTCTGTATCCTTATCTGTATGTTGGGTCTCACCAGTGTTGAGCAGGCCACACTTGAAGTACTGGTTATAGAAGACCACCCCAACTAGACTCACGAGCTGTTGCCTCACTTGCGTTCCTCCAGCATTTTGTGTGTGTTGCTCAATATTTCCAGCATCTGCAGAATCTCTTATGTTTAGAAATCGGCTTCATTTTGTAGCCACAAACACAATTGCTCTGATTTTGAATTTATTTCTTCCTGGATACAAAAACTTGTTTAGAATTATTGCTGTACTATTTTAGGGAGATATGCACCATGTCTGAGCTTGTACCCTTATTTCTGTTGGTGACAGCTGCAATTCAGAAACCAGCATGCAATGAAATACATATTACCAATATTGACTAAATTTTTAATGTCTAGCGCAAGAAAAATATAAGTTATTGTTTAATTAACAAAACTGATCATATGTGACTCCACAACAACTTTAACAAGAACTTTTAAAAGTAATTTGATAGTTATATTGGCATCTTTTAAGTAAATGGATCATGCGAAAGTTTAAGCAACAGCCAAGCAAATTCTGTTGCGTATCTTAAAAGTGTCCTTAGTTTGCATATGAGAATTTGTACTGCTTGAACTGGGTATGTGTGATGAGACTGGCCCTTTAAAGGGCATCTCCCACTAAGGATTTGTATTTGGCATGAGAAAAATTCCTAAACTAGACAGCTGAATATATTCCTCAAAGACGACAGCAGGATCAGGAGTCGGTTGTCATTCTGAAACATTTGGAAAGTTTGATTGTATTACATCTAAGTCTAAAATTCTTTGAATATTGTCATAATTTGTTTAGTTGTCATTCTACTTTTATTCCACAGGCATACAATATGTTAATCAAGTATTTAAATTTATTAAAATCTGTTTTGTGCACAGAGAACAAGTTTTGTATTTATTTGAATCTATCATGAAACTTATACTTGTGGAGACTAAATGTATTTTGTTTGTTAGACTTTTGAAGAGAAAGTATAGGGCAATAATTCTTATTTCGTGCTTGAAATGACTTGCAGTATCAACATATTTAAAAGCTTCAATGTAATGAACAGTTGGTCAGGCATTTTGGAGCAGTCAGAAGCTTAGTGTTAGCTTGAATATTGAGACATTGTATGATATTTTGGCATTCCAAAGGAAAACAAATGTAAAATGTTGAATTGTGTGCTATTTTCAATTTGCTACTTTTTTGAACTGAAGCGTATTTATCAAATAAACATTAGCATTATGTTCATTTTAATAACCTTAGAAGAGCAGACAATCATACAAAGTGTTTTCTTGTTGCCTACTGTGAGTTTTCAGCAAGCATAAGCTGTAATTAGCATTCAGGCAGTATGTTTTCTGAGAACAATAATTTTGTTCAGTTTGTTTAATGGCACCTTTTGTGGGTGTGTGCAGTAATAGACTGTGGATGGAACACATTGTAACTTGATCGCGAGAGCTAACAGATGAAGTATCAAGATGTGACTCAGGTCATTTGTCAGAAGTGCAGTGTTCAGTATTGTGGACAGAACCCTTGTGCCTATGCATGTTTCCAAGAGGATTCTATACAATGTTTCTGTGGTGCTTTTTCTTTTCTGGTAATGTTGTCTAAGTATGAATCTCATAGTTGTGTTGGAATTGGAGCATTTGTGAATGGTTTGTAAACCAAGCAATGAAACTGGAAAATGCAGTGAGCTCTAGAAGGTACAAAAGTGAATGTAATTACTATTAAGTGTCAATACTGGCAATAGCGAGGAAATTGTTGATTTGAATATGTTGGATGGATCAGATAACAGTAACCAGTAACAGTAAAGTAATTGTTCAATGGTGTTTCATTTCCATGTGCAAAGAATATTAATACAAGTTATTGCAGGTATTCTAATTTAATCATTTGGTTGCAAATGGTGTTTATTATAAGCAACTGACTTTTTTATTGTTTAAGCAGTTAAGGACTTCCTCTTCTATGATGTAAGTGTGAAACTATTTTTCTTCATAGATAGCTTTTGAGTATTACTTATTGGTTTTAATTCCAGTTGATCAAAATGCTCAAAAATGCTGGTTGAATAGCGTTGAGTGGAAGATGAAATATAAAATTTAGAGCAATTTAAGTATGGATAGTGGTAAAAATTCGTCTGTGACTAGAGAGGAATTAATGTTCAGATGCTAAGTCTAAGGGCTGATTATTGAAATGTAATGTGGCTCAGAGTATTTGCCATCAGTGATTAAGGGAGCTAGATTGATTCCTTCAAAAGTATCCTTTTTACAAAGTTGATTTGTTTTTTTTTGTAAAATGTTTACATAAAACAAGCATATATTTCCTGTTTCTTTAGAGTAAAGCTAATGGTTAGATTTCTGTTTATTGCATGACATTCTTGTGCAAGAAATTTTGCTGACTGCAGTTAGAGATAAAGCCTCATTAACTTGGCAATATGATAGAAATTAACATGTGTAATGAATTTTTCTGGAAAGGTTATGCTGAATAGAGCAAATTCAATAATTACAAATGAGAACTCATTTCCAATTGAGATAACTCATCATCATTCTTTCTTCAAAATCAGTTGCAATAATTCTGAATGATAAAGAGCTATCTCAATTTGAAATGTGTTTGTAAGGATTGTTGTTTTATTATCTGAATCCGGATGCCATGTGAATTTCAGCAGAGCACAATCTATCAGAGACATGAGAAATGTTTCCTCAGATTTTTAGTTCTCCCCTTGACAAATTGGGTTTTTCTTACTTACTGTTGAGTAGGTAGGTGCAGAGATTTTACAATATGTCTCTTTCAATGATATTTTCTGTCATGAAGCTTATTTTGCAAAGCCTATTGACCATATAGCTACCTTTTTATTTATTGCCAAGGTATTAAGTAAGTTAATGAATTGTGGATATAGAATAGATAAAAGTCGTCCATGCTGTGCTAGATAGTGAAGCTGCAAACAAAACAATATATTGTGCGTAATACACCAGGGATATCTTTTGGGATAAAAAGCATTTGAGCACTAGAAAAGTTATGCTTTAGACTTGTAAAATGAGTGACAGTATTGATTTATGTATCCCTTTGGCATTGATTGCTGGTGTTTGTTCAGCTTCCCTCTGTTTGAATTTTGGATTTAAAAATCAATAATAATATTGCTTCTCTTTTGGAAATCCTAAAATTTAACCATTGCAGTGTTTAGAAAGGTGAATTGTGGATAACTTATTCTAACCTCTTTGCATATGCACTGTTATTGCACATTCGGAAAATATGTTTACTTAAACTGAAATTCCCACACTGAAATTTAAAGGACACATTGCTCATTTTAAAAGATTTTGTGGTATTTTGGTTAAATTATTGAAATATGTAGATTGTAATTATAAACTAATGTTAATTATTATCCTTGGTTGTCATAGTTGAATTTTACCCATTTAAAATGGTGGCATTTTTTAAAAACATCAGTCTCCCTCTTGAAAGAAACTGTCACCTGGTTGTTTGGAAATAGACTTGAAGGTATTTGCAACACAGCTTGTAAAATAGACTGAAAGACTTCGGTACCCATGAGTAAGCTTTACCCTTGAGTATGATGTAGAGTGTTTATATTGTATGTTGGTATACGTGTATATCCTCTTCTTTATTTCATGGTGCTTTTTGTTTATTTTGAGCATGCTAAAGTTTTTAAAATTAAAATTGATTGTATATTTCTCCAAAATACAGTTATAAATCTCATTATTATTGTGTTTTGTAAATTCAGAACATTACATAATTGAAATAAAAAGTATTTAAACAAACAAGAACACAATCAAACAATATATTTAAAATATTACTCAAATACTAAAAAATTAACTACACAGCACTCTGCCCTGCTTAGCTATAAACTCTAACTCAATAGAAAATGCATCTCAACTAAAGACGGTATAATGTATAATACACCTACTATATAGACATCCACAGGATAGTTAATTTCTAAGTTGTACCATTCAGACCTAAATATTTAATCGCTGTGGAGGATTTCTTGCTCTTGTGAGATAATGTCATTCCTGACATGGGAGGTAACTTTGCTTGGCCCGTGAGACTTGTGACTGTGAAAACAATCTCAGTTTCTGGGGCCTCCACCGTGGTGGTTGTAAGAGTTGATTCTGAGACTGCAGGAAGTGGTTCTGATAGCTGTGGACACCTTTCCTCTCCATTTCTTGGCTTTTCACTTTCTCCTTTTTCTTCTAGTTTGTGCACCTTGATCTTGGGAAGGTCCATTTAGTTCAAGAGAGTATTCTCATATCAATCCTTCTATTTCTCCCTTTACAATCTGATATCCTCTTGATTTCCTCATCCACAACATCATCTGACAAATCCTCTGTTTTCGTATCTTTATTGACCTCTTTCTTTTTGTTCTTCCATTCACCTTGCTGGACTTTGGCCTTTGTATCAACTTTTACAAACAGCTTTTTCTCTTCCACTTGAAGTTCATGCAATAACCTTAATGTATACATATTAATTCTGGTTCTTTATACGCAGAAAAGCCATATGCTTGTGACTTTCCTGTAGCTCCTTGAACTCTTCCAGCTTAAAACCAAGCCACAAGTAACTGCCTGATTAGCATATCAGAAGCTTTCTCAGATATGTTGCCTACAAAAACTGTCGGAGTCAGACCAGTATTTTATTGACTTACCCACTTCCTCTGAGCAGCATGGTCTTTCCTTGGTCCAATATGCTTTCCAATCTGAGCCACAGAGACTGGGATCAACACCTGTCTGCTCTCTGTTGCGCAATGATTCTTAGTTTTCAGCATGGAAGTGGTTGTGGCAAAATCAGGTACTTTTCTTTATTTGATTTCAGTTGTCTCAATTGCAGGGGATGTGGCATATAAATTATGGATGGGTCTCCTTTCAAGTTGTAGTTGTCTGTCACTCACGACCTCAGAACGCCAGCCCTCCTGTTTTACCACATGCAAGCTCAATGTGGCTTGCTGGTTGTGGTATTTCACTGTTATGAATGTCATTCCCCCAAGAATGATCTTTTCTCCAGTATAAGTTTTTAGTTGGATAACTGGAGGCTTTAGTTTAGTATCTTTGAAATGCTGTTCAAACTTATTTTGTGAAATAATTGAAACAACTGAGTCTGTGTTGAATTACATTTTAATTAATTTGCCATTCACTTCTGTTGTAAGCCATTTTG
Source organism: Hemitrygon akajei (assembly GCF_048418815.1). Taxonomy (NCBI): domain Eukaryota; kingdom Metazoa; phylum Chordata; class Chondrichthyes; order Myliobatiformes; family Dasyatidae; genus Hemitrygon; species Hemitrygon akajei. Next base: position 71,975,940 of record NC_133135.1, on the reverse strand, counting down.
CTTGTCTACTATTAGTTTTCACATTGTAAATATCAAGGCTATTTAGTCCTGTGTCACTCTCATCATTATCAGATTTTTCATCAATAGCATGCAGATTAATGCTCTTTTAACTAGACTTTTATCTTTTCTCTTCCAGGTGCAGTCCATTTACTTTTGTCTACCCAATATGCTCTTTTGTATGTGTCCTACTTTGTTGCATTTTCTGCAAGTTTCACCTTTAAACCTGCATTGGTCTGATGTAACCCTCTGCCACAATGGTAACACAATTTGTTCAGCCAGGCCAGTTTCTTTTTAGACAATTCAATTTTGATCATGCTCACTTTCATTCCTGACTGCAACTCAATTGTATCTCCCACCGCTGTTTCTATTGATGCAGCTATTGTAGCTGCTGTTTTAAAAGTACCTCATGCTTCAGTTAGGAGCGGTTTTTGTTAATTTTTTTTGTAAGATTCCAAAAACTAAACAATCTCTCTGCATAATTAAGCCCATTACTGAACTGACAATGCTCAAACCTCTTCAATTCAACCACATATGCTGAGAAGGATTTCCCTTCCTTCGATTCCGTGTATGAAACCTAAAGCATTCTACAATCAACAATGGTTTCAGTTCTAGATGTTCCCACATTACTTCCACAATATCAGCAGAACTCATTTCTGCTGGTTTGGTTGGAGCAGTAAATCTCCAAATCAAACCCAATGCACTCAGCAAAATTGATATTTCTTTCTCTTGGGCTATTCTGTTTGCTTCAAAATACTGTTCAATTATCTCTGTACGTGAGCCATTTGCCTGTTGAGCAATTGAACACAACTATTTTTCCCATGCAGCCCGCTATTTCTGATTTAAAAAAAATGATTATTGTCACCTGGTACTCACTGTTAATGAACACATGAATTCATCCGTTTAGAGGTGAAATACACATGGAAGGTGGAAATGAAGCTGGAAGTTACTGATGAATATCTGAGGATGCATAGAACTGCTCAGTGTAGTAGTGAAGAAGTTGGAAAGAAATGCTGAATGAGTGAAGTTTGAAATAAAACTTGATGTTTTTGTTACCGTGGCACATTATTTAGCAGACAATCAGTCAACTAGGTAGGGAGCTATTAAAGTAAAGGGCAATAACAATGAAAACATTAACTTTGATTTCAAGTATTTCTTTCTGACTTGCTGATGAGGAAGATGAGGAACTAAGTCTGAAATTTGATCCATTCCAAGGATGAGTGTGGGTATGAAAAGAGAAAACTATCTGATTGTTTGAGTAGAAAGGTGTAGGATCATATAACACTATCAAGATTACATTGAATAACAATGCAAAGCATGAATGATCTGAAAATTCAGTGTCATAGTAGTTTGGGAATTATATGTCGTTATTACAAGCAATGCTGCTTATGTCTTTGCTTTCAGAAGGAAAGGCAACAGCCCTTCCCTGTTAACGAGTCATTTAAAAGTGAAGAATAAATTTAAAGATGGTCTTCAGGATTGCAGTGGGAATAAAATGATCTGTTAGACATCAAGTCAAACATAAGTGAAGTATAGAGGTGGAAGAACAAAAATTCTGGATACATAATTTTAAATGTAACAAGTAAACTTTCAACTTTCACTACCCTTATTTTAGTGTCCAAATGAGGATTTTGGTAGCACTTCCAGCATGTTCCTTTTAGTTTCAACTCTCAGTTACAGCTCTCATCTGCACCTCTTCTGCAAATAATCCTTTCAGAAATATTGTTTCTGTGTTGTATTTCTCCACAACTTTCCTTACTAATCTATTAATCAGACAGCCTTGTAAACGGAGATTTCCTTCTGCAACCTTGTCCACAATCTATTGGAGATAATCTTTTTGTCTAAGCCATCCTCCTTCCACTCTCTTTATAACTTTAAATTCTCTTCCCATAAAAGCTGTCTGACCAGTTGAGTTCTTCCATTATTATTTTTTCATTTCAGATATACAGTTTTTTAAAAAAACTTTTACTTTTATTTATAGCTGAAGCATGAATAGCAGGGTAGTGTGGTGATGCAGGAATGAGGTGAAGTGAGTAAGTGAGGCACGGTTTGGGAATTGATGGAAGAAAAGCCAATTTAGTCAAACCAGTGAAGTCCTTTTTTCATCTTTTTAAGTATGTTCTGGTGAATAATCTGGAATTGAGTTCATTGTTGAATCTTATGTCTGTTCAGCTACTTATTTTATTAGAAAGTGGTCTGACTTTTTTTTTGCATTGTAGAAACAAAACAAACATCCACATTTTTTTTTAACCTTGTGTGAGAGAACCATGGTATAATTTGCAGAAACATCCTTGCAGTTATACAGTTATTGGCTAAAATCCTAAATTAAAACTTGTATTTCTGTAAATTTTGAGAACCAATAGTTCTGGCATGTAATAATCTATCACATAGGACTTGCATCATATATTATAATTCTCCTTTAATTGCTTATAAAATGAGGAATTTAAATTGTGTGAAACTGCAAATGCAGCACTTGATTCTACTGTCAGAGTTTATATAATATTGATAGGACTTGGCAGTGGAAACTCTGACCACCATTGGCCAAGTAGAAATTGGTCGCCTGTGGATGATGTCAGCATACATTCATAGGCTGGCCGTGTGCAAATTTACAGTTAAGTCAAAGTGGATTTGAAAGGATTTTGAAGGATACTTAACTATAGTAGAGTTGTTTAACTCTTGGAAAGATTCTAGGTAAATGGAATTATAACTGATGTGTTTTTAGATGGAAGAACAGGTTTGTTAGGATGATGACACGAATGTTAATCAGATATATTTTGTGATGAACCCACTCATATTCTGTTCTTGTAAAATGCCGGTAATTTAACCCACAACTCAGTAGGGCCTTTGATGAGGTTCCACATAGTAGGCTGATTTGGAAGATTAGATTTAAGAGAGAGCTGCCTTATTAGATACAACATTGGCTTGATGTTATACAATTTTGTTGGACTGGTGTGCCTTGGGTAGGTGTTGGGCCCACTGTTGTTTGTCATCCATGTCAGTGATTTGATTAAGAATGTACAGGCATGGTTAATAAGTTTACAGATGACACAAACATAGGTGGACAAGGAAGAAAGTTTTAAAAAATTACAGGGGCAATCTAGATCAGTTAAATAAATGGTTAAGGAATGGAAAATTGAGTTAATTTGGCTAAGAATGAGGTGATGCATTTTGGAAAGTCAAATCTAGATATAATGTATAGGCATCTGTTAGTTTCGAGAGACCATGGATTTGCGCCTTGGAAAGTTTCCAGGGCGCAGGCCTGGGCAGGGTTGTATGGGAGACCGGCAGTTGCCCATGCTGTAAGTCTCCCCTCTCCACGCCACTGATGTTGTCCAAGGGAAAGGCAAGGGCTGATACAGCTTGGCACCAGTGTCGTCGCAGAGCAGTGTGTGGTTAAGTGCCTTGCTCAAGGACACAACACGCTGCCGTAGCTGAGGCTCGAACTAGCAACTTTCAGATCACTAGATCAACACCTTAACCACTTGGCCACGCACCGACCTTTGCAGTATACAGTAGGGCCCTGAGAAGTGTTGTAGAACAGAGGAACTTTGGAATACAATTACATGGTTCATTGAAAGTGGATTCACGGGCAGACGGTGGTAAAGAAGGCTTTTGGTATGCTGGTTTTTATCAGGCAGGGGACTGAGTGCCAAGTTGGAAGATAATGGTACGAGTGTACAGGTGTGTAGTAACTGGTAAGGCAGTACTTGAAATATTGTGGTCAATTTTGGTCATCCTGCTATAAGGAAAGATGTTGTTGAACTTAAAGGAGTGCAGAAAAGACTTATTAGGATAATGCCAGGACTTGAGGGACTGAGTTATAGAGAGAGGTTGTACAGGCTAAGACTTACTTGGTATAAGAGATTAAGAGGTGATCTTCCAAGAGGTATATAAAATCTTGAGGGGCATAGCTAGGGTGAATGCCTTTTCCCCTAGAGTTGGAGAAATCAAGAATAAGATGACATAGGTTTAAGGTGAGGGGAGAAAGATTTAAGAGGAACTTATGGGGTAGCTTTATTTACACGAAGGATGGTATCCATGTAAATCAGCTGCCAGAGGAAGCAGTTGAGGCTGGAACGATAACAACCTTTGAAAGCTAATTCGACCGGTGCACGGATTGCAGAATTGGACCTGAAAATAAGACTTTAAAGTCGGTCCACTGTGGCAAGTTATCTTACAAAATTAGGACTGGTGCAGAGCCAACAACCTATCTCTGAATCTGAACAAAACAAAAGAGATGGTTGTTGACTTCAGGAGGGCATGGAACAACCATTCCCTGCTGAACATTGACGGCTCCTCAGTAGAGATCGTTAAGAGCATCAAATTTCTTGGTGTTCACCTGGTGGAGAATCTCACTTGATCTCTCAACACCAGCTCCATAGCAAAGAAAGCCCAGCAGCGTCTCTACTTTTCTGCGATGGCTGAGGAAAGTCCATCTCCCATCCCCCATTCTCATCACATTCTACAGGGGTTGTATTGAGAGCATCCTGAGCAGCTGCATCACTGCCTGGTTTGGAAATTGAACCATCTTGGATCGCAAGACTCTGCAGCGGATAGTGAGGTCAGCTGAGAAGATCATTGGGGTCTCTCTTCCAGCCATTACAGACATTTACACTACATGCTGCATCTACAAAGCAAACAGCATTATGAAGGACCCCACGCACCCCTCATACAAACTCTTCTCCCTCCTGTCATCTGGGAAAAGGCACCGAAGCATTCGGGCTCTCACGACCAGACTATGTACCGTAGATTCCGGATTTTAAGCCGCTACTTTTTCCCCACATTTTGAACAGCTTTGAACTCTGCGGCCTTTAATACGGAGCGGCTAATACATGATTTTTTTTCATGCCGCCGAAAACATTTTGCCTCGTAACAGTAGACCAATAAAATTGATGAGTAGTTCACAGAGGTCCAATGAAATTGTACGATAAATCAAGCGCACTTTCACAATTAAATTATTGTAAATCAGTCATTTGTACTCACCCTCATCAACATGGAAAACACTCGAAGAAAAGCATTGTGCTGCCTATATGGCAGTTATTTAGTTTATAATATTTTCGCTTAGTAATTCATTTTCTAGTTAAAGTTAGAAGAGTTTTAACTATATTTGTTTTCTGTACTACATCGCGGGATGCTATGACGTCACACCCGGTTTCGCCGCGTCTTGTGGGATACCGGTTTGCGATAAACGGGACGACGGGGGCGAGCGGCGGAGCGAAAATGCTGCTTTTAAGTTAAAGGCGATCAATAACTTTTCCTGGTAGGCTGCAGTATATATATTTTTTACCAGTCGTTAGGAGATATTGGAATGTTGTTCAGTAAAGAAGTATACGCAACGTATATTTAAAAGTAGCCGCGTTACAGGCACGGTTCGAAAAAAAGCATTTGCAATATGTATTTGTTTATGTTACCATATGGATTTAATTAAAAGTTAAAAAATCCTCATGTGTAATATCTTTCTGTGTAAATATCTCATATTACAACGTGGGACACCTGCGGCCGAAAATCCGGTGCGGCCTGTACAAGTAAAAAATTGATTTTCTTTCTAAAATTAGAGCCAGCGGCTTTTAATCAGGTGCGCTCTGTAGTCCGGAATCTACGGTAATAGTTTCTTCCCTCAAGCTATCAGACTCCTCAATACCCAGAGCCTGGACTGACACCAACTTATTGCTTTCTACCATGCCTTTTGTCTTGTTTATTGTTTATTGTAATGCCTGCACTGTTTTGTGCACTTTATGCAGTCCTGCATAGGTCTGTAGTGTTTTTTTCTGTGTTGTTCTTAGGTATTTCAGTGTAGTTTTTGTACTGTTTCATGTAGCACCATGCTCCTGAAAAACGTTGTCTCGTTTTTACTGTGTACTGTACCAGCAGTTAGGTCGAAATAATAATAAAAAGTGACTTGACTTAAAGTTGGAAAATCACCACACTTTTAAACTTTGTTCATTGTACCTCCCTCTGAACTTCATCACCAGGGGACCACGGTCTGTATGGATCAGTCATAACATCTCTTCACTGACAGTCAACATGGACACACATTAAGAATGAAGGCTTAGCCCACGGCTCTGTTCTAGGAGCCATACAAGAGTAAGATAGATCAGCTGGTTGAGTGGTATTGCAATAACAATGCATAATGTCAGTAAGACCAAGGAATTGATTGTGGACTTCAGGATGGGAAAGTCAGAAGAACATCCACCAGTTTGCATTGAAGGGTCACTGATGGAAAGGGTGAGCAACTTCAAGTTCCTGTGGGTCAAGATTTTGGGGAATTTATTCTGGTCCCAACACATTGACAGAGTCATGAACAAGGCATGCCAGTGCTTTATTTTGTTAAGAGTTTGAGGAGATCTGGTGTGTCATCAAACGCTCTTATAAACTCCTACACGTGTATGGTGCGGAGAACACTGACTGGTACCTCGAGACAGTGTTGTTCATCACTAAGCACTCACACTATCCATGAAATGCCATCTTCTCATTACTATCATCAGGGAGGAGGTACAAGAGCCTACCCACTCAATGATTTAGGAGCTGCTTCTTCACCATCTGATTTCTGAATGGTCCAGGAACCCTACTTTGTTTTTCCTTTTGCATGATTTATTTATTTCCTAATTTGTATTGACTCTCTTTGCACTGTGTTGCTGCTGCAAAACACCAAATTTCATGTACCTTACGACTGATAATAAACCTGATTCTGAAATATCAGGAGTAAGCCTCCCAGTCCCTCAAGCCTGTCCTGCTATTCAGAGTTTTTTTTGGCTGATGTGCCTTGAGTTCTCTTTAGACTGTATTTTCCTGATCTTTGAAGAATTTATCTACTTCTTTGTTAAATCCATACCCCATCTTTCCCCATCAGAGATTCAAAGAGAGACACTGCGAGGTTTATGATGAATTATTAAATGGCCATTTGTAATATTTTTGAATTGTATTGTGTCTTAATACTGGTGGTAATAACAAACAGAACGTTGTCACTTTTGGATCAGTTGAACTGATATTTATAGTATATTTAATTGTGGAGACCTTTTGGCCCCATGAAGCCCAGAGGGGAATGTGATAATTAGCTTCATCTTATTTTCTGGGGCTTTTGTGGCCATCATATAATTGGAATAAAATTATAGTGTGGTTTGTGATTACTTAGTCGCTTCAATAGTTGTGATAACAAGATGGCAGATGCACCATTGTACGTTCTAATTTAAAACTTCATTTTGATTTGCCTGCCTTGTCAAAAGTAGATTTTGTGCTGAAACTTCCTTAAGATGAGTTTAAGGTGTATGTATGTATACCCAATTTCATTCAAGTTTACTTGGTAAGATTAATTGTTGCAGATGGATTCTTCCTTTCCTGTTGGGTATTTGTACTGCAAGGAACTAAGTAGCGTTTTTAATGTATGGGATGCAAGCTGAAAGAAATGATGGAACATGGGAGGCCAGCTGGTCCATCCAGTTTATGCTGGTCTCAGCGCTCAACGATTCTCTGTAACCTGTCCTCTGATCCCCAACTAGACCTTCTATCCATCTATAGCAGGAGTAGTTTTTAGTTGCCAGATTGACTCTAAACCCTTTGGAAAATAGTGAAGTTTTGTAAATTGGCAAGACAGAAAGAAATGCATGTTGGATATTTTGATTTTGTATAGGGCAAAAAAAAGTTTCACCAGTCAAAAGGTGGATACCCAAAATGGAAAGTTATAAATCAAAGAATTACTGTAAACAGTTTAACTGACACCGCAACCTCCAGTAACTTCCTTCATCCCTGCATACCTGTTGCTGTTTTGATGGTTCATTGACAAATCTGACAATATTTATGTTCTGGTGACCGGCCAGATCACAACTTCCTGATTTGTAAATGCTTTGAGGAGAGGATGTTGTGTTTTTAAGAACAAGCTCAGCTAGTTTTGAAATTATAGGTCTTTATGTGGCGACCCACTTCCCAGCGCATTCGAACCGGCTCACAAAACGGCGCACACCGGCATTGAGGCAGGTCCCAAAGAGGGCGCCAAGCCTGCTTCACCAGCAAGGGGAAAAGCCCGCGCGCGGGACGGGACTGTGAATACGCGCCCCCTACAGCATTCCCGCCCGGGGAGGGCGGGATCAGGAAGGCTTTAAAGCAAGGCCGCGAAATTTGAATAAACCTCTTTTGTAACTGCAGCTCACTGACTCCGTGTCGTTATTGCAGCGCTGCGTGTAGCACACCGCTACATTTACAACTTAATTCAATTCAAATTATGTAATGGAGTGTTGACCCTTCAGTTAAGGTAACTGACCACACAAATTGTAACTAATTCAAACTTGCAGCTTTACTGTAGCAACTTGGATATTAAACATAAATATCCATGTAAATTATGCCCCCCCCCCCCCCCCCCGGTCAACAATTCCCAAGCGCTGTTGTTCATTTAGTATAGCACTCACCCAAATTACTGTTCTTATTTACACCAAAATGGGGATCACACATTTCCAAATGACTGACTCCATCTCTCTGCCAAGGCTTGGGAGTCTTTGTAATAGTTTGTCCTTCCAGGATACTTGCTTGTTAGTTTCCTGAGTTATTACCGTTCTACCGTTGGAGAACATGTCATATGAAGCAAGGTTAGCAGAGCTGTGACTTTTCTCTTTGGAGCGTAGAAGAATGAGAGGGGACTTCTTAGAGGTCTACAAGATTATGAGAGGCATAGATAGGGTGGATAGTCAGTACCTGTTTCGTAGGGCACCGATAGCAAACACCAGAGGGCATATGTACAAAATTAAGGGAGCGAAGTTTAGGGGAGACATCAGGGGTAAGTTTTTTACACAGGGTTGTGAGTGCCTGGAATGACTTGCCAGGGATGGTGGTGGAGGCTAAAACATCAGGGGTATTTAAGAGCCTCTTGGACAGGCACATGGATGAAAGAAAAATAGAGGGTTATGGGGTAGTGTGGGTTTAGTAATTTTTATTAAGGATTATATGGGTCGGCACAACATGGAGGGCTGAAGGGCCTGTATTGTGCTGTAGTGTTCTATGGTACCTCCAACAACTGTTGTTATTATTTTCCTTTATTGGTTTTTCGCAGTTATACTTTGATTCTGTTGGCTCCAATGCATTGGGCCATCCTCTGTCTACCTATCAATAGCTCTAGCCCAAGACTACAGGTGGTACCACCTTTCTCCCAAAGTAGGACTATAATACGCAGGCACAGAATCAGGCCATTCAGCTCATCAAGTCTGCTCCACCATTCCTTTATGGCTGATCCCGGATTCCACTCAACCCCATACACCAGCCTTTTAGCCATATCTTTTAATGCCCTAAGTTGATCAGGAAACTATCAACTTCTGCCTTAAATATACGCACAACTTTGGCTTGCATCACGGCTTGTGGCAAAGCATTCCACAGATTTACTCCTCTCTGGCTAAAAAAAAATCCTTCTTACCTCTTTTCTGAATGGTCTCCCCTCAATTTTGAGACTGTGCCCTATAATTCTGGATACCCCCACCATAGGAAACATCCTCTCCACATGCACCCTTTTAACAATTCCCAAGTGCTAAGTAGAACATGTCTCTGATGTCATTCCTTTGCCTTTTGCTGAAAGAGGTCACTTACCCCTAAAATTGCCTGTTCAAGTCAGACACTGGGATCAGACCACTCTAGTTCATGAACATAGCCTATTTCTCAAAGAGTATCCTACAAATCACTTCTTATTTGGAAATTATCTCTGATTAGCAGATTATCAATAGGACTTTCATTATGTACACATTCAATTACATAAATCGTAAAAAAAAAGTTAATTCAGGAAACAGCCTCCACCTTTTCCATCACCTGGTGACAACTAAGATATTTGTTTCTCTACTTATGCACTCGTTGACTTGTTTCAGATTTTTAATTTGTTTAGGTCAACAGGAGACATGAGACTGCAGATACTGGAATCTGGAGCAAAAATAAAACTGTTGGAAGATTTCAGTAGCTCAAGACAACTGGGAGGTCAATGGTTCATGTTGAGAGTCTGCATCAGGACTGAGGGTATAGACTAGGGAAGATTGCCAATATGTAGAAGTGAGATGGGATGGGGATGGGTGGGAAGAAAAAAATCTAAACGAATATGGGGAAGGGCTAGTGATAGAGACTCGTAGGTGATGGGTTATAACCAGAATAAGGGACCTTTGATGGGTACATGGAATTGTATTATCTGTGTCATTCGAATTTATCTTTGTAGAACTTACAAAATCCACGGATATGTAATTAAAGCTTAGCATGTACATCAGTTGATTGCATAAATTTGTGTGTGCAAATGATCTTTTCTATCTTACACTTGATATTATCTTCGTTCTGTTGCTGTAACTCCATAGATGAGTTGATTTGGGTAACAAGTCATTTGTCGTTAAGGAATTTTTGATATTCATCCATTATTAAGCAAAGTTGTTCTGATGGGAGAAGTTCTGGGTTTATCAGCATTTTAAAAGGTTGAATGAGTTGTACTCCAAGAATAATCTTGAACATGAACATTTTTAAGTCTTTGAGGATGGATACATATCTGATGAAGTCAATGTTTCTTTTGATATTTGGGTTTATAAGTCTTGTAGAAAGCCAAACAAAGGGATTTGGAATAAGATGGATAATTTAACTTTAAAGACTCATTAACACCCTGGCATTTCCTTCAGTTTGCAAACATTTTTAAATGTTCAGTAATAATTTCCTTGGTTCCTTTCTTCTATGTTTGATCAGTTATTTCCTGTGATGGTCATAAATTGCTTTGACTATAATGGTGACTATGTCTATTAATGGTAGTTTATTTGGAGATTGTCAGGCACATAACTAAGTAACCCAACTGTTCTTGCTGTAGATTTGGTTTCAGCAGATGCAAGCTGCAAAAATGACTTAGTTAATTCTGTATCTTTCATTGTAGAATATGTTTCATAAATTTAGAACCCTAATCCATTTCACTTAAAATACTGGAAACCCACGTGATATCACACAATTTTAAACAGTGAATTAATTTGGCTATTTATTAAATATTTACGATAATACGATCAGTAGGATAGGGAGCAAAGTCTTTTACACAAAATGATTAAATTTGAAGCAGAACGTTATTAAAAAATTTGGTACCATTGTGTGATTCATGAAGTCTCAACTTTGAACATGACACTTGTTTGATTTTAATCCTTTTGCTCTAACATGCACAACTATAGAAAATAGCTTAATGATTATTGTTTTTTATACATTCAGCATCTGCAGATTTCCTCTTGCTTGTGTTACCTTTTATGCTTTCTTTTTCTGTATAAGGTTTTTCTGGAAAAATAACATAATATGATGAACAAAGAACTGTAACACAGGTCGTCTATAAAACTAAATGTTTCAACTGATTTTGTCACCATTTGTCACCAAAGGCAATGGTGGAAGATGTGATACATAGTGGCCTAAAACAACAACAAAACCAAGTAAATTTTAAGAGACCACTTTGTGTATAGTTCGATATAGATTGATTTTATTAAATGGAAGGTTTAATAAAAAGTCAAACTGAATTTGTTTTATACTGCAACTTAATATTTTTATTGTAATCATAGAAATAAAAAAATCTTCTGAAATGACACACAATGAGATTAAGGTTAGTGATTCACACAACTTAATTATAGATGCAATTTTGTTACAGGGTATTATGGATCCTTCATTTGATTGTTTCACCATTTCTTAGGATGTTGAGGGGTTGGCATAATAATAATAGTAATAATAATACCACCATAAGACATTGGAACAGACCATTTGGCCCACTGAATCTGCTCATTTGAACATGGCTGATCCATTTCCCTGTCAATCCAATTCTCCTACCTTCTCCCCGTAGCCCCTCATGGTCCACTAATCAAGAACCTATCAATCTCCACCTTAAGTACACTCATTGACCTGGCCTCCACAGCAACCTGTGGCAGTGAGTTCCAAAGATTTACCGTCTGGCTAAAGAAAATTTCTCCTCATCTCCATTCTAAATGGATGCCCCTCTATCTTGGGGTTCCTCTCATCCTAGGCTCTCCCACTACAGGAAACAGCCTGTCCACATCCATTCTATCCAGGCCTTTCAGTATTCAATAGGTTTCATTGAGATCCCCATCCATTTTTCTAAATTCCAGCAAGTATAAACCCAGAACCATTAAATGCATTTCAATCCTAGAATAATTTTCATTAGCCTTCTTTGAACCCTCTCCAATGTAAGCACAATGTTAGCACGTGCTTTTTTAGGTAAGAGGCCCCAAACTGCTCACAATACTCCAAATGAAACCTCATCAGTACATTTTAAAGCCTCAGCATTACATCCTTGCTTTATTTTTTCTAGTCCTCTCAAAATGAATGCTAACATTACATTTGCCTCCCTCACCACCGACTCAACCTGCAAGTTAACCTTTAGAGAATCCTGCACAAGGTCTTCCAAGGCCCTTTGCACCTCGGATTTTTGAATATTCTCCCTGTTCAGAAAAAATTCTACACTTTTATTCCTTCTATCAAAATGCACGACTGTACTCTTTCCTACACCATATTCCATCTGCCTTCGTTCATTCTTGCAATCTAAGTCCTTCTGCAGCCTTCTTGTTTCCTCAACACTTCCTGAACCTCCACCTGTCTTTGTATCATCCACAAACTTGGCCACAGCCGTGAATTCCATTATCCAAATCAATGACATACAATGTAAAAAGAAGCAATCCCAGCACCAACCCTGTGGAACACCACTAGTCACCACCAGCAGCCAATCAGAAAAGGCTAACTTTATTCCTAATTTTTGCCTCCTGCAAACAGCTCTGTCCATGCTACTATCTTTACTGTAATACCATGGGCTCTTATCTTACTAAGCAGCCTTATGTCTGACACCTTGTCAAAAGCATTTTGAAAATCCGAGTACACAACATCCACCATTTCTCCTTTGTCAATTCTGCTTGTTACTTCCTCAAAGAATTCCGTTAGGTTTGTCAGGCATGATTTTCCCTTGAAGAAAGCATGCCGAGTTTGGCCCATTTTACTTTTTGTTGCCAAGTACCCTGAAACCTCTTCGTTAACAATTGACTCCAGCATCCTCCTAACCACTGAGGTCGGGCCTATAATTTCCTTTCTTCTGCCTCTCTCCTTTCTTGAACAGAGGACTAACATTTGCAATTTTCCAGAACCATTGCAGAATCCAGAGATGCTTAAAAGATCATTACTAATGCCTCCACAGTCTCTTCAGATACCTCTTTCAGAACCCAGGGGTGTAGTCCATCTAGTCCAGGTAACTTAGCCACCTTCAGACCTTTCAGTTTCTTAAGTGCCTTCTCCCTCGTAATAGCAATTGCACTCACTTCTGTCCTCCGACACTCTCGAACTTCCAGCATACTGCTATGTGTTCCACAGTGAAGCCTGATGCAAAATACTTATTCAGTTTGTCTGCCATTTCCTTGTCCTGCATTACTACTTCTCTAGTGTCATTTTCCAGCAGTCTTGATATCTACTCTTGCATGCTTTTCTTCTTTATATATCTGAAAAAGTTTTTGATATCCCCATTGATATTATTGGCTAGATAACCTTCATATTTAGTCTTTTCCATCCTTATGGCTTTTTTAGTTGCCTTCTGTTGGTTTTTAAAAGCTTCCCAATCCTCTAACTTCCCACTATTTTTGCTCTATTATATGTTTTCTCTTTTGCTTTTATGTTGACTCTGACTTCCCTTGTCAGGTACAGTTGTGTCATCCTGTCATTAGAATACCACTTTAGGATTTATCTATCCTGTGCCTTTCAAATTGCTCCCAGAAACTCCAGCTATTGCTGCTCTGATGTCAACTTTGTTAGTGTTGCCTTCCAGTCAGATTTGTCCAGTTTATCTCTTATGCCTCTGGAATTCCCTTTACTCCACTGTAATACTGATGCATGTGATTTTTAGCTTCTCACTCTCAAATTGCAAGGTGAATTCTATCATATTAAGGATTTCTTTACTTTAAGCTCCCTCATCAAATCCGATTCATTACACAACTCTGATCTGGAATAGCTGATCCCCTAGTAGACTCAACCACAAACTGCTCTTAACAACCTCATTTCATATGTATTCTTTAAATTCTCTCTCCTGGGATCCAAAACCAGCAGCAACCTGATTTTCCCAATCTAGCTGCATATTGTGATCCCCGTGACTACTGTAACATTGCTGTTTTGACATGCTTTTCCTATTTCCTGTTGTAATTTGTAGCCCACATCCTGGCTGCTGTTTGGAAGTTCCCACCAGGTTCTTTTCATCCTACCAGTTCCTTTGCTTTACCCCCAATAATTCAACATCTTACGATCCTATATCACCATTTTCTAAGGATTTGATTTCATTTTTACCAACAGTGCCATGCCACTCCCTCTGCCTGCTTGTGTATCCTTGACGTTAAGCTTACAACTACAGTCGGCCCTCCTTATCCGCGAATTCAACCAACTGCGAAGTGAGAAAACCCGGAAGTGCTCTTCCAGCACTTATTGTTTGAGCATGTACAGACTTTTTTTTCTTGTCATTATTTCCTGAACAATGCAATATACAACTATTTTACATAGCATTTACATTGTATTAGGTATTATAAGTAATCTAGAGATGATTTAAAGTATACGGGAGGATGTGTGTAGGTTATCGTGGATCGGGATAAAAAAATCGGAAGTTCTCTTACTAAGTAGGTCGGAACAGGTACATCCGGTATTATTTAGCGTCAGTTAGTCAAACGTTTGCCTTAGTATATAGTATATATTTTACCTTTCATTTTTGTAATTTATTTTTTTATTGCAGTTCATCAAACAAACATTTCCATAAGATGTATTTCAGACATTGTACATATATATCATATAATCATATATATCACAAAATCTCCACAAAGTATTTATCTGGGGTATACACTTATAGAAAAGAGTGGAAAGAAAAAACAAGCAAAAGGAAAGAACTATGTGCAAGTAGGGAGTGATTTTTTTTTTACAACAGATTCGTTGATTTGTGAGAATAAAATCAGGCCTATGAGGCATTATGTAGTTAAACCATTTTTCCCAGTATGAATTAAATTGTTCCAGCTTATGATTAACAGATGCTGTTATCTTCTCCATTTTGTAAATGTCTATTGTAATTTCCATCCATGTATTTAAAGTTGGGCTCTCCTGTGATAACCATTTCCTAGTAAGAGTCTTTTTACCAGCCACCAACAGTATATTCATTAAATATTTATCTCTTTTCAACCATTCTTGAGGTATATATCCAAAATATATGGTCTTACTCTCCAAAGGTATTTCACATTTAAAGATGTCTTGTAGGGCATTGTGTATCCCCCTCCAATAGTTTTTGATAACAGGGCAGTCCCAAAAAATATGATAATGATTTGCATTTTGATTTCCACAATTTCTCCAGCAGACAGGGAGGCTACCATCATAATGGGATTTCTGAGAGGGTGTAATAAAATATCTTATCAAGTTTTTCCATCCAAACTCCCTCCATTTCTGTGAATTGGTACACTTCCAGTGATACCTCCATATTGTTGTCCATTCTTCCTCAGATATAATTATCCCTCCTTCCTTCTCCCATTTTGTTTTAATGTGTGAAGTCGAATGTGTTTTAAGATTTGATGTAGTGTTCTCACACAGGTGTAAAAACTCTGAACTAAACACGCAGTATAAACTGTAGTCAATGAGGCGCGATCCCAGTAAGATTACCGTAGATTCCGGATTTTAAGCTGCTACTTTTTTCCCACATTTTGAACAGCTTTGAACTTTGCGGCCTTTAAAACGGAGCGGCTAATACATGATTTTTTTCATGCCGCCTCGTAAACATTTTGCCTCATAACAGTAGACCAATAAAATTGATGAGTAGTTCACAGAGGTCCAATGAAATTGTACGATAAATCAAGCGCACTTTCACAATTAAATTATTGTAAATCAGTCATTTGTACTCACCCTCATCAACATGGAAAACACTCGAAGAAAAGCATTGTGCTGCCTTTATGGCAGTTATTTAGTTTATAATATTTTCGCTTAGTAATTCATTTTCTAGTTAAAGTTAGAAGAGTTTTAACTATATTTGTTTTCTGTACTACATCGCGGGATGCTATGACGTCACACCCGGTTTCGCCGCGTCTTGTGGGAAAAATGCCGTTTGCGATAAAACGGGACGGAGGGAGGGAGCGCATTACGCGAGCGGCTTTGGATCTGAGCGAACGCTGCTTTTAAGTTAAAGGCGATCAATAACTTTTCCTGGTAGGCTGCAGTATATATATTTTTTACCAGTCGTTAGGAGATATTGGAATGTTGTTCAGTAAAGAAGTATACGCAACGTATATTTAAAAGTAGCCGCGTTACAGGCACGGTTCGAAAAAAAGCATTTGCGATATGTATTTGTTTTTGTTACCATATGGATTTAATTAAAAGTTAAAAAATCCTCACGTGTAATATCTTTCTGTGTAAATATCTCATATTACAACGTGGGACACCTGCGGCCTAAAATCCGGTGCGGCCTGTACAATTAAAAAATTGATTTTATTTCTAAAATTAGAGCCAGCGGCTTTTAATCAGGTGCGCTCTGTAGTCCGGAATCTACGGTAACTGTTTACTGTTCACTCTTCCACATTAACGTATGGTGAAAACTGTTGATAAAACAATACAAAATGTATACAGTATTTGTTTCCTTTTTGGCATCACATTTACATCATAAATACTTGCAAAAATAAAACTACAACAAACTATATTACATTAAAGTACACCATAGTCAGAATCTACCTACGTCATCAACTGCTTTAAATACACTTCAACACAAACTATCCGCAACTCTTTAAATAACAAAGAACATAAACTTTATCAACCGTCATTACTTTTAACAGAATCAGCGTTAACATTTTTACTTCAACATATTGATTATCTTATGAACTTACGGCGTTGCTTCTATGATGTTTCTAGTGCGTAGAAAGAAAACTTTTCACATGCTGATCCTGCACACACAAGCCCCCTCCTTCCCGTTTCTCCAAACCGGTATTTTCCCACAGGACGCAGTGAAACCGGGTGTGACGTCAATGCATGCCGCGATATATCACAGACAACGAATTTACTTTCAACAACCTTAACTTTAACTAGAAAACAATTACAAACGAATTACTAAAACGAAAATATAATAAACTAAATGAATGCCTTAAGGGCAACACATTTGACAACCCCTTATACATGCTTGAACTGATTCTACTACCATTATCTGAATTATATGCTTTTCTAAAGAGCTCTATCAAGCATGTATTTGCCTTGGTTACATTTTTAAGCATCTTATTAACATATTGTCGCATGTGTAAATACCGATAAAAATCTTGTTTTTCTAATGTGTTACTCTTTAAGCATTTCAAAACTGAACAGTGTTCCTTCTTTCATTATGTTGCAAAGAACTGTTATTCCTTTAGCTGTCCAGTCCTTAAATCTAGCATCCAATTTATTTGGTGTAAAATCAGAGTCATATGCACACCATTTAAGAATTGTAATATCTCCCTCTGGATTATATTCTTTTATAGTAGTTTTCCATATTTTAAGAGTCAATTTCACCCATGGGTTATCAATAGTATTTATGTACCTTTGCAGGTTGTTATCAGCCAAAATTGCTCGTATGGGGATGGGAAGTACCTGCTTTCAATGTTTTTCCATTGACCATCATATGATGGGTTGTACCAACATATCACAGCTCTCAACTGTGCTGCAAAATAATAATTTCTAAGAGAAGGCAAGCCCCATCCCCGCTTTTCCTTTGCTAATTGCAAAGTTTTGAGATGAACTCTAGGCCTTTTACCCTGCCAAATATACCTTGATAGCATCTTGTTCCATTGATTGAATTGATTTTGATTAATCTCTATTGGTAGGGTCTGAAAGAGATATAATAGTCTGGCCAGTATATTCATTTTAATAGACTCAATCCTTGAACTGAGACTGAAAAAAGGAATCAGGCTCCATCTTGCCACATCTTCCTGAATTTTTTTATATAAAGGCTGATAATTACATTCTGATAATTTTGCCAAATCTTCTGGCATAACGATGCCCAAATATTTGAAAGACTCTGTGTGCCATGCCCAGGGGTATCGACTTTCAATTTCTCTTGGTGGGCTATAGTAATATGAAAGTAATCGGGTTTTATCTATGTTGATCTTGTATCCTGATAATTGACCATATTGTTCAAAGGATTGCATCAATTTAGGTAAGGAGTATGTTGGTTGCCCTAGGTAGATCAAAATGTCATCCGTATTACAAGCCAATTTATGCTCTGTCCCTTTAATAGTAATTCCCCTGATATCTTCATTTTGTCTGATGTATTGAGCTAATGGTTCCAGATATAACGCGAAGAGTAGTGGTGACCATGCACAACCTTGTCTCATGCCCCTTTCTAGGGTAAGACTATTTGATAATTATCCATTGATTTTAATCCTAGCAGTAGGATTGTCATATAGTGTCTGTATAGTTTTAATAATTGTGTCTTGGAAACCAAACCTATGTAAAACTCTGTAAAGAAAATTCCAATTAACCGAATCAAATGCTTTTTCATCGTCCACACTTATCACTATTGCTTCGATTTTTTTTTTGTATATGATCCATAATGTGAAGTGTCCTTCGTATATTGTCTTGAGTCTGGCATTGTCATATAAAACCTGTCTGATCATTACGTATCAGTATGGGTAGAAACTCCTCTAATCGTTTGGCCATAATGGAGGTAAATAACCTATAATCTACATTAAGAACGGATATTGGTCTAAATGACCCGCATTCCATTTTATCTTTGCCTTCTTTTGGTATAGCTGAGATTATTGCTTCCTTCCAACTGGGTGACATTTGTGCCTTTTTTAGAGCCCAGTTCAGTGTGGGGAGTAAAACAGGAATTGACTCATTTTTAAATTCTTTGTACCACTCTGCCGTATACCCATCTGATCCCGGTGACTTGCTTAATTTAAGCCTACTAATTGCAGGTTTTAATTCAACTTCAGTTATGTCAGCAGTCATCCTTCTATTTTGTTCTTCGCTTAAAGTGGGTAACTCTAGAGAATTCAAGAAGGTGTCCATTTGGGTTATGCTTCCCCCTGGAACTTCGGAATATAGCGTTTTGTAAAACACTTCAAAAGCTTCTTGAATTTCACTTAGCTTATTTTTTTTAATCATATTTGTTCTTGGGTCCCTAATTCTATGAATTGTATTTTCTGCTATCTTTTTTTTCAGTTTCCATCCCAGTATTTTCATAGATTTCGATCCACTTTCATAATGTCTCTGTTGCAGAAACATTAAGTTTTTCCTGATTTCTTGCGTAACCAAATTATTTATTTCATTCCTAATTCTTTTAATTTCTCCTAATGTATCCTGTGCCAAATTCAATTTGTGTTTTTTCTCTAGTTCCTTCAGCCTATTTTGTAATTCCTCTAATGTTTTATTCCTTTTTTTTTCTTATATGAAGATATCGCCATAATTTTCCCTCTTAAGACCGCCTTCAGAGTATCCCATAAAATGGGAGGTGAAACCTCTCCATTATCATTAATTTCTAAGTAGAGACCAATTTCTTTTTAAATTTGTTCCTTAAAGTACGGATCATTGAGTAGACTTGAATTTAGTTTCCAAATAGTATTCTTTGGTTGTAGGTCAAAATCAACAGATAAATATATAGGTGCATGGTCACTTATATCTATTGTCCCAATTCCACAGGTGTTTATTTTGTCTTTGTCTTTTCCAAATGTTATGAAATAGTCTATTCTTGTATATACAGAATGTGGAGCAGAATAATGAGTGTAATCCCTTCTGTCAGGGAAAAGGTCTCTCCATATATCAATTAAACCAAGATCCTCAAAAAGTGTATTAACTTTCTTATGTAAAGATTTTGTTTCATAGTTTTTTCTATTGGAAGAGTCTAAGTTTGGTTGTAATTGTAAATTTAAGTCTCCCCCACATATCAGGAGACCTTCTGTTTCCATTACCATAATATCAGTAATTTTCTGAAAGAAACCAATATCACTTCCTGGGGGTGCGTATATATTCAATAGTAACTGAATTGCCATCTGTATTCCCCCTTACCAGAGTATATTTGCCTTCTTTATCTCCCATTTCGAATATTTTTTCAAAATTTAGCTTACATGAGATAAGAATAGCAACTCCTCTCCTATGCCCTGATTTATATGAGGAGAAAAACAGATTAGTGAAGCCCATTCTCTTTAGTTTTTTATGCTCATTATCACTTAAATGAGTTTCCTGTAAATATACTACATGTGCTTGTTCTTTTTTCATTTTGGATAAAATTCTCTTATGTTTGATTAGATTTAATAGCCTATTTACATTAAAAGAAATGAATTTTACCTTGTCCTTAGCCATCTGTATTTATCTGTCAATGTATCATTGAAATTAGAATAAAACTTAATCAATCTATTCCCTGAACAAATAAGAACCAAGAAACTCAAATAATAACAAAAATAGCAATGAACGTGTGATTCCAAGGCTGAGGTCTCTGGTAAATGACCCTGCGTTGAGCTAGATGAAATGTCTAGCTGTGGGGGATAACCCCTCCTACTTGTGAGTTGAGGGCCGCCATTGCAGTATTCATAAAAGTCAGTGAACAAATCCATTACACAGAAAAGATTTCCCTGTGTACTCTTCCTATATATACATATATGCACACACACACACACACAAATATATATGCACACACACACACACACACACACACAAATATATACACACACACACACACACACACACACACACACACACACACACACACACACACGCATATATATTCTCATTTTGGTGGGGAAAAGGAGTAAGTGAGCGAATAAAGAATAACAACTAAGTAATATAAAATCCACATTATAATAAGTATTTCTTGAGATAGGTATATCATCGTGTACTTTTGCTTCTGTTTAGCTTCTCAACATTTTTAAAGTTAGCCAAACGTTATGGCTCTTCTGAAGGGGGTGAGGACTATCTTTGGGAAACTCCCTGTCTCTTCCTGATATGTTTCTCTCGGCTTCCTCCCGTCTCCTGCCTTCTCGTTTCTCGCAGTATTTCCCAAGCCGAGCGGGACAATTCATCAGCCAGGCTTTCTTTCGTTTTGGTCATGCCGGCCAACCCTCTGGCCTTCATGTCTGTAGTCGCCTCTTCCACTGTCTGGTACATCTGCGTCCCGTTGTCATAAAACACTCCGAAGTTTAGCAGGGTACGGAGTTTGAAATCTAATCTTATTTTACTTCAATACTCGCTTTACTTCGGAGTATTCTTTGCATTTCTGGAGGACCGTGGGGTGGGGTGGGGGTAATCTTGGTCGAAATATATTAATTTATCCTCTAAAAACACTCTTTTCTTACCCCAGGCCCTTCGTAGAATCTCCGCCTTGGTGCTGTACCGAAGAAATTTAATTATTATTGAGCGTGGCTTTCTATCCTGGGTAGGTTTCGGAACGAACGCGCGGTGCGCTCTTTCGACTTCCAGCTCCATAGCCGGGGGAAGATCTAGTGCGTCCCGCAGTAACTTTCCGACAAACTCCGTCATAGACGGGCCCTCCGATCCTTTGGGAACGTTGTAGATTCTGATATTTTTCCGCCGTGATCTTCCCTCCAGGTCAAGCAGTTTACCTTCTTGGTGATGTATTATTTTTATTGTCTTGCTCAGTATCCGCTCCACGTTTTGAACACTATCTTCCACCTTCTCAATGCGAGTCTCTGCCACCGCTATTTTTTGATTAACGCTGGCGAGCTCTGCCTTAATATCACGGAGCTGCTGCTTTATATCTTTCTGGACCTCCATTATTTCTTTCAGGATTTCGAAGACATTCGCCGCTTCGACTGAACGAGGCCCGGCGGCTGCCTCGCTAGCACGCTGTCGGGTCGGAGAGCCGCTCGCTACACTCCTCTCGGACGCAGGCTCCGCAGTGTTGCTTTTTTAATTTCCATTTCTTTTCCCCATTCTTGCCCCCCTTTTCAGTTCAAAATTTTTTCGAAAAATATTATATTTGATGGGTTAATGGGACTTAATACGCGTTTTTCTGGAGGAGCTAGAGACTTAACCTGCCATTCTCGATGATGATGTCACCGGAAACCGCCTCCTTGCTTTCTTAATAACCCTTGCATGGGGTATCTTATCAAAATCATATTTTACCTTTCTATGCACATAAAACACTTAAGGACGTATGTTTCAGTGCCGGGCTCGGGAATGAAAGTTCCCGAGTTCGATCCAGTGACAGATTGCTCCCTAGAGTGCTCTCCATCCGTGCCTGGTTGATGAGGAGGATCAAAAACCCAAAACCACAAAACCCAATAATTAAACCACTGCGTTGCTTAGTAATAATTGTAGCTTTCATCGGGGCAGGGCTTTTCTCACTTTATCCTTTAAAATTGTTCCGTTCGTTGACCGACTGCAGCCTAACGCTTTTCCAATGAATGATGGTGTTTCACCTCTTTCCGATTGCTTTATTATTTCCATTTTATTTTCAATCATGATTGTGATTATTTTCATGTACAGAAACACTGCGGATTCAGAGCTCCGCCGCCGGGTCCTAATGTCCACCGCAGTGAGACAGGTTAAATAAGGTCTGGGGTTCCGCTGGGTCCTAAGGTCCACAGCATTCAGGCAGGTTGAATAAGGGACTTGAGCATCCACGTTTTTCGGTATCTGGAAGGGGTCCCGGAACCAATCCCTTGCAGATAAGGAGGACCGACTGTACAGTCTTATTTCAGCCACAACACAGTGATGCCCATAACATCATACCTGCCAATCTCTAACTGTGCTGCAAGAACATCTACCTTATTCTGTACACTGTGTGCATTTAAATATAACACCTTCATTCCTATATTTATCGCTGTTTTAAATTCTGTCCCCGTTACACTGCAGCTCACTCCACTGACAGCTAATTTGCCCGATCATCTGCCTGTCCTTTCTGAAAGTCTCACTAATTAATTCAGATTCATTAAAGTTTGTTGTCTATTGATCCTGTTCACAGTTACTGTTCTATGGATTTGTAAGTACGCCCACAGAAAAAGAATCTCAGGGTTGTATGTGGTGTCATCTAAGTACTCTGATAATAAATTTTACTTAGAACTGCACACTGCCTCTGCTTGTTTATCAACAGCCCCATCATCAGCCCTATCACTCAGTTCCCTTCCTCCCACCAAATTAGATTAAACCCTCCTTATCAGTTCCAGCAAAACTGCCCGCAAGGATATTGGTCCCACTTGGGTCCAGGTGTTCTTTTGTACAGGTCATATCTTTCCCAAAAGAGATCCCAATTATCCAGAAATCTGAAATCCTGCAATCTGCACCAGTTCCTCAGCCACACATTCATCTTCCAAATCATCCTAGTAATACGCTCAGTGGCATGTGGCACAGGCAGCAATTCAGAGAATACTACCCTGGAGGTTCTGCTTTATAGCTTTCTACCTAGCTCCCCAAGTACTTTCTTCTGGACCTCCTCCCTTTTCCTACCTATGTCACTTGTGCCAATATGTACCAACACTTCTGGCTGCTCACCCCCTCCCCCTTTAAAGTGCTGTGGACCTGATCCAAGATGTCCCTGACCCTGGGAACTGGGAGGCAACATACCATCCACGTGTCTCTGTTGCATCCATAGAATCTCCTGTTTATTCTTCTAACTGTGGAATCCCGTCACTGCTGCTGTCCTCTTCTTCCTCCTTCCAAGCCATAGTGCCAGACTCAGTGATAAAGACCTGATGGCTGCGGCTTCTCCCTGGTAGATTGTTTCCCGCCCCCCCCCCCCCCCCCACCCCAACAATATCCAAAGCGATATACTTATTATTGAGAGGAATGGTGACGGGTAATCTGCACTGGCTATCTATTTCCTTTCCCTTTCCTGACAGTCATGCAGGTACATGCCTCCTGGAACCTATGGGCGACTTTACTCCCTATAGCTCCTATTAGTCGCTTCCTCAGTTTCCCTTATGACCCGAAGGTCATCAAGCTGCAGCTCCAGTTCCTTAACATGGTCTCTGAGGAGCAGCAGCTCAGTGCACCTGTTGAAGATCTGATTATCTGAGAGCCTGAAGGTCTCCTAGAATTCCCAAATTTCTCACAGTCCCTGGTGCCATCCTCACAGCTCTAAGTATGCAGTAACAGAGGAAGAATGAAGAAGAAACTTACCAGATACTTACCTCGCCAAGCCCGTTCTCACTCAAGCCTTCCCACTCCAACACTGGTCCACTCCAAAAATTGCCACTCTCTGCCCTACTTTTATATCCCCTTGCTAATGATCTATGATTTGATTAGAACACCGGAAAAATGGGTCTGAGGTGGGAGTGAGAGATGTTAGCAAGATAACTGGAGGAAGCATGTAATTTTTCTGGTGATTTTTTTGGGGATTTATTTTCATGTAATGCAATATACTGCTGTTAATGCCTTCAAGAGTGTCCTGCTCCATAAAAGGTGATAGGGGAATATTAACTTGCCCGACAAACTGCAGGCTTATCTGGCTTTTCATTACTGATGGAATATTATTTTGCACTTGAAATTACTGCTAAATTTTATTCTGCTCAAGTGGGCTTAATCTAAGCATTTTGTATAATCTGCAAAGTAGATTTTTTTTACTGAATTCTCTTTCATTTGGGTTACTCTTTAGAAATTACAAGGTCAGTTGCAGCTCTGTTTGAATGAGCAGTGGTGCTCAGTACAGAATTAATTGACCTATTATAGCAAGGTTTTAAATTGCTGCAGAACACTTACTAAGGTAATTTGATGACTTTGGCTTGCCTAATTTAGTAAATAAAAGTTTGTTTTAAATTAAAAATCAGAAAGCTACTTATAATTTTGATTGACTTTTGGATGGGATTCTCTGATTAGAAAGGACATAATGTAAGGGACTAGTAATATTATATAGCTTTACTTTGATATATAATTACATCACTTTATCTGCAAAAATTGCACTCACTCATCAATGCATTACATTTATTAGTTGTACTTTCCATTTACATGACATAAAATTTCAGAAGAGGCTTGCAATCAATCTGTTCTGTGGCATCAAAGAGTGCTTTTTTTTAAAGCTCTTTACCACCAAAATTAAAAGCACATTTTCTGTATTGTGCTAAATAGTTTTCAGTGTTATTTCAATGGATTGTTGAGCAGTCAAAAATAATTAGATAATTTTGCTGTAACAATAAATCTCAATTAAAATTAACATCATGCTTGTGTTATTAAAGTCATGAAATTATTCTTGTCAAAGCATCTTAAGAGGTGTGAGAATTTTCTATCTGCTGAATTTTCTGCATTGTATTTTACTGTGCATTTGTGTATGTACTTTGGCTTATCTACTCATTAATATGCATCTCCTGCTTTTTTGATCCATTTTCTACAAAGATCTGATCGCTTAACTTCTTTTTATGATCTCCCAATTTGCTGATATTATTCCTACCCTCAATCAGAGGTTGTTAGTTCTTAAAGATAAAAATCCCAGAACCTATTAGCATTGTTTCTTAACAAAATGCTTGAAAATGTTTTTGTATCCCAAATCTACACCCATCATTGTCACATATTTTCATCCCTGTAGCAGTACTAAAATGATTATTATTAAATTCGTAATTGATATGATGTGATTATTAGCATGAAAACTCTGTCTGACAATGCACTGCTTCTCTATCACATTTGTCTTCTTCAGAACTGGTTATCATTGCAGTCTTTCTCCAAAACCTTTTGTTGCTTGGTATGGTCTGTTTTGTTGTGTTTTATGTTGTTTTGCTGAGCTTTGTTGGCGACTCTTGAAGGTGGCCTCCAGCACATCCTTGGGTGTGTTGGTGGTTAATGCAAGTGGCACATTTCACAGTATGTTTTTATGTACATGTGATAAATAAATCAAAATCTGAAAATCTGAATCAAAGAAATCTTCAAGAATGAAAGAATAATAGATCTTGTATGTTGAATATTTTATGTAGAAAATGATTTTTTTCTGTTGAAGCAGTGAGATGCGTTAACGTTAATTAATTGAAAGAAAACTAGTATTTCTGTTGGAGATCTCTTGAGCTGTATGATCTTTGTTTTCATGTAAATTCCATGCTTGGCATTCATTTGTATGTATATGCTTGTTTGCAACTTCCCATTTACAGAGCATGCAGAATTTGCTATTTGTAGGCCCATTTCCTGCAAATTTGTTATTTCAATGTATATTGTTGCTATTGATAACTCTCATGGAAAACTACATTTTGGGCAATAAAAAAAATCCTGGATTGCTGTAACAGTATGGTTGTACAGTATGAAATACAATCAATCTTTTGAGGTCTTATTTTTCTGAAAAAAATCTTTATTCTGATGCTGTTCACATTGTCACTTATATTTTGTTTTTAAATGCTTACGCTGCTCCTTTCTTTAACTTGGATTTTATAATGACTTCATCAGCAACATTACTGCAGATACTCTCATAGCTCTCTTCCACCAGCCTATCAGACTGATTAACTCACGCTGATTTGAGTGTAGTTCTATGTTACATTGACTGTTCTATTTATTATAAATGATTATAAATTACTATGATTGCACATTGCACATTTAGATAGAGACGTAACATAAAGATTTTTACTCATCTATGTGAAGGATGTGAGAAATAAAGTCAATTCAATTCACTAATCGCAGGAGGTTCTGCAGATAGATGTTGGAAATCTTGTGAACACAAACTCAAGTCAGGCACCACCTATGGAGGGGCATAACAGTTTACATTTCAGGTTGAGATAATGCCACATCAGTACTCCTGAAGGATCTTGGCCTAAAACGTCGACTGTTTATTCCTCTCCATATTTGCTGCCTGACCTGCTGAGTTTTCCAGCATTTCTGTGTGATATACTCATAAATACTGATGCTGTGACTATGTCTTCCTGGCCAGTTTGTAATTCTCTTTTAGAAAAGATTGTATTAATGCTGATGTTTTTGGTTGGCCTGTATCTCATAATGTGATGTCTGTTCATGTAAAAGCAACAAAATAGCACTTAATTTTAATAGGCTGGTTCTTGTTGAATCTTGCCTGCACCTGATTATTTGACCTGTGGCTTTTGAATAGTTTCCGAATGCTTTTTGCTTTCAGCAACACAAACTACTGAATTTAATGTAAATAATTAACAACCCCATTTAAAGATTAATTAAACATTTAGAAATTATTGAAGATGGAGTATAACAATTTTACTTCCTTTTCCCTAGTACAACAATTATCTCACCGACTCTTCAAGGCTATGCCTCTCTCAGAACGATTCCCCACAAAATTTGCCATATCTCTTCTATTTTCTTGTAACCTATTTTCTTTCACAAAGCCATTAATGCCACACAGATTCTCCGACCATCCATGTCCACTTGGATTGAGTACCTAATTAATCCCTTCACTCTTACCCTTTTAGTTGGTGATTCCCTGATTTTGTTAATGGTTTGTGAATGTCCTGAACATTTAATCCCTATTTCCTCCGTGGATTCATGTGCCTATTGAATATGCTCTTCCCCCCTCCCATTATATATACTATATATTCTGAGTTCTAAATCCCTTTTGTATATTGTGGAGTGCTGTTGTCACAATGCTTTTGATTCAGGTAAATGTCATTCTGTCATCACTCCTCTGCAAAACAATAAGCAAGCACACCCCACACATATGGTTGCAAGAAAAAAAAGTTTGTGAACCCTTTGCAATTACCTGTTTTTCTGCGTTAATTTTCAAAAAATGTGATTTGATCTTCATCTACGTCACAATAATAGACAAGCACAGTCTGCCTAAACTAATAACACACAAACAATTGTACCACTTCTCGTCAATGCTGAGTGCACCATTTGAACAATCACAGTCTAGGTTCAAAAAAGTATGGGAACCTCTGGGCTAATGCCTTCTACAAAAGCTATTTGGAGTCAGGTGTTCCATTCAATAAGGTGAGATTGGAGGTGTGGGTTGTTGAGGTGCTCTGCCCTATAAAATGGACAGCACAAAGTTAGGTTACTAACAGAGCCTGCTCTTCTCAAGAAAGATCTGTTTATGTGCACCATGCCTTGATCAAAACAACTTTCAGAGGACCTTGGAAGGAGAATTATAGAGATGCATGAAGCTGGAAAAGGTTATAAAAGCATTTCTGAAGACCTGAGTGTTAATCAGTCCCCAGTAAGAGAAATTGTATACAAATGGAAGGAATTCAGTACTGTTGCTTCTCTCCTTAGGAGAGGGCATCCTGCAAAGATTACGCCAAGAGCACAATATGCAATGCTGAAAGAGGTGAAAAAGAACCCAAGGGTAATAGCAAAAGACCTGCAGAAATCTCAAGAACTTGCTAAAATCTCTGTTCTTGTGTCCAGTATAAGAAAACTCTGAACAAGAATAGTGTTCATGGAAGGATCTGGAGAGGAAACCACTGCTCTCCAAAAGAAAAAAAACATTGCTGCACATCTCAAGTTCGCAAGAGTCTACCTGAATGTTCCACAACACTTCTGGGACAATGTTCTGTGGCCAAGTGAGACAAATATTGAACTTTTTGGCAGAAATGCACACTGCTGGGTTTGGAGGGGAAAAGGGCACTGTATACCAAAAGCTCATCCCAACTGTGAAGCATGATGGAAGGAGCATCATGGGTTGGGGCTGCTTTGCTTTCTCAGGGCCTGAACAGCTTGCAATCGTTGAAGGAACAATGAATTCAAAATTGTATCAAGATATTTTACAGGAGAATGTCAGGGTAGTGGTCCGTCACCTGAAGCTTAAGAGAAGTTGGATGATGCAACAAGACTAGGATCTGAAACACAAAAGTAAATCTTGGATTGGCCAAGTCAGAGTCTAGTTTTAACCCAATTGAGATGCTGTGGCATGACCTGAAGAGGGCTGTTCATTCAAGGTGTCCCAGAAATATTGATGAGCTTAAACTGTTCTGCATGGAGGAATGGTCTAAAATTCCTACTCGCCCTTGTGCAAGTCTGATTAGCAGCTACAGGAAATGTTTGGTGGAAGTTACTGTTGCTTATAGAGGTTCTACCAGTTATTAAATACAAGGGTTCACATACTTTTTCCAGCCTGGACTGTGAGTGATTAAATAATGTGTTCAATAAAGACATGAAATGAATCAGAATCAGGTTTAATATCACCAACATATGCTGTGAAATTTGCTAACTTAGCATTAGCAGTACAATGCAATACATGATAATATAGAAAAGAAGTAAATCAGTTACAGTAAATATAGGTATGTATATTAAATTGCTAAATTTAAAAAGTGCAAAAACAGAAATAATATAAAAAAGTGAGATAACGTTCATAATTTCAGTGTCCATTTAGGAATCAAATGACAGAGAGAAAGAAACTGTTCCTGAAACACTGAGCGTGTGTCTTCAAGCTTCTGTACCTCCTTCCTGATGGTAACAATGAGAAGAGGGCATGTCCTGGGTGATGGGGGTCCTTAATAAAGAGCACCGCTCCTTGAAGATGTCTCAGATACTGTGGAGGCTAGTACCCAAGATGGAGCTGACTAATCTTACAACTTTTTGTAGCTACTTTCGATCCTGTGTAGTAGCTTCTTTCAGTCGCGCACAGGATCGAAAAGTACAATTGTTTGTGTTTTATTAGGTTAGGCAGATTATGTTTGTCTATTATTGTGACTTAGATGAAGATCAGATCACATTTTGAGTAATTAATGCAGAAAGCCAGGTACTTGCAAATGGTTTACAAACTTTTTCTTGCATCTGTGCTTGTTATATTGAATATCAATGATGCCATTAAATGTTGAGAGAATGTGTCAAGACTTTTGAAGATGGAGATGATCATATGGCAAAAATATTGTTTTTAAACTTGTGAAAGGAATCACTCACATTGTTCATTCCTCAGTTCAAATAGAAACACATTTGTTTGACCCAATCTGGCACTTGTAGTTGAGAGAGGGTAGTCTATACATTCTGAAAATTTGTTCTGAATATGGTATTTTTACATATAATTAAATAGATGGTACAGGCATTGCTTATGTGCACATTTTTTATTATTTGAAGCTTTTGAAAGAAACAGTGCAATTATTTATAAACATACCAATTTTTGATGTTTTGATAAAAAGGTCAATAATAAAGGGTAAAAATACATTGTTCTGGGAAACTTATGTTGAAATGGTGTCTACTTGTTCTATAATATTATTTTAGTGAAGGCTAAACCATAAAATATTGCTTTAACATTTAGCTCAATGCTCTGTGTAATGACTTGATCTGTATAAATACTATACAAAACAAGCATTTCATTGTATCTTGGTACATGTGACAATAATATACCAATATAGCTATGCATTACTCTAAAATACCAATATAGAAACTCTTTATAACTGCTTAGTAATAATTCTCTGAATCAGTGTAGTATGTTTGGCATCTTAGTGATTGTATTTTATGGGTATCCTAAACTACCATACTTTGGTCTTGTACATGTTAAATATTATTTCTAATTTAACATGCTGTACCAAAGATATTCATATTTTATGACCTCATCTGTTGGTTTTTCTATGATTTAAAAACTTGACACAAAAGTATATCTATGGTCACAATGTTGTTGGAAAGACGCTGTCAAATTGGAGAGCGTATGGAAAAGATCTGGAAAGATACTGCCTGGGCTAGAGGGTGTGAGATCTAGGGAGAAAATCTTTATTTTTGGAGCATAGGAAAATGAGAGAGATCTCATTTATAAAATTTATAAAATCATGAAGGGAATAGACAAGGTGGATGGATGGTCATAGGCATTTCCCAGAGTTGGCGAGTCCAAAATTAGAGAGCACAAATACAAGATAAGAGGAGATATTTAAAAGAAACTGGAGAAGTAACTTATTTATACAGAGGGTCGTGAGTATCTGGAATGAGCTGCCTGAGGAAGTGGTCAAGGTGAGTACTTTTGCAATGTCTAAGAGGCATTTGGATAGGTTCATAGAGGGAACGGCTTGGTGTAACAGAGAGGTGTGGTAGGCATGGACCAGATAGGCTGAAAGGCCTTTTTCTGTGCTGTATTACTCTGAGGTGCCGCTACTTTTCCATTCAGTACCATTTTCTTGCATGTCCCTTAACATTCAAAAAATATGTTCGTAAGTATTTTGAAAATATTCTGTGATGTGCTAAACACCTCCCTGCTTTCTTGGGTATGGAATTCCAGTTTTAATGTCCTTGGTGTGAAGAAATTTCTCCTTGTCCTGAATAATTGACTCCCTCATTTTGAGACTGTAACCTTGGATTTTTAGACAGAGTAGCCAAAAGTAATATCTTCATATACCCTGTCAAATCCCATAAGAATTATGTATGTTTGAATGAGATCACATCTTAGGGTTTGAAACAAGTTATCTTCACTATTTTCCAACCATGAGTGTCTTAGGCATAAATAATCCAACATGACTACGCAGTGTTGTGATTTTACAGGGCAACTTGTGGAACTAAAACAAAACCTGTTTATATTAACTACCCTTGTAGGAAACTCAGGAAAAATATCAGGAATTGGCAAGACACCCAAACATTTTCACATAATAATGCTGTTTCAGACACAAATAGTCTTGCCCTCTGCCTCTCTTCTTTACATCTCATCCACCTACCTCTTCACATCTTGCACTTGCTCTTCCATATCACTGAAGTTTCCTATTCCTCTTCCTCATACAGTAACTTAGCCGCTTCCTTGAATATCATCACCTTCCTTTAGCCTCTGCACCTCCTCCCTCTCAAGGCACACTTGGCTTTACTTTGTCTACTCACCTGGCAACATGCTCATTGATACATAATAGAATATAAAAACAATATTGTAAGAGCTGCACATTGGGTTAATGAGAATCATCACTAGCTCTTTGCCCCTGCTGTGAAAATATCACTCTAAACTCTAGTGGGTATAGGCAGCTGATTTGTTTGGAGCTTTGTATGTGAGATGTTTAGCATGTATATTAATCAAATTGAAAATTATGTCCTCTGATTTTTTGATGCTTCTTGCAAAAATAGTAAATACTAAAGCCTTTGTAGTACAGAATTATTATTTGCTCTTTGTAATTGTTGAAAAATTATCTATTTAGATATTGGTTTTGTATTCTACTTCGACAAGCTCATCAGAATACATGTATTCAAATGACTAGGGATGGTATGGGTTCATAGAAGGTATTGTGGGCAGCAAATTGCATATTTCAGGTGGGCCATTTTTAGTTTTTAGGTAGTTGCTAAGTATACATTTGTCAGTCTTTTTGGGAAGTCTAAGTATTGTATACTTGCACTTGAATTTAGAATTTGGAATTTTGAGTATTTTAGTTAATGTTCAGTTTTCTTGCATTTTTTAAAGAGGTGGATAGTCAGAGGCTTTTTCCCAAAACTGGAATGGCTAGCACAAGAGGGCACAGTTTTAAGGTACTTGAAAGTAGGTACAGAGGAGATGTCAGGGTTAAGTTTTTTTTAACGCGGTGAGTGCATGGAATGGGCTGCCGGTGACGGTGGTGGAGTCAGATACAATAGGATCTTTTAAGAGACTCCTGGGTAGGTACATGGAGCTCAGAAAAATAGAGGGCTTTGGGTAACCCTAGGTAATTTCTAAGGTAAGGACATGTTTGGCACAGCTTTGTGGGCCGAAGGGCCTGTATAGTGCTGTAGGTTTTCTATGTTTCTATGTATAGCACAGCAGCAGCCTCTTCTAGCCCAACGAGCCCATGCCACCCAATTACACCCATGTGACCAATTAACCTACTAATTAGTATGTCTTTGGCGTGTGGGAGGAAACTGGAGCATCTGGAGGAAATTATGTGGTCACTGGGAGAATGTACAAACACTTCACAGATAGCATCAAAATTGAGCCTGCTGGGGAATCTGCAGCAGGTACCTGACACCCACGGTGTTTTCCCCTTTAAATGGTCACAGACAGGTTTTATTTATCAAGGCATATTTATCACACTTATGTTTGATCAGTTGTTCAAAGCTAACTTTACACAGTTATTTGACCAGATCAAACTGGATCTTGAGCGATGGAGCATTCTTCCTATTTCTTGGCTTAGCTGAATATCCTTGCTCAAAATGAACATTCTTCCTCGTCTGCTCTATCCAATACAAATGATTCCAGACATTTTCACCTAACAATCTCTTGAAAAAATAAATGGCTGGTTTGTTTCTTTCATCTGGAACAAAAAAAGACGCTGTATTAGAATGTCTAAGTTACAGCTTCCCAGTAGTCTAGGGGGTCTGGATTTACCTACCAGACATCAAAAAATATCAATTAAGTTCCTTTTTATCTTTTATGGTTGACTGGGTTTTCAGGGACCCCTTCTCAATTTGACTAGACATTGAAACCTCACAAACAAAATGCCCTCTTATTAATTTGCTTTTTCTTAATACGATGAAACTAGTTAAGGAATATTGTCACAATCCAATAATAATTAACACAATCAGGGCTTGGAGGGTGGTGTGACAAATTGAGGACAACACAGCAAAAATATCACCCTTCACTCCAATAACCGGCAGTCCAGATTTTCAGCCTGGCATATTGGATTCTGGATTTAAACTTTGGATTTCTGAGGGTATTTTTCATCTAGGAGACTTGTTTGATGAAAAAACAATGATGTCTTTTAGTCAAATAGTACAGAAATTCAACATACCTAACAAGGATCTTTTTTGTTTCTTTCAGATAAGAGATTATATACAGAAAAAAAACATCGTTGTTAACTGATTTCTATAGTTCTGACATAGAAAAGAGGGTGTTCTGTTCTAAGGGTGGAGTTTCTATTAGTACTTTTTACTGCATCCTGTGGGAACGTTCTTGTGGAGAGGCTGAGCAGCTGGGAAGGGTCTGGGAGGGAGAGCTGGGAGTAGAAAATACAGCTGAAACACGAGAAGACGTCTGTGATAATGCAAAGAAAATTTCAGTTTGTAATAGAACTAAAGCATTGCAACTCAAAATTCTGCATAGAGCCCATCTGACTCCAGATTGTCTCTCGAAATTTATGATGGGGGTTTCTCCAATGTGTTCTAAATATAAAGTAAATGCTGTAACTTTCACCCACTGTTTTTGGACTTGTCCTAAACTTCAGGCATGCTGGAGTGATATTTTGGGTGAAATAGAAAAGATTCTGAAAATGGAGCTTGAACTGGACCTAATGCCTTTTCTCTTAGGCCTACTCAACAATCGTATTATTAATACACATCAGAAAGAAGTTTTTAACATCCTGACTTTTTGTGTGGGGAAGAACATTTTACTTCTCCCTATAGATGCTGCTTGGCCTGCTGTGTTCCACCAGCATTTTGTGTGTGTTGTTGTTTGAATTTCCAGCATCTGCAGATTTCCTCATGTTTGCTCTAGAACATTTTACTTCATTGGATATCCGATAAGGCCCCTGGACTTTTTGGTTGGTGTAAATTAATCATGGAATACATTCTTTTGGACTTTTTAACATGTATGGTACACTCAAAAATAAATAGTTTTTATAAAACATGGCAACCTTCTCTGCAATATGTTGATGTAAACCTGTCTGCTATACTAATAAGGGCTTTTGTATAGGATGCGGTGGTGATGTCTATATTTTGATGGAAGTGTTCTGATAGCTGATATCTGTGAGGGGAAGAAATGTAAATATGTTTGAAAATTGAAAGTTTTGTTATGCTGAGCAAAAGAAAATTTAAAAAATATATTAAAAATTGAGCCTGGGTTGCTGGCACTGTAGTCACATTACAATAACTGCCTCGCTACTGTGACATATTCTGTCTATCTCTGTATCAGAGAAATACCTTTGTATTACAGAGATGCTTTCAGAAATGTATTTATTTGGATGGACATTGAAATGTCCTGTAGTAAAATGTGGAGCATGAACAATTATAGTAAACATACACTTTGGAATAACCTGAAGTGGTGAGCTTTGGAAGTACATTTGACTGCACGTGGACCAGAGCAGCAAAAGCAGTACTTTTAAAATTTCTAACATCTGAATTCCTAGGTATAACGTCATGTAGGCACCAAGCCTAATGAAGAAATATTAAGGTTAATTATAAAGCATAAGATTTGTGTTTTAAGGTTCATCTTAAGGTATGGGAATGTCAAGTACTAGAGGGCATAGATTAAGGTGAGAGGAGGGAAGTTTCAAGGAGTTCTGCATGGCGCGTAGTACTTGCAGTGCACTGCCAGGAGAGATGGTGAAAGCAGATATGATAGCAACATTTAAGAGACATTTAGACAGGCATATGAACAGATAGGAGATTGACTATATTGAGACTAATGGGTTAAGTTTAAGTTGGCATCATAGTTGGCACTGATATAATTGACTGAATGGCCTGTCCTTGTGCTGTATTGTGTTATGTCCCATAGCATACAATGTGATTGATAAATGGAATTTGCTGCAAGTTAGAACACAGGGAGGAAAGATAGAATGAATGACTCAGATTTCCCAGAAATTTGTTGAAACGATCAGATCTTTAGTTAACAATAGTGAACATGAGCTTCAGAAGCTGATGGGGTGAGATAGAGCCAGGCAAAAATATGTAGGTCCAAATAAGTGGTTAGAAAATAGAACGGTGCTGCATTGAACCTTTCCTGCTACATAGACCTTCATTGTTCTTTTATCTCTCTACCTAAGAGTTTATTAAATGTACCTAATGTATTTGCCTCTACCATTACCCCTTGCAGTGCATTCTGTGCACTTACCACTCTTTGCAAAAGAAAAACTACTATCTCTGAGATATCCCCACCACATACCTTTGTCCAGTCACCATAAAAGTATATTATCTGATATTAGCCATTACCACCATGGGAGTGGGGTGGGGTGGGGGGTGGAGGTGCTGGTTGTCCACTTTATCTATGCCTCTGATCATCTTATACAACTCCTATCAAGTTTCCTCTCTTCCTTCTTCATTACAAAGAGAAAAGGTCTAGCTTGCTTAATTTTTCTTTGGAAGAGATGTTCTCTAATCCAGGTAGCATTCTGGTAAATCTACTCTGCGCTGTCTGTAAAGCTTCTGCATCCCTCATGTAATGAGGTTACCAGAACTAAATACAATACTCCCAAGAGTGATCTAACTAGAGTTTTATAGAGCTGCAGCATTACCTCGCGGATCTTGAACTCAATCCCCCGACTAACAAAAGACAAGCACAGCCCCATACACTTAATTTACATGACAACTTTGAGGGATCTTTGGACTTGGACCCCAAGATCCCTCTGTTCCTCCACTCTGCTAAGAATTGTGCCATTAACTTTGTATCTGCCATCGGGTTTGATTTTCCAAAGTGTATAAGAATCAGAATCAGGTTTATTATCACCGGCATGTGACGTGAAATTTATTAACTTAGCAGCAGCAGTTCAATGCAATACATAATCTAGCAGAGAGAGAGAAAAATAATATTGATAAATAAAATAAAACATAATAAATAAACAAATCAATTATGTATATTGAATAGATTGAAAAAATGTGCAAAAACAGAAATACTGTATATTTTAAAAAAGGTGAGGTAGTGTCCAAAGCTTCAATGTCCATTTTAGAATTGGATGGCAGAGGGGAATAAGCTGTTCCTGAATCACTGAGATTGACTGATAAAAGCAAGCAAAGTTTATTAATGTCATTAGCAACTTTGATTAGAGATGTTTTGATATGATGGCAGAGAATGAAGTAATTGAAAATCACTTAAGCATTCAATAGATGGGCATAAATTTCAGAGATTGTGCAATGAAATGGTAAGATTGATTGTGGCACCTTGAAAAGAGGGACGGTTGAGGTTTTTGAGCTGAAGGATAATGGCAGATTTGCCGGCAATATAGCATTTCCTGAGAATAGACAATTAACAAAAAGAGCTAAAAAGAGAACAAAGAAATGCAAACTTTAGTCTAGTGGTCAAGGAACACTGACTGATGGTCTTAGTCAATATGTCAAAGTCCATGTACTGCCCACACTGATTGCGAGCAAAAAGGGTAATGGGTGTGCAAGGTGGCATGGAGATGGGAAAATAGGCTTGAAGATTGTTTGCAATGTGGAATGGTTAAGGACAGAGATGGGGATTCTGACATCAAAGTTAGTCTGTTGGTATGTGTAGCCAAAGCTGCAGAAAAATGATTAATGGGGATAGCTGGGATTTTGGCATGTAAGTAAGTTGGGAAAGCTACTTTTTCTTTTTTTCCCCCAGGATGTAGGTGGACAAAAGTAGTATTTGAAGGAATATGAGTGGTGGGCAGTACATTAAAGTATCAGAAATCACATTATCTGTTACTGAGTTGGAAGCAGAAAGGCTACAAGAGCTGGCAAGTACAAGGATATTTTCTTGAGGAGTTTATATGGAGAGTGAGATTAAGAAATGGGAGGATGATGACCTCAAAGAATGAATTAAGATGAAGGTAGAAATTACACATGTTATGTTACTTGATCTATAAAGTTGAGGAAGAAGGTAACTAATGAAGATATCAGTGGAAAAATGTATATAGTACATGGATGGATAGTAGTGGGGGGATTTAAACCAAAAGGTGAGAAGTTTGGAACAACCTAAGATGCCCCAAAACGGGAGAAAATCACAGATGTGTAGAGAGCAGTCCAGCAGGTGGAGTGGGGCATGACTTGGTAATAGGATGCACACTGCTGCTGCAGTAATCTTGGCAGAACAAGTGGTGTAAGATTAAATTAATGAAAATGCTTAATTTTGGGTGTCTTCACTAAGGTTTTTGTCAGGTTGTGATGGTGATTTAATTAAAGGTTCTTGAACTGGAAGAAAATGTTTAGGAAGTTGATAATTCATATTCTGGAAGGTTATTGGATATGAAAGAAATGAACAGTTCATGAAGGGTGGGAAGGTCAGTGAGAGAAAAGGTTGGGGTTCCTTGCAAGGAGGTGATGATGCCTCTCTCTGGGTACTTTAGAAGTTGAAAAGGAACACAGGAAGAAATTTTAATCATGAGGGAGTCTAGGGTGGGATGATGATAAAAGTAGAAGGTTGAGTACTGTTGAAGATTTGGTATTGTATTTGGAATAACAGGTTGCTCAAGAGCCACTACAATAGTCCACCATTCCCACCTGCTTCAAGAAAACCTCCATCATTCTAGTCCTCAAGGAAAATCTTGTCCTGGCTCAATGACTATTGATCATTGCCTATAAAACTTAAGATAATGAAGTGCTTTGAAAGATTAGCCCACAGCAATACCAGCCTCCTGTTTGATCTTGGCTCCTTGTGATTTGCATATTGGAAAACTAGGTCTCTAGAGGACACTGTATCCCTTGCACTACATTCAGCAGTAGATCACCTTGACAATAAGAATACATTTGTCAGGATGCTAAACATCAATTACAGCACAACTTTCAACAACACAACACAATACTGAAGAATACTGTCCTAACCCTCAGTCCTAGTGCTTCCCAAAGTTGAGTGCTCAGTTCCATGCTCTACTCCATGTGCTGAAATACAGTGGTGTGTTGATCATTTCTAAGTTTTCCATTACAGGTGTCCCCCACTTTAAGAATTTTCACTTTACGCCACTTTGCTTTTACAAAAGACCTATATTAATCACCTGTTTTCGCATTACAAAGAGGATTTTCGCTTTTACAAAAATTTTTCCCATGTAAATTAATGGTGCTTCGCTTTATGCCATTTCGGCTTAAGAAAGGTTTCATAGGAACACTCTACCTTTGTAAAGGGGGGACACCTGTATCTCCACTGTTATTAGGTTGGATCAACGATAGTAATGCAATGGAGTACAGGTATGAGATCGTAAACCTTGTATCATGGTGTTAGAATGACAACCTAGTTCAAAATGAAAGAGCTGGTAGTTGACCCAAGGGATGGGGTAGGGTGGGGTCGTGCGATGGTGAACACAACCCTGTCCTTGTCAATGGAGCTACAATAGAGCTGGTTGATAGTTTCAGATTCCTTGACATTCATATCATCAGCAACCTCATCTGGTCCCTCCATACTGATGTGGTGATTTAAAAGAAAACATTGGTTTCTTGGGCACCTGAGAGAATTTGACGTATCCTCAAGAATTCTGTTGAACTATTACAGATGCACTTCAGAAAGCATCTTTATTGTTTGCACATCGATATAGTGTGGCAACTACTATTCTCTGGATCAATGGAACATGCAGAGAGTAGTAAACACAACCCAATCCATTACTGGATCTTCACTTTCTTCCATGTGATCTATCTTCATAGTGGATTGCTTTAGGAAGGCTTATGGTATCGTCAAGGATGTCTAATACCTTTTATCTCTTGTATTTTTTGGGAGAAGATACAGGAGCTTGAAAGACTGGATTACCATGTTCCCCATTGCTATAAAATTACAAAAACAATCACCTCTTTCACATACCTTTCCTTGTGGTACTGCTGCCACATTATTGGACTCTTAATTCTACCTTTTCTGGTTACTCCATTATTGTCACTAGCATTTCTTTTTGCACTACTTCAAATTGCACTACAATCTTTGTATCATTCTGTTCTTTCGTAGTAGTTGTATTACCATGTATAGTTTTTACTCTGTGAGCTTTGTGTGTAAAGGAATTTCATTGCACTCCAGCATATATAATTATAAATTAGTCTGAATCTGAGAAATGGAAGTGATGGACTTAGTAAAGAGAAAAAAAAGGGGGAAATATTGAAAAAGAACACTAATATTTAAGTAGGAAACCTTGCTAATGTACGAATTATTATGTTTTGTACAGAGCATTTGGAGTATTCTGTACAATTTTAGTCTCCTAACATAAGAAAGGAATATACTATTAGACGGAGTGAATCTTCAGTGCACAAGATTGGTTCCAGACATGGTGGTTGGTTGTAACAGGAGAGATTAGAGAATATAGTCCAACTGTATTTTCAAGAATGAGAACTGCTTTTTTTTTATTGAAGCAAAAGGAATGACAGGCAAAATGCAGATACGCAGACCTAAATAGTTTATGTCATACTCTGAGACTGAACTCTAGCTGACCAATTCATACCCGGAGTCGGAGCCTCACAAATAGGGGTAGGGCGTTTAGGAGTGAAATGAGAAGTTTCCATACTCAGTGGGTAGTGTACTGCTGGAATTCTGAGGGATGTGGAGGCTTGGTCATTTATGTTCACTCAAAACAAGGATCAATAGATTTCTGGATTTTGATTGAATCAAGGAATATGTAGATACTGCAGTAAAATGGCACAGGTATAAGATTGGCAATGATCTCATTGAATAGTGAGGAAGGTTTTAAGGACTAGGTGGCTGCTGTTATTTTTTGGTTGTTTTGAAAAGGATTACAGTATCAGGGAATGATAGAGATCTAGACTTAATATCCAAAGATAGTATGGTTAAAGATGAGGTGTAGTCTATATGAAGTATTGGTGAACCATTTTCCAGCTTCAGAAATAGGTGACATATTTGAATGAAGTCCAGAATCGGAATCAGAATGAGATTTAGTATCACCAACAAATTAGTTGTAATGTGGCAGCTGTACATTGCAATACACAATAAAAAATTTATTAAAAATGTTAAATAAATAGTGCATAAAGAGAGAAAAACATTGAGAGTGTTCATGGGTTCAGTGTTCGTTCAGAGATCTGGTGGCAGAGGGAAAGAAGCTATACCTTAATCATTGAGTATGTACCTTCTGGCTCCTGTACCACCTCCCTGATGGTAACAGTGAGAAGAGGGTATGTCATGGGTGATGAGGGTCCTTAATGATGGATACTGCCTTTTTGAAGCATTGCTCCTTGAAGATGTCCTGGATGCTGGGGAGGCCAGTACCGATGATGGAGCTGACTGAGTTCACAACTTTCTGCAGCTTATTGTGATATTGTGGCCCCCCCCCCCCCCCATCCCAGCCCATACCAGGTGGTGTTTAAGCTATTGAAAAGAAGTATTTTTGATGTTAAAGTACAGTTTACAGAGCAGAAAAACAAATGGCAACAGTTCAGAAGCAGTAGAGAATATTCCTTTGCCCGAGATAGGCAGCGTGTTCCACGTAATTGAACTTGTGATTTAAGCTGAAATGTGCTCTTATTCAAAACCATGTTTCTAAAGCAGTAAGACTACATTGCTGGAGAAATACTAAAGGATGTAACTGAAGAGAAAGGAGATCGATTAGGAACTTGCTTCGCAGCAACTATCTTTAGGACAGTTGGTGTAGATTTTTAATGTGGATGGGTTTGGTTAAATGAGATGGTCTATTCTTCTGCATGGTGTCTTTGTATATCTTTTGTATTTTCACTGCTGTGCCACTGATTTTTTTTTTGTTGACTGAGAGATCACTTTCGAATGAAACTTTGAAATTCATTGCATGGCAGATACAAAATCAATATGTTCAAACATGTTAAAGTTCTGAAAGTATTAATTATAAATAGTGACAACATTAAATGGTGATATATTTTATTAACAGTAGAATGCTACTCTTCAATCAAGACAACATGTAAAGTGACAAATTTGCACGTGTCTCTTGGAACGTTTCAACAGCAGAAGACTCATCCATTGTGGTATCAGGCAAGGTAAGCATTTGCAACACAAGTTATGTCCATTATTTTGTTGATAAAATGCTGATGAAATGGGCAACAAAATTAGAAGAATAGCAATTTATATTGAAAGATTTTTTCCCCTAAAATGTGTTATTGATAATGTAGGATACAGTAAATGAAAGATGAGCGACTATTAACTGTTAGGAAGCGTTGAATCAACATGCTATTTTTCTTCCTGATGTCCATGCGGTGAATAGTTTCTTTCAATGAAATAATGAAGTTAGCATTTTTAAGAGTTTGACATAAAAACATAAAAATATATCAAAATTCCAAAATTTGAAAATATTCTTGCAGTATGATAGGAGTATCAAAGATGCCTTCTTTTAGAATTAAGTTTCAAAGTTCTTGTTCTTAAGACTGTTGGCATATTATAGTTAAATGTAAAATAGTATTGCAGATCGGATGTTTCCTGCTTGTATTACTACACCAGCTCTATAGCATATTTAGAACCTTCATCCAGGCTAATATTCCTAAACTTAATGGTACTAATCAGATGTTTAGGTCATTGCTGTCTTGATAATCTAAACCCTCCTACTAATGTGCAAAGTTGTATCTTGTTATCCTTTATATCTTTTTATGAATTTTTTGATATTACTTGCATGTGGTAAAATTGGACATCGAAAAGAAATTTAATTGAAATTCATTAACTTTTTGTCTCTAAGAAACAAAATCAAACTCTATAATATGCATTTTCAAAGTCTCAAGTTTTTAATTTCTTGTTTGTGTTCCAGCATATTTTTTTTAAAAACGCTTCTAAAATAATGGTAAGACTGGGATTAAGATGTTGCTGTTAACATGCAAGTTTCAAAAATTGGTGTTAAAAATTTTGGTATTTTGAATGAAACTGCAGACATTTGTTCTGCTCATTTTGCAAGAACAGGTGCTACATGTGTGAGATGATAATTGACATTTTCACATGTTGTTGCTGGCAACAGCAAAGGATATGTTGGCTAATTCTGGCTATTAAATATGTTACCTTTATAAGTATACGTGTTTTAACATCCAGATCTTAGGGTTGGAATGAATATGGCTTCAATTAACTGATCCTGCAATAGTACTTGATCTTCTTTCCATGCAAAAAACTTAAAAATAACACTTGAAAATCAAACTAATCTTGTAGGGTTGGGCAAATTACTCCACAGATGCTGCATTGTTGACTTTCATATCAAACTGAATGACTTTTCTCCTCCATAGTGTATGCAATAGAAATATAGAAAACATACAGCACAATACAGGCCCTTTGGCCCACAAAGCTGTGCCGAACATGCCCCTACCTTAGAACTATCGAGGCTGTACCCATAGCCCTCTATTTTTCTAAGCTCCATGTAGCCGTCCAGGAGTCTCTTAAAAGACACTATCACTTCCGCCTCCACCACTGCTGCTGGCATCCCATTCCACGCACGCACCACTTTCTGTGTAAAGAAACTTACCCCTGACATCTCCTCTGTACCTACTTCCAAGCACCTTAAAACTATGCCCTCTCGTGCTAGCCATTTCACCCCTGAGGAAAAGCCTCTGACTATCCGCACAATCAATACCTCTCATTATCTTGTACACCTCTATCAGGTCACCTCTCATCCTCTGTCGCTCCAAGGAGAAAAGGCCGAGTTCATTCAACCTATTCTCATAAGACATGCTCCCCAATCCAGGCAAAATCCTTGTAAAACTCCTCTGCACCCTTTCTGTAGTTTCCACATCCTTCCTGTAGTGAGGTGACCAGAATTGAGCTCAGTACTCCCAAGTGGGGTCTCGGCTTTTAAACTCAATCCCACGATTGATGAAAGCCAATGCACCGTTTGCCTGACATTGAGTCAGCCTACGTAGCAGCTTTGAGCATCTTATGGACTC
This sequence comes from Hemitrygon akajei, assembly GCF_048418815.1. Classification (NCBI taxonomy): domain Eukaryota; kingdom Metazoa; phylum Chordata; class Chondrichthyes; order Myliobatiformes; family Dasyatidae; genus Hemitrygon; species Hemitrygon akajei. Next base: position 71,932,785 of record NC_133135.1, on the reverse strand, counting down.
GGACCCCGAGATCCCTCTGATCCTCCACACTGCTAAGAGTGTTACCATTAATACTATATTCTGCCATCATATTTGACCTACCAGAATGAACCACCTCACACTTATCTGGCTTGAACTCCATCTGCCACTTCTCAGCCCAGTTTTGCATCCTATCGATGTCCCACTGTAACCTTTGACAACCCTTCACACTGTCTACAACACCTGCAACCTTAGTGTCATCAGCAAATTTACTGACCTATCCCTCCACTTCCTCATCCAGGTCATTTATAAAAATAACAAAGAGTAGGGGTCCCAGAACAGATTCCTGAGGCACACCGCTGGTCACCAGCCTCCATGCAGAAAATGACCCATCTACAACCACTCTTTGCCTTCTGTGGGCAAGCCAGTTCCACAAATGCCTTGCTAAAATCCATATACACTACATCTACGTCTACCTTCATCAATGTGTTTAGTCACATCCTCAAAAAATTCAAACAGGCCCATAAGTCACGACCTGCTCTTGACAAAGCCATGCTGACTATTCCTAATCATATTATGCCTCTCCAAATGTTCATAAATCCTGCCTCTCAGGATCTTCTCCATCAACTTACCAATCACTGAAGTAAGACTCACTGGCCTATAGTTTTCTGGGCAATCCCTACTCCCTCTCTTGAATAAGAGAATACTTCAACATGCCATGTTGAAGTATTCTGTTGTTATCTACATTTTGGTAAATAATAAATGAGACAAAGACTTAAAATGTACTGCTCAGTCTTCATTTGAATTGAGTACCTGGAATTTTTGCAGAGCCAAATTTCCATGTTCAAGATCATCATATTTTTCTTACAAACTGCAGTTTTAATTCAAAATTCCTAAGTACTGTGTAAATCCATTAAAGCAAGCTTCTTTTATGTTCTGGAACTTCAAAACTGAATTTGCTGAATCTGGAGGATGTGTTTGAGAGGCTGTTATCTAGCAGGAAAATTTTTAAGTCCTCATTGTTCAGCCAAGCCATTAACAACAGCACCGAGAGAAAACCAATGAAAAAAGCAAAATTAAGATCAGTCTTCTTCATCACATCTTAAAGAAGTTATAGGAGTCCCATACGTGTATTGCTGTAAAATCTGGATCGTTGGATTTTAAATTGGAGAAGAGCTTCTTGTAGCTTGTAAAATCTATACATAAATAAGACATCAAGATAATGTTTTCTAAACAACATTGCGGTAAAGGGAATTGTACTCAACAAATTTCCACATCAGCCATTACTTATTCTTCCTAATTTTGGTTTCATCATAGAATGTAATAGGGAATGTATAACTTGATCACAAAGTACTTCAGGGTTTTCATCAAGGATAGGGGCTTTTTACTGTTATCCATTATCCTTGCAGTGCAGCTCAAATTATTTCCTAAGTCCTGGCAAGTACATCTTAAAACTGGTGTGCATGTGTTGTAGGAGCTCTTGTGAAACACTCACCGGGGGATCCATCTGTTTAATTCACTGTCATCCCAAATGCACTATTGCCTGCACAAATTCATGAGTGATCCCTTTTTATTCTTCTGGCCTTATTTCATTTTTGCTGCAGTTTCTGTGTGTGACATTTGTATTGCCTTAGACTGAAGCTATAGTTAATTTATGTGCCAACATGTGGGGGTGTTTCAAAATTCAATAGACAGCTTTTCTGAAATTCTACAACTATGATAATTAGAGATTCAGCCATTTCTTCGAAGAATTTTGCAAATAAATTGTCATTTGCAAATCTGAAACATCTTTTGTTTTCTTTCTGTATTATACCTCTCCACCTTTGTTTACTATTATATCATTAATCAGCACAGCACAAATGAATGAAATTGGTCAGAAGTCAACATGCAGAAATCAACTGCAATTTTAAAGTCATGTGTTGCATTCTGTTAAAGCAAAGTGCACATATATAGTGTAAGCTTTGCATATTTGACATGCATCACTAGCACAAAGTTGTCAGTAGTGTAATAAAATATGTTTGCTAAGTTAATATTTTTCCCCATTGGTTAAAGCTGGATATAGGAAAACCCAATCATTGGCATTTTATTTCTATATGTCATAGTTCTTTTCTAAATGCACGTTCTTGAAACGGACAATCGCTCAAATAAAAACTCCTAGTAGCTTGTATTCTTACATATTAGATTAGTGTAAGGCAAATGAGCTTGCATTTATTAAACTGTGTTAATTGAACTCTCTCTGCAGAGGTAATTTTATTGATTGATTCTGCCTATCTTGTGATTATTTGTATAATGAAAACAAGATTGTGTTTTAAACTGTTAAAATCAGAGGATTTCCTTTATCAAAAGTTAAATTTTATATGAGATATAATGTTAAAAACATGAGAAAGAGATTAAAATTGTTATTACTTCCACAGGCAGTTTATTTTCATTATTTTGGGCTGTTTGATTCCAATATCTATGACACATATGTCTATACAGGTGGGAACAAAATGCATTAGAGACCACAAATTTGAAATAAAAGTGTTTAAAAAAAAGTTGTATAAAATTTACCAATGTGGAGAGAGGGATTTCTCCTGATGAAAAATTATCAGCCTGGAAGATTAACTCTGATGTGTGGCATAATGGGTAAATGCTTTTTTACTCATTAGCAGAGTTTCAGTAAAATAACTTTCATGACAGTCTTCCAAAATGCTGTTATTAATACAAAGAGAAGAGACTATGAGTATGCAATATTCCTTAAGATTCTCCATTTAAATTACTTAAATTTATTTGTTCATTCTATTGGATAACAGGAACCAGATAATCTTATGCTTCATCATTTAACTAGAGCATGAGTATTTTGCATACAGATTATACAGCCTCAGGTACGATACATGGCAGTCAAGATAATAGTTAAATGTGGATAATGCTGCCGCCTTCACTGTATAAAGTCAATATTTTGAATAATATACTCATCTGTCACACATAGCTATGAAATAGAGTTGAGAAATCTGAAAAATGTTTAAAATTATAATAACCATTTCCCTTAAATGTAGTGTTAATACATAATGAAAGAGCATTTCTTTATCAAATTTTGATTCATGTCCTTATAGAAATTGAATGTTTATGTCTCAAATTTATTTTGCTTTAAAATGTGACATCCAATACAATAAGACCATTAGACATGGGAGCAGAAGTAGGCCATCGAATCAGCTCCATCTTTCCATCATAGCTGATTTATTATCCCTCTCAAACTCATTCTTCTGCCTTCTTCCTGTAGCCTTTGATGCCCTTTCTAATCAAGAACCTCTCAACCTCCTCTTCAGATATATCCAATTGCTTGGCCTCCAGAGCTATCAATGGCATGAATTCCATAGATTCACTACCCTCTGGCTAAAGAAACCCCTCCTTATCTCTGGACTAGACTCCCTCAATATAAGCAATATCCTTTCCATATTCACTCTATCTAGAATTTACAATATTCAGTAGGTTTCAATGAGATTCTTCTCCCCCCCCCCCCCCCAATTCTTCTAAACTTCAGTAAATACAGGCCAAGAGCCATCAAGCATTCCTCATACTTCAACCCTTTCACTCACAGAATCATTCTTGTGAAACTCCTGTGGACCTTCTCCAATTCCTGCACATCCTTTCTTAGATAACGGGCCCAAAACTTATCACAATGCTCCGTGCAGTCTGACAAAGGCCTTATAAAACCTTATTATTCTATACTTGTATCCTTTTATATTCTAGTCATCTTGAAATGAATGCTAATATTTCATTTGCCCTCCTTACCACTGAATCAGCTTGCATGTTAACCTTCAGGTATCCTGCATGAGGACTCCCAAGTCCCTTTGCCTCTCTGATTTTTGAATTTTGCAGCCTGGGTTACAGTGTGTTACATATGTATGGCAGAAAGCATTCTGACTGTTTTGCATTTTAGCTTGGTATGGAAGCCCAATGCTCAGGAAGACAAAGGGGTGCAGATGGTTATAGACTCAGCCAGCTCCATTGTGGGCATATTCCTCCCACTATTGAGGACCTCTTTAAGAGGGAGTACCTCAAGAAGGTGACACCCTTAAAGACCTTTACCATCCGGGACATGCCCTCTTCTTGTTACTACTATCATGGAAGATGTGCAGGTACAGGTGCAGATTTAGGAACAGCTTCTTCCCCGCTCTGCAATCAGATTATTGAATGGTCCATGGACACTACCTTGTTATTCTAATTTTGTACTTAATTTATTTAATTTTCTAATTTATAGATTTTTATGTCTTTGCATTGTTCTGCTGCTACCAACAACAAATTCCACATCATGTCAGTGATAATCTGATCCTGATTATATCTTTAGGCTAGTTTTTACTAGTATCAGTGGAAAAGATTGTTTAATCTTTATATTGTGTTTACTTGTGGAATCTTGATATGCACAATTTTGTCATTGCTGTTCTGTTTCAACAGTGTATGCAGTTGGCAGTAAGTATTTTGAGTTTCTTTAGGTGGGAAAAAAGCAATACATAATTGCCAATTATTTTAATTTTATTTTGATGAATAGAGTTACTTTTGGGGTTGTAGAGCAAAGTTCTTGATTTGTGAACAGTTTAGATCCCACAAATAATATGTGAATGATCAGATTTTATATACTCTTCCACCCTACCCCTTTCAGGTTTTCAGAGGAGTCTTGGCTACAGCCACACGAAAACTTCTGCACTTAAATTTGAATTATTCTATGGGATCTTTTACATCCACCTGAACAGGTAAACTGGAGGTTGGTTATGTGTCCTAAGGTTTCACCCTCAATAGGATATCAGTCTCTTGATATAGGCAGAAATGCCACCCAGTTGGAAGGAAGCGATAATCTTAGCTATACTGAAAGAAGGCAAGGATAAAATGGAATGCCGGTCATTTAGACCAATATCTGTTCTTAATGTAGATTATAGGTTATTTACCTCCATCATGGACAAACGATTAGAGGAGTTTCTACCCATATTGATACGTAACGATCAGACAGGTTTTATATGACAACGCCAGACACAAGACAATATACGAAGGACACTTCACATTATGGATCATATACAAAAAAATAAAATCGAAGCAATAGTGATAAGCGTGGACGCTGAAAAAGCATTTGATTCGGTTAATTGGAATTTTCTTTACGGAGTTTTACATAGATCTGGTTGCCAAGACACAATTATTAATACTATACAGACACTATATGACAATCCTACTGCTAGGATTAATATCAATGGATATTTATCAAATAGTCTTACCCTTGAAAGGGGCACGAGACAGGGTTCGCGCTATATCTGGAACCATTAGCTCAATACATCAGACAAAATGAAGATATCAGGGGAATTACTGTTAAAGGGACAGAGCATAAATTGGCTTGTTATGTGGATGACATTTTGATCTATCTAGGGCAACCAACATAGTCTTTGCCTAAATTGATGCAATCCTTTGAACAATCTGGTCAATTATCAGGATACAAGATCAACATACCCGGTAGATTAAACCCGATTACTTTCATATTACTATAGCCCACCAAGAGAAATTGAAAGTCGATACCCCTGGGCATGGCACACAGAGTCTTTCAAATATTTGGGCATCATTATGCCCAAAGATTTGGTAAAATTATCAGAATGTAATTATCAGCCTTTATATAAAAAAATTCAGGAAGATGTGGCAAGATGGAGCCTGATTCCTTTTTTCAGTCTCAGTTCAATGATTGAATCTATTAAAATGAATATACTGCCCAGAATATTATATCTCTTTCAGACACTACCAATAGAGATCAATCAAAATCAATTCAATGAATGGAACAAGATGCTATCAAGGTATATTTGGCAGGGTAAAAGGCCTAGAGTTCATCTCAAAACTTTGCAATTAGCAAAGGAAAAGGGGGGATAGGGCCTACCTTAGAGATTATTATTTTGCAGCACAGTTGAGAGCTGTGATATGTTGGTGCAACCCATCATATGACGCTCAATGGAAAAACATTGAGGAACGGGTACTTCCCATCCCCATAAAAGCAATTTTGGCTGATAACAACCTGCAAAGGTACATAAATACTATTGATAACCCATGGGTGAATTGACTCTTAAAATATGGAAAACTACTATAAAAGAATATAATCCAGAGGGAGATATTACAATTCTTAAATGGTGTGCATATGACTGATTTTACACCAAATAAGTTGGATGCTAGATTTAAGGACTGGACAGCTAAAGGAATAACAGTTCTTTGCAACATAACGAAAGAAGGAACACTGTTCAGTTTTGAAATGCTTAAAGGGAAACACATTAGAAAAACAAGATTTTTATCGGTATTTACACATGCGACAATATGTTAATAAGATGCTTAAAAATGTAACCAAGGCAAGTAAATGCTTGATAGAGCTCTTTAGAAAAGCATATAATTCAGATAATGGTAGTAGAATCATTTCAATCATGTATAAGGGGTTGTCAAATCTTAAAACACATTCAACTTCATACATTAAAGCAAAATGGGAGAAGGAAGGAGGGATAATTATATCTGAGGAAGAATGGACAACAATATGGAGGTATCAATGGAAGTGTACCAGTTCACAGAAATGGAGGGAGTTTGGATGGAAAAACTTGATAAGATATTTTATTACACCCTCTCAGAAATCCCATTATGATAGTAACCTCCCTGTTTGCCGGAGAAATTGTGGAAAGCAAAATGCAAATCATTATCATATTTTTTCGCACTGCCCTGTTATCAAAAACTATTGGAGGGGGATACATAATGCCCTACAAGACATCTTTAAATATGAAATACCCTTGGAGAGTAAGACCATATATTTTGGATATATACCTCAAGAATGGTTGAAAAGAGATAATATTTAATGAATACACTGTTGGTGACTGGTAAAAAGACTCTTACTAGGAAATGGTTATCACAGGAGAGCCCAACTTTAAATACATGGATGGAAATTACAATGGACGTTTACAAAATGGAGAAGATAACAGCATCTGTTAATCATAAGCTGGAATAACTTGATTCATACTGGGAAGAATGGTTTAACTACATAATGCCTCATAGGCCTGATTTTATTCTCACAAATCAATAAATCTGTTGTTAAAAAAAAATCACTCCCTACTTGTACATAGTTCTTTCCTTTTGCTTGTTTTTTCTTTCCACTCTTTTCTATAAGTGTATACCTCAGATAAATACTTTGTGGAGATTTGTGATATATATGATTATATGATATATATGTACAATGTCGGAAATACATCTTATGGAAATGTTTGATGATGAACTTCAATAAAAAAATAAATTACAAAAAAAAGAAATGCGCATTTAAAAAAGTGTTTAACTGGAAAATATAAAAATCAAACTAGGTTGCCATTAAATGAGTCATGCTGATGGTTGAACTGCATTGATCCATTGTAAATATGAAAACTTAATTGACAGGTATTTTTGTATCTATAAAGCACCTGTTACAATTTATTACAATTAATCATTTGGTGTGAGTACTGCAAGTAAATGAAATGCATGTAACTAACTCACTGTATTAAAATTAGCTGAAATATTGGAATATTTCTGGGTATAATAATGTCATGTCAGTAAATTTGCTATATTTACTGTCTTAGGTAAAAAGATCCTACTTTTCTTGCATTATGGATGAACAGCCTCCTCAACAGTTTGCTGGTCATGTTGCAGTTTCTGCATTTCAATCACAGGTACAAATTTTAAAGTTATAAACGTTATTGCAGTAAAAGTAATCCAAAATTGCTTTCTTTTTCACTGTGATTTTTAAAATTCATCAATATGCTTTCATAATTTAGGTCTATTTCACTGCAATTTACTTCCTTTGAAGTACTTTTGAAGTGAAGTTATGGTTGTGATCTGAGAAACATTGTGTTCCATAGATTCCCACATTCTACAACAACTTTTGTGATGGTATCCATATAGTCTTTTTCTAGTGGGGTTTATGGAAAATCTTTGGCTTGCATCAAGATATGTAATCTTTTCAGTTCAGCTGAGGATGTTGTGTCTGTGCTTAGCCAAAAATTGCATCTCTGAAAGTGCAGCGACTACTTGCTTTTGCACTGAATTAACAACATGGATAATGTTGCAATGTCTCTGGAGCGCCATTGAATTACCTCATCAAACTTAGACTAATAAGTTTTTAGCGTGTTTCGACAAGTATGTGAGCTGATGCCACATAATCTAATGGAAGAAAATACTAAAACCATTATTAAAAATGCATGTCTGGGAATTCAGATGTGTGAGACAATCCGTGAAGATCATTTTGTGATTAAAAACATAATGGGGGAGTGTACTGGTGTGTAACATGTTTGGAAGTGAACCAACAGCAACATTTACCTTCTGTGAAGTTGTGATTTATTGGATACCAATATTGAACTAATTCAGTTGCAAAAAAATCCTATTTCTGAAACTTGGAAATGCATATTTGATTGCAATATTTGCTTTTGTTATTTTTGCTTCAATAGTGTGTTTGATAATCTTGAATTCTATTAAGCATTTGAACTGTGAGGAATTAATTTGGATAGTTTTGGGATGACTGTGTGATTAATGCAAACTTTTTGATGATCAGGACACAGACTAAACTTGTACTACAATCTCTGGTTGTAAATTTATTAATGTAATTGTGCCTTTTTTGTGTATCTACCATAAATTAAAGTTAGCTCCACTGATGTTTTGCCTGCACCTTTTCAAGGACAGGTACTTTGTGGCTGCAGATGTTGGTAGAGGTCATTCCATGGGTCTCTGAAGCTTTTTGGTTGACATGGCTGATCATGAGGGATAGCTGGCATGTGATTTTTACTGACATAACTCAGGAGTCCTTGGTAAATGAGGCAGAGAGAATGTCCTTTACCATAAGAGAGTCTGCAAGTATACCAAGAAAATAGTAGGTTGCGAGGGCTAACATGACCTTGAGGAATCAAACCTGAAGGATGATATTACACCTCATGGCAAGAAGCTTAATGGCCTTGCACACATGGCTAGTGGGTACATTTCTACCAACTGCACTGTTAACTCATTGTTCTATGTAAAGCATCCCATCCCTTGTCTTAACAAATTATCTGTCTCGGTTCATATTTGAAATTGATTGGATCATCTCCTCCTCAGATTCATAGCATCTACACTTCAACTTCCAAATGCTAATAGCTATTTGGACACAATGGACATACTGAAATATTGCTATTAACCACTTCCTTCTCTCTTAATGGAGAAGTCTACATAGCAATGTTGCTAGCAGCAAAGCAGTGGTGTATACATGTGATTTTGATGAATCAAAATGGTGGATAGAATGTTAGTCTTTATTGAAACAGGCAACTTAGCACAACCCTAGGGATAATGAAAAATAAGGGTTTACTCTTAACCTTGACTGATTTTTCATCATCTTAAACTATCTTCTGTTTTGGAAACTGCAGTGGTGTAAGCATGAATCTTTAACTTGCCCATTCCACCTCGCCTTACTTTCACTCTACCCCTACATCTTCCTTTCAGATGGCAAAGATCACCTGCCTGCTCGCCAATGGCAGCTGATCAAAAAGAGAATGATGAAGGTACCTCATCACTCAGATTGGCAGTAACAGCAACGCAGCTCAGAATCAAGCACTTAATGTAACTTAGAGGTGGCACCTGCATGTGATGTGTCACCAAGCACATGTGTCCTACAGGCAGAGCAGGGAGAAAATGTAGCCCAAATGCTTGCTTCCTTGGAATGAGATTACACATGATTATTATTTCAGTTGACTTTTTTGCTGGCTTTACCACATACAAGGATTTTGAGTTTATATAGTACATTAAAATTCTTCATGCATCAGCTGATGCTTATTTGACTCTTCCTTTATTAACCATCGCACAGCTATGATAGATAACATCTTTACTTACATTACAATAGAAGTAGAATACTCAGTTTCTGAATGAATCAATAAATGCTCATCTTGAGCCACGTAACTTTAATTTGCTGGCATTCAATATCCAATCATTGTCTTTATAGTTCTAGATATACTTTTAAAGGGACTTTGCAGGTAACATGACACTATAATTCTAATAGGTTACCAGAATACTTAGACAGTGCTTTCAGTGAGTGACACTGGCTAGATGGAGCACCTCTCAAAGGATAACAATAATCTTGTTTTTGACACTGTTAATCCACATTTGCCCTAATTGTTTTATATCAGTCAGCTTCACCAGGTGAGATGAGTCTTCTGAACCTGGTTGTTATCTTGCAAAGCTGTTTGTGACTTTCATCATTGTGTGTCAGTACTGTCTCACCAGTTATCTTGTAGAGTACATAGAAGATGGGTGACAAGGATTTGCACACTGTGATTAGTTCATTTGGTTTAGTTTTGGATAAGGAGACTCAATTTCATGAGAAACCAAGGTCTGATAAGTTGGGAACAACTGTGGAATAACGATTTAAAAAAGAAGTTCATTCATGGAATATGGATGTAATTGGCATGACCACAATTCATGCTGATTATTATTTTTAGAGAAATAGCACTTCAAAGCATATCAGTACTCATGGAAAAGTTCTTCCACGGTTCCTTGAGGTAGGAGATTCCAGGATATTGACCGTTACAAATAGAGAAGTGTAGTTATATCTACAAGTCTACTATGTTATTTAAAGGTAGAATTCCAAGTCATCATATGACTGTATGCTTGCTGCCCCTTTTCTTGCATGGGTGGAGTTGAAGAAAATTAGTTACATTTTGTAGATAGCCATTCCATATCATTAGTAGGGAGAGGGAAATTTAAAGGTCGGCTAAGAATCAAACCAAGTGGATTATTTTTTGTTCTTGAATAACCTTGAACTAGGAGTTACATGCATCCATGCAAGCAGAGAGAGTACCATTATAATTCTATTTGAACCTTGCTGATGTGGAAGAAGTATTGGAAGTTAGCAGGTTAAGTATATCACTGCAGGGTATCCACATTTACAACTGCCGACTTCTTAGTTAATTGGCAGTCATTAATAATTATCTTCTCATTAAAAGGATCTGTTGTTAATTAATAAGTTTAATTTCAAGAAATAATAAACATGAGATTCTGCAGATGCTAGAAGGTCAGAATAACACAACATAATGCTGGAGGAACTCATCAGGTCAGCCAGTATCCATGGAAAAGGTTAAACCGTGGATGTTTTGGGCCGAGACCCTTTATCAAGACTGGAAAAAAGGTTGAAGAAGCCAAAGTAGGTGGGAGGAGTGGTAGGAATATAAGCTAGAAAGTGATAAGCGAACCCAGGTGGAAGGGGTTTGGTGGGGGGGGGGGATATGAAGTTAGAAGTTGGGAGATGATAGATTGAAAAGGCTGAAGAAGAAGATGAAATCTGATATGAGAGGACAGTAGACCATGCAATAAAGGGATAGAAGAAGTGATAGGCATGTGAGGAGAAGAGGTAAGGGGAGCCAGAGTGGGGAATAGAAAAAAATATAAAATATTGCTCCTCTAATCTGAGATTGGTTCAGCCTGGTAGTAGAGGAGGCATGGTATAAAAATGGTTGGCCACCAGGAAGTTAATTTTTTTAACTTTATGTAGGGCATTTAATAGGCAGCTAATGGTCTTTCCTGTATATGTTGAGTTGCAATTCTGTTATTCCTTAGGTAGAAGTTGCTGATGCAAGCTGTGAATTAATACTGGTTTGCATAATTTAGGCACCAGTTGGTTTTTTGTTGAATCCAATCTTTAGTCATTGAGATCTAGGGTATAGGCAATACTTAGGGATCTTCACATCAGAAGTTCAGCTAAGAATCACTGTCACTTGTTCACAAATGCAGATTGAAGATTAAGCTCTTCATATAATATCTGCAAAAATTGTCTTCTGCCAGTCTGCTCAGGATGATCAACACTACCTTTAGCTGATGAAAGTTTATGAAGGTCTGGGAAATAATGCCTGCTTCCTGAATCTCATCCTCTTCCCAATGAGGGCAGACATTGGTGATAATTCTTGGCTGCTTTCAACATAGAAGCACAGTCTTTGGCTCTCTGAGGAACAGAGTTTCCAGATCATGACTTCAAACCCTGTGGAAAAGCAATTTATTGCCCAGCTATCTACTGGGCAATAGTGATCTATGCCCTACTGTTCGATTCTGAGATGTGGTCTACCTATAGCAGGTACTGATAGGGTACCACCAATACCACCATATTGCAAAATGCACTGGAAGTTTATTTCCTCCCAGGTTATCAAGTTCTCATTTACATCATACCAGCTTTTCTGGCAGATCACATAATTCACATACCTGACGTGAGATTTTTGAGATGCACACTAATCCAACCTCCCTCCAGGAACAATCAGAGGAATTTCTTTTGCCTATGGCATCCTTCTGCAGTTTTCTCTTTTTTCTTGTTGTTATAATGAAGATTCTTTGAATAAAACAAATTATAAAAACAAGCTGGTTTCTGTTTTCCCTGGAGTGGAGAGGGCTGAGGGGCGAACTTAACAATGCTTGTAAACCATGGGGGACATAGATAAGGTAGATTTTTTTTTCCCAGTACAGAAGTTCAAAACGAGTGCGAAGATTTTAGAATGTGAAGGGAATAATATAAAGGGAACCTGAGAGGCAAGTTTTTCACAGTGTGCATTTGCACACGTTCATGAATAGGAAAGGTATAGAGGTCTATGAGCCAAATACAGGCAGATGGGGCTATCTCAGGTCATTACCTTAGTAGGCATGGTGACCCAAGTACCACTTCCATGCTGAGTAACTCTACATCTATGATTTTAGTTGCTAAAATTGAAAGTTGCAAATTTCAATGAATCACGCAACTGATGTTCTATTTTAACTCTCATGCAAGAATTCCTAACAGGAATGTAGGAAATTACCTCACATATCTACACCAGAAACCTGTTCTTTTCATGGACAGAAATTTATCTTTTGATTAACTAAAATGATCAATACTCAATATTGGTGACACTGTTGGAAATATATTATTTCAAAACTTACTTTAGACTATGGCTCTAGGTCTTGCGCTCACTATTAAAGTAAATCTGTCAAAGAATGTTACCTTCAGTGGGAGGAATTGATTCTTCAATTACAAACCCTGCTCCAACTTCAGTCAAAAGCTGTTCAAGATCATAAGACAAAGGAGCAGAAGTAGGCCATTCGGCCCATCGAGTCTGCTCCACCACTCCATCATGAGCTAAACTATTCTCTCCTCTAGTTCCAATTTCATCTAATTACAATTTCTTGAACAGTTGGCAATTCCGTAATATCTTGCAGGATCCAAGTTAGCTAATGACAACAAATTGAATCGCACAGCAAAATATGTGGATTGGAGCAGAAAATTGAGAAGTAATATTGATGCACCCACAAAAGGGTTGAAATTGTGTAGCTGATTCCTCCCTGATAGGATATCAATTTGTTCCTAGGTAATACATATTGTTAAATTGAGCTTCTGTTTACATTGATTCTTTGGCACAAAAGAAGGCCAGTCAGTGTAACTGCAGCCTTTTGTGGCTAAGCTTCCTCTTGGCACTGTTCATCCTTCCAGCAATATTTATCATTTCATTTGTTTTTGTTCTGGTTATCAGCTCACCTTAAGTTCATCTGGACAAGTTATTTGAGGTAGCATGTTCTCCCAAATTCTTATCAAGCCTTGGGTAACTGCACCTTCATTGGTATTTTCTTATGACTCTGATACCTCTATTTGCAACACAGTGCATATAATAATGATTAAGAAAGACAATAAATAATTCAGATACCTTCAGTACTAGCAACTGTTGGAGTAATCGTCATTGTCAAACGCACCATCAGTATTGCTGTTAATAGAGTTAACACTTTATTCTGTATAGTTGGCAGGGAGTAGAATTCGTTTGCTCTGAAAACCCACTTGTGATCTTCAGTTGTGCTATTTCAGTGTTCTTGTTTCCTGCACCAAGGATCTTTACAGCAGCTTGCTTCAAGGCATCTGCTGGTGATTTGATTTCATCCATAGACCTTGCACCAGTAAGTTGCAACAATATTTGAGGAGCACCTTTTCTACTTCCTGCAGAATTGGTAAAGTGATTTTCAAGGACGTGGTTAAGTGCTGACCCAGTGTTGACTGTCCTGCCACCTTTTACCTTGACTCCTTACAAGTGATTCACAAGTTCAGTTTTTGTCGAGTAACAGTTCAGGTAGCATTCTGTTTTTATACCATCACTATACTGTGCCACACCTACTTGCACTCTATCTCTTCCAATATCCAATTGATCAATTAACCAAGTGATGTAAGCGAAACTAACATTTCCAGTGGTAGCAGACCCATCAATAAGGAATACAGCACCTCCCCTGTCTACGTCCTGTGGTACAACTGGAAAATTGATAGGATTGTAATTCACAACAGATCATACTGTATGTCTTAGGATGTGATGCACAAAAATGGAAACCTTTTACCCAACTCCCAAAGTAGCTTGCTGCATCAGACTCAGTTAATGGAAGTCAGATTCCACCCTACTATTAAAAAAAAGTCTGGATCATTTAAATAATTGATATCATTTAATAAGTTAAACTTAGTCAGAAATTATTGTATAAATGTGCATGCATTTGATCATGGATGGGGCCTGACCATGTGTATCCTAAGATCTTCTGAGAAATAAGCAGAGAAATTATTGGGGGTTGGCAGAAATTTTTGTATCTTTGTTAGAACGGGTGAGATACTGGAAGACTGGTAAGTGGCTAGGTTTTTGACAAGGTTTCACATACTAGGCAGGTTGGTAAGGTTCAATCACATGGGATCTAGGATGTGCTAGCTAAGTGGATAGCAAATTGACATGGTTACAAGACTTAGATGAAAAGTAGTGGAAAGCTGTTTTTCAGATTGGCATTTAGTGGCCAGTGTCTACTGCAATGCCCTCATCAGCTCTCTAAATCATCCCCTCAAGAAACTCTAAATTTGTGAGACACCACTTACTAAGACAAACAGAGGAACAGGCAGAGAATAGACACTCAATGCTGTGTTCAGGTAGATGGGATTAGTTTGGATTGACATCGTTGTCAGCATTCATCATTGGCTGAAGGACCTGTCTTTGTTGTGTTGTACTGATCTCTGTTCTAAAAGGTTATATGGCATGCTTCTCTTCATCAGTCAGGACACTGAATACAAGTCGTCAAGTCAAGTCACTTTTATTGTCATTTCGACCATAACTGCTATGTACAATACATAGTAAAAATGAGACAACATTTTTCAGGACCATGGTGTTACATGACACAGTACAAAAACTAGACTGAACTACATAAAAAAACAACACAGAGAGAAAAAAAAAACAACTACACTAGACTAAAGACCTACCCAGGACTGCATAAAGTGCACAATACGGTGCAGGCATTCCAATAAATAATAAACAGGACAATAGGGCAGTAAGGTGTCAGTCCAGGCTCTGGGTATTGAGGAGTCTGATAGCTTGGGGGAAGAAACTGTTACATAGTCTGGTCGTGAGAGCCTGAATGCTTCAGTGCCTTTTCCCAGATGGCAGGAGGGAGAAGAGTTTGTATGAGGGGTGCGCGGGGTCCTTCATAATGCATTGGGGCTGGTGTATTTTTGATGATGTGCAATGTTTGGCTTACGCCAAGTAGAGCATTTAGTCTGATGGCCAAAAAGCTCAATTTTGGTTTTATCAGATTATAGAACCTTCTTCCAGCTGACTTCAGAGTCTCCCACATGCCTTCTTGCAAACCCTACCCAAGACTTCACGTGAGTTCATTTCAACAGTGGCTTTCTCTTTGTTACTCTTGTTACGAACCCGCAGGTTTTGTTTACTGTGGACTGTCATTTTAAGAGCACCCAAGTGAGGCGGGACTGTGACGTTAGAGGCTTCTGTGGGCTGTGCAGATTAAAATACACAGAACAGAAAAAGAAAGAGAACACAGGGAGTGCCACAGAACAGCTGCTCTCGCAGTCTTTGCAAGACTTGGAACTACGAACTGCCGGGGCAAGGTTGCTCCAGTATGAGTGTCTGTCACTTCATGTAATCCATAGGAGTGGATTTCGGGATATCTTGTGGGACTGATTGTGACAGGTCACTTTCGGTGATAAGTCGTATGTGGAATTGGAACGATACAATGAACAAGATCTACGGCGATTGTTTTCTCATTTCCAGCGTGGAACCTGTGGAATACTTCGTACTTACCTTTTCTCTCTGTTACAACCTGGATTACAAATATCTCCCTCCCATCATTTATTTTGTGGATTACTGAACTTTTCTACTTCACCATCTCAAGACTCTAAGCCTTGTTTCCCCCTCCACCCCCCCAAGCTCAATATAGTTTGGGAGCTATATTTACACATATGTACACATAACACTGTTAACTTTTGTTTATCTTGGTTTAAGTTGCTATATTATAAGCAGTTACTAATAAAGATAGTGGTTTTAACATCAAAACCAGACTCCGATGTGTAATCTATTGCTGCTGGTTTGTTTCTAAAACGTTACAGTTTGTAACACTCTCCCACAAAGCTGTGAATGATGAAGCACCTGGTCAACAGTTGTATTCACAGTCTCTCCATTCTCAGCCACTGAACTCCTCCAGAGTTGTCATGGGTCTCTTGGTGGCCTTCCTCCCTAGTTCCCTTGCACAATTACTCAGTTTTTGATGACAGTCTGCTCTAGGCAGATTCACAGCAGTGCCATATTCTTTACATTTCTTGATGACTGACTTAACTGTACTGTACTCCAAGGGATATTCAGTGACTTAGAAATTTTCTTGTATCCATCTCCTCACTTGTGAGGTGTAACCTTTCAGTGGATTTGCTTGGAATGTTCTTTTGTCTTCCTGGTGTAGTTTTTGCCAGAAAGAGATACTGGGATGGAGAGCTTTGATGTGAGAAATATGCTTTGAACTAGAAATATCTAAATCAATCAAAGATTTGACAGAGATGCCAAAAAGTGTGGGAAGAAGAAAGGAGGGGGACTCGTTGTCTACATCAACGAAAGATGGTGTAACCCCGGGCATGTGAGTACAAAGATCTCCGTTTGTGAAAGAGATATTGAGCTGATCGCCGTGAGTATGAGGCCATATTACCTGCCTCGAGAATTCGCAAGCGTCATTGTGGTGAATGTGTATGTCCCACCGCGTGCCGACGCAACGGTAGCGTGTGACGTCATCAGCTCCGCTGTTGCTAGGCTTCAGACACAGCACCCTGAGGCACTGGTGATAATTACAGGGGACTTCAACCATGTGACCTTGGACAAGACACTACCTGCTTTCTCCCAGTACGTGGATTGCTACACCAGGGGTAATAGGACTATTGACCTACTGTATGCAAACGTAGAGGAGGCATATAGTGCATCCCCACTGCCTTCATTGGGGAAAGCTGATCACAACCTGGTTTTGTTACAGCCCAGATATAAATCAATTGTGATGAGGCATCCCACTACCACACGCTCTTTTAGGAAGTGGACTCCTGAAGCGGAACAGGCCCTGAGAGACTGCTTCGGTACTACTAACTGGGATGTACTGCAAGGGGGGCTCTGTGGGGGCATTGAGGAGGTCACTGAATGCACAACGGACTATATTAACTTTTGTGTGGATGCAGTTGTCCCTGTTAGAACTGTTCGCTGCTATCCCAATAATAAGCCCTGGATCACTAGTCACATCAAAGGCCTCCTAAACCAGAAGAAGAGGGCCTTTAAAGATGGTGATCGGTTGGAGCTTAAAAGAGTTCAGAAGGAACTCAGAGTACAGATAAGGGGGGCAAAGGAGCAGTATAGGAGGAAGCTAGAACAAAAGCTGCAGAAAAAAAGCATGAAGGAGGTGTGGGATGGGATGAAGATCATCACCGGATGCGGTGCAAAGCGGGGGGCGAACATAAGTGGAGATGTGGAGAAAGCGAACCAGCTGAACAACTTCTTCAACAGGTTTGACAGCTCAATCTCATCCTCACCGCAGAAATCCACACCAGGCTTACTTCCCTCACAGGAAAATAGCCACTCACAGGAGACCTTGCCCACGCCCAGGATTACGGCTGCACAGGTGGAAGGTCAACTGAGGAAGATCTGTACCAGCAAGGCGGCTGGACCGGATGGAGTTTCCCCACGATTACTGAGGGCCTGTGCGACTGAGCTGGGAGAACCACTACAGCGCATCTTCAACATGAGCCTGGAGCAGAGAAGAGTACCCAGACAGTGGAAAACATCCTGTATTGCCCCGGTACAGAAGAAACCACAACCAAAGGAGTTGAATGACTTCAGACCTGTTGCTTTGACGTCGCACGTGATGAAGACCATGGAGCGGCTGATAATACAGAATCTGAGGCCACAAACCAGGCACGCCCAGGATCCTCTTCAGTTTGCGTATAAGGAGAAGGTGGGAGTGGAGGATGCTATCACGTATTTGCTGCACAAATCACTCTCTCACCTAGAGGGGGTCAGTTGTGCTGTGAGGATTACATTCCTTGACTTCTCTAGTGCCTTTAACACCATCCAGCCCAAGATCTTAAGGCACAAACTAACGGAGATGGGAGTAGACTCTCACATGGTGGATTGGATAGTGGACTACTTGACAGATAGGCCTCAGTATGTGCGGTTGGGAGACTGTAAGTCTGACACGGTGGTCAGCAGCACAGGGGCGCCGCAGGGAACCGTACTCTCTCCGGTCCTGTTCACCCTGTACACATCAGACTTCCAATATAACTCGGAGTCCTGCCATGTGCAGAAGTTCGCTGATGACACGGCCATAGTGGGATGTGTCAGGAATGGACAGGAGGAGGAGTATAGGAAACTGATACAGGACTTTGTGATATGGTGCAACTCAAACTACCTGCGTCTCAATATCACCAAGACCAAGGAGATGGTGGTGGACTTTAGGAGATCTAGGCCTCATATGGAGCCAGTGATCATTAATGGAGAATGTGTGGAGCAGGTTAAGACCTACAAGTATCTGGGAGTACAGTTAGACGAGAAGTTAGACTGGACTGCCAACACAGATGCCTTGTGCAGGAAGGCACAGAGTCGACTGTACTTCCTAAGAAGGTTGGCGTCATTCAATGTCTGTAGTGAGATGCTGAAGATGTTCTATAGGTCAGTTGTGGAGAGCGCCCTCTTCTTTGTGGTGGCGTGTTGGGGAGGAAGCATTAAGAAGAGGGACGCCTCACGTCTTAATAAGCTGGTAAGGAAGGCGGGCTCTGTCGTGGGCAAAGTACTGGAGAGTTTAACATCGGTAGCTGAGCGAAGGGCGCTGAGTAGGCTACGGTCAATTATGGATAACTCTGAACATCCTCTACATAGCACCATCCAGAGACAGAGAAGCAGTTTCAGCGACAGGTTACTATCGATGCAATGCTCCTCAGCCAGGATGAAGAGGTCAATACTCCCCAATGCCATTAGGCTTTACAATTCTACCGCCAGGACTTAAGAACTTTTTAAAAGCTATTATTAATGCTTTTTGAGATAGTGATTTAGATGCATATCATATTCTTTACTGAGTTAAGTATTGTATGTAATTAGTTTTGCTACAACAAGTGTATGGGACATTGGAAAAAAGTTAAATTTCCCCATGGGGATGAATAAAGCATCTATCTATCTATCTATCTATCTATCTAAAGATAGTCTTTGAACAGCTGCTGACAGCAGTTGGACCTTCCAGATACAAACATATTTTTATGACAATCAATTGAAACACCTTGACTACACACAGGTCACCAAAAACAGATCTCCACTTAACTAATAATTGACTTCTAAAACCGGTTGGCTACATCAGTGATGATTTGGTGTATCATATTAAAGGGGGTGAATACTTATATAATCAATTATTTTTGTGTTTTATATTTGTAATTCATTTAGATGACTTTGTAGAGATCTGTTTTCACTTTAACACAAAGGGGCCTTTTTCTGTTGATTATTGTCCAAAAAAAGCCAAATTAAATCCACTGTGATTCAATGTTGTAAAACAATAAAACATGATAGGTGTATAAGATGATGAGAGGCATTGATTGTGTGGATAGTCAGAGGCCTTTTCCCAGGGCTGAAATGGCTAGCACAAGAGGGCACAGTTTGAAAGTGTTTGGAAGTAGGTACAGAGGAGTCAGGGGTAAGTTTTTTTCCGTAGAGAGTGGTGAGTGTGTGGAATGGGATGTCAGCGATGGTGGTGGAGGCGGATACAATAGGGTCTTTTAAGAGACTCCTGCACAGGTATATGGAGCTCAGAAAAATAGAGGGCTGTGAGTAACCCTAGGTAATTTCTAAGGTAAGGACATGTTCAGCACAGCTTTGTGGGCCAAAGTGCCTGTATTGTCCTATAGGTTTTCTATGTTTCTTTGAAAACTTCCAAGGGGGGAGGGGGTGAATACTTCTTATAGGCACCGTATTTCAATGTTTACAACTGCAATTGTCTATAAAAATACTAAAATATTAACGATTGAATAAGCCCTGGTTTAGCCAGCTGTTCAAACACAAATATCTTTGTATGAATTAGATATTTTTGGTCCAATGCCTGTTTCTCTCTTCCAAGTTGTCATCCCTGTATCTCTTCCTTTTTACCTAAATATACCAGAGACACAAAGGACTCAGATGCTGTAATCTGGAATGAAAGAAAAACTGCTGGAAAAACTCAGCAGGTCAAGCAGTGTCCTGTTGCAGTCTCAATGCAAAGCATCACATATCTCTTTTCCTCCCAAATACTGCCTGATCCACTGAGTCCCTCCAGCCATTTGCAAACAAGTTTCTTGCAACACAGTAGCTCTAAAATACTGTCACAAATAGTGTTCTTTGTGGTCTCATCATACTTCACACCTTCATCTACTTGTCTCTTACTGTATAACTTTACTTAATTCCATTCTTATCACAAATATCAAGGTAAATGGTGGCAATTTTGAATTAAAAGCCAAATGACAATGTACTTATAGAGAGGGTCATTCGGTTGGGGGTGTGAGGAAAGTGGGAGTAGTTCCTAAATGAAGAAAACTTGCACTGTGTTAGCTAATATCAGTATAAAGAATGAAGCTTGGTGATCAGCAATTTTCCCTGGGATATTGAGAGAATGTAGGGTGAAAAATAAGGACAAGATGAACTTGGATGAACAAGATGACAAGATGAATGCAAGAACAACAATGGCATGGAATGCAGGGTAAATGCTGATTCACGGAGAAACATTGTGATGAATTTAGACAATGTAGGTGAAGGGTACAACAGTGGAAGTTGAATAACCTTGTATTTTTGTGATGTAAATTGCCTTTATTGATTGGAATAACCTTTTCATGGAGTTGCTTGGAGTGTTCTTTTGTTTTCATGGTGTAGTTTTTTGCTAGGATACGGACTCACCAGCAGTTGGACCTTCCAGGTACAGCTGTATTTTTACTGTAATCAATTGAACCACTTAGACTGCACACAGTGATCTCAATTTAACTAATTATGTGACTTCTAAAACCAATTGGCTGCAATAGTGATGGTTTGGTGTGTCATATTTAAAGGGGATGAATACTTACGCAATCAGTTATTTTGCGTTTTATATTTGTAATTAATTTAGATCCACTTGCAGAGATCTGCTTTCACTTTGACATGAATGAGTGTTTTTCTGTTGATCAGTGTCAAAAAAAGCCGAAGTAAATCCACTGTGACTCAATGTTATAAAGCACAAAACACGAAAACTTTTTATAGGCACTGGTAGAGGACCTGAGATTGAGGGAAAAATGCACATACACACCACCCAAAAGGGGTGAGGGGGAAAGGTATTTATTTAATTATTTTCTCGTCCTTTGTGGGTGGTGTGTACATGTATTTTTCCCTCTATCTTAGGTCCTCTACCAGAGGCCTAGGAGCTTGAGGGTTCAGCGCAGTATCCTTGCTGTTACTGGTAGTGCACTCTTTTAGACCAAGACCTCAGATATTGTTTCAGGGATTTGTTGGATCCATTCTCCCTGTCCAGATGTCACAGTTCCAAGTGCTCCTATCACCACCATGATTACAAAAGCAAACACGAGGAAATCTGCAGATGCTGGAAATTCAAGCAACACACACAAAATGCTGGTGGAACACGGCAGGCCAGGCAGCATCTATAAGGAGAAGCACAGTCAACGTTTCGGGCTGAGACTCTTCGTCAGGACTAACTGAAAGGAAAGATAGTAAGAGATTTGAAAGTAGCAGGGGTAGGGGAAAATGCGAAATGATAGGAGAAGACCGGAAGGGGTGGGGTGAAGCTGAGAGCCGGAAAGGTGATTGGCAAAAGGGATACAGAGCTGGAGAAGGGAAAGGATCATTGGACGGGAGGCCTAGGGAGAAAGAAAGGGGGAGGGGAGCACCAGAGGGAGATGGAGAACAGGCAGAGTGATGGGCAGAAAGAGAGGAAATATAAGGAGGGGGAAAAAACCTGGCCGAGGCACAGCGACAACTCTCTGATACCTCCTCTTATTTACCCCTTGATCATAACCCCACTAAGGAGCACCAGACCACTGTCTCCTATACCATCACCAACCTCATTAGCTCTGGGGATCTCCCATCCACTGCCACCAACCTCATAGTTCGCACACCCCACACTTCCCGTTTCTACCTCCTACCCAAGATCCACAAACCTGCCTGTCCAGGTAGACCCATTGTCTCAGCTTGCTCCTGCCCCACCGAACTCATTTCTTGACACTGTTTTATCCCCCCCTTGTTCAATCCCTTCCCACCTATGTTCATGACACTTCTCATGCTTTGAATTTTTTCAATGATTTTAAGTTCCCTGGCCCCCACTGCCTTATTTTCACCATGGGCGTACAGTCCCTATATACCTCCATCCCCCACCAGGAAGGTCTCAAAGCTCTCTGCTTCTTTTTGGATTCCTGACCTAACCAATTCCCCTCTACCACCACTCTCCTCCGTCTAGTGGAATTAGTTCTTACTCTCAATAATTTCTCCTTTGGCTCCTCCCACTTCCTCCAAACCAAAGGTGTAGCCATGGGCACCCGCACGGGTCCCAGTTATGCCTGCCTTTTTGTTGGCTTTGTGGAACAGTCTATGTTCCAAGCCTATATGGGTATCCGTCCCCCTCTTTTCCTTTGCTACATCGATGACTGCATTAGCGCTGCCTCCTGCACGCATGCTGAGCTCATTGACTTCATTAACTTTGCCTCCAACTTTCACCCTGCCCTCATATTTACCTGGTCCATTTCTGACACCTCCCTCTCCTTTCTTGATCTTTCTGTGTCCATCTCTGGAGACGGCTTATCTACTGATACCTACTATAAGCCTACAAACTCTCACAGCTACATGGACTATTCCTCTTCCCACCCTGTCTCTTGCAAAAATGCTATCCCCTTCTCACAATTCCTCCGCCTCCGCCACATCTGCTCTCAGGATGAGGCTTGTCATTCCAGGACGAAGGAGATGTCGTCCTTTTTTAAACAAAGGGGCTTCCCTTGTTCCACCATCAACTCTGCTCTCAAACACATCTCTCCTATTTCCCGCACATCTGCCCTCACCCCATCCACCCACCACCCCACCCAGGATAGGGTTCTCCTTGTCCGCACCTACCACCCCACCAGCCTCCGGGTCCAACGTATAATTCTCTGTAACTTCTGCCACCTCCAACGGGATCCTACTACCAAGCCCATCTTTCCCTCTCCCCCCCCCTTCTGCTTTCTGCAGGGATCGCTCCCTACGCAACTCCCTTGTCCATTCGTCCCTCCCATCCTTTCCCACCCATCTCCCTCCTGGCAGTTATCCTTGTAAGCGGAACAAGTGCTACACCTGCCCATACACTTCCTCCCTCACCACCATTCAGTGCCCCAGACAGTCCTTCCAGGTGAGGCGACACTTCACCTGTGAGTCGGCTGGTGTGGTATACTGCGTCTGGTGCACCCGGTGTTTATTGGTGAGACCCGACGCAGACTGGGAGACCATTTCGCTGAACACCTATGCTCTGTCCGCCAGAAAAAGCAGGATCACCTAGTGGCTACACATTTCAATTCCACATCCCACTCCCATTCTGATATGTCTATCCATGGCCTCCTCTACTGTAAAGATGAAGCCACACTCATGTTGGAGGAACAACACCTGATATATCAGCTGGGTAGACTCCAACCTGATGGCATGAACATTGACTTCTCTGACTTCTGTTAATGCCCCTCCTCCCCTTCTTACCCCATCCCTGATATATTTAGTTTTTTCCCCCCTCCTTTTTTGTCTCTCTTTCTTCCCATCTCCCTCTGCTGCTCCCCTCCCCCTTTCTTTCTCCCTAGGCCTCCCGTCCAATGATCCTCTTCCTTCTCCAGCTCTGTATCCCTTTTGCCAACCACCTTTCCGGCTCTCAGCTTTACCCCACCCCTTCCGGTCTTCTCCTATCATTTTGCATTTTCCCCTCCCCCTGCTACTTTCAAATCTCTTACTATCTTTCCTTTCAGTTAGTCCTGACAAAGGTTCTCGGCCCGAAACGTCGACTGTGCTTCTCCTTATAGATGCTGCCTGGCCTGCTGTGTTCCACCAGCATTTTGTGTGTGTTACCACCATGATTACTCTGGGTTTAACTTTCCACATCATTTCTATCTGCTCTTTCAAGCCCTTGTATTTCTCCAGCTTCTTGTGTTCTTTTTTTCTGATGTTACTGTCATTCAGGATTGCCACATTGCTTTCTTCTGTTCCTTGTCCAGTATTACTATGTCTGGTTGGTTGGCCAGTACCTGCTTATCAGCCTGTACTTAGAAATACCACAATTTCTTAGCTCTGTCATTCTCTACTACCTTCTTAGGTGTTTCCTATTTGGACTCGGGAACGTCCAATCCATAATTAGCACAGATGTTCCTATACACAATTCTTGCAACTTGGTTGTCCGGTTCAGTGTATGCTGTTTCTGCCTATGTCTTACACCCTATTACTATGTGCTTGATGGTTTCAATGGATTCCTTGCTCAGTCTGCATCTTGGGTCTTGTCTGGTGTGATAGACCCTTGCTTCTATTCCTTTGTGCTGTCACTCAGCCCTGCCTTTTCCAGTCATTGGTAGGACTTTCTTATGTCAGCCACCTCTGATATTTGGCAATGGTACATCCTGTGCAGTGGCTTCTGGTTCTGCTTCACCCACTTCCATTTCTGTATCCCCTGCCAATTGTTTGAGGTATTCTCCTGGCAGATTATCCTTGGGGGTCATCTTTGTGCCATACTCATAGATATTTAGCATTTCTTTCAGAACTGTGTCCTTAACACTTTCCTCCTCTATTCTGGCAGGTGTACAGTCACTTGCTGTTGGACTTTGGATGTAGTTTCCGGGTCTTGATGTCAACAGTTTTCAATTCGTTCCTTAGCCAGCACAATATTGTGGCTGGGTATCTCATGACTAATAGGGCAAATGTGTTGACTGCTCTGATCTTGTTCTTCCCATTCAGCTGGCTTTTTAGGATCAGTCTTACTCTCAGGAGATACTTGGGTGTTGCAGCCTTCCTTGTGTCCTCATCGTGGTTCCCATGCACCTAAAGGATCCCCAGGTATTTGTAGCTGTCCTGTACATCAGAAAGTATAAACTGTAAACAAAATATTTTGACGTTAGCTTCTATCTGCTGCACATAATGAGCAGAAAATCCTACAAAAGTAGTGGATTTGGCCCAGTACATCACAAGTAAAACCCTCCCAACTATTGAGCACATCTACATGAAACGTTGCTGTAGAAAATCATCAAAAATCCTCACCACACAGGCCTTTCTCTTTTCTCACTGCTGCCATCAGGCAGAAAGTACAGGTGCCTCAGGACTCACACCACTAGGTTTAAGAACAGTTACTATTCCTCAACCATCAGACTCTTGAACTAAAGGGGACAGCTACACTAATTTAGAACTATGTTGTATTGTTACTTTATGCTCATTACTTATTACTATTTATTTATATCTGTGTTGCCGAGTTTGTTTACAGTTTATAGTTTCTAATGTTTACAGTTACTGTTCTATAGATTTGCTAAGTATGTGCACAGAAAAAGAATCTCAGGGTTGTATGTGGTGATATATATACTCTAATAATAAATTTTACTTTGAACTTTGAAAATACAGTATACAGTGCACCTCACTGATCAGAGAAAGAGGGATAAACACTGACAGTAGTGTTGGTGACTTTGAAAATTGCATTTCAAAATATACATCTTGTTTCTTTAGGTTTTGTCACATGCATCTTAAATAACAGTGAGTGAGTTTGAGCCCATTGCACATTTTGTTTGACTGTATCAAGAAAGGACCATCAGTATTTCAATAAGAATTAATTGTTGATTCTTCCAAGAAAGCTTGACTGATAATCACTCAATACCTTAGACCTTTTCAATGGCTATGTAATGTGAAGGTGTTTGTGTTTAATTCATAGCTGGAAAAACAGCTGTTGTACTGATTTGTCAGAAGTTGCTATAGCTGATTGGTTTAATTGTAAAGCCATAGTATTGGGAAGCATTGCTGCATCCTATTTTGGAGATCTTATCAGTGCAATAGCTAGCTGGATTGATTGATTAGTTCTGAAATATGATTAATTGAAGTTGCAATGTTAAATGGAACTGTAGTTTAACAACAGTCACTTAATTATGATAAATGGGTGCATTTTAAATACACTCTGTGGCCACTTTATTAGGTACAGGAGTATACCTTAAAAAGTGGCCACAGAAGTGGAACCTGGTGTGGTCTTCTGCTATAGCCTATCCACTTCAAGATTCCTTGTGTTGTGCATTGAGAGATGCTCTTCTGCACATCACTGTTATTACGTGTGGTTATTTAAGTTACTGTCGCCTTCCTGTTTACTTGAATAAGTCAGGCCATTCTCCTCTGACCTTTCTCATTAACAAAGTAATTTTGCCCACAGAACTACCATTCACTGGATGTGTTTTGCATTTCACACCGTTCTCTGTAAACTCTAGTGACTAATGTGTGTGAAAATCCCAGGAGATCAGCAGTTCTGTCTGGCACCAACATTCTTAAAGTCACTTAAATCACATTTCTTCCCTGTACTGGTGTTTGGTCTGAACAACAGCAACCTCTTAACACAAAGTATACTGCAGATGCTGTGGTCAAATCAACACATACAAACAAGCTGGATGAACTCAGCAGGTCGGGCAGCATCTGTTGAAATGAGCAGTCAACGTTTCAGGCTGAGACCCTTCGTCAGGACTGAAGAAGGAGGGGACAGGGGCCCCATAAAGAAGGTGGGGGGAGGGTGGAAAACCAATCAGAGGAAAGTTCAAGGGGTGGGGGAGGGGATAGGCAGGAGAGGTAAAGATGGAATCTAAGGGGAAAGCACTATGGGTAGTAGAAGAAGGCAGAATCATGAGAGAGGTGATAGGCAGCTAGTAGAGGAGACAGAGTGAAAGTGGGATGGGGGAAGGGAGAGGGAGGGAATTACCAGAAGTTGGAGAATTCGATGTTCATACCAAGGGGCTGGAGACTACCCAGATGGTATACGAAGTGTTGCTCCTCCAACCCGAGTTTGGCCTCATCATGGCAGTAGAGGAGGCCATGTATGGACATATCCGAATGGGAATGTGAAGCAGAGTTGAAGTGGGTGACAACCAGGAGATCCTGTCTGTTGTTGCGGACGGAGCGGAGGTGCTCGACAAAGCGGTCCCCCAATCTGCGTCGGGTCTCGCAGATGTAGAGGAGGCCGCATCGGGAGCACCGGATGCAATAGATTACCCCAACAGACTCACAAGTGAAGTGTTACCTCACCTGGAAGGACTGTTTGGGGCCCTGAATGGTGGTAAGAGAGGAGGTGTAGGGACAGGTGTAGCGCTTGCGCTTACAGGGATAAGTACCCGGTGGGAGATCTGTGGGGAGGGACGTGTGGACCAGGCAGTCACAGAGGGAACGATCCCTGCGAAAAGCAGAAAGGGGTAGAGAGGGAAAGATGTGCTTAGTGGTGGGGTCCTGTTGAAGGTGGCGGAAGTTGCAGAGGATAATATGCTGGATTGGGAGGCTGGTGGGGTGGTAGGTGAGGACAAGGGGAACATGGTCCCTGTTGTGGTGACGGGAGGATGGGGTGAGGGCCGAAGTGCGGGAAATGGAGGAGATGCGGGTGAGGGCATCGTTGATGATGGCAGAAGGGAAACCACAATCCTTAAAGAATGAAGACATTTGGGATGTCCTGGAACGGAAAGCCTCATCCTGGGAACAGATGCGGCAGAGACAGAGGAACTGGGAATAGGGAATAGCATTTTTACATTTGGCAGTGTGTGAAGAGGTATAATCAAGGTAGTTATGGGAGTCAGTGGGTTTATAGAAGATTTCAGTGGACAGTCTATCTCCAGAGTTGGAGACCGAGAGATCGAGAAAGGGGAAAGAAGTGTCTGAGATGGACCAAGTGAATTTGAGGGCTGGGTGAAAGTTAGAGGCAAAGTTGGTGAAATTGACGAGCTCAGCATGGGTGCAGGAAGCAGCACCAATGTAGTCGTCAATGTAGCGAAGGAAAAGTTGGGGAGCAGTACCAGTATAGATTTGGTGCATAGACTGTTCCACATAACCCACGAAGAGGCAGGCATAGCTGGGGCCCATGCGAGTGCCCATAGCTACACCCTTGGTCTGAAGAAAGTGGGAAGAGCCAAAAGAGAAGTTATTAAGTGTGAGTACCAGTTCTGCCAACCGGAGGAGTGTGGTGGTGTTGGGGAACTGGTGAGATCTATTATCAAGAAAGTAGCGGAGGGCTTTGAGGCCTTCTTGATGGGGAATTGAAGTGTATAAGGATTGGACATCCATGGTGAAAATGAAGCGGTCGGGACCGGGGAACTGGAAGTTATTGAAGAGGTGGAGGGCATGGGATGTATCCTGGTTGCAGGCAGGGAGTGACTGTACTATGGGTGACAAAATGGAGTCCAGGTAGGCAGATACAAGTTCAGTGGGGCAGGAGCAGGCCGAAACTATGGGCCTACCAGGACAGTCAGGCTTATGAATCTTGGGGAGGAGGTAAAACCGAGCAGTGCGGGGTGTGGGAATTATGAGTTTTTTGGCTGAGGATGGAAGATCTCCGGAGTTGATAAGGGCAGTGATGGTACGGGAGACAATGGTTTGATGTTTTTTGGTGGGGTCATGTTCCAGGGGTAAGTAAGAAGAGTTTGCAAGCGTTTATGCATTTAGTTACTGCCACATGATTAACTGATTAGATATTTGCATAAATGAGCAGGTGTACCAAATAAAGTGGCCACTGAGTGTTGATTTTAACTGAGTCATTTAAGCAGTAAAGCCTGCTTCATTGAGTTGTTTGATCATAAAATATGTTTCAAGAAAAGTCATGAATAGCATTGATTGTTGTTATTTGCAGTGTTAGTAGATTCAGTTGAATGGTAGGTATGCTGTATGTACGTTGCATATTACTGATACACAACGAGAAATGCAATTTGTTGGATGACATGCAAACAGATGTCTTGAGGTAGGTATAAAATAGTAGTGCAGATTTTATTTCTTTGGAAAGCTAACCATCCAAATCATTGAGGGTCACTCACTTTTGTTCTTTTAACAGAATCAGAATTGGGTTTGTATTCATTGGTGTAAGTTGTGAAATTTACTGTTTTGTGGCACCAGTGCAGGCATAAAAATTACTTCATACTACAATAAAAAATAAGTTGTGCAAAAGAGGAGTAACAAGGTAGTGTTCATGGACTGTTCAGAAATCTGATGGTAGATGGGAAGAAATTGTTTCTGAAAGGTTGAATGTGGGTATTCAGAATCAGGTTTTTATATCCAGCATGTGACGTGAAATTTGTTAACTTAGCAGCAGCAGTTCAATGCATAACATAATCCAGCAGAGAGAAAAAAATAAATTATAATAAATAAGTAAATCAATTGCAGTATACATATATTGAATAGATTTTTAAAAACATGCAAAAACAGAAATACTGTATTTTTTTTTAATGAGGTAGTGTCCAAAGATTCAATGTCCATTTAAGAATCGGATGGCAGAGGGGAAGCAGCTGTTCCTGAATCGCTGAGTGTGTGCCTTCAGGCTTCTGTACCTCCTACCTGATGGTAACAGTGAGAAAAGGGTGCTAGAGGTCCTTAATAATGGAAGCTGCCTTTCTGAGACACCGCTCCCTGAAGATGTCCTAACTACTTTGTAGGCTAGTACCCAAGATGGAACTGACTAGATTTACAACCTTCTAGAGCTTATTTTAGTCCGGTAGTAGCCTCTCCATACCAGAGAGTGATGCAGCCTGTCAGAATGCTCTCCACGGCACAGCTATAGAAGTTTTTGAGTGTAGTATTTGTTGACATGCCAAGTCTCTTCAAATTCCTATTACAGTATAGCCGCTGTCTTGCCTTCTTTATAACTACATCACTATATTGGGCAAACACAAGGAAATCTGCAGATGCTAGAAATTCAAACAACAACACACACAAAATGCTGGTGGAACACAGCAGGCCAGGCAGTATCTATAGGGAGAAGCGCTGTCGACATTTTGGGCCGAGGACGTCAGGAAGAAGGGTCTCGGCCTGAAACATTGACAGCGCTTCTCCCTATAGATGTTGCCTGGCCTGCTGTGTTCCACCAGCATTTTGTGTGTGTTGTTGTTCACTATATTGGGACCAGGTTAGATCCTCAGAGATCTTGATATCCAGGAACTTGAAACTGCTCACTCTCTCCACTTCTGATCCCACTATGAGGATTGGTATGTGTTTCTTCATCTTACCCTTCCTGAAGTCCACAATCAGCTCTTTCGTCTTACTGACGTTGAGTGCCAGGTTGTTGCTGCGGCACCACTCCACTAGCTGGTATACCTAACTCCTGTATGAGCTCTCTCCATCTGAGATTGTTTGAGAATGCTTAATCAAACAATATATTTACAAAATAACTCAAATATTACTGAAATATTAAATACACAACACCTCTCTGCTTAACTATAAATGCCAACTCAATATAAAATGCATATCAACTATACACAAAATATGCTATTTAATACAATGACTATACAGAGATCTCAGCAAAGTAAATCTTAAATTCTCCCATTCAGGCCTAAAGATTTAATTGCTGTGAAGGAATTCTTACTCTTGTAGGGTGGCATCTTTCAAGACTTCTAGCTGTGAAAACAATCTCAGGTTTTGGGGCCTCTTCCATGGTGGTTGCAGGAGTTGACTCTGAGACTGCAGGAAGTGGTTCTGACAGCTTGAGGCACCTTTCTTCTCCTTTTTCTAGTTTGTGCATCTTGATCTTAGTAAGGTACATTTAGTTTACTGAAGTATTCTCTTATTAACCATTCTATTCCTCGCTCTACGATCTGATCTCCTCTTCATTTCCTCATCCACAACATCATCTGACAAATCCTCTGTTTTCATATCTCCATTGACTCCTTTCTTTTTGGCCTTCCATTCATCTGGCTGGGGTTTGGTCTTTGCATCTACTTTTGCACACAGCTTTTAGTCTCTCACTTGAAATTCAGCCAATCATGTCACCACAATGCTGGCCCTCCTGATTTTACCATGAACAAACCCAATGTGGCTTGTTGGTTGTTATATTTCAAAGTTACAAATGTCATTACCACAGGAGTTATCTTTTTGCCAGTATGAGTTCTTAATTGGATGTCTGCAGGTTTCAGTTTAGAATCTTTGTGATGTCATTCAAACCCATTTTGTGGTTCACTGAAACAGCCGAGCCAGTGTCCAGTTTCATTTCAATTTGGCATTCACTTCTGGTGTAAGCCATATTGCTTGTCTGTAGTTAGTTTTCACAGCACTTCTCAAGGCTACCCATTCCTGTGTCACTCTCATACTCTCATCATTATCAGATTTTTCATCAATAGCATGCAGATTAGTGCTCTTTTGAAACTGCAACTTGACTTTTTAACTGTTTCTCTTCCCACTGCAGACTATTTTTGTCTGCCTAGCATCCTCTTTATATGTTTCCTACTTTATTACATTTTCTGCAAGTTTTGCCTTTAAACCTGCAGTGGTGTGGTGTATGTGAGCCCCTGCCACAACAGTAACACAGTTTGTTTGGCCGGGCCGTTACAATTTTATTCACACTCACTTTCATTCCTGACTGCAAATCAATTGCTTCTCTGTCTGCAGTTTCCATTGATACAGCTATTTCAACTGCTCTTTTAAACGTAAAATGTGCTTTGGTTAGAAACCATTTTTGAATGTTTTTATGTAAGATTCCATTAATTAAACGATCTCTCATTGCATTGTTAAGCCCATCACTGAACTGACAATGCTTAGACTATCACTTCAATTCAGCCACTGACACTGAAATGGACCCTCCTTCCGTTTGATTCCACATATGAAACCTAAAGCATTCTGCAATCAACAATGGCTTCATTTCTAAATTACTTTCACAATATCAGCAAAACTCATTTCTGCTGGTTTAGTTGCAGCAGTTAAACTTAAAGGCAAACTGTGTGCCTTTAAACTCAATGCACTCAGCAAAACTGGTACTTGTTTTTCATTAGTTATTCCATTCACTTTAAAATACTGTTCAATTCACTCCATATACAAGATACATGTCAATTTTTCCGATATAGCCCGCCATTTCTGCTTTTTGCATGATTGTTATCACCCGGTTCTTATTGTTTATGAATCCATGAATTCTTCCATTGTCCGGCTTTTTAAAAACTTGATCGTGTCTTCCCTTCTGAAGAGACACATGTTGCACTGTTTTTATTAAAACAAAAATGTCTCACTGTGTCACCTTGAGTTAATTTTAAAAATATCTCATTGTCACTGTTTTATAACCCTGCAAAATGTTAAACTAATTCAAAGGAAAATGAGACCCGGGTAATGCAAGTCTTAGTTTGTACTTTACTTTAAGTGAGTTGTGTGCATATCACGTGGCGATATCATGACATATGAAATTCAGGTATATTTACATATAACCTGTAATAAATAATTTAAACAAATAAAGACTGCTTACTTGAATAATATATTTATGATATTACTCAGATATTACTGAAATATTAAATACATAATATATTGTATCCAAGTTTGTACACTACACAAAGCTGAATGTGGGGAAATGTACGCTCTGAGGAAGACAGAAAGAGGCTACATTATTATTTAGACAAATAGTGTGGAGTATGCAAATGCACAGCAGATGCAATTTGAAGTGAATAAATATTAGGTCATCCATTTTATTTTGAAATGAGAAATACAGGTTATTATTAGAGGAGTGATATATTAAGAAACAAGGAGGTACAGCAAGACCTAAAGATTTTATAGCATTTGATGGAAGTAAGTGTATAAATGCAGAAAGCTGTTAGGTATATTGCCCTTTATTATGAGAGGATTTGCACAAACAAGCAGTAATGCCTTGCTGCAGCTTACAGGCCTTGGTAAGATGTCATCAAGAGTTGTGTGTAATTTTGGTCTCCTTATCTGTGGAACATTTGCCATGGAGGGAGTGTAATCAAGGTTTTCTGGACTGATGAACGAGGAGAGATTGAGTTCATTGGTTTTATATTCACTGAAGTTAAGAAAACTGGGAGGCATTGTCACCTATATACTTTAAACATGTCTAGACTTGTCCAGGTGTCAGAACTTCGAGATGCTGGGTATATTTTTTTAAGAACAGATCAGGGGAATTTTCTTCATCTGAAAGGTGATGAACCTGTTGAATTCTCTGCCACAGAAGGCAGTGGACACCAGGTTTTTAAGTGTATTCAAGCAGGTAGATAGTTTTCTTAATGCTAACTGGATTGACAGATAATGGAAGATGAAGGTAACAGGGTACTGAAGTGGATGAACAGCCATGATCATGTAAAATGGTAAACCAAGCCTGAAGCTGTTCTCTGCACATACTTTCTATGTCGACATGAGTCTACCAAATATTCCCAGGGCTGCTATTTAATTAAAAGATTAATAAAACAATATGACCTTAGTTAAAACAGAGTAAATATCCTATTGGTAGACAAGTAATCCCACATATCTATCCAGCTAAAACTCATAGGCATTTGGATGAGATAGAAAGAAACATACAACCTCTAAAAATGGTGCACAGGTTGTTGCTCCATATACTTCATATAAAAGACCTAAGGCACTGTTCAGAGGAAAGCAAATAAGTTAACAGGTCTCTAAGTCAGTATATATTCACCAATAAAGACACCTTGATTAATTTATCTGGTCACTGTCTTTAGTGTTGCGATGCAGTGTTTAAATTGGCTGTCGCCTTTTTGCTTCATTACAAGGTGCACACTTCAAAATTACTTCATTTTCTGATAAAACATTTTGGGAAAATTCAACCAGTTGATTTGACTGGGAGGAAACATCTTAACTTGTGACAAGCAATGTATCAACGTGAAGTGTTTTTTTTTGTCAGCACAATCAGAAATAAGAAATTTAAACATGAGAGTCTGAATGATCTCATTGAAACCTTTTGAATCTTGAAAGGCCTAGACAGAGTAGATGTGGAAAGGATGTTTCCCATGGTGGGGGAGTCTAGGACAAGAGGGCACAGCTTCAGGATAGAGGGGTGTCAACTCAAAACAGATGTGGAGAAATTTCTTTAGCCAGAGGGTGATGAATGTGTGGAATTTATTACCACAGGCAGCTATGGAGGCTGGTGTTGGGTGTACTTAAGGCAGAGCGTGATAGATTCTTGATTGGACATAGCATCACAGAGGTTATGGGGAGAAGGCAGGGGAGTAGGGCTGAGGAGGGTAAGAAAGGATCAGCTATGATTGAATGGCAGAGCAGACTTGAGGGACTAAATGGTGTAATTCTGCTCCCATGTCTTATGGTCTTAATGGAGATGCTGGAAATCCAGAGCAACACAAACACAAAATGCTGGTGGAACTCAGTAGATTAGGCGCCATCTATGGAAATGAATAAACAGTTGATGTTTCAGGCTGAGACATTTAATCGGTACTGGGATGGAAGGGGAAGAAGCCAGAATAAGAATGTTGGGCAGGGGAGTGGAAGAAGCATAAGCTAGAAGGTGATAGGTGAAGCCAGGTAGGTGGGGAGAGGGGTACAAAGCAAGAAGCAAGGTAGGACCATGAGAGAAAAGTAATGAGGAGGCGAACGGGTGGGGAGTTGGGGGAGGAGAAGTGATAAAAGGGGAGCCAGTGTGGGGAATTGAAGAAGAGGGAAGTGGGGGGGGGGGGAGGATTATTAGAAGTTGGAGAAATCTATGTTCATGCCAACAGGTTGGAAGCTACCTGTTCCTCCCTCAAACTGAGAGTGGCCTCAGAATAGCAGTAGAGGAGGTCATTGGTGGAGGAAGGGAAACCTCGTTCTTTCAAGAAGGAGGACATCTCTGATGTTCTGGAAAGAAAAGCCTCATCTTGAAAACAGATGTGGTGGAGCCAAAGGAACTAAAAGAGGAATGGCATTTTTACAGGAAACAGGATGGGAAGACATATATAGTCAATATAGCAATGGAAATTGGTGGTTTATAAAATATATCATCTGGCACTTTATCTCCAGAGATTGAAAAAAGAGAGAGAGGTGTCAGAAATGGACTAAGTGAATTTAAGGGCAGGTTGGAAGCTGGAGACAAATTTGATAAATTGATGAGCTCAGCATGGATGCATGAAGCAACACCAATGCAGTCATTAAGCAGAGTTTGGGAGTATTACCAGTGAAGGCTTGAAACATGGATTTCTTCATGTAGCCAGTGAAAAGGCAAGCATAACGGGCCCATGTGGGTGCCCATGCTACACCTGAAATTTGGAGAAAGTGGGGAATCAAAAGAGAAATTGTTGACTGTGAGGACTGGTTCAGCCAGATGGAGGTTTTGGTGGTGGAGGGAAGTTATTTGGGTCTGTTTCTCATAGAGAAGCAGTGAGCTTCAAAGCTTTCTTGATGGTGGATAGAAGTGTTTAGGGACTGGACTTTTGTGGTAAAAATGAAGTGGTCAGGGCGAGGGAATTGGAAGTTGTTGAGTTCAAGAACATGTGAAGTGTCACCAATGTTGGTGAGAATAGACTAAACCAAGGGGGATAAAATGGAGTTGAGGTATGCAGACATGAGTTCAGTGAGGCAGGAGCAAGCAGAAACAACCTGGATACTTGCTTTTGTGGATCTTGGGTAGACTGTAGAAATGAGCAGTGTAGGGTAGGGAAACAATGAGGTTGGTTGCATTTAATGGGAGATCTCCAGAGTTGATGAGATTGTCTTTGACACCATCATCAATGCCCTGATGGTCATGAGTAGGGTCCATTTCAAGGGCTAAGGGAGAGGAGGTGTCTGAGAGTTGCCTCCTGGCCTTAGGAAGGTAGAAATCAGTCCACCGGACCTTACAGTGCCCCCTTTGTCTGTGAGTTTGATGGTGAGGTGGAATTGGTGTGGAGAGAGTAGGGTGCACTCAGATGGTGTGAGGTTCAAAGAGGAGAAAAGAGTGCTGAATTCAACACAGTTGATGTCTCATTAACAGTTGGAGATGAAAATATCCAGAGCAGGCAGAGAACCAGAGCAGGGTGTCTAAGAAGAGGAGGAGGGTTGGAGACTGGCGATGCAGTTATTGGTATTGAATGGGGAATCCTTGCTGCCAATGGAGGTGACAGAAAAAGAGCTTGCTGTCATGATGGGCATGGAACTCATTGAGGCATGGGCAAAGGAGGACAAAAGTGAGACCTTTGAGGTCAGAGCATTCAGCCTCGGACAAGGGATGTTTGGGGGGAATGGTGAAGACACGCTAGGGATAAGAACTGAGATCAGAGGGGAGAAGGGAGTTGGTGGAATCAGAGGAGAGGGAAGGGTTGTAGAATCTATGAAGTTAGGATGGGATGGCATCTATTTCCATAGATGCTGTCTGACCTGAGTTCTTCTGGCATTTTGTGTGTGTTGTAAGGAATTACATTTTCTGCTAATAACCGGATATATAAGATGTCTGAAATTTGGCCAAGACCGTCGTGCTTAATTGGTCCGTAATGCAGTCTACATTATTTTTATTGCAAGGCTATGTGAAGACTTTCATTAAATCTTCACCTGATTAGGTAGCAAATTTAATCTCAGTATGTGAGTAATTTATGGTTTCTGTTTCACATTTTAAGTTGAAAAAAAATCTGTTGTGTAGTAGTAGATTTTCTTTTTTTATTATGGAGCTTTTTCTAAGAAGACTTGTCCTTGGACAAGTGCAGTGAATGCACAATATGAAATGAAATATTTATAATGCTGGACATTTGGCAAGGTTCTTTAAGTGCTTGTTGATGAATACATTAGAAATATTGTTAAACTCAGCCTGTTAAGTTTCCTGTTGTTGGGCTTTTAAATATATTTTTATTTCCAAAAGTATTTTGCTAACAAGTACAGTGATTATCTTTTTTAGTTTTTATCCTTGATTTACTGCTACTGTTACAGGATGTTGCTTAGCTTTTGTCACATAGAGCCAATTGAGCTGGTTGCCAATTTCTGGGTGTCAAAAGCTTCCTGTCACTTTTAAAATGTTTGGGTGGAATTTATTTTGCCAAGTCATAAAAAATCTGTTTAGCATAATTTGCTACTTAACAGTAATTTGCACTTTATGTAATGTCCAGTATTTCAACATCCAGTATTTCAGTATGATATTTAATTATATGATTATTTCCATAAAGTAGCTTATTTTATGAAGTAGCATCCTGGAACATCTGCACAATGAAGATTGATACTTCAAGATTGTCTTTATTGACTACAGCTTGGCAATTAATACTATCATCCCCTCAAAACTAATCAATTTAGCACCATGACCTCGGCCTCAATACATCCTTCTGCAACTGGATCCTCAACTTCCAAACTTGCAGACTCCAGTCAGTTCGTATTGGCATTATCTTCTCCACATTCTCCATCATAGTATCCATCAACCCAGGTGCACCACAAGGCTGTATGCTTAGCTGTCTGCTTTGTACTCGCTTTATACTTACGACTGGGAGGCTAAGTATTGCTCCAATGCCATATTTACTTTTGCTGTTGACACCACTGTCTCTGGCTGAATCGGAGGAGGTGACAAATTATCATACAGGAGGAATATTTCAGATCTGGCTGAGTGGTGCCGCATCAATAAATTCTCACTCAGTGTCAGCAAGACTAAGGAGCTGATTATTGATTTCAGGAGGAGGAAACCAGAGATCTTTGAGCCAGTCATCGTTGGGGGAATCATAGATAGAGAGGGTCACCAACTTCAAATTCCTTGGTGTTATCATTTTAGAGAATCTGTCATGGGTGTAGCATTTAAGTGCCATTAGAAAGCACAGCAGTGCCTCTACTTTCTTAGAAGTTTGCGAAGATTCAGCATGTCATCTAAATCTTTGACAAACTTCTGTAGATGTGCAGCAGAGAGTATATTCACTGGTGGCATCATGGCCTGCTACGGAAACCTTGAATGGAAAATCCTACCGAAATTCATGGAAACAGTCCAGTCCATTGTGGATAAAGTCCTCAGCACCGCTGCACGGAATGCTGTTGCAGAAAAGCAGTATCCATCATCAAGGATCCCCACCATCCCTGTCATGCTCTCTCTTTGTTGCTGCCATCAGGAAAAAGATGCAGGAGCTTCAGGACACACACCGCCAGTTTCAGGAACTGTTAATACCCCTCAACCATCAGGCTCTTGAACCAGAGGGGATAACTTCACTCAGCCCATCACTAAACTGTTCCTACAACGTATGGACTCGTGTTCAAGGACTCTACAAATCATTATCTCATTATTTATTGTTTATTTATTTATTACTGCTATTTTGTTTTCCTAATTTTATATTTGCAGTTTTTTGTCTTTTGCTCATTGGTTATTGTCCATCCTATTGGGGCTGTCTTTTATTGATTCAATTGTGTTTCTTGTATTTACTATGAATGCCCACAAGAAAGTGAATCTCAGGGTTGTATATGATTATGTATATGAACTTTGATAATAAGTTTACTTTGAACTTTGAATACATTTGGTGGAAACAAATCTTTGGAGGCAAATAAACCTTTGCAGAAGAATGAACCAAAGACTTAAGACTTTTTGAAAATAAGGTGGTTTTTAACAAATGCATATTGATTGATATGTTTTAGTAATTGCTGGAAATAATATTCACATGTTGTTTGTTCCACACAAAAAGAGAATTATCAAATATAAACATTTCTCATAATACAGTTGAAATACTAGCAATTCAAGATGGAAATTGTTATGAGATTGCTGGTCAATGCGCAGTCTGAAATGAAATGTACCTTTAATGTTGAGTGGTCAGACCACTGAAATTTCTTAAAAGAAATACTGATCAAGCTTTGGATGGATGGAAATTTCAATACACTGTCTGCAATCTTTTGGGTACAATAAATTTAAAAACACGTTAATAATATTACATTGTATTTTAAACCACAGTTTGTACTGCTAATTGCTTATTTCCAAACTGGAGTTTTGGTTGATAAATTTGCATTGATTATATGTAACAAGTTATATGTGACCTGCTCAGTTTACTTTGTACAGCTTTTGTTTATATGGCTTGAGGGATTTGAACTGGTAAAGATGGCTTTAAGATAAATTTTTTTTGGAGTTGCCTATGTTTCCAGCATTCCCCCATCATAATTGCCTTTACTGAAGAGTCGGCTATTTTTAGTTCCTAACATGAGAACAGCAGCAACATGCTAAAATAAATCTGCTGACCTGCAGTGCATCTGTGGATTCCTTGTATCTCATAGCTCTAGAGAGAGGAGAGGACCAGTAGCTGAAAAACATAATAAGCGGTTATCTGACAGAATATGGATAAAATGGATATTAAGCTCTAACCATATTTGAGTTGCATGGAAACGTATATCCCTTAGCCAAAAACTCAACACATTTTACTAATTTTACATCACCCAGAAATTTTGAATGGGTGCATGTTTTGTTAATCATTATGTCATTCATATTTCTCCATATCTGAGAAGTTGCATTAGAAAAATAATGGACATATTCTGAACTGACACTTATAATGCTCAAGAAGCAAACAATGGTGAGGTTTTGCCAATCTGTTTATTGCAGAGAAAATATGTACATCTTCATCTACAAACCAGTAACTTTATAGACCCAGCTTAACAACTGATTTTAATAAATAGGATATTTCCAGGGAGTAGATTACCACACATGGATTGAATATGGTCGTGTCTAAGAAATCACATTTTTGTGACTTCTGGAATTCAACTACTTGCGGGTGTCATAACATTTTGACAACCCAAGTTAATGCTATTTAGAATTACTTAACCTTTGCTAAATTATTCATTGCTTGAGGCTGACCATTTAATAATCAGTCAATATCTTACTGCATTGGGACTTGGCAAATGCCATGTGATTTGAAATACAGAATGATACTTCAAATGAGACGTAAAATCTTCACAAAAAAAGCAATATGATATCTGACTCTCCATCTACAGACTATAAGACAAGTAATTTGGCTGTCTTAATTGCAGAATGACGAATGGTTTGAGTCTTTGAAATTCCAATTTACTTTTCATAACTAATCTATGTGCTTAAGCTTTTTGAAGAGAAACTTCAACTGAAATTCATATTGTTGCTATGTCTTAGTAATGCACCTGCTAAAAGGTACATATATAGTTTTGAACATATTACAAAATTTCATTACAATATTTCTGACGAGGCATTGAAGTGTTAAGAATCTTTATTTACAAAACGTATGTTGATTGCATGTGGTCACTTGCTGAGATATTATGGTTTGCAGGAAGATTTTTAATTTGTCGTAGTGAGAGTGCATTACAAGGTTGCAACACACTTTAGGCGTTCCGATAATTTCCTCAACTGAGAGACTGCAACTCAAGCAGTTTAGAGTTTCATCATCACCCTATGATTATGTTACAGCCTGCAATGCTGGCAAATCATTTTTATGCTGTGTTTACTGTTGTTGATTTTTTTTAATTGACTCCCCAGGAGTTTACTTGCAGCTCTTGAGTGAGATGAAAGGCTTCTTCAGTCTTTTGTTTCTTACTGTATTAAGAAAGCAGCAAGTGTATCTGACCATTGGAACAGGGATATAAAATGATATTTTATGGTAAAGAACATTGAAATAATGGTTGAGGTATGTTTTTATCAATTTACAGTTTTGCCTGTGACAGAAGCAATGTGCCATAGAAATAATCTAGGAGAAATAGGTACTCTGGTTATTGAGCTAAGATAATTTTGGATGTTTTCCACTGGAAGTCTAATTCATTTCTTGGGTTAGTCACCGTATGTACATTTTTGGTTCACCTTGGTAAAATTACCTCTCACTCATTTGACATCAGCAAAACCAAATAACTGAATATAGACTACAGGAAGAAGAAGCTAGAGGTCCATGAGTCTGTCCTCATTCGGGAAACAAAGATGAAAAAAGGGTCAGTAGCTTTAACTTCCTTAGCGTTAACTTATCAGAGGAGCCTGCATGCAATTAGCAAACGTCATCACAAAGAAGACAGGATGATGTCTCTACTTCCTTAGAAGTTTGCATAGATTAGGCATGTCACCAAAATACTTGACAAAACTTCTGTCGTTGCACAGTGGAGAGTATCCAAACTGATCTTATGGCCTGGTATGCACTATTGAGTACAGTACATTTACAGGGAGTGCTGCCACAAGAAAACAGCATCTATCATCATAGACCCCTATCAACCAG
Organism: Hemitrygon akajei; assembly: GCF_048418815.1. NCBI lineage: Eukaryota > Metazoa > Chordata > Chondrichthyes > Myliobatiformes > Dasyatidae > Hemitrygon > Hemitrygon akajei. Next base: position 71,891,489 of record NC_133135.1, on the reverse strand, counting down.
GTCGTGACTTCTTGCTACTGCCATCTGGCAGGAGGTACAGAAACCTTCAGTCCCACATCACCAGGTTCAAAAACAGTTTTTTACAGTTTTTAGAGATAAAACAGTTTTTATCCTGATGTTACTCTGCAACATCAGGATAACTATTCATCACTATCCTGAACTGATTCCATGGTCTACAGCCTCACTTTCTAGGACTCTACAACTCATGTTATCTGTATTGTTTTTATTTGTAGTTTGTTTTTCTTTTGCACATTGGCTGTCAGTCTTTGTTTATAGTCATGTATAGTTTATTTTCGTAAAACTCTATTTTTCCTGTCAATGGCTGCAAGAAAATAAAACTCAAGGTAGTGTTAGGCAACAATTATGTACTTTGATAATAAATTTACTTAGAATTTGAATTACTGAATCAAAACTATACTGTCATGTTTCTATTGCTTTGAGTTTGTAGCTTTCTCTTGATATTGCCTTAAATATACTAGACAGTTTAATTTATTTATTGAGATACAGTGCAGAATAGGCCCTTATGGCTCTTTGAGTCACGTCATCCACCAATTCCTCAATTTACATGGGACGATTTACAATGACCAATTAACCTACCAACTGATATGTCTTTAGACTGTGGGAGGAAACCAGAGCACCTGGAGAACAGGATCAGCATATACCTCTTTATAGGTAGCAGCAGGAATTGAACCTAGATCGCCTGTACTGTAAAACGTTGTGCTGATTACTATACTAATGTACCACCTGTATTATTGGACAAAGGAGTGGAGTGTAATTAGAGTAACAATTATGATACTGTAATGCAGAAGGGAAAGAACTAGCAATCATTGATACTTAAGATTTAAAAAGATATATTTAACTTTGATTTGAACTTAAGTAATGAATTCAACAGTATTTCTTGTATTATTAATTCTCCTGCAATATTGCCTGTTGACTTCTGTAAAATTTAAAAATACAAAATTCTTTTAGAGAAATCTGCTATCTAAGCGTCAGTTGCTAAATTAGATTTGAGTTTCTGTTTTATTGTTTGGACAGTGATGTTTATATTAATGTGAAATGAGGAAGGTTTTAGAGTGGTGTTCCAGTGACCTGAATGATAGTCATTGGAGAACATTTGGAATTTGGAACATGAAATAAGCAAATTGTATTGTGAATAAAAGTGACTCAGTGGTGGTTAGGAATGTACAGTTATGCTGTTCCTCATGTCAGCTTTCCATGTCTAAATTGTATGACAGGACAAGGCAGCAGATGAGACAAGCTGTCGCTCAGCTACTCTGGCCTTTTGAAGAGAGGCCATGGGAGGAAAAGGTGCTGCAAATAGGCTGTGAAGTTTACATACACTGCCCACTGTTAAACAGATTACCTCTAATGAAGTGTCTAATGCTCAGCCTGTATCAGCCTAATCCTAGGTGGCAGTTTGTCCCTCAGCTGCCAAGAAACACCACCCTCTGGCCTTATATCACCAATGTCTTCACAGTGCACTGGGAGGTGCCCGGCTTTAATAAACCAAGACAGTGTGTGATCTGACATGCAAATGTAGGTCATTGCATATGTAAATGTGTGATTACAGGCTTGCATGCCAGAACACATTAGTGAGACTTTGCTCTCAGCATGTGGTTGTCATAGTTCCTCAAAAGCTGATGCTAACATTTGTCAAGTTATCACATACGCCAATAAGACAAAAAATTGTGCTGTAGATTGGGTATACTTATTGAATGTAAAATATCCAAATTCTGAAATAACCAAAAATGTGTACTTAATGTTGTTTATAACATCAATAACATCATTGCTAACACTGTTACTTATATGTTGTCAAATACTTCAAAATTTTATTGATCAGTGGCAGATATAGCTCATGCACATTTAAAAAGTTGCATTATTTTTGTTTCCATTTGCTTTATTTTTACTGATATGCTGATGGTATGAGTTGGTGCGGTCAATCATTATACACAATATATATTGCATGTACTATATATAAAAAATGGATACGTATGAATATCATTTCGCTTCCAGAAATCTATTTTAAATTGGAATGTTGCCTCTTGAATGTGTCCCTTTTGTTTCATAAGGAAAAGTTTAAAGGATCATGCAATTGCTTCATACATTTGTAACAAAGTCTCTGAATGCATTTCCACAATTAGGGAAATATTGTTGGGTGCCCCAAAGCAATCAAGATGGGGCTTGCTTTATATAAAAATGTATAAAATTAATTTTTTCAAGACTTATTAATCTATTGGAAGACAGTGTACAAGTCTGAATGACTATACTATTCATGCGAAAAGGTTAAGTCCTTTTGAGTTTAGTAAAGTCAAGGACATTAGAAAAAAAATCAATCAAGATCTAGCTTTGGTTACTGGAGTTGGTTTATTTTTAGTGTGCCATCAGGTGAATTTTATTTCCATCACGCACCAATTTAAGTGTTACAGATAGAATGTAGAATATTGAACAGCAAGTACAGCAGGGTCTTTTGGCCCATAATGTTGTGCCAAATCAATTAAAATGGTAATCAATTAGCTAACTAAAGTAATTTCTTCAGCCTCCACAATGTCCATATCCCTCCATATTCCTCACATTCATGTGCATGTTTAAATGTCTCTTACAAGTCCCTAATATATCTGCCTAAAGCACCACCCCAGGCAGTTCATTCCAGGCACTTACCACTCTGTATATTTTAAAAATACTTCCCCTTACATCTTCTTTAAAATTACCTGTCTTACCTTAAATGCATGTCCTCTGGTATAATACATTTCAACCTTTGGGGAAAAACATACTGTCTGTCTACTCTATCTATGATCTCATAATCCTATAAACCTCTATCAGATGTCCCCTCAGCCTCTGCTGCCCCAGCGAAAACAACCTAAGTTCGTCCAACCTTTTGTTATAGCACATGCCCATCCAGGCAGTGTCCTGATTAAAACTCTTATGCACCCTATCCAAAGCTTTGACATCCTTTCTATAATGGGGTGTCAAGACCTGAATGCAATCCTTCAGGTGTGGCCTAACTACAGTTTTATAAAGCTGCAACATAATTTTCTGACTCAATGCCTCGAATAATAAATGCTAGCATGCATCTGCAAACTTACTAACCCACCGATCTACATTTTAAACCAGGTCATTTATATACATCACAAACAGCATTGGTCCCAGTACAGATCCCTGTGGAACACCAGTAATCTCAGACCACCAGTTAGAATAAGCCCCATTGACCATTACCTTTTGTCTTCAATGAGCAAATTAACAGATTTTTCTTAATCTTCTGGATGAACCTCCTTTGGGGGACCTTGTGAAATGCCATACTAAAATCCATGTAGACAATATCAACAGCTCTATCTTCATCAATCACCCTTGTCACCTCGTCAAAAAAACTCAAAACAATTTGGTAGGAAATGACTTACTCTTCAAAAAGCCATGCTGACTCTCCCTAATTAGGCCATAGTTTTCCAAATGCTCATAAATCTTATCCTAAAAATTCTTTCTAATAATGCCCTTACCACTGGCATGAGACTCCTCAGTCTTTAGTTTCCAGGATCATCCCAGGTTCCCTTCTTGAACCTGGCTACTTACAACACTAGCTACTTACCAGTCCTCCAGGACCTTGCCTGTGGCTAGAGAGGATATAAAGAAATTGGTCAAGGTCTCAACAATCTCTTCACTTCCCGCTCTCAATAACCTGGGGTATATCCCACCAGTCCTTGGCGACTTAACCACCTTATTGCTCTTTGCGAGACCCAATGCTACCACCTCCTTTCCTTCAAAATGCCCTAGTATATTAATATTCTCAGCACTGATCTCCCTATCTTCCACGTCCTTCTCCTTGGTAAATACTGATGTAAAGTACTTATTAGAACATCACTCACATCCTCTGCATTCAAGCAAATGTTCCCCCTTCATCCTTGAGTGGTCCCACCCTCTTTCTCCTGATGTATGTTTAGAATGTTTTAATCCTACTTGCCTACTTGCCATGGCACCTCCTGACTTTCCTAGTTCTGTTATTCAGTTATTTTCTGGCTTCTTTATAATCGTTTGCTTGATTCTTGCTTCCTAAGCTTTACATACGTTTCCTTTTTCTTCTTGATTAAATTCATCACCTCTCTTGACATCCAAGATTCTCTTACCTTGCCTTCCTTGTATTTCCTTTGGACTGGAACATACCTGTCTTGTACTCTATGCAGTTTGTCTTTCAACACCCTCCAAGTGTCAGAGGTAGATTTGCCAGAAAACAGCTGTTCCCAATGAACTCTTGCTAATTCCTGCCTAGTGCTCTTGTTCTGCTCCAATATAATACTTTCCCGCAATGTCCATACTTATCCTTATCTATAGCTATCTTAAAACTTAAGGAGCTGTTGTCACTGTTCCCTAACTACTCACCTGCTGAAAGTTCAGCCACCTGGCCAGGCTCAATTCCCAACACCAGATCCAGTACAGCCCCTCCTTCTGTTGGCCTATCTACATATTGATTTAAGAAACCCTCCTGGATGCACCTAACAAATTCTGTCTCATCTAATCAACTTACATTAAGAAGATGAAGACTCTAGACCAACAACCTTACTTAATCTGCTTGCATATCTGTTCCTCAATGTTCTGGTGGTTGTTGAGGGGTCTGTACTACAATCGATCAGAGTAGTTGCACACTTCTGAATTTTGAGTTCTACCCAGATAGACTCAGAGGACAAGCCCTGCATTGTGTCCCTTTTAGTGCAGATATGTTATTGTCCATAATTGGTAGTTCAACTCCATCCTCACCCTGCTCCCCACCCCACTTCTCTTTCCTCCCTCTCTATCTTATCTAAAACATTGAAACCCAGGGACATTAAGCAGCTATTCCTGTTCCTCTCTCTCAACAAAGTCTCTGTAATGATTGTAACATCATAGTTCTATGTACTGATCCATACTGTGAGTTCATCACCTTTACCCATAATACTCCTAGCATTAAAATGCACATACTTTAAACTATCTGTCCTGTTGTATTTATGACTTTGCCTCCTGCCTGTCTTTACTGGCCCTGGACATCTGCCTTCCTCTGTATCCCTCCACTTTCTGACTTGGTGCTCTGGTTCTCATTGCTTTGCCAAACTAGTTTAAACCCTCCAAAGTAGCACTCGCAAACCTCCTAGCCAAGAAATTAGTTCCCCTCCAGTTTAGGTGCAACCTATCCCTCTTGTACAAGTCACCTCTGCCCCAGAAGGGGTTCCAGTGATCCAAGAAGTTGAAACCCATGTCCACTGCACCAATTCCTCAATCACTCATTTATTTCTACTATCATCCTATTCCTACCCTGACTTGCATGTGGCACTGGGAATAATTCAGAGATTATTACCTTGGAAGTCTTGCTCTTCAGACTCTTTCCTAGTTCCCTACACTCTCTATGAAGGACTTCTCCTCTCTCCCCCCCCCCCCCCCCCCCACATTGTAATTGAGGTCAATGTGCACTACAATCTCTGGCTGCTCACCCTTCACCTTGTGAATATTCTGCAGCCACTTTGAGACATCCTGGACCCCAGCACCTGGGAGGTGACACACCATCCTGGCGTTTCTTTATCGGCCATAGAATCGGCTGTCCATCCCCCTAACTATCGAGTCTCCTGTCACTATTGTTCCACCTGACTTTACCCTTTTCTGCTGAGCCTCTGAGCTGGCCACAGTTTCACTTGCCTGGCTGCTGCTGCTGTGCGCTGATAGGTCATTCTCTTCTTCCCCCCTCCCCCATTCATTATCCAAAGTGGTATACTTATTGCTGAGGGGAATGACCACAGGGGGAACCCTGCACTGACTGCTTATTCTGCTTACTTCTCCTGGTGGTCACCAATCTACTGTCTGAAGCCTGCACTCTGGGTGTGACCACATCAGTAAAAGTTTCATTTGTGTTGTTTTCAGCTTCCTGGATGGTCCTGAGTACATCATCTCAAGCTCCAGTTCCTTGAACTTGTCAGTTAGAAGCTGAAGTTGGGTACACTTGCAGATGTAGTCATCAGGGAGACTGGAAAATACCTTGAAATCCCACATCTCACAGGAGGAGCATCCATTGCCTTAACCATCCTGCCTACAAAGACTAAGGATTTATAGACAATTAAAAATTACTTACCTGTTCTTAACTGTGCCTTCTCTTTGAAAACTTTGATTTGTCCACACAGTTGAGTCACTTACTCAGCTTCCTCTTATCAAACTTGTTATACCTTTTGCTCCAACTGTTCAATCCCAAGTTCCACAGTCAAAAACACAAACTACTTGGCACCCTTAGACTGTTCTCACTGAAGCCTGTTGAACCAAAGCCTGACCACTCTAACACTGGCCCACTCACACAATAGCCGCTCTGCTAAATATCTCCTTTTTTTACTGGCTCAAATAAATACATCTTAAACAATGAATTGGTAGTGAATCACAACAGCAACCTTGGGATCAAGTTGTTGCTAATTTAAAAATATTGAATTGAGAGATAAGGAAAATAATTATCATTTGCCTTAGAGGATAAAACACAAAATAAGGGGATTTCAACTGTAGAAGTTCTGCAGTTGAAATGTAAGCTTTATGGTGTTCTAATGTACAGTTTACGGTATTCTAATGTAATGTAAAATAGCACAAATTCAAAACCACTGTTAAAAATCTGTTGGTTCTGCATTATGGGATTGGTTCATTGAATTAGATTTTTTGGTGTAGTGTTTGTAGCCACTTCAGACTATATATAATCATTCTAGGCTGATCAATTGAATTTCTTTTTATTTTCACTTTCTAGACTAGATTGACGTTATATATACTAGAGAAACTTGACACACTTGTGTATGTTCTGTTGGTTCATCAACTAAAGTATTCATGAAACTGTAACATGGTTGTTTTACAAAATTTAAGTATTGGAAATTTGGGAAATGGGAATTGTGAGGCATAGAACATATCTGTCGGTATCTGAAGTGAGGAAGGTTCATGTCTCTTATTCAAATCCTATGGTGAAAGTTATAAAATATCGATCTTTAAAGTAACCTTTCCTACATTTTTGGTATGAGCTTTGTACATATATTGAATTTCTATTTGGTATTAAAAATTAAATCCTTCAAAATAGTGGTTCTGAGTTTATTTATAATGTTCCAAGCAGTTTCTTGCATAGATACAGGGAATTAAAGGATTGAAGAAATCAAAGGCAAGCTTCGGGGAGGGATAGGAGGCAATGGTCCAATATTCAAAGAGGTTGGAAATGATTGGATCCAAGACCTGCTCAAAATGTGAAACAGTATGAGATTGGCATTGATTGAGGAAGGAAGGAAGGAAAGCAGACAGATCTCGTGGAAGGTTGAACTAGGAAATTGTGAAGAGTGCAATTTAAAATGTTATATTTAGATGAATGATCGTCTTGCTTGGGAATAAAACTTAATTTCCCAGAATACTTGCTAATTTAATTGCTATCTTGATTTAAAATGAAAATTAGCATTGCATCAACAAAAGGAGCAACATTCAATAATTCAGTTTTAGTAATAAAGTACCTATGGCATCTTCCTAGCCCCTGTTCTCCAAATTTACATTATGTTCACTGGGGTGCAAAGACTGCTAGCAGTTGATGCATAAAACTTGCAAAGTGAAGGCAAGTCCAATTTCTCAAGGAAAGCCTACAGACTTGTAAAACTGACTAGTGGAAAAATAATTTTATTTCCTAAAAATCAATTAATGGATTACCTCTGATGTTTCTGTTGGTTTCTATGTTCAGGACCCTAGTGTAGCTGAATAAACAGTCCATATTGTGCCTGTGCGTAAAAGATTAAATATTTGTCTCTTATGCCAGATACTATCAATTGCATTTGAGCTGTTTGGACTAATGACTTTACCTTTATGCCATAATTAAGTTAAGATTTCAAAGTTATCTCAAAAGTATCATTCCACTTCCCTGACCATGTAATGCTATTTTGCAGCCTCGTATGTCAGGTGTACTTTGAGGCCTAGCATAGGCCCTATTCAAGTGGAAAGGGAGAACATGTAAAGATGGAAGTAGTAGAGCACTTCAAATAATATATCTAACTTTTTTAGCAGCAGGTTTGAGTGGTCAATACAATTTCAAAGTGACAACTTCCAGGGTATGAAGCTGCAATGGTAGAAATTCAAAAGTTAATTTCCATTATCTTACAAAACTCAAAAGTACTAGCAAATAATTTTCACTAAACTATCTTGAAAATGCAGTGTTTTAAGTTGTTAATGGCAGATGAAGCTAACATAATTGATTAAAGTTTAGTTTTCCTTGAAATCTAAAAGCATACTTCAAAATATCATTTATCTTTAATCCTATTGAAAATTTAGTGTTTTTTTTAACTCCAATCACTATTTTGTCCATTCAAATGTTTCAAATTCATTAAAAATTGCCTTTTTTTCCTATTAATGATTGGCTGCTTAATGATATTATCAATACATGCCAGAGATTACTTTGAACTGATGCTGAACAAGACCAGATCTGAAAAAACCTTGTTAAAATATATATAGGGGCTTGAATAACATTTCCTATTTTTATATTGAAGCAAATTTTCTGCATTCTGCAGTGTTTATTTTCATGTATGCTTCTTGTTCACAGAAACCTCTGCGTCCTGATTTGGGCCTCAATACACTGGGAAATTTCCAAATAGAGAAAAAGATTGGTCGTGGACAGTTTAGTGAAGTCTACAGAGCATCATGCCTACTAGATGGAATGCCTGTAGCTCTGAAGAAAGTCCAGGTATGCACACTTGAAATGTAATTGTTCTTGAAGCTCAACAATCATGATTATAGATGTATGAATCAGAAGTAAGGACGTATTTTTTATATTCTGAGAAATTAGATATCTCAGTACAGTTGTTTTTCTTTAAACATAATATCAAGTCATGGAGTGAAAGTTTTCAATGCCTCTGACAATGACTGCAATTTTCATGTTTGGAATCTGACCCTTACTGCCACTGTCTGCTCTGGTTACACTTTGGTCTTCTCTTGAACTTGTGTTCTCTTGTTCCACTGCCTCTTTGCTACTCTAACCAACTATGATGCTATACAGTATGATTAGCTAATTAATATTTAGGATCAACATTGTTAACATTCACAACAATCTTAGCTAAAATATTGATTAATCACTTAACAATCTTAATTAAAAGATTGATCAAAGAGCATGCTGGTTTATATATTGCTGAGGACTCTCATTGAATTGTAGATCATGTGTTGTAGTAAGAATTGATAGACAACAGTGATGACGTTGTTTTACTTGGTGTAAATCTTGCTGTCAGGTAGTGAGTATACTTCAAAATTATTGTCATGAAAGCATTCGGTACATTTTGCGGTCATGAATTTACCAAATAAATCCTTCTTTTAAGCCTCCATAAGTTACCTTTTTAAAAACAAAACTAAAAATCCTCTAACCTTATGTGCCACAGATAAGTTTTTAACTTTCAGACTTCCATTATTCAGATTCAGATTCAGTTTATTGTCATTTATAAACCACAAATACAATGCAGTTAAAAAATGGGACAACATTCTCCGGAATGATATCACGAAAAAGCACAAAACAGACCACACAAGAAAAACCACATAACATTTGGTAATCCCCAATCCAGAGTCCGGAGAGGCTGCTGCATATCGATATCGCGCTTCCGTCATAGCACGTTCCCCGGAAAGGAACTACAAACCTATCAGACAAAACTAAAGCTACAAGACATACACAAAACCACATAGTTACATATAGTTATAGTTAACATATAGTTTCAACAGTGCAGACAATACCATAATTGATAAAAGACTAACTGACAAAGACCACATAATTATAACACATAGTTTCAACAGTGCAAAGCAATGTCGTAATCTGATAAAGAGCAGTCCATGGCATGGTTTAAAAGCAAGGTCTCAAAGTCCCGACAGCCCATCATCTCACGCAGACGGTAGAAGGAAGAAAAACTCTTCCTGCCATGAACCTCATCTTGGAGTTATGCTTAATTATACTAAAAAAAATCAAGGATTGATTTACAATTGTTCCTTTTTCTCCATGTACCTTTGGAGAATTTTCATGAAGCCAATTCCCCAATCTGGTTCTTTATAAAATAGGATGCCACATCTATTTATGGAAGAGATTAAACTTTTTTTAAAACTTGTGTACTGTTTACACGAAAAAAAACTTTGGCCTTAGTAGTCTAGCAAACATTTAGTGATGATGTTTGATGAAGGTAGAAAAGGTATTACAGTTTTGTTTTTGTCATTTATGGTTGATGAAGGGAAAGGTAAACTTAGGTAGAGGAATATGTAAATGGGAGAATGGATTAAGGGGTATGATTAGCTTATGATCAATTGTCTTATAGGTACCTTATGTTACTGGGCAGTCAGAAAGAAACTCTACCCAGCAACAGGTGACACATTAGGCATTGTTCTCTAAAAGTGCTAAGCATAACTAATTATAGGTATGGTATGATTGAAGGGGCATCTTAAGGCATAACGAAATATGGGGTATAACGTTCGAGAGAAGGAGGAAGTGTCAGGGGTGGTGCCAATATGAGGAACTTAAGTTGTATCTAGGCTAGTCTTGGCAGAAATAATTATAACTAACCAATAATGGTTTTACATCTAATTGTATCTTAGCATTGATCGAAGCTATTCTAAAACTGTATTAACTCACGTAATTATAATATTTCCTGTAATGATCAATGTAATAAATTGTGTGGAATTGTGTTTGGGGGTGGGCAGTGTCCGGACTGTCTCTTTGGGAGATCAGTCTGTAACTTCCCCCATAGCATGCTATGAATAAAAAGTGAAGTTTGATGAAGTATTGCTTGTTTTATGGTTTTATTGAATTCGTGGTACCTTGTGCTATTGCATCGGGTCGATCTGCCTTTAGCACAGTGGCATGCAAAAGTTTGGGTACCCCGGTCAAGATTTCTATAACTGTGAATAGTTAAATGAGTAGAAGATGAGCTGTTCTCCAGAAGTCATAAAGTTAAAGATGAAACATTCTTTTCAACATTTTAAGCAAGATTAGTGTATTATTTTTGTTTTGTACAATTTTAGAGTGGAAAAAAAGGAAAGGAGCACCATGCAAAAGTTTGGGCACCTCAAGAGATTTGGGTTCTCAGATAACTTTTACCAAGGTCTCAGACCTCAATTAGCTTGTTAGGGCTATGGCTTGTTCACAGTCATTGTTAGGAAAGGCCATGTGATGTGAATTTCAAAGCTTTATTAATACCCTGACTCCTCAAACCTTCTCCCAACAATCAGCAACCATGGGCTCCTCTCAGCAGCTGCCTAGCACTCTGACAATTAAAATAAATGATGCCCACAAAGCAGGAGAAGGCTATAAGAAGATAGCAAAGCATTTTCAGGTAGCCGTTTCCACAGTTCATAATGTAATTAAGAAATGGCAGTTAACAGGAACAGTGGAGGTGAAGTTGAGGTCTGCAAGACCAAGAAAACTTTCCGAGATAACTGCTCATAGGATTGCTAGAAAGGCAAATCAAAACCCCTGTTTGACTGCAGAAGACCTTCAGGAAGATTTAACAGACTCTGGAGTGGTGGTGTACTGTTCTACTGTGCAGCGACACCTGCACAAATATGACCTTCGTGGAAAAGTCATCAGAAGAAAACCTTTCCTGCGTCCTCACCACAAAATTCAGCATCAGAAATTTGCAAAGGAACATCTAACCAAGCCTGATGCATTTTGGAAACAAGTCCTGTGGACAGATGAAGTTAAAATAGAACTTTTTGGCTGCAATGAGCAAAGGTATGTTTGGAGGAAAAAGGGTGCAGAATTTCATGAAAAAGACACCTCTCCAACTGTTAAGCACGGGAGTGGATCGATCATACTTTGGGCTTGTGTTGCAGCCAGTGGCACGGGGAACATTTCACTGGTGGAGGGAAGAATGAATTCAATTAAATACCAACAAATTCTGGAAGCAAACATCACACCGTCTGTTTTTTTAAAAAAAGCTGAAGATGAAAAGAGGATGGCTTTTACAACAGGATAATGATCCTAAACACAACTCAAAATCCACAATGGACTACCTCAAGAGGCGCAAGCTGAGGGTTTTGCCATAGCCCTCACAGTCCCCTGACCTAAACATCATCAAAGATCTGTGGATAGACCTCAAAGGAGCAGTGCATGCAAGATGACCCAAGAAACTCACAGTACTAGAAGCCTTTTGCAAGGAATAATAGGCGAAAATCCCCAAACAAGAATTGAAAGATTCTTAGCTAGCTACAGAAAGCATTTTCAAGCTGTGATACTTGCCAAAGGGGGTGTTACTAAGTACTGATCATGCAGGGTGCCCAAACATTTGCTTCGGGCCCTTTTCCTTTTTCGTTATTTTGAAACTATAAAAGATGGAAGTAAAAAAGTAATCTTGCTTAAAATATTAAAGAAATGTGTCATCTTTAACTTCATGCCTTTTGGAAATCAGGTCATCTTTTACTCACTTAGCTATTCACAGTAACAGAAATTTGACCGGGGTGCCCAAACTTTTGTATGCTGCTGTTATGTTGCTTTAACATGAATGGCACTCCTAAAGTATGAGTTATTCATGTACTTTGTTGCTGAGCTAACAACTAATTTAAGCATATCTGGGTATAAGGCAATGTCCATGGAAAAATAAATCTATCTACTTTGTTTAAGTAAGGTAATGAGAACAATTGAAACACTATCTTTTGGCTGAAATCTTGGTAACTTCACAAATTCTTGAATGTGATGATTATGGTACTCTTTTTTTTACAAATGATTGTTGGCTGTTAATATGTTTTTGTATACCTATTTTTTTGTGTGACATGAAGTTCAAGTACTCTGCTAAAAAGAAGTTCCTCTCCAAGCATTGATAGGTCCAAATTATTTTTGTGTGTATATCTTGTTTGGATGAATCAAAATCAGACCTTGATTTATATGTAAAACTTGTTCAGATCTTTCAGTTGTGCTTCCATCACATCTGTGCATAATTTTGCTGTAGTGTTTTACCATAAGAGAAAATACAGATTTTCACCATGTAGGGAAAGTAAAATGACCCTTGTTGAATTTAGTGCTTTTTTTTGTGTATTAGGTGTGAAAAAGAAACCTAAAATTAATATTTTTTCCAGATATTTGAAATGATGGATGCCAAAGCTCGTCAAGATTGCATAAAAGAAATAGATCTTCTGAAGGTAAAAAGAGCACCTTAGAAAAAAGTTAGAAAAGGGAAGAACTAATTTTAAGAATGCATGCTTAATGTTTGTTGGCCAGATTTTAACCTTTTCAAAGGTGCAGCCAAAATGCTGGAGAAAATGCTTGTTAACTTTTACTTTGGATTCTGTAAATCAACAGCAGTAGTTTCTAATTGGTTCCGCTGTCCATTACTGTGCACAGTAACCATGTCATAGAACTGAAAGCTTGAACCTTCTGTAGTTCCAAGAATTTTTATTGTATATAATGATCTGGTACTCCATGTTACTCAGTGCAATTAATCTTGAAATTGTAGACTACAGCTTTATGACTTTTATCAGTCACAAATCAACTTTTGGGCTTGTATCAAACCAAAGCATTCACTCCATTTACCTTGTTCATATGAGTAATTCTAGCCTTGAAAGGTGAGTTGTCGTCATTGAGAAGATCTCTATCAAGAAACAATGATGTGAAATGGATAACTCACTATGTGTGGAGGACAGTTGAATAAAGAAGCATTATATCAATGCTTTTTGGAATTGGAGCATTCCTTCTTTGAAGTTCTATTTTGTAGCTATTTTCTTCTCATTACTGAATCATTTAAATATTTCAAAGGTTCATTTTGTTGTCAAAGTATGCATGTAGAATACAATACAACTCTGAAATCTGACCTCTAGATAGCTATGAAATGCAGGAAAACCTTTGGAGTCATTGAAAGAAAATACATCACCCCCCTCCCGTGCGAAAAAGAAACAAAAACTCGCTAACCTCAAAATCCCCTAATCCCTACCTCACACGAAAAGCTAACAGATCGCCTACCCAAAAAATCATAACTAGAACATCAAAATCCCAAAATTGATCCCCTCCCTTGCACAAAATCTAACAGATCGCCCATCCAGAAAACGGCAGCTGGAACATGAAAAGCCCCAAACCCCCAATCCTCTCTCTGTCTCTCTCACAAAAAAGACAGTGACAATAACATTAAATTGCCATTCCCCTCCCCTGCTGCAAAACAGCAGTTACAATAGTATTAAATTCCAACTCCCTCACACACATACAAAAAACTAACAGATCGCCCACAGAAAGAAGCATCAACAAGAAGATCAGACCCAAATACCTAACCCCTCTCTCACACAAAAATTAACACATCTCCCACCTGGAACCCCAAACCCCCAATCCTCCAATCGGCAATAAGAAAGAAAACACAGAAAACAGGAGGAGACCAATATAAGCTACAGTCCAATAATCACATAATCTTAGAATTTCTAAAAAATCCAGCATCAAAGAGAGCTACCATTCAAACTCAGCTCGTCCATGGAGAGTGACTGGTGATCCCACAGCCTTGCTGACCCATGGCCTCAGTGGAAAGTGTCCACTGACCCCTCCATTAGCCTCGGTGCTTCAGATGTCCTTGATGCTTTGAAATGGAGTCGATCATGGCCTCTGGTCTTCACCATGAGGCAGCTTGTGCTTGCAGTCCACTCTTGGAATCTTCTTGAGGACATTAGAGTGCTAGATTATTTGATCAAACTCCAAACTGCATGTCACAGGCTCCAACATTTCTGAAACACAAACAAGTCAAAAAGAACAAGCAGAAGGCGAAGAAAAAATGAAATAATTGAAATGATTGGCTATTGGAAGATCCCACCCAAGGAATTATTGTTCACTGGAGCCATCTTGACTGGTAACTTGAAATGCCAACTGTATTTTTAACCACAAGAGTAACTAACCTTTTGCATAGTTATAAATTTCCTACAGTTTTTTAAAATTTTGACAAAGTCCTGTACAGTAGGCTGGTCCAGGAGGTTGGGGCACATGAGACTTGCAGTGTGTTGGTAAACTGTGTCCAAAATCAGCTTAATGATAAGAGGCAAGAGAGTAGCATCAAGCATCTATTTCTGATTGAAAGTATGCCAACAACGGTGTCTCACTAGGACTGCAATGTGAATGTCTTGGATGAAAATGTAGGTGAACTGATTTGGAAGTTTGACAACAATACAAAATTTGGAGGAGATTAAGTGAACAGTCCTTTATCTTGTAACTATGTCCTCTCATTCCAGACTTGTCCACTATATAATTTAGAATGACAGAAATGAATTAATTCAAGTTATTTGTTTATTTTTAAAATTTATGTTCTTCATGAAATCATTGATTCATCGGAATTATCTAGGAAGACAAATTGCCAGTGATTGTACTTTATCTCTAAGTAGCAAAATCTGTAATATCCTCAATGAGTATTTGAGTGAATTGTTTTATGCTTATGTATTTTACAGCAATTAAACCACCCAAATGTAATAAAATATCTTGCATCATTCATTGAAGATAATGAGCTAAATATTGTACTGGAACTGGCAGATGCTGGAGACCTTTCTAGGATGATTAAGGTAAATATTTGTAACCTTATGCAGTTCTTGCCCTTATAATGTACTTATTATTGGATTTCATGTCTTATTTATTTAAATTAAAGAATATTTGATTGAAAGTATTGATGACAACATATTAAAGGAAAAAGAATTTTATGGATCAACTTTACTATTGAAGTAGACCTTACTGGGGGTGACAGGTTGATGGCGGGAAAAAAAAATTTTCTTTTCAGTTAAAAATGTAACTTTTTTGCCAGCTTGCAAACAGTTAAGTTGTTTCTCACCTTCATTAATTACTGTGTTATGTATCTGCTGTTTTTTTTGTGTTGCATGGGTTACATTAGCTGTCAGTCCAAAACATGCCTGTCTAGAAATTTGATTGCATGGCACTGTTTTTCCAGTGCTACTTGCAAGGAAATCTGTTTTCCCTGGGGGTACCCTTCATCACTCACCCTATACTCAGAAGCGGAACATGTATTTTGCTTTCCTGTCCAGACCGAAACGTGTTTATGGTAGCATTTCCTGCTGTGGCTTGCATAGATGCAGCATCTGATTTGCACATAATGTGTTTTCTGGCAGTCTGATCTTTTTATAATATTTTGGAAAAAAAGACAATGGCCCAGATTTTGCATATTGATGATTTAAACACAGTGGAACTATTGATATTTCCTGTCATTAATCTGTGAAGCTGGCAAGAAGCAAAGGATTTCCATCCATGTTTAAGTTAAAGTAGAAATCCCAAAGTTGCTGTCAGCAGTTCACTCTACCTTCAGGCTTTTCATACCACAATGAAGCTAACTGGTTTCAACCAATGTGTATTTCAGATATTTATGAATGAACCCTATGCAAAATACATTGGAAATCTTTTGCTTTGTTGGATTAGTTCCAATTGAGTTTTCACCAATTTAAGTATTTCTTAGTAAAATATATGATCCTCACAGTTTTATTTCTTCTAATATCCTCACATGAATATTTCATAATTTGTTGTTTTGAAAGGCAAATTCATTAAAATGCTTATTCAATACTTCACCTGTATTTTATTTGTATATGTTTTATCAATTTATTAGTTCCCTTAATGGATGAAGAGCTAGGTAAAGAATGTATTATTTGCTTACTGATTTTCTAACTCCCAAAATGTTTTGATATGATTAATTGCTCAATCATCATGATAGTATCTCTATTGCTGGGATACAGGGATTCTTTTGGAAATGATGCTTGAAAGAAAATTCTTGTAGAAACTTCAAAATCTTTAAAGAGATTTATTTTATTTAAAGACCACTGCAAACTGACTATCAATTCTGGGCCACTGTAATATTGTGCAATTTTCTTATGCGCAGTAGTAATTTTAATATTTTGGTGGTTCTGCTAAGGAAAATGTGTTAATTTGTTGCTCTTTTAACAAATCTCTTGTTTCACTAGTCATTTTAATGTACTTGAAGATGAGAGACAGAAAAATACTGTGAAAATGTCAAGCAGCGCTATGTTAATACAAAAAGAACAATTAAAATCCAAAGAAGTCTGAATAAAATTCCTTCAAGCGTTTTCTGGAGATGTAGATGTAGATCTGTAACTTCTGGAAAAAGAATTTATTTGTATGAAAACTCAAAAGTATTAGCAAGTGAAAGGAATGTCATGTCTGCTTAAATTTCTTTTTTAAACTGCTGTGTATCCACATGCAAACCATGCAATTCTCTCATAGCATATTTGTGATATCTGTGAATAGAGTATTGAAAAACATACTGGCAAAAGAATGAGTCACATCCGCTCAACAGTTTAGTAATTAACAGTTCCTTCTAAAATTTATTTTAGGAAATGTTAAACTAGGGGGATCTTTATTAAAAATGTGAAAGTCTATCACATGTAAACGTCTAAAGAAAGGTCTCAAAGATCTGGCAAAGCTTCTTAATGTTAGCAAACTGGGGTGGGGGGGGGTAAGAGTCATTTAGAATACATTCGCTAGATTCTTTGCAGTCACATTCTAATGTTAAGATCCTAATCTGCTAAACAAGTTTTTTTTCTCACTAAACCTGTTGTGAAATATTGAGTCATGCTTGGTTAACTAGCAGTGAAGTTGATGATGTCCATTTGGGAAACAAATTCATCGAAATCATCTTTCAATTTCAGTATTAAACTTTGAAATTGTTATGCATTTCAGGGAGCAATGGTAGGAGACAATAATTTTCTTTATTGCTATCACAAATTCTAAGCCAATATCCATAAAGAGCAGGAAGAAGATGAGATCAAGGTAAATCAAAGTGAACAGAAAAACAAATTGCAAGAAAAATTAAACAAAAATCACCAACATATTTAACAGCTCTTGAGCTCTTCATTTGCAAAAGTTAATTTTCATTGTTTGATAGAAATATATTTATCACATTGTTTAAAAAAAGGTGCCAAAATTGAAATGGCTGCTCCTTAATCTGTCATAACTTTATTTAGAATGTGCAGTATGTCATGAAAGAATGTGGATTCTTTTATGCTATTTGTGACACTGGTCAGAAAACCTGACTTTGTGTTGTTTATAGAAGAGTAACATGGATAGGAAATTCAAGAATAATTTTTAGTTAAATTCCTGCCCAATATTTTTAATATTTTGATAGCATTATAGTGTTAGCAAAATATTAAATATATATATTTGTTACCACTTGAATAGCAGTTACACAAAAATAGAACATTTTTTCTCTTTAATGGATACCCATGGAGGAGCTGTTGGTTTCAAAGTACATTGATTACATAGATGTACCCTTGCCTGTTTAACTAGTGCAAACATGTTTTTGTAATTAATTATATTACAGATGTCCTCCCCTGTACAAAGGTAGAGCATTTCCATGAAACCTTTCTTAAGCCAAAATGGCGTAAAGCAAAGAACCATTAATTTATATGGGAAAAATTTTCGTAAAAGTGAAAATCCTCTTTGTAATGCGAAAACAGGTTACTAATGTAGGTCTTTTGTAAAAGCGAAGTGGTGTAAAGCGAACATTTGTAAAGCTAGGGAAATCTGTATCTTTTTAACTATGCGGTAGAAAGTATCTTTTGGATAGCACCATATGGTCAAACATTAGCTACAGCTAAATGAGTTAGTATGTTATAAGTCAAGAATTGACATATGCGCAACTTTTCCTGGGAATGGTGGGAGTAGGGGTGGGGGGAATGATCACAAATACTTTGGAAGAATCTGTATTTGCACAAGTTACTTTTCCACAATGCTTTCAAGCTCAAGACTAGTCAGTTGATGTGATAGTGAGAATTTTAAAGTAATGCATATGCTGTTGTTTTTAAGCAAATTAACAATGCAATACAAAAGAATCTAAATGTACATTTTAGCTATAGATTATCAAATCATATATAATATGCTTTACACTCAAGGCTAATTATTCTAAATTAATTATTTATATATTTTGCTGCAGATTTTTTAGGTTTTGTGAGCAAATGTGGTTTTGTATTTGATATGTGATGACATGCAGACATCTTGTCTCAGTTGTTTCTTTAAACAGGATTTTGAGCAATGTTTTCAGAGCCACCTTTTTACGAATTCCATCAAATACGGTTTAAATGTGCAAATTTTTGTTATGATTGATATGTAGTTAAATGTACTATGTGGTGCCTTTCACAACCTTTAGATTCTCTAAAATATTTGCAGTCAATCCACTACTTTAGGTTTTTTTTACTGTTATAATGCAGGAAGCTAAACACTTAAATTTCCACATACGTTAGTGAATCATGAATACACCTACATTTGCAATAAGCTAATTGTTTTGTCCAGATGAGGCAGCTGGTAAAATATATGAATCAATTTAATTGGTCTTTTCCTCAACGTGGTAGTTGAGAAGAGCAAATTTGGATGAGAAATATTAGAATTTAAATTTCAGAAATTAAAGCGATTAACAGTGATTTTTAAAAAGATTAAACAAATATTCAAAACTGAGGAAGTAAAGCTGAGAGTACATCCTCGAAGTAGACCTCATTCACTCAGTTGATTGGATTTCTCCAAATTAACAGAAGTTTGGAAAAGTGAGTTAAACATTGAGAGTGAAGAATTTGGGATATTATTGGAAACTGCACTTGTACCTGGAATTACAAATATTGGCTTGCCATTTGAGTATATAGGAAGTGACGATTTTAAGGAGAATATTGGCTGATGCTCTGTGAAATAACACATGGAGTCAAAACAAATGTAGTCTTCAACTTGTTTATTTGTCCAGGATATCTAGATGTATTTCAGATTCTGTTGCAAATGATCTTCTGTCCTCTCAGCAGAATGTTCTGATTTTTGATTATGATTAAATAATGAGAATATATTCATTTGGGAAGCAGCATTTAATGATACTTTAAATTTTCTTTTCCTGTTGCAACTATGAAATGTCCTTTTATTTTTAATAGCAGCAATATGCATAGAATGAATGATATGAAAATTTCTGTTATGTGTTGATGTTGAGAGGAAAGCAGAACATCATAGCACAGAGGTAGATTGAGGTCAACTTTACCATACCTCAGCTGGTGGAAAATTTAAATAAATCAAAATGACTTGAGGCACAAGACGAATGAAAATCAAAGTGTTACTGGAAGGGGTAGAAAATGTAACTAAAAGTATGCAGCGGTCTTTGAATACAGAAAGAAGGAAAATTATACTGAGAGGAAAAAAGGCTTAAGGCTCTGTCTGTATGTATGTAGCATTTGTAGCAAGATAGATAAATTGATGGCAGAAATAGATATGAGTTATATTTTATCTGCAGTTACAGAGATGTGGTTGCAGAGAATGTATGAGTGGAAACTCAGGACTCTTAGTTATTTAGTGTTCCAAAAGAATCAGCAAAAAGGACAAGGATGCATGGTTAATGGAGTTAAGGACCCATGCATTGGTGAGTAGTAATTTGATGCAGTGCACCTGGACATGGAATCGGTTTGATTGCAATTAGGAATAGCAAAGGACAGAAGACATTGGTTGGAATAGTTTTTCTGCCTCCAAAATAAAGTGCATTAGAACCATCAAAGCAATGTGGTAAGATTAATAAATTGTCTTGGATTAAAGTTCTTCTAAGGACTTTTGATCATAATTTGACAGAACTTTAGATACAATTGAGGGTGACTCATCAGCTGCAAAACAGTGTCCTCAGTTTGAGGACAATTGCAAAGATATAATAGAAGAGCAGTTTGAAACCAGACTGGGGAAAATATGCTGAAGGAAAGGCCAGAAGTAAAGCAGTGGCATATATTTTAGCTGTAGTAATCATTAGAAAATTATCCTAATCTAAAAAAGTATTAAGAAAGGAAGTTGAAAAATGCAAATTTAAAAACTTGACTATACAAAATGACAAGGTGATGGTGTACTTGGCAAAGTACTAAAAACCTGTTCTGATCAACATGATGGAGTATTCAAAGACTCCTTCAATCTCTCACTGCTGCAGTCAAAGCTTCTAAAGTTCCAGAGATTCAAAAGGACATCAATCCTACTAGTGCTCTAGAAGAGCATGGTGAGCTGTCTCAATGACTATTGGCTAGAAGTACTCACATCTACTGTACTTTGAGAGGTTGGTTATGGCGAAAATTAACTCCTGCCTGTGCAAGAACCTGGATGCTGCAATTTGCCTGCCGCCACAACAGGTGGACGCAATCTCATGAGCTTTTCACCCAGCTTTGGAGCTCTTTGGCAACAGCAATAGATACATCAGGCTGCTGTTTATTGATTAGAGCTCGGTTTTCAACACCACCATCCCCTCACTACTAATCAACAAGCTTAAAAAAATCCTGGGTCTCTGTACCTCCCTTCACATCTGGATCCTTCACCTCCTCATTGGGCAACCACTGTCAGTGTAGATTGGTAACAACATTTACTCCTCAATGACAGTCCACACAGCTGAACCTCAATGATGCATGTTTAGCCCACAGATCTACTGTCTCTATGCTCATGACTGTGTGTGGCTAGGCACTGCTCCATCTATAACTTCACTGATGACATCACAGTTGTTTCTAGAATCTCAGTTGGCCATGAGGAGGCACGCAGGTTGGCAGATTGAGTGCTATTGCAACAACAGCCTTGCACTCAACATCAGCAAGACCAAGGAATTGAGTGTGGACTTAGGAAGAGAAGTTGGGAGAACACATTCCAGTCCTCATTGAGAGATCAGTGGTGGAAAGGGTTAACAGTTTAACGTTCCTTACCAGTAACATCTTAAAGGATCTATCTTGGGGCCAACACATTGCAATAAAATAAAAAGGCATGCTAGTGTTAGACTTCATTTGGTTTTCAGAGATCTGGTATGTCACTAAAGACTCTAGCAAAAAAGACTCTAGATGCATTGTAGAGAGCATTCTGAATGGTTGCATCACTGCCTGGTATGGAGACTCCAATACACAGGATCAAGAGACAGGAGAACATTGTAGACTCTGCCAGCTTTATTATGGGCACAATCCTCCCCATCATTGAGGACATCTTCAAAAGGTGATACACGGAGGTGACACCATTAAGAACCCTCACCATCTGGACATGCCCTCTTCTCTTTACTACCATCAAGGAGGAGGTAAAGGAACCTGAAGACTCACACTCAATGTTTGAAGAACAGATTCTTCCCCTCTGACATCAGATTTTTGAATGGTCCAAGGACACCGTTATTTCGCTTTCATACAATTTATCTATCTGTCTGTCTGTCTATCTATTTTTGTAATTTTTTATGTCTTGCAATGTATCATGGTCACAAAACAATACATTTCTTGACATATGGAGTGGTGGTAAACCTGATTTTGATTCTGCCATCAGCTGGTGATGGCCTAGAGGATTAGAGGCAACTAGGGGTGTACCTACAAGATGAACAATATTAACTATGAGAATTGTTGGAAAATAATATCAAAACGTTCAGCAAGAGCCATGGAGATATATACAAAGTAAGGGGGTAACCAAGATTAGTATGGAATCCCTAGGGAATGAGTGTAAATTAGTGAGTTGGTTTATTATTGTCACATATACTGATGTACAGTGAAAAATGTGCCTTGCATACTGTCCATACAAATCAATTCATTACAACTTTGAATTGTAGTAATACAAGATAAAACAACAATAGTAGAATAAAGTGTTACAGTACTGAGAATGTATAGTGTATGTAGACAGTATGGTGTAAGACAATGGTCCCCAACCTCTGACAGTGGTTCGCAGACCGATACTGGGCTGCGAAGCATGTAATGGTGCAGCGGTAGCCAGCGTGCACCCAGCACGTCTTTAAGAAAAAAGCCGTAGAGCAAGTGAAATTGGCAATCACCTCTGATCTGGGACGACTTTTACGTGCCGGGCGGCACCTAATTAATTAGCTTGTTTATTTTGGCTTTTTCTTAAAGATGCGCCGGCTACTGCTGCACCCCTGCATGCTTCACGGCCCGCAGGTTGGGGACCACTGGTGTAAGGTCACAAGATGGTAAATTGTGTGGTTAGAATCCATCTTTTTGCACTAGAGAATCATTCAAAAGTTTTGTAACAGCACAATAAAAGCTACCTTGAGCTTGGTGGTATATGCTTTCAGGCTTTTGTATTTTTTGCCTGATGGAAGGGGGGGAAGAAGAGAGAATGACTGTGATGGGTGGGAACTTTTATTATGCTAGCTGTGTTATTGAGGCAGTGAGAAGTGTAGACAGAATCGATAGAGTGGAGGTTGGTGTCTGATGTACTGAGCTCAGTCCCCAGCTCTAACATTTCTTGTAGTCATGGGTGGAGCATTTGCTGCACCATGCTGTGATGTATACATACAAGGTCCTTTCTGTGGTGCATTTATAAAGATTTGATGGGATCAAAAGGGACACTGTGAATTTCTTCAGAACAGATATCGGTGATGTCATGATACCATGTCATTAGCATCTCTGTCTCCTTGTGCTCTGACTCACCATTGAACGGGGAATGATGAAATGTGAATAATTTAAGCCAATAAGCTGTATAAATTTTCATTGTGAAGGACATTGCAAATATTCCAAAATTAAGATGTTCAAAGTAAATTTATTACCATATACTACCTTGAGATTCATTTTGTTACAGGCACTTATAGGGAAAAAAAGAAATGCAATAAGAACCTGGTGGTGTGGGACCTAAGGCTTTTGTACCTCCTACTAATGGTAATAGTGAGCAGGGCCATGGCTTGGATGGTTGGAGTCTGTGATGGTCAGTGCTGCTTTCTTATGTCAGTGCTCCATGTCAATTTCCTCAGTGGTCGGGAGGGCTTCACTCATGATCAACTGGGCTGTATCATGTTTCTGGGCATTGATGTTTCTATGGCAGGCTGTGATGCAACCAGTTAGCATATTCTCCTCTGTGCATCTTTCGCAGTTTGCCAGTTTTTGGTGATCTGCTGAATCAATGCAAACTTCTAAGAAAGTGGAGATGCTGTTGTGTCTTATTTATGATAGTACTTAATGTGCTAATTCCACAGCAGATCCTCTGAAATGTCACAAGGATTTTAAAGTTACTGACTGTCTCCACCTCTGATCCCCTAATGAGGATCACCAACTTCTTTCTTCTTTAGTCAATAATCATCTCTTTGGTTTTGCTGACATTGAGTGAGAGGTGGTTGTTGTGACACCACTCAACCAGATTTTCAATCTCTCTTCTATATGCTAATTCCTCATGTCCTCTGATTTGGCCAACAACAGTGGTATCATCAGCAAGGCCTTTGACAATCTGCTGCATGGGAGATTGGTCAAGCAGTTTCAATTGCTTGACATTCAGGATAGATAGAAAATTGGATTCAGTATTGGCTGTACAGGAGAAGCCAGAGAGTGGTAGTAGATGGTTGCTTCTCTGACTGGAGGCCTGCAACTAGTGGTGTGCTGCAGAGTTCATTGCTAGATTCTTTGTTGTTTGTCATCTATATCAGCAATCTGCGTGATAATGTGGTAAACTGGATTCACAAATTCACGGATGACACCAAAATTGGTGGTGTAGTAGACAGCAACAAAGGCTATCAAAGCCTTGATCTGGCCAGCTGGGAGAATGGGCTGAAAAATGGCTGATGGAATTTAATGCAGCTAAGTATGAGGTGTTGCACTTCGAGATGATAAACCAGGGTAGGAATTACGCTGTGAACTTACACAGTAAAGCACTGAGGAGTGCAGTAGAACACAGGGAGCTAGAAGTACCGATCCATGATTCCTTGAAAATTGTATCACTTAGCTAGGGTCATAAATCAGAATTTTGAGTACAAGAGTTGAGATGTTATGTTGAAGTTGTATAAGAGTGTGTGCAGCTCTGGTCACCTGTATACAGAAGAGATAATCAGTAAAATTGAAAGAATACGGAGCAAATTTACAAGAATATTACCAGGACATGAGGGCCTAAGTTATAGGGAAAGTTTGAATAGGTAAGGACATTATTCACTGGAATGTAGGAGAATGAGGGGAGATTTGACAGAGATATACAACATTAAGAGGGGTATAAATTTGGTAAATGTGAGTAGGATTTTACCACTGAGGTTGAGTAAGACTGGAACTAGAGGCCATGGGTTAAGGGTGAAAGGTGAAATATTTAAGGGAAATCTGAGGCGTAAGTTCTTCACTCAGGGTGGTGCAAGTGTGTAGACGTTCGTTCAATTGAAACATTTAAGAGAAGTTTGGATAGTACATGGAAGGGGTATGGAGCGCTACGTTCCAGTTGCAGTTTGATGGGGCTAGGCAGAATAACAGTTCAGCATGGTCTAGATGAGCCAAAAGGCTTGTTTCTGGGCTTTAGTGCTCCATGACTCTAAATAGTGGATTGGAGCGGTACTTAGTCCCACAATCATAAATATAAAATAAGTAGAGCAGGAGATTAAGCTGCAGCTCTGAGGTGTAACTATGCGGGTGGTGAGTATGAAGGTAATGTTGTCGATCTGTACTACCTGGGATCTGCCACTGAGGAAATCAAGTATCCAGTTGCACAGGACATTAGTGAGGCCCAGGTCTTGGAGCTTAGTGATGAGTATTGAGAGGATACTAGTTTTGAATGCTGAGTTGTAATCAATAAACATCCTGACATATGCATCTATCTTGTTCAGTTTCAAATAGGAAAGATGAATTAGTAACAATCCCATCATGAGTGGTAAAGTATTAAGAAAATCCAAGAGGACTAAATGCTGACACATTACTAGGACCTGATGGCCTCTATCCAAGGCTATTAAAGGAAGTAGCTATAGAGATAGTGGAGTAATTGGTTGAAGTTTTTTAAAGCTCAAAGTTCCAGATGGTACTAGAGGAAGGGAAGATCACAAATATGGCTCACTTGTTTAAGGAGGGGAGAGGCAAAATGTGAAAAACAATATGCATATTGACATATTTAATTGGAGCAATAAGCGGAACAAGTACTACGCCTGCCCTTATACTTCCTCTCTCACCATCATTCAGGGCCCCAGACAGTCCTTCCAAGTGAGGCGACACTTCACCTGTGAGTCGGCTGGTGTGGTATACTGCGTCCAATGCTCCCGGTGCGGCCTTTTATGTATTGGTGAGACCCAACGCAGACTGGGAGACCGTTTCGCTGAACTCCTACGCTCTGTCTGCCAGAGAAAGCAGGATCTCCCAGTGGCCACAACACACACAAAATGTTGGTGGAACACAGCAGGCCAGGCAGCATCTATAGGGAGAAGCACTGAGCACTTCTCCCTATAGATGCTACCTGGCCTGCTGTGTTCCACCAGCATTTTGTGTGTCTTGTTTGAATTTCCAGCATCTGCAGATTTCCTTGTGTTTGCTCTCCCAGTGGCCACACACTTTAATTCCACGCCCCATTCCCATTCTGAGATGTCTATCCATGGCCTCCTCTACTGTCAAGATGAAACAACACTCAGGTTGGAGGAACAACCTGTATATTCCGTCTGGGTAGCCTCCAACCTGTTAGCATGAACATTGATTTCTCTAACTTCCGTTAATGCCCCTCCTCCCCTTCTTACCCCATCCCTTATTTATTTATTCCCCCTTTTTTCTCTCTGCCCCTCTCACAATCACTTTTTGCCTGTTCTCCATCTCCCTCTGGTGCTCCCTTCCCCCTTTCTTTCTCCCTAGCCCTCCCATCCCATGATCCTTTCCCTTCTCCAGCTCTGTATCCTTTTTCCCAATCACCTTTCCAATTCTTAGCTTCACCCCTCCCCCTCCTGTCTTCTCCTATCATTTCGGATTTCCCACTCCCCCTCCTACTTTCAAATCTCTTACTATCTTTTCTTTCAGTTAGTCCTGACGAAGGGTTTCGGCCCGAAACTTCGACTGTGCTTCTTCCTATAGATGCTGCCTGGCCTGCTGTGTTCCACCAGCATTTTGTGTGTGTTACATATTTGACAAATTGGGGGGATTGAGCATTATGTGGAGGCAGCTCAGTGTTGATAATGTTGAATGTTGGGGCAGGCTTCAAGGGTCAGATGGTCTGCTCTTTTTTAATTAGGCTGAGTAAGTGAGACTCTGTCATGAATGACTGGGTCATATCCAATTGTGAGCAGTGGACACAGTGGTGGATATATGGAAGCTGACAGCTAGAGATTGCCTTTATTGGTTTTCTTTTAAAAGAGCAACGTATTTTGATGTCTTGAGGTACCACTCAAAGATATAAGCAATAAAACATGTCACCAAGTTCAAGAAAGAAATATTAAGGCAGATAATTAAACCAACACATTTGTTTTGGATTGCAAGAAAAACTCTTGATAAGGCACAATTTAGAAAATTGGCCTGAAGTGGTGGAGGAGGGATTCAGTAATGTGGTTCATAATTTTAAATGATAGTTGTTGTCCACAGAGATAGGTGAAATAGCCTTGAAGTAGAAAAGTAGGAGAATCAGTTACTATAGCTGAAGGTGAATATTAGACGTAGAACAGTCAGTATGGGTTCTTTGCCCCCTGATGATTTGCTGACCAAAATAAGCCTACATCATGATCAAACTAACTCTTTACTCTTATAGAGTCTATAACCCTCCATTTTTCTTAAATGCATGAGCCTATCTAATAGACTTATAAATGTACCGATTACATCAGCCTGTATCACCGCCTTCAGCAGAGTGTTCCAGGTGCCCACCGCTCTCTATGTGTAAAACAAAACTACCTCTGATATTTCCCCAAGATGCTCCTGTACTTCAAATGGATGTAGTCTGCTATTGGCCACTGTACCTTTGGGGGAAAAAGGTGCTGACTGTCCACTCTATCTATGCCACTCATAATCTTATACACCCCGATCAAATTTTTTCTCATCCTTCATCGCTCCAAAGAAAAAAACCCTGGCTCACGCAACCTTTCCTCATTAGACATGTTTTCTAATCCAGGTAGCAAAAAGGTAAATCTCCTCTGCATCCTTTAAAAATTCCACATCTTTCCTATAATGATTCAACCAAGACTGAATATGATTAGCACAACACTTTACAGTACCAGTGACCCGGGTTCAATTCCTGCTCCTGCTGTCTGTGAGGAGTTTGTATATTCTCCCTTTGACCACGTGGGCTTTCTCCAGGTGGTGTGGTTTCTTCCCACAGTCCAAAGATGTACCAGTTGGTAGGTTAATTGGTCAATGTAAATTGTCCCATGATTAGGCTAGGGTTAAATCAGTGTTCGCTGGGCAGCGAGTCTCAAAGAACCGGAAGGGCCTTCTATCTATTTAGATGGATGGATGGAGTAGGAGTGAAGCCTATCCCACCATTCAACATGATAATGGCTGATCTCCCAGAGAGTTCACTTCTTCTGTGCTAGATCCTCATTCCTCTCAATCCTCAATCTTTCAAATAACTATCAATTGTCACTATAAATAATTCAAATGAGCAAGCCACCACAATTGTCTGGGCAGCAAATTCCAGTGATTCGCTCCTCTAAGAGAGAAAGAAATATTAAGAGGCTGCCTACTCTTAATAAGAGGTGGCGTGTTGGGGAGGAAGCATTAAGAAGAGGGACGCCTCACGTCTTAATAAGCTGGTAAGGAAGGCGGGCTCTGTCGTGGGCAAAGTACTGGAGAGTTTAACATCGGTAGCTGAGCGAAGGGCGCTGAGTAGGCTACGGTCAATTATGGATAACTCTGAACATCCTCTACATAGCACCATCCAGAGACAGAGAAGCAGTTTCAGCGACAGGTTACTATCGATGCAATGCTCCTCAGACAGGATGAAGAGGTCAATACTCCCCAATGCCATTAGGCTTTACAATTCTACCGCCAGGACTTAAGAACTTTTTAAAAGCTATTATTAATGCTTTTTGAGATAGTGATTTAGATGCATATCATATTTTTTACTGAGTTAAGTATTGTATGTAATTAGTTTTTGCTACAACAAGTGTATGGGCCATTGGAAAAAAGTTGAATTTCCCCATGGGGATGAATAAAGTATCTATCTATCTATCTATCTATCTACTGTGCTATTTCTATAACTTTATGAAGTGTCATTCTCTACTGATATTTTGTTTATCAGTTCTTGGTAGTAGCATTATTCCCTCAAAGATGCTTTTTCATTTTTTGGTTATACCATACACATGGAACAGTACAGCACAGAAACAGACCCTTCGGCCCACAATGTTGTGTTGAACCAATTAAATTAGAAATCATATGGCTAACTAATCTCTTCTACCTACATAATATCCATATAATTTCATTTTCCTCATATTCATGTGCCTATTTAAATATCACTTAAAATTCCCTAATCTTTCTAGCTCTACTAATGCCCCAGGCAGCCACAACTCTGTGTAAATAAAACTTGCTCCTCGCATCTTACAAATTACCCCCTTGCCTTAAATACATACCCTTCTGTATTCAAAATTTCAACTCTTAGAAAAAGATACTCCCTGTCTATTCTTTTTATGTCTCTCATAATCTTATCAACTTCTATCAAATCTCCCCTGCATCTCTGCCACTCCAGTGAAAATAACCTAAGTTTGTCCAACCTCTCATTATAGCACATGCCCTCTACTCTAGGCAACATCCTGGTAAACCTCTTCTGCACCCTCTCCAAAGCTTCAACACCCTTCTCATAATGGGGTGACCAGAACTGGATGCAATACTCCAGATACAGCCTAACTAGAGTTCTATAAAGCTGCAACATAATTTTACAAATTTTAAACTCAGAGCCTTGACTAATAAAGGCAAGCATGCCTTTTGCCTTTTTAAACACTCTATCAACCTGTATAGCCACTTTCAGAGCGCTATGAACTAGGATCCCAAGATCCCTCTGCACTTGCCCTTAGTGTACTGTCTCTTTAAATTTGAGTGGGCAAATTCATGGCAGATGCAATTTAATGTGGATAAATGTGAGGTTATCCACTTTGGTTGCAAGAACAGGAAAACAGATTATTATCTGAATGGTGGCCGATTAGGAAAAGGGAGGTGCAACGAGACCTGGGTGTCATTGTACACCAGTCATTGAAGGTGGGCATGCAGGTACAGCAGGCAGTGAAAAAGGCAAATGGTATGTTAGCATTCATAGCAAAAGGATTTGAGTACAGGAGCAGGGAGGTTCTACTGCAGTTGTACAAGGTCTTGGTGAGACCGCACCTAGAATATTGTGTGCAGTTTTGGTCCCCTAATCTGAGGAAAGACATTCTTGCCATAGACGGAGTACAGAGAATGTTCACCAGATTGATTCCTGGGATGGCAGGACTTTCAAATGAAGAAAGACTGGATCGACTAGGCTTATACTCACTGGAATTTAGAAGATTGAGGGGGGATCTTATTGAAACGTATAAAATTCTAAAGGGATTGGACAGGCTAGATTCAGGAAGATTGTTCCCGATGTTGGGGAAGTCCAGAACGAGGGGTCACAGTTTAAGGATAAAGGGGAAGCCTTTTAGGACTGAGATGAGGAAAAACTTCACACAGAGAGTGGTGAATCTGTGGAATTCTCTGCCACAGGAAACAGTTGAGGCAGGTCCATTGGCTATATTTAAGAGGAAGTTAGATATGGCCCTTGTGGCTAAAGGGATCGGGGGTATGGAGAGAAAGCAGGTACAGGGTTCTGAGTTGGATGATCAGCCGTGATCATACTGAGTGGCGTTGCAGGCTCGAAGGGCCGAATGGCCTACTCCTGCACCTATTTTCCATGTTTATAACCTAGCAGGTGCAACACTTCATATTTGGCTGGGTTAAATTCCATCTGCCATTTTTTACTTAACTACCCAAAAGTATAATACTTGTGCATGGATCCAATAAGTTAATTAAGAAAAAATATAATTCATATTGTTTCATGCTCCAATAAATTGGCTGGCCCTTAATAAACTCAAACCCAAAGACTGAAGCAACCACTGTGCCATACATTCCAGATGTTTCTCACCCAGCAAAAGGAAATACCACTACCAGTTATTCCATTTTGAACTTGCATTTGCTCCTCAGGGATTTGCAGATTACCTTTCTTATTACTGGCTGTTCGTGGCTACAGCTAATGCATGTGTGATTTTAGTTGGGAAATTGGCTCACGTGAACATCTTGTCAAGATGTTGCAATTTCTCATTTTGGTAGTGTTTATTTGTTTACAAATGAAAAGGAATATCAGTTGAAGCCGTAGACAGAACTGCAGGGTATTATGGCACAGCTCACGCATCATGGAAATCCAGCCCCTGCTCTGTGAACTGTCTACATATCTGAGTTCCTCTTTAATCAAAGACCCTCCCAACCCAGACATGATCTCTCCCATCGGGCAGAAGGAACAAAAGCCTGAAAGCACATACCACCAGAATCAAGGACAGCTTTGACTCCACTGTTATAATATAGACAATTGACTTCATAATCTACTTGCACTGTACCTTTTGTGTAGATGTTACAAGTTACTCTGCAATTGTTTTATTTTGCTCTTCCTCAGCACACTGTTAGGAATTGATCTGCATCAAACAGTATGCAAGGCAAGTTTATCACTGTATCTTCCAGATCGGAAGCAGCATCTCCAACACCATCACACTGAGCACGGTGGCCCCTCAGGGCTGCGTGCTCAGTCCACTGCTGTTCACTCTGCCGACCCACGACTGTGCTGCAAAACACAGCTCGAATCACATCATCAAGTTTGCCGATGACGCAGCCGTGGTGGGTCTCATCAGCAAGAATGACAAGTCAGTACACAGAGAGGAGGTGCAGCGGCTAACAGACTGGTGCAGAGCCAACAACCTGTCTCTGAATGTGAACAAAACAAAAGAGATGGTTGTTGACTTCAGGAGGGCACGGAGCGACCACTCTCCGCTGAACATCGACAGCTCCTCGGTAAAGATCGTTAAGAGCACTAAATTTCTTGGTGTTCACCTGGTGGAGAATCTCACAACAGTATCTCTACTTTCTGCGAAGGCTGAGGAAAGTCCATCTTCCCGCCCCCCCCCCCCACCCCCCCCCCCCCCCATCCTCACCACATTCTACAGATGTTGTATTGAGAGCATCCTGAGCAGCTGCATCACTGCCTGGTTTGGAAATTGCACATCACAGATCGCAAGACCCTGCAGTGGATAGTGAGGTCAGCTGAGAAGATCATCGGGGTCTCTCTTCCCGCTATTACAGACATTTACACCACATGCTGCATCCGCAAAGCAAACAGCATTATGAAGGACCCCACGCACCCCTCATACAAACTCTTCTCCCTCCTGCCATCTGGGAAAAGGCACCGAAGCATTCAGGCTCTCACAACCAGACTATGTAACACTTTCTTCCCCCAAGCTATCAGACTCCTCAATACCCAGAATCTGGACTGACACCAACTTACTGCCCTCTACCATGCCTATTGTCTTGTTTATTATTTATAGTAATCCTGCACAGTTTTGTGCATTTTATGCAGTCCTGGGTTGGTCTGTAGTCTATTGTAGTTTTTGTGTTGTTTTACATAGTTCAGTGTAGTTTTTGTATTGTTTCATGTAGCAGTACAGTCCTGAAAAATGTCTTGTTTTTACTGTGTACTGTACCAGCAGTTATGGTCGAAATGACAATAAAAAGTGACTTGACTTGACTTGATGCGACAATAATAAACCAATTCCAATTCCAGAAGATGCCTATCATGTCTCAAAATTATTGCCTATTGAATAGGCCTTGCTACTGTGGTCAAAGTGATGTATACAGAAGCATGGATCTTTATTTCCTCCAGTCATCAACATTTTAAATATAATGTATACATTATATCAGAGGTTGATTTAATTAATGTTCTTCAGATTGTTTGTCATTGCCACCCTGTGGTCTCTGGTGGTAATAGCAGACTAGAGATATATATATATTTTTTTTCTGGCATTGAAATGGTTTGGAACAAAATGTTCTGTCAGGGCTTCAGATTACTACAGCTACCTTTGTCCTTAACAAGTTGCAGTGTACATAGCCTACCAGCACGGATGGAAACACTTTCAAGTAGGATATGAACAGGCTAAAATTACATTTTGCTTTTATTATTCCTTGTAACATCCTACTACCTTTTATTATTGTCTTTTTTAAACTCTGCACTGAAATTTGATGCTGATGACTAGTTATCAACTTTTAGATGTATGCAAATCTGACTCTTGTCTCTATACCCTTTGGTACCCCAGCTTGAGATGACCTATTTGCAAATGTGTGATATTGAAAAGATATTGCTTTAAGTCTGCACTTTGCCCAATTTTTAACATATTTGTGGACTGAATATTGTAGGATGGGGTGAATTGTTGGTTTGAAAAACTGGGTGGGTGGGGACTTGCCTGCAAGTTGCTCTTGAGCCTGGCCGAAGTGGCCACTTGCATCTACTTCAAGCAAAAGTAGTATCACAGAATCAAAAAGCTTTTGATGCTGATGGAGACCTTTGTCCTATTATGTTCACACCAGTCAAATGTGACATTTTTAGATTAGCCCTTCTTGTCAGCTCTTGGTCCACAGCCATATGTTTTCAAATTTTCCTTCATTTGTTTTAAAGCTTCTACTAATCTTTCAGGGAGTGCCTTCCATACTTGCACTGCCAGAGGTGTATAGCAAAACACAGGAAATGGGACTAGCTCAAGTGAGGACTAATCAACATGGACAAAATGGTCCAAAGGGTATTTTTCTGTGCTGTACAATTCTAATTCTTACTTGTACTACTCTTTGGGCAAAAACATATATTCCTTAATCCTTTATCGATCTTCCTGCCCAAGGGAATGTATCCCTGATGTTCATGGTTTTATGTATATCTCATAAGCTTGTATGCTTGTAAATTTACCCAACAATGTTTTTTTTTGCTTCAATGAAAAAACTCTAACCTTATTATCTAGACCAGCGATTTGGATTTATTTGTTAGTTGTGCGGGGCAAGAGGTACCTTCTGCCATCTGAAAATTCAGTGGGCATCTGTAGGTCTGACCTATGCAATGTTCAGGTTCCCTTCATTATGCTCTGGATTGAATTCAGTTTGTTGATTTTGAGCCCTGTAGCCTTGAGCTTTCTCCCTTTCTGCCAGCCACAGCTTTCATGAATACAACTGCTGCAGAGCTCATTTAAACGTTGCCCAGTAGCTGAAACACATCTTCTTGTAAGATTATTGGTCTTGGTCCTGTTGAAATGCGACTTTTCTGTCCTTTTCAGATCTATTTGCACAACTCTGTCGCCAATTCTCCTGAAATATAAAACCCTTTCCTGTGACATCTCCTCAGTTGCACATTTGTTTCCATTAGTGTATTCTCTTTATTTACACCTCCTTTTTATAGTACTATCCAGTGAATAGTAATTTGAGATCCTGTTTTCTGATGTCATCTGTAGCTCCTAGTAATTCTGCCTGTAGTATCTCATCCTTGCTGAGACTTCAGCTGGGAAAGACAATGACATGTGGTTTTTCGCCCTTCATATCAAGGTTCTATATCCAAACCTTTGTCCTTCACCCTGCTAAGAAAACAGAAAATGTCAGCTATATGCAGCAACTTGGGCAGCATTTGGAACGAGAAAGAATATTGATGTTTCATTTTTAGTGATCTGTAATCAAAGACTGTATTTGGAGAAGGCCAGAGGAAGGGGGGTCTCAAGTATTCTGAAACTGAGTCAAATTCTCTGAAATTGGAACATACTTTCTGAAATCATGACAGTTTTTGGGGTGAAGACTCTTGGCCAAATTGGTGCAAAGAAAGAGATTAAGGAAGAACTCAACATAGTCCTTGTGCAATGCAGTCTTGTGTTATGTGCCTGATCTTGCTTGGTCACTTCCTCTTGGCCTGTGGATACTTAAGATGGGGATGGGGGTGGGGAAGAGGAGGAATGCCTCCTATAACGGGATTTTTTTTATAAGACTAAACCAGTGGATTCTGTGAAATCATGCCAACTACTTTTCAGGGTTTAAAATTCAGGATTTGAGTTCTTCAGTTGACAAAACACGCTGTACATGTGGCTTTCTAGGGTGCAAGAGGCTTTTTGGATTTTACACGGAGGAAAGATGCAAGTTCAGTGGAATAGAAAGCCTGGTGTTATAGCAGTGTTCCATTCCTGTGAGCTTTTGTAAAGCAAACAGTTGGCAAGCTGGAAATGGGACCACAAACTGTTGCACATGGCAGAAGAAATCTGTAACCCTGCAGCAGGCAGAAAATCACTCCCACTAGCTACCAAACACCCATTCACATGTATGGGCTGTATACAAGTCTAGTTTTCAAAAAACTTAAGAAATTTACATAAATCTTGGCTTTCTCCCTGGAAGCCTCATTGATTTAATTAATTAATTACCTTGTTTATTTAACCCTATTTATCTAATTTTAATACCAACCACTAGCAATTTCCTGTCTTGCAGCAAATTCCTAACCTGTACACTGTTCAGGCTACTCTCCCTTTTTAAAGAGTAACTTAAAAATCTAAGTAACACACACAAAATACTGGTGGAACGCAGCAGGCCAGGCAGCATCTATAGGAAGAAGTTCAGTGGATGTTTTGGGTTGAGATCCTTTGTCAGGAGTAATGGAAAAAAGAGATAGTAAGAGATTTGAAAGTGGGAGGGCGAGAGGAGACCCAAAATGATAGGAGAAAACAGGAGGGGGAGGGATGAAGCTAAGAGCTGGGAAGTTGATTGGCAAAAGGGATACAAGGCTGGAGAAGGGGGAGTATCGTAGGACGGAAGGCCTTAGAAGAAAGGAAGGGGGAGGGGAGCACCAGAGGAAGATGGAGAACAGGCAAGGAGTTATTGTGAGAGGGAAAGAGAGAGGGGAAAAAGAGGAAGATAAAAGGAAAAAATATATATATTGTAATAGATATATAGGGATGGGGTAAGAAGGGGAGGAGGCGCATTAATGGAAGTTAGAGAAATCAATGTTTATGCCATCAGGTTGGATGCTACCCAGATGGAATATAAGATCTTGTTCCTCCAACATGAGTATGGCTTCATCTCGACAGTAGAGGAGGCCCTGGATTGACATATCAGAATGTAATGGGACGTGGAATTAGAATGTGTGGCCACTGGGAGATCCTGCTTCTTCTGGCTAACAGGGCATAGGCTTTCAGCGAAACGGTCTCCCAGTCTGCGTTGGGTCTCACCAATATAAAGAAGGCCACACCAGGAGCACCAGATGCAATATATCACACCAGCAGACTCACAGGTGAAGTATACGTACACAACGCTGGAAGAACTCAGCAGGTCAGGTAGCATCCATGAGAAAAGAGTAGCCAACGTTTCAGGCCGAGACCCTTCATTAGGAATAGGGGGGAAGAGAGGGCTGAAGCCCAGTAATAGAGATAGGGGAGGGGGAAGGGCTAGAGGCGCCAGGTGGGAGACCAATCAGAGGAAAGATAAAGGGGTGAGGGGGAGGGGATAAGCATGAAAGAACTGTAGAGATAAAGAAGCAGAAAGTTGAAAGGGGAGAGAGGCAGAGAGGGACCTGGGATAGGGGAAGGGGGAGGGGGAGGAAATTGCCAGAAATTGGAGAATTCAATGTTCATACCACCAGGCTGGAGGCTACCTAGATGGTAGATGAGGTGTTGCTCCTCCAACCTGAGTTTGGCCTCATCATGGCAGTCGAAGAGGCCATGTATGGACTATATCTAGATGGGAATGAGAGGCAGAGTTGAAGTGGGTGGCAACCGGGAGGTCCTGTCTATTGTAGGTGCTCGATGAAGTGGTCCCCCAATCTGCGTTGGGTCTCACCAATGTCGAGGAGGCCACACCGGGAGCACCAGATGCAATAGACAACTCCAGCAGACTCGCAGGTGAAGTGTTGCCTCACCTGGAAGAACTGTCTGGGATCCGGAATGGTGGTAAGGGGGGAGGTGTGGGGACAGGTGTAGCATTTGCGCTTGCAGGGATAAGTGCCAGGTGGGAGTTCTGTGGGGAGGGACATGTGGACCAGGTAGTCATGGAGGGAACGATCCCTGCGAAAAGCAGAGAGGGGTAGAGAGGGAAAGATGTCCTTAGTGGTGGGGTCCTGTTGAAGGTGGTGGAAGTTGCGGAGGATAATGTGTTGGATCCGGAGGCTGGTGGGGTGGTAGGTGAGGACAAGGGGAACCCTGTCCCTGTTGTGGTGACGGGAGGATGGGTTAAGGGCTGAAGTGCGGGAAGTGGAGGAGATGCGGGTGAGGGCATCTTTGATGATGCCAGAAGGGAAACCATGATCCTGAAAGAAAGAGGACATTTGGGTAGTCCTGGAACGGAAAGCCTCTTCCTGGGAGCAGATGCGGCAGAGACGGAAGAATTGGAATAGGGAATGGCATTTTTGCATTGGTCAGGGTGGGAAGAGGTATAGTCAAGATAGTTATGGGAGTCAGTGGGTTTGTAGAAGATGTCAGTGGATAGTCTGTCTCCAGAGATGGAGACCGAGAGATCAAGAAAGGGGAGAGAAGTGTCCGAGATGGACCAAGTGAATTTAAGGGCTGGGTGAAAGTTAGAAGCAAAGTTGATGAAATTGACGAGCTCAGCATGGGTGCAGGAAGCAGCACCAATGTAGTCGTCAATGTAGTGGAGGAAAAGTTGGGGAGTGGTGCCAGTATAGATTTAGAGCATAGACTGTTCCACATAACCCACAAAGAGGCAGGCATAGCTGGGGCCCACGCGAGTGCCCATGGCTACGCCCTTGATCTGGAGAAAGAGGGAAGAACCAAAGGAGAAGTTATTGAGAGTTAGAACAAGCTCCGCCAACCGGAGGAGTGTGGTGGTGCTGGGGAACTGTTGGGGTCTGTTATCCAAAAAGCTATCTTTCCCTCCCTACCCCTCTCAGCTTTTCGCAGGGATCGTTCCCTCTGCGACTACCTGGTCCACACGTCCCTCCCCACAGAACTCCCACCTGGCACTTATCCCTGCAAGCGCAATTGCTACACCTGTCCCCACACCTCCCCCCTTACCACCATTCCGGGCCCCAGACAGTCCTTCCAGGTGAGGCAACACTTCACCTGCGAGTCTGCTGGAGTCATCTATTGCATCCGGTGCTCCCGGTGCGGCCTCCTCTACATCGGCGAGACCCGACGCAGATTGGGGGACCGCTTCATTGAGCACCTACGCTCCGTCCGTCACAATAGACAGGACCTCCCGGTTGCCACCCACTTCAACTCTGCCTCTCATTCCCATCTAGATATGTCCATATATGGCCTTCTCTACTGCCACGATGAGGCCAAACTCAGGTTGGAGGAGCAACACCTCATCTACCATCTGGGCAGCCTCCAGCCTGGTGGTATGAACATTGAATTCTCCAATTCCCGGTAATTCGCTCCCCCTCCCCCTTCCCCTATCCCAGGTCCCTCTCTGCCTTTCTCCCCTTTCAACTTTTTGTTTCTTTATCTCTACAGTTCTTTCATGCTTATCCCCTCCACCTCCCCCCTTTATCTTTCCTCTGATTGGTTTTCCACCTGGCACCTCTAGGCCCTACTCCCTCCCCTATCTCTATTACTGGGCTTCAGCCCTCTCTTCACCCCCATTCCTGATGAAGGGTCTCGGCCCGAAAAGTTGGCTACTCTTTTCTCACGGATGCTGCCTGACCTGCTGATTTCTTCCAAC
This sequence comes from Hemitrygon akajei, assembly GCF_048418815.1. NCBI lineage: Eukaryota > Metazoa > Chordata > Chondrichthyes > Myliobatiformes > Dasyatidae > Hemitrygon > Hemitrygon akajei. The sequence goes on along the minus strand of NC_133135.1, from coordinate 71,853,221 downwards.
ATTGTGTACGTATTCTTTGATCCACAGCATCTGCAGTTGTATTTTTGTGTTTTCACAGGTGAAGTGTCACCTCACCTGGATGGAGCCCTGAATGGTGGTGAGGGAGGAAGTGTAAGGGCAGGTGTAGCACTTGTTCCACTTACAAGGATATGTGCCAGGAGGGAGATCGGTTGGAAGGGATTGGGGGTACGAATGGACAAGGGAGTCGCGTATGGAGCAATCCCTGTGGAAAGCAGAAAGTTGGGGGGTAGGGAAAGATGTGCTTGGTGGTGGGATCCCATTGGAGATGGCGGAAGTTACGGAGAATTATATGTTGGACACGGAGGTTGGTGAGGACAAGAGGAACCCTATCCCTAGTGGGGTGGCGGGAGGATGGGGTGAGAGCAGATGTGTGTGAAATGGGAGAGATGTGTTTCAGGGCAGAGTTGATGGTGGAGGAAAGGAAGCCCTTTTCTTTTAAAAAAGGAAGACATCTCCACCTTTCTTTCTTCCAAGGCCTTCCATCCTATGATACTACCCCTTCTCCACCCTTGCATCCCTTTTGCCAATCAACTTCCCAGCTCTTAGTTTCATCCCTCCCCCTTCTGTCTTCTCCAATCATTTCGGGTCTCCCCCTCACCCTCCCACTTTCAAATCTCTAACTATCTCTTTTTTTTTCCATTAGTCCTGACGAAGGGTCTCGACCCGAAATGTCGACTATACTTCTTCCTATAGATGCCGCCTGGCCCACTGCATTCCACCAGCATTTTGTGTGTGTTGCTTGAATTTCCAGCATCTGCAGATTATCTCATGTTTGTGTTAGAAATCTAAGTGCCCCCTTTATTTGGTCCATCTTGAGATTTTTCTCTGAGAATTTATGAAATTGGTTATTCTTTCTCAATCCCTTGTGATTTTACAGATTTGTTCACAGCTAAATTCATCTTTCATTGAACCTGAAGGTCTGGTGATTAATTGCCTTCATGATATTATTTTCCAGAGATTGTGGTAGAAAGCTTTGTAATGATTTTTGCAAAACTAGTCTAGATTATCTATCAAAACCTGCTGTCTGCCACACTAAAACTGATTTTTTTTTCTCATCTAAGTAGGTATTTTTATTCTCTTTTTATATTTGTAATAGTCTGATGCCCACAAAACAACCACTACAATGGAATGTGCTGATTTTCTATCATAATTTCATGAAGAGAGTGCTTCCATATGTTAAGATCCATCTTAACTCAGCCTTGCTCAGTGTTTTTATATAAAAATAGAGCTGACAAAATGTAGTTATATTGTTTTGTTTGTCTACAACCACTTCTTTTATTATTAAAATGAATCATTTTGGTCTCTTTTGTTCCAAAGTTGATTCTTGACTTCTGGCCAGTTACCTCATTATCTTGTAATTAATTTCTATTGTCAATATACATGCTGCACAATTGCTGCACTTGAACAATCTTGTGATGAACAATATATTCAGAAGTGAATATTTTTGTATACATTTTAAATCACATATAAATAGTGTGGTGCAGCTATTTCTAGTGCACATAAGCAATGTATTAAGAAAAACTGACTTAGGTTAGATTTGCAGGAAGAGTCTTTCACTATGCATAAATCTTTGTGATCACAGGAGAATTTTTCCATTTTTTCTCGGTTCTGTACTTATGAAAATTGAAGGTGTCACATAATTAAATCATGTTATATATCAAAATATCCACCAGTTGTTAAAGTCAATGCTATTTTCAAACTTAATACACATCCGTACTAGAAACAACTGTAATAATAGTTTCAGACCTGCACTATTGCTAAAGTACAACTTGCATTAACATTTAATTCAAATTAGAGTATTTTACAATGTGGATGAGTTACTGGATGAATCTAAACATATTTAATTGGATCCACAGTCCATCTTTATCAAGGTTATACTAGTTGAATAATTTTCAGGTAACTAACAGCTATTACTCAAAGTGGTTAAATATCAAGCTTGATGTTAGAAACCTGAGCTTCATATTTCCTGCCTGTGCATAGAATTCCCAGAGCTATTGCTGTATTGATATTATATCTAAAATCAAAATTTTAAGTATCTGTTCATTATCTTTTTATATTTATAATTGTAATAGTTGCAAAATATTCAGCCTCTAGTCGTTTGTTGATGCTTGAATGTCTTGTGAACAATATTCTGGTAACATATGCAGAAGTTAATTTTATCTCCTGCTCATGGCATTAATCTTTTTATTTGAGATTGAATTCAGCACTTCTATTTGCATTATTTGTTTTTTGTATTCCATGCAATATTCTTTTAGTTTTTTTAGAATCCTTTTTTCCTGTCTCAATAGAAATGTCAATTTTTATACATTTATTTTTTTCATTTCACTGTACATGTTATATAGAATACAGCTCCTGAAAGGAAAGCTGTTTCATATCCTTACCCTTCCAACATCAAACAAACCTCTGATATGTAAATGCTGCTTTGGGAAGAATAGATGCAAAGCCTCATTTTGGATAGATGCCAAAACTTACTTTCTTAGAATTGTGTTTGAAACATGAGAAGAGCAGCTGACCAACAATTTACATATGAACCGAAGTTGAAAACCATGTAGAAAGCAAAATTTGACTTGGTAGACTGCTGTTGTCTGATGTCTCTTTTGAAAGAATAGGAAAAATTAAATTTGGGATTTTAACATCTTCGAAATACTAATATTGAAATATATTAATGACATTTGAGACAGAATAGTATTTACACAGTACCACCATCTTAAATTTTTGCCGACATTGATTGCATTTTAGTAGAAGGCCAGGTATTTAATTTAATAATTAATTGTTTATCATTGAGTTGTTCCTTTTATTGGATGTGGAAAATGTAACTATTTCACTGTCTGAAATAAGACCAGGTGATTCCACTTATCCCATGCTAATTGAGATTTTATTTCTGTAAAACACTGATGCCATCTCAAATTGAAAACAAGATTGATTTGTTTGTCTTGATTTTGCCTCTGGGGTTAATTATTACAACATTTGTTTATTTTGGTTCTTGTCTGATTAATCTATATTGTATGGTAAATTTATGCCATCAGTATCAGCTTTTATCCTGTAGAAATCTGCTATTAGATTGGCTGACAAGATATCTAACCCAATCATTGTGGCAATGCAGTACCATAATTTTTTGATTTAGATGGAGAATACCAAGAGGGTACCCCAGTGAATGGTATAGAGCGCACAGCGATGGTGGCCAAGACATTGGACTTGGAGACACTGCAGGATACTCCAGGAAATCATATCCAAATCACTATTTGTTTTATATATCATTAGTTTGGATTTGGATACCCGTAGTAAGTTGATGAACTTAGTAGGAAATACCAATGTTGGAGCAGCAGTAGAATTAAAGGAGGGAGTTCAAATTGAAGAATGTAGGAATTGAAAAACATAATTAGTGAATGATGGAATATAAAATATGATGCAGAAAATCAAGAAGTTCTCCCTTTTGGAGGTAAAAGTGAAAATGCTTGTACTGTACTTAATTGAAGTTGAAGTGACTGAAGGGAAAGATGACATATATCTAGTAACCTGGGCCAGTGTGACACTCAGAAATGATGAACTAATGCAGAGTAGAATGTAATAAAGAAAATGCATTTTCATCTGTGAAACTAGCAGTTTGTCCACTTAATTTCCAATCATTTCAATATAAATAAATTTATGTTATATTTTCTCAGTTGCTCAAATTTGACCAAGTGATTCACTGATTTGAAAGAGCAAACACGAGGAAATCTGCAGATGCTGGAAATTCAAACAACACACACAAAATGCTGGTGGAACACAGCAGGCCAGGCAGCATCTATAAGGATATACTGATTTGAAAGGCTCAGTTTCATTCCCCAGTCATGTTTTTGAGTTGGCATGATGCACCAATGTTGATATTGTAATTGGCCTTCTATGTTAGGTTGGAGAAAATTAGCCAGTGATCATAAAGAAGGTTTGTTTATCTTTCATTGACCAAATCAGGTACCTAAAAAGCAGAGTTTTGCTGCAAGAAATGATGCTTACATAAGGCCACTTAGTTATGCAATATCATCTCAACATAAAGTCAAACTTTGGAGGGAGCAGGAATAAAATCAAACAAATAGGGGTTTCATTTGGCAATAAAGAAGATTGGGTTGTCAAGTTCTATCTTGCTATGAGATGATGTGGTAGAGTTGAGCCAAATGATGCTTGCTTATGAAAGAGGAGTTTGGATTGGGGGAGGGGGGAATGAAACTGAAGCTGGTCTGTGAAATGTATATTTTCTATGTCTTTTTTATTGCTACACTTGCCTCTGGTTAATTCTTCCTTTGTCTCTCCTTCCATTTCTTATTCCTTTATATTGATAAATTGTGCATTCATATCTCAATCTAGTATTAACTCCATTTCGGAAGTAATTTATTGACTGTGAAATGCTTTGAGATATTCATGAAACATCTTAATATTTGGTAGTCCATTGAAGTAGTCTTCAATGCCACTTTTGTAAGCAGTGTGATGAGGAATTTATTCAGAACAATATTAAATATATTGATACTGCTAGTTCAGAATTTAGCATTAGAAGTCAAATTCTTACCTGTACGTTTCAGAAGATGGAGAGCTATTTTTTTTGGCATTTTTAGCTTGCCATCCAGTGTTAAAAGATATCTTTACCAAAACAACATGCACAAAATGCTGGAGGAAGTCAGCATTTCAGGTAGTATCTATGGAAATAAGTAAACAGTTGATGTTTTGGACCAAGACCCTTCTGAGAAGGAAGGGGGAAGACAGCAGAAGAAAAAGCTAGAGGGAGGGGAAGGAGGCTAGCTAGAAGGTGATGTTTGAAGCCAGGTGGGTGGGAAAGGTTACGGGCTGGAGAGGAAGGAATCTGATAGGGGAGGAGAGTGGACCATAGGGGAAAGTGAAGGAGAAGGGGACCCAGTGGAGAAGTGATTAGCAGATGAGAAGAGGTAGAAGTTCAGTGGGAAAGAGGGGAAGTGGGGCAGGGGGGATTTTTTTACTGGAAGGAGAAATTGATAGTCATGCTGTCAATTTGGAGGCTACCCAGATTGAATATTAGGTGTTGCTCCTCCATCCTGAGAGTAGCCTCATCTTGGCATAATTTACTATGTGTCTCACCAATGTAGAGGAGGTCACATCAGGAGCACTGGGCACAATGGATGACCCCAGCAGATTCACAGGTGAAGTGTTTTCTCACCTGTAAGGACTGTTTGGGGCCCTGAATGGGGGTGAGGAAGGAGGTGAATGGACAGGTGCAACACTTAGGTCGCTTGCAGGGACAAAGTTTTTCATGCTTATAAATGTTAAGTGAATGAATGTTGTAAGAAAATAAGTCAACAGTATATCTAATATCAGTAAAGCACTGAGTATTCACAAGAGAAAAAGTATGTGCAAGTGTGTAGGTGTGTCAGTATAAAACTTCCAGTATCTACATAAATATATCAGTTGCAAATCAGAACTTGGAAATATTTCAGTCTTTAGAAAAGAGAAGGGAATGAACCTATAAAGGATTTGCTGATCTATCTAGTATCAGTGGATTGGAGTGCAAGTTACAAATGTAAGAATGTAATATTGAATTATATTGCATTGGTTAAAACAATAAAGTGTGAAACAGTAAGCATTCAAAGAATCGTCATTTTGATCATAATTTGTTTACAGAAATTAGAGTAGGATTAAATGCATTTTGTTCAGTAGAACATGATGGGTTGTAATATAGTAAAAGTAAATCAGATCTTAAGTGCTTGAGTAGATATTTGAAGAATGGGTTCCAGCATCCAGTACCATATTTAGTCATTATATTGATCCAGCCTGACTGTTCAGTTCATGGTCGAGCATTAGGAGCACATCAGTTTTGCAATAAAGGACAATGAAACCAAGGTCTTTAATCTCAAGAAGCACTAGAGCAATGAAGAGATGGAATGAACACTGGAGAAATTTTTTTTAGGAGAAAATTGGAGAAGGAAACTTGCAACACAGAGATGCAGAAAATTTTTATTCTGATCATTTTTTTACACAATCATAAACTTTACAAGAAGGAAGATAACCAGTTTTGCTGATTGAATGCAAACAGGTTAGTTTTGCAGGTTAATTCAGCGGTGCAGAGCATTTGGATGAAAATCTAGAATACATTGCTGAGAGAGACAGCTAAAATGTGTGGTCTAGTGATTTGTCCAAGTCAAGAACGAATGGCATAGATACTGTATTTCACAAGGAATTAGGTTTGTGAATAAATTTATATTCTTTTGAAAGTACTAAATACCATCAATAGCTGAGGAAGGATTGATTATCCTTGCTTTGCTTGTTTTCTTTGATCTTGATGATTATTCCCAAAACTTGCCTCCATTGTTTTGATGTGTAGTTGTTACATCTCAGCCAGGATAAATAGAATACAGTGTGCTCTGTGGAAGGAATTTTCCTCCTAAGAACAGTGGACTTTTCCCATTCCAAAACACATTTAACTACTTCAAATAATTAGTTATTCCAGCCTCGTATCGCATTGTCATTAATGAGTGACTATTATCTTTGTCAATCTGTACCACCTTCTCCTTTTACTTACAAATTAAGTACCTCTACCTTTACCCATCTTAATGTAAGGTCATCAATCTGAAGAGATAATTTTCTTTTTCTCCATGGATGTTGTCTGATCTGCTTGGTACTTACAGCACTTCCTACTTAATTTACATTCCATAGTCGATTGTGCACGCTTATGGGTTTGCATAGGCCAAATTGAGCTGGCTGATTGCCAATTGATTCTACTGTGAGCTGCCAATTGTCAACCGTTCACACTCAGTGTATTGTGGACTTTGTGCATTAGTCCAAAATGACCTGGAGGTGAGATGTCAGCATTTCTAATCTCCTGCTGCACCACGGAACTCATGACTGAGCCTACCAGAAGGAGACTGATGCACTAGAACTGCTGTCAACTCTGTGTGAATTATTTTGATGGAAATTATTTCTTGTTTAGCATTTTATAGTGTTACTTTTTTACTTCTGCATTTTGAATTCTTTCTAAATTATTTAAAACTGACTGAATAATGCACTGAGCAATGCATAGTCAATGGATATATTATTGTTCTTCATCACTGGATCTAAATTCTGGCATTAAGGATGGGTGTACTTCCACCAGAATGTCAGCAGCAGCTCAAGGTGGTGGTTCACCACTACTTTTAGGACATTTAGGAATGCACTATAATTGCTGGCTTTTCCAGCAGTGTCCATCATCGTGAAAAAATAATATAAAAATTTATATAAAAAAGCCTTTGTCAAGGTTTGTCAGGGTACCAGGCTTGGAGAGCAAAGAGAGTGATATTCTGATTCAAACCTGTTCACCCTTTGCAGCTCCGTACATTTTGCAGGGCATCTCCCTGTTGAAGAGAGAGGTTACCCAACTATTAGCATCTGAAAATGCATAGTAAGCATACATTGACAACATGCAAGTCCAATACAGCCTGGTCCCTTGTATTTTAACTGAAATGGATAAATGCCCAGTGACCATTAATCGGTTTTTGTTTCCAGTACAAATTTTGTTCCCAGCAAGAAATTTTCTCGATAATATCATGCCAATTATTTGTATGATCTGTAGTCTAATAGCTTAGCATTTATAATTCTGTTTAATATTTTTATAGCATTTTAAGAAACAGAAGCGGTTGATTCCAGAAAGAACAATTTGGAAATACTTTGTTCAACTCTGCAGTGCCTTGGAACACATGCATTCTCGGCGCGTCATGCACAGAGGTAACATATATGTAATGGTAGATTGTACTCATATTGATAAACTGTTGCACTGTCATAAATTGGAATTGTATTGTTGAAATGGTACGTACTTACCTACCAAACCATGAGCCTCCATGTTATTCTGCTTAAATTCTGCCATCTTCAATGGGATCCCACCATGTGACTAACAAAAAAAATGCAAAAATCTCTGTTAGGGCCCAAGCTTTCTCCTTCCTTGCTTCCAGTGGTATCCTGTGATAGATTTCATCTGATGCTGAGGATTTATCAACTTTTTTGTTTTACCTGATATCCAATATCCAATAGGTGCCACACATAAGGCTTCTAAACAAGATAAGATCCCATGGTATTACAGGTAAGGTACTAGCATGGACAGAAGATTGGCTGATCAGCAGAAGGCAAAGAGTGGGGATAAAGGGACTTTTTTTGTTTGGCTGCAGATGGTATTCCTCAGGGGTCAGTGTTGAGTATGCTTCATTTCAAGTTATATGTTAATGATTAAGATGATGGAATTGATGGCTTTGTGGTCAAGTTTGTGAATGATACGAAGGTGGATGGAGAGCCAGGTAGTGTTTAGGAAGCAGGGAATCACCAGAAGGGCTCAGACAGATTAGGAAATGGGGCAAAGAAATGGCAAATGGAATATAGTGTAGGGGAGTGTATGTTGAAGGAATAAAGGCATAGACTATTTTCTAAATGAGTAGTGAATTCAGAAATTGGAGACCTGGGAGCCCTTGTGTTGGATTCCCTAAAGATTAACTTGCAGGTTGAGTCAGTGGTAAGGAAGACAAATGCAGTGTTAACATTTATTACAAGAGGACCAGAATATAAATACAAGGATGTAATGCTGAGACTTTATAAGGCATTGGTCAGACCACATTTGGACTATTGTGATCTGTTTTGAGCTCCATATATGCTAGCTTTAGAGAGGGTTGAGAGGAGTTTAAAGAGCATGATCCCGGGAATGAAAGGGTTAAAGTATGAGGAGCATTTGATGGCTCTTTGCCTGTACTTAATAGGGTTCAGAAGAATGGGGAAATCTCAATGAAACTTACTGAATATTGAAAGGTCTAGGTAGAGTGGCTGTGGAGAGAATTCATTGCCACAGATGGCTGTGGAGTCCAGCTCATTAGGTATATTTAGAATTTAGGTTGTTGATTAGTGAGGGCATCAAAAGGGAAAAAAAACATTTTTCTTTCTGTGAAAGCTAGGTTTCAATCATTGCCGTCCTAAAATAATTCCTGATGTACAATAGTAATATGTCTATACTTCTATTATCATTCACGCTACTACTTGTGTTCTCTTTCAGATATAAAACCAGCTAATGTGTTCATTACAGCAACTGGAGTAGTAAAGCTGGGAGACCTTGGATTGGGCAGATTTTTTAGTTCGAAAACTACAGCAGCACATTCTTTAGGTGAGCAATCCTGCACAACACGAATCCATCTAATTACAGAAGTGGGATGTATTTCATTAAGAGTGTGAACAAAACCATGTGTCTGTTGTAAACATGTAAGCAGTAAAAGGCAAGCTCCCCAACCACTATCAGGTTATCTATTTCATCGTGCATTTAGGGGGTTTCCTGTTTCTTTGACCTTTGCCATTACACAGGGCATGTCTGGAAGTAACAAGTCCAATCTTGCTACTGATACAAAACCCTGATTACACAACAGTGTAATAAAGACCAAAGAGTTTATGATGAATAGACTGCTTTCAGGCTACACACTGGGTGACCCATTGATCTTTCCAGAGGTTTATAATGCCGAAAGCCTTGAAAAATCAGACAGCTTTTTTATTGCATAACTGCCTTATTTTTCAGAGAGAGTTTTCAGGATGCAGTTTAACTGGCAATTTAATATTTTGTTTTTTGACTAAAATCTTACATCGAGGAACTTGGTGATAGCTATGCTATTGATTAAAAATGGAGCTCACAAACAGCTTTCTGCAGTACTGATCCACATGGGAATTGTAGGATGTTGGATCACTTGGACCTCAAAACAGCATTTTAGAGATCCTTGTTCTCAAAATGCCCTTTTATTTGAATGAATATTTTCGTTGCATGTAAGTGTATCATTGATTTTTCTCATAAAGCTGTGGATTTTGAACTGGATAACTGCAATACATGGTTTTAGACATGGTTTATTTACAATTGCTTTGAAAATGAGATGCTTCGGAGTTCCCATTAAAATCCCTAATCAAGTGAACAGAAAGGTCTCTGGTAACTACAACTAGGAGAATTACCATCAATGTTCCCTCTAATTTTTTTACAGCGGTGTAGACCAACCATTGCTTTGAGAAGGAAATTTTTACCAGGCCTGAAAACTGCATGACACTTCAAATGTTTTTTGCAATATGCATACTATGAATATTTGGAATGAGAATTGAAAAATCACATACTTTTGATTTTATTTATTAATTGAAGGGTATAATGCAATACAGTGCAACAAAGACAATCTTCCATGTTTTGTAGACTTTTTCTAGTTGTGTCCAATCCCAGCTGCATGGCAACAAAGACTATCTGCATGGGAACATTTCAGTTGATGCACAGTCAACTTAGAAGGAATAGTGATCACCATCATCCAGGGTCTCTTTGAAGGTCCAAAGTTTGATTTTTTTGGTATTGGCTTAGAAATACAAACTATTTCCTTTAATTAAATGAAGGGGATCATACAGTACTAGATGGTGCACACCAGTTGGTGCTACAGTCTTATAGGTCCAAGAATCAGGATTTGTTCCTGTCTCTGCTGCAGTCAGTGTTTGCACATTCTCTATGTGATTGTGGAAGCTCTGGTTTCTCCCACCTCACAAGTATATGCTGATAAGTTAATTGCCTGCTGTAAATTAGCCCATAGTATAGCTAAGTGGCAAAAAGAGTTAAAGGGGCTTTGATGGGTATGTGAGAGAGAGAATAAATTATAGGACAACAGGGTAAACTGGAATAGAACTTGATGGGATTGCTTTACTGGGAGGCAGCATGGACCAGTAGATGGCCTCATAATGTGAAAATTAAGTATATGCCATTTAGTTCATTGAGCTGGGTTTGGTTCTCCTGAAAGAATCAACCAATCAGTTGCACACTTCTCTTTCCCAATAAGCTTGCAAAAGTTAAGTATTTAGTGGGTAGTTATAATACCTATAATAACAAGTTAAGAAGATCTTTTAAGGGGAATGAACTAACATATTGAGAGAATTGTAGGGTGCACTTCATAAATTTGTTACAGATTCTAATATCTACAGTCACTTGTCTTTGAAAAATCTGTGACTGAATCTTGAACCAGATCAACTAAATTGTGGAAAAGAAATTATTAATAGCAGTAATTTTCAAAAGGCATTCAGCAATTCAGCGCATTCATTTCAGATTGATAGGGGCAGAAGTCGAGGGTGATAAACGTCATAACCTATGTAAATCTTTTTTGCGGTTGTTAAATTGTTTTATTTTTGCTCATAATAGTTTTACCTTGTGGCTCCGGTTGAGAGCTTGCTGCTATCCTTCCTTAGACAGCATTCTTCAATGAAATTTGTGCACTGAATGCTACAATAGCTCACAGTGTCATAGCTGAGATGGAGGGGCTACTGTGCTGCATCTTGCACCTAGAGTGGGGAGGTGCTGCTCCAATCATGAGACTGGGGTATATTAAACAGGTACCTCTCCCTCACTGGTATGGTATGCTTAATCCCTTAAAACCTCTGCAGGAAATCCACCACACTCACCTTCTTTCCTCCATTCTCTGCTCACTGATTCAGACACTGCAGACATTACACAAATCACCTTGTCCTGAAGCTGTGATCTTTGGGTACCATCGCTTTCTGCATTTTTTGTTCTTGGAAGGTGTCTCGAAGACAATCAATACAGGTGAGAGAGTGAGTGGAGTCAATGTTTAAGTGAGTGTGCAAGGCAGCACTCAACACTAAAAGTGGTGGTACAGGCCTAGTTATGATGACTGCTGATCCTTTGTGAGATCTATGTGGCAGATCTTGGGGGAAGTTTCTGAGGCTATTCTTGTTTAATGATCCCAGGGAATTACATTAACAGAACTAGCTAGATGAAAATAAAAATTTACACCAATTACAATCTCAAAGATAATTTCTTCTTTGACTATGCCTCAGTAAACACTGTCTGCAAATACCCTCATCCCCTCCCCCCAACAGACACACTCTATCCCAAACCTTCTTTTATTTCTAAAACAAACAATCACGGTGTACCTATTTTCTCCAGGTTGGGAATTCTAGTTTGGGTGGTGATTTACCCCATTTCTTCACTCTAAACTGCTATTCTCTGACTTCCAATCATAAATGTATGAACCAAAATAAACTAGAAACCAGATCTGAAAGGTTCCAGAACACCTTCTCTCATTAGCTGGAAACTCAGTGCTGACTTAACTAACAAACCTTTCTGATCCCGTATACATGAATTTACAGTGTAATAAAAAATTTCTTTGGATTCCCTCTGACCTTGTCTGTCCCAGTCTTTAACCTGGACTTGTATATAAAAATGTATTTTATGTATTATATTTTATTGTATTGCTGCCACAAAAGAAAATCATATTTCATGACATATGTGAGTGATGCTAAGTTTAATTCTTATATAAATCTCTATTGTGGACTTAGAGTGGGAAGCGGGCAGGAAAAGGGGAATTATGGTTGGGAAAAGGGGAAGAGAGAGGGGAAGCACTAGAGGGACATTCTGTAATAATCAACAAACCCATTGTTTGGAAACAAATGACCTTGCCTGGTGTCTCAGGTCTAGGTGTGTGTTTGCACTCACGTCGCCCCATGCCTCTGTCACAGTTACTATATTTTAGACATCTATTTTGAGAACGGTTCTAAAAGTTATTAAAAGCAATTACAAATCCTTGACTCTTACTTTTATATATGGCATAGCAGTCAAAAGCTACATTCACTTATTCATTGCATTACAGGTTGACACCATGTCCGTTTCAATGGTCTGGTTTAGTGCAGAGAATGGAATGATGCAAGTCTTTAAGGGTTACGTTAACAGAATTTCTATCACTTAACTGCTTACAAGCTCTACTAGGAGCACCTTCATCTTGTAATCTAAACAGTTTTTATATAACTTCAGTTTAGAATTTATCAAAACCCTGTTTTGCTTTATAACAGAAGACACTACTGCTAATTGAAAATGTAATCTGTGTCACCATATTAAGAATGCAATCTGGGCAATTCTTAACAGAAGTAGAATCAACAAACATATCAGGCAATTTCCATGAGGAAGCAAAGTCTCTTAAATTAACACTCTTGGAAAAAGGTTGCTTCAGAAAGATGACACAATGTAATTGGATATACAGTGACAATTAACAAATGGCGCACATGATTGAAGCCATAATTTTAAAATTAATTGGAACTAAATTGGAAGGACTTATCTCTATTAAATACTTCTGTTCAGATAGTATAGAATAAAACTTCATTGTCATTGCTTAAGACAATGAGATTGTGGTGCAACAGTCTGTGCAAAAACAGATACTTACAATGCACGTAGTACGGCTTAATTGTAAAAAACAAATCCTATACTTACGTGCAACAAATGGCTTTGGTAGTCCACAACATTCAAACGCCATTGGCAATCTGGTGTGCAGCACTATTCAACTGCACAACAGACCTCAGGAATAAGTTGTTTTTCATTCTTACTGTCTTGGCTAAGATGTTTCTGTATCTCCTACCAGATGGCACGAGATTACCAAGCAATGTTCAGGATGGGATGGGTCTTTAATGATGTTATGAGCATGAGGTAGGCATCGAGAGTTGTAGATTGTTTGGTAGTTGGTCCAGTAGTTGATTCCTAAAGATGTGCGGAGCTATTCTGAGCTTATTAGAGTGCTTTCTGATCTGTCTTGCTGCAGTTAGAGTACCATACTGTCATTCCATATGTTAGCATGCCCTCTATCACACATTGATAGAAGTTGGCCAACAATTTTTTACAATTAGCCATTCAGTTTGGGCATGAGTAGAGTACATTTTTTCAGATGTTTGACTTGAAGATCCATTTCATTTCAGTCACTTTTTGTTATATAAAGGGCAAGATTAGTTGCTTTGGCTTCCAAAGGTTTGCACTCTGCTCTTCAGGAAGAACTGTTAAACTGCAGAATCATACTAATGCATTTCCCTAACTATACTGCAATGTGTTTATCCCATTTTTAGTTTGCCCTAGTTCACAGCCACAATTGTTTCCGCATTTCTGGAAGTAAGGAAGTTTCATCCTAACAGTATATATTCAGTCAGTACATCAGTGGGGCAGAATATGCTCTCTGGTACCAGACATTTCAACCCTGAAAAAAAAAGATACTGTCTACTTACCATAGCTGTGCCACAAATAAATTAACAAATAATAATTTGCATTTGCAACATTGCAACACAAGTTTAAGTAGTAAACAGTATAACAAGCATAAGAAAATCTGCAGATGCTGGGAATCCAAATAGCACACACAAAATGCTTGAAAGATCTCAGCGGGGGCCATGCAACATCAATGAAAAAGAGAAAGCAGTCAGCATCTCAGGCCAAGACCTTTCATCAGCTGGAAAAATAGATGAGAAGTCAGAGTAAGCCAAAAAAGTGGGATCTCCCAGTGGCTACCCATTTCAACTCTACTTCCCATTCCCATTTCGACATATCAGTCCATGGCCTCCTACTACCGTGATGAGACCACACTCAGGCTGGAGGAGAAACACCTTGTATTCTCTTTGGGTAGCCTCCAACCTGATGGGATGAATATTGCTTTCTTGAACTTCCAGTAGTTGGCCCCCCCCCTCACCATTCCCCATTCCTATTTCCCTCTCGCACCTTGTCTCCTTACCTGCCCATCATCTATCTCTGCTGCTCCACCCTTTTCCTTTTTTCCATGGTCTTCTACCTTCTCCTATCAGATCCCACCTTCTCCAGCCCTTTATCTCTTTCACCAATCAACTTCCCAGCTCTTTTATTTCATCCCTCACCCTCTCTTGGTTTCACCTATTACCTAACATCTTGTATTTCTTCCTCCCCTCCCCCTCACCTTCCTTTGACTTTGCATTTTTTTTTTCTAGCTCTGATGAAGGGTCTCAGCCCAAAACATAAACAGGATAATGCTACCGGCGCTTCATACGTGATGAGACCTGGGTGTTGGCAATTAGTTTGGTAGTCTTACAGCCAGGCGGAAGAAGCTAATTCCCATTCTAAGAGTTCTTGTCCTAATGCTATGGTACCTCCTGCTTGATGGTAGGGGGTCAAAGAGATTGTTGGACGGATGGGAGGGATCGTCGATAATGCTAAGGGACCTGTGTACGTGGCGCTCCTGATAAGTCTCTCTGATGGATGGAAGAGAGACTCGGTGACAATCCTCTCAGCAGTCCTCACAATCCTTTGTAGGGACTTGCAGTCAGATGCCTTATAATTTTCATGCCAGATAGTGGTGCAGCTGTTCAGGACACTCTCCATGGTGCTTCTGTAAAAATTGGTTAGAATGAAGGGTGAGTGGTTGAGGGGGAGGGGAGCTTCACTCGCCTCAATCTCCTCAGGAGGTGACACTGCTGTGCTTTCTTGACCAAAATGGTGATGTTGAGGGACGAGGTGAGATTGTCCATTATGTACACCCCTAGAAATTTGGTGCTCTTAATTCTCCCCATGGAGGAGGCGTGTATGTACAGTGAGGAGTGGTCAGTCTGCACCTTCCTAAAGTCCACAGTCATCTCTTTGGTCTTAGCCACATTGAGACTTAAGATGTGGTTGCACCATTCTATCAGCTGCTCCACCCCTCTCTGTACGCTGTCTTATTATTGATGAGGCCAACCACAGTTGCATCATCAGCAAACTTGATGATTTGGTTTGAACTGGATCTTCAATTGAATTGGATTTGGCTGGGTTAAACTCTATCTGCCACTTCTCTGCCCAGATCTGCAACTGATCTATATCCCACTGTATCCCTTGCCAGTTTTCTGCACGATCCACACCACCACTAATTTTTGTATCATCTGCAAACATACTAACCCACTCATCTACATGTTTATTCAGCTCATTTATATACATCACAAACAGCAGTGATCCCAGTATAGATCCTTGGAGGACACCACTAATCACAGACCTCCAGCTAGAGTAAGTCCCTTCAACCACTAATGTCTTCTTTGGGCAAGTCAATTCACCATGGATTGTTTACATCTTTATCTTTTAGATTAGCCTCCTATGAGGGACCTTGTCAAAGGCCTTACTAAAATCCATGTAAACAACATCCAGAGTTCTGCCTACATCACTCACACTTGTTACCTTGTCAATTAACTCTATCAAGTTAGTAAGACGTAACTTGCACTGCACAAAGCCGTGCTGTCTAACTAAGTCATGGTTTTCCAAAAGCTCATAAACCCTATTCCTAAGAATTCTCTCCAATAACTTCCCTCCCACTGATTTAAGACTCACCGATCTACAGTTTTCCGGATTATCCTTAGTTCCCTTCTTGAATAATAGAACATTATTGGCTATTGTTATATTATTTGTGAGTACTAAGAGTGCAATTCTCTGAAACTAAGTTACTTTTTCAGTTACAGATAAAGGGTAGCTATTGAAATACTTCTGCAACTTAGAACAAGAGAGGCAAATTTTGAGGGGCAAGTTTCGTACCGTAAGGTGGTGATTATATGGAATGAGCTGCCAGTGGAAGTATTAGAGGGAAATGCAATTGGTGGTTAAAAGATATTTGAACAGGTACTTGGGAAGGACAGGAATAGAGGGTTACAGGCCTAAAGTAGGCAAATGTGATTAGTGCCGATAGGGATCACTATCAGTATGGATGAGCTGTGCTGAAACGTCTGTTACAAGTTGTAAAACTCTATGATGCTGTGGCTAAGACATTGTGTAATCTAAAGATAAAGGTAATACAGTTGCAAGAAAAAGTTTGTGAATCCTTTGCAATTACCTGATTTTCTACATTAATTACTCATAAAATGTGGTCTGATCTTCATCCAAGTCACAATAATAGACAAACACAATCTCCTAAACAAATAACACAAACAATTTCTCTTTCAAATCTCTTACTATCTTTCCTTTCGGTTAGTCCTGACGAAGGGTCTCGGCCCGAAACGTCGACAGCGCTTCTCCCTATAGATGCTGCCTAGCCTGCTGTGTTCTACCAGCATTTTGTGTGTGTTGTTTGAATTTCCAGCATCTGCAGATTTCCTCGTGTTTGCTCTTAACACAAACAATTGTACTTTTCATGTCTGTATTGAATACATTGTTTAATCATTCACAATCCAGGCTAGAAAAAGTATGTGAACCCTTATATTTAATAACTGGTAGAATCTCCTTTAGCAGCAATAATCACTATCATGCGTTTCCTGTATCTGTTGATCAGACTTGCACAATGGTGAGGAGGAATTTTAGATTATTCCTCCATACAAAACTACTTCAGTTCATCAATATTCTGGGACCCTTGCATGAACAGCCTTCTTCAGGTCATGCCACAGCATCTCAATTGAGTTAAGCTCTGGATTCTGACTTGGCCATTCCAAAACACAAAGTTTCTTCTTTTTAAACCATTCTGTTGTTGATTTACTCTTGTATTTCACTCTTGTGTTTCAAATCATAGTCTGATTGCATCATTCAATTTTATTTAGCTTCAGGTGATGGACTGCTGCCTTGACATTCTGCTGTAAAATGTCTTGATACAATTCAGTTCTTTTTCACTTCCTTCAGCATTGCACATTGTGCTCTTGTTTTGATTTTTGCAGGATACTCACTCCTAGAGAGAGTAGCAACAGTACTGAATTTCTTTGTAGACAATTTCTTTTACTGTGGACCGATGAACTCTGAATTCTTTAGAAATGCTTTTGTAGCCTTTTCCAGCTTCATGCATCTCTATAATTCTTCTAAGGTCCTCTGAAAGTTGTTTTGATCGCGGCATGGTGCACATAAACAGATGTGAGCTGCTTTAATGACTATCACCCAGTAGCACTCACATCTGCGGTGATGAAATGCTTTGAGAGGTTGGTCATGACTAGACTGAACTCATGCCTCAATAAGGACCTGGCCCCATTGCAATTTGCCTATCGCCACAATAGGACAACAGTAGATGCAATCTCAGTGGCGCCTCATACTGCTTTAGACCACGTGGACAATACAAACACCTATGTCAGGATGCTGTTCGTCAACTATAGCTCAGCATCTAATACTATTATTCCTACAATCCTGATTGAGAAGTTGCAGATCCTGAGCCTCGCTACCTCCCTCTGCAATTGGATCCTCGACTTCCTAACTGGAAGACCACAATCTGTGCAGATTGGTGATAACTTCTCCTTGCTGACAATCAACGCTGGTGCACCTCAGGGGTATGTGCTTAGCCCACTGCTCTACTGTCTCAATACCCATGACTGTATGGCTAGGCATAGCTCAAATACCATCTATAAATTTGCTGATGATACAACCATTGTTGGTAGAATCTCAGATGGAGACAATGTACAGAAACGAGATATGCCAACTAGTGGAGTGGTGTCGCAGCAAAAACCTGGCATTCAACGTCAGTAAAACGAAAGAGCTGATTGTGGACTTCAGGAAGGGTAAGACGAAGGAACACATACCAATCCTCATAGAGGGATAAGTGAAGAGAGTGAGCAGTTTCAAGTTCCTGGGTGTCAAGATCTCTGAGAATCTAACCTTGTCTCAACATACCGTTGCAGTTATAAAGAAGGCAAGACAGCGGCTATACTTTATTAGGAGTTTGAAGAGATTTGGTATGTCAACAAATACACTCAAAACTATGGATGTACTGTGGAGAACATTCTGACAGATTGCATCATTGTTTGGTATGGGGTGGGGGGCTACTGCACAGGACTGAAAGATGCTGCAGAAGGTTGTAAATTTAGTCGGTTCCATCTTGGGTACTAGCCTACAAAGTACCCAGGACATCCTCAAGGTGCGGTGTCTCAGAAAGGGACACTATTAGGGATGTCCAGCACCCAGGGCATGCCCTTTTCTCACTGTAACTATCAGGTAGAATGTACAGAAGCCTGAAGGCACACACTCAGTGATTCAGGAACAGCTTCTTCTCCTCTGCCGTCCATTTCCTAAGTAGACATTGAACCCTTGGATACTACCCCACTTTTTTAGTATATATTTCTGGCTTTTTCATGATTTTTAATCTATTCAATATACGTATACTGCAATTGATTTACTTATTAGTATTATTTTTTGGTTTTTTTTCTATATTATGTATTGCATTGAACTCCTGCTGCTGAGTTTAACAAATTTCATGACACATGCCTGTGATAATAAACCTGATTCTGATTTTAATTCTGATCTTTCTTGAGAAGGGCAAGATCTGTCAGTATCCTGACTTTGTCATTTTTTATATAGGGCAGGGCACTTCTGCAACCCACACATCCAATTTCAACTCATTGATTGGAACTCCTGACTCCATATAGCTCTTGTGGAAGGCATTACCCCAGAGGTTCACAGACTGTTTTGAGCGTAGACTGTGATTGTTTAAATGATGTACTCAGTATTGACAAGAAGAAGTACAATTGTTTGTGTGTTCTTAGTTTAGGCAGATTGTGTTTGTCTATTATTGTGGCTTAGATGAAGATCAGTCCACATTTTATGAGTAATTAATGCAGGAAACCAGGTAATTGCAAAGGCTTCATAAACTTTTTTTGCAACTGTATATGATAGTATTGTCATTCATATAATGTTTTTGACTAAATCTTAATACTTGTGAAATTAATCTAAAATTTTAATTGATTGCAGCATAATTTTTCAGTTTTATAGAAGAACAAACAGCTTGACTATCTTACATTTCTGAAGCTAGTTTTGAATTATTTTGACTTTCAATAAGCTGAGAAGCTGCATACTGAAATGTTTTCTCTGCCCCCTGTGGATTCTCATGTGAATTCTCCACATCCACAGGCCTGCATGTTGTTAGCTGCCAATTATTAGTGTCATATTTTATGATAACCAAAAGTGATTATTGTTGATCCTTTGCTGCTTAAGTGGGCTAAATACATTTTATGCATAATAATTGTTTACATGTAATTCTATATCTTTATTACAGATAAATCATTTCTGTTGCTGGTGCTCCTGAATTTCATGATTTGAAATGTGCAGGAATAAACAACTTTAGAAAATAAGCCACTACTACATTACAGTCACACAGATCATGCCCTTTTTTTGAAAGTGATAGGTATTGTACAGATAGAATTGAGCTAAGTACTTTCACAGTGAAAAGTCAATAGATAAAGTGAATAATTGGTGATAAATTAACAACAGTGTGAGCAACCTGACTTGTAGTTAGAAATTAAACTTTAAAGACAGTGTTGTTGAAGAAAGATATTTTGTTTAAAAGCAGCATTGATATGTGCTCAGAATTAGGAATGAAACATTAAATTACTTTGTTAAACTAAATTAAGTGATTTGAGCTTTCATGACTTCAATCCTACTATTTAAGTATTGTTTCTTTCACCTGTACTCTCCATCTTGCGATTTTATATTGTTACATGAAGATTTTACAGTATATGTACTCTATTTTGTGATTTTTTTTTGTTTAGCCCACTCTTGATTTTGTTATTTGTAGTCCAATAACAGAAACAGGAAATGGAGATTATTAGATAATTTTAAAACAATGCATTGTCTTTCTTCTTTAGTCTGTAGTTGATCTTATTGTGCATACCTCATATGCACAAGTGCAACGAAAATCTTATAAACAACATCATCAGAGACACATAGCATTTCAAAAGCAATATTCACAATAAACATATTAAATTAAAACTTAAGTTTTACTGGAACAAAAAAGTGAAGTCTATTTTAGTGCAGAGATTAGGGTTTTGCCAGTTGGTCTGTACCTCCTACCTGATGGTCGCTGTATAAAGATGCATGGCTCGGATGATGGGTAACTTTGATAGATGTTGCCTTCTTGAGGCAGCACCTCCTAAAGATATTATCAATGGTGGGAGGTGATGAATCCATTATATGTTAGGCAGAGTCCATTACTCTCTACAGCTTTTTACGTTCTTGTGCATTCAAGTTGCTTTACCAGAGCATGATACAGTAGGATTGTAAAAGGGATTGCTACAAAGGTGCTTTTACTTAGGGTGAATGAATATTGCTAAATTATTTTCAACAATTAAATATAAATTTTCTCAGAAATGCCTGCAGTTCAGTAAATCTTACTAACAAAGCGGTAATGTATTTTTACTCAAGTTTGTTTAGCTAGGGAGAAAATGATTCTAAACATTTGAAATCCAAAATAGGAAAAGATGCAGTAGAAAGCATCACAGATCTTCTGTATCTTCTGTATGCTGTGCTGCTTTGTAAAATAAGAATAAATAATAATAAAAATTTGAATTACAAAAAAAAACATCTTCAGTCTATGCATACCTTCTTCAAATAGCCTTGAACTCCAATTTAAAGATCATTAAATGGATCATTTTATTACCGGATCTGGCAACCTGTATGTTGTAGTACATAAACATATGGTTTGATTTCTGTTCTTTTGTGCATTTAAAATGATGACCAAGAGTGTACAGTTGGAAAATTGCCTGCTAATAAGAACATTCATCCGTTCATTATTTATTGTGTTTTATGATGGAGGCAATCATAGTCTTGCTATGGCTGTGATTGTTCTTGGCAAATTTTTCTGCAGAAGTGGTTTGCCATTGTCTTCTTCTGGGCAGTGTCTTTGCAAGACAAGTGACCCCAGCCATCATCAATTCTCTTCAGAGATTGCCTGTCTGGTATCAGTGGTCACATACCCAAGAATTGTGAATGCACCAGCTGTTCATGCAGCCATCCAACACCTGGTGAATTTTACCAGGTGAATATGGATTCTATATTGAACCACAGAAATTTAACCTATTCTGAATCAAAATTGATGCATCAGAAAAAATAGTAAGAAAGAACACTGGAACAGTTAATTATATCTATATTTCAGTACTGTGTGTATTTTTATATACTTGGGACACAGAGCAATGTAGCTTTTGCATAAGGAGGTAGATAATTGGAATCACCAAGCTTGAATTAACTTTTTAAACATTTTATTTTATAGTGTACAAGTAAAACTATTTTCCATTACAGTGGGTACGCCATACTACATGTCCCCAGAGAGAATACACGAAAATGGATACAACTTCAAATCGGACATCTGGTCACTAGGTTGTCTGTTATATGAGGTAAGCTGATAAAATATAAGCACCTTAACATGGTGATGGCATTTTCCTGAGATGCAGTAATAATATTGAGAAAGCAGTGAAATAAAAGTGTTTTTTCTTTATTTTTTTGGTGATACTCCTGTTCTTCAAAAGTGATTTGTGTACTTATGTTCCATTTTTTTGTTTCTGGAAAACAATTTCTTTTAGTTTCTATAATGCAGGTGTTCACTAGAATGACGGTAATGAATAAAATGAAGCTGCAAATTGGACCCTTGAATTTGGTATCCTTCAAAGTGAATGCTGATTATATTTTTTTTTTATTCACTTTTTGTATACTCTGGGTAAGATGTAGTCTATGGAAATAACACTTCCTCTGTTCTCTTCAAACAATGTCCAATATGTAAGCAGAAAATCCTACAAACATAGTAGATTTGGCACAGTACATCATGGATAAAACTCTCCCAATCATTGAGCATATCTGCATGAAACATTGCCTTAGAAAAATAGCGTCTATCGTCAAAGATCCTCACCATCTAGGCCATACTCTTTTCTCACTGCTGCCATCAGGAGGCTCAGGACTTGTACCACCAGGTTCAAGAACAGTTACAACCTCTCAACCATCAGGCTCCTGAACAAAAAGGGATAACTTCACTCGTTCTACTTCTGGTGTTCTCACAACTGATGGTCTCATTTTAAGGACTCTTTACCTTGTTATTTCATGGTTGTTATTTATTGCTATTTACTTATCTGGTTTTGCACAGTTCATTTACAGTTTACAGTTCTTGATGTTTTCAGTTTAAAGTTACTGTTCTATAGACTTGGTAAGTATACCCGCAGAGAAGGAATCTCAGGGTTGTATGTGGTGATATGTATGTACACTAATAATAAATTTTACTTTGAACTTTGAACTTAAATAACTTTTCTTAACTTTTAGTGTAAGTTTCAATAGAGGTACTACCTTATAGCACCATAGACCAAGGCTGCTGAATATGTGGAGTTTGCATATTTACTCTGGGAGCTCTAGTTTCCCAAAGATATGCAGGTTACTAGGTTAATTGACCACATTACCCTGAGTGTCTAGGTAAGTGATAGAATCTGGCCGGAGTTGATCCAGGAAAGAGAATTTTTAAAAATTAATTAATTTTGTATTAGTGCAACTGGGTGATTGATGGCGCGGACTCAATGGCTGAAGAGATTTTTCCTGTGCAGTATCTTTCTAAGATTCTGTTCGTACAGATTCTGGCAGTTTCTGGAATGAGATACTTCATCCTCAGGTAAAATTAAATTCTGGAAAATAGCTCTACTGAAGGCTTTTTTTTTGGTTGCCTATTATTCTGGCCCAGATTCCAATCATTATCTGATAACTTCCTCCCTTCAGTCATTGGGTTTCCGAAGTTTGGTAAAGCAAACATATCATCTTGCTAAGAGTTAAGAACTTCACCACTTGTATCTCACAAGATCTTGCCAAAACCACTTTTGAATGTACCCTCAGGGTCAATACAAGCTGAAGTTTTTTGACTATCTATAAACTGGGTGTTAATCCAGGATTCTACATAAGATGTTGTAACTGTGATTTCAATACTCACTGAAATCACATTAAACCACCTTCTACTAGTCCCAAAGCTAAATAAAAAAAAGTGTTTAGATTTTGTGACATGGAGTGTAAACTATAAACTGCATTCAACAAATTCCAATTGATGTATGCATTATTAAATGATCATTAAACCTCTCTTGAGGCTTGATGGAAAATTTACCAGGTGAATATGGATACTATATTAACTCAAAGAAATTAAATCTGTTCTGAATCAAAATAGGTGCATCAGGAAAAAAATAATAGAAGTTGTGAGTATGTCTACAATTTTCATTATGATTGATTTCCTATTGCTGCAAACATAGAATATTCTTTCTCTTGGTATTGTGAAATTTGTTTGAGGGCATAGCACAAACTGAAGAATGCTGCTCAGCTCTTTTTTTAAAGCCGCATATGTTTTGACTATGAGAAACCTCATGGTCTTTAAAGAGTAAATTGGTATCTAGAAAACACATTTGCACAAGGTTTATGTAAGTGGTAAGACTGGGGAACAATGGCATGAAACAAATCAAGAACTGGAAAGAAAGGAAGGATAGGAATATGCAAGGATACAGCAAAGATAAAAGGTGATAATGCTAGCTTGCATGATGGTGTTTGCATGAACTGATAGTCGTTTCCTCTTGGAAGCTGAATGCTAGGGTGTTAGGGATCATATTAGGATTTAGAGACAGGAATGTGGAGTTAAAGGTCAGGCCATAGTCTAGGACTCTGCTCCATGTTCAAAGGCCAGTGACATGGACACGGGACAAAGGACATCTGCAGTCTGGGCCTCCGCTTTGTGCTTGAAGGCCAGCAATATGGATATGTGCCAAAGGATATTCTTGGATGCCGAAGCAATACATACAAAATGCTGGAGGAACTCAGCAGGCCAGGCAGCATCTATAGAAAAAAGTACAGTTGAAGTTTCAGCCTGAAACCCTTCAGCAGGACTGGAGAAAAAAAGCTGAGGAATAGATTTAAAAGTTGGGAAGAAAGGAGAGAGAAACACAAGGTGATAGGTGAAACCTGAAAGGAGGGAGGTGAATGAAGTAAAGAGCCTCCAACCTAAGTGTAGCCTCACCTGGAAGGACTATTTAAGGCCCTGAAAGGTAGTTCTTCCAGGTGAGGCAACACTTCACCTGTGAATCTGTTAGGGTCATTTACTGTGTCCAGTTCTACTGGTGTGGCCTCCTGTACATCGGTGAGACCAAACTTAGGTTGGGAGACCACTTCACCAAGCATGTGTGCTACGTCCCCCAGCAAAAAGGGGTTCTCCCAGTGGCCACCCATTTTAATTCCACTTCCCATTGCCATTCCAATATGTCTATCAATGGCATCCTCTGCTGTCGTGATGAAGATCTACTTAGGTTGAGGAGCAACACCTTGTAGTCTGTTTAGGTAGACTTCAACTTGATGGCATGAACGTCAATTTCTTGAACTTCTGGAAGTGCCCCCCACTCCCCTGTCCTTCAACATTTCCCATCCCCCTTTCCTTCTCTCACCTTATCTCCTTGCTAGCCCATTGCCTCCCACTAGTGCTCCCCCCCCCTTTTCTTTCTTCTATGGCCTTCTGTCTCTTTCACCAATCAACTTCCCAACTCTTTACTTCATCCCTTCCTTTTCAGGTTTCACCTATCACCTTGTGTTTCTCTCTCCCCTCCTCCCACCTTCTAAATCTACTCCTCAGCCTTTTTTCTCCAGTCCTGCCAAAGCATCTTGGCCCGAAACAGCGACTGTACTCTTTTCCATTGATACTGCCTGGCCTGCTGCATTCTTCCAGCATTTTGTGTGTGTTGCTTGGATTTCCAGCATCTGCAGATTTTCTTTTGTTTGTCCTTGCTGTCCCAGGTTGGTGGGTCCTGGGAGCAGATGTCCACGCAAGCAGGAGGCATGAGGGTCAGTGAGGCAGTAAATCCAGAGTTTGGGTGCAGGAGTTTAGGGTCCTGTCATCGACTAGTCTGGGGGTCAATACCAAACTTCAAAGCTTGAATGTCAATCACAAGTCTGGAATTCAAAACCTGATGGCCAGAAACTGGAGACTGGAATATGGAGGCCTGGGGGCCTGTTATGAGGTTGGGGGACTTTCCATGTCTGTATAGATGAATTATAGAAAATTATAGGCCAGTTAGCCTGACTTCAGTGGTTGGTGAGATTAAGGATGAGATTTCAGGGTACTTGGACACATGATAAAATAGGCTAAAGTCAGCATGGTTTTCTTAAGGGTTCAAATTTACTTTGAACTTCAAAATCTGCTGGAATTCTTTGAGGCAATAACAGACAGGATAGACAAAGGAAAATTAGTGGGTGTTGCTTACTTGGATTTTCAGAAGATCTTAGATAAGATGCCACACATGAAACTGCTAAACAAAGTAAGAGCTGATGATATTGTTGATTGCCAATGACTAGTAGTGTGCCACATGGGTTAGTGTTGGGACCACTTCTTTGGATTTTAATGACAGAACTGATGGCTTTGCGGCCAAGTTTGCTGATAATGAAGGGCAGGTAGTGTTGAGGAAGCAGGGAGTCTGCAGGACTTGGACATAGTAGGAGAATGGGCAAAGAAGTGGAAGATGGAACACACTGTTGGGAATTGTATGGTCATGTACCTTACCTTAGTAGAAGGAATAGAGGTGTGGACTATTTCTAAGTGAATAACAAATTCAGAAATCTGAGGTACAAAGGGACTTAGGAGTCCTCATGCAGATTTCCTTAAAGGTTAAGTCTGTGGTAAGGAAGGCAAATGCAGTGTTAGCATTCATTCTGAGAGGATTAGAGTATAAAAGCAAGGCTATAATGCTGAGGCTTTATAAGGCATTGTCAGACCGCACTTTGTGAGCTCTTTTGGGCCCCTTTATCTAAGAAAGGAGTGCTGACATTGGAGAGGGTCCAGAGGAGGTTCATAAGTATGATCCCAGGAATGAAAGAGCTAATATGAGGAACATTTGGCTCTGGGCATGTACTCACTGGAGTTCAGAAGAATTGTGGGGGGAGGGGGGGATCCTCATTGAAACCTATTGAATATTAAAAGACCTAAATACAGTGGACATAGAGAGGATGTTTCCTATAGTGGGGAGTTCTCAGACTAGAGGGCACAAACTGAAAATAAAAGAATATCACTTTAGAACAGAGATGAGAAGGAATTTCTTTACCAGAAGGTGGTGAATCTGTGGAATTCACTGCCAAAGACGCCTGTGGAAGTCAAGTCATTGGGTTTATTTGAATTAGAGGTTGATAGGTTCTTGATTTGTAAGGGTGTCAAAGGTTATGAGGAGAAAGCAGAAGAAGGGGATGAGAGGGATAATAAATCAGCCATGATGGAATGGTGAAGCAGAGTCAGTGGGCCATATGGCCTAATTCTGCTCCAATGTTTTATTGTCTTATGGGAATGGGAAGGAGAAAGGGGCTTGCTTTCCTGAGTATTCTAGGCATGCTATGTTGGTGTTGAATATGTAGTTATTCTTGCCGTCTGCTCCAGCACAACCTAAGAATGTTAATATACATCATGCATTATCACATGCATGTACATGTGATAAATTAAGCTGAATCTGGTACCAGAATGATCAGTGGATGCTGTACCATTTCAAGGATGCAATCATAACTTGGATGAATAGACTTAAATGTAATGTATCCAAGATTGGATTTGTGCAGAGGACACAGAAACTGTAATGATATATAGTCCAATTAAGTGAATATACAAAGAGCTAGCAGATTAAATGTAAACAAAAGAGAGTCTGCAAATACTGGAAATCTTGAGTAATACAACATAAAATACTGGAGGAACTCGGCAAGTTTGTGGAGGGGAATAAGAACAGGTTAACTATATTAAGGGACAATGTGGAGTTATTTACAGCTTTGGTCTCCACATCTAAAAAAATCACAACTTCACCAGATTGATTGTTGGGACTGAGGTCTAGTGGGAAGAGGCTGAGTAAAGTTGTTCTTTGGAAATTAGAGATCAAAGGATATGTGGATTGTCTGGAAAAGTAGATCTTGTCAGTTACAGCATACTTAACATTGGAACAGACTTGAGGAAAGATTACCTACTGTTAGTATTTGTCAGGTTATTAACTGTAATCTAACTGGATCTAGCAGCCCCACTCAGTTTGTATCAAGCCTCTACTAAAAATATGAAATTGATTGCTGTAGTTCAGGGAATGGGCCCACCATTTTCTTAATACAGGATGATATGCAAGTAATCCTAATTTTTCTTTAAAGAGAACAGTCATAGTTTCTAATAAAAGTATTTCTTCCTGAACATTTGCTTTGTACTAGTTTCACCACCAACCCCCTCCCAGCCTGTATAATAATAGTAGTCATTAGCCAGGAAGACTAGGCTGTCCAAATTATGACTGCACCCCTGTGTTTCTTGATTAGTGAACAGTGTGTTAATTGCTGGGTGACACAGCAGTATTTATCTTGCCCTCTGTCTTTCCCTTCGATGTGAGATTGAATTTTCTGACATCCTGGTGTGTTCAATGTTTGGATACCAGCCAACTTGTGTTAAGACTCGTCCAAACCCTGGCAAGCATATTGCTTGGTAAATGCTTTCTTAGCACAACTTTTCCAAGCAATTCTGGGAAGATTAGTTTAAGATGACACACAGATGTATTGTCACCATCACCATAATTCTTTTAAATCTCTATTCTAAACCTTCATCATTACTTACTGCTATCCAGAGCAGGGATAAGTGTGATAATCCAGTGCATTGTTACTTTTGCCTTACCTTTTGGTGGAGTGCTCTTTCTAACCACCTGCTCTGCTGATTCGCCAGTTCATACTGACGGAAAGCATCAGCTTAATGTTGAATATAAAAGTACGTTTATTAAGCTTTTTAGTTATAACTACGTATAGATTTTAATGTGGACAAAATTAGAAACTGTATTTAGCATTTTATCAGAAATTGATGACAAACAATGACCTCAAGGAAATATAAATTGACATGAAGATTATTTTCTTTGCCAAAGAGGAAATGAAACTCTTTAAAGATAAATTGATCTTATAGTTGGCATAACTTACATTTTGTTTATACTTCTTTGTAGTTTTATACTTTTTAGACTATCAAAGTAATTGTATTTACTTGTTCTCGCATAATTGATAATTCATAAATAAAAACACTGCACTTTAATGTAGTGTTTCACTGTTCTGATTTTCAGCTGTGGTATATTGTGGTGAAAAAATGTTTTAAAATTATACCTTAAAGGGCCAAAACCCCTTACGATTATTGCTATAAAATTTGCAGCACAACATTTTTTGTGTGGAGATAATCCTATAAATATATTAGCTTTTTTGTTAGTTAAATGTATCACTTTCTTCAGTTCATGCAAAAAGAAATTTCTTATGAGAAATTTTGTTGGTTTTGGTTTTATGTTCCTGAAGGCAGTATGCCATAGTTAAACGGATGTCAACCCAGAATGGTTGACTTCACAAGAATTATTTTGCATTTATAATATTAATACCGCTCTGATTTTATAAAATTAAACAAAATGCAGATAGTGAAAATACAAAATTATAAAAGTGATTGAAAGTGATAGTGGTCACAATGCAATTAGCTTTTCTGAGCAGGTTGTGTAAGGTAGCCGGATTTATTTGAGTCTTTAAATGGTGTAAAATTATCAGTGCTTTATATTTTTGCTGCATTTTGTTTCTTGTATTAAGTACAACCAGTGTTTTGCAATAACAGTCCTTTTCTGATGGGTACTTGAGATCCAGCTGATTTGTCAATAATACAGATTTGGGAGTGTGAATGAATAGAGCAATCCTGCTTATGTGGTTTGGTTTAATGGGTTGTCTCCATGGCAGAATGCTATTTTTATTTAATTCTGCAGATATTTTTTAAACTGCTAATTATAAACAGTGCTGATGCTGTGAGCAGTATCTATAGTTGTCAAACTTCGGTCATTCTGCTGAGATTGGCTCTTTCAAAATTCATGGATTCTTGCTCTCTAGCTATAGAAGACTGCTGGCTTACTCAGTGGCATCAGCTATGAGAAAATAATAACTGACTGGAGATATAGCCATGCATGCATAGTTCAAACTAAAATATTCTGGTCAAGGATGAACATATGTATACAGTCAGTGCTTTTCCATGAAAAACTACTCTTTAGTCCCAAGTACAAAAAAGGTAAGTATTATTCAAAATTGTTTGCTTATTTCAAATTACCAGGTAAAGGATTTTGCATTTGGATTAATTGGAGGACATGATCAGAATTGTCCTTCTGAATAATTGGCAGTCATTGGTATCTTTTTGTGAGATTATGTGATGAGGATTATTTGGACAAGATTTAGATGGAAGTATATAAGTCCCTCGCCCATTGTCTAATCCTAAAGAACAAGTGAGATTAATTTTTTTTAGAAAATCCATTCAGTTTTAAACTAAATGGCTGATGTGGAGTTTTGTTGCAGTTGGAGGAGGTTATTGCCCAGGTCACAGTGGAGAAAAATAAGACAATGATGTCAAACAATTAAATGTGTTACAATTTTGTTTTAAAGACTATTAAAATTATGTTGTGGAGCTGAAATTCGTAAATTATGCAATTATGTTTGTTTTTAGTCCCTGAAGAAGTTGTTATTAAATTTAGTAACTGTATACATTTGAGTTTTGGGCATAATATCAGGAATAATATTCTATTTTTGTTGGCACAAAGATCACTCATCAATTATAGATGAGAAAAGTATTTTTATACTCAATTAAATTCAATTAACAATGTGTTGGTTGGCTACATAGGACATCTCTCTTTTGTACTATAGGAGCAGGTTATAATAAATTTTTAGTGACTTCACATCCTGACTCTGATATTGTGGCACTGTGATGCTGCATATTTACTTCATTACAACAAAATTAATTTCATTGTTGTTGTCTGAAGCTGGATATTGGTTCCCTTTTGCCATAGCTATATATCCAAGTTCACAGACAGAAAGTGGCCCAGATTAGTCTTGAATACTAGCTTCATTACTGACAGTGCAATTCAAAACCAGGTACCTTGTTGTTTGTTTCAATATGTATTTGGATTAGTAATTTTTAATGCAGATTATGCAATACATACTTAAAGCTTTTCTCAACGTACCATTTGTGTGGGGGGATATGAGTTGGCATAACAACTGTGTTGGATATGTTGAAATAGGAGTTGAGTGTGCAAAGGAGGAAACAAGAACAATCCAATGCTGTTCTCATGAGTGTAGATGGAAGGAATCTCACAATGTTGTAGGGGAGTGACAGCATCAGCAATGTTCTGGGAGTTGGGGAATGGGCTGGAGATGAGATCAGGGGATAGGAGTGCTTCCTTGATACTGCTGGGTGTTTATTCTGGGGTGGATGGGGAAGAGGTTCTGTTGAGTAGATTCAGTGAGAGGCAGGGGCTAGGATTTAATGAGATGTTTCTAGTTAAATTGAGTTCCCCTAAATTAGTAAAGTGGCAGTGGGAATATCCAATGATGAACAAATGTTCCCATGTAATACTCAAAAAGGACTGCTACATGATGAAATTCATTTTCTGTGGGGCTCTGATGCAGAAATCACATTAGGATCACATGACTGACTCAAGGAAATGCCAGTTGAACTTCCACACTATTACTAAACAACACAGAAATGGTCATAATTGTGCTTCTAGCAGAAAAAATTAATCTAATTTCCATAATGTTAGGAGAGGCAGTGAGAGGGTTGAGACAAAAGTATATTGTAATTGAATTGCCTAACATTTTTTTATTGTTACACAGCATAAAGTTATTGTCGAATAATGGTAATAAATATTGAATTGGATTTTATATTAGAATGAGTGGTACCAAGTTTTAAATGAAGATGATTTAATTGTAAAATGTTTCGGCAACTAGTCTGGGAACATCATGCAATAGAATAATTCCTAGTATTAATTAATGCCTTGTTGTTCAGTGTCACAAATTATTTGCATAAATTGATAATATAAATCAGTTACTCATCTACACGGACCTTGACATCTGAAGATGAGGTTTTACATGTTTCCTTCATTGTACAGAGCAGCAGTTGCCTCCTTAGAAGGTTGTAGGTTGGTGCCTTACAGTAAAAGAGAGAGTGCAGCCACCAGCCCTGAAGACAGACAGGATGCTCCCTTACCTTGAACATATCCAGAATACTAATAAGAAAAGTCGGACCCTTGAGGTCAGGGAGCAAGTCAATCATTTCAGTGATCGTCTCAGTGAGGAGAATCAAATTAGCCTGAAAAATTCAGCTGCTGGGAAGAGAGGGCAAGCAGCTGTCAGGGGCAGCAGCGATATGCACTAATGAACCAGATGAATAGTGCAAAAGCTAGAAAATAAAAACAGGACAGTTGACATTTTTCATCTGTCAAAGCAGAAGATGCATGAAAATAGGTCCATTTTAACTCTTTATTGCATATGCTTCTCGGCTGTTAATTCTATTTTAAAATGTTTTATGGACTACTGTGTTTAATGGCATGTAGTGGAAAGGTTAGCAGTGTTATTTCTTGAAGATTCACTTTAAAGTTTAGTGATATTAGAGAATTATGTCATTGAGACAGTTTAATGACAGATGCTCTTTGTCGATTCAGATGTAAGTATTATTTCTGGGAAACAAACAGTTAAAGATACGTTTCAAAGAGCAGCCGACAGATGAGAGCCATTTTCAGCTTGTCCTGTCCCTGCTAAAGCTCACTGAGTAGCACAGGATGGTCTGCGTGTTTCGCAGAAGGTCTGCGTGTCTGGGGAATGTACACATTGTCCTTTGAAAATCAAACTTATTAGCACATGCAGAAAAGGGTGACTGACTTTAGGGCACCACTGCACACATTGCAGTGTTGATGCTGTCCATGTTAAGGGATTTAAAGGGTAGTACTACTGAATCCCAAGGACAGTGTTACCATCAACAAAATATTATCTTGAGGATTATGCTTTTTCTGCTTTAAAGCAACACATGTGTTATAGTCCACACAATTGATATGGCAACAAACTAATCTTGGACTTTGCCTAACTTATTTTGGAGTAATATTTAAAATGTAAAAACATTAAAGTAATAGCTGTTTTTGTGATTGTGTGAATATTCACCTAAAAACAATTATTTTGACTAATGTAAATTCTGAAATTTAAGTTACCTTTTCTGCAGTATTCTGGTTGCCCATTTTGGGCGTAAGTGCTTCACTTTAAAGCAAGAACATAGACTAATTGTAACATAAGCATTTCTTTTCTTTCCAAACAGTAATCACTGGTAGTACCAACAACCTACCATGAATTTCTGTTGTTTGGCATAATAAAAATGTCACTTTTTAATTTTTTTAGGAATGTATTGATGTAAATTTCTCTGATTCAGCCTTCTGCCAATAGTATAATTCTGAAGGTTCATGATTATTGGCAGGACTGACTGAACTAGAGAGAGTTAGAAATTGTATGGTAATACTATTTTAATGCTCATGTAGAAATTAAGATGTGAAAGTCCTGAGAAACACATAGAGGAATACATATTTTGCAAAAAGATGGGAGCATTTAACAAATGGGTTGGCTTTTATTTGACTGAAGAGTTGAACTGTATCTGTTCTAATTGGTCAATAACAAACCTGATAAGTCTTTTAAAACACACTTTAAAACTTTGACCATGTCATTCAAGATCATACTTCTACATGTGGGTGTCATTTTTAAATGCTATGAAATGAGGGATGTGTATCACCACCATTTGTATTGATGTGGGTACTAATTCAGATAGATTTTCAAATTCACAGTTGTTGGAAGTGTTTTGATGAGAATAAAATGAGAATCATTTTACTGCTTCAATTTTGTAAGGTTCACTTGGCAGCTGATGGTACATCGGCAAATTATTTTTATTGAGTTCTGTCAATCAAATATTTGTTTCATCAAGCTTTGAAGACTAGTTCCATTTATTACACTCACAATGAACTTGGGCGGGGGGTGGAACATGGTGAGATGAAGGACTAAAACTTTAACAATAGACTCAGCAATAAAATGTCAGAAAATTTTATTCCCAACTCCAGGTCCACTATCATAGCTTGAGAAGAATCTGGAAATGTGAATTTCTGAACATCTGGGGTTGTCATTTACATCCCCCTTGAGTTGACAGGATCAACAGTGACTTCTTTTTACCTCATCATTGGTAGTGCATTTAAGCTTAGAAAGCAAAAATTTATGAAGGGAAAATCACGTTCAATAT
Organism: Hemitrygon akajei; assembly: GCF_048418815.1. NCBI lineage: Eukaryota > Metazoa > Chordata > Chondrichthyes > Myliobatiformes > Dasyatidae > Hemitrygon > Hemitrygon akajei. The sequence goes on along the minus strand of NC_133135.1, from coordinate 71,819,673 downwards.
TTCCAACAAGATTTGTTTTTTGAAGGTATAATTAGCAGGATAGATAGGAGGGATTAGTGGATTTACTTTATCTGGATTTTCAAAATGGGATTAATAAAATGCCACATTGATTGTTACTCAAGTGCGGTAGATTGTGGTTAATTGAGACACATCGGGATTAGTACACTTTGGCACAATTAGTTGGCTCCCCAATTAACCAAAGTTTCATGGAACTACTTAAAAAGATATAAAAAAAAAGACAAGCTATCACTTAAATGAGTAACAAATTATGTATTTAAAAGAAATACACAACAAACTAGAACACACTTATGCTACTACAGTACTATAAAATTGTGTTAGTTCCTAATAGTTAGCGATGGAGGAATTCATCCAGCGTACTCTGCCATGTTCTCTTGACTGACTAAATGAATAAGATCAGCACAGACACCTTGTGGAGGTAATGGACTACATTCATACAATGCTTTTGATGATTGCATCCTTCAAATCTTCAATTTCATTGTAACATTCAAGATTATTTTCAATACCTTCAAATTCTTCATAGGTCCTAACTTCTTGTAGTACTGAAATCATTTCATTTTCATTCCTGGCTAATTCTGGCATCTCCAAGTCTGAATGCTTGAAATCACAATTAGCAAAACAGTTCTGAATTGTCTTACTGTTTATTTATCACCAAAATATCAGTGGTAAAAATCACTGCTTTTTGAACACAAACAAACACAACTGATACTATTTAAAAACTGTTTGCTCTACGAACAGGTTAGTGTCTAATGGCCACACAAATGTGCGCAACTGGCTTTCGTTAGAAACTGTTTAGCAACAGTCTTCTGTCTCAATTAAGCAGCATAGTGTCCCAAATGAAATGAATCTCAGCTATTTTCTCTATTAGTTTTTTTTGTTCTGTTAAAGTTGTCTCAAATAAGTGGCTGGCCCAGTTAACCGAAATCCACTGTATTTGGGTTGACTTAAATTAGAGATGAACTAACTGAGTGAATTGTTTCCAGGTTTGTACTCTGTTGCTAGTTTTGCTAAGTAAAATATATGTATGTAGGTTGTCAGCTATCGCAATTTATATTCATGAGTTTAATGAATGAGTTTGTGTTATGTTATCAACCAAGTACAACAAAGTCACCAAACCAGATGGGAAAGTGAACTGGAAGATGCAGAGTCTTCATATTGAGGAAGCATGATTTGCAATCATTCCTTTTCTATGATGAAAAATAAAATATGATTGTTTTAAATAGTTTGAAGCTAATAAATGTTGGTGCATGGAAAGATTTTAGTGCAGATGTTAGCAATTTGGATGGCAGTTGATATCCTGGCATTTCAGGAAAGAGGATGGGGAGTACGAAAACCAAGGAAGTCTTGTTGAGTTTTTAGAAAGCTTTGGTGAGATTTCCTTTGAAATAGAGTGTGAAGTTTCATTATCCCTTCCTCAATGAAAGTAATATGTTTGCAATAAAATTCCTTCCCTTTTTCTGGGAGCATCTGTGGACAGAGTATGAACTTTTTGGGTTGATAACCTTTATTAGGGTTTCTGACAAAATTTCATTGAACTGAAACACTGATCTTGTTTCTCTCTTCACAGATACTACTTGTTTCTGTTTGTATTATTTTCTCTTTTTGTGTGTAAGATGTTTGTTTTTGGCTTTTAGAACAGTACCTTGGTATAGTATAAATTCAGAAGGTTGATTCCTGCATGGTAGAGTTGCCCTGTCAAAATAAATTAAGTGAGGTTAGAATACATTCTTGGGAGCATAGGAGAATGAGGTAATCTCACTGAAATATTTGAATTCTCTTGGAGGGATTGACAGGGCAGGTGTCTAGACTCATTTTTGTTATTACTGACTGGAGAGTCTAGAATAAGGAGTTGGCCAATTTAGTCTGAGATGAAAAATTTATTTATGCAGAAAGTTATAAATCTTAAATTTTCTACTTGTGTATATTTGAGGTTGAGTTTGGAGGTTATGTGGATTGGATGGCAAAGTGGACTTGAGGCATAGGAACAGCTGTAATCCTGTTGTCTAGTTGAAATAGCTTGAGGGACCACATGGCTTACTGCTGCTCTTTCTTATATTCATTTCAGGACTGCATTTGAGAACTGATGAGTCAGTGAGGGTTGGCTGTGTTGTTGAAGGTGCTGTTCATAAGGTGAATTGTCATATTGATACTGTTGTTTTGCTAGCCTTTTAAAACAGGACATTCCCATTTGCCATGACCATCAAACCAAATACAGATAAATACATAGTTTTTGTCCATTGCATTTGCGGATCTTATCCTGCTTACCTTGGCTGCCACATTTAACAGTATAATAGTCGATAATTAAATATAGTTTAGTCATGACGATGGGATGATGCAGAACCTGTTAGAGGTAAAAGACTATGTTAATAGGATGTTTTAACATTTTCACCCATATTTTCCTGTGTATTTTTTGCTGTATTCAAAACAAAGTTTTTAATATTTATCCTATTTTGAGTCTTTCTCAGCAGTTTGTATATTGTTACCACATTTGTAGTTTATGTGAAACCAAAGCTGAGAAACTATTTCATTAGTAACTGCTTTTTTTAAGCAGTGTGGGTTATTTTGTTTTTACATTATGGAAAAATCTGTTCATTCTAGCAATAAAACTCAAAAGATTTTTATTTGTATGGTTCAATGAATTCAATATGAATTGTACCTATGGCAGTTTTCAGGATTAGTTTCTGAGTTCAGGTGACATAATTGAGAACCTTGAACTCAGTAATTACACTGAGGTGCCACAAGTTGCTATTTTCTAATGTCAACAGCCTTTAGTGAAACTTGAACTTTATCAATGTTTTGCATGACAAGTAGCTTAAAGTGGAAGCCAATGGTGAAAACGAGCTTGTGATATTTGAGAAAATGGGGCAAGTTGCTGTATACCACCAGACTTTGAGGGCAAATCATATATAGTAAAGGAATATGGGAACATCAGAGAATAGAGGCAGTTGTGAGCCACTAAGTCCATCAACCTTGCTCTGCTATCAGTGTAACCATTACTGATCTGCTCTGGTTGTTGTCTCCGTTTGTGTGCCAATTCTGCATAAGCTCATTTCCCTGATATTTCAGAAAGTGTCTACTTTAGAGAGGTTAGATTGTGGAAGTGGAAGTAAAAGGGTTCATGTTTTAGAACGTAAAATTTTGTTCAAAATCTGACCTATACCTGAGTTTTAATGGGATGAAACTCTACACTTTTTATAATTAATTTTCATTACAAGAGGTGATGTCAATATAATTAACACATATCATGTTATTAAACAGGTATTTATCCTGACATAGGCAGGAGTGTCAGTTTAATTTGTATCTCCTGTAGAAATTAAGCATGTTCATTCTAGTGAATGCCCTTTATCTGTTGTTCCTCTGTCATTTGTATATAAGAACAATAACAAAAGTATTTTAACACTAAATTCTGGATAATTAACTCCCTTTTAACTATTCTGCAAATAAGTAAAAGTTAGAATAAATAAAACTAGGGATATTCAGCAAGTCAGCATCTGTAGAGATAGAAGCAGTTAATGTTGCAGATCAATGAAATTTAGCTGCTTTGTGATAAGTAGAATTTACCTGTGTATTGATTTCACACCTTAAATGTAAAAGGTCTAAACAACAAGGTTAGAGCAATCTTCTTTAACTTTGTCGTCTTTCAGATTTAGTTGTAACATTGTCACATGCATATTTGTTGATTTTCCTCACCAGTAACCAAAACTGGATAGGACTCTTGCTAATTGCGTCTTCTGCATTTACATTTTTGCAGGGCATTCTTTGAAAGGTTATTCCATTCCATTATGTTAATATCACAAAAAGTGACTTGCATGGAAAAGCCAAAGTTTATTCTTAGTACTTTATTATTGTTATAGTGATCTCAAGTTCAAGAAAAGGAATATCTTTGCTAGACCACTGCATATATGACTTTATCGTTAGTTGTATGATCATTTTCGAAAAACTATTTTCCCAGCAAAACAAGCAGATGAAGGGGCCAAACCTGAGAAATTAAGTTCTATTAACATGGGACAAGTTAACTCTAAAACCCCTGCAGCTTTTTATCTTGCAGGTATTATTCAAGTTTATTTGGAAGAGTTATTATTTAAAATTCCTGAATTTATGACTGTTGGTGGGGTGCACAAATCTGTGTTGCCACACATTTCATTGCATTACACAGTGTGATCAAAATTTAGATCAATTCATTGAGCAGTTGGGAATAGCTCAAAATAGTGGATTTTAGCTTTTAAAAAAACCTTACCACAAAATGTGAACAGCACTAACAGCTTTCAAAACTTTGACTTTTTTTATGTACTACACTTTGTAGTACTCTAATAGTTACAAAAGTAGAACAGCAAAAATATTGGGTTGTAGATATTGGACTAATATATTGGTGAAACTTTTATCTCAAACAATATGTGAAATTTAAGTTTATCATTATTTTGTCTGATGCTCTATCAAATCCAATGGATTGATCGTTGTACTTCTCTAACAGTAAAAATAAGAATTCCTCTGTTGGCATACCTTTTTTTCCATATATTAGTCATTCTTTTTTTATTTCAACAGCTTCCATTTGCATAATTTGTTTACATTTTCAAGAGAAGATTTCAGTTCCTTTACCAACCTGGTTTGCATTAGATAAAGGAAAGAATAAATCCTAGCAAAGCTTTACAAAACTCAATGGTCAGTGGGGGATCCTGGTAGTTAGTTGTACCCTGCCCAGACACTGAGGCTAGCAAACAAAAAGCAAGTGCGGGGAAATGTTTTATATAAATATTATGCATGCACACATAGAAGTATAGATTGTGTGCATGAGATCTTGAACAAAATTGCAGTTTTCAGCCCTCAAAATCTCACTTGAATCTCAAGAGAAGATAACCCTAAGTTAGAAATGTAATTACAAATTGGAACACTTTAGGTATATGTTTTAATTGCTGTGGTTGAACAACAATTGTGCATTCCTCTCTTGGTAAACAAGTGTGCTTTATTTGCACTGGTAATGAAAATGTGAATGGATTCAAAATGTCAAATCATCTGCAATTTAATTTCTTAGCATTACAAATCTGGGCTGTTTTGTTGTGTAACTTTAGATGGTAATATCAGAACTTTTATACATCAAAAAGCAAGCTTCAGATAGCCTGTGTCTCTCACTTAATGCCTAAAAAAAAATCAGTTTCATGCTGAAACTTAGAAACAGTGATTTCACCTGACCATGTGCCAACACAGGAAAGCTGGAGCTTGTGTTGGTCTTTCCATTCACTATTTCTGTTCTTACATTACTGATGGTACATAATATTGTGCAAGTGCTAATTGTTAAAGTGGTTCAACATTGCGTAAAAGGTAACTTCTTTTTCTTAGGGACTAAATTATGTAAATGACAAAAAAATTGGATGGATCCATGTTTTATCGTACTCAGTGCTCATCACAAATATCTACTTCTAAGCAGAGACCAGACGTTGAAACATTGAAAGGTCTATAGATTAGTGAAGTTTATTCATTTATGTTTTAGTAGAACATATCCTGGTCAGTCTGCTGGCATTATTTGAATGGTATAATGCAAATCAAATGTAGGAATCTTTTTTAAGGTGAAGTGATTAAAGAGCTAGTTTTGCATGGTCTTAAAAGTAGTAAATCAAATTTCTCATTCAAACACCATATTGCTATGCTTTTATTTCATCAGAACTAATCTTTTGTTTGATTTCTCCTCTTTTTTTTCTTAGATGGCTGCTCTCCAAAGTCCATTCTATGGTGATAAAATGAACTTATATTCTCTCTGTAAAAAGATCGAACAATGTGATTATCCTCCTCTTCCTTCTGACCACTACTCAGAAGAGGTGGGTTCTGTTTTGTTCAAACTATTGACAGTCTTTTGATTTGAAGAACAACAGAAGAATTATGAGATAAGATAATGCTCGAATATTGGATCCCTATTGAAAGGTGTTTGCTTTCATTGCAACTAGCTGTATCTTGCTTTATATTAGAGGAATAAAAGTTAGTCATCATAAATTTACCTGTAGCGTTATTTTCTGTTATCTAAGTTACAATGGGGGAAAGGGACTGTCAGATTATCCTGTACTGTACTTGGCTTAGATTTTCTTTGCGACAAACATCCTTGCACTAAGGCTAAGTGATTTCAGTTAGGCTAGTAAATTGCAACTTTATCCCGATCAGCTGAGTGGATCTTAGCTTGGCCATTTGCAGAAGATGGTGAAATGGGAAAAATGGAAGAATGCCACTCTAATGCTCAGTTCAAGAGCAATACAATGGTTTATTCCCTCCTTTAGGCATTTATAAAAAAGGAAAATACACCTTGTAAACTGATGCAGAATAATATATTTCTTATTTCATAAATCAGTAAAACTTGTTATTACTTGTAGTAATAAATGCAAACGTGTTTAAAAGAAAATTATATCCCATAGCAATTGCTGGATGACCTTATTTGATTTGTGCTTAAAAAGCACTCTTAAAGGTTTAATGGGAAAGTTCTATTTTGGCATCAGTGTAGAACCAAATTTGGAAATGGATGGGGGAGGGGGGATATTGGGAGAGAAATCTTTTGCAAAATATCAGTTTTTCTTTTTAATATTTGCTTTGGATTAAAATTTATGTGGAGCAAACTTATTTTTTTATTTTGTTTTCTAATTGTTCAAAAATCCCTTCTAATACTTCACATTTCCAGTAATGTATATATAAATGTGTCAGTGCAGATTGCTTAAAATCTGTGGTCTAGATGGTAGAGCTAGGTGTAAACAATAATGTGAAAGATGGCAAAAATGTCATAGGTTGTTCTTTATTGTGTCATTCAGACTGTCTGCTTTTGCTGTGATGCACATGAATATTTCACGTATCTGCATCTTCATCCCCATTCTTCTTGACTAATTTTCAGACTGTCTGAATTTGCATTTCACATGGTAGCTGATTAGGAGATGTTGAGTGTGGTAGAGGAGCCTCAGCAGGCGGTTGCTATGGCTACCTTCGGCAGGATTTAATGATGATGCCACTAGTGGTTGGTTGAAGTCGGCCTGCCTGCAGGGCTACTCTGCTCAGCCTCTTATTGTGGCTAAGTGTGAAGTGGGGGTTGTGTATTCACAGCCAAGGGGCAATTATCAGGGACCAGCCCAGATGGAAGGTCCCAGAGCTGGCAAAGGCTGAATCCGATCCATTCCTCCCCTACCTTCAGCAATGCCAGTGCGGAGAGATAATTAGCACAAAACAGGAGCATTTCTTTCCTTCCAGCCTGACACAATGTGAATGTGTATGGAAATAGATTGGCTTTGTTTTTTGTTAGTATTCTTGGCATTTGCTTCTTTTCTAGAGGCATGAGAGAAAGATTTACTTTGTTTCATTTCCAAATATGGAGTTATTGTGTATAGTTATTGCCATCCATGCTTACTCATTATTTTATGAAAATATACAAATACTTCAAAAACGAAATACATGCAGTGTTTTTTTTTACATACAGTAGCCTAATAAGCACATGTTTCTTTTTAATATCCAAGAACTGGCAAGACTGGTATTATTGACATTTGATCCTCTTTCAGACTATTTAGGTGATCTTTAAATGTACAACATAGTACAGGGATTTTGGTTATAGTTATTTTTTGGCATAAAATGTAAATGACTTTTTTTTACAATTGATGAAATTTGTTTTGGTATTCTATACTATGGGCTATGCTATAAAATTTGAGTCAAGGAATAAATGTAAATGATCCCACTATGAAGTATAATTAATGCACCTACAGTAATTTTTTTTGGCATTGACTTTGTCAGTGCAGATAACAGAAATACACAGAGCCTTTTGAATCTAATCCAAACATTGTGTGCATTTCTATGAGCCATCTGATGCTGTTCAAAATAATTAAGCTGCTGAGTTCCTTGGGTATTATTTTGTCTTTGAAACTCTTCAGAAGGTGAACACAAAAACAAATTTTTGAACTATAATTACATGGCCTAATGGTTAATTTTTGGTTAACTATAAAAAGCCAACAATGTAATTTTTAAGAGTAAAACAAAAACCAAAGGCAATTATAAACATGACACACAATCTCTCCCAGTTAAATATGTTTCTGATTTCCACTCAGGACTTGCCCATAACTCAGTTGAAGGAGAACAAACTGTTTCACAGTGACATTTGATATCCAGTATGGCCTCACAGCTTGAAATTATTTTATATAGCAATGTTACACAATAGTTATCCCTTAATGAGGGACAAAATTTAATATTGTATAGTGCAAACAAGCATTTACCCCTCAAGACTTTCAATTCAATCTTCATAATTAACTCTGTGTAATGAATTTTATCCAGATGTTTTGGTTCATACAAAACAAAGTCATAAATTTCTTCAAATATTTTATTTCTAATTTTTGACATTTAGCAGTATTTTTTAAAAAGTTCTAATGTATGGATGGTGTACATTTAAGCTAAACCTTTATTTATTATATGGGTCTAAAGGTGGCAGTAGTAATAAGCATACCACAGCTCAGCTTTTAGAGATGAACATTTTTAAGTCCAAAAATTTTTGGGACGAATTCAGGAAATCATTATGGTATACCGGTTAAAGTAAAATGCAAATATTTTAATGACCTAGTAATTCCTCTGAAACAATTTGTAATGTGGAATATGAATAATGCTGCTAATCTGAAATGATGTTAAAACCTAACATCTGGAACTAAAAACCATTACAGTCAGTTGTAGCTCCTCATGATCACAAATTCCTTTCAGCATGCTTGACATTATTCCAAGAGGTAAACGGCAATCGATTAATGTTAATGTGTTGCTGGCAATGCTGTGCTCTAATGATCAATGCAACTTGAGACAGGTAATAGCACTGAAAAATATACCAATTATTTTAACTAAGGAAAAATAGTTAATTATTTCTTGAATTGCAAGTCAAGCTTGGTAATAAGTTAGATCATCTTATTCAGGGCTCACATTTTTCATGTGTGCACCATGTTCCACAATTTCTCTCCTGTGAGTATCCATTATTGTGACATTAGGGTAGGATTGTTTGCTCCCTGAGGTTGATAAAAATATAGCAAATAATGTAACCATAAGTGCTCCTGTACGAAAATGAGAGTAAGTGAGGTGCTTTAGTGAGCATGCCCTGCTTTTCAATAGAATAGTGACCAGTAGAGTTTCCACTTTTTTGTCCTATCCCTTGATGTTCTTAGTATCTAAAACTCGTCTATTAATTTCAAAAGCAAAAATAGTATTGAGATGGCACAAAATTATTTGAAAAATTAATGCAAGTGTAATGAAATGTAGCCTGTAATTACTGCATTTCTAATGGATAACAATTATATCTTTCATTCCCTATTGCTATTTTTCATTGACTGACACCTTTGTAAATTAAACACAATAGAAATTTGAGTCAATCACAGTTTGAAGGGGAAATTACTTTTGTCATGGTGTCAAATGTTAAGTAATCTTAAATGGCTTCAGCTCAATTATTTTAAGTGTAAATAGCTGTTCCAGAGATCAGACATCAATAGATATCAAGAAATAAAGTTGATCTAGTTTGCTCTCTGAGTGATTTAGTTTGTCTTTTCCTGATAGGCCTGATAACTATAAACACTTAACACATTTGAGTAGTTTTTGATTTGGAACCATATTTCACTGTTGAAAAGATATCATAGCTCACTCACAATATTGTACTTCATGATTTATAGTTCTTTTGGACTGAGTAAATGAACCTTTGTCCCAAGTACACATAGTACATTGCTTAGGAATTTTATAATATTTGTTCTTGATAATGATCCTTTTCCTGTCATTTAAAGAATTGTTTTATTTTCTAGCTTCGCCAATTAGTAAATATCTGCATTAATCCGGATCCAGAGAAGAGACCAGATATTGCCTATGTGTATGAGGTAGCTAAGCGCATGCATGCACTTTCTTCAGGAAGCTAAAACAAATCATGCATTGTGAAGACAGGAAAACAGAAGATATGAACATAAAATTTCAGTATTTCTGTATTCTATCATTAGTCTATTATTTTATGTCTATGAATAGTTGTACAGAATTCGGTGGTTCAATGGAATGAAAGTTATACAAGCTCAGATGAATTCTTAATGACATGGTTCTTTCTGCTGAACTGCAGTTGTTTTAATAATTACATCCTCTCAGTGGCCTTCAGTGTTTTCATTTCCACACTTGATATTTTGAAAATAAAATTAGTGTGACTACAATATTTTTTACAATCATTAGCAAATCTGTTTTCTCTAGGCCTGTTGGACCAGAGTTGTTAGATAACTCGTGCTTTTATTTACTAAATGCTGTAGCCTTTGCGGTATTTTCTGTTGACCCCAAGCTACTTAATGGTATTGTATGACTTTGCAGAAAGTTTTGGTATGCTATGCAAATCAGCATTTGGTTTGTCTGGACCAAATTCTCAATTGCTTCAATGTTCCTTGTAAGTCACATAAATGGTAACCAAAACACTATTAAATTTTAATTGACATTTATGGTTTCTAAAAGTGCCTTCACTTTTATTTTGTTAAAACCTGCAGATTAATGCAATAATTTTAATTATCCATTGATGTTGAACCACCAGGAAGAACAATTATTGCTCAGAACTCTCTTGTGATTGGGAAACAATATTATCCCATTTTATTCTCTTTGCAGAGATCCAGTTCAGATTTCTAACTGAGCTGAAGAGACAAGAGTTCAACTTGTCTCTTGTTGATATGTAGTCTACCTTAATTTTATTTTTATTATTTTGTGGATTTAAAAATGTTTGTAGTTTCATTGCACCCCAGTCATTTGAATATTCAATTCTACTTCTGCAGAGCTTTCTTTATGTAGTTGGAAAAGTTCCACACAGATTGGCATTAAACAAATTTATTAATATGGTTCCAAAGAAATGTGAAAATTTTCATAAAATATGATAATCAGTGGGGAACTGGTATAGAGTCATAAAGCTGTGGGCCATATCTGGAGGATTAACTTTGGGAATCCAGAACATCTTACGGCCAAAGAGTGATATACATCAGTTACAAAAGATTTAGGGCCTTAAGGAAATTTCTTATGAGGTCTGATACTTGAACATGCAGACCAAAGATAATGTAATCTCAGCAAATATAGTTGAAATGCTGCAATTGACCATGGTGCCTTTGAATTAAGTGGGGGGAAATGATTTGAGCTTTCTGCTCCAGATTACTATCAATATCCACAATTCTAAAAATCCCAGTCAGAATTCACAAACAAAAATTGGCTGTTCTGTCAATATTAGTCAAAACACCTGGCCCTTTAGAATACAAGGCAAAAAAGCATTGGAGAATTTGAGAGGATAAGAAAAGTCCTTCCATGTGAAATAGAATTTCTGCTATACATTTATCTTCAATATTTTAGAATTCATTTGTGTATAAATATGTTACTATATGTAGAGTATGGTATTCACTGATTTGAGTAGTGCCTCTCCAAAAGTGAGTATTTGCCATCCAGCTTTGTTATTGAGCAGTAATGAATTAAGTTAACTTGGGATTTTGGCCCAAATTAAAATTTGTTGTGTTTTTAGTTCTGGGACTTGATTTAAAAAAAAAAGTTCTCTAATTAATAAATGATCTTTTAATTAATTTGAGGAGTCATTTATTGAGTCAAATATATTTTACAAACATTATAATTCCTTTGCAATTTTTTTCCTTATTGCTTAGAGATTTTAAGTAACGTAGCTAAAAACCTCTGCTGGTTTTGTTGACGTAATCCTTGTATTAAAACAAAATTAATTCAATTTTTATTGATCATTTCAAGTCCAAAAGCAACTATTGTATTGGGTGAGCCGATATGACACAGGACAATATGGTACTGCATTCAATTTTTTTAAAAATAGGTAATATTAGTTTGAAATTCTTTTAGCTCTGCAGTTTTTTAATCAATTTAATGGACACCAATTTTCCTAAAATATTCATTTCTAAATGTTTCCTAAAATGCTGTACCAGTATAGACTATTTGTGCAACTTATTGCTTGGATTTACAAATGTTATTTTTGCAAATTATTTGCTTCTTTAGAGAAAGAAAACATATTTAATTTAAATCCTTCCTAATTTTCAATGTGTTACACTTGTTAATAGAGCCAGGTTCAAAATGTTCCTAGATTTGAATATTCTTTGACAAGAACTTGTGTAGGGAAAACCAGAGTACAGTATAATGTGCCTTTATGTTTTACAGAGATGTTAATATGCTTGTATCTAATGTCATTAAGTGCATACTGATAAAGAATATATAAAAGATTCCACTGCAGAAATTTCAATTGCTTTCCAGTATATTTACAAGAAAAATGCATCTTTTGGTAAATAGTTGTATAATCTGTTCAATGGAAATAACACCATTTAATTATAAATCCAAAGGTTAGATATGAGATGGAATTTGCTTTTGTTCAAATTTATTCTTATTCACTGTAAAATCTAACATGCTGCTTGTCCTTAGTCAATTTTCAGATAATTGTTTATATTCTGAACAATTGCTCTGCTTTTGCAATTCTGTTGCAACTACACTTGAAACTAATTACTACCTTTGCTATAATTGAAGAGCATTGCAATAGATTTTCGTGACATAGCACTTGTGTGCATGCACCTCCTCTGTTGTACCTGGAATGATATTACTACCTGGTGTTTTGTTTTCTTCACTTCTGTGAATGACGTTTGTTTACCTATAATTTGTTGCATTCACCCTGAATCTCTAAACATTGTTCTGAAACTTGGCTTAATATGAGTTACAAGAAATACCTGCTAACTAGTTATCTGATTGTAATTGTTGATCAGTTAAAGATGGCATAGTAAATGGCTGAGTTGAGTGACATCATTGTCAATACAAAATGCTGTTTACACTGAGTGCTGTATGGCTAGTAATTTTTATTACTAGATAATTTTCCATCCAATAAGTTAACTATTAGTCACTTTATAAAAGCTTGAATAGATTTTAGTACCGATTCATGCATTTTATTATCATGGACTTTACAATTTGAAAGCTATTGTTGTTATTCTAATATATTACTAATATTACTATATGATTCTTTTTGCTGGATTTTTAAAAATGATACAAGAAACAATCTGTAATCTTTCAGGTACTTGTAATGAAATTTTATTAATGAGATGTAAAAGGCTGGCCAGGTTTGTTTCATAGCTGATTTGTGTGAATCTTTTGTAAGAATTTTTTGTGCGATTATCTACAGCCACGATAAGGAAGGGCATTTTTCCTTCCAATTCTGATAAGTTCTTGTTACCCTTTTTTCTGTGTGTCTCTGCATGAAGTAGAACCCATCCTTTGCAAGTCAATATGCACATAGTAGCAATCTGTAACCTAGAGTTTTTTGTCACACTCTTTCCTAACGACGAAAATCATTAGAATTATTCATAACTTGGTTTAGGACTGTTAAGTTTAAACATGTAGTTTGCTGTGATGTAAAGTGTATAAATGCATAATTAAAATGACTACTTAGTTACATATTTGTATCTGTAAAAGAATATTTCAAAATGGTTTATCAGTAAGAGAAAACAAACTAATTTTAATTGGAAAATGTACAGGTGCATAGTAATAAGGATAGACCAGTTTGAGTTTCTTGATTTTGTAAAATCTGCTTGATACAACATTTTATTACTTAAGAATTTCTGATTTAAGTGATGAGTCTTGCATGTATAAAAGCACAATCCAGCACTGGGTGCAGGGATAATAATGCTCGCTAAGGAGACAGTGTCTGTATGTTGAAAAGTCACCTGTCAATATTTAAATGTTTACTCCTTTTTCATATACAGTACTCGGTGTAAAGTTGTGCTTTATTGCATTTGGTGGAGATGTGATAATATATATATTTTTAAATAAGGCAATTTTTCAATTTGAGTGGACTCACTAATATAAATTGTGAAGTTACGCAAGACGCTCTCAGAAAGATTATTTTGTAAGCACACTGTTTATTTTTACAGGGTAGCATATAGGGATAGGAATAATTGTTTCTGACAAATCGCTTTAAAGCATATACTGTGACTATTAAATACATTTGCTTGTTCTGTGAAATTGAAAATCGAATGACGTGACCTAAAATGCACAAATTATCTGAGTTTTACTGAAATCCTTCTGCGTTTCAGCAATTTTATTTGAATGTATGGAAGGTTAATTATGTCATTGTACTTCTGCTTTGTTAAATCCCAACAGTTCTCTCTGCCAGAGAAATCCTATCTGCTGGCGATAATAGTTTTACTATCTCATTGCCACCTAGTGGTAGCACAGTTATGTTGCACTTCAAGGACAACACTAACCAAAAATAAAATCTATTGTTTTAACTGAAAAACTGTATATATCATTTGTATACATCCTCAACCATTAATTTACCCTATTCAGTATCATTTTTTTCTGATTCTAAGTGCAGTTGCTTTATCATTAAAATTGGAACTTTTATTCCACTTAAGGGCATTGTTCAGTCAAACTGAGTTTTGTTTTGTAATAAAACGTTACTCAATTGAATCACCATGTGCACCTTACAAGAAGTACCAGACTCCTAACTAAAGATTACATTCTGATCAATTGCTATTTATCACTAATTCTTAATCTTTTTGTTTTGCCAGTTTCATTAACCTAATAAAAAGAAATTTGAATGTAGTGCTTCTTTCAACTTTAATGTAATACTTTTTTCTCTTAAGTGACTGCATTCCTGGTGAAAGTGGTTTATAGAATTTGTTTTCCTTGTATTCTGGCAAGTTGCTATCAATGTGCAGAGAAGGGAAAAACCACTGCTTTCCGAAAAGTGTGGATGCTATAATAGCCCATTGTTCAGTGTAGCTGTTGTGGCTCCCACACAACTGAAATGTGAACATTAAGCTGGTGAAATGCAGGAAATCAATACAGGTTAAAAGAACATTATCCAGATTGGTACAGTTCATAAGTGATGGTGTGATACACTATCAAAGATTTGTGTCTGTTGAGGTGTTGAGCTGATGCCTTGTTTATCTTCTCAAATGATATTTTTTGAGGACTTTTGAGGTTCCCATGTTCCTTAAATGATTCCTGTCCCAATACCTGGGAAGGACTTCATGGTCACTGAAGCTCTTTATTAAGCTCTCAAGCTGTAAAGATGTGCTATTTCTTAAACTTTTGAATTAAGGAACTTAAGGATTAAAGATGTGCTTTATTTGGCATGTACACATCAAAGCATACAGTGAAATGCAACATCTAGCATCTACAATGAACGCAGTCTAAGGATGTGATGGGGTAGTCCAGAAATGTCGCAATACTTCTGGTGGTGACATTGTGTGCTCGTAACTTACTAACACTAACCTTTGCTTCTCTTTGGAATATGGGAGAATACTGGAGCACCTGGAAGAAACTCACATGTTCATGGGGAGAATGTACAAATTCCTCACAGACAGTAGTGGGAATTGAATCTGGATGTTCCAATCACTGGTGCTGTAAACCATTACTCCATATGCAATGCTACAGTGCCATTTTTGCGCAGTGAGCACTTCCACAACAACAACGTGTATTTAATGTGAAAAAATGTTGCAAGCCATTTTGCAGGCACATCACATTTGATAACAGTACAAGGTATGGAGAACTTAGCACAAACCTGAATAGGTTTGGCTCGAGGTAGGTTTAAAGGGGCTTCTTGTAGGGAGCTGTCGGCCTTGCAGGTGAAGTCACAACTTTGAAATAAGGAGCAATTAAAAAATAGGTGTTATCCAAAACAATAAGGTGCAGAGACATATGTATGATAGAGCTGGAGAAGAGATGTGGAGGAAGAAAACAATAAAACAATTGAGACCATGCAGCATATCTGTGGGTTATATAAGCAGGACTTGATGTAATTTACAATGTTAAAAGCTGAGTTTTATATGACATCTGGTTGGGAAGTGGCGGGGGGGAAGGAATTTTACAGGGATAATTAGTCAAGGATGTGTTGGAATATGAAGGGAAAAAAATTATCGATAGGATCTTGGCAACAGATGAGTTGAGGTAGGATGAAGCCAGGTAAAGTTGCAGTGGTAATAATCAGTCATTTTACTGAAGGTTAGAGCAATTCAGCTCTAAATGGACACCAGGTAAAGGGATGGTATGGGGTAGAGTCTGTAACAGGAAACAGGATAAATATTGTTTTCTTTTTCTCATTTTTCCATGGTAAATTGTATATTGGTCATGAGCATGTAGGCATGCTGAATTCAGCATGCCTAGTCCCTATCAAAAGTAAGAACAGAGCAGGTGATATGGTTCCAAATGAGGCAAGATCAAATTTAAAGCAGATATTTAAAATAATCGATGTGTGAAATGGAAGTCCCAGCTGGAATAGAGGTGGCATTGATAATGATATCATAAGAGAGGATGGGGTCTTACAAAGGGAATGTTCTTTGCTTCTGGGTGAATGTAATACGGACTGAAATTTTCCATGGGTAATTGTATGAGTATTATTCATGGTATCTCAAACAGTTACCGGTAACTGCTTTGTTACATAAGTGGGAAAATTTTAATGTGAAATCACATACTAGGAATAATATTCAGATTTCTCAATCAAATCTTCAGGCAGTTCAACAAATGTATGCATGCATCAGAAGAGTTGGATTGGTACAAATATTGGGAGCAGACTAAAATACCTGTATTGTACTTTTAAATCTAAGCTTTTTATTCTTAACAGATACTGTTTGATGGCAAATAAGAAAAATGCAGGCATGTTGAATTATTACATTGCATCACCATTTACAATATGCAAAGAATATGATACCAAGTAGATAGCCAAATACACTACTGAAACATTGAGTCATGGAAATTGTAATAATGAAGTAATGACACTGGGCGATAAATTCCCAAGATCAGATGGCTTCCTTTTAAAGGAGTGGGAGAAAGTATTCATGATACTTCCTTTTGGATTGGATTAGTGTGCATAGCATGTTATTCAACTCTTGAGAGGTATATGTTCTTCCAGTGATGTTTGGAAGAATACTAGGTATTGTAAGCAAGTTGAACTCCAGTGCATTTTAAGATCCAGAACATAATGAAAAATATCAGGTCATAGAGTTATAGAGCTCCTAAATAGGCCCTTTAACCAACTGGTCCATGCCAACAAAGCTAGTTCCATTTGCATGTATTTGGCTCATGTCCCTCAAACCCTTTCATTTCCATATACCAGTTGAGTACTGTTTTAAATGTTAGTAATTGAATGATTCTCATTAACAAAAAGCATTTTATTTTGAGAAGGCAATGAAAGTAATAGGCAAGTATGTGTCATTGGATGTTAGTTAAATGGTCTTTTAGAAGACACTGTGAAAGTCTGTCATAAAACATGGTTGACGTCAAAGCCCAAAAGGTTAGAATGTAATTATTGACTATAAAAAATGATTGGAAACAGTAGGAATCATATTAAGGACATCTGATTATGTAGAGAGAAACCATTTTATTCGGTTGGAGAATCTAGAAATGGGACAGTATCCTTAACAAAAAATACAACAGACCTCTCAAAAATGATGAAATACCCTTAGTAATAAAATGAGACAAATTTTTGAATCTGTGACAAGGAACTCTGATCTAAATGAATTGCGGAACATTTTATTGTGGTAAATAAGTCTTGTTCCTTTGCTTCAGTATAGCTCCATGTACCTGTACATGAAAAACTGATTCGGAAGTACATTGTATGAATTATCTTAACACAATTGCATTCCAAAATACCTAGCCTGTGTCCTAATTTGCTCTGGGGCTAAACTTAATGCCTTTTGTCAGAGCAATTGCATTTCTGTTGCTCAATTATATTAACACAATTGTATCGTCCTAAACTTGTCTAACTGGACATGTAAATTCCTTTCTCAATAGGTTATGAATAAATGAATCTTCTGTTCTCAACAACCAATTTTCAAAACTGATTGCCTAATGATACTTACAATGGGCTCGTGTAGCTTTAAAAATAATGAAATTATTATGCATTATTTTTTGATGAATCTGACTACGTTTGTAAAATCTCTGCTTAGGGACACAAGATTTTCAATCAATGTGTCCATCATGTACTACAGAGATGTAACTTGCAGGACATTTTATTTAAAGGTGAGTTTTCTGATTTGTTGAAGTCAGAAATGTAAATAAATAAAAGACAGAAACCCAGTAAGAACAGAAATGCATTACCACTTCCAGGGCCATACTTAATTTATACACATTGTACAACTATGTTTCTATCTCTTACCTAAATTAACACTACTATTTTTGTCCTCCTTTTCCTTCCTAGATAAATTATTTGTTATTCTTTTGTGGCACATTGGGCAGCATTTTGTCATTTCTGTAACATTTGACTTTTTTTCCACGAGTTGCTAGCTTGGCGTTCAACTCAGCATGAATGGAAAGCATGCAAGGAGCTGACCAGATTTGAACTCGGAACCATTTACCTCAAAGTCTGGTGCTGATGCCACTATATCACTGGCTGACTAAATAATTTGTATCACATGTTTTGCCTCCCTCTCAGCACAGCATGACCTGCTGAGCATTTTCTCCAGCTCTGCCATTTTGCAGCTTTTAAGTATTCTGCCTCTAACTTCCCTTATTTACTTGTCAACTATATGGCTTCATCTGCAAGGCAGCCCTAGCTTCCTTTTAGAGGGATTTCCTTTGTCCTATCCATTCCCTCCCCGCCCCCATTCTTACAGAGAGATGACCTTGGGCATTAACTCTTTTTCTCACTTCCATACTCGCTACTTGACTTGTTGAGAGCTCCAGGCACTTTGTTTTTATGAATTCTTCTTTAGATCTGATTTAATATGCCATAGCTACCACCAGCTTCATCAAGACCTGTGTGGACAATTGTGTGCCTTTGAAAATATATCAAACATACCCAAGCCAGAATCTTTGGATGAATAAGAAGATTTGCAGTCTGTTGAGGACCTGTGGTGTTCAGGACCTGTGATTCAGAACCCTACAAGTAATCCAGGTACAACCTACAAAGGTCTTTGTAAAAGTGAGAAGGTATTTCTATGTGAAGTTGGAGACACACAAGATTCTTCACTATTCCATCACTTTTGTGGTGTATGTATTAAAACTTGATCTGAAAAAACCAGGACTGCTACATAATGCAACCTTCAGTTTCCCTCCTGGCTATATTGTTTCTTCATCCAGTGCATCTCTGGTTTCATTTTCTCTTTTGAGGCCATCTCCTAGGATTGAGTTTGACTTGATCCAAATAATTTCAGGATGATGAGGCCAATGTCTGAACCACAGACTCTACCATAGCTGGTACTGGAAGTGCTTGATTAGCCTGATTGGAGGTGATGTGCTCCTTTCGGTGTTATGCTGAGTATCTGTGTTGTCCCAGTATATTCTGTGCATTACAAAGAGAGCCAACACACTCAATCAAACACCATCAAGAATGTTTTAGATAGATACTTTATTCATCCCCATGGGGAAATTCAGCTTTTTTCCAATGTCCCATACACTTGTTGTAGCAAAACTAATTACATACAATACTTAACTCAGTAAAAAATATGATATGCATCTAAATCACTATCTCAAAAAGCATTAATAATAGCTTTTAAAAAGTTCTTAAGTCCTGGCGGTAGAATTGTAAAGCCTAATGGCATTGGGGAGTATTGACCTCTTCATCCTGTCTGAGGAGCATTGCATCGATAGTAACCTGTCGCTGAAACTGCTTCTCTGTCTCTGGATGGTGCTATGTAGAGGATGTTCAGAGTTATCCATAATTGACCGTAGCCTACTCAGCGCCCTTCGCTCAGCTACCGATGTTAAACTCTCGAGTACTTTGCCCACGACAGAGCCCGCCTTCCTTACCGGCTTATTAAGACGTGAGGCATCCCTCTTCTTAATGCTTCCTCCCCAACACGCCACCACAAAGAAGAGGGCGCTCTCCACAACTGACCTATAGAACATCTTCAGCATCTCACTACAGACATTGAATGACGCCAACCTTCTAAGGAAGTACAGTCGACTCTGTGCCTTCCTGCACAAGGCATCTGTGTTGGCAGTCCAGTCTAGCTTCTCGTCTAACTGTACTCCCAGATATTTGTAGGTCTTAACCTGCTCCACACATTCTCCATTAATGATCACTGGCTCCATATGAGGCCTAGATCTCCTAAAGTCCACCACCATCTCCTTGGTCTTGGTGATATTGAGACGCAGGTAGTTTGAGTTGCACCATATCACAAAGTCCTGTATCAGTTTCCTATACTCCTTCTCCTGTCCATTCCTGACACACCCCACTATGGCCGTGTCATCAGCGAACTTCTGCACATGGCAGGACTCCGAGTTATATTGGAAGTCTGATGTGTACAGGGTGAACAGGACCGGAGAGAGTACGGTTCCCTGCGGCGCTCCTGTGCTGCTGACCACCGTGTCAGACCTACAGTCTCCCAACCGCACATACTGAGGTCTATCTGTCAAGTAGTCCACTATCCAATCCACCATGTGAGAGTCTACTCCCATCTCCATTAGTTTGTGCCTTAAGATCTTGGGCTGGATGGTGTTAAAGGCACTAGAGAAGTCAAGGAATGTAATCCTCACAGCACAACTGACCCCATCTAGGTGAGAGAGTGATTTGTGCAGCAAATACGTGATAGCATCCTCCACTCCCACCTTCTCCTTATACGCAAACTGAAGAGGATCCTGGGCGTGCCTGGTTTGTGGCCTCAGATTCTGTATTATCAGCCGCTCCATGGTCTTCATCACGTGCGACGTCAAGGCAACAGGTCTGAAGTCATTCAACTCCTTTGGTTGTGGTTTCTTCGGTACCGGGACAATACAGGATGTTTTCCACTGTCTGGGTACTCTTCTCTGCTTTTGCATGCCATCTTGCATCCACACTTTGGCAAGTCCAATCACCTACTTGCAATTCTACACCTGGCATATTGGCAGAAACTGAGGAAGATGAAAGTATGGTCAAGGGGAGCAAAGGAGCATTTACAATACTGCTTTGAATATTGGACTAGACCATAGTCTAAATTAACATTCATGGCTACCACCAACTTTGTGAAGACCTGTGTGGATAAGTGTGTGCCTTTGAGAACATACTATACATACCCAAACCAGAAACCCCAGATGACTCGAGGGATTCATATAGTCTGTTGAGGCCTAGATCTGTAGTATTCAGGATTGGTGATTCAGAACCCTACAAGAAGGCCATTGCAAAAGTGAGAAGGCAATTCTTTGTGAAGTTTGAAACCCAATCTGATGTACAACATCTGTGGAAGGATTTGCATGCTGTTAGTTCCTCTAAGGCAAAAGCCAACACTAGGGCACTGAAAACCTGTGCCAACTAACTGGCTGGAATTTTCAGGGATATCTTCAACCTCGCACTGCTACAGTCAAAAGTTCCCTTTAAAAGGTCATCAATCATACTGGTGCCCAAAAAGAGAGGAGTGAGTTGCTTCAACTATCAGCTATTAGCATTTACGCTTAATGTGATGAAGTGCTTTGAGAGACTGGTCATAGTTAGAATTAACTTCTGCCTCAGCAAAGACGGGGACTTGATGCAATTTTCCTATCGCCACGACGGATCTACAGTAAAAAACAATCTCACTGTGACTCTGTTTGGCTTTGTAGCATCTGGACAACAGCAATAGGTATGTCAGACTGCTGTTTATCAATTACAGCTCTGCTTTCAACACCACATTGGATTGGAATAACAGACATTGTGGGCTGAAGGGCCTGTCCTATGCAATGCTATTCTTTGTAATTATGTGTTGAGTGCCTGTTCTTGTCTTCACAACCTAAATCAAGGATCAATTAAAAATGTCCAAAACCTGTCACACAAACTCAGATGCATTTGTTTTGTATTCTTTGTAGCGATTAAGTTTCAGACAGAGTAGGTATTGCAAAAGTGCATAAAAAATATCACCGACAATAACAGCAATGGGATCTCTTACTCCAAATGTTATTTACTCTCACTTTTCAATGCACTTGCTCTGATTTTGGTTCTGTGCAATGTTTTGAGCTGCCTGAAATAAAGTTTGGGTTCCCAATACTGCATGTCCAGAAAAGAGCATTTCCACACATCTGCAATGTTGCCAGCCAGCGTTGTTATGAAAGTATTTAAATCACAATTCCTAAGGTGCATGCATCCTAATGGAAAGCAAAATGAAGTGCTTGTATTATGTTTTGTGAATTATACACTCTTAACAGAATTTTTTTATTTTGTAAAGATTATCTTTTGAACTGCATATTAAAATTTCAGATCTTTTAATTACTCTTCAGTTTTGAATTTAATTCTCTATATCTTTGCTCCTTAATCTGTTTGCTAAAGGACATTATTAAATTTCCTTTTGCTTCAAAAATAGGAAACAAATATATTGTTTCAATGGCAAATTATTAATCAGATTGGGCTAGTAAACTTTTGTATTTGATTTAATTTTACCTTGTTTTATCCATCAAATCTTCAATTTTAGCTTAGAAATCATTTAAAGCTGTTATTGGAATTTTGTTCAATTATAATAAATACACCTACTTAAAATACATGGGTGGCAAAAGGAGCTTTCCTTTGACTTTTGTAATTATTTACATTTGTGATTTGATATGCAATTTAAAATCTGTTGTTTGATTTTGACTAAGATAAATTAAAAAACAAATTGAAATTGTTCAAGTATTAATTATTGATGAATATGGTGAAAGAATGAACATACACTCTGTAACAAAGCAAAGTTCAACGTCAAGTTATTATCAAATCACATATATGTCACCATATACATCCCTGAGATTTGTTTTCTTGCAGGCATACACAGTAAATCCAAGGAACGTGATAGAATCAGTGAAGACCACATCCAGGAGGATGGACAGCCACCATTGTACAAAAGATAAACTGTGCAGCACAAAAGAGATAATAAACAAACAAACAATAAATGTCAAGAACAAGAGATGAGGAGTCCTTGGAAGTGAATCCATAGGCTGTGGGAACAGTTGAGTGAAGTTATTCCCTCTGGTTCAAGAGCCTGTTGGTGAGGGATATAACTGTTCCTGAACTTGAAGGTGTGGGTCCTGAGACTCCTGTACCACCTTCCTGATGGCAGCAGTGAGAACAGAGCCTGGCCTGGGTGGTGGGGGATGATGCTTTCCAGTGACAGCACTCCATGTAGATGTGCTCAATGGAGGGGAGAGCTTTGCCCATAATGGACTGATCCAAACCCACTCCCTTTTGTAGGATTTTCCATTCAAGGCCTTGGTGTTTCCATACCAGACCATAATGCAACTAGTCAATATATTCTTCCCCACACATCTATAGAAGTTTGTCAAAGTTTTAGATTCATGCTGAATCTTTGCAAACTCCTAATACAGTATAGGCACTGCTGTGCTTTCTTCGTACTTGCCTCTATGTGCCAGGCAGATCCTCTGAAATGATTTCAGAATCAGGTTTATTATCACTGGCATGTGACATGAAATTTTTTAACTAGGCAGCAGCAGTTCAATGCAATACATAATCTAGAAGAGGAAAAACAAAAATAAAATAAAAATAATAAATAAGTAAATCAATTTCAAATGTCATTAGAAACAGGGATGGTGCCGGAGGATTGGCGTATTGCTCATGTGGTTCCATTGTTTAAAAATGGTTCTAAGAGTAAACCTAGCAATTATCGGCCTGTTAGTTTGATGTCAGTGGTGGGTAGATTAATGGAAAGTATTCTTAGAGATGGTGTTTATAATTATCTGGATAGATAGATCTGATTAGGAACAGTCAACGTGGATTTGTGCGTGGAAGGTCATGTTTGACAAATCTTATTGAATTTTTTGAAGAGGTTATTAGGAAAGTTGATGAGAGTAAAGCAGTGGATGTTGTCTATGTGGACTTCAGTAAGGCCTTTGACAAGGTTCCACATGAAAGGTCAGTTAGGAAGATTCAATTGTTAGGTATTAATATTGAAGTAGTAAAATGGATTCAACAGTGGCTGGATGGGAGATGCCAGAGGGTAGTGGTGGGTAACTGTTTGTCAGGTTGGAGGCCGGTGACTAGTGGTGTGCCTCAGGGATCTGTACTGGGTCCAATGTTGTTTGTCATATACATTAATGATCTGGATGATAGGGTGGTAAATTGTATTAGTAAGTATGCAGATGATACTAAGGTAGGTGGTGTTGTGAATAATGAAGTAGGTTTTCAAAGCTTGCAGAGAGATTTAGGCCAGTTAGAAGAGTGGGCTGAAAGATGGCAGATGGAGTTTAATGCTGATAAGTGTGAGGTGCTACATTTTGGTAGGACTAATCAAAATAGGACATGCATGGTTAATAGTAGGGCATTGAGGAATGCAGTAGAACAGAGTGATCTAGGAATAATGGTGCATAGTTCCCTGAAGGTGGAATCTCATGTGGATAGGGTGGTGAAGAAAGCTTTTGGTATGCTGGCCTTTATAAATCAGAGCATTGAGTATAGGTGTTGGGATGTAATGTTGAAATTGTACAAGGCATTGGTGAGGTCAAATTTGGAGTATTGTGTACAGTTTTGGTCACTGAGTTATAGGAAAGATGTCAACAAAATAGAGAGTACAGAGGAGATTTACTAAAATGTTACCTGGGTTTTAGCACTTAAGTTACAGAGAAAGGTTAAACAAGTTAGGTCTTTATTCTTCGGAGTGTAGAAGGTTAAGGGGCACTTGATAGAGGTATTTAAAATTATGAGGGGGATAGATAGAGTTGATGTGGATAGGCTTTTTCCATTGAGAATAGGGGAGATTCAAACAAGAGGACATGAGTTGAGAGGGGGCAAAAGTTTAGGGGTAACACGAGGGGGAACTTCTTTACTCAGAGAGTGGTAGCTGTGTGGAATGAGCTTCCAGTAGAAGTGGTAGAGGCAGGTTCGATATTGTAATTAAAAAAAAATTTGGATAGGTATATGGACAGGAAAAGAATGGAGGGTTATGGGTTGAGTGCAGGTCCGTGGGACTAGGTGAGAGTAAACGTTCAGCATGGACTAGAAGGGCCGAGATGGCCTGTTACCTTGCTGTAATTGTTATATGGTTATAATACAGTATATTTATATTGAATAGATTTTTAAAATGTGCAAAAACAAATATATTTTTAAAAAATGAGGTAGTGTACAAGGATTCAATGTCCATTTAGGAACTGGATGGTAGAGGGGAAGAAGCTGTCTCTGAATCACTGAGTGTGTGCATTCAGGCTTCTGTGCCTCCTACCTGATGGTAACAGTGAGAAAAGGGCATGCCCAGGGTGCTGGAGGCCCCTTAATAATGGGAGCTGCCTTTCTGAGACACCACTCCCAGAAGATGTCCTGGGTACTTCGTAGGCTAGTATTCAAGATGGAGCTGACTAGCTTTCAACCCTCTGCAGCTTTTTTTCGGTCCTGTGCAGCAGCTCCCTCCCCCCACCATACCAGACAGTGATGCAGACTATCAGAATGCTCTCCACAGTACAACTATAGAAGTTTTTGAGTGTATTGTTGACATGCCGAATCTCTTCAAACTCCTAATTTATAGTCACTGTCTTGCCTTCTTTCTAACTACATCAATATGTTAGGACCAGGTTAGATCCTCAGAGATCTTGACACCCAGGAACTTGAAACTCCTCACTCTCTCCCCTTATGATCCCTCTCTGAGGATTGGTATGTGTTCCTTCATCTTACCCTTCCTGAGGTCCACAATCAGCTCTTTCGTCTTACTGACGTTGAGTGCCAGGTTGTTGCTTCGGCACCATTCCACTAGTTGGTATATCTTACTTCTGTACACTCTCTTGTCACCACCTAAGATTCTACCAACAATGATTGTATTGTCAACAAATTTATAGATGGTATTTGAGCTATGCCTAGCCACACAGTCATGTGTACATAGCGATTAGAGCAGTGGACTAAGCACACACCTCTGAGGTGCGCCAATGTTGATTGTCAGCGAGGAGGATATGTTATCACCAATCCACACAGATTGTGGTCTTATAGTTAGGAAGTCGAGGATCCATTTGCAGAGGGAGGTACAGAGGCCCAGGTTCTGCAACTTCTCAGTCAGGATTGTAGGAATGATGGTATTAGATGCTGAGCTATAGTCAATAAACAACATCCTGACAAAGGTGTTTGCATTTCCCAGGTGGTCGAAAGCCATGTGCAGTGGCATTGAGTTGCATCTGCTGTTGACCTATTGTGGTGATAGGCAAATTTCAATGGGTGCAGATCCTTGCTGAGGAAGGAGTTCAGTCTAGTCATGACCAACCTCTCAAAGCATCTCACCACTGTCGATGTGAGTGCCGCTGGGCAATAGTCATTAAGCCAGCCCACATTATTCTTCTTAGGCACTGGTATAATTGTTGCCTTTTTGAAGCAGGTGGGAACTTCAATGTAGCAGTGAAAAGTTGAAAATTTGAACTCTTACTTCACAGCTGGATTCACTGATTCAGCTTTGAGGTGCTGATGTGACCACCCTCATTTCATGCCAGGGCCAGGCTAACCTACAACAGTCACTCTATTCATCTGAATAGAGCTCTAGACCACAAACTCATTCAAGGTTTATATGATCATTCTATGTATTGTGTCTGTGCAGGTCACAGAAAAGTTACTGATTCTAATCCCACCTACCAGCATATATCTCCATAACCAGCCAGTGTGTAATTTTACAAATATAACATCCATTGCTGTTGAATTTCTGTTTAAAGTAAAATTGGATAGGTATATGGACAGGAAAGGAATGGAGGGTTATGGGCTGAGTGTGGGTCAGTGGGACCAGGTGAGAGTAAGCGTTCAGCACGGACCAGAAGGGCCGAGATGGCCTGTTTCTGGGCTGTAATTGTTATATGGTTATACGAATGTAACCTCTGCCTCATGCCCTTTCAGACAGTAAGTTCTAGGGTCATATCTCTCCTCACCTGTCATTTCATCCTTCCACCAATTACCTTATGCTTCTGGTTTGGAAATGGACCCCTCCAATATATTTTGTCTCGGTGTATAACTTCTCAGATCTCAATAAAGTTTTCCCTTGACCATTCCTGTTCTGAAGAAATCAGTGTCAACCTCTTCAGCAGTAAATATTCCAGTTGCGACCATATCCCCAAGTCTCCTGTACCACGTCTTTTAGGTAATGTGGTGATCCAAAATGCATGCATACTTAAACTGAGGATGAATTAATGAAACTCTAGTATAACCTCTCTGATCTGCATTCTGCATTACAGCTAATTCAGAAAGCCTCCCTGGTGCCTTTTTAATGACTTTTTTGACCTGTTATTTTCAAGTATCTTAGAGGTTCCTTTGTTTCTTCACACTACCCAGATTTCTCCTATTTTGGGTACTCTTGTCTTCTTGTACCCTTCCAAATGTATTACCTCACACATCTCTGGATTAAATTCTATTTGCCACTCTCAAACATCGATAGCTTCCTGCAGTCTAATGCTTTCCTTTTCACTGTTAGCCACACAGCCTACTTTTGAATCAACTGAAAAAGTCTCTCAGAGCCAATATCTGAACCAGAATAATTAATATATGACTAAGACCAGGGGACTAAATACTGAATGCTCCACAGGGAACTGCCTTCAATCTGCAAAAGCCCCCATCAACCATAATCCTTTGCTTCCTGCCACTGATCCAAATTGAATCCCATGTGCAGTGTTTATAAGACTGCTGTTAAGAAAAACATATACCACATGGTATTGCTTCGATGCACTGTGGTATCAGACATTTCTAGTTAATTGAGAGTTTACTCTTAACATAAAGCATGTTCTGTTTAATCTCTGTTGCAAACAGCAACAGAAAAGCATGTAGACCATGGGCTTTTACTTTATTGATCAGCCTGCCATGTGTGACCTTGTCTCAAGCTTTTCTTACATCCACTGGGGCTTCATCAAAATCACTGGCACATTGAACTCTGAAAAAAAGATAAATATTTGAGGTTTTATTCTTTGCTTTGCGTTAATGTTGCTTAAATTATTTGTTACGGTCATTTTAGTTTTTATTAATCTTTAAATATGATTTTAGAATTATTCTATTTGAATTATTAAGTGTCTCTATTAGAACTAATTGAAATCATTCCAAAACTTTTGCATTAGTGAACGGTGGAATGATTGTCAGGATTTTCTGGGGGGAGGGGGGGCTTGGAACTGAGGTTCATTCACCTCACAGATCCCTTAGTTAACATCATCTACAGCTCAACATGTTTGTGTGTATGCGGAAACACAGTCAGCTTTTCACAATGAAAAAGGGAGTCACTTTTCTTAAAGACGTTCGTTTAAATTAAGGCCTTGCATCTTTCAAAAAGAAAATCTTGAAAGTTGGTGTTGCATTACTAGTTTTACCATCTCATCTGTATTTACACTGGATCTTGTGGACCTTGTGCACGTTGATGAGGATAGCATGAAGTGCTCAGTAATGAAAGCAACTTTAACCCTTGCACAACCTTTAATTCACATACTCATGTTCAAGGTCAAGTATATTTGGAGAGGTAATTTTTGTATCACTTGCTTATATTAGCTTAGAGCAGCCTTTCTCAACCTGTTTGCTCTGGAGGAGCCCTTGAAATAATTTTCAGGTCTCAGGGAACCCCTGTGTAAAAATTATATCCAGTGCACATGGTATGTTAACATGATCAGTAAGTTGTAGATATAATAATTCAAAAATAATTGTCAATGCTCTTTTGAGTAGAGAATGAATTTTTAGCCAAGTTTTCTTGAAAACAGCAGGTAGTTAAGCTGAGCTTACCTTTCTTGAAATTAATCATTTCATAAGTTTTAAAAACTCATAAGGCAAACATAATAAATTTCTGTTAAATAACTGGCTCGATCCAAAATAGGATTTAATTTTTCTAAAGGCAGACTCAATAGATTTAATTTAAATAAGGGTTGTAAATTGATTTTAATTGATGTTATTCACAACATGAAAATTTATTGACAATGTTAAATAGTAAAATTACTAAAAACATAAGCCAAATCAATGTGAATGAAAATATAGCCTAAGACACAATTCTTTTTTTACAAGACTTTGAAAAATCTTTTCATACTAAGTGACATGATCAGGCTCAAATATAGGCCTAGCATGTGAAATCTGTGCTTGTTTTTTCTGCACAAATAATCAATTCTGGGTTGGGCTTGAGATAAGCACACACGGATTTCACATTCAACTGAAATGAAGCAATCTCTATACTTGTTCTTGAAGCTTGTTAAACAAGAAAAAACTTGCTCACACATGTAAGTTGAAAACAGCAGCAAAAAAATTCAGGATACTCTTCTTCCACAGAAATCCAGAACTTGTCCGGGGCAGTTCAGTAAATCCCATCTTGAGTTCATGATCAGAGCGCATCCCAAAAAGTTCTTCCTCTTCTCTCAAAGTCAAGTTCTCAGGCTGAGCAGAAGATTCAGAATAAGGATTCCTCACCCAGTCATATACTTAAGTTAAAAGGGAGGAAAAGTACAGTTCAGCTTTGTTCTGCAGTTCTTCCAGGTTGTTTACAATAAGAATTGAAACTTTCTGATATCCTTCCTCACTCTCAAGCCCAAGCAGCAGTGGAAAATGTCAAGATTTCCTTTTGCAACTTGATTTTTCCAAAGATTCAGTTTCCTTTTAAACCCAAGAATTTTGTCACTTGAAGTCAAACCATTTTCTCCAGGGCTTTGCAGAGACTTGTTCAACTGGTTTATATGATGAAAATATCTGCTATGTAGGCTAGTTTCTGCAGCCATTCTTCATCTTCAAAGCACTCAGCAAAATCTGTCCTACTATTTTCTTGAAATTACCCCTGCAATTCGCTTTCAGCTCAACTCTTCCTCTGCTAAGCCACTGGAATTCTGCATGTAGCAGCAGACAGGTGTGTTCTTTGTCCAGGTTTTCACACTGTATTTTAAACATTCTCGAGTGAACTGGCCTTTGTTTAATAAAGTTAACCAATTTTGTAGCATCATCCGGAACTTTTTTCATTATATCTCCAGGAGTTTTTGACATCAGCACCACTCTGTGGAGAAAGCAGCATGTTGTGAGAACGTCAGGATTTTCTGATTTTTTTTTACAAGAGGAACAAAACCTCTCATACAGCTCTTTGCAATGGAAAAGTCTTCCTCAACTTCATTTACAAATCTTACAAATGCTGCAACATGACATTTATTGGTGAAATCTGTTGACTCTATCAACCTGGATAGAGAAGCTGTTGTTTTTCAGTTTAACACACAAAACTTCTTCAGCATCATGTGACATGCCATCAATATGTCAACCTATCGTACTGTTTGAGAGGGGCCACCTCTTCGCCCGAATAAAAACCACACAACAGCCCATTCTCAAGCTACTATATGCAGACTACTGTGCTCTTCTCACGCACACAGAGGACGTGCTGCAGTCACAGTTCGTCAGGCTGAAAGGGCTTTCTGTCATAAGGGAAGGGGGGCATTGGGAGCAGACCCAAATGTAAGACACAGACACTGAACTACCAGGGAGAGGACTAGGTGCATCAAGAAGCAAGGGAAGTGGGGGAGAAACAACGCCGGACAAGACTAGGATACAGGGCCTGGGCTAGGACTAGACTAGGAAAGAGGGACTTGGACAAGGAACTAGGAAGTTGGACAAGGACCCCAAGCCAAAGACTGGACAGGGACCTGGAACCTGGGTCTTGACTCAGGCTCGGACTCCGGATCCAGGCAAGAACTGGACATGGGGGCAGGACCTGGGACTCCAGGGCTGGATGAGGACATGAAGCTCAGACTTGGTCTGAGAAGAGACAGGAATGCAGAGCTTTGGTCAAGGGAGAGACAGGAACATGGAACACAGAGCCAGGACCCCTCCTTGGAAACTGGACATAGGGCCAGGACTCGTTACACAGAATGCAGAATACAACAAGACAGTTCCCAACACAAGGTAGCAGCAGACAGCCAGACCTACCTAGCAAAGGCATGGACAAAGACAGTTCAAAACAACAAAAGACAGTTCCTTATCTTGCTCCAGTGTTAGAACTTGACTGCAGTGAAGGTGAGGTGAGGCAAGGCTCCAGAAGGAAGGTGAAGGGAAGGGATACAGACAGGGGGTTTGAGCAGGACAATCCAGCAGTCAGAGGTTGAATCCTGAAGCTATTTATGAACCCAGCCCAAATGAGAATCAGCTGCCTCAGCAGAAACTGGGGAAAACAGGAAAACCTGGAATAAGGAGCATGGACCGGACCATGAACTGGAATGCAGATTTCATGGACTGGACCATGACACTTCTGGGTTTACGGTAAGTCTGAAGAAAACTATGATCCCCCATCAGAAGCCCCCTCGTGGTGTTTACAATCTACCTGGGCTCACTGTTAATGCCCACCCTCTCACCACGGTTGAGCAGTTCACCTACCTGGGCAGCGTAATTTCCAACAGCGCCACGGTAGTAATGGAGTTGACAATGGATTCGCCAGAGCTAGCAGTGCCTTCGGCCGCCCCTAGAAACCTGTGTGGAAGAACCACCAGCTGCTTGAGTCCACAAAAATCCACGTGTACAGGGCAGCCGTCATCACAACACTGCTATGTGGCTCCAAAGCCAGGCTCTTGTACTGCAAGAAAATCCGTGTGCTCAAACACTTCCATCAGAGCTGCCTCTGCTCCATCGTGGTCATCAGCTGGCACGATTACATCTCCAACAACGAGGTCCTGGAGAAGGCTCAACTTCCAGGCATTGAGTCCACTTTGCTGCTCAGGCAGCTCCACTGGTGAGGCCATGTATCTGGCATGGACAACTCCAGGTTACCAAAAGCAATGCTCTACGGAGAACTCTCTTGGGGCAAGAGAGATCACGCGAGAGGCACAAAGACCAGCTTAAGCAGCAGCTCTCTCAGACAAATATTGAGGTCAAGGTGTGGCAGCAGCCAGCTTGTGATGATCCACGGGGGAAGGCAAGAATTTTGTGGCATCTAGAAGAGCGTCAGCTAAAGAGAAGAGAAGAAGCAGGAAGGATCCTACTACACAAGTACCCGCATCCCAGCTGTTCCCATGTCCCTACTGATCCAGAGTCTGCAGGTCCAGAATTAGCCTCTACAGTCAACAATGATCGTGCTGTTGCTCCTGAAGACTCTTCTTCCTTCCTGATCTTCGCAAGTGAAGAACCCTCATCATCACTGAGCATGAAACCTTTTCAATTTCCCATACTGAATCTTTCCCTAGCATTTTACCCACTGTAGTTTTACATCCTGACATTATTGGGTTCTCACCAAATGTGTGACTTTTTCTTTTCTGGGTAATAAGTTCTGCTACTAAATAACTTGCTTCCTGCATCCTTTTACTGACTGTGACTTTGTTAACAAAAGCTTTACTCTGTTTTGGGATTTCAATAGCCATTTAAAATAATCAGCACCTTTACGTGTAATATGGCTGTGATTTGTAGTTAAGTGTTTTTTTTGTTCTGCTGGAGTCATTCCTGCATTTGTAAGCTGTTTGCCACAGACTAGGCACAGTGGAATCGGACAACTCAGATCACCAATCCATGTAAAGCCCGTTGATAAGTAACTTCCATTGTAAAGGTGGACGTTTTTGTGTCTGTTGTTGCGGTAGTGCAGTGAAATGACTCAGAAGATTGTAATTCAAAAATTACCACACTGGACTGTCAGACATGTCTGTAAATCACAGGGGTTAATAAAATATAAAAATGGGTGAGTCAACTCAATGTTCAGAAGACACACGTCACGCTCCTCATCCCCTCCATGCAATACAGTGCTCACCAATTATCAACGGCCTCCCCTAACTCGCGTCAAAAACTGAGAATGGACTCAACCAGGTAAACACGGTCGTACTGTGCACTGCCATACCGGGCTGAGAGTCATCTAACGAGATTGCTAACGGGTCTGCTCAGTCAATACCCACCACTGCGAGTGCTAGCATCATGCATCGCGCAAAGTAAAAAAAAAACACGATCTCTCGCGGAACCCTGGTTGAAAAACCCTCTTAGAGCAACACCACGTTGTAATTATCCTAGTCTAAACTATTTCACTGGTCCAATAATTTTAACCAATATTAATGGGTTCAGTGGGTTCACCTAGGGCAATCAATTCAATTTACATGGATTAATTTAAATCAATGACAGGAATGACTTTCACAAATTAATTGTATTTGAGCAGTGAACATCACAGTGAATTCTGAATGATTTTTGCAAAATTAATGCAGAGAAATTTGTGTCTAATATATATCCTAATCCATTATAGGACATTTTTCTGAAATTAGTAAAAATTGAACCAAATACATCTTAATCAGAAAATGAAGATTTCTTTTTAATTGAAACCATAATTTTTCTCCTCACTTTATTTGATGATGAGGGGAATACAGTATTTAAGCACTAATGTATTTAACGATTACCATTTTACAATCCCATTGTGGTTCTTTCTGACCTACGTAGTACTCATGTTATTTCAAACCAGTATTGGAATTATCAAACGCAGTGTTTCCTTTTAAATAGATCTGCGCCACTGCACCTTCACTACTTTGTTGATGAATAGGTGTTCCTGATGATCAAGAAGGGATATCACAAGACTGGCAAAGGCTAAGGTGAATTGTGTCATAAGATCATTGATACACAAATATCATCTAATTCATTTATGACAATAGTTTCTTTGTTGATGGTTAGGTTCTTGCATACTGTGTTGTACAATGAGACTTCTTTGTCAGCAATGGGTATGATTTGTGCACTAGCCATCATTATCCCTGTACTTTATGTTGCCTTGATGCATGCCTATTTGTAGCATATTATACCAAACTGGGATTATCTCCCGGCTGCAAGGGAAGGTTTAAATTCAGGCTTACACTTTTTTCTCTTGAGTAGTTAAAGACTAGGATGACAACTCAACGTATTGAAAGTGAGATTCAAAAACTAGAAGGTGAAAGCTTGTAGTAATGATTTGTGAAAGTAAGCTGGTAACTTTATAGCATTGGGATTGATCAGCACACCGTCATCTTTAATTTAGCTGTCAGGATTATTTGGGCGTAATTCAGAAAGGAAGCACTCTGGCACTGTAGGGTTTGCTTTACTACATGCTGAGGTCTGACATGTGTCAGCAAAGCTGGACAGTAATGAAAACCTGGGTACATTTACTCCCAATGGACTGTGGAGCAAAGGGTTAAATCTACTTGGTTGCATTCAATCTATAGGTAACAAAATATATAATTGAGTGGTCTTTCCAGTTCAAGAGCCGTCTCTATTTCCTGAGGAGACTGAGGTCCTTTAACATCTGCCGGATGATGCTGAGGATGTTCTACAAGTCTGTGGTGGCCAGTGCTATCATGTTTGCTGTTGTGTGCTGGGGCAGCAGGCTGAGGGTAGCAGACACCAACAGAATCAACAAACTCATTCATAAGGCCAGTGATGTTGTGGGGGTGGAACTGGACTCTCTGACGGTGGTGTCTGAAAAGAGGATGCTGTCCAAGTTGCATGCCATCTTGGACAATGACTCCCATCCACTCCATAATGTACTGGTTAGGCACAGGAGTACATTCAGCCAGAGACTCATTCCACCGAGATGTAACACTGAGTGTCATAGGAAGTCATTCCTACCTGTGGCCATCAAACTTTACAACTCCTCCCTCGGAGTGTCAGACACCCTGAGCCAATAGGCTGGTCCTGGACTTATTTCCACTTGGCATGATTAACTTATTATTATTTAATTATTTAGGGTTTTACATTGCTATATTTCTTCACTATTCTTGGTTGGTGCGGCTGTAACAAAACCCAATTTCCCTAAGGATCAATAAAGTCTGTCTGTCTGTCTGTCAACTCAAAATGCTTTCTCTCCAGCAACTTGTGCCATGAATATCTTGGTAGGTGTTTAGTAGACGTGTGATGATTTTCACATCAGAGATAACCATTGCAAATTTGAGCTGGGTATCCAAAGGAAATTGCAAGGTTTATAATTTTCTTTAGATTTCTGAGATCAGGTTTTCAAATGGAGGCACAATAAGCTTTTCCAGCAGGCAGCCTGTAATAAATTGAAAGTTAGATATGAGAGGACAATGTTATTTGGCGAGCATTGAAGTTCTTGCACTAGCAGTGCAAGATGGCCCTTACAATAATAGAGCCAGTGAGAGACAGCTCTTGTGTTCCAGGAGTCAAAGGATGAGCAGTCAACTTCTTTCTCTAGCAATTAACTAATTTATTGTTCAAACATTAACTTCCCATTAACAGTCCAGAAATTTGTATTATTTCATACCATAATGAATCACAAGTTAAACATCAACATACATTTTAATGAAATGCTTTACTTCCTCATGAAATCACTAAGTATTCTGCCATGTGAAAATGACTAAACTATGTATTCTTGTGATTTTATTTTTTGTAATTTA
Organism: Hemitrygon akajei; assembly: GCF_048418815.1. Classification (NCBI taxonomy): domain Eukaryota; kingdom Metazoa; phylum Chordata; class Chondrichthyes; order Myliobatiformes; family Dasyatidae; genus Hemitrygon; species Hemitrygon akajei. The sequence goes on along the minus strand of NC_133135.1, from coordinate 71,784,540 downwards.
TTTTTTTTATTGAAGTTCATCATCAAACAAACATTTCCATAAGATGTATTTCAGACATTGTACATATATATCATATAATCATATATATCACAAGTCTCCACTAAGTATTTATCTGAGGTATACACTTATAGAAAAGAGTGGAAAGAAAAAACAAGCAAAAGGAAAAAACTATGAATGTAGACCAAAGCACCAGGAAGAATTTCTCTGTTGCTCTTTACATTTGAGCTGTGGAGGTTTCACATCACCTGAGTGGGTTTGTAGAACTTCGGTCTTAACATGTTACCAGAAAAAAAATGCCTCCTCCCAAAAGTACCGAACCCCACCAAAGAGTCGATCCAGACTTGTGCTTAAGACTATGGCAAGAGTCTTAAATTTATAATCTTCTGACTCAGGCATGTGTACAGATGAAACAGCCTTTCACTCATCCTTACCTATTTCTCTTTGGATGAAATCTTCAGCTGGCACCAGTCATGATCAGTGGTAATTAGACATTTCCCTGTAGCCAGCACTCAAATTTTGGAACAAATGTGGCAGAAGTGAAGACAATTGAGTGGAAATAAGGTTTCTGGGGCAGACAGTACTGCAGGGATTAGGAAAACTATTGCGCTGAAAAGCTAAAGTATAAAATGATGCATCTGCTTTACCATAAACTGCAAACTGACTGACCAACTGCTGAGCAAAAAATAGAATCCACACTGTCTCTTTGCAGGCAGTGGAAACCATTAGTCTGTTGATTAAAAAGAGGTGCCTTTCAGAATCCTGAGGGTTTAGGAAAGAATTTATTTCTTGTAATGACAAAAATGTATAAATTTGGAATTCCTAGATATGGCCTTTTGCTGGAAGATCATAGGCTGAGGATTAAGGTAACTTTATCCAGCGTTTGTGATTATGGTTTATTTGTGTTTTGTTCATGGGAGTCCCGCAAATTTGTATATTTTATTTTCCTAGCCATCATTTTCCTAAAACAATGCTTTGTAATCTTCACGTATTTAAGGAAGGGAGCTGAAAGGCATGACTTTTTGAGGGCCTGTGAGGTTGATGATATCTCTGTGTGAAAGGGAATCAGTAACTATCTGGGTATTGTTGCTATTCAGTTGTAAAATTCTAACAGTAGCTGGTGATTCAGATTATTGTCTCCTGACTCGACTGTGTCGAGCTATCCTCCTTACACAACAGTAGTCTTCTTTTGCCATCTGGATTAGAAGGTTGAGAGGAATAAGTGAAACAAAGATGACTGATTACAGGAAATCATTTAAAAGAATGACAGTGAGGAGGAAGTCTTTAAGGACCTGGAAGGTTGCAGAACAGGAAGAATGGATTCTGGTCTAAAAACAAGGCAAGGAGGCAAAGGTAGCAAGTAAGGACCTGGAGTCACTGAGGTGAGAGAATATAGACAAGAAGTTCAAAGATTTTGCTGATGATCATAGCACAGAAATGGACATGGGATACTCAGATGACTTCACACAGGACAAGCTTTAATTATTTAGGGTCAGGAAATCTGTAAGGAAAGGATTTGAAGAACCTAGTTAGGAGATGTTTGAGCTCAGTCCCTACTGCAACAACAGAAGCTTAGCTTTTGTTAAACAATATTCGGGAAGCAGAACGATGAAGGACAGGTTCTCTGCCTGGAGGAAATTGTAGAGAGCGTGTATGCAGTGAAAAGACGAAGTAGATTCCATGGAATAAAATGGAGAAGCATTGAAGACTGTAAAAATTATTCACGATCACAAGTCCAAAATGTCAAAGGAGAAATGGAACACCACAGGGCATCTGGTGTATATGCAGCCCTACATGCTAACAGCCTCCTCAATCTTTTTGTTACATTGTCCCTTCCTAAGCAATACAAGGGGTCATTGATTAGTTCGTGGCCTAAGGTAGAAAGAGTCAATTTTAGAAAACCTAGCACATTTATTTTTCAATATAGTCCCCTCCTACATTTATACACTTAGTCCAGCGGTCATGGAACATACGGGTCCCTTCTTTGTAGAAGTGGTCCACAGCAAGGGTGATTGATAAGTTTGTGGCCTAAGGTAGAAGGAGATGAGTTATTAACTTCAAACTTTCTGCGTTATCACTCAAAGAGTTGAACAGCACGTACATGCTGTGAATCACTTCTGGAGGTCCAAGAGGCCGACCTCTACAAAGAAGTGATCCGTATGCTCCACGACCGCTGGACTGTGTGTGTAAATGTAGGAAAAATAAATGTGCTAGGTTTTCTAAAATTGACTCCTTCTACCTTAGGCCATGAACATATCAATCACCCCTCGTATGTGCAAATCTTTATTTCTCATCTGTTAGTTGTTGGTGTTTTCAGTGGTAAGTGCAAGAATCTTGTCAGCGTCACAAAGGTGCAATTAAGTAATAGTCCAGGTGACGATTTGCTTATCACTGGACAATCGTGCTTGCCCTGTATATGAAATATATCTTCGATTCTAATGAAGAAAGCTAAAATGATATAATGTCTGTTTTATCTCTTGTGCCATAGGTATTTCCCAACTGGTGGTAGTGTTTTAAGTACACAAAACATGATAGCAAAGAAGTATTGTTTAATAATATGCAGACATATGGTGCTTTGGAAAAGAGAGCACAATCTTTGTGAAGTATGCTGGCACTTTAATAAGGTAACGGCTTTTGACAAAGTAGAACATTCTGTCCCAATACATGTGCTTATTACCAGAATGTCACAGTGATAATGAAGTGCAAATGGGTTTAACTGCTGCATATGAAAGATTAATACAATTCCATATCAGCTCCAGATTTTCACCGCAATTGGGATAAATTCATGTGAACGTTTCAGTCAGATTAATGTATCTGATAACAAAGATTCAAACCAAAAGACTGTTCTAATTCTACCAGTTTTGCTTTGCAAGTTCATTGACACCAAAGGGCAAGTTAGCAGTTTGATTATCCAGAAAATTGGGCCAAGAGCTAATTAATAGGTTAACATTGCAAGAAAGGCAATTGGGGCAGAACTACTTAATACCTCTCAATTTATGCACCCTTTTCCCATTTTACCTGCAGTTTAATGATTTTGCTTTAGTATAGCTTTATTGAGAATCAAAGCGGTCAACCCTAATATAACAGACTTTTAATCCTTCTTTAGTTTTACACCATGAGAACAACATTAGCTGTTAATTTGTGCTTTTAAGAGAAATGTGACATTCGGGTTATGTTAATAACTACTGCCTGAATTTTTAATACACAAGAAACAAGCCAGCAGATTAAGGCAGAGTTTGATTTTTCGGATGTTCTGTTGTGAATGGATCACCATGAACTGAGTTACTGCATTTCACTCTTGACATTTAATACATATATGAAAATCTTCTTAGAGTCCTATTATTTCTTGGAAAATAATTTTATGTGGAGAATGTTCCTGCACAAGATTTTTGGATGCTAATTTTCCTTCCAAAGATTTTTTTTACAGTGCCCTTACTAGACTGAGCAGCCAGATCAGTTCTGTTTTTACCTGCCAAATGTTCAGATTTGGCTTTGGATGAACTATTAAAAAAGCATTGAGAATGAATTAATGAATAGCTCCAGGGGGCTCCTGGTGTCCCAGGCACTTCCATGTAAATGTGATGTTCATTATATTAGCATATTCTGGTGGAATCTGCAGTCAGGTAAATAGTCAGCGTAGTGGGTTGATATGAATTGCAAATGTTGGGAAAACTGGACTGATCTGGGAAAAGTCACAAGTTGAAATGGTCAGATAATATTCATTTTAAATATGCAATAATGTACAATGAGTGTTTTCATTCTGTAGTTATCATGAGTAGTGCCAGTTGTCACTTTTAAACATACACCTACTATTGAAATTGTGGTACTTGAAACATAATGTGCCTTTATAATTATTAAGAAGAGAGTTACTTCAAAATATTAATCTTCAGATATAACCCTTTCTGTAGGTTAGAACATAGAACATAGAATAGTACAGCACATTACAGGCCCTTCGGCCCACAATGTTGTGCCGACCCTCAAACCCTACCTCGCATATAACTCCCCACCTTAAATTCCTCCATATACCTGTCTAGTAGTCTCTTAAACTTCACTAGTGTATCTGCCTCCACCACTGACTCAGGCAGTGCATTCCATGCACCAACCACTCTCTGAGTGAAAAACCTTCCTCTAATATCCCCCTTGAACTTCCCTCCCCTTACCTTAAAGCCATGTCCTCTTGTACTGAGCAGTGGTGCCCTGGGGAAGAGGTGCTGGCTATCCACTCTATCTATTCCTCTTAATATCTTGTACACCTCTATCATGTCTCCTCTCATCCTCCTTCTCTCCAAAGAGTAAAGTCCTAGCTCCCTTAATCTCTGATCATAATCCTTACTCTCTAAACCAGGCAGCATCCTGGTTAATCTCCTCTGTACCCTTTCCAATGCTTCCACATCCTTCCTATACTGAGGCGACCAGAACTGGACACAGTACTCCAAGTGTGGCCTAACCAGAGTTTTATAGAGCTGCATCATTACATCGCGACTTTTAAACTCTATCCCTCAATTTATGAAAGCTAACACCCCATAAGCTTTCTTAACTACCCTATCTACCTGTGAGGCAACTTTCAGGGATCTGTGGACATGTACCCCCAGATCCCTCCGCTCCTCCATACTACCAAGTATCCTGCCATTTACTTTGTACTCTGCCTTGGAGTTTGTCCTTCCAAAGTGTACCACCTCACACTTCTCCGGGTTGAACTCCATCTGCCACTTCTCAGCCCACTTCTGCATCCTATCAATGTCTCTCTGCAATCTTTGACAATCCTCTACATTATCTACAACACCACCAACCTTTGTGTCGTCTGCAAACTTGCCAACCCAACTGTCTACCTCCACATCCAGGTCGTTGATAAAAATCACAAAAAGTAGAGGTCCCAGAATAGATCCTTGTGGGACTCCACTAGTCACAACCCTCCAATCTGAATGTACTCCCTCCATCACGACTCTCTGCCTTCTGCAGGCAAGTCAATTCTGAATCCACCTGACCAAACTTCCCTGGATCCCATGCCTTCTGACTTTCTGAATAAGCCTACCGTGTGGAACTTTGTCAAATGCCTTACTAAAATCCATGTAGATCACATCCACTGCACTACCCTCATCTATATGCCTGGTCACCTCCTCAAAGAAATCTATCAGGCTTGTTAGACGTGATCTGCCCTTCACAAAGCCATGCTGACTGTCCCTGATCAGACCATAATTCTCTAAATGCCCATAGATCCTATCTCTAAGAATCTTTTCCAACAGCTTTCCCAACACAGACGTAAGACTCACTGGTCTATAATTACCCGGACTATCCCTACTACCTTTTTTAAACAAGGGGACAACATTCGCCTCCCTCCAATCCTCCAGTACCATTCCCATGGACAACGAGGACATAAAGATCCTAGCCAGAGGCTCAGCAATCTCTTCCCTCGCCTTGTGGAGCAGCCTGGGGAATATTCCGTCAGGCCCCGGGGACTTATCCGTCCTAATGTATTTTAACAACTCCAACACCTCTTCTCCCTTAATTACAACATGCTCCAGAACATCAACCTCACTCATATTGTCCTCATCGTCATCAAGTTCCCTCTCATTGGTGAATACCGAAGAGAAGGCCTACATTGAAGTCCTCGCTCACTTCCACAGTCTCCAGGCACATCTTCCCACCTTTATCTTTAATCGGTCCTACCTTCACTCCTGTCATCCGTTTGTTCTTCACATAATTGAAGAATGCCTTGGGGTTTTCCTTTACTCTACTCGCTAAGGCCTTCTCATGCCCCCTTCTTGCTCTTCTCAGCCCCTTCTTAAGCTCCTTTCTTGCTACCCTATATTCCTCAATAGACCCATCTGATCCTTGCTTCCTAAACCTCATGTATGCTGCCTTCTTCCACCTGACTAGATTTTCCACTTCACTTGTCACCCATGGTTCCTTCACCCTACCATTCTTTATCTTCCTCACCGGGACAAATTTATCCCTAACATCCTGCAAGAGATCCTTAAACATCGACCACATGTCCATAGTACATTTCCCTGCGAAAACATCATCCCAATTCACACCCGCAAGTTCTAGCCTTATAGCCTCATAATTTGCCCTTCCCCAATTAAAAATTTTCCTGTCCTCTCTGATTCTATCTTTTTCCATGATAATGCTAAAGGCCAGGGAGCGGTGATCACTGTCCCCTAGATGCTCACCCAGTGAGAGATCTGTGACCTGACCCGGTTCGTTACCTAATACTAGATCTAGTATGGCATTCCCCCTAGTCGGCCTGTCAACATACTGTGACAGGAATCCATCCTGGACACACATAACAAACTCTGCCCCATCTAAACCCTTGGAACTAATCAGGTGCCAATCAATATTAGGGAAGTTAAAGTCACCCATGATAACAACCCTGTTATTTTTGCACCTTTCCAAAATCTGCCTCCCAATCTGCTCCTCGGTATCTCTGTTGCTACCAGGGGGCCTATAGAATACCCCCAGTAGAGTAACTGCTCCCTTCCTGTTCCTGACTTCCACCCATACTGGCTGAAAAGAGGATCCTGCTACATTACCCACCCTTTCTTTAGCTGTAATAGTATCCCTGACCAGTAATGCCACCCCTCCTCCCCTTTTCCCCCTTCTCTATCCCTTTTAAAGCACTGAAATCCAGGAATATTGAGAATCCATTCCTGCCCTGGTGCCAGCCAAGTCTCTGTAATGGCCACTACATCATAATTCCATGTATGTATCCAAGCTCTCAGTTCATCACCTTTGTTCCTGATGCTTCTTGCATTGAAGTACACACACTTTAGCTCTTCTACCTTACTACTTGTACACCCTTTATTCTGCTTCTCTTTCCTCAAAGCCTCTCTATATGTTAGATCTGGCTCTACTCCATGCACTTCTTTCACTGCTCTATCGCTCTGGGTCCCATCCCCCTTGCAAATTAGTTTAGGTTGCTTGGGTAAATCACATCCTTGTTATTTTGAAAGAACCTCCTGCAACAACACTGACAGCTCCTGTAGGATGCCCTGCAATGACTTCCAATGACATATTTAAGATGATATTAAGAGCAGGAGATAAACATGTCAACATCTAACGTAGTTTAATGATAAACCGTGGCACTGGCCCAGTTTAGGGGATGTTGCATCAAGACTCTTTCCAAAAGAGCAGACTTAAGCAAAAATTCAATTGGAATGTTTTATAATGTGGGTCACAATGCCTTTTTGTGAGACGTAATTTAAAGAAAGTATTAATCTGCAGTTCTGAACTTAATCAAGTTTGCACAAAGAAGAAAACAGTAATTCAGTAATTGCCGTGCAAAATAATATTTGAATCAATTTATTCCAGCAGTTATTCTGACTGGGCGCACATGACTGCAAGCTACAGGTGTGTTTGGATGGCATTGACAGCAAGAATCAATCCCAAGTGCCCACGAATAATTTAAAAATCAATGCAAATTTCAACACACTTTCCAGCATAGATTACCAGTGATATTGTGTGCTCAATAGTTCTTTTTTTGGTTCTTATGTGTTCTCAACATTTATACTTGCAAATTTGATGAATAACTTTGTTTTCTAGTTTTTAATTTGAAAATAACGAAAATTCATTCTTTTCAAAAAGAAAATTGTCGATCTACAAACAAAATCTGCGAATATGCTTCAGAAAGTACTTCACTGGTGGTAAAAATGTTATTGGATGCCAGTCGTGAACAGTATGTCTGTCTTTTATAGGCTTGATATGATGATAAATGATTTGCTTTAAAAGCAGAATAAAGTTATTTATATTTTGTGTTAGCATTCTCTCTTAAATTGTTAATGGTTATGGTTCCCAGGGAGCCAAGCATCCAATTTGTCTTTTCTAAGTGACTTTTCTTTACCTAATGGCAGATGGAGTTTAATGCGGACAAGTGTGAGGTATTGCACTTTGGAAGGAAAAACCAAGGTAGAACATACAAGGTAAATGGTAGGACACTGAGGAGTCCAGTAGAACAGAGGAATCTGGGAGTACAGATACAAAATTCCCTAAACGTGGCGTCACAGGTAGATAGGGTCGTAAAGAGAGCTTTTGGTACATTGGCCTTTACAAATCAAAGTATTGAGTATAAGAGTTGAAATGTTATGGTGAGGTTATATAAGGCATTTATGAGACCAAATTTGGAGTACTGTGTGCAGTTTCGGTCACTGAATTACAGGAAGGATATTAATAAAGTTGAAAGAGTGCAGAGAAGGTTTACAAGTATGTTGCCGGAACTTGAGAAACTGAGTTACAGAGAAAGGTTGAATAGGTTAGGACTTTATTCCCTGAAGCGTAGAAGAATGAGGGGAGATTTGATAGAGGTATATAAAATAATGATGGATATAGATAGAGTGAATGCAAACAGGCTTTTTCCACTGAGGCTAGGGGAGAAAAAAACCAGAGGACATGGGTTAAGTGGGAAAAGTTTAAAGGGAACATTAGGGGAGGGCTTCACACAGAGAGTGGTGGGAGTGTGGAATGAGCTGCCAGATGAAGTGGTAAATGCAGGCTCACTTTTAACATTTAAGAAAAACTTGGGCAGGTACATGGATGAGAGGGGTATGGAGGGATATGGGCCAGGTGCAGGTCAGTGGGACCAGGCAGAAAAATGGTTCGGCACAGCCAAGAAGGGCCAAAAGGCCTGTTTCTGTGCTGTAATGTTCTATCGTTCTATAAAATTAAGAGTGTGGATACGCTATTTAACACTGAAATGCATTTCCACTGATCCAACTGTCTTTTTACATCCACACTTTGCAATTGGAGTGGAGTTTATGCTCTGGTAGGGCAAACAACATGGGCAACTGTTCCCTCCTTGGTCAGCTGTACTGAGGGTAACTGCAGCACAACAGTTGCTGTGATCGGTTTACTCAGCACAGGCTATCGATGGAATCTCAAGCAGTGTGCCTTTTGCCGACTTGATAACACATAGCTAGTGGAAGCGACTTGTAAAGGATCAGCGAGGGAGTTCCCCTGCCTGCTACCGTACAGAGCAATGAATCACCACTTAACTCATTGTGTCAGGAGGCCTGCTTTCAAGTGAAATCCATTTGTTCTTTTGGCTGAGGAAGAAACTCACCAAATGTATAATTCTTGTACAAAAACTTGCATTGACAGTTTCTCAAAGAATTGGGATTATTATTGTTCTAGGAATTGTTGATAATTGCACAGGACTTTCACAGATGTTGTCCCAGTTGAAAACTTTTTACCTGAAAAGGCATGAATTGTTTTGTTGCACTTGGAAAACATATTCTTTTGTGTTTATCCCGTGGGTCAAATCCTGGTATTCCAGAAATATATTCCACAGCAGTGATATGAAGTTCAACCATTCACTAACCACATGTTGTTTCATGAATCATTTTTTAAGTCACAAAGTAATAGATTCACCGGGGATTTCAAACCTCTCTTTTTATTTCTGAACACCTGAATTGAGTCAAATGTTCAAAGAGTTTCATGAGCTTATTTTAAACCTAAAGCTTGTATTTATTTACATTTTAATTGAGGATAATAGCTGTTTGTATGACCATAAAATGGCACTATTATAAATTAAAACAAGTAATGATAATAGACAGAATTTCAAATGTAACGCAGGGCTGCACCACCCTTTTTCAGAAATTTGTTAAGCAACTGTACTCTTTGAAAAAAATGAAATGGAAAAGCCTTTGGAAAATAAATGATCCCTTTTTAGCAATTCAGAAATGCATTTACAATATTAAAAGCTGAATAAAAATGTTAATGTAACCTTTTAAAATGCACTTCACTCACTTGCTCTAAATGATATTTAATACATAAATAATTGGCATAGAAATGATTTGCCTCCACATTCTAAGTTTTTTGTAGGTTTGACTTGTCCAATATATCTAGGCTGGTGGAAGTGTGAAAATTATTGCAGTAAAGTTAAATTTAAATTCAAGCCACTGTGCCTTCATTAACACTTTCAAAATCCTAGCTCTGGTTTCATTTCAAGTAATCCTCTGTCATATTTTTAAAATACATACTTAATGCTTCAGAATTATGGTATGCCTGCGAAGTAACCAGCTTGTGTGTTTGTTCTTCCAAGAAACTGCTGCTGCCATTATTAACGGACAAGTGTATGAATTTGAATAATATCCTGTTGCTAATTCAACACACTTCCAACACAGAGTTGAGTGTAGGAAGTGAGAAATTTAAACTCTGGCAGCTTAAAAGATTTGGTTAGAATCAAAGAGTTTGGCACAAATTCCCAGTTATAATCTCTCCTTCCTCTAGGTCTTTATCCAGACCTGAAGGAAAAACTTTCAAAGTCAACTAATGTGACATGTTCAAACTTCAGGGAAAAGTTTGAATCAGTTTCTTTAAAAATGTAATGATACATGCAACATGTTGTCATGTCTGGATTCCTCTTGTGTTGCTGCTTGCTTAAACAAATAGAAATATAAACAGAATGTGCTGCTTTTGATGCATTAACTCACAGACGTCTGGGTAAAACAACGTAGAAAAAAAATCACCTGATTCACTTAATTTCTTCAAGCAATCCTGAAGATTGATCAACCTAGCCTTTCAAAAGCTAATGATATAAAAGCAATTAAACATGAAATTTATAGAAATGATTAGTTATGTTAATATTCAATTCCACCATTGCTCTAAGTTTTAAAATCTCTCATCCAATTTTTCATTGAATTTTTTTCTGCAAGGTGCACCTAACATCTCAGGTTTGTCGTATTAATTCCAGTACATTATTTCTCTACATAAGGAACTGTACATAAACTTAGCCCACATTTTGCTCTGCAATGTTAGCTCAATTTAATTGCTGTCAAATATAATATATATTTTATATTCTGAATTATAGTCTTTCTGCTGTCACCTGTCTGTAATATACAGTCCTCATAGAGCTTAACACAGTATAATAACTTGTAGCATAATTATATATTATTTTTGGTGCATAAACAAAGTTGATTGCATCCTGGAGATGTCCATCTTTAGGAAGTCTTTGTTTTCACAATGTCTTCCATCCTGACTTTGGTTCTATCCTGAGTTATTTTAATTTCTCTACTATTAACTGGGACTCTCTCAGTGCCAGGGGCATGGTTGGGGCAGTAGTTGTTAGGTGTAGCCAGGACAGATTCTTGAAACAATATGTTGAGAATCAGGCCAGGGGATGGGACCATTCTAGACCTGATATTAGGGAATGAGTCTGGTCAGTTGATTGAAGTTTCTGTGGGAGAGGTTCCTGGGAACAATGACCATAATTTTATAAGATTGTTATGGATAAATACATCCTTGTGTGAAAGTGTGAAATTGGGGGAATTATAACCATATTAGACAGGAAATGAAGAAGGTAAATTGGGGCAGCAATTTGTGGGTAAATCCACATATGACATATCAGAACCTTTTGAAGACTAATTGATTTGATTTCAGGACCAATGCGTTCTGTAAGGGTGAAAAAACAGGGTAGGCCAAGTACGGGAACCCTGGATGACAAGAGATACTGTAACTTTAGTAAAAAGGAGAAAGAAAATGAGGCTTAGGAAGCTGAAATCAAATATGTCAAATACTTGAGGACTTTAAGGTGAGAGAGGAAATTTTAAAAGCAGATTTGCTTGGCATTTTTATTTTGAATACAGAGAGTGGTAGGTTTTCACAACACATGGATTGGTGATGGAAGCAGATACAAAAATGCTTAAGAAGGATTTAACCAGACACAGGAATAGGAAAGAATAGAGTGATATGGCCCACTGCTGGCAGATGGGAATACTTTATTTAGACATCATGGTGGGTGCAGACATGTTCCTACGCTGTAGAACTGTATGTTTCAATTTGTCACGTAACGGCCTTCAGAAGCACAAGCTGATAAGATAGTTAAGATAGCAGTAGTGTTAGGGGACTGAGTTCAAGAGCCTTGAGGTAATGTTGCAACTCTATAAACATCTGTTTCGACCACTCTTGTAGTATTGTGTTCTGTTCTAGTTGACTGATTATAGGAAGGATGTGGAAGCTTTAGTGGAGAGGAGATTTACCAGGATGCTGCCTGCATTAGAGGATAGGTCTTATGAGGAAAGGTTGAGTGAGCTAGGTCTGAGGCCAGTGGGCTCCCATAACATCCAAGGTTCAGCCTCCTACATTTTGCACTTGGATAACCTACTGGTTTCCCATCAACCAGTCTGTAGTGATGGCATCATAGTCTTCTTTGATCTCCTTTCATTAGGTGTGAGGCAGAGCTCACATGAGAACTGGGAACCACGGATATTAAGGTGCAAATGGAAGGTCAGCGCAGGTATGATGGAGAAATTACAGGCAGGATGCGGGCATTACCGCTTAGACAAAGACATGAGGGAAGCAGGGAATTTGCTCAGATACAGGTTAGAATTGCAACTTTGCCACGATCAGGGATCATAGATTAGGCTAGGAAATGGGATGGAGGTCACAGTCAGCACCTGCTACAGAAGGAAACTTGACAAGAGTATGGAGCCAGAGTTGGACTACTTGGGCAGAAGATTGAAGATCAACTTAGGAGAGCAGATCAGACATTAAGCATGGTGGGGAGTTGGATGACAGAGTGAAGATGGGAATTGCACTGATTATTAAAGGATGTCCTGGTCGGAACTGGACTTGCGATTGGTAGTCAGGATCAGATAGAGGCTGGTGGTCAGAATGGGATGGCAAGCTTGGAATTAATACACAACTTGGATTGGAGGTTTGGCACATAAAAGTTACTGGATCTGGTTTGGACAGTGAATCTGAGGCTGGAGATCGAAAGTCAGGGATTGAAGACTAGGTTCAGACTGGGATTGCAGTCTGCTTGGATGTGGGACCAGAGGTCAAACTCAGATTCTGAATTGCTGGGAGTGCTTGCAAAATTGGTCAGAGGATATCAAATTTCAGACCCCACTAAAGGAATGGAGCTGTGATTCGGAAAAGATATTCAATAGTGGGCTTGCATACAGGATGGGAGAATGGATACGAATGGATGGTTGAAGGAAGCAAGGGCTTTGGACATCAGGGTACATAGGGATTTCAGACATCAGATGGACAGATATTTTGGAGACCTTGCTCAGTGAGAAGGGGATTAACTTTCAGAGCTTGGGGTTATTGGCTAGGGAAGTGCTTGTCAATCTAAAATAACCATTGGTGTTGGTCATCGGCACTAATGTGCCAACAGGAAGCCTGGTGGGGGGGGGGGGGGTAGATGATGGCTGAATCATCTCCATGTACAAGAAAGAGAACAGTGCTGCTCTGATCTCTCTGGTGGAACCCTGGTATTTCACAAGACTGAGAATAGCTTCAGTGTGAGATGGTGTTTGCAAACTTATATAGCCATTTGGTGGAGATCATTCTGACTCGTTGCACCACCACCTGGTATGAAGCCTTCAGTTCACAGAATCACAAGAGGCTGCAGAGTGTGTAGACCCCGCCAGTTCCACCACAGGCACAGCCCTCTCTGCCATTGAGGACATTTTCATGACACAGTGCTTCAAGAATGTGGCATCCATCATTAAATACCCTCAGCACCTGGGACTTGCCCTCTTCTCACTGCTGCCATTGAGGAAGAAGTACAAGACCCCCATTCAAGCATACAAAAAGAGCTTCTTCCCCTCCGTCAGATTTCTGAATGGTCCACGAACACTACCTTGTTACTCCTTTTATTGTTTGGACTATTTGTTTATTTTGTAATTTATAGTAATTTTATATCTTTGCACTGTACTGCTGCTGCAAAAGCAAATTCAACGTCATTACAGGAAAGTGATAATAAACCTGTTTCTGAAATCATTGCACCCACCAAGACATTTAGAGACTCTTTATACTGCTATCCACAGATTAGGCTTGAAGCAGCTTCTAAGGAATACTTAAAGGAGCAGTGAATGGTTTGGGGAGAGAATTGCATTTCCAGTTTGGGTGTGTGCTGCAGGAAGCAGATGTATCCCGTCTTCTGTAAATACCTCCATCTGCACCTTATACAGACCGGTGGCTAGTGACAATTTGATGGCCCCTCCTTCTCCAGCACCTAGGCAAGCAAGCCACAGCTGCAGTGCAGAGTTTGAATGGAATATATCATCAGCATGTCTCAAGGCCCAGAGGAAAGAGCATTTAAAATGTGAGGGATTGCAGCTGGAGAGTCCTGCCAAGATGGGGGACCTATGGGTGCAGGGCTTGACAAGTATGAGAGGAATGGATTAACCCCCCCCCCCCATGCAGATTATAACCAAGATAACAGAGCCTCTCTCTGTGTTTAACTAAAAATTGCACGAGGTACCATAGGGCAGGTAGATTATTTGGAGGCAGTGGGTGAGGGGGATGGTCCCTATCTGCTGTTATTCATTTGCTTTCAGAACCGAAATACATTTCCACAGGGTTCACATGATGAAGATTCAGCGGAGCCAGCTGGGTAACACATTAACATACTCTGTTTTTAAAATGGTGACAAGGGAAGTTGTATTTTTACCCATTTTGTGCTGTGTGTTCTCCATCTGCTCAGTACTAATGAGATGGTCCCATTGGTTAAAGTGACTTTCAACATTGTGACCTCTGACATTACAAGAATTTTTGGTGTTTACTGCAACTCTTCCCCAGGTAGTGCTCTATGGGCCTGTAACGCTGAGTGCCTTACACAGCTCAGCAATTTCATCTGCTTCCACAGCACAGCTGAAAACCATCTCCTTTTCACTTGGGCCCCATTCTTTTTCCTCCTTTGTTAACCTCCCTTCCATCTGAGTTACTGATCCGCCATGTCGTGATAAGCCGTGGTACTTTGTGGTCTTCACTCGCTGACCCAGTAACTATTTTCTGCATTGAGGCCACAGGGATCAGACTGCAATAAGATGGACTACCCATCCATCTGCACCAACACCTCAACATTCTTTGGCTGATCCTTTGCCTCTGTGCCATTTTCCAGCACTGGCCCATCTCCCTTGATCCAAAAGGTCTATCAATCTCTGTTTTGAGTATACTTCTGAGTGAAGAAAAAAATCCTATTGAAAATCTAAAACCCAAAGCTGTCAGAAATACGAAATAAAATGCTGGAAATAACCAAAACATCAAACAGCATTTTTGCAGAGAGATAAGAAATTACTTTTTACACAAATTTCTTCTCATCTCAGTCTTGAGTGGCTCATTGTTTTGTTTTGAGACTAGGCAATATGATCCTTGCAACTGCCTTGTCAAGACCTGTAAGAATTTCGTACATTTCAATGATGACATATTTTACTCTTCTAAATTCAAGAACATCAAGCTGATCTGCTTAGTTATTTGTATGACCAAGATATCATTCCAGCAATGATTAAGAAATGGTCAAACAAGCTTATCTTTCCATCAGCGTACAGTACTCCAGCAGCAGTCTCAAAAGGGCCCCATGTAAATCAAGTGTTATGTATGATGGTATTCAAGATGAGTACCCTGTTTGTCTTCCAAGTTGCTTGCTTCACCTGCATTTAACCTTTATTGATTATTGATTTGTGTAGGATTAACATCTTATTATTGGAGATCATGATCTCTGGGGGCTTTGCTATTGCTTGCATGGTGGGTGGTGGGGGTCGATGCTTTTGCAGGAACAACTGGTGGCAGTGGAGGGGGAGCGTCGGTGCTTTTGCTTCTGCTGTGTGTGGGAGAGGGGAGCTGGCCTTTGGGTTTCTAAAGTTTTCTGTCATTCAGTCTTTGGGATTTTCTTTGTTTCGTGAATGTTTGTGATGCGTAAGGATTTCAGGTTGAATACTGTATGCATTCTCTGATATTAAATTGAACCATTGAACTATTGAAGAACTACTCTACATTTGTATTCTTCTCTCTAGTGGATGAATGCGTCTTTTCACATTGTACCCACTGGTTTTGTACTCACCCATGTCTGTATCTCTCTGACGTCTCTGTGTATCAGCAAATGTGTATACTGTATATTGCATTGTGTCCCGCATCCAGGTCATTGATAAAGATGTGACCCAATATCAATCCCTGCAGCACCCTACCAGTCACAACTTCCCAACCTATTATCACTCTCATTGTTTGTCTGATTTTCCATTGGCCATTTGAAGACTTCTAGTGGTCCAAGCATGCACATCAGCTGGTTTGCATTCATCCAAATATCAAAAAATAGATTCCTTAAACATGGTATCTCTTTCTTGAGTCCATGTTGAGTTGCTACAGTCCTGTAATTATTTTCACAGTACTTTGTTACCACTTCCTTGACAGTAATCTCTAGCATTCATTCTATTCAAAATAACTGTTTTCTCTCTCCCTTCTTTCTGAACTACGTGGCTACACTTTTATCTTCAGATCTGTGGGGAAACTATTCTAGAACCAGTAGAAATGTGGAAGCTGAAAGCCATTTCCTCTTGTAGTTCTATAGCCACCTGTCACAAGTCATCAGGTTCAGGAGTTTGATTGTTCTTCAGTTCCATTAATTTCCCCAGAACTAAATGTATACAAATGTTGACTTCTTATTCATTCAGGATTTGCAGTCCTCCATTATTTCCTGGAGGCGTTTTGTTTTGTTGTCCATAACGACTGATAAAAAGGTATTTAAATTTTCTGGAGCTTCTTTCTTCTGTAATATTATTTCTCTTGCCTGAGTTAGTAAGAGACCATCATGATTTTTAGTCAAAATTTTCTTTTTATACTGAGTATTTTGTAGACTACAGTATGTTTGAATTCCTTGATGGATTACCCTTATGTTTCACTTTCCTTTTCTATATTGTTGCCTTGATTACCCTACGCTAAATTTCAAAGTGTTTCCATTCTCTTGCAAACAACTTCTTTTGAAAACAGTATGATTCCCGTTTAGTCTGACTCTATCTTCAACTTTTTGACCTATCTATTTACTAGGCCCTTCCGGCCCGCGCCACCCAGCTCCACACGTGACTAATTAACTTACAAGCACCTGCAACTTTGGAATGTGGGAAGAAACTGGAGCATCCAGAGGAAACCTACACATTTGTGAGGAGAATGAACAAACTCCACAGAGGCAGTGGTGGGAACTGAACCGGGGTCACTGGCGCTGAAATAATGTTACACTAACTGCTACACTACCATGCGGATGGGAGCGTGCCACTTTTCATGTTGGGTTATTAGGTTCAGTACGTTATTTACAAACTATTATTATGCTAATAAATGACAGATTTACTGTCATGCTTATCAGCGTTTTTCCCAGTCTACCACATCCAAATCATGCCTCATACTTTCATAGTTTGCCTTGTTCAGATTAAAGATCCTGATGCTTCTGCTGCTGCTTGTGTGTGGGATGGGGAGGGAGCGCTGGGGTTCTGGAGTTAATATCGTTCAATCTTTCGGGTTTCTTGTTTCGTGGATATCTCTGTAGAGTGTAGGAATTTCAGGCTGTATACTGTAGACATTCTCTGATATCAAACTGAACCATTTGGTTTTGTATTCGATTAAATCTCGTTCACTCTGTGCCTATAGGGTCACTTTTCACTTTGCGCTCCATATCTGCTAAATCATCAGTGAATTCCTCATTACACAATGTAAGATCTAAAATTGTCTATTCCTTGTTGTTTGACAACCACCTCATATATTCTGTGAATTCACTATTTCCGATAATTTAGTTTATTCTGTCTGTATGTAGATTAAAATCCCCAATGATTATTCATTCTATCTACTTGAAACATGCATCTCTAATTTTCTGGTTTATACTATGTCCTGCTTTGCCACTATAGTATGGGAGCCTATATATAATTCCCACTCATGTTTATGATCTCTTAGCTATGGACTGACTGATTCTATTTGCCTGATTTTTCTCAATTACGACCTTTCCTCTCTAATCCCTTTACACTATTGTACTGTCTGAAATACCATGCCTGGCATTAAGTTCAGAACTGTACCAGGTCTGAATATGAAAACCACTGGAATATCTCTTTAAATTCTGGCTTTTCATTTGCAATGGAACCAGCTTAGATGTGCATTTTGTTTGGCATAGATGACTAGCTCAAGAAAGGTCTGTCAGCAGATGTTAAAGTGAGGATGCTGGGAGCGTTGAACACAACAACTCTGATGTATTTTAACCTGCCCTGGCATTTTCTTAAGTCTCTAAAAGTACTGTGAAAGAGGAGTATTCTGTTAGGAATCCCATTGTGGCTTCAATACAGCTGTGGAGATAAAGGCAGAGAAAGAGTGATTGGAACAAAAAGTTCAAACCAGATAAACAATAGAGAAATAGTCTGAACTTGATCATCGAATCTCCTTTTGGAGCCCTTGGAATGTATTTCTGATTGCAACATGTGCACCAGCATTTTGAACTGCCCATTATCTGAAAGTATGAAAACCCTCTGTAAATTCTGCCTTGTCAAGAAACAGCATAAATAATACAGTAAGCTCATAGCACAATCATTCCCGTGTAATGAAGCTGCTGCCTGAGTCAGGAGATGGCTTTCTGATTGAGCATTCACACTTCCCGCAGACAAGTACAATGTGCAGCATGCGCAGGAATCGGGTCTTGCTGAGTTCAGCCTTTTCCGTTTCATCCGGGCTGCCAGGACTCAGAGAGTGATGGAGCTGAAGCTGGACTTTCTCACCCGAGGACGTTGAAAGCTGTGGCTCTGCACCCTGTACACATTGATGCATTAAAGGGACGAGGGAGGGAAAATCGACTCCAGAACTGGACAAGCACTCAGAAGCCTCTCCACTGCTCAGGACTGTCATTTAATCTTTGGAATCCTTGGGACAACAGCAGGCTTCTGACAATGTAGTGCGAAGCATAATTCAACCCCGGATTATGCTTTTGCAACCATCAATGTTAATAGTTGTGCAGAGTTAACAGAAGAAGAAATGACGCTGCCCGGATATTAACTATTCTGAGGGAATAAATCAGAGCTCATGTTTTGTCAACAATGGTTTGATTTTTGCCTTCAAATAAAATTTGAAAGTGACACATCTGCTGACTCTGAAACATTTTTGGGAGGGAATGTTTAGAAGTGGTAATTTCTCATGGAAGCTTTCACATGCAGGTTCTGCCAAGTTGCTTCCTTACCCACTACCAGCCTTGATTGTACTGAACTGACGCCACAAATATAGCATCGGTTTATCAGCATGACACATTGTTGGCTTCTCATGTTCCTCACTCACAATGTATGTGCGCATTGTGCTCCCTTCTTTGAGGACCCCTTGTGAGCACTTGATGTTCTGCTATAACTGTTTCCCTACTAACGTAGCAAGGCAGCAGTGTTCTCTGCAGCTTAAGGGATCAGTGCTGTCTGTGATTGATCAGTTGTGCGAATGTTTACATCCTCCAGCAGAGTATAAGGAGCCCTTGGTACAGTTCAGGCATGATTTGGTTCAGCAAGCAGCGACCAAGTTACAAGCAGCAGCTCTGCGTGGGTCACTGCCTTGACCTGTTCACTAATGCTGCAGCCGAAACTCAGCCCCAGATGCAAGTATTGCTCTGAGCGTTGCAGCCTGAGACTCTCCCTTCTCAAATTCATCCTTTTTCTCTTTCAACGCAGCACTGTAATTAATTGTTAATCGAGCACATACTACATTCTGCATGATTTTGATGGCAGTTATTTTTACGGGAGGTCGTTCTGATAACTGGGCAACAGTGACTGTTATATCACGTTGTTCACAGTTAAAAACAATTCTCAATCCACAGGCATTTTGCCAGCCCATTATTCTGTACTAACACCTAGCCAGCGTAAACCATTTGCTGTTAATGCTGTCACGAAAGGGTCTTTTTGTAGCATAGTGCAGCTCTTACTGACGTATTTAGAACATGGAGAGAAATTACGGTCAAACATCTCTCTGCTGAGCATCAGTATCATGTGTTGATTGGTATTTTGACCACTTTCTCAGTAAATTGATATTGCACTCATCCCTGCATTAGTAATATAAGGACAAATGCAGTATACCTTTGCTTTTATTTTATCTGCCGACAGCTATCCATTTCTCTTCCCCTTTCCTCAATAGGCTGCCTTCTCTACCATATCTTTCATCAAGTGGGAGTCTGGGTGAATAGTCTGTGAACTCCCATGTGAGAAATAACACTCTGTGCCGTTCGGCTGACAAGAAATGCACTTCCTGTAGGGCAACAGGGTCAAAGCCAGCTTTCCTCTGAAGTGAGGTATTTTGTCCCACAACATGCCCTATCAAGCCGACTGGCTCGATCTTATCGGATTTATTTGCTCCATTTGTCATTTCAGAAAATATGGAGGACCATTTCAGTTTTTTTAGCACCAACTCTCTGTCACTGGGTTTTAATGCGACAATATTCATCAAATGAATTACTGAACAAGCTGTCAGAAATGCCCAAGTCCAATTTAATTCCATAATAGATCAGAATTAGATGGTCAGGTGCTTTATCCAAGACATTGCTCACTAATGACCAGCATCATGACCTACAGGCCTCCATAACTCTCATACATGATCATGAAATTTCAAAAAATATTACCTTTAGAGGTGTTGCTGTTATTTGTTCGTAGATAACTAACTTGATGACCCCTTTATCTCAAATTCACTGCAGCTAGGCTTTCCTCAAGTGTGTATGTATCCACATGGCTTCTCCCACGTTCCTGCACAGTTTAGATGTTGCAGGCTCGAAGCCTTTGGTTTATCAGCTACTTTGTGTCTTGCAGATACAGCCGGCAATTAATTTAGTCCTTAATACAGATACCCTCTGTTTGACCAACAAAACTGCTGTTTGCGCTCATTGTAGTGAGCGGCTAGGTTAACGACGCCATTAAGCTTAAAAGATCACTTGTATTGATAAATTGGCACTGTGCACTGCAGCCCACACTCAAAAGAATAACTTAAATCTCAAGCTCATTAATGTTCACTGAGGGAACAAAATAAATCTGTAGTCGACAGAATGGTTAAAGAGAGACTAGCAGAGAAAATGAAACCAATTTTATTACTGAATGTATCTTATTTTCCAAAAAAAAATTCATTCAAATCAGCCGTTTTTCATCAGGCACCTGAGATAAAAGCTTATTACCTATTGCTTTATTGGGTAAATTGAAAACCATCTGATAGACAGTACCAAGAAAAATAAACCAAATGAGAATCATTGCCAACAGGAATGAAAAGTGCCTTTACCCTTTTCCCTCAGCTTTTTTTTTCAGTTTTGCTGAGTTTTCAATTATCCTGTTTTCATAGTTTTCAACTGCCTCAGCTCTTCTTGTCTGTCACTGCACAACAGCTCCAATGACCTTTCAGTCACACTTTACTTTCAGCACAGCACATTTGCATAGTAATGATCCCCTCCTTTATATAACTGCAGAACAAGGCAGAAGCAATTATTTCAACTGCGCTCTCCTTTAAACATATGACAGACTTCGCTTTTTCCACTGTGTTTATGTTTAGAAATTTTCCAGAAAATATTAATTTTAGAGTATTGTCTTAAAATTCTGGGCTAACAAGCAATTACAGTGAAAGTTGAATACATTTATGTAACTTTAATGGTGCATCAGACTCCTATGCACTATATAAACTCCTTTTAAAAGCCCTGCCAACAATTGCAGAAATTCTACCTTCTTGCTTCTGATTGCAAGCCTCCAAGAAAGGGAGCTTACGTTTAAGGTCAAGGTGTAAGATGGCAGAGAGATTTCATAAAATAGAATTCCATTGAGTGGTCAAGCTCGTGCTTTGTTTTGGTGGGCAGGATCAATAGTTCTGATTTTTACTTGTTAGACAGACTAATAATTCAAATCTGAATGATGATTTGAAAGGAATCATGAATATAGCCCCAATTTAGCCTGATTTAGTTTCAGGAGGCTTTGAAGCAGATTGTTATAGAGACATTGCGAGGTACAGCATTGGAAACCAGCCCCTTGATCTACGAAAGTCCACACCAACTACCAACCATTTGTTATTAATTCTGCTTTTATTCTCATTGACTCTTGCCAGATTCTATCAAGCCCCTACACAATGGGGGCAATGTAAAGAGGTCTATCACCCTACTGATCTGCAGGTTACAGTGAGAGAGGAGAAGTTCTACACAGACCTAGGTACACAGGCATAAACCTGGGTCTCTGTCTTCATGAGGTGGAACTCCACTAATGGTCTGAGGAGCGCTGCAGGGTGAAGATAGATAGATAGATAGATAGATACTTTATTCATCCCCATGGGGAAATTCAACTTTTTTTCCAATGTCCCATACACTTGTTGTAGCAAAACTAATTACATACAATACTTAACTCAGTAAAAAATATGATATGCATCTAAATCACTATCTCAAAAAGCATTAATAATAGCTTTTAAAAAGTTCTTAAGTCCTGGCGGTTGAATTGTAAAGCCTAATGGCATTGGGGAGTATTGACCTCTTCATCCTGTCTGTGAATATTCCTGCCTTAAGTTAGCTGCAGCACTCCAACTGCAATTTTCCATATAACTAGAGGGAAGTTCCCACACCCACCCTCCACCCACTTTCTTCAGGCTCTGAATAGACTGGACAAACAGTCTTAAAGGGTTTGTTGAAAACTGCTCATGGAGTAGCCCAGGTAGGTATAGTTGGTGGTTTCATCTGTTATGTGTTGTTACTCCAGAAACTAATTGAAAGCAAAACACAGGATAAGGGATGGTGTTTTCTTTTACTTAATGAGGCACTCACATGGCATGAAGACATATGCCATTCATGTACTTCTTACATATAACCCATAATGAAATATGTAAACAACAAAGAATGCTTAATCAAACAATATTACTCAAATATTACTGAAATATTAAATACACTGTACTCCACTGTGCTTAGGGAAAAACTCAAACTCAATACAGAATGCATCTCAACTTAAAGGATGTAACATATTTCTCTCTAGTCATGTTATATACTGTAGTACAGTTACTATATAATACAACTATGTAGTATATGTACAGACCCAGCACAGTAAATTTTAAATTGCCCCATTCAGGCCTAAAGATTTAATAGTTGCGGAGGATTTCTTACTCTTGTGGGATCATCTCTTTCCTGACAGGTGGGAGGGGGGGTGTCACTCTGCTTGGCAGGTGAGACTTGTGGCTGTGAAGCAATCTCAGGTTCTGGGATCCCCTCTGCAGTGTAACAGTTGACCCCGGGACTGCAGGAAATAGTTCTTAGAACTCTGGGCACCTTTCCTCTCCTCAACTGATCAAAGTGTTATATCCAGATGACATTAGATGCAATCTCCACTGTGTAGGAGAGTGGTCCAGTTGTATCCTTAATCTTTCCAAGTATCCACATTTAATCATCTCTGTAGTCCCTCATCAGGACTGCTTATCCAGGAGAGAAACATTTAGCCTTCTCGTTTGAGGAGCCTTCAATTTGTCTCAGTTGTTTGTCTTGCATATTTCTTCTGTGGTTGGGTCTGAGGAGATGCAAATGTGAATGCAGGGATAAGCAAAGAACAGGATATCTGGCAAGTTCTTGGTTGTGGTGTGTGCTACGTTGCAATATGCAAAGAGAAAATTGGCAAGCTTCTGATTCAGTGTCAGTGTAGTGTGTTCTGTCGACATTGATTGCAATGTGTTCTTTAGACTCTGGGCAAACCTATCTGCCAAGCCATTTGTAGCTGGGTAGTACAGTGTAGATGCAATATGCATTATTCCATTCATTTTCAGGAACAACTGAAAATGTTCCACATCAAACAGTGGTCCATTGTCACTGACTAAGTCTTCTGGAACACTACTCCTTGAGAAGAGACTTCTCAACACATCTGCAGTAAGTGAGACCGTAGCGGAGGCTATTAGGAATACTTCTGGCCACTTTGTAGCTGCATCCACTACTACCAAGTAAATCCGCATGAATTCTATGCCAAGGCAATGCAGGCTATTCCCAGAGATGGAGAGGTGCTGCTCTTCGCATCTTCTGGATGTGTTGGCATCCTGAACAGTGCATGGCAAACTGCTCAATATGCTGATTCACCCCGAGCCACCAGACAAAGCTTCGAGCCAGTGTTAAGGACTGCATAGAAGCCAAGGAAAGGGCATATAAGGTAGCAAAAGTAAGTGGGAAGTTAGATGATTTGGGAAGCTTTTAAAATCCATCAAAAGGCAACTAAAAAAGCTGTAAGGATGGTGTGGAAGAAAATTTAAAGCATTATTACCGCTTACGGACCACAGGGTTAAGCCATTTCTGCCATGACAGCAGTACTTGTCTGTTCTTAGTAAACTGCCAACTAACTAACCGTACCTAGCTATGTGTATCTGACTCGCATGCTTGCTTGTACTTTAAGAAGGATGGGGTATCTTGTTTTTCTTTGGAATCATTGTTCTGTAATCTGCCCTAACGCTACAGGCAGTGTAACTTTTAAGCTGATAGGTGCTTCGGGTTATCACCTAAAACATGCTGTGAAATTTCTCTATTCTATTTGTGTGATTAAGTGCTTCTTGTCACGTAGATTTTGACTATAAAATATGAGTGTAATCTTTTGTTGGGCAGAGTCTCAGAACTCCGCTTTTTAGGAGTCTGAGCTCTCCATGATATCATGCTACAATCAAGGCTTTCTGAAGCAATCTCCCTCCGAGTCCGAGTTTTCTGCGACAGATGGAAAAGATGAAATATGAGGGCAGACTTGCTAATAATATAAAGCAGGCTACCAAAAGTTTTATCTGTTAAATAAAGAATGACAGGGAGGTGAGAGTTGATATTGGACCATCAGAAAATGATGGTCTGAGGTAGTAATGTGACGACAAAGAAATGGCAGATGAACGTAATGGGTGTTTTGTGTCCATCTTCGCTATGGAAGACGCTAGCAGTCTGTGAGTGTCAGGGAGAAGGAGTGAGTGCCATTTCTATTCCAAACTCAAAGTTCTCAAGGTTGATAAGTCACCTGGACCAGATACACTACATCCCAGAATTCTGAGAGGGGTTGCTGAAGAGATAACAAATGCATTGGTCATGATCTTTCAAGAATAGCTTGATTGTAGCATGATCCCAGAGGACCGGAAGATTGTAAATGTCACTCCACTCCTTAAGAAGGGAAGAAGGCAAAAGAAAGGAAACTATAGGCCAGTTAGGCTAACCTCAGTGATTGGGAAAGTGTTGGAGTTCATTATTAAGGATGAGGTTTCGGGGTACTTGGAGTCTAATGATAAAATAAGTCAAAGTCAGCATGGTTTCTGTAGAGGGAAATTTTGCCTGACAAATCTGTTAGAGTACTTTGAGGAAGTAACAAGTGGCATGGACAAAGGAGAGGCAGTGGATGTCATTCACTTGGATTTTCAGAAGGCATTTGATAAAGTGCCACACAAGAGACTGCTTAATAAGGAAAAATCCTATGGCATTACAGGAAAGATACTAGCATGGATAGAAGAATGGCTGACAGGCAGGAGGCAGGGAGTGGAAATAAAAGGGGCCTTTTCTGGTTGGCTAGCAGTGACTAGTATTGTTTCTCAGGGGTTAGTATTGGGACTGCTACTTTTTACATTGTTTGTCAATGATTTAGATAATGGAATTAATGGCTTTGTGATGAAGTTTGTGGATGATACAAACATAGGTGGAGGGATAGGTAGCGCTGAGGAAGCAATGCAATTGCAGCAAGACTTAGACAAATTGGAAGAATGGGCAAAAGAGTAACAGATGGAATACAGCGTTGAGAAATGTATGAAAATTCATTTTGGTAAAAGGAACAATAGTGTGGACTATTATCCAAATGGGGAGAAGGTTCAAACATTGGAGGTGCAGAAAAACTTAGGAGACCTCGTGCAAGACTCCCAGAAGTTTAATTTACAGGTAGAGTTTGTGGTAAAGAAGGCAAATGCAATATTGGCATTTATTTCAAGTGGAATAGAATATAAAAGCAAGGAGATAATGCTGGAGCTATATAAGACACTAGTCAGGCTGCACTGGGAGTATTATCAACAGTTTGGGGCCCCATATCTCAGAAAGGATTGTCATTTGAGAAAGTCTAGAGTAGGTTCATAAGGATGATTCTGGGAATAAAGGGGTTAACAGATGAGGAGCGTTTCACAGCTTTGGGTTTGTACTCACTGGGATTTCGAAGAATGTATGGGGATCTCTTTGAAACCTACTGAATGTTGAACGGACTAGATAAGGTGGATGTGGAGAGGATGTTTCCTATGGTGGGGGTATCCAAAACTAAAGGGAACAGCCTCAAATTTGAGGGGAAACCCTTTAGAACAGAGGTAAGGAGGAATTTTTTTTTGCCAGTGAGTAGTGAATCTCTGGGATGTTCTTTATCTGTGGACTACGGTGGAGGCCAAGTCCATCGATATATTTAAGGCTGAAGTTGATCATTTCCTGATTGGTCAGGGCATCAAAGGATACAGCGAGAAGGCAGGTGTATGGGGTTGAGTGGGATCTGGGAGAAGCCATAATGGAATGGTGGAGCAGATTCGATGGGCTGAATGTTCTAATTCTGCTCCTAATAGTCTTATGGTCTTATGGACATTTCTCCATAAATTCTCCATGATGACATTATTGCATAAGGGGCAGAGGGTTATTGGTGAGATCTTTGGGGAGAAACATTTCCTGCTCATTGCAAAATAGTAAAAAGCATCTAGAATCAGAATTGGGGTTACTATCGCTGACATATGTCACAACTTTTCTGCAGCAGTGCAGAGCAATACATAAAAATATTACTACAAGTTACAATAAGCAATATAAAAATAAATAGGTAGTGTAAAAAGAGAATAAAATGTAAGGTAGTGTTCCTGGTCCATTCAGAAATATGATGGCAGACAGGAAGAAGCTGTTCCTAAAATGGTGAGTGCATGCTTTCAGGCTCCTTACCTCCTCCTTGATGGTAATAATGAAAAGAGGGCATGTCCTGGTTGGTAAGGGTCTTCAATAATTTACTGATGTACTTGAAGTAAATCTCGCCTGAATACAAAGTCAAAGTCATAGTTGAGGTCTGTGCAGCAGTATCACAGACACATAAAATCAAATGAGCAACATTCACAATAAAAAATAAACTTAAATTAGACACATTTTGTACAAGAAAAACGTGACTGGAAGAAGTAAATTAAGTTCAATTTAGTAGAAAGAGGTGAAAGTGTTCATATTGTTGCTAAACTGCAGGGATTGGAGTTCACCGGTTTGTTCAAGAACCAAATGGTTGAAGGGAAATAACTGTTCTTGAAGCAAGTGATGTGGGACTTCAGGCTGCTGTACCTGCTGCATGCTTGTAGTTGTGGAAAGATGGCATGACCTGGGTGGTGGGGATCTTTGATGATGGATATTGCCACCTTGAGGCAGTGGCTCCTGTAGAACCAGAATCAGATTTATTATCACTGACATATGACATGAAGTTTCTTGTTTGGTGGCAACAATACAGTGCAAAGATATAAAAAGCTGTAAGTTGCAAAACTAAATAAATAATGAATAAAAAAAGATTAAAGCAGTACTGTTCATGGACCATTCAGAAATCTAATAGCAGAGAAGAAGAGTCTGTTCCTGAATAATTGAGTTTGGGTCTTTGAGCTCTTGTATCTCCTCACTGATGGTAGCATTGAGAAGAGGGTATGTCCTGGACAGCAAGGGTCCTTCCTGACTGATGCCACTTTCTTGAGCCACTGACTTTTGAAAATATCCTCAAGCGTGGAGAGCGTTGTGCCCGTGATGGTGCAGTCTGAGTCCATAATCCTGTACGTTGCAGGCTGCATACTAGATGTGATGAACACTCTTCACCATACACCTAAAGAAATTAGATAGAGTCTTTGGTGATATACTGAATCTCTTCAAATTCCTAATGAAGTACAGTCATGGTAAGGGTTGTTCACAATTGTATCAATATGTTGGGATCGATCCTCTGACATGTTGGCACACAGCAACTGGAAGCAGTTCACTCTTTTCCCCACCGAACCCTCAATGAGTACTTGTGTGCTCCAAATATACCCTTCCTGAAGTTCACACTCAATTCCTTGTCTTACTGATGTTAAGTGTGAAGTTGTTGCAATACCACTCAACCAGCTGATCTATCTCACTCTTGTACACTTCCTTGTTGACATCTAAGAATCTACCACCAACAATAGTGACATTAGCAAATCTATAGGTGCTGTTTATGCTGTGCCTAGCCATCCTGTCACGTATGTAGAGAGAAAAGGGCAGTGGGCTAATCCTTAAAGTGTGCCTGTTTTGATAGTCAGGGAGGAGGAGATGCTGTTTCCTATCTGCATTGACTGTGGTCTCCTAATAAAAGAAGCGATCCAGTTGCAGATAGAGGTACAGAGGCCCAGGTTCTGAAGATTGGTTGTTAACACCGAGGAAAGAAGGGGTTGAACACTGAGCTGTAATCGGTAACAGAGCATAATGAAGACCCAGTGAGAATGCATCCACATTAACCTGTTGCACTGTTAGGTGAATAGCAGCAGTTCCAGCTCCTTGCTCAGGCAGGAGTTAATGCTAATCAAAGCTCTTCATTATGAGCGTACTATTGGTCAATAGTTATTGAGGCTTTTCTTGGGCATCTGTATGATTGCAGTCCTTTTAAAGAAGGTGGAAACAGACCACAGCAGTGAGAGGTTGAAGATATACTTGAATACTCCAGGCAGTTGGTTGGCACAGATCTCTAGTAGCTGGCCAGATACACATTCGTGGCTTTACATCTTGCAAGAGTTCACCCACTTGAAGGTTGTTCTGACGTCAGCCTCTGAGACAGAGATACAGAGTCACCAGCTGCTGTAGGTATTCACACACAAGGGTAAATTTATTCTCCCTTCCAAAGTGTGCAGAAAAGGCATTAAGCTTATTCGGAGGTGATGCATCACAGCCATCTATACTGTTAGATTTCACTTTTTAGGAAGTAATGGTACACAAACCCTTCCACAGCTGTCGTGCATTCAAGTGTGTCTCTAGCTTCACCCAGCGTTGTCTTTTCACCTTCACAATGGCATTCTGTAGCTGGTAGCTGGACTTCTTGTGGGGTTCTGTATTGCTGTTCTTGAACACCACAAATCTACGCTTCAGCAGACTGTGAATCTCTTGATTCACCTAGGGCAGTGATTCTCAACAGGGGCAGTACTATGCCACAATGGGGCTGTTATGTGTCCTAAGGTGGTGTTAGGGAAATAGAATTTGTCACAGGGCATTCAAGATTCTTGGGGGGGGGCAGCTGTAAGTGGCACCCTAGCTATGGCACTATAATTATGAGACCTCACGTGATTGGTCAATCTTGCCAACCAGAATAGTATAAAGGTAGCTTGCTGAACACCAGCTCTATCCCATCTAACATTCAGATTCCAATCCGAATCCTTGTCAATGTAATTTTCGCTGTTGTGATCATCTTTATCTTTGCCTCTGCTGCTACCATCACTCCCTCTGTGTCAACTCACTGCTGTCGTCAACATCTGATAGTCATTCCTAGTTTGTGTTAATTTTTTATTTTAATTTAGCCTTGTTAGTGATGGGTAAATACATATGGCACGATCTCTATGACTCTGAAGGTGGTGAAGCGTTGAATTCTAAAAAACAGAAACTACAGAAAGTGTGTCATTACAATGTTACATACCTGAAGTATGGTTTTATTCTGTTCCCATCAGATCAGCTACACCCCAGGTGTCTTATTTGTAATACTGTACTGTCTAATGAAGTCATGAAACCATCAAGATTTCAGGAACACTTCTGTAAAAGACACCCTGAAAAGGCTACTTATTGTATTACTCAGTTCCAGAAGATGAAAGAAACATTTGAAAAATGTTGTACACTCAAGTCATTGCCAAGAAAGCTAAAAATAGCCTTGATCATGGTCTCATTGATATGTGGAAATCTCATACAGTTGGTGAAAGATTAAGAATGCCTGCTGTATCAGAAGTGCTCACCACTGTTCTCAAAATGGATACTAGATTTTTGAAATCAATTTATCTGAGTAATAACTTTGTAGCTTGTCGTAATGATGAAATGAGTAATGACTTTGAGTATCAACTGTGCACAGAGCGACAAAAAAAAGGAATTTGGGATACAACTGGATGAGTCAACTGCAGGAGACAATGAGACATTGCTAATGGCGATAGGTACGGTGCATTAAAAATGGAAAAGTTTATGAAGAGAATCTCCTTTGTAAAAATCAACGGAGAGTCGATCTACAACAGGCTCAAAATGTATATTGAGGATAAAAGTATTCCAATTATGAATATGATTAGTTGTACAACATACAGAGCACCATATATGACAGGTCACCACGCTGGTTCAGTTGCATTAATGAAATTCCAAGTCTGTTGCAATCCACTGCGTAATTCATTGTCAAGGTCTTGCAGCCAAAACCTTCAGCCAGTGGCATTTTTCCAGCATGACTCTTGCAATAACAGCCACCAACAAAATTAAAGCTCAACCATTAAATAGCAGAATGTTTCACTAGTTATGCCAAGATAACGATGAAGAGTTTGAACCTTTGCTTCTTCATACTGAAGTGCGTTGGCTGTCAAAAGGATGCTTAAAATGTTTCTTTGACCTTTTTGACATTGTGGTTGAATTTTTGCTCAAAGTTGACAAGAGTTTTGGAAACAGGATTGAACTTCTACGTGGAGGTGTGGCATACCCAATCTGTGCGACAAAATGAACATTCTAAATATGAAACTGCAGGGTGAGAATTTCAATTTAATCTGGGCATTTTTATTGGAAATTTGGAAATAGATAAGCAAAACATTGGGAGTAGAATGTTCTCACAGTTTCCCTGCATGGAAAGTATGGCACCTTCTTTCACAGACGGTGATTTGCAGGAGTACTGCTTACACCTGTAGTCACTGAGGAAGGATTTTCAGAATCGATTCAATGATTTAAACGATTTAGAAATTCCAGACTGGAATTGTAAGGTGGAAGAACAAGAAGAGAGCTTACAAGAAGAAATTATTGAAATTCAGAATGATGAAGAAGCAAAAATGCTTTTAAAAAAATGTCAGCTTTTGTAGTATATGGCTACACTGTCATATGAAATTTCCTGGTTTTTGCAGAAGAGCCAAACTGCTCTTCATTGCATTTCCATCCTCTTACCTTGTTGAAAGAGGCTTCAGTGCACTGAACCACATACTCACAAAAAGAACAGAAACTGTGTGGACATTATTATGCATGGGGACTTAAGGCTTTTGCTGTCACAACTTGAACCAGAAAGTTTAACACTTTCTAAAAACCATCAAGCTCAAGGTTCACATTGATATCAAAGTTGCTATACAGTGCATAGTTATTGTGTAAGTTAGGTTTAAAAACAAATTAAAAAAATTAAATCAGAATCATTTTTCTCATGTTAGTATATGATAGACATATTTTTACACTATGTGGGCAGAAAAAAGCATATTGTACCTAAGATACTGAAGGATACAACACTGAAGGATATTGGCAAGTATGAAAGTGCTTTAGCAGGGCGTTTGGCTAAACATGGTTGGGGAATACTGATCCAGGTCTTCCTACTTGGGTATCTTCAGAGTGCTCTCGAAGGCACAGACTTGACTGTGGCATATTTATTCAGATTGAAAGATGAATCCTTGAGAGTGGTACAGTCCACAAAGCAGTTCTATAAATGCTCTAATACCTCCCCTGGACGTGTGTATCTTCACTACCCTCACCAGTGGTACTACAGATCTCAATCTCAGCTGTATGCCAGATGTAGAAGTACAGCCAAATGATTGGACTTGCCAAAGTCTGGGCATGGGATGCCATGGTAAATGTTCTTGATGGTAGCTTAACAGTGATTGAATATGTTAGCTCTTCTGGTTCTGCAGGAGATACGTTGGTGGGTGTTGTCAGAGTGCTCTATCTTCAGGGTGCTCTATCTCATGACAGCTGATCGTGTTGCTCAGCTCCTCCGGTGACAGCCTGATGACGGCCAGGGCTGGAATATACACTGAAACCAGGATGAACTCCTTCGGCCAATAGAATGAACTATACTTGACCTCCAGATGTCCCAGTTCGGGGTAAAAGGTTTTGAGACAGAACCAATAAGTTTGTGCACCACAGAAATAATCATGAAGCAAACACAGCCACCTTTGCCTTTACCCAATGATGCTGTCTGGCCTTGCAATGGATGGTGAAGCCTTCAGACTGGAGTACTGTGTCTGGAGTGTCAGGGTTGAGCCATGTCTCTGAGAAGCAGAGTAAACAGTAGTTTCTGATGTCTCTCTGTGGTTTTGCTTTGAGGTCTTCATTTTCATTTTCCTGCATTAGCCAGGAGGATGGGAGGGAGGGCCTTTCTCTTTGGTTTTACCTGGGGCTCTCCCTGACAGCCTAGTTCCCTGAGACAAAGGAGTCTTCCCTGAGCCTCCAGCTGCTGCACTTGCTCCCTGGCTGGTCTGGAGTTCCATAGCTGTTGATTCTGAAGATTGTTAGTTCATTTAAATGGTTTGAAATAATGTTACTTACTGCAGTCTCTGTGGCTGTAGCAGCTGTAATGGGCAACATCGGATTTGAGAATCCAGATACAAAAGGTTGTCCCTTTCCAATGCAATTTCTTCTACTGGCAGTGGTGGGGAGAGACGTCCCTGTGATATATTCTGCAAAATCCACTATTCCCTGCAGCTTCTTACATTCCTGTCCATTTGAATTGCTGTATCAGACTATAATGCAACCAGTCAAGGTGCTTTCAACAGTAAATCTGCAGAAGTTTGTTCTGAGTTTTCGACGATAAGTTGAACTTCCTTATCCTCTTAAGACAGTAGAGGCACTGGTGACTTCCTTATGATTACATCTATGTCTGGATCCAGAACAGGTCATCCAATATGCTAACACTGAAGGATTTGAAGCCGCTGACTCTCTCCGCCACTGATAACCCAATGTAGTTTGGCACATGTTCCATGCTTGCCCTCCTCCCCCCAGTGCTTGGCAGAGAATATTTTTCTCTGCACAGATTAGCTGAACCATAAAGACCAGAGCTATATGGGATTTGCTTACACAGAAGTTTGACAGTGTGAGACAAGTCAGCCCATTTGGTCCATACCAGCTTGGAGAGAGCAATCTGATCATTCCAAGTTCTCTCCTTTTTCACTCTATGACTCCGTAGGTTATGCTCCCTCACATCAACTTCCTATTGGTGGGTTTTGCCACTTACTTACAATGAAGGGTGGTGGTCAGTTCACCCAGCACAACTCTTTGGGAGGTGGGAAAGAAACCAAGACAGCCAGCAAAGGCTCAAAAGGTCACAGGCAGAACATCCAAATTCAACATAGATAGCACCCAAAATTAGGATTGAACTCTGGTCCTTGGAGCTGTTGTGCCTTCATTGTACCACATCACTGTAGTGAGGCAGGGGTAGAGAAAGAGTGACTTAGATACCCTTAGAACCTTTCATGCATCAGTCATTCCAAATTAGTTTTCAAATGAGGTCTGCATTGTTAAGTACGAGGTAAGGTGCAGTTAAAATCCCATGAAAGCAGCAAAAATGAGATAATATTCAGTATTGATGTTAATTAAGGAATACATGTTATCCAGGGCAATGGGAATGCTACTGCTATTGGAACAACACTGAGAAGCTATGGCCTGTGGGTCCAAGGATGAAAGGGACCTCTTGTTTTTTTTTAAATATTTAATTTGAAAGACAGCATTTCTAAAGTGCAGCACTCCCATGGTTGTGCAGTGGAATGCCAGCTTATATTTTAGACTGGTTTCTGGAATGTATCCTGTATATGCAGATTCTGACTCCAACAATGAGAATGAGCATCGATATCAGTCTTAAAAAGAAAGGAGAAGTCGTCCGCAATACTGTCTTCTGACCGCTGTAGGTGAGCATCAAAATTTGGATAACCTCCATCTGCGATGCCTCACTGTCAAACAGTTTAACAAATCAAACTTGGGCCCCTTCCATGGGAAATAGTTGATAAATTGAGCATTTAGGTAGTACCTGTCACCAGTGGCATCATTCCCCAGCAGCGATCACCTGGAGTCAAGAGATAAGGCTGTACAATCCATCAAGCAAAATATATTAGTTGGGCAGAATATCACAATCTAAAATGATATCCCCTTCCGCCATTGTTATGCTTACACTTTGGAATGCTTATTGCTTCAAATGGGAATAGGTTTTCAAATAAACTTCCACAGTTAGGTGTCAGGTAAAGAAGACATAAGTGTCTGAAGGGGAAGTGTGATTAAAATGAGAAAAGATCATTGGTGTTTCCTTAAAAGATAATTTTTTGCACATTCCTTTGTGATCCTCAACAAATTACTCTTCTGTCTATTTACTAAATGACTTACCTTGCAATGATTTATCTTGGAAAGTGAGACCTATTTTTTAGTATGCTTATTATTTTTCACCTATATATTAATATTTTCAGTTAGGAACTATTCAGCACACTTAATGTCTTATTATAATGCAGATGGAAAAGTTTATTGTGATATATTCCCTGTTTGAAAATCAAAACATTTATCAGAACATTATTGAAAATTGACATTTTTTTTATGCAGCTTCGATTCCTTAAATAATTTGGTTCACCAACATTAACCATTTTAGTTTTACTTTTCTCAAGCTTGAATAGTTTTTGCCAAGTGTTAATGTTTATGTAAAATTCTGTGTATCTCTTACAAAATTAAACCATTTTACAAATATATTCAATTGTCAAATCAAATATGAATTATACTTCATAGCTTTTTAAACATGCAGAGCCTTAAAGTTTACAGTACTTCATCATTGTTACTTGAAGTCTGTGTTTGTCTTTTTATATTGAGCTGTGCCTGCAATGTATTTATTACAGTTGGAAACACAAAGAAAAATCATAGCTTTTAAGGGAAAAGAAACAAAGGTTAGATATACTAATTGTCGGTATGTGCGATGAGAAGTTTTACATGTGCACTAGTCTATTGAAAGTAATCTAATTTAAATAAAGTGATGGTTGCACTATATTATAATTGATCACAAAGGTCAAAGAAATGAGAAAAATGAGAACAGTTGTAAAATGTGACAAAATCATATTAATGGATCAGATTCATAGCATTAGACTGCTAATGTAGAGCCACATAATGGTGATAATAAAAATGTACAGCTGCTGAGGGAAGCCTACCACTCCAGCTTTTGCTAACAGCGAAATGCGTGCAGATGTCAGAGGTCTAGCAGCAACATGGCACCATTGGTCTGCTTCTCTGCTTTTGGAAATTCTTTTTTAATTCCCAGTGGCTATATTAACAAAAACATTGGGCAAAGCCATATATATGTTCAGAACAGAATAAGTGATTGAATGTTTCTGCCAGAAATCCCACTATGGTACTGCAGGTGAACTTCCGTTTTCTGCTGTGTTCCAGAGACGAAAACTGCACATCTGATAGTGAGATTTGTGTGAGAGGGTAAACCTCAAGCCTGGGTGGCATTTAGCGTGTGTTTAATTGGTAAAATGAAATTTTGCTTGATTCTGCTTTAATGGAAACTGTCATCAATCAAATAAAATACTAAGTTTATGAAGTAACTATTGTGATGTGTGTAGAAGTGATAGAAATGAACATTTATATGTACGTTCCTAGAAAAGATGATTCAAAGAGAACCGTAGTATTTATCACTAAAGAATAGTAAAGGCAGTAGAACCCTTTTCTATTTAATTGTCAGCTTTGAAGAAGTAAAGCCAAATACAATGAAGTATACATTATTGAGAAATAATTGGAACAAGGTATAGGCAAGAGGTTGATAATGCCGTGCCCCATTAGAATGTAATCATTACCTTGGTATAGCATCAAATCACTAATACCTTTTTTATTGACTGTAAAATGGTCAACTGGCTCACTAATCATTTGACTATTGGTCTTTTTCCAATAACAAAAAAAGAGTAACATCAGAACCCATTTCATTTCTGAGCTGTGACTGAGATCAGATTTGAAAAGTTAAGCATGCACTTTATTAATATCATGCTGACTTTCCACTGTGGCATCCCCTCCCCCCTCCTCTTTTGACACTTATTGCAGTGTTTCAATTAAATATTTCAGTGCATGGCTCATTATTTAATCAGCACACAGGCAATTTATAGCTGTGACTTGCAGGAGGTAGTTTCTTTTAAATAATGCACAGTTTTGGCTCACTGTTTCTGCCTTTGATTGTCCGGCATAATTTTTGCAAATGATCTTTTCCTAATGAGGGTTGATCATGCTATCCAATTAAATACACCTTTTAGCAAAACTCATTAAAATTACCTCAGCAGCATTTTGCAAAGTATCTCCATTGACCTATTTAATATAGGTCAGATAATACAATATTACAGTTCTCATTGGGTCCCTTCTGCAGATTTATTTTATTTAATGCTCTCTACATAAAAAACACAATTCCTAATGGAAAGTATATTTTAAAAAACAATTTGAGAATTCTGCATTTTTGCTGGCGATACTCGTACAATTAAACTCTTTGTACTCTTTGAGAGACCCAATTAAAAGATGACTATATCTATGAGATATCTTTGCAAAAGACGTTTTTCAGACCTTGATGCCTTAACTGAACAGTTTAGTTCTGTATATTTTTCATTGCAGAATCACAAAGCTGACGTCTCCAATAGCATTATTGACGTTGGTGCTCCTGAGCAGAAATAGCATGGAATTTCCGGTTGAGGTAATTATAATTGCTTGCTGCCTTTGCCATGCAAAATTGACAGCAACTTTGGCACACACGCAGTTGGATGCAGAAATCTAATAGCTACTGCCTGGGATACCCGTCTCTCCTCTAAGGTGTATTGTTGCTGTTCTTGTAAATGGAAGGAACAATTAGTTAAGGATTTGGCATGAACTTGAACTTCATAATGAAAAAAAAATTGAAATATATTTAGTTACCTATCATTACCATAATATTTGTGAAGGAATTGTTTGGCCCTGGGCAGAAAGACACAATCTTTTTGGTGTGGAGTATCATTTCTTCTATTCTACATTAAAGAAGACACTTTTTTTTAAAACTGTAGGAAAAAATGGAAGCATTTCAATCCTGCGTGGATGTTCTGCTCTTTGTTTTTCTGTAAAATGAGTGAACTATTCACCAAGCAACACGCACAAAATGCTGGACCCTTCAGAAGGACCGGAGAAAAAAAGATGAGGAGTAGAGTTAAAAGGTGGGGGGAGGGGAGAGAGAAACACAAGGTGATAGGTGAAACCTGAAGGGGGAGGGATGAAGTAAAGAGCTGGGAAGTTGATTGGTGAAAGAGATACAGGGCTGGAGAAGGGGGAGTCCAATAGGAGAGAACAGAAGGCCATGGAAGAAAGAAAAGAGGGGAGGAGCACCAGGGCCAGGCACTGGGCAGGCAAGGGGATGAGGTGAGAGAGTGAAAAGGGGATAGGGAATGGTGAAGGATGTCCAGTCCCTATACACCTCCATCCACCACCGGGAAGGCCTCAAAGCTCTCCGTTTCTTTTGGACACCAGACCCAACCAGTTCCCTCCACCACCACTCTCCTCCATCTAGCAGAACTTGTCCTCATTCTTAATAATTTCTCTTTGGCTCCTCTCACTTCCTTCAAACAAAAGGTATAGCCACGGGCACTCACATGGGTCCTAGCTACGCCTGCCGTTTTGTTGGCTATGTGGAGCAGTCTATGTTCCAAGCCTATGCTGGTGTCCATCCCCCATTTTTCTCCTTGCCTGTCCATTGCCTCTCTCTGGTGTTTCTCCCCCCTTTTCTTTCTTCCATGGCCTTCTGTCCTTTCCTATCAGACTCTCCTTCTCCAGCCCTGTATCTGTGTATTAACCCCCCCACCCCCCACAGTCTCACCTATCACCTTGTGTTTCTCTCTCCCCTCCCTCACCTTTTAAATCTACTCCTCATTTTTTTTCTCCAGTCCTGCCAAAGGGTCTTGGCCCAAAATGTCAGCTGTACATTTTACCGTAGATGCTGCCTAGTCTGCTGAGTTCCTCCAACACTTTGTGTGTCTTGCTTGGATTTCCAGTATCTGCAGATTTTCTCTTGTTTATGATTTGAAACTATTCACCAAAATTTATTTTATATCCTGTTTTACAGTCTGTGAGAATATTCCATTTGGTTGCCTGATCACAGACGTCTTTGTGTATCAAACTTTGTGTATATAAATTAGTGTATAGAACAGAAATTCCCAATTTTCAAGTTTTTATTTAATTGGATACAACCAGAAAAATTTGCTTCAATTCTCCAGACAGAATTAGTTGGAAGGAATTGAACCTGCACCTGAGCCAATGTAGGCCACAGGTCTAACATCCCAGAAGCAGCAAGATTTCGTACCTCCAGGCTAAGGAAAGAAATAATCATCTCCGGTTGATGTCTCCCACTGCTGTTCAGTGAACCCCACAGACAAGTACCGCGGTGAAGGCACTGTTTATGTGTGTCCTGTTAGAAATGGAGCTGGTGCTTATCGTGCAATTATCAGCGTGTTGATAGTCACTCTTCTATTTCAATGAGAAATGATTGCTACTTTTCTATGATTGAAGGAAGACCTTGAGGGAATTTAGTCTAAGGACACACTATGTAGGATTAATAAAGTAACAACTGATCATCAATAACAATGTCAATCTCTGTCATTAACCATTAAAATCTCCAACCAATTCAACAAGGCACTACAATGCTTTAAAAATAATGGAAGAGATTGTTTATTATTGGATATACCGTATGTTTAAGTTATTTAGTAGAGGAATTAGAGAGGAGTTGAGAAAATTTATTTTGGTCAACTAGTCTTCTGGAACTCGCTCTCTGAACAGGAAGTAGAGGCAAAGCCCCTGCCTTACTGCAGAAGCAGCTAGATGATGGTGGCAGATCAGCAATGGATGGAGCTTCTGGGGGTAATTCACAAGGCACAGGAAAGCTACGTCCCTATGAGGAGAAAATATTCTCAAGGTAGGATGGGGCAACTGTGGCTGACAAGGGAAGTCAAAGACTGCATAAAAGGAAAATAAATCAGAATCAGAATCAGACTTTAATCGCCAAGTACCTATGCACATACAAGGAATTTACTTCCGGCAGATGTTGT
Organism: Hemitrygon akajei; assembly: GCF_048418815.1. Lineage (NCBI taxonomy): Eukaryota > Metazoa > Chordata > Chondrichthyes > Myliobatiformes > Dasyatidae > Hemitrygon > Hemitrygon akajei. The sequence continues at coordinate 71,745,861 of NC_133135.1, read as the reverse complement.
CTCTCTGCTCATAACAATAATAATGATAAATATAAATGAAAATATAGATTATACATACAGGTAGTGCAATCCAAGTAATAGTTAGCCGACAGTTAACCGGCAGTTAACTGTTCAGCAAAGTGAACGCAGTAGGGAAAAAACTTCTCCAGTGCCTATTAGTCTTAGTCTGGAGGGATCTGAAGCGCCTACCAGACGGAAGCAGATCAAACAGTCCGTGCGCAGGATGGGAGGAGTCCTTTATGATGTTCCCCGCCCTCTTCTTCAACCTGGAAGAGTACAGGTCCACAATAGAGGGCAGGGAGGCTCCAATGATGCGCTCGGCAGTCCTCACTGTGCGCTGTAGTCTGGTTCTATCCTGCTTGGTGGTGGCTCCAAACCACACAATGATGGAGGTGCACAGGACAGACTCAATGACTGCAGTGTAGAACTGCAGCAGCAATTCCTGAGGCAGACCGTATTTCCTCAAGAGCCACAGGAAATACATCCGCTGCTGGGCATATAATAGAGCAAAAATTAGTGGGAAGTTAGAGGATTGGGAAGCTTTTAAGAACCAACAGAAGTCAATTAAAAAGCCATGAGAAGAGAAAACATGAAACATGAAGGTAAGCAATAATACAGAAGAGAAAACCAGAAGCTTCTTTACATATATAAAGAATAAAAGAGGGGCAAGAGAGGATATTGGATTGCTGGAAAATGATGCTAGAAAGGTAGTAGTAGTGTACAAAAAGATAGCAGACAAACTCTATAAGTATTTAGTATCTGTCTTCACCATGGAAGGTGCTTAGGAAGCTGAAGGGTCTGAAGGTAGATAAGTCACCTAGACCAGATGGACTACACTCCAGGGTTCTGGAGGAGTAGCTGAGGCGATTGTGGAGACATTAGTAATGATCTTTCAAGAATCACTAGATTCTGGAATTTTTCCAGAGGACTGGAAAATTGCATATATCACTCCACTCTTTAAGAAGGAAGGGAGGCAGAAGGAAGGAAATGATAGGCCAGTTAGCCTGACTTCAGTGGTCAGGAAGATGTTGGAGACGATTATTGAGGATGAGGTTTTGGGGGTACTTGGAGGCACATGGTAAAATAGGACAATGTCAGCATGGCTTCCTTAAGGAGTAATCTTGCCTGACAAATCTATTGGAAAAATTTGATGAAGTAACAAGCATGATAGACAAAGGAGGGCCAGTGGATGTTCTTTACTTGAAATTTCAGAAGGCCTTTAACAAGGTGCTCCACATAACAAGATATTACCGGAAAGATACCAACATGCAGAGAAAACTGGCTGACTGTCAGGTGGCAAAGAGTGGGAATAAAGAAGGCCTGTTCTGGTTGGCTGCCAATGACTAGTGGCATTCTACATGGGTCATTATTGGGACTGCTTATTTTCACATTATATGTCAATAATTTGGATGACTGAATTGATGGTTTGTAGTCAAGATTGGAGATGATTCAAAGATAGGTGGAGGGGCAGGTAGTGCTCAGGAAGCAGATGGTTTACAGAATGACCTAGACAGATTGGGAGAATGGGCAAAGAAGTGGCAGATGGAATATAGCGTAGGCAAGTGTATGGCCATGAACTTTAGTGGAAGAAATAAAGGCATAGATTATTTTCTATTGTGGAGAAAATTCAAGAATCTGAGGTGTAAGGTGACTTGGTATCTCTCATGCAGGATTCCTTAATGGTTAATTTGCAGATTGAATTGGTGGTAGAGAAGGGAAATGCAATGTTAACATTCCTTTTCCAAAGGCTAGAACATGGGGCAATTGGTTTACAAACAGAGGGCAGTGTGTAGTGAGACTGCTAGCAAGGACAGGCTGATGACAGGGCAAGATTGCAGTCAATGAGATGACTTGCAATATAAAGAGGGACAAAATCAAAATGGGTGATGAACATAGGATTGAAGGCATTATATTTGAATGCACACAGTATACAGAAAAAGGTAATAAGCTTGTTGCACAGTTACAGAGTGGCATTTATGATGTTATGGGCATCACTGAATCAGGGCTGAAAGAAGACTATAGCTGGGAGCTTAACGTTCAAGGGTACACATTGTATTGAAAGGACAGACAGGTAGGCAGAGGGCTCTGTTGATATAAAATAAAATCTATTCCTTAGAAAGGGGTGGCATGGGATTGGAAGGTGTAGAATCATTGTGGGTAGAGCTAGTAAACTGCAAGAGTAAAAAGACCATGATGGGAACTATATACAGATGGAAAACAGAAGCAGTATACTCAAAGTTTGAGCGAGTCAGGGGGCAAAAGTGAGTTAAGTTGCCATTACTGGGTGAAGGTGCTTGGGAAACTGAAAGGTCTGAAGGTAGATAAATCACCAGATGATCTACATCCCAGGGATTTGAAAGGGGTGGCTGAAGAGATTGTGGAGGCATTAGTAATGACCTTTCAAGAATCAATAGATACTAACATGGTTCTGGAGGACTGAAAAGTTATGAATGACTCTCCACTCTTTAAGAAGGGAGATAAGCAGAAGAAAGGAAATTATAGCAGCTAGTCTGACCTCAGTGGTTGGGAAAACATTGAAGTTGATTATTAAGGATATGGTTTAATGGTACTTAAGAGGCACGTGATAAAATAGGCCAAAGTCAGCATGGTTTCCTAAAGGGAAAATCTTGCCTGACAAATCTTTTGGAATTCTTTGAAGAAATAACAAGCAGGATAGAGGAATGAGGAACAGTGGATGTTGTGTACTTGATTTTCAGAAGGACCTTGACAAGCTCCCACAATGAAGCTGCTTAAGAAGTTAAGAGTTCATGCTATTACAGCAAAGATACTAGCATGGATAGAACATTGGATGATTGGCAGGAGGCAAAGTGTGGGAATAAAGGGATCCTTTTCTGGTTGTCTGCTGGTGACTAGTGGTGTTCCACAGGAGTCTGTGTTGGGACCATTTCTTTTTATTTTATATGTCAATGATTTGGATAATGGAATTTTGGCCAAGTTGGTGGATGATACAAAGATAGCTGGGGGGCAGAGAGGCTACAAGAGGACTTAAACAGGTTAGGAGAATAGGTGAAGAAGTGGCAGATGGAATATAGTGTCAGGAAGTGTATTGTCATGCACCTTGGTAGAAGAAATAAAAGTGTAGACTATTTTATAAATGGAGAGGAAATTTAAAATTCTGAGGTGCAAGGGGACTTGGGAGTCCCTGTGCAGAATTCCCTTAAGGTTAGTTTGTAGGTTGAGCCTGTGGTGAGGAAGAACGCTAGAATTCTTTTTGAGAAGACTAGAATATAAAGGCAAAGATGTAATGTTGAAGCTTTATAAGGCACTGGTGAGGCCTTGTTTGGAGTATTGTGAGCAGTTTTGGGCACCTAAACTAAGAAAGGATGCATTGACTTTGGAGAGGGTTCAAAGGAGGTTCAGGAAAATGATTCCGGGATTGAAAGACTGAATATTTGAAGAGTATTTGAAGGCTCTGGGTCAGTACTCACTGGAAGAATGAGGGGGAAACTCATTGAAGCCTATCGAATGTTGAAAGGGCTTGACAAAGTGGATGTGGAGAGAATGCTTCCTATGGTGGGGAGGGAGTCTAAGACCAGAGGACATAGTCTCAGAATTGGGCAATAATCATTTAGAACAGAGATCAGAAGGAATTCCTTTAGCCAGAGAGTGGTGTATCTATTGAATTCATTGATACAGGCCAAGTTATAGGCCTTAATTAAGGCAGACATTGATAAATTCTTGATTAGTCAGGGCATGAAGGGATATGGATAGAAGGCAGGAGATTGGTGCTGAGAGAAAAATGGATCAACCCTGATGAAATGGCAGAGCAGACTCGATGGGCCCAGTGGCCTAATTCTGCTCCTTTGTCCATGATCTTATGGTTCCAACGTACTGATAATTACAAAGAATATACAGTACTGTGCAAAAGTCTAAGGCACATATATATAGCTAGGGTGCCGAAGCCTGTTGGACAGTACTGTAGTAATTTTATGCATTGCACTGTACTGCTGCCACAAAAATCATATTTTATGACATATGTGAGTGATGATGAACCTGATTCTGATATTGGTCTCTGTTGTGGACTGAGAATGGGAAGGGGGCAAGGAGAGGGAAATAATGGTTGGGAAAAGGATAATGGAGAGGGGTGAGTGTGGGAAGCACCAGAGAGACATTCTGTAATGATCAATAAACCTTTTGCTTTAAATCAAATGACCTTGCCTGGTGTCTCAGGGCTAGGTGCGTCTGCAGCTGTGCTACCTATCTGCCCTGGCACTCCTCCTTAGCTACCTGTCCCACACCACTCCTGCAGCATTCCACCATTGTCATTCCCGACGACCTCTGCTCCCACCAGATTTACAAACGTGCTCTCTGCTCCCTGTTGATGAATACAGTACTGTGAAAAAGCCTTAGGCACCCTAGTTCTATATAGGCCTAGATAGAGTGGATATGGAGAGGATGCCTCCTGTAGTGTGTGAGTCTAGCACCAGAGAGCACAGTCTTAGAATAAAGGGAAGTCCATTTGCAACAGAGATGAGGAGGAATTACGTTAGCCAGAGGGTGGTGAATCTGTGAAATTCATTACCACAGATAACTTTGGAGTCCAAGCCTTTGAGTATATTTAAAGTGGAGATTAATAGGTTCTTGATTAGTTTGTGCATTGGAGGTTAGGGGGAGAAGGCAGGAGAACTAGGTTGAGAGAGATAGTAAATCACCCATGATAGAATGGCAGAGCAGACTCGATGGACTGAGTGGCCTAACTCTGCTCCTATATCTTTTAGTCTAATACCTGGATGGGTCAAAACATGCAGGGTTATGGACCAAGTGCTGGCTAGTGGGATTAGCCTGAAATCTACTTTTAGCCAGCAGGTGCATGATGGGATGACTGGCCTTCTTTTACGCTGTACCTTTCCTCGTTCTATGAATTCATGATTCAAAACAGGTTTCCTTGTAAGCTATCGTTATTTTCTAACTTCGTTATAAACCTATGAATTTTGGGACACCATTGATACAGGTTCAAATGAAATGTTATTTCTCATGGTCAAACAGAACGTATCAGTTTTACCCAGTGTTACATACTCTGCCAAAAAGCCATCTGTAATGATTCACTTTGCAGAAATAGTAACTGCGCACCATATTAAATCACTGTATCCTAACATTAAAAATGCATAGATAGTTAATGAGAAATATGAGGAAATTTAGTTTATCCTTATTTTCACATTGCTTACAACCCTGAAGGTAGTGATCATATATTGCAGCAAATTTGCTCTGTTAGTGAATTCATTACTAGAAATGAATTTGAATTAGCTAAAAATAGAAAAGTGGTTTGCTGAGGCGAGCACAGCGTGGATTGTTTTATCAATACTGCCAGCCAAGTTGTCTAAACCTACAAGGATATTTTCATGTCATGTAAAGTTACTTATGGAGTAGCTTTAAACACCAGGGCCCAATTCCTTAAAAATGCAATGATATTATTCATTCACTGAAATGGTAATATAATGTGAGCAGTAACCTCTTCTTGCCATTGTTGCCACAGTGCCTTTCAATCAAGATCTGCACTTGTGTGAGGGAAGCAGTAGCACTGTCTAGTTTCTTTAATATATACCATCCTGACTCTGATTGTTTTGGGGAAATTTATAAATATTACCTTGTTCGATATTGTACAAAATAGCTTTTGCATTGAAGTAAGATGGCATTATTTCTCAAAAGATTTAGCAGAGGCTTGGTGTACAGCCAAAGCATAAATATTGCAACAATGGTTTTCTTCTTCCCACATCGTGCATTTGATTGCATTGAGAAAATATATTATTGCGCCCTCTGATCTTTGCTTGATTTGATGCCTGCTTGAATTTTATTATCCCACAGTGCCAGTAAACATTGAAATGGCACCTGTAAGTTCACTGTTGTGAAAAGAAATGGAATGAATCCCTTTATAATGTCAAGGGTCCCACACGTAAAATTAAACTGAGGCGAAGAAAGGGTTTCTAACGTAGAGCAGTCCCCTCCTTGAATATTGAGTTAAATCATTCTGTTGGTTTAAGCACCATCTGGTGAATAATGAGATGTATTGATCATTCAATTGTATTAATGAAACCATCTTTGGCACCAAGGCAATCATTTAAAACATTAAAAAGTGATATACAGTCAGCTGCCTATAACTCTGTCCTTGGCAGTGCTGCATATAGTGTTATAGCAAAGTGTTTATCATAAGGGAAGCATTTTACATGTTTTTATCATTAAAAGAAAGGAGGTCTATAAACAAGATAAGTTATAATGGAGGCTGTGGAGTTATTCTTGCAAAAAGGCTTTCATAAACTACCAAATGCTGAACATATTCTCCACTTGATTTCTAATGGTTTTCAAGAACCATTATGGCCAGGATTTGCAACTTTATTAACAATAGTAATTTGCTTTTCAATACTGTCATAAATACACATAAGGAGTTCCAATCAGCAGCCGAGGAAATAAGAATGGGGGTGGGGTGGAGGTGGTTCATGCAGTTAACTCTGGCTTTATTTCATGAGATCTTTCTTAATGAGGAGAAGTTGAGCAAGCTTTAATAGACCCTGTGGTTTCGGCTGAGCATGGGTTTTAGGTTGAACGTGCTGTGCCTTTACTCATTAGAGTTTGAAAAATGAGAGGACATGCAGTTTTTGGAGGAGGCTAGGCAAGCTAGATACTGCTTGCCAGAGGGAGAGGCTTTGGCAGAAGGGGCTCATGACCTAATATTAGGACAAGGAAGTGTTCCTTCCCTCAGTGAGGACTTTACCCCAGAGAGCCATGGTGCCAGGTCAGCACTGAGATAGACTTTTCAACCGTAGTGGAATGAGGAAAATGCCGTCAGACGAGGAAGTGGAGCTGAGCCAAGATATGAAAGACATAAGCACTTGGACAGGCGGAATACTCCCACTCCTGTTTCTTATGCTGCTGTCTTCTGAAGACATTCTGAAACATTAAATTTCAACAGGCAGCTGTTATAGCTGGTGAACCTTGAGTGGGATTCTCACCAGCCGAAGAGCAGAATTCCAGGTGTTGAGGACACCAGTTGAACTCGGGGAGGTCCTGCACTGCCGTAATGGACTCTGAATTGCTGCAAGCTGACGTCCTAATGGAAGACTGTAGCTTGGAACTGACTACAAGAAAGAGTGTGCTCCGAGGACAGATGAGAGGATGCACAGAAGGCTTACAGTACCTCAAAAGTGCAGCCAGTAGAGCTGCACCCTCACAGCCCCAGTGATTCAGATTCAATCCTGACCTTCGTGCTATCTAAGTGGAGTTTGCTCCCTGCAACCATGCTGATTTCCTCCATATGTCCACCCCGTTCTAAAGCTATACATACATCAATTAGCTGGTGTAATTTTTGCTGGTGTATAGATGATGACAGAACATCAGGGGAGTCAATGGGATTGTGGGGAGAATAAAGCTGGACTGGTGGAGGATTTGTTTACAGTGGTGTTTGAAGGTCGGCCTGGCCTCTGTGGGCTGAAGGTTTTGATTCCATATTGCTTTACTCGCTGTCTGCAGATGATTCTCTTGTGTTTCAGTTACCCCTTCCAGCTTCAGACCACTCAGCAAGGAACAAAATTGCTGGTTCAGTTTGACTCCTGGAGCTTGAGAGCTACCTTGCGGTCTGCAGATTTGGCACAGATTCAATTAATATGCAATTAGAGACTTGAAAAAGATAAATCCTGTTGGATTATTTTAGTTAACTTGGATGAAGTAATGGAAAAGCTGATGAGGATAATGCAATTGATATTCTGTATATAAACCTTCAACTGTAATTTAATAAAATATTATTTATCAAATCATGGGCAGAATATTCATAAAATTAGAAGAACATTGAGAGCATGGAAAGAAAACAGACTAAGGCGCTGACAACAATTAATGTGGGAACATTATAAGTGATGCACCATTAATAACTCTCCGAGACGTGAGGCGAGATATTGGCTTTTATTGACTGGAAGAAAGAACAAGCAGTAATTGACCACCATATAACATCCTGGAGACTGAGGGCCGGGCTCAGGCCTCAATCGCCTTTATACCGGGGTCTGTGGGAGGAGCCACGGTCAGTGGGAGGAGCCACAAGAGCAGTCAGCGATGGGGGGGGGGGCGTGTCCAGACAGGTATATGTAGTTCACCACAATAAGACAGAAGGAAGGTCATTAATGAAGCAGCTAAGGATGGTTGGGCCTAGGGCACTACCCTGTGAGCTCCTGATATCTGGTTCAGAGAATTGACCTCAATAACCACTACCATCTCCCTTTGTGTGAGTTGTTGGAGAGATTTTCCCTTGATTTCCACAGATTTCAATTTCAGTAAAGTCCTGTTCAAATGCTACATTGATGTCAAGACCAGTCATTCTCACGTCACCTCACCTCAAGCTCAACTAGGCCAAATTGAAATTCAATGGGAAGCCATGTGGTTCCAGCAGAGCCACATGACATAGCTGGATGAGCTAATGTTGAATAAGCCAGGCTTGATGGTAATATTGACAACACCCTTCTATCATTTTGATTATTGTAATTGTGGTGATTAAATGGTTTGGATATATCTTCTTTTTGGTGAATAAGAGACAACTGAGAATGTTTTAAATTTTTCAGCTATATGCTAGTGTTGTAATGACACAGGAACATGTTGTTTGAGGTAAGGTTAGTCCTGAGTGTGTTACTACAACTTGGACATTGTCTGGTCCTATAATCCTTGATGAGTTCATTGTTTTCAACTGTTTCTTGTTGTCTCTTGGATTTAATCATATAAGTTAAAGGTTAGCTTCTATAATGCCAAAGAACGTCAGAAGAAGGGAATGGTCTATCAACCACTTGCCAATTCTGGTGATCAAATATCTAGCCTTATCTTTTGGACATTTACTAGGCTCCAATATTTGGTGATGAAAGTGTTGTTGAAGTTTCCTCCTCCTTCTTTTGGTTGTTTGACTGGTTATGGTCAGACTGTAGAGCTTAAACTTTATGCTGACCCGTTCAGGAACCTATGATCTAACTTCCTCTCCTTTTGCATTCTATTCTCCATGAAGTAAACACTTCTGTTTGAGCTCCTTATGACTTAGGCTAAGTGATTCTTTCAATCACTTGTAAATGTTCTTTTTCTTTGATCTCCTTTTAACCACAGGTGATTCCAGTTGGTAGACTAGGCTGCATTCAATTACTTAACTGTGGGTTTGAATGAATACACCATGGTTGTCATGGACTTTATCAAAACAGTTGTAGATGAATGTGACCCCACAAAATCATTCAGAGTCTTCCCCAACCAGAAGCCTTGGATGGACTGTGAGATCCACAATCTGCTGAGGGCCAGATCAGAAGCATTGAAGTTTGGTGATGAAGAAAGTTACAATATGCCAAGTACAATCTCTAGAAAGCCATCTCATGGGTGAAATGGCAATTCCGGACTAAACTTGAAGGATGCTCGACAGTTGTACCAGGGCTTGAATACTATTACCTCTTATAAAGTAAAGCCACACAGGTGACAATAGCGCTTTGCTTCCAGATAAGCTCAATGCCTTCTATGCTCACTCTGACCATCAAAACATGGAGGAACCATCACAAAATCCCATAGACCTTGATGATCCTGTGATTTCAGTCTCTGAGACTGAAACCATAAGAATCATAAGACCATGAGGCATAGAAGTGGAAATAGGCCATTTGGCCCATCGAGTCTACTCCACTATTTAATCATGGCTGATCCTTTTTTCCCCCTTTCTCAGCCCCACTCCCAGCCTTCACCACGTAATCTTTGATGTCAAGGCCAATCAAGATCCTGACCATCTCCACCTTAAATACACCCAATGACCTGGCCAACATAGCTGCCTGTGGTAACAAATTCCAAATATTCACCACCATCTGGCTAAAGAAATTTCTCTGCATCTCTGTTTTAAGTCTCTGTGCCCTCTTGTTCTAGACTCACCCACCATGGGAAACATCCTTTCTATATCTACTCTGTCTAGAAAACCCGTCCTCCAAAACAATGCCAGAGTCCAATTATTCTTACAAGATCTTCACTAATGCCTCCACAATCACTACCACTACCTCTTTCAGAACACCAGGGTGCAGTTCATCTGGTCTGGGTGACTTACATACCTTCAGGTCTTTCAGTATTTTGAGTATCTTCTCTCTTGTAATTGTAACTGCACCCTTCTTCCCTCATACCTTTCAACATCTGGCAGATTGCTAGTGTTTCCCACCATGAACACTGATGCAAAATACTCATTAGTACATCTGCCACCTCCTTGAGCCAGGTTATTATTTTTCCAGCCTCATTTGCTCGGGGTCCTATATCCACTCTCATCTCTCTTTTTTTTTGATGTACTTCAAATAGCTTTTCCAATCCATGATATTGTTTGCTAGCTTGCTTTCATATTTCATCTTTTCCCTCCCAATGATTCTTTTAGTTGCTTTCTGTAAGTTTTTAAAAGCTTCCCAGTCTTCTATCTTCCTACTAATGTTTGAGTTGTTGTATGCCCTCTAGTTTGCTTTTACATTAGCTCTAACTTCCTTTGTCAGCTATGGATACACTATTTTGCCATTTGAGTATTTCTTTGTTTTTGGAATACATCTAATCTGCACCTTCCTCATTTTCCTCAGAAGCTCAAGCCATTGTTACTCTGCTATCATCACTGCCAGCATCTCCTTCCAATTTACTTTGGCCAACTCCTCTCATACTACTGTAATTTCCTTTACTCCACTGAAATACTGCTATGTCAGACTTTACTTTCTCCCTATCAAATTTCAAGTTGAAATCAATCATATTGTGATCACTGCCTCCTACGGGTTCCTTTACCTTAAGCTCTATAATCGTCTCCCATTCATTACATAACACCCAAGCCAGTACAGCTGATACCCCAGTAGGCTTAATGACAAGCTGCTCTAAAAAGCCATCTATTAGGTATTCAACAAATTCACTCCTTGAGATCCATTACCAATCTGATTTTCCCAATCTATCTGCATGTTAAAATCTCCCATAACTATCATAATATTACCCTTTTGATACACCTTTTCTATTTCCTGTTGTAATCTGTAGTCCACATCACAGCTACTGTTGGAAGGCCTGTACAGTATATAACTCCCATCAAGGTCCTTTAAACCTTAAAGTTTTTTCACAAGGATTCAACATTTTCTGATCATATGTCACATCTTATAGGAGGGCGATTGAAAATCTGTCTGAGTGGTGCCATAACAACAAACTTTCATTTGATGTCAGCAAAGATCAAGGAACTGATTAGTGACTTCAGGTGGAGGAAAGCAGAGCTCTTTGAGTCAGTCCCCAGCAGGGGATCAGAGGTGGAGAGGGTAAGCAACTTTCGATTTCTTGGCATTATCATTATCTGTCCTAGACCCAGCATGTAAATACAATTATGTGTGAAAAAATCCCAGCAGCATCTCTACTTCTTTAGAAATTTATTAAGGTTTGGCATGACATCTAAATATTTGACAAACCTTTATCGAAGTGTGGTGGGGAGTATATCGACAGGCTGCACCACAGACTGTTATTGAATTTGTTGACTTTATTACTTATGTAAGGGCTTCTCTGTAATATTAACTGCTGAAGTGATGGTTTCTCTGTAGCTACAATGTTTGGGCAATGATTAGAGATAACGGGACTTGGTATTCAGTGGCTATCCAATGGGGGAAATGTTATTCTTTCTTCTGTGTCTGAAAGCTGTTGGCTTCGCAGGCTTTTGCCAGAAGGCGTGAGGGGAATGAAGAGAGAAGACATGACTTGAGAGAGTCAGTGGGCCGCCCGACCGGGTGGGAGTCCGGGAGTTGGCGAAGCTCGGAGGAGATTGAATGGTGGAAACAAGATCTTGCTGAGTGAGCTTCAACGATTTGTGCACAGACTGTTTAATAAGATTGGCACCTTTTTAAAATAAATTTGTTTCTCTACTAACCACATAGTCAAAGTAAGAGTTATAAATTTTAATCATTTAACCGCATATTGTGTACTATTCGTTATTTCTGGGTACGGATTTGAAACGGGACACATCGTGAAGCATCCACCCAAACGAGATTTATTAAGTTTGGCTGGGTGGGGTTATCACCCCCTAGGTTAGGCTGCTAGGCAAAACGAGAGTTACACTTACATCCTTCAAATACATGAGAAGTAAAAATTGTTATGTTCTCTGTTCAAATGTGCAATTATAGTCATTTATAATAAATATTATGTATACCAGGATAGTCAATATAGCATAGAAATACAGTTGCATCAGCATGAATTAAGCAGTCTTATGGCCTGGTGGAAGAAACTGTCCTGGAGCCTGTTGGTCCTGGCTTTAATGCTGCGGTACTGTTTCCCAGATGGTAGCAGCTGGAACAGTTTGTGGTTGGGGTGACTCGGGTCTCCAATGATCCTTCAGGCCATTTTTACACAACTGTCTTTGTAAACATCCTGAATAATGGGAAATTCACATCTACAGCTGTGCTGGGCTGTCTGCACCACTCTCTGCAGAGTCCTGCGATTGAGGGAAGTGCAGTTCCTACACCAGGCAGTGATGCAGCCAGTCAGGATGCTCTCAATCATGCCCCTATAGAAAGTTCTTAGATTTTGGGGGACCATACCAAACGAGTTCAATCGTCTGAGGTGAATTAGGAGCTGTTGTGCCTTTTTCTCCATACAGCCAGTATGTACAGACCATGCATGACCCTCGGTGATGTTTATGCCGAGGAACTTAAAGCTGCACACTCTCTCAATACCAGATCCATTGATGTCAATAGGGGTTAGCCTGTCTCCATTCCTCCTGTCGTCCACAACCAGCTCCTTTGTTTTTGTGACATTGAGGGAGAGGTTGTTTTCTTGACACCACTGTGTCAAGGTGATGACTTCCTCTACATAGGCTGTCTCTTTATTATTTGAGATTAGGCTAATCAGTGTAGTTATGGGATCATATGTGCCCTGAATGGAAAATCCTTCAAAATGTAATGGAGATGGCTCAGTCCAACACGGATGAAACCCTACCCATCATTTACATGAAGCATTGTTGCAGGAAAGCAGCATCCATCATCAGGGACTCCCACTACCCAGGACATGCTTCCTTCTCACTTCTGCTATCAGGAAAGAGGTACCGGAGTCTCAGGACTCATATTAGCAGGTTCAGAGATAGTTATTATCCCTCAACCATCTGACTCCTGAACCAAATGGGATAACTTCACTTGCCCCATCATTGTAATGTCCCCAAAACAACTGACTCACTTTCAAGGACTCTTCATCTCATGTTCTCAAATGGTGTGCTTATTTATTTACTATTATTATTTCTTTCTTTTTGTATTCGTACAGTTTGTTGTCTTCTTCACTCTGGTTGAACACCCAAGTTGGGTGGTCTTTCATTGTTTATATTATGGTTATTACTCTATTATGGATTTATTGATTATGCCCACAAGAAAATGAATCTCAGGGTTGGTTATAGTCACATACTGTACTGTATATATTTTTTAAAATTAATTTACTTCAAACTTTGAACTTTGAAATGAGGAATAGGAATCACAGATTTGGGGCTCTGAAGCCTGATTCAGATGTTATTGAATAATGGACAGAACTGAATCTCAATTTATGCCAATGTCTCTTGTAGCTCAAGTAACACAACCTATGAAATGCCTGTTCTGAAAATTCCAATCCTCAACAGCTTTTTCATGGACACGTTCACTGCCACTTTAATTAATATAGCAATATCTCCATGTCACTCTTGGATAGCCTTAGTATAATGTTAAGTTTATGTTTCATCTCTTCTGAACTCTCCCACTAGAGGAAGCAACATGTCTTTATCCAGCCTGTCAGTTCCTTGAACCTTAATCATCTCAGTCAAGATACCTGTTAAAATGCTGTACATTAAGGAGAGAAAGCCTACCTTATGTAACACATGCTCATAACTTAACCTTGCAGCCCATCTGTTATCCTGTCTAACTTGTGTGGCATTCTTGTAGTGCCCAAATCTGTATCTATTCTACACATGGTCTAAGCAGATCTTAGTGTAACCGTGTAAAGTCTCATATGCAGCAACCTTTTAAACTTATTCAGTTCACTGTGCCTTCAAAAATTGCTCAGCAGCTTCCTCAAGAATGCATATTATCGAGAAGATGTTGAGCTCCTCAAGGACAAGTGGAGTTCAATGATGCCTTCTTGATATATGCACCAAAGGTTTTGCAAAGCTACAAACTTTGAAGACCTCAGTCGTACTTGTGGCTGTTTAGAAGTCTGGGCCAATCCTCAATCCATTCATAATGATCCAATGATGATGAGGAAAACTGACGTCTGGTGCTTCAGCAGAGGATCCATGAAGTGGTTGGAGATAGGCATAGAATGTCACTCATTCCTCTCAAGTCTCTCCTCCCCGTGACTCCGATCACCCAGAAGAGGAAGGGCGGTAGGTGTGTGATAATACTACCTGCTTCATTGAAAATGAATCTAAATCCTGGAACTCTGTACCCAACTGTGCTCTGGGAGTACCTTCATCACCATCTTAAGTGCATTTCGAAGTGGATAATAAATATTGGCTTTCTTGCAGCATCCTGGTCCTGAAATAAACAAATAAAAGTAAATGGAACTCTCTTTTACCTGGGATTTTTTACCTTCTTAGGTAACTAAAAACCGAGTGCAATTAACATATCAGCCTAAAAATTAGATGTCAGCTCTTTTAATTTTAACTCACAAGGCCCTTGCATTTTCGACTACTGTATGGTCCATTTATTAGAAAGAACTTTCTGTAATGTGGTCAGCCATTCCAACATGTAAAAGGTGACACAGGCTGGTGGATTCATGGAAGACTTGGGTCTGGACATCTTATAGGGAGGTCATCAAGAAGGGTAAGTGTTGGGCTGGGTTGGGACTGATCTCAGGAGGGTTAGGTTTGGAAAGTTTGGAACTGGACCAGGACCATGATGGGGTCAGGCTAGCATCAGAAGCATTGCCTTTGCACTGGGATTGGAAGGAGCGTTGATTCAGGAAGTTGGGAATGGGACAAGGGGCTGTAGGTCATTGAGGAATCATGCTAATATTTGACTGTAGGACTTGGTGTCAGAGTAGGGAATGATGAGAGCTTTGAGAGTCTGATATTTGATGTGGTCAGATTTGCAGAGAGGTAGCTGGTGATAGGTAGCACAGCTGTGCAATCAGCAAGCAGTGGCTGGTTCTCACAACCAGTAGGTAGAGGGACAATGGACCTGAGCAAGTTAAATTCATTGCTCAGCTCTACCAGGTAGCATGAGCCAGGCGTGCACAGGCTAAAGCCTTGAAAATGGTGTCTAGATGTGCCTTGCATGGCTTTGTACACCTCCATCTGTGTTGGACTGTGCCAAGCACGAGTGTGTCAGACATGCAGAGCAACCAGCAGAAAGATTGCAGACTTCACACAACGCTGTCTGCTACCCAATATTATTTTATATTTATTATTATTGAAACTGAACTGCATAGTGCAAAAATCCTGTACAAGATTTGCAGACTTACTTTTGCAAATCCATACTAGAGTTCTCTCATCTGCTCCGTCACCAACCCTCATGACATAGCCCAGTGATTTTCCTCTTTAAGATTATTTGTATTACTGTTTTCTAGATTATCTCTCCTAATGTTTTTAAGTAATGCACCAACATTAGCAAAACATGGAGTCTGGAACAGTGGAGGATAGTACAGGCCATTGACTCACAATATTGTGCTGACTGTTTAACCTACTCCAAGATCAGCCTAACCCTTCCTTCCACATAGCCCTCCATTTCAATCCAAAAACATTGTTTCCTAATTAAGAGGACTTTGAAAAGTAATGGCACAACCATCTATAATTTCAATAACACTCAACTATCAGACGTGGAAATTACGACATGCTAGAGATTAATCTAAGTCATTGCTTATACCATTCATTAAAAAAAAATGAACCTAGTTACATTTCTTACTTCACCATAAATATTAATCTTGTATGTCTGGTGCTTCATCATTTCCTCTGTTCTGAAGAAGCCAGCTTGTCATTTCCTGGTATTTACTAAGATGTCACTTGCATCTGGTTCCAAAAAGCATGCCCTGTTGCTCCTACAAATTGAGTATTTCTGTTGATGTTAATTTGCAATTTACCAAACTATTTACCAAGTTTGTTAACATTTATGTCACAATTCCGTGTCAGTTTGGTGCCATTGCAGATTTTAAAATCATAAATTCTATAATCATTTATATAAATCACAATGCTCTGAGCATCAATCTTTCTGAATAAATTTCCTACTTCCAGCAGTCTACCTATAACTTCTACTCCCTGCTTCTAGTTTGAGAGCCACTTTGCTATTGACTCTGTTAATGATCCTCTCTCACTGCATTCTCTACGACAGATATGAGTCTAACATGTACCATCTGACAGCTTTGACTTTGTACCAAAAAAATCTTTCAGCTTTTGATGGAGGATTGTATTTCCATCAACCTTGACCTTTTTAATCTACGCTTTTTCTGGTGAAGGACATTGGGGTTGAAACACTTTAGGTGCCCTGTGTCGGAATGATCATAATTATTCTCAAGGATCTTTTTCTTTTAATACCTGTATACAGTCTTCATCCCAGATATATAGCCAGCAAAAGGTTTGGACATGACTATTAGCTACCCAGATCACAGGCCATTGTTAGCTTTGTTATGTTTAAACATAATAATCTGTGACAATTGTGTTCCCTACCCTTTGTGGCTCCAACAACAGTGTTCTACATGGTTGTAAGTGTTGAAAGTTGATGAGACATGTAGCTAAGATCTGTCTAAAGAGGATGTAGATGATTATAAGGTACAGTTTCAAAGAACAGGAGGGACCTGTTCAGCTTCCCGAGAACA
Source organism: Hemitrygon akajei (assembly GCF_048418815.1). Taxonomy (NCBI): domain Eukaryota; kingdom Metazoa; phylum Chordata; class Chondrichthyes; order Myliobatiformes; family Dasyatidae; genus Hemitrygon; species Hemitrygon akajei. The sequence continues at coordinate 71,729,109 of NC_133135.1, read as the reverse complement.
AACCGGCTGCCATATTCACCGTGTCATATTGACTTGACTGTTCTTTGGGGCATCTTGAAGCTATGGAAGCCATATTATAAATTAGCCATTCTTTCTCTTGCTTAAGTTTTATTTCCAAATATTGAAACTGCATTTTGCCATAAAGAAGTAATGGGTGTTTCCTGAGAAGATGTGCAAGAAATATCCTGCTGAATATTTCCATCAGTTCAACCCTTTACTGATCCATTAGGATTTGTATGAGGCCTAAATATACATGCAGTTGGATATTTGAAACTGCTTTTCTATAAATACCTAACATCCATTTATTTTTTGTCCCCTGATGACATCAATAATGTTGGGAGGTAAGTGTCTGAAGAGTCATTGGCCTTGTCATTCTGTGGCATCCATTTATCGGATAGCAGCTGTTCTGCATAAGCAAGTTACCCTCAGTAACTTTTTTTCCATAATGTAAATCTTATAATACTCAGGGGACTCTCTTCCCGAGAAAAGTTTCTGAATAAATAGTAAGAAGTTTGTGTAGCTGCTTGCAATAGATACAAGGTCAGAAACTGTTCAGAGCATTAGTTCACTGACTACATAGCAAACTTGCTTTATACAGGAGAATTCAGCCTATTCATTAAAATGACGATACTTAACAGTTGATATAAACTTCTTGTCATCACCTCTGCTGAGATGCTTTATATTTCATTTGTATTTGCATCGTCTTTTGTCGACTGTACTCATCTTTTTTCGACAGTACCTGTCCACTGTGGTCAACCTTAAACATTTAATGTCAACAGAATATCAGAAGTTTCCACAACAGAGGTGATCAAAATATGAAGGGTTTTGTTTAAAGTAAGGGGAGCCACTTCCACTGGTTGAAGGGCAAGGAACCAGTGCTCAGAGTTTTAAGGTAGTTCGAAAAGGACGAGGGGTTAGAAATGAAATAGGGCATGGAAATGTCACAGTGCTGACTCTCACCAATTATTTCTGGAACTGTAGTGAGCCTCTTTTTAAATAAATGATATTAAATATACATACTTTATAGCTTTCAAATATATACATTGTTTTTTCAGTGAATACCTGGATGTAGCTAATGTTGAAATATTCTAAGTTTATCATACGGTACTAATTTCTACAATGAAAGACACACTACTTGGATTCAAGGTTGTTGCTGTGAATTACACCTTTAAATTTTTTTACTTGGAAGCTATGCATTAATTGATGCTCAGAAAAAAAAGATCACCTTTGGCCAGAAGTCTGCACCATATTGGCAGCTTTTTAAATGTGTTTTATTCCAACATTTAGAAAGTTTAAATATAGTTTGAATATTAGGCAAGACATAGTGAGCAACTCTGCATAATTTGTTCACAAGGTGCATTGCACGTTGGCTCAGTATTTATTTATTTATTGGCTTACAGCTTGGTGTAGACCCTTCAAGCCACAGTGCCTCAGCAACTCCATAAACCTGATTAACTCCATGATTAACTAATCAGGGAGCCATTTACACCAATTAACCTAACCCATACGTCTTTGAGCTATGGGAGGAAATCAGAGCACCCGGGAAATACCCATACATTCCGCAGGAAGGTCATAGAGACCTCATACAGAATGGCACCAGAATTGAACTCCAAACTCCGGAGCAGCCCAAGCTGTAATAGTGCCGTGCAAAAGGCCACACTACCATGGTGCCCATTTATATTTGCAATGGATCCAAATCTAGAAGGGATTACAGGAACCAGATGTGGAAATATGATTAGGACTTTCATGGAAGGTATATATTGATCAGAGGAGTGGGAACTAATAGACAATTTGCACCCTGTAACTTCTCACATCTGTGTCTTCAGAATAAATGCTATTGAGCAGAGCTAAGTTTGAGAATCGGGATTTACCATTAGCTTTTGTAAGTTTACCAATGGTGGTGATATTTTTTCTCCTGGCTCATTTTGCTACCATGTCAGCAGACCTGGGTGATACCTATATACTAAACTTATTGAAACAGCCAGTTTCAAATATAATTGGACAGAGTACAATCCAGACTTGCAATGAATATCTGCCAATATGTATTGAATCTGAAATATTAACTTTTTTTCTTACCACAGGTGCTGTCTGACCTGCTGAATTATTCCAGCAATTTCATTTCAGGTTTCCAGTATCTGCATTTTTTTTTTGATTTACGAAGCAGAAATACTTTGTTTTTATATTATGACAGGGAAATAAGAAAATAGAAACAACCTACTGTTGCAATGGAACGTGGCAAATGAGGCGAACCCCGAACCCAAGTGTAGGACACAGGCACGAAGACTGAGCTAGGATGCTTACACGGGTGTAAACACTGAACAGCAAACAGGAGGGGTCTTGACACAGAGCCCTGATAATGGAGCCTTGACACAGAGAGGCTGAGTCTCATAGGTAAACCTTGAAACTGGAGCTAAACTTAGAAGAAACAGTTCTGAGCAATCAGGAAACATTAGTTATCACACAGGAAAAAGACCAACAATCTGGCAACGAGAGTTTGTTACGCCAGGGTTCTTATACTGCCGGTCCTGATGGAAACCAGGTGTGCCGTCATCAAAGAAAATAAGAAGCAATTGGGAAATTAACGGTCGGAACCGTGGCACAATCAAAGGAAATTAGAGGAATAAACGATCAGGACCGTGACGCCTACCTGGCTACCTAAAGAATGGTTAAGATTATTGATTTCCTATTTTGTTTGTTTCTTCTGGGTGAAACATCTTTATTGCTAACACTAATTGTACTGGTTGTAGCGCTAATTGTAAATCCCTTGTCCATTTGTCTCTCCCCACTAATCCCTCGCCCAGTATTTATCCCTGCAAGTAGCCAAGGTGCTACACCTGCCCATTCAACTGCTCACTCACCTCCACTCAGGACCCCAAATAGTCCTTCTAAGTGAGGAGAGACTTCACCTGTGAATCTGCTGGGGTCATCTATTGTATCAAGAGCTCCCGATGCGGCCTCCTCTACATTGGTGAAACCCATCATAAGCTGGTGAAGCACTTTACAAACACAGAAACATAGAAAACCTACAGCACAATACAGGCCCTTCAGCCCACAATTCTGTGCCGAACATGTACTTACTTTAGAAATTACCTAGGGTTACCCATAGCCCTCTATTTTTCTCAGCTCCATGTACCTATCCAGGAGTCTCTTAAAAGACCCTCTTGTATCCGCCTCCACCACCGTGGCTGGCAGCCCATTCCACACACTCACCACTCTCTGCGTAAAAAAACTTAACCCTGACATCTCCTCTGTATCTACTTCCAAGCACTTTAAAACTATGCCCTCTTGTGCTAGCCATTTCAGCCCTGGGAAAAAGCCTCTGACTATCCACACAATCAATGCCTCTCATCATCTTATCCACCTCTATTAGGTCACCTCTCATTCTCCATCGCTCCAAGGAGAAAAGGCCAAGTTCACTCAGCCTATTCTCATAAGGCATGCGCCCTAATCCAGGCAACATCCTTGTAAATCTCCTCTGCACCCTTTCTATAGTTTCCACATCCTTCTTGTAGTGAGGTGACCAGAACTGAGCACAATACTCCAAGTGGGGTCTGTCCAGGGTCCTATAGAGCTGTAACATTACCTCCCGGCTCTTGAACTCAATCTCACGGTTGATGAAGGCCAATGCATTGTATGCCTTCTTAACCACAGACTCAGCCTGTACAGCAGCTTTGAGTGTCCTGTGGACTTGGACCCCGAGATCCCTCTGTTCCTCCACGCTGCCAAGAGTCTTACCATTAATACTATACTTTGTTGAGCACCACTACTCCATCTGCCAAAAGCAGAACTTTCCAGTGGCCAACCATTTTAATTCCATTTCCCATTCCCATTCCAACATGTCAGTTCATGGCCTCCTCTTGTGCCTCACTCTCCTTTTCTATCAGATTCCTCCTTCTCCAGCCCTTTACCTTTCCTACCCACCAAGCTTCACCTATCACCTTCTAGCTATCCTCTTTCCCTTCCCCACCTTTTTATTTTGGTGCTTTCCCCTTCCTTTCCAGTGCTGAAGAAGGATTTCATCCTGACCATTGACTGTTTATTCATTTCCATAGATGCTGCCTAACCTGCTGAGTTCTTCCAGCATTTTGTGTGTGTTGCTTTGGATGTCCAGCATCTGCAGAATTTCTTGTGTTACTAAATGTACGGACTTGGCTCAGTCTGCCGCTGGCTATTTCCCCCCTCTAAAGGTGTAGACAGACATTAGGAACACAATTCACTATTCCACCCCAAAAGCATTGGTTCATGCTCCAGCTCAATATATTTTTGGCCAGGTTCCCCAAGTACACCATTCTGCCAAAATTCTACTAATTTCAAACTTGAAATCTCTAATTGTCCTATCGTTCATAAATGTTTTGGAAGAGAGTTCCAAATTTATGCAGCATTTTCAATAAAAGTTGCTTATCTTTTTAAAAAATTCTTCTTGAACGACTTTGCTTTAACACTAGTGCTAAGTTCTTACTTTCTGTCACCAGCCAAAATAGTTTCTCCATCTGTTAGCTCCTGAATTTTAAGTAAGTAATATCTCTGCATTAGACAGTTTGGACACAGCTCTACTGAGGATTTTATCCACCGTTTCCAGAACTTGAGGAACTGACTATTTTTGTCCAAAATTAATCTGGCATGAGGTAAAGAGGATGCCCACGTGAATAAAGAGGTAGCACAGACAAGGTAGGGACCAGCCTATGTTAGGTGAAAATTTTATCTGGGTGCAGCTAAGCTGTTCAAAGGAAAATGCCCTGATGGGTTCTTATCGGAGTTCATTTTAACCCTTTTGATCACATAGATCAAACGGCTCCTTTTAGCTACCAACTTTTAAAAGTAAATTATGCCATGCTCTCAGAGTTTCGCTAATGTAAAGAGCAATGACATAATGTTGCAAACCAAAAATTCCTGCTGACGCATGGCCTATCGAGCTATGAACTATGCATTCACAATTAATATTTCATGTTTTACTCCCGTCACGGACCTCAAGCTATTCTTAATAGTGCAGGTCACATTCAGCTGCAAGACCCCTACCTCAGCCACTCCCAGCTGCCATCTTTGCCCACAGCTCTTCCTATGATCACTTTCAGCCCGATTCTTCAAGATGGCTGGGACATTCTAATTATTGGAAATGTTTTTTGTTTCTGTTTTTTTTTCATTGTGGCGCCTAGGCAGATTGCCTAAAAGAGCAGTGTAGCTTGAAAAGTATTTATATGAGCAAGGATCTTCGCAATGAGAGCTTCCTGTTGAACCCAGCAGCTGTGGATTGATAACCAGATACGTGCAGCTATCACAATGCACTCAATACCTACCAGTTCACATCAGTCTTATTAATGTCTGAGCGTGGCATAAAGCTTCATTCATTATTCATAGTAATCCAGTCAGAGGCCACTCAAAGACCTGATAAATTCTCACTTAAATGTCTGCGTCTGACAAAGCTCTAGATTTTATAGCCTTTGCTGTGCTCCAGTGTGGTGCTGTGGGCAAAGGTCCAGGCTGATTCCTCACTAATGACCAGCATGATGTACGAGCAGCTGCGGAGCTTCTGACATGAGCTAACACTGCACAGCGTACAGCCAGCTATCAGCACCGGATCCCAGGCAGGAGATGAACACTTGACAGGCAGCAGTGCCGAGGAGCATGCCGCGAAATTCTTCATTAGCAGAGGGAGAAAGAGTTAAGTGACAAGGAAAGATTCCGAGCTCGAGTTAGAGGACAACGCGCGCACACCTTCCGTTCCAACTCTTTTGTTTCTTGCGCCGTGACATCTGGAAACTTGAAAGGAATTTATGACTTCTGCAGGAAAAATAGACAGGGAGGAGAAAAAGAAAATTAAGCTGGTTAAACATCCTCAAACCTTTACTTCAATATTAGTGTCAGCTTCTTGGAGCATTTTGCTTCCAGTTTTCAGAAGGGACTGGAGACGATTTCTTCATTTGCATTGCTTCTTGCTTCAGGTGAAGCAGTGGAACATTACCCCTGGAGGCTAGGAAACGTTTTCACAGCAAAATATTATTCCACTTGAGAAAAAGTAGGCTGCAATTATTTATACAAATGAAGTAGGTATATTACAGTATCCTGGTTTCAATGGTATTTACCTGCGCATGTTACATTTAAAGATGGACAAATTAACTTCCCTGAAACTGCATCCGATTATTCCTAATTGACTTCTCTCCCTCAAGCAAAGCTGCCCCACTTCTCAAACAAAGTGTGCAATAGCAGATAGTACCTTCCCGCAATTTATCTCTTGTAGGTGCTGACCCTTGCTTGATGACAGTTCAATGGGTGCCAGTTCGTTACTCCTGTGGCCATTTCCCCCGCGCGAGCCTGGGTGATAAATGTCACCGAGATGAGGGATTCATGCTGAGCCCCATTGTGATGGGCGGCGTGCACCGTTCACCAGGAGGCATTGGAGAGGCAATCAGGAGTGGATCCTTGCCTGATTCTCAAGAATTCTAATTCTTATATTCTCTCCTGAGGTCATTTACATGCGGAAAATCAACACTATGTTAAATTCTACTGATCTCTCACTTCGACGTCACTCGTGATTTCTGAGCTTGTCGTGTTACGTTTGATAATTTTGGCTATGCTTGGTTTTATTAGTATTCTCGTTTCCAGTCCTGCCTTGGATTTCCAGTGAGTTTGTGCTCTGTCAGTGACTGGACTGCAAATGAGCCTGTGACCGAACCATCCGCAAATGAATTTGCAATCTCCCCAACAAGAAGCAGAGCAGCAGAAACTTGTACTAAACATTGAGCGATGGAGGTGCGCATTGTGCTGTTGACGAAAAAACTATTTCCAGCTACATGGTTCATTCAAGAAATTTGCAATTTTACTGTAGGGGACATTCATTGTACTCAGCACTCAGCTGATGGTCTGTGTGGACTCAGGGACTGGCTAGGCTGTTTTCCCTGTAGCTCTCTGTGCGATTTACTTGCAATATCTATAAGCTGTCACATTATCATTTTTATCAGTTCTATACGTTCTGTTTACTGTAAGTAAGTCTGAGAGTTTATTGCACAGTGCCCATTCCCCCAATGTCTAGTGACAGGATGTCCCTAAGCAGTAGCCATTCCTCGTGGAATCTCTGTGGTGCCTGCACCAGATTTCAGTGTAGTCCTCTCCTGCACCTTGGAGTTTGTCCTTCTCTAGCACTTGCTTAGGCCCACTTCCTTGCAATGGTAGAGCACAGCAGCTGATGCTCAACCCAGTACGCATCCCTGGGAATGGCCTTTAGCGTTCTGAATCCTGCATTACTCAGGTTCTGTGGTGAGGAGGCATTCTGCTGAGTGACTTTGGCAGTCTACTCAGTAATCCATCTGACATGGCTGCGTTCTCCTCTTCCCACAGGGATCCTGTGTGGACTACTGACTCGCGACCTGAGTTATAGGGAAAGGTTGAGATCATAGACTTATGGTGAAAGGTGAAATATTTATGGGGAATCTGAAGGGGAACCTTTTCACTCAGAGGGTAGTACAAGAGTTGAATGAGCTGCCAGTGGAAGTGGTAAATGTGGATGAAATTGCAACATTGGATAGGTACATGGATGACAGAGGTAAGGAGGGCTATGGTAAGGTTGCAGGGAGATCGAACAAGGCAGATCAGGCTTTGACCCTATGATTCCAGGACCAAAGGGGTCCTTCAACACTGATTTTCATGTTCATCCTGATAGTATGATTAGTAACTTTGCTGATGACTCAAAAGTTGTTGGTGTCTTGGATAGCAAGGAAGGCTGTTGAAGGTTACAACAGGGTATTGATTGGAGGGTAAGTTCATCAGAGAGCTGGCAGTTGGAACTTAATCCTGACACGTTCAAGGTGATGCATTCTGAGAAGTCAAACAGGAGTAGTACTCATTCAATGACTCCTGATGAAGGGTCTTGGACAAAAATGTTGACTCAAAGTTCAAAGTACATTTTTTATCAAAGTATGTATACTATATACGACCTTGAGATTTGTCTTCTTACAGGCAGCTACAAGACAAAAAAAACACTACAGAATCCATTAAAAAAAGACCATCAAATGCACAATGTGCAGAAAAAAAACAAATCATGCAAACAATAAATGTAAGCAAATAACGTTCAGAACTGAAGTACCTGAAAGTGAGTCCACAGGCATGAAGCCAGTCGCGGCTGATCCGCGGCACAGAGTCGAATGTACTTCCTAAGAAGGTTGGCGTCATTCAATGTCTGTAGTGAGATGCTGAAGATGTTCTATAGGTCAGTTGTGGAGAGCGCCCTCTTCTTTGTGGTGGCGTGTTGGGGAGGAAGCATTAAGAAGAGGGACGCCTCACGTCTTAATAAGCTGGTAAGGAAGGCGGGCTCTGTCGTGGGCAAAGTACTGGAGAGTTTAACATCGGTAGCTGAGCGAAGGGCGCTGAGTAGGCTACGGTCAATTATGGATAACTCTGAACATCCTCTACATAGCACCATCCAGAGACAGAGAAGCAGTTTCAGTGACAGGTTACTATCGATGCAATGCTCCTCAGACAGGATGAAGAGGTCAATACTCCCCAATGCAATTAGGCTTTACAATTCTACCGCCAGGACTTAAGAACTTTTTAAAAGCTATTATTAATGCTTTTTGAGATGGTGATTTAGATGCATATCATATTTTTTTTTACTGAGTTAAGTATTGTATGTAATTAGTTTTGCTACAACAAGTGTATGGGACATTGGAAAAAAAGTTGAATTTCCCCATGGGGATGAATAAAGTATCTATCTATCTATCTATCTATCTATCTATCTATCTATCTATCTATCTATCTATCTATCTATCTAGTTGCAGGCCACAACCTCAGTTCAGTACAGAGATGGGTAAATCTCATGAAACAGTGAGCTGAACACTGGCCCCACCTCTTGCCTCCAGCCCTGACACCCTGACAATTTTGAATCTGGCCCGGTGCCTAAACTGGCCAAACAGCAGGCCTATCCTTGCTCGCAGACCCGGGCCCTGCCACTTCAATAAGCTCTCAGACCCGGGCCCTGCCACTTCAATAAGCTCTCAGGCCCAGGCCCTGTCGCTTCAATAGGCTCTCAGACCCGGGACCTGCCGCTTCAATAAGCTCTCAGACCCAGGCCCAGCCGTTTCAATAACCTCTCAGACCCGGAACCTGCCGCTTCAATAAGCTCTCAGACCCAGGCCCAGCCGCTTCAATAACCTCTCAGACCCAGGACCTGCCTCTTCAATAAGCTCTCAGACCCAGGCCCAGCTGTTTCAATAAGCTCTCAGACCCGGGACCTGCCGCTTCAATAAGCTCTCAGACCCGGGACCTGCCGCTTCAATAAGCTCTCAGACCCAGGCCCAGCTGTTTCAATAGGCTCTCAGACCCAGGCCCAGCCATTTCAATAAGCTCTCAGACCCAGGCCCAGCCGCTTCAATAAGCTCTCAGACCCGAGACCTGCCGCTTCAATAAGCTCTCAGACCCGGGACCTGCCGCTTCAATAAGCTCTCAGACCCAGGCCCAGCCATTTCAATAAGCTCTCAGACCCAGGCCCAGCTGTTTCAATAGGCTCTCAGACCCAGGCCCAGCCGTTTCAATAGGCTCTCAGACCCGGGCCCTGCTGCTTCAATAAGCTCTCAGACCCAGGCCCTGCCGCTTCAATAAGCTCTCAGACTCTGCACCCGATGCCTCGATTTGGCTCACACCTGACCTTTTCAATCTGGCCCAGCACTTAAACTGGTCAAACTTCAGCTTGTTCCTCGCTTTCAGGCCAAGGCCCCAGCACCTTGACCCAGCTTCGCTTTGGTTCTGCCGCTTCAAATCATCTCCAAGTTTGCTCGAGCTGCCAAATATTGACTCATTCCCCATTTTTGGGCCTGGGCCCCACCACCTCAATTCAGCTCATACATGCCACACTGCAATGGTCCTGCACCCATTAGACTTCAGTTCACTCCGCAAAAAATGCCGAGACATACAGGTGGTTCAAAAGCTTGACTGTGAAAGGGAAGTTACAGAATATTGATTGCAGTGATTGGTTTTGAGAAAAAAGCATGAATAATAATGTAGCTAATAGTTGTTTTTTCTGCCAGCAAGTCATCGCTATGCTTCACCACCACCTTTTTAAAGCAGAGGTGTGATGATGATGCCCTCTTTATTCCTTTCCATTGTTTTTGCCTGAGCTACCGAGTTCCTTCAGAATTTTGTGAGTGTTATTCTAGGACACATGCAACAAGTGATGGAGTGCTCAGGAATATTGGTGAACAGAAGGACCATGAGGTTCAAATCCATAGTTATCTCTACATTATGATGCAGGTCAAAATGGATGCTGAAGAAAACATGTAGCAGGTTTTCCCTCTCTGGTTGCAGCTTAGAAGATGGGACGTTATGTTGCAACTTTACAAAACATGGTTAGGCTGCACTTGTGCTTTTCTGGTCACCACAGTATGGGAAGGATGTGATTGTACTGGAGACACTGCTGATGAGATTCACCAGGACTTTGCCTGAATTGCAGGACTTTAATTATGTAGAGAGATTCGATGGACTGGGTTTGTTCTTCCTGGAGCAAAGGAGGCAATGACCTGATGGAGATCTATAAAAACTCTTCAGGTAGAGATGGTGTAGAAAATCAGAACCTTTACTTCATGGTGGGGGTGTGAAGAACAAGGCAGAATAGATTTAAGATAGCACACACAAAATGCTGGAGGAGCTCAGTAGTCAGGCTGCATCTATGGAAGTGAATAAGCATTCGATGTTTTGGGCAGAGTCCTGAAGAAGGGTCTAGGCCCAAAACGTAGACTGTTTATTCATTTCCATAGATGCTGCCTAACCTGCTGAGTTCCTTCAGCATTTTGTGTGTGTTACTTTGGATTTCCAGCATCCACAAACGTTCTTCTGTTTATAGATTTAAGATGGGAGGATGGAGTTGTAGAAGGTTTGTGAGGAGCAAGACTTAAACACAGAGAATGGCTGATGTCTGGATCTAGCTGCCAAAGGTAGAGGAATCAAATGCAATCAGAACTTTTAAGGGACGTTTAGATAGGCACTTGAATAAGCAAAGCATTGAACAATACACTCCCTGCGTAGGCAAATCAGATTAGTGTAAATGAGCTAAAAGGTCAGTATGCATATGGTGGTGCTTTCCAATTCTGACTTTATCACTGTAAATCAAACCAGTGAGGATAGGTGGAACTTTGGCATGTAGTGACATTTAATATCTGCACCCAAAGATGCCCATGCTGGGTATGTTTCTCCATCTTTCCCCAATTCACCTCTGAACTACTCTACATCACATCTCTGGAGACAGGATCCATTTTGGATCTCCAGCTGAAATGTTTTCATGTGAAGCTCTGAATGAGCAAAGTTTTAAGGGACTTCCCTGCAGTGCTGAATGAAGTTGCAGAATTGCCTGGAAAAGCTTGAGTTTAGAGGATCTGAGATAAGAAATATCATTGTTCGAATGATCTAACACTGTTCTTAATGCTGAAGTTGCCAGTTCTAACACTAGTACCAAGGACAAACACAGCAGTATAGTAGGAGTCTTATTTCACAATGCAGAAAAGATTGCTGAAAATAACTTCTGCGAAATCAGCGCAGTAACCCTTTGAATACAAGCATTTCTTTTGTACGAAATGGTCATTGTTTCAACACTATGGGTAAAACATCCGAGACTAGGTGACAATTCAGAGTATCAAAGATGAAGCCCATTAGGCCATGACATATCTTAGCTCTGTTAAATACTGACAGTTGTCCTGGTTTGCTTTGGGTTAAAGATTTCAATAGGAATGCTTTTATTTTACTTAATGATTTTCATTGGCCCCACTAAGTTCACCAATTGTTTCATAGCTTTTGAAGAGTTTTGAAGTACAGTCAATGTTTCTTAAGGTTGAGAAATAGATCAAATTACTTATGAATAGCAAAGTCATACTAATGATAATTGGGCCTGATAATTTATTGGTACTTTTGGTTAATGGGTAAATGTTGACCAGAACAGCAGTTGGTCATCCTCAATGGAATATTTTGGGAGTTATCAAACGAAATACTATAATAACATTCTTTTCTTGGACACTCTGCATCAAGTTCCATAGCAACACCGTCAAAGTATCTTGTAGTAGCTAAAAGAAGGCCTTTACCACCTTATGTACATTGTAGTGCTGTGTCCATGTGGTTTCCAGTCTGAGTCAACATGTGTGATGGAGCTCTGAAGAAGACTGAAGTATAGTTTCTGATTCCTTGGAAATATAGATCACATGTCTGAAACATCTGCAGTTGTGCCATTGCCCAAATTAAGAATAGAAGCTTTCGTTGAGCAGAGCCAAGCCCACACATGCTGGAGGAACTCAACAAGTAGAGCGCATTTATGGGGGGGGGGGGGGTGGGGGGCAGTTATGTGGAGGGGAATTGTTTGTGTTGCTCAAGTTTTCCAGCATCTTGAGAATCTCTTGTGTTCATTGTTTCATTGGGCACGTGTTTGCTTGAGAAAAGCAACCTGCCAGATGTTTAGACAGAGTAAGGCTTCCCAAGGTGATGACTGAAAGAGACTTGTCTGCTCTTCATCACTTCCACAGTATGAGTTATGCCATTTACAGATGATTATTTTTCTTAAAACTTAGTGTAGATGCTGCAGATCAATGTGAATTTGGCTAGAGGATATTTTCATTACACTCCCATTAAACTTTACAAACTCATATGAAATATGAATTGTGTCTTTCAACATAAAAGAGTTGGGAATTGAGATGGTGAATCGCATCCTGCAGTAACTTTCTTCATTGTTTTACATTTTGTCAGCTGTTTGATGTGTTAGGTATCTACTCATTTTCTCACATTCTCAAAATAGTTTTTCCCTGGGACATTACTTTTCTTTAAGAAAATCAAGATTTCCCATGCTTTTCACTCATGTTCCTGACAAGCAAAGGAGATGCTGACAGTAATTTTCAAGATATTTTATATAGACATTTTTTTTAGAGGGCAAAAGTTGCTGGCTGGCAACACTGTTAACATGAAAGTATATAATTTAAAAAAAAATGTTCTGGTGTTTCCTTAACTTAAACACCATGTCTTTCAAGCAAAAGTGACACATTTCATTAAGTGAAATGTTTGCGCAGCTATGTTAGGAATGCTATATAAGGCATCTGGCCATATAATGCATGTTTATATTTGATGATTTAAATTCTATGCTGTCCAGGCCATGGATATAGTTTGATGTTATAGAATGAAAACTGCCAATGCTTGCTGCTTTTCGTGGAAGTTAGAGAACTAACCTTGTGCAACACAGGTAACCTTCTGACTGCAGTAGAAACTGGAATTTCAAAGAATTTGAAGATCTTAATTCAAGCCCACCTCAACAAAATCTCTTCGAAATTCATGAACCACACTGCATGTTGGTGTGCTTTCAATTTGTTTTAAATAGATTTCATTATGTACTCACTTACTGCTATTACCATTTCAAGTGAAAAGGATATTTCTATGATACACATACTTATTAGGCACATATGCAGGCACAATAACTGAAATTTGCATTGCAAATCTGATATTTTCGATGTGTTTTACATATTCTAGTATGAAGTAGTGTGCTATCACTGTCTGGATCAGAAACAGACAACACTAAATTAACAGTTAAATATTCTTCATTTTCACAGGAGTATCAACAAACACTGATCAAAGGCATTGCAGTCCAACCACTTCATAATATTGGCAGTTGCAATTCTGAAGTATTGAAAGATTTTTCACAGTACAGTCCATTAAGGTTGAAACAATGTTGGATCTTCAAAATGCTACTAAACAATTTCCTGTGGTGTAACACAGGGGCAAATACATTTCCAGGTTGCCTCTGATGATGGCGATAATTTTTCTCTTAGTGTTCCATTAACTAAGTTCTTTCTTTCCTCTCTATGCTTATTTATTCATAATTTATTGCACACCCTCTTTTTGTTTTCATCGCTGTATTTGTATAACATTCCCTTTCTTTATACTTCTCTTTTCTGTGTGCTGTTTTGCTGTTTCTGCATTTCCTTCTCTCTTTTTTTGGTTTGAGGGGAAGTCGTGTACTGGAAATAGACTTTGAAGTACTTTGACAGCTCCTGCTTCATTTATCCAACCTTTAGATGGAGACATAGTAATTTTGGGCTGGTTGTCATGGGGATGGTATTGGTACAGCCATCAAGATCCAGCAGGAATGGTTGAGGCACGCATGCCATGGTTTTGGGTAGGAAGCTGGCGGAGATCAAAGTTCATGGACTCAATGAGACAAGCCTTGGATAAGGGAATGCATTTGCAACAGAGCTCTGAAGTCATTGAGAGGGATTTTATCAGTACAAATGAAACATAGGTGATAGTTATAAAATGGTGCAAAACAGATATCCCTGTGAATAGGACTGTATATCAACAAGGGCACAGATAAATTAGTAAGTCTATTTATTATTGTCACATATACTGAGATGCATTGAAAAACTTGTCTTGCATACCATTCATACATCAATTCATTACAACAGTGCCTTCAGGTAGTACAAGGTAAAACAATGAAATAATGCATTACATTCCAGTGTTACATTTAAAGAGGAAGTGTAGTGTAGGTAGCCAATAAAGTGAAAGTTCATAATGAATTAGATTGTGACTGTCTTATCATACTAAGGGACTGTTTGATAGCTTTATAACAATGGCAGAGATGAGAAAAGAATAGAAGCAGTTCTAGATTTCTAGCCCTGAGACCTGAATTCATGTCAAACTCTAGACGGTGGATCTTACCCTTCTCTTTGTTTGTAAGAAAATTCTGTGAAATCAATTAGACTAATTGAAGATCATTTATCTAGATTATTAACTATTCCCTTATAACACCAATTACGATAGAATATTTCAACATCTTTCAAAACTGTAATTCCATGTATTATATTTTAAGTAAAGATGGTTATTTTGAGAGGGATTATGAATGTGAATATTCCTGCTTTGCTTTACCTGGGGTTGATTTATCTGATATATGTAATTTCACATTCTAAGGAAAACTCTCCTTATTACAAATTGTTTTGTTTTAAACTCATCTCTCTTTTCCATCCAATTTGTCTTGTAATGCTGTATGTTTCTATAGCCTTAATAATGCAGCATTAGTAGAGAGATCAAACTTTTTTTGTACATGACTGTCAATCTGCTCACTGGCCTCTGGAGATGTTGTGGAGAAATGAGACGCCTCATAGCATATCTCAGTGGGCATCTGATGGGATGTCTTCTGCAGTCAGAGACCTGGGACCAGTTTGGAGCACTAAATATCTTCCATCTGGGAGCAGTTGGCCACATTGATGAATGCTTGCAAGGATTCTGTCCACTGATTTTGTCAGGGCTGTTCAAGTTAAAGTCAGTGATGAATGATTTGTCTTCTCAACTAGGTTCGTGCTTCCTTCAATCTGGATAATGGGTCTTCACTCACAGCATGTATTTCCAGTTGTCTTTCATATTGGACATCAAGTCAAGTCAAGCTTATTATCATGTGCACATGTATGGTTGGATACAAGCACATAAGCATGCTAATAAACAGAATATATATAGTACATAATGGAAGAGGTGGTCAGTAGTGTACCATTACTGAGTTTGGGTTAGGTTGTTCAGAATGGTTGCAGTAAAGAACTATTCCTGAAGCTAGTGGCATGGAACTTGAGGCTTTTGCACCCGCTGGAGGAATTTAGCAGGCCAGGCAGCATCTATGGAAAAGAGTAAACAGTCGACTTTTCGGGCTGAGATCCTCCAGTAGTCCTGATGAAGGGTATTGGCCTGAAACATCAACTGCCTGCTCTTTTCCATAGATGCTGCCTGGCCTGCTGAGTTCCTCCAGCATTTTGCGTGTGTCGCTCCAATTTCCAGCATCTGCAGATTTTCTTGCGTTTGTCTTGCACCTCCTGTCTGACGGTGTCAGCGAGAAGTGGGTGTGAGCCGGTTGGTGGGGATCCTTAAAGAGGCAGCGTGGGGAGGCCTGTGCACGTGTTGGAAGGGGTGAATTTAAATACTCCCATGGTGATCCATCCAAGCCATTGAGAACATAGAGGCTGATGCTGCCAGTGATATTTTCCACCTCACTGAGAATCACAGCAGGGCAAGGATACTTAGTGTCAGGGACTACAATGTGATAGAAAACATTGCTGGCCGCCCATAGTTCATTGTGTTCAAATGCTTTCTTCTACCTTAGTGCACCATTCAGCCATGAAAATTACATTAAAACACATCTCCTTTTTTAATATTAGCAGCTGTGATTTTCAGGCACTTTTTTTTAACAAAACGTAAAAACTTGGAACGTTATTTTTAAAGTTCTTTCACAATACTTGGTGCTGGGATCTCTCTTCATTCATTGTATATTTCACGCAATGTGCAATTTGTTGAGTTGGATCCACACTTTCAGAATCCACACAGATGTCCAGACCCGTTTACTCCGTTCTCTCCAATGATCACAGATGAAAAGTAGCTTGTGTATGCTTTGAAGTGTTTGTGTTAAGTCTCACCCAGTGGGAAACTGAATTGGACACTTCTGGTCATGATTCAGCCTAACGTGGATGTTACTTCCCCTTCAGATTTCGCCGGTGTGATGGCCTTGTGAAAGTGTGCAGTGGCGGCTAATTACTTACTTACAGAAATCGGTTCAGTAAACTGAGGTGTGGTGGGCCTCTTCTTTGTGGCAGAGATTTCCATCCACGTAACCCATGCTCTTTCAGCCTCTCTTCAATCCATTCCTATTTTCACACAATAGAAGCAATTTAGAGTGGCCAATTGACCTACTGACTTGCACGCCTTTGGGATGGGAGAGAAAACTACGGAACGTGCAAACTCCGCATAGACAGTACTGGAGGGTAGGATTCAAATGAAATCACTGGAGGTGCGAGTCAGCAGCTCTACTATTGTGCAGTGTTCCCCTTTTGCTTTGCAAGTTTTTCAAATAACATGTTGCTGCAAGAGTGCACAGATATAATATTTGAAAATATATTACAGAAATATAATCTGTGCACAGCACAGTTTCCCAAGCCGTAAGCAGTTCGCAAAGTGAGCAGTTCTCAGTCCGATGGGCAGAAAAAAATCTCTGTAAAGCTGTTCACCAACAAGTGCCTTTTCCCAAAGGTGAAGTCATTAAAGAAGGCTTGCACCGTGCATTTTATTGTAACGCTTCAGAATCCTTCCCTCAGCTATATTTTGCTGAAGTACTGCTTACCTCGAACACTCGACAGTACATGAAACATATTTCAATTTTGCATAAGAGTCTTTACATGTTCTACCAGAATTGTCGCCATTACAATCCCCTGTGCAGTGCGGTGCTTTCTGAGCTGACACATGGCACCAGGAAGCAGGGAGACCCCACAAAGCACGATAAAGACTGCATGAAAGTGTCCTTGAAGGCATGTAGTATCCTTGAGACTGGTTGGGAAGCCTTGGCCAAAGACAGCAACACCCTGCCCAACATCCCACGCCTGGCAGTCTACAAAGGCACCAGCACATTTGAAGAGCAGCGGCTGAAGGACTTTGATCAAAAGGCCAGGATCGCAAAGAGAGATGACCCAACTTTTCAATGGCCGTAATGTGCCTGACCTGCAGGCGCAACTGTGCTTCCCAGCTCGGGCTTCTCTCTCTCGTCAGAGGCGTCACTGACATCATTGTCATTCCCGTTGGACTTCCAAGAAAGTGTACTAGGGCGATGGCCTCAACACGGGTGATGCCAACAGGCTCAATAAACTGGATTAAAAGGCTGGCTCTGTTATAGGAGTCAAACTGGACACACTGAGCAAAGGACCCATGGAAAATCCTGGCCATTCTAGACAATGTTTCTCACCCTCCGCATGCCACCTTGGCTGAACAGAGGAGCACTTTCAGTTATAGACTAAGACAACTGTGCTGCTCCAAAGAGCGCTATATTAGTCCATTACATTCGGCCATTAGGCTCTATAATGCGTCAAACTATAGCTGGGGAAATTATGAATCCTTCCTGTTAGACAGTTTGAGGTAACTTATTTTTTAATTCTTTCTTATTTCTTTTCTAATATTTGTATATCTATGCACTTGTAATGCTACTGTGACACTGTAATTTCCTTTGAGATCAATAAAGCATCTATCTAACTATAAAACCTTACAAAGGTATCTCTAGTTAATTTACTTTATTATACCTCAAATTGCCAAAGCTTAAAATTATACATTCATGAGATACTGATTTTATGATATCCATATTTATGGTGTTCTAATATTAATTATTACTATTGCTGTGTTTACTGGTGCTGTTGGTGATTTTAAATGTGATTATGCTACTCTGAAGTAGTTTCACCTTGTTCGTGTTATGATGATAATCCCAATCCCAGGCAATGGAGAACAGAGATGGTGAACCACAGTGTGACAAGTGGAAGATGATGTATTGAGGCTGTGGCCAGTTCCGGCTGCTCCGGGCTTTGTGTCTGTGGGCTCTGTGACGTTTACTCCACTCTGCGCTGAACTGACCCTGAGGCTGTGGGCCTGCTCTGGCCATCATGTCTGAGGACTCACTTTCATTCTAAGGGCTATTTGCTTACTTTTATTGTTTATGCCATTTATATTTCTCTCTCTCTCTCTCTCTGCACATTTGACGGCCTTCTTTTTTAAAGGGTTCTTTTGGGTTTCTTCATTTTGTGGCTGCCTGTAAGAAGCCGAATCTCAAGGTTGTATAGTGTATGCATATTTTGATAATAAATGTACTTTGAACTTTGAAATTAAATCGTTAAATAATAAACTTAAGCAGTTAGCTTTTTTTTTAGTGAATTTACCCACAAAGTATTCTAAGACTCTATTACATGATGTACATTTTACACCTCATGGATGTAGACCAAAAATAACATTCGGAGATTTAAAATGGAAACAGTAAAATGCTTAATTGTATACAGCACAAAGACAAAAGAACAGTGGTCTAATTACCGTTGTATAGATTTTTTAGTAATCAACAACCCGTATCCTGATAATGTGAAGGGGTCTTTAAGATATGAAAAGTAAACATCATGAGGTGTTCATAACTAGCTTGATACAAGACTGTTGAAATGAACTGTTCTTTTCTGGGAAGTGTTTATTTGTGCACAACTTCTCAGGCAAGAGTTAAATGGGAATACCAGAATCTTTCCTTCAGCCAGACCAGCCAGGGTTTATTGAATAGAAGCTGAAACTGGAGGCAGCGAGAACATGGTTAGTGGTGATGAGGTGGATGTGGGTGATGATCCTGCTGTCATTTCAGACCTGACCCTGACTCTCCGACCCTCACCCCTGCCTTCGGCTCTCAGCCTCAAATCTGAGCTGTCAGACTGCCTTCTGCTGTCAAGACCCAACCCAAGGCCTCAGCTATGAATTCTGACCTGGCCTGAACCAACTGCCAGTGAATATAACATACTGGAGACAACATGTGTGCTGTTTCTTGCAGTTCATGCAGCTACCTCCACATTAAATCATGCACTTGACAAGTGTGTGCCAAGCTCACAGCATAAGTGAATTGCCATTACTGTTTTCACAAAAAATCCACATGAAAACATTAACCCACATAAAATTATGGACCTTCATAATTAATGTGATGTAATATTAAGGGTGTGTACTCCTGAACTGTGACCTTACACTTCAGCAGTGCTGTGGGAAGCACTTCTGAACTTTATTCACAAGAATTGTACAACGTCATATGGGTTGAGTGTCACTGTGTTAATGTTATGTACCCAAAAAAATTATGATTAATCTGCCTTTTGGTCAGACAAATCAGGGCAGGATTTGTAGAGCAAATGGTAGGGCCCTGGGGAGTGTCATAGAACAGAGAGAACTAGGGGTGCAGGGGCAAGAAAGCTGGATGGAGGGGGAAGTACACTTGCCTGCAATGGTCAAGATTGAGTGCAGAACTTGGGATGTCATGTTACAGCTATACAAGATATTTAAAGGCCAGATTTAATGTACTGCATTCATTTTGGTCACCCAGCTACAGAAAAGACATCATTGAGGTTAGGGTTACTGCCAAGGGAATGGAGAGCAGAGCATTAGAAAGCAATGAGGTTGGAATTGGACAGAGGAGTGTTGAAGTCGAGATGGTTGATGTCCTGCCAGCACTTGGCAATGAAAGGTCCAGAGCAGGCAGAAGACCCAAGCGTGGTGTCCAGGAAGAGGAGGAGGGTTGAAGGTGTCATCAGTGTGGGGTGATGAGCTCTTGTCAAAGAAATAGGCTCGGAGATGGAGGTGGAGGAAGAAGAGATCAGCGTTGTGGTGGGTGCGGAACTCACTGAGGGGTAGGCGCAGGGGGACAATGGTGAGGCCCTTACTGAGGACAGAACGTTCTGTCTCAGAGAGGGGAAGATCAGAGGGAGTAGTGAAAATCTGGCTTGCTTGAGAGCTGGGATCAGAAGGAGGAAGAGGGTTGAAAGTGTCTGAGAAGAAGGGAGGTTTGGG
This sequence comes from Hemitrygon akajei, assembly GCF_048418815.1. Taxonomy (NCBI): domain Eukaryota; kingdom Metazoa; phylum Chordata; class Chondrichthyes; order Myliobatiformes; family Dasyatidae; genus Hemitrygon; species Hemitrygon akajei. The sequence continues at coordinate 71,708,793 of NC_133135.1, read as the reverse complement.
GTGTCAGGGAAGGTGGGGCGAGAGAAAGATGGAGTCTCCGAGGACCCAAGAACTGATGGTGGGACCCGTGAGAGACAGGATTGAAGGATGACGGTGGGGGAAGGGGAGGCAGGTGTTCCAAAGGCAGCGCGTGAAGACCCGGCCTGGAGGTCAAGGCTCTGGAGTCAGAGTTGGAGGTTGAGCAATCGGCACTTTGAAGGGGTCCGAAGTCATTGGAACCCACATTGATCGTGGTGGAGTCCGGGTCTTGAATCTGCTCTGGATTGTTGGAGCCACTGAGGTCAGCAGTAGTGATTGCGGTATTTTGTGTGTGCTGCTGATAAGAGTTAAACCTGATGAAGTGAGGTACAGTTTGACTTAGTGAAATTTGACAGCTATCTGACTTTGCAAATATTTCAGCAATCATTTCAGCAAAGTTTCTGCTATCCTTCTGTAAGAGTTTGGCTTGTCTCCCTTGCTCATTGTCAAGGGGCCAACAAATTATCTCTGGCAATCATGAAGCTAGTTCTATAGTTGCAGTTGTTGGGGCCTGGCATCAATATCCTACTGGATCCCCAGAAGCACCAAAGACAGATGGAGGAAGAGAATTTTACTGCCTCCAGGCAAGAGACAAGTATTGTTGATGATTTTCTGCTGGCGCCAGCTCACCCCACTGATCTGAGTGGATGTGAACTCTCACTGAAAACATGTAATGTGAAGTTGAATGCGCCTCGTGTCTGTCTGAAGTTTGTACCATTACATGCCTTAGAAATAATGATGGAATGTAGCTAAATTTGAGCAAGAATTTATCCGTAAGCAGTGATCCTTTAGTGTGGCGTGGTGGTGCAGCTGATGGAGCTGTTTACTCATGGTACCAGAGACTTGAATGCAGTCCCAACCTTGGGGACTGTCTTTGTGGAGTTTGCACTCTCTTCCTTCTGACCGTGTGGCTTCCCTCTAGGTCCTCCCACATCCCAAAGCTGCATGGGTCAGGAAGTCAGTTGGCCATTGTAAATTGCCCCTTTTTATGTGGGTGAGGGGCAGAATCAGGGAAGGGGGTGGAATTTACCGTGAATGTGAGACAGTTTAAAAAAAATGAAATTAGTGTAAGCAGGGTGTTGTGGTCACTGCAAACCTTAGTGACCAAAGGACATGTTTCTGTGCTGTGTGACCTGATGAGAAATAATCAGGAAGATTCCAACTGAGCTGTTAATTTATTATTAATTGAGTACGTTTCTTTTCAAAGAAGATCGATTTTGACTTGCAGTATACCTGCAAAAACTGGGAGGGTGCAGTTTTGATGCAATTACTGAGTTGGCCAAACAGTCCATTTCAGGCCATTGAAGGGTGTGATAAGGAGTGCAATTGCCTACTTCATCCATGTGGTCTGTACTAATTGTATCATTGTATCGATCCAGCTCCATTTGTCTATCACCCAGAGGCCATGGTTGCTGTGCTGGAACCAGCTATGTCAATCACATGTGATTCCCAAGTCAGATACTTTATTCTGAGTTTGTCACAAGAAGAGGTTACCAAGCAGATGGAGAAAAGATTCAAGGATTTCTCCGACCCTTTCTTAATCGATGTAATGTCTGTACCATCTTGTAGGAATCCCTGGTCTATGACCATTCAAAGCAGAGAAAGCATTGTGGGTCTCATACCCATTCGATCAGGAGTACACAGAAACCCACCTACACCATCATTTTGCCCAACTATGCTCACCCTACTCCATCCCACCCATGGCAAACACCTTCTGAATCACCTGGGAAAGAATCCGTGGCTGTACAATAGCCTCAGCAGATACTCAGAACCCACACAACTGGAGGAGATGCAAGTCATCCTCAGTGCTAAGGGAATGGCCAAGAAGAAGGGGAGGATGATGGGGTGGCTGGATGCATGGGAATTATGGTATGTGTGGGATTGAATATCTGTTTTGATCTCCATCAGAAAGCACTGTCAGAGACCCCCATCTGGTCCATCTGAAGCCAGTGGGGATCTATTGTCCTCTCCAAGCACAGGGAAGTTCAATAGATGCTGTGAAAATTACTTAGGTTTTGACTTGGCCACAGCAGTTATTTTTAATTCCAACACCATCCACACAGACACAACTCAGGTAAAGAGATGATTATTCCCATAAAGCACTGCTCTCATAACTCTGAGGATAAGTGAACAAAAATTTTCCTCTTCATTCCGATTCCTCAAAAGCCCAGATCAATAATTCCCCATCCTAGCACATTTTAGGAAAGAGGTCATGAAGATAATCATCTGGATGGACCCCTGGATGGTGATGTGTGATCTACTGCAATCACACTTTCAATGTACCGACATTGTACTGTCCACTAAGTTCCAATGGTACCACATACAGTCAGTGCTCATCATACGTCAATACTGAATCACAGAAAGCCCGTCTGCAGCCCCCAAAGGAGAAATACTTTGTGATACTTTGTAAACTGCTGTCAGGAACTTGCAACTCATTCTGTGCTGCAAAACCTTTTCAATATGAGAAACGGTGGCTCAGACTCTGCTTTTGTGCTGGGAGTTTTGGTAATAAAGTGAGGGAGAAATGCACTCAAAGGTAGGAGGATCTTCTATCAAATTGGGATGAGTAGTTCAAAGATTTGGATGTTGGAGGATCAATGAGCAAAGACAAGCTCTGAGGGTAGGAATGGAATGCACCAAGGAATTAATGACCTCACAGTCATTGAATTCAGCTTTTCGTATCATACAATCCAAAGTTACCATTCTTTCCTTGATGGTAGCAATGAGAAAAGTGCATGTCTTGGGTGGCAGGAGTCCTTAATGATGGATGTTGCCTTTTTGAGGCATTGCCTTTGGAAAGTGTCCTGGATGCTGGGGAGGCTAGTGCTCATGATGGAGCTGGCTGAGTTTACAAATTTCTGCAGCTTTTTCTGGTCCAGTATGTAGCCCGTCCATAACAGGCGGTGATGCAATCAGTGAGAATGCTCGCCAGAGTACATCTGTAGAACCTTGTGTGTGTATTTGGTGACATACCATTTCTTCTCAAACTCTTAATGAAATATAGCCATTGTTGTGCTTTTGTTGTAACTGCATCAATATTCTGGGCTCAGGATAGATCCTCAGAGATGCTGACACCCAGGAACTTGAAACAGCTCACCCGTTCCACATCTGATCCTTCAATAAGGACTGGTGTGTACTGCCTCATCTTCACTTTCCTGAAGTCCACAATCAATTCCTTTGTCTTATTGATGCTGAGTGCAAGGTTGTTGCTGTGACGCCACTCAATCAGCTGATCTATCTCCTGGAAGCCTTCTCGTCACCATCTGAAATTCTGTCAACAATAGTTGTGTCGTCAACAAATTTACAGATGGAGTCTGAGCTGTGCCTAGCCACACAATCGCTGGCGCAGTGGGCTAAACACGCATCCTTGAGGTGCACCAGTATTGACTGTCAGTGAAGAGGAGAGGTTATTACTGTATTTCCGCAGGCTGTGGGCTCTGGGTGAGGAAGACAAGAACCCAGTTGCAGAGGGATGTACAGAGGCCCTGGTTTTGGAGCTTTCTGATCAGAACTTTCAAAGTGGCCATAAAAGGTGTTGAGCTCACCTGGGAGTGAAGCATCACAGACATTCATGATGTTAGGTTTTGCTTTGTAGGAAGTAATGGCCTGCAAACCTTGCCAGAGCTCACATGCATTCGAATCCATCTCCAACCTCATTTGGAATTGGTTTTTCACCTTAAAATAGTCTTCTGTAGGTTGCACCTGGACTTCTTGTATAGTTCTGGATCATTAGTCTTGAATGCCACAGATCTACCCCTCGGCAGACTATGATCATGTGGTTCATCCACAACTTTGGGTTTGGGTCCATTCTTTAAGGCACATGCTACTCCACACATGTCTTGATGAAGTCAATGACAACTGTAACTTACTCATTCAGACTCGAAGATGAATCCCTGAATATTGTCCAGTCCACCAACTCGAAACAGTCCTGTAACCACCCCTTCACCTCTCTTGACCATACCTTCTTGGTCCTCACCACTGGTGCTGCTGTCTTTAGCCTCTGTCTATATGCTGGTAGTAGAAGTACAGCCAGGTGACTGGACTTTCTAAAGTGTAGGTGTGGGATGGCATGGTAAGCAATGATAGTGGTATAACAGTGATCAAGTGTGTTGGATCCTCTGGTTCCACTTCTTCAAGCTGGCATGGTTGAATTCTCCTGCAATGATAAGGAATGCATCAGGGTGCACAGTTTTGTGCCTGCTGATTACATTGCTCAGCTCCTCCAGTGCCTGCCCAAAGTTGGCCTGAGTTGGAATGTACATGACTACCAGGATGATGGCAGAAAACTCCTTTGGTAGATAAAATGGAAAACAATTGACCACTAGATATTCCAGGTTGGGGAGCAGGACTGAGACAGAAACGTCACATTTGTGCACCACAATGAGTTACTCATAAAACATATTCCATCTCCTCTGTCTTTAAAAGACTGAACTGTCTTGTCTTTGCAGAAACCAGTAGTGAAGTCATTGGGCTGCAGCACTGCATCTGAAATTTCAGGAGTGAGCCATGTTTCCATAAAGCAGAGTATAGAATGGACCCTGATGTCTCTCTGGTACAGCAATCCTGTTCTGAGGTCTTCAGTTTTATTTTCCAGACTGAACACACCCCAACAGGGCAGTCAAGACTGGAAGATTGAGGCCTCTGTGTTTTGTTTGCATACCTGTAAACTGGTGTGGCATCCCTGCTCCATTTTCTCAAAGAGGAACTGCACTTGCAACCTGACTCTGCGATTTTGATTCATCGATTTTGATGGCGATAGATTTTTTAAAACGTCTTTAAATGATGTTGCTTGCTGAAGTACCCATGGCCGTGACAGTGGATTTTAGCTGTAATTCTAAATGGAGTATTTGATGATTCTCGTCAGAGCCGCACTCAAAGAGTCACCACTTAATGGCGCCATTGTGCATGCATAAAGATACTCTTTGATCCTTTTTGCCAGTTATCTACATTAAGACTTCATTTTCAGCAGCCAATTAACCTACTCTTTCATCTTCAGAAGTGGGAGGAAATTGGCGACCTAGGGAAAACACATCCAGTCTCAGGAAAAAACATGCGAACTTCATGCACACAGAAGCACTGAATATCAAGATTCAGAACATGCCCCTGAAACTATGAGGCAGCCTCATTATCTTCTGCGTCACCATGCTGCCCATTACCAGCACCCATCTCCAAAGATCTCCATCAATCAAGTCTTTACCCGTTGTTCATAAATTAACCTCATCGACATACCCACGTGTCAACTGCAAAGAACTTTCACAAGTAGATCAAGGAGCATGTCTGCATAATTGCATACAGACAAGACCAGATTATCTTTAAACTTAGCATCCATTCTGGTATGTACTCTGTCCCCTGCAGAGCAGTCCACATATGGAGCTCTCCTCAGCAGCAGCACAAAGGTTATTTTATATCCAAGGAACACATGTGAATGAATTGCATGTAGAGTCAAGGTGGCTTACCTTGGCCACCCTGTGATTACCCTTTGGCTATGTGGTGGACCTAGTTCACTGTAGATGGCTGCAGAACAAAGGCATCCCGATTTCAGAATAGAACTTTGTGACTGCTTGTGCCAGCTGCACAACCCCTTTGGAGCATGCAAAACACCGAACTGTGACATTTACAAAGTGGCTTCTGTGCAGCCAATGGCTCAACCTCTTGTGGAAATCTATAGTCAGTGCAAAACCAGTTCAAGGCGTAGAACCATACAGTATGGATGATTGGCCCTTCAAACCAAATAGACCATGCTGATAAAGATGCCAATTGACAAAGCAAGTGCAATTGCCCGTATTTGGCCCATATCCTTCTAAACTTCTCCTCTCCATGTGTCCTCCCAATGCAATAGATGCAGTGGACTGTCTACGCCTTTTTCCCAGGGTGGAAGTGGCTAATACAAGAATGCATGATTTTAAGGTAATGGGTGTACGTGTAGAGGGATATCAGAGGAAAAGAGAGAGATGGGTGCACAGAGCTTACTGCCAGGTTTGGTGGCAGAAGCATTTAAAAGATCCTTACTGTCAAAAGATACATGGATGCAAGAAAAATGAACGTTCATGTGAGATAGAAGGGTTAGATTAGTCGTGGTGTAAGTTAAAATGTTGCCACTACTATAGTTGTGAAGGGTTAACATTACCTGTCGATCGATAGCCACTGCAACCATGTTAGTTATCAATTAGTTCATTTGAAAAATGCTGCAGCTCTTCCATTGGCTGCTTATGGTGCCATGGTAACGGCCTCTGGCAACAAAGTCACACTAGTATCTAAATAGAGCGCACGTGGAGCTCTTCTCTCACTTGCATCAGGGTCTCACTAACAGACGAGGGTCGCAACCGGTACTGCAGAAAGACTGGGAGTGTCTTGCAGATAGAGTGCCTGTGTGCACACTTGGATAAGTATCTCTGTAACTTGAATGTTTTAGTGTGTGCCTTGGTTTGGTTAATAAATAGTTAAAATACTTACCCATACCAAATCCGTGAATCCGTGCAACAATTGGCATGGTTGGCAGGATTTGTAATGGAACAGAAAGATAAAGGTTTAAAAGTAGAAGTAAAAAAAGAGAATGCTCAGTGCCTGGGTGGACTGATAACAGTGCAGGATTCAAAATCCCCTCAACCTGCCGGAGAGCCACAGCACTCCAACAGACAAGCTGGAACCCCGCAGAGTGAAAGTGAGACACTTGTATTGATGGGGAACGGGGTAGTGTTCTCAGATAGGAAAAGAAGTCAGAGGGGAACTTTTTGGCTGGTGGTCATTGTAAAGCAACGGTGTGAGACAATTTTATAGACAGAGCAGGAAATAGAAATCCTTAGAAATGAGGTGGAAGCATTGGATCAGCACTGTACTATCGTAGAGGAGGCTGCCCGTTTGTCACAGACATGGATTAAAGAGCTGGAGGTCAAGGGTACCGAGATAACCTGTCAGCTTGTAAAAGAGTGGCAGGTAGAGGCTGTCTGAAGTGTGAATGGGCAACCGGGTGCTGTTAAAGTCCGAGCCTTGCTGCTCCAGGGAGGTGATCCCGACACGTGGATGTGGGATGGGGATATCGGGCTCGATAGTGAGGATTGGGAAGAGAGGATAGAGGAGAGTCCTATAAGAAGGAGTGGGGTGGACAGCATAACGGGAGAGAGCTTTCTGCCAAGGAACTGACGGAACTGAGGGATAGATACGGAAAAAAATGGGGGAGAGCGTCTGGCCATATGGCTATTGAGGATATGGGGTGGAGAGGATGCAGGGATGATTATTATAGGTACCCTTCCCTTCTTGAATGAGGTTTAAAGTCCCAGGAGGAGAGGAGTGTGGTACAGGAAGGAACTAAAAGCCCTTTACCAGTGGGCTTTGATCACAGGGATATACGACAGAGGTAACCCGCCGGAGGATCCTATCTTATTGGGTCCCTGAAGACTGCAATGAAGCTGGAGGAATCAGGGGGATAGATACTGACAGAAGACAGGGAACCATGGCCATGGTGAGGTACTTGGTTAAAACAGCAGCTCCCCATTTGAAAGGGTGCTGTTGCCCTCAGTGGGACCAGTGATAGGAGATACTGTAAATGTAGCTGTCTGATTGCTGGGAGGATTAGAAGTCATGGGAAAAGCTGCCCATAGCCAAGTACGTAAGCTGAATAAGCAGATTGGGGGTGGGGCAGTGGGGTTTCCTGCTTGACCCATTCAGAAATGATCTTTAGCACTGCCTAGGGCAGGGATCAGGCTGATTGCATTCTCACTCCCACCCTCTATGCGATTGTGAAAGGAACATTGCCGGAGAGAGGAGGGCAAACTGTTAAAGGAAGGGGATGATCCCCATAAGGGTCCCTTCTATCCCAGTCAGGGCTTTGCATATCCCTCACTGGAGGATTTCCAAAAGACTATAGCTGACGTTCAGTGGCAGCATGGGTCAGGCGGTTGGTGGAACCTTCCTGCCCACTCCCGTAGGAATGGGGTCAGGGGTCTCAGTGGATATGCACTGCGGCCTTTTCTCAGCTGGCAAGCCCATGGCCTTACATCCCCAATGCAGTACATCGGGTGCAGCAACCACATGAGGGGGAGATAGTGGCAAACAGACCAGGGAATACGTGATGGTAGCGTTACCAGGGAAACGGGGAATGGTATGTTTAAACACGCAATGACTAACTAGACGGGACTGAGAATGTGTCTCCCTACATCGCAGAATGATGACCTGGTGGACGCTGATGGCAGTGGTGATGACGATGACCTGCTGCGCGAGATCCTACACGTACTTGCGGATGGAGTGCAAATATGCACATCGTACTAATGTTTCAGATTGCTGGATATGAATGGCGACTCCATCTCATGCAGCAGAAGAGGTACCAATAAAACAATCACCTTTGATGAAAAGGAAAGCAAACCGTGGAGGAGGCCTAGCTTCAGCTTTGGTGTTCTGTTTTAGGCGAAGTGGGGAGGACTCGTTTATTCCAATTAAACTCACCTCACAGTATGGCAACAGCCCTAAAGAACTTGAGCCTTTGTAGCTCCCAGTGGAATAAATGATTTAAGGGCTGATATTTCCCAGCTTGTGATTTATCCAGTCCGAAGTTTCCAACTCTGAGAGTGATTCCCCAGCCAGCAAGGAAGCGAAAGGAAGTTTGGTGTCGGCGGTATGATGGGCACAGGTCCAACCAGTCAGCAGGATATGATGAGTGTGGGCAAGAATGGTATCCTGGGACATCTGTGTCTATGATGAATGCTGCTGTGAAGTTAGACATTCCCTGGGCTTACAGGTGGTATGGCTACCATTATCCAAGAGTTGATGTACTATACATGCATTGTTTCAGAGGCCTGGGTGAGCACCCTGCCCATGATGGTCGGCATGGTAACTGGCATATCACAGAGGTGGAAAGAGGTTGGATGCTAGTCTTTCCCCTCTATGGTACGGCCAGGCTGTCCTAGGAAGCGATACATGGAAATGCTGGTCAATGAGGTGACAATGGGGTTCGAGCAGATGGAGGATGTATTAACCCAGGTATTGGCTGACAAGGTAGCTTTTCAGATGATCGTGTTGCAGATTCAAAAGGCCTTAAATTATCTGCTTGCAGAAGGGACTGCCAGCTGTGTTGTTATTGGCCAAGAATGCTGCACCTATACTCCTGACGAGTCAGGAAACAATACAAAAATACCATCTCCTTCTCTCAATTCCTCCGTCTCTGCCGCAACTGCTCTCAGGATGAGACTTTCCATTCCAGAACTAAGGAGATGTCCTCTTTCTTCAAAGAAAAGGACTTTCCTTCCTCCACCATTAACGCTGCCCTCACCCATATCTTTTTCATTTTGTGCATGTCTGCCCTCACCCCATCCACCCACCACTCCACAAAAGATAGGGTTCCTCTTGTCCTCACCGACCACCCCACCAGCCTCCGCATCCAGCAAATAATTCTCCGTAACTTCTGCCATCTCCAACGGGATCCCACCATGAAGCACATCTGCCCCCTCTCCCCCCCCCCCCCTGCAAATTTCGTTCCCTAGGTGTCTCTGTTGAGTTTCGTCCCTCTCCATTAATCTCTCTCCTGGCACTTATCCTTGTAAGCGGAACAAGAGCTACACCTGCCTCTACACCTCCTGCTCACTACCATTCAAGGCCCCAAACAGTCTGTCCAGGTGAGGCAACACTTCACCTTTGAGTCTGTTGGTGCCATCTACTGTGTCCAGTGCTCCTGGTATGACCTCCTGTATATCGGTGAGACCCAACATAGATTGGGAAACTGCCTTGTTGAACACCTATGCTCCATCTGCTAGGAAAAGCCAGATCTCCCAGTGACCACCTGTTTCAATTCTGCTTCCCATTCCCATTCCAACATGGCAGTCCATAGCCTCCTCTACTGCTGCGATGAGGCCACACTCAGTTTGGAGAGGTAACGCCTTACATTGTGCCTGGATAGCCTCCAAACTGATGACATAAACATCAATTTCTTGATCTTCTGGTAATTGCTCCCCCCTTCACCATTCCCCATTCCCATTTCCCATTCCCATTTCCCACTCTCACCTTATCTCCTTACCTGCCCATCACCTCCCTCTGGTGCTCCTCCCCTTCCTTTTCTTCCATGGCCTTCTGTCCTCTCCAATCAGATTCCCCCTTCTCCAGCCCTGTATCTCGTTCACCAATCGACTTCCCAGCTCTTTACTTCACCCCTCCCCCTCACCTTTCACCTACTACCTTGTACTTCTTGCTCCTCTCTTCCACCTTCTTCCTCTGACTGCTCATCTCTTTTTCCAGTCCTGTTAAAGGGTCTTGGCCCGAAATGTTCTTTCCATAGATGCTGCCTGGCCTGCTGAATTCCTCCAGAATTTTGTGTGTGTTCCTTTGATTTCCAGATTCTACAGATTATCTCTTGTTCGGGGAACATTACTGACCAAGTTGACCACATCAATGGTTAGTGAATAAGTCTTTGGAGGGGTGGATTGTAGTGTGAAGGGTTAACCCTTTCTGTCAGTTGAAAGAAATTGCCGCCATGTCGATTACCGATTGGTCTGTTTGAAGAACACTTACTGCCCTTCCATTGGCTGCTTCTAGCATCAAAGTATCATTAGCATATACATATACCCCATGTGAGCTCTTCCTTCTCTTGATTCGGGGGCTCACTGACAGACTGGGGTCATGACCAGTGCCACACAAAGGTTGGAAATCTGCTGCAGATAGATGGCCCGTGTGCACATTTAGATAAGATTCTGTGTAACTTGAATGTATTAGTGTGTGTTTTGTTTTGCTAATACGTAGTTAAAATACTTACCCATAGTCAGTGTCTTCTGTCCCAATTACCAAACCTGTGATGCAGCAACAACGTTGTGGGCTGAAGGGCCTGTACTGTTCCGTGTTGGTGCCTTTGAAATGTTGCCAATTTACACGCCTCCACCACTTCCGCCAGCAGCTCATTCCGTATTCAAACTTACACACTATCAAAAAAAGAGGGAGCGAAAGGAGCTCATCTCCTTCTGAATAGAAAACGTTAGAGGACGCAGCACAGGTTGGTAAGCCATGCGATGTTGCAAACCCAGCTCCAATCTTAAGTTAGCACCATGCTTTAAAGCTAGTACCCGCTCTATTTGACAGCGTTGACAGACTTTAGTGATTGTGCGTCCAGAGAGACAGATGTCTCACTGTTCACTCTGAGGCACCCTGAGTACACTGTATTGTTACCGTGTCCTGTCCTTTCCTTACGACCGGTGTGGTCACTCTATGTGCTGTCAGCATATTGCAGTGGGAATGCCTGCTAATGGACCTCTCCCTTGGAGCAAATGCTTTTTGTCGAAGCCTTGAAACCAGGACAAAGTCCTTCAGCACCTGTCAAGCTAATCCCCAGAGACGGGCAATCTAGTAAGTTCAAACACCAGCAGAATTGTAGCAACAGCCAGCAGAGATCAGTCAGCAACATGTCTGAAAGTAGTTGTGGATCAATTTCAGGAACACCGATGTGTGGTCCTTCCTGTTAACTGAACAAGTGTTCAAACAGGAGCGATTAACAGAAAGGATTAGCTGCCATACCTCATTCCAAAATGGCAATGTCAAGCTCATTGTGTGCTTTGACTGACTGTGATCTGTCTGCTCTGCGTGTGCCCTTGTGCTCGGATTGATGTGAGGCTGGTGCAGCAAGAGCCACGAATGTGCGTGTGGGCACAACATTGTTCAGTTGGACTAGCAAGCACCCGAATTTTGCAGCTTGATCGTGTGGAAGTGCCAGCTGACAGCAATACTCTTCTCTGGAACAGACACTCCTGCCTGGCTGTAATTGGCAGTGATGAGTGCCAAGCACCATCTTATTAAGCACTGTTTGTCAGTCTGTGGTTAGTGAGTGGGATTAGAAGTCAATGGTTGGGATATCGGTACCCAGTGCGATCAGGCTGGTCAAAGGGGCAGTCTCTGGTCTGGAGTGCAAGGGGTTCAAGCTTCAGACCGGCACTTGGCTCATCCACATGCAAAATCCCTAACACCACTCGGACAAACTGAGTTACCTTAGAGAAGCACACTGGGTCGTGAGCACTATTCATATTTAGAGTGGGGTGAACACCAAGCCAAAGGCTCCTGCACTCTGATTCTGGCTTGGATGATGCTGGGTTCATTTCAAAGTAGTGACTGTGGGCATGTTTAGTGGTGTCTGGTTGCCAGATGGCACCTTGGTGAGGGCTCTCATGCATTAACACACACAAAATGCTGAAGGAACTCAGCAGGTCAGGCAGCAAATATAGATGGAAATAAACAGTCAACGTTTTGGACCGAGGCCCTTCATCAGGACTCTTCATTGCGTCTCGACCAAAAAACGTCAACTGTTCATTTCCCTTCATAGGAGGCTGCCTGATCTGCTGACTTCCTTCAGCATTTCATGAGTGTTGCTCAAGATTTCTAGCATCTCCTAAATCTAGTGCATTATCTGGAGAAACTAGATGCACTGTGCGTATGTAGATCCTGCATCTAAGCTGACAATTATGTGCAGTGTCAGTGTCGGTACAGTTGGTCTGGACTGTGAAGCTCAATGAGACTGCGTCTTCCAGTGTTTCCACTCTTGCAGGCTGAAGCAGGAATTCTCGGCCATTTGAAGAGAGTTCGTTGGATATGGTGAGGAAGGCAGGGGGATGAATTTCTCTACTGCCTGTGGATTATGAGTCAGAAGATGGAATGTGGAAGAGGAGATGGTGGACTGTGAGAAGGAGCACTGAGTGGACCCACCATCTTTCTCCATTGTTTTCACCTGCTGTTAAAAAGTCAAAAAATAAACCAGAAGTCAAATTTATTGTCATGTGCACAAGTGCAATGAGAAACTTACATAGTATCATTTCAGCCGCATTCACTAGAAAAACATAAGCTAAACATAAATCCTACACAATTTTAATACAAAGAACACAAACAGAATTTTTAAAAATCAGTCTATTTTAGTGCAAATGAATCAAATGAAGGGCTGATGAAGGGACTCAGCTCGAAATGTCGACTGTTCATTTCCCTCCGTGGATGCTGCCTGACCTGCTGAGCTCCTCCAGCATTTTGTGTGTGTTGCTCCTCCGGCAGCAGCAGTCTTTCTCGTGTCTCCAATTTGCAGCAGCACACCTACAGAGGCCCTGCATGGCTATTGGCTCTGTGGAAGAGTTAGTCTGAGGCCATCCTGGTACCCTGTAGAAGGGCAATATCCTTTCACCTGTTCTACTAGTTACCCTGAGTGAAGAGCCCGTGAATTCCGGGTCCCCCTCCCTCCTGTGCAGTGCCAGAAGTCCGACAGGAAACCTCAAACACCTCCTCCTGCAGATGCTTCAGCTTCAATGTGCCCCCTCCTGAAGACGACAGGGCCACCATTTTTAACACACCTGTATGAACATTTCAGCTTTATATAATCAACACAGAAAGAGTAAAATTTGATGACCTTGCCGTTGTTACTGCAAGGTGAGCAATAAGAAATGAATGATAACCCACTGCTCATCATTACCGTGGTGTTTGGTCCACGGTAGGCAAGAGATCCCTGAGTTCTGAGCTGCGTAGGTCCTCAGTTGAGGGCAGGACAATGAGTACTCATGGCTTCTGCAATCTTTGAGCTATTGGAACATTTTTCTCAGTGTACAAAAGTATCTAAAATTAAATTATGCTGCAATGTATAGTCTTGTGAGGATTTTATTTAATAAGCTACCCCACAAACCCCTCTTATAGTAGAAACTGTGTGAAAAGCAACTGCAAAAATTTTTACAAATTTCTGCCGGGGATGTCAACCTCCCTGTAAGTACTGACACTAGTTGGATGTTTATTTTACATAGGAGAGTGTTTGATAGAGTAAACCATATGACATAATCACTAATTATATTTGGCATGGTGTCAGGGTATTGGGGCCTCTTTTATTGGCTGGCAATTGCGTTTAGGAAATGGCCTTTCCACTCAGTCTTTTGACTAACCAAGAATTTATCAACAGTGCTTAAGCAGTCAACATTTTACTAACTCCATCACCTACTGATGCTTTCACTCCTGCATTAATCAGCTTAGGCAATTGTGAACAGTTCTGAGCATTTCACCTTAAATGATATCAATGTCCCAAGCGTTAAGCAATATTTTATTAACTAGATTTGGAACTTATGTGGTTAAGGTAGAGAAAAGGTGAAATGATACCTTACACTTGAGTGGACCCCTTATCTGCTGAGAGACAAGTGCTCGAACTCTGATTTCTCAGTTTTCTTCGTTATAGCCTCTGCACTTTATTTGTGTCCTGCAATGTGCTTTCTCCATAATTGCAACACTGTCTTCTTCATTCTGTTCCTCTTGTTGATGTATGCACGATCTATCTGAAAGGATGACTCACAAACACCTATCACTGTATCCTGGTACATGTGACAATAATAAACCAATTATCAATTACCATTAAGTTTAATGTTTCAAAGAGAAGAAAGACAAACAAAAGTATGAAAGCAGGCAGCGTAAAACACTTTAGCACTAAGTTCTGACAACAATACACAGGTTGATACTATAGCTGGTAATAATATAGACTAATGACCTTTTCTTTTAAGAAGGTATTCTCATTTTGAAGTTCCAATGTGATAGTTTCATGATTTCGGTCAGGCAACAACAGCAGAGCAAACCACTCCCTTTATTGGTCCCTGTTGTGATACACAGCCGCTAAGCTCAGTGCTGTTAGTACAGGCTGAGCTCTACTGTCACTTAAAAAGATCAGGCAATGTATGTGCTGTCTGCATCAAAAGCAATGGGCATAGGTTAATTGTACTTTGTAATTCCCTTGCCCAATATCGGGGCAATTGAATTTAGCTCCTGTTGATGTGATGGCAAGGAATTTACGCTAAAGTGTTCTAAGTTACCAGTTAGGCCCCAGCTGGAGAATCTGTCCCACTCTGCACACCATACTCCAACAGGATGTCAGGCATAGAACTGCAGAATTATCAACGTTCAGGCGTAGGGGGAAACTGGGCAGTACAGGATGAGAGCTTGTCACATGCACTGAAGTGCAATGAAAAACCTGGTTTTGCATTTCATTACAGCAGTACATTAAGGTAGAAAAAGAAAAAGCAGTGACAGAATTTGGAATACAGTGTTGTGTTACAGAGAAAGTGCGATGCAGGTAGACAATAAGGTGCAATAAGGTGCAAGGCGAGGTCAAGAGTCCATCCTTATTGTACAAGGGGACCATTCAATCATCTTAGAACAGCAGGATAGAAGTTGTTTTTCGTGCTGGTGGCACTTCCTTTCTTTTGTCCAATGGAAGAAGGGAGAAGGGAGAAAACCCAAAGAGGGTGTTAATTTTGATCATGTCGGTTGCTTTACTGAAGCAGTGAGAAGTGTAGACAGAGTCTATTGAAGTTAGGTTGGTTTTCATTATGGACTGAGCTGTGGCCACCACTCTACCCAGTCTCCCTCATTTCCAGTTCTGATGCAAGGCTTCAGACATTAAAATGGGTGCTCTGGGTCTTACTCCTTCAAGTAGTTGTCCAGGTGTCTCTTAAAAGTTGTTACTGTCGCTGCCTCCACCATCTCTTCTGGGAGCAAATTCCAGATACCGACTACTCTGTGTCAGAAATTTATAACTGAGATCCCGTTTAAACCTCCTTTCTTTCACCTTAAGCTTACGCCTGCTAGTTTTCGACACCCCTACCATGGGAAATGACTATCTATCCTGTCTATACCTCTCATAAATTTATGACGTCACCTCTCAGTTGACTTCGCTAGAAAACATTCTCAGCCTGTCCAACCTCTACTTATAACTCAAGCCCTCCCCAATCCAGGCAACATCCTTGAGTACCCTCTGCACCTTCTTCTAGCTTCATTGCATCTTTCCTATGGTGTGATAATCCGAACTGCACACAATACTCCAAGTGTGGCCTAACCAACATTTTTACAACTGTAGCAACTCCCATCCCAACTCTTGTACTCAGTGCCTCAGACAGTAAAAGGAAAACATATCAACCAACTTCTTCACCACCTTGGCAATCTGTGTTGCCTCTTCTTTCAGGGATCTCTGCCCTAGAACCTCTAGGTCTCTCTTTTCAGCAACACTCCCTCGGGCCCTGCCATTTACTGTGTAAATCTTGTCCTGGTTTAACTTGCAAAGTTACATGATTTTGCACCTCCAACACAAGAACATCTGTGGATGCTGGAAATCCTAGCAACGTACACAAATTGCTGGATTTTGCAGCAATTTAATTTAAATTTCATCTGCCCATTTTCCTGGTTGACCAATATTCTTCAATAGCCTTAAACAGATTTCTTCACTGTCCACTGTAACACCCATTTTGGTATCATCTGCAAATTTACTGAACACATGTTATATTCTCATCCAAACCATTAATATATTTGACAAAAAACAGAGGACCCAGCACTGAACCCTGAGGCATACCAGTGATCACAGCCTTTAATATCAGAGACAAACTTACATTACCTCCCCTGCCTCCTACCGCCAAGCCAGTTTTGTCTCTAATAGACACATCAGAGTGGAATCCATGTATTGTAAGCTCTGGACCAGTATACCATGCAGGACCTTGTCAAATGTGAGTATTTCTAGCATTCTCCATTTTTGCTTCATGGTTTCAGCAGTTTTTTTGATTACCATGTCACTTTGGTTTATTTTTGTCAATACTTGCATATTGTCCATACAGATCAATTCATTAGAGCAATCATTGATGTAGTACCAGGTAAGACAATAACAGAGTGCAGAATAAAGTATTACAGTACAGGTAAAGTACAGTGCAGGTAAACAGTAAGGTGCAGGGTTACAATGAGGTTGTTTGTGAGGTCAGGAGTCCATTGTTTTGTACTAGGGGACCATTCAATAGTCATTTCACGACGGGATTGAAGCTCTCCTTCAGCCTGGTGGTACATGCTTTCAGGCTTTTGTATCTTCTGCCTGACTGGGTGGGGGGGGGGGGGTGGAAGAATAGAGAGTGTCTAGGGTGGTTGGGGCCTTTGATTATGCTGGCTGGTTTACTGAGGCAGTGGGAAATGTAAATAGAGTCTGTGGAGGAGAGACTGGTTTCTGTGATGCGCCGAGCTGTGTCCGCAACTCTGCAGTTTCTTCTCGTTGCCATGATGCATCTCGACACGATGCTTTCTCTGGTATCAGTCGAAGGCAGTATGCCAAATCTCTTTAAGCCTCCTGAGGAAGTAGAGGCACTGGTGAGCTTTCTTGGTTGTGGCGTCAATGTAGTTGGACCAGGACACGCTGTTAGTGACGCTCATTCCTAGGAACTTGAAACTCTCAACCTCAGCACCATTTATGTAAATAGGGCTATGTGCACTGTCCCTGCTTCCTGGTCAATGACCAGCTCTTCCATTTTGCTGATATTTGCTCAGGAATTGTTCCACTCATTAATTTGATCACTGATTTACCCTATGATGAGCAACTCTTTATATATGCCTCTTCACCACACTCCCTTAGAAAAATGCTCATTGGAATGCAACACACGTAGAAAAAAGCTTTTGGGTAAAAGGTCTTGTAGTCTTCTAGTTGAAGAAATAAAGTTCATGAATACACAGTTGCCACAGTATGAGACAAACATCTCCTAGAGAGCAGCTTTTCCAGGAACTAGACATGGATTCAACTTCTCACCTGCCTGTTATAAAGACTTCAGTCTCAAATGAGTGGTGGGTTATCGATGGATATAAGATTAAAGTAAATTTGTTGATGGATGTAAATATTGTTTCTCTCTGCTTTTGAATTATGAATATTTCCAATAGATTCTACTTTGCTATTAATCAAGCGGCACTTGGTTGGTTCAACTGTGACCCCAAGAGACAAGAGAGATCAGAGGTGATAATTTGTGACTTTGGAATTCTGGAAGAAACCAGTACTTTCCCTGATCCTTGCTGTCACAGATCTCCACAAAGGAAGATTTCCACTATATCCAGACTGGACAAACACCGTTCAAAAATTAGAAACAGCTATCAGATGATTCAATTTTTTGGGCACAATACTTTAAACCCATCAGTATTGTTTTTCAATTCAAAAGATGGGGGTACCATCTAAAATAGTCTACTTCAGCCAAGTGGTAGTTTACATAAAAGGGGCATTTAAAAAAAACCCATCCTGGTTGTATATTTGGCCTCTGACTTTTACACTTGAAATCTTAAGTAAATATTCAGTATTAATTGTAGTAATGTAAAGAAGAACTGTTGTAAAATCATTCACAAGGACAAGAATGTCTGGCAACAGATAGAATTGCTCTGTACTCCATTTTAAAGGCAAAGAGAATGTCAGGAATACAGTACCTCATTGAAATCCAGGTTTACTCATTTCAGATCTGTGGTTTCTCAGACACAGTTTGATTAAATCACCAAGGACTTCTGCCAAAGCTAAATAAAAATTCTTGAAGTATGCCATAATTCCATATAGTGTTTACTACAGATGCAAAAGTTGATTTATTAATTGTACAGGTCGTTACTTTTGTTCTCTTGTTGCTCATAGACTGTACGGACCAGTGTGGGCTAATAGTCCTTTCAATAGGACAGGATCAACTTCATTCACCATTCCATATAATAGGCATCTGTCAGTCTCGAGAGATCATGGATGTGAGCCTTGGAAAGTTTCCAGGGCGCAAGCCTGGGCAGGGTTGAATGGGAGACCGGCAGTTGCCCAAGCTGCAAGTCTCACCTCTCCATGCCACTGATTTTGTCCAAGGGAAAGGCAAGGGCTGATACAGCTTGGCACCGGTGTCGTCGCAAAGCAGTGTGTGGTTAAGTGCCTTGCTCAAGGACACAATATGCTGCCTTAGCTAAGGCTCAAACTAGCAACCTTCAGATCACTAGACCAACGCCTTAACCACTTGGCCACGCACCAACACATACTATATATATGTACATATATTAGGAATTTGCTGTGGTGTTGATCAAGGTGCAACATGCAACCAAAAATATCAACAATTATAAAGAATAAAGAATTATATATATATATATATATATATATAATATGAAGAATTATATACAAAAAAGTTCAAGCCAGTCCAAGCTCTTTTTTATTATAGGCCCCCTCGGTCAGTATTACTTTTAGATTAAAAGACAAGTGGCTGAAAACTGCAGGTCTGCAGAAGAAAAAGAACAGTCAATTTTTCAGGTCAAGTCCCTTCAACTAGACTGAATGATAGGATGGGAGGTGGAAATAGACAGTATAAGACTGTGAGGGGAAAGAGTGGAGCAAGAACTGGCAAGTGAAAGGTGAAGAGGGGTCAAAAAATGAAGATTGTGCAAAACAAAAACCCGAATCCAGTGAGCGGCAGTTCTGTGGGTGAAAATGCCTTGTTAATGAGTGCAGCCAGAGGAGAATGGGCAGACCGGTTCAAGCTGACAGGAAGGCAACAGTTACTAAAGTAATTACGCATTGCAACAGAAGTGTGCAGAAGAGCATCTCTGACCACACAACACATTGAACCTTGAAGCGGGTAAGCTCCAGCATCAGAAGACCATGAACATACACTCAGTGGCCACTTTGTTAGGTACAGGTCAATGTTCTTGTTCTGTTTAGCGCATGGGGAGGGGGGTAGTTGGGGGCGTTGATGTTCTTGTTGTGTTTTGTTTGGAGGGAGGAGGGGTTTGGTGTTCTTGTTGCATTTTGTGCAGGGGATGGGGGTTTGGGGGGGTGATTATTGGGATGCTGTTCTCTTTTTGTGCGGGGGTGGATGGATTTGATGTTTTTTTCTCTGAACAACTGTCATGTTCTCTCTTTGTTTCATGGCTATGTGGGGAAGATGAGTCTCAGAGTTGTATATGGATACATGCTTTGATGGTTAATGAATCTTTGAACCTTCAATAAAGTGCCCGCTGAGTGTACATCTCCAGGGTTAAATTGGTTCATTCTGATATGCCTGTGATCAGGTTAGAATCAAGCAATTGACAAGTCTATGGTAATAGAATTACTTCCAGTACCTGCTACTTCTGCATGGTGCTGGACATGCATACTGGGCCACAAAACAGCAATAGCATTGAGTAAACACAAGAGAATCCGACAATCTCGAGCAACACACACAGAATGCTGGATGAGATTAGCAAGTCAGTTAGGATCCATGGAGGGGAATAGACAGTCAGCGTTTCAGGCCGAGACGCTTCATCAGGACATACATCCTCATGAAGGGTCTTGGTTGAAAATATCCACTGTTTATTCCCCTGCTTATGTGCTGCTCGATTTCCTGAGTAACTTTGAGTAAATATTTTTGTCCATATCACCATCCAGAGGAAGATGAGTTAACCTGCTTGCCCTCTGCCACTTTGTTCCCTCTCCTCCTGATCGACACAGTTCCTCCTACACCCACCCCACATCCAGCCATCTATTACTCTGCTTCTTTCCCCTATTATCTGCTCATCACTCACAAACTCCTCTGACTGGGTTCCCTGCTCCTGCTGTTTCCATCTGCCCTCCCCACCTCTTCTATTTGATTCTATGCTCCACTGTCCTTTGCTGTCAGGTTCCATCTTCTGTCGCCCTTTGTTCCCTCCACCCATCTCCTCCCAGCCTCTCTTTCCACTCTTCCCTCCTCCATTGTCTGTAAACCCCAGAGATTATTGTATGTGAAAATCTCTGGAGATCAGCAATTTCTGACCTCAAACCACCCTGTTTGACACCAATGAACATTCCACAGTCGAAGTCACTTAGATCACATTTCTTCCACGTTCTGTTGCTTGGTCTGAACAACAACTGAACCTCTTGACCATGTCTGCATGCTTTTATGCTACATAATTGGCTGATTAGATATTTGCATTAATGAGCAGGTGTGTAGGTGTACCTAATAAAGTGGCCACTGAATGTATGTTCGGGTTCTATGTTGTTGGAAAATATCAAAGATTTCCTCATATTCCTTTCTAATGTATTCATAATGACAATTGATAATGCTGCAATAGACCCTGTGACCATTTAGCGTAGATTCATGAGCTCCATTCCATACCTCATCCAATTCATTTTTGCTCCACGGTTTAGAGACAGCATCGCATTCACTGGAAATGGAAACATTTATTCAAATGCAAAATGCTTAAAATGAAAATGCGGAGGTAGAAAAACACAAGACAGAGGACCTATCAAATGGTAATTCATGGTGTAAGCAGTTCCTGCTTCCTATTATATAACCCAGGGATCCTTGCACAGAGAAGAGCCAGGTTTTCATAAAAGACTTTGTGCAAAATCTTTCTTTAAAACAATATGTGGCTTTTATGATCTGTTGCATTCCATAGTTCCATAGCTGTATTTTCTTCTGTGAGATCCAGGTGGAAGAAATGTTAATTTGTGCCTCTAACGAGGTGATAAGAGCCTTTCTAAAGAGCCTGAGATTGTAAAACTGGTATTCTTCATCTTGGAATGCTTTATAAGAATTCCATACTGACTGGAGTACTGGGGGGAAACAAAGCATGTAATGCTGCAGGCATCCATTGAATTAAGGACATGTGCTAATTGTAAATAATTTCTGGCATTTGCTGAATGTCATTTTAATGAGATGCCATTCAGTGGCTGATTTCCTTTTATATCTCACAGTACTTAATGTCACCTTCTTTCAGGGAATAAAACTCGCACTTATTAAGGCACAGGACTATAATCTATTCTTTAACTTGAAAGATTTGGAACAAATGGATTGCGGTGTGGTTTTCATTCCTTAGATTTTAAGGTTAAAAGAATCCACTATTTTAAATTAGGATTTGAATATCCTCATCTACTTTCAAAAATAATAGAAGTGATTTCTAAAGGTTGTTTGTAAGATTAGTCTACAGGGAATTATTTGATTTTGAAAGCTTTTCTGTGTCCTTATATTGTATTAACCGTACCCTCGAATCTACAAGTGTCTAAAATGCCCTTTTCCCTGTGGACACCCAGTCTTTACCCCTCACTTTCTTTACGCATTTCAAGGTTTTCTTCATCAAAATTAAATTTCAGTCTCCCACCCCACCCCACCCCCACGATACATGAACTGTTGCTTTCAACAAAGTGAGTGAAAGTGCTAAACCCTCTAAACAAACAAACAAACAGGATGTCATAGAGATTTAATTTATGCCGGTTCGTTCTCGCTGTGTTGTTGCCTAATCTGCATATGAACATTTGGTCTTAATCATAGAGTGCAATTGTTGAAGGAAGATTAAAAGCACATCATCACACAGTGATAAATGCCAGTAACAAACTCAAAATAAAGTAGGCTAATTGCTGTTCCCAATAAATATCACAGCCATAATCTAAACTACTGCTGAAAAGATCATGGTATATACTTATACAACACTGCAGAAAATGAAGGGCTCCTTATTAACATGAGCAATTGATAAGGATAAAAAATTAAAATGTGAAGGTAGGCAGATCTTTATAATGGTATTGTGGGTTTAGATCTCCTGTGTTACAAGAGCCCATTGTTTTAGTCAAGTGCTGCTTTGGTGCCTTTTCTTTATGGAATGATTTAACACAGAAAGAAGCCATTGGGCCCATTTTGCTAAGCAGTTTCATGTGTATCACCTTGACAAAGGACTTCTGAAAATCGAAGTAAACAACATCTACTGGCTCTGCTTTGCCTATCGTCTGTTACTTCTTCAAAGAATTCCAACAGGTTTCCCCTTAAGGAAACCGTGATGATTTTGGCCTATTTTATCATGTGCCTCCAAGTACCCTGAAACCTCATCCTCAATAATGGACTCCAACATCTTACCAACCACTGAAGTCTAACCACAGCTAACTGGCTTATAGTTTCCTGTCTTTTGCCTGTAACTTGTGGTGTTCCGCAGGGCTCAATGTTGGGATCATACCTTTTCATGTTATGTGTTAGTGGGCGCTGTGGTATTATAACAAATAGCCTGATGCTATTAGAGCTTGTGGCTTCAAAGTTTGGAGTTCAGTTCCAGTGTTCTCTGTAAGAAAGATTGTACATTCTTCCCACGTGCACATGGGTTTCCTCCGGGTGCTCTGGTTCCCTCCCAAAATCCAAAGACGTACCGGTTAGAGGTTAATTGGTCCTTGTGTTGTCCTGTCATTAAGCTAGGGTTAAATTGGTGGGTTGTAGGGTGGGACAGCTCGGTGGGCAGGAAAGGTCTGTTCCATGCTGTATCTCTCTAAGTAAAACAAAATAATGATATGGATGATGGGAATGAAAGGGTTAATGTTTGAGGAATCTTTGATGGCTCTGGAGTTTAGAAGAATGAGGGAGATCTCATCGAAACCTATCAAATATTGAAATGCTTAGACAGAGTGGATGTGAAGAGGATGTTTCCTACAGTGGGGTAGTCTAGGAACAGAGGGCACAGCCTCAGAATAGAGGGAGGCCAATTTAGAACTGAGATGTGGAGGAATTTCTTTAGTCAGTGGGTGGTGAATCTGTGGAATTCATTGCCATAGACAGCTGTGGAGGCCAGGGCTTTGGGTATATTTAAAGCCGAGGTTTACAGGTTCTTGATTAATCTATGCATTAAAGGTTACGGGCAAAAGGCAGGAGAATGGGGTTTAAAGGGATAATAAATCAGCCATGATGGAATGGTGGAGCAGACTCAATGGGGCAAATGGCAAATGTCTGCTCCTATGTCTTCTGGTATTAGTAAAATAATTAAACTCACTTATGCATCCTGAAGCTCTTGAATTTCGGGCAGATCGTTTAGTAGCGTTGCAGGCTTGTGGAGCAGAATGGCCTACTCCTATTCCTAATTTTGTGTTGGTATGTACTCTATTATGTAATATGTTCAAGGACTCAATATTTTTGAAATGAACTTGTCCAAGAAAAGGGCTGGTATTAATATTAATGGATCCGGTTTCGTCTGCTTTGTGAATACTGAAGTCCAGACACTTCAGTGCGTGATCTATTTTAGTGAGGAATGAGGCTTGTCCGGTTCTTCAGCCAATGATGTCACAGGTCATTGTGAGCGCTCTCCACTGCTGGAGTTACTGTGTGTAATCTCTGACCTTTGATATTCGCTCCCCAGACTGTCCCTCCCTGTGAGGCAACACTTCAACTGCAAAATGGTTGGGGTCATCTATTGCATACAGTGCTCCCCCGTAGCCTCCTCTCCATTGGTGAGATCTGTCGTGAATTGGGGCGCTGTTCCATCTGCCAAAAGCAGAAATTACTGGTGGCCGACCATTTTAATTCCCATTCCGACACGTCTGCCCATGGCCTTGTCTTGTGTCATGATGCGGCCCCTCTCAGGGTGGAGGAGCAACACCTCATATTCTGACTGGGCAGCCTTGAAACCAGTGGCATGAATATCAATTTCTCCTTCCGGTAAAAAAAATCCCTCCCTTTCCCTCTTCTTCTCTTCCCCACTCTGGCCTTTTACCTCTTCTCACCTGCCTGTCTCCTCCCCCGGTGACCCTCCTTCTTCCCTTTCTCCCAGGCTCCCCTCTCCTCTCCTATCAGATTCCTTCCTCTACAGCCCTTTACTTTACCCCACCAGACTTCACCCATCACCTTATAGCTACCCTCCTTCCCCTCCTCCATCTTTTTATTCTGGCATCTCCCCACTTCCCTTCCAGTTCTGAGGAAGGGCCTTGGCCCGAAGTGGTGACTTCATTTCCATAGATGCTGCCTGACCTGCTGAGCTCCTCCAGCATTTTGTGTGTGTGTCAAAGCTTGCTGGTCTTTCAGCACAGCGAGGTGTCTGTAAGGGAATGCTGGTCCATGTACTGAGGGATACACCGAAGTTTGCTGCAGCCAATGCTAAAGCTCTGTGTGGTAGGACCACAGTCTAGGCTCCTTTCTCCGCTGCACATGGAGGGACAGATGTGGGCGGGGAAGCAATGAAAGGGGTATCGCCTCAGGGAGCCACATGAATGGTAATGGTGGTATGTTCCTTTAACAAAACAAGTTAACACGACAGCATGAAATGGTCATGAACGTGAAAGGTTTGCATTGTTACTTCTGTGTGTTTTTATTATGAATAAGGTCTATTTTTGAAATAAAAAAGTCAGGCTGACACAGTCCAGGCTACAGGAGTATGTGTTCAGGGACGCACTGAGCTCAGTGCAGCCAATGCAAAGGCCCCGTGGGGAGGCCCCTTCTACCCCACACACGGAGAGGCTCAGACAGGTGGGCAAGCCTTTCTGACAATGAAAAGGTGTAGCACCCCCAGCGTCCACAGAATGCCAGTGCTGTCTTGGTTTAAAAAATAAGTTAACACTACTGACTGTAACGGCTATGAATGTAAAGGCTTTTGCCCGGAATCAGAATCAGGTTTAATATCACTGTCATATGTTCCGAAATTTGTTGTTATGTGGTAACAGTTCAGTTCAATACATAATAACAAAAGCTGTAAATATATATATATTTAACATTATATACATATTTTAAAAGTTAAGTTACCGTAAATAAGAAGTGCAAAATAGAGAAAAAAATTATTGAAGTAGTGTTCAATGGTTCAAAGTTCATTTAGGAATCTGATGGCAGAGGGGAGGAGGCTATTCCTGAATCGTTGTGTGCGTGCTTTCAGGCTCCTGTACCCCACCCCGATGGCAGCAGTGAGAGCAGAACAGAGCATGATCTGGGTGACGATGGTCCTTTATGAGGCATCGCTCCTTGAAGATGTCTTCTTTGCTGAGGAAGCTGGTGCCCATGGTGCAGCTGACTGAGTTTGCAACTTCCGGCAGCTTATTTCAATCCCATGCGGTGCCCACCCTCCCCCACCCCCCATCCCAGACGGTGATGCAGCCGGTTGGAATGCTCTCCATGGTACATCTGCAGAAATTTGTAAGTGTCTCTGGTGACATAGCAAATCTCCTCAAACTCCTAATGGAGTATAGCCACTGTTGTGCTATTTTTGTAACTGTATTGATATGATGGGCCCAGGAGAAACCCTCCGAGATGTTGACACCCATGAACTTGAAATTGCTCACCCTTTCCACTTCTGATCCCTCGATGAGGACTGGTGCTGTGTTCCCTTGTCCTACCTTTTCTGAAGTCCACAATCAGTTCTTTGGTCTGACTGATGATGAGTGCAAGGTTGTTGCTGTGACACCACTCAAACAGCTGATCTATCTTGGCCTTGAATGCCTTCTGGTCACAATCTGAAATGCTGCCAACAGTAGTTGTGTTGTCAGCAAATTTATAGATGGTATTTGAGCTGTGCCTAGCCACACAGTCATGGATGTGGCGAGAGTAGAACATTGGGCTAAGTACACATTCCTGGAGGTGTGCCAGTGTTGATTATCAGTGAGGTGGAGATGCTATTTCCAATCTGCACTGACTGTCGTCTTCCAGTAAGTGCATCGAGGATCCAATTGCAGAGGGAGGTACGGAGGCTCAGGGTTTGGAGCTTTTGGATCGGAACTGTAGGAATGAGTGTGTTAAATGTAATCAATTTAGCAGCCTGACATAAGGATTAGTTTTGTCCAGGTGATCCAAGGCCGTGTGAAGAGCCAATGAGATTGCATCCGCTTTAGATTTCTGCGGTAGGCAAATTGCATTGAACAGGAGTTGCTTAGGCGGGAGTTGATTCTAGCCATCACCAATCTCTCAAAGCACCTCATCGCCGGAGATGTGAGTGCTACTGGGTGATAGTGATTGAGGCAGCTCACCCTCTTCTTCTTGGGCACCGGTATAATTGTCACCCTTATGAAGCAGGTGGGAAGTTCGGACTGTAACAATAAGAGATTTCCTTTGTATGTGCAAGTATTTTATTATTAATAAAGTTTGTTTTTGAAATATATATACAGGTTGAGTAACCCAGTCCGAAATTCCAAATTCTGGAAACCCCCGTAATCCAAAATTTTTTTGAGTGCTGACATGACGTCACAAATGGAAAATTCCATAAGGCACTGGGAAGGTTTCTAGGCAATGTGCAGGTCTATGCCCACCACAGGCAGTTCTGAGAAGTGACCTCACACACGTAATGACCAGAAATTAATGAAAAATTAAAAGAAACTCTGTATAGACCAAAAAAATGAAGATTTTGATCATGTATTGAAAGAGTAGATTTGTCAGAGCCGAAGTGAATATATTCTACTTAATGGTATGCTGATCATGAAACGAGCAAAGATATATCACAACATCACGACAATCTGAAAATTGAAAGTAATTGTGAATATTCAGCAGGCTGGTTGCGGAAATTTATGAAACGGCAGAGCATTAAAATTTTAAAGCATTTGCTGATCACGAAGCAGCAGAGAAATTCTTTGATGAGTTTGCCAAGATCGTTGCTGATGAGAATCTAGCACCAGAACAAGTCTACAATGCTGGTTGTTTTTATACCTTACATAAAGCCCAAGAAAAGAAAAATACAAATACAGTGTACTGTAACCTTTTAATCAAAACACGGCATCATAGGTGGAGACTGAGAGCCTACCGTTGTTAAGAAACATGGAGAAACTACAGCACGATGCAGGCCCTTCGGCCCACAAAGCTGTGCCGAATATGTCCGTACTTTAGATGTTACCTAGGGTTACCCATAGCCCTCTACTTTTCTAAGATCCATGTCCCTATCCGGCAGTCTCTTAAAAGACCCTACTGCATCCACCTCCACCACCATCGCCGGCAGCCATTTCCACGCACTCACCACTCTCTGTGTAAAAAACTGGCATCTCCTCTGTATCTACTTCCAAGTAGCTTAAAATTATGCCCTATCATGTTAGCCATTTCAGCCCTGGGAAAAAGCCTCTGACTATCCACATGACCAACACCTCTCATCATCTTATACACCTCTGTTAGGTCACCTCTCATCCTCCATTGCTCCAAGGAGAAAAGGCCAAGTTCATTCAACCTGTGCTCATAAGGCATGCTCCCCAATTCAGGCAACATCCCTATAAGTCTCCTCTCCAACCTTTCAATGGTTTCCACATCCTTCCTGTAGAGAGGCGAATAGAACTGAGCACAGTACTCCAAGTGTGGTCTGACTAGGGTCCTGTATAGCTGTAACATTACCTCTCAGCTCCTAAACTCAATCCCACAATTGATGAAGGCCAATGCACCATATGCTTCCTTAACCACGGATTCAACTTGCACAGCAGCTTTGAGCGTCCTATGGACTTGGACCCCAAAATCCCTCTGATCCTCCACACTGCCAGGAGTCTTACCATTAATACTATATTCTGCCATCATATTTGACATGCCAAATTGAACCACCTCACACTTATCTGGGTTGAACACCATCTGCCACTTCTCAGCCCAGTTTTGCATCTTATTGATGTCCTGCTGTAACCTCTGACAGCCCTCCACACTATCCACAACACCCCTAACCTTTGTGTCATCAGCAAATTTACTAACCCATCCCTTCACTTCTTCATCCAGGTCATTTATAAAAATCATGAAGAGTAAGGGTCCCAGGACAGATCTCTGTGGCACACCACTGGTCACTGACCTCCGTGCAGAATATGACCCGTCTACAACCATTCTTTGCCTTCTGTGGGCAAGCCAATTCTGGTTCTGCAAAGCAAGGTCTCCTTGGATCCCATGCCTCCTGTCTTTCTCAATAGCCTTGCATGGGTTACCTTATCAAATGCCTTGCTGAAATCCATATACACTACATCTACTACTGCTCTACCTTTATCAATGTGCTTCGTCACATCCTGAAAAAATTCAAGCAGGCTCGTAAGGCACAACCTGACTTTGACAAAGCCATGCTGATTATTCCTAATCATATTATGCCTCTCCAATGTTCATAAATCCTGCCTCTCGGGATCTTTTCCATCAACTTACCAACCACTGAAGTAAGACTCACTGGTCTATAATTTCCTGGGCTATCTCTACTCCCTTTCTTGAATAAGGGAACAACATCTACAAACCTCCAATCCTTGGGGAACCTCTCCCGTCCCCATTGATGATGCAAAGATCATTGCCAGAGGCTCAGCAATTTCCCCTCTTGCCTCCCACAGGAGCCTGGGGTACATCTCGTCCCGTCCTGGTGACTTATCCAACTTGATGCTTTTCAAAAGCTCCAGCACATCCTCTTTCTTAATGTCTATATGCTCAAGCTTTTCAATCCACAGTAAGTCATCCCTACAATCACCAAGATCCTTTTCCATAGTGAATACTGAAGCAAAGTATTCATAAAGTACCTCTGCTATCTCCTCCAGTTCCATACACACTTTTCCACTGTCACACTTGATTGGCCCTATTCTCTCACCTCTCACGCCTTATCCTTTTGCTCTTCACATACTTGTAGAATGCCCTGGGGTTTTCTTTAATCCTGATTACCAAGGCCTTCTCATGCCCCCTTCTGGCTCTCCTAATTTCATTCTTAAGCTTCTTCCTGCTCGCCTTATAATCTTCTAGATCTTTATCATTACCTAGTTTTTTGAACCTTTCATAAACTTTTCTTCTTGACTAGATTTTCAACAGCCTTTGTATACCACGGTTCCTGTACCCTTCCATCCTTTCCCATCTCATTGGAATGTATCTATGCAGAACTTCACGCAAATATCCCCTGAACATTTCCCATATTTCTGCTGTATATTTCCCTGAGCACATCTGTTCCCAATTTATGCTTCCAAGTCCCTACCTGATAGCTTCATATTTTTCCTTACTCCAATTAAACATTTTCCTAACTTGTCTGTTCTTATCCCTCTCCAATGCTATGGTAAAGGAGATAGAATTGTGATCCCTATCTCCAAAATGCTCTCCCACCGAGAGACCTGACACCTGACCAGGTTCATTTCCCAATACCAGATCAAGTACAGCCTCTCCTCTTGTAGGTTTATCTACATATTGTTTCAGGAAACCTTCCTGAACACATCTAATAAACTCCACCCCATCTAAACCTCTTGCTCTAAGGAGATGCCAATTAATATTTGGGAAATCAAAATCTCCCACCACGACAACCGTGTCATTATTCCAGTTTTCCAGACTCTGTTTCCCTATCTCGTTCTCTATGTCCCTGTTACTATTGAGTGGTCTATAAAGAACACCCAGTAGAGTTATTGACCGCTTCCTGGTTCTAACTTCCACCGACAGAGACTCAGTAGACAATACCTCCTTTTCTGCAGACGTGACACCATCTCTGATCAGCAGTGCCATGTCCCACCTCTTTTGCCTCTCTCCCTGTCCTTCCTGAAACATCTAAAGCCTGGCACTCTAAGTAACCATTTCTACCCCTGAGCCATCCAAGTCTCTGTAATGGCCACCACATCATAGCTCCAAGTACTGATCCACGCTCTAAGCTCATCTGCTTTGTTCATGATGCTTCTTGCAGTAAAATAGAAACATCTCAATCCATCAGTCTGAGCGTATCCCTTCTCTATCACCTGTCTATCCTCCCTCTCACACAGTCTCCAAGCTTTCTATATTTGTGAGCCAACAGCCCCTTCCTCTGTCTCTTCAGTTCAGTTCCCACCCCCCAGTAATTCTAGCTTAAACTCTCCCCAGTAGCCTTAGCCAACCTTCCCGCCAGGATATTGATCCCCCTCCGATTCAAGCGCAACCGTCTTCTTTTGTACAGGTCACACCTGCCCCAAAAGAGGCCCCAATGATCCAGAAATCTGAATCCCTGCCCCTTGCTCCAATCCCTTAGCCACGCATTTATCCTCCACCTCATTCTATTCCTATACTCACTGACGCGTGGCATAGGCAGTAATCCCAAGATTACTACCTTCAAGATCCTGCTTCTCAACTTCCTTCCTAACTCCCTGAAGTCTGTTTTTAGGTCCTATGTCATTGGTTCCAATATGTACCAAGATTTCTGGCTGTTCACCTTCCTACTTCAGGATATCGTGTTCAACAGCTGATTCAGGTATTCTGCCAATGCTGCTTTCGTTACCCTGCGCAGTTCATATTTTCATTATATTAATGGAATGTAATAATTTTTACTGTTAAATACAGTATGTGTGATGAACAAGCGTAAGACAAAGATTGCTTACAATCTTACAGGACAAAGATTAAGTAGCACATCAATGCAGAGTCGGAAATGATGGCGATCCCAAGCTATCTTATTATATATTCCAAAACCCAAAACACTTCTGGTCCCAAGTACTTCGGATAAGGGGTGGTCAATCTGTGTAAAGAACTCAGGCTGCATTTAGACCCTAGCATGAAAACATCCTGTATCTCTATCAGTGGAGGTTCCATTTGCTCTCTTGTGCTGCAAAGGATGGGCTGGCCTTGTTGCTTTGGAACGTTGCTTTCAGTTGGACAGTACTGCACCATCTATCCCTTGTGGGAGACCTGATGCAGAAGGATAGATCTGGTCACTAATCAGTTAGGCTGTGGTCAGGACTGTGAGGGTAGGAAACAGATCCTTGTGCAACCAATCATTCTGTCGAAGTCCTTTGGCCCTGGTGACTACTTTGTTGGAAGTGAGACTGTTGTCCATCTTTTCAGAGTGTGTCTTTGCTGGGAGTGACTGGGAAGAGAAGCAGGGCCATTCCTCAAGGCTGTCCCTAAAATCTGCAAAATGTGGGACTGGTGGGCCGTACAGGGTGGTCACCTAAGACAAATCTCTAATGCTGGGAAACCAAGTGCGAGATGTTATCTACAGAGGGACATGGACACTCAATGTTTGAGGAGAAGGCCCTCCTTCCGAACTGGTTCAGATGAAGGGTTAAAACTCGAGATATTGACTATTTCCTTCAATAGACACTACCTGACCCACTGGAGTTACAGCAGAGTCTTGTTTTGTGCTCCAGATTCCAGCTTCTTCAGCCTCTTGTGTCTTGTCCACTGGTGACTCACTGGTCTTCCTGGAGTAGGTGGTGTCCGTGAACTAACACGCTCAAAGCTCCTGGGTTTCATGCTGAGGGAATCATGGAATCTGGGTGCAGCCAGGGCAAAGACTCAGTGGGAAAGAGCCACAGCTTAGGGTCTATCTGTCACCGCACACAAATTAGATGTTGAAGCCCCCAGCAAGTATTTGCTTTTAGGTTATAAAAAAAAGATAGCAATGATTTTAAGAAACAGGTGTAAAGTGACCGATGATAAAAGTGTTGACTTGAATATTCTGTATAATTTCTGAATTTTTGATGAATGAATTTTTCTTTGAAATTAATGTAGAGTGTGCTTGGCAGCCGTGGAGTCAGTTGGGGTACTCTCCATCCCTGACACACACAGTAGAGCACTTTCCTTACCTTGACCACATTTCCCTCACACCCAGTGCAGAATATACACAGCACAACACAGCAGAAGGCTCACAGCATATTCAAGGTAGCAAGCTCACATACGGTCATGCAAAAAAAAACACAGCCTAAGACCCTGAGTGACACCCCACAAATTGATAGTGCGGTTTCCAGCAGTCTGCAGACAAACACATGTACGGAATCCAGCTTGTTATTCTACCCATTCAACACTGGAGGGCAGCACTGATGGGAGAGGCCAGCCTCCAACTGACACATGTCACGTGGGCTAAAATTTCCTGGGTGTGTGCAATGGTATCACATTATGGGGGAGTGTAACAAGCCAGAGTTTGATATTGAGCCTCTCAAAGCGAAATTAGGGCAGGCGAGCAACTATCTGGTAGCAATGTTTAGTGGATCCTCAAAGAAGGGAGAGTAGTTAAGGGCTGCAGACACTTAGGGAAGAAATTCCAGAGCTGGGGACATTCCTACTTGTGGTATATAAGTTTTCAGGATCTGAATCTCTGAGGGACAGTTGCAATGGCACTAAGGGGAAAGGTCATGAAGGGACTCAATAATAAGGCACTGCCTCACTACAAGTCATTTTATAGGTCAGGAAGCACATGACATTGCAGCAGAGACTTTAGAGGTAATAGTAGGCAGCCATCGATCCCCAGGGATCATGGGGTTGTGCCTCTGGTGGACTGTGTCCTCTCCAGGGTGCAAGCCTGGGTGGGAAGATTTGAAGAACTGGCTGTTGCCTGTGCAGTGGGCTCCCCCTCTCCACGTCATTGATAAAGTCCAATGGAAGGACAAGGTTAATACAGCTTGGCGCCAGTGTCGTCGCAGAGGTTGCCAGAGTGAAGTTGTAACCAACATCAAACTGCTTCAGGGGCCCCGGCTCCGGATTTCTTCCTCGGGGTTTAGTTCTGAAGCCTTTCTCATGGCTGGGTATGGCCACAAGGCAGTGGAGGTTTAAAATCAGAGTTTTCTTTCTCCTAGGCGGGCTTCTGTCCAAGGCTGATGAGCTCCACCTGCCCAAAGCCACTGGTTTTGAGGTGCCAGTGGTCCGCCTTTGCCCCTTCTCTTGTCAGTAGAGACAGTTCCGCTGGGCCTAGTAGCTAAGCCACACTTGAAGGCCAGGAGTTGGATTTGGTTGTCAGAGGCTGTTGGAGTTGCACACCATTTAGAGCACTTTACAAATAGTGGGAACTCATCCCCACTACCACCCCGGCTGTACAACCTTAGGAAGAGCTGGACAAAAGCACATAGGGGTAGCAGGTTCCAAGGAAGGGCTTAAAGGAATGGGAGGCAAGAAGTTTGTGAAGTTCAGCGAAATCTCACTGCCTACATGACTGAAGGATGCGCACCAATAATGGAGCAATAGAGATCAGGGTATGCGAGAGGCCAGACCTAGAGGTTCAATTTGTTTTCAAATTCACTTGCAAGGTATTTTAACAAAATAGCTCTTTAATTAAGAAAATATTTGGTGAAATAGTTTTATCTGTTGTAAGCCTGCTGAAATTTCAAAAGATTTGCTTTTATAAGACCATACACTATAGGAGCAGAATTAAGCCATTTGGGCCTGCTCCGCCATTTCTACATGGCTAATCCAATTTTCCTCTCAGCCCCAATCTCCTGCCTTCTCCACGTATCCCTTCATGCCCTGACCAGTCAAGAATCTATCAACCTCTGCCTTAAATATACATGAAGACTTGGCCTTCACAGCTGCCTGAGGCAAAGAGTTCCACAGATTCACCACTCTCACCACTCATCTTCGTTCTAAAAGGACACCCTCTATTCTGAGGCTATGTCCTCTGGTCTTAGACTCTCCCACTATAAGAAACATCCTCTCCACATTCACTCTATTAAGACTTTGCACCTCATAGGTTTCAATGAGGTCACCCCTCATTCTTCTAGTGAATACAGGCCCAGAGCCATCAAGCACTCTTCATATGACAAGCCATTCAATCCTGGAATCATTTTTGTGAACCTCCTTTGAACTCTCTCCAGTTTCAGCACATCTTTTCTAAGATAAGGAGCCCAAAATTGCTCACAATACTCCAAGCGAGGCCTCACCAGTTCTTTATTAAGTCTCAACATTACATCCTTTCATTTATATTCTTGTTCTCTTGAAATGAATGCTAACATTACATTTGCCTTCCTCACCATAGACTCAACCTGCAAATTAACCTTTAAGAAATCCTGCACAAGGACTCCCAAGCCCCTTTGCACCTCAGATTTTTTGGATTTTCTCTCCATTTAGAAAATAGTCAATCCTTTCATTTCTTCTCCCAAAGTGCATGACCATACCCTTCCCAGCATTGTATTCCATCTGCCATTTATTTGCCCATTTTCCTAATCTGTCTAAGTTCTTCTGTAGCCTCACTACTTCTTCAAAACTACCTGCCCCTCCACCTATCTTCATATCCTCTGAAACTCCACAAAAAGATAAAACTTTTACCTTTTATCTTGAACATCCTACACGTAGATCTCTGCCTGAACAGTCAAACTTAAATGGGAGTGAAGTTTGTGGAACATTTTTGGCTAGAGATGGACAGGAGACAGAAGGCTTGAATCTAGGTCCTTCAATGCCATGCTATGTGCTGGTGAAGAATAGTCAACAGATATAGGGCCTGTTTAAGTTGGAGCATTGGGACAGCCACCTGTACAGGGGATGTAAAAAAACAGCATAGCACAGAATGCACAAAACCAAAATAAACACCATGTTCATGCTTTGTAGGAGGTGCCAAGGAGGAACTGCATTAGGAACAGAAACATTTTTGCAGATTGTTCTTGAATGAATTTCCTGGGTTAATGGCTTTAGCATTCATGACATGTTCTAATCTTGTCTGGATGCCAGGAGTTTGAGGGAGATTTTAGGAACAACAATTTAGGAGGTGAAGGGAAGGTCACTTACAAAAATTTTGCATCTGTTTAATGTTTTGATAATTTGTGCTATTTTACATGTCAATCAGTTTGTGTGTTAGGGCCTGGAATGGAAAGTAACACCTGTAAGTTAAGACAAGGTTTGAGGAATTATGTGAAGTGCAATTTGTTCAAGTAAAGGGAAGTATCCTGATTCATATTTGGAGAAACATTTTCAAAGTTGAAAATCTTAAGGGGTTCCCATCATTAGGATCAATTGAGTCTTTGTGAAGAGTTCTTGTCTTGTTCATTTCTCTCCATTGATGCTGCCTGACCTGTTGAGTTCCTCCAGCATTTTGTGCGTGACTCTGGATTTCCAGCATCTGCTGAACCTCTTTTGGATTAGGATCAATTGTTGTTGGGATAAAGCCAGTTGGTTTGGTGCTATTGTGGTGTGTGTATGTGTTTCCCCGGGTGTATTGCTTCTTCTCACATCCCGAGGAAGTGCTGTTTGATGGAAAACCTGCACAGAGCTCATCAGAATGAGATTCAGGGTTATCAACTTGGGTTGTGAATATGACATGCTGCGGCTGTAGAGTTCGTGTGACTTGGTTTCAAACCTAACATGGACTACTGCTTGTGTGGAGCTCGCTTGTTCCACTGGCTTCCACGTCAGCTTTCCTCAGGCACTCCAGTTAGCTAATTGTTTAACCCTCATGTGTAGGTGATTGGTGGAAGGTTCAGGGGCAGTTAATGAGCATGTGTAAGAGCAGAGTGGGGGGGGGGGAGGGGTGGAGGATGGACTCTTGAATTGCTCTTGGAGCTCTGTAGACTCAATGGGCCAAATAGAAAGAATAGTATAATATTATGTGTTTTTTTTTGGTAATTTTTTTATTGAAGTTTATCATCAAATAAACATTTCCGTAAGATGTATTTCAGATATGTCACAAATCTCCACATAGAATATTATGAAATATAAGTATTATAATTTTCTCCCTCACATCAGGAGGACCCAGCAATACAATAAATTTCTTCAGTTGCTCTGTCTCATTCAACACGCAATTATTTGATTGGATCAGTAAGCCACACCAATCATGACCACCTCGGGAGATAATACTCCTCTTAGGACGTTTTTCTTTTTTTCCTTACAAAGTTTGAAACCAATTTTCTGGAAGGGAGATGCAGCATAAGGGGACAACTTCTGGGATGATTGATTGAAGTCCAATTTGACTTCAATGTAGCAACACTGCAGGTAAGATGACTTGGGGGATGGGTGGGGAGGTGTGAGGAAGGAAGGTTTGCACAGGAATAATGCTGACAATACATCATGAAGGAACTCGGTGAAAGGTTGGAGGAGGCAGAGATCCGATCACTATGGACCAGGTAGGAAATTTCAGGGAACATTTGCATGGCGTTTTTCAGAGGATGTTCCATTGAGGCAGGGAAAGGATGGTAGGGGGTAAAAGAACCATAGTGTACAAAGAATGCAGAAAATCTAGTTAAGAAGAAAAGAAAAGCTTATGAAACTTTTAAGAAACTAGGTACTGTTAGAGCTCTAGAAAATTACAAGGGTGCCAGGGAGGAGCTTCAGAATGAAATTAGGAGAGCTAAAAGGCACCATGAGAAGACCTTGGCAAACAGGATTAAGGAAAACCCCAAAGCATTCTACAAGTGTGAAGAGCAAGAGAAGTTTGTGAAACCCTGTAAGAATAGGGCCAATCAGGTATGACAGTGGAAACGCGTACATGGAATCGAAGGAAGTAGCAGAGGTTCTTAATGAAGAAGACCTTGACAATTGTGGGTTTGACTTGCAGTGGACTGAAATGTAGACATTAAGAAAGAGTATGTGATGGAGCTTTTGAAAGCATTAAGTTGGATAAGACACTGGGTCTGGATGAGATACACCCCCGGCTACTGTGGGAGGAGAGGGAGGAGATTACTGAGCCTCTGATGATGATCTTTGCATCATCATTGGGGACAGGAGAGGTTCCAGAGGATTGAAGGGTTGCAAATGTTGTTCTCTTGTTCAAGAAAGGGAGTAGCGATAACCCATGAAATAATAGAGCAGTGAGTCTTACTTCAGTGGTGGATAATTTGATAGGGAAGATACTGAGAGGCAGGATTAATGAGCATTTGGAGAGACATGATCTGATTAGAGATAGTCAGCATGGCTTTGTCAAAGGCAGGTCGTGCCTTACGAAACAGATTGAATTTTCTGAGGATGTGACTAAACACATTGATGAAGGTAAAGGAGTAGATGTAGTGTATATGGATTTCAGCAAGGCATTTGATAAGTTCCCCATGCAAGGCTCATTCAGAAAGTAATGAGGCATGGGATCCAAGGAGACCTTGCTTTGTGGATCCAGATCTGGCTTGCCCACAGAAGGCAAAGAGTGGATGTAGATGGTTCATATTCTGCATGGAGGTCCAGTGACCAGTGGTGTTCAGCAGGCATTTGTTCTGGGACCCATAGTAGAAGGGTGAGTTAGTAAGTTTGCTGATGACACAAAGTTTGGGGGTGTTCTGGATAGTTTGGAGGGTTGTTAGAGGTTACAGCAGGATGTCGATAGGATGCAGAACTGGGCTGAGAAGTGGCAGATGGAGTTCAACCCAGGTAAGTGTGAAGTAGTTAATTTTGATAGGTCAAATTTGAAGGAAGAATGTAAGATTAATGATAAGACTCTTGGCAGTGTGGAGGATCAGCGAAATCATGGGGTCTGTGTCCATAGAACTCTCAGGTTGACAGTATTGTTAACAAGTCGTGTGGTGTGTTGGCGTTCATCAACCATGGGATTGAATTCAAGAACTGTGAGGTAATGTTAAAGTTAAATAAAACCTGAGTTAGACCCGCTTGGAATACTGTGTTCAGTTCTAGTCACCTCATTACAGGA
Organism: Hemitrygon akajei; assembly: GCF_048418815.1. Classification (NCBI taxonomy): domain Eukaryota; kingdom Metazoa; phylum Chordata; class Chondrichthyes; order Myliobatiformes; family Dasyatidae; genus Hemitrygon; species Hemitrygon akajei. The sequence goes on along the minus strand of NC_133135.1, from coordinate 71,671,131 downwards.
AGGATGTGGATACTATAGAGTGCAGATGAGATTTACAAGGATGTTGCCTGGATTAGAGAGTGTGCCTATGAGAATAGGTTGAGTGAACTTGTCCTTTTCTCCTTGGAGAGACAGAGGATAAGAGGTGACCTGATAGAGGTGTATAAGGTGATGAGTGGCATTGCTTGTGTGGATAGTCAGAGGCTTTTCCCCAGGGCTGAAATGGTTAACACGAGGGGGCATAGTTTTAAGGTGCCTGGAAGTAGGTACAGAGGAGATGTCAGGGGTAAGTCTTTTGCACAGAGTGATGGGTGTGTGAAATGCACTGCCTGCCACAGTGTAGCAGCAGATGCAATAGGTTCTTTTTGATAGGTCCATGAATTATTGAAAAATAAATGGCTATTCAGTAGGGAAATCTAGGCAGTTTCTAGAAAGGGTTACATAGTTGGCACAACATTGTGGGCCGAAGGGCCTGCAATGTGCTGTAGATTTCTCTGTTCTATGAAAGAGATGTAGAGACAAAGGATAGATAAGAGTATGTAATGCAATGCAACGTGGCAACAATCACCATCCTGCAGACATCTGCCTGGTGCCTAGGCCTTTAATTCTGGAGCTGAGGCCAGCTTTCTGAGTAAGGTTAGCCTGAAGGTCATTCTGGAAAATGGTTTTAACCAAATTAAAGTTATGAAAATGCTGTTCTTTATTTGTTGTTTCAAGGTAAATGGTGTATTAAAGTTCACTTCCTGTTATTGTAGCTGAGATAGTTGTCCATTTGCATGGAAAAAAAACCTTAATTGCTAATACCTCTCCACAAAATTTTAATCACTTAGGAAGCAGCATTGAGAGCATAAACTTGATTTCCACAATTATGCAGATAACACATTGCATATCTCGGTTGAGCCTAATGATGATAACACCCAATCTTCTCTGACTTCTGGTAAGGCTGCAATATATAAACGGATGAGCTGTAATTTCCTAAAACTGAATGAAGATAAAAGCGAAATATTTTTGGTTGGTCGAAAGCCAAAAGGAATTAACTTCTTGATAAACTTGGAAACTTGGCTACCCTTGTAAAATCAGAAGTAATAATCCTAGTGTGATCCTTGATTCAGATTTGAATTTTAAAGTCCACATGAAGAAAATGGCCATTTCTACATTTAAGATTTGTAGGACATTTCTGCAATGAAGAAATGTTGCAAAGGATGTCTGTTTCTGTCACATAATAATGCTGGAAAAACTAATTCACGCCTTTCTATTGAATTGATTAGATTACTGTACTGCGATGAACTTTCTGTGGGCGTTCCAAAGCAATCTATTGACATGCTTCAACTCATTTAGAACACTGCTACTAGACGTTTAACTAAAACCTGAACAAGGAAGCTTATGACTCCACCCCTAGTTCCTCTGCATTGGCTTCCTGTATCTTTTAGAATTGATTTTAAAGTTCTCTTATTTGTTTTCAAAGCTCACAGTGATCTGATACATGAGTTGGTCACAGAATCACTTTCATTTTAGAATCCTGCTCAAGCTCTCAGGTCTTCTTCTGTCGCTCACTTAAATTTGAACAACTTCTCTCAAGTGATGATTGGCCAGTCAGCTTTTTGCAACTACGCTCCTAAACAGAGGAATTCAATACCTAAAACTATGAGGGATGCAGAAGACACAGTTGACATTTTTAAATGCCAGCTCAAAACCTATTTATTTAACCTTTAACATGTTTTTGTCTTTTATTTTCATGTCTTGCTCATTATCCCAGTGTAAAGCACTTTGAACTACATCATCTGTATGAAAAGTGCTCTGTAAATAAGTCAATATTAATAATAATTTTAATGTTGTGGCTTCAGGTGTTTGGGAGAAATGAAAAAGATGAAAACAAATACAGGACGGAACAAAACAGTGCCTGTAAAGTGTCAGGGGAGATGTAAGAGTCACACAGGCTTTTGATGACATTTAAATCACGGCACGAATGGGACTGTGGACCCAGTTCAGGCAGGGCACAGCCAGTGGATGAGAGACTTCTGCTGCCTGTGAGTAACTACATAACATTGAAGTTGGAAATGGAAACATTGCGCCACCTGGTGGTAGATCTGAGAATGTCTCGCCGGTTGTTTAATGAGCGGCAGGCAAAGCACCTCATGAGGCCTTCAGCCCAGCAGTAACCTGTTTCCATTTTAATGGAAGGTCCATTTGCACAAAGTGCAGTCTACTTTAATCTATGTGATGCACATTTTTAAACAATGTCATCATCAGGATCCACCTTCAGAGCAGAAAATCACAGTCAGGTAAGCTGGGAAATTGAAATGCATAATTCTCATTGACATCTGTTGAATGAACTGCTTGTTGCCCTGAAAGAAATCAGGTTAGGGACTGAAGTACGTGTGTCATTGTTTTAATTGCATTCATAATCTTCTGTTTGTTGAAATCTTTTGGCTTCATTCCCCTCACAAATTGCAGAATGGGTGCAGGGGTGGCATGAGTGTGTAACAAGGATCCTGCGATCAAGGAGAATGTTAATTGGTGGTGAAGGGAAGCAAGGACTGGAAACCAATTATTCCAATTATAACTGCTTCACTGGAATAAAGCTGGTAGTACACAGTTCGTAGGCTGGATAACTGGTCTTGCTCATTGCACCTTCATTTATTTATTATTACAAGGGAAATTATTAAAGACTGACCAATCCATTCACCTCCCTTTGTTTAAATTCTTCTGATTTTTCTTATACACCAGATATGATGTAGCTATGAAAAGCTGAAATAGTGGAAACTCAAAGGTGGATGTAAGGGAGGGAATGGGGATCAGTTCAAACCTGCTTTACCCAACTAAAAACTGCTTGATTCATCTCTGCTCCTAATTTGACACTGAACCTGATTTTACTGTTTATTAACAGCAATAGAAAGTAAAATGAAAACAAGCATAAAATAGGTTACTGATCTGATGCTGTCATATTTCCCTACTGGTTGGTCTACTTTCTCTAATTCTGTTTAGATCAGATGAAGTTTTAGCATGGACAGGGGTGATAGAGAGTACTTAGATTCATCAGAACAAAATTTCCATGATGTATAAAAATTCAGAGTGTTAGATGCTCTGACCAACCAGGAATTTCCTCTGGGATTTCCTCAGTCAGCCATTTTTACTTTGGTGGTCAATTGGGATAAACTCAAGGAGATTTTCAATTCCCAGCTCTCTAAATGGATTAGCTACACTTCATTCAGCTAATTAAATCAGCCATTTAGTAGGGAGATGTATTTCTGCCTGGTCTGGTCATGTTGACTGAACTACAAATGCCCTCATTCTGGTTAGAACTGAACTATGAATCCTATCTTTGACATTTAGTTAATGGAGGGACCACACTGTGCTTCTCACTCTTCCTATCTGCCTATCCTGATGTATCGCAGTAAAGCTTAACGACAAATCTTAATTACATACTAGCAGTGAAATGTTCCAAAGTGCTCCCAAACATTATGGCACTTTAACTGGAATGTTCAAATAAGCATCATAGAGTGAGTGAGTGAGTGAGTGAGTGAGTGAGTGAGTGAGTGAGTGAGTGAGTGAGTGAGTGAGTGAGTGAGTGAGTGAGTGTGTGTGTGTGTGTGTGTGTGTGTGTGTGTGTGTGTGTGTGTGTGTGTGTGTGTGTGTGTGTGTGTGTGTGTGTGTGTGTGTGTGTGTGTAAGATTGATTGACAGAAGGAAGGGGAGAGATGAAGAGATATAAAGGTTAGACTGCGGCTCGAGAAAATAGCTGCCAATGATGGCAATTGAAAATACAGAACAATGACCTTTGTTTTGTGTCGGGCCTTCTGAATGCCTGACTTGGGAACGTTTGATACTCACAGACATTTTCCACCTTGATAACACCCAAATAAAATCACAAGCTTGCAACCTAATTTTAGCCCAGAATTATTCTCTTCTTTATGGCATTGTTTTATATTGGATTTCTACCCTTCCTGACAAAGCTGACTTCCGGCGTACGACACCAAGTTGCTTGGACCCGGGTTCATGAAGCCTATCAGTTATTCACAGTATGCCCTCTCCCAATTAGTTAAGTTGGACAATTCGTCACCCTTGGTTACTGTAACTGTGGCTGCGCATCCCAGTCGTTCTGTCTGCAAGCGCACACTTGATTGCTCTGTGTTTCAGTGTCAGCCGGCACCCGTTAATTAGAGAGATCTGAAAGGACTGCCACAATGCCTGCTCCCGCACACCTCCTGGCACCGGCTCCCTGTTCCGGCTACATTCATAGAGCAGATTGTTATTTAGAGTTTTTCAGAAGCTGCTGTATTTTTCTGCCGTGCACGGAGCTTAATGAAGACCCAGAGCTGGGACCAAACCTGACTCCTATTCTGAGGGGTCTGGAATTCAGTTGGGGATCAGTTCACTGGCCACTCAAGCTTGTGCGGGCGTTGACGACAGCTAACACATGCCCAAAGCTTGCAGTACAAGTGGGAGGCTAACTATGCACTGACCATTAATTATAATGATTGCTGCTTGCAGCCGATGTGAACTGTGCTGTGGAGTGACTGAATGCCAGAGTGGCTAACTCCAGCTAAAGCTGAAAGCCAGCCCTTGGTTCTTAAAGGGGAGCTGCACTTGGGGGACCTTATACTGACATCGAAAAGGAGGCAATTGTGGGACCATGGGAGTTGGCGGGTGCCATTGAAGGCCTTCTGGAAGAGTTGGAGAGATATAGTTCAGTGCCGTCATAAAATCTAACAGGTACAGATCAGGGTGTCATGAAGTTCAAAGGCCTTGAAGAAAGTGATGGCCCATATGTGGCTTACCTGTCACTCACCCACAATCATATCAGTTATTTACCATTTGTAACCTGAGCTTATCTTCATAAACAGTACTGGTGCAAGCTCACAGCTGCAGTTCACAGCCTGGATGTACTGATGTACGATGCAGGTACTGTGCCTCTTCCTGCGGACACACGAGACTGCAGCTGCTAGAATCTGCAGCAAGAAACAAGCAGCAGGAGGAACTCAGCCAGACCAATGCAGAGTTTCAACCCAAAAAGTCAGCAGTTCTTTTGGCCTGCACAGATGCTGCTCGACATCTGTCAGACATCTGATGCGTTCCTCCAGCTGATCGTTTTTAGTTTTGCCTTCCCCATGCTTTGTAGGTGGTCTCTTGGGATCCCATGGGGGCTGAAGAGTCTGAGGTGGGGCCCACAGACTCTCCCACTTATGGATCAGGTGGAGCTTTAAGGGGTGACCAAGAGCGAAGATGGGAATTTGTCCGTGGTTTGTGCCTCTGTTTCGGAATCTCAAGCTGTGTGGACCTTCCTGGATGCTACTCTGCACCTTGATTATTATGGGCCAGGGATTCCTTTCATTCAGAATTATTTATCCAATGTACAGTGAAATGTGTCATCTGCGTTAGCAACCAGCACATCCTAAGGATGGGCAGGGTGCTGCCCACAAGTGTCACCACACATTCTGGTGCCCACGTGGCGCCTGCCCACCACATTCATCAGAACAACATCAGCAGCAACAACAACAAAACCAGCCCCTTCCCTACCCACCCACTTACTCCCTCGGACCGCCCTCCAATCCCAGCTCAGGCCCCTTCTGAGCCTCCAGTCCCTGTGAGACTGAGACTTGCAGAGTGTGAGCCTCCAACCCCCAGTTCCTAGCCTGGACTCGCACACTCGCAGATACTGGGCCTTTGACCTCCGGACAAGGTGACTCAGGGGCCATAACAAGGGCAAATACATTAAGTTCACCAATGCCCCCCACTTCCCTTGTATATTAAACTTTTAGATTGGCCTGGGATCTTGACAAAGGCTAGCTAAAGTCCACATAGACAACATCCACCATATTGCATTCATTAATCTTCCTTTTTGTAAAACGCAGTCTGATTTGTGGGATGTTATTTCCCCGGCACGAAACCCTGCAGACTCCTGCTAATCAGTCCACGCCTGTCCAAGTGAACAGAAGCCCTGGCCCTCAGAAATTTCCCACCACTGACATAAAGCTCTCTGCACCATAGCTTCTAGGTTTATTTCTACTGCCTTTTTTTGAACAAAGGAACAACATTAACGATCTTTCAGTCTTCTGGTACTTCAACAATGCTAGTGAAAATGCAAAAATCATCTTTGTCAGAGTCCCAAAAATCTCCTCCCTTGTTTCCTGTAGCACCATGGGATAGATCCCCTCCTCCCTTATGTGTTTCTAGTATTTCTTCCTTCCCAATACAGACATGCTCTAGAGCAGGGGTTCCCTATCTGGGGCCCACATACCCCTTCTTTAATTATAAGGATCCATGCCACAAAAGATTGGGAATCACTGCTCTAGAGGCCTGGATATCAAAGTGCCCAGCCCTTAACCCTCCAGCCATCACATGTTCCTTCAAGGCTACACCCATTTTTAAGGACCACCATTGCCCAGGACCCGCTCTATTCTCATTGTTACCATCAGGACCGAGGTACAGGAGCCAGAAAGCACACACTGGACGACTCAGGAACAATTCTTTCCTCTGCCAACAACACACACAAAATGCTGGTGGAACACAGCAGGCCAGGCAGCATCTATAAGGAGAAGCACTGTCGACGTTTCGGGCCGAGACCCTTTGTCAGGACTAACTGAAAGGAAAGATAGTAAGAGATTTGAAAGTAGCAGGGGGAGGGGGAAATGCGAAATGATAGAAGACCGGAGGGGGTGGGGTGAAGCTGAGAGCCGGAAAGGTGATTGGCAAAAGTGATACAGAGCTGGAGAAGGGAAAGGATTCTGGGACGGGAGGCCTCAGGAGAAAGAAAGGGGGAGGGGAGCACCAGAGGGAGATGGAGAACAGGCAGAGTGATGGGCAGAGAGAGAGAGAGAAAAAAAACAAACAAACTAAATATGTCAGGGATGGGGTAAGAAGGGGAGGAGGGGCATTAACGGAAGTTAGAGAAGTCAATGTCCATGCCATCAGGTTGGAGGCTACCCAGCCGGTGTATAAGGTGTTGTTCCTCCAACCTGAGTGTGGCTTTGTCTTGACAGTACAGGAGGCACCTCTACCATCTGTTTTCTGAACGCATGTTGAACCTATGAACACTACCTCACTACTTCTTTATATTTTTACTTTCGCACTACTTACTTAATTTAACTATTTAAGAATATATGTTTACTTACTATAAGCCACATTTTTTCTCTCTATTATTACGTGTTGCATTGTACTGTTGCCACAAAGACAACAAATTTCAAGACGTATTAAACGTGATTCTGGTTCTTGCCAGCTGGCACCAAGAGGAGAGGGAATGGCCTGGATTGTGGACCCGGTGATGGATGTCGCCTTCTTAAGACATCACCTCTTGTAGAAGTCCTCGATTAGGGGAGAGTTGTACCTGTGAAGAACTGGCTGGGTCCCCCAGCTTCTGTAGGCTTTTGCATTCCTGTGCATTGGGCTTCACATGATGCAGCTAGCCAGATCACTTTCCAGCGTACGTTTGGAGATGTTTGTTAGAGTCGTCACTTAATGCTGAATCTCCTTAAACTTCCAAGGAAGTAATGAGCTGGGAGGATTTGGTGGGCCAAAATGGCCTCCTTCAATATCATAAGGAAATGTGGAAAAATATGGAGAAGGTGAGGCAGGACTCTTTCGAAATGCTTGGGCCCTCGGAGGTGCATGGAAAACAGGCACGAGGTTCACTGGTTGATTTTCTAATTAGTGTTGCATACTTCGATTTGCATTTGAACATTTATTTGGTGTTGGCTATCAACTGTGCTTGTTCACCGAGATGCTCGGTAACAGGGGGAAGGTTGGAAGCTGCTAGGCTTGTTGCTAATGTGACATCCTTGCGGCAACACAGTGAACTGTTGATAAACTCTGTTTCAGTGTGGGGAGAAAAACTGCCAGTTATTTCCCCCCCCTCTCTTTTTCCACTGCTCATGGGCTGTCGCCACATGAGGCAATGGCCCACCACATGTCTCGGGGTCCTCTCTGCGTGGTACGGCAGGGACTGGCCAGAGAGGTGAGGGACTGGAATCTTGCTGAGTTCTTACGGCAACACTACTCTCATTGGCTGCTGGTAGAGTCATAGAATACGCGGCACATATGTTAGCTCTTTCGGCTCAGCGTGTCCATGCCGGTACTATCAAGCACCTATCCGTACTATTCCCATTTACCATACTTCGATGCGCCGGTGACTCAAACTCAACCAGATACTTTTGAAAGGCTGTCAGAGTGCCTGCTCCCACCATCCTCGCAGGCAGCGAGCTCCAGGTGGCACCTTCCCGGTGTGGATAAGCCCTCTGGTTCAGAACCGTGCTCCCTTCCTTCCTCCCTTTGCTGCAATTCATACTGCACTCAGCCTTCCTGTCAGCTCGAACCAGTCCAACCATTCTCCTCTGACCTTTCTCACTGACAAGGCACATTTTCCCACAGAACTGCTGCTTACCGGGTGTTTTTTGCACCGTTCTCTGTAAAACTTGAGAGACTATTGTGCGTGAAAACCCAGGAGACCAGCAGTTTCTGAGATACCAGGAACTACGCCATTTGGCACCAGCAGTCATTCAATTAGATCACATTTCTTCCCTGTTTTGCTGTTTGATCTGAACAACTACTAAACCTCTTGATCATGTTTGCATGCTTTTATGCACTGAGTTGTCGCCACTCAATTGGCTGTTATATATTTGCATTAATTAGCAGATGTACAGGATTACCCAATAAAGTGGCCACTGAGTGTATATGGATATCATCAGCTTTTACGAATGGAAGACTTAGGCAATTTGAAGATATATATATATATATATATATATATATATATAGAGAGAGAGAGAAACAAAATTATTCACTTTAGGAAGTTAAACTATCATTCTCCCTCTCCTCTCTCCCTCCCCTCTCTACCTCTCCTCTCTCCCTTCCCTCCCTTCCTCTCCCTTCCTCTCCCCTACCTCTTCTCCCCTTCTCTCCCGACTCTTCCCTCTCTCTCTTGCCTCTCCCTCTCTCTCCCCCCTCTTTCTCTCTCTCTCTTCCTTGCTCTCTCCTCCTGTTCCCCCCCCCCCCCCCTTTCCCTCTCCTTCACTCTTTCAGCAGTGGGCTGGTGGCACAATGGCATCAGCACCGGACTCTGGAGCGAAGGCTCCCGAGTTCGAATCCAAGTCAGGCCATCCCCGAGCACGCTCTCCATCCATGCCGGGTCGAGCGTTGAGGTAGCCACTTGGTCTTGTAAAAAAAAAGGGTTGCATCAGGAATGTTCATATCGTGACCCGGTTAATCTGAAAGGAGACCAATCCTGACACCACACACCAGACAAGAATTGCTGACTGCCTGGTGCGACACACTTAAAAAAGAACTCTTTCTCTCTTTTCCACCTGTAGTTTGACACAGCACACTGTTCAATTTGGTCAAGATCTGTTAGACTTCCTCTTTGCCTCCAAAGTACTTATGGTTAGATCGACTGATATCACACCCACATTGTTCTCTGACCACTTCCTCTTCTGGCTGTTTGCTGCCTGGAGTAAGACAGATGGTATTGAGGCTGAATGTCAGACTGTTGACCCCAGAAAGCATCAAAGAACAAAAGATGGCTTATCCTAGTCAGAGAACTAGGAAGCCCCTCTTTGACGCGGCAATGTTCTGGTGGAAACAATGAAGTTCATTCATCCTTAAAGAATCAGGATCAGGTTTATTATCACCGGCATGATATCCAGAAAGCAAGGCAGAGTAAGTGGGACTTGTGCCAACTCCAGAAAACCATGCAGTATCGGCTCTTGCTGCAGTCAAGATAGATGCAGAGAAGGGAAGAGATGTCCCTCAGTCCTTGGCAAGGAGGTTTACTGAGATTGGAGACCAGGCTCTTGTTTGGCAAACATGAACACAACACCTATGTGCACACACACACACTCTCTCTCTCTCCACAGCTAGATGCACTCTAAATCCACATACGTGCATACTGACCACAGCTCTCACTTACACATGGTTTCTCGATGTCACCTGTTCAATGATCGCACTAGGCACTTCTATTCCTCCAACCATCTATGCCTCACCTCCCTCCTTTTCATTCAACGCTTCCTGCTCCTCTCCTCTTTCCTTTCCTTCTCCACTCCCTCAGAGCACAACTTTGTACTCTACCCCATCCTGCCCTAGTCTTCCCCGCTCCCCAGCTGATGGCTATGTGCCCTCTCTCGGAGTGGGATTGCCTCCTCATTGCTGCTATTTGCCCTCTCCCACAAGGCTTCCCCATTACACCACTTGCTCAGCGACGGCACTGCTGACCCGATTCATTCTTGTACACTGGAAATGGTTTTCATCTGGGCTGAGGTGAGAGTTCGTTGGTTTAAGAAAAGAATTATTCCGTCTTCTGCAAATTCAACTAATTCAACACAAAGACATTACAAGGTCACATCTTCATTCGTCAAACTGAAATGTCACAGCAACTGTTGAGAAGATGAGGGGGCAAAACGAATGTTACGGGGAAAAGAGGAGTTAAGGAACGAACCTGTGAGCATGATCTTTGTGTCCTCTGGAAAGTTTTGTTATCGAAGTCTGTCACTTGTGAATAAATCTTGGGAAATCTATTTCTACAGTATGGATGGAGAACTACAAATGCAGCTTTCTGTGCAGTCACATCTTCAGCTCATGAATTTTCTTTGATAGGCTGCGGTCATCTTACCCCCAGTCGTCTTTGGGAGCTACCTTAAGCCGAAAACATCCAGCACTGCCCATGTAATGTGACAGTTGCCTGCTTTACTTTTGCCAGCTAATGCTGTCTGTTAACTTCCTTCAAAAGCTGACCCGTGATGTAGTGGTGTGCACACCAGACTTTGAGGCAAGTGGGCCTGGGTTCGAATCTGACCGGCTCCTTGCATGCTTTCCATTTGTGTTGTGTTGAGCGTCAAGTGGGCAACTCAGCCTCATAAAAAACAGACAAATGCTAACTTCAGTGGTTGATAAGTTAATGGAAAAGATCCTGAGAGGCAGGATTTATGAATATTTGAAAAGGCATAATATGATTAGGAATAGTCAGCTTGGCTTTGTCAAAGGCACGTTGTGCCTTATGAACCAGAATGAATTTTTTTTGAGGATGTGACTAAACATATTGATGAAGGAAGAGGAGTAAATGTAGTGTATATGGGTTTCAGCAAGGCAAGATTTATTGAGAAAGTAAGGAGGCATGGGATCCAAGGGGACCTTGCTTTGTGTATCCAGAATTAGCTTTCTCACAGAAGGCAAAGAGTGGTTGTAGACGGGTTATATTCTGCATGGAGGTCGGTGACCAGTGGTGTCCCGCCGGGATCTGTTCTGGGACCCCTCCTCTTTGAGATTTTTATAAATGACTTATAAATGAGGAAGTGGAGGGATGAGTTAGTAAATTTGCTGATGACACAAAGGATGGGGGTGTTGTGGATAGCGTGGAGGGCTGTCAGAGTTTACAGTTGGACATCAATAGGATGCAAAACTAGGTTAAGACGTGGCAGATGGAGTTCAACCCAGATACGTGTGAGGTGGTTCATTCCGGTAGGTCAAATATGATGGCAGAATATAGTATTAATGGTAAGACTCTTGGCAGTGTTGAAGATCAGAGGGATCTTGGGGTCTGAGTCTACAGGACATTCAAAGCTGCTGCACAGGTTAACTCTGTGGTTAAGAAGGCATACAGTGCATTGGCCTTCATCAACTGTGGGATTGAGTTTAAGAGCCAAGAGCTAATGTTACAGCTATCTAGGACCCTGGTCAGATCCCACTTGGACTACTGTGCTCAGTTCTGGTCACCTCACTACAGGAAGGATGTGGAAGCCATATAAAGGGTGCAGAGGAGATTTACAAGGATGTTGCCTGGATTGGGGAGCATGCCTTATGAGAATAGGTTGAGTGAACTTGGCCTTTTCTCCATGGAGTGACAGAGGATGAGAGGTGACCTGATAGAGGCGTGTAAGATGATGAAAGGCATTGATTGAGTGGATAGTCAGAGGCTTTTTCCCAGGGCTGAAATGGCTAACACGAGAGGGCACGGTTTTAAGGTGCTTGGAAGTAGGTACAGAGGAGATGTCAGGGTTAAGTTTTTTTATATAGGGAGTGGTGAGTGTGTGGAATGGGCTGCCGGTGATACTGGTGGAAGCAGATATGATAGGATCTTTTAAGAGACTCCTGGATAGGTACATGGAGCTTAGAAAAATAGAGGGCTATGGGCAACCCTGGGTAATTTCTAAAGTAAGTATATGTTCGGCCCAGCATTGTGGATCGAAAGACCTGTATTGTGCTGTAGGTCTTCGATGTTTCTATGAAATGGTATGGTTGCCACCTGATGTGCCACAAGGTGTTGAAAGGAGCAACAGCAACTTCTTTCAAAGCTGGTGTTCATCCCCATGATGACTGAGTGAATATATGAGTGAGGTGAATAATCTGTAAGTAACAATATTATTTTACTGGTTGGGGTATAGTGGAGATACACTGTGCAGTGTGAACATAACCATATAGCAGAAAATACCAGCAGTGATATTGGCATGGGTCAATTATTCCAAATTTGTCTTGTTATATATACAACACAGCTTCCAACTTTCATTGTCTTTGAGAGCCACTGAAAGAGCATGTTTTCTGCAGTGAAGTCTTCCTGGCATAGTTGTTAAGGTTTTTTTAATTCCCCAGAATGTTAAATCAGCAATTGCCTAGCTGAGCAGGTCAAAGCACTGAGAGGGCCTATTCCGCTCTATATCACTAAATAATATGAACGTTCTGTGTAACGGGTACCATAGTCTAACTGACGCACATCACGCGGTCTTTATAATGAGGCACTTATGTGGTGTGTTTTTAAGATTTGTTTTAGCTTGTAAAAGGCTTTCCACAAAAAAAAACTACATATCTGACAGCCATTATTCAGGGTTTGAAGCAGAAGATGACTGTGAATTCTGAGCCGTCAACAGTAAAAAATGCTCGACATATATTTACGAAGGACATCTAGGGAATGGGAATGAGCACAGTGGGTGGCATTTCTGTTCCTCCGTGCACTAATTGGACAGTCTCGCACTGGAAGCTACCATGGTACTTGCTGGTATGGAGATGAGAATTAGGAACACCCTGCTTTGCAGCAGTAGTCCTCCTCCCGAACTCTCAGTGTGAACAGTAGCTGAAACTTGTGTGTGTGTGTGTGTGTGTGTGTGTGTGTGTGTGTGTGTGTGTGTGTGTGTGTGTGTGTGTGTGTGTGTGTGTGTGTATGTATGTGAGAGAGAGAGGGTGTGCGTGTGTGTGTGAGGGAGAGAGGGTGTGTGTGTATGTGTGTGTATGTGAGAGAGAGAGGGTGTGTGTGTGTGTGTGAGGGAGAGAGGGTGTGTGTGTATGTGAGAGAGAGAGGGTGTGCGTGTGTGTGTGAGAGAGAGGGTGTGCGTGCGTGTGTGTGTGCGTGTGTGTGAGGGAGAGAGGGTGTGTGTGTATGTGTGAGAGAGAGGGTGTGCGTGTGTGTGTGAGGGAGAGAGGGTGTGTGTGTATGTGTATGTATGTGAGAGAGAGAGGGTGTGTGTGTGTGTGAGGGAGAGAGGGTGTGTGTGTATGTGAGGGAGAGAGGGTGTGTGTATGTGTGAGAGAGAGGGTGTGCGTGTGTGTGTGAGGGAGAGAGGGTGTGTGTGTATGTGTGAGAGAGAGGGTGTGCGTGTGTGTGTGAGGGAGAGAGGGTGTGTGTGTATGTCTATGTATGTGTGAGAGAGAGAGGGTGTGCGTGTGTGTGTGAGGGAGAGAGAGTGTGTGTGTATGTGAGAGAGAGAGGGTGTGCGTGCGTGTGTGTGCGTGTGTGTGTGAGGGAGAGAGGGTGTGCGTGTATGTGTGAGAGAGAGGGTGTACGTGTGTGTGTGAGGGAGAGAGAGTGTGTGTGTATGTGAGAGAGAGAGGGTGTGCGTGCGTGTGTGTGCGTGTGTGTGTGAGGGAGAGAGGGTGTGCGTGTGTGTGTGAGGGAGAGAGAGTGTGTGTGTATGTGAGAGAGAGAGGGTGTGCGTGTGTGTGTGTGCGTGTGTGTGTGAGGGAGAGAGTGTGTGCGTGTATGTGTGAGAGAGAGGGTGTGCGTGTGTGTGTGAGGGAGAGAGGGTGTGTGTATGTGTATGTATGTGAGAGAGAGAGGGTGTGCGTGTGTGTGTGAGGGAGAGAGGGTGTGCGTGTGTGTGTGTGTGTGCGTGTGTGTGTGTGTGTGTGTGTGTGTGTGTGTGTGTGTGGGAGGGGTGGGGGTGGTTGGGGGCTCTACATTTACCTCAACTGGGATATTTTTAAATTGGCAGATGGAGAGTACCCGACAAACAACCCAGTCCAGTCAGCCCATCTGCTCGGTGCTGCCGTTCTCAACCCTCATGCCCCCAGCTCATTGCCTTGACGTTATGTTCCTGTACATGGATGGACAGCTTGCCTTTCTCCAGTGCCGACTAAGCTCCTTTTAGAACCACGCAGAACCACCACACAGGCACTGTATGCCGTGAAAAGAAACACTTCTGTTTTTCTGCTTACTGAGGACCTCTGCGGTGTGAACTCACCGGTGCACTGAGTAATAGGAACATAACCTGCTTTTCATGGTAGTCGAGAGAATATAAAGATTAGGAGAAGGAATTGTTGATAAGATGTTGATCAAAATTTGAAGTGAGTTGGGCTATCTGTGGCAGAAATTTTGTGATGGACAGACAGTGAAAGGAAGGGGAATTTCCCAATATAAATTTTCCATTCCATTCCCCTCTCAATAAATTTTACTCACCTTTTGTGAATCATGTACGAGGACACACAGGCCTCTCTCCATCTCTAAGCTCTGCATTCTCTCACTATTTCAATAATGAATTCCAGCTTACAGTGTGAAACCAGACTAACTTGACCACCAGGAGAATTCAGGTATGGGAGACGCTCCTTTGCAAAGATTCCAAGGGTTAAGCACAGACTCAGTGAAAGAATATCTTCTCATCTCTGTCATAAATGTCTGACTCCATCTTCCAAGACCTTGACACCTAGGCTCTAGACACATCGGTCCTGCATCTACCCTATCAACGCCAGAAAACATTTTGCCTGTGTTATTCAAATCACCCAGGTCATTGTAAAGGACCTGCTCTTTATCCACAACGTTCACAGCTTTGGGACATCTCTAAGAACTGTGCAGTTAATGACATACTTTTGAAGAACAGGACAGGTACAGAGCCAAATTTCGTTCATCACCAGATTTGTCCCTGGTGAGAGGGTTTGGGAATTTAGGAATTGGATTGTTAAAGTGAATAAATGGCAGTTAATCGCAGACGCTGAGTTCCAACATCAAAAGCACAGCACAGTATCTCATTTATAGCAGCTAACAGGAGCCAACTGAGTACATGTTTCAACTCCTGTTCGGCTCTCCAAGTATTAGCAATGCTGAAAAAGTGCTGATGTAAACTAATCCTATCTCTCTGGTGAGCTCCCAAAATTCACAGGCAGCAGATGCAACTTTTGACTTTGGCTTTCCTATCCTAATAAATTGTGGCTGTGGTACAAGCAAAGTTGGGAATTTCCAAAAGAAAAATCTAACTGCAGCCAGCCTGAATACTTCCTTTACACTTCACATCCTCATCTTGCTGGCACAAGCTCCTGGATCTCCTGCTCAAAAACACTATGGAGCATCTTCATCACACAACTACTCTAGCAGAAGAAACTTCCTCAAGGGCAAGAGGAAGGACGAATAATATTGCTTGGACCACTGTTGCCCACTTCCTGAAAGTTCATTTTTATAGCTTCAGAATCAATGCATTTAGTCTTAACAGTATATAGTTTTGTTATAGATGATCGGGTGCTTTCACTTTGAAGGGAATCTGCCTTTATTGCATTATATTTGTGTTCAGTGTTGTTTGTGCAACAATACAGTACAGTGGAAAGGTACGACTGTATTACAGAACTAGAAAAGAGCTGCATCAAAAATAGGCTTGCATTGAGAGTAACTCCTGTTTTGAAGAACATTACATCAGATCCCAAAGTCAGTTGTTGGATCAGTGTTCAGTTGATGTTTCTGTTGATGAAGTTTGAGGAAGGATTATTGGATAGTTGCCACCAGAATGGCTGCCATTGTGCAAAAGAACCCCTATATATCCAAGTAATGTGTCAGTGCGGTTGGAAGGAGCCTTGTTTGGATATCTCTCAGAGGCAACTCCTCACACAGTACCTCCAAAGTACAGCACATGCTATGTACTGTGTCTTTCACCAATAGCCTTTGACTGAGAGATAAAAATGCTGCTGGCAGGAACAAAACTCAGATACAAATGTGGAAGGCGCTACGCAGCGGTTTTGAAGTAGAATTTTCAGAGGAATGGCACAAGAAAAAAATGGATGAAATAATTCCGTTCTCATTTTTTTATTATTAGGAAGCTGAACTTCAGTGACATCATCTGGGGATTTGTGCACAAAAATAAGCATAATTACCTTAACTGAAACAAGAATAATAGGGTTTCAAAATACACCTTCGCCTGACAGAAATAAACCAGCATTTGGGAAGCACTTCAAAGTAATTTAGCAGACTGTTAAGATGACTTAATTCACACATTTCCACTAATTACCACTGCGATCCAGTGAATGTCACCCAATAGCAATTTTCCTCCACTAAGAGATAAAACAGGCGGAGAATTGATATCCCCATCTCTTTGATGTAGGCTTGTGTATCCTTTATGTTGAGTTATTAAGAGAATGAAACTCAAGTGCACAAATGAGATGTTCCCTTGGCATTTTGATTTGTATCCTTTTTTTTAATATTGATTACAAGTAGCACAAAAGAAAACTCATTCCGAAAGCTTATCTTAATATATCAGCTTCAATGAATTACCTGCCACACTATGGCTTGTGTCTGGCTATTTTTGCAGCTATCTATATTAATGCTTCTGATTTTTCTTTTAAAAAAAGGACAAAAAAAAAGTGGGAGAGCATCGCTGGATTCTCAAACACATGTACCCTGCTCTGTCTGTTTCTCTGCACTATGACTAATTAATATGTAAATCATGGGTGCTTGTCGTGGATGATCTATACATGTCCTGTACACATCAAAGCAAAGCTTTTCCCCTGATATCAAGGAAATAAAATGTCACCTGAAAGGTTGAAATGCAAGCAAATTAAAATCAACAACTGCTGATTGTATCCCTGGACCACTGAGAGGATGTCACCAGGGCAACTAGTGACTGTATACAGTACCCGAGCCTTTCAAAATATGCCAGACAAGGTATAAGCTGCTTTGATGAAATTGGCACTATTGTAGCTTGTACAGAAGAAACCGGTGCCCATGAGTCAACTAATGGCAAGTAAACTGCTATGCCTGCCGCCTTATCCCAGTGACAGATTTACTGAACCCGGATAAAGTGGGATCTACAGATCGGAATAACAGAGCTGTTGGAGTGTAAGTGCCGGGAGCTGTGGGAGACACCTGCCTCCCAGAAAGCTAACCCATAGATGAAGAATTAAAATGATTTTAAAAGGATCGTAAGGGTTGTTACATATCAATTCCTGGAATGTCACCCTATTTTTGAGAAAAGCATGGAATCTATGGTGATTTCCTCTAAATGCCTGTCCACTGGCTCAGAACAAGGCAATACCACAAACACAGAAACCTGGCCCATCCATGTTGGATGTCAAATCCATCAAACTGTGATCACACAGAGCACAGAAAATGTAAAGTCTGTTGCTGCTTAGAACTGTGATCCTAAGTGTAAGAGGAGAACACAGATTTCGGGAACTGAACCTGGTGTCAGGCTAATATCACCAACAACTGAAGTGAATCAAAATAAAATTTTGGAAAATATGCTTAAAACAATGTTAACATTCAAAATGCTGATTTAATGGAAGAAAATATGAATTGAAATAATTAACCCTAAATTTGAGGCACAATATTACTATATTTTAATGCATGTGATAATTTAAAAACATTTAACATTTCTTCAATATTAACCATTTCTTTTCAGTGAATTTTGTTTTATAAGTGAATTATTGTGAGGGGCAACACTGCGACCAGTTAATTATAGTAGTCCAGAAATGAGGATATTAAATAGTGAAATTAAAATATCCTCTATGATTGGGATTTCTGGTGTTTGTTAAATTCTATAAGGCAAAGCAGAAAGTCGATAGGAGTTGGGGTAACGGGGGAATGGTTAAATGTGAGGGATGTGATGTGCAGTCATGGGACACCACCAAGAAAGGATCACGTGTGCTCTAACTAATTGACAAAATAAAGTCTAGAAGTTGAATGGCTTGTTCCTGTTCCCCTCTCTGTTAAAGATAAAAAGAGAAATTAGAGGCAAAGTCTTACATTTATATAGCCCCTTAATAATATGAACAGATCCCAAGGCATTCACAATTAAAAGGGTAAAATACTTTTCATAACATGCACATCATCCGGTGTTAATCACCTTCAATGTTCGCATGGCATTAGTTGGATGAAGTTTAATACACCATCAACTTTCCAGTCAATGTGAGCCAGCTTCTCTGAAATTGACATGAATTTCTGGTTTGATTTCACAAACTATTCCCAAGAGCTTTTGCAGAACCGTCTCACTGTTCTGCCTGTGGTTACTTATAAGCCCGTTTATTCTTGTTCTTGTTTGTTCATCCACCTTGGTCAAAAGATTACCTTGTGATCCCATGATCTAGGAGAGAGCAGAGCAATGTTTATAGTAAATGAAAGTTCATATGCTTGGGACTTCACAAACATTTTGGAAACATTTCGAGGCAATATGATATTTAGAGTATATACATTATGGAAATTCAATTGTCCTTCTCTAATTTTCTCTACTTTTTCTGACTGCTCTTCCAAAAGTCCCACAACAAGGTGCTGGAGGAGAAGAGTTCCTGTCATCTCTCAGCAGATGGTTTGTTTGATCTGCTTGCAAAGCCATTGGTGATTAGTTACCTGACAACTGGGTTTAATAAGGACATTTCTAACCATAATCTACGCTGGGATAGGGTCAGTCATGTACCCTCTGATTGATATCTTGCCTCACCCAATCAGGCGAAAAGGTACAACTATCACAACATAAGATGAATTAGATCATGAATTAACACACAAGTAGACTAGAGTGATTATAAGACAGAATCCTGTCTAATTAGTCTGGTCCATTATCAAAATACAAAACTAATGCATAACCAGATGAGCATTCTTTCACTTTTTTAAAATATATAATCTTGAATTTCACTAGGAATTTTCGTAATATTCTACCACAGTGTTAGCAGGTTTCCAGCAGAACCTACCAGAAAATTCTAACGAGGAATGCACAGGTACATCGAGTGTATATATGAAGTTGCTAGTAATTGGGAGTAATAAGGTAAGACAAGGATAGTAACTTTATTGACTGAGAACTGCCACTTCATCAGTTCTAAGGAAGAGGATGTTGTATACTGAGCAATAGGTATGTGAACCTGGAAGTTATACATGTAGTTCTTGTGAGGAAAATTTCTCTTGCTAAATTAGAGATGTATTTTTGGATTGGTCCCTTGTGCAAAGTTCTGATAGAAAAGAATTCTGGCATCTTAACTCTCCCCATTTCCACCTCCCTGACTCCACTCCCTGCCCCTGTCAAGGTTTCTAGCTCAGGTCTGTCCCAGTATATCCTTCTCACATAGAGCAATCAGATCAGTATCGGGTTCAGTATCACTGGCATATGTTGTGAAATTTGTTCTCTTTGCAGCAGCACTACAATGCAATACATAATAATAGAAAAAAATCTGTGAATTATATAGTAGGTATATCTGTATTAAATAGTTAAATAAGTAATGCAAACACAGAAATAAAAAAAAGTAGTGATGGGTTCAATGTCCATTCAGAAATCAGTTGGCAGAGGGGAAGAAGCTGTTCCTGAATTACTGAGTGTGAGCATTCAATGGCTGCCCAATCAATCCACTCTGAATTATCAGCAAAGTTGTGGACAGTGTGATCCGACAGTGCAATTTGGCAGGTATAACTCACTGTAGCCGAGTTTGAGATTTACCAGGACCACTCATTGCAAACCGGATGACAGCCTTGGCCAAACTAACTGAATTCCAGAGCAGAGGTATGGGTGATATCAAAGCAGACTATGATCAAGTGTACCGGTCCTGATGAAGGCCCTGGCTTAAAACATCAATTGCTTATTCACTTTCATAGATGCTGAGTTCCTCCAGCATTTTGTGTGTGTGGCATCAAAGGGATCTGGTAAAAATAAACTCAGTGGTCAATAAAACACTTCAGTGCTAAGAGTGGAATGTATGATGGAAAATGTTTCTGTTTGTTGGAGATTAAACTTCATGGATTCACTGCAGGAATTCTTTATGGCAATGTTCTTGGCCCAACAGTATCTAGATGCTTCATCAGTGACCTTCAGTTTATAATCCCTCAGCATATGAAGCAGTCTGAGGTAACATTTGGGCTGATAAATGACAATTAACGTTTGTGCTGTAAAAATGCAAGATGGAAAACATCCACAAAAAGAGAAACTCCAACCATCTACCCTTGATATTCAGTGACACTACCCTTCCTAAACTCACCAATGTTAAAATCACGAGGGTCACTACTGACCAGGAACTCAACTGGACCATAAGCACCATACCCACAAAAGCAGGCCAGAAGCTGGAAATGATGCAATGAGTGGCTCAATGCTTGACACCCCAAGATCTTCCCAGAATGAAGTGCTGAGATAAATCTAGATCTAATAACACTTAAGAAGCTCCCATAACGAAGGGCAAAACAACCTGCTTGATTCAAACTTCTGCAGGTGTCCCTCCAACTTGCACACCATCCTGACTTGGAAATAAAGTCTCTCCCATCATTGCCGGCTTTGTACCCTGGAACTCCCTATCCAACAGTACTTAAATTACCTTTAAGAGAACGGTTGGAGCAATTCAGGAAGATGGGCCAGCAGTGCCTTCTCAAGGGCAATTAGATGGTGATAAATGGCGGGTTTGCTAATGAAGCCCATCAAATAATTAAAGCACTGTGTATATACACAAATACCTGGTCCCAGTGTATATGGAGAAGGCAGGGACCAGAGCTATGCCCACAGGATCACTGGCGCTCACCAGCACCATGTTAAATAGATGTTTAACAACAGTTATTAAATATCCAGTAAAGTAGCAGCTAGTAGATTTCTCTATGCCAGAGTCTGCTTTATGTAATATTTATTTAAGAAAATTAAAATACGGTTTCATTCAAATTGAAATAAATTGTTTGCTTTAGAGCAACTTTTAATATCACCGGGGTACCAAATCGGAGCTATCGCTTGTGGCCAGCAGAGAAAAAAGATTTATGATACCTCTACCAGTGAAGCTGATAACTCAAAACTGGAGCTGTCAGTTAATGACTTCGCTGCAGTTATTAAGGGCTATTAAATTTCATTGTTTGTTGTAACGTTTATTATTTTTAAAACAAGATTAGCGAGTGTTTGATTTCTTGGCATTGATTTTAACAAGGTGGTTCGTTTATCTCAGTTTTACAGAAGAAGCAGCAATTAAAGACATTTCATTTTCATGAATACGCACCGAGTCCTGCTTTTGTCTAAACTCTCTCTCCCTTTGCAGACGGTATTGATCTATCTCTGCTTGAGCTTCATCCTTTGCTTGCTTCAGACGTCTTCCCTTCCCTAGAAGAAATGTTCACAAAAAAAACCGCCTGGTAAAGCCTTCATACCAATACAGCCACAAGCCTAATAAACAGAAAGCACACACGGGGATCATGGATTGCAAAACAGAAGGAAGCTGGACTGATTAGTATGAATTCTGTAAGTTACACTGCCTTATGTTGGGAATAATTCCATTTTGATGATTTATTGATTTTCTTCATGGATTCCGTCCTCGTGTGCATGATTTTCATTAGGTCTGAAAGCATAAAATCTAATTATAGAAGACAGTTTCCTCTTTTCAAAATGCTGCTTTGAGCTGGAGCATCTGTAGTCTGATGTCTGGTGATGCAATGTGATGGCTTCTTTACTATGTGGCCGGCACAACATTCCGGAGTCACTGTTGCTGCTCTTCGGAAACCTAGGGAATTGGTGGGTGTCGGATAATTGTGACTCATCAGACTGTGCAGGCTTGAATTGATTTATCAGACTGGTGACCCAGGGGCAAGGTAAGCCGGTCCTTTGCTCTGTCTATTCTCTATATGAGGTCTCACTAACTCTGGGAAACTTCACTGGGCTGTGTTGCGTGCCTCATTGGTTATTAAAGGAAATAGGAGATATGATGATCATACTAGGAAATTAGAAGACCAGCCTGGAGTTTGATGACTATTGAAGCAATGCTGAGGGTTGAATGGCCCACTCTTACTTCTATTTCTCCTATTTCTTAAGTTCTGAACTCAAGTGTGGCATCGATGGGGGCCAATGCAATTTTTTCCCTTCATTGTGGATTGGCCATGACAAAAGAATGTTTTACCTTTGGGGAACCATAAAAGGAAGATGTTTACAAAGGCCCTTGCTTCTGCCATAGGGAGTGATCAGCTGGCATATGCCATTCATTTCAAGACAGTCGCTTAACTGTGCTGTTCAGAGTCAGCAGTGGTGCGAAGTTAATGTGTCACATGTGACAAACCTTCTTGTGTTTACCAGCCAGTGAGGTTTTGCCTTTTACCACCATGCAATGAAGTTTAAACTGAGTTGTTATTAAGAAGTTAGAGCAGAAAAAGCTAGAAACAGTCCAGCAGGTCAGGCAGCATCTGTGCGGATGTCAGGGATCCTGTTTCCTTTCGTTAGGACTGGGAATATTTAGAAATTAAACAAGTGGTAATGTTCAGAAACAGGAGTAGGGGAGTCAAAAATTGAGGTGAGGTTTAAATAAGAAAAGACGTTCCGATGATACAAGACGAATGCTGGAGGTTTGAAATAAAAATATCAGGAAAGCTGATTATCTGGAACGCCCAACTCATTGAAATCAAACTCTGAACTTATTGAAATCATTTTTGTTTCTCGAAAGCTATAATTTGCCAGGTGGGAAAATGAGAGTAACACTGTAGTGTGGGTAGCGGTCGCTGCCTCACCGAGACTGTGACCCGAGCTCAATCCTTTCCTCTGCAGAGTTGGCACTTCCTCTAGACGCTTTGATTTCCCCCCCACCCCACATACTCCAGTTCCCTCCTACGTCCCAGAGGTTAATTGGCCACTGTAAATCGCCACCAGCGTGTAGGCGAGTGAAGAAGTCTAAAGTGATAAGAAGGGAGAGAGAATAAAAAGTGGAATGAGTGCAGGATTATGGTAAATGGGTGTTTGATAATTGGTGCAGATTCAATGGGCCAAATGGCCTGTTTTCTCATTGTATCTATGACCCTGTGAAATGATGTTCCTCGAGCCTATACTGAGCTTCATTCTAAGTGTGTGGCCAGCTGAAGAGAGAGCCTGAGCAATGAAGTGACAGGTGCCTGGTACTCAGTTATGCTTGTGGATTGACTAGAGGTGTCCTGCAAGATAGCTACCCCATCAATTATCTGACTTGCCCAATGTACAGGAGTCCGCACTGTGAGCAGAGAATACAGTAAATTGGAAGAAGTACAAGTGAGTTGCTGTGGCATTTGGAAAGCACGTTAAGGGTTGTGGAAGTTTGGAAGGGTGGGAAAGAGCAAATGCCGAGCCTACTGTTGCATGAGAAGTCAATGTGAGAACGGTAATGCGAGTTTGTGGAGATGGAGCAGTTAACAAGCAAATGCTGGTGGGAACAACACTCAGAAGGGAAGGACGTTAATGATGTGAATAGCAACTGCATTGTGCTGCTTTTATAATGGTATGCTGTTACTTGGAAACATCAGTTGTACTGAACTGAGAACATCCAGTTTTCAATTTAATGTTGACCTTCAAGCTAGGTCTTGTAGCTTTAGTTTTTGGTTTGTTGGGTGGTAGAGTTGGTCTCCTGACTTGGTGTGTCTGGGTAGTCTTGTTTTGTCTGGTGGATTTGGAGCTCCTTTCCGGGGAACGTGCTAAGATGGTAGCGTGATATTAATATGCGGCAGCCTCTCCGGACTCTGGATTTGGGGATTGCCAAACGTTATGTGGATTTTCTGGTGTAGTCTGTTTTGTCGTGTGCTTTTGTGATATAATTCCAGAGGAACATTGTTTCATTTTTTAACTGCATTGCAGTTGTGGTTTCTAAATGACAATAAACCGAAATTCAATTCAATTCAATTCAATTCACATGCATTAGAAATTATTCCCATTCTATGGAAAAAAAGTATGGTGCTCAACTTTTCACAAAATACTTTTATCATGAGATTGGTGAAGTATAATGTACAGTATAATGGGAAGGATGTGATTACACTGGAGAGGAGATTCATCAGGATGGAACACTTCATTTGTGTGGAGACACTGTAAAGGTTGGCTTTGATTCCTTGGAGCTGAGAAGGCTGAAAGGTGACTTGCTCTAGGTCTATAAAACTATTTGTGGGCATGTGGAGGGTATTTGAGGAAGAGTTTTTTTTTACAGAGAGGGTAAATGAAATCTACATAGAACATATTGCCTGAGGGGTGGTGAAGATAGACACTCTAACAACATTTATGAAGGACTTAGATGAGCTCTTGAACTGCCATGAGATGCACTGGAAAATGGGATGACTAGTCCATTCCATTCCATGTATTTTACTGCCTATTTTGGGAAAGACAGCCAACTACCAGAATTCTGATATCTTTCAATTTCATCACTAAGCATCATGTTAGCATTTCAGCTTGACATTGAGTGTAATTCTAATGGGACCGAAGTTCCAGACCAGGATTCCAGTCCCACTGTTTGCTGAAGATGAAGTGCTAGACGGTAGTCCTTGCCACTCACTTCTCAATACATATTTGGGAGATCATACACCCATTTGGTCAAAGTCCAGATCCTTGTGGATGTCTGAAACTTCTATGCATATCATTGCCACAGGCATATCATTCCAACCTTCCAGCCAGGGATTGTTTTAATTAATGACAAGTGCATATTTGGATGATTATTTATTTGGCAATTGTACAAATAAAATTCAGTGCTGAGCTGAACCAAGCGCCTCTTACTGTTCGGATGAAGTTTAGAGGGTATGTGTGACTCCTGGGGGGGGGGGGGCAGAGAAATGTGGAGGAATAGGTTGTATGATCTGGGCAATTATCTCCCTACATTGTGTGATAAAAGTCAAAGCAGAACCAAAGTTATCTGAATTACCAAATCACACATTGGTTACAGCACAAAGGGGGCTACTCAGTCTCTTGAGTCTGTACTAATTCTGTTACAAGAGCAATCCAGCCAGTCACACTCTCCACTTTTCCCCCAAAGCCCTGCAGGCTCTTTTCTTTCAAATAGTAATCCAGCTTCCTTGTGAATGCTACAAATGAATCTACCTTGGAAGCACTGTACAAATCACGGACTGTGTGTAATCGTTCTTCATGTCCCAATCACCTTTAGTCTTTGTTAGTGGAAACTTTGCTAGTGGAAACCATATCATTTGTGGTTTTAAGTACCACTATCAATCCCTTCAAAACTTCCTTTGTTCCAATGAGAACAATCTCAGCTTTTCCAATATGAATAAGGTGTCTTATCCATTCCAGTAAACCTCTTCTTCACCCCCTCTAAAGCCTTCATGTCTTTTCTGAGTAGTTGTGCCAGACTTGGATGGGGTTCAAATGTTCATTATGACCTCTTTGCTCTCTGCCTCTATTTATAAAGCCTTGGTCCTGCTTGACTTTTTAAAAACAACTTTCTTAACTCATTCTGCCACGTTCAACAATCATCTGGTGAACACTTGTGATAGCAGACTGTTGTCTGTTATATGTCTGTTTCTCCGCATTATTTTACTCTCCTTCCTCTTGGTCACCTGGGGAGTTCCAGCTTTCCTTTCCTTACCCTTCTACATAACAGAAATGGACCTGGATTGTGTCTGAAAGTTCCCAATGTTAAAGACTTCCATTTAGTGACAGGTTTATAGGCGGAAACTCACAGCATTCTCATTGCTTTGGTTTCGAAGTCAAGGTTAGTAATCGGAGAGACAAATCTAATTGTTGCCTCAGCCTTGATAGGGATACATCCTTCTCTGCATTTACCTTTGAGCTTGACTTTAAAGCTTGAGATTGTAAAGGGTGCTGTTTGAATTCTGCAGGAAGATGCCCATTCGCAGACAACTTTGTGAATAACGCACGTTGTGTGTTCCGTTGCAGTCTGACACCATTATCGACACTCCTCAGTGTTAGGGGTGGCAATTCTCATTCATTGATATGGAGCCAAGGCAGAGTGATATCGAACCATTATATTAGGGTCTTGAATGGGGATAGTATGGACCACAAAATAAATCAATAAAAACACTATAGCCTCATGAGAGTTGTCAAAACTTGACTTGAAAATCTTCCCCACATTTCCCCGGATGGTCTCATTTGGTAAAGGCAGTTGATAATGGAGCCATAGACCAGATGGTGCATGCTTTGAGTTGTAGCTGCTGCTGCTGAGTGAATTGAGCTCAGCCAAGCTGGCAGAAGGGGTGTGACAAACTGGCCTCTTTGCCCCAGGCTAGAGGAGAGGAGCGGAGCCAGTCTCCCTGCTGATTGCTATCCCCCTGGATACAGAAATGCTGCTGCGTGGATGTTGAGTGAGGGCAAGATCAGCTTCTGCTGCGATTTCCTTCCCTCCCGGCACCGCCTTCACTCTTCCCCAGAGCCAGATAACCTGTGAATGTTCGGTGCCCAGGCTCAGCAAGGTACAGCTGGGCTCCTGGCAGCTACCAAGGCCTGAGCCCAGCAGGAGTCAGTGGCTTCAATACGGGCAAACAAAATTTCATTTAGGAAGGAAAAGTTTACTGCTTTTAAGTCAATGACTAACATAACAGAGAGGGCAAACTTTAAATTCAAATTGCTTCCCTCTTTAACTTGGAAATGAGCAAATTAAATAAAATGTCACATTGTCTTTTACGGAGAGAGAGAGAGAGAGAGAGACAGAGACAGAAAGAGTGTGCAGTTTCCAGGTGAAGTAAACACAGGTGAAGATTCCAGAATTGCTTAACTGGCAAAGATATAAAAATGGAGGAATCATCAGATTTCTCTAGAAAGAGGAGATCAGAAAGGCCAAATGGTTTAAAGATTTTGTACGTCATTATACTGAGGCCAGTGCCTTGCCTTTGTCAAGGCCCAATTGTCTTGAGGGACTCCCAAATGTACAATTAAAAGCAGTAAGTGTTGGGAACATTCAGGAGTTCAGGCAACACTGCAGGAAACAAAATCAGAATTAACGTTTGAAATGTCAAGGGTCTCAGATGAAGGATCTCAGAATTGAAACATTATCCCCATTTCTCCTTCCACAGATGCTACCTGACCTTCTGATTGTTCCCAGTATTTTCAGCATCTACGGTTCATTTTGATTTTCATTGACTTTCAGTGCTGGACAGTGATCTGGACAAGACCAGTGCTTCCGCAGATACTTGTGCAAACTGTTACCGTGCAGCACTCTGCGGGTAGACTGAAGGCAGAATTCCAGCAGGTAACATAACACATGTCCAACAGTGGCAAGCCATTTAAAAAAAAACTCTTATAGAAACATAGAAAACCTACAGCACAATACAGGCCCTTCGGCCCACAAAGCTGTGCTGAACATGTCCCTACCATAGAATACCTAGACTTACCCATAGCCCTCTATTTTTCTAAACTCCATGTATCCATCCAGGAGTCTCTTAAAAGACCCTATCGTTTCCGCCTCCACCACCGCTGCCTGCAGCCCATTTAACGCACTCACTGCTCTCTGCGTAAAAAACTTACCCCTTATCCCTAGACGATTTTTTTACAGTGCCTTCTCCAGCACAATATGTGCAGCTCTCTGCAGGGTTGGTCACAAAGCATGTTCCTGCTTCCACAAGCCCTTCTGTTTGCCCCCAAATGGAACTGCTGCAATTTTGACCCTGGTGTAAGATTGTTGCTGGTAAAAAGTGTATGCTGAATTAGCTTTCCTTCAAAACAATAATGCTTCTGGTTTGATTTCCCACTGTGTGGAAACCATCCTTCATCACCTGTGCGAGTGAACGAGCATTTGTTAACACGTTTGCTTTACTCACTCTTCTTAGCTTCCTCCAACCTTTCCTTTGCTCGTTTCTCTGCCTGTAGAAGCTGATGGATTCCTTGCGAGTGACTGGTCATGTTGTTCGGTGAGGCAGTGCCCTGAGAAGGCGGTGTGCAGCTTCATTTTTATAGGCACCCTGATGACTTTGACGACGACTTGTTGCTGCAAACAACAAAGACAATTCAGGATGCAGCTTGTGTAGCAGTGGCAAGCTCCAGTCACAGGCTGCTTTCAGGTAGTTACAACCAATACAATAGCGCCCTGACACTTCATGTGCGTTATCTGATGACAAATTAAAACAAAAACACTGGCTGTGGGTCATGTGCAAGGGAGTTTATGCAGCAGGATCAACAAAAATGCTAAAGAAACAAAAAGGCAACTTTGAGGATCTTTTTACCCAGTTATAATTTACTCGTGTTTGTACTTTTTTTTTACATTTACATTTTCCTTCAATCACACTTGATGCTGCTGTAGTATAATTAAAGCAGACCAAATTGGCAAATACAGGCTTCATTTATTTAAATATTTTCAATAATTATCTAATAATGTACACTGTGACTATGCAAGACTAACTACATGTGGAGGACCAAGTCAACCTCTTAGTTCTTCAAGCAAGGGATTCATGTTCACAGTGTAATGCAAATAATGGCAGATTAATTATTATCTGAGTTTTAAATTAATAATGCACCTCAGTGGTGATGTAAGGGGTTGCATGACATTAAGCAGAGTAAAGTCACAGTCTTTTCCCCAGAGCTGGGGAGTCTAAAACTAGAAGGCATAGATTTAAATTGAGAGGGGAATCATTTAAAGAATGGATGAGATGGGCTGAAGGGCCTGTTTCTGTGCTGAATAACTCTATGTAGCTGAATAAAAGAGTACAAAGAGTGAGACAATGGGCACAGTGATGAACAAGAGCAAAGGGGCATAGATGAACATCTCTCCAGTAGAAACATTAACTGAAACCATTGTGCTCTCTGTGCACAAGTCTCAGTATCTTATATTTCTATTTTAGCTGGGAATAACTGGTTTCTGAATGTTTTTGGGAATAACAGGTTTCTGAATGTTTTTAACTTGGTACTGGTTCATCAGGTCTTCAAGTGTGAGTTCACTTAATATCTTAAAGATAGGATGTGTCCAATCTCATGGAAAGATTTCTTTTTGGCAGTTGCCAGCTCCAATGTATAGGATTAAATAATGGCAGTGTATCAGTGTGAATTGAATAAGGAGGTGTAGGAAAACATGGGCTAGATTGCTTGAGTAATTTGTGGCTGTTTGACCTGGTGCAGGCTACATCCAAAATCCCTGGTAATTGCAAGTTATTCCAAAGATTCACATTTCCCACTCCACTGGCACCTAAATCTCACAGCTTGCTCATGACTTCCTGCTAATCATCCATGGCATTAACATCATCCCTAATCACCCTAACAAACTGCAAGATTTTCACTCATCCACTGCCCTTTCTCTTACAGAGAGAAGTGATATACAGTGTGATTACCTCCAGATTGACTGCTGAGCCCAAGTGTATACATGAAGTCATACAGCACTTGATCTGAAACTCACAGCCGCTCAGCTACAGGCATTTAATTACTATAGGGTATGATTACATGTAGGACTTGCACTTGGGGCAACACAATAGTAAGCAAGAAGAATGGAGCAACACACACAAAACACTGGAGGAACTCAGCAGGTCAGGCAGCATCTATGGAGGAGAATAAACAGTCGATGTTTCAAGAGCTGAAATGTCAACTGTTTATTCTTCTCCATAAATGCTGCCTGACTAGCTGAGTTCCTCCAGCATTCTGCGTGGGTTTTTCTGGATATCTGGCATCTGCAGAATCTCATGTTTATGAAGAATGGGGCTGAGCTTAATGAAGTACAGCCGCACAGAGTTTCTTGTCACCGTCTCCTGAAGTGACTCTCTCGGTACTAGTATTGTTCCTTTCAGATGTAGCGAGGTACAGTGAAAGTTCTTTTTGACTGTTATTTAGATAGATTATCTCATACATAAGTATGCTGAGAAAACAGAATACAGAATATAGTATTGCAATTATAGAAAATGTGCAATGCAGGTAGACAAATAAAGTGCAAGGGTTACAATGAGGTAGATTGGGAGATTGACTTCATCTCGACAGTATAAGAAGTCTTTTTAAGAGTCTGATAACAGCAGGATGGCAGCTGTCCTGCGGTCTGAAGGTATGTGCTCTCAAGCTTTTGTATCTTCTGCCCAGGTGAGAGAAGAAGAGGGAAAACTAGGGTGGTGGGGATTCTCAATTATTTTGGCTGCTTCCCAAGTTAACAGGAAATGTAGTCGGTCGGATGGCCTGTTTGTGCCATGGATAGGGATGTTTTCAGAGCACTCTGCAATGTTTTGTTTTCTTGGGCAGAGCAGTTTCTATACCGAGCTGGGATACATCTGGATAGGATGGTTTCCATGTGCACCTGTAACAATTTGTCAGAGTCATTGGGGATAGGCCCGGTTTCCTTAGCTTTCTGAGGAAGTGAATGTGTTGATGTGCTTTCCTGGCTGATTTTGTTGTTTCGTGCATCTATTCTGATCTCATTTTTCAGGAACGATACAAGATACTTCACAAAAAGGCAAGGTCCTCCTTGGCGGCAGGGTTTGGGGGATGGCCAGTGGTGTTAGGGACATTACCGAAGGATGATGGTAGAATGGTGCGTGAATTCAAACCGATGCTTCAGGACTCCAGTAGTGCTCTCCATAATATTGTGGCTGGTTCAAGACTCTTCAGGAGGGATATCAATTTCTGGAAAAAGGAATCAGGGTTCCAAGGTTTTGATGTGGTTACATTATTTACAATTATGCAAACACAGAATGAGAGAGCTGTGCAGTTTCCCAGATTAGTCGAGTTAGCATTGTATTTGAATGTTAATGGAGTGAAAGCCCTGGTGTTTGTGGGAATGGTCAGGGAACTAGATGTGGGACCATGAATATTGCAGTTGGGCCCTTGCCAAGCCATATGTCTACCGTTCTCCACTGGAGGAGGAGTTGATGCCTGGGAAATTCTTGGAAAACTGCAGCAATCTGGGAAACAGAACTGACATTTTCTACAGCTACATGGAATGATGAAGGAAGTGAAAATTACTGCAATCGTCATTTTCAGGGAGTGGATGGGACAGTTGCAGCTCTGCCACCAGATGGCCCCTTTCAGTATTTGGCTGCTCTATCAGGTGGGTTGATCATCTACTGCAGTGGTCCCCAACCACTGGGCCGCGGACTAGTGGCTGGGGACCACTGATCTACTGGACATGAATATTCCAGGAGGATAGGCCTCCAGATCAGAGAACCTCTATTTGTCCTCCTTCTCCTCCTGCCCCTTCTGACATGGTTACTTTCTCCTTCTCTTGGTCTTGTTGGAGGTTCATTGGACTGCTGTTTCTCTCACGGAAAGACCTCCCTCACAGGGTGTCAGACAGAGTGGCCTGTTGTTATTTGAAAGCTGACACTGAATATAACCAGCCTCCTAATTACTCATTATACCAAAGGAAATGACACTACCAGACACAATTCAACAGAATCAAGCCAAGTTTCAATGGAGATGCCAAATTACGTCTTTAGGTTACACCTGTTTACGTAATTTGTAGGTTCAAAGCAACAACATATAAACAATCCAGAACATTGGTGAACTTTGGTCTTTGCATCTACCTTCTCTGAAGGTCTTGGACCATTGAATCTGTACAGCTCAGATGGAGACCATTGGCCCAATGTCAGAGATTATCCCGTGATCACGGATTAGTGGATACTCCACTCTCTGTAAGCAGCCCTACTCTCTTGGCTAAACACAGTAATGAAATGTTTGTTGCTAGCTTCTTGATTTTGAGACCCACTGTACCCACACCCACGTAATCCTTGAAGTTAAAATCTAGCTCATGCTGTCCCTATCCTTTATTGGGACAGTTTCAGTGTGATTCTTGAAATGTGATGGAAATGATTCATATACAGAAAATTCATATTAAGCAATAACTTCTGTAATATTATAAGTAGATCATGGTTCTATAGTATAGTTGGCCATAAATCTAGTGACACATTGCTCAATATTGAATGTATAGTGCGATGCTTGATACTGCTCACTGAAAGGAAAGTGCCTAACCCTTTAACAGTAGAAAGACCCAGTTGGTGTAATTGCTAAAAATAAAAGGTCACTCCAGAGTTTTAATTGCTACTTGGCTTCATAACTCTGAAGAGTAACAGCTTCAGGTCAGAGCTAAAAAGAAACCAATACTTTTAAGATTGCTTTGTATCTGTAAAGTTATCCATCCTTCTATTTTTATTTTAATATATTACTAGCAGATCTGAAGGGATTCATCGCAATAAAGGAGAATATTTGCTATTGAGATAGGGAATTCGTGCCAAGAAATGGACAGTGAGGGGTGTTCCTACTGAGGCAGGATATGAGTAGGACTGGTGTTCCAGAGATTTAGTAGCACTGAAACACTGGTCCTAGAGGTTGATTC
The DNA here is from genome assembly GCF_048418815.1 of Hemitrygon akajei. Lineage (NCBI taxonomy): Eukaryota > Metazoa > Chordata > Chondrichthyes > Myliobatiformes > Dasyatidae > Hemitrygon > Hemitrygon akajei. The sequence goes on along the minus strand of NC_133135.1, from coordinate 71,638,792 downwards.
TATAAGGACAAGGAGGCAAGGTTTGTTGTCAATGGCTCCATACATTTGGGACAACTGGGTGGCATGACAGTGTAGTGGTTAGCCCATCACTTTATACCACCAGTGATCAACCAATCGTGGTACCATTCCCTCTGCTGCCTGTATGGAGTTTGCACACTCTCCCCGAGTCTGCGTGGGTTTCCCTCGTGGACTCCCACATTCTAAAGACATGCAGTTAGGTTGGTAAGTTGTGGGCATGCAATGTTGGCAGCAGAGGTGTGGAGACACCTGTGGTCTGCCCAGCACAATCCTTGCTGATATGATTTGACACAAGCAAAGCAGTTCGTTGTATGTTTCAATGCACATGTGACAAAATAAAGCTAATCTTTAACTCCCATCTCAGTTACTGCAGCATACCACTTGCCACAGCATTTCTACTGAAAAATTATGTATTTATTTCAGTTTCCATCTATGAACCAATTCTCAATTCATCCATTATGCTACTCAAATACTGCACACCTTATCTTTTTAATGGTTTTTTATGTTTTATATCAAAGACCTCTAAGTCCAAATACACGCTATCAACAGATTCTCATCTGTTATTATTGATTTTTCTTTCATGAATTCCTGTTGACTCAGTACAATTCTATTTTTATTTTCAATGTGCCTTTTACCACTTCCTTAATGATAGACTCCAGCATTTCCCCTACAATTGATGCCATGTTACAACAGGTTTGTAGCTCCTTATTTTAAAGTTATAGAGGCATATAGCAGAGAAACAGGCTCTTTGGCCCACCAAAAACCAACCTTTTAGCCCATCTATGTTAAACTCAATTGACCACATTAAACCATATCTTTCAGAGCCCTGCCAATTTTAATGTCTGTTGAAATGCTTCTTAAAAATAGTAACAGCATCTGAATCCATCTCCTCTGCTGGCAAAGTCAAGATTCAAGTACATTTATTATCAAAGAATGTGTGGCGACCCACTTCCTGCGCAGGCGAACCGGCTCACAAATAGCCAGTGCTCGGGAGGGGGCGGGGGAAGACTTTGATAATACACCTCTGAGGTCATTTCCGCCTGGAGAGGGCGGGCGCTAGGGATTAAATGCCAGTGCCGCGAAGTTTGAATAAACTAGTCTCGAAACGGCTTACCGACTGCGTGTCGTTATTTCAGCGCTGTGTGTAGCACATCACTACATTGGTGACCCCGACGGTCCAAACGGGATTTGGACCAAAGATGACCGACTCTTCATCTGTTCACGCAGTTTTGCTAAAACTGCTGACTTTCTGGACGCTGCGACCACGCGTGTGGTTTAGCCAAGCAGAAGCCCAGTTCCAGATTCAGCAGATATCCTCTGATTCCACGCGTTACTACCATGTGGTGAGCACCCTTGACCAGGTGACGGCCGCCCAGGTTGCGGATTTCATACAGTCGCCCCCGGAAGAAGGCAAATATGAAGCATTCAAAGCAATGCTCATTGGGACCTTTGGCCTCTCGCGGCGTGAGCGGGGTGCCCGCCTGCTTCACCTGGACGGTTTGGGAGACAGACTGCCGTCAGCATTGATGAACGAGGTGCTGTCCCTGGCTGACGGACACAAGCCCTGCCTCATGTTCGAGCAAGCCTTCCTAGAGCGACTGCCCGAGGACATACATCTGCTGCTGGCCGACGCAGATTTCAGCGACCCCCGGAAGGTGGCGGCCTGGGCAGACGTGCTGTGGAAAGCCAAGAGGGAGAGCGTGGCGTCCGTCGGTCAGATTACCAGGCCACGCGCCCAACAGCGGACCAGACCAGGCCCGGCAGGGGGGCGCACACAACACAGAGGCAGGAGTGAGGAGGCCAGTGAACAGTGGTGTTTCTACCACCAGTGGTGGAGCACAAAAGCCCGCCGTTGTCGCCCGCCCTGCAATGGCCAGCTGCCACTAATGACTATGGCGGCTGGCCACCAGGACAGCCTCTTGTATGTCTGGGACAAACAGTCTGGACGCTGCTTCTTGGTCGACACCGGAGTGGAGATCAGCGTCTTGCCCCCGACGGGGTACGACACCCGCAGCAGGAAGCCAGGATCCACCCTGAGGGCCGCAAATGGCAGCACGATATGGACCTACGGCACCCGCACAGTGCAGCTGCAGTTCGGCGCCAGCCAGTTCACGTGGGACTTCCCACTGGCTGCGGTGGCCCAACCACTCCTGGGGGCGGACTTCTTGCGAGCTCACAGCCTGCTTGTCGACTTGCAAGGGAAAAGACTGGTACATGCCGAGACTTTCCAGACTTTCTCCCTGGGTGAAGCCAAGTTGCCGGCCCCACACCTGGACTCCATCACGCTGTCGGACAACGAATTCACCAGAATCCTGGTGGACTTTCCATCGATTCTGGCACCGCAGTTCACGGCAGCCATGCTCAGACACGGGGTACAGCACCACATCCTGACCCAGGGACCACCCCTCCACGCCCGCGCATGAAGGCTCCCCCTGGAAAAGCTCCGCCTGGCGAAGGAGGAGTTCAAGAGGATGGAGGAATTGGGGATTGTACGGAGGTCCGACAGCCCATGGGCCTCTCCCGTGCATATGGTGCCCTAAGCAGCTGGGGGTTGGAGACCATGCGGCAACTACCACAGACTGAACGAGACTACCACTCCAGACTGCTACCCTGTGCCGCACATACAGGACTTTGCAGCAAACCTGCACGGGGCAAGAATCTTTTCCAAAGTGGACCTCGTCTGGGGATACCATCAAATCCCGGTGCACCCTGAAGACATCCCCAAAACAGCATTCATCACCCCGTTCGGCCTGTTCGAGCTCCTCCAAATGTCGTTCAGCCTGAAGAATGCCAAACAGACGTTCCAGCGGCTAATGGATGCGGTGAGACGCGACCTAGACTTTGTGTTCATCTATTTGGACGACATCCTTATAGCCAGCAGTTGTCGTTAGGAGCATCTGTCCCACCTCCACCAGCTCTACTCCAGCCTGAGTGATTTCGGCCTCACGATCAACCCAGCCAAATGCCAGTTCGGTCTTGATACCATCGACTTCCTCGGCCACAAGATTACCAAAGACGGGGCAACACCTCTGCCCGCCAAGGTAGAGGCGATCCGCCACTTTGCCCGGCCCAACACGGTTAAGGGCCTGCAGGTGTTCGTTGGTATGGTGAACTTCTACAACCGTTTCCTCCCCTCAGCAGCCCATATCATGCGCCCTTTGTACACCCTGATGTCGGGTAAGGGCAAGGACATTACTTGGGACGAGGAGGCCGCGGCCGCTTTCGTTAAAGCCAAGGAAGCCTTGGCAGATGTCGCCATGCTGGTGCACCCCAGAACGGACATTCCGACCGCCCTCATGGTGGATGCATCCGACACAGCAGTTGGTGGGGTGCTGGAGCAGCTCATCGAGGGGCTAAGTGGTGAACCACTTTCTGCGCAAGTGAACCGGCTCACAAATAGCCAGTGCGTGGGGGGAGACTTTGGTAATGCACCTCTGATGTCATTTCCGCCCGGAGAGGGCGGGTGCTAGGGATTAAATGCCAGCACCGCGAATTTTGAATAAACTAGTCTCGAAATGACTTACTGACTGCGTGTCGTTATTTCAGCGCTGTGTGTAGCACATCGTTACAAATGTATAAATTATACATCCGTGAGATTTGTCTGCTTGCAGGTTGCCACAAAGCTGGAAACCTGAAAGAATCCAATTTTAAAAAAGGACCAATGCCCAATGCACAGAGAAAGAGGAAAAAACACTAATCATACAAGCATAGATGTGAGCACAGTGTTCCAGATATTAACTAGGCTCTGTTTAAAAAAAATCTTACCCCCTCAAATTCTCTGTAATATTCCTTCCTCTCTCCTTAAAGGCATTCTTGGTTTTAGTGCACGTACCAAGAGAAACAGATTTTGACTGTCTACTCTGTTTATGCTTCTCAGAATCATATATACTTCTATCCGCTCCCCTTAGCCACCTTCACTCCAGGGAAGTCAAACCCAGCTGATCCACTCTCTCATGGCTAAACTTCTCTAATCCAGGTAATATCCTGGGTATCTCCTCTGCATGTTCTCCAATGTAAGCACATCTTTACTATTGTGTGATGACTTCTTTATTTAACTCCTCTTTATTTTCTGGACTGACCAAGCATGCCATATGCCTTCTTCACCACCTTGTCCATCTCCATTGCCAATTTCAATGAATTGTGGACTCCCAACTTTGGTAAATAATGGAGTTACATTTGCTACCTTCTGTTCTGTGGGAACTGCCCTGGAATCTATGAAATTTTGGAAGGTGGCAACTCATGCGTCTATTATCTCCATAGCTACCTCTTTCAAAACTTCAGGTCGTCAAACCTGAGTTTGTTTTACTGGCTATTAGTCCCATTAGTTTCTCCGGGACTAGTCATGAACTAACATTAACTTCCTTCCTGGAGTCCTGATGCAGGGGTTCAACTCAAAATGTTCACAATTCCTTTCCTCCCAGAGACGCTGCTGAAACCTACTGAGTTGCTCCAGCAGAAAGTTTGTTGATCTTAATTTCTTTATAACTGATATTAACTTCCAGGAGGTATTTATGAAGATAGACACAAAATACTTGCTTAATTTCTCGGTTGACTTTTCATTCACTGGTATAATTTCATTTCTCTCTTACGTCATGGGTTAAGGGTGACAGGTGAAAAGTTTAAGGAGAACATAAGGGGAAACTTCTTCGCTCAAAGGGTCGTGAGAGTATGGACTGAGCTGCCAGCACAAGTGCTGCATGCAAGCTCGATTTCAACACTTAAGAGAAGTTTGGATGGGTCTATGAATTGTTGAGTTTTGGAGAGCTATGGTACCAGTGCAGATTGATGGGAGTATGCTGTTTAAATGGTTTTGGCATGGACTAGATGGGCAAAGAGCCTGCTTCTGTGCTGTACTTCTCTATTACTCTGCTGTTTGGGATTCACATTAGCGTTGATATAGTGCTGTCTAAAATTTGGATTAGGCCACACTTGGAGTATGATGTAGAGTTATGGTTGTCCCATTACAAGAAGAATATGGAGGAATTGAACAGTTTGCTAAAAAGATGCTGGGGGGAGACGAGGGCATATGCTGTAATTAGAAATTGGGCAAACTCAGATTGTTTTCTCTGCAGCATCAGAGCCTGCACCGAGAGATATTTATAAAATTATGGATAAGCCTGAGGGCTATTCAAATCATTTTCCAAGGGTGGAAATCTCAAATACAAGATGGCAGAGCTTTAAGTTGAGAGGGAGTAAATTTAAAGGAGATGTATGGGGAATTTTTATTTTACACAAAGGTTTAGGTGTCTGGAATGTGCTGCCAGCGATGGTGGTGCTTGAATCAGATCTGATAATGGCATTTAAATGACTTTTGGATAGGCACATGAATAAGATCATAAGACATAGGAGCAGAATTAGGCCATCTGGCCCATTGAGTCTGCTCCGCCATTCAATCATGGCCAATCCTTCTTTTTCTCCTCATCAACCCCAGTTCCTGGCCTTCCCCCAGTAACTTTGATGCCATGTCCAATCAAGAACCTATCAATCTCTACCTTAAATACACCCAACACTGGCACACGTAGCAACAAATTACACAAATTTACCACGCTTTGGCTAAAGAAATTTCTCCACATCTCTGTTTTGAAAGGGCGCCCCTCTATCTTGAGGCTATGCCCTCTTGTCCTGGACTCTCCCACCATGGGAAACATCCTTTCCATATCTACTGTGTCTAGGCTTTTCAACATTCAAAAAGTTTCAATGAGATCCCCCCCCATCCTTCTGAATTCCAGTGAGTACAGACCCAGAGCCATCAAACATTCCTCGTATGATAACCATTTCATTCCTGAACTCATCTTTGTGAACCTCCTCTGGACCCTCTCCAATGCCAGTACATCTTTTCTAAGATAAGGGCCCCAAAGCTGTTCACAATTCTTAAGGTGCCTCACCAATGCCTTATAAAGTCGCAGCATCACATCCTTGCTCTTGAAATGAATGTTAACATGGTATTTACCTTTCTCACCACCGACTCAACCTGCAAGTTAACTTTTAGGGTGTTCTGCACAAGGACTCCCAAGTCCCTTTGCATCTCAAATTTTTGGATTTACTTTCCATTTAGAAAAAAGTCCACACATTTATTTCTACTACCAAAGTGCACGATCATGCATTTTCCAACATTGTATTTTATTTGCCACTTTCTTGCCCATTCTCCTAATCTGTCTAAGTCCATCTGCATCCAACCTGTTTCCTCAACACTTCCTTCCCCTCCACCAATCTTTATATCATCTGCAAACTTAGCAACAAAGCCATCTATTCCATCATCTAAATTATTTATACACGGCATAAAAAGAAGTGGTCCCAACACCGTCCCCTGCGGAACACCACTAGTTACTGGTAGCCTACCAGAAAAGGATCCTTTTATTCCCACTTGCTGCCTCCTATCAATCAGCCAATGCTCTAAACATGCCAGTAACTTTCCTGTAATACTATGGGCTCTTAACTTGGTAAGCAGCCTCATGTGTGGCACCTTGTCAGAGGCCTTCTGAAAGTCCAAATACACAACATCCACTGCATCCCCTTTATCTATCCTACTTGTAATCTCCTCAAAGAATTCCAACAGATTCATCAGGCAGGATTTTCCCTGAAGGAAACAATGCTGACTTTGTACTATCTTGTCCTGTGTCACCAAGTATTCCATAACCTCATCCTTAACAATTGACTCCAAAACCTTCCCAACCACTGAGGTCAGGCTAACTGGTTTAGAATTTCCTTTCTGCTGCTTTCTTTCTTTCTTAAAGAGTGGAGTGACATTTGCAATTTTCCAGTCCTCTGGCACCATGCCAGAGTCCAATGATTTTTGAAAGATCATTACTAATGCCCCCAGAATATCTTCAACTATCTCGTTCAGAACCCTAGGGTGAAGTTCATCTGATCCAGGTGACTGATTTTCCTTTAGGTCTTTCAGCTTTATGAGCACCTTCTCCCTTGTAACTTCTCTTCCTTCACACACTACAATATGAGGCACACTGCTAGTATCTTCCACAGTGAAGACTGATGCAAAATACTCGTTTAGTTCATCAGCCATCTCCTTGTCCCCATTATTCTTTCTCCTGCCTCAATTTTTAGTGATCCTATATCCACTTTCATTACTCTTTTATTTTTAATATACTTGAAAAAACTTTTACTATCCACTTTGATATTATTTGCTAGCTTGCTTTCATATTTTGTTTTTTTCTCTTCTAATGATTTTTTTAGTTGCGTTCTGTAGGTTTTTAAAAACTTCCCAATACTCTATCTTCCCACTAATTTTTGCCTTGATGTATGCTTTTACAATAGTTTTGATTTCCCTTGTCAGCCATGGTTGACCAGGGAGTGGAAGGATTTGGATTGTGAGCAGACACAAAGGACCACTTAACCCCAGGTGTTTTGCCTTGAAGCAATATACATCATTTATAAATTGTTTCATCATTTAAAATTTTTACATTACTTGTTTAATGTGATACCCTCTGATATTCATTCCCAGTCTACCATAGCCAACCCATGCCTCATTCCTCAGAGTTGCTTGATTCAGATTTAGCACCGTGCTTTTAGATTGAATTAAGTTTCTTCAATCTCATAAAAATATTATGATCAATTTTTCTTAAAAGCCTCTTCATTTCTGGATCATTGGTCATACCTTTCTCATTATTTCAGCGACTCTACTTCCTCAGGAAGCTAAAGAACTTTAGCACATTCTCTTTGACTGTCACCAGCATTTATTGATGCACCATGGAAAGCATCCTATCCAGATTCATCGCAGCTTGCTGTGGCAACTGCTCTGTATTTGTCTGCAAGACTCTGTAGAGAGATGTGGACATAGTTCGGCACATCAAAGAAACCAGCCTGCCCTCCATAGACTCTGTCTACACTCTTCACTGCCTCAGTAAAGCAGTCAACATAACCAAAGACCCCATCCACCCTGGGCCTTCTGACATGTAGGTCCATGGCCTCCTGTCCTGCCACAAAGCGACCATGCTCAGGTTGAAGGAGCAGCAACTCATATTCTGTTTGGATAGCCTCCAACCTACAGCATCAACATTGATTTCTTTAACCTCTGGTCACTTTTCCCTCTACCCCCTTCTCTCCTTTTCCATTCCCATTCTGACTCCCCTCTTACACCTTCTCTTCTCCTCACCTGCCTATCACCTCCCTCTAGTACCCCTCCTCCTTTCTTTTCTCCCATGGCCCACTCTCCTCTCCTATCAAATTCCTTCTTCTTCAGCCCTTTACCTATTCTACCTATCACCTCCCAGCCTTTGACTGCATTTGCACTTCCCCCTTTGACCTACTTTCTTCCTCACCAGGCTTCACCTATCATGTTCCAGCTTGTACTCATTCCCTTCCTCCACCTTCTTCTTCTGGCTTCTTCTCCTTTACAGTCCTGATGAAGGGTTTCAGCCCTAAATGTCAACTCCTTATTCCTCTGACCTGACCTGCTGAGTTCCTCCAGCATTTTGTGTGTGCCACCCTGGGCATTCTCTCTTCTCCCACTTCCCATTGTGCAGAAGTTACAAAAGCCTGAAAGCATGTACCGCCAGGCTCAAGGACAACTTTATTCTGCCGTTACAAGACTATTGAATGGTCTCCTAGTGCGCTAAAATGGACTCTACTTTATTGTGGTCTTGTACCTTTCACTGCATCTCCTCATTAACTGCAACCCTTTATTCTGCATTCTAATATTGTTTCCCTTGTACTAATTCAATGTTCTCTCGTACTGAATTGATCTGTGTGGATGGCATGCAGAACAAAGCTTTACACTGTGCCTCGGCACATGTGACAATAATAAACCAATTTACCGATTTAATACCAGATTTAAAATAGCCTGTCACCTCATTAATTCTTCAGAAAACCATTCCTTAAAGTTTAAGGCTTAAACACTCTATAAATTCACCTTACATACTTTTACTTGGCTTGCCAATCCAAATGCAATCAATATACAGACTTAAGCCCTGACTTTAATTGTATTACCTTTGTTACACATGCCTTCACCTTCTTGATTTATACTATGTTGTATTTTATTCGTGACCTGGCAGAAGCTTTATTATTGAATTTACATGAATTTGCATGTAAAAAAATGACAGGATTTCAATCAAGAAGACTTTTTCTCTGCATGTTGCACTGTAATGTATTTTTGTTCCGTCATCCTTTTGTAAAGCTCCTTCAACCTAGCTTTGCTGTATGATAAGCCATGTGCACCTCTTGCAATGAGAGTACAGTCCATTTATCCTGTTTTCTGACTCCTACCTGACTGGCTGGTGGTGTAGTGGCATCAGCGCTGGACTTCAAAGGCAGATGGTCCCGAGTTCAAACCCAGCCAAGTCCCAACCTGGGCAGCAGCAGTATCTGTGTGGAAGAAAGGCCTGGCAATCTACTTCCGTATCTTGTCATGAAAACCCTATGGACCTGACAAAGATGTCAAACTGTATCACAATTATTGGATTTTAATTTTACTTGCAAGCTACTTCAGGTGCCTTGTGGATATTCAGAATGACACCCCCAAACCAAAGTGTTAGTGGCCTCCTCAAACATATCAACCAGTCTGGTCAGAGAAGACTCAGCCTTAACTATCCAGCGGCTTGGTGTTTATCTTCTGCTTATTAAGTTCTCTTGAGCTTAGAGTTGTGCTTGATAGGCCAGCCTTCTGTTAACCTCTCAAGCTCTCTCTGTTCTCACCACTGACAATTTCTCCATACAGAGTCAAATAAAAAGTTGAATTTTAAGAGGTTCAGGAAATTATGGCAGACCTACAAATGCCATAAGCGATAAGGTAGATGGGTCAACACAAAGAGAAATCACTGCTGATGGTTAGATAGAGTGTATGACTAGGAGGGAAATTGAAAGGAGAACTGGTGTGAGACACAGCTCGAATATTAAATACTTCCTCAGTTTGAATGAAGATCAGGTCCCACAAGGTTTCGGAATGAAAAGGGACCAAAAGATGTGATCTATCAAACAACCTGGCCACACATTTTTACAAGGCACAGGGGACTAAAACACTGAATGTTGATGAAGGAAAATCTGTTACCTTTATATTAAAAACAGAATGTCTCTTTTAACTATTTCAAAAAATATTCATTTTGTGTAAGGGAGATAATTTCTTCTGAAATTTCCCCTGTTTTTGCTTCTATCATCAAATGTATCTAGAACTTCTTTAAAACATATATATTCTTGCAGACTTTGGGTGTTGCATGTTCCTGCTATTTCTTAACTTAGTAAAAATAATAAATGCTCAACATTTTAGTTGGAGTTTTAGCCTTTGCATACAACAATTGACAAAGATTTGATAAGAGTCATTGGATTTTTACACTGTATACAGATAATTATGCTTGGGCTTTGATTTGAAAGAAAAGTTGATAATTCTATTGAACAGAAAGTCTTTACAGTGTGATATTTGGGAGTTGCTCTATAGTATCTTTTGGACAGTTTGCTGGGGAAATATGGGATGAAAATATCAACAGTAGGAACATGAGAAGCCACGTGCCTTTGACTTTACCTCAACATTCAATAAAATCTTGGTTCCTGTTTTACTGCTCCACTTACCAGCCTCATTCTATTACACTTAATTTCTTCGTGTCTATAAATCTCCCAGTCTCAGTGTTGAATTTATTAACGGCAGAACATCTTCAACCTTCTTAGGCAGACCACTTTGACATAATTAGATTGTTATGACCAGAAAATCAGACTATAATTCTGCCATGAGTACAATTCCAGAACAACTGCAACATCTTGCATTTAACAGGTCCTTTTAATGGAGCAAATATGTCCCAAGGCACTCTGAAGGAATAGCATCAAACAAGAAATTGATTGAAGTTAAGCTGCAAAATGAGCTATTAGAGCAGTATACCCAAAGGTGTGTTCGGAGGCAAGTTTTAAGGTGAGGAAGGAGAGGAGGATGTGGAAGATGTTTTGTTCTACAGCAGTTTACCTTTGTTCTTTCACTTTCATGCAGCAGTTAAACTAAAATACCGGTATAGTCATGTCGCTAACATCACTGGCATAATTCAGTTCCACTGAGTGAGTCTGTCACTTTCCAACTGGGTTACTTTCACCTTTGTTTTCAGAAGATTCAATTCAGCTTCGGGGGCTGTTAGGATCCTTTTCAGGTGGACAAGCAGGATATTAGAATAATGCTTCAAACTGTCTAATTTTTGGCTGGTTGTGTGCCCATCAGTACATTTAAACTACAAAAAGCCCCTGGGATGGAGCTAGAGAAAAATATAGAATCAAAAGGAGAATCACTTGAGGGCAAAAGAGTATAAAAGATAATTCACAGGGCAAGGAACTAAAACATTCGTCCCATCTTTCCAGTATTGGTTTATTTCCACATAAAGCAAAATAAACCCCACTGCTCTATTTGTTCAGAATAGCCCTGCAAATCATCATTCTATTAAAATGACGTAATGACTCCCATCTCAGTCACTGTCTATCGCAGAACATTCTCGTCTATAATATTCTGCCACATGGTCGTTCTTTTTCTTCATCTCTGTACTTACTGTACTTATATAAATGCTTTTAATTGATCATCTCAAATCAGTAAAACCTATTCCAGACAATACGTTATTAGTCTTGTTACTCCTTTGTAATTCTAAAACAACTTTAGTAAGTCTCATGGCTTTATCTTCTCTAATGGAGATAATTCCCATGTCTCAATATTCCTCGTAAGGCATCACATTGATATATTATGAAAGATTAGATGCATTTTTTACGCAGGATAACCATTGCTTCTGTATTGTAGTCCTGCAGTGATAAAGAATGTGGTGTGTTAGATTTTATTTTACAATATTACTGACAGGAATTTGAAGCTATGTTGGAAATAAAAGATAGCGGGTCCAGTAAGGGGAGAGTTTTAGAAAAACAAAGAGAAAGAAGAAGGTAGCAGTGATAAGGGTGATGAAAACTGAATGGATTGTGAACAGACGGAAGTTTAATCATAAGAATGAACCAGCAAATACATGCAAATCAAGGAAAACTAATTGGATAATATAAAAGTTGAAAAATCACAGAGAAATGGGAAAACTCATTCACGCCCAGTGAGAATTTTGCTGGGATCAGTAAAAAGGGAAATGAAATAAGAACAATTGATACATGCATATTCGCAGAGTGCGGCAAGTGAGGTTGTTTAAAAAGAGGCAACTTCCTTTTTGGAATTATGAAGGGTGTGGCAAAGAAGAAGGTGGGTTTAAAATGGGACAGGACAGGACAGGATGTTAACCAAAAGGCTACAATGATGGAATCTGGAGCATTAAGCAAACTGCTGGAGTTATTCCCTGGAGCAAGAGCATTTGTGAGGTTAAACGAATTATGGGGTTAAAGGTTGAGACTCCACATCAGCACTATGTATCAGGAGGATGATAAATATTCTCGGATCTATAGGCCATCCATAAGATGTGGAAGAGCAAATATGTGGAAATAATAGAGAAATTTAAAAACAAGAGGATGATTATAATGAGGGACTTTAATTACTCAATTGTTAACTGGGAAAGCATTAGTGTTACATGTAGAAAAGATGATTTTCTAAAATATGTCTGGGATAACATTCTTGTGCAGAATGTTTCTTCTCCAACAAAATACCTTGTTAAATCTGATTCTGGGGAATGAAGTGAATCTCGTGCACCAAGCTTTGGTTGTGGAATACTGTGAAACTCCGATGATTTAGAATAGCAGGAACTAGGAGACTTTACAGATTGTTAGATGTTACTTCTGTTCATACTCAAACATATTTTACTCGTGTTTTAAAATGTTACACAGTAGAGTCACAGCAAGATTCAGCATAGAAACAGGCTATATATATATACACACACATATGTAACTGATCAGGCTCCACTGAGTCAAGCTGACCAGTTACACTTATCCTACATCAAAAATGGTCCCTTGCTCTGCAAGGTAGCAGTTCCACCAGGTATGCTTCTCAATGTGTTGTAAATTCCCCAATGAACTCAGTGGATTTAAAGGGAGCTGGAATATACAAATTCTGTGGACTCCGGTTACAGCCGCAAACCCACCCACATTCTTGACTCCCAGTTTTCTAGATCTGAAGCCCTGCATACCCAGCCCACAATCCAGATGCCCTTTCCCTAGATCTGACTGCACAGCCTGCCTTCCCTCTGGATGCTGAGCTCGATCACAAGCAATTAAATGAGTCAGGTACTATACTGGCAGGATTTCTGAATGACTGGGTACCAGGTTATTGGGATTTTACTGTATTTATGAGCTGGTGATTCTCTCTTTACTTGTTTTTGTGTTTTATTGGAATAGTGATTTAAGATCATCAAATAAAAACATCAATGGATTTTGATTAGCTATAGAACAGAAACAAGTTGATTTTAATTGTTTCAGTGTAGATCTACCCCAGGGAAATATGAAACAAAAATTGAAGGGCAGAACTGTGAGAACTGGGCTGTATTTAAGGAAGAATGGTTAATATCCCGTCGAAGCACATGAAAGGCCAAGGAAAAGTAGCAAATCCAGAGCTCCCTGAAAATAGTGACAAAGTTAGTTAAAGAGGGCTACAATATGTTGGGCTGTACATACCAGAAAGACCAGAAGACCATAAAACATAGGAAATGAACTTGGCTTTTCGGCCCATTAAGTCTGCTCCACCATTTGATCATGGCCGATTTATTTTCCTTCTCAACCCCATTCTACTGTTATAATCTTTGACACTATACTGATCAAGAAACTATCAATCTTCACCATAAATATACCCAACAACTTGGCCTCCACAAACATCTGTGGCAATGGAATTCCACAGATTCACCACCTTTTGGCTAAAGAACTTACCTGGAAACAGGCTGAATGGGAGTCTATTTTGTCTGGACCTATACATAGTAAAAGGTTAGTACATGGACAAGTGAGGCTCATTAAGACCAAAAATTGAAATGGTGAGAGTTTATTTGGGTAATAAATGAATACTTTGCAATAGTCTTCAGTAGGGAAGAACGTGCATTCAAAGCAGAAGTGAGAGATGATAGCATTAAGGCAGTAATGTTATCAATTAACAAATTGATATCTTAAAGATGTTAGACAAATTGACTGAATGTAAAGTAGATAAATCACTACGACCACGTTGGATGCATCCAAGATTTTGAGAAAGTGAAGGAGAAATTTTGGGGTTTGGATTGTCATCTCCCAATGTTCATTGCCAGTCTAGTGCTGGAGGGCTAAACGGTAGCAAATGTTACTTCCTTTATCAAAATTAAGCAAGGTTAAGCAACTAAAGATCAGGCAACCTGTTCTTGGTGATGGCAAAGTCTTTAGATCCATGGATTGAGGAAAAGATTAAAAGTCACTTTAAGGAAAATGAATGAATTAAAGCAAGCTAGTATAAGTCATACTTAATTAATTTGGTTAATTTTTCAAGGTGGCAACTGATACAGTTAATGAATGTAACACAGCTGATGAGATGCACATATGCTTCCAGAAGATTTCTAATAAGGTGCCCCATAACAGGCTTTTCAGGACATTTGCTGGACTTAGTATATAAAAGACTTCAATAGTGTAGATTTGATAGTGGCCAAGTAATGGTCAGCACAGGGTTATGGTGAATGGTTGTTTTTGGATTGTGGATAGTCAATAAAGGTATGTCCCAGTGACAGGTGTTGAGGTCACTGCTTCTTTTTATCTCTATTGAAAGTCCTAATTTATAAATTTTCAGATCACTGATGAAGTAAGGCAATTTTGAATAAAGGATGCTGTTCTAAAAGGAGTGCAGAAGTAAACAAACCAAGGTGTGAATTAAATGACTGAAATTGGACAGGTAAATTGAAGGGTGTGTGCTTGGCCCACTGCTCTACTCTCTACACATGACTGTGTGGCTAGGCATAGCTCAAATACCATCTGTACATTTGCTGATGACACAACCATTGTTTGTAGAATCTCAGATGGAGTCAAGAGGGTGTACAGGAGTGAGATATGCCAACTAGTGGAATGGTGCGCAGCAACAACCTGGCACTCAGCATCAGTAAGACAAAAGAGCTGATTGTGGACTTCAGGAAAGGTAAGACAAAGGAACACATACCAATCCTCATAGAGGGATCATAAGTGGAGAGAGTGAGCAGTTTCAAGTTCATGGGTATCAAGATCTCTGAGGACCTAACCTGGTCCCAACATATTGATGCAGTTATAAAGAAGGCAAGATAGCTTCTATACATCATTAAGAGTTTGAAGAGATTTGGTATGTCAACAAATACACTCAAAAATTTCTATAGATGTACTGTGGAGAGCATTTTGACAGATTGCATCACTGTCTAGTATGGGGGTGGGGGGAGTGGGGAAGCTACTGCACAGGACCGAAAGAAGCTGCAGAGGATTGTAAATTTAGTTGGCTCCATCTTGGGTACTAGCCTACAAAGTACCCAGGACATCTTCAAGGAGCAGTGTCTGAGAAAGGCAGTATCCATTATTAAAGACGTCAAGCACCCAGGGCATGCCCTTTTCTCAGTGTTACCATCAGGTAGGAGGAACTGAAGCTTGAAGGTGTACACTCAGCGATTCCGGAACAGCTTCTTCCCTTCGGCCAACCTAAATGGACATTGAACCCGTAAACGCTACCTCATTTTTAAAATATATATTATTTCTGTTTTTTGCACAATTTTTAATCTATTCAGTATACATATAGTGTAATTGATTTAGTTATTATTATTTCTTTTCTTCTTCTAGGTTATGTATTGCATTGAACTGCTGCTGCTAAGTTAACAAATTTCATGACACATACCGGTGATAATAAACCTGATTCTGATTCTGAAGACATACACAAACCTGGGCCTATCAGTTGAGGCACATAGCATGAAATGGGAAATTATGTTGAGGTTGTATAAAACACTGCTCCTGTCATCTATCTGGAGTACTGTCTTCACTTCTGGTCACCACATAATAGAAAGGGTGTGATGGCATTAGAAACAATCCCCAAACACTCTATGAGAATGGCTCCTGGCCTGAGAACTATTTTTACAAGGATGGAGTGGGGAGGCTGAAACTGTTCCTTTGGAGAAGAGACTTGATAGGTAGATGCTGGGAGGTCCAGATGAAGTAGATATTCAGAATCTGTGTCTGTTGTTGTAAGTTTTGAGGACTAGTGGTCACTGATATAAAAGGGAAAAGAATTACCAGACTCTTGAGAGAAAAAAAATATGAAATGTGATTGGAAGCATGAGTATATGTAGGTGGGGTGTAAGCAGGTTCTGTTATGGCTTTCAAGAAGGTTTAGGACTTAAATAAGAAAAAAAAACTTTCAAGTCTACAAATTTACAGAGTGTAACTCATAAGTTGTTCTGGTAGAGAGCTGGTGTGAACCCAATGGGCTGAGTGGCCTCCTGCATTGGAACCAATTTCCACTTCTATAGTACCGTGATTCACATGGCTGTAAAATGAGACCAAAATGTCTCTGTGCATCCTGTTCCAATTATTTTTGAACTTTCAAACATTATGTGATTATTGTGTAAAGTAAACATAAAATAGTGGAAACACCCAGCAGGTCAGACAGCATCTGTGGAAAGAAAAAGAGAGTTAACATTGATGATGATGGAGCTGGGGCAGTCCCATCTTCCTGACGTAAGGATGAAGAGAATGGGTCTCTATCCTCTTGTGTTTAGAAGAACAGAATAACTCACACTGGAGCATATAAGATTCTGAAAGGTCTTATTGAACTGGATGCTAAGAGATTGTTTTACTTGGTGAGCTGTGTAGAGATCGAGATAACGATGTCATTGTAAGGAGCTGGCCATTTATCACTAAGGCCATGGAGTATTGTGAATTCTAAAGGTCCTCTACTAACAAAGGCTACTGTGTTCTGGCATAGAGTTATTTCTAGGCTGAGATTGATATTTATTTATTTATTCAGAGATGCAGCATAATTTTGGAGTGCAGATAAATCAAGGCAAGTGGGGTTCAGGAGTTAAAGAGGAAGAATAATGTCTGCCACAGTGTTATTGTGTGGTAGTTCAGGCTGTAAAACCTACACCTACTCCTCATTCCTTTGTCTAACAATTTCATGGCAGTCACTGCTATGCATCATAACTCCAGGGAGTTGGGTTCAGTCCTGACTTTGATCGCTAACTGTGTGGAGTTTGCATGAACTTTCAGTGACCTTGTGTGCTTCCTCTCAGTGTCCCATTTCCCCTGACATCTCAAAGATGTTGGCCAGCTTATTGGCTACTACAGTTGATGGGCACATGTGATCAATATGGGCAGCCTCCACATTAATTCCATTTGGTTATGGTCACAAGAGTTCAAAAACGACTCCCCAAAAATTTGAGATATGGAATAAATCTCACTCTGAGAGAAACATGGGAAAGGTAGCTAAGTAAACACATTTTTCCAACTCTTGGTATACATACTACAAATAACAGAGGACTTTGTGTTATGGAAAACCATGATATGGGCTATTTCCTTGGAGGGCAATCCTTCTGTACGGATAAACAAATTGGAGGTAGAACTGATGGGAGTGATCAGATCTGATGGCTTCCCCTGAACTAAGCAATAAATGTGAAAATGCAGTTATATTCCCTCGTAACAATCCATGGCATAAGTGACCTTCTGAACAAAGAATAATGAGAGAGTTACCGAAAGAAAAGCTTTTCAAACAGTCTTTCACATCAATTAAAATCAAGCTGAAACTATGAAAGAGTCAGATTATCTTTGTTCCTTTCTGGACTTGTTACTTGAAGCTTTAGGGGTTTTCTTCATTATGAAACAAATTTCTCCTTGGTGCGTATGTCTGTGTTAATTCTGCGAGGTGTTTTAAGTTCCTTTTTCTGGAGTAATGCATGGGAAGGAAGCACTTGCGACAGAAGAAAGATTTCAACTCTGCGCCCTGCACTAATTGCTTCACTCTCTCACGAGCACATCAGTAGTCAGTGTTAATAAAATGCCAGAGGCAGGAACGAAAAAAACCATACTGGACCAGTGTTACTGAAACCACTTCATTAGCGTGAGTCATGTTTATTTTGCAGACAACAAGGGTTAGTTTGAAGAACTATATGTAAGGGCAATAGTCTCACATCACTGGGGTGTTGTTCAACCACAGTGCAATAGCAACCAATGCAAAATCATAATTGTAAATATTGTTTTCAATTTTTAATGGCCTGTCAACTCTTCAGTCACCTACATTGTTTGTATGCTTTCCAATGCAGATGGATAAAAGCACACAGACCATA
The DNA here is from genome assembly GCF_048418815.1 of Hemitrygon akajei. Classification (NCBI taxonomy): domain Eukaryota; kingdom Metazoa; phylum Chordata; class Chondrichthyes; order Myliobatiformes; family Dasyatidae; genus Hemitrygon; species Hemitrygon akajei. The sequence goes on along the minus strand of NC_133135.1, from coordinate 71,620,646 downwards.
TATCAAATGGTTGCAGAAAACAGGATACCTTGTTAGACTACACGGTCCCAATCAGGATATTGATATTACACTGGTGCTTGGAGAGGCTGGAATCAATAGATTTTTAAACACTAATGCCTACAAATTAAATCATGTAATGCCTGTCTTTTTATGTGGAAAATTCAGATATATACGATTTAACCTTGGATAAATTGCCTTATTGATCATATTCAACATAAATTGGACTAGGCAGTTGTGAGCACTTTCCAAGTTACTACATCTGATCTTTTCCTGACATCAATTTAAAGTTCACCACTGTGTCATCAAAGTTTTACTCACAATGTCTGCCAAACCCATTTTTAATAGCTCAGTGTAGATGTGTGTACATCACTGGAAGTTCTCTTGATGATAATGCTACAGACCTGGCTACAAGATGGTGTGATATCTGTTAATGTGGACATTCCAACATCCTACTCCATCCCTGTTTTCCTTCACATCTTTGGCAACTTTTCCCACGGCTGGACCGTGATGCTGTTGCAGAGTAAAGTTAAAGTTAAAGACTGTCCCAAGCCTTATAGGCTCATCAGGCCAGGGCTTATGCCAGTTTCCATGGTGTGAAGCGACTGAGAGTACAAGACTACGCCCCCCCCCCCACCCCCAGATAGGACACTAGTCTATTGCGAGGTTAACCCCCAGCATTTTGCTGGTACCCATTTTCAGCTAGGTGGGCTGGAGCAGTGTGTGGTTAAGTGCCTTCAGTTCACTAGTCTAATGCCTTAACCACTTGGTCACGTGCCACATGATGCTGTTGCAGAGAAATTCATTAATGCCTGAAGGTTTCTTGACACAATATGTAGATAAGCCTACAAGAGCTGTACTTGATTTGGTATTGGGAAATGAACCTGGTCAGGTGTCAGATCTCTCAGTGGAAGAGCGTTTTGGAGATACTGATCATAATTCTGTCTCCTTTACAATAGTATTGGAGAGAGATAGGAACAGACAAGTTAGAAAAACATTTAATTGGAGTAAGGGGAATTATGAGGCTATCAGGCAGGAAATTGGAGGCTTAAATTGGAAACAGATATTCTCAGGGAAAAGTACAGAAGAAATGTGGCAAATATTTAGGGGATATTTGTGTAGAGCTCTGCATAGGTACATTCCAATGAGACAGGGAAGTTATGGTAGGGTACAGGAACCATGGTGTACAAAGGCTGTAATAAATCTAGTCAAGAAGAAAAGAAAAGCTTACAAAAAATTCAAAGAGCTAGGAAAAAATTCTGGAAGATTATAAGGCTAGCAGGAAGAAGCTTAAGAAAGAAATTAGGAGAGCCAGAAGGGGCCATGAGAAGGCCTTGGTGAGCGGATTAGGGAAAACCCCAAGGCATTCTACAAGTATGTGAAGAGCAAGAGGATAAGATGTGAGAGAATGGGACCAATCAAGTGTGACAGTGGAAAAGTGTGTATGGAACCGGAGGAGATAGCAGAGGTACTTAATGAATACTTTGCTTCAGTATTCACTATGGAAAAGGATCTTGGTAATTGTAGGGATGACTTACAGCAGACTGAAAAGCTTGAGCATGTAGATATTAAGAGGATGTGCAGGAGCTTTTGGAAAGCATCAATTTGGATAAGTCAACTGGACCAGATGAGATGTACCCCAGGCCACTGTGGGAGGTGAGGGAGGATATTGCTGAGCCTCTGGCGATGATCTTCGCATCATCAACGTGGATGGGAGAGGTTCTGGAGGATTGGAAGGGTTGCAGATGTTGTTCCATTTTTCAAGAAAGGGAGTAGAGATAGCCCAGGAAATTATAGACCAGTGAGTCTTACTTCAGTAGTTGGTAAATTGATGGAGAAAATCCTCAGAGGCAGGATTTATGAACATTTGGAGAGGTATAATATGATTAGGAATAGTCAGCATGGTTTTGTCAAAGGCAGGTTGTGCCTTACGAGCCTGATTAAATTTTTTGAGGATGTGACTAAACACATTGATGAAGGTAGAGCAGTAGATGTTATGTATATGGATTTCAGCAAGGCATTTGACATGGTATCCCATACAAGGCTTATTGAGAAAGTAAGGAGGCATGGGATCCAAGGGGACATTGCTTTGTGGATCTAGAACTGGCTTGCCCACAGAAGGCAAAGAATGGTTGTGATAGGTCATGTTCTGTATGGAGGTCAGTCACCAGTGGAGTGCCTCAGGGATCTGTTCTGGGACCGTTACTGTTCATGATTTTTATAATTGAACTGGATGAGGAAGTGGAAGGATGGGTTGGTAAGTTTGCTGTTGACACAAAGGTTGGAGCTGTTGTGGATAGTGTGGAGGGCTGTCAGAGGTTACAGCAGGACATGATAGGATGCAAAACTGGGCTAAGAAGTGGCAGATGGAGTTCAACCCAGATAAGTGTGAAGTGGCTCATTTTGGTAGGTCAAATATGAATGCAGAATATAGTATTAATTGTAAGACTCTTGGCAGTGTGGAGGATCAGAGCGATCTTGGGGTCTGAGTCCCTTGGACGCTCAAAGCAGCTGCGCAGGCTGACTCTGTGGTTAAGAAGGCGTATGGTGTATTGGCCTTCATTAATCGTGGGATTGAATTTAGGAGCCAAGAGGTAACGTTGCAACTATATAGGACCCTGGTCAGACCCTACTTGGAGTACTGTGCTCAGTTTTGGTCGTCTTACTATAGGAAGGATGTGGAAGCCATAGAAAGGGTGTAGAGGAGATTTACAAGGATGTTGCCTGGATTGGGGATTATGCCTTATGAGAATAGGTTGAGTGAACTCTGCCTTTTCTCCTTGGAGCGACGGAGGATGAGAGGTGTCCTGATAGAGGTGTATAAGATGATGAGAGGCATTGATGGTGTGGATAGTCAGAGGCTTTTTTCCAGGGCTGAAATGGTTGCCACAAGAGGACACAGGTTTAAGGTGCTGGGAGTAGGTACAGAGCAGATGTCAGGGGTAAGGTTTTTAATTAGAGAGTGGTGAGTGCATGGAATGGGCTGCTGGCAACGGATATGATAGGGTCTTTTAAGAGAATTTTGGGTAGGTACATGAAGCTTAGTAAAATAGAGTGCTATAGGTAAGCCTAGTAATTTCTAAGGTAGGGATGTGTTCGGCACAACTTTGTGGGCCGAAGGGCCTGTATTGTGGCTGTAGGTTTTCTATGTTTCTATGTAAATGCTTCCCAATGGCCACTGTGGAAATGAGGCAGTCAGTGCAATCTCTCATCCCATAGGAATCTGGCTGAAAAGCACCCTGATAACTGTACTATGCTTTTTCATAACTTGGCATTAATAACACATGTACAGCAGCACTTGACTAGCAGCTTCTTCGCTTCTATTATCAGATCTCTGAATGGTCCATGAACCCTACTTTGTGATTCATTCTTTTTGTACTTCTTTTCAGTTTATGGTAATTTTAAGTCTTTACACTGAACTGTTGCCACGCAGCATCAAATACATGTCTGGTAAGTCTATGGACTTGCCAGAATCTGTGTATCTGGGGATCAGTGGGGAGGTAGACTTGAATTAGTGCAATGCCGATTACCAGATCAGCCATGATCTTATTGAATGGTGGAGCAGTCTCAACAGGCCAGCTGGTCTACTCCTGCTCCTATGTCTAACCATATATAACCATATAACAATTACAGCACGGAAACAGGCCATCTCGGCCCTTCTAGTCCGTGCCGACGCTTACACTCACCTAGTCCCACTGGCCCGCACTCAGCCCATAACCCTCCATTCCTTTCCTGTCCATATACCTATCTAATTTTACTTTAAATGACAATATCGAACCTGCCTCTACCACTTCTACTGGAAGCTCATTCCACACAGCTACCACTCTCTGAGTAAAGAGATTCCCCCTCATGTTACCCCTAAACTTTTGCCCCCTAGCACTCAACTCATGTCCTCTTGTTTGAATCTCCCCTACTGTCAATGGAAAAAAGCCTATCCACGTCAACTCTATCTATCCCCCTCATAATTTTAAATACCTCTATCAAGTCCCCCCTCAACCTTCTATGTTCCAAAGAATAAAGACCTAACTTGATCAACATTTCTCTATAACTTAGGTGCTGAAACCCAGGTAACATTCTAGTTAATCTTCTCTGTACTCTCTCTATTTTGTTGACATCTTTCCTATAATTCTGTGACCAGAACTGTACACAATACTCCAAATTTGGTCTCACCAATGCCTTGTACAATTTTAACATTACATCCCAACTCCTATACTCAATGCTCTGATTTATAAAGGCTGCATACCAAAAGCTTTCTTCACCACCCTATCCACATGTGATTCCACCTTCAGGGAACTATGCACCGTTATTCCTAGATCACTCTGTTCTATTGCATTCTTCAATGCCCTACCATTTACCATGTATGTCCTATTTTGATTAGTCCTACCAAAATATAGCACCTCACACTTATCAGCATTAAACTCCATCTGCCATCTTTCAGTCCACTCTTCTAACTGGCTTAAATCTCTCTGCAAGCTTTGAAAACCTACTTCATTATCCACAATGCCACCTATCTTAGTATCATCTGCATACTTACTAATCCAATTTACCACCCCGTCATCCAGATCATTAATGTATATGACAAACAACATTGGACCCAGTACAGATCCCTGAGGCACACCACTAGTCACCGGCCTCCAACCTGACAAACAGTTATCCACCACTACCCTCTGTCTTCTCCCATCCAGCCCCTGTTAAATTCATTTTACTACTTCTATATTAATACCTAACAATTGAACCTTCCTAACTAACCTTCCGTGTGGAACCTTGTCAAAGGCCTTACTGAAATCCATATAGACAACATTCACTGCTTTACCCTCGTCAACTTTCCTAGTAACCTCTTCAAAAAATTCAATAAGATTTGTCAAACATGACCTTCCACGCACAAATCCATGTTGAATGTTCCTAATCAGACCCTGTCTATCCAGATAATTATATATACCATCTCTAAGCATACTTTCCATTAATTGCTAGGTTTACTCTTAGAACCCTTTTTAAACAATGGAACAACATGACGTTCTTAAGTAATTGCATTTATTAAGTTTATGTAAAAATGCCCTGCTGCCATTGAACATTGAGGGGATGGGCACTGTGTAATAACCCTTCAAGTGGTTCAGGTCTGCATTATTTAAGGAGGAAACATTAGTGTTGATACTTTGTTAGAGGATGTATTGATTTGATGGTACAATAAACATTGAGTAAGTAGCTAGTTGGTTGTATTTTCTGTGTATGTTAGGAATACAGTACATTTTTGAAATAAAGTTGTGGGAGCAAACTTAATGTATTGCCTACATTAGACTCTATTGTTTTTTTCTTTTGAAGGCTATACTAGGGGATCAAATGTGTGATGCCAGCTGGTGTCATGACTGGTTTGGTGTAATCCATCAGTGGATGCAGATCCTGATGTGCAGCATGTGATTTTGTCAATAAGTCCGTTGAAGTTTGTGTAGGGAAAGTCAGCCATATTGTACAATGCAAAGGCTACCTGACTCCTAAATCAGGAGACTAACAAAGCATAAATATTGGCCCACCTGAAACAAGCACTGCATTTAAATTGTCTCCATGATTATCATTATTGGTTGGGATGGTGATTTTGCCAATCAAATAATAACATAGTCAACAATCACCAGGGACTAAAGTTGCACATAAACTAACTCAAAAATTGCATTTGAGGTTGTGTTGTTTTTTGAATTATTGGTCCTTTAAATAAAACCAGCACACCATGACTTTCTGCATGAGGTACCTAATAAAGTGGTCACTGAGTGTGTATTCTCTGTGTTCACAGTCTTCTGCTGCTGTAGCCCATCCACTTTGTGGTTTGACACGTTGTGTGTTCAGAGATGCACTTCTGTCCACCACTAAGAGGGTGATTGATAAGTTCATGGCCTGAGGTAGAAGGAGTAATTTTAGAAAACCTAGCACATTTATTTTTCAACATAGTCCCCTCCTACATTTACACACTTAGTCCATTGGTCATGAAGCATACAGATCTTGAACCTCCAGGAAGTGTCCACAGCAGGGATGATTGATAAGTTTGTGGCCTGAGATAGAAGGAGATGAGTTATACAGCTCTCATTACATGCACATGTAGATCAACTCTTTGAGTGATTATACAGTGTTTGAAGTTTATAACTCATCTCCTTCTACCTTAGGCCACAAACTTATCAATCACTCCTGATGCGTTATTAACTGATGAGTTATTATCTTCAAACTTTCTGCATAATCACTGAAAGAGTTGAATTGCATGTACATGTAACAAGAGCTGTATAACTCATCTCCTTCTACCTTAGGCCACGAACTTATGAATCACCCCTGCTGTGGAGGTCCAAGATCTGTATGCTCCACAACCGCTGGCCTAAGTGTGTAAATGTAGGAGGGGACTATGTTGAAAAATAAATGTGCTAGGTTTTCTAAAATTGACTCCTTCTACCTTAGGCCATGAGCTTATCAATCACCTCTCAAATTGCAATGTGTTGTTATTTGAGTTAGTATCATATTTCTGTCAGCTTCAACCAGACTAGCCATTCTCCTCTGACCTCTTTCATTAGCAAAGAAAGATTTTTTGCTCACTGGATTTTTTTTTGCACCATTCTCTGTAAACTCTAGAGACTGTTGCGCCAGGAGATCAGCAATGTCTAAGATACTCAAACCACCCCATCTGGCACCAACAATTATTTCATGGTCAAAGTCCTTTAAATACTCAGAATATATTTCTTCCCCATTCTGCTGATTGGTCTGAAAAACAACTGAACCTCTTGACCATGTCTGCACACTTATATGCATTGTATCACTGCTACACAATTGGCTGATTAGGTATACGTATTAATGAGCGGGTATACCTAATAAAGTGGCCACCAATTGTTGTGGGTTTGCTGTGATTTTGATCCTAGATCTTTCAACCTATTTCACACTAACCCTTATGCTTCTCACAGATATTGCTGGATGTAAGGGTTTGTGTATGAAAAAGGACATTTGTTAGAATTTCAGTGAAGTTTATAAGGAGAATTATGTGAATTGTAATTGATAGTTTGAGGATAGTGGCAGCACCTGTGTCCAGAGAAATATTTGTGTATTTTTGTACTCCATATATTCATACAAACTGATTCTGTTCTTTCCTTCAGGTAACATAAACTAATGAGTGAAAGAATAACTTTGTACCGTATTTGTCAAGTTATTTGGTTGCTCCAGAAACTGACCATAAGTTATAGGAGCAGAAATAAGCCATTCAACCCATTGAGTCTGCTCTGCCATTCCATCATGGCTGATCCTGGATCCTACTCAACCCCATACACCTGTCTTCTCACCATAACCTTTGATGCCCTGACCAATCAGAAAACTATCAATTTTCGCTTTAAATATACCCATGGTCTTGGCCTCTACCACACTCTGTGGAAGATCATTCCACAGATTCACTACTCTCTGGCTAAAATAAATTATACTTAACTCTGTTCTAAAGGGTTTTCCCTCAATTTTGAGGTTCTGCTCTCTAGTTTGGACACCCCACCGTAGGAAGTATTCTCTCTACATCCACCTTATCTAGTGAGTTCAACGTTCAGTAGGTTTCAATGAGATCCCCCTGCATTCTTTTTATTTCCAGTGAGTATGGGCCCAAAGCTGCCAAATGCTCCTCACATGTTAACCCGTTCGTTCCCAGAATCATCCTCGTGAACCTCCTCTGGACTCTCTCCAATGACAACACACCCTTCCTGAGATATGGGGCACAAAACTGTTGACAATACTCCAAGTGTGGCCTGACCAGTGTCTCCTTGTTTTTGTATTCTATTCTCCTTGAAATACATGACAACATTGCATTTGCCTTCTTTACTACAGACCCAACCTGTAAATTAACCTTCTGGGAGTCTTGCATGAGGACTCCCAAGCCCTTTTGCACCTCTGATGTTTGAATTTTCTCCCCATTTAGATAATAGTCTGCATTTTTGTTCCTTTTACCAAAATGCACTATCATACATTTCCCAACACTGTATTTCCCAACATACATTTCTTAACATCTGCTGCTTTTTTGCCCATTTTTCTACTTTATCTAAGTTCTTATACAATTGTATTGCTTCCTCAGCACCAACTATCGCTTTACCTATCTTCGTATCATCTGCAAACTTCGCCCAAAAGCCAACAATTCCATTATCTAAATCATTAACAAACAATGTGAAAATTAACAATCTGAATCAAATTTGCAATTTGAGGAGGATAAGGGCAGATCGGAGGTGTCAGTGTTGCAGTTGAACAAAGGAGACTATGGAGCCATGAGGGTGGAGCTGGCCAAAGTTAAATGGATGGATATCCCAGCAGACAGGACAGTGTTACAGCAATGGCAGGTATTCTTGGGAATAATACACAAGGTGCAAAATCAGTTCATCCCCCGGAGAAGGAAGGATTCAAAGGGGGGAAAGGGGCCACAGTGGTTGACAAAGGAAGTCAGAGATTGCATAGCATTAAAAAAAAAGTATGACAGAGCTAAGGTGAGTGGGAAGACAGATGATTGGGAAATTTTTAAGGAACAACAGAACTTAACTAAAAAGGCAATATGGGGAGAAAAAATGAGGTACGAACGCAAGCTAGCCAGGAATATAAAGGAGGATAGCAAAAGCTTTTTTAGGTATGTGAAGAGAAAGAAGATAGTTAAGAACAATGTTGGGCCCTTGAAGAATGAATTGGGTGAAATTGTTATGGGAAACAGAGAAATGGCAGAAGAATTTAATAAGTACTTTAGATCTGTCTTCACTAGGGAAGACACAAGCAATCTCCCAGATGTATGGATGGGCCAAGGACATAGGGTAACAGAGGAAATGAAACAGATTGACATTAGGAAGGAAACGGTGATGAATAGACTGATGGGACTGAAGGCTAACAGATCCCCAGGTCCAGATGGTCTGCATCCTAGGGTACTAAAGGAGGTGGCTCTGGAAATTGCGGATGCATTGGTAATCATTTTCCAATGTTCCTTAGATTCAGGATCAGTTCCTGAGGACTGGAGAATGGCTAATGTTATCCCACTTTTTAAGAAAGGAGGGAGGGAGAAAACAGAACTATCATCCTGTCAGCCTAACATCAGTAGTGGGGAAGATGCTAGAGTCCACTATTAAAGATGAAATAGTGGCATATCTAGATAGCAGTGATAGGATTGGGCCGAGCCAGCATGGATTTACCAAGGGCAAATCATGCTTGACTAATCTATTGGAGTTTTTCGAGGATGTAACCAGGAAGTTAGACAAGGGAGATCCAGTGGATGTAGTATACCTCGATTTTCAGAAGGCATTTGATAAGGTCCCACATAGGAGATTGGTGGGTAAAATCAGAGCTCGTGCCATTGGGGGGAAGATATTGACATGGATAGAAAACTGGTTGGCAGATAGAAAGCAAAGGGTAGCGGTGAATGGGTGTTTCTCGGAATGGCAGGTGGTGACTAGTGGGGTGCCACAGGGCTCGGTATTGGGACCACAGCTGTTTACAATTTACATAAACGATTTAGATGAAGCCATTGAGAATAACATCAGCAAGTTTGCTGATGATACTAAGCTGGGTGGCAGTGTGACATGTGATGAGGATGTTAGGAGAATTCAGGGTGACTTGGATAGGCTGTGTGAGTGGGCAGATACTTGGCAGATGACGTTTAATGTGAATAAGTGTGAGGTTATCCACTTTGGGAGTAAGAACAGGAAGGCAGATTATTATCTGAACGGTATAGAGTTGGGTAAGGGAGTAATACAAAGAAATCTCAGAGTCCTTGTTCATCAGTCACTGAAGGTGAATGAGCAAGTGCAGCAGGCAGTGAAGAAGGCTAATGGAATGTTGGCCTTTATTACAAAGGTAATTGAGTACAAGAGCAAGGAAATCCTTTTGCATTTGTACAGGGCCCTGGTGAGACCACACCTGGAGTATTGTGTATAGTTTTGGTCTCCAGGGTTAAGGAAGGACATCCTGGCTGTAGAGGAAGTGCAGCGTAGATTCATGAGGTTAATTCCTGGGATGTCCAGACTGTCTTATGCAGAGAGGTTAGAGAGTCTGGGCTTGTACACGCTGGAATTAAGGAGATTGAGAGGGGATCTGATTGCAACATATAAGATTATTAAAGGATTGGACAAGATAGAGGCAGGAAATATGTTCCAGATGCTGGGAGAGTCCAGTACCAGAGGGCATGGTTTAAGAATAAGGGGTAGGTCATTTAGGACAGAGTTAAGGAAAAAGTTCTTCTCCCAGAGAGTTGTGGGGGTGTGGAATGCACTGCCTCAGAAGGCAGTGGAGGCCAATTCTCTGGATGCTTTCAAGAAGGAGCTAGATAGGTATCTTATGGATAGGGGAATCAAGGGATATGGGGACAAGGCAGGAACTGGGTATTGATAGTAGATGATCAGCCATGATCTCAGAATGGCGGTGCAGGCTCGAAGGGCCGAATGGTCTACTTCTGCACCTATTGTCTATTGAATACTGACCCCTGAGGAACACCTCTAGTCACTGGCAGGCAACCAGAAAAGGCCCCTTTATTCCTACTCACTGCCTCCTGCCTGTCAGCCATTCCTCTATCTATGACAGTATCTTTCCTGTAGTGCCATGGGATCTTATCTTGTTAAGCAGCCTCATTTGTGGCATCTTATCAAATGCCTTCTGAAAATCCAAGTAAATGACATCAACTGCCTCTCCTTTGTCCACAATGCTTCTTAGTTCCTCAAAGAACTCTATCAGACTTGTCAGGCAAGATTTCCGTTTACAGAAGCTATGTTAGCTTTGACTTATTTTCTCATTAGTCTCCAAGTATTTCAAAACCTCATCCTTAATAATGGACTCCAACACATTCCCAGCCACTAAGGTTAGACTAACTGGCCTATAATTTCCTTTCTTTTGTCTTCTTCCCTTCTTAAAGAGCGGAGTTATGCTTCTCCCTCTTAAATTGCAGTAAGAATTCAAATATATTATGTTTATTGACTCCTAAGGGCTCCTTTACCTTAAACATCCTAATTAAATCTGGATTATTACACAACACCCAATCTAAGCTAGCCTTTTGCCAGGTAGGCTGAAGCAGAAACTGCTCTAAAAAGCCATCTCATAGGCATTCAACAAATTCCCTCTCTTGTGATTCAACAGCAACCTGATTTTCCCAATCCCCTTGCATATTGAAGTCCCCCATTACAATTGTGACATTACGTTTATTACATGCCCTTTCCAGCTCCCTTCGCAATCACAACCCCACATCGTGGCTACTATTTGGAGGCCTATATATGATTCCCATAATGGATTTTTTTTACCCTTGGAGTATCTTAACTCCACCTATATAAATTCAATACTCTCTGACTCTATGGCACCTCTTCCTAAAGATGTAGTTCCATCTTTTATCAATTCAGCCACACCACCACCTATGCCTTGCTGTCTGTCCTTTATATACAAAGTATATCCTTTGATGTTAAGCTCCCAACTATGGCCCTCTTTTAGCCATGACTCAGTGATGCCCATGATGTCATACTGACCAATCTCTAATTGTGTCACGAGTTCATCCACCTTATTCCAAATACTATGTGCATTTAAACACAACACCTTCAGTCCAGCATTCCTTGCCTTTTTGAATTTTGCCTCTATGATACAATTTAACTGCAGTGTCTGTATTTGTACCCAGTCATTGGCTTGTCCTTCCTTATATTTATATTACATATTACATCTTCTACTTGTAAACCTGTTGGCTCATCCTCAGCTCTATCATACTGGTTCCCATACCCCTGCCATATTAGTTTAAATCACTCCCAACAGCTCTAGCAAACCCGCCAGCAAGGATATTGGTCCCCCTCAGATTCAAGTGCAACCTGCCCCTTTTGTGTGAATCACACCTGCCCCAGAAGAGGTCCCAAAGCTCCAGAAATCTGAAACCCTGCCCTCGTTTCAATTCTTCAGCCACACATTTATTTGCCATCTCATTCTATTTCTATCCTCACTGTCAGCACAAAAAGAAAAAGCACAGGATTTAAGAAGGGTCCAGAAAAACATATGAATTGCTTAGGCAGAGAAGGCTACCAAGTGCTGGAAGATAGGATTAATACTGGTGGACTCAACTTGTGGTGTAGATATAATGGGCTGAATGGTCTGTTTCAGTGCCGTATGACTCTAAAACGAAAGAGAGTATATTTCTTTCTTTATCTTGATTTATCTTGATCTCTGTGCAACCTTGGTGAAAGAATAGAATCTCTACTGATCTCCTATCAATGTTAATTGATGGAGTGGGACTTGGAGGAATGTAGGCCATATTTGGCTTCAGTATGGTTTTAACTACATCCAGGCATCACATAGCATGCGAATGAGCTCACTTCTTCCTCATTCTTTATTTAGTTTAGCTCACTTATGGGAAATCCTTAGTCTTGGCATGTGGACGTTAAGTGGATATTAATACCCATCCCGAGATGCTCTTGAGTTGGTATGGCAAGGTGCCTTCATGCACCACTTTTGTACATGAAGTGACATTTGCTGTTGTGTACAGAGCTCCAGGATTTCCAGAATTAGGGGCCATAAGGATAACATTATCATGAAGAAAGCAATTAAGAATGATGGAGGAATTTTTTAAACAGAGACTGTAGAGAAAGTGCTACTGAATGGAATGGTGAAAGCAATGATGCCTGTAGGGGATAATTAGACATGAAGGAGAATTCAATAAGTAAAATAAAGTGACCAGGCTCATGAAAAACCATAGAAATAAGGTTGGGCCAATTTTCATATGTATGTGTTGTATACGCTATGTCAGTTTGACACAGCAAAAGTGGTAAACATCCGAGTCCAAGAATAAATGCAATGAAACATACTTGAGTCCAAAAACCATCTCTGACAAACGTGCAGAGCTTTCCACGCCTCTGACCAAAATCCGGGCACTCTTCCAATTCCAGCTGAGAGCATGTAACTGACATAGGTAAGGAACTGGAGTATGTCACTGTGACAAGTCCTGAACAGTGAGCTCAGTTTCTTTCATTGGTTCTGGGGCTTGCTCTTGCGTGTCCTGTTAAGTTTGGTTTTCTGGCGGTTTGGTTTTACAGTGTGATTCATGTATTTTTCTTCTCTGACAAGATACTTTTTCCAAAAGCTACATTTTCCTACTACCCGTTAAGAAGCATTGGCAATGCCCTGGCTGTGGAACCATTTCGACCAGAACAACTGTCAGCATATTTTGAAGGGGGATTTAATTTGTGAGTATAGATTTATTAACTAAGAATGCTGAATTTGCTTAAGATTAAATAATAAGAGCAGGATGGCTTATCTGTACATCCTTTCTCAGAACTCACTTGACTCTGTTTTCTCCTCATAAAGACTGAGGGATCTTTGGTGCATTCAGCATTCAGAGGTTTTTCTTCTTTTGTGATCCATGTTCTTGTCTTAATTTCATGTAGATCAGGAAGTTGAATAATCAGTGACATCCCTAACTAAGTCCCATTGTAACATTTAGTGCTATGGCAGAATGGGACCTCAATATTGCTTTTAACTGAAGGCCTTTGGTTGCAAACCTCTGAACTCCTGAGCAGGTCATAGCTGGGCTGAAGGGTGCAGTTTATGGAGATTCTGTGATACTGGTTCTGTGGGAGTCTGATGGACTGAGAATGGTATGTGTTCCTGCCAATTGGTTAAGAAATCAGGTTTGGCTTGTAACCTGGAGTGGGAAGCAAACTGTTGAAGGGTCTCAAGGAGACAGGCAACATTTGTAGAGGAATGAACAGCCAGTTTTTCGGCTTGAGTCCTTTCATTTGTACTGGGCTGTAAACCGTGAGCTGGGCGATTGAGCACATTTCCAAAAGAGGCAATGTGAGAAGGTCAGATTCAGAAATGCTATACTGAATTTTTGACCCCTAGCCTCTGGATGTACTGGGTCTTGTGGGTGACAATACAGTTACCCATGCTGTGTAGCTTCCTCTTAACTCAGGCTTAGTGAGCAGAATCAGATTTCAGAAGCCATGTAAAACCACGCATTTCCTGACAAATGCCGGTGATATTAAACCTGATTCTGATTCTGGTTCTAATATTTGCTCTGTCTGATAATGGAAGGGAAGAAGCTTTTCCTGGACCATTGAATGTGTGCCGTCAGGTTTCTGCACCTCCTCCTTGATGGAAGCAATGAGAAGAGGGCATGTCTTTGGTGATGAAGGTCCTTAATGATGGATGCCCCCTTTTTGAGCATTGCCTTTTGAAGGTGTTCGTAAGCTGCGGAGGCTATTGCCCAAATGGAGCTGTACGAGTTTACAACTTGCGCAGTTTTTTTCCGATCCTGTGCAGTGGCCCCTTCACAACAGATGGTGATGCACCAAGTTAGAATGCTCTCCTCAGTACACCTTGAGAAATGTGCACATATCTTTGGTGACATACCGAGTTTCCACAGACTCCGAATGAAATGTAGCTGCTGTTGTGCCCAAGGAACACGTGAGGAATATAAAATAACTAATTATTCTTATCATCTGAAATAGCAATATACTTCTGTATTTCCCTGTCAGTGTTAATAACTTTACATTTGTTTGCATTACATGTTGTCAACATGTTCTTGCCTTGCTAATATACTTTTGCAACCTCTTTGTTTTTCTCCCATTGCATGTTAGGGAATGTGATGCTGCTCGGAAGCTAACAATCACTGCCCGGGCTTAATTGCCTTTAAGCCGTACGTACATTATGAACTGCACCTATCCTCATGTTATTCTTTATTGGTAGGGAGTTCAGGTTTTAGACTCAAGAATGATGAGGAAACAGGGTAACACTGTGATGATAGTACAGCTTTTTTGGGAATGTAACAAATGTTTAGAATGGTGGTCTGGGTACCGATCAAGTGGGCTGCTTTTTCTGAATGGTGTTGAATTTTTCAGTGCTGTTCAAAGGTCAAGGTGAATTTATTACCAAAGTAGTATATATGTCAAAGTATACTACCTTAGATTCATTTTTTGCAGACATTTACAGGAGAAAAAGGATTGTCATAGAATTTTATGAAAAACTATACATAAACAGACCAAAATAATAAACACCAATGTGCATAAAGAAGAGTAATTGTGCAAATAAAATAATATTGAGAACATGAGTTGTAAGGAATCTTTGAAATCAAGTCTGTAGGTCATAGAATCAGTTTAGAGTAGCGGTGAGCAGGGCACGGCTTGGATGGTGGGCTGCTGATGCTGATGGTGGATGTTGGAGCTGTACTCATCCAGGCAAGTGAAGAGAATTTCATTAAACTTGTCAAGTGGTTTGTTGTTACTGAAAAAGCTTTGGGGTATCAATGGGTGTGTCACAAGTGACAGGGTACCCAACCTCTGAACTACACTTGTGGTCACCGTATTCATACTGTTAGCTTAACAGATTTTCTGTGACTTTCAAGAAAGTGATGATGGGATGATTTGACGATGGTAATGTTTTTGAATAAGTTATGACACAGTGCTGGATAAGGGACTGTGCTGGATATTGTACCTGTATTTTCTTCAAGACCTTCTTTCCCAACCAGTTCCAAATCATGGAAAAAATCTGATAGTTTATAATCTGTCCCCATGTGTTTGATATCAATTGAATATAGTTGAGGATCAAGACTTGTGTATTCAACCATTCACAAGATGCCACCTCCAGGTTACCTTTTATTCCTACTCTACTTACTGTGATTTTTGATAATTGGTTTATTATTGTCACATGCACTGAGAGACAATATGCATGTCACATATTGGGGTGGTACAAAGGGGAAAGCAATAACAGTCCTGAAATGATCAGGGCTTCGGTCTGAAATATTGACTGTACTCTTCCTAGAAGCTGCCTGGCCTGCTGAGTTCTTCCAGCATTTTGTGTGCTTTGAACAGAATGTAATTACTAAGTAAGTGTAGTGCAGCTGGACAATAAAGTGCAAGGGACGTGAAGATGCAGATATGAGAGCATGAGTTCATCTTTATCATACAGGAGGTTTCAATAGTTTTATAACAGCAGACAGAAGCAGGTAGTATCCATTTTCAAGCTTTTGTATCTTCTGTCTGGTGAAACGGGGTGAAGATAGAATAACTGGGGTGGGAGGTGACTTTGATTATTTTGGCTGCTTTTCCAAGGCGGTGGGAAGGGCAGACAAAGCCCATGGGTAGGGATTAGTGGGGATTGGCTGATTTTTACGATGGACTGAGCCATGTCCACAACTCTTGACGTTTTCTTGCAGACTCGGGTGGAGCAGCGGCCATGCCAAATTGTGATGCATCTTTAAAAATTGGTGTGTGTCAATGGGAACATGTCAAATTCCCTTAGCATTTTGAAGAATTAGAGACACTGGTGTGTTTTCTAGGTCATACTATAGTATCTCGGTGTTCGGGCCAGGACAAGATACTGGTGATATTTATACCAGGGAGCTTGAACCTTTCAATCATCTTCACCTCAGCAACAGTTATACATGCAGGGTGTGTTCACTACCCTGCTTCCTAAAGTCAATGACCGGCTCTTTTGTTTTGCTGACATTGAGCAAAACGTTGTTATCATGACACCATGCCTCTATCTCCTTCTTGAACTCTGTCTTGCCATTATTTGAGATCCAGAGCACTGTGGTGGTATCGTCTGTCAACTTGTAGATGGAGTTAAAGCAGGATCTGGCCACATAGTCGTGAATGTATAAGGATTAAAGTAGGGGGCTAAGGATGCAGCCTTCTTGGGCACCGGTGTTGAGGATAATCATGGGGGAGGTGTTGCTGCTTAACCTCACAGATTGAGGTCAGTTTGCCTGGAAGTTCAGAAGGGAGGTTCTAAGTCCTAGGTCTAGGAGTCTGGAGATGAGCTTCTTAGGAATTATGGAATTGAAGCTGGAGCTGCAGTCGATATATTGAAGTCTAAAGTAGGTATTTATGTAGGTGTCTTTGTTATCCAAGTGCTTCAAAGATGAAGGTATAGCCAGGGAGATGGCATCTCTCTTGGACCTGTTTTTGCAGTAGGCCATTTGCAATGGGTCAAAGTTGTCTGGGATACTGGAGTTGATGTGTACCATGATCAGCCTTTGAAAGCACTTCATGATGGTAGATCTCAGAGACACTGGGTGATAGTCATTGAGGTATGTTACTTTGTTTTCTTAGTTACTGGGTTGACTGTTGTCTCCTTGAGCAGGTCAGAACATCAGATTTAAATAAGGGGAGGCTCACAGTATCTCCAAATACCCCACCATCTGACTCGAGCAGGATCTGAATATATGGCCACAGAAACCATTCAGGCCAGACGCTTTCTCTGGATTCACTTCGCAGACGACAGATCTGACATCTGTCACGGTGACTGTGGGTACATATGTGTCAGGGGCTGTCACGATGGGTAGTGTGATTTCATTGCCTTCTGTTCAAACGGTGCATGGAATGAATTGAGCTCACTGGGGAGAGGAATTATTGTCGGTGACGCTGCTGCTTCATTTTGTAGCCATTTATAGCATGTAAGTCTGCCTCAGCTGACGGCTGCTCTGGGACTGGTATATTGTCTCTTGGCATCCCTGATAGCTTTATGAACCTTGTACCTTGATTTCTTGTGCAGTTCAGGGTCACCTCATTTGAATTCCATTGACTTGAATGTCTTTAGGGACTGGATTTCTTCATTCACCCATGGTTTCTGTTTAGCGAGCACCCAGACTAACCTCTTTGATACTAGACCGCTACACACTTATTGACGAAGTCTGTGACAGTGGTGACATATTCATTTAGTTTAGCCTTAAATATGGGCCAGTCTACTGACTCATCTATTTCCTCATAGCAGCATTGCACGACTTTCTCTAGGGATCTTGCTTTGGTTTCTGCTGGCATACAGGGAGAAGGGGCAGAGCTTGGTGGTCTGATTTACCAAAGAGTGAGTGGAGTTGGATTGGTAGGCATCATTAATGGTTGTGTAGCAATGGTTGAAGGTGTTTGGGCCCCTGGTGGGTCTGATGGTATTTTGGTAAAACTCTCTTGAAGTTGGCATTGTTGCAGTCACCTGCTATGATGAACAGGACATTAGGGTATCCTGTTGATCATGGAGTATGGGGGTGCAGATTTCACATCTGCCTGGAGTGCGTTGTAGACCTCTGTCAGGATATCTGAAGAGAATTCATGTGACAAATGGCATGGTTTAATACATTATATTGCTAATGTGCTATCTGATTCCCACGACACTTTTCTCATATTGCTTTATATGTGATACTTTACCAAATCTATTTGTGCTATATACCTTCCACTGTAGTGCCAGAAATCTTCAAAAGAAATCTGTATCAATTACCCTGTGATGAAGCTGCTCAATTATGTTATGATTTATTTATTGTTTAATCTGTAAAACTATTCTACAATGTGGGGTGTGCTGGAAATCTAAACAAATGCACCCACTGGCATTATGACCATCTCACAGGAAAACCTGGAATGCACAAAATTAGGACCACTTGTATTTATTGTGTTTGTGGTGTTTTCTAATAATAATTGTTTTAGGTTTGTCATTCTTAGTGGACTCCTACTTTGGATTTTATTTATTGACTAGTAAAAATACTTTGTTTAATACTTCTGTTGTTTCTTTTTACTTCATTACAATCTCTTCTCTCTCACCCCGAGGGAACAGTATTTACACTACATATACTAATCTCTACTAATTATATATCAATTGAACTTAGTACAGCTTGTTTTTTAATTTCTTGTTTTTTCAGAGACATCCCATTTTCTCTCTATTTTCTTCTACCACAAAGCCCCAACCCAAATGAATTCTGCAACTCCAGCAGTTATCCCCACTCCCACACCCTAAGCTAAACCTCAGGATCTGTGATATATTGTTGTTTGAGACATGTGGGTAATGCAGAAAACATATGTCAGCTACTTGTCCTCTGCAAACTTATAATTCTTTCTGAGGGACAAAACAAATTCTAGGACCTCTGTCTTCACTGTCTGTATTCTAGTCTGCATTATCAGGAACTATGCAAGGTTCTGGGATATTTAATTCTTAATCATGTTCTCAGATGTTGTGGAGGGGCTTAAGATTGCTTCAGGATGGAGATTGTGCTTTTATCAAATCATCAGTGCCCAACAGCAGTGAAGAAAATATAAATTTTACAATTGTGAGATAAGTTTGCCAACCACCTGTTCGATATTTTGGAGAAGATTAACATCACCAAAGGATAAATGTAAGTTGTTGTTTTGCCAGAGCTTCACCTTCTGGAAATCCAGTTAGCTCTCCTCCTTTGAAACTTTTGGTTGCATCTCCAGCTCTTTTTACCAGTCTCATCTCCTCTTTGACATTAATGATGCTTAATGATGTAAAATGAGAGTCATTTCAGATCTTGACCTCACAGAGTGGTGTTGGGTTCCTATTTTAAAGTTTTGTCGACAAAAATTATATGCACTCAAATGTAAAAAATATGTTAAGTTTTCATAATCATGTGATCATAACAAAATAATTTGGGCTCTCTTGTTACTTATATCTCTGAGGAAAATCTTATTCAGCTTATCTCTGTGTTTTTCATTCTTTGAGTGAAGTTAGTTCTATAAGTATGCATAGATACATGCTTACCACAGATTCTTCTTTTCTCTTTTGATCTTTTCATAACTTGGTCTTTATTTTAATTACTTGCAGTGCAAGAATGGTGACCATGAAAAACGTACTGCTTATTTCCTAATGAGCGAATTACTCAATAACTAACACTGTTTTCTCTCCACCTAGAGATCTCATTGCAGAGCATGACGTTATGCAAAGTCAGAGGCTTTTTCCTAGGGCTGAAGTGGCTAACATGAGAGGGCACAGTTTTAAGGTGCTTGGAAGTAGGTACAGAGGAGATGTCAGGGGTACATTTTTTACACAGAGAGTGGTGAGTGCGTGGAATGGGCTGCCGGCGATGGTGGTGGAGGCTGATATGATAGGGTCTTTTAAGAGACTCCTGGATAGATACATGGAGCTTAGAAAAATAGAGGGCTATGGGTAACCCTAGGTGATTGCTAAAGTAAGTACATGTTCAGCACAGCATTGTGGGCCAAAGGGCCTGTATTGCGCTGTAGCTTTTCTATGTTTCTATGCCTGGAAGCACTGCCAGAATTCCCATTCACAAATGCTGGGCTTGTGGCTCCTGTGGGATCTCACATGCAGAAACCAGCTTTCTAGTGATCACTTCAATATTACTTAAAGGGGTCTTGCCTGATCTAGACTTGTCCCATAAAGTCTGGTTAGGGCAACCCATCTCAGGTAGTTCCCCTTTAGGGGAAATACTCACTGGCTTGGCCCTGTTTCCTTGAAGCTATCAAATGGTCTGCTAACTGACTCCCTACCTACCTGTTAAGTTGAATGTGATTGGATACGACAAGCATTGACTCCCCCACACCCCACCCCCAGCAATAAAACCTCAGGTGATCACCAGCCTCAACAACCTCCCCGGTCACTGATACATCACCTCCTACCGATTCCATTCCCACCCCTCCATATTCTTTGACAGCCATCTTTGCTCTGACCTTGTGAGCAAATTTCACCCTGATCGCTCTGCCGGCCTCTGGCATTGACTCCTTTGGTGTTTCCAATCCCTGACTCCATCTACCAATCATTTCCAATAAATCTCCCATCCCAATTATCAACACCCAAGCCCTTGTGTACCACAGAACTACAGGTCTGGCCCAAAGTATTCATGTTAAACACCCTCTTCAGTGTTGCTTTTAAATTTTGAAGTGATTGGATTTTAATGGCTACAGAATTGTATCTGCCAATTAAAGAATTAAGGCCAAGAAATTGAAGGGTGCCTAGAAATCTGCATTACTCAAGGGCAAGCTGCTTCCAAATCTAGAGGCATATGAGTTCCGGGGTGTAGTGGCTTACAGAATTGGCCTCATATACTTGAAAGCTTTTTATTCACAAGTTCCGCCTTTCAGAACATGCAAAGGGAAACAACCCGTTTATCAGGCTGGGTCCTGGTTTCAGGTACACAAGAAGGGAGGCCGGGACTAGAGAGGAGTGTCAGCTGAGGTTTTTGTTTGGGGAGGGGGTGAATGGCTTTGAGATCATGCTGAGTCAGGGAGCTACTGTTTACAGCTTGGCAGTGATGTAGTCTGCTGGAGGTCACCGAGAGGGATAGGAATAGAATGCAGGAGCAGGGTTGTGCTGGAGCTTGGTGAGGGGTTGGCCGGGGAATGCTTGGGGAATGTGATTGGGACACCATTGTCAAACAGGCTTGGAGCTACTTTTTCTCTGGTAATGCCTGAACTCCCCCTCTGAACCTTGCCACCGCTCTACCTCTCCATCTTAAGAGATAATTTTTAGAGCATACTTTTGATCCACTGTCTCTCAGTGGCTGAGCTTTGTTTATTTTCTTGAAAACATTCCCTTAAAGCACCTTGTTGTTGTGATAAGAGTGCTATATAAATGCACATTGCTCTTCATAATCTTGCCCCGCTCCATTTCCGAACTTCCAGTGGACTTCTTATTCTGTTCCTTTCTGCATTCACCGCCCCCCTTTCCCTTGCCCCTCCACTGGTGGTTAAAAGTCAAATTCCTTCCTTAACCTTTCTATGCCCTTCTGCCTTTCTGTATCATTGGAAACATTCCCAAAGTGCCATCTGTTCGACCTTGGCTGAATGGCAGCGCTCGCAGCTTCATGCCACTCCTGACACCTGAGCATACAGCCGAG
Source organism: Hemitrygon akajei (assembly GCF_048418815.1). Lineage (NCBI taxonomy): Eukaryota > Metazoa > Chordata > Chondrichthyes > Myliobatiformes > Dasyatidae > Hemitrygon > Hemitrygon akajei. The sequence continues at coordinate 71,599,087 of NC_133135.1, read as the reverse complement.
GTTGACACTCTCAGTACAGCACTGCGGGAGTCCTCAACCACCAGAAGCTTTACCTTTCCAGCGAGGCGTTGAACTGAGCCCCAGTTCAAATGGACTTAACGATCCCGTGACATCAATGATTACATTCCCCCTGATTGGTTACTCTAATTACCATATGTGGCTGGCACAAGGCTACATTTATTGCCCATTCCTAGCCAGGAAAACTTTTTTCACCATAACAAGCTCAGTGATTTGATATGTGGCGAAAATCTGGAGGATTTTGATTTGGTAACGTTAAAAGAGTAGGTATACGTGTCCACATTAGGATGGAGTGTAGCTTGAAAGGCAACTTCCTGTTCTTTCTGTATGCCCTGGTGGTTGAGGTTGCAGCAGAGACCACTGTTGATGTCAGCCTTGCAACGAATAGTTCCTTTGAGGGACTGGTATCAGCAGATGCTGAGATCAGCAGCATTCAAACTGACCTCACTGCTCTGAGCGACATTGAGGTTCTTGAGATAGGGTTGTAGGGCTGCACACTTCAAATGAGCCCTAAGAGTTATATCCCATTCTTACCTACAGGCTTTCAGATTAGATAGAACCTTCTAGTGGCAGGAAAACTAGTCACTCTGCAAGATACAGGGTTTTAGCTTAGCTCTTTTACTTACGATGTTTCTACGGATGTCCTTGACACGTTTCTGGCCATTAATAGCTTCCTGGTATTTGTAAATGTAGTGTCTTTGAAGTTTAAGTGGGAATTGTCTGGGATTCTACTCTTGTTTTGGAAGTTCAATATTTTTTACATTTGAAACATGAAAGATATGTGTCACTTGATAGCTGAAAGCCAAATATTACACACGGCTTGCTGTAGATTGGCTTGGGGCTTTTCACATGCAGAGGAGAGGTGAATGCAGTTGCACATCATACCTTCAAAACTAAACCCTGTTCAACATTGTTGTTTTAATAAAAAGGACCTATTTGGATTGTGGAGACATCTCTGAGAGAGGCTGACCTGTCTGAGTGATCCTGTGGCAATGACAAAACCTCTTTGTGTTGGGTATGACTCTGGACATTGACGTTGAATATGTTCTAGTTCCTTCCATTTTGCAATAGTTCCTTGGAGAGCTACATCATGGGCACTAGCTTCTCCACCATCGAGGACAGCTTCAAAAGGTGATGCCTCAAGGAGGCGGCACCAATTTTTAAAGACCCTACCATCCAGGCCAGGCCCACTTCTCATTACTGGCATAAGGGAGGAAGTACAGGAGCCTGAAGGCACACATTCAATGTTTTAGGTAAACTTCTTCCCCTCTGCCATTAGATTTCTGAATGGTTCATGAAACCATGGACACTACCTCAGTATTTTGGTCTGCTAATGAACTACTTATTTATTTAGTTTTTATATTTCTTATTGCAACGTATGGTACTTTTCATAAGTATTGCATTGGAGTCCTGCCACAAAACAACAAAGTTCATGTCATACGTCGATGATAATAAATCTGATTCTGATCTTATTTTGATTCTGGAGCCATGCTTTGTCCAATAAAACTTTGATACTGAGGGTAGTTACTCTTGTCATCCCTCGGTATTGAGCTCATACATCTCAGTGATGAATAATGGAATCATAAGACCATAAGATATAGGAGTAGAAGTAGGCCATTAAGCCCATCGAGTCTGCTCTGCCATTCAATCACAGGCTGATCCAATTCTTCCAGTCACCTCCACTCTCCTTCCTTCTCCCCATACCCTTTGATGCCCTGGCTAATCAAGAACCTATCTATCTCTGAATCAATAGTTTTTGCTGAAAGTAAAATGGTGAACAAATGTTAAAAAAAGACAGTGGGGTTGACCAACTCCACCCCTCCACTGATGAAACAGAGAAGGCCAATACAGCAACAATTGGCTGCAATAATCGGTCTCTTTGATCACTTTCGTTATACACGTAATGTGTCTACAAGCATGGGCATGTGCTACTCTCTGTACCTATGTGTGTAGATATGTTTCTTGGACAGGAGAATCGTGTGGTATTCCTACTTTGTAACAATGTAATATGGTTTGTAGTAGAGCTTGAGGGCTCAACGTGCACATAGGTCAAGTGCTTTGACTTGCAGATAAACCACTTCATCTTTTCATAAGTGTACCACATACCTTAATGTATTTATGGAAGCATTACAAATTGATAATATGGCAACTTTCCATTAGTGATAAAAGTTGAAGGATGTTGCTCACTTTTGTGTGGTAAATGTTGAATGATCTAACAGCATCAGGACTGAATATTTTGCTGAGGTTTCTTTCAACAAATTGCATGGAATCTTGTTTGTTTAAGGCATTGATTCTCAATGGGGGCGGTTATGTGTTCTAAGGGGGGGTGGGGAAAATAGAAGTTATTGAGGGTGTTCAAGATTCTTGGGGGGTGGGGGTGGGCAATAAACGGCATCCTAACTGTGGCACTATAATTATTGAGACCTTATGTGATTGGTCAATGATGCTGATTGGAATAGTATAAAGGTAGGTTGTCAAACACCAGCTCTATCCCAACTAGCATGCAGATTCCAATCTGATTCCTTGTTAATGTAATTTTCACAGTTGTGATCATCTTAATCTTTGTCTCGCCGTTCCTTTCTGTGCTGCTGCTATCATTCCCTCCATATCAACTCACTGCCATTGTTAATGTCTGATAGGCATTCCCAATTTCTGCTAACTTTTTATTTTAATTTAGCCCTATTAACGATAGATAAATACATATGGTGCAAACTCTGTGTGTCTGAAGACGGTGAAGCCTTGAGTTCTACTCCTGATAAGAAACAGAAACTACAGAAAGTGCGTCAATACAATGTTACACACCTGGAGTGTGGGTTTATTCTGTTCCTGTCAGATTAGCGACACAAATACGCCTCATCTGTACACTGTACTGTCTAATGAAGCCATGAAACCATCAAGATTGCAGGAACTCTTCTGTGAAAGACACCCTAAAAAGGCTACTTATGGAATTACTCAGTTCCAGAAGATGAAAGAAACATTCGAAAAACATTGCACACTCACGTCATTTGCCAAGAAAGCTAAAAATGATGTTGATAGTAGTCTCATTGATGTGTGGAAAATCTCACACAATAGGTGAAAGATTAATAGTGCCCGCTGTTTCAGAGGTGCTCACCACTGTTCTCAAAATGGATATCAGTATCTTAAAATCAATTCCTCTGAGTTATAACTCGGTAGATCCACATATTGACAAAATGAGTGGAAAACATTGATTATCAACTATGCATAGAGATGAAAAACACAGAATTTGGGATACAACTGGATCAGTTTACTGTGCGAAGCAAGGAGATATTGCTAATGGCATATGTACTGTTTATCAAAAATAGAGAAAAATTATGAAGGTATTCTCTTTTGTAAAAAGTTAAAAACAAATATCAGTGGAGAATCAATCTACAACAAGCTTAAAATGTATATTAAGGACAAAAGTATTTCAATTAGGAACATGATTTCTTGTGCAACAGATGGAGTACCATGTATTACAGGTCACCGTGCTGGTTTAGTGGCATTTATGAAAAAAGAAATTCCAAGCCTGTTGCAATCCATAGTGTAATTCATCGTCAGCAACGTGCCGCCAAAAATCTCAGCCAGTGCCTTTTTTTCAAGCAAGACTCTTATAATATCTTGTAATATCTGTTCTCAACAACATTAAAGCTCATTGATTAAATAGCAGAGTATTTTGCCATTTATACCATGATAACGATGAAGAGTTTAAACACTTGCTTCTTCACATTGAAATGCATTGGCTGTGAAAAGGCTGCTGCTTAAAACATTTCTTTGATCTTTTTAGCACTGTTGAATTTTTGCTAAAGCCAACAAGAGCTTTGGAAACAAGACTGAACCTTTACATGGAGATGTGGCATACCTAGCTGATCTCTATGACAAAATGAACATTCTAAATATGAAACTGCAGGGTGAGAATTTCAATTTTGCAGTGTCCACTTTTACCAGAATGTTGGAAATATATAAGCAAAACATTGGGAGAAGAATGCTTTCACAGTTTCCTTGTATGGAAAGTATGGCACTCCATTTCATAGACAGTGATTTGCAAGAGTACTGCTTACACCTGCGGTCACTGAAGAAGGATTTTCAGAATCAATTCAAGGATTTGAACAATCTGGAAATTCTGGACTGGATAATTAACCCATTTATTTTCAAGACAGAAGAAGGGAAAGGGAGCTTGCAAGAAGAAATTATCAAAATTCAGAATGATGAAGAAGCAAAAGTGCTTTTCAAAAATGTTGGCTTTTGTGATATGTGGCTACACTGTCAAATGAAGGTTCCTGGTCTTTGGAGAAGAGCCAAACTACTTTTCAGTGCATTTCCATCCTCTTACTTGGTTGAAAGAGGCTTCAGTACAGTGAACCACATACTTATAAAAACAGAAACTACTTGGACATTGTTAGGCATTTGTTGTTGCAACTTAAACTAGTTGTTTCAGCTCTTGCTAAAAACCATCAAGCTCAAGGATCACGTTGATATTGAAGCTGCTGTGCAGTGCACAGGTACTGTGTAAGCCAGGTTTAAAGGTGAACAAAAAATAAAAGCAGAATCATTTTTCCCATGTTAGCGTATGTTAGGCATGTTTTTAGTCTGTGAGGCACTGGAAAGTATATTGTGCCTAAGAGGGAATTTGGCAAGTATAAAGGTACTTGTGGGGGGGGGGGGGTGGTGTTGCCAAGTATGAAAGATTTTCGGGGAGTGGTTTGTGCTATAAAAGGTTGGGAAACACTGGTCTAAGGCCTCCTCTTGGACGAGTGAATGTGCACAGTACAGAGGACCACAGTGGCCCAGCACTTCTTTAGTACTGAGCAATCTCACCCACAGTAGCCTGCTGAGTAACAGTATAATAACATGGCCAGTTCAACTGACTATCTCAGTGCTGATCTTGCCATCTATTTAGCTTATTATTCATTTGAGTGTATATGTTCTTCAAAGCAATGGAATAATTTTCTCATTGGACATAGGAACACACAAATTATACAGACCCAACCATGTTATATTGCTCATAGTTACCTGCAGGATGCTGTAGTTTGATTACGTAAGCAATATTAAATGGTTTTCTTTCTTTATTTATTTGTCTGACTCTGGCATCAGTGGCAAGGACAGCTTTTATTTCTCATGTCCCAGGGCCCTTGAGATGATGGATGTGAGACAGGCCCTTAAACCACAACAGTTGTCTGGTGCTGTTCCAGAATTTTAACCAGCAACATGATGGTGCCTGACTTGAAGGGGAACTTTAAATTTTCAAGAAGGTGCTGACTATGTCCTACTTAGTGGTAAAGGTCCTTAGTGGTAAAGTCTCAGTCCTGACGAAGGGTCTCGGCCCAAAACATCGACAGTGCTTCTCCTTATAGATGCTGCCTGGCCTGCTGTGTTCCACCAGCATTTTGTGTGTGTTGCTTGAATTTCCAGCATCTGCAGATTTCCTCGTGTTTGCTAGTGGTAAAGGTTGTGGGTTTGTGAGTTGTTATTGGTGTACCCTGGTTGAGTAAATACCCTATGTTTGGTAGATGGTATACACTATAGTCATTCATTCATGGGGTGATTAATGGATTCGAAGTTCATTATTATCAAAGTACATACGTAATTGATAGGTAGCTGTGCACTGACACATCAAGTTGGCAATGAGAATGGGATCTGAACCTATGGGTGCAGAGTACCCAAAAGAGGCTACTGTCCAAAAGACTCCTAGCCTTAGAACAGGCATTGACCGTTGCAGTATCATTCCAGACTGCAGCAAAGGATGCATCAGAACTACAGAAAAGGTTAGATTGTGAAATGCACAAAATGTCCCTGAATGGTGCAAAGATCCAAAGATGTTATCAATGTGGCAAATCCTCCCATGACGCAAATGACTGTTTGTTCAAAGAAAAAGTGTGCAGGAAGTATCACAGACAAGGTCACACAGAGAGAGTGTGCAAGGCAGACAAAAAGCACAACCGAGTGAAAAGTCTCAAACACAAAACTAAGGAAATGCATAAAGTTACCGAATTTAAAAAAGAATCAGACAGCCTAGAGTCTGAAAATGAGAGCCATCATGCCTAGAACTGCATGGTATAACTGAAGCAGATCACAAAATCATCTGGATCACAATAGGTGTGTCCGGTGTAAAACTGAAAGTGGAACTGGACCCAGGGTCAGTTTTACTTAATTTCAGAAGCTGACTACAACAGACTGTTTTCTAAGTTACCATTAGAGAAGACCTCAGCGATGCCAAAGGCGTACACAGGCAAAGAAGTGCCTCCCAAAGGCAAACCAAAAGTGAATGTGACATACGGAGGCTAAACACAGCAGTTAGGGTTTTGTGGTGAAAAGCGGAAGGCCAGCACTTTGCGGACGTGAATGATTGAGAAAAATCCATCTAAACTGGCACTCAATCAAAGCCCTCAGTGTGGCATCAACAGGTAATGACAACCCAAATGGTAGCACTAACCAGAGACTGGCACAGCTACTTAAAGTTGATGAGAAGATTTTTAAGAAGGGGATCAGTAAAATCAAAGGCATGAAGGCCAGAGTTGACTTGAATGAAGCAGCAACTCCAAGATTTCACAAAGTGTGTCCATTGCCTAACAAACTACATCCAAAGGTCAATGCTGAACTGCAGAGTTTGGAGGCTTCTGCAATTCTCTCCAAGGCTGAGTGGAGTGAGTGGGCCAAGTTCATTGTCCTGGTGGTCAAGAAAGGGAAGGCCAGAGCTGTTTGCATATATGGGGATTTCAAAGTGAGCAACAACAACTCAGTGCTGGGTACTGTGCAGTATCCTCTGCCGTGAATAGAAGACATTTTTGCATCTTTGACATATGGGGAGAGGTTTTCAAAGATTGACTTGCCACAAGCCAATCTGCAAATGGAGATTGAGGAGCCATGCAGGAAGTTCCTCACAATCAACACTCACAAGGGACATTCCAGTACTGTTGTCTCGTCTTTGGTGTCGCATCAGCTTCTGCAATTCAGCAAAGTGCAAGTGCTCTATAGTATCTCAGGAACAAAATGTTATCTTGATGACATCATCACGACTGGCAAACATGATGAAGAAAACCTCTAGAATCATGGTAAAGTGCTTACCAGGCTGACTGAGTATGGTCTGTGTGCAAAGAGAGAGAGTTTTTCAAGAATGAAATCTCATATTCTGGGCATGCCGTTGACAAGCATGACCTGCATAAGTCACAGGAGAAGATTGAAGCAGTGCTGTAGGCACCCAAACTAGAAAATGTGTCATAATTCAGGACGTACAGGATGAACTGCTCACCCAATATGACCTATCCCTGCCCATCAGACTGGTAGGTAATGCATCCACTTATGGAATTGGAGCTGTTTTGTCACACACTTTTAACGATGGATCTGAATACCTGATTGCATTTGCCTCAAGATCACTGATGAGCGCAGAACACAGCTATGCACAGATGACCGAGAGTCTAGTATTTGGAATAAAGAAATTTCACCACTACCTCTGTGGACAAAGATTTATGGTAGTGACAGCCCACCAGCCTGTTGTGTCCATTTTCAGTCCCAGGAAGGGAATTCCAGTGATGTCTGCTACTCGGTTACAATGCTGGGCTCTATTCCAAGGAGCCCACTCTTATAACAAAGAGTTCAAGGGTACCAAACAACGTAGCAATGCTGATGGCTTGCCACGTCTTCCACTACTGACAACTGAGAAGAAAAGTCTTCATTCTGTGACCCAGCATAAGTGTTCCATACTGCATTTGGTGGACCAGTTGCTGGTAACAAATTCCACAATACAAAGAGAAACAAGTAATGACCTGACATTGTCATTCCACAGGTCGAGAAGCATGACGAGAATATTATCATTGACAAGACACCTGCCAAACCTGATGTCACTGCACAGGTTCAGAGGTACAATGAGAATGTTATTGTTGATAAGAAGCCTACCAAACGTAATGCCACTCTATAGGTCCAGAGGTGCTATCCTAAAAGAAACAGAGCACCACCCAACAGACTGAACCTTTAGAACTGTGAAGATAATTATGGAACGTTATTGTGACAGAATGTTTATTTGGAATATAGGTTTGTGAAAGGGAAATTGAATGTTTTGTCCACATACAGTTTTATGGTGCATTAATCTAAATGAGGAGGAAGTGTAATGTATGGATCTTTTCCTTTTAGAGCAATGACAGCCCCCCAGCACTACATATTGATCTGTTGTCTGTGCAAACGCCGTTGTCTAGGCATGCACATTGTTTTTCTTTCTCCCTCTCTCCCCCCTCACCCACCAATGTGAATACAGCAGTTAAAGCCATTTCCCGTGTGAGGGCTTTTATTTAATTGATATGTAGTTGTGCACAGACACATCATAGATTAACTGGCTGGGGTACTCACCAATATCCTTAACTTCTCACTGCAGCAGTCTGGGGTACCCACCAGCTTTAAGTAGGCTTCAGTTACATCAGTGCTAAGAAAAATGTGATAACCTGCCTCAATGACTATCATTCAGTAGCACCTACAGTTGGGGTCAGAAGTTTACATACATTTAGGTTGAAGTCATTAAAACTCCTTGTGTAACCCTTCCACAGATTTCATATTAGAAAACTATAGTTTTGGCAAGACATTGAGGACATCTACTTTGTGCATGACATGAGTAATTTTTCCAGCAATTGTTTACAGACAGATTATTTCACTTTTAATTGACTATATCACAATTCCAGTGAGTCAGAAATTTACAAACAAAATCAAAACGAGTCAGCCAAGACCTCAGAAAAAAAAATTGTGGACCTCCACAAGTCTGGTTCATCCTTGGGAACAATTTCCAAATGCCTGAAGGTACCACGTTCATCTGTACAATCAATAGTACGCAAGTATAAACACCATGGGACCACGCAGCCGTCATAACGCTCAGGAAGGAGACGCATTCTGTCTCCTAGAGATGAACGCACTTTGGCGCAAAAAGTGCAAATCAATCCCAGAACAACAGCAAAAGACCTTGTGAAGATGCTGGAGGAAACAGGTAGACAAGTATCTATATCCACAGTAAAATGAGTCCTTATTGACATAACCTGAAAGGCTGTTCAACAAGGAAGAAGCCACTGCTCCAAAACCGCCATAAAAAAGCCAGACTACAGTTTGCAAGTGCGCATGGGGACAAAAATCTTACTTTTTGGAGAAATGTCCTCAGGTCTGATGAAACAAAAATTGAATTGTTTGGAGGGAAAAGGGTGAGGCTTGCAAGCCGAAGAACACCATCCCAACCGTGAAGCATGGGGGTGGCAGCATCATGTTGTCGGGGTGCTTTGCTGCAGGAGGGACTGGTGCACTTCACAAAATAGATGGCATCATGAGGAAGGAAAATTATGTGGATATATTGAAGCAGCATCTCAAGACATCAGCTCAGTCGCATATGGGTCTTCCAAACGGACAATGATCCCAAGCATACCTCCAAAGTTGTGGCAAAATTGCTTAAGGACAACAAAGTCAAGGTATTGGAGTGGCCATCACAAAGCCCTGACCTCAATCTGATAGAAAATTTGTGGGCAGAACTGAAAAAGTGTGTGCGAGCAAGGAGGCCTACAAACCTGACTCAGTTACACCAGTTCTGTCTGGAGGAAAGGAACAAAATTCCAGCAACTTATTGTGAGAAGCTTGTGGAAGGCTACCCAAAACCCAAGACCCAAGTTAAACAATTTAAAGGCAATGCTACCGAATTCTAACAAAGTGAAATGTAAACTTCTAATCCCTGGGAATGTAATGAAAGAAATAAAAGCTGAAATAAATCATTCTCTCTACTATTATTCTGACATTTTGCATTCTTAAAATAAAGTGGTGATCCTAACTGACCTAAGACAGGGAATGTTTTCTAGGATTAAATGTCTGAAATTGTGAAAAACTGAGTTTAAATGTATTTGGCTAAGGTGTATGTAAACTTCTGACTTCAACTGTACATCCACGGTGATGGATTGCGCTGAGAGATTTTTGACGAAATATATCAGCTCCTGCCGGAGAAGTGACCTGGATTTGCTTCAATTTGACTCCTGGCACAACAGGTCCACAGCAGATGCTATTTTATTGGGTCTTTACTCAACTCTGGAACATCTGTACTGTGAAGATGCATACAACAGGATGCTCTTCATCATATACATCTCAGCATTCAATACTATTATCCCTTCAAAACTAATCAATAAGCTTTGACCTTGGCCTTAGTACCTTCTTGTACAATTGGATCTCTGGTATCCCCAGGGGAAGACTCCAGTCAGTTCAGATTGGTAAAAACATCTTCTCCCCAATCTCCATCAGCACAGGTGCACCCCAAGGCTGTATGCTTAGCCCCCTTCTTTATTTACTTTATACTTATGAGTGTGAAGCTAAGCATAGCTCCAATGAAATATTTAAGTTTGCTGATGACACCACTCTTGTTGGCCAAATCAAAAGTGCGATGAATTAACATTCTGTATAGAAGGGAGATTGAAAATCTACCTGATTGGTGCCACAACAACCTCTCACTCAATGTCAGCAAGATCAAGGAACTGATTACTGACTTCTGGAAGAGGAAACCAGTGGTCGATGAGTCAGTCTTGATTGGGGATCAGAGGTGGAGAGTGTCATGTATTTAATATTTTAGTAATTGAGTTGTATTGTAAATATAGTGATTGATAAAGCATTTGATGCCTGGTTAAATAGTTCATTATTGGATATATGTAAAGGTACACGAATGGCATATGTCATTATGCCCCTATGTCATATGTGCGTGCCTTGCTAAAGTGAAAACAAAGTACACAAGTTTATCCCCGGGGTTTTTTGATTAGTTTTGGAGCTACAAAACATAACATGACAACAAGGAAGTTTTAAACGAAACTGAAATTACTCCCTAACTGCTGAAGTACAGAGAGACATTTGAGTTTTGAAAAAGTGCAGTGAGATGTTTGAATTAAAACAAAAGGTGCAGCTCATGTCTCTGAGGAAAAGAGATGGTCAAGCAAATAAAAAGGTAGAAAACAGACAAAATTCAGAGATTCATAACAGTGAATACTGGGTGATAATATTAATAAATGAAAATAAGCAGGAAGATAAATGTGTTTGATTACACAGAAGATAACTGGTTGATATATAATGAGTGAATTGAGCAGTAGTTTAAAGCAAATGAAATAGTCAATGAAAAGTGATTGTTAGTTATGCTGAGTGCATTGGATAAAAAGGCATACAGTTTGCAAAGAAATTTAATTACTCCAACCAAACTGGCTAAAATTAGCATTGCTGATATCATAAAAGTAACACAGGAACATATAGAACTAAAACCATTGTTGACTGGAGAACTGTTTAGGTGTCATAAGCAGAATCAAAAGAAAGGAGAAGCCATTGCAACTTACAAGGCCAAATTGAAGAGATCATCTGAGTATTGTCAGATGGGCTTAATGATGCACTGAGAGACCATTTAGTTTGTGGAATCTTACAATAAATAATTCAAAAACGACTACTAACTGAAGCAACCCACATTTAAAAGAGCAGTTGAAATCTCTATAACATTGGAAACCTCAGCCCGAGGTGCATTTAATTTGCAGTCAGGAATGCAATTGAGTGTTAAAAAGACTAAACAGAAACCTACACGTACAAAAGCTGGATGAACTCAGCAGGTCAGGCAGCATCTGTTGAAATGAGCAGTCAATGTTTCGGGCCGAGACCCTTTGTCAGGACCTGTCGGTCTCGGCCCGAAACATTGACTGCTCATTTCAACAGATGCTGCCTGACCTGCTGAGTTCATCCAGCTTTTGTACATGTTGATTTGACCACTGCATCTGCGGTGTGCTTTGTGTTTACTAAACAGAATCCTGCCTGGCTGAACAAATTGTGCTAGGGTTGTGGCGGGGGCTCATGTACACCAGACTAATGCAGATTTAAAGGTGAAATTTACAGAAAATGCAACAAAGTAGAACACATACAGACAAGCGTGTTAGGCAGACAAAAATGAAAAATCTACAAAGCAAAGAGAAAAAGATAAAAAATCTAGATGCAGTTTCAAAAGGAGTCCTAAACTGCATCTGATAATGATGAGAGTGACACAGGAATGATTAGCCTTGAGATTTACAATGTGAAAACTGACAGGAGTCAAACAATATGGCTTACACCAGCAATGAACAGCAAATTAATTAAAATGGAATGAGACACTGGCTTGGCTGTTTCAGTCATTCCACAAAATAAGTTTAAATGGCATTTTAAAGATTCTGAACTGAAGCCTGTAGATATCTAACCAAGAACTTATACTGGAGAAAAGATAACTCCTGTTCAATTACATTTGTAAAAGTGAAATACAACAATGAACAAACCAGATCTGGCTTGTGCGTAAAAAGAGGAGGGCCTGCATGTGGGGTCATCAGCGTTACCTGGAAGACATAATAGTTACTGGTAGGGATAATAAGGAACATCTCCAAAATCTTAAGACAGTTAAAAAAAAATCAGAAGATTATGGGCTTTGAGCATGATGCAACAGAAGTGAATTCTTTAAATCAAGCATCATTTACTGTGGTCATGCCATTGACACATAAGGATTATGCAAGTGTACTGAGAAAATTCAAGCAGTGGTGGATACCCCTCGGCCAAAGAGTGTATCATATTTGCAGTCCTTTTCAGGATTTGTTATTTATCATAACAGGTTCCTGCCCAGTTGGGCTACTGTGCGCCACCTCTTATACTCATTGCTACTGGTCGGGACAAAATGGCAATGGAAAGTGTGAGGTGACTTTCCAAAAGACAAACAAAATGGTGACATCAGATACTGTGCTCACACATTATGATCCTCATCGTTCAGTGGACTTTTTGCCTTATGGTGTAGGTGCACTCATGTCACATGTTATGATGGAAGTGAACGTCCCATAGTATTTGTATTACATTACCTTTCTGATGCAGAGAAAATTATCTACAGATTGACAGAGAGGCCTTGAATCTGGTTTGGGGTGTAAATCATTTCAACCAGTTCTTGTATGGGAGAGGGTTTACCCTCATTACTGATCATCAAACACTAGTGTCCATTTTCAATCCACAGATGGGTGTTCCACTGACAGCAGCAGCACAAGTACAGAGATGGACACTATTTCTCGAAGGACACAATTACAAGATTGAATTCAAGAGGATGTCTAATCATGGAAATGCTGATGGATTATCCTGTTTATCCTCGGAAAAGGAAATACCAGAACATTTTATAAAAGAGGACTCTCTTCTTGACTTAGTCTCCCTAATGTACATTGAAACAATTCCGGTTCCCCCATTTTTACCAGTGCTGGGATAAACTTATCTTGGATGGAGGTTGCCTTATGGGGGCATTGAGAGTTGTTGTACCATCCAAGCTGAGAGCTGAAGTGTTGGAGGAGTTACATGCTGGACATCTGGGCACGATCAAAATGGAAGTGTTGCCTCGTAGCTTTGTTTGGTGGCCTGGGATAGATCAGCAGATCGAGCAGCTTGCCATGCACTGTTCAGGATGTGAACACATCCAAGGGGAAAGGTGTCCAGGGCAGTCAGAGCTTCTTCCTGCAGTCAAAGAGTTAACTCCTATAACCACCGCAGAGGAGGCTCCCAGGTCTGAGCTTGTCTCACAGCCACAACTCTCACCTGCCAAGCAGAGTGACCACTCCCACCACCACTCCCCAACCTCACCATGTCTGGAAAAATGTTATTCCACAAGAGTAAGAAAGCCTCTAGACTGATTCAATCTTTAAGCCTGACTGGGACAATTAAATGTTTACTATGCTGTGAATATTTATATAGTAGTTGCATCATATAGTGTACTGTGTATGTATGTGTGCATATGTGTGTGTATATATAGATATATATATTTATATAAAATAACAAGAGAGGAATACATCACATATTTGAGTTGAGATGCATTCTACATTGTGTTGGAGTTTATAGCTCAGCAGGGTGGAGTGCTGTATATGTAATATATCAGTAATATTTGAGCAATATTTTAAATATATTCTTTGATTAATCATTCTTTGTATGTTTAAAATAATTCATTATGGATTGTATGTGAATGCCACATGTCATTACACCACTATGTCAGATGTGTATGCTCGCTAAAGTAAAAATGAAGTCCAGTGCCTATAAAAAGCATTCACTACCCCCCCCCCCCCCATGGAAGTTTTCAAGTTTTATTGTTTCACAACATTGAATCACAGGATTTAATTTGTTTTTTTTTGACACTGATCAACAGAAAAGACTCTTTTGTGTCAAAGTGAAAGCAAATTCCTCTACATTTATTACAATTATTAAACCAGAAAATGAATGATTGCATAATTACTCACCCCCTTCAAGTCAGTATTTAGTAGATGCACCATTGGTAGAAATTACACCTTCAAGTCTGTGTGGATAGGTCTCTATCAGCTTGCACATCTAGACAGTGCAATTTTTCCCCATTCTTCTTTACAAAACTGCTAAAGTTTGGTCAGATTGCTCTGGGATCGTGAGTGAACAGCCCTCCCCAAGTCTAGTCACAAATGCTCAGTTAGACTGAGGTCTGGGCTCTGACTTGGCCACTCCAGGACATTAACTTTATTGTTTATATGCCATTTTTGTGTAGCTTTGGCTTTATGCTTGGGGTCATTGTCTTGCTCGAAAACAAATCTTCTCCCAAGTCACAGTTCTCTTGCAGACTGCATCAGGTTTACTCCAGGGCTTCCCTGCGTTTTTCTGCATTCATTTTACCCTCTTTCTTTACAGGCCTTCCAGGGCCTGCTGCAGTGACGTATTCCTACAGCAAAATGCAGCCATCACCACACTTCACGGTAGGGTTGGTGTGTTGTTGATTATAGACAATAGACAATAGGTGCAGAAGTAGACCATTCGGCCCTTCGAGCCTGCACCGCCATTCTGAGATCATGGCTGCTCATCTACTATCAATACCCGGTTCCTGCCTTGTCCCCATATCCCTTGATTCCCCTATCCATAAGATACCTATCTAGCTCCTTCTTGAAAGCATCCAGAGAATTGGCCTCCACTGCCTTCTGAGGCAGTGCATTCCACACCCCCACAACTCTCTGGGAGAAGAAGTTTTTCCTTAACTCTGACCTAAATGACCTACCCCTTATCCTTAAACCATGCCCTCTGGTACTGGACTCTCCCAGAATCTGGAACATATTTCCTGCCTCTATCTTGTTCAATCCCTTAATAATCTTATATGTTGCAATCAGATCTCCTCTCAATCTCCTTAATTCCAGCGTGTACAAGCTCAGTCTCTCTAACCTCTCTGTGTTAAGACAGTCCGGACATCCCAGGAATTAACCTTGTGAAGCTACGCTGCACTTCCTGTACAGCCAGGATGTCCTTCCTTAACCCTGGAGACCAAAACATGTGCAGGGTTTGACTTACACCAAACATAGCATTCAGTCTGACGGCCAAAAAGCTCAATTTTGGTTTCATCAGACCATAAAGCCTTCTTCCAGCTGACTTCAGAATCTCCCAAATGCCTTCTGGCAAACTCTAGCTGAGATTTCAAGTGAGTTTCTTTCAACAGTGGCTTTCTCTTTGCTACTTTCCCATAAAGCTGCGATTAGTGAAGCACCTATGCAACAGTTTTCTCCCATCTCAGCCACTGAAGCTTGCAACTCCTCCAGAGTTGTCATGGGTCTCTTGGTGGCCTCCCTCACTCGTCCCTTTCTTGCATGGTCACTCAGCTTTTGAAGACAGCCTGCTCTAGGCAGATTTACAGCTGTGCTAAATTCTTTCCATTTCTTGATGATTGACTTAAATGTACTCCAAGAGATATTTAACGACTTGGAAATTTTCTTGTATCTATTTCCTGACTTGTGTTTTTTAATAACCTTTTCGCAGAGCTGCTTGAAGCATTCTTTTGTCTTCATGCTGTAGTTTTCACCAGGATACTGACTAACATCAGTTGGACTTCCAGATACAGATGTATTTTTACTACAATCAATTGAAACACCTTTACTACACACAGATTTATATCTAGCTAGGACACCCTAACTAATTTTGTGACTTAACCATTTAGATGTACCAGTGATGATTTGGCGTGTATTAAATACATGCAATCAATTATTTTGTATTTTATGTCGGTAATTAATTTAGATCACTTTGTAGGGATCTGTTTTCACTTTGACATGAAAGTATCTAAAAAAAAGCCAAATTATGTCCACTGTGACTCAGTGTTTGAAAACAAGAAAACATGAAAACTTCCAGGGGGTGGGAAGGGTGAATAATTTTTATAAGCACTGTGCACACAATTATCCTTGGATTCCCCGTCTTTTTCTTTTAATTAGAAAACATAACAGAGAGGGTCATCAACTTTAAATTCCTCAATATTATCATTTCAGAGGGTCTGTTCTGAGTCCAGCATGTAAGTGCCATTACTAAGAAAGCATGGTAGACCCTCTTTTTCCTTAGAAATTTGTGAAGATTTGGCATGGCATTTAAAACTGAAAAACTTATATAAATGTGTGGTGGAGAGAATATTGATTGGTTGCATCATGGTCTGGTATGGAAACACTAATGCGCTTGCATGTAAAATCCTTCAAAATGTGTGTTGGAAATGGCCCAGTCTATCACGGGTAAAGCCCTCCCCACCATTGAGCACATCTATACAGAGGCACAGGAAAGCAGCATCCATCATCAAGGACCCCACCATACAGACCTTGTTCTGACATCAGGAAGAAGGTACAGGACCTTCAGGATCCACACTACCAGGTTCAGTAACAGTTATTACCTCTAAACCATCAAGCTCATGGTCTAGAGGGGATAACTTCATTCAAATGCCTCACACTGAACAGCTCCCACAACCTATGGGCTCACTTTCAAGGACTCTTCATATCATGTTCCTGATATTTATTGCTTTCTTGTTTATTTATTTATTAATTATATTTTGCATTGCACAATTTGTTGCTTTTGCATATTGGTTATTAATATATCATGTTGCGAGTGGTCTTTCATTGATTCTATTGTATTTCTTAGCCCAGCAAGTAAAAGCCTTTACAAATAAAGCATGCTAGTGCCTTTACTTTCTTAGAAGCTTACGAAGATTCGAGATGTCATCTAAAACTTTGACAAACTTCAATAGATTGTGATGGAGAGTATATTGATTGGTTGCATCACAGCCTGGTTTGGAAACACTATTGCCCTTGAATGGAAGAAAAAGCATTTCAGGGTGTATATTGTATACATTTCTCTGACATTAAATTGTACCTTTGAAACATTTTGAAAATCTTACAAGAAGTATTGGATACAGTCCTGTCTATCACAGGTAAAGCCCTCCCCACATTCATTGCATACATCTACATGAAGTGCTGTCGCAGGAAAACAACATCCAAAATCAAGGACCCCCACCATCCAGGCCAAGCCCTCTTCTCACAGCTGCCATCAGGAGGGAGGTTCAGGAGCCTCAGGATCCACACTACCTCATTCAGCATCAGTAGAACCCCTCAACCATCAGGCTCTTGAGCCGGAGGGGATAACTTCACTCGCCTCATCACTGAACTGTTCCCACAATCTATGGGCTCATTTTCAGGGACTTGATAGTTGTTGCTTTTTTTTGTTTCTTTGAATGCCTGCAAGAAATCGTATTCAGGGTTGTTAATGATGACATATATGTACTTTGATAACATATTTACTTTGAACATTGAACTTTTAACCTTGACCTCCAACAACCACAATCATCTTCATTGTATGAACTATGACTTCACATGATGTATAAGGTTTTATTTTAATGCCCACTGGCTTCGGTTTTACCAGGCTTTCTTGATGTGACACCCAGTCAAATATTGCCTTGATAACAATTGAGTCACTCACATTTCACCCTTGGAATCCATGTTGGATATGTGATGAGGCCTGCAGATGATTTGGTGAAATCCAAGCCAGTGTGCAGGCCATTAGTGGGTGAGTACCACTTAATAACATTCTAATATAACTAGACTGTACTTCTTTAATGCAGGAATACTTTATGTACACTTCTTTTTGCCAAGGGACTTCGCTTCTAGTAAAGCTAAAGTGCATAGCTGAGACAAATTAAATACTAAAATGCAAATTTGTTAAACATCAGTATTAGAAAGTACACAGACATGAGTTTTCTATAACGTCATTGTTATATTTAAAAAAAAGCCTTCAACACAAGGTTTAACAGTGGTAGGGTATACATAATACAGAATATATGTGAAACAAAAGGAAACCTCAACATATACTTGGACCATAATACAGAGTATGGAGAATTATTGTTCAGTAAAGACCACAAAGTTTAGTTTCATCCAAAAATTCAAACGCTGATTAAAGTGCTAAACTAAAATTTCACACATTTGTCAGATAACTGCTTGGTTGACAAGTATCAGTATACTGGGCAAACACACTTGACATTTACCCACCACATCACTGTACATGCCTGTCTTCATTCAAAGTGTTAGGTGATGTTTTTAGATGTCAATGTATTTGCATTTGCCTGGTGAGCTAATAATATAGGCTCCATCTCTTCATCATATGCAAGAAACACAATACACATTCATTATCATCATTTTGCAATGTGGAAATATAATGACTCCTTCTGGCTAATAATAAACACTTTCTTGCTGCTATATGCTATGTATCTGGGCTGAATACTTCATAAATCATACTATCATTGCAAACAAGCATATTAACTATGAAACAGAAACACAGACTGTAATCCCTCAGCAAACATCTTGCAGCACTTTAAAAAAATTACAGACATCAAGAAAGTCCAATCTGATACCATACCAAGCCCTGTTGGAACACTCTGCATTCAGGGTAACGCCAGCTCTAAATTATACATCTATAGTAAAGTGCATCCTCCTCGACTAAAAATTACAGAGAGAGAAGGCAATGCAAAACAAGGTGTGGCAGTGAGATTTGAAATGTCATCCACCAGGCACTCTGCACATTGAGGCTCACATTAAAGTCATTCATCATTCTATCAATAATTGAACCACCTTGGGATTTGTTTTGTCTTTCTCAGCCACCTCCACAACATTTTTCACTTTGGATTTTTTTCACTCTCCACCAACCCTGCATCTCACTCCCCTCTTGGAGGTGGCTATTGTACAACCGTTTGTAAGTGCTACATTGATCTTTCCCATCAAATGTAATCACTAAGTTGCTCTTTCTTTTTTGATAACCATTTACATGAAAGGGAAAGCAAGCAAAAATGTTCCCTTAAGAGGAACAAACACCACCAGTAAGACTTGAGGTAATTTGCCTACTTTTTCACCCTTCTGATTGAGAGACAAATGCTTGGCATATACTGCAATGATAATTTCAAAACATTACCTCATCCAGAAACCATGCCCAGAGTAGCCTTGTAATTGGATGATAGGGTGATAGGCACTTTACTGAAACCACACCCAGCATGGCCTTGTAATTGGGTGATAGGGCACTTTCACTTCTCACATCTATTAAAACATCTTAAAGTTGAGAAAGAGACACCAGAATAGTATTTGGACATGAGAAATTCCATCTGTTCCAATGCTCTGCTTCGGCAAAGGATCATAACCCACTCCTGGGAATATTAGATCCTAAAACAGTGAAGTCTTCTATACCTCTATCAAGGATGCAGTGACTGGTAATTTTTCTTTCACTGTTTCACCATGCAGTTGAGGGTAGATCTTCTAAGTAGGATGCCTCATAGTTCTGCTTGGGCACTCTAATGCTGAAGTTATAATGTGCAAAGTGTAGCTGATTGGTACCCGATACTACATTTGAAATTGCAGACTTGAGAGTGCTACAAACAGTATATGAATAAGCATCAACATGATAGACAGAATTGATGAGGAACTGAAATTATTCTTCATATATTATAATAGGTTGCCACTTGAGCACGGACAACCAAATAGATGCATGGGTTTAATACAATGTGGAATATCAGGGGACAAAACTTTGGCTAACCGAACACACTGGGAACAGTCAAAATGAAAGCAATTGGAAGAAGCTTTGTTTGGATACAACATTAAGTTATTGGTGAGAGAATGCAGTGTGTTTTCCATTGGTTTAGGAAATAGAATAAACAGATTTCCTCTGCAGTCATAGTAATGGCTGACTAGATGTTATAGGGAGGGCATGCTGGCAAGCAGCAGATGACAGTTTTCTGATCATTGAATAATAGTAGATTGGAGGGAAACACATACATTTATGTACCTAACTCTGAACGTACCTTTGGGCTGCAACAGATTGTTGCATCACATGGCTTACCCACAGAGCATATTTTAGAAAATGGCCTTGGGTTTGACCAAGTCTGTTTGCAAACTTAATGAAATATGTGGTATCAAACAAGCACCTGTTTATTTATACTCTCTGGTTTCAAATGCAGCAACCAAAAGGTCAGTCGGAATAGTTAAAGAAACACTCAATAATGAGGTATGGCAGGGATATTCAAGTCTCAGAATGAACTATCATTTATTGTGAGAGAACATGTTATTTATATCTCACTGGTAAAAGTGTAAAAGAGATAGAGACATTGTTCGGGCTGCAGAGTGGCCTCCAGTGTCCAAGGTCACTTACATGCCCATTCCACCCAGGGTCTGTTACCCATCCTCAGTGCTTACGGTCTCTGCCCAGTATCTTCAGTGCATGGATCACCACCTATCTGTGCCCTTAGTAAAATCTCTAAAATAAACATACCCCATCACAGATAGGATTTCACTTAGCTGTCATAAGTTCCCATTTATTAAACTGACATGTGCTGAAACTTCAATGTGAGTGCCCACACTGATGGATGGAGAAAGTTGAAAGGTATCCATTGCTTCAGCTGTTTATAAATGTGGTCGTTTGAATGTTGGACATGCACGTGCCAGGGATTATTCAAAGATTCAAAGTACATTTATTATCAAACTATGTAGGCAATATACAACCCTGAGACTCATCCTCCCAGAGACAGCCATTGAAACAGAGAAGACCATCGAACCAGCTCAAAGAAAAACATCATACCCAACAATGCACAAAAAGAAACAAATCATGTAAACAGCAAAAAAACAATATAAAACAGAAGATAGTCAGAGTCCAGTCATATTCAGTTCAGCTCAGTTTTAGTTCAGTCTAGTGCTGGGTTGTTCACTATCTGTAGGCTGTCCTGATCAAAATCGCCCAAAGCAGCAAGAAAATAAAGAGTGAGCTGAAAGCAGGAACACTTCATAACGTGAACTGCAGAGTCCAATCCACAAACCCCATTGATTAAAACTTGCCCCAAACCCAGGTCTCCAGTACCATCCTCTGACAGCACCGAGTGAGAGAGAGAGAGAGAAATCATTTGAACACATGAACCACCCTCCAGGAGGAGCAAGTGAGAGGTTAGTAGACAGCGCTGAACACCCACTCACCTTCCGCTCTCGCTTCGATGATGTCAATCTTTCTGGGTGCTTTAACCAGTGAGTTTGACGAGAAATGGAGTCAAACACAGGCTCATGCCCCATCTCCAGGCTTCTTGTCCTTGAGGCTGCACACATTACTGAACACCCTTGGAGACAGGAAAGTGCCGGATGGCTTAATCGGCCCAATTATTGTGTTTATTAATGCCACCAGGCTGTGGTCTGGCTGATGTGATGGGTATCCCAGAGGACATTCAACTGTAATTTTTATTCTTTTGTTTGGCACTACCACAGTTGAGGATAAGGATGTTGCCAAAGATACCTCCTCTATTTAGCTGTTCCATTGTCCACTACCTTTGATAACTGGTAGTGGCAGGACAGCAAAGCTTTGATCTGATCTGTTAGCTTTGGGATTACTTGGTTCGCTACTGCACATTGATCCCACATTTGGGTGTGCTTGTTCTCAGCTGTCATAGCTATGTTAGTTTGGCACCTCATTTTCAGGTCTGCCATGCTGTATCTTTCCTGGTAATGGTGCCGTGAAGGATCTGCTGGTCTATGCTTTTCCATGACGTCCAGGAAGTAAAATGCCACTGCTGTTGGCCTTCTGCCTTTTGGCTTTCACCTACTACATCTGTTAGGAGCAAATAGAATTGAATCTGGTTTCCAGTGATGCCACTCTTTCCCAAGTGTACATCACTCCGCCTCCACCTTTGGTGAGTGTTATGTGGGTGATGGGTAAGATCATATTGAGGAATGGTGATACACTTTATTACTTATCTCTGATGATGATGATGTCGACTCAGGCCTGAGAGGCCAGCGTCGGGCATTTTCGTGCCTTACAAGGTGCGGAATGAAAGACTGTGTGGCACGCCACTCTTCACGCAGACATCTCGCAGTATTTTATCTTTTATTTTACGAGGTCGAGTTGCGAGCTCAACGCTCAACCCGGCATGGATGGAAAGCGTATTCAGGAGCAGCCCGACTGGATTCGAACCTGGGAACCTCTGTTCTGGAGTCCGGTGCTGATGTCACTGCGCCACCAGCCAACCTAAAAATATGCCACTGAGTATATGTTTGTGGTCTTCTGCTGCTTTAGCTCATCCACTTCAACTTCCAATGTGCTGTGCATTTGAAGAAGTTCTTCTGCACACCAGTGTTGTAACACATGGTTCTTTGAGTTACTGTTATCTTCCTATCAGCTTGAACCAATTTGGCCATTCTCCTCTGACCTCTCTTATTATCAAGATATTTCTGGCCACAGAACTGCAGCTCACTGGAGATTTTTTTTTGTTTTTCACACCATTCTCTGTAAATTCTAGAGTTTGTTGAGTGTGAAAATCCCAGGAGAGCATATTCTGAGATGCTGTCTGCCTGGCACCACCAACAATCATTACACAGTCAAAGTCACTTAGATCACATTTCTTCCCCTTTCGGACGTTTGGTCTGAAAAATAACAGAACCTCTTGACCTTGTCTGCATGCTTTTTTTGCACTGAGATGCTGTGATATAATTGGCTGATTAGATATTTACATTAATGAGCAGGTGTGTAAATGTACCTAATAAAGTGGTCACTGAGTAGAAGCCTGTCAGATGTTGGCTAATTGGTTGAAAGCAATGTGGTCTAATGGTTCAGTTACTCATGATAGACCCTCATATTGGTTCCGTCCTATCTTCTAATCCCTTCAGGCCTCAATAAATGTTGAAGATACCCTTTACACAACTAGATGACACCAGCTGGTGGTGTAGTGGCATCAGCGCTCTAGGTCCCAAGTTCCAATCCGGCCGGCTCCCTTGCACGCTTTCCATCCGTGCCTGGGTTGAGTGTTGAGCTAGCAACTCAACCTCGTAAAAAATAACCTGGAGAGGGATGGACTCCGGCAGGTTTCAGATGCCCAAGACACGCTGTACGATGAGCAGTCACCAAAAAAGATCGGTGCAAAATGCTTGTCATGATGGCGCCCCGACGACTCCACCGAGAGTCTCTCTCTCTCTCTCACACACACACACACACACACACGCACACACATGCACACACACACACACACACACTCTCTCACACACACACACACACACACACACACACTCTCTCACACACACACACACACACACTCACACACACTCTCTCACACACACACACACACACACACACACTCTCTCACACACACACACACACACACACACACACACACACACACACTCTCTCACACACACACACACACACACACACACACACACACACACACACACACACACACACACACACACACACAGTTTTGCAGGTCAACAGGATGGCTAGTAGCCAACAGAATGATAACAACAAACATAACACACATCTTTCCCATGCATCTTTATTCTTAAGCCAGTGCTATCAGAGTTGCAAAATTGTGGTAAAACATGTGTACCACATATTTCAAATACAATTGTGAAAAAAAATCATTATTTATTTACATATGGCTTTCAGATTTCTTTCAAGACTGCCAGATGACAGAAAATATTAACCATTTTGCAGAGCAAACTTTGAAGTGGAAAATGGTCAAAGCAAATTTAAAGCCATCATGGGGAATTTGTACAGAGAAATATTGGGATACTTTATTAACATCAAGGTGTTTTTTTTGGTAAACAGCCAAAACTGTCATTATGTACAAAGATGATCACAAAACCTAGAAGGTGATTGTAAACATCAGGCTTGATCATTAAGAACTTATCAAAAAGTTGAACTAAAGGTAGTCTTAAAAAAGAAATTGATTTTACTTGTAAAACCAGAGTCAGCTGTTAGTGTATTAAAAGCTTAGCCTCACATCAGCAGAGAGCAAATTCATTTGTCTGGTTGAAAGAACCATGTTTTCTGGCAAGAAAATGGTGAAATGGAGGCCTAAAGAGGATGTGGTTATTAAAGGCAGAAACTGAGGTCAGAAGCAGTTGAGAAGACAAGGCAGGAATACGCAGAAGTAAGTTAATGTCAGCAGCACAGGCAAGGTCAGTTGTACCTTAAAAGAACAGCTTCTTATATTCTGAAAGAGTTGTTATATCTGTGCAGAAGTGACGTTCCAGGTAGGTTGAAGAAACATAATACAGGTACCCGAGCAAAACCTAACAAATAAAAGCAGAACTTCTGAATGCTCATGAGGTCTGATAAGAGAGGGAGGAAAGCGACTTAACTTTGGTTTGCAAAATGCTAACTTCCCATTTACAGCTGCAAATGCACCCACTGTCAAATAGTTGTGGTGTAACTTGTACTGTTATACTGAAAACAGTCTTTTATTCCGGGAAGAAAATAAAAGTAATTTTAGAAACCAAGTACAAGGGGTACTGCAAACAAGGAAGTGCATGTATCATACTTACTCTTTTAAGGACAAGCCAATCTGACATGCACACATAGGCATGCACATACCACCCTTTTGAAGATGGGCATATTGCTCCAAAGACAAAAGCAGTCAAACTAATGACACAGCATGAAGTAATTAATACCTCAGAGCCTTAACACATCAGCCTGTAAAACATGTTGATTGACTCTGTTAAATAGTAGGCTTTATTAATGTAATAATTTTACCTTGGCAAGGGTAACAGATTGTGCAGCAATTAAATTCCCTTAAGGAAAGCAATAAATGTCTGTACTAAAAATATCACAGGTTTGGAATGAGGAATTTACATGGCACTCTACATTGACTATTTATGTTTTTCCTCAAATGCCTGCTGCTTGCAGTGTTGTATGTTTTACAAAATGGTTTTGTTTACCAAGGGTTATAATAGGTGTGGGCTTTATTGATTAATGCAGCCTCCTGGATTCAGATAGTAAGATATAGTATTATTAAATGAAATTGTGCTTAACCAGATGTTCAGGGTGTTCAGCTTTTCTATGAAAGAATATATGATGACCTTACTTGTTGCCCGAGTTAAATATCATGGCTTTATGAAATAATATTTCATTAGTAGAGGGGTGTCTTTCTTCGGATAAATCCAGCAGTCATGAGCAATGATGCTGTAAACACAGAGGCTGAGAGTAAGGGACAGGATTTCCAGATTTTATTCTGCAATGTTTGTATTGTCGCAAGTGAAAACAAAGGCTGTAGGTGCTCTTCAAGGCATACCAGGACACCACTGTAAATGGCAGAGAGGTTTAACCATTCTGCAGGCAAACTTTGAAGTGGCAAATGCTCAAATAAAATTTAAAGCTATCATGGGGAATTGGTACAGAGAAATATTGAATATAAATTCAGTATTTTTCTTGTCTGAAACAGCAGGTTTTATGAAAATAGCCAAGCAGAAATCTCTGATTTACTAAGCTTTCCAGCTGTTGACACATGCTTCTGTGCTGAGTCCAGTTTGCTTTCGTTTTTTTGATTTCCCTTTGAAAGCATTCTTTATATCCCTTTTCAGACTGTACTTCCTGGCAGTGCGATGAGGGGAAAAAGCAATGATTTGTCTTCTGAAATGTTATAAATTCCACCATCTGAAATGAACAAAATGGCCTTTCAATAATAACTGGCTGCTACTTGCTGGTCTGGTCTGATACTTTTAAAAGTATGTTTTTATTTTTATAAATAGAAATTTCATCTTGATGCCCTACCACAAATGGAAACGACTCTCTAACCGAATTCTCAGAAACGGAGTGAAGCTGTTTTTTATTTATATAAGTAATAGTTTTGATATTCCTCTTGATCGAAAGCTAGAAGTGCAGGAGATCCATTATGCTTGTAAACGAAGATCTTAGCACTGACTTGAGCAAGACTTAATGTGCTTATTCCATGGTGACTATAAATGATGCAGGAATGCAGCCAATGATGTCCACAGTGTGCATTGGCTGCAGTACTGTTAAGGAGTAAGGAAGAGTGCAGGCATTGTGAATCTCTCACATTTTTAAAGGCAGCTGATTCCTCTCAAAAGGGAGACGCATCCTGTGGGCATCAAGATTCTCTGATGCTCCCTGGTAGAGAGGAAGAAGGAGATCCTCCTTCCATCTTGGGTACAGGAAATGAGAAGCTCCTTTGCTAGTAGGAAGACATTTCCGTACTTACCAATTCCAGGAGCATTAAACCTAAGACAAGGGTTCTACACTGCAAGAAATTCAATGACCCAACTTGAGTTATTAAGGTAAGAAAATTGCTTTTTTTTTAAACTCCCTGATCTGAACAGCATCAGATAAATCCTAATTAAGTTTAAATAAATCCTATTTAAGTTTGCTGACAACAACACTGTCGTTGACCGAATCGAAAGTGGTGATGAATCAGCAGGTGGGAGGGAGTTTGAAAATCTAGCTGGGTGGTGCCACAACAACAACCTCTCACTTAATGTCAGCAAGACCAAGGAGCTGATTATTGACTTTAGGAGAAGGAAACCGAAGGTCCATGAGCCAGTACTCATTAGGTGATCAGAGGTAGAGAGGGTCAGTAACTTCAAATTCCTCCATTTCAGAGGATCTGGTCTGGGTCCAGCACATAAATGCCATTTGAAAGAAATCATGGCAGAGGCTCTACTTTCTTAAAATTTGTGAAGATTTTGCTTGTAATCTAAAACTTCGACAAACTTCCACAGATGTGCAGTGGAGAGTATATTGACTGCTGCATCATGGCCTGGTAGGGAAACACCATCCTATTGAACAGAAAATCCTACAAAAAGAAGTAGATACAACTCAGTCCATCACGGGTAAAGTCCCCCCCCCCCCACCACTGAGCACCTCTACATGGAGGGCTATTTCAGGAAAGCAGCATCTATCATCAAGGACCTCTACCATCCACCATCACTTCTTATTGCTGCCATCAGGAAGGAGGTACAGGAGCCTCAGGACCCACACCACAGGTTCAGGAACAGATGTCACCCGGTAACCATCAGGAAGGAGGTACAGGAGCCCCAGGACCCACACCACAGGTTCAGGAACAGATGTCACCCGGTAACCATCAGGAAGGAGGTACAGGAGCCCCAGGACCCACACCACAGGTTCAGGAACAGATGTCACCCGGTAACCATCAGGAAGGAGGTACAGGAGCCCCAGGACCCACACCATAGGTTCAGGAACAGATGTCACCCGGTAACCATCAGGCTCTGGAACTAGAGGTGATAAACTTCATTCAACTTCACTCACCCCATCACTAAACTGTTCACATAGAAACATAGAAAATAGGTGCAGGAGTAGGCCATTTGGCCCTTCAAGCCTGCACCGCCATTCAGTATGATCATGGCTGATCATCCAACTCAGAACCCTGTACCTGCTTTCTCTCCATACCCCCGATCCCTTTAGCCACAAGGGCCATATCTAACTTCCTCTTAAATATAGCCAATGAACCGGCCTCAACTGTTTCCTGTGGCAGAGAATTCCACAGATTCACCACTCTCTGAACATATATGTTCACACAACATATATGTTCACTTTCAAGGACTCTTTCTCTCATGTTCTTGACATTTATTGCTTATTTATTCATTATTATGATTATTTCTTTTTTAAAATTTTGGTTTTGCAGTTGGTACATTGGTTGTTGTTGGTCCTTTTGGGGCAGGCTTTCATTGATATTATTGTGTTTCCTTTATTTACTAAAACTGTCCACAAAAAAAATCAGGGTTATATATCATGACACATATGCACTTTGATAGTAAATTTACTTTGAACTTTGAATTAGTAATTGCACAACAATTACCACAACAACAATTACCTCCTTTTCTTCGTACTCACTTAACTTGCCTTTTCTCTTGTGAAACTTACAACCCTTATGTGACCTAGCAATCACTTTCTCATAACAGAAATGGAATAAGCTGGAAGCATTCCAAGTAGACACAACATATCGGGTCAGAGACCCTTCTTCAGGTTCGCATTCAGATTCACTTGTCACAAGTACATTGAAACACACAGTGAGGTGTGTTGCTGGCTTTAACAACCAACGACGTGCTGGGGGCAGCCCTCGAGTGTCACCGGTCACTCCTTTGCTAACATGGCATGCCAGCAATGCTCAACAGTACAACACAGGAGGCAGCAAAGCAGAACGCAACAAGCAACAAAACCAACTGTCGCTAAGCAAGCTACTTTCCTCCCTTCCACTCAGAATGAGTAACACAATGACTACATTCTCCAAGCTCTTCTCAAGAACCCCACAAACTCATTCTTGGGGAAGATCACAAATGACACCGAACACTAGACTCCAATAAATGTAGGAAGCTTCTGCCTATAAAACCTTCAGATCAGTCAACAATAGCTTCCGATATGTGGAGTGGGTCACATTTGAGGGTGTGGTAACTCACAACTCGAAAGAAGTGGTTAAGGTTTCCTTTAAGTTTAATTCTATTTTTCTCTCCCACTGTTGAAACTCTCGACAAACCTCAACTTAGTCCATGCTTCTCCATTCCTTTCAGCTGCCGCAAATATCGAACAAGGCTGGCTTCCAGAAGATACTATGCTATTTGATTTGATTTTTGCAAGCATCAACTCAAATAATTATGTCATATGATTATTAGATCCTGGAGTAGAGGAGACAGCTGCACAAAATGACTCACCAGACAGTTGGGCTATGGCTGGGATAATGGGATGGTGCAGGCGTTAAGAAAACAGAGGCTGAGCTCATCATTGGTGTCAGTGAACGTAGCTGCGCCTTTCAAATGCCCTGGTAACAGCAGTGCCAAATCTCTAATGGCTGCAATAGCAGGGCACAATTGCTCAGCTTGGGCAGCTGCAGTTCCCGCAAGAAGCTGGCAGCCATATCCTTCAGGCCCATGGATACCTGAGGTGATCATTAGAGTTGTTGCAAATGTGCTGTTTGCAAGTGCAACAACCTTTTCACCTTCCAAGCTAATTTTCACTATCAATATACTTCACAGATAAATAAACCAGACAAGTTTTTCATGGTTGGTGTAGGGTCAACTTTGGCAGTGCTGAAGTGATGATTGGGTCTCATTTTTCATAACTGTGGTTTTTATTCAGATTTGATCTTGATATTAATAGATCTGAATATGATGATCATGTGAGTGGAGGAATGGATTTGAGGTGTTGACTAGGAGGATTCACTGAAAACTGGATGTTGGATTGCTCACTGAGGCATATACTGAACACGGGAAAGTGAAATGAAGGCAGCCCTTGGAGATTACTTACACCTGGAAGCAAACAATTATTGAATGTAGAATTGTGCAGGATTAGCACATAGAAACGTTGAAATCTAGAGCACATTACAGGCCCTTCGGCCCACAATGTTGTGGTGACCATGTAACCTACTCTAGAAAATGCCTAGAATTTCCCTACCACATAGCCCTCTATTTTTCTAAGCTCCATGTACCTATCTAAAAGTCTCTTAAAAGACCCTATTGTATCCGCCTCTACCACCTTAGCTGGCAGTGCATTCCACACACCCACCACTCTCTGTGTGTGAAAAACTTAGATCTGACATCCCCCTTGTACCTACTTCCAAGCACCTTAAAACTATAGCCCCTCATGTTAGCTATTTCAGCCCTGGGAACAGGCCTATGGCTATCCACAAAGATCAGTGCCTCTCATCATCTTATACACCTCTATCAGGTCCACCTCTCATCCTCCGTCGCTCCAAGAAGAAAAGGCCAAATTCACTCAACCTATTCTCATAAGGCACGCTCTCCAATCCAGGCAACATCCTTATAAATCTCCTCTGCACTCTGTCTATAGTATCCACATCTTTACTCTGTGGAGAAAAATGAATTGCTTTGACTGTTAAAGCACATCAAAAGGTTGCCAAAAGTTAACTGACAATGAACAATCAGCAATTAGTATGAAACAAGATACCTGCAACTAATCTGTAAATTCTTCATAACTCTTTAAGTAGTGAGTGGAAGTTCTCCCATTATGTTCTGCTAGGTAAATTGAGCACACTGTGGATGAAGTACTGATGCATTGATTAATTTGCATCTTATAGGATTCTCATTGCTGACTGTGATTCTTGCCAGATTTATGCCCATTTTATCCAGGAAGAAGAGTTTACTTGCTGCCATGCTATGAGGTGGTAGTCCAGCCATAGTCTAAGAAAATAAGGCGACAAAGCTAACATGCCAATTGGCAATCCTACTTCACAGGTCCGTGTGGTATTTCTTGTGAGGTAATTTTTAACATTAAGTCAAACTGAACCTCAAAACAAGGCTCTTAGTGAGTGTGGAGCTTTGTGGTTCAGCCCCCATCACTTTGATTCTGATGTAATGTCACTGCTAAATGGATAAGAAAGTTTGTTGTGCTCAACCAGACAATACTGAATCAGACCCACTTCCGCCCTTTGTGCCTCGTACTGTCTGACAAAACCTACCAATCACTTAAGTTAGCTCTTCGTTGCACGCAAAATTTTCCATGCTTCTTTCCACAAGGGTGTAAAAAAGGGAATGGTCATTGTTGTAAACTAGCACCAATATATGAATGGGCTCAGTAGAATTATCTAAATTCTGATGTATACAGAGTCAATGTTGTGTTTGAACTCTCATCACAGCCCAAGATATCAGAAATGAGTAATTATTTTTTAAAAGCTAGTCAATGACTAAAACTGCACCTTTTCACATATTGGTCAATCAATGCATTCATGTTATTTCCAGAGAAAAACCGTGGGTACTTGCTGCCATCACTCTGACGTGTTAATGTATCACAGGAACTGAACGTGGATGAAGTGTTTAATGCTCCGTGGAGCACTTGCTATAGCCCTGAAAAGCTAGTGTGCATAGCTTGCTGTGAAAAATGACTTTGAAACAGACAGTACTGTAATGACAAATGATTTGCAGCACTTCTGTGATTTACGTAATTGCCTGATGAAAATGGGGGCAATGTAAAATCTGGAAACTATCCTTTTGCTGCAGAGTTTAAACTTTATTTTTAAGTCAGAGCTGCTCCACCTTTTAAAAGATTTTTGCTTACAATATGCTCCTAATCCTCTGCCAGTTTGACTCTGGGATCAGGATGCTCCCAGCAGATGGTGTAGGCATAAACCTTCTATAGTGTGAGGAGTCCTGTATGGTGCTTGATCTCTAGCAAACAGTATAGGCAGGGAAGGTATATATAATGCATGTAAAGCTTGTTAAAATAATTGCTGCTTATCTAATTACTGATTAGAGAACTGACCACAACTACGTAACTCATAAAGCATGTGACCCTCAATGAAATGTGTAACTGATTGAAGTACTGACAGAGTATGCAAATTGGTGAGGTGCCTGGAGGAATGATGGACTAAGAGAGGTGATGGTCAGCTGGAGACCACGTAACCTGGCACTGCCTGAAACTGCTGCTCTTCATGGCAGATGCTCAGAAACAGGTTTAATTGGAATTAAGCAGAGACCCAGACCTGTGGTCTCTGATGCAGAGAGATAGGTCAGCAGCAAATGGCAGTGGAACACAGAAGTTCTGGATAAGCTTCATCCCTGTACAAGTACAGAGTAAAATGTGCACGTCACTGTGGAAATGATGATTGGGGGCTTTATTCAGGAAAAACAGAATGATTATTTCCTTTCCTATTATCTGGCAACAGTCTAGTGATGTCTACTTGCAACAGGTTTCCCTGAAGGACAGTGGCCAACTTGTATCCATGTGACTAATCTCTGGGTATTGTGCAGCAACTCACTTGAACGGCATTCAGCTAGCCTGTGACATCCAAATCTATTTCTGTTCCCCAGGAAGTCCCATAATGCCTTTTATTTGCACATGCTACAAGCCGAAGAATTTCTTTAATACGTAAGTGGACCATGCACCTTCTTCTAGCTGGAGAGCATACTCTTTGTTTAAGATTTACTAAAGGCCATATGATCACAGCAGTTTACCTATTTTGTGTTCCATATTGAGTGGATCTCTGTTGCTGATGCATTCGTGCCACTATCATCGCAGACAATAGACTGAAACATACTTCTACTGTAAAGAGACCAATTCCGAACCTAAAAACTTCTCTTTTTTACACATAGTTCATTAAGAACAGGATATAGGTTTAACAACAAAATGCATCTATATCCTATTTCTCCTTGCAACATGAAATAATCAGTTACATTTAACTGCTTTTATTACTGACTACGTTTGTTCTTAAGAAAGCAGTCTTTCTGAACAATTCTTCAGTACCTGCTGGTTTAGAATGTTCTTATTTTCATTCTGGAATGACTCAACCTTTCTCCAGTGAACAAAGAATTAAGGCCTTTCTGTCTATAGTCGATAGTTTTGACTGCCTATGATACACTTTTAGAAACAGGATGAGAGGCAATAAAAACAGAAAATGTTAGACTGTAGTCAGTTGGGAGACATGTAGAAAGAGATTCAGTTTACATTTCTGGTTGAAGACCCTTCTTTAGAACTGGGAAAGAGAGAAAACAAGTTGAGCTTAAGTTGCAGAAAGGGTTAAAAAGAATGGATAAGAAGGGGAATAATGCTGATAGAGTGAGATTAGGCTTTCCATGGGAATAAGCTGTAAATCACATCATCTGTTCAGTGGGTAATGGGAACCATTAAGGTGGATCTCAGGGGAGAACATCAAGCATCCTACAAATTTCCACAGCTATTCCTTCTTTCAAACTCCCACTGTTAAGCCATCAAACAGTTGATCTCATTTGCAGCTTAGAGTGGAAGTATGGAAAATATTTCATTTGGGGGAATTTTAAATTAGAAGCAAGGAATAAACGATTGCTACTACCAAAATGTCAGCAGTAGACTCTTTACTTAGAGAATGGACTGAATGTGTCATCACAGAGTGGTTGATGGTTGGCATCCATCTGTCTCAAAGGACAATGGACGATGGTGATTATCATCACAAGCCTGGGCAGAAGGTATGGAGCTCCTGAGATGCCCAGTCATCAAGACCCCCTCTCGGCCTCACCCATGCAGTCCAAAAGAAAGCTTATGAAGCAATACATTTGGCACCAGCTTGGCTGCAGGAACTGCCGGAAGGATATTCATTGACATCCAGCCGCCTTAGGAGCTTCACTCCGGATTTGCTTTCTGGGTTTACTCCCATGCGCTTCGTCTCTCCCGGGGCTGCCCACAAGGCAACAGGGTTATTCATCCATATTTGAGGACGTGGTTCATGAGTACAAGGGTGTATCCACACACTGGTGGGCCTGCATGCTACGTGTGCAGGGGCCGGACCTCCTCTCCAACCACTGTAGTTCAGCCTGAGTCCGAAAGGAGTTTAGTTTCTGTGTGTCACCAGCGAGGAGGCTTTACATGAGGCTTGCTGTTGGAGAGGCTATGTACTACCAGGGAGAGACTTACATATTCAGGTCTCCTCTTTGCACAACTGCTAACCAGCAGTTGAAGCAGAAAGTGAGAGCGACAAATACTACCACACTGGATGCACCACAACAACCATTTTGACACCCAGCCAGCGGATACTTCTGATAAACAGAAGAGCATGCATAGAATCAAGATCTTACTGCCCTGACTCCGTGCTTTTAATTTTGTGTTATTATGGCTCATCAAAACAGCAAACCATTCCTTCAACTATGCTTTATAAAATTTGAGTTGTGACATATCCAATAGCAATTCTTATGAACAAATTCATTTAAATTTAACATTTAATGATGTCTGCAGTGCTTAAGGAAACTAGTCAGTAAATTACTTTTAAAGCTTTATCACAATATCACAGCAGATATAAAAGTGATTTAATGCACAGCAAGGTCCCACAGAAAGTAGTTTGTAAATGGCCATATAATCAGCTTAGTCTGGACAGCCTGCTTGAGAACCTATGGGAGCCAATAATATCAGATGAAAGGTCCAAGGTGAATCTTCCTTTATTTAGCTCATGACCATGAAGTAAACTTGATGAAAACTTTGTATATTAAACTTGTTTCTCTATTTATACCTTTCAGGATTATTACTGAGGAACATTTTAATCACCACCTCAAGGTTTATGGAATCAAATGAAGCAGTTGTGATGCAAATTCAAAAGAAAGCACAAGGCATCCTGAATGATCTTCTATGACAGATCTGGAAACCACGAGAAGGTAGAAATTATTGTCTTTCATGCTGATTGAGTGGATTCCACACATATAAAATCCTAGAAAGACCAAAGAGACTGCTGAGGGGAGGTTTGGTAGTATATGAATTGTGGACGGGGGTTTGGATTATTAGAAGCTGTTCCTATTGCTAAAGTGATAGAGATGTAAAGCTTGCAAGTATAAAAAGAAAAAGGATTAACAGTCACACAAAGAAAAAAATTGTTATGCAGAATGTGGTTGAAATCGGGAATGCAGGTTCCACAGTGGCTTTCAAGCAGGAATTGATTCAAGATTCAAACTTTGTATATCACATGTAGATCAAAACTTACAGTGAAATGCATGGTTTATCTTAGCAACCAACACACCCCAGGGTATGCTGGGGTCTGCCCATGAGTGTCGCCACACCTTCCAGCGCCAGGATAGCATGCAGAGCAACACAGAACACAGCAAGCAACCAAGCAACAACAGTAAAACAAGCCGTGTTCCTCCCTCCTTACCGTACACATACACAGTCCTCCAACCCTAAAACTTCACCTTCAAGCCTCAAGCAGACTTGGATTTGGACTTGAACACACAGAAATTGGGCCTTCAATGACCCCGGTGTACTCACAGACCTGGGGCTCAGCTCAGTTTCCAGACTTCTGATTTGACCTTGGGCCTCAATCCTTGACATTGGCCCCAGGACTGGCTAATCCTGGACACTAGACCTCAAAATCCAAACTTCCTGATGGCGGGACCCCAAATAGTCCAACTCCAGTCTAAATGATTTGTGAAACCAGGTTGTCATTGCAACTGATTTCTCCTACCCACACGAAACTCTTGACTCTGGAACCTGCTGGTCCTGGGGTTGGTAACCAGCTGGTCAGCTGGTTTGGCATCCGGCTGGGCATCCCAGCTTGGCCTGTGGTTGTCTCATATCTGCATTACTGGTCTTCAAAAGCAGAGTAGAGACTGTCCCCCACATACCTGTCCCTAAACCCTAACCTGACCCCTACCTCCTCCCATCCCTGTCCCCAAAAACATCCCTACAAACCCAAAAACAAACTTAAAAAAAAACAACTAAAACTGAGCCACAACCTCAATAGAATTTGCAGTTTGCACAATCTTGAAAATAATTGGAAAAATTCAGATAAATTAAAAAAAAATACCACAGAGAAAAGGACAAATAGTGAGAGTAGTGAGTTGTTCTGGTTGGACATGAGGAGCTGATAGCCTCTTAAAGTTCTTTAAACATTTTGTGGTTCTATCATGACAGTTTTTGGAAGAAGGGTAATTGTGATCATAATCTCCTATTCCTTTCCCCCAGCTCTGCAAATTTTACCCTCACAAGTATTCTTTTGCTTTATTATTGAATTTTTGTTCTGTATCCTTTTAAATAGGAAATCAAGAAAGGAACATAAAGATTGAAAATGATTTTCTCCCCATATCACCTAAATATATGTCTTTTGTTTACCATCTCATCAGACTCATAATTACTCCACCTTACCTGATTTTGAATGACTCTGTAATGTTATCAGTATGCAATGGATTACACAAAGATATATCCAAGAGATATAGCAACTTGTTTTCATGAATTCATCATTTTCAATGCTTTATGATCTCGATAAAATTTCCTTCAACCTTTACGATTCAAAATTCCCTAGTCCCTTCAAGTTGACAAATACTTTATCCTTTGGAATAATTCTGGTTAGTCCTTTGTATGCCCTCTAAACTTGACATTTTACTTTAAGTGTTAATGCTCGGAAATGCATGCAATAAGTTGATCCAAGCTAGTTTCAGTCACCCCAAGATACACAGACCTATTAAAGCCATGCTCCATGACGGATAGGAGTCCGTCTCTCTCACCCAAAAGGTCTGGGCATTATTAGCACTGATTATATTATTTTAATTATTTCTTAGTGTTTAATCAGTATTAGTTAATTTTCTTCTAAATTTTAAATGTTTAGTAATTACTTTTTTTTATTATTTAATGAAAAGTATTTTAAAAATATCTCTGAATATCAGATATATTAAAAAAATTGCAAACAAAAATGTCTCCCAGCTTTGACAGGCAATGAAGCACTAACCCCAGTCCTGCATGGTGCCAGAGTTGTCATGGTGATCTGGGGTGGAGTCCCGGTAATATGCCAACTGAGGCTCTACTTTGCCTCACTGGAGCCCTCCATGTGGTGAAGGTATCAGCTCAATCTACCCTCTGCACCTGACTCCTGTCAGTGCAGGTGAATGGGCATTGTGTGTGTTCAGTCTTTGTGGTATGGTGGGCCTGATCCAGTTTGATATGTCTTGCTAATCTGCACAAATTAAGCAGCCCCATCACCTCAATAAAGTTACTCTGTAAATAGATGAGCTGTAAATCAGGGAGGGATTTGGTTTTAGTGGCATTTAGTTCAGCTCAGTAGTAGCAGGAAATGAGACATCACTGGTTCAAAGTCAAAGTTGAGTTTGTTGTCATATGTACAAGCATTTGTAGGCACAAGTGCAATGAAAAGCTTACTTGCAGCAGTATCTGTTCAGTTCTGTTCAATGGGAGATGAGCTGTCTCCTGGGCTATGGACAGGAAAAACATCAAATGTTGTGTTTATGTTCTGAAGGTCTGCAAACCAATATTGTTCCTCTGCAGTCTAGCTACAAATGGACCTCTTGCTGCTGTTCTAGATCCATAATCTAAACAGAGTGTACAGAGACAACAGAGATTTGTGTTTACAGTGGCACAATGGTACAGATGATAGAGCTGCTGCCTCATAACTCCAACAACCCGGGCTCAATCCGGACCTCGGGTGCTGTCTCTGTAGTGACTGCGTATTCTCTCTCTACCCACTTGGGAAATTTTTTCTGGATGCTCTCGTTTCTTTATGTGGTCCAAAGACATGCAGGTTAGCAGGTTAATTGCCTTACAATAAGACGCCCTGAGTGTATATTGCAGGTGAGTGGTAGAATCCACAGGATTTCTTAAAAATGTGTGGAAAATAAAATAGGATTGGTTTAAATGTGTGTTTATTGACCAGTGTTGCATTGTTAGTATGAGGGATTTGTTTCCAAGCCATATGACTCTAAATATACCTCAGCATGTTTACTTCAAAAGGAATAGAGAGCATTAGCAGGGAGGAATCATTCCACTTGAAAAAGCATCTTTCTAATCTCTGCCCTGGTTGATTGGTACATTCCATTTCTTGCTACATCATTCATTGTGTCAAGCAGTATTTAGAGGATTCTTTATTTCAGATCAAAATTTATAAAGGCAACTTTGGAAAAGAAGCCTCAAATTAGCTAATTTTAAATGTCTGTGGTTTTGGCAGTCATTTTACTGCCAATGACTAGCTATCAGCTATTTCTGATGCCTATGAAGTTGCCGAGTTCAGTCAACTGGATTGTTGACCCCATGACATTGGGAGCTCAGACACCTCATAAAAAATCCTATCCAGAAATAATTTTGCAACCATTAAATATGCAGTACTGACTTTTTACTGTACTTCAAGCCAGAAAGCTAAAACAATGTAAGTAAAGGTTTATGATTATGTTATAATTGGAAAATAGTCATGTACAAGTAGAATATTTTAGGAGGAAATTACCATGATGTTGGAATATGCTTGACCAACAAAACAGTGAATGTAAATTGTAGACGAGTTGCACTCAAAATTACAGGATAGTTTACAAATTTTCCAGAATATACAAGATCCTATTGGACCTGAAAAGTTATGGAGTAACTATCTGCTGTTCTAGAAATAACTTAGGTATGAGGACTGCAACCCATAATTAATCCATTACAATTCATCCTAGCAACACCCTGCTGGTACTCGTTAGCATGACTCTTCATGTTGGTTGTTCTGTTCATTGGCTGCATACCTCACTTAGTAAGTGTTCACTTAAAGAAAAGTTGTGTAGGAAGATCACGTGTGTTAATGAGGATCAGTGTGGGGACTTCTATTATTTGCAGATGACACAAAAGTTGGTGAGTTCTGGTTAGTGAAGAAGGCTGTAAAGGACTCAGAGATGAATTGCAGATATGGGCAGAGAAATGGCAAATGTAGTTTGCCATGTTGCATTTTGAGAGATAAGGAAAATGTACACAGTAAACAGCAAGAATCTTAAAAGCATTGATGTACAGAGGAATCTTGGGATCCATGAAAGTGGACAACACTGGTAAATAGGACAGTAAAACAAGTATGTATTATGCTTATCTTCCATTGGTCAAAGGTTACCACCGATACGAGCCTATAAGGACAATATAACAATACTGACGACAACTGTCCCCTGCACCAAGAGACTTCTGCAAAAGCTTCATCAAAACATCACATGGGCGAGGATGAAGATCAAGCCCAGCAAGT
The DNA here is from genome assembly GCF_048418815.1 of Hemitrygon akajei. Taxonomy (NCBI): domain Eukaryota; kingdom Metazoa; phylum Chordata; class Chondrichthyes; order Myliobatiformes; family Dasyatidae; genus Hemitrygon; species Hemitrygon akajei. The sequence continues at coordinate 71,560,602 of NC_133135.1, read as the reverse complement.
GCAGAAGCATCTCCCCTGTCAAAGGTCAACTCACGGATCAAAGATTTCATATTGATGGAACACTTGTCCCAACTGTTTCAGAAATGCCAGTGAGGAGCTTGGGCCGATGGTATGATGCTAAGCTCAAGGACACCGAGCAGTTTAACCAACTCAAAAAGGATACCATCAGGTACATAGCTCACGTCAACAAGACCTTGCTGCCAAGAAAACTCAAGCTGTGGTGCTTCCAGTTCGGCATACTCCCAAGACTCATGTCGCCATTAACAGTGTATGAAATACCCATCAACAAGGTGGAAAAGCTCGAAAGAGTGATCAGCACACATGTGAAACAGTGGCTTGGACTTCCACAATGCTTAAGTCATGTTGGACTGTATGGAACGGCAAATTGGAATTACCAATTACAAGTCTTGTGGAAGAATTCAAATGCACCAAAGCAAGGTTGGTCATTACCCTCACTGAATCTGAAGATGCTGTTATTCGAACAGCGCCCCCCCCCCCCCCCCCCCCCGTGTGGCAACAGGGAGGAAGTGGACCCCATCTGAAGCCATTCAGAGTGCTAGGTCTGCTCTTCACTTCAGGGATGTGGTTGGCCAAGTCCAACATGGGAGAGCCGGTCTCGGGCTCGTCCCAAAGGCTCCTCAATGGCACAAGGCAACAGCAGTGCAGAAGAGACAGCTCGTGGTGGAGGAGGTGATGAGACAGGAGGTGGCAAAGCGACATGCCAGAGCTGTTTCAATGGCCAAGCAGGGCCAATGGACTAATTGGGAGCCGGGAAAAGAGGAAACTCAGTTGGTGTGACATCTGGGAGATGGAGGGATCTCAGCTAAGTTTTGTCATCAGAGCCACTTATGACCTCCTACCACACCTCAAAACCTGAACCAGTAGTGGGGAGAAGACCCCACTTGATCTCTTTGTCAAGCACCTGGATCACTAAGGCACATTTTAACAGGATGCACCATGAGCCTCAGCCAGGGGTGGTATACTTGGCAGCATAACCAAGTTCTCAGACAGCTGGCATCAATCTTGGAACAGAGGCAAACCACTGTAAATGCTCTCCCACAAACATCGGCAGAAAATATCCATGTTACACGATTTGTACCAGCAGGCCAACCTCCAGAGCACCAAGTAACATGAATGGATATAAGCATTCTGCATGTTGCTCAGGATTGGAAAATGGACGTGGACTTGGAGAAAAAGCCCAGACATTGCGGCTACAACACTCTGGCCAGTCATAGTCCTGTGGTCCACAACAGCCAAGCTGGCATATGTTGTGGAATTGACAGTACCATGGGAAGATGGCGTTGAAGAAGCTTATGAGAGGAAAAAGACCAAGTACTCTGAACTGGCAACTGAAGCTGCTCAGAACGGCTGGAAGACCAAAATTTTCCCTGTAGAAGTGGGATGTAGGGGATTCGTTGCTACATCTACGACCAGTCTATTGAAGAAGGTGGAGGTGAGGGGTGTCTCCCTCCAACAAGCAATCAAGTCCTTGTCAAATGCAGCAGAGGAAAGCAACAAATGGATTTGGATTAAAAGGAAAGACAACAACTGGGCTGCAAGATGAAGGCAGGAGGGTACGGAACTGGGGGGCGGGGGTGTATCTGGGACGCCAGATAGCACCGTTGAGCCCTCTGGAGACGTCGTGGGCTTATCAACGAAATGTCAAAGAAGGAGGGTGCCCACCTGATGATCCCGATGATGTAGCAACCCTCCTTGTCTCCACTCCAAGCCACTGCCAACATCGAGAGTGCCGACTTTATCATTGGGATTGAAACATCAAGCCCTAGTAGCTCTACTCTACTTTGGTCATTGCATTGGGTGTAAGAATCAGGAAGCCATGTCAAACTATATTAGTCTGCATTTAGAGCATGGTGTTCAGTACTGATCACCCCATTACAGGAAGGACGTGAAGGCTTTGGAAAAGGGCAGAGAAGGTTCACCAGGATGCTGCCTGGATTAGAGTGTATGTGCTATAGTATAAGGATAGGTTGGCCAGACTTCAATCGTTTTCTCTGGAGTGCCAGAGAATAAGGGGAGATCCAAAAGAAGATTATAAAATCATGAGTGGCATAGATAGGGGCAATAGGCTGAGTCTCTGTCCCAGGGCAGATACATGAAATATTAGAGAACATGGCATTAAGGTGAGGGGTGGGGGAATTTAAAGCAGATAGGTCGGGCAAGTTTTTTTTGTACAAGGTGCTAGCTGCATGGAACATGCTACCAGGGGTGGTAGTGGAAACAGATATGATAGTTGCATTTAAGAGGCATTTAGGTAGACACATGAACATGGAAGGAATAGAATGACATGGATTATGTGTAGGCAGATGGGATTGGTTTCATTTAACAATGTGGTCAGCAGAAAAATCTTTGGCCAAAAGGTCTGTTTTTGTTCTATGTTCTATGAAGATATGTACAGGCCAGTCTTAGCATGCTGTCATATGTCAATCTTTAAACGACATGAGAGACTGCATATGGAACAAATAGCATTTGTGGCGGAAAAGGGACAATAGATATTTTGGGTCAAGACTTGGGTCGAAGGGTCTGAGAGACTCACTGTTTCCTAGTCCAGACGCAGGGTCACAGCCAAGAAAGTTGACAACCTCTTTGTCTCCACAGATGCTCCTTGACCTGCTGAGTTCCTCCAGTTATTTGTTCTTTTTTTTGCAACAATCTTTTGACATCTAAAACTTTGACAAGCTTCTACAGATGTGTAGTAGAGATTATATTGACTGGCTGCATCACAGCCTGGTATGGAATCACCAATTCACTTGAAAGAAAAATCCTACAAAAAGTAGTGGATATGACCCAGTCCATTACAGGTAAAGCCCTCTCCCCCAATCAGCACGTCTACATGAAACTGTCACAGGAAAGTGGCATTCATCATCAGGGACCCTCACCACCCAGGCCATACTCTCTTCTCATTGCTGCCATTAGGAAGAAGGTACAGGAGTCTCAGGACACACACCACCAGTTTCAGGAGCAGTTACTACACCTCTTATCCCAAAGGGGATAACTTCACTTGCTCCATCATTGAAATGTTCCCACAACAATGGCTCACTTTTAAGGACTCTTCATCTCACGTTCTCAATATTTATTGGTATTAATTTATGTATGTATGTATGAATGTATGTATGTATGTATGTATGTATGTATTTGCACAGTTTGTTGTATTCTGCACACTGGTTGAACACCCAAGTTGGGTGGTCTTTCATTGATTCTGTTATAGCTATTATTCTATGGATTTATTGAATATGCCCACAGGAAGATGAACCTAAGGGTTGTATATAGTGACGTATATGCACTTTAATACTAATTTTACTTTGAACTTTGAATCCACCGGCTGCGCATTCACCATCCAAGCTATTGCACCAGGTCTGAGTGGCAGAAATATGAAGAACAGGGATCATCACCAACAAACAAGGTCAGTCACAGGACCAGCTGTTGCCCCTCATGCCACATTATCAGCGAGCCATATTCCAGCCAGGATAAGGTCTGTTTACCGCCGGGATGTTTGCAATGTTACAGAATTGTAGCTGTGTCAAATAACAAACCAAATTCCACCTTTTTGATGATTTCCCACTGCTTTAATGATGGACTATAGCAAGTGTGATCAAAAGTCTCCTGATTGACTATGAAGTATGACACTGTTCTAAGAAGACTGAACTTCATGTCTTTGGGACGTTAAACTGAATGCCTTGGTGCAGCAGATACAGTCATTGAGTACAGACGCATATCCTCTGGCCCATCACATCTATGCCAGCCATCAAGTACCTATGTATACTAATCCTATTTATCAACACTCGTTCCATAATGTTACTACGCCAAAGCGATTCAAATCCTCATCCAGATGCTATTTAAGTGTTGAGAGTACTTAGTTCTACTAGTTTCTCTGTAAGTGTCATCCAGATTTGAACAACCAGGATGATAATCTTCCTCAGGTGGAAAGATGAGAAAGAGAAAGAATGTGATTCATAGGTCATTAAGAAGCTCTCCAGATAAAAGCAATTGGAGTTTACAGCATTATCCATTTGAAGTTAAGTTGCAGTACCTGAATACATTCCACAAATGGTCTACTGACCTCAGAAGGCAACTAGCCTCAGGCACTAATGAAGCATCCCCAGTCACACACCTCCCAGAAATCTCCATCATTCAGAACTCACAACTAATATCCATGGTTTGCTCTCAGCACAGTGGGAAGTCTTATGCCCAGATCCAAACATCAGCTTTCCAACCACAACAGATACGTCACTCCCAAACACTTGCTGACATGGTTCTCTCTCTCTAATAGGACAAGGGTACACGTCAGTTGGCCAGGGATGAGTGCAGCCAGACAACATCACCCCAGGTAATGATGCCATTTTACATCAATGAACCAGACATGATTAAAAAGGGTGGCTCATTAATATCTGATTGGCCAGATATCAAGCTCATTTTCTCCTTAACCCACAATTTCCATAGAATACAAACCCCACTCTTGGCATAACAGTATTCATGATCCCATTCCACAGGTGCCATTGTTGTTACCTGTAAGTCAACCAGCTCGGAGCCACCCATCCCAAGGTGCTGCCATTTTAATCTGGACTCACCGTACAACTGCATGTGGCTGCCTTCTTTGAATGCAGTCTCCAATGTGAAGGCTTAGCAGTCTTTCACCAGCCCTAATGAATTTTACTGCAACATCATATCCCAGAGGTGTAACCCTCACTACAAAGAGAAGTACACCACAGGTTAGGTTGTGAATGGGGAATTGGTAGGTCAGGTAAACCAAGTAATTTGGCAAGGAAGGGAGCTGTACAAATTGCTTTTGTTCTTCCTCATCGTCCTCCTTTTCCACCCTTTCCCCTCACCTTCTGGAGATTCTCACTGCACAACTGGTCACCAGTCCTTTGCTTCCATTATGGAGCAGTTGTATACTTCCAAGTCAAAATCAAAATCAAAGTCAATGTTGTGCACTTGGCAATTGATCGCCATGGATCTTGAGGGGTGGTCTGTGGAATGCTATTTTGGCCCTCAAGCACGTGGCATTATCACATCCCTGGTCCTTGCTGTCACATTTGGTGTAGCAGCATGGCTTTTGTTGTGTATCTGTATGCCAGGACTCTAGTAAGAAAGCCCAGGTCTCTCTGTGAATATCCTTTGGATTGTCATATTGACACAAGAGCCTGTTAACCTGGCGACTAACGCAGAATGGAAGTACTTGACTCCTGCCATGAGACTGAACATTTGATTTACATGATATACAATGGACAATCACACATCACAGCTATTACAACACGGGACATCAGAGTTCTGAGTTCAATCCTGCTGCCCTCTGTAAGGAGCCTCTGTTCATCCTCCCCGTGAATTTTCCTCAGGTGTTCTGGTTTCCTTCCACAGTACTAAATGTACAGGGTAGGTTAATTGTTCATTGTAAATTGTCCTATGATTGGGATAGGTTTAAACGGGGTTATCAGGAGTTGCTGGGTGGCATGGCACAAAGGGCCAGAAGGGCCTATTCTGTGCTGTATCTCTAAATAAATAATTAAAATATTCATGAGTATATCGAGGGAAGGAAGAGCCTTCTGGTTGTCTGGCATCTCTGAGGTAACCTGTGAAACCTGCAGTCAGTGACACGCTGCTTCACAGAGATGCTTGTAATCCTCTCAGATTACTGGCTCCAACTCTCTGACAAAAGAGGATGAAGTGTAGTAATCTCCCTTTTAAAGCAAGTCTCCATGGTTATTCACATGCAAAAGTGGGCAGTTCCCTGTAAAATGCAACTACAACGAAACTTGCACATGAAGTTCGTTGTCAAGGTCATCTTGGGAGCAACTGGACTGTCCTACCCCAGAGTTCATGTCCTAGCCTGAGTTGCTTTGTGGCTGGAGTGGGTGGCAAATTTCATTGAGGATATTCTTACTGAAATAGTAAAATGTCATTGATTGATCCTTGCAGAGTCTTGGGCAAGAGCATTTTGGGTGAAGCATTATGGCCTTCTTCTCTACTCCCCCCTCTTCTATCACATTGTTGTTCCCTGTGTTCACATTATTCATTATTCCAAAGATAATGCCTGTTAATGCATCCATATACCAGAACAGTTAGATAGTGGAGAGGTTTGAAGTCTTCCAGCAGTTGGTATACCATAATCACAGGACTTAATCAACCTAAAGCAAGATCTCAAGAGATTAACAAACTCTTGTAGAATTGTAACAGCAACCAATAGAGATCAGTCAGTAATTAATCTTAAAGTAATTGATAGTGCCTTTGATTGACGTTGCAGCTTAGTTATTCCATTGGTAGATGCACTTTAACCAGTACAGTCGGCCCTCCTTATCTGCGGATTCCACATGCACGGATTCAACCAACAGCAGATCGGGAAAACCCGGAAGTTCTCTCTCCAGCGCTCGTTGCTTGAGCGTGTACAGACTATTTTTTCTTGTCATTATTCCCTAAACAATACAGTATAACAACTATTTACATAGCATTTACATTGTATTAGGTATTATAAATAATCTAGAAATGACTTAAAAGTTCAGGCAGACCCCGGGTTATGAATAAGTTCCGTTCCTGAGTCCGTCTTTAAGTTGGATTTGAAGTCGGAACAGGTACATCCGGTATTATTTAGCGTCAGTTAGTCAAACCTTTTTCTTAGTATATAGTACATATTTTACCTTCCTATATATATAAAACACTTAATAAACATACGTATTTCAATAATTTAACCACTGCGTTGCTTAGTAGTAATTGTAGCTTTCATCGGGGCAGGGCCTTTCACATTCTCCATTAAAATTGTTCTGATCGTTGACCGACTGTAGCCTAACACTTTTACAGTGACCGATGGCATTTCACCTCTTTCCAATCGCTTTATTACTTCCACCTTATTTTCAATCGTGATCGTGATTATTTTTGTGAAGTTAAATTCAGTAGAATACAAATCTTTGGGGAAAGAAAAGGGAAGTAAAAGAGTAAATGTTTGGGGAGGATGGGGTGGGAATGAGGTTCCAAGATTTACCAGGATGCTGCCTGGATTAGAGGGCATGCCTTGTGAAGAAAGGTTGAGTGAGCCAAGGCTTTACTCTTTGGAAGAGGATGCGACGTGACTTCTTAAGGTGTACAAAATGGTAAGAGGCATAGATCAAGTGGACAGCCAGAAACTTTCTCCCAGGGCAGAAATGGGTAAAACAAGACAACACAATTTAAAGTATTGGGAAGAAAGAATAGAGGGCGCGGATGTCAGAGAGCAGTAGGCGCGTGGAGAATTTCTGCCAGGTGTGGTGGTAGAGACAGATACATTAGGGATATTTAAGAGACTCTGATAGGCACATGGATGAAAGAAAAATTGAGGGTGATGTGGGAGAGAAAGCTTAGATTGACCTAGGAGTAGGTTAAAGGGTCAGCACAACATTGTAGGATGAAGGGCCTGTACTGTGATGTACTGTTCTACTAAGATTGTGTGGATGCTAGTTTGAAGGTGAAATGAAATTTCAGCCATTTTGGAACATGATAAGGAAGAGATATTTTGGAATCAGGAGATGGTTTTCCTGTAGCAGCGGCAAGAGATTCATCTCCTAACATCCGTCGACTTTCCTGGTGTCTCGAAGTTGCACATCAGGAGTGTGGCAGAACAATGAATATCTGTATGAATGGAGCTCATTTTTTACAGGACACTGCAGATGCTGGCATCTGGAGCATAATAAGACAAGCTAAACAACAAATGACAGTGACTTGGGCAGTATCTGTGGAGAGAAAGGGACAGTTGATGTCTTGGGTCAGACTCTGTATAAAGGAATGACAGCAAGTATAAGGGAGTGAAGGGGAGGGGTGAGGCAGGAGTTAACAAGTAATAGGTGGATCCAGGATGAGAGAGGTTGATGGACAGAAGGAGTAAGTGGGGATGGAGTGGTGGAGATAGTGACAGAAGCTGGGAGGTGATTGGTGAAATCTTTGTGCAGATTCCATAATCAGTCACAAAGGGTGGCAGATTATGGAATCTGAGAAGAAAGGAAAGTTTTGAGTGGAACCAGGTAAAGCAGGAATGCCGGGTAAAAAGGAACAAAGTAAATTCATTTTCAAAGTATATGTATGTCACCATATACAACTCTGAGATTCATTTTTTTGTGGGCATTCACAGTAAATACTGGAAACAATGAAAGACTGCACCCAACTGGATGGACAAACAATCGATGTCCAAAAGACAACAAACTGAGCAAATACAAACAATAATAATAATAATAAATAAGTAATAAATATCAAGAACATGAGATGAAGAGTCCTTGAAAGTGAGTCCGTATATTGTGGGAATGGTTCAGTGATAGGGTGAGTGAGAATGAGTGAACAGTGAGTGTTGGGAATGAGGAAACGAGTGGGTAAAGTGTGTGGGTGCTAGACAGATGTGCTCATATGCGGGAGGGGAAAGAAGTGCGAAATGGGGGAAATGATACGCATCATCCAGGATAAAGCAGCCCACATGATTGGCACGCCACCAACCACCATGGTGCAGTGGCAGCATTTCGCATCAACTACAACATGCAATGAAATTACTTGCCCAGGCCATGTTGATGGCATCTCCTGAACCCACATCCTCAAGCTTGCCTGGCTGTAGTGGGGGTGAGACCTTGATCGAATGTGAGTAGGGTGCCTCCGTGTAAGTTGTGTGAGAGGGCGTAGTCACCTGGAAGCTATCACAGCAGTCCAAGGCAGTGGTCCAGGAGCAAGGGGGTGCCATTCTTGTAGGCTCCAGGGGAGGTTCACTCCTGTTACTGGTCTAATATAAAACCTGTGTAGAAGAGTCCACCTGGCTGATCCTTTTGTAGTCCCTGATAATTATTTTCTGACAGTGCAGCCTCCCCATCTGCTCACATGACACCCTTGCCCCATGAGGCTTTAATTTAAATTGACAGATCATGCCATGATGCCTCATCAAAGTCCATCTGACAAACTTGAAGGGCTTGGGAATAGATGATGTCAACATCTGCCACTTAAAATTACAATTAGCCTCATTGGAGCAGGAAAGCTGGGCAAAAATGCCCTGCCCTCCTTCCCTCCCACATCGCTCTATTTTAGCTGCTCCCTCTAACCCCTGCCTCACTTCCGCCAAGCAGTGAAGATAAAACCAACCACACTCAAAAATAAGTACATTAAGTTGCACTTTCGATTGCACCTAAAATGCAGCAAGAATCACCAACTGTTCAATGTGAAAACACAGGAAATCAGAATTTCACTGTTAAAAAATATACTTCAATGCTTTGAAATAAGAGTAGAATGAAAACAGCAAAAAAGTTAACCAATGCATGTCCTAATCGAATGAATTGGATATATCTGATCAGGCTTCAAGTGCTTGTTAATTCACTATCAAATGAGTGGCCTTACTGTAGTGTGGTAATCATAATTTGAGAAGGGTGTTTCTGAGATTTTCAACAATAGCATTTATTTGCCATTAAGGATAAGCTTCTTTCCATTCACATACATTTGGTAACAGTAGATGCATACAAAGGTAATGATATCCGGAGTTAACATGAAGGACTTTTCACATCTTCTGCATTGTTACATCAAGTACACTCCCAGTTTTGACTTTAAAGTGTTGAAAAGAGTAGGAAAATTTATATATGAATCCAGGACTTTCTTTTAGCTTTGAATTGGCATTGTTCATCTCATGATTACTGACTCCTTGATAAAGAGAAAGATCTGCAAACCCACCTGTTGCAGAAGCTGCAAGGATAGAGGAACTAGAAATTACAATGCTTCTGCTTTTAAGTGGTTGCACATTTGTAACCTAGGACATAATTGTACTCGGTGTCATGAACAGACCAATATCCTATTGTATAAATCTACATCAGACACACCAAAGATTCACATACAAAATGTTGGAGGAACTCAGCAGGTCAGGCAGCATCTATGGAAATGAATAAACAGTTGACATTTTTGGGTCAAGACCCTTCTTCAGGACTGAGAAGGAAGGGAGAAGATGCCAGAATAAAACGAAAAATGTGAGGGGGTGGAGGGGAAGGAGGCTCGCTGGATGGTGATGAGTAAAGCCCGATGGGAAGGAAAGGTCAAGGGTTGGAGGAGAAGGAATCTGATAAGGGAAGAGAGTGATCCACAGGACAGAGGAAAGGAGGAGGGGACCAAGGGGGAGGTAATAGGCAGGTGAGAAGAGGTAAAAAGTAGAGGAAGGGAGGATGTGGAAAATTAGTAGAAATCGATATTCATGCCAACAGGTTGGAAGCTACTTAGGTGGAATATAAAGTGCTGCTCCTTCACCCTGAGGGTGGCCTCATCTTGGCACAAGTGGAGGCCATGGACCGACACGTCAGAATGGGAATGAATAGCAATGAAAAAGTTTGGCCACCGAGAGGTCCTGCTTGTGGTGGAAGGTGCGGAGGTGCTTGACAAAGCAGTCCCCCAATTTACGGCGGGTCTCACCAATGTACGGGAGGCTGCATCAGGAACACCAGATACTATAGGCGACCCCAGCAGATTCGCAGGCGAAGTGTTGCCTGACCTCTCAACTGGAATGACTTCCCGGGATCTGAAGGAGGTCCACAGACAGGTGGAACACTTAGGCCACTTGCAGGGATAAGTACCATGAGGGAGGTTAGTGGGGAGGGATGAATGGAGAAGGGAATTGAGGAGGGAGTGATCCCTGTGGAAAGTGGGGGGGGGGGGGTGGTAAAGATATGTTTTGTGGTAGGATCCCTTTGGAGGTGGCAGAAGTTGCAGAGGATAGTGTATTAAATGCAGGGGCTGATGGGGTGGTAGGTTAGTACAAGAGGAACTTTCATTATCAAGGCGGCAGGAAGGTGGAGTGAGCGAGGATATTCAGGAAATGGAGGAGATGCTGGTGAGGGCAGCATCAACAGTGGAGGGAGGGAAACTCTGTTCTTTAAAGGGTGGACATCTCTGATGTCCAGGAACGGAAAGCCATGTGCTGGGATGTGAAGAAACTGAGAAAAGGGAAAAGGATTTTGACAGGAGACGTGTGGGAAGAGGTATAGTCATGATAACCATGGGAATTAGTAGGTTTACAAAAGATGTCGGTTGATAGTTTGTCTCCAGAGATGGAGAAAGAGAGATCAAGAACGTGGAGGGCGGAGTCAGAGATGGACAAATTGAATTTAAGGGCTGGGCGGAAGTTAGAAGCAAAGATTGACGAGTTCAGCATGGGTGCATGAAGCAGCACCAATGCAGTTGTCAATGTAGTGGAGGAAGATTTGTGGAGTATAACTGGGGAAGGCTTAGAAGATGTACTGTTCTATGTAGCCAACAAAGAGGCAGGTGTAGCTGGGGCCCATGCAAGTGCCCATGGCTACCTCTTGAGTTTGGAGAAAGTGAGAGAAGCCAAAGGAAAACTTGTTAACGATGAGGACCAGTTCTGCCAGATGGAGAAGGGTGATTGTGGTGGTGGGGGGGGGGGGGGGATGTGGATTTGATTAGTTCTTTTGTCAAGAAAGAAGCAGAGAAATTTGAGGCCTTCTTGATGGGGAATAGCAGTGTATAGGAACTGAACATCCATGGTGAAGATGAGGTGGTCGGGGCCAGGGAATTGAAAACTACTGAAGAGACTGAGGGCATGAGAAGTGTCACTCATGTAGGTGGAAGAGACTGTACCAATGGCGATAGAACAGAATTGAGATATGAGGACATGAGTTCAGTGGGCTAGGAGTAGACAGAGAAAATAGGCCTATCCTGACAGTCAGGTTTGTGGATCTTGGGTAGGAGGTAGAAGCAAGAAATGCAGGGTAAATACAGCAAAGATTCTAAACTTCAGAAAATGTATATAACTCTTCTGGTAATACTTCTACTATGTAAAGTCCACTGCCCAGGAACCCCTCCCCACTCCTCACTCCTGCCCTGTGTAGTCTAGGATACTAGCGGCAAGGATGTTGAGCTACTTGGATAGAGTACAAGCCCATTTTGAAGGCTGTGTGACATCTCTGCCTGTATGGTAGGTCAGGCCAAATAGGAAAGATTGCCAAGCATCCAGTATTACCTAGGGGTTGAAAATTATCTCTGGGAAGTGATGTAACCAATCCAGAAGACAAGTCTTCTAAGAATTTAAGACATTATGGCTGGCATGTTCTACTGTATAGTGATATTTTAGTGCACCAGGTAAGGTAGCTTTTTTTTATATAAAGGGCAATGATCAAATGCAGTTGAGCATATTGTACAACTCCTGCCATTAGGTATGGATCCACTGCCTGGACTGAGAGGAACTCCAAAAGTATTAACGAAAGCATCGCACTGTCCAGGACAATACAGCCCACTCATTGGCTGAATATCTACCAGCCCGTCATTCTCATTCACTCCTATCTACAGAATGCATCTCTTCCATAAAGAAAAACAAAAAGGATGGAAACACAGCAGGTCAGGGAACATCTGTGGAAAGAGAAAGAGTTAAGGTTTCATATCCAGGACCTTTAGCAGAACTGGGGAAGGGAGAAAACAAATTAAGAGCTGAGACGGTGGGGGAGTGATGGGTAGAACAGAGGAAATATCTCTTATAGGATGAGACCAGTTGAGTTATTGAGGGCTTTCACAGTCGAAGTGAAGCTCATTATGTTACATCATCTGCATGACATTTTGCAAAAGTGTGGCTGAGGGATATGTCCAGCAGAACATAATATACTAATAGAAAATGATGACTGAGCCAAACTGATGCCAGGAAGAAATGGGAGGCTGGTGTAGGGGTGGGGATGAGGGAGGGGCCAGTTCTGATATAGATAAAAAGAGAGAAGCAACGACCTTACTGTTTTGATTTTTGTTTGAGGCACCAGGTCCATGAAAGTGCTAACACATGCTGTTTCTCATCTCTCCCATTTCCCGCACATCTGCCCTCACCCCATCCACCCGCCACCCCGCTCGGGATAGGGTTCCCCTTGTCCTCACCTACCACCCCACCAGCCTCCAGGTCCAACATATAATTCTGCGTAACTTCCGCCACCTCCAACGGGATCCCACTGCCAAACACATTTTTCCCTCCCCCCCCTTTCTGCTTTTCGCAGGGATCACTCCCTACGTGACTCCCTTGTCCACTCGTCCCCCCCATCCCTTCCCTCCGATCTCCCTCCTGGCACTTATCCTTGTAAACAGAACAAGTGCTACACCTGCCCTTACACTACCTCCCTCACCACCATTCAGGGCCCCAGACAGTCCTTCCAGGTGAAGTGTCACTTCACCTGTGAGTCGGCTGGTGTGGTATACTGCGTCCGGTGCTCCTGATGTGGCCTTTTATATATTGGTGAGACCCGACGCAGTCTGGGAGACCGTTTCGCTGAACACCTACGCTTGGTCCGCCAGAAAAAGCAGGATCTCCCAGTGGCCACACATTATAATTCCACGTCCCATTCCCATTCTGATATATCTATCCATGGCCTCCTCTATTGTCAAAATGAATCCAAACTCAGGTTGGAGGAACAACACCTTATATACCGGCTGGGTAGCCTCCAACCTGATGGCATGAACATTGACTTCTCTAACTTCCGTTAATGCCCCTCCTCCACTTCTTACCCCATCCCTGACATATTTAGTTGTTTGTCTGTTCTCCATCTCCCTCTGGTGCTCCCCCGCCCCTTTCTTTCTCCTGAGGCCTTCTGTCCCATGATCCTTTCCCTTCTCCAGCTCTCTATCACTTTCGCCAATCACCTTTCCAGCTCTTAGCTTTATCTCACCCCCTCCGGTCTTCTCCTATCATTTCGCATTTCCCCCTCCCCCCACTACTTTCAAATCTCTTACTATCTTTCCTTTCGGTTAGTCCTGACGAAGGATCTTGGCCCGAAACATCGACAGCACTGCTCCCTATAGATGCTGCCTGGCCTGCTGTGTTCCACCAGCATTTTGTGTGTTTTGTTGTTTGAATTTGCAGCATCTGCAGATTTCCTCGTGTTTGCTCTAACACATGCAGGTTTCTGTCCAAATCATACAGCTTTCTGACAGAAGCTCCTTGCAGCACTCTCATCATTAGAGTGTTAGTGATGTATATACTAGATTCTACAATTCACATGCCAATGACATAATGGGGTGTCTTCATCAGAAGAATTGCTGCCATTTCAAAAGGAATGGCACTATCTTCTTGAAATATGGGCATTGGCCTTGCCAGTGATAAGTTATTCAATGTTCAAAGTAATTTCATTATCAAAGTAAATATATGTCACCATAGGCAACCCTGAGATTTGTTTTCTTGCCAGAATTCCAAGAAATTCCAAGAAACACAATAGAATCAATGAAAGACTGCACCCAACAGGACAGACAAAAGACAACAAACTATGAAAATACAAAGAAAAAAAACAAACATAAATATTGAGAACCTGAAATCAGACAGACAGACAGACAGACAGACAGACATACTTTATTGATCCCAAGAGAAATTGGGTTTTGTTACAGCTGTGCCAACCAAGAATAGTGAAGAAATATAGCAATATAAAACCATAAATAATTAAATAATAATAAGTTAATCATGCCAAGTGGAAATAAGTCCAGGACCAGCCTATTGGCTCAGGGTACCTGACACTCCAAGGGAGGAGTTGTAAAGTTTGATGGCCACAGGCAGGAATGACTTCCTATGACGCTCAGGGTTACATCTTGGTGGAATGAGTCTCTGGCTAAATGTACTCCTGTGCCTATCCAGTACATTATGGAGTGGATGGGAGTCATTGTCCAAGATGGCATGCAACTTGGACAGCATCCTCTTTTCAGACACCACCGTCAGAGAGTCCAGTTCCACCCCCACAACATCACTGGCCTTACGAATGAGTTTGTTGATTCTGTTGGTGTCTGCTACACTCAGCCTGCTGCCCCAGCACACAACAGCAAACATGATAGGAGCTCTTGAAAGTGGAGTCCATGGGTTGTGGGAACAGTTCAGTGATGGGGTGAGCGAGATTACCCCCTCTAGTTTAAGAGCCTGATGTTTAAGGGATAATTACTGTTCCTGACCTGGCGATGTGAGTAATGAGACTCCTGCACCTTCTTCCTGATGGCAGCAGTAAGAAGAGGAAGCATGGCCTGAGTGGTGGGGTTCCTCGATGATGGATGCTGTTTTCCTCTGACAGCACTCCATATTGGTGTGCTCAGCGGTGGGGAGAACTTTACTCATGTGGGCTGAGCCATATCTACTGCTTCTTGGAGGATTTTCTGCTCAAGGCATTGGTGTTTCCCTACCCGGCCATGAAGCAACCGCTCAAGTAAACTTCCCACCACACGTCTATAGAAGTTTGTCCAAGTTTTAGATGTCATGTTGAATCTTCGCAAACTTTTAAGGAAGTGGTGACGCAGCCGAGCTTTCTTCAGAATTTCACTATGGGCTGGGCCCGGGACAGATCCTCTGAAATGATAACACCAAGAAATTCAAAGTTGCTGATCTTCTCCACCTCTGATCCGCTGATGAGTACTGGTTCATGGACCTTTGCTTTCCTCCTCCTGAAGTTAATAATCAGCTCTTTGGTCTTGCTGACATTGAGTGAGAGGTTGTTGTTGTGACACTACTCAGCCAAATTTTGAATGTATTTCCTAGATGCTGAATTATCACCACCTTTGACTCAGCCAATGACAGTGGTGTCATCAGCAAACTTAAAACATGTAGTAAATGTGATAAGTTGTGGTAAATGAATAAAATAAATAGAGTTTATTCCAGGAGCAGAATTTTCCTGGGTAAATTGAAGTATTATTGATATTTTTTTTCCAGTTTTATCCATTTTGAACTAATCTGTTGTGTGTCTATGCTGGGCTGTTTCTTGTGGTGGTTTTATCATAACAGACTTGGGTCAAGACAGCTTTCAGTCTTTATCTGGGATTCTTATCATAAACTGTCAGAAAATATGATTCTGAGAAGTTCATCAACTTTTTTACAGCAGTAATCTGCAAGTATATTGATGTAGAGATCATTGCAATGTTAGTTTGGCCCTTCAAAAGAATTTCCATTTGCCAATAGCCAGACTTTGCTCCTGTGAAAGGCCTTGACATGCTTTGCTATGTAAAAGGTGGCATAAAAGAGGACACAATCTGTTGAAGCAACACATACAAAATGCTGGTGGAACACAGCAGGCCAGGCAGCATCTATAGGGAGAAGCGCTGTTGAAGTTACGGGCCAAGACCCTTCGCCAGGACACTGGAGTCAGTTGGTGGCGGAGACACGTTCCAAGGAAGGATATATGGCTGGAATAGCGGGTCTGGGTCAAAATATGATCGAAAAGTTGAAGGGCCGAAGAAATTATAGATGGGGAGCAACGAGAGAGGGTTTCACTGAACTCCCGTCGAAGAGAAGATTTAAACTTCTTCAGTGTAGGCATCATTGGCAGAGGCTTCGCAGTAGTGAATTTAAAAAGCAATCTGTTATTCACTTCAGTTGTATGAAGAATTCAAAACTATTCAAGAAATAAGGCTTCACTAGATGACTTGTTGATGATTGACCCTCAAGAACAGGAGGAAAGCTGGTAACTTAAACTAACTAAGTACATCATTAAAGCAAAGACCAATACCCCATGGAAAGGGACAGGCATGTAGCAATTCTTAACCACTGAGCAAAACTGTATCTAGACCAGCCATATAGCCTCTGCTGCAGGGGTTCCCAAATTTTATGCCATGAACCTGTGCCATTTACCAAGGGGTCCATGGACATCAAGTTGGGAATCTCTGCTCTACAGACACAACCTTTATATGCTCGCTTTCCACTGCCGCTCTGCAGCTGTTCATCAGGAGCCTCAGCTGTTGGTAGTGCTCTAACTCGGCCTCTGCTATTGTTACCCCTTCTCCTCCTATCATTTGGTTTTCATCTTTGCCCCATACCACAAACAGCATCCAGTCTTTGCTTTGATTCCTCTGATGCTCTGCCAACCTGCAAAGGTGTTCTTGATGGAACAGTTTAAACAGAAAGTCTCCTCATCAAACTCCAGAGGCCAGAACCCATTCTTCCCAACCAACATTTTGTAAATTATTTCCTGTTCAGATACAATGGATTCTGGTTAATTGTGGACCAATACATATTGGCCCAGTTAGCCAAATACCTCAATAGGTACATTTCATGTCAGAGAAATGTATACAATATACATTCTGAAATTTTGCAAACATCCACAAAAACAGAGGAGTGTCCCAAAGAATGAAAGACAGAACCCCAAAGCCCCTCTCCAACTCCCCCCACCCACGCACAAGCAGCAGCAAGGCAACAAACCCCTCCCTCCCCACCAGCAAAAAAGCACCAGCACTCCCTACCAAGCACTCAAGCTGCACAGTGTGCAGCAAAGCATCAATAAAGACACAGACTTGCAGTAACCCAAAGACTACTCGTTCACCCAGTATTCAACATATCACAGACTCCCTAATAATCTCCCTAATAAGGGAAAATTAAGTGTCTCTGTTTCACTACGAGAGGGGAGACATAACAAAACAACTCACTGATTTATAGTGTTAAAAATCTGTTGCGTCACTTTTTCCGAACTCTGGGCCGCTGGACACACAGCCAACAGCAAGCTCAGTGCTTCTGATCTTCCTTGTTCTTCTGCAACACATCAGCTCAATTAGCCAAAGCTCCATGGAAATAGTAAAAAAGGTATAAAAAAGACAAATTACTGTTTAACTGAGTAATAAATTATGTAATTAAATGAAATACAGAATAAATTACAACACTATCAACACTACTACAGCACGATAAAACTGTGTATTAGTTTCTAACAGTTATCAATGGAAGAATTCATCCACTGTATGCTGCCACATTCTTTTGATTGAGTGTAAATAAACAAAATCTGTACAATCCTTTTGACAATTGCATCCTCCAAATCATCATTTTAATTATAACATTCAAGAAGATTGTCAATACCTTCAAATTCTTTGTAGTGCCTAACTTGTTGAAGTAGTGAAATCATTTTGTTTTCACTCGCGCCTGTTTCTGGCATCTCCAAGTCTGAATGCTTGAAATCGCAATGAGCAAAATAGTCCTGAATTTTTGTACTGCTTATTTCTCACCAACTATCAGTAACAGAAATCATTGCTTTTTGAACACAAACACACGTGACTGACGATAGTTAAGTGGCACAGTGTCCCAAATAAACAAATGGAATCCCGGCTATTTACTTGATTAGTTTTTGTTCTTTAAAAATTGGCCCAAATAAGTGGCTGCCCCAATTAACCAATGGCCCAGTTGACTGGTATCCACTACATGACAACATTTCCACTTGTCTTCCAGGGTTAGGGAGTCTGCTTCAATGTTCCATTAAGATCTCTAAGGTTTCAGCTTTCTGCTTCATTTTTCAATGCGCATATGAGGAGCTAAGCCCAATGATCTACTTTCTCTGCCTTTATATGGAGATTCCATTCGTTGTTAAGCTTTCCCTAGAGAGCCACTGTAAACCACCCAGGTAGGGGTTGTACTGGCTATGTCAGCACAAGGGTTAGTAGGACTTTACATCTAATTTTCTCATTTGTGTAGCCTGAGGAAAAGTACACACTCAGGACAACAAATACTTTTTTCGGGTTTTAATTCCTTTATCTGTTTTATCTGTTTTAGTGCCGGAAGAGGGTCTTAAAGCAAATGAATGAATTTACAACCAGTTCCTGCCATTACAATCTCAGTTTAACCTTTGATCCATACCCCTGTGTATCGATGGATTGCATATGCAGTATAAAAATACATGAAGCAAACCGCACAAAACTAATACGGTAGTGGCAGTTCTGAAGGAACACAATACAAACAACATTAGAATCCCCCCAACCTTGTACCTTATACATAGCAGCAAATACATCTCATCTAAGATGTCTACACTCTTTTGGTACACATGTGCTTAACTTCCAACCCGAGACTAAACATTCACATTACGCTGTTACATTCACAATCAGTCATGATACAATAAAGTTAGACAAAAGGTACACTTTGGCACAACTTTTACAAGATATTGCTTGGTCATTAAATTACAGGAAGACTGACCTACTTGGTCAGTAAGTAACTTTGCACAAACCATGCTATCCAGCGCCAATGCCTTCACTCGTTAAAATCTAAAGCATCCACATGTAAAACATGTCAAATTACTGATATTCTCGATGTGCCAACAAGCCTAAACCAATTCACATGGATATCGTCAATTAATACTCACCGTTCCTCACCATGCCCAGTATCTCTGGGGGGATCTTAATCCCAAAGCCTCACCAGCTGCCTCTGCAGAAAACAAAATGGTTTCCCCACTATCCCGCGTGTGCGTAATGACATCACCATCTCCACTTAAAGGCACAGACAACTATTCTAGCATTACCCAGATGGATGCCTAAGTACACTTTTAACAATAATGAATAAGATTTGAAGGTCACCCAGTTACGTTTGTGAAAAATATCTTCACAATGCTGTTTTGAGCGGTGTGATTAAAGTGATTGTTTGCATTGAAATATTCCTGATAATCCTACCCCGATATAACCATTATTGGTTCCAACTTCTGTATCTTACAAAGGAAGGCAAAATGAAAGGTTGATAATATTGTGAAAATGCGTAGCAGGCCAAAAGATAGAAAGCAGCAAAGATGTGTAAATGCAATGTAAAAGGAGAATGTAGATTATGAGAAAAAGTCACATAAAATATATGAACTTCTACAAGTCTATAGCACATGGATGACAGATGTAACCATTGATCTCATTGAATATGAGAAGAAAGGAAATGGAAGAGACTTTGCAGATAGACACAAAGTATTACTTTATTGTAGGAGACAACAAAAGCATCCCAATAATAGAAGAAAATCCAAAGGTAAAAGAGTGAGAGGAACTTAACTGAGGAACTGTTGTCAGAGGTAAGGAATGAGGCAAACTAATGCTGCCAAAGGCAGACAGGTTCCATCAATCTCAAGGCCTTCATCTTAGAATCCTAAACAAAATGACTGCAATGGTACTGGTTGCATTAGTTGCAATCTGCCAAAATTTCTTCACAGATCAAAGCACCACAAAAGTAACATTCCTATTCCAGAAAGGACAGGGACAGAAGTCAGCAAACTTGTGCGCCGGTGAACCTGCTGGGAAAATACTGGAACCAATTCATCAGGAAATATCAATATCTATGTGGTTTTAAGAGAGGGGAATTGTGTTTGACAAGTTTCTTATGGTTTTTTGGCAGTATGATAAATAGGTTGAGTAAAGAGGAATTATTAGATTTAGTGTATTTGGATTTTCAAAGGACGTTCGATGAGATGCCATATAAAGATTTCATCAACAATGGATATTTCATAAACTTTGGTAGAGAATTGGCCAGTGAACAGAAGGCAGACAGTCGTGATAGAGGAATATATTTTAAGTTGGCAAGCTGTAACTCACGGATCAGTTCTGGTGGTTTAACTAATTACAATCTGAGTTAATGGAATATAAAATGTGTACTGTAAACAAATTTGCTGATCATGCAAAGTTAGATGGGAAAGCAGGTTGTGAGAGAATCCAAACCATCTGTAAAAGGATCTGAATTGTTTAGCAGGTGAAGAAAATTTCAACATCTGAAGTAGTAATGTGGGAAATATGAGGCTACCCACTTTGGTAAGAGGAAAACAGAAGCAGAACATTGTATTTGGAGAGAGACCACGAACTGCTTCCATACAGATGAATCTGCATGTTCAAAGTCAGCATGCAAGTACAGGTGATAATTGAGAAGTAAAACGTATTTTGAAATTGAACAGAATTAAAAACAATGAAAGTAATTAGCTGGTCAAGCAGCATCTGCAAAGAGAGAAATAAGACTAAATGATATATGGTTTATTGTAAAGAAGGCAGATTATAAAATAAAAAAGTCTTGCTCTAGCACTTTGGTAAGATCATACCTTTAGAGTAATGCATTTGTTTTTGATCTCCCAGTATGAGGAAGGATAAATGTATATTGGATGGAGTTTATGGCAAATTCACTAAAATAATTTCTGAAAAAAGAGCTTGATTTATGAAGAAAAGTTGAGTAGGTAGGCATATACTCATTGGAGTTTAGAAGAATGAGAGGTGATCTTAAAGAAATAACTAAGATTCTGAAGGGGATTGACAGGATTGGGGAAAAGACTTGGGGGCAAACTTTTAGCATATTAAATCATCTTTTTAAGATGGGGATGAGGAGGAATTTCACTCCTAGAAGGTTTTGGCTTTGGAATTCTCTATTCTAGAGAGATGTCAAAACAGAGCCAATGATTCAATGTGGATTCAGATTGGTTTGTTCTCATATTCATCAGAGTGCAATGAAATTCAGCAAAGCGTGGGATCATGCAAGAAAGGTTCAGAGCAGGGGTTCCGAATCTTTTTATGTCATGGACCCTGACCATTAACCAAGGGGTCAGTGGATCCCAGGTTGGGAACTGCTGCTTTAGAGAGAATGACCAAAACCTGGCAAATAAGATGAGCTGAGGGTGGTACATTGGTCCACATTAATGAGTTTGAATGAAAAGGCCTGATTCCATGCTGTAAATCTAATTCCCTGTGTCCATTTGTTAAGGGTATCAAATTTAACAAGATTTTTAGAAGGAATCTCCTACACTAAATAAATTTCCTCCTGGTTTCTTTCCTACAAACTGAATGTTACCTATTCCACCACTGACAACAATCATCCACACAAACACAAAATCCATGAACTCAAAAATGGTTTCTCTTTTTGCCTTTCTATCTTGTTCAATTTTCACAGATTCTGGATTCATTTTATTGATTGGTCTGATGTGTTCCATTATTGATGTTAAAAACCAAATATTCCTGTGGGAGATGATGCTACCATCCAGCCAACATACAATTAGCTCATTTTGGACCCTGACCACAAATCAACATTACACTGTGAAATTCCTGTTATTTAGCCTGCGTTGGAATTTTCAGATGCCAGTTCATGCAATGCAGGTTATGGAAATTTCTTTCCAAACCTATTGCAGTTATTTTCAGTCTTGGTACACTTCTTTATTCTTGCTGCTTTTCTTTGGCACTGTCTGCCTGAGCTTCATGGTGGCCGTTCACCATATGCAAGCCTAGATGTTTTAAGGGGCCCCAGGCTTGGAAGCCACCAGGAAGAAACTAGAGGTTCACTTTGCAACATGGAAGGTGTTGGGGCAGAAGGAGAAAATGAAAATATTCTGCATTATGGGCATATCCGAGACTTACGGGGATGATGAACTGCAGTAACGATGAACGATTATTAATAGAGTTGCTGCCTCACAGCCCCAGCAACCTGAATTTAATCCTAGCCACTGCTGCCGTCTGTGTGGAATTTGGATGTTCACCCGGTGAGCTTGTGGATTGGTAAGTTAATTGTTCAGTGTAAATTTCCACAAGTCTGCAGACGAGCGGTAGAATCTGAGGGGAGTGATGGGATTAATGCTTAATGGTCAGCAAGGGGCCTGTTTTTCAGCTATGTGATTCCAGAACTCTGCAACAAACCCTTGGAGTTCTCTTGAACAAATTATTGGATATCAAACCAGTTAGTTGAAGAGATCTCCAGATGCCCATTACTGCAGTGTGTCAGGTGTTGAGGTGCCAGCTTTCTGGTCCTTTATCATACAGGGAGCTTGGATGTTAAACACTGGAGAGCGGTATTACTCACCAATGTTCTGTCATTATATACACTTCACAGTGAACAAGGACCTGGAAACTGAGTGGCGTGTAGAAGCAGCAAGGTGGTGGTGGTGGTCAGAAGGATGGGAAGTACACTCAGTGGCCACTCTATATTAGCTACTTCCTGTACTTATTAAAGTGGCTACTGAGTGTATTTCTGTACGTTCATGGCCTCCTGCTACTGTAGCCCATCCACTTCAAGGTTCGATGTGTTGTGCATTCAGTGGTGCTCTTCTGCACACCACTGTTGTGAAGTTTGGTTATTTGAGTTACTGTCACCTTCCTGTCTGCTTGAAAGAGTCTGGCCATTCTCCTCTGACGCCTCTCTCATTAGCACGATGCTTTTGCCCACTGAATTGCTCACTGGGTTTATTGCTTTTCCCATTCTCTGTAAACTCTAGAGTCTAGAGACTGTTGTGGACAAAAATCCGAGGAGATCAGCAATTTCTGAGATGCTCAAACCATCCCGTCTGGCACCAAGTCATTCCACAGTTACGTAGATCACATTCCTTCCCCATTCTGACGTTTAGTTTGAACATTACTGAACCGCTTGACCAGGTCTGCATGCTTTGATGTGTTGAGTTGCTGCCACATGAGATATTTGCATTAGTGAGCAGTTGTACAGGTGTATCAAATAAAGTGGCCACTGATTGAATGCTGTGAATGCTGAAAATCTACTTAAAATTCTGGGAAAAATGGATCTTTCATGAAGTATTTTGCTTCACAGAACTAATGATGATAGATATTGCTAGCATTCATATGCTAAATTCCAGTTAAAACTTGATTAAAATAGCATCGATCACAAATGCAAAACACTCTTGAGTGATTGTAAAACTTCAGGGCAGTCAGATCAGTCCATGTGAGCTTTCCCCCTTGTCTCACAACAGTACATTGCTTTGTCCTTCATTTATTTATCCAGCTTCTCCTTTGCTGATATGAGATGACGCTACTGAAGGCATGCAACAGCTTACTGGTAGTGCAAAAGCAAATAAGTTGAAATAAAAACATTACTAATAACACATTCTTTGAAGTAAATTGTGGTAAACTATCACTGCAAACAATAAAGAGGAGAGCGATGGCAAAGCAAATTTGAGAGATGCCCTGCTGGTGTGCTGCAAAATCTGAGAGCAGAAGATGAGGCAGAGAAGTTCTGATGCCTGTCCAACTAACCTGGGCGCTGAGCCAATTTGGAAGGGTCAAGAAAGGCTTCTTCAGCAGGGAAATCTAGGCCCGAAGTGAATTGCAGGGCAACGTGTACTAGACCCTGAATGATTCACTGTGGCACTGCCCAGGCCCTAATGCAAGGTGCAATCTACTGGTTGGACAATTTAAACGCTGGATCAGATAAACTGGAAAGGCAGGGTGCTGAGAGTCGGGCGAAGTTGGATCGCTCTAAGCGTTGAGCCAATTTGGAGAAGTCGAGGATGGCTTCTTCAGCAATGAAATCTAGACCTGCAGTGATTTGCAGTGGTGGAGCCTGGGTCCTAATGCTAAGTACGATTAGCTGTTCGGACAATCTGAACAATGGCCCAGATAGACTTGGAGCTCCTCTCTCTGCGGCACTAAGGTAGTGAGATTGCCCCTGGCTGCTGTGCTGTGTGTCTGCAAACTTCACGGTAATTTGCCCCACTAATATGGTGAACTGAATACCGAGGCTTTGGGCCTACTCTAGGGATGTGGACCTAAGGTCTCGGTTTGGCTCGGAACGCTGTGTTGTTGCTCTGCTTTTATTGTCTGCATGACTTGTGTTTTTTTCTCTTTCTCTTGCATTGGCGTTGCTCTATTTTTTAAGTTGGATTCTTTCGAGTTTCTTGCTTTTCGGCTACCTGTAAGCAAATAAATCTCAAAGTTGTATAATTTATAATTCTCTGATCATAAATGTACCTTGAGTTGCTTTGAGTGCCTCACCTTTGGTTGCACGTGTATCCTGAACTTCCTGACATTAATAAGAAGGAGGGTCAGGAGCGTGGTGATGTACAAACATGCCGATTTTTTCTACAAAATTGTTTTAGAGTCACAGAGAAGCACAGCACAGAAAGAGGCCCTTTAGCTACCAAGTCTACACTGAATATCAACCATCCATTTATATTAATCTTATATTAATTTCATTGTTAAAAATTCTCCCCATATTCTGTTATTAAATAGGATGTGTAAAGTCAGAGGATGAGTTACTAGGATATCCAATCTCTGATTTTTTCTTATTGTCACTGTATTTAACTACCTGGTGCAACTGATGGTGGGGAAATCGGTGATGGTAATGTCATTAAGTTTAAGCTGGATGTGGTGTCTCATGTTGAAGGTGGTCATTGCTTTGATCATGGTAGAAATATAACTTGGATTTTATCAACTCGCTAGTTAGGGATGGTTTTGATAGTGGCGACTAATGAATTTTAAAAAAACACTGCCGGTGAATTGCATGTCCCAGGGTCACAGAAATGTGCAGCGCAGAAACGCTAATCACCATATCTCAACTCACCACAATTCAACTCATCACAACAAAGCCAATCTATACTCATCCTATTTGCCTGTATTATACCTATACCCTTCTATGCTTTGTCTGTTCAAGTGCCTGTTTAAATGCCTCTAAGTGTTTGAATGTCTTTGTTTCCACCACCTCTTATGGCAATGAGTTCCAGATATGAACAACACTTGCTTTAACAGGAAGGTAGTTCTCCAGTTCAGCAAGTGGATGAACAACACAGGCTACCACTGTCTACATCCCCTCCTTGTCCGGCACCCATCATCTACATCTTCACATTACAACTGCTGTCGTTCCGATCTTCACTTCCCCCAGACCACACCTTCCGCCAACCCTCCAGTCATCGTGGACTCACCTTCACTACCGAGCAGGCGAGAAGGGCTCTGGGGAAACCCAGACACGGCAAAGGAATGGGACTGGGAGGTGTGAACCCCAAGGTCCTGAAGGAGTGTGCTGAGCAGCTGTGTGGAGTTCTCCAGCTCATGTTCAATCTAAGTCTCAGCCTAGAAAGGGTCCCGACTCTGTGGGAAGCATCATGTGTGGTCCCAGTACCCAAGAAGGGCCAACCAAAAGTGTTGAATGACTACTGTCCAGTGGCCCTGACCTTGCATGTCATGAAGACCCTAGAGAGGCTGGTCCTGGCTCAGCCATCAATCCCCTGCAGTTAGTCTGTCAGGAGCACACTGGAGGCAATGATACTGTCATCTGCTTGCTGAACACAGCCTACTGTCATTTGGATAAGCGGGGCAGCACGGTGAGAATCATGTTTTTTAATTTCTCAAGTTCCTTCAATACCACACAGCCCTCATTGCTGGGGGGCAAAGCTCCACTCAACGCAGGTTGGCACTTCTACTGTATCCTGCATAATGGACTACTTGACAGGTAGACCACAGTTTGTGCAGCTTCAGAGCGGTGCGTCAGATATGGCTATAAGCAGCACTGGGGCCTCACAGGGGACTGTATTGGCTCCCATCCTGTTTACCCTGTATACCTCAGACTTTAGATGCCACACTGAGTCATGTCATAAGCACAAAGTACTCTGCAGATGCTGGGGTCAAAGCAACACGTACAAACAAGCTGGAGGAACTCAGCAGGCCAGGCAGCATCCGTGGAAACGAGCAGTCAACGTTTTGGGCTAAGACCCTTTGTCAGGACTGAAAAGGGAGGGTGCTTTCCCCTTACATTCCTTCTTCACCTTTCCTGCCTATCCCCTCCCTGCTTCCCCTCCCCCACCCCTTTGATCTTGCCCCTTACTGGTTTTTCACCGGTTGGGACTGCAGCTATTTACAATATACGTTAATGATTTAGATGAAGGGATTAAAAGTAACATTAGCAAATTTGCAGATGACACAAAGCTGGGTGGCAGTGTGAAATATGAGAAGGATGTTAGGAGAATGCAGGGTGACTTGGACAGGTTGGGTGAGTGGGCAGATG
Source organism: Hemitrygon akajei (assembly GCF_048418815.1). Taxonomy (NCBI): domain Eukaryota; kingdom Metazoa; phylum Chordata; class Chondrichthyes; order Myliobatiformes; family Dasyatidae; genus Hemitrygon; species Hemitrygon akajei. Next base: position 71,534,192 of record NC_133135.1, on the reverse strand, counting down.
CAGTTTAATGTGGATAAATGTGAGGTTATCCACTTTGGTGGCAAGAAAAGGAAGGCAGATTACTATCTGAATGGTGTCAAGTTAGGAAAAGGGGAAGTACAATGAGATCTAGGTGTCCTTGTTTATCAGTCACTGAAAGTAAGCATGCAGGTACAGCAGACAGTGAAGAAAGCTAATGGCATGTTGGCCTTCATAACAAGGGGAGTTGAGTATAGGAGCAAAGAAGTCCTTCTGCAGTTGTACAGGGCCCTGGTGAGACCACACCTGGAGTATTGCGTGCAGTTTTGGTCTCCAGATTTGGGGAAGGACATTCTTGCTGTTGAGGGAGTGCTTAGGTTCACAAGGTTGATTCCCAGGATGGCGGGACTGTCATATGTTGAAAGATTGGAGCGAATGGGCTTGTATACACTGGAATTTAGAAGGGTGAGAGGGGATCTGATTGAAACATTTAAGATTATTAAGGGATTGGACGCGCTAGAGGCAAGAAACATGTTCCCGATGTTGGGGGAGTCCAGACCCAGAGGCCACAGTTTAAGAATAAGGGGTAGACCATTTAGAATGGAGTTCGGGAAAAACTTTTTCACCCAGAGAGTTGTGGATCTATGGAATGCTCTGCCTCAGAAAGCAGTGGGGACCAATTCTCTGGATGCTTTCACGAAAGAGATAGAGCTCTTAAAGATAATGGAGTCAACGGATATGGGGAGAAGGCAGGAATGGGGTACTGATTGTGGATGATCAGCCATGATCACATTGAATGGCGGTGCTGGCTCGAAGGGCCGAATGGCCTACTCCTGCACCTATTGTCTATTGTCTAATCACCTGGCACCTACCAGCCTTCTCCTTCTCACCCTCTTCCCACCTTCTTTATAGGGCCCCTGCCCCCTCCCTCTTCAGTCCTGATGAAGGGTCTCGGCCCAAAACGTTGACTGCTCGTTTCCACGGATGCTGCCCGACCTGCTGAGTTCCTCCAGCTTGTTGTACGTGTTACTGAGTCATGTCATCTGCAGCAATTTTCTGATGGCTCAACAATAGTTGAGTGTATAAAGGGAGTGCAACAGCTTGCTCTCCATATCGTACTGCCCAGGCTAGGATGCAATATCTATGGTCAACTCTTGACCGATGTAAGCCCTCATCTGAAGAGAGGACAGGAGGATGACATCAAAGCCCTGGTGGAAGACTTGTCCAATGGTGCAAACTGAACTATCTGCAGCTCAACATCAATAAGACAAAGGAGATGGAGATGGACTTCAGAAAGACAAAACCTGCACTGCTCCCTGTTACTATTGATGGTGAGGATGTGGATGTGGTGAGGCCCTACACGTATCTGGGGCTGCACCTGAATGACAGACTTGAGTGGAGCACCACAGAGGCTGTGCAGAAGAAGGGCCAGAGTTGTCTCTACTTCCGGAGGAAACTGAGGTCCTTTGGAGTGTTACGTACCCCATAACTGGGTCACTTACCAGCAAAGATAGAGAGGTCCGTTGAAGTCTGATGGTACTATTTTTAACAGTATTTATTGATAAAAAAATACACAGAATAATGTCAATGTAAACATGCAGATAATATACGTCGTCAATACTAAATCTAAAAGCGTGGGTATAATAATAATCAATAAGAAATAGCTCTATCGTTGTCTAGGGGATAATGTATTGTCCGATGGAAATATAAAAGTCACTCAGTTCATTCAAGCTGCAGCTTTTGGGTTGGAGAGAGAGACGGGTTTAAAACTTGCCCATTCCTTTTATGATGTCAATCCTTCGAGAGTCGTTGGGAGTTGGTTTCCCCGTTGTTAGCTAAAAACCTTTCGGCCATGGAAAAGGGCCCACCGATTCCACGGCAAATGGAACCGGATGCATGTGGCCTTTCCCCTGGTTTCTTGCTATTACGGGATCACTGGCATTTCTTCTGGTGCGTCTGAGGGGCTGTTCCCCCAGACCCTCTTTTTATCCTGACTCACAGGGTCTCAGATGTCAATCAGGTTGAGATGATGCAATCCCTCCACCAACCTCCCCCTCGGTTCATTGCCTGGGGGGGGGGGGTTTCGATGCATCGTGCAGGATGCAATACACAGGTCCGTCTCCAAGGGACAATAGCCAGCATCAATGGGTCCGCCTCTCGGAGGTCAGGACACATTCCAACCCTTTTGTGGATTCTGCATGTCTTTCTCTCATTTCCTGTGTCCCCTGAACTGACTTAATAGTGATCTTGCAATTCTCACAAAGGAGGGGGCTACCCCGCACCCTTTGACCCCTCAGAGCTGTGGTACATTCATAACAGGAGTATGCAGACCTCTCCTTCACATGTTCTATCAGTCTGTTGTTACCAATCCAATCTGGTGTGTTGGAGCAATGGTGTTAACACAGGTGGTGCCAACAGGCTCAATAAACTGATTAGAAAGGCTGGCTCTGTTATAGGAGTCAAACTTTGGAGACTGTGGTAGATTAAAAGACCCTACGGAAAATCCTGGGGAATTCTGGACAATGTTTCTCTCCCTCTGCATGCCACCTTGGCTTAACAGAGGAACACTGTTAGTGATAGACTAGGACAACTGCTCTGTTCCAAAGAGCGCTATATGAGGCCATTCTTACCCTCGGCCATTAGGCTCTATAATGAGCCAACCTATAGGCGGGTAAGTCCCCCCACCCCCGTTAGACAATTTTCATTCTTACTTCTCTTCCAGTATTTGTATATTTGTAATGATACTGCGACACTGTAATTGGAATCAATAAAGTATCTACCTATGTTATCTTATCACCAGAATTGCATCATGACAAAGGCCATCAGGGTGTGTGTGGAGCCAAATTACCTAAAGTCTAGCTGGTTGAGACCCTGCCACACCTCACCACTCATCTCCCAAGAGTGGGGGAGTCAACACATTCTGCTCTCTGCGTCTAGTACTGGTGAGCAAGTCTGGACAGCATATGAAATTTGCCTGGTGTCTTGTCAAATTCCTTTCTGCAGACAGCAAAAAGAAACAATCCTGCCCAATTTTCAGCTATGTTCCCAGTACAGATGGCTATCACATTTGCAGAAAAGTGTCCTCTTCGAAATTAATGTTCCCAGTGCTTTGCTCTTTAGGTTGTCAGTAAGATCAATAAAACATTATACAAGTTGAAAGTGATGCTGCAGTGGACAATGGGTTACATTCAATTGTATGCAGTCCTAGCAGTCATCTACTCTGGTTGGTTAGGACTGAGGAATTTTAGGTAAGAACATTGGTCAATAAGGGACAGAGGGTCATTAGCCATCATTTTACATGACTGATGCTGAAAAGCATCAAAGAGAAAGGAACCAGCAGGACAACTGAAAAAAACTTGTATGGAATGGAGAGTTGGTTCTCTAACTGGCCTGATTTTGTCCTGTCAAATCAACATTTTGCAAAAGTATTTTGTGTTTGCTGAGATATTGCAAAAGCACACCAGCTTGAATCCTGCATGATCTGGCTATTATTTCATATCCACATCTCTACTTCCATAATTATATGTTTATCTCAATTCTTCTCTTGAGAATTCAGGGATGAAAACTTCCTAACCTGTATCTCAACAATAAATAGGGAGAGAATAATATTGTCCACAAAGTAGCTCAGATAGTTTAGGGAATTATCTTACTATCTGATCTGGACACATCACTGCTTGGCATGGCAACCACTCTGCCCGTGACTCCAAGAAACGGCAGAAAGCTGTGGACACAGCTTAGCACATCATAGAAGCCAGCCTCCCCCACCCCCCATGGACTCTATTTACACTTCCTACTACCTCGGTGAAGGGACCAACATAATTGAAGACCTCTCCCATCTCAAAACATTTTTTTAATCCTTTCTTAGGATGGAAATATGTATCACTAAGCTGAAGGGCAGCTATTATCTCACTATTATAAGACTATTATAATGGTTCTGTACTATAAGGTAGGCTCATCCTCACAATCTACCTCATTATGACCTTGCATCTTGTTGCATGCCTGCACTGCACTTTCTCTGTAAGTGTAACAGTTTATAACACAATTCTGTCATTGTTTTACCCTGTACTACCACAATGCACCATGTAATGAATCGATCTGTATGAACAGACGCAAAATATTTTTTTCATTGTGCCTTGGCACATGTGGCAATAATAAATCAATTTACCAATTTATTTCATGTAAATTTGAGATGCCTGTAAAATTTAACTTGCACAATGATAAATTGGAATAGAGTTGGAAAAAGTTATTAAAATCTTTGACAAAAAATAGCATTGGTAGGTCTGACTACATCACCTGACTCTGTTTTGGTAGATTTTCCTTTAGCAGCCTCTGGCCATTTAAACCAAGGCCAAATATCAGAATGGGCAGAGGTCACTATCATTTTTCTCATGGTATCCCTATGTGTTTAGATATATGCTGGGCATTAACAAGGCCATAAGTGGCGTCAACTTGGTGGATAAGACGAAGGGTTTCGGCCTGAAACATCGACTGCTCCTTTCAACGGATGCTGCCCGACCTGCTGAGTTCATCCAGCTTGTTTGTATGTGGTGGATAAGTTGGTAGTTGGTAGAATCAAAGTTATTTATGAAAGAGAAGGAAGTGATATGGCCCAATGTTTTCATCTTAGTAAAAACTGATTTATCAAGCTATGAGCCAACTTTCTTGCTCTTAGTCCCTTATCTTGTAGCTTAAGGCTCTTGTTCATATGCATATTTTAAATTATAAAAGAGTCATTCAGCACAAAAACAGGCAGTTAAATCTGCAAATTCTATGCTGACTGCTGAACAGCCATTTACCCAAATTCCATTTAATTTCCTCCACATTACCATGAACTTGCCCAGATTCTACTCCTCACCTACATGTTATTTGCCAGCCCAAACCTACAGTTAATGTACAATATCTGCAGAGACAGCACCAGAAGTCAGGAATGAACCTGGAGTGGTGAACTAGTGGATCTATTCACTGAGGTGTGTGATCATTCTAAGAAACTGACTTCCAGATTCTCTTTATGTTTATAGTTAAAAATAAATTCCGAGTCCTTCCTCAATTCTTTCGACTGATGGGTTTAGAAGAACAGTTCTAAACAATGAGCTCTAATCTCCCAATCTAACTATCTAAGGGGATCTTAACAACTCCACTCACAATTTACATACCAGAGTTATCAACCTCTTAGGTTTTCTGGTTCCCAAAAGAAAAAAAGCATCTTAGAATCTCCTCATGCCAACAATACTCCAGCCCTAACAGCTTATATAGAATTCAGAACAAGGGGTGAGATGAAATTAATTTCTCTGAGAGTGGTGAATTTTTGAAATTGCTTACCCTAGAGGGCTGCAAAGGCACAGTTGTTGAGTGCATTCAAAAATGATTCAACGGGATTTTATATATTAATAGAAAAAAGGAATATTGAATTAGGCAGCACAACAGTGCAGTTAGCAGAGCAGTTGTCTCATAGCTCCAGTGAGCTTGGATTCAGTCCTGATCTCGGGTGCTGGCTGCATGAGATTAGTAGATTCTCTGTGTGTCTACATGTGTTTCCTCTGGGTGCTCCACTTTCCTCCTATATCCGAGAGGTTTGTGGGTTGGTAGATTAATAGATCACTTTGAAATTATCACCAGTGCATAGGCGAATTTTAGAATCAGGGAGGAAATGGTGATAATGTGGGGAGAAAAAGAATGGGATTAATGTATTATTGGTGTAAGTGGGTGGTTGATGCAATTGTTGGGGTGAAGGTCCTGCTCTCTACTGTTTCTCTTTATGACTCTGGAGTAGGGAAGTGGTATAGAGGAACAAGATTAAGCAAGAACTTATGGAATGGTGGGTCCTTCCGTGTCTACTTCTCATGTTTTTAAGTTCCTCTACACCCTTTCTAGTGCTGTCATATCCTTCCTGCATTGTGGGGAGCGGAACTTCACCAGTGGCTGAGGCAACATTTGTAAAGTTATGATTCAAAAAGCTCTCCAGCACTTTTTTGGGCAACATTCCAGGCAATGGAGGCTGAGGGAGATTTGTCTGTCACTTTGGAGCTACCTCCTTTTGGGAGATGCTAAATAGAGCTTCTGGGTCGGCTTGTTGCAAGGGAATGCTACAAGGCCATTGCTTGCATTCACCGTGGTAACCTGGTGCACTGACTCAAACACAAATTGAACAGCAATTCTCTCATTGGTGTTTTCTTTTCCCTGAGGGTTATTGAATTATCTATCTGAGAGCCAATGTGCAGAAATAACTCATTGTGTGAAATTAGTTATCTTTTGCACTGCTCTTTTGAATTGTGATTATGTACCCAGTGAGCCCATACTGTTTTGTCTTTGTTCTTTATATGGTCCAGGCCAGATTTAATTTACTAATTTAGTTTTGGAACATCCTGGCAATCTATATCAGTGCATACTGTATAAAGCAGATTTCACCTTTTTTTTGTTTAATTCTGTTCCTACCACATGCTAAATTTATCTAAAATAAGTGCTGTAGCTCATTTGAAGAGACAATCCTGTTATTATTGTGCTTTCAGACATCCTATCTTCAATCAGATATGGACTATTCCGGTGTTAGGAGAGTTAGAAAGGAAAATTGAAATTGTTTTCATTGGAATGTCAACAAAGACAAAGCTTTGGTCCATCTGAGAAATTGATAAAATAACTGTAAATGATTAATATCCCAGTAGTGCTCACACCTGTGGTGATGAAATGCTTTGAGAGGTTGGTCATGACTAGAATAAATACCTGCTTCAGCAAGAAACTGGACCAATTGCAATTTGCCTATCTTCACATTAAGTCTATGGCAGATGCAATTTCAATGGCCCTTCATGCGGCCTTAGATCATCTGGACAATACAAACTCCTGTGTCAGGATGCTGTTCATTGACTTTATATATATAGGCATCTGTTAGTCTCACGAGACCATAGATCTGCACCTTGGAAAGTTTCCAGGGCGCAGGCCTGGGCAGGGTTGTATGGGAGACCGGCAGTTGCACATGCTGCAAGTCTCCCCCTCTCCATGCCACCAATGTTGTCCAAGGGAAGGGCAAGGGCCGATACAGTTTGGCACCGGTGTCATTGCAGAGCAATGTGTGGTTAAGTGCCTTGCTCAATGACACAACACGCTGCCTTAGCTAAGGCTCAAACTAGCAACCTTCAGTTCACTAGACCAACGCCTTAACCACTTGGCCACGCATCAACACATTGACTATAGCTCAGCATTTAATGCCATAATTCCCACTGTCCTGATCAATAAGCTATAGCACCTGGGCCTCTGTACCTCCCTCTGCAATTGGATCCTCAACTTCCTAACCAGAAAACCCCAATCTGTGTGGATTGGTGATAATATATATATGGTTGTCTCTTGGGATCTGAGGAAGACTATATTGTGCAGGGTGGCAGTGTTCTTTACGAGGCCGAGTTGTGAGCTCGACATCAACCTAGCACGGATGGAGAGCGCACTCAGGGGCAGCCTGTCACTGGATTGAACTCGGGAACCTCCGTTCTTGAGCCCGGCCCTGATCTCACTGCGCCACCAGCCGACCTTTGCACAATGTGACCAGTGCGTGAAAGATATTAAAGTGGAAAAGTCTTGCACAGAGACGGTTCCACTCTCTCGGTTTCAGAAGTCTGGGTCCAGTGGCACAAAGAATCGTTATGTCTGGCAACTTCCTCGGCTGCGTTGGATGGCTGCGCCTTTTTCAGTGCTCTGCCATGCCCTACGCACTCCACAATGTGGGACCAATAGATGACGAGCCACTCCAAGGAAAGCAACAAGACCCCCATCTAGAGGTGCTACCCCTCCCATGCACTCCATGCACCCCTTTTGGTGATAATACAATGCCTATAAGAAGTATTCACTACTTCCCACCCCCCCCCCCCCCCGCGTTGGTTTTCATGTTTTATTGTTTTACAACATTGAATCACAGTGGATTTAATTTGGCTTTTTTGACACTGATCAACAGAAAAAGATTACTTCATGTCAAAGTGAAATCAGATCTTTACAAAGTGATCTAAATTAATTACAAGTATAAAACACAAAATAAATGATTGCATAAAGATTCACCCCTTTCAAGCCATTATTTATTAGGTGCACCTTTGGCAGCAATCACAGCCTTGAGTCTGTGTGGATAGGTCTCTGTCAGCTTCGCACATCTGGACATAGAACATCAAAATCTATAGCACATAACAGGCCCTTCAGCCCACAATGTTATGCTGACCATGTAACCTACTCTAGAAACTGCTGAGAAATTTCCTACTGCATAGCCCTCTATTTTTCTATGTTCCATGTACCTATCTAAGAGTCTGTTTAAAAACCCTATTGTATCCGCCTCTAGCGCCATTGCTGGCAGTGCATTCCATACACTCACCACTCTCTGTGTGAAAAACTTTCTTCTGATATCCTCCTTGTACCTACTTCCAAGCACCTTAAAACTATGCGCCCTGGTGTTGGCCATTTCAGCCCCAGGGAAAAAGCCTCTGGCTATCCACACAGTCAATGCCTCTCATCAACCTATACACCTCTATCAGGTTATTTCTCATCCTTTGTTGCTTCAAGGGGAAAAGGCCAAGTTCACTCAACCTATTCTCATAAGTCATGCTCTCCAATCCAGGCTACATCCTTGTAAATCTCCTCTTCACAGTCTCTATATTATCCACATCCTTCCTGTAGTGTGGTGACCAGAATTGAACACAGTACTCCAAGTAGGGTCCAACTATAGCTTTAACATTACCTCATGGATCTTGAACTCAGTCCCATGGTTGATGATGGTCAACACATCATATGCCTTCTTAACAACACTGTCAACCTATGCAGCAGCTTTGAGTGTCCTATGGACACGAACTCCAAGATCTTGCTGATACTCCAAACTGCCAAGAGTCTTACCATTAATATAATACTCTGTCTTCAAATTTGACCTACAAAATGAACCACTTCACACTTATCTGGGTTGAACTCCATCTACCACTTCTCAGCAAAGTTCTGCATCCTATTGATGTTCTGCTGTAAACTCTGACAACAATCCAAACTATCCACAACACTCCCAACTTTTGTGTCATCAGCAAATTTATAACCCATCCCTTCTACTTCCTCATCCACGTCATTTATAAAAAGCACAAAGAGGAGAGGTCCTAGAACAGATCCTTGCTGAACACCACTGGTCAGCATCTTTCATGCAGAATATGACCCATCTAAAACCACCCTTTGCCTTCTGTGGGCAAGCCAATTCTGGATCCACAAAGCAGGGTCTCCTTGGATCCTATGCCTCCTTACTTTCTGAATGAGCCTTGCATGGGAAACCTTATCAAATGCCTTACTGAAATCTGTATACACTACATCCACTGCTCTACCTTCATCAATGTGTTTTGTTACATTCTCAAATAATTCAATCAGGCTTGTAAGGCACAACCTGCCCTTGACAAAGCCATGCTGACTATCCCTAATCAGATTATTTCTCTACAAATGCTCATAAATCCTGCCTCTCAGGATCTTCTCCAACAACTTGGCCACCACTGAAGTAAGACTCACTGGTCTGTAATTTCCTGGGTTATCTTCTCTCCCTTTCTTGAACAAGGGAACAGCATTTGCATCCTTTCAATCCTCTGGTACTTCTCCCATCCCTATTGATGATGGAAAGATCATCACCAGAGGCTCAGTAATCTCCTCCCTTGCTTCCCACAGTAGCCTGGTGATTCATGTAACTTAGTACACTGCATTTTTTTTTACCATTCTTCTTTATAAAACTGCTCAAGCACTGCAAGATAGCATGGGGATGGTGAGTGAATGGCCCTTTTGAAGCCATGCCACAAATCCTCAATTGGATTCAAGTCTGGACACTGACTTGGCCACTCCAGGAAATTAGCTTTGTTGTTTTTAAGCCATCTCTGTGTGGCTTTGGCTTTATGCTTGGGGTCACTGTCTTGCTGGAAAACAAGTCTTCTCCCTAGTTGCAGTTCTCTTGCAGACTGCATCAGGTTCACCTCCAGGGTTCCCCTGTATTTTTCTGCATTCACTTTACCCTCTACCTTCACAAGCCTTCCAGGGCCAACTGCGGTGAAGCATTCCCTCGGCATGATGTAGTCACCACTATGTTTCACGGTAGGGATAGTGTGTTTTTGATGATGTGTAGTGTTCTGCTTACACCAAACGTAGCATTTAATCTGATGGCCAAGAAGCTGAATTTTGATTCTAGCTAACTTCAGAGTTACCACATGCCTTCCGGCAAACTTTAGCTGAGATTTCATGTGAGTTTTTTTTTCCAGCAGTGGCTTTCTCTTTGCCACTTTCCCATAAAACTGTGACTGGTGAAGCACCTGAGCCACAGATGTTGTATGTTCAGTCTCTCCCATCTCAGCCACTGAAGCTTGTAACTCCTTCAGAGCTGTCATAGGTCTCTTGGTGGCCTTCCTCACTAGTCCCCTTCTTGCATGGTCACTTAGTTCTTGAGGATGGCCTGCTCTAGGAAGATTTACATATTCTTTCCAGTTCTTGATGATTGACTTAACTGTACTCCAAGGGATATTCAGTGACTTGGATATTTTCTTATATTCATTTCCTGACTTGTACTTTTCAAAAACCTTTTCACAGAGTTGCTTGGAGTGTTCTTTTGTCTTCATTGTGTAGTTTTTGCCGGGATACTGACTCATCAGCAGTTGGACCTGCCAGATACAAGTGTATTTTTACTAAAATCAATTGAAACACCTCGACTGCACACAGGGCTCCAAAAACAGATCTCCATTTAACTAATTATGTGACTTCTGAAACCAGTTGGCTGCACAGTGAAGATTTGATGTGTCATATTAAGGGGGGGGGGGTGAATACTTATACATTCAATTATTTTGTATTTTATATTTGTAATTAATGTAAATCACTTTGTAGAAATCTGTTTTCACTTTGACACCAAAGAGTCTTTTTCTGCTGATCAGTGGCAAGAAAGCCAAATTAAGTCCATTGCGATTCAATGTTGTAAAACAATAAAACATGAAAACTTCCAAGGAGCATGAATACTTGTTATAGGCACTGTATCTCCTCCTTGCTGATGATCAACACTGGCACACCTCAGGGATGTATGCTTAGCCCATTGCATCCATGACTGTGTGGCTAGGTATATCTCAAATACCATCTATAAATTTGCTGATGATACAACCATTGTTGGTAGAATCTCAGATGGAGACGAGAGGGCGTACAGGAGCGAGGTATACCAACTAGTATAGTGGTGTTGCAGCAACAACCTCACACTCGATGTCAGTAAGATGAAAGAGATGATTGTGGACTTCAGGAAGGGTAAGACAAAGGACCATGAACCAATCCTCTTAGAGAGATCGGAAGTGGAGAGAGTGAGCAATTTCAAGTTTCTTGGTGTCAAGATCTCTGAGGATCTAACCTGATCCCAGCATATCAATGCAGCTATAAAGAAGGCAAGACAGTGGCTATATTTCGTTATATTTCATTAGCGGGTTCATTTGTCAGCCAAAACACTCAAAAACTTCTATCGATGTACGGTGGAGCATTCTGATAGGCTGCATTGCTGTCTGGTATGGGGAGGTGGAGGTGGGCGGCTACTACACAGAGCCAAAAGAACCTACAGAAAGTTGTAAAGTTAGTCAACCCCATCTGGGGTACCAGTCTCCATAATATCCAAGACATCTTCAAGGAGCGGTACCCCAGAAAGACAACGTCCATTATTAGGGACCCCCATCAACCATGCCATATGCTTCTTCCTCTCTGCCAAATGATTCCTAATTGGGCACTGAACCCATGTGCACTACCTCACTTTTAAAAAATATAAATTATTTCTGTATTTGTACCAATTTAATCTACTTAAAATTGATTTACTTATTTCTTGTCTTTCTATATTATCATGTATTGCATTGTACTGCTGCCGCAAAGTTCACGAATTTCACAACACATGCTGGTGATAATAAACCTGATTCTGAACTGCAAGGAGGTATTTCATTTGGATGATAAATACAGTACTTAGAGAGTGTAAGTACATTAACAAGTTTCTAATAGGCATTAGTGTTAGAAGGACAGAACACTTCACACCTCAATAATGGGTAGATGAAATAAATTCTATGATTCAGAGTGTGATCTGCATGAAAAAATATCCAGTAAGGAATTCAGCTTTGTGGTGGTAATTACAGATGGGGGACAACCAAATGCTGTGTAGACCATGAGTTTACATTGGAGAAGTCAATCATTTAGGGATGTGAAATGTAGGTATTTTAGGATGATATTGTTTTGTTTCATTTATCTGTGCCAAGCAGGAGAAGTTATTTCAGCAACATGCAAAGTGTGGGTGGAAATCAGCAGGTCAGGTACCATCTAACAAAAAATAGTTGGTTTTCCAGTGTAAAGTGGCCTTCAATTAAATGCTGTCAACTGGCATGTTCCAAGGTGCAGGAGTACATGCTGATGGTCTCACTAAAGCTGGGCACAGTCATCACAAAGCTTTTGTGGAGAATGAACGCAGTCTAGCGTCCTGCTGCCACTGGTCACTAAGCAGCTTCTCAAATGCTTCATGGGTACATTTTTTAAGGAGAACATTTGAGCAATGTTGCCACATTGTAAAGGAATATATTAAAATAATGGCACAATGAATGTAGAGAAAGATGTTCTAATTGTATTTGCTACGTATATTATGAATGAATTATACTTTTGAAAAAAAATGCTTACCAGATACAAGACAAAAGAAAACAGTGAAGGGAAAGCTAAGGATATATCCAACTGCTCTCTATTTGTTCTTCCCGAACCATTTTCCTAACTCTGCCTCTGTTCCTGGTTTTCCTGAGTAAATTAAATGATTGATTATTGATGTAAACCAGGGGTTTCCAACCTGGGGTCACACACCCCCTCAGTTAATGGCAGGGATCCATAGCATAAAAAATGTCAGGAACCCCTTGTGGTAAACTATGTATACCTGTCTGGACACGTCCCTCTTCTGACAGCTGCTGACTGCTCCTATGGCTCCTCCCACAGACCCCTGTATAAAGGCGATTGGGGCACTGCTCCTCCCTCAGTCTCCGAGATGTCGTGCTCCCTTTTTGCTGTTAATAAAAGCCTATTGTTCACTTCCAGTCTCCTAGAGTTATTGATGGTGCATCACCCCTGTTGTAAACAGTTTATCTTCACATACATTGAGATTATTTTCTACACTATGGAAGTTTTAATCATCCTTAACTACTTAACAACTTTACTTTGGATATTTACACTTTCACTGGCTTCAAGTGAAGTGAACTGGAAACTATTGTCATTTTTGCTGTTTTGAAAGCTGATCACTAAGCAGATAATGCATGTTCAGCCTAAAGGTCAAAGTAAAGTTTCTGCTTTCTATGTTGAATCTGAAACACTCAGTTCAAATACAAATGAGGAGGCAGGGAAAAGGTCTAAAAGCTACTACGTCTGCATATTGAAATCTGATTTTATAATTTACTTTAAAAAGAAATATTTCTGGAAAACAATTAGATACGTCAGCAGTTACCAAAGTATATCAGTGCTTTGGCATTTCAGTGAAAAAATTTAACATGTTTAAAAAAATATATATCACTCTTATTGTTGCCATATTCTTGATCATATCAAGTATATACTGTATGGGTCCTCTCACTGGCATTTTCAATTAAGTGTTGTTTTAAAGAAAGACAGAACCACGTGGGTCTCCTCCTCCAACTCATGCAATTGCCATTTCATATTTCATGTGTGTTATGTGACTGGTTGGGAAACATATGATTGGGCTGATCACCATGTCACTGGTCTTTACTGTGCCCTGGCCAGAAAAGTGATAAAACTACCCAAGTTAGCTAATGAGGGCAGGCATATGGACAGGAAAGGTTTGGATATGGGCTAAAGTGGGCAAATATATCCCACTTACATGGTTGTCATGTTTGAATTGGACCAGATGGGGCTAGTTTCCATGATGTGTTGCTATATCACCATGATGATACGGCCAGCAGAAGGATAAGTGAAGGGTGATACAATCAAAATTCTATTAAGTCCTTACAGGGTAGATGCTGCTTCACCTGGTTTATAATAAGGTATATAATAAACATAAGGGATTCTGCAGATGTTGGAAATCCAAATCAAAACACATAAAGAGCTGACAGAACTCAGCAAGTCAGGCAGCATCTATGGAAATGAATAAATAGTCAATGTTTTGGGCCAAGACCCTTCCTAAGGACTGGAAAGGAAAAGGGAAGAATCTGGAGTACAAGCCAGAAGGTGGTAGGGGAAGCCTGATGGGTGGGGGAGGGAGCTGAAGTAAGAATCTGGGAGATAATAGTTGGAAAAAGTAAAGGGCTGGGGAATAAGGAATCTAATAGGAGAGAAGAGTGGATCATGGGAGAAAAGGAAGGAGGAGCAGGCCCAGGGGGAGGTGATACACAGTAAGGAGAAGAGGTAAGTGGGAGAAGAGTTGGGAAAGGAAGAAAAGGGAAAGGGAAGGGGGTAAAGTTATCAGAAGTTGGAGAAATTGATGTTTATGCCATCAGGTTGGAGGCTTCCTAAACAGAATACAAGGGGTCTACCTCTATTTTTTTAATATATATATAATTTCTGTTTTTGCATGATTTTTAATCTATTCAATATACATATACTGTAATTGATACATTTATTATATTTTGTTTTTTAAAAATTCTATATTATGTATTGCATTGAACTGCTGCTGCCAAGTTAACAAATTTCACGACATGTGTCGGTGATAATAAACCTCATTCTGATTCTGTTAATCCTTTGCCCTGAGTGGGGCAGAAGAAGAGGCTATGGACCTGCATGTTAGAATGGAAATGGGGATTGGAATTATAATGGTTGGCCACCAAGAAATTCTACTTTTTAAAGATGGAGCAAAGGTGTTTGACAAAAAGGTCCCCAATCTACATTGTGTTTCATCAATGTAGAGGAGGTTGCCTCATCCATGATAATGTAGTCAGTGAGCTAGATTACATGGAGGCTTAAAAAGTTCTTTCCATTCCATTCAGCATCATCATTCCCTTGGTATTAGTTACCAAGCTTCAAAACCTAGGCTTTTGTACTCCCTCTGCAACTTGATCCTTGACTTCCTTATTGGGAGTCCACAGTTGGTGCAGATCGGTAATAACATCTCTTCCTTACCATCAATACAGGTGCACCTCAAGAATGTGTGTTTAACTCATTTCTCTAATTTCTCTACACTCACTTCTCTGTGGCTAGGCACATCTCAAGCACTATCCATAACCTCCCCGATGACAGGTGTGAAATATATCCTCTGGTTGAGAGGCTTTGTAGCACCATACACAATGTCATCAGGACCTGGGAATTGACTATGGATTTCAGGGAGGGGAAGTCAGGAGAGCATGGTCTAATCAGCAGTGGAAAGGGTGAGCAGCTTCAAGTTCCTGGGTGTCAACATCTCAGAGGGTCTATCCTGGGCCCAAACACCAGCCTCTACTTTGTTAGAAGTTTGAGGAAATTTGGTATGTCACCAAAAAGACTGTTACAACTTTCCATAGATGTAGAGTGGAGAGTATTCTGACTGGTTGCACCTGTTATGTTTTGTAACTGCAAAACAAATTGAAAGAAAAACACGGGAGCCAGGGATAACATGGACACTTTGTTCTTTACTTTAGTGAGGCATGCACTTATGACATGGTGGTGTAATGATGTATAACCAGTAATGAATTATGTAAACAACCAATGCTTAATCAAACAATATATTTACAATATTACTCAAATATTACTTAAATATTAAATACACAACATTCCTCTCTGCTTAGTTATAAATGCCAACTCAAGATGCTAAGAGGATGCAGGGTGACTTGGATAGGTTAGGTGAGTGGGCAAATTCATGGCAGATGCAATTTAATGTGGATAAATGTGAGGTTATCCACTTTGGTTGCAAGAACAGGAAAACAGATTATTATCTGAACGGTGGCCGATTAGGAAAAGGGGAGATGCAACGAGACCTGGGTGTCATTGCACACCAGTCATTGAAGGTGGGCATGCAGGTACAGCAGGTGGTGAAAAAGGCAAATGGTATGTTGGCATTCATAGCAAAAGGATTTGAGTACAGGAGCAGGGAGTACTGCAGTTGTACAAGGCCTTGGTGAGACTGCACCTAGAATATTGTATGCAGTTTTGTTCCCCTAATCTGAGGAAAGACATTCTTGCCATAGAGGGAGTACAGAGAAGGTTCACCAGATTGATTCCTGGGATGGCAGGACTTTCATATGAAGAAAGACTGGATCAACTAGGCTTATACTCACTGGAATTTAGAAGATTGAGGGGGGATCTTATTGAAATGTATAAAATTCTAAAGGGATTGGACAGGCTAGATGCAGGAAGATTGTTTCTGATGTTGGGGAAGTCCAGAATGAGGGGTCACAGTTTAAGGATAAAGGGGAAGCATTTTAGGACCGAGATGAGGAAAAACTTCTTCACACAGAGAGTGGTGAATCTGTGGAATTCTCTGCCACAGGAAACAGTTGAGGCCGGTTCATTGGCTATATTTAAGAGGAAGTTAGATATGGCCCTTGTGGCTAAAGGGATCGGGGGGTATGGAGAGAAAGCAGGTACAGGGTTCTGAGTTGGATGATCAGCCATGATCATACTGAATGGCGGTGCAGGCTTGAAGGGCCGAATGGCCTACTCCTGCACCTATTTTCTATGTTTCTATGTTTCTAATATAGAAAGTTTCTCAACTTATATATATTATGTAGGACAGTGGTCCAGTTCTGTCCTTAATCTTTCTGAGTACCCACCTTTGATCACCTCTGTAGTCTTCGCCAGGACTGCTTGTCCAGGAGTGTGTTACGAACCCCGTAACTGGGTGTCTTACCAGCAAAGATAGGAGTAGCCATTGAAGTCTGATGATACTATTTTTAACAGTATTTATTAGTAAAAATACACAAAAATAATATCAATGCAAATATACAGATAATATACGTCATCAATACTAAACCTAAAAGTGCGGGTATAATAATCATCAATAAGAAATAAGCTCTATCATTGTCTAGGGGTTAATGAATTGTCCGATGGAAATATAAAGTTCAGTTCAGTTCATACAGGCTGCAGTTGTTGCTGATCACCATGTGGCAATTGTTGGGGAGAGAGAGAGAGAGAGAGAGAAAAACTTGCCGACTTTCCTTGTTACGATCTTGATCCGTATCCGTCCTTTAGCTAGACCGTTCCATGGAGGACTCGTCACCCAGGCAAGGGTGGACACACACACAAGCCCCCACCAGTCTTGTAGCGTCTCTCCTGGTGCGTCTGAGGGGTGTTCCCCAGACCCGACTTTTATCCTCACTCACGGGGTCTCAGATGTCAATCAGGTTGGGATGATGCAATCCCTCAACCAGACCACTCTGGTTGACCCTGAGGGGTTTCAATGAATAGTGCAGTACTCAATACACAATTCCTCCTTCAAGAAACAATAGCAGTAATCTCTCTCTTTGTCAATAGGAGACATTCCACCTTGTGTATTCTGTGTTGTCTATAACAACTGCCTTTGCTGTTATCCTGTGTCTCTCTCATCTCCCTTGATAACAGCATCGGAATAGTAGCGATTTGCGATTCTCCAAAAGGAGGGGGCGGCTTTGCACCCTTCGGCCCATCAGAGTAGCTCCACATTCGTAACACCCCCATCCTTCTAAGGATTTTTACCACAGGGAAAAATTAACTAATACAGAGTCTTACAGAATTTCAGAATCTAACACAATACAAAAGAGTTTTTTTCACTACAGAGTAATACAGTTATTCATTCAATTCAGCATCTAAACAGTTAGTGATTACACTGTCATCTCCTTTAATATCTTAATATATTGTACCTTAATAAATTCCTGTAGCATCAGACTCCAATTTAATAACCAATTTTTTTTATTCCTTTTCTTCAGCAAAACAAAACTAGAGAGTTGTAATCTTAGCTTACGTGTATATTACAAAAGTTTATGCAACTACTAATCTTTTTTTTACTTTCAAACTTAACAGTCAATCTTCCATTAACAGTCAATCTTCCAACATGGTGTTGTCTTTATTATTTACATGCTTTGTCGAAATCCCTTAAAACCAGATCCGGTTATTTAAAGTGGCATTTTTCAACCTTCGCCCCTTTTCCAGTTAACTCTCACGTGGTTAGCTTGCTCACCAGTGTGGAATAGGCTTTTGCATGCTCCTTTCATAGGAGTTATTTTATCAACAATATTTTCCAAACGTAGCCCATTTTTGGAATTTCCACACAATTCTTTATTTTTAAGCAAGTTATTAGTTTTATCTTCAGGACCCTTCATTCTATTAGTTTTCAGTTTAATATCTGCAAGCAATCCCTCTTTGTCCAAACAACATTTCAAATTCTGCCTCTTCACAGCACACCCTTGAATAACATTAGCGAGTGGGGTACCTTTACATTCCAAATCAAACTGTAATTGATTCGCAGGCACCGTGTTAACAAGTCATTGTTCCTTCAGCCTGGTTACTGCTTCTGACACCAATCCAGACTTTAAATTTTCTTCATTCAGTTTAGGAACTACACTTTTTCCTTCTCCTTCAATAATAATATCCACATCACCACCTTTTATCTCCTCACTAACTTTTAAACACCTTCGAACACAAACAACTGGGAATTCTCACTTCCCACTATTACCAAGGTTAACCCTTTCTTCACTGAACCAAGTCCATCTGACCCAAAAGGACTGCATTCCTTTTTAACTGAATCAGATACCTCAGACTTTTCCTGAGTTTCATTACTAGGTTCAGTACCACGTGCATCCACATCTTGAACACACTCACACATCTGCCTCTTCCAGGCTTTCAATACCCGTCCCCTTTTCAAATTCTAAGTTCCCCTGATCCTCCCAGTTACTCTCTGGGCAACTTCCTTCCAGAGTAAACTCAACCCTGCGGGCTGAAACAACCTCATCTGCCAACCCAGCAGACTCCTTCAAGGTAATGGCATCCTTTTCATCTAGGGCTGCCCTCATTTCATTATCGGGAACACCTTTAAAATTTTCAACTTCTTCAAACAGTTCTGTCAAGCCAGACAGATCATCCAGGTCCAACCCTGGACCTTCTAACAGCCTTATCTGTTTCTCATTTTTACTCCGTGCCTCTATAAATTTCCTCCTGGCTAAGGGTAGGTCTACCTCCTCTCCTTTACTCTCTTTCACCTCCCTATTCTCCATTTTACCACCCTCTAACCCCTCTTGGTACAGGGTCGGTAAAAACGTCTCAGCCAAATTGACACTGGACTGATTTAAACTGGTCTCTTTCTCAGCTGCCTTTCTCGACATGCTGCGAGTGGTCGCACATGCGGGATAGATCTTGGAACCTAGGGGCGGGACCTCAACACTTACAGGCTGGCTCATCAGCTTCATTGCTGACCAAACCTCACCACCTGCTAAATCATTACCAAGAAGGATGTCCACGTCAGCTCTTGGAAATTCTGATCGCACCCCTATTTCAGCTGGTCGAGATACCAGATCACAATTTATATTGATCCTATGCAAAGGCACAGCTTCTGTCCCTTTTCCTATGCCTCTCAAAGCTACCTCTCCAGTCTCAGGACCAAAATCTAGTACCTTACTGAGAATCAATGACTGCTCAGCTCCAGTATCTCTCCAGATCCGCACTGGAACTGGTGTTTCTCCCTCTTTCACAGACACGGTCCCTTCTGAAATAAATTTCTCATGCCCCTCTCGTATTTTATCTACCTGGGGCTTTCTCGTCGATTTGCTGATCGACACATACACCCTGTAGGGACTGCTGCGTTCCCTTTTCCTGTCTCCTTCCCCGGAGCAAAGCACTTAGATGCAATATGACCCACTTTTCCACAATTAAAACAGGTCAAGCCAGGAACCCTCCTGCCAGCTTGCCTTTCTTCCTCCTTATTTTTACCACTAGCTCCCGGCTGAATTTCTGCCTCAGCCAGCGGGCTTTCTCTACCATTCCTACGGTCTTTCTGGTAACTCTTATTCGAGGAAAACTTTGTCTTGTGGGTTAGGGCATATTCATCTGCGAACCTGGCAAATTCGGATATGGACTTATTCGGCTTCTCATTCAATTACATCCGGATAACATCCGAAACACAACCTTTAAATTCCTCAATCAGAATCAACTCCCTGAAACGCTGAAAATCCTCTTCCACCCTTTCTGCTGCACACCAGCGATCCAAGAGCACACCCTTCTCATAGGCAAACTCTGCATACGTCTGATTCCACACTTTCTTTAAATTTCTGAACTTTTGTCTATAGGCCTCAGGTACCAATTCGTAGGCCCGAAGAATGGCCTGTTTTACTTCCTCGTAATTCTCATACTCTTCCTCCTCCCCAGACAACACCGCATATGCCCATTGTGCCTTCCCTTTTAACACACTTTGTAACAACGCCACCCACTGATCTCTGGGCCACTTCTGATTCACTGCCACCTTTTCAAAATGCAAGAAATAACTATCAACATCCGTCTCCTCGAACGGAGGTACTAACCTAAACTCCCTACTAACATTAAACCTTTCCTCTCGGTCTGCCTCTTGAGCTCTTCGCTCTTGCCTTAACTTCTCCATGTCCAGCTCATGCTGCATCTGTTTCTCTTTCTCCTCATACTCCCTCTGCTTTTCAGCTCTTTCCTTCTCCTTTTCAGCTGCTTCCAGCTGTTTTAACTTAATTTCATGCTCCCTCTGCTTTTCAGCTCTTTCCTTCTCCTTTTCAGCTCTTTCCTTCTCCTTTTCAGCTGCTTCCAGCTGTTTTAACTTAATTTCATGTTCCAACCTTAATTTTTCCAACTCTAACTGAGCTGTCCCAATAGCTGGTACCTTTTCAGGGATATTTTCCAATACCTCAGCCGAAAACACATTCTTCTCAATATAATACTGAGTTATGGCTCTCCGCATCTCCCACTTTTTCATTGACAACCTCACCTCTGTGAGATTTAGTCTTTTCGCAATATTTATCAAGTCCGACTTTGTGGCAGCCTCTAGCGCCTTCAAAGTTGGGTTTTGTGTAAATTCGTCTACGTCCATCTTTGCTGGATTCCTGTCTGGTTACCCGCGCAACCAGACCCAAGTCTGGACTTAAAAGCCCGATTCACTGGCCCTCCAATTTGGTATCAAATCTTGAGACAGAGCCCCAAGTTGTTACGAACCCTGTAACTGGGTGTCTTACCAGCAAAGATAGGAGTAGCCGTTGAAGTCTGATGATACTATTTTTAACAGTATTTATTAGTAAAAATACACAAAAATAATATCAATGCAAATATACAGATAATATATGTCATCAATACTAAACCTAAAAGTGTGGGTATAATAATCATCAATAAGAAATAAGCTCTATCGTTGTCTAGGGGATAATGAATTGTCTGATGGAAATATAAAGTTCAGTTCAGTTCATACAGGCTGCAGTCGTTGCTGATCACCGTGTGGCAATTGTTGGGGAGAGAGAGAGAGAGAGAGAAACTTGCCGACTTTCCTTGTTACGATCTTGATCCGTATCCGTCCGTTAGCTAGACCGTTCCATGGCGGACTCATCACCCAGGTAAGGGTGGACACACACACAAGCCCCCACTGGTCTCGTAGCGTATCTCCTGGTGCGTCTGAGGGGTGTTTCCCCCCAGACCCGACTTTTATCCTCACTCACGGGGTCTCAAATGTCAATCAGGTTGGGATGATGCAATCCCTCAACCAGACAACTCTGGTTGCCCTCTGAGGGGTTTCAATGAATAGTACAGTACTCAATACACAATTCCTCCTTCAAGAGACAATAGCAGTAATCTCTCTCTTTGTCAATAGGAGACATTCCACCTTGTGTATTCTGTGTTGTCTATAACAACTGCCTTTGCTGTTATCCTGTGTCTCTCTCACCTCCCTTGATAACAGCATCGGAATAGTAGCGATTTGCGATTCTCCAAAAGGAGGGGGCGACTTTGCACCCTTCGGCCCATCAGAGTTGCTCCACATTTGTAACAAGTGAAAAATCAATTTTCCTGTTAAAGATGGCATTACCTAAGACATGCGACAGTTTACTAGTAGTTCAAAAGCAAATGAATTTGATTAAGACCATTATTAATAACACTTTTTTGAAGTAAATTGTGATAAACAAATTTCACGTCACATGCCGGTGATAATAAACCCGATTCTGATTCTGATTCTGAACTATCAGCGCAAGCAATGAAGCGAGTGAAGGCAAAGTGAATTTGCCAGATAAACGCACTACAAAATCGACATACTTGGAGTTGGAGCCATGCAGGTTGTAGTGAACGATTCAGAAGGGAGAAGATGGGGACAGAGACGTTCTGATGTCCGTCCAGCTAACCCGGGTACAAGGGTGGATCGCTCTAGGCGTTGAGCCGAATTGGAGAGGTTGAGAACAGCTTCTTTGGCAGCAAATTCCAGTTCCGAAGCGATTTGATGGGCGGCGTGTTCGAGGCCTGGAGCGACTCGCCATGGCAAGGCCTGGGTCCTAATGTGAGGTACAATCTGCTGTTAGGACAATCTAAATGGAAAGGTACGGTGTCGAGAGTCGGGCGAGGTTGGATCACTCTGGGCACTGTGCCAAATTTGGAGAGGTCTAGAATGACTCGTTCAGCTGAGAAATCTAAGTCCCAAGCGATTCGCTGGCTGTGCGGCCGGGTTGTAGTGCGAGGTTCGGACAATTTAAACACTGGCCCAGATAGTCTGGAGGCTTCTCTCTCCGTGACACTAAGGCTGTGAGACTGCACAGGCTGCTATGCTTCACGTCTACAATCCTTGCAACAATTTGCCCCGCTAGCATGATGAACTGAATACCAAGGCTTTGGGCCTCCTCCAGGCTGATCTAAGCACTCAGTTTGGTTCGGAATGCTGGTATTGTTGTTCGCTTCTATTGTTTATATGATGAGTTTTGTGTTTTTTCTCTCTTTCTCCGTGGGGACTGGGGGGTTGGTCTTATTTTTAATAGGGTCCTTTCGGGTACCTTGCTTTGTGGCTGCCTGTAAGCAAACAAATCCCAAGGTTGTATAATTTATACATTCTTTGATAATAAATGCACTTTGAAACTTTTGAAATTTTGTAACATCGAACCTCCTTGTTTGAGGATTCCTCAATTTGTCTCAGCTGTTTGTCCTACATAATTCTGAGATAGGGTTTGAGGAGGTCAAACATGAGTGCAAGGAACGTCACAGGAACAGCATTGGAGAAATTGATGAGCTTCTGATTCAGTGTCAGTGTAGTGTGCACACAGTGCGTGCTTTAAACTCTGTAGAAACCATTCCGCCAAGCCATCCAAAGCCGGAAGATACAGTGCTGATGTAATACATCTTATTCTGTTCATTTTCAGAAATGACTGAAACTGTTCCCCAAAAAATTGTGGTCCATTGTCACTGACTTGGTGTTCTGGAACACTAGTTCTTGAGAAAAGGCTTCTCAACACATCAATACTTTGCAAGGTTATAATGACTATAAAGGAGCGAGTCTATACAGCCTTTGTAAATGCTTATAATGAGATATACTTTGGACTCTTTTTACATCTCCATCTGTAGGTCGGCCTCAGCTAAGTCTATTTTGCTGAAGTGTTTTCCTCCAGAAAGGTTTGCAATCTATCCTGGGCAGAGGGTATTGACCTACTTACAGAACTTTGTTGATGGAGACCTTAAAATCACCACAGATCCTGACAGACCCATTCTTCTTGGCTACTGGAACCACTGTCACTGCCCATGGGCTCTGCTTAACCTTGGAAAGAACTCTTTAAGCCTCCATGTAATCTAGCTTACTGACTATATTATCATGGATGGTATAAGGAACCAGACAGGCTTTGTAAAACTTGGGTGTGACATTTTAACATAACACTATTTTACCCATTTCCTCGTGTTTACTATTTTACCCATGATATGTTTGAGTTTTCCAGTGCAATCCCTAAACACTGCTGTGGCATCATTTCTTAATTTGCTTTCAGTTGACTCTTTTGCAGGGGATGTGGCATGCAAACAGTGGCTAGGTCTCCAATCATGTTGGACTTGTCTCAGTTAATCATGGCCCCACAATGTTGACCCTTCTGTTTTTACCACATACAAGCCCAATGAGGCATGCTGGTTGTTGTATTTCACTGTTACAAATGTTATTCCCACAGGAATTATATTTTCAACCAGATATGTTCTTACTTAGATATCTGCAGGCTTGGTTTAGTATCTTTGAAATGCCATTCATACTTGTTTTGTGGAATAACTGAAATAGTGTCCGATTCCATTTCAGTTAATTTGCAGCTCCCTTCTGGTGTAATCCATATGGTTTGGTTCTTGTCAGTTTTCACATTTTAAAACTTAAGGCTACACAGTCCTGTGTTTCTCTCATCATAATCAGATTTTTCATCAACAGCATGCAGATTAATGCACTTTTTGAAACTGTAATTTGACTTTCTATCTTTTTCTCTTCACTGTGCAGGTCATTTACTTTTGTCTAGAAATCTACTGATGCTGGAAATCCAAGCAACGCATACAAAATGCTGGAGGAACTACTGATTTCCTCCATGATTTTGGGTGTGTTGCATTTATTTTTGTCTGCCGACATGCTCTTTGTATCTGCCTTACTTTGTGGCATTTTCTGCAAGTTTCTCCTTTAAACCTGTATCAGTCTGTTGCACGTGAGCCCCTACTACAACAGTAGCACAGTTTATTCTGGCAGGCAGGTTTCTGTTTAATTTTCTTCATGCTCACTTGCAAATCAATTGCACCTCTGCTGCAGTTTCCAATGATATAGTGATTTTAATTGCTCTTTTAAATGTGAGTTGTGCTTCAGATGGGAGTTATTTTTGAATTGTATGTATTGTAAGATCCCACAAACTAAATGGTCTCAGTGTATCATTAAGCCCATCATTGAACTGACAATGTTCAGATAATCTCCTAAATTCAGCTACTTCAGCTGAAATGAACTTCCTTTTGATTTCACATAAGAAACCTAAAGCACTCTGCTATCAAGAATGGTTTCAGTTCTAAATTTTCCTGCATTACTTTCACAATATCAGCAAAGCTCATTTTGGCTGGTTTGGTTGGAGCAGTCAAACTTTTAAGCAAATTGTATGTCTTTCTACCTAATGTACTCAGCAAAACAGGCACTCGCATTTCATTTGCTTCAAGATATTGCTCAACTTCTTCTATATATAATCACCCAGTTATCTTTTGTGCAATCAAACTTATCTATCTTTCTAATGTAGCCAGACATTTCTGCTTTTTTTCCCTTTATGTTTATTATCATCCAATACTACCACTGTTTATGAATGCGTGAATTTCATTTGTTTTCTGTCTTTTTTTCTCGGCCATCTCGCTGTGCTTTTTTAAAAAATCTCAACCATTTCTCTCCCCTTGTGAAGAAAGTGTGCTGCACTCTTTTCAAAATTTGAATGTCTTGCTGGGTTTCAAAAGGTAGGTAGCCATGTTGTGTTTATTTTAAAACCTACTCATGGCCACCGTTATGTTTTGTAACTCCCAAACTAATTGAAAGGAAAACATGGGGGCCCAGGATAATGTGGATACTTTGTTCTTTCATGTAGTGAGGTGCACACTTATGAAGTGGTGGTGTAATGATGTATGCCATTCACGTACTTTGTACATACAATACATTAAACATTGAATGACAAATAAACAAACAAACAATGCTTAATCAAACAATGTATTTGCAGTGTTACTCAAATATTACTGAAATGGTAAATACACAACAACATCAATGCCTGATACAGAGGCCCCAGTACTCGGGATCGAAAGAGGCTGCAGAGGACTGTAGACTCCGACAGCTCCATCACAGGCACAACCCTCCCCATATCAGTGATTTCTTTAAGAATTGCTGCCTGATGAAGGAGGCATTCATCATTAAGAACCCTCACAATTTGTTGCAAAAGAACAAATTTTACATCATCTGCTAATGATAATAAATCTGATTTTAATTCTGGTCTCAGTAAGCACAGTCCCTTTATCTTGTTCCCCATCGGAACTAACCCAGCATAGTAGTGTCTCCTTATAACAATATTGCCTCAGCTCTGGTAATACGATTCAAGATAGACCTGATAAGAAATCTCTTCTGAAGAGCGGGAATTTCTGGAACCCTCTAAACAAGTGAAAGTGGGGGTTCAGTTGCTTAATATATTCAAGAGAGTAATAGACTTTTAGGTATGAAACAAACAATGGATATGGGCTTCAATTTAAAGAGTATATCAAGCACTTCGCAAATCCAACAGTATTTGAGGAGGTACGGTGAGAGAGGGAAGTAGGAAGTTATCGGAAGTTCGAGAAATCGATGTTCATGTCATCAGGTTGGAGGCTACCCAGATGGAATATAAGGTGTTGTACCTCCAACCTGAGAGTGGCCTCTTTGTGACAGTAGGGGAGGCCGTGGACTGACATGTCAGAATGGGAATGGGAAGTGGAATTAAAATGGGTGGCCTCTGGAAAATCCTGCTTTTTCTGGTGGATGGAGCATAGGTGCTCAACAAAGTGGTCTCCCAATCTACGTCAGGTCTCACCGATATACAGGAGGAGAACCAAATACAGTAGCTGACCCCACCAGACCCACAGGTGAAGTGTCACCTCTCCTGGAAGAACTGTTTGGGGTCCTGAAAGGTCGTGAGTGAGGTGGTGTAGGGGTAGCTGTAGCACTTGTTCCACTTGCACAGATAACTGCCAGGAAGGAGATCAATGAGGAGGGACGAATGGACAAGGGGGTCATGTAGGGAGTCATCTACTATATCTGTGATGAGGCCGCACTCAAGTTGGAGGAGCAACATGATGTATTCCATCTGGGTAGCCTCCAACATGGTGGCATGAACATCAATTTCTCAAACTTCTGGAATGCTCTACTCCCCTCGCCTTTTCCCATTCCCATTTCCCCCCTCACCTGATCTCCTTACCTGCCCATCACTTCCTTTGGTGCTCCTCACCATTCCCTTTCTTCCATGGCCTTCTGTCCTCTTCCATCAAATTCCCCTTTCTCCATCTCTTTCACCAATCGACTTCCCAGCTCTTTACTTTACCCCCCCCCCCCCGTTGCATTTCTTCCTGTCCTCCCCTACATTCTTACTCTGACTAATCTTTTCTCTCTAGGTCTGCGGCAGAGTCTCTGCCCAAAACGCTGATTGTTTACTCTCTTCTATAGATGCTGCCTGGCCTGCTGAGTTTCTCCAGCATTTTGTCTCTGTTGTTTTTATGAACAAAATTACAGTTTTAAACAAAATCAGCAAAGATGCTTATTAAACTTAATAATTAAAGATTTGGAGACAGGTAAGAAGGGTAGGTTTTTCCTTTTGTTATTGCTGATTTGGTTGTGGTTGCCCATGGTACAGTGCAGGCAGGATGGCAGATATGGCAGTGGAATGCTCCTCTTGCAGTATGTGGGAATTCATGGAATCTGATGGTCTCCCTGATGACTACAACTGCGGGAAGTACAGCCAACTCCAGCTCCTGAAAGAGTGCATTAAGGAGCTGGAGCTGGAACTGGATGAACTGAGCAGGAGGCAGAGACATTGATAGATATGACTTCTGAGCAGGTGGGTACACCCAGAGTACAGAATTCAGGGAGTAGATGGGTAACCATCAAGAGAGGCAAAGGGAGAAGGAAGTCAGTGCAGGGTCCATTCCTCTAAGCAACCCTTTGAATACTGTTGAGGGAGATGACTTGTCTGGGCAAGGCAGCAGCAGCCAGACCAGTAGCACTATGGTGGGCTCTGAGCCTCAGAAGGGTAGGGTGAAGACAGGTGGAGCACTAGTCATAGGAGACTCGATACTTATGGGGGCGGGTAGAAGATTCTGTGGCAGCAAAAGAGACGCCAGGATAGTGTGTTGCTTCTCGGGTGCTAGGGTCCAGGATGTCTATGAGCGGTTGCAGAACATTCTTGAAGGGAAAGGTGAGCAGCCAGAGGTCATGATACATATTGGTACCAATGACATAGGCAGGAGAGGGGTCGAGGTCTTGTGCAGTAAGCTTAGGGAGTCAGGAAGGAGGCTGAAGAGCAGGACCTCCAAGGTGGTAATCTCTGGATTACTCCTGGTGCAATGAGCTACAGAAGGTCAGAACAGGAAGATGAATGAGTGGCTGAGGAGATGGTGCAGGGCGCAGGGTTTCAAGTTCTTGGATCATTGGAACCTTTTCTGGGGAATGGGTGACCTGCACAAATGGGACAGGTTGCATCTGAACTGGAGGGAAACCAATATCCTGGGAGGGAGGTTTAATAATGCTACTGGGGAGAGTGTAAACTCGATTTGCGGGGGAGTGGGAACCGAAGTGAAGATTCAGAGGATTGGGTAGTTGGCACACAAGTAGAGACAGCTTGTAGGGAGCATGTGACGAAGGCTGATGATAGAGCAAAGATACACTTAGCCAGATGGTTTGACATGTGTCTATTTTAATGCAAAGAGTATCATAAACAAGGTGGATGAACTTAGAGCGTCGATCAATATGTGGAACTATGACATTGTGACCATTAGAGACTTGGAAGTCTCAGGGGCAGGAATGGTTGCTGAGTGTGCCGGGCTTTAGATGTTTCAAAAAGAGCAGGGAGGGAGGCAAAAAGGGGGGTGTGTGTGGCATTGCTAATCATTTGGAGAGACATATCTGATTAGGGATAGTCAGCATGGCTTTTTCAAGAGTAGGTAATGTCTTATGAGCCTGAATGAATTCTGTGAGGATGTAACAAAACACATTGATGATTGATGAAGATAGAGCAGTGGATGTAGTGTATACAGATTTCAGTAAGGCATTTGATAAGGTTCCCCATGCAAGGCTCCTTCAGAAAGTAAGGAGGCATGGGATCCAAGGAGACCTTGTTTTGTGGATCCAGAATTGGCTTGCTCACAGAAGGCAAATGCTGGTTGTAGATGGTTCATATTCTGCATGGAGGTCGGTGACCAGTGGTGTTCCACAGGGATCTGTTCTGGGACCCCTCCTCTTTGTGATTTTTATAAATGACCTGGATGAAGAAGTAGAAGGGTGGGTTAGTAAGTTTGCTGATGACACAAAAGAGGGTGTGGTGGATAGTCTGGAGGGTTGTCAGAGGTTCCAGCAGGACATTGATAGGATGCAGAACTGAGCAGAGAAGTGGCAGATGGAGTTCAACCCAGATAAGTGTGAAGTGGTTCATGTTGGTAGGTCAACTTTGAAGACAAACTATAATATTAATGATAAGTCTGTTGGCAGTGTGGAGAATCAAAGAGATCTTGGGATCCATGTCCATAGGCATTCAAAGCTGCTGTGCAGGTTGACAGTGTTGTTAAGGTGTGTTGGCATTCATCAACCGTGGGATTGAGTTCAAGATCTGTGAGGTAATGTTACAGCTATATAAGACCTTAGTTAGACCCCACTTGGAGTACTGTGCTCAGTTCTGGTCACCTCACTACAGGAAGGATGTGGATACACATGATTTACAAGGATGTTGCCTGGATTGGAGAGCATGCCTTCAGAGAATAGGTTCAATGAACTTGGCCTTTTCTCCTTGGAGTGATGGAGGATGAGAGGTGACTGATAGAGGTGTATAAGATGATGAGAGGCATTGATCGTGTGGATAGCCAGAAGCTTTTTCCCAGGGCTGAAATTGCTAACACGAGGGGGCATTGTTTTAAGGTGCTTGGAAGCAGTTACAGAGAGGATGTCAGGGGTAGTTTTTTCACACAGAGAGTGGTTGGTGCGTGGAATCACTGCCAGCGATGGTGGTGGAGGCAGATACAACAGGGTCTTTTAAAAGACTCTTAGAAAAACGAGGAGCTTAGAAAAATCGAGGGCTATGCGGTAGGGAAATTCTAAGTAAGTTCTGGAGTGGGTTACATGGTCAGCACAACATTGTGGGCGGAGGGGCCTGTAATGGGCGGTAAATTTCTATGTTCTGTCAAAGAGATACAAAAATATCTGTACTGTTATCAGCCCTACAATCACCATTTGAAATTACTGTGCTCATAATTCTGCTTCAGATTCCCCAATGGGGAAGCTCAGCATTTACCAGCACTGCCTCTAAACTTTTAGGGAGTGATTAGCAGCAGCATTCTGCTTGTCATTTGGGGATCTTCAGTTTCACGTGACATTCGCACTGAGAAATCCAAGCCTGTCTCAATGTTCAGTGATTTCTCTCTTGTGCAGGAAACTGAGCCACATTACACAGCATTACCACTCCATGTCACTTAAGAAATCTAGTCTTATTTTAACATTATGATATTTTTGCTGATTTGTTGCCAAAATTGTGAAACATGCCTTACTCTGCACAGACAGTTCCCAGAATATGACAGGGTTCCATTCCTGAGAACTGTTAGTAACCCAAACAGTTTGTATATGGGAAATGAACAATAACTGTGTGAAAGAGGATCACAGAAACAGCTTTGACTGGAGAGTGAGTGGCATGGGAAGAGCATCCAACTTCACTGATCGAGTGAGTCTGCTCAGTGCTCGCAGTGCTCAACAGAGTCCCTGATTTGTTGTGGCTTGATAGGGGGTTGGGATGGCGGGGTGTGAAGATATGCATAAATGACCTGGGCTGTTCCCACCCCATAGAAGATGCCTGCAGCTCAGCAGCAGTCAGCAAGTTCATTCTGCCCATCTCCCAAGCACTTGTTTGTATGTGTAGGCTCCATGTGCATAATCAGGGAAGAGCCAGGATGTTGATCCAAACTGGATTATTGGCAAGAATGGTACCATTGCTCTGTGTTGGTGAATTGTGCATACAGTATATGTCCTCTAAAATACGAGGGGTGATTGATAAGTTCGTGGCTTAGTGGAGAAGGAGATGAGTTATATAGTTCTCGTTACATGCATGTGTAGTTCGACTCTTTGAGTGATTATGCAGAAAGTTTGAAGTTAATAACTTTTGTGGTATTTCTGTTTCAGATAATTGAAAAATCTGAGAAAATGGACCTCAGGCTACGAACTTATCAATCACCCCTTGTACATAGGACAACAGATTATTCCCATGAGGTCTTTAATCTTATCTAGGTTGATGAACGTATGCCCCCATTTAAAAGAAATGTACATTAAGTCAGAACAACCTTTCCAAAAGCTTGATTTGGTGACTCTTTTAAAATTGATCTATCCATTTAACATAGATCAAAACAATGATGACATTGAGACCTTAAACAGTTTCTGATTACCTGGACCTACCGGAGACCTGTCATTTTGATTCTACGTTTAATTCCCACACTGACATGTCTGAACATGGTGTTTACCACTTCCAAATTGAGACTCAACATAATTAGAGGAACAGCTCCTCATATTTTGCCAGGGCAATTTCCAACTTGGTGGCAATTCTTAAGCCTCTGGGAACTGCTCCACTGATCCCGTTTCTCTCTCTTCCAGACCCATTGGGAGCACCACCATCCTATCTCTTTCCCCTCCCATTTGTCCATGTCCCACACACCCCTCCCTTTGTCACTTTCCAGCTTCTGGCATCATTTCCATTTGTTCCTGCCTCACCTGGATCCACCTGTCTCCTACCCTTACCCTTTTTTCTACTATCTTCCCTCTTTCTTTAGTCCAGGTGAAGGGTATTGACTAAAAATGCCTACCATCCATTTCCTTCCATAGATGCTGCCTGACCTGTTGAGTTCCTCCAGCACTTTGTGTATTACTTTAAACAGCCTGTTCTTCTCACCACTAAGAGTTGTCAGGCATTGTAAGCCCACTACTAATATGAAACAGCAGCATAGATCATTCACCTTCAATGAAACCTGAGCACATGACGTGGATTGTTACCCCTGTATTACTGTGGAAAATATATCCTTTGTAAATGAACCCTTACAGTAGTTTGTTGTTATATTCGGATAGGTAGATGATCAATTTGTTTCCACATACAGTGGCATGCAAAAGTTTGGGCACCCCTGGTCAAAATTTCTGTTACTGTGAATAGCTAAGCGAGTAAAAGATGATCTGATTTCCAAAAGGCATAAAGTTAAAGATGACACATTTCTTTATTATTTTAAGCAAGCTTACTTTTTTATTTCCATCTTCTACAGTTTCAAAATAACAAAAAAGTAAAAAGGCCCAAAGCAAAGGTTTGGACACTCTGCATGATCAGTACTTAGTAACACCCCCTTTGCCAAATATCAAAGCTTATAAATGCTTTCTGTAGCCAGGTGGACGTCACGGAGAGATTGTCCACGGAGTCTCTGTGGGTGGAGATTAGGAACAGGAAGGGGTCAATAACTTTAATGGGTGTTTTTTTATAGGGCGCCCAATAGTAACAGGGTTATCGAGGAACAGATAGGGAAATAGATCCTGGAAAGGTGTAATAATAACAGAGTTGTTGTGATGGGAAAGTTTAATTTCCCAAATATAGATTGGCATCTCCCTAGAACAAGGGGGTTAGATGGGGTGGTATCTGTTAGGTGTGTTCTGGAAGGTTTCTTGACACAATATGTAGATAAGCCTACAAGAGGAGAGGCTGTACTTGATTTGGTATTGGGAAATGAACCTGGTCAGGTGTCAGATCTCTCAGTGGGAGAGTATTTTGGAGATAGTGATCATAACTCTATCTCCTTTACCATAGCATTGGAGAGAGATAGAAACAGACAAGTAGAAAAGCGTTTCATTGGAGTAAGGGAAATTATGAGGCTAACAGGCTGGAAATTGGAAGCTTAAATTGGAAACAGATGTCCACAAGGAAAGGTCACTGAATTATGGGAAAGATGTCAACAAAATAGAGAGAGTACAGAGAAGATTTACTAGAATGTTACCTGGATCTCAGCACTTAAGTTACAGGGAAAGGTTGAACAAGTTAGGTCTTTATTCTTTGGAGCGTAGAAGATTCGGGGGGACTTGATAGAGGTATTTAAAATTATGAGGGGGTTAGATAGAGTTGACGTGGATAGGCTTTTTCCATTGAGAGTAGGGGAGATTCAAACAAGAGGACATGAGTTGAGAGTTAGGGGGCAAAAGTTTAAGGGTAACACGAGGGGGAATTTCTTTACTCAGAGAGTGGTAGCTGTGTGGAACGAGCTTCCAGTAGAAGTAGTAGAGGCAGGTTCGGTATTGTCATTTAAAGTAAAATTGGATAGGTATATGGACAGGAAAGGAATGGAGGGTTATGGGCTGAGTTAGGGCCAGTGAGACTAGGTGAGAGTAAGCGTTTGGCACGGACTAGAAGGGCCGAGATGGCCTGTTTCTGTGCTGTAATTGTTATATGGTTACTGAAGAAATGTGGCAAATGTTCAGGGAATATTGGTGTGAAGTTCTGCATAGGTATATTCCAATGAGACAGGGAAGTTATGGTAGGGTTCAGGAACCGTGGTGCACAAAGGCTGTAATAAAGCTGGCCAAGAAGAAAAGAAAAACTTACAAAAGGTTCAGAGAGATAGGTAATGTTATAGATCTAGAAGATTATAGGGCTAACAGGAAGGAGCTAAAGAAGGAAATTAGAAGGGCTTGACGGGCCGGATTAATGAAAACCCCAAGGCATTCTACAAGTATGTGAAGAGCAGGAGGATAAGACGTGAAAGAATAGGATCCATCAAATGTGACATTGGGAAAGTTTGTATGGAACCGGAGGAAATAGCAGAGGTACTTAATGAATACTTTACTTCAGTATTCACTATGGAAAAGGATCTTGATGATAATAGTGACGACTTGCAGCAGATTGAAAAGCTTGAGCATGTAGATATTAAGAAAGAGGATGTGCTGGAGCTTTTGGAAAGCATCAAGTTGGATAAGTCGCCAGGCCCGGATGTACCCCAGGCTACTGTGGGAGGAGAGGGAGGAGATTGCTGAGCCTCTGATGATGATCTTTGCATCATCAAGGGGGATGGGAGAGGTTCCGGAGGATTGGAGGGTTGCGAATGTTTTTCCTTTATTCAAGAAAGGGAGTACAGATAGCCCAGGAAATTATAGACCAGTGAGTCTTACCTCAGTGGTTGGTAAGTTGATGGAAAAGATCCTGAGAGGCAGGATTTATGAACATTGGAGAGGCATAATATGATTAGGAATAGTCAGCATGGGTTTGTCAAGGGCAGGTTGTGTCTTACAAGCCTGATTGAATTTTTTGAGGATGTCACTAAACACATTGATGAAGGAAGAGCAGTAACTGTAGTGTATGTGGATTTCAGCAAGGCATTTGATAAGGTATCCCATGCAAGGCTTATTGAGAAAGTAAGGAGGCATGGGATCCAAGGGGACATTGCTTTGTGGATCAAGAACTGGCTTGCCTACAGAAGGCAAAGAGTGGTTGTAGACGGGTCATATTCTGCATGGAAATCAGTCACCAGTGGAGTGCCTCAGAGATCTGTTCTGGGATCCTTACTCTTCGTGAGTTTTATAAATGACCTGGGTGAGGAAGTGGAGGGATGGGCTAGTAAGTTTGTTGATGACAGTATGGTTGGAGGTGTTGTGGATAGTGTGGAGGGCTGTCAGAGGTTACAGTGGGACATTGATAGGATGCAAAACTGGGCTGAGAAGTGGTAGTTGGAGTTCAACCTAGATAAGTGTGAAGTGGTTCATTTTGGTAGATCAGATATGATGGCAGCATATTGTATTAATGGTAAGACTCTTGTCAGTGTGGAGGATCAGAGGGATCTTAGGGTCCAAGTCCATAAGACACTGCGCAGGTTGACTCAGTGGTTAAGAAGGTGTACGGTGTATTGGCCTTCATCAATCCTGGAATTGAATTTAGGAGCCAAGAGGTAATGTTGTAGCTATATAGGACCATGGTCAGACCTCAATTGGAGTACTGTGCTCAGTCTTGGTCGCCTCACTACAGGAAGGATGTGGAAGCCATAGAAAGGGTGCAGAGGAGATTGGGCTGCCAGCAACGGCTGTGGAGGCAGATACGATAGGATCTTTTAAGAGACTTTTGGATGGGTACATGGAGCTTAGAAAAATAGAGGGCTATGGGTAAGCCTAGTAATTTCTAGGGTAGAGACATGTTCGGCACAGTTTTGTGGGTCAAAGGGCCTGTATTGTGCTGTAGGTTTTCTATGTTTCTGTAAGAGTCTTTCAATTCTTGTTTGGGGGATTTTCGCCCAATCTTCCTTGCAAAAGGCTTATAGTTCTGTGAGATTCTGTGTGTTGTCTTGCATGCACTGCTCTTTTGAGGTCTATCCACAGATTTTCGTTGATGTTTAGGTCAGGGGATTGTGAGGGCCATGGCAGAACCTTCAGCTTGCATCTCGAAGTAGTCCATTGTGGATTCTGAGGTGTGTTTAGGATCATTATCCTGTTGTAGAAGCCATCCTCTTTTCATCTTCAGCTTTTTTTTTTACAGACGGTGTGTTGTTTCCTTCCAGAATTTGTTGGTATTTAATTGAATTCATTCTTCCCTTTACCAGTGAAATGTTTCCTGTGCCACTGGCTGCAACACAAGCTCAAAGCATGATCAATCTACCCTCATGCTTAGCAGTTGGAGAGGTATTCTTTTCATGAAATTCTGGACCTTTTTTTCTGCAAACATACCTTTGTTCATTCTGGCCAAAAAGTTCTATTTTAACTTCATCAGTCCACAGGGCTTGTTTCCAAAATGCATCAGGCTTGTTTAGATGTTCCTTTGCAAACTTCTGATGCTGAATTTTGTGGTGAGGACGCAGGAAAGGTTTTCTTCTGATGACTCTTCCATGAATCTCATATTTGTGCAGGTGTCGCTGCACAGTAGAACAGTACACCACCACTCCAGAGTCTGCTAAGTCTTCCTGAAGACCTTTTGCAGTCAAACAGGGGTTCTGATTTGCCTTTCTAGCAATCCTACAAGTAGTTCTCTCAGAAAGTTTTCTTGGTCTTCCAGACCTCAACTTGACCTCCACCGTTCCTGTTAACTGCCATTTCTTAATTACATTACGAACTGGGGAAATAGGTTCTTGAAGATGTTTTGCTATCTTCTTATAGCCTTCTCCTGCTTTGCGGGCATCATTTACTTTAATTTTCAGAGTGCTAGACAGCTGCTGATTGTTGGGACAAGGTTTGAGGAGTCAGGGTATTTATAAAGCTTTGAAATTTGCATCACCTGGCCTTTCCTAACAATGACTGTGAACAAGCCATAGCCCTAACAAGCTAATTAAGTTCTGAGACCTTGGTAAAAGTTATCAGAGAGCTCAAATCTCTTGGGGTGCCCAAATTTTTGCAAGGTGCTCCTTTCCTTTTTTTTCACTCTAAAATTGTACAAAACAAAAATAATGTATTCAACTTGCTTAAAATGTTGAAAAGAATGTTTCAGCTTTAACTTTATGACTTTTGGAGATCAGTTCATCTACTACTCACTTTACTATTCACGGTAAAATAAATTTTCACCAGGGGTGCCCAAACTTTTGCATGTCACTGTATTTTTGAAGCCAGAGGCTTTGAATATTCACAAACCAGCAATGTCAATTTTGCTCTGTTGTGTTTAGTTTTTTTTTCTCACATACATATTTTTAGACTATATATTATTCTCATCATCAAGTTCCATTGTAAATATTTATAAATACCACAAGGTGAATTTCTGTAACCCAGATTGGCATATTGCAGGATGCACTGTTCAAAACATTTTTATTTTGATAATTCCTATTGTTTTACATGTGCATCAAAGAAAGAAAGGACAGAACTCTTGGTGCACTATTTATTTATTTTCTTTCTGATTTCCCAGAGATCACAAAGTGATAGGTTATAAGTGTGAGAAAATGGCTGGAAATTGATATTTCATGTTCAGGTGCCACATTATATGGCTGAGGAATACATAACATCATAGTCAGCTGTGATCTCACTGAAGAGCATTAAAACATGAAAAGCTGAAAGGCCAACTCCTGCTTTTATTTCCGGTGTTCTTATTTTAAAATTGAATTAAAATGAACAAGTCACACCTGCTTGGAATCATGTGAACTGTGCACAGAACAAAAGTAATTTTTTTTTTAATATCACGGTTTTTTTTGTCTCAGCCTGTCAAATTTTTTTCCATTTGACTGAATGACTATATTTCCGGCCTGAAACATCCGATTGACTTTTCTGATTTGACGTCATCCGAGTTATAAGGTTTGGATAGGACTAATGGTGGGGGCAAAAGTTTGCTATTTGCCAGCTTATAATGGATATCAGCAGAATGTGGTAACTACATTTAACACAGTTCTTATCTAAAAATGTTAATAAACCTGTTTCGATCTCCAGCATGAATGAAAACTGCTGCATGCAGGTTCAAATAAGATAAAACTGTATATTGTAGTATTGGCCCTATAAAATCCTCACCACAAATCTGAGACCACTATGAACAATTCCAATCCAAATGTAAAGTTTACCTACTTGCATATTAATTCGCCCGTCTTCGCTTCTTGGGGGAAGTTTCTATATAGTCTTGCACAAGCGAGCAACTTCCTGAAGATAGTGCTGAGAACCTATAGTGAGAGCGATGAGAGGCTATGAATTACATCACTTGTATATCAGGGACAACTGGTTCGGGGCATTGACAAACTTGAAGGAAGTTGCACGCATCGAACGAACATCCATCAAGGCAGACGTGTGCGCCCTTCTAAGTTAGTTTGAACTTTAGCGCGAATATCCGAGGTTTATTTATTTATTTTTGTTAACATCCCGCAAATAAAAGCTGTGTTGTTTCTCGACAGGACGTATGGTGTTTAACGTCCCGGCCAGAACCGATCACCACCTGGTTTAAAACATGGGCAAGTTTGCCTGCTTGAAATACTTGGCTGTTGCCGCAGCTCTATTTGGTGCCACAGTTGAAGTTCAAGGTAAAAGAATATGTCTTTCTCTCATGAAAAGTGTATATATCTTCTCCATAAACGCTTTAAATTTATATTAGTAAATGTCAGTGATTAATGGGTGGAAAGATATTTTGCTTTTTAAGTTAATGATGTGTAATATGACAAACTGAAATAATCCTTGCTCCAAAACATAATATGGTATTAAATTTGTATGAAACACTTTCCTATTAATTATTAGGAAAATATATTAATTTTGGAGAAAAATATGGCTGTTGGAGAAGCCTCCTCTTTAGTGTAGAATCAAATAGATTCCTTGTTATTGCACATTTGCTTAAAAGGTGTGATTTTTTTTCTTGCTACAGTAGGGACTTGCAACCTTCCAGACTACAGTTGGGACAATTAGCTTATTTAAATATTAGATATAATAAATTCCAAGGATGACTGTAACTTGTATCATTGGATGAACACTTCTGCGGGATCAGTTGCTTAAGATTATGGCACTTTACACATTCAATAAAATTTTAACTTTTCAAGTATATTGACAGTAATAGTTTTTTCCGGATATACTGAAGTGTTATCTCAGTGTGAATTAGAAGACATGTACAGCATTGAATTTTGATTTTATTCAGTAATTATTACATTTTATATAGTCATTAGTGGCATTTGTGTCGATGTGAGCTGGTTGATCAAATTTAGAACCATGTGTAACTCAATTTTACCTGTACAGTTGAGAAAATATTTGTTTCAGAGAGTATTTATTCAATTTTGGATTCTGTTTGAACAAAAGTATCACTTTTTGGTCATTTCTAAGTCTTTTATCAGTAAATAAAGTGTCAAATTTTTAATGTTCTCTTTTGGAAAATGCTTTAATGTCAAAGCATATTCTCCAATTTTTTTCTGTGAATTTGTAGAATATTAGCACATCAAGCGTAATTGCCAAACTGACGAACATTAAACCAAAAAATCTCATTAAGTGGGACCATATTCTTAACTATACGTGTAGACGAAGTAATGGGATTTTGGTTCGGATGGAAGGTCGCCATTGATAGGTGTACTTTCTGGACATGCAGAATTTTGCACCACTTGTAAAGAATATGAAACAATGTTTTATTCTTTGCTGCTGATGTTATCTGCTACTCTTCTTATCTCGGGTTGTTTGTTCTAGTAAACAACTAACTTCCTTGAATTACGCCTTCAGTTTTGGGGATTTTTTTACATGGTTATTGTATATTGTACATTACTTTTTGAATGTAAGGCAAGGAATAGAATTTCAGAATTGAGCGTTTCAGAAGCAAGTGTTGGTATCACACCCAAAAATTAAAAGATGGGTGCCTTTTCACCACTGGATTGCTATGTATAGCTTGTGTCCCATAAACAGATAATAGCCCCTACAAATAGTCATCTCTCTGTTATCTCCAAGATATTCTCAAGCTGTCATTTTCTGACAACATGCAGAAATATGTTTTTTAAAAGCCATTTACACTATCTCAATGCATCCCAAAGCACATTACAAGCAACTGAATTCAAGAGACTGCAACGGCCATTCGACATCTCAGTTTCCATGTGCATTTCAAATTTTAATCTGGTCACCAATACCCATATTTTCATGCCCACGTAGTCTTCTTGTTCAAACTTAGAACTACAGTATGTGCACCTGCTGCATAGTAATATCCGTGAGCATTTTGCAGAGTGTGGGACAATGGCTAGACATCAGATAGGATGGGGAAAAGTTGGCTGTGGTGGATAAGAGGAAAAAATACACCTAAAAGCATGAATTTGCAGCAGTCTTTTAACATCAGATGGGATGGGGAAAGGTTAGCCGTGGAGGTCAGATGGCATAGGTCCCAAAGAAAGGAACTTCAGTGAGTATGGCTAAACAGCCTCTATTACTGAGTGTACCTAGCTAAGGCATAACTGCTTTGCAATAGCAATCTACCTGAGAGAGCAGATCCCACTTCGATTCTGTTTCGTATCCTAAAGCTGGTGTCTATAACAGTGCAGTTTTCCCTCAGGACTGCACTACTGTGACTGCTGACTTCAGGTGTGCAAGCCCCTGGAATAGGATCTCTTGTAATTCCTGCACTGGAGGATTAAGGCATGCTTGAACCTCTTCATTGTTTCTCATGTAGGTGCAGCTGAACATAGGCTTATGCATGAAGGATATTGGATCAACAAATGTTGATGCTTGATTGGCCTTTTATCATGAATTCAAATTTTTTAACTTAACTCTGTAGGCCCACTCTGCTATTAGCGCATTACTAGATCCAGTAGGTTACAATTCACTTATTCACTTATCATACAAGTTTGGAGGTTCCAGCTTTGATTTATCATGGGTCTTGGGTAGGTCTGTAGTCTAGTGTAGTATCCTTTGTGTTGTTTTCACATAGTTCAGTGTAGATTTTGTGCTGTTTCATGTAGCACCATGGTCCTGAAAAATATTGTCTCATTTTTACTGTGTACTGTACCAGCAGTTATGGTTGAAATGACAATAAAAAATGGCTTGACTTGACTTGACTTGAAAATAAAATGGAGCCTCATAGACATTCTTAACATGTAAGGAGATAAGTGAGTTACAGTCTGAAGCATTGGGACTCATGATAGATATAGTCCCTTCACCAATCAAGCCTCCTCTTTGGTTTGACAAAGCTACATATGCACTCATAATTGCCTCTTTGCAGCAGCAATAAATTCTCCACACTTAAGATCCCCCAGAATCTGAGACTTGTTCATACATTCACATTAGAAGGAGCCAGCACTTGGATAGACAAAGAAAGAGGAAGGAAAAGCCCATCTCATAACTTGAACCACTAGATGGTGCAACTTTGTAGACTGCCTTGCTAGTTCCGCCGACTATATGGAAAAAACGTAGCCAGTTTCACCAGAAGAAAACTCTGACAAATGGCTTCCTGACATTCAGAAAGCAAGCAAGCACATCACAGATGCAACACTGAATGAATTTATCTAACATAATTTTAAAATCTTGATTTTGTGTCCATACCATTATTCATTCTGGGGTCTTACTGAGTACCAAAGGGCATGAGGTTTACACATGCAATATATAAAATCACTTAAATCACTCAGGAAGTTTACAGCCTTGTCATGGACTAAAAGTCCCACGTTACCCTCACGGAAGCTTATTCCATAGATTCAGAGTTTGAATATACTCTCTGTAATCATGTGGGTTCGCTCCGGATTCCTCCCACGTTCCAAAGCCGGACTGTAGAAATTAGTGGGTTATTTGGTCACATGGTGTATTTGGGCAGCATTGGCTTCTTGGGCCGGAAGTGTCTCTTAACCGTGCTGCATCTCTGAATATATAATGATTTCTTAAATGACTATCGCCTGAGGAAGCTGAATGGATATCACATAGTGAGCCATGTATTGCGACCTGGCAAAAAGTATAGCATAAAATTAAAGGCAAGTCAGTGTCAATCTGTGATACCATACAGATTATGCTGACACCAATGGCATACATTAAGTTAATCATTTGAAGCTATGTTTTTTATTCAATGTAGGTTAACAATAGTCAAACTATACAGAGAATTTTGGACATATCCAGCCAGCAATTACCTGATTTGAGAGATGTAGAGATGGTTAGCGTGCTTTTGTTTTGTTCGATCTATCGATTAATGGATGTTCTCAAAAGGTACTGAGAGCTCTCTAGTTGCAGCCATAAAAGCTTTTTATTTCATTTGTTGTGTGTGGGACCTGTTGTACATATTGTTAACCTATGTGATGTGGGAATCAATGGAAAGGCCAGCAGTTGTTTTCCATTCCTGATTTCCCTTAAATCGAGTGGCTGGCTAGGCCACAAGTTAAGGACTAATTTCTTTACTGTGTCTGGGGCCATGTATAGGCAAGGTTAGGAGATGAAGTAGATTATTTCCCTGGGTAGAAAAAAAAATTAATAAACCAATACTGCTTTTTATGGCAAACTAGTAATTTCATAGTCAGCTCCATGTTACTTTTTAATTCCAGGTTTGATGAGCTACTTGAATTAAAGTTTCCAGCTACTGTGGGTTCAAATCCTCTTTGCAGAATAATAGCTTACATTTCTGGCTACTTGATGAGCAGCTTAAACACTATGCTTTCATTTTCCACACCAGATATCTTC
Organism: Hemitrygon akajei; assembly: GCF_048418815.1. NCBI lineage: Eukaryota > Metazoa > Chordata > Chondrichthyes > Myliobatiformes > Dasyatidae > Hemitrygon > Hemitrygon akajei. Next base: position 71,492,599 of record NC_133135.1, on the reverse strand, counting down.
AAGTTAAAATTTATTTTGTTATCCTTAATTTGTAAATATATAGTCATGATATATGTTGCAAGAATTCAATATTATAAAGGGCTTCTTACTACTCCAGTGTTGCCTTGATAAAAGCTAAGATCGTGACTAAGTGCTCTGTATGTTTTACCAAATGTTAATTCTGAAAGACTCCACAGCATACTGTGAACTTAACAATTGAAGATAAAACATTACAGCTTTCATTGCAGTCTTTATAATTGCCAAGCTGTTGGTCCAATGTCAAGGTTTTAAAAACATTGCGACATAAACTTATATATACTGAGAGAGACATGTAACCTGTGTGCAAACCATGTAAGTGAGGTAAGCAAAGGTGGAGTTTTGGGTATGAATATGTTAGGCACACAGCTACAGTTCTCTTGTCTGAGTGTGCACAAAGCTCTGTCTAATCAACTCCCTACAAAATTAGACACATTTCGGCTCTGAAATGTGAGCATTTACCAATTACACCTGTTCGGTAAAGGCATGACTTTCAATATTGCCACCAGGCACAGCAAGAAAATATTATTCTGCTGCTGTTTAGTTGCCATTTTTACATGAAGGTCTTATAGCAAAGGAAAATATTCTCACTGTTATCAGCTCTATTTTCTGTTTGTTTGAAAAAATGTTTATGGAAAATGTAGAGTTGCATTTAAAATTCTCAGGCTTCCCTGACTGCTGGTCCCTGTGCATTCCATACCTGATATGCAAGCTGGCTAAATGGACCGAGACACAAGTTGTCAAGTACAAAGACGGAATACAGATTTTGATAGTTGTACTTTAATTGTTTCTGCTGATTTACAATCTGTTTTAGTTGAGGCATATTCCTGTGCAATTGGGAAAAATACTTGGAGATAGTTGGAATGATCTCAATGGATGAGATGTTGGATAAATTTTCAGATCTAAAGAAAGAATATTAATTTGAAGTTCTTGCAAATAGGAATGTTGGCCATGAGGTGTGTTAAGCTATCCCTTAATGCATTGTATACACTGGGCCAATTCACTTAGAATGAAATGAATAATTAATTCAAATCCCTTCAATTTTGAAGTGAGCCATCAGGATATGCATGGGGATTTAATAGTTTCAGATTCTTTATTGGCTCACTTTTATTTTTTTCCTGGTTTTGGATGCCCGAATAATTTTGTGTAGGTTGTTTGTAGTGCTGAAGCTTTTGGCAGTGGTGCCTGTTCAATGCCACACAATCAAGTAAGGATTGTGTGGTAGAAAATGGACTCTCAATCTTCTTCCTTGTGGTTAGGGCTGTGGCTTGGTCTGAAGTGAGGCAACTATAAAACAGCCAACTGACTTATTCTGGAAAAAAGAAGTAAGCCATTTTGATGAAGTAGTCATAAAGGAGATTTAATAATGGAGGATTTGCATTTTTTTTTACTGAAGTCTAAGTTTTGAATAAGTTAAGGAATTGGGAAGGTTCAGAAGTTTTATTTCTGCCAGCTTAAGTTTCAGTAATTAAGAACATTTTAAAAGGCAACTTTTATTTTAGCATATTTATCTGACATGTCCCAAGCTTTACTGGTCTTTATTTAAAACAAAACCTTCTGAGAATATACTAAACCGTACAAACTTTAGCCAGACCATGCTTGGGATACTACTTGCATTGTCATGAAAAGAATTTAGAGGCACTAGATAGACTGCAGGATTTAGTCTTTTCCAAGCAAAATGCCGGTTACATCTGTTGGGAAAGGATGATGAGGTTGGGATTATTTATTCTTGAAAAATAAAGATTGAAGAGTGACAAAGTAGAGGTCTCTAAAGTTATGATGGGGAGGCACAGAGTGAAGCTTCCTCTTGTGGGAAATAACAAAGCTAAATGCCACCATTGTAAGACAGTTGCAAAAATAAAATGGAGAAATCCGAACTACACAACTTCACCCAGAAAGCAGTAAGAATGTGGAACATACTACCACAGGGAATAGTTTGGGCAAGCTGCAGCATTAGCACATTTAAGTTGAATCTAAAAGTGCATTAATGAGGGAATAAGACATACTTGTTGATTGACTGAGATGAAGAAAGAGTCTTGGGTAATTGGCTTGCTGGCTTAACCTGCAAATCAATGCAATTTCTTTGCAGTTACTGTTGGTGTTTTGCATAATCAAGTGACAGAAACTGCTATTGCAACTGAGTGTCAAACTTTTATTTCCCAGAAAAAGAACATTTGCCTTGGCATGACACATGGAAGATTTATTTCCCTTAGCAGTGGCTGGTTCATGAAGGAGAAGCCAATTAATGTTCTCCTTTTCTATTCTGATGCATTGTTACTCTCATCAGAGATGGTTATTGTACACAGGTACGTTAGTCTAGAGGCTAATTTTTATTAGTGAATTTTCGAACGCTGAGACTAAAACTAGTCTACTACCGTTGTAGCTAGGAGGCTGCTCCATGAATTAGTGACCTATTTTATGTTTTCCTTCATCTTCTTCTGATCGTGATGGTGGAAACATGCTTAGTACTTTGGAGAAGGGTTAGCCTCATACTGTATGACTGTGGTCTTTATCTGAACTATCTGATCCTCATTTAAACTGTACTATTGAAAGTCTTGCTTTGACAATCAGGAGCAGGAACCATTTTTGTTTCCTTTTCTGATCCATTGCAGAGGTCCTATTATCACTTCTGTCCAGGATGAACTAAATTAAACTTAATGGAGATGGAAATTAAACTTCCAGCTTTTTTAACTGCAATACAATTGCCCAAACTCAGGTTTGCTTTCGTCTGATATGAACAACTTGACTTATATTTGCAACTCTGCTTGCACTGCCCTTTGAGGAAAACAATCCCAAAAGTTATGACCTTCTGAGGGGAAATATTGCTTTATTTATTTCTTAAGTGGATAACCCCAATATGAATTTGCAGCACGGAATGTTTCTCAATCATCTCAAAGCACAAATTCAATATTAAATAGGTAATTAGAGAACTAGTTAACTTTCACTTTTTTGTTAAGAACAAGGTACTATCCCTTGATATCATAACTATTGAGCAAAGTAGTTTTGGAGGTGACTCTTAGGCTAGAAAATGCATCCACCTCAAAACTAACCCAAGTCTTAGTGCAACACACACACACACACACACACACACACACACACACACACACACACACACACACACACACACACACACACACACACACACACACACACACACACACACACACACACACACACACACACACACACACACACACACACACACACACACACACTCTGTTGGAGAAACTCAGCAGGGCCAGGCAGCATCTATGCAAGTGAAGAAATAATTGATGTTTCAGTCCAAGACTCTTCACTAGGTCCAAGCCTCAGGGTTAGAGTTGACAACCACAAGCTTTTGACATGACTACTCTGGTATACTGTCCTTCCTCCTGTCTGCCTTCTGTTGTTCTGCTGCCTCCATGTTACAGGAAGTTTGGTGCTGTGCTCTACCGTTTTGTTTTCTTGCTATGAACTAATTTAACCAGTCTTTGAATAGAAGTTTAGAAAATTTGGAAACAGGAACAGGCAATTCACTCTTTTGACTTGCCCCACCATTAGATCCTTTTTAATAAATGGCAATTTTGCTGATTGACATTTGAATTTCAATTTCACTTCCATATGCGGAAGTTGCATTGAAAACATTTACAGATATTCATCGTGCTGCTTTTCATGGAGTATTGAAGAAAGATCAAAGCAAAACATTAACTCTAGGTATTAATTTTTGTGGATGATAAGAGAAATATTTTTGTTGATGGAACAGCTGATCATGATGAAGGAATTGGTCTTGAATACATGCATTCAACTCCAGTGCTTTTTAAGTTCACCACATATTCTTAACTTCTACACTTGTTTGTTCTTTAGCTGAAATACAGTCATAAATGCACTATAGTTGGTTGGCGTATGATATACTTAATGGATTCTGGAAAGGACTGGATTTGTTTTACCTGTAAATTTTAAATTAATTCTTTAGGTAGCAGCTATGTGTGTTCTCTGTACTCAATGATTAATGCTATGAAACAACCCATTTGTATCACTGCTATTTCTATCCAATGAATAGATCAACTGAATGTTCATATAATAAAGACTGTGTTTTAGTTATTGACCCTACTGGAAAGAACCAGTCAGCTTTTGTCATTCCATTTCCATCAACCAACTAATTAATACTCTGGTCCCAGGTCCCCCACTCTTCATATTATTGTAAACAAACTCATTTTGGTTTTGTAGGAACTCTACAGGATATCAGTGCAGTATTCAGTAACTGGAGTTCTTCTCTCTGCTTACTAGGACTGTTGAGAGTAGGCACATGCCCATAATTTCAGATAAGGGGGTCCTCCAGTGAATTCAGTTGTGTTGGAATCAAACTGACTTCTGCCATGCTGAAATGAAAATGCAGGAATGCAGATTAAATCATCTCTTTAAAATGTTTATTTTGAAGATGACTACAGGGGGAACACGTATGGGAGGAAATCCCAAGCCATGATTACGTTATAATAAAGGGACTTCATGTAAATAATAAGATGAATTAATGAATCTTCTGAGGGATTGCTTGCTAATATGACAGCACTCTTTGCACACTCTGTCCACCTCAGCAATCTATTGTTGAGACCATCATTATTCCTCAGTAATCAGGAAATCCACTCAAATAATCATCAGCAGCAACTGTGTCATTTGTTCATATTAGAGTCAAATTAATGATAATGAAACATAACAGTAAATCATTCAACCATTATTTTTAGACCATGCCATTTCTCAGACCATTCCAATCCATCCCATACCTCATAACCTATTCTCTCCCGCATGTCCAGCATTCCTGATCCCTCGCCATCATGTACCAACCAGCATTTTGTTGGAATATGGGAAGAAACCAAAGCACCCAGGGAAACCTATATGGTCACAGACAGGTTTTGCCAACTCCACACATAAAGCATCCCATTAATTCTGGGTCACTGGCATGGCAGCAGCAGTAACAACTATTGCAGCCCTGTGCCACTCTGTAATAAATATGGCAGCTAACGTTTCTCCAGGGTTACGCTAAGTGTATTCAGTTGATTTGTAACGGTGGGAATGACTGTCAGAGAAAGAAAACTGACAATATTGCCACTCATTTTTTGTGATGTTCTAATTATACCTGAATAGATTTTGCTGGTCAAGTGACAGCTTAATAATGATGGAAAATTGTTGCACTGTTATCTAGGCAAATGGAGCCAAATTTCAATTGTAAAATCTCAGACAGTAATGCAAGGAATGATTAGTTACCATGTTGATGGATATATTCTGTCAAGGACACTGGTGCAGCTCATAGATATTCTATGGATTATGAAGTTCCAATAATCCAAGATCCCACAATAAATGAAAGAAATACTTGTTTAGTACATGTGCTCTTACCAATTACTTTTCCTTGTGTCAGGAATCATAGATGATTCCATTAAACCTTTGATTTGACTATTCTTTAGAAGTTTATGAGAGATTTATTAAAATATCTTGGTTGATCTATGAAAATAGTTGACATTGTTTGAGCTTTTCAAACATTACTAAAACTCAGAACATTAGATATTAATTTGAATGAATAAGGAAAAATCAGGCAAGTAGAGGGAAACTTTCCATTTATCGAGGAGCCAGTGAGACAGTGCATACAAATCAGGATCTAGTTTTTCAGGAGTCAAGCTTTCTATATGCAATTGTGGTAGATCTTTGGAGCATCCTTCCATAAATGATAATTAATGTTAAATGAATTGTTAATTTTAAATCAAAGATTGATGGATTTAAATTATATATTGATGGATAAAAGGAATTAAGAGGTACTTTACATAGATTGATGAATTGAATAGGTCTCAGATCTTATAGAATGTAGAACAGCCCAGAAGAGCTACTCTTGTGCCTGTGTGTCTATTTACTCAGGCTTGCAGATCTCTGTGGATAGTGAGAATATTATGTAAAGCCCATCACTTGTTCCAGATCTGAATTTTTTTTTCTGACATGACATACTAACTCCCTTCCTTTCTGACCTATGGATATTTCCAGATATTTTTTCATTGCTTTCATCTTGTTATGTGGCTTGCTGTCTGATTTTTTTTTGATAATACTCTGATGAAACACTGTGGCTGTTATCCATTGTTGAAGACATTACATAAATGTTATTAGAATACTGTATTTACCACTGTTTCTATTAATCCAAGGAGCTAATTAAGATTAAAAGATATTGTATGTTGGTGAAATTTTTCCCTAATCCATTTTAAAAATTGATTGCAGCTGAATATGGTGCTAATCTGCTACTTTAGATAAGATGACACGATAAAGCTAGCACGTTGAATCAAAACAAAATGGATGTCCAGATCTACAACAAAAATAATCAATTGTACAAACCCAGGGATTTCAGATGCTGAACCTCAAAAGAAATCTAAATGAAAAAAACAAGAACACCCATAAACTATCTCAAATGTCCAATATAATTTCATCGTGTGGTGAATGCTTGTGGCTTCATTAGTGAAACTATTGTTTCTGAGCCGGCAGATTGGACTGGCGATTAACTGCAGAGTCTTGAGTATCTGATTTCAATGCTGGAGCTTCAGGGAATGTTGCCCTGCTAAAGGTGCGGCCTTTTGGTGGAGATTTGGCGCAGAGCCAACAACCTGTCTCTGAAAGTGAACAAGACAAAAGAGATGGTTGTTGACTTCAGGAGGGCACGGAGCAAACACTCCCCGCTGAACATCGACGGCTCCTCGGTAGGGATCGTTAAGAGCACCAAATTTCTTAGTGTTCACCTGGTGGAGAATCTCACCCGGTCCCTCAACACCAGCTCCATCACAAAGAAAGCCCAGCAGCATCTTTACTTTCTGCGAAGGCTGAGGAAAGTCCATCTCCCACACCCTCCATCCTCATCACATTCTACAGGGGTTGTATTGAGAGCATCTTGAGCAGCTGCATCACTGCCTGGTTTGGAAATTGCACCATCTCGCATCACAAGACCCTGCAGCGGATAGTGAAGTCAGCTGAGAAGATCATCGGGGTCTCTCTTCCCGCCATCACGGGCATTTACACTACATGCTACATCCGCAAAGCAGACAGCATTATGAAGAACCCCATGCACACCTCATACAAACTCTTCTCCCTCCTGCTGTCTGGGAAAAGGCTCCAAAGCATTTGGGCTCTCACGACCAGACTATGTAACAGTTTCTTCCCCCAAGCCATCAGAATCCTCAATACCCAGAGCCTGGACTGACACCTTACTGCCCTATTGTCCTGTTTATTATTTATTGTAATGCCTGCACTGTTTTGTGCACTTTATGCAGTCCTGTGTAGGTCTGTAGTCTAGTGTAGTTGTTCTTTTTTCTCTGTTTTTTTGTGTAGTTCAGTCTAATTTTTGTACTGTGTCATGTAACACCATGGTCCTGAAAACGTCTCGTTTTTACTATGTACGGTACATAGCAGTTATGGTCGAACTGATAATAAAAGTGACTTGACTTGACTTGATATTAATCCAAGTTAATGTTTGCCCCCTCCTGTGAGCATGATAGATCCCATTTCAGGATTTTGAAGTTAGAATAATCATCCCTGGTATCCCTTCAACAACATCACGAAAAGAAAGATTGTTTGGTGATTACTGTTTGCTCTGAGCAGAATGACTGTTGGGTTTTGTACATTACCACTGGGGCTTTTGTTTAAAATTGCTTCAAGGGCTGGGTCAATAGAAGGTGCTTTGAAAATACATGGGATTATTTCTTTATAGGATGAAATGTAGCTCGATTTTGTTTCATATATAGGGTGAAAAATTAAAAATTGCATTTACTTTTCATCATTAACTGCCATGAGAAGGTGAGATGTCTTCTAGAATCAATGTAGCTAGTATGCAAACACATTTGCTGATCTAACAATGATGAAGGAATGGTCATTCATTTTCATTTTGAATAATAAATAACATTGGAAATGGTGGTCTTTTTATAAGCCTGCTGCCTCTTGTGGTTTGAGTTCATAAGAAATAGTAGTGCCGGAAGCTTTTGCTAAGCTAAATAACAGGTGGAGCTATAAACTTTCAACTAACAGCAGAGTCTGTTAAAAAAAGAACATATCAGAAGTCACAATATACGTTGTACTCAGTTCTTAAAAGTGTAGCTGAATTTGTGTACTTCATTGTTTCCCCTGAAACAAGTAATAAATCTTCAAAACATCAACTATTTACATTAAAGTACAATTATAAACTATAAACTTACTCATTCATTTGGTCTTTTGTTGAATGAACTTTTCACTGCAAACTGGACTTGGCAGCTCAGAAGTATGCAATCCAAGGACTGAGGTTTCCACAGGATCACTTCTCCAGACAGGCTTTACACTTAACAGGTCCCACCTACTGTTGTAAATTTCTTACTTTCATACAATTGCCTTTGTAATTATTAAATAATAGGATTGCATGTTCTTGACAGCCATTTTCAAGATGACACCTGTATACATCTTATGAAATCTTACACAAGTTAATTAAGTCTAGTCAACCAATGGAGTAATTACTGTTAAACATTGTGAGGCTCATCATGGCTCTGCTTTTATACCATCTTGCTCTCTGACTTCCGGTCTGAATCTTTGTAGATAGGAAATTTTTCATCTTCCCTGCTTTCCCTTTTGTAATTACAGGGTCCTGGCCCCTGGCTCTCTCTTTCTAGATTATCCCCAGGACTTTTAACTCTCCCTGATAGTTTCAGTCTATTTTACCACATGGTGGGTTGAGGTGGCATTACTGTGTCCAGCTCGGGATGCTCGGAGCCGTTGAAATACTGCCACATTGCAATGCAGTTCTCTCTGAAACAACCCAACTCATTCTACATTTGTTTTGGGCACCTCTGCAATTCTGTAAACAACCAAAGTCATTTGGGCACTTGAATAATTCACCAGAACTTGTGCAGTTCCATTTTCTCCATCGGTATTGTTGGTGCCAAATTCAACTGATATCAGCTTGGGTAGAAATTTGGATTTTCTCCATGTTTTGTGTACTACAGTAATATCCCAGCTATTGGTCTGAAACTCCTGTGAATCGACTTCTAGGCTGCTTAGACTGGTTACACACTCCTTCTCTGAAGTAGTTCCCATTGGGGATTGTGAGTGATCCTACTCTACCAAGGCAATCCAGGAAGGGTTGTTTTACATTGGCCCTAGATTCAGAACATCTTTTCTTCTGAGGAACATCACCTGGTCTGACCCTCTAGGTTGCTTGTAATTTTCTTTTCAATCTGACAGTCTCCTCTGCAGGCATTTTTTTTTCAGTAACAACTTCTTCCCTAGCATCTTGCTATCGATATCTATCTATATATATATCTGTTGATATTGCAGACTCTCACTGCAAGCCCATTTCATAACATGTTCCCACATGGTCCATTCATCATGGCTGTCATTTCTTTAGCTTACAGCACATCAGTACATGCTTCTGTCAGACTGTTGATCACCCTCTTCCATAAACAACTTCAGTTTAACTGCACATTTGCCTCCGTTTCCCATTCCTCTTCATCACTTCACACAACATGATCACACACTTGTCCTGCTTGAGAGAAATGCTTTTATCTACTGAACCTTTGTCTCTCATTTTCAATTAGTTAAAACTGTCTTAGTACCTGTGTCAATGGCTTCTGTCCAGTAGTACAATCTTTTCACATTTTCTCCTTGTTTGATTGATTCAAACCATGCCAATATTCACAGCCATATTTTCTGTCTCCACTGGCCAACAAACAGTTCCATTTCTGATAGCTTGGAAGGTCCTTCTTGCACATGTGCCTAATGCTGTTTCACTCTGCTTCAATGAAGAATGAGTGTGCTATTATCAATATACTTCCTGGCTTTCTGACGTCTTAGTGCACATACTAAAAGTTCCTTCCTCGATTGAATAAGTTGCTCTTAACTCTGTGATCCTTAGGATCCCCAGTTATGTGCAGTGTGAGCTGTTGAACATTGCCATTTACATTCTCATTGTTTGATTCCACCACAGAAGAACTGTTCAATGGTTTTGGACCTATGTGTCTGAGGCAAGTGGTAATGGCCATGTATGATGGAAGTTTCTTTCTTAGGAGTTTTCTTTAAACTCCAGTATTGCAGATTTCCAATATAAAAGGCTAACTACAAAACTACTATTAAAAGGCAATAAATCTCCACTGAACAGTAATAGCTAGGTATACTTCATTCATTTAGAGCAGCAATGAAGATCCTCCATCTCTGTCTGTCATGATATTCAGGGCTGCTTTCATTGTGCCTGTAGTTTCCTCTCAGTTTTTACTACTGTCAGCCATGCAAGTCCTGGGTCGAGACTCAGGAATGCCATAGCACACCGATGTAGAAGGATTCTTCATTATTGTTTCCATACCAGTTTTGTTTGACGGGTCAGGGTTGTTAGTCCTGAGATGAACCCCAGAACCTGAAAGACTGGTGAACCACTCCTAGTCTGGCATCTACCCTTTGAACTGTTTGACATGGGTGACCATACCAAGAGCCAAAGCATAAGGCCCTGACTTTAACCAGCGTGGTTCTCCGAGTCATTGAGGCAGACAGGCCTCCAAACCACAGCAAGATTGTGGTCTTCCTGGAAGAAAATCCAGGTATAACAGGTATCAAATGTCAAACTGCATAGTTCACACAGTTCTTAAAGATGCATGTATAAACTTGGGGATTTAATGTTGCCGGAACTGTGTTTATGTATATTTCAGATGATATACACAACAGACTTTGTGCATCTATAGTGAAGGAGTTTTGGGGATATGTTTCACCCAAGTAGGCTGTTTTCCCCTGGACAGTGGTGAAAAGGTTGTGGAATTTTTGTTGGTTATTGAAAAAAAATCATCTGGAAGCTGGCACATTTGTCTCCGAGTACCTGCCAGTTGAGCATAAGGTGAACGTTCATGGGATTGCCTTGACGCCATGAACATGCATAAATCCATGCTTCTCTCTGTTTATTGACCACAGACAACACTGGAAAATGTCATTGTAGCCACACCATTGCCATTGTCCAATAATTTGGCTTAGAAGAGATATCTTTTTTAAAAGCAGGGTATTTGTCACGCATGGAACTGCAGAGAAATGATCACTCTGCAAAATCCAGTGTGCATTCAATCACAGAAAATGGAACGTGTAGACCACTCTGGAAATGGAGGCTACACATATTCCCGGGCAATGAATGGTAAATGTGATCTGTGGCCCTGACTTGAAGATAGCAAGGAAAGGCAAAAACCATGGAAATCAAGACTACTTGGTGTAGGAAATTTGCTCTAGAGTAGGTGTGGGTGTAGCATTACTAAAAATTTAATGAAATACAAAGGGAATTTTACTTCGTTAAAAAGTAACTTGTAATTCATCAAAATTCCCAGTGATATTAATTCAAGCAAAGATATATTAGACTGTTTGTTCTGCCAGTTTCTTCAACTAAGTGGTGAAGAAGAAGAATTTCTGCTAAAGATCTTTATACAATAGTGGATATAAAAACGAAAAGATATAAGTTCAAATTTCAAATTGAATTTATTATCAAAGTAGATGTGTATGTATGACTATATACTACCTTGAGATTCCTTTCTTGCAGGAATTTACTGGGGAAAAAGTAATACAATAGAATTTTAAAGAAAAAAAATGATAGATACGTATATAAACAAAGATTGGCAAACAAATAAATGTGACAAGCTGTGCAAATGAAAATAACATGGAGAGTAAGAGTTGTAAAGGGACCTTGCAAGTGAGTCTGTGGAGCTTGGAATTGGGTTAGAATAGTGCTGATTGAATTTATCCACCCTATTTCAGAGACCTGATGGCTGTAGGGTAATAACTGTTCTTGAAACTGGAACCTAGGGCTTCTGAACCTGCTGTCCGATGGTAGTACTGAGAAGAGAGTGTGGCCTGGATGATGGGGGTCTTTGACGATGGAACACTGACATGCTCCAGAAAACTTTACAGCTAATATGAGACTTTTGTGGCATAGTCATCAGTGTATCATAGGGAATGTGGCAGTTAATGCATGTCCAGCAGGCACTCACAAACAACAGCAAACTGAGTAAAAAGTAATTTCAGCATTTCTCTCTGTCCATCATTTTAATTCTTTCTCCGATTTCGAGCTTCTGCACTTAAAAAGAATTATCGATGTCAGCTGTAATGCTAGAAGAAATCTGGTCAAAATTTAGAAGTTGCTTCCTCAGAGACTTTTATATAAATTTGAGCCCATAGTGGTTTATTGCTGCTAAAAGCAGAATTCCACTTTAATCAGTATGGATATTGCATTTTGCTCATAATTTACTTTTAATCTGCTATGATAAAATCCATTGTGACCCTATAATAATCCCAAATGAGATTAAATCAGAATCGATCTGGCAGCTCAAAATTAGGCATCCATTAGGCCTATGGAATCATCTGCTGCAGAATTTGGTTACCTCATGGCCCAAAATTTTGCCTCACTCTACTTTTACTATTAAGCCAGAGATTCAATGAAGAGTGCAGAAGGGCCCTGGGAGCAGCATCAGCACACCAAAAAATAAAATGCAAGCTGCTGAAGTTACAGCATCAGGCTCTTCACATGCAATAGACAGAACTACTTGATCTCACAACCAATGACGGACCAAAACTCTGCAGCTCCATCACATCTAGTCATAAGTGGTGCTGGGCTTATAAACAAGTGGGTTTAATGAGAAATGTGTGGTCAAGGATTTCTCTCCAAAAATAAAAAAAAACTCTGTTCTACTTAACTACCATGGAATTAGTAAACTGTCAAATATTAGCAAAACGATTGAAGGCGTCGTCAACATACCAATTCAGCAAAACTTACTGACCAATGATCTGTTTAATTAATGTCCTTTTTGGATTTTATCAGTACCAGGCCTCATTGCTTCATCTTGGAACATGGATGAAAGGGCAAAATTCAAGAGGTGAAGTGATAGTGATCTCCTTGATATTGATGCTGCATTTGGATGTGTGATATCAAGGAATCTCTGGTAAAATTGAAGAGATAATCACTCCTGTTTTAAATCAAACAAAGAAAGGTGTCTGTGGTCATTGGAGATATTTTATTCCACCATAGGACGTCACATTGTGAGTGCTGAAGGGCAGTAACCTTGACTCCAGCATCCTAAACTGCTTCGTCCTTTAGCACATGATCATATGTGGGGATATTCACTGATGTTTGGACGATGTTCAATTCTGACATGCAGAATATAACTGACAGATGGCTACAACACATCATTGAACTCACATTTTTCTGAAAAAAATCTTAATAATAAGGAAGCAAAACAGATGTGACTTGTGAGCATGGTGATGCTTGTAGGAAAATGTTACATCAATGTCTTGAAACAGCCATCTGCCAATTCCAATGTCGTGTTATAGAGTTATAAATGTATTGATGCAGCAAGATAAAAGACAATGTTAGGCATAGGCTGCTTAATGACAAAGAGCATTAACATCAGAAGGATGCCGGGTATGGAGCATCTCCGAAAAGAAAGTGCCGAACTATCTGCCATGGACAATCAATAGCATTACCATCATTAGTTCTTGCATTTGACTTCCTGGGTGGAATCACCATTGATCAAAAATCTCAAAAAACAAACTGACCATATAAATACTGCGACTACAAGATCAAGTTTCAGACTGGGAATCTTCAAGTTCAAGTTAAAGCTGAAGTTCATTTTCAACGTTCCTTTGGGCCACAGTGCACCCACAATTCATAGAGCATACACAGCACATAAAACAAAAGATTACTACAAATGTTAATAAAATAAAATTCAAAATATACGTGAAGTGTGTAACACAGGTAAACAGCAAACTGCTCACTGTCCAAGTGCCAACACTGTGGTGGTGGCAGGGTGTTCATTAGTCTCACTGCGTGAGGGAAGAAGCTGATCAGTTCCAGTCCTGATGCTCCTGTACGACCTCTCTGGTAGTGAGTCAACAAAATCGTGGGATGGGCGGTAGGGATTCGCAGCAATGCTTTGGGCCCTTCATTTGTGACACTAACCACTCTGGGTAAATGTCACAAATGGAGGGGAGGGAGACCCCGGCAATTGTCTCAGCAGGTTTTACTATCCACTATGTGGCATTCTGGACTGATGCCTTGCAGCTTCTGTACCCTCACAATGATGCAGCCATACTGGGTGCTCTTAATGGAACTCCTGTACAAAGTTTTTAGAATGGGGGCAAGGAGATTGAGGCCTTGCATGCGTCAATCTCTTCAGAAATCACAAACGCTGCTGTGCCACCTTGACTAGTTATTCAGGTTAGATTGTCCATTATGTGCACACAAGGGACTTTGTGCTCTTCACACTCTCCACAGCAGAACCACTGATGTGCAATGGAGAATTGTTGACCTGTCCCATCCTGAAATCCACAGTCATCTCTTTTGTGTTGTCCGTGTTCAAACTCAGGTTGTTGTTCTCGTGCCATTTGACAAACCTCTCTACCTCCCCTTTGCTGACTCATTATTGTTGCCGATGAAGCTGGCCACTAGTATTATCATCAGCGAGCTCGATGACACGGTTTGATCTGGCTCTGACCGTGCAGTTGTGAGTCAGCAGAGCGAACAGCCCTGGAGCCCACCAGTGCTTGGCTTGATGGAGCTTGAGATATTGCTGCCAACTCAGTTTGACTGAGGTCTTTCTGACAAGAAGTCCAAGTTCCAGTTACGGAGACAGGTGTTGAGTCCCAGCGAGTACAGTTTACCCACCAGCCAGTGAGGGATGACTGAGTTAAAAGCCGATCTTGTGCACATGACAATCACAAGCCAAGTGCGAGGTAGAATACTCTGTACTTGTACCAGCCCAGCAATCATCTGGAAACATTTTTCTCCAGGGTGGCTGTAATGCCCACTACGTACTTCACACACTGCAGTTACTCATCTAGGCTGCTATAGCAACTCCCAAACCCCATGACTACTATTGTCACACACTACCACCAGCACCTTTCCCTCCAAATTTCAGTTTTGCCTTGGAAGTATACTTCCATTCCTTTTTTATTGCTGGATCTAATTCCTGGAGCTCCTGAGGGAACACCTTCACCGGAAGGACCACAGTGGTTTGAGGTGAGTCATATTCACCTTTTGAAGGGCATTTATGGCTAGGCAATAAATTATGACTTTGTCAATGATGTCTGAAAATTGGGGGAAAAAACGTCCTGCGCAAACCTTTAGCATGAACGGCTGTTTTATCAAATGTTCTTAGACATTCATTTCCCATCTTATTTAGATAATTTAAAAGTGTGTATCATTTCAGGGGTTTAGAACAGGATTAACGCTTTTAAATAAAAAGTATCTTTTTTTGTTCTCAAAGCTCATAAAGAGTCTTTACAGAGAATTTAAGAGCACACTGCCTTTGAAGTTCAACTTGTTAGCTTGTATTTTCCTTTGGTCTCGGGAATGCAAAGCAAAGTTGGAAACTTCCATAATAAAAGAGCCCGTCCAAAGGAGTAAATGCTGGCCTTGGCAATATTTGAACCACATTTTCGTAAAGGAGAGCCTTTTGCTTGTAAGTCACGTGTGCCATGCTGTTTTATTATTAAGATCTTAGCAGGAAAATGTGACTTCACTGACTTGATGCAGCGATCTGCCAATTCCAACCGTCTTTAAATATTTGTACAAGGCCTGATTGGTCTGGAGGTGCAGTTTTTGATAGTGACAGAATATTCTTGGAAAAATAAATTGCCCTGTGAAAGTGGGATGCTTGTTGGCTTATCACGGAAAGGCAACTACTGGTGTCATGTCAGGTTGTGGCTTGGACAATCTGACCATTTTGGCAGAGGAAGAGTGCAACAGTTGTGTCAGCACTGGGTAGTCAGGGCACAGGATGAAAGGGAGGCAGCAAGTAATATGCCTTTATGGAAAAGTTGCACAAGTTGTCAATGATCCAGTGTTGTCAAGTTCTTCACAGCATACTTGACTGCAATATACAAGAAAGCATTTCAGATCATTGCATGCAGCCTTTCATTAATGCTTGAGGTGGTTTCAGTTGCGCTTTCAATAATTAATTATCATGGAAACAATTACTTGTTTTTCCATTTTCAGGCAGAGGTTAACCACTGGTAATCATTTGCACCCTCATAAGAACAATGGCAGACTTAACAGGTGGAAACTTATTGATACTTCCTGTGATTGTGAAGGTCGTTGATCTAGAAAGTGCTCATTGATGTATGTACTGCGTTAGTCAAAAAGGCAATCATAACTCTGGCTTTTCTAATTTCTAACTTTCAACATCTGCTTTTCCAACAGTGTACATTTGATTTCTGTTTTTTTTTTGTTTAACACGTAGCCACTCTGTCCTATAACAGATGAACCTGGAAATCCTATGTTTTAGTTTAGACTCTTCCATCAGAGTTAATTTGATTTTAGTTCTTGATTAGACGTGGAAACCACAATCTTCTAGCCAGCTACTCAGCTTTGCGTTATCACAACTGCAATATCGCTGACTTCAAGTTGTGGCAAATTTCAGTCAAAACAGATCAGGGGAGGAGAAGGAGCTTAAGCTGGCAGATATTGTGGGATGGAAAGGGTGACTGCACCATCATCCTAGTGGCACATGGGAATCAAAATCATACAGGTGGCTCATTTCCAGCCTTTGAATATTGTTCTTGTTCAGTTGGTTGCTAGCCCAGATGTAAAGAGTCCCTATACCCAAATTTACCCTTCAGCCCAGCAATACACATTGACAATCAAACAATCATTTGCACTAAACACATTTCATTCTCCTTGAACTCCTTTCAACCACCTCCAGATTCTAGCATTTATCGTGACCTTAGGGCCCATTTATACCGGCTAATTAACCTGCCAACTTGAACGTGGGAGAAAATGAGAGTATACACAAGAGGCCTACAGGGGGAACGTGAAATCTCCACTTGGATCGTGCCAGAGGACAGCACTGATCCTGGGTCACCAGGGATGTGAGGTGGCAGATTTACTAGCTAGTGTGAGAGGTGTTGAAGTTTTTTGGAACTTTGTTCTTATTTGAATTCATTTGGATAGAAAATAGGCCTTGTAGAGCGAGAGCTTATGCTTTTATGCAGTCTTTATGCAGTCAAAGCACATGCCACTACGCTTTATGGTTTATGAAATATAATTACAATTTGAATTTAGGAATTTCTTTACCTGTGTGGTTAACAACTCAATTCCTAAAAGAAGTTAGTCTTTTGACAAGGATATTAATTGGTCAGTCTCCATTTCCTACTCCAAAATTATTTCAGGAGGTGCACTGAAAACATAAAAAATTGGCATGGCATGTAGGTTTTAAAACAGCCTCAATATTGTGCTCAATTTCCACTCAGAATGGAGAAGACAAATACATCTCCTTGAGTTTTGATCCAAGGATGAAATATAAAGGAAACAAAATGAAGGACAATGGATTATGTCCCTTCAAGATTGTTTCATTGTTAAATAAGATCAGAACTGGTCAACTGGCTTTATTTACTTCGCTGTCCAATCTCTATCTTCCGAGATTCTCAAGAACACTTTGATCTCTATCCTGAATAGACTGAATGACTAAGCATCCAGAGATCTTTATTGTATAGAATTCCAAGTCCTTTTCACCCAGTCAGGCAAGCAACATACCTATTTTACTCTTTAGGCATCATTGCAAGTTTGTATTTAGCTGCCTTTCTATATCAAAAAATTTTGCAACCTATCGAGTGTTGGCTTTAGGTAGCCAGAAAATGAAAGAAATTTAAAATTACTTCCAAAGCTATAAATGCCTTTTCACTCTGGTCTCCCCATTTAAAGATGCTGAGTGGGTGGCTCATTTCCAGCCTTTGAATATTGTTCCTGTTCAGCTGGTTGCTAGCCCAGATGTAAAGAGTCCCTATACCCAAATTTACCCTCACACTTCCTCTTCCTCTGAGGAGGAAGATGATCTCTGTTTAGTCCTTTGCCACAGTACTGTGCAAAGAAGAAATCAGTGCAATCACATAGCTCTGGTATTTCTCTGAGACCAATCATATTTATTCTCATGTTGAGTAGATGCCCTGCCACTTTCTTGTGAGGGTTTATTGAATGAAAAAAGTTATACTGCATGAAACAAATCAAACTATTATGATTTCTACATCTTTTGATGTCGAACCCAACTAATATGACAACAATGCCTCCAGCTCAGTGTCTTTTCCCCTTTTGGAGCTTTCCTATTGCTCTTTTATAGCATAAATTTGAATATAAGATCACTGGAATAATAATTTCTTTTATCCGTTCTCCAATTGGCTATAAAATGATGTTGCCACTACAATAACCATTATTTCTGATTTTGTTTGAACAGATTAATGCTCTTAGTTACAAAGGATGAGAGACGCACAGTGTAGGACCAGGCTGTTCAACCCACGAAATCTATGAAAAACATCAACCACCATTCTATACCAATCTGACATTAATCTCATTTTTTTTTCTCTTCACATTTTCAACAACTCCTCCAGATTGTTAGTTAAAATGACTAAATTATAAAGACAGACTTCATAAGCATGCTTCAAGTTCTCAGTTCTCTTGGATTTTGAAAGTTGAATAGTGGTCAAGACATTGCCTTATTTGCTGATGATACTAAGCTGGGTGGCAGTGTGACATGTGATGAGGATGTTAGGAGAATTCAGGGTGACTTGGATAGGCTGGGTGAGTGGGCAGATACTTGGCAGATGACGTTTAATGTGAATAAGTGTGAGGATATCCACTTTGGGAGTAAGAACAGGAAGGCAGATTATTATCTGAACAGTATAGAGTTGGGTAAGGGAGAAATACAAAGAGATCTAGGAGTCCTTGATCATCAGTCACTGAAGGTGAATGAGCAAGTGCAGCAGGCAGTGAAGAAGGCTAATGGAATGTTGTCCTTTATTACAAAGGGAATTGAGTACAAGAGCAAGGAAATCCTCTTGCATTTGTACAGAGCCCTGGTGAGACCACACCTGGAGTATTGTGTACAGTTTTGGTCTCCAGGGTTAAGGAAGGACATCCTGGCTGTAGAGGAAGTGCAGCGTAGATTCACGAGATTAATTCCTGGGATGTCTGGACTGTCTTACGCAGAGAGGTTACAGAGACTGGGCTTGTACACACTGGAATTAAGGAGATTAAGAGGGGATCTGATTGAAACATAGAAGATTATTAAGGGATTGGACAAGATAGAGGCAAGAAATATGTTCCAGATGCTGGGAGAGTCCAGTACCAGAGGGCATGGTTTGAGAATAAGGGGTAGGTCATTTAGGACAGAGTTAAGGAAAAACTTCTTCTCCCAGAGAGTTGTGGGGGTCTGGAATGCACTGCCTCGGAAGGTAGTGGAGGCCAATTCTCTGGATGCTTTCAAGAAGGAGCTAGATAGGTATCTTATGGATAGGGGAATCAAGGGATATGGGGACAAGGCAGGAACCGGGTATTGATAGTAGATGATCAGCCATGATCTCAAAATGGCGGTGCAGGCTCGAAGGGCCGAATGGTCTACTTCTGCACCTATTGTCTATTGTCTATTATTGGGCAGATTATGTCAGCAAGCATTTGAGTGATTAATGAATGAATGAATGCAGGCACTGGAGGATTGGATGAGTTCAAGTTTAGGGGAACTGGGAAATGGGTTTGTGAGTTAGTTCAAAAACCACACAGCCTTGGCCTTTAGTTACTTTTGAGGTTTGTAGTCCATCCCGGTCAGGGATTGAAAAGTTAACCTCCAGAACTGGTGTCATGGTAGTGCTATTACAGTGCCAACAATCGAGGTTCAATTTCTGCTACTGTCTGTGAAGAGTTTGCACGTTCTCCCTGTGACCCTGTGGGTTTTCTCTATATGCTCTGGTTTCCTCCCACATTCCAAAGCTGTACAAGTTAGTAAGTTAACTGGGCATGTTGGACCAGAAGGCCTGTTACTGTGTTGATTCTTTAAATAGAGAAAAAAGAAAATCAGAAAGTTGCTTACGTGATCATTATCTTCTAGTCCTCCGAGGATCTCACTCCATCCACCAGCCATGCTACCTAT
Source organism: Hemitrygon akajei (assembly GCF_048418815.1). Taxonomy (NCBI): domain Eukaryota; kingdom Metazoa; phylum Chordata; class Chondrichthyes; order Myliobatiformes; family Dasyatidae; genus Hemitrygon; species Hemitrygon akajei. Next base: position 71,472,692 of record NC_133135.1, on the reverse strand, counting down.
TCTCATCCTCTGGAATACTGCTGCTCCCCACTCAGCCCCTGTTCCTTTGTAGCCCTGCTCTTGGTCCATCTTATTTTCTTTCAAACCCTATTAATCCCTTTTTACCTCTCATCCTCTTCCCATCCCTCTCCAAAAATCCCCTTTGCTGTCATCTTGATGCACGTGGCTCAGATGTAAGCTTTTTCATTAACTAGAGTGGATATTGCACTTTCCAGTCCTCAATGTTGACATTAATTGCAGTATCTCTGTCACTACCCTGAATACAGTAAGCAAATTCATGGTTCAGTAATGACAGACTGTGGGAATTTCCTTCTCTGCATGGCTCACGTCCTTTCTGTCGTAACCAGCAGGAGGGTCCTCCTCAGAATCCTGGCACAACTCCTTCCTGGCGGAATCAGCTGGATGTAATGAGGTTGCGATGTTGTCAACTGTTTGGCTGACCACTCTACTGAGGGCTACTTTTAAGCAGTTTCAAGTTCCATTCTCTACACCTCCTTTCTAAACTAATTTCCACAAAGATTGAAAAAAGAATAGACAAGCTTACCTTTTCTCTAATAAAGCTATTCAATTTGTGTTCAATTTGAATATCCTGTTGTGTCAGGAGTAGTGGTGGGAGTAGCAGAGGCGGGCATTGGAAGTCGTGCCAATGAGTGGGCGTCCTAATATTATTTCCACAGTGTTGATGCTGTTTTATCCCAATAAAGCCTTCAATATAATACTTGTAGATCGGGTCCCAATAGGACTCAAATGCAGATCCTTCAATTAAAGGACACTCCAGGCAGGGCATTTGATATACTCTGGTGCCAGTTATGTAAGAAAGTAAGGAGACTAAATAGCTTTTAGTCTGTTCCCTCACCTCAGTGATGACTGTTGAGTGTTCACTTGTTAGAGACTCTGTATTCCTTGCTGATAGGAAGGGGAGCCCATGAAAACATGGTAGGAAGTCGACAAAGTGGTCAGCAGTAGGAACAAGAGTTTGGTTTTCCCTCAGATATGAACTGGTGCCACAAGGGGGTTAAGTATCACAAGGGAAGGAGAACACAAGGACATTTATACACACTGCCTGGTGCCTGCATTACTACCAGCTAGCTGGATCTGCCCTCTTAAATCTAGTATGTTGCCTTTTACATTTACATACTTAGCGGATGCACACCCATCCTCCTGACTGTTACAGTGCCTCACGTTCCATTGGTCCGGCCACCACTGATGCTTGACCCCTATTATAGAATGATTTATGGTCGCACTGAGCAAGTGGTCTCTGCCCATTCACCATGGTGCCACGGTAATGTAGTGGTTAGTGTGTCTCCCTTACAACTCAGGGTGTTCCAGAGGGAGTCTGTGGCTCAATTCTGGCGCCATTCTGTTATGAGTCTCTCTGCATTCTTCCTGTGGAAGGTGTGGGTCCTCCCATCGTCTAAAGACATGCCTGGTAGGTTAATTGGTCATTGTAAGTTGTCCTGTGATTAGGTTAGGGTTAATCACGGTTGTGAAGTTGCTGGGGCAGTGTAGCTTGAAGGACTGGAAGGACCTTACTCCATGCTGTATCAGTAAATAAATAAATGAATCATGCTGTAAACTTGGGTATCTTTCTTCACTGTCCACTGCACCATGTACTCTTACTCTCACAGGTGTCTTCTTTTCTCTGTTGCGAGAGGATATGACTGCAGAACATTAGGGCGAGACAGAGAAATGGAGATGACTCTCTAGTAATCTCAACTCGTATCTGAGAAGGGGACAGCCTTGGCTACCTGAGTATGTGGAGCTGGTGACAGCAACATTATAGGAACACTCGTTCAAGCTGACAAAGTCAGCTGAGAGTAAATAAAATTCTTTTGTGAGTTATGATAACCTTTAACCGTCTTGCTTTGGTAGTTTAAATTCAGGTCTTTAACCTTACACGTGACATCAAGAGTGCACTCAGATCATCCAGAGGTCAAATACATCCTGCCCCTCAGAGCCTCAAGCACTCATTCATTCCCACGGACTTCCTTGGTGTCAAAGTGGAAAGAATTGGTCTCCCTAAAGATCATGGCAGAACCCTGGAATTGGCTACGAGTGGGGACTGTTGTCATATTTACGGTGGTGGTTATTGGAGCTTGTTCCACGAAGCTGCCGATATCTGCCACCACTCAACGTCTTTGGTCATTGGTGTTAAGCCGTGTGAAGGAAGCGCCACCCTTCCTGTAGATCCTTCACACGGCAGCACCCTACTGCAAGGTGGATCTGTGTATTGAATCCACTCCTTCTATAATTGTTGATCCTTCTGAGGCCCTGACAATTGTTCAGCGTCTTAGAGTTATACAGCAGGGAAACAGGCCATTTGACCCATCATAACCATGCCAATAGTTTCTGTTGCTTATACTATGATCTACTGGTGTCAAAATATCCACAGCAATTTTGTACACAAAGCAATGAACAAGTGGTAGCACTAAAGTTTTAGAAGGTAATGCTAATCTATACCAACTTTGTTCTGAAACTAGTGAAACAAGCAACCAACACTGTGTAGAAAGTTAGACTCAGTTGTTGCTGTGTTTATTCCCAAATTCCTGCTTCAATTTATTACGTTCTCCAGAACTGTTGTGCTCTGGCCCAACTTTCATTGGTGAGATGCAAGAAGAATGGAAACCTACGAGTGCTTAGTTAAGGCTGTCCGACACCAATGAGCTTGAGGTCGGCAATCTGCTTCTCCCAAAGGTTTTCTGCACACGGGCATAGGTTAACTATGGATGCTGACAGGTGGGCCATGAGTTTTCAGTGCATTTAACTGCCTCCCCAGCAATTCCTGAATTTTAAGGCTATCTACTTTATGTGATATGAAGGTTTTTAGAATCAGTTTTACTTGTATGAAGATTCCATTGTGGCCATCTAACACTGGTTCAACTTAGACACCTGTGCTCTGTTTACACAGAGGTTACCATTGTTAGATCAATTTTAATTAATGTGGGAAGGGCCCATTTGTTCTTGGGTCTTTTATTTATACATAAAAAATTTGGTGCTTACCAAACAACTTAATAGATGAGATCTCAACAAATCCAGAGATCTGCCTATTCTACTCCTGGTTTGAACTCAATCAACTGTGCTAAGAGATTATCTTCCTTCCAACACACACAAAGTGCTGGAGGAACGCAGCAGGCCAGGCAGCATCTGGGGAAAAAAGCACATTTGTCGTTTCAGGCCGAAACCCTTCAGCAGGACTGGAAAAAATCTGCAGATGTTCTCCTTCTTATCTTTCTTCCAAATGGCGTTCAGAAAGCCGATCTGGTAGTTAAATTTAGATCAGGCAGCAGAAGCAACACTTACTCAGTGTTGGTCAGCACTTTAACAAAACCCTTTGCACTGCACTCAGATGTAAATGGGCGTGAGCATGTATGAGGCACTACAACACGTAAAATTTTCACTCTTTTTCCCTCCCTTCCCACACACACAAATTTATGCACAAGCACACGTACATACAGGTGTGAAGAGACACATACAAGCGCACATACATACAGACGAGGAAAGGAGACTTCTACATTGAATGTAAAATTGGTGTTACATTATTTTCATTGTAAAACCTACTTCCATTTCCTTTTTGACTTGGAATATTAATTTAATGTGGAGAGCTGGTATTTTACATAGAAAGACACAGAATTTTATGGCAAAGGAAAAGACGCTTCTGCTCAGAAATTCTATTCTGATACTTATGCTCCTAAGCAGCACCCCACCTTATTTCTGCAAACCTTATCAACCATACCCTTCTATTTTTTGTCTCCGGACATTGTCATCAAATGTCTCTTTTGAATACATCTGTGGTATTCATCTGTGACAGTGAACTCTACATCCTTACCACCCTGTGCACATTGTTTTTGTGCTCTCCTGCTGATGGGATTTGACAAGCCGCTTTAAAGTTCCAAGTATAGGAATTTAGACATGTGCTGATTCTACTTTTGCCATGATTTGATGATTTAATATTATCACTGAAGGCTAAGTTATTATGTTTTAGTTTGGGGCCCAAGCAGACTCGAAATATACTCTTCATTTCGAGGCTGCGTTAAGTGAATTTGCACCGGATGTGGGTGTTTTTTTTATCTGAGCTCTACAGTATGCTGAAGTTTGCAACAACACACAGTGCACTTCTAAGCATGGGTGGTTTAGCAGGTCCACCCCCATGACGAGTTTCTACCAAAGCCACAGATCTGCATGTATTTCCTGTTGGAGGTAAGTGGGTCATGCTTGTCAATGTCGGCAGCAGAAAGAGCTTCTATATTTCTGAGAGGTTTGAAAAAAGAACAGTCAGTTCCTACTTAGTGAACAAACTCACTTTTCGCAGTGCACTAAAGGCCGAAAGCAAAACCTCAAACTGATTTTCAAACTAGCCTCAAGAAAAAAAGTCATATCATTCCGATGTATGTAATGTTTTCTCAAACTGGCATCTATAGGATTGATATTCCTTTTAAAAAATTTTATGTACTCTTCTCATTGGCGTTAGTAATTCACACAAAGGTAGACTTGCTGTGTTTCCTGGGGGAGATAAGCAACTCCACATGGTGGTGCTTGCCTCACACACTTGATCTCATCAAACGTCTTGCTTGTTCTTTCAGAACTGGAGCAGCTAGTCACTGTTAGAACTGTGTGCTGATTCAAGACGTTGTACTTTTGGTGATCTCTTTGGAAAATTAAACATTGATTTCTTTGTCCTTGCCCCATCTCCAACCACTCTTTCCTTTTCAAAATCTCTGAATGTGTTGCTGTCTCCCAGATATCTGGCCATTTTTTCCATGATGCTTCATTTCAAAGCTGCATACCAGGCTTTTGGACCTCCTGCAGGCCTTACAAAGTCAGAAGAAACAGTCTGGGTGTCTCCCCTGTGTTATCATTCCTGATGGTGATCAGCCTAAATGCAACATTTGTCACCATTTTCTTGTAGTTTTTTCATCTGATATTCAGTTGGGTGGAAATAATTTACCTGTGGAATTCTTATCTTTTGAAGTGCAACCGATCAGTTGCCAAATTTCACTTCTCATTAACATATTACTTCTGGATTCTTCCAGGATCTATTTGTGATTCCATCTAATCTTGATCTATATGTTGCTTGTCAGTGACCTGTTTCACATTCAAGCTGGCAACACTCAGCTCCGCCTTGCCTGATATGCAAGCGTGCTGTTTGTGGTGCTTGGCTGGCCCAGAGTAGGTGTAGCAGAAACGGGTTCCATCAGTACAGAGAGGAGATTGAAGCCCATTGTCTGCACTGCACAGGATCCTTGCTTTACCCCTTCCTGCCCCTTTATCCCTGGCCCTAGAAAGTCATCTGGACCACAGGTAGAGAGGAAGGCCCAAAACTCAGGTTGTCAAAAACGTTTCGTAGCAGTTGAGTGACATGTAAATAATTAAGGTTGGACTCATCATAGATTGTGAACGTGAACTGTTGCATTCGGAAAGCAGCATCCCTCACAGAGATCCACACCAGCCAGGTCATGCTCTTTTCTTGCAGCTACCATCAGGTAGAAGGTACAAGAGCCTCAGGACTCATACCACCAGGTTTGAGAACAGTTACTACCCCTCAACCATCAGACTCTTGAACCAAAAAGGACAACTGCACTCACTTGTCCATCCATTGAGATGTTCCCACAATCAATAATCTCACTTTAAAGACTCTCTATCCTATTATTTAATGTTTTTGTTATTTATTGCTATTTATTTGCATTTGCAGAGGTTGTCGTCCTCAGCATTTGATCTTTCATTGATTCTGTTTATAGTTAGTATTCTATAGATTTGCTGAGTATTCCCTCAGGAAAATAAATCTCAGGGTTGCATATGGTGACACATATGTACTCTAATGATAAAATTTACTTTGAACTTTGCACCAGCACTGACAAGCTACCATCATAGAAGGCAAATAGTTGGCCAGCAGCCCCACCATCCTGGATGCACTCCGTAGACAACTACCTGAAGTAGCCTGAGAAAAGCAGAGGAGTTAGTAGTCTGTGGTTTGAGAGTGATGGGGTTTGGATACTCTATGGTTATGGGTATGAGAGTGGGGAGAATGTCAGAATCAGAAATTCGTGATGCCGTAAGGGATATTACAGGTCTTAATAAAGGAGGAATGACCTGTCTGAACAACAGGAGTGAGGACCAGGTGTCAGGAGGGGAATCAAGGATTATGGGGAGAAACAGGAAAGTGGGCCGGATCAGCCACCACCTTATTGAATAGTTCAGCAGGAAGGATGGGTCAAGTGCTGAGTGACCTGATCATTTCTACTCACATTGACATTTTTTCTTTATTTTCCAGTCAATACAGCTAGCGCCATTGAGGTTGTCTGTATTTACATTTTGTTATTGTTATACTTTTGTTATACTTGTGTAAGGTTATTGGGGACATCAAAATGAACCCACTTGCAGCTCCATTTACCTGAGGACTGTTCTCATATCTGTGTAGCTCCTGCATGCTTTCCATAGTCCTGTGCATCATCTACTGGTGGAATGTTAGTACTGCTTGTAGGTATCAATAGAAATATTACAGAAGCACTCACTGAGGGAAAAAAATACAGAGTTCTTGCAAAGTTCTGTGTGCAGCTCAAGTAGGATATGACTTGACCTAGCTATCTTATTCTCTTTGGAAAATCTCAGTGCTTTGTTTCCTGAAGTTGTTCTCCAGCCATCCCTCCGCATCACAACTAAACTGCTTGGAGTCAGGAGGCTTTTACTTTGCCTCTGAATTCTGCACCTTAAATAAGGTTAGATTTTCCACTATGTTGAGGCAATCTGCCACCACTGGCGATAAGGATGCCCTGTTTGTAAAGGAAAAGCTGTCTGAGATGGTGCAACCATCTGCGCAGATAGCTAGTGATAGTGGAATCATGGGGTCCGTGAAATCCCATTGTGAAATGAGGTAAATGACCCCAGGATCGCTGGTTGGAAGCATGAAGTTGCTGTGAAGTTAATGTTGTCGCTAGGGAAAGTAGGAAATTTAATTTGAATCTGTTATACCTGACCAGGCTTAGCTTGATACTGACAAATGTACACCTCAAAAGGAGAAAAAATGTTTCATTCTAAAGTACAATGGGAGGTCTGTTTGGTGATGTAGCAATGTTTTTATTTCATGTGCACAAGATATCACAGCTATTTCCTACATTTGCCTGTACCTGTGCCAGTAGTACCGAACTACAAAAGCATCACTGTGGCGATTTACATGCTATTTTTGTTCTGATTCAATCCAGGGTTTGATATAGCAACCAGGTTCTTATGATTTGTGGGTTAACAGCCTACTTTGGCTCTTTGTGATAATTATCGCATAAAATAAATAGTTTCCATTTGACGGGCACATAGCACATGCTAACTGGTTCCTGGGTAATGCAAAGAATGGGCTTTTGAGTGGTAATTAAGAGCATAATATACTGTTGCAGTACCACTCTATAATTACACAAATAGTAATTGAAAAGTTAGGAAAGTGGTAGTCATGAAGAATATTGTCTTTCAGGATTCCCATAGGATAGTGATGTTAAGAAAACTAATTTTTCACCAAAATTTGCATAAAATGCACCCAGTGGCCACTTTATTAGGCCTCTCCTGTACCTAATAAAGTGACAACTGAGTGTATGCTCAGGGTCTTCTACTGCTGTAGCTCATCCATTTCAAGGTTTGACGTGTTGTGTGCTCAGAGATGCTCTTCAGCACACCACTGTTGTAATGTGTAGTTACTTGAGCTACTGTTGTCTTCCTGTCAGCTTGAATCAGTCTGACCATCCTCCTCTGACCTCTCTATGAACAAGGATTCGTTAGCCACATAACTGCCTCTCACTGGATGTGAAACATTCTCTGTAAACTCTAGAGAATGTTGTGCATGGAAATCCTGGAAGATCAGCTGTTTCTGGGATACTCAAACCACTCCATCTGGCACCAACAGTCATTCCACGGGCGAAGTCATTTTGATCACATTTCTTCCCCATTATGAAGTTTGGTCTGCACAACATGTCAGTATGGATTTATGCACTGATTTCCTGCCAAATGTTGGGCTGATTAGATAGTTGCATTAATGAGCAGGAATTATATGTACCTAATAAAGTGGCCACTGAGGGTAATTTCTGCTGCATTGTTGAATGTAAATAGTAGTCACTATTTTTTTTTAACTGGCATATACCTGTGCTGGATTGAATGCCAGGCCAAACTTCTAAACTTTATTGGCAATGTCTTATGCTGATGACTGGTGACATCAAAAGCACCTATATGGGGTAAGAAGCATCTGTTGGTGTGAATAGATGGGCAGATTTCAGGACTTGTGATATTCTATGTAAAATTGGTGATTGGGGAGCAGGTAAGTAGGAGGGATAAAGTTAGATATTCAACGTGTTATTCCAACTGGAATACAATCTTTTCTGTTTTCCTTGTATTTCACTGTCGAGTTGAAGCTGAGAAACCTGATTATGCAATAGTTTATTTTCAGCATTACTAGTCTGGAAATTGATTTTTCTGTAGGACGGAAGCACAATAGCAATAATTTATAATGCTCCCCAGCCCCACTCCTGAGCATTGACTGCTCTGATAATCAATATTAAAGCTAGTGTGACTCTCAACTATCTAACTCTGTGGTCATTCCGTGGGGGCTGTAGCTAATCTGTGAATCTGCACCTTAAGATTTTGCCATTTACCAAATTACTGAGATTACTGATACTATACGTTCCAAGAGATACAAGTTCACTCTTTTCTTTAGTACAGGAGGTATGGCTAAAGACGTGTGTGGATTTGTGGGATTTTTCAGCTTGCCTGAGTTTAGAGCATCATAGACTGCACTCACATAGTCACTGAAGCCTTTAGTTCAGAATTTGAAACTCCTCACAGATCATAAGGGCTTGAATGATCAGTTTGTGGCTGACCCAACAATGAGGACCATGGTCAATGAAAGCTATCCTGAAGCTCACATATCTCCTTTAGAGAGCTCAGGTCCATAGATTTTTAGATACAAGGTCAAACCAACCCCTTATATCACAGTGCAGGCTCTTGACTCAAAATGTCAACTGTCCTTTTGCCTCCACAAATACTGTTGCTTGATCCCACCAAATATCTCCAGCATTCTGCTTTTGGATTCATATTCCAGCATCTGCAGTCTCTCGTGTCTCTCTTGCTATGACCTAACTTCTCAGTTTTATGCATTTCCTCATTCCTGCACCTGAAAAAGGAACTTCATATACAAGAGGCCTCATTAAAATGAGATTTTGCTACCCATACTACTCTACGTTTCCCTCCAGTTCTCAGTAGATATGGACCACACTGTGCCATCTGCTACGTACTGCACAACTTGGCAAATAGACTGGAGGAGTCTGGACTTATCTGAAGGCATCTTGCAAAAGAAAGTGAGCAGCAGTAAACACAAGATGATCAGGCAAAGAGAAAGATTATATGGCGGTCAGCTGAACCATCAACAATACCCACAGCATGTGCCACTGGCAGAATCAAATGCCTTTGAACCCACCAGGGAGCTGTCAAAGATAATCTAATTAGCCACAAATTCTCATGATGTGCAAAGTACAATGGCTACTCATAGACATCAGGCACTATGACAGCCATCTCTGTGTTAATGCCAAGGGGCACTGGTCTAATCTCAAATAATATTTAGTATTCTCCAAAGAACTTAAAGATATTTTTGAAATTGCAGATTTACTCTCTGTCTGAGCACCAGTTTGTAGCTTGTACTAGAAGAATTGAAATTATTTTTGCTAAGTAGAGTGTGATAGACCCAAATGTTCAAGGATTGTGGAGAGAATGTAAGTTGTTTCAATTAGACTCAAACTACAATGGATCCTTCTGTTTAAAATGTCAGGCAACATTCATATTATCATAATGATTCTTAACTGTTGTTTTTAATGTTGAAAGAATCCATATTCTGATATCCCATATACCCTTTGCTGGACACTTATCCCTTCGGACAATAGGCATTATAGAAATCGAACGTTCAAATATAGTGATTCTAGCACCATCACAATCGCTTCCAAATATTGTCAGTCATACTGGACAAGCAGTCCTGCAATCCTACTTTGTAGCTTTTGATAATCTGGGATACATTTAAGAGGTTTGCAAACAATTGATTCAATAGCTCTTTTGCCAAGGGCAATTGCACTTGTAAACAGATAGCCAATGTGATCTGATGTAATACCATTTTCATTTCTTTAGTAGGTTAAATGCAATGCGGAAGCATAATGGGCAAATATTGATCTCTTCAATCGAAGAGTATTTAACCCTGATGCATGCATGGGATCATTTAAGCTGAGAGCCAAGGTCCTCAGACATATTGAGACATTAGCTTTCTTATTCCTAAAAATAACTCGAGTGCTACCACATAGATGTGGTCATGGGAGCTTTTTGGTTTATAGATGAATCCTGTGCTCTTCAAAGCTGTATTTAAAGGCCAACTTTTACTGGGTCCACGAATACAGTTAATCTGCATCCACTGACCCCTGAATGCCTGACCATTCCCTGGAAATAAAACCTAAATGATGGAACCATAATTGTAGTGAAACCATTGTGGTGATGAATGGATTTGGATCAGGTGATTTCAAAAACATACTATTCCAAAGGTAAGGAGTGCTGTGAAAAGTATTGAGACCTTGCAATATGGGCCCTTTCTGAATAGTATGCTATCTATATTCTTGGTCCTTTCTTCTACAGCAACAACAATATAACAGGCCACTTTAACACTAAAGTTGAATTCTTATGCAAGTTGTGAGCATCCATTGCTAATAGAGCCGCCAGTGGGGGCAAAGACAGAAAAGCTTTGATTTTCTGTGAGTGTGGCTAAGTTTCTGCACCTTCCTGCAGTGAGAAACAACTGTGTAAGTGGACAGTGATTACATTTCCACCTTCATAGCTGAGTTTTAGCCTAGCCATTTATTATGAGGAATACATGTGGCTCAGCAGTTTGTTGACCATCGCCATGTCGTAAGGGTTGAATTGGCTGCTTTAAGTTACAATGTAACTGGGTGTCTATTGAGTAGCTCCATCTATTTTCTCCAAAGCTTGTATAATCTATAATGACCAAATGAAAAGTAATATATGATTGATATATGATTATGAAATGCCTTCCCTATAAGCTATATAAAGGAACCATTGAACATCTATGGAATAAACTGTAATGCCTTCTCGTTGGACTTGACTTCCATGCTGGCCTGATGGTTCCACTGCTATGTTGCAGCTCTCTCACTGTTGTGGGAGAGGCAGATATTTCTTAAATATCCAAATGAACCCTTAACCTCGAAGAGCAGTCATTTACTGCTGAAATGCATTTGGAGTCACAGCTTGCAATCTGGCAAGGCTGGTTGTCATCTTTATCATCTTCAGTGCAACAAGGATCTCATCAGGCCAGGAAACAGAAAATAGGTCAGGTAGCATCTGTGGAGCAATAAAAAGAGGAAATGTTTCAGGCTGATGGAGCAGCAGACAAAATGCCAGAGGATCTCAGTTTGGTCAAATATGATCTCTGGATGGAAAAGAACAATAGACAAGTTGTTGAATTTTCTTAAGATCTTCAGACCTTAAGGCTATTTTAATGATGGAATTGCTCCATCATTAGAATAGCCTTTTTCATCTCAAATACTGTAGACACATTCCACTAAAAGACAACACATGCAGAATTTGCCATGTTATTGTTTCCATCCCCACATTGCAAACACACCACATGGGTTTCCCCTCCACTCCCAAACGTCCATGCTAGGGAGGAAGATTCCAAAGATGAAGAGCCCATGGATAATATTGTAGCTGACAGACACGTCAAGTTATTGCATGTATCCTTGCTAATCACCTGCTCAGATACTGATATTGTGAATACAGAACAGAGGTTAGAGTGGCATCGTTCATAGGGGCTACCCAGTGTGAATGGGCTACAGTCAGGCAGGAGGCAAGGAAAAATGAGTAGTGTTGGTTTTGTGACAGAATTTTGTATTTCAAGCACATGCAGCTTTTTGCTTTTCTGATGATGCATGTATCTGCAAGACAAGTGCACAGAGTTTGCAATAATCTCCTGACTTTTGCAGTCATTATAACAAGTGAGGAAACAACCCCTGTTCCCTGATAGCAGCACTGCAGTCTGTGGGACACCCTCTCTTCCCACTAACTAGCAGTGTGGTGGTGCTGGAAATTGAAATGCTGGAGGCTCACATTTGGTAGAGCTTGGAGCTATCGCTGTGCCTCTCAGCAAAGCACAAACCCGCTCCTTCATCCTGTGTGTTGTCCACGTGTTGATGGTACCCAGCATGGAAGTGTGTATCACCTTTAGGGTAACAATAAAGTCCTGCACCACATCCCTTGAGGTGCTAGAGATGGACCCCAACATTTCTCCTAGTTATCTTGTGCAATCAATCTCCTCCTCACTCTGCTTCTCAGCATCCTGACAACAGGTCTCCAGCCTGAAATGTTATCCATGATTCTCTCTCCATGATGTTGTCTGACCCATTAGGTGTTTCCAATGTTTCCTGTTTTTGCTTAGGCAAAATTGAATACTGATCTTTGGCTCGAGGAGGTTAGAAAGAATAAAGAGATGAGAAAAGGATATTTTAATTAAGCAAAGCCTTAGTTGGATCCCACCTGGAGTTCCATCTTCTTGGATCTACATCTTAGAAAAGATAAAACCTATTTTGAGTTAGTAAAATGAATATAATTATGTGCCATAAGAAATTATAATGCAGTGTGGTGTCAATGTGTGCAAACATAAGATTCTTTAGGATTGCTGGAAAATCCATGGAAACCTCAGCTTTGAATGCATTTAATAGAGCTATAATTAGAGATTCAGAGTTATATAGCATGGAAATAGACCCTTTAGCTCAACATGTCTGTACTGAGCAAGTTGCCTGACTGAGCTCGTCCCATTTCCCTGCATTGGCCCATATTCCCCCTAAACCTATTCTATCCATTTAACTGTATCTATATTTAAAACAGTGCCCTTTTGAATATCAAAATTTTATAGCCTCTACCACTCCTTCTGGAAACTTATTCCATTTACTCACCACCATTTGTGTCAAAAAAGGAGCACTTAGGAATTCCTCTCTGAAATCCTTCACCTGCCTTTCCTGATTTAAGGAACTTCTTTGGCCAGCCTTTGTGTTACTTAATTACATTATATAATTTATTTGCCAATGTTAGTTCATTATTTGTTGGTGCAATGTCTTGGAAATGCAGTATTTAAACTGTTTTGTGAATACTGCTAAAGTTGCATTAATGCAATGTAGAATTTGTATTGTACTCATGAACTGTTTTCCATTTAGTCATTGGATTTAGGAGAATGAATCTTTAGAATTTCATGGCATGGATCACAATAGTGACAAATATCATTACAGATGTACAAAATACCATTTGTGTTCTTAATGTTAAATAGGGCATCAATACATTTACAATCTTAAAACACAAAATTAATGGTTTGGACTAAACCTATCTAAATTCTTAAGAGATACTTTGACAAATTTTTGATTTCCCAAAATGCTTTAAGTTTATCTTGCCTGAAATTGCAGCTCTGCTTTGTTAAAGATTAATATTAAAGACCTTTGAGCAAAAGCCATTAAGCGATTGGTTGACTTAGGAAAAGTTCTTGGCCTTTGGGACATGGCTTCCTCTTACAAAATAATTCATCATCAAATTGATCCAAGATTGGAGTTCAAAGTATTGGTTATTGTATTATAGCACAGGTTAGGAAACAAAATAGTATTTTGTGGGCAGTCCCTATGCTCCCTGCCATTTAGTTAGGTAGGAAATTATGCAATATTTAGACATGCCAACATTGGATATTAGTCAGCTAGCTCAACAGAAATGTCACAATATTCACACTGTAGAATTTAAAGGTAAAATCAATCTGTTTAGCACAAAGACTTTGAAATGGTTGAGAACGTGTGAATCCCCTTACATGAAAATGACTCTGAGATCCTAATCTTCATTTTTAGACACACTTGCACCCTTTAAGTCAAAACTAATCTTGATAAGAATTTTGCCTGAAGTCTGTGACATCCGAATACAAGTTTAGTCACATAGTGGTTCATTGGATGCAGTAATATTTCTAAAATTTATGTTGCAAAATGCCACATATCCTGTGCTATTTCACAAGTTCTGACACCCATGCAATGCCATTTTGTTTAGATTTTTACTTCTCTATTTCAGAGCCATTTGCACACAACCATTTAAGACCTAATCTCAGGTACCACTGGCCATGAATTTTGACATTACATTTATTCTAAGGCCATTTTCAAAGATCCTGTTAATCCCACGTTTGGGGATAACATTTCTTGCTGCAGGTATTTCTTCTTCCACCTGCTTCTGCAGCAAAGTGCCCCAAATGGCCTGGCTTTACTGTTTACTAGAAAAATATCCTTTTGCAAGAAATGTATGTAATCTAAGTTATGAAATTTTGTTACATTCTGTGATGTAGAGGATCTAGGTGGTCTGGACACTATTTGCAAAAGGATTAAATACGCATACTACAAGTAAATAGGAAAAACAGCAATGCTTGTTGCAAGGGGGTTGAATCTAAAGGTAGCAAAGTTATTCTTCATTTCTGTAGAGCACAAGAAAATAAAATAATTACTCTGTACAGTGTTGGTCTCCTTATTTCAGCAAGTATGTCAATATATATAGAAGAATGTAACTTCCTAAGGGATCTTGACAAGAATGTATAAGGAATGGATGTTGCCTCTAGCAAGCAAATCTAGAATTAGTAGACATTGTTTAAAATAAGAGGTCACACTTTTAAGACAGCTGAGGTGAATCCCTTTCTACCATATGGTCATGAGTCTTCGGAATTCTCATTCACAATGGGGAAACAGAGTCTTTGAATGCTTTTAAGGCAGGGATAGATTGAATGATGGAGCAATATTAAGGGATCAAGTGACCTAAACCTGCTCTTAAAGTGTGTTTTTGTTGTTATATTTGGACTGAAGGTATAAGTTTACTTGGATTAAATTAACATCCTACACTTAATGGCCACTCTGTGATGTACACCTGGTTGTTAATGCAAATATCTAATTAGCCAATCATATGGCAACAACTCAATGCATAAAATCATGCAGACGTGATCAAGAGGTTCGGTTGTTGTTCAAACCAAACATCAGAATGGGGAAGAAAAGTGATCTGAATTACTTGACCGTGGAATGATGACTGGTGCTATATGGGTGGTTTGAGTTCTCAGAAATTGCTGATCTCCTGGGGTTTTCAGGCACAGCAGTCTCTAGGGTTTACACAGACTGGTGTGGGAAAACAAAAAATATCCAGTGAACGGCAATTCTGTGGGTGAAAATGCCTTGCTATTGAAAGAGATCATAGGAAAATGACCAGACTTGTTCAAGCTGACAGGAAGGCAACAGTAACTCAAGTAACCATTCATTAAAACAGTGATAAACAGAAGAGTATCTCTGAATGCACAACATGTTGAACCTTGAGGTGGAGGAACACTAGCAGAACACCATGAATGTACACTCAGTGGCCACTTTATTAAGTACCATTCTATTTTAGTAAGATAATTAATTAAGAGCTGTGGCACTGAATATTGGTTTTTTTTTTGTTGCAATTATTGGATTGGTTAGGAAAATGAATAAAAATGAACATTTGATTATAATTATCAAAGAAACTTCAGAACATTATCTCTGTTTATTCTTGAATCCCTCACATTTAATTCCTCTGAAGTTATTCAAATCTTTTTAGTTGAAGAGAAAAGATCCCACATACATAAGAGGAGAGTCCTGTCGTCTTGGCCAATATTCATGTTTGATCCGAAAACTCGAAAACAGATGACCTGATCTTTGATCTCATTGAATCAGTGTACTTGTTATCCCTGTAATGCATTGCCATATTTCCCATATTGTCTTTGTGACTATATTCCTAAATGATATCATTGAATCCAAAGCCCATCCCAAGATTGCAAAGAGAATGCCACAGAATGCATTTGAATCACAGATTAATGGAACATGAAAGCCGCCCCTGCAGTACACTAACCTTCTGCACCAACCATCAAGCATCCAGTCCCACAAAATCCACACTTATCCTGTTTTATTTTTCCCACATTACCGTCAACTTCCCCAGGTCCTCCCACTCACCTGCACACAGTACTCAGTGGACAAGTCTGGAGAAAAAAAATATTTTCATTGGTTCTGTATCATAGGCAAGTGATAATTTATATTAGTTGTGGTATTTTCCTTCCATGTTGGGATCAATGTTACTGCTATAACACACGGTCATCAAAAAACACAATCTGCAGACATGGATATGTGTCAGTTCGATTAACGAAGATTAAATGCAAATTACCGAATATATCCATGGACTCAAAACATCCAGTTTAATCCTGTTTTTGGCATGGTTTATAGCTATCACATGTACCGAGATGCAACGTAAAGCTTTGGTTCTGTGTGCCATCCGGAGAGATTATGCCATGCAAAATTACATTGAGGCAGTAAAGAAAAACAGGATGCAAAATATAGTGTAGCAATTGCAGAGTAAATGCAGAACTGGCAGATGAATAAAGTGCAAGGGCCACAGTGATATAGATTGGGAGTTGAAAAGTTCATCTTTATTTTCATTATGATCAGTAATAATTGTTCGGACATAGAAATCTGTATGTATAGGAATAGCCCAACATTTGCAGAAAGTAATATCAAACTTTGGATTAGTCAGTACTAGCCACACCCAAACACTAACCACTTCCTTACAGGCTTGTACAGAAGCTTGCTAAATTTCACATTCATTGTTTTTATATTGCTACACCAGAGTATTTTCAGTTTGCTGAATAGGTTTTATCGTATGACTCCACACAGTTGTTATAGAATGCACTTCATGACAGGTGTTTATGCCAGGTGATTTCATTGCATAGCTGATAAACATAGAGTGCAACTTAAGCTGCTAATTTGTTTTTTTTTTGTCACATGTAACAAAGTACAGTGAAGAACGTTGTTTTGTATGACATCCATTTAGATCATTTCATTCCAACAATCCATTGAGGTAGTACAAGGGGAATCAGAATGCAGAATAAAGTGTTCCAGTTCCAGAGAAAATGTCATGCCAGCAGATAAAAAGCTGCAAAGTCACAATGAGGCAGAAAAACTTTTGGGCACTTAATTCTTTGAGAATAAATACTGCACGAGTTCTGTTTTTTTTTTCTGGGCCCAGCTGCGAATATTGAAATGCCCAACCTCAATAAAGAATATTTCTAGAACTTGGATTCCACAGTTAATGGAATGTGCTCTCTTGTTGGTTTTCTGCAAAAGCTGCTTCTTCTTCAAGGAGGAGGAATGGAAACAATCGTGATTAAGTGCAGTTAGTTGTGTTCTTATATATTTGACTTCGCATCCTGTGTAAGTTGTGATGGCAAAAGACTGAATGTAATAGGTGTACAGAACTGAATATGCATATCTTTATAAAGTCCATTATTTTCTGCCATAATGTGTTTAAGGTTCCACTATACATTCTCACTCATTAAGTTTTTCTTCTTTGTTTCTTCCACTGTGAGTACATTTACTCACAGTTTTCTTACCTCTTTAGAATCTTAGTTTTAACTTCCCTCTTCCAAAAGCTTAATTTGAAGTAAATACACAGGAACTCTGAAACAATAATGTTGCTGATTATCCCATATCTAATGCAATCTTAGTGGTTTCCACAGCCATAGTCTCACTTTAAGGACTCTTTATCTTGTTATTTCATGCTCTCATTATTTATTGCTATTTATTTATATTTGCATTTGCATTTTGTCGTTCACTGAGCCTTTTTATAGTTACTTTTCTATAGATTAGCTAAGTATGCCCACAGAAAAATAATCTCAGGGTTGTATGCGGTGACATGTATGTACTCTGTTAAGTTTTATTTTGAACTTTGATATTTGCATTTTGGCATGCTCTCTTTAATGATTCAGCTGGGTTCTCTGAAAGATGTCCATATCCTATTACTTATGCCAGTTCAGCTTGCAATGCTATTGTGTATTTATACATGCACATTCACAAGTCCCATTAATGTGAAACTAAATAATGGCATGAAAATTATTTTTGAGTTGCTTGATCAGTATTGTACTATCGGATCCAAAATCATTAAGTCAAACCATCATGAAAATCAGCTATAAACTGCAGCTTCTTTCTGAACCCTCTTGATCTCATGTCACAATAATCACTATATTCATATTTAAAGAGGTGTTTGGTAAATTCCCCATCCGTAAGGGCGTCAAAGATTGCAGGGAGAAGGCAGGAGATTGGGGTTGAAAGGGACAATAAATCAGCCTCGATGGAGTGGTGGAGCAGTCTCAATGGGGCAAATGGTCCAATTCTGCTCCTTTGTCTTATGGTCTTATGACTTACGAATACTTCCCCTCTCTTTGGTCCTCTGTTACCATATATCACCACTATTTTAATGAATGATTAAGATTGGATCGAACACACTTTTCTACTATCTCATAAGCCTCACACAAATGCTTTTATTTCAAACAGGGCCATCACACCATGCACAGTAGTTCCTTCAGCTTGCCTTGTTGCTCTGCCCATACTTAGCCATTTTTCTCAGTACTTAATCTAATTTACGAAGTTGATATAGTCCATTAATTTATTGTTGGCATCTGTTGGTTTCATAAGTACTCTAATGTTTTGTCCAATCTTTGTCCACTTGAAATTATAAAAGGGTGCCCGGGGGTCTAATATAATATATACTGCATATTCACTTTATACCAGAGCTATATTGCTTAAAATCATTGAGCCATAGACATTGTAGAGTTAACAGATTGGAAGCAGATCTTTCAGCCCACTGAATCCACACTGCTTATCGAGCGTCTATGTACACTAATGAGACTTCCATCCCATTTTATCTCACATGTTCCATTCTACTTGATGAACCATCAAGGTTATGCACTTAAAATTGATATTAGTCTCTTTGCATGTGTTTAGCAGTCCAACCAAAGATCCTTGACTTTGCCACCAGTTGTTGCCACTTGAAAGTGGACAATAAAATGCAGGAGCAGAATTAGGCCATTCAGCCCAGTGAGTTTTCTCTGCCATCACATAATGGTTTATTTATTATCCCTCTCAACCCCATTCCCGTCTTCTTTCCATAACCTCTGACACCCTGACTAATCAAAAATGTATCAACTTCCACTTCAGATCTCTTCAATGACATGGCTTCTACAGCTGTCTGTGGCAATGAATTCCACAGATACACTACTGATACATATATACAGATACATTCCTTCCTTTATAAATGAAATGATGTTTGCAATTTTCCAGTCCTCCGGAGCCATACCAAGATCT
Source organism: Hemitrygon akajei (assembly GCF_048418815.1). Lineage (NCBI taxonomy): Eukaryota > Metazoa > Chordata > Chondrichthyes > Myliobatiformes > Dasyatidae > Hemitrygon > Hemitrygon akajei. The sequence goes on along the minus strand of NC_133135.1, from coordinate 71,453,475 downwards.
AGTGATTCTAGAAAGATCGTCACTACTGCCACTCCCAATCTCTTTAGCTATCTTTTCAAGAATGCTGGGGTGTAGTTCATCTGCTCCAAGTGACATCATTATCTTCAGATCTTTCAGATTCCCAAGCAACTTCTCCTTAATAATAGCAACTATACTCACTTCTGTCCCCTGACATTCTTGAATGCCTGGCTAACTGCTAATGTTTTCCACAGTGAAGATTGATGCAAAGTACTTATTAAGTTCATCCAGCAATTTTTGTCCCCCAATCCTACCTCTCCAGCAGCATTTTCTAATAGCCTAATATCCACACTTGCCTCTCTTTTACTCTTTATGTACCTGAAAAAGTTTTTAGTATCTTCTGTTACATTTTTGGCTAGCTTACCTTCATATAGTATTTCATCTTTTCTCTCCTAAGGGCTTTTTTAGTTGTTTTCAGGTGGTTTTTAAAAGCTTCCTGATGCACCATCAATAACTCACGCCGAGACTTAGGAAGTGAGATTATCGGCTTTTATTGACTGAAGGACAACACTACATCCTGGGGAAAATGAGGGAGAGCAGCAGGCCACAGTCGCCTTTATACAGGGGTCTGTGGGAGGAGCCACAGGGGTAGTCAGCAGGGTCTTGGGAGGAGCCACAGGAGCAGTCAGACAGGTATATCTAGTTCACCACACTTCCCAATCTAATTTCCAACTAATTTTTGATCTATTACATGACCTCTCTTTTCCATTTATGCTGTCTGTGACTTCCCTGGTCAGTCATGGTCACCTCATCCTCCCTTCAGAATGGTACTTCATCTTTGAGATGTACCTTATCTGCACCTTCTGAATTTCCCCCTAAAACACCAGCCATTGCTGTCCTGCTGTCATCCCTGCTATTGTCCCCATCCAATCAACTTTGGCCAGCTCCCCTCTCATGCTTCTGTAATTCCCGTTACTCCACTGGACTATTGACGCAACTGACTTTATCTTCTCCCCCTCAAACTGCAGTGTGAATTTTATTGTATTATGATCATGACCTCCAAAGGGTTCCTTTACCTTAGTCTCCCTAGTCAAATTTGGTTCATGATATAACACCCATTCCAGAATTGCCTTTCTCATAGTGGGCTCATTCTACAAATTCCCTCACTTGGGATCCATCACCTGATTTTCCCAAACTACCTGCATATTGAAATCGCCCATGACTATTGTAACATTGCCTTTTTTTTACATTCATTTTCTATCTCCCATTGAAATTGTATCTCACATCCTGGCTGCAGTTTGGAGATCTGTAAGTAAGTCCCATCAGGGTCTTTTCACCCTTGCTGTTTCTTAACTCTACCTAAAAAGATTCTACATTTTCTGACTCTAAATCATTTCTTCCTAAGAATGTGATTTCATTTTTTTTTTACCTACAGAGCCTCCCCACTCCCTCAGGCTACCCGTATGTCCTTTTGATACAATATGTATCCTTGGATGTTAAGCTCCCAATTATGATCTTTTACTTATGACTCAGTGATGCCTATCTTGTCTTTAGTAAAGGGGCAATTATAGTATTCTTGGTTTTGAAAATTGGCTTCAAATTTTCACATAATAGTACAGGCCTTTTGGCCAATGACTTTTTAACTTACCCAAGAACAATCTAACTCTTCCATATTTCCACTTCTACTTAGCCCTCCATATTTGTTCATCCACGTGACTATCTCAGAGTCTCTTAAAAATCTCTAGTGTATCTGTCTCTACCAGTACATCTGACAGCATGTTCAATGCACCATTCACTCTGTGTAAAAATATAAGAATTACCTGACATCCCCTTATCCTTGCCTTCAATCGCCTTAAAATTATAGCCTCTTGTATTAAATAATACAAGCAATTTACTTTGAAAATGCATATTTAAAGTTGACATTTTTGATATGATAAACATTAGGAATAATGTGACTATAATATTCACAGGTGATAGTTTTAATTGAAGACATGGCATATTACTTTTGGAATGGTTAGTGTCTGATGAATGTACTTTCTTGATAACTGGTACAAAAGCCAAACTTGAGTGAGAAATCTGACAATTTTGTGATTATCAATTAAAATCTCTCTGTTTTCTAAAATTGCTTATTTATTATTCATTCATGAGATATGAAAAATTACAGGGAGAAGCAACATTTATTATCTTTCCCTAACTGTAGTGAGCCAGCCAACTTCTTGAATTGTAGCAGGGTGTGAAATGAAAATATAACCAGAGTGAATTCCAGGCATTTTAACCAGTGATGGTGAAAGAACAGCATTAGCAAAGTCAGAAGGTACATCACTTATAGGGGGCCTTGGAAATTGTCATATTTTTTCCGTGACTGCTCTCCCTAATACTTTTTGATGTTAGATATTGCAGATTTAGGATTTGCTGATATGGGGGTTGCAAAAGGAGCTTCAGAAGATATTAATCAACACCTGGATTTGCCATTTTGGCATTACAATTTAACCATAATCATGAAATCTTAAATAATTTCAAATTGCAAGGTATTAACATTCTAATTCTCTCTGCTTCCACATAACCATCTTTCATATCAAATCTAAAGTACCCAGAGAATTGTGCAGGCCAATTGTGTAGTAGGTACCAGCCCAGATGTCCGACATAAGGAGATGTCGTCCTTTGAGAAACCAGAAGGGTAGTGTGATAACAGTCTGTTTCATATCTTTCAATATTTTCATTAATTTTAAATGAAATAAAATGTTGTACAAATCAGAAACTATTGCATTTTCCAATTACTGAAGAATAATATTAGGAGAACTCTGCACTTTCTAAGTTAGCATATTAAGAACTGTGGTCTAAACTGTCATTTTTAAGCAAGGTATACATTTATAGTTAAGCAACTTGATCAGCTTGGTGGACAGATAAGCCATTTATTTAAGCTGGTTGAAATCTTAGGGTTATAAAGAATATTGAACAGGCTTTTAAACTGGAATGTGAGATTAGAAACTCAGAAATGAGCCGAAATGCTTCATGTGTGTATTGCGTTATAGGAGAGATAACTCTCTCACCTCTCTTTAAAAAGTATGTTTCCATTTACACATGGATGATTGTCATTGAATTGTATTAACTTTCTTTCAGGAAGCACCACTCCAGCTGCGACATCTGAGCGTAAGTACCTTCATCGATATCTTTCATTCAAATTGAACACAGAGTTAACTTATCTGCAGTGCATGACTATTGTATGATATTTACAATGGACGTTTGAACTCCAATCTTGTTTTATGCTGTGTTGTCATGTGTTTCCTGACAGTCTTTTTGATCTGATTTATTAAAAATGGTTCAATTATTTCATTGATACAGGTCTGTCGCTAAATAACGGATGCATTGAAAAACAATTTGTGTCAATAGTGAACACTGGGAATTGTATCAAAAGCAAAAAAAAGACTATTTTGCCTTCAGCAAAAGTATTAGTCTTACAATAGGATGAAGAACCTTAAACTGCTTAAACTTCAAAGTTCAAAGTACTTTGATTGTCAAAGTATGTATGCATTATATGACCTTGAGATTCGTCTCCTAACAGGCAGTCAAAAAACACATACATATAAAGACAGTCAAACACCCAATGTGCAGAGAATAAAAGACTCATCATGCCATAAAAAAGAAAAAATAAAGAAAAGAATGCAATAACCCGTAAGACAAAAGACCGTTGAACACCCAAAGTGCACTGAAAAAAAATCATGCAAACAGTAACCACAAGCAAAATGGGGTTTCTGAACTGAAATTCACAAGAGAGACATATAATTCAGCACAAAGCCAAATAAATAGCGATTTAAACTGGCTTCAATATCCTGACCTTTTCAATCTGGCCTGGTGCTTTACTTGCCATCCTAACAGCAGGTTCTGCCACTTGGATACGGCAGACACTTCGCTGCCTCGATTCGGCCTGTAAACCTCCTTCCGCACGTTGTGTTTAGTCGTGACTGGTGCCTAGGCCCCGTTGCTTCGAGTTAGGGTTATGGATGTGTTTTTCCAGTTGCTTGATTAACGGTTTACCAAAGCCAGTTGCCAAAGTGAGCAATAAACTTGGATGAATGAAGTTTAAGAACGTCCATTTGTTTAAGGTTCATTGTTCACACATCACATTTCCTCAGGTTATGCCCAGTGTCTCATATGGAGAATTGGTGCTTTATTTTAAGATCTTTTTCACCATCAGCCTCTTGACGATGTCATTAATGTTACCCACTGTTGAAATCAACATGTGATGATTCACTGCTTCCTGCCCCTAACCACTGTGAATAGGCTGGATATTAACACAATGATAATAATTGTCAAGGTAAAGTGAGCATTAGTATCCATGATATATTGGAATAGTAAACTTATATTGATGTTGGAATGCAATTTGCATTCCTGACAGTTCCTTACTCAGTTAATATTTTGTCCAATATTTTAATCTCTTTACTTCCTTTTCCAGTGGCACCTCAGATGGGAATTTCATTTGAAGTGCCAGTGAAAAATAAATTAGAAAGATTAGAAAATCTCATAAAATCTTGCCTGTTTCTCAGTTATATTAACTCATAATTGATCGTAATTCATTTTGGACATTTTAAGTAAACACTGTAGTGAACCCAATAGCTGTTCATGCCTTCTTGCAGAATCAGGTAACAATTTCATCATCAAATATCGTTTCTTTGCTAGACAAAATTCACCAAAATTCAGTCAATGAATTTTATCTTGAAGCAATTACATTTGATCTTTCTTTTCCACTGGGAATAGAAGTTACCTTGGACAGCAAAACATGTGTTCTGTTGAAGTTCAGGTCAATCGGCATATATGTATAGAAAATTGTCCATATTTCATTTTATTTTTCTCCTACAGCCAACACCTAATCTAAATAAAATAAATCCTGCTAACGTTGGTATGACAGTGATGTTTTATCAAATGTGACATTTCTTTCTGAGCCATATCACATTGTTCATTAAAATATTATAAATTGGAAGGATTTGGATCTTTCAGAGTTGCTCAGATGATCACATATGGATAGTAACATAATAATAACCCCAACTGTCAACAAATTAAAGCTCAATAATTTGTGATGGAATGTAGTCAAGAGGTACTATTCATCCTCTGTAACAAGGCCAAAATGTTGTTGAGTGTGACAGGCAGGTTATTTTACTCCATGCATGTTTGGTTCCAATTTTGAAGCCCTTCAATTTCACCCACAAGCAGAGTTCACCAGTATGCCTGCAGAAACAGTGATTGCTGGCATGCATCATTAAGTAAGACTTCCGTACCCCAAAGCAAGTTTAATGGCAGTGAGGACTGAGTAGCTCAATTCTGTCTTAATCCTGCCTGGAAGACAAAGTGTGATGTTCTAAATTTCATATAGGTTTGGCTGTATGAGGTACATATTCATGCAGTAAACTTTATGAGTGACAATGACCTCATGTCCTAGATTCTGCTGACTATACAGCTGAGTCACTGCTCCTTCTGGCGTCCACAAATACTCCATAAAATACTGAAATGTATAGGATGTAGAGTTACAATCGCTCCATTCCAAACAATATTTGAGATTACAATATTCACTTTATGAACGTATTAGGGAGTCACCTTCAGACATGAATCAAATTGGCTGTATTGTTAATATACCTATGTAAAACACAACACCTGTGCACTCAGAAGTAATTAGAACATTAGCAAGTTATAACTCAAAAGCAAAATACTAGAATTCCAAAGTAAAATACAAAATACTATGTAGCACCTGATTTTCACTGAACAATGGCAGATTCCCAGTAAAAGAAAAATAGTTTATCCTGTTGTTTATTGGTAACTGTTCCTGTGACCTGCTAAGTAATGCCATTCTCTGCTCTTTCCCCACGCAGCTGCCGCTCTGGCTGAATTTCTCCATTTTCATTGTGTTTCTTCTTCAGAGATCTAAAGTGAAGGATTCCATGATAATGGAACATGAACTGTGTTGACACACATTGCCAAACCTCATCCAGGCACCAATAAAAATACCTCACATTTATATACTTCTTTAAATCTTGCTTATTTTAATGTTGCCTTGAGTTCCATCCAAGGAACATGGATGAAAATGATCTCTGGATCTGTTGAACAGCCTTGCTGAACATTCTCTGGTCTCACTGCTGTGTATAAATTGAGATCACTTACTTTTATACATTTACAGATTAAAGTTTCACTTTATTTGTCACATGTATGCTGAAGCATCGAAACATGCAGTGAAATGCAACATTGCGTCAAAGACCAACACAGTCTGAGGATGTGTTGGCGGTGGGTGCAGCCTGAAATGGTTGCATTGCTTCCTGTACAAACATAGTCTGCCTACAACTTATTAGCCCTTTCTCATATGTTTGAACTTAATGAAATATTTAGGTGCTTGATGCAAAATTTGATTAACCAAACAATGACCTCAGCATGATTTAAATTATTTGTACTTAATTGTTGTTCAACTGGATGTGATGCCTCTTCTGTTTGATTGATGATCTTCCCTTCATTTTGCCTTGTTTACACCCGCATTCAATTTGACTGCAGAAGACTTGGACCTGAGTTGACAAGCTCAGTTGATGTCTGTGGACAACCATTTCCAAGGAGAATGATATCATCTATTCCCTCCCAGTTAATAGTGAAGTCCAGGCTGTGGTTTCTACCTCTGCAAGTGTGATGTTACTCCTTACACTTGCGTTTTACAAACAGATGACTCATACCTCACACTCACCAGCATAGCTCCACTATCAGTGACGACTTCATTCACAGCAGCTTCAAGTATATCCATAGTGGTGGCCAACTTTTTGATTTAAAGTTAAAATGGATATGAACCATAATCGAGTACCCACTATTTATTGCCTTTATCTGTTCTTTTCTCTATGATGGCAACATCATAGAGGATGTTAAGACACTGAGAAAATCATTTCATCCCCTTGTTAATCAGCAACTGTTTGTTCAAACTGCATAAATTCTGCTATTTTCCCCATTTTCACCTTAATTCTAAACACAGACAGCTGCAATTTAGGTGAACTTTTCCATTTTCATTATCCATATAGCTTTGAAAATGCAAGATATAAGTTACAGCAAATTAATGCAAAAAGTAAATATACTTTCTAATGCCAAATAAAGATAGGTTTGTAAGGAAAAGCTGACTTAACCACATTGAGATAGGAATAGCATCCCAACATGATATCTGCTGGTTAAAACTATCTTAAGTTCTTTTCCCTGATTTCATGAGGTTCTGTTTGGCTCTCTCTTTACAATGTGAATGAAAAGTTCTTTAGACCAATAAACAATATTATCTTACTCTTTTGTAGAATTTCCTACTGGCTTTCCTCTATGAAGTACTTTATCATATAAAATACTTCATGAAAGCTATAATTGGCTGAATTCTGCTGTGTGGCTAAGCATTTCCTGCTCTCACAAAACCAGATCAACTGTCCTCACTGCAGAAATCCAAAGGATATTGCTAGAGATCATTGTGTGCAGTTCTGGGCACTCTTTTATGGGAAGGACGTGTAAAGAGTAGAGAATAAGTATCCCAGGAATTTGCCTGGATTAGAGAGTAGGAAAAGTTGAACAAACTTGTCGTCTTCTCCCTAGAGCATTGGAGACTGAGGGAGACCTGAAGGAGGATTTTAAAACTGTGGGAGGTACAGATAAGTTAGACGGTCAGAATCATTTCCCCAAGATCGAAATGTGAAGCACCAGAGGACATGATATTATGGTTACAGGGTTGAAGTTTAAAGACAACATGAGCGGCAAGTTGTTTACACAGAGTGGTAGGTGCCTGGGAAGAGCTACCAGATGTAGTAGTGGGAGCAGGCAGTTCCATGCTGAGGAATAATCAGCTTCAATTGAAATCTGTGGACAACTGTATGCAATGAGAATTATATGAGGCATTCCTCTAGAGTTTGTAGTGAAGCCTATGCTTTTGTTTCTATCTATTCCGATATCATATGCATTATTCCTCTCACCTCTGTACTTCCAGCAGATCATTCAGCATTCACATCCACCAGCACAGCTTCATCATCAGTGCACACTTCAACTGTAGCAGGTTCAAGTGGGTTCATGGTGATAAAGGTGTTTTTATCAACATCTTTTATATTTAATTCCAAATCTTTACAAAGTGTATTGATGGTTCTTATTTTCCAATAAAGTCACCAAATTCAGTCCACCTCCAGGTACACTGACAATGGTCAGTGCTATCAAGCTTAGTTAGAGTGTGTTGCCTCTTCCTCTTAGAGGAGAATGCTGTAGAAACCACATGCCCTCAGTGATTTGGTGGAAAGTTACAGATTGATTGTAGAATCAAAGTGTATAGTAGTACTGAAGAACTCAATTTGATGAATCCATCAGCAGCTTATGTTAGTTTAAACTGTTTAAATAATCCCATACCTCTGCTCTTTCTCTTTGGTCACCTTGATTTCACAGAGGCAAAGGCAATTAAGGCTGAAATTATCTGTTTTCATGATCTGTGGTAATTAGGCAGAAGTCTAAAATGAAGGATTCCAAAAAGGATTCCAAAAAGTTATACAAATACTAATATCTTGCTTAATGTCAAAAAAGTACTTACATTAGGTTAATTCCATCAGATTGATAAAGAAGCAGTCATTGCAAAGGAACCCTAAACTGTTGGGGAACAATAATGTACCTTCTGGTTCAGTCTGAAATCCAGCCACTGGTTTCTGTGTGTTGTCCCTCACACTTTATCTCTTCCACTTTTCACACACACTCACAGGCATTGGACACCGGCAGTTACTGCTACATGCACAACAGGCTTCTGCAAGTCCACAGAGGCTTTTCAGTTTCAAATTAAAATGTGTAAGCAGTGCATACAATGTATTATTGTCCAAGTCTAAATTTCCTTCAAGGATATAAATTGGAGGCGTTTCTAGACAGTCTGGTTGTTGCTGAGAAGCACAGTTTTAGTGTATTGACAGCCATTTGTGGAGGAGAATGGTGTAAAAAAACTCCTTCCCACTCCGTAGTAAAGAGACTGTTGCAGTTCAGATATGGCACGCATTGCTCATCACACTTTTGTTCTTCCCGCAGATCAAACAGCACACACACTCACCAGCATGGCTTCACCATCAGTGACTTCTGCACCTGCAACAAGTTCAAGTAGGTCCACAGAGGTTCCCCAGTATTTTTTTTGATTTTTAATTAAAGTGTTTAAAAAAAAACAAATGGCTGCAATATATCATCTTTGAGGACGACGTGTCAAGTCATCCAACTCTTCTTGTTGGAAGCACAACTACAATGATGATACATTATGAATGAGAGTGGTCTTGTAACCTGGGTTTTGCTGAACATCGACAGCTCCCACTCAACAAGACTGAAAGCACCTCTGGTATTAATAAATACCCTGCTAAATGCAGAAACCTTTAGCTTATTGGCGGTCTTTCTCTGATCCTCTGCAGCTTGGGATTACTGGCTCTACGTGTAGGACCTCTAGAAATCCATTTTCAAATTTGACTTGAAGCAAATTGCCCACATTGTTATTGCACTGAATACCAATGCAAAGTCAGGATAACTACTTCTTCAGGAAGTTGCATATAAGTGCAAAGTAGTGTAGAAGGTGGAAATCTGAAGTAAGAGGAATTCACCATTTTCTTAGCTCATTAGGAAACAACCATGGAGAATTTTGTTGAAATAATGAATTTGATCATTTCTGATCTGCTCTCTGTCTGCCACATTCTCTGATATTAAACTGAAGGAACTTCTGACCAAAAACTTTGGGTTTCTCAGGAGAAATGATGCTTCAGGGTATTTTAAAATGCCGGAATTTAACTTAATTTAAAATTTAATATTTGTTCAACATGCATTTCATAATAGTATTTCTAGGCTTCAACCTTCATTGCATTCCTTGGAGCAATGATGGAAATATGATTAGATTACATTTTAACTTTTTATTTTGCTCTTTGTGTAGCCTCTTAACTGATTGGTTGATGCCCAAATTGTGCTTTCTACTGGTCAAACTCACATCAAATTCAGACTTATATCAGCAGGCTTACTCAGAACTAATCAGCTTCAGGTAAAGCCTGTGGACAACAGTTAGCAATGAGAATGATGTGGACGATTCCTGAAGAGTTAGACACTCGTTCCTATCTATTCAGGTATCCCATGCATTAATCCTCTCACATTTGATCTTCCTACAGGTCACTCCTCACTCACATTCACCAGCACAGCCTCTTCATCAGTGAACATCTTATTTATAGCAGGTTCAAGTAGTTCCATAGAAATGATCCTGCTTTTTATTTTTAAATCCCAGTCTTCAGGAACCATATGTGCAAAATGTATTGACATTCTTCTAAACCCTTAATATTACCTAATTCAGTCTTTCTCCAGATCCCATAGTCGGTGCTAACATGCTGAGTTGCCTTGCAGAGGAAAATACTGTACAAAGCACATGTCCTCAACAATTCAGTGGGATTTGATAATTACATAATTACTATAGAACCATAGAGAATAATATAGCATTGAAGAATTCAATTTATTGAATTAATCAGTTGTAGCTTTTTTGTTTAAGCTGTTTATATAACCCCAGTCCTCTGCTCTTTCTCTGTGGTAAGCTTAATTTCACAGAAAGAGCAGCAGTTCAAGTTGAATTTTTCCATATCTGTACTGCATTGACAGAAATCTAAAACAAAGGGTTCTAAAAGGGGTTGGGTTTTAAGGCACATGGATGTTAATATATTGGTTAATGTCAAACAAAGGTTTATGCAAGCTTGTGTAATAACATTGAAAAGCAAGTCATCTGAACCTTATTTTTTTTGGGGGGGTGGGGGAATAATACATCTGAAGATTTGGCCTGAAACCCAGCCTGTGGGTTGCATGTGTTGAGGTGTACCAGGCACTACTCCTCACATTTTAGTTTTTCACTCTTCAATCACACTCACAGGCGCTGGCCACCAACACTACTACATTCAGAACAGGTTCCTGATTATCCACAGAGACGCACGGGCTTTTCATCTTCAAAATCAAATGCATATTAAGTGCCCAGAACGTATTGCTTGTATCTAATTTCCCTTATAGGTGCAAATTAAAATCATTCCTAGGCTGTCTGTACTATGCTGAAAAGCACAGTTAAAGTGCATTGACAACCATTTGTAGTGGAGAACAGTGTAAATAACTCCTTCCCACTTTATAGTGCAGTGTTGGTTGTAGTTACTTCCTTTCTGGCTGTGGCATGCGTTACTCTTCAGTTTTCTGTTCTTTCAGGAGATCTCTCATCACTCACACCCACCAGCACGGCTCCACCAGCAGTAAATACTTCACCTGCAAAGGTTCCAATTAGGCCCATAGAGATATCACAGCTTTGTGTTTTTAAATCCTAATATTTATAAAACAAATGGCTGCAAACTATTGTCTGTATCAGATTTCCAGTGAAAAGCACCAAATTCAAACTATCTTTAGAAAGTTTTGTGACAAGCTGAATAAAACCACTTGCAAAGGGGAAATCTGAAAATCTATCCCGTTTTCCAGCAAAGACTGGGCTATTGTTTCTAGCTTTTCAGGTATGGTATTACATCTCACACTCATTTCCTTCCAACGGTGACTACTTCAATCACAACAGCCTCAAGTAAGTCTACCGATTACAACAGATCATGTCTGTAATGTTTTGATAAGATTTGATTTTCACAAAATGATGTCAGAATCAAAGTGAATTATTTTTGCTCAATCAAAAGATTAAATGATATTTTAAATGTAATCTTTCTTCTCACTCAACATGACCCTTTTTGGAGTTACTTAGACATTGTGAAGAAAATATTCTCTACATCACAATGCACAGAGAATACAAACGATTGAGACAAAATGTTCGGTATATTTATCTTTACTACATATGGCTTTTCTTGTTTGATCCACTTCTACATTGATAATACATTAGAAATAGCAGTGGTCTTGTTGTCTGCGTTCTGCTGAACATTTATAGCTTCCACTAAACAAGACCAATAGCATCTCTGGCGTCAACAAAAGCTCTATTAAATGCATAAGTCTTTAGGTTATCAGCAACTTTGGGACTACCATCTCTGCATGTGGAACCTCTGTAGAAATCCATTTTCAAACGTGACCTGAAGCAAATTGCATTGAATAACAGTTTAGGGTAACAAGATCGTCAGGAAGTTACATGTAACTGCAAAATAGTCCAGGTGATGAAAATCTGAAATAAGAAATATTCTGCTGATCAGGAGGCATCCACAGAGACTTTTGCTGAAGGATCAATGATTTAGATTATTTCTGATCCTGGCTGTGTCTGCAAAATTTCCTTACATTAAATTAAAGGAACTTCTGAAAAATAAGCCGTGGTAAACCTCTGTTAATGTGTTGCCTCACAGAGGAGAATGCTGTACAGTCCACAAGCCCTCATTATTTCAGCGGGATTTAATAATTACAAAATGAGTGTAAATTTTGAAAGGATAATACAGGGTGGAACTATATATTTTATAGAATCCATCAGTAGCTGCTGTTTGTTTCAGCTTTTTAAATCATCCCATTCCTCTGCTTGTTCCTAGTGCTCAATAAAACATCTGCATTTTGGGCTAAATCTTTGTTTACTTTTTCTGTCCTTTTTTTGGATGGGAACCATTTAAATTTGAGGTGCACAAACAACATCCTCTCATGGATGGGAACAAATCTCTGGAATTCTTTACCCCAGAGGGCTGAGAAAGTTAGATCTTTGGGGGTATTTACAGAGGAAGTAGATAACGTTTGTGAAATTGGGAAACAGAGAGCTGTGAAGTACTGACACAGAAGGGGACATGAGACTGAGGGAGACCAGCCAAGATCATATTGAATGGCTGGGGAGATTTAAGAACCCAAGCTACTAAATCCTGATCCTGCTATATTATGTTAAATGCCAACATTAAGAAGACTTCAACTTTATTCTTAATATATTTGATATAATTCTCTAACTGTATCCCAACCTTTATAATGGCCCATATGGAACAATCTCCAGGGGTTCCCAACCTGAGGTCCATGGACCCTTTGCTTAATGGTATTGGTCCATGGCATAAGAAAAGGCTGGGAACTCCTGATCAATATAGTTTTCTATATTGCCTGTTTTTACCTGTTGTCTTCTATCTGATTGGTTGATAACCTTTCTTTCCGTTTGATCTGCTCATCAAGGCTGTGGGTCCTCTCTTTGAAAATGCCCAACATAACAGCAAAAGGTCTGGTTCATGCTGATAATTCTTTAAAAGATGGAGGGCAACCATTTGTAAGAATACTGTTTGCCATTTCTTTATACTTTATAACAAAGCCTGAGTTATAACATTTGAATATTCAGTTGTGAGATGCATTAGAATTCTCGCTTTTGTTCTTTCAGGTTATCAGTCTACAAACACATTTACCAGCACGGCTCCAAGCACAGTCACACCAGGTTTAAGTATGTCTTGTCGGCAGATTGTCTCCATCCAATCAGCTGATGTTTGCTATCCAATTATTACTTTATTACACAGACCTTTTTTTCTGCTTGATTTTCCTTCCACTGCACTCTTGATGGGACAAAATCCATGTGTTTTCAAGGTAGCTGGTACTTAGTTTACCATGCAAAACTATGTTTATGTAATTCCTTTCAAAGAGTTTACAAGGATAAAGCAGAAGGTTTTATTAAACGAGTTTAAAGGAGACAGGAAATTGTAATTCCCAGTTTAGAGCTTCCACCAGGTTTCTAATTGATCATAACCATCAGTGACTGCTTTATTCACTCAATATATATGCATACTTTTTTTACTGCATCATTTCATCAATATTGATGGCTGAAGACCAGTACCATGAATATCCTTGTTAAATTATACCATTCTGAATGGCCTTTCACAGCATCCCTACTCTTTTGAGGCCACATTTATAATGGAAATGTTATATCATCCGCACCACTATAATCACCAGAATACTGGAATAAATAGATAAGGTCTCCACAAGGCCAAATCTGTATTAAATTTAGCTGAGAAAACTGCGTGTTACTACTTTCAATGATTCTATTTGGATTTCTAAGTGATTGTTGATAAAAATGCTTGTACATACAATTGTAATATATATTGCTGCTTAGGATTCAGTTTCTCCATTAGTTTCCAGCCTTTGTTCACAATTCAACCAAATGAAATTACTTTCAAAAGGCTTGCTTGCATAAATCTGGCCTTTCTACATGGTACACAGCATGGATTTGATGGATCTGAGCCATCATACTAATATTTCATTTTGGCTTTTATAGCTTTGGTGAGTGTTGGTCTTCCAGCCATTCACTCAGACAACTATTCATAGGGAGATTGGTGTAAGCCATTCTTTAACAGTTTATAGCAAAATTGAAGTGTTGGCAAGTGTATGGTCATGCACTTTGGTAGCAGAAACAAAACAATAGACTCCTTTTAAAATCGGCAGAAAATTCAAAAATGCAAGGTGCAAATGGCTGTGGGAGCCCTCGTGCAGGATTCCCTAAAGGCAAACTTGCAGATTGAGTCATTGATGAGGAACGCAAATTCAATGTTAGCATTTATATTGAGATGATTAGAACATAAAAGCAAGGATCTAATGCTGAGGATTTCTAAGGTATTAGTCAGACACCACTTGTTGCATTGTGAGCAACCTTAGACCCCTTATCTAAGGCTGCGTCCACACTAGACCAGGTATATCCATAACGGAAGCTTTTTCTCTTCGTTTTGACCCTCCGTTCACACTGAAACGGTGTTTTCCTTTCCCGAAAATGGAGCTTTTCTAAAACGCCCTCCAAAGTGTGTAAATTTGAAAATGCTGATTGTGCAGAGCAGTGTGGATGGGGTAACTGGAGATTTCTGAAAACGCTGTCATGACGTGCCAGAACAGATGCTAGCGGCAGTGCGGCATTTCATTTTCTTGAACGCAACCTAACAATTTCAGAACAGACGGCAACAAGCCTGAAGCCAGAAGAGTTAGAAATGTACTCACCAAATACTTTGACCCATAACTTACTGAATAAATAAGTATACTCACTTTGCCCTGTTTTCTGTCCTTGCTCATATGAAGGTGGTTTACCTATTTATGCAAGTACTTCTCTGACAGTAGATGTGTAACAGCCTAATGTAACATTGTATGGAAATACAAGTTAACACTGATGCAGACATGTTTTATACATTTAACAAGGTGCTTTGTTAATGCAACAGAGTTAGTCAGTTTTTCAATGTTTGTCGTCAGCAGGGTCATACTGTCCATGAACTCCTTGTCGGTTGCCTCCATACGCTCCAGTATTTGTTTTTTTTAGTTTTAAGTCCTCCTGCATGAGAGCCAACAGCTGTCTGTCATTTGGTAATTTCCTTTTAAGTTTTTCTAGTCTGTAACTGCATAATCGTGCACATTCACAGTGAGATTCTACATGAAACATGTTGCTTGTTTTCTGTAGATGTGTCCTGTGCATGCCCAGTAGGAGGAGATTTGCCCAAATACCCGTTTTAATGTGGACGGGGGTATTTTCAAAAACACTTGGTGTGGACGCCTATTGTTTTTATGCGAAACCGGCGTTTTCAAAATTATCCGGTCCAGTGTGGATGTAGCCTAAGAAAGTATGTGTTTACATTGGAGAGGGTTCAGAGTAGGTTCACCAGAATGATTTTGATAATGAAAGGGTTATCATCTGAGGAACGTTTCATGGCTCTATGACTGTACTCACCGAAATTTAGATGAATGAGGGGGGTATCTCATTAAGCTCAATCAAATTTTGAAAGGCCTACGTAGAGTAGATGTAGAGAGGATGTTTCCTATAGTGGGGATAGTCTTGAATAAAAGGGTACAGCTTCAGAAGAGAGGGACATGTGGTGGTGAATCTGTGGAATTCATTGCCACAGGCAGGTGTGGAGCCCTGTCATAGAGTGTATTTAAGGTGGAGATTGTAAGGTTCTTGATTAGTCAAGCCATAAAGATTACAGGGAGAAGGCAGAAGAATGGGGCTGAGAGGAAAAAGCATCAGCCATGATGAAATGGCGGAGCAGACTCAATGGGCCAAATGAATTAATTCTGCTCCTATATCTTATGGTCTTATGAAACGTCAGAGCAGATTTGATGGGCTAAATAGCCTAATTGTGCTCCTATCTCTTGTGGTCTATGGTCTTAGGCTGTAAGGCATGCAATATACTTCCCACTTTTTTTCTTCCGACAGAGCACTCAGCATTCACGGCCACTTGCATGGCTTCTCTATCAGTGAACACTATGTTAACAAATGGTTCAATATGTCCTCAGTGATAACCCAGTCTTACAGATTTAAAGCAATATGTTAAAATGCCACACGCCTAAAATGCATTGACAGCATCTGACTAATTTACAGGCAGCTAATTTAGTCTATTTCCATACAACTCTCTTTAGATAGATAGATAGATAGATAGATAGATACTTTATTCATCCCCATGGGGAAATTCAACTTTTTTCCAATGTCCCATACACTTGTTGTAGCAAAACTAATTACATACAATACTTAACTCAGTAAAAAAATATGATATGCATCTAAATCACTATCTCAAAAAGCATTAATAATAGCTTTTAAAAAGTTCTTAAGTCCTGGCGGTAGAATTGTAAAGCCTAATGGCATTGGGGAGTATTGACCTCTTCATCCTGTCTGAGGAGCATTGCATCGATAGTAACCTGTCGCTGAAACTGCTTCTCTGTCTCTGGATGGTGCTATGTAGAGGATGTTCAGAGTTATCCATAATTGACCGTAGCCTACTCAGCGTCCTTCGCTCAGCTACCGATGTTAAACTCTCCAGTGCCTTGCCCACGACAGAGCCCGCCTTCCTTACCAGCTTATTATGCAGACAAGCTCAGTTAAATCCTGTTGCTAACCATTTGGAAGGTGAATGGTGTAAGGCATTCTGTCTCAGTTCATAATGAAGCTGAGGATATGACTTCTATCTGTTTGGATGTTACATGCAACTCTGCTCACATTTCTGATTTTCCAGCAGATCACTCGTCACTCACACCCACTGGCACGGCTTCTTCAGCAGTGAATACTCCATCGGTATCAGTACCAGTATATGCCACAAAAGCTCTGAACGTTGGCAAGTTCTCTCTATGCAATTTAGGAATTTTCTCTGCCCTGTACTAATTGTAATCAATATATGCCATTAAATTTGTTAATTAAAATATTTCAATATTAACCTCACCATTTCCACTCCTCCCTTATGCTTTTATGTTGCTCATAACTTTGCCTGCAAACTTGCCCTTCAATTTCCCTCAACCTATTCCCTAGTTCAGTCTATAACCATCAGTGTTGTTATTGGTCACCATACTTTCACAGATCTATCAGAGCCTATGCTAATCTGCCTTATGCATCTCACACAATATTTGCTCTCCCATTTTAGTCATTTTAAATTCCTTACCATTCTCTTACTAATTTTCAGGCCAACATTTCCATACCTGCTTTCCCCTTTCTGAACATTTGGTCAGTTTTTCCTCCCCCTGACAAACTTCATTTAAATAGTTTCTAATGGCACCGGAAAATCTGTGAAGATTTTGATCCCAGCCTACTGAGATGCAACCCATTTGGCATATATATGTTTCAACTTCCCCAGACTGTTCTCAATATCCCAGTAGTCTAAAGCTCACTTTCCTGCACAATTTCTGCAACCATTCATTCATCTGTACAATGTTTCTATATCTGATTTCACTTGTCTACAAAATTCTGATGAATCCAATGACATCAATGTTCAGAATCCTGCTCATAATCTCTTTCTTATTGTTTGTCTACATCACCTTGTCCCATTTTCTATCTATACTGAATGCACTGATATGGGTCTTGACACCTGGCTATCAGCTGCACAGTGATACCATCAGGTTGGTGCCAAGGAGGCAACATGCTGTGCTTGAATCACGTCCATCTACCACAACTATCTCAACGAGCTATTGAAGTCCTGTCCATTCTTCTCCTTTTATTTGGAGTCAAGTTGCTCAAGGCTCTATTTTCTTGGTCCTGGCCTCACTTTACAGGAAAATCTATTGTCCTATCTGTATTCAGAATGAAGTATGATTCACGCTATGGAACTCAGAGCTTGAGCTAACCCACAGCTGACAACTCTTCGTACACCTGTGGCAGTTCATATTAGAAGATATACTCTGGTGTCCCAGGTGGTATAGGGCATGCATTTCATGGGACTGGTTATTTCTAATGATATATCCTTTCATGGCATGTATTTTCACTCACTGTTTTCTTTATCCCACAGATCACTCTTCAAGCACAAACACCAGCACGGCTTCATCAGTAACCACAACTAGTTCAAGTATGTCCATGTTCTAACTCTGGCATCAGTATTTATGTGTAGTACACACAAAATGCTGGGAGCCCCAGCAGGTCAGGCAGAATCAATGGAAATGAATGAACAGTCGAGGTTTCGGGTAGAAACATTTCTTCCAGCATTTTATACGTGTTGCTCTGGACTTCCAGCATCTGCAGAATCTCTTGTGTTTATCAGTATTGATATCTGATTTTTGCTACCAGTTTTGCATGCACTCCTCAATGAATTTACATCACCTCTTACATTTTTATACCACCCCTTTGCTGTTTTGATAATGTTTGCATCTCTACTTACCACATGACTGGAACGTCCTCTACATCCTCTGAGAATCACAGCATTGAAGAGGTGATACAAAAAATTAATTCTTTTTAGGCTAAATTGGCATTTGAGAATTTTTAAAAATAAATTTCTAGGTTTGCCAGATTGAATTATCTTTGTATTATATTCATTCTAAATAACTGATAATATAATGTTTGTAAGTATATTTTGGGCACAGACCATTGCTCTTCGTTTACATCCTGTAAATGGTGCATCAGCAATGACCTTCATTAAGCTTCATTTCTAGTTTCTTGCTTAGTAAAGCCATAAAGATTACAGGGAGAAGGCAGGAGATTGGGGCTGAGAGTGAAAAGGATGAAGCATGATGAAATGGTGGAGCAGACTCGATGGGCCAAATGAATTAATTTTCCTATTCTATCTTATGGTGATAGAAATATCAGAGCAGATTTGATGGGCTGAATAGCATCATTCTGCTGTTCTCTCTTGTTGCCTTATGGTCTTAGGCTGCACGGCCTGCACTGCTCTTCCCACTGTTTTTCTTCTGACAGATCATTCAGCACTTACACCCACTAGCAGGCTTCTTCATCAGTGAACATTACGTTAACAAATGTTTCAGTATGTCCACAGTGACATATTTACATATCTGTCTTACATATTTAAAGCAATATGTTAAAAAAGCCACATGCCAAAAATGCATTGACAGCACCTAACGTTAATTTAAAGGCAGCTAATTTAGTATATTACCATACAAGTTTTGCCATGCAGACAAGTTCAGTTAAATCCTGTTGATAACTATTTGGAAGGTGAATGGTGTAAGCCATTCCATCTCAGTTCATAGTGAAGCTGAGGATGTAACTTCTATCTGTTTGGATGTTGCATGCGTCTCTGCTCATATTTCTGATCTTCCAACAGATCACTCGTCACTCACACCCACCAGCACGTCTTCTTCAGCAGTGAATACTCCGTCGGTATCAGTATCAGTAAAAGCCATGGAAGCTGTGAACATTGGCATAATCATCAGTTCAACTTCTTCACTGCAAAATCTTTCTAACATCCCTTCACACAACTATGGTTGTCTATTGACCCATTATTGTCATCTCTCCATTTTTATAAGAGCCTTCGCTTATCTGCCTCATGCTTCTCACACAATTAAATGTTTGCTATTCCATTTTCATTGTTTTAAATTCCTTCTCAGTCTCTTACTAATTTTTAGGATAACATTTTCACGCCTGCTTTCTCCCTTCTGAACATCTGCTCAGTGTCTCCTTTCCTGAGAAACTCATTTAAATAGCTTCCAATGGCTCCAGAAAATTTGTGAAGATTTTGATCCCAGCCTACTGAGGTGCAATCATTTGGCATATATATGTTTGAACTTCCCTAGACTGTTTCCAATATCCCCATAGTCTACGTCACACATTCCTGCATCATTTCTACAACCATTCATTCATCTGTACTATGTTTCTATCTCTGTACTCACTTGTCTACACAATTATGATGAATCCAAAGATATCAATGTTTGAGATCCTGCTCATAATCTCTTTCTTATTGTCTCTCTACATTACCTTGTCCTATTTTCCACCAATACTGAAAGTACTGATATGGCTCTTGACACCTGGCTATCAACTGCTCATTGATACCATCATGTTGCTGCCAAGGAGGCAACATGCTGTTTTGAAATCATGTCCAACTACCACTACAATCTTATCGAGCTATTGAAGTGTTGTCCATTTCCCTCCCTTTATTTGAAATGAACTACTTTAGGCAGTATTTTTATTGCTCTGGTCTCACATTACAGGAGAAAGTATTGTCCCATCTGTATTCAGAATGGACTGCTGATTAGGGCTATGGATGCCCTTAAAGGACCTCCCAGCTTACCTGTCTTTTCAACTTTGCATATCTAGCAATCATCCGCAGCCACTCTGGCAGCTTCTTCTTGAGCTACGGGGTGGCTATATCCTGAAATGTGGTTACCAAGATATATTCCAGAGTGTACTTGGAGCTTGAGCTAACCCAGGGTTGACAACACTTCCTGCACCCGTGGCAGTTCAGAATAGAAGAAATACTCTGGTGTCCCACGTGGTGTACGGCATACATTTAATGGGACTGGGCATTTTTAATGCTATTTCCTTCTGTGGCATGTATTTTCACTCACTGTTTTCTTTATCTCACAGACAACTCTTCACTCACATACACCAGCACGGCTTCATCAGTAAATACAACCAGTCTAAGTATGTCCATGAATAGTTCTAACTCTGACATCAGTATTTCTGTGCAACACACTCAAAATGCTGGAGGAACACAGCAGCTCAGGCAGCATCTATAGGAATGAATGAACAGTCAAGGTTTCGGGTGGAAACCCTTCTTCCAGCATTTTATACGTGCTGCTCTGGACTTCCAGCATCTGCAGAATCACTTGTGCTTATCATTATTGGTAGCACACGGTATAAATCCTATCAATATTAACTTGGATGTGTTGGGGACTGAGGGGCTTGATTCATCTCATTAAGTTGTAACCAGTTGTTTGTCACGATGTTCAATTGGTCTTACTCTTGTGGACTTTCTCCATTTGTATCTTCTTACCAAACATGGGCAATTGAAGTTATTACCTCAAAGTAGTCAGCTGAAAAGTCACATTATGAAGAGGGCCTGTCCTTTCACGTCCTCCCTTCCTGACTTCCTGAGATGCTCAAAGTATGCCACAAATATCCTGAAGGTATTTTGATGAATATGCATTGGTTGAGCAATGAAAGCATTTCTGCTCACATCTATTCCCAGAGCATAAGCCTGAGGAGAAAACAAAGGAGGCACAGTGCTGGTCTCCATTCTGTTTGGATTTGTAAGTGATTGTTGATAAAATGTTTGTCATGCAGTTGTAATATATCTCGCTGCTCATGGTTTAGTTTCTCCATTAGATCACAGCCTCTGTCCATATTTCAACCAAATAATTACTGTTATTATTTTCAAAAGGCTTGCTTGCATGAAAACTAGCCTTTCTACATGGAGCAGAATGCATTTGATGGTTCTGAGCTATAATATTAATACTTCATTTCAGGTTACATAGCTTTAGTTAGTTGTGGTTTTCCAGCCAATCACTCAGACAACTATTGGTAAGGAGATTGGTGTAAGCCATTCTTTAACAGTTTATAGCAAAGCTCATTTTTGGGGAATGTACGGTCATGCACTTTGGTAGAAGAAATAAAAACATAGACTATTTTGTAAATAGACAGAAGATTCAACGATCTGAGGTGCAAATGGTCCGTGGGAGTCCCCGTGCAGGATTCCCTAAAGATAAACTTGCCGATAGAGTTATTGATGAGGAATGCAAATTTTATGTTAGCATTTGTTTTGCGAGGATTAGAATATAAAAGCAAGGATGTAAAGCTGAGGTTTCTAAGGCATCGATCAGACAACACGTGGTATTGTGAGTCAACCTTGGACCCATCATCTATGAAAGGATGTGCTTACATTGGAGAGGGTTTAGAGGAGGTTCACGAGAATGATTTTGAGAATGAAAGGATTATCCTATCGGCAGAGTTTCATGGCTCTGTGATGGTACTCTCTGAAGTTTAGAAGAATGTCTGGGGATCTTATTGAACTACCAAATTTTGAAAAGCCTATATAGAGTAGATGTAGAGAGGATGTTTCCTATAGTAGGGGTAGTCTTGAAACAAAGGGTACAGCATTACATTGAGAATGGAAATGAAGAGGAATTTCTTCAGCCATATGGTATTGAATCTGTGGAATTCTTTGCCTCTGACACGTGTGGAACTCAGGCATTGGGTACATTTAAGGTGGAGGATAGGTTCCTGATTAGTCAAGCCATAAAGATGAAATGGTGGAGCAGACTCAATGGGCTGAATAGATTAATTCTGCTCCGATATCATATGGTCTTACGAAATGTCGGAGCACATTGGATGGGCTGAATAGATTAATTCTGCTCCGATATCATATGGTCTTACGAAATGTCGGAGCACATTGGATGGGCTGAATAGATTAATTCTGCTCCGATATCATATGGTCTTACGAAATGTCGGAGCACATTGGATGGGCTGAATAGATTAATTCTGCTCCGATATCATATGGTCTTACGAAATGTCGGAGCACATTGGATGGGCTGAATAGATTAATTCTGCTCCTGTCTCTTGTTGCCTTTTGGTCTTAGGCTGTATGGCATGCACTATTCTTCCCACTTTTTTTCTTCCGACGGATCACCCGGCACTTACAGCCACTAGCACGGCTTCTTCATCAGTGAACACTACGTTAACAAATGGTTCAATATGCCCACAGTGATAACCCAGTCTTACATACTTAAAGCAATATTTAAAGGCAGCTAGTTTAGTCCATTACTAAATGACTTTCTCTATGCAGACAAGCTCAGTTAAATCCTGTTGCTAACCATTTGGAAGGTGAATGGTGTAAGGCATTCTGTCTCAGTTCATAATGAAGCTGAGGATGTGACTTCTATCTGTTTGGATGTTACATGCAACTCTGCTCACATTTCTGATTTTCCAGCAGATCACTCGTCACTCACACCCACTGGCACGGCTTCTTCAGCAGTGAATACTTTATCGGTATCAGTAAATGCCATGGAAGCTACTAATACTGGCAAGTTCTCTCCATGCAATTTAGGAATTTTGAGTGCTCTGTACTAATTGTAATGAAAATATGCCATTACTATTAGGTAATTAAAATGTTCCAATATTAACCTCACCATTTCCACTCCTCCTTTAAGTTTTTGTTGCCCATAATATTGCCCGTAAATTTGCTCTTCAACTTCCGTCAACGGTCTCACTCCCAGCATACTTATTTTCTATAGTTATCAGTTCAGTTTCCTCACCGATCAATTTTCTAACATTCCTTCTCACAACTATGGTTGTTTATTGACCCATTATTGTTATCTTTCCATCTTTATAGCCCCCTCTCCCCAGTTCACTCGAAAGTCTATAACAATCTGTGTAGTTCTTGATCAACATACTTCGACATGTCTATCAGAGCTGTCGTTTATCTGCCTCATGCTTCTCACACCATCAAATATTTGCTATTCCATTCTCATTGTTTTAAATTCCTTACCTGTCTCTTACTAATTTTCAGGCTAAAATTTTCATGCCTGCTTTCCCCTTTCTGAACATCTGCACAGTGTCTCCTTCCCCTGACAAACTCACTTCCATAGTTTCCAATGACACCAGAAAATCTGAGAAGATTTTGATCCCAGCCTACTGAGATGCAACCCATTTGGAATGTATATGTTTCAACTTCCCCAGACTGTTCCCAATATCTCAATATCCCAATAGTGTAAAGTTCACTTTCCTGCACCATCTCTACAACCATTCATTCATCTGTACAATGTTTCTGTTTCTGTACTCACTTGTCTACACTATGGTGATGAATCAAATGATTACAACGTTTAAAGTCCTGCTCAGAATCTCTTTCTTACTGTCTCTCTACATCACCTTGTCTTATTTCCCACCTATACTGAATGCAGTAATATGAGTATTGACACCCGGCTATCAGCTGCTCAGTGATACCACTAAGATGGTTCCAAGGAAGCAACATGCTGTTTTCTAAACGTGTCTATCTGCCACAACTATCTTGTCGAGGTATAGAAGCCTTGTCCATACCACTCCCTTTATTTGGAGACGACCTTCACAAGTTACCTATTTGCATGGCACTGGCCTCACTTGACGGGAGAATTTATTGTCCCATTTGTATTTAGAATGAACTACTGTTTAAGGCTATGGATGGCCTTAAAGGACGTCCTAACCTACCTGCCTATTCAACTTTGCTTATCTAGCAATCAGCAACTGTGGTCACCAAGATGTATTCTAGAATGAACTCAGAGTTTGAGCTGACCCACAGTTGACCACACTTCCTGCACCGGTGGCAGTTCAGAATACAAGATGTACTCTGGTCTCCCAGGTTGTGTAGGGCACGCATTTCATACGACTGGGCATTTTTAATGATATTTCCTTCTGTGGCATGTATTTTCACTCACTGTTTTCTTTATCTCACAGACAACTCTTCACTCACATACACCAGCACGGCTTCATCAGTAAATACAACCAGTCTAAGTATGTCCATGAATAGTTCTAACTCTGACATCAGTATTTCTGTGCAACACACTCAAAATGCTGGAGGAACACAGCAGCTCAGGCAGCATCTATAGGAATGAATGAACAGTCAAGGTTTCGGGTGGAAACCCTTCTTCCAGCATTTTATACGTGCTGCTCTGGACTTCCAGCATCTGCAGAATCACTTGTGCTTATCATTATTGGTAGCACACGGTATAAATCCTATCAATATTAACTTGGATGTGTTGGGGACTGAGGGGCTTGATTCATCTCATTAAGTTGTAACCAGTTGTTTGTCACGATGTTCAATTGGTCTTACTCTTGTGGACTTTCTCCATTTGTATCTTCTTACCAAACATGGGCAATTGAAGTTATTACCTCAAAGTAGTCAGCTGAAAAGTCACATTATGAAGAGGGCCTGTCCTTTCACGTCCTCCCTTCCTGACTTCCTGAGATGCTCAAAGTATGCCACAAATATCCTGAAGGTATTTTGATGAATATGCATTGGTTGAGCAATGAAAGCATTTCTGCTCACATCTATTCCCAGAGCATAAGCCTGAGGAGAAAACAAAGGAGGCACAGTGCTGGTCTCCATTCTGTTTGGATTTGTAAGTGATTGTTGATAAAATGTTTGTCATGCAGTTGTAATATATCTCGCTGCTCATGGTTTAGTTTCTCCATTAGATCACAGCCTCTGTCCATATTTCAACCAAATAATTACTGTTATTATTTTCAAAAGGCTTGCTTGCATGAAAACTAGCCTTTCTACATGGAGCAGAATGCATTTGATGGTTCTGAGCTATAATATTAATACTTCATTTCAGGTTACATAGCTTTAGTTAGTTGTGGTTTTCCAGCCAATCACTCAGACAACTATTGGTAAGGAGATTGGTGTAAGCCATTCTTTAACAGTTTATAGCAAAGCTCATTTTTGGGGAATGTACGGTCATGCACTTTGGTAGAAGAAATAAAAACATAGACTATTTTGTAAATAGACAGAAGATTCAACGATCTGAGGTGCAAATGGTCCGTGGGAGTCCCCGTGCAGGATTCCCTAAAGATAAACTTGCCGATAGAGTTATTGATGAGGAATGCAAATTTTATGTTAGCATTTGTTTTGCGAGGATTAGAATATAAAAGCAAGGATGTAAAGCTGAGGTTTCTAAGGCATCGATCAGACAACACGTGGTATTGTGAGTCAACCTTGGACCCATCATCTATGAAAGGATGTGCTTACATTGGAGAGGGTTTAGAGGAGGTTCACGAGAATGATTTTGAGAATGAAAGGATTATCCTATCGGCAGAGTTTCATGGCTCTGTGATGGTACTCTCTGAAGTTTAGAAGAATGTCTGGGGATCTTATTGAACTACCAAATTTTGAAAAGCCTATATAGAGTAGATGTAGAGAGGATGTTTCCTATAGTAGGGGTAGTCTTGAAACAAAGGGTACAGCATTACATTGAGAATGGAAATGAAGAGGAATTTCTTCAGCCATATGGTATTGAATCTGTGGAATTCTTTGCCTCTGACACGTGTGGAACTCAGGCATTGGGTACATTTAAGGTGGAGGATAGGTTCCTGATTAGTCAAGCCATAAAGATGAAATGGTGGAGCAGACTCAATGGGCTGAATAGATTAATTCTGCTCCGATATCATATGGTCTTACGAAATGTCGGAGCACATTGGATGGGCTGAATAGATTAATTCTGCTCCGATATCATATGGTCTTACGAAATGTCGGAGCACATTGGATGGGCTGAATAGATTAATTCTGCTCCGATATCATATGGTCTTACGAAATGTCGGAGCACATTGGATGGGCTGAATAGATTAATTCTGCTCCGATATCATATGGTCTTACGAAATGTCGGAGCACATTGGATGGGCTGAATAGATTAATTCTGCTCCGATATCATATGGTCTTACGAAATGTCGGAGCACATTGGATGGGCTGAATAGATTAATTCTGCTCCGATATCATATGGTCTTACGAAATGTCGGAGCACATTGGATGGGCTGAATAGATTAATTCTGCTCCTGTCTCTTGTTGCCTTTTGGTCTTAGGCTGTATGGCATGCACTATTCTTCCCACTTTTTTTCTTCCGACGGATCACCCGGCACTTACAGCCACTAGCACGGCTTCTTCATCAGTGAACACTACGTTAACAAATGGTTCAATATGCCCACAGTGATAACCCAGTCTTACATACTTAAAGCAATATTTAAAGGCAGCTAGTTTAGTCCATTACTAAATGACTTTCTCTATGCAGACAAGCTCAGTTAAATCCTGTTGCTAACCATTTGGAAGGTGAATGGTGTAAGGCATTCTGTCTCAGTTCATAATGAAGCTGAGGATGTGACTTCTATCTGTTTGGATGTTACATGCAACTCTGCTCACATTTCTGATTTTCCAGCAGATCACTCGTCACTCACACCCACTGGCACGGCTTCTTCAGCAGTGAATACTTTATCGGTATCAGTAAATGCCATGGAAGCTACTAATACTGGCAAGTTCTCTCCATGCAATTTAGGAATTTTGAGTGCTCTGTACTAATTGTAATGAAAATATGCCATTACTATTAGGTAATTAAAATGTTCCAATATTAACCTCACCATTTCCACTCCTCCTTTAAGTTTTTGTTGCCCATAATATTGCCCGTAAATTTGCTCTTCAACTTCCGTCAACGGTCTCACTCCCAGCATACTTATTTTCTATAGTTATCAGTTCAGTTTCCTCACCGATCAATTTTCTAACATTCCTTCTCACAACTATGGTTGTTTATTGACCCATTATTGTTATCTTTCCATCTTTATAGCCCCCTCTCCCCAGTTCACTCGAAAGTCTATAACAATCTGTGTAGTTCTTGATCAACATACTTCGACATGTCTATCAGAGCTGTCGTTTATCTGCCTCATGCTTCTCACACCATCAAATATTTGCTATTCCATTCTCATTGTTTTAAATTCCTTACCTGTCTCTTACTAATTTTCAGGCTAAAATTTTCATGCCTGCTTTCCCCTTTCTGAACATCTGCACAGTGTCTCCTTCCCCTGACAAACTCACTTCCATAGTTTCCAATGACACCAGAAAATCTGAGAAGATTTTGATCCCAGCCTACTGAGATGCAACCCATTTGGAATGTATATGTTTCAACTTCCCCAGACTGTTCCCAATATCTCAATATCCCAATAGTGTAAAGTTCACTTTCCTGCACCATCTCTACAACCATTCATTCATCTGTACAATGTTTCTGTTTCTGTACTCACTTGTCTACACTATGGTGATGAATCAAATGATTACAACGTTTAAAGTCCTGCTCAGAATCTCTTTCTTACTGTCTCTCTACATCACCTTGTCTTATTTCCCACCTATACTGAATGCAGTAATATGAGTATTGACACCCGGCTATCAGCTGCTCAGTGATACCACTAAGATGGTTCCAAGGAAGCAACATGCTGTTTTCTAAACGTGTCTATCTGCCACAACTATCTTGTCGAGGTATAGAAGCCTTGTCCATACCACTCCCTTTATTTGGAGACGACCTTCACAAGTTACCTATTTGCATGGCACTGGCCTCACTTGACGGGAGAATTTATTGTCCCATTTGTATTTAGAATGAACTACTGTTTAAGGCTATGGATGGCCTTAAAGGACGTCCTAACCTACCTGCCTATTCAACTTTGCTTATCTAGCAATCAGCAACTGTGGTCACCAAGATGTATTCTAGAATGAACTCAGAGTTTGAGCTGACCCACAGTTGACCACACTTCCTGCACCGGTGGCAGTTCAGAATACAAGATGTACTCTGGTCTCCCAGGTTGTGTAGGGCACGCATTTCATACGACTGGGCATTTTTAATGATATTTCCTTCTGCGGCATGTATTTTCACTCACTGTTTTCTTTATCCCGCAGATCGCTCTTCACTCACATACACCAGCACGGCTTCATCAGTAAATACAACCAGTCTAAGTATGTCCATGAATAGTTCTAACTCTGACATCAGTATTTCTGTGCAACACACTCAAAATGCTGGAGGAACACAGCAGCTCAGGCAGCATCTATAGGAATGAATGAACAGTCAAGGTTTCGGGTGGAAACCCTTCTTCCAGCATTTTATACGTGCTGCTCTGGACTTCCAGCATCTGCAGAATCACTTGTGCTTATCATTATTGGTAGCACACGGTATAAATCCTATCAATATTAACTTGGATGTGTTGGGGACTGAGGGGCTTGATTCATCTCATTAAGTTGTAACCAGTTGTTTGTCACGATGTTCAATTGGTCTTACTCTTGTGGACTTTCTCCATTTGTATCTTCTTACCAAACATGGGCAATTGAAGTTATTACCTCAAAGTAGTCAGCTGAAAAGTCACATTATGAAGAGGGCCTGTCCTTTCACGTCCTCCCTTCCTGACTTCCTGAGATGCTCAAAGTATGCCACAAATATCCTGAAGGTATTTTGATGAATATGCATTGGTTGAGCAATGAAAGCATTTCTGCTCACATCTATTCCCAGAGCATAAGCCTGAGGAGAAAACAAAGGAGGCACAGTGCTGGTCTCCATTCTGTTTGGATTTGTAAGTGATTGTTGATAAAATGTTTGTCATGCAGTTGTAATATATCTCGCTGCTCATGGTTTAGTTTCTCCATTAGATCACAGCCTCTGTCCATATTTCAACCAAATAATTACTGTTATTATTTTCAAAAGGCTTGCTTGCATGAAAACTAGCCTTTCTACATGGAGCAGAATGCATTTGATGGTTCTGAGCTATAATATTAATACTTCATTTCAGGTTACATAGCTTTAGTTAGTTGTGGTTTTCCAGCCAATCACTCAGACAACTATTGGTAAGGAGATTGGTGTAAGCCATTCTTTAACAGTTTATAGCAAAGCTCATTTTTGGGGAATGTACGGTCATGCACTTTGGTAGAAGAAATAAAAACATAGACTATTTTGTAAATAGACAGAAGATTCAACGATCTGAGGTGCAAATGGTCCGTGGGAGTCCCCGTGCAGGATTCCCTAAAGATAAACTTGCCGATAGAGTTATTGATGAGGAATGCAAATTTTATGTTAGCATTTGTTTTGCGAGGATTAGAATATAAAAGCAAGGATGTAAAGCTGAGGTTTCTAAGGCATCGATCAGACAACACGTGGTATTGTGAGTCAACCTTGGACCCATCATCTATGAAAGGATGTGCTTACATTGGAGAGGGTTTAGAGGAGGTTCACGAGAATGATTTTGAGAATGAAAGGATTATCCTATCGGCAGAGTTTCATGGCTCTGTGATGGTACTCTCTGAAGTTTAGAAGAATGTCTGGGGATCTTATTGAACTACCAAATTTTGAAAAGCCTATATAGAGTAGATGTAGAGAGGATGTTTCCTATAGTAGGGGTAGTCTTGAAACAAAGGGTACAGCATTACATTGAGAATGGAAATGAAGAGGAATTTCTTCAGCCATATGGTATTGAATCTGTGGAATTCTTTGCCTCTGACACGTGTGGAACTCAGGCATTGGGTACATTTAAGGTGGAGGATAGGTTCCTGATTAGTCAAGCCATAAAGATGAAATGGTGGAGCAGACTCAATGGGCTGAATAGATTAATTCTGCTCCGATATCATATGGTCTTACGAAATGTCGGAGCACATTGGATGGGCTGAATAGATTAATTCTGCTCCGATATCATATGGTCTTACGAAATGTCGGAGCACATTGGATGGGCTGAATAGATTAATTCTGCTCCGATATCATATGGTCTTACGAAATGTCGGAGCACATTGGATGGGCTGAATAGATTAATTCTGCTCCGATATCATATGGTCTTACGAAATGTCGGAGCACATTGGATGGGCTGAATAGATTAATTCTGCTCCGATATCATATGGTCTTACGAAATGTCGGAGCACATTGGATGGGCTGAATAGATTAATTCTGCTCCGATATCATATGGTCTTACGAAATGTCGGAGCACATTGGATGGGCTGAATAGATTAATTCTGCTCCTGTCTCTTGTTGCCTTTTGGTCTTAGGCTGTATGGCATGCACTATTCTTCCCACTTTTTTTCTTCCGACGGATCACCCGGCACTTACAGCCACTAGCACGGCTTCTTCATCAGTGAACACTACGTTAACAAATGGTTCAATATGCCCACAGTGATAACCCAGTCTTACATACTTAAAGCAATATTTAAAGGCAGCTAGTTTAGTCCATTACTAAATGACTTTCTCTATGCAGACAAGCTCAGTTAAATCCTGTTGCTAACCATTTGGAAGGTGAATGGTGTAAGGCATTCTGTCTCAGTTCATAATGAAGCTGAGGATGTGACTTCTATCTGTTTGGATGTTACATGCAACTCTGCTCACATTTCTGATTTTCCAGCAGATCACTCGTCACTCACACCCACTGGCACGGCTTCTTCAGCAGTGAATACTTTATCGGTATCAGTAAATGCCATGGAAGCTACTAATACTGGCAAGTTCTCTCCATGCAATTTAGGAATTTTGAGTGCTCTGTACTAATTGTAATGAAAATATGCCATTACTATTAGGTAATTAAAATGTTCCAATATTAACCTCACCATTTCCACTCCTCCTTTAAGTTTTTGTTGCCCATAATATTGCCCGTAAATTTGCTCTTCAACTTCCGTCAACGGTCTCACTCCCAGCATACTTATTTTCTATAGTTATCAGTTCAGTTTCCTCACCGATCAATTTTCTAACATTCCTTCTCACAACTATGGTTGTTTATTGACCCATTATTGTTATCTTTCCATCTTTATAGCCCCCTCTCCCCAGTTCACTCGAAAGTCTATAACAATCTGTGTAGTTCTTGATCAACATACTTCGACATGTCTATCAGAGCTGTCGTTTATCTGCCTCATGCTTCTCACACCATCAAATATTTGCTATTCCATTCTCATTGTTTTAAATTCCTTACCTGTCTCTTACTAATTTTCAGGCTAAAATTTTCATGCCTGCTTTCCCCTTTCTGAACATCTGCACAGTGTCTCCTTCCCCTGACAAACTCACTTCCATAGTTTCCAATGACACCAGAAAATCTGAGAAGATTTTGATCCCAGCCTACTGAGATGCAACCCATTTGGAATGTATATGTTTCAACTTCCCCAGACTGTTCCCAATATCTCAATATCCCAATAGTGTAAAGTTCACTTTCCTGCACCATCTCTACAACCATTCATTCATCTGTACAATGTTTCTGTTTCTGTACTCACTTGTCTACACTATGGTGATGAATCAAATGATTACAACGTTTAAAGTCCTGCTCAGAATCTCTTTCTTACTGTCTCTCTACATCACCTTGTCTTATTTCCCACCTATACTGAATGCAGTAATATGAGTATTGACACCCGGCTATCAGCTGCTCAGTGATACCACTAAGATGGTTCCAAGGAAGCAACATGCTGTTTTCTAAACGTGTCTATCTGCCACAACTATCTTGTCGAGGTATAGAAGCCTTGTCCATACCACTCCCTTTATTTGGAGACGACCTTCACAAGTTACCTATTTGCATGGCACTGGCCTCACTTGACGGGAGAATTTATTGTCCCATTTGTATTTAGAATGAACTACTGTTTAAGGCTATGGATGGCCTTAAAGGACGTCCTAACCTACCTGCCTATTCAACTTTGCTTATCTAGCAATCAGCAACTGTGGTCACCAAGATGTATTCTAGAATGAACTCAGAGTTTGAGCTGACCCACAGTTGACCACACTTCCTGCACCGGTGGCAGTTCAGAATACAAGATGTACTCTGGTCTCCCAGGTTGTGTAGGGCACGCATTTCATACGACTGGGCATTTTTAATGATATTTCCTTCTGCGGCATGTATTTTCACTCACTGTTTTCTTTATCCCGCAGATCGCTCTTCACTCACATACACCAGCACGGCTTCATCAGTAAATACAACCAGTCTAAGTATGTCCATGAATAGTTCTAACTCTGACATCAGTATTTCTGTGCAACACACTCAAAATGCTGGAGGAACACAGCAGCTCAGGCAGCATCTATAGGAATGAATGAACAGTCAAGGTTTCGGGTGGAAACCCTTCTTCCAGCATTTTATACGTGCTGCTCTGGACTTCCAGCATCTGCAGAATCACTTGTGCTTATCATTATTGGTAGCACACGGTATAAATCCTATCAATATTAACTTGGATGTGTTGGGGACTGAGGGGCTTGATTCATCTCATTAAGTTGTAACCAGTTGTTTGTCACGATGTTCAATTGGTCTTACTCTTGTGGACTTTCTCCATTTGTATCTTCTTACCAAACATGGGCAATTGAAGTTATTACCTCAAAGTAGTCAGCTGAAAAGTCACATTATGAAGAGGGCCTGTCCTTTCACGTCCTCCCTTCCTGACTTCCTGAGATGCTCAAAGTATGCCACAAATATCCTGAAGGTATTTTGATGAATATGCATTGGTTGAGCAATGAAAGCATTTCTGCTCACATCTATTCCCAGAGCATAAGCCTGAGGAGAAAACAAAGGAGGCACAGTGCTGGTCTCCATTCTGTTTGGATTTGTAAGTGATTGTTGATAAAATGTTTGTCATGCAGTTGTAATATATCTCGCTGCTCATGGTTTAGTTTCTCCATTAGATCACAGCCTCTGTCCATATTTCAACCAAATAATTACTGTTATTATTTTCAAAAGGCTTGCTTGCATGAAAACTAGCCTTTCTACATGGAGCAGAATGCATTTGATGGTTCTGAGCTATAATATTAATACTTCATTTCAGGTTACATAGCTTTAGTTAGTTGTGGTTTTCCAGCCAATCACTCAGACAACTATTGGTAAGGAGATTGGTGTAAGCCATTCTTTAACAGTTTATAGCAAAGCTCATTTTTGGGGAATGTACGGTCATGCACTTTGGTAGAAGAAATAAAAACATAGACTATTTTGTAAATAGACAGAAGATTCAACGATCTGAGGTGCAAATGGTCCGTGGGAGTCCCCGTGCAGGATTCCCTAAAGATAAACTTGCCGATAGAGTTATTGATGAGGAATGCAAATTTTATGTTAGCATTTGTTTTGCGAGGATTAGAATATAAAAGCAAGGATGTAAAGCTGAGGTTTCTAAGGCATCGATCAGACAACACGTGGTATTGTGAGTCAACCTTGGACCCATCATCTATGAAAGGATGTGCTTACATTGGAGAGGGTTTAGAGGAGGTTCACGAGAATGATTTTGAGAATGAAAGGATTATCCTATCGGCAGAGTTTCATGGCTCTGTGATGGTACTCTCTGAAGTTTAGAAGAATGTCTGGGGATCTTATTGAACTACCAAATTTTGAAAAGCCTATATAGAGTAGATGTAGAGAGGATGTTTCCTATAGTAGGGGTAGTCTTGAAACAAAGGGTACAGCATTACATTGAGAATGGAAATGAAGAGGAATTTCTTCAGCCATATGGTATTGAATCTGTGGAATTCTTTGCCTCTGACACGTGTGGAACTCAGGCATTGGGTACATTTAAGGTGGAGGATAGGTTCCTGATTAGTCAAGCCATAAAGATGAAATGGTGGAGCAGACTCAATGGGCTGAATAGATTAATTCTGCTCCGATATCATATGGTCTTACGAAATGTCGGAGCACATTGGATGGGCTGAATAGATTAATTCTGCTCCGATATCATATGGTCTTACGAAATGTCGGAGCACATTGGATGGGCTGAATAGATTAATTCTGCTCCGATATCATATGGTCTTACGAAATGTCGGAGCACATTGGATGGGCTGAATAGATTAATTCTGCTCCGATATCATATGGTCTTACGAAATGTCGGAGCACATTGGATGGGCTGAATAGATTAATTCTGCTCCGATATCATATGGTCTTACGAAATGTCGGAGCACATTGGATGGGCTGAATAGATTAATTCTGCTCCGATATCATATGGTCTTACGAAATGTCGGAGCACATTGGATGGGCTGAATAGATTAATTCTGCTCCTGTCTCTTGTTGCCTTTTGGTCTTAGGCTGTATGGCATGCACTATTCTTCCCACTTTTTTTCTTCCGACGGATCACCCGGCACTTACAGCCACTAGCACGGCTTCTTCATCAGTGAACACTACGTTAACAAATGGTTCAATATGCCCACAGTGATAACCCAGTCTTACATACTTAAAGCAATATTTAAAGGCAGCTAGTTTAGTCCATTACTAAATGACTTTCTCTATGCAGACAAGCTCAGTTAAATCCTGTTGCTAACCATTTGGAAGGTGAATGGTGTAAGGCATTCTGTCTCAGTTCATAATGAAGCTGAGGATGTGACTTCTATCTGTTTGGATGTTACATGCAACTCTGCTCACATTTCTGATTTTCCAGCAGATCACTCGTCACTCACACCCACTGGCACGGCTTCTTCAGCAGTGAATACTTTATCGGTATCAGTAAATGCCATGGAAGCTACTAATACTGGCAAGTTCTCTCCATGCAATTTAGGAATTTTGAGTGCTCTGTACTAATTGTAATGAAAATATGCCATTACTATTAGGTAATTAAAATGTTCCAATATTAACCTCACCATTTCCACTCCTCCTTTAAGTTTTTGTTGCCCATAATATTGCCCGTAAATTTGCTCTTCTACTTCCGTCAACGGTCTCACTCCCAGCATACTTATTTTCTATAGTTATCAGTTCAGTTTCCTCACCGATCAATTTTCTAACATTCCTTCTCACAACTATGGTTGTTTATTGACCCATTATTGTTATCTTTCCATCTTTATAGCCCCCTCTCCCTAGTTCACTCGAAAGTCTATAACAATCTGTGTAGTTCTTGATCAACATACTTCGACATGTCTATCAGAGCTGTCGTTTATCTGCCTCATGCTTCTCACACCATCAAATATTTGCTATTCCATTCTCATTGTTTTAAATTCCTTACCTGTCTCTTACTAATTTTCAGGCTAAAATTTTCATGCCTGCTTTCCCCTTTCTGAACATCTGCACAGTGTCTCCTTCCCCTGACAAACTCACTTCCATAGTTTCCAATGACACCAGAAAATCTGAGAAGATTTTGATCCCAGCCTACTGAGATGCAACCCATTTGGCATGTATATGTTTCAACTTCCCCAGACTGTTCCCAATATCTCAATATCCCAATAGTGTAAAGCTCACTTTCCTGCACCATCTCTACAACCATTCATTCATCTGTACAATGTTTCTGTTTCTGTACTCACTTGTCTACACTATGGTGATGAATCAAATGATTACAACGTTTAAAGTCCTGCTCAGAATCTCTTTCTTACTGTCTCTCTACATCACCTTGTCTTATTTCCCACCTATACTGAATGCAGTAATATGAGTATTGACACCCGGCTATCAGCTGCTCAGTGATACCACTAAGATGGTTCCAAGGAAGCAACATGCTGTTTTCTAAACGTGTCTATCTGCCACAACTATCTTGTCGAGGTATAGAAGCCTTGTCCATACCACTCCCTTTATTTGGAGACGACCTTCACAAGTTACCTATTTGCATGGCACTGGCCTCACTTGACGGGAGAATTTATTGTCCCATTTGTATTTAGAATGAACTACTGTTTAAGGCTATGGATGCCCTTAAAGGACGTCCTAACCTACCTGCCTATTCAACTTTGCTTATCTAGCAATCACCAGCTGTGGTCACCAAGATGTATTCTAGAATGAACTCAGAGTTTGAGCTGACCCACAGTTGACCACACTTCCTGCACCGGTGGCAGTTCAGAATACAAGATGTACTCTGGTCTCCCAGGTTGTGTAGGGCACGCATTTCATACGACTGGGCATTTTTAATGATATTTCCTTCTGCGGCATGTATTTTCACTCACTGTTTTCTTTATCCCGCAGATCGCTCTTCACTCACATACACCAGCACGGCTTCATCAGTAGATACAACCAGTCTAAGTATGTCCATGAATAGTTCTAACTCTGACATCAGTATTTCTGTGCAACACACTCAAAATGCTGGAGGAACACAGCAGCTCAGGCAGCATCTATGGAAGTGAATGAACAGTCAAGGCTTCGGGTGCAATCTCTTCTTCCAGCATTTTATATGTGTTGCTCTGGACTTTCAGCATCTGCAGAAACTCGTGTGTGTATTAGTATTGATGTCCGATTTTTGCTACCAGTTTTGCATGCACTCCTCAATGAATTTACATCACCTCTAACCTTTTTATACCACCCCCTTGTTGTTTTGATAATGTTTGCATCTCTATTTACCATATGAATGGAACATCCTCTATATCCTTTAAGAATTATTGTATTCCAGAGGTGATTCAAGAAAACAAATTCTTGAAAATTATTTTAAATACATTTCAAGGCTTGCTGGATTGAATTATCATGATGCTATGTTCATTGTAAATGACTGATTATATAATGTTTATAAGTATACTTCAGGTAAACATCTTTACTCATGGGTCAGATTACTCTTCATTTACATCCTGCTCAATGGCTCCATCAGCAATGACCTTCATTAAGCTTCATTTATATTTGTTGAAACACATCTTCTTGTTTTGGTACCACAAGTTATACATCCTCTAGTGCACTGACTCAGATGTGTTGTGGTCTGAGGAGCCTGTTTCATCTCACTAAGTTGTAACCAGATGATTCTCATAATTTTCTAATGGTCTTACTCTTGTAGACTTTCTCCATTTGTATCTTCTTACCAAACATGGGCAATTGAAGTTATTACCTCAAGGCACTCTGGTAGAAAGACCCCTTATGTATAGCAGGCTTGTCCTTTAACTTCCTCCCTTCCTGATATCCTGAGACACCCATAGTGTGCAATAGATATCCTAAAAGTATTTTGATGAATAGTGCATTGGTTCAGCAATGAAAGCATTTCTGCTCACATCTATTTCCAGAACATAAGCCTGAGGAGAAATCAAAGGAGATCTGTTGTGCTGGTCTCCATTCTGTTTGGAATTGTCAGTGATTGTTGATAAAATGCTTGTTTGTGCAATTGTAATATATCTCGCTGCTCATTGTTTAGTTTCTCAATTAAATCACAGCCTTTGTCCATAATCCAACCAGAATAAATTACTGACATTATTTTCAAAAGACTTGCTCGCATGAAAATTCACCTTTCTCCATGGTGCACCACACGCATTTGGTGGGTCTGAGTCATCATTTAAATATTTCATTGCAGGTTATGTAGCTTTAGTTAGTTTTGGTCTTCCGGTCCATCACTCAGTCCACTATTTGTAAAGAGATTGGCGTAAGCCATTCTCTAACAGTATATAGCAAAACTTGGTGTTGGGAAGTGTATGGTCATGCACTTTAGTAGAAGAAATAAAAGCATAGACTATTTTATAAATGGCCAGAAAAGTCAAAGATCTGAGGTGCAAGTCCTCGTGCAGGACTCCCTAAAGGCTAACTTGCAGATTGAGTCAGCGGTGAGGAATGCAAAAGCAATGTTAGCATTTATTTTGGGAGGATTGGAATATAAAAGCAATATAAAAATGCTGAAGTTTTGTAAGGTATTGGTCAGACAACAATTATACTATTGTGCGCAGCTTTGGACCCCTTATCTAAGAAAGTATTTGCTTACATTGTAGAGGGTTCAGAGGAGGTTCACGAGAATGAATTTGAAAATGAAAGGGTTATTATATGAGTAGTGTTTCATGGCTCTGTGATGGTACTCATTGAAATTCAGAAGAATGGGGGGGTCTCATTGAACGCGATCAAATTTTGAATGGCCACATAAAGTACATGTAGAGAGGATGTTTCCTATAGTGGTGGAGTCTAGAAGCAAAGGGTACAGCCTCAGAAGAGAGGGACATTCATTTAGAATGGAGATGATGAGGAATTTCTTCAGCCAGTTGATTGTGAATCTGTGGAATTCATTGCCACAGCTGTGGAGGCCATGTCACTGGGTGTATTTAAGGTTGAGTTTGATAGGTTCTTCATTAGTCAAGCCATGAAGATTACAGATAGAAACCAGGAGATTGGGGCTGAAACAGAAAAAGATCAGCCATGATGAAATGGCGGCGCAGACTCAATGTCCCAGATGACTTAATTCTGCCCCAAATCTTATCGTCTTATGAAGTGTCAGAGCAAATTTGATGGGCTGAATAGCCTTATTCTGGTCCTATTTCTTGTGGCCTTATGGTCTTAGGCTGTATGGCATGCACTATTCTTCCCACATTTTTTCTTCCGACAGATCATTCAGCACTTACAGGCACTAGCACGGCTTCTTCATCAGTGAACACTAGATTAACAAATGGTTCAATATGTCCACAGTGATAACCCAGTCTTACATACTTAAAGTAATATGTTAACAAATTGCATGCCTAAAATCCATTGACAGCACCTGACATTAATTAAAAGGCAGCTAAATTAGTCTATTTCCATATAACTCTCTTATTGCAGACAAGCTCAGTTAAATCCTGTTGCTAACCATTTGGAAGGTGAATGGTGTAAGGCATTCCGTCTCAGTTCATAATGAAGCTGAGGATGTGACTTCTATCTGTTTGGATGTTACATGCAACTCTGCTCACATTTCTGATTTTCCAGCAGATCACTCGTCACTCACACCCACTGGCACGGCTTCTTCAGCAGTGAATACTTTATCGGTATCAGTAAATGCCATGGAAGCTACTATTACTGGCAAGTTCTCTCCATGCAATTTAGGAATTTTGAGTGCCCTGTACTAATTGTAATGAAAATATACCATTAATATTAGGTAATTAAAATGTTCCAATATTAACCTCACCATTTCCACTCCTCCCTGATGTTTTTCTGTTGCTCATAACTTTGCCGATAAATATGCACTTCAATTTCCCTCGACAGTCTCACTCACAGCATGCCTTTTTCCCCCTGTTATCAGGTCACCTTCCTCACCGATTGTCTTTCTAACATCTCTTCTTACAACTATGATTGTTTATTAACCCATTATTGTCATCTCTCCATCTTTATACGCTCCCCCCAATTCCCTCATAAAGTCTATATAACCATCTGTGTTGTTCTTGATTGCCATACTTCCACAGGGAGATCAGAGCCTTCGCTTATCTGCCTCATGCTTCTTACAACATTAAATATTTGCCATCCCATTTTGCTCATTTTAAATTCCTTAGCAGGCTTTTACTCATTTTCAGGATGACATTTTCAAGGCTGCTTTCTCCTTTCTCAGCATCTGTTCAGTATCTTCTTCTCTGACAAACTTATGTAAATAGTTTCCAATGACACCAGAAAGTTTGTGAAGATTTTGATCCCAACCTACTGAGATGCAACCCATTTGGCATGTATATGTTTCAACTTCCCCAGACTGTTCCCAATATCTCAATATCCTGATAGTGACAACTTTTGATAGCAATTGCTAATAAATATCCTTCACATGCGATAATGCTGTGAACCAGAAAAGAACAAAATTGTTTGAAAGACAACTAACATATCCAGTCTCGAAACCAGAAAGTTAATCTTTGAGAAGCATGTTTAGCCAGCTAATTAAGAACATCCAATTGTGGTTTATATGTAGGGAAATAGACACTTTTCCATTCATTTACTCAAAAAATTTAAAAATTGTGAAATTCAAAAATTGTGAAGGGGTAAAGAGCCTTGGGTTCGATGAACACCTTGTCCTGTTATTCTTTGTTTTAAATTGAGATGTGTCAAGACTTTATTCTGATATTTTTGAACTTCATTTTTAAAGCAAACTTTATCCAAATTGGAGAAATGTTCATTAGAAACAGAAAATCCGATGTTCAACTCATTAGAAGCAAATACTGAAGAGTGCAATCCCCGACAAATCAAATTTGGATGGGAAATGGACAAAATCCAAGTCTTACCTTAGCAGGCCGCTACTTCACATCACAATAAATATCCAGGTTACAAATGGAGAAATATATGGCACATCATCCTATCAGAAAATTGTTAGGTTTTGAGAATGCCTGTGTATTTTTATGTCATTGGTACATTTATTAACACCAACCATTACTCTTTGGCTCTTCCAACAGATTTCACAGCACCCAGCACTTCTGGCACCAGCGCAACAGCAGCAGCTACTCAGTTCAAAGGAACCTCAGCAGGCACGCTCTACTTTCTTACTTGGTCACTGAAGTGGGTACTTCTCCCACAGAACCAATTACGCAGCACCTGACTGGCACCAACTGAGCAATCACATCAAGCTATGAAGCAAAGCATCATAGCCATGTTATCACAGTTAAACATCTCATGGCATTTGACAGAAGACAAAAAAATGTTGGAGATATTAAGGGCATTTTCAGTGACGTGATCACCATTCTGCTCTAGAGAGTAGTATGGAACTAAGAAAGGACAAATGCAGAGAGCTTAAGGGAAAGGATTCCAGACTTTTGACAGCTGAACTTGTAGTAATAGAAATGGAGAATGAATGAACTGAAGATGAAGAGCAGAATATTCAAGAATAGGGTGGGGTGGACAATTGAAGAGAAAATGAATCGGGAACATATTTTAACCTATGAGTTCATATAAGTCTTGGAGAAGCTATGAGATGTGTGAATGATGCTAAATCCCTGTTAAAATGTGACTATCAGAATAAAGAATGCTTAAAATTGTGGAGATCAGAAGATAAGTAGCTTATCAGTAACAAATCAGAATGGTCAATTATAAGGTAGCATAGCTATGAAAGATGGCTTCAGCAGAAAATGAGATGAAGGCGGGAAGAAAATGTTAAAATGTAGGCTATTTTAGTAATAAGTTAAATATGGACTTCTAAACACTTCCTAGATTAAAATTGAACATCAAGTTTGTGAATGATTTAGGAGAGGAATGCACTGCATGACTAGGAAATGAAAATATCAAATTCATTGACCAATTTCAATGGTTTTGTACTTCCCAATTCTTGAAAGAAAGTTCTGCCCACCAGCTCTGCATGATGGACAGGCAATCATTTTATTCCCATACAGCACTTATCAATGATTTTTCATGTTTATAAATGTTCTCTTCTTTTCACTACAAGAAAGTAGGGCTAGCTTGATTCAATGTTATAAAAATAGAATATTGGTATTACTTTGCCTATATCTGTCAATGTTTCTGGTATAATGGTACATAGATATTTTATGGTGAAATTTATACTGATTCTAATGTTTGAAAAGAAAGGTTCTTGGTACAAAATGGAAGTCCTTAACCTATTACTGTAAAAGAACTGCCTTGAAACTTGATTAACAAAACACCACTCCATTCAATCCATTGATAACATCAACAGCAATTTTCCTGCACATTGTAATACCACAACATACCTAACTAGGGTTACAGGAACTCCTGGTATCTTTGTTAAAAGATTTAACAAAGTTGAAGTTTAGTTTTGGTCACCTACCTACAGGAAAGATGTGAACAAGGTTGCAAGAGATCAGAGAAAATTTACAAGGATATTGCCAGGTCTGGAGGACCTGAGTTATAAGGAAAGATTGAAAAAATCAGGAGACAGGGGAGATTTGATAGAGGTGCACAAAATTATGAGGGGTCCAGATAGAATAAATGCAAGCAGACTATTTCCACTGAGGTAGGATGAGACTGCAAGCAGAGGTCATGGATTAAGGGTGAAAGGTTTAAGGGGAACATGAAGAGAAACTTCAATCAGAGGGTGATCAGAGTGTGGAATGAGCTGTCAGCACAAGTGGTGCATGCAAGCTCGATTTCAGTTTCAATGGTTTTGGCACGGACTACATGGGCTGAAGGGCCTGTTTCTGTACCGTGCTCCTCTATGACTCCTTCACTTATAATCAAATTATATTTCAAAATACAATGTTCCTCAAATTTAAGGTCTATGGTAGGTAGCTTAAATGATGGTCTGATGCCTAAATGCAGGAATTGTCGGTGGCTCATCTGGCAATCTGAGTTACCAAGGGGACTAGCAATAAAATGTGGGTGGTCTGTAGAGGTACGAATCCTGATTTTAAATCAGTTTATGTCCTAATGGGTGGAGATTTCCAGTAAAATACGTTGAGATGCATTCAAGTATTCCAAACCTGCAGGAACCAATATTTGCCTTTAAGCTTCATTCACAATCCTGTGGATGTTTAGATGTTTACAAACCTTGATGATGCCAGCCTACGATGAAGCTGAATCAGGTTATGTAGGCATGGGAGGCAAATCAAGCAGAGTTTATTGTCCTGTGAACAAATATGGTGAGGTACAGGTTCAATGATGGAGTGATGGAAGTGTGTGGACCTCTGGAAAATGACACTGGAATGATAGTGATGGGGAGAGGGGGGTCAAAGAAAAGGAGAATTAAACTTATATGTATTTTGCAGTCAGCCTTCACCGTGGGATACCCTAGCAGAATGCAGATTTGCAGAAGTGTCAGGGGTTAGAAGTGAATCCCATTACTATTAACAAGGAGAAGGTGCTGGAAAACTAAAAGGTCTGAAGGTAGATAAATCACATGAATGAGTTGGACTACATCCCAGAGTTCTGAAAGAGGAAGCTGAAGTGCTTGTGGGGGCATTAGTAATGATCTTTCAGGAATCAGCAGATTCTGGAATGGTTCCAAGGACTGGAAAATTGCAAATGTCACTCCACTCATTAAGAAGGGAGGGA
Organism: Hemitrygon akajei; assembly: GCF_048418815.1. Classification (NCBI taxonomy): domain Eukaryota; kingdom Metazoa; phylum Chordata; class Chondrichthyes; order Myliobatiformes; family Dasyatidae; genus Hemitrygon; species Hemitrygon akajei. The sequence goes on along the minus strand of NC_133135.1, from coordinate 71,410,412 downwards.
ATGTTGGAATTCTTTGAGGAAATAACAGGCAGGACAGACAAAGTGAGTGATTGTTGTTTATTTGGACTTCGGAGTCCTTGTGCAGGATTCCCTAAAAATTAATTTGCAGGGTGAGTCGGTCGTAAGGAAAGCAAATGCAATATTAGTATTCACTTTGAGAGGACTAGGATACAAAAACAAGGATGTAATGCTGAAACTTTATAAGGGATTGGTCTGACCACATTTGGAGTACTGTGAGCAATTTTGGGCCCCATATCTAAGAAAGGATGTGTTGGCCTTGGAGAGGGTCCAGAGGAGGTTCATGAAAATTATCCCAGAAATGAAAGGGTTAACACATGAGCAATTGGTTTCTCTGGGCCTGTACTCACTGGAGTTTAGAAGAATGAGGGGGATTTCACTGAAACCCACTGAACATTGAAAGGTTTAGATGTTGTGGATGTGGAGAGGATGTTTCCTATAGCTGGAAACTCTAGGACCAGAGGGCACAGCCTCAAAACTGAGGGACGTCCATTTAGAACAGAGATGAGTAAAAATTTATTTCAGCTGATCGTGGTGAATCTGTGGGATTCATTGCCGCAGACAGCTGTGCCGGCCAGTTCATTGAGCATGTTTAAGGCCGAGGTTCATTGGTTCTTGATTAATCAGGGCATCAAAGTCTACAGGGAAAATGCAGGAGAATAGAGTTGAGAGGGATAATAAATCAGCTATGATGGAATGGCAGAGCAGACTCGATGGGCTGAGTGGCCTAATTCTGCATCTATGTTTTATGGTCTTATGACTGCAGTTTGTCAAATCCACAAAACTCACCATTGCCATGTGACTCCCACAAAAGCAACTCCACCAGAACATCAGGCACATGAAAGGCACATCACCTGTAAATTCTCTTCTGGATCACATATCAGATTTGGAAGTATCTTCACTTTTTTAGCATTGCTGGTTCTACATCATGCAATTCCCAGTACACTGTTCTGAGTATTGTCCTCGAGGGCAACATGAGTTCAAGATTGTGCTTCAGAAGCACCTTCACAAAATCCTGGCCTTGCCAATGATAACTACATCCTAAGACATTAAAACAAATCAAGGTGCCCTGGGATGTCAATAAATGAATCACTGGCTACAGGATATCCATCTAAATGCAGTATTAACGGAGTTAGCCCATTTAAGTTTAGTCATTAGCCACCACTAAGATCTTGGTGATAGAGGATTAAACAATAGCAGTAGCAGTGAACATCAACTGTTTGTATAGCCACCGATAGTTGTTTGTTTAAACCTGGGAGAATTGAATTTTGAGGATGATGTGAATTGTTACTTCATTGATGGCGAAGGACAAAAATTGTTTTGATAGATATGGAGCCATAACTTACATAAATATTTAAAGTATACTATCATTCAGAGATTTTATCAAGATCCAGATAAGAGGAAGCTATGAGACAAAGTGTATGTTTTCTATTGCTGTGTAGTAATGCTGTTGTCATTGGAGATGGTCAGAATCTAAGAGGCTAAACTGATACTTGTTACTTATTTAGTTATAAATTACCCCTTTTTAGTTTATAATGTGATTGTTTTTAAGCAAATTGGTTTTAATCTCATTTTAGGTTTGAAAGTAAAATTTTCCCTTTCTCTGTTACTGAGCTAAACTTTTTCAGTCAGGCAGTCTGTGTTTGAAGGCTCCATTTTATTACATGATCGCTATCCAAGCATGTTGCTAAATGATAGCTGGTATGAAATATATTTTCTTCAGATATGTGCATATTCACTTAACTACTTTGATCTTTCTGCAGGCACAAGTAACACCACAATCGCAGGCTCCAAAACATCAGTGCCTACTACATCCACTCCCAGCACAACAGGCCAAAGTACGTTATAGAAAAGCCACTTTGCATTTGGCACGGCACATAATGAACAAGCAGACTTTGCACTTGCACTCCTGGTGCCATTGTTGAATGTAGAGTGTTTCATTTGTTAACTGAGTTTGCACCTGCAAACAACACAAACGTTTTGAATCCTGAAGTCCTGACAGAAAAGGTCAGACATAAGACATCAGGCTTGAATTGTTAGAAAAAAGCATTTTCTAGAAAGTCATGGGTATTTTTCCTATGTTCTGTTGCCACCTTTGATGGTTTCTTTAAATGAGAGGGTGATTGGTTTTTGAGGATGAAGTGTGTTGCCCGAAATCATCCAAAATTGCATTGATTTGGAAAAATCCAGCAAAAATTTGGTCTGTAATATAGTAAAAATTCCAGCTGCTCAAAAAATCCTACCTTCAAACTTATTGTAGTTACTACTCTGTAAGCTTGGCCCATATGAAAGGAATGTAATGTGTTTGTATTAAAACTGCCAGATGTAGATGATGTACTTATGTTTGAGGGATAATTCAATTTTGTAACATACTGTAATCTGTTTTTAATTTCAGCTAACGGAACGCATTGTGGTAAGAAAAATTTTAATATTTCTGAACAAAGAAAATGTGGATTAGTTGAGGTGGGATCTATTAGTTATTCTAAAACTTTATTTATTTGCAGTTTTTCTGCTGTTACACTATCTATATTTTGGCACATCATGTTTTGGCCTTTCCTCATTATAAACTGACAACATGTCATTTTTATTACCTAAAAGAATTTGAGAAAACTATAATTAATGTAGAAACATCTAAGATACAATTTCAGATGTACTGCTCCCAGATTTGGAAAGGACAGGTCATTAGCAACAGCCTCATCCAAAGTTTTCATATCAGAAATGGTGGCCTGTTATGCTCCATAAATCAGTAGGAGTATTGTTGAGTTACTGGTCTATCAGTTAGACGTCTTGAAAATATCTCTGAAATCTCACTATAGGAAACCTGGGAGTTTTTAACTTGACTAATTAAATGTAAAATAAGATATATATAAATTTCTCTTCAAATAAAAAAAACTCATGTTGTTGCACATGACAGACAAGAGAAAGCTTCCCATCTCTTTGAGCCCGCAGTGATTAGTAAGATCATGGCTGATGTGATTGAAACTCCAACGCCACAATCCAACCCCACCACCTTTCTAACCAGCTCCCATAACCTTTCCATAGTAAATGGCAACTGTAGTTAATCCAAGCACAGCAACACACCTGACTTAAGGCAAAGTTTCCATGATTAAGAAGTAGAGGGAAGGCACAGAAGTCCAGAAATGCCCCTGTCTGTACAATCCTCTGCTCTGGGGGGGGGGGGGGGGGGTAATCAGTGTACAACATCAACTGAATTACTCCAGTCCCAGTTGTCAGAAACTAAATAATTCATAGTCTATCCTTTTTTAAGAATGTATTTGTTAATAGGCTATGGCCATCACTGGCAGTTACTTCCTCTTCTATCCAAACAGGAAGGTTACAGTATTGTGGCATAAACTGATAGGGTTTTCAGGAATGCTCAATAATCTCATTGAATTAAAAAGTTCTTTCTGTGATTTAGTGTGTAAAGAAAAGTAATTGCTCTTTCAGATCTATTTCATAAAATGTAATATTTTATTGGCTAACATGATGAGTTACGACTGTATGTTCCAAAATAAAATGTATGATTTTTCTTTCAGAAAATTATGAAATTAACTGTATTGTAAGTCAAGTGATAGAAGCAAACATCATAATGATCATCAGCTACAACATCAGTGAAAGTGTAACAGTAACTATTCGGAATAAAAGCTACGATCTTAGTTCAAATAACAGCATGAAGGAAATAATTATTGAAAATCTTGATCTCTGTACTCCTTATGACCTCTCGGTAACAGTGAATGAAAAGTGCCCTAAATTTTGTAAAAATACAACTGCCACAATAGAACCTTGGAATGGTAAGTATTGAGTAATATGCTTCAATTTAATGCAAATTAACAATTTCCAAGTTCAAACATCAGAGACAAAGTGGAGTGCTGATTGGGGTATTATTCTGATTCTTGGTCTACAATAGCAGTGTCTGCAGAGATTAGTGCTGAGACCTCTTGTATTTTATGACATATATAAATTACTTGGACAAAAATATAGATGAGTTGTTTTGTAAGTTTGCAGAAGACACAAAAATTAGAGGAGTTGTGGATAGTATGGAAGGCTGTCAAGCATTATAGTAAGATATAGATCAATTGAAAAAACGGGTTGTCAAAGGGCAGTGGATTTCAATCTGAAAATATCTGAGATGTTGCATGTTGGGAGATCAAGTACAAGATTTACTATAGTAAATGGCAGGACCCTTGGGGACACTGATGCACAGAGGGATCATAGCTCCTTTGAAGTGGCAACAGAAGTATACAGGATGGTAAAGAAGGTGAATGGCATACTTGCCTTTATCAGTTGGGCAATTGAAGATTAAAGTTGGGAAGATGTGTTGCAGCTGTTTAAAACTTTGTTTTGGCCACATTTGGAGTATTGTGCACCATTTGATTGCTGCTTTACAGAAAGGGATTGAAGGCTTTGGAGAGGGTGCAGAAGGTATTCACTAAGGATTTGTCTGTATTAGAGAGTATTAGCAGTAAGGAAAGGTTGGACAGACCTGGATTGTTTCCCCTAGAGCACTGGAGCCAGGAGGAACTATATAAAATTATGAGAGACAAAGATCAAGGTGTAGAAACAGAAATATTTTTTCCATGGTAGAAATGTCATATATTAACAGATGTAGCTTTAAAATGAAAGAAAGAACGTTTAAAGGAGATTGGTGAGAAAATTTTCTTACACAAGAGGGTGGTATATTCTTGCAGCACAGTGCTGGGAGAGCTGATGGAAATAGATACCACAGCAACATGGAAGAGGCACATGCACAGGAACAGAATGGAAGGAGATAAATCATGTGCAGGCAAATGTGATGAGTTTCCGTTGGGATGGTGGTTGTCACTGACATAATGAGCTGAAGAGCCTGTTCTTGTGTCCTCTATTCTAACTATTGTTTTTAGGGATTTTAATTCACAATGCACGTACTTGCTAGTCTTCAAAAACTGTATTGCTAACTTAATAAAATATGAAGTAAACATATGTTGCAAATGTGAAAGAACAATTTTAAACATTTTAAATATTTATATTCAAAAGTTTATGGTTTTAAATGCTTTTGTAGAGTGTGATTAATTTATTAGTAACCATTATTTACAATATCTTTTCAAGGTTTTGACTTTGGTATTACCCAAAAACAGTCTTACTTCTTATTCTATGAAACCCCAAATATGGAAAAATGCAATTTTACTTGGAAATGTGAAAATGGTAATTATAACATGATTCATATATCATTTACTATGATAGTTTTTGTTGTTCTTAGTCCAAACATAAACACCTATGGGTGATCTTTTTGCAATGAAGCAAGATTAGAATCCATCTGAGTGGATTTCTTGTAAATAGTTCTATAATAGAAAATGAAGGTTTTATATGTATATGACATCTTACATGATCTCAAGCCTCAGTCAGTTAAGCACTACTTAAGTGTATTATTGGAGATGTGCAAACTAATTTGTACGCTACAATGTAGAAATGACATGTGGGCTCAGAAAAGATATCCAAGAATGCTTCCTGGGATGAAAGGTGTCTGTTATGAGGTTAGATTGGAGAGAGTGGGACTTTTTTTTAAAATAAGAAGACTGAGGGGAGATTAGATTGATGTTCGTGTACTAATGAGGGGTTTGGAAGACTGGATTATGAGAGGCCATTCCTGTTGGTAGACAAATGGAAGGATAAAAGTCACAATAGAAAGTAAAGGGAAAAGGAGCTATGAGTGGCATGAGGGAAGTCTTTTTATGCAGCAAGTTGCTGGAATCTGAATGACACTGCCTGTCGAGGTAGAGACAGGTTCCATTGTGGCCTTCAAGAACGAATTGGATAAACATATGATGGAAAAAAATATTGCCAGATTGTGGAGAAAAGGCTGGGGCAGAGGGGGAGTATGGAACCGGTGAGTTGCTGTGGTTAAAAGAACTCATTGGGTCAAAAGTGTCATAACGATTCAGTGATTCATAAGATCACATAGACAGCAATGAATTTGTTTTTATTTGTTTGTTGAAATGTAAATTTTAGCTGGGACATCTTCATTGATCTTCTGAGGGACATTTTTAACCCGTTGTTAAGAGTTGTGATCCTTCAGGTGAGGTACGTTTTAATATCTCACCACTGAGAATGTAGCCCTGAGCATGACTTCATAATTTTGAAGTTGGGGTATGCTGTGGAGACTAGTGAGACTGCAACATTGAAAACTTTTGAACAGTGGTGCATTTCTTGTGGCTGGGGTGATTCCAGCTTCCTCTCAATCATTGATTGCTAGTCCACAGCAGACTTTCACATATGCTGTGCAAGCTTCCATGAGGTCAGCAGCTCCTTTTATACAAAGGAGGGAAGAGAAAGAGAAACACCACTGAAAGATAGATTTTCTTATTTTCCACCCCAAAAATGATTTCAGGAAAAAGTAAATAGGAGCTGAGACACTAGACTATTAGGTTTCCATCCTCAGCTATGCCCTGTTTCATGGGTTTCACTTCAACTGGGCTTGGGCTGGATATGCATTTAGATGAAAATGTAGAGAGATGGATTAGCAAATTTGTCAAAGGCACCAGACTCGTAGGGTTGTGGGCAGTGTAAAGGACTATCAAAGAATACCATGCGATATAGATCATTTACAGTTATGGGCAGAGAAGTAGCAGATGGGGATTAAACTGGGCAAATGTGAGGTGGTTGCATTTTGGAATGTCAAATAAAAGGTGAAAGTATACATTTAATGGTAGACCCCTTAATAGATATGGAGGGAGTGGGGCCCAGGTCCATAGTTCACAGAAAGTGGGTCATTTGCTATACTGATCTATGTTTTATAATCACGGTTTTGTAGGCTTAGCGAAGTCTTAATTGTGTTACCACTTTTCCCATTTTGTTTTGCTTTTCAGAAACTGGAATTAGATTAAATAAAACAGCAGTGTACATTCCTGTTGCTTGTAAACAATACCATTGCCATATCGAATCCAAGGATCCATATTGGACATCTAAAAATGAATCCCTGAAGTTAGAATTTCAGAGTAAGTATTTAAGTTTATAGTGGTTTATGATGATTAAATGCCTGAAAAACTGTGGTCCATTCCAATGAATTGTTTTCCTTTTGAATTGTGTGCATTGTTTAAGAAATTGGACCTTTGTGTTAGATGACCATGACTGCTGTGTTCTGTTTGACCTTTTCTGTTGAGAAAGCTAAAGTCACCTGTGTTTCTTTCAGTGGTACATGAAAAAAGGTGCAAAGACTGAACTTAAAATATTTATTTAATGCAAGGACTACCTGCTCGTAATGTGCATGCATTTGGAAGTTTGCAACAGAATGATTCTGCTCAGCTTCCTTTATACTCGGCTCTTCACCGTATCGATGCGGCTAAACTATAGACTGATGGTTAACCTATTAAAAAAAACACCAGATGGCAACACTCAGATTGCTCACAGAAATCAATGAATCCATTATAACTAATCACTCCTTAATAGACAATAAGGAACTACCGTGCAGTACATCTTCATTAAAACACCTCATCAGGCAAAATATTGGTTTATTATACCCTTAAGTCTCTGAAACTACAGGTTGACGGCACTCACGTAACCATCATTTCTCCGTGGATGATTGGCAAACAATATACATCAACACAAAAGTAATACAAATAAATGTTTATCTTCAAGCCCGAATGCACCACTTATGGTAGCACTTGTGAGTGAAACATAGTTTCACGTGGGACAAAAGTTACCCTTTACAACTTTAGCTTAAACCTACAGCACCAGATTGCCATCATGAATATCGTGTTGATGTGTGTAGAACTGAGTTCACATGCTCATCAGAACAATGGGCAAACATAGGCAGAGGGCAGACAGAGCTTCACAATAACATCTCACTGTGATGGTAATTGTGTGCTGTATGCAGTGTTGTTTTGCAATCCAGAAGGGCTCTCCTTTTTAGTAGATAGAAGAGAATGTGGCCCAAATGGTCCTAATATCTCTGATGAAATAAAGCAGTCAGTAGATTGTTGGATTCATCTAATACAGTGTCAAACTTTATTATATCTATGCAACATCTTGATTGCATGTACTATCCCTGTTCTCCTTTGACATGGCTTTCCAAATCAATTTGCTCCAGTTGACGAGGGACTGGTGTCTCATCTGCAGTACACTGATGCAGCAGGCATCCCTTCCAATTTTTAACCATCCCATCAAAAGTCAATTGCCAGCTGAATAAATGACCTCCTGCAAATGACCAGGTGCTGTGTCTCACCGTGGCCGATGTGAGAAGAACCCTGTGCAGGGTCAACCCACAGAAGGCTGCTGAACCAGACAACATCCCTGGTAGAGTGCTCAGAGGATGTGCAGACCAGCGAGCAGACGTTCTCACTGACATCTTCAACATCTCCCTGAGTAGCACCACCGTTCCAACATGCTTCAAGGCCACCACCATCGTCCCCGTGCCGAAGAAGTCTTCAGTGTCCTGTCTCAATGACTACCGTCCCATTGCACTCACATCCATCATCATGAAGTGTTTTGAGAGGCTCGTCATGAGGCATATCAAGACCCTGCTGCCCCCCTCACTGGACCCCCTGCAGTTTGCGTACTGTCCCAACTGCTCAACAGACGACGCCATTGCCACCACCTTCCACCTGGCCCTAACCCACCTGGACAAAAATGACATGTATGTCCGAATGCTGTTCATAGACTTCAGTTCAGCATTCAACACAATCATCCCTCAGAAACTGATTGGAAAGCTGAGCCTACTGGGCCTGAACACCTCCCTCTGCAACTGGATCCTAGACTTCCTGACTGGGAGATCTCAGTCAGTCCGGATCGGGAGCAGCATCTCCAACACCATCACACTGAGCACGGGGGCTCCCCAGGGTTGCGTGCTCAGTCCACTGCTGTTCACTCTGCTGACCCACAACTGTGCTGCAACACACAGCTCGAACCACATCATCAAGTTCGCCGATGACATGACCGTGGTGTGTCTCATCAGCAAGAATGACGAGTCAGCTTACAGAGAGGAGGTGCAGTGGCTAACGGACTGGTGCAGAGCCAACAACCTGTCTCTTAACATGAACAAAACAAAAGAGATGGTTGTTGACTTCAGGAGGGCACGGAGCGACCACTCTCCGCTGAACATTGACGGCTCCTCGGTACAGATCGTAAAGAGCACCAAATTTCTTGGTGTTCACCTGACGGAGAATCTCACCTGGTCCCTCAACACCAGCTCCACAGCAAAGAAAGCCCAGCAGCGTCTCTACTTTTTGCAAAGACTGAGGAAAGTCCAACTCCCACCCCCCCAATCCTCATCACATTCTACAGGGAGAGCATCCTGAGCATTGAGAGCATCCTGAGCAGCTGCATCACTGCTTGGTTTGGAAATTGCACCATCTCGGATCACAAGACCCTGCAGCGGATAGGGAGGTCAGCTGAGAAGATCATCGGGATCTCTCTTCCCACCATCACAGACATTTACACTACACGCTGCATCCGCAAAGGAAACAGCATTATGAAGGACTCCATGCACCCCTCATACAATCTCTTCTCCCTCCTGCCATCTGGGAAAAGGCTCCGAAGCATTCGGGCTCTCACGACCAGACTATGTAACAGTTTCTTCCCCCAAGCTATCAGACTCTTCAATACCCGAAGCCTGGACTGACACCTTGCCCTACTGTCCTATTTATTATTTATTGTAATGCCTGCTCTGTTTTGTGCACTTTATGCAGTCCTATGTAGGTCTGTAGTCTAGTGTAGCTTTCTCTGTGTTTTTTTTTATTACATAGTTCAGTCTAGTTTTTTTTGTACTGTGTCATGTAACACAATGGTCCTGAAAAATATTGTCTCATTTTTACTATGCACTGTACCAGCAGTTATGGTGGAAATGAAAATAAAAGTGACTTGACTTGACTTGACCTAAATCTGTAACCCACACACACAAAATGCTGGAGGAACTCAGCAGGCCAGGCAGCATCTATGGAAAAGAGTGCAGTTGACATTTTGGGCCAAGACTCTTTTCCATAGATGCTTGGCTTTCCAGCATAGGCAGATTTTCTCCTGTTTGTAATCTGTAACCAAGTTTGAGATGTACTTTAGAATTCTTCTTGTTGATCAGCCATTCTTTACACTTTCAAAACTGGTCCCAAGTTTTCTTTTTAACATTTTTCCCCAAGCCATCTACAACTTACCTGCAGCATCCTTCAGCGCATTAAATTTAAACCTCACCATCTCATTTATAAATTTCCCTTGATTTTGCACACCCAATTTTTTGGACATGTCATAAGCCTATAGTCCTCTGTAAATACTCAAGCCCTTTGTGTGCCATCTGCTGATCTTGCAATTTTTGTCAGATTACTTGGGTATTTTGATATCTAAAACTTTCATCTTCAATTTTTTCTTCATACAAAAGGTACAGTATCAGTGAAATTTTGTCATCTTTTATGGCCTATGCAATTATTTTCCTGAGGAACTTAGCAACTGGTGTATTGCCCATCAGATGTGTACATTTTCTGCTACTGAAGTGATTCATAGATATTCTATAAAGGGCTCCTCATTAGAAAGATTCTATCTATTTGTAACAGATTCCTGTTATTCCTTCAGGTTTTTTTCTATGTTTAATAGATGTGTGAATGCCTGTTCGATGTAATGGGATTGCTAGCGGCATCGTGCCAGAGGTGGAGCTTGCAATGGAAATAACTTTGAAAATGTGTAGCTCGGGTGGTTGATGGTTGGGTTGAGTTGTTCTCCCATCTTGGCAATCCATTTGCAAATGTTTCATCTCCTTACGTGGTGGCAAAATGTTTGCAAGTGTGTTGCCATGATCGAAGAACAACTCAACCCAACCATAGAGCATGGACAGTTAGTAAGGAAAAGGATTTTGAATTTCTAAAGGTTTGCAATAAAATTGCATTGGGCTGAAAGGCTACATATTATACCATCCTTCAGCACCAATCCTCCCATCAAACTTGCACTCTTTTGATTGTGTACATACCTTACATACTTTTACACTACTTGCAATTCTTCTTAGTCAAACAAACATCACAAGAGAAGAATGTTACTCTCCACAAAGCTGCGAAGAAGCTTGGACTTGAAGAAGCTAGGGTTACAAGCTTGTGATGAGAAAGACCTTACTTTTTCTGAGTATTATGTCACATCTGTCCAGAGAAAATTCAGTTGATCATGAGCTCAAATGCTTTTTAAAGTATGGACAAAATCATTGTGGAATTGATTTCTGATTTTCCTTTTTTTTTTGGAATTTTATAGAACCTAACATGCCAGTTCTTAGCAATGTGTCTATTACTAGTACATCCATTGAAGTGAAATGGAAGGTGAATATTACGGATTTAAAACCCCTACACGAAGTCATCATAAAATGTAATTTTTCAGGTAAGAAGTACTGGGTAAATAACCAACAATAGTGCTACTTTGCAGTATATGTATCTCATTTTGGATATTATTAGCTCAGAATTTGCTGCAGTGGTGTCTGCCAATAGGATTGTCCTTTGCTTGATCTCCATAGTTTTATGTTTGTGAAGGAGTGAGATGGAAGTGGTGTTGTGCCCTCCATAAGTGATTTGCAATGTGAGAGAACGGTGTAAGTAACTATGGAGAGCCTAATCCAAGTAAATGAGGAGAACTGTGAAATGAGCAGTGACAAGAGTGAAAAGGGGATAAGTTAAAGTGTTGAATTTGTTGTCACTTCAGGTTAAGAGATGAAAAGCAAAATGATGTTTTGGTTATGAAAGAAGAGAAAACACAAAATTACAAACACAAGAGATTCTGCAGATGTTGGAAGTCCAAAGTAACACAAATAAAATGTTGGAGGAACTCAACAGGTCAGGTAGCACCTATGGAAATGAATAAACAATTATAGTTATTCCAACATTTTCTATGTGTTACTCTAATTATAAGGATATGGTCAAATAGCTTATTTAAACAAGTCCTAGCATAACTAAAGGAATATGAATTCATACCTGTAGAAGTTAAACTTCAAAACAGGATTGGATGATTGGGAATAATTGACATATGAAATTTAAGTAAATTATTTGAAATGATTTAATTTAATTAACAGTGATAGGGTTAGTTCTTAACTACACCAAAAATAGAAAGAAACTACATATCTCACTGCATTTTGGGAATGTGGTTAGGTAGCTGATCTATTTTCCAGAGCCTTGGATATTAAATAGACAGTAGTGATACAATAACAAAATGCTGCTAAGAATAGAAAGACTATACATGTATATGAGTGTACTGCAGATAGAATTAAAGTAGTGAAAATACTAAAGACAATACTAAAGACTGATTTTTTTAGGATATGGTTGCAAGGTAAGCTTGCTCACAAGTATACATTCCATGTCATGTGGCATTTTGGGAGGAGATCTGGAAATGAAGTGAATGTGCTTTGGCTCTCAACACTGATTTACCATTCTGCCTTTTGTAAACAGTATGTTAACAAAACTGACCAGATAGAACTGACAAGGATTGCAGCATCTCTCCATGAGATGTTAGATCTATGACCCTAATGATTAATATGCAGCCATTTAGCAACAGCATGAGATCAAACTGGTCTGCTTCATTGGACCCCTGTCTTTCCACCTTCAATCTTTGAATCCTCCACTCTTTCTCAATCTTTGCCCCTCACCCTGTGCTTTTTACCTTCATGTGCCTCACACTATCACTGCTCCCAACTTCTGTGTATTTCCATCACCATCTCTATGGGAACCATACATAAGAAGTATATAATTTGATATTCATTTTTAACACCGATTTGATGTCTTTGGTCTCGTCCAATCAGAAATATTTCCTTTGTTCTACCCATTGTTCCTGTATGTCCTCTGCTTCTGAAAGCTTGTTTGATTTTTTTCCCCCAAAGGACCCTAACCTTAAATGTTGCTTGTTTCTCTCCCTGTAGATGCTACCTGACTTGTTAAGTGTTTCCAGAACTATCTTATTATTTATGTTTTCATTTAGTAATTGGAAATGAAAGACACTCAATAGTTTGGGCAAAATCCATGAAGAGAAAAACAGATCTAACATTTCAGTTTAGTTACCTTTGTTCTGGTTCAAAGGTCAAATTTAATGTCAGAGTAATGTATACAATATACATCCTGAAATGCTTTTTCTTCACAAACATCCACAAAAACAGAGAAGTGCTCCAAAGAATGACTGACATTTAAACATGAGAACCCCAAAGCCCCCACTGAGCTTCCCCCTCCCATGCGTATGCGGCGGCGAGCAACAATCCCCCCTCCCCCCGCCGGCAAAACAAAAAGCGCACCCACTACTGAGCATAAACATGAGCTAAGCGATTGCAAATACACAGACCAAAGTTACCACAAAGGCTTTGCATTTCATCCGACATTCGACAACCCACATGTTCTCTCTCTCCCTGGCAAGGGAGAGGGAGGTGACCCCCATTTCCACAGCGAGCGGGAGACATAACAACAACCGGCTGGTTTACGATATTAAAAGTACATTTCATCGCTTTTTTCGAGCTGTGTCCGAAGATCTCAAAGACCTCGGGTCTTTGGGCCCACAGCAAAAGATTTTCCAGCCTCCAAAATGACACACAAGTCTCCTGCTGTGACACCGACCCTCAATCCGCTCGTCTCCAGAGCCCCGAGATCTTAGGCTTCCGAACACGATTGAGACTCTCAGGCCAAACCCTTGGCATGTCAAACAACAGCCTGTCATGGAACCTTGAGAATGGGTACATTTCTGCAAAGAACTGAAGCCTGTGTGTAACTCTTCAAAAGAACCCTGAAAGGGAAAAGTAAAGAAATTAAAGGTGGAAATAAAGCTGTTTCCAAAGATGCAAGGAAAGGAGTCGCCGTTAGCTGCCATTATCCCTCCTAAGCTCTGTTTTGGCATTAGGTAAAACACACTGCTCATACAGTGCAACAAAATGGAAGAAATCTAATTTTTAAGCCTTTATGTGTGTTATTTTTATTTCTAATGGTAGTGATGGAGCTGTCATTATGATTGTAAGTCAAAATATTGATCAATTATTATGATTGGAGTGAACCTGTGGTGGGTAAAAGCAAGAAGATTTTGTCCAGTATGGTGTGCAAGGTAATCAAAGTGAGAGCTGATCAGAGAAGGAAAGTGCAGCAGAAAGTCACAGGGCTAAGGAGAGAGGTAAAGGAGGGCATTTGATATGGCAAAACTGAGGCTCTAAATTTCCAGTAATCATCATGCAAAATAGCCATTTTTATTACAAGAAGAATTGAAAGATGGTCATGTTTAGGCTTGGTCTTTTCATGGTGTCTGCATTTGCCAGTGGGCTGGGTGGTATGCTTATGTAGATTGGCTAATCCTGTCCTGGATTTCTCTTTGAAGGTCAGCAACTCTCATTTAATGAATTCTCAGTGCTGGCCTCAGGTTTACTGGCAGAGTCCCAGTCAAGTTTCTGCCCACTGTGAACTCTCACTGAAACTGCTATGGAGATGTCCAGAACAAAGGCGTTGTTTCAATATGTGATTGTTTACTAATATCAAGCTTTTGTAATGATGATTCAAAGACAATTTTCCTTCTCTTACAGATGGGAGTCACAGAAGTAATCGAGCTGCTGGGTCATATACATTTAGCAATCTGAAGCCATTTCAAAGATATAAATGTCATGCTGAAGCTAAAAACCTAAACTGCAATAAAAAGGAGCAATTAACTGAGGGACAGCCTATCTTCCTGAAGACTAAAGAAGGGTGTAAGTATTTATATGTATCAATGTTACTTTGCAATTTCCGAATAATAGTTCTTCTTATTCTTTCTCATACTCTGCCCATCTACAGTTGCTGTGACAAGTTTCTGGTGAAGGTCTTAATTTGGACCATATACTCTAAGCAGTTTTGTTCCCTAAAGAATCACAATTGAATTCAGTATCACTGATATATGTACCAAAATTTCTTGTTTTTGTGGCAGCACTAAAAGTGCAAAGTCATAAAATCCACTATAATTGGCAAAGATAGGTAAATAGTGCAAAAGATGAATACTGAGTTAGTGCTCATAGGTTCATGGACCATTCAGAAATCTGATGGTAGAGGGGACGAATTTGTTCCTAAAATATTTGAGTATGGATTTCCCGGTTTCTGTAGCTTCTCCCTGATGGTAGACATGTGAAGAGGGCATGTCTCTAGATAATGAGGGTCTTTAATAGATGCTGTCTTCTTGAGGCACTGCCTCTTGAATATATCCTTCTTGGCAGGGAAGGTTGGTTGTGCCTGTGATGGAACTGGTTGAGTCTACAATACTCTGCTGTGTCTTCTGGTTGGGTACTTTGGAGGTTCCATACCAGGCCATGGTACAACCACTCAGAATGCTCTCCACCATGCACTTGCAGAAATTTGCAAGGGTCTTTGGTGACATACCAAATCTCCTCAAATTCCCAATGAAGCAAAGCAGCTGGCATGCCTTCTTTATGGTTGCATCAATGTGATTGGCCCAGAATAGATCCTCCAAGATATTGATGCCAAGAAGCTTGAAGCTATTTAATCTTTCCACAGATGCCCTCTCAATGAAGATTGATGAGTGTTCTTGTGGCTTCATTTTCCTGAAGTCTGCAATCAATTCCTCGGTCTTGTTGGCATTGAGTACAATGTTGTCATAGTGATGCTCCTCAACCAGCCAATCTACCTCACTCCTGTACCTCCTTGTCACTCTCTCTGATTCTGCCAACAACAGTGCTGTCATCAAAGATATTTGAGCTGTGCCTGGCCGGTAGAGAAAGTAGAGCAGTGGGCTAAGCACATGTCATTGAGAAGTGCTTGTGCTAATGTTCAGCATGGAGATATTATCAACAATCCACACACTTGGTGGTCTCCCAATGTGGAAATTGAGGATTCATTTGCAGAGGATGTACAACAGCCCAGGATTTAAGCTTGTTAACTAATAATGAGGGGCTAATGGTATTGAACGCTGAGCTGGAATTGATAAATGGCAACTTTGTACATGTTTTGCTGTTGTTTGGGTTCTAAAAAGCTGAGTGGAGAGCCAGTGAGATTGCATCTGTTGTTGTGTTAGGCAAATTACAGGGAGTCTAGGCCATTGCTCAGACAGGACTAACCTCATCACAGTACTTCATCACAGTAGATGTCAGTGCTGCTAGGCAATCTTTGCTGAGACATCTCACCCTGCTGTTTTTGGTTGCTCCCCTTTTGAAGCAGGTGGGAGCCTCTGACTGGAGCAGTGAGCAGTTATAGATATTCTTGAACACTCCACTCAGCTGGTATGCACAAATATTTAGTACCCTGCTAAGTACACCAGATCTTTGATGACTCCATGGTCATCATTGTTCATTACTAATTCCTTGATGGTCAAGATGATTCTCTTTCCTGGATTCAAATTGATGATCTTACACTTCTTTGAATTCTTCATCACTGTTCTAATCAATCATGGAAGCTGCTCTGTGGTTTATAAACAACAAAAAAATCACACGTCAAAAGCAAATGTTGTGAACAGTAGAAATTTGAAGTAAAAAGGAAATTATAAAGCCAGTTTCTCATTACTTAAACTTAACAACACCTCTGAAAGTTCTTTCTCACATTAATGAGTATTTCCAGCATTTTTTGTTTTATCTCAGCATTTGTGTAATTTTTAAAAATTTGCATCCTTTTCATAAAAATCTCTGAAGACAGACATTGTACAAATATATAAAGAGAAATAATATTGAAATCTCTTAAATAAGAATCAACAGCCTGTGATTATTGGCAGCAGTAGCTCAAATGGTAGTTTTATTTCTGAATCAACATGTTGAAGTTTCATGTTCCACTCTACCGAGTTGAGAACAATGACCAAGGCAATAAATCCAATGACCACCTAAAGGAATACTCTTCTTGTGGCGTCCCTCATTGCCATGGATGACTTGTTTCCATTCCAAATGTATGGTTTCTTCAGTAACTATTGAGGTCCAAGTGGCAACTGTATACAGTACTCTTCGTACAGTACATGGAGCAAGAGGTAACTGAAAGGTAGATAGGTATTTTTTTTTTTTAGGTTAAATGCTCCATAGCTGTTTATACAGGGCTACTGAGTGAACCTGGAGCATGGACTCCAAGTTCTCTAAGCAATCCAGAATATTCCTTCTACATTTTGAGTGGTCATGGGCAAGAGATTCCCAGGGCAAATGGGAATATTGCATCTTTTTAAGGGTGCTTCAACCACATCTGTGAATCCTTCCCTCTAGTTGCTTGGTAATCTCTTCCATTGATTAGAGTTTAGACTAGTCTACCTGCCTTGAGAGTCTGGTGTTGGCCGAGAGAATGATGTGACCTAGCCCAGTATTGCTGACTGAGTATAACCAGGGCCTCAATACTAGTGATGTTGGCTTGAGGGAAGATGCTGACTTTGATTCACGTAGACTTCCAGCGTGTTTGAAGTCAGCTTTGGCAGCATCTTTACATCGCATGAGCGTTTTCTGCCAAGTCTGATGTCTTGAAGTTCAAACACCTTCTCCTTAATCTAAGAAAGACTGCATTAGCACATTCAAAGCAATGATGAATTTTATAATTTATATCTGTTTTCACTTAGAGGTGGTTCCCAATATTGAGAGAGTTCTTCATTTTTTTTACAGGTTCTCACTATTAACCTTCATTTTCAGAGAACAGTGTGGGGGAGCAGGAACAGATTGTCTTGCAGATTGTCTTCCAGTGTATGACCTAACTGCTTGTATGTTTTAGTGAAAGTGTCTGCAATGACTTGGAGTTCAGCCTCCAAGAAAGTGCAAACCTAAATGCAGTGTGCAGGTAAAGCTTGTGTTCAGCTAACATGGATGCTGAATAATGGTTAACATAGGTTGAATAGTTTCCCATTAGTTCTCAAGGTCTCCTCCATTCCTTCAGGATTTGTTTGAGATAAGGTGGAGTGTGTCAGTGAGAGTGATATATTGGGGCAAGATGCAGTCTTCATTGAGATTGTTTCTGTTATTGGCTCATTAGTTAACATTTGGACCTACCCACTACCAAGAAAGAAATCTGAGATGGAGACAGGCTTCTAGGGTATCTGAATCTGAGGATGCTGTTCCATATTCCCTCCCAAAAATAGCATCAAAGGCTTTAGTGAGGCTGAAAAAAGGTTTTGCTCCCTGCATTTTCATTGGAGTTGTCTTGTTGTGAAGATCTTGTCAACTATACCTCACACTGATTTGGGGAGCATCCGTTAGTCATTGGGAGGTTGAGAAGGGCTCCAGCACTGATTTTCAATGTGGCAGACAGGAAGGAGATACCCTACAGTGAGATGGTTCCTTTCTTCAAGTTGGGCATTATTCTGGCATCTCTGATATCTCTGGTGATACTTTTCTTTCTTAGATCTGGGTAATTAAATTGTGGATTTGGAATGAAGCTACTTCCAAAAAGTTTAAAAATTTCAGCTGGGATCCTTCTGCTCCAGATGACTTTTACTTTTTTTGAAGTTGGGATGTGACCGTTTTCAGTCACATAGAGAAGTGCTGGCAAAATGGGACCGATTAGGTGGGCACACGATGACTTCGAGAGTGCACACATGAAGGACGGAGATGTGGGGGAGGTGATCTCTGAAGCATTCCTTCTAATAGTTGCTGACTACTTCTCTATTTCTAATGTGTTCACCTTGCTTCCTCACTCTCGGTGGGGTGGGCCTTGTGCATTATGTTAAAGATGGCATTGTCATTGATGAAAAATCCTTTGCACATTTTGATTATAAACAAGCCACTTTATCTCTTGTGCTCTGTTTCTCATCAGTCTTTTTTTATATGTAGCTCAAGGGTTTTTTTTTCTGTCCCTGGGTACCTGTAGAGCTGATTCTTTTCTTCGAGAAATAGCAGAACTTTCATTCTAAGCTGCCCTACATTCATAGTTGGATAGCTCTTCAATCTCTGTGTTGTTCTCATCAAGCCACTCTTGATTCTTCTCAACAGGGAGGCCAAATATCTTTTCATGGGTTCTCTTTCTGGTGGACTTCAGGACAGTCCTTAAGCTGTGAACACTATACAGTTTTGCACTAATGGAGGTGCAATCTGCTCATTTAGGGTATGAAATAAGGAGCTGCCTGCTCACCCTCACAAAATCCCATGACTTCATTTTCCCTTGTTCCCGGTCAACTTTTATGTCTCTCAATGAGCAAAACATAATACTTCATCATCAAAATCACATCTGCTTGTGGATGCTAGGCATATGGTAATCAGTTGCTATTGCCTTTTAGCTTTAGAGAAGTTACTTAAAAGTACCTCACTGATTGTACAGCACTTCCAAATGTCGGGAAAAGAATGGGAAAGAGCACAATAATGAATGCAAGACTTTCCTTAATTAACCATAGAATATCAACTGTAACTTAAGTTTTCTTTTGCAGAAAGCAGTGTTGTGCCCACCACAAAGGACTTCAAGTTTTTATTCCCCAATGTGTCGAACATCTATTTTGTTGAATTGTAAAGCTAATAGTGCTTTGAAGTTTAAACCAGTTTTTTATTTAATGAAAACTATTAAATAATAGTTTTTATTGATTTTTTTTCATTATAATGTGTCTATAGCCACACCTACCAAGCACCAAGATATTATGACAGAAAATTCAAAACGTATTTTAGATTGAGCTCAATGTCTTAATTATTAATTTAAAAAAAATTAAATGAAAACAGAAGTGTGTATTTTATTTCCTAGTCTATGTTTTTGACTTTTTTTTTCTTTTTCCTCATAGGCCCAGAAGAACCTAAGGACAAAAGCATCCAACTATTAAACCAGAATACCATTCACATTACCTGTGGTAATTTAAGCACTGAAGATTGGAATGGAAATAAAGGCAACTATTTAGCCAGGCTAGAATCAAATTCCAATGGATATAATAAAACTAAAAATAATACCAGCTGTTCATTTGAATTCAAAGATTTAAGCTATCTGTCTACATACACAGTAACGGTAACTGGACTTTGTTGTTGAAAAGACATATTTCAGTTTCTGTCAGGTACAGTTTGGACTTGTACTAACATAACTGTTGCTCTATTCCAGTTGCAGGTAGTTGGTCCAGCTTGTAGACGTGTAATCTATTTTAATACTCACGACACTGGATGTAAGTAAAATACTTCCTTAAATCAAATTTTGCCAATAGCATCTTGTGGGAAGAAATCCACTGTTTACTTTGTTCTACCAAAACTGTAAGAGATTGAGTGCAAATAATTTTAGTTCTCATAGATGGTGAACTTTCTATGGTGCCCAAGGCTCATTGAATATAAGCTATAGAAGCTGATGTCGACTACTCTTCTCATGAGCAATTTGACAAGATCTACTCGACTTCTACACAGCTGGTCTACCGTACTTTTACACAGCTTTCTAGCTTGATCCCCATCACCTTAGATTTTTTGTAAGGTATGAGAGTCAGTCAATCTTGACCTTCAGTAGAGCACAATATTCCAGATTCACAGTCTACTGAATAAAGAATTTTCTTCTAACCTCAGTCCCATATATTTAACTCTAGCACATAGCCAGGTTCCTTGGCTGTCAAATCTCCAGTCAAGGCAAGCAATCCACTTTGCCAAGCCCCTCCCACTATGTAAACTTTTCATTTTTTCATAATATATCTATACATTTAGAACTTGGTTCAGTTAAGTTTCTGTTATACTTCCTCAGTTACAGAAATGTGCTACACTTAATTATACCATTCTTAATAATATTACAAAGCTCTTCCTTCAATATTTCACCCTCCTTGCCTCTTTAGTCATATACATGCAAGCAAATATGCTAATTCAGATCAGGGGTGACTATAGTATTTTTGGTCTACAATCATCTCAAATATTCTATTACATCCACCCTTCCCCTCCCTGCACCTTAAAATATGCTTGCTTTCTCACTTTTCTAGTTGAAGTCTTGACGTGAGCTAACTGTTCCTTCCTCTATTGATTCTTACCTGCTCTGAACTTCCAGTATTATGTGGTTTTGCTTCAAGCTTCCAGCATCAACAATTTTATTGCTCCAATTAAGTTTATCACTCTCATCTAATAAGTTGTCGAGGCCACATTGTCTGCTTCCTTGCCTTAAGATTATTCCAACTGTGCCATTTCACACAATGCTAATTTAAAGAAGAGCAATAGTAAGAATCATCCATTTGAAGGCCTTAACTTATGCATCTTAATCAAGTGAGGTAATATGCCAGATTTCAAATCTTAAACTTGCAGCTTCCATCTAATCTTATCACTTCAGTATTCCTTTATATGAATAGCAAGCGTTCCATCTTGATAAAAGGACATAAGAAGACCAGCTGTTATCACATAAGCATCTTAATATTTAAGAAGAACAAGACCAAAATGTGTCTTGGGCGTCCTCACTAGGACACTGCATACAAACTGGTCTGTTAGGGCATTCCTCTTGCTCTATGTGTAGCTTTAACTGGGAGAGCAAGCTGGATCTGCAGCCTGTCTCTTTCCAGGTGATGGAGCTTGCAGGTTTGGGAGAGGCTGCTGAAGAGGCCTAGTAACTTGTCACTCTGCGATCACATACATAACAGGGAGCAGTTGTTTAAGCAGGTGCCCGGGGCTTTCACCACTAGTTCATGGGTGCAATCTAACGATCTTCAGTCGTCTGTTTCTTTAGTGCTTTCTGACTTGTAATAGATCAAAGGTACAAACTTTGCATGTAAACTGTAATTCACAGATATCAAAGTCACCCTTAACGAAATGTATAAGGAAAAATACAGCAAAATTATGCAATTCAAAGTTATCATGCTAACATTGTCTTATAATTAATTATACATTTTTCTTCAGTAATCCATTCTTGTGAGTGATTGTAGAATTTTATATTGCAGACAATGAACAGGCATTGATTGGATTCCTGGCATTTCTGATCATTGCTACAACAATAGCTCTGGCCATTGTACTCTACAAAATATACATTTTGCAGAGGAAATCCTCAAGGTATCTGAGTTAAAATGGTTTGTCTCGCACCTCATATTTTCTGTAGCACTGAACTGTATTGTAAAATACTGAAAACAGAAAGCAAGAAGAAATGGTAGAAACATTAGAAAGGAAACCATATTTTCTGTAAATTGACTGAAGTTTCTGGAAGCAACTTCATTGTATCTAAATGTGTTATTTATTAATTTATTGTGGGTTATACCAATTGACTTAGAGGTACTGTTACTTGTTTCCTCCTTGTACCATTACACTTAATTCTTCAATCAATTCTCTCTAATGGATTTCCCACCACTGTGTGTAATATTACTGAAAGGCTGGGATCATAGTATCTATCTTCAGATCAAAATCCATTCTGTGTTTGTTTCTCTTTATCTGAGGCGAAGCAATTAGATACCAGTTAGCATTTGTTGATAAGACAGTTGAACACAGTGAATGGTACAAACTAATGGGAATTCTTTTCTGCAGTGGATAAGTGATAACTAGATTTCATTCTTGTGAATTTGACTCCACTCTCTGAGAGAGAACCCTCACATGTTTTTCCTTGGGCAAATATATTGATTTTTATTTATACTTTCAAAACAATCATAGATTGGTACTGCTCTAGATTTTAAGGCAAAAATAAGCTTTGGGCCAAAGGATTTATTTTAGAATGGCAGGGCTAATGAAGGGAGGAACGGAGTTTTTTTCCTCCCAGTTTCAGACAACTTAGTACATAGAACTATGCAATACAGGATCAGGCCCTCAGCCCACAGTGCTACACTGATCTAGTCAAACTAGTAATTAAACACCTAACTACGCTAATTCCTTCTCCCTACACAATGTCCGTATCCCACTGCTCTCTGCACATTCACGTGCCTCTCTAAGAGCCACATAAACACTTCTATCATACTTACCTCCACTACCAACCCTCGCAGCAAATTCCAGGCACCAACCCAACAATCGTTGTGTAAAAGAAAAATTTGGCCCACACATCTCCTTTGAACTTACTTCCTGTCACCGTCAATGCATGACCTCCAGAATTAGGCAATTTGACCTGGGTATAGGAAACCAGCTGTCTCCTCTCTTTTGCCTCATATAATCTTACAATGTTCTGTGAGGTCTCCCCCTCAGCCCCTGCCGTTGCATAGTAAATAGCCCAAGTTTGTCCAATCTCTCCTTGTAGCACACACACTCCAAATCCAGGCAGCATCCTGATAAACCACTTCTGCACTCTCTGGAGCACCCACTATCTTCCTGCAATGGAACAACCAGATTAAAAGCAGTACTCCAGATGGTCATAAAGCCACACCATAGCTTCCTGACTCTTGAACTCAGTGCCTCAACAAATAAAGACCATTAGTTCATAACACATGCCTTCTTTAACACCCTATCAACCTTGCAACTACTTTGAGGAAGTTATAGACTTGAACAAAATCTCTCTGTGCATCAACACTGTTGAGGATTTTGCCATTAATGGTGTGCTATCCTTTATAATATGCACACATGTGTTTTTGACTATCCTTTTACATTTGATCTCCCAAAGTGAAACATCTCACATCTGCCCAGATTAAATCCAAACTTACTAAAAAAGGAAAAGCCTATTCTTGACTCTAATTTTATTAGTAAAAGAGAAAACAAATTAGGGTGAACACAAAGTAACAATTTTATGGGAGAATTGTACTTCTTTATGGCCGGAACTCACTGTAATATGGCAAAATATTATTTTAATAATTTCTCAGGATGATGTTTTTAATTTTTGTTCAGGTGAGTAATAACACTGGTGTGGGGTTAACTGCTTTCCAACACTTTACACATGTTCTCAGCACTCAAACAGTGAGATATGTAGCTTCCTTGCCATTTCTGCTTCAGAAATCCTATACACTGAGGCGTTGTGCCACTTTCTTACACACATTCACTCATCAGCCAGTCAAGTAATTATTATCTCATGAAGACTTGCTTGCTTCACCTGAGACAGTATCCAAAATGATCATTCTGAGCAACATCCATAAAATATTGGAAGAATTCAGCAAATCTGTCAGTATATATGGAGAAGAATAACCAGCTGATGTTTTGGGCTAAGACCCTTCATCAGGACATCTGAACTGAAGTATTTCTTTTACAAGTTTAGCCTGAAGGAAAATGTAAGTTAAATTACCCAGTTTTCTTTGTTCCACTTCTTCATATAAGCAAATTCACCACTTTACCGCCTTTTAACCAAATACATTGTCAACAGATAAAATACAGAAAATTCAATGAAGTAATATTGCTCTTGTGTTTATCTGAATACTTGAGTGAATATATGAAAACGCTATCCAAAGATTTCTCACAATAGTATAATCACTGTTCTCTGTAAGCTGCACGGGTGCAGGGCTGCGCAGTAACTGAAATGCTGCTGAACACGTAGCCTTTGTTGCCACACAGCAGGAATTCTCTTTTATCTCATGTTTTATTGAAGCGCTGCACAGTTTTCAGGCATGGTCCAGGCAAATGTTAAAAAGAAATTAGAGGGAAAGTTGATCCTAATGTTAATTATAAATACTGATAACACTAATTAATAGTACATTCTTTTTGATGTGGTAGTGCTATTTAACATGTTTTTTTTCCTTTCTTGCTCTATCCTGATTATAGACATCCTGAAGAATCTGTGGAACTTATCGGACATGGTCAGTAACCAGGTTACCCCTTTATTTTTATGTGTTGAGCATTTGGTCTAAATCTTGTCTCAGGGAATATTTCACATAATTAATATCCAATGTTGACCACTCCTTACAGATGATGAAAAACAGCTGCTCAATGTAGAACCCATACTTGCTGAGCAACTGATTGATGCCTACAGAAGAAAGCAGGCCGACGAATCCAGATTATTTTTAGCAGAATTCCAGGTAAATGGTGAATCATCACATTCCAAAGTTCTTGTCCACTTGAAGACAAAGGCAATGATGGTTAATGTATTAAAGGGGAGGATAATGACACTGAAGTGTACCGCAGTGACAGATGAGCCAGAATGGGGTGTGGAAGGTCAGCTGTTTGCTGAGAATAAATTTGAAAGTGCAGGCAACACCAAAAGAAGAAGCCTCTCAAGTTCAAGTTTAATTGTCATTCAACCATACATATGAATATAGCCAAAGGAAATGGTGTTCCTCTGGGGTCAAGGTGCAAAACATAGAACCAACAGTTACATACAGCACAAGGCACATATAGCACATATAATAATGATAGAAATAAAACATAGTCACAATAATAATAATATTTGTAATAATATCAATTGTATATTGATAGTACAGGGAATTATGTCCTGGAGCCACATTTTCTGCAAGAATAAGCAACAGTTCCTCATGTCACGCTAGTGTATGTGTATCCACAGAGAACACAACCCAGCTTGCCTTCCACCAAACAAACACTGGGGGTAGCACAAATTGGAGGGGCCAATTTGGAGGACCCACCCCGCCCCCTCCAAACCCAGTACTGCCGGCCACCATGCCACGTCACCTCTGCGTCTCCTCCCCCGGGCAGCTGTGACAGGTAACCCTGCGGCATGTGAGCCTGGCCCGTGCAACAACTGGGGCCACGCAGCTCACCCCCCCCACCAAGAAAAATGGCAAAGGCATTCATTTGCACTGGCTGTTGGACCGTGCACCAGCTTTGACATCTTCCCCCTTGGGCGGCAGTGGTGGCAGTAGCAGGCAGCAATGTAGTATACAACAAATCCAGCTCCACATCTATTGAGCAAAGTTGCTGATGGGGTAGACCTGCAGTACATTGTCCTCCAATCATAAAAATGACATAATGATTGAACAATAGAGGTTGCTACGATCAAGGGCGCTGTCATTTTACTGGTCAATTGTAGCACCAAGATGCATCAAATTATTGTTGAAAAGCAGAAAAAATAATTTGCCTACTAAACATTAAAGGGTAAATATCCACACTGTACCATTACTGATAAATGTGTAATGTTGCAGCTGTTATGAATTATATTCCTCTTTAGAAATTCAGTTCCACTGACTTCTATGGAACTAGAGATGGGCAATAAATGCTGGCTAAGTTGACGATGCCCACATCCCATAAATGAATAATTTTTTTAAAATCCCTCAGAAGTAGAGAACTATTAACTCTCAAAGATGATGTGCACCAATGATTAAGGATAAATCTTTTTGCAATGTATTTCATTGAAATTTGTAAGATGGATAAATATGAGCTGAATCATCAAGGAGAATCCACGATGCTCCATAAAGATCTATGGCGATCTTTAGCATCCAGAGAGGGTAAAGTAAATCTCATTTTACCATTTAACTGCTGGTCTTACCACCTCCGGTGACCTCTATATTAATAACACCTGAATCACAGGCTAACTGAGGATTCAGTATTGGTGAGGCTCCTCAGTATATTCTGCTTCATGCACAGAATCTGATGAATGTGCTTGTTATGTTGAATCATTTGCATGTTCGGTTATTTATGTGTCCGCGTCCAACTACCCAAAACCAGTGGGATGAAAAGCAGACAGGACCTTAAGCTAGAAGCAGTTCATTCCACCATCCTGGCTGCAGCAGTAAAAATTAGAATCATAAAACTGTACACAAAGAAAATAACCTTGATAGTCCACCTTGAACATTTTGACCGTGATGCCTACTTAAGCAAATCCTATTTGTCTGCATTTGGCTCATATTCCTTTATGCTTTTCCACTCTTAAGTATCTGTCCAAGTACCTTGTAAACATTTGTATCTTCCTCTGGAGACTGATTCCAGATATTTAGCAACCTCTGTGTGTACAATGTACCATCCAGATCTCCTTTAAAGTTCTCGCCTTTTCCTTAAACCTGTGCTTTCTAGTTTTATACTCGCTTACCCTGGTAAAAAGACTCTCATCTATCCTATCCATTTCTCTCATAATTTTATAAGGTCACCCCTTCTGTCTTCTCTGTTCCAGTGAGAATAAAACCATTTATCCAGTCTCCCTTTATAAATGTAGCAGTCCATTCTAGTCAACATCCTGAAGAATCTCTGCTGCACTCTTTCAATTGCCATCACAACCTTCCACTAGTGCGGCAACCAGAACTGTACACAGTAATTCAAAAGCAGACTTATCAGCCTCAGCATGACAGCCCAACTCATAAACACAATGCCCTGCCCATGAAGGAAAGGAATTAATTTCCTCCTCAAGCTTTCTGAATTTTCCTATCCACCTTTCTCAACATTTTCAGTGAGTTCCCAAATTCGCTCTGTACACCAATGTTCCTAAGGTCCTCTCCATTTAGTTTGTATGCTCTACCAGAATGTACTGTACTTTCACAAATTGTGTCACACTTGCCTGCATTAAATTCCATCTGCCATCACTCTGCTCAACTTTCTAGCTGATCTATGCCCGCTGTATGCTTAGACAATCTTAAGACCTGAAGACAGAGCAGAATTAGGATATTTGGCCCATCGACTCTGCTCCGCTATTCCATCATGGCTGATTTATTATCCATCTCAACCCAGTTATTCTGTCTTTGCCTTGTAACTTTTGATGCCCTTACTAACCAAGAACCTATCAACCTCCACTTTCTTCCTCATCTCTGTTCTAATGAGGCATACTTCTATTCTGAGGCTGCAGCCTCTGGTCCTAGTCTCACACATCCTCTCCACATCCATTCTATCTAGGCCAGGGGTTCCCAACCTGAGGTCCATGGACCCTTTGCTTAATGGTAATTGTACATGGCATAAGAAAAAAGATTGGGAACCTCTGATCTAGGCCTTTCAATATTCGATAAGGTTTCAATAAAATTCCCCCCCCCCACTCATTTTTCTTAACTGCACTGAGTACAGGCACAGAGCCATCAAACCCTCCTCATCTGTTAACCCGTTCACTCCCTGAATCATTCATGTGAACCTCCTCTAGACTCTATCCAATGTCAGCACGACTTTTCTTAGATAAGGGAAATGCAGTCTACTCCAAATGCAGTCTACCAATATTTTATAAAGCTTCAGCATTAAATCCTTGCTATTATATTCTAGTCCTCTCAAAATTAATGCTAACAGTAAATTTGTCTTCCTTACCACCAACTCAAGCTGCAAGTCAACCTTTAGGGAATCCTGCACAAAGTCTACCAAGTCCCTTTTTGAATTTTTCTCCTCATTTAGAAAATAGTCTACACCTTTAATCCTTTTTCCCAAGTGCATGACCATGCTCTTTGCTACACCATATTCCATCTGCCACTTCTTTATCCATTCTATCTACAGTAAGTCCTTATTCATACTCCTACTTCCTCAACATTGCTTGCTGCTCCAGCTGCCTCTGTATTATTTTCAAACTTGGCCAAAACAGACATCAATTCCATCAGGCAATCATTGACAGATAACATGAAAAGAAGCAGACCCAACACTGACCCCAGTGGAACACCACTATTCATTGATGGCCAACAATAAAGTCCCTCTTTATTCAAATTCTTTGTCTCCTGCCAGTCAGCAATCTTCTATAAATGCTTGTATCTTTTCTGTAGTGCCTTGGGCTCTTGTTTAGCAGTCTCACGTGCAGCACCTTGTGAAAATCTTCTTCACAATGACTCCACCAATTTTTTAGTCATCTGCAAATTATAACAGCTAAATGATAGCAATACAGAATTAATTGTACATCAAATAAGAAACTTGATTACTGTGTGGGTAGAAAATAATGTAATTTTGAAATTATAATTTCAGAGCATTCCAAGGGTTTTCAGCAAATTTCCTGTCAAGGATGCACGTAAAGGTTGTAATTCAAACAAGAATCGATATATCGACATCCTACCATGTGAGTTTGAATAGAACCTGCTAATTTTGTTTAAGATAGGTTTTAACTGTTGTGTTTCTATATCATTGCAGAACAGTATGGCCCCATAGAATATCTCAGCACTGAAATAATACTCAGAAAGTTAAAAGAAATTTGTCAGAGTGTGGCAGTTGTATAGGCTAGAGAGCTTTTTTGTTCAGTTTATTGAAAGCTATAATTTTGAGACAGTTGGCAAACTTGTTCTTGTTATTTAAAAAATGGTATTGATTTACTTGTGACAGGAGGATGAATATGTTTTTCTTCAGAGATTTGGCATGTCGCTGAAACACAGGATCCTGTGCATGGGAGTTGATGAGTTCTCAGGAAAATGACAGATAAATTGTTTCTCACAGATGCACAGTCAGGTGTTTATTATGAAAAATATTCTGCAGGTTTTAGACTTTGTTCACCAGTCGAATTAATACTTACTGGACTGATATTGCCTAAAGGACCATCTGTTATGTCTGCACTATTTCTGATCAGCAACTTGAAACTATAATTTTCCTCAAGCACAATTAATTACTTTATAAAGACATTTCATTAAGAAGATGATTAGATGTAAATAGTTCATTTCATATTTGTCTCAGGAGGACTTTAATTATTTGAAGCCAATGAAGTACTTTTGAATGAAGCACTGTATTCAGTGTTTTGGTGTGGATGGTGGAGAAGCCAGTTTGGCACAGTAAACTCCTATAAACAGCAATGCATTAATAGGCAAATAATTTGATTATTAACAATATTAATTGAAGGACAGATATCAACCAGACTTTGGGGAAATGATAAGGTTCCAGTTCCACTTGCAATTTGACCAATCATCCACCATTTAAGTTTAATCCTCTGTGGCCATTCTTTTACCATGTCAGTCTATTTCACTTTTTGTAAACATATTGAACGTTATTAAATATCAGCATGATAAAAGCTTCCATCATTGCTCTCAGGTGCATGGTACATCTGCACATGCCCTTGTGTAAAAAGACAATTTGATTCAGAATCTTTACTATTGCTTTGAATGCATTTAAATTTGGTCAACACATAACTCATTCTAGGTACCTCAGTTACTGAAAAAGTATAGCATAGTGGTTTGATTATTCAATGCATGTTTATTTCCTGAAGTGGGTTGCATTAGCAAACATTTCTGGGTGAAATACAACTTTTAGGCAGTCAGGTGTACCAGTGATGATGTCCCTCTGTCAGCACTACATCTTTGATTTCCTTCTGTATGAAATTGGAACTGTTAATTCAGGACAACAACCGAGCAACAAATTTCAAGCACAACATCTGACTGACTTGTGTTTCAATGGTCAAAATATTATCTCAGCTCCACTGTAGTTTGCAGGCTTCAGGCCATTGCCTGTGATCCATGACTGATCAATCACGGACTACATAAGGTAGGTTGATCATACAGAAGTGTGGTAAAATCACGGAAGATTATACTATCTCCCCAACCCACGTGCAGCTAGTGATAGAGACTGGTTCTTCACCTTGAGAGACTTCTCTGTACACAGCTCAGCCAAGACAAATCAATCATACTGATTCTGTGCAGATTCTATGTGGAGCCAGCTATCTCTAGAGGTATATCCTCTCTCTTGCAGTGAGGAGTGATGAAATGTCACAGCTTGCTCAGATACTCTGTCAGTTCCAGTGCCCCAGTTTCAGTCCTGACCTTGGGGGCTCTCTGTGTGGAGTTTGCATGTTCTTGCTGTGACCATATGGGGTTTGCTCTGGATGTTTCAGCTTCCTTCCACCTTACAAAGATGCATGGGTTGCTTATTCGCAATTGTAAATTATTGCTGGTGAGTCTTAAATCTTAGGGCAGGTGGTAGGAATTGATGGAAATGCAGGGAGAATACAATCAAACTGATGTAAAATTTTTGCTTGATGGTTGGTGTAGATTCATTGAGCTGATGAGCTTGTTTCTATGATCTGTAACTATGAGGATTTCAGTAGACTTTACAATCAATTTCAAAGTTCAAACTGGCAAAAATGTTCAACACAATAATTTTTATTGCACTTCAATGGGTCCAGTTCAACTTAATTGTCTCAATATGTTGTTCTATTCCCCAATATGTTGTTCTATTTCATCATTCCATAAATTCTTCCCTCATTCCTGCTCTTGTGAAAACCACTGCAATTTTTGAAGTCAGTAAAAGTCAAAGCTGGGTCATTACCAAAAATCGTTCAAGTGATGATGAATGGATTTTGTTGTGTATTTAATATTTCAGTAGTATTAGAGTAATATTGTAAATAAATTGTTTGATTAAGCATTCTTGCTTGTTTAATTAACTCATTATGGGTTATATAAAAATAGATGAAGTGCATACATCATGACACTACTACATGATATGTGCATGGTTCGCTTAAAGTAAAAACATAGTTATTCACATTCTGAACTCCCTTGTTTTTTGTCCAATTAATTTTACGTTTTGGAATTACAAAACATAACAGATTTAGGTTGGAAAACATATGCCTTCTTTGTTTAATAAACTTATTAGGATTGTACTTTCTCAACAGATGATTACAACCGTGTTGAACTTTCCCCTGTGTCTGGAGAGCATGGATCAGATTATATCAATGCAAGCTTCATTGATGTAAGTATGAAAGCTTGGAAGTGACAGACAAATTATATTTAAGTATTTAGTATTGTGCACTTTGACAACAGAAATTTAAATAGAATTATTTAATCCATGGAAGAGAAAAGTGTTCCCTTTATAAAATTCATTTCGGCAGTTGACCCCAATCTACACGCATCTCCAGGGTTTACTTCTGAAGGCTGTTACGACCAATATAACAGTTCTTCCTGGGAAGATCCAAGTTGGCAATGGTGTACAATGCAATAGCATTTTGTTGTACTAAAGTTCATCTTTATTTTCTGTTTGACACTTCATTCCATAATAAGACCTAAGGTTCAATATTGGAGATCCAGTACGCCTCTATATTCATACCATCTCCTTGACATGCATTTTCAATAACTCCTGCATTGATGATTGTAAGACTCACTCCATAACTCCAATGTTTGTAATTCTCCGCATTGCTGACTGATTATTGAGCACTACGAGTGAGGTATTGTTGTTCTTAACTTTATTATTTTTCATTACATAGGGCTTCAATGAACCCCGGAAGTACATTGCTGCCCAAGGTACGTTTACTTATATACAGGCAATAATTTTCTCTATATCGCTGAGCAAGTTTAATGAAAAGTTTGCTATTTAGCTGCAGATATCTATCTCAGAGAATCACAAGTTTGAAAGATTTTGATGTACAATATGATGGAAATTAATAACCAAGTTACACTGAGTTGCAGACGTGTTAACTGCAGTTTCTCTGCTGTGCTGTGCAGTTTTGAGACTCATCCCATTGTGTGATCATGTTTCCACGCAGCAGCACCCAGGGCAGCTATAGCAATTTCAGTCGACGTAGCCAAATAACACCTTACCACAGGGACAGTAAAATTCCACTTCAGTAGTTTAACAAAATGCACTGTGGTAGATCGTACCTTAATTATACCTCTCGCACACTTATTCTAAACTTCGTCCCCTTGATACAAAGCAACCCTACTTTACATACAGTACTGTGCAACAATATATGTAGCTAGGGAGCCTGAGAATTCTACACAGTACTGTAGTAATTTTATGTATTGCACTGTGCTGCTACTGCTGCAGAAAGAAAAAAAAATCATGACATAAGTGAACGATGATAAACCTGATTCTGATATGGATGTCTGTTGTGGACTGAGAGTGGGAAGGTGGCAGGCAGAGGGGAATCACAGCTGGGAGAAGGGAGGGAGTGAGAAGCAACAGAAAGACATTCTATAACGATCAATAAATCAGTGGTTTGGAATTAAGTTACCTTTACGCTCTTTGCTTGCCATTTATGTTTTCATGATTTTTTTCATTGCACATTGAGTGTTGATGTCTTCTTTTTTATGGGTGTTTATGAGCATGACGTGTCTCTTGTTCTCTGCACATTGGGTGTTTGACAGTCTTTTATATATATTTATATGTGGTTTGTTTTTGAGTTTCTTTGTTTCAGGCTGCCTGTTAGGAGACGAATCTCAAGGTTGAAAAATATATATGCATTTTGATTATAAATCTACTTTAAACTTTGAATCTTGCCTGGTGTCTCAGGGCTAGGTGTATCTGGACCTGTACCACACCTACCCTGGCACTCCATCCTCAGCATTCCCAACATTCATTGCTATTGCCGGATTTACAAACTCGCTGTCCATTCCATGTTGACAAATACAGTATTGTACTAAAGTCTTAGGCACTCTAGTTATATATTTGTGCCTGAGACTTCTGCACAGTACTGTAAAGTGAAAATTTTAAAAGGAATCAAGCACTGCTGCAATATCAGTCAACCACCTTCCAACAGCTGTTTTAGAATCAGTGGGAGGATTGTGGTCATAGCACAACAAATGGATAAAAAACAAGTTTCCTCAATCCCAAGTTTACACCTGACACCTGGTAGTTGTCACCACAGGGGGGAAGTCCAGATCAGATGTAATAGAGAAGGTTTCAGGCTTGACAAGAGTCGTGTCAGGCACAGCCTAAGAGGGAGGAATCTGAATAAATTATGTTGCTGGTCATTTATAGAAAGTAAATTCATTGCACTTTCATTAAACTCCAAGGTTAGTTTGTTTGATGAAAATAGCATAAAAGTAGATCTAAGACATTTAGTAGGCTACAGACCAAGTGTGGTAAATAGGATTAGTACAAATAAGTTCTTGATGGTCATATGTAAGTATTCAGCTGAAGAGTCAGTTTCTGAGCCAGATGACTCTGCGACTCAAAATGGAAGAAGTCCATAGTCATTGAACATTGTAGAGAGTTAAATGATTGGCCCAAAGATTTGCATAAATAGGCTGATGAGAGATTAATTCACTGTATACCCTTCATCCCAACACAATTAACAGAAGCTTTATTTATTTTCAGCTTCCTAATGTTTAATTTTGAGTAAATAATCTGTTTTGTCAAGAGTTCCAATCTTTCTCCTTTAGACTGTCCCTCAAATGAATCACATAACAAATTAATGATTTAGTTATTGCACCCCTTCTTTTTCTTTAGGCACAGATTTACCACTGATTGATGATTACCCCAATGACCTCATGCTCCCTTCTCCTGTCTTTCATGTCCCTGCATGAATTCTTCTTTTGTGTTTCACTCACATTTCTTCCCTGTGCTTCCAGTTAGTTTCTGAATATGCCTGGATGTAATTTAGTAACTTACCTTGTTCCAGTTCCTCTTCATATGTAGCTGAATTCAACTAGTTTAAAATATACCAATCACACAAATGAATGTCTCCACGTTTGATTTTCTCTGTGTTTGCTCAGTGATAACTTCTGCTATTTTTCAGGACCGAAAGAAGAAACATCTGATGATTTCTGGAAAATGGTGTGGGAACAGAAAGTAACAATCATTGTCATGGTGACTCGCTGTGAGGAAGGGAAGCGGGTGAGACACATTCTCCACTACTCAAGCTTGACCATTTTTTAAAAAAAACCTTCTGTGCACCATACTGTGATTCTGTGAGGATTATACAGAGTAGATGCAATAGGAAATTAAAACAATCTGCAGATGCTGCAAATCTGAAACAAAAACAGAAAATGCTACAAAGCTCAGCAGCCCAGGCAGCATCCGTGGAGAAGCAGATAATGTTTTCCATCCGTGACGCTTTGTCAGAACTAGTAAAATGAGAAGACACACACAAAATGCTGTAGGAACACAGCAGGTCAGGCAGCATCTATGGATAAGAATAAACAGTTGATGTTTCAGGCCAAGAGTATAGTTTTCTTTAGGAGAGCTGGGGGAGGGATATATAATTCAGACCATTCTCACGGTGGTGAAAACAATGAACAGAAGGATAAAAAAAATATGAAAAGTCTATTTATAGTCTCTGATCTGTATTGACCAATGGAAGGACAAAAATTTGATGTTGACAGCCACATTATATCCTCTTTTCTAATACATCTGTTGTAACTAACTGGTCTGAGCCACTTGGAAGCTGTAACTGGGAGATTTGAAAGTCTTTATTTTATATACTAGATCGTCCAGAGAGAACCTCGTTCATCACTTCTAACAAGATGCTTCTTACATGAAGATAATTCTTAAAAGCAAAGATCCTTCTGAAACATAAAGAAACAATAAACGATTAACTACAGTTTTAATGGCTATAATCACCCATTTCAACATTTTGAATATAGAGAATTAACTTTGCGGAATTATAAATTTACAATGTTAGCATGTACCAACTAGCAGAACCCCTTTGCATATTCAGTACTGTAGCTGATCTGAAAGCTTCTCATCACGAACTCCAGCCACCCAGAACATATCTACTCAGTGTGACAGTTGGCTCCCTGAATATAAAACTAGCTGGAATATCAAGAGCAAAACAGCCCTGCCCTGAATTGTGCATTAAGTAGCAGGGATATCTCTTTAAGGCAGTGTTAATACAGGAGATGGCCATTTAATGCCTTCCCTGATCATAAGCCATCAGCACACAGGCACAGCGTCTACTCTGGCTCCCAACAGTGGTGCTCGTTTTAAATTCTTAGATTGTACTTCAAAGTTTCTAGTCAGACTTTTCTGTCATCCAAAGCTTCGCGAATGCAGCGCCACCAAAATCTGAAACAAAATTATGTCTAAGCAGAGTTAACAGACAAAGGGATTCTACAGACACCAGGCTTAGTGACAGCAGCCAGGTGTAAGTACCTCAGCTGAGGAAGCAGTGGTTGCAGGTGATAGAAAGGAAGCAAAAACGCGGTAAGAGAGCTGTGGCACTAACGATGTTGAGAGCTAACCTGGACAGACTGGCAGTACCATCACTTTTCTTGGCCAGCTTCTGCTCGCTAGATAATAAAATGGACTTACTGAGACTGAGAATGACACACAGCAAGAAATAACAAACTATTGCATTCTGGTTTTCACCAAGATATCATTAAACACCAACATACCCGACTTGGCGTTTGAACTTGATGCAGTGATTCTGTTCCTGCGCAGAGAAATCCAAAGGAGGTGGAATTTGTGTGCACATTAATGAAGGTCGATGCACAAACTCATCTGTGGTTAACAGTCCTTATTCTGGGGAAATTGAGCAAATTACAATTAAATGCCGGCCATGGCTCGAAGAGTTTACTGTTGTATTCATCTCTGCTGTCTCCATCCCTCCGAGCGCAAATGCCAAGGACGCACTGGGAGAGCTTTACAGTACCATCAGCTCTCTGCAAAACAAGCATCCGGGTGGTCTCTTCATAATTGTAAGAGACATCAATCGTGTTAACCTGCAGGACATTTTACCTGAATTCCAAAAACACGTCACCAGTGTGTAGATGATGTTGGTACCTCAAGAATGGTCGTCTCATGCCCCAGCTAGTAGCCCACAGAGGTGTGCACGCTACTGAAAGCCTGAGGCACTGCCTTCAAATCTGCTGACAGAACAGGTCTCAGAGCGGGAAGGAGAAACCTCGTCTTGGGCATCTAGTGGACAAAGGCCACCTCTGGCTGGACATCCAGGGCATTATATAATAGGCAAGGGAAAACTGTGTCAAGTGCACCAGTGATGCCCCCATCCATGACACTCTAAACAACTTATATGGGCTCTATGAGCATGCAACACAATACCAGCCATGAAAGCTACTCCCCCAGGAGAACAACGGTCAGCAGATATGAGAAGAACTCTGCAGAGAATCAACATCTGTAATGTGTCCAGGCTAGATAACTTCCCAGGACGTCTTCATGGACATCTTCAACACTTCACTCATCCAGGCTTCAAATCAGCCACCTTCATCCCTGTACCAAAGAATGCTGCACCTTCAGAGCTAAACTATCTCTGCCCGTAGCACTGATGCAAATCATCCTGAAGTACTTCGAATGGCTGATCATAAAGTTCATTCTTGCCACATTGGACAATCATCAATAGGCTTACCAACAGAACAACTCTATGACAGATGCCAGAGCATCTGTTATGCACCTGGTCCTGACACACCTAGAATTCAAAGACACCTACGTCAGAATGTTGTTTCTGGATTCCAATTTGACATTCAATTCAAACTATTCCATTCAACTATTGGGCCATAGATCTTATTGAACAAACTTCTACTCCTCGGTCTAAATACACCACTGTGCAACTGGAACTTCCTAAAAAACAGACCACAGACAGTCAGGATGCACAACTGTTGCTCCCTCCCCATCACCCTCAACATGGGTTCCCCCACCCCCCACCCCCCCCTCAGGCTGTGTGCTGAGCCCATTGTTGGACACTCTGCTCATAGTGACTGCACGGTCAAACACCCGAGCAATCACATTGCCAAAGTCACAACATTCATGGTGCTCATCACCAACAGCAATGCGACAGCCTACAGAGAGGAGGTGGAAGAACTTGAGGCCTGGTGCCAGGCAAATAACCTCTCCCTTCACGTCAAAAAGACAAGGAAATGGTTATTGATTTGAGGAGAACTTGCACTACTCACACCCCTCTTTACATCAGTGGCGCAGCACTGGAAATCGCAAACACTTTCAAA
Organism: Hemitrygon akajei; assembly: GCF_048418815.1. Taxonomy (NCBI): domain Eukaryota; kingdom Metazoa; phylum Chordata; class Chondrichthyes; order Myliobatiformes; family Dasyatidae; genus Hemitrygon; species Hemitrygon akajei. Next base: position 71,373,326 of record NC_133135.1, on the reverse strand, counting down.
TTCCTGGGAGTGCATATTTCACACAACCTCTCACATTTCCAGAATACATTTTCCACAGTCGAGACAGCTCATCTCTTCAGCCTCCTCTACTTTTTGATAGCATCCTGACAAGCTGCACCACTGTTCGGTACTGAAACTTTACTGTGGCAGTCAGGAGGTGCCTTTTGTGATGCATTAGATCCAATGTATTGCACTCACAGTGCATATGTACAAAGCTGTGCAGTCAGTTACACACCTTCTCAAAAATGACCCAAAATGAAAGCTTTCTTCACAGTTCTTAATAAGATCTTACTTGTGAAAAAATATTGCTGTTTCAAAGGCAAATAAAGAGAGGATGGAGATGGATGTCATTCCACTGTGTACTTCAAATTCAATTCCAAATTAATCTGCACAGGAAATGATATAAACACAGCTTATGTAAAGGAAGTGACATTCAAACTACACCTCTAGACAGCAGAACGTTCCCCGCCCAGCATCTGTAAGATGTCAAGTTTAAATACTAAAATTAAAAGTAATTTTTAATTAAGTGATTATTGCATTAAGTCTTTGGCAAAAGAAACATAGTCTCAGAGACTGGTTTTGAAAACAGTCTTACTACACCATCTCTAATCATTTTCACTTTGAAAATAGTAGCCATGATGATGTTCCTGGTGGGGATCAGCAAGAAGTGCTGGGCCAGTGAACCATGAGGAGAGGGTGAGCTGATTAGCTTGGAGCCTTCTTGTGGTATGATCAGCCAGGTTGAGATCAGCAGGAGCACAGTTCCATTGGCCTTTCCGGGTTGGGACCTGCTACATTGGATCCTATTACATACATCAACATGGAATCTTCTTGTTTCATTAAATATATAACTGATCACAACATTGATGTTGGTAAAGAACTTGATATCATCTAGTTCTGTGTCCAGCTCTTAAGTTATCATCTCTGCCATCTCAACTGCTACACCAGCAGCACCGAGTTCAAGCCTTCATAGGGTGAGATTTGGTTTGGGAGTAAGCTTTGCCTTGCCCTGGAGAAATTCACCTTCACCATATCCAGCAATGTCTGTGACCTTCAGGTATGCAATAGCACCAATAGCTTTAGTTGATGCATTACAGAAGATGCAGACCTCTTTCTCTGAGCTGTAGATAGTGGAATTGTTGATAGGTTCTCGGAATTTTCAGAGCTTTAAGATCCTGAAAGGAAGAACTCCGCTGCTACCACCATTTCTCTTTAGTGAGTGGGACATCCCATTCACAAGTGCTCGAGTTCAACTCTGTTAATATGAAGCACCCCTGGATACAGACTGGAGCAGCAAATTAAGAGGGTCCAATAGGCTGTTGATGGTCGATAGCACACCATGATGCATAAAGGTATCAGCAGCCTGGAGAGTAAGGCTGAGACTGTGCTGCAAAGAGGGGAGGTCCTGTCTAAGATGAAGATTCTGTAGATCTTTGGGCCAGATCTTCAGATGGGAAACAGTGAATGAAGTCAGCATTGTTGCGTGTGATCTTACTTGAGATTAATCTGCGCCAATACGTCTTCTGGTGCTTTCAGCATGCTGACTTCTTCTTCTGCACTAGAAAAAGATTTAAGGCCATCATCCACATAGAAATGCTTTTCTATGTACCTTTGTGCTTCAGTCCCAAATTCCTTCTCTCCCTTGCTAGCTGTCTTCTTAAGGCCACAGATTGCCGCAGCTGGCGAAGGACAGTTACTACGTACGTGAATTCATATGCAGCATTCCAGAATGTCATTGTCCATTTAGTGATCACAAAACCACAGGAATCTGAGGTAGTTTCAGTGATCGTTTCTCATTAGGAAGCTGTGGAACGTTTGTTTGATGTCTGCCATCATCGCGACAGACTCTGTTCTGAAGTGTATGGGGACCCCAAGCAGGCCGAGATCTGCACCCTGTAAGAGCATATTGTTCAATGATATGCCTTTGAACTACACACTTGAATCAAAGAAAACTTGTTCTTGTGCAAGTTTCTGTGGGCGGTAATACTCTCATACTGAACATGTCAAAGAATGTTGACTTTGCCAATGACACATTGCTCTGATCATCTAGTATCACGTATGCCTTTAGTTTTTGCTCAGGAGGTCCCTTCGGGTAGATGTTGGTCAGACAGATTTCAGAGCAGCACTTGCCCTGGAAGTCTTCCCACGTACTACTGTGCATGAGGAAGTAGCTGTATCTGATGAATGCTCAGCTGGCTCCCCGCTGTGCTCTGCTGCGTGTGTACTGGAACCAGTAGTAGCCCAATGTGCTAGCATTCAGTGCAGCATATGATAGTTTCACAGACCTTTGCTTGCCGTGCTATGGAAGCACAACATTTGAAATGTATTGAGTGCTCCTGTCTGCAAGCATTTTTTCGCTAAATCCTTAAGTGTGTGTTTTCTCATGGACGGGGCTTCGTCTAGCAAGGTTCATGACAGAGTTTTCTACTTCAGTTTTGCTGACTGTGATAGGAGTTTTGGTTTTCCATGCTTCTGCTGAAGACCTCCTTTTGAATGATGTGCTGCTGGAAGTTGACATCATAAAACTAGGGTCATTTTGCATTTCTGCATGGTGGCAGACAAATTCCACGAAGAATGAAAATGGTGGATAGGGGGCATGATGTTTTGTTTTATACTTAAACCCTCCACTGTTCTTGTATATTGTTCAGTAGTTTCTCCACTATAGGGGTTTCTTCCTCTTTCTGTGTCCAAGAAACTCAGTCCTGGTAGGTAACCCTTGCCTTTTGAAGCTTGCAGTTCTGACAACAGATCTGCAGACTCCTGTAGCTTCTTGTGAGAGCTTTGGAAAATTATTGAGTCTGCTGAAGGGAGATTCTTCAAATGCCTCTGGAGAGCCAAAGAACTGCCCATGCTCTGCGACAACATTTGTAAAACCTTAGCTGGATTACTATGTGCACTGCTCTAACCCTTCTTGCATGTAACAGTTACTCCCCACCAAGCCACTTACAAAGAAGGTCTAGCTCTTCGCTAGGCTTGAGACTTAATCCATCCATGGAGTTATGAATGCTTGACTTCCAGGCCAGATAACTGGCAGACTGATTGTCAAACACTTTTAGTCCTGCTGTGACTAGGTCTCAATGAGCTAGCCACCAAGCCAAATCTTGTGCACCTGCAGCTCCTGAATGAAGGCAAGGTTGTCTTTGGATAGATTGAAGTTCATTCAGTCCATGTCTGTCAAATGGGATTGGCATCAGTAGTAACTCTTGACTGAGGCCTTTGCTGTGTCGGATCTGCAGAAAGGTGTGTTGTAGGTCTTTGGTTTAAGACCTTGCCTGTCTTAACTGGACTACGTCAAAGGCATGTTGGCTGTGTGGTGTGGACAGCTTCTCCTTGTAGAGCTGAAGCACTGACTTTTTTATAGCCAAAAGTAACTTGGACATATTCTTTAGTGTTGTGATGGCAAACCATGGCAGATTCTAGTTATAAACTCACCCCTGTTAGGTGCTGCTTCATACACTTTTGCCTCTGCTGAGGCAGCTTCGGCTTCACCCTCTTCCTGGAGAACACTTGAAGTAGCCTCTACACATGCTCTTCCCATGTCCATGTGAGCTCTCTCCATTTTGCATCTCAACTTTACACTCAACGTAAGCTGTTGTCATTCTTGCTGCTTCAGCTCTGGCATAGGATCATGCTGTAGCTATGTTAATGGTGGAATTGTTTGAGCGTCGCCAAGATACGGTTGATGCGCCATGCTCTGACCTGACTTCCAGGTCTTGGCAATTGCTGTTGTTCGGGTCGGAAGCTGACATTGTCATACACGGTGTACAGATGCATCTTCAATCTGCGGGCAATGCCTTTGAAGATGAATTAACTTTTTACTCTACTGTCCCCTCTCAGAGTGTACATACAAAGCTGCTCAGCAAATTAAACACCTTCTCAAGAATCAACTGAGACGGAAGTTTTCTTTGGGGTTTTTAAATGAGATCTTAGTGTGAAAATATATTGTTGTTTCAAAAGCAACTAAAGAGAGCATGGAGTTGGATGTGCTTCAAAGTGAAATCTACATTAACCCAGACAGAAAATGGTATAAAAACAGCTTACGTACAGGAAATGATGTTCATACAAAATGAACTGTGCCTCCAGAGACCAGAACATCCAGAGTAACAATTATTTTGTTCTCATTTACACTTGCATACAGGAAATGACATTAAACAATCTTCAATCTTGAATTCTGAATTTCTCAATGAATGCCTCTCCAATGAACATCAATGAACATGATTTTATGTCCATTGTGTTCCATTGCATTGCTTCCATGGGACAGAATCAAAATGTCCCACACCCAGTGATTGGTTTCAAATGCCTCAATGTATCAGTTGAGGTTACATTGTAAACAGATTTATTTCCTGAACACAAGAGATTCTGGAGATTCAGATCAACCCATACAAAATGCTGGAGGAACTCAGCAGGTCAGGCACCATTGATGGAGAGGAATAAACAGTCAACTTTTCAGACCGAGTCCCTTCACCAGGATTCATTGCTTTCTTGAAGACCTGTTCTCATTTTAATTATACCATCTGTAATTTCATATCTCCAGAATAACCCATAACAGAAGATATTCAAGTTTTTCTACTTTCATGTTCAGAATATTAAACTTTTTTTTACAAAAGAAACTGAACCTGTTGGGATTCTCACCAAGATGGACAACTTCCATGGACAGATTTTTAAAAAAAGTTAATGCAAGTTAACAAAGTTAGATGAGGTGGATCTGAAAGGTTAATTCTCTTTCTTCTTCTGCAGATGTCACTGACTTGCTGAGTGTTTCCAACCTTTTCTGTTTTTGTTTCAGATTTCCAACATACTGTAGACAGTTTTTTTAAAAAAAGAGCTTGTGTTGAGATTAGAAAAAAAACATACTCAGAACATGTTTATTAAAAAAGATTTTTTTTTCACAGCCCAAGTGTACTCAGTATTGGCCCACCATGGATGTAAAGTCCACGTACTTTGGTGACTTCTCTGTGAGAATTAGTGAGGAGAAGTTGTGTCCAGACTATGTTATTCGGAAGCTCTTCATCTCGCAGGTAAATCATTCTATTGCCTTCTGTTCCAGTCATTCTTAAATTTTGCTTTGGCTGATTAAAGAGACCATAAATTAACATTTTGCTGAATTCCCTCAGAAGGAAAAATCTCCAGAGAGAGAAGTCACACACATACAATTCATCAGCTGGCCAGACCATGGTGTTCCAGAAGATCCACATCTTCTTCTCAAATTGCGTCAGAGAGTGAATACCTTCAGAAACCTATTTAGTGGTCCAATCGTTGTACACTGCAGGTAATTAGAGCATGGCTCTGTCATAGCCTGGAAATAATTGCCTTCTTGTTGTTACTAATTTGCTTGTCTCATAAACAGAGTTATCATAATGCAATATTCAGATACATCCAAGGATGCACTGGGACACATCAACAGTGATGTAATCTGGGGTCATTGGGTATATTGGGTCTTTCAACATCAGGCACTCTTGCTCAGGGGACTCAGCCAGTGTTGATCAGTCACCAGCTTGTGGTCTTACAGTATTGGTCCATGGGTCATACCTCTTGATCCATAGTCATCTGGAGGCATCCACAGCATCCTCTGTGATGGTTCTGGATGGCTCTTCTCTTTGCAGCCCCCAGTAATGCCAAGGAGAGAGTAGGTTCTGCAGAGTGAGCAGCCAGCAAAACCTCTGTGCCCCATCAATACGGGCTGGCTCAATGCCCTCCACCCCTGTCTCTGGCACTGCTCTACCAGCTGCTGGTATTCAGCCTTCTTACATTTGAGCATCCCCTTAATCTGGTATTCCAATTGCATGCCAGTCCTATTTTGAAGTTTCTGGCAGAATGACCATGTCAGGTCTCGGTGATCATGATGCAATAAAGTCAGGGAACTTTAATTGCTTACCGAGATCGACTTTCAGTTGCCAGCCAGTCACCATGGTGAGCAAGCCTGAGGGTAAACAGGGCTGAGGCTGTGAGTGATCTAGTTTTTGACAAAGGCTATGGGCTTTCTTGGTTGGCAGAGGTGTTTACTGTTATTAATGGCCAAGGAGATATTTTCTTCCACTACCTGCAGTACCTGGTCATGGTGCCAGGTGTAGCGGCCTTCTCCCACAGCTTTTAGGCGGCTGCTGAGGATGTGTCCCAGGAACCCACTGCTAGGGCAGAGAGGACATAATGGTGCCTCACATTTGCCCCATTCCAAAGGTTTACTAGACTTGCAGGATGTCATACATAGCCTGGATCATGAACTTGACGCACTGGGATACTGTCTGCCAGATGCTGGACCTGGTGATGCCATGCCCAATGTGCTCAAAAATTGTACATCAACTAAGTAAGCTAATGCACCTGTTTGGGGGTGATCCAACATAAAGAAATTACTATTAATTATTCTTGATTTTGTGGACGTAGGGAGTAGTGTTTCCTATTTCAAATGCGTAACTATTCTTTGTGTGAAGATGTTTTCTCTATCTCTCTCTGAGCTTTCAACGAATGACTTCAATTTATCTTCCTTAATTCTCAACTGGTAGGAATTGACCCTTCCTGTTCACTCTGCCAGGCCCCTCATTACTCTTTACATTTTAGGAGAATTTTCCCTTAATTTCTTTTGTTTAATGAGTACAACATAGCCTGGTGTACACTTTCCCAGTACTGGTCAAATCTTTCTAAATCTCTTGTATGCCCTCTGTGGTACTGGTCTATCCTTCTTACTCCACATTTATCAGATTCTCCTTTCCCTTCAAATGTCTGTTATTGGCTATTCATAATGTGAATGAAGGGAGTGCATTGAATAATAAATATACCAATTAACATCATCTTCATTCATATGGTGGGAGTATTAGTATAATGTTCAACAAGCTCTTTTTCTTCCAGAAAGAAATATTCTGGGAATCAGGTCCATAATTTATCTGTGTATTTGTCAGCCATTTGCTTTTAGATACGGAACAATTCTGTTGATTTTATTCACATGTTTTATCTTCCATTTCATGGCAGTGCTTCAAAATATTGCAGTTGTTATAAATTCTAACACAAACCAGAAAATGCTGGGAACTCTCAGTGGTGGTGGAAGGTGGGGGGATGTGATCTCTTTCTTGATTCGTACGCAGATTCCTGAGCGCATCTGGCAAGTTTGAGTACTCTTGAGAGCATGGTCAGACAGCATGTTTAACTATTTGCCACATTTCTTCACAGTGCCGGGGTGGGTCGCACGGGCAGCTACATTGGAATTGATGCCATGTTGCAGGCCCTCGAGGCTGAAGGACGAGTGGATGTCTATGGTTACATAGTCCAGCTCCGTCGGCAACGCTGCCTCATGGTGCAGGTTGAGGTATGCCAATCATTGCATCACTCACTCTCTCTACTGAATTACAAAGGATAGGGAGGGAATTCAAGCTTATTGACGCATCCACTTTTTATAAGTGCTCTATCTTAGCAATGGGGATTGGAAATTATTCAGTGAGATGCAGAGCTTTCCCTGTATTGGATATGCTTCACATTTCATACCTCTCACAATATATGGATACCAGTTGGCTATTTGAATCTTGGATGGCTCTCAGAGCAATCTCATCAATCTTATTTCTCCACTTTACATTTCCCCAGCAACCTGTTCTTTCTCACGTCCATCTATCCTACCCTGCTTCTGCAACCAAATTATACCGGGGAAACTTGCATTGACCAATTAGTCCGCATATCATTGAGTAAGAGCCATGGAAATTGTCACGATGTCACACAGCACAGAAATGCTGAGTCAACACCAACCTTCGAACACCCATTTTAGAGTATGTCTTCAGCAATCTCAGGTAATTCTCCCACAGTCCCATCAGTTCCTCCACCGCACTTTGCCCTCCTGGTTCTAACATTTAGTCCACAGTTTACAGTCACTAATAAATCCACAAGCCTTTGGGATGTGGGAGGAAATTGGAGTATCTGGAGGAAAGACATGGATTCACAGGAGAACTTGCAAACTCTTCACAGACAGGTTGACCCTGGGTTACTGGAGCTGTGAGTCAGCAGTGTTTATACTGTATAATCTGTTAATAATAGTTAGGGATGAGGTATTGTTAGTCTTTGTGGTGACAAACTCATAGTCAAGCTCATATTGGTAGTTGGTTCCTACTGATTGATGATGATGATGATCATCATCATCATTACTGATTAGCAATTGCCTAAATGTAAGGATGCATTCCCTGACTCTAATGAATTTTACAATGTTTTTATTTTATGAATATGCAGGACATCTGTGAAAATGTTTCTGCTTCTCACATCAGCTTTCTAAACAGATTTGTGCACAGTGTGGCAAATTTTCTACTGATTGCTCAGCCCATTCTCCCTTTCACAGAACCCGACTCGGGTTTAATATCACTGGCATATGTCATGAAATTTGTTGTTTTGCAACACCACTACATTGCAATACATAATAATTATTAAAAACTTTAAAGGGCAATAAGAAATATATATTTAAAATTAAATAAGTTGAGTAAGTAGTGCAAAGTGAGAGCGAATGAAATAGTGAGTTAATGTGATTGGGTTCATTGCCCATTCAGAAATCTGATGGTGGAGGGAAGAAGCTGTTTCTAAAACACTGAGTGTGTGTCTTCAGGCTCGGTTTTCCCTCCTTGACAGTAGCAATAAGAAAAGAGCATGTCCTGGGTGATGGGGTTCATGCTGATTGATGCCGATTTCTTGAGCCATCACCTTTTGAAGGTGTCCTGCATGGTGGAGAGGCCAGTGCCCAGGATGAAGAGTTGGGTGTGTTTATAACTTTCTGCAGCTTTTTCTGATCCTGTGCTGTGGAAATCCAAGCAACACATACAAAATGCTGGAGCAGGCCAGGCTTCATCGATGGAAAAGAGTAACCAGTCGACATTTCAGGCCTGGTAGAGGGTCTTGGCCCGCAACATCGACTGTGCTCTTTATCTTAGACGCTGCTTGGCCTGCAGAGTTCCTGCAGCATTTTGTGTGTGTTGCTTGATACTCAGGTTGTTGTTCTCACACAATTTATCAAGACTCTCTCCCACCTCTCTGTATGCTGACTCATCATTGTTGCTGACGAGGCCAAGCACTGTTACATCATCCGCGAACTTGACGATGTGGTTTGAGCTAGATTTGGCAATGCGGTCGTGAGTCAGCAGCATGAACTTAGGCTGAGAACTTAGCCCTGGGGGGCACCAGTGTTCAGTGTGATGGAGCTTGAGATATTGCTGCCAACTCAGACTGACAGGGGTCTTTCCGTCAAGTCCAAGATCCAGTTACAGAGAGGGGTGCTAAGTCCAAAAGAGAACAGTTTACCAACCAGCCTCTGAGAGATGATTATGTTAAATGCCAAGCTGAAGTTGATTATATAAGGCGTCGTTTTCTAGGTGGGAGGACGGGTGGTCATGATTGTTGACCACTGAGCTGTAATCATTTAGGCCAGTTACTTGGGCACTTTTGAGTATCGGAATAGTGGTGGCTGTCTTGAAGCCTGCAGGAACAGTGCACTGTTACAAAGAGCTATTAACTATGTCTGTTAAGACCTCTGTTAGCTGGACCACACAATCCCTCAGCACCTGGCCCAGTACATTGTCCGCTCCCTCAGCTTTGCTAGGATCCTCCTCACCTCAGCTGTGGCCCTACGGGCTACCTGTTCCTCAGGGGGAGGGGGGACTTCCCTTAATGTTATGTCATTCATTTCTATTGAAATCACCTCACTACCCATTTACAGCTGAGAGGGAGAGGATTATAAGGCAAGAAATAAACTGTGGTTCTGTAAAAGTCTATTGAGCTGGCATGGTGTGAATAAGAAAGTTGGGATAGGATCCCAGGTTAGCTTGCTTTCGAAGCTTGTCTTCTACTGCATTCTTTGTCGAATGAGTTAACTTTCACCTACGTACTGATTTTGTGTGTACGCACGCGTACGTGTTTGTGTTTGTGTGTGCTTGTGAAAGATCCATCATTGGAATTAGACTTAGGAAGATCAAGTTAGTTTGCAGGATTGCTAATTGATTCACCCAATCATCCTGCTATCTGAAGCACTTTCAAAACCAGTGATTAACGGTGCTGACTTCATCCTGTCACCCAGTCACTTTTATCATTTGTCTTTGATGTGAAGGTGGTGAATCTGTGAAATCCATTGCCACGGACGGCTGTGGAGGCCAAGTCACTGGGTATAGGTAGAGGAGGTAGATAGCTTCTTGATTAAACGTTACAGGGAGAAGACAAGAGAATGGGGTTGAGAAGGATAATAAATGAGCCATGATAGAATGGTGAAGCAGACTTGGTGGGCCTAATTCTGCTCCTATGTCCTAGGGTCTCATGGTATTATGATGAGTTGTCTGAATGTATCATGCCTTAATTCTGTGTTCTTTTGCAGGCCCAGTACATTCTGATCCACCAGGCTTTGCTGGAGTACTACCTCTATGGTGAAACAGAGGTCAACCTGTCTGAACTGCCCAAATACCTCAGCAATTTTAAAAAGAGGGACCCACCTACGGAGCCTTCCCTCCTGGAGGCAGAGTTCCAGGTCAGTTCAGCTAGCCAAGTACATAATCTCAGAGACAGCATGAATGATGCCAAGCAAATGACAACTGCTGTTGAGATAAAGTTTAGAAGCCAGAATAATCTTGTCATGTTTAACTGGGATGGCATGCAGCAGTAATACCGAGTTATTGCTAGATTACTATGCATTTCACTTCAGGAAGGACATGGTATCGACTCAATGGAATTTTACCCAGGCTTTATGGTTTAGATTTTGTTAACCAGTCTTGGATTCCTGGATGACTTAGTTAAACTTTTAATATTTTGGATGGAATTGTTGAGTGTAGCAGCCAAGCAAAACCAAAACAATTGCCACTGCTGGCGACCCTGTGGAGCTGTTCTATCTGCAAGATGTGCCCTCACTCCAATAATGGTTGTGCTGAAGCTGAAGATATGTACCGAATCCTTTATTAGCTATTAGCAAACATACAATCTTGAAGCAATGAAACTTCAGCATACCTAAGCCTAATTGAGTGTTAGTAAGCAGTCAGCAAAAGATGGGACATCTGCCGGTGCCCAGCTACTACAGACAGTGACGAGCAAAGCATGAATACGTGGCTTTGCTTTTACTATGTCCCACTCGTGACTAGTTACCATAACAAACATAATAAACCCACTACACAAAATACAGTGCAAATACATAGCAGATGCAAGGCTTCTACAGATAGGATAAAATTTGTTCTCCTAAAGGTGTGAGAGAATCAAGGCATTAAAATCAGCACCAGGCCATAGGGCAGAGGAATTAGGAAATGCTTCTTTATGCAATAGTTTACTGAGTCATCTCCAATAAAGGAATCAAGATGCTGGTTCCATTGGTAATTTTAAACTGGGAATCAATAGTCTTTCGCCAGCTAGTGGCTTTAAGAGTGTCAGGAACAGTTTAACCATGATCTCATTGAGAAATGGAATAGGCTCTGGGGAATTTGGAGTTATGAGGCTGTGGAGGAATGTATGGCAGCTGACTGAATGGGCAATCTGCTGATATTGAAGGGCCTGGCTGCAGCACTGGATGGAATTATTCAGTGCCCTGGTGATCAGCAACACCATGCAGAAACTGTCAAAAGCCAGCCCATTCCTAGTGTCTACGATACAGGACAGAAATGCTTCATTGCCCTTTAATTCGCAGTGTAAACCCATAGTGGAGAGCATCTAGTGTTAGCCCCATAATGTTCGTATGTTTGATTTGGGCCATAACATTTCTGGCAAACTATTGCTACTAAGCAGTCCCCCTTTTCATTACTCTTTACTACTGGTTTCTACTAGGCTTTCATAGCTGAAACTTTTTATTACTGAACACCGAGTGCTGGGCTATTTAAAAAGGAGCCTTAATTTCAGGACGACCTTCTGAAATCAAATACAATATTAAAATATATGATGGCCTCTTGTTTTATTTTAGAGGTTATTGAGGGTTTTTACATTTTTATGTTTAAATTTTGAAGCGGGTGGCAAGATGAAACAAGGTATTGGGCTCCTGTTTCTGTGTTTAATGGTGAAATGTTGAATAACAATTTGAAAGGAAACTCATGAACTTATGGAATTACATGGGATTAAGAACTCAAAACCAAATCAGTGCCTAAAGGACAGATACTGAGGAGACTTTATGTCCAACAATAACAAAAGTTGATTATGACATACATTTGTTATACACTGGTTAAAATATGGAACTAGCTGTTGGTGATAGAAGCGGCGCTGGATTTTTGCTAAAATTCGGAAATTCTCAGAGTTTCCATTTTGAAGATCTTCACTCAACATTAACCTGGGTGAGGAACCAAAAGAATCTGTTCAACTGGAAAAAGAATATCAGGAACAATTTTAAGAAGAATTAAAATATATAACGACAACCTGAAGAATCTGGCAGTTCAAACAGCACTTCTCAATGTCATAATATTTTGGAAGAAAGCAAACATTAAATAATTTGTTTTATTATGTCAGTATAAATAGGTTTTATCATGTTATATAAACATTACTTATTTATTATCCCTAAATATTTCAGAGGATTCCATTTTATACTGAATGGAGATCCCAGATGGCAGCAAGACACGCTGATAATCAAAGTAAAAACCGATCACTTTCAGTGATCCCATGTGAGTATTGCAATTTCTCTCTATGTCTCATTCTTTTTCTCTCTCATTTTCTCTCCCACTCTTTCCTTCTTTCCCTCTCCCTCTCCACAAATGGGTTTCATGGGTTTATTCACATTTCTACCAGAACAGCACTTCGTTGTATTTTCCTAGAGTCATAGAGTAATACACTATGGATGCAATTCCTTTGGCCCAACCACTGTCCCCAACTAACTTGTTCCATTTTCCTCTGTTTGGTCCACTTCACTCCAACCCCACATCATCCATCTGCTTCTTAAGCGCTACTGTTGTACCTGCCTCAAGAATTTCCTCTGGCAGTTTGTTCCATGTACTCACCTCCTGTGTGAAAAGTTGCCTCTCAGAATCCTTTTAAATCTTACCTCTCTCACCCTACACCTATGCCCCCTGGCTTTGGACTCCTCTATCCTGGGGGAAAGAACATTGCCATCCGCCTTATCTACCCCTCTCATAACTCTGTAATATGACCTCTCATTCGCCAATATTTCACGGAATAAAGACTGGGCCTGGCCAACTTCTCCCTATAACTCAGGCCTTCGAGTCCTGTCAACATCCTCGTAAATCTTCTCAGCACTCTTTCCAGTTTAGGCATGTCTTTCCAATAATACCTTGACTAAACAATATTGTTTGGCTGCCTAGAGAAAAAGAAAAGAAGCAAATTGAGAATAAGGATTTATGAGTTACCGTGGCATTATGATTGCACTGGTATCCAGCTGCCTGGATTGTTGATTTGGAGGCTAAAACATGAACCCTGGGAAGCCAACATCAATAGTAGTGACTGATAATCTACCAGCTTATCATAAGCAATTATTTACTTCATCAATGCTCTTCAAGGAAAATCTGTCATCCTTGCCTGGTCTAGCCTTTCTATGACTCAAAATAATAGTAATGTGGCAGACCCTGCTGTCACTGTGTCTCCTGGACTCTGAAATGTCTCAGCTAGTCACCCATTTCAAGGACAATATGTATCACCTAAGCTCGTAATATCGCATTTCATATATGTATAAATAGAACACAATTTTTACTTTGAAACTCATCCTGAAATGCAGACTAAATGTGATTTCTGAATTTCTTTTTCTAAAGATGATTATAACAGAGTTTATGTCAAGATGGAGAGTGACAAGAGCAAGGAGAATGAAACGCAAAGTGAAACTGAATCGAGCTCTGATGACAGTGATGATGAAGAATCCACAAAATATATCAATGCTTCCTACCTAGAAGTATGTATCAGCGTTCACGTTACAATAGTGCTCCTCTCAGTGCATTGGTGGTAGGACAACTAGACACTTCTTTCCTATGACCTTAGGAGCAAGAACTGCTATTTTAATTTCAAACCTCCACAGTGTTGTCAAGATCCTTGTGTATGTTATTATCTCCACCACTGTTTGGTCAGGGTTACCACATCGTGGCTTGGCAAATTTCCAAGGTGCCACTTGTTGATCAGGAGGGCACATCCGCCAGTTCCTGTCTTGTTTAAGATTGCCCACGTGCTGCATGACAGGTAGAGGTCCAGTTGTTGTAGTTTCTTTCTCATGAAGTATGTAGACCATTAATTGTGCGTCAGATTTCAGAGTATTCTCATCTGACCCACTGCCCCCAGTTACTTCCCAGAAGTGTATTCTCTTGCACCATGACCATCAACTCCCTCGGATTTCTTGCCACCTACCTACTCTGAGGACTAATTTACTATAACCAGTTAGCCATCTTTGGTCGTTGTAGCCCAGTGAAAGCTGCAGGTTCACGGAGAGAGCATGCAAACTCCACGAAGGCAGTTGTCAAATTGGATGCAAGCAATTTGTGTGTGAAGTTGTTTTCTTCCCAAGTTCTGGGTGCTGTGAAGTGGAAGGTGCTCAGGTGCAGCACAGAAAGGGCTTGTGGATTTCCTGCTTTAGTCTGCGAGGTTTGGAAAGTCTTGAGTAGGATGCTCCCATTTGCGTTTAGAGAGATATGGTCTCCCAAGAGGAGTGAAAGTGTTGAGTGGACATGAAATGCACATGAAAATAGACCTGATTTTACATCGAGGAAAAAGCTGGGCGCCATCAGGTAGCAAAGATTCCTGTGAATAGTCACTGCCAGCTGCTTCAGAGCAGGGACAAAAAACGGAGAATAAACAGTATCTCTGAGCCAAAAGAATGAATATTATGATTTAGAGCATGAGATTAGAGACAGTCTATCTGAAAAACTTAGTGCTGAAAATGAAACTTGTAAGGCCGGTAGAGTTGGGTTCACTATTAGTTGTCAAAAGAGAATGGTATGAATAAGTTTGAAGGGGTAACACTTGCAACACAGTGGGGAAAGAGGAGGAGGCCAGGACTGAATGGGTGGAACAGGCACAGATATGATGGCCAAAACACCACCAGCTTTGCATGACTCCACAGCAAATATGTTTCTGAAATGTCTGCATTTTTGGGCTGCCTCAGCTGCTCCGCTTGGTTGCAGCATATTGGTTTATAAATGGATTTTGCTTTGGGATTTGGGAACGTCTGGCAGGGATAGCACGTGTTGGCCATCTCTGCCTGCGCTTGTGAGAATGGCTGATTTGTTTCTGCCGGATGCGTTCTCTCAGTGGTAGAGTGTTCCAGCGTTCCTGCATTTAGACCCAACACAGTCGAGGAATAGTTTAATTCTCATGCAGCTGCGAATTTCAATTTAAGCAACAAAAAAAAAGTCCCAGTGATAATAACCACAAGCCTACCATTTGTTATAAAAACCCATCTGGTTCATTAATGATTTTCAGGGATGGAAATCAGCTAACCTTGCTCTGCCTGGTATGTGTGTGGCTACAGGTATCACAAACATGGTTGCTTCTTAACTGTTCCTCATTTTATGAGCAATTAGAGATGGTCAGCAACTGCTGACGTAGCTTTGAACATCCACCTTCTGTGAACTAACAAAGAGAAAATTCCAAGTCAGGATGCATGCTTGAGGGGGAACCTACAGGTGGCGGTGCTCCTGTGCACATATTGCCCTTGCCCTTGCCCTTCTTGTTGATGGAGGCTTTGGGTTTGAGAGGTGCATCTGAAAGAGCCCCGGTGATTAATTGCAATGCAAATGTGTGGTGAAATGCTGCCGTTAAGCTCCACATCAAAAAATATGCTTCCAAAGACCTTGACCTTTTGTGAATCCCCGAAAAAACGCCTCGTAGGCACCTGCCCACACATTAAGCAACAGCGTTTTCAAAGCATCCTGCAATGAGTCAGAAATGTGCTCTGCCTCCTGCTTGTTTCAGCCCGATAATTTTCACCAGACTTGCCAGACAAGAACTTGCCATCCTGTGAGGTGCAGCAATATTTCAAACGAAGAACGTTGAACATTGTAGCACATTACAGGCCCTTCAGGCAACAATGTGGTGGTGACCAGCTCTAAGATCAGTCTAACACTTCGCTCTTATATAACCCTCCATTTTTCTTTCATCCTAATGTACGTATCTGTCTGTACCACCACCCCTGGCAGGGTGTTCCATGCACCCACTTCTTGCTGTATAACAAACCTCTGACCTCCCCCCTCTGCTTTCCTCCAAAGTTATGCCTGCTCATACTTAGCTCCCCAGAGAAGCAGTATTAGCTGCGACTTCCCTAAGGCAGGAGGGGAGGCAGGATTTAGCCAGCATTAGGGAGGGCAATGTGAATTGTGATTGCTTGAATGAGATTGGAGGCATAAGCAGCAATGTATGTTTGCAAAATGCAAAGCCTAATACAAGCTATGTGTAGAAAGAAGTGCCAGCATAAACTAGGGAGAGGAAGGATGTTCAGTGTGTTTGCAAGGAGGGAAGAAACAGCAGTAGGGGGAAGACTGTGCCATCACGGACTGAAGAATGGAAGAGCAAGATATGCATGTCTGTATAAACCTAAAGAAAAGTGAGGGCGATGAGGAATATTGCAACATGAGGGACAAGAATAAAGAGAGGGAGCACCAAAGTGACATTGGAAGGAAAATTATGAGAAATGACAGCACAATCCATTGGAAGAAAGGTTAAATTCTAATTTGGGGAGGGAAGCGAAAAGTGGTTAATCTTTATGAACAAGAGGAATAGGAAGTTTGTGAAGGGAAACATGATAATTATCTGTGTGTCAATCAGGATAACCTTTGGGTTGTAAGTAGCAATTTTTGTCATAAACCTCCAAACACATGTCCTTAATCTGGTAATGTATCATTCCCCACTTAGGTATTGTTTTGAGTTATCTTTTTTTTGAACTACCATTGGCTTTGTTAAAGCTCTTGGCCAACCATTGTCTATTGTCTAGAATGATTTGGCACATGAATCCATATGTTATGACTGCTTTGTTTCACCTCTGAGAAAGAAGTATTAAACATTCGGTGTAACTTGAAATTTTTACCTGTAATTGGACTTGGTAAGAAGTAGCTAGAAATAAAGGGAATACGTTGAACTTTTCTGTTAGAGGAATAGAAAAATGATCATTTATTCTATAGACAAAAACAGAATATTGAACCTGAAAAAAAATGTGTAGAAATGCCGTAAGACAATGTACGCAAAAGTGGATCTGAATCCACAAGGCACATCAGTAGCACCACAAACTGAAACAGCACCACCCCCACTCTGCATTGTATCTTTCAGGGATATTGGCATAATGAGATACTGATTGCCACTCAGACTCCACTGCCTGAAACTATTGCTGACTTTTGGTCGATGATCTATCAGAAAAAGGCAAAGCTCCTCATATTCCTGGGCCAAGTAAAAGACGACAAGGTAGGAACCAAGGCTTCCTCATGCTGACCTTGCCATTCAGCATACAATGCTTCATTTTATGCTTCAAATCAGAGCAGTGCCTTGATAGCTTTTGAGAAGGTGCTTGCTACACAATTAGTTAAAATCAAAGTTGGTCTTGCACTAGTACGAGAGTAATTACTGTGAGTATCCTAAAATAGTCCAGGGCAAGAGAGATGCAATATGCCAAAGGTGACAAAATTTCTCTATTTCATTGCAGTCCATATTGCAGATCTAAGACTACGAAGGATTAATGTAAAATGGATTATTTTTATCCCTGATTGGTTGGTTCAAGAATAAATACATAAGGCTTGTAAATTTGTGCTAAAGCATGGGAAATGGAGAGGATGGTGGGAATTCTGCCCTCTGATGCCCATTCTTGCCCATGGATCACATGGGGACCATAGTAGCTTTATGCTCACTTAGACATATTTGCAAATCAAATCTTTGGGCGATGTGTTTATCCAGACCAAATAGTAAGCCATCTATCGAGTCAAGCAATTGCCTGGAGAGACTGGCAATATTTTGAGTCCATAAGAGTATCCAGGCTGTAGGGATAATCCCAGCCATCCTTTCACCAGAGGCTACGATAGAGACAGTTTCCATGCTTACTCCTTGACTGACGGAGATCCTGTCATAACAAAGATTCAGGTGTGAGGGACAGTCAGCTTTAGTCTGACTTTCCTTCCATTCCTCCTGGATTATGTTCACATAAAAAAACCGGATGTTTTAACATACATAGATGCACTGTTCATGCAGATTTTGTGTACCACAGCAAAACAGGACAGGTGCCGAGAGTTAGTTTTGCAGTTTTATATATTATTTTATTCTATATGTCTCAATATTTTAAGAATTTTATCATATTAATTTTAGGAATGTACACAATATTGGGAAGATGAAAAGAAAACTTATGAAGATATTGAAGTTAAGTTGGCTGACTGCAATGAACAGCCAGAGTTTACTGTTCAAGTCTTTGAAATAAGACATATAAAGGTAAACACTTAATTATCTTCTATGGTTCAAAAGCTATTTACAGAGTTTTCTCACATTCTGAATTGCACAAGCAAGAAATTTAATTCCACAGGACCAACATAGGCTATTGAATTCCTAGTCCTGGCTATCTGTGTAGTAGCTATTTATCAAACTTGTTTTTAACTATTTGCACCATCAACTCATCTACCTCATTAAAATGCGATGTGAGTTCAGATGAAGAACTTTAAGCTTTAACTTGCATTCTTTACCTTGAGCTGGATTTACTTTCTGTAGCATGCCTTTGTTTTTATTTTCTGACCCTTCCTGTTATGTCTTAACTTCCATTCCCAACCACAACCCTTCCTGTATCACTCCCCTCACATTTTTCTTTCTCTACTTGGTTCAAAACCTTTTCTACAACCCCATTTACATTACTTCTACGGTCCCAGTATGGTTCAGATGAAATTTCTTCCAATGAACCATTCTCTCCTTCTGCTTCATACTGGTGTTGGTGCTCTATGAATTGAAGCCATTTCTCCAATACAAAAAAAAAGATGTGAAACATGAGACCAGAACTGTCAAAGGTGTTGCTGAGGTTCTTTCAGTTATGCGTATAATATCCTCTAGCATTTCTTTCTGTCAGTGAAAGTGGAATTGCATGACTGTATGCAGGATGTAGATCTAATGTCAGAGAATGACTGAATAGAAAATGCTGGGAAAAGTTAGTCAGAAAAAAGATTCAGAACACTGGAGATAAATTGGTAAATTAGTTTATTATTATAACGTGTACTGAAGTGCAGTGAAAAGCTTGTCTTGCGTACCATCCACCAGATTAATTCACTGCGTCACTGTATTGAAGTAGTACAGAGTAAAGCAATAACAGAGTGCAGAATAAAGAGGTACACAGAAAGTGCAGTGCAGGTAGAAAGTACAGTGCAAGGTCATAATGAGGTAGATTGTGAGGCACCAGTCAGGATGTTTCACCATGGCATCAATGTGGTTATACCAGGACAGGCTGTGAGTGAAATTCACTCCTAGGAACTGGAAACTCGTAACCCTCTTGATGTCAGCACCATTGATAAAACAGGAGCATGTGCACTGCACTTCTTCCTGAAGTCAATGACCAGCTCTTCTGATTTGCTGACATTGAGGGTAAGGTTGTTGTCATGAAACCATATCACTAGGCTCTCTATCTCCTTCCTGTACTCTGACTCATCATTGTCTGAGATATAACCCACTGCTGTGGTATCACCAGCAAACGTGGATGGGATTAGAGCAGAATCTAGCATGTATCACAAGTGTATAGGGAGGCGAGTGGATGACTGAGTATAAAGCCTTGTAGAGCACCAGTGTTGAGGATAATCCTGATAATGGTGCTGTTGCTCATCCTTACTGACTATAGCAGGAAGTTAGCCAGGAAGTCAAGGATCTATTGCAAAGGGAATTGCTGAGTCCTAGATCCAAGTGTTTGGAGATGAGCTTAACAGGAATTATAGTTTTGAAGGCTGAGCTGGAGTCAATAAACAATAGTCTAACATTGGTGTCTTTACTGTCCAGATATAAGAGAAAGAGTAAGGAGATGACACTTGCCATAAACCTGTTTCAGTGATTGGCAAATAACAATGGATCAAGGTTGTCTCAGAGGCTGAAATTAAAGTGTGAAGAGCTTCACAATGGTGGATGTCAGAGCCATCTAGTGATAGTCATTAAATCACGTTCCCTTCTTTTCTCAGGTAACAGGATGATCGTAATATTCTTAAAGCAGGTGGGAACATCAGATTGAAGCAGGGAGAGGTTAAACATTTCTGCAAAAACACCACCAGCTGATCTGTCTAAAACAAAACATTTCGGAAGTACTTGGCAAGGTGGACAGTATCTTTGGGAAGAAAAGTAGAACTAATATTTTAGGATCAAAACCGCATTGAAATTAGTCAAAAATTAAATTTTGATGTAACTGTTTTATTTTCAGAAAGAAACAACTCAGAAAGTATACCAGTATAACTTCCGTGAGTGGAAAGAATCTGGGCTTCCTGAAAGTCCAAGTAACTTTATCACCATGATGAGGAGCATCAAGGAAAAACAGTCAGTGATTAAAGATGAACAAAATGGCACAGTACCACCCATCATTGTACATTGCAGGTAAAGTCTGCTAGCATTAAAGACTGTCATTCACATCAAATGTCCATTTTGAGTGCGCTTGAGAACATGCATCATCTCTC
Organism: Hemitrygon akajei; assembly: GCF_048418815.1. Taxonomy (NCBI): domain Eukaryota; kingdom Metazoa; phylum Chordata; class Chondrichthyes; order Myliobatiformes; family Dasyatidae; genus Hemitrygon; species Hemitrygon akajei. The sequence goes on along the minus strand of NC_133135.1, from coordinate 71,352,825 downwards.
GAGGACAAAAATGAGCCTCGGTTCTAAACTTATTTTACAACCTATGGACTCACTTCCAAGGAATCCTCAACTCATGTTCTTAGTATTATTTATTTATTTGGTTTTTTTTATTCAGTATTTACACAGATTGTCTACTTTTGCACATTGGTTGTTTATCTTTGTGTAGTTTTTCATTAATTTTATTGTATTTCTTTGTACTACTGTGAATGCCTGCAAGAAAGTGAATCTCAGGGCAGTATATGGTTACATACACATACTTTTGATAACAAATATACCTTGAACTTTGAACTAAGTAGTTCTTTTGGTTTGTGTGTTTTATTAGGAGGAATGCTTGGCAGAGGTGAATGATAGCATTTCTGAAGAGGAACAACATCTCATTATGAGCAATAACCACAAATTTAGCAAGTTTTATTGCAAAACGGTCCAAAATCAAGTTTATTATAATGTGCCCAATACATGTACTGTATGCAAAGGTAGAATGAAAATCTTACTTGTAGAAGCTGCTGCACAGGTGCATAGCGCAAGATAAGCATTCACAAGATAAACATAACTTATCCACAGTTTTTGAAGAAATAACACAATAAGAAGAAAAAAAGGGATTTATTTCAGGATAGTGAGACATTGAAACATATTTTCTGTTGTTTTCACTGATTATTTACTTAACTAGAAATCCCTTTCCTCACTGAACTAATATGAAATATTCAATTTCCTATTTTGTTTATTCGTACAGATTGTCTGAAACATTTTGGCTAATTAGACTTACTGAAACTATTTTGCTCATGAAGAGCCAGCTGATCAGAAGCAACAAACTTAATCAATCAGGAACATTAGACAAAGGAGAATGACAATGCCTCATTTCAATTTACATTCAAAGCCAGGTCTCAGAGGAAATCTGGTGGGAGACAAATACACTGTGTAAAGAAAAAAAACTTTCTCAGTACGTCTTCACCAGTACTTTGTCCACTAATGGATTTGCATTTTGTTAAGAAGTGCTGAGAATAATCATAATCCCTACTACTTAAAAACAAATCTCTAAGAATGCCGCTGCTATCTATAAGGAGTTTGTGCGTTCTCCCCATGATGGCATGGGTTCCTCCGGGTGCTCTGGTTTCCTCCCACATTCCAAGGTTAGGAGGTTAATTGGTCACATGGGTGTAATTGGGCAGCGCAGGCTTGCTGTGCCAGAAAGGCATGTTACTGTGCTGTATCTCTAAATAAATAAATACTAAACTCTTCTATCAATTCCGTTGTGAGACTTACAGCATCAACTTGACTTAAAGACAAGGGCAAATACAACTGAATGTTAAAGTCACAGTAAAATCAAAGCACTGGCTTTTGCAGTAAGCAGTCTCCAGCAATCACCATAATTAAGGTTGAAATTGAACAGCCATGCTTGGCATTCATATATGCAGAGTTCGGTGTGAGAATTTTCAAGTTGCTTTCAGAATTGCTGTTTTCCATCACAAACTTTGTTGTAACTCAGCATGCACATAATGCGTGGAATGGTATGACTTGTAACCAACGCGACTTGATATCACTAAAATTCCTAACTATTCAAGTGTAAGCAAATTTTTAATGGCAGGTTTTAAGTACTGCCAATATCTGTGGATCTGAACATCACCTTTTAAGAATGTTAATCTCATTCATTCATGTCTTTATTATTTCTCTCAATATTTAAAAGAGTTAAAATTGCACACTTAAACAAGAGAAAGTCTGCAGATGCTGGAAATTGAAGCAACACACACAAAGTGCTGGAGGAACTCAGCTGGGCAGGCAGCTTCTGTAGAAAAGAGTACAGTTGACGTTTCAGGCTGAGAACCTTCATGAAAATTGCACATTTCTCTTCTTTTAGTTTCATTTTTCTTTCAATCTTGTTACAGAGACTCTCAGTTTCTGGTTAGGATCTATGTATATTTAGCAACAGATGTGGGTAAGGTCAGAACGTCAATGTCCATTCCATCTGCCCTTTAGAAGGTCATAGAAAATCAACTTCATAATTTGCAGCAGATCTTCAGGTGAAGATAGAAATATCAGTTATTGCCTTTAATGACGAAGGAGAAATGTTCAGACAAGAGCCAAATTCTGTTTGAAGACAGAGCAGTATTTGATCTTTCTAATCTTTGAGAAGTGAGAAGTATTATAAATGCTGATGGTTTATTTCTAATTAATTGCCAATAAAGGAGCAAAGTGATGGCCTCCCCCTAACAGATTCATCTCAATCATCCTGACAGTACTGTCGTCAGCTAATTAATTTTAAAAAGATTCAATCAATGCACTGGTAGGATTTAATATTTGAGAATAGTATGTTCACAAGCTGCTGTGCTACTAACAGAATTATATCATGTGTAAAAAAATCTCATTCAAAATACCAAGGGGTAAACTCCAATGAAGATCATATCTGGGAATTGCATCTGAACTCAGGATTTCTGGATAAGTTACTGTGAGACAGTGATCTGCAGATATGTTTTCATTGTGACTTTCCCATAATTTTTGTTCAGGGCATTGTGTAGTGCCAGGTTAGAAGTTCAGAACCGGACTCAGTTATTTTAACACCATGGCCACGGAAAGGGGGATTGTACAAGGCATGTAACTGACAATCTACTGTGCCACCTGCTTGTGCACCTGTGTATCTGGGACAGCTTGGGAAACCTTCATGTTGTGAAACCTTCTTTTCTTTCAGTGATGGATCCAAGCGGACAGGAATATTCTACTCTCTTTGGAACCTACTTGATAGCGCAGATAATGAAAAGATAATCGATGTTCTCCAGACGGTCAAAAAATTGCGTAAGCAGAGACCGGGAGTGATCCCTACCTTTGTAAGTATTGCTCAGAGCACCCCACTCAATCTGTTCATACACAGCACATCTCTGAGTCAATCTTCCATTTCTCTCTACATCATCCCTCACATCAGCTGATTATATTTGCAACAGAAATAATTTTCAGGACGAAATTAAGTTGACCCACAGTGTTAACTTTTTGCATGAGACGCAGTATGCAGTACCATTAATGTGCCACTAAATGCATCAACTTCTATGCAATTTCCTTTTTCCATACTCTTTTAAAGCAATGTTCAGATTTTGTGTCTACTACCAGGAGGTTTGTAAATGGTTCACTTGGGCAGGAGAGCCTGCTGTGCTGCTGGGATTGATGGTGCAACTGATTTCCCCTGCCCTTCCTCCATTATGAGGCTTTGATTAGAGTTCTGGTGTAAAATGTTGATAAGTGCAGGTCAGATGCAGTAAAATTCCATCAATCTGCTATGCTCAGGACTTTGGTGTCAGGCTGGCAGATATTCTGAATTATTGGATATTATTCCATTTCATACACTATTTTATTAATAAGTTTAAAGGGAATGTTGGAAGTGAGGGCCTGGTGAATTCCAAGGGAGTGTGGAGAAACTGAACCAAGTGAATTTGACAGCAACGTAGGGTGTGGTAAAGTGAAAATGGAGATCAGTACCCTGTGAGCCAGTTCATAATCACTGGGATTTCTAAACTGTCAGGCAGTAGATTATTGGAGTTTTACTTTGTGAGGAAATAAAGAATGGCATTTCCATCACTGACATCATTAAAAGTATGCTACAAGAATACTTAGTTTTTGGCTAGAACATAGTTCTGGGTGTAGAACCTGCAGTCTCTAGTGCAGCGATTCCCAACCTTTTTTAATGCCATGGACCCCTTCCATTATCCAAGGGAGCCTTGGACACCAGGTTGGGAACCCTTACTCTAGTGTCTAGATATTAACAAGAAAACTAACAATGTGCTTGATCTATTTTGACAGGAGCAGTACGAGTTCCTCTACGATGTTATTGTTAACACATTCCCCGTGCAGAATGGGGCATTAATATCTGGCAATGGCTCATCACAAACCTCTGTTGAGGTCATCTCTGAAACCCCCTTGGAAAACAAATCTCAACAAGAAGCAGGTTCTGATTCAATAGAAAATAAGAAAGAGGCATCTGTTGAGGAAGACCAAGCTAAGTCTGAAAGCAGTAACATCAAACAAGCAACAGAAAATCCTACTAATGGACCTATAACTAGTGAGGAAAATGTGTGAAAAAAAAACTGTTGTTGTGCATGCAGTACTGGTATTAATCAGTAATTTTCTTACTAAGAGAAATGCCTAAGTGTGGCTGTTAATTTTTATTTGCATGAACTTGGTTTATCACTGGATACACCCAAAATTTTTGCCAGTACACAGTTCAGCAATGGCAATCAGTTTGAACGTAAGTATGAATGTATTTCCATGAGAATATTAGTTTCCTAATTTAAAACCTAGTTTAATGTTTTTGGTCTATCAAGTTACACTAGTAACTCTAAAATAAAGCAAAGAGACATTTTAAAAAAAGAACTTTATATATATATAAATATATATATATATATTTTATTGTGTGTATTGAAAATCTAAATGCTAATTTTGCTTGGGGATGTATTATTTTTAGCAGTTCATATTTTAAGATATGGCAAAAAAGTCATGTAATGAGTGTGAAGAAAATTGGCAGTTTTATTAAGCATTGTAATTTTTAGCTTTTTATAATGCAGCCATTTTTCAATTTACAAATTATTTTTATAGTTGTTTTTTCCAAGTTAAAGCTGTGCAGTTGATCTGCTTAAAAATGATAATGTATATAGCTATAGGAAATTACATCAAAGCTCATTATATGGAAGCAAACTGATTATTTGTAACAGATTCATAAAATGGCTAATCATTTGTAAATGGAAATATATCAGTTCACTTAAGAAGACCAAAGACATGAAGCCTGATTGCAGAATAGATTCAGATTCACATTCATTTATTTATCACATGTATGTCAAAACATACAGTGAAATGTGTCGTTTGCGATAGCAACCAACACAACCTAAGGATGTCCTGGGGCAAGTGTCGCCACACATTCTAGCGCCAACATAGCATGCCCACACTGTTCAGCAGAGCAACAGAAGCAACAATAACAATACAACAACATCAACTAAACAACAAAGCAAGCCTCTTTCCCCCCGTATGCACAGACTGGCCACCAACCCCGGGACAGGCTGCCTCTACAGTCTTTGGTCCGGTACTGTCTCACAGACATTAGGTGTGGACTCGCAGTTGCTGACTGGCAATCGCCAGGCCTGTAGGTCAACCCAGATGGCCACAGAGCCAGACAAAAGTTCATGTTCAAATCAGTATTTAAACTTAAAACAGAGACCTCATTTCAGGTGAGATGTCTGAGGAACAGTGTGGTAGCATCAGATAATGTTACTGGAGATCTGTGGAGAAGATACAGAAAGAGCTGGAAAATCTCAGCAGCTGAAGTGTTCTTTGTGGAAAGAGACATGACTAATTGTCAGAAATGAGAAAGGGTCCAGGTAGCAGAAAAGGTGAGGGAGGGCAATGGGTTGAATAACATGGAAGGGAAACATCTTTGGGGATTTATGGGTTGATAATCCAGTCTGCCTGACGTGTGGCAGAGCTAAAAAAAAAACACTCACGGTGATGTGAGAAGTTATAATAGTCTTATCAGAGACGTATTGTGAACCTTTGTTGTAAATTGTCCAGGGAAGGAACGGTCTCGGAATCCACCAATAATTCCATTTCCATTTATCAGTGACAAGGAAAGTTATATGTCCCAACTGAGGCAAAAAATAACGCTGAAAAATACACTTAAAACCAGACTTTTTCCAAAGATTTGGTTGCTTACACATTCATTATGAACGCATAAAAGATTCTGAGTTCAGTTACAATTGCTGCTGGTATTTTTGTTTTGGATTCTTTGCTGTCAGTGAATGGTGATAAAGCTGTTCCTATTGATCACTTACAATCAGCTTTCTGGCTTCATGTTAACATGTTTCCAATTGAGGTAAATTATTCTTGGAGTAAGCCTTGATTTTTTGCATTCCAAATAACTCCAATAATGGCAAGCTGTACAAAGAGGTATGACTTCGTTTCTATAATGTAATTCATGACCTCAAGACATCATACAGCTAATTGAGCAAGTTCTGCATTGATGGCACTGTTTCGATGTAGGAAATGCTGCAACCAGTTGTAACAAACCATAATATGATAATGGTTTGTAATATATATTTTAATGAGGTTTGTTAAAGGTTTACAAATTGGCCAGGACATCTTGGCTCTCTCTCTTCAAAATATTGCACATGATTTTGCATCCTCTGCAGAGAGCAGAAAAGGCCTGGTTGTCCATTAAATAGTGAAGTTGATTTCTATATTATAACAGTGTTATTTCATTAGTAGTTGAGAAAATGCATTGCTTCAAATAATGGAATAATTATTTCTAGAAATTTGTTTGGCTTGTTGTGTTCAAACTGGATTCTGTACATTTTACTCAAGATTGTGCTATTTAAATTTTTCTGGATTTTTTTCAACAGCTTACAGTTTTCTAATGCATATTTCTTTAATTCAAACATTCTTTATGAAACAAAGAAACAAAAGATTTTTGTACTAATAGTGTTCTTGAATAAATTAAATGTCACATCATTTTGTGCAGTGTGACGATAATTGACGTACATGTGTCAGTGCAGGAGCTAATATAGTTTAACATTTCAACCCCCCCCCCCCCCATTTCATTTGCACCACTTTGGAGTCTTTGAACAATAACGCAATGTCAATCATGTCTCAGCCTTTAATAGTTTTAAACCGTCTGTAGTTATTTGGATGAAAAGCAATTTGTTGAGCTGGAAGATGATGGGTGTCAGTAATGAGTAAGGCTACAGTTTCTAGCCACTGTTAATACGTAGCATACAGACCACTCTTGATTTACTTTGTGAGCAGCTTCCCTTGCAGTTGGTGACAGTGACCTAGGCTCAGGAATGGAAACGAGCTGGACAGGAATCCTGCAGCCAATCGCTAATCAGATGAACTCAGATTGAATGACCTCCCAACACGCACACTGAAGTGGCAAACCACAGGTGTGGTGTCACTGTATCTGAGAAGCATCTGTGAAAAAGATGGAAAGCAAAATTGCCATAAATGTGTATAACCACAATGTTCAAACTCCAAACTTTGAGAATCTGACCAAAACAAGAGAGTTCAGAGGATTTACAAGTATGTTCTTCTGAACATTTAAAGTGGCGATTTAAAAAAAAATGAACTATGAACTACTTAGATATTATATGAATGTGGAAAAACTATAATATATCATAAATTATTAGTTCCAGTTATTTTCAATTGGTCCTTTGGTATTTTCTTCTGCATCTTCAGATCCTAGCAGTAACAATATTTAGTATTGTGACTTGCATTTAGGTGTAATATCTTCATACCCCAAAACAGTTTTCATCCATTAAAGTAATTTGAATATAATCCCTAATGCAGTAGGAAATTCAGCTGTCAATTTATACACAGTAAGATTTCACCATTTTTAGGCAGTTCCCCAGATAGATGATTACTTATGTCCATTCCAGTTTTGTAGGTTCTGAGGTGTTAGTCGAGGCCAATGAGGGAACTGCAGACTCTTCCACAAATGGGGAAAGCTGTGGTTGATGGGTCGTGGGTGGTTAGTGCGCTGGTGGGCTACTTCCAGTATTTATGCTGGGCCTCTGACTATACCCAAAGCAGGCCCTGTAAATTTGCAAATACAGCACAATTCTCCTTCTCCATTTTTGCTTGTAATCATGACTGGAGCATAACTATTGGCCAGGACAATAGTGGGAATCCTCCTCTGTTTTTCTTTGAAATAGTGTCTGCAATTTTGACATTTATCTTCTCAGGTATTTGTGGATATTTAATCTTACATGATGTAGTTCCGAGAAAATAATGTACCCTAAGTAGATGAATACAATGTTTAAATGCTATCTGGACAAGTAACTGGATTGGAAAGATTGAAGTTCTATCTGGCCAACACCCTCCAGTCTACAAATCAGTGAATAGTAATGAGGCAAGGGCAGTGGAAACAGACCAAATAGAAGTACTTGACGTTGCCATATGTTTGCAGGAATGGAGGCAGCTATATTGTGAGCTGTTGGGTGAACTGATTCTTGCTTCGGGATAACTTAAGCACAGAACTGAACATGGACGCAATGAGTTTTCTATTGAGACCATTTTCCGATGAGAAGTTATTTATTATGTAAAATGCAGGCTTGCAGAAGGGGGCATCCTGTATTCTGGTCATCTTGTTTAGCTGACCTGGTCTGAACCAGTCTGAGTTGGACAGAACAAAAGAGACAAGGCTGAAGATAGAGGCATAAAGCAATACTGCTTCTAGTCTTGGGCCACTTCCAATGAGAAGCTGACACAGGTCAATCAGATGACCTTGAGCCAATGAAATCGAACCATCATAGATTGATCTGATAAGGAAAAAAAATAAGACTGGAGAATTTTGGGAGCACAGGCAGTGAGTGACATCTCTGTGGAGGCCTACCATTGTGGAAGTGGATGAGCCCATGTCGAAAACATGGAGATTACATTCAGATCAAGAAGAATGTCTGGCCAGCATAGACTTTTTTTTCTGGTTATTGCCTTTTCTATTAGACTGTTCATGGAGGGTCTGGGAATCCTAGTGGAAGTTCACACAGGTATTTAGATTTGTAAACTCACATGCCTTTAACTGTGCCTATAAAGGTACTTGTCAGTAAATTAGATTCTCTCTGTGCCTAACCTATCATTATTATTGAGGTTAATCCTTTCAACAGAATTAGCATCCCTATTTGGGGCTCGAGGATAAATCCCTCTGTTGAATCGGCTGTTGACTTGAGTCAGACCACCTAGGTGAGGTACAAAGAGATTTGGGGTTGGGTAGTTAGCTGTTACTAACCCAAGATGAAGAATTTGGGGAAGTTTGCACGTCCGGAGGACTAGGATTATTTTGAATGGAGGGGACTCCCCAAATGCATATTGGGGAAATGCCTGCAATACAGGGAGATTGCTGGTCACATCGCTGATAAAAGGAAAACCACTGGTGAAGCTCTTTGGAAGATTGTTCAAGGAAAATTGTCAACTGAGGAACTTAAATAATTAGAGAAGCCAGTAGCAGTTGTCTCTTTCACTGAGGATGGGCTAGGATGTTGGCAGAAAGCTAAAGCAGAGCGAGACAGATGAAAACTGGAAATCCAAAGACTTTGCGATGAGGTAGTGCACCTTGAGGAAAAGGTTACTGATTTACAGGGGCAGTATGGATTCCATGTAAATATAGCTGTTTGAGCTGAAGGGTGGGGACTGATTGCAGAAAAGAGTAAGCAAGAAGAGGAAGCCCAAATAACTAAGAACAAAGTGAGAAAACATTGCAGTAATTTAAAGACTGCTATGAATGTGATGCAGAAATATGTATGGCAAAAGAAAAATAGCACTGGAGATCACACAAAGTGTTTAAAGTGGATGCGAAAGCTGTATGACTAACTTGCTGCACAGAGAGGAATAACATGTGCTTTTGGATCCGACAGAGGGGAGGAAGGTGAATATGCTGAAATGGATTGGAGTGATTTAGCAGATAAGGTAAACAGATATGGATATGATGAGGAGCCTCCTCCCAGAGATCCCCCGCTGACGTACAACCAAAAGGAGCTGGTGCTACCACTTTCACGACTGCACGCCCCATCCACGATGATATGTATCCATCAGCTGGTGAAATCCTTCCACTATCCTAGGTTCCAGTGGTGCGGGCTCGGGTGGATTAGATGGTCCATGAACACCAGGCTTGAGGCAGAACACATGGAAAGTCGGTGTGATCCTGAGGGCGGTGACAGCAGGAGATGGTAGGTGACTGGATTCATGCAATGGGTAACGTTGAGGGGACCAATGAACAGGGGCGAGAGCTTGCGGGAGTCCATGTGCAGGAACTGATCTTGGGTGGACAGCTAGACACGATCCACAGGCCAGAGCAGTCTGATCTTTGGCCTGGTGGCAGCAGGCACAGTTGGCAGCTAGGATAGCTCCCTCCAGGCCCTCTTCTAAGCATTTTGGCAGCAGAAATCCAAGGCCCTGGCAGGCATTATCTCCACCATTGCCTCCTCCGCGGCAAACAACATGAGTTGGTGTAATGTTGAATCAGGTTTGAGGGTCCAGAAAGTAAAACAGAAAGCTTTCTCTGTGAATGAGTATATTAATCATTTATTTACAAAGAATAAAAATTTGACCAAACATTCATGTTCCTCAAGTTACAGACACTACAAATCTGAATATTCAACAAGCATATGCACACTCAACAAACATGCTTTGTTAAAAGTGCATGTAGAGTATCGCTTCCCGATCGTTGCCTTAAGGAAAGGAAGAAGAGAGCAAGCTCCTTCCACGAGCTATTTTATATACCCAGAGTATTTGAAAGTGGACCCCGGTCATCTATCCAATCGGAAAAGCAGCTTCAGCTTCTAAACTAACCAATCACAATGGAAGTGACTTTCGACGATCAGAATAAGGCATGCACCCATAGGACACTCCACCCCGCTGCAAATGTGGTGATCCAACCCTCAGACTCGTGTGACATTTACGAACTCCCAACTAAGTTACACATAAAACACAAGAGTACAATATCCAGTACTGTAAGCCCAATAGTCACCTCTGAGTATACTATAGCAGAGTGCCAGCCTCCCTATATGCCCCAAAGGATGGCAGCCCCACCCTGGAATGTAATAGCTAATGAGGTGAACCCCACTTAACCTTATACACCGACCCTGAGATATGATCAACCAGCTGAATGATGTTCACCAACCCATCTAGAGTGCTGGTGCAGCATTCTTAACCAATGACAGTACCTTCCTTTGTGAGCAGGTAATCCAAGGCCATCGAAATCAGTTCCCAGGATAATCTAGCTGTACCCTGCTGAGAAAGGCTATCAGTCAAAACATCCCTGCTTTGTAATGGCCCTCTTACCTACCAGCATGGGTAAGGTGTTCATCCAGGGCACTGGGATGGCATACATATGGCATCACATAACAACCGCACCACCCTGTGGGAGCAATGGGCAGGCCTAGTAAGTGCCCAGCTTCACAACACCATTTGGCATTGACACAGTCATCCCAGGATACTGTCCCTGTTCACACTTACCGTCCACCTTGCACCTTGTACCTGTACTCAACATACCACCTGCACTAACACTCATGCTCAGGTGTGTAAATCACTTTTAAGAGTCAGAACATTCTAATTGAACAAATGGTACATGGGGAAATGCCGACCCTTAAAGCACTTACACCACCAAAGCTATTAAGGCTCAACTCTCTTTAGGCTGTTACCATACTCTGGGCTAAGGTTGGCTGAAATACACTACCCTCTCCCACCCTGAGCCAATAGGCTGGTCCTGGACTTATTTCCACTTGGCATAATTTACTTATTATTATTCAATTATTTATGGTTTTATATTGCTATATTTCTACACTATTCTTGGTTGGTGCAACTGTAACGAAACCCAATTTCCTTCGGGATCAATAAAGTATGTCTGTCTGTCTGTCTCCCCCAAAATAGAAAGCCAAAACCCAAGAAACCAGATAATTTCCCCCAACAGTTTTTTTTCTTGTCACCAAAGGGATTGATATAGTGGTATTCCTTCCATGATGTACAGAAGGAGTCCTCATTCAAATACAGCAATCTGATCCATTGGTTCAGTAGGTAAATTCAAACACCGTTCACAGGATTGTATAACAGGATCTTCCACCACAAATCAGCATAACCACTTTTCCATTCTGTAATGCAGGGAGATACAAATGCACTCTCTCCTGATTTGTCACTGTATATTTAGAAAGCACAAGAACAATAGAATTGCTCCTCAAATGCTCAATTCCCTCTGAAATGTGGGCATCTCATATCTAGAATAAAGTTACCCAGATTCCAACTCAAATTTCATATGGCCAGTATGAACAATGAGTCATCTGCAAAAACTAATTATATAGGGAAACAAGTAACAAAATGACAGATTAAGACACAATAAACACATAAAAGATTTTAAAAAGAAACACTAAATGACTAAACAAACTCAAGAAACAAAGTAACAGATTAAACATAAAACACAAAGCCCAGGCTATATTCATCTTCTTTTAAAGCTTCATATAGAACTGCAAAAACTTAAAACGGACAGTTCATTTCTCACGAGAAACAGTACTACAACTGATAGGAGTAAGCAACTCGGTGGGGTCTAACACATACACAGCATCTCTTAAAGGCAAAGTCCATGCATGCGTGCACATGCAGACACACGCACACGCCCACGCACACAGGAAGGAGTGTGGAACTGGCATTTCCCTAACTTGCAGTGCAGTTGGTTTTCGAGAAGATGCTAAAGGACTAAACTGACATGGCAGGCAAGATTCAAAGTTCAAAATGCATGTACAAATTATCAAAGCACGTATAAATTATGCAATAAGATTCACCTTTTTACAGGCAGCTACAGAAAGACATGAAAGGCAGGCATTACTTCAGCTAGTGCAGGCAACAGCCACAGTTCCATGCCAAACTGAGTAAATGTTGTGAGGTCACAGATGTGAAGCCAGGCGTCACTGCGGCTAGCACTGCAGTCTAGCGTAGAGCCAAGCAAACATTACAGAGCAGCGAGCAGACTCAGACCATACCTTGCCCCTGGTCCTGACACCCAATCCCAATGGATCCTAATGGGGGCGGATACATTCTGAGGGGGTGTTAGGGGCAATGGAAGTCGTTGAGGGGTATTCTTGAGGTGGGGGGTTTTGCTAGGCAGTGCACTAACTTCAGGCATGAGACCTGACTCTCTGTCAGTGGAGCAGGCACTTCCAAGAAAAAGGATAAGTTATGGGAACTCAGAATGAACCACAGCTCTGTAGGCTGTGGGCACTCGTCGTCACAATGCACCTGAAACTCAGCAATCTAATCTGACCTTACCAACCAAACGGACTTTATTGGGGAGCATAAGTTAGCAACCATGGTGCGCAACAGTTCCCCTTGACTTGCTGCATGGAATGATTTCACGTAATTTAACAGTTGGTATGTCAAGTACACCCTCTCAACTTTCTCTACAGATCTATGGAAAACAGGCCACGTAACGATACAGCATTGGCCAGAACCAAATGGTGAAATAGAGCCAATCAGTGAACCAGCTGACCCCGAAGAATTCTCTTGAGATGTTCAAAGTGACCTCAACTTCATACTTGCGGTCAAGAACCATCTTTAAGATTATGAGACCTTACATGGTTGGGCAATGGAGCTGATTGGAATAGTATAAAGTCAGGCACAATCTCTGTGTGTCCAAAGGCTGAGAAGCTTTGAATTCTAATCCTGCTGAGGAACAGAAACTACAGAAAGTGCATCAATACAATGTTACATACCTGGAGTATGGGTTTATTCCATTCCCATCAGATCAGCGATGCCCCATGTGTCTTATTTATAATACTGTACTGTCTATTGAAGTCTTGAAACCACCAAGATTGCAGGAACATTTCCATAAAAGACACCTTGAAAAGGCTACTTGGTTATTTCTCAGTTCCAGAAGATGTAAGAAACATTTGAAAAGCATTGCACACTCAAGTAATTTGGCAAGAAAGCCAGAAATAACCTTGATAGTGCTCTCATTGATGTGTGAAAAATCTCAACTATGCACAGACCTACAAAAAACAAAATTTGGGATACAACTGGCCGAGTCAACTGTGCGAGCTAACGAGGCATTGCTAATGGCATATGTACGGTTTATCAAAAATGGAAAAGTTTATGAAGAGATTCTCTTCTGTAAATAGTTAAAAACAGTTGTCAATAAAGAATCAATCTGTGATGAGTTCAAAATATATATTGAGGATAAAAGTATTCTGATAAGGAACATGATTTCTTGTCAACAAATGGAGCACCATATATGAAAGGTCACCATGCTGGTTTAGTGGCATTTGTGAAAAAAAAATTCCAAGTCTGTTTGCAGCTCAAAACCTCAGCCAGTGACTATTTCAAGCATTATTCTTATATATCTGATATCAACAAAACTAAAGTTCATCCATTAAATAGCAGATTATTTCACCAGATATGCCAAGATAATGATGAAGAGTTTGAATACTTGCTCCTTCACACTGAAGAATAATGGCTGTCAAAAGGCTGCTGCTTAAAATGCGTCTTTGATCTTTTTGACACTGTGGTTGAATTTTTGCTCAAAGTCAACAAGAGCTTGGGAAACACAATTGAACATCTACATGGAGATGTGGCATACCTAGCCAATCTGTATGACACAATGAACATTCTACATATGAAACTGTAGAGTGAGAATTTTAATTTAATCCAGGCAGTGTCCACTTTTATCAGAAAATTGGGAATATATAAGCAAAACAATTTTCTCACAGTTTACCTGCATGCAGTGTACTACTTACACCTGCAGTCACTGAAGAAGGATGTTCAGAATCAATTCAAGGATTTGAATGATCTGGAATTTCTGGAATGAGTAATTAACCCATTTCTTTGCAAGGTGGAAGAACAGAAAGAAAGCTTGGAAGAAGAAATTATCAAATTACAGAATGATGAAAAAGCAAAAATGCTTTTCAAAAATGTCGGCCTTTGTGTTCTGGGGCTACACTGTCATATGAAGTTTCCTGGTCTTTGGAGAAGAGCCAGGCTGCTCTTCATTGCATTTCCATCCTCCTACCTTGTTGAAAGAGGCTTCAGTGCAGTGAACCACATACTCACAAAATCAGAACCGCTTGGACAGTGTTACACTTGAGGGCTTAATGCTTTTGCCGTCACAACTTGAACCAGTTATTTAAATCTTGCTGAAAACCATCAAACTCAAGGATCACATTGATATTGAAGCTGTTGTACAGCTCACAGGCATTGTGTAAGCTAGGTTTAAAGAGAAATAAAAATTCAAAGCAGAATCATTTTTCTCATGTTAGCATATGATAGACATGTTTTTACACTATTGGGGCACTGGAAAGTATATTGTGCCTAAGGGGGTTATTGGCAAGTATGAAAGTGCTTTAAGGGCATTGGATTCTGCCCTAACGTTTCTAATCTGGCCTGGTGCTTAAATCATCCAAACATCTCATCTCAGAATGCTCGGAATCCTGGAAACCACTGCCGTGATTCGGCCCGTACCTGACCGTTCCAGCGGAGGCTAGCATAGGGACTTTCTTCACTCTCAGGGCCACCACCACTCTGCCTTGATTCCACTTGCAATGACCAGGCCTTCCCTGTGCCTCTGCCACCACTTGTCCTCATTAGCCACTGCCTGCACCTCCACCTCCACTTGTCACAACCACCCTTTGCCCACCTCTCCATTGTCAGCATTGTTAGCATTGATTGTTATTAATAAGGTATATAGTAGTTCCTTCTGTTTTGTTTTTCATCACCAATAAGTAGTCATTGGGAATCACCAGTACTATCTTAAACCAAAACATTTTGGGGGCCCTTGGAGAAACTGAGGATGTGGTTGAGGTAGACAATCCCAGGCTCCAAGAGATGTCTGTCAATGGCCTCGATGCTGAAGGGATGAGAAATAGGCTAGGTAAGGAGTTTAATCTGCACATATAGACTCTGGTCCAGGGAGTTGCCTGCTGCCACAGAATCCAACAGAGACTCCTGTGCACATAGAATGATTGGGGTGTGGATAAGGGCAGAGAGAGTCAGTTGGGCTATGTTTCTCAAATGAGTGGCCGGAGGGACGTTGCCAGATAGAAGGACCATCATCTTTACCTGGTGGTTCCATTTCCAAGTGCAGAAGGCATTTGGCACAAGGGTGATCAGCTGCTCTGCGGTAAGAGCAACTTGTTTCTCTACTGACACACCCACATTCTTTGGAGGGAGTGTCTTAAGGGAGCTCTCCTGAACTGTATGGGTTCTGGAGTTTTGCTGATGTGGGTCCTGCAGCCTGAAATGGTTCTGTGAATGGAACTGGGTTTCTTGCTGATGATCTGGAGGGTTGTTCCATCAGAGGTTTGTCAACGCAGAGGGCCAGAGTGATAAGGCTTTCAACGTTCAGTGGGCATCTCTCGGGTAGACAGCTCACCTTTAAAGTGCTTTGAGAGGTTGTAAGGTAATGGGCCAGCAGCATTTCTGCATTCTGCTGTGAGAGTCCTGAATTCCAGAATGTAATCTAGCACCAAGGGGAGCCTTAACGCAAAGTATCTAATCCATTTCCTCCCTTCCACTTCACGGACGGTCATAAACCCCACGTATCTCAGCGGTAAATTCCTCACATTTATTGCAAATGGTGGTTTTGTTGTCCCACTTACCAGTGGCCCAGCTCAAAGCTCACCCAGTCAAGAGAGAGATGCCGAAGGCAATCTTGGTTTGGTCTGTACAACGCAGAAATAGCTGGGGCTCGAAGTGTAAGACATACTGGGAAAGGAAGTTGAGGCATCGGGTTGGAGATCCAGTGAAGTGGTTGGGCACCAGAATCCATGCTTCCGAGGGAGGAGGTTGACTGGTGCGGGGTTGCTGTAACAAGAAGGAGAGATAGTTGCGAGTGGAGAGAAGATGGTCATTGCTTTCCTGCTGTTTCTGTATTGTGTACTCGTGTCAGTGGACAACCTCCTTTAGCTAAGCAAACTGGGTCAATAGCTGTTTCACACATCGTCTGGAAAGGTAGAGTACACTTAACCCAAAAGCAGAGCAGTGGAGACAATTCGTAATGAACAATATTAGATTGTGAAAATAATAAGCCACAAGAAGCCACAAAATTAGAGAGAACAGATACCAAGCACTGCAGGCAACAAGGTTACAGAAGGCTGGAAGCAACTAGTTGGGCTGGCTGGTTGGATGGGTGAACCAAGACTGTGGATGAGATCTGGGTTTAAATAGGATGCAAGGGATGAGTTGGAAATGAATGGCAGGTGACGTCTGTTTGTGGATGGAGACTGGGAGGTGTCTGCCTGTGCAGGCCTAACAAGAAATATAAGCATGGATTTTTGTTTTGCCATGTTTGTGTTTTTAGTTTGTTTCCTTATCTGTTTTCTATGAAATTGGTTTTTGAGAGAGAATCAGATTCCACTCTGGCCACGTGGAATCTAGTTTAAAGTGATGGAAATCTGTGCATCTCTATTCTGCAAATGAAATACCCACATTTCAGAGAGAAATGGGCAATTGGGAAACTTGCTTATTGGTGGACAGTTAAATTGGGGATTTAGAATTGATACTTTGGAAGTATGGAATATTTAGGGAGCAATCCTAAATGTTGCTTTTACTAACAAGACTGCTTTCTTTTTCCAGAACATAAAAGCTGTTG
Organism: Hemitrygon akajei; assembly: GCF_048418815.1. Lineage (NCBI taxonomy): Eukaryota > Metazoa > Chordata > Chondrichthyes > Myliobatiformes > Dasyatidae > Hemitrygon > Hemitrygon akajei. Next base: position 71,335,742 of record NC_133135.1, on the reverse strand, counting down.
TTCAAGACTTCTGACATATGGATTTTGAGAATTAATTCTTTGAAAAATAGTTTTAATGCAATTATAATGTTTGTCATGTAAATTACAGATGAAAGTTCAATTTTAATATTGGACTGGTACAAGCAATAGTTCAGCATTAATTCCCTCACCATTTTAAAGTGCATGTTTATCTAGTTACCACTGAATGTTTGAATTAAAATGGCTTGGTCAGTCTGCCCTGACACTGCAGCGCTGATATGTAGTTGTAAAGTGTGAAGTGTATTGAAGTTTCTACTGTCCTCACGGATTGTCATTGTACTGGGGAATTGCACTGGAGTTGGGATATGATAGCAAATGATCCCAAGGGACTATTTGTATCAAAACAAAAGGAGAGAGGCAGGAAGGAGATCAGGTAAAGCAATACCTGTGAACAAAGATACAAATGAAAAGGAAAAAACTCTATTTAACTTCTTTATTTTGCAGAAGTTTCTTCACCTATCCAAAATTATTCAAAAGCTCACTCAAAATTATCCCAAGGGGGAATAAAAAGTCTGACAAATTTGCCAGCAAAGGTGTCATTAACAGACGGGGAATTTACAGATTGGGCAAAATGGAAAGTAGAGGGAGTAATGGGTAAAGGTTATGGATTTAACAGGAGAAAAGTAAAAACAGAATTTCACTAGGTAATAGAAGAAGCGGGGTCAAAGTATACAAAGAGCACTGGGAAGTGCTTACTAAAGACTGAATGATCTTATGTTGAAATTGTGGTTCCAGAAAGGGGAATTAACCTAAATAGCCCACTGTACCATGACCTATAGGGATGCCAGGGAGCAATATGTGCCATGGAAAAGCTAAAGCAAAGTGTAAACCTTTAAATCCAAGATTCCATTTAACCCAAGATGAAGCAAATAGTTTATTTTATTGCAATGGAATTAACCATGACTGGGGCCATGGTCGTTTAACTCCAGAATATTTACAGCAGTAGTTCCAGTTACATGGCAGCACGCTTAGACGCAGCAGCCTCTCTGGAGCCAAACAAAAGTGTTGTTGTCTCTTTTAATAGTCTTTTTACAATCCTAGGACCTATGTTCCCTCTAAGCTGTGCATGTGCGCGCGCACGCACACGTTTTTCAACCAGCACACAAAGGAAAATAGCGTACACACAAAAGGTTAGTTACCTAAAATGATGTAGTAATTAATAATTATACCTTTTGAAAATAATCTTTTAGCTAAATGTTTCTGTTAACTAGTTAATCGGTTTTTCAAATACCACAATGCACGTCCGCCTTTCCTGTTCCGGTTTGTACAGCTGCATCATGGCGGCAGCCATGTTTGGCAGACAGTGTTCATATCATTAAGTTTACAAAGATCTGTTTCAAATCCTGTAGATAGCTTACTAAGATTTTATTGAAAAAAATATTGATTCACTATGTCGAATTCAAAAGAAGTGAAGGGCGTGAAGCGCAAAAGAACTGCAAATTTGTTTAAAGTTGAATGGTTTAACAAGATAGTAGAAACTGCTACACCAAGAACGTTACAGTAGATACAAGTTCGCTGTTGACTTTTATAAATAGTCTTTGTGTTTGTTTAGAAGAAAGGTTTCCTGAAGATGAGGTACAAGAATGGTCAGCTTTTGATTTGTCCGCAATTGCAGATTGTGACTTCAGATTTGGCGATGAACAAGTTATGACTTACGTCTAAAATATCATGATTTTCTAGCTGAAAATACTGTAACAGTTAGACAGTTCAAGGATTTCAAATTTTCTGTGCAAGAAAAAATTAAATCCAAACTGATTTCATACTTTGCACAAATGGTGGAATTTGTACTTCAAAATGAACAGTTTTGTGACCTTGCACAGTTGATGGACATTGGGGGAACCTTTCTTGCATCTCGTGCGGACTGTGAGTGAGGTTTTAGCCTAATGAATCAACTCAAAAACAAGCTGAGAAACCATTTAGGTGAATGTCATTTGGATATGTTAATGAGAATCAAAAGCTATCAATTGGCTGGAGGTTCTATTAGTCTAGATAGAGTTTACAAAGAATGGGTAAATGCCAAAGACAGGAGAGAAAAAAAAACTGTGTGACTTAAATATGTATGTTGTTTTGTTGTTATTCTGTGCAGTTTTATGTCAAATATTTTGTAAACCTAAATAGACTGTGCCATGTTGCATTCAGTGCACACATATTTTGTCACAGGAAAAAAAATTGAACAACATAAGATTTCTGCGCACACTGACTACTAAAAATTAGAGGGAACATTGCCCAGGACCCTGCTGGACATTAAGATCTTCGAGTACTGCGGGTCTGCTCCATCAATGAGTTGCTCGTTAGTGGAGAAGCTGAAAGAGCTGGACTTCATGCAGACAGGGTTGCTGCCAGTTACAGAGAGGCTTCAGAGTTGATGCCTGATAATGTTGTGCAGTTTAGCAGTGAGTGATTGCCTTGGAATGCAAAACTCTGTTGGATATTGGTAACATAGAATACTTCAAGTCCATAGAATACTGAAGCTCGGTGACCTTTGAACCATATGGGCAAATGAAGAGGTGATAGACAGGTGCTACAGGGAGGAAGTCACCCCTAGATTGCAGGAGGAGGCAGGTAACTGTGTGACTGTCAGGAGAAGGAGGGGAAATGCAGAGGCAGTGCAGAGTACACTTGTGGTTGTTCCCCTCAATAATAAGTATACAACTTTAGATACTATTGAGTGATATAACCTGCTGGGGGCAGCCACCATGACTGGGTCTTTGGCACTGAGTCTGGTGCTGTGGCTCAGAAGAACAGAGAGGTGAAGAGGACTGCAGTGTTGATAGGAGATTCTTTAGTCAGAGGAAAAGAGAGGAGATTCTGTGGGTGCAATAGACACATGTGGATGTTATGTTGCCTCCCTGGTGCCAGGATCAATGATGTCTCAGATTGAGTCCGTGGTATGAGCATGAGCAGCCAGAAGTCTCGGTGCATATCAGCACCATGACATAGGTAGACAAGGTGAAGAGGTCCTGAAGAGAGACTTTAGGGAGCTAAGTAGAAAACTGAGAAACAGAACCTCCAGGGTAGTAATCTAAGGATTGCTGCCTGTGCCACGTGCCAGTGAGGGTAAGAATAGGTGTGGCAGGAGAATGCATGACTGAGGAACTGGGGCAGGGGGCAGGGGCTCAGAAACTGAATCATCAGGATCTCTTCTGGGGAAGGTATGACCTGTACGGAAGGAATTGGTTACACCTAAATCCAAGGGATTCCTATATCCTTTCAGACTGGTAGGCTAGAGTTGTTTGGGGGGTGGTATCCAGAATGATAGAGTTGAAGATGAGGTAGTTGCTTTACAAACAGAAGCAATGTGTAGTGAGACTCCCAGCAAGGAGAGGCTGATGATAGAGCAAAATTACAGTCAACAGAATGAGTTGCAATGTAAAAGGTGGACAAAATCAAAAAAGATGAATGCAGGAATGAAGGTTTATAATTGAATGCACTCAGTATTCGGAACAAGATAGATGAACTTGCAGCACAGTTACAGATTGGCTTGTATGATGTTGTAGGCATCACTGAATCATGGCTGAAAGAAGATTATAGCTGGGAACTTAATGTCACATTGTATTAAAGGATACACATTGTATCAAAAAGACCTGCAGGAAGGCAGAGGGGATAGTGTTGCTCTGTTAGTAAAAAAATGATATCAAATCATTAGAAAGATGATACAGGGTCAGCAGGTGTTGAATCTTTGTGGATAGAGCTAAAGGACTGGCATTCTCAAGGGTGACGGTGAACAGCTGGAAGTCTTGGTGCATATTGGCATATTGGTAAAGAGACCCTGATGGCATTTATATACAGACACCCCCAAACAGTAGTAAGGATGTGGTCTATAAATTATAATTGGAGTTAGAAAATACATGCCAAAAGGGAAATGTTAAGATAGTCATGGGAAATTTAAATATGCAGGCGGATTGGGAAAATCAGATTGGTGTTGGATTCCAAAGCCTATGAGATGGCTTTTTAGAGCAGCTCGTGGTTGACCTCACTAGGGAATCAGTTATTCTGGATTGGCGTTGTGCAATGATCTGTAACTTATTAGAGAGCTTATGGTAAAAGAACCCTAAGGGGAGGGTTATCCTAATATGATTAAATTCACCCTGAATTTTGAGAAGAGGGAGCTCAAGTCAGATATATCAGTATTGCAGTGGAGTAAAGGGAATTACTGATACCTAAGAGACAAGTTGGCCAGAATTGATTAGAAAAGAACATTGACAGTGATGATGGCAGAGCAGCAATGGCTGGAATTTCTGGAAGCAATCTGGAAGGCACAGGATATATACATCCCAAAGAGGAAGAAGTATTCTAAAGGCAAGATGGCACAACTGTGACTTCCAAGAGAAGTCAAAGACAACATGAAAGCCAAGGAGAGGGCATATAATAGAGCAAAACTTAGTGGGAAGTTAGAGGATTGGGAAGCTTCAAATTCCAACAGAAGACAGTGAGAAAAAATCATTAGGAGGTAAAGATGGAATAGGAAATAAGCTAGCCAATAATATTAAAGAGGATACTGAAAATTTCTTCAGATACATGAAGTGTAAAAGCAAGGCAAGAGTGGATATTGGACTGCTGGAAAACGATGCTGGAGAGGTAATAACAGGGAATGACAAAATGGCAGACGAACTGAGTAAGTATTTTGCATCAATCTTCACTGTGGAAGACACTAGCAGTATGGTGGAAGTTGCAGGTGTCAGAGCTTATGAGTGTGTGGAGTTACTAGGAAGAAGGTTCTTGGGAAACTGAAAGGTCTGAAGTTGATTAAGTCACCTGGACCATATGGTGTACACCCCAGGGTTCTGAAAGATATTGTGGAGGCAATAGTAACGATCTTTCAAGAATCACCAGATCCTGTACTGGTTCCGGAAGACTGGAAAATTGCAAATGTCACTCCACTCTTCAAGAAGGGAGAGAGGCAGAAGAAAGGAAATTGTAGGCCAGTTTGTTTGATCTCAATGGTTGGGAAGATGTTGGAGTTGATAATTAAGGATGTGGGGTTTCTCTTGAGGGTTTCCTCAAGAGAAAATCTTGCCTGACAAATATGTTGGAATTCTTTGAAGAAATAGCATGCAGGATAGAAAAAGTTAGAATTGGTTGATGTTGTATATTAGGATTTTCAAAAGCCCTTCACCAAGGTGCCACACATGAGGCTCCTTAACAAGTTCTGAGTCCATGGTGTTGCAGGAAAGATTCTAGCATAGATAAAGCAGTGACTGATTAGCAGGAGGCAAAGAGTGGGAATAAAGGGAGCCTTTCCAGTTGGCTGCCAGTGTGTAGTGGTGTCCTGTAGGGGCCTGTGTTAGGACTGATTCTTTTTATGAAATATGTTAATGATTTGGATGATGGAATTGATGGCTTTGTTGCAAAGTTTGCAGATGATACAAAGATAGGTGGAGGGGCATATAGTTTTGAGGAAGCAGAGAGGCTGCAGAAGGTCTTAGACGGATTAGAAGAATGGGCAAAGAAATGGCAGATAGAATACCATATAAGGAAGTGTATGATCATGCACTTTGGTAGAAGAAATGAAAGGGTTGACTATTTTCTAAATAGAAAGAGGAAATACCAAAAAAAAACTGAAGGTGAAGGGACTTGGGAGTGCTTGTGCAGGATTCCCTATAGGTTTCTTTGTAGTTGAGTCTGTGGTGAGGAAGGCGAATGCAATGTTATCATCCATTTTAAGAGGACCTGAATATAAAAGCAAGGATATAATTTTGAGACTTTATAAAGCACGAGTGAGGCCTCACTTGGAGTATTGTAAGCAGGTTTGGGCCTCTTATCTTAGAAAGAATTTGCTGAGGGTTCAAAGGAGGTTCATGAAAATGATTCCAGGATTGAACAGCTTGTCATATGAAGAATACTTCATGGCTCTGGGCCTGTATTCACTAGAATTCAGAAGAATGAGGGAGACATCATTGAAACCTATCAAATGGTGAAAGGCCTTGATAGAGTGAATGTGGAGAGGATGTTTCCTATGGTGGAGAGTCTAAGACCAGAGGGAATACTCTCAGAATAGAGGGGTGTCTTTTTAGATGGAGATGAGGAAGCTATAGAGTGGTGATTCTGTGGAATTTGTTGCCACAGGCAGCTGTGCAGGCAAATTCTGTTTGTATATTTAAAGCAGGGGCTGATAGATTCTTGATTGGTCAGGGTATGAAGGGATACAAAGAGAAAGCAGGAGATTTGGGCTGAGAGGAAAAATGGATCAGCCATGATGAAATGGCGGCTCAGACTCAAGAGGCCAAATGGCTTAATTATGCTCCTATATCTAATCATGTTATGGCCTAAAACAACATGGCTATGTACAGGTGCATTGGATGAATTCCTGCAGCAATAGCAGTTAGCAAGTAATTCACCACTTTATACCTCTGACGTGTTGTTGATCTTATTCAAACTTGTGTTTTTTTAATTTAAATACATGATTTGCTACTCTGTTAAATGGTGGTTTGTCTTTTTTATACAATTTTAGCTATTTTCATGTAATTTCTGCTCATTGGGACAATCGCTTAACTGGGCCAAAATGTACTGGATTCGATGTGTCCCAATTAACTGGAATCCACTAGTTTTTTCTGTGACTCTATGTTTACTGCCTTTTTATGTGTGCTACATGTACCTTGGGTTGTGTGTGAATGTGTGTGAGAGTGCCTGAGTGATGTCAGCCGTCGACTTTCTCGGCTGCCATTTAATTCTGACTGAGAGAGAGAGAGGGGTGGAACTATTTGACTCTGCAGCTTATTTTGTTTTAAGCAAGGACACTCACTCACACACGGTCAGTCGCAGTTGGAGTCGGATAATGGAAGGAAGCCAATGACTAAGGGGTCACTGGAAGGAACTTTCGAGTGCCCACAAGGGTGGGTTGAACATTGACCCAACACATTGATAAGTAGCTATCACGTTGTGTGATTGGGGCAACCTTGTGAAATCTACCTATGTGTTAACCCTTGCCTGGGTGGTAGTTCCCTTTGAAGACAGTACCCCTGTGATAAACTACTACCGGTGATAATTCGTAAGTGGATTTGGAACGATGATGGATAAAACCTATGGTGATTGTTATCCTGTGTACCCACCGTGGAACCTGTTGAATACTGCGTAAATGCTTTCTCTCAACATTCACCTTGGATTACAAATATCTCTCTCACATAATTTAATCTGTGGATGAACTGAAATTTCATACCTTACCACCTCAAGATTTTAAGCCTGGTGGCTCCTCCCCTGAGCTCAATGGTTTGGGAGTTATATTTACATATATATATATATACACACACACACACACACACACACACACACACACACATACACATAACACTGTTAACTTTTGATTATTCTTGTTTAAGTTGCTATATTAAGTATATACTAATAAAGATAGTGGTTTTAACATCAAAACCAGTCTCCAGGCGTGGTCTAATGCTGCTGGTTAATTTAAACCGTTATGGGTACGTAACAACATTGGGGGCTCATCCGGGATATGAACAATTTGGGGGTTTATTGATCAAATACCGATTTGACTGGGGAAATCCCTTTTGCTTTACTTGTGCGAGGGAAAATCAGCATGATAGATGTTGATAAATTTCTGGAAGCGCCAAACTCTGAGGCATTAGAGGACGCCAGAAGGTTTGAGTTGTTGAATATTGGTAAAAAGTTAAAATTTACTAAGGAGAAATCGACAATGAGGAGGGCACAGATTCAGAGCATAATAGCTGAGTATTATGTATCTATGGATGTGTTTAAAGTGGAGGAGTTGGAAGTGTTTCCTGAAAGTAAACCAGTTAACCCTGAGCAGCAGTTACAGCTGGAATAAATAAAGTTAGGACAACTTAAGTTAGAGGCTGAGGAAAGACAAAGGCAGTTTGAGGATAGACGAAGGCGGTTTGAGGCTGAGGAAGCAGAAAAACAGAGTGTGGAAGCAGAAAGACAGAGGAAGTTTGAGCTGGAAAAGATTGAGAGATTGCAGCAAGGAGGTCTAGTGCTAGACCCTGCTGATGGATTTAGTGCCAGTCAGAAGGTTATATTTACATATATGTATACTCATAAGACTGTTAACTTTTGATTATTCTTGTTTAAGTTGCTATATTAGGTGGATACTAATAAAAATAATGGTTTTAACATCAAAACCTTACTCCAGGTGTGGTCTATTGTTGCTGGTTCATTTAAACCATTACGGGTTCGTAACAGTGTCCTCGCTAGGTATAAACCTATGAGCAGTCAAGGATTTTCAACTGCTTGTAATAAAAATACACCTGTATCTGGAGGTCCAATTGATTGTGAGTCAGTGTCCTGGCAAAAACTACAACATGAAGACAAAAGAACACTCCAAGCAATTCCACAAAAAGGTTATTGAAAAGCACAAGTCAGGATATGGATACAAGAAAATTTCCAAGTCACTGAATATCCCTTGGAGTGCAGCTAAGTCAACCATCAAGAAATGGAAGAATATGGCACAGCTGTAAATCTGACTGGAGCAAACCATTATCAGAAACTGAGTGACCGTGCAAGAAGGGGAATAGTGAGGGAGGCCACCAAAAGACCTATGACAACTCTGGAGGAGTGGCTGAGATGCACTTCAGTTTGTAAAGTTACGAGCCATGCATCTAAGGGGAATAGGCTCTGTAGAATGTGGCCTCAAAAGTGTGGGCACACAGTTTACATTAACTTTCTGAAGATACATGACCCAGCCGTTACTGATTGGGATGATGGTGTTGAAAGGCACAACTCACAGTCTCCAGCAGAGCTATCAGACGGCCAGCGCCAGGATTTTAATCAGGCACAAATAAAGGAATGTCAATGCATTTCCAAAGCAGCATGCACATCTTTGAGGGGTACGAGGAAGAAGAAGTATTCCCACACAATTGTCCTTTTTAATTGGGTTTAAGAACTTGAGACATGCTGCCTAAAGCCATCACAGAGTATCTTGTAGACCCTGGTACATTGGTTCTTGTAGGAATGAAAGAAGTGGTTGGCATGCAGAACTGCTTATTGGTGTTTCTGGAGCTACTCTCACTATTCATTAAAGCTTTGGAGGGACTTGCCACAGGAAACCTAGCTTCCAACCTTGTCACCACAGTATGTGTTTGACTGGCTCAGTTAAGGTTAATGGTAGCTCCCAAGTTGTTGTTGGAGAATGTTGGAAGATCATTTGGAATAAACATTAAGATGTTCAAGATATGGTTTGTATTTTTATGTGACCATGAGACACTTTTTTCAGGATCAGCCAAACAGAAAGGAAGAGCACAGCAGAATGACATCTACATCACGAGAACAATAAACTTCCTTCCCTGAAGAGGTTTGGGACTGACATCCAAGCAAAAACTTTAACATTACATCACCAATGCTAATTTTTTTTAATTGCCAAATTCAAAATTGGAAACTTCGATAGGTAGATTTTAGTTGAAATCCCCAGACTGTTGATCGAGACCTTAGAATATACAATATGTGCAGCAATGTAGCCATCGTAACATCAGACCTGACAGGAAGACAATAAGTTGGACCTAAGCCAGTTATTTTGGAATTTGCTCATTAAACCTAAAAACAAATCCAGCAAGGAACAAGTTCCAGGTAATAATAACATTGATGTCAAGGTGAATTCAGAAACCAAAGAACATCTGTTTCATTTCATCTTATCACTGGAGCAAGAATTGGCCAGATGATCCCGTGAACCTGCCCCACCATTCAGTAAATTCAAGGCTGATCTAAATGTGATCTCATCACCATCTTCATATGTTTCCGTATACCCCTTGAAGTTCCTGTAAACATCTGACAGTCTCTAAGTTAAATATATTCAATGTCTTTGTTTCCAGATCTCTTCAGGATAGAGAATTCTAAAGAGTCATGATCCTCCAAATGAAGAAATTCTCCCTCACCCCAAATGAAGTGGGTGATGCTTATTCTGAGCTTATGTTGCTAGTTCTAGATTCCCCCACTGAGGAAAATAATCCATTGATTATACAGCCATCAGGCTCCTGCACTATTGTGGATAACTTCACTCACCTCAATGATGAACTGACTCCTCTACCTATTGAGTCACCTATTGAAGGACTCACAACTCATTTTCTCAATATTATTTGCTTACATTTTTATTTACATGATGTCTTTTTTTGTACATTGGTGTTTGTCAGTCTTTGTTATGTAGAATGTTTCTATTGCATTTCTTTATTTTTATGTATATGCCTTCACAAAAATGAATCTCAAGGGAGGACAGTGCCTATAAAAAGTATTCACTCCCCCCTTAGAAGTTTTTATGTTTTATTTTTTCCAACAATGAATCACAGTGGATTTAATTTGGCTGTTTTGACACTGAACAACAGAAAAAAATACATTTTTGTGTCAAAGAAAAAAACAGATCTGTACAAAATGATCTAAGTTAATTACAAATATAAAACACATGTTGCATCTGTGCCCCCAATTTACCCCCGTTCACCTCGGGTGAACCACCATCACTTGGGTGAACCAATAGTACAATACAGGCAGTCCCTGGGTTATGTACGAGTTCCATTTCTGAGTCCATCTTTAAGTCAGATTTGTACGTAAGTCGGAACAAGTACATCCGGTATTATTTAGCGTCAGTTAGTCAAACGTTTGTCTTAGTATATAGTATATATTTTACCTTTCTATGCATATAAAACACTTAAGAAATGTATGTGTTCCAATAATTAAACCACTGGATTGCTTAGTAATAATTGTAGCTTTCATCAGGACAGGGCCTTTCACATGCTCCATTATTCTCACTTTATCTGTTATCCTTTAAAATTGTTCTGATCGTTGACCGACTGTAGCCTAATGCTTTTCTAATAACAGATGGCATTTCACCTCTTTCCAAGCGCTTTGTTATTTCCACTTTATTTTCAATTGCGATCGCTTCTTGTCAATGGACCAGAAACACTGGGAGCGGCAGGTCCCGACCTGCGCTGGCTCCCGAGGTCCGCTGGGTCCTATGGACCACTGCACTGAGACAGGCTAAATGGGACAAGTGGGGACTGTGCTGGGTTTGGGTATTTGATCATTCACAATATTCGGCGTAGGAATTTAAATTGGAGGTGGCAGTGTTTTTTTTACGAGGTCAAGTTGCGAGCTTGACATCAGCCTGGCACGGATGGTATGGGAGCCACTGGATCGACATCAACCCAGCATGGGAGCGGTCAGTCACTGGATCGAACTCAGAAACATCCGTTCTCCAACCCGACGCTGATTTCACTGCACCACCAGCCGACCGGAACGGTGGGGGAGGGGGGCGGGGTCAGGGTGGATCTTACTAAGAAAAATTTAAGCCAAATACAAGGTTAAACACTCAACATAGTGTCAATGGCAACGACTTAAAATGGCGGACGGTGTCGTGATCCAACTTAAAATGGCAGACGGCGTCGCAATCTGATTGAAAATGGCAGACGACGTTCTCTTTCCTTGGTTCATAAGTACGTGTTGTCTGTAAGTCAGATGTTCGTAACTTGGTGACTACCTGTACTTTGGTGTAAATACGATGTAATGCCCCCTCCCCCAGTACACGCTTGCAACACAACCAAAGGTGAGTAAATAACTACAACTTTATAGTTATTTCTTAGTGATGGGTTAGTAGAAACAGATAACCTAAAGGTACCGAATCAGCAAATTTATCAGTTTGTGCAATAATATTTTAATACGTTGGAGCTCACGACTCTGGCTCTATCCACAATGACCTTCCGAGCCTTCGGCCACCATCCAAACCACCGACTTCCAGTAGCCGCCCTGGAACCACTGTCTGCTCCTCACATGTCCGTGCTCCTCGCTTGCCTCCCTGAAAAAGACCATGAAGTCCCGCTCAGCTCACACATACAAGATAGCATAACAATTCTCCATTGGTTAGTTCCCCCAGCTACAGAAACCCATTACAGCATTAACTAACATTACAGAGAAGCCATTTTATTATAACAATACAGACTAGCCATTTTGTTAGCCTGAACAGTTAAAACCACAGTAACTGGTACTGACAGCTCTACATTCTCCACCCCCCACCCCCACTGAATTTAATCATGCCTTCATGACACTCAGATAATTTGCCAACCCTTCCTGCAAAACACAAAGCCCAACCCAAGTGCAGAAAGTAGTGACATAACTCTCCAAAACAGTGGAGATCACACCTTGTTCTCTGGGTGCTACATAGGCCAACCCATCGGGGGGGGGGGGGGGGAGGTGCCTACTTCTCTGAGACCTACGCACTCCCTCTTCTAACTCCTCCACCTTGGACGTTACAGTAGACTCATGGGAAACTATGAGGCGAACCTTCCCGCAAGCAGTCACCCAAACCCCTCTGCACCTCGGAACCCTCTATCTCTTGCTTGGGCCCCACATCCTCCTCTCCAACGCCCTGTGGTACCCCCAATGGCCCATCACTAGCCCCCCCCCTTACCCTGTCTAACTCAGTGGAGGAAGGGCCAGTAGTCTTCCCTTCCATCACGGGAGCCTCAGTGAAAAGCCACATGCACCAATCATCCGAGTCATCATCCTCCGAGTCGGTATCCCTCACAGGGGCTGGGCCCGGGCCTGTCTCTCCCGGTGTGGGCTCTTCCTCCACCCTGCGTGGATGCAAGGTCCTGGTAGTAGGTGCAGCCGGCACCTCGGGCTCCCGCTCTACCTGTACATCTCACCCCAGAGGCAACAGGTAATTCCGATGGAAAGTCTTGACTGGCCCCTTCCCATCCTTGGGCTGCACTCAGAAAACCGGTAAGTTGGGCAACTGATTCTCCACCACATAGGGCTGTCAGGGGTCAGCCATCAGCGATCAGCCAGCTTGTGCTTCCCAGGAAATCCCCAATTCTTTATGAGGACTCCGTTTCCCGGCTGGAGTTGGGAGAACTTCACTTTCTGGTCATACCTCTTATTTCCCCGATTCTGCTTGGTGGCCACCTCCCCAACCAACTCATAAGCCCTTTGCAGCCCTTTCTTCGTATCAGCCACATACTTCAAGTAAGGCTTCGGTGATACTTCACCCGCGGCCGTCCCGAGACAGAGGTCGATGGGCAACCTTGCCTCGCGCCTGAACATCAGATAATAGGGCGAGTACCCAGTAGCATCATTGCGTGTACAGTTATAACAGTGAGCCAGATGTCCAATATGTTGACTCCATCGACTCTCTTTGCTGATCTCCAGAGTCCTGAGCATGTCCAGCAAGGTCCGATTAAATTCCTCCAGCTGGGGGTCGCCCTGCGGATGATAGGGCGTGGTTCTGAATTTCTCAATTCCCATCATATCCAGTAACTTATAGATGAGTTTACTTTCAAAGTCCCATCCCTGGTCACCATGTATCCACTGGCAAAGGCCGTAATGCACAAAATACTTCTCCCATAATACTTTAGCCACCGTAATCGCCCTCTGAGCCTTGGTGGGGAACGCTTGAGCGTACCTGGTGTAATGGTCCGTGATAACTAAGACATTCGCTGTGTTGCTGGTATCAGGTTCTATGGCCAGGAAATCCATACACACCAGATCCAAAGGCCCCGCATTCTGCAAGTGCGCCAAAGAAGCAGCCTGAACAGGCAGCGTCTTCCAGCATATGCAATGTATGCAGGACTTGCAGTATTCGTTGACCTCCAGCCTCATGCAGGGCCAATAAAACCGGTCCTTGAGCAACTCCTTGGTCTTCTCCACCCCCAAGTGTCCAGAGTCATCATGCAGTGACTTCAACACAACCCTCTGATACTTCTCAGGCAGGACCAGCTGCCAACGCCGAGGTTGGTCCGGGGGTGACGTTACCCGGTATAACATTTGGTTCTTCAATCTCAGCCGAGGCCATTCTCTCAGTAACAGAGACACTGGGCCATGTTGTGTCTTCTCCCCCTTCTCAACTGCGTACCAAATAGCGCCAATGCCAGGGTCATCTCACTGAGCAGCTGCAATTTCCCCAGGACTCAACTCTGGCAGCTGTGTAGTCTTCAGATCAGTCATGTCACAGTAAACTAGGGGTAGGGTGTCATCAGACACCCCCAATGGGTCCACTGCACAATCTGGCCCCTCCTTTTCCTCGGCCTGCACGGTGATAGCAAGCTGACGCATGGCCTTCACCCTGGAGGCAGGAACACACTCCCACTCCTCGTCCCCCTCCAGCTCCTCATTCCTCCATTGCGACAGAGCATCCACATCAACATTCCGGCTCCCCTGCCGGTACTTCAGGCTGAAATCATATGCAGACTGGACGGCCAACCAGTGATGACTGGTGGCATCCAGTTCCGCCGAGGTCAGGATGTAGGTAAGTGGGCTGTTGTCCGTCTGCTCCTCAAACTTGGCCCCGTAGAGATAGTCACTCAGCTTATCCACCACTGCCCATTTCAACGCCAGAAACTCCAACTTGTGGGTGGGGTAGTTCCTCTCGGAGGGTGACAAACTCCGGCTGACAAACGCTACCGGCCTCAGCCCGGCACCCTGATCCTGTTACAAGATGGCCCCTAACCCCTCCCGGCTGGCATCAGTGTGTAGCACATAGGGTAATTGGGGGTCTGCAAAAACCAGCACTGGTACCTGAGTCAGCATCTCCTTCAGGGACTGAAAAGCGGCTTCACATTGGTCATCCCATCTCTGTCCGAAGGGCTCTGCCGGGTTCAAATATCCTCCAGCCTCCCATCCTCTCCTCCCTTTCCCTTTCTGTCCCAGAGGAAGGTAACCATGCAGAGGCTGGTTCAAGGGATGGCTCACCTTGGCGTAGCCCTTCACTAATCTCTGGTAGTATTCACAGAACCCCAAGAATGAGCGCAGAGCGCTCACAGTCTGGGGCCTTGGCCAGGTGGTCACCGCTTCGATCTTAGCTGGGTCTGTAGCTACTCCATTCCGTGAGATTATATGTCCAACATAGCTAACAGACGTCTGGCAAAACTGGCGCTTGTCCAGGGAAAGTTTTAACCCTTTATCCTTCAGACGGTTGAGCACCTTCATTAGCCTCGCTTCGTGTTCTTCCAAGGTGGATCCAAATACTATCAGGTCGTCCAAATATACCAGCACTTCAAGCAAGTTCATATCCCTCACAGGCTTCTCCATGATCCTCTGGAAGGTGGCAGGGGCCCCTGATATGCCCTGGGGCATCATTTTGAACTGGTAAAACCCCAGAGGGCATAGAAAGGCTGTCTTCTCCTTATCCTCCTCACTTATTGGGATCTGGTAGTACCCACTCCTCAAAACCAACACACTGAACCACTTCACCAACTCAGACAGGCCAGCACATCTTTGACCCTGGGGACCGTATACTAGTCAGGGACGGTGTGCCTATTCAGGGTCCTATAGTCCACACACATACGAATCTTTCCATTTTTCTTCCTGGCCATGACTATCAGGGCCGCGTAAAGGCTGTGGGACACCGTAATGATCCCAGATTCCTTCAACTTACACAAATGCTCCCGCACATCCTCCACATCTGCAGGGGCCAGTTGCCATGACCTTTCTTGAAACGGGGTGTCCTCAGTCACCCAGATGGTGTGGCGAGTGCTCCTGGAACAGCCCACATCAAACTCACCTAGGGAAAAAGCATCTTTCAGCATCAACATCTTCTCGACCATCCTCCGCTTCCAATTCTCCAGCACAGGCGAGGACCCAAAGTTAAACGCCCCAGAGGTCAACTTACCCCTGTTTTCCAATAGCTCTCCCCCAGTGAGTCTCATGGTGGCACTATGCATCACCATCACCGGGAACAAATGTGCCAGGGGGATCCCTCGTTTAAAAGTGACCTCCCATTGCATGGTGTTCCTGACGATCACTACCATCCAGTGGGCCTGTACCACCGAGAGCTTCTGCAGCTCGGGTCGCACTAGCACCCCAGCCGGGAATCTCAATTCCCCCTCGAGATCTTCCACTAAAAACCCTCAGGCACTCCGGAGTATCTGGGGATCCCCATCACTCTCGCTACTTCACTGGGTCGTACCACCCTGGGCTTCGACTGGGCACACCATACAGTTCCTCTTTCCAATGCCGACTCCCACTCAGTGTGACCACAAACCTCCTTAAAGGCAACTTGAAACACTGGGTGCACCAACAGGGCCTCCAAAAAGTCCTCACCCACCTTCTCCTTGCAGGTCCCCAGGAGTCTCCGCACAATAGGAGTGTTGGTCCCTACCAGAATTGACACACCTCTAGTCGCAGCTGGGTCTGGGCAAACCAATACAAAGACCTCTTGAGCCCCAGACACTGCCACCTTGGCCTCTAGGAACTCCAGCCTCACGGACAAATAGCCATTGTATGGGTAATCACCAGCACTGATACCCCAAATTTCCAGGGCACTGAAGGGCGTCAAGGGTAAATGCGACAAATACTGATCGTAGAACGACCAGTACAGTAGTGTGACCTGCGACCCAGTGTTGAGTCCGGCTTTTGCATCTATTCCCTCTATCCGGATCGACACACTGGATCGGGGTCCCACCAATCCTTCTGGGATAGGGTCTTTTCCTCTCGGGGGTCCCGTGGCATATTGCTGGGAACGTGTTTTCCCAGGGACTCCAGGCCGTTTCCTCACTGGGTCTTCTCTAAGTTTCCTGACCCCCTTCCTGCTAGGACACCCATGGAGTCTCCCTCCAAGGGGCTCCTGGCTGGTCACATTCCCGCCTGAAGTGGACCTCTCCCCCAGGGTTAGAACACACATCTCGTCTCGTGCAACCTCGGCCTCCCCCTGGCCTCCGTGCAGTCTGTCCCTTCAGGGAGGTGTCCTCTCTGCCGGTCCCCTCTCATGGAGGGGCCCCACCTGTCGCGACCCCCCTCACTATCTCTCAACTGGAGCTGGCCCCAGTCTTTTTACTACAAGGGGCTACCACGGAGGACTGCACCGTACTGACGGAGCCCTCTTCCAACTCCAATGCGTCCTCTTCCTCCCTCACCTCTCTGAGCTACTGAATAAAGGCTGGGGAGGCCCGCGATCTACGGGACTGCCGGAGACTTGTAGCAATGACATCATGCCTCTGGGCACTCTGGGCTACTTGGACTATCCTTATCTGATCACCTACGTCTCCGAAATGAATCTCCATCACCTCAGACAATTTAGCCTTCGCTCTACCCAGAAAAGATACTCACCCAGTCCCACTGGCCCGCACTCAGCCCAAAACCTTCATTCCTTTCCTGTCCATATTCGTATCCAATTTTACTTTAAATGACAATACCGAACCTGCCTCTACCACTTCTACTCGAAGCTCGTTCCACACAGCTACCACTTTCTGATTAAAGAAATTCCCCCTTGTGTTACCCTTAAACTTTTGCCCCCTAACCCTCAACTCATGTCCTCTTGTTTGAATCTCCCCTACTCTCAATGGAAAAAGCCTATCCACGTCAACTCTATCTATCCCCCTCATAATTTTAAATGCCTCTATCAAGTCCCACCCAACCTTCTATGCTCCAAAGAATAAAGACCCAACTTGTTCAACCTTTCCCTGTAACTTAGGTGCTGAAACCCAGGTAACATTCTAGTAAATCTTCTCTGTACTCTCTCTATTTTGTTGATATCTTTCCTATAATTCAGTGACCAGAACTGTACACAATACTCTAAATTTGGCCTTACCAATGCCTTGTACAATTTTAACATTACATCCCAACTCCTATACTCAATGCTCTGATTTATAAAGGCCAACATACCAAAAGCTTTCTTCAACACCCTATCCACATGAGATTCCACCTTCAGGGAACTATGCACCATTATTCCTAGATCACCCTGTTCTACTGCATTCTTCAATGCCCTACCATTTACCATGTATGTCCTATTTGGATTATTCCTACCAAAATGTAGCACCTCACACTTATCATCATTAATCTTCATCTGCCATCATTCAGACCACTCTTCTGACTGGCCTAAATCTCTCTGCAAGCTTTGAAAACCTACTTCATTATCCACAACACCACCTACCTTAGTATCATCTGCATACTTACTAATCCAATTTACCAGCCCAACATTCAGATCATTAATGTACATGACAAACAACATTGGACCCAGTACAAATCCCTGAGGCACACCACTAGTCACCAGCCTCCAACTTGACAAACAGTTACCCACCACTACTCTCCGGCATCTCCCATCCAACCACTATTGAATCCATTTTACTACTTCAATATTAATAGCTAACGATTGAACCTTCCTAACTAACCTTCCATGCGGAATCTTATCAAAGGCCTTACTGAAGTCCTTATAGACAACATCCACTGCTTTACCCTCATCAACTTTCCTCAAAACCTCTTCAAAAAATTCAATAAGATTTGTCAAACATGACCTTCCATGCACAAATCCATGCTGACTGTTCCTAATCAGACCCTGTCTATCCAGATAATTATATATACCATCTCTAAGAATACTTTCCATTAATTTACCCACCACTGACATCAAACTGACAGGCCTATAATTGCTAGGTTTACTCTTAGAATCCTTTTTAAACAATGGAACCACATGAGCAATATGCCAATCCTCCGGCACCATCCCCGTTTCTAATGACATTTGAAATATTTCTGTCAGAGCCCCTGCTATTTCTACACTAACTTCCCTCAAGGTCCTAGGGAATATCCTGTCAGGACCTGAAGATTTATCCACTTTTTATTCCTTAAAAGCGCCAGTTAAAGCTCCTCTTTAATCGTCATAGTTTCCATAACTTCCCTACTTGTTTCCCTTACCTTACACAATTCAATATCCTTCTCATTAGTGAATACCGAAGAAAAGAAATTGTTCAAAATCTCCCCCATCTCTTTCGGCTCCACTCATAGCTGTCCACTCTGATTCCCTAAAGGACTAATTTTATCCCTCACTATCCTTTTGCTATTAATATAACTGTAGAAACATTTTGTTAGTCTGAACAGTTAACATCACAGTTAATGGTACTGAGAGCCCTACACACAAAATAATTGATTGCATAAGTATTCACCCACATTAAAGTGACACACCAAATCATCACTGTTGCAGCCAATTGGTTTTAGAAGTTACATATTAGTTAAATGGAGATCACCATGTGCAGTCATGATGTTTCAACTGATTGTAGTAAAAATACTTCTGTATCTGGAAGGTCCAACTGCTGGTGATTCAGTATCCTGGCAAAATCTACACCATGAAAAACACTCCAAGCAACTCTGCAAAAAGGTTTTTGAAAGACACAAGTCAGGAGATGGAGACAAGAACATTTCCAAGTCACTGAATATCCCTTGGAGTACAGCTAAGTCAACCATCAAGAAACAGAAGAATATGGCATAGCTATAAATCTCCCTGGAGCAGACCATCATCAAAAACTGAGTGACCGTGCAAGAAGGGGACGAGAGAGGGAGGCCACCAAGAGACCTATGACAACTCTGGAGGAGTTACAAGCTTCAGTGGCTGAGATGGGAGAGACTGTGCATACAACTGTTGCCTGGGTGCTTCACCAGTCACTGTTTTATGGAAAAATGGCAAAAATGGCAAAAATGGCAAACCCCAAGCAAAAATCCAAAGCTACACAGGAATGGCTTAAAAACCAACACAGTTAATGTCAGAGTCCAGACTTCAAAAAAGTTGAAAATTTGTGGTTAGACTTGAAAAGGGCTGTTCACTCATGATCCGTATGCAATCTGACAGAGATTGAGCTGTTTTGTAAAGAAGAATGGGGAAGAACTACAGTGTCCAGATGTGCAAAGATGGCAGAGACCTATCCAGACAGACTCAAGACTGTAATTGCTGCCAAAGGTGCATCTACTAAATACTGATTTGAAGGGAGTGAGTAATTATGCAATTGTTACGAACCCCGTAACTGGGTCACTTACCAGCAAAGATAGAGAGGTCCGCTGAAGTCTGATGGTACTATTTTTAAACGTTTTTATTTATAAAGGGGCACAAAAGTAAGGTTAATACAAACATTCAGATAATCTACGTCGTCAGTACTCAATCTAAAGCGCGGGTATAGTAATAATCATCAATAAGAAGTAGCTCTATCGTTTTGTCTAGGGGTAAAAATATTGTCCGATGGAAATATAAAAGTCTCGCAAGTTCATGCAGGCTTTAGCCTTTTGGGGACCGCTGGGTTTCACTTGTTGGAGAGAGAGAGAGGTTTTGTGAGAAAAGAAACTTGCTCAGTCTTTAGGACGCAAACCGTTGAATCGGGAACGTGGGTTCCCCGTTGTTAGTTCAAAGTCCTTTTCGGTGTTATCAGCCACCCGTTCCCCAGGCCAGGGGAAACAAACCACATGTGGCTTCCGAATAGCTTCCCGTTATCACGGGAGCGATGAGCGATGGTGTCTCCTTCTGGTGCGTCGCTAGGGGACTGCCCCCTGCAGCCCCTCTTTTATCTTGACTTGCAGGGTTGTAGATGTCAATCAAGGTGGGGTGAGGCAATCCCCAGCCCACATTGCCCAAGGGTGTACATGTAGCCCTGAGAGCTGGCACATAGTATAGGATCGCAATCCACAAAGGTGTCTCCAAGAAACAATGGCCAAATCCGTTGCTTTGTCCTGCTGAGGATTCTCTCTCATTTCCTGGGTCCAAGACCCAAATTAATAGTGATCTTGCGATTCTCAAGAAGGAGGGGGCTGGGATCATAACACAATCAATTATTTTGTAGTTGAATAATCGTCATAACTTTAGACCAATTTGCAGATTTTTTTTCACTTTGTCATGAAAGAGTCTTTTCCGTTGATCAGTGTCAAAAAAATAAAATTAAATCCATTGTGATTTAATGCTATAAAAAAATAAAACATGAAAATTTCCAAGGGGGAATTGAAAACTTTTTATAGGCACTATTTATATATTGGGGCAGTTGCAAGTAAGCATTTTCCAAAGGTTGCTTGAACCATTGTTTACTGTACATAGGAGGACATAGTACAGGGGGGAAGTAGGATGAAAAGGTTCACAATGTGGCAGGTATCCTGAAAGTACTTCTTGCTTCAGTCGTAATGGATATTGTTCATTGTTTTTTGTTTATGAATAATCAGCCTTTATTACAATATGCACTGGTGTGACTGGTGTATTCTACAGCAACAGCAACCACAAATTATATCAAGGAATGGAAAATAGTGCCATTTGGAGAATCATAATGTCACCATTGCAAATGTGACTTTAGTTCTGGCAATAGGAGGATGAACTTTGCCAATGCCACAGTAGACGCGGCAATGAAGGAAAACCTCACAATCCTACGCAGTGATATGGATCAATATTTGAGGGGCTATGTTGTCAATGAGTTGCCATCAGTTCCACACTTGGCTGCAGACTGAACATGAGTTGTGGAGGAGGTAAGGGAGATGATCCATCGAAGGACTAAACACACAAATGAAGTGCCGAGTGATTCCGATTTTTGGAGTAAACTTTGGAATTGGAGATCAAACGTTCAAATACACCCATGGATGAGAACAGTATCACATGCTGCTGTAATACTAATTTAATGCATGTTGATAATATAAAATTCAATGTGTACCAAGTTAGAAAATGGAAGGCTGAAAATATGTGCCAATTGAATAATGATGCTGTTATAAAACAGAAGAGACGATTGTCAGTGTAAAAGTGTGTGAATTTACTAAAAATTAATATTTTTACCTTTATATAATGTGAGTGTATCACATCTACTGGGAGTCCATGGTAGTCCTATGGGCAATCAGCAGAATGAGAGGAGGATAATGATCTAAAGATAAGTTTCTTTGGATCAAGAGAAGGGAGATGTTGGCCAGAAAGAACTCCAATCTACAATCAGTGAACAGGAATAAGGTAAAGGCAGTGGAAGCAGACAAAACAAATGTATTTGTTCTTGTCATATAGTTGCAGGAATGAAGGCGACCATATTGTGACTGTCCTTGTAGCTGCCATTTTATGAACTATTTGGCAAACCAGTTTCTTGCTTCAAGATAACTTAATCAGAGCAACTGAGCATGGGCACTACAAGTTTTCTGCTGAAATCACTTTCAGATAAGAAGCTCTTTATTATATAAAATGAAGACTTGCAGAAGGAAAAGCTTGATATCTGGTCAATTGGGCCCAGTTTTTGGCTGACCTGGTTTGAACCAGTCTGAGTTGGACAGAACAAAAGACACAAGGTCGAAGAGAGAGGCATAAAGCAATACTGCTTGTAGCCTTGGGCCACGTCCAATGAGAAGCTGACACAGGTCAATCAGATTACCTTGAGCCAATGAAATTGAACCATCATAGATCGATCTGATAAGCAAGAGTATAAGATTGGAGGATTTTGGGAGGGCAGTCAGTGATAACTCTTTGGAGACCAACCATTGTGGAAGTGGATTACTCCAGGTCAGAAACATAGAGATTACACAGGATCAAGAAGAACATCTTGCCAGTGCAGACTTCTTTTCCCAGATATTGCTTTTTCTATTTTTTGACTGCTCATTGAAGGTCAGGGAGACATAGTGAATCCACACAGGGTTATTTAGATTTGTAAACTCACAAGCTTTTAACTGTGTAAATAAAGGTACTTGTCAGTGAATATAGATTCATCCTGTGCCCGACTGATTATTATTATTGAGGGTTAATCCTTGTAATGAGAGCAATATGGGCCAGAAGCATGAAGTTTGATTAGATAGGTATCTTAGTAAGCATTTACACGGCAGGCTGAAAGGCCTGTTTCCCTGCTCTACGTCGCTCTGCTTTATCTTGGTCAACCAGCAGGAGGGTTAAACTTTGATGCCCTGAGTAATAGTTAAACAATTACTTGACATGCTAAATAAAAACAGAATGCTGGGCATGTGAGTCCTCAGAAAGACAATAAATTCTCATGTTCTTCAATCCAAAATTGACAGAGGTCAGATTGCTCTCTAACGTCAAGGTGCATTGATTAAATTGAAAATATTGTATTTTCAACGATGCTCAGAATGGAAAAAAAGTTTAGAATGAAACTGTTCAGCTTCTTGTCGGTATTTTTTCACACTGCAATAATTGAACAGCTGCAAATAAAAAGTTGCAGTAAAGTATATGCTTTTGGATTAAAAATAGGCTTTGCTAAATTTGATAGAGCAGAGTGCGTCAGGAGGTAAATCTTGTGGCCGCTCGTTCGTCCAATGCTCTTACAATATGCCTGCTCTCAACTCTTTGCCTCTTGTCAAAGCACACTCTGTTTCCTACATCCCTAATCCTCCACTCTCACTTTCCATCTTTTCATCCATCAAAATTTTAAGAAAATTTTATCCATGCAGTTCAAATTACCAACTTCTTGTAAAGATAAGTTCGACAGACATTTTTTTCCAGCAATTGCCTTAAAGAGCAATGAGAGAAAGCTGTTAAGTGGGTGTGGGTATGTGTCAACGTGTGTGGGGGAGGGTTGATGGGTGTACTACCATTTGTAGAAAGCATATTTTCCCTAAATTGATTGCCATGTTTCATCTGATTGAGAGAGGAGAGTTTCAGCGCAAAATACATGTTGAATTCTATCACTTTGTCACATTGATGTGTCAAGTATGATGTAGAGATAGCTACTTCCTCAATTGTGTGCCTGCAAATGAGCTCAGGTTTACACGTGACTTTGTTTACAAACTTAACCTTAAAATAAAAGAATGTGAAGAAGTCAATTGCAGTTTATGGCAGAGCATTAATTTTAGAGAGGCCTGGGAGTGGACTGCCTTTAGAAGACAAACATAAGGGAATAGAAACATAGAAAACCTACAGCACAATACAGGCCCTTTGGCCCACAAAGTTGTGACGAACATGTCCCTAGCTCAGAAATTACTAGGCTTACTTATACCTCTCTATTCTTCTAAGCTCCATGTACCTATCTAGGAATCTCTTAAAAGACCCTATTGTATCCGCCTGCACCACCGTTGCTGGCAGCCCATTCCTCGCACTCTCCACTCTCTGAGTAAAAAACTTACCCCTGACATCTCCTCTGTACCTACTTCCAAGCACCTTAAACCTGTGTCCTCTTATGGTAACCATTTCAGCCCTGGGCTAAAGCCTCTGACTATCCACACACTCAATGCCTCTCATCAACTTATACACTTCTGTCAGGTTACCTCTCATCCTCCATTGCTCCAAGGAGAAAAGGCTGAGTTCACTCAACATATTCTCATAAGGCATGCTCTCCAGTCCAGGCAACATCCTTGTAAATCTCCTCTGCACCCTTTCTATGGCTCCACATCCTTCCTGTAGTGAGGTGACCAGAACTGAGCACAGTACTCCAAGTGGGATCTGACCAGGCTCCCAGTTAGCTGCAACATTACCTCTCATTTCCATGATTGATGAAGGCCAATACATCGTATACCTTCTTAGCCACAGAGTCAACCTGCGCAGCTGCTTTGAGCGTCCTATGGACTCAGATCCCAAGATCCCTCTGATCCTCCACACTGCCAAGAGACTTACTATATTCTGCCATCATATTTGACCTACCAAAATGAACCACTTCATACTTAACTGGGTTGAACTCCATCTGCCACTTCTCAGCCCAGTTTTGCATCCTATCAATGTCCCGCTGTAACCTCTGACAGCCCTCCACACTATCCATAACACCCCCAACCTTTGTGTCATCAACAAACTTACTAACCCATCCCTCCACTTCCTCATCTAGGTCATTTATGAAAATCATGAAGAGTAGGGATCCCAGAACAGATCCCTGAGGCACACCACTGGTGACCGACTGCCATGCAGAATATGACCCATCTACAACCACTCTTTGCCTTCTGTGGGCAAGCCAGTTCTGGATCCACAAAGCAATGTTCCCTTGGATCCCATGCATCCTTACTTTCTCAATAAGCCTTGCATGGGGAACCTTATCAAATGCCTTGCTGAAATCCATATACACTACATCTACTGCTCTTCCTTCATCGATAGTCACATCCTCAAAAAATTCAATCAGGCTGGTAAGGCACGACCTGCCCTTGACAAAGCCATGCTGACTATTCCTAATCATATTATATACCTCTCTATATGTTCATAATTCCTGCCTCTCAGGATCTTCTTCATCAACTTAACAACCACTGAAGTAAGACTCACTGGTCTATAATTTCCTGAGCTATCTCTTGTCCCTTCTTGAATAAAGGACAACATCTGCAGCCCTCTAATCCTCCAGAAAATCTCCCATCCCCATTGATGATGCAAAGATCATCCCTTGCAATCTCCTCCCTTGCCTCCCACAGTAGCCTGGGGTACATCTCATCCGGTCCCAGCGACTTATTCAACTTGCTGCTTTCCAAAAGCTCCACCACATCCTCTTTTTTAATATCTACATGCTCAAGCTTTTCAGTCTGTTGCAAGACATCACTACAATCACCAAGATCCTTTTCCATAGTGAATACTGAAGTAAAGTATTCATAAGTACCTCTGCTATTTCCTCCGGTTCTGTACACACTTTCTGACTGTCACACTTGATAGGTCCTATTCTTTCACCTCTTATCCTCTTGCTTTTCACATACTTGTAGAATACCTTTGGGTTTTCCTTAATCCTGCCTGCCAAGGCCTTCTCATGGCCCCTTCTGGCTCTCCTGATTTCCTTCTTAAGCTCCTTCCTATTAGCCTTATAATCTTCTAGATCTCTAATATTACCTAGCTCTCTGAACCTTTTGTAAGCTTTTCTTTTCTTCTTGACTAGATTTATTACAGCCTTTGTTCACTACGGTTCCTGTACCCTACCATAACTTCCCTGTCTCATTGGAACGTACCTATGCAGAACTCCTGAACATTTACCACATTTCCTCCGTACTTTTCCTTGAGAACATCTGTTTCCAATTTAAGCTTCCAGTTTCCTACCTGATAGCCTCATAATACCCCTTACTCCAATTAGATGCTTTTCTAACTTGTCAGTTCCTATCTCTCTCCAATGCTATTGTAAAGGAGAAAGAATTATGATCACTATCTCCAAAATGCTCTCCCACTGAGAGATCTGACACCTGATCAGGTTCATTTCCCAATACCAAATCAAGTACAGTCTCTCCTCTTGGAGGCTTATCTACATATTGTGTCAAGAAACTTTCCTGAACATACCTAACAAACTCCACCCCATCTAAACCCCTTGCTCTAGGGAGATGCCAATCAATACTTGAGAAACTAAAATCTCCCATCACGACAACTCTGTTATTATTACACCTTTCCAGGATCTGTTTCCCTATCTGCTCCTCGATATCCCTGTTACTATTGGGTGGCCTATAAAAAACACCCAGTAAAGATATTGATCCCTTCCTGTTCCTAACCTCCACCCACAGAGACTCCGTGGACAATCCCTCCGTGTGTCCATGCAACTGTGACACTATCTCTGTTTAACAGTGCCACGTCCCTACCTCTTTTGCCTCCCTCCCTGTCCTTTCTGAAATATCTAAAACCCGGCACTTGAAGTAACCATTCCTGAACCTGAGCCAAGTCTCTGTAATGGCCACCACATCATATCTCCAAGTACTGATCATGCTCTAAGCTCATCTGCTTTGTTCACAACATTCCTTGCGTTAAAATAGACACATCTCAAACAGTCGGTCTGAGCGCGTCCCTTCTCTATCACCTGTCTATCCTCCCACTCGCACTGACTACAAGCTTTCTCTATTTGTGAGCCAACCACCTCTTTCCCAGTCTCTTCAGTTCGGTTCCCACCCCCCAACAACTCACCCCAGTAGCCTTAGCAAACCTCCCTGCCAGGATATTGGTCCCCCTGGGATTCAAGTGCAACCCATCCTTTTTGTACAGGTCACACCTGCCCCAGAAGAGGTCCCAATGATCCAAAAATCTGAATCCCTGCCCCCTGCTCCAATCCCTTAGCCACACATTTATCCTCCACCTCATTCTATTCCTACTCTCACTGTCACGTGGCACAGGTGGTAATCCCGAGATTACTACTTTTGAGGTCCTGCTTCTCAACTTCCTTCCTAACTCTGTACTCTTTTTTCAGGACCTTTTCCTTATTCCTACCTATGTTATTGGTACCAATATGTACCACCACCTTCCACTGCAGGATATCTTGGATGCGATCTGAAACATCCTGGACCATGGCACCTGGGAGGCAAACTACCATCCGAGTTTCTTTCCTGCGTCCACAGAATCACCTGTCTGACCCCATAACTATAGAGTCCCCTATCACTACTGCTTTCCTCTTCCTTTCCCTACCCTTCTGAGCCACAGGGCCAGACTCTGTGCCAGAGACATGGTCACTGTCGCATCCCCCAGGTAGGCTGTCCCCCCTCAACCGTACTCAAACAGGAGTACTTATTGTCAAGGGGTACAGCCACAGGGGTACTGACAATGTGACTTAGTGTAGCTACATCTGTATATGCCTAACCTATGGGTATATAGTGCTGAGAGGAAGTGGGAAAAAAGATCCTGGGCCCGTTTTAGTACTTCTTCATGCTTGTTTGTGATTCATTATCTTCATGATAGTAAGTAAAGTAAGATTAAATTCAGAAACATACAATAAATCTTGTAATATCATATATCTGAACCTTTGTGTATTGCTGCATTCAAATTCAAAGCGTTTCAGACCAGTGCCAGGATTGGGTTGGGTGAGAAAACAAACTGAAGGTAAAAATATTTGTGACAGGACTGGAAAAAGTTGCAGAAAGTTGCAAACACTGTCAGGCACTAGTCTCCACAACATCGAGGACATCTCCAAAAGCTGATGCCTCAAAAGGCGGCATCCCCCATCACCCAGTGCATGCCGCCCTCTCATTGATAACATCAAGGACGAGGTACAGGGGCTTGAAGACACACAATCAATGCTTTACAAACTGCTTCTTCCCCTCTGCCATCAGATTTCTGAATGGACCCATGTACACTCTCAATTTTTTTTGTTGCTCCTTTTTTGCACTGCACGCTTAATTTAATTTTTAAAAATATATATCTTATTGCAGTTTGTGTTTTTTTTTGCTGTTATATACTGTTGCAGCAAAACCACATGTTTCATGGCATATACCAGTGATATTAAAACTGATTCTGAGTTGAAAACATGGTTAGGAACATGTGGCCAGAGCCAGGGACCAGGAATGGGGCAAGGTACGAGAGCTGGAGACCAGATTGTGAGCAGAGGATGAGTATGAAGTGAAGAGTGGGGCAGTGGCCAGAGCCTCCTGTGTCTGAACCCACATATGCATCCACGTCACCGATGTCGGATACAGAATGACTTTATTATTTCCACCAACGTGGCCCAAAAGTGTCAGTTTCAACAGATGTGCTCTATAAGAATTTCAGTGTTGAAGTTCCCAAGGACTACACAGGACTTGTTTAAGACAGCACTCGCAGACAACCTGCCAACTCCCAGGCTGGAGGAGCTGCAAGGGGTCTGTAGATCATGTAGATGTCTGCCAGAACTAGATAGTGAGAAGGAGATTCTTGGTTTCTGTAGTAAGAAGAACCTGGAGTGCTGTGCTGAGAAACATCTAGCAGTTACTGAACCACGAATGCAATGCGCTGAGGGACTGGAGGCTCCACCATTCCTCCACTGAAGTGGAACAGCTCTGCATGCATCTGAGGACAGACGTTCAGAAGAAAACTCACCAACTGAAGTAATGTTGCTGTATGAAGAGAGAAGAAGAGGCTCAGCATACTTGACACATGCAAACGTCAGCACTGTTCTAGACATCGGTCAAGAACTCACTCCACAGAGAGGCAAGATCAGCAGAGAACTGATCAATGGTAGATGGCCAGTTCACTACTCAGTGCCCGGCCATGACTCTGTATTTGACATGAGTGCCCTGGCCTCCAACCCACAGCCGCCTCTTCGTACCAGTTTTGTTGCCTTTCTCGACTGGCAAAGGACTAAGAAAGCTATACCCCAACTTGTAAATAATAAGGACTAGGAGACAGAGGATATCCCAGTTGAAATTCTGGTACTCAGCTTCAAACATGAAGCTATGCTGGGAATTTCAGAGTTGCTGTAATCATGACCACTCTCAAGAAGGCATGACTATTGTAACTCTAGAGGCGTCCCGCAACGTGTGCTGCAAGGTTCTCCTCAACTACTTCCTCCCAGTGGTCAAAGGGATGATTCCCAAGCACAGCCTGAACAAAAATTCCAAGGGAAATGCATGGAATAGAACCAGCCACCAGATGAAAATCAAAGGAGTTGGAAATCTGAAGTGAAAATAAGAAAGTGTTGCAAGCACTCGGCAGGCCAGGCAGCATCCGTGGGAAGAAAAGCAGAGTTAATGTTTCAGATCAAAGACTGTGCATCAGAACTGGGAAAGTGAGAACAAAAGTTAAAATTAAGTTGCAAAAAAGGGTGGGAGTGGAAGGTGAAAAACAAAATGAATATCTCTGATAGGGTGGGCCTGATAAAATGTCAATGAAACCACTTGGTTCATCAATAAGGATAGTTAGAGAGAGAAAATAAATAAAGAGATGTAAAAATGTGGTGCAGCTCAAAACCAGGAATCGCTCAGCAGTGTTTTCCTCTCTGCACTGAGCTAATTTACAGACAGAATTCTATAACACTAGCTGGTTCTGATAGGAACAGAGAAATTGCTAATAAGATTGGGATTTCCAGAGCATGTTTTGCTTTTTTTTCTGTCTTTGTTTTACTCAAAAGATACATCCTATTAGCTTGTGATTTATTCTGAAAGCAAGGGATTTCAAGCAGAAGTACCACAAAACTCTTTGTAGGCCTGCTGGAGTTGGATTTGATTGATTCTGTAAGATTGTTATGTCTCATCATTGTAATGGCTCTCTGTTCTGCCAAGGAAGCTGCATATTATGATGCATAGGCCTGTACTAGCAACTGTGAGGACTTAAATATGACTGTTCATTGAATGAATGAACAAGTTTATACAGAGCTATACCCACTGTTTTCTGGAACATGGAAAATGAGCCACCAATGGACCACACAAAAGGTTGGTGCCCTGTCACTATTTATGATACTTGATAAAGTACCCTTTTCTTGCAATAATAAGGTGTGTAAGTTCAGGTGGGGGAAAAAAACTAAGTTCCCAGTATGTTACTGTATCTGATCATTTGTCAATAAAGACAGGGATATCAAGTAGTGGAAATCCTTTCTCCTTTGATATCCCCTTCAGACAAGATTAGTCAGTCAACACTTCTTTGTTGCCAGCATCATTTTATTGTTCGGGGTAGTGTTGGATTGTCATGCGATGTAATAGTGATCTTGAAATGCATTTTCTGGGACCATAGCTGTACCTCATGTCAAAACATTGTTATTAACTCAACAAATTACAGCATGTTCTATCTATCCTATTCCATTACTATTGGTAATGTAACAGAATTATAATCAATACTCTAATAACTGCTTCCCCAGTGTTACCTCAACCTGACTAGTTTAATTGTCCAAAATAAATCCATATCCTGTCCTTTATTATCAGACTTGCTTTGTATAATTTTTAAAAAGTTTTCACGTATTTTCCAGAATGTTGCATCCCAAGCCCCTTTATGCTGCTTGTATCCCAGTTCTACTGTTGCTACTTCGTTTTGTTTTGCACTTTTCAGGGACTTGACTACATCTACACTGGCCACTTTCAGATCGGCTGTTTAGTGGCTGAGAGACTACCACATAGTTTAATGCCCTTTTATTTGTGACAGAGATCATCATATGCAGTCTCATTTTGTTCTTTCTTCCTAGCAGCTATTATTGTTTCATAAACTTATTTTACTGCATCCATCAGTGAGTTTTTGTTCGTGGGACCACTCCCTTCACTTTCTAGGATTACATTCTTCCTAGCAGCTATTATTAATTTCTAAACCTATTTTACTGTTCCATCAATGAATTTTTGTTCTTCACACCGCTCCCTTCATCTTCATAAACAGAAAAATAGAAATGTCAATTTACCATTCATACTGTTTTCATCCATGAGGAAAAACAGTTTTTCCTTTGGGTGGGGGCTGAGAGTACAGAACAAAATAGGAGCAGGCGTTGGCCACTGCCCGCCTCTAGCCTGTCCACCGTTCAATATGGCTGATGTGTCCCCAAGTTACTGTGCCAGTTCCACATTCTTTCAGAAATGTACCCACATCCTCTTCAAATAGTTCCATTGATTTAGCCTCCATAACCCTCTAGGCTTATGAGAAGTCTAGAGAAGCATTTCCTTTTATAAGAAAAGGTGCAATAGCATGATTTATCACACTGCTAAAAGACACAGTAGTTAATTATAGAAAACATTTCCATGAATTTGTCTTTCAAATGCTACTCGATCACTTCTGCTTCAACCTCCTTTATACCTCAAGCTCCAAGCTTTCAAGGTTTTGAATCACTCATTTTCTGAGTGAGTTAAATGTTGCCAATGAGGCTCCCAAAGGCATATTAAATCTGCCCATTGAAACCACATGGGCTACTAAGGTCACAGGGCTGATTTCCCCCACGTGTAACCAATTTGCTGATCATAGCAATAGCTTGTGGAGTGCCTCAGCCTACTTTTATATTTGTTTTTTTTTGACCAAATAGAAGAAAGAACTAATTAATTTTCTTATCATACACCTGACCAAGCTGCAGTAACACATACCTCTGTGGATAAGATGCCCTGGAGTGGCTAATGCGTCAGGAAATTGATATTGTGTGGTAGCACAATTCCTTACGAAGGGCACTGAAGGAAGTCAGCATCAAACTTATAACAAATATTCTATAATTGTCAATACCTTAACCAAGAGGCAGTAGGTCATTCACAGCCGATCCACTGGAGGCTATGTTGTAGGCCTGTTAAAAATGGAGTGTGAGTTAAAACAATGTCAGGCAATTCCCTCAGGGAACATTATGAGGAACAGTGAAAGAAGAAAAAATAATTAAAATTGAATTAATAATTTCTCACATAATGCAGTCCTAATTTAGTTCAAAAGTCAGCCAGAGTGTTATGATATACGTGTACATGCGCTCGTGAGCAGACGATTAAAGTTGGTGCACATGCGCCATTGTTTTTATCTGTCTCGAAACATGGTGGCAGCGGTGGTGCTCAGAAAATTGCTTTTTTCAACCGCAGCGCCCAATTTTTTCAACTTGCAGTCAGCAGCAAAATAATAGCACAACTCTGAAACATCGGAGGGCAAGTGTAAGAGTAGAAAAATGTCAAAGGAGACGAGCAACCAGCCACAAACAGAGATGGGTGCAGTAGCGATGTCTGGAGGTGAGACAGCAGAATCTCAGTGGCACCCAGAACCCGCGGGCGACCCCGTGCCCGGGAACCATGGTCGGGCCAGTAGTCCTCCCACAGTCAGCGGCATTTGCCCACCACCGGCCAACCACAGACTGATAGATGGATGGAAGACAGGGCAGCAGATGTGGACTAACTACAGCGTCGTTGCACAACTGCACAAACAAGTTCCAGCATACCAGGCGGCATTATTTTTGCATACAATTGGACCATCAGGACTTGAGATCTACAACAGTTTTGCGTTTGCAGATGAGGATGAAAGCCAAGACCTCACAAAGATTTTAGCTGCATTTGACAGATATGCTATTGGTGCGAGAAATTAGAGATATGAACAGTACTTGTCCAACAAGCAGCAACAAGAACAAGGTGAGACCTTTGGATCGTTTCTTGCCAGCCTTAGATCTCTTACAAAGACATGTAATTTTTGCTCGTGTATGTCAGACGGTCTGCTGAGAGACAAGATCGTACTGGGCATTAACGAAAACGTCTGTTACAAGAGAGAAAGCTAACGCTCAATAACTGCATTGACATCTGTAAAAGCACAGAAATGGCTGAATCACACCTACAAGCATTCAGTACAGCTGCAGATAGCAGGTCCACTACTGTCCATGGGATTAAACCTCGCGCTAATAGGAAAGGTTCACAGCATCCTGGACAGAAGGCTAGTGCTAGTGGTGGAGCCAGAGCAAAAGGCACCTTGAACGGCCAGAGAAGCAAAGTGAACCCTTGCAAGTACTGTGGCACGGAACATGCAAGAGACAAGCAACAATGCCCAGCATACGGACAGGTGTGCAAGGCGTGTGGCATTCAAAATCACTTTGCAAAGGTATGCAAGCAGAAGCCCATGCATGGGGTAGAAGCACAAAGCGATGACCAAACCGACAGTGATAGCAGTACTGAGTTTATTGACAATGTCATACTGGTGGTCAACAGTTTGAAGACAAAGGATGATGTATTCTCACAGATGCTCATCAATGGAAAGCCAATAGACTTTGAAGTTGACAGCGGGGGTGAGCATTAACATTTTACCCCGCAAATACTTGGAGGGAGTAGATCACACACTAAGACAATGCACAAAAAAGCTGATGATGTGGAACAAGATCACCATGGATGCAGAAGGGATGTGCAGAGTGAAATTGCGAAACCCCATGATGAACCACAAGTATTCTGTTGAATTTGTCATGGTCACTGACGATTTTACACCATTACTGGGAAGCAGGGCAGGGTGCATGCATCTACACTCAAAGGAAAACAATGCACACCAGAAGAATGCTATGCAGAGGTGTTCGATGATGCGCTCGGCAGGCTTCCGGGTGCAGCCCACCTGCAGATCGATGAGGAAGTTCAACCCGCAGTGTTACCCCCACAACGTCTACCTCACGCTATGAAGCGGAAAGTGAAAGCTGAGCTTGATCGTAGACCGCAAGGTGATAGCTCCAGTCCGTGAACCTACAAGGTGAGTTAGCCAGCTCGTGGTCAAAGAGAAGAAGAACGGCAATCTTCGTGAATGCATTGACCCTCGACCACTGAACAAAACACTGAGGACAGAACACTACCCCCTTCCGGTGATAGAGGACATTCTGCCAGATCTTGACCAGGCTAAGGTTTTCAGTAAGCTTGATACGAGTTCTGCATTCTGGCAAGTGAAACTGGACAGTGAATCAAGCGTACTCACCACCTTCAACACACCTTTTAGGCGGTATAGATGGCTCAGACTTCCGTTTGGAACCAGCGGTCCATCAGAAATCTTCCAGCGCAGACCGCATCAGGCGCTGGAAGGACTACCGGGAGTGATCTGCATCGCGGATGATATTCTGGTGTACGGAAAGGGGAAACGCAGGGAAGGGCAATCGCCGATCACGATGTGAAACTTGAGCAGCTATTACAGCGCTGTGCAGAGCAGCATATCAGGCTCAGCAAGAACAAATCTGTCTTCAGAGCGACAGAGATACCCCTTTTGGGGCATCTCATCACAAGTGAGGGACTTCAGCCACATCCTAAAAAGGTCGCTGACGTTCTCAACATGCCATCATCCACAGATGTGCAGGGAGTGCAGCGAGTGATCGGATTTGTCAACTACCTGAGCCGTTTTCCACCAAGCCTCTCAGATCCCCCTGAGCCAATAAGACAGCTGACAAAGCCAGATGTAGCATGGGAGTGGTCAGCTGAGCAGCAAAACGCTCTCTCCAAGATCAAGTGGGTGGCATCCCAAGCACTGGTGTTAGCACACTACAATTCTGAGGAAGAGCTAACCATCCAAATTGATGCCAGCAACAAAGGGCTAGGGGCAGCACTCCTCCAGAATGGGCGTCCGATTGCATATGCAAGCAGAGTGCTAACGGACACAGAAACGCGTTACTCAGTGGTCAAAAAGGAAATGTTCACAATCGTTTTCGCATTTGAGCGTTTTCATCAATACACTTTTGGCCGCTTCACAAGACTACTCTGTGATCACAAGCCACTCAAAATGATAGTTAAGAAGCCATTGGTGAAGGCACCAAAGAGCTTACAGGGAATGCTTCTTTGCCTGCAGAACTATGATTTCCACATCACCTGCTGTCAAGGAAAGCTCATGCATCTCGTGGATACGCTATCGTGAGCAGTTAGCGGTACTCCAGGCCAGGAGAACAGCTTCGACGAAGTTAACATGCTGTTGCACCTGCCAATCCGCGATGAGCGTCTAGAGCAGATTCGCATAGAAACAGCGAAAGATGACACACTACAGATGTTAAAACGCGTAATCATCAGCAGATGGCCGAGCAAACGTGACGCGCTACCAGAGCAACTCACACCGTACTATAGCTATAGGGATGAGCTCGCAGTCCAAGGTGGCTTAATCTTCAAAGGTGAGCGTGTCATCATACTGCAAAGTGAGCGAAAGCAAATGAAGGAAAGAATTCATTTGTCACACTTGGGCGTAGAAGGATGCCTCAGACGTGCATGCAAAAGTCTTTTTATATTGCTACATGTGATGTTTGTTGCACATATGAAATGAGTCAGCAGAAAGAATTATTTATGAGTCATGAGGTACCTGCTCGGCCATGGGAAAAGATAGGTACTGACTTATTCACATTTGAAGGAAGAGAGTACCTCGTCACCGTTGATTACTACAGCAATTTCTTTGAGGTAGATCTTCTTTGTGATATGACCAGCGCAGCCGTTATTTGCAAATTGAAGGCTCATTTTGTGAGATATGGTAGCCCAACACAAGTGGTTAGTAATAATGGGCCACAATACACATCAGCAGAATTTCACAGATTTGCACGAGAATAGGATTTTAAGCACTTGTGTAGCAGTCCCGGAAATAGCAAAGCGAATGGAAAAGCTGGATCAGCAGTTGAAACAGCTAAGCGGATCCTCACAAAGAGCAACAAATCGCGAACAGATCCCTACCTCGCACTTCTAGACCATCGCAACACACCTTCGCAAGGGCTCAGCATGAGTCCTGCCCAGCATCTGATGAATCGCCGCACACGCACGCTCCTGCCTACAATAGCGAGTTTACTGAAACCCAGAGTTGTACATGAACGCAAGCGTACGAAACAACGCGTGCAGCAGCAGGCCGACAATTACAACAAATCAGCCAAAGATTTTGCCCCACTCGATGGAGGGGATACCATGCACATGCAACCCCTGGTGCAAGGTAAAAAGAATTGGGAGAAAGCAATTGTGTGTCGGCGTTCATGTAGTTCAAACTCCTGGGATCTACGAACGTAATCGCATACATCTACGAAAGGTGGCTGAGGAACTGCCTGAAAAGCTAATCACACATGAACAGGTAAAATCAGGTCAAACAACCGAGATCAATGACCACAGTGTGCCTACCGCATCAAATGCACACAGCCAAACACTAGCAGAGGTTAGCGACACAACACAACCACTAACACAAACGTTGAAACATGCAAATAACAAACAACAGGACTCGGACAAAACAGTAAGAACTTGGTCTGGCCGCACAGTGAAAAGGCCACAACATCTAGAAGACTTTGTCCCACATTGAATAATTGCATGAACAATTGAACAATAAATCTGTGACACTATTTGGCATTTTAATATCATGTTTATACTCAGAGAAGGACCATGTCCTGTTTGAGGTTGTGTAGTTTGTAGTTTGAAGTTAAAGTCGAATTTTAGTATGTTTTATATTTTGTATATATGCTCATACAAAACAGAAATAATAAGTGGTATGTATTTGTGAGTGGCATAAGAGACATAAGGCATGATTAATGAATGCTTTGAAAGTTAATTCCATGAAAATATACTGGAAAGCAGGCTCCAGAGAAATTGAGTTTAATTGTTAATACAATTGTTCCTTTTCTTTGTTTTGATAAAAAGGGGGCTGTTATGATATACGTGTACATGCACTTGTGAGCAGACGATTAAAGTTGGTGCGCATGCACCATTGTTTTTATCTGAAATATCTGTCTCGAAACAAAAGCTTGAACACATACTCTCAATAGGTTGACAGATCTCTAGATTTGTTGTCACAGTTAGTTTCCTGTTTTGAAGACGGTACACAAGCTCCATTAAGGTGCCACGCCTCTTAGCATTGGTTCAGACAAAGCATATGCATACACCACAACCCCACCATAAATGTTTTGTTCTAGGTCTTTTTTTCAGACTCAAATTTCCTTGGGTAATCTCCAATGGACATCACTACTCTAGTGAATCTCTTTGCTTACCAATGGTGGAATAGAAAGTTTGAGCAAATGACGATGGTCTTTAGCACTGTAATAGCAGTTTTACACTCGTTTTGGCACTGTGTTTTCCTATAGTCTGGCAATTAAATTAATATTTCCACATTTCCTGTTTTCTTTCTCTTTAAAGTATTCAAAATTCTATATTTGGTGAAAAGTTATCATGTCAGGATATTGTCATCATGTTTCAAAACTTGAGGTTTGAAATGCTTGTCTAATATGAGTCAATTAAAATTAATAACCACTGCTTAAAAAAGAGAAGTAGTCCTCTGGAGGATGGCATGTATGTATGATGTGAAAATTAATTCTATTGGAAGGTATGAATGTATTTATGCTTTTTTAGCAAGTTTTCTGGGAACTGTCAGCTCATCGCCAAGCTATTGAATTCAATCAAAAATATCTTTACCCTTGCCCCAGCTCTCCTGCTGATGAAACCAGATCCTTTGGTTTTACCACCTTTAGACCTATCTATTCCAGTAGTTTTCTCTTGGCTGGTCTCCAACCCTATACCATTTATAGAGTTAACCTCTGCTACCAGTGGCCTAACTTGCACCAGTTCATTCCTGTATGTATTCATCTTTGTTGGCTCTTGGTTGAGCAATGACTTAATTTTAATATTATTCTCTCTACTACCTCACCCCTCCCTAATTCTTGAATATCCTGGAGTTTATAACCCTATGATGTCAAAGTGCAGCACCGATTTAGGTCTGTGTGTATGACTAATTTATAAATTTTGGTGCTGATTGTGGAAGAGCAAAAAGAGGGAGGTATAAACAGAGGGACGGTTGATAACAAGAGCAGATTCCAACTAATTCTGGTTGTTACACACAAAGTGCTGGAGGAACTCAACAGGCCAGGCAGCATCTATGGAAAAAAAGTACACACAACATTTCCGGCTGAGACCCTTCGGCAGGACTGGATGATTTAAACTTTTTCAGGGTAGGCTTCCCTGGAAGAGACTTCGCAGTGTAGTAATCCAATCACAAACAAGAGAAAATCTGCCGATGCTGGAAATCTAAGCATGTATGTAATTCCAATTGTATCCATTAAAGGTATTGCAAAGTCCCAGTTCTTCTATAGAAATACGAGGGGTGATTGATAAGTTCGTGGCCTAAGGTACAAGGAGTCAATTTTAGAAAACCTAGCACATTTATTTTTCAACATAGTCCCCTCGTACATTTAAACACTTAGTCCAGTGATCGTGGAGCATACAGATCTTGGACCTCCAGAAAGTGTCCACAGCAGGGGTGATTGATAAGTTTGTGGCCTAAGGTAGAAGGAGATGAGTTATACAGCTCTCGTTACATGCACATGCAGGTCAACTCTTTGAGTGATTATGCAGAAAGTTTGAAGTTAATAACTCATCTCCTTCTAGCTTTGGCCACGAACATATCAATCACCCCTCATATAATAAACAATAATCAACTATTCAAATCATGAAGACACACCCTTGCCTTTAAAGGCCATTACAGATAAAAAAGGCAACTGCATAACTGTATCCACTTGATCTCATTGTTTCTTGAAACTGGTCTCAGCATACGGAGCCTGACAGAAGTTTTGGCAGATTAAATCCTAACTTTCATTGCTTTTATAAACGTAGATACATGTTTATTCAATGCTGGTATAGACCACAAAGGTATTATGGCCAGAACACATTCTGGCAGACTTGGCCAAAAGTGCGGAGATCACCTTGGGACTAATGAAACCAAAGATAAAGATAGGAGTCCACATTTACTCCTTGAATCCTTGAGCTGGGAAACACTGGTGAGGTAAGGACAAGGGGAACAACAGTTGAATGCTTTGCAATATCATGTGGAATGTAACATCCATTGTGAATTTGTAAATAGACGGAGCATTAGGTGCACAACACTTTTGAGAATTGAAGTATCTGATAGCATTGTAAAATGATGGGAAACTGGTTTATTATTGTTACGTATTGAAGTATAGTGAAAAGTTTTGTGTTACATTCCTTCCACATAGACCATTTCAATACATCAGTACATTGAGGTAGTACAAGGGAAAAATAGTAACAGAAAACAAAATACAGTGTAATGCTTAAGAAAAAGTGAAGTGTAGGTAGACAATAGGGTGTAAGACCATGACAAGGTAAATTGTGAGGCAAGTCATGAATGTTACAAGAGGAGGCCTCTGACTTGAATTTATACATAGAATTAAGGATGGTTGGAGAAAAGCAATCCTTTGCTTAACCTTACCAAAAGTGGTCATAGTCACATGTTATGGGCTGTCACTCACCTGTCACACATCATTGTCACAACCAAAATGCATAAAGCGCAACATATTCATTCTTGGAGAAACTATCCTAGCGGATCTCAAACATGAGAAAATCTGCAGACGCTGGAAATCCAAAGCAACACACACAAAATGCTGGAGGAACTCAGCAGCCTCTATGGAAAATAGAAGGGTCTTGGCTCAAACCGTCAATAGTTTACTCTTTGTCTGCCTGGCCAGCTGAGTTCCTCCAGCATTTTGTCTGTGTTCAAGCACATCGACCTTGCATTTCTGCTTGTATTAAAGCTAATGCTGGATATTTAAAGTTTGAATAAAAGCTCACTGCATTTATTACTCTGGTTTTGGTGGCCTTTCATTGACATCAAGTCCCATGCTTGCATAGAACAGAGAACATGGGACAGTACAGCACAGGAACAGCCCCGCCAGCACATGACGTGCCAAATTATTTAAGGTAATGATGCTTAATTGCTCTAATTTCTTCTGTCTGTTTGATACTGTGCATCTATTTTTTGCATGTTCACGTGCCTATCGAAGAGCCTCTTAAACTGTTCCTTCACCACCCCTGGCAGAATATTCCGGAGATCCATCCCTCCTCTCTGTGGGGAAAAAATTGCCTGGCTCATCTCCTTTAAAGTTTCACTCTCTCACCTTAACTGCATGCCCTCTATCATTAGGCTCTTGCCCCCGGGAAAAAAAATACACCAGATACCTAATCTATTTTGCCTCTCATAAATTTATAAACTTTTATTTAGTACCTCCACCTTCTGCCCCAGCCAAAGAAAACACCCTTGGATATCCCAGCTCTCCTCATAGCATCCACTCTCTAATCCAGGCAGCATCATAGTACAGTAAACCTTTTCCAAAGCCTTCCCTTTGCTGAAAGCCTTTTGGTTTGGAATCATCTCCTAACCTTTTTGTTCCTTTACCTTTTCTCTTTTCTAAAGACATTTATAAAGAACTTGACTGAGCTTTGGGCCAAGTATCTAAACCACTTCCTGCACAGTTTGGTCTAAAATGAGATTCTGATACATAGAGACATAAGACAAGAATTAGATTAACTTGTCAGTAGCATGTGGGTGTCTCTTGCTTCTGGTGCAGAATTGCCAAGAGCAACACCAACTGTAGGCTCTTGAAGAAACAATGAAGATCTTATCAATATGTTTTCTAGCTTTGCTGAAAGACAGTGAAGCAGTTGAATTATTGATGTTGACATTTGTAAGAGTCACAATTATTTTACTAGTTCATGCCCTTTGCTCTGATGCCAACTCTGATAACATGATGCCTCATTCATCAAAGTGCTTCGGTAAACTGAGGGGCAAGATAACTTTAAGTAACTCTTCAACTTGTTAGTTTTTTTTACAGTTGAGATGTTCAGAGAAAACAACTTAATAATCAGGTATTGGATTATGTGTATCAAGAAAAACACCCAGTGTTCTTAGATAATTAAAAAATGCTGGAAGGGTGGAATCTTAGGTATCTAAAAGGCCAGCTGGGCTGGAAATTTTATCATGTGCTAGAATGATTTTAAATTCAAAGTTCGAAGTAAATTTATTATCAAAGTACTGTACTGTGCAAAATTCTTAGGCATGTACAAGGGTGTCTAAGTCTTTTGGCTAAGAGGTTCACTCCCAGATGAGCTTGATGCCTTTTATGCTTCTTTTAGGGAGTACTCTGGAGCTATCCGAGTCTGGCAGATATTAATTAAAGCAAGAACTAGTCCTCAGCAAGCAGTAAATTGAAGTTATAATACTGTGCAAAAGTCTTAGGCACCCTAGCTATATGTATGTGCTTAAGACTTTTGCACAGTACTGTACGTATATACCACCACATATCACCTTTAGTTTCATTGTCTTGCGGGCCTTCACAATAGATGCAAAGAAGCACAATAGATTCAATGAAAGATTACACACAAAGATAGACAAACATTGTGCAAATACAAAAACAAATAATATTGAGAACATGAGTTGGAGAGTCATCGAAAGTGAGTCCACAGTTTGTGGAATCAGTTCAGTGTTGGGGCGATTGTAGTTATTCACTCTGGTTCAGGAACCTGATGTTTGAAGGGTAATAACTGCACTTGGGCCTGATCATGTGGGATTTAAGGCTTCTGTACCTTTTTCCCGATGGCAACAGTGAGAAGACACTGATGATGGACGCTGCTTTTCTGCGACAACACTCCGTGTAGTTATACACAACATTGGGGAAGACTTTACCTGTGATGGACTGGACCATATCCACTACTTATTCTAGGCTTTTCCATTCAAGTGTAATGTTGTTTCCACACCAGAGGGTGATGCAACCAGTCAGGATGTTCTTCACTGAGTATCTATAAAAACTGTCAAAGTTTGCAAACTTATAAGAAATTAGAGGTGCTGCCACGCTTTCTTTGAAATGGCACTTACGTGTTGGACCCAAGAAAGCCCCTCTGAAATGATAACACCAAAAAATTGAAAGTTACTGACCTTCCCTACCTCTGTTCCACTGATGAGAACAGGCTCATAGATCTCTGGTTTCCTCCCCCTGTTGCCAATAATCAGATCT
Organism: Hemitrygon akajei; assembly: GCF_048418815.1. Lineage (NCBI taxonomy): Eukaryota > Metazoa > Chordata > Chondrichthyes > Myliobatiformes > Dasyatidae > Hemitrygon > Hemitrygon akajei. The sequence continues at coordinate 71,294,328 of NC_133135.1, read as the reverse complement.
TTGATTTTTCTGAAGTTGAGAGAGAAGATTGTTATTTTGGGACCACTTAGCCAGCCAGGTTTTCAATCTCCCTCCTATATGCTGATTCATCACTACCTTTGATTTGATCAATAACAGTGGTGTCATCATAAGACCATAAGACATAAGAGCAGAATTAGGCCATTTGGCCTATTGAGTCTGCTCCACCATTTCATCATGGCTGATTCAATTTTCCTCAGCCCCAGTCTCCTGCCTTCTCCATGTATCCCTTCATGCTCTGACCAATCAAGAATCTATCAATCTCTGCCTTAAATATGCTTACAGACTTGATCTCCACAACTGCCTGTGGCAAAGAATTCCACAGATGCACCACTATCTGGCTAAAGAAATTCCTAATCATCTATGTTCTGAAAAGACACCCCTCTATTCTGAGGCTATGTTCTCTGGTCTTAGACTCTTCCAGCACAGGAAACATCCGCTCCTCATCCACTCTGTCAAGGCCTTTCACCATTAGATAGGTTTCAGTGAGGTCACCCCTCATTCTTTTAAATTCCAGTGAGAAGAGCCCAGAATCATCAAATGCTCCTCATATGATAAGCCTTTCAATCCTGGAATCATTTTCCTGAACTTCCTTCGAATCCTCTCTAATATCAGCACATCCTTTCTTAGATAAGGAGACCAAGTCTGCAAAAAAACATTTCATGTGAGGTCTCAGCAGTGCCTTATGAAGCCTTAACATTACATCTTTGCTTTTATATTCTAGTCCTCTTGATATGAATGCTAACATCAGACTCAACCTGCAAATTAACCTTAAGGGAATCCTGCACAAGGACTCCCAAGACCCTTTGCACTTCAGTTTTTTTTGTATCTTCTCTCCATTTAGAAAATAGTCAACCCTTTTATTTCTGCTACCAAAGTGCATGACCATACACTTCCCAACACTGTATTCCATCTGCCACTTAATTGCCCATTCTCCTAATCTGTCTGTCCATCTGTATCCTCTCTACTTCCTCAAAACCACCTGCCCTTCCACCTATCTTCAGATCGTCTGCAAGCTTTGCAACAAAACCATCCATTTCATCATCCAAATCATTAACATGTAACGTAAAAAGAATTGGTCAAAACAGGCACCTGTGGAACACCACTAGTCACAGGCAGCCAACCAGAAAAGGGTCCCTTTATTCCCACTCTTTGCTCCCTGCCAGTGAGCCACTGCTTTATCCATTCTAGAATCTTTCCTGTAAACCAATGGGCTCGTGGCTTGTTAAGCAGCTTCAAGCAATCCTGACTGAAGTCCCCAGCAAGAATGTGAAACGACAATCTCTCATTTCCCTTCAATGTGGCAATCTTGCACTTGGGGTACTCCAGTGACTGTACATTAGTTAACAATATGCTAGGGAGAGGAAGCGCTTTTAAAACTTACATGCAGTTTTAAAACATTTTTTATTTGAAAACCAATCATTTCAACAGCTCCAGTACATTCCAGAAAAATCATCATCATGGGGTAGATTGTGCTAATGCATGAAGGATGCTTCAGGCACAGTAATGTGCCAATCAGTGTTTATCTCATTGTCACTGAAGCAATATGCCAGCAGGAATGTGGACTTCAGAAAGGATGTACAGCAGCTCCAAATGCACAGGGTGATTTCCACTGCAGTGTGAGGACGCATTCCTTCTTTGGATGGTGTAAGGGAATCTTTGCGATTGGCTTTGATCCCTTATATCTCCAGCATAGGCTCAGAAATAATAACTTGTCCCTGCCACCAGCTGGTATAACTGGCTGGTATCAACCCTGTTTCCCAAACATCTGGCCAGATTTGCCCCTGAATGGCCTCATTACTTCCCCCACGGCTGCAAGATTCTACTTCTCCTTTCATTTATGGCACGTGGGATTTTGGCGCATAATTATGCAAATGCATTGCACACTGGGCATTCAAAAATTGCTCCCCACTTTGCCAAGCCCGAAGCGGGCATTGGCAGATCATTACATGTTTTAACACACACGAATAGAAAATTGTGAGTGAAAATCGGTGATGCTGGGAGATAAAGAGAAAAAGCAGCTGCCCCATGTTTTGCACACGTATGTATGACTGGTTAACTTTCACCTTTAATTCCTGGCACGATGTAGTGTAAACAAGTCCAAATTCTTTATTCCATTACACATCCAGCAAAATGTTAGAAGATGTATGACATCTTGCTGAGTAAATGCTTTTGCAGTGGTCAGGGTTATTACCTGAGTAGTTTTTCATATCTATTGTTACAAAGAGCTCTTAAGTATGAGGCAGTAAAACTAAATGGATGGTAAAATGATGCTCTCTTCAAATTTAATATAATTAGCTTTACATTAAATAGGGGAAAATTTATCTGGGTGACAAACATGAGCATGCTCAGTATTGAAGCTCAATCCATAAATGGGAGCAGTGGGGAGTGGATGTGATTCATCTTTCACTTTGGTGAATGTCTTGGAGCTGCTCACGATAGGTCAGAATCATAATCGAGTTTATTCACTGATAAATGTTGTGAAATCTGTTGTACTGCAACAGCAGTATAGTGAAATACTTAAAATACTATAAGTAACTGTAAGAAATACAAAAACATTGATAAGTTGTGCAAAAATGGAGCAAAGTAGTGAGGTAGAGTTCATGGGTTCATGGACCAGTCAGAAATCTGATGGCAGAGGGGAAGAAGCTGTCATAAAAAGTTGAGTGTGTGTGTCTTCAAGCTTGTTAAAACGTGGGTTATTACTTTCAATTTTACCAAAGTAAAAATGGCTGAAGTCCCTTAGCATTTAGTGCAAGAATGTTTATTAGGTGCGTCAAAAATAAAACTCACAAAAATTAGTGAAGATTAGTGGGATACCAATATTTACAAGAAGACATCTACAAGAAACACAATAGTAGCTCTATATTTATTCTTGTGCAGAATGAGCTCCTGGCAGCTTCTATCTCTCTCTCTTTCTCTCACATACGAGAACAATGAGCTCCCTTTACTACCCTTAATTACCAATAAAGTTAACTTAAGACTACACATAAATTAGAATATGATACACCCCACAATGTAATTACAATCATATTACAAAATAGACAGAAGTATCAACTTTAAATGCAGTAAACAAAAACATATACTCATTTACATATCACCATTACTAAAGAAATGGAATATTCCACCGTGTACGGTGGGAAAGGCACCATAAAGCTGACCCAAGCGTAACCTTGGTGTAGGACCCAGCGGATGCCATGGAACTGCCAGGAGATGACAACGTGAAACAGCAGAATGCTCAACACAATCGTACACTTACAGTGAAGTACAAATAAAGAATGAAGTTAAACTTAACTTCGGTGTCTGACTGCAATGCGGTGGCGGGGGGAACAGAGGGTTCATTTTGAGAAACTACCAGGGAAGACATTGAAGTGCATACTCTCACCGCGATGACAGCAGTGCCATGGCAGTGTTTGTGTGTGAGTGCAGGGAGTGCGTTTACTGACTGCTCCCTGTCACAGGACTCCTTCAGGGTAGTAATGAGAAAAGGGCATGTCCTGAGTGGTGACTGTCCTTAATGATGGATGCTGCCTTCTTGAGGCATCACCTTTTGAATATATCCTTGATAGTGGGGAGGCTAGTATCCATGATGGCTGGCTGAATTTACAATGCCCAGCATGTTTTAACGGATCCTGTGCATTGGTGCCTCCATACCAGACAGTGCTGTGTCCAGTCAGAATGTTCTCCATGGTACACCTGTAGAACTTTGGTTGACTACCATACCTCCTCAAACTTCAAATGAATATAGCCGCTGGTGTGCTTTCCTTGTAATTGCATCAATGTATTGGTCCCCGGTTGTGATAGCACCCCTTGTCTTGGTTCTCCTCAACCTGTGTTGCCTTTCCTCCTGATGTGATTTGCCCTGAAGTAACACAATATAAAATGAATACAGAGCCTCAAAAGTACTGTAAGTCTTGAATGCTACTTTAAACTTACTGATCTTACTGATGTTTCAAAAAGCTAAAGCTTGAGAGTGGATTTAGCCACAGCTCTGTTTTGGCTGATCTAAGTACTTGTTACATTGGATATACAAAGCAGATTTACTTATCCAAATAGAATTACTAGCTCAATTAGGGCCCCAAAATGAATAGTTTTGCTCATCAGGTACCAATGTCAGATTTTCATTTCAGATTTATTTAAATAACGGATTCAACTTCACAAACTGCCAAGGTAGGGTTCGAATTCATATCTCCAAATTATTAATTGAGGATCTCATTTCCAATCCAGCAACAAAGGTGTCTTTCGGCATGATGTGGGGCTCTAAATGACAGAATTAACTGGAGTTATCTCAGTTCTTTAGATTTTCTTTAACACAGCGATTCCCAATCTGGGGTCCACCATCCCATTCCTTAATAGTATTGGTCCGTGGCATAACATAATGAACTTGAATGAATTCTGGATAACATTAAAGTTGCTGCCAAAACCAAGTTGAAAATCCAGAGTCTGTCAGCTTCATTGACACATTTTACATATCTGTTGAATGAGGCAGTATAGCTACAAGTAAGAAAGAAAATAACTGAAATATAAACAGAGTTGCGTATGAAGAAACAGAGTGAGGATGGGAAGGTAAACAGGATTAAGATTGCTTTTGATATTCGGTATGGACATGTTGTGCTAAAGTGTCTGTTTCTGTGCTACAGCAACATGGTTTGCTCTTACCTGCACACCATATTTGCTCAGTAAGCCTTTCAATGCAAAGTGGAAAAAATAAATTCTGTCCTCATCAACAAAGTCTAGGCCCCATTAATTTAAAGAACAATTTAACTTGCATTATTAATCCTTGCTATGGTTAATTTTTTTCTGCCATGTTAGCCAATTACTGTGCAACAGTTGAAGTTGGAGTTTCCAGGAAGTCTAAGGAAACGTGGGAGGGACAACAGTTCCTCATTCTTGTAGTATCTACACTGGTGGTGAATCATTTAGTTTCTTATAAACAGGAACACAGTCTATGAAATGGCTGTGGAAATTAACTTAAAAATAAGAAATACTGTCAGTTCAAAGGCTTAACACTATGAGTGGACTACTCCACTGGCATGCAATGATTTTGTAGGTCACAATGTATACAAGGAATTCCATGGCATCTCCATTCACAAAAGCTTTCATTTGAACTGTTAATTCCACACAGTATCTTCAATGAACAAGCACAACAGTTGGCTGAACCCTACCAACCCATAATGATAGGCAGGCATTAAGAGGTCTGCAGTGACAGTTAATAACTATCCAGGCTCCATAGTGGTAAATGTCTCTACATATGCATTGGTGAAATGCGTGAAAAGAAAGAATGTTGTTATTTATACAATAGCTATATCCTGTTCTTGCTGTGGCTAGAATTTTTTGTAACAGAGCCTTTGTGGTCACTGAGGAAAAAAAAGCTGTAAAGCTTAAACTGACGTTTGTCTTCCGATGTAAAAAAAAGACCTCAGTAGTGAACGCAAAGAGCTTCAGATGTGACAGAAGTAGTGGTAATCTAGGTGGCTGAGCACAGCACATTAATTAATTGCACATGTGCCCTAATTGTTTAAAACTGGGCCAAGGACTTTTTGACCAAGTCCTTGACTCAGTTTAGAACAGTAGCAGTTCCCTGACACAGCATGCACACAGGTACAAGGAATACGAGGATCTAGGATTGCAGTGGAAGCTGCAGTTGTTATTGCTCTTATTGTTATCATCTGCATGCACTGTACATGCAGATAACAGCAGCCCTGTGCTCTCTGCTTATGACACAAACCTACATGTCATCTTTAAGGCTGCAAAAGTTAATTTATTCATGCATTCATGGAAAAAAATTAGTCTGAATGTTTTCTTTTTCCAGCCTCAACCCCTCTGGTACTAGCCTCTGCAGTGGCTTCGGCCATTTTGATGATGGATTATCCCCAGCAATTCAATGGAACATAGGCAGCATGCCGATCCAAAGATCACCATTAATGTTGGTTGGCCAGCTCTGCATTTTCACTGGCTGATTACCAGCTCAGCTCCATTTCAAATCCCAAGAGGTGAAGTGCAGTTGGCTTGTGCAGTCAGAGTAAGAAGGTAGCAGTGCTGATGACAAACTATGACATGATTTCCCAGTCATGGCTTTACTTGATTAAAGCAGCAAATTGGGGGAGAAAGTGAGCATTGAAAATGTTCAAACAGCACACACACAAAATGCTGGAACACAGCAGGCCAGGCAGCACCTATAGAAAAGAGTACAGTCGACGTTTCGGGCCGAGATCCTTGAAATTGTTCATTTATTCTGAATTCCAGGTTCCCTTTCTTTCTCAGTAATAACAGTTTGTTGTTTACATATCATTTGAGTTGGCTTTCCACTAGCAGGATCAGTCAGGAACCTCAAATTTCCAACTCAGCAACTGGTTGGCACAAATTAGAAGATTGCTTTAATTTCTTGAGGCTACTTTTCCCCAGTTAAGATTTTGAGAAGATTTTGTGAGAATACTTAGTAAGATGCATATCTTCATTGCACCATTTTTTCTTCTGTTAATTGGGCTTTTCCTACATGGAATTCTGAACTTAAAAAGGCTGAGGCTGCATTAAATTCAGGCATTTGAAGAGAATTGTTCCGCTCCTGAAAACAAACTAGTCATCAGAAAGAAAACCACATTTGTTTCGGTTCCAAGGATGGTAATGTGAAGACATATACTTAATATGTTATAGTAGGGATAGTATCGCCCTCTGCTGTCCCTGTGCATAATGGCAATTTAATTATTATTGAATAATTATTTATATCGAAGTGTGGATAAGGATTATTTTCTAAATGACAAACTGCCTCCATCCCAGACGGCTACGGAGGCATTTAGTGGAGAGATGGGTAAATGTACAAAAGATTAGAGAATTGAAGACCATGTGATGTTGGCTCAGAAGAGGAGGCTTGGGGTACAGAACAGCAGTGATTAACTTGAATGGTGGAACAGACTTAAAGAGCTAAGTAGCCTACTTGTGCTGCTATTTTCTTGTGTACTTTTAAGGTAAAATCCCACTGGCACAAGCAACAGGAATTGCAGCTTTCCCTTTGATCTAGCACTGTGTTCATATATAAGCACTTCCCCAATGGCCTGAATTAAACAGTTTCTCAGCTCTCTTCCCCTTTCCTGGCTAATACAGTATATTAACGGTAATGCTGTGTATTTTTGTATTAGTACTATGTACAGATATTTGACTCAGTGTAAATGCTACTAATTCCTCTGTTACTCAGATGATCAAATACAACGTTGGCAGTTTACTGCAACAATATTTCAGGTGCAAACTGTTTCAGTGGGTTACAAGTTCTCAGTGGGGTACATTTTAGATGCTGAAATTAAAAACTATCAGAGCTCCCAGCTAGTTCAAAGTTGGCATGGGTAAACAAAATATCAGAGTGTTTCACTACTTCTGAAAACCGGATGAAATACAGATATAAGGAATAAGATTATTATGTGACAGTATAGCTGGGTGGGGGGGGGGGGGGGAACTAACACTACCAACCCCACCCCACCCACACTAACAGTTCATATATTTAGCACTCTCACTCTCGTTCTTTCTCTCACTTTCCTCACAACCATACAGTTTTTGCAGCTTGTGTATGCATAGGCCATGGTATGTAGTTACACTTTTTTAGCTAATGTCTGAAATGTAGACACAAACTCTACCTTATTTCGTATTACTTGTACAGCCCCCCCCCCTTTATGCAGGTTGCAGTCAGCCACTCCGACTGCTCTACACCATAAAGCTGAAAACAACCCAGGCGTTTTGTGTTTGTTGCTTCGTGCTGGTGCACGTGTGCGTTAACCAACATGCACACAATGCTGGCGGAACTCAGCAGGTCAGGCGGCTTGTATGGAAGGAACTGAACAGTCAGTGTTTTGGGCCAAGACGCTTCATCAAGTCACATCAGTGTGTTTTAACTGCTTGTTAGTGAACTGCCTGTCCTGACATGCAAGTCAGCTCAGGCGGCAGGGATGGATAAGATCTACAGTGAGATCCTGCTGCCTGGAAGGTGGTACTGCAATGTGAAAGGCATGACAAGGCACAGAAGGTGTCTTGGTCATCCATTGCAATGAAGGAAGACTGCAATTTGTGAGGCTTATTCAGACCACTGGACCCAGACTTCTGAGGTTGAGAGAGTGGATCTCCGCCAGTGCAATGCTTTTCCACTTTAAAAACTCCCCCCACACAGGTTTCCTCTCATTGTCAGACACAACAGACAACCACCAGTGAACTGCCTCTATTGGCCAAAGAGCAATAGATGATCTTGTTGTGATCTATAGGACTTGAAGTTCAAAGTACAGTTATTATCAAAGTACATTTATATCACCACATACACTGCCTATAAAAAGTATTCAACACCCTTGGAAGTTGTCATGTTCTATTGTTTTACAACATTGAATCACAGAGGCTTTTTTTGGGCTTTTTTGGCCTTTTTGACACTGATCAACAGAAAAAGACTCTTTCATGCCAAAGTGAAAACAGATCTCTACAAAGTGATCTAAATTAATTACAAATATAAAACACAATTAATTGCATAAATATTGACCCTCTTCAAGTCAGTATTTAGTAAATGAACCTTTGGTAGCAATTACAGCCTTGAGTCCATGTGGATAGGTCTCTACCCATTTTGCACATCTGGACACTGCAATGCTTCCTCATTCTTCTTTACAAAACTGCTCAAGCTCTGTCAGATTGCATGGGGATCGTGCATGAACAGTCCTTTCCAATTAATAAAACGTACTAACTTCTGGGAGGGGTGTTGAGGAATATATGTTATAGGCACTGTACTACCTTGAGATTCATTTTCATGAAAGCATATACATGAAAATAAAAAAATACAATAGATCTCTTCCTGCTTTGCACATCTGGACACTACAATTCTTCCTCATTATTGTTTACAAAACTGCTTGAGTTCTGTCAGATTGCATGGGGATCATGCACGAACAGTCCTTTTCAAGTCCAGCCACAAATTCTCAATTGGATTACAGTCTGGACTCTGAATTGGCCACTCCAGGACATTAACTTAGTTGTTTTTAAGCCATCCTATGTAGCTTTGGCTTTATGTTTAGGATCAATGTCTTGCTGGAAAACTAATCTTCTCCCAGGTCGTAGTTCCCTTGCAGACTGCATTAGTTTTTCCTCAAGGATTTCCCTGTATTTTGCTGCATTCATTTTACCCTCTCCTTTTACAAATCTTCCAGAGTCTGCTGCAGTGAAACATTCCCAGAGCATGATGTGGCCACCACAATGCTTCATGGTAGGGATGGAGTATTTTTGATGATATGTGGTGTTTAGCTTACACCAAATGTAGTGTTTAGTCTGATGGCCAAAAAGCTCAATTTTGGTTTCATCAGATCATAGAGCCTTCTTCCAGCTGACTTCAGAGTCTCCCATATGCCTTCCGGCAAACTCTAGCTGAGATTTACAAAAAAGCTGGATGAACTCAGCAGGTTGGGCAGCATCCGTTGAAAGAAGCAGTCACCGTTTCGGGTCGAGACCCTTCGTCGACCCAAAACGTTGACTGCTTCTTTCATCGGATGCTGCCTGACCTGCTGAGTTCATCCAGCTTTTTGTACGTCTTGATTTGACCCCAGCATCTGCAATGTACTTTGTGTTCTAACTGAGATTTTATGAGTGCTTTTTTTTCATCAGTGGCTTTCTCTTTGTCACACTCCCATAGAGCTGCGACTGTTGAAGCACCCGAGCAACTGTTGTTGTACAGGCAGTCTCTCCCATCTCTACCACTGAAGATTGAGATGTCCAGAGTCATGGTCACTCAGTTTTTGAGGATGGCCTGCTCCAGGCAGATTTACAGCTATGCCATATTCTTTCCATTTCTTGATTATTGATTTAACTATATTCCAAGGGATAGTCAGTGACTTGGAAATGTTCTTGCATCCATCTCCTTACTTGTATTTTTCAATAACCTTTTCAAAGAGTTGTCTTCATGGTGTAGTTTTTGCCAGGATACTGACTCACCAGCAGTTGGACCTTCCAGACACAGGAGTATTTTTACTACAATCAATTGAAACATCATGACTGCACATGGTGATCTCCATTTAACTAATTATGTGACTTCTAAAACTAGTGTTTTTTTGGTGTGTCATATTAAAGAGAGTGAATACTAGTGCAATCAATTATTTTGTGTTTTATATTTAAAATTAATTTAGATCACTTTGTAGAGCTCTGTTATCACTTTGACACAAAAAAAGTCTTTTTTCTGTTGATCAGTATCAAAAAAAGCCAAATTAAGCCCACTGTGATTCAATGTTGTAAAACAATAAAACATAACAACTTCTGGGAGTCAGGGGTTGAGGAATGTTTATTATAGGCACTGTACTACCTTGAGATTCATTTTTGTGAAGGCATATACATGAAAATAAAAAAATACCATAGTATTCATGAAATGCATGTACATAACAAGTACTGACAAACACCAACGTCAAAAGAAGACAAATCATGCAAATAATAAAAATGTAAGCAAATAATACTGAGAAAATGAGTTGTGAATCCTTCAAAGTGACTCTATAGGTAGAGAGGTCAGTTCAGCATTGGGGTGAGTGAAGTTATCCACACTAGTGCAGGAGCCTGATGGCTGTATAATCAACGGATTATTTTCCTCAGTAGGGTCATCTAGAACTAGCAGCATAGGCTCAGAATAAGTATCACCAACTTTGTTTTGGGGTGAGGGTGAATTTCTTCATTTGGAGGATCGCGACTCTTTGGAATCCTCTATTCTAGAGAGATCTGGAAACAGAGACAGTGAGTATATTTAAGGTCAGATGTTTACAGGAACTTCAAGGGGTATGCAGGGACATATGAAGATGGTGATGAGTTCACACTTGGATCAGCCTTGAATTTACTGAATGGTGGGGCAGGTTCACGGGAGCATCTGGCCAATTCTTGCTCCAGTGATAAGATTAAATGAAACAGATGTTCTTTGGTTTCTGAATTCACCTTGACATTAATGTTATTATTGCCTGGAACTTGTTTTGATTTGTTTGGATAAAAAACACAAAATGCTGGCAGAACTCAGCAGGCCAGACAGCATCTATGGGAGGAGGTAATTACGACATTTCGGGCCGAAACACTTCATCAGGAGTGAAGTAACATGGGATGGTCGAGGGGGGATAAGAAGTGGGGGGAGGGATAAAGTAGAGAGCTGGGAAGTGATAGGCTGGAGGGAAATGGGCTAGGGGGAAGGTGGAAAATTATGGGAAATAAAAGAGAAAGAAAGGTAGGGCTGGGGGGAGAAATTATAGTGAGGGGGGAAAAGAGAGAGAAAGAGAACCAGACTAAAATAATAGATAGGGATGGGGGTAAGGGTGGGGGGCAGGGGCATCAACGGAGGTCAGTGAGTTGGATGTTCATGCCGGCAGGAAGGAGGCTACCTAAGCGGGAGATAAGGTATTGCTCCATCGACCTGCGTGTGGCCTCATCTTGACGGTAGAGGAGGCCATGGACAGACATGTTGGAGTGGGAGTGGTCTGTGGAATGGAAGTGTGTGGCCACAGGGAGATCCCGCCACTGCTGGAGGACTGAGCGCCAGTGTTCGGCGAAACGGTCTCCCAGTCTGCGGCGAGTCTCCCCAATGTATAAATGACCACAGCGGGAGCACCGGATACAGTATATCACCCCAGTTGACTCACAGGTGAAGTGGTGCCTCACCTGAAAGGACAGTCTGGGGCCTGGGAGTCCTGTCTGACTCCCTTGTCCATTCATCCCCCCTATCCCTCCCCACGGACCTCCCTCTGGGCACTCATCCCTGCAAACCGAAGAAGTGCTACACCTGCCCCCACACTTCTTCCCTCACCACCATCCCAGGCCCCAGACAGTCCTTTCAGGTGAGGCACCACTTCACCTGTGAGTCAGCTGGGGTGATATACTGTATCCGGTGCTCCTGCTGTGGCCGTTTATACATTGGGGAGACCCGCCGCAGACTGGGAGACCGTTTCGCCGAACACCGGCGCTCGGTCCTCCAGCAGTGGCGGGATCTCCCTGTGGCCACACACTTCAATTCCACAGACCACTCCCACTCCGACATGTCTGTCCATGGCCTCCTCTACCGTCAAGATGAGGCCACACGCAGGTCGATGGAGCAATACCTTATCTCCCGCCAAGGTAGCCTCCTACCTGCCGGCATGAACATCCAACTCACTGACCTCCGTTGATACCCCTGCCCCCCACCCTTACCCCCATCCCTATCTATTATTTTAGTCTGGTTCTCTTTCTCTCTCTTTTCCCCCCTCACTATAATTTCTCCCCCCAGCCCTACCTTTCTTTCTCTTTTATTTCCCATAATTTTCCACCTTCCCCCTAGCCCATTTCCCTCCAGCCTATCACTTCCCAGCTCTCTACTTCATCCCTCCCCCCACTTCTTATCCCCCCTCGACCATCCCATGTTACTTCACTCCTGATGAAGTGTTTTGGCCCGAAACGTTGTTATTACCTCCTCCCATAGATGCTGTCTGGCCTGCTGAGTTCTGCCAGCATTTTGTGTTTTTTATTTATTTCCAGCATGTGCAGATTCACTCGTGTTGCCTTTGATTTGTTTGGATTTGTCTTTAGGTTTAATGAGCAAATTTCAAAATAACTGGCTTAGGTCCAACTTATTGTGTTCCTGTCAGGTCTGATGTTACGGTAGCTACATTATTGCACATATTAACCTTAACTGAGCCAGTCAAACACATACTGTGGTGACAAGGTTAGAAGCTAGGTTTCCTGTGGCAAGTCCCTCCAAAACTTTAATGAATAGTGAGAGTAGCTCCAGAAACACCAATAAGCAGTTCTGCATGCCAACCACTTCTTTCATTCCTACAAGAACCAATGTACCAGGGTCTACAAGATACTCTGTGATGGCTTTAGGCATCACGTCTCAAGTTTTTAAACCCAATTAAAAAGGACAATTGTGTGGGAATACTTCTTCTTCCTTGTACCCCTCAAAGATGTGCATCCTGCTTTGGAAATGCATTGACATTCCTTTATTCGTGCCTGATTAAAATCCTGGCGCTGGCCGTCTGATAGCTCTGCTGGAGTCTGTGAGTTGTGCCTTTCAACACCATCATCCCAATCAGTAACGGCTGGGTCACGTATCCTCAGTTAATGTAAACTGTGTGCCCACACTTTTGAGGCCACATTCTACAGAGCCTGTTCCCCTTAGATGCTTGGCTCGTAACTTTACAAACTGAGGTGTTCCTGTCAGTTTTGATTCAATGTATTTTCCAGTGCCAAGTCATGTTACATCTGTTGAAAACATTGGTTCAGCTGCACTTGGAATATTGTGTATGGTTTTGGTCTCCATACCACAGGAAGGATCTAGTAGCATTGTAAAGCACTCAGGACTGGTTTATCGGAATGTTGCATGGAATTGAGAGTTGGAATAAGGTGAGTTTTTTCACACTGGAACGTAGAAGGTTATAATCTCCAATTTCAGGTTTAAAAAAACCTTGGCCTCCTTTCTACGTTTACAAATGCCAGGTGTGAGTGGGCTTTGTTGGCTGCTCTTGTAACCTACAGAATGTTGCCCTACTTCTGCATACTTTTGTTTTGCTCCAGAGAACAGTACACCTGTCTCTTTGTTGGCTAATGGGTTTGCAAAGAAAGGAAGAGAGCCCAGATTAAAGCAATTTACCTCCCACCTGCTCTGCCCATAACCACAGAAAGTGGGTTTGTGTATATAGAACAATTGGCCTCCTTTTTCTGTGCTCAGTGGAGATGACCTACTGCGTGTTACTGCTACGTTTGAAAGTTCTCACCGTGTTTTTGTGCCTCAGTTCCTGATCAGATATAACTTGAAGCTTAACAAAGATAAATGTTTGACAAAAGGAAATGCTTTATTTCCACCTGTATTCTGTATGTGTTACTCATGAGGGGCACACAATTGAGAAAAATTATAGGCATTAAGGTGAGACTTGGGAGATGAGGCCAATGTTTTAGTAAATACAATGTGGAACTGTTGTACCTGACAACCTACGTTTCCTGAGTGTGGCAAGATGGACTTTAGACTACATAATCTACTTTGTTCTAACCTTGTACCATATTGTCTACCTGCACAAAACATTTTCTTTGCAACTGTGACACTTTATTCAGCACTCTTATTGTTTTATCTATGCACTGTTGTAATAAATTGATCTGTATAGTTTGCAAGGCAATTTTTCCATTGTACCTCAATACATGTCACAATAATAAACCAATTTTACATTTACACTTCACAAAAATTAAGTATTTGTATTTGCTTAAGTACTCAGCCAAGTAATTTCATGTTTTGCTGATCTGGCTCACAGGGCAGTCCCATTTCCCCATGGCTGCTCCCAATAAGTTATTCTCCCCAGATTTTGCACACCAGGGACAAATTGCAATGACCAATTGAATGAGAGCTTTTGCCTCAACTATCCTTTCTATCAATCAATTGGACAATTCCACACACAAGTTTTCCTTCAGGCAAAACATTGTCCTTTTTAGATTGATGCTACTCAACTATTTATTCTCAGCTAGAGGAAGGAATTTGTTTCTATACCTCTAATATTTTAACCTAGATGCCCTCAACAGGACAGGGACCATGAGTGTTGAGGCCATGATCATAAAAGCACAACTTTCATGGACAGGACATGTCAAAAATGTGAAGGATTCCTAAATCTGCAACCAGCTATTGTACAACGAGCTTTCACTGAGCAAAAGAAATCAAGAAAGGCCCCAAAAAAGGTTCAAAGATTGTGTGGAGGCTAATACTGGAGCAGAATACGTAAGACATGAGTGAATGGCAAACGTTGGTTAGAATTGCTCACAAAAACCCAGAGTAGAGCCCCAAGCAAAACTAGTTGTTGTCTGTCAAAGAAGGAAAGCTATTACAATAGTTCCACTATCAGATATAGGACAGTTTCCATGTCCTTACTGTGGATGTCCACGTGGTTCCCACTTGGAGTCAACAGCTAACCTTCAAATACACTACGGAAGAACTGTACAAGTCTGTCATCATCAGTTACAACAGACAACCAAACAATCAATTAGCATTTGATACACTTCCATGCAATTTCCCACAGTTGTTTCTGTTTGACAGAAAACAGCTCTAACCTTTTTTTGCAGCTAAACTTTGCCACCAAGGCAATGCACTTATAAACCCCCATTCATGCTATCACATCTTCCTTGTAGCGAGGTGACCCAGAATGGGCAGACAAATCTAGCTGTGGCCTACATGTTTTTGCACAGTATTAGAATAACTTCCTTGTTCTTGCATTCTCTGCTTTTGTTAGTGTAGGCAATTATCTTGTGAGCTACCTCGATTGCCTTTTAAGTCTACACTGCAATTTTCAGGGATTTGTGGATGTGCTCCAAGGACTTTTCCTTCCTTCTCAGAATCTTCCCTTTATCATGTATTCCTTACCTCTCCATCCACACAAGTGTAATGCATTTGAAGCTCCAGTGACCACTTTTCTGCCCTTTATCTTCCTGTTGTCAAAAGATGTTATAAACTTTCAACCAACAGTCATTTCTTTTGTTCGTTACAATCTTCCCAAAAAACAAAAAAAAAGCATCAAGTCCTGCAGAACTCCACTGCACGCAGCCTTTTAAGCACAAGTCTCAAACTTTCATACAAGCTCACACACTTTTAAAGGATGTGAGCTTTATGGCAAAGCACTTCAGTGATGGTTGTACCAGACTGAAATATGTGAATTGCTTCAAATTCTACCATGCGTTAGGATATTTTTTTCTAGTTCGTGCTGTAATGAGAGATTTGAATTACTGGTTATAGTTGCACTTTATAAAAGAAATCTGATTTGTATAAAACCTGACATCCCTTAACCCTCCTGGTTCTGAGTTGCTGTTACTTTAAGATAAGGACTGAGGAACTGAGCCTTCACGAAGCCTTCTACGATTGCAACGCTTTCATGCCGGCCTTGCAATTGTGAAAATAAAATGCAAACATTTTCCTTTGAAGAAGTTATGCTTCTGCCTCATCATTAGCAGGCAGGAAAAGCTTTGGTGACAGTTTGAAGTTCTGATGATGAACGTTCTGTCACATGACTTTGGCAGCTTGCTGAGGAGCTGTCCAATAGGATGCACTGTTTCCTTTCCCTGCAGGGTCTTGGGGCCATTCTGTCAGAGTTAATTGTCACATGCACAAGAACACGTATGCACAGGTACAATGTAAAGCTTACTCGCAGCAGTATCACTGGCGCATAGCATCATGTGAGCAGCACTCGCAAGAAAAACAAAGCTAAGGACAAACATAGATTATACATATTTCATTCAAGAAAAAATACAACTGAAACCAAAAAATGATATATTTTAGTGCAAAATGACCTTAGTGTGGCTATACTGAGGTAGACTAACTGACTTATGGTTGAAGGTGTTTCCCTGCACAACGTATAGTACTGCAATCCAATTGAATGAAATATCTAGCCACATGGCTGGATCCTTCCTTCACCACTCCAGGAACAAGTAGAACGCCCAATGCGTGCTGGTTGTATGCTCAAAAATTATTCACAGCCTCAAGCAGCCATACAAGGCCAGATCAATCTGTGTACAAGGGCTCTGTTAACTGTCATTGGGACAAAGAAGAAATTGGCAAATTATAAACATGAGAGATTCTCCAGATGCCAGTAATCTTGATCGAGGAATGCTGGAGGACTCTGCAGGTCGGGTTTTGTTTTGAAACATCAACTGTGTATTTTCCTCCATAGATGCAGCCTCACTTGCTGAGTTACTCCAGTATTTTGTGTGTGTATTCAAGAATTTGGCACTGTCGTCCATGTACAGGAAGACTGACATGAGTACCTCTTCTGCATGAGATTCCTATCCTCCTTTGGTGATGAATATCCACAGTCCAGGGCAGGAGTTCTCACGTTTGCTATGCTTGAGAAAGCTAAATAGTAGCTGTGATTTGTAAGGCCAAAATCAACTGTAAATAAACTTCCAACTAACAGCTTGTTTAGTTTCTGGTCATAAGTGGGAGACAGTCTTCAATTCTCAAAATGTAAATGCAATCAGTCTGAAGTTAAAAGAGTACTCTCTATAGAACAGTTTTAAAAATAACTCTTTAGTTTTGCAGACGCTCTGTCTGTGAGAAAGCAAATACTAGTTGCTGCACCTGCTTTGCTGCTGAAGAATGCAGTAGAAGGCAATGGATTGCTGCTTTGTGTTGTTTCAAACAAATAAGCTGACTCTTAAATTGCTTAGTTCAAGGAAGCCTGCAGAACAGATGGATCATTTAGCATATCAAATAACCGATGTCTTTATAGTTGAAAGGTTTTTATCTCCTCTAGGAAGTTAATCTTGCAGCATTCACAGCATTGATTGAGAACTATGTCTCCAAAAAATGTTTTTAGACCATTTGAGTGGAAAAGATATCTGAGGCAATTATATGCACGTGAAGTCACCTGAGTGGGATAAAAATATATAAATGTAGTGGGCAGTTTGGGCATATTAAGAATAGGGGGTAAGGAACATCAAGATGAACTCAAAATCTGTTCCTCCAGCATTGATTTCTGCGACAGATGACCTGTCTAGATTGTGGTATGTCTTTTAATTTATAAGAAATATACCTGTGTTTTGGAAATCCTTTTTGCACTTAAGAAGTACTTTGTGCTTTCTGTTTTAAAATGTTTTGAGCTTTGAGTTTAGGAAATAACTTTTAAGATCAAAATCCTCTGAGTTTTAAATGTGTTTTAGGAGTGTTGTTTGGGTTTAAACATGTATTACTGAAAATAAATGAACTGTGTTTTAAACTATTTTGTTTGGGAGGAGGGACCCACCACTCGAATACAGCGTATTGGCAGCTAAGCTCACGATGCAGAATAACCAGGGAAGTAGACTAATCTTTGAAGATTGGGTAATTACACTGATCGGGCTTAATGCCTTTGTTTGAGTTTAGAACTTCGCATCAGCAAACCCAAAAGCATCACACTTCAGCACCAACAGATCTTGCAAAAGGTTTCATTCAGCATGCAAGCCAAACAGAGAAGAGGGAGAAGCCTCTTGATCACTCCAGCTTTGATCAGGAGGTTTTCCATTTCTGATCTGGGCCCTGCTACTGACAACTGTGTGGAGCAACTGTCAGTTGAATAGATTTAGAAAGGAGTGCTTCATTAAGTAACGTAAAGCGATTTCAGAAAGTGGCTTCCTCAGTGCAGGCAGGTATTCAAAGCATTGAATAAGACCCAGTGCTATCCGAGCAAGTGAATGGTGGAGATGGCAATGCACCTGAGATGACACCGGCCTGTAAATGCCACAAAGATGTTCTTGTAATAGTACATGTTCCAATGAAAAGCAATTGACCTGGAACACAGTCTATTCCCCACCCTCCACTGCCATCTCACCTGTGTTTCCAACATTCCCCGTTTTTGTTTTTTGATTGTCATATTCTGCCACATTTTGCCCTTGTACATTTTCTGTCATGGTTTATTTCATCAAATTATGTATAGTAAGGATGTACTCCAGTCAATTCAGGAATCATCCATAAACATTTCAGCTAAACTTTAGAATATGATACCTAATAGCATATAATGTCTCTTGAGATTGTATATGACAGCATTGTTTTTAGGTTTATACAAGAGTAACCTCCTAGACACCTGGAAAGGACCTTAAGGTGGAATCGTAATGGCAGCTCAAGTCACAGTTTTTATAGAGAGTGAGAGAGCCTGGAAATACAAGGAAATCTCAACGTTGACAGGAAGTGCCAATACAGCCTTATTGAGCAAGATGTTGGTGAGAAGGTGGAGTCACAGGTAGACTGGGTGGTGAAGGAGGAGCCGGGCATGCTGACCTTCACTATTCAGGGCATCAAGTATAGAAGTTGGGATGTCATGTTGCAGTCGTACAAAATATTGGTTAGGCCACATAGGGAGCATTGTGCTCTGTTTTCGTCACCCTACCATAGAAAGATATCACTTAAGTTGGAAAGAGTGCAGAAAACTTTATAAGATTAAGGGCAAGGCGTGAAATTTTTGATAGGAGTCTGAAGGGCAATGTTTTCCACAGAATATGGTCAGTGCCCTGAATGGTGAAGGAGAGCAGGCCAGACACCTTCTTCACCACCCAGAGTTGCCGAAGGAAGTGATTAAAGCAGCCATGATAACATTTAAAATGCACTTGCACAGGTACAGTCAAAGGACAGGTTTAGTGCAGGGATTCCCAACCCTGGCTGCACGGACCTCTTGTTTAGTGGTATTGGTCCATGACATAAAAATGGTTGGGAACCCATGGTTTAGAGGGATGTGGGCCAAATGTAGGCAAATAGAACCAGCTTCCATATGAGTTTTGGTCTACATGAATGAGTTGGGCCAAAGGATCTCCCTGCTGTATTAATGTAGCACGGTGATTCCATTATTCCATATGGCTGGTGCGTTTGGGGTGGGGCTCCCACTGGGGCCCACCTGTTGTCAAGGGTGTGAATAGCCATTCATGGTTAGACAGGCACTGAAGTCAGCCTCCTCAAGGACTCTGCCGAAGGAATCCCTATAAATGTCATGACTGAATTGCTTATAGCATGGATGTTTGAGAGTTGCTAATGGGTAAATAAAGCTGCTGCAGCCAGCTTTATATCAAAGGTGATTTGGTTAACAACTAATATTTCACACTCTGAAGCAATGTGTCAACTGAAACCATGAAGATCTGGTTCTCTTAATATAAGTATATATGGTAAAGAAATACTATATGTTAACACTGCAAAATATAGCATTTTTAACAGTTTCACAATAAAATATCAAGTTTCCTCTCTTTTTATTACAACAATTTAAGTGTTCCACTTAATATTGGATGATAAGAAACATGTACTACAATGAGCAGAATGGTCTCTATTCCATTCATGAGAGCATTCAAACTTGTATTAAGTGTGATTGGCAAAGCAGATTTGAGTTCAAGAGTACTTCATGTTCATCATTTTACATTCCAGTTATTCTCCATCTATAATTTGTGGCAATCCTATTTCCTGAACTTTTTTTATGACTGCTATTCACATTATTTCTATTATTTGAAGTTACAAAATCAAATCTGGATAAAGGTAGCTCCATCTTTAATAATGGGCAGTGCGAAATGTAATCATATAGACCTACTGACTTTAGCTCTACTTAAAAGGAAAGGTTAATTAGAGTAATCACAAGTAATACCTGTTATGTCAAGAAATTAGTTTTCCACTCCTAATGAACAGATTGCTACCTCCATTCATTTAGGAGACATGCCACATCACGGGACTGAAAAACATGAAGCTTCAGACAGAAAGTGGTGTCACAGGTACACTGGTTGGTGAAGAAGGCAATTGGCGTCTTGTCTTCATCACTCAGTGCATTGAACACAGAAGTGGGGAGGTTACTTTACAGTTGTGCAGGGCATTGGTGAGGTTGTATTTGGAGTACTATGTACAGCTTTGGACATTCTGCATAGAAAAGATGCCATTGAACTGGAGAGTGCAAAAAGCCTTACCTGGACGTAATGGATCAGATTGGGAGGGCTAGGACTTTATACATTGAAGCATAGGATATGGAGTGTAATTTTAGAAGTGTATAAGATCAGGAGCAGCATAGAAAGGGTCAATGCACGGAATCTTTTTCCCAGGGCTGATGAATCAAGAATGGTATAGATTTATCATGAGAGGGTAAAGATTTAACAAGAACCTGAACTGCAACCTTTTCACGTACAGGGTGATATGTATGGAACAACTGCCAGAGAGAGGTACAATAACAACATTTAAAATAAGTTGGACATGTAGATGGATAGGGGAGGTTTAAAGGGATTATAGATCAAACAGGCAAATGGGACTAGCATAGATAGTCACATTGGTCAGCAGTGACACGTTAGTCCAAAGGCCATGGTTCCATGCAGTGTGACTCGAAAAGCCTAAAGTAGCACCTTTCTAGCTATTGGTCAATTTGGCCTGATTAAACATTGTAATTCCTACACATTGGCATGTGCATTAATTGCAGCATATGGATAAAGCCGCAGATAGTTCTGACACTGAGCCTACATTCATTGCACCATCTGTCAAAAATAATGTCAAGTTTACATTTGATGCAATGTGCGTATTTTATGCAAATTAGTTGGTTTCATTTTATGCTTTCTTCCTTCCTCTGAAGCCTCCTATCACCAAGAATGAAAAATATTTTGAGAACATTGCGATTTACAAGCCAGTTTTTCATTCTGCTTAATCATATTTGCTGGGTCAGAATCCTGGAATTGTCTGTATTGGAACATACACTTCCAGCACAGGGCCTTTGAGCAGGCATGTCGCTCCATTTAGCGTTCCAGTTGTCTGAACGAACACTTTCTAATTTGTTTGATATGCCCCAACTATCAAACAGCCTCTTGGAGCTCATACCCTCCTTCCCGGTATTTGTCTCTCAAATACTCCTTTCTATTTCATTCTCTCTCTTGTAGAAATACAAGATATTTTGGTACACATTGCTACAGTTCAAATTTAAGCTATTGGATTTTTGTTCTTAATTCAATGTTGCAGCTTGTAAAGCATATGATTTTATAATTAATACTAAACCTCAGTCTCTATTTCTAGCTCGGGTCATTGCAGCACTCACTGGTCCGATTGCTCTAGAACAGGGGTTTCCAGTCTGGCATCCACAGACCCTTCAGTTAATGGTAGGAGTCCATGGCAAAAAAAAAAGGTTGGGAACCCTTGCTTTAGAATTTGACTCCTAACTCTAATATTAATTATAGTCTCCATCCCTATAGTGCTAGGGGAATCCATTATTTTGTTTTAATAAATTTGGCCAGTTTCCAGTAGACCAGGGGTGTCAAACTCATTTTAGGTCATGGGCCGGATTCAGCAAAATGCAGCTTCATGCGGGCCAGATCAGTCCGACGCGTGCGAACGCAGCTTTCGTTGCCCCCGTTTTTTCAGCCTGCTCTCATGTGTCTCAGTCTCTGCTATAACTACAAAGTGTTTCACTTCACAAATTCCGTTTCTTATGAAGAAGACTGCCGAGCAAGACTGCCGAATAAACACTAAAAACCCTGAAAACCTGGTACCTGAATAAACTCAGCATTAGCCATATCATACGCCATAGGCGCTTCGATTACTGGGGCCAGCTTTAATAGTAATTAGATATTATCTCGCGGGCCAAAGATAATTTCACCGCGGGCCTTGAGTTTGACATATATGCACTAGACCATAAGACATAGGAGCCATTCAGCACATCAAGTCTGCTCCACCACTCCATCACGGCCGATCACAGATACCACTCAACCCATACATCTGCCTTCTCGCCATACCCTTTGATGCCCTGACTGATCAGGAAACAATCAACTTCCACCTTAAATATATGCACAGACTTGGCCTCCACACAGTCTGTGGCAGAGCATTCTACAGATTTACTACTCTCTGGCTAAAAAAATTCCTCCTTACCTCTGTTGTAAAGGATTGCCCCTCAATTTTGAGGCTGTCCCCGCTAGTTCTGGATATCCTAACATATGAAGCATCCTTTCCACATCCACCCTATCCAGTCCTTTCAACATGAGTCCTTAACTTCTAATGTATGGACATGTTAGGCACAACCTTGTGGGCCGAAGGGCCTGTATTGTGCTGTAGGTTTTCTATGTTTCTATGTTTTCTATTCAGTAGGTTTCGATTTGTTCAATATTTTAATACTTTTATCATATTGCATTTTCCTTAAATATGTACATTTTTCCTAATTATTTAAGACATTATATTTTTATCTTGATGTATATTTGGAAGCTTAGGAGCCTGTTGTTTTGGGCACGCTATAGAAACAACATAAAGCTTGTGAGCATTTATTATTGAAAGGTGCCCTGTACTTGCCCTAATTTTGAGCTGACATACTTAGTCCATTTACAAAAAAAAACTGTAAGACTTTTCTAACTAGTCAGACACAATAATGTTTCCCTGACTCCTTGTGAATGACTGCAGGCCAGTTTTCCATGTGAAGAACAAATCTTGTATTGTGTATTGAAGTGAGGACTCCTGCTGGCTGCCCTCCTGTGTAAGTGTGGCTGTGGACAAAATGTACAACATGATTAGAGATTGCATTCCAGCCTCGGGCTCCTCTCTGCCTCATTTTTCTGGCTTGGGTTTACTAAGTGTCCTGGGCAAATTTACATCAGTGTGCTCAGAGTTCCCAAAACAGATAATGCTTGGAGATCAACTGGGATGGAGTCTGATGGGGAAAGAACATCATCTTCCCATGGGGGTTATGTCTCATTTGCCCACATTTAAGGAGTTATTACCCTACAACATCAGGCTCTTGAACCAACATGGAGAGCTTCCCCCACCTCAA
Organism: Hemitrygon akajei; assembly: GCF_048418815.1. Lineage (NCBI taxonomy): Eukaryota > Metazoa > Chordata > Chondrichthyes > Myliobatiformes > Dasyatidae > Hemitrygon > Hemitrygon akajei. Next base: position 71,271,109 of record NC_133135.1, on the reverse strand, counting down.
ATCCGAACTGATTCCATAACTTACAAACTTACTTTCAGGACTCTACAACACAATTTTTTTTAATTGTTTGTATAATTTGTCACCTTTTACACATTGGTCGTTGGTCAGTCTTGGTTAATTTAAATATTTTTAAAAAAATTCTATTGCATTTCTTTATTTTCCTGTAAAAGCCGGCAAGAAAACAAATCAAGGTGGTATATGGTGACATATATGTTGCCGAGAGCCAAGGATTAGAAACCAATATTTTTATAGGAGTTAATCAGATGAAATTGCACAGTTTGCCAGTGGTAGTTAACTGCTTGTAGCTTGTCTAACTATTCTACGGATGGTGTTCTCTTTCAGCAAAAGCTAGGAGTTTATAAAATGGAAGCATATTCCCTATACATTTGTAATATTCCTCACCCCCTGAACTTTTTAAATGTCACATTTTTGAATAGAAGGTGGGAGTGATGGAGGTAGATGCTAGGAATGAGTTGATACATGGGCAGATGTCTGAGAATAACTCCAATTCCAGCAACAAGTCTGAAAGTGCAAAGCAGATCTGCTCACGTGGGCTGGACTTTGTAGATCTCTGAGCCAGATGAGCTTTGTTTCAGAGCGAATGCTGTTTAAAACAGGAAGTACACACCCTCGCACATGTAGGCTCCCCATAATTAGTGGTGCTGATAAATAATGAAAGGAAAGTAAATGTCACAATACATTGGCTCTTATTTGCTGTTGACTTTTTCCAGCCGACTCTGCACAAAGGGAGGCCAGCAGAACCAAATGGATTGATCGCAGGCCACAGACATTTAGATCAATGACTGAGCATCATAATGCAGTCCGAGCAGCTCTTAAAGGACAGTGTTTATCTGACACTTCAATAACTCCTGCATGTTGCTTTTCTTGAGTAAAAACTATACCAATGTCATGTTATTGAAAATTGTTCTCATGAACAAATGAGAAATTTCTAAATGTTGGGAGAGCGAAAGCAGACGTTTGCATTTGCTGCATGGTGTAAACGTATTACTACAGAATCAGGGGCAGAGGATGTAATTTAATCCTTTGACCTGGCCCAGAATTGTTCACTGTTCAGTGAATTGCTCTACAGTGGAAAGGAAAACATTTCTGATTTGCAAATGCAAGAAGTGGAACATTGTAGTTCTTTCTTAGGAACAGATTGAAACCACTGGGGTGTCTTGGAATCTCAAATGGACTAGCACCCAGCTCTTCATCATACCTCAAGAATAATTAGTTGTAATACATGTGGTCCTTACTTTTTATATAGGCATATGACCACAGATGATATAATTAGAAGAGTGTTTGCTCTTCATGAAAACTGCAAAAGCCTGAAATGTTTTCGAAGCTTTCTGAAATTTGAACTTATTTAAATCTTACATCTTTGCATTATGACTCTGTCACAATGTACAGACATGTGAATTTATAAATCTAATGGCTTGTAAAAACGGCCTGCTGTCGCTGGCTTTAATGCTGTGGTAACGTTTCCCAGACAAAAGCAGCTGGAACAGTTTATGTTTTGGGTGACTGGTGTCCCCGATGATCTTCCAGGCCTCCTTTCTGCACCTGCTGCTATAACTGTCCTCAATGGAGGGAAGTTCACATCCTCAGATGTGCTGGGCTGTCCGTACCACTCTCTGCAGTGCCCAGCAATCAAGGTTGGTGTGGTTCCTGCACCAGGCGGTGATACAGCCAGTCAGGATGTTCTCAAAGTGCCCCTGTAGAACGTCTTGAGGATCTGGGGGCTCATGCTAAACTTCTTCAATTGCCTGAGCTGGAAGAGACACTGTTGAGTTATTTATACCACACAGCTGGTCCAGGTGAGATCTTCAGTGATGTGTATACTGAGGAACTTGAAACTACTCACCCTCTCAACTGCAGGTCCATTGACGTTGACCAGGGCAGCCTGTAATCCTCCTGTAATCCACGATCAGCTCTTTTGTTTTTTGGACCTTGATGGAGTGGTCGTTATCGTGGCATCACTGTGTCAGAATGTCAACCTCTCCTCTGTACGCTGTCTCATCACCGCTAGAAATCAGGCCGGTCAAAGCCATGTCATCTGCATATTGGATCAGTGGATTAGAGCTGTGAGTGGCAGTACAGTCATGGGTGTAAAGGGAGTAGAGGAGGGGACTCAGCACACAGCCTGGGGGCACCTGTGTTGGGGGTCAGAGGGGTAAAGGTGAGGGAGCCCATTCTTACCACCTGTTGGCAATCTGATAGGAATTCTAGGGTCCAACTGCTCAAGTCGAGGTGAGGCTGAGGTTCCTGTCAAGTTTGGAGGGATTATGGTGTTGAATGCTGAACTATAGTCCAGGAACAGCATTCTAACATATATAACTATATATATGTATGCATCCCTCTTCTCCAGATGAGTGAGGACAGTGTGTAGTGCTGTGGCTATGGCATCATCTGTAGACCAGTTCCATTGGTAGGCAAATTGTAGTGGGTCCAGTGTGGGTAGTAGGATGCTGCAGATGTAGTCTTTAACAAGCCTCTCAAAGCATTTGCTTATAATTGAGGTGAGTGCAACAGGGCACCAATTGTTCAGAGATGCTACCTTGGTTTTCTTAGGTACAGGGACAATTTGAAACAGGAGGGCACTATACACTGGGAGAGGGAGAGATGAAAAATGTCCAATGATCATTCAATGCTGCAAATTATTGAAACCTGCATCCCATCTACCTTTTGACATGTTTTAACTTAACATCTGAGATTTTAAAAGCTGAGAACAATTAACAATTAAATTGTTAAACTGATGAACTAGACCTTCAGTTCTATTAATGTTCTTGAAGCAATACATCATCTCCCTTTTCAAAGAGTTGTTTTAAACACGCATTTGACTCCAGCTCCTAGCTGACAAAGGGATTATTTTCCTCTAAACACTCCCCTCTAATTCAAACTATACAAAACATATTGGCTTGTGGGCATCTATGATTGATGAAAATAGATTTTGTTGCTATACCGATGTTTTTTAAACCTGCTGAATTACTAAAGCAAGTTAACATTATTCTTTTTCTGAGTTATAAGACCTAGGAACAGAATTAGGCCGCTTTGCCCATCAAGTCTGCTCCACCATTCTGTCATGGCTGATTTACCATTGACACCCTGTTTAATCAAGAACCAATCAACCTCCACCTTAAATATATCCAATGACTTAGCCTACACAGCTGCCTATGGCAAAGAATTCAACTGATACACCATACTTCAGCTGAAGGAATTTTTTCTCAAATCTGTTTTAAATGGACATCCCTCAATTCTGAGCCTCTGCCCTCTTCTTCACATCCACTCTATCCAGACCTTTCAATATTCAATAGGTTTCAATGAGATTCACCCTACACCCCCCCCCCCCCCCCATTCTTCTAATCTCCAGTGAGTACAGGTCCAGAGCTGTCAAAAGCTCCTCATATGTTAAACCTTTCATTCCTGCGATCATTCTTGTTAATCTCCTCTGGCCTCTCTCCAATACCAGCATATCGTTTTTTAGATAAGGGATCCAAAACTGTTCACAATACTCCAAGTGTGGTCTGACCAATGCCTTATAAAACCTCAGCATTACATCCTCGCTTCTTCATTCTAGTCTTCTCGAAATGAATGCTAACTTTGCATTTGCCTTCCTTACCAACCTGCAAGTAAACCTTTAGGGAATCCTGCACAAGGATTCCCAGGTCCTCTGCACCTCTGATTTTTGAATTTTTTCCCCACCTTTATTCCTTCTGCCAAAGTGTATGACAAAGCACTTCCCTACACCATATTCCATCTGCCACTTTTGCCCTTTCTCCTAATCTGTCTAAGTCCTTCTGCAGACATCCTCCTTTCTCAATGCTACCTGCCTTTTCATTTATCTTTGTATTATTCACTATTTGGCCACACAGCCACACAATCCCTTCATCCAAATCATTGACATACAATGTGAAAAGAAGTGGCCCCAACACTAACCCCTGCAGCACACCATTACCAAAAGCACCTATTATTCTCAGTCTTTGTCCACTGCCAATCAGCCAAACTTCTATGAGCTCTAGTATTACTATGGGCTTTTATTTTGTTAAGTAGCCTCATGTGCAACACCTTGTCAAAGGCCTTCTGAAAATCCAAACAAACAACATCCTGTCTGTTAGTTCCTCAAAGAATTCTGTGAGGCAAGACTTCCTCTTTAGAAAGCCATGATGACTTTGGCCTATTTTATCATGTACCTCTAAGTACTCTGAAACCTCTTCCTTAATAATAGAGTTCAACATCTTTCCAACCACTGAATTCAGGCTAACTGACTTATGATTTCCTTTCTTCTGCCTCCCTCCCTTCTTATAGAGTGCAATTTTCCAGTCCTCATTAACCATTCCAGAATCTAATGATTCTTGAAAGATCATTACTGATGTTACCATCATCTCTTCAACTGCTGATGCACCATCAATAACTCACTCTGAGACGTAAAGGCGAGGTATCTGCTTTTATTGACTGGAAGAAGGAACAAGCAGTGATTGACCACCATACTACATCCTGGAGACTGAGAGGCCAGGCTCAGACCTCCATCACCTTTATACAGGGGTCTGTGGGAGGAGCCACAGGAGCAGTCAGCAGGGGGCATGTCCAGACAGGTATATGTAGTTCACCACAACTACCTCTTTAAGAACCCTGTCATATTTTCCACCTGGTCCAGGTGACTTATCTAACTTCAGTCTTTCTAGCTTCCCAAGCACCGTCTCCTTAATATTAGTAATGACACTTACTGCTGCCCCGACACTCCTGCATTTCTGGCACTCTACTAGTGTCTTCCACAGTAAAGACTGATGCAAAATACTTATTAAGATCCACAACTATTTATTTGCACCCCATTTCTACCTATGCAATGCCATTTTCCAGTGGTCTGATATCCACTACTTTTTGTATCCTCTTTTATATTATTGGCTAGCTTACCTTCACATTTACCTTCTTATGGTTTTTTAGTTGACTTCTGTTAGCTTTTAAAAGCTTCTCAATCCTCTGCCTTCCCACTAACTTTTTCTATGTATTATGCACTCTTTTTTGCTGATATGCTGTCTTTGACTTCCCCTGTCAAACATGGCTGCCTCATTCTCCCTTTAGAATACTTCTTCATCATTGAAATGTATCTTTCCTGCGCCTTCTGAATTTCCCCCGGAAACACCAGCTATTGCTGTTCTAGTGTCATTCCTGCTGGTGTCCTCTTCCAAGCAATTTGGCCAGCTCCTCTCTTATGCCTCTGTAATTCCCTTTACTCCACTGTAATACTGATGCACCTGATTCTAAAATTGCAGGTTGAATTCTATCATATGTGATATTACTAGGGTTATTCTTCTATTACTAGGGCTATGGGTAACCCTAGTAATTTCTAAGGTAGGGACATGTTTGGCACAGCTTTCTGGGCTGTGCTGTAGGTTTTCTATTCTATTCTATTCATATTATGATCACTATCTCCTAAGGGTTCCTGTACCTTAAACTTCCTAATCAAATCTGAGTCATTACATAACACCAATTCAGAATTTCCATTTCCCTAGTGGACCCAACCACAAGCTGCTCTAAAAAGCCATCTTGTAGACATTCTACAAATTCCCTCGCTTGGGTTCCAGCACCGACCTGATTTTCCTAATCTACATGCATATTGAAATCCCATGTGATTATTGCAGCATTGTCCTTTTCACATGCCTTTTCTATCTCCTGCTGTAATTTGCATCCCAAATCCTGGCTAATGTTTGGAGGCCAGTATATAACTCCCATCAAGGTCTTTTTATCCTTGCAATTTCTAAACTCTACCCAGAAGGATTCCACATCTTCTGATACTACGTCACCTTTCTATGGATTTGGTTTCATTTTTACCAACAGAAACACACCAGCCCCTCTGCTTACCTGCCTGTCCTTTTGACACAATGTGTATCCTTCGATGTTAAACTCCCAATTGTGATCTTCTTTCAGCCACGACTCAGTGATGCCCACCGCGTCATACCTGCTAATCTGTAGCTGTGCTACAAGATCATCTATCTTATTCCGTGTAGAGTGTACATTCAGATATAGTGCCTTCTTCCTGATTGCATCACCCTTTTCAGTTTTGGCCCCCCCCCCCCCATTGCATTCTAATTTATCCCACTGACGGCAATATTGTCCTATCATCTGCCTGTCCTTCCTCACGGTCTCACTACACACTGTATCTGCTTCCATATCATCTGTCCCATTCACAGGCCATTACTTCGGTTCCCACCCCCTGCCAAATTAGTTTAAACCCTCCCATACAGCTCGAGCAAGCCTGCCCACAAGGATATTGGTTCCCTTTGGGTTCAGGTATAACCCATCATTTTTGAACAGGTTGTAATTTCACCAGAAGAGATTCCAAAGGTCCAGAAATCTGAAATTCTGTCCCTTGCACTAATTCTTCAGCTATGTATTGATCTGACACATCATCTTATTCTTACCCTCACGGGCAGGTGTCAGATGCAGCAATCCTGCGGTTGCTACTCGGTAGGGGGGGGGGGGGGGGGGGGAGGTTCTTGCTTCTCAGCTTTCTAATTAAATCCCAATATTCTCTCTTCAGGACCTCCTCCCTTTTCCTACCTATGTTGTTAATACCTATGTATACCACAGCCTCCTGCTGTTCACCCTCTCCCTTTAGACTGCCGTGGACCCCATCCAAGGCATTCCAGCCCTGGCATAGGGACGCAAGATAGCATATTGGTGTCTCTTTCATGCCTACAGAATCTGCTTTCTGTTCCTCTAACTATGGAATCTCCTCTTCTTCCCCCCATTCCTTCTGAGCCACAGAGCATGACTCAGTGCCAAAGAGCTGGTCGCTGCAGCTTCCCTCTGGTAGGTTGTCTCTCCCAACAGTATCCACAGTGGCATACTTATTATTGAGAGGAATAGCCACAGGGCTACTCTGCATTGGCTTCCTATTCCCTTTCCCTCTTCTGACAGTCACCTAGCAACCTGCCTCCTGCAACTTGGGGATGAATACCACTCTGTAGATCCTATTTATCACCTCCTCATTCTCCCGTATGAACCAAAGGGCATTGAGCTGCAGCTTTAGTTCCTTAATGCTGCCTCTAAGCAGTTGCAGCTTGATGTACTTCATGCAGATGCAGTTGCCACGGAGACCGGAGTTCTCCCAATCTTCCCACATCTCATGCAAGGAACATGCCACTACATTCAGATCCATTCTCTGTGCACCAGCTATGTATGAACAGGGAAAAAACATTCTTGGAAACTTTCTTACATACTTAGTTAGAGCCTCCACCTGTGCTTACTGAAGCCTGTTCTCCCCTAAACCTGTTGAGGCAAGCCCGACCATTCTAACACTGCCCCCTTCCAACAACAGCCGCTTCGCGCACACCACCTTTCCTTTTATTGGCCCCGCAATGATTGCCGCGCACTGAGAAAAAGGCCAAGAAGCACCCAAGCACTGTGTCACCAGCGGATCACCCCTCATGCTGATTGCTGCCCACTGAGTTACGTTATGACAAATTTATCTTAAGCAGATTAACACTTGAACGAAAACAATAAAGGTTTCTTCAGCGACTGCATTCATCTGCCAATATTAGTCGGTCTTCTCCAGACTTGTGGTTCGCTGAGGGAAGAATAGAGTTCCAATTGTAACTGGGCTGGAGGAAGTTCATTATCACATCACAGATTTTGACATGGAAAACCATGTGACCAATTATAATGAACCCATCTTGTATAATTGCAATGACCTGCATCACAATATTCAATAATCTTTAAAAATAATTGAAAGCCCATTATATTAGGGATTAATGTAAGGATTATTGTTAAGTAGGAAGAAAATCTTTCTAAACAACAGCCTTAAATGAGCAGGGTGCACATTATCTCCATGTTAAGCTTTCACTTGTAATTTCTCTGGATCTACTCTCCCTCAGAGAAACTGTTATTTTTTTTTGAACTGCACACTGGTTGCTTTTTTCAAGCATTGTTTTTAAGTTGCCCTCCTCTATCTGAAACGTCTGATCAAGGTTAGTTGAAGGAACAGAAGATGTAGTTGTGAACTATTGGTTACATCAGCTGGGACTGTGGGCAGGCAGGCTGCAGCACTCCCTGGAGTCTCTGCAGCTGAGCACCTGTGTATCAGCTGCTTTCTGTGTGCATAGTGGGTCAGGCACTCAGGAAGATGCAAACTGTTATAGGTGAGGTTGAGCGCACTTACAAGTGCAATATGCACTGATGATTTTATGAAAGAGCAGAATTGCCAAAATTAGATTAGTAGATTGTGCTTGTTTGAAGCAAAAGTCATGCATCAACGCATTTACAAATGTTTTTAAGTGCTTCTGGCAGAAACTCTACCCATTAAGGAACTGGACCATACACTCCCAGGTAAAATTAATCCCACTGTCGTATTGCTTCCTCATTGTATTTTATCCATTTACACATTCTTGGTTGCGTTGTTGGGAAGATGTTGGAGTCCATTATTAAGGGTGAGGTTTCGGGTACTTGGGGGCAAATGAAACATTATGCCAAAGTCAACATAGTTTTCTTGAGACAGGGCTTCCCAAACTTTTTTATGCCATGACCCTTGCCACTAACCGAGTGCCCAATGGACTCCATGGAACCCAGGTTGGGAACCCCTGCCTTAAGCAGAAATCTTGCCTGACGTATCTGTAGGGATTCTTTGAGGAAATAACAGACAGGATAGACAAGGGAGAGAGTATGTGGATGTTGTTTACTTGGATTTTCAGAAGGCCTTTGACAAGGCACCGTACATGAGGCTGCTTAACAAGAGCACATGGTACAACAGGAAAGGTACTAGCATGGATAGACGATTAGCTAGCCGGCAGGAGACAAAGAGTGGGAATAAATTAAACCTATTCTGGTTGGCTGCTGGTGACTAGTGGTGTCCTGCAAAGGTCAGTTTTGGGACGACTTCTTTTCACGTTTTATATCAATGATTGGATGATGAAATTGATGGTCTTGAGGCCAAGTTTGTGGACAACACAAAGATAGGTGGAGGGGTAGGTAGTGCTGAGGAAGCAGGGAGTCTGCAGAAGAACGTAGACAGATTAGGAGAATGGGCAAAGAAGTGGTAACTGGAATATAGTGTCAGGAAGTGTATTGCCATGCACTTTACTAGAAGGAAAAAAGGCATAGACTATTTTCTAAACATGGAGAACATTCAAAATTCAGAGGTGAATAGGGACTTGGGAGTCCTTTTGCAGGATTCCCTAAATGTTAACTTGCAGGTTGAATTGGTGGTAAGGAAGACAAATGCAATGTTAGCATTCATTTCAAGAGGAATATAGTAAAAGCAAAGATTCAATGGTGAAGCTTTAAAAAGGATTGGTAAAACTACACGGTGTATTCCTTCTCCCCATGTCCCTTCATGCCTTGATTAATTAAAAATCTATCAATCACTGCCTTAAATATACATACAGACTTGGCACCACAGCAACAGATGACAATGAATTCCACAGATTCACCTCTCTCTGGCTAAAGAAATTCCTCCTAATCTCCGTTCTAAAAGGACATCCCTCTATTCTGAGGCTGTGTCCTCTGGTCTAGGACTCTCCCACCATAGGAAACATCCTCTCCACATCCACTCTATCAAGGCCTTTCACCATTTGATAGGTTTCACCCATTATTCTTCTAAATTCCAGTGAGTAGAGGCCCAGAACCATCAAATGCTCCTCTGACAAGCCTTTTAATCCTGAAATAGTTTTCCTGAACTGCCTTTAAATCCTTTCTAATGTCAGCACAGCCTTTCTTAGATAAGGAGCCCAAAACTGCTCACAATTCTCCAAGTGAGGTCTCACTAATGTCTTGAAAAGCCTCAACATTACATTCTTGCTTTTATATTCTAGTCCTCTTGTAATAAATGCTATCATCACATTTGCCTTCATTACCACCAACTCAACCAATAAATTAACCTTTAGGGAATCCTATACAAGGACTCCCAATTCCCTTTACACCTCAGATTTTTGAATTAGAAAATAGTCTACCCTTTTCTTTCTTCTATCTTTCTTCTACCATACACTTCTACCAAAGTGTATGACCATACACTTTCCAACACTGTAATTCATTTGCCACGTCTTTGCCCAATCAAATCTGTACAAGTATATCTGTAGCCTCTCTATTTCCTCAAAACTACCTGCCTCTCCACTACCTTCACACTGTCCGCAAAATTTGCCACAAAGCCATCAATTCCATCATCCAAGTCATTAACATATAATGTAACAAGAAGCAGCTCCAACACAGACCCCTGTGGAACAGCACTAGTCATTGGCAGACAAGCAAAAAAAGGCTCCCTTTATTCTCATTCTTTGCTTCCTGACAATCAACCACTGTTTTATCCATGTTAGTAGCTTTCCTGTAATACCATGGGATTTTAACTTGGTAAGCAGCCTCATGTGTGGGACCTTGTCAAAGGCCTCTGAAAATCCAAAAACACAACATCTACTGATTCTCCTTTGTCTATCTTTGTTATTTCTTCAAAGAATTCCAACAGATTTGTCAGGCAAGATTTTCCCTTAAGGAAACCATGCTGACTACAACCTATTTTGTCATGTGCCTCCAAATACCCACAAAACATATTCTTAACAATTGACTCCAACATCTTCCCAGCCACTGAGTCTAACTGGCCTATAATTTCCTTACTTCTGCCTCTCTTTCTTCTGGAAGAGTGGAGCAACATTTTCAATTTTCTATTCCTCTGGAACCATGCCAACATCAACTGATTCTTGGAAGATCATTACTAATGCTTCCACAATCTCTCAACCACCTCTTTCAGTACCCTGGGATGTAGTACATCTGGTCTAGATGACTTGTCTACCCTTAGTCCTTTCAATTTCCCAAGAATCTTCTCACTAGTAATGGCAACTTCACACATTTCTGCTCCCCGACACTCTCAAACTTCTAGCATATTGCTAGTGTCTTCCACAGAGAAGACTGATGCAAAATACTTATTCAGCTCTTCTGCCATTTCCATTGCTCCCTCTGCAATATCACTTCCCAGCAATCCGATATGAACTCTCACCTCTTTTTTACATTTTATGTATCTCAAGAAACTTTTGGTGTCCTCTTTATTACTATTGGCTAGCTTACCTTCCTATTCAATCTTTTCCTTCTTATTGACTTTTTTAGTTGCCTTCTGTTGGTTTTTAAAAACTTCCCAATCCTCTAACTTCTCACTTATCTTTGATCTATTATATGCCCATTCTTTGACTTTTATGTTGGCTTTGACTTCTCTTGTTATCCACAGTTGTGTCATCTTGCCTTTAGAATGTTTATTCCTCTTTGGGATGTATATATCCTATGCCTTCTGAATTGTTTCCAGAAATGCCCATTATTGCTATTCTGATTTCATCCCTGCCAGTATTCTTTTCCAATCATTTCTGGCCAACTCCTCTCTCATGCCTCTGTAATTCCTTTTACCCATTGTAATACTGATACATTTATTTTTAGCTTCTCCTTCTCAAATTGCAGGGTGAATTTGATCATATTATGATCACTGGCTCTTAAGGGTTCCTTTACCTTAAGCTCTCTAATTAATTCCAGTTCATTGTACAACTCCCAATCCGGAATAGCTGATCCCCTAATTGGCTTATCCAAGAGCTGCTCTAAAAAGTCATCCCATAGGCATTCTAGAAACCTTCCCCTCCACCTCATCTTGGGACCCAGCACTAGCCTGATTTCCCCAATTTACTTACATGTTGAAATTCCCATGACTATTGTAACATTGACCTTTTGGTATGCATTTTCTATCTCCCATTGTAATTTGTAGACCACATCCTTACTACTGTTTGGGGGTCTGTATACAATTCCCTTCCAGTTCCTTAGCTCTACTCAGAACAATCCAACACCCTACGACCTTATGTCACCTCTTTCTAATGATTTGATTTCTTTTTTTACCACCAGAACCACACATCACCCTCCGCCTACCTGCCTGTACTTTCAATTAGAGATAAGCTTTAGGCAGGCCCTTAATAAATAGGGGCATCAACTGTTCTGGTCTTTCCTCAATGATCCTTTGCTGTAGCTCTTCCAGCTCTCATACCTCCCCATCTGTAGTCTTCTATCCAGGAATGTGCCAGCCTGTAGCATTCAGGTGGAGGCAACACACTGCATTAGTAGACCCAGATGATTTGAGCAGATGATTACTTTCCAGAAGAATTCCATATTTCTCTCCGTGCACATCCCTGGTGGTAGCATGTAGAGCAAAGAACCCTGTGTTCAGAACGATCCTCAAAGACTATTTGATCCTCTTCCAGAACGTTATGGTGAAAAACACAGTCCACGTTGAAGTGCCATCTCAAAACAACATGTGATAATGCTGAGAATTGCACTGTGCATGAACGATCTCAGGAAAGGCTTGTCTCAACATCAGCCCAGTAAGGTCTTGCTGCTTGTTTGAGAGTCCTCATCAGGAATAATTCCCCAGATGTCTTTGACCATCTGCTCAGGAGAATGTACTGTAGACTGTTGCTGTCTGATCAGCTGAGCATCTCCAGAATTTTCTATCTGCTTTCCTTAATTCGTTTCTCTTTTCTCTCTAACTTCTCTCATTAGCAGAAAATCTCCACAACTGTAACCCTGGACTTGACATATCAGAGATTTTATCCAATGCACCCCCACCCCTAATCCTTATCTGCAACTTGTAAATACAATGTTTTCTCTCTTGGGTTTGATGAAGACCCATATGAAACATATCAATTCCCACTTGAGTACATTTTGCATAAGCTCCTATTTGCCCACTGACACAACATTTCCACAGTAGCTGTCATTTCACTGGCTCTTCACTCAATGCTGGAACATCAATACTGCAAAGATGCGTACATCAGGATGCTATTTATCAACTGCAGCTCAGCATTAACACTAACATCCCCACAAAACTTATCATTAAGATTCAAGACCTTGGCCTCAATACCTCCTTGTGCAATTGGATCCTCTATTTCTTCACTTGCAGACACAAGTAAGTTTGGATTGGCAACAATATTTCCTCCACAATCTCAATCAGAACAGACTACGTGCTTAGTCCCCTGTCACCTATCGCATCCCAGCTTCTTTGTTCCTACACCTCCCCCACCCACCTATGTTTCCCCTCACCAAGCTTCACCTGTGACCTGTCAGCTTGTACTCTTTCCTCTCCCCTCATCGTCGTATTCTGCTATCTTTCCCCTTCCTTTTCAGTCCTAATGGAGATTCTCAGCCCAAAATGTTGACAGTTTATTCCTCTCCATTGACGTTGCCTGACCTGCTGAGTTCCTCCAGTATTTTGTGTGTACAGTTCACTGTATTGAAAAGAACTTGACACATCCACAGGTCCTGACTGCTGCGCTTTCCCGCAGGATGAAAGGGAAACGACATTTCCAAGTCACACTGTGCATCTATTACGAGTCTTTGGCCAGCAGCCGAACATTATCAATGACAGAGATCTCAAATTAAGTCTTCTGGCTAATATCTCAGCCAGGCTCACTGTGTGACACAAAGAAATCTAGAAGAAAGGAGTGGAAACAAAGAATGCAATCACACATCTCATCATTACAACGTTACATTTTCAGGCAGCAATGGATTCTTGGACTCACATCACCATCTCCCAATGTATGTGGTCTATTGGTGGACCCAGCTCAACCTGTATGTGGGAGTGGATTCTGCTAGTTGATCCATGGCAATGCCAGGCACCTTGTAATTCTTGACTCACTAACTGAAGGTAACTGGTATAGACGCTAATAGAATTCCAGTGAAATACTTTTGAAGCACAGCGCACAAATGAATCTTAAGCCGAGTAAAATTGTTCAACACCAACCTCTGTGGTGTACATTGTCAGTTAGTGGATGACTTCATTATCAGACTGTGGTAATTACATACCTCTATCATTTTCTATAAGATGCTTCTATTTTTAAAAATAAAATCTGGAGGCATTTTCATCTGTGATAAAGCAAATCTTTATCCTTCAGCCAACATCTCCGAAGACACATTATCTGACAATTATCTTTGGTCTTTACAAGACCTCCCCATCGTGTCAAACTCTCTGTCTCATCTTCCTTCATGATAAAACCAACACTATCTGAATAGTGCTTGGGGTATTCTGAAATTATCTTTTGTCTTTGCGATGCTATATTTAAAATAATTTTAACTCAGGCCAAGCAAATATCCTGAGATGGTCTAACTGCCGTGCAAAGACGTCAACAGCTTATAAAAACTGTGAAGATGCACTTCAGCATACCAGTTTCTTTGCGGTAGGGCCAATTTAACTGAAATGCTTAGAATAACTGCATGTTACCACATTTGCTCAGAGAACAATGTAATAAGCACAGTCTGATGTTGGAGTTGTCAGCTACCCAAGAGCAGAAAAATTAATTTAATCTGCATGATTTATCCACAGATATGTCAGTTAGGAGGCAAGTGAGCCTAATTCTGTCAGCAGGATGCAATGTTTGTGCTATTCTTGTAATGACACTTTCCCCAAGAGGCCAGCAACCCTTTGGGGATCATAAAACAATTGGGCAGCCTATACTGAAGCATTGTGTGTGTCAATGATCAAACAAAGTGATGAATTAAGCTGAGAATTAAATTTTAGAGATGTAACATATTTTGCTTGGGGAGAGAGGAGGAATCTGTTTAAAGGGCATCTTGGGTTATGTTAATATTTAGAAACAAAACTGTTGTGATTTAAGAATGGAGAAGCTTCTTAATGCAAGTTAAATGTAAAATTGAATTGCCTGTGGGAAGAGACTGCCAGTCTGAAACTTCCACGTTGTTAATATTCACAAGAACTGTTAATGTGAGGCAGATTAATTTCAAAAAGGTATTTGACCATTTTACGATAAGATGACATAGCACTCGGAAGCAGTGGCCATTCCAGTGCAATTGTTCATCTTGAATGTCTTTTTTATGATCACAAGTCACTGCTGGATACGAAGAATATCAAGTACTGCAGAACTGTCCCATCAGCAAGTTGCTCAATAGCAATGAAGCTGGACTTATTGCAAACCGTTGTTGACTGGACTTGTCACATACCAATGGACAGTACGCAGTGCATGTGATTGTCTTGGGCATTTTTACTCCTATCGCAAGACTCTGTTGGACATTGATAACGTAGATTACTGCAAGTCTGGTGCACAGGTTCATTGGCAAGGCTGACAGTGCGGGAATTGTATTGCCTCAGTTGTGGCAAGGCCTAGGTCACCTGTTGCAACTGACTAGGAGCAGAGACACTGAGACATTGTGGAAGAACTGGACTAACCCCTCCTGACAGTGCTCTTCTAGTGTTTGCCCCGTGCTACCCTCCAGACAACTCTACAGTCGTGATAGTCAGAGGCTTGGGTTGTATTTCTTTTTCTTTTTGACTGTATGTTTTTCTGAAATCATAAACATATGTGCTAATTGTGCCATGTGCAGTGTGCTGTTAGCAATGTGTTTTGCACCTTGGCCCCAGAGGAACGCTGCTTCGTTTGGCTATATTCATGTAGGGTTGAGTTATAATCGAACGAATGAACTTGATTCAAGGATGATAAACATAGAATTTTTACTCCACTCTCCTCAGCTCTGAGGCTGAGGCTGTTTCCTGCCCTCAGCTTTGTGTCTGTGAGCTTTGCGATGATTTGCCCCACCGTGTGATGAACTGAGGGTGAAGCTATGGGCCTCCTTTGGCTGCTCCGGGCTTTGAGCCAATGGACTCACTTTCGTTCTGAATGCTGTTGCTTGCTTTTATTGTTTGCACGATTTCTGTTTTTTTTTTCTTTCTCTGCACATTGGGTGTTGGTCTTTTTTTAGTTGGCTTCTTTCAGATTTCTTGTTCTGTGGCTGCCAGTAAGCAGACAAATCTAAAGGTTGTATAATTTCTACATACTTTAACAATAAATGTACTTTTAACATTGAACATGTGCTCATGAGCCTAAGACCAGTTCTACTTTTGAAGTGGTTGCAAAGTAGAGGTAATCAAATCAGAATACACTAATGTAATTCATTTGTAAATTAAAGCTGTACATTTGGCCTTTATTTCTTAATTCCATGTTAAATTGCATATATATATATTTTTATTAGAAACAGTGCGATAGAAATTTGTTCATGCCTGCATGTTGACCATTAAAACCAATGGAACTAGGCTTTGGAAGTAAAGTCAACATGCATACGTGGACTTAGTGCAAGCATACAAGAACAGCCTTTTGCCCTTGTCCGTGACTATATGTTAATGTCATGTTGGAAAGGTCAGTGACAGCACTGCAGGAATCCCAATGATGGAAGGGTAGAATAGCAGTACTGCAAATGTACATAGCTGCCAATGTAAATAATTACCAGTATAAATAAGAATTTACTTATGGATAAAGGTGATATCAAACATATGCTGATACATCTAGCATATCCAAACTGGACTGATTGAATGCAGTCTCAGTTAGCCTCCCACCCCCTGTCCTGCAGTAACATTTAAGCTCACCCTCAGCCTAATTTCCCTAATTCATTTACCCATTCCTCTGCGTTCGCTGACTGGCTTTGCTTCCTCATTGAGCAATGTCAAGATTTGAAAATGCTTATTCTTGTTTTCAAAACAAAATGTGCTATGAATATCATTTGGATTTCTGCTGCTCCACTTCAACTACCAGCTTTCCGTGTAACTTGTGTCAAAACTTACAGCGAATTATTATTAATTTCCATTTATAGGTGCATCCTAAGGTAACTTGCAGGCATTTAATGTAGGCACTAAAATACACTGAAGGGAGTTTGATGGTGAAATTAAATCTCAGACTTACTGATTAGTTATGGTATGAAAGGACGATATTCAGCTCATCAAATCTGTACTAGCATCATTCTAGTGCCTAGAGCACTAGAGCAAACTAGCTCATCACTATTCTCATTATCCAGTTCGACAACCATGCTGAACGTTACAATTGAATCTACCCTTAGTACTACCACTATAGTGCATTTCACAACTCGACTACTTGCTATATACTAAAAAAAACTTTTCCTCACATCATTTTGATTTGTTTTTGCCAATTATCTTAGTCCTCTGGTCTTGACTGTGCTACCAAAATAAATGGTTTCGCTCGTTCTTCCCTGGCAGTACCATTTGCCCTTTTAAATACCCCTATCAGATCTGCTTGCTACTTCCTTTATCTTCATTAATGTATCCACATCACTAAGGTTCCTTGTCCCTAGATTAATCACTTCTGCACACTCTCTGATGCTTTCACATATTTGTGATGTAATAGTCCAATTCTGGCAGAACTTGAATCTCAAGGAAGTTCATTGTTGCTCCTTTATGTTTTATGGCTTTACAAATGAACCCCAGGATCCTAAATGTGTTTTTTAAACAACCTTCCCAATTTTGCCTGATACTATCAATGATCAAATCAGATGTATCACAAGATCACTCCATTTATGCACACATTATGGAGTTATTCTCTTTTGTTTACAATGTCCTTTAATGCTCTTCCTACCAAAATGTAACGCCTCCGTTTCTGTCCATTCCACTTGCCTGCTCACGTCTCTTTACAGTCCACCATTATCGTCCCCACTATTCAGTACACTTCAAAAGATTTATGTTAGTTACAGATTGGGAAATTGTGTCCTTGATGTACAAGTTCAAATTATCACTGTATATCAAGAAAAGCAAAGCGCAAGTGCCAACGCATGGGGAATTCTTCTGTGCCTTTGATTCCAGTCCAATAAACCAACTTTTAAATAACACAATCCATTATCACCTTTTAAGTAACACAATGTACTTGGCTACAGTAAAACTCTGATAACCTGCTGCCCAATAGTTCAAAATTCTGATGGTTCAGTGTCTAGCCCACTGGGTAATGTTTCCTGCACTCCCTTTAAAAACACCAAGTTTGTGTTCACATGTTCTCTTTAAACTTGCTGAGGTCCTATTTCCCACATTCCCCTTAAACTTACTAGAGCAATGGTAAAATTTATTATATTACTGTGTGAAATCTTAGAAGTGAATCAAGTGTTCTGCTGTATTAGAGGTGCTGAATGAACAAGAGACTGTGTGCACATTGAAGTTGTTCCCTTAGTCTGCGTAATCAGTGCCACATCTCTGGACTGGAAAGCCCACAGTGATAAACATGTCCGCATTATTGAGGTCTTGGAACCATACTCAGTGAACAATTAACTTTTAACATGGTGATACCAAAGTTTATCAGTCAAATCAAAACCTGCCTGGCTTCCTATTGCCTGAGTCAGGAGCTCCCTCTGGTGGAAGTAACCAAATCTGTATGCTTTTGATATTTATGCAACAGACAAGCAGATTGCCTCACTGGCCCAGGGCTTCTCAATGTTCACAGTTTGAAAATGATTATACTTCAGGAGTTATTGTCCCAACAAGACTATCCACTCCTCGTGACTATTTCAAGGCTGGATTCCTCAATGTTTCTGTGTTTGGAGAGGAGCTATTTTTCATATATTTTGCTGTTATATTTCTGGTCTGTGACAATAGACTAAGATGTAAATATAAAACAAAATGTTCTATAATGCTGGAAATCAGAGAGCAAAAAGTGAAAATTTTGTATCTAAAATTCTAGAAGGCAAGATCAGTGATGGAAGAACAGGTTTAATGATCTAAATGAGAAATAACTGCAGGTGCTGAACAGAAATAAACAATGAAGAATGCTGAAGATACTCAGCAGGTCAGTCAGCATCTGTGAAAAGAGAAGTAGTCGGCATTTTTGGTCTGGGACTTCTCAGAACTGACCATAACATTTTTGAAAAAGAGCCCCACACCTGAAATGATAACTGTTTCAACTGTGAACTGGCCTGTTTCCAACAATTTAATCTTTCCATTCGATGGGATTAGCAGCCAGAAGGGACTCTCTGCTGTGGCTTACTGTGAATCTTGGGCTGCTACCCTTCCAGCATCTATTTACATCTGTCTGCAATGCTTTCGAGCAAGACTGGACGATCAGGTGGGAGACATGGAAATATAAGAAAATGATCTCATGTCAGAAGGCCACCGTAGGAGAGTAGGATTATAAAGAACTGCCAGTGATGGAAATGTGGAAGGGAAGTTTGCCTCTGCTGAAGCTCATCAATTCCATGCTGAGCTTGAAGAATTAATAACCTTGCTTCCAGCCTATGAGAAGTACAAGCTCAGGTATTCAAAGTTGCTTCTCTACTGGAGGAGTTACACCACCTCATATTCCATCTGGGTAGCCTCCAACCTGATGGCATGAACCAGTTATTTCTCCCTCCTCCCTTTTCTCTCTACTTCAATTTCCTGTTCTGATCCCACTTTCACCCCTTCTCTCCTCACCTGCCCATCACCTCCCTCTGATTGCCCCTCCTCCTTCCTTTTTTCCCATGCTCCATTCTCCTATCAAAGTTCTTAGGAATCCGTTGTACAGAGCTGCACTGTGGATTTAATCTTCAATGCATATTCCAATCTGAAGAATGGTCACGGAAGTCAATATTTGCTTTAGGTCCTAACCCCAAAAATGCCCTGAAAGTCCCTTTCCTTGGTCCTCCTGGACAAAATAAGTTTGTACCAGGAAAAGGCCAACATTAAGGAAGATCTATGCAAATAGGGCAGCAGAAATGCCCTGCTTTGGAACTCTTCCATATACGTGTACCTACATCTACCCTATTATCCCTACTGGCTACCCTCAAAATGCTAAGCAGAGAGGTTGTTCCAGAAATCTGAACAGTCTTCAGAAATGCAGCTTTGTTGGTACTCCTGATGAAGGGTTTCGTCCCGAAACGTCGTCACTACCTCCTCCCATAGATGCTGTCTGGCCTGCTGAGTTCTGCCAGCATTTTGTGTTTTTATTTGTTGGTACTCCTGCTGGCTCTTTCCTTGCTGGCTGATTGTAGTTCCTTGTCTTCACCCCGTCATTTTCTGGTAAATAAAACTCTCTCTTTCTGAGGGCACCCACAAAGTAAATGTATCAGGCTCTCAGGCCCTCGTATTGATGCACACGAAGGGGGTTGAGGTGGTCTCTATTTGAATGACTGCAAGGACCTCTCTCTCCGGCGGCACCCCCTTCTGAACTGGCCAGCTGATCACTGGCCTGACTGTCGAAAGCACCCAGCTCATTTGTACTCACTCTCCATTCAGGCTGGGGGTGACTGCCTGCAGGCGCCATGTGCATGCCATTGAAGTTGTAGAACCTGATATCCCTGCTTTAACTTAAATCCCTGCCCATCTATTATCCTCAATATCTTTTCTATTCTCTGCAATTCAGCTAATCAGTGACCTTCAGCAACCAGCCTTCATGACAGAGTACCATTATCAATACACTTTAGCATGCTATTCACGGGTTTCTGTCGTGCTCTCCGTGTCTTCTGCCTCTGAGTCTGCTGTGCGTGTGTTTCCATCAACTATGGTCAGGGCTGGTGTGGCCTTCTGTCCATCTCTCAGGTTCTCTGTAATTACACGGTTACTGGGTACACTTGATCTCCCACTCTGCCCGTGGGGGCAACAGGAAGGTTCAACCTGAGTCCAGTGTTTCCACTGACTGCCTCACCGAGTCTGCACACAGACACGAGTGTCATTTGTTACTGTGGCCCTATCCATCTGGGAGTGAACGCTGCGCTTTCAGGCAGCACCCTCACCACAACCTGGTCGCTCAGCTGCGGGAGGACTATCTCCTTCCCTTCTGGCTCTCTCCGATGGCTGCTCTTGTTTTGCTCGGTCCTTCAACGCTTTAAGTTGGTTACGAAGGTCTTTCACTTACTGTGTCATTCTATCCCTGTAAGCCCCAGGATCCCCACAACCCCTAACTACCCCATAAGGGAGTCACATTGTTCGCCCCATCAATAATCCGTAGGGGCGGAAACCCAATGTGCAGTTTGTGGTTGCTTGCAATTTCATCAGGATTCCCGGTGATACATCAACCCGTGTCTTTCCCGTCTCAGCTGTGGCTTTGGCTTGATTGCGTGGTTCACTCTTTCTGCCATTGCTGAACTCTGGGGGTGATAGGATATGTGGAACCGTTGTCGAATTCCTCACAGTCGGCACATTTCCCCGTGAAATGTGCTCCCTGATCCGAGTCCACCTGGACTGGGGTTCCCCACCTTCGGAGGAATTTCTGAACTGAAATCTGTGCAGCGGTGCTGGCGGTGCAGACCCTTGTTGGGAAAGCCTCTACCCACCGGGTGAAGTGATCCATAATTACTAGACAGTTGCTTTCCTCCATACTTGTTGGCAGGGGCTCCATGAAGTCCATCTGGATGTTTCTCAGGGTCCCCTCGGCCGTGACTGATGGTTCATGCCCTGACCGGGGATGAACTGGGCACAAATGATACAACAGTGGCAGAATTTCTCAACATCCCTGCCCATCCCCGGCCACCACCAGTCCTGCTGGAGGGTCATGATCATGTTCTGCCTTCCCTGATGTACCACCCCATGATATAACTTCAGTAACATCTGCCTGATACATGGTGGGAACACCACAACCCCTTCCAGCACCCATCTGGTCCCTCCTTTGCCCTTTTCTCCTCCATTTCTCCTTTTCTTCTGCCTCCACCTCTTCATGTAATTTTAAACTGGCTTCTGTCATTTCTTCCTGCACACTTGCAATTTCAATTGCCTCTTGTGCTCCTGCTGCCCTCCCCGCACTGATGTCTACCCACTCACTTCCCTTCCGCTCCTTGGCCTCCCCTTGCTGGCGAGCTTTTACTTTCATCACTGCCACCTCTGCTGGCAGACTCACTGCTTCCAGCAGTTGTATTAGGTGCCTGGGCTGAATACCTGCCCTTGTTGAGGTTTCAAATCCTCGTCATGTACCACCCCGAAGGCCTACCGGCTGTCTGTATACGGATTTCCCTGTCTGCCTTTACTGCAACTCAGTGCTTCTATCAGGGCCACAGTTCCGCTACCTGACAGTGCTCCTGAGGCTAATTCTTCACCTGTTTCCTTCATCGTGGCCCACTCAGTCTGTGGCTTTCCGTCTATATACCTCCAAGACCCATCTTTAAACACTTCCTCTGCTTCCCTTTCCAGAAGTGTTTCCTTCACACCAATATATTCTTCCTGCTCTATTTCCATTTGGCACTCGTGTGCGTCCCTCTCTGTTAGGATGGTGCTGACGGGGTTCATTCCAGTGTCCCTAACTATCGTTACTGATGTCTTTGGGGATGAGAACTGCCTGCCAGGCTGCCCTTCTGCTGTCGGCGACTGGTCCTAGCCCCCCTGCGTTTAGGAGCTCCACAGTGGTATGGGGTGTGTGTAGTATGAGTTCTCCCATCACCATAACAACTGGTTCACTTACTCCCACTGCCCATGCTACACAGTCTAAAGCTGGTACACGGGGGAAGTCCTGCTGCAATGGGAGTGTGCTTCGTTGAAAAACGTGTCACTGGTCTTTTTGTGTCCCCGTGGTCCTGCACCACTACTGCACTGTGATATACTCCCTTATTGCCACAGTAAAGGGGAAAGGGGCAAGCTGCATCCGATAATCCTAGAGATCAGGGCTTTCGTGATATCTGTAAGAGCTTTTTCCTCATCTGGCCCCATCTTACTTCCGCCAGAGAGGGGGGCTTCCCTCCTTTAATTAAGGCCTGTATTGGGGCCACTAGTGCCGAGAACCCTGGTATGAAATTATGGCAGCAATTAAACAGACACATTAACTTCCTCACTCCCCTTACCTTTACTGGGCGGGTCATGAAGCTGATTGCCAAACGCCTGTCATCTGACATGTCCTTGGAAGTGGTGCAGCCTAGATGCTATACTGTGGTGAACTACATATACCTATCTGGACACACCCCCCCGCTGACTGCTCCTGTGGCTCCTCCCACTGACCGTGGCTCCTCCCACCCACCCTGGTATAAAGGTGATTGGAGACACAGCCCCAGCCTCAGTCTCCAGGATGTAGTGTGGTGGTCATTTGCTGCTTGTTCTTTCTTCCAGCCAATAAAAGCCTATATCTCGCCTCACGTCTCCGAGAGTTATTGATAGTGCATCATATACACACTGCTTTCCTATCTGAGCCCAGTGTGGACAGATTTTATCTTGCAGTATCTCTAGAACACTGGCTATTGCCCCTAAATGACCAGCTTCATCTTCTGAAGCAAATTGGTCAATCATCTACATATTGTAAGATGGTCGACCAGTAGGGCATTAGATAGAGCTTTTCCGAAGTCTGCACTATGACCTGGCTGGGCTGTTGTGGGATCCCTGGGGGAGTCTGGTCCACGTATACTGCAGCCCACCCAGGATGAAGGCAAATCGGTCTTGGGACTCAGGTGCTGAGAGGAGCCCCCAGAATCCATTAGCGATATCCAGGACTGATAAAACATTATGTTCTGGAGACAGGCCACCATGTGATGCAACCTCGGCATGGCCTTATGAAGAGTGGTAAAGTCTATTGTTGAATCTATTGCTCTCCTCCCTTCTAACTGGGTTTATCTTTATTCGACCACAATCATGCTTGTGGTTCACCCACACTGCTGGGAACTGCTGACAAAGTAACCCATAGGCACCATCCTGGCTCTAGTGTCTGATGATCTGGGCAGTTTTTGCTATGTTGGCTAGGTTGTGTACTCGATTGGTCGTATATGTTTGCTGCCCCTGACTTACTCATATTATCTCTCCCTTTCCTAAATCTAAGATGGCCCCTGCTTCCCTTAGGATGCGTATTCCAGGGATATCACCCTCTTTATTTGGACAGACCCAGCAATACACTGGAAACAGCACTCCGCCGATTTCAAGTATTTGCAACTCACGTCTGTTTGCTTTCACTGCTTCCCCATCCCGCACACATACATAATATAAATAGCATGCCTGGTTGTTAGCGAGGGAAGGTCAGTTATCAATACTAACACACGGCACTGCTGGTCCCCTAACAATGCTTTGTGTACATCCGTGGGTCACCAGCGCTGGCAGCGGAGGCCGCTGGTATTGCATTTTTTTTGCAGGGCAGACATGATTCCAGTCAAGCCATCAGAGTTATGATAGAACACAACGTCCAGAACATGCTAAGCAAAGTGAACGTGTGCAGTGGTGCTATCTTTCTGCACATGTTGCAACCATTAGTGCAATTGGCTTCAAAATGCTTTGAGCACTCGTTGGAATACTGATCTCATTTCAAGAGCCTATTGCTTCAAATGTAACAGTGCCCTAACAAAATGCCACACACTTTAAAAGTGCTATGAAAGGCAATGCGAATAAACTCTGTCACCAATTATTTCTGTGCTTTACACTTTAAAATGTCATCCATGTTCAGCTCTCCAGTGAGAAATGGGGAATACTGGTTTGAAAGGCAGTAGTTTGTGTACAGTGCATCAAAAAAGACACTGACATTTAAGTTTTTTTAAATCTTGTTTATTTGTTTCAAGTAACAACATTACTTGTGCTGAAGTAGTGCATCCATATCTCAGAACTCTTAACTCTGCAGAGATTTACTAGAAACACAACCCACCAGGCTTATTGCTTAGGTTCTGTGTGGCCCAGATTTTCCCAGCTTAACCTTGGCATTTCTGAAGCCCAGTGTAATCCTGCTCAATGCTCACTGTCAATCCCACCCAACATAATAAAGAAAGTTTTATATTTTATTGAGCCAAAAAAGGGAGTTAGAACTATAAAAGGAAACATTATTTGTCTGAATTGGTATATGGTCCAAAATATTACAAGAGATGTCATTCATGGTGCCTCACAGTTCTCCCTTGTCTTGCACACTGAAACCGCTGGCCAGATGCAGCTGTTATTTGGTGACATAGTGAGCCCTCTCTCTCTCTTTCCTAACACAGACTGTGTGCATCTTTGCCTATTCACTAGGCACAGGTGATGGGTACAACACAGCAATGAGAAGTACAGTATGTGGATAATTTCCCTTTGCAATGTTTAGAATGAGCAGCAAGTCAGAGTACATTTTCCTTTGCTGCAATATATTGCAACGATCATAACTAAAGTGTTCCTTTATTCATTCATTCCCATGAAAAGATATATTCTATGGGGACAATCATAACTAAAATGCTCCCTTTATTCATTCATTCCTATGAAAAGATGAAAGTTTTCCATAGGTCACTACCTTCAGTGCCGTGGGCTAATCCATTAATGTGCTTAATTGCATGCTTTATCAAAAACACTTTGCTCTCAACTAAAACTGAATTACACAGTGACTGGTTACTTCACTATCTAGGGGAACTTTGGACGCTGATGATATTGAATGTGTGCCATTGTATCTCTTTTTTGATCGCCCGAACTTTCCTACACTGGGACGAAATAATATTACTCCTGATGTTTGAGATATCAACGTACAGTATTTTAAAAGATTAAGTGAGTATATTGAATTGTGCCTGCTCTTCCTTCTTTGGCAATTGGTGTTGTCATTTTGCCTCTCTGTATGGGCTGCAGATTTATACAGGGATTGCCTACTGTACTTTATCAATGTGAAACTTGGATGATTTTCTAACCTCACTTGAAGAGCTCACCTGAAAACTGTTCTGCATTGAGCATATTTTGGACCATATTCCAGTTCAGACAAATAATGGTTCCCTTTATAGTTTTAATTTCCTGTCGCATGAAATATTATTATACTAGGTAGGATTGATATGAAGCATTGGACTATATACTCTGAGGATAAAATCACCAATTGCTCAAGGGTTGAGAAGTGCTAAGCTTGGCTAAGTCGTGAAGTTTTGGGGTATGTGGATCCCTAGTAATGGACTCTGCTCCCAATGAAACATTTTAATGAATACATTTTTTAAACAATGTTATCCCTCCAGCAGTTTTGTTTGACTTCTGCAATGTAAATTGCAGCCCAACCTATTGCTATTAATAATGACCTCTGTGGCATCAATTCTGTTGAATTAGACTTGGCGGAAAAAGCCTGACTCAGGTTTTTAGCTCTGAGATCAGGTTTGGTAAAGGAATTAATGGCAGTAAAGGAAGTGCTACAACAGCACTATTTTTCTTTTGCACAATATGCATAAAATTTAATCCCCCTTCTCCAATATACGTTAGGTATTTCATGTCCTGTTTATGGCCTTGACTATATTATCTGTCTTTCCTGCTTTCTATTGGACACCAATGCTAAAATCCTGCTGTTCCTCTACACTACCTTGTAGTCAAGTGAAGCAGTTTTCTTTTATTGTATATTGGCTTGTCAACTTTACCCTCCTAATGCATCACCTCACACATCTCTGGATGGAATTCCATTTGTCATTTTTATGTACACCTAATTAATTTATTTATTTATTGAAATACAGTGAGGAATAGGCCTTTCGAGTTGCACCTCCTAGCAAACCTTCAATTTAATCCTAGCCTAATCATGGGACAATTTACAATGACCAAATAACCTACCAACTGGAACGTGGGAGGAAACCGGAGCACCCGGAGGTAACCCATGCAGCCATGGGAGGACCGATAAAACCCCCTACTGGCAGTGGCGAGAATTGAACACGGTCGCTGGTACTGTAAAGCGTTATGCTAACGATTACGCTACTGTGCATCCATAGGCTTTATCCCTATAACAAAATGGTCTTCTGCACAATCAATAATGTTGCCAATTTTGGTAAAGTGAACATACTTCCCAAACATGACACCTCTGTTTAAGCTCATGCTATCAATATGCACTCAGTGACCACTTTATTAGGTACAAGAGTACAACACCACCACTGTTGTAACATGTGCTTTCTGAGTTACTGTTGTCTTTCTGTCAGATTGAACCAATCTGGCTATTCTTCTTTAACTTCTTACCTCTCTCATTAACAAGGTATTATTGCCCACAGAAATGACACTCACTGGATTTCCATGTCATTTAGTTGCCATTTTATTTTAACTTTTGCATCTTCTATATTCTTCAGGCTTTTTGCAGCATTGTTTTCTCGGTATTTAATATAAAGCTCATTGACAAGGCATTATTTCCCACAGAACTGACACCCACTGAATACTTTTATTTGCTTTCCACACCATCCTCTGTGAACTCTAGGGACTGCTGTGTGTGAACATCCCAAGAGATCAGCAGTTTCTAAAATACTTAAACCACTCTGGTTGCCACCAACAATCATACTACAGTTAAAAACACTTTCCCATTTCTTCCCCGTTCTGATGTTTGGTCTGAACAACAACTGAAACTTTGACCATGTCTGCACTGAGTGCCTGACACCTGATTGGCTGATTAGACATGACTGGCTGATTAGATATTTCCTTTAATGAGTAGGTGTACAGATATACTAAACAATGGGACAATGCATATAAACCACAAAAGGCAAGGGACCTAATAGCAAGTTCAGTAGACTCCACTGCACACCTCCTTGAGACATTAAAATTCCTACCAACTGTTAACCTTTTTGTTTTCTCATAAAGCCCATTTTTAATCCAACTGGATACTTTTCATGGAATTTCCAAAATTTTTACTTTCCTGATCAATATAATATCTGGAACTTCAATATAACACTTTCACTAGAATCCATCAAATGATCAGAAGACATTGGCTCCTTTTTACCTAAACTGTTGAAAAAGAAGTTCAACCAGGTTTATGAGACATGGTTTTCCTTAACAAATCCATGCTGATTGCTATTGATCAATCTTCTCAAAATGCTGAGATCTGCTAACTCATTGAATTTCTTCCAGTGATTTATCGACTATCAATGTAGGGTAGTCAGGCTATCTCCTTCCCCTTTTTCAAACAATGTTATCACTTCAGCAGTCTTGTCCTTCAGCATCATGTGAACAAGGATTAGAAAATAGAAATCGGAGCCAATACTATTTCTTCCTTTTCCCTTGCCTCTTAATGGTCTAAGCTCCACTTAATCTGAACCTGGTGATTTTCTCAATTTTTCTAAAAATGCTGATCCCTTTTAATGTTTTTCTATGTGTGTTTTTCATTTACAGTGCTTTGCGTTTTTCCTTCTCAATGGCAAACACTTTGAATTATTTATATCTTTTTTTGCACTCTGGCTAATAGATTTCTTTATTCTTTTCATTAAGGATTTCGGGACTTTCCTTAATTTTACCTGCTTGTATTTTCTCATTCCGCATCTTTAGGTTCATAATTTCCATTTTGTTTTAACCTTTGCAGCTTCTTGGGCTTTTTGCAGAGGTCTCCTCTCAGTATTTAAAATACGCTTCTCTTGCTTTATGTTATTTATTTATTGACATGCAGCACAAAATAGGCCTTTCTCACCCTTCAAGCCAATCCGCGCAGCAATTCCCCAATTTAACCAAGCCTAATCACAGGGCAATTTACAATGAACAATTAACTTACAAACCGGTGTGTCCTTGAACTGTGGGAGAAAACTGGAGCACCCGGAGGGATCCCATGCAGTCACAGGAAGAACATGCGAACTCCTTACAGGCAAAGGTGGGGATTGAACCCACATTGCTGGTACTGTGAAGTGTTGCACTAACCACTGTGTTACCATGCCACACTAGATTAACCTTATATTTTCCTCAACGTTCAAGGGGTCTAGATTTATGAAGGATAATAGTCTATATTTATGAATAATTCATTTGCATTCGGTTATATTCTATTGATTTACCTTCAAGTAACTTACTTCTGGACCAGTTTTCATAGGTGTGATTAAATTTTCCTTCAAGCCCACCAGAGAATTTTGACTCCTGCTGCATCATTGCCCCTTTCCACTTGTAATTTAACTATGCTCAGTTACTCAAATACTCTCCCTCTGCAACCATTCGTCCCACAGATGGAGAGCGTCCAAGGGAGCCGGCTAGATTCAAACTCAGGACCTCTCACCCCGAAGTCCAGCGCTGATGCCACTCTGCCACCAGTCGGCCTACAATAAATATAAATCAATAAGATAGTTTATATACACAGCTTGAACGTATGTCCATAAAGTGACACTGGGCACAGGAGTGCTTGTACATAAAGTGACTAACATAATGTAGGCGAATTAAGCCCCGGCCACCATCTTCTTATCCCTCTTCGGTAGATTCACACTTAGAAATGTCTGAGCTTCAGACACTGAATTGTGCTCTGTGCATCCACATTCTGCTTGAGCCTGGGATTGGAAGGCCTGGGCCAGATAAAGGAAATCTCTATGTCTACTTGGAATCCTACAGTCTCTGTGGACAACACAAGGTAGAACTTAACCTTGAATTGAAGAATGGTTGATAATTACATTTCATACAATCCATGAATGTGAGGAATTGAAAAACAAGTCCTTGAATTAACAATACTGTACATGCAGCAGGTATAAGCACATTAAGCTTGGTATTCAGAACACAAAGGTAGACTTACTTTATCACATTAAGGACATTACTGTGAAATACAATACAGAAACAGTCAAGGTTAAAAAATTTTAAAAATTCAGTCTGATGGTAATGATAATTTTGAAATTTGTATGATAATGCTTGACAATGACACTCATTTTAAATTAACAACACTTGGTTTCAATTATTGTCCGCAGGTAAAACTTGAAGCACGGGATCAACTTGACTGTTGCCAATGGACAGTGTGCATAAATTATAGAAGAAACAATATGTCTTCCCCTTTGCTGGAGGCTGCAAGAGTTGCCACGGGCTAGTTCACAAACCCAGCTTGATTGTAAGAGTTCTCCGAAGGGCTTTCAGTATGTGTTTACACTTTCTTGAGACACATATCCAGATAGCTTCTTATATTCAGCTACCTCTCATACTGATCGAGCAGAAACCATGTGGCTTTGGCACCCTGCTAGGAGGACTAATGCTCAGTGTTACAACTAATGTGATAACCTGCCTCAATGATTATAATCCAGCAGCACTGACATCCACAGAGGTGAAGTGTTGTGAGAAGCTGGTGATGAAATTCCTGCCTGAGAAGTAACTTGGATCTGCTCCATTTTGCCTACGGCACAACAGGTCCACAGCAGATGCCACCTCAGTCGCTACTTACTACTTAAGTCTGGAACACCTGGACAGCAAAGATACATAACATCAGGGTGCTCTTTATCGACAAACATGAGAAAATCTGCAGATGCTGGAAATCCAAAGCAACACACACAAAATGCTGGAGGAACTCAGCAGGCCTAGCAACATCTATGGAAAAGAGTGAACTGTCGATATTTTGGGCCGAGACCCTTCGTCAGGACTGGGAAACATAGAAACACAGAAAACCTACAGCACAATACAGGCCCTTCAGCCCACAAAGCTGTGCTGAACATGGTGCTACCTTAGAACTACCTAGGCTTTACCCAGAGTCCTCTATTTTTCTAAGCTCCATGTATCCATCCAGGAGTCTTTTATAAGACCCTTTCGTTTCTGCCTCCACCACTACCGCCGGCAGCCCATTCCGCACCTTCATCACTTCTGTGTAAAAAAACTTACCCCTGACATCTCCTCTGTACCTACTTCCAAGCACCTTAAAACTACGCCCTCTTCTGGTAGCCATTTCAGCCCTGGGGAAAAGCCCCTGATTATCCACATGATCAATGCCTCTCGTTATCTTGTACACCTCTATCAGGTCACCTCTCATCCTCCATTGCTTCAAGGAGAAAAGGCTGAGTTCACTCAACCTATTCTCATAAGGCATGCTCCCCAATCCAGACAACATCCTTGTAAATCTCCTCTGCACCCTTTCTATGGTTTCCACATCCCTCCTGTAGTGAGGCACCAGAATTGAGCACAGTACTCCAAGTGGGGTCTGACCAGGGTCCTATATAGCTGCAACATTACCTCTCGGCTCTTAAAGTCAATCCCACGATCGATGAAGGCCAATGCACCGTATGCCTTCTGAACCACAGAGTCAACCTGCACAGCAGCTTTGAGTGTCCTATGGACTCGGACTCCAAGATCCCTCTGATCCTCCACAATGCCAAGACAGAAGAAAGAGGAGAATTCAGAGTAAAAAGGGGAGGGGAGGAAGACGTACAAGGTGGTAGGTGATAGGTGAAACCGGGAGAGGGGAAGGGTGAAGTAGAGAGCTGGGAAGTTGATTGGTAAAAGAGATAAAGGACTGGAGAAGGGGGAATCTGATAGGAGAGGATAAAGACTATGGAAGAAAGAGAAGGGGGAGGAGCACCAAAGGAGGTGATGAGCAGGTAAGGAGATAAGGAGAGAGAGGGAAACGAATAGGGAGTGGTGAATGTGGGGTCGATTACTGGAAGTCTGAAAGATCGATGTTCATGCCATCAGGTTGGAGGCTACCCAGACGGAATATAAGGTGTTGCTCCTCCAACCTGAGTGTGGCTTCAGCACGGCAGCAGAGGAGGCCATTGACTGATATGTTGAAATGGGAACGGGAAGTGGAATTTAAATGGGTGACTACTGGGAGATCCCACTCTTCCTGGTGGATGGAGAGTAGGTGCTCAGCGAAGCGGCCGCCCAATCTACGTTGGGTCTCACTGATACCCACCGGGAGCACCGGATTCGGTGGATGAACCCCAACAGACTGGCAAGTGAAGTGCCGCCTCACCTGGAAAGACCGTTTGGGGCCCTGAACGGTAGTGAGGGAGGAGGTGTAGGGGCAGGTGTGGCACGTATTCTGCTTGCAAGGATAACTACCGGGAGGGAGATCAGTGGGGAGGAATGAGTGGACCGGGAGCCATCCCTGTGGAAAGCAGAAAGTTGGGGTGGGGGTGAGTGTAAGATGGACTTGGTGGTGGGATCCCACTGGAGATAATGAAAGTTAAGGAGAATTATGTATTGGATACGGAGGCTATTGGGGGCAGAGGGGGTGGTAGGTGAGGACAAGAGGAACACTATCCTTATTGTGGCAGCAGGAGGATGGGGTGAGGACAGACGTGCGTGAAATTGAAGAGATGCGGGTGAGGCCAGCGTTGATGCTGGAAGAAGGGAAGCCCTTTGAAAAAGGAGGACATCTGAGTAGTTTTGAAATGAAAAGCCTTGTCCTGAGAGCAGATGCAGCAGAGACAGGGAGAAGGGGATGGCATTTTTACAAGTGACAGGGTGGGAAGAGGTATAGTTCAGGTAGCTGTGAGAGTCAGTGGGTTTTTTAAAGATGTATCATTTTATCTCTTTATTGACTACAGCTAACATTCGATACCATCATTCCCTCAAAGCCTGGGCCTCAACTTCTGCAACTGGATCCTTGATTTCCTTTCATTGCAGACCACAGTCATTTTGGATTGGCAACAACATCTCCTCAACAATCTTCATCAGCACAGGTGCACCACAAAGCCTTGTGCTTAGACCCCCTGCTCTACTCGCTTTACACTTATGACTATGTGGCTGAACACAGCTCCAATGCCGTACTCAAGTTTGCTGATGACACCACTGTCATTGGTTGAATCAAAGATGGTGACAGATCAGCATATAGGAGGGAGATTGAAAATCTGGCAGAGTGGTGCCACAACAACAACTTCTTACTCAAAGTCAAGAAACTGATTATTAACTTCAGGAGAAGGAAACCAAAGGTCCATCAGCCAGTCCTCATTGGAGAATCAGGGTCAGCAACTTCAAATTTTTTGGTGTTATCATTTTGGAGGACCTGTCCTGGGCCCAGCTTGTAAGTGTAATTACAAAACAAAAAACACTTAGTTTGCAAAGATTTGGCATGACATCTAAAACTATGACCATCTTCCACAGATGTGTGGGGGAGGATAAATTGACTGTCCGCATCAAGACTGGTATGGAAACACCAATGCCCTTGAATGAAAAATCCTGCAAAAAGTAGTGGATATGGCCCAGTCCAACCAGCGGTATATTCCTCCCTGCCACTGAGCACATCTACAGGGAGGGTTGTCACAGGAAACCAGCATCTTTAATTAGAGACCCTCAAAACCCAGGTCATACTCGCTTTTCACTGTCACTATCAGGAAGAAGGTAC
Source organism: Hemitrygon akajei (assembly GCF_048418815.1). Classification (NCBI taxonomy): domain Eukaryota; kingdom Metazoa; phylum Chordata; class Chondrichthyes; order Myliobatiformes; family Dasyatidae; genus Hemitrygon; species Hemitrygon akajei. Next base: position 71,238,503 of record NC_133135.1, on the reverse strand, counting down.
AGGAGACTCAGAGCTCACACTACCAGGTTCAGGAACAATTATTGCCCCTCAACCACCAGCCTCTTGAAGCAAGGGGGTAACTTCACACAACATCACTTGTCCCATCACTGAAATGTTCACACAATCTATGGACTCACTTTCAAGGACTCCTAATCTCATGTTCTTGATATTTACTATTTATTTATATATTATTATTTATTTTTGTATTTGCACAATTTGTTGCCTTTGGTACACTGGTTGAATGCTCAGGTTGGTGCAGTCTTCCATTGATTCTATTATGGCTATTATTCTATTATGGATTTATTGAGTATGCCCACAAAAAAGTGAAGCTCAAGGTTGTATATGGTGACATATATGTACTTTGATAATAAATTTACTTTAAACTTTGACCAACACTAACTTCTTATTTCTTATCCTTACACCTGCCTACAAGACTACATTCCTTGCAGGGTGGACTGAAATGATCTCTTTCTGGTCTCTCTAAGCATAATGTTGCATTTCATTACTCAGTTTAATTCTAGCCATGCATCTTCAAGTTGTTCATCTCAAATCAATTGAAACCTAATTATAAAATAACTTATCACCCATTCTGACATTAATTCTCTGTGCTTCACCAGAGTCCTTCCCATTTTCTGCCAACCATCCCAGCAAGCCGTAATATGCTAATATCAGTTTACCCTGTACCAATGGCAGGCTGTTATTATGTTTTGTATTAATTGTGCAAAGCAAAAGTGTTGGAAACCATCACGGAAAGCATCAACAGCAACAGCCACCAACTCTGGAACAGAGAATGTCAGGAATGCACAAGAAGCAGAAATGGAGTAAAATGGCGAAAGTTTGGAGGAGTTACAGAGAAGGGAAGGCCAAGAGCCTGGACAAGATTGAATCAATGTCAAAATTACTTTTGTCTATATATGGAAGTTTCACTCTAAATGACAATGCCAGAGGGCCTGCCAAGCTGTTTTATCTAGTCACTGATTTAGCGTTAATCTTCGCCACTTTTCTTGCCTGTAATAACTCTGCAGAGTCTGACAGCTTCAGGATGGAGCCAAAGTGAGAAAATAATCCATGGAGAGATGTTTAAAATTAGTAGTAAGTTGTGTCAGTCAGCAATTGGCATCCAGTGGGAAAAGGCACCCTGGCAAAGGAATCGAGAGACAACAGTGGGGAGAGCTCCTGGCATCATGAGCCAGTACGATTGATGACTGCATTCTTGCAGCCACATTAACACATCACTACAACCAAAGTCAAGAATAATTGAACAATTATTTTTAAAGTATGAAATGTGCAGTGACAGGACAAATAGAGCTGCCGCTGCCAACTCCAACAATTTGGATTCAAACCTGAGCTCAGGCGCTGTCTGTGTGGAGTTTGCATGCTCTGCCTGTGACCACAGGTGTTCCTTACCACATCTAAATACATATGGGTTGGTGGGTTAATTAGCTACTGTTAGATGCTCCCGGAGAGTAGGTGGGTGGTAAAATCTGGGGACGTGGGGAGAATAAAATGAGATTGGTGTAAATGAGTGTTTAATGGCTTACTTGAAAAACTGATTGCACACTGTACGGCTCTATGACATGAACTTTGAATTTGCTTTACACTTTACTTTACGCGGCCTTGCCTATTCATTCTCCGAGCAATGTCATATGCAATGCTGACCTCCAGAGGGCACTGGAGTGAAAAACCATACCCAAAGACACAAGTCACTAACTATTATTTACAAAAGGAGACATTTGAAACATTGGGTCCCATGGTAGTCCAACAGTTAGCACAATGCTATTACAGCTCGAAGCGTCAGAGTTCAGAGTTCAATTCTGCCATCCTCTGTAGCTAAGTTTAAACGTTCCTTCCTGTGTGCGCATGGATTTCCTCTGGTTGCTCTGGTTTCCTAAAGATGTATGTACCGGTTAGTAGATTAATTTTGAAAATGTTCCTGTGATTAGGCCAGGGTGAAATTGGTGGCTTGGTAAGCGGCATGGCTCGATAGGTTGGAAGGGCCTGTTCTGCACTGAATCTCTAAGTAAATAAAATTTGAGGGAGAAGAGAGATTGAGGGGATGACAACTAACGAGAAAACCTAAACACCAGAAGTACCTTGAACATCAGGCCAAAAAGCTTTGTCTGAGGGTGCGGGAGTAACGCTCAGTTTAAAATAGGCAAATAATCATGGGTTTCCTGATGTCTGGTGATCCTTCAACACTGAAGTCAGTTGTGGTGATGCTTAGAGATCAAAACATCTAATATGAATGCCTCAGAGGCTTACTTCTGTTCTGTGTTTGGACCAGGGATGAGGGGGCAAATCAGGAGAAGACACAGAGTGAAAAGTCGGTGAAGTGGGGTGGTGATTACGGATGACCAAAAGAGAGGGTCATGTTCACAGGACGCACCATCCGTCCAATAGCATCCACAAAGGCTCAGACCAGGCGCAGTGGTGCAGGAAGCTGGGATCACTGGTTTGGATGATTTGGAGAATATCTGCTCTCTACATAACTTGCTAGCTGCTCATTAGCAGGATTGGTGGGGGTGCTCTCTGTCCCCAGTCTTCGTTTTCAGCTCACTCTGGGCACAACCAAAACCTGATCTTCCAGTCAGCTCACACACTTGCAAAGAATGAGTTTGTTTGTCACTACTGTGAAGCAGTCCTGACGAAGGGTCTCGGCCCGATACGTCGACAGTGCTTCTCCCTATAGATGCTGCCTGGCCTGCTGTGTTCCACCAGCATTTTCTGTGTGTTGTTTGAATTTCCAACATCTGCAGATTTCCTCGTGTTTGTTTGTCGGGGTGGATTTCCCAATTCTGATCGTGAATCTACGGATACTGGGACACACATCTGTAGCTGTTTTTCCACAGCTACAAATGCCATCGCTGTTGCCAATAAATTTCCATGGGGGGCACTGAACAACCCACAGTGAAGTTTTAGACAGATAAGGTGCAGATTCCCTGGGAGGTGGCATGGTGTTTTCTCCTTGTACTGGTACACCACTGCCCTATTGTGCATGTGACAATGAGACACGTTATCAAACAAAGCAGAAAGCATCTGTGAGAAGCATTTCAAGTGCCTGAAGTGTTTGAAGGCCTTCTCCAGCTAGAGTGTCTATAACAACCAAGGTGAAGCATAGGACAGAGGAGAAATCTCAAAGAGGACAAAACACTTGCACCAATTCTTCCACCAATGAGGTTTCCAATCAAAATGAGGAGAAGGTGAAGGGCATCACCACCCAGCCAAATACAGACTAAGTCATCTGACAAGCATGTTATTGAAGCCTCAAATTTTCGGTGAGACAGTTCACAAGACTGTGATTTGACCTGCCCCATTACAACTTCACTGATGTTAGGTAGCCAAAAATCACAATTCATCACTGCATGTGCAAGAACTGGCTTCATTCCATTTATGATCTTTTCATTTATGATTAAATATTAAACAGTAAAACAAATCATCAGTTGTCAAGAATGGTGATTATAAATTAAAACATTTTCTGCGATTTAATAACTAAATGAAACTTTCTAACAACAAAGAAGCATGCATTTCTTCAGTAGGCTGTGCGGCCCTTTCAGAACATAAACACAGGAGATTCTGCAGATAGCCTTGCAGAACGTCCCAAGTGCATCCCTTGTTGTAATGTAGGAAATGCATCAGTCTATTTGAGCACAGTAATCTCCTAAGCATTAATGTGATAATGACTCATGGGCTTGTGATGCTGGTGACTATCAGAAACAGTCTGCCCTGCTCTCTTAGTCATTTTGCAGACTCCAAGCTGATGATGCCATCACAGATTTCCTATCCCAAATAGCTCCAGGGGAGGTGATGGTGAGCCACTTTCTGAAACGCTGGTCTTGATTAAGCTTAAGCTAAGGCAGTAAAGGAGCCAGCACTACAGGCAGACCCCTCAGGGTAAGGTCCTGGGGCAATGAACTTGCAGGGCAGTCACCCAACAGCAAACTCAAACAGGCACTGAGCCGGACCGCACACAAGTGAAGGAGCTGCTCAATGGAGACATTTTATAAATACACACGTGGCAGAAAGTGTACATGTACACATGGTCACTGACATGTGGCAGTGTAGAGGCTGCAGCTGAATAGACACCAGGGACTGGGCCACTGATTCTGCAGGACTGGAAAACCACATCTCTACACTGGGCCCCTGGTGAATCGAGCCCAGCTTGTACTAGAGACAGGAAGGCAGCCTGTCAGCTCTACTGCTGGAAAAAAAATTTATTCTGGTAGCTTGAAAATAAGGCCCATATTTTGGATAAAAACACAAAATGCTGGCAGAACTCAGCAGGCTAGACAGCATCTATGGGAGGAGGTAGTGACGATGTTTCAGGCCGAAACCCTTCATCAGGAGTGAAGTAACATGGGATGGTGGAGAGGGGATAAGAAGTGGGAGGAGGGATGAAGTAGAGAGCTGGGAAGTGATAGGTTGGAGGGAAATGGGCTGGGGGAAGGTGGAGAATTATGGGAAATAAAAGAAAAAGAAAGGTAGGGCTGGGGGGAGATTATAATGAGGGGGGAAAAAGAGAGAGAAAGAGAACCAGACTAAAATTATAGATAGGGATGGGGGTAAGGGGGGCAGGGGTCTCAACGGAGGTCAGTGAGTTGGATGTTCATGCGGCAGGTAGGAGGCTACCTAGGTGGGAGATAAGGTATTGCTCCATTGACCTGCGTGTGGCCTCATCTTGACGGTAGATGTAGACTGGGAGACCGTTTCACCGAACACCAGCGCTCAATCCTCCAGCAGTGGTGGGATCTCCCTGTGGTCACACACTTCAATTCCACAGACCACTCCCACTCCGACATGTCTGTCCATGGCCTCCTCTACCGTCAAGATGAGGCCACATGCAGGTCGATGGAGCAATACCTTATCTCCCGCCTAGGTAGCCTCCTACCTGCCGGCATGAACATCCAACTCACAGACCTCCGTTGATACCCCTGCCCCCCCCCCACCCTTACACCCATCCCTATCTATTATTTTAGTCTGGTTCTCTTTCTCTCTCTTTTTCCCCCCCTCACTATAATCTCCCCCCAGCCCTACCTTTCTTTCTCTTTTATTTCCCATAATTCTCCACCTTCCCCCTAGCCCATTTCCCTCCAGCCTATCACTTCCCAGCTCTCTACTTCATCCCTCCCCCCACTTCTTATTCCTCCCCCCCTCGACCATCCCATGTTACTTCACTCCTGATGAAGGGTTTCGGCCCAAAACGTCATCACTACCTCCTCCCATAGATGCTGTCTGGCCTGCTGAGTTCTGCCAGCATTTTGTGTTTTTATTTATTTCCAGCATCTGCAGTTAACTCGTGTGCCCATATTTTGGATGTTTGTTTTTGTTTTTTTTCTCCCCCATTATTGAAGATTGAATGAAAAATACACACTGATTAGCCACTTTGTTATTTAGAAACACCTGGTCATTAATGCAAATATCTAATCAGCCAATCATGTGGCAGCAACTCCATGCATAAACGCATCCAGACATGGTCAAGAGCTTCAGTTGTTCTTCAGACCAAATATCAAAATGGGGATGAAATCTGATTGAAGTGACTTTGACTGTTGAATGATTGTTGGTGCCAGGCAGGGTGACTGGAGGATCTCCTGGGATTTACACGCACAACAGTCTCCAGAGTAGGGGTTCCCAAGGTTTTCTGGGAACCCCTGCTCTAGGGTTTACAAGAAATGATGCAAAAAATATATATATATATCTAGTGAGCGGCAGTTCTGTGGAACAAGAATGTCATGTTAATGAGAGAAATTGGAGGAGAAAGGCCAGACTGGTTCAAGCTGACAGGAAGATAACAGTAACTCAAATAACCATGTGCTACAAAAATGGTGCACAGAGGAGCATCTCTATTGCACAACACATCAAATCTTGAAGTGGATGTACTAAAGCAGTCGAAGACCATGAACATATGCTCAGTTTGATGGTTCAATGGATCAACTTAAAATGAGAGCACATATACAGTATAGAACCTGAAATACTTACTCTTCGCAGACATCCACAAAACAGAGAAAAAAATCCCAAAGAATGAATGACAGAAAAACGTTTGAACCCCAAAGGCCACACTCCCCCCTCCACACACAACCAGCCGCAAAAGCATCAACCCTTTCCCCTCCCCCTCCCCGCCTTGCTTCAGCTTAAGCATCACCACCCCCTGCCATTCGAGCAATAGTAAGCCCCCAGAGGCCATGATCTGGAGTCAATCAAAACCTACCGACCACCCCAACACTTCAGCATCACAACAGGCACTCTCTCTCTCTAATGAAGGAGTGAGAGATATCGCTCCTGCCACAGCGAGAGGGGAGGCCGAAAGCTCTCTGTCTTGACATTACAATCTGCAGTGTCACTTGTTGGTGAGGAATGAGATTCAGTCCTTTGCAAGGGGGGACATAGGATCGGGAGAAGTGGAGTCTGTGTGGATAGAGCTGAGGAACAGTAAGGGCAAAAGGACCCTAATGGGTGTTGTCTACAGGCCACCAAACAGTAGCATGGATATTGGGAGCAAGTTGAATAGGGAGTTAACATTGGCATGTGGCAAAGGTAATGTTGCAGTAGTTATGGGGGATTTCAACATGCAGGTGAACTGGGAGAATCAGGTTGGTGCTGGACCCCAGGATAGCGGGTTTATAGAGTGCCTACGGGATGCATTCTTGGAACAGCTTGTACGAGAGCCGACCAGGGACAAGGCTATTCTGGATTTAGTCTTGTGTAATGAACAGGATTTGATAAGCGATCTTGAAGTAAAGGAGCCATTAGGAGGTAGTGATCATAATATGATAAGTTTTTATCTGCAATTTGAGAAGGATAAGGGCAGCTCGGAGGTGTCAGTGTTGCAGTTGAACAAAGGAGACTATGGAGCCATGAGGGAGGAGCTGGCCAAAGTTGACTGGACGGATATCCTAGCAAAAAAGACAGTGGAACAGCAATGGCAGGTATTCTTGGGAATAATGCACAAGGTGCAAAATCAGTTCATTCCCCCAGAGAAGGAAGGATTCAAAGGGGGGAAAGGGGCCACAGTGGTTGACAAAGGAAGTCAGAGATTGCATAGCATTAAAAAAAAAGGAAGTATGACAGAGCTAAGGTGCGTGGGAGGACAGATGATTGGGAAATTTTTAAGGAACAACAGAACTTAACTAAAAAGGCAATATGGGGATAAAAATGAGGTATGAATGCAAGCTAGCCAGGAATATAAAGGAGGATAGCAAAAGCTTTTTTAGGTATGTGAAGAGAAAGAAGATAGTTAAGAACAATGGTGGGCCCTTGAAGAATGAATTGGGTGAAATTGTTATGGGTAACAGGGAAATGGCAGAAGAATTTAATAAGTACTTTAGAACTGTCTTCACTAAGGAAGACACAATCAATCTCCCAGATGTATGGATGGGCCAAGGACATAGGGTAACAGAGGAAATGAAACAGATTGACATTAGGAAGGAAAAGGTGATGAGTAGACTGATGGGAATGAAGGCTGACAAATCCCCAGGTCCAGATGGTCTGCACCCTAGGGTACTAAAGGAGGTGGCCCTGGAAATTGCAGATACATTGGTAATCATTTTCCAATGTTCCTTAGATTCAGGATCAGTTCCTGAGGATTGGAGAATGGCTAATGTTATCCCACTTTTTAAGAAAGGAGGGAGGGAGAAAACAGAGAACTATCGACCTGTCAGCCTAACATCAGTAGTGGGGAAGATGCTAGAGTCCATTATTAAAGATGAAATAGTGGCATATCTAGATAGCAGTGATAGGATTGGGCTGAGCCAGCATGGATTTACCAAGGGTACATCATGCTTGACTAATCTATTGGAGTTTTTCGAGGATGTAACCAGGAAGTTAGACAAGGGAGATCCAGTGGATGTAGTGTACCTCGATTTTCAGAAGGCATTTGATAAGGTCCCACATAGGAGATTGGTGGGTAAAATCAAAACTCATGGCATTGGGGCGAAGACATTGACATGGATAGAAAACTGGTTGGCAGATAGAAGCAAAGGGTAGCGGTGAATGGGTGTTTCTCGGAATGACAGGTGGTGACTAGTGGGGTGCCACAGGGCTCGGTATTGGGACCACAGCTGTTTACGATTTACGTCAACGATTTAGATGATGGCATTGAGAATAACATCAGCAAGTTTGCTGATGATACTAAGCTGGGTGGCAGTGTGACATGTGATGAGGATGTTAGGAGAATTCAGGGTGACTTGGATAGGCTGGGTGAGTGGGCAGATACTTGGCAGATGACGTTTAATGTGAATAAGTGTGAGGTTATCCACTTTGGGAGTAAGAACAGGAAGGCAGATTATTATCAGAACGGTGTAGAGTTATGTAAGGGAGAAATACAAAGAGATCTAGGAGTCCTTGTTCATCAGTCACTGAAGGTGAATGAACAAGTGCAGCAGGCAGTGAAGAAGGCTAATGGAATGTTGGCCTTTATTACAAAGGTAATTGAGTACAAGAGCAAGGAAATCCTTTTGCATTTGTACAGGGCCCTGGTGAGACCATACCTGGAGTATTGTGTACAGTTTTGGTCTCCAGGGTTAAGGAAGGACATCCTGGCTGTAGAGGAGGTGCAGCGTAGATTCACGAGGTTAATTCCTGGGATGTCCGGACTGTCTTACGCAGAGAGATTAGAGAGACTGGGCTTGTACACGCTGGAATTAAGGAGATTGAGAGGGGATCTGATTGCAACATATAAGATTATTAAGGGATTGGACAAGATAGAGGCAGGAAATATGTTCCAGATGCTGGGAGAGTCCAGTACCAGAGGGCATGGTTTGAGAATAAGGGGTAGGTCATTTAGGACAGAGTTAAGGAAAAACTTCTTCTCCCAGAGAGTTGTGGGGGTCTGGAATGCACTGCCTCGGAAGGCAGTGGAGGCCAATTCTCTGGATGCTTTCAAGAAGGAGCTAGATAGGTATCTTATGGATAGGGGAATCAAGGGATGTGGGGACAAGGCAGGAACCGGGTATTGATAGTAGATGATCAGCCATGATCTCAAAATGGCGGTGCAGGCTCGAAGGGCCGAATGGTCTACTTCTGCACCTATTGTCTATTGTCTATTATTTGAGTTCCTCTGACTCGGAGCCAACAGATTCTCACTCACTATCAAAAGGGAGGGAGAAAGACAGCTGTGCCTGCTCTCTCAGTGTTTCCATCCCCTGCGACACTTCAGTCAGTGACATCAGCGATGAATCGGGTCGCTCACAGAACCGCACCCCGAAGACGCACATCTTCCAACCCACTCCTGGAGATATAAAAGCGCAGGCCACTCGGTGAATTCTGAAGAGCGAGAACCGACTGCCCGTGACAAACGTAGTTTGAGTGCAGCTGTAGATCATGGACTCTGACAAAATCCCAGGCACCTTGAAAATGAAAAAAGACACAGGAGATTTAAGCTGTTTTGCAGGTGAACTGGAAGAAGTCACCCAGGTCCAAAAACCTCTGGTGCCAACTTTTATTTAAAGTGGCCTCATTAACAAGTATGGGAGGTATCTAATAAAGCAGCCACTGAGTGCTAGGTTGTACACTATTGGATGATTATCCCTTTAAGAATTGCAACATGTGATCAACTGCTCCCTGTGTGTTGCTACAAACATTTCTGTCTGGAAGTAGGCAGAACCAGCCTGCCTGTGTGGAAGTCAGTCACAGCAAGAATGAGGTTCACACTTTTAGCTAATTAATCTAGTTGGTTGTCTATTTTCCAGAATCATGGAGAGCGAGATTGAAACAGAGGTCTCTTCTGCAGTGGGGTTCTTTCTTTCAGAGACTGTGCTGACCGTTACTTGCAACGACACAGCAGTTTTTAGTGTTGGTACCATCGTCTTTGTACATGCACAATGGGACACTGCAGGGCAAACAGCTAATGATTGATTCATTATATCAGCCACTCTATTCATACCAATTTCCCATTCTCTGTGTGCACAGAGGCTCTGTCCTGTGTTTTATCTTGGCATATTTCTGTATTAAAATAAAGAATTAGTGTCTTTTCCCAACTTCAGAACATTCCACAGTCCCACGAACAGCTATGGCTAGGAGCAGCTGCTCCAACCTCTGGGTTAATACATTGCATCAAATGTTTACACTTTGATATGTTTCCACAAAAGAAAGGGAATTAATTGTGTGTATTGGCCAGTTCATTAGGGATATACCCAGGGAAAAGACTGATTATCTCTGAGAATTAACAATTTAGACTGAAAATGTTTACTCTGAGGCATATCCTCACAAATCTCTCATTCAAAAATGCCAGAACCTGTATTTAAGTTGAGATGCATCCTATATTGAGTTGGAGTTTATAGCTAAGCAGGGAAGAGTGTTGTGTATTTAATATTTCAGTGGTATCTGTTATATTGTAAATATATTGTTTTATCAAGCATTCTTGTTCATTTAAATCATTAAGGATTATATGTAAAAGTATATGAATATGACACCACCACGTCAGATGTTCTCCTCTCGCTTGAAGTAAAAATGAAACTAAGACATGCAAAAAAAAATGACAGAGTCACTGCAGAGGCTACCTTTCTCCTATCTGTCTGCAGGGAATAACATCAGCACTGGCCCTGCTGGGAGGGAACAGATCGAAGGATGTGAGAATATATTGGGGCAGGAACCAGATCATCCATGTTTGCCCAGACTGCCACATTCTCACCTCATAGCCACGATATTAAAAGTCAGACTTGAAAAGGTGTCAGCTGACATGAAGTCTTCGAAGGGCTTATTTTCCACATTCTGGTGCTAATTATCTCAGATATAGAAACCACAGTATTTAGTGTTTAAACTTAAGCTGTTGCATTATTGCTTCCGTGTGAGTTTCTGATTCTAAGTTTGGTTGAGTTTCTCGCCTGAGTTCTGAGGACCAGCACAGGGGGATAGGAACAAGTGCAGAGAGACAGAGGGGTGTAAAATGAGTGTAGAAGCAAAAAGTAGTAAGGTGAAAAGTAAAAGTGGCAGGCAGGCAAATCCAGGGCAAAAATCAAAAAGGGCCACTTTTCAACATAATTGTATAAGGGCTAAGAGTGTTGTAAAAACAAGCCTGAAGGCTTTGTGTGTCAATGTGAGGAGCATTCGTAACAAGGTGGATGAATTGAATGTGCAGATAGTTATTAATGAATATGATATAGTTGGGATCACAGAGACATGGCTCCAGGGTGACCAAGGATGGGAGCTCAACATCCAGGGATATTCAATATTCAGGAGGGATAGACAGGAAAGAAAAGGAGGTGGGGTAGCATTGCTGGTTAGAGAGGAGATTAATGCAATAGAAAGGAAGGACATTAGCCTGGAGGATGTGGAATCGATATGGGTAGAGCTGCATAACACTAAAGGGCAGAAAACGCTGGTGAGAGTTGTGTACAGGCCACCTAACAGTAGTAGTGAGGTTGGGGATGGCATTAAACAGGAAATTAGAAATGCGTGCATTAAAGGAACAGTAGTTATAATGGGTGACTTCAATCTACATATAGATTGGGTGAACCAAACTGGTAAGGGTGCTGAGGAAGAGGATTTCTTGGAATGTATGCGGGATGGTTTTCTGAACCAACATGTCGAGGAACCAACTAGAGAGCAGGCCATTCTAGATTGGGTATTGAGCAATGAGGAAGGGTTAGTTAGCAATCTTGTCGTGAGAGGCCCCTTGGGTAAGAGTGACCATAATATGGTGGAATTCTTCATTAAGATGGAGAGTGACTTAGTTAATTCAGAAACAAAGGTTTTGAACTTAAAGAAGGGTAACTTTGAAAGTATGAGATGTGAATTAGCTAAGATAGACTGGCAAATGATACTTAAAGGGTTGACGGTGGATATTCAATGGCAAGCATTTAAAGATCGCATGGATGAACTACAACAAGTGTTCATCCCAGTTTGGCAAAAGAATAAACCAGGGAAGGTAGTGCACCTATGGCTGACAAGGGAAATTAGGGATAGTATCAATTCCAAAGAAGAAACATACAAATTAGCCAGAAAAAGCGGTACACCAGAGTCCAGCAGAGGAGGACAAAGGGCTTAATTAGGAAAGGGAAAAAAGATTGTGAGAGAAAGCTGACAGGGAACATAAAAACTGACTGTAAAAGCTTTTATAGATATATGAAAAGAAAAAGATTGGTTAAGACAAATATAGGCCCCTTACAGTCAGAAACAGGTGAATTGATCATGGGGAACAAGGACATGGCAGACCAATTGAATAACTACTTTGGTTCTGTCTTCACTAAGGAGGACATGAATAATCTTCTGGAAATAGTAGGGGACCGAGGGTCTAGTGAGATGGAGGAACTGAGGGAAAAGTAGGGAAGTGGTGTTAGGTAAATTGAAGGGATTAAAGGCAGATAAATCCCCAGGGCCAGATGGTCTGCATCCCAGAGTGCTTAAGGAAGTAGCCCAAGAAATAGTGGATGCATTAGGGATAATTTTTCAAAACTCTTTAGATTCTGGGTTAGTTCCTGAGGATTGGAGGGTGGCTAATGTAACCCCACTTTTTAAAAAAGGAGTGAGAAAGAAACCGGGGAATTATAGACCGGTTAGCCTGACATCGGTGATAAGGAAAATGCTAGAGTCAGTTATCAAAGGTGTGATACATTTGGAAAGGTGAAATCATTGGACAAATTCAGCATTGATTTGTGAAAGGAAAATCATGTCTGATGAATCTTATAGAATTTTTTGAAGATGTAACTAGTAAAGTGGATAGGGGAGAACCAGTGGATGTGGTATACTTGGATTTTCAAAAGGCTTTTGACAAGGTCCCACATAGGAGATTAGTGTGCAAACTTAAACCACACAGTATTGGGGGTATGGTATTGATGTGGATAGAGAACTGGTTGGCAAACAGGAAACAAAGAGTGGGAATAAACGGGACCTTTTTAGAATGGCAGGCAGTGACTAGTGGGGTACCACAAGGCTCAGTGCTGGGACCCCAGTTGTTTACAATATATATTAATGATTTAGACGAGGGAATTAAATGCAGCATCTCCAAGTTTGCAGATGACACAAAGCTGGGCAGTGGTGTTAGCTGTGAGGAGGATGCTAAGAGGATGCAGGGTGACTTGGATAGGTTAGGTGAGTGGGCAAATTAATGGCAGATGCAATTTAATGTGGATAAATGTGAGGTTATCCATTTTGGTTGCAAGAACAGGAAAACAGATTAGTATCTGAATGGTGGCCGATTAGGAAAAGGGGAGGTGTAACGAGACCTGGGTGTCATTGTACACCAGTCATTGAAAGTGGGCATGCAGGTACAGCAGGCGGTGAAAAAGGCAAATGGTATGTTGGCATTCATAGCAAGAGGATTCAAGTACAGGAACAGGGAGGTTCTACTGCAGTTGTACAAGGCCTTGGTGAGACCGCACCTAGAATATTGTGTGCAGTTTTGGTCCCCTAATCTGAGGAAAGACATTCTTGCCATAGAAGGAGTACAGAGAAGGTTCACCAGATTGATTCTTGGATGGCAGGACTTTCATATGAAGAAAGACTGGATCGACTAGACTTATACTCGCTGGAATTTAGAAGATTGAGGGGGGGGGGGGATCTTATTGAAACATATAAAATTCTAAATGGATTGGACAGGCTAGCTGCAGGAAGATTGTTTCCGATGTTGGGGGAGTCCAGAATGAGGGGTCACAGCTTAAGGATAAAGGGGAAGCCTTTTAGGACCGAGATGAGGAAAAACTTCTTCACACAGAGAGTGGTGAATCTGTGGAATTCTCTGCCACAGGAAAAAGTTGAGGCCAGTTCATTGGCTATATTTAAGAGGGAGTTAGATATGGCCCTTGTGGCTAAAGGGATCGGGGGTATGGAGAGAAAGCAGGTACAGGGTTCTGAGTTGGATGATCAGCCATGATCATACTGAATGGCGGTGCAGGCTCGAAGGGCCGAATGGCCTACTCCTGCACCTATTTTCTATGTTTCTATGTGCCTGATTGCTGACTGTGTGGATTCACTATGGAATATAACAATAGATGTTAACTCATCTTGCAAAAGAGCATGGCTCTAAAGTTCAGATAATTGTTGGGGGGTGGAGGCTGGGTTGGTGGCAAGGGGAAGAACACGAAGATGTGGTAGAGTACGGAACATTGGTAACTACCTTACAAAGGATTTTCTAAGCTATCTGTCTAATTTCAATTGAACCAGATAAACCAACATCAACTTTGATGTTGGTTCGGCACAGCCAAGAAGGGCCAAAAGGCCTGTTTCTGTGCTGTAATGTTCTATGGTTCCATGGTTCTAAATACATCGTTTAAAATAAACAAAATATTGCATTGAAATTGTTCTTGTAACGCTAAATATTTTACAGTGGCCAGTGCCTTGCTTGAATGGTAATTTCCCTCACATATTATTCATTATTTATAGGTTATTGAATTGCCAAGGAGTCTGACCTTTCAGCAGAATTGCCCTGGCATTGGTGGAGGCTGCAGGTGGTATTAGAAGGCAGGTTTGGTCTGTCTTCAATTGGGTTGAGATGGTTGTTCTGTTTTAGAACCAGGGATGGTGATTTACCTCTGTTTCTCTGACAGGTCTGCCAGACCAACCCATCTTAGGCTATTATAGAACAGAGAACGAACGGTACAGCACAGGAAAAGGTCCTTCGGCTCACAATATTATGGTGAACTTATTACATTAGTAATCAAATACAATACCCAACTAATCCCTTTTGGCTACAAAATGTCCATATCATTCCATTTCCTGCATATTCATGTGCCTATCTTAGAGCTCCTAAACACCAGTATTGTATTCTCCTCCACAATCACCCCAGGCAGTGCATTCCAGGCATCCACAACTCTGTGCGTATATAAAAAACTACTTGCCCTGCACATCTCTGTTAAGCTTACTCTCTCTCCTTAAATGTAAGCCTTTTCTTATTAGACTGTTCAAACCTGGGTAAATAATAATGGCTGTCTATTTTACCTCCATCAGGTAGGAGGTACAGAAGCCTGAAGCCACACACTCAGCAATTCAGGAACAGCTTCTTCCCCTCTGCCATCCGATTCCTAAATGGACGTTGAATCTTTGAACACTATCTCACCTTTTTAAAAAATCTACAGTATTTCTGATTTTGCATGTTTTAAAAAAAATCTATTCAATATACGTAATTGATTTACTTGTTTATTTATTATTATTAAGTTTTTTTTTCTTTCTGCTAGATTATGTATTACATTGAACTGCTGCTGCTAAGTTAACAAATTTCACATCACATGCCGGTGATAATAAACCTGATTCTGATTCCGATGAAGCTAGTGTTTCATAAAGCTGCAAAAGAACTTCTCAACTCTTGAACTCAGTTTGCTGACTGATAAAGCCAAGCATGCCAAAAACCTTGTTTACCACCCTATCAACCTGTGTAGCCACCTTCAGGGAGCTATGGACTAGGATCCCAAAATCCCTCTGTATATCAACACTGTTAAAGGTTTTGTCATTTGCTTTGATTTCCCAAAGTCCAACACTTCACGTTTGAACCAGGCTAAACTCCATGCATATCCAAAAACAATCCTAACGGGATATCCCACTGTATTCTTTGCCAGTCGTCTATGCTGTTCTCAATACCACCAATCTTCATATCGTTTGCAAACTTACTAACTCATGCATTTATGTTTTCATTCACGCCATTTATAAATATCATAAACAGCAGAGGCCCCAGTACATATCCCTCCAGAACACTGCTAGTCACAGACTTCCAGCTGGAGTCAGTCCCTTCAACCACTACCCTTTGTCTTCTATGGACAAGCCAATTCTGAGTTCAAACGGCCAATTCACCATGGATCCCATGCATCTTCATCTTCTGGATGGGTCTCCCATGAGGGCCATCGTCAAACAGCATATAAAATCCATGTAGACAACATTCACAGCTCTATCGTCATCAATCACCTTTGTCAGCCCCACGAAAGCCCCATCAAGTTAGTAAGATACATTTTACCATGCACAAAGCTATGTTGACAATCCCTAATTAGTCCATGTGTTCTAAATGGTCATAAATCCTATCCCTAAGAATCATCTCCAGTAACTTCCCTACCACTGAAATGAGACTCACTAGTCCATAGTTTCTATAATTATTCTTGGTCTCCTTCCTGAACCATGGAACAACATTAGTTGCATACCAGACATCTAGGACCTTACCTGTGATTAGAGAGAGCACAAAGGTATTGGTCAAGGCCCTAGCAATCTCACCTCTTGCTTCTCTCTGTAACCTGGGCACATCCATCAGACCCTGGAGACTTATCCACTTCTCAAGATACTTCTGTATCTTGAAATGGCTTAGAAAATGATTATGCTTCGCAATCATCCCCCCACCCCCACCATCCTTCGTCTTGGTGAACACTGATGCAAAGTACTCATTTAGTACCTCATTCAGATCCTCCACCTCCTTCCTTAACTCGTCCTACCCTCTCTCTAGTTATCCTCTTGCTTTTGATGCAAGAATAGAATGTATGGGATTCTCTTTAATCCAACTTCCCAAGGACTTTCATGGCCCTTGCTGGCTGTCCTAATTCTCTTTGTGAGCTTTTTTTCTGGCTTCTTTATAATCCTGAAGGGCTCTTTTTGATTTTACCTTCCTCAATCTTACATGTGTTCCCTTCTCCTTCTTGATTAAATTCACCAACCCTTTCCATCGTCTTTCCTTCCTTACTGGAACGTATCCATCCTGTACTCTATGCATTTGGTCTTTAAACACCTTTCACCTGTCAGATGTAGACTTGCCCAAATCACCTGATCGCAATTAACTCTCCCTAGTTCCTGTTTAATATCCTTCGAATTTGCCCTGCTCTAATGTAATATTCTCCCGCAAGGTCCATACTTATCCTTATCTATAGCTATCTTAAAACTTAAGGAGTTTTGATCACTGTTCCCCAATTGTTCTCGTACTTAAAGGCCAGTCATCTGGCCAGATTTTTTACCTAACACCAGGTCTTTAAGAAATCCTTGTAATGAATTCTGCTCTATCTAAATCTTTTGCTCTAAGGAGGTTCTAAGGAAGTCTATATGAGAGAAATTGAAGTCACTGACTACCAGAAGCCTATTGTTTTTACACCTTTCCCTAATCTGCATGCATATCTATTCTTCAATGTACTGGTGGCTATTTGGGGATCTGTAGTATAATCCCATCAGAGTGATTGCACTCTTAATTTTTACTCGGTAGAAGCTTCTTCCATTATGTCTCCTCTGAGTGCAGAGTCCAGTGTCCATCTCTGCATCTGGTTTTGATGCTGCCTGCCTTTGGGATGCTCCTGTTCCCTTTGCTATCAAGAATAATTATCTGCCTCTGTGACTGTGTACTCAAAACATCTAGCCAGCTTCAGCTAGTACTGGATAATCTGGATCCCACATCTGAAGGAGTGGACCCCTCGTGAGTGCATTGTCATTAGTGGAGCAATCCTTGAACATTATGTTGAGGGGCTAAGTGCTGATCCAGGGTCTCCGTCTAATTTCTCCAGGTCAGCCCAAACTGGCAGCCGCAGAAGAATGCTGGAGCCATCATCACTGTGGAATTGAAGCCGAATGGGTGCTCTGACAAGGTGTTACTGAACATCTGGTGAGGCAGCCTGCCAAACAAAAAGTTGGCACTGAAGATCCCGCACTCATTCCTAACAGCTATGTTTATCCTCTGGGAAAGGCGGTTGTCAAACTGTTTGACATTTTCCAGTTACTTACTGTCAATGTCGATCTTCTTTGCTAGGTCTGAGGGCTGACTGGGAGCAGGCTGATAGAGAACTACTTCACCTGGTGATCAGGGCAATACTTGGGCTAATGCCAGCTTCAGAGAAGTAGTTAAGAGCTATTATGTCCCTTTTTAAGTGTGCTATTCCAGCACAATCATATGTCTACTTAAGTCTGATTATCTTTATCATTGTTACCGTGCTTCTATGATGTGGGAAGATGGGGCGCCTCGTACAACACTGATGCATAGGTAATACACTGTAAAACACTAATAACTCTCCATATCTTGCAAGTCCCCTCTCAGTGTGGACAGACATCAAGGAGGAAAATTACAATCATCTTCTGTATGCCAGCACCCCATGAGGAAAAGATGGTATGATAACCAAAGCATAAAGCTCATTGTCTATAGCCAGCTCTGATCCTTCTGCTTCGAAAACTTTGTCTATTGCAGCAGATATCTCCAAATGCTGAAAAAATGCCACCAGCATACTTACTGAAAAATCATCCAAATTCCCTAGAAGGATAAGTGAACCAATATCAGTGTCCTCACCCTGGCAAAAGTGCCAATACTGAGGTTGGAATTGCATTCCATTTCCTTCAAGAGGCAGGCCTTGTCATTCACAAGCTGACACCAAACTGCACAACTTCATTTCAAGCTTGAACATGGTCATAAATTGTCGGGTGCACGAGGGAATATGTGAGAATATTTTTACAGCTCCAGTGCCTCATTCAGATATTTTCCTATAACTGCTTATGCTGAAAGTGGAGTGCTTGGAATGCCTGGAGCCCTTGCAACAGGAGCCTGCAAAATACTGGCATAAATGGGAAAAGGAGTACTCCCTTTCAAACACCTCCTGTACATCTCCGGCAAAATTTGTGGCTCTCATGGTCTGAGCAGCTACCTTAGAGTCCACAAAACTGGAGGGGAAGGAAATCAAAAGGCAAAAGGCTAAAGGCCAGGCAAAAGGGAAAATGCAAAAGGGAAAAGGTAAGGGAAAAGGTAAAAGGCAAGGCTAAAGGCAAATGGCTAGGTAAAAGGCAAGAGGCAAAAGGCAGGGCAAAAGACAAAATGGGAATAGAAGAAGGAAGACATGCAAGTTAATGAAGTAATTGATAATGCCACCTCACAGCACCTTATTCAATTGGATGGCTGAAAATTGCTGCTAGTGTTTGTGTGCTGGTCAGATGGCAGGTTACAATCCTTTGTGTTGAGAGATTGACATGCACTTTATAACTACATTCATTAACTGTTCAAACCAGAATGAACCAAACCTTGATGCCCGTCTGTCCTATTGTCTAGTTGTGGTCTGACTTTGCTTTCGAAACAGTGATTCTCCATGATAATTTTAGCACAAGGGTGGGCCAAATGTTTCAAATATTTTTAAAGCCAGACAAAATTATTTTACCATCACTGACCCTGTTGTGTATCAGTCAGTAATTTTAAAATTTGCATACCTGAGGCTTATGAATGCTACCATTCGAGAAAAAATTGCTTTATGAATCTGCATTCCTGTCAAATAAATCCAATCAAGCCACTGTTACAGTGAAGTCCGAGGTCAGCTCAGGTAGTCCATAGACCAGTTCCTTCTTCACAATGGGTGAGGTAAGATTGTATTTTGTGCAGTATCTGAGGTAACCCTGAATCATATTCCTAGCTCTAATTAATGCAACTGAACATTTGTTATGGTCATAAACTTTAAATCCCTCAGTGTTATTATTTTGGAGGACCTGTCCTGGGCCCAGCACCTAAGTGCAATTAGGAAGAAAGTGCAGCAGTCCTCTACTTCCTTCGGAGTTGGCAAATATTCAGCATGAGGCATGATATCTAAAACTTTGACAAACTTCTATAGATGTGTAGTGGAGAGTATATTGACTGTCTGCATTACAGCCTGGTATTGAGACGCAAATGCCCTTGATTGGAAACTCCTACAAAAGGTAACGGACACAGCCTTGTCCATCACGGGTAAAGTCTCCACACCATTAAGTGCATCTACATTGAACATTGTCGCAGGAAAGCAGCATTCAACATCAGGGATCTCCACCACAGAGGACATGCTCTCTTCTTGGTACTGTCATTGGGAAGAAGCCATAGGAGCCTCAGGACTCTCACCACCAAGTTCAGGAGCAGTTATTACCCCTCAACCATCAGGCACTTGAACCAAAGGGGATAACTTCACTCAGCTTCACTTGCCCATCTTTGAAACGTTCCCACAACTTATGGACTCACTTTCAAGGACTCTTCATCTCATGTTTCTGATATTTATTGCTTATTTATTTATTATTATTGGGGTTTTTTTGTCTTTGCACCATTTGTTGTCTTTTCCACATTGGTTGAATGCCCAAGTTGTTACTGTCTCTCATTGATTCTATTAATACTCTATTATGGACTTATGAAGATTGCCTGCAAGAAACATTTATATACCTTGCCAATGAATTGACTTTGAACTTTATTTTGTAGTTACTGACGAAAACATATCAGAGTCAATGACGTGGAAGTATTTATGACTGCCTTCAAAATTATTTGAAGCATTTTGTATGTCCCTGATCTAAATATTCTGCATTGAATCACTATGTTCTTAATATTAAGTGAGTCAGGATTTTCTCTGTTTTATTTTTAAATACAACTAAGACTATCTGTAAATATGCCAAACTTGTTCTCAATTCAGCAGCCACTGCAACTAACCTACTTTACCTCTCGAGCTGCCAGTACTTCTGCTTTGGAATCAAAGTTCCAAGCTGTGACTGTAGCTCATCGGGAACTCTGAACAGCATGCAATTATTGTATCTTAGAGCAAAAATAGAACATTTGCATGTTAATGAAATTATTGGAATACTGAGATTTATTTAATTTCAAAAATCTTTAATGCATACCATAAGATCTTATTATAAAATTGCTTCACTTAAGAAAATTTCCATTTTTATTTGGCAACTAAGATGTGTAAGTACAGAGCAGTACTATGATTAAAGTGACAAACTCTGTGTGAGTGATAGAATAGTGGAGGGGGTGGTGATGGGAATGTGGGGAGTTTTGGCATGGATTGAGTGCAAATGTGTGCCCGATGGTTGGCATAGACTTTGATGAACTGCAGGGCCTGTTTCTGCATTATATTTGTGAAAAGTGAACATTTTGTCCAATAGAGGAGTTAAATTAATTTGTTCAATTAAGGAAATAACTTAATGCAATATGCTCCTGAGGAAAGAGGTTGGTGCCATCTCCACTGCTGGTAAACTACACTTGACTATACTTACTAACTGTATAAATTCAGTGCAGCCACTGCATAAGTCCATTGTGGATAATACTTTCATTCAGTATAAATAAATGTTGATTCTCTATAGATTTACTCCCACTATTAACTTCTCATGTTTGTCAAGTTTAGTCAGTAGTGGAGGGCTTCAGCTAATTGCATTGTCAGATGGCCAACTCACCTCAGTTAGAAGTTCCTAGTACTGATGCTGAATTGTGATGTGAAATTGTGTAAAAGCTTTTGTTCTGCTGTGGTTGGGCTATAAGTTTGTGTGCAGATTTGTCAGAACTTCAGAGCAGGCTATATACAAGTGCACAAGGCAATGTCACCACTGGCCCGAGACAGCCATTTATTGTTTTCTACTAAAGTTGCAGGCCAGAATCTTTGTGATGTAAATGAGTGCAGTTCCTTTTGTCTACAAACCCCCATCCACTGGTCCTTTATGCCCCTTGCGACTCTGCTCCTCAATCATGCCCCAGTGCTGATCTCTTCTGTTGTCAAGTTTAGGTAGGCTGCCCCTTGCTGCCTGATGCACCATCAATAACTCTCGGAGACGGGAGGCAAACGATAGGCTTTTATTAGCAGCAAAAGAGACCACAACATCTTGGAGACTGAGGGATGAGCAGTGCCTCCAATTGCCTTTATACAGGGGTCTGTGGGAGGAGCCACAGGAGCAGTCAGCAGAGGGGCATGTCCAGACAGGTATACAGAGTTTACCACACTGCCTACAACTGACACTGGGCAGCGAAGCTCAGCAAGGATAATAATTCTTAAATTGTGACATTCCTGCTTGTTTGCCAAGATGTTTCACGATGCTGTGGTAAAGCATCTGCAAGTAGTTAAGTGGAGAATTCACACAAAGTACGTACATGTGTTTTCTAGGTTTGCAGGAAGGGACTCTGTCAACCATTTTGGGTATGTGCTTTGATTAGGTTGGAGATCCACTTTTAATCTGACATTGCCCTAACCTAAGGTGGTTTTGTTAAATCCGAGGAGGTGATCTGATATAAATCATCAGTGTTCAGACAGAGTGAGACTGTAAAGCTTCCAGCATGAAGTTACCAAGTTAAGGTTGCTAATATGGGATGTAGCGGTTGATTGTGTTTGCATTAATATTTAGTGCAGCGGATTGACTTTTAGTTTGCAAAGTAAATCAGGCCCAGAAATTCAATGGCACTCGGAAGGGTATATTAAATGGGCAGAATGTGGCATCCCAATGAATGTTTTATTCAAGGGCCAGTTACTGTACTGGAGGATTCTCCAGTGCACAAGGCACAATGTATTGCAGAAGAACACTTGCACTCTTTGTGCTTAAGGGCTTTTCCTTCATGTATTAAGCTCTAATCAACCCTTATAGTTCCCTCTGCTTGGACCTAAACTTCCAATTTGAGACTAAACAAAAGCACTTTCAAGGTTAATGCAAGATTCTGAAGTATTGTGGTCATTGTATTCTAGGAGCCCCTTTACAACAACATGAAAGGCTGTATCCAGATTAGGCAGATTTTCATTCCTTTGAACTGTAAGTAACCTAGACAGAAATCCTGGACACATTCTCAGATGGCAGAAGGTAACTGTAGCCCTGCAGCAGCCAGCAAATCCGTCCCTCCAGTCTCCTGAAAGCTCATTTTTATGTTTGTACTGTACACAGGTTGGGCATTTGTAACATGCAGACAACTTGCAGGTTCAGGATCCTTTCATGTTGCACAGTACTAAATCTAAAATAGCCTGCATCCCAGTCAGTTCTTCAATATACCAGAAATCTATCTTGCGTATGTTCCAATAACTTATTCGCTGTATCTTGGGTACTAAATTATTTGCTCAGCCTATATGTAGATTGAAATGGCCATAATTACTGTTTTGTCATTGTTACTTGTGTAATGGGTGAAAATCAGAGATTAGAGCAGTAGATGGTGAGAGCCTCTATTCAGTCACAGTACTTTCAGAGGAGATCAGCAGGGAGAATTTTGCCAAGGAGTAATAAGATACTTTGCACTATATATTTTGGATACAATGATAACATCTGACATGTGATTGACAGCTCATTGGATGTAATTATGGCCATTCCTTGTCTGGCTTGATGGACAGCAATCCATGGTGAATCCTTATACCTCTTGGAGATCCATGTTAAAATAGTGCTGGCCACTGACTTCACAAATGAACCCCTACTGTGCTGCCCAGTCATACTTTATTTGCTTCCTACTGATAGCTTTTCTCAGTGATCTAATAAACTTCACATCCCTTTATACTATATTAATCCATCATTTCTCTTCTCCATTATCACAACACTGTCTTGAAGCTTCAATGTATCTATCAATGGAGTAATGTGGATTCCTGCTAACTTGATCCTTTATCCTGTCTGTTTCAACATAGCCTTCTATGTTCACTGTACCTTTGGCCAAATATGCCAGACTGCCTCACTGCCTGGTTCCATCTGTTGTCTATCCCAGCACTATAGAAAAAAGTATCCATGTGCATATTCCTATTCAAGGTCAGGATTTCTGTCACATGTATTTCATTCTTAATGTGTACACTGCGAACCAATGATGTCAAGTGGTTGCTGTCTGGGTAAACACTATGCACTTCCATTTTAATCAACAATGATCTTTGATCACATAGGTGTATCCTGGGGATTTCAATGGCTATTAGTTCTTGCAATATTACCAAAAACAATACTTCGTGATATCAACATAGGATACAGTAGAAATGGGTTAAAGGCTGGAGCTTGCTAAATATCAATGGTTCCTATTAACACAAACTTTGAGCATGTCTCCTTCGCTTATCCATATCAAAACAAATCTTAGATTTCCTCATTTTTACCATGTCCTACATCATAACTTCTAATCAGAGTTTGGGAGACACTTTTATTTTTGGTCACTTTTTCCTAATTAGGTCCATCGAAATTGATTCTAGATCTCACAACAATCTGCCAAGCGAAGATTTTTCTAACAGTTTTGACACCATCCCTTTGTTTTAGCACTTCCACATTTCCTTTTCATTTTTACCCATTCTTTCTAAATGTCCTATTTCCTGGAGTTATTGTTCCCCAACTTCTCCCATGTTTTGGTCATGACAATATGTTCATACACATATATATGACAATCTATGCCCTTAATTATAGAACATAGAACATTGCAGCACAGTGCATGCCCTTTGTGTGGTCTTCCTCCCTCCATTTTTCTATGATCCATGTGCCTATCTCAGAGTTTTTCAAAACCCTTATCATATCTGTCTTTACCATCATCCTTGTCAGGTCATTCCACGCACCTATCACTCTCAATGGGAAAAAAAAACTTATCTCTGACATTTGCCCTATACTTTCCTCAATCACCTTGAAATTTCATGCTCTTTCATTAGCCAGTTCTGCTCTGCGAAAGTCTCTGGCTATCCACTCGATCTATGCCCCTTATTATCATGTACACCACTATCAAGTGACCTCTTCTCCTCCTTTTCTCCAAACAGAAAAACCCTAACTTAGTCAACCTATCCTCATAAGTCTTTCAAGCAGTGTGGTCATAAATATCCTCTACATTCTCTCTAAAGCTTCCACATCCTTCCAATAATGAGCCAACAGGAACTGGACATAAGATTCTAAATATGGCCTAACCAGGATTTTATAGAGCTGAAACATTACCTTGCATCTCTTAAATTCAATCCCACAACAAATGAAGGCCAGCACATCATAAGCCTTCTTACAACCATATCAACTTGTGCATCAACTTTGAGGGATCTATGGACGTAGACCCAGAGATCTCTCTGTTCCTCCACACTGTCAATAATCCTGCTATTAACCCTGTAATTCAACCTTCCAAAGTGAATCATTCACACTTTTCCAGACTGAACACCATCTGCCACTTCTCAGTCCAGCTCTGCATTCTGTCAACGTTCTGTTGTAACCTTCGACAACCTTCTATAACTGCAGCAACCTTCCTGTCATCTGCAAACTTACTAACCCACCCTTCCACTTCCTCATCCAAGTCATTTTAACAAAGAGCAGTGTCCCTGAACAGATTCCTAAGGAAAAACACTGGACACTGACCTCTGAGCAGAATATGCTCCATCTACTCCCACCTTCAGTCTTCTACGGGCAAGCCAATTCTGTATCCACACTACCAAGTTTCCTTGATCACACGCCCCCTGAATTTCTGAATGGGCCCACTACAAGGAACCTTACCAAATGCATTACTAAAATCCATATACACCACATCTATTGCTCTGTCCTTGTCAATGTGCTTTGTCATTATTCAGAGAATTCAATCAGGCTCATGAGGTATGACATGCCCATCACAAAACCGTGCTGACTATCCCTAATCAGACTATGTTTCTCCAAATGCTTGCAAGTACGCTGTCTAAGAATACCCTCCAATATTTTGCCCACCAAAGTAAGACTCACTGATCTACAATTCCCACAATTATCTCTACACCTTTTCTTGAACAAAGGAATTACATTTTCCATGCTCCAATTATCTGGTACTACTTCTGTGGCCAGTGAGGACATGAAGATCATTCCCAAAGGTACAGGAAGCTCTTCCCTTGTTTCCTGTAGTAACTTGAGATATATCCCATCTGGCCCCAGGGATTTTCTAAGTTTTTCAAAAATTCCAGCATACCCTCTACCTTAATTTCAACATGCTCCAACACATTAACCTATTCTATGCTGACCTCATATTCATCAAGTTTCCTCTCACTACTGAATACTGAAGCAAAGTATTCAATGAGGACCACCACTACCTCCTTCAACTCCACGCAAGTTTCCTCTTCAATTTCTAATTGGTCCTACCCTCACATTAATTATCCTTCTATTTTTCACTAAGTGTAGAACTCTTTGGGGGTTTCCACAATCCTACTTGCCAAGGCCTTCACATGCCCTCTTCTAGCTCTCCTAAATCCATTCCTCAGCTACCTTGTACCACTCAGGAGCCCTATCTGATCCTTGCTTCTTAAACTTTAAGTAATTTCAATTATCATTCATTCATACATGAATATAGCCAAAAGAAACAGCATTCCTCCTGGGCCAAGGCGCAAAACACATTCCTAACAGCACACAGCAAACTGCACAAAAGCAGAAATGGTTACAATAGCAGACAGACATACAGTCACAAGGAATAAAAAGTATTATAGTCTAAGTCCCTGAGTGGCATGGCCTGGAGTCTGAATGTAAGTTGTCCTGGTCCTGTTTGTTCTTCCACCGAAAACACAGGAGAGCAGCACCAAGTGAACACTGGAGGACAGCACTGACAGGAGAGGCAGCTCCCAACCGGGTACAGATTCCACACACCTCACATCTGCTCTCTCCCACACTGCTTCCGCCCCGTGGCTTGTGTGCCTAATCCTCGCCACAACCGAGGAAATGCAGCTCCCCCGCCGTCAATCTCGCCTCTGAACTAGTGAACCGGATTTGCAGTATACTACATTACCAATGTCCAACAGGGTCTTGCAATCACAATAAAACTGTCCAGGACAATCACTATGCACCTCCTCGACATAACTACACCTACGATTGGATTCGAAGTAGCCGTTGCGTCCGAGCAAGCCAGCATCTTACCAGCAAGCTTCTTTCTTCCTCTTCACTAGATGTTGCACATTTTTTATCAACCATGTTTCCATTACCCTGCCATTCTTTCCCTTCCTCAACGGGACATAATTATCCAGAGCCCCATGCAAGGGCTCCCTGAACAACCTCCATATTTCTTCATCCTTATTGTGGATTCAATGTGCATTCAGACATGGTGCCTTTCAATTTCATCTTTTACCATTTTCGCCACTCTGACTGTTTTTGCACATGTCCTTATTTCCACTACCTGTTTACTTTTCTTATTACATTTCTGACTCCCACTTCTAGGGTTGTTTCTCTCCCTCTTGGTTCTCCTCTCAGTTTCACATCACCCTTCCCAATTACCAGGGAACACACCATTGTAAGGATAGTCCCAGTTTTGTTGAGTATAACCCATTGATATGTACAGGTCACAACTGTCTCCAAAGTTTAAAGTTTTCCCTCATGCACTATTTCTCAACTCATGCATTCATTTATTCTGTCTTCTTTCTGTTTTTGTTAGCACTGGGAGTAACCCTAAGATTATTTCCTTTCAGCTATGTATGTGTGTGTGTGTATATATATATGTCTTTTCACCTCCCCATCACCTTCCACTTTAATTGATAACGCCTGTCGGTCAGAATTCTTTATTTTTTTAATCCTCTCGGCAGCAGTTCAGTGAGCTTCTTGATCCTAGGACCTAGAAGGTAACATACTACTAAACAGGGACTCTTCAGAGACAGATGCACCTAGCTTCTCCCCAAGTCAAATTTAGCAGCTCTCTCTTTTTCATCCTCATCTGTATGGCTGCCACACTCCCAGTTCTGGTTGCATTCCCCAGGGGACCATTCCCCTCACCACAATTCAAATCTGTACATGAGACAGGCAGACTCATGGGGACTCCTGGATGACCTATCTGCTCCTTTCCAATTTACCTGCTGGTCTGTACGCTCTCTTACAGCTCTATCAGTAGCTGATGATGAGGTCACGCCATTGAAGTGAATATATTTAACATAATTTCCTGTTCTTTTGTTTAAAAAGTTATAAAATAAATATGGGGAAACAGCAGCACTGCAGAGTTGGAAGGTTGGAACTGATTTCAGTATTTACTTAAATGCATGTCCAGATTTGGACTAAGTTGAGAGAACAGTATTTTGTCATGTAATGGGTTTTAGAATCAATCATATAGGACTTGGGCTTACCAAATAGACATCAGCCATCAAGGAACCATTCACACTAAGCCTGCACTTTTTTTCCCTCATCAGCTCCTCATTCCCATCAACTCTACCCCACCCCTTCCAATTTCTACAACAATGTTTTACTAACCAAATACATACTAGGTGCTCTTCATAGAGGGCAATTAACCTACCAACCCACACATCTTTAGGATATGGGAGAAAACTGGAGCACCTGAAAGACACCTGTGAAGTCACATGGAGAAGAGGCAAACTCCAGGCGGAGAGCAGGTCAGGGTTGAAGCCAGGTCAATAAGCTGAGGCAGCAGCTGTACTAACTATGGCACTCTGCCATCTTGTGCTGGCAAATTACTTCGTATGAATTATACAACAATGGTCAAACCAAAGCTGTTTATGGTTTTCCGAAATGCCTGCATCAAAAATTAATTGATGGTTCTCACACCCTTTGGTGAGATCTGCCAAAATTCTCTAATCAACCGTTTAGACAATAACTGGACACAGTTTTGTGCAGATGTTAATTGTTTCTTCAGGTTTGCCCTTGCCTTGTGGTTATTTTCAATTTTTTTGTGGTATTTTGCCTAAATAGTGAGCTGATAAAAGTACCTAATGTAAGGTGATATTCCCCCAAAGGTGCCTGGCATCTGAATGTTCAGGGGCAAGTTACTATTCAGATACTCAGTGTCTTTGATACAAGGCCAATTTTATTCCACACAATTCCTCATGACTTATGTATGCTGGTATTCTACTGTGGGTAGGGTTGAGGCTATAGGGGGAAAAAAGTGGGCCCTGCTTTCCCTCCACCTGTTGTGCCTGCTTTGAGATGCAGACCCTTTTCTTGGCCCTGAACAAATAATTGGAGTGTTTAACCATATTCATTTTTCACATAATGAAAATTAGATTAAAAATTACTCTTGGCAGTAACAGCAAGCCAACACTTCACTAGTTCACCTGACTTTCAGAAAGTCAAAATAAATCAATTAATGCCATCTGTTATTCTGAATGTTGGAATCAGACCATTTAATTTGACATTTAAATATACTTAACTGTTCCAGGGGAGTTTTACTTTCAAGCTTGAAGACAAAGTTGCAAGAGCTTTTAATCTGGTGGAGAATCAGTCACAGAGTGAGAGAGAAAGACAGAAATAAAGCCATTGGCTCAATTAACATGTTCTGGGAGCAAGAACTACTTCCTGCTGGGAAGTAAATTTCTGTTCTTCAGCCTTTCCCTCCTTGAGATCCTCCAACTGGTGCAATGGATAGGACTACAGCAAAAACTAATGCCATTCAAACCAGCTTAGACAAAGAAAACAGGATGCAACACGGTCAGAGCCAGAAACCAGAGGTGGCTCATTAGATTACCCTGGAATCTCTTGGCATTTCTCTATTACAGGCCTGAGAATTCGAGGAGCATTTTATTGCCTCATTATCAGAAATACCTACAGAAAGGTGAAGCAATTAACATCAGCAGGGCCCAATGAGACTTAATTTCTTACACAAAATACACATCCCAGCTTGGTTGCTAGAACAAGTGAGATTTCTGATCCAGATGATGGTTAGCACAAGTCTCACTTCAGATATTTGAGTACATAATTAGGATATTCATATACAATACTGAGGGAGTGCAGCTTTGTTGGCAAGTTACATATTAATTTCTGATCAACCTGAAACATTAATCAAATATCTCATTATGCAGATGCTGCCTACTTTTCTAATTGTTTCTAGAATTTTCTGCTTTGTTTATTTTGATAAGATCCAAATGAAGCGCAGTGTCCCTCCTTAAAAAATTCAGTGGCACAACTTCAGGGTGATTAAGTGGAGCTGCCAGCCAGGCTAATCTTTGTCAGCCTACATCACTTAAAACTGTGGGTCATCTTGTCTTAATCATTGCTGTTTGTGAAAATTTAATGCACATAGATTGGCTGGTCCATTACCCTTCACTGAAACAGTACTTCATTGAATGGAAAGTTCTACAGGACATCCCAAAGCATGAAATATTTTCCATAAATATAAAAATGTTTTGTATTGGAAATTCAATTATAGGAATAAATACAATACTGGGGGGGAAATAGCAATCGTACAGAAAGGAATCGAGCAATATGTGGACCAAGTATTAATCCACTCTTGCATTGCACTGACTATGGCATATTGACCATGTTTATTAATTTATTTTATGAGTAAGATGATATGCAACTTCATTTGTTAATTCATGATATATTCAATAATATCAAAAAATCATCAAATAGAAGTTGACAATATTGTGTACCTGTGTCTGCCTTTGTGTGCCTGTGTGTCTCTCCATTAGTGTCCTTCAGCACCTCCATATTTGTGTGTGTGTGTGTGTGTCTCTCTCTCTCTCTCTAAGTTGGTGATGGTTCCTGCCTTTGACTTTTGTCAGTGCCTTTCTACGTGTATTTCTGTGTCTGTGTCAGGTTTTGTAGATGAACCCATGTATGTACCTGAGCATATTTCTGGCCTGTGCATGTACATGTATTTCTATAATTTTGTATTTCTCTGTGTGTTTCTGTTTCAGTATGTGTCTGAGAGTCTGTATCTGTGTTGCTGTTATTACATAGATAGATAGATAGATAGATACTTTATTCATCCCCATGGGGAAATTCAACTTTTTTTCCAATGTCCCATACACTTGTTGTAGCAAAACTAATTACATACAATACTTAACTCAGTAAAAAATATGATATGCATCTAAATCACTATCTCAAAAAGCATTCATAATAGCTTTTAAAAAGTTCTTAAGTCCTGGCGGTTGAATTGTAAAGCCTAATGGCATTGGGGAGTATTGACCTCTTCATCCTGTCTGAGGAGCATTGCATCGACAGTAACCTGTCGCTGAAACTGCTTCTCTGTCTCTGGATGGTGCTATGTAGAGGATGTTCAGAGTTTTCCATAATTGACCGTAGCCTACTCAGCGCCCTTCGCTCAGCTACCGATGTTAAACTCTCCAGTACTTTGCCCACGACAGAGCCCGCCTTCCTTACCAGCTTATTAAGACGTGAGGCGTCCCTCTTCTTAATGCTTCCTCCCCAACACGCCACCACAAAGAAGAGGGCGCTCTCCACAACTGACCTATAGAACATCTTCAGCATCTCACTACAGACATTGAATTACGCCAACCTTCTAAGGAAGTTCCTGTTTCATGTATTTCTGCATCTGTGCTTTTGCATGTTGCTTTGTCTGTATGTTACTCTGACTGTTTCTTATGTGTGTGAATATCCGTGTGTGCCTCTGTGTATGTGGTTCTGCATCTTGTTGCTTTCTCTCTGCATTTCTATGCCTCTGAGTTGGTGCGTGGTTCTGTGTGTGTGTGTGGTTTTGTATGAATGTCTCTATATGTGTCTCTGTTTGTTGTAAACACGATTGTTTCTGAATTTGTGTGATTCTGTAACTGGTTTTCTCTTTCTGTGTGTTTCTGCCTCTGTACTTGTTTCTGTGTTTTTGAGTTTCTCTGTCCCTGTACATCTGTGCTTGTGTTTGTTTCTGTCGATGTCTTTGTCTGTGCACATCTTTGACTCTTTGTTTCCATGACTGTTTCTATGTCTGTGCATTTTTAAGGTTTTATGTTTCTGCGTCTCTATATTTCTGTCTCTGAGCTTGTATCTTTGTCTTGGTGGGTATTTATGCACAGAAACAAGTACAACAGCAGGAACCCCTGGACACTTCTCTAACTCACTCAGTCAGGGCCACAATATGTGGGCAACCAATTAAAACTCTGCCATTCCCCATTTTTCCATACACCCCAGCTCACACCTGTCAATAACAGTAGATCAAAGGTTATGTTCATTCCATGTGCTTCCCAGTCAGTTTCAGTACTCTTTAGCTCTTGCCCTACAATCTGCCCAATTTGGAAATGAGGAGAATATCTGTTTCACACTCACTGTTGGCGATGTTGCCTCGTCCTGCAACTTCCCTGCAGCAATTTGGCACTCATTGTTGTGACGTAATATTTGGTATTACACAGAAATAAGATGAACCAAATATGACATTCAAAGAAATGGGAAGAAAAACACCTCCCCGAAATCACTGTTGAATGCCACAAGCAACACACACAAAATGCCGGTGGAACGCAGCTGGCCAGGCAGCACTTATAGGAAGAAGTACAGTCGACGTTTCGGGCCGAGACCCTTCGTCAGGACTAACTGAAAGAAAAGACAGTAAGAGATTTGAAAGTGGGAGGGGAGGGGGAGATCCGAAATGATAAGAGAAGACAGGAGGGGGAGGGATGAAGCTAAGAGCTGTAAAGTTGATTGGCAAAAGGGATACAAAGCTGGAGAAGGGAGAGGATCATGGGATGGGAGGCCTAGGGAGAAAGAAAGGGGGAGGGGAGCACCAGAGGGAGATGGAGAGCAGGCAAGATGTGATTGTGGGAGGGGCAGAGGGAGAAAAAAGTGAGAGAGAAAAGAAAGAAAGAAAAGGGGAAAAATAATAAATGAATGAATGAATGAATAAGGGATGGGGTAAGAAGGGGAGGAGGGGCATTAATGTAAGTTTGAGAAATCAATGTTCATGCCATCAGGTTGGAGGCTACCCAGACGGAATATAAAGTGTTGTTCCTCCAACCTGAGTGTGGCTTCATCTTGACAGTAGAGGAGGCCATGGATAGACATATCAGAATGGGAATGGGACGTGGAATTAAAATGTGTGGCCACTGGGAGATCCTGCTTTCACTGGCAAACAGAGCATAGGTGTTCAGCGAAACGGTCTCCCAGTCTGCATCGGGTCTTACCAATATATAGAAGGCCGCACCAGGAGCACTGGACGCAGTATACCATACCAGCCGACTCACAGGTGAAGTATCGCCTCACCTCGAAGGACTGTCTGAGGCCCTGAATGGTGGTGAGGGAGGAAGTGTAAGGGCAGGTGTAGCACTTGTTCCGTTTACAAGGATAAGTGCCAGGAGGGAGATCGGAGGGAAGGGATGGGGGGGACGAGTAGACAAGGGAGTCATGTAGGGAGCGATCCCTGCAGAAAGCAGAAGGGAGGGGAGGGAAAGATGTGTTTGGTAGTGGGATCCCATTGGAGGTGGTGGAAGTTACAGAGAATTATATGTTGGACCCAGAGGCTGATGGGGTGGTAGGTGAGGACAAGGGGAACCCTATCCCTAGTGGGGTGGCGGGCGGATGAGGTGAGAGCAGATGTGTATGAAATGGGAGAGATGCATTTGAGAGCAGAGTTGATAGTGGAGGAAGGGAAGCCCCTTTCTTTTAAAAAAGGAAGACATCTCCTTCGTCCTGGAATGAAAAGCCTCATCCTGAGAGCAGATGCGGCGGAGACAGAGGAATTGCGAGAAGGGGATGGCATTTTTGCAAGAGACAGGGTGGGAAGAGGAATAGTCCAGGTAGCTGTGAGAGTTTGTAGGCTTATAGTAGGTATCAGTAGATAAGCCATCTCCAGAGATAGGGACAGAAAGGTCAAGAAAGGGGAGGGTGGTGTCGGAAATGGACCAAGTAAATTTGAGGGCAGGGTGAAAGTTGGAGGCAAAGTTAATGAAGTCAACGAGCTCAGCATACATGCAGGAAGAGGTACCAATGCAACCGTCGATGTAGCGAAGGAAAAGTGGGGGATGGATACCCGTATAGGCTTGGAACACGGACTGTTCCACAAAGCCAACAGAAAGGCAGGCATAGCTGGGACCCATACGGGTGCTCATGGCTACCCCTTTGGTTTGGAGGAAGTGGGAAGAGCTGAAGGAGAAATTATTAAGAGTAAGCACTAATTCCGCTAGACGAAGGAGAGTGGTGGTAGAAGGGAACTGGTTAGGTCTGGAATCCAAAAAGAAGCGGAGAGCTTTGAGACCTTCCTGGTGGGGGATGGAGGTATATAGGGACTGGACATTCATGGTGAAAATAAGGCACTGGGAGCCAGGGACCTTAAAATCATTGAAAAAATTAAAAGCGTGAGATGTGTCACAAACATACATGGGAAGGGATTGAACAAGTGGGGGGGGGGGGGGGCTACATGTTGGCCTGAATTATTTGCAGTTGGCTTGATATGCTGTAATAACAAACAAATACCACAAGACTTAAAGACATAGGAGTAGAATTAGTCCTCTTGGCCCATTGAGTCTACTCCACCATTTCATCATGGCTGCAGCTCAATGCACTTCATGGATATGTGGTTATCAGGAAGACAGGGCATCTCCCAAAGATCCCAGATCTCTCACAAGAAACATACCACGACCTCTCAATCCATTCTCAGCATGCTAGCTATGTACTAACCGAAAAAAACCCACTTACTATAAACTTCCTTTCTTATTTACTTAGAACTTCCACCTGTCTTTGCCCAAGCCTGTTCTCACATAAGCCTGTGGAACTAAAGCCAAACCACCCTAATACTGCCCCACTCCAACAATGGTCACTCTGCTTCTGTACTCTGTGGATATAATTACCATATTTCTGTATTTCCTTATGATATGAAGGAAGCTATTCAGTCCATTGAATCTCACAGAGCAATCCCACTGCTGACTAATTTTCTTTGTCACCTATTTTCCCCACATCCACTTATTATCAGGGCAATTCACAGTGGCCAATCTTCATGATGGGTCAGGAACTAGAACACCTGGTAGACACCTACATGGTCGAAGGGTAAGTGTGCAAACTCCATGTTCATAACCGGAGGTGAGACTTGTATACTGGTCACTAGGACTGTGAGTTAGCAGCTCTACCTAGACAGCCACTGTGCAACACAATATAGGTACCAAATGAAGGGAGCTAAACTCTCAGGAATGCATCCTGGCAGAGGGAAGCAGGCTAATTTTAATAACCAGCATTAATTGGGTATCCTCTCTGCCCTAAATCACAGAGGTTTTCGCAACGAGACCAACATAATAAGAGCAGTCTGTGCTACTCTGTGTACCTAAAGGTGAACTCCATTAGCATCATGCAGAGTTTAGATTGCCAGCTATGAAAATTAGTCAGCAGGAGGCTATTTTAACAGCTGGTTGCCTCCTCTTGTCAGATAAAGTTAAAATTATGCCCCCTGCCGACCTTAACAATGCATCTTTTGACCAACACAGGGGATTCATAAACATTCAGGCTAGATTTTTAAATTCATTTTAGAGGATCTCAGCATCACAAGCAGGCCAGCATTTATTGCCCGTCCCTAATTGCCCTTGGGACAGTGGTTGCGAGCCATTAGTTTGACCTGCTCCAGCCCATCAGGTGAAAATGCCAGAATACTATGCTGTTGTACAAGCAGTTCCTAGGCTTGGAGTGAGGGAAGATGAAGAATCAGTGTTCTATTTATAAACTGGGGCGATGTGTGATTTGGAGGAGATTGTGAAGCTGGGGATTGACCATGCATCCACTGCCTTTGCCCTTGCTGATGATGGACACATGCAGTCAGAATAATTTGGGTGAGTAATTGTGGCTGTGCATGATAAACACAACGGTCACAGCAGTCTGCCGGAAGAGGGAATGACTGTTAAAGGTGGGGGCTGGAGTGCCAGCTTGCTTTGTCAGTGACTACAAGAGTATTGTTAGAGCTGCACTAGGGTAAGCTTGGGTGTTGTGTCACATTTCTGTACCATGCCATGTAGATGGTGGAAAGGCCCTGCGGTGTAGGGAAGCGAATCATTCACTGAAGGATAGTCAGTATCTGATTGCCCCTCATAGTCACAGGATTTATATGATAGTCCATTTGAATTGCTGGTCAGTGGGGACACCCAGTTGATGTGGGCACTCGATGATGGTAAATCCATTTGATGCTTGTTCTAAAAGAGGAATAACATGAATGTGTTTTGCGTTAACAATAACACAAAATGTTCCATGTGCTCGCAGCCAAACCAGTATGAATTCAATGTTTGGCTTTCGGTTCAGGACCACCTCTAAGTGTTTGTCATCCACAGCTTAAGCTTTGCTCTTGCCGTGGCCCATAAAAGAAAGCACATGCTTTAAAATCTTCAAATGAACTGCTAAGCAGTCCTGGTAATTTGAAGTGCATTTATGAAATGAGAGGCAGTTTACAGACAGGCATTCCAGTTAGGCATTTGGAAAGTGGGAACTTGAGTTCAGACAACATATCCAAAACACTTCATATCCTAAGTATTAGATTTTAAAGACAGTGATTGTTATGTGCAGAAAGTCATCCAATGTACACACAGCCCCACAAAGATCAAATGAGGTGAATAGTTGGTTTGAGGTGACGCTGGCGCACTGAGAACTGCTGGCCTCAACACGAGGTTTCCTTGCTCTGACGCAAGCGTTCAGATCTTGCCATAAAAAACACAGGCTTAACCTCTCAGCCAAAAGGCAACCACTTCAACAATGCACCATTCCTTTGCTATGGCACTGATAACCAAAGGAGTTGCTGTAGTCCTTAGTAGCAAATCAGATTTTCAGCAGCATTATTTCAATTGAGATGTTCAACCTATCAGTGTAATGGATTCTATGGCATTAGTTCAATGGAGGGCAAGTGGGCTGCTCTTCTAGCCCAACAAAAAATCACAGTAGCTCATACTCTGGGGGTGTAAGAGATGGAACATAGCACAGTACAGCACAATATGGGTCCTTTGGCCAGAGATGTTGTACCAACCCGTATAAACCTAACCCACGATCAATCTAACCCTTCCTTCCTACACAGCCCGTAATCCTTAACTTTTCTGACTGTACATCCATGTGTCTATCTAAGAGTCACTTTAAATGTCCATATTGTATCAACCCTACCATCCCTGGCAGTTCATTCCAGGCACACACCACTCTCTATGTTAAAAATAAATCTACCTCTGACTTCTCCCTTAAACTTTCCTCCACTCACATTAAACAAATATTCTCAGAGAGGACATTGTCTCTCTGGGAAAAGGGTGCTGGCTGTCCACTTTATCTATGCCTCTCATTATCTTATCCACCTCTAACAAATCACCTCTCATTCTTCGTTGTTCTAAAGTGAAAAGCCTTAGCTCACTCAACCTATCCTCATAAGGCATGCTCACTTATCCAGACAACATCCTGGTAAATCTCCTCTGCACCATCTCCAAAGGTTCCCCATCCTGCCTACAAAGAGGGAGCCAAAAATGAACACAATTCTGTAAATGTAGTCTAACCATTGAAAGGAAATCTGCACCACAACATAAGGATTTTGAAATCACAGCTAGCTAGTTAAATCTACTGGACAACTAACAGTTTGGCTAGATCATCTGTAATTGAACGAGACCTTTTGTTTCTCTCATTAGACAGTGGTCAGTAATAAGCCTCCTTCAACACTGTACTTGCAGTACAAGTGAAGCTTGAAGTGTTTGAAAGTCCCAAGGTGAAGTTTCAGATGCAATTGACTTAGTTGGGAAATAAATCAAATTAACCGGGGTAAACATGAGGAAATCTGCAGATGCTGGAAATTCAAACAACAACACACACAAAATGCTGGTGGAACACAGCAGGCCAGGCAGCATCCGGGGTATTAACCAGGGTATTGTTATTTCATGTATTTTAGAAACTGACGAATAATTTTGAAATGCTCTAACCAATTTTGCTTTTCTGTGTTTGTTATTGCTCATCTGAATGGTGTTGCTGTGGCCCACTGGTGACAGGCTTCCCTCTGAGACAGAAAATTACTTCAACCACTCGGCCAACCGAGTATTCAAACCAGAATGGCAATTTCATTGTAAATATTGTGTTGCCGGAAGTGCTGGTAGTAACTGAATTGCACAAAGCCTTGTTTTCACACGCAGTGAGATTCGATTTCCAAAGCAAAATTAGTCACTGAGGAATATTGCGGACTAAATGTAGGCTTTGTGAAGCTCTGTGATTTAGGTGTTGTGATTTGCTAGCATGTAGGGGATAAGTTGTACAACCCTGAACACTTTTGGTTGAGAAAGGAGCCACTCAGTCTATCATGGAACATGCAAAGCAAAAGCGGCCCATTTTGTTTTACTTCCAATCTCTTGATGCAGTGACACGGTATCTTGCTGTGGATATGTGCTTGATGGTTGATGCAGACTCATTTTCAGTACTGTATGAATCTCTGACATGTACCCTGGTATCTGACTTTATATAAAGCACTGCTAGAAGCATCTCCTTGATGTTGGTACATAATCTCTCGCCCCCTCGGGCCACACATACAAAATGCTTTTCCAATGTGTGCAGTTTGCTCTGTCATGACTTGTGGGGTCCTA
Organism: Hemitrygon akajei; assembly: GCF_048418815.1. NCBI lineage: Eukaryota > Metazoa > Chordata > Chondrichthyes > Myliobatiformes > Dasyatidae > Hemitrygon > Hemitrygon akajei. The sequence goes on along the minus strand of NC_133135.1, from coordinate 71,200,800 downwards.
CATAGAAATCTGGCACTGACAAACTCCCCTCAGGTAGGTTCTAGCTAAAGTGCAAATCAGTCACAGCACTCAAAAGTGTTCATCATCACTTTTCTATGAAGGACAGGTTGTGCGACCCAGTCCAGCTAAATGGAATACCCCCAGCAATGAGGTTGGGCCCATCCGAAACATCGGTGGGGACAAAGAGAACTTCAGCATGTAATCCAAGGCCACCTCATTATTGCACACTGAGGGATTAGAGCTTGAATTAAATAAAAGCCTGAAAATCTTTGTTCAAGGAGTGTATGAAAACTGATGCCACGTTGATGTGACATAAATGAAAAGATGTTGTGCTCACACATAAATGTACTTTTTCATCTATTCGGACTTTAGAGAGTAAATAAACCTTCCCTAGCTAAGTTGGCTGTTACTATGACCATAGGATATGGGAGTCGGACTAGTTCATTCAACCATTGAGCATTGGAGCTGTGCCCAGCCACAGAGTCGTAAGTGTAAAGTGAGTAGAGCAGACAACTGAACAACAGCCTTGTGGTGGACCTGTGCTGATGGTGATTATGGAGGAGGCATTGTTGCCAATCTGAATGATGTGGGGACTACAAGTGAGGAAATCAACAATCCAATTGCACAAAGAGGTATTGAGGCCAAAGTCTTGGAGCTTATTGATTAGCTTTTAGGGGATGATGGTATTGAATGTTGAGCTATAGCTGTCAGTCTGTTCATATACGGCCCAAGTGCGGAGAGAGACATTGAAGTGTGTCAGTAGATCACAGGGTTTTAAGGGAAAGGAAAACAATAAATGCTAGGCTAAACAGCGTCATTAACTAAAACTCTGAAACAGAAAACTAGGTACCAACACCGCAGCCGAAAGGAATTTGTAAATATAAAACAAATACCACAAGTCTTCAGTGTCAGTCAACTTGATGGTCCACTTTCTCAGGCAAGGCTGAATGCAGGCAGGTGGCGTAACATTGCTGTGCTTTGCCCAAGTCTTAACAAGTGCTACAATGAAAAGAAGGGAGTTAAATACTCCAAAATGAAATAATAATTAGCTGACGTGCATATTCACAAGCACATTTGCCGAATCTGCTGCACAGCCAAATCTGTAGTTGTGACGGGACCCATTTCCCTAGGTGCAGCTCCTGAGGTGTCAGCCCTATGCCCACTGGAAGTCCAGGGTGAGTGACTTGGCCAAGATGTATTTTTCCAGGATCCAAGAATGTTCTTCAGGACAACACCCTTCAGATCCACAAGTTACTGGACCCTACCATGTACCGAGTGAGAGGCCAGGAGGTGCTGCATCATCTACCAAGTGGGGAGGAGGGAGAGGTGGGAAGACTGGGGCCATGGGAGAGGTAGTAATCAGCTTGAGTTGGGAAACTTGGAACATTGGGTGGATTTTCATTGATGCTGGTAGACACAATCTATACAAGACCTTGTTAACAGTCTTTTCCACTACAATGGTCCCATGTAGCACAGAGCCAGTTTACAACTTTCGACTTTCAGGGGAAGATCCCTTGATGCCAACCAGACCTCCCCTTCTGACTTGAATGGCCTTACCTGTCAGTGGAACCGATCAGTTTACCAGACATGTTGTTTCTGGGTGCAAAGCAGAGAATCCCTAGCAAGGTGTGCTTGTAGCACTGGATCAACTGTTCATCAGCAGGAACTCCCACATCAATCACCTGGTCAAGGAAAAGCAGTGGCTGGAATCCTTTTTGGCATTCAAGGGGGGGATATTCCCATGGAGGCCAACTGGAGGTTATTGTGGGCAATCTCTGCACAAACCATTTGGGAGCTCCAGGACATGGGTTGGAAGAGGCAAGACAGCACAGGGCTGTCTCCAACTCTTGGTTCATTCTCTCAGTCTGGCCATTGGATTGTGGGTGGAAAATAGAGGAGAGGCAGACCGTGGTTCCTACAAGAGAGCAGAAAGCCTACCAAAAGCAGGAAGTAAACTGAACTGTGGTCCACGATCAGACACTATGTCTTGACGGAAGCCATGGAGCCTGAACACATGTTGAACCTTGAGTATGACGGTCTCATAAACCAACGGGAGCTTAGAGAGGATAACGAAGTGGGCAGCAGTGGAAAATTGATCCACACTGACCAAAATGGTTGCGTTTCCATTAGACGGAGGCAGCCCAGTGGTGAAATGAGAGGTGGGGCCAGGTGTAGCAGACATAGCAGACCCGCAGGATGCTGGCATGACATCTTGTTCTGAGTGCAGATGGGACAGGCAGATACAAAGTTGTTGACATCCTGGGACATAGATGGCCACCAAAACTGTCTCTTTATAAACTCCTCAGTCCATTGAATTCCCAGATATCTAGCCAGACAGGAGGAGCGACCTCATTCCAACACTTTGGAGTGCACCACAAAAGGCACAAACAGGAGGTCTCCCACCTTGGCCAAGATCTGATTGTTGGGCAGCCCTCACCTCTGCATTTATTCCCCAGATCACCAATACATGAGTGAGGAAGGATGGGCTCTGCGGATGTTTGCTTTGTGGATGTAGTGTGTGGTGTAAATGTCTGTAACAGCGGGAAGAGAGACCCCAGTGATCTTCTCAGCTGACCTCACTATCCGCTGCAGGGTCTTGCGATCTGAGACGGTGCAATTCCCGAACCAGGCAGTGATGCAGCTGCTCAGGATGCTCTCAATTCAACCCCTGTAGAATGTGAAGAGAATGGGGGGGGGGGGGGGCGGTGGGAGATGGACTTTCCTCAGCCTTCGCAGAAAGTAGAGATGATGCTGGGCTTTCTTGGCTATGGAGCTGGTGTTGAGGGTCCGGGTGAGAATCTCCGCCAAGTGATCACCAAGAAATTTGATGCTCTTAACGATCTCTACCGAGGAGCCATCGATGTTCAGCGGAGAGTGGTCACTCCATGCTCTCCTGAAGTCAACAACCATCTCTTTTGTTTTGTTCACATTCAAAGACAGGTTGCTGGCTCTGCACCAGTCTGTCAGCTGCTGCACCTCCTCTCTGTAAGCTGACTCGTCGTTCTTGCTGATGAGACCCACCACGGTCGTGTCATCGGCAAACTTGATGATGTGATTTGAGCTGTGTATTGCTGCACAGTCGTGGGTCAGCAGAGTGAACAGCAGTGGACTGAGCGCACAGCCCTGGGGGGCCCCCGTGCTCAGTGTGATGGTGTTGGAGATGCTGCTTCCAATGCAGACTGACTGAGGTCTCCCAGTCAGGAAGTCTAGGATCCAGTTGCAGAGGGAGGTGTTCAGGCCCAGCAGGGTCAGCTTTCCAATCAGTTTCTGAGGAATGATTGTGTTGAATGCTGAACTGAAGTCTATGAACAGCATTCGAACGTATTCAGACAAATCAACCAGACAGATGGAGAGTTCTTCACTATGGTTGCCTTCAAGCATAAGTTGGAGGGGTTGGGTTTAAAGGTGGATTTAAAGGTGGATTTGGCCAATGCCCAGAGATTGACCATCCAGGGCCTTGATGTTGACCTTTTCTCTTAATTCCTGAGTTGGAACTCCCCATGAGTGAGTTAAAGATGTTCATGAGATTCCTGGCTGCACCGGAGTCGATAAATGCCTTAAGTTCATTGGTCCGAGCCCCTACAACAAGGAAGTCAATAAAGAGCATTGCACAGTTAGAAGAAGCTGACTGCAGAGAGAACCAGTCCATCTTTTACTGGACTATTAGGACATGTCACCCGGAAATGTCCTGGATCACCACAATAGAGGCAGGAACCTGTTCTCCTGCACCACTCTCGTTCCTCCTCAGACAGTCACTTGCATAGGATCCTCCACGGACTGGGTGTAGGGTGATGAAGGGGAGGGTAAGGAGAGACAGTGGAAGCTCGAGATATTCTTTCCCTGCACCACTTAGTTACCCGGTCATCAACTCGAATAGCCAGATTAATCCAGACTATCCTACTCATCACAGACAGCGATCTTGTGCTGGACCTCTGTGGTCAGTCAACTCGAGAAGGCAGTGACTGAGAGAGCTCTCATTTCATCCTGTCTCTACTGCAAGTGTGTGGAATTTGTCTGCATAGGCCCTTGACACAGGTCCAAGGATCGCTGGGCAGCCTCTTGACCCCATACTGGAAGATCACAAACCTTTCTTAACACTGCAAAAAAACATCAGAACGACTGGGGTATCCTGGTTCCCATAAAACCTTGAATAGGCTGAGAGGAGCTTCATCTAGGAGATTGACCATATACGCCAGTTTTCACGTATCATCACCAAAATGACCAGGCTGGGCTTGGAAAGTCAGCTCGTACTGGGCAACATGACTTCTGCAGCCATCAGGATCGCCAGGGTATCTGCCCAGTAGTGGCATACTTGGTTCTTGAGAGCATGCAGGAGGCTGTGATGGCCCGAAACCGGGAGTCAGTTCTGAACCAGGCGCGGGAGTGGGAGCAGTAGCGGCAGAGGTTGTCAGGGCAGCAGAAAAGGAGGGCCTGCTAGATGCTGGGATTGGGACTGACGTGGCCAGAGGCTGCTGAATTGTGCTGGCAAGAACCCTAATGGCTGTCAACTGATGTTGTCTGTCCACAGTGAGTTCAAGGACGGCAGCTCCGAGAGTGGAAATCGTAGACGTCTGACTCCGATTGTCTGCAGTGAGCGGTTGGAACAGTTGCGACAAGGGATGATACCTGTTCCTCCAGATGAGGCTGGGCTTGTCAGCACGAGACTATCTGCCTTATTGCTTCAGTAACTTCACCCAGAACAGATTCAATTGCTGTAGCTTGTATCTTACCTGACCATTGAATCTCAGGGTTAGCTGCTCTCCCTCTCTCTGCTGGGTCCATCTTCGTGTTGTCAAGACTTGCTGTCTGTACATTCGTGTGTGGTCCAAGAGTGGAGGGAGAAACACCGACATGGGTCGATAGTTCACAGTCTTTCATCTGAACAGGATTTTAAGGGAAAAGGAAACAATAAACATTAGGCCAAGCAGCATCATTAACTAAAACTCTCAAATAGAAAACTAGATGGCAACACCGCGGCTGTAAGAAATAGCTAATGTAAAATGAATAACACCCGTCTACAGCTTTGCTCAAGTCTCGACAAGCGCTATAATGAAAAGAAAGGAGTTAAAAACACGCATCCGAGTTCACGGTTGTGATAGTAGTCAATAAAGAGCATTTTATGTTTTGACTGTCCATGTTTTGACAGTCAAAGCAAGCACAGGCTTTGAGCTCATCTGGAAGCAAAGCTCTGCGGTCTCCTATAACTTTATAAGAGGTGATAGTATTCAAGCCCTGCCACAACTTTTGTTAATTCAAGTTTGGTCCGGAATTGCCACTTTGCCTGTGAGATGGCTTTCTGGAGATTGTACCTGGACCTCTAGTAGCTTTCTTGGTCACCAGACTTGAATGCCTCTGACCTGCCTGTCAGCAGATTTCGGATCTCATTATTCATCCAGGGCTTCTGATTGGGGAAGACTCTGAATGACTTAGTGGGGACGCACTCGTTTACAGCTGTTTATTTTTATAAAAACCATTACAGCCATGGTGTATTCATTCAGATGCCTAGATGAGTCTTTGAATCAAAGCAATCCTGTAGGCACTCCTTTGCTTCCTGTGACCACCTCTTTGTTGTCCTAATCTCTGGAGCTTTTCTCTTTAGCTTTTACCTGTACACAGGCAGGAGAAGGCTGATTTATTTTCCCTGCTCAACCCTATTCTCATGCTTTTTCCTCATAATCTTTGATGCCCTTACTAATCAAAAACTTATCAAACTCCATTTTAAACAAACCCAATAATACTTCGATACTGGTGCCAAAAACTTTCTCCCCTCACCTCCTCAGGCTCTGACTTGCACCTACCCCAAAATGAGCAGCAATCTAATACCCTTTCACCAACATTGCCCTATCCATCCATTTCCAGCTCCCACCCTCCCAACAACCTACTATCCCAGTCACTTTAATTAACCACCACAATATCCAACTTAGCTATGTTAACTACCCCCCCCCCCCCACTCCAGGCCTATCTCGGCCATGAACCCAACTCCCCCAGGTCCCAAATCCCATGAAAAAATGTGGTTCTTTCCTGAGCAATCAATCAAGGAAAAACAGACTCCTTTTGCCAAAAAAAGTTTTTGACATTAATGTACTTGGATGTAGAGAATATTAAATCAGTGATAGCTAACCACAGATCCTAAAGTTTAAACTTCGCTCTCAGTTATGTTTTACCCTACTTGACATCAGACCCACTTATAATGTTATCATATTTTTGACCTGTATCTTTTGGTTTTCAGATGCTGAGTATGTAAGTACAACTTTGTGCTTTTACACACTCACTCACTGAAGCTTTGTACTCAGGAGGGCAAGGTTCCATTTCCTCTATGGTATTCTGTCCACTTCTTTTTCACCTGAACTTTGGTTAGCCTTTTTCTCATCTCTAGATGATCTCATCAACGTGCCAGGGTTATGGCAAGTTCAAATGGGCAAAAACAACCAATTGAATATCCACAAATAATGTTTGTCTTGTTGTTAATGGTTAACATGCAGCAGCATTTAAGACCACTAGCTAGTGATTATGGAGAGTGGGTTATTTCAGGCAAGCCTACTCTGTGTTTACCGGAGCCTGAAATTATAAGTTGTATTTATTGTAGCTTTACATTTTTAAAGTTTTGAATAAGGATTTTACATCTGTTTTGTTTCAAGAAAACCATCCATGTAGCCTACATAGTTCCCATTTTTCAGATGTTATACTTGTCTACTAAGTCCTAATATGGTAGGAAACCATACACATTTTTGACTTAAAATGCCTGAACTATCCAGAATTAAAATAAAATGCCTCCGTTACTCAGACAAGAGGGAGCACTGGCCCTTTGAATACACAGATAATAGGCTGAACAATCGGTGAAGAAGCAGACAATCAGCTGGAAGAACTCAGCAGGTCAAGCAACATCTGTGGGAGAAAAGGAATTGTTGATGTTTCTGGTATAATGACTGCATCAGGACTGAGAGTGGAGAGGTGAGATGGTCAGTACAAAGAGAAGGAGAGTGGCAAGAAAGGATTAAGAGGCAATTGGCAGAGCTGGAGAAAAATATTATTGAAACCATGCCATGGGTCCTGATCTCCAAGTCTGCACTTATTCAATCTTGATGCCTGATATCAGATACAGTTCTCAGAGCCACTGACATATGTACCATTGTGACAATGTAAATACCTTGAACTTGCACTCCACATGACTGTTGAATTACAACCAGGCCCAATATCTGCAGGAGCTTCAATGCTGTAAAGAAAGATATGTATATTAGACATTTGAATATTGAACGTTATACTTCTCATGCAGTGTAAATGCACATTCTCCATTCCTGGATCTCGGTGTTCGGCGTTCTGCATGTTCTGCTGAAGTATTTCCCCTGAAAGGAAGGTGCTTAGAGAATTATCAAGTACATCTTGCATCTTGCACGCAGCATTGAAGCAGATCTTCCCATCAAGATGGTGCTCTGGCCTCTGGTGAGGTTGTGGCTCAGATTTAGTTGATTTTAGATTTTGTAGGGATGGATTTGGGGACAGGTAGAGAGCTAGGGGTGAGGGTAGGGTTCAGGGATAGGGCTGTGTGAAGTTAGAGGTCAGGACGGAGTCCATATCAAAGCACCCTGTAGCTGAAGAGTTGGATGGATATTGGGTTGGCAAGTGCCGTGGATGAAGACCAGTGGGTAAAAAGATTGGTGACCACCCCCCAAAAAAGAAGTGAGCTCCCCCAACTTGGCAGGTCCAAGGACTAATGGTCCATTTGGCCAGGAGGTATGAGGGCCAATGACCCCTCTGGGTCAGCTAGTTGGCAAGTCCGGAGTTGGAGGCCTGGAGTTCATGGTCCTGCCATTGGCGCCTCCTGGGGTCGATACTGAAGATCGAACCCCGAGGTTGAAGCCTGCTGTCGGCGAGTCTGGGTGTCGAATCCTAATGTCTGAAGCCCCTGGTATACAAGTCCACTGGGGAAGTTGGCCTGGTGTCTGAGAGTCCACTGGAGAGCTGGAGGCACCCTATCCTGGAATTGGAGGGCTATGTGCGTAAGTGGGTGGGTGAGAGAGAGGAAAGAGGCTTGCTTTGCTTTTGTTATTTCATTGCTGTTGTCGTGTTGCTCTTGTTGGTGCTTGTGCTTCTCTGCTGAACATTATGGACATGCTATGTTGGCACCAGAGTGTGTACCAGCACTTGCGCTTAGCTTGTGTACTTAGGGTGTGTCGTTCGTTATCACAAATGACACATTTTACTGCATGTTTTGATGTGCATGTGATAAATAAATCTGAACCTGAATGAGATGCTGTTGTGCAATTGTAGCCTTCTGCAGTGCCATGTTAGTAATAATATTAATGATGACAGATTGTGGGACTTTCTGATATCCATTTCAAATCCCTGTAGCTCATTGAAGAAAGACCACTAGTCTTGACTGGTAGTTCAAAATAGTAAACAGTGAATAGGGATCTAACACCAACCACATTGGTATATTTCACCTATTTACCCTCCTCATGTCCCCATTATAATTTCAGTGTTACCTCATGGTACAGTGAAATGTTGAAGTTAGAGGGACTTGTTTATGACAGGACTTTTGAGGCAGAACAAACTGAAACTGCTGGCTTCAAAATCATGACAATTACAAGATGGCAGAGCAAAAAGTTCATCTGTTGTCTCCACAAGACTTAATAAAACTCAAACACCTAAGTGTGTGCTCACGGACCAGCACGTTTAAAGTGTGTAACTCAGGATTGCTTTGATTGAAGATACCGTCAGACTGCTTCAACTGTAGGTGACCTTAACATGGGTTTTGGAATGCAATAAAAATCAGCAAGATAATACTTCCTTGATTGCAACTGAGTGTGAACTGTAGAACAGGAGAAGATTCAAACATTACCGTGAAATTCTTCTAGCCCCAGTTATCTTCCACTGCCTTTTTCATATGAGGCGTCAGTGGGTTCTAGGTATATATAGAACCACTATGCTGAAGTGGTTTTCCTGCTGAAGGTCTAAATCTTGACAAAGGGGAATTTTGGACACAATTTCATCAGCTCACCTGCCCATCTGGAAAGAGGAGATGTACTGGGCACCAAAAATATACCATAATCATGACCATTTTCAGGACAAATCTAATGGGAGGAGCTCTTCTACAGGGCAAGTCATCAGGAAAGATCTTCATCACCTCGTCTTAGTGATCTGTTCAGAACTGTGGTGTCTATTCTGTACATCCAGACAAAATTAATCTGATTTTCGCCGAGCAACGACTCCAAGTAAAATGCAGAGTTCAGCTGGAATGACAATACATGAGTCACTTCAGATCTTTAAAAGATGCATCTGAATCCTTCAGTCAAGAGGGACTGTGATTAACTTTCCCAAATTCAGCAGGTCTATCAACATCTGCTACATGAGAGCATGCAAGCAAGGATTCCAACCAATAGGCTTAGCCATGGACAAAATCCTTTGCAGAATGATATTCAGCTTCAATCTTCTTCACAAGCTTTTTTTCACTCTCAGTGAGATCCCTGCAGGAATTGAAATAATCTACAGGATAGTTGGGAAAACCACTGAGCCATTTTTACCTTTCAGTACAAGACCAAGGTCACTCTCATCTCAATAAAACATCTGAAGTGCACTGAAGCCACTAATGGCTGGGAAGGTTTGGAGACCAGGGTCCAAGTTACTGCAAGGGTCTTAACTTCTGCAAAGCAACGTTCTATCAACATTCTCCCAGCATACAATGCTGCACTCCAGTTATAAAAGTCCACAGCAAAAAGCTAGAAATTATTGGCCATTTCAATATTTCAGAAGACAGCCCTCCCTAGGCAGAGATTAAGGATTAAATTTTCCCATCACTTCTAGTTGCCTGAAGAAACTGAATGGTCAAGGCCTCAAACAGAATACGAAACTCAGGGTAATAGAAATTTATAATGATGTACTGTGGAGAGCATTCTAACTGGTTGCATCACCATCTGGTATAGAAAGGCCACTGCACAGGATCGGAAAACAAAACTGCTGGAAGTTGTAAACTCAGCCAGCTACATCATGAGACAGCATCAATGACACTTTCAAAAGGCAATGCCTCAAAAAGATGACATCCATCATTAAGGACCCCATCACCCAGAACATGCCATCTTCTCATTGTCATCATCAAGGAGGAGATATAGGAGCCTGAAGAGACACACTCAACATTTCAGGATTTCTGAACAGACAGTGAAGCCACATACACTAGCTCACTTCTTTTTCTTTTTTTGCTCTATTTTTTGCACTACTTATTTAATTTAATTTTTATATGTATGTTTTATTGTAATTTATATTTTTCTTTATTAGCATGCTTTGCAATGTACCACTGCTGCAAAACAACAAACTTCACACCACATGCTAGTGATATTTCAAGGGGGATATTAGAGGAAGATTTTTTACTCAGAGAGTGGTTGGTGTGTGGAATGCACTGCCTGAGTCAGTGATGGAGGCAGATACACTAGTGAAGTTTAAGAGACTACTAGACAGGTATATGGAGGAATTTAAGGTGGGGGGTTATATGGGAGGGTTGGCACAACATTGTGGGCCGAAGGGCCTGCAATGTTCTGTACTGTTCTATGTTCTGATTTTCGTTCTGACCACAATGACTCTTGTCCTCCTGTATGGCTGTGATTACTTGCAATACAATAGAGAGATGCTACTAAAACCATCTCTGCAAAATTCTCCACAGGCATTGTAAGAAAACCAATGTCAGTGTTGTCTCCTCTGCGAATGCCCCTAACACTGATGTCCTGGTTGCAATCAACCTGTTTCTGGGGTAGAACTCTAGGATATCAGACCCCTGAGGCAGATGCCCTATTCTGAGGTTCCTCAAAACAAGGGATTACCAAGAGGAAAGAAGAAAGAGTTCAAAGATGTTCACAAAGCCTCCTTGAAAACCTGACCTGAATGCCTGACCTATGGCCTCTGGAAATGTACAAGTATTATGTGGATTTCACTGAGCTTGTCTCTAAAAGCTTGTGACGCAAAGAGGAATGAAGCTTGACACTATCCTGCACATTAATCTGAACTGTGGGTGGACCCATTGACACAGTAAAATGGCCGAAGAAGTGCACTATTACCCACTACCTCCATTCCCTGTCGGGTCTTTCCTGCCCTACCTGTGGCAGTAAGCGAGCCACACACTGCATTTACTATCTACCTCAGAACTCCTGCCCTGGAGTGGAAACAAGTTGCCCGCGACTCCAAAGGGCTGCTTAAGGAGAAGGCAGCCTGATCTTCAGAGCAGGACAGAAGAGGACTGCATGTCTCTGAATTAATCTGGGCATGAATTGCGTGCAGCTGGGGCAGCATCTTAAGAATGCCATCTCTGCAATAAAACTCATCACAATCGCAGCCCTTGTTTTATGGCTACAAAAGAGAGTTTTATGGAGAGGTGCTTTCTCAGTATTGCACGGCATTGTGAATGGGTCATGGTTTGTGCTCTGTGCCAGTTTCATTGAGTTTCAGCTGAATTCATGTGAAGCTGCACTACTGTTAATTTAATCTTGCACAAATGAGTTGGTGGTTTAAAGGGTTTCTCTTTAAAAGAGCAGAATTGGTTTGATTTTGGAATTACACTGTTATGGTCAGTCAATTTAGTCTTTTACCTCATTAAAAAAAAAACTGTTGATGCCAATTCTAATTATTTTTTCAGCACAGAACCAATCAGACAATTGCTTTGAGATTTAAAGAAGCCCTTCCGGGTGACTTACACCTGAGACTCAGCCTTATTTTAAAGTTTTAGTAATCAAAACTCTTGTTTATAATTCTTTTTCACTTCATATGAATTCAAGGCCAGAACAAGCAAAATGAAATGATGTTATGCTATGGACTAAAAACAAGGTTATCAAACAGAAGGTTAAAGATTTAGAACTGATGACAGAATGAAATGGGACTAATGGCATTGTTTTCTCTCTAGTCCTTTCCCCAGATTAATGGATGGAAAGTGAAGCCATGTTATGTATCTCTGCAATTTCTCTCTCATTTAACATCAGGTTTTTAAAAAATATAAAGGAACAGTCCTTTTGGGTATATTGTTGAGAATGTGTTCTTGTGGAGCATTGCCTATTGTGAGAACTTAAGTTCTCTGGGCGAATGACTGACTATTAATGAAGTGGGTTAAATCATGCCCATGCCATGAATCATGCCATGAATATCATCAAGTTTACTGATGACACGACCGTGGTGGGTCTCATCAGCAAGAACGATGAGTCAGCTTACAGAGAGGAGTTGCAGTGGCTAACGGACTGGTGCAGAGCCAACAACCCGTCTCTTAATGTGAACAAAAGAGGTGGTTGTTGACTTCAGGAGGGCACGCAGCGACTACTCCCCGCTGAACATCGACGGCTCCTCGGTAGAGATCGTAAACAGCACCAAATTTCTTGGTGTTCACTTGACAGAGAATCTCACCTGGTCCCTCACCAGCTCCATAGCAAAGAAAGCCCAGCAGCGTCTCTACTTTTTGCGAAGGCTGAGGAAAGTTCATCTCCCACCCCCTCCATCCTACAGGGTTTGTATTGAGAGCATCCTGAGCAGCTGCATCACTGTCTGGTTCGGAAATTGCACCATCTCGGATCGCAAGACCCTGCAGTGGATAGTGAGGTCAGCTGAGAAGATCATCGGGGTCTCTCTTCCTGCCATCACGGACGTTTACACTACATGCTGCATCCGCAAAGGAAACAGCATTATGAAGGACCCCATGCACCCCTCATACAATCTCTTCTCCCTCCTGCCATCTGGGAAAAGGCTCCGAAGCATTCGGGCTCTCACGACCAGACTATGTAATAGTTTCTTCCCCCAAGCTATCAGACTCCTCAATACCCGAAGCCTGGACTGACACCTTGCCTTACTGTCCTGTTTATTATTTATTATAATGCCTGACTGTTGTTGTGCACTTCATACAGTCCAGTGTAGGTCTGTAGTCTAGTGTAGCTTTCTCTGTGTTTTTTTTTTATTACGTAGTTCAGTCTAGTTACCATGGTCCTGAAAAACGTTGTCTCATTTTTACTATGCACTGTACCAGCAGTTATGGTCAAAATGACAATAAAAGTTGACTTGACTTGACTTGAATTCAACCCATCCTTTTGCAGTGGCAGTTTACTGTAGTTGTAAGTGTTGTATGAACAGGTGAGGTCAGGTGAGGGCATCAAAATAAAGCACATCTTTCTTTCAGACAACATGAAAATCCTCAAAATAGGATAAAACATCAATCAATACGCTCAGTAAACCCCTGATGAACAGTGAACGAGTTGCCAACAGATTTTAAAGTGTAAGTTTTTGTAATGTGTTGAACAGCTAGTAACTAAAGGATACATTGGCACTTTGGGTCAATAACTCAGCAATTTCCGCCGGTTCTTGGAGTAACTATGCTTCTTGCATGGATTCTGTTAAACTATGATTCCTCGAAACCAAGCATCAGAAGAGTGCAGAGGCCCTATGTAGACTACGGAAGGAGTGTACCTCCCAATTTGTAGAAAACTCTGTGGTTCCCACATTAGACATTATCCATTTCCAGATCAACAAAGCTGGATTGGAAAGAAGACGTCCTCAACTTCTGATGGATTATTGCCCAAGAGGAAGATTCCTTACTTTAATTTTTACCTGAAAGAATTTCACAACTTTCCATGCTGACAGACAAGTGAGAGGATTCTGATCCAGATGGCAAAGGGCCGGATTTTAGCATAATGATAATTTTACAACTGTAAACATTGTACACAGATCACTTCAAACAAAAAGATACTTCAAAATATGGAATAAGTCTGAAAGCATTTAATCTATTTAAAACACAGCTCCTTGTCATTGCGAGTAATTATGTTTGCACAAGATGGAGGGGGGAAAGCCATCATATTTTTCCAATGATTCCCACAAGTTAATTGGAAATTGCTTTCTTGGTTTAATATATTTATGCAGCTGGGTTGCTGAGCTTTGAAGTAAGGCATACAGGAACTGCAGTAAGGTTTGAAATACCCCATGAGGCTTGTGCTATGACCACCAGGCTACACCATGCTGTTTTAAAATGTTGCCCACTCAAGCAGCCGGGAAACTAGTGCAGGACTTATGTGAATCAGCTGGATAAAATCAGAGTGCATTGGAATGAAGAAGTGCATTGCTATGCTCTGCACTTGACAGCCAGGTTGAGGGAGAACAACAGATTATGAGGATGTTACATTCTTGAGGGCAGCAAGCAAATGGTTAATCTAGTCCAGTAGGAGATTCTGCTAATCTATACTTAACTCCTCTTCATGTAGGACATATTATGGCTGGCAGTTAAACCCCTCAGTTTAATGAACAGCAGGAAAAAGAGTGGGTAAGGAGAGATTTTTTTGTAATTCTTTGGCTTCAAGATGCGTAGCAATAATGCTTGCATGATATTTTATGTGACAGAGGGATAATTCAGAATCATTGGAAAGACACCCAAGTTGAAATAAAGCTTTTGTAATGATGTGTTTCTTTAGAGACTGACTTGACATAATTTTTACAAATCTACTGTCTCCAACTCTGCAGTCCCGAGAAATATTCTCAGAATGACTCAACTGGCAGCAAAGCGAAATAACATCAGAAATTTTATTGCAAAACCTAACTTCAAAGATTAATTCATAAACACAAGCAATGAGGTAATAAATAAAGATTAAGATTGATTTTACTTTTAACTCTTGCAAAGCATACACTGAAAGACAACTGTATTCAAGTCTCCATTAGTGATGAATAAAAATCTGGCCAAAGAACCAGGCTAGTTGTAACTTGGCTTGGTGACATGGGAGTGGAATAAATGTTTGTTTAAAAAACTCTTTTCTGGCCCTCAGTTGAATTGATGATTCAAATAGACCTTTGTGTATATGGAACAGTGATGACCTAATTACCCATGGTTAAAAGTCACTGAGTTCATTCTCATGAGGAGATGTATGTCATTTCTCATTGCTCAGCATGTAGTAATTTGTATCATAAAGCCGCTTATTGCTCTGGTTACTTTGTGATCATTGAACTGGACTGGAATACATGATACAGCTTGCTTTCGGTGCAGTATTGCATTAAGAAGAAACAGTGCAAATTCCTGCAAACATCACTCATTGAGCCCATGAATCACATGCTGCTGTGCTGTATGTAAAGATGGCACTGACATGGACACACTATACTGATGAATATTTCATTTTATTTAGATAAACAAAATTCCACAAGGGTTTCCAATTGGAACAAAATGATGGTCTAAATAAACTCAAATATAATTATTGGCTGCCAGTGCATAGCTTTCAAAAGTCCACTGGCAAACAAAATGAGCATCATTGCAAAAATTAGGGACACCAGGAGTTTAAAAATGTGCAGCCAGTCTATTCCTAGCCAGTAGTCCTGAAGCAGTTTACTGTAAGAAGTCGGGAGCATTGGCAGTTTAACCGAGTTTGGAAGTCTGAAATTGTAGCCATAGGGGCAGTCTAGAGAAGCCGGAACACAGGAAGCCTATAGCATCAATTATGGGGAAATTTGAGAGTTTGTCTGGGATTTTACAACAGCCATTACTAAAAGATGGTTGCAATTACGCTGAGAAGCTTGGAGCAACCGTCACAGGGAGATGCACTCAGTGTCTCCACAAAGTCAGGGCTTCACTTTCAAGAATGTAATATCCTTTGATGGACAACATTGGAAGCCCCCTTAGCTACAGACTATTAGAGCAGGATGGAGCCAGAAATCCTCAACTAAAGAATCATAAACACTTTTTTTTCCCCCTCTTTTGAGAAAAAGGGAGAAATTATCTTTGGTAGTTGATGATTTGCATATCTGGAGAAGACACATGTTCAGAGTCTGACTCACTGCAGTGCAGGCAGGAAGACAGCCAGGCTGTATCTAAGTATTTCCTGCAAACTGCCCGCAGCTCTCGAGGTGGGGACCTCCCCCACTCTATCTCTGAGGATCTACTTGAGAGCCTCAAGAACCCTAATGGGTCAGTGACCAGTGTTCCAAAGAGTGGCTGTCAAGCTACATGGACCAGGAATTAACTTCATAATTAGTCTTGCCAAAAATAAATTGGAACTCACTATTACCAGTGAGACGATTTCTTCTTTGTTGCCAGAACAGTTGGTGTGTGCACTTTCCACATCTGTGATACAGTGAGGCGACGAGGAGCCATACAGAGCTTGGTTGGTTGAGAAGTCTCACAACAACAACCTTGCATTCAACATTAACAAGAACAAGGAGTTGACAATGGGCTTCATAGAATAGTACTACTTGGTTGCAGCCCTTCATTCCACAACATTGTAACAAACTTTTAACCTAGAGCTTGATCAATCTAACTTAGCTCCAACATAGCCCTTTATTTTTCATATAGCCATGTGCCTAGCTAAGTCTCTTAAATGTCCCTGTTGTATTAGCCTCTATCACCATTCCCAGTAGAGCATTCTAGTCTCTCACCACTTTCTGTATAACAAAAAAATCTCCATGAAACTGTCCTCCACTCATCTTAAAACAGATATTATCAGGTGTTGGCCATTACTGCCTTGGGAAAAAATGTGCTTAGTGTCCACTCTGTCTATGCCTCTCATTATCTTGATGTTAACTTTGTACTTTGCTTCAGGTTCAACCTTTACTTCACACTTTACAGACGAGTACTATCTGCCACTTCTCAGCCCAGTTCTGTGTCCTACCAAAGTCCCATTGTAACCTACAACAACCTTTTATGCTATCCACAACACCACAAGCCTTCCCGTCATTGCAGACTACGATCCCACCCTTGCTCTTCTTCATACAAGCCATTTATAAACATCACAAGGAGCAAGTCTCCCAGAATAGATGTCTACTGAACACCACTAGTCACAGATTTCCAAGCATAATATGCTCCATCTACAACCTCCCTCTGCCTTCTGTGGGCAAGCCAATTCGGAATCCATGCAGCCAAATTTCAATAGATCCCATGCCTCATATTATTATGAATGAGCTTAAAATGAAAACTTTGTTGAACGCCTTTCTAAAATCCATATGCAGCACATCGACTGTTCTACTTTGAAGAACTCAAAATGACTTGTAAGGCATGATCTGTCCCTTTCAGTGTCATCCTGAATATCCCTAATTAGAATTCTCTCCAATAATTTGCCTAACATTTGTTGTAAGACCCACTGGTCTATAACTCCAAGATTATCCCTATTATTTTTCTTGAACAAAGGAATAATATTTGCCATCCTCTAATCGTTATGTTACTCCTGCAACTAGTGAGGACACAAAGATCGTTGCCAAAGGCGCAGGGATCTTTTTTCTCACTTCCTGTATTAACCAGAAGCATATCCCATCCAGTCGCAAGACTTTACTTATTCTAAAGTTTTTCAAAAGTTGCAGCACATCCTCTTACTTATCATGGACGTGTTCCAGCAAATTAGCATGTTCTAAGTGTCCTCTGTCAAAGTCCCTCTCACTGGTGAACACTGAAGTAAAGTATTCATTAAGGACCTCCCTTACCTTCACCAAATTCAGGAATCCACCAAATCTTTTATCCCTGATCATCCCTACCTTCACTCTCGTCATCCTACTGTTCTTCACATATGTGTAGAATACCTTGGGATTTTCCTTCATCCTATTTGCCAAGGCCTTACCATGTCCATTTTTAGCTCTCTAAGTCCCTTCTTAAGCTCCTGCTTGGCTACTTTATAACTCTCAAGAGCCCTGTTTGATCCTTGCTTCTTAAGTCCTAAGTATGCTTCCTTCTTGCTCTTGACCGGATATTCCACTTCTCTTGTCAATCATGGCTGCTTCGCCCTGTCATCCTTTCCCTTCCTCAATGGAACAAACCTACCGGAAGCCCGTGCATGTGCTCCTTAAACAAACTCCAGATATCTGTTGAGCATTTCCCCAAGTACGTTTGTTCCCAACTTACTACATCATCATAATTCATCCTCCCCTAATTAAATGCTTTCCCATACCATCTGTTCTTATCCCTGTCTAAGGCTATGGCAAAGGTCAGGGAGTTCTGGTCACTGTTTCTGAAATGCTCACCCACTGAGAGATTTGTCATCTGACTAAGTTTAATGCCTTGTACTAGATCCAGTATGACCTCCCCTTTAGTCAGCCTGTCTACATAGTGTGTCAGGAATCCTTCCTGGACACATCTAAAAATCTCTGGGGGGGGGGGGGGGTGAAAGCATACTCCCAATGGAATGATTGCTCCCATCTTTATCCACACTGACAGTCCCTCTATGATGTCCTTCCTTTTTGCAGCTGTGATACTATCCTTGATTGGCAATGTCCCTGCCACACCCCATTTATTATCCTCCCTGTCCCTTTTGACACATCTAAATCCTGGAATATCCAGTAGTCATTCCTGCCCAAGTCTTTATAATGGCCACAACATCCTGGCTCCAACTACTGACCATTCTCATCATGTTCATCACTCTTTTTCCTAATACCTTTCACATTAAATTTGACATATTTCAACCCATACAATTAACTTCATAGATGATCTATCAACTGTCCATGCTACTTCACAGTCTCTTTATTCATTTCATCTAACTGTACAACAACTGCTCCATCACCTGACTGGTCACTCTGGTTCCCATCATCCTGTCAAACTGGTTTAACCTCCCCCCACCCCACTGTCCCTAACAGCTATCCCTCGCCAACCTAGTTTTAAACCCTCCCCAACAGCTCTAGTAAGCCTGCCCACGAAGACACTGGACCTTCTTGAGTTCAGGCGTAAACTGAACCGTTTGTACAGGTCCTACTTTCCCCAGAAGAGTTCCTAATAATCCACAAATCTGAACCTTTGTCCCTGCACCAATTCTTCAGCCATACATTCACCTGCCAAATCATCCCACTCTTACCCTCACTGGCATGTGACAAAAGTAGTAATTCAAAGACTACTACCCTTGAAATCCCGCATTTTAGCGTCCTACCTAGTTCCCTATATTCACTCTTCAGAACCTAATCCCTTTTCCTACCTATGTCAATGGTATCAATGTGTACCATGACTTCTACCTGCTTTCTCCCCCAAAGAATGCTATGGCTCTGAGATGTCCCTGACCCTACCATTTTGGAGGCAACATACCATCTGTCTCTTTGACATATACAGTAATCTCCAGTCTGTTCCCTAACTATTAAATCTCCACCACTCTCTTGTCCCCCCATCTCCCTCCCCACTTCCCCTGTAAGCCACAGAACCAGATGCCACAGACATGGTAGCTGTGGAAGGGGGAGCTGGAGATCACACTACAGTCCTCGTTGAGGGGTCAGCAGTGGAAAGGGTGACCAGCTTCAAGTTCTTCTGTGTCAACATCTCAGAGGATCTACCCTGGGCATAGTCAGTAGTTCTAGTTCATTAGGATTTGAGAAGATCTGGTTTGCCATCAAAGAATCTTGCAAGTTTCTATTGATGCATTGTTCCATCATGGCCTAATAGGGGTTTCCAATATGCATCATCGCAAAATGCTGCAGAGGGCTGTAGACTTAATTGGCTCCATCACAGTCACAACCCAACCTGGCACACAGGACATCTTCAAAATGGGGTGCCTCAAGAAGGTGGCATCTATCAGTGAAGACCCTTACTGTCTGGGGCAAACCCCATTCTCATTAATCCTCAGGTACAGGGGCCTGGAAACCGCACATTCAACAACAACTTAGGAACAGCTTCTTCCCCTCTGATATCACTCCATAAACCCATGAACACTGCCTCATTATTTGTCTTATTCACTATTTAGTTATTATGTCACTTATAGTAATTTTTAAGTTTTGCACTGTACTTCTGGCGGCACAGTGACATTAGCGCCGGACTCCGGAGCGAAGGTTCCTGAGTTTGAATCCAGTCGGACCGTTCCCGGACACACTTTCCATCCATGCCGGGTTGAGTGTCGAGCTCGTAACTCAGCCCCGTAAAAAAAAACTGCGCTGTGAGAAGGATGTGGGGGACCACTCACAGGATCTTTCCTCCAAGGCAGCCACTTGAAAAAAAAAGTGGTCGCCGAGGCTCTGGCAGAGTATGGCACAGAAAAAAACCTGTACTTCTGCAAAATAACAAATTTCTCAGCATAAGCACAAGAGATTCTGCAGAAGTGGAAAATCTGGAGCAAACCACACAAAGTGTTGGAAGAATTCAGCTAATTAGTATCTATAGAGTGGAGTAAACAGTTGATGCTTTGAGCCTTCATCAGGATTGGAAATGAAGAGGGAAGAAGCCAGAATAAGAAGGTGGGGGAGGGAAAGAACGAACTGGTAGGTGTTAGGTGTGACTAGGTGAAGGGGAAGGTGGGTGAGTGGGAGGGGATGAAGTAAAAAAAAGAGGACATCTCAGATGTTCTAGAATGGAAAGCCTCATCCTAAGAACAGATGTAGTACAGATGGAGGAACTGAGAAAAGGGAATAGCACTTTCACAAGTCACAGGGTAGGAAGTGGTATAGTCAAGATAGTTGTGAGAGTCAGTAGGTTTATAAAAGATATCAGTAGAGAATCTGTTGCCAGAGATGGGAACAGTGGGATTGAGAAAGGGGAGAGATGTGTCAGAAAAGAATCAAGTAAATTAGAGGTAGGGTGGAAGTAGGAGACAAAGTTGATGAAATTAATGAGCTTGGCATGGGTTCAGGAAGCAGTACCAATGTAATGTAGAAAGGGCTAGGGAGCATTTACCAGTGTAGGCTTGGAACATGGACTATTCCACGTAGCCAATGAAACAGCAGTCGGAACTACAGGCCGTGCTGGTGGCCACCGCTACACTTGGATTTAGAGAAAGTGGGAAGAGCTGAAAGAGAAATTGTTGAGGGTGAGAACCAGTTTCACCATACAGAGGAGGATGGTGATGGAGGGGAACTGATTAGGTCTGTTGTCTAGAACTTTAATGCCTTACTGATGAGGGATAGAAGTATATAGGGACTGGACATCAATAGTGAAAACGCAGCAATCAGGGGCAGGGAACTTTGAATGACTGAAGCCATTGAAAGCGTGTTAAGTGTCACGGATTAGGTTGGAACAGACTGAACCAAGAGGGACAAAATGGAGTCGAGATATGTGGACATGAGTTCAGTGGGGCAGGAGCAGGCAGAAATAATGGGCCTACCTGGACAGTCAATTTTGTGGATCTTGGGTAAGAAATGAGCGGGGTGGGGTACGGGAACTATGAGTCCGTGATAACAACCTTGATCCTGAGTCACAGCTGACATCCTGTGCACACTGTATCTACCGTCAATCTACCACCCAGAAGGGTATTTTTACTGCCCAAGATTGGAGGTGTGAAAGTTGCAGTGGGCCAGATGGTGAGATAAGTACAGCAAGCTACTGAAGCCAGATCCAGGGCCTTTGTTGGCCCACTATTGCCGATATTGGCACTGAAAATTGACCCAATGTTTGTTAAGATATACATTGCCAATATATCATGCAATATTTGCACTTGACAGCTTTTAAAATCCAACAGTAAAGACTCAGTGAAAGAGTATGCGAATACAACAAACTCATGTATAATACATTCTTTCACACAGTACACATGCATGTTGTATGAAACTCTGTCAGTTTTTGTTAACAATCAAGCAAGTCTATAAGGTCAGGGCTGGCCTTTTAACTGGTGAGACACTGTTCACATCGCAAAGGGCATCCTTGGCCCTGTGTGTCAGCTCCACTCCAGGACAATTAGAAAGTCTACAAGTCCATTTAATAGAACATAGAACATTACAGGCAGTACAGGGTCTTCAGTCCATGATGTTGTGCCAACTTTTAAACTACTCTAAGACCAATCTAACCCTTCGCTCTTACATAGCTTTCCATTTTTCTATCTGCTGAATCACTTGTATGTGCAATGTGCGAAGAATACCATTTTGACACACAAGCCATCACTGTGGACGCCGAATTTTCCTGTAAGAGAGCACAAGAGATCTAAAAATGGAGAGTTTCAAATTATCTTTGAGAGGACTATTCGGCTGCTGATTCAGGAGGCTTCTATTGCCAGTCCTCCAGCTATGGTAGCTTGGCAGAGATGGGTGGGAGAACAGTTCTGTAGCAAGCTCTTTAGCCACGAGGTTGTGAAGGAGGGGGAGTGTGTGCTGTTTCTTTTGCATCACTTTGGCCACTGACCCACTCAACCCCAGGGGGCATTCTCCATCCACTTCACATTCCAGAGGCTACTTCAAATCTACTCCTTAGTGTTCAAGTTTTGCATGAGCAGGAAAATCTAGGCTAATTTTTCAGTGTCAGGTTGAGGGCTGCTACACTGCTGAAGATGCCTATTAAACCGAGGCTGGAGTCTTCTCTCACATTGACTTAGCTTCATTTTTTACTAAAGAGGAATGTGGTAGCAGGGTGCAGGAGGGGCTGGGTGTTACCTGGGGTCCTACCCAATATTTATACTGCAATCAACAGGAACAGATTTCCTAGCTATCCTAGTTCTATTACATTGCTGATTACGAGAGCTTTTGGTGCAGAAACTTATTGGCACTTTTCTAGCTACTTTGTTATGACCTTGCACTTTATCGTTTATTTGCACTACTCTTTTTCCATAGCTTTTACATTTTATTCTGCATTGTTATTGTTTTACCTCAATGCACTGTGCAATGATTTGATCTGTAAGAACAGTATACAAAACAAATGTTTCACTATACCTTGTTACATATGAAAATAATACAATACAGTACCAATACCTACCTTACAATAGTGAATATAAGTGAAAGAACTTCGTTGTTTGTAGTGTTCTGGGATGAGTCAAGGCTGTGAGGAATGATAGACCTCAGTCTTTTAATTTTTCAGCTCAGTTGTAAAATTATTAAAATATGCAAGAATTTGTTGATTGTTAGGATAGAGCCAATCGTCAACACGTAACTAGTACACGTTACTTTTGTTCAGAGAAACTCCCATTTTAGTGTTCCAACAGAGTTTAAACCATCGATTGAACTTCATCACTAAATGTTTGATCCACGGTCCACACAAGCAGCCCAAAGCAGAGGGCGGTGGTCTCTGGAAGTGCAACCCGTTCCATAGAATTCCTCACGTGTGGCTTTTCCATTAACGCTTCCCTGTCAGATTATGAATGTGTTCCGAACGTGGAATCAATTGCTGGAATGGTATTGTCCCTCTGCATTGCCATTGGTGGCTGCCACTAAATTAACTAAATAACTTCATTTTGCTTTATATATAAATCGACAGAGGGTGACTACCTCACAGATTTGGGAAGTGTTCTCTCAATGTGCCCCAGAGAGGGGGTGTACGAGGGGGAGGCGTTTCGCTTTAAACCTCCTTTGCTCAGTGTGCTGGACGAGATGGCTGGTGTGCAGGTGCAGAGCACTTCCTGACCGTTAATTCTTTGCAGCACAGTCCTGACCGCCAACCCCCACCCCCACCCCAAGGTAGCTGGAGGCCAGCTGTGCACGGTTTTTAGAGCTGGTAAACCCAACGATTGCAGAAAGGGAGAGAGAGAGAGAGAGAGAGAGAGAGAGAGGGCGGGGAGGGCAATATTGGTAACCGACAGCAAAGTGGAAAGAGGTGCATCTGTTTGCCGCTGCTGTATTATTTCGGCGGAGAAGCGCCTCAGAAGGTGTAGTCAGACCCCAATCGATGCCCCAGCTGCACTGACTGGGCGCCATTGTAAGTTATGAGCAGCGCTGTGCTCCGTGAGAGCAGTTCATAGCTGCGCCGCCTTCTGTAATTGTGGATTCTGTCGTCTGCGAGGAGCGACATTCCTCAGTGGCAGACGCGTGCAAAAGTTCAAACCATCGAGTGCGCGACGGTGAAACGTGACTCCCCGCCGCCTTGTCTGGAGGGCTTCTGTGGGAGTTCGGGTCGCATTCCAACACAAGAGTGCAACAACAAGGCCAGGGCATTCAGGGGCTTCACGGCTGCATTCCTCCTGTAGGTGTAAAGCCCTTTACAAGGGGGTCATCGAAACACTATTTGTTTTGTTCCAATATGACAATCCACCCGTAATTCAGTCGTTGAATAGTTTAAAGAAATAAAGAGGTCCTGGCCGTTCTGAGGCTGAGCGCCAGAGGATTCCATTGCCTGATCATGTTTTCAGAAGGACCGGCCGAGGAGAGTGATTCAAAGCCAGTAGCTGAGTTCAAAATATTCGACTTCCCAGAAGTTCAGGTCTTGCACTTGAACTTGAGCCTGTTTTGTCTGGGCTCAGACCAGTGCCTCCGGATCGAATAACTCACTCACACAAGTAACTGCTCCATTTAAAGTGGGGGGAGGGGAGGAAGAGTAATTACAGCCTGTCTGTCTACTTTAGGTTTGAATTATTGTTCCTGCTAGCTCACCCTTAATGGCCACGAGAAGCCCAGTAGTTGAAATAGCAGGGCGCCTGAAACAAGATGACTGACTCTTAACAGGGCCATAAAGTGGGGGGAAACAGAAATAAGCAGAGTTAATCTTCATCACATCTCCAATTTAAATTCCAGTCGGAATAGTTGTATTCTTGGTTCACTTTTTTTCCTTTAACCCTTCGAGCTCCATATTGTTCTGAAGTGACTTTTTGCTGTTCAGATTTGCTTGTCAAATAGGATCTGGTTTGCTCGTGTTACTCTTTGCAGCTCGATGAGTTGGTAATTTCCATGCATGAAAGGACTTTTTTAAAGTGTCGGGTTCTCTGCCACCCCTCCCTCTATGCCTATGAAGGGCCAAATTCTGTGGCTCACAAGGGCAACGTTCTGACTGCAAGACAATGGTGAAGCTAGTCTTCCCCAGCAGGAATTTCTGGTCATTACCCATGTCCTATTTTCTAAGCAATTCACATCGTGGTTTCCATATTCAGTGGCAGGGCAACTGCAGCGGGTCAATGGCAAGGATCCAGGTTGGAGATCACCAAAGCCATTTTGTATCAGCATGAAGTCTCCCAGCATAGGGTTGAATTAATTGGGCATCAGTGGTTTATGCTTTGGGAGCTCTTGGAGTTCACAGCAAATGCAGTGAGATGCAGAATCCCAAAAGATGCAAGAGTCAGAAACAAGAGGCCATTCAGTCCTTTGTATCGGCTCCACATAAGTCCATGGCTGATATTTTACTTCAGCACTACTTTTCTGGACTAACTTCATGATTCCTTTAACATAGAACATAGAATAGTACAGCACAGTACAGGCCCTTCAGCCCACAATGTGCCAACCATTAAACCCTGCCTCCCATATAACCCCCCCACCTTAAATTCCTCCATATACCTGTCTTGTAGTCTCTTAAATTTCACTAGTGTATCTGCCTCCACCACTGACTCAGGCAGTGCATTCCATGCACCAACCACTCTCTGAGTAAAAAACCTTCCTCTAATATCCCCTTTGAACTTCCCACCCCTTACCTTAAAGCCATGTCCTCTTGTATTGAGCAGTGGTGCACTGAGGAAGTGGCGCTGGCTGTCCGCTCTATTCCTCTTAATATCTTGTATAGCACTATCATGTCTCCTCTCATCCTCCTTCTCTCCAAAGAGTAAAGCCCTAGCCCCCCTAATCTCTGATCATAATCCATACTCTCTAAACCAGGCAGCATCCTGGTAAATCTCCTCTGTACCCTTTCCAATGCTTCCACATCCTTCCTATAGTGAGGCGACCAGAACTGGACGCAGTACTCCGAGTGTGGCCTAACCAGAGTTTTATAGAGCCGCATCATTACCTCGCGACTCTTAAACTCTATCCCTCGATTTATTAAATGTACAAAAATGTGAACCCACCTGTTGAGTAGAGAATTCCAAAGACTGACCACCTTGTGGATGAAGAACTTCTTTTTTCTTCTCAGTTCTGAATGGCTGTCCCCTGAATTTGAAGAGTCGACGCCTGGCCTGGACACTAAAGTCAGTGCAAACATCATCCGAACATCTAGCCTTTTGAGGCTCCATTATAATCTTTCCATTTAACCTCAACAGAACGTAGGCCCAGGCTGCTTAATCTCACCTCATAGGACAAACCCGTCTGATGAATCTTCGCGGTGCTATCTTTATCCTTGGATAGGGAGATAAAACCTGATGCAATCTCTATATTCCAGGTTTAATCTCACCAGAGCTGATTAAAGTCCAAATACATCAAATCAACTCACTCCCCTTAATCATTCAGCTAGTCTGACATATCCTTAATGTCAGATGGTTCCTACCAGATTGTGTGCTGCCTGAAGAGAAGACTTCAGATATGTCTTTAGCATTGTGACAGGGAGGGCTAATGTAGGAATAGCAAACTCATTCATTTGAATACGTTTCCTGTTTGATCTGAATAGTCTTTGGATACCACAAAGGACTGTTAAACACAGGCACAGCTCAAGGATGTGTGCTTTACTCTTCCTACACTCATAACTACATGGCTAGGCATAACAAAAGCACCATTTGCACATGATGGTGATAATGATGCCTACAGAAGTGATTGGTTGAGTGATATCATAACGATAACCTTGAACTGAGTGTCAGCAAGACCAAAGAATTAATTGCGGGCTTCAGGAAGGGGAAGTCAGCATAATATGCTTCAATCTTCATTGTGGTGTTAGTGGTGGAAAGGGTGAGCTGATTCAAATTTCACAATGTTAGCATTTTGTTAGGTCTATCCTGAGCGCAACATATAGATGAAACCAGGAAGAAGGCTTGTTAGTGGCTCTATTTTGTTCTAAGTTTGAGATTTGGTATGTCACCAAAAATTCTTATGAAAGAGCATTCTGATTGGTTACATCGCCATCTAGTAGGGAGCTTCCAATGCACAAGTTCACAACAGGCTTTAGAGCAGTGGTCCCCAACCTCTGGGCCGTGGACCGATACTGGGCCGCGAAGCATGCAGGGATGCGGCAGTAGCCAGAGCGCACCCAGCACATCTTTAAGAAAAAAGCCGAAATAAACAAGCTAATTATTTAGGTGCCGCTCGGCACGTAAATGTCGGCCCAGATCAGAGGAGAATCGTGCCGGATGGCTCCTAATTAATTAGCTTGTTTATTTTGGCTTTTTTCTTAAAGATGTGCTAGGTGCATTACAGTTACCGCTGCACCCCTGCAAGGTTTGCAGCCCGGTATCGGTTCGCGGCCCGGAGGTTGGGGACCACTGCTTTAGAGCAGGGATTCCCAGCCGTTTTTATGCCATGGACCTCTACCATTAACTGAGGAGTCCAAGGACTCCAGGTTGGGAACCCTTGCTTAAGAAGGTTGGCCAGCACCATCATGGGCCCAACTCCTCCCCAGCATCGAAGATGACATCAGGAGGCAGTGCCTCAAGAAGGCAGCGTCCATCACTAAGGGCCTTTACCATCTGGGACGTACCCTCTTCTCATTACAACCATCAGGGAGAAGGTGAAAGAGCCTGAGGATCCACTCTAGCTATAGCATTTTCTCCTCTGCCATCAGACTTCTGATTCATGGTCCATTTGCCCATGAATACTGCCTCATTATTCCTTTTTATTGCACTATTAATTTTGTAATTCGTAGTAATTTTATGTCTGCACTGTGTTGCTGCCACAAAAAATAACATTTCACATAATATATGACAGTGATAATAATTCTGATTCTGATGTTGACCTGCTGAAAAGCCTTGTGTAGTCTGTAATAGCAGGGACGTATCAGTGGGTTCTGGGATTACAAGGTCACAGGCTACACAACCTGAAGCTGGACTGCAGCATGGAGACTAGCTGGATGCTGCTTGGTTGTGGAGGGTCAGCTCAACTACCCTATATCTCATGGGAAGATTGGTGTAGCTGGGTGGAAGTTTGGGCAGGGATCTATGTGTTAAGATAGTTCAACCTGTAGAAAATTGCCCCAAATTTATGCAGAGCAAAATTTTTCATCCCACTTTCCTTCTTCCTCTATTCCCCACTCTGACCTTTTACCTCTTCTCACCTGCCTATCACTTCCTCCTGGATATCCTCCTTCTTCCCTTTCTCCTATGGTCCACTCTCCTCTCTGATTAGATTCCTTCTTCTCCAGCCCTTTACCTTTCCCACCCAACTCGCTTCACCTATCACTTTCCAGCTAGCCTCCTTCCTTTCTCCCCACCTTTTTATTCTGGTGTCTTCCACCTTCCTTCTCAATCCTGAAGGAGGCTCTCGGCCTGAAACGGCAACTGTTTATTCATTTCCATAGATGCTGCCTGACCTGCTGAGTTCCCTCAGCAGGTGTGTTTTACACAGAGGTGCTGGATACCGTGGATCCCGCGTAGAAGAGAAAGCTCAACAACAAAAATGCCCCAGGAAGGAAAGGACCAGCATTTTGATAATTGTTCAAAAACTCAGGACGTCCTTTAGCCCTTGTTCATTGATGAAGTATCTATAAAATGTGGTCGTGGTCATGATGTAAAAAGCCCAAATGACATTTTGCCATGCATCAGCAGTGATGGTGACTAGATGATCCGCTTTTAGTGATGTTGATCTTGGATGACTGTCATGTTCTGACTAGAATGCTGTCAAAGATAGGTCAGTGAGTATGTGCTCTGTATTCTGTAGATAGTGATTTTGTAGCCAAATATGCTGGTGATGGAAAGGTCACCATTGAGTCCATTGGCACTGATGTTGAATAAGTACATTAGGAGCTAACTTTGATTACCCTGAAAAAAAATGTGCATGGATTTTGGGACATGACTACCCCACACCATCAGTAGCTATGCATGGAAAACAAAAATAGTAGAGAGCCAAGACCCTGAGTGGCCAGATCCAGTTGGAGATGCCTGCATATTTTAAGTTTGACTAGAGCGAGGACTATGAACCATGGCAAAAGTGAATCTGACCTGGAAAATAGCGAAAGCATAACATGGCAGAAAATGGGCCGAGTGATTCCTCTTCATTCATGTGCTCTGGCTCCTTGGCAGTATTTACTATTATCCTTATCCCTTGAAAGGGTGGTGGTGAACTCTCTGTGCTTTAAGTTTCCCCACGATGCCGTTAGGGACTTTGAGTTGTAGATTGTAACGTTACTATTCACTGCTGTCCCTGTCTCTCAGGGTGACAGTGGACACAGGAATAAACGATGGTTTTAAAGAAACCTTTCCAAGTCACCATCGTGTTACTATATTTATACCCATTGCAGGCACCTTGCTTAACTACTTCAAAAAAAAGATTGCTTTAGGTGATAAATTGGGTGCCAATCAAGTGGGCAGTGTTTTTCTGGGGAACTGGCTGAATCCTCTCAGAAAATGTTAGAGGAGTTAAAAGATAGTCACTTACTTCAGAATAGTCATCATCTAACTTGCTCCTGTAGCTAGGTACAGTGTCTATAAAAAGTATTCTCTCCCCTTGGAAGTTTTCATGTTTTATTGATTTACAAAATGGAATCGCAGTGGATTTAATTTGGCTTTTTTTTGACACTGATCAACAGAACAAGACTCTTGATCTACATTAATTACAAATATAAAACAAAATTAATTGATTGCATAAGTATTTACCCTAATTAATATGACACACCAAATCATCACTGGTGTAGCCAATTGGTTTTAGAAGTTACACCATGAAGACCCTCGAGAGGCTGGTCCTGGCTCACCTCCAACCCCTGGTCAGATCAGCCTTCGATCCCCTGCAGTTTGCTTACCAGGAACACATTGCAGTTGATGATGCTGTCATCTACCTGCCGAGCAGGGCCTACTCCAATATGAATAAGCAGGGCAGCACTCTTAGGATCACGTTTTTTGATTTCTCAAGTGCTTTCAATACCACACAGCCCTCACTGCTGGGGGAAAAGCTCCATTCAATGCAGTTTGGCACTTATATTTTATCCTGGATAATGGACTACCTGACTGGCAGACTACAGTTTGTGTGGCTTCAGAGCTGTGTGTCAGACATGACGATAAGCAGCACTGAGGTCCTGCAACGGACTCTATCGGCTTTCTTCCTGTTTATCCTCTGTACCTCAGACTGTAGATACAACGCTGAGTCATCTCATCTGCAGAGATTCTCTGATGACTCAGCAATAGTTGGGTGTATAAAAGGAGGACAGGATGATGAGTACAGGGCCCTGATGGAGGACCTTGTCAAATGGTTCAAGCTGAATCATCTGCAGATCAACATTAGTAAGACAACGGAGATGGTGATGGACTTTAAGAAGACTAAGTCTGCACTGCTCCCTGTTACTATTGATGGTGAGGAGTAGATGTGTGAGGACCTACAAGTACCAGGGGGTGCACCTGAATGACAGACTTGAGTGCAGCACCAACACAGAAGTTTTAATTAATAGGTTTCAGTAGGTACATTTAATGTCAGAGAAATGTATACAATATACATTCTGAAATTCTTTTTCTTCGCAAACATCCATGAAAAGAGAGGAGTGCCCCAAAGAATGAATGTCAATTAAATGTTAGAACTCCAAAGCCCCCCCAGCTCCCCCTCCCATGCACAAGCAGCAGCAAAGCAACGACCCCCCCACCAGCAAAAAAGCATTGGCACCCTCCACCGAGCACTCAAGTGTGCAGCAAAGCATCAATAAAGACACAGACTTGCAGTGCCCCAAAGACTAGTAGTTTACCTGGTAATTCGACATACCACAGACTCTCCTGTCCTGTCTTGTCCATACTGCACCAACCGCCGCCACTGGGCTATAAACATGCAGGAGCAGTGTGTGGTTAAGTGCCTTGTTCAAAGACACACACGCTGCCTCAGCTGAGGCTCAAACTAACGACCTTCAGATCACTAGACCAAAGCCTTAACCACTTGGCCATGCTCTCCCTAATAAGGGAAAAAGAGGTGTCCCTGTTTCACAGCAAGAAGAGAGACTTAACAAACAGCTCACAGATTTACGATGTTAAAAGTCTGTTGTGTCACTTTTTCCGTCCTCTGCACCCAGAGTCGGCCCCAGAAAGGCGCAGCTCTTCGGACACACAACCCACAGCAGCTAACCTGCTGCTCCTATTGTTCTGTGTTCTCTCACAACACTTCAGTCAGGGGCACCAGCCTAGAACCAGCACATCTCCAGAGCCATGAAAATCCGGAACCTTGAAGGCACAGTAGTCTTTAGGCTGCATCCTTGGGATATCAAAAAACGGCTGGTTTGAGGCCCTGGGAGCGGGTCCAATTCCTGCAAAGGACCAAAGTCAGAGTGTAACTCCAGGTCAGGGTCTTCAAAAGAACTTTGAAAAGGAAAAAAAAGAGATACCAAAGCTAGAAATAGAGCTGTTTCCAAAGATGCAAGCAAAGGAGTCACCATTTATCGCCATCATAACTTCACTCTGCCCCTCCGAAGTAGGAGTCAAACTTGACACACTGTAGGCTGTAGTAGAACAAAGGACCCTATGGAAAATCCAGGCAATTCTGGAAAATGTTTCTCACCCTCTGCATGCCACCTTGACTGAACTGAGGAGCACTTTTAGTAATAGACTAAGACAACTGCACTGTTCCAATGAGCGCTATATGAGGTCATTCTTACCCTCGGCCATTAGGCTCCAGAAAGAGTCAACCTATAGCTGGGGAAGTAATGACTCCCTCCTGTAAGACTGTTTGAGGTAACTCATTTTTATTCTTTCTTACTTCTCTTATATTTGTACATCTGTCCACATGTAATGCTACTGTGACACTGTAATTACCTTTGGGATTAATAAAGTATCTATCTAATTAGTTAAATGGAGATCACCTGTGTGCAGTCTAGGTGTTTCAATTGATTGTAGTAAAAATACACCTGCATCTGGAAGGTCCAACTGCTGATGTGTCAGTATCCTGGCAAAAACTACACCATGAAGACAAAGGAACACTTCAAGCAACTCCGCGAAAAGGCTCTCGAAAAGCACAAGTCAGTAGATGGGTATGAGAAACTTTCCAAGTCATTAATATCCCTTGCAGTACAGTTAAGTCAATCATCAAGAAATGGAAAGAATATGCCTAGAACAGGCCGTCCTCAAAAACTGAGTGACCATGCAAGACAGAAACTGTGAGGAAAGCCATCACATAACTCTGGAGGAGTTACGAGCTTCAGTGGCTGAGATGGGAGATACTGTGCATACAACAACTGTTGCCAGGTGCTTCACTAGTCACAGCTTTGTGAGAGAGTGGCAAAGAGGAAGCCACTATTGAAAAAAACTCACATGAAATCTCAGCTAGAGTTTGCCAGAAAGTATATGGGAGACTCTGAAGTCAGCTGGAAGAAGGTTCTATGGTCTGATGAAACTAAAATTGAGCTTTTTGCCCTTCAGACTAAATGCTATGTTTGGCGTAAGTCAAAAACAGCACATCATCAAAAACACACCATCTCTACCGTGTAGAATGGTGGTGACTGCATCACACTGTGGGGATGCTTCGCTGTAGCAGGCCCTGGAAGACTTGTGAAGGTAGAGGGTAAAATGAATACATCAAAGTACAGGGAAATCCTGGAGGAAAACCTGATGCAGACTGCAAGGGAACTGTGACTTGGGAGAAGATTCGTTTTCCAGCAAGATAATGACCCCAACCATAAAGCCAAAGTTCCACAGTAATGGCTTAAAAACAACAAAGTTAATGTCCTGGAGTGGCCAAGTAAAAGTCCAGACCTCAATCCAATTGAGAAGTTGTGCCTAGACTTGAAAAGGGCCGTTCACTCATGATCTCCTGCAACCTGACAGAGCAGTTTGGTAAAGAAGAGTGGTGAAAAATTGTTGTGCCCATATGTGCAAAGCTGAGAGACCTAGCCACACAGACCCAAGGCGGTAATTGCTGCCAAAGCAGCATCTACTAAATACTAACTTGAATGAGGTGAATACTTAAGCAATAAATTATTTTGTGCTTTATATTTGTAATTAATTTAGATCACTTTGTAAAGATCCATTTTTACGTTGCCTTGAAAGAGTCTGTTTCTGTTGATCAGTGTCAAAAGACACATTACATCCAACGTGGTTCAATGTTGTAAAACAATAAAACATGAAAACTTACAGGGGGGGGGGGTGAATACTTTTTATAGGCATTGTTTGCATCACTTGTCAAGTCAGGTCTCTGATCGGTGTGATTTGATGACCAGGATAGAGCTAAGTTTTCAAAAAAAAAAAATAAGATGCTTTAGACTTTCTCTTGTTCAAGATGATTATAGCTGGCATTTATATGTCTGTTGTCTAGCACTAAGCAGCCATGCCAGAATCCTGTCCTCCTTGTTGCATGTGGAAGTGGGTAGTTTAATTATCAGAGGAGTTTCAAGCGGAACTGACCTTATGATGGAGGTTTGCTCACTGATGAAGATGGATGGGGCTAGCAAATTGTCCAGGAGTACAATGTTGGGGGACTGAGATGATTGGTTTCCCACAATCACTATCTTCTTCCTTTGTGAAAGTGGAGACACTATCCCTTTGTACCAAGTGGCTTAATCTTTTGCCCCAGGACCTGTAGCAGAGAACTGTTTTTTCACACTAGCAATGTTAGCATTCATTTTGAGAGGACTAGAATATAAAAGCAGGGATGTATATGGTGAAGCTTTATAATGTATCTGTCAGACCACATTTGGAGTATTGTGAGCATTTTTGGACCCCATATCTAAGAAGGGATGTGCTGGCATTGGAGACGATCCTGAGGAGGTTTACGAGAGTGATCCTGAGAATGAAATGGTTAATGCGTGGGTTGCATTTGATGGCTCTGGGCCTGTAGTCACTGGAGTTTAGAAGAATGGGGGTGGGTATCTCTTTAAAACCTATCGAATATTCAAAGTCAGAGTGGATATGTTGACTATGTTTCCATTAGTGGGAGAATCTAGAACCAGATCACACAGCCTCAGAATACTAGGATGTTCCTTCAGAGCAGAGTTGAGGAGGAATTTCTCCTGCAAAAGGGTGGTGAATCTGTGGAATTCATTGCCATAGGCAGCTGTGGAGGCCAAGTCATTGGGCTACTTAAAGTGGAGGTTTATAGGTTCTTGATTAGTATGCACAGACAGACAGACATAATTTATTGATCCCGAGGGAAATTGGGTTTTGTTACAGCCGCGGCAACCAAGAATAGTGTAGAAATATAGCAATATAAAACCATAAATAATTAAATAATACTAAGTTAATCATGCCAAGTGGAAATAAGTCCTGGACCAGCCTATTGGCTCAGGGTGTCTGACACTCCAAGGGAGGAGTTGTAAAGTTTGAGGGCCACAGGTAGTAATGACTTCCTATGACGCTCAGTGTTACATCTCAGTGGAATGAGTCTCTGGCTGAATGTACTCCTGTGCCTAACCAGTACATTATGGAGTGGATGGGAGACATTGTCCAAGATGGCATGCAACTTGGACAGCATCCTCTCTTCAGACACCACTGTCAGAGAGTCCAGTTCCACCCCACATCACATTGATGGGCATCAAAGGTTATGAGGACATGGCAGGAGTACAGGGTTGAGACAGGATTCAATGGTGGAACAGACTCAATGGGCCAAGTGGCCTAATTCTGTTCCAATGTTTTATGGTCTAATCTAGAGACTATGATCAAATTTAAGTCCATTAATCTGGAATAACAATTTGTTATCAGTAACAGTGATGATTGAACTAGTAAATAAACAGAATTCTGTTGTTGAGCTGTCTTTAACATCTGAGGGTCTTGAGACAAAATTGGAAGAACTGTTCCATGGTTGTGTTTATGGGTGTTGCACTGGAAATCTTGGAGGAGAGAGTTCCTATAGTCTGCACGAGGTCCTCAAATGGTGTCAGAAGGCAGTGCAAGCAGGTCATTCATTCTCTTCAAAACTGATCACAATGCCGCAAGAATGCAGCTGAGCTCACAAATGAGGTCAAGGCATATCATTCAATGTCATACATGATCAACAGTAGCCTCGTTAACTGCTCAATCACCACAGCCCCATCAGAATGTCCTTGTATGTCTTACCCTCACACCTCAACACTGCTGCAGGCTTTACTTGTACTTGTGTATCTACTGGCTAGTCAGCCATGACCACGTCCTCTAACAACCACTCAGGAAATGCTAGTGGCCACACCCTGCCATTTGCCAGTTATTCGTCTGCTTTCTCCTTTTCGGATGCCTTAAGAACTGCAAGCAGGCTGGACAGTGGTAGATCAAAATAAAGAGCCGGCTAGGCCCAGGGTGATTTGAGGGTATCCATTACAGAGTCCTAGGACATGGACCTAGGTCCTCTGACCTGTTATCCACACTGACCCTCCAGCACCCATTACACTAATCCCATTTTATACCCCCACGTTCCCCAGCTTCTACCTCTTGCAACATCTATTGAGGCCAGTTAGCCGAAAGGCAGCACCTCTTTGGAACGTGGAGGGAAACTGGGACACATGGGGGGAGGGGGTGCTCACAGAGTCAAAATGAGAACATGCAGACTCCACACAGAGAACAACGAGGTCAGGATTGAACCCCAGGCATCTGGGGCTATGAGGCAACAGCTTTACTCGATGTGCCACCCTCTTTTCTATTTGTGACTCAGTAGATTTGGATCCTCTTTGCCAGTCACAGGATACCACTGTGCTGGGGGAACTAGAATAGGTAAAGGCATTAAAATACGAGGGGTGATTGATAAGTTTGTGGCCTAAGGTAGAAGGAGTCAATTTTAGAAAACCTAGCACTTTTATTTTTCAACATAGTCCCCTCCTACATTTACACACTTAGTCCAGCGGTCGTGGAGCATACAGATCTTGGACCTCCAGAAAGTGTCCAGAGCAGGGGTGATTGATAAGTTCGTGGCCTAAGGTAGAAGGAGATGAGTTATTAACTTCAAACTTTCTGCATAATCACTCAAAGAGTTGCACTGCATGTTCCATGACCACTGTAAGTGTGTAAATGTAGGAGGGGACTACGTTGAAAAATAAATATACTAGGTTTTCTAAAACTGACTCCTTCTACCTTAGGCCACAAACTTATCAATCACCTCTGCTGTCAACACTTTCTGGAGGTCCTAGATCTGTATGCTCCACGACTGCTGGACTAAGTGTGTAAATGTAGGAGGGGGCTATATTGAAAAATTAATGTGCTAGTTTTTCTAAAATTGACCCCTACCATAAGCCACGAACTTACCAATCACCCCTCATATGTACATGTTCTGTACAATGAGTTGATATCTACAAACATGTGGTATGATTGGATTAGTAACATGAATTGTCTATGTTTATTTTTCTGTTTGCTCTGTGGTCAGATGCTGGCAGTGACCAAGTGAAGATGTGAACATCTGTTGGATAGGGATTTAAAGACGTGAACATCTGTAGTCATTGATTTCACACAAGAACAGCAGATGTGAACGCTATGTACTTATCAGGGTTTCCTCCTCCCTGTGACTATCAGCATTGATGGCACGAACTACCCATCCTTGGTGTCCTTGTTTGGAGCACGTGGCGGACCACCATGTTCCTCTGGGCTTTATAGCACTTCTTCTCTATGATAGTGGCCACTTATCTCAAGTACTTCATTATGGAGCACTGTAGGAACATCCTGAGAAAGCTGCTCCATAAATCTAAATTTGATTGTCGAAAGAAAAGCAGCATGCCAACAATCTGCTCCATCAGATGTCATTGCATTTGTTATGTGCCTGTTGTTCATGTATATGCTGGAGTACTCATTGTCAGCATCTGTATGTCTTGAGAGATGATGGTGTGACACTGTTTCTGACTGTTCTTGGGGCTGTAGACAGGGCTACCTACACTTTCTAGAGTGGCTGTACAGCCCTACTCCACAGTAATTCATGTCATCCTGGCAAGTTGGTCCTTGCCTTGCTCTAGAGCTGGAAGTTGTGGCTGCAACAATTGACACATTCCAGCAAGGATGTCCTTGCTACAACAGGCACCTCACAATCTTATTGGGTTTGAAGAAATGATCCTGAATACCCTAGGTGGATAAAGCAGCCTGGCAGTGAGTCCACTTGCCCTCCTCTGCCTCACGCTCTAATAGCTAATGCCTCTTATTCTTGAAATCATATTGTATTCAAAGAATTCCCCCTCTTCCTTACGTCTGGAAGCATGTAGATTGTGCAGAAATCTTGACTTCATTGGTTCTGCAGTACATAACACATCTCTTCCTATAGGCTCCTGCAATTTGAACTAACTTATAAAACACCAGATGTGTGTAGATTCATAGCAACAGCAAAACAAAACCACAAACTGATCTTGATTAATTCTTTTAAATAGGAGTGTGTGGGCCTAAGTGGGATGCATCCTTCCTGCTGCTGAATGGGGTTTAACTAGGCTAGGACAAGAACAGGCATTGTCTGGAGCACAATGTCCCAAAATAACAGTGCAGGCATTGAATCAGCATTGTATGTGGACAAACCGCCTGATTGTTTGTTGTTACTGGAGACAAATGTTGATTCTGTGGTAGGGGGTGAGGAGATTTGTTTGCATCAGCACACTCCATAAATGTGCCCCCCGATGTAGCCACGCTTTGGAGCTCGGAGCTTATTCACAACATCCAACAGATAGCAACGATCGCCAAGTATTTCTAGTTTATTCCTAGCCTGTAAACATTACTGCCACTGTTATAGTCCATATTCTTCATTATTTCTGTATGTATTATGTATTACTTGGCAAACGCACATTGGAAACTTCAGGTTTTACACACAAAAAAATTCAGATATAATTTGCACTAAATTTACATAATTCTGTTGGCATTTGAATAAATATCCTCCTGGAATTGTGTGCGGTAAAATTATTTAAATATTCTACTGCTTGGAAGATTGCACTGTTGTTATTGTAGTGCCATTGTAAATTACAATAAACAGCATTCACTGAATTATCTACCAGCTCATCAAAGCATTTAGAAACTACATTCCATGTATCAAAACCCTTGGAGCATGCAATCACTGCTCTACTGGTTACTCCACTTTTGATCTTTGTAATGATAGGTTACATGCCCAAAAAGATCTACATGTTTCTGGTTAGATGTAGAATAAATAATCCAATAAGTTATTATAACATGCCTTCTTTAAGATGATTCTTTTTGGAGAATGACAATTTTCTAGATTTGTGACAAGTTGGTTGGGCTGCCCCCTATGGTTTACTACACCTTCAAATCAGAAAAAATACGCATAATGAAACTGGTGCAGTGAATACTCGGATTTGATGCAAGACTGACAATACAAAATGCTGAAGGAGGTCAGCAGGTCAGGCAGCATCTATGGAGAGGAATAAACAGTCAATGCTTTGGGCTGAGACACTTCATCGGGACTTGAAATTCTGCACCTTATCAGCA
The DNA here is from genome assembly GCF_048418815.1 of Hemitrygon akajei. Classification (NCBI taxonomy): domain Eukaryota; kingdom Metazoa; phylum Chordata; class Chondrichthyes; order Myliobatiformes; family Dasyatidae; genus Hemitrygon; species Hemitrygon akajei. The sequence goes on along the minus strand of NC_133135.1, from coordinate 71,162,899 downwards.
GAAACAAGGCATGCTCCTTATTCACTGGGTACTTGCACAGCCGTCCACAGTAAAAGGTACAGAACTCCATCACTCATTCTGGTTGTTCCTAAAAAATTTGATTTTGCATGTGACATGAAATAAACTTACTGATTTCCAAGAAAAGGATGTTGGGTTCCATCAATAACTGTACATTTGCTGTTAGTCACTGTGGAGAAAAACTCTACAATATTGTCATTTAACAGTGGGTAAGGATCAATAATCCTGGCAGTAATTAGACCTGACACTCAAGTGTTCTGACAAACTGCAAATTATAACTATTCAACATGTTTTATAGAACATTTTTAAAAGAAAAATTAATTAGCAGATATTCTATTCAATTACACACAATAATTTGAATGACATGCTCCTTAAGTAAGCTGCTAATTGAGCTTTTTTAAGGTAGGCTGTCTCCATAGGACCGCAAAACTTGCAGCTTAATATAGTCTAAAACCAATTCAGTTACTGTTGTTCAAGGAGTATGCAACAGGGAAATGCCTGTAGAGCAGGAAATTTTCAGAAAGAATATCCCCAAGTGATGGATTCATTTCTTTTGATATTATTTCACATTAAACCATGATGTCCAAAGTGTTAACTGCTATTATTTTCAGAAGGTTTCTTTTTAGATAAAAATTACACTTGCTGTCTTCATAAGAAATTCAGAGATACTCTAATTAATACGTCACGTTTTCTCCTGCTGCTTTTTGAATTCACTTTGAAGACTCTCTCTAATTAAACATGTCTACTCCTGGGGCAAATGATGCTGCTGCATTTGAACTAAATCAACAACACTGGGTTGGTGTTACCTTGTGCTGATTTCTCAATTACTTCCGTTGTACTGGAAAATGGGATGTTTAAGTAATTAATATTTCACATCTACAAACTGGCCATGCTTCAATGTAGTGTAGTGAAAATAGGCTGCCGGTCCAAATATTTAACAGGGCAAATATAAGTTAGATCTAACCAGCTTGTATCTCTGGACCACATCAGCATGTTAGTGTAGTGATCATTGATCAGGGTTCAATTTCCACTTCCTTGTGTAAGGAGTTTGAGTATTCTCCCAGTGACTGTGTGGGTATCTTCCAGATGCTCTGGCTTTCTGACATATTCCAAAGAGCTCCAGTTATGGTTTATGAGTCATGGACATGCTGCTTTGACACTGGAAGTGTGGCAAACTTGTGGGCTGCCCAGCGTAATCCTCGCTGATTTGATTTGATGTAAATAACATATTTCACTGTAGGTTTAGATGTACATGTGACAAATAATAACCAATCTAATATTTTTTTCAGGGATTCTGGTGTAATCAATTCTATCATCAATTCATGGAAAATTCCCAAGTAATACCAAAGTATCCCTGCTGCTAATTTTCAAACTTCACTGAACTGTAGACATTGTCTGTCATGCTTTAGGATAATTCAAAGTAGAGATTGAAAATTATGCTGGTATGAGTTTAATGGCAGCATCTAAGATGGGTATGCCTGTCTCAAATGTTCTGGGTTACTTTTCTGTAATACCAAAGGCAAGTAATTACATCCCAGTGATTGTTTTCAGTGGCGAGTTGTTAAACTGTTAGTAGAGTACAATGTAAGTAAACAAATATATTCATCAGCTGTTGAAAAATATACATTACAAACTAATGGAAATTATAATTAAAACCTTTCAGATAAAGTAAGTCTACATAAAGGACACAGTGAGCAAATAATTTTATTTTCCTAAAAAATAAAATTAAGACAGTATTGATTTTCTGTAACATTTAAAATGTTGTCATATCTAATGGTGTAGTTTTTACCAATGCAATGCAGTGGAATAAATCCTAAATATTATCATTGTTAGCCAAACTAAAACCAGCAAGTGTAACATGATTTAAAATATCACTGACGTTGTATTACTTTGTTGCATATAAGGGATCTGAACATCGTCCCCAAGTCTGGAATGGAAGTGTTAAACAGGATGGTAGTTAATAAATGAGTTGAAAGTTGGTCAGCATTCCTATTCCCCAACAGAAATAAGAATTCGGCCATTAGGACAAGATGAGGCAAACTGATGAGATGATCTATAATTTGAAAGGATGCTGAACATCAGGCTTGGATTTACTAAGTGCATTCTATTTTAAACTTTTTACTTTTGCTATGAAGAATAAAATAAAACATCAGTCTTAAAGTCATACTTTCATGACATGAACCAAAATCAGTAATTTATTCCAGATTCTGACTGATTATTCAAAATCTTTTAAACGAAAATTCGTTGGCATTAAAATAGGAGATAGGCAGTTCATGTGCTGTTTAGCATTCCTTCTTCATACCTGCTTTATAAGAATTGTGATCCTGAAAACAATTTTTGTAATGGGAATTATATGCAAAATAAGGTCAGGAAGAACAAATACATCCTTCCTCAATCTCTCCCCTCTTTATTTAACACATAAAATCCTTAGGGTCTATACATTTCTTGCAGGTGAAGTGAGATTTTTTAATGGAAGCTCATACTTTAGCAAAAGGTCTTGCATGGAAGGTTGGTAAAGAATGTTCAGTCACTTGGGATTCAAGATAAGATAGAAAAATGGATTAGATGCCGGAGAGTGGTAGTAGATGGTTGCGTCTCTGACTTGAGGCTTGTGACTAGTGGTGTGCCTCAGGGATCGTTGCTGAGTCTGGTGTTGTTTGTCATCTATATCAATGAACTGGATGTAATGTGATAAAATTGATTAGCAAATCTGTGGATGACACCAAGATTGGGGTGTAGTGGACAACAAGGATGACTATCAAAACTTACAGTGGGAACTGGACCAGCTGGAAAAGTGGGCTGAAAAATAGCAGATGGAATTTAATGCAGACGAGTGAGATGTTACACATCAGTAGGACCAACCAGAGTAGGATTTACATGTGAGCAGTAGGGCACTGAGAAGTGGGGTAGAAAAGAGGGATCTGGGAATACAGATCCCGTATTTCCTGAAATTGGCATCTCAAGTAGATAGGGTCATAAAAAAGCTTTTGACACATTGGCCTTCATAAATCAAAGTATTGAATATAGGAGGTGGGATGTTATGTTGAAGTTGTATGCTAATGAGGCCTAATTTGAAGTATTGTGTGCAGTTTCGGTCACCTACCTACAGGAAAAATGTCAATAAGATCGAAAGAGTGCAGAGAAGATTTCCAGGGATGTTGCCAGGACTTGAGAACCTGAGTTATAGAGAGAGGAAGGTTGACTAGGCTAGGATTTTATTCTCTAGAGCATAGGAGACTGAGGGAAGGTTTGATATAGGTATACCAAATTATGAGGAATCTTGATAGGGTAAATTGGTCGGCTGGTGGCGTAGTGGCACCAGTGCTGGACTTCGGAGTGAAGGCTCCCGAGTTCGAATCCAGCTGCCTCCTTTGCACGCTTTCCATCCATACTGGGTTGAGCGTTGAGCTAGCAACTCGGCCTCGTAAAAATAAGAAAGCCTGCTAAAAAAAAATCGCCGTCTCAACGGCGTCCCAATGACTCCACTCGGCGTTAAGGGCTTTCTTCTTCTTGTTAGGGTAAATGCAAGCAAACCTTTTCCACTGAGGTTGGGTGAGATTACAACTAGAGGTTATGGGTTAAGGTGGAATGTTTGAGGGGAACATGAGGGGGAACTTCTTCACTCAGATTGTGGTGAGAGTGTGGAGCGAGCTGCCAGTGGAAGTGGTGGATGCGTTTGATTTCAACACTTGAGAGAAATTTGGATAGGCAAATGGATGACAGGGGTCTAGAGGGCTATGGTCCAGATGCAGGTCAATAGGATAGTTCAGCGTGGACTAGATGGGTGCATGGCCTTTTTCTGTGCTGTAGTGTTCTATGATTTACCTTAAGTACCTGATGCTTGTAACAATTTTTTTGGGGCATTAAATGAATTTAAGATAGTTTCATGACCTCAAACAGTGGGGAGGCAATAAAATGAACACTACTGGCCTGAGAGACTATAAAAGGAGTCTATATAAAGCACTTTTTATGTCTTGGCATATTACAAAGTGCTTTTAAGCCAACAGCAAATGTTGCAGTACTGTGTTAGGGGCTGAACAAAAGAAAATCAATTGTAGGCAATTTTGTGCAGAATTTGGTTGTCATTAACGAAAAACTAAATGAATAGATTTTGGATTTAGAGAGATTATATCTCCAGTAAAAATTGTGCAGAATATGCTCTAATGAATGACCACCAAGTACAACGTGACACTTTAAATATTAGTTTTGGCAGGCAGCCACTAAAATTATTCCAGTTAATTTCTTTATCAGTTTACTTACTCAATGAAGTTTATGGCAAGATACTTTATCTACCCCGTTAACATGTACCATTATGTATAGTATAAAGAGCCTTAAAACAGAGACGCCTCCTTCTCCCTTATTAGGGGGAGAGACAGCCTGTGCTATGTCAAATGCCAGGTGAACAATATCGTCTTTGGGTAACTGCAAGCCTGTGCCTTTGCTCATGCTTGAGTGCTCGGTGGTGGGTGCCAATGCTTTTTTTTTGCCGGTGGGGGTAAGGGGGATTGTTGCATGCTACTGCTTATGCATGGGAGGGAGGGGGAGCTAGGCTGGACTTTGGGGTTCTATCATTTAACGGTTGTTCATTCTTTGGGGCACTCCTCGGTTTTTGTGGATGGTTGCGAAGCAAAAGCATTGCATTGCAGGATGTATATTGTATACATTTCTCTGACATTAAATTGGACCTTTGAAATACTTTTCAACCAAGGTAGATCCAAACTTTATTTTCTGTTACATTTTTATCATCCATAAATATACAGTGGAGTGAAAGAAAGCATCTGGTGAAAGATATGGTGTTATACTTTGCAAAGTGAGCTGGGACTCAGAGATACTGGTGATGGTTGTTTGATATTATATGACATTACTGCAGCAATAGGGGAACTAATTGAGTTGAGGTCAAGCCAGACAGAGCAGCTGAATTCAATACTACTTGTGCCAAGCAAGTCCAGCAGGAAATGAGCAAAAAGAAAATTCCAAATGGTTCAAACCCCAACTGGCTTGAACCATCAAGCCTTTCTGATCTTCAACAGGGACCAATTAATCAGATACAAAATCAGAATCAGGTTTATTTGACACACCTCACTAAATTTGTTGTTTTGCAGTGGCAGTACAGTGTGATATCCAAGAAATAACTAAGTTACAAAAAGAAATATAAACCATGAGTAGTGCATTAAGTTCAAGTTTATTGTCATTCAAACCATACACATGTATACAATCAAATGAAACAACATTCCTCTGTATCAAGGTGCACAACACAGTACATATAACTCACACACTTAACACATATAGTAATATTACCACAAATAATAAGCTGCACTTTGTGACACAAGTTTTAAATAAACAACATAATGCTACTGGTGCTTCATGCGTGATGAGACCTGGGTGCTGGCAGAGAGTACAGTAGTCTTACAGCCTGGGGGAAGAAGCCATTTCCCATCCTAACAGTTCCTGTCCTGATTGCTATGGGATGTCCCGCTTAAGGGTAGGGGGTCAGAGACCGTTGGATGGATGGGAAGGATTATTGTTAATGCTAAGTGCTCTACATTGACAGTGCTCCTGATGAACATCTCTGATCGATGGGAGAGAGACCCCAATGACCCTCTCAGAAGTCCTTGCAAAGCTTTGTAGGAACTTGCAGTCAGATGCCCTACAATTCCCGTAGCAGACAGTGATGCAGCTGGTCAGGGCACTCTCAATGGTGCCTCTGTAAAAATTGGTTATAATGAGGGGGACGGCGGGAGGAGGCTTACTTGCCTCAAACTCCTCAGGAAATGGAGATGCTGCTGTACTTTTTTGACCAAAGTGGTAGCTTTGACCAATGAAGTGGGATTGTCCATTATGTGCATTCCCAACAACTTAGTGCTCCTCATTCTCTCCATGGAGGAGCTGTGTATGTACAGCGAGCAGTGGTCAGCCTGCACCTTCCTGAAGTTGGCATTCATCTCTTTGATCTTATCCATGCTGTGACTCAAATTGTTGTGCTCACACAGTTCTACCAGCCTCACTGTTAATGATGAGGCCAACCACTGCTGTGTTGTCAGTTAACATGATGATTCAGTTTGAAGTGGACTAGCAGGACAGTCAAGCCTCAGAGCAGACTGCACACACAGCCCACGCAGGAGAAAATCAGAACTTCATGAACTACTCAGAAATCTGATGGCAGAGGGGAAGAAAATGTTCCTAAAATGTTAAATGGGTCTCCTGTACCTCCTCCCTGATGGTAGTAATGAGAAGAGGACATGTCCTGGATGGGGAGGGTCCTTAATGATGGATATCACTACTTATAACCATATAACCATATAACAATCACAGCACGGAAACAGGCCATTCCGGCCCTCCTAGTCCGTGCCGAACTCTTAATCTCACCTAGTCCCACCTACCCGCACTCAGCCCATAACCCTCCACTCCTTTCCTATCCATATACCTATCCAATTTTACCTTAAATGACACAACTGATCTGGCCTCTACTACTTCTACAGGAAGCTCATTCCACACAGCTATCACTCTCTGAGTAAAGAAATACCCCCTCGTGTTTCCCTTAAACTTTTGCCCCCTAACTCTCAAATCATGTCCTCTCGTTTGAATCTCCCCTACTCTCAATGGAAACAGCCTATTCACGTCAACTCTATCTATCCCTCTCAACATTTTAAATACCTCGATCAAATCCCCCCTCAACCTTCTACGCTCCAATGAATAGAGACCTAACTTGTTCAACCTTTCTCTGTAACTTAAGTGCTGAAACCCTGGTAACATCCTAGTAAATCGTCTCTGCACTCTCTCTAATTTATTGATATCTTTCCTATAATTCGGTGACTTGGGGCATCACTTTCTAAAAATGTCCTCAATGGTGGGGAGGCTAGTGCCTGGTGGAGCTGGCCGAGTTTACAACCCTAATGTATCTTTTACCGATCCTGTGGGGTGATGCTTGATTTGGTTCAGATGCTGATCTGAACTTTCGTTTTTGCATTAGGCTGCTTCAGCCTTTTCTACAGCTGTCTGGCAGAAAGTACCTCACTTTGTGACATCTGTTTCATACCAATCAAGAATTCTTATCTTTTTCAGCGGCGAAAGATTTGGAAAGAATGTTCACTCGATCAATTTCACAATGTGCCTGTACTCAGGGTATTTTTTTTTGCAATTGCCACTTTCTAACTGATAAGAGTATCTCAATCACACAGACCAAGGCTTTCAGGAAGTTTCAGCAGTACAATTGTTAAAATCGGTTTCAATGTTAAAGCTACAAAGCATGTTAAGTACACTGACCAATTCCAAATGAAGGTTTTATTACCACAAGGCTTGTAGTAATTATGAATAAATAACAGTCATTCATGGATTATAACCCATCTCAGCTCTGTCTTGTTCAATGTAGATTCTGTTGGTACAGTTGCTAAAGTCTGGGCCACAGTTGCATTCATTGTTCAGCGAGCTTTACCATAGAGTTCAACCCACCGACAGCAATGAATGTTGATTGTGACCTTTGCAGGAACTTGTTTTCTACATTCCCTGAAATTATCTGTAATGATCATGTTAGCATCCGTCATAACAAGCAGATAATAGTTTTCAGACCGATCTACGTGGCCTGAACTAGCCCAAAAGCAGTTGGAGGAGGCTGGCTACAAGGTACAATCAACGGTCGATGGTTTTTCCAATAGCATCAAACTCACCGACAGCGTTGAATGTTCCCTGAAGCCACCAGTAAACATAATTTAAAGTGAGGAAAGAAAAATAAAAGCCAAAGAGATTTTTTGCCTTCTGAAGCTTTCTGACAAAGAAAGTTGAATCAGTTAAATCTGCAAAAAAAATGGCAAGAATTCAGAGCCATGAGCTCACAAAGAACATTCTCCAGTTGAATAAATCATTTCAGAAACATTTTAAATCTGTTTTCTTGCAAAAAAAAATCCCCTTCCCTTGCCATTACAGTCAGTATGGCTGTATCAATGTGAGGAGGTAATGATTGATTGTTTTCAATGAAAGACATTTTTCCTCAGTGCTCCCTTCCCCCACCCCACACCTTTAACTCCCACCACCAAAGGAAAAAAATCAACCTTTAAGAATGGAAAGGTTGGGAGTAGAGGCAATTAAATGAACAATGGTGACAGCAAGAAATACACCTTACAAAGAAACTCCTGTTCAAATGTATGTTTTTTAACTAATACACTGCATTGCCTGTGAATAAATGTCTGGAATCTGCACAAAGGACATAGATGATTAATCATACAGACGTTGAAATGAAGTACTTAAAACGTATTCACAAAAGGCAGAATCCACATAGAATATTTAACCCACTGCAGTTTTCTCCAAACTGTCTCTGTGGCTAGATAGCATACAGGGTGACCACGGCACATGCAAATTATGCTGCTTTGCATGATTACAGCCTGTTTATGGTAAAGTAGGTTAGCGTGACCTAGTCAGGTTCTTGGTTTTATGTTGGCAACTGTTTAAATAGTTGTAATTTCCCTGCATTTTCAGCAAGCAAATCCAATGAGCTTCTTTTCCCGGATAAGTACAGGGGGAAAAAAAAGCTTAGGCTATTTTGAAACTCAAACTGAGTAGCAGAGAAAAAGTTGTTGACTCCCATTTGGATGAAAGTCAGAAGAATGAAATGAGATGAATTTGTATGAGATGAGTTTGTACTATGCATGGCAGTTTGACAACTTTATGTAAAGTCTTCTATTAACTTATGTGTAGCTACATCTTTCTTCTGTTGCAAGATGCTAAATGTGTGTTGCAGGCATATGTGTCAAGTGTATGGATCATTAGATCTTTTTAAAGCAATTTATGAACTCCAAAGGATTGAACTTATACCAGTTAAGATGTTTGAACCCATGTTGTCGATATGGAAATGGTTGAAGTTTGTGCACAGTGTACGGCTTCCTATTCTGCAACTTTCAGAACATAGACTAAGGTTAGGCTGACCTAGACACAAGAAATTTTAGTGGTTTACTGAAGACTCAGACCACTGCTGTAATAAACAAAATGCACTGAAAGCATTTCCAGTGTTTTAAGTATTTCTGTACAGTGACAAATATCTGCTTGCCCATTCAAGATTGCTGATATCAGGAAAAGGTTCAATTTTATTTGTAAAGTAACAAAAAAGAAATGTTTAAATCTTACTCATATGACCACAATGCTCCCTGAACAGTAATAGAAGAGAATTGGGTGGGAAAGACTCAGGGATGCTTTAAAAATAACTTATTGCCATTGACAAAACTACTCCATGGAACTTGTACTTTTCACCAAAGGTCTTTACAAACAATGCAAAATAAGTAACAGATGTCAGTGATATTCCCTGCATCTTTTTTTCCAATCCAACACATTTAGAAATTAGCTATGAATGAAATGTTGGATATGTAGCACTGGGTTATGAACTGTCATCTCACTCCATTTTTTGTAGGGATAATTGAGGATCATTGGCTAATATGACGAGAGAAATCCCTGCATTTCCAACAATGCCAGATGATTGCTCACTAGTGCCCTTCCATTCTCTCTCCCATCCAATTGATTAGGTGACACCACTCTTCACTATACTCAACTGGCATTGAACTGTCCACAGATCATCTCAAGGGCTCTATCACTCAAGGTCTAACCTATTACTCCACAATTCAAACTATGGCTTCCTCAACAAATCAAACTAAAATAATTATTTACTTTCTGAATGTTGCTGAACAAGGAAACCCAATTGATAATAGTTGTCAACATCTGATCACTTTTTAAGGTCGGAAGTGTATTTATTTGAAAGAAATGTTGACCTTTTCAAACGGTGTTAGGTTGAGGTAGCCCTGTAAGACCCTTGCCTAGGTGACAGGAACTGTGAATGTACTATTTTCTAGTACCAGTTTGACTTTGAAACTGTTCCAAAGCTAATGTTCATTCTCAGAGGATAACAGAAGATGTCAGCTCTCAGTGCTTATGTCACCACAGTAGGATTTGATTTGTTTGCTTCCTTCCAGCCAACACAGGGTCTTTAAATCCTCCACACACAGGAGGATTTTCGCTTCCTTAATGATCAGGTTCAAATATAACTGCTGCTCGCACTCCAGGGTTCAGGCCTGACAAGGGGGCAGCAGCCAAGATAATGGCTTAAAGATGTAATTTCCCTTCGGTGTTTTGCTGGGAAGATTTTAGTAATAACCCATTAATGACTGACTTTCACAATCAATTAAAGTATATTCAAAAACCCTCAAATGCTAAATGGTTTCTAAAATAGATATACAACATAGCCCAGTCAAAACTAAATTATTAGCCCTCCTGGCTTGAATCACAATAAAATGTTGATTGGGTGGAGATGGAGATAAAGGGAGGGAAGGGAGCAGCAATATTAAGTTGTTGAAGAGTATTATGAACAACTATTCTGGCATAGTTCCAGTTGTCTGCTTTACACATTAGTCCCATAAAATTTTATTATGTTTGGCAAATGGAATTTTAAAATAATTCCCTGTTTGGAAGATGGAATTATTTTACATGATACAGCTCCAGTTCTATAGAGGTTTAGGGAGTAACTGGTAGTTGTGAATCGGTGGCAAGGTGCCTAATTAGGTTCAAGCTGGCAAGGCAGCCCATTTCGTCTGAAGCTGTGAGCTATGTCTAATATTTAATGCACAGAGCTACATACTTCTAAATGGCAGATCCCCAGTGAACACCCACTGCCAGATCGGAAGAAATCCACCTCCTCCTGGGTGGGCAGGGGACTGCATTCATCGTGGCCGTAAAGAATTCCACCTTCAACATCCCTCCTCCATAGGTGGTCGGAACAATGAGTTGGCATGGAAGTCTATGGAGATAAAGAAATGAAACTGCAGTGCAATCAAAATAAAATCTCCGGCACACCAGCCAGCATTTTCTTTCAATCTACATTTAACTACCGAACTCTCCCTTTCTGCCAGGAGAAATCCTTTATTGCCATTTCTGATTTCCTCCCATCCTTACAGCATATTTGAACATCGTATTATTGAAAACGTTACGAGTGCTGAGAAAGGCAGCAGGTGTACTGAGGTCGCTGGCTCTTCAGCATTAAGCAGGAGCCTCCAACTCACCTGGACAAAGCTCCAAGCCACCGAGGGGAGAGAGAGATGCCCAGTCAGAGGGAGAAGTAAATGTGATGGAAAGTGGGACAACACCCAGTCACTGGTGTCTCCAAATGGTAGGTTAGCCAAAACTGTGTTAAACTTAAGGATAACCAGGTTAACTCTGAACCAGGTTAATGGGCAAGGCTGGTTACAGTGAAAGCCCTTTTATTTGGTAGACTTTATTCCTGCAGACATATGGCCGGCTTGGAAACTGCAGATACATGCTCCACCAGACCAATGTTAAATTAAACATTTTTCAAATAACCTCAGGTGAACAGAATTCATCTTTTGGCCCTCAGGTGGCAAAGGCTTTTCCAGTCCCGTGGAGTAGCCTTCAAGACCAAACCTGTAAGAAGCTAAAAGTTGTGCATTGCAATTGCTGCCAATTGGAGCGTTACCTAAACACAAGAGATTCTGCAGATGCTGGAAATCCAGGGAGACACGTCCAAAATGCTGGAGGAACTCAGCAGATCACCCAGCATACATAGGGAGGAATAAACAGATGACTTTTTGGGCCAAAACCCTTCATCAAGACTGGAAGGGAAGAGAAAAGATGCCAGATAAAGAAGATGGGGTGAGGGGGGAAAAGAGTGCAAGCTAGCAAGCGATAGGTGAAATCGGCCCGAAACATCGACTATTTGTTCCTCTCCATAGACCTGCTGTGTTCCTCCAGCATTCTGTATGCATTTAGTGGAATCAGTTGCAGACGCGCTGATGATTCACTCTCACCACTGCAGCTGACTGAACTATCTCCAGTGCGTGCCATCAGCTGTGGGTTCTGTGGCGGGTCAGGTTTCATTCCCCATTTCAATCAGCTCAAATGACCTTCAGACATTTGATTCAAGACCAGATAATTGGAAAGCCCATACTGCATCAGAGGCTGAGGAAAGATGCTGTGTCATGTTAATTACTAATAATTATGCATCATCTTTGAAGGTATGAAATGAATCTCATTGCCAGTGAGTGGAAGAAGAGGGTATCTGATAGTCTCTAAGTGAGTATATTCGGAAGCTGCATTTTGATTATTATGTAGGTTTCCTCTGCTGATAAATATAGAAGGAATGAGATTTACACAGAGAAATCTATAACTAGGCTAAAGAATATTTGCAATCAAAGGTTTAGTGAAACACAAGTGTCTTAAACTGTCTTAAAGTGTAAATACGAATCTATCTTTAAATCTTATATTTTAATTTCTTGGTACACTACACATTTACAACACACCAGATTGTGTGGATCAAATATGATGTAAAAGCACAACAAATTTATATTTTGTGTGAGCACACTGTATGTGTTCTGATTATGAAGAGTGGGTGACTAAGACCTGCTTTTTTAGAAAAGGATTGATCCACAGAAATGTACTGTTTTGTACCATTGGATATCAGCAAGCACAGAACTGGATTATAGTACAAAAACACATGCAAGACAAAATTAAAATTATTGCTCTTACTAAAAATCTAATACAACTTTCTTTTAAAAAATCCAAGACTTCATTGTTCTTGGCTGTATAGAAATCATGAACTCTAAAAACAGCTGAAATCAAGTTCAATCTGTTAACCTTTTCCAAATAAAGAATTGCAAACCCAAGAAATAATAAAATAGGAGCAGCCCAAGACCATTCAGCCCATGGAACACAATCCTGCCATCGAATAGTCCTGGCTGATCTTTTATCTCAGTGCTAGTTTTTCCAGTACCACCTTCATGTGAGTGAATTCCCCCAATTCCCAGAATTGTAATGATCCCTATCTTAAAGTTATGCAGTGCCTGAACATAAACAAATGCTCAGGCAAGTTCTCATTCTGAACATACTCTTTCTCCAATCGCCTTGCACCTCATCCCGTCCCGTCCCCTCTTTGCCTGGAATCCGATCTCAAACTGCAAGAGGGAGAAGTGAATCAGGGAGCAGTTTGTGCTTAGCAAGATATCCACGGGGTCCTTGAACTGCTACAAGTCAGCTGAGATGGCAGTGGCTAGCAATCTGCGCCAAACTGAAGCAACTGCCCAAACCAGTCTGTCTGGAGGGCAAGCGTGTGAAATGGAGCATCTCCTGCCAGATTGTGAGGTGCAGTACAGCGCCGATATTCTGCCCTTAATTTGCTGCCCTGAGATTTAAACCCAGGGGAGGAAATAAAAACATCATCTTTATTTCTATCTCTGATTGCATCGACGTTCCTATAGGGATCAGCGTGATCTCTTTTGCTTTTTAATTATTAAGAGCTTAGGTTATTTCTAGAGTTAATCCTTGATCACAGCCGCAGCTGCAGAAACTATGAAAGGATTAGAATTTATTTTCTTTTTACATCTTCCAGACCAACAAGTTAAATAATTAGTGTCCTTTTCTTATTTCACTCTTTCCTTCCCTTTTATTTTCCCCTTCTGCAGTGGAGAAATTTCTGCATGGCCCTCTCTAATAACTACCAGCCGTAATACTGTGGGAAGAAGTTACAAAGCAAAGTGTTGCTGTGAAAAACAGGTGTTTTTACCAGTTTCTCATCATCCTGGGCTGGAAAAAAAAAAACAAAGATAATCCACCCAAGGGTGCAGAAAAAAAATTAAAACATCATCCAGGCCAGCACTTGGAGAATGGAACTTTCTGGTTGGAAGTCAAATCTCTCCTTTAAAGCCCTTGGCTCTGACTGAATGTGAAATGTTGATGCTTTGAAAATTAAAAAAAAAATTTAATATGAAAATGATTCATTCAATGCCACGTTCCTTTGGGAGCAACTTGACTGATGTATTTCCATGAGAACATCCCATGTAAAAGGAATCTGAAGCTGCATTAACAAGACACATTCCACCCATGCTCAAGAAAGCCAGGATTGTATGTCTTAATGTGGTTGTGCTATTTTAGGATTATATAGTCCCAATACGAGGAGAGTCATTTGAGTTAATATGTTCCATTCTGCAGTGATTATTTTTAAACCCTCTATTCAGATTCAAGCAGCTTTGCTAATGCTCTGATTGAGATGGGAACGTTTTGCTACTGCAAGCAAAGAATTGCAGTGTTCCCAGGCATCTGCACATTTACTGTAACACTACAGAAAGGAAATCCATCTGCTGAACATCTGCCAGGAGTACAGATGTAAGGTCAGTTAGCCCCAATTGATGGTTATCTCAGGCTTTTTTATTCTCTCATTTCTGACCATGAAATTAAAATCTGATTCATCATCAATATCAACTAAAGTTAAAGTGCAGGGAGATCTAATTGGATTATGCTCCCTGTACAGTTAAGGTCTTTAGCAAGATTGTATGCTATGGCACTCTCTCTTGTTCATCCTGGGTCTAATATGGTTTAAGGGTTTTGTTTTCCTGGGAACAGAATTTTAAAATCCCTGAATGGAAACATTGAGAATTGTGTGTTGAATTAAATGCCCAAAGCACGATGAGGATCCCTACCACCCATCCCACAATCTCTTTGACCCTCTACCGTCAAGGAGGAGATTCAGAAGCATCAGGACGTGGCCTGACAGACGGGTTAACAGCTTCTTTCTCCAGGCTGCGAGACTAATGAATTCCCTGCCACCGCCAAGGTCTAGTCACTAGGAAAGCGAGCTGTTTACTGTACTGTTTATCTGTGCTGTACACAACATACACTTTATTTTATTAACTTATTTCTGATTATATTTTGGTTTATGTGCTGTGTGGGGTAAATTTTGTGGGTGCACTATGGTCCAGAGGAAAGTTGTTTGGTTGTGTATGGGTACAGTCAGGTGGCAATAAACCTAAACCTGAACTTGTTCGGCGTCTTCATTTAACAGTTTTAAGTTATTTTTTGCTATGTACCTCAATGTGCAATTTGCCCTCGATCTTCCATCTTCACCATCAAGCATGCTCCCAACACCCAACCTTACAACACATTCCATTTTATCCCTAACCCCCTCTCAGAGTCCATAGTTACTGCTTTAGTTTCATTCTGTCTGTTCTTTGGGGGTCTGCTTATCAAGTGAGTATGAGCAATTAGACCCCAAGAGGCATCTGATCCCAGCTTATTCCTACCTTTGCCAGTTATCTAGCAAGAGGCAGAGGCCAGTGTCAATATCCTCAACCAAGACTGGCCAAATCCATTCAGAAAGTCCATGTCCAATTCCTAACAGGAGCTGTTGGCAAGAGGAGTCTTTGTCATAAATCCATTTAGATTTTATGTAACAAAGTAATGAAATAGCAAGGTAATATACTGATCTGACTATCGTGGCAAAACATTAAATAGCTGTACGGTGCCTATAAAAAGTATTCACGTCCTGCACCTCCCCCCCACCACAGACGTTTTCATGTTTTATTGTTTTACACCATTTTATCACAGTGTATTTAATTTGGCTTTTTTGATACTGGTCAGCAGGAAGATACTCTTTTGTGTCAAAGTGAAAACAGATCTCTACAAAGTGATCTACATTACACATATAAAACACGAAATAATTGATTGCGTAAGTAATCATCCCATTTAATATGACACACCAAATCATCATTGGTGCAGCCAATTGGTTTTATAAGTCACATAATTAGTTAAATGGAGATCTGTTTTGGGAAACCAATGTGCAGTCAAGGTGTTTCAATCGATTGTAGTAAAAATACAGCTGTATCTGGAAGGTCCAACTGTTGGTGAGTCAGTATCCTGGCAAAAACTACACCATGAAGACAAAAGAACACTTCAAATCACTGAATATCCCTTGGAGTACAGTTAAGTCAATCATCAAGAAATGGAAAGAATATGGCACAGCTGTAAATCTGCCTAGAGCACGCTGAACTCAAAAACTGAGTGACCATGCAAGAAGGGGACTAGTGAGGGAGGCCACCAAGAGACCCATCACAGCTCTGGAGGAGCTGCAAGCTTCAGCGGCTGAGATGGGAGAGGCTGCACATACAATAATTGTTGCCTGGGTGCTTCACCAGGCACAGCTTTTGGGAGAGTGGCAAAGAGAAAGCCACTGTTGAAAACACTCACATGAAATCTCAGCTACAGTTTGCCAGAAGGCGTATGGGGACTCTGAAGTCAGTTGGAAAGAAGTTCAACGGTCTGATGAAACCAAAATTGAGCTTTTTGACCAGCAGACTAAACACTATGTTAGATGTAAGCCTAACACTGCACATAATCGAAAACACACCATCCCTACCGTGAAGTATGGTGGTGGCTGTATCATGCTGTGGCATTGCTTCACTGCAGCAGGCCCTGGAAGACTAGTGGAGGGCAAAATTAATGCAGCAAAATACAGGGAAATCCTGGAAGAAAACCTGATGCAGTCTGCAAGAGAACTGTGACTTGGGAGAAGATTTGTTTTCCAAGTAAGCCAAAGCTACACAGGACTGGCTTAAAAACAACAAAGTTAATGTCCTGGAGTGGCCAAGTAAAAGTCCAGACCTCAATCCAAATTAGAATTTGTGGCTGGACTTGAAAAGGACTGTTCACATGTGATCCCCATGCAATCTGACAGAGCTTGAGCAGTTTTGTAAAGAAGAATGGGGAAAAATTGCAGAGTCCAGATGTGCAAAGCTGATAGAAACCTAACCACACAGAGGTAAGGCTTAATTGCCGCCAAAGATGCATCTACTAAATACTGTCCTGAAGGGTGTGAGTACTTATGCAATAACTTTTGTGTTTTATATTTGTAATTGATTTAGATCACTTTGTAGAGATTCATTTTTACTTTGACTTGAAAGTCTATTTCTGCTGATCAGTGTCAAAAAAGCCAAATTAAATCCACTGTGGTTCAGTGTTATAAAACAATAAAACATGAACATTTCCAAGGGGAGGGCGAGTTCTTCTTTTAGGCACTGTAAATATTTCTCCTTCAAAAAGCCGTTATCTGTAAGGAACCTCACCCAACAATGTTAGAGCCTTTTAAATGCACACATCACAAGGCTTCGCTCATGATGCTGGGATTCTGTACTGTAGAAACTATTTGAAAGTGGTCACTCCAAAGAAGGTAGTGTCCATGAAGCCCAAATCAGAAAAACTGATTCCTTGCCCTTCTTGTCATTTCACAACTAGTGGTTTTCTCCTTAAACCAGCTGGATGACTATTTCCGTGATTAGAAGCCACAATTTACCAATCACCATGCAAAGGTTACACACCCATCTTCCGCATGACATCTCATATTACTTCAGGCCTTATGAATCCTATCAAGTTTCAGCAGGTTGATAAAATACCAAATCCTTTGAAAGCTGGAAGACAGTACTTTGGAATGTTTAAAATTAGAAATAGAAAACATTTAATATTTGCAGTCAGCTTCACCCTA
Source organism: Hemitrygon akajei (assembly GCF_048418815.1). Classification (NCBI taxonomy): domain Eukaryota; kingdom Metazoa; phylum Chordata; class Chondrichthyes; order Myliobatiformes; family Dasyatidae; genus Hemitrygon; species Hemitrygon akajei. The sequence goes on along the minus strand of NC_133135.1, from coordinate 71,145,588 downwards.
CTTAAATATTAACGAGTTATGGTTTGCAGTGACACTAGCGAATTGCTGGACACACAGCAGGTCAGACAGCATCTATGGGAGTGGACAATAATAGTTTGTGCTTCAAGCCAAGACTCTTCATCAGGATCAGGTTTGTTGCGAGGTCACTTGTGTCAAGCTATTGGGATCCACCTCCTAGCCATCAGTAAATACAATCAGTTTAAATGCCATTCAAAATCCATTAACCAGAAAGCAAATGCCATTAGCTGCTGGTCTGTGCCGATCCCTCTTGTTGATAATCCTAATGTGATGCTATTAGACAATTTATTGTGATAAAACCCGATTGTGTGCAGAAGGTTTTGCTGAGCTACGTGGCCTAAAGGAAGTTCACCAGGAACTTGCACTGGATCTTCAGATGGGGTGGATTTATTTTACAAGTCTGTAACAGGCTCTTATGTTAGTAGATACGTCATAAACAACTGCTTTAAGATGAGCTACTTTCCATGTGAGGAGTTGATGAGCTTCAAGAAAAACGCAAACGAGAAAAACCTTTTGATATTCATCAGGCTCAGTAATGCTCAGCCCCAATCTGTTTCAAAAATAAGACTGCCCTTACCTTCTCTTTCATTTCAAATCTTCCTGTTATTTGCAAGGAATGTGCATCAGTAAAAATCGCTTTCATGCAGCTTGACAGAAACAGATTCAGCAATGACTTTCAAAAGAGAACTTACAATGCACTTATTGTAGCAGTAAAAAGAAATTCCAGAGCTCGAATGGAAAAGCAGACAGGTCATTCATAAGTAGCAAAGGAAAGGTGGTTCAAATGCACTTCCATGTTGGAAGATTCTACTATTTTGTAATTTCCCTTGTTTCTGGAAATCTAGTCACACAGAAAGTAAAAAATGCAAACTAGGCCACGTTATCAAACAATGGAACTTTGATATTTTTGTCAGTACTTTACATACAGAGGGTGCTCAATAACAAAATGGTAAAAACAAATGGAGAACAAAAACTACCCCAACTTAGTGGTAAACCAACTTTAAGAATTGTGCGCCAGTAAGATTTTTGCTTTTAGCAGGCATATGGTAAATGAATTTAACCACATGGTATGTTACAATAGGAATTGTTGATACTCCATGAAACTTTCTACCTACAAACTTTACTTAGGGAGTCATGGGGTGAGGAAATGTATCAAGGCCGCTCAGATGACAATGGGGAGCTATACAGGAGTGACATTGATCAGTGATTTGAGTGGTGTCACAACAACAACTTTGTATTCAGCATCAGCAAGATCAAAGAATTTATTGTGGAGTTCAGGACGGGGAAGACAGGTAAACACACACCAGTTCTCATTGAGGGGTCACCATTGGAAAAAGGTGAGCATTTTTCAGTTCCTGGTTGTTAATATCTTGGGGGATCTATTCTGGGCCCAACTCATTGAAGCAATCTCAAAAGTGATTCTACTTCATTGGGAGTTTAAGGAGATTTAGTGTGTCACCGAAGACTCTTGCAAATTTCTATAGATGTATGGTGGAGAGCATTCTGACTGGTTGCATCACAGCCTGGTATGGACGTTCCAATGCACAAGAGATGTAGACTCAGCCACTTTGTCATAGGCACAATCCCCCCCACCACCCTGGACAACGTAAAGAGATGGTGCCCCAAGAAGGCAGCATCATCATTAAGGACCTCACCATCTGGGACATGCCCTCTTCTCATTATCACCATCGGGGAGGAGTCTGAGACCCACTCAGTGATTCAGAAACAGCTTTTCCCTCGCTACCATCAGATTTCTGAACAGTACGTGAACCCATGAATTCTACCTCATTGTTACTTTAAACTCTTTAAAAAAATTTGTAATTGATAGTAATTTTATGACAGTGCAAAAAAGTGACAAATTTCGCATCATATAAGAGAGTGATAATCACCCGTTTATGATTCATAGGAAGCAAAAGAAATGTGATACAGTTCAGCTCATAGCTGTGAAATGGGTCAACATGGTTAAATTGCTGATTTTCTACATAATTATGTCTGTCTTCTCTACTCTGAAAATGATCAAAATAATACATCTGAGGGTAGAAAGTGACATTTTAAGCTAACCAACTTCCTTCCATGCTCTCCACTCCTGCCAAACAAAATTATTTTGGAAATTCTGCAAGTTAAAATAAACATATGTAAAATAGTTTAAAAAATATACCAAGAGATGGCACACTGAACTGCAAGAGTACTACCCATAAAAAGTCTGTACATTAACCAACATGTTCAACACTAGGAAATGTGGAGAAAATGTTCATCAATATTCTTTAAGTGGTAGAAATCATCCAACTTATTCTCAGGGAATGGCACTGTAATGGAATTAAAAAGAGGTGTGCTGAACAATTTTGCAAAGGAACATAACTTCAAAGTACAAAGAATTAGTTTCTGACTGCAGTAATTTCTCAAGTGGATTAACTGTCCATCAGTAATTGAACCCCAGGCTCTCTCACTTTGCACCAGCCCGCTTCCTTTGATCTGTGAGATTAAACTAATTGCAACTGTAAAATGTTGCAGAGTGCTTGCAATGCTTGAACATGGAAATCTGTATTGAAATTAATCCTGTCAAGATGCATGATGAAACTGAAACAAACTCAAACTGAAGACTGAGGTAGCAATTGGACCTACTAATTGAGTATCATTGAAATTTTAAATGATACAACCATCCAACTTGTGTGTCACAATATTTTCTTGGAACATAATGCTGACTTTCTCACAGATGAAAAGCCAGCTATCAAGTAGTGCAAATCTGAAATATGATGTTGTACTTCATTCCGGTGACATTAATTCATCTTCTAAAAGTGTTTTACACATTATTCAGTTTGTTTCAAAAGACTGCTTCTCACAACAATACTTTTTTTAAAAATCAAAGCAGTTGTGATAAATAAAAGGTATTCTGCCAAATAAAACTATAATCATACTCATCATAAAGGATTTTGATTCAGTAAGTTAAATGTTCCACGTTGCTTTTGAAATTCTCTGGATGTTCCTTTTCCAATCATCGTAAACAGAATGATCGTAACAACTTATATGTGATATGCTTTCATCCTCTACTGTGAAGTAACACAGTGCCAGACTCCATATTTACCGAGGAAAGGAGGTGTAATCAAAGCCCCGGATGTCACCCTCACTGTAAAACATGAACTCAGCTACCACCACGTGCACCTTTGACTTGTAAACTTCTGTGCACCAAGGATATACAAGCTCAGTGCAGGTTTCAAAAATTGCAGAAGAGTTGAAAATTCCATTAGTCAGCGTTACTTTTGAATGATTTGGTTCAGCATTCTAACTGCACATTTACTGGTTTATGATTAGAAGTACAAACCTATCTATGTACAACTCAACAGCAGCAAGCTGGCAAAATGAGAGAGCTTTCCTTTAAAGATGTACACTCTTATGGCATATTAGTTATTTATAATATAGAGGTTCTCTGGACCCTCCATTCCCCTGTGTGCCTAAATCCCAACCTCCCAAAGTTATTGCACAACACTACAGGAATGAACTGCTCTTCCAAGTCCCACGCTGACTGCCCTTATGGGCATGATGAAAGCACTTATTCCTGCCAACTGTATCAAGTCTCAGGGTTGTGCCCACAGAGGGATAGGATGCTGGTTTAAAGCTGTTCAAACCTTCTTTCAGGTGGGAATCTGATCTGAATGTTAAAATTGATGGAAAAAATTGGTCAAGATGATGTTCTGATAGTATGAGAAATACAATAAATGTTCGACTTAGATTAATACAATATAATTTTTTACATCAATTATATATAACACCACAGAAAATAAATAGATTAAATTCAAATATGTCTGACCAATGTTTTCGATGTAAACAAGAAATTGGTACTTTTTTTACATTCTACTTGGTCTTGTTCTAAAATTCAACCATTTTGGATTAATTTAAGATTTTTATTGGAACAAATTATTGGAGTACAAATTCCACATACTTCATTGCTATTTTTATTAGGAGACATTGAAGGGACAATAACGAAATTTAAATTGAATAAGTATCAGAAAAAATTTATAAAAATTGCTTTGGCAGTAGCCAAAAAAGTTATTGCAGTTACTTGGAAATCTGATTTAAATTTAACTATGGATCGTTGGAATAATGAAATACATAGTTGTATTCCATTTGAAAAAATTACGTATAATTTAAGAAATGAATATGAGATATTTTTGAAAATTTGGTCACCATACTTACGAAAGATAGGATTAGATACATAGGTCCTTTGAAGATAAAATTATAGTAATTGGGGAAAGTGAAAATAAATATCAAAATTATTTTGAACTCCATGGAACATGTGGGGATCCTCCGATATCCAGGCAATCTTTCTTCTCTTTTCTTTTTTTTTTTCTTTTTCTTTAGATAAGGGTTAAAGGGGGAGGGTTAAGGGGAGGGGGGAGGGTTAATATCACTTTTCTTACCATTTCATTATTACATTTATTCTTGTAATTTCTAAAATTCAATAAATAAATAATATTTTAAAAAAACCTTCTTTCAGGCAGTGGAGGGATTATGCCAGCTCACAAGATAAATTTGTTTCCAGAAAATGGTAAACCTCCACATCCCTGTTGGCATACCCAAAGCGGTAAACTTGTTTTTTTTAAAAAAAAACACGTTAATCTTGAAAGCTAATACTGTGAAATGTTAAGTTCACCCCACCATGCTATGAGGGGGAACACTGGACCCTGGCAGATTAGTTGGTGCAGTAAGCCTATTTCACTATTCAATAATATCATGGCTAATATGTTATTTAATACAGGTATTCACTATGCCTACATATCATTGATTGAAAATCTATAAAATTCAGAGATAAAATTAGCAAATACCCTGGCATTATCTGCTATCCACAGAAGAGATTTGTAAACTTCTCTCTCTGGTATTCATTCCTCCCATCACTCCTGAAAGCAGCTCCCAATTAATAGACATTTGCACTACTCCTAAATATCTCAACCGGCAGAAATATTTTTCTTTCTTTCTTCACTCATATTTCAAAAAAATATCAATTAGATCTTCCCCCCCAGCTACAAAACTGCAGCAAATAGCTTATGAAATTGTATAATTTAACTTTTGCGAGTGTTGGTATTATTCTATTAAATCTCTGAGGTAGTGCAGGATAGAATAATGTATCCTTCTTAAGGTCTGGTGCCCAGAACTGGTCTCAGAAGTCCTTTACATCTGTTGCACATTAAAGGCAATTCTTTAATTTCAAGTTATTCATTATTACAGCCATATTTTCTAATGTTTGCACATCCGCTGCTTTTCTGCTCCTGACATTTCAAATGGAGAGAGTTCTTCCTAGGATATCAATTTAAAAGAGGTCAAATATTTATTTCCTTCTATCACAGGAAGCCAGTTCAGCCATCAAGTCTATGTCAACTCACTGACCGCTGCCATTCCGCACTAATTTTCCCATCAGCTCTCTCCAGTTCCACCACATAGCTACACACTAGGGGATGGTTACAGTGGCCAGTTAACCTACCTGTCTGCATGTGTTTGGTGTGTGGGGAAAACCAGAGCACCCATGTGGTCAAAGGTGAATTTACAAAACCCCCCACAGATGGGGACTGGAGTTAACAATTGAATCTGTTTTGTTAGAACTTTGTGGAAGCAGTTCTACTGTTTCACCGGGGCTTAGCTCTACGGTTTAGTACAGAAGTTAATCAAGTGTGGACCAAATTGACTTGAGTCCATGTTGTTGGGTCTTCAGTGCTTCAGCTGCATGTCAGTGCCCGCTTTATGACTAAAGTCAATCCAAAGTTTATGTCAGAAGGAAGGTTTACAGATAAAATATGTGAAGGCACCTCATGAAAGCACAATATAGCAATTAAATCAGCAACACAAGAGAAGGTATGTTGAGGAGGTGAGAATAAAGGCACAAAGAGCCTTCTGCAGATAAGGACCATCAGATGGGCCCCTCAGCCTATTTCTCTGTGTGAAAGCTGCACAGAATATTCATACAAAGAAGTTGGACTGTCAAGTAGAAAGTTCATTCACTTCAAAAAAATAACATTCATTGCCTTCATGATGGCCAAATGCAAATCTAATACACTTTAACATTTTTTGTTTAAATGGCATTATTAATTTTTCCTCGCTGCAATCTAAATTCTGCTCTGTAGTCGTCAGCCAAGTTCTGGTTATCGAATGATATCAGAGACTTAATTATTTATCCTTCTTCCTTCCTCAATCTGGAAGAATAAAACCCCAAACCCATAAACAATACCAGTTGCTTAATATCCACTGCACTGTAATCTAAGAGAAGCCATCTGGCGTGATTCAGTCAAGTTTTCCCTCAGGTTTGAAATGGCTGGTTTTCGATTCCCAGTAGGGAGAGTGGGGCAATTCTGCCTGCATCCTCCGGGTAAAAGCAAATAAGTGCTTCTTCTTAATCTACATAGTAGGGTGTATTTTAGATGCCCGATAAGTTTGTCTACCACCAGCTTCTCCCTCCATTAATTGACAAAAGATGTAATTTTTTTACACCACCCTTCAAAGCAGCTTGAGAGTTAAATTTCATGCCTTTGACAGCGTGTTTATAAATTCATCATTTGTGTGCTAATAATGTTCCCACAAATGTATTTTGTTTCTTTTCTTCCATTTTACAGAATTTACGGCACTTTCTGAGAAGAGTTAGCATGGTATCAGTGCAAGGCTGACATTTTTACCCCACCCCATATTTCAAAAAGCTTATCCACTTTTTTGCTCTTCTCCCTTCAGGCAGAAAGTCTCTTTCAGCTTGACTGCACCATATGAGAGTGTTTCTAGCCCAATGCTCAGAGAAAAAAAAAAACTGTGGTATGAATGCACAGCAGAAGCAGATTAAAATGACCTATTTAATACTGGCTGGGTGGCAGAAGCTTTGATTCTATAATGTCTTATATATGTATGGAAGTCCCAGATATAATTGTAACTATAATCTAACATTTAAAATGCTAACTTCAATGTCAGCTTACATTGTTTCCTTGAATAAGACTGGATGTTTGGAAGCAGATGACTAACTACACCATTGCGTATAAAAGATGTTTCACCAGTGAGAATATAGAATGTTACACTTTATTATGTACACTTGCTCGTTAATGCAAATATCTAATTAGCCAATCATGTGGCAGCAACTCAATTCAGAAAAGCATGCAGACATGGTCAACAGTTCAGTTCTTGTTCAGACCAGGCACAAGAACAGAAAAGAAATGTGGCCTAAGTGAATTTGATGGCAGAATGATTCTTGGTGCCAGATGGGGTGGTTTGAGTATCCCAGAAACTGCTGATCTTCTGGGATTTTCACACATAAGTCTCTAGAGTTTACAGACAATGGCATGAAAAATAAGAAAACTTCTAGTGAGCAGCAGTTCTGTGCGCAAAAATGTCTTGTTATTGAACAGAGTTCACAGGAGAATACCAGACTGATTCAAGTTGATAGGAAGATGACAATAACAATACTTTACAACAGTGGTGTGCAGAACAGCATCTCTGAACACACAAAATGTCAAACCTAGAAGTGGATGGGTTACAGCAGCAGAAGATTACAAACATACATTCGGTGGGCACTTTATTAAGCACGGGAGGTACCTAATAATGTGGCCACTAAGTATACACCAGCCAATCCATCTACCAGCCTGCAAGAAGAATGTGCTTCATGTTATATCCCTTCTGTAATAAATTATTCTGCATTCCAAGTGCTCTAGCTAATTAAGTTTCTCTTAAATTCATCTAAGTAGCCATTTTATGTTAATGACGCCCTACTCCATACATAACCTTCATTTTTGACACAAAGCACTAATTATTGCTTGTACCTTACCATAACCCTTGAACTGAGTAAACCCAGAGGTCACATTATGGGGGCTTCATTTACTTCCAAATTTGAGAAGATGCAACCAGGCTGCACATTTATGAAAGAAAACCTCCCATTCATATTGAATCTTTAATGATCTCGGCTTTACAACTACCTTTGAAGTGTAATTGCTGTTGTAATGTAGGAAATGTGGCAGCCCTATTGCATACACCACAGATCCCACAAAGAACTATGTGATAACTGGTCTATTTCTTCACTAATGCTGACTGAGGGATATCTATTAACAAGGACAAGGAGAACTGCACTAATGCTTTTCAAAATACTGCTCGAGGTTTATCTTACAACCAACTGAGACAACACAAGACACCTTACCCTAAACTCTCTTCTGAGAAATCAGGTTTTAAACTACAGGGATGATTTGAATGGAATAGCTTAACGGTTTTAAGGTTGGATGCAGAGCTTGTTTTAAGCAAAGTGTTTGAAGTATCAACAGAGAGTTCACGCGAATACTGTGATTCAGATTAACTTGCATGCGAGTGATGTTCTGAGAAAGTAGTGACTCACATTTTCTCTTGTAGGATACTTACTGTACACCCAAGTACAGTGGATGAACATTTCCACTGTAGGAGAGAAACCATTACTAATTCTGTTGTGTAATCAGTTGGCTGATTGCCTCTGCATTGCTTCAAAAAAGATGCTCAAGTCCAAGCTAGCAGAGACAAGACGTCAAACCATTTTACCCATGCATTGAACACAATAATGAAACGTCAGTGCACCAGTTTATTGTACAGTTACTTCCATTAAAATCAAAAACATTCAGAAAAGATTTTCACAGTCAAACTGTAACACTAATTCGTTCTGGCATGTTACTGCAAGTGGAGGGTTTATAATCCAAAGGCAAAAGATTCTGATGAGCTGATTCTTGACACATGCCTGGAGCCCATCTTCCCCTCCCGGCTCCTGGTCGAGTCATTTTAGTGGACAGAATATCATAGCCCAAGAGTGCAAAACTTACAGTGGCATTTCTGGATTTGTCCCAAGCAGTGAGGAATTAGAATTTTCACCGCTATGTTTCAAAGCTCAGCATGACAATGTGAATAAGGGCAAAGGTTTTTTTGTTCTTCTCCATCATAACCGTACCTCCACTGTTGAATTGACAAACTGAATTGGTGAACTCCAAGTAAATCAAACAATTCAACAAATAACAGAAGCTCATTTGTAAACTCTAGTGAATGCTCTTCTCCATGGATGGGTTATTTGACAATAAATGCTCTGTCCACTAAACAAGTAATGGATCAACAATGCTTCCAATGCAATGATCTTCTCCATGGAGCAGTGAAGGTCATTAGAAAGGCAAATGTGGACATGCACTGTTTACATAATCTAAAGGCAGAAATAACATTTCAAATAATGAGGCATTAACTGCATGCTTTCAAAGTGCCCACTGAACACCTCTTGGGATGCTGCAAGGCCTTCCCACTAAGCCTTGGGATCTTTAATACTCCCATCAAGCTGTAGTATAGGCAGACGAGACTAATGCCACAGTGAACTGTGGTAGGTGGGAACTGCTTACATAACAATTTCCAAAATGTTAGCATTAAATACTGTATATGCTGGACCATCATACAAGGAAGTCTTTGTTAACAGTTTCTCTTAGGAACAGTGACACTCTTAGCTGGATGATTATTTTTACAGCGACTAAATAAATTGGAATGATGATAGATGTTTTATTGGTGTGAGTGTAACAGTTTAAAGTTGACACTGCATTTGTGAGAGAACCTTCTTAATAAAAGCATGAATTAGGCTGGAATTATCCAGCATTTGGACCTATTCTACTTCCTGTAACCTGTTGCCCCAATTTGTCAGCTAATGATCTTGTCCGTATCTTACGTCCGTCTTTGCTCCAATCAATTCATATCTTTGGTCTGGGGGCATTTACAGTGATTGCACTGTCCTTATTGGTTTTGGAGTGAGTAAATAAGCACACATACCACCCTCCTCCGTCTGGCAGAACTGGTCCTCACCCTGAACAAATTTTCCCTCAGCTCCTCCCACTTTCTCTAGAATCGAGGGGTAGCCGCAGGCCCTACCTCTTTGTTGGCTACATAGAACAGTCCACATTCGAAGCCTTCCCCCAGTAATACTCTCCAACTCTTCCTCACTACAATCGTGCTGCTTCATGCACCCATGCTGAGCTCATCAACTTTGCCTCTAACTTCCACACTGCCCTTAAATTCAATTCGTCCATTTCTGACACCTCCCTCCCCTTTCTCAATCTCTGGAGATAAACTGTCAACTGCATCTTTTATAAACCTACTGATTCCCATCGTCATCTCAACTACATCTCTTCCTATCCCATCTCCTGTAAAAATGCTATTTCCTATTCTCACATCCTTCATCTCCACTGCATGTGTTCTCAGGATACGGCCTTCTTTCCCTGGACATCAGAGATATCCTCCTCCTTCAAAGGACAGGGTTTCCCTCCCTCAACTCTTGATGCTGCCCTCACCCTCGCCTCCATTTCCTGAACATCTGCGCTCACCCCATCTCCCTGCCACCATTACAGGGATAGAGTTCCTCCTGTACTAACCAACCACCCCATCAGCCTCTTCATCTAACACATCATCCTCCGCAACTTCCGCAATATCCGACCACTAAACCTATCTTTACCTCCTCCCCTGCGCTTTCCTCAGGGATCTCTCCCTCTGTGATTCCCTTGTCCATTTGTCCCTCTCCACTAATCTCCCTCCTGGCACTTATCCCTGCAAGTGGCCTAAATGCTCCACCTGCCCACTCACCTGCTCCCTCAGCTCCATTCAGGGCCCCAAACAGTCCATCCAGGTGAGGCAACACTTCACCTGCAAATCTGCTGAGGTTGTCTATCGTGCCCTGTGCTCCCAGTGTAGCCTTCCCTTCACTGGTGACAACTGTCGTAAAATGGAGGAACTGCTTCATCAGGCACCCCTGCTCCATCCACTACAAGAGGAACTTCCTGGTGGCCAAATATTTTAATTCAAATTCCCCTTCCCGTTCCGACATGTCTGTCCATGGCCTCCTCGTGCCAAGATGAGGCCACCCTCAGGGTGGAGAAGCAACACCTTATATTCCATTTGGGAAGCCTCCAACCTGATGGCATGAATATTGGTTTCTCCTTCCGGTAAAAAAAATTACCCCTCCCCACCACCCTCTCCTCTATTCTGCCCTCTGACCTTTACCTCTCCTCACCTGGCTATTACTTCCCCCTGCATCCCTTTCTCCCCTCTCTTCAGATCTTTCTTCTGTAGTCCCCTGACCTTTCCCACACACCTCGCTTCACCTATCACCTTCCTTCCCCTCACTCCAACTTTTTATTCTGGCATCTTCCCCCTTCGTTCTCAGTCCCGAAGAAGAGCCTCAGCCCGAAGAAAATGGACTGCTTATTCATTTCCATAGACGCTGCCTGACTTGCTGAGCTCCTCTGGAATTGTGTGTGTGTTGCTTTGGATTTCCACCATCAGCAGATTTTCTCACATTTACTCATTGAAAGGATGGGTAACTTAAAAAGTGGTGCAAGCAAAGTTGTTCTTTAAGGAACTGTCTATATAGAATGATGTCTAAACTATGGTTTCAAAATGTCAACATGAAAAACACTTTGAGGAACTATCTCATGCAACACCAAAAGGTCTTTGCCTTAAACAGAAACCATGCCTTATTCTTTCCAGTAATTATAATATACTTTTTCAAGTGATGACTTTACCTGAATTCATAAGCTTAGCAGATTATAATTACTTAAAATAATGGGTTTCAACTTCATTGTTCTAGATAGCACTTTAAGGGGAGCTTGAAATATATTGCACAAAATTATTCATTCAGTGACAAAATATGAAGAATGATATTTTTAAAATGTCCTTCTATTCTTTTAATTGCTTCTGTTATTAACCTGGGGTGCTAGAAAAGAATGCATATTCTGTATCTCCAATGTTTAAAGTGCCACCTTCCATCACTGAGATTATTACATTTGTGGAAATAAGTGACAGATTAAAATCACACACAAACCTCCGACAGGTTATTCATTTTGTCAGTTTCTTGCTCTCTGTTTGGGGGAAGTCTTAAGTATGAACTGTTCCTACTCACGATGGGCTTTGCAACACTCAGTCCAAGAATCCAATGTGTGTGCAGAATCCAATGTTTCAGACCAGCCCAGCCTTAAGGGAAATACTGCCAAACCCTTCCCAACGTCCACTTAGCAGGACTCCTGGACAGTCATCAGGAACAGACATCTCCAGATAAAGAGCCCATTCACACTCAAACAGCAACGTTACTTCTCCGTGTCATGCAGCAGAAGCGTTCAGTTGCTCCCATTCCCATTTTATTGCGTGTTGACCAAAAATAGTGTCAGCCTAGCAAAGCCTAATGCTACCTTTAAAGTAACTGAAAACAATAAGGGAGAGGCTGAGTCACACTAGTTAGGGTCAACAGCAAGTCCTGTAAGTAATAATTCTGTTCCTTGGTTACCACAGATTATTCAACTCCCTTACAAAATACCATCTTTTGTAACAAATGGCCACTGTATCTTCTACTAAATATCAGCAATTGCTTATAAAAGTCATATAACATAGAAGCAGACCCCTTATCCCAAATGGTTTATCCATGCCGAACATTGCCCATCCCATGTTTTTATTATTTAGAGATGGGCTCAAACGGCCTGTCTGTTCTTCGAGACACGCCACTCCATCATGCCCCGATTTAACACTAGCCTGATCACAAGACAATTTACAATGACCAATGAACCCACTGATCTGTTTGTCTTTGGACTGTGGTTTTCTCCAGCTACTGTAGTATCCTTCCATGGGGAGGACATGCAGACTCATTACTGATGATGTCAGAATTGAACTCTGAACTCTGATGCCATGTTGCAATATCATCGCGTTAACCATTACGCTCCCGTGACCCACTCAAACTGCCCATGTTTGGCCCATCTCTCTCTAAACCTTTCCTATCAATGTACCTGTCTCAGTGCCTTCTAAGTGTTGTCAACGTACCTGCCTTAACTTCCTCTGACAGCTTACTCCATATAATGTCCACACTCCAAGTAAAGGAATTGCCCTCAGGCTCCTATTAAATCTTTCACCCCTCACCTTCGATTCCACAACCCTGGGGAAAAGACTGTGCATATTCACCTTATCTATATCCCTCAGGTTAAAATACAAGCAAGGAACAGTAATATTTTTAGAATGATTTGCTGTGCATTGAACAATATATAAACCGATGATTTTCACACATTCTAGTTTCCCTTTACTTTCTTCATCTCCTGCACACCTGTTCTACCTTGTGGACTGCAGGGGTAATATGGTCCCAAGAGGGTATAATCTGGTGACTGTCTTCATTAACAAGCAGATCTGTTTCCTCTTCACTGCTGCTGCCTTAACGTTTGGCAGTTTCTTTTCTTTTTACTGTTCCTCCTGTACTTTCTTCCTTTCTTTTCCTTCTTGCTGTCTCATTCAATGCCACATCACTGCCTCAATGCCTGCAACCAACTCCTGAAAAATCAACCTACTTAACACAACATTTCCTTCTTCCGACTTGAACCATTTTTGTTGTGTGTACCTGCAGGCTTAGTGCAAAGAATTGGCAGAGATAATGTTAAAGTGCAGGGAGAATGGAGAAGCTGCAGACTCAGTTTTACACCTTCTAAGTACACAGTACACCTCTTTTTCATTGTAGAGAACGATTACTTTCCATCAGCACTTTATCAAATAGGTGAAAAAAATAATCTTAAAAAGATAATGACAGGAACCAAGCCAGACAGGTCAGGTCTTGATTTACTCTGGAAAGTCAACCGATACTGAAAAGGAAAACATAGTATTAGGAAGGAAAGTACCTTTTTCAGTTTTTTTGTTAAATCACCAAGGTTAACTTCACGCCATTCCACCATCCAGTCACAATCTGTGCACAGCCTATCCTTTCCTCAGATCTCTGGAAAGCAAAATATAGATTAGCTTAGTGCTGAGATCATCATTTGGAGATAAGCATCATTCAGTTTTACACTCGTAGTTTATCCGGCAGAAATTGATGACTTTCCATTCAATAATGTTACCCTTGCTAGAAGTGCACAGAGCAACCAACTCTGAAATGCATTAGTTCCACATTTAGTTTGCAGTGTTTCCTCATTTAGTAACTTACATTAAAACACCTGTATGGTGGTATGATTGCTCTGGAATGTGCCAAAATGAATTCCACAAACCTACAGTATCCTGGACCCAGTCAGGCTAGGTCCTGCTGTGTACGTGAGTGTGAATGGCCCAGAGGCCATGAACCAACCGTTGCTGCTCGTCATGGAATTGCCAACATCACAAAGCACACTGACTAGATGGATTATAACTGTAGGTCAGGTTCCCTGACGAGCTGCACTGGCAAGCTGATTATAGATGCAAGAGATTCTTCAGATGCCAGAAATCTTGAGTGATACACATAAAATTGCTGGAAACCTTGAGTAAAACACATAAAAGAACTTAGCTGGTCAGGCAGCATCTACGGAGGGGGTTATAAACAGTTGACTTTTCAGGTGTCTCAGCCTGAAGCATCAATAGTTTACTCCCTCCATAGATGCTGCCTGACTTGCTGAATTCCTTCAGAATTGTATGTGTGTATGGAAAGTTGATTACCTACAAGATCGAGGCAGCAGGAAGCCAATGAGATTTTAACCATCTGGTCTCATTTGAAAACAATGTCCTTCTCATCTACAGAGCCTTAGCCATAACAAGTTCCAGCTAAGTGGTCAGGCGTGTGAAAAGAATACGTAGGTTAACGTCTCAGGCCAAAAGAGACCACACATTCCCAGTTCAGCTAGTCAGTAAGGTCTGGCTTCACAGGAAGAGCAAACTCTCTTTTATTTAGGTCAGCTCCAATGCAGCAACAGAAAACACTATGCTGGCTTTACTGACCCAGATGCAGTCACAATGACACCAGGTATCCTCAGACATGAAGGCATTCCAGTTTGCACGGTTCAAACTTGCCAGGAGCTTCATCTGCCTGCCCAGAACTCCAGGTAACAATTGCCAGCAGTCAGCATTTGAGCGAACTGCAAAGGTGCTCATTCATAATAACTGCTTAACCATCTTGTGTAGGAGTAAAACTGACTACGTTTCATAAGTGCAGAGAGAGAACAAAGGTCATAATAACTTATCCAACTGTGTTTGAAGTTACACTGATGCTTGTGGTGCAAGCAAGATGTGTCTATCATGATAAATTACTGAAGTGAGCCAGCAGTGACTCATTTTTGTAAAGGCTCAGAGAGCAGAAGGAACAACAGATGTGCTCTCTGAAGACTCTTCAGCTTGTGTCTGTTCCCAGAGACCTCCATACACCTCTGGAAGTGTGACAGTGCTCAGGTGATGGGGCTGACAGCCGAGCCAAACGACGTGACCTCAGGGGTGCGCCTGCTCAGCACAGGAATCCCTCCTGAGACATTTCAAGCAAAGTAGAGACACTGTGTCTGCAGGAAAAATTTTAAGAACAGCAACAAGGGGCTCAGCTGCAGCCAACAGCATCAAACATCAATTGTACAATCCAGGGTCATTTACTAGGTGTGGGATTGCAGCTAACTGAAAATGGAGACGCACAGAAGTTTCATATGTCTGTGGGCTGTTGCTTCTGATACTCTTAGACCCCAACCCTCCCCAAACAACCCTTCACTGATCCATTTTTAGCTCATGACATTAAACTTTGATGGCTTTAGATTTCAAGACCATCTTCTCCCACTTCCTGGACTGTATTAATGTAGTTACAGGGTTCAGACAACACAAATTCAGCCACGGAGACATAAACGGATTAAAATCATAGATCTACATCTGGAATGAAACGAAATAAATCGACACGGTGAGACTTCCAATTTCAATTCTGTCTAACATCGAAGATGGTTGAGAAGCAGGGGGTTCAACACACTGTCATCTCTGTCACAGTGCACACCATCCTGCATTCACCAGTTCTGATTTAGGAGGTAGTTGCATGACCGGGCAACATACAAAAACAACAGGTAGCACCAAAACTGCTTAATGACTTAAATGACTTCCAACAATGACTTAAATGGAACGTCCTTAAAAAGGATTTTTATAACTCAACTCCTGTTAAAAAAAATTGTGCACATCTGGATAACTCTGCCCTTACTTCAAACACCTCAGGATAATTTTAGAGTTGCTGAAATATATAGCCCTTTGAAAGTAAGAGAAGCATTTACAGTCTAGACAAGAGGTCAATGGCAGTTAAAACTTCACAATTAGTCAGAGTTCCAGGAGATTCCACTTAAACCAGGTTGCACTCAGGACCAATCTTGCTGTGCTTTTTGCTTGATTATTACTATGACCTTGTTTCTTCTCTTAAAAGAAGTCTAAGAATACATCACTTCTTTTCCCTATTTGTTAATATGTAATTCAGTCAAGACATAGATTTTTGTCAGAACCAGCCAATAGAATCTCTTTCAATATCATGTGTTATTCTAAATGTGGATGTGTACAGTGACTCAGTGAGCCAATTATACTGTCACCAATTGCGCAGAGTATTATTAACACTTGAGCCGTTGCAAAAAGCATTATGGCATCAAATTAAAACCTGCCTGTCTGTGTGTACTGCTGCCTACAGCAAGGATTATGGCCCCTCTCATATGAATGGTTTCAGAGACTGGACCATGCCTTTGACAGTACGTTTCACACTGCCTCTTAGGGGGAAACTGACTGCCTTTTATGGTGAAAGGTAAAACTGATGATGAGCAATAGAAAATTTACGTGCAGGAATGATCAATTCCACCACTGCAGTTAATGTTGCTTTTATAGCAACTGTGAAGATTAAGGGCTGATGTAACTGAAACTCTCAGGACACAAGTATGAGAAGACTGTTTCAGGAGCTAATGATTTCAATACTGAGTGATTATAAAATGGGAATTTAAAGGCAGGATTGAACGTTAATATAGGCACTATAAAAATACCTTTTTAATTAAAATGTAGAATGCATCTCAAGTAGCACTTGATGCAAAAGAAGAAATGTGTGTTTATTTTATGTCTTCTGCATTCCTCCGGAATTTCCAAAACACTTGATATGACAAACATTTAGTGACTTACAGCACGTTAACAGGTCCTTCCAGTCCAACGAGGCCACACTGCCCAATTACACCTATGTAATCAATTTAACCTACTAGCCCGCAAGTCTTTGGAATGTGGGAGGAAACTGGAGCACCTGGAGGAAACCCATGCAGTCATGGGGAGAATGCGCAAACTCCTTACAGGCAACGGTGGGAATTGAACTGGATCTGCTGCAATAGTATTACGCTAACTGCTGCGCTACAGTGAAGTGTTTGTGTAGTTATTGTTGCAATGCTGCAAACAAACAGCCATTAAATACAGGACAAGTTGTCACAGGAAGAATGTAACAGTTGTCATATGCTTTGCATCTTCAGTGAGGTAGAGTGGGGGATAAATATTGATTGCACTGGAGAGACAGCCTCAACATTGGTGCTTACTCCTCTGCAGTGGAATCTGAGCTGCAACTTACCAACGCAGAAGTGAAAATATCACCACAGCCCCTCCTGATATTGTACTGACGACGTACAAGGAGCATTTGAAGAATTTAATAAATTTGCAAAACATTCAGAATTTAGTGGAAAAAGACAGAAAATGGGCTTAACGTGGTTAGCTCCATGTGGACTCGATTAAGTGACGTCCTGTTCACCTGTCCTACTAGGAAACAACAGATGAAACCATACCAAGTAGTGCAGGCAGATAAATACATGGACAGATTTGCTTCATATTTCTTAGCCTATTGCTACAAGTGTGTATTTCTGAAACAACACGGATCTCTGGGTTTATTTTTAGATTGTAATATTTTGAAACTGTTCAGGTAGATGATCTCGATAAATGTCACTGACACTCCAGATAAGTGTACATCAAATACCATTTAGTGAAGCTCTTCAACAAAATTGTTTCAGGTAATTAGATTCCAATCCCCATTCCTATTCTGACATGTCAGTTCATGGCCTGCTCTATTGCCACAACGAGGCTACTCTCAGGTTGGAGGAGCAATACCTCATTCTGTCTGGGTAGCCTCAAATCTGATGGCATGAACATTAATTCCTCTAACCTGGTAATTTCTGCCCCCTCTTTCCCTTTTCCCTTCCCCATTCTGGGTCCTCTTTTACCTCTTCTCCTCATCTGCCCATCACCTCTCCCTGGTGCCCCTCCTCCTCCCCCTTTTCCATGGTTCATTCTCCTCTCCTATCAAATTCCCTCTTCTTCAGTCCTTAACCTATCCATTTCATCCCCCTCTCCCACCCACTTACCTTCACTATCACCTTTGACCTTGTACTCCCCCCCCCCCCCCCCACCTTCTTATTCTGGCTTCGTCACTCTTTCTTTTCAGTCCTGATGAAGGGTCTCTGCCCAAAACATCAGCTCTTTATTCCTTTCCATAGATGCTGCCTGACCTGCTGAGTTCCTCCAGCAATTTGTTTCTGTTGTTCTGGATTTCCTGCATTTCAGAATCTCTTGTTTTTGTCAGTCAGTTAGATGCTAGGATGGGATTTTACCTACACTACCTCCATTCGAATTTAAATGATTACAGATGGAAGCATTTAAATGATTCCTCTTTCGCCCTTCTATGGTCTAGATAGAACTTCACTTGGCCAGCCTCAAGCATTTCTGGTAGTCACAGTCCTACAACACATAGGTGTCTCTAATTTTGCACCAGGATGAGTTATCATTCTGATCAACTGGGAATAGGGTGCCAAATGGAATGCTTATTCAGTAGCACTGCACACCTGTGGTCAAACCTGACAGACCCTCAGAACACGATAGAGGAAAGAAAGCCCATACAATGGATTAGTGAGAAAAAGAAGTGACTCTTTTTTAAAAAAAAATGTGTAGCTCAGGCATGTGGACATTTTGGAGTGTGCACCATTTCTGGTCTGTCCTGCCCAAGAGGAAATTTGCTGGGGACTTGTAGCTAAAATTCACCTCAACACTGATGCTATTTCCCCATTTTAATTGGTGATAGGGTCATGTTTCCGACTCACCAGTAGAAACTGGATTAGAAAATCAAATCCTATGATCTCACAGAAAAAGACGAAACCATGCAGCAAGTTAAGAATCACGCATGAATTTGAAAGCTCCCCAGAGATCTTCTATTACCTTCGTTGCCTACCCAGCATTGATTTCCATTGCTGCCCTTCCAGACAGGTAGCAAGAGCAATATGTGCAATGCATGCTGAAATCTCTGGCCCTGGCTACCACTGACCCGATTGCAACTCAAGACCTGCAATACAGCATAAAAGTCCTATGCCCTAATTTCACCCCATCCCATGTTCATCCACCATCCCCCCCCCCAGACCCACCTGATTTCCCTCACCTTCATGCAGTGTGACTGCCAAAGAGGGAGCTCTTCAACAGTGCCAACCCTCTCTCACAAATCGAGATAGCTACTCCCAACCCAGGCAGCAAACACCAACTACAACTGCATAAAGACGCTTCTAAAGCTTATTACAATAATGGGGTGAGGATGGCCAATTTCTTTTGGGATGCAGTATTGCCCAATATGTTGCAGCAAATACTCTGCCCATTTAGTGTGGCAAAATGGACACATTTTAGGTTATTGTGCTTAATCCGGAACACAAAGGCCTTGCCATCGGTGACCAGTGTATGAACTCAAGACCCCAACAATCAGCAAGCTGTTGTCAGGAAAGGTTGTGTGATTTGGTTTCGTATTGAGCAGCTGAGACAAGGTTATGGTACTATACAGTGTTAGAAGATTGTACATCAATTGCTTTAACAGGCAGATGTTTGAAAGAAAAACGCATGCAAGTATTAGAGGGTAAGACCATTTAAAGGGCAATTAAAATAATTCAGGGCAATAATCATTCTTCACGTTGACTACTTCTGCTTATTGATTGGTAGTTACATCATAACATTCCCTACTGAAGCCCGAATAATATTGAAGAATTTTGAAGGATGTTGAAGAGTTTTTAAATGGTGTGGCAAAAGCAAACTGCAAAGATTTCCATTGTGACAAACCACAACTCACCTATGAAGTACGTATATTTAACCCCCCCCCCCCACAGATGAACTAAGAGATTCTCAGTTCATGAGTGAGAGCATTTTAGAATTCACATTGTCCTAATCCCTTTCCTCTTCTTGAGCTTCTCCTCTGTACTGAGATTAATGAGAATGACTGAATGATTTCAGTTGTGACTCGTGGGACTTCATGAAGTATTTAATGGGAATCAGGCAGCAGACTGAAGTCTGAAGCAGAAGCTTGAAATTTCTTTATTGTTATCTGTTTGGAAACTGGGAAGGCCCCAGCGTAGCAGTTGAGAGATCTGGCATCACCATTCATACATGCACACAGTTGGATTACTTCCACAAACAAAAACCGAGCACTACTTGCATGAATCAAATGCCTAACTACTGTGCTACTGGCACTCTGCAAAGAAATCATCTCACTTTACTGAGAGAATTGCTGGCTGGGCTAAACCTCGAGCGATCCAAAAACGCAGCATTACCTCCGGGCCGCTGGAGGAGCACTGCTGCTGCAGTCAATCCTTCGCAGAGTCAAACCTTTTGTTCCTCGCGTTCTCCCATGGGATAAAGCAGTGAATACGTTACCTCTCCTCAGCCTCACCACTGCCTTTGCTTTATTCAGTAGCAGTCCCTTTTGTCTTGTCTAACCGATCCCCTGCATATACGAGTACTAGAGTGCAGAGGCGGACCTCCAGCCCAGTACATCTGCAAGGGCATGTTTGTGCCTCTTACTTTATCTCATTTATTTCCAACCTTCACTTTCCTTTCAAAGAACATTGATTCTATGCACAGCCTGAGACAAATCATTCCAGTCATTTTGTAAGTGATTGTTCCTATGCAAAAAGCAAACACAAATTTAATGTTTCCATCTCCCTATCTCAGCCATTGCACAATGGTGGAGGACATGTTTGCTTATCTGGGAGCTTAATTAAATCCGTTTTATCTCCCTGGTTTGTAATAAGCCTTTTGGGCAATGTAAACTTCTTCAACAATCAGCAGCCAAACGACTAATGATCTTGCACATCTTATTTCCATTTGATGTAAAACTTTCCTCCCTAAACTTAAAGATGAATTTCTATCAGGAAAAGCCTGCCAGAACGATGCTGGACTGAGAGCAATGAATTGTAGCTGTAATATGGTAACATAGCTGTAATAGTGAGCAAAGCCAAGATGGCACCAAATGGCAAAAGCAGCTTAAATTTCTCATTAATGTCTTTTTTCCCTGTTCAATGAGCCTGAGGTTCTATCGAAGTCCCTGATTTGCAATGGCACTCAAACTGCGTCTTTTCCCCCCCCCACAGCGGATGAGTTCCCGCTCTTGGAGCTCGAAGCTCACCAGCCAGCCATTCTCTGACATTCTCCAGGAGTGGCCTGGAACACGCCAGGGTACGGCCCTGCGGACGACCGGCTCCAGGCTGGTGCTTCCGACTGGGGCGCTGCAGGAGAAGGAGCGGCAGATGTTGTGGACGGAGGTCTCTGTATTCGAGTGACTGCGCTCTCTCTTTCTCTTGGTGGGGGGAGTTTGCTGCCAAATCTCGAGTCAGCGAATCTTGGAATAAAAAGCCACAGGGTGGAATGAAACATCGTAGCAGTGGTCTCCCCTTTCGCTGTGAAATGGGTGGTATCTTTCAGGGACACACACACACACAGGTAAAACTGTTGAGTAAACAATAGTTTTTGATGATCACAGATCATGATTTCTTGTCGGGTGCTTTGCTATTGCTTGGTGGGTGGTGGGCACTGATGCTTTCTGCAGAGATGGGTGGGGGGGGGTGGTTGCTCCTGCTTGTGCAGGGAGGAGGGTTGCTTTGGGGTTCTAACATCTTTATGTTGTTCATTCTTTGGTGTTCTCTTCTGTTTTTCGTAGATGTCTGTGAAGAGCAAGAATTTCAGGTTGTCTACAGAATACATTCTCTGATAATAAAATGGAACCTAAAAATATTATGTCAGGTGCCAGTGTTAGGAACAGTGTTGTGATGCCATTGCTGAAATCACTAGCAACTTAGTAAAGTTTATAAAGGCTGTAAGAACAAAGATGATAGAGATGGTCTAACAGAGGATGAGTAAGTTCTGTTTCCTGGGGCACAATTGCAAATAAGAGGTGACTTGGTAGAATTGCCTGGGACACACAATGTTGTGGAATAAATTAAATCTCAGAAGGCCACTGAAACAATGGTGTATATGCATTCAAGCAGCAATTAGATTCCTTTTGTCTATTTTCTTCAGGGACTTTATCTGCACAAGGCCTCTCTCTCTCGGCCATAACATTGGCAGCAAGCTTTTTGCAGACTATGTGCCATTCATAGGAAGTTCCAAAACTTCTGCAGTGGAGTTCCAAAGAAAACTACCCACTTGTTCCATGGAAAAAAAAATAACTACTTCATTCCAGTTTTCATGGAAGCACATACTTTTCAATGCGAGCACAACATTAATGGACCATAGCTTTCTCAGAGCAGAGACATCAGGACCATCATAAAACCAAAGAAGATTAGCTCATACAAGCTGTTCCATCATTGGAAACCAAACACACATCTTTACTTTGATTCAGTGGAGTCCTATCTGCTTAAAAAGGCCTTTGAATTTCTTTTACATCTCAAGAAAAATACTGTCCCACTTCACAGCTGTTTACCAAAGATACTCTTTTTAAAATGAATTTCATTGAAATTGAATACACAGTGATGTACGGCAAATTTTCACTCCTCTGCAAATGTTGCTGTTTCATCAAGTCAATGATCAAGTTAATCAGAAAAAAAATGATAAAGCCCTTCTTTGTCCCAATGTCACATAGTATATTTGTCTGGCAATTGATTGAAAATGGTTTTGATCTTCTCCCTGGGTTGTTAACAGCATACACAAAGACCCACACAAAATGTACTGAGCCTTTTTGATTCCTAATCCTTCTCCACTCGCAGGCTAATAGTTGTGGGAAGGTTCCTCCAGACAGAACTCTGGCTTCTTGCTCCTTAACCACTTTTGTCACCTTTCCCTTACCCGTTTAGGTCCCAGCTCCTAGAATTCCCTCCCTCAATTGTGAGCTCTCATAGTCATCTTTTCCTTCAAGGCTGTCCGCAAAACTGATCTCTATTCAAGATTTTGGTCACCTGCCCTAAATTTCCTTGGTGCCAAACAATATCTCTGAATGCACAAAACAGTTAATTTTGGTTGTTTACATTCTGATACAGGATGGTACACAAGCACAAACTGTCAGGTTGGATATGAACGCATAGAGCTAATTAACCCAATGATTTGTTCCCAACCTTTTGTTAGGCATACTGACAAACAGGCTTGAGCATAGTTACAGTACAACACAAATATTCCTCACAATGCATACTAGGGATCAACCAAACATTTCAAGGGTCCTACATAGATTACGCTACTTTAGGTTTGAAAAGTCTCAAATTCCAGCATCACAGTGCAGAGACATCCTGCCAGACAAATAGCCCAACGGCTCCTTCCCAGATTATGGACATAGAACATTGAACACAGTACATTGCATACGCGGGCCATTCAGCCCAAAATGTCTGTGCCAAAGAAAGCTGAATTAAACCAGATCTTTTCTACGCAATCCATAACCCTCTATTCCCTGTATATTTAGCTATTTTTGTAACAGCCTCTAAAACACCACCATCATATCTGCTACCACCACCACCCCTGACAGTCTATTCCAAGTACCTACCACTCTCCATATAAAATAACTTACCCTGCACATCTTCAGAACTTTCCTTCTATGACCTTAAATGCTCCTTCTCAAGTATTTGACATTTCTACACTGGCAAAAGAACTCTATCCAGTTGAGACATGCCAGCTGGCTTACTTACACTTCTTTTATGTGTTTGCAATGTTTCTTGATGATTAACAGAATGCAGGCCGAAAGCAGAGAAGGATGAATGAGAGGACAAAGGGGAACAAACTGGCTGCCGATAGTACAGTAAAAATGTTAACACCCAATTAAATGTCCAAAATCAGATTTTATGTTCATTTACCCAAATAATAAAATTGAAAGCATGGCAAGAATATGTTGATATCTTTAATGATTGAGAATTTAAAAGAAACAATTAATTTGCTTTCCAAATTTTATTTCCTCCAGTCCTTCGACCAAAGATGAATTCAAATCAATTCATCTCACTCTGGGATTTCTTCAGCTTCCTGCAAAAGTTACAGCAGGAGACTGAGAATCGAGAAACCCTGGTTTCCCACTGTGGAAATCCAAAGGATTTAAATCTAGTCTGGTTCATGGAGATTAATAAGAAGTGGACCTTTATGCTCCCTCTCCACAGCCAATAGCATTGCCACACCATAGTGATTCCAAGTCTGATGCTCGCAGATGTGATCAAGCTAGAGCAAGCTTATTTCCTTCTGGGGAAAAAGGTCTCACTGCATCTGTGGCTCACAGCAGAAACAGACTCCAGTTGTACCCAAGGCTATGCTCTGTTTTCATCCAGGAACTAATAGTCAGCCAGCAGGGGAGTCCCATGTGTCATTTCCCTACTTGAATATGGCAAAGTATGTTAATTGTTCCATGTTAATTATAGCAGATGTGGCAATGGACTTGAGTAATGATATGGAATCACGTTGTCACATGCTATACAGACTCGCTATTCACTTACATCAGATAAATGGAGGATTGAGCAAGGTGTGTCAATTGACAAAGTAATACTACCAATGCATCCACAGTCAAATCTAATTTCACCCAGAATGTTGGGAAAATGTAATTTTGCTATTCTAAGTCCGTTTCAGAACAAAGCTATTATTTGGTTCAGAAGGGATGAAGATGGAATGGTTACCTGGCATTTAAATAAACAGCCATTCAAATATTTTCTGGTATATCAGTAAAGGTGCAATATTTTTGTGCAGTAATTCCAAAACAAGTTGGCAATCGCCTATACTCCATTAACTGTTCACCCTATCTGTTCTGTTCTATTGACTTCAAAAAGGAGAGAATCAAACAGGGTTTAAAATGGGCCACCAATGCATTCTTGCCAATTGATCCAGGAATTGCCTGGATCAACTCCTCCATCTCCCAGAGCATATTACTAAGGAAACCTTCTCTTATTTAGTCCTCTCATTTACAAAGTGTGAGAGCCACTACATAAGCAATACAATATTTCATTACACAACAGAACAAGTTAGAAATAGGAATGAGAACAAACGTCCTGAGCTATAGTATCGTATGTTTTTATGGATTTTTCCTATAGATTCACTGCCACTATTGCTGGACTTCTGGTACTCTTAGAAAAAGGCTTAATTTTGGGTGACATCTTTAATTTCTAATAAAAAAAATCTTTCTTGATTTCCTGACATGTCAAATGATCTTTCTTAGTTGGAAAAATACAATTGAAAAAACCCTCTTTTTTTTTGGTCTGGAAAAGGTTAAGACTATAACCTTGGCCTTTGGCAAGATATTGCCATAAGTGAAGTGTTTGAAGTTCAGGACCATTTAGGGTAAATTGATTTTGCTAGTTGTAACTGTTGAAAGAGTGTTAGATCAGTGATAATCACAGTAACTATCAGAAAACATACCATGTGCACAGTGCTTCCAGAAAAATGTCTCAAATTGAGCTAATGCCTCGATTATCGTAGACCCTGGCCACATTCCAAATGAATGAAGTATGGCTGATACATGGAGATTTCTCTCGCCTGGGAATGGACCAACTCAGAAACAGCCATTATAAAAAGAGCATTCAGACTAAAACAATATGCTGTGACAAAGGTGGTACTAAAATTTGCAGAATAGCCATGTGATCAAAAGGTAATTATGATAACTAGTTCCAATTGTGTGAGCAAACTTCAAATATTCTGATTACAATCCATTGCATGGAACTTGTTTCTGGCAATTCCATGAAAACAACATTTTGAGTTTTCCTTTATCGTGACCCACATAGTCTACATTAACCATCACATCACAGAAGTGATACAACAGATACAAGACCTATTTTAATGTTAAAGCAAAAAAAATCTGCAATTAATATTTGGTCTTAGGGTATCATTGGCTTATTCTGCACTTATTGCCACTGTAATATCACTACCTTAAACAGTAAAGCTGACTTTTAATGATACTAATTATAATTTCCATGGCCAAATGTGACACTCAACATTGAAACAATTGTATTATGACATGTTCTTTGCCAAGGACAAAATACAAACTGTGATCAAGTTGAAATTTGCTTTCAATTTTTTCTCTCTTTAGGATGTAATATCTGTGGTAAATTTTAAAATAGCTCCTGGTTTAAAAAGTGCCATACATTGTTTAACGTATTATTCAATAATGAAGTGTCCATGTAAGAGAGCATACAATAATGTTTGTAATGCCTAGAGTTTACAGAGCAAATACTGTGTTCTTAAACAGTGAATTGAGTGAGGAGCAACATGGTGGCAGAAAACGCAAAACATTGCAAATTGACCAGGAAGCTCCGAAGCCTCATTGATCTTCGACTTTTGCCCAGTGACGCATTAACCATTGTGGCTAGTGGACTCTTGCACCTTTGACAAAATTCTACAATATTTTACTGATAACTGATGTCAATTAAGAAACAAAAGCATATTCATAACCCTGTGAAAAGAGCAAAAGGGAGTGGCAAAATGGCTGACATATTATTGTAAACCAAGCATTTTGGCTGATTAACTTAACCAAACCAGTTTTAGCTTGTCAGATGGTAGTTGTCACCGGAGCAGTTCTGGATACCATATTTTATGGAGGATGTTGAGGCTAACCAGAGCACACTACTCACGTCAGATTGAAAAGTTCTTGAAGTTATTTATAAGATGGGGGGAAGTTATCACTGGCAAGGCTAGCATTTACTCCCCATCATTATTGGCTCCAAGCCATTTCAGAAGGAGTTAAGAGTTAAGAGTCAACTGCAACAAATTAGCGCCATTGTCAATGTCACAATAATACAGTTCAATATTCCATGATCCCAGATACTGTCAATACTTATCCCATTGAGGATTTGAAAGACTAAAGGGGCATCCAATTGATCTAGGCTCACTGGGTATTCTGGGGACTGTGGGCATTGATGGAACTGTGAGCATATTGCCCTGTATGCCACATTCAAGATTCACGATTCAAGACTCAAGGTTGTTTAACGTCATTTCCAGTACACAAGTGTAAAGGAGAACAAAATAATTGTTACTCTAGATCCAATACAGCACAAAAGATAAGAACTCAATACACAATTATAAATACATAAAATGGTTTATACACAATGATTGATTGGATGTCTATAAAATGACTCTAGGCTGTCCATAAGGTGACTGACAGGAAATAAAGCCCCTCCCCTATCTCTATTACTGGGCTTTGGCCCTCTCTTCCCCCCCCCCCCCCCATTCCTGATGAAGGGTCTCGGCCCGAAACATTGGCTACTCTTTTCTCACGGATGCTGCCTGACCTGCTGAGTTCTTCCAGCATTGTGTACGTATTCTTTGATCCACAGCATCTGCAGTTGTATTTTTGTGTGAGGAAATAAAGTCGTAGTAGAATTAACGAGTGGAGGTGTGGATCAGCCTTACTACTTGGGGAAAGTAACCGAGTCTGGTGGTCCAGGCATGGATGCTATGAAGCCTCCTCCCTGATGGGAGTGGGACAAACAGTCTACGAGCAGGGTGGGTGGGATCACAATGTTACTGGCCCTTGTCTACAACCTTTCTGAATATATGTCCTTAATGATGGATAGGTGACGCTTTGAGCAATTTTGACTACCTGTTGTAGAGCCTTCCAGTCTGCTGCAGAGCAGTTTCCACATCGTGCGATGATGCAGCTTGTCAGGATGCTCCCTACTGTGCGCCTGTAGAATGACGCAAGTATGGATGTACAAAGTCCAGCTCTCTTTAGCCTCCTCAAAAAATAGAAGAGGCTGAAGAGATGAAGTGCTTCAAGTTTCTACTGTTGTGCTGCTGATGTAAAGGGTTGGGGGGGGGGGGGGGGTGTGGTGTAAGTTGTCCTGAAACACATAACCATCTCCTTTGTTTCGTTAACATTAAGAAAAAGGTTATTTCCCACACACCAGGCCTCTAGCTCTTCCACCTCCTCCCTGGAGGCCATTTCATTGCTGTCGGTAACGAGCCCACTACTGCTGTATCAACAGTGAACTTGACAATGTGATTGCTGGGGCGTTGGCCAAGCAGCCACGTGTGAGCTGAGTGCACAGCAATAGTTTCAGCACACGGCCCTGGGGTGCACCCGCGTTAAGAATGATGTGCACATCCTGACTATCTGAGGCCTGTTCATTAGGAAGTCCAAAACCCAGTGCACAGTGATGTATTTGGACTGAGGAGCAGGTGTTTGCTCACCGTCAGTGAGACTGAAGTGTTGAATGCTGAACTGAAATGTAGAAACAGCATTCTGACGTAAGTGCCCTAGTTTTCTAGGTGTGACAGGGCCAGGTGCATGATAGATGCTCTAGCATCTGCCATAGAGCGGTTCTGACTGTAAGCATATTGGTGAGTGTCCAATGTAGCAGGAATGGTGTTTTTGATATGTGCCATTATAGGTGCTCATGATGATTGGAGTCAATGCCATTGGGTTGCAGACACTTAGTTCTGAAGGTTACCGGTAGTTATTTGGTACAGGGATGATGGTGGTTGATTTGAAGCATGTGGGGACAGCAGCCTGGATAGGTGAAGTGTTAAAGATGTCCATGAAGACATCAGTGAACTGGTGTGCACACTCCCTGAGTACTTAGCCTGGGGTGTTGTCTGGCCCGGTTGACTCCCTGCAGAATCCTGTTGTGACAGACAGTGCTGCTCACCTGGGAGGAGTTTGCCTGGCATTGTGTTGCATGCCTCGAAGCATGCATAGAAGTTGTTTAGAGCATCAGGGAGGGAAGTGGCACTGATACAGTCAATGCAGTATTTTCCCCCCTTTGTGTAGTCTGTATTGCCCTTGATGCCCTGCCACATACACTAGGGATTGCTATCGGACCGGTGTCCATAATCCAGTGCCTGCCCCAAAAATAGTTCAGGAAGGTACCTGTTGAGTACCCTGGTTCAGATTCTTTAGAACTTCCAACCCTTCTAAGTATTTTTCAAAAAAAAGAGAAGAGAATTGGGTTCTCCAGGAGCTATCCCTTTTTTGGACCATTTAGAGGAACAGTTCTGGAGGCTGGAAGCCCTTTCCTTGTAGAAGATGGTTACAGCAATTTCCTTCCAAGTCATATAGGAAAGAATTTTTCAATAGCTTAATTACAATAATAAGGATTACCGTGGTAATTTTTTCAGATGGGAGTGGATCATTTTCATCCCAAGTAGAAGCTTACTGTACGCATTAGTAGTTGGCTGGAAACTTACAGAATCACCTTCTGCACTTCTCTTGGCACAGTCAGAATTAGAATAGAAGTCAGGAAAAAAATCCTCATGGATATATCTGGGGAGAGTTATCTGCTGTCTTCCATCTGAACATCAACATTTTCCATTGCTGAGATACCCACCACAGCATTTGGTACATACCTGCACTAGAATTAGAGGACATCAGAAACTACTTTACCTGGGGCAGGTAAGTTACAGGAGGCTGATTACTTTCATGCCGCAACCCGTCAAACACTGGCATGTTTGAAATGAATCTAAGTTATTCAAGGAAGGGCTAGAAACCCAGGGGCTACTTCTCTAACTTTACTGAATAGCACATGTCGTTTCTTCAAAAAGAAAATGAAAACACGTACTGAAATCCTAATGCCAAATGGAGACTGAAACCAAGAAATTCTCAAAATATCCCCCCAGTGTTCAAATCAATATTGCATGGATTGTCTTCAATTCAGGTTCTAATCTAAAACAGGTGCAAAGATGGCTGGTCCATGCAACAACTTTCAATGGGAAAAAAAAAATCAGGCAAGAATTATTGTGCCCCGATTTCCCTGAAGTACGAATAGTGACTTGGTGGAAGGAAATTACTTTTCTGAGCAGGAGGCTAGTGCAATTTATTAAGTTCAATGCAAAGCAATTTTCAATTGCACATGTGACAGAATTCTTAAGAGTCAAACAATACCAGAACCTATTTCCACAGGATGCTAGAGATTTTAAAAATTGATGATCATCACTGCTTTGAACATTCTGAAGGACAACCATGGTTCGTGATTTGGAGTTTTTATAGAGAGGCTACAGGAACAGAAGTTGCCATTCCTGTAGTGTAAATCTTATGATATGGCTCCATCTTCATCAAACTCAATAGGCTGATCCCAAATCTGTTCTAACTAGATTTCACAAAGGTGTAAAGCATATTGGTTTAAATGACTACAAGACTGAAAAATGCATTTGATATCTTGAATTGTTCAAATTATTTATTTTCGAAGTTCCCAAGAAAATGGTCACGGCACTTCAGATTTTCCGTCTGATTCTTCATTGTTTCATCTCACCCTCTCTGTTTTTGTTGCAACACTAATCTCAAAATTAAACATTTCTACACTCTCATACATATTCAATCACCCTGCAGAATGAAAATATAAAGCCATGGTGGTTCATTACTCTTTTGACCATTTCCACTAAGATATTCAATCCTAATTCCAACAATGCTTCTTTTCCCAAACTTTCAAAAAAACACATCCTGAACTCCAGATCTGAAGCAGGACAAAGTTTGTATGGGGCTTTTCATCAGCATCAAGGCTAAAATTCATGGGAGGATACCACTTCTCTAGAAAAGGAACTGGTGAGGAGTAATCACTTTGGGGCACCATGGTAGTGTAGTGGTTAATGAAACACTATTACAGCTCAGAACATCAGAGTTTGGAGTTCAATTCCGGTCTCATCTGTAAAAAACTTTGTATGGCACGTGCGTGCATGTTTCCTATACGTGCTTTGGTTTCCACCCAATGTCCCAGTTAGTAGATTAAATGGTCATTGTAATTTGTCCTGTAATTAGGCTAGGGTTCAATCGGCAGATTGGCAGCACGGCCCATTGGGCTCAAAGAGGCTGTTTCATACTGTATCTCTAAATAAAAAATATAATAAATAACCACGTCATCATCTCCTCACTTTCCTCCCACTTCTCTGCCATACATAAATTTGCCTTTACCCATGCTGAAATCCCACCTTCCATGTGCTGGGATCATCCACCCCTCCCAGTGGGAGTCAACTTCACCAAAGGGTGAAAACGCTGCAAGAAGCTGATGGAGAAAATGTTGAGGGAATAAGCAGGGCAAAGCCAAGGGGATAAAACAATAGAAAACTCTAACGATGAACACTGAAAAAAGAGATTGCACAAGTATTCTGTCTGTGGCATTACTTACAAGGTCTGTTTATCTCAACAGCACAGCGACAGAGGCAACGAAGAGAGTAAAAAAGATTGAGGGTTTGGAGATATCATCAAGGCAGTACTAACGCATGCAACTGAACTGAAAAGAAGGCAAGTGACAAAACAGGCTCTAAACCTAATTCAGGGAAGAGACAAAAGGCACGCTCTTGACTGGAGCCAGAGACAGGAACGGATATCCATTTATGGGTAGGGTGTGATCTGATACGAAAGTGGAATTCACCCACTCTTGCTCCAGGCAAGCACACAGTACAGCAGAAATTGTATGCCAAGAGACAATGCCGGCAATAGAGATTGAGTGGTTCTCCCAGCTAGAAATGGAACAGCCTCTGCTAAAGCCCCTGTAATTTATACAGCAACGTGAAGAGGGAATACACCAGCAATTTGAAGAAGCTACTTTGAGTTTATGTATTCTGCAAATCTCTTCAAAGGAAATAAAAATCCTGATTGGAAAAAGACATGTACAGTGCTCCGATACTAGCTCAAAGAGATAAAGAAGTTCTCATTCCACCAAGGCACCTTGAATATTTTATTTGTTGAAGGCAGCTGAGGAGCATGAAAAGAAGATGAGAGGGTTGTTGCAGCACAGACAGACTGTAATGAGAGACTGGAGAATATGTTGAGGTTTTATTGTGACTGGGAAACATCCAGAAGTCTGTAATTTAAATACCATTATTAGGAGAGCAAGGTAGAAGGACACTTGACTCTGGTGGTGGTATGACAGAGCTTGCAGCTTCACTTGGATGTCTGATCAAGCTGGTGCCTGTGACTTGACAGTAAATTAAATAGATACTGCTGTTGTCAGACTCTGCTCTTCTGCCACTGAATAATTATGTCTGTCAGATAATGAAGAGTTATTTTAAGCTAAGCACATCACACGCACTCATTTTCTTTACTTTTCTCAGTAAATTATTTCCACTGTGACATCTCCCTGATTAGTTCAGACTATACTGACCAAACCAAGATATAAAATAGGCACAAATCATTTCATTCTAATTTTAGATAAGCACTGCGTCACTTTGTCAACTAAATCTGTTCTTCCAGTTATACTTAAAATTACATAGTGGTGAAAGTTCAATCATTCCACT
The DNA here is from genome assembly GCF_048418815.1 of Hemitrygon akajei. Taxonomy (NCBI): domain Eukaryota; kingdom Metazoa; phylum Chordata; class Chondrichthyes; order Myliobatiformes; family Dasyatidae; genus Hemitrygon; species Hemitrygon akajei. The sequence goes on along the minus strand of NC_133135.1, from coordinate 71,113,428 downwards.
TACCAGACTTCCCCTGTTAAATGAAAGCAACCATACAAATTTTGTTCGGTTATTTTGAGTTATTTTTGCTTGCAGACGATCAGAGGTATTTTATTTTACTTTGCACCTTGTAATTTTTCACTACTCTTTTCAACTTTAAGATCATGAGAAGAGAAACAGGCAGTCCAGTTCTTCAAGAGTGTCCCACCATAGGAGGGAACAGTGCCTCAGTTCCAAACTCAGCTATACTCAGAATGGGCCAATTGCTTTCATAATAAACCCTCTTGCCTAACATCGGCAGCCTTAAAAGATCTCCAGCTTTCCACTACTAAAAACCAAAGTCAGTAAGGAAACCTAGAGTACAAAACCAACAGTGAGTAGCAGCTCAAAATGCAGCAGATAGAAGGTAAACTAAACCAAGGAACAAAAAAATGAAGTTACTTTTTTTTTTGCTGCTGTTGATTAAGAAGCATCTGAGGTGGTACAAATAGGGTTGTTCACTTGTGCATGGAGACACTGGTTTAGAGTCCAGTCTACATAAATGCATCTTCGATAATGCAGCTCTGTTACCGTACTGCACCGTGGCATCCTCGTTTTGCGCTTGGGAGTCCACAGAATTTGGAATCCAGCACACTGCCTCTGATTCAGAGGCAAGCCTGCTCCAACTTCCTTCATTAAAATTTCTTTCCAGCTACTGAGCCATTGTGGAAAACATTTGCAGTTTAAAAAAACATTATCTTAATGCATCATCACTCACTTTAGATTCTTGTATGAAAACAAACATCCTGCATGTATTACAGAATGAATAAGCAATGCATAAAAGCCATCTTCAAATATTTTATTCTTGCTGACTGCAATAATAGTCAGCTTTCTCTGCTGTCTTATATGGTTAGGCTTAAGTCCCACAGACATTAGATCATAGCCACTTCACTGTAGATTCATTGTCCTTTATAGTCTTTGGTTTGCTTACCTAAAAGTGTTCTTAGTACAATAATGGAATATTAGTTGAAGTAGTAACCTGCTTTCCTGATTTAATATCTTTAATCTGAATGAAAGGCTCCATTACATGGGCAATTATTTAATTTTTATTTAATTGTAGTCTTTCATAATGACATTGTTATAATAACCTTAAACTAAAGAATAGTTGAGTTTAAGATGTTCAATCAGTTTTATGTATTTAATTCTAATTAAGGTTTGCTGACCTTTAGTTTTTCAAATCCCAATAGTGCAGATGTTTAGAATGAAACTACTTTTGGATGACTTATTGATGTCTTTAAAGAGAGAGTGTACATTCTGTAAAAAGTTTAAACTGTTTTTCGGATAAAACTACACGCTTCCTTGCCCAAATGCTTCTTACTCCTAGATATTTTTGAGAATGGCTGTGGAATTACATCATTTAAAACCTTAGCTGAATCCTGATGTTATCATAGCACATTTATTAGAGGTAATGTTGGTAATTACTGTACACTGAACACAAGCATTTTCTGGCAACCTTACAAGCCTGTCTGCAATTTAATCTTGCAATTGCGAGCCAGTAATGGATGCCAATAGGCTGTCCTGTGTTCAGTAAGTACTTACAGAAACTGTATTCTGAACTCATTTATTTGCTATTAAACATGCTCTTTTGCAGCATTCCATGTGAACAGCTTTCTAATTTTCTGTCAGCAAAGATCCTTGCATCTGACTTTTGATAGAAGGACTAAAGAATGATTAAATAAATCTTTATGATGACTGGTTGGCAACATTCTCATATGAAATAATCTTAATACCAGAGTAACAAATCACTTGAGCTTTGAATGAAATGACTTTTAGTTGTCTTCTTAATGTTGGTACATTACTTCTCATGAACCAGCAGCTGTTAGGTTAACAACTTCTGACTCACCTCATCCAGAAATTTGCAATCTTTCAACACCGGATCATAAAATATAGGAGCAGAATTAGGCCATTCAGCCCATCGAGTCTCATTTCATAATTCAGTTTTCTCCAGCAGTCAGATAAATGAGTGACCATTACTACAACCAATTACTTGACATATGCATTTAATTAAAATAAAAATTGAGCTGTAACATTTAAGAAAGATGGAGACTTCCATTTGCATGCATTAAATGGTACTTTTGTCTGTCACGTTTATTTCTGCTGAGAAATGTGGTTAGTTTCCCAGAACAAAACATTTTTATTTTGCTTGAATTACCACAGTCTGACTGCCTGGAAGTCTAAACAGAATTTTTCCCCTTCTTCAAAATCCACTCTCCAGAGGTTTCAAGCTGCCTAAGTTGCATTGCCTGCAAATAATCATTTTGAATACTCTTCATTAATTTGGAACTGGCAGAAAAAAAATAATCTTTAAGAAAACATACTAAGGAATTGTTAACTTGGGTAAGTCCTGCTAGATTTTAGCAGCACACGGGGAAATGTGTAGAAAAGATACTGATCACCCCCCCCCCCCCCCCTCCCATGATTTGAAAAATCTTTGTTGACACGTTAAATATACTGCTAAAGCATATTAGACTAATGAGTGATGTTCATCTTGTTGCTTTCATCTCATCAGACAAGGCAAATAGTTTACTCAAAATGACTGTGAAAATATTCACAGGCTAAGTAGTCCAGGAGTGAAATCTTTCACTGAATGGTCACAGGTGAATGATATACATTTGTTGTTTTGTACATTTTAAAGTTCACCCACAACATAGTGAAATAATTACAGCAGTATTCCCATTTTACCCTATTAAAGCCTGTTTCATAAAGGCTACATTATGCTAAACATTGTACAACACTACACTAGTTCTTTTGTCTGCAGTGTGAAAGATCCATATCTCGTAAGCACTGTAGGGGTGAAAGAGTTCAGAAAGACTCAGGATTGAAAGAATGCAAAAACAGTGTCACTAGGTTCAATACAGTTAACTACTTATGCTTACCACTGATTGGACAGACTTGTTTAATAAAAAGCTCTAAATGACTAGCACAACGTGACAAATTAAATGACAAATCCAGCTGACATTACCTTCCATACTTGTTCATACATTAGATGACTTAACTTACTAAGTAAAATCATCAGAAAGTACTTTGCTCTCTTAAATGTGATTTAATATCCCTGGTGAAAATACAGTTTTACTGTCTATGACACTATTCAGGAGGTTTGTTGTGAATACTTAAACAGGGAACAAAGGCTTGTTCACTGACCTCTCCTAAATAAACACAGTGGCAGCCTCATCCACCATAAAATATGCAAAAACCATTTCAGGCTACCAATCTTTTTTAAAAAAAAGACTTTTAATATTCAGCATGCTTTCACATTTCCTGTGGTTTTGAGAATAACTTACATTTATAAAGTCCCCTCCACAACCTCATGATGTCTTGATGTACTTAAGAATGTTTTGGAAGCAGTTACAATTGCAAAATGCTGAAGTGCAGGGGCATTTAAGCACTATTAAATGCCACAAACATCATTGCAATCAATGCCACAGGATGTTGGATGAGGGATAAGTAGTCACAGGATGGCAAGAATAACTCCACTGTTGTGCATTGTTATAGTGGCACGGGATTTTCATTTCCACCCAACTGAGCAGATCAGATCTCAGCTACTGCTCCATCTGAAAGAATCCATCCCCTTGAATATGGGACACCGTCAACGCAAATAGAAGGTAGTTTCTTCAAATAGTCCCAGAACAGTATCATCAATGTTCTGGTATTGAATGCATGCACAAGGCTAAATACTAGCCTGTTAAAATCTTGATTTTAAAAAATTCTTGGATGAACACAATCATCATCTTTGGATCAGTTTTGTTTTAAAACCCCTGATAGCGTGTTCCCCTATGTTGGCTGGTATTGAAGCTTGTACTCCACACACCCTATAATTTTTAGGACATAAAAGAACTCACATGTTTATTCACTTTAGGCATACTTAGCAGATGTAAAGCTGACTAAAAGAGGGATTAGACAGAGATACGTTTGTCTGTCGCAAGATTTCTTAAAAGCTGTAATTGGCAGTTAGATAAAACAAAATAAATGCATACTTTCGACTCCTCTTTACTTGAGACAAAATTAGGTCCAATCCAAAAATACCATTTTCCTCTGCAGTCTGGAAACAAGCCACCAGCACACCATTGATTGCAAGGGCATTATGAATTAAGTGGTGCAACTTTTTTTTAAAAAAAATTGTTATGATCTTCTGCAATGCTGGTTGATGCAATTGAAACATTTTTTAAAAATCAAAAATGGCAAAAGGTCAACCAAACTTTGTCTCTTCCAACAGAAAATTATTTTTTTAACGATTTAGCCTATATCAATTTGCAGATCACCTGACTGAGAGCTGGAAGTACCAAGAAAGTGGATATACAGAACAAAATATAAAAATAAGAGCAAATTAGGAATTGTTGCAAATTGTGTCAAAGCAGCTACAAATCACAGTGGAGCTACACTTTGCACTTTATCAGGTGAGGCACTTCAGGTTCCTGCCAAGGAGTACCAAGAGATAATTTGTCAAAGTATAGACAAAGCGTTGCTTTTGATGGATTATGACAGATTACAGTGGCAGTGGAAATCCTAAAACTGCTGTCTAACTGTAGCTTAACAATTGTCTTGAACAGGTTCAACACTGACAATTTCCTCTTGAATTTCATTTTATTAAATGCCAATTGTTACTCAGCTTTGTCCTGCGCTGAGGAATCTTCTGAAGAATTCTCTTTGTTCATTCTCTACATTGTTCTACACATCTAGCTCTTCGGTACAGTTCTCAATCTTCTACAATCTCTTCTACAAAGAGATTTGTAGTAACAGATTTTGTTCACCACTTGCATGTGGTACTGAGAACTGTGTATCATCTTATAGAAAATTAAAATATACAGTATGTGAACAGGTGCATGACAAAGATCCAGATTTGGATTAGAGATTCATTCTAATCTGTTCTGAAGAATACAATCCTTTTAAAATGACTAAATAGTCGCTAACCCAAGATGTATGCCAAATCTGAATCAATGTTGCTCCAGCTTTCACAATGTCTAATATTTAATGAGATGAATAAATCAAATCATCTCTAGGGCAGAACCAGGCAAAGCTGATTTTTATCCCAGTTTAATCAAACCTACTAGATTTGGATTAGCTCACAATTGATCTACTTGGCGCCAGATTTGCACTCATCCTTGGTACCAAGGATCAGGAAGGACGTTAGTCAATGAATTAACGTTAACTGAAATTCAGAAGAATGGTGCACACACCAGACAGACAATTCCCCTATTTAAAGCTACATTTGCCGAACAATCCACCGTTTGTATTATTCCCAGAGACACAAAAAACACATTTATTCTCGCCCACAGCCAATCACATTAAGTACCTCCAAAGCAGCTAGAAAGTCAATCTTAACGGTTTTTAGAAAATGGAAGAATGACGCCCAAAGTTATCAGAAATTTAAAAGGCAGAAATACTTGACAGAAAGGAACAAACGGAACATATTTTGAATATGAAGCATGCATCATCTTAGTTTGTATTCGGTGAACAATGGAGGGGAGTGGGTTCAGATAACATTGAAAATCCGCTTGGAAACAAGTTACGATCAGCAAAGAGCTGTAGGTAGAGCACAGATTAACACTGGGCAGTGTTCTTGCAAAAACTGGTACTGGAAGGAAAGTTATTTGAACATGCTTTAGGAATCTGGACCTAGGGGAGGCATGTCATTGTGAAGTGGACATCTCCATATCTTCCTCCTTTCATGTTGAAAAACATCCCATTTGTTCGCAAAGAAAGGGAAACTCCGAACACCGAACAGTGGTCAAAGCTGCAAATTACTGCTACATAAGAAAGATGGACAAAAAAAATTTGCAAGAGAAGCCAGAGAATGGAATCTCCTAGTGAATGAGCAGAGACAGGATGTAAAGCAGCTGGAGGGCGTGAAGCTTGTAAAACAAAAACACTTCTTGCTTCTTTTAAAAATAGGATTTGTTCACTAGACTTCGTAATTCCCAGTTCCCAGAAATCAGGTTAGGCACCATTTCTCACAGTTGTAACAACCACAGACAGGCCATTAAAATGACAGCTTTCAGACTGGCCGAGCCTCTTATTTTCTGCAACTATGATCTTCTAGCTTATGTCCATCTGACCACTTTAGCAGGCTGATTCATGCCGACCCCTTCAAACTACGCAGTGTAGACTCTGTAGGGAAAGGCAGACCTAAAAGAAAGCCTAGGGGACAGCAGGGGGAAAAATAGAACAACTTTCAAGGGAGGGGGGTAAAAGTGGGTGTTGAAAAGCAAAACAGAAAGAATTATAAGGGTTTATCAATTGCGTGTGTAGCTTATACATAGCATGTTTATTAACAAAATATTTAATAACTACACTGAAGCTTGTGTTTGTGAGAAGAGCACGAGCAAAAAGCTTCAGCTAGGCATTCTGAGACATAGGAAGAACAGGAGTCCATGCAGTGGGTTATTTTTACCTCCTCTAAGAGTCCTTTTTATTGAGGCATCCGTGTTTCTCAGCACCTGTTTGATGGCAGACAGTTTGAAGCCACAACAAACAGCAATTACAGCCCATGTGCAGCAAGTAAAGGATAGCAAAATGTTCTAACTTCCAGTGGCGCATCGGCTTATGACTTGATTCAGGATAATAGGGTGGCTCCAGTCATTATGATTTTTCCAGTTTAATGGACTAATCTGTGTCTGTGCCTTCAAGGCAAGAACACATGGCAATGTACCTCCCTTACCTCAGCGTAGATCAGCCAGAAATGCCTTCAGTCACGTCCCTCTTTTGCTAGACTGCTCATCCAAAGGCATAGAGACTCAAGCAGCCTAGAGAAGAAACAAAAACTCATGTCAGAACACACAATTCCTTAATATAAGAACATGCTGTAATTCAAATTTTATCTCAAATGTTACACATATACATTTTGTGCTCAATAAGCTTTGAATCAAGAATCAAACTTCATATTTGCATTATAACCGTAGAGCAAATAAAATTCCAAAAGGAGGCATGTGCTAGTTACTCTTGCAAAGACCCCCCCAAAAAAATTGACCCAGCCTTATGTTCAGCCTGAACAAAAGAGCTAAGTGGTTTCAATTTAATTCTCAGCAGCCACTGTAGTTCAAAAACAAAATACATCCAGCTTCCCTCCTTCCTGTGGGATTTTAATGGTAACAGTACACTCATATTCATGGAAAAATTCAGTCTATTTGCTTTTGTCTCACTGTTAGCTCTCAGGCATGTCTTGACAGGAGCTCAGTATTGCAGAGAAGGTGGAGGAGGGGACAAGCAATCATTTGCAAGGCTCTCTCAACCCTGAAAATTCCAGCCAACTCAGCACTCTTTGGAGGGGCGAGCGAAGGGGAATTGATGCTGTCACCCCTGAATCATAATTTGCAGAAACCCCTCATCTGTTTAGATAGGAGCAATAATGAGATTACTGATCCAGAAATGGCATCTTCTGTGTAATTTAATTAAGAGCATCAAAACCATCTGGAAACCTGGGAAAAAAATTAAAAAGTCGTCCGCAGTTAAGTTACAGGAATGAGTGCAAGATAACAAACACCAGTCTGGTTTTGCCTGCTACTTGTCCAGCTACAAACCCCACAAACTGCAGGCCTCATTTCGTTCTAAGCCTTCGGTGCTAAAGCTTTTAAGTTAGTCTTCCTTTATCTCACTCCCTCCTCCTTTGTATCACAAGCCAAAACTGCACGGTAAAGAGATGCTTCTAGCCTTCCAGTGCCTCTGCTTCAGGCCGACTTGGTTTGGAGATAACAATGAACTATCAGCCAATGTGATCCATCTGGAGAGTGAGAGGACATTTTCCCCATATTCCGCCACTGGAAATGGAGACAAAGATCCTCAGTACAGCAAGTTAGAAAATAATTTACTTCAATAACTGAAGAACATGACTTCAGATACTTGGAATAACTTTGTTTCCCCCAAGGAGATCCTGGTCTACTACTCTACAATAATGTACTTCATTGCTACCTTCTGACCAGCCACGAGAGATACAAACAATTCATGGTTTCTGCAAAGCACTTTCCAAAAACAAGTACCGGTATATGGTTGTTTACAAACCCAGTTTTGAACCTACTCAAATCCAAGCAGCGGGCTAATAATGACTGAGACAATCAAACTGTCTGTGATTGACTCAAACACTCATTGCACACATTCCAGAGCCAAAATCAGATTCTTCAGTTAATTTCAGAACTCAAGATAATTTTACTCCAGCAATGAACTTCACAAAAGACCTCCAACTCAAAACAAAAAGCTGTGCTCTCAAGGCCAATGATAGACCCATCATAAAAATAAGTACCGTAATATGATCAAGAGGATTCCATTTTGCTGGCGGAACGGCACAAATTAAGAACTGGTGTTTTCATCCAGTCGATGCCTTCTTACAGACAACTTCCACACTGAATAAGTGCAACAGTATTTCAATCGGGTTCAAAGCAAATTTACTACAAGCTATTCTTTACTGCATCAGTTATTTGATACTATCTCATCTATAGTTAGAAGCAAAATTATAAAGCACAGTTTAAGTTTGCGAAGAGGATCAAGTGAACTTGTGCATAAAAGGACACTGAGGAAGAAAGTTATCTCAGCCAATAAAGCATAAGCAGATAGAGAGGATTGCCTTTTGTGCTAAAGCAAAGAAATACAAGAGTATTCTCTTAGCCCAGAACATTAAGCTACCAACTGTAACCTTTAACAGGTACCGGTAAATGCTATTTGTTAAACTGGTATTATCCTGTCAATGTGCACATGATTACGGTATATTGTTAACTAATAGAAGTAAATGGGCCTTCACAGATATAACCAATGATTGATCATCACAACTACAATGACCAATAATGTAAATTTACATAATACCTTAAATAGAAATCTATTCAAATGAAAGCAGAATCAGAATATCACTAGAGGGAAAATAATAATAATAAAAAATAATAAAACCGAACCCATGAACGCTATTTCAAAGTCCATTCAGAAATCTGATAGCCCAGGGGAAGAAGCTGTTCCTGAAATGTTGAGTGTGTGACTTCAGGCTCCTTTACCTCCTCATGGACAGTAGCAATGAAAAGAGGGCATGTCCAGGGTGATGGTGTTCCTTAATGCTGATGATGCCATTTTGAGGCATCGCCTTTTGAAGGTGTCCTGGTTGCTGGGGAGGCTAGTACCCATGATGGAGCTGGATGGGTTTACAATTTTCTCCAGATTTTTCCAATCCTGTCCAGTGGCCCCTCCATACCAGATGGGGATGCAACCAGTTAGAGTGCTCACCACGGTACATCTTTAGAAATTTGCAAATGTCTTTGGTGACATACCAATTCTCCTCAAATTTTGAAAGTTGGGCCCAGGATAGATGTTACAGAGATGTTGACACCCAGGTACTGGAGACTGCTCACCCTTTCCACTTCTGACTCCTCAATGAGGATCTGGTGTGTGTTCCCTTGACTTTCCCTCCTGAAGTTTGACATTTATGTTTCAATTGGTAGAATTAGCATAAGTATTAACCAGCTTTTAGCTGTGCGAGTTTAAGTTAACATTAATCTGAATTGTATTGAATTTAGAAAACTATAGCAGATTCTGGTCAAGATAAACTAAAAAAAAAGCTTATATCCATACACACACTCACAATTTCAAATTCCCCTATTCTAAAACCTAAATGCCTCTTAAGCATTTACATTCATTGTAGTTAGTGATAATCAACCATCGGTTATATCTGTGAAGGCCCATTTAATGCCCCTTACAGAACGGTCATCAATAAAAATCATAAACATTATGGGAATTGTCTTGCTAAACCTCCTACTGCTGCCTGTAAGGAGTTTGTATGTTTTCCCTGTGACCGCATGGGTTTCCCCCAGGTGCTCTGTTTCTTCCCCCCTCCCCACCCCCCCACAGTCCAAAGACATACTGGTTGGTAGGCCAACTGGTCAATGTAAATTGTCCCCTGATAAGAGTAGGATTAAATCAGGGGATTGCTGGCCGGCACAACTCTAAGGACCAGAAGGGCCTATTCTGTGTTGTATCTCAATAAATAAACGTACAAGCTGTCTACAGAGTCAATAGTTCAGGAAATACCTGCCGATCAGGTTTATTAATCTTCAAGATGGTACGGGGTAAATCAGATCTAAATATTTTAGCCATCCAGTTCAGTGTTTACTAGGTAATGGGCAAATTTCACTCTATATAGTATTGTTCGAAGTGTCATTAAACATATCACAAAGCAAATTGATGATACATTTAACCACTTCAATCCAATTATACAATATATTAACAGCCATGGACAAGGGTAGTAAGCACTCCAATTAGTCAATCAAACTAAACATAAAGCAGATTTTAAAAACTTCTTAACCTACAAGACAGGCACTAATCAAGGAAATCATATGGACCTTAAAAAAAAACCAATCCCAGACTAAATATACAGATGTGTCAGATACTTTGTTTCATTAAATACTTTAGCTAAAATAGAATTCAGCAGTTAAAACCCCACTGATTACAAAGCAATATCCATGTTGAAAGCATGGGATCACGTTGAAGGACTTAAGCAAGTGTATTGTCTCTTCAAAAGGTAGCTGAGCATGTGCCACAATGCTCAAAGGTTGCTTGGATCTCCTGTTCCCCAAGTATGTAGCTCAAAGCAAAATTGTAGCTTTTCTATCCACAGACTGCATATTTGTGAGAGTACCCTTGTTCTACAGAAACCGCACCTTGAAGTCAAGCATTTCTCACGAGTCAGGTACCCAGATTAGGACATGAAATATTTCTCATTATTTCCTGACTTCTCTGCATGTAGAGTGAGGCAGACTGTCGTAAAGTACTAGTATCACAGGGCTGAAATGGCTGTTTATATGCCATCGTATTTCTAAACTTTGACGACTTTTCTTTCATTCTGCTCCTTAACTCCTTGTCCAATTCATGAAGATGTTCAGATTAGCATTTGAAACAATGATTCGTTTAGCCAATGTAATATAATAACTAGATTCAGGACTAGGTCACTTGGCTCTCCAAGCTGTTCCATCACTTGAGATCCTTGCTGAACCATCTCCATATCTCCCATTCCTTAAATGTCCAGAGATCTACCCCTCTGCTTTGAAAGATCAAGCAGAGCCTCCTTAAACCTCGAGTAAAAAATGTTAAGGACACACCACCTCTACACCAGAATATATTCTTTGTCTCAGTTTTGAACTTTAAGTTTTAATCTTCATTCAATTTTTCTAAATGCTGGGGAATATAGACCTAGTGTACTCTATCCCTTCTTACAAAGAAGACTCACTATTCCAAAACCAGATCACTGCACCCACACTAATCAAGGCACATCCTTTCTAAGGAGATCAGACTGTACACAATTCTCCAGATGCAGATAATTGCAATAAGAAGCCTTTTGTAATCAAAATCTCCAGTAATTAAGGTCAATGTACCAGTTGCCTTCCTGATCACTTGCTGCAGCTGTAGGTTGGTATTCAGAGCCTCCTGCACAAATACAGCTAGGCCCCTTTGAACATCAACATTACTCAGTCTCTCACCTAGTTAAAAAACAGGCACACCAAAGTGAACAGCTTCTCAGAAGTTAGCTAGTTTATTCCACACACAGTTTGATACAATGTGCTTCGTATCATAGCGCTCAAATCTTTGCAAGTCAAATTATTTGGATTAGCAAATTAAACAAGCTATGAATCCATAAACCAGAAAGAAGCTCAGAGCAAAACTCTGTTTGTGGTTCTATGCTACATTACTTAAAGCAGTTTATCCCAGACAATCACACTTCAGAGAAAAACTGCAGCTGCTGAAAATCTTAAGTTTAAAAAAAATAGAAATTTCTCAAAGTAGCAGCTGTGAAGAGAGAAAAATAGAGCTCTGGGTCTCAGGGATGAAGGACCCCTGACTTGAAACATCAACTGTTTTGCCCTAAGCTGATGCTGTCCGACCTTCTGAGCACATTCTGCATTTTTCACTTCTAAGTCAAATGCCAAAGAATAAGGTTGGCACAACATTGTGGGCCAAAGGGCCTGGCATACGCTGCAATGTTCTGCATTCTAGAATAGTAGAAGCTGATTTTGTCAAGGCAATGAGAGCAAGAGAGGTCTGTGAGTCACACGTCATAGAGACAAAAACTATTGAGAATTGGCAGGTTGGATCCAACAGAAAATCTTGCCCCCATACCAATGGCAGTTGCAATCTGTTTGATTAAAAGTATGCCACTAATCATCATTTCAATATGGTGTCACTTATTTTGCCCATACTCAAATTAATTGGGCTCATTATGACAGAACGTATGGGGCACAAGACAAGTAGGGAAATACATTATCTGAATAAATTAGCAGAACACAAATGTAAAGTAAAGCACTTAAATATCACAAAAAATTCTCATATTTTCACTGGTCAAAGGTCACACACTGAAATATTTTTTAAAGGTATATAATCCCATGGTGTTCTGCTTCATCAGAAATCTGGCCGAGAATGAAAAGATATTATACTGTAACAGCATTTTTCTAATTAATCTTTTGATGACTACATGGAGATTTTTCAAAAAAAAAAGAAAATTGTCTAGCAGCGAAAACCAAGATTGAAAGATTTTCTTTGGATCCCTACATTCTTCTGGTTAAACAGAAAGTGCAGAGGCAAGCTTTGCAGATGTTGTATGATAGGAAACATGTGGCTAGCCTGAAATCTACTGAGGACTTTCTGTATCTTAAAGATTAAGATTAAGCATTTTCAAATAACTGTAAACAGTATGTGAAAGAGGAAAGCAAATTGCTGAAAAATCAGAATTCCTAAATGTTACTCTTCTCACTGGTGTGTAAAATTTATCCTTTCAGCCACAAGGTGTTAAGCAGAGAAAGCATGGGCTGTTTCCGCCATTATTGACAGCCACCTTTCATTTTTCATCTCAGCAACTGTTCCAAGCCAGTCAAAGGTATCTTTGTACTGTTACAGCTTATTTTATTTAAGCTTCAAGGTAGGACTTTTTAAAAAATTTAAAACTAGTGTTCACAAAGTTGCTACAGAGTTATATTTTTCAGCCTCTATTTATTCACTATCTTTTCAAACAAACAAAAGCTCTGGTGAAACACTGTTAATTACCTCTAGTTTAAATAATGATTTGCCTAATTGAAAATAACACTCATACAAAAGAGAAAGAGAACATGAAACATATGAAAGGATATAATCTCGTTCTAGTCAGATCATATAAGAAAAATATCGCCATTCCAAACTGAACAAATATTTGTTGTATAAATTTATCTTAAATATCTTTGTAATGACCTTGCACTTGGCATTGTAGCAATATCTGACTGACCCTGTCTTTTCCTTACACAATAAATAGAGTAAACCTTGACAGACAGAAATCAATACTCATGCAGTTCTGGGATAATGATGCTTTTTCTTCCTCCTTATTTTCTTGCTTAAATCTCCCTCAGTCTATTATTTTGGTGAAAACTAAATTTAATATTTTTAAGACTGGCAATGTCAACTTTTTCTCAATAATCAGGAAAAGCAAAACACAACTCACACTACTAGGAAGTTGCAATAAATGATATTGTAGTAAGAAGGGAGAGAGGACATGCCATTACCATTACCCATTGACTGACTGACAAAAGAATCAATTCTAGATTCATCTATCACCCATTAACCTGGGTTTCTCTGCAGATATACAAGATGGCAGTACATTTTTGTCAACAGATACTACAAAACTGACCGAAACTTTGTCAGAATTTCATTTTAAAAAAATTGGTGTATTAAATAGTCTACAAAGGAAAATTAGAAGCACAGTTTATTTGAAAAACTAAACTGGGTACCAGTAAAAAAAAAGCTCAGTTAAAAAAATAACTGCTTTGTTATAAACAATCATCAACAGATGATGGAAATCTTGAGCAACACAAAAAGCTGAAGGAACTCAGCAGGTCAGGCAGCATCTATGGAGGGGAATAAGCAATCAATGTTTTCGGCTGAGATCCTGAGAAAAGGAAGGATACAGAAGCCAGAATACAGAACTACTTTGTTATGATCATTCACGATGCTTGGCAGATTGCAGAAAGATTTGGGAGCATCCAAGATCAAAGCTCAATCCCCACTGACAGTCAACATTTTATTCAACAATATTTAGGGGTGGAGCATTTGAATCTAACATGTAATTTTCTTCAGAAACAGGGCTTCTTAACTGATCATCCTTAATTAACAAAATCTATTAACTTAGATAAGTTTTTAATTAAAGTTGCCTTATTGAGATACAATTTCAAAAATTAATAATTGTTAAATTGGTGTTTTCAGAATGAAAACTGTAAGAGATAGTCAAAGTTCTTCCCCCATTTTAAAGTGTGAACAGGTTGGCCTTTTTGTTATTTGAGGTACAAGATCTACATAACCAATACTAACTCTCAATTTGTTAAACAAAAATACTCTGCTCAGCATTAAAGGAAATCTATGATACAAGGTGGATTAAACAATGAGAATTTCTAATACATAGTATTTGAAGTTATGGTTTCTTAATTGTGAAGTATGGCTAGAGAGCAGAGTTTTATTTAATCTTCCCACTTCCAGTCAACCATTTCCTGTTTTTGATAAAAACTGTACAAAGGTCAGCTTGACTACCGTATTCTGTAATCTTTAATAATATATATATATCTGGAATAATATTCTGGGACCAAAATGGATGAAATATCAAGGTTTGTTTGCCCATATTGGATTTTTCTTCTTGAAACTAAAACTATTCAAATTGCAGTAGAATCTGCTATAACCTTATATTATTTGATCAGCTTACAAACATTATTTTATTCTTGTTGGAGAACACAGCTCAGTATTTCAGCTTGTATCCCTGCATCCAGTTAAAATATACAACAGAATACGGCTGGAGGAAAAACGAGGTGAAAATTCCTGTGCACGTGCTAGATGAGGTGATCTAGTTGGAATTAAAAGGTGTTCTCGTTCCTATTGCCCCACATTCCCAGTCTTTACCCATTCCTATTATGAACCAATTGAACTTCAGCCCATTGAAGTTTGTTCATCTCTGTTCACATTCATTCAAATTTCTGGCATCAATTATTTGCCCCCCCCCCCTTTCCCCACACATAAATGAGTTAATGTCAGAAATTATATCCCTTAGAAAAAAAAAAGTGAAATTGCAGCAATAATATTTCAAATGGCTTGGTGGACACATGTGGAACCAACATTTTAAAGATGTAATCTTTGATCCCAGCCAAAAATACAAAATTAGCATTTATCCCAATGTACTGAAAGAACAAACTATTTGAATCTCTGCTTCCAGTAACAATCTTGCAATCTCAGATCCTGGAGTGGGCAGTGGATCAACAGGACAGGGGTTGACTGCAATGTTTCCTTACCAAATAATCCTACCCCCTTGTGCTGTGATCAATACTCACTTAGTCTTTTAACTATACAGAGCAAAATTTGACAGGTTCAAAAGAGATTGCAAACTTGAATCTATGTCCCAGATATCTACAAGTTAGTTGTGAGAGCTCCACTGAAGAGTTACACTGGGTTCACTTTTCAAAAAACATGCAATTTTACAACCTTTCACTTCCTGGCATGAATTTAAATGTTTTTAAAATCCAGTACTGAACACAGCAGTTAAAAGTCAAAAGATTGCTGATTAAAAAAAAAATAGCTGTGGGGTGGTTAAAAGCTGGCTCTTGTAATGTACAACGTTAAGATATAAATTATGATCCACAAACAAGAAAATCACCACCCTGTCTGAGAAAGGCTGTGACCAAGAGTGAAACTAACATGGCCTGAGCTCTGCAGGATATCCCTCAGTCACAACCAAACTAATCATTACCTTGTACTTGACCAACATAAGACAGCAAAGGGAAACATCACATTGGGTGAAAGAAAACATTAAACTCAGCTACAGGGCATTTCCAAAATTAAATTTCTTCTCTTAAACTGATCCATTCAATCAGCAGAGCATATTGTAAATTTATATTAACCAGTTTACCAAGATTTGTTGGAAAACACAGCTCAGGTTGTCAAGACTCCTCCATGCACGCAGTTAAACAGTGACTGTGGAAACCATTTAAGTCATCAGGAGACTTTTGAAAAAAAATCTGGAATGTGTGTATTTTGACTTGCTGCTTAAACTCTTTCCTGCCTGTTCAGAAAGATTAAACACACCACGTTAAATTTCTGAAAAGAAGTGGAGGGGGGTGATAAAATGTGCTTTTAATAATTTACTGTCTAACAGGGAAATGACTGTGTAGCACACCGTCAAAGCACTCTGATTAGGAACAAGAATCTCTTACTGATTTTCATGTGTAACTGCCTACTTGTGTTTTCAGAGTCAGCAGCGGTAATGATATCCAGCTTTTACTGAAAGGGAATGGATTAGTTCACTTGATGGAGTAACGTTTTTATGTATAGTTGAGATGGAGCAATGCGGCTTTTCAGCATGTCTGCTGCAATGCATCCAGACAGTTAGGCTCACAGCATGTCTGGGCTTTTGATTTTAAATGCATGTCTTCGCAGAATTCAATTGCTTGCTGCTCAATTATTGATTGTCACGAGGTCTCGCTTTGTCTTTCAGAAACAGTGGCAAAATGGATTACAGGGTGCTGCGGGGGGGGGTGGGGGGGTGTATTTCTCATGAAGAAGTGCACCAGGAAAGTTACTGATAATGAAGTCCATGATTAAAATAAAATGCATCGCCTCCAACCATGCACGAAAACGCCGTCGTGAAATTAGAGAAATTGTTTGGAAGGGAAGGAATGAGTGAAGAAATAAGAAACAATGTAAGAAATATCGAACCAAACGCCGTCCAAGTCTCATGCTGAAGATATTCCGTCTGTACGACCCTATTTTCAAATCTCCCAACTCTAGAGTGGCAA
Organism: Hemitrygon akajei; assembly: GCF_048418815.1. NCBI lineage: Eukaryota > Metazoa > Chordata > Chondrichthyes > Myliobatiformes > Dasyatidae > Hemitrygon > Hemitrygon akajei. The sequence continues at coordinate 71,096,656 of NC_133135.1, read as the reverse complement.
GGCAGTGGGGGAAAAGGGACCCCCTTTCCAGACAGCTGAGAAGATTCTTTACAGAACGTTATCCACCAGGTAGCCCGGAACATTCACTCTTCATTTTACTACACCGAAGAGTACGTGGTTCAAAAAATTCGCAGACACGCGGCCGCTTACAAAAACTGGTGGCCAGTCTAGGAGTTGTAAAACAATTTCAACGTGCCACATGAATTGGTGGGAGAGGACAACGCTCACTTCCAACGCCACGTTCAATTTAACATTCATCAGTGCTCCTTTGAGTCAAGTGTCACTTCTCCCTCCCCATGGAGGCGACCAGGTACCTTAAACCCCCCCTGAGGGCTCTCTCTGGTCATTTAATTTGCAAGAAAAGGTAGAATTAAACACGCGCTCTCAGGGCACAACATTTTTTACCCCCCACAAAACAGAAGTAACACACACGCACAAAATGCTGGAGGAACTCAGCAAGTCCGGCAGCATCGAAGTACTGAAAACAGCTACTGCATTTTTCTACACTTGTTAAGTTAAACGCGGGTTGAAATTACATTAGAGGCACGTCGGGGCTCTCGGGGTATCCGAAAGGGCTGAAGTAAAAGCTGACATTGGCATTTCAGACGCGGACAGGGGAGTAGGCTGCGGCTTGCGTGGATGCTGAGCTCCATGTGTAGCCGGCTAGCCGGCAGTCAGAGCTCCCCCACCCGCCACAGCCCCGCAAGAGGTCAAGTAGCTGGCTGCACCTGGGTGCGGGGAGGGCAGGGGCTGACCCGGCCCAGGGCACTGACTGCACTCACTTTGCACCGTATGAAAAGTCCAGACAGCCCCTGCGGATTCATCATGTGACACCCGCCTTTCTTCTTTCCTAGCCGCGGTAATCCACAAAATACACTCAAGATCACCAGCAGTGTAATTGTTCTCCCACCCTTTACAAGAAATACAGGCATTTTTTTAAAAAAAACTTTTAAAGATTAGATTGCGCAGAAAACCTGTTTTATGACTACCTTTCAAATTCCATCAAGCCGATCTAAATCCACACTGTTAGAAGCTAGGAGCCTCGTTAGACGGCGGAGGAGCCAATGCAGCGAGGAGCTTCTCTTCGGGCGTGGTGCTCGTCTCCTTCAGACGTCAGATACTTTTGTCATTCAAAAAGCTACCACGGGTTACACGAGTTCTGCGTGGCGTACCTATGCCTACGAGCGCCTTTTCTGCCGCCTCCTCCGCAGAGAGCTTGCAGCCTCTCCCATTGCAGTTACACACACCTGGCTTCTCGGTTATGTAAACCGTGAATGATACCTTTGGTGGCATTTCCTCTTGTCACTTCCAGTCTGCCTTTCCACACCTATTCTCATCCTCCTATCACACCCGCTCGAGATGCAGGCAAACGACTTGAATACAAGTGCAGGTCCGAGTAATAAGAGTGTTTCTTTATATCATAAGCAGCCATAAGCGTTTGAAGACCAAATTTTCCTTGCAGCAATGACGTGATTCAATTGGAAAATATTTTTGTCCCGATGCGACCTATTGCCACTGGCGTTGGCTAATATAGTAATACTTCGGAGATGTGCAATAATGCTTGCTAAGGTGCATTGTATCTAAAGGCCTGTTATTAACAGAGCCGTTAATCTCCGAGTTTTTCTTCAAAAAAAAAATGGAAAACAGTTTAAAAGTTCTCATGTTTGACGGATGCTCGGGAACTGGCACAAATGGGATTTTACTCTGTATTCAATGACCAGGGTGAGAAACCAGCTACACATCCCGTCGTCACTCCATAATAGTGTCGAGAGTTTGAAAGTTATGCCAGTCGCGAAAACTTATGACGGAATATATACGTTGCAGCCACACTGAAGCGGGAAATGTCCGCAATAGATCGATTAAGTTCAAGAGCAGCAGCAGCCCCGGAGCCTTGGACGTACTGTAAATGATGTGTCAGAAAGGAGGCAGCGCCGAAGTGCTGCATAAAAAATGTTCAATTTCTCTACCCCCCCCCCCCCCCCATCGCAAAGGGAGACAAAGAGCAGATTGATCCCCATAGTCTGACAAAGGTCCCAGTGACTGCACACACGAGCCCTTCCTCTGCATATGGTCAATTAGTATTGAAAATACTCAGCTGATTCCATTCGCTGGAAACTTTAAGCTGGGCCTTATGAGCAGGAAGAATGATGTTATTGAAAGGAAGAGTCTCATCTAAATAATAAAAGGGCACGCGGCCATCTGGTCTGGTCAAACTCTGTACAAAGTTTACCGCAGCGACTGTCTCTCTCCTGCACGTCCTGTCGTTTTTGAGGTGCCTTAATGTAGGCAGCTCCAAAAACGATCGGTCATGTAACATTTTTAAAAATCCACCCTTTTCGTGTTTGCAGCATATGGAAGCTCACTGTAGCCGATCTCTCGGTACAGAAAATACACTCGACCTGCATTGCGTGCAGGCGCCTTGATTGTAGGGGGAAAGCTGGCTGGAAGCCAGACAGGCGAAAGCTCTGTTGATCATTATGTCTAGCCTTCAGGTGTCTCAGCTCACAGTGGGTGGTGGTGAAGGGGAAGGAGAGAGAGGGAGGAGGGGAGGAGGGGGAGTGAAGGAGGAGTCGTCGTGGATGACATGACGGCAGACAAAGAAAGGGGAAAAAACGCCTATATAAAAAAAAGCTCATTCCCTTGTGACATGAATGCATGTACTCTATTTTATCTGTGCAGTCTCCCGAGAACTGGAGACCGATTTAAGCCTGCCCCAATAAAGTCCAGCCTCTTTCAGGATTTACTGGCCGCTCCTCAGTGTTGTACGTAGAAATGCATAGGAAAGATTAATTAATGTAAACACACACAACAAAGAGAGAAAAAAATCCCCTCCTGCTTGGCCTTTGTCTGAATTTCATAGTCTTGCAGCTGTGTCTCTGTCAGCCACTGCCCTTTCAGCAACTCGCTGGACGAACTGAACTCGGAGTTGGCTGGACAGGGCTACAGCCCCTCGCCGCGGGGTCAGTCGAGTTTGTTCTACTTACTGCTCACAATGCCACTGATTGGACACGGCCGATGTGTTATCACAAGCATCAGACTTCATCTTCAGCTCTGCTTGAATAATGCAGCGGGCTGCCTCCACTGCAGTGGGCCGACAGCTCCCTGAAACTGCCGGCTCTTAATTCCCGCCCCCCCCACCACACCACACCACACCACACCACCTCAAACAAAAGTGATTTAAGGTCAAACTGCAGAACGTGAGCTGTTTTCCCACAAACTTTAAACGTTTTTTTCCAATGTATTTATTTGCAAGGTTATGTGACCGTTTAACAAACATTTGCTGAGTCGGTGTGTGGATCTGTGTAGTTAAGTGTATTAAAAGAAATACTTACAGTTCAGTTGACAGTGTAGATTCTTATCAATCTTCGTCAAGCTGTACAGTGCCTTTCAGTTTTAATATTGGGTGAGAAGGGAAAGGGTGAGGAAGTCCCATTAATTATACAAAGAAGCATGCTTCTATTTACAGTCAGACTCTAGTGTGCAGACATCCCATTGCTCCAGTATTGCTTCATCTGCTGCACTGAATTGAACTATATAACACCCATGTGAAAGACAGGGGAAATATAGTCACGTGGAGCACACAGACTCATACTATTGGCTCAGCAGATAATCTTTAAGAGAGAGATTTTTTCCTCCATTGGCCGCAATGGAAGATTGAAGGCGGGCGGTTCTTCCCAGTCAGCCTCCAGTTTGTAAAAAAAACACACACACACAAGATAATGACTGTGTGGGTGTTACGCTGACAGGAGAATGGGTCGGGAGAAGGTTGAAATCTTCGTTAATTTGAGATCAGAGGGACAAGAACGGGAGGCTTTGCGACACCAACATTAGCTATCTTTTTAATATATCTGCGTTGCTGGTTTGTGAATGACTAACCTGTGCCCTGAGCAAAATGACGAGGCCAAGCAGCATAGACTACTCGCGCTGAACTCACATTACTTACTGAGGAGAGAGATCTTAATTGCGTTTTAAGTTAATCCTGATGGGATCTAATAGGGTTTAACTAATCACTGGATTTTAAAATGATACTCTGTAAACCAGGAGGTCTTTAATTTGTTAATGCTCTATGAATCGAAGATCAATTTTTCATCACTACTTCGAGGCTCGTTCTGTGGTCCCTCGGTCCCGTTCACTCTAAGCTGCTGACTACCCAACCTCATGGCCTAGTCACCTGCAGAGGCTAGAAATCCAAGCGACACCCACAAAATGCTGGAGGAACTCAGCAGGCCAGGCAGCGTCCATGGGAAAGGGTACAGGACTGCTGAAAGGTGTCCGAAACGTCGACTGTACTCTTTTCCACAGACGCTGCCAGGCCCGCTAAATTCCTCCAGTATTTTGTGAGTGTTGCTCATATCTTAGTCCTCGTCTTAATTTTATGTTGTGAATATTCCTCTTTCTTTAGGTACCACTCCTTCTCTGCCCCCATCTATCCTTTGCACAAGAGACCCTTGACTCTACCATCTATTCAAGCCATCGACTCATTTCCACTTGGCTGCCCTTGTCTTCTCAAATTCCTTTATCTTACAGTGCATCCGCCAAATGAGTTTCTGCTTCTGTGTTATTTCCGAACCAGGTCCGAAGTCACCAATGGCAAACTTTGCTGTTATAAATAGGAGAAGGTCCTTCTTCTAGGTCTTAGTTTATCCGCAGACTCTGATAAAAATTGGAAACACCATTCTTCTCAACAGCTCTCCCCTTTCATTCATTTGGAGAGCCTGCATACTTGTCTGTCCACACTCACCTATTGTGTCCCAACCAGCAAATCACAAGAGTCATAGAGCTCGGAGTTAGGCCTTTTGGCCTAAATGGCTCACGCTGACCAAATTGTACCTCCAAGCTAGTCCCAGTTGCCAGAATTCTGCTCGTGACCTTCTGAAACTTTTTCACCTATGTATCTCTCCAAATGTCTTTAAAAACTGTTATTGTACATGCCTCAGCCACTTCCTCTGGGAGCCTATTGCATATAAATACTACCCTCAGTGTAAAAAAAAGTCCCACAAATTCTGATTAAATCTTTCCACTCTCACCTTAAAACTATGCCTTCCATTTCTTGAGTTCTCAACCCTGGGGGAAAAACACTTTATTCACCATTTTTGTGCCTCTCATGATTATATACACCCCTGTAAGATCAGCTCTCAATCTCTTACACTCCAAGGAAAGGAAGTCCTCGCTTGTCCAATCTCTCCATGTAACTCAGTCCCACAATCCTGGCAATGTTCTTGTAAATCTTTTTTGCACTCTTCCCTGTTTAAAGCCTTAAATGTTTTTTCACTCATAATGCTTTTTCTTTCTATGCTCTTACTGTTATCTCTGCCATCACCAAGGATCTCTCTTTGCTTCCAGCACATCCAATTTGATCATCTGCTTGCTTCACTCAGTAATGTCAATTGAAAAGACAGTCAGCATTTACAAATTCTCAAAGGAGACTCATTGGCTTGTCATCTGCACACACAATCTTTCCATTAGACCTAAATCATCAAGACTTCTTCAACATTCAACATCAGATGAACAGAAATTTCCTCCAGCCATTTTCTAGGAAGAAACTAAGATCTTGTTCCCTGTAACAAACTCCATTCCGCATTCATCAGCTCTATCCATCTCTCGCCATTATCTGTGTGAAACTTAACTAGATTGCTCATAACCTTGGTGTGATATTTGAATTTTGTATCTCTATTATAATTGCTTATTGCTTCCAATTCCTTGATGTTACCCAATTCAGTCACTCCCACAGTTCACCTTGATGCTGAAACTCAAAACCCTGCCTTAAAGTTTCACCCTCCAATACAAGTGACTCCTCTCCCCTCATTCTCTCCCCAGCTTTTAAAACCTGCCTCCTTCACTAAATGAAATGCCTTTTGTCCTCAAATCTTCTTATTTGGTAGAACATCAATGGTTCTATTTGTTTAATAACAAGTCTGTGACTATTGGTGATCAGTGTTGGGTCCTTTGAATGCGTATGCACAACACACACACACACACACACACACACACACACACACACACACACACACACACACACACACACACACACACACAAAATGCTGCTGGCGGAACTCAGCAGGTCAGGCAGCATCTGTGAAGGAAAATGTACAGTCTGTGTTTTGGGTCTATCTGTCTGTGCTCCTCCATTATTGTTGCTTTCTCAATGCCTCTCTGTCCCTCCTTCGCCCAGCTTTAATCAGCTGTTGCTGTCAGTACCTTAACACATAAATTAATTTTATTGTCTTCAGCTCTTGGTTAGAAGCTGATATTTTTGTTTATGATCTAGAGGATAAAGGGCACAGTGAATGTCGTGCTAAATCATATCCAAAATTGCATAGAAATGGAAGGGAAAGGCAAGTTTGTTTCTAAAGTTAACAAAACCAGAAAATGCCAGAAATGCTCAGCAGATCAGGCAACAAAATGGAGAGAGAAACAGAATTAATACTTCAAGTTGAGGAATGTTGATTTAGAACTGAGCTAGAGAGACGATAGGTTAGTTCCGAGTAACAGAGCTGGAATGGATCGGCCAAAGAGAATATATTTGTTAAGGCATCCATCATAGATGGATCTTGTTTGTTCCAGCCAATCCCTCTGCAACCTCAAACTCTCTTGCTTTCCCTCTTTCAGAGTCCTGCTGAATTGCCCTGGACCTGAAGGATTTACTCTGTTTCTCTGTCCAGAGATGCTACTTGATCTGTTGTACTTCCATTTTTAAAAATTTTACTTAAGACTTCTAGCATGGTCTTTGTTTTCAGTTGATAATAGTTGGTTTTACACAAACACCTTTCACAACTCCAGAATCTTCCCAAATTACTTTTCAGTTAGTGAAATACTTAAGAATTTGAGTCACCATGAACACACAATTAATTTTCACTCAAGGTCCCAGAAACATGAGTGAACTAACAGCTTGATGAGCTAAACATTGGCCAGAAGTAAGGAGAAATCCTGCTCATTTAAGTATCATGGGATCATCGAATTCGTTAATAGATTAACCTCTGTTTTGACTTTGTGCTTGAGAATGCAGCACCTAATTCAGTACAGGAATGGAAAAAATTAGCCTTAAGAGCAGAAGTTGAAATGAACTTTAGTATTGTGCAAAAGTGTTAAGCACAGATATATATGTAGGGTGCCTAAAACTTTCGCACAGTACTGTAGTAGCTTTATGTACTGCACTGCTGCAGCAAAATAAATTATTACATATGTGAGTGATAATACACCTGATTCTGATATGGGTCTCTGTTGTTTACTGAGAGTGGAAAGGGGGTGGGAGAGGGGAATCATAGTTGGGTAAAGGCGAGAGGGGAGAGAGCGGGAAGCACCAGATGGACATTCTACATTGATCAATAAGCCAATTGTTTGGAATCAAATTACCTTGCCTGGTGACTTAGAGCTGGGTGTGTCTGTACCCATGCCACCCCTTGCACCTAGCACTCCTTCTCTGCCACCTGTACCTCACCCCTCCCACGGTGCTCCACCCTCACCATTCCCAACATCATAAACTGGCTCTCTGCTCCATGTTGCCAAGTACAGTACTGTGCAAAAGTCTTGGGCACTCGAGCTATATTTATGTGCCTAAGACTTTTGCACAGTACTGTATGTGACCCCATTTGGATGGCAAATTGGTCACAGTTTCAGCAACCTGACGATGAATCCGACCACTTCTCTATTTATGGAGCTTTCACATTCACCTGATGGCCACAAGGCTTACCTCTGGGTCCTCCAGTTTCCATGCCGAACTCAAAGGCGTGCATTTTAGTAGATCCATTGTCCACTAACTTGCCCCTGGTGCATGCAGGGAGAACGAAATGACAATAGCATAAAAAGGGTGCCTGATGGTGAGTGTTGACTCAGTGGGTTGAAGGGTCTGTGTCTGAGTTGCATAGCTGTTTGCCTCATAATATAAATGAATGACTTGGAAAGGGATATAATAGGTACAATCAGTAAAATTGCAGAGATTTGTGGAGTTATTGACAATGTGGGCAACAGTCTTAGACAGCAAGGTGGAATTAATGTGTTGGTAAAATGGGCTGAGAAATGGCAGATGGTGTTTAATCCTGATAAATATGATGTAATGCAGTTGGGGAGTACTAATGAGGCTAGGAAGTACTCCATGAATGGTAGGGTATGAGGAAGTAATGAGGAACAGAGGGACACAAGTATACAAGTCCAAAGATCCTTGAAGGTAGAAGTGACTGTAGGTAATACATAGGAGGCATATGGAATACTGACTATCATTAGTTCAGGGCAGCGAATACAAACAAAAGGGAAGTTCTGCTCCTGCTTTATAACACAATGATCAGACATCAGCAGGAGCACAGCACTCAAGTCACTCCTGGTAGCTCCAGGTTGCCACACTATAAGGAAAATGGGGATGTGCTGGAGAGGCGGCTCAGCAGGATGTCACCTGGATTGCAATGGTTCATTTCTGAGAAGAGACCAGCTCTGTTTTCTCACAACTAGAGGAGATTAAGAAGGGATGTATTTGAGGTACTTAAAATAATGAGTAGTATAGACAGTGAAGGCACTCGGAAATCCTTCTCCATATAAGAGGTAAACAGATTTAGATGGGATCTGATGAGGACGTAGGGATTATTGAGTACCTGGAATACACTACCAGAGACAGTGGTGGAAGCAGAGTCAGGGACAGCACGTAAGAGGTGTCTAGACAAGCACATGAATCATCTAGGAATCGAAGGCGATAGGGCAAGTGCTGAAAGAGGGGATTAATACAGATAGGTGCCCACTCGTCTGTGTGAATGTAGTGAACCAAGTGACCTGTTTACCTGCTGTATGGCTGTGAAGGAAAGTAACATGAAAGAAAGCAAGAGGTTACATGTGTTTTTTTTTAGCACAAAGAAATGTTTTGAATGAGGTCACCCTCCCATTATAGAAGCTTCCATGCCTCTTTACTCCCACTGCCTGCAAAAACACACTGCAGCCCGTACAGAGGAAGAGCTCTTTGTCACCTTTTGCTTGGCCAGTATGTCACTGAGGACCAGGGATGTAAAATTCCTGCTCCACAGAGTACGGCATGATTGATGTGCAGTACACAAAATGGACAGGGGTGAATCACAATCCAATTTGTACTTTAGAGCGCCAAACAATCTGCTGGAAGAACTCACCAAGCTGAGCAGCACCAATGGGTGGAAGGGATATTTTGTGTTGAAATCCTGTGCCAGGATTATTTATTTGATTGTTGCTTCAGATTCCTGCATCTGCAGTCTATTGTGTCTTTTTTTACCAATCAGAAAGAAATTCATGTTGTGTAATGAGCAGGCTGTTCAATTGCTATTATCCCCTTTGAAAAAGCACAATTTCGGATCAATTTCAACCCTGTGATGTCTTTATTGGAGAAGAAGAGAACCTTTATTCCACCCAGCCATGCCAGAGACTCTTGTCCACTGGTGAGACCTTCCGGCAGGGTCTGACAGGCACTGGAAGCACGGCACTAAATTCTGTTTATGCTACCTTAACATGACTAATTGTAATAATTCCTAATACCACAATTCATGAATTCAGCTGAAAGAAGCGGCTAAGTTTGGAAAAGGAAAAGAAAGCCTTGCCTCATGTAAGCCAATGAAATGATTTTGAGGCCTAGTCACTGTTGAAATGTTAGGAATGTGATCACCAGCTTTGCATACTGAAAGATAATCTGTTTCGCCAGAGTTCACTATTGGTCAGAGCACAGGGGAGAACCTTCTGTTCTTTCAAATAGTGGCTGTAGGATTTTTCACTTCCAGATGAGAGGACTGAAATGGTTTTCTTGAATAAAAGACACTTCCTCAGAGAGACCAGACCTCTCCAATGAGAAGGTCAGCTTCAGCTTCGATCTTGTGCTCAAATCTCTGCAAAAGAACTCAAACCCATATCTTGGAACTTGAGAGCAGACTCCTTCTGAATCAATGTTGACGCATCTGGCAATTGTTGTACTATATTAAGCTTTTAGTGATATAGCAAATGGTACAGTACAGTACAGTGAAGTTGAACTAACATCCTTTTTTCTGTGCAAATGTTGTAACATCCAGGTCAATTTAGCACAATTGATCGGCTCAGACAGGGGAGAAAAAAACTTCTTTATTTTGAAGATTGCACAGAAGTGAAGTCAAAACGGTTCTTCTGTGGTTAGATCTGGCTGCAATAATTGTTTTAATTTGTAATGGTAAAGTTGGCAAGCGTTCCACTCTGTAATTTGTGCAACTCTTTTAAAATCTCTGGTGATCGTGGGGGAATGAAGTAATGAGGCACAGGATGAGGTCATGCACCATTATGTAATTATTCCATCATTATCATTAAAGTCAATAGCACTCGTGCACCACTTTGCACAAGTCAACTCCTTCTGCAATTTTGCCTCTCTGGCCTTTGCAAAAACTGGATGAAAACTTTCCCTTTAGTGAACTTTATGCAGAATTATGCCAGACTAATTGGTAGTGAGGCAACATGTGTTACATTCCACTATTCCGGGTGCACAGGAAGCTAAATGCAGCCAGATTATATATGGGAGTCAGAGAATGGAAGGAACACTTTGCCATCTTGAGTTCTCATTTGTTAATCAACATGATTATTTACAGGTGGAATAGAGCTTTCTGTTTGCCTTAATTGTGTGAATCGATATCTTCTATACCAGTATAATATTTTCCATTCCCCATTCCACCCAATACAAGAAGCCTAGTTAGCCTCAAGCATGGAAATATTTGTCTTCTACTCTGAATGGTGACAAGTGAGTGCATTGTAGGTCTGCAAATTTTATGAATAAAGTGTATTTTGAAAACTTTTGATTATGTTTTGTGGTCTTTATGGATGAGTATTAGAAATTTAACTGTGTGAGACAGAGAGGAGGATTATTTGAAGAAAGGATGAAGAGTAAGAAAGGTAAAACAATCTAATATTTTGAGTTTAAGATAAAGTACAAATGCTAGAAAGAAGGTTGTAGATATTGAAGGAAAAAATGAACAGAAGTAGACATATTGAAGTTCTTAAAATGGTCACAAATGTAATGTTTGTATTCAACGTTCAAGCATGGGAAATGTGGGAAACTAATATTAAGTAAAATTCAAGGATGCAGTAAAGAAAACTCCATAATAAGTTCATTCACCTGTGTGAATCTCAGAACTAAGATCACTTCAAAAATCAGGTTGGAATGGAAAAGGACAAAGAGAGGTGTCTTATTCTTTCTAGTTTATTAATTAGGGACACCATTATGACTTCAGAAATCAGAGATTTTATTGCTAGCATTGATCAGATGGAGATTATTTGGGTTAGGATAATAAATAATAAGGAGCCCGTTGAAACCTTGGGGATTACAAACTTTGATATCAAAGATTATAGAAAAAATACCATCTCATTTTTGATAGTTAATTTTTTTGATTTTAATTAAGATCGATTTTTGCTTTGTGTGTGTAGACGCAGAATGAACAATTGATTCGGGATACATCAGGTTACGAATCTTATTTCCTCAGATGCCATTTGCCATCAGCATAAGCAATATAACAAGTTTTACAGGAGACAATAGAAACTGCAGATGCAGGAAGATAGAGCTTAAAACAAAGCATTAGAGAAAGTCAGTGGATCAAGCAGCATTAGTGGAGGCAAAAGAACGGTCTGTGTTTTGGATTAGAAACTTGCATCAGGAATAGGCCCTTTGGCCCATCATTCTTGTTCCAATTTATGCGAATCCCTGCACACCTGTTAGCACATGGTCTATGTCACTCCTATGCCCTTGGATGGAAAGCCCCACAAAAAGTAATGGATACAGCTCATTCCAACATACGTCAAGCCCTCCACACCTTTTACAAGGAGCGCGTCGCACCATCCAGGCCGTACTCCTTTCTCGATGCCTTTGTCAGGAAGGAATTACAGGAGCCTCAAGTCCCACACCACCAGGTTCAGGAACAGTTATTACCCCTCAGCCATAAGGCTCTTGAACCAGAGGGGATAACTTCACTTACCCCAACACGGAACTGATTCAACTGTCTATGGACTCACTCCTAAGGACTCTACAAAAGGTGTTTTCAGTATTTATTGTTTATTCATTATTATTATTATTATTATTATTATTATTATTATTATTATTATTATTTCCCTTTTTAGTATTTGCATAATTAGTTGTCTTTTGAACATCTTTGTCATGTATGGTACTATACTGATTCTATTTTGTTTCTTTGAATCTACTGTGAATGCCTGCAAGAAAATGACCCTCAGAGGTGTATATGGTGACATGCAGTATATGTACTTTGATAATAAATTTATTTTGAACTCTGAACGTTACCTTGCCTGTCCGTGTGCCTGCCTAAATTCCCCTTAAACGTTGTTTTCTATTTCTCTTTCTAATTTGTCCATGACCAGCGGGCAGCAGGGACCTACAACCTATCACCTCCATGTAAAAAAATGCCTTGCAAATTGTTTTTATCTTTCCACTTCTATGCCCTTTAGTACTTGACATTACTGCAGTCAGAAAAAGAGTATCTATCCTATCTTTGCCTCTCATAAGTTGATATGCAATGTATCAATAAAAACAACAAATGAGCTTTCCAGGTATCTTAAAGATGTTTGCATTTGTTGGGCTGAGGTTGATTGCGATGACCAAATGCATATAATGCAAAGTGATCTAACTTACATAAAATATTTTCAATAATGAAGTTTTATCAGGCAAGAATGTAAAAGAAAAGAAAAGAAAAAATGCTGGAAAATATAGGCAAGTTAGGGAGTATCTGGACAAAAAGAAAAGTTAATGTTTCAGATCTGATGGCTCTTCATTGGTTTTCCAGCATCTAGAATGTCATTCTTGAAGTGGTTCCCTGCTCTCTGGCAAGATATCTGTCTGTCTCTTTCACCTGATTTCCAACATCTGCAGTTTTGTTTTGATTTTCAAGTTTAAAAGAATAATTATCAATAACATGAAAGAAACAGAAAGGGTTAGCATAAACCCATGAGGGTTAACAGATAAGTAAAAGGGAGCTTTTTACAAAGCCTAGGTACCTTAATTGTTTTTGACAGTTTTTAGACTAAGTTCAGCTGGATGGTTGATGGTTGGCATAGACTCAATGGGCTGAAGGGCCTGTTCCTGTCTTTCTATGACTGTGAAAACCAGTGGAGGGGGTGGGAGGAAAGAACTTGCGAAATGGAAACCTTACCATTGAGCCAACAGTAAAAAGGCCAAATACTCCAGAGCACAGCAATTCATTTATTCTTTAGAAGAGATTAAAAAAGCACAAAATAAACAATCACTCTATTTTACATTACCCATAATTAGTAAGCACTTTGAAAAATATAAATACTCAAATTATGATGAACTGCATGAATCAAAGTTTTGAACAACTACGGTGCAATTGTGGAGATTGAGATGTAGATTATAATTTTCATAGAAGTATTTCACTAAAGGAGGTATGCAAGAGACGTGAGGATGCACCAACTTAAAGAGCATCCAGTCCAAGAATGAATAGAGCAGAAAAACTCAGAAGGAGTAAAGGATTGCCGTTGCAATTAGGAGACCATGATTATAAGTATGCTTCAGAAAGGAGGACCTCTATTGTTTTCCAGTAGGGAACTTGCTTTGATGACAATTTTAATGGTAAAATACTGAATTTTTCTGATCTATCTGATTTCATGAGCATGGTGAAATATGAAGAAGACCCAGGAGGCTGCAAAAGAACATCGCACATTAGCAGAGACCAAGTGTGAAATGATGATTTTGGAAAGGAAGTGTCTTATCCACGGTAATGGAATGTAACATACAATTAAAAAGAAAAGTGTATATGATAATATTCTTAGCAGAAGTACAGAGGGAGCTCAGAATAAACAAGGAATTAAGAGTGAGGCTGCATTCAATGAAGTCATGGAGTTCTGGGGCGGATTCATGGTGGTAATATGAAAGGAAGATTGTACTCCAATCAATTATTTTACTGGGTTCCACTAAGAAACGATGCCATGGAATAAAGGAAAAATGAATGACCTTCATGTATTTAGCTTTTTGCACAACTTCTATTGAGATGCATGAAAGCCATTGATCACTTCAGTAAAGCAGAAGAGTAGGTCTGAATAATTGCACAATGTGAGCTCACACAAACAGCGGTGTAGTCACCACCAGATAATTGATTTTAAATGTCATTGGAGGGCTGCGCATTAGACAGGCAATTGCATGCAACTCTCCTTCTCTGATTTGGATTGATATTGGGAGCGGAAGGAACCTGCCTTCAGAAAGTGTGATTATGGTTATGAAAAAGGCAACAAGTACTGACTCTTTTCTTTCAGTGTGACATTACATGTTAAACAGAATCCATTACTCTGTTCAAGATTTCAAAAGGTTTTGAAGGGGTATTAGTGAATGATTGTTTCTGCTATTTTAGTACCAAGAGCTTAGAGACTCATGATATTACTGTAATGACGAAAAGATAAAATAGAAGGCCTTCTTTAAGAATAGCTTTCCAAAAGTACCTATTAAGGCAGGAATTATGCAGTACTCAAGAGAGAACTTGATGAGCACTTGAAAAGGGAAAATATAAATAATACACGGAAACCAGAGGGGTATTGCACTACCACTGGCTAAATGAGTTCATGGCAATGACAACACACATATTGAAAGGAATGACAAGACAAAACAGATAGGCTCAGTGATGCCTCCTTTACCCATTAGACGATGCAATTCCATTCCCCATTTCTAGAAAGTGCTTATAATCCTTCCCTGGGTAAAGTAAGAAAATGCTAGAGGAAGGAAATCCTGCGTAGGTTAATGTAATTCTCTTGATAACTCTATAACCTATCATCAACTTTCAGTCTGCCAAGTATACCATTTGTTAACTAAATTAACCAATGAATCCTGAGGTGGCACTGTCTGGTCTAAACTTAATGCTTTAAGTCAAAATTTATACTTTTACAAGTTGTTTCTTTTTCATTCACCTTCCCAGTTTGCAGCTCCTTTACGTCCCACCATGCCTTGCTCCCTTTGCTCAGGAGCTTGTCAGCTTCCTTCTCCCAGAACTGCAGTATATCCATGGTTTCCACCAGGCCAAAGGGTCTTCAGCCAATCACTCTAACGTATTAGATCACAGTTGCAGAATGGGATGTCAATTACTGAACACAGGAGATATTTCCTCAACTTCCTTTCTCATGGTTTGCTCAGACTGTCCTTATTTCATCAATGTGGCTGATTGTAGACAGCACTGATAGCAAGGATTTTCATAATGGGACACCACATTTGTGCTGCAAATCAAGTGAAAGTACTGGCTTTGAGTAAGATTGCTACCATTAATAAGGAAGCATTCCTATTTTCTTCAGTTTCCTGGCTTTCTCTTCTCCCTTCCCTTGAAACCTGATCTGTCCTCATCATCTACAGTGTAAAAGCTGGCAACCCCCTTCTATCTCATCCAAACATAAATTTTTAATGTGGAGTCTGTGAGTATCAGCAGACTTTTCTGCTGTTGGAGCAAGCTGGTCACCTCCTGGGACTCATCTGCATATTCAGAACAACGTTAGAAGATGCATCTGCACCCACAACTATTACAGAATGTTCCCTTTGGAAGATTTCAAAAAGGAATTTGGAAAGTATTTGAATAACATTGCAAGGCGTTTGGCAAAAACTGAGAAGTGAGCTAACTAGATTAGTCTTGGAACCTGTTGGCAATGAGTCATTGAGCTGAAGAGCTTCCTTTGGTACAACTGTGACTCCTGGATTCACTAACCAGACTGATACCAGGAATAGATAAGTGGTTACATGAGGAAAGGTTGAACAAGTAACTTTATCGACTGGACTTTCGGCGAGCAAGAGGTGACTTGATGGAATCATAGGGGAATTTGCCAGGTGGGTGTGGAAATGATGCTTTCTTGTGAGAGAATCTTGAACTATTGTTCATGGTTTAAAATTAGGAGCTCACCCATTTAAGTCAGAGATAAAACGAAATTTTATATCTCAGAGGGATGTTAGTCTTTAGAAGTTCGAAGTTCAAAGTATGTATAAGTTATTCAACCTCCTTACAGGTAGCCACAGAAAAGAAAGCTGAGTGAGTTTGAAGATATAGGTGGGAATATGGAATCAAGGTAACAATCATATCAGCCATGACCTTTTCAAATGGCAGAGCCGCTTGAGGGACGAAGTGGCCTCGCCCTGCTCTTAATTTACATACGTGAATACTCTCATGACATATCTAATGAAACCTTCCACACAAGCATGTTAGTCCGTAGTTCCAACTTTCTCTCAGTAAGTAATCATACTTGTACCAATATGGTAGTTTGCATACAAGGTTCCCCATCGTTTAGTTCCTCATGTGGTGCGGAGCCAACATTTATCCTACAATTCCGTGATTCTATGTAAAGCCTTAAGTGCCTTTAAAGAAGGCTATTTTCCTAGTTATTCTCCAAGAACAAAGTTTGCACTGACTAACTACAAGAAGCTGGTGGGGAGGCCATTCTCAGCAAGGAAACATCATAGTAGAGATTCCATTTGAAAAGTAGCACTCAATGCAATTTGTAACTACCTGAGGTCATGTCAGTCCTGCAAATGCAGGGCCATCAGTTAATTTGAAGGAGAAATGGGGCCTTTAACTAGAAAGCCTGGTCTATACATTGAACCCTGCATTAACACTCTGTAGCAAGTGTTAATACCTCCTGCAATATGCCACATTGCAAGAAGCATATTTTATGTATTTTCAATATATGGTATCTGATGCTTTTAACTAATCTGTGCCACAGGTGTGTGGAGAGAACTTAAGCAATGCAGGAAGAACTAAGTTGCAGCTGTATGTGAGAATCTGATAAGGAAGATACAGACCTCACACATAGTCACAGATCTATTCAAAATGATTCCATTACAACAAACCCTATCTAGTCTACTTTTGTGCTGTTATGCTATTTTATTGTGCAGAGGAAAAAATGAAGAGCTGTTCTGTAGTCACCACAATTTTTTTATAGCTTAATCTATTCTTGAATGATGGTGCAGAACAACATACAGCCCTCTCTGAAATATATTTCCAATGCCCTGCAACAAGGCCTGTTGAAACTGGGGGTAATATTCAGCACGTGTGCAAGTTGAAAATGGCATATAATTGGATCATGTAGCAGCGTATGTGCACATAACTGAAGAATTATCCTAACTTCATATCACAAGTTCATTGGACCATGTCTATAATCTAAACTACCGATGTTGACGGGAATGTGCAGAATGCTGTAGATTACATGGAAAATTAGTGCGGAAATGGATTGCACTGCCTTCCAGCACAGACATGATGAGCTGAATGACTTCCTTCTATGTTTAGAATTGGAATTATTATTGTTATTATTGGAATAAATGTTTATTATTGTTACATGTATAGAGATACAGTGAAAAGCTTGTCGAATACTATTCATACCTGTAAGTTCATTACACAGTGCATTGAGGTAGGACAAAGCAAAACAATAGCAGAATGCAGAATAAAGTATAACAGCTAAAGAGGAATGCAACGCTGGTAGACAATAAAGGTCCAGGATCATAATGCAGTTGATTGTGAGTCAAGAGCCCATCTTGTCATACTAGGGAACTCTTCAATAGTCTTATAATAGTGATGTTGAAACTCTCCTTGATCCTTGTGATAGATGTTTTCAGTGTATTTTCTACCTGTTTGGAGGGGGTAGAAGAGATAGTGACAGGGGATGGTTGGGGTATTTGATTATGCTGGCTGCTTTACTAAGACAGTGAGAAGTATAGTCACTGGAGGGAATGATGATTTGTGTGATGTGTAGGAGAATAAGGATTAATAGAAATGTGTAGAAAGATACAGTTGTTCTTGTACATGATTTGCAAAAGGCGAACATGCAAGTTCAACAATTAATTAGAAAAGCCAACAGACTGTTATTGTTCATTGCAAGAGGAATTACATACTAAAAATAGAGGGGCTATGCTTCATTTATATTATACATTGGTAAGACCACATCTGGAATACTATGTACAGTATTAGTTTGTTATTTAAGGAAGGGTGTTGGAAGCAGTTGCGAGAAACTTTACTACAAATATACCTGGAATGGCAAGTTTGTCTTATGAGGAAAGGTTGGACAGACTAGATAGATAGATAGATAGATAGATACTTTATTCATCCCCATGGGGAAATTCAACTTTTTTTCCAATGTCCCATACACTTGTTGTAGCAAAACTAATTACATACAATACTTAACTCAGTAAAAAAAATATGATATGCATCTAAATCACTATCTCAAAAAGCATTAATAATAGCTTTTAAAAAGTTCTTAAGTCCTGGCGGTAGAATTGTAAAGCCTAATGGCATTGGGGAGTATTGACCTCTTCATCCTGTCTGAGGAGCATTGCATCGATAGTAACCTGTCGCTGAAACTGCTTCTCTGTCTCTGGATGGTGCTATGTAGAGGATGTTCAGAGTTATCCATAATTGACCGTAGCCTACTCAGCGCCCTTCGCTCAGCTACCGATGTTAAACTCTCCAGTACTTTGCCCACGACAGAGCCCGCCTTCCTTACCAGCTTATTAAGACGTGAGGCGTCCCTCTTCTTAAGGCTTGTGTCCTGGAGTTTAGAAGAATCAGAAGTGACTTGAATGAAAATTTAAATATTTTTAAGGGTCTTGACAGGATGGAGATGATTCCTCTTGGAGGGTATTCAAGAACTAGGAGTCACTTTATAAATAAGGGTTTACCCATTGAAGACAGAGATAAGAATGTTTTTTCTTAAACTGTAGTAGGAACTGAATATTCTTAAGGGAGAGGTAGACAGATTCTTGATAAACTAGGGGATAAAATGTTACAAGTATAGATGTGAATGTGGAATTGAGAATACAGACAAGCCATGACCTTGCTCCATGGTGGAGCAAGCTTCAGGCCCACTACTGCATTCAATTTGTATATCTATACATTGATTCTTGACCAGATATGGCAAGATAAGAAAACTTTAATCAAATTGCTTTGCATTGTGTATTGGATGCTTTCTTTACAGTTTAGCACACAACCCATATTGGCATTACACTTATGAGGCACCTTGCATGCTCTTTGACATTACTAATTGAACTTGGGCTAGCTACTGACTTGGGAATATTGGTGGAGTGGGAAACTGCTACTAGACTAGAATTCCATTAACTGTGGTGGATGACAGTGCCTCGTGGATGCTTGGTTTTGGGCTGTTAGATTCCGGGCATCCCAAAAGAGCCACAGGACTTGGTGGACAGTTCCTCAATGTGAAGTTGGAAGTTTGTCTCCACAGAAGTTTGTTCATTTCTTCCAGCACTGGCATGGAAAGATGCACCTTCAACAGGGAAGTTCTAAAGAAACTGTTCACATTGAATTTTGAAATCTATCACCCAGTATTCCTTCTGAGTCCTTGGCATTTCTTCCAGTTTGTATTCAAGATATATTGGTGCTGGATGATCAGTTATGAGTCAGCAAATTGGTGGAGATTAACTAAATTCCTTATACTGTATTTGTCTGACAAAATTTTTTGATATTGCTTGGGGTTCAAAGTCAATGTTGACCGTCCCTGGAGCCACTGCTTCCCTCCCCCCCCCCCCCCCCCCCGAGAGAACATCACAGTGTTGGTAGGATGGATGAAGCAGGGGTTGTCAAGTACAATTCTGGGACAGTGTCTGTCACATATATTTCATGAAATGCTCCCTGAAGCAAGCAAGGGCAATGATCTTGTCTGGTTTAATTTATACAGCCAGACATGATTTTATCTTAAGTATAAATATTCTAAAGGAGTGCCTGGCCCACCATCTGAGAAACCTAATTAGAATTTACAAAAACTGACTTGTAAAAACTGTACTGCATCCTTTAATGATTTCATTGATATATAGTAGTTATTATCTCTGGAAATAAAACTTAATGTGTGTCTTTACTCACTAAGTCCCACCAAATTAATCTGAAGAGCAGATGGATGTAATCTCACCTTATTTTGTTTCCTTGGTATGTATGACCTGTTGAACGGCTGCTTCCCATTGTTTGTTAAGTTTGTGCCAAAAATAGGAGAGTGATTACTTAAATTGACATTAAAATGACAAGATTTTCACCTTCCTTTGTCAATTTCATCCATATTGGTCCATTAAGACCTCTGGAACTTCTAGGTCAGGACTGACAATGCAGACCTCAATGAAAAAGGTATGAAAGCTCAAGGATTCCATGTGCAGTGAGCAAATACAAATTCTGACGGCATATTTTACCCACAGTGCAAATCACAATTTTGGGAGAAAGTTGACTGTCATTTTCCAGTAATTAAAATGAATGGGTCACTAACAGTCAAAATTCATGGGCATTTTGAGGTAGTGGAAAAAGTCCATGATATTATCTCAGAGCTTTCATGTATTGTGAATCCAATCTGCATACAGAGACAAAAGGGGAAAAAAATCAAATTTTAAATATTCATATGATTGGATATTTTGAACTTAATAACACTATTTGATTTTCAGATCATGATCTCGTGGGCATAGATACTTCATCAGTTTCTAAAGGTCTTAACTGTACCATTCAGGATAGGATTATAAAAAGGTGTAGGCTACATTTAACATGTTATTAATAACCCATTATCCACAGTTCAGTGAGAACCAGCTCTCCAACTCAGTGAATAAAGGCAGAAAAAGGTGTGAAGAGAATGAGGGAGGGGGTGGTGTGATGTGTGATAAACAGTGTGTGCTGTATGTAATTGGCAATGTGATTAACTGTCTAGTGTGCTTCAGGCTGCTTGTCTACATTGTATTAATACTGAAAGGGAAGTGGGAATATCCTAACCCATGGAAAATGAAGGCAAGCAGGGAGTTAATAAAATAGTAGACTCAAAATTAGTCAAAGCAGAAAAGCTAATACGCAGTGGAACGGATCAGTGGCAAGTTACTGATCTGTAGACCAATGAGAAAGACCCTAAACCAACCATCGCAATAGAAACTACAGATGTTCATGTGCACAGGTGCAAGCAAGTTGGAGAAGAGCTTCAAAAAGATATTTTTTTTATTATGTCAAAGCATATTGAACATTCTGATACTGGAATACACTAATACAAGCTAAGGCGTTGCTCATGAGTTTTGCAGTCTGACAAAATTCATATTTCCACCAACTTAAACTTGGTTGAGCATTTCAAACTCTATTCCATCAAATGCTGCCACTTTGGATTAATTATATGCTATTCAGAATAATGTTCAGTAAATTTAATGCATCTCATTTCGCTCCAATAGTGATATAATAGTGCAGATGTGGGAAGGATGCCTCTTAGTCTTACATATCCAGTGAAAAATCTTTAAATTATCCAGGCTAAAATGCAAGGAATTTGCAAACTGCAAGACTCCAGAAAGCATCATGAGGATCAGTGAATAAGGGATCTTCTGTTCTACTGTTCTAAAGAAAAACTATCATCCAGGATATGAGTGAAATTTCCCTGTGTCTGTTATAGATGTCTATTTGGGTAAGGCAGACAAGCCTTTGCTTAACACTCCATCCGAGATGGTAAGTGGGACAGTGCAGAAAATTGTTCATCTCAGTTATGGCCCCAATCGCCTGAAAGCCAAACCCACAACGTTCAAAAGAAAGGATCAAAGACGATCTTTATTTGTCACATGTACGTTGAAACGTCAGAACGTACGGTGAAATGCATTGTTTGCATCAACGACCAACACAATCCGAGGATGTGCTGGGGGCAGCCCGCAAGTGTTGCCTTGCTTCTGGAGGCAAAAGCTTACTTACCCTAACTTGTACATCTTTATGGACCGTGGGGGGAAACTGGAGTGCCGGGATGAAATCCATGTGATCATGCACAATCTCCCTACTGACAGTGGTGGGAATCAAAACCTGATCTGATGCTGTAGATCATGACACGGCCATGCTATCGTACCACACTTTATAAATGAGGAGTACATTAGTTGAAGCACATGAGAATTTGGAGCATGAGTCAACTCATTCACAATGCCATAGATGACCTTCTCTATCAACCCGACTCGCCTTCTGCAGCAACCCACTACCCTGTTCCAATATTCACTTGATTTCCTTGGTGCCTGAAACCTCACAATGTTGCTTTTGGACTTTGTCATCAACTGAAATCACTAAACCACATCTAACGTTTGAAGCTAAAGGAAAGGCGAAAGCAGGTGAACTTTCTGGAGTGAACTATTCCAATGGAGCAGCTGAAGCAGGAATATTAATCCAAATATTCTGGTGCACAAGCTCCTTTCCTACAGCAGCAAATTGTCACAGAATTTGTTGTGTGCCTTATTACAAGTTGTATGTCAACACATATCTTCAACTATGGCTGCCTTTGCAACACCAGTAATAAAGTCCGTTCAAGTTTATTGTCATCTGACTGTACATATGAAATAATGTTCTTCCAGACCACAGTGTACCCACACAACATACTGTATATCACACATAGCACATAAACCAAAATATTATTCAATAAATAATTTAATCAAATATAATTCAAAACGCATGTGGTAAAGTGAAGATGATCCTCTCAGCTGTTTTTACTGTCCTCTGTAGGGTCTTGTGGTCCAAATGCCTTGCAGTTTCTGCTCCACCTAATGATGCAGCCCGACAGGACACTCTCGATGGTGCTCCTGTAGAAAGTTGTGAGAATGGAGGCGGGAAGACTTCCATATGCCTCAATCTCCTCTGAAGTACAAACACTGCTGTGCCTTCTTGACTAGTGAGGAGGTGTTGTTGGTTCAGGTTAAATCGTCCATTTTGTGCACACCACGGAACTTTGTGCTCTTCACTCTCTCCCTGGCAAGCCAGTGGAAGATGAGAGAGACCTATGGTGTTGGAGCATCATGCAGTGGAAGATAGGTCAGACCTTCAGTTTGTAATCCTGACTTCAAGGTTGGGCTGCCAGAACGGTAAACTTAGGAGTCAATGACAAGATCACTATGATGGATACGCACTGTGAAACCCACACTGAGGGGAGGGGGTTGCAGGCACATACTTTCAGAGAAGTTTATCTGCAGGACAATGGTTGTGCTGGTCTCCTTGGTCTGGCTGTTTCTTCTCAAGGCATCCCTTCTGAGGGCTTGCTTCTGTAATATTGGCCCATGCCAGTCCCCCGTCAGGGTCATGCAAATGTAATTTGTGCAAATGACATCAAAGATATACAGTACTTCGCATGCTATTTGCTAACACTGTACACGTCCTGATGCCTCTGTTTGGAAGCGGAGGACACAGAACAAGCTGAGAAGCCTCAGCAGGGTGGCACTTAGCAATCCAGCCTATGGGTGCCTACCTTTGCACACCACACTGAAACCTTCACCCCTCCATCAAAGCATTTCTAAGTCTCTTTACTTCCGTAGAACAATTTGGAGAGCAAATTCATCATCTGGGGTATTAACGAAGTCTGTGATAAGAACAGATTTCTTTAAAATCTCTCAGTATTTTTCAGGGTGTGTATCTAACCAGCGAGCCCAGAGAGGGAGGTGGTAAGCAACAGCAACTCTTGAAAGGGATGGTGCTGCCACAGCGAGTTCCAGGTTTGAGATCGGTGTATGTAGCGTGCTACTTGGAGGGATTCTGCAGGTGGTGGTGGTATTCCCCAACCGCCCGCCCCCCCAACGATTGCCTTACATAGTTTTGGTGCTGGAAGTCGTGGGTTTGGTTGGTGCTGGCATAGATGCAACATGTTTTGTAAAGGTCACATGTGACAGCTACTGTGTGCCATTGCCTGAGGGCGTTAAATTTAAGCTGAGTGGATGGGCTGCTTTGCTTTTTCTGAACTATTGGAGCTGCCCTCCTCCTGTTGCGTGGACAACATGCAGTCATGCTCCTCACTTGTGCCTTGCAGGATTTGGAATGGCTCTGGTGTATCAGGAGGTGAGTCATTTGCTGCTGGATATCCAGCCTCTAGCCTACACCTGTGGCCACAGTATTTGTCTCATACGTTCATCCTGGTTTCAAAGTCAAAGACAAATTTTTTTTGAAGTATGTATATATAATCATATACTACCTTGAAATTCATTTCCTCGCAGGAATTTACAGAAAAATAAAGAAATGCAATAGAATTTATGAAAAACTATACATAAACAAAGACTGACAAATAACCAATGTGCAAAAGGCAAATTGTGTAAATAAAAAGAAACACTAAGAACATGAGTTCTAAAGAGTTCTTGCACGCGTTTCAGTATGTTATAGAATCAGTTCAGAGCTGTGGTGAGTGAAGTTATCCACACTGGTTCAGGACCCTGATGCCTGTATGGTAATAACTGGAGGGCCCGGTGTGGATGGTGGGGTATTGATGATGGATGATCCTTTCTCGTGGCAGCACTCCATGTAAATGTGTATGATGGTGGGAAGGGCTTTGCCTGTTTGTATCAACCACGCTCTGTAGTCTTTTCCTTTCCTGGGCATTAGTGTTTCCATTCCAGGTCCTGATGCAACCAGTTAGGATACTCTCCATAATGAACCTTGTCAAAATATTTGCTCACATGCCAAATCTGTGCAAATTTCTAAGAAGGTAGAAGTGCTGTTGTGCTTTCTTTGTGCTGGTCCTCGTCAGATCCTCCACCAGTTTTGGTGGTTCAGTTCCCTCCAGTGTCGGGGGCTTCCCAAATAGTGGTTTCCCTCTGGGGTGGGAATGGATCTCCGGAGAAATTTAAAGTTACTGCCTCTCTCCACCTCCATTCCTCTTTCTCTTGTATTGGATAGTCAGCTCTTCGGTTTTGCTGATGGTCAGCGAGAAGCTGTTGTTGTGGCACCATTCAACCAGATTTTCAATCTCCCTTCTATATGCTGATCCGTCACCACCTTTGCTTCAGCCTACAACAGTGGTGTCATTAGCAAATTTAAATACAGCATTGAAGCTGCACTTAGCCACAATCTGAAGTATAAACGAGTAGAGTGGGGGGGAGGTGCACCTGTGCTGATGGTGACTGTGGAGGTGTTGTTGCCAATTTGAACTGACTGGGGTCTACACATGAGAAAACTGAGGATCCAGTTGCACAGGGAGTTATTGAGACCAAGGTCTTGGAGCTAATTGATTAATTTCAAGGGGATGATTGTGTTGAATGTTGAGCAATGAAGAACATCCTAGTGTGTGCATCTTCATTGTCCTGGTGTTCCTAGCCAGTGTACACCCCCAGGATTTGCTGGCTGGCGACTGGCAACGATAATATCAAGGGTAGGTATTGGGTTGGTATCTGTCTTGCTGGAAATGGCTGTGATCTGACCTTTTTTTTGGTTCATTTGATGCCTGCCACTTAGAAGCCTATGCTTTAATGTTGTCTAGGACTTCTTCTATGTAAGGATGATCTGTTCCACTTACTGAGAAGCACAGAATAGAAATGAACATAGTGGCCATCACTGCAAGTATCCTCATTTATGACTGGATGATGTAAGTTTGTTAATGAGACTGGTGAGGGTGGTTGAGCCAAGGACATTGCCCTGAGAACTCCTCCAGGAATGCCCTGGGACTGCAACGATTGACCTCCAACAACCACAACCACGTTCCTCTGTGCGGGATGTGACTCCAAGGACTGGAGTATTTCCCCCTTAATGCCCATTAGCGTGATGCCATGCTCAGTCAAATGATTCCATAATGTGAAGGGCAGTGACTCTATCTTCACCTCTGCAATTCCAGGAAAATATATATTGTTGCAAAATCCATTCCCTTTCATCAACCTTTCTGTCTTTATTCAAGTCTCAATGCTATATTTAACTATATATATTCACGTTATGGAGCTCCTGGAGCAGTGTGAGTACTCTTTCCAACCACATCGTCCAACTGCCTGGAGTAATACAGGACAGACCTTCAGAAGATCTTGGATGGACAAGTCCTGTCCCGTTGGCTTTCTAATGGTTTGAAATCTGAAGGGACTTAAGCTAAGCAGAGCTTAATTAAATTACATCTTTCATTCTTTTATGAACCCAAGAATTAAAAAAAAAACTTATTCTAGAATCATATTTGTAATTAAATTCAGTGGGCTCAATTTATGAATGTGATCGCTGCAGTCAGTGTAAAGATTAATTCTTTGTCACCACAAAGAGTGTAAGAGCATTGAAATATATATGAAGAAACAAGATTATGTTAATTTTAAAACAAAGTGGTTTTATAAAGCCATAAACCCATAAGATATAGAAGCAGAATTAGGCCATTCAACCCATCAAGACTGCTCTGTCTTTCAATCATTACTGGTTTATTTTCTCTCTCAACTCCATTCTCCTGAGTTTTCCCCACAACTTTTGACACCCTTACTAATCAAGAACCTATCAACCTCCGCTTTAAATATACCCAGTGAATTGGCCTCCACAGCAATGAATTCCTTAGATTCACCACTCTCTGGATAAAGAAATTTCTCCTCATCTCTGCTCAAAAGGGATGTTCTTCTATTCTGAGGCTGTGTCCTCTCGTCCTAGATTCTCCCACTTCAGTGCAAATGAGTAGCACATGAATAGAAGATTCTTCAATACGTCTTTCAAAATTTATTTATTTGTTTGTTTTTTTTGAGATACATTGTGGAATGGGCCCTTCATCCCTTCGAGCCGTGCCGTCCAGATATCCCCCAATTTAATCCCAGCCTAAATATGGGACAATTTACAATGACCAATGAACCTTCCAACAGATACGTCTTTGGACTGTGGGAGGAAACTGGAACACCCTGAGGAAACCTATGCAATCATGGGGAGACCATACAAACGCTCTACAGACAGGGCAAGTACCCTGCACTTTGTTGTTTCATTTTGTGTGTGTGTGTGTGTTCTGTCTGCAAATCAATATTTTATCGGTACACAACGCTGGAAGAACTCAGCAGGCCAGGCAGCATCCGGGAGAAAAGAGTATTTCCTCACGGATGCTGCCTGGCCTGCTGAGTTGTTCCAGCGTTGTGTACGTGTTCTTTGATCCACAGCATCTGCAGTTGTATTTTTGTGTTTCAATATTTTATCCATTGTGTATTGAGCAAGAATGGAGGCTAAGTATCTGCTGCACGACCTGGGTATTTTTTTTAGAAAAATATTTTATAAAATGTAAGGGCCAGATCAGGGTTTATTAACCTTAATAGTCTTGATGCAGTATTGTCTGGATTCATCAAAATTAAAAGGAGAAACTGGAGATCTAAAATAAATAAAAATAAAAACAGGAAATGCTGGAAGTTCATTGTATCTTCCACCAGGCCATTTACCCTTCAGGTGCCCCCTTATGATAGTTTTTATTCCCACACTTACCAGCAGCAATAAGAGCAAGAGCTGCCTATGTGTGGTTATCAGGCAAAGTAGAAGTCTCCCAATGTTCCCACATCTCAAGTTAGCAAATTTCACGGCACATGCCGATGATAATAAACCTGATTCTGACAAAGAACATATCAGTAACTCTGGATCTGTTCTCAATACACTAGCTAAGCACTATCAAATGAAGAAAAAGAAGAACAACTTACTAGAAACTGGCTTAGAAGCTCCACCTGTTCTCACTGCAGCCTGTTAAGCCAAAGCCTCACACTTTAACCCTGGTCCACTCCAATAATGGCTGCTCCGATTGCACCTTGCTTCTTTTTATTAGCCCTTGCTAAGTTACTGATAACCTAAGCAACGCACATTAAATGCTGGAGGAGCGCAGCAGGCCATGTGGCATCTACGGAAAAGAGTACAGTCGATGTTTCAGGCCAAGACCCTTCATCAGGACTGGAAAGAAAAGGTGAGAAGTTAGAGCAAGAAGTTGGGGGGCGGGGGTGGGAGATGGAGGAAGAAGTACAAAGTGGTAGGTGATACATGAAACTGGGAGCGGGAGGGGTGAAGTAAAGAGCTGGGAAGCTGACAGGTGAAAGATAAAGGTGGAGACAGGGGAATCTGATAGGAGGAGGTAGAAGACCATAGAAGGAAGGGAAGGGAGAGGAGCACCAGAGGGTGGTGATAGGCAGGTAAGGAGAGAAGCTAAAGGAAGGAAGTGGGAAAGGGAATGGTGGAGACTGGGTTGGGGGGAGGCAGTTACCAGAAGTCTGAGAAATTGATGTTCATGCCATCAGGTTGGAGGCTACCCAGACAGAATTTAAGGCGTTGCTCCTCCAACTTGAGTGTGACCTCTTCAAGGCAGTGGAGGAGGCTGTGAATTGACATGCAAGAATGGGAATGGGAAGTAGGATTGAAATGGGAGTCCACCAGAAGAACCTGCTGTTTCTGGTGGTCAGAGCATAGGTGCTCAGAGAAGCGGTCTCCCAATCTACATCAGGTCTCACCGGTATGCAGGAGGCCACGCCAGGAGCATCGGATGCAGTAGATGACCCCAACAGACTCGCAGGTGAAGTGTTGCCTCACCTGGAAGGACTGTTTGGGGCCCTAAATAGTAGTGAGGGAGGAAGTGTAAGGGCAGGTGTGGCACTTGTTCTGCTTCGCCGAGTACCTATGCTCTATCTGCCAGAAAAAGTGGGATCTCCTGGTGGGGACCCATTTTAATTCTACTTCCCATGTCACTCCAAAGCTTCCTCTACTGCTGATGAGGCCATACTCAGACTGGCGGAGCAACACCTTATATTCCATCTGGGTAGCCTCCAAACCGATGGCATGAATATTGATTTTTCAAACTTCCAGTAATTGCCCCCCACCTCCTTCACCATTCCCATTCCCATTTCTCTATCTCATCTCTTCTCCTTACTGCCCATCACCTCCCTCTGGTGCTCCTCTCCTTTCCCTTCCCTTTTTTCTAATATCTTCTACTCTCTCCCATCATATCCCCCTTCTCCGCCCTTTATTTCTTTCACCCATCAGCTTTCCAACTCTCTAGTCCACCTCATCTCTCAGTTTATCCTATCACCTACTATTTCTTCCTCCAACCACCCCCAACCTTCTTACTCTGACTTCTCATCTTTTTTCTTCAGTCCTGATGAAGGGTTTCGGCCCAAAACGTCGACTGTTTACTCTTTTCCATCGACGCTGCCTGGCTTGCTGAGTTCCTCCAGCATTTTGTGTGTGCTGCCTGGATTTCCAGGATCTGCAGATCTTGTCATCTTTTGTACTAATAGCCTAAGCAATCTCCAGGCTCCACTTGCTTTGTAAAACTGGCGCATAACCTCCACGAGAAATGGTTTCCAAGTCTCTCTGTGATCTCCTGCTCCACTGCTCGGCCTGGTTGGTTCTGACCCGATGACCAGAAGAAATGTTGTTCTCAGTTGACCCAATCAACTTCTTCAATCACCTCAAACTCCATAAAAGTCTTTAAATCCATTACTTTTATGACCAGTTACTTTTATTGATGTTATCACTGGAAGTTGTTCCAAAGTTTATATCGTTGCACCCATCAATGTGCTTACTTCACTCATAGGCAAAACATTTTTATTATTGTTGCTGCTGTTAATGCAATGAAAATTATTAAATAACTCATCATTTATTTGGTTTGCAAACGTACAATGTTTAGGGAAATTCATTCTAAGTGGAAGAATTAACATGTTTTTACATCAGGAAGTGTTGTGATATTATGTGATATTACGTGATATTATGTCTTATTTAAATTTTAGAAAAGTTCAGCTGCTCAGTCTTAAATTCGAAACAATCTTTTTATGAAATTTGGGGATCTTTCCTAAATTACTTTTCCAATTTATAAAGTTTAACAGTGCACAGACTTTTATTTATATTTTTATCTTCTCTTCTTAAGTGAATATGTTTTTTTTCTAATTATCCATTGTCATCCATCAGCTTTTTTCTTTGGTAGTTGGTAGGGGGTTGACTTTTTTTTATATAAAAAAAAATCTTTTATGATGTATGACTTATCTTTAAATTTTTGATTACAGAGTGGTATACCTTTATGTGTTATGCTATAACATTTTGATCAATTTTATTACAATATATGAACGTACACAAGTTATGTTGAGATGTATCTATGTGTTGCACTCTGTAAATCTTGTTTTTTTTTCTTCCGAATAAAAATATTGTAAAAAGAAAGAAAAGGAAGTGTTGTGTCAAGCTGTTTCAATCCTGACCTCTGATAGAGTCTGCATGTAATTTCGATTTCTCCCTGTGACCGCATGGGTTTCTACCTGGTACGCTGGTTTCTACCCTCATCCCAAAGATGTATGGGTGGGAAAATTGTCTCTAATATAGAGAAGGATATATAGAAGGGAGAGCTGATTGGTATGTGATGGTGAATGGTTTGCATGGAAATAAATGGAGAAATCATTTTAATGGCTATATTCTGAAAGCTGGCAGAGAATTGATGGGCCAAAGGATTCCCTATTCTAAAGAAATATGGGCGTCTAAGAGGGTAAACTTTGTTCTCTTCTTCTCAGTCACTCCGGGTTAATAATGGAGATAAAAATCACAGTGTTGTCCTCTGCTCTTTCAAACCTATCAATATAGAATTTCTATTTAATGAAATTTATCTGTAAAGTATTTTAAATTTTGCAATTTCTTAGATCAAATCTGAAAGGTAACATTATAATCTTAAATAATTGTAATGTAATATTAATCCGATAAAGATCAACTGCCTAACATGCATAACTTGACATGTTTGCAAAGTGAAGTCATATGCTGAAAATCTGACATATCTTGTCTCCAATTCCGGAGGTTCCGGAAAGTTGGGGAATTTGACACTGCTGATTCATCTGACTGAAATGTCTGTCTTTGATACAGATGAGAAGCATGTTCTTTTATCTTGTAAACCTGAAGTACGAAGGTGGGAGGGAGGTGGTGTTGGAGGTTAAAGGTAACAACTGTCTTTATTGATTGATTGCAGATTCTTCATGTTGATGGTTTAAGCAGATAAAACATGTCACACTTCCAACTCGGAAAAGAGTATTTGTATACAGTTTGGATATTCGGAGTACATTTCAATGTTGGATGTAATGCTGCAAATATCATGATCCAAAAACATCACAAATAGCTCAATAAGTATGCTTGAAATGATGACAAAGTCACAATGAACAATTAAATAAAACTCAGCACACCCTGCTTAACATGCTTTCCTTCATGCGTTTGATGTTCCGTGCTGCAACAGAGCCTCAGGCAAATAACCATTTAAATGAAAGAAGAATGATAAGTCTGGCCCTCATGTCCCAAGAAATTTGTCAAGTGAATGAAACTCAATATTTGGATATGAACTGTTTCCCCTCCCTCACCCCTGATATGCTCTCTCCACCTCCTACCCCAGCCTTATCCCAGCTCATGGTTTGTTAGTGCATTGTCTGCTGCAAATCAGGGGAGTATTACCGATGAAAACGGTAAAATTGGCTCCTCTTCTCAGCAGTTACATCAAAATGTCAGTTATTTGAAGCATCCAAATATTTTCCATCATATTCTGCATGCTTCATCGTATTGTGACTCATTTCTATGGGACTGGAGAAGAAAACATAATTGCTCACTACAAACCGGCCTTAGAATTGGCTGCCTGGTCTCTTCCTTCCAAATTCCGATGCCATCTCTGACGTAAGCCTGAACTGTGATCTTGCCAGCCGCCCACCTCCACTCTGAACCGTGCATATGTCCTTTTGTGTTAGTGTTCACTATATAAACTTATAAAGTTATAAACCTGGGCCTCTGTACCTCCCTCTGCAATTGGACCCAGGACTTCCTAACCAGAAGACCACAGTCTGTGTAGATTGATGATAACGTATCCTCCTTGCTGACGATCAACACTGGCACGCCTCAGGGATGCGTGCTTAGCCCCCTGCTCTACTCTCTGTATACACATGACTGTGTGGCTAGGCATAGCTCAAATACCATCTATAAATTTGCTGATGATCCAACCATTGTTGGTAGAATCTCAGGTGGTGACGAGAGGGTGTACAGGAGTGAGATATGCCAACTAGCGGGATGGTGCTGCAGAAACAACCTGGCAATGAGAATCACAGTTGCAAAATGGGGAAGGGAGAGGCATTCTGTAATGATTGTTTGGAATCAGATGACTTTGCCTGGTGTCTCAGGGCTGGGTGTTTTTGCACCCAGACCACCTTCCACCCCCGGCAGTCCTTCTCTGCCACCTGTCCCACATCCCTCCTGCGATGCTCCAACCTCACCATTCCCAACATACTTTGCTCCTGCCAGATTTATAATCTCGCTCTCCAGTTTGACAAATACAATGTTGTGCACCCTAGCTATATATATATATGTGTCTAAGACATTTGCACAGTACCGTACTTTCATACATGTATGTTTTTAGGGTTGTGTATTTACTTTACCTTTTTACTAAAGTAAAGGAGAAAGGAGGGTGGTGGACATGAATGTGAATGTAGTTAACGAAATGCCGTATGAAGTGACTTTGGGACATTGTTGTATTAGCCACTCTTTTGTGTTGATTGTTTACTGCGTTCATTGAGAAGATTTGTAGGTAGTATCTTCAGCATCAGGTTTATTTTGTGACATGAAATTAGCAGCAGCAGTTCAATGTAATACATAATCTAGCAGTGAGAAAAAAATGATAATAATAAATAAAATAAAACATAATAATAAATTAACAAGTAAATCAATTATGTATATTGAATAGATTTTTTAAAACATGCAAAAACAGAAATACTGTATATTAAAAAAAAAGTAAGGTAGTGTCCAAAGCTTCAATATCCATTTAGGAATCAGATGGCAGAGGGGAAGAAGCTGTTCCTGAATCGCTGAGTGTGTGTCTTCAGACTTCTGTACTTCCTACCTGATGGTAACAGTCAGAAAAGGACATGCCCTGGGTGCTGAAAGTCCTTAATAATGGACGCTGCCTTTCTGAGACACCGCTCCCTAAAGATGTCCTGGGTACTTTGCAGGCTAGTGCCCAAGATGGAGCTGACTAGATTTATAACATCCTGCAGCTTCTTTCAGTCCTGTGCAGTAACCCCTCCAAAGTATGTTGGGAATGGTGAGGTTGGAGCATCGCAGGAGGGATGTGGGACAGGTGGCAGAGAAGGACTGCCGGGGGTGGAAGGTGGTCTGGGTGCAAAAACACCCAGCCCTGAGACACCAGGCAAAGTCATCTGATTCCAAACAATCATTACAGAATGCCTCTCCCTTCCCCTGTCTCTGCCCCCTTCCCAACCACTCTCAGTCCACAATAGATCCCTATATCAGAACCAGGTTTATCTCCACTCACAGATGTCACGAAATTTGTTTTACATACAGTATGAAATATATACCGGTATGTGCCTAAGACTTTTGAAAAATACTCTATATCAGTAATTAGGTGTAAGTATAAAACTAAATAGTTATTGATAGGGTGATATGTATAAGTGTAAATTTACATATTTATTTAGTCTTCTTGACCACAGATTCTACCTGGTCCTACTGAATCTTATATACATCATTCACAATTGTTTCTACGTACCAATTGCAATACTAAACCAAACAAATGCCCCTTACATTAGTACCTTCCAGACTTGTAACCCCACCAAGCACAGGAGCCTCCATCCCATCTGCAGGTCCTCCGCCACTTTGCACATCATCATGGCTTAGGAAAATACTGCTGGTCTTTCATCATCATGGACTCCAAATCTTGGAACACCCTACACAACAATATTGTGGGAGGACCTTCAACAGAAGGACTGCAGTAGTTTAAGAAGGTGCCTTGCAATATCCCTATCAAGAGCTTTTATGGAAGGGATATAAATACTGGCACTGGCAGAGATGCCCAGAGAACCAAAATGTATATAATAGATAATATTGCTTTGATATGTTATTGAATATCACAACTATATCATCTTCTGCCTCAAGGCTTTGACTCCGTTGATGATGAAGATTTCATTATAGGAGCAGAATTAGGCCATTTGGCCCATTGAGTCTGCTCTACCTTTTCATCATGTCTAGTCCATTTTCTCTTTCAGGCCCAAGCTCCAGCCTTCTCCCTGTATCCCTTCATGTCCTGAATAATGAAGAGCCTATCAAACTCTGCCTTAAATCTACTCAATAACTTTTCCTCCTCAGCCACCCGCAGCAATGAATTCCACAGATTCACCACTCTCTAGCTAAAGAACTTCCCGTTCATCTCCATTCTAAAAGGACACCCCTCTATTCTGAGGCTGTGTCCTCTGGTCTTAGACTCCACCACCATAGGAAACAACCTCTCCACATTCACTCTATCATGGCCTTTCAGTTTTCAATAGGTCTCAATGAGATCCCTATTCTTTGTGATTTTTATAAATGATCTGGATGAGGAAGTGGAAGGATGGGTTAGTAAATTTGCTGATGACACAAAGGTTAGGGGTGTTGTGGAAAGTGTGGAGGTTACAATGGGACATTGATAGGTTGCAAAACTTGCTGAAAAGTGGCAGATGGAGTTCAACCCAGATAAGTATGAGGTGGTTCATTTTGGTAGGTCAAATATGATGATAGAATATAGTATTAATGGTAAGACTCTTGGCAGTGTGGAGCATCAGAGGGATCTTGGAGTCCGAGTCCATAGGACACTCAAAGCTGCTGCGCAGGTTGACTCTGTGGCTAAGAAGGCATATGGTGCATTGGTCTTCATCAATCATGGGATTGAGTTTAAGAGCTGAGAGGTAATGTTGGAGTTATATAGGACCCTGGTCAGACCCCACTTGGAGTACTGTGCTCAATTCTGGTCGCCTCACTACTGGAAGGATGTGGAAACCATAGAAAGGGTGCAGAGGAGATTTATAAGACTGTTGCCTGGATTGGGGAGCATGCCTTATGAGAATAGGTTGAATGAACTCGGCCTTTTTTCCTTGGAGCGACTGAGGATGAGAGGTGACTTGATAGAGATGTACAAGATAATGAAAGGTATTGATCGTGTGGATAGTCAGAGGCTTTTCCCCAGAGCTGAAATGGCTAGGATGAGAGGGCATAATTTTAAGGTGCTTGGAAGTAGGTACAGGGGATGTCAGGGCTAAGTTTTTTATGCAGAGAGTGGTGAGTGCGTGGAATGGGCTGCCGGCGGTGGTGGAGGCGGAAACGATAGGGTCTTTTAAGAGACTCCTGGA
The DNA here is from genome assembly GCF_048418815.1 of Hemitrygon akajei. Classification (NCBI taxonomy): domain Eukaryota; kingdom Metazoa; phylum Chordata; class Chondrichthyes; order Myliobatiformes; family Dasyatidae; genus Hemitrygon; species Hemitrygon akajei. The sequence continues at coordinate 71,061,900 of NC_133135.1, read as the reverse complement.
TGGCTGCATGGAGCTTAGAAAATTAGAGGGCTATGGGTAAAGCCTAGGTAGTTCTAAGGTAGGGACATGTCTAACACAGCTTTGTGGGCTGAAGGCCCTGTATTGTGCTGTATGTTTTCTATGTTTCTATGTTTCTAAAGTAAGGAGGCATGGGATCCAAGGGAACCTTGCTTTGTGGATCCAGAACTGGCTTGCTCACAGAAGGCAAAGAATGGTTGTAGATGGGTCATATTCTGCATGGAGATCGGTGACCAGTGGTGTGCCTCAGGGATCTGTTCTGTAATCCCTTCTCTTCATCATTTTTATAAATAACCTAGATGAGGAAGTGGAATGATGGGTTAGTAAATTTGCTGATGACACAAAGGTTGGGGATGTTGTGGATAGTGTGGAAGGCTGTCAGAGGTTACAGCAGGACATTGATAGGATACAAAACTGGGCTGAGAAGTGGCAGATGGAGTTCAACCCAGATAAATGCGAGGTGGTTGATTTTGTTAGCTCAAATATGATGGCAGAATATAGTATTAATGGTAAGACTCTTGGCAGTGTGGAGGATCAGAAGGATCCTGGGGTCCGAGTCCATAGGACACTCAAAGCTGCTGCGCAGGTTGACTGTGATTAAGAAGGCATATGGTGCATTAGTTTTCGTCAACAATGGGATTGAGTTTAAGAGCCGAGAGGTAATGTTGCAGGTATATAGGATCCTGGTCAGACCCCATTTGCAGTACTGTGCTCAGTTCTGGTCACCTCACTACAGGAAGGATGTGGAAACCATAGAAAGGGTGCAGAGGAGATTTACAAGGATGTTGCCTGGATTGGGGAGCATGCCTTATGAGATTAGGTTGAGTAAACTTGGCCTTTTCTCCTTGGAGTGGCGGAGGATGAGGGGTGACCTAATAGAGGTGTATAAGATGATGAGAGGCATTGATCGTGTGGATAGTCAGAGGCTTTTTCCCAGGGCTGAAATGGCTAACATGAGAGAGGGCATAGTTTTAAGGTGCTTGGAAGTAGGTACAGGGGATGTCAGGGATAAGTTTTTTATGCAGAGAGTGGTGAGTGCATGGAATGGGCTGCCAGCGGCGGTGGTGGAGGTGCATACAATAGGGTCTTTTGACAGACTCCTGGATAGGTACATGAAGCTTCAAAAAATAGAGGGCTATCGGTAACCCTAGTTAATTTCAAAAGTAAGTACATATTCGGCACAGCTTTGGGCGCTGAAGGGCTTGTATTGTGCTGTAGGTTTTCTAGGTTTCTACGTTTCTATGTTTTTGTAGCAAATTGTTATTCTGCTGCTGAAAGGTAACTGTCTTGGCATTTCCACCCTGTGTATGTAAACCCACGACAATAACCTTGAACTTCATAATCTGAATTGTTTGAAATCATCTCACCGAATGCCGAACATCTTCCACCTTATTAGTGCATATTTGAAATGTCACAGCCATTCTCCAGACTCTGTGATGAACCAGTTTTCTACTTTCTCCCCTGAACTGCTCGAAACTGAGGACTGCATGTAATCTCATTGCTCTAAAATGCAAAATCACTGTTTAAGTGAAACTCTCAACTTTGGCTGCTCGTTAGAACTATCCTCCATTTTGGGATATTGACCCATAGGCCAGTCTACTCGCTTTATGCTTTGCTCCACAGTTAGTCTATTTACTTGGTGAAGCACTCTGCAGAGGCTTCAGTAACAGGCACGTTCTAGCCAAGGGCTCTGCTGCTGTTATACTGCTGTACTCACTCTGTTTATTGCCCTGAAGCAAAGTAAGGGTGCAGCTCTTGCTGGCAGATACCCAATCAGGCAGAACTACAATCCCATGTCTTTTTAAAAATATACTCTCAATCTTCTTCTTTCTCATAGTTTTTATTGATATTATCAATTCCTGTTCTAAACCCACTCCTGGGAATATATCTCTTCTGTACACTTCTGGCTTACGTACTCCACTATGGTCTTGCACTTTGCCGATTTGAGCCAGACTTCATATTCCTTGTTAAATGGGTTATCATCAAACTCCATCTGCAGTGATGCTGATGACATCCCATGTGGCTGTTCCACACTGTTGCCCCCTTTGTCTAAACCAAATGAGCACTGCTGTCTTTGCCAGCAGCTACTTGCTTCAGCGATCCAATATGCACTTGACTATCTATGCACGGGCATTCCCAGAACATCCCTTGCAAAGCTGCCCCCCTTTTAACGTTGACGCCTACTGGTCCTTTGCCAAGCCTACTTACAACATTCACATGACTGAATTCCAAAGAATAACACCACCTGTCAAGCACCAGGATTTTAAAGTATTATATATTCTGTTGCTGTTAGCCAGCATTACTTTAGCAAATGGAAAGAAGTGGCCTTGAGGATCAAAACTGGAAGACTTCTTATTCAAATTCTATTTCAGCGACTTGAGCACAAAGCTCTAAGCCATATCTACTGCACAGTGTTACAGCATTGCTAGTAGTGCTTGCAGGCGTCTTACTAAACAAAGATCTTTTCAGCTCCCACAAGAGAAAGTAAAAGACCTCAGAATATTATTTGATGGATGAGCAAAAGAAGTAATCCCCAGTACAATAGATTTCTCCCATTCAACATCTCTAAAGCAGATCATCTGCTCATTACCATCATCATTACAGTTTAGCAAAAATTATGACTACTTTGAGCAAGGTTACTGTGGTCTAAATTGGACACCTTTGTTTCTTTTCCTTATCTGAAAACATATGGAAGATTTATGTTTGATTTTGCTTCTCGTGTGATTGCTGATTATCCATCCATCCTCTTTGATATTCTATCATCAGGCAGGAGACTCTGTTGCAAAAAGACAAGAATGGTCAGGATAGGAAACAGTTTCTTTAGGCTTCTGAACTCTCTGCTGCATCACATTTAAAATGTCACTGGATGATTTGTACTGTACCCTACAATATTTAATTTATGTACATTGTTTATCTATATGTAATTCATGTGTAGGATTAATCCTTACTTTCCTAAGTTATTGTGTGTTGTATGTGTGTTATGTATACTACTGTGCTTTACACCCTGGTCTGGAGAAATATTGTCTTGTTTGGCAGTATACATGAATATAGTTAAAAGACAATAAACTTGAGGACTTGACTTGACCTATGTGATGTTCTGTGCCTGTGATGCTGCTGCAGGTAAGTTTTTTTATTCTTCCCGTGAGCGTGGAATAAGCAGCCAGCGGAAGTGGTGGATATAGGATTGATTTCAACATTGAAGAGAGATTCGGAGAGTTACACGGATGTGAGGGCAATGGACGGTTCTGGTCCAGGTGCAGGTCGATGGGATTAGGCAGAATAATAGTTTGGCATAGACTAGGTGGGCCGAAGTGCCTGTTTCCATGCTGTAGTGTTCTATGACTCTATGACCTGTGCATATATGTACTTGTACATACGGAAATAAATTTGACTTCGACTCTGACATTAAATCTTTCAGTGGTGATACGCAGGACATTGATGTTGGGGGACTGATTTGTTAAGAAGAGTGGCTGTTGCTAGTTCTTGCAGGAGATGGCAATTGGCTGGCACATATGTGGTAAAAGTATATTTTACCACCATAGGTCCATGTCTGGTCATTGTACAGATTTTGCACATCTGCAGAGCTGGACAAGGAATTTGTGATATGAAGAGCAGCACATGGAAAAGCACAAAGAGTTTTCTATTCCTGTTCTCGACCAATATTTAAACTCTGATTCCTTGTAACAGTTGTCCACCAGCAGAAAACCATGTTGAATATGACACGTGCTTTGAATGGCAAAGTGCCTCCAGTCATCTAACTTTAAACTTGCCTTTTATCAGTATGTATATGCAGCTTCTGTTCCTATGGTCATGGTTCAAATTAAAAGCATGTACCAAATTATTATTTCCTGGTCACTTGTTCTCCTGTGTAACTCTGCTTTCAAGGTTGACACTTAAACCAAACCTTTCCCTGGCCCAGACATCATCTCTTTGATTCCATTGCTGCACTGCACCCATATTTCCAATGTTTTCTTTGCTCCTAGGAGACCAAACTGTATCCACCCCCATCCCTCCCAAATTCTACCTCTCATAAAGAAACTATATCATTCACTGAGCTGAGTAATTTTCAAGGTACCTAAATTCATTCCAAAACTAATATGTGAGCTTTTGCATGTCTGTAAGCTTTGCTTAGCAGAGGGTGGATTCTATTTTTGGAGTTCTGCTGATGTACTACTTCCTCTGGAACAGCCACTCAACACATTATCCAGAATATTATCAGTTTCTTACACACATTTTGTAGAAATGGGTGCCAGCTAAATGCTGACCAATCCCTGTGGGCTGAGTCACTGAAGGTACAGATCTATAAAGAGATTTATTTTGCAATTTCTGGATTCAGGTGTTTCAATTACACTATGATGGAAAGGAAAGGATCCTGAACAGGGTGGGAAGAATCGCCAAACAAGGAATGTGTCTCAACACTGATAAACACATGCCTGTTACCTTTACAACTAATAATGAAAAAACAGAGTGTTCATATCAGGAAACAGGGAACGTTTAGAAAATGTGGGGGCCATGGCGCAAGACGCTGGTGTTCCATCTTTGCCCCTGGCCATCATTTTTGGCTGACAGTTGCACACAGTGGAACTAATAAAAATGTGAGTTATTACCACATGAAGCCTGGAAATTGTTCTGTGCCTTGATAAGTGCTCAACAGGGTAGTGACAACTGTTCCATTCATGAAACTGTCACTGAATTTAGAAACTTTTTTATGTATATATCCTGTTAGAACTCTAAGGGCCAATTTGGAGAAGGGGTAGGGTTTTTCACACTGCATATCATTCAAGACCTCCAGTTCCAGTAACATCCTTGTGAATCTCTTAGACCATAAGACCATAAGATATAGGAGCAGAATTAGGCCATTTGGCCCACTGAGTCTGCTCCGCCATTTCATCATGGCTGATCCAATTTTCCTCTCATCCCCAATCCCTCCCACCCGTATCCCTTCACACGCTGACCAATCAAGAAACTATCAACATCTGCCCTAAATATGTATAAAGACTTGGCCTCCACAGCCGCCTGTGGCAAAGAATTCCACAGATTCGCCACTCTCTGACTAAAGAAGTTCCTCCTCATCTCCGTTCTAAAAGGATGCCCTCTTCTACATGCTTTCTAGCATAATGACATCATATAGCCAGTCAACCCAAATTGAACACAATACTAATATCTCTCCAATGTCATGTACAGTTGTGACATGGCATCCCAACTCCCGTATTCACTAGTAAGACAGGCATCTTAAATGCCTCTTCACCTCCCTGTCTACCTATCTCTCCACTTTCAGAGAACTGTGTATTGTACCCCTTGGTCTCTCTGTTCTACAACAATCTCCAGGGCCCTGTTATTTACTCTGTAGTCCAACTGAGGTTAACTTACCAAAACACAAAACATCACACATGCCCGAGTTAAAACCTATCTACCAATTCACTTTTCCACTTGATCTAGATCTCTTGTTATCCTAGATAACCTTCTTTACTGACCATTATGTGCCCAAAGTCAGGATCATCCACAAACATATTAACCATGCCAGTTACACTTTCATCCAAACTGTTAGTATAGATGACAAATGACAATGGACTCAGCACCAATTGCTGTGGCACATCACTGGTCACTGTCTTCCTACATATCTGCATAGGATACAATTGCTGTGCAGACAAATTTCATCCCTGGCTGTCTTCAAGGTGACAGATGTTATGTTGTTACAACTGCTGTTCCTGTGAGGGGAGGAGGGTCGCTTTATTAAGATATTTTCATCAGGCCCAACCAGGGCTCAATTAGACTTCAGCAGTCGCTGTGTAAGTTTGCCAGAGGGCCAGGAAGCCTGGCTGTGAAAGAGAGACAGGGACAACTGGCTCCAGCAGGTACGTGCAGTCCCTCACACAGCTTCTGGGAGATGAAAAGAAGGACATTTTCACCCTCAGGTCCTCAAGGAAACCATCAGCTATTCGTCTGTTTATTATGACCGCTGTTTCACCATTCGTACTCACCCACCCAACCCTCTGCTGCAAATGCATACCTTTATCTCCTCCATGTTGTTGCCCTCTAACTAACCCTATGAGTCAAAGCTTCAGTCTCATCCTCTACTTACTCCTTGAATGCAGAGATCCACCCCTAAAGGTATTGGTTTCTGTTCCCTTACTCGCCCCGCTAAGTGGATGGGAAATAGAATTAAAATTACAACGAGGTCCTGTCATAAAATTAGGGGAAACCATGTGCTGAATTCACCCTCCCCCTCCATTAATGAATATTGGTAAACCAGGTGACTATATATCAGTTATACACCTCTGCACTTTCTGGAGTTATACCTAGAACAACAGGAGATAGCAGTGATAGTTAGAGGCTATTTATCTCGGTCTGAGAACATTGTTGAAGGAGTTGCTTAGATCAAGGTCCTAGATTTTCGTCATTCCTAGAGCATTCAAATTGATTTGATATTGCAATCTTTAGATAATCAATCCTGATTTATAACCATTACTGAACTCAGCCCAACTGGAAGCAGAGGTGAAACACTGCTGAGAGGAGGAGGAAGGCAGTGGGAGGGTGGTGACCTTCTTCACCAGTGTTTTTGTGACTTTTTCAGCAAAGGGTGTGCTTGAAGGGTTAGAGCTGGGAGTGAAAGACAATAGGCCATTTCAAGATTATAATCATAATGTTTCACTAATGAGAACAAAAGTAATCATGGCTGGCAAACAAGGAGCATAAATTTGACAGAAAAGGTAAAACACTGCTGTGCTTTCACATGGAGTAATTTTAAACCGGTGGAGTGAGCAATCTATAATAAAGAAGATCATATGTGTCTCAAAATATAGGTTATAAAAGCCTATATGATCTAACACCAGATGAAAGAACAAGATCTGTAAATATGCATTAAGGCAAAGGAAACTGAAAGCTGAATATATTAGGACATCAAACGATAACCATGTGATAGATTGGTGAAGACTGATCTTTTGTCTTGAACTTTTCTTATTTACTATTTTCTATTTGCTTTCTGTTTAAAATGAAACATAAAAGCAATAGATTTTTTTAATGGAATGCTGCATTGCTTTTTTTGCTAAAAAAAATCTGTTTATTCCTTTGGGGATGAAGTAAAAATAAATGCCAAGGTGCAAGGAATTAGAGCATATGTAATTCAGTTTCCAGATCTGTCGGTACACAAGAGATAAAGAAAATTGATGTAGCTTGGCAAATTTCTCTTGCTTGAGTGTTGTAGAACCTACAGTGAGAGAGATATAGCACAGTCCTCTAAAAATAGTGCATGCAATAAGTAATCTAATCTGATTGTTCATTCTGCTATGCATACTGTTTATTCCAATAATATACACTCAACCTCTTTTAAACTATGAATTATGTGTGAGATTAAATCACTAATTATTTTAAGCCTATAAGGTTTAAACTTGGAATTGAATTAATGCAATTCAATGTGAATCAAGGAAACCTCTACACTATCTGGAGTCATATATGGAACAACAGGAGATGGTTGTGGTTGTTGAAGGTCATTTATCTCACTCCCAGACATTATTGAAGGAGTTTCTCAGAGCAATGTCCTAGACCTAATAATGTTCAGATGTTTCATCTTGAGCCAGTAGTTAGATGTCTGCTGATGATTGCATGGTATTCAATTTCATTCAGGCAGTTGAATAGCTTCATCTGCAGAAAGTCTAATCACGTCCTCTTGACATTCAAAAGCATTACAATTGTCCAACACTGTCCATCAATACCCTCTGTCATTTTAACTTGACCTGCAACCTGCCATAAATAATACCGTGGCCACAATAAAGGTTGGAGGCTGAGCTTTCTGCAATAATGTACTTACCTCCCAACACTCAAAAGATTTTCAACCCTCTATAATGTAGTTTGGAGATTAGTAGAATACCCTTTACATATGTACTTCAATGAAAAGTGCTCCCAACAGAGCAGCCTCTTGGTTTACATGTCATCGATTGCCTTACACCCTCTTAACCATTCACGTTCTCTGCAACATCTGCCCTGTGGCTGCCATTTGACTGGCTTGCTCTGTAGTTTCCTCCACATCTGTATAGAGAGTTTGGAGCACCTCTGTCTTTTCTCATTAGATGAAAATTCTGGATGTTCCCATCCAGCAGCATTGGAGTACCTTCACCAGAAGAACTGTTAACCTTCATGAAGGTGATTCATCACCACCACCTTGAGGGCAGTAATGGATAGCTATCTATTGCCTATCATGTTGAAAGGCCTTTGTCCTGAAATGTTAACTCTGTTTCTCCCTTCACACATGCTGCCCAGCCTGCTGGCTATTTGTCACTGTTCTCTGTTTTTATGATAAGGTCTGGGCAATACTGTGATAATGACCAGACCTTGTCAATGAACTCAAAGCAAGGACACAAAATTGTTCAGTTAGACTTGTCTCTCTGAAAAGCTTTTAGCAGTGTTCCACATGGAAGGCATTTAGTTAGGTTCAGCCAACTGTCAGGCTGGCTTAAACACGGGAATAAATGAAAGAAGTATCTGAAAAAAGGCTGTTAAGCAAGTTAAATCAGGATCTTATTGCCGAATGCAAAGCCCCAGTGACTGGTATTGGCATTGCACTGGCATCTAAATTATACCCTTGGTTTAATTCACACCTGTGCTTGGCTGCAAGGTCCGTGGACAAACATGGGCACTGTAGTGTGTGTGTGGCAGCACGCCCTCGCCTTCCATACGTATTCACTGTTGGATTGGTCAGGATTGTGATGGAACTCGTGCATCAGACCTCTTGCTGTGCCCCAGGACTCAACTCTAATTCAGCGGTTATTGTAGAGCCAAGGGGCAGGATAGTTTTATCGTACCTAATGTAAATTAGTTCCACGTATATATATATTTAAATCTTTTGGATTTCTTTAAGAATGTTCAGCTTTTTTCAGATGTTTCCAATTATCAGAAGAACCCTAATGCGAGGGCCATCCAGGACTAGTGAGAATGCAACTAAGTGTCATGATCAGGATAAGGCACAGACCCTGAACCCGGTGCTTGGGTCCAGTAAGCTTCAAATACTAAGGGACACAGATTTAAAATGAGAGAGGCAAAACTTGAGATGAGCTGGACAAATTTTTTGCACAGAGAGTGGTAGGTGTACGGGACAGGCAGCCGAGGGCAGTTGTGAAATAACAGATGCTAGTGGTGTTTAAGAGGCTGTGAGTAAGGCAGATGGATACATAGGGAATGGAGGAACATGGATCACGTAGAGTAGAAGAGATTTGTTTAATCTGGCATCACGTACACCAGATGCAGCATGGGCCGAAGGATCCATTTCTGCACTGTACCGTTCTATGCACTTTGTTCTTCAAGGTTGTACATTTAAATAAGACACCCAAATGCACCTGATTTAGTAAAATGGGAAGCACACATGCATCCTGAATGTTGTGTACATACGCTATGAATAAAGTCAAACTGGATCCATGGGTCCATCATAGGACTCAAATCTCAGGGTAGACCTGATGTTCAAATAGCTTATCACTAACAGAGTGGAATTGTTTAGAGAGAGGATTAAAGAAGACATCCTGCCAAAACAATGTACCACACAATGGATATCAGGACCTGCTCACATTTCAGCACAGAGTCACCAGGTTGATGTTTGCCTCTGGAGCTCTGTATAATGAGGAAGAACTGGAGAATATTGGCTTTCCCAGTGCTGAAAGTGGACAGCTGAGCACTGATGTTATTAGTATAAATAGTTTTATACCAGGCTTGCTCTGCTGTGTCTTATGGATGATTCGTTATAGCTGTAACAGTAAACCGTGTTTTCATTTCCTCCTAATCAATGGCATTCTTCCCTGGGAGAAGACATACTCAGTGTTCCTATAGTAATTGAACATTTTGTACTTTATAATGTCAACCATGATTTTACACCAATACCAGTGTACTAAGGAAGAGTACGTTTAGTTCTATATAGTTACCAAATAAAATAATTAATGGCATCCATAGTCTTTAGTTATACAGTATATAAACTCTATTATGGAGGGTAACGGCTCAGGTGCATGTCAATGGGACTAGGTAGAATAACAGTTTAGCACAGATTAGATGGGCCAAATGGCCTGTTTCTGTGCCCTAGTGCTCTGTGACTCGATTACTCTATAAATGTAAGAGCCATGCAGGTTCTACTATATCCTTTCTAAACTTCCTCTGAATGTTAAAGCCAAATTCTCAGAAAGGAACTAGTTTGAATATTTGGATATCAAGAAAACGATCAGACCCTGGAGTAGTGAATTAAAATCGTTGACACTCAGCATGTCAGGCAACACCTTTGGAAAGAGAAACAGAGCTAATGTGTTAGGGTGAGGACTCTTCATAAGAATGGAAGGAACAGCTGAAGTTATGATAGCAATCCAACCCAGAAAGAATTATTAATTTCATTTCAGAGATCACTTTTCCATTGGGCAACACTGTAGGAACAGCTTCTTTGTTACTGAAATACTTTAAGGAGATGAGTAAAGGTTAGAGCCACTGTAAATCTTACCCTTGTGCTGAGAACTGCTTGTTTACATATCTGATGTTAAATAAATCCATTTGTTGGTTTATAACCTGAACCTTGGCTTATATAGAACATATATTCATCCACCTACTAAGTGGTAACTTCATGGCATGTGATATATCCCAGTTAGCAGAAAGGGTGCACTGTTATGTGGCTGGCTCACGTCATATGTATTCAATGCCTGTTTGTCGATATGTTTATCTAGATATTGGGACGGAACAAAACACACACGTCTGGAGACATGAGGCCCACTTACTGATATCATTGACACTGAACCGCCGTTGTATTTTGCAGTAACACTTGTAAGGATTTGTATAAAATACCAAGTTTTTAAAAAACCCTGGGAGAAGCAGCCGTCAACAGTTACCCTGCATTTTTCACATTGAAGGCCCTTGGAAGGTTATGCCTGCTGAAAGATTATTGGCAGTCTGTGTTCAATAATAGGACCCATGTGTGCTCCACATTTCCAGTGCTATTAGAACTAAATTAATTTGTAGTTATACCTTTTGGAATGAATTATGTACCTAGTGCTGTCTAGCCGATGATGAACAGACCTAATTACATGACATTGTTGAGGGCATTGTCATGTTTTGTGATCCAGGGAATGATTCCTTATCCACACCGCTTAGGGTCTGGCTGTGTGAAGCAGTGCTGGCTGTTAGGATGAGGGAAGTGGTCTTGGCATTGCTGAAGCAAAATGTTAGCTCATCATGTGGGAGGCCAACGATGTGATGCTGACGATGGTGGATGTCACTGCTTCCCACCGCTTCCAGAAATAGACAGGGGCATTCCTCGTGGCTAATCCAGAGAGCTCATTCACAACAGCGCAATATGACTCCACATACTGAAGGGGCTGTTTAGGTGGAAAGTAAGCTTACAAAGCTGAAAGACAGTCTTTGTCCAGATTTTGTGCAATGACTGATGACTCTGTTTACTGTATCTACTGACAACAAATGGGAAACAAAATTTGATATTGGATTTATCAGTGCACCACTCCAAAAGGAGAAAGAGCAGACACTGGAGAAGAGCAGACAGTGGTTTTTCCCTGAGCATGTCTGTTGATTTATTATTCCTGTGTGGAAAATCCTTCATGACATTGAGAATGTTGCAGCAAAGGCAACAGCACTCTGCAGTTTTTTATTTAGATTTAAAGGAATGCCTTAAAGTGGCTTATGAGGCAGAGAGATAAAGAGCGGGAACTACAGAATAGAGCCTAGGCAGATAAAAGCAGAGGTCCTTGTCACAGAACAAAACAAATTTCATGAATGATCAAGTGGAGCAAAACTGAAAGATTGTCTGGGGAAAGCGTCTGGAATTTATTTTTATTTACACACAGGATATGAGTGTTGCTGACAGGCCCAACATTTAACGCCCATTCCTTGTTATCCTTGAGAAGTTGGCAATGAGTCACCTTCTATAACCGCTGCAGCCTTTGTTGTGAAGGTACTTCCATCCTGTCATTAGTTGAGAGTTCCTGTTTTGTCGTAGCAGTTTGGTACAACAGAGTGGCTTTGTGAGCACTTTTCAGATGGGAGTTCAGAGACAGCCATGTTACTCTAGCTCTGGAGTCAAATGAAGGCCATGCCAAGATGACCACAAGGTCTCTTGCCTTAAAGGATGTTAGAGAACCAGGTGGATGTTTGTCGTACTTTGTGATTTGCATTAGGAATGCTAGGATGTCATTCTGGAGTATCTACAGTACTGCGCAAAAGGCTTAGTCACATATAATACCGGGGATGCCTAAGACTATTGTGCAGTACTGTAAATTATGTCCTTTCAGTTACCAAATAACACTATTACTGAGCTAACACAAAGCTATTTCTGTTTCCTAACCATCTTCCTATTTTAACCAACATATATACTGTGCAAAAGTCTAAGGCATCCTAGCTACATATTATTATATATACGCCTAAGACTTTCATATGGTACTGTAGTTAGTCACATATAAGTTCTTCCATTTCCATTGCAGAATTTCAACTCAAGCCTCTTGTTTAGCTCAGTACCATTATCACTATCTTACTATGGCTTCAAAGACGAAGGAATGAGACTGTGGACAACAATTCATGATTATTTCATTTGACGAGAGATATAAGTGCTGAGGTTAATAGACACCTTTCATGGTACCCATAGCAGTTAGAAATAATTCAGACATAAGTGCAGCTTGTTTGGATATATTGATGCCACACCAAGTATTACGTTCAGGAGAGGGAGGAGCTCAGACACTTTATTGATGGCTTGTCTTCAATGTATTGTCAACCCTTGGGCTTCAGGGATATGTATGTGCACTCTTTTTTGTTGCATTAAATCCTGAAGGTGAGGGGTCAAATAATCTCTTACACAGCAAATCTCAATAGAAGATCCCGTGCAGATCGAGCAGACCTCATTAACCAGATTAAAGATTTGGATCAAATGTATGCCCAAACTAAGAACCCTGAATTATACAAGAAGCACGTTGAACTCCAAACTAAATTTAACCTTCTGTCCACTCAACCTGTCGAACGCCAACTTCTCGAAAGCAAGAGCCGCTTTTACATTCATGGGGATAAGTCTGGTAAATTCCTAGCCAATCAGCTGAGGCGTTCCAAAGCCAAACAACATATTACAAAGATCTGGAAGGAGAACGAAGACTTTACATCGGATCATTTAGAAATTAATGACGCATTTAAAATTTTTTATTCCCGGCTTTATTCCTCTGAATCCCTGAATGACAATATCTCTGTGGATCAATTTTTACAGAATCTGAATATCCCCTCACTTTCATCTGATTTCAAAGCCAAACTCAATGCGCCTATATCACCAGAAGAAATATCTTTTGCAATTTCTGCACTGTCCTCAGGGAAATCTCCTGGACCTGATGGGTTCCCTGTGGAATTTTATAAATCATTCTCCTCACTTCTTTCTCCTCAGTTACTTTCAGTATTATCTGACTCATTTAATTACGGCAAATTGCCACCCTCTTTCAATGAGGCATCTATTATTCTTCTTTTAAAAAAGGGCAAAGACCCAACAAAGTGTTCCTCATACAGGCCGATCTCTCTGCTCAATGTTGATGTAAAGATCTTAGCTAAAGTGTTGGCTCATAGATTAGAAACCGTTATTCCCTCCATTATCTCTGATGACCAAAAAGGCTTTATTAAAAACCGTCTCCTTTTTTTAACATTCGGCGTCTATTTAATATTCTATACTCAGTTCCAACTGGGACTCCTGAATGTGTTATCTCCCTTGATGCGGAGAAAGCATTTGACCGTATAGAGTGGAACTACCTTTTTGCAGTCTTAGAAAAATTTGACCTCGGCCAAAGTTTCATCTCTTGGATCCAATTGCTGTACCTGTGTCCTACTGCTTCTGTTCTAACTAATTTTCAGAAATCCCAAGTATTTAATCTCAAACGTGGCACCCGTCAGGGATGCCCCTTAAGTCCCTTTCTCTTTGATTTGGCTATAGAACCTCTGGCGATAGCATTTCGAAACTGTCCTGAATTGACCGGGATTTGGAGAGGGGGTGTTGAGCATAAAGTTTCTCTCTATGCTGATGAATTATTACTCTTTCTCTCAAATCCATCTACATCCTTACCTCTAATGTTTTCACTTCTTGACCAGTTTAGCCAGATCTCTGGCTATAAACTGAACTTACATAAGAGTGAACTTTTCCCAATTAATAAAGAAGCACAAGAACTAATATTTCGTGATCTCCCTTTTAAAATAGTCCATAATCAATTTACTTATCTTGGAATTACAGTCACAAGGAAGTTTAAAGATCTCTTTCGTGAAAACTTTGTCAATCTTTCATATGCTATAAAACAGAGTCTGGTACAATGGTCACCTCTATCTATGTCCTTGCTAGGTCGTATTAATGTTGTTAAAATGTATGTTCTTCCCAAATTTTTATACTTATTTCAATCTATCCCAATTTTTATTCCTAAATCTTTTTTTGATTCCTTAGACTCTATTACTTTGTCATATCTGTGGCAGAATAAGCGCTCTAGAATTAATAAAATCCACCTCCAAAAATCTAAAAAAGAGGGTGGCATGGCTTTACCTAACTTTTGCTTATATTACTGGGCAGCTAATATACGTTGTGCTGCCTTCTGGTCTTCCTTCCACGGTCAACCCGAGTGCCCTAACTGGGTGGCAATGGAGTTGAGCTCCACTAAAGAATTATCTATATCTGCACTTCTTGGCTCTGCACTCCCTAGCAGTCTGCCCAGATCAATAGCTAATCCTCTGGTCAGACACAGTTGGGCTCAGTTCAGGAAATGCTATGGTTTCCAGGGGTTTTCCGTTTCTAGCCCTGTCGCACATAATCACCTTTTTTTACCTACTACGCACGATTCAGCATTCCATGTTTGGTACAGGAAGGGCATTAGACATTTTGAAGATCTCTTCATTGATAATCGCTTCGCTTCTTTTCAGCAGCTCTCCGTTCAGTTCAACCTGCCTAACGCTCACTTTTTCAGATACCTCCAAATCCGACACTTTACTGCTCCTTTAATTCCTAACTTTCCTGAAATGCCTGCGAAAAATGCTATGGACCTATTTCTTTCCATTAATCCACTAGGTAAAGGTTTAATTTCAATTATCCGAGATAAACTAGCAGCCTTACGACGGGCCCCTGTGGATAAAATTAAAATGGCCTGGGAGCAGGACTTAAATATCTCCTTATCCGAGGAGAGCTGGGACTCAGTTCTCAAATCGGTCAACTCAACCTCCCTTTGTGCTCGCCATTGCCTCTTACAGTTTAAGATTGTTCATAGAGCCCATATGTCTAAATCTAAACTATCTCGATTCTACCCTGGCATTAGTCCGCTTTGTGATAAATGCAAGAGGGGCGTGGCCTCTCTCATCCACATGTACTGGTTCTGTCCTAGCTTGGAGAAATTCTGGAAAGATGTCTTCACTACATTATCAGGTATTCTGAATCAGCACCTAGAACCTAACCCCTTAATTGCTCTGTTCAGTTTTTGGGGCGAGACAGATTTATGTCTGGGTCCGACCAAATGCCGAATACTATCCTTTGCCTCTCTCCTGGCGAGACGCTTGATCCTCCTCAGATGGAGAGATGTTGCCCCGCCCACTCATGCGCAATGGCTTAACAACATTATGGCCTGCTTGGACCTCGAAAAAATTCATTATTCAGTTCTTAATTCGGATCTAAAGTTCCATAAGGTCTGGGGACCTTTTATCGAGTACTTTCATAACCTTCCTCTTGACTAGGGTTTTTTTTTCTTTTTTTTTCTCTTCTTCTTTTCGGTCCCTTGCTTTCAGCTCCCTTTTTCTTTTTTTTCTGGTAGTAGGCATTATTATTCTCTGTTACTAAGTGTATTCACAGTCTGGGAGTTTGACTGTCCTGACTTATACTCTCTATATTGTGTGGTGGTTGGTCTGGAGTTGTTGTTGTTTTTTTCTTGTGTTGTGGGGATTGGGGAGGACACTAAGCTCACTTGTCTTTAATTTAGGTGCTTTTTTGTTAAATTCTCTTCGTTTGTAGCATATTGTTATTGTATGCTTAATCTTGCACTGTATTAATGCTCCCCACTGGGATTTGGGGTGTTTAATTTTGTAAAATGTTTTGAAAAACTAATAAAAAAAAATCCTGAAGGAATGTTTCACTGTAAACGCAAAGTACACTGCAGATGCTGTGGTCAAATCAAGATGTACAAACAAGCTGGATGAACTCAGCAGGTCAGGCAGCATCTGTTGAAAGGAGCAGTCAACGTTTCAGGTCAAGACCCTTCGTCAGGACTCACTGTACCTTGTTTGGATTCCTGAGAAGTGAGAAAGGAGGCATCTCACGTAGCTTGCAAGAAACTGTCATTAAAAGGCTGGGGGATTTTTCACTCCTGTGAGTGGGTGCATGTGAGAACAGGCAGGAGGGCATATCAGAAACTAAATGCCACCTTTCCAAGAACAACATTTAAAGAATGCATGTCTATTTGGGCACCAGAAACAGATGAAGTATGTTAGCTATTTTAAAATAGTTAAAGCAAATTAAGAGGTATAGTAACAGCCTTTAATTGAATTTTCAAGGCTCTACTGATCGTCCCAGAACATGTTACCGAAGCCAAAATGGGAATACAGAGAGACTGCAGGGGAACGGGGAGTTAACAAGCAAATCTGGTTGGGAGTACAGCTGCCTCACGGCTGCTTTCTTGAGCGTTTCTGTGAAAGACTTACTTCATTTATGTTGGCAGTTAGTTTGAAGACTTTGAAGGTTTTATTAGAATTTTTATGGGCTTTCCAAACTTCAGAGGCACTCTTCACTCTATACCAATCAGAATGCCCAGAACAGTGGTGATGAGCAGCCATCTGCATGGCAATGTGCAGGGGCGCAGGATGAAGGTCAATGCAGAAAGGGCCAAGTTTGTGCAAACGAGAAGCAGTTGTTAAGCCATCCAGGCCAATTTGTTAAATTAACTTCATCTTTGTATGTAAGCACAGAGACCAACCATATTGGTTGAACTTTAGTCTCATGGAAATTCTATTACCATTTGGAGAATAATGGGTGTCAATAGCCTGAAAGATGACCATCAGATTAATTGATCAATTCACAATTTCCTTTAAAGATCTTTATTTTTAATCTTCTTGATGGGGTATCTAATTATTCCTTTAAACAGAGTGGGCAAATATTGCAAATAGTTCATTTTCATGTAAATGACACACCTCATCAGAAGGCCAGAGGTTTGCCGGAAATTAGGTCTCAAGTTCTCTTTCCAATAATTTAGAAAAACTGCATCTCCAGGAGTTTTCACCAGCAATACCTTTAGTATACTATATGTGGTTCCTTAATATAACTGGGAGTAGTAACAGGGACAAGCTCTGATTAGCTACTAAATGCTCCCAATGGCATGTGTCTCAAATAAACTCTGACAACCAAGTCCAGTCTCTGGCCTTCAAGTGTGGCTTAGCTACTAAGCCTGGCGGAACTGTTTCTACTGACTGGAGAAGAGACAAAGGCAGGTTACTGGTGCCTTAAAACCAGTCACTTTGGGGGCTGATCAGCTGTGGTTGGCAGCTCATCTTGGAGAAGGAATCCTGATCTCAAATCTCCACTGCCTTGTGGCTATACCCACTCATGGGGAAGGCTTTGAGAGTAAACCCTAAGGGAAAGTCCTGGAGCTGGAGTCCCTAAGGCAGTCCTATATTGAACTGAATTCTGACTGGCAACTTCTGCAACACTGATGGTGCCAAACTGTTACATGGAGAGGGGGAGCTTGCTACATGGGCAACAGCCTGCTCTCCATATCGTACTGCCCAGGCTTGCGTACTAGATGACTAGGATGCAATATCCATAGGCGATTCTGACTGACACAGACTTCAGACTCTGTCTGTATGTTCAGGCAGTGGAGGATTTGTGAGTCCAGTCATTCAATTTCTAATCCTGGTCTTGGTTAGCAGCAACAACCTGAGCAAAAGTCCTGTGATTGAACTTCACAGTCAGCCTAAATTTTGTTAATGCAGTCAGGTCCACTTAACATTGTTGTGTTCAATGGCTAGACATTGCTACGTATTCTGCACCACAAAAGATGTATCAAACCAGCAACAAGACGATACATGTTTCATGCGAAACTTCCTGCAACAATGTTGTGTGCAAGTTTCAAGATCTTGTGCATGATACAATTGGCCCTGTGGGCTATTTGAGCACAGAAGTTGATCCTCCACTCATTTTTCCATTGAGGAGTGGGCAGAAGGATTGATATTTCGCATATTTCACCATGAACAAAAAGAGATCATTTTGACCTTCCCTGTTCCCTATGTAATCTCATTCATCCATACATCTCCCTGCAACTATTCTCTGACACATGCCCATGATGATCTTCTCACCTTTCTTCCAGCATTCATGGCGGGGAATCATTGCCCTGTGATGATAGCTCTGTTTCTGATTTATGGATGCTCTGTGCTTGTGACTTTTTCTGTTTTGCTTTCAGGTTTGCAGCATTAACTTGGCTTTTCAATCCACATCTGGTTCTGTTGTTAATTCTGCCTTGGCCCTCCATAGATGCTGCCTGACCTGGCGGGCCTCAGCGCACTCCATTACTTCAAACTAATGCCCAGAGTCCCAGAACTGGAGTACTTTTTTTTCTGCTTATCTTTCATTTACTCTGCTGCTGGAAAATCAGCCCACTTCAACAAGCTCCATCCCCAGCTGACATCAATCATTCCCCTGGTCGCACTCCACCTTAAACATTACCCTTGCCCCCCCACCATCCTCCTCTGCAAACCAATACATACCATTCCACAAATCAAAACTTGTCAAAATGTCGTCAGCTTAAAATTCCAGTGATGCTGCCCTCTCCACAGTGCAATCTGACCTGTTGAGCACCTCCAGAGCCTTTATTTCCATTTCAGATATAACCCCTCTATCATTTTCAGTTAGGTTTTACAAAGGTATAATTATCTATACCTCATATCTCATTACAACATGGATAAAGGTCATTCAGCCCATTGAGTCTATACAAGCTCTCAGGATACTCCCATCAGTGCCATTGCCCAATCTATTTTCCTGTAAGCTGCTCTTTCCACATCTGCATCAACAGTACCCTTTCCCCCAGCTCTCCTGCCACCATCTTCACTGGGTATTTATGGTAATGATGGAGAGGGTCAGGTTTAAATTATATTCAGTCGGAGTCTTCAGGAAAATAGCTTTTAAAAATTTATGCTGTTTTAATAACATTTGCAAATATGTAATTCAGTATTTTCAAGTGTCATCAAAATAGACCTCATTTGCTTACAAGGTCTATATCACACCAGCAAAAAAATCAGTTTTTGCTTTAGGAACATTGTGAGAGAGGGATCAAAGAGATTTGTACATACTTCCTTCTCCCTCAGTGTGTAAGAATGGGAAGGCTTTAATTTGTGGCCGTTCCCCACAGAGCCTTTGCAGGGTCTGCACTTAACTCCAGTTATATTCCTCAGCATGTACTTGTGCATCTTGCAGTGCACCAGTTAGCAGCATTTATTTGCAGACAAGTCCTTGCACTGTAGCAGACCAGAGAGCATCTTGCACTGAGGTGAGGACCTCCCAGCAACGCTTGCTGATTTTCTTTGGGTATGGCCCTCTGAACAACCTGCTAACTACAGAGTCCTGTGTATATACAGCTGTTTGGGATGATGCTTGGCACAGACCTCTATATTCCTCCTTGGATGTTTTTGGAAAATGCACGCTGCAGAATAAGATTGAATGGTTATCTCTCCCCTCACAACAGCCACATCAGAAAAATTGTTTGGTAGTGCTGGGACTCCAATTATGCATGAAGTATCTGACAGGGAAGGACCATCACACCACTGGTCAATCAAGATTCTAGTGTGAAGTGATCTCAGCTCTGCTGTACATGGTGTGGGTGTAGTCTATACTCAATTCCTGGGCAGCAGCAGGTAACTGAGCTGTCTTCCAGCTCATCTGTGGTTCAAATATGGATTACATCTCTCATGATGTGATACCTAAATTGCCAATGACAAGTTTTGTTGGGGTGGAGTAGTGAAACATGTACCCAATGCAGCCTTCATTCTTGTCTCTTGTTGCATGAAACCCTGAGAAATCAAACACCATGCTGAGGGTTTACCTATCCCCTATGTTGGAGGATAGGCCTGGTCACAGTTCCCTGGAATGTTCTACTGTGCTTCTGCCTCATAGAAAAGTCCATGGTAAAACAGAAAAAACAGAAACAATCCAACACATTACAGGATCCTGTAGCAGTTTAACACAATCTGATTACTTACAATCAGGCACAATCAAGTGGCAAAGATCATTCATCAAAATCTTGCTTTAAGATACAAATTCATATTTGAAATCACGCCTTACTATAAATACAAGCCAGATGCAGTTTTAGAGTCAGAATATCACAAATTATATTATAGCTGATCAGTTATTACAGATTGGGCAATCCATAATAACCATCTGGATATAATAATACAGGATAAACAAACAAGAACAACTTACTTAATAGATATAGCCATTCCAAGCACACATGATTTACAGAAATCAATAAGTGAAAAACACCAGAAATATGCTGAATTAAAAGAGGAAATTGAAAGACATTGGAACATGAGCAGGGTATACACTGTCCAAATAGTAATATCTACAGCTGGTGTCATGCCAAAGGCACTACACAATAGCATTAAACAATTAGGGCTACAGAGCAATATCTATGTAAATCTTCAGAAAGCCACAATACTAAACACCACTAGGCTACTCCAGAAGTTCCTAGCAACTGACAGATGAGCATGCTTGACTATGCCTGTACCTCAGGTTTTTCCAGCTTGAGCTGAGAAAAAAAACTACATAAGCAATAAATATCGAGAACATGAGATGTAGATTCCTTGAAAGTGAGTACATAGTTTGTGCAAACATTTCAGAGATGGGATGAGTGAATTTGAGTGAAGTTATCCCCTCTGATTCAAGAGGCCGATGGTTGAGGGGTAATAATTGTTACTGGTGTTGTGAGTTCTGAGCCTCCTCTACCTTCTTCCTTTTGGCAGCAGAGAGAAGAGAGCATGACCTGTTTGGTGGAGGTCTCTGATGATGGATGCTGCCTTCCTGTGATAATGCTCTGTGTACAGCAGATGTGCTCAGTGGTAGAGAGGGCTTTACTCATGATGGACTGGGCTATATCCACTACTTCTTGTAGGATTTTCCATTCAAGGTCATTGGTATTTCCATACCAGGCTGTGATGTGGCCAGTCAATATACTCTCCACCACACAGTTATAGAAATTTGTCAAAGTTTTAGAAATCATGCTGAATTGTCACAAACTTCTAAGAAAGTAGAGGCTCTGCCCTGCTTTCCTCTTAATTGCTCATGGATCTCTGGTTTCCTCCTCCTGAAATCAATAATCAGCTCCTTGGTCTTGCTGACATTTGAGTAAGAGTTTGTTATGGCACGTCTCTGCCAGATTTTCAGTCTCCCTGTTATATGCCAATGCATCGTCATCTTGATTTGGCTTATGGCAGTGGTGTCATCAGCAAATTTCAATATGGCTTTGGAGCTGTGCTTAGCCACACGGGCATAAGTTTAAATTGAGTGGCGCAGGAGACTAACAGCCTTGTGGTGCATCTGTCCTCATGGAGAAGTGGAGAGTGCAAAAGCTACAGAGGAAGTGCAGCGTAGCTCAGCAAAGAAGTGTAAGATCATAATGAAGTAGACTGTGAGGTCAAGAGTCCATCTTATAATACGTGGTCCATTCAAGTGTCTGATAATAGTGTGAAAGAAGCTGTTCTGGTGTCTGGTTTTATGCAGTTTTGGGCATTTGTATCTTCTGTTTAGTGGGAGAGGGAAGAAGAGAGGACATCTGGGGTAGTAGGGTATTTGATCATAGTGATTGTTTTACTATAGTAGTACTATAGAGAGGTGCAGACAGAATCTATAAAGGGGAGTCTGTTGTTTGTGATATGCTGAGCTGTGTCCACAATGCTCTGAGGTTTCTTGCGGTCACATTATGGATTCAGATTGAGTGCATTCTATGGTGCATTCATAAAAATTGGTAAGGGACAAAAGGGACATGCTAAATCTCTTTTTGCTCCCTGAGTAAGTAGAGGCATTGGTGAGCTTTCTTGCCCAAGACATCAACGTGGTTGGACCTGGACAGGTTATTGACAATGTTGACTCTCAGGAACGTGAGCTCTTGACCATCTATCACCATTAATGCTGACAGGAACTTGTGCACCACTCCACTTAAACAACCAGCTTTCTTGTTTCATTGACACTAACGGAAAGGTTGTTGTCATGACACCATGCAACTAAGCCCTTTATCTGTTCTGTGTACTCTGACTCACGGGTATTTATGAAACGATCCACTATGGTGACACCATCTGCAAACTTGTAGATGGAGTTAGAGGAGAATCTTGCCATGAGTGTATAAGCAGAAGAGAAGGGGACTGAGGATGCAACCTTGTGGAACCCCAGTGTTTAGAATAATCATGGTGGAGATGATGCTGTCTATCCTTACTGATAATGGTCTGCTGATTAGGAAGTCAAGAATCTAGTTACAGAGGATGGCATCAACTTCCAGAGTCTGAAGGTTGCTGATCAGTTTCTTGTTATGGCAATTGACCATAACTTTTTTTCTGTAATTTTGTTCAATTCTTTTTCCAAGCTTCCAGTATGTGACTGCTGATGAGATTGGTGGGGGGAATTACCAAAGGTATTCCATAAGAAGAAAAGATGGCAGAGCCTTCTACTAAAAAAGCAGTTGATATTAACGATCGGATGGAGTGTTCTTAGTGTTGTCTCCCAGTGCAGTCAGACTGATCTTTTCTATTTATTCTGTCTTTGCTTTGCCTAAAATTCAGGGTTCTCCCTGTAACCTCACAGAGCAAGGGGCAACACCATAAACAATAAATAGTGAACATAAAATAAGTTGCAAGTAAAGGGGTTGAGCATTTAAAATGAGGATGCATGGAAATTTCTTTTAGCAGAGGGCTATCAACATTCCTCTCAGTAGAGTGTAAGTGGAGCTGAAACTGTACAGCTCAGAAAAGCCTCGGAGGGCTTCTTGGTGGATCTGAACTCCCCAACACATTCCTTACCCCTCACCTTTTCTATTTATTCTGTCTTTGCTTTGCCTAAAATTCAGGGTTCTCCCTGTAACCTCACAGAGCAAGGGGCAACACCATAAACAATAAATAGTGAACATAAAATAAGTTGCAAGTAAAGGGGTTGAGCATTTAAAATGAGGATGCATGGAAATTTCTTTTAGCAGAGGGCTATCAACATTCCTCTCAGTAGAGTGTAAGTCTGGAGTTCTCTGCCTCTGAGAATCGTGAAAGCTAGATCATGGAGGTGCTTAAGGACAGGTAGATAGGTTGGAAGACTGGAAAGTTTAGGGCAACGGAGAATTGGTGCAGAGGAGGAATCAATGCCAGTGTGTAGATTAGGAGTCCTGCTCCTTTCTTCTCTTGGGTTCTGCTGATCTCATCATTTTCCTCCTCCTAACAAGACGTACTTACGTTTTGTGTTTCTC
The DNA here is from genome assembly GCF_048418815.1 of Hemitrygon akajei. NCBI lineage: Eukaryota > Metazoa > Chordata > Chondrichthyes > Myliobatiformes > Dasyatidae > Hemitrygon > Hemitrygon akajei. The sequence continues at coordinate 71,038,447 of NC_133135.1, read as the reverse complement.
TGTGATCAGCTGGATGCAGTAACAATGAAACTACATGTTTGCACAGTAGATCTCAGATTGCTGTAAACACCTGCACGTAGCTGGTGCAGAGCTAGAGTTGTGATGGAAGTAAAACTGAAGTGAAAGAAAGATGTGGGATAAACAACCCAAAGTGAGCTAAGAATCTTAGGGTTATGTACCAAAAAAAGGGCAGTGATTCATTGAAACTGTTCGGATAACACTACCCACAAAATGCCAAATTATTACTGTAAAATGTGCTTATCTGCAAAAGTGCTGTCATCCAGCGTTGCATTGAATGAAAGTTGACTCCCGCTAGCTCAAACTCAGCTAGGGTTACATTCTACGAGGTTCCTCTCTAAGTATAAAGTGTTGTGGGCAGCTCATATGGCTGGTTTTGATGTGGAAAGAGAAAGTTGAGCAGAAGCTGCAGGAAGTTGCTTTAGACAATTCTGGCCAATCCCGTTTAATGGCTTGCAACATACAACAGAGTGAAAGGTAGACACTCTGGCCCAGCTTCTTTTGTTGTTGATTAGCACCACGTCAATGATCAGGCACACAGCATAACATATGCAAATACGCTTTGGATTGAGCACTGTTTAAACCTTCTGAACCTTGTCATTTTCCTTTCCATTTGTGCCCTTGACCTCACAATCTACCTTGTTATGATCTTGCATTTTACCTGCACTGCCCTTTCTCTGTTACTGTTACACTTCATTCAGCATTGTTATTGCTTTACCTTGTTCTACCTCAATGCACTGTGAAGTGATCTGCTCTGTATGAGCAGTATGCAGGACAAACTTTTCACTGTACCTTGATAATGTTTAAGATCAAGTTCATGTTCACAGTTGTTCAACTGTACACCTGTATACAGCTAAACGAGAATGTTCCTCTGAACTAAGATGCAGTACATGCAATAATATTAACAGATAATAAGAATATTCTGCAGATGTTTAAGCTGACATAAAGTGCATATACAATGTGTAGTTAAATATGCAACAATATAATGCTACTGGCGCTGTCATAGATAATTTGTACTGGTTGGTAACAGGGTGTTCAGAAGTCTCACAGCCTGGGGGAAGAAGCTGTTACCCAGCCTAACAGTCCTTGATCGTATACTGCGGTGCCTTCTGCCTGAAAGTAGGAGGTCAAAGATTTTGTGGGACTGATGGGGAGACGTAACCTTCCCCCCCCCCCCCCCCCCATCCATCCAGTGACACTAATAAAACAATTTCAAATCCAACTCATTATCTTGTGTCAAAACATATCCTGTTTCAAAGTTACAGTTGTAAAACCATTAACTTTGGTGGGCACTCCTAACGACTTTGTAAAATGTACGTAGCTTAAATCCACATCACAGTTTAATCCTTTATAATTTGTCTAGTGAAATCAAAATGCAGAGTAAACATTAGACAGCAACAGTGAAACTGAGGCTGAGCTTGATGATTTGTTTATGAACGTAGCAGTTCTGAGAACAATGACCATCTGCCGCGTTGTGGAACTGTACTCTGACAAACACTCTGATGTCGAGCCACATTTCACTGGCTTGTGGTTTGAACTGGAGATCCAGGCTTAGTCTCAACACACTGCTGCTGCTCCTTAAGTGATGGATAAGCGTTAGAGTGATAGAGGTGGTTTGAGCATCTGCTCCTTGAAATGAGCAAGAGCTGATCTATTCATCTTGAACTTTAGATCAAGAGATTGACATCTGCAGTGCCATGAAAAAGCCAGTTCCTCGACATTATCTGGCACTCTAAGTGTATGGCTGTGTCAGGTACTTAGTAATACCAGTATTAAAAGTAGCATGCAATATTAGAATGTTACACCCTATGCCGAGTCATTAAACAACTAGGCTTAATTTTTTTATTTGATCAGGAGCCTTTGCTCTCCTCTGATTCTCAACCACTGGCAGTGAGAGGGCCTACTAAATGAAAACCTGGACCTGCCAGTCATGAGCCAGGTTACAACTGGCACATGCAAACTCACAAATCCATGGGCCAGCTTGAGGTTTATTTACTTAGAGCAGGGGTTCCCAACCATTATCATGGTATGGACCCTTACCATTAGCCAAGGGGGTCAGTGGACCCCAGGCTGGGAACCCCTGATTTAGAGATACAGTGCAGAACACACCCTTCCGGCCCAAGAAGCTACAACGTACAACAACCCACCTTTTTAATACTAGCCTAATTATAGGACAATTTACAACAACCAATTAACTTACTAACCTGTACGTCTTTAGACTGCGGGGGAAACCGGAGCACTTGGAGGAAACCCATGTGGTCACGGGGAGAACGTACAAAGTCTTCACAGAAGATACTGGTATTGAACTCTGGAATGCCCTGAGCTCTAATAGTGTTGCGCTAACTGCTATGCCCTCAAGACAGATGTGATTGGTTGTGCTGAATAACCAGTTCTCATATCATGGTAACCAGGCAGCAATACCCTGCCACCCATCACCACCATTTTGATATGTGCAAAGATTACACTGGGCAGTTGCTCTGCAGAAGCCTACTCACCTATTTCATTCACATGTTTGAAATGTGAATTGTTGGCCGAGATCTTTAAGTTGGCCATAGTCCTAACTGCCATTTCTGGGTTTACAGTCTGTCTAAAGCTGACTACCCTGATCTCACTTTCAACAGTTTGAGTTCCCATCTTTCATTCATGGCCAAGGAGAGTTCCTCTACAGGCTGTATGACACCAGCCTGAAGCTGCCAATAGACGATAGACAATCGGTGCAGAAGTAGGCCATTTGGCCTTTTAAGCCAACACTGCCATTCAATGTGATCATGGCTGATCATCCACAATCAGTACCCCGTTCCTGCCTTCTCCCCATATCCTTTGACTCTGTTATCTTTAAGAGCTCTATCTAACTCTTTCTTGAAAGCATCCAGAGAATTGGCCTCCACTGCCTTCTGAGGCAGAGCATTCCATAGATCCACAACTCTCCAGGTGAAAAAGTTTCACCCTGTCCTGCCCTTTCCTCCTTCCAGAGATCTGGCCTCCCATCATCTTCAGAGTAATACACTCAGTGGCCACTGTACTAGGTACACCTGTACATCCACTCATTAATACAAATGTCTAATCAGCCAATTATCTTGTAGCATCTCAATGCATAAAAGCATGCAGACATGATCGAGAGGTTCAGTTGTTATTCAGACCAAAAATCAGAATGGGGCAAAAATGTGATCTAAGTGATTTTGACCATGGTGCCAGAAGGGGTGGTTTGAGTACCTCAGAAACTGCTGAGCCGCTGAGATTTACTTGCACAGCAGTCTCTAGCGTTTATAAACAATGGTTTGAGAAGCAAAGGAGCATCCCGTGAACGGTGTTCTGTGAGCAAATTATCTTGTTAATAAGAGGTCAGAGGAGAATGGCCAGACTGGTTCTGACAGGAGGTGGCAGTAACTCAGATAACCATGTGTTACAACAGTGGCGAGCTAAAGAGTATCTCTGAAAGCACAACTCATCGAACCTTGATGTTGATGGGCTGCAGAAGCAGAAGACCATGATCATAGACTCAGTGGCCATTTTAATAGGTACAGGAGGCACCTAATAAAGTGGCCACTGAGGGTAAATATTAGAAGATGACTTTGGGCAGCGATATCTTACCCGGCTGACATTGATCAATCCTTTTGTAGCCCATAATTTTGTGGATTTGGAAAACAGAAACGCACCTCTCCTACCTTGAGCTGCATTATTAACGGAACATAAGAACAAGGGAAAATAAGAGTGCAGTAGGTCACTTGCTCCTTCAACCCAGCCCCAGCATTCAAAATGATCATGGCTGCTCCGCCCGGACTCATCGCCTCTTCTGTGCCTGTACGCCTTTGCCCTCAATTCCTTTATCTTTCAGGTAATTATTGACCTTCTCTTTAAATAGCCTGCAATTATCAAACCTCCACAGCTCTCTCTGGGGTAAGCAATTCCAGAGATTCACCACCTTTATTTTGAAACCATGTCTCCTCGTTCAAGGTTCTACCATGTGGAAACGTCTCAACTTCTGCACTGTCGTTCCCCACTCAGGATCTCATATGTTTCAAAAAGATTCATTCTTTTTGCCTTCCAAAGCATATGGATCTAATTTATTTAGCTACCTGTGAAGCAAAGGGGTGAATCTTAAATTTCTGGCAAGCTGTAAACGGAATGAACTGCCATACACGCTTGCAGCCACTTGAATAAAGCCATTACATTGATATATTATTTCTGCATTTTGTCATTGATTAGGCAAATAGGTGTGATGATGGTGATTAAGGCTCATTTTCATCTCCACTGTGTAAAGGCACATGGCAAGCAGGGTCTTCAATGATTACAGAATGTGAGCAACGGGACAGGAGGCTTGCCAAGGCTGTCGCTTGATTCCCCACCTGATAGGCAAATCTTTCCTAGACTGGCAGCAGGGTGAAGTCTGCCAGGTGTGGTGTGCAGGTTGCTCTCGAAGGCTTGAGAAGGGATAGTGCCTCCACACCCACCCCTCCCCACCCTCCACAACCCCACTGCCACCAAACCTACATCTGGACTTTGCTGGATGTGGAAAAATGAAGATAGCTGCAGTTATTGCAATTTACCTAGAATTTCAGAAAAGAAAGATTTTTAAGGGACCTGAGGGGGCAACCTTTTCTCACAGTAGGTGCTGGGAATATGGAACGAGCTGCCAGAGGAAGTGGTAGAGGAGTGTACAGCATGCACAAGTAGAGGAAGGTTTCAGAAGGATATAGGCCAAACTCAGGCAAATGGATATAGGTTAGCTGGACAGATAGACAGCTTGGTAGGCATGGATGAGTTGGGCTGAAGGGCCTGTTCTGCGCTGTATAACTCTATGACTCCTCCTGCACATCACCCTCTAGGTGACTCAGGTAGGAGAAGCAAGAGTAGAATGATGCCACAGACCCGTGCCGTGATGGCTGTTCCCATGGACGACCTCCAAGGAACGTCAGGCACAGCAACCGCGCTGACCTACTGCAGAGTGCAGGTGTGAACTTGCCCAATGTGCTCCAGCCATGGCTGCACTGATCAGCATCAAAACACTCAGCACGTTGTTAGTAGAGTGCCAGGGGGGATTTGCAAAGGGTTGTACTGTCAGCAGGAGTGGTAGAGAGAGAGAATTTATCATCTGCATGTATGAATGGTGGACTGATGAAGTTTATGTGGTCATATTGAGGGCACCCCATGCAGTAGCAGCCACAGTTTGTCTTTCTTTGTCGACACAATTTCCTTCACCTTATGTTGCTTCTCATCTGAAATTCACAGATATATAATTCAGTACAATTAAGTGTTTTTCTTTGGGCCATTGTTTGGATATCACAATTTTTCGTACCTTGATTTGTTGCCCTTATTTTTATGATCCTTTTTGTGTGTCCCTTGTTTTGGTGCCCCTGTTTGTCTCTTACTGCTTGGATGCCTTTCTTTGTGGAACTAATATTGGATTTCATGGTCTAGGCGTCCAAATTGGGTGTTGCTATCTGTGTGTCCCTGCTTGAAAATGCAGGATTCAATACTCCAATATGTGTATTCCTTTTTAGGGAATTCCTCTTTGAATGCCTTTGTTGAGCATGCTTGGGTGTTTGTTCCATTTTAGCTGCTGATGTTTGGCTGATTCGGTTTTTTGTAGTCTTTTCCTAAGACTCTCTTTTGGCTGCATGGCCTAGTCCTTCTCTTTACGTACTCCTGTTTGGATGTTCTTATGTGCACACCTGCTTCTATGTCTCCGTTTGGTGTTCTTGGCTAGATGTATCCAGCTAGCACCCTGTTTCTGGAACCCACAGCTTTCCCTTCACCACCTCTTCCCTCCTTTCATATCAGGTCTTGGTTCCTTCTGACTTTCGCCTCTCCTCTAATGGTTCCCATGATCACAAACACTGATTCTGCAAACGTCAAAGTCTTGAGCAACACACACAAAATGCTGGAGAAACTCAGCAAGTCAGGCAGCATCTATGAATGGGAATAAACAGTCAATATTTTGGGCAGAGACCCTTCATCAGAACCCTTATTACTTACTAACACAGGTGGCCATTGTGTTCCTACTATATCCACTTCCACCCTTCTCATTCTCCACCTGGCTCCATTTTCCTAATTTTTATGATCTTCCTCATCTAACATGCCCCCAACTCCAGTTCATCCCCTTCTCTACCTGGCTCCAGCTACCATTATCCTTTGACATCCCTTCTCCATTAGTTCACTAATAATTTTTCCTCTCTCTCTCGCCACTCTCTGTCACCTCTTTTTACTTTCTTCTTCCCTACTCTGCTCGGTTCCGATGCCGAGTTTCGACCTGAGATATAAACGTTTCTCCCCCTCACACAAATGCTGCTTTACGCACCAGTTCTCTAGTAGGTCATTTGTTTCTCCATATTTTAGCATCTGTAGTCTCTTGTGTCTCCTGTTTGAAGTCGCCCCTTGAGTGCCACTCTTCAGATGCCCCAGCCTGGGAGTCATTCCTTTGCCAACCCTGTATACAATTATTTAATTGTGTACCTCTTCTCATACATCCTTGCTTTGGCGTCCTTGCTATTGAAGTTCCTCTTTAGGCATGCCTGTTTAAATATCCCTCTTTGGAGATCCCTTTTGATACCTCTGTTTGGGTAATCTATATATGTGTGCTCTTAGTTGGGTACTGATGGTTGAATCCACTTGGGAGCTTCTTTTGAGATATCTTTGTTTGGCTGCCCCTGTTCAGAAGCCCTTTTCAGTGCCCCTGTTCAGAAGCCTTTTTCAGTGCCCCTGTTTGGGCGTGCCCTGCTCAGGGGGCTCTCTCTCTTGCGATCCTGTTTAGAAGCCCTGTTCTTGGGTCTCTGTGTCAATGTCTCTCTTTGCATGTTTCTGTTAAGATGTTCCTGTTGTGGGTCCCTGCTTTATGTTTATATATGATTTCCCTCATTTGAACGTTTTTGTTTTGGCTCCTCCTATTTCAATGTACTTGTTTGGGTAACTCTCTTTGGTGCCTCTGAATAAAGTTACTGTTTTGTAAACCTGTTTTGATCCTTTGTTTAGATGTCTCTGTTCGACTGTTACTATATTTGAATAGGTTCCAGCTAAGGCACTTTGCTCTTTAACTTTTGTTCTGCTTATTTGCATTCCAAACAATTTGATTTCCTTCCAGCCCTATTTTCATCCTTGAATGTTGGAGGGTCATTTATCAGATGCATGTTCAAACATCCCTCACAGATTGCCCTCTGATGTTCTTACCTGTTGCCCAAGCCTGTTGATTCACATGTCAACATTATTTTAAATCCGTGTTCCTTTTTGTTTAAACTTCCGGGGTCCCCCTCCCTTCTGAGGCCATGCTTGTAAATGACATCTGCAGCTTATCAAATTCCAAGACGCAGTTGTGTGACTTGTTACATGATTTGCAGTAAAGCTATTTTTTTGAGAAATATTGATGTTTATCCTCACGGGCTACAAAGAGGCACTCCAGGCAGTCATCTTGGGCAGAGCATCAGAAACTGAATTAGCAGATTGAAATAGCCCTATTTGTCCAGTGCACCAGGTGTGATTTTACTTGGAACAGGAAAAGGGGTAAATGGGTAAATCCCCTGAGATTTTGCAGTTACTCATTTGGTGGAATTCCCCTTTAACCAGAGAACGTCTCTCAGTTATGGTAAAAAGTCTACATAGCTTCTTAAAATGATAAAAAAAACCTGACAGAAAGTGACTGCACTTCAAAAGTGCAACATTCAGGTGTTGCGAAAGGGCAGCATATAAATCCAAACTCATTTCTTCTTTCCCTCTTTGAGAGTGATCATTTAACATGTATCATAGCTACGTGAAATTCTACAGATGCTGGGAAACCAGGGCAACACTCACAAAATGCTGGAGGAGCTCAGCAGGTCTGGCAGTATCTATGGAAATGAATAAACAATGTTTTAGGCCGAAACCCTTCTTCAGGACGGGAAAGGAAGGGTGAAGATGCCAAAATAAGAAGGTAGGAGTCGGGGAAAGAGGAGTGCTGGATGGTGATAGGTGAAGTAATAAAGGTACAGGGCTAACGAGGCCGGAAACTGATAGGAGTGGAAAGTGGACCATAGGAGAAAGGGAAGGAGGAGGTGGCAAAGAGGGATGTGATAGTCAGGTGAGAAGAGGTAAGAGGCCAGAGTGGGGAATGGAAGAAGAAGGGAGAGGGAGGGGATTTTTTTTTGTCAGAAGGAGCCATCAGGTTGGAGGCTACCCAGACGCACATATCATAGCTGCCAAATGAAATATTGTTTTGGCCTGTCGAGAACTGCTTGAAATGTTTTGCTTTGGCCAAGTGTAGGAAAGTACCCAAGCTTTAAAACAGGTCTTTTTTTCATTTGAACCCAGAGATGAAAAATTGAGATAAAGAGCAATGGATTTTTGAAATGTTTGTTTTCAGCTTCCTGGCTGAAGTCACCCTTTCAAACTAAATAAATAAGGAAATGAAAGGAAACAAAAGGTAAACATGGGAACTACAGGAAGGGGTTTGGATTATAATTGCCTATTCTTAGCCAGTTGTACCATTGGTATTATACTCTACATACAATAGATTCTATAATTCAGGATGTGATTAATTCTACTTATATGGTTAACAAGACTGTTATCTATAATGCCTCTTGTTTATTGCTATTCGCTGTAATACATTTATATTTATATCTGCACCCCGAATTTTGTCGAAACAAACAGCTCCACTGCAATCGGTTGTATACTGTGGTGTTTTACTGCACTGATAAAAAACGTACCTGTAGGTTTAGTCTTTACTTGTTTTCAGTGTAATGCAGATTCTGCCATTTGCAATTTAATTTGATTTTCAAATATTATTGGAAATTATCTTTTCCAGCATTAATTTTAATATTTTCCAATGACATTAGGTAGTCTTCAGTCTCAACACAGTATCAAAACAACATTAATGAAATGGCACAATATTAATAATATAGCAGTAGTGTAGCCTATATCCTAAGTTACAGGAGGCATATAGTTGAGTGACTGTTGAGTCAGGTCAAGTCAAGTCACTTTTTATTTTCATATTGACTATAACTGCTGGTACAGTACACAGTAAAAACGAGACGACATTTTTCAGGACCACGGTGCTACATTAAGCAATACAAAAACTACACTGAACTACGTAAAACAACACAAAAACTCCACTAAACTACAGACCTACCCAGGACTGCATAAAGTGCACAAAACAGTGCAGGAGAGGGCAAGGGATTAGACAGGCTGTGCAGTATACCCCTGTGGCCATTCCCCTCAATAATAAGTAAACAGTTTTGGATAATGTTGCGGTCATTCTTGTAGATCATCAGGCACAGAGTTTGGCTCTGTAGCTCATAAAGAAAGAGGGGAGAAAGTGAGTGCAGTAATGATAAGGGAGTAGTGCAGCAGTAACACTGGTGGGAAAATTGAAAGAGGAGATGAATACAGGATTGAAGGTGTTATATTAGAGTGCACACAGCATAGGAAATAAGGTAGACAATCTTGTAACACAGTTAGAAATTGACAGGTATGATGTTGTGGGCATCACTGAGTTGTGGCTGAAAGAAGATCATAGTTCGGAGCTTAACATCCAAGGACACAGACTGCAAGTAGGCGGGGGTGTGGGGGGGGGGGGTGAGATGGCTTCGTTGGATAAAATGAAATCAAATCCTTGGAAGGAGGTGACATAGGGCCGGAAGATGTGGAATTCCTGTAGGTAGAGTTAAGAAACTGCAGGGGGGAAAAGACCCTGATCTAAGTTATATACAGACCTCCAAACAGGATGTAGGGTATAAATGACAATGGGAGATAGAAAAGACTTGTAAAATGGGAATGTTACAATAGTCATGGGGAGTGGATTTCAATATACAGGTAGATTGGGAAAATCCAATATTACAAGAGAGGGAATTAGTAGAATGCTTACGAGATGGTTTTTTAGAGCAGCTTGTGTTTGAGCCCACTAAGGAAAAGGCAGTTCTGGACTGGGTGTTGTGTAATGAACCAGCTTTGATTAGGGAACTTAAGGTAAAGGAAACATTAGGAGTTAGTAATCATAATGTGATAGAATTCATCCTGCAGTTTGAGAGAAAGAAGCTAAAGTCAGATGTATCACTATTATAGTGGAGTAAAGGGAATTACAGAGGCATGAGAGATAGAACATAGAACATAGAATAGTACAGCACATTACAGGCCCTTCGGCCCACAATGTTGTGCCGACCCTCAAACCCTGCCTCCCATATAACCCCCCACCTTAAATAAAGATGCTGGAGTTCTTTATTAAGCATGAGGTTTCAGGGTACTTGGAGGTATATGATATGGTTTTATGGAGTTTTGCTTTGTAGAGTGTCATGATGACAAGCCCTGGTACAAAATAAATATTTCCCTCACTTCCTCATAACAGAAAGGTGGCATTACGTCAAAGAGTGTCGGTGTATTGAGGGCTCTGGTGAGTACTTATTTAAATTTTCATGCATATGAGGAGTTATTTGAGAACTAAATTTTTTTTAAACAATTTAAGGTTGCTAGGGTTCCATATGAGTGGAAATCTGGAACAAGTGTTTCAAATATTCTTAAGTGTTTCCAGCATTTGTCAGCTTTTGTTTTTGGACAAACTAAGTCACTTTGGTGACATGGACAGGATTATCTAAAAGTTACGGGATCCCTTGATTTGTCTCCAGAAAAAAAACCTTAATATTTAACACACAGGAACCTAGAAACTCTTATTTCCAATACCCCAGTCATAGCTCAGGTGGCCTCAGCCAAAAAATTCGACCCAATCCAGAGATAAGCACAAGAATCCAATCTGACATTCCCAGAGGGAGTCATGAACCTTATGATCAATCAGGTGAGACATTAAATAAGGGCTCTTCCTTTGCTGTGTCAGTCAGACGAAAAAGAACGATCCCTCAGCTCTAATTCAACGACCACAGAAGTAATTACTGCATTATCACCAATATCTACCCTTCAATCAACGTCATCAGTCCAAATGACCTCATTGTGTTCTCCTCCTTGCAGTTTTTGGGGAATCTGGCTGATTGCATATCAATTGCTTCATTTTCTACAAAATAAACGACAATTACTTAGCAGTCTGAAAAGCCGTTTGGATAGGCTGAGTTTATGAAAGGCACCATATAAATGGCATTTAAAGTCAGCACCTCACACAGAGGTCCTGTGAGTTTATGATGCAGCCAAAATTTTATCGGCAGAACTACAGACAGAGACAGTGTAGGTTAATTAGGATTTGAGGCACTGACCCCATGGTATATTGGACAGGATCTGAGAAGGAGGCCCAATGGGTTTAAGGATAGAGTCTGAGGTGGAAACCCTGTAAATTTACAGGTAGAGCCACAGGTAAGATGTCCTACTTCAACTTAGTCAGGTCTGTGGACAGACCCAACCACAGACTTCTGTTACAGACACATTGCGCTAAGTCGCTTATTGCGAACCAATGATTCAAGGATGCTCTCAAAGTCCCCTCAAATAAATGCAACACCCCTGCTGATTACTGGGAATCGGTGGCTAGTGATTTTATTTATGAAACCCAGGAGCTGCTCTCGCTCAACCTGGCATGCCTCTATATCTGGCAAAAAAAATCTGTCTTTCTTAAGTTACTGAGTTACTCAATGTTCAGGAACCAAGGATGTGGAAGGAAAGAAATTTTTGCTTTTAGACTATAGTCACTGGTCCAAAAGTGCTCCTCCACTGACACTTCAGCCACTTACCCCTTGTTATTTCCCAATAAGAACACAAATGTTGTCCCTTCTCTACAGGAGCTATCTATGTCATACTTGAGAAGACATTCCTGGATGCACTTAACCTAACATTGCAACGTTGGCTTGTCAGAAGGAGTGAGAAGGTGGGAGAGGAAGATTTTTTTTCAGATTGGAAGCCTGTGATTGGCAACATGATTCAGGGATCCATGCTAGGTCCTCTGTTATGAACAACTTGGAGGAAAATGTAGTTAGCACGTTTGGTGATAACATCAAAACTGATGGTGTGTTGGGCAGTGAAGCAGGTTATCTAAGATTATAACAGGTTCTAGATCTAGCTAGGAAAGTGTGCCAAAGAATGGCATATAGAACTTAACTCAGTCATATACAAACTGTTGCATTCTGGTCAGTTAAGCTAGAGGAAGACATATACAGTAAATAGGCAATCCCTGGTGAGTGCTATAGAACAGAGAGACCTAGGGTACAGGTACTTGATAACATAAAGTAGACAGTACAGTGAAGAAGGAATTGACATGCTTGTCTTCATTGGTCACTGCATCAAATTCAAGTGTTGGGACTATAATCTGGGAAGCACTGCTTGAAGGGTTGCAGGAAACAGAATCAATCAAGGCAGTCTGAAGGATTTGGAGGGAGAGTTGAGGAAAGGCATTCATTAGTCTCGTGAGACCATGGATTTGCGCCTTGGAAGGTTTCCAGGGCGCAGGCCTGGGCAGGGTTGTATGGGAGACCGGCAGTTGCTCAAGCTGCAAGCCTTCCCTTCTCCACGCCACCAATGTTGTCCAAGGGAAGGGCACTAGGACCCATTCAGCTTGGCACCGATGTCATCGCAGAACAATGTGTTGTTAAGTGAACTTACTCAAGGACACAATATGCTGCCTCAGCTGAGGCTCGAACCAGTGACCTTCAGATCACTAGACCGATGCCTTATCCACTAGGCCAACAGATTGGATTTCTTTACAAGAGCTAGCATGGTCAAGATAGGCTGAATGGCTTCCTAATATGCTGCAACAATTCTACAGCTCAACTGTATAAACAGAAAATACTTATTAGTAAAATACAATAATTTAAAATTATAGTTCAACAATAAAATATTTGATAATTAATCTATACTTTATTTGTTGAATTCAATCTAAGCATCATTGAATAGGATGTTACAAAAATCTGATTTTAATCTTTGGTAGGTTTCCCTATTATGTCTAATGGTACATAATCTACTTTACTCCAAAAAGCATGAAGGATGTTACTCAATTTTCTCTTGCCACACTGTAATTATTTTGTAGCTGATTGAATTATTTCATTTCTAAACTGTTATGAAGAAATACAACTCATAATGATTATAATCAGCACTGTGTTTATAATTTTTAATTTCTTGTTGTATAATAGATGTTTGATCCCAAAATATTGGAATTACAAAGGGATTTCAGATTGATAATGGGAGGGGATGGTTTATGAAGTGTTCATTGTTTCTTTTGTCCTGCCATTAAACATCACTGTTCCCAGTCATGTGTAATGTGATATGATATGATTTTTTTGCCACATATGAGGCCTTGGCACCTTACGTTTGCAAAGGCAGTGGAGTGTGCAAAGGTACAGCTGGCACAGTCCTTTGGAGATTATCTGATAGTCTGTGGCATTTTTTTCTGTTCTGTAAAGAGCACACTAAAATAACAAAGCATTGTTGAACAATCATAGGAAGTGACAGAAGGGGGCCAGGCATGACTGTCGGCACTGGCAACACAGAGGCATTGGCCATTTTGATTCCAATGTCTGTGAACGTACAGGGTTACTCTGACTTCCCTTTATACTGAGATTAAAGATGCTGTGCATTGGGGACCCAGGGTTGACTAACTCTACCGTGAGACCATAACATATATGAGCAGAATTATGCTATTCGGCCCATTGAGTCTGCTCCACCATTCTATCATGGCTGATTTAGTATTCCCCTCATCCCCATTCTCCCGCCTTCTCCCCATAACCTTTGATGACCTGACTAATCAAGAACCTATCAATCTCTGCTTTAAATATATCCAATGACCTGGCTTCCATAGCCATCTGCAGCAATGACTTCCACAAGTTCACCACCCCCTTGTGAAAGAAATTCTGCCCATTTCTGTTCTAAATGGACATCCCTGTATTCTGAGGCTGTGCCTCTGTCCCTGGACTCACCCATGAGAGGAAATGTCCTCTTCTCATCCACTCTATCTCAGCCTTTCAATGTTTGATAGGTTTCAATGCGATCACACTCCCCCCACCCCATTCTTCTAAGCTCCAGCGAGTATAGGCCCAGTACCATCAAACACTCCTCATAAGTATGTTAACACTTTTATTCCTGGATTCATTCCCGTGAACATCCTCTGGATGCTTTCCAATGCCAGCACATCTTTTCTTAGATAAGGGGCCCAATACTTGTCACAATACTCCAAATGTGGTCTGATCAATGTCTTATGAAGCCTCAGTATTACATCCTTGGTCTTTTATTCTGATTCTCTAAAAATAAATGCTAATATTGTATTTCTCTTCCTTATTAGCAACTTAATCTGGAAGATAACCTTTAGGGAATCCTGCACAAGGACTCCCAAGTCCCTTTGCACCTCTGATTCTTGGAATTTTCTCTCTGTTTAAGAAAATAGTCTGTCAATATTCCTTCTACAAAAGTGCATGACCATACAGTTCCCTACACTATATTCCATCTGCCACTTCTTTGACCATTCTTCTAATCTGTCTAAATCCTTGCTTCCTCAACACTACCTGTCCGTGAACCTATCTTTGTAATGTCTACAAACTTGGCAACAAAGCCAACAATTCCATCATTCAAATCTTGAACATATAACAAGAAAGAAGCGGTCCCACATTGATCCGTACAGAACACCACTAATTAATGGCAGTCAACCACAAAAGGCCCCCTCCATTCACACACTTTGCCCCCTGCCATTCAGCCAATCTTTTATCTATGCTGGCATCTCTGCTGTAGCACCATGGGCTCTTATCTTATTACGCAGCCTCATATTCGGTACCTTGTCAAAGACCTTCTGAAGTAAACAACATCCACTGACTCTCCTTTGTTTATTCTGCCTGTTATTTTCTCAAAGGTTTCCAATAAATTTGTCAGACAAGATTTCCCCGCAAGGAGACTATGCTGACTTTGGCTTATGTTATCATGTGCCTCCAAGTACCCTGAATCCTCATCCTTAATAATGGACTCCACTCCAATACCATCAAACCACTGAACTCAGGCTAATTCACCTAGTATTTCCTTTTTTTTTTACCTCTGTTCTTTCTTAAAGTGTGGAGTGACATTTGCAATTTTCCAGCAGTCAAAGCCATTCCAGAATCTAGTGATTCTTGAAAGATCAGCACTAATGCCTCCACAATCTCTTCAGTAACCTCTTTTAGAAGGCTGGGGTGTCATGTAGTTGGTCCAGGTGATTATTCTACTTTCAGACCTATCAACTTCCTGAGCATCTTCTCCATAGTACCAGCAACTATGTGAACCCTCCCACTCCCCCCCACCCCGTTTCCCTGAGCTGTGTATATCTAGGGAATACACACTCCGGTCCCACCAAATCCATTACTCGTGCCTCCTGACAACTCAGGCCCCCTTTGTCACTTGGCTGAGCTCGGCTTCACCCGCAGTTTCTTTAGAGTCGGGCCTCCTGTCATTTTCTAACCGCAAACCTGCCTGTCCACGGCTAGTTCCTTCTATTTCACCTGCCTCAGCTTGAGAAGGGTTGGGAATCTCTTTGTCAATTACTGGGGAATTTGTGAAGGGCAGCATATACCACACCCCCATTTCCTCTTCCTCTGAGTCCATATCACATTCAGGGGTGGGGGTCTGGTCTAGTCCTTTCCACTGCCGATCCTTTGGTTCACCCACGTCACCAGAGTCTCCTTACTAGGTGGAGGGTCTGGGTCAGGCTCTGGGTCAACACATACCTCTTGCCCCAGAGATAGAAGATGGTTCCAATGGAGAACCTTGACAAGCCCATTCCCGTCCTTTGGTTTCGCCTGGAAAACTGTTACATTTGGCGTCTGACTCTTCACTATATAGGGTGTAACCACCCAGCGGTCAGCCAACTTATGTTTCTCAGGTAGCCCCAAATTCTTTATGAGGACTCAGTCTCTAGGCATCAGTTGGGAGAACCTCACCTTTAGATCATACCTCCTCTTATTTCCTTGATTCTGCTTGGTAGCTGAGTCCTCAGCTAGTTCATAAGCCTTTTACAGCTCCCTTCTCATATCAAACACATACTTCAGTTAAGTTTTCTGTTGTAGATCTTCCCCACCAGTCCCAAAACGGAGGTCAATGGGCAGACGTGCTTCATGCTCAAACATCAGATAATACGGCGTACCCAGTAGCATCATTCTGTGTACAGCGGTAGCAGAGGACCAGATGCCCAATATGTTGACACCACCTGTCCTTACTGATCCGAGGTATGAGCATGTCTAGCAATGTCCGATTGAACCTCTGGGGCTGGGGATAAGGTGTAGTCCATGACTCCTCAACCCCATGCATGCTCAGTGACTCATGTATTAATCTACTCTTGAAATCCCATCCCTGATAGCTATTTATCCACCTGGGGAGGCCATAATGAACAAAATACTTCTCCTATAACTCTTTGGCCATGATGGATGCCCTCTGATCCTTTTTAGGGAAGGCTTACTGCCTTCATTCGGGGCCAGTAGAACCGATCTCTGAGCAAGCCATAGGTCTTGTCAACCCGCAAATGACCGGAATCACCGTGAAGTGACTTCAACACAATCCTCTGATACTTCTCAGGCAGAACCAGCTGTGGGGGTGACATGACTCGATATAGAATCTGGCTCTTCAACTCCAATCTGGGCCACTCTCTCCGTAGTAGAGTCACTGCGGAGTGTTTCATCTTGCCCACTTGGGCCATGTCCCCTTTCACAACGGCTGACCAAATGGTACCTATGCACAGGTCATCTCACTGAGTGGTGGCCACTTCCCCGGGACTCAATTCCAGCAACTGCTTAGTCTTCAGGGCAGTCACTTTGCAGTAAGCTTGTGGAATGGCACCATCAGAAGCTCCGAAATGACTTACCACTCGATCCTGCCCTTGCCTTTCCTCTGTCTTCCCCATCGTGTAAAACTGGCACATTGTTTTGACTTAAGGGGCAGGAACACTCTCCATCCCTGTCCAGCCTTTCATGCAAACATCAGGACAAAGCATCGGCATCAATATTCTGACACCCTGGCAGGTATTTCAGGCTGAAGTCATAGGCAGACAACTCCACCAACCACCAATGGCCTGTGGCATCCAATTTTGCTGAGGCCAGGATATAAGTAATGGGTTGTTCTCTATCCTCACCTTGAACTTGGCACCATACAGATACCACTTAGCTTATCCAACACAGCTCATTTCAATGCCAGCAACTCCAACTTGTGTGTGGGGTAATTTTGCTCAGAGGGTGACAGACTCTGACTGACAAACATGACAGGTCTCAACCCTGTGCCCTGACCCTGATACAGAACATCCCTGAAGCCCTCTCTGCTGGCATCCATATGCAGTACATATGGCAATTGGGGGTGTGCAAAAGCACTTCCGTCAGCAGCTCCTTCAACGACTGAAAGGCCTCTTCACATTTCGCATCCCATCTTGCTCCAAAAAGCTCCAAAGGGCTAAGAGAATCTTTACCATCCTCTCCTTTTATCCTCCTTTCTTTATTCCCCAAGTGAGGGTAACTGCACAGAAGCTGATTTAAAGAGTGATTCACTTTCACGTAGCCCTTCATGAACCTCTGATAGTACTCACAGAATACCACAGGGTGTTCACAATCTAGGGCCTTGGCCAT
Organism: Hemitrygon akajei; assembly: GCF_048418815.1. Classification (NCBI taxonomy): domain Eukaryota; kingdom Metazoa; phylum Chordata; class Chondrichthyes; order Myliobatiformes; family Dasyatidae; genus Hemitrygon; species Hemitrygon akajei. The sequence goes on along the minus strand of NC_133135.1, from coordinate 71,020,979 downwards.
GTGGTCACTGCCTCTATCTTAGACAGATCTGTAACTACTCCACCCTGTGAGACTATGTACCCAACATAGTTGACAGATGTCTTGCAGAACTGGCACTTGTTCAGGGAAAGTGTTAATACTCCAGCTTTCAGGCGGCCCAGCACCTTCAGTAGCCTTGCTTCATGTTCCTCCAAGGTGGACCCGAACACTATTAGATCATCCAGGTACACCAACACCTCAAGCAAGTTCATATTCCCCAGTTTTCTCCATGACATGCTGGGAAGTCTCTGGGGCATCCTTTCAAACTGGAAGAATCCCAGTGGGCATACACATGCCATCTTCTCTTCATCAGCCTCAAACTTGGGTATCTAATAATATCCACTCCTCAAGTTCAGCACGCTGTATATAATTAAAGGAATTATATTTATGAATGTAAAGTTAACTAAAGGGTTAGTAAATAAAAGAAAGGCAAAAAACAAAAAGGGCCCATTATAATTAAACAGTCAAATGTGCACAAGTTGAGTTGAGTCCTTCCAAAAGTCATATTCACCAGTCCTAATCGACCTCCGCACCTTGCTCCATTGAATCACGGTCCTCTGCCAGGTTGAATCCTACAACCAGTTCTTTCCACTGCTCTCTCGCTTCATCCCCTGCTGAACAAAAGACCCCAGCTCACACCAACACAAAAAACTCACTCCCCTGATTGGGCGACTCACATTCCAGAGCATCCGTTATCTCTAACCGTAACCCAAACACTGCTTCTACAGAAAGACCATTACGTTAGCAGTGAAACCTTTCTCCAGGGTGTTACATGCTCTTACTTCTGCCCCCAACATTCATGAATGCCTTCCCCAGTAAAGATTGATGCCAAATACTTTTTGAGCTTGTCTATTATTCCTTTGTCCCCAATTGCTAATTCTCCAGCATTTATTTCCAGTGGTCCAATATCCACACTCACTCTCTTTTACTCTTTTATTTATCTGACTCTGTACACTTTTATATATCTGAACTATTTTACTCTTTACACTGGCCCATACTGTCCAGCCCATTCACTATTCAGATCAGATTGAACCTGATTCAACATTCAGGAGTTCCATGGTAAAGAGATCAAAAGCACTCACAAAATCACTGAAAAGAATCCATTCCCTTGTGCTTATGGTAATGTTCAAGTCACTGGGTTCAGATTGTGGAGTTTACTTCCACTAGTGTTCATTGGCTCCGAATCACACTGACTGTACAGTACTATCCACGATAGAAAACCAGCCAATTCTGCAACCAGAAAAATGCATGATATGTGTAATTAGAATCAGCAAGAGACAGAGCTGAAATGGTGGTGCATCACTTAGTACTGCTGCTGCAAATCCCCTCCCCAAACCCGGCTTTAATCCTGGTCCTCCTCTGCTGTGCGTCCTGAGTGGAAGATTGGCATGAGAAGCTGGGGGAGGGGCAGCAGAATTGTGAGAGAGATTGGACAGCAGAGAAACAACAAATGGTATTGATTGAGAACCAACATAGAATCAATGGGCTGAATGGTCTTCTATTTTATAAGTAAATATGAGTGAAAATATATGAAGTATTTGGACAGACTTTAATTGTGAGTGGCACTGAGATTACCATACATTCTTTTCATGCTCTAAGCATAGAATATGTTTAGATTGTTTTTTCTGGAGTGTCAGAGGCTGATGGGTGACCTAATCGAAGTACATAAAATAACGACGGAGTGAGCTAGTGCAGATGGTCAGAGTCTGTTTCTCTAGCCATCATATTGGGGATGTGAGAGGCCTAAAAGTCTCCAGTGATCCCAAACAAGCTAGTCCTCTGCTTGACCAGAATTACTCAGTCGACAAAGGTACCAACCTCCTCCTTGTGAGTTGGTCTCACACACAAGTGTCCTTTATTCTATTCCACACTATACAGTGGGGTTTTCCATACGCATTGCTCCTGCACACTTTACACTGTCCTGCCTTTGCCTTCTACATGGATAAACATGGCTGACTGTCTATTCTGCCATTGGATTAGGTAAGGACTCACAAATGAAGGTCCCTCTATGTGAGAGTTTCTTCAATTTATACCACGAATTGGGTAGAGAGATCTGCACAGAGATATCCCTTGCAAGGAGATTTCTCAAAGTTTAAAGTTCAAAGTAAATTTATTATCAAAGTACATACTGTATATGTCACTATTTACAAGCCTGATATTCATTTTCTTGCAGGCATTCACAGTACATACAAAGAAACACAATAGAATCAATGAAAGACTGCACCCACCAGGACAGACAAACAACAAATGTGCAAAAGATAACAGATTGTGCAAATACAAAATGGAATTAAAAAATAAATATTAATAATAATAATAACTTAATCTGATTACTTACACAGGCACAATCAGATGGCAAGCATTATTCACTAAAATCTTGCTTTAAAATACAAGCTCGTAAAAGACATCATACCTTACTATAAATACAAGCCTAATCTAGTTTTAGAGTCAGAATCCTCTAAATTATACTATGACCATTCTATTACTACAGATAGGACAATCTATAACAACTGTCTGGATATGATATTACAGGATAAATAAGCAAGAACAATCTATTACAGCCATTCCAAGCACAGTTAACATACAGATATCAATGTGAAAAACACCAGAAATATGCTAAATTAAAAGAGGAATTTGAAAGACTATGGAACTTGAACAGGGCATACATTGTCCCAATAGTAATATCTACAACTGGTGCCATCCCAATAGCATTAAGCAATGGTGTTATCACATTAGCATTAAACAATTAGGCCTACACAACAAAATTTATTTCAATATTCAGAAAGCCACAATACTAAACACCACTAGAATAATCTGAAAGTTCTGAGCAATTAAGAAATGAGTATCCTTGGCTATGCCTGGGTTTTACCAGCTTGAGTTGAGAAAAAAAATCATAATAATAATAATAAGTAAAGAAGCAACAAATATCAAAAACATGAGATAAAGAGTCATTGAAAGTGAATCCATTGGGTGTGGGAACCATAGGTGATGGGGCGAGTGAAGCTGAGTGAATTTATTTTCTCTAGTTCAAGAGCCTAAAGATGGTTCCCCATCTCCCAGCCACCTGCCATTTCTGCAGCCTGTACTCGTCTGTCTACCAAGAACGCATGGAACTAGTGGAGTTACAGCTCCTGTTTGAGTACTTGAAGGGACTACTCCTCAAGTTCTGGTTGCTCTTCAACCCTGTGGTCCTGATCTTCAAGTACCCAGTATGGAGGATGTCGAGTCTGTTGGGGACCTACGCATTAGTCTGTTGCTATGGATGACCCATGAAGCCATTCACAGGTCCAGGCATGTGATGGGTGTCATTGAAACATCCATCTGAGCTGACTACTTATCCCACTTTCAAAGTTCTACTCAAGAGGTGGTGTTGAGAGTCCAGATGAGGTCATCCGTTATGTGCACTCCCAGAAACTTGGTGCTCTTAACTCTCTCCACGGAGGAGCTATTTATGTGCGGTGAGCATCTTTCAAAACTCCACAATTATCTTTTTGGACTTGTCCATGTTGAGACTCAAGTTGTTCTACCTGCACCATTCTTTCAGTCACTCTGAACCCTCTCTGCACATTGTCCCATCGTTGTTGATACGACCAACCACTGCTGTGTCATCAGTGAACTTGCTGATTTGGATTGAACTGGATCTAGCAGTGCAGTCATGCTTCAGCAGTGTAAACAACAGTGGGCTGAGCATACAGCTCTGGGTGTGTGCTGGTGCTCAGTGTGATGGAATTAAAGATGTTTCTGTCTGTGGCCTTTCTGTCAACAAGTCCAGGATCCAATTACAGAGAGAGGTGTTAAGACCATATGAGGGTAGTTTACTCACCAGCTTCCAAGGGATTATTGCATTAAATGGCAAGCTAAAGTTGATAATCAGCATCCTGGCAAATGAGGCACCATTTTCCCAACGGTACAGGACGGAGTGGAGTGTAGAGGCTATGACATCATCAGTAGACTAATTACAGCTATAAGCAAACTGGAAAGGGTCCAATGTAGCAGGAATATGGGATTTATTGCAATCCATAACCAGCCACTCAAAGCTCTTCATTATTATTGAAGTCAGTGCCACTGGATGATAGTCGTTGAGGCAGGTTACTGGCGCCCTCTTGGTCACTGGGATGATGTGGTGTCTTGAATCCTGTGGGGTCAGTGGACTGTTGCAGAGAGTTGTTGAAGATGTCTGTTGGAACCACTTTTAACTGGACTGCACAGCACCTTGGCACACAACCTAGTAAGTTATCAAATCCCACAGTTTTACATGGGTTGACCCTGCTAGGGTCTTCTTTACATCCGCTGCAGCCAGACAGACTACCTGATCCTTGAGGGATGGGGGAGGGCCTTCTATGCCAGCACATTGTTCCACGTATTAAACCGACCATAAAGGATATTCAGCCTATCAGAAAGAGAGACGTCTTTGTTGTTGATGTGCAGGATGGACTTGTAGTCCATTATGGTCTGAGTGCCTTGTCACATGCAGCTTGTGTCTTTGGTGTTGCAGAAATGACTGTGTATTCTCTGTGACTAATCCCATTTTACCTTCCAGATGGTGCGGGCAAGTGTAGCTCTTGTTGACCTGAGAGCCCTCTTATCCCCCTATCTGAAGGCTGCATCCTGATCTGTCAGTTATATCCAGACCTCTGCTCTCAGCTACGGGTTCTAATTTGCCCTCAGTATATATATATATATGTATATACAGCCTCTATCCCTGTTGCTTGTATGTGAAGATAGGCATTAGGTGCAGAACTAGGGCTGCCAGTCCTTCAGGAATCTTCGACCACGGCTGATCTGATTGTTACCCCAACTCCAGATTTCACCCATCAGGAATCTATGTACCTCTGCCTTAAAATATTCAAAGGTTTGCCTTCTGTAGCTCTCTGAGGAAAAGCATACCAAAGACTCATAGCCCTAGAGAGAAACAATTTACCATTTTCTCTACTTTAAATAAACAACCCTTTATTTTGAAGGTTCTAGATTCTCTCACAAGAGTGCCACTCCTTCCACATTCACCCTGTCATGAATTTTCAAGAAGTTCAATGAAGTTTCCTCTCACTCTTTCATGTACCTATCTATACAAGCTTAGCCTATCCATCTTTTCCTCACCATGCATCCTGTCTATTCCAGCTATGGCCCTATAAACCTTCTCTGAACTGTTTCCAAAGTATTTATGTCCTTCCTTAATTAAGGCAAACAATGCTGTTCATGCTGCTCTGGACTGGATGTTGCCAATGCTCCAGTCCATCAGAAACAAAGTCCTCCCCACCCACTGAATACGCTTACATGGAGCACTGCCACAAGAAAGCAGCAACCAACATCAAAGACCCCTACTATCCAGACCATGCTCTCTTCTTGGGCAGGAGATGCCACAGAAGAGATCCCACACCACCATGTTCAGTAATAGTGATTATCATCCAATCATCAGGCTCCTGAACCATCATGGATAACTTCACTCACCACTACTTGGAACTGACTTGATGACATGCAGGCTCACTTTCAAAGACTCTTTGCAATTCCTCTTCTCAGTATTATTTCTTTTAATTGCACAGTTTGTTTTATTTTGCACATTGGTTGTTTGTCAGTATTGACTGCTTACGTATAATTTTTTTGTAAGTTCCAACATGAGGAAATCTGCAGATGCTGGAAATTCAAGCAACACACACAAAATGCTGCTGGAACACAGCAGGCCAGGCAGCATCTATAGGGAGAAGCATTGTCGATGTTTTAGGCTGAGATCCTTTGTCAGGACGTGACGAAGGGTCTCGGTCCGAAACGTCGACAATGCTTCTCCCTATAGATGCTGCCTGGCCTGCTGTGTTCCACCAGCATTTTGTGTGTGTTTTTTGTAAGTTCTGTTGTATTTAAGCAACATGCACAAATTACTGGAGGAATTCAACACATCAGGCAGCATCTTTTGAACTGAATAAACAGTCAACATTTCAGGCCAAGACCCTTATCCAGGACCAACAAAATAAATAGAAGATTTATCTTTTTTTTCCTTCTGTCAATGCCTACAAGGAAATGAATCCCAGGGAATACACGGTAACATATTTACACTTTGATAATAAATTTATTGAACTTCGAACAGTGTGCTGTAGTTTTCTGTTCAGTTTACCTCACAATAAACAATATCATTATTTGCATTTTTTGTTCGAATTACATGCTTCACCTTCATGGTAAGCCTTTGCAAATCACACATGGGTTCAGTACTATACATCTACATATAAAGGATGATATAGAGCTGCGTTTCTATACCTGGATATTAACTCTACGCTGTGCCCCTGCACCTGTAGGTGAGTTCTGTACTGTACTTCTACACATGGAGTTTGCTGTAATACTCTTCTGTAACACTGGTCCAACATTGTGTCTTTGCAGCTACAGATAAAATCAGTACTGTTACTGTCTAGACTGAGGTTGGTTCACTACTGTGTCACTACACCTAGGGCTTAGTTCACTGCTCTGCCTCCACACCTGGGGATTGTTTCAGTACTGTGCTCTACCCCAGAATTGGGCTTCCATTTTGTGCATCTACAGGTTGTTATAGCCCGGGGTGGTAATGAGGGTAAGCTCCCACTGCCTATTAAATGCCCCGAATGGTGTGCACCTCAAATAGCCTCTGACAACCAAGTCCAGCTCCGGCCTTTCACACGTGTGCTGTACTTTCTACTGACGGGAGAAGGGGCTAAGGTGGGTTACTGGTGCTTTAAAACCAGTTGTTTTGGGCAGATGGGGTTTGTCAGCTGTGGTTGGCAGCCCATCTAGGAGAAGGAGAACTCTGATCTCAAATCTCTGCTGCCTTGCGGCTATACTTACTTAATGGGGAAGGTTTTGGGAGTAAACACCAAGTGAAAAATACAGAGCTGGTGTCCATAAGGCTGACTTACGCTGAGTTCAATGTTGACTGGCAATTCATGTGACGCAGCTGGTACCAAACTGTGTCAGTCTCTGCCATTCCTTTGGGTTGATCAGATGGTTGGACGGGGGGAGTTTGCTCCATATTGTACGGCTCAGGCTTGCATATATAGACAGCTGGGACACAACATCCATGGTCGACCCTGACCAGTGGAGGCTTCTGAGAACACAAATCAGGAGCAGCATACATGTAATGATGGAGAAACTCAGCAGACCAGACATCTATAGAATCCATAGACGCTGCTTGAACTGATGAGCTCCCTTTGTGTTTTGCGTGTGTTGTGAAAGATTTCTAGCATTTGCAGTCTCCAAAACAGGAGCAGGAAGGAAAATGTCACCTGGAAGTTAAATCCTGATATTCTTGTTTGGTCTGTGCAGGTCTCAACTCCTCTGCTGTATCAGGGACTCATACACCTCAATTCCTTGATTTTTCATATATTCATCTAACTTCTCCTTAAATATATCTACCAATCTGGCCTCCACAACCTGCTGGGACAGAGAATTTCAGAGATTCATTATCACCTGAGAGAATTAGCTCCCATGCACATCATTTTAAATGATCAGCCCTTTACCTTGTAACTATGTCCCACTAGTGCGAATATCCGAACACATCTGCACCTGGAGTTTAATTGCTCCATATTCTCATCAGGTTGTTTCTGAAACTTTGTACTGTTGTCTTGTGTTTATAAATCTATTTATATCAAGTATGGAGATCATTTCTGATTTTTTATATACATGCTGAAATTCTTTCACAATTAGTAAATTAAGTGAATTCAGAGTTGGTGATTACTTTTTAAATTAATGACATTACCTTCATGAATTCTAAGCACACCCCACAGAGATGTTAATGAAGAAAGCAAAGTGTCCTGCTGGAAAGAAAAAATGAGATAAGTATTTGTGGTACCAGCTCAGATTATTAACCTCTTACAATCAGCACTGTTCCATTACCTGCCAATAAAGCACTTGTGTTAGATTTCCCTGATTGCTTTTGGAGCTGCTTGCATCCAGGCAAAAGGAGAGTACTCCATCATGTTCCTGACTCATATCCCAGCCTGTGGATGGTATAATGGCTTTGAGCTATCACATTCAACATTAACCATCATTCAGCCATACCTGAACACCCATGTATACAGCCAAACAAAACAGTGTTACTCTGTCGCCAAGGTGTAACACACAGTACCAATAGTCGCACACAGTACAAGGCACATATAGCGCACATAAGATAGCAAGCACATACACAAGATAGCAGTAAGATACAGGCACACACAAAAACATGGTCCAAATCCATGAGTCCATGAATGTTGTCCAGTGGAGCGCCCGGCTCTGATGCCTCCCCCTGGGCAGCTGCAAACAGGCGAGACCATGGCTTGAGACCTAGTCCCTGCTACAACCAAGGTCACACAGCTCCCCTGATGTCCCTCCGCCACTTGATAATAATCCAATGAATTAGACTTGCAGCATCCCACATCACCAATGTCCAACGGGGTCTTGTGATCATGAAAAGCATGCTTAAAAAAGACAGTAACACCTTTGGTTGACCCTGTAGAAGCTGTTGTGTCCAAGTACACCACCATCTTACACTGGACAACAAAGATTTTGTTTCTTGAATACTTTTTGGTATGCCTGATGGATTTTGGGCTGTTGATCATGAAAGTAGCTATGAAACTTCCCTATCAGGCACCATTTGTTTTGAAATTGCCTCTATTTGCTATTTCAATTCATAATTCAATTTAGAATAACTGATACCAAGTTTAGGGAAGGCATTTTTTATTGGTCCACAAATCAAATGGGATATCAATGACAGACATTTTGAGGAATTTCTAGTGAGACTGGAGAGAATTGCATGGAAGGCATTCAAGGATGCTGTCGAAAATTCTCTTGGCTGCTACAGAACTTACATTACGTGCAGCTGGTTGACAACATGCTTCAAGCATGCAAAACCATGAAGGGTAACATGTCACTAAAGATTCATTTTCTGCATTCCCATTTAGACTTTGTCCCTGCAAATCTTGGCACTGTCAGTGATGAGCAGGGTGAAACATTTCACCAGAACATAGCAGTAATAGAGAAATGGTATCAGGGCAACTGGAATCCATCAATCTGGCTGATTATTGTTGGACACTTAAGGGAGAAGCCTCAGACACTGAGTACAAATGAAAATCATCAACAAAACATTTTTAGAAATGCAGCAGCGCTATTATGCAATTAAACACTGTGGGATACCCAGCCTCTGACCTATTCACACAACCCTGGTACTTAGGTACCTGATCTGGTTGAATTTCTGATCAATGGTGACTCTCAGGATGTTGATAGTAGGAACCTCAGGCAATGATGGTATGTAACAATAGCCTAGTTCTTATATATAATATGCCAATTAGCTGCCTTGTTCAGGCTTGTGGGCGGGGTGGGGGTGGGGGAGTGGAATCTTCACATGCTAAGGACTTGTGAATGGAATTGAACAGAGCACAATCTTGTCATGAACGTCATTGATGAAGCAGCTGAATATGGTTGGATCTTAGACGTCGCCCTGAAGACTTCCTTCAGTGATGTCTTGGAAGGGGATGTGACTAGCCTCCAAGAACCACAACTACATTTTTTTTGACTCAAGCCATTGACTTCACTTTTACCAGGGCCACTTGATATCACCCTTGGTGAAATGTTGCCTCAATGTCACCCTCAGCTCACCTCACCTCTGGAATTCAGCTCTTTGTTCCATGTTTGGAGCAAGGCTGTGATGAGGCCTGGAGGTGAGTGGCCCTGGCAAAACTTGCATATTATATGTAAATAATTCTGACAGTGTAATAATATTAGGCTACTAGTTGACTGGTCTCCCGGTGTAGGCATCACTTCACAGATTTTCAGGTGAAGAACTCTAGAAAAATTTCTGGGTAGGGGACAACTTGCCTGCATCCATATTTAGCACTTAGGTCAATGCCAGGTAGTCTAATTCATTCTTTCTCAGTTTCAAAATTGCAGCTATGGTGCAACTGAGTTGCTTGCTGCACCATTTCATACAGTACATTGGGCCAGACTGGGTACAACATAGGACAGCAGAACACAGGGACAGGGTACTCTGCAGCAGGGTCATTCCTTTGAAACAATAAAGTGAACCAGTCGAGCTTTTAGAATGATCAATATTAAGGTCCAGTGTATTCCATCCCGATCATTTACCAAATTTAAACTCCTCCACTGTCATAGTTTGATTTGAACACAAATCTCCATAATGTCTGTGCAAACCTCTGGTCTATAGTCCAGTGACTTTACTCTGCTATACCTCTCATTTATGATATTGTTAACTTGGGGCCTTTCAGAGTATTTATGAACCATTGTATTCATATTCCTGCATTGGATATGTGATTGCAAAAGTATTTCTTTGAAATAAATCTGAAATACATTTGTATAAATGTATAATTTATATATGATCTTAAAATGTCCATGTGTTCTATGACATTGCGGAAATGTATTATTGCTGCCATTTCCAGAAGTTTACAGAATGCTGCCTTTGTGTTAGGAAAGGAAATGCAGAAGTTTGGATGTATTCATTTCAATGTTTTAAAAAAACACAATCACAATTCCATCCACAACAGAAAATTGAGTTCAGTTTCCTTTGATCCTTTTAACTGTATATACTTAGAAGGGAAAGAAGTGCAGATCCCTAAAGGCATGATGATCTGCTAGAAATTTTGCAGCGTGCTCCCTCTGTTCAGAGTTTTAGGGGTGGAGCAAGAATTCTAGCAATTAGATGGCAAAAGAACCACTTCAAAGAAGCCTGGGAAAAACACCCTCATTTAAGATGTCTTGTTGTCTATAAGACTCACTGTGATGGCACTCTGGTGGGGAGGGGTGGTGTGGAAGGACTTAGGTGAAGCCCAGCCTATCTGCTTCAACATCCTCCTTCCACAGAAGTATGGCAGCTTGCTTTTAAAACTGCATTTCAAAACCATCTTTGATAAGTGTGTCAACCAAAAACCATCATTCTTGCATTCTCTCCATAATGATTTCTATGCCTTTTGCATTCAGAGCTGGAAAAATTTTAAAGACAAGACATCCTTCCTCAGCCTCAGATGGTATGCTGTGCAGCCTGATCCTTAAGTTTGGTTCGACTGACTTCAAGCCACTAAATTGCGTGTGCTGAGACCAAGGAAACATTTCCAGGCACTAACTTCAGAGGACTCTGAAATTCCTCTGATGGACTGGATAATAGTTGTGGGCCTAACACTTTACTGCATGAGCCGGGAAATCTAGACAACAGAGCCATTCTCGAAATCTTCTCAGGCCAGGACTCCAAAGGTATATTCTGTATCTTTTGTACATTTCCAAATGTGGGTTGCCATTTTTAAAGATAGGTAACACGCATGTTCGAATGTTGGCAACCCATCTGTAAGGATAGACCAGTCGTTTTACAAGGCAGCTGGTTCATGCGACATGGTTCCTTCAGCTCACGCAATGACTGAAGACACTGTTTAGCATCACTCCGACTTTAATTTCTGATTTGCAGATGGTGACAGATGGTTTCATTACTGCATCTGCGCAGAACTGAGCCTGGAACAGGGTAAGTGACAACTAAATGACTGTTCACTTACCGGACTTACCTTCCTGTGAGAGTAGGATTCCTGTTCTCCCAAGGCTGGACTAAGGAAAAACTCCTTCATTGTTCGGATGAAATGTGTACCCTGCTCTATAGAGCAGCGCAGACTTTCAACAAAATAAATTTTCCGGGCTACCCGGCTTCAGACTTAGGACTGGCCATGTGCTATTTTATATCTCCTGAACAGTTTGTAATGATATTGCATGACAGCTGCTTATTGTGGCGATGCTGACATTCCCAGTGTAGCTGTACATTCTGGTGGCTGTGAAATTGTTTCTGAATGGTCCTTTTGTGCTCTAATTGCTAATGACCGTTTTTACAACCTGCTCAAATCCCCACAAGATTGCATCTGTTTTATGCGAGTCCCATTCATAAAAATAGCACATCGGTGTAGAATTTTAATAATTGAATCCTAAACAATGCAAATAAGGCCAGTTAAGTACATACAGTCATCAACAGAACAATTTTGCCGGCGCCAGTCCGGAGTTACTCCCATTTCTCCCTACTTTCCACATTCAAAATTACTTATACATCTCTATGTCTAACACCAGCAATTTTCCATCATCATGGAATACTGAATTGAAGATTTCAAGAAAAGTATGTCTTGGAAGCACTGTCAGAATAAAGTGAGAAGGTCCTTTCTCTTTAACAGATTGGAAAGTGTAAGGGTGTAATGATAAGGATAATCAGTTTTATTTATAAACCACTAAATATACATGTTAAGAAAGTAAGCCAAACAGAAATAGCTGAAGAAAATATAATAATGATAGCAACTTATTTATAGAGCACTTTACACACAAACAATGTAGGTAAAAGTGCTTTACAATGGGATAAAGCACAAACATGAAAATAAAAGACAAAAAGATGTGACTTAAAAGCTAGGTTAAATAAATAGGATTTGAATTGGCATTTAGAGAAACAACTGAGCCTGTGTCCCTATAGTTTTAGATACTGAATTCCACAGTTTAGGAGTGAGTTCAAAAATGCTGACCTGCTACTTTTACTTAGAGGGAGGTTGTTTAAATTTAACAGACTGGAGGAAAAAGACTGGAGAGATCGAGCAGGATTATAAAACAAAAATGATTATGTGATATACTCTGGTCCCAAACCATTGAGAGCTTTAAGAGAAGCAAGAGAACTTTAAATTCACTTCTTAAAGATACAGGAAACCAATGCAGAATATTTAGGTCAGAAGTTATACGCTCCATTATCCTGGTTTTAGTTCAAAATGGCATTCTGAGTGAGCCGAAGTTTATCAACGTATAACTTTGAAAGGTCAAAAAGTGCATTGCAGTAATCTAGTCGATTCAATAGAAAGGTGCAAATTAGTTTTTCAGCGTCAATACGTGACAAAAATGGATGTAACTTGGCAACGTTTCATAAGTGCTGACATTCTGCTTGCTTTCTTTATGTGAGATTGAAAATTCAAATCTAAATCATGGATAGCACCCAAGTGTGTTACTTCTGATTTTACAAGGGGAGCCAAGTTCCCAAATTTATCAAAAAGTTTATCTCTTTTGGCTTTGGAACCAACCAAAAGTATTTCAGTTTTATCTTCATTTAGTTTTAGGAAATTATGGCTTATCTATTTGTTTATTGCAGCCATACCAGAAGTCAGAGAAGATAGGGTGTTATCATCATCAGGCTCAACTGAGATACACAATTGTGTGTAATCTGCATAACTGTGGAAATCAAGTTTCTGCTCTCTTATGATGTCTCCTAAAGGAACATGTATAAGAAAAAGAGTAGGGAAATAAAACAGCTTTCCAAAGCAACACCAAAAGGTACATTATATCTCCAGGAAAATTGGCCTCCAAGATGGACAAAAAAATTCTCTCCAAGATATAGGAGCAAAACTAATTAAGGGTGCTACCGGAGAGGGTAGCCCAGATCTCAAGGCGATCTAGGAGAATGTTGTGATTAATTGTGTTGAAGGTAGCACTTAGACGTAGAAGAATTGTGACCCTTTTAGCATCAGTGGCCCAAGATCAATGACAATTTTGGTAAAGGCTGTCTCCGTGCTGTGGTTTGCTCTAAAACCTGACTGAAACTTTTCTAGAATATTGTTCTCATTCGGAAATTTGTAGAGTTATTTGAAAATGACTTTCTCAGGAACCTTGACCAGGAAGGGAAGATTTGATACAGGCCTGTAGTTAGCTCATACCTCACTATCAAGGTTTGGCTTTTTAAGGAGGGACTTGACTGCTGCAACTGTGATTCAAACGATGGGATTGTTAATCAAAGATTCCTTTTGCTATTGGAAATTAAACCCACTGGTGAAGTTGTTCACGAGCAAAACAAAGCAAACTCTGGAAAATGACGTCCCTGCTCTTAATCTGTAACACATGTTTAAGCAACACTTAAGATGCAGGCCCAGGCAGCGAAGTATGCTGCAATCTATTTTATTTCCATTGATCTAAAGGATGCAGTTGGGCTGAAATGTAGAAAACACCGGAAAGAGTTGTACAGTATCTGAGCACTGCGGATGTCTGGGCAACATGATCAGCTGAGTGCTCCGAGATTGGTTCCTTATGGATCCTTAGGATTTTTGAATTGCATCCTGATGGATTTATTTGGACAGTAAGGTATTGTTTAATTGATTTTTCTTTCTTCCCCCTCTCAGCAGAGCGTCAAAGGGTCTGTGCATGTCTTATTTCTGGTGACTGGAAGAAAATCCATGAAGGCCTGACAAAACATTGTGTTTTACATCACAACGGGACCTGAACTTTTATATAAGTAATGGCCGTCTGGCTGATTTATAACCAGGATTTAATGCACAATATCCTGTGGCAGGAAATGGAAGACTGACTTCATCAAGGCATAGGCTGAACACTGATTCTGGTTAAGAACAGTTTCATGAAAAAAAGGGTTTCCAGAAAAGGGTTCTGCATGTTTGGAGAATGAACCTTCTGTATATACAAAACCACCAGACAGTCTGAGCACTTGGGAGGTGGCTCAGCTTTACATAAATGTTCAAATTTACTGAGTTTAAACATGGGTTTTAAGTGGGCTAAGTCTCTGATTAGGTAGGAAACCACACTGAAAATCAAAAGGCAGAAATCCTCAATTAACTGTGTTTCTCTTGCAAAAGTGTAGCGTGTGAACAAAGTACAGATCAAATAGTTTCAGAAAGGAATATCAAAGAGGAATTGTTAGTGTATGGATATGTGCAATGACCTGTTGCAGGTCTGAAAGATGCATAATAATTTGTAAAGATAATTGTCAGTTGCTCTTTCATGGATTGGTCTATTTCCCTCAAGTACTAAGCATTCATCAAGATGATCTGGTTGGATCCACAAATCAAGTGGTACCCTTCTCCCAGATATCATGGATTGCGGACTGTACTGCTCAGCTTTCTTTTTCACATGAATTAGTTAATATAATTAAAATGGCTGGCTGGTGACACAGATATGGACTACTTTAGAACATCACCAATCTGCGAATGTTTAGTGCAACAGATACAAGATGAATGGGTCTCAGGCACGAAGGAAAATATTTTAATCACAGACCTCATGTAAACAAGTTATGTTCTGGTCATCTACTTAAATCCATCCCTGGTTCAAACTCATTATGATTTTTAGTGCTTTTGTGTTATAATTGCATGAGTTACTTGAAGGAGTCTATGCTAGTGATCACAGAGTATTGCTAATAATGGTAGATGTGATATTTTTCACTCAAAGATTACATTTTTGCATGGTAATAGATAATTCCCGTCAGAGAATTTGGAAAGAGCTAGCGCAAGGTTTCTTGGAAACAGTGAATTAGTTAGTTCCTGGTAAATAAATTAATAGTATTTTTCTTTCCCATTCTCGGCAGTCAAAGAAATAATTAGATGCCACAGTATCTCATTACATCTCTCTGTATGGGAGACAGCTCTCTATTGTCTCTCTCTGTTTAAATGCCACATTCTGTGACAAATGCCATAACAAATATGGAACTATTGGGGGCTGAAGTGAACACCAATGGAAAACAGCTGCTGGCATTGCAATGTGCATCTGATCTATCCACATCTGACTCAGTGTGCAAGGCGTTCAATATTTATGCTGCACTCTAAAAGTGGGTACCAACTATGGTGTTTATTACTGTGCACACCCACACAGCTCCGATGTGGTGGATGGGTGCCAACTGTTGAAACTAGCTGCACTGATTGAAGGCAGGACTGACCTTTGGAAGGTGGGTGTGGCTGCAACGGCTGATGGAAATCATTCCGCCCGTCATCGAGTCATGTGGCAGGGAAGCAGGTCCCTTGGGCTTACTCAGTCCGTGCTGATCATTTGCATTAAACCTACACTGATCCCATTTCATTCTCCCCTTCACTCCCATCAACTCTCCCACATTCTACCATTTGCCTCCACACTGGGGTCAAATCCCAGTGGGCAGTCACCTGACAAATCTGCACATCTTTAGGATGTAGGAGGAAACTGGAGCTCTCGGGCGGAGGAGCTGGGGTGGGCATTCCATGTGGTCATAAGGAGAACGTGTAGGCTCAACAAAGAGAATGTGGCAAATCAGGATTGTTCCCAGGTCCCTGGAGCCATGAGGCACTGCCTGTGCCAGCTTGCGGCCCGTCAATGCCGAATGCACTCTCCAGCCTTTGACGAAGACGCAGTCTGAGGGTGGGCAGCACAATTTTACAGCGTGCCTCTGTAAGTGACACAATTTTACAGCGTGCCTCAGCAAGTGACACGATTTTACAGCGTGCCTCAGCAAGTGACATGATTTTACAGCGTGCCTCTGTAAGTGACACAATTTTACAGCGTGCCTCAGTAAGTGACTGATGCACCATCAATAACTCACTCTGAGACATAAGAAGCGAGATATCGGCTTTTATTGACTGGAAGAATGAACAACACTACATCCTGGAGAATGAGGCCGGGCTCAGGCCTCAATCGCCTTTATACAGGGGTCTGTGGGAGGAGCCACAGGAGCAGTCCAGACAGGTATATGTAGTTCACCACAGTGACACGATTTTACAGCGTGCCTCAGCAAGTGACACAGTTTTACAGCGTGCCTCAGCAAGTGACACAGTTTTACAGTGGGCCTACTGAGGTACAAAGAAGAATGGCATTTTTCCACACACAAGAGCTGGTTAAAATCATGAGAGGCATAGATACACACAGTCTTTTTTTTACCCTTCCTGGGATAGGGATTAAGAAAAATCTAGAGGGCATAGAGAGGGGTAAGATTTAGAAGGGACTTGACAGCATCTTCTTTGTGCTGAGGCTGATTCATATATAGAACAATCTTCCAGAGGAAATGGTTGAGGAAGGTACAATTTAAATGTATAAAAGCCACTTGGACTGGTACTTGGATACAAAAGGGTTGGAGGGTGTCCTGGTTGGTACAGATGTGTTGGGCTGAAGGGCCTTTGTCTGTGCTTATTACTCAATGACTATGACTCTCAGATCTCAAGGCATCTGGCTGGATGGCAGAGGGGGTAACTTCAAAGCAACATAGAGGATGAGACCGCAAGACAGTGCAGACAGAAATTTATTAATCAAGACCAGTAGATCCATCATTGGATCCCATTAGTGTACACTGTCCTGCATCATATTGTAGGCCTGTCTATCACCAAGCTGCTAGCAATTACTGTATAAGATGATGAGAGGCATTGATCGTGTGGATAGTCAGAGGCTTTTTCCCAGGCTAAAATGGCTAGTACGAGAGGGCACAGGTTTAAGGTGCTTGGAAGTAGGTACAGAGGAGATGTCAGGGGTAAGTTTTTTACGCAGAGAGTGATGAGTGCATGGAATGGGCTGCCAGTGGCAGTGGTGGAGACGGATACGATAGGGTCTTTTGAGAGACTTTTGGATAGGTACATGGAGCTTAGAAAAATATAGGGCTATGGGTAAGCCTAAGTAATTTCTAAGGTAAGGACATGTTTGGCTCAGCCTTGTGGGCTGAAGGGCCTGTATTGTGCTGTAGGTTTTCTATGTTTCTAATAACTATCAGTATCAAATTGCAACACAGGCTTTATGTGTTCTCACACACGAAATAATCCCCAAACCCCTTCCTCAAAGACTCAGATCCCCATGCCACAGGCTGCTCAACCAGAACAGGCACGTGACATGGCCACTTTCCAAGACATTTTCCTTTCTTGTGTGGAGGCTGGCATTTCGCACCCACCACCAACATCAGATGGCTAGGTGCGGAGGTGCAGCTACATCTATTCACCACAATGAAAGACCTGTAGAGGCTAATATTGGAGCAGTTGCTCCAGGGTCCATAACCTGTAATAGCGCATGGACTAATGAAGAAGACAGGGTACTCAAATGTAGGCTTCCTTCTTGCATCTGGCTTCCACTCCATTCCACAACCTCTCCTAGGTTACAAACTTGTCTCCTCAACAACAGCCATTCCTTCTTCCTTACTGCTAGCTCCAACTCATTTAACTGACTTTATAAAATCATGAGGGGGATAGATAAAATGAATGGGCATGGTCTTTTTCTCAGGGTAGGAATGTAATTCTAGAGGGTAGGATTAACGTGACAGAAGTGTTTAAAAGGGATCTGAGGGACAATTTTTTTCACACAGAGTCTGAAGAGTGTATGGAATGAGCTTCCAGAAGAATTGGAGAGGCAGGTTATGATTGTGACATTTTAGAGACATTTACCCAGGTACATGGGAAAGATTTAGAGGGATATGGGCCAAGTGTGAAGGAATGGGATTAGCTCAGGTAGACAATTTGGCTGGCATTGGCATGTTGGGCCGAAGGGCTTGTCTTCATGCTTTATAACACTGTGACTCTATGGTGACAATGGAACAACAAAAATGACGAAAGAGGCAGCCCACCCACCACTAGTCCTGATGTTAGCAGTCTGTTTACTGCACTAAACTTGAGAGCCTGCAGTTACAAATTTCAGCCTCGCCCTTTGGGTACCAGTTTTCCAAAGGGTGAAGGTGTAATGAGTTCGTTTGCAGAGGGCTTGGATGGGGACCTCAGTAGGCAAAGTCAAAAAGGCTTCACGATCAGATGAAATAAAACTGCTGAAAATACTCAGCAGGTCAGACAGCATCTGTGGATAAGAAAACAGTGTTAATTTTTCAGGTAGATGGTCTTTCATTAGAAGTTGCAGTGAAGGAGAAGGGCTGGTGTTTTTTTTGCTGACGCTTGTTAATACCAACTTATTCATTTTCAGGACAAGTAAAGAGAAGGAGATGACTGAAATGAGAGAGATAAACAAAAAATGATGTTGGGTGTGTCACTATGAATGCTGGCAATCTGAAATACCCAAGTAATGCTGGAAATGCCCAACAGGTCAGACAGTATCTTTAGAGAGAGAAAAACAGAATTAATGTGATGGATGGATGACTTTACGTCAGTTCTGATACACATTGGAAATTCTGGTTGTCTGGGTTGTTCACTGAGTGCCACAGGATGTAGTGTACATGGTCGGAAGGTGCAATGCTTCCCCCTTCAGCTGATGTTCAAAGTTCAAATTAAAAATTTTAAAAATTAAGGTACATATACAGACACATCCCTGAGATTCATTTTCTTGTGGGCACATTCAACAAATCTATAGAATAGTAACTCTACCAGGATCAATGAAAAGCTGCCTATCGAGGGCATTCAGCCAGAGGGAATCATTTAAATAGTGCAAGTGGTCAAAGACAGAGAGGTTAGGGTGGGAATGGGATGGAGGATTAAAGTGACAGACAGCTAGAAACTCCATATCAACTTGCACTGTGAATTGAGATGTATAACATTTGGTTTCTTCAATATAGGGGAGACCACATCATGAATACTGAAAGCATTGCAGTAAGTTGGGACGCGCTGGTGTCCATTTCCAGCCTTGCCATCTGATCCAGCATGCAAGTGAAGGCAGGATCCAGTTCGACTTAACAATACAGGGACTGATGACCAAGGCGGCATAGGCAGATCCAGCCAATATCTAAATACTGCAAACGTTGGCAAAACTGTTTGGTCTAAAGGCCTTTGAGATGTCACAATTTGTCCTCCAATGGAATAATCTGGTTGCTGACACAATGCCCCAAGGTAACAGTCACATCTCAGCAGAGGATGTGGCAGCTGCCTTTGTTGCTGTCACTCATGTGAAGGTCATGCAGTTCCGAGCTGGGCCTTCCTGACGTGAAGTGGCCTGAGGTGGCCCTTCATGTCACCTTCCAGTGCAAATCAACACCCTCTCATTAGCCTACCATTTGTTCCTTTAATTGCCCTCACCAGATGTTTTGGCTCTTTGGTCTTGCGCTCAGCTCTTCTGCCAAGTGAATATTGAGATGATGTGTGTAACGTAGAGTAACCTGACTGGGTTGTTGCATTTATTTGGTAAGACCAGAATCAATTATCACCCCTGGTTGCACTTATTTCTCAGTAGCTGCAGTCCTTGTAACAAAGGTCAACAGTTGCTGCATCCTGGCTGGTGTTGTCCTTCATGTCTGTCTTGGATCTATATTCGTCCCAGCAACTGTATTCAATTATATTCCTGCCTTGTGCATTGTGGCGGTGACTTGGGAAATTGTGAGCTAAGTCACTCATCATAGAATATGCAATGTCTGTTTGTTCTTGTGGTCACAGTATTCATGTGTCTGATCCAATTAATTTTCCAGTCAATACTGACCCCAGGATATTGGTGGTAGACAAATCAATGATAATTAATCCATTGTATGACAAAATGTAGTGATTCAACTCTAGAATACTTATTGCCTGGAAATTGTGTGGAATAAATGTTATTTGCCCAGCTTATCAGCCTATTATTATTTAACTATTCTTCAGTACGCAAGGAGTTTAAAATTGAATACTGAGAACCATATGAGTTTTTAATCAGTGCTTGTGTGCTATTGATACGAAATTATTTAATTCTAAATTTATTAAATAATCAAATTTAAATTTGCCAATTCTCACTGGATGGTTCATCCAGTTCTCACCTAGACCTGAAACAAAGTTATTCTGTTGCTTAATTCTTATCAATAACAGGCTACGTGGCCAATAGCTAAACTTAAATAATTGAGAAGAAGCCTGTGAGCTGAAGTCAGAGTCAGAGAGTCACAGAGCACTACAGCACTGAAACTAGCCCCTCAGCCCATCTAGTTCATGCCAAACTGTTATTCTTTTTTATTTTATTTAGTGATATAGTGTGGAGTAGGCCCTTCTGGCACTTCGAGCTTCACTGCCACAACAACCCCTGACAGACCCGATTATCCCTAGTCTAATCCTTGGGAATGTGAAAGGCCTGAAGGTATAGTAGATAAGTCACCCGGACCAGAGTTCTGAAAGAAATAACTGAAGAGATTGTGGAGATATTAGTAGTGATCTTTCAAGAATCACAAGACAATAGGCAGGATAGACAAAGGAGAGTCCATGGATGTTCTTTCCTCAGATTTTCAGAAGGCTTTTGACAAAGAGCTGCACATGAAGATTCCCATGGTATCACAAAAACATACTAGTATACACAATAGATTAACTGACAGGTTGGCTGTCAGTGATTAGTGGTATTTTGCAGGGGTTGGTTTTGGGACTGTTTCTTTTCAATGATATATGTCAATGATATGGAAGACATATTTGATGGCTTTGTGGCCAAGTTTGCAGATGATACAAAGACAGGTGTTGGGGCAGGCAGTGTTGAGGAAATAGGGAGTCCACAAAAGGACTTGGACAGATTAGGAGAATGGAGAGAGAAGTGGCAGATGGAATACAGTGTAGGGAAGGGTACGGTCATGCACGATAGTAGAAGGAATAAAAATGTGGACTATTTTTCCTAAAGGTGGCAAAGGCCAATGCCAGAGGATATCCTTTCAAAATGAGCAAGGGAAAGATTAGGGAGATGTCAGAAGTAGGTTTTTTTTAACACTGTGGTGTGGCCTAAAATACACTTTCAGTGGTGGCTCTAGAGGTTGATACCATATTGACATTTAAGAGACCCTCAGATTAGCACGTGGATGCAAGAAAAATTGAGGGTTATGAGATGTGTATGAGGAAAGGGCTAGACAGATCATGAAGTAGGATTACAGTATAGGGACGAAGAGCCATATTGTGCTGCACTGTTTTATATTTTATTTATTCAGGACTTTATTTTATTTGTGATAACTCACCAGCACTTACCGTAGATTCCGGACTACAGAGCGCACCTGATTAAAAGCCGCTGGCTCTAATTTTAGAAAGAAAATCAATTTTTTACTTGTACAGGCCGCACCAGATTTTCGGCCGCACCGGATTTTCGGCCGCAGGTGTCCCACGTTGTAATATGAGATATTTACACAGAAAGATATTACACGTGAGGATTTTTTAACTTTTAATTAAATCCATATGGTAACATAAACAAATACATATTGCAAATGCTTTTTTTCGAACCGTGCCTGTAACGCGGCTACTTTTAAATATACGTTGCGTATACTTTTTTACTGAACAACATTCCAATATCTCCTAACGACTGGTAAAAAATATATATACTGCAGCCTACCAGGAAAAGTTATTGATCGCCTTTAACTTAAAAGCAGCGTTCGCTCAGATCCAATGCCGCTCGCATAATGCGCTCCCCCCCTCCTTCCCGTTTATCGCAAACTGGCATTTTTCCCACAAGACGCGGCGAAACCGGGTGTGACGTCATAGCATCCCGCGATGTAGTACAGAAAACAAATATAGTTAAAACACTTCTAACTTTAACTAGAAAATGAATTACTAAGCGAAAATATTATAAACTAAATAACTGCCATAAAGGCAGCACAATGCTTTTCTTCGAGTGTTTTCCATGTTGATGAGGGTGAGTACAAATGACTGATTTACAATAATTTAATTGTGAAAGTGCGCTTGATTTATCGTACAATTTCATTGGACCTCTGTGAACTACTCATCAATTTTATTGGTCTACTGTTACGAGGCAAAATGTTTTTGGCGGCATGAAAAAAATCATGTATTAGCCGCACCGTATTAAAGACCGCAGAGTTCAAAGCTGTTCAAAATGTGGGAAAAAAGTAGCGGCTTATAATCTGACATCTACGGTAATTTTATTCTTGAGTCAAATTTATGATCATGAATTTGCTATTAGTTTCTTAAACACTGTTTCCAATTGCTTTGGGTGGCAACTCTATTTAATGACCTTCTGACCTCCTCACCAATAGAGAAATTTTCTTTCCTCCTTTTCTTTATCCACCCATCATACAGTAGAGGGGACTTACATTCCAGAGGTTAGGCAGCCATCTTGCAGATAACATCCCAGAATTATGTTTAGTTCACCAACCTCAAATGATTGTGACAAGATTTCAATGATAAAATAGTTTGATTGTGATCTTGAGGAGTGTTACCATGTTTTTTCACCTAGTTTTATTCTGAGGTTGCTTGGACTGTTCTCCCAAAACAGTTTCATTTTGAATCCCTAAACATGTCTGGACCACAACAGGAAATTCTTCAGTGCTTTCACTTCAAACTGCAACTGTTGGCAGTGACAATTTAACAAAGAATGCAAAATCGCGACACAAACAACAAGCCTGCAGGGTGCTTAAACATGCAGTCATGTTCAGACTGCTTGGTGGGATGGCCAGTTGCCAATGTGCTTCTCGGTCACCAATAACCTCAGCACTAACTTCTGATTTTGGTATGGAGCAGCACCTGTGCACTCTACATCTGTCAGTTATCATGTACGTGTTATTCTGAAAGTGGAAGATTATCCAGCAAGGGACACTAGTGAAGTTAAAATTCTTCCTGAAGCTTGGCAGAGCATCATCCTAGACATTGTCCTTTCTTTTTACTTGGGTGGTTCACACTTCTCATTGCTACATGAAAGAAGACAGTTTACAATGTAGATTGTCCTTCTGAAACTGTACAGGACCCTGGCCTACACAACTGAAATTAATTATGGTTTCCTTAATTAAGGAGGAATATACTTGCATTAGTTGAGAAGCTTCAGTATGTTAATTCCTGTGATGTATACAAAATTATGAGCGGTATGGTAGGGTAAATGACAATGGGCTATTTTCCATTGATGTTGGGTGAGATTAGAACTGGTGATCGTAGGTTAAGGGTGAAAGGTGAAATGGGGAGCTTCTTCAAACAGAGTGTGGTGTAAGGGTGGAACAAGCTGCGTGCTGAGTGGAGGATGCCGATTTGATTGCAATATATACCGTAAGAGAAGCTTAGATACGTACATGGATGGGAGGGGTTATGGAAGGCTATGATCCAGCGTGCATCAATGGGTCTAGGTAGAATATCAGTTCTGTATGGAAGGGCTGATTTCTGTGCTGCAGAACTCTTTGACTCATTGAAAGTGGTATCTTGTAAGAAATAATTGTACAGGTTGTGATTCTGTTTTATGGAGTTCAATTCAATAAAAAGGTCTCTACTGAAATACAAACAATTTTTAGATGGTCTGATAAGGTAGATACTTTGAGAATGTTACTCTTAGTGGAGGAATCTAGAATATGGGATTTAGCTTCGAGAAAAAAGATCAATCATTCAGTACTGAGATGAGGAGAAAATTCTTCTCTAAAATGGTTGTGGATGGAGAATAATGAGGCATACTCAAGTTTGAGACAGATGGACATTTGGGAATTGAAGGGCATGGGAACAGGTAAGAAAGTGGAGCTGCGGCAAAGATCAGATCAGCTATGAATTGTGGAGTGAGCTTGAGGAGCAATATGATCTACTTCTGTGCCTGTTCCTTACATTGTTGAAAACTGTAATATATGTGCACAGAAGGAAAAGCAGAGTTTTTTTTTGCATATAATAAAGTGCAAAAGTCTTAAACACATGTAAAAAAATTCTGTAAAGCCAAGATGCTTTCAGAACTAATGAAATGAAAAGTTCCTAAATATTAAAAATGCTACTATAAAGAGAAGTGAGCAGTAAAAAAGTAAATCAAATCAATATTTGATGTGACCACCCTTTGCCTTTAAAACTCCATCAATTCTCTTAGGTACACAGTCATGCAGTTTCATAAGTAAATCAGTTGGTAGGTTGTTCCAAGCATCCTGGAGAACTTGCCACAGTTCTTTTGCAGACTTCGGCTGTTTCATTTGCTTTTGTCTCTCCAGGTAATCCCAGACAGTCACAATGATGTTGAGATCAGAGCTCTGTCGAAGCCATACCATCTGAAATCATAAAAAAAACCGAGGGTGCCTAGACTTTTGCACAGTACTGTAGTGAGAAATTGGATAATGTTGATGTTAAAATGGATCCAGCTGTCCTTGCACACAAGGCCCTGAAATTAGGATGGCAAAAGGTATGTTAGCTTTTATTACAAGAGGAATTAAATCTAGTACTAAAGATATCTTATTTCAATTATACAGGGACATGGAAAAAATTAAGTTGGAGCACTTTGTATATTTTTAATCTTTTTATCTAAAACCCCCATGCTCATAGAGGGATGCAGTGAAAATTCACAAATGGCTGTTTTTTTTTGGGTCTGAGGAAGTATTTTGTGGATGAAAGTGGTATTTTCTACGGGTCAGAGGAAACAAACTTCTTACAGGACTTGACACGATGGATGAAGGGAGAATGCTTCCTCAGGCTGAGGAGTCAAGAAACAGGGATCATAGTCTCAGAAATAAGGATTGGCCATTTACAACTTAAATGACGCAAAATTTCTTTTTGTTATGAATCTTTGGGACTTTCTTTGCTGAAAAGTTTTGTTTAATGAATTCATTCAAATAGAAACTGACACACTTCTGGGTTTTATTGGACATGGGGATAGCGCAGGAAAATGGCATTAAGGTGGAAGAGCAGTCAAGATCTTGATAAACGGCAAAACAGGTTTCTGCAACAAGCAGAATTTCCTGGTGGAAAACCTTTTTGATTCCAATCCCCATTCCCATTCCGACATGTTGGGCCTATGACCTCCTCTATTGCCAAGATGAGGCAACCCTCAGATTAGAGGAGCAACACCTCATATTCTGTTTAGGTAGCCTTCACCTTGATGGCATGAATATCAACTTCTCTAACTTTTCCCCCTTCTTCTTCCATTTTCTTTCATTCACTTCTCTGGTTCCACTGTGACCACTTTTCTTCTTCTGCCTATTCCCTCCCACTTGTGTCCCTCTTCCATCCCTACCTCCCATAGTCCCTCCTTTCAGATTCATTCCTTTGCTTTTCCACCAAACATCTAACTTCTCACTCCATTCCCCCCTCCCCTACCCATCTACCTTTGCCCTCACTTGGCTTCAACTTTCACCTTCTACCTTGTGCTCCTTTCCTTCCCCCACCTTCTTATTTTGGCTTCTTACCCTTTCCTTTCTAGTCCTGATGAAGGGTATCAGCCCAAAGCGCCAATTTTTTTACTCCTGTCCATATGTGTTGCCTGACCTGCTGAGTTCCTCCGGTATTTTGTACATGTTGCTCTTGATTTCCAGCGTCTGCAGAATCTCTTTCATTTATACTTGTAGGGTGACGGTCCACTTCTTCTCCTGTTCTGTTTTTTTGTTCTAATGCTCTTAGAACATTATTTGTTATGGTGAATCTATTTTTCACCATAACAAATAATCTTTGCACCCACCTATCATACTGTTCTAAAATACTCATAATTCATTTTATCCAGCTTTCTCAATTTATGAAATTTCCCTTAACAAAATACTTGCAACTTGAGAAGTACTTATTCAAACAATATTGGTTCCAATGTTTGTTTTCATAAGGACTAAGCCACCTGGCTAAATTCTCTCTGGGCTGTAACTACAATATGATCTATTGAAGATTTCAGATATGTATTGTGAAGGGTTCCTGGAGATTGTGGGGCATGTTGTTTGTTAGGAGAGATGGTAAGCAGCAACATCATTGCTCTGACATATCTGTTGTAACATTTGATAAACCTCTGCATTATGTGATGTGTAGTACATTTGTGAATGGACTGCTGGATCCACATATCCAGCCCAATGACCTGTAAAGATCTACAGGAATTTGGCCACCACAAAACCATTACGTAAGTGCAGAACCAATGGCAGAGGCAATGGTGGAATCTGAAACCTCAAGTCCAGGTCATGTAATGGTGTGCGATTAGAAAATGGGTCAGGCTGGAGGCTCTGACACATTGCAATGAAAAAAGGGAGCAATGACAATAGAAAACCACAGAAAATAGGTTTATGTATCATTGAGGAGTACATTTTAATTAGTACAGATGTGACAAGAAGTTTTAAGAAGAAAAACGATTTAAAAACTGGAATAAAAATTAGTAATCAATGCATAAATTTAAATATTGCTACAGCTGCTAATTTTTCCATCACATGAAGGGACATATATAATGCAGTGTCATTAGCTGGAAGCACAGTGAAATTGAGGACATGCTCCATCGAGTCTTTGAGAATATTGAATAAGCCACTTATAATTGTGAAAATGCAAGGCTTCCCATTATAATGGTAGATTACACAAAAAAAACTAACTCTTCTTGAAAGAGACTGTTTGGAGGAGGTGAAAAAAAGCATAAAAACTGTAAGACCATAAGATATGGGAGCAGAATTAGGCCATTTCCCTCTCAGCCCCAATCTTCTGCCTTCTCTCTATATCCTTTCATGCCCTGACTAATGAAGAAACTATCGACCTCTGCCTCAAATATACCCAATGACTTGGCCTCCACAGCCACCTGAAGCAACAAATTCCACAGATTCACTACTCACTGGCTAAAGAAATTCCTCCTCATCTCCATTTTAAAAGGACACTCCTTGACTCTGAGGCTGTGTCCCCTGGTCTTAGGCTCTCCCACCATAGGAAGCATCCTCTCCACATCCACTCTATCGAGGTCTTTCAATATTTGATAGGCTTCAATGATGTCAACCCTCATTATTCTGAATTCCAGTGGGCAGAGGTCTAGAGCCATCAAATACTATAAAAAATAATTGGGAAAATGCTTTCAGTGTAAATATGTAATCACTATGTTGAAGCAAGCTGCTACAATCAGAAATGATTTCCAAGAAATCATGAATAGGCATCATGGGGGTTTATATATAATAGTTTACTGTGAAACCAAGCGGCACTCTAAACAGCCTTAAATGGTCTGGAATATTTGTGGAAGTGGCACAGAGGGATTGGATGACCCCCTTTTAGTGGGGATACACAAGTTTGCTGAGGCAATCCAGCTTTTTGGAAACTATAAAGGACGACTAGAGCAACATCCACTGGCTGTGTCAAGAGGTTTATCTGCTTTGTTAGCAGTGTCAAAAAGCTTCACTTAGCTGGAGCTGCCCATGCTTTCCTTGAACTATGGGTTAATGTCATTATCTGAAATCAAGGCAGTAACAGATATGCTGTTGTAAGCAGTTAACATTCTATGTCTGATCTGAATGACTTTCAAATTACAGCCACCAGGGAGGAAGTTTTGGGACAGTTCAGGTAGTAATAGAAAACTGCTACCATGTTTTCTATGGTGGTAGAAAACATTGTCTTCTAAACAATGCAATGTTTAGAAGATTGCATTGATGCAATGTGAGTTTCAACAATATGTAACTTTGTGCAAAAGGAATAATTTATTTCAGTGTGAGTGGAGATGAAAATAGTCCACAACCAGTTAAAGAGAAAGCTGGGTCTGGTATCAGAGTCAGGGAAGCCAAAAACATTACTGAGGATTGGTAATGTTTTGGTAGGATTTCCACCCTACCAGGTCACAGTTTTAACACCATTTCACCAGGTTTTAAAGGGGAAATAGCCGATCTGATAGGTTGAAAACTAGCAATAAGTACAAGAAAAGCCTTAGTTATGAGCTGCTTTTGGAGCATTTTGACAGTAATAGGAGAACTTCATGCAGAACACTAACGTATAGTAAAGATGTAGGCACTGGCTCGAGGAATTCTCTATTTGACAGATGTTTATACAAATAGGGACGAACCATCAGCTTAATTTATTGTATGATAGGACTATAGCCTCTTACAGCAGCATACAAGGCAGGGAAGTGACTTACAAAACTAATGGGTTCATTTAGATAACAAGGAAAAAGAGCTGAACAACTTTTAATTGATAGCCATTCAAAGCAGTATGGGTGTTCCTTGATTGTTGGCTTCATGAGACTTTATGAAGAAGATGTATCACACAATGTGGACAGATCAGTGTGCTCTACAGGGGAGGCAATAGGACAACAAGCAATAAAATATCAGTGGAATGCCACCATGAAACAGCAGCTTGATCCTAAATTTTTGGAGAATGTTGTACTCTACAGCAGAAATCCATCCTGCTGAAATGTTAATGACTCAGAATGCAGGTGAATCTTGTCCAACCCAATTTGAAAGGGAAAGTGCAAGAGAGGCAATTAATACAAGTAAAATGTCGTTGAATCAGTAGAAAAGGTCCAGTCTGAGTAACAGAGTTCCTGCATTGAAATGGCTGTTAGGAGATGAGCAAATCTGATCATGGGAGGATGGCAAATCTGTGGAATTTGTTGCCACATGCAGCTGTGGAGGCCAAGTCTGTGTGTATATTTAAGGCAGAGGTTGACAGATTCATGACGGGTCAGGGCATGAAGGGATACAGGGAGAAGAGAGGAGATTGGGGCTGAGAGGAAAAATGGATCAGCCATGATAAAATGGTGGAGCAGACTTGATGGGCTAAATGGCCAAATTCTGCTCCTAAGTCTTATTTATGTCAAGGAAATCCTTATCGATGAAAATTGGGGAGAAATTCTGTAAGGCTGCACTTTGATAACTTTAGCTCAGTGAGTAATACTGCGAGTATAAGTTTGAAGATGTTGCCTAACTAATTCCTACTATTGTGATGTCTACAAGATAGAATGACATTGTTAAGCTCAGAGATGGTGCAACTCCAAAAATTCCCACTGAATGAATGATTTCAAAACTAGCATCATGAGCATTGTTATGAAGATCACAGACTGTGCCCGCTAAGTTATAAAATTTCTGAATATGTTAAAGTTGTTTATATTGCTTTATAAAGAGAACAATAGTGTAGTCAATATGATCATAACCCTGTATAATTATTGTTCCTTTAAAGCTATCACCCCTTTAAGAAGTGGATCAAATGCTTAACTCTTTCTAGATTGCAGTGGTGTTAAATTGAAGGTTCTGGACAGAGAGTCTATGAAGAGCCCTTGAATAATCCATATGAATGCTTTGACTGAGCTTGTAGATCATAGAAAAAAGATCACACACAGTATGAGGCCTTGGCCCACAATGTTGTGCCAATCTATACAAACCTATTTCACAATCAATCTAACCCTTCCCTCCTATATACTCATAACCCTCCATTTTTCTGACAATTATGTGTCTATTTAAGAGTCTTTTAAATGTCCCTATTATACCAGCCTCTACCATCACACTTGACAAATAGATCCAGGCACTTCCCCTCTTTGTGTCAAAAAACAACCTATGATATCTCTTCAGAACTTCCCTCCACTCACCTTAATTGGATGTCTTCCATTTATCCTCTATCTTTGCCTCTTATAATCCAATAAAACTCTATCAAATTGCCTCTCATCCTGCATCACTCCAAAGAGAATAGCCCTATGCTGCTCATCCTTTCCTCATAAGACATGTTCTCTAAACCTGGCAGCATCCTGGTTAATCTCCTCTGTACCTTCCCTAAAGCTTCCCCTTCCTTCTTATAGTGAGTTGACTGGAACTGAATACAATATTCCAAATGTGGTCTAAACTAAACTCCAATATTACCTCATATTCTTGAACCTGTTCCTATTTCTAATGTGCTTATGAATTCAATCCTTTGACTAATAAAGGCTAGCACA
Source organism: Hemitrygon akajei (assembly GCF_048418815.1). Classification (NCBI taxonomy): domain Eukaryota; kingdom Metazoa; phylum Chordata; class Chondrichthyes; order Myliobatiformes; family Dasyatidae; genus Hemitrygon; species Hemitrygon akajei. Next base: position 70,990,856 of record NC_133135.1, on the reverse strand, counting down.
CCATACACCTTCTTAACCAACTATCACTGGAACTTTGAGGGGTCTATGGACTTAGACCTCTAGATCCCTCTATCTCTCCTGTAATTAACTTTGTACTCCTCCTTCCAAAGTGAACCACTTCACATGTTTCCAGAGTGAACTCCAGCTGCCACTTCTCTCCCTGACTCTGCATCCTGCCTATAAACCATTGGAAACTTCAGCAACCTTCTACACCACCCACAATAACTCCAGCCTTCATGTCATACTGCAGACTTGCTAACCTGCCCCTCCACTTCCTCATTCAAGTCATTTGTAACATTTACCAAAAGCAGAAGTCTTAGAACAGATCCCTGTAGAACACCACTGATCACTCAGCAGGCAGAGTACATACCATCTACTACAACCCTCTGCCTTTGTGAGCAAGCTAAACCAAATCTACACTGCCAAGTTTCCACAGATTCCATACCTCATGACTTTCTGGATAATCCCACCTTATTAAAATCCGTGTGCACACATCCACTGCTGTTTTGTCACCTCCTTGAAAAACTCAGTTAGGCTTGTGATACATAAACCTACCTGTTGCAAAAACATGCTGACTATACCTAATAAGATTACACTTCAACGAATGCAATTATATCCTGTCCTTAAGAATTCTATCCAAAAGATTATTCCTATCACCTTTTTGAACAATGGAACAATATTTTCCATCCTTCCTTCAATCCTGAGGTATCATTCCTACTTGACAACACTCCAACCATCCTTTCCCTCACTTCTGAAAGTAACCTGCCTGGCCCTGGGTACTTACACTCAGTGCCATTTTATTAGGGGCACCGGCACACCTGCTCATTAATGCAAATATCTAATCAGTTAATTATATGGCAGCAACTCAATGCATAAACAATGGACAAGAGGTTCAGCTGTTTTTCAGAATGGAGAAGAAATGTGACCTAAGTGACTTTGACCGTGGAATGAATGTTGGTGTCAGATGGGGTGGTTTGACAATCTCCTGGGACTTCTATGCACAACAGTCTCTAGAGTTTACAAAGAATGGTGCAAGAAACAGAAAATATCCAGTGAGTGGCAGTTCTGTGGGTGAAAATGCCTGGTTAGTGAGAGAGGTTAGATCAGAATGGCCAGACTGATTCAAGCTGACATGAAGGTGACAGTAACTCAGATAACCATGTGTTACAACAGTGGTGTGCGGAAGAGCATCACTGAACACACAGCATGTTGAACCTTGAAGGAGATGGGCTACAGCAGCAGAAAACCATTAGGTATAGGATATTAGAGTGTCTCTATACTAATGTTTTTCAGAAGCTCCAATACTACCTCCTTCTTAACCTTGACATCCTCCAGACCATTCGTCTGTTCTACCTGGACCTCACGTCATCAAAATCCCTCTCCTCGGTACCACTGAAGCAAAGTATTAAGGACCTCCCCCATCTCCTCCACCTCCAGGGTCACTTCCTCCTTTATCCCTCAATGGTCTTACCCTCACTCTAGTCATCCTCTTGTTCTTCACATATGTGTTGAATGCCTTGGAGTTCACCTACTTGCCGTGATCTTCGCATTTCTCCCTCTAGCTCTCCTTCGTCCTTTCTTTAGTTCCTTCCTGGCTATCTTATAACTCCCAGTAGTCTTGTTTGCTTCCTAAACCTTAAGTATGCTTCCTTCTTCTTCTTGACTGGATGATGTTTCTGGCTGAGACCATTCATCAGAACTGGAGAGGAAGGGGGAAGATGCCAGAATAAAAAGGTGACGGCAGGGAAAGGAGAACAAGCTAGAAAGTGATAGATGAAGACATGTGGGTGGAGGAGGGGAGATTTAAGTAAGAAGCTGGGAGGTAATAAGTGGAAAAGGCAAAGGGTTAGATAAGAAGGAATCTGATAGGAGAGGAAAGTGGATCAGGGGAGAAAGGGAAAAGGAGAGTTTTTAAAGGGAGGTTGCAGGCAGGTGAGGAGAAGAGGTAAGAGGCCAGAGTGGGAAATAAATAGAGAAAGGGAAGGGATAAAAAATACTGGAAGTTGGAGAAATTGATGTTCATGTCATCAGGTTGGAGGCTATCCAGATAGAATATGAAGCATTGCTCCTTCAACCTGAGAGTGGCCTCATCGTGGCAGAAGGGGAGGCCGAGCACTGACATGTCAGCATGGGAAGGGGAATCAAATTAAAATGTTTGGCCAATGGAAGTTCTGCTTTTGGCTGATGCAGGGGAGGTGCTGGACGAAGTGGACCCCCAATTTTGCAGATGGAGGATAGGTGTTCAACAAAGCAACAGGGACAGGGAATCTCATCAATTCCCATTGTTAGCCTGACTGACTAAACCCATTGCTTTTCACAGCTATCTACCCATCCTGTCTCCTGTAAAAATGCCATTCCCTTTTCTCATTTCCTTTCTGTCTTCTCTCTGTTTTAGTGGGATAGACCTATCTAGAATCCTATGCAAATAGTCCCTAAATAACCTCCACATTTCTGCTAAGCATTTTCCTGAGAACATTTATTACCAAGTTACACTCCTAAGTTCTTGCCTAATGTAGCCTTCCCCCAGTTAAACATTTTCCCACAACATCTGCTCCTCTCCTTGTCAATGCCAATGCTAAAGATCAGGTAGTTGTGATCATTATCTCTAAAACACCCGCCTATCAATAGGTCTGTCACCTGATCAGGTTCATTGTCTTTTGATAGATCTAGTATGACCTCTCCTCTGGTCAACTTGTCCGCAGACTGTATCAGGAATCCTTCTTGAACACACCTATCAGATTCTACCCCATCTAATCCTTTTACAGTAAGGAGGTTTCAATCAATGTTAGGGAAGCTGAAATCACTCTTGAGAACAACCCGGTTATTTTCATCTACTTATCTGCTTCTCAGTGTCCTGGTGGCTACTAGGGAACCAATAGGATGCCCCCAACAGAGTGATTGCTGGCTTCCTGTTTCTGACTTCCACCCATACAGACACAGTACATGATCCCTCCATGACATCATCCCTTTCTGCTGTAACAAAACTGTCCGTTATTAGCAAAGCTCCTCTCCGCCTTCCTTTACTTCCCTCCCTATCTATACTGAAACATCAGATCCCCTGACCATCAAGCAGCCAGTCCTATCCTTGTGACGGCCAAGTCGCTGTGAAGCTGCTTGCGTCTCTGCCTTAAGTTTATACCTTGTGAACTAAGCTTCATTAGAAGTTTAGGAATCTACCGAGCACAAAACCATTAAAGCTGTCTGGATATATTTCTAAATCTGCTTGTCACATTTTCACTTGGCTTCATCAGGTGAGAAAGAGAGAGGAGAATTTCAATCTACAATCTGGACTTTCATGTTGATAATTGTAACAAATCCAGATGGGGAGAATCGAGTGCCTTAAGACAGAAGTTACTGGAAATTTGCACACATTGCTAATTTTTAAATGAACCTATTGTTAATTATCAATTCAGGTTCTTGCTAGGAAATCTGTCAAGATTATTAAACATACCAGATTTATTAAATTCAAAGACACACAGTGGGATTTAAATGGATAACCTCTGGGTTGCTAGCTGAGCTCTTTTCAAGTTCAAGTTCAAGTTTATTGTCATCTGACTGGACATATATGCAACTAAATGAACCCAAGTTCCTCCGGACCACACTGCACTCACAAAGCATACAGTATATCACACACACCACATAAAAGAAAGAAGTTAATAAAATTTAATTCAAAGTGCATGTAGCGTGCAGCACAGGTAAGCAGTAAACAGTGCAGGAAAGAGTAAACAGCTCACTGTCTAGTGATCAGACCTCGGTGGTGGCAGGGTATTCATTAGTCACACAGCCTGAGGGAAGAAGCTGCTACCCAGTCTGGCAGTCTGAGTCCTGATGCTCCTATATCTCCTTTCTGACAGTAATGGGTCAAAAAGATTGTGGGACTGTGGGAAGAGATTTTGAGAGAAAACATTGTAGGTGAGCTTTTTGTCACCCAACAATATGTTTATAGTGGATGCAAGAATCAGCATCACAACACATACTGTGAGCGTGTTAGGCAGTGGTATGTTCTCCCACTATTTAATGATGGGAGCAGATGCCAATTATCTTTGTGTTGCTGCCCTGGCTGAGGCTCCGAATCAAACCTGGAACCTTCCCGATGTGTGAGCAGCAAATGCAGTTTAATGGGCTGATCTTTCCTCTTGGGGCTTCACCAGGTGCCAGGGATTTACAGAAGTCGCCTGAGGAAGAAACTGCCTGAGTTTCCTGGCTCGAGGCAGTGACAAGGTCCAGGTGCAGTGCTGGCATAGCCTAGGCCCTGGCAGACCCTTCCATTCAGGAAGGTGCTAGGACTGGGTAGAGGGGCAGGATGGAGATGTGTCTGTAAGGGAGCAGTAAATCAATGGAGCATGAAAAAGGGTTTGAAACAGGTGTATATCTCCAGTCACAGAAACAGGCAGCTGTGTTCTGACCTCAAGTGTGGGGGCTTTTTGGCTGTTGTTGGAGCAATGGGAATCCTAACGATTAGCATCCATAAATTGCTCATCTGAATGACGTTGTGTTAATGTTAGGGCAACAAGCTAAAAGAAACATGCAGTTATTTATAATTTTAAGCTTTTTGCGTATTTTTACACAACTCAAAACTCATCCCCATGTGCCTCTCCTTTCCACTGCACACTTCCTTATTTCCTGATTAAGGTTCAATTACACAGGATTTATTCCCAAGTAACCAGCTTAACATTGATGTCTTCATGATTCCAATGAGGTTATGCACTGATAAAGATAAATAAGATCTTAATCAAAACACTCCATTTCTTTTCTGAGGTAAGACTGTTTTTTTTCACTACTCACTACATATGCTCCCTTGCCTGAAGGAATAAATTGTGTTGTGCAAATAACAAAGGAAAAACTGTATTGCAAGGTGGTTTGCAAGATCAAAGGAGTCGTCAACTGAAGCAATTTTAAAAATCTCCTTCGGAAATCTGAGAATTATGCAGAGCATGCAGTTAGTGTAAACGCTCAATGTAGACTGTGAGAGCTAAATCCTGGCAGACATTAGGTAGAGTCAGGAACAAAAAGACTTCGAAGGAAGGAAAGGAATACCCTACATTAAAGCAATCATCTGCCCCCAACCTTCGCTTTGATCCCTGTACACCTTAACTTGGTTTGTCATTTTCCAACTCCTGTCAAGCCCCTGTTAACTATTTTTTTTATATAACCTGTATTTTACAGTCCTCTCATTTTACTAAATAGAATGAGCTCAGAAAACGCATTTTTCGTGTATTTATCTACATATCACAGAAGCACGCATAGCTGCTTCAAATTTTCAGGTTAAATGGATAACGAAAAGCAGGGAAAGCCACGCAGACTCGGAATGCATCTATGTTTGATACTTTATACTGCATAAAGGAACGGAAAATATCTGGCAAGCAGGTTTATTCTTAAATGAATATTGCATGTCTGAGGTGCATATCTCAGGATTTATTCAAGCAAAATGTTTAGATTTTGAGACTGTACTATTTGACATTCTGTAAAATAATGGGCAATCAGTGTGCGCTATAAGGTGCCTGTTGTTGATATGAAAATTAATGAAACATTGCCTTAAGGTTTCGGGGGTGGGAGGCAGCAGGGAGGAGGAGGAGGGGGGAATGAGTGAGCACCACACTAATGTGCTATAATGCCTTAAAGCAAAGGCTGAGTGCATCATTGCACAATGAGGTCAGTCTACTGACCCTTTCAGCACTGAATGTCATTTGCAGCTTTTGGAATAGAAGCACATACACACCACACATTCGCACACACAAATGCAAACATGCACATTGTGTTTCATGCGCACAGACGTGCGCGCACACACACACACACACACACACACACACACACACACACACACACACACACACACACACACACACACACACACACACACACACACACACACACACACACACACACACACACACACACACACACACACACACACACACGTCTATTGGTGAAGAAAGGCAGACCACCAACACAACTTCCTGTGCTGAATATTTTAGTAAACAGATTACAGAGAATCACAATGCTTCAGTAAAATAATGGAGAAATCAAACAATTCTCATGATACTTCCTCTGGCTTTGGTGTGGATCCTGCTGCGGTGGCGGATAAATAGGGGGATAAATCAGTGGGTTCATTCAGCATCCCATGAGAAGCATCACACCACTGTCAAGTGAAGAGTGGTTTGGAGTTAGATTTTGACAGTGAAAGTGATAGTAAAGATTTCATCAGAAATCAAAGGTGGAATATGCATTAAAATCAGAGATCTCTAGAAAATTACAATAAAATTCTTATCATCTCTTAGAGATTTTGATCCATATTGAATAAGCTGATGTCTGTTATTAACCTTTGCGTGGTTGAGAAAGTAACTGCAGATCTTCAACAAGTTCAAGTTGCATTTCTTACACAATTTTTCCTCAGAAATATTTCTCTATTGACTTCTGATTTGTTTTGATACATTACTATATATTTACATATCCCTCAGATGACAAGCAGAAATAATCAATATTGCTCTCTTTTCAATCTAAATGCACCACGGTTCAACTGGGTGTTGGACTTCCTCACCAAGAGACCTCAGAGAATGAGGATGCACAACTGCTCCTCTCCCTCACCCCCATCATTCTCAATATGGGCGCCCCCAGGACTGTGTGACTGCATGGCCAAGCACCTGAAACATTATCAAGTTCGCCACTTACACGAAAGTGGTAGGGCTCATCACCAACGAAAATGAGGCGGCTGATAGAGAGGAGGTGGAAGAGCTCGAGGTATAATGCCAGGCAAATAACCTCTTCCTCAAAGTCAACGAAACAATGGAGATGATTATTGTCTTCAGAAGAATTTGCACCCCTCACACCCCTCTTTTACATCAGCAGCACAGCAGTGAAAACTGCAAGGAGTTTCAAACTCCTGGGAATGCACATCTCACACAGTCTCTTGTACCAGAACACATCCTACACAATCAGGAAAGCTCTCAAATCCTCTACTTTCTGAAGAGGTTGAAGAGAGCCGGACTATGCACATCTATACTCATGTCATTCTACAGATGCACAGTAGAGAACATCCTAGCAAGCTGATCGCTGCACGGCACAGACACTACACTGTGGCTGTCAGGAGGGCACTACAGTGGGTAGTTAACATTGCCCAAAGCATGACTGTCACCAACCTACCTGCCATCAAGGACATATATACAGAAAGATGTCAGTAAAGGGCCAGTAACACCATGAAGGATCCCAACCACCCTGCCCATGGACCGTTTGACTCACTTCCATCAGGGAGGAGGCTATGTAACATCCACACCAGGACAACTTAAAAACAGTTACTTTCCCTAAGCAGTAAGATTGATTATCACCTCCATCTGTCAGCCCGTCCCTCTGTACCCCTAACCACCATGACTTTATCATTCCTTGCTACCTTACGTACAGACACTCCTGTGCCAAGCATCACTTGACGGACATACAGTCAATCTTTGTATATAAGCTATTTTATGTATTTATTCTGTTTTTTTATTATTGGGTTCATTACCTTAAAGCTCTTTTTGGTGGTGCATTGGATCTGGAGAAACAATTATTTTGTTCTCCTTTACATTTGTGTACTGGAAATGACATTAAACACTCTTCAATCTTGACTCTTTGGCTTTTCTCTCTGCGCTGGTTCTTTTCCCCAGGTCGACCTCTTCATGGGATCCTTCGGCGGCCACTGCAGCAGGAAGTAGTAGTTTATGGTCTCTGTGTTGTGATGCCGCTCTTGATTGATGAGGTGTAATGAAGGGGGAGGGAGGGTGGAGAGAGGGAGGGAAGGAGGGAGATGTTGAGGAGAAAGGGAAGGAGGGGAAAGGGATAAAGAGAGAGAAAGACCACTGCCGGAACCAAGAGCCAAGTGATCCTCCCAAGACATAACAAAATGGTGGCCAGAGGCAGGGCAAAATAGTTGAGGGTTAGGAATGCAGCCTAGACATATGGATACTAATGTGACCAATCTAACAGGTCTAGACATAATCAAAGGCAAAGTCCTGCCGATTGAGCCTCTTGTCATAGAGACTGCTTAATGCAGCAGACCCCCATTGTTCCACAGCCTCACAACACATACATACTCTCCTTGTTGTGAAGTGCAGCCATGTACGCTCCCTGTTAATTAGCTGCTAGCTCTCCAAAACCCGGACCAGATTAGATTAGGTTAGCGTTATTTGTCACAGGCACATTGAAACACACAGTGAAATGCGCCATTTGCATCTACGGCCAACACACTCTGAGGACGCGCTGGGGGCAGCCCACAAGTGTCACCATGCTTACGGTATGCCCACAACTTACTAACCCTAACCCGTACATCTTTGGAACATGAGAAGAAACCAGAGCCCCAGAGGAAACGCATGTGGCCACAGGGAGAACGTACAAACAGTGGTGGAACTGAGCCTGGATTTCTGATCACTGTTGGGCTAACTGCTACGCTGCCGCTCCTATCCTGCAAGAGAAAGCAACTGAGCCACACAATAGGTTTGGGTGATGCATCCAAAATGGTTGAACAGCTGACAGTGTAGTATAGGCATATACACCCATAAACGCATAGACGCACAAGCATACAGACAGCCATTAACATACATGCTCTAACACACGCTCTAGAACTGGTGGTGTGAAGGAAACTATTGCTGCTTGAGGTTTCAATGGAAAAGGAAACTGTTCTTCATAGAAGACATTGCATGACAATGTTGTGAGGACATATGCATAAATTGTTCATATAATTAATTTGTAGAAGGAAACTGATACCGATTTAGAATTCTGGGACATTTTAGCCAAGTATAGACAGTGTGGGGGTGGGAAGGGAGGAATGTTTGAGGTTTGGATACAAGTTTGTTGAATTTTGATTGGCTCAACATAAAACAAGCTGAAGTTTGAACTTCATCAATCATCAGTTTTCTTCTTACTGTTGCTTTCAATGTAACTATTACAGAGAGACATAAAGAAATTTCAGCCTTTCTTTTGCCTACATAATCAACATGAAACAATATTAAACAGTTACAGAGGTACTGTTAGAAATATTGAATTGTAATGTATAGGATCAATTATATAAGTCTGAAATAAACACTCATATTTCTCAAAGCTGGAAAAAGAAACAACTCGGAGGGAAGTTTACACATCACTTGAGTTTATGTTCCATTATTGTGGGCCCAGCCGTCCACATCTGCTCTGAGATTTCAAATCTCTCCTGTGAGTGATAAATTACTCACTAACAATTGGTAGTTTCAAGGCTTGAGGCTGGGAAATTGGGAAGTAATCCATCAACACAGAGGAGCGTGAGATGGTGCAACGTCTAGGAACAGTTCTGTCTTGCAATGAGGCACATCTCAACTTGTCGCAGAATGTTTCCAGATGATCTTTGAGGAGGTTCAAAAATGCTCCCTCAACCTCTGTCAATGTTGGAAGCTCAGCATAAACATCTGAGATGACTGAAATTGTAAGGATAGGTGATGATGAGAGAATGAGATTTCTCCCCATTAAAGCTAAAAATTCCCTCTCTTCAGTCCACTCTAAAAATAAATACCACCCTTTATCTTTGAGAACTTGGGCCACCATTTTACTATGAAACCAGTGGATTGGTCCTATTCCATAAGATGATAGATATAGCACCAGAATTAGGCCATTTGGCCCATTAAGCCTGCTCTGCTATTTCATCATGGCTGATCCATCTACCTTTCAGGCCCAGTCTCTTGCCTTCTCCTCATATCCCTTCATGCCCTGACTGATCAAGAACCTATAAAACCTCTGCCTTGAATGTACTCGATGTCTTGGCTTCCACAGCCACCTGTGGCAACAAATTCCACAGATTCACCATTGTCTGTCTAAAGAAATTCCTCCTTATCTCCATTATAAATGGGCATTCCTCTATTATAGGCCATGACTTCTGGCCCACCATAGAAAACATCCTCCCCACATCTAGGCTACTGAGGCCTTTCAACATTCAATAGGTTTCAAGGAGATATCCCCTCATTCTTCTGAATTCCAGTGAGTACAGGCCCAGAGCCTTCAGATGCTCCTCAAATGACAAGCCTTTCAATCCCGGAATAATTTTTGTGAACCTCCTTTGAACCCTCTCCAATGTCAGCACATCCTTTCTTTGATAAGAGCCCCAACACTGCTATTCCCATGATACTGTTGTTGAGGTGCTCTTTTTGGACTGTCATCTTCATACGTAATTTTCCACAGAGGATGCTGGATGTTCCTGACTAGGGAACACTATTACGTGTGTCACAATAGCGTAGCAGTTTGCGCAAAGCTATTACACCTCAGGGTGTTCCGGAGTAGAGAGTTCAATCCCAGTGCTGTTCTGTAAGGAGTCTCTGTAGTTCTGTCCGTGGACTATGAAGGTTTTCTTCAGGTCCTCCCACAGTCCAAAGACGTACTGGGTAGGTTAATTTGTCAGTATAAATTTTCCCGTTATTAGGTCATGGTTAATCAGAGGTGTGGGATTGCTGGGTCAGTGTGACTTGAATGGCTAGAAGGCCCTACTCCACACTGTATCGTTAAATAAAATTACAAAACCTTGAGTATTGCTCAGGAGTCTCCACTCTAAACGAGGCAGTCAAGAAGAAATTGGAACATTGTTACAAAAGTTACATGTATTTTTTTCCTCTGTTATCCTTGAGCTCATTCTATTCATTAAGTTTATCAGTATTGTAGATGTGTGTAAAAGGCTGTTTGCTTGCCAGATATTTGGAGGTCAGAGCCTATGTTGCTAACCTCCACATAATAGATGTGATACCTCTAACAGGGAGATACAGTTAGATCTCCCTCCCTTGTGTTGCACCACATAAGCAACATGAATTCATTTCAATATCAATGACCAGAGGCTTGGTCCCTGCAGACCCTGCATGTCCTTACACCCAGAGTTAGGACCCTGCCATGCCTCGTTGCTGACAGTCCCAGTGTAAGCCCTTTGCATTTTAACATACTGCAGAAGTTGAATATTTTCAAAAGTTAATTTGCCTAACAAATAACAATCAACTTAGTTTGTGTTTGACCTCAGCCAGAGGGAAACAACACCCTCTGCCAAAAACCGTAATTTTTAATTCCAAAAATAAACTTTATTCATAATAAAAATATGTAGGTCCAAAAGAAGAAACAGTGCAAAAACCTTTTACATTTATGGTCATGACATTCAGTGATGTATTTTTTAAAGAAACAAGAAAACTAGAACAAACAAACATAGCAGCAGGTCACTCAAATGGTCCCCTGGGGTGATATGCCCCGTTTTAACTTTTCAAGTGGCTTTCCCACCCATCTCTGCCCCTCCATGTGGAGGGAGTGTGTGGTGTGGTCCTCCCCCACACTTAAGCTGCACTGACTGTAGTTCAGCCCTCAACATGCACTCCTGCAGCCTGGAATGTACCAGTTGGTAGAATTTCCTTACAGACATCTTGCTGTGCTGGAAGACGAATACATTTCAGGCAGACCAAAGGGCAATTTTTCACAGTATTGATGACCTTAAGAACATGAGAACATGAGAAATAGGAGCAGGAGTCGGCCATCTGGTCCATCAAGCTTACTCCGCCATTCAATAAGATCATGGCTGATCTGGCCATGGACTCATCTCCACCTACCTGCCTTTTCCCCATGACCCTTAATTCCCCTACTATCAAAAATCTATCCAACCTTATCTTAAATATATTTACTGAGGTAGCCTCCACTGCTTCATTGGGTAGAGAAGTCCACAGATTCACCACCCCCTGGGAAAAGCAGTTCCTCCTCATCTCCGTCCTAAATCCGCTCTCCAAATCTTGAGGCCATATCCCCCAGTTCTAGACCTTCCAACAACACTTTATGTCTGACGTGGTAAGTGCCTCCAGGAACAGCCCGTAGAACACAAGATCCTCGGGATCAGCTAGAACATCCGCCTCCACACTCTCTTGACACATCCACAGTCTGCAAAGCAGTGAATAACCATCCTGAGGGCAGCGTCCTTGGCGGGGACTATCCAGGAGTGATCTGACTGTGAACTCCCTTCTCACTGCCAGCCAAGCAAAACCTTGGTGCTTGTTAGTGAGATATGGTGTTCTGCCAGCAGCTCAGGAAAATTGTATTCATAGAGCTCCTGTCCCCCAACATCTGCAGGAATTTCTGGCTCAGACCACTGTCTGACGGACTTGTGGTCAATGTGTTTACTTGGAAATATTCTTCCACAGAGAAGAGGTGGTGTAGTAAGGTGGACAAGTGGACTAGGACATTGCACGGTAATGGGGTGGGGTCTATTTTCTGCAACACCAAGGACAGATAGAACCTCAGCATGTAAGTGACACTTGGTGCCTGCATACTTTGGATCCACGCACAGTCTGAAACAGCCATGCACAAAGGTGGTCATCAGGAGGAGGGCAACTTTGGGTACACCTTTGCCCCCATTGTTCATTTTGACCTATCGGGTACATTCCAACATGGACCCCCAGATAAACTGGAAGATGTCTTGTGTGATTACTGAGGCACAGGAGTGAGTAACATGCCATACCTGTGCCAAGTACTGCAGCACTGAGAGCACATCACACTTGACGACCAAGTTCTTCCCAGTTGTTGACAGAGAACCCTGTTTCCACAGACTCCATTTCTGTTTTACTTCCCAGTTGCCTCCAGCCGATTCTTGTTACATGTCTCAGCCCCTTCAAACCAAACCCCCAGCACCTTTAAGTAGTCAGCCCCGACTGCGAAGGGGACATTGGAGTGAATGGGCCAGTTACCGAAGAGCATGGCCTTGATCTTCCTGCAGTTGACTCTGTCCCCCATGCCAATTTAAAATGGTCACAAATGATGATCAAACTGACTCTGGGTCTAAGCAAAAGTCAGAAACATCATCCGTGTATAGGTTTTGACTTGTGAGTCTTCACTGTCTGGCAAACTTCTCCTTTCTTAGACATTCAGCAAAGACTTCCATGAAGCACACAAACAAGACTGGGGAGAGAGGCCAAGCATGCCTGACTGCAGACTTGATGGAGAAGCTGTCTGTTAGGTTTTCCTGTAGAGAACAACAGCCGTTTTGCAAACGTGCAGACTATTTCATGCTGGTGGGTGATGTATGTGGTGTCACACTAAAGTGTGTGTGGGCTTATCCACCCTAATCATCTCTGTCACATTACCAGTTTGAACATCAGTAAAGTGCTCTGGGACAAATTGCAACAGCCTTTAAAAGTAAAGTTAGGGGAGTGAGCCTTTTTAATTACAATTTCCACAGTGATCAAGACCTTGTGGGTTATACTACCGATGGCTCATTTGCCCCCAGATCATCATGGGAACTGTAGTTTATAGTCATTAAGTGGAATAAACTAATATGCAGATGTGTAGGAGGTGGAATGTATAAGTGGGGGAGGATCAAATGGAACGTAGGTGTAACACTATTATTTTAACAATCTTAACTGTCTGTTTCTATTGTTAACTGCAGGTTATTGATGACAATTGCCCACAGATAGAAGGTAACATTCTCCTACATGGACCAAGTTCTCCAGTATTTGAATCTGATTAGCAGCCAGTCTGACTAATCAACAGTAAGTAAATCACATTGATCGTACAACCTTTTTAATCAGTAGAAATAAATGCCACAACCTGACCATTTCTTCATGAATGCACTAGTGTATAATTCAAAAAGGCATAAAGTGAAGTTTTTCATCACTGTTTTGTATTAACATCCACTTTGCATGAGTAACAACAAATCTATTTTAGAAAATCTGCAAACCTTGGAAATGTGTAAAAAGGGCAAGCAACACAGCCTTTGTGCGTACTGATCAGTCAATTTGAAATTGAGTATTATTGCTGTTCTTTCCACCTCCAGTATTTTCTTTATCAGTTGTATTCTAATCAATAGCATTACAAATTGAGGTTAGAGGCCCTGTTCATCGCTAGACATCACAGTTTTCTCGGATGTGTCATTGAAAGGATTGGGAGCATGGAGCAAACCATTCCGGGCCCAATGAGCAGGGTCGCCCAACAATCCATTTATTTAACACTAGCCTAATCACCGGACAATTCACAATGACCAATTAATCTACTGACTTGTATGTCTTTGGACTGTGCGAGGAAACTGGAGCATTATGAGGAGGCCCACATGGTCAGGGGGAGAACATACAAATGCCAAACAGACAATGCCAGAACTGAACTCTGAACTTTGACACCCTGAGCTGTAATAGCGTCGCACTAATTGCTTAGCTACCGTGGCACACTACGGGTCCGCAGTCAGGATTTCTTACACAGAAAAGAGTCACTTCTGAAAGTGCCTTAGTGCTGCTTATCAGTAAAGAAAGTATTTCACCATATTAAAGTGGATTATAAATGCAACCTGATGTTGGTACTAGATCTCTATAAACATCGCATTTAAATGGAACACCAGCTATGCTAATGTGCAACTGGAAATCACACAAACCAGACGTATTTTCCCAGTGTGATGTAGGAGGTAAGAAAAAGCAAGGTCATTCAAGACTGCAGGTTTATTAATGGTTAAAGGTAGAATGTTCAGAGCCTGTCAGCTGTTTACCATTCAAGTCAAGTTTATTGTCATATGGAGTACTGTGCAAAAATTTTATATATATATAAAAAACTAGCAACACACTCAACATGCTGGAGGAACTCAGCAAGCCAGGTAGTATCTATGGAAAAGAGTAAACAGTCAACATTTTGGGCTGAGACCCTTCACCAGGACTGGAGAAAAAAGATGAGATGTTAGAAAGAAGTTGGGGGAGCGTAGGAAGAAATACAAGATTGTAGGTGATAGGTGAAACTGGGAGAGGGCAAGGGAAGTCTATTGGTGAAAGAGATAAAGGGCTGGGGAAGGGGGAATCTGATTGGAGAGGACAGAAGGCCATGGAAGAAAGGGAAGGGGAGGAGCATCAGAGGGAGGTGATAGGCTGGTGAGGAGATAAGGCGAGAGAGGGAAATGGGAATGGGAAGTGGTGAAGGGGGCATATTACTGGAAGTTCAAGAAATCAATGTTCACACCATCAGGTTGGAAGCGACCCAAACAAAATATAAGGTGTTGATCCTCCAAGCTGAGTGAGGCTTCATCGTGGCAGTAGAGGAGGTATGACTGATATGATGTTTCACCTATCACCTACTACCTTGTATTTCTTCTCCCCTCTCCCCCCCCCCCCCACCTTCTTACTCTGAATTCTCATCTTTTTTCTCCAGTTCTGATGAAAGGACTCGGCCCGAAACATCGGCTGTTTACTCTTTTCTGCAGATGCTGTCTGGCCTGCTGAGTTCCTCCAGCATTTTGTGTTTGTTGCTTGGATTTCCAACATCAGCAGATTTTCTCTTGTTTATGATATGTATAACTAGGGTGCTTAAGACTTTTGCACAGTACTGTCATTGTCAGTTTGGGGTGGAGAGCAAGTTTGTAAGTCTGGCAGGAGCAAAGAATGTTGGGAATGGCGAGGGTAGAGCCCTGTTGGAGGGTGTGGGATAGGTGGCGGAGAAGTAGTGCCGTGGTGGGGGTTGCTGCGGTGCGGACACATCCAACACTGAGACACCAGGCAAGGTCATTTGAATCCAAATAATTGATAAATTTATCATTACAGGATAACTCTCTGGTACTTCCCCACTCCCTTCACCTTTTTCCAACCATGATTCCTCCCTCCCAGCCCCCCTTCCCACTCTCAGTCCACAGTGGAGTCTCACATCAGAATCAAGTTTATCACCACTCACATATGTCATGAAATTTGATTTTTTTTGCAGTAGTACAGTGCAGTACATAAGGTTACTATAGTACTATGCAAATGGATTAGGCTCCTGAACTACAGTTGCAAGGAAAAGTTTGTGAACCCTTTGAAATTATCCGGTTTTCTGAGTTAATTACTCATAAAATGTCGTCTGATCTTTACCTATCACAACAATACACAAATGCAATCTCCCTAAACTAATAACACACAAACAATTGTACTTTCCATTTCTTTATTGAAATATTGTTTCACCATTCACAGTCCAGGCTGGAAAAAGTATGTGAATACTTGTATTTAATAACTGGTAGAACCTTCTTTAGTAGCAATAACCTCCACCAAACATTTCCTGTAGTTACCATTCCTCCATACAAAACTTTTTCAGTTCATCAATATTTCTGAGGTATCTTGCATGTACAGGTTCTTCAGGTCATGCCACAGTATCTCAATTGGGTTAATGTTCAGACTATGACTCGGCCATTCCAAAACGTGAATTTTCTTCTTTTTAAACCGTTCTGTTGTCGATTTACTCTTGTGTCTCAGATCATTGTCTTGTTGCATCATCCAGCTTCTATGAAGCTTCAGATCGTGGACCACTATCCTGACATTCTCCTGTAAAATGTCTTGATACAATTTTGAATTCATTGCTCCCTCAACGATTGCAAGCCGTTTAGGCCCTGAGGCAGCAAAGCAGCCCTAAACCATGATGCACCTTCCCCTATGCTTCACAGTTGGGATGAGGTTTTGGTGTTGGTGTGCAGTGCCCTTTTCCTCCAAAGATAGCGTTGTGCATTTCTACCAGAAAGTTCAACTTCTGTCTCATCTGTCCACAGGACATTGTCCCAAAAGCTTTGTGGAACATCCAGGTGGTCTTTGGAAAACTGCAGATGTGCAGCAGTGTTTTGTTTTTAGAGCAGTGGTTTCATCTATGGTATCCTTCCATGAACACCGTTCTAGTTCAATGTTTTTCTTATAAGAAACACATGAACAGAGACTTTAGAAAACTCCAGATATTTCTGCAGATCTTTTGTTGTAACCTTTGGGTTCTTTTTCAGCATTGCATAATGTGATCTTTACAGGATGTCCACTCCTAGGGAGAGTAGCAACAGTACTGAATTTCCTCCATTTGTAGACAATTTCTCTTACTATGGGCCAAGGAACATTCAGGTTTTAGAAATGCTTTTGTTGCCTTTTCCAGCATCATGCATCTCTATAATTCCTCTTCTAAGGTCCTCTGAAAATTGTTTTGATTGAGTCAGATCTTCCTTGAGAAGAGCAGGCTCTTACTTTGCGTGACCTTTTTATAGGGCAGGGCACCTCTACAACCCACACCTCCAATCTCATCTCATTAATTAGAACGCCTGACTCCAAATAGCTTTTGTAGAAGGTATTACCCCAGAGGTTCACATACTTTTTTGAACCTAGATTGTAATTGTTTAAATGCTGTACTCAGTAATGATGAGAAGAAGAACAATTGTGTGTTTTTTTAGGCAGATAGTGTTTGTCTATTATTGTAACTTAGATGCAGATCAGACCACATTTTATGAGTAAGTAATGCAGTAAACCAGGTAACTGAAAAGGGTTCACAAAATATGTGCCAAAGTCTTGCACAGTATTGTACACAAGTTCATACATGCATGCACAGGCACAATGAAAAACGTACCTGCGGCAACATCACAGGCACTTGGCATTAGAGACTCAACATTCACAAGAAAAAAAAGATAAATTGATCATAAATGATACACAATTATATCAGAAAAAAGCAACAATTAAAACAAAACAAGAAGTCCATTATAGTTGAAAGCAGCCACAGTGTCACTGTACTGAGGTTATGATAAAGGTTGTACAAGAACCAAATGGTTAAAGGGTTAGAGAATGTTTGGGGGCTGGGAAGAAGGAGAAAGCAATGAAAGAATTTGTGAAGTACAAGCATCATTTCCACAGCTGCATTGAAGGCAATAGCAAAAGGAAATAAATAAAGAATCAGGTGCTGGAAATCTGAAATTAAAAAATGCTGGAAGCACTCAACAGGTCAAACAGTAGCTATAGAAGAAGCAATCTATGTTTTGAGTACAACACCCTTCATCGGAAATAAAAGGCAAAGACTTAGTTTAAGGTTTCACATTTGTTGAATGGGGATCAAACTTACAATTTTTTAAATGCTAAAGTCAGTGTTCCATGGCTACCACTTGAATAATGACTTTTTTAACCATTGGAGAGTAGTAATTTGATGGTCTCAATGTGATTTTGTTCTCAGTTCATTCCAAGTGTCAACATGGAACTTGCAGAATCCAAACACATGAAAAGACTGCAGGTCTTATTATCTCTACTGATGTAGCTGGGAACATACTGCATGTAAAATATGACAGTAAAATCTATATGTATGTAGAAGAAAAATAAGGGATTAACAAAAATTATTGTTATAATTCAACACTGGGATAATTATATTGGAAAACAAGACAATGCTATAGAACCTGACATGATCTCACTGAATGGCAAAGGAAGATAGAGAGGCTGAATACCTGCTCCTGTATCATTTTCGGATCAAACCCCTTCTCATATCCACTGCTCTGAGAGACTTCTTTCAGAACCAAAAGTACAACTCATGATCAAAACAAAGATCTGTTGATTTATTTTGACATTTTTGTTTGAGAATTGGCATGTGTCAATGTGTTTTAAAAAAAAAAACATTTTCTTAATTTTGAAAGCTTGATGAAATACTATACCTACGTTTGTTCACCTCCTCCTCCCCACCATACTTACCTTTTACTCCCACAGAAAACTTCTTTACAAATATCAACCAGTCTCCCTTTTTCTGTGACTGCTTTAAGTGTTTCATGATGAACTTTGCATGCTTCACTCAAGGGATATTTCTTTTTGGGCTATGTCTACAGAATGATATCTGTAGACATTGAACAAAAGGCCCCCTTTTCTCTTGGAGACAACTCCTTCCACATACCAGCATTTAGTCTCCTTATCACAAACTTTGTAGTGATCTAGGCACCCAGTTGCCCTGACTCGAATAGCCACAACACATGAGTTAGCATCTCTGTGATAATGAAGAAGGATCCACAAGAATTTGAAAGCAAATAATATGTTGTCAAAATGACTTCACTTCTCTCAGTCTGTACTCATTAAGGTGATGTTGACAGTGACTGTGATAACAATCATTTAAATCTTCAGAATGGTTTTAATAAAACTGGGAAACAAAGAATAAAAATGAGTGTCGAAGGCACAGGAATCCAGTACTGAGGACTATT
Source organism: Hemitrygon akajei (assembly GCF_048418815.1). NCBI lineage: Eukaryota > Metazoa > Chordata > Chondrichthyes > Myliobatiformes > Dasyatidae > Hemitrygon > Hemitrygon akajei. The sequence continues at coordinate 70,971,946 of NC_133135.1, read as the reverse complement.
TATAAACAGACCTTGCTCAGTATAATGCTAGATTTGGTGTAAACTCAGATTCCTATTGAGTCCTAAATAGTCTTAAGTGTGCACTTAACTCCCGTGTTAGAAATATACAAATCCTTGTTATAGTTTTGTTGTTGCAAAGAGAGCATATGCTCTAAATGTCTTTTTTTATTGATCAATATTCATGCCTAACACCTGCTTATCTCCATGCATCCCTCCTGCCCCTGAAACCTCAGCCCAAGGTACCTCAAACGCAACATCATCATTTTTGTGTTTAGATACTTCTATGGCCTCACCTAACACTGGTCTGTGTCAAGCAGTTTTTTTTTTGCCTAGTCCATTTACCTACAACAGAATCAGAATCAGGTTTAATGTCACCGGTATATGTCATGAAATTTGTTAACTTAATGGCGGCAATACAATGCAATACATGACAATGTAGAAAAAAGTAAGAAAATCAATTGCAGTAAGTAGATATATGTATATTAAATAGTTACATTAAAAATCATGCAAAAACAGAAATAATAAAAGTGAAGTTGCGTTCATGGGTTCAATGTCCATATAGGAATCAGATGGCAGAGGGGAAGAAATGATTCCCGAAACACTGAGTGTGTGCCTTCTGGCTTCTGTACCTCCTTCCTGATGGTAACAATGAGAAGAGGGCATGTCACGGGTGATGGAGTTCTTTAATGACAGACGCAGCCTTTCTGAGGCTCCTCTCCTTGAAGATATCTTGGATACTATGGAGGTTAGTACCCAAGATGGAGCTGACTGATTTTACAACTTTCTGTAGCTTCTTTTGACCCTGTGCAGTAGACAACCCCCCACCCCACCAGAGCATGATACAGGAGGTACATCTGTAGAAGTTTTTAGTGTCTTAATGTGACAAACCAAAAACTTCCTTAAACTCCTAATGAAATATAGCCGCTGTCTTGCCTTCTTTATGGCTGCATCGATACGTTGGGACCACGTTAAATCCTCAGAGATCTTGACACCCAGGAACTTGAAACTGCTCACTCTTTCCACTTCTGATACCCCTATATGGGGATTGGTTCATGTTCCTTTGTCTTCACTCTCTGAAGTCTGCCATCAGCACTATGGTCTGAGTGCCAGACCATAGTCTTCTATGCATCTCTTATCTAAGTACCTATCCAAACTTCTTTTAAATGATGCAATTGAACTCGAATCTACCATTTTTGCTGACAACTTTTCCCACACTCACTCCATCCTCTAAGTGAAGAAGTTCCACCTCAGGTGTCCTTTAAATAATTCACCTTTCACCTTAATCCAAAGTCCTTGAGTTCTAGTGTCACACAACCTGAGGGGAAAATCCTGCAATCATTCACAATATCTTTAACCCTCATAATTTTGTATACCTCTATAAGATCTCCCCTCATTCTCCTACTCTCCAGGGACTAAAATCCTAACCTATTCAATCTTTCTCCATAACTAGGTCCTCAAGTCCTGGCAACAACCATCTGAAGTTTCTCTACACTCTGTCAAACTCATTGATATCTTTCCTGTAGGTAGGTGACCAGAACTACACAGAATACTCCAAATTTGGCCTCACCACATAATTTCCCACTTATGAAGGTCATTGTGTGAAAAACTCTCATTATGTCTTGAGATGCCATTTTCAAGGAAATGGTTGTCTATACCCAGATCCCTTTGTTCTACCACACACCTCAGTGCCCCGCCATTCACTGTATGTCTAACCCTGTTTTATCCTGCCAAAGTGCAACACCTCACAGATCTCTGTCATTTTTCAGCCCATTTTTCCAGTTGGTCCATATTACACTGCAAGCTTTATTAACCCTCCTTGCTGTCAACTACATCATAAGACCATAAGACAAAGGAACAGAAGTCGGTCATTCGGCCCATCGAGTCTGCTCCACCATTTCATCATGAGCTGATCCAATCTCCCCTTTAGTCCCATTCCCCCGCCTTCTCACCATAGCCTTTGATGGCCTGACTACTCAGATACCTATCAATCTCTGCCTTAAATACACACAATGACTTGGCCTCCACTGCCGCCCGTGGCAACAAATTCCATACATTCACCACCCTCTGGCTAAAAATTTTTTTTCGCATCTCTGTTCTGAATTGGCGCCCTGCAATCCTCAAGTCATGTCCTCTCATACTAGACTCCCCCACCATGGGAAACAACTTTGCCACATCCACTCTGTCCATGCCTTTCGACATTCAAAATGTTTCTATGAGGTCCCCCTTATTCTTCTAAACTCCAAGGAGTACAGTCCAAGAGCTGTCAAATGTTCCTCATATGTTAACCCTCATTCCCGGAATCATTCTAGTGAATCTTCTCTGAACCCTCTCCAATGTCAGCACATCCTTTCTTAAATAAGGAGCCCAAAACTGCACACAGTATTCCAAGTGAGGTCTTACCAGTGCCTTATAGAGTCTCAACATCACATCCCTGCTCCTATACTTTATTCCTCTAGAAATGAATGCCAACATTGCATTCGCCTTCTTCACCACCGACTCAACCTGGAGGTTAACCTTAAGGGTATCCTGCACAAGGACTCCCAAGTCCCATTGCATCTCAGAACTTTGAATTCTCTCCCCATTTAAATAATAGTCTGCCCGTTTATTTCTTCTACCAAAGTGCATGACCGTACACTTTCTGACATTGTAATTCATTTGCCACTTCTTTGACCATTCCCCCAATCTATCCAAGTCTCTCTGCAGACTCTCTGTTTCCTCAGCACTACTTTCCCCTCCACCTAACTTTGTATCATCAGCAAACTTAACCACAAAGCCATCTATTCCATGATCCAAATCGTTGATATACAACGTAAAAAGAAGCGGCCCCAACACGGACCCCTGTGGAACACCACTGGTAATCGGCAGCCAACCAGAATGGGATCCCTTTATTCCCACTCTCTGTTTCCTGCCTATCAACCAATGCTCTATCCACGTATGTAACTTTCCCGTAATTCCCTGGGCTCTTATCTTGTTTAGCAGCCTCATGTGCGGCACCTTGTCAAAGGCCTTCTGAAAATCTAAATACACAACATCCACTGCATCTCCCTTGTCTAGCCTACTTGTAATTTCCTCAAAAAATTGCACTAGGTTTGTCAGGCAGGATTTTCCTTTAAGGAAACCAAGCTGAGTTCTGCCTATCTTGTGATATGCCTCCAGGTACTCCGTACTCATTCTTGACAATCAACTCCAACAAGCTAATAGGTCTATAATTTCCTTTTTGCTTCCTTGCCCCCTTCTTAAATAGCGGAGTGACATTTGCAATCTTCCAGTCCTCCGGAACCAGGCCAGAAGCTATCAACTTTTGAAAGATCATTGCTAATGCCTCCGCAATCTCCACTGCTACTTCCTTCAGACCACGAGGGTGCATTCCATCTGGTCCAGGAGATTTATCTACACTTAGACTATTCAGCTTCCTGAGTACTTTCTCTGTCATAATTGTGACTGTGCATATTTCTCTTCCCTACCCTTGAATGTCCGGTATATTGCTGATGTCTTCCTCAGTGAAGACTGATGCAAAATACTCGTTCAGTTCCTCCGCCATCTTCTTATCTCCCATTACAATTTCTCCAGCATCATTTTCTATCAGTCCTATATCTACTCTCACCCGTCTTTTACTCTTTATATACTTGAAAAAGCTTTTAGTATCTTCTTTGATATTATTTGCTAGCTTCCTTTCATAGTTCATCTTTTCCCTCTTAATGACCTTCTTAGTTTCCTTTTGTAAGCTTTGAAAAACTTCCCACTCCTCTGTCTTCCCACTAATTTTTGCTTCCTTGTATGCCCTCTGCTTTACTTTTACTTTGGCTTTGACTTCTCTTGTCAGCCACGGTTGCATCCTTTTTCCATTCGAAAATTTCTTCTTCTTTGGAATATATCTGTCTTGCACCTTCCTCACTTCTCGCATAAACTCCAGCCACTGCTGCTCTGCCGTCCTTCCTGCTAGTGTCCCTTTCCAGTCAACCTTGGCCAGTTCCTCTCTCATGCCACTGTAATTTCCCTTACTCCACTGAAATACCAACACATCGGATTTCGGCTTCTCTTTCTCAAATTTCACCGTGAACTCAATCATTTTACAATCACTGCCTCCTAAGGGTTCCTTCACATCAATCTCTCTAATCACCTCTGGTTCATTACACAATACCCAATCCAGTACAGCCGATCCCCTAGTGGGCTCAACAACAAGCTGTTCTGAAAAGCCATCTTGTAGATATTCTACAAATTCTCTCTCTTGAGATCCAGTGCTGACCTGATTTTCCCAATCCACTCGCATGTTAAAATCCCCTACAATTATCATAACACTGCCCCAATCCCCAATCATAATATCATCCACAAATTAGCTGATGCAGTTCACCACATTATCATCCACTGGTTGGCTGCCAGTAACTAGAGGTGTTTGCAAGGGTTGGTGTTGGGACCACATCTTTTCACATTATAGGACAAGATTTGGATGACAGAATTGATAGATTTGTGGGCAAGTTTGTGGATGATATAAAGATAGATGGAGAGGCAGTTGGGTTGAGGAAGCAGGAATTCTGCAAAAGGATTTAGACAGATTAGGAGAATAAGCAGAGTTGCAGATGGGATACATTGTAGGGAAATGTATGGTCACGCACTTTGATAGAAATAACAAAAGCTTAAACTGTTTTCCAAACCGGGGGAGGGGAAATTCAGAAGTCAGAGGTGCAAAGGGACTTTGCTGGATTCCTTGAGCAGGGTTCCCTAAAGGTTAACTTGCTGTTTGAGGAAGGCACATTCATTGTCAATGTTCCTTTTGTGAGGACTGTAATATAAAAGCAAGGATGTAAAGCTGCGGCTTTGTAAGACATCGGTCAGACTACCTTTGGATTATAGTGAGCAGTTTTGGGCGCCTTATCTAAGGAAGTATGTGCTAGCATTGGTGAGGGTCGAGAGGAGTTTTATGAGAACGATTCTGGGAATGAAAGAGGTAATGTATGAGAAAATTTGATGGCTTTGGGCCTGTACACACTGGGGTTTAGAAAAACGAGGAGAGATATCATTGCAACTTATTGAATGTTGAAAGACCAAATAGAGTGGATGTAGACCAGGTATTTCCCATAGTAGGGGAACCTAGGACCAGAGGACACAGCCTCAGAATAAAGGGACATCCATTTGGAACAGAGTTGAGGAAGAATTTCTTTAGCCAGAGGGTGATGAATCTGTGGAATTCATTGCCACAGATGGCTGTGGAGGCCAAGTCATTTGGTATATTTAAAGCAGAGGTTGATAGGTTCTTATTTAGTAAGCTAACAGGGAGAAGGCAGGAGAATGAGTTTGAGAGGTATAGTAATTCAGCCATGGTGGAGTAGACTCAATGGGCCAAATGGACTAATTTTGCTCCTTTGTCTTACGGTCTTATGGCCTTCTCCCACTAAGCCAATGCTGAATCCAATTAACTACTTCATCCTGAATGCCAAATGACTTAACCTTCGGGGCAGCTATGATTTTGGTATAGAATTTAAGGTAGTTAAGCAGAAATTCTCTTGTTCAATAATTGTTCTTAAATGGATAGTTATCACACATTGTTGAAGCACAATCTGTTTGAACTATTTATAAATATTAAATTTTTGAGGTGATACTGGGCACCCTCAGCTGCTGGCAAATTTATTCAATAGCATATGGAGCTGGTGTTCAAAGGCCTATCCATTTCTTGAAACAAAATCCCACTGATACCGTTTTAAAATTATTCAACAAATAGCATGACAAAAGCAACCAATGCATTACGTATATTACTAAAGTCATTGTCCGTCTTTCCATTTCTAAGCAAATTTCACCAGTTTATCAGATATTATTGTGTTAATACCCAGGTCAGCCTGGAATAAATAAATAGAAAGACATGTCCATTCACTTTCATTAGTCTCATCACTGATTACTGTCAATGAGACAACAAAACCCAACACAGTAAATTAATGGTAGTAAATCTAGAAGACTGAATTGTTGAAGTATGAAATGTGCACATACTTGGGCTTAACCAAAAGACAGCAGATATGGTCTTGCAAGTTAGACACAGCCAAGATAAATTAATAATAAGTTGAGATTCTTTTTCAGAACAATCAATAATGGTGCCAGCCAACATCTCAGTGGTAGGACTTGCTTCTGAGTTAGTTATGTTGGATGAAGTCCTGTTCTGGGCATATAGCCTCGGGTAAGGTTAGAGGGCAAGAATGAAGGGCACTCTGCAAAATTAAGGAATACTTGCCTACAACAAAAGGCGTCTTTGAGCACTTTTGTGCATTTGTCATTAGCTGATGTATGAAGCATTCTGTTTGGACTTTTGTATTATCACCCAGCACGTTCTAGGAGTGATGTTGAATTACTCAAATGGGGAGAATTGGGTTTAGATGGGAATGAATTTGTAAAATGCAGAGTGTCCTCCTAAGGTTGGTTGGGGTGGGGAGGGTTGTATTTGACCTAATATGAGGACAGCTAAATGACTGAACTTTTAGCGGAGCAATCCTTTGGAATCTGTGACCGTGGCTCAATAAGACTCATTGGTCATAGAGAAAGATAAAAGCTGTCCTTGAACTTGGGCTCTAAACTGGCAGAGAGCAGATGTAACCAGCATAAGAAAGGGCAGTGGAGAGGTAGTTCAGGAGCAGTTGCCATGGTGGAAGAAGGATCTGCTAAGTGGGAGGCAGTTAAAGGTGAGATAGCAAGAGTTCAGATTCAGCATGTCCCTGTAAGGGTAAGAGGAAAAGATGGTAAGCTTAGCTTCCTGATTAAGGGTCTCAGCCCAAAATACTGACTGTTTATTATTTTCCATAGATGCTGCCTGGTCTGCAGAGTTCCTCCAGTATTTTGTGTGTAAAGCTTAGCAAATGCTGGTTAATGAATGATATTGAAGGTTTGATCAGTGAAAACAGGAAGCATTTTCAGGTAAAACAAATCATTATCAAACAAGTCATTTGAATTTTATCGAGGATGTGGGAGAAAAATTAAGAAACAAATTGGATGGGCAAAAAGTGGGCATGAAAAGGGGCAAGTAGGATGAAGGAGAACCCCAAAATCTTTTATTAGGTCATCAGAAGTATGAGGGTATCTAAAGATGGTATAGATCCCCCAGGGACAAGAGGGCTAATTTTGCATGAAGTAGGGAAAATGAACACGATGCTAAATGAATGTTTCTCATTGGGTTTTGCCATTGCTAGGGCTCCGATGGAGAATTTTGTGTCATTTTATGCCACAGACCAGAAAACTGGAGGATAGCTAATGTTGCTCCTTTATTCAAATTAACCTGGAAATGAAGGTGGGTGAGCATTATGTCCATGGTAGAGAAGTTGTTAGAGAAGATCCTGAAGGACAAGATTTATGTTCCTTTGGGAAGGTGGGGTTGATTAGAAGAAGTCAGCAGAGTTTTGTGCAGAGAATTATGTCCACAAATCCAATCAGATATTTAGAGGAGGTAACCAAGGAAATTAATGAAAGTGAGGCAGTATATGGACTTTGATAAGGCTTTTGATAAGGACCTGCTTGGTAGGCTAGTCCAGATGATTAAGGCACATGGGATCCAAGGGTGTTGGTGAACTGAATCCAAAATTGGGTGAGTGATAGGAGGCAGAGGATAGTGATGGAAGGATGTTTTTCTGACTGGAAATCTGTAACAAGTAGTATACCACAGGATAAGTGCCAGATATTGATTATTTTAAAGATATATAAATAACAATTGAATATAAGACAGTTACTAGTGTGTTTGTGTAGCACATGAAAACTGGTAGAGTAGTAGATAAAGAAGAAGATTAAAGATACAACAGACGTAAATCAACTTGAAAGTGGTGGAGAGATGACAGATAAAATTTACTCCAGACAAATTTAAGACAATGCATGTTCAGAGGTTGAATTCTGTGACAATAAAGAGTAAATGGCCAGAACCTTTGGGACATTGTTGTATGGAGGTACCTTGGGTAAAAGTCCGTAGCTCACTGTAAGTGGTGGTAGTGTAGTAGAAACCACATTTGGTACATTTGCCTTCTCTTCATAGGACAATGAACTGAGTGCAAAAGTTGGGGTGTCATGTTGATGTTGTACAAAACATTGGTTAGACCACAGTTAGAGCTTTATGCACAGTTCTGGTTGCCACAGAATATGGCGCATGACTGTTATATATAAAATACCTGATTCTAATTCAGATTCTATAACAAAAGTGCAGGACAAATTCACCAGGATGTTGCCAGGAATGGAAGGCTATAGCTTTAAGGAAAGATTGGATAGTGCAGGTTTATTCTCACTGAAGTGTAGGAGTTGAGAAGTGCACATTTACAATATTAGAAGGGACATAAAATATATGGGAATATCTGGACTCAGGAGGTGGTGGAGGCAAATATTCCGACAATGTTTAAGAGACATTTGGACAGAGAACTTGGTGGAGAAGAAGTAGAGGGATATGGATCTGATGCAGAAAAGCAGGAGAGCATAGTTTGGCATCACTGTTGACATGGTTGAGGTGGGTCACAAAGTCCCATTTCTGTGCTGTATGTTTCCATGATTCTGTGATTCTACATACAATATAAGAAGCAACATGCCAATTGTCAAAAGCACCCAAAGATCAGCCAAATAAAAGTGGGTTAAAAATATGACTTGAACTGCTGAATTTCTGTGGGATATGTAGAGGGTAACAGGTTGGGATGGGGGTGACATGACATTTGAATGATGAGTGAGGCTAACCACATCACACAGAAGCAAAGAAGCTGTGAGACTAAGGTTCTTGCTTTTGGGAGGATTACTTCAGTATGGTAATCTATTTATACAATAGCATTTTAGATTGCCTGCTTGGATAGTGCAAATGCAGCTTGTGTGGTTTAGGAGGAGGAGGGACTTGACCTGTAGTGGTATTTGAATTAAGTCGCCTAGGTCACCATGCATGTGGGAGGGAGATAAATAAAATAGTACAGAATAGCAACAAGGTCACGGCTGAACTCAAAGTGCAAGATTCTGTACTCTCAGTAGAGAGTCATGGATAGACTGAGCTGCTGCAACACAGTAGCCTCATTCTCTAGTCTACACAATCATCGATCAAGGGAGTGTCAGTATGCGGGCATATCACATTGTGTACTAATGATTATGTTAATTGAGTTTTCAATGCTGATCCCATGTAATGCCTTGAATAATTGCTTTTTGAAATATATGAATGTGGCCATCATTATTTACAAGCTATCCTCAGGAATGAGATAACAGATCAAGTGGAGGCCAAGGGTGTAATGTTAATCGAAATGCTTGCAGAACGCTCTGCTCGACTTTAGTTCCAGCCACAAAACATTTAACTTTCTGGGAACCAAAGGATTAGGCAGATGACACACTGAGTCAATTGCTTATCTGAAAGATGGCTCATGTGACAATACAGAAGTCCACTTATAACTGGTTGCAATGTCAGTCCGGGACTGGAGTATCCAATAGATTCATCTGCAAAGGTGTGCAGCTGTACGTCCTGGAGCGAAGGGAACATGTACATAAAATCATGCATGATCCTTTTAATTTGTATGCACTTCAAGCTGTCAACAAGACTGGATTTTGTTCTAATTTAAGACTGATCTGCCAAGAGACAGCAGCACTAAAAAAGAACACTTTTTAAATCCCTAGGTCCATAAATCTATAAATGGCAAGCACTGCAAACAAATGTGGGCAGACTTAGGATTGACTTGATTGAGTTTAGACCACTGAATTGTCAGGTTTAAGGGCAGAATGTAGAACAGGTGTGCACACCTGAGCCAGTAAGCCCTCTGTCCTCTGAGCTAGAAGAGGAAGCATAGAAATAAACTAACAGAGGATGAAGGCAAACGAGACAAATAAGGAGGGACCACAAAAAGGAATGTGAAAAAGCAGAGAAAGGCGTTTGTGAGAAAGCAAGAACATGGATGAGTGGAGCAGAGGCTCCTTAGGGAGCAAGGATGGACAAAAATAAAACATTGCATGTTGCCATCTGTTAAGTATGATTCTCTTTGGCTTGTTAATAATTGTCCATAATTCGACCTGATGCAAAGGAGCCCATATGGAATTGCAGTGTATTAAAAGCACACTAAAATGGACCTTGGATACTGCGGAAGAGTTAATAATATCTACTTTAATAACTGCAGACCAGAGGAGGTTTGAACAAGGATTTTGTTCCAACACTAACAATGAAGGGTGTGATGATTCCACCATGTCTTCCAAACTTCTGAATTATTTGTATAATTATATATGCAAATAAACACACTGTTTGTTCCCTTTCAAAAAAGTATGTGAATATACCTTCCAGAGTTACCCACTGCTTTACAGCACAGTTTTACACATTCAGTCAGGTTACTAACACTTGACCTGCTCAAATGTGTACTTGTCTAATGCGCAACTCACAATTTCTCAACCTAATTCATTACCACTCAATGACTCTTGAATAATAGTTGACTCTGCCTCTGTCAGGAGTAGATCCATCATTCACTGTCCACAGTACATCTCTCACTGTGATTATTTGATCAGCAAGTGCAATCCTGGCATGATTTCTGATATGAAAGGTCCCTGTTTTGATGACAATTTGACTTCTTTTTCCAGGTGCTGTTGCTAAGACTCTGCACAAAATTGAAATGCTCTCCCTTTCCTTGAAACATTCCCCTTTGTTTCATTTACTGCCTCTAATTTAGGGTGCATCAAACTTGATCACATTCAATAGGGGTGATGCATTAACATCTCTGCTGGACTAAAGCAAGGAGTAGAGTGCAGAAACTTACAGTAATTAAACAGGAAAAAAGGCAATAAATGACTCAACTGGAATCGAAAGGAATATAAAAAACACATGCTTCTTCAAAGCTGCTTTGATATCTGTACAAATCTCTCTTCTGCAACATTAGAAGTCAACTGTTATAGAAATATCATCTGATCCGCAGGGCTATTCCTTTACATAAAGTTTTCACAAAAATCAAATTGAACTGCAGTCTATTGCCAGATCCTAACTGAAGATTAACCTTGCTCTTCAGTACAATATAAACGCTCAGCCAGTCAGGTGGAGAAAGAATGATGAAGTTAAAGCTTTAGTTTGATGATTGGTTCTGATACAGACTGGTTATTGAAAGTGTTGAATTTATGAAAATTTATTGTGCCGTGTTTATTGCAGATACTGAAGGTCTAAAAGAAAATCCAGAAAATGCTGGAAACACTCATCAAATGAGGCAGCATCTGGGAGAAAGAAACAGTTAATGCTTCAAGATTGGGGCCCTCATTCAACCCATGATAAATTTGCTGCAACATTCCTAGTCAGAAAATAAGATACATTCCTTTAGAAATTATGTCAGGCTCCACCACTATCCTCCCCTGTTTGGCAGAACTGGCCCTCACCCTCAACAATTTTTCCTTCAGATCCTCCTATTTTCTCCAGACCTCCAACCTGATGGCGTGAATATCAATTTCTCCTTCCAGTAATTCTTTCCCTCCCCCTTCCTTCTTCTTCTATTCCCCAGTCTTGCCTCTTACCTCTTCTCACCTGCCTATCAACTGCTCTTGAGTCCCTTCCTCATTACCATTCTCCTATGGTGCCCTCTCCTCTCCTATCAGATTTTTCTTCTGCAGCTCTTTATCTTTCCAACACACCTAGCTTCAAAAATCATCTTCTAGATATCCTCCTTCCCTGCCCCCCACCTGTTTATTCTGGCCTCACCCCCCCCCCTTCCTTTTCAGTCCTGAAGAAGGGTCCCAGTCCAAAACATCGACTGTTCATAGGTGCTACCTGACCTGCTGAGTTCCTCCAGCATTTTGTGTGTGTCCAGCATCTGCAGACTTTTGCATATTTATGAAGCTACTTCCATATCTGATTTCAATCCATTTTGCGTTATTGAACATAGGGAAATGATTATTGATATTTTGATAAAAATAGTCATAGGAATGTTAAGTCAGCCACTTGCATAACTATGACAGTAAACGTTGTTTTCCATTGCGGGCAAACAAAAGATATTGCTATAACTTCTTGCTTCTCCTTGTTAATATACTAACGATTCACAAAACTCTGGAAAATTGTCTTTATTTTGGAAGATTTGTCTAAGTCTGGCATGTGGCTTACTTAACATCCTTTCCTTGACAGCCCTTGGAACTCTACATGCCCGCTTCAAAAATCCTTGATTGGCTGCTAATTAATGGCCATGATTATAGGCAGGTTTTAAACTTTCATTTGACCACTTGTCCAGCCCAGTCTATCCTCTCAAAGTGTGTCCATGGACTAGGCTTAACATCTAATCTTGCTGAGTCACCTGGAAATTCTCAGTGTCTGTTATCAGAAACCCTCGTCTAAAAGGCGCAGAGTGAAAAGGCAACTTCTCTTCCCAATATCCTTTCACTTTTTCATTCTTCACTTCTTATCTGAAACATCTATTCTGCATTAATGTTGCACTTGAAACTACCCTCCCATCTGTAGTCCTGTGTTTGACATTCCTATTCTGAATTACTTATCATACGTACATCAGAAAATACAGTTAAATATAGTATATCATTTGTGTTAACACACAATAAACCAAAGGATAAGATGGTTAATGCCCACAAGTGCCACACACATTCCGATGCCAACATAGCATGTCCACAATGCTTGGCAGGACAACATGGAACACAACAAAATGGGACATGGGGACATGATAAGCAATTAAACGACAACTGCAAAAAGGGCCCTTTTCCTCCCTCCCACTGATCCTCCAGTCTCCAGGCTTCGGCAATCGAGTTTAGACTTCAGGACTTCCATCAATCTCTGATCTTCAGTTTGAACATATAAGCTATGCTCAGTGTCCTCTCCTGTGATGCAGGTATCATTTCCATAGATAAGGTAGATAGTCAGAGCCTCATTCCTAGGCTCTGCAACACCAAAATTAGACGGCATAATTTTAAAGTGAGAAGAAAGAAGCTGAAGAGAAGTCTGAAGGATTTGTTTTTCTAACAGAGGGCAGAGGTTATTTGGTACAAGCTGCCAGAGGAAATGATACAGGCAGTAATGGCAAAGGTATCTGGACAAGTACTTGAGATAGGAAATGAACAGAGGGGTTTAGGCCCAATATGGCTAAATGGGACTAATGTGGATAAGCATCACAGTCAGCATGGATGAAAGAGTTACAGGGCCTGATCAGTGCTGTATTGCTCCAGAACACTACCTACATATAATATTTTTTTAAGTTATGTGGTGAATGACAGCAGGTACAACTGTAACAGTGATTTTAGCTTCAATAGGCATCTTGAGCAGCATGGATGAGCTAGTTTGAAGAGCTGTTTCCATGCTGTATAACCCTATGAATAAATGAATTGATAAAAGTTTGCCTTGAAAAATGTTTTGGTGCAGTTCTCAATACATCTGCCTGGAATTCTCTCGGTTTCCCTTTGACCAGATCCCAGATATCAGTGCAAAATGCACCTACAGAATACGACAGGTGATTGAAATCTACCAGACACTGAAAGGCCTGGTTAGAGTGAACGTGGAAAGGATGCTTCATTAGTAGGAGAGTCTAAGATATGAGCGCACAGCCTCAGAATAAAGGGCGTCCCTTTAGAAACAGATGGTGAAGAATTTCATCAAAAAAAGGTGGTAGATCTGTGGAATTCATTTTCACAGAAGGCTGTGGAGACCAAGTTATTGGGTGTGTTTAAGGCAGAGATTGATATGTTTTGATTGGCAAAGTTACTAAAGGTTACGGGGAGAAGGCAGGGGAATGGGATTGAAAATAATCAGCCATGAATGAATGGTGGAGCAGTCCCAATGGATCAGCTGGCCTAATTCTGCTTCTAAATCATACGGTCTTATGAACTTCCAGAGTCTATTTTTTTCTTTCTTCCCATGCTTTCTTGGACTATTCTCAGGTTTCACAATGCAAGTCTGCTCCTTGTGGAGATACAACCTCTATTATTTAAAAGCTTTTCCGATCCTAGTCACCAGATACTAGGTAGACAGTAAATGACCCAACAGTCTCAAAGATGGAGTGGCGCTTCACCTGAAAGGACTGTTTGGGGCACTGAATAGTAGTGAGGGAGGTGGTGTAGGAAAAGGTGTAGCACTTGTTCCACCTGCAAGGGTAAGTGCCAGGAGGGAGATTTGTGGGGAGGGATGAATGGACAGGGGAGTCACGTAGGGAGCTATCTCTGCAGAAAGCAGACAGTAGGACGGGTGTGCTAGGTGGTGGCATCCCGTTGGAGATGACAGAAGTTTCAGAGAATTATGTGCTGAACGTGGAGACTGGTGTGATGGAAGGTGAGGACAAGAGGAACCTTATACCTGGTGGGGTACTGGGGAGAATGATGAGAGCAGACGTGCGTGAAATGGAAGAGATGCAAGTGAGGGTGGCATTGATGGTGGAGGAAGGGAAACCCCTTTCTTTGAAGAAGGAGGACATCTCCTCTGTTCTGGAATGAAAAGCCTCATCCTGAGAACAAATGCAGTGGAGACTGAGGAATTGAGAGAAGAGGATGGCATTTTACAAGTAGCAATCTGGGAGGAGGTATAGACCAAGTAGTGGTGAGAGTCTGTGGGATTATAATAGTCATCAGTGGATTAACTGTCACCAAAGATAGTGACAGAGTTTGAGAAAGGGGAGAGAGGTGTCAGAAATGGACCAGGTAAATTTGAGGGTAGGGTGGAAGTTGGAGGCAAAGTGGATGAAGTTGACAAGTTCTGCATGGGTTCAGGAAGTCGCAATAATGCAGTGGTCAATATAGTGTAGGAAAAGTGCAGGACGGCCACCAGTACAAGATTAGAACATTGACTGTTCCACGTAGCTGACAAACAGGCAGGCATAGCTACGACTCATGCCAGTGCCCATGGCTACACCTTTTGCTTGAAAGAAGTTGGAGGAGCCAAAGGAGAAATTATTAAGAGTGAGGACAAGTTCTGCTAGACAGAGGAGAGTGGTGATGAAGGGAACTGGTTGGGTCTGGTGTCTAGAAAGGAATGGAAAGCTTTGAGGCCTTCCTGGTGGGGGATGAAGGTGTACAGGGACTGGACATCCATAGTGAAAATAAGATGATGGGGGACAGGGAACTTGAGATCATTGAAAAGATCCAGAGTGTGTGAAATGACACGGATATAGATAGGAAAGGACTGAACTGGGGGGGATAAAACAGTGGAGGTACTTACCTCATAGCCCCACTCTCCCATCGCATCTGCTCTCAGGGTGAGGCTTTTCATTCCAGAACAAAGGAGATATCCTCTTCCTTCAAAGAGAGGGGTTTCCCTCCCTCCACCAGGAACGCTACCCTCTTCCATTTCATGCACATGTGCTCTCACCCTCACCCCCCACTACCACACCAGGGATAAGGTTCCTCTTGTCCTCACTTACCACTCCACCAGACTCCATGTCCAGCGCATAATTCTCCACCACTTCTACCATCTCCAACGGGATCCCACCATCAAGCACATCTTTCCCTCCATCCTACTTCCTGCTTTCCACAGGGATCTCTCCCTATGCAACTCCCTTGTCCATTCATCCCTCCCCTCTGATATCCCTCCTAGCCCTTACCTTTGCAAGCGGAACAAGTGCTACACCTGCCCCTACACTTCCTCCCTCACTACCATTCAGGGCCCTAAACTGTTCTTCCAGGTGAGGTGACACTTCACCTGGAAGTCTGTTGGGGTCGTATGCTGTGTCCGGTGCTTCCGGTGTGGCCTCCTGTATATCAGTGAGACCTGACGTAGATTGGGAGACCACTTTGCTGAGCAGTTATGCACTGTCCACTAGAAAAAGTGGGATCTCCCAGTATCCAGACATTTTAATTCCACTTCCCATTCCCATTCCGATATGTCTATCCATGGCCTCCTCTGCCATCATGGGCCACACTCAAGTTGGAGGAACAATATCTTATATTCCATCTGGGTGTCCTCCAACCTGATGGCATTGACATCGATTTCTCAAACTTCCAGCAATGGCTCCTCCCCTTCATCATTCCCTATCCCCCTTTCCCTTCCTCATGCTTTCTTCTAGTCTGCCCATCACCTCCCTCTTGTGCTCCTCCTTTCCTTTTCTTTCTTCCATGGCCTTCTGTCCTCTCCCATCAGATTTCCCCTTCTCCAACCCTGCATCAACTTCCCAGCTCTTTATTTCATCCCTCCCTCTCCTGGTTTCACCAACCACCTTGTGTTTCTTCCACCCCCCTCCCCCCCCCCCCCCCCACCACCTTTGAGCTCTAATGCTCATCTTTTTTTCCCGGAGTCCTGCTGAAGGGTCTCGGCCCAAAACATTGAGTGTTTACTCTTTTCCATAGATGCTGAGTTCCTCTGACATTTTGTGTGTGTTGCTTGGATTTCCAGCGTCTGCAGATTTTCTCTTGTTAGCGATGATTGGTTACTTTGCAACCCCTTGACAATATATAGTTTCAGCAGCAGAGGAATGGACATTATCCAGGAGAGGGCTCCATAAATGGACTTCTCCAATAGCAATGGGCTGTATGAGGAACGTGCAATATTAAAGGATATATTACAGTCTTGGGGCTTCATACAAATCACTCATGCTTCACTCTCATTGTCATAACATTATCGGGTTACCGTAATTGTGCCAATGGTTTGTAACTTTGGGCCCTCTCTGTTTTTCTCATTACATTTAGTTCAAATTCTATGCACACAAAGAGCATGTTCATTAAACTGCATCGTATGCATCTGCTCAGAACACCATGAGAAACGAATGAGACCGTAAATCCTAATAGCTTTGCAGCTGCTCGTAAAATATCATATGCTCTCCAAAAGCACATTATTGTTCTTCATAGGAAATCAGTCTTGAAAAACAAAGCAGTGCAATCATTGAAAACTTTCAGCAAATAAATCATTCTGTGATGACAAGGTTGCTAATATATATCATGGAAGGATTTGTGAAGCTCTCTATGCACACTTACCATACGTACATTGACAACAGCATGCTCAGAACACTACGGGCATAAAACTTGAACCTCATCATTATAAATGCAAGCAAGAGGCCCAACCAATGAAAGCATAGCTATTAAGATTCAAATTCCTATTTAACAGTTGAAGGCCTGTAAATTGTAGAATCAAGTAGCAAGAAGGAGCTCATTCTATCTTATGCAGATCTTCCAAGGATGCATTAGTTACACTTCGCATCGCTTTTCCCAAGACCTTCATTCTTTTCTCTTAATCAATTATCCTGCTCCATTTGAAAGTACACTCGGTGACTGCTTTATTAGGATACATCTGAACACCTGCTCGATAAAGCAAATATCTAATAAGTCAATCATGTGGCTGCAACTCAATACGTTAAAGCATGCAGACTTGGTGAAGCGGTGTTGTTCAGACCAAACATCAGAATGGAGAAGAAATATGATCTAAGTGACTCAAACTGTGGAATGATTGTTGGTGCCAGATAGGGTGTTTTGAGTGTCTGAGAAAATGGTGACCTCTCTCTGGAGTTTACAGAGAATGGTTTGGGAGACAAAAAAACATCCAGCGAGCATCAGTTCTGAGGGCGAAAACACCTTGTTAATGAGAGAGGTTAGAGGAAAATGGCCAGACTAGTTCAAGCTGACAGGAAGGTGGGAGGATCTCAAATAACCATGCCTTATAACAGTTGAGTGCAAAAGAGCATCTCTGAATGCACAACATGGTGAGCCTTGAAGTGCAGCAGAAGACCACAACTCATTGTGCATTTCATATTTCAACAATATTTTAGTAATGTTTTAGTCATCTTGTATATATAGGTTGATTAAACATTCTTGTTCATTTAAATAATTTATTGCAGGTTAAACACATAAATATGTGAACCATACATCATTGTGCTACCACGTGGTATGTGTGTGCTTCACTGAAAGTAAACTTGAAGATATACCTGCATTTTGGACTCCCATGTCTTCCTTAGAATTAGTTTAATGCTTTGAAGTTACAAAGCATAACTGAACTTTCACTCAGTGGCCATTTTATTCAGTATTTGAGGTACCTAATAAAGAGACCACTGTGTTTATATACCGAATCTTCTTCTCCTAGCCTTGTAGAGATCATATTTAAGATCGTGACCACTTGTTTCTTCATGTTCCTTCCTTTATATCACATTTTCACTTGCCAATAACTTTAAAACTGTGATTCCCCAGTGCAGGAGTCTTTTGTCATTCAAAACAAATCCTTATCTTATAAAATAAATATCTTCTTAGCCTTCTTTGAACCTTCCGATCATGTGCTTCCTCTGAAGTAATCTGGAATTACACTTATTTGTTTTTTACTGTACAGAGAACAGTTCTGTGCTGGATTCATTCCCTATGTGTCCCTACCAATCATATTTTCTATATGTGGAAAAGAATGCTCATCTCATAATATAGGGAGCCAAATTTATTTATTCAGAAGCAGCACAGCATGATACAGTACATTGTGGATTAGGAAAGGTTTACATCCTCTTATTTTTTCAGTGCCTACAATTGCCTCAAGCTTTGGAAGTCAAATTTGAGGACTTAAATCCTGCCCTGATGATGAGCAGAATGAATCATTGGAAAGGTTGCCATGGCACCATGAACTGTACTTTTGAGTCAAATTTCATTGGTACAAAAGCCACACATTGGCAACATCACCAGACTGACTCAACTTGGAACATTTCACAAGATAACAGTGCAGACAAATTTTAGGTTTGCAAAACTTTTGGAGTCATCATTCAGTCAACGATTTGAAATTGTTCTGATGTGCAGTAGCCCATAATAATTCAATCAGTTGTAAACTTATCTCTCCACCTACATATAGTCAGGACATACTGGACAGGGCTGCACTCTTGCCCCATGTTCTTTTGCTCTCATCACCATAAAACTAACCTTAGTATTTTGGTTTTGATCCAATAACATAGCTTTCTTCCAGTGTGATACTGAGCTGACGAAAAAAAAGAATGCATTACAAGATGCAGTGTTTGCAAGTGGGGCTAAATAAGGCTCTTTAGATTTTACAACTTGGATGTATTTACTGAGTCAGAAATTGGTATAAATGAAGCAGAGAATTTTTTATCAACATCCACAAAATCTCTGTGCTCAACCCCTGCAAAGAAGTTTTAAGTCAATGATTACAGTTCTGTTAGGCTTTGCCGTTGATGGAGATCTTAACCCTTTCTACAACTAACTGGGTGCATACATGCATTTATATAATTCAATTTAATATCATCATCCAAATAATGTCATGGCTATTGTATTCTGTGACAACATGGGTGATTGATCAGCTAGGAATCTGTGTGGTACTGATCCGAAATGTAACTCATACCAAACTTTGTTTGATGATCCAAGCTGGGTGCGGCTTTGATTTTCTTGCATTGTTTTATAAGTGGAAGCATGAATGGCCAAATCAAGCTCAAGATAATTCTCCTTCTAATTTTTACATAGACAATGTTTTTAAGACAATTCATTAGGCAGCTGAAATCAATTTGTGCTAAATCAAGTTGAAACAGTGAATAGAGCCCAAGGCTCCACCCATTGCTGCTTCAATTAACTTAATACAAAATCTGTTCAACTAAAGCCCAGGGATCTTTCCAAGTCTTTATTTGACTGAAGCATAGAGATATTTTCAAAGCTGAAAAAATTTGCAAATATGTAATTGAAATAAAAATTAAAAGTTCAATTCAGAAACTGAAAACCAATATGAAGATAAATAATCTGTAACTCTGCTCCTTTGTGGAGATACAGGCAAACACCCCTTTGTAGTATCTGATTGTCAACAAAGTTCACAGCACACAGATCAATGAGCCAGACCCATTAATGGGATGTTAAGGTGTAGGACCAGTGACTTAGGCTGCAATTCCTCCCGAGTGGTTCAAGATAACGTAACATCATAGTCATCTATGATAACTCACCAGGAAGAGAGCAGCCATATTCTTACTCACACTTGAACATCTCTAACCTTAGACTTTTGCACAGAAAACTGGAGCTAAGTTTGTTGGCTTAAGCTAAATAGAACTATGCCTCAGAGTAATGCTATGAGCCTACCTCAACAAAACGGCAAATGGCTCCATTTGTACTGTTGTACCCACAACTGCCACATTAAACCACACAAATGTGATTTGGAGATTATTTTGGTCCTTGGGCAAATATGTCACTTATCAAAAAGAAATGTCTGAATACATTTTGATGAGAATATGTTTTTATTCATGAGGTTGAGACAGTAATCTATTTTGCCATCTATAGAAATATTACATTTTTAGAGCCTTCCACCATCACCTGTTATGTGGATGAAGTTGATACATTACAGTACTCTAACTGTACTTCATTGCTTTTTAACAGCTTGGGGCATCGTGAAAGGTAATGCATCAGTGCAAGTTTGTATTTTACATTGCCAATACTAGACCACCAAAATGATGCTTGAGGGACCTAATTAATTGGAGGACATTCAACTTTACTCTGTTACCACATTGCATATTGTACTAATGCTGAATATAAGATTCAGACAAATTTACTTTCATGGTAACCAAACCAACCACCTTCATTATTTTCCAGTGAAGGTGCCAAATCAGTACAAATTACAACAAAATTGTATTCTTGTGCATAATGAAAGCTGATCTAAGCTAGCCCAATAACAAAACATATTCTATTTTTCCAAGTTCCTTCTCTGAGTCTTCAACAATGGATTCAAAGGAAATTTGATTCATATAGATTGACAATCTCTCCATGTTAAATTTAATGCCATGGTCTTCGTGTGATTATGTGACATGTGAAATAAACGTAGATTCTTGCAGACATTTCTGGAGTTAATTGTGTTTTTTTGTTGAAAATCTGCTGATCCATTTTCTGTACATCTGCCTTAAAAAGCAGAGGTTAATTTGGCACAGCCTAATCACAGAAATCGCATTTGAGTTTCTTTTATGTTATAGGGTTGGCCAGTAAAGCACAGAGGGTTCTTAACATTTCTATTCCTGGATATCTGTTTAATAATAAACACGCTGGTGTGCATTCAAATGTTATTTCATTGAATAGAGAGAAATGTTTCTCTGCACAGAGCTAGTAACTACATTTTCCTAAAGAATGTATCTTAGAGTCAGCAAAATACAGCCCATAACATATTGTAATAAATCATTCACAATAAATATGGATGTAACAGTGCAGAGTTATTTTAGTCAGAAGTGATTGTTCCATCTGGAGAGCTGATGCTGTTTGAATTCCTCTAATATAGCTTACCACCCTCAATCTATTCAACCACAATCAAACTGATGAGCTCCAGACTTTTCAAAACCATTTAGGTCGCAATTGTCAATTCACCATGTCTGTTGCCAGGGGAAACCATAAGGTATTTTGTACTTTTACCCGCCCATGTTGTTGGAAATACCAGCAATCTCCCAAATCATTGAAAAGTATTTTTCATTTATGAATCTGCAGAGTAATATTAGAGCTATGTCATGTAAACTGATGAGCAATTAAAAAGACACGTTTGCATTATTTACTCTTTCCTCTTGTAACAGATCCAAAAACTGGGGCATTGTGCATTGAAACACATTTGTTCGATGGAAGCGGGATCCGATTAGTTTTTGTGGCTCAGAAAATGTGTTCACTCATGTGGAAATGAAAATAATATAGTCAAGTCACTTATCACTTAATTCCCTGGCCTTAAACCATGCACTAATACTCTGCAAACACCCATAGTCCAGCAAATAGGAACTAGTGAGCATTTTGGAGTGATTACCTCACCCTCTTTTGACCAAGAATTATCAAGTGATGGCTATCTAAGACTGTCAAACATTAAATAAAGTCAAGTCTGGTTTACAGACAATAAATAGAATATTTTTGCACTCTATTATTTCAATATCTCTTTCACCCAATAGTTTCAATTCAGAGTGCCACTGGAGGATTATCACAGATCAATCTACACTTTCAGAAGACCATAACACCATAAAACATAGGAGCAAAATTAAATCATTTGGCTCAATGAGCCTTCTCCACCATTCGATCATGGCTGATTTATTTTTCCTCTCAACCCTGTTCTTCTGCCTTCTCCTCAGAACCTTTGACATCCTTACTACTGGAAAAACCTATAAATCTCAGCTTTGAGTATACCAAATACCTTGGCTTCCATAGTTGTTTGTGACAAAGGATTCCATTGGTTCAGCATCATCTGGCTAAAGAACTTCCTACTCATCTCTCTTCTAAAGGGATGTGCTTTTACTCTGAGGCAGTATCATCTGGTCCTAGACTCTCCCATTTTTTGAAATATCCTCTCCATTATATTTAGGCCTTTTGAGATTCAGTAGGTTTCACTGAGATCCCCATTCATTCTTCCAATGAGTACAGGCCCAGACCCTTCAAATGCTCTTCATTTGATAACTCTTTCATTCCCGTTTCTGGGAAATTCATCTGTTAGCAAACTCTGACAGCTTTTAATAAAGCCATGTCTTATGGTTCTAATAGACTGACAATGTGATGGTATTGGGTGTGCTGTCTTCCAGCTAACAAAGTAATTTAAAACACAGTTCATTTATATTCAGTGACACACGTTTAAGTCCAAACAACATTCTTAAAGCACACTTAAAAGTCACCAAATTACAAAACATTTCTGAACCACAAAGCACTTCTAAATTACAAAGCACAAAGGATAAACAATTTTCAAAATACAGGTACAATTCCATAAATTAAAAAGACATGCCGTTTCGTTACCAATGATGCAGACAAGTGAATCATCTGCTGCAGAAACTGAAGTCAGAGGAATGGATTTTAGTTCACCCAGTCTTTTCCATGCTACTTGCTGTTCCTTACCCCATTCCTCCTGATAAGCCTGACCTTCTCTCTGCATTTACACCCTTTCTCTTTCACTTGAGTGTCTTCACATGCATATGATATTGCTTCAGATACCCTTTTTACACAAATGGTTTAAAAGCATCTTGGAGACATAGATTTCAACTAGTTACCATTAATGTTCTGAAGCTAACTTCCTTGAGTACATAAAACTCACAACTATAAACACATCAGTTATTTGATATGCTAAATGATATTATCCACTTAGTCTGCAAGCTTCCTTGAACTAAGCAACTTAGTCAGCTTTGTGTGTATGAAACAAGCCAAATTAAACAAACCATTGGCTGTTCTGCATTCTTAAGCAGCAATAAAGCATGCGTAGTGAGTTAGCATCTGCTTCTCACAGAGTGTCTACTATATACAGAGCTTGTTTGCAAAGCTGTGTTTTTAACTTCAAACTGATTAGTACTTTCCATTTTCATGTTAAGGACTGAATACTGACTTCCTTCTATAATTAGAAGTTAAACAACTGTTAGTTGGAAGTTTACTTACATATATTTGATCTTACAAGTGGCAACTGTTGTTGCTTAGAAAGCGAGCTTGGCAAATATGAGTCAGGAAGGGTATATCCATCAGAACGGTGTAGTGTCAGTATTCGGTAGACCATGCTGCTCAGTTAATCTCTTTCAGAGTGGGTTACCCAGGTATCTGGTCAAATCTGGAGAATTGCCATGTGTATCCAAACATGACCTACAAAGCCCTGAAGAGGACAGAAAGAACTTGGGGGCTGCTCTTTCTTAGAAGAGCATACAAGAGCATAAGAAGGTAGGAGCAGGAGTAGACCACTCGGCCCCTTAAACCTGTCCCATATCCAGAATGACCATGGTTGATCTGTGCAGATATCTAATCCTTTTCTGTGCTTGTTTCTCATCACCCTCTATACCTTTGAAAGATTTATCCATTTCCTTTGCAAGTGTATTTAATGATCTGGCCACCACCAAATCTAGGGGCAGAGAGTTCCAGAGATTCACTACCTTAGCAGTGAAGAACCTTCTCTTCATCTCAGATTTAAATGAGCAGCCCTTATATTGTAGTTATGTTCACTTGTTTTTGACTCTTCCACTAGTGGAAACATTTCAACATCTACAGGGTCAAGCTCCTTTATATTCTACTATTTTTCGAAACTCCAAGGTATGCAGATCCAATTTGTCCAGCCATTCTTGAAGAACAGCTCTCTCAAGCCATGGGGTTAATGTAATGAATTCTTTTTACCTTCAGTGCTGCAATACCTTTTGCTAGATAAAGAGGCCCAGCACGTATTCTCCACTATCAGTTCCTCCCTTCTCTTTCTGCTCTTCTGCTTTAGATATTAAGGCCGTGTTATGGATTTATTCTGTGGCAAGCTTACCTGTATTGGCAGCTCTTTGGAATGACCACAATTAGAATCAATGCTTTGGCCACATGGTGGGTAACTACAGTCCTGTCTCAGTCCGCATGCATCAGAGAAATATAAACCTTCATGATTTGCCATTTACACCACCCAAGGCCAGTTGCAATATTCCTAGCTGCCACAGTGACCAGGCGGTCCTTAGCTTAGCATATATCAGGAATCACACCTATCTTTGCCGTGCATAATTTGACCATTTTCCATTTAAACTCGCTGAGTCTTTGCTAAGTCCTGGTTTCAGAACCACCTCCTATACGTAATTCATAACCTGAGCCAGTCCGTTCCATAAATAGACCTTTAAAAGAACGCTGAATGCTGGATACATCCAAGCAGGGATTATGGGCCTCAACATTAATGTTCCAAAGCAAATAAATAATTTGACTGCTGTGTGTTTAATAATGATTTATGCTGCTTCAACTACAAGTTGCCTGAATTGTTCCTTAAATCCCAAAGATTGCTGGCAATGAAATAATAGTTACTAAGGCCTAATGGAAGCAATGCAATTAATAGAATGCAGTGCTGCTGGGAGGTCAGTAAGGAGCTAACTTGTGCTCACGTTTCCATGTAGGAATCGCTAATCTCATTTCGTTACTTCTTCACATGGTGGGAAGGAAAACAATCTGAACCAGAATCAGAATCAGATTTAGTATCACCAGCATATGTCATGAAATTAGTTTACACAGCAGCACAATGAAATACCTAATAAATAAAGATAGAAAAAAAACTGAGTTACATTAACTATGTATATGCCTTTAAATAGTTAAGTTAAAATAAGTAATGCAAAATAACAGAAATAAAAAAAGTAGTGAGGTAGTGTTCATGGGTTCAAGGTCCTTTAGAAATCGGATGGCAGAGGGGAAGAAGCTGTTTCTGGATCGCTGAGAGTGTGCCTCCTTCTCGATGGTAACAGTGAGAAGGGGATCCTTAATGATCAAGCCGAAGTCATTGTGGGTTGCATTGGCATGAGTCACAGTCACTGTGTACAACAAGCAGTGACTGGCCATCTTCTGCCTTCTTGTCCAGCAGATTACATTGAGGTTCGGAAAAGCTGAGAGGGGTGGGTGTGGTTGGGGTGGGGTAACATTTTAAATTTCAGCAAAGTAAATGAGAAAATGATTACTTCCCCAATATTCATTACCAATAATAATTCAATAGAGTTCAAACATCAAGCTAATTAAGAGCCAGCACTGAGAGCCAAGTAAATTCTCTGATGAATGTTTATTAAATGTGTCATTATCTGAATTAATAAATATTGCAGCCTGATTCACAGACCAAACAGGAAGGAGTGGAATGCAAAAATAAACCATTCTTCAAAGGAAACTTCAGGATAGGAGCCCAAATGCCTCCATTTTATTTAAGATTATAACTTGCTGTGAATATGCAATTAGGCTTTTGGTTCTGTTATTAGCTCTCTTAGTCAGTCAGTATTTCCATTAAAATACTTCCTGCTGTGCAAAGAACACACTGAGAACACAAGTTAATCAGCCAATCAGTACCCACCTCAGTAGAGGCATCCCTAAAAATTAATCAGACCACCAGCCTGTGGGTTTGACTCTGTATAACATTACTGATATCTGAACTGCTTGATGCAGCACGCTCCCGTTTGCTTTTGTTATATTTCTGTTTCCTCATGTTTCTCTCTGGCCAGTAGCATCAGTTCTAAGGTACACTCATTTCATTGAGCCTCACTTTTCCATTGACAAAATATGAAGGTACTTTGTCTGGAATAGTGTTGTGACTTCCTTCTGGAACAATAGAAATCTAAATATATAGGAGAGCAATATTTGCATAATTTTGTACTCCATCTTTGCAGGCAACCCCTACTTCCTTCCCACTACAAATGGATCCCCACCACTTGTCTGGACAGGTAACACTGACTGCTACCCAGGAGTGAAAAGTCAAAATTGACCTCCAGCCTATTTCTTTTGTAAGAAATAGGCAGGAGGTCAAATGTTAAAACGTTTTTAATGTTTTTTTTGCTGATCTCCATTTTAGACAATATGAACATGAGTCAGTCAAGGAAGTGGTCTGTGCAGATCTCTAGGGACAGTAAAAAAATAAACTGCAAATGTAACAGTGGGAAATGTTGATTATTCCTTTTCTGTGTCTTACCCCATTAACATGGGTGTTGCACTGGAAGATGTATTCCTTGGCACTGCATCGTTATTCTTCAAATATTTTTATCACACCTTGCAGTTTATTATAAAATCTCTTGATATACATGAAAAATGGTGAAAAAAATTCCAATGTCCCCAATCCATCCTTCTTAAAATGTGCGGATTAATTCACCCATCCATTTCAGTCAAGTCCAACCCAGTTTTTTTTTTAAGTATACCGATGACATGACCTAACATTCTGTTAAACTTCTATGCACAGCAGCAAGTGTTGTGTGCTTGGGGCAGTTACAAAGGGATCCCTGTGCTCCCTGTGCCAGCTCCCCAGCCTGAATTATGAGAGGGTTCCTATCCTCCTCACACAGGTAAACAGAAGACTTAACCTTAATGCTGGGGTTTCTGTGCATGCACTTACTACATTTATGCACTTAAGGGCTCCTGGAGGTGATCCTCCTGTAAAATGGAGAAAACAAATCAACATTTAAGCCAGCACAACAAAAGAAAATCTGGGGTGGTGACAAACAATTTCTGCCTCATTTTTACCAACTTCACACTCATCCCAGGTAGCTTAATTCATTCATATGGATGAGATCCTCACTTGTTGACAGATGAATTTACAACACTATTGCATGTAGTATAATATCCAGAATAACAGATGGGAGTCATGTATTAAAAACAACAGCCCAGCGGCTAAAGAAAACTGCAATCATGCAATTCAAACTTTCTCAATCAGGTTCAATAGCCTTTTGCTTGAGTTCCAGGTATCAGTGCAGTGTATACAATGCAATGCAACCCAAAATCTAGTCAACACATTACAACATACAACCAAGCAACGTAAGCAAATATTTTTAGAAACACAGACTTCAGTTTCAAGCACATCTTTGATTTCCATTTAACTTTAATGTTATGTTGGCAACGCAGCAAAGAAACATTCCATAGCTCAACCAATTAAAGTTTACTGCTCATTCCCTGGTTCAACTTTACAGTTAGCCTGCAGATGTACAACAGGATTGCTTCTGAATAAAACTTATCATCTCAAGCCCTCGATATAAAAGAATAATCTGCAAGAACCTCTATTTAATGACACCTTGGAATCCCAATAACAGCCAGGTTCAAGTGTAATTTTCTGATTTCTCTATAAGTCTTACTGACTTTGCATAGTGATATTCTTCACTTGTAATACGTTCATACCCAGCTAACATTTTAGCAAACCTTTTATCTCCAGAGAGAATTCCTTGTGATTTTCTCTGGGTGGAAAGAAATTCCTTGAACTGCAACAGACTCTGAAATGATTACAGAGTGCTGCCAGAATAAGGAGGAGAGAGCGCCAGTTCACGTGTCATACAAAAGCTGAGGGTATACCAGTGAAGGCAGAATTGCTGCCGGGGGTGCCCCAGGCATTGCACCTTCTCAGTGTTCCTGTGCACAATTAAGTTCCATCCAACCTATTCATCTTTCACTTTAAAGGCTGTTCTCTGTTGCTGCATGGAAGGTGTGCCCATGGCCATCTTGTAACAATGGAGCCACATTCCCGGCTGAGAAACTAGCCTAGCTGCAGCCCATTGGAAAATCTGTGACTCGAAGCTTGCACTGTGCTGCTTGTTCTTCCGCCACAGCTGAAAAATGATTTGAAGATTATAGCTGCTTCCTGTGTGGAGATACAGTTTCCCCCCAACGACCATTTCCCATTGATACCCACAGAAGCCTACCTTTTTAACCACTGTTTTAACGGTTTCTCACCACTTCCGCCTCTTGCACTTTCTGCAGATACTGTGGTGTTTGTTTTGGTGGCTGCTCATAATGATGTCCAGGTGAAGCTGCCAAAGGAGATAATATCTCTGAGGACTAGTAGGGAGAAAGCTATTTTGATTCTGGCAAATGTCATCTAAAGCAGTAACAGAAGTATTAGATAAAAAAAAGCAGAGCAACTCATTTGGACCAGAGGGGCATGTAGAGTTCCAATTTATTTTTTTCATGGAGTGGCATTTATTTATAGCCTTAAGAACTTTTGCTTCTCATAAAGACATGTTTTACCAGTTCTGTCATAGTCATAAATTTGTAAAGCACAGAAGCAGGACCTTCAGCCCATCACATCTGTGCAACCTTTTTCCATTTCCTTTGCTGCATGAAGACCATGTTCTATGCCTTACCCTTGTCACGCCGCCTATCAGATATAATAGTTTCATTTCAAAGTAAAGTGGCTTGGAATTCAGAGCACTGACATTCAGTCTCACTTCGCTCTGGAAGTGAAGGCTGGATTGGCATTGGCTCAGCAACTGGTTGAATCATTGAACAGTAACAGAACATTGCGAACGAGGAGAAGCAAACACTGGACGCCTCACGTCTTAATAAGCTGATAAGGAAGGCGGGCTCTGTCGTGGGCAAAGTACTGGAGAGTTTAACATCGGTAGCTGAGCGAAGGGCGCTGAGTAGGCTACGGTCAATTATGGAAAACCCTGAACATCCTCTACATAGCACCATCCAGAGACAGAGAAGCAGTTTCAGCGACAGGTTACTGTCGATGCAATGCTCCTCAGACAGGATGAAGAGGTCAATACTCCCCAATGCCATTAGGCTTTACAATTCAACTGCCAGGACTTAAGAACTTTTTTTTAAAGCTATTATTAATGCTTTTTGAGATAGTGATTTAGATGCATATCATATTATTACTGAGTTAAGTATTGTATGTA
The DNA here is from genome assembly GCF_048418815.1 of Hemitrygon akajei. Classification (NCBI taxonomy): domain Eukaryota; kingdom Metazoa; phylum Chordata; class Chondrichthyes; order Myliobatiformes; family Dasyatidae; genus Hemitrygon; species Hemitrygon akajei. The sequence continues at coordinate 70,943,075 of NC_133135.1, read as the reverse complement.
ATGAGTTTTTGCTACAACAAGTGTATGGGACATTGGAAAAAATGTTGAATTTCCCCATGGGGATGAATAAAGTATCTATCTATCTATCTATCTATCTATCTGTTGCTTTGACTTCCTCACTATCCAGCCCTTGTTATCACCCCCATTCCTTTGTCAGACTGCTAATTGCCCTCTCCTTTAACTCATGAAATGTGCTCCTTGTAGCAAATCACACTATCTGCAATGTGTGCACTCCAGATGTTCCTCCCAGCTGCAGGACCAAAACATCGGACCAAAAGAAAAGATCTCAAGGTGAATCAACAAGAAGAAATAGAGGTGTTCCAAAGAAGGCAGCATCCCACCGTATCTTTTGCACACAGATCTGATGCACAGAATACATACAGTAAATATAAAGGGATGAACATTATCCATGATATACCTATTTATAAGCTTCTAGTTGTAAAAAATTTGATACCACGACTGCTTAAGGTTGTCTGTTAATAATATATGGCAGAATATACTATTAAATATTTTGGAAATATTTTTATGGTGTTAGAGGCAAAATATCTGTAAAGATAACCGTTTCTAAATTTACGAGTGTCCTACTTTTCCGTGTTTGTAAATGAGTGAATGCATTAGTGATGGATGTCATATGATTTGCGGTTCAATTTGTGTTTTTTTTGTTATTATAAAATATATTTGATTTGGCAATTGCTCAAATTTAGTTACACAGGATGCATGAAAATGCAAATAACACTCTGAATTGTGAATGTAGTTTTCAGAAACGGTAAAAATACTTCTATAGATTTTGTTTTAATCTTATTCATCAACATTTCAACGCATTTATAATTCATAATGGGGCTTTGTTATGCTGATTTTTAAAAAAATCAGGAACACATTGCACATCTCGTGAGTAATCTGGCATTAGTTTTCTCCTTGTCAACTCATACTGATTTAGTGACTTCTGTACAGTAATAAGATTGTGAACTTAAAAAGAGGTCCATTTTCACCACAAAAGGCCCGTTCAGAAACCCTATCAAGGTTAAATTTCTTCTGTTTTTTTTAAATGTAAGAAAAAAACGTATTGCTTTGTTTGAACAGTGATCGCTGATGAGACTGTTGGTGGGAGCTGACATGGAGGAGTTAATCAGGCCTGACAGGATGAGTGAGATGAATTAGTATGCTTCGGTGGTCATGTCATTTCAACATTGTACAATAATTCAGCTCCTTTTGCTTGGTTTGGTTCAGTGACTCCGAGGTTGCTCCCCAATGTCGTCATTGACATTCTCTCTTAAAACACAAATATTTCACGCACAAGAACTCAGATAGGTCAGTGAAAGAAAAACATCTGGGTGAAGTTGTAGCTTTTCCTAGCAAAGGTGCTTGCAATAAGACTGATAACAAAATGTAATTGCTGAAAAACTCAGGCCTCTTTGAACCAATCTTCCTGCTGTGGAGAACAGAATTGGCTGTTAAGTTCTGTATCAAAGTCATGAAGTCAAGCTGGTTGTAAGTCATTGCAGTATAAATAGAGGCCATTTGGCTCATTGGGTCCATGCTAGCTTACAGCTGAGCAACCTAACCCATTTCTTTCCCCCACTGTTTTCCACAGCTCTCTAACTTACTCTCCTTCCAATTCTCTTATGAAAGCACTGTTTCTATTAATTCATCCAGAATGTTTTCCAGATCATCCCTGTCTCTAAGTGATCACTTCATCGCACCCACTTTCCAGTCATATATATATTTTCTGCTCCTTACTTCCAATCTCTATCTCTTGAGCATTGATCCTACTGCTATTGGGAACAGTTACTGTACATCCTAACATATCATGTCCATAAAAGTATCTACTTTGGATACTTTTTAAACTGAAAGTTCAAGAGATGGAAGTGACTCAGTAGCAGACTATTAAGCAAACTACAAACTTGATTGGGGAATGGATACACAATGATCACAATGGTTCATGTTCGTGACTTTGAGGTCATGAAGACCTGTGCAACAAATATATTTTTACTGGCATTTAAAAGACACAGCGCCTCAAAAGTTAGTAATAAGCAGTTTTGCAAGTATTTCAAATGAAATATATCTGTTGGCTCTATAGAAGGTTAGGGGAGCTCTGGGTTCAATAATAATGAAATACAGCCCAGTAAGTTCAAGTGGCAAGCATTATCTCTAAGCCAGCAACTCCCTATCTCAATACCTCTGACTGTTGCAAGTGGTAACCAGGGAGTTAATACCAACTCAGTGAGACTAAGTGCAGTAATCCCGTTTTACAGGGAATTCCATGACCTTATCTACCTGGAAAGGAAAAGAGAGGCAAAGGCATCTTTCAAACATACATACACCTTGCAGTTACCTACCTCCTTGCTGTGCTAAAACTTAAATGAAGCCTTGAACATCATTTCTCCACTTATCAAGACAACTTCTAACCTTTCTTCACATTAAGTGGTAGCCAGTGTTCTGGCATAGATAACAAGATGAAGACCATAAAACCATAAGATATAGGAGCAGGATTGGCCATTTGGCCCATCGAGTCTGCTCTGCTATTTCATCAAAGCTGATCCATTCAAGAATCTATCAACCACTGCCTTTTATATAGCCAATGATTTCGCTTCAACAGCCACCTGTGGCAAAGAATTCCCAGATTCACCACTTCCTGGCTAAAGAAATTCCTCCTCATCTCTGTTCTAAATGCCCTCTATTCTAATGCTGTGTCCTCTAATCTTTGACCTTCCCTCCACCACAGAAAACATCCTCTCCCCATCCACTCTTTTGAGGCCTTTCGACATTCAATGAGATCTCCTCCTCATTCTTCTGAACTCCAGTGAGTGTAGGCCCAGAGCCACCAAACTCTCCTCATGTGAGAAGCATTTCAATCCTGGGATCAACCTCGTCAACCTCCTCAACCTTCTCCAATGTTAGCACATTTATTCTTAGATAAGGGACCCAAAACTGCTCACAAAGCTCAAAGTGATGCCTCAGCAGTGTCTTATAAAGCCTTAACATTACATCCTTGCTTCTATATTCTAGACCTCTCGAAATGAATATCAACATTGCATTTGCTTTCCTCACCACTGACTCAACCTGCAAATGAATCATTAGGGAATCCTGCACGAGGACTCTCAAGTCCCTTTACACCACATATTTTTGAATTTTCTCTCCATTTAAAAAATAGTCTATGCTTTTATTTCTTCCACCAAAGTGCATGATCATACACTTCCTAACACTGCATTCCATCTGCCACTTCTTTGTTGTTCTCCTAATCTGTAACCTTTCTACTTTATCAAAGCAATTTGCCCCTCCACCTATCTTCATATTTTCTGCAAACTTTGCAACAATTCCATCATCCAAATCATTGACATATAAGGGAAAAAGAATCGGTCCCAAGACAGACCCCTGTGGAACATCACTAGTCACTGGCAGCCCACCAAAACAAGGCTCCCTTTATTGCCATTCTTTGCCTCCAGTCAATCAGCTGTTCTTCTATATCTTTCCTGTAATACTATGGACTCTTAACTTTGTACGCAGTCTTGTGTATTGACCCTTGACAAAGGCTTTCTGAAAATCCAAGTAAACAACATCTGCTGATTCGCTTTTGTCTATCCTTATTGTTATTTCTTCAAAGAATTCCAACAGATTTGTCAGGCAAGATTTTCCCTTAAGGAAACCATGCTGATTATGGACATTTTATCATGTGCCTCCTCATACCCAAAACCACATCCTTATCCATCGATTGCAACATCTCTCAGCCACTGAGGTCAGACTAATAATTTATTTTCTTCTGCCCCTCTCCTTTCTTGAAGAGTAGAGTGGCATTTGCAATTGTCCAGTCCTCTGGAACCATTCCAGAATCCAGTGATTCTTGAAAGATCATTACTAATGCTTCACTATCTCTTCAGCCACCTCTTTCAGAACACTGGGGTGTACAGCATCTGGTCTTGGTGATTTATCTACCCTCGGACATTTCAGTTTCCCAAGAACCTTCTCTCTAGTTATGGTAACCATACACTTCATGACCCCTGCCAGCTGGAACTTCCACATATTGCTAGTGTCTTCCACAGTGAAGACTAATGCAAAATACTTATTCAGTTCATCTGCCATTTCCTTGTCCCTCATTACCACCTGTCCTGCATAGTTTTCCAGTGGTTCAATATCTACTCTTGCATCTCTTTTACACTTTATATATCTCAAGAAACTTTTTGTATCCTCTTTAATATTATTAGCTGGCCTACCTTTATATTCAATCTTATCTTTCTTTATGACTTTTATAGTGGTTTTCTGTTTTCAAAAGCTTCCCAATCCTTAAATATCACACTAGTTTTTGCTCTAATACAGTATATGCCCTCTCTTTTGCTTTATGTTGGCTTTGACATCTCTTGTCAGCCACGGTTGCATCATACTGCCTTTATGATACATCTTCTTCTTTGGTACGTATCTATTCTGCGCTTTCTGAATTGGTCCCAGAAATTCCAGCCATTCCTGCTAATGTTCACTTCCATTCAATTTTGGCCGGTTCCTCTCTCATTCCTCTGTAATTCCCTGTACTCCACTGTAATACTGATACATCTGATTTTAGCTTTCCTTTCTCAGATCGCAAAGTTTCTATAATATTTTGATCATCTAACTCAACAAACGCTTCTCGGGCTGGGTACAGGTATCAACGTTAAACGATGTTTCACTGACATACTCTACCATCTTCATCAGGGCATGTCTAGTCCAGTGTATTTATACCCCCCTCACCTGTTCCTCCTGACTGGTTACTCCTCATCCAATCATGTGTCTGCTCTTCCACCTTGTTTACAATTGAATTCCTCCTGAGATACTGGGGCAAGGACATCATCACTAAGTTCGTGTGCTTATGTTCAGCAGTGGGTTCTCCGGCGGCAGAATGCATTCTATGATGAGCTAGCCAAGCGTTGATTAAAGAGCTTATCCATTACATTAGATTCTCTGTAGACATCAACGTGAGCAGACAACTGCCTCTACACCTGGAATTGTCAGCCCTCTTGTCTCCTAGAGATTGGGAGTACATCAACATGTCCACCGCAGCTCAGGGTGATGTAGTTTCATGATGGAAAACTATGAGGCAGGTCAGGAAATACAACAAACTATCCCAACAAAATGCAGTCATCCCACCATTGGACCCAATGTCAAGTTACTCAAATTAGGCAAAATCAGGCAGAACTAGTCAAATTGGGCAAAGCATTGATGGTCAACTAGATCGGACCTCGCCAAAGGGTTTAACTTTGCTCTGGCCCCAAAGCTACACCTTATTGGGACTACGCTGGCGGAGTAGAGCAAGCAATCCAAAAACTCCCACTGGATACCGTGGAGGAGGTAACGAGAGAGGTCTGTATTGCCCTTAAAAGGCCATTTTGCCGAAGCCAAACTTTACATAAGGAGAGCATCTGGCCCTCCAGGCATAGGAGCGAAGTCCAGCCATCATGATTTTACCAGCGGACAAAGGAAGTGTGATGGTCCTGATGTCCAACAGATTCTGGACAATCCTGCCACCAGAGTCCTACTGTGTGATCCCACGGATCTGATTGTGAGGATGACTTCCATTTTACTGAAGAAATCTGAACCTCCAGCAGACATCTGCAAGGCACTTCTGCCTCAGGCATCATTACCACCAAGACTTTACCGGCTCTCTAAGATACACAAGGAGGGTTCTGCCTGAGGCCTATCATCAGTAGGATAGGTTCCCCGACTTACTATCTTGCTAAGCATTTTAACGACCATGCTGCCGCCCTTTCCTGGGGGCTATGAGCATCACAACATGAATTTGAGCAACTTCGTAAAAATGACAATCAGCATCCACCTGACCCTGGAGGACGTAATGGTCAGTTTCACCATGGTGTCCCTGTTTACGAGAGATCCATTAAGGACAGTTTGGTTCTCCTGTGTTCAAGGTTTGATAAGGGTACCTTTGACATTTTTGAACACATCCTTACATCAATATACTTCCTCTATAAGGGGAACTACTATGAACAAACAGATGGAGTGGCCATGGGATTGCCCTTGTTGGCAGCTATTGCTAATTTCTACATGGAGGACTTTGAGGAAAGGGCTCCGAGTTCATCGCCCTTACGCCCCAGATGTTTTTTCAGATACATTGATGATATCTATGTAGTATGGTCTCATGGATTCCAGGTACTCACAGCAGTTTCACAACCATCTGAAGAGCATACATCCAATATTTAATTTACAATTAAGATGGAGAAGGATGGTTCCCTCCCATTCCTCGACATTCTAATATGATGGAAATTGGACAGTAGCCTCAGACGTGGTGTCTAATGGAAACCCTCTCACATAAACTTTTACAATACCTCAACAATAACAGCCACCATCAAGCCTCCCAATGTAGAGCGGTTCTTTCTACTTTGATTAACCGTGTGTAAACTATTTTGGACCTGAAGAGTCTCCACGAGGAAATATGATGATTATGCATGATATTCCTACAGAATGGTTACAAGGTAAAGGAAATCAGTCCTTAAAAGGGACAATGGAAAATCCAGGAAACCTAACAATAAGGAGGAACCCGCCACTACCGCCTGTATTCCACAGTTTCTGGAAGAATTGCCAAGATCCTGAAGGAATACTGGATTAATATCATCCACAAATTTGTAAGGAATTTACATATTCCTTACATATTTACTCGGATCACAGCTTATGAGAGTCAAAGATGACCTGGGATCAGGAGGGCTGACATTTACAAGATCCTCTGTGAATGTGGAGCAGCATACATTGGCCAGACAGGACACACAGTGGACACCCACATCAAAGAGCATAGGAGGGTTATGCAGAGAAACTGGCAGTGGCAGAACATTTCATTCATAATAGCCATAAGATTGACTTCGACAGTACAAAACTATTGTGCCATACCAATGGCTTTTTGGGACCGCCTAGTGAAGGAAGCTATTGAAATAAAACTAGAAGAAACAAATTTTAACAAAGATGAAGGTCTCACTCTAAGTAAGAACTGGAATTCAATTGTAAACTAGGTGGGACAGCGGAAATCTGATTGGATGAGGACTAACCAATCAGGAGGGTGCATAAATTCCACTGGACTAGACATGCCTAGGAAAAATTCCTGATGAAGATGGCAGATTTTGTCATGGAAATTTCGGTTAAAATTGATATTTGTACCTGGCTGGATGCCTGAGAAGAGTTTATTCACAATCTATGCCAGGAAAGCACCAGATCCTTTTTCACATTAAGACCACAGTTCTTTAAGGGTTCCTTTACCTTAAGCTCTTTAAACAATCCTGGTTCATTGTACAACACCCAGTCCTGAATAATTGATTCCCTAGTGAGTTCAACCATGAACTGCTCTGAAAAGCAATCTCCCAGGCATTCTACAAATTCCCCCTCTTGGGATCCAGAACCAACTTGATTTTTCCAATCTACCTGCATATTGAAATTTCTCATAACTGTTGAAACATTGCCCTTTTGATATGCATTTTCTATCTCCTGTTGTAATTTGTCAACCACATCTTTACTACTACTTGGAGCTCTGTATATAACTCCCATCAGGGTATTTTCATTCTTGCAGTTTCTTTGCTCTACCCACAACAATTCTACACCTTCAGATCCTATGTCACCAATTTCTAAAGATTTTAATTTCATCCCCCTGTTAAATTAGTCTAAACCCTCCCAAACAGCTTTAGCAAACTTGCCTGAAAGGACATTGGACCCCTTCAGGTTCAGGTGTAACCGATACTTTTCATACTGGTCTTACATTCCCTACAAGAGATTCCAATGATCCAGAACTCTGAACCCTTGCCCCCAGACTAGATCCTCAGCCATGCATTCATCTGTCAAATCATCCTATTTTCACCCTTACTGGCGTGTGCCACAGGCAGCAATCCAGAGATTGCTATCCTGGGTGTCCTGCTTTTCAGCTTTTTAGTTATCTTCCTAAAATCTCTCTTCAGGACCTCCTCACCATTCCTACCTTTGCATGTCATTGTTGCCAATATGTAGCAAGACTTCTGGCTGCTCCCAATCCTCCTTTAGAAGGTCATGAACACTATTTGAGACATTCCTGACAATGGCACCGGTGAGGCAACGTAACATCTGGGTGTCTCTATGGCACCCACAGAATCTCATCTCTATTCTTCAAACTATGGAATCTCCTACCACTACTCCAGTTCTCTGCTCCTCTCTTCTATTCTGAGCCACAGTGCCAGAGACAAGATCACTGCAGCTCCCCCCCCCCACCCTGTAGGTTGTCCCCCTCAACTGTATCCAAAGTGGTATACTAATTATTGAGGGAATGGCCACAGGGGTACTCAGCACTGGTTTTCCCTTTCCCTTCCTTCTCCTGACAGTCACCCAGTTATGTGCCTCCTGCAAACTTCCCTGTAACTCCATCTGTCACCTCCTCAGTCTCCTGTATGAGCTGCAGCTCCAGTTTCTTAATACGTTCTCTAAGGAGCTGCAGCTTGGTGCTCCTGGTGCAGATCTGGTTATCCAGGAGACTCACATCTCACACACAAAACAAAACAGAGCACCTGGAGTCATTGTCCCTGCACTAACTCTGCCTCAACAAATGAGGAATGAAAAATAAAGAGAAGGAAGAAACTTATCAGATACTTATCCCATCCAAGCCTGATTTTGCCCAAGACTGATGAGTCAAAGCCACTCCAATACTGGTTCACTCATGCAATGGCCACTCCGCCTGCCCCTGCCTTGTTTATATTTGCTCTTTTGAATGAAGCCCATTCACAGATTGAGCACATTCCACTCTAAAAACTAACACAAAGCACTACCTTTTTTAAAGTTCAGCTGCAGCCGTAAATGATATCGTTGCTTCTTCTTGTGCTCTCACTCACTAATTGGGCACAGTCAAATCCTAACACCTAATAAATATAATTGCCACTGCTAAAGGACGTGATGTATGAACTCTAGCTTGTTGCACCCCATTCGAACTATTGACCTCCTTTGTGTGATAGATGTCTGTCAAGGAGCAACAGTTGAATCTCTCTCTACATCCAAGCCTTTTCTCAGTTGCAGAAAGATAAGGTGGTGAGAGTCGGTGATTTTAAATCTCCACATATTGACTGAGACTTCCATACTGTAAGAAGCGCTGGGTGGGATAGAATTTGTCAAATGTGTTCAGGAAAGATTCCTTAATCAATGTATTATAGTGGACAAAACTAAAGAGCGTGACCATTCAGCCCCTTGAGTCTGCACTGCCATTCCATCATGGCTGATCCCAGATCTGACTCAACCCCATAGACCTGCCTTCTTGCCATATACTTTGATGCCTTGGCCGATCAGGAAACTATCAACTACCACCTTAAGTGTACTCATGGACTTGGCCTCCACCTCAGTCTGTGACAGAGCCTTCCACAGATTTGCTACTCTCTGGCTACCTGTTGCAACACGATGCCCCTCAATTTTGAGGCTGTGCTCTCTTGTTCTGGATACTACTATCATAGGAGATATCCTCTTCATATCCACCCCATCTAGTCCTTCCAATATTCAGTAGGTTTCAATGAGATCCCCCGCATTCTTTTACATTCCAGTGACTACAGGCCCAAAGCTGCCAAACACTCCTCATAAGTTAACACCTGCATTCCTGGAATCATCCTAGTGAACTTTCTTGGGATTCTCTCCAATGATAACACTTCCTTTCTGAGATATAGGGCCCAAAATTGTTGACAATATTTCAAGTGCGGCCTGACTAGTGTCTTAAAAAGGCTCAACATTATCTTCTTGTTTTTATATTCTATTCCCGTTGAAATAAATGCTAACATTGTATTTGCCTTCTTTACCACAGACTCAACCTGTAAATTAATCTTCTTGGAGTGTTGCAAGAGGACTCCGAAGTCCCTCTGCACCTCTGATATTTGAACCTTCTCCCCATTTAGATAATAGTCTGCACTATTAATCCTTTTACCAAAATGCGTTACCATACATTTCCCAATACTGTATTCCACCTGCCACTTTTTTGCCCATTCTTCCAATTTGTCTAAGTCCTGCTGTAATCGCATTACTTCCTCATCACTACCTACCCCTCCAACTACCTTTGTATCATCTGCAGACTTTGGCACAAAACCATCAATTCCATTATCTAAATCATTAACAAACAATTTGAAAAGTAGCGCTCCCAATACTGACCCTTGAAGAAGACCACTTGTCACTGCCAGCCAAACAGAAAAAGCCCTTTTTATACACCTTTGCTGCCTCCTGTCTGACAACCATTCCACTATCCATGCCAGTATCTTTTCTGTAACACCATAGAACTTTATCTTGTTAAGCAGCCTCATGTGTGGCACCTTATCAAACGTCTTCTGAAAATCCAAGTATATGACACCCACTGTCTCTCCTTTGTCCACCCTGCTTGTTACTTCCTCGAAGAACTCTAACAGAGTCCGGCAAGACTTCCATTTACAGAAACAATGCTGACGTTGACTTATTTTATCATTAGTGTCCAAGTACCCAGAAACCTCTTCCTTAATAATGGACTCCAACAGTTTCCCAACCACTGAGGTTAGGATAACTTGCCTATAATTTCCTTTCTTTTGCCTTCCTCCCTTCTAAAAGAATGGAGTGACAATTCCAATCTTCCAGTCACCTGGGACCATGCCAGAATTAAATGATTCTTGAAAGATCATGACCAATGTATCTGTTATCTCTTTAGCAATATCTCTCAGGACCCTGGGATGTTGTCCATCTGACCTAGGTAACTTATCCACCTTAAGTTGTTTGAGTTTGCCTAGCACTTTATCCTTTGTAATAGCAATGGCTCTCACTCCTGCTCCTTGACACTGTCACACTGCTAGTGTCTTCCACAGTGAAGACAAATGCAAAGTACTGATTAAGTTCATCTGCCATTTCTTTGTCCCCCATTACTACCTCACCAGCATCATTTTACAGTTGTCCAATATTAACTCTCAAATCCCTTTTACTCTTTATATAGCTGAAAAACACTTTTGGTATCCTGCCTTATATTATTGGCTAGTCTGCGCTCATATTTCATCTTTTCCCTTCTTATAGCTTTTTTAGTTGCCTCTTGTTGGATTTTAAAAGCTGCCCAATCACTTTTGCTACTTTATATGCACTTTCCTTGGCTTTTATGCAGTCTTTAACTTCCTTTGTTAGCCATGGGTGCCTACCCTTACCATTTGAGAACACCTTCCTCTGTGGGACATACAGTATCTATCCTTCACCTTGTGAACTATTCCCAGAAATTTCAGCCATCTCTGTTCTGTCATCATCCCCACCAGCATCCTCCTCCAATCCACCCAGGCAAGCTCCTCTCTCATGCCTCTGGAATTCCCTTTATTCCATTGTGATACTGATTCATGTGAGTTATGCTTCTCCCTATTCAATTGTAGTATGAATTCAGTCCTGCATTCTTCATCATTTTGAATGTTCCCTCTGTGGAACAATTTAACTCTTTGCTCTATTTGCATTGGTACCCAATCATTGGCTTGTTCTTCTTTACATTCATGTTATACCCATCACCTACTTGTAAACCTTCTGGCTCATCCTCAGCTCTATCATCCTGGTTCCCATCTTCCTGCTATATTAACTTAAACCATTCCCAACAGCTCTAGTAAATCTGTCCGCAAGAATATTGGTTTCCCTCAGATTTAAGTACAACCCATCCGTTTTGTATAGGTCCCACTTTTCCCAGAAGAGATCCCAATTATCCAGAAACCTGAATCCCTGGCCCCTCTTCAATTCTTCAGCCATACATTTATCTGCCACCTTATTCTATTCCTGTTCTTACAAGCAGCAATCCTGAGATTACTACCCCTTATGTCCTGCTTCTCAGCTTCCTTCCTAATTCCCTGTATTCTTTTTTCAGCACCTCCTCCCTTTTACTTCCTATGTCGTTGATACCAATATGTACCACAACTTCTAGCTGCTCACCCTCCCTTTTCAGGATATGGTGGATGCATCCAGAAATACCTCGGACCCTGGAACCTGGGAGGCAACCTACCATCTGTGTTTCCTTTTCATGTCTACAGAATCACCTATTTGTCCCCCTGACTTTAGAGTCCCCTATTGCTGCTGCCACTCTCTTCAGTTTCTTACCCTTCTGAACCACAGGGCCAGACTCAGTGCTAGAGGCACAGTCGCTGTTGCTTCCCCCAGATAGGTCATCTTCCCCTACAGTACTCAAAATGGAGTACTCATTGAGGGGGATGGCCACAGGGTTGCTCTCCACTATCTGATGTTCTCCCTTCCCTCTCCTAACAGTCACCAATTTATCTGTCTCCTGTAGCCTTGGGGTGACTACCTCCCGATAGCTGTCTATCACTGCTTCACTTTCCCTAGCAAGCTGAAGGTCATTAAGCTGCAGCTCCAGTTCCCTAACACAGTCTGTAAGGAGATGCATCTCTCAATGCACCTGGCGCAGATGTAGCCATCGGGGAGGTTTGCCATCTCCTGGAAATCCCACATTGACACCCAGAACAGAACATTGGCTCTGTAGACATGCCCCTTACTCTCTCTAGAGTTAAATAAGAGATAAGGAATGAACTTGCCTAGCCTCTGTCTGTTCTCGCTGAAGCCCCGCTGAGCCAAAGCCTAACCACTCTGACACAAGACTACTCCGACGATGACTGCTCCCATGATGACCACTCCATTGGATGGTACCTGTCTTTTATAGAGACGGGGTTTTAAAAGCTCTTTGTCAGACCTGCGCAGGAACGTTCCTGTTGTGTCTGTGCAGTACTTCAAACAACAAACAAGAAGGAAGTGCAAGTATAGGCAACAAGGAACAAATGAAGCACTTGAGCAATATCAGAAATACAAGGGAATACTTAAGAGGGAAATCAGGAGGGGAAAAAGAAGATTGCTCTGGCAGGCAAGCTGAAGGTAAACCCCAAAGGCTTCTACAGATATATATACAGAAGAGCAAAAGGAGAGCAAGATTAGTCCATTTGAGAACTAATGAGGTCACTATGCATGCAGCCTAAAGCAATGGAGATCATAAATACATTTTTTGCATCTGTATTTACTCAGGAGTAAGACACATTGTCTATAAAACTGAGGTAAAATAGCAGTGAGGTCATGAACCATACATAAATTAGAGAAGAGAAAGGTTTTGCAATTTTTTTAAAAAATTATTTTTTTAATTAGTTTTTCTATACATTTTACAAATTAAAAAACCCCAAATCCCAATGAGGAACATTAATACAGTGCAAAATTAAGCATACAATGACAATATGCTACAAAGGAAGAGAATTTGACAAAAAAGCACCTAAATTGAAGACAAGTAAACTTAGTATCCTCCCCAAGCCCCACAATACAAAAAAAAACAACTCCAGACCAACCACAACACAATATAGAGAGTATAAATCAGGACAATCAAACTCCCAGACTGTGAATACACTTAGCAACAGAGGATAATAATGCCTACTACCAGAAAAAAAAAGGGAGCTGAAAGCAAGGGACCGAGAAGAAAAAAAAAACCCTAGTCAAGAGGAAGGTTATGAAAGTACTCGATAAAGGGTCCCCAGACCTTATGGAACTTTAGATCCGAATTAAGAACTGAATAATGAATTTTTTCGAGGTCCAAGCAGGCCATAATGTCGTTAAGCCATTGCGCATGAGTGGGCGGGGCAACATCTCTCCATCTAAGGAGGATCAAGCGTCTAGCCAGGAGAGAGGCAAAGGATAATATTCGGCATTTGGTCGGACTCAGACGTAAATCTGTGTCGCCCCAGAAACCGAACAAAGCAATTAAGGGGTTTGGTTCTAGGTGCTGATTCAGAATACACGATAACGTAGTGAAGACATCTTTCCAAAATTTCTCCAAGCTAGGACAGAACCAGTACATATGGAGGAGAGAGGCCAAGCCCCTCTTGCATTTATCACAGAGCGGACTAATGCTAGGGTAGAATCGAGATAGTTTAGATTTAGACATATGGGCTCTATGAACAATCTTAAACTGTAAAAGGCAATGGCGAGCACAAAGAGAGGTTGAGTTAACCGATTTGAGAATCGAGTCCCAGCTCTCATCGGATAAGGAGGTATTTAAATCCTGCTCCCAGGCCATTTTAATTTTATCCACAGGGGCCCGTCGTAAGGCTGCTAATTTATCTCGAATAATTGATATTAAACCTTTACCTAGTGGATTAATGGAAAGAAATAAGTCCATAGCATTTTTCGCAGGCATTTCAGGAAAGTTAGGAATTAAAGGAGCAATAAAGTGTCTAATTTGGAGATATCTAAAAAAATGAGCATTGGGCAGATTGAACTTAGCAGAGAGCTGCTGAAAAGAAGCGAAGCGATTATCAATGAAAAGATCTTCAAAATATCTAATGCCCTTCCTATACCAAACATGGAATGCTGAATCGTACATAGTAGGTAAAAAAAGGTGATTATGTGCGACAGGGCTGGAAACGGAAAAACCGTGGAAACCATAGCATTTCCTAAACTGAGCCCATATACGCAAAGTGTGTCTAACAAGAGGATTAGCTATTAATCTGGACAGACTACTAGGGAGTGCAGAGCCAAGAAGTGCAGAGATAGATAATTCTTTAGTGGAGATCAACTCCATTGCCACCCAATTAGGGCACTCGGGTTGACCGTGGAAGGAAGACCAAAAGGTAACACAACGTATATTAGCTGCCCAATAATATAAATGAAAGTTAGGTAAAGCCATGCCACCCTCATTTTTAGATTTTTGGAGATGGATTTTATTAATTCTAGAGCGCTTATTCTTCCACAAATATGACAAAATAATAGAGTCTAAGGCAGAGGTGTCGAACTCAATTGCACATGGGGCCAAAACTCAAAGCACCCTTTAGGTCGCGGGCTGAACAGGATAAACATTTATTGAACACACTAAAACTAAACATTTTTTGAACATAAATATGAATAAAAACAGACAGGAATATTATTCCAGAAAAAATAAACTAAAACTTTAAATAACTTAAATATTTTGCTCTCCATAAAAATATCTCCTGTCAGTATTATACAAGTTAGAAATATGAGCATGCTGCAAAAAACCCCCGAAAATATAAATAAAATTTGTGCTTTTCAGCAAAAGTTAAAACAACAACAAATCAAAACACTCAGTTTTCTTTGCTCTTATGCAGCTTTGTCAGAGCTGGATGCTTGGCATCTTTTCTTGGCAATAAGTTCGTTTAGGTTTGGTGTAAGGTTCTATGTTGTGGAGATTCTCAGGATGGACTGCAGGTGTTCATCAGTGAGACGACGCCTGTGTGATGTTTTGTTAATCTTCATCACTGAGAAAAGATTCTCACACAGATATGTGCTACCAAACATGCACAAGGTTCGAGCCGCATGTAGACGGAGCTGAGGCATTGCTTCAGGAATGGAGCAAATAAACTGTACGGGCCCTGCAGTGTCGTACTTTGCCTTTAGTGTCCCATTACACTGCAGCTCTATCAGCTCCATCTGAATCTGTACAGGTGCAGTTTCCACGTCGACGGCAAATGGGTTGCGAAGCAGCTCAAAATTAATTTTTTGTGCTTCAAAGTCACCAAAGCACCGTGCGAACTCAGTGCGAAGAATAGCGTTGTATACAGCAACAGGCGCTTGACGCGGGAATGTTCCCGGGTAGCCTATCGGCAGCTGTTGAGCTGCATTATGGGATCTGTAGTTTGTGTGTTATCAGCGCTTCATATCGCCGGGCCATTAATAATTAAAATAATAGATCTATCTAAAATGATCTCGCGGGCCGGATATAATTGTACGCCGGGCCGGATATGGCCCTCGGGCCTTATGTTTGACACCTATGGTCTAAGGAATCAAAAAAAGATTTAGGAATAAAAATTGGGATAGATTGAAATAAGTATAAAAATTTGGGGAGAACATACATTTTAACAACATTAATACGACCCACCAAAGACATAGATAGAGGTGACCACTGTACCAGATTCTGTTTTATAGTATATGAAAGATTGGCAAAGTTTTCACAAAAGAGATCTTTAAACTTCCTTGTGACTGTAATTCCAAGATAAGTAAATTGATTATGGACTACTTTAAAAGGGAGATCACGAAATGTTAGTTCTTGTGCTTCTTTATTAATTGGGAAAAGTTCACTCTTATGTAAATTAAGTTTATAGCCAGAGATCTGGCTAAACTGGTCAAGAAGTGAAAACATTAGAGGTAAGGATGTAGACGGATTTGAGAGAAAGAGTAATAAGTCATCAGCATAAAGAGAAACTTTATGCTCAACACCCCCTCTCCAAATCCCGGTCAATTCAGGACAATTTCGAAATGCTATCGCCAAAGGTTCTATAGCCAAATCAAAGAGAAAGGGACTTAAGGGGCATCCCTGACGGGTGCCACATTTGAGATTAAATACCTGGGATTTCTGAAAATTAGTTAAAACAGAAGCAGTAGGACACAGGTACAGCAATTTGATCCAAGAGATGAAACTTTGACCGAGGTCAAATTTTTCTAAGACTGCAAAAAGGTAGTTCCACTCTATACGATCAAATGCTTTCTCCGTATCGAGGGAAATAACACATTCAGGAATCCCAGTTGGAGGTGAGTATAAGATATTAAATAAACGCCGAATGTTAAAAAAAGGGAGACGGTTTTTAATAAAACCTGATTGGTCATCAGAGATAATGGAGGGAATTACGGTTTCTAATCTATGAGCCAAAACTTTAGCTAAGATCTTTACATCAACATTGAGCAAAGAAATCGGCCTATACGAGGAACACTCTGTTGGATCTTTGCCCTTTTTTAATAGAAGAATAATAGATGCCTCATTGAAAGAGGGTGGCAATTTGCCGTAATTAAACAAGTCAGATAATACTGAAAGTAACTGAGGAGAAAGAAGTGAAGAGAATGATTTATAAAATTCTACAGGGAACCCATCAGGTCCAGGAGATTTCCCTGAGGACAGTGCAGAAATTGCAAAAGATATTTCTTCTGATGATATAGGCGCATTAAGTATGGCTTTAAAATCAGATGAAAGTGAAGGAATATTCAGATTCTTTAAAAATTGATCAACAGAGATATTGTCATTCAAAGATTCAGAGGAATAAAGCCGAGAATAAAAATTTTTAAATGCGTCATTAATTTCTAAATGATCCGATGTAAAGTCTCCGTTCTCCTTCCGGATCTTTGTAATATGTTGTTTGGCTTTGGAACGCCTCAGCTGATTGGCTAGACATTTACCAGACTTATCCCCATGAATGTAAAAGCTTTCAAAAAGTTGGCGTTCGACAGGTTGAGTAGACAGAAGATTAAATTTAGTTTGGAGTTCAACGCGCTTCTTGTATAGTTCAGGGTTCTTAGTTTGAGCATATAGTTGATCCAATTCTTTAATCTGGTTAATGAGGTCTAATCGATCTGCACAGGATCTTCTGTTGAGATTTGCTGTGTAAGAGATTATTTGACCCCTCAGATATGCTTTCATGGCATCCCAGACAATCTGGGATGGCACTTCAGGTGATGTATTAGTGCTAAAATAAAAGGTTATCTGATCCTTAATAAATTTTTAAAAATCATCATCCGATAATAAAGTTGAATCAAATCGCCAGTGTTTATTCCTCTGAGGGAGACCAGGAAAGTTCAGAGAGAGAGTAATTGGGGCATGGTCAGAAATCAGTATACTCTGATAGTCACAAGAGTGGGCAAATGGAATAAGTTGGTTATCGAGTAAGAAATAGTCAATTCTAGTGAAGGTATGGTGAACATGTGAGAAAAAAGAATAATCTCTCTCAGTAGGATGAAGGAAACGCCATATATCAGAGATACCAAAATTAGAGAGAAACGATTGGATAGCTAAGGCAGATTTAGTAGGAGATCTGGTAACAGAGGATGATCGATCCAGATTAGGATCTAACCAACAGTTGAAGTCAGCACCCAGTATAAGAGAGTATGAGTTTAAGTCTGGTAGTGAAGAAAAAAAATGTTCAAAAAAGTTAACATCATCAAAGTTGGGGGCATACAGGTTTGCTAGTGCAACTTTAGTGTTATATAGTTTACCAGAAACAATAATAAAATGGCCATTTGTATCAGATATTTTATTATGGAGTTCAAAAGGAATATTTGAGTTAATAAGAATGGAGACTGCCCTAGCTTTAGTGGCAAAGGATGAATGAAAATGCTGACCCGCCCACTTTGACAGAAGCCGGGAGTTATCAAAACAACGAATATGAGTTTCTTGAAGGAAAGCAATGTCAGCTTTGAGTTGTTTAATATGTGAGAATACCTTCCTCCTTTTAACAGGGTGATTCAATCCCTTTACATTCCAGCTCACGAATTTAAGTGCACTAGCCATTATCAATTACTAATGCATAAAAGGCAGCAGGCATATAAAAAGTCAAGCAATACAATAGCAGTCTGGGAGCAGAAATGTAAACATAGATTCGTAAAATCAAAACATAAACATGTCCTGAGCAATAAAGAAAAACAATAAATACAGTGAGTGATGTTGGAACTGGAAAATCCACCCCATCCACACAACCCAAAACTAGACGGCTACCAAAAAAAGCAGCTAGCTCTACCAAAAAAATTAACCCACATATAACTTCCAGATCTGTGTCATTAACAGCAGTTCCGTATAAATACTATAGCAAATAGTAACTAGTTTATGCACTAGAAAACATAACTACAAATTGGAACATCTTCTGCAGAAATATAAAACTTAATACAGAGAAAATCGGAAGAAAACCAAAACTAACCTACCCGCGAAAAATTATAGAAGAATAAAGTAAGAGAAAGGGGGAAAAAAAGGGGAGGAAGGGGAAAATTATAAATTCAAGAAGAGTACTTATCAACCATTTACAGAGAGGAGAAAAAAAATCAGAGATTAAAAAAAAGGGTGAAGAAAAAAAAGAAAATAATAAATTTAAAAAAAGAAAAAATAAATCAGCATTTAAACTGTGAACCAACAAACAGGGAGGCCTTCAATAAAGACTTCAAACCTCCAAAACAAGTTAGAGTCAGTTGTAGAACTCTATAGATAAAGTTATACAAGAATAAAATAGATTACACAAGTACTATTTAAATGTCCATAGGGAAACATTAAGCACAGAATGTCTATTTAAAAAAGACACACCAAATCCAGGGAGAGATTGTCAACAGCCCTTAGAGTTTCAATGAAAAATGTCTGAGTGATTCAAGTAGGCTGAGGCTGAGGTCTGGAGTTTGGTTCCTCATCCTCAATGTTGGCGAGTTTGGGACGATGCAGAAGACTGAACAACAAAAGTTGATCAAAAAGCCAGATTGAAAGTTGATCAAAAGTTCAGAAGTCAAGGCCCAATGGCAACTGCCCTGAACCTGTGAGTCCGCTGTAGAAGTCAAAGGCCCAATGCCTATGAATCCACGAATCCGCTGGAGGTCAAGACAGCCTGTCATGGGGTTTGAGAATGATGCATGTATGTTGGGAGGGAGGAATCAGGCTTGTTTTGCTGCTTTGTTATTGAGCATGCTCTATGTTGTTCTGCCAAGCACAGTGGGCATGCTATGTTGGTGTCAGAATGTGTAGGGCCACTTAAGGGCTGCCCCAGCACTTTCTGTTGTATATTTAATACTTCAGTAATATTTTAGTGACATGAAAAATAGACAGTTTAATAATAATAAATCAGTAGGCAATAAATGTTGAGAAATAAGATGAAGAGTCCTTGAAAGTGAGTGCATAGGTTATGACAACTGTTCAGTGATGGTGAAAGTGAAGGTGCCCTTACTGGTTCAAGCGCTTGATGGTTGAGGGGTAATAACTGTTCCTGAAACTGGTAGTGTGAGTTCTGAGGCTCCTGTACCGCCTTCCTGATGGCAGCAGTGCCAAGAAAGCCTGTCCTGGGTGTCCTGGGATAGATGCTGCTCCATGCAGGTGTACTGAATGGAGTAGTGGGCTTTACCCATGACGGACTGGGCTGTATCCATTACAATTTGTAGGATTTTCCATTCAAGGGAAAATATGTATGAAAAGTGAGTAACATTGTACTTTGTGAGTAAAAGTGTAACATTTGTGTTGAGATGCATTCTATACTGAGTTGGACTTTATAGCTAAGCAGCGAGGAGTGTTGTGTATTTAATATCTCAATAATATTTGAGTAATGTTGCAAATATATTGTTTGATTAAGCATTCTTTGTTGTTTATATAATTCATTACCAGTTATACATAAAAATTCCTGAATAACATGTGTTATCGTTCTACCACATCATAAGTATGCACCTAACTATGGTGAAAATGAAGTATACACACATCTCCACTATTTCTTTCCCTTTTCCCATCCATGATTCCCCTTTCCTTTCTCCCTTCCCACACTCAGTCCACAATAGAGACCCATATCAGAATAATTTTATCATCATCCACATGTATCATAATTTTTTTGTAGTAGCAGTACAGTGCAAGACATCAAATTACTACAGTACTGTGCAGAATTCTTAGGCACCCTAGATATATATGTGGCTAAGACTTTTGCACAGAACTGTAGGTGAGAAACAACAACGAACCTAACACTAATCTGTGCAGCACTCCACTAGTCACTGGCCTCCAGGCAGAGAGGCAATCGCCTACTACCACTCACTTGCTGCTCCCGCAAAGCCAAAGTCAAATCCAATTTACTACCTCATCCTGAATGCCAAGCAACTAAACCTCATTGACCAGCCATTTAGGTGGGACTTTGTCAAAGGTCTTGCTAAAGTCTATGCGGACAAAATCCACTGACTTTCATATGATAGGGCAATCTTGCAGAGTTGAAGTGTAACATGAGGGTAAAATCAAAAAGGGTGATGAATCTATATTTGAATTCACGCAGTATATGGAATAAGTTTGATATTAGCAGTTATGACATTGAGGGCATCACTGAGTCATGGTTGAAAGAGGATCTTAGTTGGGAGCTTAACATCCAAGGATGTACATTGTATCGAAAGGACAGGCAGATAGGCTGAGGGAGTGGAGTGGATCTATTGGTACTAAATGTGCTTAGGAAACTAAATGTTTGAAGGTAGATAAGTCACCTGGACCCGATGAACTACACCCCAGGGTTTGAAAAAGATAGCTAAAGTGATTGTGGAGGCATTAACAATGATCTCTCAAGAATCACTAGATTCAGGAATAGCTCTGGAGTACTGGAAAACTGAAAATGTCACTCCATTTTTTAAAAAGGAAGGGAGGCATAAGAAAGGAAATTGAAAGACTAGTTAGACTGACTTCAATAGTCCTTTATTAAGGGTGTGGTTTCAGGGTATTTGCAGACACATGATAAAGTAGGCCAAAGTCAGCATGGTTTCCTACAGGGCAAATCTTGCCTGACAAATCAGTTGGAATTCTTGATGGCACTGGCTTGTACTCATTGGAGTTTAGAAGAATGAGAGGGGATCTCATTAAAACCTGTCAAATTTTGAAAGGCCTAGACAGAGTGAATGTGGAGAGGATATTTCTTATAGTAGGACCAGAGGGTAAAGCCTCAGAATAGATGGATATCTATTTAGAACAGAGGTGAGGATGAATTTCTTTAGCCAAAGAGTGGGGAATCTTTGGAATTCATTGCTACAGATGGCTGTGGAGACCAAGTCATTGAGTATATTTAAAGCAGAGTTTGATGGGTTCTTGATTAGTCAGGGCATCAAAGACTGCTGGGAGAAGGCAAGAGAATGGGATTGAGAGGGATAATAAATCAGCCATGATGGAATGGCAGAGTAAACTAAGTTATTGGCCTACTTCTGCTCCTATGCCTTATGGTTTTCCTTCATCAATTTTTCTGGTAACATCCTCGAAAAACTCTATAAGGGTTGGTTGACATGGCCTACCATACACAAATCCATGCTGATCATCCCTAATCAATAATCTACCCACTGCAGACATCAGACTCACCAGCCTATAATTCCCTTTCTTATTCTTAAAGCCTTTCTTGTACAATGAAACTACACCAACTAACCTCTAGTCCTTCGGCACCTCACCCATGTCTAAGGATGTTTTAAATACCTCTGCCAAGGCCCTTGTAGCCTCTGAATTAACCTCCCACAAGGTCAGAAGGAACATTTTATCCGGCCCTGGGGTATCATCCAGCCTAATTTGCATCAAGATTGCAAAACCGGGGACTTCCAGTAAGATAGCGATTGCTTAGCTGCTCCAAACTTTTGTTCCGTTATTGTCGCTATCTTTGCACTAAATGTCTCCATTTTTTAAACCTTAGTTAGGAACTTTTTCAGTTTCTTTTACTTGCCTGTGAAAACATCTACCTTACAATGTCTAGCAAGAGTTCTAAATCCAGGAGAAAGGAAGTTCCGGCTCTGTCGGCTGAGACCCGTGCTGCGCTCGAACAACTCCGAGACGATATTTTAAAGGAATTTAGAACCGCTTTCAAACAGCTGGAAGCCAAACTGGATCGGATCAACGATAGAGTGGACGAACATGCTGAACACTTATCTCACATCGATTCGACTTCTGAAGATTTAGAAAGTCGTGTTCGATACTTGGAGACTCTCTGTTCCAGCCTAGAGGAAAAATGTAACAAACTCCTTTCCAAAATGGTGGATCTCGAAAATCGCAGCAGACGCTGTAATCTTCAAATTCTTGGGTTGCCAGAGGCCACCGAACAGGGATCAACCATGAAGTTTTTCGCCGGGTTTCTCTGTGAGATATTCGGGAAAGATTTGCTTCCGAACCCGCCTGAGCTCGTAAGGGCACACAGGGTCTACGTTCCCCCCGGAATTCTGGGCTCCCGCCCGCGACCGGTAATTTTGTGCTTTCATCAATACCAGGTAAAACACTGTCTGATTATGGAGTCACGTCGCAGAGGTACTTTTACTTTCCAAAATACAATCATTCGCTTTGTGGAAGATTTTGAACCGCAGACCTTAAAGATGCGCGCTGAGTTTAAAGGCGTAATGAAAGTGCTTTTTGATCATGGTTTTAAACCCTCTCTTCACACTCCTGCCGATTTACGAATCAAGCTTAATACTGGAAAATATAAGTGATTTAAGTCAGTGAAGGAGGCTGAAGCATTTGTGGCAAGTCTTCCGGCTATCCAGTCATCTTCGGAACCCGATCGGACCTCCTAAAATGGTGGATAAGTACTTCTCGTAGTAAAATTACTTTTTCTGGACTTCTCCAGTCATAGAATCATAGAAAAGTGCAACAAACAGGCCCTTCGGCCCATCTAGTCCAAGTTGAACCATTTAACCTGCTTACTCCCATCGACATGCACTGGGACCATAGCCCTCAATACCCCTACCATTTAGGTATCTTTCCAAACTTCTCTTAAATGTTAAAATCAAGCTCACATGCACCA
This sequence comes from Hemitrygon akajei, assembly GCF_048418815.1. Lineage (NCBI taxonomy): Eukaryota > Metazoa > Chordata > Chondrichthyes > Myliobatiformes > Dasyatidae > Hemitrygon > Hemitrygon akajei. Next base: position 70,919,901 of record NC_133135.1, on the reverse strand, counting down.
CTTTTGCTAGCAACAGAATCCACACTCCCACAACTCTCTGACTGAAGAAGATTCCCCTCATGTTCCCCTTAAATTCTTCACCTTTCACCCTTAAGACATAACCTCTGATTGTAGTCCCACCCAACCACTGTGGATAAAGCCTGCTTGCATTTACCCTATCTATACCATTCTTAATTCTGCATTCCTCTATCAAATCTCCTCAGTCTTCTATGTTTCAAGGAATAAAGTCCGAACCTGTTCAATCATTCCTTATAAATCAGCTCCTCCAGACCAGGCAATGACCTTGTAAATTTTCTTTGTACTCTTTCAACCTTAGTTGCATATTTCCTGTAGATCGGTGATTAAAACTGCACATCCACTCTAACTCTGCCCCATCCAGGCCTATTCCATAAAGAAGTGCCAATCAATGTGAGCAAAGTTGAGCTCACCCATGACAACAACTCTATTATTTTTGTTCCTTTCCAAAATCAGTTTACTTATCAGCTCAGTGTCCCCGTGGCTGTAGGTGGGGTGGGGCTTCTGAAATACTATTAATGGAGAGATTGCTCACTTCCTGTTTCTGACTTCCACCTCAGTAGATAATCCCTTCACTACATCCTTCCTTTCTGCAGTTGTGATAGTATCACTGATTACCGATGCCACAGTGCCTTTTCCCCTTTACCAACTCCCTATCACTTTTGAAACATCTAAATCAGCCAGTCCTGCCCTAATGACAGCCAAGTCTCTGTAATAACCTTTGCCATGTACTGATCCGTGCTCTACGTTCATCACCCTTGTTCTTAATACTTACATTAATGTAAACACATTTCAACCCATTCAACTAACTGCATTTATACCCTATGTACTGCCTATCCTTCCTTTACATTCTCACTACACACCGCATCTACCAACTTCTCCATTGATCTAAGACTCTGTTTTTCATCCCCCTGCCAACCTAATTTAAAACCTTCCCAACAACTCTAGCAAACCTACCTGCAAGGACATTAGTCACTCTTGAGTTCAAGTGTAGCTCATCACTTTGGTACAGATCATACCTTTCCCAAAAGCAATTCCAATAATCCACCAATCTGAAATCCTGCCCCTGCACTAACACTTCAGTCATGTGTTTGACTGCCATATAATCTTCTTCTTACCCTCGCTGGAATGTATCACAGGCAGCAATCTAGGGATTACTACCCTTGAGGTCCTTCTTTTTCACTGCCTTTCTAACCCCCTATATTCGCACTTCAGGACTTCATCAATTTTTGTATCTCCAAACTTAACCGAGGCTGATGCTGTGGCCTGCTCCGGTTGCTCTGGGCTCCCTCAATTGGGGATCCATGACATTTACCCAGCTCTGCACTGAACCGAGGCTGAGGCTGTGGCCTACTCCAGCTGCTCTGTGCTTTGTGTCTAAGAACTCACTCTTGTTCTGAATGCTATTTACTTACTTTGACTGCATGATTTATTTTGTGTTTTTGCACGTTGGGTGATTGGCTCCTTTTATGGGTTCTTTTGGGTTTCTTAGTTTTGTAGCTGCCTATAAGGAGACGAATCTCAAGGTTCTATAATGTACCACAAGTGAATCTGCAGATGCTGGAAATAAATAAAAAATACAAAATGCTGGCAGAACTCAGCAGGCCAGACAGCACCTATGGGAGGAGGTAGTGACGACGTTTCGGGCCGAAACCCTTCATCAGGAGTGAAGTAACATGGGATGGTCGAGGGGGTATAAGAGGTGGGGGGGGAGGGATGAAGTAGAGAACTGGGAAGTGATAGGCTGGAGGGAAATGGGCTGGGGGAAGGTAGAGAATTATGGGAAATAAAAGTGAACAAAATGTAGGGCTGGGGGAGATTATAATGAGGGGGGAAAAGAGAGAGAAAGAGAACCAGACTAAAATTATAGATAGGGATGGGGTAAGGGGGGGGGCAGGGGTATCAACGGAGGTCAGTGAGTTGGATGTTCATGCCAGCAGGTAGGAGGCTACCGAGGCGGGAGATAAGGTATTGCTCCATCGACCTGTGACCAGGCACGTATCCCTGCAAACGGAAGAAGTGCTACACCTGCCCCCACACTTCTTCCCTCACCACCATCCTAGGCCCCAGACAGTCCTTTCAGGTGAGGCACCACTTCACCTGCGAGTCAGCTGGGGTGATATACTGTATCCGGTTCTCCCGATGTGGCCATTTATACATTGGGGAGACCCGCCGCAGACTGGGAGACCGTTTTGCCGAACACCGGCGCTCGGTCCTCCAGCAGTGGCGGGATCTCCCTGTGGCCACACACTTCAATTCCACAGACCACTCCCACTCCGACATGTCTGTCCATGGCCTCCTCTACCGTCAAGATGAGGCCACACGCAGGTCGATGGAGCAATACCTTATCTCCCGCCTAGGTAGCCTCCTACCTGCCGGCATGAACATTCAACTCACAGACCTCCGTTGATACCCCTGCACCCCCCCCTTACCCCATCCCTATCTATAATTTTAGTCTGGTTCTCTTTCTCTCTCTTTTCCCCCCTCGCTATAATCACCCCCCAGCCCTACCTTTCTTTCTCTTTTATTTCCCATAATTCTCCACCTTCCCCCAGCCTATTTCCCTCCAGCCTATCACTTCCCAGCTCTCTACGTCATCCCTCCCCCAACTTCTTATCCCCCCCCCCCCCCGACCATCCCATGTTACTTCACTCCCGATGAAGGGTTTTGGCCTGAAACGTCGTCTCTACCTCCTCTCATAGATGCTGTCCGGCCTGCTGAGTTCTGCCAGCATTTTGTGTTGTATAATGTATATACATTTTGATGATAAATGTACTTTGACCTTTGAACTCTGAACTTTGAACTTTGCCATAGACACAAATATTTGCTAAGACTTCCGCCTGCTCACTCTTCCTTTAAGAATTAATATGTAAAATTATGGCCTAGAACTGGAAATGAAAGTCTGTATCATGAGGTTATTTATCCAGTCTAGTTATAGTATTCATTTTATTTAAGGACAGTAAAGTATTTCACACAATGACACCAAGAATCTTATTGAAACCACTTTATCCAGCTAACTTTAATCTATGAGATCTGTTACTTATCGCTCTCATGGTGTGAAGCTTAGATGGAACTGAAATTTTCCATTAGTATCATTGGTAAGGTAAGTATACTAATATGAAGGGCATTTGGTTGTTATGATCAATGGGCCCACTGTTGAAAAAGAAGCTAGTATTATTCACATTTTTGTTTTTCAAAATTTTAAAGAGTATCTTCCACCTCTTCTAGTCTGGCAGAGATTTCTCTCCCTGAAGTCAGCTTGCAGTCAATCACTGTACAACAGCTGTTTTCCAGGTGAGAACTCCATCAGTACATATAAAAGTATTAACCATTTAAGACCATAAGAAGTAGGCCATTTGGCCCATCGAGTCTGCTCTACCATTCAATCATGGCCGATACTTTCCAGGCCTCTTCAGCCTCCCTCTCCGGCCTTCTCCCCGTAACCTTTGATGCCATGTTCAATCAAAAACCTATCAGTGTCTGCCTTAAATACACTCAACCACCTGGCCTTCCAAAAATTCACCACACTCTAGCTGAAGAAATTTTTCTCATCTCTGTTTTAAATGGACGCCCCTCTATCCTGAGGCTGGGCCCACTTGTCCTGGACTCACCTACCATGGGAAACACCTTTAAGTCTTTCAGCTTCTTGAACACCTCTCTGTTGTAATAGTAATTGCACTCACTTCCCTCACACCCTTCAACACCTTGCACAGTGCTAGTGTCTTCCACAGTGAAGAATAATGCAAAATATTCATCTTCCATCTGCCTTATCCCCCATTATTATTTCTCCGGCTTCATTTTCTAGCGGTCCCATAACCACTCTCATCTCTCTTTTATTTTTATAAACTTGAAAAAGTTTTTTCTATCCACCTTAATATTGTTTGCTAGCTTGCTTTCATATTTCATCTTTTTCAATTTACTTTGGCCAACTCATCTCGCACATCGCTGTAATTTCCTTTACTCCATTGAAATACTGCTACGTTGGACTTTACATTCTCCCTATCAAATTTCAAGTTGATCTCAATCATATTGAGATCACTGCCTCCTAAGGGTTCCTTTACCTTAAGTTCCCTGATTGCCTCTGGTTCATTGCCTAACACCCATCCAGTACAGCTGATCGCCTAGTAGACTCAACAACAAACTGCTATAAGAAGCCATCTTGTAGCCGCTCAACAAATTCACTCTCTTGTATTCCATTACCAACCTGATTTTCCAAATCTACCTTCATGTTAAAATCCCCTATGGCTATCATAAAATTGCCCTCTTGACACACCTTTTCTATTTCCCATTGTATTCTGTCGTCCACATCCCAGCTATTGTTTAGAAGCATATATATAACTGCCAACAGGGTCCTTTTACCCTTGCAGTCTCTTAACTCAGCCCACAAGGATTCAACATCTTTTGATCTTATGTCACATCCTTTTAATATTTTGATACCATTCTTTACCAGCAGAGCCATGCTACCCCCTCTGCATACTTTCCTATTCCTCCAATACAATGTGTAACCTTGGATATTCAACTCCCAACTACAACCATTTTTCAACCACGATTCATTGATGGCCTCAACATCATGCCCAACAATCAGTAAAAGTGCAACAAGATCATCCACCTTATTTCTTATACTCTGTGCATTGAGTACTTTGAGTACTGTATTTACTACCCTTTTTGATTCTGCATCCCTAATGCTCTGATGCTCACCCTGCTGGCTACAATTTTGTCCTATTATCTGCCTGCCCTTCCTGACAGTCTGACTGCACACTATCATTGCTTTTTTACTATCCATCCTATCCTGAGTCCCTTCACTCCAGTTCCCATCCACCTACCAAATTAGTTTAAACGCTCCCCAACAGCTCTAACAAACCTGCCTGTAGAATATTGTTCTCTGGTGCGACCCGTCCTTTTCGTACAGGTCTTACGCTTCCCCCCCCCGCCCCCCCAGCAGAGATCCCAATGATCCAAGTACCTGAAGCCATGCTCTGTCGCTGATTGGGATGCCAAAATAACAGCAATCGCCCACAAAGCTCTCCTTTTAAATGAGCGCTGCTGATCTGTGCAAAACCTCCTCTCTGCACTGCTCCTGCCATTGTTTGGGGTGCCAGAATGATGTTTAACTCCAGACTCTGACTCAGTGCTCCATTTCAGAGACAAGACTCTCTCACAGACCCAAGACTGATCATATACGTCAATTGATAGTCCAGATTGATAAACTTGGCTTCCAGACCAGATGAAGGATCTCAATGCAACATCAGCTGCCCCTTTCCCTTCACAGATGCTGCCTGACCTGCAGAATTCCTCTAGCATTTTGTTTGCTACTTCAGGTATTATTATTTAAGGATTTCCAGAGAATATAAGTACCGTACTAAAGATGCCAAACTGAAGACCTGTGGTTTCTTTGAAAATTATCAGGTTTTCCCAGGTTCCTGTTGCAGCAGGGGTGTACGCAGAGATGAGACAGCAAGAACACGCCCTGTTCTACGTCAGTGACCCAGTCCAGCTGCCTATAATTGCTGGCCAATTGCAGCCCAGATACAGAGAATCAATCACACTTCTTGAGAGTCCCAGTTTCTGTGTGTGTGGATTCAGTGATAGTAAGAAAGCACTGAGACCCTGGTCCCCAAAGTTCTCTCGAAGACCCTTTGGTGAACAATGTCCTGCATCCAGCTTCACTGGCTGCAAAAGCTGTGAGCAGTTTTTAATGGTTTTTGAATGACGCTTCGATATCTTTGAGCGCTATTAAAATCGCAAGAAGTATTTTTTAAGATGAAGAAGCTTAAACAAATATAAAGTTGGCTAAACCACCTGAAGTGAGCATAATTATGCCTGCTACATTAAATCAAAATAATTTGACTAATGTTACACAACTTCTCCTTCACCAACTAATTCAGTCTCGCCGCGTTCAATTAAATCAATGGGAGCTCACTGTATATCTCAGCAAATCTGGTGTGCAGCAACAGTGTGAACAGAAGACTCAAAGTGAGGAACGTTTCAGTAAATTTAAGAGTACACGTTGGAGAGATTCTGAACTTACTGCCGTTTAAATGGTTAAATACCAATGGTTCTGTTTAGCACTGCTGACATTAGCCAGAACACCCTCAGATTGGGCACTCACATACGTGCAGAGTAGACGTTTTTTTTCAAAGTGCTCCTCCAGAAGTGATCAACTTTAAAAATGCTTGCGTATGCCTCTGTTTAATAACGTTTGTAAAGTCCTTCGAGCTTTGGATGTAGACCTAATGAACCTGAGCAAGATTCAGTCCATATGTTCCCTTAAGACATTTTTCAAATGTGGGGCCAGAAATTTTCCACTTCAGTTTTCCTCTTCATCATTTTTCTCACCATTTCCAGAGCAAACTTGTTAACAGTTCTTAAACATTCCGATAACTAGCATATTTTTATTGAGCAACTTCTCAGTTATATTTCTCCTGCATTCGAAAATCACAAAGAATGACTTGGGATCTGTTTTTTCAAATTTTAATCAGTGCAGTTCTGGGATATTTTGGAAAAAATTAGGTTTCCTTTCGTCCTTAAGTACCTCACACCAAGGTTTTTCAGCATTCCCTTCTCCCAGCCCCCTGCCTTCTGACACTCAGCACCACCAAACATAAGAACAGAAAGTCAGTACCAAGGGATCAGGTTAGAGGCCCCATTCTGAAAGGCACCAGCATATCATAAGATGATGAATCACATTGCTTTACAGTGAACTAGCTTGAATGGCATTATTTTTTCTGCTAAAGCTGAAAATGTCCTCTGAAATGAAAGCTATCATTGGAAATCAATATCTTGGATGATTATTTCCTCTAGATTAATCAAAAAGAACAGAATTTTGAAAATACCACTCGGTAGGCAAAGCAATATGTTTATTTCTTGGAAGAGAGTATCAACTGACCACAAAATGTGGGACAATGTTTTAGGACAGGGGTGTCCAACCTTTTTTTAAGCCATGGGGCAATACCATTAAGCAAGCGGCCCATGGACCCTAGGCTGAAAACTATTAATCTCAGGTGATTAACTGACAGCAAAGAATTCACCGTAAATTCATTAGAAAATTCATTGTACACAGAAAATAATTTCTAAGAACAGGTAATCTCCAAGAATATTTCCATTAAAAAAGGATTTTTTTTCCTTCCAGAAGAAAAGCAGGGAAAATAAGAATAAATATAAATCTCAGTTACTTACAGCAGTATGGTCACTACTCTTGATAGACAGAGTGAATGCCCAATCATCTTGATGCTGGCTGGTCATAGGGTTGTCACTCCATGCAGGCTTCTCTGAAGGTATTTTCCTTATATAATGGTCTTGTGAAACAAATGCTGTTCACATTTATAGCAAAACATCTTACAAGTGTCTAAATCTGTAAACATCACATATGCAGTCACCCTTGATGAGTGTTCGCCATGCAGAGCTGCAGGAGTGAGTTTTACCTGCAAAGCTGTATTGCTGCACGCTACCCAGTCTCAGAAGACAAAGTACCGTGGGTTCAAGTGATCATTTTACCTGTCACCAGCCCCACCCATACCTGAGAGAACTCGTGCCGTATGTGATAGAAGCAATCAGAGCCTTCGGCACTCCTCTCCATTTTGTTCCAATTAGACTGGTGGCAGGGCTCGGTCTGAAACAACCCAAAATTCAGTAGTTTGTGAAATTTACTCTCATTTTATAAAGAGTTCAATCATTCTTACAGCTTTTATTCTTCAACATGTTGAGTACAAAAGTAAGCAGGAAGCTGTTGTAGCTCAGACACAATTCCACATTTATACCATTAAGCACACTGTCACAGAACATCAAGACCATTTAAGTAGACAGCACAATGATTCAATATTTTTGTTTAATCTCCCAGAGTTTATAATAATAAATAGGTCAATTTCAACAACTGATCCAGAAAATCATTGTTGAGCCCATTCCTTGGGCATCATTTTTCATGAAGGATGCGAATTTACAGTGCTGTTCTTCAAAACTCAATTCCTTCAGAATTGCTGTCACCTCTGGTGTTGAGATTGGCACTGATGTGTACTGGCTTTGTGACTGTGCCAGCTGCAGTTTTATAGACAGTGGCATTGTCTAAAAATAGAGTGCCTTTAAACTCTTCCATTTGTTGCCATTTCTGAAAAGTTGCAGGGTACTGCAAGAGATTTCTTGATTTTTGTTTTAAATAAGTTGCAAGAGATTTCCAATGAATTGGTTATATTTATCCCCTTTTATAAATGCTATGTACGCCCTACAAGCACAGTTGCTATTCCCAGGAGACTACTTATCCCACAGGGCAATGCTTTTAGAGTCATCTCTCTTCCTTCCTTCCAGTGTAATTGTAAAGGAAGTTACTAGAATTTAATCTTTAATTTTTTTGGTCTTGTCATTAGCCTTGATTATATTTGGCTTCATACTACACTATAAAACATGGTTAGCCTTATATTTTCTAGTCAGCACTTTTCTCAAAATCACACAAAAGTATGTTGAAGAGAGAACTATTTGTGGTGGAGTTGTGGGCTCCCAGACTAATACAGTACAGACACAGGCTAATCAGCCCATCACACCCATGACAATCATCAAGCATCTATCTGTACCAATCCCATTCATTAGCACATGGCCTATGGCCTTCTATACCTGGAAGATTCAAATACTGTTTTAGATACTTTTTAAGCTCTGTGAGGGTACCTGTCTCCATCAAGCAGCTGTCTGTGCCTGTTCTTTGCTCTGACAATGGGGTTGTCTCTTGTTTTGGTCAAGTGGGTGGTCACATATCGCACTTATCATCTTACTTCGTGGCAATACCTGAATATAGTCAGTATTGTTCATTTGACTACAACGTTAGTTGGAACATAACACTTGTGAATCTTTATTCTTTTACTTAGCATTCAAGAGTAAAGATTAATATTCCCTCTGCAATTATCCACACAGCTCAGCAGTTTTTTGAGTTGGATCAGGTTTTCTTTCACTTTCTTTATTTCAAGCATGAAAACAATTTCAGCTGTGTTAATCTCACTACATCATTTGGAAATTCAAATCTTGGAATGATCTTTGTTGGCATTCTCTGAAACCTCTCTAGTGTTTATAAGCGCTGTGTTAAACTAGTCAGCTGGTATAATACAATGAGATGCAGGAGCTTATTGTTACAACAGGAATCTATTTAAAATGAGTGTTACACCATCTGATACCATCATACACCTGAACAAGTTCTTTCGTTTGAGTTTAATTCAGAAGGTTTCACATTTTCATTACATCGGGGCAGCCAACATCAAACTAGTTTGACAACATGCCACTAATGTGGGATATTTTTAACCCAAGAATTGGAGGTTGCAGGTTACCAGTCATTGTAAAAAAAACACACCGAGATCAAATCTCCCAAGTCCATTCACGAAATGCCTAAGAAAATTGTCAGATGGAAACAGTGGCTGAGTAGATGGAAGAGAATTTAGAAATACCAAGGTCTGGAATTCCAGTGTGGGCACATTTTGAGAACTGCAGACTGTTGCAATTTTGAAAATTATTATTTTCCTTGAGGTTCTGCTCAAACTTTTTTGCACATCAGCAAACACAAAGCCTGCCTTAAGCCATGCAATTGAACAGCACATAAGATGTAATTTTAAAACTTCCCCTTAGTATATTTAACCTGGTGCAGGTTAATTAATTCAAGTGAAATTTTTTTTGTCATATAATGTGTGTTTTTGTTCTGAGTTATTTCTGTCAACAAGAATTCTAAATCTCTGAAAATTATTTCAAAAATCCATGTTGAACCATTTGCTCATCACCTTGGTATACAGAAATCAGCTTTTTAGTAAATTAAACAAGATCACATTCAAAAGCTTTTAAAAGCTCCCTTTGCGCTTGATAAGACAGCTTCAGTTGAGAGCTCCTTGAAGGCTTACAAATGAGTGCAATTAATGGAAACTGAGTACAACTGATTAATTTGATCTGAGTCAAGAATACATTTTGTGAGAAAACTCATTTCAGCACATTGTTTTTAAAGCTAGCACAGAAGTCATGGAAACTCAGTTTGAATGCCAGATAATTTGGTTTGGAAATTTTGTTGCATTTTGTTTTGATGTAATTGATTGTGGGGAAGAAAGGATAATGCAAGATTTTGGAAACTCAAGGCCATCTTATCTAGATTCCAAAAAGCCAAATGCAATTTTATTGAACTTTAAAGATAAAACTCAATCTTGACCTGAAAACTGACAATGGCAAAAGGCGGCTTAACTTTCCTGCAGAGCTGAAGTGACATTTTTTAACTCAGAGTTCCCCTCCACTAAAGCTAACTTGGCTCTCAACCGCAGCTCTAATTCTCATAAATCTGCTCCTCCCTCTCCTCCCAGCTAAAACAAGAGTAGAGATCCTAGGTCCTCACCTCCCCCCAGCACCCCCCATCCAAACTTGCATACACCTGTCTGATCCTGACAAGGAGAAGCTAAAATATATATATATATATTACTTTCATCAAAGTTAGCAATCTTTTTTAATGGAATAAAGCAATACCTTTTATAGGTGCTCTTGGATCACAATGTGAATACAATTTTTTGTCTGCTTTGTGCAATTAGCTTACATAACAACGTAGAAAATGCCATCTTGTTTGCTGTGAACATTATTTTAGAAACTCAATAAATATTGTTTTTCTTTGATGACTGAGTTACAGAGGAAAACTCTCATAAAATCCAAAACATTGCTCCTTATATAGCAGGTGGAACATAACATAATTCTGTGCAAAGAATTATGGAAGCTGACAAAAGAGCATTACTGAGATAGCAAACAAGAGAAAATCTGCAGATGCTGGAAATCCAAGCAACACACACAAAATGCTGGAGAAACTTAACAGGCCAGGCAGAATCTATGGATCCAGCATTTTGTATGTATTGTACTGAGATGTCAATTTGTCTTTGGGCATTGTTACAAAATGTGTCCAGGTTATCATTTGTCTGCTGTCCTCCCATCTTGAGATGAGACAAGTGGCCAGAAGGGACTACAAGAGCATTTGATGTTTCAGCGCTCATTTACCACAAACAACCAGAGATATTTTTTCTTATTCCTTGTGTTTACACTAGCTCTTCACAGAAAAATCCTAAATTAATCCCATGGACCTCACAGCACAAGACTTCCTTGTAAAAATCAATTGCTATTTTCCCTAACAAAAGCTAATTTTAAACATAGAGCAGTTGAGTATTTAATCCAACCATTTAGAACAGCTCTCAGATCATTATCAAATGGGAATTTGTTAACATAGTTACAAGCATAATTATTGTTTTCCTGTTTGCATCTTCGGGAGTTTCTAATCAGACTGGGCCTAACAACCTGAAGAGTGTTACTTTGTTAAAGTGGTTTGTGGTTTCCGAAGAGGATTGAATTGAGAGCAAAGTGTACAACTCACTAAAGATATATAATTTCCTCATTCTTTAGAAAGTTATTTTATTTGCCGAGTAACATCTTCACCTTTACCTCCAAAGATGCTGAAGGATCTGATTCTCAGGAACAATGGCCACCATGGCAAGCAAGGTGTTAGTTTAATTTTGGAAAGTAATATGTGTATACACATTGTTCCTGTGACAATCATCCGTTACAAAATACAATGACACATCACACACAGGTGCAGTACAGAAGGCAGAAAGGGGAAGTTGCACAATGGATTGATGCGATGAAATCTTAAACGAACAAGAACCAATAGCTCCCCTTGAGACACACTGACTGAAGTGAACCGCATAGTATGCAAAGAATATACATGAGCCAATTCAGTGGTTTGCTAAATAATAAATTGGTGATATTCAGACCAAAAGTGTGGGCTCCAGATGTGTCTATTCAAAGAACAGTGAATACTTACCAAGGGTGAAATAGCAGCCTTTATCCATCTAGTGTATGGATTTAATTTAATTTACAAAAATAACCATTCATTGCATATCTTAGGTAGTAACAGCTATGTCTAGCTCTTTTAGTGTGGGAACTCACATCTCAAATGCCAATAAGTCCTACCATTCCACACAGTAAAGATTTACAAATATATAATTTTGTTTAGGAAGATAATTAAAAGTCCATATCATCATTAAGCCCATGTTTTGCATCTTTGTTTAGTGATTTGAATTACACTCTAGAATACATAAAGGCAAATCTATGGGATAGAGTTTCCTCTCTGATGGCAGCAGGCAATTCCTGTTAAAATTATTTCCATTTCCTAAAGTGTTTTACTTTCCCCAGGTTTGTGTCCTAACATATTTGAATATTGGTAAATAGAAGATTCGGTAGGAGCTTGCTCAATAGGTCAATATTACGTATTTTTAAAAATTTAAAGATGCGTAAAACATTTTTAGGAATGATAATTTGGCAGGGTTTGATTACTGATGCTGGAAGTAATTTTATCATAACAAATAAGCACATTAAGTCATTGCATATATCTATATTTAATTACTAAAAATACTTTATTTTAAATACATGGATCTGTTATCTGATTAGATTGGGATGTGTAATGAGTTCCACCTAACTTAAAACAAATCTAAACTTACTGGGGTCTTGTACTCAGATGTTCAAATTTAATGCTTGGAGCCATTTCACAACCTGCAAATAAAAGCAATTTCTAACAGAGAAGAGTTCTGTGATACTTACACCAACTACGCCAATAACAGGAACAATTGTGAAGAGAAACCCAGAATAACGGGTTAGAATTTCCGTGCCTCTGCTGGCATAAAGATGTGCTGAAGTGTGTTAACATATTTATTTTATGGGGTTCAAGACCTCTGCTAAAATTGCAGAACAATGAATTTCAGTCACGTATGTTAAGCGCGGCTTTGCTGATATTGAGGCGGACGGTGGCCATGACCCCACAGTTCCTGAGACTCAGGTTCTGTCTGTGGGGAGTTTGTGCACTCTCCCTGTAGCCATACCGGCTTCCTCCCACATCCGAAAGGGATGCAGCTTAATTGCAGTTTAATATAAGTTAATTGGCATTATAAATTGCTCCTAGTTTTAGGTGAGTGGCAGAATCTGGGGAAAATTGATGGGAACAGGGGAGAATGAAAAATAAAATCAGTCAGTGTAGGGCCAGTTGAATTGGATGGAAAATAATCTGTGAGTCAAAGGAACTGTGTCCATGTGGTATTTCTCCATGACTTCCAGATCCCAATTTCTTTAATACAAGGTAAACTAACAATTATACTCCTGGCTGCACATTCCTAATCTCCATTTGATTACCATTTTCAGTTATTTCATTAACTGTTTCAGTGTTATATTTAGATAATTATACATGGCAACAGAAGCAACTCTGCAAAGTGGATCTCTGCCTCTTGGTCATTTTTACCCATTTTTTCTCACAAATGTTTTAAAAGAATCACCCATTATATTGAGCTATGTTGCTGTGCCTCTTCTAAATGCAGTGCATGAAAGAGACACCCTAGCAAATGTAATATAAGATGATCTGTGAACCAATAGGTTCTTTTTAAATTCAAGTTATTTTCGCTAAAAGAAACAGAGATTCATCATGTATTTCCTCTATAATATTTGTGATTTAGTCTCAAACCTTTGGCTTTGGCAACATATAAAATAAATAGTTTTCACTTTAGATACTTGACTCTCATTCAGCCTTCCATGCAGTGTAGCCAAACATATCCAGAACATCATTCTCAGCTGGATGCCACCTAGTGGCAGTAATTCAAAGTGCCCCTTCACCCGAACGGAACCATCACACCTACAGTAGTTGTACTTATTAGCATTTGTGAGCCGAATTATTTTTGGAGATAATACAGTTGGTTAAATAATTATAAGTGTTGCACAAGTGAAAAACCACAACTTAAAGCATGTAGCTAATGGACTGCAAGTTGTCTGGGTTACAATTTCACATCATTCTTGAGTGCATTTGTGCAACTACATCATATTTAAAATGCCATTTAACTCTTTCTTTTATTAAAAGGAATGTTTGTCATAGCTAAGTTACATCTGCTCAAATGAAGATTGATTGCATATAGAGGAAATGGTCCTATACACTGGAACAGTTTGATGCTGAATCGGGGCAGGAAGCAAAAGTTCCAGGGTTTTGTTTTCTCAAAACCATGTGAAAACAATTGTAATTGAGTGGAATATGGTTATGAAGGTTGACAGGTCAAATCACGTCAATGCAGAAATTTGATCAGGCACATCTGACTGTAAGTTTTTCCCCGTGCAAGTATGTTTTCTATGTTGGCTCCACTCTCTTAATGTGGCACTGTGCTTCAAATGGTCAAGCTCTTGCTTCAAAGCTCCATTGATTCAGATTCCGTCCTGAGTTCTGGCCTTGGATGAGTGGTGGTTGTATGTTCCCCATGTGACAGTATGCATTTCCTCTGGATGCACCAGATTTCTCCCGTATCCCAAAGATCTCCAGGCTGATCAGTTAATTGGCCCCTGTGAATAGCCTGTAGTGTAGGTACATGTAGACTTGATGGTAATCTGATGCAAACAGATTAAAGCAAATGGGATTGCTCTGTGAGCCAGCATAACTCAGTGGGCTGAATGGTCTCACTTTCTGTGTAAAAAAATACAGCTTCATTCACTATAAACATTCATTTAAGCTGTTGCAGAAGGCATTAGCTGTGTTTCTGCCTATTATTTGGCTCTGACAGCCCAGCCATAGTTTAATAGCAGTGTTCCCTGATCTGTTCCCAGCCCTGCACTGTGAAATAAACACAAACAGGCTACTTTACTTTCTCTCCTTCACTTCTACCCTCCACAGCTTGGTGGAGGCATGTGCTCTCACAGCATTTAAGGAGTATTTAAACAAATGCATGAATTACCAAGGCATTAAAAAATATGGAGTGAGAACTTTAAAATGGGATTTCCATTGATGGCCAATTGATGGCTAGTATAATGTTGTGGGCTGAAAGGCCTGCTACTGATTCCATACCCTTTTCACTTTATGGTCAGTCAATGCTAAACCCCTCCACTTAACTCTAATGCCATGGACTTAGATTCAAGTATGCCTTATTTCCAAACCTCAGTCCTAACCCACACCCCACTTACAATAAAATTCTAGAGGTATCAAGAACCCTCATAAAATTGAAGTCTATGAGAAGCAGGATGGAAAATTCTCCAGTTGTCTGAGACATGGAGAGCACGGGCTAGGTAGGTGTGGGTTTTGGAAGTCATTCATCCCAATCCTAAAGACAGTGTCTTGGCCCCAAGTGTCAGCTGGCCCATTGATAACCTTCCATTCACTATCAAGACAGAGAAGGGGAGGTTAATGGATGGTATTTGTCCTGCTTTGCAGATAACTCAGGTCCAATAATTCACCCAGAAAGAACAAGCACAATGCTCTTGGATCTCCTAGTTTGTAATGGAGGACACTCCCCACTGCTGAAGGCAGCTTCTGATTCATCCTGTCCTGTTCAATGGAATTCCCTTGCTTAGTCTATTGTGGGTTCTGTGTCTGACAGTTCCCTCCAGAGAAATGAAAATAGTCACTTATTGGAAAATTAAGTCATGAATATATGTAATTAAAGCACGATTTTAACTTCATATGTTGCAATTGTCCTCTTTAGGTTTTAACAGAAGTCTGATAAGATGCTTTGAGTATATAGTTACTGTATAAACCAATATACAAATTGCTAATAATTTATGTGAGTAGTTGTGATATTCCATTGGATGAGGAAACTAACTGCCAGTAATAAAATACAATGAGTAAGACACTGTAAATCAGTTGCAAATGAGCAAAAAGAAAGAAAAGGGAGAGGTAGACAGAGAGTGCGGGAGAGTATAGCTGAATAATCACTTCCTGCTCTTGCTTATTTCCTGTTTATGCTATTATATAAGTAAGTTTTAATTCCCAGCCAAGGGCAATTCCCCTTTATTTTTACCTATAATCTGTTTAGATTATATTGAAGGACAGGGAATGAGAAGGTTATATGAAACTAGTAATTGCTTTGTTTATGATAATGTTCAGTACCAAATGGCTGAAATGATTTTAAAGCAGATTATGAATACGTACTTTGAATTGCTGTTAGATCTCATGCCTTAATCCACAACAAGTAAAAAAGCAAATGTTAAATGAAAACATCAACAATTCTCCAAATGTTAAGCAGTGAGGTGAGTGGCTTTCTGAAGATTAAAATTAAGATTACATAAATTATTCATACAGTAAACTCTTTCCTTCTGCAGTGCATTTGACTTAATCAATATTCACTCTAACATGCTGGTGGTTTTATTGCAAGGCAAGAGCAGTGATAGATGAAAATCAAATATCTGGAGATGCTGGAAATCTGAAATAAAAACAGAAAATTGCTGGAAACTCTCTGCAGATCAGGTAGCAGCCATGGAAGGAGAAGCATTTAACATTTTCGTTAGAACTGAAAAAAGCAAGCCAATTTAGGTAGCAAATGGGACAGAGAGGGGCTGAAACAAAAGAATATTTAGTTTTCCTGTGAGCGTAAGACTGGATGAACAAGTATGATCTTTAAGATAAGATTCAGCTTCATGTGTGTAGTTCATTGCAAATGGTCAGACTGTCTAGTACAGAATATACAGAAGGAGAAAAATTAGAAAGGAAAAACTGAGCCAAAATAATTGTGGGCAAAAATTGCCAGTTTTCCTGTGAACAGAAAGAAAGAAACGATTATCTGAAATTGGAGAATTTAATATTATGTCTTGCAGGCTGCAGTGTTCCCAGACAGAAGATGAATTGTTGTTTGTCGTATTTATTGTGCATGCCCACAAGAAAATGAATTTCAGGGTTGTATATGGTGACATATATGTACTTTGCAATAAATATACTTTGAACTTTTATATTAGCAGGATTGGCATTGTGAACAGTGGTGCCTCCTACACTGTACCATGTTTTCCCTGTTTATTCCATATGCAAAATAAGGCAAGAGAAGGGCACTTTGCATTTGTTCACTTTGAGGAATATAGTCCATTTTACAGGCATTTTCATTATTTTGGAAAAGGTATTACAGCAAACAGGATGGAGATTTCCAGCCTGTTTGATCAGGGTGAAGTGGGGTGGGAGGTTAATGTACAAAGTTTGTACTTACAGTGGCCTAGGGGTTATTACATGGCCTAGTAGATGTTCTTCTAGCAAGTCATCAGGAGATGCTCCTTCCTTTTGGTCAAGGTAGAGTGGGACATGTTCTTGCTGTGAGCATTCTGGAGGTGTCCACCATAGTTAATTGTCCCCCATCACTTTTACGATGACCATCTTTCAAGCAGGTGAATGCGAGTAAGTGGCTCATCTTGAACCTTCAACTTCCAAAGACAAATCCAGTGTAGCAGATGTGGTCTGCACATTCCACATATTCCTTTGAATGACATAACTGTGATTTGAATTGTCTTAGTTGTTTGTGGGCATAGGAAAGTGAATGAATTCATTCCTTATGCATTTAAATAGATCTGGCAGGGTATGCATCACATCCCGTCTTTACCACTCAGAAATAATGCAACAGAAGGAACTATGGAATAATAAGAAGCAATGCTTCATTAAAGATTTCTCAATTCAGATGTTTCAAAGAAGCTTAAATAAACTAGAAAATATGTAAAAACTTTGATGACATTAACTCAATATATCATAAATTCAAATGTACCTTCTCATAAAGAAAAGATACTTCTCTTTCTTACCTCCTCCTTCCTTCCCTCTATTTCCATTCTCTCATTGTCTCCCTCTATTCTTTTATCCACTGTTCTTCCGTCCTCCTTTTATCTATCCTTCCCATCACTACCATTGTTTGTCATTATATTTTTTTCCTTTTACTGATTTTTCTCATTTCTCCCTCTTTCTATCCTTTCCTGTTCCTCCCTGCTGCCCCCTTTCTCTTGCTTTCTCCCACTATGCTCACTCCAAAGCCTTCCCTATTGCTCATCCTTTGCCTATCCTCCCTCTGATTCTTG
Source organism: Hemitrygon akajei (assembly GCF_048418815.1). Classification (NCBI taxonomy): domain Eukaryota; kingdom Metazoa; phylum Chordata; class Chondrichthyes; order Myliobatiformes; family Dasyatidae; genus Hemitrygon; species Hemitrygon akajei. Next base: position 70,902,066 of record NC_133135.1, on the reverse strand, counting down.
TTTCCTCATTTCCATCAGTCTCCTTTCTCCATATTCTAATTTCACACATTGTCTCTGTCTCCATTTCCCCGTTGCTCTCTCTGTAACTTGCCTGACCCTATCTCTTTCTCCTGCCCCTCATTCATACTCTTTTATAAGTTTCAAAGTAGTATTCATCCCATTGAGTCAATGCTAATTTCTGGTGGGACAATCTTGCTCACCTGCTATTTCCTCATTGCCCTGCAAGTTATCCCCTGCTAGGTCTTCACCTAGTTCTTCTTTGGAGGACTGACTCATTTTGCTTTTACTATCCTGCAAGCAGTGGACTCCAAATCATAGCCACTCTCTGAGCAAAGTGGTTTTCTTCATATACCCTTTGCATCATCTGGCTTTAATTTTAACCCTTTTGTGTCTCTATCACTCCCAATCCTTTTCTGTCCCTTTATCTCTCTTGTTATTTTATTCTCTTCCTCTTCCACTGAAGGACGTGCCACACCACAAATACGCTCTAACCCTGGATGATTCTCGTGCTAATGCAGGCAGTCTCCATGTAAGAGTGGTTTAGTTTCAGAGCTCACAATGATGGGATTAACTCAGTCCCTGTGCGATCTGCTAAACTGAAGAGAATATGCAGAACCTAATTCTCAGATTGAGCAACGTGGTTGTCTCTGAGCACTTGCCCTGTCTCAGCATCGAACCTGCACCAAGGATCAGAATCATAGAAACATGGTCTATAGCATGTACTTGTCCACATTTATATATCACCAGCATTTTGTTCTGACTGTTCATGAACTTGGAGGGGCTACCAGAATGTTTTAAGATATTAGGTTTTTGGTCTTTTTAATGGTTCAAAGTCATTTACTGCCTTTCTCTTCCTCTCTCATCCCCTTTCTATCCCCCTCCTTCTATCTTTCTCCCTTCTCCTTCTCTCCTTCAACATACTTCTGTTGTATTCCTCCTCGGCCTTCCTTCCTCCTTCTCTCTCCCTTGTTATGTCTACTCCTTCCTCCTTTCCTCTCTTCCCTTTGCATTCTCTACTCTTCCACTTTCCATTTGTACTTGCTGCCTTCCAGTAAATAAACCATTCACCACAAGCCCCCCGTGGGAACCAATGTGTGAGATTATTCACACCGCCACACTCCCCCCCAAACCCAGTCTGAACCAATGTTTGGATCATTCACCACCCAACCCCCATTCTGAATAAGTCATCCATCTCCAGTCTGGATCAGTGCTCAAGGTAATTAACCATCTATTCTGAACCAGTGAGTGGGGCCACTTACATCCATTGGGAATCACCCATTGGAACCAGTACCCCCAGGCAGAAACAGAGTTTACCTCGGCTTGAGCCAATTGGGCTATCCAAGCCTTGTTAGTAATTCTCTGTGTCATCTAATGAAATGCCTCGTGTTCACCAGCACTGCTCTAACTACTCTTTGAATGATTTATTGAACTTCAGTGGTTTTACATTCTAGCTATAGTCCAAACAAAGAAAACCTTGGAAAACAGTTGACCTCCTCAGTCCACGTGAAGGCTCTCAACCCAAAACATTGACTGTGTATTTCCCTCCACAGATGCTGCCTGACCCATTGAGTTCCTCCCAGATCTACCCCATATTCCAGCATCTGAGTTTTCTTGTGTCTCTGACTATTCTACTTCCTCAATTGATGTTAGTGATTCAATAGGGATTAAATGGGCACTGAATTCAATGTAGGATCATCGCTCAGGCTTTTGAAGCTCATTTCCTTATTTTTCACTTCTGCTGCAGCTCTCCCCCTTTCCGTTCTCTGTTGTTTGCTTCCCTCTCCCACTAAAGACTCTACTCTGGGTCAGTCCTCAGAGAGCTGGCAATGTTTCTGCTTCCTATTGGCCCGGTCATACTGGCTGGTTCTTTTGCACATGTGTGTTTGTTTGCAAATGCCCACAAATAAACATGTGCAAAGGACAACCTTGACCATGCAGAGTGGCATGGAGACTGAGGTAATGCTGGTAAACCCATAATCTAAGGACATTAACCATACAATGTGCCAAAGCCTTTGGACTCATCCTTCTCTGTGGTTCAGTTCAAACAGTCTACCGTCAACAATGCATGATCTTTCCACCTCAACAATAACCTAGATGAGTGTTATCAACAAAGGATTTTTAAATTTTTCACTTTATCTCCATCTTATTCATGTTCTGTTGGGTTGCTCTATCCCCATTATTAATCTTTGCAAGTAGCAATGTTATTATGGAGTTTGAAGACTCTATAGGGTCTTCATCAACTGAGCAATGACAAAGTAGTTCTTGCTGTCAACTCAGTGTCCAGGCTCCATATGAAAGTATCCATATACAAAAAAGTGACTAACCTTACAAGTACTGTGAAGGAATATGTTGTTGGCATAGTAATTCCAGAAGTCCAGCTATAACTGTAGATGGTCCAAAATAAAGGCAAACCTCAGAGGCATAATTCCCAGTTACTGAAATAAAATCTGCTCCTTAATAGAAATTGCATTAATTTTTAACTTCCTGAGGGAATCAATCAGCACAACAACTGACTATCACATTCTGATACACATGCCTTTCCTGGTGCTTTGGACATTATGTCATGATTCTCACCCTGCTTAAATATTAATGATATGTAATGCAAATTAACACGAAGACACAAGTCATCTCTGGAATTAAATTCACTGCTTGAAACTCATAGCTGAATATTCAGACAACGTATGGACGATTTGGCCCTCATCACAGAGTTCCTGAAATGTATGCAATATTCTTCTGACCGTACACTAGCAGATTTTTTTTTCTCTCAGCTGACCACTGGTTTCTCTAAACATACCACAGCTCTTAAAAAATAACAATGTTCTTTCCAACCTTCTCAATGAAACCTTGTCTGCAACCACAGGAGTTACAGCACCTCCCCATTAACCTCCTCCTTTGCCATTTTGCAAACAGTAACTTTTTGTTCTTCTCTTGCTTTACAATATTGTATTTGCTGCTCACAGTATGGCCTCTTCCATAATGGGGAGTTGAATGGCCTTCAGTTTGCAGGCACTTCTCCTCAGTCTCAGCTTCCATTTGCATGCTATTCTACGTTCTGCCCTTCCCCACTGCTCCAGTCCCTTCCCTTATTTTGTTTAATGCCTTATTGCTCTATCATTATTTCTTTTGTCATTTAATTTCTTTGACCTTTCATTCAATCATAGGTCTTCACATTCATCCTTCATCTTGTCTCCCTATTCACCACCTCTGCACTTACTTGAAGCAAATTACATCTCTAATTTCCATAGTGATGAGGGGTCCCAACGTGAAACAGTAACTGTCCATTTCCCTCCAGAGATTCTGCCTGACCCACAAAACTCCTTCAGCTCCTGTGTGCATTGCTCTATAATTCCAGCATCTGCTGTGTCTTACGTCTAAATCTCTAAACTTAGTCAAGTCCTGATGAAAGGAGTTCCTGTTTCTAAGAATGCAGTCTGATCTGCTGTTTATTTCCAGCCAATTCTTTATACCTTCTGTAATGAGTGAGTATTGGACTGCTGTTCATCCCTCCACTGGCTGCAGATTATTGGTTTCCTACTCTGATATCCCATGCAGATTGAGCAGAAATCACCTACAACTAAATGTGAGGAGGACCAAACCAGCTGATCTTAGTCCCCTGTCCAAATCTATTCCCCAGTCACTGACACCACTACTCCCACTTTTCAAAGTGAAACCAGGTTGCTGTGTCACCAACAAGACTTATTTCATCTTCCCCGACGTCGACAATCTCTGTCCTTCGCTCAATTAACTCACCAGTGGAACACTGAATTATGCCTTAGTTACTTACAGGGAGTCTATTTCAAACACTGGTATCTGACCTGCCTCATTCTATCCTCCATCACCCATGTTATACTGTCAAATCTGAAATCACACTGTGCCTTGTTTGTATGGATTTACATTGACCCCTGATTAATGAATATCTGTTCTGAAATTCCTCATTCTGATGTTTAATTCCTGCTGTGCTCATGGCACTTCCTCTTTGAGTACCCTACTTCAGTCTTATAACCCTACCAAATATCTGTGTTCTATCAATTTATGCCTCATTAACAGGCTGCAATTTAACTTATCCACCATTTGCACCATTATCAGCTGGCAATGCCCTGAGCTGACTACTGGTTGATGGGCCGGAGGTCAAAGGTGTTTACTTGGAAGTACTTTTCCACTAAACCTTTCAACATTTCCTTCTCTTCTTTTTTCTTCCATGACTTTTATTAAGATTTATGTTTTTGTCCAAGTCTTATGTCATTTAGACTAGTATCTCCTTATATGGTTCGGTGTCAGTTTTTGATATAGCACTCTGTATCTTTAATATTTTAAAGCATTGTGGGTATTCTGCATAAAAAATCGTCGATGTTGTTAAAACCTAGCATCAGAAACTGCTATCTGAACATTTTAAAACAGACCTATTGTATCCCTGTCCACTAGGAGATTGGGAAAATGTACAATGCAATGCTGTTAGATTATTGAGGCCTGTCTAATAGAAGCATTGATAGAATGCCGGCCACTATCATTGGTGTTTTAGCACGTATACGAAAGGACCAGATAATTTTTTTAGCATTCTTCCGAGATGGCCGGCCTACATTTGTGGAATGTTGTGGAAGCGCAGGTGTCAACGAGTTGAGCAGATTTGCTGTAGAGTAGAAGACTCCTGGGATAACTTGGACAAAGACATTTCTATTTTGAAGTTCCATCAACCTATAGGTCCAAGACTGACACAAGAACCCGACTAATTATAGCAAGCTTGTGCTGAGTTGAGCTAAGGGCAATGATAAGCTTATTGGATTTTGTGTAAGAATGGCCAGAGTGGAAAATATGAATTCATTGGTGTTAGCAGTATTGCTGGGATTTTCAATGACTATTTTTCTATAGGGGAACTGTAGAGTCAATATCCCTGAAATTTTATCAATTTCCTCTGCAGAGAATGAATCCTATGCATAGAATTAATATTGAAGAATAATTCAACATTATTCAACACTAATTAGCATAATTCTTAACTGTTGCTGATTTAATATTTAATAAATCAATTTAATTGTTCCTTTTATTGGAATTCATTAAATAAAACTATCATTTGCAATTGTCTCTGAATTGGTACATTTATCCTTGATGTTAAAAAAATGAGTTAACATTTTGGATTTTTTTTTGCTAAATATGCACAATGTAAGATAATTCACATCATGCAGATTTGGTTTTTGGAGTGTCCTTTTAATTCTATATCAATAAACTTTCATTTCTTTAGTTTATTACCTTATTCTACGTTAAAGAAGTTACATCAGTTAGAATTTTGGCTTTTATCATGTTTACATCCCTTTAACTCAACTGTCCATTATAACAAGCAACAGCAGATGTTGGATGACTATTTTAAAAACGTAGTTAGTTTCCAAATTTAAAAATTTTTACATCCACGTTTGACATCTTCATTCCCAAGATCTATTGATGGATATATAATTCTCAGCTAATTTATCTTTAACAATAAATCTATCAGATTATATATAAGCAGTGACAACGCTTTGTGAGAAACATTAAATCCCTCGGCAACAATTTGAATTTAACCGAGATGAATCTCATTATAATATATTTATGCTATCCCTCTAGATTATATATTTTTGTCACTCAAAAAGCCCTAACCCAACAAAGGTGGGTTATAACCAAATATTTACTTTTATTCTGAGCACAACACCCTTTGTGGGTTTCATGGACATTACTAAATATAGAACTGCTTATGTGTACTTTACTTGTTCTGTACTTGTGTTTGACGTGGGCCGTGTTAAATATGTATTTTGGGAGTTGGCCATGGTGACTCAATGGTGAGAACTCTATGGTGACTCTTATCTCTGAGTCAGAAGGTAGTGGGTCAGACTGGACCAACAGATAAAAATCAAGGGATAGGACCCTCTTCCTCATTGTTATGAATTCCCCTACCCAAGAAAGATATGGATAAATATTAGTGGTAGAGTGTGTGTCTGGATGTTTGGAGAGTAAAGAGTTTTCTCACTGGAAAATGTGGTTGCCCTGCGACGCTCACAGTTGTGTGGTTTACAACTTCAGCATCTACGTAGTTCGGAAAGTCTTGTCAGAAACCATGGGCCATAAGGAAAGCCAGATGGGATAAGAAAAACACCAAAAATTCTAGCGCCAATCTGCCTAAAGAAAATGTTTTTTTGCTTTCATGTTTGCAGGTATTGAGCTAGAGACAGCTACTTTAATCAGGATAGGCTGGAAATCTAATATAAAGTGCTGGTGTGCAAAGCATGAATCACTGAATAGAGCTAAATAAACTTTGAAGCTATCCAGAAATGCAGGTTTTCCTATTTTCATACAACATAGAAAGAGTTCTCTTGGCCCTTTGAGTTTGTGCTGGCTCTTTGGGCATTCCCATTGGTCTATTTCCCATTTATTTCCCTGAAAAGCATAGTGGTTAGCACAATGCTTTACCGTACCAGTGAGCCGGGTTCAATTCCCACTGCTGCCAGTCAGGAGTTTGTACATTCTCCCTGTGACCATGTGGGTTTCTTCCAGAAGCTCTGGTTTCCTCCCACAGTCCAAAGACGTACCAGTTGATAAGTTGTAAATGGTCCTGTGATTAGGCTTGGGTTAAATCGGGGATTGGGTTAAATGGGTGGCATGGCTTGAAGGGACAGAAGTGCCTATTCTGTACTGTATCTCAATAAAATAAATAAAACCTTTGATCTATTCACATGTACATTGACCTTATTCTGTGTTCTTGCGATCCACAGACATTAGGAACAACTTGCAATGGCCAATTAGCGTAGCAATCATTGCTTTTTTTTGAGCACCCAGTGGAATATCTGGCAATGAGGTATTCTGCCTGGTGATTTGGACAGTTTGCTCAGGGAATCACCTGACCATATACAGAATGCCTCTGTTGCAAAGTATTTGCAGGATACTCCGCATTGACCAATGCCCGATGAACTTGTGGTGAAAGGTGTTTACTTGGAGCTACTCTTCCACAAAGGACAGGTAGTGCAGCAGTGTCCAGCTGTTTGGGATGTCATGCAATAATGGCGTGAGACCTATCTTCCATAACACCAGGGACAGATAGTGACACAATTGTGCACATGTATCACCTGATGCAGCCAGACATGAAGGCAGTCATCAGGATCAGCAATGTGGGTACACTTTTGCCCTCATTTGGGGACTTGTGCATTATGTCCTGTTGTACTCACTCCACCTTGGACACCCAAATAAAGTGGAAGACATCCTGTTGATTGCTGAAGCAGAGCAGCAGGAAATATACCGTACATGCAACAAGTACAGCAGTCCTGTGAGCGTATTGTACCTGATAACTAGGTTCTTTCCAGTTATTGAGAGAGAAAACGCTATTTCCACAGACTCTAATTTTGTCTTACCTACTCATTCAGTTTCAACCAATTCTCTTTATACATCTCAGCCCTGTTGAACCAAATCCCCAGCCTGACTGTGAAGTCAGCATTGGATTAATCAGGCTAGTTACTGTACAGCCTGGTCTTGCTCTTCCTGCTCTTCATACTGGCCCCCAATGTCAACTCATACTGGTCACAGATGCTGATCAATTAGCAAACTGACTGTAGATCTGAGCAGAAGATGGTGACACCATCAGCGAAGTACAGGGAGGTTTGTACTTCTGTGCTTTAACTATACCTGACAATATCGCCCCTTTCATGCTCTCATTCTTCCTGATTGATTCAGCAAAGGGTTCAGCAAACACGACAGGGGAGATTGGGCATCCCTGCCTGATCCGGACTTGATGGGAACCTATCTGTCTCCCACCCATTAATTTGGACTGCACTCTGGATATCTGTGTGGAACAGTTGGATCTATTTTCTGATTTCCACCCTAAAACCAATACTGGAGAGCACATCCATCATGTACATGTGTGACAATCTACCAAAGGCCTTCTCTTGGTTCAAACTGACCAAGTACATGCTCTTCCAGATGCCCTGTACATAGGCGATGGTATCCCTGAGCAACACAAAGCTGCCAGAGATTTTCCTGCCTTGTTTTGATCTGGGTGGATCACCAGTCCCTCAACACACTTGACCCAGTTGAAAATCGCCTCAGACATGATATTAAAACACATTCAGCAGTAAAATGTATCTGCAATTTCTGAAGTCCTCCCTCTCCCTCTTCCGTTTATTGATGAGATAATGATGCCATTCCTCATGAAGTCTGACATGCGGCCAGCCAGAAGCATAGTGATAAACATTTCCATCAGGTCTAGGTCCGTCCAGTCTCATGGAGTCATGTACAACTCCTTCAGTAAGTTTTACCAAGGGAGTGGAATGAGCCAGTCATCTTCACCAGGGTCAGTGACATCTAAACTCCCTCACTTGCTATCATTTAAGACTTCCATGGTAGAGTACAGGACGTTCTGGGAAGCTGTGCTGTCAGTGGCCTCTTTGTCAGACAGAGGGACATGGAAGGATCTGCAGACCCTTAATATGTCTGTCTGTAACAACATTACTCAGCTATCCTCTTCCTTAACACTCCTCCTGTGAACCTTTTGGAAGAAGTGTGAGCAAGTTTCATCCTGTTTCACAGATCACACCCTGGATCAGATCCTGGAGAATTCAGAGGCAAATAGAACAGTTTGCTTGCTCTTCTCCCAGCATTCCTCTCTCAAATCCATCCCCTCAACTGCAGAAGGAGAAGTTGCTGCAATTTCCCCCTGCCAAGTACTGGATATCTTGCCTGGAAATCTCAATCAACTGTTAAGACTCAACCATATTGATGGGGATTTGGAATCACATTTATGTTAAATCAGATAAAATCTCCTTGCCTATAGGACATCAATGAACCTGATAGCTTTTTTTAAAACAACAATATTTATGAATGTATTACTGATGTTGTTCTTATTTAAATTCAGATTTATATATGTGAATGTAAATTCCTCATTGTGAGGTCTAAATTTGCATCTACAAATCAGTAATCCAAGGTTCTGCATTCATTTAAGCACCCAGGCATTGGGAAAGACAGACCAGAGAGCAGTTACAAAGTAAAAGAAAGTGAGACTTGCAGTGGGGAAGTAGATGGTATGGAGAGCAAGAAATAATCTTTTGCTGGAGGGGTAACGGGGAGGAGGTCACTAAGATAAATGGTTTGCTTCCATCAGGGATTTGACAAAAATGACAAGAATCTCGTTATCAGTTTGACAAGACGCTAGAAGCAAGTTTGGATTGGCAAGGGCATGTGGAGTGTGTTGCCCTTAAGGCGTTCGTTTAGTTTATTATATTTTTGCTTTAGTAATTCGTTTGTAATCATTTTCTAGTTAAAGTCAAGGTTGTTGAAAGTAAATTTGTTGTCTGTGATATATCGCGACATGCGATGACGTCACACCCGGTTTTGCTGCGTCCTGTGGGAAAATACCGGTTTGGAGAAACGGGAAGGAGGGGGCTTGTGTGTGCAGGATCAGCATGAGAAAAGTTTTCTTTCTACGCACTAGAAACATCATAGAAGCAACGCCGTAAGTTCATAAGATAATCGATATGTTGAAGTAAAAATGTTAATGCTGATTCTGTTAAAAGTAATGACGATTGATAAAGTTTATGTTCTTTGTTATTTAAAGAGTTGCGGATAGTTTGTGTTGAAGTGTATTTAAAGCAGTTGATGGCATAGTTAGATTCTGACTGTGTGTTGTGCTTTAATGTAATATAGTTCGTTGTAGTTTTATTTTTGCAAGTATTTATGATGTAAATGTGATGCCAAGAAGGAAACAAATACTGTATATATTTTGTATTGTTTTATCAACAGTTTTCACCATACGTTAATGTGGAAGAGTGAACAGTAAATGGTTAATCTTACTGGGATCGTGCCTCAGTGACCGGTTTATACTTGGTGTTTAGTTCAGAGTTTTTACACCTGTGCGAGAACACTACATGGAGAGAACATAGCCCTCAGTAACCCAAGTTATTTTCGATAGCGGAGGTCACAAGAGCGATTTATACTTCTGTAGCATCCTTTTCATCACAGAGCATCAGAAGATGCATCACAAGAGCCGTTTCAGGCAAGATGTGATTCTGAGCCACTTTGAAGTCATTAGGCAGGTGAGAAAAGTTTTGGTCAAAGAAGGTGGGATTCAAGTACCACCTTAAAGGGGGAGAAGACAGAGAAATACGAGTGGTTCCTGACTCCATTGATGGTGAATTAAGTAAACTTATAGTTGATAAAGTCCTGAAATTAGACAAGTGTTGCTGTCACAGAGCATTTTGAGATGAAGGGGATTGGCCAGTCAGAAAGGATTGAGACAGTGAGGTTTATTAATTAACTGGATCTGATTAGAGAGCTTAGGTAAATAAACCCTTAGTGATTAGTGATCATAATATGATTGAATTCACCCTGAAATTTGAGAAGGGGAAGCTAAGGTCAGATGTATCAGTATAACAGCAGAGTAAAGGGAATTACAGAGGCATGAAAGAGGAGCTGACCAAAGTTGATTGGAAGGGGACACTAGCAGGAATAATGGCAGAGCAGCAATGGCTGGAGTTTCTGAGAGCAATTTGGAAAGCGAAGGTAGATTCATCCCAAAGAAGAGGTAGTATCCTAAAGGCAAGACAATACAACCAAGGCTGCAAGTGAAGTCAAAGCCAACATAAAAGCAATAGAGGGGGCATATAATAGAGCAAAAATAGTGAGATGCTAATGGATTGGGAAGCTTTTAAAAACCAACAGAAGGCAACTATAAAAACCATAAATGGAAAAGATGGAATATGAAGATAAGCTAGCCAATAATATAAAAAAAAACAAACATTGTTCACATATTTAAAGAGTAAAAGAGAGGTGAGAGTAAATATTTGACTGCTGGAAAATGATGCTGGAGTGATAGTTATGCGGTCATGGAAATGGCAAACAAACAGAAGTATTTTGCATCATTTGTCACTGTGGAAGACACTCGTAGTATGCTGGAAGTTTGGGAGTGTCAGGGGCACTCGGGAATTTAAAGTTAGTGAGTGTAGGGAGATGAGGTCTGAAGGTAGATAAGTCATCTGAACCTGATGGACTATAACTAAGGGTTCTAAAAGAGATTGTGGAGGCACTACTAATGATCTTTCATGAATCAATATATTCTGGCATGGTTCCAGAGGACTGAAAAATTGCAAATGTCACTCCACTCTTCAAAAAGAGGGGAAGGCAGAAGAAAGGAAATTATAGGCCAGTTGCCTGACCTCAGTGGTTGGGAAAATGCTGGAGTCAGTTGTTAAGGATGAGTTTTTGGGGTACTTGGGGGCACAAGACAAAATAGGCTAAAGAGAGCATGATTTCCTTAAGGGAAAATTTTACCTGACAAATCTGTTGGAATTCTTTGAAGAAATAACAAACAGGATGGACAAAGGAGAATCAGCGGCTGTTGTGTACTTCGATTTTCGGAAGACCTTTAACAAGGTGCCACACATGAGGCTGCTAAACATGATGAGATCCCAGGGTATTACAGAAAATACTAGCATGGGTAGAACATAGGCTGATTGGTAGGATGCAAAGAGTGAGAATAAAGGGATCCTGTTTGAATTGGCTGCCAGTGACTCGAGATTTTCCACAGGGGTCTGTGTTGGGACTGCTTCTTTTTACATAAAATGTCACTGATTTGGATGATAAAATTCATGGGTTTGTGGCCAAATTTGTAGATGATACAAAGGTAGGTGGAGGGGCAGGTAGTCCTGAGGAAGCAGAGAGGCTGCAGGAAGACTTAGCCAGATTAGCAAAATGAGCAAATAGGTGACAGATGGAAGTGTATGATCATGCACTTTGGTAGAAGAAATAAAAGCATAGACTATTTTCTAAATGGGGAGAAAATTCAAAAATCTGATTTGGGAGTCCTCATGCAGTCCTCTAAAAGTTAATTTGCTGGTCGAATTGGTGGTGGGGAAGGCAAATGCAATGTTAGCATTCATTTTAAGAGGACTAGATGACAAAAGCAAGGATATATTGCTGAGGCTGTATGAGGTACTGGTGAGAACTCACTCGGACTATTGAGAGCAGTTTTACGTCCCTTATTTAAGAAAGTGTGTGCTGATATTGGAGAGGGTTCAGAGGAGATCATGAGAATGATTCCATGAATGATAGGGTTATCATACAAGCAGCAATTGAATGCTCCGGGCCTGTACTCATTGGACTTTAGAAGAATAAGGGGATCTCATTGAAATCTATCAAACTTTGAAAATCCTCAACAGAGTGAATGTGAAGAAGATGTTTCCTTTGGCGAGGGAGTCTAGGACCAAAGGGCACAATAGAGAGATGTCCATTTAGAATAGCAATGAGGAGGAATTTGTTTAGCCAGAGAGTGGTGAATTTGTGGAGTTTATTGTCACAGATGGTAGTGGAGGCCAGATAACTGGGTGTATTTAAGGTGGAGGTTGATAGTTTCTTGATTAGTTGGGGCGTGAAAGGTTATGGGAGAAGCCAGGAGAATGGGGTTGAGAGGGAATGGGTCAGCCATGATGAAATGGCAGAGCAGACTCAATGGGCCAAAAGGCCTAATTCAGTTCCTATGTCTTATGGTCTTTGGGTGTAAATTTAATGAGGCTCTAGCAACCTGACAGTAGAAGGCTGGTTTGGATTTGAGTGGCTTCAGCATATGTAGACGCTAACATTTTAGATAATGAAAAATGTCATATGGAATTTAATGCAGTGAAGTGTGAGGTGTTGCAGTTCGGTAGGACCAACCAGGGTAGGTCTTACTCCGTGAACAGCAGGGGACTTGGCAGATGGCGTTTAATGTGAATAAGTGTGAGGTTATCCACTTTGGGAGTAAGAACAGGAAGGCAGATTATTATCTGAACGGTGTAGAGTTAGGTAAGGGAGAAATACAAAGAGATCTAGGAGTCCTTGTTCATCAGTCACTGAAGGTGAATGAGCAAGTGCAGCAGGCAGTGAAGAAGGCTAATGGAATGTTGGCCTTTATTACAAAGGGAATTGAGTACAAGAGCAAGGAAATCCTCTTGCATTTGTACAGGGCCCTGGTGAGACCATACCTGGAGTATTGTGTACAGTTTTGGTCTCCAGGGTTAAGGAAGGACATCCTGGCTGTAGAGGAAGTGCAGCGTAGATTCACAAGGTTAATTCCTGGGATGTCAGGACTGTCTTATGCAGAGAGGTTAGAGAGACTAGGCTTGTACACGCTGGAATTAAAGAGATTGAGAGGGGATCTGATGGCAACATATAAGATTATTAAGGGATTGGACAAGATAGAGGCAGGAAATATGTTCCAGATGCTGGGAGAGTCCAGTACCAGAGGGCATGGTTTGAGAATATGGGGTAGGTCATTTAGGACAGTGTTAAGGAAAAACTTCTTCTCCCAGAGTGTTGTGGGGGTCTGGAAAACACTGCCTCGGAAGGCAGTGGAGGCCAATTCTCTGGATGCTTTCAAGAAGGAGCTAGATAGGTATCTTATGGATAGGGGAATCAAGGGATATGGGGACAAGTTAGGAACCGGGTATTGATAGTAGATGATCAGCCATGATCTCAAAATGGCGGTGCAGGCTCAAAGGGCCAAATGGTCTACTTCTGCACCTATTGCCTATTGTCTATTGACTGAGGAGTGTGATGGAATAAAGGAACCTGGGAATACAGGTCATTGAAAGTTGTGTAACAGATAGATAAGGTTGTTAACAAAGCTCATGGCACATTGGCCTTCATAAATTAATGTACTGAGTACAGGAGATGGGACGTTGTGTTGATGTTATATATTTTGGAGAAGCCTGATTTGGAGTATTGTGTACAGTTTTGGTCAGTGACCTACAGGAAAGATGTAAATGAGGTTGAAAGAGTACAGAAATAAGGTTGAAGAGCCGGGTCTGAAGAACCTGAGTTATAAGGAATGATTGAATAGGTTAGGACTTTATTCCTTGGAACAGAGAGAACTGAGAGGAGATTTAATGTGAGTGGTATCGATAGGGTAAATGCAATCAGGCTCTTTTCACTGAGGCTGGGTGGGACTACAACTAGAGATCAAGAGTTAAGGGTGAAAGGTGAAAAGTTTAAGGGGAACATGAGGGGAATCTTCTTTGCTCAGAGGGTCATGAGAGTGTGGAATGAACTATCCAGCACAAGTGGATAGTAGGGGTATGGAGGGCTATGGCACCAGTGCCGATCAATGGGATAGGCAGTTTAAATGTTTTCGGCATAGACTAAATGGGCCAAACGGCTTTTTGCCGTGCTGCACTTCTCTATGACTCTAAAATGTTTCCAAGAGACTGCACACATCTGAAAAATAGAAGTGAACCAATGAAAATTTGATTCTTGCAGATGCTCTGGCTAAAATTGTCTGGATACCAGTATAAAGAGGTCAATGCAGCCATACCCAGCTGGACAAAGAGACAATGGTGATACTGTGGTCCATACTGTGTCATTTGTATAGTTACTCAGTACATAATAACTGTTCCTTTAATACTATCAGCTTTTAAAGGGTTGTAATAGCTGCAGAGTGAGCTACAAGAATGTGTGCCTAAAATTTGAAAGGTAATTTTAGACACAAGAGATTCTGCAGACACTGGAAAAATGTGCAGGAGGAACTCAGCAAGTCAGGCAGCAACTATGGAGGGGAATAAGCAGTCGATGTTTCTTGATTCCTTCTTCTCCAGCCCTTTAACTCTTCCAGTTATCACCTCCTGGCTTCTTACTTCATTCCCTTCCCTCAATACTGCCACCTTATTATTCTAGCTTCTGCCTCATTCCTTTGAAGTCCTGATGAAGGGTCTCAGCCTGAAACATTGACTGTTTATTCCTTGCCTTGATGCTGCCTGACTTGCTGAGTTCCTCCAGCATTTCGTGTGTGTTGGTCCAGAGGTAATCTGTTTGGAAAAAACAAACATTGGAAGCATGTTGCCTGTCATTTTAAACCCTTTCATTAATAGAGTACCTTATTCTGCAATGTAATTGTTTTACCTTGTTCTACCTCACTGCATTATGTAATGATTTGATCTATATGAATAGTATGCGAGACAAGCTTTTCACTGAATTTTGTTACATTTGGCAATCATTAACCAATACCAATATCCATATAAATGAGAAAATGTTTCATGTTCTTTATAAATGACTGCATATTGTTTATATTCCATTAGTTTAATTATGCATGATATTAGGTTGATTAGTCAATACAGTTAAAGAACTAGAGCAAGCTTATGTAGAGAGATATGATATGGGTTTCTATAGAAAATGTACAGTATGTTTCTGATTTAGGGAGAAATTGGCTGATGGATGGCATATGGAAACAAACTTTTATGTAACCCAGGGACTACCTGTAATTTCAAATAAAATTTCCAGACAGAATATTTTACTTACAATAGTGAGATTCATTATATGCAGGCAGATTTAGTGAAGATTGTCAAGGCAAAGAGATTTTAATTTGATTTTGCTGAAAAACTGTTGAGTGGAAGACAGGATCTTGTGAGACAGGATCTATAAATTATGTAGCTTGACAATATCGAGCCATGGCCTTAATCTAACAGACGCTGATACTTATACTGCAACTGCAGCTAGAGGTGAACACTTCAGCCTTCTTTTTTGAAGAGCAAATTAATAGATGGAGAATTACTAATGCGGAAATCTACTAGTAATATACTAATGTACATTAGATGTCTGAAACTTTTAAACTTGTTAAAATGTATTATGGTCAAAATACAATGCATTCCATTTAGCAGGCTCTTGTTTAGAATTAAGGGAATGACTTTAATCCTCAAAAAGTGCCAGAGGTAGTAACATGTAAACTAATGAAAAATATGTCTGAGACCTGTGATTTTTATCACCAAGAAAGACAATGCCAAGACAGTGTCCTCCGAATCACACACCACCTTGATACAGCCGCAATTCTTCATTGTCAATGGGGTCAGTATCCTAGAGCTTCTACTCAACAACACTGTAGAAGTCTCTCCATTGGTGAGCTACTTGTAATGCTTTCTGCAGACATCTCACCAGTTCCTTCTCAAGGTGCTTTCAAAGTGAACAATCCACTTCGGGGAGAGTTGTCACTGATTATCGTATAACAGAATGGTTACAGCATGTAAAGGAATAAGTCTATACAGCTTTAGGTACTACTTATCCAGACAATTCCAATTCCCCATCTACTCCCCGTAGCCCTCCTAATATTGAATCAGCTCTCTTTTGAATGCTGCCAATTGAACTTCCTCAGTACACCTGGCCACGCACTCCAGAACCTAACCACATCATGCATCAAATGCTTTTGTCTGTGTCATTTTTAATTCTTCTTGTTAATTTCCTTATGTTTATGTCATATAAAAATGAAAAGCTGGAAATCCTCAGAAAGTCAGGTAGCATCTATGTAAAGATAAACAGAGTTAATGTTGCAGGACTAGGGAAAAGGGAAACATGTTAGTTTTAATTTGCAGAGAAGATGGAGAGTGTTGGATGAGACATCAATCCAGCTCTGGGAGAAGGAGGTCAGTTTGCCTTGTGTTCAAACATTCTTGAGAGCTGTTAGGGGAAGAAATCCAGGCAATGGGAATTGTTAAATCTGTAAAACGTAGGTCATCTCTGCTTCAGATACCAAAAGGAGAGTGGTGTAAATGGACAGTGGTGTAAATGGCCATGTCTGTGGAGAGAGAAAAACTGAGTCAATATTGCAGTTGCATCATCTTCCAGTTTCTGGTAAAAAGAAGAAAAGCAAACAGTCCCGCCATAGATCTCTGTTCTTTTAACCCTATTAAAATGGAGTTCTCTGGTTAACATTTCTTCTTTTTCTTCCTCTCAATATAGCATGGTGCATTTCCTGTCACTACATTTTATTCATCTTCTTTCTGCCTACCTGACCATGAACTTCAGTTTCTAATCAGGACTGGAATTTGAGATTTTGAGAACCTGTGTGTGTTGCTCTAGATTTCCAGCATCTGCACAATCTGTTGTGTTCAGATTTCAATGACAGGCATTTAGGTTTCATGGCTCCAAAAACACTGTCTGCCAACAGGACTTGAAGCAGTTCAGTGAAAGAAGTGCTTCAGGAAGGGTTAAGAAATAGCAAGGGTAAAATGACACTAATAGCAGTCATATACAGGCCTCCAAACAGCAGCCGGGATGTAGACTACAAGTTACTGCTGGAAATAGAAAAAGTATGTCAGAAGGAAAATGTCAAGATAATTATGGGGGATTTTAATTTGAAAGTGGATTGGGAAAGTCAGAAAGGTACTGGATCTCAGGAGAGGGAATTTGTAGAACGCCTATGGGATGGCTTTTTGGAGCAGCTTGTCCATAAGCCCACCAGGGGATCGGCTGTTTTGAATTGGGTGCTGCGTAATGAATCTGAGGCGATTAGGTAGCTAGAGATAATGGAACTCCTTGGAAGTAGTGATCATAATATGATTGAGTTCAGTTTCAAATTTGAAAAGGAGAAGCTGGTATCAGGTGTATCAATACTTCAGTGGAACAAAGGAAATTACAGTGGTATGAGAGAGGAACTGGCCCAAGTTGATTGGAAAAGTAAGCTAGATGGAGGGATGGTAGAGCAGAATTGGATGAAATTCCTATAAGAAATAAGGAAAGTACAGGAAAAATATATTCCAAGAAAAAAGAAAATCATGAATGGAAAAATGGCACAAATGTGGCTAACGAGAGAGGTTAAGACAAGAAAGGCCCAAGCCAGCGTGGTTTCATGAAGGGAAGATCCTGCCTCACCAACCTATTGGAATTTTTTGAGGTAATCTCAAATAAGATCTCTTATCCGATAAGGTGCCGCATAAGAGGCTGCTCAATAAGATGAGAGCCCATGGAATTACAGGAAAGATATTGGGATGGGTGGAGTATTGGCTGACAGGCAGAAAGCAAAGGGTGGGAATAAAGGGATCCTATTCTGGTTGGTTGCCGGTTACTAGTGGTGTTCCGCAGGTGTCAGTGTCAGGGCCACTTCTTTTTACACTGTGTATCGATGATTTAGATTATGGATTAAATGGTTTTGTGGCTAAGTTTGCAGATGACACCATGATAGGTGGAGGAGCAGGAAGTGTTGAAGAAATGGAAAGGTTGCAGAGAGACATGGTCAGCTTAGGAGAGTGGGCAAAGAAATGGCAGATGAGATACAATGTTGAGAAATGTATGGTTGTACCTTTTGGAAGAAGAAATAATCAGGCAGATTATTATTTAGATGGGGATAAATTCAAAAATCAAAAGTGCAAAGGGATTTGGGGGTCCTCGTGCAGGATACCCTAAAGGTTAACCACCAGGTTGGATCGGCAGTAAGGAAAACGAATGCTATGTTGGCATTCATTTCAAGAGGAATAGTGTATAAGAGTAAGGAGGTGTTGATGAGGCTCTATGGGGCACTGGTGAGACCTCATTTGGAATACTGTGTGCAGTTTTGGGCTCCCTATCTTGGAAAAGATGTACTGATGTTGGAGAGAGTTGAGAAAAGATTTACGAGGATGATTCCTGGAATGCAGGGGCTAACATATGAGGAGTGTTTGTCGGCTCTTGGACTGTATTCATTAGAGTATAGAAGAATGAGAGGGGATCTCATAGAAACATTTCAAATGTTGAAAGGGTTAGACAGAGTAGATGTGGAAAGGCTGTTTCCCTTGGTGGGTGAGTCCAGGACAAGGGGCCACAGTCTTAGAATTTGAGGGTACCCATTTAAAACAGAGATGAGGAGAAAATTTTTTAGCCAGAGGGTTGTGGATTTATGGAATTCATTGCCATATACAGCAGTGGAGGCCCGATCATTGAGGGTGTTTAAGGAGAAGATTGATAGGTATCTAATTAGTCAGCATATCAAGGGATATGGGGAAAACGCCAGAAGTTGGAACTAGACGGGAGAATGGTTTAGCTCATGGTGGAGTGACAGAGCAGACCCGATGGGCCGAATGGCCTACTTCTGCTCCTTTGTCTTGTGATCTTGTGAAGAACAGGGTTACCATTTCCAGCCTCTTTTCCCAACCCCAAAAACTATCATGCTTCCCAGAATTAGAAACCTTGACCATCTCCCTGATCTGGTCCCTAATCAATGACTTAGTTGAGTCTTCATTTTGGTCTCCAACCTCTCTACAAGCACCAGAGATCAAAACTCCAATCCAGCCAGCTTTCATCAGCCTTACCAGGGGAGCAAAGAAGTTCTGAAGTCCTATACCATGACAACATTAAGATTTTATATGGAGAGCCAACATCAGTAATAGATGCTTTTGCACTGACCATCAAGCAACTCTGGAAGGTATTCAAGGGGGATAGAGTGGAAGAGCAGAAAGCAAATGTAGGAATGATCTGGAATATATAAGATGGAGCTGTAGTAAGTTTAGATTAGGTCACGAAAACATGAAAGGTCAGAAGGTAACTTCATGCTTAAGTCAAGTTCAAGTTAATTATCTTTCAACCGTACACCAAGGTGCACAACACAGTCCAAATAACTTACACAATTAACATATTAACACAAATCAATTAACACATTAACAAATAATAAAAGATATCCAGAAGACTGACATTTAGCATAAGGTGTATTTATGACATAAGTTAAAAACTAAAGAGTATAAAGCTATTGGAGCTTCAAAAGTGATGAGACCTGGGTGGTGGCTGGGAGTTCAATAGTCTCACAGCCTGGGAGAGAAGCTGTCTCCTATCATAATAGTCCTTGTCCTAATGCTATGGTGGTGGCATTCGTCAGTCTCGAGAGACCATGGATCTGCACCTGGAGCTTCCAGGGCGCAGGCCTGGGCAGGGTTGTATAGGAGACCGGCAGTTGCCCAAGCTGCAGGTCTTCCCCTCTCCAAGCCACCGATGTTGTCCATGGGAAGGGCACTAGGACCCATGCAGCTTGGCACCGGTGACGTCGCAGAGCAATGTGTTGTTAAGTGCCTTGCTCAAGGACACAAACACGCTGCCTCAGCTGAGGCTAGAACCAGTGACCTTCAGGTTACTAGTCTGATGCCTTGCCCACTAGGCCATGCGCCAACACGCGCCAACACAATGCTATGGTACCTTCTGCTTAATGGTAGAGGATCAAAGAGATTGTGGGACAATGGGAGGTATCCTTGACAATGCTAAGGGCCCTATATATGTAACTTTCCCAACAATTATCTCAGAGGGGTGGAAGTGAGGCCCTGATGTTTCTCTCATCAGTCCTCGCAATTCTTTTTAGGGTCTTGCAGGTCAGATGCCTTGCACTTCCCATAACAGATGGTCAGAACATGTATTACCAGATCCCGTTGTTCTGGTTAATTTTTGGTTCAGTTTGTTGTTTGCTTCAATTGTTTGCATGATTTGTGTTTTTTTTCTTACTCTTGCATATTGGGTGTTGGGTCTTCTAATTTAATTTTTTTTTAAATTGGGTTCTTTTGGGTTCCTTGCTTTGTGGCTGCCTGTGAGCAAACAACTATCAAGGGTGTATAATTTATACATTGTTCGATAATAAATGTACTTTGAACTTTGAACTGGATCAGCAAAGTTGTGGATTCGGAGTGTAGTGGACAGCGAGGAAGCTGGAAAAATGGGCTAGAAAATGGCAGATGGAATTTAATCCAGACAAGTTGGTGTTGCACTTTGTGAGGACCAACCAGGGTAGGTCTTACATAGTGAGTGGTAGGGCACTGAGGAGTGTGGTAGAACAAAGGGATCTGAGAATTCAGGTCCATAATTAATTGAAAGTGATGTTACAAATAGATAGGGTCGTAAAGAAAGCTTTTTGGCATGTTGCTCTTCATTCATCAAAATAGTGAACACAACAGTTGAGGTGATATGTTGAAGTTGTATAAGATGTTGGTAGACGCCTAATTTAGAATATTATGTGCAGTTTTGTTTACCTACCTAAGATTGAACATAATAAGAACATAAGAACATAAGAAATAGGAGCACGAGTAGGCCATCTGGCCCATTGAGCCTGCCACACCGTTCAAAAGATCATGGTTGATCTGTCCATAAACTCAGCTCCATCTACAATTCCCCTACTACGTAAAAATCTATCCAACTATATCTTAAATATATTTAGTGAAGAAGCCTCAAATGCTTCCCTGGGCAGAGAATTCCACAGATTCACCACTCTCTGGGAAAAACAGTTTCTCCTCATCTCCATATTAAATCTTTTCCCCTGAATCTTGAGGCAATGTTCCCTAATTCTAGTCTCACCTACCAATGGAAACAGTTCTTCTACTTCTATCTTATCTATCCCTTTCAAAAATTTATATGTTTCTATAAGATCCCCTCTCATTCTTCTGAATTCCAGAGAGTATAGTCCCAGGCGACTCAATCTCTCCCCACAGGTTAACCCCTTCATCTCTGGAATCGACCTGGTGAACCTCCTGTTAATATCCTGTTGCACCTGCAAATTAACCTTTTGCGATTCATCATGAGCACCCCCAAATCCCTCTGCACAACAGCATGCTGCAATCTTTCATCATTTAAATAATAATGTAATTTTGTACTTTTCCTTCCAAGTGGATTCACCTATCTATACATCTCTGCAGACCCTCCACAACCCAAATTGTTAATGTATATTGTGAACCACTATGCGTCCAGCACCGATACCTGTGGTACTCCAGGTACCACTGAGCACCAACCAGAGAGACACCCATTTATCCCAACTCTCTGCCTTCTGAGGTTAACCAATCCTCTCTCCATGCTAATATATCTCTGCCTTCAGCTTTGCAGTTCGAGAGAGCCTCCTCTTGCTCCTGAGATGATATGCACCAGCAACTCTTCAGGACAGAATTTACAGATTGCTCTTCAAACAATAATTTTAATGTTAGAAAGGGGATTGTTTGAAAGGGGAGCAAATTTCACGTCACATGCTGGTGATAATAAACCTGATCTGATTCTGAAATGTAGAATCACTTGCCAATAAAACACTTCGTTTGATTCTTATTGGCACTGATGGTTTC
Source organism: Hemitrygon akajei (assembly GCF_048418815.1). NCBI lineage: Eukaryota > Metazoa > Chordata > Chondrichthyes > Myliobatiformes > Dasyatidae > Hemitrygon > Hemitrygon akajei. The sequence goes on along the minus strand of NC_133135.1, from coordinate 70,880,275 downwards.
AATAGATGGTTTTATATCAAGAATCACTCTTAAAAAATTTCATATAGCAAATGACCAAAGTCAATAGCTGGAAGTTCTGCAAGATGGCTGTTCTTGGAAGCTACTGTAGATGGTTGAGGTTTGCATTTTCACTTTGTCCTGCTGCCAAACAGCTGAGCTGCTGCCACTCAGGTGTATTTTCAAACCACGATGTTTGTTGAATTATGGAAATGAAGCTATCTGGAAATTGCAGTCATTTCTCTCTGAATCTATTGAACTCACTAGGGCAACGCGCAATTGCCAAGTAAATTATAAGGAGCCGTTAAAAGAACATCTATAAGATCTGTATTTAAATCAAAATGTTTTATGAGTGTCTGTGCGGAGGTAATCAAATCTTTGCCGCAAATCCTGTAACCCATGAGCATCAAAGTGAATGAATAACTGCAGTTTAAAAATGACCATTCAGCCTCTAAATTCAAAATATATTAGATTAAATAAAAAAAAGTAAAACAGTGGTCTTTGCATCTGTTAATGCACATCTGTGCTGGGTTTAACAATAAAATAATCCATTGTTTAGTTTACGCAACTGAGTTCCATTTGATTTTAAGGTTTCCCTTTCTGATTCAAAGCTTCTTTCATCACTGCTGGCAACTGTCTATTTGCATTTCCTAGATATTGCTCCTACAAACATAATAATATTATTTAAAAATTCATGACATGTTAAGAACATGATGCTCAAAACCTATATCTGCCAGCAACGAATCAGCATCAAATGCAAGTTACATAAACTTGTGCACTTTCAGTCGATAGCATCCATTAACTTAATCCCATGGGTTTAACGGAACAAAAATCTGAAATAGAATCCTATGACAGCTGGATGTTTAAAAGCTTTTTAATGCAAGGTTTAAAAGTGAGACCCAATCACACTGCACCTTAGCATTATTATTAATAACTACACACATTCATGTCAGAGGGAAGGAGGAATCTGAATATTTAAAAAATATGTAACAATTGTTGCCCTGCTGATTGCAAGGACTTTGTTGCTTAAAAATATGATCACTTATGGAATGACTGTCAATTGTCTTTTAATACAAAAGCACATTTACTTATGAAGATCAATATAAACCCAAGAGACATTAGTTTTAATTATAATATCACCAAGGGGTTGGAAGTATAATCCCAGATTAAAAAGCTTGCATTTTCAATACCTGAGTAAATAGTCACTAAATTGTAGTGAATTCTTCATGCATTCCATTAAGTTCTTTCAAAAGTAAAAATTCACAAAGAGCTCAAGTTACAAGATCTTGATAAGTGCCACATTATGTCATTCCTGATGCAGGTTTTGCAGGCTTCTTGGTATTAATGATGTCATTCATCCGCCGTCCCTCTCCATTCTCCTACTGCTCCTCCAGAGCTATTCATAGTAGCTTGTCACCTCTCATCATTCGCATGCCCCACTGAGCCTCTATTAAGTCACATTCCAAAATTCTTGAGCTCTTCACCTGTCATCTGTTGTTTTTGTGTTCCAGAATGCTGAGGGCAGTAGCTTGTACCCAAGGCAAGCCTTTGCTGCTTAAAAACAAGCAAAGCACAAAGTCATCACCAATCCTTCCAGTCTCATCAAGTCAGACCAAACTAAATGAACACTGACGACAATCCCTAAGTTTACAAATGCATTTGTGGGGAAAAGTGATTGAATAAAATGTTCTGACCGGAAACACAGCTTGTATTTTAATATTTTTGCTAGCATTAGCAACTGTGCTGTTTCCTTTTCTTACTTTCTAACATTTTAAGTAATATGTTCTCACAATCATGGGAGAAGTTAAGCTTTTTCCCGTTGAATGACGAAGGACATACTAAACACCCTGAATGTGCATATTTAAATATCACTACATGATGTGAGGAGATTGCATTTTAGTTGACTTACTAACAATAAGAAACTGTTGAACAAAGAACACTGAAACCATTCCTGAAGTATGAGTAATAAGGATTACAAATTTTTTTTCAAGAGGCAAATACATTGATTGCCTCAAGCCTGGAAAGTCAGAGTTTTTGTATGGAATTTGTGAACAAAGTGCCATAATTTTTCTATCAAATTTTTTAAAAAAGTATGTAAATTTAATCTCATGTGGTAATGGAATGTACTGATCCTGCCTGGAGTGCACTTTTAATCCAATAGCTCAGATTCTCTCAAGTGTTATGTGCAGTCAAATTGTATTATGTACAATATGTTGAACTGTACAAGTTGGCTATAAGCAGTCTTGAGAATGAAAAATGATTATAAATAACTCTGAAATAATCAGGACAGGGCCACAAAAAAAAACAACGCTTGCAAACATTGCAAGCACGTGACTATGGAATGCTAGCAAAAGCTGACCAACAAACAAACAACTCACAATTAGGTAGCACCTTCAATGTTGAGAGACATCTCAAAGCTTTCTCCAGGAGTGGTCCTGACACCAGGGTGTGGTCCAAGCACTACGCTGCATAGAGTATCAAAGTAAACCACAAGAAGATATCACAGACTGGAGCACTAGCAGCTCCTGGAGGTAATTCTTTTGCCCCATTGCTGAAAGGGTGGGGTGAGGGCACTAGCTGAAGCAATGCCATCCAGACTGAGGATGATTTGCTTCCAATCTGGTCCTCTGGATTTTGAGGAGACTGTTGAGATCAGGGAATCCCAGACCTTTCCACAGATGAAGCCGGAGGTGCCTCACCGGGCAAGTGCTTAAGCAGTTTGAGGGTTCGTGTGCTTCCTTCACCATTTATCTGGGGCTTCTGGGTGCTCAAGGTGCATGGACCCGAGCTCCTGAATGCTCCTTCACCATTATAAATGGTTATGGGACAAGGACTCTCAAGAGTCAATGAAATTCTATACTCTGCATTCTGCTACTGTTTTTCTGTCTGTACTACCTCAAAGTACCTTGTGAATCAATGGTCAGGGAGATGTGTGAAGCTGAAGCTGGAAGCTGATAGGTAGAACCATATAAGGAGAGAGTTGATGGGAAGCTGGAAACTAAAACTGGGCTGAACCACTCTTTCTCCATCAGCAGTGAGTCAACAGGCTACAGTACTTCTCTCTGCACAGTTGTGAATTCAGCAATTCACCAATATCGATTATGCTGTACTTTGGGCAAAGAGCTGACTATATATAGCTAGACATTTCTAAAATGAACAACGATTGACTTTTAATTCTCTTTCTTTTACTTATGATTTTTTTTTTGGTTAAACACATTGCATTGCAAAAGTGTTGATCCAACCTATGGTCAGCATCAGTTTATTGTGGTTGATTAGCATTCCAGGGGCAAATATTTTTGTTCCTTCATCTCCAAAGACGTGTATCTCTGAAATATGATGAACATGCTTGCTGTCCTTAAAGTGGTGAAGGTACAGTATATTACAGTCATTCACTTTTGATTTCTAGTTAGACAGAAGCATTATTCGGTGTCTCCAATTCATTGGTAGTTTTGTTATGATGCAATAATTCTGTTTGATTTATTGAAAGATAAACACTTGCTTTAGGATTTAGATGAAACAGATTTTCATATATATTAGAATTCTTCTAAAAGTAGTTTTTATCTTTTACTGAACAAAGGGATAATGAAACTAAGAACATCAACTACTCTAATGAATCCAGAAATGCTCCAGAATAATTTCAGGTCAAGAACAGTGCCAAATGGAAACAGGAATTGATATTTGACAATGACCATATAGTCAGGGGTCAAGTTGCAGTGCAATAGGTCAGAGCACACAATCGCTTCAACAGAGAGTGACATTTGGCTCAGTCCTGCTCACTTTCCAATCCATTCTTTCCAGAACATGAAAATAGAAACAAAACTGCAGATACTGGAAATAAGGCCATAAGACATAGGAGCAGAACAGGGTCAATCTCTGTTTGAGTTCTGATCTGACACACTAATTCTGTTTCTCTTTCCACAGCTGTTGCCTGACCTACTGAGTGTTTTCAACATTTTGTGCTTATGTAATGACTCCTTCATTCGAAGGGTAACGGAGAAGGTTAGAAAGCAGCAGCACGAGTAGGCCGTTCTGCTTTGTCATTCAATGTGATCATGGCTAATCCTCTACCTCAGCACCATAATTCCTCTCTCTCTCCACCTCCTGGTTATTACATCTAAATATTAATCTCCCTTCTTCTCAAATATATTTTAAATGTTAGAAACATATGCTATTAGATTCTTTATGTGCAGAATCCAGAACAGAATTAATATGAATGGCATGATTGTATACAAAATATAAAATCTTTAACAATCCCAGGTTGCTGCAATTAGTGATTCAGGAAGAGGGAGCAGCTGCAATAGCTGGAATGTTGGGGTAGGGAATGGATACCGTAGCTTAATGTACAGCATATCTATCTACCTATACGTATGTACAGTATACAGTGGCTGTTTTGTGAGACTGGCCTTGCAGCCGCCATTTGATGAACTTAATCTTCACCGGGATAACATAATCAGAACAACCAAACGTGGATGCAAGGTGTTTCTGCTAATGTATTGTTAAACCTGAGACCATTTTCAGGTGAGAAGCTGGTTATAGGGTAAAATGGCAGGTTTGCAGAAGTACCGGGGCCCAGTGTCTGGGCGACCTAGTCCAACTGGTTTGAATGAATCAGAGTTGAAAAGAACGAAAGAAGTTGAATTTGAAGACTATAAAACAATACAGCTTGTAGCTCTGGGCTGCATCCAATGGCAATCTGATACAGATCAGTCGGATGACCTTGAGACAATGAAACTGAAACATCATAGATTGACCTGATCAGGAGAAGTATAAATTAGAAGGTTGTGGGAGCTCAGACAGCAACAGCTCCAGAGACCAGCCATTGCGGATGTGGAGATTCCATGTTAGATACGTGGAAGTCATATTGGGACCACAAGAAATGCCTGGCTAGCAGAGGCACTTTTATCTTTTCGCTTCTTTGTCTGTTCATGGAGGCTTAGGGAAACACAGATAGTCAGTTGTGTAAATTTATGTGCTTGTGAACTAACTTATCAACACATACACACATACACACACAGATATTGATATGGTATATCAGAAGGCATAGCATCCAAGCTTAGGGGTAGGAAAATGATGGATCAGAGGTGAAAGAAAGCAGAGCTCTTAAATCATTGCATAGCTTTAGATGCTTGCAGGTGAAGAGATAGAAAATTGCAGGGAAATTTTATGATGAATAATTTGAATCCAAAACACTTGGGAGCTAATGCAGGAAAAGAAGCATGGGAGAGGTCAGTAGACACAAGATCATGTTCGTACAGTTTTGGAAGAGGATGCAGAAGGAAAGATAACCCAAGTCAGGAAACCATGATATATCAAGGAACTGGATTCAATCACAGCAGATTTAGTTTTAATGGCTTGGAGTGAGGAATAATGGCATCTAGGTCTAGTATCTAGAGCTTTGACTAATTAAAACATGATCAAAATCAAGAAATCTTCAATGTTCTGATTCTGTTTTGATAAGTTTGAGTGCAGGAAATACTTCTAAATTGAGAATTAGTTTATTAATTTAAACTGTATAGAAAAGGACACATTTAATTCAGATCTAAAAGAAAAACAAAGCCTATGGCAAATCCAATTCAAATTTTTATGATCATAATTATTATGACTCAGAAGACCTTTGTGAGAAGCACCGAGACATGAGCCTTATTAGCATTCTCTTACTAGTGAAAACATCAGGCAAAGGGATTAATTCCAAAGGTATTCCTATTACACGTGATCTGTGTTGTAGGTGCATGATTACGATCTAAAATGGAAATTTTTCTGGTCTATCTGATGATCTTGGTTTACTGATGGATAATTTACACTTGAGCATAGGAGAACTTTTTGATCTATATGGGGATTATAAAAGAAAGTAGTTTGGGGGTGGGGAGTAATTATCAAACGAAGAGTGTGCAGGGAGCAATTCTCATCATGGGTAGAGATTCAAAGTTCAAAGTAAATTTATTATCAAAGCACATATACGTCACCATAAACAAACTGAGATATATTTTCTTGCAGGCAACCACAGTGAATACAAGAAACACAACGGAACCAATGTAAGACTGAACAGGAAGGACAGACAACCTATGTGCAAAAGACAACAAACTGAAGATACACAAAGAAATAATAATCATAATATAAGTAATTTCTGTTGAGAACAAGAGATGAAGAGTCTGTGAAAGTGACTCCATAGGCTGTGGAAACAGTTCAGTGTTAGGATAAGTGAAGATGTGTGAAGTTATCCCCTCTGGTTCAAAAGCCTGATGGTTGACGGGTAATAGCTGGTAGTGTGGGTACTAAGGCTCGTGTACCTCCTCGAGGACAGCGGTGAGAAGAGTGCCTAACGTGAACAGTGGGGTTCCTTGATTATGGATGCAGCTTTCCTGCAACAGTTGTCCATGTAAATGTGCTCAACGGTGGCAAGATGCCTCACCTGTGATGAACTGGACCATTTCCACTTCTTTTTGTAGTCTTCTTCATACAAGGGCATAGGTGTTTCCATACCAGGCTGTGATGCAACCAGTTAATATGCTGTCCACTGCACATCTATAGAAGTCTGTCAAAGTTTTAGATAGCATGCTGAATCTTAGAAGACTTCAAAGAAAGAAGAGGTACTGCCATGTTCTTTTCGTAATGGCACTTACATGATGGACCCAGGATAGATCCTCTGAAATGCCAACACGGAGAGATTTATAGTTGCTAATCCTCTTCACCTCTGATCCCCCAGTGGGAAAAGACTCATGGGCCTTCGGTTTCCTCCTCCTGGTTTGGTTACAGCAATGTGGTACTTTTGAATAAAGGAACTCCCAAGTTCTGTACTCATGTAAGGCTAAATGGAACGTGGTCTAATATCAGCTGACTCCCTTCAATCTCACTTCTTCTACAGCACATAGTTACCAGCTCAAAAAGCTCTGCTTGACCAGAGTTAACAACTCTGCCTTTGGAGAGATTACTTGTATTGCAATATACTAAAAGTGCATGCATACTTATATGCATTGTTTGACATTCAATCAAATGATGCCTGTAGCTCAATATAAATGGTGCCAAGTATGGTCCTCTATTGAGGTCGTGGCTCAGATGTAGTTGTTTTTTTCAGCTTTGAAGGGATGACCTTGGAGACAGAGAGGAGAGTTGGGGGTCAGGTTAGGGTTTAGGGACAGGGATATGGGGAAATTAGAGGTCTGGTGGAGTCTAGGCTGCTGCTCCACGTTCGAAGGCCAGTGACATGGATGTGGGACAAAGGACATTCATGATCAGATATCAGTCCAGCAGACCAGTGAGGATTTAGGCTTGGGCACACCACCACAAGGTCAGCTAGTTGTTGGTGGGGTCCAGGGCCAGAGCTTCATGCAGGTAGAAGGCATAGGGGTTGGTGGGGGGGGGGGGGGGGGAGGTTGACGACTCTCTCAGAAGTGAGTCACCATAAACAGAGTTCCAGGCCTGGGGTTCAGGGTCCCATCATCAGTAAGTCTGGAGTTCATGGCCTGGAGTTTGGGGTCGTCATCCAACATCTTCATTGGTGGTCATCGGCAAGTCCTGGGATCAATACCAAAGGAGGTTTGGAAGTCTGAACATCAAGGACTGATGGCCAAAGCCTGGGTCTGTCAATCTCTGCAAGTCCGCTGGGGAAGTCAAAGGCCTCGTTCTGTGAGTACAAGTCCAAGTCCACGGAAGGGTGTGTGTGTGTGTGTGTGTGTGTGTGTGTGTGTGTGTGTGTGTGTGTGTGTGTGTGTGTGTGTGTGTGTGTGTGTGTGTGTGTGTGTGTGTGTGTGTGTGTGTGTGTGTGTGTGTCTCTGGGGTAACGGGCTTGATTTGCTTCTGTTGGTTTGTTATTGCGTGTATTCTGCGTGTTGCGTGTTGTGGGCATGAGGGCTGCCCCCAGCACTGCTTTAAATTGTGTTGGTTGTTAATGCAAACGGCACATTTCACTGTATGCTTCGATGTAGATATGATATATAAATAAATCTAAATCTGAAACTATTTCTGTTGATGTATTGTTGTAATAGCTACTGCATTTAGTGGACTGTTGTTCACCTTCAATAATGGACATTTGGTTCAAAGCTCCAGCTTAAACTACCAATGTAGAACAATCAATGAATACCACAGGAACATAAACCCCAGAAATTCAGCCCAAATCAAGAATGAGTCATAGTCCTGGAGTTCAGTGCTGCACAGCTAGACAGTGTAGGGGCAATGAAGCACAGCAAAAGCTAGACACTTCAATCGCTGAAAACGGAACTGACATTGCTGTACACAATGCAGGGTGAAATTTGAAGCAATAATCCTTACATGTGCAACAGATCAGAAACAAATTAACAAATAAATCCAGCTTTTGAAATAGCTGGAATGTTTCAAAAAAAAAAATTCATGTTTTGATAATCTGAAAGAACTGTGCTTGCAGAATGAATAGCAAAGGGTTTTGTTCAGGCTGAATTCCTCAGGGCACCATAACCCAAACTCTGATCAAGTATTGCAACACAAGGTGTGGGCAGTCCTCCCCAAATAGGCCAAGCATGTGGGCTTATTCTTTTGTGTGAATAGAACTTCAACATGTAAGTCAGATTTTGCGTGCAGAAACCAGTTGTATTCCTTCTGAAGCCTTTCGTGGGGGAGGTTTCAGATAAGATCTTTATTTTTAAAAATGTAGATTCCAATCAGATTAACATGCTGTGCTTTTGTATGCACAAATGAAAGAGCCAGAGGACAAACATTTCCATAAAATCTTACAATTCTCTGCCCTCCAATTAATTTCTCATCCTTATTTCTATTCTTGTTGAGCCTTTCCCAGGACCATTAAACTCTACGCTATTTTATAGTTAACTGATTGGCAACAGAGCTTCCCTATTGATTTAGTCTGAGTCAGCAACTTTTCCATAAGTAGCTGTAATACATCTAGTGAAACATACCATGATCTTCCAAAGTTCAAGAATTTCTTCCAACTTTTCCAGCTTTCTGAAATAAATTCTTCCAAAGCCCTCATTGTGTCTAGAGCCTTGGCCATAAGTCCTCAAATGCATGGAATTCTCAGAGACATCTTATTCCTTTATTTATTGTATTTATTGAGTCATAACATGCTGATATCACTGGCAGCCAGCTATGGTCCATTTTCAATTGCCCATTAAAGAGTATGATTAGTTCAGGGGATAATAAAGAACACACAGGAGACCAAAATGCTACAATTCTGAGCAAAGTACATATTGCTGGAGGAACTCAATGGGTCAGGCAGCATCTATGGAGGGAATAGATACTCAAGATGACACTGAACTGCAGTCTCTGTTGAGATAGTGACACAGATTTAGTTGTTTTTTTAAAAAAGTTTGTGGGGTGGCTTCAGGGACAGAAAGGGGAGTTAGGATTTAGGTTATGGTTTAGTAACAGTGATGTGGGGGAGTTAGAGCTTTGCACTTCATGGCCAGGGACGTGGTCAGGTGACGAAGGACATTTGTGGATGATAGGCTGCCCCTAGGTCGGCGGGTCCCAGGATCGGATGTCTGTACAAGCAGGAGGCACGATAGTCAGCATGCTCAGAGTTCAAGCCTGCAGTTCAGGGTCACGTCATCTGCTCAGCTGTGGTTAATAGTGAAGATTGAATCCCAACAGTTGATCAGAAGTCTGGAAGTTGAAGCTCAGTTGTCGAATTCTGGAGACTGGACGCCGGAGAAAGGAGATGGGAGACCAGTTGCGTCGTTGAGTTGGGGGACTGTCTGGGTGTGTGGATGGAAAATAGAGTGGGAGGGAGGAAATGGACTTGTTCTGCATTTGTTGTTTTGTTATTTGTTGTGTTTTATGCTGCTCTGCCAGCACCGTGGGTGTGCTGTGTTGGCACCAGAATATATGGCAACACTTGTGCACTGCCCCCTGCACACTCCCAAAAATGTTGATTGTTAAAGCAAACAATGCATTTCACTGTATATTTTGATGTACAGTACATGTGATAAGTAAATCTGATTCGATGTTTAAAGTCGAGACCTTCATCTGGACTTCAGTTTCAACTGGAAACATTGATTGTCCATTTCCCTCCATAGATGCTCCCTGACCCGCTGAGTTCTTCCAGCATTTTGATAGTTAAGTACAAACCACATTACTGCACTCTGGGGTTATCCCTGGGCCAGAACGAGTGAAGGTGGAAGAGCTCATATGGGAAAATGAGAAGGTGACAGATAGAAGCTGCAGAGAGCTATTCACCCCTATGCTGCAGTAGGCAGCTACCTGAGGGACTGTCGGAAGAGGGAAAAGGAATAGGCAGTCAGTGCAGAGCACCTCTGTGCTCATTCCCCTCAATAATAAGTACCGGTACACAGTTTTGGACATCGTTGGGGGCGAAGCTGCAGCGGCTGGACCTCCGGCACTGAGTCTGTCTCTGTGGCTCAGAAGCGAAGAGGAGGGAAGAGGGGTGCAGTAGGTAATTAGTGGAACAGAAAACAGACTCTATGGATGTGAAAGAGACATGTGGATGGTATGTTGCCTCCCAAGTGCCAGGGTCAGGGACATCTTGGATCGGGCCCACGGCATTTTAATGGGTGAGGATGAACAACCAGAAGTTGTGGTACATATTTGTAGCAACAAGGTGGGTAGGAAAAGGGAGGAGGGACTGAAGAGGGAATATGCGGAGTTAGGCAGAAAGCTGAAAAGCACAAACTCCAGGGTAGTAATCCCTGGATTGCTGCCTGTGCCATGTGCCAGTGAGGGTAAGAGCAGGATGATTTGGCAGATGAATGCATGGCTGAGGAATTGGTTCAGAGGGCAGGATTGCAGATTTCTGGGTCATTGGGAACTCTTCTGGGAAGGTATGACCCGTACAAAAAGAGCAGGTTGTACCTGAGCCGGACGGGGAACAATATCCTTGCAGGCAGGTCTGTTAGAGCATGCAGTATACGGAATAAGGTAGATGATCTTGTAGCACAGTTAGAAACTGGCAGGTTTGATGTGGGCATCACTAAATTGTGGCTGAGAGATCATAGTTAGGAGCTTAACATCCAAAGATACACATTGTATCACAGGGACAGGCATAGGGGGTGGGTGGCTCTGTTGGTAAAATTGACATCAAAAGATGTCAGAGGTGTTAGAAAGAGGTGACATAGGATCAGAAGATGTAGAATCCTTGAGGAAGAGTTAAGAAACTGCAAGGGTAAAAAGACCCTAATGGGAGTTCTATATAAACCTCCAATCAGTACCCAGAGTGTGAGCGACAAACTCGATTGGAGATAGAAAAGGCATGTAAAAAGGGCAATGATATGAAAGCCATGGGGACTTCAGTGATGGAATTGATGGCTTTGCATCCATGTTTGTGGATGATATGAAGATAGGTGGAGGCATGGATAGTGTTGAGGAAGCAGGGTGTCTGCCAAAGGACTTAGACAGATTGGGAGAATGGGAAAAGAATTGGCAGATGGAATATAATGTAGAGAAATACACGGTCATGCTCTTTGGTAGAAGGAATAAAGGCACAGACTATTTTGTAAATGGGAAGAAAGTTCAAATATCAGAAATGCCAAAGGACTTGGGAGTCCTCACACAGGATTCCCTAAAGGTGAACTTGTAGGTTCGGTCAGTGGTTAGGGTGGAAAATACAATGTTAGCATTCATTTCAAGAGGACTAGAATACGAAAGTAAGGATATACTGCTGAGGCTTTATAAGGCATTGGTCAGATGGCAGATGGAATATTGTGAGCAGTTTTAGGCCCCTTATCCAAGAAAAGTTATGCTGGCATTGGGGAGGGTCTAGAGGAGGTTCATAAGAAAGATCCCAGGAATGAGAAGGTTAATATATGAGGAGCATTTGATGGTTCTGGGCCTGTACTCACTAGAGTTTAGAAGAATAAAGGTGGGGGGACTTCATTGAAACCTGTCAAACATTGAAAGGCCTAGACAGAGTGGATGTGGAGAGGATGTTTCCTATCCTGGGAGAGTCTAGGACCAGAGGGCACAGCCTCAGAATGGAGGGATGTCCATTTGGACCACAAATCATTCGTTTAGCCAGATCATGGTGAATCTTTGCAATTCATTGCCACGGGTGCAGGTCAAGTCATTAGGTATAGTTAAGGTTGATGGGTTCTTGACTAATCAGGCCATTAAAGGTTATGAGGAGAAGGCAGGAGAATGGTGTTGAGAGGGATAATAAATCAGCCATGATGGAATGACAGAGCAGACTCGATGGGCTGAATGGCCTAATTCTGCTCCTGTATCTTATTGTCTTATGGTCTTATAGTTCCTTTCCTGAAGGATGTACTAATTGGAGAGACTTAAAAGAAAATGTGGTAACATTTTGGTAAAACAACACACACAAAATGTGTGTGTTCAGGATGAAGGGTCTCGGCCCGAAACGTCGACAGCGCTCCTTCTTATAGATGCTGCCTGGCCTGCTGTGTTCCACCAGCATTTTGTGTGTGCTGTTTGAATTTCCACCATCTGCAGATTTCCTCGTGTTAACATTTTGGTAACCATTGTTAATGCTAGCTTTTCAATTTCTAATTTATTTACATATTTAAGTTTAAATTTCGCTCTAGAAGAGCTCAGACGTATGTGTCCATTTCCATTGTCATTGTCCCTGGATATTAGTTTGGATATAGAGATGTTTATCAAGTTTGCTTCATTATCATTGGCCAAGGATGTAGGCAAGATACATTCTTTAAATGTTTCCTCTTTTTCAACAGATTGTGAAATGGTAAAGACCGACCATCAAGTTTGGACTTGCAACCTAATCTTCAGTGCTTGACTTTTTCGCATGAAAGGACATGAATATCCAATAATTCAAATGAATTAACATTGAATTAAGACTTGCCTGTGAACCTTGAATTACATCGTGCTTAGAGTACTTAGTGTGCAAACCCTGAGTAAATTTTATTCAACATCATGCAGAACTACTTTGTAACTTCAGCTATTAGTTTCATATTTTTATGAAAACGTTTGTGCTAAAGATCAGTGAGATTCCAAGGTTAGCCAAAAAGTCCCATTACCAAAATGTCATCCAAGGATACAGCTAGGGATTTTTGGAATTGCGTAATATGTTTTCTACCATGTTTGTGTCCGTCTTACAGAGGCTTATATGTATGTTGCTTTTCAAAAACTGAGACTGACATCAGAGGTGGTTATTCTCAGTCTCACACATTTTCCTCAATTGGCTTCAAAGATGTAAGAATTTTTTGCTGACGCTAACTCTAACTGATCTGCATTCTTCCAATATCCTTGGTTGCCATAGAAACAAATTTGGCAGATTTTGTTGCTCAAACGTTTATAGAGCTCTCCTAATAGAATCTGTTGATAGTGAATCTTTTGTAATCTGCTGTAGAATTTACTGTACTTAACTACCGATTAGTTTTTCACCACAGTCGAAATACAGTCCGAACTTCAAGTGAGGAGTTAATGCAAGAGCAGAGAAAAGTGGTTTGAAACTCTTAGGGGAAGGAGTGCTCACTCTAGATCACTGTAGTGCCTACTGGGGCTTAGATCCTGTAACTTACACTCAGGATATATCATGATTTAACACAATGTCCTCAAGCAAGAGACATTACTATGAAGTTGGTGCGGGACATGGGATAAAAATATCTCACAATCAAAATTCCATTATTACTCAAAATATGTCAGTGGTTAAACCTTCAGTTGTGCATCTTGGAGTTTATGCGTTCTTGATCTGCCTTCAACTTACTTGCACACAGAGGCATCAAGACTCAGGAGCACAGACATTTCCATTAGACATATCTTTCTGCTAATGCCAGTGCAATTTCTTATGAAACTTCACTGTGACCTGGACATGTGAATATGTTTATTCTCATGCTCAATTCTCTACTTGACTTGACCTCAGATGTTATTGAGTTTAGCCTCTCTTTTTATAAGTTGTCCATCAATATGGTTTGGTGTATCGGTAATTCAGTTTGACCCCAGGCTGCCACTGTGAGTATCACGTTTTTTGATTTCTCCAGTGCCTTCAATACCATACAGCCCTCACTACTGAGGGGAAAGCTTTGTTCAATGCAGGATGGCATTTCCATTGTATCCTGGATAATGAACTACCTGGCTGGCAGACCACAGTTTGTGCAGTTTGTGTGTCAGATATGGCTTGAGCAGAACTGCAGCCCCACAGGGACTGTAAAGGCTCCCTTCCTGTTTACCCTATGTACCTCGGACTTTAGATACAACACTGAGTCATGCTGGGGGAGCACCTGGATGACAGACTTGAGTGGAGCGTCAACAGAGAGGCCATGTACAAGAAGTGCTAGAGTTGCCTTTACTTCCTGAGGAGACTGAGGTCCTTTGGAGTATCTAGGCCTTTCCATCACATGTTCTACCAGTCAGTTGTCAGCAGTACAATCTTCTATGCAGAGGTGTGCTGGGGCAATGACATCAACACAGGTAAAGCCAACAGGCTCAATAAACTGACTAGAAAGTCTGGCTCTGTTATGAGTGAAACTGGACACACTGGAGGCTGTGGTAAAACAAAGGACCCTATGGAGAATCCTGGCAATTCTGGACAATGTTTCTCACCCTCTGTATGCCACCTTGGCTGAAAAGAGGAGTACTTTTAGTAATAGACTAAGATAACTGCACTGCTCCAAAGAGCACTAAATGAGGTCATTCTTACCATGAGCGATTACGCTGTATAATGAGCCAACCTATAGCTGGGGTAGTGATAACCCCCTCCTGTTAGTCTGTTTGAGGTAACTTATTTTTTATTTTTTCTCACTTCTCTACTAATATTTGTACATTTGTGCACCTGTAATGCTACTGTAACACTGTAATTTCCTTTGGGATGAATGGAGTATCTACCTAAGTGTCTTTTAGTATGACTTCCTAGACTAAGTTTGGAATTGAAATTTATTGGCCCACAAACGGGATAAAGTCATGCTCTATCTTTTTAACGCCTCCACTGATGGCACTGCTCGAAGATCCAAATCTTAAATTGACTCATCTTGGTAAAAGTTCACAGGTTCACCTCATCATTCAACGTAAATGGAGTGCTCATGTCCCAAGGGTGGGGGCATGGTAGAACTGAATAAAACGGATTAATTTCTGAACTCATCCCCAATTGGACAGGCACTATTGCTATTTTTGGTCCCTCTACATTGGCCAGCATTGGGATATGTCAAATTAACAGAAAAGAAGTGCATCACCTCCCAGTCACCTCATCGGACACCTCCTGTCTGATCTGTGCAGCATCTACAGGCTCCACGCCAGTCATTTCTGACCCACAGTGTGGATGGCTACACATTCTTGATCCCAACAGACAGCCCAAAGGTAAAATGCTTCTCAAGTAGCTTACTGTGAAGTAAGGAAGAAGACATAAATGTTTTGAATGCAATGTTGATTTTGCTGCTTCTGGAAAAATTGGTATATGACACATCAAAAGGAGACTCAAGCACCACGAACACTTGGGATTGTGAAAAACACAATGAATTCTGCTGGTGATGTCCTTCCAACAGGGAAACTTCCTTTCTGTCTCATCTCTTTCTTCGGCATTCCCTTGTCATTGATGTAGACTTGCTTATACTCTGAAGTGGATGGGAAAGCCAGTAGAGAACAATGGGCTTTGCCACATATGGAAAAGGACATTTGCCAGGGCTGACTGTATTGTGGTGTGGTCCTTCTGTTTGGGCTCCACTTGTATCTGCAGTTGGTCAAAGTGCCTGGTGCCTTGTACATATGCTTGTCTACAAGCCAGAGACATTTTACCTCAGAAATGTCCATGATTCAGTCCAAATGTTGCCTTCCGGTCAAGATGGTGCCTGCATACAATGCTTCCACGGTTGACATCTTCTGGATAAACCACGGAATGATTTATTTTACTTCTTATATGTCTTTTACGTCTGATTTTCATCTTGAACGTGTCTCTGGCACTGCTGGAGCCTGTGACTTGCAGTTTGGAGATTGTTTGTGTGATTCGGTGCTTTGCTGGCGGTAGCGAGTGCAGGCCTCGTGGTGAGAAGGCGGTGGGGTGGCGCGAGCCAATGCTTTACTTCATTTCACCGATGAAAGCGATGAGGGAGACTGAAACATTGGGGTGAGCACCTGATGCCTGTCTCTTGATTGCTGGTGGTATTGCTCCGCTGCTGGAGAGGGGAGACTGTGCAGCTTGCTACTGTCCCCAGAGAATGCTGTCGAGGTTTGTTCGCAGTTTGGATATGGATATGGATTGGGATTATGGACTATGGACTTTTTAATCAGTCTTATAGTTTTCTATATTCTATGCTTTTCACCCAATCTTTCTTGTTTTTTATGTGTGGGGAGGGTGATTTGGGAATCGAAGCTCTGTTCCGTTGTTGTTTGTTTTATTGTGTGGGGGAGGATAGAATTGGGGGTTGATGATTATGTTGCCTTGCTTTTTTTCTCCTTCGTTTCGTGGCTATCTGGAGAAGAATTTCAGAGTTGTGAACTTTGAAAGTAAATGAACCACTGAATCCTTTGAAATTCCCTTTGCTCCCGGAGGATTTACAGGCCTCTTTGAAACGTTTCCCATATCCTTCTGCAATAATGGAGTTAAGTGCTTTTTTTGGATGCAGATGATGAGCTCTACACAACTAGAGACCATATGCTGAGGCAGATGAGTTGCCAAGGTAGCTTGGAGATGTAAGCTGCAAGAGGTGTTGATGTCTGGCAGAGTTCAGAATGATCATTTTAAAGCAGGCAGACTCCCAGTTTGCCAGATCCTGCCTAAGGTTTCTCTCTCGTCCACATGAACTTTCATTCTTCCAAAATGGAGAAGTTTCAAAGCTAGAGGAACCTGTGGACCATGGTGTGAAATGGTCTTATGTGACACGCTGAGCAGCTATTCAAAAATTCATAATAAACATTCTAGCAAACAAGAGCTAACATTAATTCCAGAACTTATAACACTGAAAGCAAACTTCACAGTATATATTGTTAGAATAGCTAAGACACATCTAAGTCTTTCCTTGCGTTGATCAGATATGGACTTCCACATCACCATGATATTTTAGAATTCAAGGGCTCAAGGAAGTTAAACGAAGTTCCTAAAAAGAGAGATTTAAATTTATCATTTCTTTGTGGCATTTGATTCACTTTGTTAAAAGTTGTAATTTTGACAAGTAATTGATGCTGGAACACTCTATATATTGATTAGCATATCAAAGCAGGAAGAAGGGGAAGAAGTCTTTTACTTCATTCATGTAGTCATATTCAACTTTTTATAACAAGTGAAAGTTTTCATTGATTCTTAATTTAATTGCTTTTGTTGCTACCAAATAGGCATGAAACAGCGCTAGTCAAAATCCAACCTCACTGAGCTAATAATGGGAAGAGAGCAGGTTGCATGTCACCACTACTTATTACTTCATTATCTTAGGGGATTATTTCAAAACTAAACTTGGGCATGAATTTGGTACACTGTAATTTCTCAGAACATGAAATAAAACAAACTGGAGGGTGTGCATTAAAGATTGTGAGGATGCCATGGTGGCTAGTTGGCTTGACTCCTAAAGTGATGAGGCCACACTCAGGCTGGAGGAGTAATACCTTAAATTCCATCTGGGTCTCCAACCTGATAGCATGAACATTGAATTCTCGAACTTTCAGTAATTGCCCACTCTTTTCCCTTCACTATTCCCCATTCCCATTTCTCGCTCTCACATCTCCTTACCTGCTCATCACCTCCTTCTGATGCCCCCTTCCTTTTCTTCCATGGCCTTCTGTCCTCTCCTATCAGATTCCCTCTTCCCGAGCCCCTTGAAATTCTTTCACTAGTCAACTTCCTGGCTCTTTACTTCACCCCTCCCCCTCTCCTGGTTTCACCTATCACCTACCCCCTTGTATCTCTTCCTCTCCTCTCCCCATCTTCTTTCTTTGATCTCTAATCTATTTTTTCTAGTCCTGCTGAGGGGTCTTGGCCCAAAACATTGACTATTACTTTTTTCCATCGATGCTGCCTGGCCTGCTGAGTTCCTCCAACATTTCTGTGTCTATTACTTTGATTTCCAGCATCAGCAGATTAGCCCATGTTTGTGATACAGGGCTTGACATAAAGATAGTTTGGGTAGGATGAGACATTTTTTCCCCCAGAGGGTGAGGATTGAGGCTGAGGCTTATAAAATCATGATGGGTGTAGATCAGGTGAGAAGCCATAGTCTTTTATTCAGGGTGGGGGTGTTCAAAACTAGAGGACATAGGCCTAATGTTAGAAAGGGAAAGATTTAATAGGACTCAGAGGGATAACTATTTTCACACAGAGGGTACATTGAATGAGCTGCCAGAGGGAAAGGCAGAGGTAAAATTAGGGCATTTAAATACCATTTAGACAGTTACAAGGATAGAAAAGACTTAGAGAGACATTGTTCCAATGCAGGCATATGAGCCCAGCTCAGTTAGGCAACTTGATTAGCAAGGCCAAGTTGGGCTGATGGGCTTGATGGCTCAATGATCTGTAACTCTACATAGCGTTTGGAAGATAAAGCAATTCATTGCAGAATGCATGCTCTATTGCAAAAGCTAAAATAGCAGATGCTGATAACCAGCGAAAGTGATGCGCCTGAAGAACAGAGTTAGCAGTTCGGGTTGGCAGCCTTTCATTTTCGAACTTGTCGTCACAATGGGCAATAGCTGTATCTTTCAGAGAAGGTGGACCGGAGAAAATGGGAAGATCTTTCATGGGATAAATGACAGGAAAGAATAAATAATGCAATCAAGTAATATTTCAAAGTGAAAGCAGGCAGTAATAAAAGAAAGGTCAGTCTGAAAGGAAAACACATTGAGGAGATTTTTCTGAAATTTTGCCAGCGGTATGTGAAATGAATAGTAGAAATCTGACATAAACACGCCATGAGTGGTGGTGGATACAGGAATAACTGAAGCTTTCAAGGATGAATTGGATAAGTATTTCAAAAAAGTGTGCAGACTTTCTGTTATTTGTGATATATAATATATATATAAATGATAGAGACAAAAGTGTAGATGAGTTTATTAGTAAGCTTGCAAACATTGCAAAATTAGTGGTGATGTGGATAGTGAAGAAGGTTGTCAAAGAGTATAGCAGGATAGAGATCAGACAGAGGTGTAAATAGAAAATGGCAAGTGGTTTAATCCAAGCAAGTGTGTGGTGTTGCACTTTGGGAGGTGAAATGGAAAATCAAAGTAGACAGTAAATGGCATGACCTTTAAGAGTATTGAAGTAACAAGGGATCTTGGGGTGCAAATAAATTGTTCCCTGAAGATGGTGACACAAATAGATATTGTGGTATACTTGCCTTCATCAGTTGGGGTATTCATTATAAAGGTCAGGAATTCATATTGCACCTGTACAAAAACTTGGTCTGGCCACATTTGAAGTATTGTGTGCACTTCTGGCCATTACATTACAGGAAGGAGTTTTGGGAGAGGGTGCAGAATAGGTTCACCGCAATACAGGGTGGATGTGAAGAGAATGTTTCCCATGGTGGGGGTATCCAGAACTAGAGGGCACAGCCTGAAAATTGAGGGGCGACCTTTTAGAACAAAGGTAAGGAAGATTTTTTTTTTAGCCAGAGGGTAGTGAATCTGTGGAATGTTCTGCCACAGACTGTGGTAGAGGACAAGTCCGTGGGTATATATAAGGTGGAAGTTGATTGTTTTCTGATCAGTCAGGGCATCACAGGATATGGCGAGAAGGCGGGTGTATGGGGTTGAGGGGGATCTGGGATCAGCCGTGATGGAATGATGGAGCAGACTCGATGGACTGAATGGCCGAATTCTGCTCCTATGTCTTATGGTCAATATCACCTGGAGTTTGGAGAATTAACTATAAAGAAAGGATGGACAAACTTGGATTGTTTTCGTTTTGAAACGGCAGAGGTTGAAGGGAGACGAGACAGAAGTTTATAAAATAATGACAGGTGTAGATAGTCAAAGGTTTTAGTTTCCAAGTGACAAATACTGGAGGGAAGATTTTTATGTTGAGAGGTGAAAAGTTTAAAGGAGATGTGTGATACAAGCTCTACATGAAGAGTGGTAGGTGCCTGGAAAGTACTGCTAGAATTGGTAGTGGAAGAGGTGCAAAAGTGGTGTTCAAGAGGCTTTTTGACAGGCACAGGAACAGAGGGGGTTTGAATCATATGCAAGCAGATGGAATTAGCTTAACTTAGCATTCTGATCAGCACAGCCATTGTGACTGAAGGACTGGTTCCCCTGCTCTGCTGTTCCGTGTTCCATGCTGTACGCCAGAGCTACAGAGAACAAGGAGGAAATGGGACAAGCTAGATTGCTCCAGAAAGAGCTAGCACTTATTTGATGGGCTGAGTGTCCCCTCCTGTATAATTACTATTCTGTTATGACATGTCAGCCGCACCAATCCAAAAACAAAAATACCCTTCATTCCCGGGAGGGCTTTTGGTTGCCTGTCAAACAGATTCTCTGCCCTCAAGCACTACTCTGCCTTTATCACTAATCAACAAAAAAATGTTCAAAGAAAATAAAAATAAACAGGAATGTTTTAATGATCATACGATTTGTCTGTGGGGATTGCTTACAGTAGTTCCTGGAAATTAAGCTTCAATTCCCAGATATTCTCTGGCTAATTATATGGGTTGGCAAGATCGCACCATGCAGTTCCATCCTTGAACGTCACAGCAAATCACTTCTAAAATTTGAACTGTAGAAGAGATTTGTTAAGCAAATAATAGACTAGTGAATTATTGAGCAGAGATAAAATACAGATATATTTTTACAGCATAACTATTTATATCTGGCTTCTAAATAAATAGAATAAAAGGTAGTGATTCTATAATCTGAAGCAAATTTTTAAAGATAAAGTACAGACAGTATTTTTGAGATATTACACTCATTAAAGTGAAGGTTGCCTGCTTGCCAAAACAGAGGCAGAAAACTCAAGCCAAATTGTCAGCTTGTCTCTGCTGTAATTGCCAGACTGTTGCCTTCACTGACAGGATTTGATTGTTTTTTTTTCTCTCATGAGATATTATAAGTGCTTATTCACCATAGTGTTTTTTTTTGCAAATCTAACCTTCCAAACTGAAAAGGGATCAAGAATCTTGCATTTTTGACCAATTTATTTCAGCAAGGAGGCAATAATTACAAACCTTGCAACCTTATGGAAGTATTTTGCTGGCTCTTAAACTCGCTGTCCCCTAACTTAGTTTCCGAGAGACAGTGACAAAATCAACATTGATAAAATAGGGAAAACCGTTGACATATTCTAGACATATCCTTGGCTTTGTCTCTCTTGCTACAGTAGATTTCCAATCATTAACTTACAGAACTTAGCATGAGTCTGGGTTTTATCCACCCTTGCTCAAAAAAGAAATCAGTCACTTTTATCTTCAAGAACCTGGTTTATAAATTTTTAAACAATGCTTAATGTAAACCAGATACCTTTAAATAAGTTTATGCTTCTATTTACAACGTTAAGAGGATATGAAGGAAATAAATATCACTGAAGTTCAAAGATGCTGTAAAAACTGATGTCTAATGAAGAGTAAAGGAAGAGGTTTAAATGACCTTTATAAACAAGTGAGGGAATAAGCTTGTCATATTGCAGTAGCCTGGGTATTTTCGATGACTGTGAGGCATCAGAAGACTCCTTTCAATTTATTTTTGTTGAAATATTACACAAACTGAGCTCTTGCCTCAAACAGGAACATTACTCACAATATAATCTTAACACTCCCTCACCCCAGCCTTCACATTTTGCAGTCCAAGAAAATGCTTTGTGTATTGCTTAAGGCAAGCACTGTAACCAACCGACCTCAAATTTTCTTCATCGCATAAAGGAAGCTATCAGTGAACTAGAGCAGGAAAATCACTGACAAAGAATTTAGGTTGAGAAATTTGGACACATGAGCTCGTTTGCCACAGTACCATAAGGCTAAAAATTATTTTTCTCTTTCTTAGTGATTGCCAATGACTTGGAAGATCAACTGAGGAACCGAGATTGATGCTGGAGATATTGTAATGAGAGAGGCAGAGATGGCAGAGGAACTGAATACATATTTTGCTTCAGTCTTCACAGTGGAAGACATCTGCAGTATACTGGACATTCAAGAGTGTTAGGGAAGTGAAGAAGGTGCAGTGAAAAGTACGACTGAGGAGGTGCTCAGGAAGCTTTATATTCTGAGGGTGAATAAATCTCCTGGAACTGAAGGAATGCATCCCTCAGGTTCTGAAGGAAGTCGCTGGAGACATTGCGGGAGCATTAACAATGATCTTTCAAGATTCAATAGATTCTGTCATTGTACCGGATGACTGGAAAATTGCAAATGTTACTCCGCTATTTAAGAAGGGTGGGAGGCAGCAGAAAGGAAACGATAGACCGGTTAGCCTGACATCAGTGGTTGGGAAGTTGTTGGAATCGATTGTTAGGGATGATATTACGGAATACCTGGAGGCACATGACAAGATAGGCCAAAGCCAGCAGCATGGTTTTCTGAAAGGAAAATCCTGCCTGACAAACCTACTGCAATTATTTGAGGAAATTACAAGCAGGGTAGACAAGGGAGATGTAGTACATGTGGTGTATTTGGATTTTCAGAAGGCCTTTGACAAGGTGCCACACATGAGGCTGCTTAGTAAGATAAGAGCCCATGGAATTATAGGGAAGTTACTAGCATGGGTAGAGCATTGGCTGATCGGCAGAAAACAAGAGAGTGGAAATAAAGGGATCCACAGGGGTCAGTGTTTGGATCGCTGCTTTTTGCAATGATACAAAGATAGGTGGAGGAGCTGGTAGTTTTGAGGAAACAGAGAGCCTGCAGAGAGACAGACAGTTTAGGGGAATGGGCAAAGAAGTGGCAAATGAAATACATTGTAGGAAAGTGTATGGTCATGCACTTTGGTGGAAGAAATAAATAGACAATTATTCAGATGGAGAGAGAATTCAAAATACAGAGGTGCAAAGGGACTTGGGAGTCTTTGTGCAGGATACCTTAAAGGTTAACCTCCAGGTTGAGTTGGTGGTGAAGATGGCAAATGCAATGTTGGCATTCATTTCTAGAGGTATAGAATATAAAAGCAAGGATGTGATGTTGAGGCTCTATAAGGCAATCGTGAGACCACAGTTGGAGTATTGTGTGCAGTTTTGGGCTCCTAATTTTAGAAAGGATATACCAACATTGGAGAGGGTTCAGAGAAGATTCATTAGAATGATTCCAGGAATGAGAGGGTTACCATATGAGGAATGTCTGGCAGCTCTTGGGCTGTAGTCCCTGAAGTTCAGGAGAATGAGGGGGGATCTCATAGAAGCATTCCAAATATTAAAATGCCTGATTAGATTAGATATGGCAATGCTATTTCCCATGGCAGGGGAGTCTAGGACAAGAGGGCACGATTTCGGGTTTGAAGGATGTCCATTCAGAACAGAGATGCAGAGAAATTACTTTAGTCAGAGGGTGGTAAATCTGTGGAATTTGTTGCTATGAGCGGCTCTGGAGGCCATGTCATTGGGTGCATTTAAGGCAGAGATAGATAGGTTCTTCATTAGCCAGGGTATCAAAGGGAAAAGGCAGGGGGGTGGGGATGACTGGAAGAATTGGATCAGCCAATTTTGAATGGTGGAGCAGACTTGATGGGCCGAATGGTCTATGTCTGCTCCTATATCTTATGGTCTTATGGACTTCTGGATTTCACTTGAGCTTTGGATATAAGTTTTGGGTCAGACCTACTTCAAAGTATTTTTTTCCCCACAAACAGTGCTCCTTTTGGAATGCTATCACGTTAACTAATACACTTTGTTGTAAGGACTAACAGTCATTGATCTGTCTCAGAACAACTAGGTTAAAATAACATTAGACCAGGGCCCTATGTGGACAGCTATCTCCTCTTCTTTAACAACTCCTTAGGCCAACTAATAGCACCATCCTGTCCCTGCCCAATCTTAAAGATCTCTCCACTTGCTTTGCAACATGCTGAAGAGAGTATGAAAATCCCTCAAGGCACTTAACTTCCAGCAGCAGACAAACTGTTGACTCCCCCTTCATTCACACTTGTCCATCCTTTGAGAGGCCTTGTTTCACTTGAGCACACAGGTAGCATAAGCTCACCACTTTTTCTTACATGTTGCAGAAGGTTGAACAGATGCAAATAATGAAACAAGAAGAATAAGATGTGAGATTGGGAGTTTTGATCACTTGTAGTAGAACGCATTTTGCTTCTGCAGTGGAGTAAAGTATATAGACAGGGGGTGAGGAGAGGACCAGAGATGCTTTGCTGAAAACAGCCATCATCAACATTGTAATAATAATTGTTTTCTGAACTCAAAAGTTCAGGTGATCCAGGGGAAGATCTACATCTTGAAATTGATCTGCACCCTGCTGTGGTCCTGAAGGGTTGTTGCATTGTGCACTAGTGGATGTCTCAGTCATCAGCCACCACCGCAGATGTGAATTGTTTTCAAGGTACTAGCCTCACACAGCTCAACCATCCCTTTGAGTCTGTTGACGTGGCTATCCCTCGAGGTCAAGGATGATGGTCTTTGTTCCGCTTCCACAGAGCGAAGATGCCTGTGCGTGTATTTGTTTAACATGTACTTGATGTTGCACTCCAAGAAGCACACGATACTTCACAAATCAACCAACTGATTCCAATTCCACGATGATTGGAGCTGATGGATTTATTGCAGCCTTCACCCATTTGCACAGCCGTTGAGTTCAAACTAACTTCGTCCGCCTGTTCCACCGCTAAGGTCATGGTTGGATTGTTCTTTGCCAGGGACTTCACCCTCGACCTTACCGCCATGGGTAATCCTCCCAGGAGCATAGCTCCAGACGGCATCGCTCTTGGGATCTCAGGACCACACAAGCTTCTCCACCACCACAAGGTGACAATCCATGGAGAAGCTTTGAGTTATGGGGTGTGTAAAGGAAGAGATGCCCCTCAGCCTTCATCACCGCACTTCTGACTTCCTTGCCTTCAGTCATCCACATCCTAAACTAGGGAGTTCCTTCCCTAAACCTCTCCGCCTTCCTTAAAAGCAACTTAAAACCTGTCCCCTTTTCTCAAGCTTTTTGTGAGTTGACTTTCTCTTGATATTGTTCAATGCCATATTTTTTTATATAGTGTTTCTGTGAATTTCCTTGGGATGTTCCTTTATATTAAGGGGGCCATGTGAGTGCAAACTGCTCAGAATATCAGATTTATAAAATTGAAAGAATAAAGGTCTATTCATGTGCTCAGTAATTTCTGGATGGAGCTGGAAAATTTCCAATGCATCACTTTCTACTAACTCAATCCATCAAAGGCATCTAAACGTTGATCAATCCCAGCTTTGCTTCCTGACAATAGCATTTGTGGACGATGAAACAAGAATTGCCTTAGCATGATGAAAAGGTAGAAGGCACAAATTACAGTAAGCAATTTCATGGTAAATCTGGTCCTTATAAAATGATGGGCACATGTCTGCCATTAATGTCTTTGTTTAGGCAGTGTGTTTTTGCCCCAGAATCTATGTCTGCATTCATTGACTTCATAATAATTGTACTAACATAAAGACATTTCAAATACGGAGCTCTGCCCCTTTGTACGGCTGCTTACAATAAGCTGCTGACACTGTGCCTTCATGATTTACAGATTACAAAGCAGAATTTAGTTCAAATAGTTTCTCATATCTTTTTATCCATTAAGAAATAAGCAGTCATTCTATTTTGTCCATGATAACTAATTAGATTTCATTCAAGTGAACTGAATCCCTACATCAAGCTATTAACCTGAAGTGAATAACCCCATCCCTTTATTTATTTTTTAAAAAATATAATATTACATTGGTGCATAAGGCCAGGAGTTTCCTTAGATCTGCACGGCACAAATCCCATTGCAATGGAAGCAGCTCGTGCTGTAGCAGAGGTTCCTTCACCTCCACATCCCAAACACCACCAAGTACACTCTCATCCTCTGGTGAAGGATGACACCATAGCACAGCTATCAGAGCGCCGCCTTATAGCTAACGAAACACAAGTACACTCCAAATCTCAGGTGCTGTTTGTGTGGAGTTTGCACGACGTCCCTGTGACCAGATGGATTCCCTTCAGCTGCTCTGGCTTCCCCCGCACCTCCCCCCCAATCCCAAAGATGGTACGTTAATTGACCCTTGTAAACTGCCCTTCAAAAGGTGAGTTGTCAAGGCTGGAGGACGTTGTGGGAGAATAAAATCAGATATTTTGTGGTTGGTGGGCCAAAATTCATATCTCCATGCTGTATGTTACTTAAGATGCTTTAGATGTCTTATACAGTGAGTGTGGGTCTACAGGCTCCTGTATCTCCTTCTCAATGGTAATAATGAGAAAAGGGCATATCCTGGACCATGAGGATATTAAATGATGAATGCTACAATTCTGGAGGCACCTGCTCTTGAAGATGTTCTCAATGGCAGGGTTGTGACGGTAATAGAACTGGTTGAGACTATAACCCTCTGCAGCCTCTTGTGATCTTGTGCAGTCTTGTGCACAAGACTGTGATGCAATCAGTCAGAATGCTCTCCACAGTACATCTATAAAAATTTGCTAGAGTCTTTGGTGACAGAGTAAATCTCCTCAAACTCCGAATGAAGTAAAGCTGCAGGGTGCCTTCCT
The DNA here is from genome assembly GCF_048418815.1 of Hemitrygon akajei. Classification (NCBI taxonomy): domain Eukaryota; kingdom Metazoa; phylum Chordata; class Chondrichthyes; order Myliobatiformes; family Dasyatidae; genus Hemitrygon; species Hemitrygon akajei. Next base: position 70,853,807 of record NC_133135.1, on the reverse strand, counting down.
CATGGCCCATGATAGATTCACTGAGCTGTTGATGCCCAGGAACTTAAAGCTGCTCACCCTTTCCCCTGGTAACACATCGATGAGAGCTGGTGTGTGTTCTCCTGACTTCCCTTCTTGAAGTTCACAATGCTGATGTTAAGTGTGAAGTTGTTGTTGCAACACCATTCACCCTACCAATCTGTCTCCCTTCTGTATGCCTCCTGGGGAGAGTTTAAACTAGAATTGCTGGGGGATGGCAACTGAACTGAAGAGACGGAGGAAGGGGTGGTTGGCTCACAAATAGAGAAAGCTTGGAGACCGTGCGAGAGGGAGGATAGGCAGGTGATAGAGAACGGATGTGCTCAGACCGATGGTTTGAGATGTGTCTATTTTAATGCAAGGAGAATGAACAAAGCGGATGAGCTTAGAGCATGGATCAGTACTTGGAGCTATGATGCTGTGGCCATTACAGAGACTTGGATGGCTCAGGAGCAGGAATGGTTACTTCGAGTGCCAGGCTTTAGATGTTTCAGAAAGGACGGGGAAGGAGGCACAAGAGGTGGGGGCGTGGCACTGCTGATCAGAGATAGTGTCATGGCTGCAGGAAAGGAGGAAGTCATGGAGGGATTATCTACTGAGTCTCTGTGGGTGGAAGTTAGAAACAGGAAGCGGTCAATAACTCTACTGGGTGTTTTTTATAGACTGTTCAATAGTAACAGGGACATCGAGGAGCAGATAGGGAGACAGATTCTGCAGAAGTGTAATTATAGCAGGGTTGTCATAGTGGGAGATTTTAATTTCCCAAATATTGATTTGCATCTCCCTAGAGCGAGGGGTTTAGATGGAATGGAGTTTGTTAGGTGTGTTCAGGAAGGCTTCCTGACACAATATGTAGATAAGCCTACAAGAGGGGAGGCTGTACTTGATCTGGTATTGGGAAGTGAACCTGATCAGGTGTTAGGTATCTCAGTAGGAGAGCATTTTGGAGATACTGATCACAATTCTATCTCTTTTACCATAACATCGGAGAGGGATAGGAACAGACAAGTTAGGAAAGTGTTTAGTTGGAGTAAGGGGAAATATGAAGTTATCAGGCAGGAACTTGAAAGCATAAATTGGGAACAGATGTTCTCAGGGAAAAGTACCGCAGAAATGTGGCAAATGTTCAGGGAATATTTGCGTGGTGCTCTGCATAGGTACATTCCAATAAGACAGGCCAAGGATGGTAGGGTACAGGAACTGTGGTGTACAACGGCTGTTGAAAATTTAGTCAAGAGGAAAAGAAAAGCTTACGAAAGGTTCAAAAAGCTAGGTAATGATGGAGTGCGAGAAGATTATAAGGCTAACAGGAAGTAGTTTAAGAATGAAATTAGGAGAGCCAGAAGGGGCCATGGGAAGGCCTTGGCGAGCAAGATTAAAGAAAACCCCAAGGCATTCTACAAGTATATGAAGAGCAAGAGAATAAGGTGTGAGAGAGTAGGACCAATCAAGTGTGACAGTGGAAAAGTGTGTATGGAACTGGAGGAGATAGCAGAGATACTTAATGATTACTTTTCTTCAGTATTCACTATGGAAAAGGATCTTGGTGATTGTAGGGATGACTTACAGCACATTGAAAAGCTTGAGCATATAGACATTAAGAAAGAAGATGTGCTGGAGCTTTTGGAAAGCATCAAGTTGGACAAGTCTCCGGGACTGGATGAGATGTACCCCAGTCTACTGTGGGAGTCGAGGGTGGAGATTGCTGAGCCTCTGGCAATGATCTTTGCATCATCAATGAGGACAGGAGAGGTTCCGGAGGATCGCAGGGTTGCAGATGTTGTTCCCTTATTCATGAAAGGGAGTAGAGATTGCCCAGGAAATTATAGACCAGTGAGTCTTACTTCAGTGTTGGTAAGTTGATGGAGAAGATCCTGAGAGGCAGGATTATGAACATTTGGAGAGGCGTAATATGATTAGGAATAGTCAGTATGGCTTTGTCAAAGGCAGGTCATGCCTTATGAGCCTGGCTGATTTTTTTTAAGGATGTGACTAAACACATTGATGAAGGTAGAGTAGTAGATGTAGTGTATATGGATTTCAGCAAGGCATTTGATAAGGTTCCCCATGCAAGGCTTATTGAGGAAGTAAGGAGGCATGGGATCCAAAGGGACCTTGCTTTGTGGATCCAGAATTGACTTGCTCACAGAAGGCAACATGTAGTTGTAGACGGGTCATATTCTGCATGAAGATCGGTGACCAGTGGTGTGCCTCAGGGATCTGTTCTGGGACAATTTCTCTTCATGATTTTTAAAAATGAACTGGATGAGGAAGTAAAGGGATGGGTTAGTAAAGTTGATGATAATACAAAAGGTGCAAAGAAGATTCACAAGGATGTTGCCTGGATTGAGTGAACTTGGCCTTTTCTCCTTGGAGTAATGGAGGATGAAAGGTGACCTGATAGAGGTGTATAAGATGATGAGAGGCATTGATTGTGTGGATAGTCAGAGGCTTTTTCCCAGGGCTGAAATGGCTAACCTGAGAGGGCACAGGTTTAAGGTGCTTGGAAGTAGCTACAGAGGATATTTCAAGGGTAAATTTTTTATGCAGAGAGTGGTGAGTGCGTGGAATGGGCTGCTGGGAATGGTGTGGAGGCAGATACAATAGGATCTATTAACCCTTACATACTGTTCGGGTCAAATTTAACCCATTTTGACATTTGACAGCAGTAAAAACACCCTAAATGCAATTTTTTTAGCCGAAATTTGATGACTTTTCCTAAAGTGACACAAAATGTGCAAAAATGAAATTATTTAAAAATTCTATACTTTTGTACAAGTGCTAAAAAAATTTTGTACATTGAGGCTGTTCCAGGTCAAATTTGACCCATATCTATTGAAATGGATTTTAGATCTCTGTAACATTAATTAAGGATTAATCACCCATTTTTTAATGTCAGATAGGCTATTTATACATCCTAAATTGATCTGTGGTTCAAAATTTGGTATAGACACTTGTTATGAGGGGATTCTTGTGTCGGGTCAAATTTGACCCAGACCATACTGTTAAGGTATAGAATATAAACAGGTTGCCTGGGTTAAGAGACTCCTGGATAGGTACATGGAGCTTAGAAAAATAGAGGTAATTTCTGAAGTACATATATGTTCGGAACGGCATTGTGGGCTGAGGGGCTGTATTGTTTTCTATGTTTTTACGTTTCTATCACGATATGAGATTCTGTCATCAACGGTGGCACCATCAGCCAGTTTATAGATGGCATGTGAGATGTGCCTAGCCATGAGTATAAAGAGAGCAGAATAGTGGACTAAGCATACATCCTCGAGGTGCACATGTGTTGATTGTTAGCAAGGAGGTCTTACTGCCGATGCACACTGACTGGCCTCCCGATAAGGAAGTCAAGGATCCAGTTGCAGAGGGAAGTACAGAGGCGGAGGTTTTGAAAGCCGTTAATTAATACTGAGGGGATGATGGTGTTGAACACCGAGTTATTATCAGTAATAGCAGACAGGCATACGTTTTGCTGTTGTCCAGGTGCCCCAAAGTCAAGTTGAAAGCCAGAGAGAGTGCCTGTAGACCTGTTGAGGCTATAAGCAAGTTGCCTATTAGCCCTTGAGAAGGTGGAGGTGAGCACCTCCTTTGACGACTGGAGTCTTTCTGATGAAGGAGCTCACACAGTGTGTCAGAGAGGGGCACCGAAACAGCATAGGACAGTGATACATTGGCTGGTCAGGACGCTTTCTGACCTGCATCTTTGGGTGTTCCCACACACCTAAAAGCCTTGTCAATTTTTGGGGTACTGGTTTGGAGTTTAGAGCGTTCTTCCAGAGTTGTTTGGGTGAATAACTGCAACATATAAGTCAAACACGTTATAGCATTGCAAGCTGATGTGGAGGGAGCAAATGCTTAGAGTGATGGACTGAGTACCAATCAAGCAGGTAGCTTTGTCCTGGATAATGTGGCCCTTTTGAGTTGCTGGCACTACATGCATCCAGACAAGTGAAGAGTATTCCATCATGCTCTTGATGGTGGAAAGGCTTCGGGGTGTCAGGGGGTGAGTGACTTGCCACAAATACCCTTCTCTTGTAGCCACCGTGTGGCATGTCCAGTTAAGAAGCTGATCAATTCTGACTACCATGATTTCGATGCTGGGCGTGGTCATTGCTCGATGTATGTGTACAGTGGCTATTGCCTCTTTATCAGGCCATGCCTCATGAAGACGAAGCCCCAAAGTGCTCCAATGGTAATAAACTGCTTCTGTGGTTATACCTTCATCAACCTGCCCACTGCAAGCGGTCAGTCCGTTTTATCAGTATCAGTTGCTGACTGTCTCTCCTCCCATGTATCAAAAATCTCCCACTCTCTTCCTGAGCTAGAGCCACAGCCTTTTAACACCTGGACACCCAGTCTTAGTATTTCCAGCTGCAGAAGGCTTCTCCCCAGAATTCATGTGAGATGCAGTGGAATGCCACAGAATGAATTACCCTGAAACATTGTGGTTATCACTATGTGGATACCTATAGTGTCAATGTAGAAGAGCCAAAAGAACATAATTGAACTCCATTTGGTGAACATTCAGTGTGAAGATCTATCCTGGGCTGAACATGCTGATGTGATTACAAAGAAGGGACACCAGCAACTATATCTCATTAAGAGTTTGAGGAGATTTGGCAAGTCACTAAAGACTCTTACAAATTTCTACAGATGTACCACGGAGCACATTCTAACTGGTCGTATCACCATCTGGAGGGGAGGGGCCACGGCGCAGGATCAGAAAAAGCTGCAGAGGGTTCCAAACTCTGCCAGGTCCAACATGGGCATTAGCTTCCTCACTATCAACATCTCCAAAAGACAATACCTCACAAAGGTGGCATCCATCATTAAGAACCTCCATCACCCATGCTCTCTCATTTCTACCATCAGTGGCGATACTGGAGCTGAAGACACACACTCAGTGTTTCAGAAACAGCTTCTTCCCCTCCACGATCAGATTTCTGAATGGGCAATGAACCTCACTATTATTGCTCTCTTTTCGCACTACGTATATAATTTAATATATATAATGGATATACATTTCTTATTGTAATTTATAACTTTTATGTATTGCACTGTAACCTTGCTGCAAAATAATAAAGTTTATGGCATGTGTCAGTGAATACAATCCTGATTCTAATTCTGAGTCCTGACTCAGGAGAGAACAGGCAATTGGGTACAGTGTTACCAAGCATCGGAATAACGAAGTCAAGGAGCCTTGCAGACTCTTCGTCGGTCAGATTCCTCAAAGAAAAATACATAAAACAGTGACATATCATATTCCCCCATTAACAAGAGCCCACTAATAGGAGTGATTAATTAGGCAAGACTTCCAATATTTTTTCTCTCTGTGTAAACATTATTCTGGTTTTGTAAATGAAACAAGCCTCACTTAGAAGTTATTTAAAGCACAACTCCCACAGCTCCAATCCTCCCTCCACCACACTACACCCTCTCCCACCTCCCCCACCCCCCGGAACAATCTCAGGTGGGAGTTTGCTTTGTCGAGGCGCAAATACCAACAGCTTTTCATTTATACGAACCAGACAAGCAAAGCCCGCAATCTAGTTTGGCTAAAATTTTTGAAATGGATTTTCTGTCTGGTTTCCATAGTGACACTAAATGCACAAAGTATTCATTTGGGCTGATCTCACAGTACTGATCTAGTTTTGGTGTCTATTGGTATTTGTGACTTTAAGATACTGAACAAAATCTGAAGAAATTGAGCAAAGCAAGTATAAGGAGAATGAGCAAGAGAATATCTGCAGATGCCTGAAATCCAAGCAGCACACACAAAAATGCTGGAGGAACTCAGCAGGCCAGGCAGCATCTATGGAGAAGAGTACAGTTGATGTTTCAGGCCGAGGCCTGCTGAAGGGTCTCGGCCTGAAACATCGACTGTCCTCTTCTCCATAGATGCTGCCTGGCCTGCTGAGTTCCTCCAGCATTTTGTATTTGTTATAAGGAAAATGAAGTTAATTTTGTGCTGAACTGAACTTGACAAGAGCCAGTTATTCTCTAGCAACTGGTCACACCTCAGTAAAAGCCAGAGCAATTCAACGAAGCCCCCCAGAAAAAGGCTGAAACTTCTTCACTTCAATTGGTGGCTCTATATGTGCTCCTGTCCTTTGCTATCAAGTTTATTCATGAGGGCAGACATTCATTATCGCCGGTTAGGGTGATATATCTGTATCTTTGTGTTGAATTCCATACACCATCACTTACTATCTTGTGCTTTTTCCATTAAAGGACAAATAGAAAAAAGGCATGGGTAATATTGCTGAGTTTTGTGTAGGAAGCTCCAGTAGTGGGTAAGGAACCATAGATTCCATCATGTGTCTGTGATGTATTAATGCATGCGAACCATAATTTTATAACAAATAACATCATGTCAACTTGCCCATTTTGGCTGGCACAGCAGCTTCCTATATCCCCTACAATTTAAGCTAAGTATGGATCACTCTCAATGAGCAGTGTGGCAGCTCCTGGCATCAATCACTGTACAAAGCTAACTTGATCCCATGCTGTCATCTTGGAGCTCAGCCCTCCAGTTTACCCACTTCATTCAGTTCACAGAGCAGAGCAACCTTGCAGCAGATTTTTCCGGATACCGCAGGGCCCTGCTTAAAGGGATCATCAAGCAAAGGTTCTGAAATATTTCATGGCAGGAGGCAAAGCAAAGCCGCCCTGTGTTCTCTATAGCCTTTCTGCGACTCGAGGAAAATGTGTGAGAGTGTCGTCAAGTACATGAGGGTTTGGTATGAGGTGTTGGTAGAGATTATTGGCAAGAAGAGGAAGGGATGTGATACTTTTGAGCAGTGGCGTAGGCAAGAACAATATATGATATATTCACTGATATTGACTACTTTTGAGGGCTTCTTGAATTTCTCACTGCATCTCATCAAGATGCTGGGCTCTTGGCTCCAGCCACTGACCATTGCAACTATCTGCTCCCACTAACCACAGAAACTTTACTAAAGAATCTCCTCCCTTCATCTCCCTCACCAAGGCCATTAAGTGTAGTGCCACAAAGTCTTGGAACCCATTCTGCTGTGTGCCCTTGCTTAATGAATCAAAGCCAATGCTCTAACCATGTTAGTAACTTTCCTGTAATACCATGTGCTCTTAACTTGGCAAGCAGCCTCATGTGTGGCACCTTGTCAAAGGCCTTCTGAAAGTCCAAATATACAACATCCCCTGCATCCCCTTTATCTATCCTACTTGTAATCTGCTCAAAGAATTCCAACAGGTTCGTCAGACAGGATTTTCCTTGAAGGTAACTGTGTTGTCTTTGTACTATCCTGTTCTGTGTCACCAAGTACTCCATACTTAACAATTGACTCTAACATCTTCCCAGTCACTGAAGTCAGGCTAACTGGTCTATAATTTCCTTTCTGCTGATCATGCTGATACTACCCTCTCTCAACGCTGACTGACTCCAGCCTTCCTTTCCAGAGGAATACTCTTAGCACTGGTTGTATGCAGCACTATTCAAAAGAGCAGGACCACAGAACATAGTACAGTACAGCACTGTACAGGCCCTTTGGCCCATAATGCTGTGCTGACCATTAGACCTACTCTGAGATCAAGCTAACCCTTCCCTCCTACATAGTCCTCCATTTTTCTATCATCAAAATGGCTCTCTAGACGTTCCTTAAAAGTCCCTAATATAGTTTGCAAATGTCATGTGAAACACCCTGGTTTTCTTGGCTGTGTAAGTCTAGGGAAGACAACCTCCAGCCCCGCCAAAATAGTGAGGTTGAGGCACCCTCTCACCCCAAACCGCCAGTTTGTGTGGATGCTGTGTAATTTGCTACCATGTTACAAATTGGTACTACGAAATAACAGACAGTACACTGCATACGATTAAAGGAATTATACTTACGAATCTTAACTAAAGGATTAGGAAAGAATAACAAAAAGAAAAGGGCCCATTCTAATTAAACAGTCAAATATACTCAAGTTGGAGCTCATCTTGGGCACATCTTGGGCCCCCGTCAGCATGAACGCCTACACCACCTCCCAAAAACTGCTCACAATCCATCTCTAACCAACGGGTCTCCCACTGGATCGTATGCTACAACCGGTTCTCCCCAGCATCTTCTCTCTTTACCTCCCACCGAACACAAAAAAAACCCCAAGCCCAACTGAATTGTCCCTCATCAAGAAGACCTCCTGTTACGTGGATGGCACACATTCCACATCATCCCTTATCTTCAATGGTAACCCAAACAAACTGCTCTTACAGAACTGCCGAAAGGAAATACATACAGCGTAACAGTAAAAACATGGACCAGGGCATTACACACGCAAATTATGAGGTTGCTCACAATTTACACTAATCCTGCAAAAGACAAATACAGTATTTACAGGTTTGTCACAATCCTTTCATCCAGTGTTGAGAATAACAGAAACTAACCTCCACTTTGTGTCTTTGTGTGCAGTTCCTCAGTTCATTTCAGAGTGAAGGGAGACTGTTAAACATGATAGTTTGATGCCACAGTGAAGACTTTTGATCCTGACTCTGAGATTATGTTGGGTTGAGGAATGAGGAGAAGTGGATTCTGAGGATGGTTTGATGTGAGCTCTAATTCTTCATCATAGCTCATAGTAGAGGACTGCAGTAAGAAGTAAACTCAAATGACTGAGCCAGTTACGTACTGTATGTTCATTCAGCTGGAAGCTGTACTTTTTTATCACTTTTTTTATCTTATGCTAAAATAATTTTTCTGGTGAGCGTACAAATGATGATTAAATCCATCTTTGATTTGGTGACGAGTAACAAATAAACTCCAGGGATTAAAGAAGAGACGGGAGAGCGTTAATCAAACTGTTTTCACCTCTATTGGAGGAGATAGAAATTCTTCAGTCGCACATTGAATTGTTGATGACGCCTGGCATATTTTCTGAATATGTAATGTATTTCTCCTCATTTTAACAAATTCAGCATCATGGATGAGTATACATTGAAATATCTCTTCCTTTGGGATTCATCAGGATATTGCTGAGCGTGATATTGCAGATTCACAGCAAAAATCACAAGGCAATCATCTTATTGCTTAATCTGAAGAGGTTTCATTTAAGAAGTCATTGGGACATCACACTGGTATAATTACATAGCATAGAGCAGTGTGGTACAGTAAGCAACTGCAAATTCAAGCAATGTTTTGTGTTGAGAACTCCACTGATGATTTCTGCTTGATCTGCACAATTTTCGGTCAACTAGCATTAAAATGCTCCCGATACCTGGCATGTGAGGCTTAATTTAGGGACCACAGATAAAAAAAATATTAAATTGTGCAGAAAGCTATTCATAAATGTCATTTGAGAACTCCAGCAAAGTGCTCCTGGCTCTCTTGAGGGGAGAGGGGGTGTAGAATATTGATAGCAGATTGTCTTATCTGTTGCCATAGCAATGGTGTCTGTGTGACACGTTCACTGTAACATTATAAAATCAAAGATAACATATGAACCCACCATGATTTTTATAATAGTATTTTAAAAGTAATTTTTTTCTATTGAAGCTATGAAATGGAATAATATGAATTATAGGGGTGACTGGAAGGCAATAATCTCATTGAAACAGTCGAATTAAGGTAACATCACAGAAGAGCAAAGCTTGAGGGATTTATAACAGATGTCTGTAGTCCACTCCATGTTAAATTACAAGCCTGAGACCACTTCAGCAAAATATATAAATACATTTATGTATAATGTGATACATTATGTTATGGAATTTGTGATTTATTTAATGCTTGTATTCATTACTTTCCACTATTTTGTATTGGCTGCAAATGCCTGAGGGGATGTCAGTTATGCATGGCAGCAGATGAATTGATAAGCATGACATAATCAATACAAAAATAACTGGCAGTTATGTAAATGTACATAATGTATGTGTTACATCATGGGAGTTTTCTGCAATCATCAAAATTCATTTTCACTAAAGATTTCAGTGTTCTTGTATGCTTTCGCTGCAACATAAATGAAAGGTGATTATCTCATAGAAGACAGATGCATAGAGATGACCTTCTGTGCGACACTGTTGACAGGTGGTGAAATATTATGTGTTCTTTCTTCTGAGGAGGTGACTCTTCCAAATCTGTGTAATCCAATCAGCCCGTAGTTCAGGAAGCTGTCCAGATCTCTCAGCCTGCTACTTATCCTTTGGAAGTTACCGTTGAATCTGCTTTCACCACTTTCTCCTGATCTATAAAACATTCTGTAGAGAGTGAGCAGGTCTAAGAAATCATTTGTGGGGTTCGTTGTAGCTCGGGGGCTGCTTTGGAAAATTTTGGGAAGTGTAAGCACCTGTGCCATTCGGAATGTGCAGAATGAGCTCTCCTTTGCCTTGTCCTGGCTTTCAGAGGTGGGTTGCAACACTGCTGGGAAATGCCAATGGGGAACTAGCTGTGTGTTCAAACAAAATGGTCCACTTCACTTCTCCAATTATGTTGGCCATACAAACTATGGAAGGAAATCGTAATTCACAACAATAATCCATATATCAGAAACATTAATAACCTTAAAATTAGTTAATTGGTAAAATGGTTTTATTATCACATATATTGAAGTACAGTAAAAAAAAACTTGCCCTGCATATTTCATTACAATAGTGCACTGGGATAGTAGGAGGTAAAACAATAGCAGTTTGCAGAAGGAAGTGTTCTAGTACAGAGAAGATGCAGTGTACATAGACAGTAAGGTGCAAGGTTACAACGAGGTATGTTGTAAGGTCAAGTCCATTTTACTGTACTGGGAAAGCATTCAGTAGACAGATAACAGTTGAACTGAAGCTGTCCTTAAGTCAGATTGCAAATGATCTTAAGCTTTTACATCTTCTGCCTAATGCAAGAAGGAGAAGAGAGAATGTTTGGTGTGGGTGAGGATTTTGATTATCTTGGCTGCTTTCCTAAGACAGTGAGATGTATAGACAGAGTCCAAGGAGGATATCCCACCGCCAAGCACATCTTTCTCTCCCCCACCCCCACTTTCCTCTTTCCTCAGGGATCACTCCCTATGCAACTCTCTTGTCCACTTGTCCCTCCTCACTGATCTCCCTCCCGCTACTAGCAAGCAGAACAAATGCTACATCTGCCCTTACACCTCCTCCCTCACTACCATTCCGGGTCCCAACAGTCATTCCAGGTGAGGCAACACTTCACCCATGAGTCTGTTGGGGTCAGCAGCTGTATCCAGTGCCCCCGATATGGACGCCTGTATATCAATGAGACCCAACCTAGATTGAGAGACTGCTTTGCCAAGTACTTTCACTCTGTCCACCACAAAAATCGGGATCTCCCGGTGGCCACCCATTTCAACTTCACTTCCCATTCCTATTCCAACATGTCAGTCCATGGCCTCCTCAACGGCCACGATGAGGCCACACTCAAGTTGGAGGAGCAACACTGTATATCTGGGTAACCACCAACCCGATGGCATGAATATCAACTTCTTGAACTTCCAGTATTTGCTCCCATCCCCTTCACCATTCCCATTCCCATTTTCCTCTCTCACCTTCCCTCCTTGCCTGTTCATTACCTCCCTCTGGTGCTCCTCCCCCTTCATTTTCTTCCATGGTCTTCTATCCTCTCCTGTCAGATCTCCCTTTCTCTAGCCCTTTATCTCTTTCTCCAATCAAAGCCCCAGCCCTTTACTGCACTCCCCACCTCCTGGTTTCACCTATAAACTGCCTCCTTGTACTCCTTCCTCCCCTCTTCATATTCTGACCTCTCTCCGTCCTTTCCAATCCTGATGATGGGTCTTGGCCTGAAACATTGACTCTTCACTCTTTTCCACAGATGCTCCGTGGCCTGCTGAGTTCTTCAAGCATTATGTGTGCTGCTGAGGAGGGAAAGCTGGTTTCTGAGGGGAGAGTTCATAACTCTCTGTAGCTTTTTTGCAGTCATGGGCAGAGCAGTTATGATATCAGGCCATGATGCCTTGGGATAGGATGCGTTCTATGGGGAATCCATAACAATTGGCGAGGGTCGAAGAGGTTATGTCAAATTTCTTTAGCCTCCTGAGGAAGTAGAAGTGCTGGTGAGTTTCTTGGCCATGACATCAATATGATTGGACCAGGACAGACCATTGGTGATGTTCACTCTTAGGAACCTGAAACTCTCAACCCTCTCACATCAGCACCATTTTTATTAACAGGAGCTTGTGCGTTAACCCTTCCTAAAGCTCTTTTGTTTCACTGACACTGAAAGAAGGATAATCATGATAACACCGTGTCACTATCTCCTTCCTGCAGTCCATCATTATTTGAGATATGGCCCAGTATGGTGGTATCATCTGCAAATTTGTGGATCGAGTCAGAGCAGAATCTGGCTTGGCAGTCATGACTCGTAGGGAGTAGAATAGGAGGATGAGGACGCAGCCTCGTAGGGTGCCAGTGTCAAGAAAAACTGTGGCAGCCGTGTTAATGCTTATGCTTGCTGACTATGATCTGTTGGCCAGAAAGTGAAGGATCCAGTTGCAAAGGGAGGTGTGGAGTCCCAGGTCTAGGAATTTTGGGATGAACTTGCTTCGTATTGCTGTGACTGTGATCAAAGTCACCGGAGAGACACTGAAGCTGGACATATAGAAGTCTTTATTCAGCACAACAAGTGGGTATCATTCTGGGGACATTCTCAGCAGAGGCTTACAAACCCGAAAGTGTATCATATTTTTATACCTTTAAGATCAAAGGAAATAAACTATAGGTGATTCAATCCAAATTCAATAGATACAATGACATTGTTTGCATCAATACTTTGGGTTCTTTTGGTCTGTGGAGCAGCCTGTACTTATAGCTTCAATTTACTGCTTGGGATTTACAAAAAAAAATGAAGGCTAATTACAAGCTGCTGAATTTAATTGCAGTTACAATAAGAACTGAAGCTTGGTTCTTGTTTGAGTTAATATCTGCTATGTTTACATAACTCCCGAATACTCCCTAACATACCCTCCTTGGCCCCTGGACAGAAAACTGCCCCAGAAAGGTCTGATTAAGTGGGGCAGTGAAAATTGCCCTTTACTCCAAATCCCTTCTCCAATTACAAACCTATGTTTACCTATATCTACACTACCTAACACCCCTAATTGCCTATGTACAAGTCTGTGCAGAGATGGCAATCAAATTTTCCAGAAATTTGATCACATCCTCTTTGTCCCTTCAATCTCCAATGGATAAAACTATCAGGTAGTGGCTGTCAGTCATTACTCCATGGGCAGGGTCACAGCAAGGCAACTTTGTTACAGGTTCATAGAGCATAGAACAGTACAGCACAGTACAGGCCCTTCGGCCCACAATGTTGTGCCGACCCTCAAACCCTGCCTCCCATATAACCCCCTACCTTAAATTCCTCCATATACCTGTCTAGTAGTTTCTTAAACTTCACTAGTGTATCTGCCTCCACCACTGACTCAGGCAGTGCATTCCACGCACCAACCACTCTCTGAGTGAAAAACCTTCCTCTAATATCCCCTTGAACTTCCCTCCCCTTACCTTAAAGCCATGTCCTCTTGTACTGAGCAGTGGTGCCCTGGGGAAGAGGCACTGGCTGTCCACTCTGTCTATTCCTCTTAATATCTTGTACACCTCTATCATGCCTCCTCTCATCCTCCTTTTCTCCAAAGAGTAAAGCCCTAGCTCCCTTAATCTCTGATCATAATCCTTACTCTCTAAACCAGGCAGCATCCTGGTAAATCTCCTCTGTACCTTTTCCAATGCTTCCACATCCTTCCTATACTGAGGTGACCAGAACTGGACACAGTACTCCAAATGTGGCCTAACTAGAGTTTTATAGAGCTGCATCATTACATCGCACTTCTTAAACTCTATCCCTCGACTTATGAAAGCTAACACCCCATAAGCTTTCTTAACTACCCTATCTACCTGTGAGGCAACTTTCAGGGATCTGTGGACATGTACCCCCAGATCCCTCTGCTCCTCCACACTACCAAGTATCCTGCCATTTACTTTATACTCTGCCTTGGAGTTTGTCCTTCCAAAGTGTACCACCTCACACTTCTCCGGGATGAACTCCATCTGCCACTTCTCAGCCCACTTCTGCATCCTATCAATGTCTCTCTGCAATCTTTGACAATCCTCTACACTATCTACAACACCACCAACCTTTGTGTCGTCTGAAAACTTGCCAACCCACCCTTCTAACCCCACATCCAGGTCGTTAATAAAAATCACAAAAAGTAGAGGTCCCAGAACAGACCCTTGTGGGACACCACTAGTCACAACCCTCCAATCTGAATGTACTCCCTCCACCACAACCCTCTGCCTTCTGCAGGCAAGCCAATTCTGAATCCACCTGGCCAAACTTCCCTGGATCCCATGCCTTCTGACTTTCTGAATAAGCCTACCGTGTGGAACCTTGTCAAATGCCTTACTAAAATCCATGTAGATCACATCCACTGCACTACCCTCATCTATATGCCTGGTCACCTCCTCAAAGAACTCTATCAGGCTTGTTAGACGTGATCTGCCCTTCACAAAGCCATGCTGACTGTCCCCGATCAGACCATGATTCTCTAAATGCCCATAGATCCTATCTCTAAGAATCTTTTCCAATGGCTTTCCCACCACAGACGTAAGGCTCACTGGTCTATAATTACCTGGACTATCCCTACTACCTTTTTTGAACAAGGGAACAACATTCGCCTCCCTCCAATCCTCCGGTACTATTCCTGTGGACAACGAGGACATAAAGATCCTAGCCAGAGGTTTAGCAATCTCTTCCCTTGCATCGTGGAGCAGCCTGGGGAATATTCCATCAGGCCCCGGGGACTTATCCGTCCTAATGTATTTAACAACTCCAACACCTCCTCTCCCTTAATATCAACATGCTCCAGAACATCAACCTCACTCATATTGTCCTCACTGTCATCAAGTTTCCTCTCATTGTTGAATACCGAAGAGAAGTATTCATTTAGGACCTCGCTCACTTCCACAGCCTCCAGGCACATCTTCCCACCTTTATCTCTAATCGGTCCTACCTTCACTCCTGTCATCCTTTTGTTCTTCACATAATCGAAGAATGCCTTGGGGTTTTCCTTTACCCTACTCACCAAGGCCTTTTCATGCCCCCTTCTTGCTCTTCTCAGCCCCTTCTTAAGCTCCTTTCTTGCTACCCTATATTCCTCAATAGACCCATCTGATCCTTGCTTCCTAAACCTCATGTATGCTGTTTTCTTCCATCTGACTTCACTTGTCACCCATGGTTCCTTCACCCTACCATTCTTTATCTTCCTCACTGGGACAAATTTATCCCTAACATCCTGCAAGAGATCCTTAAACATCGACCACATGTCTATAGTACATTTCCCTGCAAAAATATCATCCCAATTCACACCCGCAAGTTCTAGCCTTCTAGCCTCATAATTTGCACTTCCCCAATTAAAAATATTCCTATCCTCTCTGATTCTATCCTTTTCCATGATAATGCTAAAGGTCAGGGAGCAGTGATCACTGTCCCCCAGATGCTCACCCACTGACAGATCTGTGACCTGACCTAGTTTGTTGCCTAATAGTAGATCTAGTATGGCATTCCCCCTAGTCGGTCTGTCAACATACTGTGTTCACAAGCAGCGGTTTACATTCCATGCCATAACAGAGGGTTATCAGAATGATCATAACGACCCGTCTTTTTGATTGATCTATAGGAGGATTTGGAATGGTGTCCATTCAGATAGCTGCAAGGCTCTTGGCCTGGTGCACACCCTCCTGGACTGTCCTCTTCACCCCTGGCCCAACCAGTGAAAGGCCTCTTTGTGTTCACTCCCCATTCAGCTGGAGTGGCTGCCTTCAGACGCTACGTGCGATTTCTTCTCTTTTTCTCAGTCTGCCTCGCCATCGAGGTTATGGGATTTGCTGTTTCTGCCTTAACTCGGATCTCTTCCCATCTGTTTTCCCTAGTCTATACAACTAATCATCTACCTCCAAGAACCAGCCTTCATTACAAAGTATCGTTACCATTATATCAAAAAAGGATCTAGTGCTTTCCCAGCGTATATGATAAATAAACTCTTCTCAGGCTTCCAGTCAGGTACAGATATAGATGGCAACCAATATTTCCATGACTAACTCTGCCAGCTTTTTCAGGGATGAAGCCTGGGCATGTCTAGTCCAGTGGTATATATAGCCCTGTCAACCATCCCTCCTGATTGGTTAGTCCTCATACAATCAGGTTTCCACTCTCCCACCTTGTTTACAATTGAATTCCAGTTCTTACTTAGAGTGAGACCTTCATCTTTGTATAAGTTCTTTTTCTTAGTTCTGTTTCAATGGCTTCCTTCACCAGGCAGTCCCAAAACCCATTGGTGTGGCACAGTAGTTTTGTGCTGCTGAAGTCTATCCTACAGCCATTGTGAATGCCATGCTCTGCTACTGCAGATTTCTCTGGTAACCCAAACAGATACACCTGCTGTGCTCCTTGATGCAGATTTCCACTGTGGCCGATACACGCTGCTCCACATTCACAGGGAATCCTGTAACCGCCAGCCGACCTGAGTCCCAGGTCGTCTGCGGTTTATTGGTTTGTGGATGGTATGAATCCAGTATTTCTTCAGGATCCTGGCAATCCATCCAGAAGTTGTTGGAATATAGGGAAGACAGGTGGTAGTGACAGGTTCCTCCTTGTTGTTAGACTTGCTGTTTATTTTTGGTCAGCCTTTTTAAGGGCCCGATTGATTTACTTCATCTTGTGGCCATTCTGTAGGAATATCGTACGTAATGGTGTTATTTCCTCGTGGAGACTCTCCAGGTCCAAAATAGTTCCTGCACAGTCAAGCAAAGTAGGAAGACCCACTCTGTGTTGGGAAGTGTAATGGTGAATGTTACTGTTGAGGTATTAGTCCATATGAGTGGGTTTCTAATAGATGCCATGCCCAAGGCTACTATTTGGTTTCTGCCGTATTAGAATGTCTAGAACCACGAGGCAACCATTCTTCTCTATCCCCATCGGAAATTGAATGTTTGGACTTATGCTGTTCAGATGGCCGTGGAACTGTTGGAGTGTCTGGACTCCATGAGGCCACACTACGTAGATGTCATCGACATATCTGAAGAAGCACCTGGGGCATCAGGGCAATGAATTCAGCTCTCTCTCCTCAAAGTCCTCAATGTAGAAATCAGCAATAGCTGGCAACAAGGGCGATCTCATGGCTACTCCATCTATTTATTCATAGTAGTTCCCCTTATAGAGGAAGTATATTGATGTAAGGATGAGTTCAGAAATGTCAGTTGGTACCCTTATCAAACCTTGAACACAGGAGGACCGAAGTATCCTTAATGGGAAATTGCTAATTCCTACATGGACTGTGAGGAGAGGGCGCTGCTTTCATCACTCCTACGCCCCAAATGCTTCTTCAGGTATGTCGATGACATCTTTGCAGTGTGGCTTCATGGACTCTGGCACGCCAACAGTTCCATGACCATCTGAACAGCATAACATGAAACGCAAAGGAACTTGGGAGTCCTTGTGCAGGATTCCCTAACAGTCAGTCTGCAGGTTGAGTCTGTGGTGAGGGAGGCAAATGCAATGTTGGCATTCCTTTCAAGAGGACGAGAATATAAAAGCAAGGATGTAATGTTGAAACTTTATAAAGCACTGGTGAGGTCTCACTTGCAGCATTGTGAGTAGTTTTGGACCTCTTATCTTTGAAAGGATGTGCTGAAACTGAAGAGGGTTCAAAGAAGGTTCATGAAAATGATTCCAGCATTGAATGGCTTATCATATGAAGAGTGATGGATCTGGGCCTGCATTCACTGTAATTCAGAAGAATGAGGGGTGACCTAATTGGAGCCTATTGAATGGTGGAAAGGCCTTGACTGAGTGGATGTGGATGAGGAGAGGATGTTTCCTATGGTGGGAGAGTCTAAGACCATGAAGACCCAGCCTCAGAAAAGAGGGGTGTCCTTTTAGAACTGAGCTGAGGAGGAATTTCTTTATCCAGAGTGGTGAATCTGTGGAATTCTTTGTCACAGGCAGCTGAGGAGGCCAAGTCTTTATGTATATTTCAGGCAGAGTTTGATAGATTCTTACTTAATCAGGGCATGAAGGAATACGGGGAGAAGGCAGGAGATGGGGGCTGAGAGGAAAATTGCATCAGCCATGATGAAATGGCAGAGCAGACTCGATGGGCTAAATGGCCTAATTCTGCTCCTATATCGTATAGTCTTATTTGGCCAGTTTCTGTCGGTTGCAGTCAGATGTGATGCAGCAGGCTGGTGCTCTCTGTGATGACATTGTTAATGGGTGGATTTGTTTTGCCTGTGAGAGTGAGTCATACTGGTTAACCTGAGTCCAGTGTTTCACTGGCTGCCTCACCAGGTCTGCACACAAACACTAGTGTCATTTGTCAGAAGCACCAGCTGTGGTCCTATTTACCTGGGAGCAAACCTTGCCTTTTCAGAAAGCTCCCTTATCATGACTTGGTTTCCCGGCTATGGGAAGATTATCTTCTCTCTCTCTGGCTCTCTCTGATCAGCAATGCATTGCTGTTGTTTTACACAGTCCCTTGGCACTTCAAGCTGGTTACAGGGGTCCTTTACATACCGGATCATTTTATCCCTGTAAGTTCAAGGCTCACCATAACCAGCAATCATCCTATAAAGGAGCCTCGTTGCTCGCCCCACCACAGGGGCTCAGAGCCAGCAAGCAGCTTGTGGATTTGCATTCTCATCTGGGTTCCTGGCAAAACATCAGCCCACGTATTCCGTCTCTGTTATATTGTTAGCTAAGGCACATTAGATTGTTTGGTTCATCCTTTCTATCATTCCTGAGCTCTGAGGGAGTTAGGATCCATGGAATCATTGTCGAATCCCCAACAGCTTGCACATCTCCTTCATCATGTGAAAAGTGCTCCCTGATCCGAGTCACTTGGACGAGGGTTCCCCCACCTGGAGAGGATTCCTTGAGCTAAAATCCGTGCTGGTACAACCTCTCTTTAGGAAAGCCTCTACCCATTGGCTGGAGTGGTCCACGATCACTAAACTGTAGCTTCTCCCCTGCTTTTTGGCCAGAGCTCCATGAAGTCCATCTGGTTGTTTTCCCAGAGCCCTCTGGATGTGGCTGGTTTGCCAACTGCACCTTTATGCCCTTACTGGGGTTATGCTGGGCACAAACGATGCAACAGTGACAAGATTTCTCAACATACCTGCCCATACCTGGCCACTACCATTCCTGCCAGAGAGTCTTGGTCATGCTGTTTCTTCCAAGATGCATTACACCATGATATAACTTCAGTAGTATCTGCCTAATAGTAGGGCCTCTGTGACTCCTACCTCCCCATGAGTCTGGCTTCCATCTGATCCCTCCCTTGCTCCCTCTCTCCTCTATTTCTCCTTCTCAAATAGTTTTTACAATACTGAACCTGCCTCTACCACTTCTACTGGAAGCTCATTCCACACAGCTACCACTCTCTGAGTAAAGAAATTCCCCTCCGTGCTACCCTTAAGCTTTTGCCCCCTAACTTTCAACTCATGTCCTCTTGTTTGAATCTCCCCTACTCTCAATGGAAAAAGCCTATCCACGTCAACTCTATCTATCCCCCTCATAATTTTAAATGCCTCTATGAAGTCCCCCCTCAACCTTCTACGCTCCAAAGAATAAAGACCTAACTTGTTCAACCTTTCCCTGTAACTTAGGTGCTGAAACCCAGGTAACATTCTAGTAAATCTCCTCTGTACTCTATTTTGTTGACATCTTTCCTATAATTCGATGACCGGAACTGTACACAATATTCCAAATTCGACCTTACCAATGCCTTGTACAATGTTAACATTACATCCCAACTCCTATACTCAATACTCTGATTTATAAAGGCCAGCATACCAAAAGCTTTCTTCACCACCCTATCCACATGAGATTCCACCTTCAGGGAACTATGCACCATTATTCCTAGATCACTCTGTTCTACTGCATTCTTCAATGCCCTACCATTTACCAAGTATGTCCTATTTGGATTATTCCTACCAAAATGTAGCACCTCACACTTATCAGCATTAAACTCCATCTGCCATCATTCAGCCCACTCTTTTAACTGGCCTAAATCTCTCTGCAAGCTTTGAAAACCTACTTCATTAGGTACCTACCTTAGTATCATCTGCATACTTACTAATCCAATTTACCACCCCATCATCCAGATCATTAATGTATATGACAAACAATAGTGGACCCAGTACAGATCCCTGAGGCACACTACTAGTCACCGGCCTCCAACCTGACAAACAGTTATCCATCACTATTCTCTGACATCTCCCATCCAGCCACTGTTGAATCCATTTTACTACTTCAATATTAATACCTAACAATTGAACCTTCCTAACCAACCTTCCGTACGGAACCTTGTCAAAGGCCTTACTGAAGTCCATATAGACAACATCCACTGCTTTACCCTCGTCAACTTACCTCGTAACCTCTTCAAAAAATTCATAAGATTTGTCAAACATGACCTTCCACGCACAAATCCATGCTGACTGTTCCTAATCAGACCCTGTCTATCCAGATAATTATATATACCATCTCTAAGAATACTTTCCATTAACTTACCCATCACTGACGTCAAACTGACAGGCCTATAATTGCTAGGTTTGCTCTTAGAACCCTTTTTAAACAATGGAACTGCATGAGCAATATGCCAATCCTTCGGCACCATCCCCGTTTCTAATGACATTTGAAGTATTTCTGTCAGAGCCTCTGCTATTTCTACACTAACTTCCCTCAAGGTCCTAGGGAATATCCTGTCAGGATCTGAAGATTTATCCACTTTTATATTCCTTAAAAGTGCCAGTACTTCCCCCTCTTTAATTGTCAGTTTTCATAACTTCCCTACTTGTTTCCCTTACCTTACACAATTCAATATCCTTCTCCTTAGTGAATTACGAAGAAAAGAAATTGTTCAAAATCTCCCCCATCTCTTTCAGCTCCACACATAGCTGTCCACTCTGATTCTCTAAGGGACCAATTTTATCCCTCACGTACTTCTCAGGTATTTAACCAAAATGTGTACGACGAGGTGCATCCATTGAATTTCGATAATTTCTTCTCACTTAGTCCAAAATTATTCATTGCCACACTCAACTCTAATTGAGGGCAGTTTGGCTGGAACGTTCTGTGGGGAGAAGGACTTGTGGATGGTGGTGCTGAGTCTGAGTGGCTGGCTGGGGTGATTGAGACTCTGAGCCTGTTTCTATACGTGCCATTCTGACAGACTGGGCAAAACTGCTCCTGTTTGTGGGTCTCTGAGGAGCTGCACTTTGTGCAGATTTAGATACTGGAGGTCTCCCAAATTTTCCACATCTCACACAAGGAGCACACCACTACGTTCAGATCCATTCTCAACACAGCAGCCATGTACTAACAGAGAAAAAAATAGAAACTGTCTGTAACAAGAGGAAATCTGCAGATGCTGGAAATCCAAGCAACACACACAAAATGCTGAAGGAATTCAGCAGGTCAGACAGCATCAATGGGAAAAAGTACAGTCAAGGTTTCGGGCTGAGACCCTTTTGTAGGATGACTTAGTTACTTACTTAAAACCTCCGCATGTGCTTGTCCAAATCTGTTCTCACTCTAGCCTATTGAGCCAAAGCCAGACCACTCTAAAATGGCCGCTTAGCTAACAGCTTCTTTTTATTTATTGGCCCCATGTTGACTGCTACCTGCAGAAAAAAAAGCCGAAGAGTATCAAAGCTCTTTTGAACCTCATGCTGCATCACCAACATATGACCTCCCACTCTGATTGTCACCCACTTGTACATAGATATGATAATTACACAAGAATTATTGAGTGCCTATACCTGTGACCATGTTTGATATGCTAAGTGATAACATCCGTCTGGTCTGCCAGTTGAACTCAAGTCATAATGATGCAAATAATTTAGCCATGTTGTCAGGTTTGATGCAAGCCAATTAACACAACTCCATTTTCTTAATGTTTGGCTCTTGCATATGCAATTTCTTTGTCTGTGGAGCAGTCTGTGCTTTTCACTTCAATTTATTGCTTGCAATTTACAGGGGAAAAAACTGAAGGCTAAAAGCAAGCTTCCTGAACTTATTTACATTTACAATAAGAACTAGAGCTTGGTTCTTGTTTGAATTAATATGTGCTACATGCACATAACTCCAGAATATTCCCTAACATACCCTCTTCTTGGCCCCTGGACAGAAATCTGTACCAGGAAGGCCAAACTTAAAGGAGGATCTAATTAAACAAGATAAGGAAAAATGCCCCTGACATCCAATCCCTTCCCTATGTGTACCTACATCTACACTATGTAACATCCCTAACTGACTATCTACAAGTCTGTGCAGAGATGGCAATCAAACATTCCAGAAATTTGATCACATCCACTTCTCCCCTTTAATCTCTGATAGCTGAAACTATCAGTAGTGACTGTCAGGCATTACTCTGCGGGCAGGGTGACAGCAAGCTCTCTTTGTTTTAGGTTCACAGACAACAGTTCACATTCCATGCCATGACAGAAGATTAATAGGAATTATAATATAGAAGGTGGATCTAAAATCAATAACCATAGTCTAATATAGGTGCCTTTAGTGGCCAGATGCTGCAGAAATGAATGTAGGGCCAGGGTGATAGCATATGTTCTAGTGGTAGGTGAATTGTAGTGAGTTGAGGTTTTCTGGGAGGCTGGAGTAAATGGCCAGCTTCCTAAAACACCTTACGATAGTGGGCATCAGAGCCACTGAGGCACAATACCCTGTTTTCCTTAGGTACTGGAACGATAGCGGACTTCGTAAAGCAGTCAATAACCTCAGACTGAAGTGGTTCAGATTCATTCACATGTATATCGAAACTTACAGTGAAATGTGTTGTTTGCATTAACAACCAGTACACCCTAAGGCTGAGCTGAAGGCAGCCCATTAGTGTTTCAACACATTCTGCATGAACATAGCACATCCACGATGTTCCACAAAGCAACACAAGCGACAACAACAGCAGAACACCAGTAAAATATTTTATTTGTAAATATGTATGCAAATACCCCCACCAGCTGACCTGCATAGGACCTAAGGGCACAGCCAGGGACGCTATCCTGACCAGTTGCTTTCCATAGGTTTACCCTCTAGATGACAGATTTTATGGCCGCATGGTGACTGTGGCTACACACTGGAGGCTCTCGGGGGAGTGGTGACATTCCATTCGTCTTCTGCTCAAAATGAGCACAAAATGCACTAAGCTTGTCAGAAAGGGATGAGCTATTGTTATTGATGCTGTCTGACTTCATTTTGTTTCCCATAATTGCATGCAAGTTCTGCCACAACCGAGGGCTGTGTTTGGGACTTTATTTTGGACTGGTATCATCTCTTGGCATCCCTGAAAGCTTTCTAATGATTGTACCTTGATTTCTTGTAAAGGTCAGAGTCAGCTGATTTGAATACCCCAACCCTGAACCTCAGTAGGAAGTGTTATCTCCCAGCTTGTCCATGATTTGTAATTTGGAAACATACAGATTGTCCTCATTGGTGCACAGTCCTGATCACAATTGCTGATAAAGTGGAGGCATGCTCATCTAGGCTGACTGCTGTCTTTGAACATGGACCATTTTACCGACTCAAAACATTTCCATAGAAACACATCTGTTTTGTCAGACCAGCTCAGTATGACTTTCTACACTGGATCTTTACATTTCAGATTCTACTTGTGTGCAGGAAGGATGTATTCTGATTTACCAAAACGTGAGCAGGGCTGGATTGGTGAGCATCCTTGATTGCTGTGGTCAAGGGTGTTTGGTCTCCTGGTGGGACAAGAGACATGCTGGTAATATTTTGGTAACATGCTCTTGAAGTTGGCCTGGTTGAAGTCACTGACAATGATCAAAAGGGCCTTGGGGTATCTTGTTCAAAGCTGTTGACCACAGAGTATAGTTCATTGTGTACAGACTTCAAACCTGCCTGAGGTAAAGTGTGGACTGCTGTCAAGACAGCAGAACTAAACTCCTGTGCTAGGTATAATAATAATAATAATAATAATAATAATAATAATAATAACTTATTTATAGAGCACTTTTCATACAAATAATGAAGCTCAAAGTGTTTTACAATGGGATAAAGTGCAAATATAAAAATAAAAGACAAAATTAGATTAATTAAAAACAAGTTTAAATAAATAAGTTTTGAGCTGGTTTTTAAGAGTGTCATCTGAGTCTGCATCCTTTATGGTTTTAGATATTGAGCTCCAGATTAGGAGCAAGGGTTCAAAACTGCTGACCTGCCAATTTTCTTTCGAGGGGGATTGTTTAAATTTAAGAGACTGCCAGAAGAAGACCTCAGAGCTCAAGCAAGGTTATAAAACACGAGTGATTCTGTAATGTACTCCTGTCCCAGACCATTGAGAGCTTTTAAAAGAGTAAGAGAACTTTAAAATCAATTCTAAATGATACAGGAAGCCAATGCAGAGTAGCTAGGATGGGTGTGATATGTTTTCTCAACCTGATTTTAGTTAGAAGTCTAGCAGTGACATTCTGAATGAATTCAAGTTTGTCAATAGATTGCTTTAGAAGGCTGGTAAAAAGTGCATTGCAGTAATCTAGTGTATTCAATAAAAAGGCAGGAATTAGTTTTTCAGCATTATTACATGATAGAAATGGACGTACCTTTGCAAAATTTCTGAAGTGTAGAAATGCTGCTCTGGTCACTTGTTTTATGTGGGATTTAAAATTCAAATCTTGGATAACACCCAGACTTATTACTTCTGATTTTACAAGGGGAGCCAAGTTCCCAAGTTTATCTCTTTTGGCTTTGGGACCCACAAGTATTTCAGTTTTATCTCCATTTAGTTGTAGGAAATTATTGCTCATCATCTTCTTTTTTGCAGCTGTATCAGGAGTCGGAGAAGATAGGGTGTTATCATTATCAAGCTCAGCCGAGATATACAGTTGTATGTCATCTGCATAATTGTGGAAATCAAATTCATGCTCTCTAATGATGTCTCCTAAGGGAAACATGTATTAGAAGAGTAATGGACAAGGAAGCTTCCCTGAGCAACAGCAAAAGATACTTGTTATCTCTTAGAAAAATGGTCTTGAAGACAGACAAGTTTTCTCTCTAAGATATATGAGTGGATCCAATTAAAGGTGCTATGATGTGTGACACTTTACTGCTGGATATTTCAGATTGGGAGAGCAGAACCATCACATCTGAGCACCATGAGGTGTTGATTAGTAAGCAGACCCTTCTGCCTTTAACTTTGCCTGAGAACCTCATACACTCCATCTTGTGAATTGAGAGTCCTCAGGCTGTCTGGCACAGACAGGTGAAGAAGCGGTAAGATCATTTCGGAGAGACAGAACACCCAGCAATCCCTCAGTTCTCTTTGGTTAGTCAGTCTTGCTCTTAGTTCATCAAATTTGCTGTTATTTATTGATTACAGCTCAGCATTCAATGCAACCATACCCTCAATTCTAATCATCAAGTTCCAAAACCTTTATGCACTACTTCCCTCTGCAACAGAATCCTAGACTTCCTCTCTGGGAGACCACAGCCTGGAAGGAAATAACATCTCCTTATCACTGACAATTAATACCGGCACACCTCAACAATGCATGCTTAGTCCATGGCTCTACTCTTTCTGCACCCACCGATTAGATACAACTCAAATGCCATCTATAAACCTACCGATGACACAACTGTCGACAGAATTTCACATGGTGTTGAGGTGGTCTACAAGACTGAGATTGTTCAGCTGGTTGAATGGTGTTGGTGCAACAACCTTGCACTCAACATCAGTAAGTCCAAGGATTTGATTGTGGACTTCAGGAAGGGAAAGTCAAAGGGACACATACCATTTCTCATTGAGAGATCAGCAGTGGAAAGAGTAAGCAGTTTTAAGTTCCTGGGTGTCAACATCTCTGAAGATTTATCCTGGGCCCAACATATTGATGCAATTACAAAGAAGGCACGACAGCATCTGTATTTCATTAAGGGTTAAAGAAGACTTGATATGTCACAAACCCACTTGCAAATTTCTACAGATGTCTTGTGGAGAGCATGCTAACTGGTTGCATCACCATCTGGTATAGCGGGTCCACTGCACAGGATCAGAAAAGGCTGCAGAAATCTGTAAACACCGCCAGTTCCATCAAAGGCAACATCTTCCACAGCATCAAGGATACCTTCTAAAAGGCAGCATCTGTCATTAAGGACCCCCATCACCCAGGACATGCCCTCTCCTTATTTCTATCATCAAGGAGGAGGCACAGGAGCCTGAAGATGCACACTCAGTGTTTCCGGAATAGCTTCTTTTCCTCCACCATCGAAATTCTAAATGGACAATGAACACCACCTCACTATTTTCCTCTCTTTTTGCACTACATATTTAATTTAACTTTTTTATATATACTTATTGTAATCTGTAGTTTTTTTTATTAGGTATTGCAATGTACTGCTGCTACAAAACAACAAATTTCACAACATATGTCAGTGATATCAAACCTGATTCTCAGTGACCTGGATGTTAGCTGGGGAGGGTGGGAATTGAAACCTTGCTGTTTCAGCCTCGCCTACAGCCCAGCCCTCTTACTACTCTGCCAAGGTAAGTGGTGGCATCTGGTCTGTTCTGGAATGAGGCCAACTGGACAGTAACTTAAGTGACAGGTTAAGGATAGACTTGGAAGCCCTGCAGTGGATTCATCTGGACAAGAGGGTCAGTGATTTCTTCTGCAGCACACAAGACTGATTGAGGAACTCAGCAGGTCAGGCAGTATCTTCATAGGTGCTCTCCTGCCCTCCCCCCACTTTCATTGTTCCCACCTACTAAACTAATAAAATTGTTCATCAATAAAATTGATGTGGAGAGGATGATTCCTATGATGGGAGAGGCTAAGACCAGAGGACACTGCCTCAGAACAGAGGGTTGTCTTTTTAGAATGGATATGAGGA
This sequence comes from Hemitrygon akajei, assembly GCF_048418815.1. NCBI lineage: Eukaryota > Metazoa > Chordata > Chondrichthyes > Myliobatiformes > Dasyatidae > Hemitrygon > Hemitrygon akajei. The sequence goes on along the minus strand of NC_133135.1, from coordinate 70,826,895 downwards.
GGAATTTCTTTAGCCAGAGAGTGGTGAATCTTTGCCGCACTCAGCTGTGGACTCCAAGTCTGTATGTATATTTAAGGCAGTAGTTGATAGAATCTTGATTGGTCAGGGCATGGGATGATACGGGGAGAAGGCAGGAGATTGGAGTTGAGCAGAATAATAGATCAGCCATGATGAAATGGCAGAGCAGCTTTGATGGGCCAAATAGCCTAATTCTACTCTTACGTTCAAAGAATCTGAAACTAGCAACAACCAGTGATCTTTTCCAGTGTTACTTGGGAACCAGCTGGGAGTCCAGAAAAACCTGCAGGTGCATGATCCAAATCTTTGCTTTTCCTACTTCATGTTTGATGAATGGAAGCGATCTAAAGGCAGAATGATTGATAGCCAGTGCTAGCAGAAGTTACAGAAGTTTTTTCACTCAGATGTTCTTCTTGAATTCTTTAAACTCCTCTATACCTGCACATCCAAATCAGTTAGGATACTCTTCCATAACTACCAATCCGAGTTTTTAAAAATCAATTCTAAGATCTCTTTATGCAATCTATCACACTTCCACTTTGATAATGTTCCTATGAAATGTTTGGGCAAACATTATTGTTAAAGACACAATTTTAATGCAAGTTTGTGTTACTGTAACAATTCTGAGTGTGGAATATTCTGAAATTTTTAACAATCACAGTAACTCTAACTCCATAGTTTACTACACTTCAGTTACCAGATCTTTTGTTCAGTTCTGTGATTAAATTTAATCATTTTCTTTTTCCAATTTGCTTTAAATTATTAAACAGCTTAAGGAAATAAGTTGCCCAAGTGATGATTGTCCTTTGAGTGTATAAGAGGAGAAGTTTATCTTTGCCTTGTTAGCTGCAGAATAGGGTTTTCTCTGGTCACATCACAGGGCAGAATCAATGGAAACAAGACACAGCTCTCACAGAGCGGCTATAGGGAGGTCCAATTGAACTTGCTAAGACAGACTAATCGCCAAAGGTGACCTGGGACTCAGAATGACTGGTGTTTACAGGATTCCCTTTGACAGCAGAGCAGTGTATATCGGCTAGACGGGACACATGGTGGAAACCCGCATCGTGGAGCACAGGAGGTGTGTCCATTTGGGTTACAAGGGGTTTAGTTGGGGTGGAGTTCGTTAGGTGTGTTCAGGAAGGTTTCCTGGTGCAATTATGTGGATAAGCCAGCTAGAGGAGAGGCTGTACTTGATCTGGTATTGGGAAATGAACCTGGTCAGGTGTCAAATCTCTCGACGGGAGAGCATTTTGGAGGTAGTGATCACAACTCTGCCTCCTTTACCATAGCGCTGGAGAGGGATAGGAGCAGACAATTTGGGACAACATTTAATTGGGGTAGGGGGAAATAAGATGTTATCAGGCAGGAACTTGGGAACATAAATTGGGAGTAGATGTTCTCAGGAAAATGCATGGCAGAAATGTGGCAAACGTTCAGGGAACATTTGCATGGCATTCTGCGTAGGTATGTTCCATTGAGGCAGGGAAAGGGTGGTAGAGCAAAAGAACCATGGTGTACAAAGGATGTAGAAGCTTATGAAAGGTTTAAAAAAACTAGGTACTGTTAGGGCTCTAGAAAATTACAAGGGTGTCAGGAAAGAGCTCAGGAATGAAATTAGGAGAGCTAGAAGGGGCCATGATCAGCAAGATTAAGGAAAACCCCAAGGCATTCTGCAAGTATGTAAAGAGCAGGAGGATGAGCCGTGTAAGAATAGACCAATCAGGAGTGAGAGTGGAAACATGTGTGGAGCCGGAGGAGGAAGCGGTGGTACTTAATGAATAGTTTGCTTCAGTACATACCAGTGAAAAGGACCTTGGCAGTTGTGGGGATGACTTACAGTGGACTGAAATGCTTGAGTGTATAAACATTATGAAAGAGGATGTGCTGGAGTTTTTGAAAAGTATTAAGTTAGATAAGTTGCTGGGACAGGATGAGGTATACCCCATGTCATGGTCCGGTCCGTGAAGTCTGCGTTCCGGTTCACAGTCTGGTCTGTGGACTCTGGACTCTGGATCTTCAGGCTGTCCCTTGTTTCAGTTGGGCTTAATCATAGGCACCTGATTCTCATCTTGGGGGCTGGGAATATAAGTGGCCCTGGGTTCGAGTGCAGGTGCTGGTTTGTCTTGTCAGTATCCTGTCCTTGCCTCTGTGGGGTAAGCCAGGCTGTCTTTGCTGTTACCCTGAGGCTGGACTGTTCAATTCCCCTTCTTTCTGTAGCCCTTTGCCTGGAGCCCTGCCTGCGTCTTCGCCTATTTTTGCTGTTAAGTTCTACTGCCGGAGCAAGACGGGAGCCTTGCTGTGTCCGGATAAGGAACTGTCTCTTTGTGTCCAAGCCTTTGCTAGGTAGGTCCGGCTGTTTGCTTTCAGCTTCCTGGCCCTATGTCCTGTTCCCAAGGAGGGGTCCTGGCTCTGTGTTCTATGTTCCTGTCTCCCAGGACTAAGGCTCAGTGTTCCAGTCTCCCTCATCCAATTTTAAGCTTCATGTTCTCATCCAGCCCAGGAGTCCCTAGTGCAGCCCTGGAGTCCCGCGTCCTGCCCCCACATCCAGTCCTGTTGCCTTGCCATATCTTCTCCTTGCCTAGATGCGGAGTCCGAGCCTGAGTCAAGACCCAGTTTCTTGGTTCCTGTCCAGTCTCTGGCTCGGAGTCCTTGTCCAGGTTCCAATTTCCTTGTTCCAATTTCCTTGTCCAGGTCCTGCTTTCCCAGTCAAGTCCTAGCCCAGGCTCTTTTTCCTAGTCTCGTCCAGGGCCTGTGACTTGTCCAGCGTCATTTCTTCCCCACTTCCCTTGCTTTCTTGATACACCTAGTCCTGTTCCTAGTACTTCAGTGTCTGTGTCTTGTCTTTGGTCTGCTCTCAACACCCACCTTATTACAGAATGAACCAGCCATACATGGACCCAGCAATGCCATTTAACTCTTGTCATCCTGATTGAATACCTCCCCTACCCACCCGCCCAAGTCATCTTTAGACCTGGAGAGCCTGTACGGTTGCCTGGAGTCTCCCATTAGTGGGGGGGGGGGGGGGTGGTACTATCATGGTCTGGTCCGTGAAGTCTGCGTCCCAGTTCACGGTCTGGTCTGTGGACTCCAGTCTCCAGGTCTTCCGGCTGTCTCTTGTTTCAGTTGGGCTTAATCATAGGTACCTGATGCTCTTCTTGGGGCTGGGAATATAAGTGGCCCTGGGGTCAAGTGTAGGTGCTGGTTTGTCTTGTCAGTATCCTGTCCTCACTTCTGTGGGTTAATCAGGCCGTCCTTGCCATTTCCCTGCGGTTGGATCTGTCCCTTCCTGTCCTTGCCTCCGTTGGGTAAGCCAGGGAGTCTTTGCTGTTACCCTAAGGCTCGACTGTTCCCTTCCCTTCCCTTCCCCTTCTTTCTATAGCCCTTTGCCTGGAGCCCTGCCTGTATCTTCACCTATTCTCGCCATCAAGTTCCAGCGCTGGAGCAAGACGGGAGCCTTGCTGTGTCTAGATAAGGAACCATCTTTCATTGTTTGGAACTGTCTCTTTGTGTCCACGCCTTTGCTAGGTAGGTTCGGCTGTTTTCCGCTACCTAGTGTTGGGAACTGTCTCGTTGTGTTCAGCTTTTTGTGTATGAGTCCCGGCCCTACATCCTGTTCCCAAGGAGGGGTCCCGGCTCTGTGTTCTGTGTATAAGTCCCAGCCCTACGTCCTGTCTCCCAAGACCAAGGCTCTGTGTTCTGCGTTCCTGTCTTCCAAGACCAAGGCTTTGTATTCCAGTCTCCCTCATCCACAGAGTTTGAACTTCATGTCCTCATCCAGTCCTGGAGTCCTGCATCCTGCCCCCACATCCAGTCCTGTTGCCTTGCCATGTTTTGTCCTCGCCTGGTTCTGGAGTCCGAGCCTGTGTCAAGACCCAGGTTCCGGGTCCCTGTCCAGTCTCTGGCTCGGAGCCCTTGTCCAGGTTCCAAGTTCCTTGTCCAGGTCCCGCTTTCCCAGTCTAGTCCTAGCCCAGGCCCTGTCTCCTAGTCTCGTCCAGGGCCTGCGTCTTGTCCAGCATCGTTTCTTCCCCACTTCCCTTGCTTTCTTGACTCACCTAGACCTGTCCCTAGTACTTCAATGTCTGTGTCTTGCATTTGGGTCTGCTCTCAACGCTCACCTTATGACACCTTAGGCTACTGTGGGATAGTCAGCATGGCTTTGTCATGCCTTACGAACCTGATTTGAATTTTTTAAGGAGGTAACAAAACACATTGATGAAGGTAGAGCAGTGGACGTAGTTTATACGGATTTCAGTAAGGCATTTGATAAGGTTCCCCATGCATAGTATAATGAGGCATAGTATCCAATGAGACTTTGCTTTGTGGATCCAGAATTGGTCTGCCCACAGAAGGCAAAGGGTGGTTGTAGATGATTCTGTTTGGAGGGTGGTGACCCGTGGTGTTCCGCAGGGATCTGTTCTGGGACTTCTCCTCTTTGTGATTTTTATAAATGAACTGGATGAGGAAGTAGAAGGATGGTTTAGTAAGATTGCTGGTGACACAAAAGTTGGGGGTGTTGTCGATAGTCTGGAGGGTTGTCAGAGGCTACAGTGGGACATCGATAGGATGCAGAACTGGGCTGAGAAGTGGCAGATGGAGTTCAACCCAAATAAGCGTGAAGCGGTTCATTTTGGTAGGTCAAGTTTGAAGACAGAATATAATATTAATGGTAAGAATCTTGGCAGTGTGGAAGATCAGCAAGATCTTGGGGTCCATGTCCATAGGACTCAAAGCTGCTGCGCAGGTTGACAGTGTCGTTAAGAAGGTGTATGGTGTGTTGGCCTTCAGCAACCATGAAATTGAGTTCAAGAGCTGTGAAGTAATGTTACAGCTTTATAAGTCCTTAGTTAGACCCCACTTTGAGTACTGTGTTCAGTTCTGGTCACTTCATTACAGGAAGGATGTGGATGCTATAGAGAGAGTGCAGAGGAGATTTACAAGGACGTTGCCTGGATTGGGGAGCATGCCTTATGAGAATAGGTTGAGTGAACTCAGCCTTTTCTCCTTGGAGCGACGGAGGATGAGAGGTGACCTGATAGAGGTGTATAAGATGAGAGGCATTGATCGTGTGGATAGCCAGAGGCTTTTTTCCTAGGGCTGAAATGACTAACACAAGGGGGCAAGTTTTAAGGTGCTTGGAAGTAGGTACAAGGGGGATGTCAGGTGGAGGTTTCTCACACAGAGCGGTGGGTGTGTGGAATGCACTGCCAGCAAAGATGGTAGAGATAGATACAATAGGGTCTTTTAAGAGAATTTTAGATAGGTACATGGAGCTTAGAAAAATAGAGCGCTATGCAGTAGGGAAATCCTAGGCAGCTTCTAGAGTAGGTTACATGGTCGACACAGCATTGTGGGCTGAAGGGCCTGTAATGTGCTGTAGCTTTTCTATCTTCTATGTTCTATTACCTGGAGAAATCGGTGGTAGCAGAACATTGCATTCTCAACGGCTACAGGATTGACTTTGATGGCACAAAACTCTGCAGCACTAATGGCTTTTGGGACCATCTGGCGAAGGAAGCTATTGAAATAAAATCAGAAGAAAAGGTGAAGGTCTCACTCTAAGTAAGAACTGGAACTGTTAATAATGAGAATTACATCCTGGAAAATGAGTGCCCTAATGATGGATGCTACCTTCTTGAGGTACCACCTCTTGAAGATGTCCTCAAAAGTGGGGATGGTTGTGCCCATTACGGAGACGGCTGAGTCTACAATGCAGCAGCCTCTTCAATCCTGTGCACTGGGGCCTTCATACCCACCTGTGATACATCCAATCAGAATGCTCATCACGGTACATCAACATCATTATAATATGCTGTGTCGTATGACGTTAGACAATCATGATCTCATCACAGTGATTGTTCATGGCAAATTTTGCTTTCCAAAGGTTCAAAGATCCAATTTAATGTCAGAAATGTTTACAATATACATTCTGAAATGTTTTTTCTTTGCAAACATCCATGAAAACAGAGAACTGCCCCAAAGAATGAATGACAGATAAATGTAAGAACCCCAAAGTACCCCCCAGCTCCTCCCTCCTGCGCATAAGTGGCAGCAAGCAACCATCCCCCCTCCCCCCACCAGCAAAAATGAAAGCATTGGTACCATCACCGAGCACTCAAGCGTGAGCAAAGCAATAGCAAAGACATAGACTTGCAGTTACCCCAAAGACTTCGCGTTTCACCCAGCATTCGACATCCCACAGGTTCTCTTTCTCCCTAATAAGGGAGAGACAGGTGTCCCCATTTTCCCAGCGAGCAGGGAGACATAACAAACAACTCACTGGTTTATGATGTTAAAAGTCCGTTACGTTGATTTTTTTTTAGCTCTGTGCCTGAAGATCGCAAAGATCCCAGGTCTCCAGGCAGACAGGAGATATCCCAACTCCCCCGATGATACAAGGGTCTCCTGTCATGACACTGACCCTCGATCTGCCCGTGTCCAGAGCCCTGAGATCTTAGGCTTCTGAATTTGAACTGGACTCTTCAAAGATGCAAGGAAAGGAGTCACTGTTTAGTGCCATCTTAACTTCACTCCACCTCCAGAATTTTCTTCTGGGCAGTGCCTTTACAAGATGGCTGTTCCCAGCCATCATCTATACTCTTCAGAATTTTACTGCCTGGCATCAGTGGCCAGATAACCAGGACTTGTGATATGCACCAGCTACTCATACGGCCATCCACCACCTGCTCTCATGACTTCATGTGACCTTGATCAGGGGGCTAAGTAGGTGCTACACCTTGCCCAAGAGTGATCTTCAGGTTAGTCGAGGGAAAGAGCACCTTATACCTCCTTAGGGAGAAACTTGCCTCCACCCCACAGTCTGTGGTTCATCAGCAGAAATTTGCTAGAGTCTTTGGTGACATACCAAATCATAAACTCCTAACAATGTAGAGCCACAGATGTGCTTTCTTCCTCTGAGATATTGACACCCAGGAATGAAAGCTGCTCACCCTTTCCACTGCTGACCCCACAATGTGTCTTCTCCTGTCTTCCTCTTGCTGAAACCCACAAGCAGTCCTTTGGTCTTGCTGACACTTACTGTGTGGTCGTTGTGACACCACTTAACTAGCCGAAATATCTCACTCCTATACGCCTCCTCGTCTCCATCTGAGATTCTGTCAACAGTGGTGTCATTGGCCAATTTATAGATGGCATTTGAGTTGTGCCTAGCCACACAGTCATGAGTGTAGAGAGAGTAGAGCAGTGGGCTAAGCATGCTGATGCACAAAGATGCATCAGTGTTGGCTGACAACGAGCAGGACATATTATTACCCAGCAGCACTGAGTCTCCCAACAAAGAAGCTGAGGATTTAGTTGCAGAGGGAGGTACAGAAGCCCAGGATTTGGAGGTTGGCGATTAATACTGAGGGAGCAATGGTATTAAATACCGAGCTGTAATCGATAAATAGCAGACTGGCATATGCTTTGCTGGTGTGTAGATGCTCTAATGTAGAGTAGAGAGTTCATGAGATTGTGTCTGCTGTTGACCTGTTGTGGTGGAATGGATTATTGAGATCAATCGACAAGAGCCAGCTGGCATTATCCATAAAATGGACCAAGTAAAATGAAGCAGAACAATACATTTATGGCACAGATAAGACCATAAGAGTTGGGAGTCATTTGGCCCATTGTGTTTTCTCTGCTATTTTATTCCCATGGCTGATCCATCACCACTCTCAACGCCATCCTTCTGCCTTCTCCCTGTAACCCTTGATGGACTGGCTAACAAAGAACCTGTCAATCTCCACTTTAAATATACCCAATGGTTTGGCCTCCCCAGTTGTCTGTACCAATGAATTCCACAGATTCACCATCTACTGGCTGAAGAAATTCCTCATTATCTTATTCTAAAGGGATTTCATGTTATTCTGAGGCTGTGCCTTCTGGTTCTAGACTCCTCCACAGAAGTATCCTCTCAATGTTCACTCTATCTAGGCCTTTCAAAATTCAGTAAGAATAAGAATTCCCTTATTCTTCTAAACTCCAGCGAGTACAGCCATAAGCAAAGTTCTAAGTAAATTTACTATCAAAGTACATACTCCATGTCACCACATGTCTACTACTCTCAGATTCACTTTCTCACGGGCATTCACAGTAGATACAAAGGAACACCGTAAAATCAATGGAAAACTGACTCGACAAAGACAGACAAACAGCCATTTAGCTCCTATGTCTTATGTTTCTATCTGTGCCATAAATGCAAAAGACAATTAATTGTGCAAATACCAAAATAATAGTAATAAATAAATAAGCAATAAATATTGAGAACATGAGTTGTAGAGTCAATAAAAGCGAGTCTATAGACCGTGGACTCCTCATATATTAACTCTTATACTGCTCTGATCATTCTCGTGTGTCTCCTTTGGACCTTTCCAGTGCCATATAATCCTTTCTTAGATAAGCGGTCCAAATCAATCCACAATTAAATGCTGGGGATTTAAAACTTACAAAGAAGAAAATAGAAGCAACATTCATCTGTAAGTTTCCTTTTCAAAAGAATGCCAAGTTCAGATGCACAAAATAAGCTGTTGTTGGTGATTATTCACTCTTCAATGGACAGTTTTATTTACATGGTCGTAACCGAATTTCACCAAGTTGCTATTCAGCTCATAAGGCCTCTCATCCAAGCCATACTCTCCACTTTCTGTTCACCCAGTGACTGCAGCATGAGTGCGCCTCTTTCAAATGCTTTGCAAGTTTATTTACTAACCTTTTGTTAAAATGCACCCTGTGGGTTTTTAGTGTGTCATTTCTGCCAATGCAGAGAATATGGCTGCTCTGCTTTTGCAGCTGAATCCACACGAAAGGAATTTCAGGAGCCACAGTTCTCCCCACCCCATCAGCTCACATTTCATACTTTAATGCAGAGCAATTCCACAAGAATAACTGTGCAATATGTGTGAAGTAGGATGCAGACAGAAGAGAGGAGGGCTCGAAAGACAGCCAGGCTACTGGTTCCTCATTACTTTATACCTGACTATCCTTAACATTTCTCAGCCTGGTTCAAGTGCGTGAACTCAACATTTGCTCTAGCGACAATGAGCATAATTATTTTTTCTATATATGAGCCCATCCTTCTTCTCAAAACCCACCCATAGAAAAAAACACCGGGCTCTGTGAAGTGACTTCTGACTGCTCTATGTTTAACAACTGACACACAAATGTCCATTTTCCCTGCATCGAGCTGAGAGGAGATAGTGACATGGCTGTCACAGAGAGATCTGCTCAACAGAAAATGATTGTCTGTGAAAGTCATGCATTTTTCATGGTACAATGGGAAATGAGAGAGAAAGGGTTTGATTGACAAGATGATAGCCACAGCAAACCTGTTGCACAAAGTGCATTGCAGCTTGAGGAGGGGGTCATGCAGAGTTCACTTCATGGTTGATTTAGACAACTGTGAAATGGTCTGATGTGAGGAATTGCTTTTATTATATTTTTACTCTCTCTCTGCCATGCTGTTCTTCAAGTATAAATAGTAGTCTGCATAAAATCGGCCCCAGATTTCAACTGCTTTGCAAAGGCAGAAAAAAAATGCTCTGGGATAGTGTGAATTAAAAATCTGGTCAGCAGCAGTCCATTAGAGCTAGAGGAACATTAGTGCGTGGTCCCAGGCATAGTTCTGCCTTTTAATACTTGAAGAAAAACACAACAAAAGCAATAACTAGCACTGTTCTGTCAAAATATACCAATGAGTTTGGAAGCATGATAATTCATTGGCAATAATTTTCCCACAGTCTCTGGGAAGAAAGATGACAGCCAGATTGTCTATGCTGGAAGCCCAGTGGTCAAGTTACTGGGCGAGAAAACAGAGTTCTGGATCAACGATCATGAGACATGTCCAAATCCCACATTGCAGCTGGGCGCTCAAATTTATGAACCATGATTGATTTAATCTGGATTTATTTTTAGATGCTGATTTCAGTAATGCTAACCACGAAACCATAAATCTAATCAGGTTCACTAATGTCCTTCAGGGAAAGAAATCTGTCAACCTTACCTGGTCTTGCCTTTATTTGACTCAAGACTCACTCTTAACTGGCTTTTTGTCCGGGAGCAGCTAGGGATAGACAATAAATACTGTCACTGCCTGTGATATCCATAAACTTGAAGAACTATATAAAAAAATAACAGAAGCTCATAAAAATTTGCAAAGGCTGGAAATCTAAAGCAATACACACACAAAATGCTGGAAGAACTAAGCAAGTCTGGCAGCATCAATAGAAATGAAAAAACAATTCCTCCCCAAATTGTGACAGGATTTTGAATTGGAATGCAATCATTATCAGTTCTGAAGAAGAGTATTAGCTTGAAACGTTGACTGTTTATTTGTTTCCATAGATGCTGCCTGACATCTTGAGCTTCTCCAGCATTTTGCATGAGCTGCTTAACATCAGAATCTGGAAAATGTGAAACAAGTTTAAATATAACCAGGATTTTCAAATTCAGAGTGATCACTCCCAAATTCCTCCCCGAACTGTGACAGGATTCTGAATCGGAATGCAGTCATTTTGCATCACATTTTAGACTCAAGGATGATGTGTTTGTTTTACAGAAATATGGCAAACTCTGACAGTAATGCATTCCATGTTAAGGATCTGATCCTTATTTTCAACTCCATCCAAATTGTTGCTTCACTTGATCTCTGTAACCCTGAAACCCTTCACTGATTTCTGTGGCCCATCAGATTTAGCTTTACTCATCTCCAAGTTTAATTGGTCAACCAGCGGTGGAAATTAACAGTATAGCTCCTACTTCAGAACAAAGCACTCTAGTTAAGTTATCAGAGTTGATTTAGTGTACTGCTATTTGAAAAGAAAGTTACATTTTCCATTTGATTATATTAATTATAGCAAAGAATGATCAGTTAGTGGCATTATGTAAAGCTCTAGGAAGGTGAATCATTGAACGTTACACTGTATATGTTTTTATTTCCGTTTTCTTATTGTTTTTTAGTGGTTTTGAGTATGTAGGGCTTTTATAAACTTTGTTCCTCATTCAAAGTATTTCAGAAGTTCCTTTTTGTCCAAGAAAACTCACCATATAATTAACAGCCAGTATTCAATCAAACATTTCTGACATTACCATAACTGAGTAAGCTGACCTCAGATATTCCATAATGGAATAACAACCTTTACCCTTTATGCAAAATGGAATCACATAATTTACATTTAAATGATGACCAAGCCTGTGGTTAGGACTACAGTCATAAAGCAATGGAAGAGCTGCAGGGCAATGCTCTGCTTATTTTCTCATTAAGGAGGGAAAGTCTTCTCATAAGTACCATAATTTATTGTCATGAGTGTTTAGCAGACCTTAAATGCTTGGAAGGAATTCAGGAGCAGTGAGAGGCCTGGTCTCACTGAAAATATCAAATGCCCTTTTAGCCTTCCATTGCAGTTTTCCTGTTGCCTGAGAGTGTGGTTAAATGAAAGAACCACATTTGCCCAAGGGTTCCAAACAGTTTAAGGATAAATTTAAAACTAGGCAGCAATTGCAATTGTTTTACCTCAATTTATAATTTCCTGGAGTAAATAATATAAGCGAGTGTGCAAGCCATTCTTTAATCTTCTAGATATACATTGCATTTTGAATGACCGCACAAAGTTTAACTACCATGTAGAGAAACATCCCAATATTTACACCACTAGGAGAGGCTCACTGTATGAACTCAGTGCTTGTCATTGACATTGTACAATTCTTGGTATGGAAATAAAAGTTATTGGAAACATCTATCAGCTCATTGCCAATTCTACTACAAACCTGAGGCAGAAAGGCTCTCAGAGAAACTAATTGTTTCTGAGTACTGGGATGACAACTGCAATCTCTGGATTATATTTGTAGAACCATTTCCATTTCTCACTGAAGATACACAGACTGACATACACTGCTGTTGTGTTTGGTCACCTCTGTAACCAAGGAAAAATGCAGCCAGACTACACACAACGTGGTTCCACAAACAACAGTGATAATGGCCAGACTTCCCTCTGTTGAATGGTGAATAATTATTGGACACAATAGTAGGAATAACCTGCTGCACTTCAAATCAGTGAAACAACATTTTGTACCTAGCTGAGGAAGCAATTGACACTATTTATGGGCAGGTGGGACCTAAACAGGCCAGCAAGAGTGCACCTTACAGAGCCAAAATCAAAATCTACGTAAGGAAGACAGCATTTGTATGTACTGCAACATCAGCATTATCCCGAATGGATGGTAATCCAATAACCTTCCAATTCAAAAACAAGAGTATTATCCTTTTAGTTGGATGAATTCTTATTGTCCTGCTCGTTAATTTTCAAGGGCATTCCACCTAACAAGTTTTTAGGTAGTCTGAAAAAGAAAATACCCATTTCCTCTAGAAGAAATTTCTGGAGCAAGGGAACTGATTTTCTTCAAGAAAAGTTGCAAAAGTTTTTTCTTTGAGTCTCTAAGATGAGAAGTTGCTGCAGCTGTGAATGAATTCGCCTGCTTTATTTGAGTATCTCATTGGCAGAATTACAAGGATTTCAAAATAGAAGTGGGATTGGAGGCTGCAGTGATGAATCTCTAATACACCAAGGTCCTCAGTTAGCATTTTGCAGTAAGTGAATGATACAGGCAGTTGAGCTGTTCACTGTGAGTTATATTACTTCCTTAAAGATATACACTGATACTTCATGCCATTGAGGGAGAAAGCACACAATGTCCATATTAGAAGAGGCAGCAATCATGGTCAAATTCAAACGGCGATATTGATAATCCAGACATTATTACATTATAAGTTTTGCTTCTTTGAGACTGATATGGCTCAAAGCAAAGAGCTCCCATTATATCCTGCCCTTCTCTTCATTGGCTTTCTTGTACTCATCGGCTCAATTTCAAACTGACTCTGGAACGTCAGGGAGCATCTGCTCAGTATTTTTAATGTAGAATTGAAGGGAGTGTTGTTAATTATAGTGGCAAAGTTAATGTAGCTTCAGGGATCCAGGTTTGATCTTGACCTGGGGTGTGGTCAGTACAGAGTCTGACCACACCCCAGAGTCAATCAGACACTAGACGCACAATACCACAGAAGGCTCCAAAGAACATTGAACATAAGAATGAAATTAAAAGGGAGGATGGGAGAGCAAAGAAAGAGAATGATATGATAGTAACAAGTAAAATTGGAAGAAAGTCAAAGATGTTTAGGAAGTACATTCAAAGCTAATGGTTAACAACAGAAAATATAGGGTGATATGGGGAATAGCAAATAACTTCTGGAGAAAAATTTGCCAAGAATGATCATGGTCAAAGGACCATGATCACTCAAATCATATGACACAGCACCTAATGATGATGGTGATCTGGGAAAAAGTATGCTATCTGTGGAGGCAGAAAACACAAAGAATTTTGATGAATATTTTGCAACTGCATTCCAAAAATAGGGGCATGATGTCAACAATGTAGTGAAGACAGGCAATTGTTAAGGGATTAGCATCTTTAAAAATAGATAAATCACCAGACCCAGATGAAATGCATCCCAGCTGTGAAAACCAAGTGAGGAAATTGAGGAGGTTCCAACTATATTTTCTATTCTCTCTGACTACAGGCATGATGCCTGAGGATTGAAGAGTTACTGAGAAAGTACTATTTTTAAAAATGAAGGAACTAGTACACCAAGCACAAGCCAATTCATTTAACTTTGATATTGGGAAGATTATTGAAATCCATTCCAAGTTACAGTAGAAAGGTGCATATGATTCAAGGAATTTTGAAGGTGAAATTATGTCAGTAACTTAATTTTTTTAGGAGGCAATATGAAAGACGGTCTGTGTTATACCTAGAGGAATTTTATTAAAGATTTTCATAACTCCCATATAGGGGGCTAGATAACTTCGTGATCCAAAGAAATGTGATAAATTAAACATGCACTTACAAAAGATCAGCAGTGAATTCTACACAATGACATGAAATTACTGAAGGAAACCCAACACTTAGTGGACATTATGAGCAGATCACATGTTCTCCAGTAGCATTGCAACAAGGAGGAAATATCCTTCAACAAAGACCGCTACCTTCTCTACATCCAGCCCATGCACTCTTCCCACTACCGTCGGGCAAGAGATACAGGAACCTTAGGTCCCACGCCACCAGGTTCAGGAACAGTTATTACTCTACAAGTATAAGGCTACTGAACCACCATGGAGAACTTTACCCACCTACACTCTGTACTGATTCCACAACACATTCAAGGGCACCACACACATGTCCTCAGTATTCGTTATTTATTGCTTGATTGATTTACACAATTTATCTCCTTTTGCACATTGGTTGCTTGTTAGTCTTTATTTATGCATAGCTTTTCAAAATAAATTTGGTTGTATTTCTTTATTTTCATGTAAATGCCACAAGAAAATGTATCTCAAGGTTGTATATGGTGACATATACATACTTTGATAATAAACTTACCTTGACTTTGTCTATTTTAAAAAAATATATTAATTATCTTAATTGTCACAGGAAGGAATAGTAATGTGGCTCTTGATATTTTGGAGTGCCCCTGGCATCATGAAGGGCTAACTACAAAGTGAAGTTCATTGAACAGAATATGGATTCTACCAGGCTAGATCAGGGCTGCTATACACCTGTACATCAGTTGGTGTAATATTTTGTCTACACAATGTTAACTATCCTTGGTCTTTCTTGAACTGTTTTATATTGTACATTACCAATTCATTACAGCTTGGGGTTAATAAATTGATGTGTCATAAAAGATTACATTTCCCACATCACCCGGGTATATCTGAAGCGAGGTTTACTTGGTCCTGTAAAATTACTGTATATTGAAGCTCCTACAATTGATTTTATTTCCATTTATAAACTCGCTGTCACTTTTCCAGGAGAAGTTACTTTTGGCGGGGATGCCAGAGATACAGTCATGCCAGAAGGCTAACTATAAGGCCAAAAAATCATGTTCTGGGAAAACCCCAAACTCCCCCTTGAGAAAATACATAAATCTCCTGCCCTCAGTTCATCAGTCAGTTCTAAATTTACTACAGTTGTAAACTGCTCGTTGCTGAACATTAGCTTATTTCTTTTCCTGTCACATCAAAAATGGAAGCACAGTCAAATATATCTGAAGCTTGACTTCAGAAGCTTACAACAGTAAAAATTATCTTTTGGCCTGTTGTGCTGCCTTTTTACTAAGCAGTCCAAGAAACAAGACACACTGCACTCTTTGCCATAGTTTTGCTTTTCTTTCTGAGTCAGATATTTATCGAAGTTTTGCAGAAGAGATACACTGAGTCAACTCTTCTTAAGGCAAATCCATTCATGTTCAAACAGCCTCTTGATGCCGGCATTCCTTGGTGTTATCATAGCAAAAATGTCTTGGAACTAGCATGTAGCAGGAAGAAGGCATGACAGCATCTTGGCTTTCTTGGAAGTTTGCATAGATTTAGCATGCCATCTAAAACTGACAAGGCTCTATTGATACGTAGTGGAGAATATCGAGTCCACAGCTTCGATGATCAATCATTTCAATGTGAATCACAAGACTCCTGCACTTCCCTTTGCCAACAGCATGGCCTATCAGTGGTGTCAACGGAGGTTTACCAAGGGATTTCTTACAGGTCGGCGGCAGTTATTTAAAAAGGGAGCTTTGAGAGGGTAAGTCCATTGTACGTGGCCTATCAGCAGCATCAACAGAGTTTTACCAAGAGGCAGTTCTCACAACTCAGCAGTAGTTATTTAAAAAGGGAGCTTCAAGAGTGTTTGTCCATTGTGCATGAGCTATCAGCGGCTATAACCTGAGCACCAATCATGAGTAAGATAGCAAGTAAGGTTCAGGCATAAAAGGGAGACACTGCCTAATGGAGCGGTCATCGATGGAGTGATCTGAGGCAGAGTGGTAGGGCTTTGGCTCATTTGGGCTTCAGTGATAACGGGTTGAGGTGAGGTAAGGTGAGGAATAGAAATAGGAAGTATGTGAGGCCGGTGTTCTGTACTGGGTGTCAGATGTGGGATGTCCGGGAGACTCCCAGACACTCCAGACGGCCACATCTGTGCCAGGTGCGTCGAGCTGCAGCTCCTTAGGGATTGTGTTAGGGAACTGGAGATGCAGCTCAATGACCTTCGTCTGGTCAGGGAGAGTGAGGAGTTGATAGAGAGGAGCTATAGGCAAGTAGTCACACCGAGGACTCGGGAGACAGATAAGTGGGTAAGGGTCAGGAGAGGGAAGGACAAGAGTCAGATACAAGAGAGTACTTATGTGGCTGACCCTTTAACAATAAGTACTCCGGTTTGAGTACTGTTGGGGAGGATGGGCCTCTGGCACAGAGTCTGGCCCTGTGGCTTTGAGGGTAGGGAAAGGAAGAGGATGGCAGCAGTGATAGGGAACTTTATAGAATCAGGTCATTCTGTGGATGCAGGAAATAAAACACAGATGGTAGTTTGCCTCCCAGGTGCCAGGGTCCGGGATGTTTCTGACTGCATCCACGATAACTTGAAGTGTTATGGTGAACACCCAGATGTTGGTATGAATGACATAGGTAGGAAAGGGGAGGAGGTCCTGAAAACAGACAAGAAGGAGTTAAGAAGGAAGTTGAGAAGCAGGACCTCAAAGGTAGCAATCTCGGAATTACTGCCTGTGCCACATGATAGTGCGCATAGGAATAAAGTGAGGTGGAGGACAAATGTGTGGCTGTGGGATTGAATTCAGATTTCTGGATCATTGGGACATTTGGGACAGGCATGACCTGTACAAAAAGGACGTGTTGCACTTGAGTCTGAGGGGGACCAATATCCTGGCAGGAAGGTTTGCCAAGACTATTGGGGAGAATTTAAACTAGAATTGCTGGGGGGGGGGGGGGGGGAGGACCGAACTGAAGAGACGGAGGAAGGGGTGGTTGGCTCACAAATAAAGAAAGCTTGGAGACAGAGCGAGAGGGAAGTTAGGCAGGTGATAGAGAAGGGATACGCTCAGACTGATGGTTTGAGATGTGTCTATTTTAACGCAAGAAGCACCATGAACAAAGTGGATAAGCCTAGAGTGTGAATCAGTACTTGGAGCTATGATGTGGTGGCCACTACAGAGACTTGGATGGCTCAGGGGCAGGAATGGTTACTTCGAGTGCCAGGCTTCAGATATTTCAGAAAGGAATGGGCGGGAGGCAAAGAGGTGGGGACGTGGCACTGCTGATCAGAGATAGTATCGCGGCTGCAGAAAAGGAGGAAGTCATGGAGGGATTGTCTACTGAGTCTCTGTGGGTAGAAGTTAGAGACAGGAAGCGGTCAATAACTCTACTGGGTGTTTTTTATAGACCCCCCAATAGTAACAGGGACATCGAGGAGCAGATAGGGAGACAGATTCTGGAAAGATGTAATGATAACAGGGTGGTTGTGGTGGGAGATTTTAATTTCCCAAATATTGATTGGCATCTCGCTAAAGTGAGCGGTTTATATGGGGTGGAGTTTGTTAGGTGTGTTCAGGAAGGTTCCGTGACACAATAGATAAGCCTACAAGAGGAGAGGCTGTACTTGATCTGGTATTGGGAAATGAACCTGGTCAGGTGTCAGATCTCTCAGTGGGAGAGCATTTTGGAGATAGTGGTCACATTTCCATCTCCTTTACCATAGCATTGGAGAGGGATAGGAAAAGACAAGTTAGGAAAGTGTTTAATTAGAGTACGGGGAAATATGAATCTCTCAGGTGGGAACTTGGAAGCATAAACTGGAAACAGGTGTTCTCAGGGAGATGTACAGAAGAAATGTGGCAAATGTTCAGTGGATATTCGCATGGAGTTCTGCATAGGTACATTCCAATGAGACAGGGAAAGGATGGTAGGGTACAGGGGCTGTGATATACAAAGGTTGTAATAAATATACTCAAGAAGAAAAGAAAAGCTTACAAAAGATTCAAAACACTAGGTAATGATAGAGATCTAGAAGATTATAAGGCTAGGAGGAAGGAGTTTAAGAATGAAATTAGGAGAGCCAGAAGGGGCCATGAGCAGGATTAAAGAAAACCCAAAGGCATTCTACAAGCATGTGAAGAGCAAGAGAGTAAGATGAGAGAGAGTAGGACCAATCAAGTGTGACAGTGGAAAAGTGTGTATGGAACCGGATGAGAGAGCAGAGGTACTTAGTGAATACTTTGCTTCAGTATTCACTACAGAAAAGGATCTTGGTGATTGTAGGGATGACTTACAGCAGACGAAAAGCTTGAGCATGTAGATATTAAGAAAGAGGATGTGCTGGAGCTTTTGGAAAGCATCAAGTTGGATAATTCTCTGGGACTGGACGAGATGTACCCCAAGCTACTGTGGGAGGCAAGGGAGAAGATTGCTGAGCCTCTGGCGATGATCTTCACATCATCAACAGGGACGGGAGAGGTTCCCGAGGATTGGAGGGTTGCAGATGTTGTTCCCTTATTCAAGAAAGGGAGTAGAGATAGCCCAGGAAATTATAGACAGTGGTTGGTAAGTTGGTGGAAATGATCCTGAGAGGCAGGATTTATGAACATTTAGAGAGGCATAATATGATTAGCAATAGTCAGCATGGCTTTATCAAAAGCAGGTCATGCCTTATGAGCCTGATTGTATTTTTTGAGGATGTGACTAAATACATTGATGAAGGAAGAGCAGATGTTGTAGATGTTGCGTTTATGGATTTCAGCAAGGCATTTGATAAGGTACCCCATGCAACAATTACTGAGAAAGTAAGGAGGCATGGGATCCAAGGGAAATTTGCTTGTGATCCAGAACTGGCTTGCTCACAGAGACAAAGAGTGGTTGTAGACGTCTCATATTCTGCATGACGGTCAGCAACCAGTGGTGTGCCTCAGCAATCTGTTCTGGGACCCTTCTCTTCATCATTTTTATAAATGACCTGGATGAGGAAGTGGAGTAATGGGTTAGAAAATTTGTTGAATACACAAAGGTTGGGGATGTTGTAGATAGTGTGGAGGGCTGTCAGAGGTTACAGCAGAACATCGATAGGATGCAGAACTGAGCTGAGAAGTGGCAGATGGAGTTCAACCCAGATGAGTGTGAGATGGTTCATTTTGGTAGGTCAAATATACTATTAATGGTAAGACTCTTGGCAGTGTGGAGGATCAGAGGGATCTTGGGGTGTGAGTCCATAGGTTGCCTCTATGGATAAGAAGGCATATGGTGCATTGGCCTTCATCAACTGTGGAATTAAGAGCCAAGAGGTAATGTTATAGCTTTATAGGACCCTGGTCAGACCCCACTTGGAGTACTGTGCTCAGGTCTGGTCACCTCTCTACAGGAAGGATGTGGAAACCATAGAAAGAGTGCAAAGGAGATTTACAAGGATGTTGCCTTGATTGGGGAGCATGTCTTATGAGAATAGGTTGAGTAAACTTGGCCTTCTCTTCTTGGAGCAGCGGAGGATGAGAGGTGACCAGATAGAGGTGTATAAGATGATGACAGGCATTGATCATGTGGATAGTCAGAGGCTTTTTCCCAGGGCTGAAATGGCTAGCACAAGAGGGCAGTTTTAAAGTGCTTGGAAGTAGGTACAGAGGAGATGTCAGGGGTAAGTTTTTTTTAGGCAGAGAGTGGTGAGTGCGTGGAATGGGCTGCCGGCGACTGTGTTGGAGCAGATACAGTAGGGTATTTTAAGAGACTCCTGGATAGGTACATGGACTTAGAAAAATAGAGGGTTATGGATAACCCTAGGTAATTTCTAAAGTACATGTTTGGCACAGCATTGTGGGCCAAAGGGCTTGTATTGTGCTGTAGGTTTTCTATGTTTCTAACAGCCAGTGAGAGGGACAGAAAGACCAAACGTTAATTGGCTAGTTTGCCCCCATATTCCATCTTTTCACTTCTTATAGCTTTTTTAGCTGCCTTTTGTTGGATTTTAAAAGCTCCCTAAGTTTTGTTACCTTATATGCCCTTTCCTTGGCCTTTATGCAGTGCTTCACTTTCCTTTCAACCACATTTGTCTACCCCTCCCATTTGAGAACTACTTCTAATGGGGCACATATCTATTCTGCACCTTGTGAACTATTCCCAGAATCTCCAGTCATCTCTGCTCTGCAGTCATCCCCGCCAGAATCCTCCTCCAATCCACCTGGGCAAGCTCCTCTCTCATGCCTCTGTCATTCCCTTTATCCCATTGTGATACTGATACATGTGACTTGTGTCTCTCTCTTTCAAACAGAAGTACGAATTCAATCATATTATGATCACTGCCTCCTAAGGATTCCTTTGTGTTAAGAGCGTAAGATTTAGGAGCAGAAGTAGGCCATTCAGCCGATTGAGTCTGCTCCACCATTCAATCACGTGCTGATCCACTCCATCCATTCATCCCCACTCCCCTGCTTTCACCCCATACCCTTTGATGCCCTGGCTAATCAACAACCTATCTATCTCTGCCTTAAATACACCCAATGACTTGGCCTCCACAGACACTTGTGGCAATAAATTCCACCCTCTACTAAAGTAATTTTTCCTCATCTCAGTTCTGAAAGGACGTCCTTCAAACCTAAGTCGTGCCCTCTTGTCCTATACTCCCCTACCATGGAAAATAACTTTGCCATGTCTAATCTGTTCAGGCCTTTTAACATCTGGAATGTTTCTATAAGATCCCCCTGCATTCTCCTAAACTCCAGGGAACACAGCCCAAGAGCTGCCAGACGTTCCTCATACAGTAACCCTTTCATTCCTGGAATCATTCTCATGAATCTTCTCTGAACCCTCTCCAATGTCAGTATATCCTTTCTAAAATAAGGAGCCCAAAACTGCACACAATACTCCAGCTGTGGTCTCACGAGTGCCTTATAGAGCCTCAACATCACATCCCTGCTCTTATATTCTATACTTCTAGAAATGAATGCCAACATTGCATTCGTCCTCTTCATATTGACTCCTGTAGGTTAACCTTTAGGGTATCTTGCACAAGGACACCCAAGTCTCCTTGCATCTCTGCATTTTGAATTCTGTCTCCATCTAAATAATGGTCTGCCTGTTTATTTCTTCCACCAAAGTGCATGACCATACAGTTTCCAACATTGTATTTCATTTGCCACTTCTTTGCCCATTTCCCTAAACTATCTAAGTCTCTCTGCAGGCTCTCTGTTTCCTCAGCACTACCCGCTCCTCCACCTATCTTTGTATCATCCACAAATTTAGCCACAAATCCCTAAATACCGTAGTCCAAATCATTGACATACATTGTAAAAAGTAACGGTCCCAACACCAGCCCCTGTGAATCTCCACTGGGAACCAGCAGCCAGCCAGAATAGGATCCCTTTATTCACACTATTTTCTACAGACCAGCCAATGCTCCACCCATGCAAGTAAATTCCCTGTAATTCCATGGGGTCTTATCGTGCTAAGCAGTCTCGTGTGGCACCTTGTCAAAGGCCTACTGAATCTACATCTACTGCATGTAGAAAGACATTTTTGCCATAGAGGGAGTACAGAGAAGGTTCACCAGATTGATTCCTGGGATGGCAGGACTTTCATATGAAGAAAGACTATCGATTAGGCTTATACTCACTGGAATTTAGAAGATTGAAGGGGGAACTTATTGAAACGTATAAAATTCTAAAGGGATTGGACAATTTAGATGCAGGAAGATTGTTTCCGATGTTGGGGAAGTCCAGAATGAGGGGTCACAGTTTAAGGATAAAGGGGAAGCCTTTTAGGACTGAGATGAGCAAAAACTTCTTCACACAGAGAGTGGTGAATCTGTGGAATTCTCTGCCACAGGAAACAGTTGAGGCCGGTTCATTGGCTATATTTAAGAGGAAGTTAGATATGGCCCTTGTGGCTAAAGGGATCAGGGGGTATGGAGAGAAAGCAGGTACAGGGTTCTGAGTTGGATGATCAGCCATGATCATACTGAATGGCGGTGCAGGTTCGAAGGGCTGAATGGCCTACTCCTGCACCTATTTTCTATGTTTCTATGTTTCTATGCATCTCCACATCTACTGCATCTCCTTTGTCTAACCTGCTAGTAATTTCCTCAAAGAATTGCAGTAGGTTTGTCAGGCAGGATCTTCCTTTCAGGAAACCATGCTGGCTTTGGCCTACCTTGTCATTTGCCTCCAGGTATGCCATAATCTCATCCCTAGCAATCGATTCCAACAACTTCCCAACCACTGATGTCAGGCTAACAGGTCTACAGTTTTGTTTCTACTGCCTCCCACCCTTTTGAAATAGCACAGTAACATTTGCAACTTTCCAATCATCCAGTACAATGCCAGAATCGATCAATTCTTGAAAGATCATCATTAATGCCTCCGTAATCTCTACAGCTACTTCCTTCAGAACCCGAGGGTGCATTCCATCAGGTCCAGGAGTTTTATCCACCCTCAGACCATTAAGCTTCCTGAGCACCTTCTTAGTCGTAATTTTCACTGCACAATCTGTTACATATTAAACTGTGGACGAACCCAAGTACAGAACACGGGCATGGAGGCAGAGTCTAATGTTACTAATGTAGCGAGCGTGGAGTCGGTATCCAGGAGCGATGCTTGACCTAGAACTGGTAGTCCTAAGAACCTTGAAACAAGGTCACTCTCACCAGAGTCGACCAACAAACTGGCAGCTCCTTGTTGTGTCACAGAGTTTTTATACTGCATTTGCTGATGGAAAGCAGGTGTTTGTTGTTAGTGGAACCTGGGAATGATTGGGAACTAAACGAGGTGATTGAGGCCCAATTCCTGAGGTAAATAGCCAGGTGGGTGATTGCGAGAAGGGACCATGACAGTACCCCTCCCTCAACGGAATCCTCCAGGCCTGTCTGGATGGTCCCAATGAAAGTCCTGGATGAGGGAAGGGTCTCGGATGAAGGAGCGGGGGACACAGGAACGCTCTTCTGGACCATACCCTTTCCAGTCTACCAGGTATTGGAGACCCCTGCCCCTATGGCGCACATCCAGTAGTCTTCGGATGGTGTATACTGGATGGTTGTTGATGATACGGGCAGGTGGGGGAGTCTCAGCTGGGGGACACAAGGGACTGACGGAGACTGGCTTTAACTGGGAAACATAAAAAGTCAGGTAGATGTGCGTGGATCTTGGCAATTTTAGGCGGACCGCAGCGGGATTGATAACACTTTCGACCTTGATGATCCCAGGAAGCGAGGGGCGAGTTTCCTATGCTCATTCTTCAGCGGGATGTCCCTGGATGAAAGCCACACCTTCTGCCCCAGTTGGTATTCAGGTGCCGGAGTCCGGTGTCGGTCGTCCATCTTCTTGTTGCGTTTTGCTGATCCGAGTAGGAACGTGCATGTCTCCTCCCACACCTTGAGGCATCAATCGATATGGTCCTGAATCGTTGGTACTGCGATCTCCTCTTCCTGTGCGGGGAACAGCGGGTGTTTGTACCCCAGGGAACACTTGAATGGAGACCTTCCAATGGCCAAGCTCACTAGAGAGTTGTGGGCGTACTCAACCCATGGGAGGTGGTTGCTCCAGGTCGACGGGTTGTTTGCCGTTACACAATGTAGCGTCGTCTCCGGGTCTTGGTTGACCCGTTCCGTCTGCCCGTTCGTCTGGGGGTGGAAGCCGGATGACAGGCTGACCAACGCACCTAAGGCTTGACAGAAGGCCTTCCATTCCTGTGAGATGAACTGGGGACCTTGATCGGAGATGATGTCTGCAGAAATTCCGTGGAGGTGGAAGACGTGGCAGATGAGAAGATCTGCGGTTTCTTGAGAGGAAGGGAGTTTAGGGAGGGCTACGAAGTGCACCGCCTTGGAGAACTGGTCTACCATGGTGAGTACGGTGGTGTTCCCATGTGAAGGGGGTAGACCGGGGTGACCGGTGACGAAGTCCAGGGCGATGTGTGACCACGGACGACCAGGGACAGGTAGAGGATGAAATAAAATCGCAGGTGGCTGATGAGAGGCTTTTCCCCGGGCACAGATGGAACATGCCAAGACATAGGAACAGGTATCCACCTCCATGGACGGCCACCAAAAGTGCTTTTCCCAGGAGCGCTAGGGTCCAATCACTCCCAGGATGGCAAGCAAACCAAGACATGTGCCCCTATTGAAGAACCTGGGACCTGACAAAAACAGGCACATATAGGCAATCACCGGGTCCATTGCTGGGATTGGGGTCATCCCGTTGGGCTTCTTTTACTTTCGATTCAGTCTCCCAAGTTAGGGTGGCAACCATGCAGGATGGTGGGTGGATAGTCCCTGGGCTGGAAGTGTCCTCCTTGGAGTCATATTGGCGGGAGAGCGCGTCTGGCTTCCCATTCTTGGACCCTGGACAGCATGTAAGGGAAAACTTGAACCGTCCGAAAAATAATGCCCAACGCTTGGCCCAGGTTTTTATGATCAGTCCATACCACAAATGGTTGTTCTGCCCCCTCCAACCAGTGCCTCCATTCTTCCAATGCTAGTTTGACCACCAGAAGTTCCCGATTCCCCACATCGTAATTCTGCTTGACTGGGGACAGTCGGCGAGAATAGAAGGTGCAGGGGTGCAGCTTTTCATCTGAACTTGATCGTTGGGCCAGGACTGCTCCTATCCCAGAGTCGTCCACCTCGACAATGAATTGACGGGCTGGGTCCGGATGGACCAGGATGGGAGCGGTGGTGAACCGCCTCCTCAGGTTGGTGAACGCCGAGTCAGCTTCAGAGTCCCAACAGAAGGGGGTAGTAGGCGAGGTAAACCAGTTAAGGGGAGCCGCCACTTGACTGTAGTCCCTGCTCAATCGACGGTAGAAATCTACAAACCCTAGGAATCATTGAATTTGTTTGCGGGTCGTGGGTCTAGGCCATTCTTCCACTGCCCGGATCTTTTCGGGGTCTGCTCTCACCTGCCGGCTCCTGATGATATAACCTAGGAAGCTGACTGAAGGAACGTGGAACTCACATTTCTCCACCTTCACAAGTAATTGGTTTTCCCACAGTCTCTGGAAGATTTGACGGACATGGTGAATGTGTTTTTGGAGGGTGCTAGAAAATATCAGGATATCATCGAGGTAAATGAACACGAACCGATTAATAAAGTCCCTCAGTACTTCATTAATGAGGGCTTGGAAAATGGCGGGAGCATTGGTGAGGCCAAACGGCATGACCAAATATTGGAAGTGGCCCAGAGGTGTATTAAAGACCGTCTTCCACTCATCCCCCTCCCTCACCCTGACTAGGTGGTATGCGTTCCAAAGGTCCAGCTTTGAGAAAATGGTGGCTCCATACAGTGGTTCAAAAGCCAAACTAATGAGGGGTAAAGGGTACTTGTTCTTAACTGTTATACTGTTTAGGCCTCTCATTTGGAATATATCTGTCTTGCACTTCTCTCATTTTTCACAGAAACTCCAGCCATTGCTGCTCTGCTGTCCTTCCTGCAAATGTCCCTTTTCGTTCAACCTTGGCCAGTTCCCCTCTCATGCCATTGTAATTTCCTTTATTCTGCTGAAATACCGACACATTAGATTTTATTTTTCCCCTCTCAAATTTCAAAGTGAACTTGATCATATTATGATCACTGTTCCCTAAGGGTTCCTTAACCTTAAGCTCTTTTATCACCTCCAGATCATTGCACAACACCCAATCGAACACAGCCGATCCCCTAGTGGGCTCAACAACGAGCTGTTCTAAAAAGCCATCCCTTAGACATTCTACAAATTCTCTCTCTTGAGGTCCAGTATTGACCTGGTTTTTCCAATCCACTTTCATGTTAAATTCTCTAACAATTATCATGACATTACCTTTCTGACATGCCTTTTCTATCTTCTATTGTAATTTGTAATTTGCATCCCAGCTGCTGTTTGGAGGCCTGTATACAACTTAATTAGGGTCCTTTTACCCTTGTCATTTCTTAACTCAACCCATAGAGACTCTACACCTTTTAATCCTATGTTATCTCTTTCCAATGATTTAATATTATTTCTTATACACAAGGTCACACCACCCCCTCTGCCAACTAACCTATCTTTCCAATTCACCATATATCCTTGGACGTTCAACTCCCATCCTTTAGCCAAGTTTTAGAGCTGGCCACAACGTCATACTTGCCAATCTGTAGCTGAATTTCAAGATCGTCCATTTTATCCCTAATGCTACGTGCATTCAAATACAGTCCAGTATTTGTTGCTTTCTGTTTTAACTGCACCATGTCTCTATTGCCCTATAACTCATGCCTTTGGTTTTGACTGAGCATCACCTCCTGCCTGTTCTTTCTATAATCTCTGTTGCACACTACTTTTGATTTATTTCTGCTCCCCTTCCTCAGCCATATCACTCCGGTTCCCAACCCCCTGCCAAATCAGTTTAAACCCTCCCTAGCAGCTCTATTAAATGTGCCCTCTAGGATATTGGACCCCTTTGGGTTCAGGTGTACCCGTCCTTTTTGTACAGGGCATACCTCCCACAGAAGAGGCCCCAATGATCCAGGAATCTGAATCCCTGCCCCCTACACCAGTCTCTCAGCCACACATTAATATGCCTGATCATGCTATTCTTGCACTCACTAGCACATAGCACAAGCAGCAATCCTAAGATTATTACCCTAGACATCCTGCTTTTCAGCTTCCTACCTAACTCCCTGAATTCTCTCTTCAGGACCTCCTCCCTTTTTCTACCTATGTCATTGGTACCGACATGTACCAAGACTTCCGGCTGGTCACCCTCTCCCTTCAGAATATTCTGCACCTGATCCAAGACATGCTGCACCCTGGCACCCACACCACGCGGGTATCTTTACCAGGCTGACAGAACCTCCTGTCTATTCCCCTCACTGTGGAATCCCCTATGACTACGGCATTTCTCATCTTCCTCTTTCCCTTCTGCACCACGGAACCAGGCTCTGTGCCAGAGGCCCGATTGCCATGGTTATCCTCCTCAACCATGTTCAAAACTTTAAGCTACCTAATAAGATCTGTGTTATTACACAACATCCAATCTAAGATAGCCTCTCCTGAGTAAGCTCAAGCACCAGCTACTCTAAAAAGCTATCTCGTAGGCATTCAACAAATTCCCTCTCTTGCGATCCAACACCAATCTGATTTTCCCAATCCCCTTGCATATTGAAGTCCCCCATTACAATTGTGACATTACCCTTATTACATGCCTTTTCCAGATTCCTTTGCAATCTCAATCCCAAATTTTGACTACTATTTGGAGACCAAAATATGATTCCCATAATGCTTTTTTTAACCTTGCAATTTCTTAACTCCACGGTCATAGATTCAATGTTCTCTGATCCTATGTCACCTCTTTCTAGAGATGTAATTCCATCTCTTACCAACAGAGCCACACCACCGCCTATTCCTTCCTGTATGTCCTTTAGATACAAAGTATATCCTTCGATGTTAAGCATCCAACTATGGCCTTCTTTCAGCCATAACTCAGAGATGCCCACAACATGATAGCAACCAATCTCTAATTGCACCACGTTTGTCCACCTTATTTCAAATGCTACATGCATTTAAATACAGCACCTTCAGTCTTGCATTCTTCACCCTTTTTGAATTTTGCCTCTGTGGTACAATTGAACTCTTTGCACTGTCTGCATTTGTAGCCAATCATTGGTTTGTCCTTCCTTACATTCATGTTACACAGATCATCTACTTGTAATCCTGCTGGCTCATCCTCAGTTCTATCATACTGGCACCCAGTCCCCTGCCATATTAGTTTAAAGCATTCCCAACTGCTCTAGTAAACTTGCCCACGAGAATATTGGTCACCCTCGATTCAAGTGCAACCCATCCCTTTTTTACAGGTCACACTTGCCCCAGAAGAGGTCCCAGTTATCCAGAAATCTGAATCCCTTCCCCTGATCCAATTCTTCATCCACACATTTATCTGCCACCTCATTCTATTCTTATCGTCACTGTCACATGGCACAGGTAGCAATCCTGAAATTGCTATCCTTGAGGTCCTGCTTCTTCTTCCTTCCTCACTCCCTGTATACTGTTTTTAGGACTTCCTCCCTTTTTCTGTCTATGTCATTGGTACCAATTTGTACCATAACATCTGGCTGCTCACCGTCCCTTTTTAGGATATTGTGGACACGTTCAGAAACATTGCAGATCCTATCACCTGGGGGTAAACTACCATCCGTGTTTGTTTTCTGCATCCATAGAATCACCTATCTGTCCCCCTAACTATATAGTCACCTATCACTGCTGCCATCCTCTTCAGTTCCCTACCCTTCTGAGCCACAGGGCCAGACTCAGTGCCAGGGGCACGGCCGCTGTTACTTCCACCCAGATAGGTGGTCCCGGCCCACAACAGTACTCAAAATGGAGTACATATTGTTAAGGGGGTGGCCACATGTGTGTTTTCCACTATCTCCCTTCCTTCTCCTGGCAGTTACCCCCTTATCTGTCTCTGGTAGACTTGGGGTGACCACCTCCCTGTAGCCTCTGTCTATCACCTCCTCACAAACTTCCTTTCCCTATCAAGCCTTGATGTCCCTCTCATAACCTCAATCTTTTAACAAGCTTGTCCTCGCCTGTTCCATTAATTTTTTTGAAGAGGCTTGGTCACAATTATTGATTGATTACATGCTGAGATGTTTTATTGCACTGAAGTATCGACACAATGTGTTATTGGTTCATACACTGTGGGTGGTACGATGCTTCAGCTAATGGAGCAGCTGCTTCTGAACTCTAACAACCTGGGCTCATTTCAGACTTCTGGTGCTGTCTGCGAGGAGTTTGCTCGTTCTCTCTGTGATGGCATGCATGTCCGTCTGGTTGCTCCAGTTTCCTCCCACATCCCAAAGAAGCATGCATTGGTAGGTTAATTTGCAGCTGTAAGTTGGTCCTCACAGGCAAGTGGGGTCAGGCTGGAGCTGAGAAACTAGACAGAGAATAAAATTGTATTGGTGTAGGATTTGGTCTAAAGGTGCTTGATGGACAGCTCGAATCAGTGGGTTGATGAATCTGCTTCTGGGCTGGATGACTGTATGACTCTGCAAAGAGCAGACAATATTAAGGCGTGTGTTGATTGTTGAAGTCCTGCCCAGGAATGTAAAGCTTCCAGAGTTAAGACTCACTTCACTTGACACTTTGGCACTGAGTTGAGAGAGTGATGCATTGTATGTGATGCTATATTTTAGATGTAACTTTAAACCAAAGTTCTAATTGTTACATAAATGATTCCATGACACCATTTCCCATAAGAGCAGGGAAGTTATCTTCTGATGTGATAGATATTCACTGTCCAGGACTAGGAGGTCTATCATTCTTTACCAAGCTCAGCTTTCTAAACACCAGCAGCTGGCACTTCTGAAGATCAAAGGATTGTTTTTTAAGTAGGTTAAACTTCCAACCAATATTATTTTTTTCAACTTTTCTTGTTGGAAATAGAAGAAAACCTTCAATTCTTAATGTAAATAGCAAGCAATTATCAATTTGAAGTTAAAAAGACAGCTTTGCAAACAATCACTGTCTGTAGAGCAGACTTGTTGGCATATAGCATTGGGCCAACTGCTACAAGTTACAGTGCAACACAATGGATATTTTAATTGGGCTTGTTTGGAACCAGACAATGCTGGATAATTTATTTCATTCAAGGAAGCTTGCAGACCAGATTGATACTATCATTTAGTACATCAAGTAGCTAATCTGTTAATGGCTGGAAGGTTCGTGTGCTTAGAGAGTCAGCTTCACTCCAGAGCATTAATTGTGGGCATCTGGGATCTCTATCTCCAGAAGTTTTTAGACAACGTTTGTTAAAAGATACCTGAAAAGAAATCATATGTGTGTGAAGTTACCCAAGTGACAAGGAAAGAGTATAAATGTAACTCACAGTATAAGTGCATTCCAGACTTGTTGGGGATGGTCCAGGAACATCAAACATGGGGATGATCTGGAACCTGTTCTTCTGCTTTCTATTTTGAGGACAGACAACTCATTCACCTGCAGCGTGCCGGTAAGTCTCTCTAGCTTACAGGAACTGTACATGCATTTTGGAAATCCAGTGTGTTTTAGAAATGGTCTGTAATGTTGTTTGTACTTAAATAAGTATCACTAAAGATAAAAGAGCTATGTTAGCTGAAAGTGTCTCCTCCTTGGTAGGGAGGGAGGGACCCTTTACTCAAATAGTGAGTGTTAGCAGCTAAATTCACCAAAAAGATTATCACATTGCCAATCGGGAACTCACCCCACATTCACCAGTGACTACAAAGGCACTTTGACACAGGATATGAAAGGCACGATGTGCAAAAAAAATCACATTTCAATTCTTTGTTTTTATTTCTCTGCATTCAGTAATCTGAGATATCAATTTGAAAGGGAAGGCTTGAAAGAAAAAACATTGAATCTTCCAAGGTATTAGAGGTTTTTGACACTGGATCCATTTCTGTTGTTGATAATTCTGAAATAGATCTTTTCTCCACTGA
The DNA here is from genome assembly GCF_048418815.1 of Hemitrygon akajei. Taxonomy (NCBI): domain Eukaryota; kingdom Metazoa; phylum Chordata; class Chondrichthyes; order Myliobatiformes; family Dasyatidae; genus Hemitrygon; species Hemitrygon akajei. The sequence continues at coordinate 70,796,573 of NC_133135.1, read as the reverse complement.
TGTTGAATGTATTGAGGTGATTCAGCCAGCCACCTACCCTCAGTGATGCCATTACACCAGGCAGGTATTTAATGTAATTTAACCCTGGATATCTTCCCAAGCTTTCGCCCAGACCATTGACATTAGATCCTTAAAATAACCACCATCACTGAGAACAAAGGCAGAAAAAAACACCCAGGCTAGTACAGGTTGTGAGCTGTCAATCAAGTCACACTGACTGAATGACATCATTCATTCTGACTTATTTTTCTGCTGCACTATTTATCACTCAGTAACGATTAAGTTAATTTCCTTCCAAGCCAGGGGCATTGTCATGGTACCAGCTGACCAAACTTGCAGCTGTTTAAAATAAATGTTTATCCCTCTCTGAACTACTACTGGTTGGAACTACAAGCCCCTACAAAGGATGGCAAGGTCTGCTGAGAGGATCTCAGTCTCTCTTCCACCCACTGCAGATATTTATCAAAAGCGTTACGTGCACAGGGTCCTTAGCATTGTCAGTGATCCCTCCCATCCTTTCAGCAATCTCTTGTAGCTGCTACTATCAGGCAGGAGATTCCGTAGCATTAGGACGTACTGCAAGAAGGGAAACAGCTTCTTCCCCCAGGCCGTAAGACTACTGAATCCCTGCCACCACCCAGGTCTCATCATGTATGAAGAGCTGGTAGTATTATACTGTTCACATTTTAACATGTATTGTATATGCACCTTATTAATTTTTAATTTATTTTGTGGTAATATTACATTCTGTTATGTGTGTGAGTTATATATACTGTCTTGTGCACCTTGGTCTGGAGGAACGTTGTTTCATCTGGTGGTATACATGTGTACGGTTGAATAATGACAAACTGAACTTGAATTTGATCTGAAAACTTCATACAATATTCATTTATAAGCAGAGGTTTTTTTTCCCACTTTGATCAACAAAGGTGATTAAAGTCATTCAGTACCTTCATCTCTCGGTCCCTTGATCTCAGCTGATGCTAAGGAAATGTTTCTTTTGTTTGGAGTCAAGTGACCTGGTGCATAGTGTTGGGACAGAGGAGCTGCCGCTGAGGACTGAGGTGAGGAAATACCTCATTCTTCATACAGCAGTAAATCCTTGCAGCAGACAGCTTTAGCTGCCCGGCTATATGAGACTGATAGAGTCTTAAATGTCGAGCAAAGCATTGGTTTGCATGGGAAAGGGGCTGACAAAGTGATGGTGTGGAGGTGCTGCAGCAGAAGCTGAGATTTCAACCGTGAAGCACAATTGGCTCAAGTCCTGACATGAGGGAAATACTCATGTTCCTACTAGAATGAATTGTCTCCAGACCAAACAAAATTTGGACTTACATGATACCAAACTCCTTGACATAGTTTAAAATCAATAGCAGCAGTATGCCAGAAGCACCAATGTTTCCATTGGATTTCTGCAGGTTTCTATCCCAGTCTACTCCAAAAGGTCCTAAGGAAGACCTTGCCCTCAGGGGAACTGTTAGCTGGACTCCCCTTGCCCTGGGCCCGGTAACTCAGCATCCACATTTTCTGAGCTGGTGTCTGTGTGCAACACAACAGATAGAGTTTGTGGTTTGCTTTCCTGTCCACTGAGCCACTGGAATCAGGGCAACTAGAAGATCTTGGCAATTGGAGAGGTGAAAGATAGCTGGATATAATAATGGTGATGGGAGGGAGGGAAACAAGTAAGAACTGCCATCATACATCCCCTGCAACCTATGGATCAGACAAGAGTGTGGGATGAGTTAAAAGTGAGATATGAGGAGGAGGATATAGGAGTTTGTTGTCTTCAGGGGCTTTAAAGTGCAGCTTGATAATGACTTCTGCAACAACCTTTCCATCAGTGCAGATCACCCAATCCTCCACGGTCAGGCCTGCTGCCTTTCACTGCTGACACTGATTTTTGCATCACTTGGTGAGACACAGAGATGGAGAGAGAGGAATGGGGAGGAACATCTGCCTGGGTGTGCTGGTTCAGTTCCCTTGTGGAGGGAAATTGTGAGGGCACAGGAAATATGCAAAATGCTGGTAGAGTATTTGAATGATGGGCGAAGTTTGGAGTACAGGAGCAAAAATACCTTGCAGGGCCTTGGTGAGACCAAAGTGCTGTTTGCAGCTCTGGTCCCTTTGACAAAAGAAGAACATAGATGCCACAAAGGAGTTCAGAAAAGTTCACAAGACTGATTCCTGAGATGGAGGGTTTGCCATCTGAGCAAAGGTTAAATAAACTACATTTGTACTCACTAGAGTTTAGAGGAATAAGAGAGTATCTTTTGAAATTTACAAAATTCTTCAGCAAGCAGATGTGGAGAGGATGATTCTCCTAGCTCAGGAGTGTAGAGGAAGTCGTGACAGGATAGGAGCTTTAATACTAAAGTGAGGAGAAATTTCTTCCCGCAGAAGATGGTGAACAGTGGAATTCTCTTCTACAGAGGCCTGTAGAGACCCAACTGCCAAACATACTTATGGAGGTAAATAGATTTCTAATCACAAGAGCTATCAAATGTTACGGAGCTAGAATAGGAAGAATTTAATTAGATGATCAGCCACAATTAAATTGAGAATACAGGACACCGAATGTTAGTGTAGGTTTGGACTAACTGAATGGCCCATTTCTACTTCAACTTCTCTTTGCTTCTAAGGAAATCCTGATCCCAATTGAAGAAGATTGATAGTAGGTGAATGAGAGAAGGGAGATTAGCTGAGGAAGCAACAGTTTAACAATGGAATTGGATAACACATTCATTGTCTTAACAATGTGAATGTATTAGTAAGCTTGCAGCCACCTCCAGTGGGGCTGGTGGAGTTTCCAGCCTCCTTTGGGAAAGGCACATCCTGGAAATTTACCTACCAGAGTCTCCGGAGTCGCCATATCTGATCATCTGCATCCCATCCCTTGTCAGCTCTATTCATATATTGGCACATGCCGCTGGCTCCTGTTCAATGGTTTCCACCACCACTGCAACCACACAGCCCTTCCCTCTTACCATGGCAAGGCTGACTGCAACCACACAAGCTTGAACTGTCGCAGGCCACACACAAATAAAGTTCTCATGGTTACATGCTAGAGTTGCTGCTAGCTAATCCTGAAATGGTATTAATGAGGTCACACCAGAAATTTTACTTGCACCTTCAGAAGTTTCTCTTGTACTGTCATCCAAGTTTTCCAGCACCACCCAGTCAATCCCCACTTAAGTCAATTTCAATTTTTGAGCAAAGTTTTTGTTTGTTTCTTGTAAATAACATTGGAGGGGGAGGAAAAATCTGTTCAAATAACACTGAGAATTAATCTGTTGTTTCTCAGCTGGCACATGAGGTTGGTATGCCACAGGGAGGTTCACATTGGTAGACCAAGAGTGGAAACAGGGCATAGGAAGTGGGAAACGTGACGTGTTTTCTGTCATTGTCGGAAATAATCTTGCCTTGCTCAAGAGAGGGAACACATTAAACATCCGCTCAGGATGATGCATGGTGCACAAACTCTGAGTGATGTCTGAACTCACTGCCCACAAGACCACATGATTCCAGAGTGCCTCTGTCTGATAGCTGCAATGGCACAAGTTGGCTTTTATGTCCAGTAAGCCAGTGCATGGAGGATGTTTGCCCACTTTAAGTCAGGCCTGAACCATCATCTAAATGTTTGCTCTAAAGAGAGCTGTCTGAGGCAAAAAGACATCTCCGTTACTCTTTTTGTATTACAACTCTGACATCTTCTTTACTCCCTACACAGTTTTATTTTAGTTTTAATTTTAAAGTCCATAAATGTCTCAGTTTGTTCAGTTTTCAACATTTTATGATAAAGGCCTTGGGTTTCCTGATTTCAATAGTGCCTGTGTGTACTCAGTTAATAAAGCATTAAGGAGATATTTAGATTTGCCGTTTGGTACGTGCTGCTACACAGCTACTAGGATTACTTGATGTATAAAGCAGATTTTTGTGCAGAACTTGACTCAAAGTCAACACAGCAGTTGGACTTTTTCCCCTAAGAGGTAACTTGAGCTGAGTTTGCCAACCCTCCTGATGAACTTGACCATGGTGCTCCAGTACAGACTACTCCAGGGCAAAGTGATTTGTCTGTGTTTTTTAACACAATAACAGATCAGGATACTGCAGCAAAAAGAACAGGCAAGACTGAAAAGGAGCCAGTTTGCAGAGAGCAGGAACCTGCCTGTTCAACAAGAATAAACATAACCCTTGTCCTTGAGAAATTTACCTCAGTTGTGCAAAGCCTAGTCCAGATTTGTTATTTGCACAGTCGGGGAAGACATTCAACAGCTGTATTTGTCTTGGCTTCAGGTTCCTGTATTAAGTGGTGAAGCTCCGAACTGTGGCTACGTAATTCTGTTCGAACTTCATGCACTCAGAAGTCAGCATTGATGGGGCATTGTCAATTTATGTCACACTAAAGCAAAAGCCAGGCTACTTCTGAATCTCTCTGGCCCTTCTCCTTGTAACCACCCTTTTTGCAAAGTACCTCCTCCCTGCTTGATCTTTTGCCAGACTTGCATCTCGAAGGAGGTCTTCTCACAATTGCATGAATTACTTTTTCGTTTTGAATGGAGAGCCAGTGGACAAATATCTTCATTTGTTCTGGGAGTTATGAGTAAGTGGGGAAAATGAAATGGGATTTGTATTGGATAAGTATAAATGGGTGTTTGATGGTCAGGGCCGAGCTAATGGGCCAAAGGGTCTTTTTCTGTTCTGAATGACTCCACTACTCTTCAACTCTTTCACAGCCAGAAGGACAAAGGAGGTAGAACTTCCTTTATTTGGAGACTCTGATAATTTCTAAGGGAGAGAATTGGCCCTCAGCCCTGAGTGTTTCAGAATGTGTTTCCATTCAAACATCAGAACTTCAGAGTGAATTAAACACTGATGACTTGAACTGAATTGTACAAGTTACTCATTGTTCCTGAACATTGTATTTTCTGAGCAAATAGAAAGCTTGTTTGTGACACTGGAATTACAACTCATTGTGTAAATTATACATCAGAAACATAGAGGTTTAGGATGAGAGCATGAAGACATTTTTGTTTTGTTTAAAGGGTTGTCTCCAAGCAACAGCTCTGCAGAAGTCAGGATTTTGAAATAATTATTGTTTACAGTCTTGTGCTGGTCAGACCATACCATTTGGCCCCATCACAGATGTGTTTGTCTTTGCAACAGATGACTAAAAAATCATTTATTGTTGAGAGACATGCATCAAAAAGCCAAGGATTTTTCAGGCTTTTAACGAAGGAAACTTAATCACTGCGAGGAAACCAAATTGATCGGATTGGCAGGGGAGAATCCCCAAAGCCTACAGCATAGTGAACCTGACTAAGGCCCTGGTTAAAAGGGTCTGTAAATATCACACACCAAGACAAGTCTTGGAAAATCATTTATTTTTAAAATAACATTTTTTAATTAACCAGTGTCAACAATTTAAATTTGTCTTGGATTTATACCATCATTCAGTGTGCAGTGGTGTGGTTCGAATGCAAGGAAACATACTTTTCCTCTTAACATTTGCATTTTGGTGAGTTAAGCCAGCGTAGTAAGTGGTAAACCCTGATGAGTTGTAGGACGGACAGAGAGACTGAGGGGAACAGCTAAATAGTTCCCTGGAAGTGGCAACACATGTAGACAGGGTGGTGAAGAATGCATTTGACACGCTTGCTGTCATCAGTCAGGACAATGATTACAGGAGCTGGGACTATATAAATCACTGGTGGGACCACGGTTGGAGTATTGTGTGTAGTTCAGGTCACTCAGATGTAGGGAGCTGCAAATGGTGCAGAAAGGATTCACAAGGTGTTACCAGAGCTGGAGGGCTTGAGTTATATGGAGATGCTAAGTGGGCTGGGGCCTCTTTTCCTGGGATGTAGGAGGCCGAACGGCAAACTTATTAAAGAATAGGAAATCTTGAAGGGCACGGGAAAGGTGAATGGTCATAGTCATTTCCCCAGGCAAGTGGAGTCTAAAACTAAATGGACTTAAAGTGAAAGAGGAAAGATTTAAAAGGGGAAATTTTGTCATACCAAGGATGGTGGGCTATATGCAATAAGCTGCCAGACAGAACTATAGAGGTAGGTTCAATTACTGGTTGGGATTGAACCAGAAGGTCTGAAAACCACCTAAGACAAGATGGTGGTGAAGACAAATACGGATGGGGGACATGCAAATGTACGAGCAGGTCTTAATAAGAACGTGGTCATAGAGCAGTGGAAAACACAGAGTGGAGGGGGGAGAAATTCACGTAACTCCCTTTGAAGACAGGCGAGAAACTTCTTCAAAGCAGGCATACCTTGAAGAGACTTCGCTGTGGAGCAGTACATTAGAGCCACATGATAATGCAGATGCTATAGTTCAAAAGCCTCCACAGATAAAGTAGATATCAGAACATTATAGCATTCAAAACATGAATGGTTTAAAGATTTAAAGTACAATTCTCATCGAAGTACCGTAGATTCCGGACTACAGAGCGCACCTGATTAAAAGCCGCTGGCTCTAATTTTAGAAATAAAATCAATTTTTTAATTGTACAGGCCGCATCGGATTTTAGGCCGCACCGAATTTCCGGCGGACCGGATTTTCGGCGCGCTGGATTTCCGGCGGACCGGATTTTCGGCGCACCGGATTTTCGGCCGCTTGTAATATGAGATATTTACACAGAAAGATATTACACGTGTTGGGCTTCAAATTCTGCCCTGTGTTCGTTTTGGAAGAGAGACAACCAACACCGGATTACAGTGCAGCGTGGCTTTATTGCAGAACGCGTTTTGCCTTCCCCTTACATTCTGCTCTTATTTATACTCCTTTTTCCCCCAAACCAAACACTCGCTACACATATTTGGTAAGGCTAAACTTTGTTATACCTACCGGTATTTGGTAACATCGGACACTTGTGTCCTTATTGGCCCGATACCATTCACACACGAGTTTTACTGTTTTTTTGTTTACTGAATCGCTAGCAGTTTCGGTGCAGCGGAATCCTCAGTTTCGCTCCCTCCCTCCCTTGTACTGCTGTCTAATATCACGTGAGCCATTCCTGACCTGAAGCGGCAGTCCCAAATTAAATCTCCACCGTCTCACCATCGATTCATGTATGCCAAGATTACGCGCAGCAGCTCGATTTCCTTGTTCAACCGCCAGATTGATTGCCTTTAACTTAAAAGCTGCATCATATGCTTTTCTTCGAGTGTTTTCCATGTTGATGAGGGTGAGTACAAATGGCTGATTTACAATAATTTGTGAAGTGCGCTTGATTTATCGTACAATTTCATTGGACCTCTGTGAACTACTCATCAATTTTATTGGTCTACTGTTACGAGGCAAAATGTTTTGGCGGCATGGGAAAAAACCTTCTATTAGCCGCACCTTATTATAAGCCGCTATGTTCAATGCTGTTCAAAGCATGGGAAAAAAGTAGCGGCTTATAATCCGACATCCACGGTATGTATACAGAATACAACTTGGAGATTTGTTTTCCCACAGGCAGCGATGAAACAAAGAAATACCATGGAACCCCTTCAAGAAAACATCAATGTTCAAAAAACATTTATTATCAAAGTATGTATAACATGTACAACCTCGAGATGCATCTCCTAACAGGCAGCCACAAAACAAAGAAACTCAAAAAACAATGTTAAAAAGAAAGACCATCAAACACTCAATGTGCAGAGAAATAAAATCATGCAAACAACAAATGCAAGCTAATAGCAGTCTGGACCGAAGTTCACAAAGGCAGGCCTGTCTGTAGAACCTTAGTTCAGCGCAGAGCAGAACAGCAAACTGAACTGGCCCAGTTCCTTGCCTCAGGCCCCAACACCTTGACATTTTCAAGCTGGCACAGTGCTTACATTGTCCAAACATTAGGTTCAGTCGCTTTGATACAATCTAGGGCCTGGATCCCACTGCCTCGATTCGGCCTGTAGCGAATGGGAATAAATGGGGCCTTTTCTGGTTGGCTGCCAGTGACTAGTAGTATTCCTCAGAAGTCAGTATGAGGACCGCTACTTTTCACATTGTTTGTCAATGATTTAAATAATGGAATTGATGGCTTTGTGGCAAAGTTTGCAGATGATACAAAGATAGGTGGTGGGGTAGGTAGTGCTGAGGAAGCAATGCGATTGCAGCAGGACTTAGACAAATTGAAAGAATGGGCAAAAAAAGTGCAGAAGGAATATGTTGCGAAATGTAGGATAAATTTTGGTAAAAGAACAATAGTGCAGACTATTAGGTAAATGGGGAGAAGGTTCAAACATCAGAGGTGCAGAGGGACTTAGGAGTCCTCGTGCAAGACTCCCTAAAGGTTAATTTACAGGTTGAGTCTGTGGTAAAGAAGGCAAATGCAATGTTGGCATTTATTTCAAGAAGAATAGAATATAAAAGCAAAGAGATAATACTGAGCAGTTATAAGACACTAGTCAATCTGCACTTGAGGTATTGTCAACAGTTTTGGGCCCCATATCTCAGAAAAGACATGTTGTCATTGGAGGGAGTCCAATGAGGATGATTCCGGGAATGAAGGGGTTAACATATGAAGAACATTTAGAAGATTTGGGCCTGTACTCACTGGAATTTAGAAGAATGCGGGGGGTGGGGTGGGGAGTGGGGGAAATCTCATTGAAACCTACCGAATGTTGAAAGGACTAGATAGGGTGAATGTGGAGAGAATGTTTCCTTTAGTGGGGGTATCCAGAACTAGAGGGCACAGCACCAAAATTGAGGGGTGACTTTTTAGAACAGAGGTAAAGAGGGATTATTTTAGCCAGAGCATGGTGAATCAGTGGAATGCACTGCCACAGCCTGCAGTAGAGGCCAAGTCTGTGGGTATACTTAAGGCAAAAGCTGATAGATTCCTGATCAATCAGGGTATCAAAGGACATGGTAAAAAGGCAGGTGTATGGGGTTGAGTAGAATCTAGGATCATCCATGATGGGATGGCCGAGCAGGCTCGATGGGTTGAATGGCCTAATTCTGCTCCTATATCTTATGGTCTTATTGTACCAAATTTTCTGATTCAGCCCGGTGCTTAAATCATCCGAACATCAGGTTAATTCACTTCAGTACGCTCTAGGACCTGGACAGTGCTGCCTCAGTTCGGCTTGTACCCGACCGTTCTGATTCAGCCTGTAGCTTAAATCGATCAGACCACAGGTATTCCTCACTCTCTGTGTGGTGAACTAGATATACCTGTCTGACTGCTCCTGTGGCTCCTCCCACAGACCCTGCTGACTGCTCCTGTGGCTCCTCCCACAGACCCCTGCTGACTGCTCCTGTGGCTCCTCCCACAGACCCCTGCTGACTGCTCCTGTGGCTCCTCCCACAGACCCCCTGCTGACTGCTCCTGTGGCTCCTCCCACAGACCCCTGCTGACTGCTCCTGTGGCTCCTCCCACAGACCCCCTGCTGACTGCTCCTGTGGCTCCTCCCACAGACCCCCTGCTGACTGCTCCTGTGGCTCCTCCCACAGACCCCTGTATAAAGGCGACTGTGGTCTGCTGCTCTCCCTCATTTTCCCAGGATGTAGTGTTGTTTGTTCTTCCAGTCAATAAAAGTCGATATCTCACTTCCTAAGTCTCAGCGTGAGTTATTGATGGTGCATCACTCTGCAATGGGCCTGCTGCCTCGCCTCACCTCGGTTCTGCCACATCTAGTTGCCTCAAAGAACAAAGGGAAGTAACTTGCAACACGAGTGAATCTGCAGATGCTGGAAATAAATAAAAAAACAAAATGCTGGCAGAACTCAGCAGGCCAGACAGCATCTATGGGAGGAGGTAGTGACGACGTTTTGGGCCGAAACCCTTCATCAGGAGTGAAGTAACATGGGATGGTCGAGGGGGGATAAGAAGTTGGGGGAGGGATGAAGTAGAGAGCTGGGAAGTGATAGGCTGAAGGGAAATGGGCTAGGGGAAGGTGGAGAATTATGGGAAATAAAAGAGAAAGAAAGGTAGGACTCTGGGGGAGATTATAGTGAGGAGGGAAAAAGAGAGAGAAAGAGAACCAGACTAAAATAATAGATAGGGATGGGGTAGCGGGGGGGGGCAGGGGTATCAACGGAGGTCTGTGAGTTGAATGTTCATGCCGGCAGGTAGGAGGCTACCTAGGCGGGAAGTTACTTGCTATTGTTTGCGATGATCGTTTACTAGAAAAGGGTGATTGACAAAGTATTTAGTTGTTTTCCTTGTTTCATTAGCCACCAGCCAGAAGTTGCTGAGATTCACCAGCACCAACTTAAAACAAACATCAAACACACAAAATACTAATGAAAAAATCTAAAATATCTGGTGAACATTCTTTCATTACATTTATCCAAATATGGTCCTGTATACCCAACCTCATTAACAGTCAAAAGTCTCTGGAAATGCTGAGCACGCAGTCACTGCAGCTGAAGTATCGGAACTTGGATGAAATATGGAGTGGATTCTGCATTTCATTATGAAATTAGACTGGTTTGGTTGCTCCTTCAGACAGCCAGTTATGGCACTACGACACTGTGGCCTGCTTCTTAGACAAAAAGAGAGAAGTGTTCACGATAGAAAGTCTTTGAAGTGTAAGTGCAGCTTGAGCTGTCTCTACTGGTTCAGTGTGACACAAGAAGCCTAAAGCTAACAGTCAATGAATTCAGCTGCAGTGTAAGTGCTGTTGCTATGAATGATGGGAAGGAAAATCTGTAGCACTTGCATTCACTTAACAGAAGTGAACAAAATTATGCTAGCAATTACCTCTGTTCTGAGAAAATTCCAGCTTTTCCTGATGGGAGGGTATGTTTTTCTTGGAAAGGCCTCAAACTGTTATTGGCATTCCTTGAACCTCAAGCAGCAATCCCAGCAGTGGCATCTTCCACGATACAGAGTGGGTAGAATTTCTGTCACCGTGTGATTGTACATTTGAAAAGGCTTTGTCAATGGTGAGGTCCTATCCAGACTGTGACATGAACTGAGTGATCCTAGTCATGAAAGCACTATTTTCACACAGCATCTTGTTGATGAGAATTTCCCCAAGATGGCCAAAGACATTGCTTGAAATAAACACGCTCTGACAAGGTGAGGAATGTTAGGATTGGAACAGTAAATCAAAAACAGGATGATCTGCAGATGCTTGGAAATCCAAAGCAACACACGCACACACACACACACACACACAAAATGCTGGAGGAACTCAGCAGGTCAGACAGCATCTATGGAAATGAATAAACAGTCAACATTTCAAGCTGAGATCCTTCCTCAGGACTGAGAAGGAAGGGGGAAGACACCAGAATAACAAAGTGGGGGAAGGGGAAAGAGACGAGCTGGAAATTGATAGCTGAAGCCAGGTGGATGGGAAAGGTCAGGGACTGGAGAGGAAAAAATCTGATAGGAACGGAGAGTGGACCATAGGAGAAAGGGAAGGAGGAGGGGAAGTAGTGGGCAGGTGAGCAGAAGTGAAAGATCAACATGAAGAATAGAGGAAAGGGGGAAAATTTGTTCATCAGAAGTACAAATTAATATGCATGCTATCAGATTGAGGGTGGCCTCATCTTGGCACAAGAGGAGACCATGGATTGACCCTTTGGAATGAGAATGGGAATCAGAATTAAAATGTTATGCCACCAGGAAATCCTGCTTGAGGTGGTGGATTAGAGATGCTTGACGAAGCAGCACACCAACTCACAATGGGTCTCGCCGACGCAGAGGAGGCCATAACAGGAGGACCGGACACAATAGGTGGCCCCAGTAGATTCATAGGTGAAATGTTTCCTCACCTGTTTGGGACCCTGAATGGAGGTGAGAGAGAAGGTGTATGGACAAGTGTGGAACTTAGGCTGATAATAGGGGTAAGTGTCTGGGGGAAGATTAGTAGGGAGGGACAAGTTCACAAGCAAGTTGTGGAGGGAGGGATTCCTGCGAAAAGCGAAGAGGGGTTGGTAGGTAAAGATATGTTTGGTGGATCCCTTTGGAAAAGGTGGAAGTTGGGTAGGATGATGTGTTGAATGTGGAGTCTGATAGGTAAGGACAAGAGGAACTCTATCACTATTGCAGTGGCAGAAAGATGGGGTAAGTGAGAATGGAAATGGAGGGGATGTGGATGACAGCAGCATCAATAGTGGAGGGAGGAAAATTCTGTTCTTTGAAGGAGGATATAGACACATAGAAACATAGAAAACCCACAGCACAATACAGGCCCTTCAGCCCACAATGCCGTGCCAAGCATGTACTTATTTTAGAAATTACCTAGGGTTACCCATAGCCCTCTATTTTTCTAAGCTCCATGTACCTATCCAGGAGTCTTAAAACACCCTATAGTATCTGCCTCCACCACCATCGCTGGCAGCTCATACCACGCACGCACCATCCGCTGTTTATAACTTGCCCCTGGCATCTCCTCTGTACCTACTTCCAAGCACCTTAAAACTGTGCCTTCTCTTGTTAGCCATTTCAGCCCTGGGAAAAAGCCTCTGACTATCCACATGATCAATGCCTCTCATCATCTTATACACCTCTATCAGGTCACCTCTTATCCTCCGTTGCTCCTGATGCACCATCAATAACTCTCTCTGAGACGTGAAGGCGAGATATCGGCTTTTATTGACTGGAAGAAAGAACAAGCAGTGGTTGACCACCATACTACATCCTGGAGGCAGAGAGGCCGGGCTCAGACCTCATTCGCCTTTATACCAGGGTCTGTAGGAGGAGCCACAGGAGCAGTCAGCAGGGGGCATGTCCAGACAGGTATATGTAGTTCACCACATTCACCCCCCCTTTGTTTTAAAAGAGAGTCCCCATGTGGCGAAGTTTCTTACAAGTATATTTACAGGTTAAGTCTATCAGGTGGTCGAATCTGTCGCTGCGATCTACGTAGCACCAGCTGTGATTGCACAGGTGCCGGTGGTGGTGATTGCACCAGAGACAGTGGTTGTGCTGGTTCCGGCCTAACTGGAGGTGTCAGCCCACTAGGCGTCAGTGATCCCTCACGCGTGTGCGAGGCGCCTGGTATATACGCGTACGAGACGCCCAGTATAGGAGTGTCGTGAGGAGTCTGTGTAGGGCGAGGTGTGCGAGGTGTCACCTCGGGTACAGGGTTCATAGTCACCGTGGAGTGTTCGGGGTAGTGGTCAGCTGCTCCTGCGGGTGCCAGGTCACGGACGGAGACCGTGTCCTCCCGTCCATCAGGTAAGACCACGTAGGCATGCTGGGGATTCGCATGTAGAAGGTGAACCTTCTCGACCAGCAGGGAGTATTTATTACTCCTCACATGTTTCCGGAGCAGCACTGGCCCTGGGGACATCAGCCAAGCCGGTAGGGTGGTCCCAGTGGCAGACTTCCTGGGAAAAGAGAATAGGCACTCGTGAGGGGTGGCATTGGTGGACGTACATAACAGGGAGCGGATAGAGTGGAGTGCCTCAGGAAGGACCTCCTGCCATCGAGAGACCGGCAACCCTTTTGACTTAAGGGCTAAAAGTGTGGCCTTCCACACTGTGGCATTCTCCCTCTCCACCTGTCCATTTCCCCGGGGATTATAACTCGTGGTCCAACTAGTAGCGATGCCCCTAGCCAGCAGGTACTGGCGCAGCTCGTCACTCATAAAGGAGGACCCTCTATCACTGTAGATATAGCAGAGATATCCGAACAGAGTGAAGAGCTGGTGCAGGGCTTTTATGACGGACGCGGTAGTGGTGTCGGGGCAGGGGATGGCAAAGGGGAACCACGAATACTCATCAATAATATTGAGAAAGTAGACATTGTGGTCGGTGGAGGGAAGGGGGCCCTTAAAGTCAACACTCAGTCGCTCAAAGGGGCGGGTGGCCTTGATAAGTTGCGCCTTTTCAGGACGGTAGAAGTGCGGTTTGCACTCAGCGCAGACTTGGCAGTCCCTGGTCATCATCCTGATGTCCTCAAGGGAGTATGGCAGGTTCCGGGCTGTCACGAAATGGTAAAGTCGGGTGACCCCCGGATGGCAAAGATGTGCATGGAGGGCGTATAGCTGGTCGAGCTGTGCGCTAGCACACGCTCTCCGGGATAGGGCATCAGGGGGCTCATTGAGCCTTCCAGGCCGGTACAGGATATCATAGTTGTAGGTGGAGAGTTCTATTTTCCACCGCAAAATTTTATCATTTTTGATTTTGCCCTGCTGTTGGTTGCTGAACATGAACGCAACCGAGCACTGGTCGGTCAGCAAGGTGAACCTTTTGCCGGCGAGATAGTGCCTCCAGTGCCTAATAGCTTCCACTATGGCCTGGGCTTCTTTCTCCACCGCGGAGTGCCGAATTTCAGGGCCTTGAAGGGTATGAGAGAAGAATGCTACCGGCCTTCCTGCCTGATTGAGGGTAGCAGCAAGCACGAAATCGGAGGTGTCACTCTCTACTTGGAAGGGAATGGTCTCGTCCACCGCATGCATCGTTGCTTTGGCAATGTCCCCTTTAATGCGGCTGAAGGCCGCGCGGGCCTCGGCAGAGAGGGGAAATGTGGTAGACTTGACCAGGGGGCGGGCCTTGTCTGCGTAATGGGGGACCCATTGGGCGTAATAGGAAAGGAAGCCCAGGCACCGTCTGAGGGCTTTGAGAGTGGTGGGAAGAGGGAGTTCTAACAGGGGGCGCATACAGTCGGGATCAGGGCCAATGACCCCGTTTTCCACGACATACCCAAGGATAGCGAGTCGGGTGGTTCTGAACACACACTTGTCCCTATTATCCCTATTATAAGAAAGGTTCAGGGCTTTGGCCACTTGGAAAAATCGTTGGAGGTTGGCGTTGTGATCCGGCCAGTCGTGACCACAGATGGTGATATTATCCAGATAGGGAAATGTGGCCTTCAGTTGGCACTGGTCCACCATCCGGTCCATTTCCCTCTGGAAGACCGAGACACCATTTGTGACACCAAATGGGACGCGCAGGAAGTGATAGAGCCTGCCGCCTGCCTCGAAGGCGGTGTAGGGGCGGTCCTCTGGGCAGATGGGGAGCTGATGGTAAGCGGATTTCAGGTCTATTGTCGAGTACACCTTGTACTGAGCTATCTGGTTGACCATATCCGCGATGCGGGGTAGGGGGTACTCGTCAAGCTGCGTGAACCTATTGATGGTTTGACTATAGTCCACGACCATCCTATTTTTCTGCCCGGTCCAAACAACGACCACCTGGGCCCTCCAAGGGCTTGTGCTTGGCTCAATGATCCCCTCCCTGAGCAGCCGCTGCACCTCTGACTGAATGAAGGCCCTGTCCCCTGCGCTGTTCCTCCTGCTTTTAGTTGCCACAGGTTTACAGTCGGGGGTCAGGTTGGTGAACAGCAGTGGGGGAGGGATCTTGAGGGTGGAGAGGCAGCAAGTGGTGTCAGTAGCACAGCTGTCGGCATGGTGCTGGGCGGGATGTGTGGGTCGGTGTGTGTGTGTGGTCAGTAGCGGGTTATATGGCGAGGTCCCACAAAACTGAGGATTCCTGACAGTGAGTGGTGGGAGGGGCCCGTCATATGCCATAGTCACACTTTCGAGGTGGCTCTGGAAGTCCAGCCCCAATAGCACAGGCGCGCACAGTTGAGGCATGACCAGTAGCGCAAAGTTCCGATATTCTGTGCCCTGCACCACCAATGTCGCTACACAACCCACCCGGATGACTGTAGAATACGACCCAGAAACCAAGGTGACCCTCTGGCTTACCGGCCGTGTCACGAGTCCGCAGCGTTACACTGTGTCCGGGTCAATAAAACTCTCAGTGCTGCCCATGTCAAACAGGCAGCTAGTCCTGTGCCCCTCCACCAGGATGTCCATCATTGACCTTGCAAGCTGGTGTGGGGCGCTTTGGTCGAGGGTTACGGTGGCCAGAGTTGAACTGCCGTCTTGGTGCCCGGTAAGCACCAGTGGGAAGGGGGCGGGGCATGTTGGCGCTGACAAAGATGGCCGCCCCCATCCGGGCATGCAAGATGGCGGCCCCAATGCCTCGCCTGAGGCGGGCAGGCAAGATGGCGGCCCCCATGCCTCACACGCAGCGCTGCCCGACCCAGCTCGTGGTTTAGACTTACAGACCTTGGCGAAATGGCCCTTCTTCCCGCAGCTGGAGCAGGTCGCTTCTTGGGCCAGGCAGCATTTTCGGGGGTGCTTTTCGAGTCCGCAGAATTAACACTGCGCGGGTTTGCGACTGGCAGCAGCTGTGGTCGGGTTCAGGGAGTTTGTGGAATTGCGACTGGCAGCGGCGTTGGCAAATTAACTTGAGGGAACCGGCGGCGGCGGGGTCTGAGGTGTCCACGGAACCGGCGGGGAATCATGCGGCTGGACAGCGTCAGCGTTGTGTAGCGCAGCCTCCAGCGTGTCGGCTGTCTTGATCGCCGAGCGTAAGGTAAGATCGGCATTTTCCAGCAGCCGCTGGCGCACGTACACTGACCTGATTCCTGTAACAAAGGCGTCTCGTACTAGCAGCTCCGCATGCTGTTCCGCCGTGAGAGTTTTGCAGTTGTAAGTTCGCACGAGTGTCTGTAGGGCTCGGAGAAACTCGGCGCTCGATTCTGCAGGCCACTGTCGTCGCGTAGCTAAGCGATGTCTTGCGTAGACTGTGTTCACCGGCTGCAGGTACTGTCTTTTGAGGGTGCCCAGTGCCCCTTGGTAGGTCGGCAGGCCTCTGATAAGTGAGTAAACTTTTGGGGTGGCCCTTGAGAGGTGAATTCGGTGCATAACAGCGGGTTCAGTTGCACTAACCTCCTCCAAGTATGATAGGAAGCATGCAAGCCAGAGTTCAAAGGCAAGAGCTGCTTCAGGGTCTTGGGGGTCCAAATCCAATCTTTCCGGACGTAAAACGCTTTCCATGTTTTAAAACTTCCAGTGGTGAACTACAGCTCCAAGGAGAACAGGCCAATTTCACTCAACCTACTCTCAAAGGGCATGCTCCCCAATCCAGGCAACATGCTTGTAAATCATCTCTGCACCCTTTCTATAGTTTCCACATCCTTCCTGTAGTGAGGTGACCAGAACTGAGCACAGTACTCCAAGTGGGGTCTGACCAGGGTCCTATAAAGCTGTAACATTACGTCTCAGCTCTAAAACTCAATCCCACGGTTGATGAAAGCCAATGCACCATATGCCTTCTTAACCACAGAGTCAACCTGCCTAGCAGCTTTGAGAGTCCTATGGACTCGGACCCCAAGATCCCTCTGATCCTCCACACTGCCAAGAGGTTACAATTAATACTATGTTTTGTCATCATATTTGACCTACCAAAATGAACCACTTCACACTTATCTGGGTAGAACTCCATCTGCCACTTCTCAGCCCATTACTGCATCTCATCAGTTTCCCACTGTAACCTCTGACTGCTCTCCACACTATCCATAACTCCCCTAACCTCTGTATCATCATCAAATTTATTAACCCATCCCTCCACTCCTTGTCCAGGTCATTTATAAAAATCACGAAGAGAAGGGTCCCAGAACAGATCACTAAGGCACACCACTGGTGACTGGCTTCCATGCAGAATATGACCCATCTACAACCACTCTTTGCCTTCTGTGGACAAGCCATATCTGGATCCACAAAGCAAGGTCCCCTTGGATCCCATGCCTCCTCAATTTCTCAATAAGCCTTGAATGGGGTACCTTATCAAATGCCTTGCTGAAATCCATATACACTACATCTACTGCTCTACCTTTATCAACTTGTTTAGGCACATCCTCAAAAAATTCAATCAGGCTCGTAAGGCATGACCTACCTTTCACAAAGCCATGCTAACTATTCCTAATCATGTTATGCCTCTCCAAATGTTCATAAATCATGCCTCTCTGGGTCTTTTTCATCAACTTACCAACCACTGAAGTAAGACTCACCGGTCTATAATTTCCCGAGCTATCTCTAATCCCTTTCTTGACTTAGGGAACAACATCTGCACTCAACGTCAGTAAGACAAAAGAGCTAATTGTGGACTTCAGGAAGGGTAAGACAAAGGAACACACACAAATCCTCATAGAGGGATCAGAGGTGGAGAGTGTGAGCTGCTTCAAGTTACTGGTTGTCAAGATCTCTGAGGATCTAACCTAGTCCGAACACATCAATGTAGTCATAAAGCAGCTATACTTTATTAGGAGTTTGAAGAGATTTGGCATGTCAACAAATGCACTCACAAACTTCTATAGTTGTACCATGGAGAACATTCTGACAGGCTGCATCACTGCTTGGTATGGAGGGGCTACTGCACAGGACCGAAAGAAGCTGCAGAAGGTTGTAAATCTAGTCAGCTCCATCTTGGGCACTAGCCTACAAAGTACCCAGGACATCTTTAGGGAGTGGTGTCTCAGAAAGGCAGCGTCCATTATTAAAGACATCCAGCACCCAGGGCATGCCCTTTTCTCACTGTTACCATCAGGTAGAAGGTACAGAAGCCTGAAGGCACACACTCAGTGATTCAGGAACAGCTTCTTCCCCTCTGCCATCCAATTCCTAAATGGACATTGAAGCTTTGGACACTACCTAACTATATTTTAATATACAGTATTTCTGTTTTTGCACATTTTTAAAAATCAATTCAATATATTTTTTAATTTATTATTATGTTTTATTTTATTTATTTTTCTTCTCTGCTAGATTATGTATTGCATTGAACTGCTGCCTTATAATTTTCTAGATCTCTAACATCACCTAGTTTTTTGAACCTTTTGTAAGCTTTTCTTGACTAAATTTTCAACAGCCTTTGTACACCACAGTTCCTACCATCCATTCCGTCTCATTGGAAATTACCTCTTCAGAACATCATGCCAATATCCCCGGAACATTTGCCACATTTCTACCGTACATTTCCCTGAGAACATCTGTTCCCAATTTATACTTTGAAGTTCCTGCCTGATAGCTTCATATTTCCCCTTACTCCAATTAAACGCTTTTCTAACTTGTCTGTTCCTATCCCTCTCCAATGCTATGGTAAAAGAGATAGAATTGTGATCACTATCTCCAAAATGCTCTCCCTCTGAAATACCTGACAGTTGACCGGGTTCATTTTCCAATACTAGATCAAGTACAGCCTCTCCTCTTGTAGGCTTATCTATTGCTGAACACACCTAACACATTCCACCCCACCTAAACCCCTCGTTCTAGGGATGTGCCAATCGATATTTGGGGAACTAAAATCACCCACCATTATGACCCTTTTATTATTACATCTTTCCAGAATCTGTCTCCCTATCTGCTCCTCAGTGTCCCTGTTATCATTGGGAGGTCTATAAAAAAAAACACCCAATAGAGTTATTAATCCCTTCCTGTTCCTAACTTGCACCCACAGAGGTTCAATAGACAATCTCTCCATAACTTCCTCCTTTTCTGCAGCTGTGACACTATCTCTGATCAACAGTCCCACACCCCCACCTCTTTTGCTTCCCTCCCTGTCCTTTCTGAAACATCTAAAGTCCGGAAGTAACCATTCCTGCCCTTTAGCCATCCAAGTCTCTGTAATGGCCACAACATCATATCTCCAAGTACTGATTCATGTTCTGAACTCATCTGCTTTGTTCATGATGCTTCTTGTATTAAAGTAGACACATCTCAAACCATCAGTCTGAGTGCATCCCTTCTCAATCACCTGCCTACTCTCCCTCTCACACTGCCTACAAGCTTCCTCTATCTCTGAGCCAAATGCCTCTTCCTCCGTCTCTTCAGTTCTGTTCCCACCTTCCAGCAATTCTAGTTTAAACTCTTCACAACAGCCTTAGCAAACCTCCCCACCAGGATATTGGTCCCCCTTGGATTCAAGTTCAACCGGTCCTTTCTCTACCGGTCACGCCTGTCCCAAGGAGGTCCCAATGATCCAGAAATCTGAATCCTGCCCCCTGCTCTAATCCCTCAGCCACATATTTATCCTCCACCTTGCTCTATTCCTATACTCACTGTCACATGGCACAGGCAGCAATCCCAAGGTTACTAGCTTTGAGGTCATGCTTCTCAACTTCCTTCCTAACTCCCTGTAGTCTGTTTCCTGGGCCTTCTCCCTTTTCCTACTATGTCATTGGTACCAATATGTACCACGACCTCTGGTGTTCACCTTCCCACTTCAGGATATTGTCGATGCGATCAGTTACATCCCGGACCCTGGCACCTGGGAGGCAAACTACCATCCATGTTTCTTTCCTACGTCCATGGAATTGCCTGTCTGACCCCCTAACTATAGAGTCCACTATCACTGCTGCCATCCTCTTCCTTTCCCTACCCTTCTGAGCCACAGGGCCAGACTCTGTGCCAGATGCGTGGCCACTGTTGCTTCCACCAGGTAGGCTGTCCCCCCTCAACAGTACTCAAACAGGAGTACTTATTGTCAAGGTGGACAGCTACGGGGTACTCTTTAGTATCTGACTCTTTTGCCCTTCCCTCTCCTGATTGTTACCCACTTATCCATCTCCCGAGGCTCCAGTGTGACTACCGCCTATAGCTCCTCTCTATCACGTCCTCACTTCCCCTGACCAGACAAAAGTCATCGAGCTGCAGCTCCAGTTCCCTAACATGGTCCCTAAGGAGCTGCAGCTGACGCACCTGGCACAGATGTGGCCGTCCGGGAGTTTGGGAGTCTCCCAGACATCCCACATTTGACACCCAGTACAGAACACTGACATACTTCCAATTCCTCACAAGTAGCTTTCCTCGCCTTGACCCATTATCACCGAAGCCCTGTTGAACCAAAGCCCTCCTACTCTGTCTCCCTCTACTCTTGCACCCGTTTTATGAAGCTGTCTTCTTTTATATCCTTCCTGCTGGTCTAACTCTCTGACAACCGTGCACTTGTGCAGTCATGCCTCGATCAAACCTCTGAGGAAAAAACTATCTCCTTTTATATCCTTCCCACCAGTCTAACTCGCTGACAACCACACACTTGCACAGTCGTGCCTCGGTCATCTCGAATGCCCTGGAACGGAAAACCGCATCCTGGGAACAGATGCGGGGGAGGCAAAGGCACTGAGAAAAGGAAATAATGTTTTTTTACAGGAGACAAGGTGGGAAGTGGTATAGTCAAGTTAATCATGAGAATCAGCAGGTTTATAAAAGATGTCAGCTGACAGTTTGTCTCCAGAGATGGAGACAGAGAGATTTGAGACTTTCTTGAGTGGGTTGGTGACTTTCAGGCTAACTGAGAGAAAAGTAGAATGATGAAAATTAAAGCAAAAGATTGTGACAGTTCCAGCAAAGTGATTCACCAGACCAGTAAACAAGTCTACATTTTCAAAATGTTTGAAGGATTTAGCAGGTCAGACAGCATCTATAGAAATTAATGAACGGTTATGGCCAGGGAATTGAATCTAAGTGTCTGCGTAGACTCATTGTTTCTGCTTGCTCCTGCCCCCAAACTTATTTCCACATACCTTAACTCCATTTTATCCTCCTTGATTCAGTCCTTTTTCATCCATCTCCACAACATTTCTCATGCTCTCAACAACAACTTTCATTTCCCTAGCCCTGATTGCCTCATTTTCACCATAGATCTTCAGACCCTACACACTTTTATCCCCCCATCAAGAAAGTCTTAAATATCTCTGCTTCTTTCTTGACCACAGACCCAAATAGTTCCACTCCACTACCACTCTCCTCTGCCTGGCAGATCAGGGCTTCACTGTCAACAACTTCTCTTTGGCCTTTTCTCCCTTCTCCAAACTCACGGTGTTGCCATAGGGACCAGTATGGGCCCCAGCTACGGCGGACTTTCCATTGGCTCTGTGGAACGGTCCATGTTCCAAGCATTCCTTGGTGATGTTCCCCACGTCTTTCTATGCTGCACTGACAACTGCATTGGTCGACTTTGCCTCCAACTTCCACCCTGCCCTTAAAATCACTTAGTCTATTTCTGACTCCTCTCTCCCCTTTTTCAATCTCTCTGTTGATATCATTGGAGACAAACTGTCTACCAATAACTTTTATAAACCGACTGATTCCAACGGTTATCTTTACCATATCTCTTCTTCCATTCCGTATTCTGTCTCCTGTAAAAATACAAATCATTTTTTACAGTTCCTTTATCTCTGCTGCATCTGTTCCCAGATTGAGGCTTTCCTTTCCAGGACATCTGAGATGTCCTCCTTCAAAGAGAAGGGTTTCCCTTCCTCCATTATTGATGTTGCCCTCACCTGCATCTCCTTCATTTCCCAGACATCCATGCTCACCCTATCTTCCCATCATCTTAACAGTTTCCTCTTTTCCTCACCTACCTTCCCATGAGCCTTTGCATTAACACATCATTCTCTGCAACTTCTGCCATCTTCACAGGGTTCTACCACCAAACTTATCTTTACCTCCCCCACCACTCTCCTATTTCTGCAGGGCTTGTTCCTTCTGCGATTCCCTTGAAATTTGTCTCTTCACAGTAATCTCTTTCTGGACATTTACCCCTGCAAGAGGTAGAAGTGCTACACCTGCCCATTTACCTCCTCCATTCCAGGCCCCAAACAGTCCTTCCAGGTGAGGCAAAACTTCATCTTCAAATCCACTGGGGTCATCTACTGTATCCCACATTCCTGATCCGGCCACCTCTACACTGGTGACACTCGACATAGACTGGGAGACCACTTTGTCAAGCACCTCAGCTCTATCCACAAAAAAAACCCAGAATCTCCCGGTGGCCAACCATTTTAATTTCAATCCACATTCCAATTCTGTCATGTCAGTCAATGGCTTCCTCTTCTGCCACAATGAGGCCACTATCAGGTTGGAGGAGCAACACCTTATACTCTGTCTAGGTAGCCAACCTGAACATCAATTTCTCCAACTTCCACTAATATTTTTCCCGTCCTCCTTTCCTCTTCTTCCATTCCCACTCTAACCTCTTACTTCATCTCTTCACCTGCATATAACCTCCTCCTGGTGTCCGTCCTCATTCCCTTCTCCCATGATCCACTCTCCTCTCCTATCATATTCCTTCATCTTCAGCCCTTTGCCTTTTCCACTTATCACCTTCTAGCTTGCTCTGGCATCTTCCCCCCTCCTTTCCTATCCAGATTAAGGACACCAGCCTGAAACATCAACCATTTATTAATTTCCATAGCTGCTGCTTGACGTGATGAGTTCTTTTAGTATTTTGCGTGTGATGCTCTGCATTTCCAGCATCTGAAGGATCTCTTGTGCTTAAGTCTACATTTTCTCTTCGACTCTTCCTCTGAAACTTACTCTGCAAATCTCTTTTGAAGTACCTTATCAGTAGTGTTTTGAAAATCTGGATATGGTTAATCTGCCACGTTCCTATGCAGTTATAATTGCTTCTTCAAAAAGTGTGCTTAAATTTATCTTTCTCATGTTCCTTTCCATGAGGAGATATTAAAAGTCACACTAATTTTAACTGACAATGGAGCTTGGACCTTTCCTTGCAATAGAGCACCCTGTGCCTTTCGATTCTGTTGTCAAACAGGAAACAGTAGGTCCGAGTAGATGAGTGCTCCTCAGATTGGACAGAGATTGGAAGTGGTGCAGGGTCTCAGTGCAGGCTGTGGTGGTCTATCGAGAGGACTTTATCTTCGCATGTAGACAAGGAGTAGAAATCTGTTTGCAACAATTGCATCAGCTGCTGATCGATGCTAGTCATTCCTGGAGAAATTGTGCACAAGAAATAATATGGTGATCATTGCAGCTTTGAAATATTATATTAAAATTGCTCAGAAGTTTGCCAGCTTTGTTTACAAGTCATCTCTGGGCTGCTGTTGACCATTTACAATGATCAGGGTTAACTCACAATCATCACTACCTTTTGCTTCTGATTAGCTCTTTACCAGAAAATCAGATGTCAATACTGAGACCTGAAAAGGATTATTCGCAAATGTCACTATTGAATGACCATGAGCTCAATAATTTATCACTTTTAACGGCACCCCAGAGAGTGTAAAACTTTTCTACCGCTAAATATTATAAATCCTGTATTGTCAGGGAAGGACAAAGCAGAGTTCCTGTACTTACCACCAGTTCTCAACAATTCAAAACTGTCATTGAACAGGAAATGAGGCTCTGCGACTTAATTTGTCTTCATTCAATTTACTATCTGGTCATCGGGAGGGAGCGTTTCTGACTCATGCTCACTGATGATTCAAAAGATGTACTTTTCAAACCCAACTCCAAACTGGCCTGCTGTGAACAGATCTGAACTCCACCTTTGAATTATACAGTTCAAAATTGACTCTGAAAAGGATCCGAGTGCGTATTTGTGGAAACTGTGAAGCTGCTGCCATAGAAGACTAACAGGAGAGTGGAAAGGAAATATGGTTACAGACAAGGAAGAAGCAGGCACATTGTAACTGTTACATTATCAAATGACCGGTGAATCTTTCCACTCACTATCTTATTCT
Source organism: Hemitrygon akajei (assembly GCF_048418815.1). Lineage (NCBI taxonomy): Eukaryota > Metazoa > Chordata > Chondrichthyes > Myliobatiformes > Dasyatidae > Hemitrygon > Hemitrygon akajei. The sequence goes on along the minus strand of NC_133135.1, from coordinate 70,772,341 downwards.
AAGTTCCAAGTGAGAGCATGAATGTGAAAATAATAAATGCCTGGATATTTCAATCATACTCATCAGTATCTCATAACTGCCCCAACAGTGACTAACTCATTGAACCCAAGTCCTTTCTGAAATGCTTCGGGCCATAAAACAAGTCTAACAGCAGCAAATCAATCTTTGCCTTTTGTCACTAACCTTGAGGAATATTGCTTTCCAGATTTTAGCAATTGTTTCAGCAAGCCTCTTCCTAAACTCCCAGTTAATTCTATTAGTGTGCAGCCTTGGTTTTATCCTTGTATTCTGGAGCAATAAAAACACCTCTTCCAACAAATTAACAATACTCCAGGTAGATGGTTCTCCTGTTTTCTTTTTGGATTGTAACTCTGGATATGAATTTGTAGTTTATTCTGACCCTTGAAACAGTTGATGTATTGGAATATTTGGTCCATGCCCGATTTGATATTGACAAGGGCAAGGCCTTATCACCTCATCTTGTTTTCCTCAAACTGCTTCACACCAACATTGGTAGTACAATTTTAAGGGAGGAAAATCCAGATTATTTCTGGTCAGCCTAAACTAGAGTAAACATATAGTAATTAACCCACACTGGGATCAGTCAGTGGGGTTTTATATTATAGCTGGATTTAAAAAGAAGAGAATAATGGTGAAATGTGATGAATATCTTTCATACTGATGAATACCAGATTCATCCAAGCGTATTTTCATAAAACAAGTAAATTTGATTTACAAATTGCTTACATTATAATATAAACCAGGAGAAGCATCTGGATTTGTTTTATTTTCCAATTCAGTCTAGATCATCTGATCCTTGGGCAATTTAAGTTCAAGAATTTGTTTCTAGGATGTACTCCAAAGAAAATAAAAGTGGACATTATGGGAAAAGGGTATGCACACATACACATGCATAAAAATCCAATGCAGTACATTGTGTGCTTTTGGAGACTTCCGTATTCCACATTCCAGCTAAACTGAGGTGCAATCCACAAAACTGTTGTGCAGATTTCAGGAGACATAAGTCAGTATATTGTCACTTGTGAGTAGACATAACCTTGCTCTTCTCTCATTTGCCCAAGAAATGGGCCTGGCAAGGTAATGAGCACAAGAGGTTCTGCAGATGCGGAAAACCCAGAGTAACATACACAAAATTGTGGAGGAATTCAGCAAGTCAGGCAGCATCTATAGAAAGGAATGAAGAGTGGCCGTTTCAGACTGAGGCACTTCATTAGCACTGGATCAAGATAATGATCATGCCAGACTCGAAACACATTCTTCACATGGAGCCAGCCAGAAACAACTGAAAACATTCATAAATAGCAGACAAGTCAGATGACAAGCATTAGAGAATGGACCCTGGAATTGTTGAAGGCAAGTCATGTTTAACTCGGTAGATTGATTTTTTTTGTTGAAGTCAAAGGGAGTGTTGATGAGGGAAATGCAATTGATAGGATATATATGAGTTTCCAAAATGGCTTTGATGTAGTGCCACATCATGTGGTTTTCATTATGAATGAAGTTTAAGGGGTTATAACTGTATGGCTAGAAACTTGGCAAGGAAATAGGAAACTGAAAGCAGTAGTGAAAGACTGCTTTTCAGTGGACCATGGAGTTCCATAGGGGATAGTACCTGCAATGCAGCTTTTGTTAATAAATATTAACAATGATCTACTTGGATAATTCCAAGTTTGTTGAAGATTTGTGAGACAAATAGTAGCGGAGGTATAGACAGGATGATGCAAAGGGTAGCAAACTCGCAAATAACATTTAGTAAAAAAGTATGTAAAGTAAATAAGAAGATAAATTTTAAACTGGAAGCCACTGTATCATTATGTCCAGTTTGTCAAAGATGTGAAGTCTCTAAAGAGAGTAAAGAAGAGATTTCCTAAATTGATCTCAGGAATAAGGGACTTTAATGGTGGAAATAGGCCAGAAAGGGGGGATGGTGGATGGTTTTCCTTGGAACAGAGGAGATCTGAGAGGGGTATTTATCAACATGAATAAGTAAAGAGAAAAGGCTGCCTTGGATACAAATGTCAAGGACTAAGGAACATAAAGTAAAATTGACTGGTAAAAGAAACAAAATAGACGAGGAAATACTTTTTAATGAACTGAAGACTAGGGTTTGGATAGCACTACTTGGGAAAGAGTGGAAATAGGGTCCTTTTCAATTGTTGGGAGATTGATGGCAATCTGAAAGGGCAGAATATGAGGGCCATGAAGAGAGAATGGGGAAGTTGAACTAACTGGATTGCCCCTGAATGGAGATTGTAATGTTGAATGGGCTACTTCTATAATTCTGTGAGATGATTCAACTACTAAACTGCAATCTGAGATGACTGTATGTTCTGTTTAGAGGCAATAGATCTCACCATATCTCTGCCCCACTGTTCCTCCTCCTCTGACAAGCTCCTGTTTTTAAAGAGAATAAAGAAGGGAAAAAAGTTTTCAAAATTGTATTGTTCTCATGTGCCTCCTAGTGAATATGTCAGAAGCAGCATAAAATGAGCTCTATGTATACACTTTATTCTCAGTGTCATGTGGGAAAAAAGAGATGCAGACTTAAGGAAAATTTTGCTTTTGTGGAAAATTTGAACTTAAAAATTTGGAGGCTCTTTCTCAGTAAGTGTGAAGGCTTTTGTGATGTGTGTCAGCTGTGGTACAGTAATGCCATTCTTGTCTCAGATTCAAGAATTCAAATCACATTCCAAAGGCATGCTGATGCTCCAGAGCAGTTCTGAGGGAGTGCTGCGTAGTTGTAAACATCACTTTCCAGATGAGGCATTAAACCTGATTATAGGTCCTCTCAGGTGGCCAGAATGGATGGCACTACATTGAAAAGGAGTAGTGTTTTCCCGGCTACTGTTTAAACTAGCAATGACAGACACTGGGGCAATATTCACATTGATGATTGGACCTGTGCTTCAAATGGAACAAAGGGGCTATTCTTCTAAAGTAAAAATCTTTGAAATGTTAATGGTACTGTATAAATCTAAGTTTTGTTTTGCTTTGTTTTAAAATGCCACATAATTAACAACAATGAGTAAGGGTATTTATAAGGGTTCAGATCGCGCAGGAAACAAAAATTATTTGCTCACTGCAGGCCCTGAAGCCCAATGCTACAGAGTCAAATGGTACTGACACTCTAAGACAAATTTCCATATTCACTTTCAAGTGAATTTTAATGGCATTTCAGAGGCTTTAAAACTGCCAGCACAGCATTATTCACTCTGCGTTCCTTGACTTCACTGGGATTCTATTTCGGAGCAATTCATTTTGCTCAGACATTGCCAACTTTCTAACTGTCTTAGTAACTGACTGCCAGTGGGACCTCTCTGGTCTCCCTCATTGTCAATTGAGCAGTCCAGAATCCTTTCTGCAAAGAGTTTTGGACACCTGTTCTCCCCACTGCTTACAACTAGTAACAGAACTATATCCGCTGGTTTACTCACTCTATCCGAGTATCTGGCATGCAACTGGGCCCCCTCCCTACCACTGTACTGGTATCTCAGTTCCACCTCTTAAGAAGCTCTACAGTGAGGCTATTATTCAGGGGTCCCTTAAGATTTATTAGGAAAGCCTCTCTAAATTCATTGTTAAAGTAGTGTTTCTTTCCCCTGCAGCTCACAATGATCGTTTTGAAAGTGGGAAATCATATTCGAAGAACAGAAATGCTCCATTCAGCCGCTCCCTCCCACACTCTGCGACAGCATCAATTATGCAAAGCTCTTCTGCCCCGAATAATGCTTTTTCTTCATAAACAGAGGGCCCCTTCATAGAGTGAATGGAACGTGTTCGTGCTGCATTTCCTCATTTTTGCAAGGTTACTGCGGGAGTGGAAGCTCAAGACTGATGCAGGCATTTGTCTAAGACGCCCAAATCTGATTTCCTGTCTCGGAAGGAGTGAAGGGGAGACCCGTGTGTCACATTTTCAAGGCTCACAATGAAGGGGTGAGTTCCGGCTTTGTATGAAAGAAGAGGCTGGATTGTAAATAGGAGGGGCAGGAAAAGTTACACAGGGACCAACTGCAGCCTGTGTTGTCCAAAGCTTTGGCCAACCAATCCAACCAAAGCAAAGGGAAAATCTGCACACTGAAGTGTGGAAAAAGACTACAGAGACAGATGTGTGCAATTTATATAATGATTTTCAGTCCTATTCATGGTGAATTGGAAAAGTTTATAAACCTCTTAATGCTGGGCTGAGCATAACATTAGGGTCACTGATTGCCTGTGGTGGAACATTGAGTACTTCCTTTGCATTCTATAACTACACCACTATCCATTATTCCATGAACATGGTAAATTAATGGCCTTTATTGTATTTGGCCTATTTGTAGCAATACTGGGGTGGAGCAGAGAGAGACGTCCGCCTGGCTCTGACTTTCAGCTAAATTATTCAGGGGGTTCCAGAGTTTTATAAACTTTGCCTTTCCTTTTACCATATTGCCTGTCCCTATTACTGCCTGCCTGCCCACCTGTTTGTGTTTCTCTCTAATTGCTTACTCCTTTCAATCTATTGTATTCTTTTGCTATATTGACTATCTGCCTTTTGTCCTTCCCTATGACTGTTGATTCATCAGTTGCTCTCCCTCACCCTCTCTCTGCCCTATGCTCTGGCTGCTGTCCTGTCAGTCTATATTTCCATTAGGCCCTATCAGAACATTTCTGCCTCACAACTACCTTTAATAAAAATGCTGACATTTTCTGTCAATTAATACACAATGACACAAGAGACTGCAGATGCTGAAAACCTGGAGGAACACCCATAGAAGCTGAAGGAACTCAGCAGGTCTGCCAACATCTGTGGAGTGAACTGGACAGTTGACATTTCAGGTCAAGATCTTCATCAGGACTGCCAAGAAATCTGGGCAATACCTGGATCAAAAGCTGAGGGGAAGAGATGGAGCAAGAACCGGTGGATGATAGATGAATCCAAGTGAGAAGAGAAGGGTAAGTCAGTGGAAAGGGTGAGAATGGGGATTATATAAAATGGTGTGGTAGGTGATGGAAGGTAGGACAAGGGGCTGAAGAAGATGCAATCTGATAGAAGACAGCGCACCAGGGATTGAGGGAAGCTGGTGAAGAGGGGAACCAGTGGAAAGAATGTGTGGGTGATGGGCAGGCGGAGTGGATGGAGAAAAGGAAAGAGATAGGATGGTGGGGCCCAGCGAAGTTAAGAAAAAAGAGGTGGGGTAAGAATGGAGTAGTTATTGGAAGTTAGAGAATTCAGTGTCATGTCATCAAGTTAGAGACTACCAACACTGAATATGAAGCACTGTTCTTCTAATCCGCATCTATCCTCCACTTGGCAATGGGCAGACGTGTCAGTGTGGGAATGCAAAGTGGGATTAAATTGGCTACCCACCAGGAGATCCTAGATGGTAAAGCAGATGGAGTGAACTTGCTTGACAAAGTGGTCCCACAATCTGCATTGGGTCTCACCAATGCAGAGGAGGCTGCACTGAGACCATTGGATACAATATATGATACCAATGGATTCTCAGGTGAAGTTCTGCCTCAGGTGGGGAGTCTATTTAAGGCCTTGGTAGGTGGTGGGCAAGAAGGTAAAGGAGCAAGTGTAGCACTTAGCAGCCATAACACTAGTAAAACTGACATTACTCTTGCTTAATGAATGATTTCTGTTTTATAGAAAGGTTTTGTAAATGCAGTTCTTTTTTTTTTCTTATTTTTATACTCAAGTTAAAATGGAGAAGGTGACAGCTTAGAATTTCTGCTCTATCATCCCATGATCAGTGTAACAGAAATGCTGTCTACCAAGGAATGCAGCCACAACTCTGACCCCAAATGCACAAAATGGCTTCCACTGATGTAGCTGGAATGACCTTGTAACATTATGCTTTCAGGAGCACTTTAGAGACTCCTGCCCCAAGTCATGGACATAGTAACACTAGTTCAAAGTTCAAACTTTTATTTTACTTTATTTAGAGATACAATGTGGAATAGGCCCTTCTGGCCCTTTGAGCCACACAGCCCAGCAACCCCAATTTAACCTTAACCTAATAGCGTAACAATTTACAATGACCAAATAACCTACACGGTATGTCTTTAGACAGTGAGAGGACCTGGAGAAAACCCAACTTTCCTTGGGGAGGACATGCAGAGACTCCTTACAGAGGACTCCATGATTGAACTCGGAACTCAGAACCAACCACTAATGTCACACCAACCATTAATCTACCATGGCAACTTAAAGTAAATTTATTATCAAAGTTCATATACAGGATGTCAAAAAAAACACAATAGAATCAATGAAAATAAGCACACGAACAAAGAAGAACAAACAGCAAATGTGCAAAATTCAACTAATTGTGTGAATGCAAAAAGAAAAAAGAAAAAAATAATAAATATTGAGAACATGAATTGTAGCGTCCTTGAAAGTGAGTCCATAAGTTGTGGAATCCATTTAGTGTTTTGGTGAGTGAAGATATCATTCTGGTTTAGAAACCTAATGGTTTTAGAGTAATAACTTTCCTGAACCAGGTGATATGGGACCTAAGACTCCTTCCTAATAGCAGCAGCAAAAGGTGCGTGGCCTGGATAATGGGGTTATTTGATGATGCTGCTTTCCTGTAATAGTGCTTCTTGGAGATATGGTCAATGGTGGGGGGGCTTTACCTGTGATGGCCTGGGCTGAATTTACTATTTTGGTAGGCTCTTCCGTTTAGGGGAAATTGATATTTCCATACCAGGCTGTGATACAACCAACCAGCATATGATCCATTGTGCATATTTAGAAGTTTGGCAAAACTTTATATGACATGGCAATTTTTCGCAAACTTCTAAGAAAGTAGAACAGCTGCTGTACTTTCTCTGTAATGGCACTTACATGCTCGACCCTGGACAGATGCTCTTAAATGATAATACTGAGGAAGTTAAAGTTACTAACCCGCTCCACCTCTGATCCCCTAATGAGGACTGGTTCATGGATCTCTGGTTTTCTTCTCCTGAAGTCTGTAATCAGCTCTTCGCTTTTGAGTGAGAGGTTGTTGTGGCACCACTCAGCCGGTTTGTCAGTTTTCTTCCTATATGTCACCACTTTTGATCCAGCCAATATCAGCAAACTTAGATATGGCATTGGGGCTGTACTTAGCCTCACAGTCAGAAGTATAACTAGAGACCATCTATCAGCATGAACCCTCAGAGAGGGTCTGAAGAAAAATCTCTGCTCCAGATCTCCTTTTCCATGGGCTCTTATAATTTCATGAAATGGATCAGATCTCTGAATCAGGTTTGTTGCGATTGCAGCCGGAATTGCAACAGGTTCTCAGACCATAAGACTTCTATTGAGATCTTCAAAAATCTAAAGTTTAACCAAGGAGTGTTCTTGGACACATCTCCACCACAACATGGGATTGCAGAGACCAGTATTCTTTCATCACCCTCCTATCACAGTTTAAAATGCCACTGCAAAATGTTCAGAATCCTGCACATTCATTCCAAATCTCTGGACTTCTCAAGAAGGTATTGTCCTTCCAGAACTCAGAGAGATTAGAACATCACAGCCTTGGCCTTGGCCTCCATTAGGCATTTTGAAGTTTGCAGTAAACTGTGTTTGGATTAACACAAATGTCAAGAGAGGTGCTTTTAGCTGCTATGACTGTTCCTCCAGAAGTTTATAGCTCACTGCTTCAAGCAGAGTATCTCAATTAATCCTATTCCACCAAATCTCTTATATATGGTATCTTTTTGGCCAATATTTTTCAGTAGTGGCATTACCAAAGAGGTCATCTGTAAAGCTGACAGCAGTAAGGAAGATTGAGGAGAGCATTGGGGCACTGATGCAAACTTGTCTGACACGAGCCATCATCGAGATTAGCTTTCTTGCCCAGTCACAAGTTGGTTGGTCACATGATGTCACATTCTCTCACTGCAATGTTGCATTTCAGCTGCAACAAACTTCCTGTGGGAGTGAAACTAATGGGAAATTGTTCAATGCATGAGGAGTGAACTTCATGATCTAGCTCACTGAAACTCCCGTAGCTGAGCTATCTTATGGAGCCGGCTTGGGTTTGTGCACACTCAAACACACTCAAGATGTTGCCAACACAGAACCAAATGAAAGAATGAACTTTACATGCAACAATAGTCCTCTACCAACCTATCCCCACTGTATAAAGATTAGTGTTATTTGTCACTTGTACATCAAAACATACAGTGAAATGTGTTGTTTGCATTGAGGATATGCTGAGGACAGCCCACAAATATTGTAATGCTTTTGTACCAATGTAGCATACACACAACTTATTGATCCTGACACATACATCTTTGGAATGAGGGAGGAAATCTGAGAAGTTGGAGGAAAGCCACATAGTCATGAGGAGATTGAACAAAACCCTTACAGCGAGTGCCAGGAATTGAATCACTACCTTGCAGCTTACACTGTAAAGCATTACGCTAACCGCGAGGCTTTTGTGCCACTACTATCACATTACTGTCTGACAATGATAGTTCAGGGCAAAATCCTGGAGAACGTGGACCTCCTCACATAACTCAGCAGCCAAACTCCAATAAAGGCAGACATTGATAATAAAATTCACCACCAACTTTGATGGACCAGCCCTATCTTTGATCGATTCAAGTAAAGGACATTTGAAGATCAAGAACTGGCACAAAATTTATGGCTGATTGGGAAACAAGGATCCCTGGGTTCTATGCTACTCTGACCAGAACTACCTTCAAGTGGCATATCTAGGCCCTGGATAGATACTACCATACAGGTAAGCAGGCCAACACAAGCGTCCTCCCCCAGGCCAACCTCCTCACCACTGAGTCCCCAATTACTGTATATTCATTTGGCTCTCTTAGGCAAGTCACATTGTTTGCCTACCCAATACTGGAATCTTGAAACAGACTCTCTATTCTAAGCTCTTTTACAAAGGAACTGATGCAATGGTGTGCTAAGGTCTCCTTAAAGTGATGCAATATCACTACGGCTCGTAGGAATTTCTGGGCCATGAATGCTCAAAGAAGGAGTATTCCAGATGATCTGGAGAACCTCAAGACCATACAGCAGGAGCACCTAGGTGTCCTGTGTCAATGGCAACAGGACCACTCTACCTCATAATCTACCCAGCCACCCATCCTGTGAGTCCCTTCTTTTTCCATATGTGGAACAGTCTGTAGTTTCCACACTGACATTGTCTGTCACCTCAAAATCACAAAACTGAAGAAGAAGCAAGTAACTTTGGGATTTATGCAGAGGTGTAAATGAAGCTAAAAATTTCAGATCTCATCGTTGTACTATTTATTGAACTGAGTATTTATTGTTTCAAATTATTATTGCAGCTTAGTGAACTCATACGTTTATGATGTAATTCCAGATTCCATAAATGTCTCTCAACATCATGGCATTTCAAATACAAGTTTATCTATGATGTTTGATCTTCTACTTTACTGATATAGATCTATGATGTGATATTTATTTGAGACTATTTAATCTTTTTAGAATTATGCTTTTTCCTTCATGGTTGGCTGATGTAGGCATCCTGTAACATGATTGGCTGCTTGGCCAGATTGATGACATCGCAGTTATTGGTTGCCATGGCTCCCCTTAAAACTGATGCCTGACCAGCAACAGGTGTTTCCATTGAGGTCAGTGATTAATGCAAACTTCAAGGGCTACTTACAAAATCTGGGTCTTTATGTTTTGAGACAATGCAAGCCATTGTTATATTGTATGAAAGTGATGAGGTTGCCATGGAAGCAACACACAGAATTTCACAGGCTGATGTAACATTTTGGCATAACTAAAAGTTTTCTTAAGGTTTTCTTCCTGGCATACAAAATGGTTGGCTTCATGGCCAGTTGCTGATAACAGTAAGTTAGGGAGCTTTGCCATGAAGGAGTAGTAATTGAGAGACACAGAATGGAACTAGGCCATTTGACTACTGAGTTCTCCCCAACAATCAACCACCCATTTAGACTAAGCCTACAATCGCTCCCATTTTTAAATTCTCCACAATTTCTCATCAACTTTCTTCAGATTCGACTTCTCACCTACATAGTAGAAGCAATTCGCAACAATAATAGACTGAAGCAACGTTAAAGACTCAACCCATGCAGCAGAATACAAGATTTTCATGTATATTACAGAGGGCCCTATCAACTTGCATGTTTTTAGAGAGTGGGAGGAAATTGGAACACCCGGAGGATAATCACTAAGTCACAGGGGGTGCACGCAAACTCCGCATAGACCACCTCACGGTCAAGATTTAACCCCGGTCTTTGGCAGTGTGAGGCAATGGCTTCACTGGCTGTGTCACTCTGCCACCCCAAGCAGTCGGCAAAGAGTGATGACCCTTTTTCATTCCTTTGTCTATGAAATAATATATTTTATATGATACTTTAAACGCCTATACCATTTCCATGTGTGAAAAGCCGTAACAGAACTGGGCAAAACATCTGAAAGTGCTAACCCTTTTTTAAGTGTGATCCCCATAACATTATACTTGTCAACATAGCAATTACATGATATACCCATACAGCTTACAAGGGGTCTATGGACACAATAATGATGTTACAATCTGAATTTTGCTAGATATGAAAACACATATGAAGTCAATGTTATTGTTGTTATTATTGTTCATTGTTCTCAGAAAGGCATAATCTCAATACTGAAAAAGGCCATATCCTGATTCATACAGACCATTCTCAGCCTTCCCTTCTGGCTTTGTTACCCTATATTGGCTCACAGCCCACAAAGAGCTACATTTCAGATTCCTCACCTCTTGCTAACACTCTCACAGCCCTGTCTTACTTACAGCTGCAGTTTCCATCTATCCTATCCTGCGCCACTCGCTTCTCTGATCCAGAGTCTTTACTACATTCTGCTGCCTGAGAACACCTGTCTGGCACTCCCTTTACAAACCCCTGTATCACTCCTTACATCCTTGATCATCCAGCTGTGGCCAAAACCACACGTGGCATAGAAATATTAGAACCAAAATGGCAGGGGAGTGAAAATGGCCACCCATTGATAGCTGCATGGGGCAACAGAGTGACACATTTAGTAGAGCCTTTGCCTCAGAGTGTCAGATAATTGGGTTCAATGTTGACTGGAATAGCCATGATTAAGGGTGTCAAGAGTGTTGTTAGGTGCCAGTTGACAATTTCAATTTATCACCTGGTTTAGTTTTCACCTCAAAGGTCTATTAGAGAAGCAGATACCACCAAAGAGAGCTTGTTTAAACTCTTACTTGTGGTGGGGAATCATATGGGGCTGAGAGGGTTTTGCCTGCCAAGACAATTGCTCAGCATTGTGCTACTTGAGGTTTAGAAAACTAGGGGTGGTGTAACAAGGCTTCTCTTTTCTAGTTCTCTTGTGCACCATTCACCCAACACAACAAACTGAACTTTTTCAGTTTTTAGGCAAGGTCAATATTAGATCATGATTATGCTGTAGTCTGGATTGGCAGAAGTAGAAAAAAATCTGCCCAGAGTCGACATTAATTAAGAGTTGAGCAACTGGGAATTAGTGTTTTATGAAGTTATGAATTTACAGGATGGACATTGCGATCTCCTGTAGTAGTAAGTATAATAAATTCTCTCGTGATTCGAAGAAGAGATTTTTCCAGAGGACAATCCTCAACCAAGAAGACAGCTTATTTGATCATTGGCCTATCTTTTGTAGGAGCCTATTGTGTTTAAAGTGGCTGCTTTGTTTCACAACATTAAAAAAGTGACTATTCTTCAAAATTATATTTATGATATTCCTTGAGAGATTAGTGGCTTGAATTATGCATATGGATCAGTGGCTGTAAGTTTCTATATAAATGGAAATTCCTGCTTCTTTAATCTGAAGCCGTGTCTTTAAATAAGGCAATATATACAATTTAAAAAAAACATCACCTGCAAGTCATTTAGTCACATATGTTGATAAGTTTTCTTGTTACCATGGTAACAGACTCAATAGGAAGTCTTTTAGCATGATTTTGAAATATATACTGACTTTGTGTTATTGGTTTAGTTTTGAACTTGACAGCCTTTTGCTCTTTACAATTCAGGAGCTGTGAAAGTCTGTCATAGGGCAGAATTCCTTTAAGCATGGTTAAATTGAAGAATCTGAGGTCGCACTACCAGGCTGGTACGTTTAGTTAGCCTAAACTTACTGGGGAGAAGAGGTACGAGAGCTGCACAAATGAAATTTCATCTTTTATGATTGTAAATTCTCAATATTTCTTTACCACTTTCAGTCTACAATCTCTATCAATTAAGTTGGTGTTTAGAAATCTGTTTAACTTTATTCAGTAAACTTCCTTAATGTTTACAAATCATTGAAGGTGTACTAGAATGTCTGTCATAAATGACAGCTGGATCTTGTGAAAGTTCAATAATAATTCCAGTAGATTACTGATAGTTGACAACCTGCACGTAATTGTCCCGTTCATTTACTCCATAGTGAGGCCATGTTATTGAATGATGGATTGGAAATGAAGCTGAAGGCCACTGGTTCTGGGATCACTGCAGCTTTCCTGTGCGCTGACAAAGTAGTGTAGTCATAATATTCTTGACAAAGAGTGATCATGTATTGCTTAAGGAAAATTATGTTGAAGGAGGTTCACCAGCACTGCAACAGAAGGGACATAATGGATGTGTAAAAATGTCTGTTACGTGGAGTTATGACCTTCCACTCCAACAAGCCATACTGCCCAGCAACCCATATATTTAACCCTAGCCTAATCACAGGAAAACTTACAATGACCAATTAACCCACTAACCAGTGCATCTTTGGAATGTGGGAGAGAACAGGAGCCCTCGAAGGAAACCCGCACACTCACAGGAAGGACGTACAAACTTCTGACAGAGGATACTGGGGTTGAGCGCCAGACTCCGACACCCCCGGCTGTAATAGTGCTGCTCTAATCGGTAAGCTACTGTGGCATGTTGGATAAGGTTGTTTAGAATCATTGAGCCGGAATGTAAGAGGAAGAATGATACATTGTGCATATTATGCTTTATATGGGCTCCTTCTTAGGGATATCGAGTTAATCTTATGCCATGATCCATATCCCTAGTAATCATTGACTCTCTGGTTTAAAGAAAGCTACTCTAACTTTTTCCCTCTCTGCTCAAAACTGAATTCTCTCATCCCTGTCACCATCCTAGTAATCTGTAGTCTATCCTTCCCAAAACCATAACATCCTTCCTCTGACCCTGACCCGGAGTTACATGCTGACTTCGGTTCTTTGTCGGAATGGGACCCACTTGCGGGATTTCAGCACCGGCCAATGTTCGGCACACCAAGGGTCAGCCAGAGAGGCAGCCCAGTGTTTGGCAGCCTAAGATCTCGGGGCTCTGGAGACGGGCGGATTGAGGGTCGGTGTCATGACAGGAGACTTGTGTGTCATTGGGGAGGCCGGAAAATCTTTTGTCGTGGGACCGAAGACCCGAGATCTTCGTGATCTTCAGGCACAGAACTCGTAAAAAGCAATGAAACAGACTTTTTAATATCATAAGCCAGCCGGTTGTTGTTATGTCTCCCGCTGGCTGTGAAAATGGGGGTCACCTCCCTCTCCCTTGCCAGGGAGGGAGGGAACCTGTAGGCTGCCGAGTGCCAGATGAAATGTGAAGCCTTTGGGGTAACTGCAAGGTCTGTGTCTTTGCTATCGCCTAGCTCTCACTTGTGCTTGGTAGCGGGGGCGCTTTTTGTTTTGCCGGTGGGGGGAGGGAGGAATTGTTGCTCACCGCTGCTTGCGCCTGGAAGGGGGCGCTGGGAGGAACTTTGGCGTTCTCACATTTAATTATTGTTCATTCTTTGGGGCACTTCTCTGTTTTCATGGATGTTTTGTGAAGAAAATGCATTTCAGGATGTATATTGTATACATTTCTCTGACATTAAAGTGAACCTTTGAACCTCTGGGGGGGGGCAGTTGGAACATTCTGAGCTGCACATTGCAGAGAAAATGATGGATTGTGCATGATTAGGCACTTGGCGAGGGCCAATAAAAATAAATTATTTTTAAGTGGAGTGGCCATTGTGTTACTGGGCCAGTGTTTAGACTGGGGAGTTTAGGCTTTGGCTCAGAGAAAATTCAATAAGGATGGGCAGTGGCTGTAGGTGGAATTTCTTGTTTAATTTTTCTTCCTTTCTTTCTTATTGCACAGTTAGAGCAGCGGGGACACCAGGCAGGATAATGGAGTGCTCCTCTTGTGGGATGTGTGAAGACAGGGAGATCTCCAGTGACCCTGATGACTACCCCTGCAGCCTTTTTCAGACCACCTTAAGTAATTGGAGCTGGGACTGGATGAACTTCGGATCATTTCGGAGGCTGATGGGTTGATTGACAGGAATTGCACTGAGGTAGTTACGCTCAAGGTGCAGAACACAAGTAACTGTGTGAATGTCAGGAGAAGGAAAGGGGTTAGGCAGCCAGTGCAGGGTAGCCTGGCGGCTGTTCTCATCAACAGAAGGTATACTGTTTTGTATACTGTTGGGAGGATGACCTCGCAGAGGAAAGCCACAATGGTCAGGTCTCTGGCACTGAGTGTGGTTCTGCCTAAGAAAGGAAGGGAGAGAAGAGATGAACTGTAGTGATAGGGGATTCATTAGTTAGGGGAAAAGGTGGGAGGTTCTGTGGATGAGAACGAGATTCCTAGATGGCATGTTGTCACCCAGGTGCCAGTGTCAGAGACATCTCTGATTGAGTCTGCAAAAGTAAAAAAGACACAGATGGAAATTATTTACAGGCCTCCAATAGCAGCCAGGATATGAGCTACAATGCGAGATAGAAAAGGAATACAGAAAGGGCAATGCTACAATAGTCATGGGGGATCCAAAATGTAGATAGTCTGGGGAAATCAGCTTGGTGTTGGATCCCAAGAGATGGAATTTGTAGAATGCCAACAGGATTGCTTTTTAGAACAGCTTGTTGTTGAGCCCACTTGGGGAAAGGGAATTCTGTATCGGGTGTTGTGAAATGAACCAAATTTGTTTAGGGAGCTGTGTAAATGTAATTTATTTGTAGTAACAAAATGGCATTTTTGTCTGTAACAAAATAAAACCTGTATTGTACCAGAGTGCTTTGCTAATAGTGTTTATGCAACGTTATGCAATGAAACCTGACTCCTCGACAAAGTGCAAAAGAACAAGTAGATTTGGTTGGTGGAAGAATGCTAATTTACACTGATGAAGCAGATGATCAGAATCCACCCTGTCCTTGAAATGAGGCCAGACTTGTGTATAAAGGAGTGACTGGGCTGTCTGTTTATTTGAAGTCATCACAGGCTCTTGTGCAGTGCTAGCCTTCCCTTGCTGCAAATAAAATAAGCATACCTGTGATTGACACACTCCCAGTTAAATGTTGCTTATTATAAGATGTAGCAAAAAGGTCCTCAACAGAGCTTAAGATAAAGAAACCCAGAGGAGGCAGTGATCATAATTCACCCTGCAGTTTGAGACAAGAAGCTAAAGTCAGATGTATCAGTACTACAGTGGAGTAAGGGGAATTACAGAGGCATAATTAAGGGGCTGGCCAAAGTTGATTGACAGGGAACAATGGCAGGAATGATGGCAGAACAGCAATGGCTGGAGATTCTGGGAGCAATTTTGAGTCATAGCATAAATAAATCCCAAAGATGAAGAAATATTTGAAAGGGAGGATGATCAACCATGGCTGACAAAGGAAGTCAAAGACAGTGCAAAAAAACAAAAAAAAAGCATATAATAGAGCTAAAATTAGTGGGAATTTAGAAGATTGGAAAGATTTTAAAAATCAACAGAAGCAACAAAAAGCCATAAGGAGAGAAAAGATGAATGTGTTGCCCTTAAGGCATTCATTTAGTTTATTATATTTTCACTTTAGTAATTCGTTTGTAATCATTTTCTAGTTAAAGTTAAGGTTGTTGAAAGTAAATTCATTGTCTGTGATATATCGCGGCAGGCGATGACGTCACACCCGGTTTCGCTGTGTCTTGTGGGAAAATATCGGTTTGGAGAAACGGGAAGGAGGGGGCTTGTGTGTGCATGATCAGCGCGAGAAAAGTTTTCTTTCTACGCACTAGAAACATCATAGAAGGAACGCCGTAAGTTCATAAGATAATCTATACGTTGAAGTAAAAATGTTAACGCTGATTCTGTTAAAAGTAATGACGGTTGATAAAGTTTATGTTCTTTGTTACTTAAAGAGTTGTGGATAGTTTGTGTTGAAGTGTATTTAAAGCCAGTCGATGGCGTAGGTAGATTCTGACTGTATGTTGTACTTTAATGTAATATAGTTTGTTGTAGTTTTATTTTTCCAAGTATTTATGATGTAAATGTGATGCCAAGAAGGAAACAAGTACTGTATATATTTTGTATTGTTTTATCAACAGTTTTCACCATACGTTAATGTGGATGAGTGAACTGTAAACGGTTAATCTTACTGGGATCGCGCCTCATTGACTCCGGTTTATACTTGGTGTTTAGTTCAGAGTTTTTACACCTGTGCGAGAACACTACAATGAAATATGAAGGTAAGATAGCCAATAATATAAACCAGGATACCAAAATATTTTTCAATGTATAAAAAGTAAGAGGTGATAATGGATATTTGACTGCTAGAAAAATAAAGTTGGAGAGGTAGTAATTGGGGACAAAGGAATAAGTATTTTGCATTAGTCTTCACCATGGGAGACACTATTTTTGGCAATATGCCTGAAATTTGAGAGTGTCAGGAGGTAGAAGTGAGTGTTGTTGCTATTATTAAGGAGAAGGTGCTTGGGAAGCTGAGAGGTTTGAAGGTAGATAATTCACCTTAACCAGATGGACCACTCCCCAAGGTTCTGGATGAGGTAGCCGAAGAGATTGTGGAGGCATTTGCAATGATGTTTCATGAATCACTAGATTTTGCAATGGTTCCAGAGGACTGGAAGATTGCAAATGTCACTTCACTCCTTAAACAGGGACGGAGAATGAAGAAAGAAAATTATGGGCCAGTTAGCTTGACTTCAGTGGTTGGGAAGATGTGGAGTCCATCTAACATGGACTCACCTTGCAGTTTGAGAGAGAGAAGCTGAAGTCAGGTATATTGGGATTACAGTGGAGTAAAGGGAATTACAGAGGCAAGAGAGATGTTGGAGTCCATTATTAAGGTAATGGGTTTCAGTGTACATGGAGGTACATTATAAAATAAGCCAAAGTCAGCATGTTTTCCTTAAGGGGAAATCTTGCCTTACAAATCTGTTGGAATTCTTTGAGGAAATAACAAGCAGGATAGACAAAGGAGAGTCAGTGAATGTTGTTTACTTAAATTTTCAAAAGACCTTTGTCAAGGTGCTGCACATGAGACTACTTAACAAAACAGGTGCCACGATATTACAGGATGATTGGTTGACTGTTGGGAGGCAAAGGGTGGGAATAAAGGGAGCCTTTTCTGGTTGGTTGGCAGTGACCAGTGATGTTCAGCAGGCTTTTGTATTGGAACTGTAGTTTTTATGTTATATGTCAATGATTTGGATGACATAATTGATGGATTTGTGGCCAGGTTTCCGGATGATACAAAAATAAGTGGAGGGTAGTTAGTGTTGAGGAAGAAGACAATTTGCAGAAGGATGTAGACAGTTTGGGAGAATGGGCAAAGAAGTGGCAGATGGAACATGGTGTATGGTCATGCATTTTGGTAGAAGGAATAAAGGCATAGAATATTTTATAAATGGAGAGAAAATGCAAAAATCCATGGAGCAAAGGGACTTGGGAGCCCTCGTAAGATTCCCTAAATGTTAACTTGCAAGTTGAGTCAGTGGTAAGTAAGGCCAATGCAATGTTGGTATTCTTTTTGAGAGGACTAGAATATAAAAGCAAGGATGTTCTACTGAGGCTTTACAAGGCATTGGTCAGATTGCATTTGAAGTATTGTGAGCAATTTTGGGCCTTTTTTCTAAGAAAAGATTTGCTGACCTCGGAGAGGGTCCAGAGAAGGTTCATGAGAATGATATCAAGAACGAAAGGGTTAAAGTCTGAGGAGTGTTTGATGGCTCTGAGCCTATATTTGCAGGAGTTTAAAAGAATGAGGTGGGGACTCATTTAAGCCTATCAAATTTGGAAAGGCCTAGATAGAGTGGATGTGGAGAGGATGTTTTCTATAGTGGGGGAGTCTAGGACCAGAGGGCACAGCCTCAGAATAGAAGGAAGTCCCTTTAGACCAGAGGTGAAGAGGAATTTCTTTAGTTAGGTGGAAGTGAATCTGTGGAATTCAATGTCACCGATGTCTGTACAAGCCGAGTCATTGGGTATATTTCATGTGGAGTTTGACAGGTTCTTGTTTATTCAGTGTGTCAAATTTACAGGCAAAAGGAATGAGAATGGGGTTGGGAGGGCTAATAAATCAGCCTTGATGGAATGATGGAGCAGACACAATGGGCTGAATGGTCTAATTCTGCTCCTATGTCTTATGGACTTACGGTCTCTTATGGAGGACGCAGCATTTTTAAGTGTGAGGTCGTGGTCCACGTCAGTATCCATGACACGGGTAAGAAGGGTGGCGAGGTCTTGCAAAGTGTGTTCAAGGAATAAGGTGCTGAGTTAAAGGACAGGACTTCCAGGGTGGTGATCTTAAGATTGCTACCCATGCCACATGTTAGTGAGGCCAGAAACAGGAAGATCATACAAACAAAGAACAAAGATCATACAAACAAAGAACAAACGACTAAGGAGATGGTGCAGGAGGGAGGGCTTCAGGTTTTGGATCATCGGTTGCTCTCAGGGAAAGTGGAAACTGCCAAGCAGGGATAGTTTGCACTTGAACTGGATGGGGACTACTATCCTAGCCGGAAGAGTTGCCAGTGCTGAGCAAGGGGATGGAACAGTGTGCCAGAACAGATGGTGAAGTGATTGTGTAGAAAGATGGTGTTAAGCTGACATACAAAGTCAGGAATCAAAAAGTTGAGCATGGTGGGACCAATGTTCTGAGTTGTGTATATTTCAGTGTAATAAGTATTGTAGGAAAGGTGGATGAGCTTAGTGCATGGATCAGTACATAGAATTATTACATTGTAGCCATTAGTAACATTTGTTTGCAGGAGGGGCAGGACTGGCATCTTAATGTTCCAGTGTTTCAGTGTTTTAAAAGTGATAGAACAGGAGGGATTAAAGGGGAAGGGGTGGTATTAATTGTTAGGGAAAATGTAATGGCTGTGCACAGACAGGATAAACTGGAGAGCTGGTCTACTGAGGTTATATGGGTGAAACTGAGGAATAAGAAAGGGATGGCCATGTTAATGGGATTATATTATAGAGCGCAGGATTTAGAGGAGCAAATTTGTCAAGAGGTCGCAGACTGTTGCAAGAAACACAAGTTTGTGATAGTAGGAGATTAGAACTTTCCACATATTGACCGAGTCTCACATAATTTAAAGGGCTGGATGGAATAGAGTTTGTCAAATATGTTCAGGAATGTTTCCTTAATCAGTACATGGAGATCCCAACTAGAGAGAGTGAAATAATAGATCTCCTGTTGAGGAATGAGATAGAGCAAGTGACTGAAGTTTGTATAGGGAAAAAAAATGTATCTTGTGGTCATAATGCCATAACCTTCAAGATAAATATGGAGCAGGACAGGTCTGGTCCTTCGGTTGAGCTTCTAAATCGGAGAAAGGCCAACTACAATAGTATCAGAAAATATCTGGCAAGTGATGATTGGGATGGGTTGCTTTCTGGCAGGTGGAAGGAAGGCCTTGAAAGTGAAAACTTGAGAGTACAGAGTTTGTATGTTCCTGTCAGAATAAAAAGCAAAGGTAACAGACTTTGGGAGCCTTGTTTTTCGAGAGATGTTGGGGGCCTGGTTAAGGAAGAGAAGGTGCTGCACAGCAGGTATAAGCAGAAAAGAGCAAACAAGGTACTCAGGAGAATACGAAATGCAAGACAACACTTAAGAAGGAAATCAGGCAGGCTTAAAGAAGGCAGAATGTTGCTCTAGAGGACAAGGTGAAGAATATTCCCAAGGGCTTCTACAGGTATATTAAGAACAAAAAGATAGCAAGAAACAAAACTGGTCCTCTGAAGATGAACGTGGTCATCTATGCACGGAGCTGAAAGAGATTGGAGAGATCCTAAATAGATTTTTTGTATCTGTATTTACTGAGGAGACAGACACAGAGTCTACAGAAGAGAGGCAAAGCAGCGTGAGGTCATGAACCGTACACAGATTACAGAGGAGGAATTGATTGCTGTCTTGAGGCAAATTAGGATAAACCCCAGAGCCTCACTAGGCGTTCTCTTGGACCTGCGAGAGGCTAGTGTATTAATTGCAGGGTCCCGAGCACATATATTTGAAATATCCTTCGCATGGGTGAGATTCCAGAGAGTTGAAGGGCAGCTAATGTTGTTCCATTGTTTAAGAAAGGATCTAAAAGTAAGCCAGGAAGTTATAGACAGGTGAGACTGACATCAGTAGTGAGTAAGTGATTGGAAGGTATTCTAAGGGAATGGATATATAAATATTTGGATAGGTGGGAATGTTGGTGATCCTAATAAATTCCCACCTATCCAAATATTTATATATCCATTCCCAAGGATCACCAGCACGATCTAGGCCAGCTGGAATAATGGACTGAAAAAATGGCAGATGGAATTTAATGCAGACAAGTGTGAAATATTGCACTTTAGATGGGAAAACCAGAACTTACACGATGAGCAGTACGTCACTGCAGATTGCAACATAACAGATTAATCTGGGAATGCAGGTCCAAAGTTCCTTGAAAGTAGCATCACGAATAGACAGGGCTGTAAAGAGAGCTTTTTAGGAGATTAGCCATCAGATGTCAAAGTATTGAGTAACAGAGTTGTGATTTTATGTTAAAGTTACATAAGATGTTGGTGAGGCCTAGTTTGAAGTATTGTGTGCAGTTTTGGTCGCCTGCCTACAGGAAAGATGTCAATAAGATTGAAAGAGTTCTGTGAACTTTTATAAGGATGTTACCAGGACTTGAGGGCCTGAGTTATGTAAAGATTTAATAGATTAGGGCTTTATTTTTTGGAACTTAAAAGATTGAGGAGAGATTTAATAAAGGTATTCAAAATTTTCAGGGGTATAGTTAGGGTAAATACAAGCAGACTTTTTCACTGAAGTTGGGTGAGACTAAAATTAGAAGTCATGGGTTAAGGGTGAAAGGTGAAGTGTTTAATGACAACATGAGGGGGAATTTCTTCACTCAGAGGGTGGTGAGAGTGAGGATCAAGTTCAAGTTCAAGTTTAATTGTTATTCAACCATCCACATGAATACAGCTAAACGAAACAACGTTCCTCCAGGGCCAAAGTGTCAAAACATTGTACCAATAGTCACTTATACCACATCCACATCTGTAGCTGGAAAAAATAGCCCAAATCTCTGAGTGTCATGACCTACAGATTGATGGTGCTTGGGATGTTGTCCTGGAGGCACGCTTCTGCAAGAACAAGCATGCAATGTTCCTCATCACACACTCGTGCAGCCACAGATGAACGCAATCTAGCTTGCCTTTCACCAAATGAACACCAGGGTGTTAGGGCCGAGGAAGAGGAAAATAGAAATACCGGTAAGTCAAATATACTGTGCAGCAAAGATGGCAAGAAGGGCAGGCAGGTGAATAGACAGGGTAATTTGCTGTGCAATAGAAATATAGGAACATCAGTAACACATACTGATCTAAATGTGCTGTACTTAAATGCACACAGCATTAAAAATAAAGTGGATGACCTTGTTGTACAGCCACAGGTTAAAAGATATGACATTGTGGCCATCACCAAATCATGGCTAAATGATGGATATGACTGGGAGCTGAATGTCGAGGGATACACAGTGTACAGGAAAGATAGGAAGGTAGGTAAAGGGGGTGGCGTGGCCCTGATGGTAAGCAACGATATCAAATCACTAGAAAGAAAGGACATAGGATCAGAAGAGGTAGAATCCTTATGGGTCGAGTTAAGAAATGGCAAGGGTAAAAAGAAACTAATAGCTGTTATATACAGGCCTCCAAACAGCAGCCAGGATGTGGACTACAAGTTACAGCTGGAAATAGAAAATCGTGTCAGAAGGAAAATGTCAAGATAATTATCGGGGATTTTAATATGAAAGTGGATTGGGAAAGTCAGGAAGGTACTGGATCTCAGGAGAGGGAGATTGTAGAATACCTCCAGGAAGGCTTTTTGGAGCAGCTTGTCCATAAGCCCACCAGGAGATTGGCTGTTTTGAATTGGGTGCTGTGTAATGAACCTGAGGCAATTAGGCAGCTAGGGGTAATGCAACCCCTTGGAAGTAGTGATCATAATATGATTGCGTTCAGTTTCAAATTTGAAAAGGAGAAGCTGGTATCAGGTGTATCGATATTTCAGTAGAACAAAGGAAGTTACAGTGGTATGAGAGAGGAACTGGCCCAAGTTGATTGGAAAAGTAAGCTAGATGGAGGGATGGTAGAGCAGAATTGGATGAAATTCCTATAAGAAATAAGGAAAGTACAGGAAAAATATATTCCAAGAAAAAAGAAAATCATGAATGGAAAAATGGCACTAATGTGGCTAACGAGAGAGGTTAAGACAAGATAGGCCCAAGCCAGCGTGGTTTCATGAAGGGAAGATCCTGCCTCACCAACCTATTGGAATTTTTTGAGGTAATCTCAAATAAGATCTCTTATCCGATAAGGTGCCGCATAAGAGGCTGCTCAATAAGATCAGAGCCCATGGAATTACAGGAAAGATATTGGGATGGGTGGAGTATTGGCTGACAGGCAGAAAGCAAAGGGTGGGAATAAAGGGATCCTATTCTGGTTGGTTGCCGGTTACTAGTGGTGTTCCGCAGGTGTCAGTGTCAGGGCCACTTCTTTTTACACTGTGTATCGATGATTTAGATTATGGATTAAATGGTTTTGTGGCTAAGTTTGTGGATGACACCATGATAGGTGGAGGAGCAGGAAGTGTTGAAGAAACAGAAAGGTTGCAGAGAGACTTGGTCAGTTTAGGAGAGTGGGCAAAGAAATGGCAGATGAGATACAATGTTGAGAAATGTATGGTTGTACATTTTGGAAGAAGAAATAATCAGGCAGATTATTATTTAGATGGGGATAAATTCAAAAATTAGAAGTGCAAAGGGATTTGGGGGTCCTCGTGCAGGATACCCTAAAGGTTAACCACCAGGTTGGATCGGCAGTAAGGAAAACAAATGCTATGTTGGCATTCATTTCAAGAGGAATAGTGTGTAAGAGTAAGGAGGTGTTGATAAGGCTCTATGGGGCACTGGTGAGACCACATTTGGAATACTGTGTGCAGTTTTGGGCTCCCTATCTTGGAAGAGATGTACTGATGTTGGAGAGAGTTCAGAAAAGATTTACGAGGATGATTCCTGGAATTCAGAGGCTAACATATGAGGAGTGTTTGTCGGCTCTTGGACTATATTCATTAGAGTATAGAAGAATGAGAGGGGATCTCATGGAAACATTTCGAATGTTGAAAGGGTTGGACAGAGTAGATGTGGAAAGGTTGTTTCCCTTGGTGGGTGAGTCCAGGACAAGAGGTCACAGTCTTAGAATTAGAGAGTACCCATTTAAAACAGACATGAGGAGAAATGTTTTTAGCCAGAGGGTCATGTATTTATGGAATTCATTGCCACATGCAGCTGTGAAGGCCTGATCATTGAGGGTGTTCAAGGAGGAGATTGATAGGTATCTAATTAGTCAGGGTATTAAGGGATATGGGGGAAAAAGCTGGAAATTGGAACTAGGTGGGAGAATAGTTTAGCTCATGGTGGAGTGGCGGAGCGGACTCAATAGGCCAAATGGCCTACTTCTGCTCCTTTGTCTTGTGATCTTGTGACAAGAGAGCAGCCCCCAACCCAGCATGGACTCTAGCTCTCTCCCACGTCTCCTTCCCTTGGCGGCCGCAGTAGGCAACCTGGACCGCACAATAAATGAGTCCATACTGCTCCCCGCCATCAGTCTCACAGTGAACCATACTTGCAATATTCGACATTATCAATGTCCAACAGGGTCTTGCAATCACATCCAAGACAATCATTTCCAGTTTGTTCCCCATGCACCCACCTCTGACACCTTCCCCCATGCACCTTGCAGCTGTAGCAGGTGGCAAGTTGAAAGGCAACAAGTCCATCTCCACTGCCATCTAGCATCTCACCAGTGGGACAGTCGTGCGGCACCTGATGTTCTCAATATCAAGCACTGTCTTGTGATCGTAAAGAAGATGCAAAGTACAAACAATTACACCTTTGTTTAGACACAGAGAGGCCCCTTCAACCAAGTGTGCTGCCATCTTACCAGAGCTGCCAATAGAAGTGGTGTTCTAAGAGAACATCTAAGAGAAATTTTGGTAAGTAAATGGATGGGAGGGATATGGATGGCATGTTCCACGTGCAGATTGATGGGACTAAGCAGATTAATAGTTCAGCACAAACTAGATGAACCAAAGTGCTTGAGTCTGTTCTGTAGACTTCTGTAAGAGGTGTCAGTGAATCCACCCTACGGTAGACGTAGATTACAGTTTGAGTCCCTTGGCATGAAACTGCTGCAGTCGGCTGATGCTGGTGGGAGTGAAATGGTTTCAAAATGGACAAATCTATCATTCTTAATATATTTTTACCTCACTCTTCCTGTAACAATTCCCTTTTACCATTTTTATGTGTTGTTATTAATGAACCACAAACTGGTGATAATCTGACATATCATGCATTTAAGTCTATTATATATTCAAAGGTTGTAATTAAGCCTTAGACATCTGCCAGCAGTCTGGAGACCTATTGATAATGATATACTATTTATATCCTTTATGGTTTGATAATTTGTAGGTTTGACTTAATCCTTGCGTTCAACCTTTCTTTGATCGGAATAAAATTTGTTTTATTTTCTTCAGAGATTGCTTACGTATCTGGTGATCTTAATGTAATTCTTGGACCACTTGGCTACATTTTTAATTCAAAGCTGTTCTTTGTATAGATTTCAATGCATAACGCACCAGTGCAACAGAATATGAGAGACGGAAAGGCTTTATTTGTTGAGAAAGTACTGACTGAATTGTAATTGTAAGGTGACACAGTATTAAACTGCCCACATTGGGAGGAACACAATAATATTTTCATTGGAAACTAATGCGGAGCTTGATTTACACCAAAATTCTTTTTGCTTGCATTTACAAAATAAACTACATTTGAATCCATGCAAGGAAGATTTTGTTATCATTATATGTATTTTAGAAAACGTGTTTTAGAAAAACAATTCTGGTTTTATCGAAGATGTCTATTTAATCTTTGTTGGGGTCTCTCACATTTGCATTGCTTCCATTATATGTGAAAACATTCTGAACCACTCATTAGGTCTTTTGGGTGGAATTTATTTGAATTGCTGTGCAGTAATGAATGATTTGAACCATTGGTCTCTGCTTACAGATCCCTCTTCCACCCTGCTACACCTAATACAATCAGCATATAGCTTATGGGCTTATCTTCCACCCTTCCCCTAAATTCACTTGGTCAATTTCTGACACCTCTCTCCCTGTCCTTTCTCAATTCTCTGTATCCATCATGAAGACAAATTGTCAGTTGACGTCTTTAATAAACCTTCTGATTCCCATGGTTATCTTGACTCTACCTCTTCCTGCCCTGTCCCCTGTAAAAATAGTATTCTCTTTTCTCACTTGCTTCGTCTCTGTCACATCTGTTCCCAGGATGAGGCTTTCTTTCCAGAGGTGTCCTCCTTCTTCAATGAATGGACTTTTCTTCACTTCAACATTGATGCTGCCCTCACCAGCATCTCCTCCATTTCCCAGCCATCCACACTCACCCCATCTTCCCACTGCCTTAACAGTGACAGAGTTCCTCTTGTCCTTACCTCAACATCATGAGCCTTCAAATCCAACACATCATCTTCTGCAATTTCCACCATCTGCAAAGGGATCCTACCACCAAACATATCTTTATTTCCCCGTGCCACCCCCCTCCGCTTTCTGCAGGTACACTCCCTCCATGGTTCCCTTGTCCATTCGTCCCTTCACACTAATCTCCCTACTGGCACTTAACCCTGCAAGCAGCTGAGGTGCTGCACCTGCCAATTCACCTCCTTCCTCACCTCTTCTCAGGGCCTCAAACAGATCATCCAGGTGAGCCAACACTTCACCTGCAAACTTGCTGGGGTTGTCTATTGTGTCCAGTGCTCCCGATGCGGCCTCCTCTACGTCAGTGAGACCCGCTGTAAACTGGGGACTGCTTCATCGGGCCCCTATTGCCCTATCTGCCACGTGGAACTTTCTGGTGCCAAACACTTTAAGTCCAATTCCCATTCGCATTCCAACATGTTGGTCCACGGCTTCTTCTTGTCCCAAGATGAGGCCACCCTCAGGGTGGAGGAGTAACACCTTACATTCCGTCTGGGGAGCCTCTAACCTGATAATATGAATATTGATTTTTCTTTCTGGTAAAAGAAAATTCCCTCCTCCTCTCCTCTTCTTCTATTCCCCACTTACCCCTACTCACCTGTTTAACACCTCTCCCTGGGTCCCCTCCTCCTTCCCCTTCTCCTATAGTCCAGTCTTCCATCCTATCAGATTCCTTCTTCTTCAGACCTTTACCTTTCCTACCTCCTGGCTTTACCAATCACCTTCCAGCTAGCCTCCTTCCCTGCCCCCCCCCCCACCTTTTTATTCTGTCATCTTCCCCTTTCCTTCTCAGTCCTGAAGAAGGGTTTTAGCCTGAAACGTCGACTGTTTATTCCTTTTCATAGATGCTGCCAGAGTTCCTCCAGCATTTTATGTGTTGCACAGGATTTCCAGCGT
The DNA here is from genome assembly GCF_048418815.1 of Hemitrygon akajei. Taxonomy (NCBI): domain Eukaryota; kingdom Metazoa; phylum Chordata; class Chondrichthyes; order Myliobatiformes; family Dasyatidae; genus Hemitrygon; species Hemitrygon akajei. Next base: position 70,745,597 of record NC_133135.1, on the reverse strand, counting down.
CTACAGAATTTCTGGTGTTTATAGTTTATATGGTTAACCTAAACAGATCCTAGCTGTTGGTTATTTGTTTTTAACAATAGTCCCATATCCTATAGTTACTTGTTTCCGTTTATGTGAGTAGTCAAGTGAAGACCATGCATGCCTGCAATTACCTTGAGTCAATGCAACCTTGGCTTCTCTCTGGCATGTGTGGCAGATTCTGGACTTTTACCCTTCCACATACATTGGACCTATTGCTTTCTTAGCCTGTCTGAGAGCCTGTCTCAGCAGAGTGGGTGGTAGTTCTTCAAGCATCCCTCCCCCTCACCCACTCCCCCTTCACTCACTCCCCCCTCACTCACTCCCCCTCACCCTCACTCCCTCACTCCCTCTCTGTCCTTCAGCATTTCTCACCTTTCTACTAAGAAGCAAAACACGTGTGTCTGACGATTACTAAACGAGGAGCAAACTCAGCATGTCGGTTGGGAGCAATAGGTTAATTTTCCCCAGCAGTATTTTCTACCTCTGCTCCAGTCACTGTCCACAGTTCAGAGACGGGCACATTTCTGACAGTTGCTTTCATAATCATTTGCCCCTTCACCTTGTTTCTATTTCATGTTTCTGATGCATTTATCCTACACTTTGTCTGCTGGTGCCAATTGCTTTCTGCTAACTCATCTCCTCTGTTTATATAGAATTCCAGTGCAAGACTGTGCTGTCTGGGTCAGTTGGTCTCTGTCTTCTACCCAACGTCATACACAAAAACATCTATTTGTTTCCATTTATGTGCATGTCTGAACTCCACTTAATGAAAATGAAATTCACCACAAACTAGTTCATGTGGTAGCAAGTCCCTGATTCTCAGCACAGACTTACTAAAGACTTTGTTGGATCTGTTGGAGACAGTCTTAAGTTTATGATTCATATAATATAGAACAGTACAGACCCTTCGGCCCATGAGGCAGTGCTGACCTTTTAACCTACTCCAAGGTCAACCTACCGCTCCACTCCTGTATAGCCCTCCAATTTTCTTTCATCCATGTGCCTATCTAAGTAAGTAATGTGAAAAGAGAACAAAAAAAAACGAGGCCGTATTCGTAGGTTCCATGTCCGTTCAAAAATGTGATGGCGGAGAGCAAGCTGTTCCTGAAATACTCAGTGTGTGTCTTTGGGCTCATATACCTCCCCCTTGATGGTAGCAATGAGAAGAGAGCATGTCCAGGGTAACGGGAGTCCTTAATGATGGTCCCTAATATATCTATATATCTGCCTCTACCACAACCCCAGCACTTTCCTCCGATCACTTTAAAATTATAGAGTCACAGACTAATGGAAAAGTACAGCACAGAAACAGGCCCTTTGGCCCATCTAGTCCATGCCAAGCCATTTAAACTACCTGCTCCCATTGACCTGCATGGACCATAGCCCTCGATACCTCTACCACCCACATACCTATCCAAACTTCCCTTAAACACTGTAATCAAGCTCGCATGCACCACTTGTGCTGGCAGCCCATTCCACACTCTCACAACCCTCTGAGTGAAGAAGTTTCCCCTCACATTCCCCTGAAACGCTTCACCTTTCACCCGTAACCCATGACCTTTGGTTGTAGTCCCACCCAACCTCAGGGGAAAAAGCCTGCTTGCATTTACTCTAAAAATACCCCTCATAAATGTGTAAGCTTCTATCAAATCTCCTCTCAATTGTTCATGTTCTAAGGAATAAAGTTCTAACCTATTCAATCTTTTCTTATAATGCAAGTTCTTCAGACGCAGCAACATCCTCATAAACTTTTTCTGAACTCTGTCAACAATATTTATTTACTTCCTGTAGGTAGGTGACCAGAAATGCATGCAATCCTCCAGATTAGACCTCACCAACATTTTCTACAACTTCAACATAACATCCCATCTCCTGAACTCAATACTTTGGCAAACATACTGTTATGATCCCAGCCCCCTCCTTCTTGAGAATCGCAAGATCGCTATTAATTTGGGTCTTGGACCCAGGAAATGAGAGAGAATCCTCAGCAGGACAAAGCAACGGATTTGGCCATTGTTTCTTGGAGACACCTTTGTGGACTGGGCTACGTGCACACCCTCGGGCAATGTGGGCGGGGGGATTGCATCACCCCACCCTGATTGACATCTACAACCCTGCAAGTCAAGATAAAAGAGGGGCTGCAGGGGACAGTCCCCTAGCGACGCACCAGAAGGAGACACCATCGCTCATCGCTCCCGTGATAACGGGAAGCTATTCGGAAGCCACGTGTGGTCCGTTTCCCCTGGCCTGGGGAACGGGTGGCTGATAACACCGAAAAGGACTTCGAACTAACAACGGGGAACCCACGTTCCCGATTCAACGGTTTGCGTCCTAAAGATTGGGCAAGTTTCTTTTCTCACTAAAAATCTCTCTCTCTCTCCAAGTGAAACCCAGCGGTCCCCAAAAGGCTAAAGCCTGCATGAACTTGCGAGACTTTTATATTTCCATCGGACAATATTTTTACCCCTAGACAAAACGATAGAGCCACTTCTTATTGATGATTATTACTATACCCGCCATTTAGATTGAGTATTGATGACGTAGATTATCTGAATGTTTGTATTAACTTACTTTTGTGCCCCTTTATAAATAAAGAGCTGCATCGATATGTGGGGACGAGGTTCCAGCACCCAAGAACTTCAAATTGCTCAGTCTCTCCACTCTCTGAGGACTGGTTTATGTTCCCTCATTTTACCCTTTCTAAAGTCCACAATCAGCTCTTTGGTCTTTGGTCTTATTGATATTGAGTGCAAGGTTTTCACTGCAATACCACTCAGCTAGCTGGTTTATCTCACCCTCTCATCACCATCTGCCATCAATGGTTATATTATCAGCACACTTATTGATGGCATTTGAGCTGTGCCTAGCCACACAGCTGTCTCTGCTAGGCCTCCAGTGATTTCTGCACTTGCCTTCTACAGCATCCAAGGGAACACTTTGTCAGGCCTAGGGGATTTATCTATCCTAATTTACCTCAGGAGTGCAAGCACCTCCACCTCTGTAATCTACATAGGGTGTGTGAAGTTGATATTGCTTTGCCTCACTTCTATAAACTCTGTGTCTGTCTCCCGAGTAAGTACAGGTGCAAAATATTTATTTAAGGTCTTCCCCTTCTCCTTTGGCTCCATATATGGATTACCATTCTGATCTTTAAGAGGACCAATTTTCTCCTTTGCAATCCTTTTCCTCTTATCATATCTGAAAAGTCCCTTAGGATTCTCCTTCATCATGTCTGCTGGGACAATGCCTTCGTTTAGCCCTCTTGATTTCTTTCTTAAGTGTTCTCTTGCGTTTTTTATACTCCATAAATAACTCATTTGTTCCTACCTGCCTATACCTGCTATGCACCTCCTCTTTTTTTGTTCTTAACCAGGACCTCAATATCTCTTGAAAACCAAGGTTCCTTAGACCTGTTATCATTGCCTTTTATTTTGACAGGCACATACAAGCTTTGTACTCTCAAAATTTCACTTCTGAATGTTTCCCAAGTACACCTTTGCCAGGAAATGGCCTAACCTAATCCACACTTGCCAGATCCTTTCTGATACCATCAAAATTAGCCATTCTCCACTTGAGAATCTCAACCAGTGAACCAGACCTATCTTTTCACATATTTACTTTGAAGCTACTGGCATTGTGATCACTGGACCCAAAGCGTTCTCCTACACAAACTTCTGTCGCCTGCCTAGTCTCATTCTGTAATAGCAGATCAAGTATTACACACTCTGTCATTGGGATTTTTATGTACTACTTATGGAAACTTTCCTGAGCACATTTGGGAACTCTATCCCATCATGATATTATCAGTATGAAAATCTCAGTCAATATGTGGAAAGTTCAAATCACTTACTAAACAACCCAATGTTTCTTGTAACAGTTTGCAGTCTATCTGCAAATTTGTTCCTCTAAATCCCTTGGATTGTTTGGTGGTTTGTAATATAGCCCCATTAACTTGGTCATACCTTTCTTATTTTTCAGTTCCACCCGTAATGCCTCACCAGATGAGTTCTCCAGTCTGTCCTGACTGAGCACTGCCGTGATATTCTCCCTGACTAGTAACGCCACCCCTCCTCCTTTAATCCATCCTACTCTGTTGTGTCTGAAACAACAAAATCCCAGAATATTGAACTGCCAGTCTTGTCTGTCCTGCAACCAAGTCTCAGTAATGGCTACAATATCCATGCCCTGAGCTCATCTGCCTTTCCTATGATACTTCTTGCATTGAAATGTATGCAGCTCAGGACATCAGTCGCACCATGCTCAACCTTTTGATCCCTGACTTTGTCTGAGGTCTTTACAATATCTGTTCCCAGAGCCTCTCCACTATCTGTTCTGGTACTCCGATTCCCATCCCTCTGTAATCTAGTTTAACCTCCCACCTGCGCAGCACTAGCAACCTTCCCTTCCAGTTCTTGTGCAAACCGTCTCTTCCGTACAGATCCCACATTCCCTGGAAGAGAGACCAATGATCCAAAGATCTTATATCCTCCCTCCCACACCAACTCCTTAGCCATGTGTTAAACTGTGTAATCTTCCTATTTCTAGCTTCACTAGCACCTGGCACAAGTAGCAATCTAGAGATCACAACCTTGGAGGTCCTGCCCTTTAATTTAGCTCCTAACTCTCCGAACTCACTTTGCAGAACCACATCACTCTCTTTACCTCTGAAGTTGGTAGCTACATGGACCACGACCTCTGGCTATTCACCCTCCCTTATAAGAATGCCAAGGACTTGATCTGAGATGTCCCAAACACTGTCTCCCGGGAAGCATCATACCATTCAAGAATCTCATTCTTATCCACAGAACTTCCTTTCTGTTTCCCTAACGGATCCCTTTTCACCCAGCTCGACTCTTCTTCCACAGTCGTTTCCGAGTTGCAGAGCCAGACTCAGTGCCAGAGTCCTGAATGCTGTAACATTCCTCTGCTAGGTAATGCCCCCCAACCTGTTTATGAGGGAGTTGGCCACAGGGGTACTGGCTGTTTAACCCCTTTCTCCTTCCTACCTGTCTCCCAATTAACTACCTCTCTATATGTCCCATCTATCACCCCCTCAGCCTCCTGAATGATCTGGAGTTCTTCCAGTTCCAGCTCCAACAAAAATACAATTTCTTTTGGGGATGTATCTATAGTTTAGTGCCCTCCCATCTTTTCCTGAAAAGTACTTCCTGGTTGGTTAGCATTTCTAGACACACACCTCATAGGCATTTATTTGTCTGTCTTCTTCAAGAATTCCAGTGGGTTCATGAAGCTTGATCTAATGGGCTAAAGGGCACTCGAGGCTCAGGGCATTCTGACTTTTTTCTCTTGGAGATAAGATGCCAGTGCATCCTGTCTCTCCCTCTGCCCATGGATTCAGCACTGACTCATGGAAAGCCCATTCCAGGCATGGAAATAGGCCCCTTGACCCAATATACCAGGCAACATATCTGTCTAAACTATTCTCATTTACCCATATTTGATCCACATTCCTTAAAGTCTGAAAGGTTCAAAGGTTCATTTTATTGTCAAAGTATGCATGTACAATCCAACTCTGATATTTGTCTTCCCCACGTAGCCATGAAATACAGAAAAAACCATAGGGGTCATTGAAACAAAAGACATCAACCCCCTCCCCGCAAAAAAGGGAAAAATAAATAAAACTCTCAAACCCCAACACCCCCCCCCCAACCTCGCACAAAAGCTAACAGATTGCCCACACGGAAAACGGCAGCTGGAATATCAAACCCCAAACCCCCAACTTCCTCCCTCACAAAAAAACAGTGACAATAACAACAAACACCCACCCCCCTCACTCACAGAAAAGAAAAACGACAATAGCATCAAACTCCCATGCCCCTCTCTCATACACAAAAACTAACAGATCATCCACATCGAAAAACAAGAACATCAGACCCCAAATCCTCAACCCCCTCCCTCTCACAAAAGCTAACATATCACCCACCCAGACCCCCAACCCACCAGTTAGCAACAAGAAATAAAACACAGAAAACTGAAGGAGTGCAATATAAACTACAGTATAATCATCACATAAATCTTAGAATTTCAAAAACTTCCTCCCATCAGAATTGAACTCATTCCTTCCATGCTGAGTGAATGCCGTGTTACTAACCTGCGGCTTTCTGAACATTGCCAACCCGTTGACCCATGACCTCCATAAGGAGCGACCGCTAACCTCCTCTGCATTCACCTTGATGCTTCAATCTTCCTTGACGCTTCAAAATGGAGTCAATCATGGCCCCGTGCCTGGTCACTCCACAAGGAGCTCTCGGTCCTTCCCAGGGACAGCAGATTGCTACATCATGTGATCGAGCTCCAAACCACATGGCAGAGGCTCCAACAGTTTCTGAAACACAATCAAGACAAAAAGAGCATGAGAAGGCGTAAAGAAAGTGAAATAACTGAAGAGATTGGCTATCTGAAAGATGTCACCAGAGGAATCGTTGTTCGTTGGCACCACCTCTCTTATCTATGTACCCGTACAACCGTCTTTTTTTTATTGTACCTGTCTCAACCATTTCCTCTGGCAGTATTTCCCATTTACTGAACACTCTCTGCGTGAAGAGGTTTTCACCTTGGTTGTCATTGTTAGCGTACCTTCACCAGAGGAACTGTAATATTTCAAGAAGTGGCTCACCACCAGCTTCTCAAGAGAAGTTAGGGATGGGCAATAAATGCTGGCCTTGTTAGCAATACCCAGATGTACACCTGTATGGAGGACTTGCTCAAGGTGGTCCCTTGTTCTCGGGGGATAATATAAACATCAGCATTTCTCTCCAGACACTGGGTGAACAACCGAGACAGTATTTTGTGCTTAGATGACAAGCTGATGAGCATATTTACAGGAAAGAGAATGAGATGGAGGGTTGTTAGGAGGGAGCTTTTATTCTTAGCTCTGTTCTTCCTGCATCTGTAGATCCTTTGTGATGAAGGGAGTCAGCCCAAAACATCAACTGTTTATTCCTGTAAATAGATGCTACCTGACCTGCTGAGTTCTTCCGGCATTATCTCTGTGTTCTCTGGATTTCCACTATCTGCAGAAACTCTAGCTCCTGGCTTTCGATGAGTCTAGCATAGCCAGTCAGAAGAGTCACATGAGTGGAAAATCAACAGTAAACGGCTTTTTTAAATTTAATTAACTTTAATATTCTTAATTATTATGCTTTAAATATATTTTTAATTCTGTAAATGAGTATATTTATTTGAATTGTTTTAAATGCCTTTGATTATTAGAGATATTCAGAAGCAGATAGAGAAGACTTTGAGTTAAATCCCTTGGCACAGTCCAAGAACAGGGTGTAGTAACATCATGAAGAATTGTACCCACCCTACTCATGGACTGTTTGTCCCACTCCCATCAGAATGGAGGCTATGTGGCATTCATACCAGGACTACCAGACTCATAAACAGTTACTTTCCTTAAGTAATAAGGCTGATCAACTCCTCCACCCATGAAAACACCACCCCCACACTCCCAACCACCACTAATTTATCATTTCTGGTCAGTCACCTTATGTACAGTCACTCCTGTTCCCAGTGTCACTTTATGGACATTTTTTTGTGCTGCATCGGATACGGGTAACAATTTTCCTTTGCACTTGTGTACTGGAAATGACATTAAACAATCTTGAATTTGAGGAGCTGCAGTCTGAGAACTGGTCTCAGTTTTCTGACTGCATTGTAGTATGGCTGTGGGGCCCTGGTACATTTGTGTGCCTGCAGACATCATGTGGCAGGGAGTGAGGAGTGGAGAGGAAGTTCTGAATATGAGGCACAGGCTATTCATACATGATCCAGCCCAATATTTCTAAAACCACCTTTTCTCCCCCTTCCTGATTAAATGCCATCTCCCATCTGGCTGAGGCCCCGCGGGGCAGGCGTGTAATTCTCTGACATTCTCGGCCGCATTCCCTTCAGTGACTTCTACATTTGTTACAGATCCCTGGGATGATTGAATGCCAATTACCTCAAAATATCCTAAAGTTTATCACCCTGCATCCACACTTACTCAGCTGAGGTTGCCAAAACCAATTTTATATTGGAACTTCTAAACAGCAGGGAGACACTTTCATCTTTTGAGCCAAAACTGGATTTGAACCCCTGTCACATCAGCGAAAGAAATGCTCACTGAAACTTTCATGTCATCTCCCTGCGTTTTGTATCTTATAAATGTATATTTTCTACATATCAGTTATGAGAGGGGAATGGATCATCATAGTTAATAGTTCTGAGTGCAGTATTCACTCAGCCCTGGGTGACTTTAAGTGCCTCCTTTTTGCTTAAGATTATCATTTCAACTCAAGATGGTGATTGATACAAAGTAGTGATAATCAATTTGAAGGTTTTAAATATAAATTATCCATTTGTCATTTTATTTTCTGTAACAGCTTGTGTTAATGTAGGGCCTTAAATACAGTAAAATACCTCCTGGTAATTCACAGGAGTGTTAATGAACAAAGTTTAACATTGAAATTACAACAGATGACTAAAAGCTTTATTAAAAACTAGTTTTCTAAAGAGTATCTGGAATGATTACAGGGAGGTACTATTCTTATTTCTATTCTTCCCACACCTGTGGCGTCTTTTCTTAACAGTAACCCAGGAATCCCTTTTCTCTTTCAGCTCTTGGAAAGCTTCTGATCCTCCTTTATACACGTATGATCAAAGCCATTTTTTTTCTGTGATACCGGTATTTGTGCTGAAAATTTGCAAAAGTTATGTCTATTGAGTTCAGTGCAGGAGCTTGAAGACCTGCCCTCAATGATTCCTCTCCTCTGCCATTAGATATCTAACGATCCCATTATTCCTTTTTAAGCACTATTTAGTTATTTTTGTAATTTATATTCATTTTATGTCTTTGCACAGCCTTGCTGTTTTATATATATGTAATAATTTTTATAGATATATTAATTTCAGATATAGATAATTTCACATCATATAAATCAGTAATAATAAATATGATTCTGGTTAAATTGGTAAATTGTTTTTTTTTTACTGTTGATTGTACATTGGTAAATTTACCTTGCATGCTGTCCAGATTGATCATTTTATTATAACAGTGCATTGAGGTACAAGAGAAAATAGTTAACAGAAGGCAGAACATAGTGATACAGATCCAGGGAAATGCAGTGCAATTAGACAATAAGATGCAAGGCCATAGCAAGATAGATTCTTAGCAACGTTCCCTCTAAGGCGGGTGCACACACATCTTTTGCTATTAGTGCACAAAGGAATTTAAACTGCACACAAAAGGTTGTCACCCTCTGCCTTGGCACGTTAAGTATAATTCTTGATCATAGACAATCACATTTCCTTTTCTGGTTTCTGATGCGGATGATGTTCAGAACATGCAGTTTGAGATGGTCTGTCTGCAGACTTCAGAACTGGCTTACTGTTTTTTAATTGAAAAAATTATTGATTCACTTTCTCAAATTCCAAAGAAGCGCAGGGCGTGAAGCACAGAAGAATTTCTGGTTCATTTAAAGCAGAATGGCTTGATGAATCAGTAGAAACTGCTACACTGAAAGCTCATGAGGTCAGGAATGTGCAGCAATGGAAAATATTTATGTACCATACAGAAACTGGTGTTACCTGCATGTATTGTCCTGATGCAAAAGCTGCTGGAAAACTTGCAGGTGGGAAGAAGTGGAGTGATATCTGGAAACTTGACTTTTTAAAGTGCCATTTAGCAAGTGAATCACATAAGGATGGTGTGCAAAAGCTCCGACAAGAAAATCCTTCGTTACCCTCTACAGACCTGCTACATAGGCTTTGAGAGATTGTAGAGTGAAAATGGTCAAACTCAGATGAGGTCCAGCTCCATTTGGTCAGTCCCATGTTCCAGACTGAAGCAGATTCAAAACTGAGAAGTTGAGAGTTAATATATTGAAATATCATTAATCTAATTTTAAAATAAAAAACCAAGAAGTCAGACTAAGATGAGCCTGAAAACCTTGTCTGAACTAATTAATACTTCATACATCCACTTTATTTGAAAAATTAGTTGCAAGTTAACCAGGCTTTATAATCAAGTCATTACAGAAAAGATTTAGGCTTATTGAGGAAAGGAAAGAAAGTGCTATAAAGCATGCAGAAATGAAGGAAAGAGGGATTGCTTTAACTTTAAAAATTGGAAGATACTCAACAGCTAACAGGTAATGCAGAACCTTGCAGAATAGGATCCTGGAGTGGGGAAGTTTTGGGAGGTGAATCCAAGATGTAAGTGGAGGGAAATGTTGCATCAGGAAAATATCACATCCACACACTCTGCCATAGAGTCTGGGTGCCCTCACTGGCATGCGGCTGAGTGGAGATGGCAATCACTCTCGTGAGTATGCACAGTCCAGCCAATTAGTGTTTCATTGTGGTTGTATTTAACTCCTCTCCTTTCATTTCCATCTTGTCAAGTCTTGAGCAAAGCACGTTATGTCAATGCGCCCCCCCCCCCCCACCTCACCTTAGTGCATATTCTAGGAAAGAAGGCTACAGTTTAGACTGATGCAATAAAGGAGCGGGATTTATTTAGTACTTAGCTACTACTTCTGAGCTACAGTGTCAGTGTTGGCTTATAGCTTGAGAGTTTTGGTTAATGACCCTGTCCACCTCGTGTTTATTATTTTCCTTTTGCTCTGTGATGCAAGATGGTGCCAGCAACAAATGCGACCAATGCCAACTTCTTGTAGACAGTTCACAAAACTACTTCTTCTCATTCTTCTTTTAAATATACTTCTACTACTAACCTGTGTGCAATTAGAGCCTGTAATCTACATTTTGGTAAGTGTTTTTGGGCCGAATGAACGATCTGGCACTTCTCGCTGTCCGCGGGGGAATTCAGTGTCGTTGAGAGTGAGACTGAGAATGGAGTGTGCGGCCTAATGGTGGAGCCTGAGTCCATGATGGGCTGCCGATCTCGCCAACTAAAGAGGGAGGATGGGGGCCAGAGTGGGGAATTGAAGAAGAGGGAAGGGGGAGAGGGACAATTACCAGATGTTGGAGAAATCAGTGTTCATTCCATCAGGTTGGAGGCTACCCAGACAGAATATGAGGTGATGCTACTACAACCCCAGAGTGACCTCATCATGGCCGTACAGAAGGCCATGGTCTGATATGTTGTAATGGGAATGGGGGTTGCAATTAAAATGGTTGGCCACCGGAAATCCTGATTTTAGCGGATGGAGCAAAGGTGATCAACAAAGTAGTCCCCACTCTACGTCAGGTCTTACCAACATAGAGGGGCCCACTTCAGGAGCACCAGATGCAGCTGACAACCCCCAACAGATGTGCAGGTGAAGTATTGCCTCACCTGGAAGGACTATTTTTGGGCCCTGAGTGGAGGTGAGGAGGTGAATCGGCAGGTGCGGCCCCTCTTCAGTTTGCAGAATCAAGTTTAATATTACCGGCATAAGCCATGAAATTTGTTATTTTGCAGCAGCAGTATAGTACAAGGTGTAGTAATGAAAAACTATAAATTACAATAAGAAATCTATATAAGAATTAAATTAAATACGTAGCAAAAGAGAGCAAAAAAGGTAGTAAGGTAGTGTTCATTGTCCATTCAGAAATTGGATAGTGCAGGGAGAAGAGCCAGGAGGCAGATCATTTGGGAGGGCAAGAGTAACACAGAGGGAGCAATCTCTGCAGAAAATGGGGACTGGAGTTGGGGGGAAAATGTGCTTGATGGTAGGGCCCTGTTGAAGATGCGGAGAATGATGTGCTGGTTAAGGAGGCTCAGGTAGTACTGGGTGAGGACAAGAGGAACTCTGTCTCCGTTAAGGTGGCGGGAAGATAGGGTAAGGCCAGATGTTCAGGAAATGGAGGAGATGCAAGTGAGAGCAGCATCAGTGGTGGTGGAAGGGAAACATCATTCTCCAAGGTAGGAGGACTTCTCTGCTGTCCTGGAAGGAAAGCCTCGTCCTGGTAACAGATGCAGTGGAGGAGAAGGAACCGAGAAGAGAGAATGGCGTTTTTACAGGAGGGAAGTGGAATAGTCAAGATAGCTGTGAGAGTCAAAAGATTTATAAATGATCTTGTTAGTTTGTCTCCAGTAATGGAGAAAGGGAGATCAAGAAAGGGGAGAGATGTGACCGAAATGGACCAAGTGAATTTAAGGCTAATGTGGAAATTGGAGGCAAAGTTGATGAAATTGATGAGCTCATCATGGGTGCATGAAACAGCACCAATGCAGTCATTAATGCAGTGCAGAAAGAGTTGGGAAGTATTACCGAGAAAGGCTTGGAACATGGACTGTACCACACAGCCAATGAAAAGACTGACATAGCTGGGCCCCAGCTGGTGTCGATGGCTACACCTTGAGTTTGAGGAAACTGGGAGGAACTGAAGGAAAAATTGTTGAGTATGAGGACCAGTTCCACCAGATGGGGAAGGTGGTGGTGACGGGGAACTGACTGAGTCTGCTGTCGAGAAAGAAGCGAAGAGCTTTAAGGCCGCAAGAATGAAGCAGAGAGCTTTAAGGCACGTCTCTCTACAGCCTGGTTTGTGTAACGTTGGCTCCAAAGAGCCACCTGCTGGCAGAGTGCTGCAAGTATACAAGCTGGAACCACTTAACAATCAAAGGGGCACTTGGCCAACCCTCTTGATGGGACCGTAAGAAAGATACAGCACCATCTGCTGACAGACAAAGAAAAAATCTGTGTCTGATGATTATGCCTGATGACCTAACTGAGCTTCTAAGCCCAATTCCCAGCTCATTCAATCTCAGATCAAGGTGAAAGGAAAGGCATTGTTGTTGGACTCAGTGGGTCTTCTATATTACTTTATAATAAGGTAATTAGAAAAGATGGAACTTCAACCCAAAACTTACTTTATTGAATGCAACTAACACTCATTGTTTGGTAGAACAATCCATCAAATAGGGTGCACAAAGTTCTTAAAGTATATGTACAATTATATATCCCATTCAGCTTTCCCTTTAAAGAAAGTAGCAAACCCATTACAACAATTATCTACATATTTATCTATGTTATCAATCAACTATTTAAGTACATAGTTTATGAAAAATATGTACTGTATATTAAGTTTTAACTAAACATAGATCCGGTCATGTTCTGGTTCATTCAGCTGCAATTTCTACGCCATAACCTAAACGTAATACCACTATGGTGCATATGATGAGTATATAGTTTACAGCACCTTTTGTGGCTCCTCGGATAATGAAACAGTCTTTGATCATACACAGGAAGACCGAGACAATATCCAGGTTTGTGTTGATAAGTGATAAGTAATGTCCATGCCACATAAATGCTAAACAATGACAAAATACAACAAGAGAAATTCCAACTATCAGCCTCAGACCTTCAGTGGCTTCTAGCATCACTGAATCTCCCACTATCGATATCCTGGGGGGGAGTACCATTGACCAGAATCTGAAAAGCAGTAGCCATATACACAATGTTCCTACAAGAACAGGTCGGGCGTTAGGGATCTTGTGGCAAGTAGCTCTCTTCCCAATTCCCCAAAGCTTGTCCATCAAAACTCATCGGGAGTGTGACGGAGCAGTCTCCACTATCCAGGATGAGTGCCGTTTCAACAACATTCAAGACGCTCAACACCATACAGGAAACCAAAGTGCCATGAAGGAACATGGAGGCACATGGAGAACATGCAAACTCCACACAGACATTCTAGTGTACCGAATCTTCTGTCTCAGAGCTTCCAAACAACCTACAATCTCTCTTCTGTCCTGCCTCCTACTGAATACCGTGAGCACTTTATTGCTCAAAGAATCAGAATCAGGTTTATTATCACCGGCATGTGTCGTGAAATTTGTTAACTTAGCAGCAGCAGTTCAATACAATACACAATAATATGGAAAGAAAAAGAAAAAGTTAAATAAATAAATAAATTGTGGTAAATTGTGTGTGTGTATGTATGTATATCTGTATATTGAGTAGTTAAAAATAGTGCAAAAACAGGAATAATATATATTTTAAAAAGTGAGGTAGTGTTCATAGGTTAATGTCCATTTAGGAATAGTATAGCAGAGGGGAAGAAGCTGTTCCTGAGTCACTGAGTGTGTGCCTTCAGGCTTCTGTACCTCCTTCCTAATGGAAACAATGAGAAGAGAGCATGCCCTGGGTGATGGGGGTCCTTAATAATGGATGTCACCTTTCCGAGGCGTTGCTCCTTGAAGATGTCTTAGGTAATGTGGAAGCTAGTACCCAAGATGGAGCTGACTAATTTTATAACTTTCTGCAGCTTCTTTTAACCCTGTGCAGTAGTCCCTCACCCATCCCCCTCCCCAATACCAGTCCATGATGCAGCCTATCAGAATGTTCTCCACGGTATATCTATAGAAGTTTTCAAGTGCTTTAATTGACAAACTAAATCTCTTCAAACTCCTAATGAAATATAGCCACTGTCTTGCCTTCTTTATAGCTGCATCGATTAGATCCTCAGAGATCTTGACACCAAGGAAATTGAAATTGCTCACTCCTTCCATTTCTGATCCCTCTGTGAGGATTGGTTTGAGTTCCCTCATCTTACCCTTCCTGAATTGTGTAATCAGCTCTTTTGTCTTAGTGACATGGAGTGCAAGGTTGTTGCTGCAACACCAGTCAACTATCTGCTATATCTCGCTCCTGTACGCCCTTTCATCTCCATCTGAGATGAGGTTGCATCATCAGCAAATTCATTGATGGTATCTGAGCTACACCTAGCCACAGAGTCATGGGTATATAGAGAGTGGAGCAGTGGGCTAAGCACACACCTTTGAGGTGTCATCAAGAAGGAGATATAATCGCCAGTCGCACAAATTGTGGTCTTCCGTTTAGGAAGTCGAAATCCAATTGCAGAGGGAGATACAGGAGGCCCTGTTCCTGTAATTTATCGAACAGGATTGTGGGAATGCTGAGCTATGGTCAATGACCAGAATCCTGACATAGGCGTTTGTATTTTCCAGGTAATCTAAGGCCGTGTGAAGAGCTACTAAAAGCAAAATCACTGTCTTCACTGACAGGCTAGACACATGTCACCCATCAAAGACAGTTCATTACCCCGGGATCTGAATTCCTGGATCCTTTCTCTGCAGCTCTGAGACTGTGTCTGCTCCCACTGCTACGTGATTTGTGTCTGCGAGCTTTGAGGTGGCTGGCCCTGCAGTGTGACAAACTTGGGACCAAGGCTTTGGATAGGTCCACAGGGCCTGATGGAATTCAATCCAGGATACTGAGTGAGGCAAGAAAGGAGACTGCTAGGACCTTGACAGAGATCTTTGCATCCTCTTCAACCATGGACAAGGTCTCAGAAGACAGGACAATGTTGTTCCTCTGTTCAAGAAAGGCAGCAGGGATAATCCAGCAAATTATAGATCAGCGGGCCTTCCATCAGAGGTAGAGAAATTATTGGGGAAGATTCTTAGAGAACAGGTTTACTTGCATTTTGGAAAGCATTGACTTATTAGGGATACTCAGCCCTGCTTTGTGTGGAGAACCCTGCCTCACAAATTTGATTGCGATTTTTGAGTAGGTGACAAAGATAATTGATGAAGGTAAGACAGTCTATATTGTCTTCATGGCACTTAATAAGGCACTTGACAAGATTATATATTTTATATTTACAACTTGGATGAAAATATAGGTAGTTAATTAGACAGTTTGTGGACAACATGAAAATTGGTGGAGTTGCAGATAATGAGAAAGATAATCAGAGGACTGAGCAGGATGTAGATATGTGCGGAGTCTAATCCAGGCACACTTTCACTTTGGGAAGGGGAGAGTATGGCAGGACCCTGAGAAGCACTGCTGTATGGAGTGATCTTGGGATGCAAGTCCATTCTCCCTGAAAATGGCTACAGATGATGAAGATGATAAAGGAGGTTTACAGTATGCTTGCTTCTATTGGCTGAGGCACTGCGTATAAAAGTCACAACATCATGTTGCAGCTGTATGAAATTCTGCTTTGGCCACACTTGGGGCATAGCGTGCAATTCTGGTCACTGCACTATATAAAAGTGAGCCTTTGGAGAGGGTGCTGAACAGGTTTGAGGCATTAGCCGTAATGAGAAAGTTGGACAAAGTTGGATTGTGCCTTCTGAAGCATCAGAGGCTGAAGAATGCCCTGATAGAATATATAAAATTATAAGAGAGATGTATAAGGTAGATCGTCAGTGTTTCCACCACCATAGGGTGGAAATGTCAAGTAAGCATAGGCTTAAAATGAGAGGGGGAATTATAGAGGAGCTGTGCAAAGCAAGTGTTTTAGCAGAGTGCAGTAGGTTTTAGAACATGCTGTCAAGGGAAGTAGTAGAAGCAGATATGATAACAATGTCTAAGAGACATCTAGACAGATACATGAACATGAAGGAAATATTAGGATATGGGCAATGTGCAGACAGAGGGGTTAGTTAGATTGGTATCATAGTCAGGGCGGAGGTGGTGATGTCTTCCTGTTCTGTACTGGCTGAAGTTCTGTGATAATTTTGTCTGCATCTGTGGATCACTAGGCACTGATTTGTGCACGTTTCCTGTAAACTACTGAAACTAAGGAACTCTGTAAAAATACTGTAACAGGACTGGATGTGATAGAGTTTGTCAATGTATTCAGGAATGGTTCTTTAATCAATATATAGAGGTACCAACTAGAGAGAGTGTAATACTGAATCTCCTCTTGGGGAACCATACAGGGCTGATGTCAGAAGTGTAGGGAACACTTTTGATCTAGTGATCATTTTTCCATTAGTTTCAAGATAATTATGGAGAACGATAAGATTTGAGATTTCAGTTGAGATTCTAAACTAGAGGAAAGTCAATTTTGAAGGCATCTGGCAGCTGTGGATTGAGATAAATTGTTTTCTGGCAAAGTGATATTTAGTAAGTGGGAGACATTCAAAAGTAGAAAATTTGTATGATCCTATTAGAATAAAAGACAAGGATAATAGGCTTAGGGGACAATGGTTTTCGAGGGGTATTGAAGCCCTGGCTAAAAAAACGGGATGTGCATAACAGGTATAGGCAGCAAGGAACAAATAAGATGCTTGAGGAGTGTAAGAAATGAAAGAGAACACTTAAGAGGGAAAACTGGACAGCTAAAAGAAGACGTGAGGTTGCTCTGGCAAACAAAGTGAAGGGCCTCAGATATATTAAGAGCAAAAGGATAGCAAAGGACAAAATTGGTCCTTTTGAAGACAAGAGTGGTCATCTATGCATGGAACTGAAAGAGATGGGGGGATCTTAAATGAATTTTGTGCATCTTTATTTACTGAAGATGGACAAAGAGTCTACAGAACCAAGGCAAAATAGTGAGGTCAAGGACCATATCTAGATACGGAAGAGGAGGTGCTTGATCTCTTGAGGCAAATTAGGGTGAATAATTTCCCAGTGCCTGACAAGGTGTCCCCCTGGACCCAATGGGAGGCTAATGCAGAAGTATTTAAATATCCTTAAGCATCAGTAAGGTGCCAGAGGACTGAATGGTAGGTAATGGTGTTCAGTTGTTTAAGAAAGACTGTAAGAATAAGCAGATATTATTGGCTGGTGAACCTGACATCAGCAATGGGTAAAATATTGGAAGGTATTCTAAAGGACAGGATATGTATGTACTTGGATAGATAGGGATGGTCAACATGGCTCTGTGAATGGTGGATTATATAATTTTTCAAGGAGGTTATCAGGAAAGGCAATGGATCTTGTCGGCATGGAATGTAGCAAGGCCTTTGACAGACTCACACATGGGAGGCTGATCAAGAAGGTTCAGTCACTTAACATTCAGAGTAAGATTGTAAATGGAAATCAACATTAGCTTCATGACTGAAGCCAGAGAGTCATAGTGGATGGCTGTCTCTTTGACTGGGAGCCTGTGATTACTGGTGAGCCACAGGGATCGGTGCTGCGTCCATTGATGTTTATCATCTACTTAATGACTGGATGATAGTATGTTAAACTGGATCAGCAAATTTGCAGATGATACAAATTATCAGGGGTATAAACAAGACAAATCCAGGCAGGCTTTTTCCACTGATGTTGACAGAGACTAGAACTAGAGGTCATAGGTTAAGGGTGCAAGGTGAAATAGTTAAGGGGATCCTGAGGGGGTACAAGTATGGAATGAAATGCCAGCAGAAGTGGTGGATGTGAGTTCAGTTGTAACATAGTAAGAGAGTACATGGACGGGAGAGATATGGTTCAGGTGCTGGTCAGTGGGACTAGGCAGAATAATATGGAATAGATGGACAGAAGGGCCTGTTTCTGTGCGGCAGTACTCTATGACTCTAAGTTGCCACAATTCACTGTGTGTTGCAGGTAGGAGTCAACTTACACAGCATGGAAAAGGACATTCTATTCCAGGTGCCACATTCTATCAGCATCTTATACCTCATATTGTTTGTATTGGAATTTATCCTGTTAGCTCAGTTTATCATGATATTACTTGTGATCAAAGAACATGACAAATAGTATAAGCCTTCTGTTTGTGGAATCCAATATATCTGCAGTTCTCAACAGCACAACTCATCTGCTCTTCCTAATGAAATAAAAGTCTGGGGAAAGAACTGTAGTGTCTGAGAAAGAAGCATAATTGCCAACGGTCCATTGAGGCTTTTTGTTCTTATCAAGTGTTATTGTTTCTGTTCTGAAAACCCAAAGACTTTACTCTGGTAATCTTGTTGTAGAGACAAAAAGCTTTGTTTTATATTGATAAATCTTTCCTGTGCCACTTGGTGTGTTTAAGTGCCAAAGCTTTTCTTGTACCGACGGTAAACAGGACCATCTTCGTATTTAAGGTGATGTGCTTTTGCCAAATCTGCTGTTTCTATTTAGCTTCAAAATGAGTGTGAATCAGGCAGGATGTCATTCCTCCATTTCCAGCTAAAATATAATCATGAACCCCAAGTAAGAAAAGAAAATGTGTTGAAATACCAAGACTTAACTCCCACCCTACTGCAGGTATTTTCTGTTTACTGGATGATTTTTTTAGTCAGAGGAACCCTTGGGCAATACTAACCACCATGAGGTCTAACCGGCAACACAGCTAGAAATGGATTAGATGGCCTTACTGTTGCCTTCTCTCAAATGAATTTTTAAATTGATGTTGTGCCACTTGGTTGTGCACACTTTGAACCAATCAACTTCATTCTATTGTTCAAGTCTATATAGAATTAATGCTTCAGTATCCTACCAAAAAAATCACCCCGTCTATGAGAGGAAAGTAACAGTGATGGAGCATTATCATCAGTTTCTGGATGAGCGATACAGTCCAATATACTCATCATTTACAATAATGCTAATGCTGAGTTTAGGATCTATCAAAAAAGTTGTGTAAATACAAAAGTGGATAATGCTGGAAAATTTCAGTATTTCAGAGTATGAGAGCTTAAATTTTCCACAGCTAGCTATTAAGTCATATGCCCGGTTGATGTCCTCAGCTCTGTGACATGTACTGCAGCACTAGCTCACCAACAGCTGTAAATGTAGAGGTTCTGGCAGATCCTTGACCAAAGCTTCTTTGGCACTGTTGTGTTCAATAGTATCACTCACCTGTAAGCCAGCTCAGGCATTGTATAAGTGAAGCATGTTAACTTCAACAGAACTGCCCTGCACAGCGATCCCAGGATTTCATACCTTCCCAACTGGCTCCTCAAAATGATTATCCTCCTTTATTTTTTTATTATTGAACAGCAGAACTGTCCCACATGTATCACTTGTCCTTTTCTTTCTACAGCTGACTCTGTCATATCACCTATTGTAATATAAGCCAAGCAGTTTCATAGTAAGGGCAAGCTAATAACCAGGACAAAAGGCAATGGCTGAGAAATCTCTAACACAGACATATATACCAAGTTCATTTCATTGTAGCGTCAATATCTGACACACTGTCTCTAAAACTTATTCCTTTAAGATCATTGGAGATTTTATTATTCAAAGTGATTTTTGTAAGGCATTTTGGAAAATATGTACAATGTACTCATTGTCATCATGAATGTGCCATGCCATATGACATGGGCGATTATAGTCTTCCATCTGTCTTTTATCTGTCTACTGAGCAAGGGATTGTTACCTGTAGCGAAGACCTCCCAGCCCCCAGTGACACTGCCACTCTATCCATGACCATTATTATCCTTGGCAAATTTTCTACAGAAATGGTTTGTCATTACCTTCTTCTGGTCAGTGTCTTTACAAGACATGTGACCCCAGCCATTATCAATACTCGTCAAAGGTTGTCTGCCTGGCGTCAGTGGCCACATAACCAGGACGAGTGAAATGCACCAGCTGCTCATATGACTATCCGCCACCTGCTTCCGTGTCTTCACAAGACCCTGCTCAGGGGGGTGGGGAAGGTTACTAAGCAGGAGCTACACTTTGCCCAAGTGAGACCTGCAGGCTAGTGGAGGGAAGAGGTGCCTTACACCTCCTTTGGTAGAGATGCATCTCAATCCCGCCACCCGAAATTGATACTATTTTACTTAAATATTTCAAAGTGGTCTTGAAGAAAGATGCAATTTTGGTCTTGCTTGGACTTCATTGTCCACAGCTTCATCAAGTGACTGTGTTGAATCCATGACATACACTGAGCCACCAGAATCCTGGAAACACTCTTTAAGCCAATTTATAATCGATGAGTTTTGGAATGATCTAGCCTGGTTCCATCAGTAGTCCACAGTGGGCTCCATCCGGTTCACCGATTCTGCAGAAGAAGCATCCTGAACAGTTCTCTCTTGAAACACTCCGCTGCCACCTGCTAACATGCTCCTTGACAATTGCCATTCTCAATACTGTCTTCACCTTGTTCTGGCAGTTCAGCTATCATTCTGATCTCTTCTATCTACACACAAGAGCACAGAAAGAGGAGCAGGGGTAGGCCACCAAGATCTTCATGTCAAGCTCATCATTCAATATGGATCCTGGCTGACCTAACCCATACGTCAATTCTTCAGTGCAGTTTACAATAGCCACAGTTCCCCAATCTTGCAAAATTTAATTTAACCACAGCTTAAATATTTCTAATAAACAAGCCTCCACCACCCTTGGGGGAAGAGAATTCCAAAGATTCACTGCCTTCTGTGAAATTAAATTTCCACATGCTTTTTTTAAAAAAAAGATTGATCTCCTAACTGTCACAATGTACACGGAATCTTAGGGTTTTATATGTGACGTACAGTGTTTGTACTTTAAGAATAAAATTTACTTTGAGCTTGGTTTAAGACTGTCTCACTAGTCAAATCACTTTCATCCCTATGATTTTTTTTGCTGCTCTTTACCAGATGTTAGTTAATACTTATTCAGACCAAGTGGAATAAAGTGGAGAATCCTTAGTCACTAGCCTTGCTTGAAGTTTCTCGCAATTACTATCCACATTAAACAATTCTAATTGTTTTCTATTATGCTTCTATAACATATCAATATAATTTTGCTTCTCAATATTATGTTCCAAAGCTCTATCTCCAAAGCATATTCAGGTTTTCAGGAAATTGATTATTTTCTCTGTCTTTTAATTAACTCATCGGGATGCTTTTGAAGTTAGTTGACAAAATTACATGGAGCACACTTCACAGATTGCAACAACCTCTACTCTCTAAGTTTAGAGTATTCTACTATAACTGATGAAATGTCCATTGATACATGACAGGACAGTTATTTTAGCAGCAGCTTCCATTTGGATGCAATAGTAATCAAACTTCCTTTGCCTCCCAATTTTGCTAATTGATATTATATTCAAAACTTCCTGGTCCAATGTCACAATTGATTTTGAGATGATTTATGTCTTATGCCAAAACAGTCTTGGATGAATTTATAAATGCCCATTGTAATTAAAATCATAGAATCATAACATCTTACAGCTCAAATGGCCAATTAATGCATTATATCTGAAATGACTCTTTGAAAGAGAGATCCAGTTAATCTCATTCCCTCAGTCCTTCCCCAGTCTTTCCCCAATTCAGTTCAAGCATTATCATTGAACCTTAAATTGATGTTTGCCTACTTTCATGTCTTCCAAATACTTTACATGGTTCACCATCACATTTCAAGTTGATAGGGCTGTCAAATTGATACAGTTGTTTAGAAGGCATATGGTTCATAGGCTTTCATTAGTCGGGGGACTGAGTTCAAGAGCCGTATGGTAATGTTGCAGCTCTATAAAACCCTGGTTAGACCACACTTGGAATATTGTGTTCATTTCTGGTTGCCTCAAGAAAATGGATACTTAGAAAGGATGCAGAGATGATTTACCAGGAGGCTTCTTGAACTGGAGAGAGTGTCTTAACGGTAAAATCTGGGGCTTTTCTCTTTGGAGCAAAGAAGGATGAGAGGTGACTTGATCGAGGTGTAGTTGATGAGAAGAAGCACAGATCAAATGCACACCCAGGGACTTTTTCCCAGGGAGCAAATGGCTAATACGAGAGGGCATAATTTTGAAGTAAAACATATGGGGGGTATTAATGGCCTTTTGAGCTGTGTATATGTAAGTTGTTTTGCACAGAAAGTGGTGGGTGTGTGGTACATGCTGCTAGGGATGGTGGCAGAGAAAAATATATTAGGGAGATTAAAGAGACTTTTAGATAGGTACATGAATTAAGAAAAAATGGAGGGCTATGTAGAGGGGAAGGGTGGGTTAAAAGGACAGCACAATATTCATGGGATCTTGGTTTCACTGGCAAAACCAGCATTTATTTTTCATAACTGGCATTGAGAATATGATCATGTTACATTTTTGATACATGAGAGGGTATATTTGATAATCAACATATACGTTTTGATCTGGAATCAAATATAACTAGTCGGATTGGAAGATTCCCTTTTCTGAAAGACATTAATGAATTAAGTAGACTTTCGGTAATTAGTTTATTGTAGTCACGTGTATTGAGGTACAGTGAAAAACCTTGTTTTGCATGCCATCCACAAAGATCATTTCATAATATCAGTTGATTGAGGTAGTGCCAGGGAAAATCAGTAACAGAAGACAGAATATAGTGTTACAGTTACAGTGGAAGTGTAGTACAGATAGGCAATAAGGTACAAGGCCATGACAAGGTAGATTCTGAACTCAGGTCCATTTTATCGATCTTATAACAGCAGGATCGAAGATGTCCTTGAGCCTGGTGCCAGATGCTTTCATACATTTATATCAGTATTCTCATGAAGGGGAGGAGGTGGGGAGAAGACAACATGTCCCATGTGAATGAGGTCTTTCATTATGTCAGCTGCTTTTCCAAGACAGCAGGAAGTGCAAACAGAGTCCCAGTAACTGATATCAGGTGCTTATTCTGTATGTCTTTAATGAAGCAATTAAATATAAACTCCCAAACTCCCAGCTACAGTGATGGGACTTAATCTGACATCTTTGGAGTATTCAGTCCAAATCTATGGATTATTCATTCAATAATAAAACTAAAACAAAATATGGCAGAAGCTAGAAATCTTTAAAAAAAAACTCAAGATGCTGGAAATATTCAGCAGGTGAGGCAGCATCTGTGGACAGTGAGGTGCAATTAACATTCTGTGGCAATGACCTTTTGTCAAAGCAGGAGAAAATTAGAGACAAAACTAGTTTTGAGATGTTCGGAAAATAGGGAAAAGAAGAGAGAACAAAATGGAAAATACGCGTGAATCTGCAGATGCTGGAAATAAATAAAAACACAAAATGCTGGCAGAACTCAGCAGGCCAGACAGCATCTGTGGGAGGAGGTAGTGACGATGTTTCGGGCCAAAACCCTTCATCAGGAGTGAAGTAACATGGGATGGTGGAGGGGGGATAAGAAGTGGGGGGAGGGATGAAGTAGAGAGCTGGGAAGTGATAGGCTGAAGGGAAATGGGCTAGGGGGAAGGTGGAGAATTATGGGAAATAAAAGAGAAAGAAAGGTAGGGCTGGGGGGAGATTATAGTGAGGGGGGAAAAAGAGAGAGAAAGAGAACCAGACTAAAATTATAGATCGGGATGGGGTAAGGGGGGGGGGCAGGGGTATCAACGGAGGTCTGTGAGTGAATGTTCATGCCGGCAGGTAGGAGGCTACCTAGGTGGGAGATCTAGGTGGGAGAAAATGGAAAATCTAGTTTACACTGAAGGCCAGGAGTGATTAAATAACCAAATTTTATCTTCATCCCACCTTCATAGAAGGCTGCACAGGATTGCATTGATTTTATTTCATTGCAGTCACATGATCTGGTCATCAGTAATGATATATTTTTATTCCACACAAACGTTTTACTACCCTCTTCATCTCATCCTGAAAGTATAATCCTGAAGAAGCATAATTCCAAAATACTGACTGTTTATTCCTCTCCATAGATGCTGCCTGGCCTCCTGTGTTCCTCCAATATTTTGTATTCGTTCTTCTGGATTTACAGCATCTGCAGGATTTCTTGTGTTTATGAAATAATCTTCAATTCCTTTAACTCCCCTGTGCTTACCCATTTTCACTATATAATTAACCTCAGCTTTTCCCTGTTGTGGTGAGTTTCAACATATGAATGCATATGAGCAGGAGTAGGTCATGCCTGAACTTGTATGTTTTGTCTCATCTAGCCCTTATCTCCCACAATTGTATCAGTGCCCCAACAGCAATTGATTTTAGTCTTGAATCCCCATCACTCTGTAGTAGAGAATTCCAAACAATTCCCAACTGCGTCAAGTCTTTCAATCCAGTGTAGCTGAGCTTTTATTCTGAAATCATGCCTCGTACTTTAAGAGACTCTGAACAGTGGGAAGAGCCTTTAGCATCTAACTAACCCTTCAATCCTCTCAGAAGCCTGTCCCAATCACAGTCAAATGAAGAGCAGAAACAACATGTACATCATATTTTACGCTGATTTGATTATCACAACTTTTATCACAGTACAGTATTTTTATAGCTGGAATGATTGCCCAGAAATATTCAGATTAAGGCAGACCTAATTACAGTTATTGCAGCAAGCATGATCTATCTGTAATACGCAGATGTATTCACTCTTTGAAAAAAGGATTGGCTTTGCACACCAATAAAAATATTGTTTATACTTGTCGTAATGGAAAGCACAGTCAATAAAGTACACCTTAGACATGGTGGATCGATTAGCCCAGATTACGAAGTCTAGAGCAAGTAAAGCTGCTGCTTCTCAAACCCATGGACTCGGGTTCAATTATTGACCTTCGGCTGTGTGAAATGTGCAGGTCTGCCCTGTGACCACATGAATTTCCTCTCGGTGCTCTGGTTTCACTCCACATCCGAAAAACATGTATGTCGATAGGTTAATTGGCTACTGTCGGTGATCTGTGTGTATGGATGAGTGGTGGAGTACGGGTGCATGCCTATGTGTGTACAAAGGGAGGTTGATGGTAATGTGGGAAAGATAAAATGCAGTTAGGTTATGGATAGTGTAATTGGTTGCATGTTGCTCAGCACAGCCAGTAGAACAAAGGGCCTGTTTGCATACTTTGTATGCCTAATATGAACTTCTCTAGTTAACTCAGTAATGTTCACCCAAATTGTTTACTAAATGACAGTCAAGAATAGATCCCAGCCAAAATTTTAGCACCAACAGATAACAGCACATGACATTTCTAAAACATGGTTAACCTTTGCTTCCTGTTGGTATTTATAGAAAAGTTAATTATAAAAAAAAAGGCTCAAAGGGCAGAAAAAACATGTGACATGCTTTTCCAAATAAGTTACTTCCTGTTTCTATCTTAAAATCAGAATCAGGTTTATTATCACTGACATATGTTGTGAAATTTGTATTTCTGTGATACCAGTGCAGTACAATATACTAAAAATGACTATAAGTTACAACAAAAATATTAAAAATGTACTGCAAAAAGAGAGCAAAATACTTTTGAATTGCAATTTGGAACAGATTTACTTGAGAGATCTGGTGATTATAAACCTGATGTTAAAAATGTGCCTTCTCTTTCTACTGTTATATGGTTCTTTACTATCAAAATCAGAGTAAATGTGTTAACTAATTGTGTGCTGATTTCCACAGACCAACACTTGCTCCAGCTAATTACAAGATTCAAGGTTCAAAGTTCAAAGTAAATTTATAATCAAAGTAGGTATATCATCTGCAACCTCGAGATCATTTTCATGCAGACACCCACAGGACAATAAGGAAATACAAAATCATCCATGAAAAAGCATCCATAAGAAAGGCAGAGTTGCTGAAAGCATATCTACAAGCTGTGGAAACAGTTCAGCCCTGAGATGAGTAAAGCCATCCATGCAGATCAAGGAGCCCATTGGTTGTAGAGCTGGAACTGTTCCTGAACCAGGTAGCGTGGGACCCAAAACTCCAGTACCTCCCACTTGATGGTAGCAACAAGAACAGATGGTGACGGGTCAAGCACAAGTTGACAGGTTGGACTCAGGTAGAGGATCTTGGCTTACACGTCATCATGTTGGCTGCCAGTTACAACCCCCGTGCCTGCTGTGCGAGTTGAGGGAAACCTTTAATTTTTAGGGGTTTCTTGTCACGATAGTTTTCCATACTGGAGAAAAAGACATGATATTTTTCCTACCCAACAATTCATGAGAGTCATTTGTTCAATTGTTTAGAACTTACACAGAGCGTTGAATCAGAGCAAGAGAAAAGTAAGCATGAATGATGTCTGTTCGCATAACTTCTTTAATTGCACTGTCAGACAATACTTTAGCTTGGCATATAATTGACTGCAGAGGATCTGGATGTTGGAACCAAAGAGAACACTTCAAATAAGCTGATGCTGGTACAAATCCTATTGCAGATTTGGATAGTGTCTATCAACTTAACCTTTCCAAAGTGCCAGGACTGAAACGGACAATGAAATGACTTATACTTAAAAACAAGGGTCAAGGTCAACTATCTGCTTTTTGAATCTACAGCTTGTTCTTTACACAAGACAAATGCCAGAGAAGAATTCCACATCTAAATTGATTTCAATTTGAATCGCTCTTGCCTTTTTAGGAACAAAATCTGCACGGTCTGGAGTTAGATCCATTTTGAAGTAAACTTGTCCCCATATTCTGAAACCTGGGAGTCGGCACCTCCTCTGCAACTAGATCCTCAATGTCCTCACCATCAAACTGCAATCAGTAAGGACAGGCAGCAACCCAGCTGTGCAATTGTTTTAAAAGCTGGTGCATCGCAAGGTTGAGTCCTCTGCCCCTTCCTGTGCTCCCTATATAGTCATGACTATCCTACCTGACTAACTTTGCAATTCTTTGAGGAAATTACAATCAAGGTAGATAAAAGAGATGCAATAGATATGGTGTATTTGGATTTTCAGAAGGCCTTTGACAAGGTGCCAACATGAGGCTGCTTAGCAAGATAAGAGCCCATGGAATTACAGGGAAGTTACTAGCATGGGTGGAGCATTGGCTGGTCGACAGAAAATAAAGAGTGGGAATAAAGTGATCCTATTCTGGCTGGTTGCCAGTTACCAGTGGAATTCCATAGTGGTCGGTGTTGGGACCGCTGCTTTTTACAATTTATGTCAATGATTTGGACTACAGTATTAATGGATTTGTGGCTAAATTTGCCGATGATACAAAGATAGGTGGAGGAATGGGTAGTGTTGAGGAAACAGAGAGCCTGTGGAGAGACTTAAATAGTTTATGAGAATGGGAAAAAAACGGCAAGTGAATACAATGTTGGAAAGTGTATGGTCATGCACTTTGGTGGAAGAAATAAATGGGCAGACTATTATTTAGATGGGGAGAGAATTCAAAATGCAGAGATGCAAAGGGTCTTAGGAGTCCTTGTGCAAGATACCCTAAAGGTTAACCTCCAGGTTGAGTCGGTTGTGAAGAAGGCGAATGCAATTTTGGCATTCACTTCCAGAGATATAGAATCTAAGAGCAGGGAAGTGATGTTGAGGGTCTATAAGGCACTTGTGTGACCACACTTGGAGTATTGTGTGCAGTTTTCTGCTCCTTATTTTAGAAAGGATACACTGACATTGGACAGGGTTCGGAGAAGATTCCAGGAATGAAAGGGTTACCATATGAGGAATATCTGGCAGCTCTCGGGCTGTATTCCCTGGAGTTCAAGAGAATGAGGGGGGATCTCACAGAAACATTCCAAATGTTAAAAGGCCTGAACAGGTTAGATATGGCAAAGTTATTTTCCATGGTAGGGGATTCTAGGACAAGGGGGCACAACTTCAGGATTGAAGGACGTCCATTTAGAACTGAGGTGCGGAGAAATTACTTCAGACAGAGGGTGGTAAATCTGTGGAATCTGCTGCCACAAGAAGCCGTGGAGGCCAAGTTATTGGTTGTATTTAAGGCAGAGATAGATAGGTTCTTGATTAGCCAGGGCATCAAAGGGTATGGGGTGAAGGCCGGGGAGTGGGGATGACTGGAAAAATTGGATCAGCCTATGATTGAATGGTGGGGGACTTGATGGGCTGAATGGCCCACTTCTGCTGCTATATCTTATGGTCTTATGGTCTTGTATCTTAAAAACAATCAACAATAAACTTCCTTCAAAATATATCTACCAAAAGTTTATCAATTTTATCAAGAACTTAAGACTCACAGATATTGCTGTTTCAAAGGCAAATAAAGAGAGGATGGAGATGAAAGTCTTTCCACCTTGTCGAATCAAAATCAACCTGTGCAGGAAATGATATAAAAACAGCTTCCACACAGGAAGTGATGTTCATACAAAACGAACTGCACCTCTAGGGGCATTAACCACAAGTCTGATTTAATCCTGACTGTCTTGGTAATTGTTAGCTATTTATTGTTTATCAATCTGAGGCTCGGTAAGACTCAGAAAGCACTTGGTACTGCAACAATAGTAAGCAGCTAACCAACTGAGCAACAGCTTAAACTAATTGAAGGGAAATATCTCTATTGGTCGGCTTGGTAGCACAACACTTTACAGCACAGGTGACCTCCGTTCAATTCCCGCCGCTGCCTGCGAGAAGCTCGTACGTTCTCCCCGTGACCGTGTAGGTATTCTCTGGGTGCTCAAGTTTCCTCCCACAGTCTAAGGATGTGCCAGTTGGTAGGTTAATTGGTCATTGTAAATTGTCCCATGATTAGGATAGGACTAAATCTGGGTTGCTGGGCAGTGAGGCTCAAAGGGCCGGAAAGGCCTATTCTGCACTGTATCTCAATAAGTAACTAAATAAATCTTCAGAGTAGATAGCTTGGGGATTAAAATATTATTCAGATTCTTGAGCGTGTAGTGAAGCAAGCATATAAATAAGAACAGACTTGGTGTATCACAAAATATAAAAATTGCTTTCAAAATCTTTCTGGTCATTGCTCTGTGCTAGTTCTTTTCCTTTCAATTAACTTTTCTTCCTCCATCAGCGGTTGTGGTGAGATCGGATACAACTGCAACCGGTAGGAGTTCTTACAGAAACATCAGCATGATGCTAAGCTAGGGCACATCTTCAGTGATGTTACCTGGGGTCGTCAGGTGTTTCTGGTCTTTCAGCATTATACACCCTCACCCAGGTGACCCGACCGGGGTTGATCAGACCCTGGCCTGTGCCCTAGCAGCAACCCACGGATCTGCCCTCTTTATCCAGAGTCATCTTGACGTCCGGAGTGTTCACAGTGCACACACCACAAGTGTACATTGTAAATTTTAGTTATCTACACTATGATCAAATGGAGAAATTCTGATGCCTTGAGACATAGAAAACATTTAGATATTCAGATGATTTTCACATTTTACTGTTCTACTTGTTTTATTTCTTTCAAATAGAAGAAAAGGAGCTGAAGGCCATTGGCTTGATTTTATTTCCAGATTTGATATCTTATTTGAATGTATTGGTCGAGATATTGAAATGCCTGGCATCAAGAGTTAAGCTCAGTTTTATTTAAAAAGTTAATCAGAATCAGTTGCTCACCAGAATTAATTAAAGTAAGGTGGCCAGAAGCTACTGGCATTTAAATAGCTTTTTAAATATCACTAAGCAGTCTAAGGCACTTGGGAGTTATTTATTATTTAACCCTGAGTCAACAAAGGATTTTATTATGAAATTATTATTAGTCAAAGAGTCAGGTTTTAAGATACTTGGTAAAGAATTTTTTTGGAGGTCTCAAGTTAGTGAAAAGTCAGGAACGATTTCATGTGCTTGAAGAGCTTGGCTTGGATGTCCATTCTCTTCCAAGCTATCAGCAAGAAAAGTGAAATCTTTGCTTATTTAAAGTCCAGTCTGAGCTCTGAACCTCTTCATTCTTGCAAAATACAATTGTGCAACCTAAGCTGGTAACTTCCCCAACTATTTCTAGTTCATTTGAGCTTACTTTCCCACAAAGCTCTTGAAAATCCAAATCAGATGTTGTTTATAAATTCCCAGCTGCTTCTGTGCAAACTTTGCAGTTCCTCAGAAGAGAACAAAGACTGTTAAGTTGAGGGAACTACTGCCACCCAGTGGCAGTCAGCCAATAGCCTCCTCCTCTCAGATGGCATTCCACAGGTCACAGCAGTTTATTGCATGCATAGCAGTACATCTAAGCAGGCTGGACAAACCAAAAGCAATATACATTTCAGGTCAACTACACAGTTTTCCAAAAAAGTTCACTTGCAATCCATAATACTATTCAATGAATAAGGAAAGAACATACCTTGATGTACCTGGATCGATCAGAAAAGGGCATAGGTCTGTGTGTTTGTTTAAGGAAAGACTCCTGGGCTATTATTAAATCAAAATGAAAATTATATATAGATGCATTTACCAACATAAACATTAACAGCTGGAAACTATGCTGTGAATTGAGAAGATGCAGCAGTTAGGGAGCTCATGATTTGTTTGGCAAGTCACGTACATGAATATTGGTTGTAGCAGTTTGGTAGACACAAGACGCATGAGTGCCAGTTACTACAGCTACAATGAATCAGAGAGCAACGTAATGGGTGTATTTCTTATCCAGACAGTTTTTTGGAAAACTACAAAAGAGGATTTCGCTTGTTTTTGAGTTTTAATAAATAGCAAACTTTGTAATAGTGCTGAATTCCAATTCAGCTGAGTACTGATTATAATTCCAGCTAAACAGTGAGGGCGTGGAATGGTGGCCATGTGTAATCTCACTGAATTCAGAAGACAAGTTCTCCAATCATATTTTCAATATTAATTGGTGCATGCAATGCTGGGGTATCGCCTGTCTTATATTTCTTTTGGCCAGGAACTCTACTTCTTGAGCAGACTGAGGTGCTGTTGTTGTGATGATGTGTTTTTTTTAAATTTTGGTCTAATTGTTTTGAGAATATTGAGATTATTTTGAGCAATTCCCTTGATGGCAAAATTGCAATGCTCTTGAAAAATTAACTCCAGCAAATTAACTCCATAAAAATTAACAAAATTAATTCAAACCAAATGCTGGCAAGTGAGCAAGAGCCACAGCAAAGAGAGATTTAGATTGAGATAAATGCAGGCTGCGTTTAACCATTCAGTGGCAAGCCACAGAATTGTTGAAGTAATTTGCCTTTAAAGCAGGTTTCCGAAAGTTTGATTTTTCCCTGTGCATCCAAGTTTTGTTTTTGATAAAAATCTGTGATCTTTTGTTGGGTGATCCATCATAAATTGGGGAATAGGGGAAGCAAAGAAATCGCTATTAAAATGTTAAAGTTTAGAGAAGATTTATTGTACTCCAGAGATCTGTTGCTCATAGCAACATAGATGAAGCCCAAACAAACAAAAGGCATAGGCTCAAATCAAAGCCTTGAAATTTCCATGGGGTTTGATACACTGATTCCTTTGGGCCTAATTCCATAGTTTAAGCATCTGTAGCTCTGGAGAAAATTATGACCTGTTCCCAAATGTACCTCCATTTCCATGACCAAACACAGCTTTGGATTTAAGAGATGTGTTGATAGGCTCTGCTCTGACACAGTTGTAACACTGAACAGTTGTGAACTCAAGACCTTTGCTGAGATTCTGTCTAGGCTGAAAGCATCCATCAAAGTATAGCTATGCATCTCTACAGCAGGTGCTGGCATTTTCTTCTGGAGAAATCAGCCAGATTTTTCAAACTTGTTTCCTGTTCTATAGTATTCTAAGCCTTAAAATGGGGAACATTTACCTTTAAGAGTTACTTTAAAATCTACCTCTTTGACAAAGCCATCAGTCCTATTGTGTCCTTACGTGATTTGGAATTAAATTTTGTTTGATTGTTGCTTTGGTGAATTAGGTTGGGATATTTAGTGTTAACACAAGTCAAAACAATCAGCACCTAGTGGTCATTCAAAACAAATCTCAGGCTGACTTTTACTGTTTTGTTGTTCTGAGGGAAACCATTTAAGTAGTCATACTAGGAGTGTGAGTTGGGTTGAACGGAGTTTTGAGACTGGTGTAATTTTATTGAATAAGGAGTTATTTTGAATTCCAGCTTGTTCTACTGTCTGGCTTTGGGTCTCATCAGTAGTTACAGGTGAGCAAATGAAAACTGGTCCTGGAATGTGAACTGTTTATAGTAAAAGGACCAACTGAATCCTTTAAGTAGGCACTGCTGTTGGCTGTTCGACCTGGAAACTAGGTGATG
Source organism: Hemitrygon akajei (assembly GCF_048418815.1). NCBI lineage: Eukaryota > Metazoa > Chordata > Chondrichthyes > Myliobatiformes > Dasyatidae > Hemitrygon > Hemitrygon akajei. The sequence continues at coordinate 70,713,173 of NC_133135.1, read as the reverse complement.
GGTCCTGAAGCAGTGAGCGTGCAGAACAGTCACTAAAGTGACTTACTACTTGTAACTAAAGTAATCAGAGCTTGTGATTTTAGAATACATAATTTTATCAATATACTTTTGGCAGAAGTGTGTTTATGTACACAGTAATCACTGGGCACGTCGATCATTCCTATTAATTCCCTTCTCAGATCACCGAAGAATTTGCAGAAACTACTTGAGCAGGTGCATGCAGACAAGGTGAAGGTAAGTACTGTCTGGACCAAGTCATGCATGTAGCCGGCGCACTGAGTTACGCCTATCACAATGGCACACAAGATGCAGAACATACTGATCTTGAGACAGTCACTAGGGTAAACTCCATTAGTATGGCAAATAGGAAAACACAGGTATTTCAATATTTTCAATCACTATTCACCAAAGGTAGGTTAATTGGCTACTGTAGGTAAGTGGTCGAACTTGTGAAGAGTTACTGTACTGAGAATGTGAGGAAAAGAAAATAAATGCTCACTGTAATCCAATCACAAACAACAGAAAATCTGTAAATCCAAGCAACACACACAAATTGCTGAAGGAACTCAGCAGGCCAGGCAGCATCTATGGGAAAAAGCATAGTCGACCTTTCAGGCCGAGACCCTTCAGTAAGTTCTGCTGAAGGGTTTCGGCCCAAAACATCGACTGTACAGTACTCTTTTCTATAGATGCTGCCTGGCCTGCTGAGTTCCTCCAGCATTTTGTGTGAAGTGGTCAGTGTAAATAGGTTGGCATAGACTCAATAGTCCAAAGAGCAAGTTTACTTGTTCTACCTCTGTATACATTTTATCATTATATTTGTAGCCTTGGAGTAAAGGTATTATTCCTGGCTCCGAGAACCAAAAGTATTGGCAGTGGTGATTTGTGATGGCTGATTGCATCAGGGTTAGGGTAACAATAAGTGAGGATAAATGATAGAATGACATTTAGAAAGTTTAGCTCAGTCTGTCAGTTTCTCCCAACTCTCATTCCATACTGCATTAAGGCACACGTACTAAATACTAACCTCTTTAATAAATCTGAAGCAAGGGTTTCCTATAGTTGCCAGAACTTCCGAGAAATATGCAAAATATGGAAACATTTGGAAGGACCTCGTGACAAGTAATGTGACATCATTATGTGGTCACATAAGGTCAGATGTTGCTTTCAACCAGAGCAAGGGTTCCAACCTTCTTTATATTGTAGACCCCTACCATTAACTGAGGGGTCGTTGGACCCCAGGTTGGGAATCCCTAATCCAAAGAGTTATATGGTGTAGCACTGGCTGAAGCTACAACAAACAAAGCTGTCTTTTGAAAGTGATGTTGTTATTCTAATTTATTTGAAACCAAAGTCATGTGGACGTACTGGCCTGGAAGATCTGCTCCTGCTCAGTAGCTGTATAACTCTGAAAGTTGGTTTCTGACAACCATGTGCCTTTGCTACAACGACGACTTGCAGAGGAATTGATACAGACACTGGCATCACAAGGCAATAGAGTATAGAGTAGGATAAGTCAGCACTGTTTTGAAATAGTTCTTGGAACTGTGATGCATGTTGTTCTTTTTATAAAGGCCTGAAAAGCAAAGTTACCCATACAATTAGAGATCCTGAGAAAGCCACACAGCTCCAGCCAGCTGGATTCATCGGGGCAAGTTTAACAGGTGTCCATTGCAGAATCATTCCACGTGACATTTGCTGGTGGTATAGCATTGTGAAGTAGGAAGTTTACGGAGTGAAGAGTGACATAAATCTGTCATTTTGCCAGACAGCCAGCAAAGAGGTTATCTGACGAGTTGTTTCCCAGGCCAAGTCTCTTTAAAAAAGTCAGTGCGACAACAATTTCATCTCTGGAATGTTGCTTCTTTTATTGCTGTGCTTGGTAAGCATTCATTGTTATCCTTTAAATGTTTTTAAATTAATCCTAACAATGTGGCTAGTGCAATGATTTATTTCAGCAATTTCTGCCAGCTTTATAATAATTTCCAGATTGAATGGAAATTTGCAAACTGCCGTGGTGGATTTGAATTGTGCGTTTCGGGATTATTAATTCCAGGTCTCCAGACGATCAAACCAGTACAGCAACATACACTTGAGTGACCAGGGTGAGACAACACAAAAAGGGGCATCAGATAATGAGGGGATCATTTGTGATGCAGATATTTGAAGCAAACACTTTGCTACAAAAATCTGTGTTTTTTTCTTACATTTCTAACTTCCTTCAGTAGGCCAATTGTGACCCACTGAAGTACTCACTGTCTTTAGTTGGTCATACAGTCATAGAGAGATACAGCTTAGGATCAGGGCCTACAGTCCACCAAGTCTGTGCCGACCATCAACCATCCATTTACACTAATCCTACATTAATCCTATTTTTTTATATTTCCCAAACTCTCATCAGCTTCCCTCTGATTCTACTATTCACCTACCAGGGACCAAGTAAAACTTGCCACCTCTAGATCTTTGGAATGTGGTAGGATGCAGGAGCACTTTGGGGAAAACCCGTGCAGCCAATTGGAGAACATACAAACTCCACAGAGACTACACCTGAAGTCCAGGATTAAATCCAGGTCTGATATAGAACTATAGAACCTTGGAGCATAAACACAAGCAACTTATTCCAACTTGACAATACCAACTACAGGGCATTTTTCAGTATTAATCCCTATCCGGTATTCCCACTCAGGGAATTCTCTTTTGCACATCCACGGATCCAATGATCTTTTTTTATCATTGTGAAATCACTCTGTTTTCTTGGGGCCTCCCTTTTGATAATTTGGTTAATCCTGCCAATGAATCTCTCATCCCCGCTCGATTCCCAGAGCCTGATTCATATTCCTTTGGGAAGTCTTTGATTCAAAGACTGATTCATATTCCTTTGGGAAGTTATCATTTGGTCCATATCTTCTACTTTTTAAAAGCCAGGGGCCCATCAGTTACCTTGGATTGGCTCTCTAGTTGTTTGACCCAGCCAATCTGGGGCTTTTGGTTACCTGTCCTTTTGCCAAATGAAACAATGTTTCCTTTCTTTCTCAACATCCCATATATCCAAGGCGATTTCATAGTGAGATCCTCAGAACAGCCCTAGTGTCTCTAGTTTGCAGTACAAACTAGCTACACCACTGGTAACCTTCATGTGTGGGTAAGAACCTGAAGTCACGTTATGTGACTGAAAGCTCACCAGGGCTGACTGGACATGCATTCTCCACAAAGGCACTCATTATGACTACAACTCACAGGCAAATATTTGCTTTTGAATTAATCTATTTTCATAATATATTCCTTGCAATCATTTGAAATCAGCACCTATGGAAATACATTAGGCAAAGACATTAATAATGAAGACTTTATATCCAAAATGTCTTCAATAGAGCTGTTCTTTAACATTTAGAAGTTAATGTGTGCCAAAGCATCACAGAGTTCAGAAATTTGACAGCTATTGGACTGCCTTTTACTTTATGGTAGATTCAGGAGTAATAATAGGCCTGCACATTATATCAGTAAGTGCTGGTCACATAATTAACATTTGTGAGTCATGATTGATACTCCAGGGAGTTGAGCTGCCATTGGCTCATTGTGTTCTTTACCGTAATCTCCATTAAAAAAGAAAGCCGTTAATTGTGGGGGTGGTGGTTAGCAGTGTTGATATTGAAAAGTTGCTCCTATTCCCTTTAACCATTGGGTCCCAAGGTAGAAAATACTTGCAGAATGTCCATTAACATGTGGCCACAAGTCTTTAAAGGAATGTGACCCTAAGATTACAAAGTGCAAGAGACTTCAATTTTATTTCAATAATGTAATATAAATGATCAGGATACTTGAAATGGATTGACAGCTGACACTAGGTAAAGCTGTTTAGTCCATTGTTTTCCTATTTCAGTTCAATGAAGAGTGCAGCCGAGCCTTCTAAGTTTTCAGGAGAGGACCAGTTTCCATTACTGATGCTCCAAGACTTGCCATGTTGAATTCATTCAGGTCCCCACAAAATAAATAATGGTGTTATATCAATGGCTGTTTCTCAGCCAGTGTTGCCTTCTAGGTCCTATCAAGTAGATCAATTTTTCTCACAGCCCTCTTTCTGTTACAGGTACAACATCCCAGTCTGAAAGCAAATCCATGCTCTGAGTTTGCTCACCTTACATGTTAAACTTGAAATAAACGCAGTTTAAGTGGGTATTCTCTACTCTCTCCTTACTGTGTCCCTGGCTATCCTGATTACTAGACTTGTCTTGGCTGGTTTACCCATGAATTTCTCCTGTTCAGAACCCCAGCCCTAAGGCAAATTTCTCTGGAAGGATATTGGTCCCTCTCAGGTTCAAATGCAAACAGACCCTCTTGCACAGATTGTTTGTACTCCGGAAGATATCAAAGTGATCCAATGACCCAAATGCCTAACCCCTGCACCATCCCCCCAGCCACAAATTCATCTTGCCTATCTGTCTATTTCTAACCTCGCTAGCACGCGGCACCAGGAGCAGTCCGGAATTCACTTCTTTTCAGGTACTACTTTTTACGCACCTGCCAGTACTCACTCTGTTCAAAAGACTCACTTTCCAATTACGTTGTCTGAATCTTATATTACAGAGTCCCTCTTAGTGCATGATGTTTGAGTCTGCATTCTGGTCTTCAAAGCTGAGTTTATTGGCATATGCACAAGTACAGTTCACATGTATGCACAAGCAAAATGAGAAACTTAATTACTGCAGCATCACGAGCACATAGCAGCATATACAGAAAGCAGCATGAACAAGACCTATATAAGTAATGCACAATTTTTACAAGAAAGTGTAAAGTGATCAAAGTTGTCACTAGTGTTGCTAAAATGTAGTGATTAAAGATTTGCCAGTCAGCTCAAGAACTGAACTGTTGAAGGGAAGTAACTCTTCTTGAACCGGATGGTATGAGACTTCAGGCCTCTCCATCTCCTGCCTGATGACAGCTGTGAAAAGATGGCGGGGACTGGATGGTGGGAATCTTTGATGACACATAAATGTTGCCTTCTTGATGCAGTGCCTTCTGTAGATACAACCAAAGGTGGGGAGACGTGTGCCCATGATCTGTGGCAGTGGAGCAAAGGTGCTCGATGAAGCATTTCCCCAGTCTACTAGCACAGAGGAGGCCTCGTTGGATACAAAAGATAACCCCAACAGACTCGTAGGTGAAGTGTTGCCTCACCTGGAGGGGCCCTGAATGGTGGTGAGGAATGAGGAGTAGGAACATGTGTAGTGCAGGTCCTGCTTGCAGGGATAAGTGCCAGGAGGGAGATCAGTGGGGACAGACAAGTGAACAAGGGAGTCACATACAGAATAATTCCTCACAGAAAGTGGGAATGTGGGGGGTGGGGTGACTGGGGGCTGTGATGAGGAAAAATGTGCTTAATGGTGGGATCAAGTTGTAGGTGGAAGAAGTAAAGGAGAATAATGTGCTGGATGAAAATGCTCATGGGGTGGCAGATAAGGACAAGCGAAAGGAGGATGGGGTGAGGGCAAATGTGCAGGAAATAGAGGAGGTATGGGTGGTGGAAGAGAAACCCAGTTCATTGAAAAAAGTGGGCATTTCAAATGTTCTAGAATGGAAAGTGTCATCCTGAGAACAAATGTGGCAGAGTTGGAGGAACTGGGAAAATTGCAATTTTTCAAGTGACAGGTTAGAAAGAGGTGCAGTCAAGATAGCTGTGAGAGTCAGTAGGTTTGAAAAGAATCAGCAGATAGTCAGTCTCAAGAGATCGAGGCAGAGAGATCGAGAAAGGGGAGAGAAGCGTCAGAGGTAGACTAAGTAAAGTTGAGGGCATTGTGGAAGTTGGAGGCAAAATTGATGAACTGACAAGTTTACCATGGATGCAGGAAGCAGTTGTCAATGTAGTGTGGGAAGAGTTGGAGAGCGTTACCAGTGTAGATTTAGACCATGGAGTCTTCTATGTAGCTGATGAAAAGGAAGGCATAACCAGGGACCATGCATGTTCCCATGGTCACAATTTGAGGTTGGAGAAAGTGGAAGGAACTGAAAGAGAAATTGTTGAGGATGAGAACCCATTCTGCAAGATGGAGAATAGTGGGGGGTGGGTTCCTAGATTATCTTCATACTAATTTGCTGTGCTCATGTTATTAGTCACAGTAAGCCATGTTATTATCAATGATGTAAATTTCTGTACATGTCAATGTGCAAGCTTCAGAATATCTTATTTGGCAGAGGACAGAGCAGTAACACAAACAAAATGGGGTTATTATTGAATGGTCTTGGGAATTGGGAAAAAATTATACCTAGGATGGCAATGGGAATCTTATAAACATGCAGAAGAGCAGCAAAAAACAGGTTGAGTTCAGAATCTTCAAACACCTCCTGCCCAATGACAGCAGAGATCTTGATTGGAAGCAAATAATCCTTATAGGGGAGGTGAGGGTGGGGCGAGTGGTGATGAAGGGGAGGAGGAGGAGGTGGAAGAAGATTATCATCACCATGATCATCAAGGAAGGAGCAAAGAACCTTGAGCCTGCTAAACCTAACACTAATAACAGACGTCTCATTCAATTAAGGATTCCCTGCTTAATGTGAAGTGTCTACACTATTTCCCAAAGTAGACTAATAGGGTACTTTACCTTCAGAGATCATGCATTGCCTGTGAATTAAATGCATTCCTGAGATTTTGTAACATGTTTGTATGCTGCAGATAAGATGTTGACATTTGTATCAATGTTGCCATTTGGTGTATCACGTGGATCATTTTTTTAGTCCAGTGCCAACTCATGTAAGTTAAATTAATTTTGTGGACTACCACTGTTTCATCATACATTGTAGGTACAAGTATGCATCCTAGAGACAAAATGCTAAGTTTCTTTCACTTCTTAATTTCAGACAAATTAAGTTGTGTTTATGTTTATTAGATTCATCTGGGGATATCTTAACTTTCAGAATGATGTAGCTTACCATCACCTTCTTAAGAGCACTTCTTAAGGATAATAAATGATAGTCACACAAATGATGCCACATACCATCCAAGAATAGGGAAGAGATTTTACTACATTCAGCATCAAATAGCTCCAGACTGGTTTCCATTATCCGAACAAATGGACTGTGCTTTTTATTGGGAATTTTTTGCTTTGAGTATTCACGCCACACAAAATTTGGCAGGTTCAGTCCTTAATTATCTTTAGTCTATTCTTTACTCAGCATGGCCTTCCTTTTTCACTGTTGTTATCTTCCTAGAAAATGAACTTGATGGGCGTATGGAGCACTGAGGGATTCCATCCTCTGCCTTGGCTTCCTTGATGAGGAGTATTTCAGCGACAGTGAAAAAACACGGTTTTTACTTTCTAAGCCATTTTAACTTCAAATTTCCTAGCAAAATATGAATTTGCTGCAAAGTGTCAAGATTTTCTTCAGCAAATGGTGTTGAACTCATTGTCAGAGAAGGACAGTGAAGTGGGAAGGGTGAAAGAGTTTAACAGAAAATTGACTTGTTTTTGGAGAAAGAAGAGGTTGAAGGATACCTTGAGAAAGTATGTCTTTGACAATAATCTATTTCATGTCTCTTTCCTGTTTTTTGAATTACTGGTGCTCCAATTTGTAAGATGGAAGGATGGTCTTTTGTCCTGAGCAGATAAATGTAATCCTGCACCTTACAATGGAGGTATTGCTCCTTCCTGAAGAGGGACTCTGATAAATAGGTCATTGCAAGCAAGAATGCATAGACAAGAGAAAGAGATACAGACATTAGGGTGGCCAGTTCTGTTGCCACTGACTGAACAAAGAGATTGAAGATTAATTCTTTTCGGAGAATGAAAATGAAGTAGTAATGGGTAAATTATGAAATCAAATTCCATATCTGTTCAGTGGCAAATACACTGAAGGGTTGATGAATATAATTATATTGTGAAGAAGAATGTTTGCATGTAAATTTTTCTCAAGTCATTTGTGTTGATGATCCCTCACTTTCCTATAATTATTCTGGATAATTGTTCAAAGAATAGACAGACAGACATACTTTACTGATCCCGAGGGAAATTGGGTTTTGTTACAGTCGCACCAACCAAGAATAATGTAGAAATATAGCAATATAAAACCATGAATAATTAAATAATAATAAGTAAATTATTCCAAGTGGAAATAAGTCCAGGACCAGCCTATTGGTTCAGGGTGTCTGACACTCTGAGGGAGGAGTTGTGAAGTTTGATGGCCACAGGCAGGAATGACTTCCTATGACGCTCAGTTTTGCATCTCGGTGGAATGAGTCTCTGGCTGAATGTACTCCTGTGCCTAACCAGTACATCACGGAGTGGATGGGAGACATTGTCCAAGATGGCATGCAACTTGGACAGCATCCTCTTTTCAGACACCACCGTCAGAGAGTCCAGTTCCACCCCCACAACATCACTGGCCTTACGAATGAGTTTGTTGATTCTGTTGGTGTCTGCTACCCTCAGCCTGCTGCCCCAGCACACAACAGCAAACATGATAGCACTGGCCACCACAGACTCGTAGAACATCCTCAGCATCATCCGGCAGATGTTAAAGGACCTCAGTCTCCTCAGGAAATAGAGACGGCTCTGACCCTTCTTGTAGACAGCCTCAGTGTTCTTTGACCAGTCCAGTTTATTGTCAATTCATATAATTCGTAAAAATAGTTTAATAGCAAAACAAGCACAAATACTTCTAATCAGTGCTTAACTTTCATTCCTTATTGTGTTTTGTGGTGAACTACAGTAAATAATGGGTTGTCCTGACTAGTACATGACAAGTTGGTTTAACCTGAATATACCTTGAGTAGGATAGTGGGTATAAAATCCCATAAAGTTAAAATACATCCATGGAAAACTAAAGCAGGTTAAGGAATGGGTGATCTGGAAAAGCACTTGGCTCTATAGTAACAGGGAACAAAAAGCATTGTCTCTGATAATGCCTTGCTGGGACAATCTGTTGTGAGGATCAAATCATTAAAAACACAGTAGAAAACAATTCTATTTTCAGAAATGACATAGCTTACATTGGTTATTGGGCCACTGTAAATTGTCTGTGGTGTGCAGTGGAGTATTAATATATGGAGAAAGCTGATGGGAATATAAGAAGAATAAAGTAGGATTAGTTTAAAATTAATGTAAATGAGTGCTTCATGGTCAGCGTTGACTTGGGCTAAGTATTTATTTTTATGCTTTATGACTCTATGGTTCTAAACAATTATCCCCAGTAGTAGCTTGAAGCCCTCTATAGAACTTTGGTTTCTACATTGCCTTCAAGGTTCACTCCACTAATGTCAACAGTAAGTTGATAATAATGCATTGACAGATGGTTTGGAGCTGGTGAAATGGAGAGGGAATGGTGATCAAATTAATATTATGCAAATAGTGAACTAATTGAGTGGAATTTGTGAAGAATAGCTTATGAAAGATGTGTCACTTCTGAGGTGAGACTTGGCCTGTAAGCAAAGCAAAAATGCCAGTTTGGATTGCAACGGAATGCTTCTACATAAGGCTCTTAGGCTTCCTGTCTGCTTTCATTATTGTTATTTCACCTTGTGAATACCAGACAGATAAATGCACACATTATTTATCCAGAGAAGAATGTGAGAATGAGTGAGTTAACCTTGGATAAACCTTCTGCTGTACAAAACATTGTATTCATAGCGGTTCAGGCAATCAAATTTATTTCAATACATGGTACACCTTTCTAACATGTGGTAGAAGAGCTTAAAAGCCCTTCTTCTGTCTGCTCAAACCTTTGGATTTAATGGAACATTATGGAAAGTATTACTCATCTTGTTGATTTCTAAAGAAAATTTCTTGAATGTATTAGATCTTGTAATTTAATTTTTCATGTTATGTAATTTGTGGCAATTAGATAGACACCATTGATCCTACTAAGATTTGTTGTAGGAAGTGTTGAATGTCTGAAATTTGAAAATAACATAATTTTTTATAATGTTGAAGAATCAAGGTTTTGGTAGGATAGCCTGCCTTTCTTTTTACTTATTCTGAAAGTGTTTCTCAAAGAGCATGGGTCTAAGGTGGTTGGTGAAAGAAGCAGAAATAGCACGAAGAAAAGTATTTCTTCACACACTGACCACTGATCAGCAAGATCTAGATAGAGAGGATGTGGAAAGGAGTAGGGGAGTTGTGGTGAACTACATATACCTGACTGTCTCCAGGATGTTGTGTGGTGGTCTCTTGCTGCTAATCGTGGTCTCTTGCAGCTAATAAAAGCCTAACGTTCACCTCCCGTCTCCGAGAGTTATTGATGGTGCATCAGGAGTCTAGCACCAGAGCACACAGTCACAGTATAGAGGGATGTCCATTTAGAATGGAGATGAGGAGGAACTTCTTTAGTGAGGCGATGGTGAATCTGTGGAAGTCATTGCCACAGGCAGCTGTGGAGACAGGTCACTGAGTGTATTTAAAGCAGAGGCTGATAGAGTCGTAACAAGCCAGGGCATGAAAGGTTACAGGGAGAAAGCAGGAGAAGGGGGTTGAGAGGGAAATCGATTAGCCACGATCAAATGGCAGAGCAGACCTGATATGCCGAATGCCTAATTCTGCTCCTAGGTCTTATGGACCAGCTATAACATAGAACAATAATCTCTCTGCCTGTGAGAGTCATGGGTGCAGATTCAACTGCAGCTTTCAAAATGGAAACTGGGCACAGGAGAATAAAATTGCTGAGACATGGGGAAAAGTTTTGAATGAGACTATTTGGGTGGTTCTTCAAAAGAGCTGCCGTTTAATCAGTGGGCAGGCTGTCCTCCTTCTCTGGTCACTGTGGGTGAAACTTGATTAAATTGTTTACTCATTCCAACAGTCCTTGCCTGCTGTCTCAGACAGTCATGAGCACGAGTGTCTTCTTGACAGGGCATAGTTGATGTAATAAGAGATTAACCTTTACTTGACCCTGATGCAGGTCACATCTGTCAGCTTCTTAAATGAAGTTAATATCACTTCTGAGGATTGCTGGAAGCTTTCTTGTTAGAAACTGATAGCCTGTCTTGAACAAAGCATTCTAAACAGTCAGCCCACCTGCAATACCAAAGGTTTAATAAAACTTAAGTTGCCCAGATGTTAGTGTGTGCCAAGTTGGGACAGGAAGACCAGGGCAGTAATATTATTGTAAGATCCGTTGAATTAGTAAGTTGTTGTACTGAAGTCAAGAGCAGTATAAAAACCTTTTCAATAGCATAAATGTTACATAAGTACTAACAGATGAAACACCAATATTTTGTACGTTACTTGTTTGGTTGTAAATGTGTATTGGCATTCACATTATAAGTACCATGGGACATTCAACTTCTGGGAGTTCATTGGCAGTAAAAAACTACATGCTTTTTCTGCCAATTATAATAGAGGTTGGACTTAAATGGAAGAGATGTCCTGAGATCAAGAAGGGACACTGTTTTAAACATCACTGTCAACCGAGACTTGCAGAAGCATTGATGAAACTGAAAATGCTTGAAATATCCAGCAGGCCAGGCAGCACCTGTAGAGGAAGAGAGAGCGAAGGATCCAGTAACAGAAATAATGATTCAGCAACATTTAATCAGAACAGTTCTGATGCTGGACATTTTCTCATTCATAATTAGTTAAACAAAGAACTCCAAACTTTCTGTATTTCAGACTTCCAGCTTCTGTTTTTTTTTCACATTTTGACTGACAGAGGTGAGTCTGGGGATGGAGGGAGGATGGGAAACCTTGAGATCAAAGAAACGTGACAGAAGCAACAGTGACTAATTTCTGTTCAGTACCAGGATGCCCTACTCCATTCAAACTCCAACTCAATCTTTTCAGTTTCTATTTAATTGATTAATTCCAGCATTTTCTATAATTATTCCATTTTATCTACATACAGGTATTAAGGGTTTTTCTTCCTGGATGACTCCACCATGGATTTTCCAATGAATACAAAGTGAATCTGAATGAAATTTGTCCTCACAATGGAAATGTCAGATCTGAAGATTTTGTTCCAATACAGCTGAAACCAGGTCCAGACTGAACAACATTTCTGTTGATTGATAATTACTTATCCCAGTGAAACCACTTGTGAGGCAGATGTCTTCAATCCTCCAGAGATTACAAGAGGCTCTAGTTCTCAAGCTCGATCAGTTAACATGTGTTGGAACATCAGAAATTCAAATTTGGCCTGACACAATTGGCAAAGAAAATTTGGAGTTAATTAATTCAATCAATTGTCAGATGCCATTCTCAAAGTTTAACCATTTTGGCGCTGTTTATTTCCAGCAGGCTGTGAAAGTTAAAATTTGAATCAAAGTTAATAATGATCATAAGAATAGGAATACTGTAAACAGGATTGGGAATCTCATGTTGAGCACACAAATCCACTAAAGCACTCCGTGTTATATTTTCTTTGGAAGGTGAAGCAAGCCTGAGTCTTAGATACAGTATAGAAAAAAAACTTATCTGTTTAAATTAGCTTCAACTTGTGGAAACATTCAAACACTATTTGGACGATTTGAACTATTACATTATCAATTTAGAAAAACAATTAAGTAAAAATTAAGCTATTTCATTAGGGTTATTGGCTTCAAATGTGTAATTAATTGTGTCCCTTGAAGCTACACCTTTCTGTCAATCTAGAACCCTGTCTTCCCGTGCCAGGTCTAACCTGGTACACACTCAGCACATAGATTCCCTCGCTTTACGCTGGGAAGCTCTAGGGAATCTCCACTCCACAGTGCAGCTCCATGAGGAGAACGAGGAAAAGCATCGCCAGTTAGACAGTGAACAGCTGTCAAGACATCTGGAAGTTAAATATTCGCTTAGGAACATCAAGATTTCTGAATATGCATATAATTTCCAGCTTATCATTGGAAATTCAGGGCCAATATGTATGAATGAACCCAAAAATGTCCATTACTGAAATGGTTGAGTTTATATATACATGGGATGCACAATTTTAATCAATATCATGACCTTTTATTATTTGCATTTAGCAATCCTGTGAAATGAGACTCATGGCAATAGAAAATACTAACTCTGATAACTTGCATGAGGATTGTTATTTTTGAGATGAATTTTAAACTTGGTTGCACAAATTGAGCGCTGCACCCACCTGATTTATTATAGATGAAGTTCATTAGTGGCAAGGCAATTCAATCTTGATGGAATATCCTGCATTTAAATGTATTTACTACAATACTGACACTGGAACATGCTGGAAGTTCTGTCAGTTATAATGCAAAGACATCTTTTTTTATGGGAGGAATAAAACTTTTAAAAGCTGTATGATCTGCTCTAAAATTGATTTATTACAGGGTGGGATAGAGCAATTTAAAATAAAACTTCTGGATAAATTTCTGTTTTGAAGTGTAGCCATTAAATGTGGAAGAAAATGGGTACATACGTATATTTCGAATAATTCATCCATTGGGAAGGGGAATAAGCAGATATATCAGAGCAAAAGGAAAGTTCCTCATGTTATCCATAATCAAATTGTGATTCAGTTGATCTGTTGAACATTCTTCGCTCTATGTACTTTCATAGACTTGGTCTGGAAATGCTGATGTTTCTTCATGGAATCGTGTATTTCCCGGAATAAGTGCCAGAAGTACAAAGTTATAGCAATTCCTTACTCTTTATACCAGGGTATCTAATCAATGAAGTATTCTCAGGTTAGGCCCAGTACAGAACACACTTCCCCTACTATTTCAATGCAGAAGTGCTGTGATGAATAAATTCATAGATAAGATCATGATCATAAGTTCATGATTTTGTAATTTTTAATATTTGCTTACTTCAATTTTTTTCAAACTAACTCTTCTGTATTTTTGACAGCTTAGTCAGATTAGAGTACATTTTCGGATAATTTGTTTCTGATATTTTTTTCTGTGTCAGACAATGTGAGTGTAGACACTAATGCATGTAGCATCACAGCTTTAGTTGGAGCCAATAGTCTTCTACAAACTGTCCTCTGTACGAATACATATTCTGGATTTCTTCACTCACCACAGGGGAATCTACCTACTGAAGATTTTGGACCAGTACTTTACACTTGCTTCTAGTACAGTGAGAGTAAAGCTCCTGAGAAACGCCTGTAATTTAATTACAAAAATAGATTAATTGTAATCAGTCATTTCCTGACATATTTGTTTATTCCCCCATTTCTTAAGTTTATATTTTTTAGTTTACGTAAAGCAGCATCGGTGTACTTGGCAAAAACGAGGAAATCTGCAGATGCTGGAAATTCAAACAACAACACACGCAAAATGTTAGCAGAACACAGCAGGCTAGGCAGCATCTATAGGGAGAAGCGCTGTCGATGTTTCGGGCCGAGACCCTTCTCCCTATAGATGCTGTTAGCCTATAGAGACAGCGCTTTCCCTATAGATGCTGCTAGCCTGCTGTGTTCTACCAGCATTTTGTGTGTTGTTTGGTGTACTTGGTATGGCCGCTAGGTGGCGGTGTTGTACTTATCCGTGGTCTCAAGCAACATTAAGCACCTGACTTTGAATACAGCCTTCAATGTAAAACAAATGCTTAAAACTGGAGTAAAATCACAGTTGTAGAATTTAACTTTTTTCCCAAAAATCCAATAAATTCAGTGTTCTTAAGTTCACAGTTCACCAAGGGCAGGAAACATCAACCAGATATTACAGAGAAACTGACAGCTCAGTTTCTGATGTTTCATGAAGCTAAGTATTTTAGTATGACTGTCAGGCGTTTAGTACTCATCCATCGTCTGTGAAATTCATAGACTTCTCCATTACAATCAAGAAAGAGTTTTCAAACTAAATAGAACTTGCACTGTTTATGAAACAATTCCCATAAAATGAATATTTAAAGAATGTGATCAGCTGCTTGACCAGCCCAATGATAAAATGGTTGCTGGATGTCAGAGATCTCTTTGAACTGACATCCGGCAGATGATCACCATTTCTTTGCGGGAAGGCCTTCCGAGAGGCTGCTCACGATTGGCAGTCTTTCACCACTGACTGCACATTTGGAGGTGGCCACTCCTTTTGGATAACAATTTCAGGTCCTAGCTCTCCTCAGTTTTCTCACAGTAATGACAAGCGATCAGC
Source organism: Hemitrygon akajei (assembly GCF_048418815.1). Classification (NCBI taxonomy): domain Eukaryota; kingdom Metazoa; phylum Chordata; class Chondrichthyes; order Myliobatiformes; family Dasyatidae; genus Hemitrygon; species Hemitrygon akajei. The sequence goes on along the minus strand of NC_133135.1, from coordinate 70,698,157 downwards.
ACAAGAGTGCTATGTTTGGAAAGTACCTGTAATGCCCTGAGGAGATTAGGGATTGTGATTGGGCAGTTGGGCAGTTGGGCAGTAGAGTTAAGGGAGATGTTCAGAGAGGTGGTTCATAAGAACTGTGAAAAGAATTGTGGAACACAGAATGCAAGAACCGTTGTCCCACAGAGAGACTGTGAAAGGGAAGCACAGATTGAAGGGTTAAAGTAAGCAATGATGAGAGTGTGGGGTTGTAGGTGGTGAAGAAGAAAAGTGTGCTGAAATAGAATGATACTGGATGTTAAGCTAAGCAAATACCACCTTTATGAGGCTCATCATCGACTAACTCCTCAGCTTGAGGGCACATGGGTTTACCCCTTGATGATCCTCCTGTTCCTCTGCAGTTGTCAATGGAGCTGTATCACTATTTTCAGTTGTGACTACCCCCTGTAGCTGTTCTCTTCTCTGTAACCTTAAGTAAGCATAGAGCCAGGAAGTAGACCTTCATCAAACAGTTAAGTTGCAAGAGCAAGCTCATTCTTGTCTTACAGCCTTCAGTCAATTGGCTTCTCCATTGTGTAGCGTATCTCTATGTGCATGGGACCAGCCAATGCTCTCAGTCAGGGCATAAGTCTGCCTCCATTTAACTAATGGCCATCTGAGACCATATTTGTCCCCTCAGATAGATTCCCATTCTTCACTGGAGGAGGCAGGGTCAAACCTCTCAAGTGCCTGAGATATGCCATTGTGGGGTGGCAGAAAAGACTGGCAACATCAAATGGCTCTTTGGGTTGGTCAAACTGGTTACATCCTATTTAAGAATTTCTAATTAGCCTAGATATTGTCACAGTTCAGTGGAGTACTCAGTGGGCAGATCTGAATTCAGTTTGCACTGGTACCAGTAGAGGTCACTATCTCAATGGACAGCAGGCCAGCTTAACAAATCAGACTTAATTTGTGTAGTTTTCTTGGACCTCACTAATCCTTTGACTCTGCTGGGAAGAGGTGTGGAATACTGTCCTCAAATCTGACTGCCCACAGTCATTTGTTTCTATGGCTCCATGACAGTAGGACACAAGACAACTGTTCTTCAGTGCTAAACAAGGCTGCATCATTGTCCCAAGAGAATAAGAGACAATCTTAAAGAGGTTTACACAGCTATGAGGTAGATAGATAGGGTGAATGCTTTTTTAAGTGAGTCTAAAACTAGAAGTTATAGGTTTAGGGTGAAAGGTGAAATATTCATGGGGAATCTGATGAGGAACTTCTTCACTCAGAGGATGGTACGAGCTAATGGTGAAATGGTGGATGCAGTTTCAATTGCAATACTTAGATGTTTGGACAGGTGCATTAATGAGATGGGTATGGAGGACTACGGACCAGTGTAGATGGGACTAAGCAGAAAACCAGGCTGGCATAGACCAAGACCATAAGACATAGAAGAAGAATTAGGCCATTCAACCCATTAAGTCTGCTCCGCCATTTCATCATGGCTGATCCTGAATGCCATTCAATCCCATACACCTGCCTTCTTACCATATCCCTTGGTGCCCCAACCAATTAAGAATCTATCAACTTCTGCTTTAAATATACCCATGGTTTTGGCCTCCACCACTGTCGTGGCAGAGCATTCCACAGATTCACCACTCTTTAGCTAAAAAAAATCCTCCTTACTTCTGTTCTAAAAAGTTTTCCCTCAATCTTGAGGCTGTTCCCTCTAGTTCTGGATACCTCCACCAGAGAAAACATTCTCTCCACATCCTCCTTATCAAGTCCTTTCAACATTCAATAGGTTTCAATGAGATTCCCCTGCATTCTTCTAAATTGCAGTGAGTACAGGCCCAAAGCTGCCAAACATGCCTCATATGTTAACACCTTCATTCATAGAATCATCCTCATGAACCTCCTCTGGACTCACTCCAATGACAATACATCCTTTCTGAGATAAGGGACCCAAAACTGTTGACAGTACTCCAAGTGCGGCCTGACTAGTGTCTTATAAAGACTCAGCATTATCTGTTTGTTTTTATATTCTATTCCCCTTGAAACAAATGCCAACATTGCAGCTGCCTTCTTTACCACAGATTCAACCCATAAATTAACCTTCTGGGAGTCTTGCACGAAGACTTCTAAGTCCCTCTGCACCTCTGATGTTTGAATTTTCTCCCCATTTAGATAATAGTCTGCACTATTGTTCCTTTTACCAAAATGCGTTATCATACGTTACCCAACACCATATTCCATCTGCCACTTCTTTGCCCATTCTTCTAATTTGTCTAAGTCGTGCTGCAATCACATTGCTTCCCCTCCACTTATTTTCTTATCATCCACAAACTTTGCCACAAAGCCATCAATTTCAGTATCTAAAGCAGTGACAAATAATGTGAAAAGTACCAGTCCCTGAGGAACACTACTTATCACTGGCTGCTAACCAGAATAGACCCTCTTTACTCCCACTCGTTGCCTCCTACCTGTCAGCCATTCCTCTCTCCCCGCCAGTACCTTTCCTTTAAAACCATAGGATTTTATCTTGTTAAGCTGCGTCACATGAGGCATCTTATCGAATACTTTCGGAATATCTAAGTAAATGACATCCATGCCACTCCTTTGTCGACCCTACTTGTTACTTCTTGGAAGAATTTGTCAGGCAAGATTTCCTTTTTCAGAAACCTTGCTTACTCTGACTTGTTTTTATCATTAGTCTCTAAGTACCCCAGTACTAAAATACTTCTAGCATCCTGCTTTATATTATTGACTAGTTTGCCCTCGTATTTCATCTTTCCCTTTCTTAGAGCTTTTTTATTTGCCTCTTGTTGGATTTTAAATGCTTCCCAATCATCCAACTTCCCACTCACTTTTGCTACATTATATGTCCTTTCCTTGCCCTGCCATTTGAGAACTTTTTCTGTGGGACACATCTATCCTTCACCTTGTGAGCTATTCCCGGAAACTTCAGCTACCTCTGGTCCGCCATCGTCCCCACCAGTATCCTCCTCCAATCCACCTGGGCAAGCTCTTCTCTCATACCTCTTCAATTCCTTTTATTCAATTGAGATACTGATACATGTGACTTATGCTTCTCCCTCTCAAACTGCAATATGAATTCAATCATATTATGATTACTGCCTCCTAAGGGTTCCTTGATGTTAATATGACTATAAAATTAGACAACACCCAATCTAAAATAGCCTTTCCCCAAGTAGGCGTGAGCACAAGCTGCTCTGAAAAGCCATCTTGTAAGCATTCAACAAATTCCCTCCCTTGTGTTCCAACACCAACCTGATTTTCCCAGTCTCCTTGCGTATTGATGGGCTGAAGGCCCTGTTTCCTGATGTATTGCTGGATGAATCTATAATCTGGAAATCATGAACCACTACCCATATCTTGCAAACTACTTCTTGGTAAAGGCATATGTCAGTACCACCCTTTCAATGCTTCTGTGCACTATTGGAGATAAAGGACAGCTGATGGTAGAAGTTCATAACTGGCATAAAATACAGAATCTACAAGACAGCAGATCCCTGCCCATTTATATGTTTCTAATCAACACGCACAAAATGCTGGACTGACGAAGGGTCTCGGCCCAAAACGTCGACTGTACTTCTTCCTATAGATGCTGCCTGGCCTGTTGCGTTCCACCAGCATTTTGTGTGTGTTGCTTGGATTTCCAGCATCTGCAGATTTCCTCGAGCATACGTTTTTAAGGCCAGGACTACTAGCAGATGCCTCAAGTCACTGTAAAACTATCACCAATGCTGACTCTGCAAATCCTCCAAATTCACAAGCATACCAATGTCAGTGTCATTTTGCAGGCCAATGCCCCCAGCATTGTCATGCATCCAAGTTACAACCCATTGCATTGAATGGGCTATGTCGCTTCCACGCCTGACTCTATATATCCAAAAGTGACCCTCTTTTCTAAGCACCATTTTGTGAAGAAGTTATCAGGCAGGCACAGGAAAAGACTCAAGAATGTGATCAAAGCTATCTAAAGGAAAATGTAACATCCCTCCTGACTCCTGGCATCTCCTTTATGATTCATTTTAGGCCAGGGATGATGATTCAAATTATTTTTGAGAATCTGGAAACCATACATTGGAAAAACACAGAGCCTCTACACAATGTAATGGATATTTACCATACCGGGCAGGGGGAAGGGTGGGGGTGTTGCAAAGCTCAGCTTCCTAACACAGTATTTGACTCTTCCAGGGGTAAAATTGTTGTTTTTTGAATAAGATAAACTTCCAACCCATATAATATTCTGTGCTCAGCTTCTTGTCATAAAAAGAACTCACTGAAACTGTACACACCGGTTGTATAGCAAAAAAAAAGCACAACAGTGTCTTTTCCACCTCAGGTGACTGAAGAAGTTCGGCATGAGCCCCCAAGTTCTCAAGACCTTCTACAGGGGCAGCATTGAGAGCACTGACTGGCTGCATCACTGGCTGGTTCAGGAACTGCTCCAACCTTTATCGCTGGGTGCTGCAGATAATGGTACGGACAGCACAGCACATCTGTGTCATGAACTTCCCTCCATTGATGACATTTACAGCAGGTGTGTAAAGAAGGCCTGGAAGGTCACTGGGGACACCAGTCACCCCAACAAGAAACTGTTTCAGCTGCTTCCGTCTGGCAAACGATACCACAGCATTAAAGCCAGGACCAACAGGCTATAGGACGGCTTCTTTCCACAAGCCATTAGACTTACAAATTCACATGTCCATACATTGCGACGCAGTCATAATGCAAAGATTTTTGCTCCCTCACATTTTGCGATGGATGTAAGATTTAAATAAGTTCAAATTCAAATTCAATCTTCAGTTTTTAATGTAAACTGATACATAATCAATAATCAATCTGAAGTTAAAAGGACAGTTTTGCAAATAAACATCACCATCTATAGAGCACAGGCTCTGGCCCACAGTATGGGCCTGGCTGCTTATGAGATGCAGTGTAAAACAATGGAGTGATATTAATTGGGCCTGTATCAAACCAGACAACATTGGCAAAATATTTTGTTCAAGGAAGCTTGCAGACCAGACTGATACTATCACTTAGCACATCAAGTAGCTGATCAATTAATAGTTGAAAGATTTGTGTACTCAGAGAGTCAGCCCTCACATTATTAATTTTGGGTGGCTGGGATTGCTGTCCCCAGAAACTTTTTGATCATCTGTATGAAGTCACCAAGTATTAAAAAAACCCCATATAAATGTTAGAGAGCAATTAGGCTTGTTAGGAATGGTCAAGGAATGTTAAGAAGAATGACAGGAATGCAGAGTGAGTACTTACCATTCTTTTGCCTTCCATTTCTGTGATGTTCATCTGCAACCCATGGGTATGTCTCTATAGCTTATAAGAATTATGTGTGTGTTTTGGAAGTCCTTTCTGTTTTAGAAATTGGTTGTAATTTGGAAATCTTTTATAAGATAGAAATCCTCTGAATTTTAAATGTGTTTTAAGAATTTTATCTAAATTGAAACATGTATCACTAAAAATAAATGAACTGTGTTTAAACTACTTAGTTAGCTAGAAGCATCTCCTCCTTAGTGGGGGGGGGGCAGCTCAACAAACAAATAATGGGTACTGACTGCTAAACTCACCATGGAGCATAAAGAGGGAAGTGACCAAGCCTTTGAAGAGTAGGTAGCTACATTATAACCTCCCTTTAATGAAAGTTCTCATAGCTATCTATATAGGATAGGACTTAAGATATTCATCTGTGTTCAGAACTTTCATGGACAGCAAGCCCAATACCATCACAGTAGATGGAGGAAGAAATCCAGCACCTCACAAACGCAGGTCCATACAGGACATGTCAGGTTTCCGTTTCTGTGAGCTGTTCGAAACTTGGACAGTTTGCAAGTTGGAACTTTAGCCATGAATGAAGTTCCCAGGCTACAAGAGATGCTGCAATGCAAGAGAGGATGGCAGTCCATCCAAGCAACATCCTCAATGGTCATCTGTATGTATCATCTCTACAGAAGTTGGGTGTTCTGGGAAGGAAATATACCCACTTGTGACCCCATTAGCAGAACTATCTCAGGAAGAATCTGCGGTTCACACATTCATTTCAAATTAACTACAATTCAGGAAGAAACGCTGATGGGAGTACAATTTTTTGTGTCAATTTTATCGTCCTTTTGTGGATATGGTCACATTATTTTACTGATTCCTCACCAGCATTTATTGAATTCCTAATAACAAGTGCCCGCGCTTGACAAATCTGCTCCAGAGTTTCTCTCAGCACTCTGGAATAAATACTGTCCATCCCTAGGATTTATTCGTTTGGAACCAATTCAGCCTGTCTGGAACTTGCATTTCATAGATGGTGAGGTCATTGATTTTTCTTCAGATATCTTGTTTGCTGTGAGGGTATGTTGTTCATGTCTTCAATTGCTCTTGTCAATACTCAGAGAAAGTCTTCATAGAAATACGTATTATTCCTTGCTCATACTACATTGCCCCTTTTATGATTTTCACCATCTTTCATATTGCACCTGTATTGATGTAATACTTTTCTACTGTAACTCTTTTCTTCAAGAGATATGCTTTTTATTTGAGGTTCTCTGACCAGCTGATCAGCACTTTCTGATATTCATCCCAGTGAGCCCTCACTTCTGCTCTGAAGAATACATACTGGACTAACCACGTTTTGTTTGTCACACCATTTCCAAATTGTTATCCTTCTGTCAAGCAGCAGCTGATAATTTTAACGATCATATCTATCCAGTTATGTGCAGTAAATTCAAAGGTGGATTGAACCTAATTGTTCTCAGAACAGACGAACATGCATTGGAGTTAGAATGACACTATTACAGCTTATTTTTGGCATCCTCTGCAAGAAAGTTTGTGCGTTCTCCTCTGTATGTGCATGGGGTTCGACTGGTGCTCCGGTTTCCCCCAACAATCCAAAGACGTGCTGCTTAGTAGGTTAATTGTTCTTTGTAAATTATCTGGTGTTTAGGCTAGGGTTAAATCAGCTCAAAGGTTCGGAAGGGTTTGTTCTATGCTATATCAACTAAATAAATAAAATAACACTAACCTTTCCTTTATTCTAACCCCAAATGCTCTCTCCAGCTCTTGTGTAAGCTGTCACATGCAGCAACACACCCCAGACAGCACTGTCTACATACTCAGTCAGTCATTCACACCATCATCTGTTTAACTGCATGTGAACATATTTCTATTTTGTTTTCACAAACCTCCTTCAGTTTTCAGGAAGTGCAACCCAAGTCTAGCTGTAAGGTTATGTAGCTAATTTTGTATCCTACCAGATTTGGACTCATTTTGAAAAAATCTGCCTCCTGTATTTTCATCTTAATTTTTCTCTGAAGTGCTAATTTTTAGACATTTCCAAGCTTTAGGCAATCAGAGCAAATTGGTGTTTTTTTTTGTATATTCACTTCAATTTTATGCCATCCCTGTTGTTACTGAGTAGCAAAGAACCATGCAACATGAAAAAATGTCCTTCTGTCCACAGTCTGCGCCCATTTACGCAAATCATGCACTGACCCTATGGCAGAGAAAATGCCATTAGTACATTTATTTAACTAGAACTGAAGTCTTTCATGTTATTTTTCTGCATGACTGTTTTGAAATGGGACCAGAAAGCAGCTAGATAAATATGAAAAGGTTACGGCAAATTCCAGTACTGATCAATCTTCTAAACATATGTAATTTCCCAGTTATCTTCCCGTGTTAGATTATCTGGTGTCTATAACACAACTGATCTGCATAATGCACACACCGAATGAAATATTGTTAGGTATTCCGCTATTATGCATCAGACCAAACAGCCACTGTGGAGAGAGAAACAACTAATATTTCACCTTGACAACCTTCAATCAGAACTAGAGATGAAACTAGTTTTAACAGGCTAACAAAGTTAGTGAGTGGTTGGAATGTGCGAAAGGGAAGGCTTGTGGAACACAGGAAAAATCAGAAGATAAAAGAGTCAAGAATAAAAAACAAAGTAAACAACTGATAGGCAGCAAGAAGAATTTCAGACAATGTGCAGAATAATTGTTGCTCTTACAAAGGGAACTGGAGTAAATGCTAAGCAATGTCAAAATACTGATTATTTAATGTTGCAGAATTTATTTTTGAGTCCAAAAGTTTATAATGTGCCTTGAACAAAACAGAATATTCGCCTGACGGGTCAGAGCATAGAGTGGTAATGAGGCAAAGTATTAAAATGACAGGGAATTGGAAAGTTGAGTCACACTTGTGAACAGAGCAGAACTGTTACACAAAACATCTACCCATTCTGTATTCCTCTCTCCAATGGAGAAGAGATCACATTGGGAGCAGCAGTTCCAACTGAAAGTACAAAATAAATCTAGTCCATATAGGTAGAACCTCTGAGCCCCTGAACTGCAGAAATGGAAGAGGTGAAAGGGCAGTTCATGCATGGGGCATTCCATGGAAAGGGGAGTCCGTGGATGGGTGGAGATTGAACCAGACCATTTGGGAAATACTTCACTCTTTGGAATGCTGAAAATGAAGTAGAGAGGAAGGTGTGCCTTCTAGACATATCCTTCTGGAGGTTTGGAAATCTAGTGAATGTAAAGACTGCTGAGTTGGAAAAGAGGTCAGAGGGAATCTTAAATAAATCATAGAAGGCCCAGGGACAGTGAATTGCTTGAAGAAGATCAGGCAACACCTTTGAAAATAGGAAGCACGTTAACATGTCAGATCAATTTCCTTCCATCACATCTAATGAACATTGGGCATTATTTTAATCGTCATTGACCCCAAATGTTGTTTCTCCCTCCACAGATGTTACCTGATCTGCTGACTATTTCCAGTATGTTCTGTTTTAATTTCAGATTTCCAGCATCTGCAGTTTCTTTTGCTCTTATCAATAGGTATTCTATTCTGGTTCAGGAAGTTGGATAAAGCAGTGTAAACAGAAATGCCTGAGATGGAACAGATTCAATGAGCCTGTTACCCCCTAAAACTAACTACTATCATACTGCTGCAACTCTATGAAGGCAATCATCAGTAATAAGGACTACATGGCAATGACTCTGTGAACAGTCAGCTATTGATGGAAAATTTATAGAGGTAAGATTTATTATAGATTTCCCATTATCCCTGCCAAACAGAAATGCACCTTTACCATCTTCCACAGGTTTAAAAATATTAATGTTCTACATTTTAAGATTGTTGCATTTATAAACATCATCAAGTGTTTCTGTGAATACATAAGCATGTAATAAAATAAGTAGGTTTAGAATGCTGTCCAGGATTTGTTGTGAAATTTTATTTAAAATATAAAGTGAAAATGTGAGAATTCAAGGTCTACTCCGTGGTACACTGCATGGACTAAAAGTAGTGAGATTAAACACAAAAGGTATTGTTTAGCTGCTGCTGAGTTTGGAGTTTTAAAAATTAGCAGAGTTTGGAACCCCATTTGTAAAGTGTATGTTACTTCTCTTCATTTTAAATTACCAAATATAAATTAAAATGTATTCAGTCTGTTGTAGCCTGGGGAAAAGTACGCACTCAGGACTACAACTACTTCTTCAGGTTTTAAATTCCTTTATCTGTTTTAGATGTTTAAGTGCCAGAAGAGGGTCTTAAAACAAAACGAACGACTTTACAATCAGGTGCTGCCATTACAATCTCCATTTAACCTTCGGTCCACATACTTGTGTCTTGACCAATTGCGTATGCAGTATTAGAATACAAAGAAAACCGCACAAAACTAATACAGTACTAATACGGTAGTGGCAATTCTGAAGAAACACAATACAAACAACATTAGAATCCCCCCCAACCCTGTATCTTATACACAGCTGCAAAAAATGTACGCGAATACATCACATCTAAGATGTCTACAGCTTTTTAATATACACGTGCTGAACCCCCGAACGGAGACTAAACATTCACTTTACGCTGTTACATGCACAATCAGTCATGATACAATAAAGTTAGACACAAGCTATACTTCAGCACAACTTTTACAAGATATTGCCTGGTAGTTAAATTACTGGAAGACTGACCTACTTGGCTGGTGAGGAACTTTGCAATCCATGCTACCCAGCGTCAAGTTCTTTACTCGTGAAAATCTAAAGCATCCACATGTAAGACATGTCAAATTACCGATATTCTCGATTCGCCAACAAGCATAAACAAATTCACATGGATATCGTCAATTAATGCTCACCTTTCCTCACCATGCCTAGCATCCCAGTGTGGAACTCAATTCCAAAGCCCCTCCAGCTCCTGCAGCAGAAAACAAAATGATCTCCCCACTATCCCGCGCATGCGTAATGACATCACCATCTCCACCTAAAGGCACAGACAACTATTCTAGCATTTCCCGGATGAATGCCTAAGTACACTTTTAACAATACTGAATAGCATTCGATAATCACCCGGTTACAAATCATTCAATATTAATTTGCTACAAACTTAATTTACATTTTAGTGAAAATTATTTTTTTTAATCTTTGAATAATTTAAAGCAGTTTTTCTTCAATGTTTCTTCAATATACATTAGATTAATTGTAGTTTCACTAACATGTATGTCAACATAATACTTCAGGAAAGCATAACAACTTAAAATTGGAATTGTGTATTAAATGTTTGAGTAGTACTTGAGTAATCTTGTAAATATATTAGTTAATTAAGCTTTCATTTTGGTTTATATAATTCATCATGGTTATATGTTAAAATGCGTGATTACATATGTTGTGAGACTTATGATACATGTGCACCCTGCTTAAAATAAAAAACTAAGTTAGAGTCACATTTTGGAATTCCAGCTTCCTTTTAGTTCGTTTAATGTTTTGGAGTTACAAAATATAACAGTGGTAAGGATATACATTTTAAACAAACCTGAAAAGACTATCTATCTGTTGAAGCACAGCGAGACGTCCACGTTTAAAAAAAATTGTAACAAGAAAGGGTCAATTTTTTTTTTAAAAAACAGCACAGCCCATGCAGAGAAGGTCAAGTTAAAAAAAAGGAAGAAAACAGAAGAAATCACTGTGATAATAAACAGTGATTACCAGATGATAATAATCCTAAAAAAAGAATAGAGGTTAGCTACATTGGGAAGATTGACATGCTTGATAACTTAACAGATAATATACTGAGGAAATTGAGCAGTATTTTAAAGCAAATGGAATAGCCAATGAGAAACAAGTACCAGTGTTTTTCTGCATGCGCTGAGCTTAAAGGCACACCGTTTGCTTTGTAGTTTAACTGCTCCAACCAAACCTGCTGAAAAGAGCTTTGCTAATATTGTGAAAGTAATGCAGGAATGCTTAGAACCGAAACCATTGTTGATTGCAGAATGCTTTAGATTTCATAAGCAGAATCAAAAGGAAGGAGAGTCCATTTAGCATAAATGGCCAAATTAAAGCAATTGTCTGAGTATTGACAGTTTGGTAATGTGTTTAATGATACACTGAGAGATCATTTCGTGTTTGAGCAGTTGAAATATCTTTATCAATGGAAATAACAGACGTAATTGCATTGAAGTCAGGAAGGAAAGCCAGCGTAAATAAAATTGCAACATCTAAAATGAGGCCTGCTTGGCCAAACAAACTGTGTCACCTTTGTTACAGTGGCTCACATACACCAGAGAAATGGAGATTTAAAGGTAAAACCTGCAGAAAATGCAACAAAGTCAGACTCATACGAAGAGCATGGTGGGCAGACAAAATAAACGGACTGCCCAAGATAGACAAAAAGATAAAAAGGCCAAGTTCCAGTTTCAAAAAGAGCACAAATTTGCATGTTGTTGATGAAAAATCTGATAATGATGTGAGTGGCACAGGACTGAGTAGCCTTTAGATTTAAAATGAGAAAAGTAATAATAGAAAAGTAAGATGGTTTACACCAGGAGTGAATGGCAAATTAATTACAATGGAATTGAACACTGACTTGGCTGTTTCAGTCGTCCCACGAAATGAATTTGAATGGCATTTCACCAATATTAAACTGAATCCTGCAGATGCCCATCTAAAAACTTACACTGGAGAAAAGATAACTTCTGTGGAAGCGACATTTGTAACAGTGAAATACAACAATGAACAAGCCTCATTTGGCTAAATGTGGTAAAAACAGGAGGGCCAATACTGTGGGGCCATGATTGGCTAAGACAGCTACAGCTTTGATTGGAGATCTATCCACCATTTGTATGTCACATCCCAGGCAATAAAGCTAACTGAAAGTAAATTAAGCGACATACTGGATAATGGTACAGCAGTGCTCAGGGATGCCATTGGAAAACTCAAACATATCAAGGGTAAATTTGTGTTAAATGAAAATGCCACACCCAAGTTTTGCAATACCCATCGGGTTCCTTATACCCTCTGTGATAAAGCCGCCAGTGAGCTAGATCACATGGAGGAGTTCTTTCCAAGTTTGAGTGGAGCCCATGGCCAACACCAGTACTCCCAGCTGCCAAGAAGGATGGGTCTTTCAGGATCTGTGGTGATTTTAAAGTTACCATCAACCCAGTACTGAAAGTAGATCGATACCCTCTGCCCAGGATAGTGGATATTTTTGCAAACCTTTCTGGAGGAAAACACTTCAGCCAAGTGGACTTAGCTGAGACCTGCCTACAAATAGAGATGGAAGAAGAGACCAAAGTGTTTCTCACCATAAACACTCACAACAAACTTAATTGTTATAATAGGCTTGTTTTTGGAGTGGCATCTACACCAGCAATCTGGCAGAGAGCTATGGACCAGGTGCTGCAAAGGTGCCCAGGTGCTCAGTGTTACCTGGATGGCATCATTGTTACCAATAAGGATGGCAAGGAACATCTCTAAAACCTCAAGACAGTGTTAAAAACATTAGGAGGTTTTGAGCTCAGAGCATAATGTGACAAGAGTGAATTCTTTAAACCAAGCATCACTTACTGTGGTCACACTATTGATGCACAAGGATTACACAAGTGTGCTGAGAAAATTCAAGGAGTGGTGGATGCCCCAAGGTCAAAGGACATGTCACAGTGTGGTCCTTCTTAAGATTCATCAATTGCTATAACAGGTTCCTGCCAAGCCTGACTACTGTGGCCCATCCCTTGAACTCATTACTGTAGATCAGAAAGAAATGGCAATGGACAAAGCTGTCTGAGGTAAAGGAAATGGTGATGTCAGATACTGTACTCATACGTTATGACCCACATCATTCTGTGAAGCTTAGCTGCGGTGATACAGATGCAGTCATGTCACATTCTATGAGTGATGTAAGTGAACACCCCATAGCCTTTGCATCACATGCCGTTACCGCTGCAGAGAAAAATCACACACAGTTTGACAAAGAGGCCTTGAGTCTGGTTTGGGGTGTAAAATATTTCAGCAAGTACTTGTATGGGAGAGAGCTTACCCTCGCTACTGATCATCAACCACTAATAGCTAATTTCAATCCGAAGAAGGTTGTTCCACTAACAGCGGCAGCATGAATGCAGAGTTGGGCTTGGTTTCTTGGACAACATAGTTACAAGATTGAATTCAAGAAGTCAAGTCAAGTCAAGTCACTTTTTAGTGTCATTTCGACCATAACTGCTGGTACAGTACATAGTAAAAATGAGACAACGTTTTTCAGGACCATGGTGCTACATGAAACAGTACAAAAACTACACTGAACTATGTGAAAAAAAGACACTACACTAGACTACAGACCTACCCAGGACTGCATAAAGTGCACAAAAACAGTGCAGGCATTACAATAAATAATTAACAAGACAATAGGCACAGTAGAGGGCAGTAAGTTGTTGTCAGTCCAGTCTCTGGGTATTGAGGAGTCTGATAGCTTGGGGGAAGAAACTGTTACATAGTCTGGTCGTGATCATGGAAATGCTAATAGATCGTCCTTTGAAAAGGAAATAACAGAAAAATTTAAAAACAGGACATTCTTCTTGGTGTATTCTCCCTAAGGTAAATTGAAAGTCTCCTTATTACGGCAGAGAGATCCAAAGGGAACCCCACACTGTCTCAGGTTTAAATGGCAACCTAAAATGGCCTGAATGTGCAGCAAAAACTCCAGTTTCCTCATTTTCACCAGCAACAGGATGAACTTACCCTTGACAGAGCTTGTCTTATGTGGGAATTGAGAGTTGTTGTACCATGAGAGCTAAAGTTCTGGAGGAGCTACATTCTGGTCATCTAGGAATGGTCAAAATAAAAGCATTGGTTTGAAACTTTGTCTGGTGGCCTGTGATAGATCAGCAAATTGAACAGCTTGCCATGCGCTTTTCAGGCGCCAGAAGATGCCAAGGTAGGTGCCTCTCCATCCACAGGAATGGTCTGAATTGCCCTAGCATAGGATTCATGTGGATTTTGCCAGACCATTCATGTGCACACATTTCTTAGTAGTGGCAAATGCAGCTACAAAGGGGCCAGGTGTTCCCAATAGCCTCCACTACAGCCTCGCACAATGTTGATGTGTTGAGAAGCCTCTTTGCAAGGACTGGAGTCTCAGAACATCTAGTCAGTGATAATGGACCCCAGTTTGTTGCGGAGCGGTTTCAGTCATTCCTGAAAATGAATGGAATTAAGCATATTACATTTATACCACACCATCCAGCTACGAATGGCTTGGAAAGAAGATTTGTCCAGAGTCTAAAGAACACATTGTGAGCAATGTCAGCAGCACACGCTACACTGACACTGAATCAGAAACTCACCAATTCCTTCCTTGCGTATAACACACAATGCAGCACACTCCACAACCAACAACTCACCAGCTATACATCCACGACTGGGTTTCCTCAAACCCAGGCTCAGAAGGATAATGTAGGATAAGCAGCTAAGACAAATTCAGGCTCCTCAAACAAGGAAGTTCAATGTTTCACTCCTGGACAAGCCAAGCAGCCCTGCAGAAGGACTGCAGAGGTGATCAAAGATGGTCACTAGGGAAGATAACGGACCACTCTCTTACAGAGTGGAGGTTGCATCTGATATCATCCGGAGACGACAAATTGAAGACAGCAGAGTCAATTGTTAGAGCAGCCAGATGTCCAAAACTATTTCCTGCAGTCCCAGAGTCAACTCCAACAACCACTATGGAGGAGGCCCCAGAACATGAGATGGTTTCACAGCCACAAGTCTCCCTTGCCAAGCAGAGTGACCTCCTTGTCAGGAAAGACATTAACCCACAAGAGTAAGAAAGCCACCTCAGTGATTAAATCTTTAGGCCTGAATGGGACAACCTAAAATTTATTATGCTACAGTTGTCTATATAGTAGCTGTATTATATAGTATACTGAATCAGAACCAGCTTTGATATCACCAGCATATGTCGTGAAATTTGTTAACTTAGTTCAGAAGTACAGTGCAATACATGATAATATAAAAAGAAAGTAAATAAGTAAATCAATTACAGTAAGTAATTATATATGTATATTAAATAGTTAAATTAAAAATAGGTCAAAAAACAGGAATAATATAAGTGAGATGGTGTTCATGGGTTCGATGTCCTTTTAGGAACCATATGGCAAAAGGGAAGAAGCTGTTCCTGAATCACTGAGTGTGTGCCTTCAGGCTTCTGCACCTCCTGCCTGATGGTAACAATGAGAAGAGGACATGTCCTGGGTGATGGGGGTCCTTAATGACAGATGCTACCTTTCTGAGGCACCACACCTGGAAGATGTCTTGCATACTACAGAGGCTAGTACCCAAGATGGAGCTGACTAATTTTACAACTTTCTGTAGCTTCCTTTGATCCCATGCAGTAGCACCCCCAACCCCCGCCATACCAGGCAGTGATACAGCCTCTCAGCATGCTCTCCGTGATAGAAGCTTTTGAGTGTTTAAGGTGACAAACCAAATCTCCTAATGAAATGTACCTGCTGTCTTGTGCTCTTTATGTATGTTGGGGCCAGGTTAGATCCTCAGAGATCTTGACACCCGCGAACCAAAACTTACTCACTCTCTCCACTTTTGATCCCTCTATGAGGATTGGTCCTACCCTTTCTGAATTCCACGATCAGCTCTTTGGTTGAGTGCAAGGTTGTTGCTTCGACACCACTTAGCTGGCTGCTATAGCTCACTCCTGTATTCCTGGTATCTTGCAAATAAATTGTTTGATTAAGCATTCTTTGTACTTACATAATTCATTATGTTATATGTAAGAATACGTGAATTGCATATGTCATGTCCCTACCATATGATAGGTGTGTGCCTTGCTTAAACACTAAGTTATACACTCACATTTCAATTCCCATCTTCTCCTTTTAATTAGTTTAATGCTTTGGAGTTACAAAATGTAACAGGAATTTCACTGAACATGCAATACGAAATTGCTGTAACATCTGGTTCAAAAGCACTCAGAGTTACTCAGCTTGTATTGAAGGAAGTAAGCAAGGAAAAATAGTTGCATACATTTTGTACAATGGCTTTCCTGTCCTTTGGAATGCCAAAGAGACTAGTGTAAATGCAACAGAACACTTGCTATTCTGCATAAATGTTAATTACTTATCATCCTATTGGTTATCATCCTGGAATTCAGGAAGCAAGTTATGTGATAATATATGCATGTGGTTGGCTATAGTTATTTATTAGTAGAAGTGGAGTAAAATAAGCACTGGGGTTCTGAAATAAAATAATGCAATTGGTCTGTGTTTTATACTGGAAGTAATTGTTCTTCAATGTTGCGGTGAGCCTACTGTAAACAGCAGAAGAAACACTGCGACTCCCAAACTATCCACCCACCCCATCGAGTACCTCCTGCCCCACCTGTGGCAGAGTCTCTGCTTCCCACATTGGTCTCTGCAGCCTTCTCAGAACCCACAGAGCTGGAGCCGAAGCAAGACGTCCTTGACCCGTCAGAATACTTAAGCAGATGAAAAGATTTTGATTTATTCTTAGTGTTTCACGATTATTCATATTTCCACTGAGTCATTGGCTTTTGTGCATTTGGGAGCTGAAAATGCATTGCAAATCTCCAGACATAAGGAATATTTTGTCTCTGAAAATACTTTACCAAGGTTCCCCCACTTGGAAAAGAGGAATACTTCATGATAAGAAATCGATACCAAGCATAATTTTCAAAATTAACACTTTAACTAAACTTCTGGTCATAAAGCAATTACAGAATCCATCAGGTACAGAAATGTCAAAGATCAGAGATTGCAATTGTACATAGCTGCTTGTTAGTTATTCTGAACCCAAACAGAATCTTTGATGCTGAGAAAGAACCCTCTGATAAGAGTGAGTAAAGACAAGTGAGGAAGAGAAGCTTTGAGTAGAAATACAGTGTAAAATGGTCATTGAATCAGAGAAGTAGATTATAGAAGATAAATTTCCTTACACATGTAACCTTTTATTCTGTGACTGGATCTTATAAAAGAAGATTTATAGGTATCACATCAATGCAATGTAACACTGGTACAAAATGACTTCATAAGCATTTCATAATCTGGTAAATTTTGTTGTGGGAGACAACCTAGACTGAAAATGACAACGTTCTGCATAAACTGAAGGAAAGTTTAGATGTTGGATGATTCTCTTCTCATTAGAATTAGTAAACCTGTTGAACAAGCTCAATGCTCAGGTAGTCGGTGCTAGGACACAATTTTAAACTCTATTAGTTTCTCAATCTATTGAAGATCTTTTAAGACATGTAAAATGCCAAAAAAAAAAGTCACAGTCTTTGTGATCTCATGAATTTAATGTGAAAACCGGTAAGAAAAGGAGATGAGGACTGCAGATTTTTTATATGGTGATTTTTAAAAAAATCAGATCACACAGTCCCTCTGCGGAGATGATGTGGTATCAAAGAGAGTACAAGAAATTCAACTACATAATGCAGGCTAGATAAAATAATTGGTATTTATCCATTTGAGATTTCTGTTTGTTATTAGCTTCTAATTCAATTTTTCAATCAGTGTGCAACAGGGATTTAACAATGGGATTAGGTCTTTGGCTTCTTAACCTTTTGTTTTTATTAATTTTGCGAGTTAAAATATATGTAAACCCCAAAATGTCCAATGACATACAAGCAATTGGAATGGAAGGTATTGTTCTGTTCTTTCTCTGGAACCTGAAGGAGCTGGTCTCAGGCTTTACAACGTTATACTGGAACAGGGACTCAAACTCTAATGCAATCAACCTCACTTGAAACAAAATCAAAGAATATTCAATACCTCAAAAACTTGTAAGAGAAATTCAAAAAAAGAAATCTTCAGATACTGGAAATTTAAAATAAAATCTTAATAGAAAAGGCTAGAATTACTCACCAAGTCAGGCCACATCTGCGTGACAAAGTTCAGAAGAAGGATCTTCAACCATGAAATGTCACCTCTGCTGTTCCCACAGAAGTAACCGGACCTGTGGAGCACTTCCTATATTTTCTTTTTAATGATAACAAAAAACTTTCACTTATGCATCAGCTTTAATAGCATTTAACAGCAGCGTCAGCAAATAAAATTTGACTAAGCCATGTAAGGAGTTTCTAGAGCAAGAAGTCAAAGTTTGGCAAAAGGTTAGAATTTAAGAATGGCTTTAAAGAAGAGATGAGATGGCTTAACATTCAAGAGGCATCAGATAATGATGAGGAAATTAAATCTGAGAATGGTCAAGAGGCCAAAATTGAATGAGTCTTATGTTGTGGAAAGTTAAAGATCCAGAGATCTGCAATAGAGGGGCAAGGCCATGGATTGGTTTTAAAGCCAGAAAACTGCTAAACCAGGGTCAGTAAAGGCTGTTCTCCTAAAACAGTTAAAAAAAATTTCACTAAACCACACTCTACGGTACTTGACTATGGTTTGAGAAAGGACTCCAGCAGAACAACACTGGAAGTTGGACAAAAACTGAACACTAGATATTAGCATTGGTTTGGGACAGCGGCCACGTTTGTCTTTACAGTGTAGTCCAAGTCCACACTGGTCATTCTCTACAACTCTTTTTGCACTACATCAATGACTGCATTCGTGTTGCATCCAGAACCCATGCTGAGCTCACCAATTTCATCAACTTTGTCTCCAACTTCCACCCTGCTCTCAAATTTGTTCAGTCTATTTATGACCCCTCTCTCTCCTTTCTCAATCTCTCTGTCTCCAGCTTTGAGAACACACTATAATCTTTTATAAACCTACTGGCTCTCACAGTTACCTTGACTACACCTCTTCCCACTCTGTCACTTGTAAAAACTCTATTCCCTTCTCTCAGTTGCTGTGTCCTGTATCTGTTCTCTGGATGAGACTTTCAATTCCAGAACATCTGAAATGTCCTCCTTCTTCAATGAATAGGGTTTCTCTTCCTCTACCATTGATACTGCCCTCACTTACATCTCTTTCATTTCCCAGATATTCGCCCTCACCCCATCTTCCTGCCACCATAGCAGATAGTTCCCCTTGTCCTTACCTACCACCCTACAATCTTCCATACTCACCATATTTTTCTCTGTAATTTCCACTATGTTCAAAGGGTTCCTGCCACTTAACATGTCTTTCACTCCCTCATTCCCCCCACCCTGCTCTCCAATTTCTGTAGGGGTTGCTCTCTGTGTGACTCCCTCATTCATTTATCCTTCTCCACCAGTCTTGCTCCCGGCACATCACTGCAAGTGGGACAGGTGTTACATCTACCCCTATATCTCCTATCTCACCACCATTCAGGGCCTAAACAGTCCTTCCAGGTGAGGTGACACTTTGCCTGTGTGTCAGCTACAGTTATCCACTGTATCTGGTGATCTTGCTGTGGACTCCTCTACATCAGTGAAAGCCAACACAGGTTCAGGGGTGCCTTTGTCGAACATCTTTACTCTGTCTGCCACAAACGGTGTGGTTTCCTGTTTGACTCCCATTTTAATTTAACTTCCAATTTCCATTCTGACATGTGGGTCCATGGGCTCCTCTACTGCCACGATGAGGACACTCTCAGATTCTGCCAACAGCTCGCCATATTCCATCTGAGTAGCCTCCAACCTGATGGCATGAATATCAATTTCTCTCGTTTTTGGTCATTTCTTCCCCTCCCCTAGTTCACTCTTTCTCCATTCCCCATTCTGGCTCCCTTCTTACCCCTTCTCTTCATATGAACTGTTCATGAGCTCCCTTAGGTACCCCTCCTCCTTCCCTCTATTCTATGGCCCCCTGTCCTCTCCTATTAGATTTCCTCTTCTTTTGCTCTTCACCTCTTCCAACTATCAGTGAGAAGGTGAAGCTTCTCATTTCATCCCCTCCCCCACCAACCCACCTTCACCCTCATCAGGTTTCACCTATCACCTGCCAGATTCTACTCCTTCCCAACTCCCACCTTCTTATTCCAGCTTCTTCCCCCTTCCTTTACAGTCCAAATGAAGGGTCTCAGCGCAAATTGTCGACTGTTTACTGCTCTCCATGGATGCTGCCTGACCTGCTGCTGCGTTCCTCCAGCATTTTGTGTGTGTTGCTTTGAATTTTCAGCATCTGCACAATCTCTTGTGTTTATGTTATTGGTTTGGGACATCCCTAGGGTGGACAGCTGTGTCGTAATAAATTAGATCATGGTGGTTGATTTCCCCATTATGTGCATTGAGAACCTATATTAAATTTCCGGTGATCCTCCCCCTCATGCAGACTAGGCTTTGTCTTTGCTCACAACAGAACATTATCAACAACAACATCTCAACTACCGAATGCCCAGATCTTTGGAGCTCTGTAGGGATTGGTGATTATGGAACCTGGAGTTTCCTGCAAGCATCCATAGTACCAAATATACACACTCTAAGATTTAGCAGCTCTAAGATATGTCATATTTTCATGCATGACTGGGGCAGGGTTATAGCCAATTTACAAATGAACCATTATGCCAATGCTAAAACCCTTATTTAGCTGGAAACTCCCACACACTTAAGAGTAGCATTTGCTTGAAGTTCAACTGATTCTCCACACTTCTATGTTCTATTTATGCATCCTCCTAAATCCTAAGACACCAGTGTGCACTTCTTAGCCTGATCCTGCTGTTCTTTCTAATCTTCAAACTCTCAAGGATGGAGATATCACGCGTTTATGGAAATCCCTCTTGAAATACAGTAGCTCAACAATGCTAACTATACTTTGCACCCTTAAAACCACTTTTAGATCCTGCTTTCCATCAGATTCCTAATGATATATGTGCCTCTAAGTTCACAGTAAATTTATTATCAAGGTACATATATGTCACCATATGCAGCCCTGAGATTCACTTTCTTGCAGGCATACTCAATAAATCCATTAACCATAAAAGAATCAATAAAAGACCGCACCCAACAGGGCAGATAACCAGTGTGCAAAAGACAAGAAACTGTGCAAATACAAACAAAGAAGAAATAATTAATTAATATCAAAATGAAGAGTCCTTGAAGGTGAGTCCATTGGTTATGGGAACGGTTCCATGATGTGGCAGGTGAAGATGAATGAAGATATCCCCTCTGGTTCAAAAGCCTGATGGTTGAGATCTAATAATTGTTCCTGAACATGGTGGTGTAAGTCCTGAAGCTCCTGTACCTTCTTTCTGATGGCAGCAGTGAAAAGAGAGCATGGCCTGGATATTTGGGGCAGTTGGGGCATCTGATGATGCATCTGCTTTCCTGTGACAATGCTTGCAAGAAACGCATTGTCTCATTACAATGAAGTAGCCTCGAATGGTTATGATGTTAAAAGCTGAATATTATTGCACAGATTATCTTCTCATTCTTTGATCGTTAATTGTGAGATTTTGCTGTGTACAAGCTTTCTGCTACTCTTTGGTAATCAGTAACTAGGACTACTTGTGAACAATTATAAACTGTTTTGTTGTCTCACAATTTGAGATATTTTGAGGTTATGACAGATGCTTACATAAATTTTAATTCTTTATTTTTTTCAGAAGTATTTTTTAAACCAGCAGCACAGACATCTCTTCATTGTTGATTGAACTTGTGGTAGCTCTAGTCTTGTACAGCAGCAGTTGCTTCCACTTGTCTGGAGAGTGTGAGACAATAAATAGCTTTGCTATGGCCTTGGTGTTAATCAATGTGTGGGAGTCATTTATTGTTAATTTTCAAGATGTTCCAAGCAGATTTTCTGTAAAATAAACCTTGCACCTGTTTAGATTCAAAATCTATTGGTTTTTCTATGGATACATTTGAAATGTTGCACAGTAACATATTCTTATTGCTAAAGAAATGTGAGGGAACTTTAGAAATCCTGATAGGTTCCAGAAAATAGTCTTTTCATTTCTCCTTTTTTTGTCTTTATTTTCATATTGTTCTGTTTCACATTTAATGCTTCTGTCACTGTTTTTGACTCATAGACAAGCTTGAATTGTATAAGTGTACAGGGCAATTCATGAATCAGTGCACAAACCAAATGAGTCACTGCTTGATGAACTTGACCAAAGAAATAATTTTAATCAGGTTCAAAATATTATAGGAACACATACAAAATGCTGGAGGAACTCAGCAAGTCAGGCAGCATCTAGGGAACTGAATAAACAGTCAATGTTTCAGTCAGAGCCTATTTTTCAGGGCTGGAAAGGAAGGAGAAAGATGCCAGAATAAAAAGGAGAGGTTTGGAAGGAGAAAGTTTACTTGCTTAAAAATTCAGCATTTTTACCTCAGTTCCATTTCCAGATTTATAAAAGATTTGTGCTTTATAATATGGTAATTTTTATGCAGAGAGTAGCATTCTTTATACCAAAACATGGATTAGTAGATCATAGAAACCCAGCCAATAGCATAGGAAGCTGAGAAGCAGGACCTCAAGAGTAGTAATCTTGGGATTGCTGCCTGTCCCATGCAACAGTGAGAATAGGAATAGAATGAGGTGGCAGATAAATGCATAGCTGAAGAATTGGAGCAGGGGTCAGGGATTCAGATTTCTGGATAACTGGGACCTCTTCCGGGACATATGAGACCTGTACAAAAAGGATGGGTTGCATTGGAATCCAAGTGGAACCAATATTCTTGTGGTTAGGTTTACTAGAGCTGTTAGGAATGGTTTAAACCAATATGGCAGGGGGATGCAAACCAGGATGCCAGAGCTGAGGATGAGCCAGCAGGATTACAAGTAGATCATTGGTGTAACATGAATGTAAGGAAGGACAAGCCAATGACTGGGTACAAATACAGACAGAGTGAAGAGTTAAATTGTACCACAGCGACAAGATTCAAAAGGGTGAAGAATACAGGACTGAAGGTGCTGTATTTAAGTGCATGTAGCATTTGGAATAAGGTGATGAACTGGTGGCGCAATTAGAGATTGGTTTGTATGACATCACTGACCCATGGCTGAAAGAAGGCCATAGTTGGGAGCTTAGCATCAAAGGATAAACTTTGTAATGAAAGGACTGGCAGGAAGGCATAGACAGTGATGTGGTTCTATTGGTAAGAGATGGAATGACATATTTAGAAAGAGGTGACATAGGAACAGAGAATGTTGAATCTTTGTAGGTGGAGTTAAGAAACTGCAGAGGTAAAAAGAACCATTATGGGAATCATATATAGGCCTCTAAATAGTAGTCAAGATGTGGAGTTGAGTTTGCAAAGAGAGCTGGAAAAGGCATGTCATAAGGGTAATGTCACAATTGTAATAGGAGATTTCAATATGCAAAGGGACTGGGAAAATTAGGTTGGTGTCAGATCACAAGAGAGGAGATTTGTTGAGTGCTCTAAGATGGTGTTTTAGAGCAGCTTGTGCTTGAGCCTACTCAGGGAAAGGCCGTCTTAGATTGGGTGTTGTGTAATAACCCAGATCTTATTAGGAAGCTCAACGTAAAGGAACTTTAAGGAGGCAGTGATCATCATGTGATTGAATTCATACTGCAATTTGAGAGGGAGAAGCATAAGTCACATGTATCAGTATCACAATCGAATAAAGGGAATTGAAGAGGTATGAGAGAAGAGCTTACCCAGATGGATTGGAGGAGTATACCGGTGGGGATGATGGCAGACTAGAGATGGCCGAAGTTTCTGGGAATAAAGTTCCTAAGGTGCAGGATAGATCTGTCCCACAGAAGAAAAATTTTCAAATTGCAGAGGTAGGAAACAGCGGCAGACAAGGGAAGTTAAGGACTGCATAAAAAGCCAAGTAAAGGGTATATAAGATAGCAACAGTGAGAGAGAAGTTGGATGATTGGGAAACTTTTAAAATCCAATAAAAGGCAACTAAAAAAAGCTATAAGAAGGGAAAAGGTTAAATATGAGGGCAAAATAGCCAATAATAATAAGCAGGGTACCAAAATTTTTTTCATTTACAGTATATAAAGAGTAAAAGGGAGATGAGAGTTGATTTTGGGCACTGGAAAATGATACTGGTGAAATAGTAATGGGGATAAAGAAATAGCAAATGAATTTAATGGGTACTTTGCATCTGTCTTCACTGTGGAAGAACCTAGCAGTGTACCAGAGATCTGTGAGTGTCAGGGAGCAGGAGTGAGTGCCATTGCTATTACAAAAGAACAAGTGCAAAGCAAACTCAAAGGTCTTAAGGTGGATGTCTCCTGGACCAAATGGACTACATCCCAGAGTCCTGAGAGAGGTTGCTGAAGATATAACGGATGCTTTTGTCATGATCTTTCAAGAATCATTTGATTCTGGAATGGTTCTGGAGGACTGGAAGATTGCAAATGTCACTCCCCTCTTTAAAAAAGGAGGAAGGCAAAAGGAAGAAAATTATCAGCCAGTTAGCCTAACCTCAGTGGTTGGGAAAGAGTTGGAGTTCATTATTAAGGAGAAGGCTTTGGGATACATGGAGACTAATGATAAAATAAGTCAAAGTCAGCAAGGTTTCTGTAAAGTGAAATCTTGCCTGACAAATTTGTTGGAATTCTTCAAGGAGTAACAAACAGAGTGGACAAAGGAGAGGCAGTGGATGTCATTTACTTGGATTTTCAGAAAGAATCTGAAAAGGTGCCTCACACAAAGCTGCTTAACAAGAAAAAATCCCATGGTGTTACAGGAAAGAAACTGGCATGGATAGAGGAATGGCTGACAGGCAGGAGGCAGCAAATGGGAATAAAAGGGGCCTTTTCTGGTTGGCTGCCAGTATCTAGTGGTGTTCCTCAGGGGTCAGGCTGCACTTTGAACTCCATATCTCGGAAAGGACGTGTTGTCATTGGAGAGAGTCCAGAGGAGGTTCATGAGGATGATTCCAGGAATGTAGTTAACATGTGAATAGTGTTTGGCAGCTCTGGGCATGTGCTCACTGGAATTTAGAAGAGTGCAGGGGGATCTCATTGAAACCCACCAAATGTTAAAAGGTCTAGATAAGGTGGATGTGGAGAGGATGTTTCCTATGGTGGGGTATCTAGAACTAGAGGGCACAGCCTCAAAACTGAGGGGCAACCTTTTAGAACAGAGTTAAGGAGGAATTTTTGAATCTGTGGAATGCTCTGCCACAGACTGCAGTGGAGGCCAAGTCCATGCGTATGTTTAAGGTGGAAGTTGATCGTTACCTGGTCGATCAGGGCATCAGAGGATATGGCGAGAATGCAGGTGTATGGGGTTGAGTGGGATCCGAATCAGCCATGATGGAATGGCAGAGCAGACTCGATGGGCTGAGTGGCCTAATTCTGCTTCTTTGTCTTAAGGTCTTAGCATGGAAATCTTGCCTGCGCTTTGTGTGTCTGAATGAAAATGAAATTATACAGCCTTTGATCCTTCATTTGATAATGGGTGACTGAAGAATAGCATGCACTGAATTGACAGGTTCCAATGTGCTATGCAACCATTGTTAACTCAGGAGGTTAGTACTTACATGAAGATTATCTGCCAAGCAGAAACCTTCATATGGTGTTGAAGCTATTCTGAACCTGAGAGGGGATGATTGGGCAGTTCTTTTGTTGATCAAAACTGCAGTAGGCAAGGTTGAATGCGACTAAATAATCTGAAATATATTTTAATGCATTTGCCTGCAAAACGTTGCTGGAGTTTCTGTCACAAGTTGTATCCCTACTCCTAAAACTAATACTGTTTTCTGAGTAGACTGATCTTACTGACCTCAAATATTTGTTTTGAACTCAGTCATCAACCCCATCCACCTCCAATAGACTGTTAGCTTCATATCCTGTGTAATGGAAAATATATTATCATGATTGTGAGATGCATTCAATGAATAGTTTTCCCCTCTTTTATCCAAAGTTGAGGAGACCTCTGTCAGCTTATCCACCCTTTGCCTACCAGTTTCAATTGGAAAGAATGAAAATCCTAATGAAAATTTGGACTCATTGCACCCCCTATTTACCACAGTTTGCTGAAAGTAATTATGCCTAAAATGGTTGACACAATACGTGTGTTAATTAGTTGCTGCCTTTTCTACTTTATAGCCATTGAAATGTAAAGTGTAGTCACTTCTGCAGGGCACTAAATGTGTAGCTTCTAAGTTCTTTTTGTTTATAGCCACTGTATTTATGACAGCTGAGGCAATGTCTAATTGAAGTCTTCATGGATAATGCAAGGTTCAAGGCAGCAGCTTGCCATTCTTGAAATTTGAATCAGGCTTCTAGCAGATAGATGAGAGTTTAGAGCACTTGTGTAAATATTTTTATGAAGTCTATTCATTCCATTTTGTGGTGAGAACCTATTTAAGTTTGGAAATCTGAAAGCTGAATTCTCAATGGTAATGGCAAAGATGGATGGAAAATAACAAAAAAAAAGTTTTTGATGTTAGTCATGTAAAAAATGAAAGCAGGAGATAGCTGTTATTTTTATAGACACCAACCCATTTATTGTGAACCTATGAAATCAGCAGGGGATGAAGGCAGTACAGTATTTTAAACACCATATATTGACATAGGTACAGGCCATTCATCCCATCAAGTATGTGCCAGCTCTCAGAACAATCCCATCCTCCCATTATTTCCCTGTGACTCATTACTGTACATCCTACATACTTAATACATGGACACCCGACTTCTGTTAGTTTGAGAATCCGGAGCCAAGGACTGAAAGCCCAGAGGCGGCCTGTCATGGGGTTGGAGGCCTCTGTGTCTAAAGAGGTGGGAAAGGGCCTTGTTTTGCTGCTGTGGTTTTGTTCTGTTCTTGTTGCTGTGTTGGATGCATGCCATGTTGACACTAGAACGTGTGGTGAGACTTGCAGGCTGCCCCCAGCACATCTTTTGGCACGTTGGTGGTTAACGCGGATGACACATTTCACTGTACGTTTAAATGTACATGTGACACAGAAATATAAATCCGAACATTAGCATACCTTACTTTCTCTACCACTCACACCAAGGGCAATTCACAGTGGCCAGCAGATCTACCACTCCAGCTCCGCTTTGAGATGCAGGAGAAGACCGGAGCATCTAGAGGAGACCCATGTGATCAGAGGAAGAATGTAAAAACTCCACGCAGACGATATTGAACCCAGGTCACAGGAGCTGTGAGACAGCTGCACTGCCTGCAGTGCCATGGCGATGCCCTGTAAGGAAAGTGGACAATAAAGATATGCAAGTATCATGGAAATATAACAATAGGGATCTTGAAGCCTGTAAGACTCTTCTTACTGCTTCTGGTGTTAGTCCAGAGACCAGTATAAATATGGCATACTCTCCCATGAAGCTGCGTTTAGGTATGTGTTCAGTTGAAGTCAGCTGTAATGTAAACCCTGCTCAAATTGAATTTATACCATGTTAAAAATAAAAGTACTTTGACATTATCAGCTACAAGATATTCATATTAACAAGAAACTTGCCCACGAAGCTCTCAGTCATATATATTGAGGTCATTGTGTCTTTAAACTCAAAACTTTCTCTCTTACCAGTCAACCATTCCAGCTAAGTTCCATTTGCGTTCCTCTTTTTGTTAACTGACGTAAGTTTGTTGAGGTTCATGAACTATTGTAATATTGACTTATTCCATCCTGTCATTTCCCTTAAAGCCTCACACTGGAAGTCACTTCTCTATCCTCCGAAAGGTGAATCTACCTTCAGGGTAAAACTGAAATGTGACAGAAAATGGCATTGTAAATGCTATAGCTGGGATGAGATAACCAAGACTATTGAAAAGCCTTTAACTATGAATATTTGAAAGCTTATTCACAGAAAGCGAGCCAGGACTGTCAAAAACGGAACATGCTGCACCCTATTTTTGACTGCTACTCTGTTCAATTTCAATGAGAAATAAGCCATAAATGAAAATCAGAGATTTCATTTCCCTTTGAGTGCCGCCTGCTTCTGACGTAGGAACACGTTGGCATGCACCATGGTGAATAGTAACTGCCTGGACAACAATTACCAAAGATTCCTACCGCCGAACATATCTTTACTCCACTTTCCACAGGTATCGCTCCCTCTGTGGTTCTCTTGTCCGTTTGCCCCTCCGCATTAATCTCCCTCCCAGCACTTACCCCTGCCAGCAGAAGTGCTACATGTGTTCATTCACCTCCTCGCTCAGCTCAATTCAGGGCCTCAAACAGTCCTTCCAGGTGAGGCAACACTTCACCAGCGAATCTGCTGGGGTCATCTCGTGTGTCCGGTGCTCCCAATGCGGCCTTCTCTACATTGGTGAGACTTTCAGAAATTGGGGGACTGCCTCTTCGAGCAGCTCCATTCCATTCGCCAAAAGCAGAATCTCCCAGTGGACTAACATTTTAATTCCCACTCCAACATTTAAAAGGTGGGGCAGGGGAGAGAGAAATACAAGGTGATAGGGAAAGCCTGAACGGAGAGGGGATGAAGTAAAGAGCTAGAAAGTGAATTGGTAAAAGAGACAGACAGCCGTGGAGAAAAGAGAAGGGGGAGAAGCACCAGAGGGAGGAGATGGGCAGGCAAGGAGATCTCAACTCCTCCGCGGCATCTGCTCTCAGGATGAGGCTTTTCATTCTAGAATGAAGGAGATATCCTACTGTTTCAAAGAAATCGGCTTCCCTTCCTCCACCATCAATACTGTTCTCAACTGCATCTTTTCCAGTTCACGCCTGTCTGCTTTTACCCCATCCTCTCGCCACCCCAACATGCACAGGGTTCCTCTTGTCCTCACCTACCAGCCCACCAGCCTCCACGTCCAGCCCATAATTCTCTGCGGCTTCCGCCACCTCCAATGGGATCCCACCACCAAGCATATTTCCCTCCCCACCCCCCCCCCCACTTTCTGCTTTCTGCAGGGATCACTCCCTATGCAACTCCCTTGTCCATTCGTTCCTCCTGACTGATCTCCCTCCTGGCACTTATCCTTGCAAGCAGAACAAGTGCCACACCTGCCCCTACACCTCTTCCCTCACCACCATTCAGGGCCACAAACAGTCCATCCAGGTGAGGTGACACTTCACCTGTCAGTCTGTTGGGGTCATAGACTGTGTCCGGTGCTCCTGGTGTGGCCTCCTGTTTATCGGCGAGACCCAGCATAGATTAGGAGACCACTTCACCGAGCACCTATGCTCTGTCCAGCTGAAAAAGCGGGATCTCCCAGTGGCCACCCATTTTAATTCCACTTCCCATTCCCATTCCAATATGTCAATCCACAATCCATGGCCTCCTCCACTGTCGTGATGAGACCACACTTAGATTGGAGGAACAACACCTTATATTCTGTCTGGGTAGCCTCCAACCCGATGGCATGAGCATCGATTTCTTGAACTTTCAGTAATGCCCCATACCTGCCCACCCCCCCAAACTTCTCCTTCACCATTTCCAATCCCATTTTCCCTCTTTCACCTTGCCCGCCCATTGCCTCCCTCTGGTTCCCCTTCCCCTTCCCGCTCTCTTTCACGGTCTTCTGTCTCTTTTACCAATTTACTTCCCAGCTCTTTACTTCATCCCCTCCCCTTCAGGTTTCACCTATCACCTGGTGTCTCTCTCTCTCTCTCACTTCCCCTACCTTTTAAATCTACTCAGCTTTTATTCTCCAGTCCTGCCAAAGGGTTTTGGCCCGAAACATCAACTGTACTCTTTCCTAGATGCTGCCTGGCCTGTTGAGTTCCTCCAGAATTCTGTGTGAGTTCCTCCTCAAAGTTTGCTTGAACCCCAGTGCTTATTTTGTCTGCAAATTGAGCATAAGCCCCATCCTCTCCAATAGCTCATCATCCCATGTGCTGATTCCCTCCTTGACTGCCAATCTGATCTCTTGGCTACTGATGCCCTTGCCAAGAAATGTCATACCTCCACACCCCCCCAATACTCCAGTTTTGTACCCTTGTCCTGACTAATGCCCCCAACTTCAACCCTTCCCTCTTGCCAACAACCCCAACATTTAGAAATGCCACTCCACTCCTATCAATTAAACCCAGTGGATACACAACACTTAGGCCCTGCCTTTGGGTTCCTCCTCCAGATTCCTGGATCTGCCATATCTCTGGACTCAAATCTTTCAATAAGTGCTACTGGTGTTCTCAGCAAAAGGTTATTTGAACAAAGGGTTGATTATCCCACTCTGACCCTTTAAACAGGTGTCTTTCAATCTCCAAGCAGATGCTTATGTTTTCTGCTTTTTCTACAAGAAATACCATAAATTCTGGGTCTAATTTTCAACTCTTCTGCCCAGCGGTTTTGTTCAGGAATTGTCTATAATTAACAATGATACGAAGATAATGGGAAACATGCGTATGAGTCAAGCTGTTTCACATGCAACAATGGCAGCTGTTCTACTGTTGCGGATCAAGTGGTCTTGGTTACCGCAGCACACAAGACCACATTACCAGGAGCTATATTTTGCTGGAGCTGATTTTGCAGCTTTGGCTTGTCTGACTCTTTTGCTGACTCTTCATCCTGAAAAAGGCAGCCCCAGCTGTTTGCGAACAAAGGGACAACAGAATTATTATCAGTCCCAACTTCCTAAGAAGTGATTGAGTGGTGCGTTTGCAGAGGTCTAAAGGTGTATAATCACAATTAATGAGGAGATGCTTTGAGTTCAAAATCAGAGACTTCATAATAATGCGAGTCTCCCTAATAACGATCTAATCACATGTAGTAATTAAGCTTTGCAGACATTTTGATGAAGTGTCATTAACCTGAAATATTGACTTATATTTCTACAAACAAGGCTTGACAGCCTCAGATTTTCCAACATTTCTGTATTTGTGAGTGGCTAAGGTTCCTTCAGTGAAACGTAATTGAATTTTATACCACATGAGTGTGGAGCGTAGGGGTCAGGGAGGGGTCGGTTGGCACTTTGTGCAACTCAGCTCGGGGGAGCTCAACAAGCAGCTCAAAAGATAGTGGTGACTGGACTGGAAGTGTTGGCGGGCGGATGAGAGATGTATGGTGGTTGATAGTGAATGTTGGTGAGGACTCTTTGGTGTAACCTTGCTGGGACCACTCGAGATTTTTTGGCTCCTTTATTCAGGTTGGCATATTAACATTTTAATCTTAATTTATTTCTGTCTCGTTTCCTTCAATGTCAAAGATTTTTTTTTTAATTGGCAGCTGCTGGAAACCTTAAATAAAAAAAAGAAAATACTGAAAATACTCAGTAGATCAGAAAGCATCTATGGAAAGAAAAACAGAGTTAACCTTTCAGATCAGAGAAATCTATTTTCTGTCTTTATATCCTAATGGATTGTCTGTATGGGCTGCAAGATATACCTAGTTTTCTTCAGATCAGCTAGAAGTCCTGGCCCTGTGTTAGGGGCCTCAGTCGCGGATTAGACTCAATGAAAAGATTTGATTATTAAATACCACTTTTTTAGATGGCTGCTCATCCATTTCTGGATTATAATAAGTTTAGGCACCCAGGTAGGCCTATTGGAACCTCAGGAATCTATTAACACAGCCCAAATAAGTAGTACACGGACAAATTTCAAGCCTGTATTTGGAAACTTGGCATAAAGAATAGTTCATTTGCAATCAACATGTTACAAACGTACATATCATTGGTGAGACTAGGAGTACTACGTGCAGTTCTGATCACTGAGCTATTGAAATGGTGTCATAAGTGGAAGAGGGTGAAGAAAAGAGTCATGAGGACATTTACCAAGAATGGAGAGTTTGTGTTATAAGGGAAGGCTGCATAGGCTGGGACATTTTCCCCCCACTGAAGTATAGGGTTGAGCTTAGGGATGTTTTATTGATACACAAAATTATGGGGGGCATAATTAAGGTAATGGCCACTGTCATCCCAGTGTAGGGGAATCTAAAACATGAGGGCATAGGTTTAAGGTGAGAGAAAAAAGATTTAAATGGAACCTGAGGGGTAATTTCTACCCCCACACACAGCAAAGTGGAAGGGGCTGCCAGAAAAAATTGTCCATGTGGCTATAACGTTTAGATAGCTACATGGTTTAAAAGAATATGGTCAAAATGTGGGCTGCAGTACACAGACTGGTTAGTATGGATGGGAAAGGCCAAATGGCCTGTTCCTGTCTTCTCTGTTCCTATATATTTATCCTACTAGAACAACATCTTAAAAAGAAGAAGAAAAAAGTCTGCAGAAACCCACCTCAGGTTGGATGCTTTCAAACTGTGTGAGCTTGAAGCTTTGGGACAACAAGGCTCAGTGACTCTGGCTTTCTTAGTGCACTTGCTTGAGTTCAAGCAACTCATTGGTTGGGGCACAATTTTAAACAACCCACCAGCACATTTCCATATGTTCTGTCTGTAATGCTGAAGAAACCAACAAATACACAGCAGCATCCTATAAAGACAAAACATTGTCTCACAGTTGTGTTTGTTCTATCCCATCTTTTGTCTGGCTGGGTTCATTTACCACTTAGGTAGCTTGTATAGAGGTTTGACAAGATTTAACAGTTGTTAACATTTAGCGAAATGCAGATTTGTTCAGTTCAGGAGCGGGATTACAATTCTGATGAAGGGTCCCAGACCTGGGAACAATTTCTCTTTCCATTAACACTGCTTGAGTTGCTGAGTGTTTCCAGCATTCCCTGTGTTGTTTCAGAAGCTGCGATTTTGTTTTAATTTCAATTACCTTTGGACTATTTTCGAGGATTGGTTTGGGTTCAGCCTTCAACATGCTTACAACATTTGTGATAACTGAACTTAAAGGGGATGTCTAACCAAGAAGGGCAGTAATTAAAGTTGCTATGCAACAATTGCCAAGCAAAAGGATTGAGTTCACAATTGACAGACAGCAAAAGGCAAGACTCCTTTTGGGCATAGATATTCTCAAAGATACTTACCAGGTCAGGCAACACCTGGGGAAAAAGTCATTTATCCAAGATGTTCACTCTTGAGAAATGAAGGGAGAGTTGTCTAACACTTGCTTTTCTAGTGCACTGCTGCATAGAAGGTTGTATCAATAGCAACTGTTTAATCCAGTTCTTAATGGGTCTCTAACTCCACCACTGGAATCTTCAGTGTAGAGTGTAGCCAAGTTTCAGCGACTCCTGTATCAATTCCTATCGTATATCTGTGCACAAAAATCTAGCCTGCCAGTAAGGGAGGAATGATGTCCAGTTGGCAAGAACACATTTCAAATATTTACCTTGTGCTTTGGCTAATACATTTGCTTGGACCAATATCTCAAACTGGATCGTTTGCTAACTGTAAAGTCACTGTGTTCTGAAATTTAACCAGTATTTCGTACAATAATGGTTGTGTATCATAACAAATATTTATCTATTTATTCGGTTCCTACACCTGACACCGTTCCTCATTCCTAGCAATGAGAGTTGCTTGCAGACATGCTCTAAACTTCATTGAGGTTTGAAGAATAAACACCACATGGTACTTCCCAGCACATTAAGTATCAATCAGCAATTAGGACACACTACATATTCCAGTTTTTGTACATGTTTACTGTTCTATCCAAAGCCATGATATCATTATCTTTTGTTGGTAGCTACCTGCTGGGATATTATGTACAATGAAGATTAATGTGCAGTTTTCCAGTGATTCTGATTACTGAAATACAGTGTCCCATATTTTTAAACATGGAAGAAAAGTCTTTACATAATGCAATCACATGGAAGGAGCATGGTACCTAATAGTCATAATACCGAAGAATTCTCTACAGAGGGTGGTAATGAGTTTAACAATGTAAAAGTGATTCTTTTTATAGAATGCTGAATATAACCAGTTAGGCAGTGAAAATTAACAAAAAAAAAGAAAGGAAAATGAAATCAGAGATGTTATCTCATCTGGAGATTTCCCTCCCTCATACCTGCAGGTTATCATTTCCCAACCTAACAAAGAGGTTTGTACTTCACCCTGTGTATACACGTGGCCCACTTGTTTTTTTTTTCCCAAAGCTTAATGTCAGGTCCAGCTCCAGAGATCTTAGCATCAAAATCTAGGCCATTGCTGAGAGATGGCATTAAAAGTAAGGTCTCAGGAGATGGAAAAGTTCCCAAGATAATGTTAAACCAAAGCAAGGCAGTCAACACCAGTGTTCCGGTGAATTCTTCTTCTACAACCCGTATTACTAAAATCGTATATGATCATCATGACAGAGATTTGTGTCTCTTTGTACACAAATTATCAATTGCTTTCCCGCTAGTAATATAGCTTCAAAAGTGGCCAAAGGGTCCTTTCAGCTTTTGTGCCTGAAGGAGAAGATAATGTGGAGATCAAGTTTGAAATTAACAAAGACATCGGTTTCAGTGGCTGGCTAGTTATGGTAACCATCTCGGTTTAATTCTTCATTCCTAAACACCCATTAGCTTTGGTCCATCCATTCCAACTCCATTCTCCTGACCTCAGAAACGTTCTTCTTCACCATTATTGATGAATCCCTTGGTTTTTACCTCTTCAGTTTCTTTTCTAAAGATATTCATCTTCACAGGGAAGATTTTCTTCCATCCCATTGCTGCATCATATCATCATGTTAGTGCGTGGCCAAGTGGTTAAGGCAATGTCTAGTTATCTGAAGGTCGCTAGTTCGAGCCTTGGCTGAGGCTGTGTGTGTGTCCTTGAGCAAGGCACTTAACCACACATTGCTCTGCGACGACACCAGTGCCAAGCTGTATGGGTCCTAATGCCCTTCCCTTGGACAACATTGGTGGCATGGAGAGGGGAGACTTGCAGCTTGAGCAACTGCTGGTCTTCCATTAAAAAAAACTGGCCCAGGCTTGCACCCTGGAAACTTTCCAAGGTGCAAATCCATGGTCTATTGAGACTAATGGAGGCCTACTACTATTATCAGATCACCAATGTCATTTTTCTATCATCTAGAGCAATGCTCCACCATCTTTCATTACAATTACTTTAATTCAACCTTGTTCACAATTCCATTATTTTAATCTCTTGCTGAATCTCTGTGATACTTACAAGACCCATGCTTTCAAATCTTCCAGTTTCATTGTGCAGGGATGCAAAAGTTTCTTTCACTTGCAATGGTAGCTTATGTTCAGGATTCGTCATGTAGGACATTCCGTTGCTCTGAGATTTTATTAGCTGTTTCTCTCCTCCATCACCCACATCAACTTTTACTCACAAAGTTTTTTTCTGCCTCATTGAGTTACTTACATCAACACCTTTGAAAAAAGCTGTTGTCAGATGATACTTATGTAATCATCTAACATTTCATCATCAGTTTTCTGCGAAGCTTCACAACATATTCAGTTCATTTGTCCCTTCTTAGTGATAGGACCTGCAGACCCAAACTGTATGTGTTGCTCTCTTCCATTGCTTTATTTATTCAGTCCTGTAATCTAAGGTGAAATGTTAATTTGCATCTTCTTTCAGATGCTGGTGAATTAATTTATTGTTTTCATCTGTTACTGATATTTATAAATCTCATATTTTTTCCATGTTAAAAGCATCTTCTGAGAGGGAAAGCATAAATAGAATTTCAAGGTGGTCACAATTCAGACAGAGATCTTGCATTCTAACTACTGATATTTAGTTGGAAAATCCATTTATAGAAAATTTAACTACATTAAATCAAATAGATTAAGGAAGGAAATCTGTGCTTGCTTATTCATTACTTTAAGTTTGCAATTTAAATTCAAGGTTAATAAATGTGTTCTCTTTATTACTGGAATATATATCATTGCCTCGCTTATTCTCACTTGAGTGAAAAAGCATAGGGGTTACAACACAAGCACAATGAGGATTGTTTGGGGCCCTGAATGGAGGTGAGGGAGGAGGTGTATCACACATGCCCATATACCTCTTTCCTCACCTCCATTCAGGGCCCCCAAACTTCACCTGCAAATCTGCTAGGGTTGTCTATTGTGTCCAGAGCTTCCAATGCAGTCTCCTTTACACCGGTGAGACACTTCATAAACTGGGGGACCACTTTGTCGAGCACCTCCACACAATTTACCACATGCAGAACTTCCTGGCAGCCAAACATTTTAATTCCGATTCCCATTCCCATTTTGACATGTTGGTCCATGGCCACCTCTTGTGCCAAGATGAAGCAACCCTCAAGGTGGCAGAGCAAGACCACATATCTGTTTGGGTAGCATCTAACCTGATGGCATGACTATCTATTTTTCTTTCCAATAAAAACATATCCCCACTCTGACCCTTTACCCCTTCTCACCTGCCTATTACTTCCCCTGAGGCCCCTCCTCCTTCCCTTTCTCCTATGGTTCACTCTCCTCCCCTGTCAGATTCCTTCTTCTCCACCTCTTCAGCTTTGTCATCCACCTGGCTTCATCTATCACCTTCCAGCTAACCTCCTTCCCCTCCCCTCCACTATTTTTTATTCAGGCATCCTCCCTTTTCTTCCTCAGTCCTGAAGAAGAGTCTCAGCCTGAAACATCAACTGTTTATTCATTTCCATGGGTGCTGCCTGACCTGCTGAGTTCCTCCAGCATTTTGTGTGTGTGTGTGTGTGTTGCTTTGGATTTCCAGCATCTGCAGACTTCGTCATGTTTATAAGGGCTACGTCCTTGGACTAGCAATTCAGAGATATGAAATAACAATCCAAACACACAAGACCTACCTTGACAGGATGAGTAGTATGCTCCTGCTCATATTAATGAAGCAGGAAAAGTAACAAGTGCAAAGAATTTTAAATGGGCAGAAACAATTACTGTTACTAATCAAGAAAAATTTAGAAGGACCACAACAAATGAGCTAGGCTTGTCAAAAAGAACAACGGTGGGCCAGAAGCAAGTAGATAACACTAGCATTATGTTAAATAAGATAGACTCAGGACAGATCTAGCAACTCAGAAATGAGCAACCATGAGGCATTATGGACCATCAACAGCAAGTGTAGTAATGTATTTCCTCAATCTGTAAAATTATGAATGCCATATCCCTCACCACATCATTACCACAGCATGAAGCCTAGTTCAATGAAGTCTATTGATAAATATGTCAGGAGAAGCATTAGGCACAATTAAAAATGAGGCACACTAACAAGATGAAACTACAATATAGAGTCACTTCCATGCTAATCCATAGAAATAATATGTGATAAATTACTAAACATTCCCTTAATTGATTAGCTTAGAGCTCTGTATTTCTGGCACTTCCAGTCATGAATTCTTATGAACAATTGGGAAACTGACAGGTAGCAGACACACAACGAGCAGTCCCATTCTCAATGGTGCCACAGTTTCATGCAAATTGCAAAGCTGAAGTTTTTGGATAAAGTCTTCAATGGGGATATTGAGTAGGTGATCTTCATGGATCTTCTACCAAGGTCCTCAGCACCAGAGAAGTTGGATTTCAATTAATTTAATTTATGAAATGTGGGCAATTACCTAGGTCTGTCAAATCCACAAAAGTAACAAATCCATTCTGGCCATGTGTCACCCTGTCTATTTAACCTCCATTATGGACAATAGGATAGTAACTACCACTAATAGTGCTAAGAAGCAACAGGTATTAAAGCCGTTCTGCTCCAAACCTCAATTACACCTTGTGTTCAGTTATGGGCATACTGTACATTATGAATTCCAGAGATGAGGTGTGACTGTCCTGACAAATGGTTACAGCAAAAAACTCAAATAAATCCAAATTTGGGTGTCAATTGGAAAGAAAAATTGCTACTGTCTGGAAAAGGTTGTTGGAAGCCAATTATTTCAGACCACAACAATAGCCTAGATCGCACCATCTTTAAAAGCTTCATCAAATCTCTCCTTATAAACTTAGAAGTTTGAATATTTGCCACTGATTAAGTAATCAGTTATTTTTGTATCTCTTCAGATAATGCTTTTGACCATGAAACAAGGCCAGGAGAATATTATAAGGTAACACAAGCAAAACGTCAGAGGAACTCAGCAAGCCATCGGCAGCAACTACGGAAAATGGTACAGTCAACGTTTCAGGCTGAGAGAAAAAAAGATGAGGAATCAGAGTAAGAAGGTGGGGAGATGGGAGGATGAAACACAAGGTGACAGGTGAAACTGAGAGGGGGGAGGGTGAAGTAAGGAGTTGGGAATTTGATTGGTGAAAGAGATACAGGGCTGGAGAAGGGGGAATCTAATAGGAGAGGACAGAAGGCCATGGAAGAAAGAAAAAGGAGAAGCATCAAAGGGAGATGATGGGCAGGCACAGAGATAAGGTGAGAGAGGGAAAAGGGTAGAGGGAATAGAGAGGTGGGGGGGGGGGGTGGTGTTCATTACCAGAAGTTCAAGAAATCAATGTTCATGCCTTCAGGTTGGAGGCTACCCAGACAGAATATAATGTGTTGCTCTAACCTGATTTTTTCTCTTGTTTGTGACTGAATATTACAGGGAAGCTGGTCAGACAGCAGGAAATGTTGCTGCCTCATAACAGTAGTATTCAATCCCAGTCTCCTGGATATGGTGTGGCATTTGTATTTATCCTTGTAACCAGTAACGTGTCCCCAGACAGCTCCTGTTTTCTCAAATATCGCAAAAGCATGCGAGTTGGCAGGTTAATTGATTGACTACTATGAACTACCTCTATAGTGCAGGTACGTGATTGGAGAATTGGTGAGGACCAGGACTCATGCATATCAGAGAGAAATGATTACAGACGGAATGATCCAAGAACCTGCAATAGCCTCCTATGTCTAAAGAGGATAAGTCTATGATTCCAGCAAAGGCTAATGAATATCTACATGACAAGTACAAGTATGATATATGCAAATATGTGGATGGTTATGAGAGCACTCAGCTTGACATATTTTGTCATGATATAGAATTTTCTCTGGCATCTCTGGGTGGTACAGCTCCACGAGAGACCTTAAATACCACCTCCTCTCAATCCCAAATCTGGGATGTCTTCCCAGCTTCATTCATAAGTGCATCCTTTACTTCAACCCCCTGACATCCTGGTCTGTGGAATATCTCTGTTTCTAACTTTTTAATTTTATTTCTGGGGAGGTGAAGAAGAAGGAGCACTACTGTGATTTAGCAAAGAGTGTCTTTTAAGGGCTGAAGTGTTGACGCCAATTAGCTCAGGAATATGCCTGTGGGCACATTAAATTGGCATAGCTTTGGTCAAGGCTGCACACCTACCAATTAAGGGAGCATAAAGATTGGGATCGAGTTGCATGTCCAGGCTGTGGCTATGTTTCACAGTGTACCAAACTGGAATTCCTACTCTTAAAAAATCCACTTTCCTATTTAACCACCGGTTTTGTCAACATTGATGTGAAATTTCAATATAGGCAGCCCTGTGTTTTGTATATGAGGGTTTTGCAATTGTTTCAACCAGTTTATGCAGTGCATTTTTAACCTCAGTCTGCTTTGTTTGCTGGAAATCATAAAATGCTAGTTAAGGACGCTGGTAGTGCAGTTTCATGAGTTAGTCATTTGCTTCCAACCTGGTTTAACTTGTAGATAAAGGCTGTTACAATCCAGGCTGTGTAATCTTTGAAGCGTCTGTCAGTTCATTTTACTGACAGCTTTGTGTATCTTCACGTCTAGACATCACTGAAGAAGGTGGAAGGATGTTAATTTCCTTGGTTTGAGTGATTGGAGAATTTCTATATGCTGATTTAATGGGACTTTCAAAAGAGTTTAAAATGAAATGAGAAAATAACTGTTAGAAACACAGCTGGTCTCATCTCCCAAATGATCACAGCTCTCGTACAGAATGCCATATGCATTGGTCTGTTCTTGGGAGGTTTGCATTATGTTTACCTAATGAGATATTGGATATGTACAAAACACATTACAACTGAAAAGATCATTCATACATTTCAAAAGACACTGATACATCAAGGATATCCTGTGAATACCAATATCCGATAACAGGGGAAACCAATTACCAATATTGGACCACAAAGGAATTTAATTTTCTCTGCAGTATTTTGATTCCTTTCTGCTGTTTGTTTCATCATTTATCACATATGGGTACCAGCATTGTTTGAAGTGAACAACTCTCACTCCTTGCAAGAATTTGAGTCGATTGAGATTTAGCTTAGGTAAGGCCAAAAAAATACCCAGGAGAATGTTGACACCATTTTCACTGGAGATTGCCCATGCAATTCACTCCCGCCTGCTTTTGATTAGTTTTGATGATCTATGATTTCCTGGAGATGAAATGGCAATTGAGTGGACAGTGAAGCCAGCACACTCCCCAGTCTTGCCAATTTTTAGAATTCCCATTTCACTTACAAATTCTCTTCAACCTCCACCACCTACCCCTGCTTCACCTCTTTATCTATACTCATACCTACATGTATGGGATAGGTTTAATGTTCATCAGTGGTATAAACTTGTTATAACAAACATGTAAAATATCAAATTACATTTCCTATTGAAGTGAGAATCAGCCTGATAATATTATTGCCCCAGTTATTTATGCCTTCTTATTTCTTTGATTTCTGTTATGATGACTCAATGAACATTTGCACACATTACTAATGCAAATATCTATCACACTGTTCTCTGCCAATATCAGTTATTCTATTTACTTTCAAGTCAAGTCACTTTTATTGTCATTTCAACCATAACTGCTGGTACAGCCCATAGTAAAAATGAGACAACGTTTTTTCAGGACCATGGTGTTACATGACACAGTACAAAACTAGACTGAACTATATAAAAAGCAACACAGAAAAACAACTACACTAGACTACAGACCTACCCAGGACTGCATAAAGTGCACAAAACAGTGCAGGCATTACAATAAATAATAAACAAGACAATAGGACAGTAAGGCGTAAGTCCAGGCTCTGGGTATTGAGGAGTCTGATAGCTTGGGGGAAGAAACTTCAATGTGTGTATGTGCTCATCTTGCATTCTGCTGTCTGTCATTGTGTTTGTCTGAACCTATTAATACCATCAATTATTTCCAATCTGGAAAATAATAATTTATTCTGAAATAACTTCCAAGTGGATTGCATTTTTCAACTAAGGTGAAGCCAGTATAAAATCGTGTATTGAATATGCCTGTAATGAACAGGAACTTCCACTAAAAAAAATTGTGTTAATATCTGCAATTTCAGTATCAAAAATAAAGTCAAAATTGGCAGGGAAATTAGAGAGCAAAATGGATAGAGCAAAAGTTTACAGCATCCGTTCTACTTGAATGACTCATTAAAATGAATCAAATCCTAAACCAGGACCATTGAGTAATTGATATGATTTTACTATTCGTGTTAGTTTAAAAACTTAGGTCCCTTGCTGAAGTCCTTGTGAGATAAGGTCAAAAGAAGTAACTTACATCCAGAGTTCATATGAGACCACCCACCATGTTGAATGTTAACTTCAAAGAAGGTTTGAAATGTAATTAGAAGACTCAGCAGGATATGTAATAGAATTGGGATTGTTTCTGTCAGTCAATTGGACTACAGGGTCAGAAAGCCAGAGTTTTATTTTTATAATCTACATCTCCTTATTAATAGGTTTCAGTGAGTATTTCCTTGTTAATAGCAATCAGAGACACTTGTCATTTGGAATGAATAGTTATGTGTGCAATAATTTGATTTGTAAGACAATCACTTTTTTTCCTTTTGCATTTGTGAATGGTTATTAAATATAATCATTGGAAAAGAACATATTTAAGAGAAAGAACAAAACTTTATGTAGCACCTTTCATGTTGCCAGCAAATCTCAAAGCACTCTTACTACCAATTAAACATTTTTGAGGGACAGACATTATTTTTGTCCATTTCAAAGTCCTTGTTAACCTGAGGGCATCCACCTTCCTCACAAGTCTCTCCATCTTCAGGTTGGGTTGTGGGAGTAGTGAGGTACTGCATTAAGTTAATCAAATTCATTGATAACTAAAGGAATTACGTGCACCATTTTCTTGTCTTGTCACACGCCATTATCTCTAGTGTTCCCCAAGTATCTTATTTCTTTTACATGTCTTGCCTCTTGGAACATTACCCAAAAATCTTGTCATTTATTTTCATAAGAATGTAGACAAAAACTCAGCTTCACTACCCTGTCATCTCCACTAATTCCTCAACTTTCTCTCAGATAGCAGACTGCATAAACTGACATCCTCCAGTTTTATTTTCACTTCCATTGTATTTCCCCAAAATGAGAACCACTCTTGAAAGGAGTCAGTTACATACCAAATGTCACATAAAGAAAATTTGGTTCCATGTCAGGTTAGGATTCAACTCTACATTCAGACAACATTTATATTGTAGGTGCAACAGTCCATGTCCCAGAGGCCCGGCCAGATGTTTTGTGCGGGATTGGAACTTCTTACAACGCTCATCATAACTCAGGAAAACTGCTGATATTGCACTGCATCATGTTATTTAACAATTTAAAAGAACTGTCAATGGTAGCTTGAGTCAGCAGATCTGTGATGTTATCGTAGCAGGATGTAATATTTGAATTAACATATGTGTGTTAATGGATTAATAAAGCAAGGTCTCATTTGGCCCCAGGAAGTCAAGAAAGACCACAAGAGAGTCTTTGAAAAACAGCAGCTGAGTTCACCAAGTGTGCTCATCAGTTTGATCCTTCAATTAACATGATATTCTTTCTGATCATATGGGACCTCGCTATGAACAAATTGATTGTGAGATTGAACCCAGACATGATTGAATAGGATGAGTGTGAGAATGCTAGCTAGGCTCCAGACTGATAATCCAGAGGAATGTACCAAAGATCAGGAGCTCAAATCCCATCATGGAGTTTGTATACATTTTATTGAGTTAATCGGGAATGATGACTATGGAATTGCTAAATTGTTGAGAAGACCCATTTTGTTCATTTTGAGAAAATGAACCTTTAGGGAAAGAAATCTTAAGCACAGGGATCACCACAGCTCACACTTCCAAGGTTAATTAGAGATGGACAATAAATGCAGCCTTCCACATCCTACAAATAAAGCAAGTATTTTGTAAGTAGTTAATAGCTTGAAAGATTATACACCAATCTTAACACTTTAAGTTATACATTTTAATTAATGTCTGTATCAGACTGGATCAATGCTTTGTTCATATAATAATCATGAAGCTGTATAACATTTAGCATTTGGTTCAACATAATTTGGTTGCAATGTCAGAATATTACTGTTCATGGTCAAGATATCAGGGATTTTTCACCTTGTTAAACAGTGCACTGAAACCCTTCAGCTATTAAAATGCTTTCAAAACTTAGTCTGTCATCATGCCAGCTCAAATGATAACTGTATAATGTTCCAACTTAAAGCTTGTGTTATTGTATCTCAGGTCCATCTCTGGATAAATTGCTGTGAAAATACATAGTCCATTTATTATGTAGTTGATGTACCTTCAAAATTAATTCCTGCTTCTGTTCACATTATCTCACCGCAGCTAAAAACAGTATCTTCCATTAGAGGGGGAGAAAACACCATAAGCCAATTTGATCATTATCTTTTAGTTCAATCATTTGGTTAGATGGCTTCAGAGGATTTCGGGAAACTGCCAGGAAAGTTTGGCAATTTCAAAACCAGGTTCTGACAAAGGCATGGATATGGACATCATGGTGGAGGAGAGGTGATTTGAATGATAATATTACTTGCAGCTTCAGGTATTGACTGCAAACATAGCAAGCATGGTGAAATAGATGCAGAGTTTATGACGGGACCCAAGTACAGTACAGTCATTTCAGATTCCCTAATATTTAACTGGAGGACATTCTATTCATCTATTGTAGGATGTTGGACAAACTGCCTGCCAATAAAGAGACAGTATGGAGGGGAGGGGTGGGGTGGCAGTTAGAATTGGGTGTGTGGCTGTAGCTAGCGTGGGAGGCTGACATTACAAAAGCTGGTAGAGAAGTTGGTCTGGATGTCAAGTATATATGTGTGAAGGAAACAGTCAGACCACAGGCAAATTCCTAAGGAATAGCTGAAAGTAAACAATCCAAGAACAGATTTGGGAACAGCAGTCAAGCAAATGTTTAACCAAATGAGAAGGATCCCGTTAAACTGGAGTATGCAGGAAAGAAATTGAATGAAAATATCTCAAATACTGCTGAGAGGATAGGGAGGATGATGAAACGGGATAATAATCATAGGGAGGATGTCACTTATGAATTTAGTGTGGCCCTACTCTATTATGTAGAGTAGATGGCCACAATGCAATGTTTCCATGGTGCCAACTGTAATTGGCAGAAAGCTGCAGATAGATAAATGCCATTGGCAGGGCCTATCTGAGCAATT
Source organism: Hemitrygon akajei (assembly GCF_048418815.1). Taxonomy (NCBI): domain Eukaryota; kingdom Metazoa; phylum Chordata; class Chondrichthyes; order Myliobatiformes; family Dasyatidae; genus Hemitrygon; species Hemitrygon akajei. The sequence goes on along the minus strand of NC_133135.1, from coordinate 70,653,903 downwards.
ATGTTGCTTTTACCTGTTAGAAATGGAGGCAGTACCAGGAATGGAAGAGTGCAAAGGGAAGGGCAACCATCCAGGAGAAGGAAATATTGGCCATGGTGAGAAATGCCTACTCCCAATCCTCAAGAATTGTCCAGGTCTTGTGTTCAGACCTCCAGCAGTCCATGAAAACCTCAGATGCTCTCCAGCTGGTAATGTCACCCATCACAATGTACAACTTATTACTACACGTGGGATGTTCTCTGTTCAAAGAGGGGAAGTTATGCTCCTTCCATGTAGAGCTAAAGGTGCTGTGGGCATGTGAGTATTCATGCATGACAGTAGAAATGAAGAAAGAGAAGCAGAATTCGCCACACCACCACAGACCTCATATTGTCACCCTGTCATAGTTACATTTACACAGTCCCCTTCTGAGCAAGTAAAGAAAATCAAGCAGTTCAACAGAACCAATGGGTTTTAAAATTCACTGAACACTATAACAATTCATTTGAAGACTATTCAACCTTGTGCCTCCCTCTATGCCCATATCCCATACACTATGTAAGGCCTGCACTGATACATCCCCTGGCTGGTGATTAATTGCTCCCTTGCAATAAAGTATTCCAATAATTTGCTCAGCAACAAAACTAAACACTTGGTTTGAAATCTGCTGTACTCCAACCTCCTTTTTAAAGTAAAATACAAAGTTACTCATCTCATCCCATTTAACATTTTGCATTCATTCACCTTAGTTACTGGCATCTACCCCCTCCTTTGTGATTCAAGTCCCAGAGTATTCATTGAAAACTGTCTATCTATACCCTCTACCTCCACACATTGGTTGTCTTTTTGGTCACTAGGACACCCTGCCCTTTCTCTTTATGTAATTGTAAAACATTTTGATTTCCTTAATTTCACTCCCCAATAATTTTCATTCTTTAATTTCCCTTTTAATTTCATTCCTACCTTTCCTACTGTCTTCCAGGCTTTCTGTTGTATTAAGTTCTTGGTATTACATGCAAACTTCTGCTTTTTTGTTCTATCCTTCTTTCGTTGCAACAACATCCAAGAGCTACAGTGAATAGAATATCAAACATAGACCAATACAGCACAGGAACAGGCTCTTCAGTCCGCAATGTTGTGCTAAACCTATTAAATCAGTAATCAAATAACCAGCTAAACTAATCCCTTCTGCCTGCACAATGTCCTTATCCTTCCATTTCTTTCACATTCCTGTGTCTATCTAAACGTCTCTTAAAATTCCTCAATGCACCTCCCTCTACCAGCACCCGGGGCAGCACATTCCTGGCACCCACCACTCTCTGGGTAAAAAATTTGCCCCTCACAACTCCTTTGTACTTACCCCTCTCACCTTAAATACATGCCCTCTAGTATTAGACATTCCAGTCCTGGTAAGAAGGTGCTGTCTCTCTACTGTATCTATGATCTCATAATCTTGTAAACTTCTATCAAATCTCCCCATCAGCCTTCGCTACTCCAGATAAAATAGCTCAAGTGAGTCCAGCCTCTCATTATTGCACAAGCCTTCTAATCCAGGCTACATCCTGGTAAACCTCTTTTGCATCCTCTGCAGAGCCTTAACATCCTTCCTATAATGGGGTGACCTATGTGCAATACTCCAGGTACGGCCTAACCAAAGTTTTGTAAAATTGCAACATAACTTCCTGACTTTTGAACTCAATGCCTCTAATAATAAAGGCAAGCATGTCGTAAGGTTTCTTAACCACCCTATGAACCTGTGTAGCCGCTTTTAGGAAGCTATGAATTTGGACTCCAAGATCTCTCTGCTCAACCACACGGATAAGGGTCTTGCCCTTAACAGTGTCCTGTCTCTTTACATTTGACCTACAAGGTGCAAAACTTCACATTTGGCTGGGTTAAGTTCCATCTACCATTTTTCCACCCATATCTGCAACTAACCTATATCCTGCTGTATTCTTTGCCAGACTTCTACACTATCCACAACACCACCAATTTTCCTATCATCTGCAAACTTACTAACCCACCCATCTACATTTTCATCGAGATCACTAATGTTCATCACAGCTGCAGTACAGAACACCACTATTACAGATTTCCAGCACGAAGTCCCGTCAACCACTACCTTCTGTCTCATATGCACAAGTTCTGAATCCAGACAGCCAATTCACCATTGGTCCCATGCATCTTAATCTTCTGGATGAGCCTCCTATGAGGGACCTTATCAAGTACCTTACTAAAATCCATGTAGACAATATCCACAGCTCTACCTTCTTCGATCACCCTCATCACCTGATCAAAAAACTCAGTCAAGTTAGTAAGGCATGGCTTGCTCTACACAAAGCCATGCTGGCTCTCCCTAATTAGAAATTGTTTCCCAAGTGCTGATAAATCCTATCCCTTAGAGTAATTTCTAAGATTATCTCTTGTTCCCTTCTTGAATCACAGAACAGCATTAGCTGCTCGCCAGTCCTCCGGGTCCTCGCCTGTGGCCAGAGAGGACACAATTGATCAAGGCCCCAGTAATCTCATCTCTTGCCTCTCTCAGTAATCTGGGGTATGTCCTATCAGGGTCTGGGGAACAATCCACCTTCATGCCCTAAGAGACCCAACATGCCCTAGCATATTATTATTATTATTATTATTATTATTATTATTATTATTATTATTATTATTATTATTATTATTGGCACTGCTCTCCACATTCTCTTCTCCTTGATAAACACTGATATAAAGTATTCATTAACGGCCTTTTCCATATCCACCATATCCAAGCAAATCTTTCTTCCTTTATCCCTGAGTGGTTCCACTCTCACCATAATTATCCTTTTGATCTTGATGTATGTATAGAGTGCCTTAGTTGTCCCATGCATCTGAAATTATAAAAACAAAGATAACTATATAATCTTTGTGAGAGAGAGTGGTCAAGGTTCAAAATATCTGGATATAGATAGATAGATAGATACTTTATTGATCCCAAAGGAAATCATAGCGTCACAGTAGCATTACAAGTGCACAGATATAAATATTAGAATGGAAGTGGAATGAATAAAAGATAAGTTACAGAAGGCAGTCATCACTTCCCTGGCTATCAGGTATTAGAAATTGTCAGACATGGGGAAATAGGATGTGAGCGAGTAGACTGAATGTGAAACTTATAGCGATCTGCATCTCAGGTCGCTGACTATTAAACCAGCTCTTTCTGTTCTACCTGGTCACCTAGCTCAACAAGGGCCCTTTGCTTGGTTCTGTGGCTAGAGGCTGCAAATTGTCTTCTTCCGGAACTTTGGAATCTGATTTATGTTTGTGCTTGAAGTTGTTGCTGTGGTTAAATAGGTCTACATGTGTGTGAACACTAGTGCAATGCTGAGAGCGTAAAAGCAATGATAGGTGTGAACTTGTAATAGTAGAGCTGTGTGCTGTCTTCACTGATTTTGAATGTACAAAACGGCCATTAAACATCTTGCCATAGTGGGATTATATCTCCTCACATTGACCTCCCTGCCCATCTCCTCCCATTGTTACTAAAGGATCTTTGACTTTCTACCATCAGGAAGGAGACTCCAATGCATAAACACAAGAACAGCCAGGATGGGAAACAGTTTCTTTCCTCAGGCCATTAGGCTTCTGAACTCCCTGACGCATCAGATTCAAAGTGTCACTGGTTAATCTGTTCTGTACTTTACAATATTTAATTTATGCACTTTAGTTTGTAATTTATGCATGATTCATTTATAGATTTTATTCTTACCTTCATAAGCTATTGTGTGTAATGTGTACTATGTGTACTACTGCGCTTTACACCCTGATTTGGAGAAATGTTGTCTTGTTTCTATATACATTATATGGTTATATATATGTATATAGTTAAATGGCAATAAACGTAACTTCACTTGACTCGAACAATGATTGAGGAAGGAGTGGAGTCTCCATACTCCCTTGAAAATTGACCTGTGCTTTTTGATTTCTTCAACCAAATGTCAAGTTTGGCAATAGGATTTATGGGCCCCATTTCTTTTTCTATATATTGCTGTTCCCATTGCCAATGATTAATGAGTTGATATTTGACTTTCAGAAGTGTTTGGATTCACTGGTCATGGTTACTTAGGGATGTAAGAAAGAGATACAGGATTTTGCCACCAGGCCCTTTGAGCCTGTTCCATCATTCATCCAGATCAGAACTGCTCTCCCTTGGCACCATTTTCCAACTCTATCCCCATATCCCTTGATTCTTTAAAATCCAGACATCGCTCTATCAGCATGAAGTTAAAAAATGAGACTCCAGAGCCCTCCAAGATAGATCATTCCAGATTCAACATTCTTGATTTTAACAAGAGGTAAGTACTCCTGAAATTGTTAGTGTTAAACACATAATAGTGAGGAAATTGATATGATTTGGAATTCCAAAGCACACACACTTTCTTACAAGATGCATGCACCAAATTAATTCAATGTCAAGCTCTTATGTTTTCTTCAGAACTGAAATAGTTGATTAATTTATCTCGTATTACGAGGGGTATAGATAGGGGAAATGCAAGCAGGCTTTTTGCACTGAGGTTGGGTGAGACTACAACTGGAGGTCATGGGTTAAGGGTGAAAGGTGAAATGTTTAAGGGGAACAAGAGAGGGAGGTTCTTCACTCAGAGGGCGGTGAGCGTGTGGAATGAGCAGTCAGCAGAAGTGGTGAATCCAGGTTCAATTTCAACATTTAAGAGAAATTTGGATAGGTATATAGAGGGAGGGGTATAGCAAGCAGGTTGATAGGGCATGGATTCGATGGGCTGAAGTGCCTGCTTCTGTGGTGTAGTATTCTATGATTCTATGACTTGCCTCCGCAATCACTAGGATCAAACAGAATGCTAAATAAACATAGGAAGGGTTCTACCTGTGAAGCCCAATTTGATAATATCAAAACCCATTGGGACTCACTTCAACCCTTTTCTTACGTCTAGGATGAATATAAGATAACATGACAGCCAGTTATTATTTGACCTGTATTGACAGTAAAAACCTGGTGCTGTCAACATAGATTGCAGGGTTTTGAATGAAGTCAGATATGACTCAACCTAGCAACATACACTGACAATAAAAATGACCAAATTGGACCTCCATAGAATAATGATTTTCTCAAAATCAATTCTACGAAGGACATGTATGATTTGAAAAAGACCCCCACAGGGTAGGTAACAGTTTTCTTATTCATGCTTTGCTCCTTATTCACACAGCTTACATATTTAGTATGGGCTTAAAGCAGAGCTGGTAAGAGTTTCTTTTCAGGCCTCTCTATATTTAATTCCTTTAACTGATTGACATCAGTCTCATTTTTAGGTAGTTATTTTATTTGGCAGACAGCAGAACTCAGTTCCAGGAGGTGCAATTGCAGAAGAATGTGCAATGAGCATGAAAATTATATTTTCCAATACAAAATTTAACAATGAAAACCACATCTTGACTTGACTGAAGATAAAGTAACAAAGACTATTGATTGGAAAAATAGAAAGCTGCTTTATATGTTCAGACAAAACTTCTATTCTAAAGGTGGAATCTACACTGATGCCTACTGTGCAATTTTATTACCAAGCTCAATACAGAAAGGGTCAGGGGGTAAATTAATTCAGCCACATTTCACAGCTAACACCAAGTATAGTGCAGATGCTGTGGTCAAATCAAGACTTACAAACAAGCTGGATGAACTCAGCAGGTTGGGCAGCATCCGTTGAAATGAGCAGTCAAAGTTTCGGGCCGAGACCCTGACAAATCAAGAATTGAGAGCAACTGTCTCCAAACATGAGTTAAAAATTAAAGATTAACTTTATTTGTCAAGTGTACATTGAAGCATCACTGTGTACATAGATCTAATGATGCCTCTGGACACATCTTCAGTGATGTTCTTGGAATCACTGGGTGTTTCGGGTCTTTCAACATCATACACCCTCCTCCAGGTGACCCAGCCGGGGCTGATCAGGCCCCAGCTTGTGTCCAGATGGCTAGCTACACATGACTCCATGGCTCCCCTCTCTTGAGCCACAGCCATCTTGAGGCCTTGTCTGCCACATCGGTGGTACTGCGGATGGCTCTCCTCTTCCTCTCTCCCTTGATGCCCAAATTGCTGTAGGCTCTGGCTAAGGAATGGGCTGCAAATCCCCTATAACAAAGCTCCACTGGGAGACACCTTGCTCTCCATCCAACCCGCTGACAGTTGCTGACCAGTCCTGCGTACTTGGAGAGCTTCCTTTCAAAGGCCTCTTCCAAGCGATCTTCCCATGGGACTGTCAGCTCCAGCAGCACCACTTGCTTAGTAGACTCAGGCTTAAGGACAATGTCTGGTCGCAGGGTGGTGGCTGCGATATGGTTGGGGATACAGTGAACACATCATGTGCGTCAACAACTAACACAGTCTGAGGATGTGACAGGGACAGTACAAAGTGTCGCCATGCTTCCAGTGCCAACATAGCTTGCCTACAATTTACAAATCCTAATCTGTACGTCTTTGGAATGTGGGTTTCCTCGGGGAGCTCCGGTTTCCTCCCTGCCTAGAATTGCAATGAGGAGATGAGGAGAAATTACTTCACTTAGGGGATAGCATAGTTCTCTCTTCCAGAGAGCTTTGGACGATCTGGCATTGACTTCATTCAAATACAATGTGGATGGAATTTTGAATATCCAGTGAACCAGGGAACAGAGGGAGTAGATCAGACATGATTTTAATAGATTTGAGAGAAGGACGCAAAGTCTGATAAACTTCTGTGGCCCCAAATGATTATTTTCTTATGATCCTTCTCATAGTGGTTGATGATGAGTTCATGTGGTGGGACGTTGGGGGTTGCTTTATTTGGGATAATTACCATTAGACACTCTAAGTGGTTTTACTAATGGTTAGCCTAATGCTTTGATGTTACTGTCTGTAAGAAGTTTGTACGTTCTCCCCATGACCACATGGCTTTTCCAGGTGCTCCAGTTTCCTCCCATGGTCCTGAGACGTACAGGTTAGTAAGTTCTGGGCATGCAATGTTGGCACTGAAACCATGGTGACACTTGTGGGCTACCTCGAGGGCATGCTCAGATTATTGACATATTTGCTGTATTTTTCGATGTACCTCTGACAAATAGAGCTATTCTTTAATCTTTTCATTGTAATTGGCATTGACATTCACCAACCATCCACCCGAAGGCAACTCTGCTGTTCTGATGTATGGCCTTTTATCTTCCTCATGATGATAAGGTAAAGCATTAAAGCTACACTTCTGATTCTTTTCTCTGCTAGTTCAGTGAGCAGGATTAAGGAACGTTTGCCTGTGTTAATGAATGGCTATGTTTGTAATCTATTCTAACAGCAACAGGGGTAGAAAATGGATTGTTTTGTGAAGATAGTGTATCAGTGGCTATTAACTTCACTGCATCTCTGCCTCAATGGTCTAAAAATCACCACAATTTGTAATGACAACATTGTTAATTCACCAGCAATGTTCTATAATGTATGTCAAAGCTACCATAAGATTAACACAATGGCAGCAGTCTATGGAACAAAATGACTAAGTCTTTGCTGAGATCACTCGACATCCCATTGAAGTTTATAAAATGCATGCCATTCTGACATGGTGGAAGAAGATCCCCATGTGATTACATATCAGGAACCGGTCACAACAGAGCACAACTTACACCTGACTGCTCGGATGTTTCACATGGCACTGCTGCTAGGATGTAGTGTGGAAGAGTGTAAATTTACTGTCCATTACAGTTTATATTGATGCCTTAATCTATGCAGCTAGAAACAGAATGGTTTTCTTTTAATTAAGTATTAGCAGTCTGTTCGGGCAGAAAGTTAGAACTCAACATGCACCGCCTCAGTTCTAGATCACTTGGGAAAGCGGGCCACGGAATGCTGACGGAGTTTAACTCGGACAAGTGTTGCATTTTGGCAAGTTAAACCAGGGCAGAATTTACACAGTAAATAAGGGGCCCAGAAAAGTTTTGTTGAACAGAAATACCCGGGGGTAAATACACATAGTTCCATGAAAGTAACAACACAGGTAGACAGGGTGGGGGAGAAAGGTGTTAAGCATATTTGCCTTCATGGTCAGAGCATAGAGTACAAGTCACATTGTATCTATGCAAGACTTTGACTTCTAGCTTTCCCAAGTGTGACCAAATGATTGCTACAAAACTGATAACTTACTGGTGTGCTGATGTCACTGAGCAAGTTATCCTAAGCAAGTAAGGTAATGAGTCATTTGGAACTAGAAGAGACTGCAGTTGCTGAAGTCTGAGGCAATAAACAAAATACTGGAGGAAATCAGCAGGTTAAGCACCATCTATAAAGGGAAATGGAGAGTCAACATTATGAGCCAGAACAACTCAATATGAATCTGTAAATCTCTTCATATTGTAAAGGGTATTTAAAAAGCACTCACCATTGATAACTTGATGAAGATAAACATTATATCTGAGAAAATCAGTTGTTCAGTTGATCTGTCAAGTACTTACCTTTCAACAAATATCTCTAAACCTAATTATCTATCTGGTCTTCTTTCTCAATGTGTTCCTGCTGTGAAAAAAATGAGTCTTATGTATTAGGGCAATATCGATATTTCAAAAGCACTTTTTTGGCTATAAGTTGCCTGAGGTAGCAACCCGGTCAGTGGTGCCACATAAATGCAAGTGCCTTTTTTTCTTTCATAACGTAATGATGTCACCATCTTCTACTCTGATGTGAGGTCTGTTCACAGGTTAATTAACATCTGCGATCAGTTTAAGTCTGCATCAGGGTCAAAGGCTATCGGCACAAAGAGCAAAGCCATGTTCTTCGGCAATTGGGGCAATAGATCCAGTGTTCCCTTCGCCATCAGGTCTAATACGTGAGATATTGGGGATCTGGTTCAGAGCTGGCTGGAGCAGACTAGGAAGGTAAAGTAGAAAGTGGGACTGTGGGGAGTACATTCTGTACTGATAACCTTGAAGAACCTGGTCACCAGGTGTGAGGTGCTCTCAGGGATGCTGTACTTGGTGCATGTGTGGCCCATCCTCCGCTCCTCCAGCTTGGAAATCACCCGAACTGCCTTTGGGTTCATCTAGGGCTCCAAAATGGAGCGAGTCAGACAGGTCACATGCACAAGTCCGTGGACAATGGGGGCAAAAACTTTCCCAATGTTGCCCTCATTCTGATGACCATTTTTGTGTGTGGCTAGATCAGGCTGTGTGTGGAACTTAAATAGGTGGGCACCAAGTACCACTATGTGCCAAGATTCTACCTCTTCCCTGTGCAACAAAAGATGGGCCCCGTTCCCTAGCAATGTCCTGGTCAGCTGGGTGTTGCCACATTGCCTGTCCTAGGGGAAGAGTTCTTTCAGACCAACACCTTTGACCACAAGGCTATCAGGCAGTGATCAACATGGAATGTACTGCAAACACTGCAGGAAGAGGACATGATGAACACAGTGGCATGCTTCCTCGAGCAGACTGTCTAGACCAACTGGCAGAATACTTCATCACCAGGCCCTACCAGCAGTAACCAAGATCTAACTTGGCTGGCATTGAGAGGGACACTCCCAGTCAGATCCTTCTTGTATACCTGGAGCATTATCTCCACAACCCACTGCCCATAGAATGACTGCAGTGAGGATGAAACAGTAACTCACCTCTTTGCACACTGTGGGTTTGCGAAGAAGGGGTGGAGGAAGATGAAAGAACCTATGTCACATTTCATCCCGAGCAGCTGCGTACCAGAGGGCTCTCTGTTCTTCGGGCTGCTCCCAGGGACACACACGGAGACAAACACCAGGTGCTGCTGGTAGATCATCAACTCAGTGAAAGATACTCTTTGGTTGGCCCAAAACTTGTTGGTCGAACTGTCAGTGGAAGAACGCTGCCAACTACAGGAATACGAGTTGAGGGACACATGGAAACTTGGTGCAGGCACCACAAGGGCTCGGTGGAAGGACCATGGTTTAGGCTTCTTCTCCCACTGGGGAGGTTGGGGCCAGGTGTGGGGTTGGGGGAAGCCCCTCAATTATGATAGTATTTGTTTAATATGAAATCCCTTTCCATACTTTCAACAGTATGGAAAATATTGACAATGTCTATGAAGGTGTTGAATAGTTTATTGTGTAAATGAATTTATTGTGAATAAAATTTATTTTGTAATGGATAGGGAGTAAATAAGTATATTTAAATTATCTGTGGGAGTAAAACTGCATGTCATAACTCTATTTTCTCTGGTATTTCAAGCTATCCAAGGCATTAAACAACAGGGAAACTTTCCAAGTTGGCCACAGTTACACACATTAAGAGTGTGAGGCAATAGCAGGATAAAGACTCTTAAAAAACCTTTCTACTTTCCCATCGGAGCCCTTCGGAAGAGGCTGTGCAACATCTTCATGCCTGTGCAGAACACCTTCTGAACATCTGACAGCAGATTACGCCTGGCCTGGTAGGACTCTGTCCTCTAAGACAAGAGATTTCCCATCGTAAACACTTAAAGTCAAAAATCCAGACTGAAGTTTTGCCACAAAGTTGAGGGAGAGGTACATTGTCAGCAGTCCCATCATCTGAATGAAATGATAGATTGAGTCCAAACTGCTCACTCAGGTAGATGTGAAACGTCTCCAAGCATTGTGTGGAAAAATAGTTTTTCTATCAATCCCATGGTCTCATTATTACAATGTTGCTCTTTGTCAGAATCTGCTGTGTACAAATTGGCTGGCACCTTTCCTACATCACAACAATGAATACACTGAGGTCCACCACTGACTGTGAACTGTTTTAGGATGTCCTGAAAGAGCCACAAATGACGCAGTATATAGATAAGTATATTTTGATGATAGCTGTAAAAGTAGATTTATTCCAAGATTATGTAAATGGCACAACGCTTCACAGTACAGGCAACCTGAGTTCAATTCCTACTGCTGCCTGTCAAGAGACTGTATGTTCTCCCCTTGACAACATGGGTTTCTTCTAGGTGTTCCAGCTTCCGCAGACAGTCCTAAGACATACCGATGGTTAGGTTAATCGGTCATTGTAAATTGTCCCGTGATTAGGCTAGGATCAAATTGGGGGAATTGCTGGGCAGCACGGCTTGGAGGACCGAAGGGCCTACTCCGAGCTGTATCTCAATAAATAAATAAAAAACAAGTAAAGCAGCCTCCACTCTGTACCTGGCTTCCATGCGTCTTCAGGAACTTGCAGTCAGGAACATTATTGTAAATTTCTTCCACTATTGAACTTTTTCAGGTATTTCTCCAATGGAGGACAACTTACAGCGATGTTAGGGTCACATCGCAGTAACAGCTCACACACTTCACTTAATGACTTAACAGTCACCATTTCAACCTATGAAGAAGATTACCACAATGATATTGGATTTAGTATATAAGCTGCTATTTCTTTTATCTTCAAAAGACTTTCATTAATTGAAGTGAGAGACAATCTTTTTTTAACTTCAGTCTCTTTTATCCATATCTCTGTTACTGGAGTTTACAAGCTTTCAACTGTTTTCTATTTACATATCAGTCTTACAATAAGTTTTTCTGAAATGCTCACTCACACGTGGCACTTTATTTCTTCAGATTCAAAGCACATTCTGTGCAGATACCTGATCCTTCTTGAATACACTTCCGGGTTCTACTGTGGCACCTTACACCTAAAGCCTAGTTAAGCTAAAAAAAAAGCTTCTAGTCAAACCAAACATGCCATAATTGGGCACATGCAGTCCTTGCTAAAGTTGGCTGTCATGCTAAATAACATTACAGTTGATTTAAAATATATTTATTGTTGCTGTTAGCTATTGCATAGAGAAGGTTGAGGTGACACGCTCAAATTACAATACCCTCAAACCTCATCTTCAGGAAAACTGTTGGGATTTTTGATACTTGACAGCTTTCATTACCAGCAAAGTTGTCAATGTCATCATGGTGTTCCCTAAAGCAGTTGGGAAGGAGAGACTGGGAAATGATTTCACATAGAAACAAAAATGCCCAGGTGCAGAGAGGGAAAATAGCTCCATCAAAAAGAATCAACATACCTCATGCCAAAACTCATTTAAAAATGAGACTTGCTGAATGGGAAGTTAATAACATCATTATAAAAAAAAGAAAAAATTAGACAGCAGATCTGTGATTTATATTAACTATGTGATGCCTGCCGTCCACCTTGCAGAAGTGTGACCCTTAGCATCAAGAAGGGCAGAGGCAGCCATCTCATGGGAACACCACCACATCTCAGTTATCCACTAATTCACACACTGTCCTGAATATAAAATCATTGCTGTTTCACTGCTGCTGGATCAATGTCCTCACATTCCCCATTTAACATAACTACTGAAACTCAAGGACTGAAGTCTCACCACCACCATCTCAAAGCAGGGAAGGATGTTTCTTAAAAGTTGCTCAGGTGGAAATTTAAAGAACATCTGATGGTATATTTATGAGTAAAAGTGAGTTGTAGAACTTATAAAACAGTTTAACTGCATAAAATGTCATAATCATCATTTACCATTACTTGAATTTGCAAGGCCAAAGTGATTTTAAATGCATTGTGCTTATACAATGTGCATGAATCTATACTGCTATTTAACAGTATTGTTCCACTTGACTGAGTCTTCACTAATGAAGCCCTGTTAGTTCAGCAATCATCCCAACTTCTATTGATAATGCCACGGATCATTGTGTTTCTAATAGAGCTGTCACTTTGGAAACATTTACCCAAGGGCTGCTAAATTCTGGTTAAAAAATTACTTGTTGAGTCATGGATGACGTACATTTATTGATCTATAATTACACACAGAAAAGCAAACACCCATCTTTATTACAGATATATTGACTCAAAGTTATTAATTAATTCAACTTTGCAGCTTAGTGTTTGGTTGAAGAGCCAGGTTGGATGTTACTGGATTTTAGAATGAATGATTGAAACTTCATTTGGTTAAATAATTTATGAAGAAAGATGCTGTGCCAACTAGGCGTACATTCTTTGCATTTGAGCCAATCTTTATTGTTAAGTTTATAGGACATCTTGGTTCTTGTGCAAATGTTTTCTCTCCAGTTCGATAAACAAATGAGCCATTTTTGCTCTTCGACCTCCTTACAATCACCATTAAGTATTATTGAAGGTTTTTATATTTGAACAGTTTACACACAAATCACAGATATCCTTGGTGAAATCCAAAATAAACAATTATCAATGCCTTTTCATGTTTATAAATCCTATTCTGCAGCACCAGTGAACACTCAGCCACACTTATCCCATGGCACCACTGTTCCATTACCCCGGTCAAATCTCTTTCCCCAGTTAATACTGATGCCACATAATTGAGAAAGTCTTCGTGCAGTCCTCTGTAATAAGGACATTGACCTCATCCAAAAGTTGAAGTACTCGGAGCCCCTTTAAATAATGAGATACTTTAAAACAGTGTTCCCACCTTGCATCACAGTCTGATGAAGAACCATTTCTGAATACTTGACACTAATATTAAGATAAATTGGGATAACAGAGGCCAATGTTCCCTTCAATTTGTAGTGTGTGCAAAAATCTTGTGCTGTGTAATTTTTGCCCAGTGACAATAGCATGTGTGCCCTCAATTCTATATATAGAGGTGTTCATCTTAATACCTAGCAAAACACTATCAATAAGAATTTTAATCTCCTCTGGGTGTTACCATTTTTGTTCTCGTTCACCTGCACTCTCACAAAACATATGCAGCAGGCCTACAGTGGGTAATGAAGGATTTTCTTGCCAGAGCTTTTACACTTGCTTGCTAAATGAAGCTTTAAAAAGTCAAGTTTCCAGATACCACTCCACTTCTTTCCACTTGCAAATTCTCCAGCAACTTTTGCATCGCAGCAATACATGCAGGTAGCAGCAGTTTCTGTCTTGTACACAAACATTTCACGTAGCTGTCAGAGTAGCAGTTTCTACTGTTTTATTAAGTCATTCGGCTTTAAATGAACTAGCAGTTCTTTTGTGCTTCACACCCTTTTTAAGAATTCAACATAGTGAATCAATAATTTCTTCAATAAAAACAGTATAAATAAGTCAGTTCTAAAATCTGCAGACAAATTGTCAAAAACTCCACATCGTCAACGCTGTCCATGTCAGAAACTAGAAAAGGAAATGTGATTGTGTATGATCATGAAATTTACTTAACATGCCAACAGGGTTGCCAGAGGCTGAACCATAGGGAATGCATCCTCACAAAGAATTGATTCTATTAGCTGAACAGGGGAAAAACAGTGAGGTAGAGTTTATGCTTCAGTGAGCCAATTCAAGCTGGATATGTGCTGGTAAATCTAGTCATTTAGAGATGTGGACCTAAGGTGAAGTGAGTGACAGATTCACGAATGCACTGAAAAATCTGGAGATGGAAAATCTGGCTGAGTGGTGCCACAACAACAACCTCTTACTCAATGTCAGCAAGACCAAGGAGCTGATTATTGACTTCAGGAGGAGGGAACCAGAGGTCCATGATCTCATCCGGTGATCAAAGGTGAAGAGGGACAGCAACTTTAAATTCCTCAGTGTTACCATTTTGGAGGACATGTCCTGGGCCCAGCATGTAAGTGCAATTGCAAGGAAAGCACAACAATGCCTCTGCTTCCTTAGAAGTTTGCGAAGATTCGGCATGACTTCCAAATCCTTGACAAACTTCTATAGATGTGTGGTGGAGTCAATATTGACAGGCTACATCACAGTCTGGAGAAACACCAATGCCCTTGAATGGAAAATCCTACAAAATGTAGTGGATATGGCCCAGTCCATCATGCGTAAAGCCCTCCCCACCACTGGTCACATCTATATGCAGTGCTGTCGCAAGAAAACAGCATCCACCATCAGGAACCCCCACCATCCAGATCATGCTCTCTTCTCATTGCTACCATCAGACAGAAGGTACAGGAGCCTTGGGACTCACACCAGCAGGTTCAGGAACAGTTATCACCCCTCAACCATTAGTTTTTTGAACTAGAGGGGACAACTTCACCCAACTTCACTTGCCCCTTCACTGAACTGTTCCCACAACCTACGGACTCACTTTCGAGGACTCTTCATCTTGATATTTATTGCTTATTTATTTATTGTTATTTAATTTTTTCTTTCTTTTTCTATTTGCACAGGTTGTTGTCTTTTGCATATTGGTTGTCCGCCTTGTTGGTGGGGTCTTTCATTGGTTCTACTATAGTTATTGGAATTATTGCGTATGCATGCAAGGAATTGAATCTCACAGTTATATATGTACTTTGATAATAAATTTAGTTTGAACTTTAAACTATCTCTAGATTCCTTGCCACCCAAACAGAGCAGTTGAATGTCAAAGGTCACCAGGGCCACTCGACACTGGGGCTAATTCTCTGCTGCCACCTCACTATCTCTAGGATTGGGAGCCACAGATCCATATACGTTATGGGGGAGAGTGCAGGGGTGAGTCTAGGCATCATGACATATCAATTATTACTTTGGAAATATGTACAGGAAGCGCTGTACTTTTAATGATATTGTAAACCTCTGCACAAAATGTATTTGTATAGTCTGAGTGAGTCTGAGAACTGGGGGACATGTATGCAGCTGAATGCATGGGAGATAGGTAAAAGATCATGCTGGTCCTTTGGTGTGGCAAGGTGGGAACTAAGGGAGTAAGAGTACAGAGGGAAGTATGCATTGAGGGTTGGTATGCATTGGGGGTTGGCTAATGGGAGGGGTCTTTCAGATGTGTAATAACCTTGTGGCACAAGGATAAGTGTTGTTTTCCATTAGTTCCCCTCCAGAAGATAAAAGGAAATAAGATGAGTGTTTCAAACCATTTCCACCATGCTTGTAGATCTTGCAATAGTGCCTTCTTTAAATCATTATCATTTGATATGTAGATGACTGGTGGCTGCCATTCTAATGAAATAGTACAGGGGCTTGTGGAAGGAAGGGGTTGGTGGCAAGGACAAGGACTGGAAAAGAGCAGAGCTGAGAAAGTGTGCAATGGAGGCTAGTGTGAACTAGGAATGGGGCTACGACCATAGGGTTGGGAGGTAGGCAAGAGTCTGTACGAGGATGAATGTGTGTACTGTATTCTGGGGTTTAGACCACAATGGAAAGGAACAACAGTGTAGAAGGAGATCCCACTGTTCCTTTGGATCTGCTGAAGAGACAACTCCTTTGGTTTGTTTGTCTTCATCTCTTGGCTCTTCTACTGAATACATTACTTCTTCCACACAGAGCAATTACATCCATTCAGCCCTGCTATCAACTCATACATACTCTTTCTAACCCTACAGTCTCCAAGGCTAACCCAATATTAACCCCAAACACTCTAATACCCCCACACTCACAAAACCTCCCCACACAACCTACATAGACTAGCTCAATATTCATCCCTAGGCACTAACACCCACCCACAATCATCCCACCCTCACTCTAACCTGCCAATAATCCCCTCATGCTTACCCACCGCAGTCAATGCCTCCACAAGTGTGCACTTGCAATTACCTCATGGCCTTACACAATTACTTCTGCACATTTGCTCTGCACACTCCAAGATGCTCACCCCAGGCACTCACTTAACTGCATTTGCCCTCTATTCTTATATTCCCCCACACTTGCCATCTCCTGCACTCACCCTTTCCAATAACTCCACCCTACAATTTCTCCCCTCCCCTGATTTCAGAGCCTTCCCAATTACCACTTCCCCTGACACTCCCCTCACCTTGACCTAGTGTCAACAGCTCCAATTTATTCCCCTCACATTCGCATCACCCCCCAACATCCACTCTTGATGTGTTCATGCCCACAACCTATGCATGCCTTCTCTCAACTTGATCTCAAAAGGTTACTGTAAATTTACTCCTCAGTGCAACTGTTGAAATGACAGTGTGATCCCAATTATATCACTGAGGACAGGTAAACTGAGTTCTGCTGGTTCTCTGTTAGTACCGTTGATGCCTGTTCTATATGGTTGGTTAAATGCAGACCATTCAGACGTTGGCAGCTTTATGATGTAGAACTAACCTGCGCAATTTTAGTTTCCAAATGGTTTCACTTCCAGTTACAATAGGTTTGAGTTAGCTTATCCCTTGTGGCCCAGAGAGGGAATTCAGAGGACAAGGCCCAGGTGGCTGAAGGCACAGCTGCCAAGGGTGGAATGAGAGTTCCGAATTAGAGGAATCCAGATACCTGGGAGTATTTTATATAAATACACAGAAGCTGAGTTGTGAATGGACTTGGAACTGTGAGCCAAAATAAACCTGTCATCACAGGAATAATGGGTGAAACGTCTTGGTATAAGGTATGAGCATTTGAGTTTTAGATTTCGGTGGTGGAGGAAAGGAGGCTGATTAAATAGAACATTAAAAAAGTATAATCCAGAAAAAAATGGATATTTTGATTGTACAGAATTCCATGTTATAATCTCAATTACAATATGAGCAATTTCAGCAATACTTTAATAACCAGAGGATTTCTCTCCCATTTCCCGCACATCTGCCTTCACCCTATCCGCCCGCCACCCCACTCGGGATAGGGTTCCCCTCGTCCTTACCTACCACCCCACCAGCCTCCAGGTCCAACGTATAATTCTCCGTAACTTCCGCCACCTTCAACAGGATCCCACTACCAAGCACATCTTTCCCTCCCCCCCTTTCTGCTTTCCGCAGGGATCGCTCCCTACGTGACTCCTTTGTCCACTCATCCCCCCCCATCCTTTCCCACTGATCTCCCTTCTGGCACTTATCCTTGTAAGCAGAACAAGTGCTACACCTGCCCTTACACTTCCTCCCTCACCACAATTCAGGGCCCCAGACAGTCCTTCCAGGTGAGGCGACACTTCACCTGTGAGTCGGCTGGTGTGGTATACTGCGTCCGGTGCTCCTGGTGTGGCCTTTTATATATTGGTGAGACCCGACACAGACTGGGAGTCTATTTCGCTGAACACCTACGCTCGGTCTGCCAGAGAAAGCAGGATCTCCCAGTGGCCACAGATTTTAATTCCACGTCCCATTCCCATTCCAATATGTCTATCCATGGTCTCCTCTATTGTCAAAATGAATCCAAACTCAGGTTGGAGGAACAACACCTTATATACCGGCTGGGTAGCCTCCAACCTGATGGCATGAACATTGACTTCTCTAACTTCCGTTAATGCCCCTCCTCCCATTCTTACCCCATCCCTGACATATTTAGTTGTTTGTTTTTTTTCTCTCTCTCCGCCCATCACTCTGCCTGTTCTCCATCGCCCTCTGGTGCTCCCCCTCCCCCTTTCTTTCTCCCGAGGCCTCCTGTACCATGATCCTTTCCCTTCTCCAGCTCTGTATTACTTTCGCCAATCACCTTTCCAGCTCTCAGCTTCATCCCACCCCCTCCGGGCTTCTCCTATCATTTCGCATTTCAGCCTCCCCCCACTACTTTCAAATCTCTTAGTATCTTTCCTTTCAGTTAGTCCTGACAAAGGGTCTCGGCCCGAAACGTCGACAGTGCTTCTCCTTATAGATGCTGCCTGGCCTGCTGTGTTCCACCAGCATTTTGTGTGTGTTGTTTGAATTTCCAGCAGCTGCAGATTTCCTCGTGTTTGCTCAGAGGATTTCTTTGCTTCCTTCTATGTATCGATGAAGTAGTTACATTAAATCATCAGAATTGACCTCTTTTCTTTTCCATGTTGACATTAAATGAGAGCTTCCATTGCCAATGATGAGGAAGGTTCTTCTGTTAAGAATTCACATTTTCTTTGCTAAACCATTGAATATTGAGGAATGCTGCAGTTTGATAAAGTAGTTTTGTTCCCTTCAATCTGCTCTTGATGACTAAACGAGTTTTATGGATATTTTTTCAGCTGTCGGAATGCAGGCTTTCTCAACATTTCTCACCAAAGCTGATGCCCAATGAACTTACAAAATTCATATGCATTAACTGGTTCATATGGATGTTTCTCTCCAGCTTTGGAAGGATCAAGGGATTTACAAAAGAGAGGTAGAGAGGCAGAGAGGTTGATGATGTGAATTCAGAGCTGTTCACCTTATTGGTGGAAGCAAGGCCAACAATGATAGGGCTAAAACAATTTGATTAAGAGATCAGAATTGAAATACAGGCAACTCAGATAAATGTGGGATTGGTTGAAATTATGCAGAAGGAGCATGCTGGGGCTATGGAGACATAAGAATGTGTATTCTCAAATGCTTACCCAGGAGTCAGTGGAGGTCGCCAGTATGTTCAAAGTTCAAAGTACATTTTAATATCAAAGTGCATATCTGTCTCTATTTTCCACCCTGAGATTTATTTTCCTGTGGGCAAACTCAGCAAATCTATAGAATAATAACTATAACAGGATCAATAAAAGATCAGCCAGGGAGCGCAGAGGACAACAAACTGCAAATGTAAATAAATAACGAAACCATGAGATAATGAGATATAGAGTCTTTAAAACAAGATCATTGGTTATGCGAAAATCTCGTTGATGGGCAAGAGCCTGATGATGGAGGGGAAGAAACTGTTCTTGAACCTGGTGGTGTGAGGCCTGAGGCTCTTGTACCTTCTACTTGATGGCAGCAGCAAGAAACAAGTGCAGCTTTGGTGGTGGCAATCTCTGATGATGGATGTAAAGGATGTGATGCATTTGGGGCTTTTGACCTAACCCTCTGTCATTGACCCTTATTTTCCTTTCCATTGATGTATTCTACCTAGCTGAGTATCTCCAGTATTTGCTGCTTTCATTTCCAAATTCCAGCATCCTTTCTACTTTTCAATTATTGAGAAGGTAGAGCTAGGTATTATCAACAGACGTGTAGAGGCTGATGCTCTGTTTTTTTTGGGTGAGGAACATCATGTGGATCAGATATAAGACTGATTCCAGACAGACAGCCAATTGCCTATAGAGGTAGCGATCATCCATCTGAAGTGTTTAATCTTAATTATCTCTTCGCAGATTGTCCCTAACCTGCTATTTCCATCACTTTCCGTACTGGACCAAATCTTCTACAATTTGACCTGTTGCCAGTGCTAACTATTCATTTGAATGCAAAACCTACAGTAGGGTTCCTAAGCAAACATTCTCTATGAAGACAACTCCAACTTAATTGATAAGGTCCAACATAGACTGGGCTCTTTCAATTACTTACAGGAGCCCCAAGGCATAGAGATTCATCTCACTAAACTATACTCCAGATTTACAGGCTAAATCTTATGAATATCTAATATTTAAAAAAATAACAACTATCAAAATTGCTGTTACTTTTTTAAACAATAAAACAATATTTAAAAACAAATTAATTTGTAACTTTCTTTATTCATACCTTCCTGATCAAAATCAGAATCAGGTTTATTATCACCGGCATGTGTCATGAAATTTATTATCTTGGCAGCAGCAATTCAATGCAATACATAATCTAGAAGAAGAAGAAAAATAAGTAATAAATTTACAGTATACATATATTGAATACATTAAAATCATACTAAAAATGGAAATAATTGTATATTTAAAAAGTGAGGTAGTGTTCATGGGTTCAATGTCCATTTAGGAATCGGATGGCAAGGGAAAAGAACCTGTTCCTGAATCGCTGAGTGTGTGCCTTTGGGCTTCTGTACCTCCTACCTGATGGTAACAGTGAGAAAAGAACATGCTGGAGGTCCTTAATAATGGATGCTGCCTTTCTGAGACACTGCTCCTTGAAGATGTCCTGGGTAGTTTGTAGGCTAGTACCCACGATGCAGCCAACTAAATTTTCAACCATCTGGAACTTCTTTTGGTCCTATGTGGTAGAACCCCCCCTCACCCCCCCCCCCCCCCCCCCCCCCCCGCAACCAGACAGTGATGCAGCCTGTCAGAATGCTCTCCACGGTACATCTATAGAAGTTTTTGAGTGCATTTTTTAACATACCAAATCTCTTCAAACTCCTAATGAAGTATAGTTGCTGTCTCACCTACTTTATAACTGCATCAATGTGTTGGGTGTTGGGACCAGGTTAGATCCTCAGAGATCTTGACACCCAGGAACTTGAAGCTGCTCACTCTCTCCACTTCTGGTCCATCTATGAGGATTGGTATTTGTTCCTTCATCTTACCCTTCCTGAAGTCAACAATCAGCTCTTTCATCTTACTGACATTGAGTGCAAGGTTATTGCTGCAACACCACTCCACTTGTTGGCAAATCTCGTTCCTGTACACCCTCTTGTCTCCATCTGAAATTCTACCAATAATAATTGTATTGTCAGCAAATTTATAGATGGTATTTGAGCTATGCCTAGCTACACAGTCATGGGTATAGAGAGAGTAGAGCAGTGATCTAAGCACACACCTCTGAGGAGCACGAGTGTTGATCATCAGCGAGGAGGAGGTATTATCACCAATCCACACAGATTGTGGTCTTCTGTTTAGGAAGTCCAGGATCCAATTGCAGAAGGAGGTACAGAGGCCCAAGTTCTGTAACTTATCATGAATGGGCTTGCTGCTCACATGCCAGTCCTAACCTTCTGACTCTTCATCTGTTACATTTCACAGCATAAGTCATTATGTATCTAGACAGGATACTTTCTACAGTACATTGATAAAAATTGGTAAAGTTTGATAGGGACATAACAAATTTCTTTAGCCTTCTGCAGAAGTAAAGGCTGTGGCAGCTACGTGGCTGAGCCAGGACAGGCTATTTATAATGTTCATTTCTACAAACTTGAAACTCAACCATCTCAAACTCAACACCGTTGATAGAGACAAAGACAAAAAACTAATATGTAAAAGAGGATAATCTGTGCCAATAAAAATAATACTGAGAACATGAGTTGTAAAGAGTCCCTGAATGAGAGCCTGTAGATCATAGAATCATTTCAGAGTAATGGTGACTAAACTTATCCATGCCGGGTTCAGGAGCCTGATGGTTGTTAGGTAATAATTGTTCCTGAACCTGATGGTGTGGGAACCAAGGATTCTGTATCTCCTGCCTCATGGTAGTGGCAAGAAGAGGGCATAGGCTGGATGGTGAGGGTCTTTGATGATGGATACTGCCCCCCTGCCTTCTTGAAGTCAATATACATTTCTTCTATTTTGCTGATATTAATGGATAGGCTGTTATCATGACACCATATCACTAAGCTCTCTATCTTGTTGTTGTCCTCCAACTTATCAATATTTACGAAATGCCCACTACAGTTGTGTCATATACAAACTTGTAGATGGAGTTAGAGCACAGTCTGGCCATGTAGATTGGAGTGTTTCGTAAGTTTTCACCCCCTTTAATATGACACACCCGATCATTACTGTTGCAGCCATTTGGTTTTAGAAGTCACATAGTTAGTTAAATGAAGATCACTGTGTGCAGTCAGGGTGTTTCAACTGATTGTAGTAAAATTACACCAGTTCGTGGAAGGTTCAATTGCAGGTGAGTCAGTATCCTAGCAAAAAACTACACCATGAAGACAAAAGGACACTTCAAGCAATTCCATGAAAAGGTTATTGAAAATCACAAGTCAGGAGATCGATATAAGAACAATTTCAAAGACACTGAATATCCCCTTGGAGTACAGTTAAGTCAATCATCGAGAAATGGAAAGAATATGGCACAACTGTAAATCTGCCTAGAGTAGGCCGTCCTCAAAAACTGAGTGACCGTGCAAAGAGGGGACTAGTGAGGGAGACCACCAAGGGACTTATGATAACTCTGGAAGAGTTCCAAGCTTCAGTGGCTAAGATGGGAGAGACTGCACATACAACAACTGTTGCCCGGGTGCTTCACCAGTCACAGCTTTATGGGAGAGTGACAAAGAGAAAGCCACTGTTGAAAAAAACTCACACGAAATCTCAGCTAGAGTTTGCCAGAAGGCATGTGGGAGACTCTGAATCAGCTGGAAGACGGTTTTATGATCTGATGAAACCAAGATTGAGCTTTTTGACCATTAGACTAAGCGCTATGTTTAGCATAAGCCAAACACAGCCCATCATCAAAAAACCACCATCCCTACCATGAAGCATGGTGGTGGCTGCATCATGTTATGGAGATTCTTCACTGCAGCATGTCCTAGAGGGCTTGTGAAGGTTGAGGGTAAAAGGAATCCAGTAAAGTACAAGGAAATGATGGAGGAAAACCTGATGCAGCCTGTAAGAGATCTGCTACTTGGGAGAAGATTTGTTTTCCATTAAGACAATGACCCCAAGCATAAAGCCCAACCCCCACCGGAATTGCTTAAAACAACTAAGTTAATGTCTTGGAGTGGCCAAGTCAGAGTCCACACCTCAATCCAACTGAGAATTTGTGGCTGGACTTGAAAAGGGCTGTTCACTCATGATTCCATGCAATCTGACAGAGCTTGAGCAGTTTTGTAAAGAATGAGGAGAAATTGCAGAGTCCAGATGTGCAAAGCTGATAGAGACCTAGCCACACAGACTCAAGGCTATAATTGTTGTCAAAGATGCACCTACTAAATACTGACTTGAAGGGGGTGAGTAATTATGCAATCAATTACTTTGTGTTTTATATTTATAATTAATTTAGATGACTTTGTAGGGATCTGTTTTCACTTTGACATGAAAGAGCCTTTTTCTATTGATCAATGTCAAAAAAAGTCAAATTAAACCAACTGTGATTCAATGTTGTAAAACAATAAAGCATGAAAACTTCCAAGAGGGGGTGAATACTTTGCATCGGCACTGAAGCTGATGAGGTACATTATCTCACTTTCCTTAGGTATTGGGATGATAGTTGTCTTCTTAAAGCAGCTGGGAAACTCAGACTGATGCAGGGAGAGGTTAAAATGCTTGTAAATACCCCAGGTAGCTATGCAGTGTCTAAGAACATGGGCCAGTACTCCCATCCAGGGCAGATACTTTCCAGGGATTCACCCTGCAGAAAACTGATCTTACATCCACAATAATACCTGTGGGTTCAGATGCATTGGAGAATGTTGAGATGGGTGGTGCCACCCATATCCCTTCTGCTCAAAGCACACATAGTATGTGTTCAGCCATCAGGAAGGGACGTGTTGCTGTCAGTTATCCTGCCCAACCTTGTCTTGCAGCCGGTTATAGCATGCAGGTCCTGCCACAACTGATGGTTGGTCTTGGCTCTATTTTGGAATTGTATTATCTCTTAGCATTCCTGATAGCTTTACAAAGTTTGTACCTGGATTTCTTGTAGAGGTCAGGGTCACCTGATTTGAATGTCACAGTCTTAGGGAGTGGATCTCCCAGCTCATTTATGGTTTCCAGTTGGGAACGTATGGATCATCATCGTTGATGCTCAGTTTCAACAGGGTTATTTGTTTGTCTCATTTACGTTGTTCATCTTCATTCCTATCTGCTTTCCTTCCAGCTTTTTAATCAAAATCAAAATTTAATCAAAAGACTCGTCTTTTGATTCTTTAACAACACACTTCTGGAGGTACACAGCAGGCCAGGCAGCATCTATGGAAAACAGTGCAGTTGACATTTTGGGGGCCGAAACTCTTCAGCAGGACAGGGGTAGAAGGTAGAAATAGGAGGTGCCGGGTGTGAGAACTGTGAGGTTGGTGGCAGTGGACGAGAGATCCCAGTTAATAAGGTCGGTGATGGTGTGGGAGACAATGGACAGGTGCTCCTTAATGGGGTCCTGTTCAAGGGGTAAGTAAGAGGAGGTGCCTAAGAGTTGTTGCAGGGAGAGATCAGTACTCTGGACTACTACAGTACCCTCCTTATCTGCGGATTTGATAGTGAGGTTAGGATTGGTGAGGGAGTGGAGGGCAGAGTGTTCAGAAGGAGTGAGGTTGGAATTGCAGGGAGTCAAGACAGTTGATGCCTGTTGGCAGTTGGCAATGAAAAGGTTCAGAGCAGGTAGAAAACCAGGACGGGGTTTCCAGGAAGAGAAGGAGGGTTGAAGACAGGAGAAGGGGTCATCAGTGCAGGGTGAAGAGTCTAAGCCGAAGAAGTAGGCTTGGAGACAGGTGGTGGAAGAAGAACTCAGCATCATGATGGCTGTGGAACTCACTGAGTTGTGGACACAGGGGGACAAAGGTGAGCCCCTTACTGAGGACGGTTCTGCCTCAGAGACGGGAAGGTCAGAGGGAATAGGGAAGACCCAGTACAGAGGAGAGCTGGGATCAAAAGGAGAAAAGCAGATGGTAGACTGAGAAGAAGGGGGGTTTGGGGTGTTCAGGGAAGGTGGGTGAGAAGAAGATGGAGTCTCTGAGGACCCTAGAGCTGGCGGTGGGACCTGAGAGACACAGGACTGGAAAGTGGTGGTAAGGGAAGGGGAGACGGGGGTTCCTGTGACAGTGCGTAAAGACGTGACCTGGAGATAAAGACTGACGGTCAAGGCTGAAGTTGGAATAGGAGGTTGCGCCATTGGCAATGTGGAGGTCACAGGTCATTGGAACCCGCATTGATGGCAGTGCAGTCTAGGTTTTGAATCTACTCTGGATCATGAGAGCCATTGAAATTGGTAGCAGGGATTGCGGTCTGGGGACATCCGGGTTTGCCAGCATTGGAGACGGCAGGTTCTGTAGTCTGTAAATGGGCAATCTTCCAATCCTTGCAGAAAGTGGGTAAGTCAAAAAACCAATGGTTGGAAGTTTGGATCCAGTGGAGGATAAAGTAGTGGACAGGAGCTGAGAGAGAATTCCTGAGTTGTGGAAGTGACTGGGATAGGGACACCAGGCACCTCCTCATGGCGGAAAGCATGGAACGTGGTGGGAGAAACAGTCAATTTAATGCAAGTACTTGGAGACCTCAGAGGGGCCAAATCGATAAGTTTGAAAACAAATCTGGAAGTCGTGTGGAACAAGATGGCACTGAAGACATGTTCCCAGGAAGGATACGTAGCTGTGGTAGTGGGTCTGGGTAAGCACGTGGTCGAAAAGTCAGTGGGCTGCATAGATCACAAAAGGAGAGAGTGACAATGGGTTTCTCTGAATTCCTGTTGAAGGGAAGGTTTAAACTTCTTCAGGGTAGGCATCCCGAGAAGAGACTTCGCAGTGCAGTAAACCTCTTCAGTCCTGCTGAAGGGTCTCAGCCTGAAACGTCAACTGCACTCTTTTCCATAGATGCTGCCTGGCCTGCTGAGTTCCTCCAGCAGTTTCAAGGAAATCTGCAGATGCTGGAAATTCAAGCAACACACACAAAATGCTGGTGGAACACAGCAGGCCAGGCAGCATCTATAGGAAGAATCACAGTCAATGTTTCAGGCCGAGACCCTTCGTCAGGACTGACTGAAAAAAAAAGATAGTAAGAGATTTGAAAGTGGGGGGGGGGTGGGGAGAGGAAAATGTGAAATGATAGGAGAAGACCGGAGGGGGTGGGGTAAAGTTAAGAGCTGGAAAGGTGATTGGCAAAAGGGATACGGAGCTGGAGAAGGGAAAGGATCATGGGATGGGAGGCCTAGGGTGAAAGAAAGGGGGAGGGGAGCACTAGAGGGAGATAGAGAACAGGCAGAGTGATGGGCAGAGAGACGAAAAAAGGGGAGGGGAAAAATAAATAAATCAGGGATGGGGTAAGAAGGGGAGGAAGGGTATTAACGGAAGTTAGAGAAGTCAATGTTTATGCCATCAGGTTGCAGGCTACCCAGACGGTATATAAGGTGTTGTTCCTCCAAACTGAGTGTGGCTTCATCTTGACAGTAGAGGAGGCCATGGATAGACATATCAGAATGGGAATGGGAATCCAAGATATCCTGAAGTGGGACGGTGAGGAGCCAGAGGTCGTGGTAGGAAAAGGAAAGAGGTCCTGAAAGGAGAATATAGGAAGTTAGGAAGGGAGTTGAGAAGAAGGACAACAAAGGTAGTAATCTCGGAATTACTGCCTGTGCCACACGACAGTGAGAGTAGGAGGATAAATGTGTGGCTGAGGGATTGGAGCAGGGGGCTGGGATTCAAGTTTCTAGATTATTGGAACCTCTTTAGGGCAGGTGTGACCTGTACAAAAAGGACAGGTTGCACTTGAATCCTAGGGGGACTAATAACCTGGTGGGGAGATTTGCTAAGGCTACTGCGGAGACTTTAAACTAGAATGGTTAGGGGGTGGGAATCAAATTGAAGAGATTAGGAGAGAGGAGGTTAGTTCACAAATAGAGAAAGCTAGTAGACAGTGTGTGAGGGAGGGTAGGCAGGTGATAGAGAAGGGGAGCGCTCAGACCGAAGATATAGGGGAGAAGGAAGGAAAAGATAATAAAGTTGTTTGCACCATTAGAGATAAACAGAGAGTGAGGCTACATCCGCACTAGACCAGATAATTTTGAAAACGTCAGTTTCACATAAAAATGATAGGCGTCCAAACTACGCGTTTTTGAAAATATCTCTATCCACACTGAAGCGGAGATTTTGGCGAATCTCCTCCTCCTGCGCATGCACAGGACACATCTACCAAAAACAAGCAACATGTTTGGTGTCGAATCTCGCCATAAAAGTGCGCGTTTGTGTAGTTACAGACTAGAAAAGCTTAAAACAACGGACAGCTGTTGGCTCTCGCGCAGGAGAACTTAAAACTAAAAAAAACAAATACTGGAGCGTATGGAGGCAACCGACAGGGAGCTCATGGACTGTATGACTCGGCTGATGACAAACATTGAAAAACTGACTAACTCTGTTGCATTAAAAAGCACCTTGTTAAATGTGTAAAACATGTCTGCATCAATGTTATCTTGTATTTCCATACAATGTTACATTAGGCTGTTACACATCTATTGTCAGAGAAGTACTTGCATAAATAGGTAAACCACCTTCATACGAGCAAGGACAGAAAATGGTAAAGTGAGTACAGTATACTTATTTATTCAGTAAGTTATGGGTCAAAGTATTTGGTGAGTGCATTTCTAACTCTTCTGGCTTCAGTCTCGTTGCCGTCTGTTCTGAAATTGTTAGGTTGCGTTCAAGAAAACAATGAAATAGCACGCTGCCATCTGACAGTGTTTTCAAAAGTCTCCAGTTACTCGGTCCACACTGATCTGCCCAAGTAGCGTTTTCAAAAATACCCGCCCTGGAAAGTGTTTCTGAAAAGCTCAGGTTTTGGGGAATGAAAACGCCGTTTTAATGTGGACAGAGGGTAAAAACAAAGAGAAAAAGCTTTGGTTACAGATTTATCTGGCATAGTGTGAATGTAGCCTAAGAGGTGGAGAATTTCTTAAATGCGTCTATTTTAATGCTAGGAGCATTGTAAGAAAGGTGGATGAGCTTAGAGCATGGATTGATACCTGGAAATATGATGTTGTATCTATTAGTGAAACATGGTTGCAGGAGAAGTGTGATTGGCAACTAAATATTCCTGGATTTCATTGCTTCAGGTGTGATAGAATCGGAGGGGCAAGAGGGGGAGGTGTTGCATTGCTTGTCAGAGAAAACATTACAGTGGTGCTTTGGCAGGATAGATTAGAGGGCTCATCTAGGGAGCCTATTTGGGTGGAATTGAGGAATGGGAAAGGTGTTGTAACACTTATAGGGGTGTATTATAGACTACCTAATGGGGAGCGAGAATTGGAGGAACGAATTTGTAAGGAGATAGTAGATATTTGTAGTAAGTACAAGGTTGTGATTGTGGGAGATTTTAGTTTTCCACACGTAGACTAGGAAGCCCATTCTGTAAAAGGGCTGCATGGTTTGGAGTTTGTAAAATGTGTGCAGGATAGTGTTTTGCAGCAATACCTAGAGGGACCAACTAGAGAAGGGGCAGTTTTTTGATCTCCTGTTAGGGAATGACTTAGGTCAGGTGACGGAGTTATGTGTCGCGGAGCACTTCGGGTCCAGTGATCACAATGCCATTAGTTTCAATATAATTATGGAGAAGGATAGGTCTGGACCCAGGGTTGAGATTTTTGATTGGAGAAAGGCTAACTTTGAGGAGATGCAAAAGGATTTAGAAGGAGTGGATTGGGACAATTTGTTTTATGGGAAGGATGTAATAGAGAAATGGAGGTCATTTAAAGGTGAAATTTTGAGGGTACAGAATCTTTATGTTCCTGTTAGGTTGAAAGGAAAGGTTAAAAGTTTGAGAGAGCCATGGTTTTCAAGGAATATTGGAAACTTGGTTCAGAAAAAGAGAGAGATCTACGATAAATATAGGCAGCATGGAGTAAATGAGGTGCTCGAGGAATATAAAGAATGAAAAAAGAATCTTAAGAAAGAAATTAGAAAAGCTGAAAGAAGATACAAGGTTGCTTCGGCGAGTAAGGTGAAAACAAATCCAAAGGGTTTCTACAGCTATATTAATAGCAAAAGGATAGTGAGGGATAAAATTGGTTCCTTAGAGTGGTGGACAGCTATGTGTGGAGCCAAAAGAGATGGGGGAGATTTTGAACGATTTCTTTTCTTCGGTATTCACTAATGAGAAGGATATTGAATTGTGTAAGGTAAGGAAAACAAGTAGGGTAGTTATGGAAACTATGGTGGTTAAAGGAGAGGAAGTACTGGCGCTTTTAAAGAATATAAAAGTGGATAAGTCTCCAGGTCTTGACAGGATATTCCCTAGGACCTTGAGGGAAGTTAGTGTAGAAATAGCAGGGGCTCTGACAGAAATATTTCAAATGTCATTAGAAACAAGGATGGTGCCAGAGGATTGGCATATTGCTCATGTGGTTCCATTGTTTAAAAAGGGTTCTAAGAGCAAACCTAGCAATTATCGGCCTGCAGTTTGACGTCAGTGGTGGGTGAATTAATGGAAAGTATTCTTAGAGATTGTATATAATTATCTGGATAGACAGGGTCTGATTAGGGACAGTCAACATGGTTCTGTGCGTGGAAGGTCATGTTTGACAAATCTTATTGAATTTTTTGAAGAGGTTACTAGGAAAGTTGACGAGGCTAAAGCAGTGGATGTTGTCTATATGGACTTCAGTAAGGCCTTTGACAAGGTTCCACATGGAAGGTTAGTTTGGAAGGCTCAGTCATTAGGTATTAATATTGAAGTAGTAAAATTGATTCAACGGTGGCTGGATGGGAGATTCCAGAGAGTAGTGGTGGATAACTGTTTGTCAGGTTGGAGGCCAGTGACTAGTAGTGTGCCTCAGGGATCTGTACTAGGTCCACTATTGTTTGTCATATACATTAATGATCTGGATGATGGGGTGGTAAATTGGATTAGTAAGTATGCAGATGATACTAAGGTAGGTGGCGTTGTGGATAATGAAGTAGGTTATCAAAGCTCGCAGAGAGATTTAGGCCAGTTAGAAGAGTGGGCTGAATGATGGCAGATGGAGTTTAATGCTGATAAGTGTGAGGTGCTAAATTTTGGTCGGACTAATCAAAATAGGACATACATGGTAAATGGTAGCGTATTGAGGAATGCAGTAGAACAGAGTGATCTAGGAATAATGGTGCATAGTTCCCTGAAGGTGGAATCTCATGTGGATAGGGTGGTGAAGAAAGCTTTTGGTATGTTGGCCTTTATAAATCAGAGCATTGAGTATAGGAGTTGGGATGTAATGTTAAAATTGTAGAAGGCATTGGTGAGGCCAAATTTGGAGTATTGTGTACAGTTCTGGTCACCGAATTATAGGAAATATGTCAACAAAATAGAGAGAGTACAGAGGAGATTTACTAGAATGTTACCTGGGTTTCAACACCTAAGTTACAGAGAAAGGTTGAACAAGTTAGGTCTTTATTCTTTGGAGCGTAGAAGGTTGAGGGGGGATTGATAGAAGTATTTAAAATTATGAGGGGGATAGATAGAGTTGACATTGGATAGGCTTTTTCCATTGAGAGTAGGGGAGATTCAAACAAGAGGACATGAGTTGAGAGTTAAGGGGCAAAAGTTTAGGGGTAACATGAGGGGGAATTTCTTTACTCAGAGAGTGGTAGCTGTGTGGAATGAGTTTCCAGTAGAAGTGGTAGGGGCAGGTTCAATATTGTCATTTAAAAAAAAAATTGGATATGTACATGGACAGGAAAGGAATGGAGGGTTATGGGCTGAATGCAGTTCGGTGGGACTAGGTGAGAGTAAGCATTCGGCATGGACTAGAAGGGCCGAGATGGCCTGTTTCCGTGCTGTAATTGTTATATAGTTACATGGGACGTAGAAGTCTCAGAAAGCTTCAGCAAAGTTTTAAAGATATAATTTCATAAACATGAGAGATTCAGCAGATGCTGAAAATCTTGGAGGAACTCAGCAAGTCAGGCAACATCTATGGAGGGGGAATGAATCAGGACTGAGAAAAGGTCTCAAAGATGAACTGTTTGTTCCCATTCATAGCTTCTGCCTGGTTTGTAAAGTTGCTCCTGCACGTTGTGTGTTCGGTTAAGATATAACTTGTTCATAGTCACTGCAGTGGGGGTTAATATGATACAGAATGCAGCTACCTCCAAAGCAAAGCTATACTGACACTTTTGACATGCCCAGTACAGGGCATCGCTTAGAAAGACAAGGGTATTACCATAATGCTAATTATGCCACTGCACCAGAAACTCCAAATATATGCAGGTCAACACAACCACTTTATTGTACATATCATTTTCAGTTTCATAATACAGCCCAACAGGAGGTGGAAATGGACCATCTTCACCCAGCACCAAAGCACTGGCACCCAGTACCCATGACCTCCTTCCTCCTTTCAGGTTGGAAGTGGAAGTGCTTAGAAATAGCACAAGATTAGAAAGTAGAAAGCTAACACTATGAGTCTGATGTTGAAAGAGATTGTACACTTATCGTTGCTTACCACCTCTTTAATAGTTGTAGTGTTTGACTACAATTTGACTCTCTGTAGTAATTTGTTTCATTGTTAGTGTGAAAGTTGCTAGAATCAATCCGTCTGCATGCACTGGTAGTTGAAAGACACAGTCCTTGTTATTTACATGGATATAGAGTGCTCTCAGTGTGAGTGGTAACTCACCATAAGGATTACTAACTAATACCACAGAAAATTTAGTCACAAAATTGGGATAAGTAAGTTAACACATCAACTGTTACCTGTCTTTGTCCTTGAGCATGATGAGCACCAATTGACTCGTTACTTTGTCAGGGAATCAGCTTGCCTTTTTGTAATACACTCTGATCAAGCTAACAGTTAGGATTGAAGGGGTTGAATTGGGAAATGGTGGTGGTGAATAAAGGACGACAAACAGCAATTGCTTAAGTACAGAGTCTTAAACCTCCTTTCACCACTTGACAACTTGTTGAATGCTTGACAGTGCCCACTATTGTAAGACACTAATAAGCCATCGACTCTCTGATTTCTTTGCACTCGAAGAAGAACAAATGGCTGTGAACACAATGGAATTTACTGCATTGAAATAGCATGTGCACATGCCTTGCTTTGGTATTTACAGAATTTTGATTCACACAAGGGAGAGCATGCTTCACCAGCATTCACTCTACAATTATTACTGGGGAAAATGGAGAGTTGTGTTCTGGAAATATTTACTGGGCTAGTTTATTAATTGAGGATGAAAGAGCCAAAACATTGGTACTAAAGGTAAACTGAAGGAGTGACCGTGCACAGTTGCAGCCCGATAAGGTCATCATCTCACTGTGCAAACAGACATTACTAGACATCTCAGTTCTAGGCAGCTGCACAGCTGAGAATACATGTCATTGCTGAAGTCCACAAAGTGGTTTAACCTCATAGAAGTAACAGGAAGTAGTGATCATATATTGTTTTTGATGTGGTAAGTTGTCTCGTTGGAGTGCAAGCCTTGAAGATTCTCTAGTTCCTGAAGGAGCTCTGTGGAAAAGCACTGAGAGATCTCCTCTGCAGAGAACAACACTTTGCCTGACTTTAATCTGCAGGAACTGTAATTTACAGAGTAATGCAAATTTGCTTTTGGGAAAGTACTTGTGGTGTTTTCTGGGTCTGGGCAATGACTTAAATGAACTGGAATTAGTTTAGTTGTTTAGGAGGATAAGTGATTATATCCCATCTTTAAAGCTTTCCACAAGGAATGAATCTTGGAACAGGAGTGCAACAGATGTGTGGTCCAGACTGATAGTTGCCATTGAAATGCAGCATGAGACACAGTCCTGGAAATGAAACCTCAGATAACACATCAGTGCAATCCAGTAAGTGAGCTATGATGACAGAGGTAGGTCTTCCAGTGGAGGCATTAAAGCAAGGTCCCTCCTGACCCCCTCAAGTGGACGAAACAAACCCTCATGGCACAGCGTGGAAAGAAAAAGGAGAAACTCCTAGATTCCAAGCAATATTTGTTCCTCAGTCAAAGTCGGGTTTGTGCACATTGTCCCATCCCTGTTTATCAAAGCTTGCTGAGTGAAAACTGGGTGAGGTGTTTCCTCATACTGAAACAGTATTTACACGTCAAAATTTTCTGTTATGCCCTGAGGTTGTCAAAGCCACTACGCAAAATGCATCTCCTCCCTTTTTATCTTTCCTGCAGTTATTACAGTCTGATGAACAGCCATCACATTAAGTTCTTTAATTCTTTGACTCCACTTTATCTTTAGGATGCACTTTTTTTTGTAAGTGATTGAGTGAATGTTTGTCTGGTTAATTATACTAAGGATTTTTTTTCCTTCTTCCAGATCAATAGGATTGAATGGCTATTCTGCTCTCATCTCAGCCTCATCTCCAGAGACCCTGCTGTAATCCACTATTTTCCCCCTTGCTTAGTGAAATCTATAGCTTCAACCTACACTACATCCCCATTCTCTGCACCATCATAATCAATCATAAGGAAAGCACACGTCTTTACTTTCTTAAGGTTAAGGAGGTTCAGCTTATCATCGAACACTCTAACAAACTTTTACAGATGCACTGTTGAAAGTATCCTGAGAGGTTTATTTTAGAAATTCTAATGCACAGGAATGTAAGAAGCTGGCACGGCGTAATGGACTCTGTCCAATACATCACAGGCACATCCCTCCCCACCCTTCATAATATCCACAGGAGATGCTGCACAGGGGAAGGCAATTTCTATCATCAAAGATCCCCACCATCGGGCCATTGGCATGGTTTTGTGGTTACTATCAGGTAGGAAGTACAGAAGCCTGATGTTTCATCCCATCAGATTCAAGAACAATCATTTCTTGAACCATTTAGTAAAATCCTCATCCCCACTGTTTAACAACACTGTGAACACTTCAACCACTTTGCACTGAAAAGGACATTTTTTGTTCTAATTGTGTTTTCTTGTAAAAAAATATAACCTATGTTTAAATTTTGATTTTCTTGTGAATGCTGCTTAATACACTGTTTGCCTGTGATGCTGTTGCTAGATCTTCTTTGTACCTGTGCATAAGGAGCACGTGCTTGTGGATATGACAATAAACTCAGCTTTGACCTTGAGCAATTGTTACTTTCAGAAGAAGCAAAGCAACAATAGAATACCAGTCCAACGCATGTATGAATGCACCAGTTAACATATCAAAAATTAGTAACTATATCAAGTATTTGGCATATTGTGTGAGATCAAAATAAAATGTCTGGGATAGATAATATCTTGTGATATCTCAATTTCCACGTATAAAGTTACCTTATCATGCACTGTTTTTGGAATGCTCATTACAGTGCAATAAATGCAGAAGTATATCTTTGCTCAGTGATGTCATTTCCCAAATATGCTTTGGAAGCTTGAGGCTACTTCAGACGATTAATGCAAAGTGAAAAAAAAACTGGACCTCAGGATCCAGGAATAACAATGCAAAATACTAAGTTTCATGATAAATGCAACTTTATCATCCTTCTGAAGGGTCTTGGCCCAAAACTTTAACTGTTTACTCTTTTCCATAGAGGCTGCCTGGCCTGCTGCGTTCCTCCAGCAGTTTGTGCGTGTTGCTTGGATTTCCAGCATCTGCAGATTTTCTCTTGTTTGTGATAAATGTCTATGCATTTATGAAAGGTATGGCCATTATTTGACTGTCCACAAGTGCCACTGGCGTTTGGAAGCTGACATCCTCCACCTACTCACAACCAATCACAGAAGGGAGCCATTACTTGAGGTTCTGAATGCTGGGCTTTATCTCCAGTGTTGTATCTGCATCTGACAGAGGTGGAGTGCTGACTATTCTCCTTCCCACTTCCCTCACCCTCAACACTCATCCCTTCTGCCCCAGTCAAGCATGTGAAATATATAGTAGAAAAGAGATTTTGTTTCTGACGGAAACAGTTCTTTCTATATAGTGGGAGAAATGGATTATCACAGGAACCATGAAGTGAATGAGAAGGCTGGAGCAGTGAACAGTGGGGTTTTGCCCCAGGCCTGTGATTACCCCATATGCCAAGTTTTCAGTCTCACACGGGTAGTCATAGTCTGATCATGGCACGCAGAAGCTTTGCTTTATGGAATAAAAGAAGGTAAAATAAATCTATAATGTGTAAATGGAAAATAACTGGTTTTGTCTTTAAATACATTATTGTTCTTAATGCCGGATTTATTCTGAATTATGTTCTTTTTGCAACACTCACTGTCTGAACTATTGTTCCATTGCATAGTGTTCATTACAGGTTACATGTAAAATTGCTTAGGGGTAAGTATTTTCAGTTTTCTGAAATAAGGGTTCTCTTTGATACCTGCATTCAAAAAATGAAGGACTAGCAGGACTGTTTAATCATATATGCTCACATCAAGAATGGTTACTTTATACAGTCCATTGGAAACAAGACTGAGATTTGGAAGCAGTTAATTAATGAATTACTTGTCTAATATCTATTATGTTTATGTTCAGAAGAAAATGATCAATATATGCATAGAATGATGACCAATTTGAATACTTCATAGTTCCAATTAATTCCAAGAATTTTTTGGACTATGTGGCTTTATCAGTAATTGATATTGGTTGATTATCAAAAATGGGTTATGCACTTCTGCTCTATAAATCTGACATAACCACATGCGATAGCCCAGCTTTATTTATTTATGAACTGGTAGATGAGTTACATTTTTGGCAGGTATTGGGGATTAGAAAGCTTCTGTTTTCCAGGAAGTGCTGTTCAAAGAACACACCTGCCTGCTGGCTGCTTCACACAACAAACTGTTTCCGCACTGAGGTGCAACATCAAAAAAACTTCCAAGTCTTAGGGCAGCTTTGCAGAATGTGGGGAGTACAATCTTTCATGCACACCATCTATAGATATAATTTTATTCTGGTGTGCCCTTGGTATGTATGCTGCAAAACTATCTAGTCGAAGGTCCTTTCATTGTTTTACCAGCTGCTCCCTTATACATTATTTCACCAGCTACCACTCCAGTTGTAGCTTGTCAGAAATGCTGGTCATGTAGCTCACTCTTTGAGATGTACCATTCCAGTGACTGTGCCATTTTGATGTGGTCTATCCGAGACGAATAGTGAAAAAACAGGGTTATATTTTGAACCATACAGGGAAGGGAAACAAGTTGAGTCGTGAAACTTGAGGTGATGGTTCAGGTCTGTGATTGCTTTCATTCACCAAGTTTCTAAACCTGACAATGCAGATTTTGGAGAGCAAAAGAGTTAGTGTACTCTGGCCTGTTTCCTGTGACTTGTTGAGGTTACCTTCAGCTATATTACTCAGCACAGCAACTTCTCTACACAGAGCTTTATAAGACTGTTTTACAACCTATATTAGAAATCATAAATCTACACTTTCATGCAGACACTTGAAGCTAAACAACTTGAGATGCTGGACCAGGTGGTAGCCAGTTAGGATGAAACAGGAAGAGTATTTGGGAATTTTGGAAGTCATAGATTGAACACCCATGTTAGAATAAGTTTATCTCATCACTCTCCAGAATACGAGTATAGCTGATAAGGCCAGTGTTTTATTTACGCACGCTCCTAATTTTCCTGAAACAGAGTAGCTTGCTGGGCAATTTAAGAAGTTATTCACACATAGGGTCTGAAGCCACATGTAGGCTGGAGAGGATAAAATGATAGGACTCCTCCCCTGAATGACATTAGGGAGCCAATTTTATGATCCTGTCATCATTACTAAACATTTAAGTTTTGCAACTGTCATAACAGTGTTTCGAACTCAGACTCTGAACTGGTAATTCAGGCCTTTTGTTGGTTTCTCCAGTAATTTAACTAGTGCATTGCCAGCACAGCCACGCTCAAACAATCATGCATTGGAGGAGCAAAAATAGCCTGGTGAGCAGCAGGAGTTGATGAGGTTACATAGGTCTCTTCTCATTACCACTATCAGAGAAGAGGTATAGGTGCCTGAAGACACACACTCAATGTTTTAGGAACAGCTTCTTCCCCTCCGGCATCAGATTTCCGAATGGGCAACGAACCCATCCATGAAAACTACCTTAGTATTTTTGCTTGCTTTGACTACACTCAGTGGCCACTTATTAGGTATAGGAGTGGAACCTAGAGTGGTCTTCTGCTGCTGTAACCCTTTCACGCAAAGGTTCGATGTACTGTGCTTTCAGAGATGTTCTGCTATAATGTGCAGTTCTTTGAGTTACTGTCGCCTCCCTGTTAGGTTAAACCTGTCTGGCTATTCTCTTCTGACCTCTCTCATTAACAAGGCGTTTTTGCCCACAGGACTACTGGTCACTGGATGTTCTTTCTGTATTTTGCACCATTTTTTAAAACTCTAGAGAATGCTGTGTGTGAAAATCCCAGCAGACCAGCAGTTTCTGGGATATCAAACCACCCCATATGGCATCAACAGTCATTGTTGATGCTAGATAGACTGGATGGATAATCAATGAATGAAATTTATACATCTCAGATGGGTCTGGAGGTGTATAAGATGAGAGGCATTGATCATATGGATAATCAGCAGCTTTTTTGCAGGGCTGAAATGGCTAACACAAGAGGGCACAGTTTTAAGGTACTTGGAAGTAGGTACAGAGGAGATGTCAGGGGTAAGTTTTTTACACAGAGTGGTGAGTGCGTGGAATGGGTTGCCGACAACAGTGGTGGAGTCGGATACGATAGGGTCTTTTAAGAGACTCCTGGATAGATACATGGAGCTTAGAAATATAGAGGGTTATGGGTAACCCTGGGTAATTTCTAAGGTAAGGACATGTTTGGCACAGCTTTGTGGGCCGAAGGGCCTGTATTGTGCTGAAGGTTTTCTATGTTTCTATATGAACACTGGAAACAGTCCTGATCCTTAAGCTTATGGATTATAAAATGAGGGAAGCCTGCCAGGAGGGTGTTGAAATAGTGAGATCCAGATTCTCATCCTCACATTAAATTACGTTCCTTCTTCCAGGTGCTTCTCTGGATTTCAGAAGGCAGCTGCAATCACCGGCAACGTTGCTATCCACACAAATGGTGGACAGCTTCAAGCAATGGGTCTGGAGGTCCTGAACTACATAATAAAGCATTGGTTAGACCACATTGGAGTGCTGTGTACATCAGAGGAAGAGTAGGATTGTGCTAGAGGAGGTGAAGTGGTGATTCACAGGTTTGTTGCCTAGGTTGGGGCTTTGCAAATGTGAGGAGGCACAAATAGTAAAGCTGATACCTCACAGAGCCAGAGTTCAATCTGACTTCAGGTGCTGCCTGTGTGGCGCGTAAGCATTTTCCATGTGACCATGTGGTTTTCTTCAGGGTGCTCCAGTTTCCCAATTTCCAAAGACATGGACATTAGTAGGTTAATTAGCCACTAAATAAAAGTGAGTGGTGACATCTGTAGCTATTTGATGGGAATATGGGGAGAATTAAAATCAATAAGGTTTAGGTAGGACTAGTGTAAATGGATATCTGATTATCAGCACTGAAGGGCCTATTTCCATGCTGCATCTCCATGAGAGGCTGGATAGTCCGGGTTTCTTTTCTCTGGTACACAAGGGGTGACTTAATAGAGGTAGACAAAATTATGAGGGGTATATAGTAGATAGGGTAGATGGTAATAATCTTTTACCCATAGTGGGAAAAAGTATCCAATACAAGAGGGGACATTAAGCAGTGGTAAGTCATGGCAACACACACAAAATGCTGGTGGAACGCAGCAGGCCAGGCAGCATCTATATGAAGAAGCACTGTCAACGTTTCAGGCTGAGACCCTTCGTCAGGATGGACGAAGGGCCTCGGCCTGAAGTGTCAACAGTGCTTCTCCCTATAGATGCTGCCTGGCCTGCTGTGTTCCACCAGCATTGTGTGTGTGTTGTTTGAATTTCCAGCATCTGCAGATTTCCTCGTGTAAATCATGGCAAATGGACTTGCTGTGTTGTCCAGAAGACATTTCACCACTCATCTGAAAGGTTTCTTCATTTCTGGTCCATGGTGGTTATTTTTGTGGCTTATAAACTCTGTGAGTTGTTTAAAGGTATAGCAATCACATAAGGGTCGTTAAGAGTTGTAGAGGTAATAAGAAGGTCAATGGTCTTATCTTTGCATGAATAGAGTTGCGAACTGTTGTGGAGCTGCTGGGTTAGAGATGTTCGGACTGCATTGTAAGTAGCTGATAGGAAGTGTCGTACCCCACTCCCTCTGTTTAGGGATGGGTTTTCCAGTTTGACAAAGATGGCTTTCCCTGTCCAAAATGTGCACATTGTTATCATCAATGGTGTGTCCCTTGTCCTTTGGGTGTAGATATACAGCCAAATCTTGACCTGAGGTGGTAGACCTCTTACGTTGGGCCATCTATTTGTGAAGCGATTGTTTTGTCTCACCAATATACAGATCTGTGCAGTTCTCATTGCTTTGGACAGCATATACAATATTGATCTGGTTACGTTTGGGTATAGGATCCTTGGGGTGGATGAGTTTCTCTGAGTGTGTTTGAGGATTTGAAAAACCCAGGGATTTGGTGTTTGTTGAACAAAGGAGGGCTAATACCTCACGTTATTATGAAAGGAATAGATAAGGTAGGGACAAGAAAGTTGTTTCCACTGGTAGGTGAGACTAGAACTAGGAGACATAGCCTCAAGATTCGGGGGAGTAGATTTAGGACAGAGATGAGGAGAAACTGCTTTTCCCAGAGAGGGGTGCTGTGGAACACTCTGCCCAATGAAGCAGTGGAGGCTACCTCAGTAAATATATTTAAGATAAGGCTGGATAGATTTTTGCATTGTAGGGGAATTAAGAGTTATGGAGAAAAGGCAGGTAGGTGGAGATGAGTCCATGGCCAGATCAGCCATGATCTTATTGAATGGAGGAGCAGGCTTGATGGGCCAGATGGACTACTCCTGCTCCTATTTCTTATTTCTTATGAACAGGGACTCTCAGAACTTCTAAGAAGTATCTAGGCAAGCTCATGAATCACCAGCACTTAAGTGTCTACATACCAAATACAGGTAATTGGCATTTGTCCAGCTATGTTCAATGAATGGCATGGATACAATGCCTTGAAGAGCCTATTTCTCTGTTCTATGGTGAATGCCTGTAAGAAAATAAATCTCAAGGTAGTGCATGGCGACATATATGTACTTTGGTATTAGATTTATCTGAACTTACTTTGAACCTTGAACTATTTCAGTGCAGTATGACTCAATGACTCTTTGACATTTAAAATGTGACCAATGCATCCCAGTCTGACTGGTGTAGATCATGTACCAACATATTTCAGTTGTTTTTGTGTGAGGTCATTTGCAGTATTGATCCTGGCTCACTGTCATTTTTCATATACATAGCATTGTTAAATGGAGACCAATAAATATGTTTCCAAATTCATCTTCATCTGTGGAAAAGGGAAAATATTTGATAACTGAAGTCAATCTTCTGGAAAGTGTTGAAAACATTCAATGAAACAGTGAAGTGAGTGGGGACAAACAAACCACATGAGAGTGTCAAAGGTAGATTGGAAAGATTAAGTAGCAAAACGGGATGATTACACCAGTAATGAAAGAAAATGTGGGTCCAGAGGAGATGTAACGGGAATATTAGAATCATAACCTGAAATTGTTAAACAGAGTGCTGAGTCTGATAGCCAATAGTAATGACATATATGGACAAAAATGCCTTGCCATATCAAAAAGCTCACATTAGAATGGTGTAGAAGGTAAAGACAGCAAGGTCAATGTGGGTCCAAGACAGAGAATTAAGGTGACAGATGACTGAAAAGTCAGGGCAACCTTTCAGAACATAGAAACATGTGGATCTGTTTTCCAGATGTTGGTTCTTGGAAGATCCTTAGGAGACTTTTATGTTTTAGATACTACAGTGGTTTGGGACAGCTGTTAAAGACCAGAAAGCAATCACAAAAATAGACAGGATTCCCTTAATTTATTCAAAACACTAAGTTGCTTAATTGAGATAAGAGACTGGTGCTGAACAGTTTCTAACTAACGTCAGTCGCGTGCACTTGTCTGGACATTACACACGACACTGTGCTTAGAGTGACAGTTTTTAAATAGCATCAATTGCGTGTGCTTGTGTTCAAAAAGCAGTGATTCTTATTACTGATAAGCTGGAGAGAAATAAACAGCAAGCCAATTCATAACTGTTTTGCTCACTGCAGTTCCAAGCATTAAGGTTTGGTGATGCCAGAAACGGCTGGGAGTGAAAGTGAAATGATTTCACTACTTCAACAAGTTAGGACCTACACAGAATTTTAAGATATCAACAATCATCTTGAATGTTACAATGACAATGAAGATTTGGAGGATGCAATCTTCAAAAGCATTGTATGGAAGTATTATCTGCACTTGGTGTCCACGCTGATTTTGATGATTTACCAAACCAAAAGAACATGACAGCATACACTCAATGAATTCCTCGGCTGATAGCTATTAGGAATCTTTGTCCTCTTGTGTTAGACTCCTTTGCCCTGGGAAAAAGAAGCCTGTGAACATCCGGTTTACTTATGACCGGTATGATTTTCTATACCACAGTAGGTGACCCAAGGAGAAAATTCCCATCCAATTTTATTTTTATTTATATCTCAAGCCCTCCCATCCCAGAAAGTTCCTTGTGAATCTTTTCTATAATTTTTCCAGTTTAATGACAACCTTCCTATGGATCGGTGACCCAAACTGTGCACAATACTCCAGGTGTAGTCCCACCAGTGACTTGCATTTTTACAACTCATGTGCTCAGTGCCCTGACTGATGAAGGCAAGCAAGCCAAATGCCTTCTTCACTACCCTGCCTACCCACGTCACCACTTCTATGAAACTATGTACCCATTGCGCACAGTTCTCCCTATTCTGCAACACTCACCAGAGCACTGCCATTTAATGTTTAAATGCTGCCTTAGTTAACTGACCAAGTTCCAACATTTCACATTTGTCAGTTAAACTACATCAATCATCCTTTTGTCCATTTCCCCAGTTTACCTAGATTCTGCTGCAATCTTTGATAATCTTTGTCACTGATACACATATTTTAACCTACAGAGATAAAGTAAGGAGGCATGGGATCCAAGGGGACATTGCTTTGTGGATCCACAACTGGCTTGCCCACAGAACGCAAAGAATGGTTGTAGATGGGTCATATTCTGCATGGAGGTTGGTCACCAGTGGGGTGTCTCAGGGATCTGTTCTGGGACCCCTACTCTTCATTATTTTTATAAATGACCTGGATGAGGAAGTGGAAGGATGGGTTAGTAAATTTGCTGATGACGCAAAGGTTGAGGATGTTGTGGATAGTGTGGAGAGTTGTCAAAGGTTACAGCAGGACATTGATAAGATACAAAACTGGGCTGAGAAGTGTCAGATGGAGTTCAACCCAGATATGTGTGAGGTGGTTCATTTTAGTAGGTCAAATATGATGGCAGAATATAGTATTAATGGTAAGACTCTTGGCAGTGTGGAGGATCAGAGGGACTTTGGGGTCCAATTCCATAGGACACTCAAAGCTGCTGTGCAGGTTGACTCTGTGGTTAAGAAGGCATACGGTGCATTGGCTTTCATCAACCATGGGAGCAGAGAGATAATGTTGTAGCTATATCAGACCCTGGTCAGACTCCACTTGGAGTACTGTGCTCGTTCTGGTCACCTCTCTGCAGGAAGGACGTGGAAACCATAGAAAGGGTGCAGACTAGATTTACAAGGATGTTGCCTGAATTGGGGAGCATGCCTTATGAGAATAGTTGAGTGAACTGGGCCTTCTCCCCTTGGAAAGACAGAGGATGAGAGGTGACCTGATGGAGGTGTATAAGATGATGAGAGGCATTGATTGTGTGGATAGTCAGAGGCTTTTTTTCCCAGGGCTGAAATGATAAGCACGAGAGGGCACTGTTTTAAGGTGCTTGGAAGTAGGTACAGTGGAGATGTCAGGGGTAAGATTTTACGTAGAGAGTGTGGAATGGGCTGCCAGCGACAGTGGTGGAGGCAGATACGAAAGGGTCTTTCATAAGACTCCTGGATAGGTACATGGCACTTAGAAAAATAGAGGGCTATGGGTAACCCTAGATAATTTCTAAGGTAAGGACATGTTCAGTACAGCTTTGTGGGCCGAAGGGCTTGTATTGTGCTATAGGTTTTCTATGTTTCTATAACAATATTGCAAATGGTGATTAACCAAATGTTTAAAAGAAACAGCAGCTCAAGTATAAGCTTAAAGAGGAAAATGCATCTTTCACAGGTATTGTAATTGAAGCTTTGTATTCACTTGCACTGGAGAGACATAGAATA
Source organism: Hemitrygon akajei (assembly GCF_048418815.1). Taxonomy (NCBI): domain Eukaryota; kingdom Metazoa; phylum Chordata; class Chondrichthyes; order Myliobatiformes; family Dasyatidae; genus Hemitrygon; species Hemitrygon akajei. Next base: position 70,610,620 of record NC_133135.1, on the reverse strand, counting down.
ATATTACATTAAAATGATGCTACTTGTTTCATAATGTTTATGTCAGTTCATTGAAAGAGATAACCAAAGTTGCATCATCCAATCACTACTGTACAAGTTCATTCACTTCTGAAAATTACTGTTGAATTTGCTTGCACCCTCCTATCCAAACATGGCTTGAGTCCTCAAACGTAAATTTGTGTTAGCATGACGTTCAGAATTCCTAGACACCCCATAACATCTGTCATAGGAAAGTAGCATCCATCATTAGAGATCCCCACCACCTAGATCACGGTCTCTTCTCACTGCTGCCATCTGGTAGAAGGCAGAAGAGCCTCAGGATTCACTCCAACAACTTCAAGAACAGCTACTAGCCTTCAACCATCAGGCTCTTGATTAAAAGGAGATAACTTACTTACCCCATCATTGAAATGTTCCTATAAGCAATGATTTCACCTTAAGGAGTCTTTCTCTCATGATCTCATCTTCTTGTTATTTATTTATATTTGCATTTGCACAATTTGTAACCTTCTGCGCTCTAGCTGAGTTTTCATTGATCCTGTTTAACTTGCCGAGTATACCCATAAGAAAATGAATCTCAGGAGTGTATATCATGATGTATATGTACATTGATAATCAATGTTAATTTGAACAGCTGTGTTTATAAAGTACCTTTTACAGGCAAAACTGGGCAAGGTTTTTTATCAAAGATATCAGCGGGTAAATTTGACATTGATCTACACTGCGGTTTAGTTATGCTTACTTTTGACGAATGATTCCAAGTCAAATTGCCAATGACCATAAGTAGTGCACTGCATCATGTACTGTGAAACACTGAGCCCAACGACAGCGACCAGACTTGTTGGGATTCTCCACTGTTACACTGGGGAATTCATTCCCAGATCCCCTGCCAATCGGAAGTTCAAGCCAGTTTTCCATGACCCCATCAATTACAACGTGATTGCAGGTTTATAAGTTAGGAGGCAATGAGCAACATGAAAATCCTTAAAAATATTTTGCTTTTGTTTGATCATCGTATTTTATTATTTTGAATTTTAATATTTCATTTCAATTTCAGAATCAGAATCAGGTTTTAATATCACCAGCATATCATCACTATAGATGTGAGTACTACTGGATGATAGTTGTTAAGGCAGGTCAGCCTACTCTTCCTGGGCACTTGTTCAGTAACTTTTCAACGATTCTGCTTCCACTCCACCTCTGCTGCTCTCTCCTCCTTATCAACTTACTTATCTCGGCCTCCTTTGCCAGCAATTAGAGGCAGTTCCGGGGCAGGGCCCCATCACTGCCCTATCCAACACGCAGCAAGACTCCAAGAAAGGACCGGCAAGAGGGACGTTCCATTCGAGCCTGTGTAATTGTAGGAGTGGCTGTCACTGCAAGCCTGCTCCAAACTAGAAACCAAATTTGAAACCAACAGTTGACTAATTGAAATGCACAACAGACTAAAACTGAATGCATACAGGGATTTGTACATCCTCGCTGTGAACATATGGGTTTCTTCCGGGTACTCGAATTTCTACCCAAGTTCCAATGTTGTGCAAGTCAGTAGGTTAATTGGTCAGATGGGTGTAATTGGGTGGCATGGGATCAGTAGGCCAGAAGGGCCTGTTACCATGCTCTATCTCTAAATATATAAATAAAAATAAAATAATTTTCAAAGAGTCATAGGGCTGGAAGTTGTCAGAGAGTTTAGGAGAGATTTGTAAGTATTGATGTGAATTTTTAAGTTATGGCATTACCAGAGAGGTGTGCATCATTGAGCATAGGGCCAATGGGTGCACACGATCTAACCAATGCAATAGATTCTAGGATGAGGTCAAACTTGCAGACAGAAAAGGGGAGACCAGCAATGAAATTGCCTTAGGAAAAGGACACCTGGAAGTTTTGTCTCCTTCTCCCCAGCATCCACTGGCTCTGGCCCACAGGATATCTACACTTCTAACCCCCGATGCCTAATCTTGCTAATGCACGCTTTGTCGAAGCAACCTGGCTAAGAATTTTTGTTTATTTTACTAAAGGCAGATATAAGCGCCTAATTTTGCCTCAGCACCTGCAGAATTGTCTTATTCATTGGTCATTCATCCGCTGCTTTTTTAAAAACTAGGAACCTAATGCCCAAGTTGTTGAGTGCTGCTCTAATGGCTTTTCACAAAAGGTTATCAGCTAATATTGCGGCCATGGTCAGATTGTAGTGAAAGAGAGAACAGATGCCGGGGTAAGGGGTGTGGAGGAAGAGGGAATGGATCACAAGTAGTGAAGCCTGTAATTTTTGAATGAACAATGAATCCATGAACATTGCTTCACTTTTTATTCCTCTCTCTTTTTGCACGATTTGCTTAATTTGCGTTTTTTAATATATACTTATTGCAATTTACAGTTTTATTATTATGTACTGCAGTGTACTGCTGCCACAAAACAATAAATTTCACAGTATATGTCAGTGATACTGATTCTGATTCTAGTTCTGAGAGGGTACTGGTCAGCGGGGAATGAAAAGCAAATGGCTGGAGGAAATAGTCACTTTGATGCTTCAAGTCAAGAACCTTTAACTGGAATGAAAGAAAGAAGAGAGATAGTCAGTGCGAAGAGGTGAAGAGGAAGGGTGGAGCAAGGGCTATCTAGATTTGTGGATCAGAGTGAAGTGGAGTGAAAGGCAGGGGAAGGAAGGAAGTGTAGAAATATCGACAAAGGCTGGGCAGGGATAGGAGGCGGCATTGAAGAGCTGAAGATAATGGAATCTGATAGGAAAGGAAGCCCGAGCATGGAATCAGGAAAGGAAGGTGGGATGGGAAGAAGGGGACAATGGGGAGAGAATCCAGTGTAAGAAGTGAGTGATGGACAGATGGAGTGGGTTGAGGAGGGGAAAGAAACGGTTTGCTTAGGGGCTAGGTGAGTAGGTGTAGCAGGATCGGTGGGGGAGGGGAAGAGAAAGAAAAGGGACAAAGGGAAAGCAGGCTCCCTAATGCTGGAAAATTCAATGTTCGTGCGATGGTGTTGTAGGCTACACTTGAGGTTCTGTTCCTCTAATTTGTGCTTAGCCTCAAACTGGCAGTGAAGGAGGCTGAGGACAGACAGGTTGGTGTGGGAATGTGAAGGGGAATTAAAATGACTGGCAGCCAGGAGCTCCAGGTGGCTACAGCAGAGGGAACGCACTTTTTTTTGTAAAGTGCTCGCCTATTCTGTGTTTGGTGTCATCAAGGATACCGAGTTCAGTAAACAATATTGGCGGTGTGCACGCGAGTCTCTGCCTCACCTGGAAGGGCTGTATATGGTCTTGGATGGCGGTGTAGGAACAAGTGCTACACCTCCTACGGTGGGGCGGGAAAATGCCTGGAGAAGGGTGAGCAAACCAGGGAGTCACAGAGATTGATGCTCGCAAAAAGCAAAAAGGGGTGAGGAGAGGCATATGTGGGTCATAGTGGGATCCTGTTAATGCGGAAGGTCTAATCAGGGCATCAATTGGTCTGTGGGCTATGGATTTAATCGGACAAGGGGCAAGTTGAGAATCTGTCTTGGCAGGGGAGCAGGTCAGGCCAGTGGAAAGCCTATGGGACAACTGATCAGTAAATACTGGGATCAATATAAAGTACTCTGAGTCAGAACTGGCATGGTCCTGCTTAAAGAGGTTTGATTTAAGCCATGCGGTGCAGCCCCCATGGGATCTTAGAGAGCCTCTATATCTGGATGGCCTGTAAGCTATTCACCCAATTCTGAGGCAAATACAAATTACAGATGGGCTTCAACATTGTATGGTGTTAGATAACTCTGCTTAACTGGGCCCTTCGTGCTTGCAGCAGCCATACAGTGGACCCCAGTACAAAATCATAAGCTATACTAAGCAAATTTTGTCCCTGCTTTATTTTCCCAAAATAAAACTCCGGTGTTCTCTCACATAAAAACTTGCTTCTATGAAATCTTATTATCAGTCAGTCATTCCAATTGCCCCAGAGGTGGCACAGAGAGGAAGAGTTCAGACTGTCAGATGAATTAGTCACCAGCAGTGGGCTGAGTAAGAACTAAACAATGTGGGCAGGGGAATGGACACTGTAGAGAATAACACTAGTAGTACAGACTATACAAGTAAACTGATACACTGAGTATTGGGATCACAGAGTATTGCTTACATTGTTATTGTTACAGTGTTTTATAACAGAGTTAACAATCTATAAATAAGCTAGCTAAAATCAAAATGTAAGTCAAGAACAAGTGAAAGTGTGAGAAAAAGAAATGAGAACAGAAAATGCTGGGAGTAATGCTGAGTTTATTCCAATATTTTCTCTCTTTATTTCAGCTTAAATCTAAGTTGGCTGTTGGTCCACACTCACAATTTGTTTTACTCTGCAATCTATCCACGCAATGAAAGCAATAATGGCTAGAAGTACTCTACGGGTCAGGCAGCATCTGCAGAGTGAGAGGAAGAGTGAACATTATGGGTCCTTGAAGCTTTTATCAGAACGAAGAACAATTAGAAATTAAAGACATTCTAAATCATAGAGAATGGTGGGAGATTGAAAGGAACGTCTGAGGCAGATGGAGATGCGAATAGTGGCACTGCTGAGTGAGGAATGGTTCTGAAGACCTTTTAATTGCAAGTGATCATTCTGGAGGAGGTACAGATAGGAAATGAAAATAAACACGGAGAAAAAACTGAAATCAAAGGTGTAGCCATGGCTACCTGCATAAGCTCAGCTGTGCCTGCCTTTTTGTATGCTACGAAGAACAGCCCCTTTTCCAAACCTTCTCTGGTATCACTCCTCAATTCTTCCTCCGTTACATTAGCTACTGCATCAGTCTGGAACATAGTCATATATCACCTTCTCACCCAGTTCTAGATTCATGTGGACCATTTCTGACACTTCTCTCCCTTTTCTCGATCTATCTGCCTCTATCCCAAGAGACAAACTATCCACTGATACTTATTATAAACCTACTGACTCCCACAGCTACTTAGACTACACCTCTTTTTCTTGTATGATGTTATTTCGTTATCCCTTTTTCTAAGACTTCACCGTATCTGCTCTCAAGATTAGGATTTCTGTTTCAGGACATTTGAAATGTACCCCCTTTTCAGGAACTGTGGCTTCCCTTCAATTGTGATTAATGGAGTCTGATATAGCATCTCCTCTGCTTTTCATGCTGCTGCTCAGTAAGAACAGAAATGGGGTTCCCCAGTTCTTATCTTTCCCCCCTGTGAATCTCCATGCCCAGTATCCCATGCTTTGTTACTTCCACCAGCTGCAGGATGATCCCATCGGCCAAATCATCTCCTCCCCGAACTTTTCCACTTACCACAGGAACCATTCCCTCCATGACTGCCTGGTACACTCACCGTTCCACACCCATCCATCCCTTACCCCTGACACTTTCCCCTGCCCTCACAGTACATGTAACACTTGCTCCCTCACCAACATCCAGGAACTTAAACAGTTATTCCAGGTGAGTCGAAGTTTCAGATGTCCCTCTCTAACCTTGATTACTGCATTTAATGCTCCTGACGTCGCCTCCTTTACACCTTCAAGATCAAGAGCAGACTCTGGGACCATTTAGTAGAACACCTACACATGGTCTGCAATGGCCTATCCAAGCTTCCAACTGCTGACCATTTCAACTCCTCTTCCCATTCCCACACTGGCCTATTTATCCTCGGCTTTCTCTTCTACCCGGCTGAAACCCAATGCAAACTGGAGGAGCAACACCGTGGGTAGTCTACTCCCTTAGTCATGACCATTGAAATGTAGGTAAATCCTCCACTCAGCGAGTTGTTTCACCCCTTCTCCTCCCCTCACCTATTTCTTTTTCCACCATCCAATCCCTCTCCAGTCCTCCTACATGTCTCCTTTTTCTCTCATTCCTTCCCCAGATCCTTTTTACCCATCTTTATAATGCCTCCACTCTAGATTCCATGCTGTTCACCTACAGGTTTCCCAAAACCAACTACCACACCCTCTATCCTATCTGATTCCAGTTCCAACATCCTATTCACCTCTCCCATTTCTCACCTCCTTTGCTTATCAGTCTTGCACTAAACACTCTTTGTGTTTCTGCTGATCTGCCTATCTCCAAGTTTCACACTTCCCATGACCTCCTTTGCTTCATTTGCCTCTCCATATTATTTTTTCCTCTCTCTCTCTTTGTCTGTCTCCATCTATCATTCATCTGCTCCCAACTCCACACCGGCTTTGCTCCCGTCACTGACTCTACCTGCCTGTCATCTTACAAACATCTCCAGTCCACTAGTCACCTCAGAATCCTTTCTCACCCTTCCCCTTAAGACATGCCCTCTTCTTAATGCTACAATTAAGAAAGAGGTACAGAAGGCTGAAGGCACACTCTCAATCATTCAGTAGCAGCTTCTTCTCCTCTGCTCTCCATTTTCTGAATGGACCTTGAACCAAGAACACTACCTCACTACTTTTTACTTCCTATTTTTTTGCAATACTTATTTAATTTAACTACTTGATACATATACACATATGAGGGGTGATTGATAAATTTTTGGCCTGAGAAAGGAGTCAATTTTATAAAACCTAGCACATTTATTTTTCAACATAGTCCCCTCCTACATTTACAAACCTAGTCCAGCGGTCGTGGAGCATACAGATCTTGGACTTCCACAGCAGGGGTGATTGATAAGTTCGTGGCCTAAGGTAAAAAGGAATGAGTTATACACATGCACATTACATGCACATGCAGTTCAACTCTGAGTGATTATATAGAAAATTTGAGGTTAATAACTCATTGGGGTGATTGATAAGTTTGTGGCCTGAGGTAGAACGAGATGAGTTATTAAATTCAAACTTTCTGCATAATCACTGAAAGAGTTGAACTGCATGTGCCTGTAATGAGAACTGTATAACTCATCTCCTTCGATCTTAGGCCATGAACTTATCAATCACCCATGCTGAGGACACTTTCTGGAGGTCCAAGATCCGTATGCTCCACGACCGCTGGACTAAGTGTGTAAATGTAGGAGGGGACTATGTTGAAAAATAAATCTGCTAGGTTTTATAAAATTGATTCCTACCTCAGGCCACAAATTTATCAATCACCCCGGTATACTTGCTATCATTCACAGGTATTTTTTTCTCTCTGTTATCCTGTATTGCTTTGTTTGCATCATGTATTGCTGCCAGAAAGTTAGCAGATTTTACAACACATTCTGGTGATGTTAAATCTGATTCTAAGGTATAAGGGCATGAGTTCAGTGGGGCAGGAGCAGGCAGAGACAATGGGCTTACCCAGTCAGTTTGTGGATCTTGGGTAGGAGGTAGAAACAAGCAGAATGTGATAAGGGAACTCTGAGTTCGGTGGCAGCAGATGGGAGTTTTTTAAATCAGTATTTAATTTAATTTAACACTGAGGTGTTGGAGACAATGTTCTGATTATCTGGAGTGGGGTCAAGTGGAGGTGTCTGAGAGTTACTGCTGGGCCTCAGCATAGTAGAGGTCAGTCTACCACATTATAACAGCACACTGTTTGTCTGTGGGCTTGATAGCAAGGTTGGAATTGGAGCAGAGAGAAGATAGGACAATGCTTTCAGAGGGGGTAAGGTTTGAGGAGGAGTGCCATTGATGTCTCATTGACAATTAGAGATGGAAGTGATCCAGAGCAGGCAAAGAACCAGAGTACAATGTCCACGAAGAGAGATACCTGGAATTGCCCTGCAGATTAGAGAACATCTGTGGAAAGAGTAAAAAAGAATTAACATTACAGGTTGATGACCTTTCAGTAGAACTGGCTAATCTGGCAATGCTAATGATCTTCAAATTGCTGAATCCTTAGGAGTGTAATATTCCTAGACTGAAGATGAGTTGCTATTATTGGGCTTTGACGGAATGGTGTAACAAGCCAAAGACAGAGAGGTCAGACTGGGGTTGAAATGGAGAATTAAACTGGCAGGCAACAGGAAGCTCAGAGTCTCACTCGTGGCGCTGCAGTTTAAAAATAAGGTGGATTTCTAACTTCTAGCTCTGAAGAACTTGAGATGCTAATTCTTTCCTCAAAATTTTCCTGACCTGCTGAGTAGTTCTAGCATTTTCTGCGGGTATTGCAGAGTTCCAGCATCTGCAGTTTTTTCATCTTTTCCTTTCAGTGGCTTTTATCATATGGTTTAATTACAAGGGGAGCTATCTCTCTGTGAACAAAGAGCACTACTTTAAAAATGCCTGGTGACTAAGCAGTGATTTGTCCCTTGTAGGGAATGATGAGATTGATTTCAAATGCAAGGCAGCCTCAGCTGCTATAAATCTGGTCTTGCATTCAGCAATATTACATTTATATGTTTGCACACAAAGGTATACTGAACATTCCGCTTGCTGCTTTGAGATCTATAGCTGCACATTTGATCGCTTTGCTTCTGACCCCTTTTACATTCAATCACCTTTAAATACGAATCTTATGTCAGAAAATTGTATTGTGATATAGAAGGTTTTACATTAAACATTCTGCAAAAAGGATCTTTTGTGCAAGCCTGCACTGTTTACAATGACAGTTGGAGCACAGTTTCTAATGGGATTCTTATTATACTGAAACCCATTGAAGACAAGATTGCACTTTCCAGCAACTATCCTGAATCCATATAAACTCAGAACCAACCATCTGTACATCCTATAAACAATATAAATTAAACATTATATTCTTCTACAGTGTTTGATTATTGAATTTCATAACAATTTAAATTCTGATTCTGTCAAGACGTACATTCAGTGCCTGACTTAAGCAAGGATTTCAAGGTTAGAGAGTAGATGCAGAAGAGATTCTCTCATATGAATCTAGAGATAAGAATCCTAGGCGATGAAGAGAAACTAAGTCTCCATTTGCTACAAAAAAAAGAGCTATGATTAAATCCAAAATTAGGAGAAGATTTTCATTGGTTAACGGTATAACTAGAAACTGGAAGTGAAAAACAGTTAAACTGTTACTTTCCACAATCCGAATTTTCTAAAATCCTTTTCAGGCAATGTCATTATTTTATTGGAATGGAGATTAGAGGGCATTAGCATGAGCCCAACTCTGCTAATAACAAGGAAAAGATGGGGATGTTTTTAATACAGAGATTTGTATGAGTGTAGAATGCTGAACTAATGTATTACTTGAAGTGGAACCTCGAGGGGGACGTGAGAAAACTAAATTTCGAAGGAGAGTGGCATGGGGCAAAGTGTACAATGGATTGCTTCTACTGCAAACTGACATAGGCATGATAGACTGGATAAAATCTTCTGTTACCTTACATATACTAATGACTACATTCACTAATATCACAATTACAAAGAAAACCTTTGGGATAGAATGTGCTGTGAATGAGAGCCAGTTGATTATAACTTCACAGCAATTTTGGTGCAATGGATTTAAAATGGGGAGTAAACTCTGACCATGATAACAGTGAACCCGAGCCCTCTGAACGCTAACCCTCACAATTCACTGACAGGACGAACACATGCTCCATCAAAAATAACATTGTACTCCTCTGTTATTTCTCCCTCTCAAGTTTCTAGCTTGAATGTGCAGCCGTTGACAATACTACATGTGGCAAGATATTGTGTTACTGTTTTGCGCAGGATTCAAAAGAGCAGATGAAAACTGAGTCTTATTGTGCAACCACACCTCCTTAGAATTTGATGTCAAAGTAATTTAGCCTCTTGTTATTTATAAGTGGCTTTTGCCTTTCAATGTTGTGCTGTGTGTTTTGATTGCTGTGCAGGTTGCACCATTCAGTATTGTGCACTAATGTCTTTGACGTTACTTGCAGCTGTGTCTAAAAGCACTTACAGAGAATATTCAAATTGCTTTGCAGATTGAAGCAGTATCATTCAGAATACAGGACTCCTTTTCACAAGTTAATCTTTTGGTATTTTTCTGTTGGAAGTGCATTAGTCCCCTCCATCCCTCATCCGCTGAGTATTATTTGAATTTCAGAAAGTACAGAGTCACTTGTGCTAGTGTTGGCAGAGGGGAGGTGGGCAACATAATGGAAGTAAAGAGTAAATTTAGGCTTACTCAAAAGTATTTCATGGATTAGATTTTAAAAATCAAAACACTCAAAAAAAATGTCAACTTTTAACTTGCAGCTCAGTGCTTGTATTCAGGAATGCCTCATCTTACCATCTTGTATGATCTTTAATACAAGCAGATTTGTTTAGCTTTCCATTTAAAGCCAGTATCTAATTCAGTGAGCAAGTACAGTTGGATAACCCATGGAGACACAGGAGACTGGTAGAAGGTGTGACTCATGCGACTCCCTTTGTCTCTCTCCTTCTTTTGGTGTCACCGTGGTTAAAGCTTTTGTTTCTGTGGAGGTGGAACCATTGATGTCTTCTGCTGCCTATTCTGCTGCGCATTCTGTTGATACCTGCAAGGAAGACAGTTCACTTCTGTTGCGGATTATCAGGCCCTATGACTTCCTAAACACAGAGTTGTGGCACTGGAGGAGATGACAGTGTTAGAGAGGGACAGGCCACACAGGGACTGAGTTTAAAAATATAGCTCCACTAAGCAATTGGTGAATGTGCACAGAGCTAAAACATTAATGGGGCTTGGTAAGAGCCAATCCCTGGGCAGCAGAGACATGGGAGGGGGGCTTCATGCCCATATAGTGTAAAACAAGAGTGACCAGCTGAAGGAGTATTGGAATAGCTAAGTATAGAGGTGAATAGATAACTTCTTGTTTGGCTGGGAAGAAGCAGGCCATGCTGCATAAAGGTTTTTGGACTTACAGATACATGACATGAGCCTAAACTCATCCTGGTATAACACATGGTCCCAAGGTTGCAAATAATCTGGTTCACATGAACACAGATGCCAGAGAAAGAGTGAAGGTGGTGACAAGAATTTAGAACAAAGGAAACTAAATGCAATGCATGTAGTCTTCTGAAAATTAGATTTTGGAAAATTCTGTTCATTCATTTATCATAGTATTCTGTTAATTTAGAGACCATGGAAGAGTTAATGTGGGTGCTGATGAGGCAATAGTAACTTTTGCATACCTTCTTTGCTTCTCTTCCCCATGCAACCATTAATAAAGGCAAGTACTTTTTAAAACAACCATTCTCTACCTGTTCCACTATCTTCAATGATTTGTGTGTTTACGTCTGCTTCTAAGTTCCTGCTACCCCTTTAAAATTCTCCCATTAAGTTGTTATTTCCCTATTCAATATTTGTCAATCAACCGTGACCAACAGGCTGCAATCAGCATGAGAGGCCATTCATTGGTGATGCAGTGCAAGGATTAAAAAAACTCTGCTGCTTTTGGTTCGTTTCAGTGGCCTGCAATCAGTGGGGGGCCAAGAAACAGATGGGGAGTGAAAGCGGAGTGGCCATTGTCGGACTGGAACAGTGTTAAAGTGGTCAGGCTTTGGTTCAACAGGCTTGGGGAAGCACAGGCGGAGGTTCTAAGTAAGAAAGTTTCTAGTAGGTTTTTTTTCTGTTAGTATATAGCTAGTGGCTGAGAATGGGTCTGGAAGTAGTAGTATGTTCTTTGTGTGAGATGTGGGAACTCTGGGAGACCTCCAGACTCCCTGAGAACTACATCAACATGAAGTGCAGTGAGCTGCAATTCCTTAGAGACTATGTTAAGGAACTGGAGAGTGACCTTCAGCTCATATGAGAAAATGAGGAGATGAAAGCTAGGAACTACAGGGATATAGTCACCCCTAAGTTGCAGGAGGCAGGCACCTGGGTGACTGTTGGCAGAGTGAAAGGTAATGGGCAGCAAGTGCAGAGTACCCCTCTGACCGTTACCCTCATTAATAAGTATACTGCTTTGGATTGTGCTGGGCGGGAGATAACTCACCAGGGGAAGCTGCAGTGACCAGGTCTCTGGCACTGAGTCTGGCTCCGGGCTCAGAAGGGAAGTGGGGGAGATGGAGAAGTACAGTAGTGACAGGGGATTCTATAATTTGAATGGGAGAAAGCAGGTTCGGTGGACGTGAAAGCGACACCCGAGTGGTAGGTTGTCTCTCAGGAGCCAAGGTCAAGGGGATCTCAGATTGGGTCCACAGTATTTTAAAGGGGTGGGTGAGCAGTCAGAAGTCGAGGCACATATTGGTGCCAATGACATAGATAGGAAAAAGGAGGAGATCCTGTAAAGAGAATACAGGGAGTTCGGCAAAAAGCTGAAAAGCAGCATCTCAAGGGTATTAATCTCTGGATTGCTGCCTGTGATACATGCCAGTGAGAGTAAGAATAGACTAATTTGGCAGATGAATGAGTGGCTGAAGAATTGGTGTAGGGGGCAGTGTTTCAGTTTTCGGGATCCTTGGGATCTCCTCTGGAAAAGGTATGACCTGTACAAAAAGTAAAGGTTATAACTGAACCCAAGGGGAGCCAATATCCTTCTGGGCAGGTTTGTTAGAGCTGTGGAGGAGTGTTTAAACTAATTTGGCAGAGGTTTGGGAACTGGAGTTATAGGGCTGAGAATGTGGCAGTTGGTATACAACTATATGTAGTGTGTAATGAGACTGTGAGGAAGGAGATGCAGATTGTAGGGCAACAATGCAGTCTGTGGGATGAGTTAAAAGTGTAACAGAGATCCTAGATCAAAAAGGGTGATAAATGCGCAACTGAAATTGTTACATTTGAATGCATGCAGTACTATGGAATAAGGTAGATGATCTTGTTGCACAGTTGGAGATTGGCAGGTTTGATGTTGTGGGCATCACTAGGTCACAGTTGAAAGAAGATCATATTTGGGAACTGATAATCCAAGAATACACATTGTATTAAAAGGACAGGCAGGTAGACAGAGGGGGTGGGGTGGCTCTGTTGGTAAAATTAAAATCAAAACTTTAGAAAGAGGTGACATAGGATCGAAAGATGTAGAATCCTTAAGGACAGAGTTAAGAAACTGTAAGGGTAAAAAGACCCTAATGGGACTTTTATACAAGCCCAGGATATGGGCTACAAATTATCACAGGAGATAGAAAAGACCTGTAAAAAGGATAATGTTGTGATGGCCATGGGGGATTTAAATGATAAAATTCATGGCTTTCTGTCCAGGTTTGTGGATGATATGAAGAAAGGTGAGGGGCAGGTAATATTGAGGAAGCAGGGTGTCTACAGAAGGAATTAGACAGAATGGGGAATGGGCAAACTTTGGCAGAAGGAATAAAGGAGTGGAATTTATTGTAATGGGAAGAAAATTCAGAAATCAGATGTGGAAAGGGACTTGGGAGTTGTCGTGCATGAATCCCTAAATATTAACTTGCAGGTTGAGTCAATTGAAAGGAAGTCGAATGCAATGTTAGCATTCATTTCAAAAGGACTAGAATACGAAAACAGGGGTGTAAAGCTGAGGCTTTATAAGGCATTGGTCAGACTGCACTTGGAGTATTGTGAGCTGCTTTGGGCCCCTTATCTAAGAAAAGATGGATCATGGTGTGCGAAACAATGACAGACTCCCACGTTGAGACAGAAACAAGAATTTATTCATCAGAGTTTGAACTGAACATCAGTGGCCAAGCCGAATCTTTCTTGAAGCACACACAAGGACCCCGCAATAAGCACTAATTGTGGGTCCAATTTACATCATCACAACAGGCTGAAAACCCATGCCAGTCAAAATAAATTTGACAAAATTAAACAGAAAGCAACAGACACAAAATGCTGGAGGTTTGTGTGTGTTGCTCAGATTTCCAGCATCTGCAGATTTTCTCTAGTTTGTTTTTAAACAGAAAGCACAAGGGTTTAACGACTCTAAATAAGATGGCTCATGACAAGATGTTTTGGCATTGAAGATTGTCCAGAGAAGGTTTATGAGAATGATCCCAGGAATGAAAGGGTTAACATATGAGAAGCATTTGATGGCTCTGGGCCTGTACTCGCTAGTGTTTAGAAAAATGGGGGGGGGGGGTGGTTTGTGGGAATCTCATTGAAATCTATCGAATATTGAAAGGTTTAGAGAGATAGGATGTGGAGAGGACATATTCTATTATGTGGGGAAGGGGTGATCTAGGACCAGAGGGACACAGACTCAGAACTAAGGGATGTCCATTTAGAACAAAGATGGGGGAAAAGAAATAATTGCTGCAGACATGGGTGCAGGCCAAGAAACTGGGTATTTTTAAGACTGTGGTTGATAGGTTCTGGATTAATCAGGGTGTCAAAGGAGAATCGAGTTGAGAGGGATAATAAATCAGCCACGATGGGATGGCACAGCAGATGCAATGGGCCGAAAGGCTTAATTCTGCTCCTATGTCTCATGGTCTAACACTAGTGAGTAAATTGCATCTACTGTGTACCTGCCATCTCCACCTACTGCCAGCAGATTCCATAATTCAGGTTGGTCTGTAAAGATTTTTGTGACATTTCTAAGTATCATAATCTTAAGATTCATGTTTTGAAAGTGAAACGGCACTTTACTGTTCTTCTTATATTTTCTAATTTTATTCATTTAGTGATGCAGCACAGGAACGGTCACTTCTGGCTCAACGAGCCTGCGCTGCCAAATTCCATCCATGTGACTGATTAACCTTCTAACCCGTGCATCTTTGAAATGTGGGAGGAAACCGGACCACATAGGAAGCACATGCAGTCATGGGGAGAACATACCAACAGACAGTGTTGGGAATTCAACCTGCTGCACTGGCATTGAGGTAGCATTACACTAACCACTACGTTACCATGCCTCCCTAAGGGTAGTGTAGCGGTTAGCGTATTTTGTTGAATACTTTTTAAAAAGAGAAATATTGTGGCTATAATAATTGGCCGCAGTGAAGACATTATTGGAGGTAGAATGGAGACTTTTATCATTATCAGTGTATTGGGATTTCTGTGTGGTGCTCATGGAAACATTTGGAAAAGTGCCAGACACCTCAGAGCCATTAAAGGGCAACAAGAAACTGCTAATGGATTCAGTGCACAGCAGTGAGCACTTTATATAAAAATATCAATATTTAATAAAATGCAATTTTGGTCCCTGCCTTTTAATTTAAAACCGATCAAACTTAGATTATTTTAATCATCATTGCTAAATTTTATTGGTCAAAGTATGAGCAGTTGTGATTAGTTACGTTGTTCACCTTGAGTCCAGACTTCTTTCTTCATTCGTTCCAATGGCTGTCAATCTGATTTGAAAGAATTGGCACTTTTAAGTCTCACCTTGATGAGGGAAAAAAAGGTCAATGTCAAAGGATTCTGGCAAGTGGTTGGGATGTGCCAACAGATCTCACACAAGGGGAATAACTCGAATCAAGTATAGTTAGTCACCAAATTCACAGTAGAGCAGAGTCGGGTCAGGTCTTAGTGTCAGCATTGTGTAATATTAGTAATTAAGTGGAATGTAACTGAATGCACTCATCTTGACCAACTGAATAATGGACCCAGATGGGTGAACACAAACATGTCAATGCATTTCTGAGACAGTGGAAGAAAAGGTACCCATGTAAGAACCAACGTGCTTTTATGCCAAAATCATCCACCATTTTAGCAGAATGGGACAGAAACTAGAGTATGGAGGCATTGTTGAGGGTAATTTAAAGAGTCTGGGGACCTTCTCAAATCATTTGATTAAAATATCTTCTTCCCTTTATATAACTGATAAGATGATGCAGAATGGGGAACCAACATCTACTTACCTGTTTTAATTTTCCTTCCTTGTGGGGCAAAATGGATGTGTTTTTTTAAAGCATAAGGATGGTCTATGCAATGATTGGGTGACTGATGCTGGTTGGTCCTTTATGTAGCACAACTGCTATGAGTATGATTTTCTGTGAGGTCCGACATGTTTCCTAATCAGATGAACATAACAGCATGCCTGAGGAATCTGCACTTTACATCGTAATTAGCCTCACACTGCATGAAAGTATTACACACAAAATGCTGGTCAGGCACTATCTATGGAAGGGAGTAAACAGTCAACATGTTAGGCCAAGACCCTTCTTAGGACTGCAGGCACAGAAGTATTGTTCATGTAGAAAAAAATTCTTGCCCAGTATATGGAAGTTAAAATAGCCAAAATCAAAGTTTCACTCCCAATGTCAGCATTCAGTCTTCTTCCCATTAATCAAGGGTTGACGGTGGACATGCAATGGTAAGCATTTAAAGATCGCATGGATGAACTACAACAAGTGTTCATCCCAGTTTGGCAAAAGAATAAACCAGGGAAGGTAGTGCACCCGTGGCTGACAAGGGAAATTAGGGATAGTATCAAGTCCAAAGAAGAAACACATAAATTAGCAAAAAAAAGCGGCACACCTGAGGACTGGGAGAAATTCAGAGACCAGCAGAGGAGGACAAAGGGATTAATTAGGAAAGGGAAAAAAGATTATGAGAGAAAGCTGGCAGGGAACATAAAAACTGACTGTAAAAGCTTTTATAGATACGTGAAAAGAAAAAGATTGGTCAAGACAAATGTAGGTCCTTTACTGTCAGAAACAGGTGAATTGATCATAGGGAACAAAGACATGACAGACCAATTGAATAACTACTTTGGTTCTGTCTTCACTAAGGAGGACATAAATAATCTTCCAGAAATAGTAAGGGAACGAGGGTCTAGTGAGATGGAGGAACTGAGGGAAATACATGTTAGTAGGGAAGTGGTGTAAGGTAAGTTGAAGGGATTAAAGGCAGATAAATCCCCAGGGCCAGATGGTCTGCATCCCAGAGTGCTTAAGGAAGTAGCCCAAGAAATAGTGGATGCATTAGTGATAATTTTTCAAAACTCCTTAGATTCTGGATTAGTTCCTGAGGATTGAAGGGTGGCTAATATAACCCCACTTTTTAAAAAAGGAGGGAGAGAGAAACCGGGGAATTATAGACCGGTTAGTCTGACATCGGTGTTGTGAAAATGCTAGAGTCGGTTATCAAAGATGTGATAACAGCACATTTGGAAAGAGGTGAAATCATCGGACAAAGTCAGCATGGATTTGTGAAAGGAAAATCATGTCTGATGAATCTTATAGAATTTTTTGAAGATGTAACTAGTAGAGTGGATAGGAGAGAGCCAGTGGATGTGGTATATTTAGATTTTCAAAAGGCTTTTGACAAGGTCCCACACAGGAGATTAGTGTGCAAACTTAAAGCACAGGGTATGGTATTGATGTGGATAGAGAATTGGTTGGCAGACAGGAAGCAAAGAGTGGGAGTAATCAGGACCTTTTCAGAATGGCAGGCAGTGACTAGTGGGGTACCTCAAGGCTCAGTGCTGGGACCCCAGTTGTTTACAATATATATTAATGATTTAGATGAGGGAATTAAATGCAGCATCTCCAAGTTTGTGGATGACATGAAGCTGGGCGGCAGTGTTAGCTGTGAGGAGGTTGCTGAGAGGATGCAGGGTGACTTGGATAGGTTAGGTGAGTGGGCAAATTCATGGCAGATGCAATTTAATGTGGATAAATGTGACGTTATCCACTTTGGTTGCAAGAACAGGAAAACAGATTATTATCTGAACGGTGGCCGATTAGGAAAAGGGGAGATGCAACAAGACCTGGGTGTCATTGTACACCAGTCATTGAAGGTGGGCATGCAGGTACAGCAGGCGGTGAAAAAGGCAAATGGTATGTTGGCATTCATAGCAAAAGGATTTGAGTACAGGAGCAGGGAGTTTCTGCTGCAGTTGTACAAGGCCTTGGTGAGACAGCACCTAGAATATTGTGTGCAGTTTTGGTCCCCTAATCTGAGGAAAGACATTCTTGCCATAGAGGGAGTACAGAGAAGGTTCACCAGATTGATTCCTGGGATGGCAGGACTTTCATATGAAGTAAGACTGGATTGACTAGGCTTATACTCACTGGAATTTAGAAGATTGAGGGGGGATCTTATTGAAACATATAAAATTCCAAAGGGATTGGACAGACTAGATGCAGGAAGATTGTTTCCGATGTTGGGGAAGTCCAGAATGAGGGGTCACAGTTTAAAGATAAAGGGGAAGCCTTTTAGGACTGAGATGAGGAAAAACTTCTTCACACAGAGAGTGGTGAATCTGTGGAATTCTCTGCCACAGGAAACAGTTGAGGCTGGTTCATTGGCTATATTTAAGAGGAAGTTAGATATGGCCCTTGAGGCTAAAGGGATCAGGGGGTATGGAGAGAAAGCAGGTACAGGGTTCTGAGTTGGATGATCAGCCATGATCATACTGAATGGCGGTGCAGGCTCAAAGAGCCGAATGGCCTACTCCTGCACCTATTTTCTATGTTTCTATCACAGTTAATGATTCCATCTTGATGCAATAGCTGCACCATTACATTTTTTTGATAAGTTACTTATTAATTTTAAAATTACAATTGGTTTATATCTGATAGTGCCATTAACAACAAATACTCAAAGTTTTATTCACAGGTGACTATTTACAATTTTGAACCTTTCTGATTGAATTTCTACTTCATATTAGGAAATGTAGGAAGCTATATGTATATTAAAACTAAAAAAATATCCAACTTTCTCCCAGGCTCAGAGCTAAAGGTTGGAAATGAATGGAATATTCTTTGCTCTGAATAGGATTAGAAGCATTCAAACTGAAATTAAAGAAAGAAAATCATAGATTAATATAATCTTTGTCACAACCTCAAAACATCTAGAATACTCTATAGCTAATTTAAAATATATAGTCGTTAGCGAAGTAGGAAATTTCTACTAACAACAAAGTAGTAAAGTTCAGCTATTCTATATGTGTACTATTGGCCAATTTTAGCAGCTGTCCTTCCAGATCTTCTTCAAAGTCGTGCAATAGAATCTATCAAATACACTTGAAACAGCTAGAATAATTGTAGAGAATATGCTTCATTATGAATAATCTTTTTTTCTTTGCTACTATTTATTTAGGAGGTGTATTCATTCCTACCACATACTTGAGAACCAGGGTTTGGAATCAATTGGTTCAGCGGGAAACAAATTAATTGCTGACAGTGATGTAGTTTCATTCAAAAATTGCTCAATTTTGTTAAACTCTTTACCATTTGAAGCATCTCCAGTTTTAGACTATGGAATAATTAAAGGTCACTTAAATGCTTAACAACTGCAGGAAGCTTGATAGTGCAAGTTGACGTTATAAACTAAACAAAGTTACTGTTACTTTTAGAAATGCACAAATATCTCTATCTGGAAGCTAGCAAAGAAACAAATGTGCTTCTTCAGGAAGTTCTGTCAGCTGATGATCAGTGAAAACAATTGCATCTCATGAAACTTCCTCAACTAAGGCATGGTGCAGTGAGATAATACGGCACAAAGCAGGAATTGTGGAATGATAAACAATATAAATGACTAGAAATTTGAAGACTTCATCTCCCCCAGGCATGAACTGATTGATCTAACAATGGATAAATCCGTACTCCCCCCTCTTTCCAATGATTAGTTTTTTTGATCGGTGTAGCTGCACTGAGATCAAGGACTCGGAGCAACAGGTTGCAGAGACCATAAGACGTTTCCTTTTGAGAGTGAAAGAAAGATCTTCCTTAAGTGTTGCAGGAAATATAGCAATGAGACACTGAGAGCAAGGACCAAATAATGGGAACCATAGTCAGTGTTGTAGCACAGTGCTTCCCTAAAAATTAAATTTAACATTTTGATCAATAATTTTGAGACAAAGAATAAAACAAATTTTATCTATGTGGCAAGCATAGGGAGGCACTAATTTCAATCAGCTGTTCTCATAAATATCTTTATCCAGTGAAAAATGCAAAATACTGCACGTAAGAAGAAAATGGTACAACTGCTTAGCAGGTCAGGCAGTAATCATGGAAGGGAAAATAACACTCCGTAGTTTATCAGCTTTTCATGCTCATTAACCAATTGAGCTTGTGCACCAGATGAGATTTTCTTTGAAGATGAATGTGAGCCTCTGAAAATCCCACGTCATCCAATTATCAATATGGCAAATCTTATCCAGAGACTTGACATGAGGTAGCCATGGGAAAAGCCAGTGCTCTTGAGGAAATGACATTATTAAACTTGTCCAAAGCACAACAAGGTCCCTGCAAACTGAATTGGGGGTAGAGAATTTGTGTTGCCTATGAGAATGCTCACCACTCACATTGCTTTCCCACACTGCTTCTCCACCATTAAAGTATATGCCAAACAGATATGAATAAAATGTAACCAAAGACCATTACCTTTTTAATTTGAGCTACTTCCTGAAGTTGAATTGGTACTGCGTACTCAATTATTTGACAAGTTTATTCACGAAGAAGGAGCAGAATTAGGCCATTCAGGCCATTGAGTTTGCTCCACCATTCCATCAAGGCTGATTTATCATCTCTCTCAATCCCATTCTCCTGCCCTCTCACCATAACCTTTGACACCCTTACTATACAAGGAGCCATCAACCTCCGCATTAAATATACCCAATGACTTTTTCTCCGCAGCCATCTGTGTTCCTTAGATGCACATCCACTGGCTAAAGAAATTCCTCCCTGACTCTGTTCTAAAGGGACGCCCTTGTATTCTGAGACTGTGCCCTCTAGTTCTAAACTCCTCCACTATAGGAAGCATCTTCTCCAAGACCACTCCATTCCAGGCCTTTCAATATTTGATAAGTTTCAGTGAGTTCCCCCCACCCCAATTCTTCTGAACTCCATGGAGCCATCAAGAACTCCACATACGTTAACCTTTTTATGATCAGTCTCATGAACTTATTCAGGACCTTCTCCAGTGTCAGCACATTATTTCTTGAAGCTGTGATTCAGACAGGAGCTTTTTTGCCTCTGATTCAGAAGGTTGTGGTCCAGGGGTCTTAGTGCAAAAATCTAAGCTGAAGTTCTACTGCAGATCTGAGGGACTCTTGCGCAGTCAGGGCTGCTCTCTTTTTGAATGAGACCTTAAACCAATATCTCATTTGTTCTCTCGGGTGAGAATAAAGCACACCGTAGTACTATTTTCAGGAAGACCAAGGATGGTACCCCATTCCTTAAATAATTTTGAAAATAAAATATGAAAACTAAAAGAAAATCAACTGCAGGTATTGGTATTCGGAAAGAAAAATTGAAAATGCTTGGAACATTCCCGGTTCTGAAGAAGCAAATCATTTTTCATTGTCCTGACTAGAAACTAAGTGCAAGAACAGCAAGATGTTCCACAATACATACAGTAATCCATTTTCTAAAAAGGCATGTTGATTTGAATCTTTCATTAGCAGTCAGTTGAAATTTTAATGCTTCTGAAGAAATGGAAATCATGTTGATTTATTGATTTGAATTTGTAGTTTGGTTTGGATCTTATCCCTTGTGAAAAATGGTAGAATTATCCACCCTATTAATGTATATTGACTAATGCATATAAATTCATTGATGCATTTCACCAGTGGAGAAAATTTAGTCATCATAACTCTTTCGGAAATCAAAGAATTATGATTGCTTTCTATTTTAATTTTTTGCTCTATACCATTGATTTATTTTAAAAGAATGTGTATTTTTGCTTTAAAATATAAATAATGGACTTTTGAGGAAGAAATAGCTTGTTGGAGCAATTGACAACTTTCATGAAGGAAACTGTTGTGTCAAAGGATATATTCCATCACAGTGAATAGAACGGGCTGAATTTTGCAGGTAAATAGTTATGCAAATAACTTCTGAATTTTCCTGGTCTGCAGCAAGAAAGCTCAAAATTTACTCATACAACCAACAGAATATCGAAGTAATGAAGCAGAGGTTTTACCAAAGAAAAAAGTTGCTGCAAACTGCCAATCCCAACCTCAGCGATAAGGCCCTGCGCTGATTTTCCAGCAAATAAAATAGGAAATCCACTCTGGATTTGCTTCACTTCAGTAAACATCTGTCAGTGATTAAACCATTAGGATTTTAGATAGATAGATAGATAGATAGATAAATAGATAGATAGATACTTTATTCATCCCCATGGGGAAATTCAACATTTTTTCCAATGTCCCATGCACTTATTGTAGCAAAACTAATTACATACAATACTTAACTCAGTAAAAATATGATATGCATCTAAAATCACCCTCTCAAAAAGCATTAATAATAGCTTTTAAAAAGTTCTTAAGTAGTTTACTTAAATACATTGAGTCCTAACCCCGGCACTTTAACATATCTTACTCCTGGCGGTTGAATTGTAAAGCCGAATGGCATTGGGGAGTATTGATCTCTTCATCCTGTCTGAGGAGCATTGCATCGATAGCAACCTGTCGCTGAAACTGCTTCTCTGTCTCTGGATGGTGCTATGTAGAGGATGTTCAGGGTTTTCCATAATTGACCGTAGCCTAACTCAGCGCCCTTCGCTCTGCTACCGATGTTATACTCTCCAGTACTTTGCCCACGACAGAGCCCGACTTCCTTACCAGCTTATTAAGACATGAGGCGTCCCTCTTCTTAATGCTGCCTCCCCAACATGCCACCACAAAGAAGAGGGCGCTCTCCACAACTGACCTATAGAACATCTTCAGCATCTCACTACAAACATTGAATGACACCAACCTTCTAAGGAAGTACAGTTGACTCTGTGCCTTCCTGCACAAGGCATCTGTGTTGGCAGTCCAGTCTAGCTTCTCATCTAACTGTACTCCCAGATACTTGTAGGTCTTAACCTGCTCCACACATTCTCCATTAATGATCACTGGCTCCATATGAGGCCTAGATCTCCTAAAGTTCACCACCATCTCCTTGGTCTTGGTGATATTGAGACGCAGGTAGTTTGAGTTGCACCATATCACAAAGTCCTGTATCAGTTTCCTATACTCCTCCTCCTGTCCATTCCTGACACACCCCACTATGGCCGTGTCATCAGCGAACTTCTGCACATGGCAGGACTCCGAGTTATATTGGAAGTCTGATGTGTACAGGGTGAACAGGACCGGAGAGAGCACGGTCCCCTGCGGCGCTCCTGTGCTGCTGACCACCGTGTCAGACCTACAGTCTCCCAACCGCACATACTGAGGTCTATCTGTCAAGTAGTCCACTATCCAATCCACCATGTGAGAGTCTACTCCCATCTCCGTTAGTTTGTGCCTTAAGATCTTGGGCTGGATGGTGTTAAAGGCACTAGAGAAGTCCAGGAATGTAATCCTCACAGCATGTTACCTTTAGAATTTATTGAAATACTTTCAAGCTTTCCTAAACAATTTTTCAACTCGTTTAAGTTCAATTTTTAGCAGTTGCTGAATTTTGTATATCAATCTGAACATCATCAATATTCAGCGTTTTGGCAACTGATGAACCTTAGGGGCATTTTCAGCTTCCTGACAAAGATTTCTTCCACAAGTTTCATGGTGAACTTGTTTTAGCACCTCTATGTGAAAAGATTTGTAGACAGAGGCCTTACTGGGGCACAGGTCTTTGTCATAAACCAGGTTGGCACTTTGCAATAGGTTAAGTTAAAAGAAATTTTCCTTTAATATGCTCACATGGCTTTTTCCAAATGCCTAGCTTTGGTTATTCCTCCCTTTCCACCAGCTCCACATTTGGCACAATAATCCCTCACTTCACATTTTGATATTCCTTTCAGTCAACACGCTCCTTCCTCTACAGTGAAGTGCCAGTTTTTGTTTCTTTTAGGAATAACAGAGCTTAATAGGCTGTTTAGCCCCTAAAGCTTTTCCACAAGACCCTATGATTTATCTTCATGCTCATGCTTATACTCTTCAATCATTGATTGCCTTGCTTATTCAAAGTAGTTTGGCTTGTATTGGAAACCCCAAATTACTTAGAGTTGGGAATGACTGTTCTAAACTTCCAGGATCCTTACCCAATTTCACTGCAAAAGGACCAATGTTTAATTTTAATATAATGTCCTCTTGTCTTGGAATCTCATACCAGAGAAAATTCTATATCTAATCTTACCCCATAGAATTCCCAAATCACTTTTAAGATGTCAGGGAGACCACTGCTCATTTTTATGGACCTAACTGTTCCAGTCTATTATTGTGGTAACTGGAAATCCCCACTTTTTACACAGCAATACATTTACTCTGCAGTGTAATGTTGGCAGTGAGTGGATTTTCATCAGATAAGACCATAATATGTACAGTAGGAGCAGAATTAACCCATTCAGCGCATGGCTGATTAATTATCCCTCTCAGACCCATTCTCCTGCCTTCTCCCTGCAACTTTTGAATCCCTGACTAATCAAGAACCTACTAACCTCGGCTTTAGATACACTCAATGATTTGGCCGCCACAGCTGTCTGTGGCAATAAAAAAAAAATCCAGATTCACTACCCTCTGACTAAAGAAATTCCTCCTCATCTCTGTTCTTTGTCACATGGTGCAAGCAGAATCATCTGCAGCTTAATGTGAAGAAGACTAAAGAGCTGGTGGTGGACCTGAGGAGGGCTAAGGCACCGGTGACCCCTGTTTCCATCCAAGGGGTCAGTGTGGACATGGTGGAGGATTACAAATACCTGGGGATACAAACTGACAATAAACTGGACTTGTCAAAGAACACTGAGGCTGTCTACAAGAAGGGTCAGAGCCGCCTCTATTTCCTGAGGAGACTGAGGTCCTTTAACATCTGCCGGACAATGCTGAGGATGTTCTATGAGTCTGTGGTGGCCAGTGCTATCATGTTTGCTGTTGTGTACTGGGGCAGTAGGCACCAACAGAATCAACAAACTCATTTGTAAGGCCAGTGGAACTCATTTGTAAGGGGGTGGAACTGGACTCTCTGACAATGGTGTCTGAAAAGAGGATGCTGTCCAAGTTGCATGTCATTTTGGACAATGACTCCCATCCACTCCATAATGTACTGGTTAGGCACAAGAGTACATTCAGCCGGAGACTCATTCCACCGAGATGTAACACTGAGCGACATAGGAAGTCATTCCTACCTGTGGCCATCAAACTTTACAACTCCTCCCTCGGAGTGTCAGACACCCTGAGCCAATAGGCTGGTCCTGGACTTATTTCCACTTGGCATAATTTACTTATTATTATTTAATTATTTATGGTTTTTATATTGCTATATTTCTACACTATTCTTGGTTGGTGTGGCTGTAACAAAACCCAATTTCCCTCGGGATCAATAATATCTGTCTGTCTGTCTATATGGATGTCCCTTTATTCCAAAGCTGTGTTCTCTGGTTCTAGACTCACCCATTACAGGATACATCTTCTCCACATCCACCCTATCTCAGCCTTTCAATATTCAATCAGTTTCAATGAGATTCCCCCTCATTCTTCTAAACTCTAACGAGTGCAGGCCCAGAGCCATTAAACACCCTTCATACATTAACCCTTTCATTCCCAGAATTATTCTCATGAAACTCCTCTGGATCCTTTCCAATGCCAGCACATCTTAGTTAAGGGGCCCAAAACTGCTCACAATACCCCAGATGTGGTCTGACCAATGCTTATAAAGGCTCAGCACTACATTCTTGGCCACATTTACCCTCTGTGACTACCTCCCTATCCATCAATGATTCTCACTTTAATGGTAAGGTTGAGCATCACCTGTGGCCAATTGCCATTCAACAAGATGCATGGGCTCAGTCTGACCACCCGCACAATGGAAGCACTTCATTGGAAAGCTCTGAGAGTAGCAGCAGTTAATTTTGGTGTGACTGAGATCTCAGTCTCTGAGGCTGACGTGAGAGCATCCTTCAAAAGGGTGAACCCTCAGAAGGCATCCAGCCTAGATAGGGTAGCTGGCCAAGTACTGAAGACCTGTGCTAATAAATTGGCTGGATTATTCACCAATATCTTTAACCACTCGCTTCAGTAGTCTGAGTTTCCACCTGCTTCAAAGAAGCTTCAATTATACTGGTACCTAAGAGGAACACAGTAACCTGTGATAAAGTGCTTTGAGAGGTTGGTGATGAAACATATCAACTCCTGCCTGAGCTGCAACTTGGATCTGCTCCAATTTACCTACCAGAGCAACAGGTCCACAGCAGATGCCATTTCATTGGCTCTTCACTCAACCCGGAAACATCTGGACAGCAAAGATGCATACATCAGGATGCTCTTTATTGACTACAGCTCAGCATTCAATACTATCATCCCCTCAAAGCTAGTCAATAAGCTTCAAGACCTTGGCCTCAATACCTTCTTGTGCAATTGGATCCTCGATTTCCTCATTTGCAGTTGGATTGACAACAACATCTTCTCCACAATCTCCATCAGAACCGGGGCATCACATGACTGTGTGTTTAGCCCCCTGCTCTGCTATACTCGTGACTGAGGCTAGGCACAGCCCCAATGTCATTTTTAAGTGTTCTGATGTTCATTCTTGTCGGCCGAATCAAAGGTGGTGATGAATCAGCGTATAGGAGGGAGATTGAAAATCTGGCTGAGTGGTGCCAGAACAACAGCCTCTTATTCAATGTCAGCAAGACCAAGGAGCTGATTATTGATTTCAGGAGGGGAAAACTGGAAGTTCATGAGCCAGTCCTTATTGGGGGATCAGATGTAGAGAGGGTTAGCAAAACTGAATTCTTTGGTGTTATCATTTCAGAGGATCTGTCCTGGGCCAGGCAGATAGGTACAATTATGAAGAAAGCACTGCTGTATCTCTTCTTCTTTGAAAGTTTGCAAAGAATTGGCATGACATCTAAAACTTTGACAACCTTCTGTAGATATGTGGGGAGAGTGTATTGACTGGTTGCATTACAGGCCAGTATGGAAACACCAATGACCTTGAATGAAAAATCCTACAAAAAGTATTGGATACAGCTCTGTCCATCATGGGTAAAGCCCTTCCCACCACTGAGCACATCTATATGGAGCACTGTCACAGAAAGCAGCAACCATCATCAAGGACGCCCACCACTCAGGCCATGCGCTCTTCTCACTGCTGCCATCAGGAAGAAGATACAGGAGCCTCAGGACCCACACCATCAGGTTCAGGAATAGTTATTACCCTTCAAACATTAGGCTCTTGAATCAGTGCGGATAACTTCATGAGCACCAAGGCATGTCCACACACCGGTGGGCCTGTGTGCTACGTGTGCAGGGGCAAGACGTCTTCCCAGTCCCCTGGAGTTCAGCCTGAGTCCAAAAGGAACTCAGTTTCCGTGTGTCGCCAGTGAGGAAGAACTACACGAGGCTTGCAGTTGGAGAGGTTATGAACTGGCTGGGAGAGACTTACACACTCAGCTCTCCTTTTCACAAAACTGCTAGCCAGCGGTGGAAGCTGAAAGTCAGAGCGACAAGCACTACGCACTGCACTACCACACTGGACATATCACAACATCCATTTTGATACATTGCTGAGTATACACCACAAGAAAATGAATCTCAGGGTTGTATATGGTGACAAATATTTACTTTGATAGTAAATGAACTTTGAACTTTCAAATAGCCAGGAGAAAATGGTGGCCGTCAGTAAAGAAGAGATCAGCTGCACTTTAACGCAAAGGTTGCTTTTGAATCTCAGTATACATAGCATCCATTATTAAAAGCATAAACATTTTAGTTATAGGAGAGGGTTGTGGGAACCCTTAAAAAAACACACAAAATGCTGGAGGAATTCAGCAGATCAGGCTACACCTAGAGAGAGAAATGAACAGTACTGATGAAGATGGTCAGCCCAAAATATTGACTGTTTATTTCGCTCCAAAGACGCTGTCTAAAATGCTGAGTTTCTCCAGCATTTTGTGTCTGCTGCTCAGGATTTCCAGCAACTGCAGAATCTCTTGTGTTTCTTCAAGAAGCAGGTTCCTAATAATTATTTGGATTAGTTTAAACAAGGATCTTCAAAACATTGTATAACCATTGTACGTGATGACAGTTTGGTTGTAAAGAATCTAATTGGTCTAGACTAGGCTTTGCTGAGATGTGGTAGCTGAATGTTGGAGATGGCTGCACGGTAACGAGGCACTTAGTGAAACGCTACTACAGCGCCATGAACCTGGGTTCATTTTCATTGTTGTCTGTAAGGAGATTGTGCTTTCTCTCCTTGACCGTGTGGGTTTCCTCTCACATTCAAAGACATGCAGGTTAGTTGATCGCACAGGTGCAATTGGGCAGTTCAAAGGTTTCAAAGGTACTTTTAATGTCAGAGAAATGTACACATTATGCATCCTGAAATTCTTTATCTTGGCCAACATCCATGAAAACAGAGGAGTGCCCCGAAGAATGAGTGACAGTTGAATGTTAGAACCACAAAGTCCCCCCACCAGCTTCCCCCACCCACAGGTAAGCAGCAGCAAGACAACAACCCTCCCACCAGCAAAAAAAACATCGGTGCCCCCAGCCCCCACCGAGCACTCAGGCATGCAGCAAAGCATCAATAAGACACAGGCTTGCAGCACCCCAAAGACTACTCGTTCACCCAGTAATTTGACATACCACAGGCTCTCCCTCTCTCTAATAAGAGAAAAAGAGGTGTTCTTGTTTCACAGCGAGAGGGCAGACATAACAACAACTGACAGACTTACGATGTTAGAAGTCTGTTGTGTTGCTTCTTATGAGCTCTGTGCCCAAAGAACTCAGGTCCCTGGGCCCACAGCCAGCAGCCAGCTCACTGCTTTCGATCTTCCGTCTCCCATGACACATCAGCTAACACTCATTAGGCCTGAAGGGTCTGTTCCTTTGCTTAATGCTAAGTAAATAAGTAAAATAAAATGCAGCTGAGAAAGATGCAGGTGACACTGTGGAATGATGTTCTTTTTCCCAGCTGCTGACTGCTGTGGTCAGGTGTCAGAAGATCCCTGGAGTCCAATGACCACGATGTCATTGAACTTACCTGAGCGGCCAATCACGTGGAAAGGTTCTCATGAATAACTGGCTTGAACGGTAATGGCCAGGTGATAATTTAAACATTTTTTCAGAGACTGAAACAGGATTAGAGCATAAGAGGCTGAAATAAATAGTATTAAAATACAATTACAATGCATTGTATTATGAAGTACCGGTGTGGGGAAGTTACAATCTGCATGTCATTATATTGACATTCTGCATAGCAAATAATTGTCTTTCAAGGTAATTTGCTTTGTGCTTACTTCAAAAGTATCTGCTTTTTTGTCATTTCTATTAATTACAATGCAGATCAACCTAAAACAGAGCAGCTCATGTTGGAACAGAGAATCACTACCAGCAACTTTTGATTTCTCCTTCAAGCTGTAAATGTGGAAATCCTGAAGCTGTCAGTTTCACTATGTGATGGTGGCTAATGCCTATAGTTCCACTGTCCTTGCAGCCACCAAAACAAAAACAGAGCTCATTCTTTCCTTTATTTGCATCCTGGTGTTTCTCTACATGAATTACGTGCTTCCTTGTAGCCTTTAATGTATGTAACACTGGAATAATGGGCAATTGTCCACAGTCAGCAGGTGTCCCATTAGTGGGAAAAGACTCAACGAAAGGCAGAATAAAACTGGCAGATATTAAACTTTGACATCAGCTAAATGAATTGAGTGCATCAATTTGCGGTGAATATAAAAATGAATATCACTTATGAATGCAGTGATATATACTGAGTTGTTCCCAGTTGCCATCTTTGGTCTCATTAGAATCAAACCACACATGATTAAAATGTAACATGGAAGCAAAGAGGTATCACAGATGTTAGACAGCAGTTTCTTCATCTAAATTACCGTACTCTGTAGCCTGTCAATGGCCTAGTGTCTGATTAAAAAAGCTACTTTGTAGCTGGTGTGTCCCAAATCCTCAGTTTTTGTTTTCGTTGACCTGAATTTAATGGGATTGAATTTAAAGCTATCTCTCTCAAGCCCCCCCACGAACATGATAAAAACATCGGGTATTTAAGCCAGCATTCCCTCATGCAATAGTCTCCCCACATTTTACACAAGTGAATCTTGTGTCGTCTGTAAGAGAAAAATGGCTGCTCTGTTGTTCTGTGTTCCAATGGAAGGCTTCTACTCTTTAGGTCTCTGTAGCCCTAAATCATTAATGTCAGAGCACTTTAGTTTTCTTTAAGCCACTTTGGAAGTAATTGTATCAACACACGGCACTCCATATGAGCGCTGATTGCAAGTAGATTGTTTTAATAGAAATTAATCAAGTAAGCCACAAGTAGAGTAACACAAGATTGCAGCAAGTGGCTGATATTTAATAGTACACTCTGCTCCTGTCAGTGGTGAATGTAACTCTTTTTTGATTCAGTTTTACCTAGATGGCTCCATATCTAAAGCATAGTCCCTTCCCCTCTCCCTCTTTCCCCTCCCTCTTTTTGTCTGTCACACTCTCTCTCTATCTTTGTCTCTCAGACTCTCACACTTTCTCACTTCCCCTCTATCCCACACTTATTCGATCCATTTCTTAATCTCTTTGTTCTCAACTCTGTCCCTATGCCCCTCTGCCCCTCTGCTCCCCTCTCCCTTTCTGTTCCTGACAAAAACTTTTACTGTAGCATGGTAAGGAAGGTGCAACTGATGGCCAGAGGTTCTATAATCTGACTTAACCAAACACTGTGCAACTGCCGTGGATCTTCACTGTGCATCTTCTCCATGGATTGTCACCGTGTCATGGTGGAGAAGCTTGTGTGGCATGAGAGCGATGCCGTCTGGAGCTATGCTCCTGGTAGGGTCACCCATGGTGGTAAGGTCGAGGGTGAGGTCCCTGACAAAGAATAATCCAACCAAGACCTCGATGGTGGAACAGGCGGATGAAGTTACTTTGAACTCAAAGGCTGTGAAGGCGGATGAAGGCTCCAACAAATCCATCGGCTCCAATCGTCGTGGTTTCCATGCCATTGGAATCGGTTGGTTGATTTGTGAAGTATCGTGTGCTTCCTGGAGTGCAACATTAAATACACGTTAAACAAATACATGCACAGGCGTCTTTGCTCTATGGAAACGGAACGAAGACCACCATCCTTGACCTCGAGGGATAGCCACGACGATGACGACGAGTTAAGTTCCCTGTTTTACTACGTTGTTCAGTGGTATCCCTAATCCAGGACTGGGAGATGAATTTAGAGCAGAATTATATCTAAACCCTGATCCTATGTAGGTTTCCTATACTTTTCAAAAGAAAGTAAAAATGCCAGTTTTGAAAACCTAGAAATTGATTTCCTAATTTCACTATAAGGTGCAATAAAATTATTCACATGTCTATTTTTGGTGGCAGCCTCTGGTTTGGAATGTGCCTGAGCCAAGTGACCACAATGAAGACAATCACCTGTTAAAGATTTCAGTCCCAGTTCCGAGCAGAGGGTCACACAGTACTGGGCATTAAGCTCATGCTTGGTGTAGAATGAAGCTGTATACACTGAATGTCTTTTTGGACAGTTTGGCATCACATTTGCAGACATTATTATCCATAAATCAAAACCAGGATAGAAATACTATTCAACAAATAACTTTCAGTAGAGTCATCGACTTTGAGATCCTTGATATTTAATACTGCGCATGGTAAGAAGATGAGTGTCAGTACCCCATTTGCATTTCATTTGAAGACTGACAATAATAAAGATGGTGTTAAACTGAAATTACAAGAGATTCTGCAGACGCTGTAAATCCGGAGCAAACACACACAGAAAGCTGGGGGATCTTAGCAAGTCAGGCAGCATCTATGGAGGGAAATAAACAGTTGACATTTTGGGCCAAGACCCTTTATCAGGACTGGAAAAGAATGGGGGCAGAAACCACAATAAGAAGGTGGGATAAGGGGAAGGAACACAAGCTAGCAGGTGATAGGTGAGACCAGGTGAGGAGCGGGAGATGAAATAAGAAGCTCGGAGGTACTGCCCCTCCATTTCTCTTTTTTCTTTTACCCCATTCTGGTTATCCTCTTGCCTTTTCTCCTCTCCTCACATACCTATCATTTCTCTCTGGTTTCCTTCCTCCTTCCTTGTCCTCAATGGTTCACCATCCTCTCCTATTGGACTCCTTCTTAAACCCTTTTCTTCTTTCAGTGATCACCTCCTAGCGTGTTCAGCCCACCTCACCTATCACCTGCCGGCTTGTACTCCTCCTCCTCTCTCGTCTTCATATTCTGAAATCTGCCCGTTTCATTTCTAGTCCTGATGAAAGGTCTTGAACCAAAACGTCAACTGTTTATTCCCCTCCATAGATGCTGCCTGACTTGCTGAGATCCCCCAGATTTCTATGTGTGTTTGCTCCGGGTTTACAGCATCTACAGAATCACATTATACGGTGAGTTTGTTTTGCAATGAGTTGACTCAGGAATAAAACAAACTCCCTAAGTTGGGGTGGAAAACTTCACCAAACTGCTTTGGATCCAATAGGTAAGCGACAAACCTCCCAACCAATTTGGCCAGATAAATGGGTCAGCACAGCGGCACATCTAGTAGAGCCACTGCCTCACAATTCCAGAGATGTGAGTTCACTCTGATCTCTGGTTCAGTCTGTGTGGAGTTTGCACATTCTCCCTCCCTATAGTTGCACCGGTCTCTTTTGGGTGCTTCAGATCCCTCACACATACTAAAGACATACAGAATGGTTGCTTCAACGAGCCACCGTAAATTAGCGCAGAGGTGTGTTCTGGAATCTTGGGGAGTTTATGAGAAGAAATGTTAAAATGGGATAACTGTAAGCTTCATGTACATGAAGTAGTTAATAGTAGACATTAATCATTGTCAGGCTTTAGCTAGGAGAATTAAGAAAATCAAGAAGTAATTTAAGCTCTTCAAAGCAAGTTTCAGTCGGCCAAAGGACCTGTTTCCGTGCTGTATCTCTCCACAGAATGATGCTTAATACGTCAAATGACAGATCTGTTTGTCATTTATAAATGGAGCATTTTATCTGCTCAACCTAATAGTTTTATAGCCTATTCTGATAACACATGGGGTCGCAAACACTAGTAGCCTTTGGTTAAGCAGCCTCCTGAAACCTTGTCCAGTCCACAACATGATTAGTAACAATGAAGCCTTGTCAGATAGCAGTCATATAGAATGATAATGCAGCTAAAACCTGACACCGTTTTTGAGATTATGCTGATTGTGCCACTTAAAACAGCATCAATGCTATTTTATATTACCTTGAGGAATGTCAGGCATGAACCCAGTTGAGATTTGTGACTAATCTAAATTCAGATTAACCAAATTTACAAAGCATGCTTACAAGTTGTTCAATGGTCACTTTGCTGCAAACCTTAAAAGACATACGTATATGATCTGAATTCCAACCACATTTAATGGGCCAAATTTGTTACTGTAACAATGAGCCCAAAAGCCCAAAACGATTCGGTTCTGATTCAACAGAAAGTGTGGAATGGCAGCTTAGATTTCTTGAAGATATGCCACAGAATAATACCCTGCATGTAGGGGAGCACCCATTCTCTTTGCAGTTGAATGTCAACTTAATTGATAGATGTGAATTATGTTCAAAGGAAATGCACTAACAGAACTGCCCTTACATGGCAGTACAAGTCAGAATCAGCCAAAAGAAAATGCTCCAGAGGTTGGAGACTGAAATAAAAACAGAAAACACTGTAAATCATCAAAGGCTATTGACCAGAAACTTTAACTTCAATTATCCCCCGCGTTTGCTATCTGATCTGCAGAGAGTTTCCAACATTTTGTCTTTTCTTATTTAAAAACTTAGAGCTTATGAGGACTAGTAAAATTAGGTCCTGATCTAGAAAGCAATCGCATTCACCCCATGAAGCCATTTTCAAGTCTTCCACTGTGGATTTGGTTTGGCCAGTGTATGCTGTATGTAATTAAAGTCTCTCATTGTTGTATTGTAGGCACAAGAGATTCTGCAGATGCTGGAAATTCGGTGCAGCACACACAAAATGTTAGAGGAACTCAGCAGATCAGGCAGCATCCATGGAAAAAATCAAACAGTTGTGACCCTTCATCAGGGCTATTGTATTAGTGCATTCCCATTATCATTATTGCATTGTCTTTGCTACATGGACTTCTAATTTCTTGATTTATACAATAGCTCACATTTCAATGTTCTTACTCTGACTCTTTCTCAGCTCCACCCAACTGAATCTACCTAATTTTCTGGAGCTATATTTCATTGTTTTCCTGCTTTTATGCAATTCACTAATGCAGCTATCTCACAACCTTTTCTATTTTGCATATCACTTTTAAAAGTTACATAATCTAGAATATGTAGTTCCCAGACATGCACCTTGCAACCAATTCGATAATAGCTATTAGATCTTAAATAATTATTTCTATATGAGTTGTTAACTTACCTACATTTTGAATTCTTTGTAATGAAAATCTCGTGTCCTTAGGTAAAAAGTCTTCAATTCTGTTAACTATGATTTATTATGCCTTTTGATGCTGTACGCTGTGACTTTGCTCTTTCTTCAAAAATATTTAAGCTTCCCCTCACTTCCATTGACCAAATCCAAAGCTCTGTGCTCAAACAAAATCAGAAGCTGCGGAGAGAACAGCTCAATGTTCCAGTAGACTGTATGGCTCTAGCTGGAGGAAGTGGTGCCAAGGAACTCCAAACACTTATCCCTTGGCACTGGCTCCACCTCCCTCCACCCCAGCCACCATCCTCACAGCCCCTTCATTATCACATGAGCAGATGTGTGCCAAATCTTCCTATTTCATCAGGAAGTGCTGCATGTTTTTCACACTTCTATTAATGCTGCTGTGGTGACTTGCCTCAAAGACTGAAATCACAGGGTCATCGTGAGCTGTGGGAGTTCTTGAAGGTTCCTCCATGCTTTGACAGTCAAAGTGAACATAGAAGGTACTGAGCCCATCTGGGAGCGAAGCCCTATTGTTGCCCATGTCACTAAAGAACATAATTAGAACAGGTGAAACAGGGAGCATTCCGCTTGGGTGGAGGAGTTTTGAAAGCATGAAGGGCCTGCGTAGACTGATTACGTAGAAAGAAACCTTTTCCTTTGTTATATCAGTCAAGAAATAGTAGGGGGGGTATGGGAGGGTTGGGGTGGGTCATAGCTAGACTGACAAAAGAACCAAAGATGAGAAGCACAAGGGAGCGGTATTTTGTGGAGCAGGTGCTTGTGGTGCGATAGCTTGAGAGGACCAAAGAGGTTGTGTAGCAAATTCATTTGTGATGTTTAGGAAGCAAACGAACAAGTACTTAGAAGGAAGGGATTTTGCAGAACTCTGGGAAGAGGTCTCGGAAGTAGGACTAGCTAGATTGGCTTTGCTTACACTGGCACAATCTCAATGGCACAATTCAGCCAGTGACAGTACTAACTGCCTTCTATGCAGTAACCTTTCCAAGATTCTGCATCCTGAAGCTGCCAGTTAGCACTGGTAGATACAAAAATCGTGCCTTTCTGAATTAGCATCTGGCCCAAGTGGAAAGTGAAAGTAGAAACTAAAATAAACTGAATACACTCAATCTAGTCCTTCGTATATTTCAAACAATACTTTTATATAGTCCTGTGATCTACAGTGTTCAAATGGAGTGGGGATAACCCCATTTTTAAGTCTTTCTTCACATTTGAGTGTGAAGTATGAGGTGGTACACTTTGGAAGGACAAACTCCAAGGCAGAGTGCAAAGTAAATGGCAGGATACTTGGGAGTGTGGAGGAGCAGAGGGATCTGGGGGTACATGTCCACAGATCCCTGAAAGTTGCCTCACAGGTAGATAGGGTAGTTAAGAAAGTTTATGGAGTGTTAGCTTTCATAAGTCGAGGGACAGAGTTTAAGAGTTGTGATGTAATGATGCAGCTCTATACAACTCTGGTTAGGCCACACTTGGTGTACTGTGTCCAGTTCTGGTCGCCTCAGTATAGGAAGGATGTGGAAGCATTGGAAAGGGTACAGAGGAGATTTACCAGGATGCTGCCTGGTTTAGAAACTATACATTACGATCAGAGATTAAGGGAGCTAGGGCTTTACTCTCTGGAGAGACAGAGGATGAAAGGAGACATAATAGAGGTATACGTTATTAAGAGGAATAGATAGAGTGGACAGCCAGCACCTCTTCCTCAGGGCACCATTGCTCAGTACAAGAGGACATGGCTTTAAGGTAAGGGGTGGAAAGTTCAAGGGGAATATTAGAGGAAGGTTTTTTTCTCAGAGAGTGGTTGGTGCGTGGAATGCACTGCCTGAGTCAGTGGTGGAGGCAGATACACTAATGTAATTTAAGAGACTACTAGGCAGGTATATGGAGGAATTTAAGGTGGGGGGTTATATGGGAGGCAGGGTTTGAGGGTCGGCACATCATTGTGGGCCGAAGGGCCTGTACTGTGCTGTATTGTTCTATGTTCTATGTTCTATTTGCAAGTAATGTGTTTTAATAGGACTGTGGCCAAACTAAATTATATTTATTCAAATAAAATCTTTGCTTTCACTTCCCACCAAAGCTAAGCATTTTTATCCTTCTAGAGCAGGGGTTCTCAATTTGTGATCCTCAGACCTGGTGGGTAATGGTAGGGATTTATATCATAAAAGAGGTTCAGCAACCATGTTCTAGAGTTTAAAGCTAACTAATCTTCATGATACTTTAATACTAGCCTTAAAAACAGTTCTAAGAATTATATCAAAGAACCTAAACTCTAAGAAGAGAGATGTGCTCTATGGCTTTTTTAAGTATGGATTATTATGGAAAACCTTTAGCCTGCATTAAATTTGCCTTACTGTTCCCAGCTGACACAGTTCCATTCAGCACAATTCAAAGGAACTGTGTGAGAATAAGGCAGATTGTTAACATGAGAGCCACTGAGTTGGTTGCACTGGGTTTCTCAAGATTTCAGTCATCTATCCTCACACTAATATCAGTTTCTAATCATTAATTAAATGCTGCCTGTACTGCACTTTTTCTCATCCTTATCTGACTTACAGTGTGCCAAAATATGCACACATTCAAACAGCTGAAAATTATGCTGGATAAGGGACATTTTCTCACATTTGCTTAGCAAAAAATGTAGTGTATTTCAACTCAGTCGTTCTGCCACTGCTTTCTCGTCACAAGGACATTGTAAAAATAAACCTTAAGTACTTGTACATCTAGTTATGCACTTGGCTGAAAAAGTAATGATTGAAAATTATTTGCACTGTTTTGTCAATTTTAGCCGTCATTACAAAACCATGATAAATAGTTGAATCTGTATATATAAATAATGAAATTTAGCTTTTTGAGTTATCACTGAAGAAAAAAAAAGTGCTCATTTTCAAACATGATCATTCCTTTACTTTTCTTCCCTTTGATTGAGGAGGGTGTGGATAAACTTTGCTTGGTGTATCCCCAGCATTTGGTTTCTCCCAGTTGTACCAGAAAGTCAAGTATGAGCGGCTGGTGATATGCTGCTCAGGCAACAGATTGATCTTGATCATGACCTTCCACAAATGGTCATTTCTCAGTCCAGATAACACAATTAGACAAATGATTTAAAGGACCATCACAGGTAAGCCCCTGGTCTCTTGTGCACTTCACAGCAAAGATTCCAAACTGTAGTTGCATCCATCTTCAACTACCACCAAATACTTGTACATTCTCACCCAATCCTCTTGCTCAATGGAACAGTGTTAGATCCAGTTCAATTGACCTGGCAAACCCCTTTTCTATAATCATTCTTGGATCACTTAAAAAAAGAAAACTGTTACTTAGCATCATTGGATAGCACTCAATGCTGCTGTGTGGTGCTTAATAAAAGTTCGACTGTAAACTGTATGCCATTTCAGGGGCAATGTGTTCTCTTTTGCAAACTGTGGATGGGATTGGCACCAGCAGTCCTATGGCAGCTCCACCGTATGTAGGCCTTGACTCTCAACTAGAGCCTAACAGCAAAGTACCTTTGCTCCAGTAAATCCTCCAAAGAGTTTCATTTTCAAAAAGTGTCTCATTTTTATTATTTACAAAACTGAGTGGAGACTCACTACACATGCACACTCCACTCGCTGTGGATTTATTAAAAATAAATCTAGCACCTCTTTTGGAATGATTTCAAACTATAAAAAAAGTGGATTTAGTTACTGCTCTCCATTAGCCACAAGCGCACAAAAAGGCAATATGATTTTATTACCTCACACTTAATCTTCTTATTGAACATTTTCTGCCTAAGATTTAAGATTTGGCTTTTAACAGCACTGTGTATACAAGGGGTGAAATCCAGCCTCTGTCATTTAAAATGTATTCTGGTTTACTCTAGATCTGGTAATTAATTATTATCTTTCAGATACAGTAGATCTCCACTGGAAAAGCTAAGTCATTTAATTGTAGTATCTCATGGACTTGCTGTTCTTTCTTGAAGTGAAGTTATTTAAATCTGATTCATCTCGTTTGCCTTCCAGAAAGTATTACTCAATTGGAAAGCTGTCTGAATCTTGCTGTGTGGTTATTAAGTTGGTTAACTTCCATGGTTTATGGGGGAAGGATCAGAGCTACCACATCAGACTGTGTAGTTTAACACAACCATGTTTGTTATCTTCTATTTACTCAAGAAGATAATTGAGCTTAATAAGCACTGAAAAAATCATGTTCCATCAGTCCTGTAGTTCACTTATCTTTAATCTTTAATGAATCGGTTTGCCATTTAAAGCCTAGGTTGCAGTCCAGCACAGTTATTCTGCTGCCTCTCAAAATCAAAGAAGAACACAAAAACAGACAACACAAAGCAAAGAATCTACCACAGAGTACAGAAAGTCCAGCACTTAATTTCTATCCATTACGTGCTTAGATAACTGAATTGGAAATGAGATCTTAAACTCTACGAGATGGAATGGTTGAAAAAGCTAAACCAAAATAAATTCTCAAATATCGAAGGAATCTCTGAAAGGAGGGCAGTCAAGCTGCCCCTGAGAATCACTTCATCTTACTTTGAGTCCAGCAGAGCGAGAGAGATGACCCAGTGGAATGGCTGAGTCATTTCCCATTTCCTTCACTCTTCCTATGAGGAAATACCTTCATTCTGTTTGATGCATTGACCGGGTGACATCACTGAGTCTGTTCCACTCCCATGTGCGACACGCATTGTAAAATTTACCACCATCACAAGAAAATGAGCCCATTAGCCGGTCACACCAAACTTTCTAAAGGGGACTGTTATAGCTTCAATTTACGTAGCAATATTCACTCAGAGTCTGATCACACTTTTGGCCTGAAGTAGTACTAAGTGGACTGGTGTAAGTGATTGAGCAAAAAGAAATGAATGAAAGGTGAAAATAAAGTATCTTCTAGCATTTCATCAAGTGTAAACAATATAGTCGGAGATTACTATGTATGAGAATATGGTGAGTAAGCTGCAATTTTCATTCTATTGCTTTAAGCCACACTTCCAGTGTTAATTTTCCGACGTGACAGAGCATTAAGTGATTTATAACCTTTTAGCATTAATAGTCAGATAAGGGTCACTCTGCATGCAAGGAGACCATTATAGTGGTGCAGGAAGAGCAGTCTGAAGTATCTCTGAAGCCCGCTTTGTTTTTTTTTTGTATTCACAGGCTGTCTCTGCAGACTGAAGGAAATCCAGAGCAGCAATATCCCATCTCAGCTCCGTCAGGACGGATTTCCATTTATTGCAAACTGTCACTGTAACAAAACAGGAAATGTCCCATCTGGCTCAGTGGGGAAGTTGTTAACCAGAACCACTTGCCCAGAGAAAACAGGTGAGGAGGTAGTGGCTGAATCCTGAAAAGAACAGGCCAGATTCTGTTTTGCTGAAAGAGACCGGCCGCTGCTCCAACTGAGTTCAATGGGGGGAGGTCTGAAAACCCTTCCCTAAACAATTATAATATGCTACTAAGACCGCACACATCACATTTTGGCACCAATGCAGATATAACATCCATGAGCCACACTGCCCAGCACTGAGTCAACTCAGTAGCTGAAAATGGGTGTAACGGTGGGGTTGATGCAAGAGTACAAGGTGTACTTCCTTCCCAGCTCGTCGGCCCCTCAAAACTCAAATCCAGACTGTAGTCAAATCCCTACAGACTTCAACCTCCACATCTAGGACATCTAGACTCCTCCTCGTGACCTTCAGGCTCCATTCCCACCCTATTTTCAGGTCTACCTCCATTCAAAATTCCACGTTTTCTTTTAAAGATCTCCCATTCAATAATATGGAACCGTGTCCCACTTCCTCATAAATTAAAGTGGATAATATTGGAAATTCTTAGCAGGTCAATGGAGAGAGAAACAGATCAATAATCTTTTATCAGAGCTAGAAAAAGTTCTTTTGACAGCTTTCTTATGATCTACTCTGCACTCTCCTCCTCTCCCCTACATGACCTCTGACTGATCCTTACTGAGATCTTGAACAATAGGCAGTCCTGTAAAATATCAGCCAGTTTCTCAAAGAGAAAGCAAAAAACTCACACAAGGTTCTGCTATTCTGTTGCCTCTGACTTGCACATATTCTTCTGTTCATTTCCTTGCCCCACCCTCCACGCCTTCCATAAATACTTTTTTTGGGGACCACTTTGTTCAGTGCCTTCGCTCAGTTAGATGAAGGGACTGCTTTGTTGAGCACCTTCTTTTCATCTGAAGCAAGCAGGATTTTCCAGTGGTCAACAAATTTCACTCCACTGCCCATTCCCATCCGACATGTCAGTCCATGGCCTCCTCGACTGCCTCAATGCAGACACTCTCATGTTAGAGAAGCATGACCTCATATTCTGTCTGGGTAGCCTCCAACCTGATATATCAACATTGATTTCTCTAATTTCTGGTAATTTCTCTCCCCCCCCCTCTCTCTTGTTCCATTCCCCATTCTGTCTCTCTTCTCTTTGATGCCCCTCCTCCTCCCTTTCTCCCCATGGTCCACTCTTCTCTCCTATCAGTTTCCTTCTTCATCAGCCCTTGACCTTTTCCACCTATCTCCTCCCATTTTCTGACTTCATCCCCCCCCCCCTCCTCACCCACTACCTTCCCCCACCCACTTGGCTTCACGTATTGTACTCCATCCCCTTCCCCATCTTCTTATTCTAGCTTTTTCTCTTTCCTTTCCAGCTCTGATGAAGGCTCTTGGTTTAAAACGTTGGCATTTTATTCCTCTCCATAGATGCTGCCTGACCTGCTCAATTCTTCCAGCATTTTCATGTGTTGTTCCATAAATATAGATTCCTTTGTATACCTCATTCGTAGCATGAATGAATAGTGTTAGGGGGGAAAGACAAAGGGTCGCATTAGCTCCATCCCTTTCACCACTGAGGTACTGGCAGGACAAGATCTAACTCTGGTTTCACAACCTGTCAAGTTTTATTCACCCATTAAAGAGGGAGGGGAGTTCTCATGTGAAATTTCCCAAGCTCTTTCAGAATTTGACAGGCTGCACACAGAGTGGATGTTTCCCCTGGCTGAAATGTCAGGAACCCTGGAGACACAACTTAAGAATAAGAGGAATGAGGATAAGTTTCTTCACAAAGAGATTGATGAATTTTCCACCTGGGGTGGGGGGAGGTGTTGAGGATGCTCAGATATTGAGCTCTTGAAGAATGGCAGAGGAATCTGGAAGAGCTAAATGGTTTTCTCTTGCTCATAGTTCTTATATTGTTTTGTTTTTGTTAAAATCACCATTTTATCAGCACCTCTGGTCTAATTGCAATGGTGACTTTAAGACCTCACAGTGTGTGACTGTGAGGATTGATTATCTCATTTGGAAGTTTCCTAAAGTCTTCAACATCGCAGCTATCTTTCTGAAACAAGGAAACTGGCTTGATATTCAGATTTGATGTGACTTTTATCACATCATTCACACTAAAACTTGATTGCAAAGTTAATTGCATGAATGGAAAAAGTATGTTTTAGTGATTTTACACCAAAAATTTATTTGCTAATTATTATGAGAGAGGATTACACATTTGCTTTGCTTTCAAAGCTAACAAGCTCTTTATTTTAATCCTTTAAGATACCTTGCTTGTTAATATTGAATATCAGCTACTTTCAGCTTTTCTAAGCATCTTAAGTTCTATGAAATGATCATCTTTACATGAGAAGAATGTGAAATCTCACGGGAGAGAGTGTTTGCAGCGACCACAGGTTGCCCAGTAGTTGTGGACCTGGCAGCAATTCCATTCATAGAGAGGAATTGGATAATCCTGAAGTAGAAGATCCCCCCCCCCCCCCCCACCAGGCCTTTGCTTTCACAAGTGAGTTTAACTTAGTTTTACCTGCCGAGGTTTGACGTAGAATCTATGTATGCTAATAACTAAGGGCTCTAGGCAAAAAAATTCCAATATGATATCTAACTGGGTATTTTCAAGGCAGAAATTCAAGATGGTATAAGCCAGCAATAAAATACATGCAGTTCCAGCTACTCCGTTCTTAATGGAAAGGAACAAAGCAGTCAATGCCATTACACGTATATAACAGGACATTTATAAAACAGCATATACGCGATTCCCACAATGACGCACACAAACTGACAGAGTTTCTCTCACCGATGATAGACTACTGTCCATTTCTGCAGGGTGGTTTTACCTCATCTACAGATTAACAGCAAGTCAATTTTGTGTGACCACTAGTAAGTTTGACAGAGTATTTATTTAAGGATTTGCATCTCATTAATCATAGTTCTGTGTTGGTTTCTGCATTAAGAGATGGCTACTTCCTACAGTTGTATAGGCTACATATAGAGCAGTCAATACATCATACTTCCTACTTTTGCTCAAAGGAATTAGCCCAGCAAAAGTATCAGCTAGCATCTAACACATTAGGAGGACTGTCATTGTTTTAGATACTTTATTCACATTGAAATAGGAAAGGCTAATGATATATTGATGGCTTGAGATGAAGATTAGTCTTGCATGCACCTTACACCAGCATTGGACCTACTGAGGAAATAGTCTGCATTAGTTCTGTTTGACTTATGTAATAACTAGAATGGTTAGCGCCAAGCTGCTTTTCACAGGCTTATCTTTTTTTAATTGCTTGGATACTGAGTTCAAATGAAAGTTCCAAAATAAAAATCAGGACTTACATTTGCAAATGACAAGGTTCAAAATATTATTTGTCTTGCGGAGGATTTTTTTTCAAAGTTAACCCACCATTTACAGGCTTAGGTAGGATGAAAATCAAAAGAGGACTGCAGTCTCTGGCTAGCTGAAATAAATGCAGGAGATGCAGTAAACACTCAGCAGGCCAGAGAGCATCACTGGAGAGGTGAATACTTAATGCTTCATCAGAATTGGAAAAAGGAGAAAACAATTTCATTTTCAGCTGCAGTGAAGCTGGGGCAGGGTTCTTTCCATACTTTCAGATTTTTACCAGTGCAATGGGGACATTGGTTGATGTTCCCCAGATTCAAGGAGGTCTCCCACATTGATCAGTTGCTGAAGGATTTTCCTGAAAGCTTTTCTCTGATGATTACACTTTTTGACTTGCCCAGTTTGTGCCTAATCTGGTGGTTGGAGAGATTGGT
Organism: Hemitrygon akajei; assembly: GCF_048418815.1. Classification (NCBI taxonomy): domain Eukaryota; kingdom Metazoa; phylum Chordata; class Chondrichthyes; order Myliobatiformes; family Dasyatidae; genus Hemitrygon; species Hemitrygon akajei. The sequence goes on along the minus strand of NC_133135.1, from coordinate 70,567,556 downwards.
AAGTCATAATGCATAATGGCAAAATGCTTTCAGACCTGACAGACCAGCTAAAGTCTTCCTACCTATCATCTTTGGAGGCGCAGACTGGTATTAATTTCAGCAAAAAAAAAATCAGTTGCTGAGAAGAGTGGACATTGGATAATTCTAGGTTTCATTCAAGCTCTACTTAAAACTGGATACAAAAGTACTAATGTACTCATGTACCATTGTTACTCACATCTGCAGATACTGAGTGGGAATTGTTGGCTCCACTAGTCTACAGTCATGGTATTTAATGGGGCAGACATGAGAGCTGTTGACAGAGTGCTTGTAAAATACAACAACCCATTATTTCACCAACAATATATTTGATTTATTTGTGATATGCACACAAATTCTACCTCTTTCTAGTTTCAAATACTTTTGCCAAGCAATTCATCCACTGTCAGCTTCACTAAGTACACTCTGCGATTGCAATGGCACATTGAATAGGGCTCTCCTCAACTTCATTCCTTTGAAGTTTGTGGATTACAGTTTGGAGGCAGAGTACAATGCACTATGCCCACCGTGCAGCTTGTTCAGTATTACTAATCTGGGATGGACGTCCAGCTGTTTCTTGCCCACAGAGAGCATTCTTGCTATATTCATTTAAATTTCAGAATATAATATTTCTACTTCATCAATCATTTCACCCACTTAAGTCAGTTCTTTTTGCCAGAGATGGATAGTCACATGTTGAGGTCCCATGTCTAGAGTTGTGCTGCTGCTGTCCATGATTTATTCATAAAGGTAGCTAAAACCCAGAGAGGTCTTGAGCAACTTCCAAAGCCTAGTCACCCCAGTCAGTCTGTTCTCTCCCTGTGCCTACTACCAAACTTTGAGAATTATGTATTCAGATTTGTTAATGGTTGTATGTGCTTCCAACATGGACATAATTTACCGACTTAGTTGTCATATCATTTGTCAGGTCAAAGGATGTTACTTTTTCTGGTTTGAGGTGTGTTCCAATTGTAAAAGAACTCCAGAAATACTTATGACTTGAAATTTCAAACAACTGTTAAACCTAGATCATGTCTGCTTTCTCGACAGTTCACAGAAGGGCTTATAACATTGATTTGAAGAAGACTGGTCAATATTACACTGCCAGGTGCGGCATTTTGCACCCATAACTTGGCTATTATGCCTTCAATGTTACCACAGTAATCTTGCAGCATTACAATATTGCAATATCTTCTCTTCTCCCATAAAGCAGAAGATGAAAAGCCTGAAACCATACCACCATAAGATCATAATACATAGGAGCAGAACTTGGCTATTCAGCCCATTGAGTCTACTCTGCCAATCAATCATGGCTGATTATTTCCCTCTTAACTCCATTCTCTGGCTTCCTCCCCATAACCTTTCATGCCCATACTCATCAAGAACATATCAACCTCTGCCTAAAATGCACCCTGTTGCAACAGAATCCATAGATTCACTATCCTTTGCTAAAGAAATCCCTTCTCATTTCTGTTCTAAATGGACATCCCTCTATTTTGAGGCTGTGCCCTTTTGTCATGGACTCCCCCAACAAAGGCAACATCCTCTTCGCAGCTAGACCTTTCAACATTCAACCCTAACCCCCTTCATTCTTCTAAATTCCAGTGAGTACAAGCCCAGAACCTTCAATTTCATATGATAACCCTTTCCTTCCTGGAAATCATTCTCGTGAACTCTCACTCTGAATACTCTCAAATGACAGCATGTCCTTTCTTAAATAAGGGGCCAAAAACTGATCACAATACTCCAAGTGAGGTCTCTCCACTGCTTGATACAGTCTCAACATTACATCCTTGCTTGATATTCTCATCTTCTTGAAATGAATGCAAACATCGCATTCGCCTTCCTCACCACCAATTCAACCTTCAAGTTTACCTTAGGGGAGTCCTGCACGAGGATTCCCAAATCCCTTTGCTCCTCGGATTTTTAAAATTTTCTCCCCAGTTAGAAAATAGTCCGTGCTTTTATTCCTTCTAACAAAGTGCATGATCATACACTTCCTAACATTGTATTCCATCAGCCACCTCTTTGCCCATTCTCCTAATCTGTCTAAGCCTCTCTGCTTCCCCAGCACTACCTATCTTCATATTGTTGGCCAGAAGAAACTGCAGTCTGATCAAGGACAGGGGAAGCAGACAAGCCAGCTGTCTTTGTTTCCTCCATTTTGTGGACTCTAAACTGATTCTTGCGCTTGGATAATCTAATTAGAGCAACTGAATGTGGACACAGGAAGCTTCAGGTAATGACCTGCTAAACCTGAGACAATTTTCAAACAAGTAGCCATTTGGTATGTAAAAGGTGTGGACTCTGAACTGATTCTTAACTCTGGGACAATCTAATGAAAGCATTAAACCTGATGAGACCAGTCTCAGAGGAGTAGCTACTTGTTAGGTAAAATGGCAGACCTGCCAAAGAAGCAACCTGTAATCTCATTAGACTCTGTCTGGGTTGTCTCATTTAACTGGTTTAGACCAGTCAGAATGTAAAGACACAAATACACAAGGCTGGGGTGGGCAGAGCAATGAAACAATGTTGGCTGTAGCCCTGTACAATGACCAGTAAGAAGGTGATCCAGGTAGGTCAGGTAACCTTGAGCCAATGGGATGGAGATCCAATGGTTCAATTGATGAGGAACAGTACAAGGCTCAGGAGATCCAAATACACAGGGGCGATAACTCTCCAGCAGCCAGAGACCAATTATTGCAGATAAGGAGAACCCCATGGACACGTGGAGATCGGGACCACAAGGAATGCCTGGCCAGTGTAGACTCCTTTCCCAGGTAATACCCTTTCTCTTCATTGACTGTTCATGGAGTGTCAGGGGTTCTAGTAGGGAGCATGCAGGCAGATAAGATGTGAACCCACATGCTTTTTATTTGAAATAATAAGTTTCTTGTCGGTAAATACAGATTCTCTGTGCCCCACTGATCATTATTACGAGGGGTGATTCTTGTAACAATATCACTTGCAAACTCAGGCACAAAGCCATCAATTTACATACAATGTTACAAGAAGCAGTCCTAATACTAACCCCTGCAGAACACCGCTACTCACCGGCAGCCAATCTGAAAAGGATCCCTTTATTCCTATTTGTTGCCTCCTGTCAGTCAGCCAATGGTCTATCTATGCTAGTGTCTTTCCTGTAATACACTGGGCTCTTATCTTGATTAGCAGCCACATGTGCAGAACCTTGTTAAAGGCCCTCTGAAAATCTAAGTACACAACATCCACCAATTTTCCTTTGTCTGCTTGCTATTTCTTCAAAGAATTCCAACAGATATGTCAGGCAAGATTTTCTCTATGCTGACTTTGGCCTATTTTGTCATATTCCTCCAAGTACCCCAAAACCACATCCTTAACGATCAACTCCAACATCTTCCTAACCACTGAGGTAAGGCTAACTGGCCTATAATTCCCTCTCTTCTGCCTCCCTCCATTTTTAAAGAGTGGAGTGACTTTTGCAATTTTCCAGTCCTCTGAAACCATGCCAGACTGTAGTGATTCTTGAAAGATAATTACTAATGTCTCCACAATCTTTTCAGCTATCTCTTTTGGAACCCTAGGTGAATTTCATTTGGTCCAGGTGACTTATCTACCTTCAGTTTCCTGGGCACCATCTCCAACATAATAGTAACTGCACTCACTTCTGCCCCTTGACACTTTCGAACTTTTGACATACTACTAGTGTCCTGCACAGTGAAGATTGATGCGGTATATTTATTTAGTTCTCTCCCATTTCCTTGTCCCCCATTACTATCTCTTGAGTGTAATTTTCCATCAGTCCAATATCTACTCTCATCTTTCTTTTACTCTAAATATCAAAAAAAATCATTTTTGATATTTTTGGTGAGCTTACCTTCATATTTCACCTTTTCCCCCCTTATGGTTTTTTTGTTGCCTTTGGTTGGTTTTTAAAAAATTCCCAATCTTCTAACTTTCCAGTAATTTTTGCTCTACTATATGCCATCTCTTTGGCTTTTATGTTGACTTTGACTTACCTTGCATCATCCTGTCTTTAGAATACTTCCTCTTCTTTGGGATGCTTCTATCCTGCACCTTCTAAATTGCTCCCAGAATTTCCAGCCATTGCTGCTTTGCTGTCATCCATATTAGTGTTCCCTTTCAATCAACTTTGGCTGCTCCGCTCTCATGCCTCTTTAATTCCCTTTACTCCACTGTAAAACAACTACATCTGTCTTTAGCTTCACCCTCTCAAACTGCAGGATGAATTCTATTATATTATGATCACTGTTACCCAAGGGTTCCATCACATAAAGTCCCCCAATCATATCCGGTTCATTACACAACACCCAGTTCAGAATTGCTCATCCCCTAGAGGTCTCAACCACAAGCTGCTCTAAAAAACCATCTCAGTGGCATTCTACAAGTTCTCTCTCTTGGGATTCATCATCAGCTTGATTTTCCCAATCTATCTGTATATTGAAATCCCCCATGACAAACGTAACGTTGTCTGTTTGACACCTCCCACTGTAATTTGGAGATTACATCCTGGCTACTGCTTGGAGGCCTGTAAATAACTCCCATCAGGGTGTCTTATTCTTGCAGCATCTCAACTCGGGTTCTATATCCTCCAATCCTATGTCACTTCTTTCTAAATATTTCATTTCATTATTTACCAGCAAAGTCAGTCCTCCTTCTAAATGTACTTTCAGCAATGACTCCATGATACCCACAAAGTCATTCCTACCAATCCCCATCTGTGCTACAAGATCATCTACCTTATTTCCTACACTGCATGTATTCAAATATAACACTTTCAGTCCTATATTTGTCACCGTTTTCAATTGTGCCCCCCTTCACCCTGCAACCCATCCCACTAACTGCAATTTTGCCCCATCATCTGCCTGTCCTTCCTGTCAGTCTCACTGCTTGTAAACTAACATTCCTATTCTCAGCTATATTACTCTGGTTCTCATCACCCTGCCAAATTAGTTTAAACCCTCCCCAACAGCTCTAGCAATCATGACCACAAAGGTATTCATTACCCCAAGTTCAGGTGCAGCCCATCCCTTTTGTGCAGATCATACCTTCTCCAGAAGGGATCCAAATGATCCATAAATCTGAAATCCTGCCCCTTGCACCAATTCCTCAGCCATGCATTCATCTGCCAAGTTATCCTATTCTTGCCCTCACTGGCACATGGCACAGGAAACAATCCAGGGATTGTTACCCTGAAGGTCCTGTTTTTAAGCTTCCTATCTTGCTCTCTAAATTCTCTTTTTAGGACCTCCTCTCTTTTCCTTCCTATGTCGTCAGTACTAATATGCACCAAAATGTCTGGCTGCTCCCCGTCCTCCTTCAGAATCTCATAGACCCATAAGTCCATAAGACATTGGAGCAGAATTTGGCCATCTGGCCCATCGAGTCTGCTCCGCCATTCAATCAATCCTTTTCTTTCTCCTCCTCAACCCCATTTTCCGGCCTTCTCCTCATAACTTTTGATGCCATGTCCAAATAAGACTTATCAACCTCTGTCTTAAATACACACAACAACCTTGCCTCCACAGCTGCACATGGCAAGAAATTCCACAAATTCACCACCCTCTGGCTAAAGGAATTTCTCTACATCTCTGTTTTGAATGGACACCCTTCTATCCTGAGGCTGTGCCCTCTTGTCCTACACTCTCCCACCATGGGATACATCCTTTCCACATCCACTCAGTTTAGGCTTTTCAACATTCAAAAGGTTTCATTGAGATCCCCCTCATCCTTCTAAATTCTAATGAGAACAGACCCAGAGCCATCAAACTTTCCTTGTATGATAACCCTTTCATTCCCAGAATCATCCTTGCGAACCACTTCTAAGCTGAGAAGCCCAAAACTGTCCACAATACTCAAGGTGAGGCCTCACCAGTGCCTAATAAAGCCTCAGCATCACATCCCTGCTCTTGTATTCTAGACCTCTTGAAATGAACTCTAACATTGCATTTGCCTTCATCACCACAAACTCAACCTGCAAGCTAACCTTTAGGGTGTTCTGCACAAGGACACTTGCATCCCTCTGAAATGCACGTTCCTGTGCATCTCAGATCTTTGGATTTTCTCCCCGTTTAGAAAATAGTCCACACATTTATTTCTACTACCAAAATAATGGACCACGCATTTTCCAACATTGTATTTCATTTGCCACTTTCTTGCCCATTCTCCTAATCTGTCTAAGTCCTTCTGTATCCTGTTCCCTCAACATCTACCAATCTTCGTATGATCTGCAAACTTTGCAAAAAAGCCATCAATTCCATCATCTAAATCACTTGTATAAAGCATAAAAAGAAGTGATCCCAAAACCGACCCCTGTGGAACACCACTAGTCACGGGCAGCCAACCAGACAAGGACCTTTTTATTCCCACTTGCTGCCTTCTTCCAATCAGCCAATACTCTAACCACATTAGTAACTTTCCTGTAATACCATGGGCTCTTAACTTGGTAAGCAACCTCATGAGTGGCACCTTGGCAAAGGCCTTCTGAAAGTCCAAATATACAACATCCACTACATCCCCCTTATCTATCCTACTTGTAAACTGCTCAAAGAATTCCAACAGATTCATCAGGCAGGATTTTTCCTGAAGGAAACCATGTTGACTTTGTCCTATCTTGTCCTGTGTCACCAAGTACTCCATCACCTCGTCTTTAACAATTGACTCTAACATCTTCCCTAACACTGAGGTCAGGCTAACTGGTCTATAATTTCCCTTCTGCTGCCTTCCTCCTTTCTTAGAGAGTGGAGTGACATTTGTCAATTTTCCAATCCTCTGGCACCGTGCCTGAGTCCAATGACTTTTGAAAGATCATTGCTAATGCTGCCACAATCTCTAACGCTACCTCTTTCAGATCCCTAGGGTGCAGTTCATCTGGTCCAGGTGACTTATGTACCTTCAGGTCTTTCAGCTTTTTGAGCATCTTCTCTCTGTAATAGACAACCCGTACCCTGGCACCTGTGAGGCAACATAACATCTGGTTCTCTTAATCACGTTAATTGTCCTATCTATTTCTCTGACTATGGAATCTCCTATCACCACTGCATCCCTCCTCTTCCCCCTTCCCTTTTGAGCCACAGCACCAGAGACCTGGTCACTGCAGATTCACCCAGTAGGTCGTCTTCCCCCCCCCCCCCCAACAGCATCCAATGTGGTGTAAGCCAGCCAAAGGTGTAGTAGCATCCACCAGGTGACTGATCTCAGTTTCAAATCCAGCCAGCTCCTTGCACGCTTTCCATGTGTTCCACCTGAAGCATCGAACTAGCAACCTGGCCTCATAAAAAAACAGACAGAGACTGGAGAAACAGCAAGGTTTCCACCCAGTGCACCACAGGTGTGGAGAGGAACAATAATTGTCATTGAGGGGAATGACCACAGTGGTAATCTGTACCAGCCACCTATTTCCCTTCCTTCTCCAGGCTCCTGCAACCTAGGGGTGACAGCAGGCTCAAAGACAACTTCCACCCTGTTTTTACATGATTAAGTGGTTCCATTGTACAATAAAATGGACTCATAACTCATTATGATTTTGCACCGTTTTGTTTACCTACATGGCAGTTTCTCTAAAGCTATTACACTTTATTCTGCATCGATTCTACCTCAATGCACTGAGTAATTATTTGATCTGTATGAATAGTATACAAGACGAGTTTTTCACTACATGTCAATATATCTGACAATAATAACCCAATTCCAATTCCAATTCTATTTCCACTGACTACAGTTCAAAAACACATAATTGGCTGTGTATCATTTTGGGATGTTCTGATATCATGAAAAAAATGCTACAAAATTGCATTTCTTTCTACTGGAGACTTGACTTATGAAAGCATTGTTTGTAAAATCTGTGCAATACTGACTAAATTGACTGCTACCTATCAGACTCTTCACAAAGTTTAATGATAAACCCAATAAGAAGGCAAATAAATCACCCTTAATGAGAACTTGACTAGAGTGTGCTACAAGGATGTCTTAGATCAAGCATCTTGAAGGCATTCAGTTAGACTATCAAAAAATTCTCGAGAGGGAGAGTGAACAGCCAGAGGTGATTGTACATGTTGGTACAAATGCTGTAGGCAGAACGAGGTATGAAGTCCTGCAGTGAGTATAGGGAGTTAAATGCAGGACCTTGAGTGTAGTGATCTCTGGATTACTGCCAATGCCACATGCGAGTGAGTGCTGGAACAGAAAGATAGGCCAGATGAAGAGCTGGTGCAAGGGGCAGGGATTTAGGTTCTTGGATCATTGTGATCACTTCTGGGGTAGAGGTGACCTACACAAGAAGGACAGATTGCAAATGAACCTGTGGGGAGTCAAGGTCTTATCAGGGAAATTTGCTTTTGCAAACAAAGAGGGGTTAAACTAGATTGATGTGGGACTTGAGAGAGCAAAGTCATTGTGAAGACAGGGGTATGTGTAGCAACCTAAGTATGTAAGTCTTGCAGTCAGGATAGCCGTTTATACCGCTTTAAATTACATTTATTTCAATGCATGTAGCTTAACAGGTAACAGCTTAACAGGATGAACTGAGGGCATGGATTTCCTCTAGGGACTGGGATACTGTGGCCACGACAGAAACATGGCTGTAAGAAGGACAGATCTGGCAGCTCAATGTGTTGGGATATCAATGCCTTAGGTGTGACAGGGGAACAGGTAGGAGTGGAGAATGGGAAGATATAACAGTGGTACTTAGAGAGAATATTCTTGAGTGATCGTTTAACTAGGTCATTTGGTTAGAGCTTCAAAATAAGAGGTGATGGTCACCTTAGTAGGACTATATTACAAGTCAGTGGAAATACTGAGGAGCAAGTGTGTCGAGAAATTGTGAAACTAGTAGGACAGAGATTTCATATTTCCCAGTATCGACTGGGCTGCCTAGAAGGCAAAGGGCCTGGATGGAGCAGAATCTGTGTGGCACGCTCAAGATGATTTCCACACATAATATTTAGAGGAACCTACTCAGGATGGAGCAATACTCAGCCTCTCTCTTCAGGAATGAGGCAGGCCAACTAAGTGAGTAGCACTTGGCAGCTGGGGAGCACATCGGGTCCAATGACTACACTTCTATTAGTTTTAAATAGTTATGGAACTAGGTAGAATAGGTCCACAGGTTAAAGTCATGAAATGGAGCAGGGCCAACTTTGGAGGTATTAGGCAGGATTTGGTTGAGGTCAACTGGACGACTTTGTGTAAAGTCAAAGGAACAGTTGACAACTGGGAGGCTTATAAAAGGGTCATATCCAAAGCCAGAGGATGCAGGTTCCTGTTAAGGGTGAAGGGTGAGCAAGTTTGGTAAACCTGGCTGACAAGAGCTATTGAGGCTCTGGTCAGAAAAAGGACAAAGTATACATCACTTTTAGACAGCTAGGTACAAATGAATTCCTTGATGAATATAATATATTTAAGTGCAGGCTGAAGAGGAAAAGCGGGAGGGCAAAAAGATGGTATGTGATGAATTTGGCAAGCAGGGTTAAAAATAATCCCAAGAGGTTCTTCAGTTATTTTATCAGCAAAACAGTGACTATGGAGAGACTACTCTGAAGACTATCTGGACCCACCTATGCGTTGAGTCACGGGAGATGGCTGAGATTTTTAATGTCTATTTCTCCTTAGTGCTTACTAACAAGAATATCATGGATGCCAAAGAAATTAGGGTAATAAGCAGTGAAGCTTTGTATCATATGCATATAATACATCAAGGTCCTGACTGAACAGCAGCAGCTCCATTTCCCTGGAGTATGATTCCTGCCACTATCCCTTTAAGACTCAGACTGCCAATTTTTGCCTGTCACTTTGCTTCATGGAAAGTCTGTACTTAAAGATCTCATGCTGAGCACTCAGTGCTTAATCGTAAGAGTTTCATTTCTAGTATCACTGTTTGTGATTTTGCCTTTGGATTTTGTTTGTGTCATCTTGTTTATTTCGAGTCCGAGTCAGTTCTCAACCTTAATCTGCACTTCAGTTCACTACCATCCATGACCCTCTTGTTACATCATGAACCCAACAGAGTATGAATGTCTGTGAACTGCATTGGCTGACCAGGGAGCAATCGTAGGCAGACATGACAAAATGCATCAGGAGATGCTTACCACTCTTCGGAAACTCTCTGATTCTGGTGGGCAGGATCCTAGTTTGGATGGAGTAGCTGCCAGTCCAAGCTGGAAACTCTGTCAATAATTGTGAAGGGTCACATCACCTACTGGCTCCCGAATGGTAAGGCAGTAACCCCAAAGTGTGCTGAGGATTCCTGGTACAATGCTCCTTAGCCTTCGAGTTACGGTCCAAGTTGCCGTCAGAACACAGTAAGGTAGCCTATATCATCTCAGTAAAAGAGCCCTTGCCTGGGGCACTGCACTCTGGGAGAAGGATTCACCCATCTTTGTCAATGAAAACCACTTTTCAGAGGCTTTGAGGAGGTGTTCTATCATCCTACTGGAGAACATGGGTCCAAGATAAAGCTCCTCAACTTGTTCCAGCGGAATCCATCTGTAGCCAATTATTCTACAGAATTTCATACCTTGGCTGCAGAGAGCAGATATAATATGGAAGCTTGACTTCATAAGGGATTGAGTGACGAGCTAAAGGATGCCCTCGCAGCTCGAGACCCAGTGGAGGGTCCAGAGAGTCTTATGGACATGGTAATTTGACTCGATAACTGATTAACAGAAAGGAGAAGGGATAGATGAAAGGAATTATTCCAAAGGGACTCTCTCTCTCTCTGACTATCCCCCATTCTCTCCTATTCTCCGAGCTAGGACTCCTCCTCGGCTTTTGCCAATCCCAGCCTCCGAGGAGCCTATGCAAATAGACTGAACCAGGTTCTCCCAAGCCAAAAGAGAGAGGAGGAGAGAGAGGTGCTGCATTTACCATGGAGAAGCCAGTCATTATATGAGCACCTGTCCCAAGCTGCCGGGAAACTCCCAGGACAATGGAGGTAAGGAGGACTGAGACTGTTGCCAGCCTCACTTCCAGTTCAGCTCCCTCTGGAGTAGTACTCCCTGTGTCACTTTCATGGGGAGACCAAAAACATTCCCTGTTGCCTTTATTGACTCTGGACCTTGTACCAGCCAGATTAAAAATCTCCTTTTTGTGTATCAACCAGCAGCTCGTTGCCATCGTCCTGGGTGGGAGACCTTTGATGTTGGGGCAGATCAACCACCAAATATCCCTGCTCAAGCTCAAGGATGTGGAAGCAATCCAGCTCCATATCTAATTTTCTCCCCAGACGTCCTTGGCTGTCATCCAGCAACCCGAGAGCCAATTGGACTGCTGGCATCGTTCTGGGCTGGTCAAACCAGTGCAAAAAAAAAGCCTCCAAAAGGGGCCTAAGACAACTTCGAATTCACCTCCCAACATACCCCCGAGTTAATATCAGAGACTACCTCAAGGACTAATCCAACATGCCTCCCGAATTACCCGTTCAACCTCCCACCTCTGAACCAGTGCATACGATTTGTCCTAGAATACCTTCAGAATATTCAGACCTGCTGGAGGTCTTCAGCACGAAAAAGGCCACCACTCTAGCACCTCACAGGGACTATGACTGCGTCATTGATCTGCTGCCAAGTACTTGTCCTTCTCGGGATGGCTGTACTCTCTTACTGGCACCAGAGAGAAAAGCCATGGAGGACTACATGAAGAAGCAGTGCAGTCTGGGTTTTTTCAACCATCCACATTTCCAACTGGAGCTGGGTGTTTCTTCGTCACAAGAAAAATGGTGGACTAAGGCCCAGCATAGACTACAGATGGCTAAATAAAATCGCAGTTAAAAACCTGTACCCTCTCCCTCTCATGAACACGGTCTTTGAGATTCTCCAGGGAGCTACAGTATCTACCAAACTGAACATCCGTATGCCTACAACCTAATTCGCATTCGTGAGGGAGGCAAATGAATAACAGCATTCAACACACCTTCAGGCCACTACGAATACTGGGTCATGCCTATCGGGTTGGCAAGCACTCGTGGTATTTCAAACCTTCATCAATGATGTGCTCCGAGAGATGCTACATCACTTTGTCTTTGTTTACATAGAAAATAACTCATTTTCTCCCGGTCCATTCATAGAACATGCCCAGCACATCCGGCAGGTTCTACAATAGCTTCTCAAGAATCAACTATTTATCAAGCTCAGGTAGAGTGAATTCCTTGTACCCTCAGTTCCTTCCTTGTGTTTGTTATATCTTATGGAATTCTACAATGGACCCCGATAAGAACTCAGCCATGTGGAATTGGCTCCATGAAACAACTTCAATGGTTTCTCGGTTTTGCCAACTTGTACAGGCAGTTCATCCAAAATTTCAGTTCATTGGCGGTGCCGCTAACAAACCACACCAAGAAATCTGCTGGGCCCTTCCACTGGACCGCAGAGGCCCAGACAGCTTTTGTGGAGTTGAAAGAAATATTCACATCTACACCTATCCTAGATTCACTAGACCCATACTTGCCTTTTGTGGTGGAGGTCGCTGCATCGGACGTGGGAGTAGGAGCCACCTTGTCCCAACAACCTGTTTCAGGCCACAAAATGCATCCCTGTGCCTTCTGCTCAAGATGTCTTTCTCCCACGGAGGCAAACTATGACATTGAGAATCGGGAGTTGTTGGTCTTTAAGCTGGCACTGGAGGAGTGGAGGTACTGGTTGGAGGTGTCCAAACATCTGTTTGTGGTATGGACTACCATAAAAGCCTAGCCTACATACAGGATGCAAAGAAGCTGAATTTCAGGCAGACATGTTTGTCCCTGTTCTTTAATAAGTTCAATTTCCTTATTACTTACTACCAGGATCAAGATCAAAATCAAAAACCTGATATCCTATATAACCATATAACAATTACAGCACGAAAACAGGCCATCTCGGCCCTTTCAGTCCATGCCGAACTCTTACTCTCAACTAGTCCTACCGACCTGCACTCAGCCCATGACCCTCTATTCCTTTCCTGTCCATACACCTATCCAATTTTTTTTTAATGACAAAATCGAACCTGCAAACCTCTCTCAACAGTTCGAAGCACCTAACAGGGAAGAGCCTTCAACTACAATTTCCAGTTCTAGAATGGTGGCACCCATCTGCTGGAGCATAGACTTGATAGCGCACCAAGCCCAAGAGCAAAATGGGACAGACCCAAGTAATGGTTCTCCTGAATGTTCCTGAATCTGTTTGTTCAGCGGTGCTCAACTGGGAACATGCTTCAAAACTGGCTGGCATCCAGGTCTGGCTCGCACTCATCTGGAGACATTACTGGTGGCCAGGCATGAATAAAGATGCCTGGGAATATGTATTAGCTTGTGGTGTTTGTGCACTAAATAAAGACTCTTGAGCACACCTCAAGGTCTGCTTCTGCCTCTTCCCATTCCTACTTGTCCTTGGTCCCACATTTCTGTGAACTTTGTTACTGGGCTTCGGGAATCTCAGGGTAATACAGATATCATGGTGGTCATAGACTGATTCTCCGAGGCCTGCCACCTTGTACCCCTTCAGAGACCACCACAGTCGCGTTACAGCACTTATTCAAGATTCAGTTTCCTCCAGGACATAGTCTCTGATTTTGGACCTCAGTTTGGAAGGCATTTTATGAGCTATTGAGGCCTCTGCCATTTTGTCATCTGGGTTCCATCTGCAGGCCAATGGGAAAACGTAGAGGATCTACCAGGACCTGGAGCGACCACTCAGATGTCTAGCCTTGGGGAATCCTACCACCTGGAGTGACAACCTAAACTAGGCAGAACTTGTGCGCAACACATTTCAGAATTTAACTATCAGGATGTCCCCTTTCAAATACAAATTTGGGTCCTGTACTTCGCTGTTCCTGGAACAAGAAGCAGAGGTCAAGGTTTCATCAGCGGACCAACTGGTCCCGAAATATTGCCAGATATGGGTTAAGATGAGATCTGTTGGTCAATTCTCAGCAATGACAAGATCAGGCCTGCCACCAGACAGGGCGGGGACCAGCATCTCTTCCTGGTCAATGAGTCTGGTTCTCAACTAGAGAAGTCCCCATATGGGTTCAACCTAGAGAATTGGCCCCTTGGTACATCAATCCATTTAAAATCCTGCAGCACAACAACCTAGTTACCAACCATCTCCAACTCCTGAGCACCGTATGGATTCACCCCACATTCCATGTATACCACCTCAAGCCCTTGAGTGCCAGCTCCTTGGCTGTGGTTCCCAAACCTCCACTGCCTCCCAAAATTGTTGAGGGACAATCTGCCTGCACAGTTTGGTGACTTTTGGATGCCAGTGTTGTTCAAGGTTAAAAACAGTATCTCATAGATTGGGAAAAACATGGTCCACAAAAAATGCTGGATTCTGTTACAGGACATCTTGGACCCTACCTTGATAGGACTTTCACCAGCACCATCCTGATTGTCCTGGGCATCACAACTGTGGTGAGTGGGTTGCTGTCATGATTCTGACTGAATAGCAGCAGGCATCTCAGTTTCAGTGCTCCAGTTCCCCGGACTACGATCAGCAGCTGCTGTCCCTTTAAGACTCAGACTGCCAATTATTGCCTGCTATATTACTTCATGGAAAGTTTATACTTAAAAGCTTTGTGCTGCACGCTTAGTACTCAATTGCAGGAATTCCATTTCTAGTACTGTTGTTTGTGATTTTGTCTTTAGAATTCACTTGTGTCATTTTCTTTATTTTGAATCTGAGTTAATTCTAGCTCTTACTCTGCACATCTTGTCACAATAATGGGGAAGGAGGTATTTGCAGGTTTGAAGGGTTCTAAGGTGGGAAACTCTCCAGGGCATGACAAATTGCATCTCTGCACCTTATGGGATTCCAGGGAAGAAATTATGGAAGTCCTTGTAAAGATATTTGCTTCATTGTTAACCACTGATTAGGTTCCAGAAGACTGGAGGATGGCTAATGTTGTTCCATTGTTCAAGAACAGGTCAGGGAGTTTTAGAGGTGACTAAGGGGTTAGATGAAGGTAGGGCAGTAGATGTTTTCTATATGGACTTTAGTAAGGCCTTTGACAAGTTTGTGCATGGCAGACTGATCTGGAAGGTTAGGCCACATGGGATTCAAGGGGAGCTGGTGAGATGGATTCAGAATTAACTCAAATGATAAGAAGCAGAAGGTGGTGATTGAAGGTCAATCCTCTGATAGGAGGACTATGACTAGTAGGATGCCCTGGAAGTCAGTGTTGGAGCCTCTGTTATTCATAATTTGTGTCAAGTATTGTACATGGCACGATTAGCAAGTTTGCTCATGATACCAAATTCGGGACTCCTGTTGATTGTTAAGCAGCTTGCAAAGGGATCTTGAGCAGTTAGATGGATGGGCTGAGGAATAGCAAATGGATTTCAACTTGGATAAGTCTAAGGTGATGCATTTTGAATCGTCAGACCAGAATAATACTTATATAGTGAATGGCTGGGCACTGCTGAGGGTTGTAGAACAGAGCGATCTGGGAGTACAAGGGCACAGTTCGCTGAATGCAGTCATGTAACAAGAAAGCACAGTAAAGAAACCATTCAGCATGCTGGCCTTCATCAGTCAGAGCACTGAGTTTAGGAGTAAGGACATTATTTTGCAATTATATAAATCATTGGTGAGACCATACTCAGAGAATTGTATACAGTTTTGGTCACCCTGTTATAGGAAAGACATTGTCAATCAAGAGAGGATATGGAGGAGATTTGAGGATATAGGAGTTATAGGGACAGGTTGGCCACTCTTGATTTTTATTGAGCGAAGGTGAATGAGAGGTGGCCTCATAGAAGTTTATAAAATCATGAAGGGGAGAGATAAGGTGGACAGTCATAGTCTTTTCTCCAGGAACAGGGAATCAAAAAATAGAGGGCACTGATACAAGATGAGAGGGGAGAGATTTAAGAGACTTGAAAAGTAACTTCTTTACACAGAGGGTAGTGAGTTTCCATGGAATGAGCTGCCAGAGGAGGTGGCCAAGGCAGGTACAATTACAACGTTTAAGAGACATTTAGATGGGTATGTGGAAGGGAAGGGCTTGAAGAGTTATGGGCCAAGCATGGGGAATTAGGATTGGGGGGGGGGGGGTGTTGCTGTGGTCAGCGTGGACTAGTTGGGCCAAAGGGCCTGTTTCTGTGCTGTATTAGTCTATAACTCTATGGCTTGACCTCAATGTCAAATGTAATACTTTGTTCTAGAATTATAGAAGCTTTACAACATAGGAAGCCATTCAACCCATTGTCCATGTTATGTTATGATCAGTTTTTGATTATGTTAGTTCTGGACCTCTTTAAAACGTTCGTGAAGTCTTACTTCCAAAATATTCCATCAGAAAAGCTCACACTGCACTTCATAATGCATGAGTGCTCCACTGGCCACTGATGATCACAAAGCAGTATTGTATAAGGTAATTCTGAATGTTGCTTTGCAGTAGTTCATAAGTAGAACAAAGACACAATGCTACCAATTTAATTGTGGCTTGTGGATCATTGTGGACTTCAGGCATGCTAGGAGCCACACTCACGTCCCCATCTACATCAATGGAACTGCAGTGGATCGTGTATCAAGCTTCAAATTCTCTGGTGCCCACATTTCCAATTATCTCACCTGGTCCCCGAACTCCTCCATCCTGATCAAAAAGACACAACTGCGCCTTTATTTCCTGCAGAGCATCAGGAAAGCTCACCTCTGTCCCAGGATACTGAAGGACTTTTACCACTGTACCATTGAGAGCATACTCACCAACTGCATCTCAGTGTGGCATAGCAATTGCCCCGTATCGCACTGCAAAGCACTCCAGCAGGTGGTGAAAACTGCCCAGCGGATTATCGGCACCCAATCGCCCACCATTGAGAACACCTAACCATAAATGCTGCCTGGGCAGGGTGAAAAGCATTATTAAGGATGCATCTCACCCTAACCATGGACTTTTTACTCTCCTCCCATCCGGTAGGCGCTACAGGAGCCTCCGCTCCCACACCAGCAGGACCAGGAAGAGCTTCTTCCCTTAGGCTGTGACCCTGCTGAACCTCACATCACAACACTAAGTAGAATTGCACCCATATTGTACTGTCTCAGTACTTTTATATCTGTATGCTGTAGTACTTACTTTATATTTGCAATTATTTTGTAAATAACACTATTCTTTTGCATTTCTGGTTAGATGCTAACTGCATTTCATTGGCTTTGTATCTGTACTTGGCACAATGACAATAAAGTTGAATCTAATCTAATCTAATCTAATCTTCATGTAGTTCAGTGTCCAGAGTGCCCTAAGAATATTTATCTGACTAAGATCATGGATTAATTTAACTTTGTGTGAATTCTATATTTAATTCGCTTATTCTATTAATGCTATTCAGTCCTACACAGTATAATTAGCAGCTGTTCCTACTGTAAGGTGTGCAGTCCAGGACATTATCATTTGCCCCAAATGGAATTTGTAACTGATCAATAATTTCCATTCATGCCGGGTCTTTGACAAAGCTTCAAATAAGGTTTGGTTATGGGCTAACAGTTTAATTCTGGGCTGCTGCAAAGCTATTTGGCTTTTGGAGCTGAAAGCAGATTTCTGTTGTCAGCTTTTTCTCTGAGTTGTGGTGCGAGGATGCAGTTGCTCTTTAAGTTTCATCCCCATGGCTTCAGTGAGCATGTCCTCGAATGATTGTCTATAAACACCGGACACTGGCTGTCTCAAAGTAATTCACAGCAGCAGGATTCAGTTTCCATCTAGAAGTCACAGTAAGCATCAGACGGTTGGGAGCCCTGGCAGAGGTCTTGATGGGGGCTCAGTGGGACTACTGATAGGCAACTGAGAACACTTCATCAGCAACATTTATAGTTGTTATTACTTTGTCAGTAGATCCACAGAGACCTTCTCAAAAACTCTTCAAATCCATGCCAGGGCTCCTAAAAGTCTAAGTCTAACATGTATTGCCTCTCATGGATGGAAATCAGATCCCTCAGCTTGTGAGCTGCCTTTCCAAAAAACACAGACATCTTGATTCAATATTAACACCTCCATTTGCTCAGCATCTGCCTTTTATATGGAACTCTCAATGGTAGTTTATAGGGTACATTTTACATGCAACTCTGTGCCACATTTGGGTCTTTGGCACGAAGTCAGTGCCTATCCCTCTGTAGCAGGCTGCACAGCCCACAGTTACCAGTACTGAGGTCTACAGTAGAATTAGAGGGCTCCCTGTGAAACAAAGTCCATCTAAGGTGAGAGAATGAGCAATGGCGTTACTGCCTGTCACATCTATTCCTGTTGCAGAAATGCCTTATTTGCTAAACTGATGTATGAACAGAATTAATGAACTGTGAGTGTGGATTTAAAAAGTTTACACCTTGTAAAAATAAGATTATGTTCCTGCACAAAAGACTTTCCTATAGAAGAATTGGATTTGATTTTGCACCATCCTTACATCAGGTGTAATGGGAGTCATATGATGAGCAAACTTCCCTGTGAAGTGGTCCTTTGATGTGCCCCGCATGCAGGAGCATTCAGCTTTTAAGTGCCCTCAAGAACCTGAGTATTAGAGATTCCTTTCAGCGCAGGCACATCCTTCTTGGCACATCTTATAATTCTGCCTCATTACAGGAGACCTTCTTGTGTGCTGAATTACCTGCATTTGCTATGATACTCTCCTTGTGTCAGGGGATGAGTTGACAGGACTTCCTGCAGAGAAGGATAGCTGGGCATTTGCAGTTCCTTAAAGCAGTATTTTTATTTCCTGTTGACTCTTGTACACTGTTAGTATGAACCCTATCTTCCATTTCCCTGGGAGGAGCCGGGACTGCTCCATCTTCCAAGGAGATACTGAGGGAGCAGCTTGCCATGGTGGACCATGGTGAAAATATTTTCTGTCATATATGACTAGCATGGAAATTCAACCTGCAGACTATTATTTCAAACCCACGTACAAACCTTCACCAATTTGGCAATTCCTGATTGTGAGTTTTTTATAGTCCAGTGGCAGTCGTCCTCAAGATAGGTATATGATTATGAGTCAGTCAGCCTTTCATACATATAATTGAAACTCTTGCATAGGGTAATGACTCCTTATCTGCATGCTTTGGTCATTCCGTTCTCTTAGAAATTACTTCTATGGAGCAAATTTACAATGTCTCTTTGCCGATTTATTTTAAGTATAAGGGAAGCCTTCATCTCCAAGCACAGCATGGCCTATTCTTTGGCCTAAAACAAAAGAACATCTGATATGAAATCATTCAGGTCCACAAACCTCCACGATCTAAGCATTCCTCCAATTTTGGCCTCGTGCACATTCCTTTACATTTACTGACAACTAGTCCTTAACTGACCGGAGCCTAACATTTGGACTACTAAACATTGACATCTCAACTTCACTTGTCTACCCTCCCTTAAGTCGCTCCTCAAAATCTACCTCTTTGATTGTGGTTTTTGTCACCTACCATCATCTCTTTCAGTGGCTAGGTGTGATCATACTTGATAATGTTCTTATGAATCATTTTAGGATGTTACACTCAACTTAAATTACCATTTAAATACAATGGGTTGTTCAAGGATTTTCCTCAAAACTTTGTATTATGGCAAAATAATGGAAAATTGTCAAAGGGTATTCATAAAGCAGCATCGTGAACATTTGACATACTATAGGCTATCAGTAAAACTCTGTACTTTAAACATGGAACACATTACCATCAGAATGAATGCATAGGCTCAATTTCTCCAGGGTCTATTAACTTCTATAAATATAGCTGTGTATACTGTTAAACTGAATCCCAATATTTGTTTGAAATTTTGAAACTTTGTTAATGTAGTAAAAATTCTAAAAAGCCAAAGAAATCAGAACAAGATGTTCTGTGTCTCAACTTGGATGCCTTAATCTCTAAGTCGGCAATTTAGTTTTCAAATTATTTCTAAACACTTGGTTAGATGTCGTGTGTAAGTGGTGACTCTCACGCAGCTATAATATGGTTGGACAGCTTTTTAATCCAAGTGCTGGATCTTGTTGATGGAGAGGTGTTATGGATGTGGCTACCAGGACTACATTCTGTCAAAAGGGCTTTCTGACAGGGCTAGAGCAACCATTTCATTCCACAGCTTTTTTTGTAAATACAACTCTCTTTCAGATTTATCCTTAATCAACAAATCAGTCCATAATTTTCAGCAGTCAATAATTACTGTGCTTTCTCCTTCCAAAAATCCATTTTAGAAGCAAATGTTGTCATTTACTTTTTTCAGCAATACTGCTTCACTTTATTCATGCACAATTTTTAAATCCATTTTGGGTTTTGGGAATCATGACAAGGTCAGTGTTTTTTTAAACATCCCTAATTTCCATTAAGGTGGTGGTGAGCTGCTTTCTTTAATGTCTTCGCATCTGGTATTGCAGCATTACCACACATTTAATTCCATGAGCAGCACACACAAAATGCTGGAGGAACTCAGCAGGTCAGGCAGCATCTATAGAAATGAATAAACAGTCAACGTTTTGGGCCTTTTCATGATATCCCTTTAAAATGGAACTCACTATTTTCCCTTCAAGTGAGTCAAGGAGCACAAATTAATATAGAAAGCAATACCACTCTGGATCGTTTTGCCCCTTCACTTATTCCGACCACCAACTTCTCTGTCAATCTCGTCATCTTTTTCATCCCCTTTAATGCCTTCCCCCATACGCACCATAGACAGCATTTATGACGTGAAAAGCGCCTATCAGTCATATATCATTATTCAAAAGAAGAATGAAAACTGCTGCGCATCATATTTTGTGGAGAACATTTAACAGTGCAACAAATCAGAAGGGCAAAAGCTAAACCATTAACATTTAGAACATACTTGGGGTGAAAACTCATGCGGCTAGCTTACTGAGCAACTGAAGTTTCTATCAAGTTGATGTTCCAGGGAGGATTTCTGTTGTAAGGAGAGAATGGAGTTTGTTACAGATATTCCAAATACCAACTACTCTGTGTGAAAAATGTATTCTTTAGACCCACTGTAACCCACTTCAACCTCACATCAGAATCAGAATCAGGCTTGTTATCACCGGCATGTGTCGTGAAATTTGTAAACTTAGCAGCAGCAGTTCAATGCAATACATAATATAGGAGAAGAAGGAAACAAACAAAACAATAATAATAAATTAATTAATTGTAGTATACATTTGTTGACTACATTAAAAATCATGCAAAAACAGAAATAATATATATTTAAAAAGTGAGATAGTGTTCACAGGTTATAAGTCCATTTAGGAATCGGATGGCAGAAGATTTACTAGAATGTTATCTGGGTTTCAGCATCTAAGTTACAGAGAAAGATTAAACAAGTTAGGTCTTTATTCTTCAGAGCATAGAAGGTTGAGGGGGTTGATAGAGGCATTTAAAATTATGAGGGGGATAGATAGAGTTGACGTGGATAGGTTTTTTTCCATTGAGAGTAGGGGAGATTCAAACAAGAGGATATGAGTTGAGAGTTAAGAGGCAAAAGTTTAGGGGTAACACAAGGGGGAATTTCTTTACTCAGAGAGTGGTAGCTGTGTGGAACGAGCTTCCAGTAGAAGTGGTAGAGGCAGGTTCGATATTGTCATTTAAAGTAAAATTGGATAGGTATATGGACAGGAAAGGAATGGGGTGTTATGGGCTGAGTGCAGGTTGGTGGGACTAGGTGAGAGTAAGCATTCAGAATGGAATAGAAGGGCCGAGATGGCCTGTTTCCGTGCTGTAATTGTTATATGGTTATATGGGAAGAAGCTATTCCTGAATCACTGAGTGTGTGACTTCTGGCTTCTGTACCTCCTACCTGTTGGTAGCAGTGAGAAGAGAGCATGCCCTTGGTGCAGGAGGTCCTTAGTAATGGACGCTGCGTTTCTGAGACACCACTTCTTGAAGGTGTCCTGGGTACTTTGTAGGCTAGTACCCAAGTTGAAGCCAACTAAATTTACAACCCTCTGCAGCTTCTTTTGGTACTGTGCAGTAGCCCCACCCACCATCCCAATACCAGACAGTGATGCAGCCTGTCAGAATGCTCTCCACAGTACATCTATAGAAGTTTTTGAGTATATTTGTTGACATACCAAATCTCTTTAAATTCCTAATGGGTCATTGTCTTGCCTTCTTAATAACTGCATCGATATGTTGGGACCAGGTTAGGTCCTCAGAGATCTTGACACCCAGGAACTTGAAGCTGCTCACTCTCTCCACTTCTGATCCCTCTATGAGGATTGGTATGTGTTCCTTCGTCTTACCCTTCCTGAAGTCCACGATCCACTCTTCTGTCTTACTGATTAAATCTACATATTAAATCTTCCACAGGAAACAGACACCGGCTATCTAACCTATCTATGCATCTCACAGTTTTTTAAACCTCTATCATGTCATCGCTCAGTCCCCTTTGCTTCAGGGAAAACAGACCCATCTTCTCCATTCGCCCCTTGTTACACTCTCAAGCTTAACAGAATTAGTTTAATCACATGCTTCCTATGGTGTGATAATCAGAGCTGCATCCATTCTCCAGTCATTTTTCAGATCCGTTGTTGATCACGGATCACTTCATGATATCAGAATGCCTCAAGCAGACTGTACGTAAAAGACTGTGAACATGGTGTCATGGAAGTGCGGTGTAATAATTCAACTTGGGGCTCCATAAATACAAACTAGACCAAACTGTGGACTTACACGAGCTGAATTCAGACGAGCGATGTGCAAATTGTGGTCTCATCAAGCAATATGAGGTTTCTGCCACTTCCCTTTCACTTTGCCTTAAAGAAGATGCATAACTTTGTTGGACATAAAATGGACCATTTTTATGTGGACAATCTTCAGCTTTAAAGCCATGAAGAATCCTAAAGTTCAAGTAAAACATTAACACAATTTTAACATATTAGGTTGTAATGAATGACTTCTCCACTACAAGTTACACTGAGAATATTAGACCATAAGACACAGGACCAGAATTAGGCTATTTGGCCCATCGAGTCTGCTCCACCATTCTCCTTTTCTTCTCCAGTCCTCAGCCCCATTCCCCAGCCTTCTCCCTGTAAACTTTGATGCCGTGTCCAGTTAAAAACCTCTAAGTATACACAACAACCCAGTCTCCACAGCTGCCTGTGGTAATAAATTCCACAAATTCACCCTCTGGCTAAAGAAATGTCTCCGCATCTCTGCTCTATCCTGAGCCTGTGCCTTCTTGTCCTAGATTCCCCCACCATTGGAAACATCCTTTCCATATTTACTCCCTTGGCATTTCAACATTCAAAAGGTTTCAATGAGATCCACCTTTTTTCTTCTAAATTCCAGCGAGTACAGACCCAGAGCCATCAAACATTCCTCGTATGATAACCTTTCACTCCCAGAATCATCCTTGTGAACCTCCTCTGGACCTTCTCCAATGCTAGCTCATCTTTTCTTAGATGAGGAGCCTAAAACTGCTCACAGGATGCAAGGTGAGGCCTTAGCTTATAAAGCCTTAGCATCACATCCCTGTTCTTGTATTCAAGACCATTTGAAATGAATGCTAACATTGCATTTGCCTTCTTCATCACAGACTCAACATGCAAGTTAACCTTTAGGATGTTCTGCACAAGGACTCCCAAGTCCCTTTACATCTCAGATTTTTGAATTTTCTCCCCATTTAGAAAATAGTCTGCATATTTATTTCTACTACCAAAGTACATGATCATGCATTTTCCAACATTGTATTTCATTTGCCACTTACTTGCCTATTCTCCTAATCTGTCTAAGTCCTTCTGCAGCCTAGCTATTTCCTCAACACCACCTGCACCTTCAACAATCTTCATATCATCTGCAAACTTGGCAAGAAAGCCGTCTATTCCATCATCTAAATCCTTTATTTGCAGCATGAAAAGAAGCAGTCCCAACACCGACCCCTGCAGAGCACCACTGGTCACTGGCAGCCAACCAGAATAGGATCCTTTTATTCAAACTCTCTGCCTCCTATCAATCAGCCAATGTTCTAAACATGTTCGTAACCTCCCTGTAATACCATGGTTTCTTAATATGGTAAGAAGCCTCATGTGTGGCACCTTGTCAAAGGCCCTCTGAAAGTCCAAATATACAACATCCACTGCATCCCCTTTATCTATCCTACTTGTAATCTCCTCAAAGAATTCAAACAAGTTCATCAGGCAAGATTTTTTCCTTTAGAAAATCATGCTTACTGTGTCCTATCTTGTCCTGTGTCACCAAGTACTCCGCAACCTCATCCTTAACAACTGACTCCAACATCTTCCCAGCCACTGACATCAGCCTAACTGGTCAATAATTTCCTTTCTGCTGCCTTCCTCCTTTCATAAAGAGTGGAGTGACACTTGCAAATTTTCAGTCCTCTGGCACTATGCCAGAGACCAATGATTTTTGAAAAATCATTGCCAATGCCTCCACAATCTCTAATGCTACCCCTTTCAGAACCCTAGAGAGCAGTTAATCTGGTCCAGGTGACTTACATACCTTCATGTCTTTCAGCTTTTTAAGCACCTCTCCCTTATAATAGTAACTACACCCACTTCTCTTCCTTCACACATTACAACATCTGGCACACTGATAGTGTCTTCCACAATGAAGAATGATGCAAAATACTCACTTAATTCATCTGCCGTCTCCTGTCCCCCAATATATAAGCCCAAATCAGCTTCCGATTTCTCTACAAATCAGTTATAGTGAGTTCCTGTCTACAGCTCTCCACAAATCCATAAAATTGTTATCTAGTATTCACATTTGATTGGCAAATTAATCATTAGGTGTTGATCCAATAGACAGCAACAAAAATGGCTTTTGAGTTTGCACAGAAACTTCCTTTAATTAATACATATCAGAATCAGAATCAGGTTTAATATTATTGGCATATGTTGTGAAATTTTTTTGTTTTGTGGCAGCAGTACATTACAAGTTTTTAAAAATCTATAAATTACAATAAAAAAAAATATATATATAAATTAAGTAAGTAGCACAAAAAGAGAGCAAAAAATACTGAGGCAGTGTTCATGGGTTATTTGTCCATTCAGAAATCTGATGGTGAAGGGGAAGCAGCTGGTCCTGAATTACTGATTGTGTGTCTTCAGGCTCCTGTACCTCCTCCTGATGGTACCAATGAGAAGAGGGCATGCCCTGGGTGATGGTGGTCCTTAATGATGGATGCTGCCTTTTGAAGGTATCCTGGATGCTGGGGAGGCTGGTACGCATGATGGAACTGACTGAGTTTACAATTTCTTGCAACTTTTTCCTATTCTGCACAGTGGCTCTATTCATACCAGACAGTGGTACAATCAGTTAGAATGCTCTCCGAGGTTCACCTATACATTTTTCCAAGAGTCTTTAGTGACATGCCAAGTCTTCTCAAAACCCTAATGAAATGCATCCGCTGTTGTGCCTTCTTTATAATTTCATCAATATGTTAGACCCAGGATATATCTTCAGAGATCTTTAAGTTCCAGGAATTTGAAACTGCTCATCCTTTCCTCTGCTGATCCCTCGATGAGGACTGCTGTGTTTTCCCTCAACTTCCCCTTTCTGAAGTCCACAATCAATTCCTTGGTGTTACTCAAGTTGAGTGCAAGTTTGTAGTTGTGACACCACTCAAACAACTCATCTACCTTGCTCTTGTATGCCTCCTCGTTACCATCTGAAATTCTGCAAATAATAGTTGTGTCATCAGCAAATTTATAGATAGCCTTTGAGCTGTGCCTAGCCATGGGTGCAAAGAGTGTAGAGTAGTGGGCTAAACACACATCCTTGAGGTGTGCCAGTGTTGATCGTCAGTGGGGAGGAGATGTTATTTCCGATCCACACTGACTGCAGTCTCCAGTGAGGAAGTCAAGGATCCAGTTGCAGAGAGAGGTACAGAGATCTTGTAGACTAGATGAGAAGGTATGACTCAACAAACAGCAGCCAGATGTAGGTATTGCTATTGCACAGGTGATCCAAGGCCTAGTGCCAGAGAGCTTGCATCTGGTATAGACCTATTGTGGTGATAGGCAAATTGCAGTGTTTCCAGATCCTTTCCTAGGCAAGAGTTGGTTCTAGACATGACCAACCTCTCAATGCACTTTATCACAGTAGATGTCAATGCAACTGGGTGATAGTCATTGAGCAGCTCACCCTGCTCTGCTTGGGCACTGGTATGATTGTCGCCCTTCTGAAGCAGGTGGGAAGCTCCCACAGCAGCAGTGAGAGACAGAAGATCTCCTTGAACACACCCAGCAGTTGGTTGGCACAGCTTTTCAATGCCCTATCAAGGGCCTGATGCTTTGCAAGGGTTCACACTCCTGAGAGATGTTCTGATGCCAGCCTCCAAGACAGAGATGGCGAGCTCACCAGATGCTGCAGAGATCCTCAGGTGTAGCTCTATTCTCCATTTCAGAGCATGTATAAAAGGCATTGAGCCGATCAGTGAGTGAAGCATCACAGCCATTCATGATGATAGGCTTCACCTTGTGGGAAGAAGCTGTCAGAGCTGACTTGCATTCAATTTCATCTCTAACTTCAACTGAAATAGTTTTCTCACCCTTAAAGTAGCTTTCCGTAGGGTTCCTTGTATCATTCTGGATCACCGGTCTTGAATGCCACAGATCTAGCTCTCAGCGGAGTATGAATCTCTTGGTACATCTACGGCTTTTTGTTTGGGTATGTCCAGTATATACCCCGATATTCCTGGGTATGTCCTGATATTCATCAGGTTATTACTGATTTCTGGGAGGTATTTCAACCACCAGGAATGAGGGAGGGTGAAATTTAGACTATGACTAACATTTCAATTTCCTTCCCGATTGTTGTCCCACTACTGACTTGATAACACAAAACTGATGTGGGAGAGACTCAAAAACTGCTGCCTGAATTGTGGGATTTTTGGAAGCACAGCTGATTACTCAGTAGTTTTATTATTTTTTAAAATTCCCCTTTGTGATGACGTGTGCAAAACAAAGATATATTGTTTTGTGTCATTCACCAACACACTAAAAAAGTTTTTGCCAATATATTTAGCTAACTTTGTGATGACATTCACTAAGAACCTTGCTGTACAAATAGAGGTGGATTTCAGTTCATTTTTGTAACTTAAGCATAGGAATACCCTTAAGAGAAATGTCTGGAGGGTAAAAAGAGAACAAGGAGAAGGAAAAATCCAAGAGATTTTCAGGTACAGTATATTCAGAGTAAAGGTGTGGTTAGTGAGAGAATAGTTCCCTTTAAGAATTAGCATAGCCATCCAAGTGTGGAGCCATATGGGGCGAGTGAGATTTTTAATGAGTGCTTTTCATAATTTCTTATTGTAGAATTTAGGAAAATTGTCTGTGATGTCTTGGACCACATTCAAATGACCAGACAGAAGGTCCTGGCAGCCTTAAAGCATATTAAGTTGGTTAAATCCAAGCGCCTCGGTAGACCTTGTAGGAAGCTAAGGAAGAAATTGCAGAGGCTCTTGCAGCGATAACTGCATCACTTAATGTCACATGTGAAGTTCCAGAAATGGACAGTGGCTAATGTTGTAGTGTTATTTAAGAAAGACAGAAAAGTCAAGCCTGGAAAACACTGGCCAGTGAGTTGGACATCAGTGGTGGGAAATTTGAGGGTTAAGATCTATCAGACAATGTCTGATTAGAGATAACAAGTGCCTGGGAATCATGTCCGACACATCGGCTCTTCGCTAGATTGTCTATATGGACATCAGAGGGGCCTTTGACAATGTTTCACATAGACTATCAGATCTGGAGGGATCCAGGAACAATTATGAAACTGGATTCATAATTGCCTTGATGGTAGGGATCAGAGGGAGATTGTTGGAGATTGTTTCTTTGACTGGAAGCCTGTAACTAGTGATGTGTCAGAAGTACACCATTGCTGATAGCTTTGGTCATTATTTATGAAAATGATTTGGATGAAAATATGCAGGCCATGGGTAGTAAGTTTATGGGTGGTACTAAAATAGGTGGTATCTTAGAGAGCGAAGAAAGTTATCAAAAGTTATGGGGAGACCTTGATCAGCTAAGTTTTGTAAATAGGTTGACGATGAGCAAATGGTTTTCAGTGCAGAGAAAAGCGATGTGTTGCATTTTGGGAACTCAATGTCAGAGTAGGATTTACACAGCAAAAAGCAAAGGAACGGATTAGCGTTATCTGTCACGTATACATTGAAGCATAAATGAAATGCATTGTTTGTGTCAACAATCAACACAATTCGAGGATGTACCGTGGGCAGCCCACAAGAATCACCGTGATTCCGGTGCCAACACAGCATGCTCACGGTTCATTAACCCTACTAACCAGTACCTCTTTCGAATGTAGGAACAAACTGGAGGAACCTCATGTAGTCACGATGAACTCCGTAAAGACAGCAATGAGAATTGAACCCCAGTTGCAGGCACTGTAGAGTGTTGCGCTAGCCACTGTGCTACCATGCCACCCCGTCGCAGTGTATGATAGCACCCTGGGGAATGGAGGGACAGAGGAGTACATGCACATAGTTCACTGGAGGTGTTGTCACAAGTAGAGAGGATGGTGAAGAAGGCATCTGATGCACTGGTCTTCATAGCCATTGTCATCGTCGTTAGCACACATCTGAAATTTCCAGTTGGCGGACGACTTCCTTCCACGCTGCTCTGACATATTGGGAAATCATGTACGTGGCAGGTTACAGCAGTGGTTTGTCTTTGACTTCTGCCAGGCGAGTTTAAAGAGATCACCACCTCTTGCAGTGGATGACCAGGACGTCCGCATGTCTTGTCGTGCTCTTAGTGCTCCACCAATGCCTGCTGGCCTGCCTTCTTGACCGTTGGACCATCAGTCGGTCTCCTCCGCTCAGTCTGCCAGGCCCAGACATCACACGCTAGGACAGAAAAATCCCCTACCTCACCAAGGGTCGAAGACCCGTCAGCTACCCTCACCTGGTTTGACCCGTCTGCCGAGTCGGTTTACCGGGGTGTGGCCACTGTGCGTGTTACAGCTACTTGGAGCCACAGGTGAGGGCTGAGCGCCAGGTGGGGACCAAAGGTGGACACGCTGTCCTGAAAATGGGCATGGCAGGCCATCCACCAGAGGTGCTACCCCTCCCTAGACACACCATACACCCCTCTTCATAGTCAGGACACTGGATATAAGAGTTAAGATGATATGCTGCAGTTGTACAAGATGTTGGTGAGGCCGCATTTGGAGTATAATGCACTGTTTTGGTCACCTTATTATATGAAGTATATTATAAAACAGGAAAGAGTGCAAAGAAGATTTATAAGAATGTTGCCAGGACTTGAGTTGAAGTCCTGTCAGGGTCCGGTCCGGAATCCGTGTTCCGGGTTTTGATCCGGTCCGGGGGCTCCGACCTCCGGGTCCTGCAGTTGTCCCTCCCGTCACCCGTGATCTAGTTAGGACCCTCCTGGCTCAAGGAGGCACACCTGTGACTCATTGAGCTGCAGGAGTTTATAAGGGGCCTTGGGACAGGGACCAGGAGGGTGGTCTTTTTGTTCTGTTTCCAGTTTCTCCACCGGCTCCGAACTCTTCTCTGCATTCTGTTATCCTGCCCGGGCTCAGATCTACTCCTCATCATGCTTCTCTGCCCCGTACCAGTACTGCCAGGTTGGTCCTCTCCCCCACCTTTCTTCCCATGCACTGGTCCCGCTTCTCCGCTCATTTGTTTTGTTCGTGCGGTCGCGCTGTCTGCTGGCTGTTCCTGATTTTCTCGTTATCATGACTGTTGTGTTGGTCACCCTGGACCTATGCCCGTTCCTACCCCTTGCCTCCGTCGGGCAGGCCCGGCCGGTCTGCCGCTGCCCGGCGGGGTTCTGCCCCGTCCTCCTCTTCCGCCCGAACCCTGGGATTGTGCACCGCACCCGCCTAGGGGTCTGCGTCGTGCCCAGGCCTCCGGTGTTTCCGCCTGGGAGGCGGCCCTACCCGGGATATATGCGGCCCGCCCAGAGAGGGCTCTCTGCCAGCCTATCTAGCCACCTAGACCTGCCTGAACCCCGGGGACCTGTCTACCTGAACTCGAACTCCGGGAGCCTGTCTACCTGCCTGAACCCCGGGAGCCTGTCTACCTGAACTCGAACTCCGGGAGCCCGCTCCGCTCTGCCTGCCTGAACTCCGGGAGCCCGCTCCGCTCTGCCTGCCTGAACTCCGGGAGCCCACTCCGGTCTGCCTGCCTGAACTCCGGGAGCCTGTCTACCTGAACTCGAACTCCGGGAGCCCGCTCCGCCCTGCCTGCCTGGACTCCGGGAGCCCGCTCCGCTCTGCCTGCCTGGACTCCGGGAGCCCGCTCCGCTCTGCCTGCCTGGACTCCGGGAGCCCGCTCCGCTCTGCCTGCCTGAACTCCGGGAGCCTGTCTACCTGAACTCGAACTCCGGGAGCCCGCTCCGCCCTGCCTGCCTGGACTCCGGGAGCCCGCTCCGCTCTGCCTGCCTGGACTCCGGGAGCCCGCTCCGCCCTGCCTGCCTGGACTCCGGGAGCCCGCTCCGCCCTGGCTGCCTGGACTCCGGGAGCCCGCTCCGCCCTGCCTGCCTGGACTCCGGGAGCCCGCTCCACCCTGCCTGCCTGGACTCCGGGAGCCCGCTCCGCCCTGCCTGCCTGGACTCCGGGAGCCCGCTCCGCTCTGCCTGCCTGAACTCCGGGAGCCCGCTCCGCCCTGCCTGCCTGGACTCCGGGAGCCCGCTCCGCTCTGCCTGCCTGGACTCCGGGAGCCCGCTCCGCCCTGCCTGCCTGGACTCCGGGAGCCCGCTCCGCCCTGGCTGCCTGGACTCCGGGAGCCCGCTCCGCCCTGCCTGCCTGGACTCCGGGAGCCCGCTCCGCCCTGCCTGCCTGGACTCCGGGAGCCCGCTCCGCCCTGCCTGCCTGGACTCCGGGAGCCCGCTCCGCTCTGCCTGCCTGAACTCCGGGAGCCCGCTCCGCCCTGCCTGCCTGGACTCCGGGAGCCCGCTCCGCTCTGCCTGCCTGGACTCCGGGAGCCCGCTCCGCTCTGCCTGCCTGGACTCCGGGAGCCCGCTCCGCTCTGCCTGCCTGGACTCCGGGAGCCCGCTCCGCCCTGCCTGCCTGAACTCTGTCTACCTGAAACCCAGCTCTACCCTTTAGTGCCATGACATCCTCATCCTGTCCTCCCCCTAGTACTTCAGTGTCTGCGTCCTGCGTTTGGGTCCATCCGGCCGCGTTCCTGGCAGAACGACCACCCCACGCATGGACCCCACGCAGGCACTGGAGGCTAGTTCTCGTTACCCTGGGGTCCTCTCTGCTCTGGATATCCCCCCTCCAACCTCCCCAACCATCCTTGGCCTTCCAGCCCCGCTTTAGTCGCCAGGAGGCTCCCTTAGAGGCGGGGGGGGGGGGAGGGGGGTGGTTACTGTCAGGGTCTGGTCCGGAATCTGCGATCCGCATTTTGATCTGGTCCAGGGGCTCCGAACTCCAGGTCCTGCAGTTGTCCCTCTCGTCACCTGTGATCTAGTTAGGACCCTCCTGGCTCAAGGACGCACACCTGTAACTCATTGAGCTGCAGGTGTTTATAAGGGGCCTTGGGACTGGGACCAGGCGGGTGGTCATTTTGTTCTGTTTCCAGTTTCTCTGCCGGCTCCGAACTCTTCTCTGCATTCTGTTATTCTGCCCGGGGTCAGATCTACTCCTCATTGTGCTTCTCTGCCCCGTACCAGTACTGTCAGGTTGGTCCTCTCCCCCACCTTTCTTCCCATGTGCTGGTCCTGCTTCTCCGCTCATTTGTTTTGTTCGTGCGGTCGTGCTGTCTGCCGACACTTCCTGGTTTTCCCGTTATCATGACTGTTGTGTTGGTCACCCTGGACCTATGCCCGTTCCTACCCCTTGCCTCCGTCGGGCAGGCCCGGCGGTCTGCCGCTGTCCGGCGGGGTTCTGCCCCATCCTCCTCTTCCGCCCAAACCCTGGGATTGTGCACCGCACCCGCCTAGGGGTCCGCGTCGTGCCCAGGCCTCTGGTGTTTCCGCCTGGGAGGCGGCCCTACCCGGGATATATGCGGCCCACCCAGAGAGGGCTCTCTGCCAACCTATCTAGCCACCTAGACCTGCCTGAATCCCCAGAGCCTGTCTGCCTGCCTGAACCCCGGGAGCCTGTCTACCTGCCTGAACCCCAGGAGCCTGTCTACCTGCCTGAACCCCCGGAGCCTGTCCATCCGGCCGCGTTCCTGACTAGTCCACAGTCATAAAGAGAGATTAAGCAGGCTGGGAATTTAAACCTTGGAGTTTAGGAGACCAAGGGATGTATAAAACCTTTAGGAGTTCAAAGCATACCATATACAACCTTGAGATTCATCTTCTTGTAGGCAGTAGAGTTCAGGGAAAACCCCACACCGCAAAGACAGACATGTATCCAATGTGTGAGAAAGAAAGGACAAATCATGCAAACAATAAGAAAGCAAACAGACAATCCACAAACAAGCCCTTCATGTGCATTGTCTTTTCCCCAAGGAAAGGAAACAAATAAATCAGAGGGCAAAGGTTTAAGATGAGGGGGCAAGATTTGCAAGTGACTGGAGGGACAACTCCATACGGAGGTGGTGCTTATACGATGCAATGGTTAGTCCTTCAACACTTGGTCACTAATGAGATCTGGCATCTATTAATAACTAGTGTAAATGGCAATAATGACTAGCACTAAAAATAATTTGTTAGAATCCTTTGGATTTGGTTCTGATCTCTGTTTAAGCAAGGTCCTTACAATCCTCAGAATGTTTTCCAAACAGCCAGTTAGCTTTTCTATGCAGTTGCTCTCAGAAGTTTAATTAGGGATTTATGACACAGAAAGGAGGTGTTAAACGAATGTCAACTACAGCAAAGTGCCAATGGAATCAAAGATTAAAAACTGTAATTCAGCTGACTGCAACTGAAACCACTTGTGAAAAGTAGAAAAAACAATGGATGTTTTGTCTCCATAAAAACTGAACACAGCAGATAATCCAATCACAATAAAAGTGTTTATTTGCTTATTTGAATACCAGGAAGAAATATTTGTACCTTAGAAAAAATCTGAAATATTTTGAATGAAGCAGTTTTATTCATGTCTTGATCGTAGCCATGATACTGCAGTATCTGTTTCCAAGCCACCCACGTTAAGGACTCTTGTCACAATAATCTCCCTCATTTTCCTATCCACGTAACTGTTACAAGACACACACAACGGCACCAGCTTCCAGGGTTTAGATGCTCAAACTCTCTGGAGCATGGATAACTTGCAAGGCCCCTTTAATAGTTCAGGACCGTCAAGCTAACAGGCAATCATGTTTTGGGCACCAAGAATTGAGTATTTAAAGAGCACCTGGATGGAGCTCAAGTCCAACCAGAGATATCGTCTAGCGTTTTCTGCTGAGTTAACATAGAACATAGAATAGTACAGCACATTATAGGCCCTTCGGCCCACAATGTTGTGCCGACCCTCAAACCCTGCCTCTCATATAACCCCTCCCCACCTTAAATTCCTCCATATACCTGTCTAGTAGTCTCTTAAACTTCACTAGTGTATCTGCCTCCACCACTGACTCAGGCAGTGCATTCCACGCACCAACTACTCTCTGAGTGAAAAACCTTCCTCTAATATCCCCCTTGAACTTCCCTCCCCTTACCTTAAAGCCATGACTCTCAAACATAAAGACATCTCAAACCAGTTTTATTTATGTCTTGATCCTAGCCTTGGATACTCCAGCATTTGGGTCCAAGCCACCCTCATCAAGGACTCTTGTCACAATAACCACAGGAAGTTTGAAGTGTGCCAGCATTTCCCAGTGACATTTGATACTTCACCTGCCTTTAAAGGATAGTCTCTGGGGCATCTGATGTTTCTATTGAATGAGTCACCAAGGTCAGCTAATTTGTGCTTTATGAAGTGTCTTGGCCTGAAACATCGATGGTTTGCTCTTTTCCGTAGATGCTGCCTGGCCTGCTGAAATTCCTCCAGCGTTTTGTGTTGTGTTGTTTGGATTTTCAGCATCTGCAGATTTACTTGTGTTTGTAATTTGCACGGTTATCATTGCATTGCAACATAGATGACAAGAGCGATTCGCTACTGGATAAGCTCAATGCATTCTATGCTCACTTTGATCATCAAAACATGGAGGAACCTTCACGATCTCCCAAAGCCCCTGATGACCCTGTGATTTCAGTCTCTGAGGCTGACGTGAGAGCATCCTTCAGGAGAGTGAAACCACAGAAAGCACCCAGCCCAGAGAGGGTACCTGGCAGAGTACTAAAGACCTGTGCTGATCAACCAGCTGGAGTGTTCACCTGCATCTTTAACCTCCCTTTTTAGAGGTCTGAGGTACCCACCTGCTTCAAGTAAGCTTCAATTATATCGGTGCCTAAGAAGAATGTGGTAACCTGCCTCAAAGACTATCATCCAGTAGCATTTACATCCATGGCGATTAAATGTTTTGAGATGTTGGTGATGAAACATATCAACTCCTGCCTGAGAAGCGAAATGGATGCGCTACAATTTGCCTCACAGCATAACAGGTCCACCGGAGATGCTATTTCATTGGCTCTTCACTCAACTCAAGAACTTCTGGACAGCAAGGATGCATACATCAGGATGCTCCTTATCAACTACAGCTTGTCACTCAATACTATGATCCCTCAAAACTA
The DNA here is from genome assembly GCF_048418815.1 of Hemitrygon akajei. Taxonomy (NCBI): domain Eukaryota; kingdom Metazoa; phylum Chordata; class Chondrichthyes; order Myliobatiformes; family Dasyatidae; genus Hemitrygon; species Hemitrygon akajei. The sequence goes on along the minus strand of NC_133135.1, from coordinate 70,533,031 downwards.
ATCAATAAGCTACAAGACTTTGGCCTTGAAAACTCCTTGTGCTATTGAATCCTCAATCTCCTCACTTACTGACCCCAGTTAGTTCAGATTTGCAACACCATCTCCCCCACAATCTCCATCGGCACGGGTGCACCACAAGGCTGCGTGCTTAGCCCACTGCTCTACTCACTCTACACGTAAGACTGTGTGCCTAAGTACAGCTCCAATTTAAGTTTGCTGACAACATCACTGTCCTTGGCCCAACCAAAGATGGCAATAAATCAGCATGGAGGAGGGAGATTGAAAATCTGGCTGAGTAGGGCCACAACAACTGCCTCTTACTCAATTTCAGCAAGACCAAGGAGCTGGTCATTGGCTTTAGGAAGAGGAAACCAGAGGCACATGAACCAGTCCTCGTTAGAGGATCAGAAGTGGAGAGGGTCAACAACTTTAAATTCCTTAGTGTTACTACTTCAGAGGATCTGTCCTGGGCCCGGCACGTTCAGTAAGTGCAATCACGAAAAATGCGTGGCAGTGCCTCTATTTCCTTAGAAGTCTGCAAAGATTCATCATGACATCTAAAAGTGTATAGATGTATGGTAGAGAGTGTATTGACTGGTTGCATCACAGCCTAGTATGGAAATACCAATGCCCTCGAATGGAAAATCCTACAAAAACAGTGGATTCGGTCTAGTCTATGAGGGGTTAAGCCCTCTCCACCATTGAACAAATCTACATGGAGTGCTGTCATAGGAAAGCAGCATCCATAATCAGGGACCACCACCACCCAGGACTTGCTCTCTTCTCACTGTTGCCATCAGGAAGAAGGTACAGGAGCCTCAGGACTCTCTGCAACAGTTACTACCCCTCAACCATTAGGCTCTTGAACAAGTGCAATGCCACTTTTAACATGTTTTCAACATGCCATCTTCACCACCCAATCCACCTACGTTGCCAGTTTCAGGGAACTATTGACTTAAACTCCCAAGGTCCCCTGTTAATTAGCATTTATTGGTGCTCTACCATTTGCTGTATATATCCTACCTCTACTTGAATTTCCAACATGCAATACCTGCATACTTCATGTTGCAATTATAGTTTCACTCAACTTCACTTGCCCCACTGTTCCCACAATCTATGGACTCACTTTCAACTACTGTTCACCACATGTTCTCAATACTTATTGGTTATTTATTTATATTTCTTTTTTCTTTTGTATTTGTACAGTTTGTTGTCTTTTGTACATTGGTTGTTAATCCTGGTCATTGACTGCATTATGATTCATGGATTTACTGAGTATTCACGTAAGAAACATAGAAACATAGAAAATAGGTGCAGGAGTAGGCCATTCGGCCCTTCGAGCCTGGACTGCCATTCAGTATGATCATGGCTGATCATCCAACTCAGAACCCTGTACCTGCTTTCTCTCCATACCCCCTGATCCCTTTAGCCACAAGGGCCATATCTAACTCCCTCTTAAGTATAGCCAATGAACTGACCTCAACTGTTTCCTGTGGCAGAGAATTCCACAGATTCACCACTCTCTGTGTGAAGAAGTTTTTCCTCATCTACATATACAGTATATATTTTGATAATAAATTTACTTTGAACATTGTAGTTTGTACTTTTCAAGCGTTTTAATCAATCTTATTCTCATCAGGAATTCTTTCAATAATAGTGTAAATTATTTAAAGAAAATGCTTCAAGGTTATCTTCCCTTGAAACGTTCTCTATCTGTGTCCTCTCTGCTGCCTTCTCACTTGCAAATACCAATTGGGAGTCTGAATTCTTTAAGGGCACAAATATTCAGAATTTTGCTTTTGACATATTACATAACTATAATGTTATCCATCAGCCATTAATAATTATTTAATTGTAACTTTCTATTTTCCTATATAATACCAAGGATCTTTTGAATTTTGGACATCCTGTGCTATAAAAATGAAGTTAATCGTGTATGTGTCAGAAATACTCTACAATACAATATACAGAACTGCCTTCCCATTTCCATATCCCTGATGATGGGTTGTGTACTAATTCAGATTAGGCTCCAATAACCAATGCAATTACCATTTATAATCTTACATGTTACAGTTTTCTCCTGAGGTGGCATGTACGAGCATCACTCACAACTGCACCCAAAACAGTGCTGTTTCTTCCATCAGCTGGTATCTACAGGAGCTCTTAGTACTGTCAATGGTCAGGAAAGTTGGGCCAGTAAATGTCCAAAGAGGAGACCAAGTTTTTCATATACCTTTCCCAAACAAGCCTTTGGCTGTCAACATTTTGGGGTTTCTCTTGTAGCCCTGACAAAAAAAAAGCAACACCTGCAGCTTACATTTATATTGGCACATTTAGGAATTGAAGAACAACCCAGGGCATTTTAAAAGAGCATCTTCAAAAAAAATGCGATACTGAACCAACAATAATAGGACAGATGACCAAATTATTTATTCAAAAAGATTTGTTTCAAAAGGAACTTCCTAAAAATGGGTTGATTTAGGGAAGAAATTTCAGAACTTGATATCTTAAGGCATAGCCACCAAAAGCGAATTGAATGACTATGGATATATCTGAAGGCTGTGGGACTGGATGAGTAAATTATATATATTTTAAATAGAAGGACAGCTTAATAGGTGTCTAATGTTGATCAACCACCTGCTGACTAGAGGAAGAACAAAACATAGTGTAGGTTAGGAAACATGTATCAGAATTTGGATGATCCCCAATTACAAAGGTTAGAAGATCAAACAAAAGTGTCCTTGAATAGTAAAGTCTGGAGTTGGCAAATATATGAATGAAGGTTACAACAGTAGCTAAACTGAAGCAGTTGTGAAAGAAGGTAAGAAGTTACGGAGATGGAGATGGCATTGATTTACTATCTGAAGATCAGCTCAAGATCAGTGAGACTTGTCCTTTCCTGAAGCTAAGTGCAGTGGGTAAAATTGTCAAGGCAGACAAGAAATTCTCAGGACACATCATTTTAACCTGAAATGAATTGGATGCAGGAAAATCTGGTGGACCTTCCACTTCCTCCCCATTGTGATCTCATTGGTTCTTTCCTAAACCTGCATGAATCTCAATAAACAAAGTTTTCCATTCTCTGACCCTTGTCCAGCAGTTCTGCTGAAGAAGGGCTCATGGTTCAATTGAAATCTTTATAGCTTTAATGTAGTAATGTAGTCTGATTAAAGAACTGTGCTAATAATAAAATGTTATAATATTAAATTGCAGCAAGCAAAATAACTGTAGTAAAGAGGTGATGATGATGTTTCTATAATTGTAGATATCAAGAATGAAAATAGCCCTAGGTGAATCTGGAACATACTCTGGAATCAAGAACCACAACTCAAAAATGCATACACTGACCACAGGTTGAAGTGCCATGCAAGTGAAAATTAGTTTCCTCTCCCTTCAAAATATGTAAAGCTGAATCCTGTTCAATAAGGTTAAACCATGAATGCCAAGTTTGTCTGCAGTGTCAAAAGGAAGTATTTTCTTCCTACTTAGCATAGATGAATGGAAACAAAATCCAGCATGTTATGTTGTAAAACCTTGGACCAATGTTGTGCAGACAGCTTTGAATAGCAGTGATGCATGTGGTCACTGCAAAAAGGAAGAGGCAGTAGAGTAATAATGAAAGAATTTTGTTAGTAATGTGCTACATAATGATGTTAATGAAAAATTAATTCTCTCAAAATATGTTCTGTTTTACTGCAGTTATTAATTGATTGCAAGAGTTTACCATATATTTTTATGATGCAGTTTTATCATGAATTAGCACAGTAGCAAAGAATGATTCCAGGATGTGGCCTACATGGTGAGGTGTATTGTCATACCAGACTGATAAGTTAATGCTTGGTTGACTTTGGTTGTTTCATCAAAGCTTTCCAGATGGAAATTCCTTTCCAGATGGGATTTATTATGTTTTTGTTGTTGCAAACCTCTTTCTTAATTGTACTTTAAGACTCAGATCTGCGGCTTTTCTAATGTCTATTTTCAGACTACTGACTGTGTTGCTAGGAGATGCAAAATATGATCTCTACTTTGAATAGTGAGTTATATAGAATAGTAAGTCCAAATATTTTTTGCCCTACAACAATATGGAATACTCCTTTATTTTTGCAACAATATCCCCATTTTCATAAAAATGTTAAACTTGGATATTTGCTTTAAAGCATGCTATGCTTCTTAAAGTACCACTGAGGTGGAATATTTCAATTCCACTTTGCAGTCCTGGGCATGATCAATCCTTCTTTGCTTTAATGATGTGGTGCCTGATGGTCCTGTTATTGTAAATTAATGTGTTGCTGTTTCTACTCTCTGTTTTATTAATTATAACACAGGCCAAAGATGGATTCCATGCTATATCATATGCTGACCCGTCTTGGTCTCAATGAAGTACAGTGTGCCCCTTGTTGCTGCCACATTATCAAAATTTCCACTGGTTTTTAAAATCAGATTTTATGCATCACTACTTTTCCTACTTTTCCAAAAGGGGCCAATGAAAGGCAAGTGCGAGGAAGTGCAAGGTCGAAATGGGGAATAGAGGACAGAAGGGGGGATTTGTTCTCCTGCCTTATCCATGTCTCTCATAATGTTATATATCTCTATAAGGCTACCCCTTAGATGCCCTCATTACAATGAAAATAAACTCAACCTATGCAATCTCTCAACAGAACTAAAGTCCACCAAACCTGGTAAATCTCCTCTGCCCTTTCTCCAGTACAACTGAATCACTTCTATTTTGTGACAACCAGAACTCCACAAAGTAGTCTAAACTAGTGTATTATAAGTTTACCATGCAATATCCCAGCATTTGTGATCTACATCCTGACCTATGGAGGTAAGAACAACATGCCACCTTCACCACCAATCCACCTATGTTGCCAGTTTCATAGAACTATTGACTTCAACTTCCAAGGTCACTTGTTAATTGGCATTTGTTGGTGTTCTACCATCGCTGTAAATGTCCTCCTCTACTTGACCCTCCAACATACATCACTTGCATACTTCATGTCACAATTATAGTTTCTGATCCTTGTAATCACCAGTGTCAATGTGTGCTAAATGTTTTCTTTGGCTACGGTGCCCCTTCAGCCCTGGGATTGGGCACAGTGCTTTTAACAATGGGCTGTCAATAACTTCGACAAATTCATCCTTCCAAAAGAAAATCTGCAGGTGCTGGAAATCCAAGCAACACACACAAAATGCTGGAGGAACTCAGCAGGTCAGGCAGCATCCATGGAAAAAAGTACAGTTAACATTACGGGCCGAGACCCTTTGGCAGGATTGGAGAGAAAAAGATGAGGAGTAGATTTAAAGGGTGGGGGGGAGGGAGAGAGGAACACTAAGTGATAGGTGAAACTGGGAGGGGGAGGGGTGAAGTAAAGAGTGAGAATTTGATTGGTGAAAGATATACAGGGCTGGAGAAGGGGGAGTCTGATAGGAGTGAACAGAAGGTCATGGAAGAAAGTAAAGAGGGCAGGAACACCAGGGGTTGGTGATGGGCCTCCTCTACTGTCGTGATGAGGCCACACTCAGGTTGGAGGAACAACACCTTATATACCAGCTGGGTGGCCTCCAACCTGATGACATGAACATGGATTTCTCAACCTTCCAGTAATGGCCCTCCCCTCTCCTTCACCATTCCCCACCCCCTTTTCCTTCTCTCACCTTATCCCCTTACCGGCCCATCACCTCCCTCTGGAGCTTTTCTTTCTTTCATGGCCTTCTGTTCTTTCCTATCAACTCCCCCTTCTCCAGTCCTGTAGCTCTGACACCAATAACTTCCCAGCTCTTTACTTCATCCCTCCTCCTCCCAGTTTCACCTATCACTTTCTCTCTCCCCCTCCCCTTTTAAATCTACTCCTCATCTTTCTTTCTTCAGTCCTGCTGAAGGGTCTCAGCTAGAAACATACTTTTTACCATAGATACTGCGTGGCCTACTAAATTCAACTTTCCACTTTCCATAAAATCTCAGCATTTGCAAGTTAGCTTCTCCTTTAAGTTGCTTATAAGACTTCTTTGTGCTTAGCTAATCTGTTGCTTTCTAATTCTGTAGTTAATTTAGGTCAGGCTAGTCACAGTTGAAATGTGCTTTGAAGTCCTCAGAAATTTGTTTCCAACCTTTATCGGTATACTGTTGTGAAACTGACCTTTTGATGCACCATCAATAACTCTCTGAGACGTGAGGCGAGATATCGGCTTTTATTGACTGGAAGAAAGAACAAGCCACAATTGACCACCATGCTACATCCTGGAGACTCAGGGCTGGGCTCAGGCCTCAATCGCCTTTATACCGGGGTCTGTGGGAGGAGCCACAGGAGCAGTCAGCAGGGGGGGCGTGTCCAGACAGGTATATGTAGTTCACCACACCTTTAATTGAGCACACCCCGTTAAATTTCACCAACATGTTATTAGTACTCCCTCACATATTTGAAGTGGTTGAGATCTGGATTTATGACTTAGGAAGAAAATGTTTTGTCCTAAAAAGTTTGAGACCTGCTAGTATATTAGCATGTCGAGGGATCAATTTGAAGGATCATGAGCTCAGAACATTGATTGTTTCTATTTCCACAGATGCTCCCTGATGTGATGAGTTTTCCAGCATTTTCTGTTTTTGCTTCAGGTTTCCAGTATATACATTAATCTTTTATTTTCATTTACACATATGACTTTGTGAGGAAACAGCTAGTTTAAGCAGCCACTTTACGCAGCCTCAGTTCACCGTTTTCACTTCTGTCTCAGTTTTTTTCAGATTTTTTTGCCAAATTTTTAAAGATAAATGGAGCATATTTCAAGATCTTCTGGACATCTGTTTCAAAACTGCATTTAATTTCTAAACAAATTACTTTGAAGTTCACTCACTTTAAATAGTTGCTTTTGCTGAGCTCATACAGTATATTCTACTTTCCATTAATTGTTTTATTAAAGCAGTGAACTTGGTGTCCTCCCTGAGTGTGGTTAATAGCCTTTAGAAATTCATTTAGCTTCAATTACCTCCAGCATAAAAGTCATTCACTTAATAATTGAGGCATGGAGTTCCTCTGATCTATCATTTAATAGAAGCATTCAATGTGGACCTCAGCCATTCTATAGGGAGAACCATGCCTGGTTTTTATTTTTATTTGGAGTTAGAGTGTGGAATAGGCCTTTCCGGCCCTTCGAGCTGCACAGACAAGTAACCCCTGATTTAACACTAGTGTATGCTGATTTCATCCAGTGCGGATACCCCTGAGCCCAGGTGAAGAAAAGGGATTCATTCCACTGTGCAATTACCTCTACCAGAAAGTAAGAAAGCGTAGAGATGAAGCACAGGGTTGGAACGGTCCTAGAAATTCGAGCTAGGCTTTCAAAGGGAAATTTAGTTTCACTGTGAGTGAGGCAGGCAGTTTGATATTGCTTACTCTCATTGGGCAAGCTGCCAGATTCAACCAGTGCTCTGAGCTTACCCTGAGTATGCTCCCCATATAGTGCTGAGTCCAAGGTTAAATATGGGAATGGATTAATTTTATCACAGTGTCTTCAGGAAACAGTGAATCTATTTAAGTCATATCAAGACACAATAGACCGGTCGTTCTGGTTTTAAAATCATTTATGAAAGCTGAAAAACCTTATTTGTGACTAGGCAGTGAGTTCAGTAAGTGAATGCTGCATTTAATTGATCTAGTGAATACATTTAAAAACAGTGCTTCTAATAAAGATTATATTTTATTGGCATGAATAGTTTACTAAGACTTCTCGTTTTTTGCCATGCAATAGTAAATCTAAAAAGAAGGTAGTGTATAGAACCGTGTGGAAATGAGGAGATAAATAGGAAATTTAAAGAGTATCAATAATATGAGCATTGGAATTCAGAGGCCAAAACTGAGACGTTTGCCCATATTAATACATATTCAGAATTTGTGTGGCTCAGGTAGAATTAGAAAGATTCAGACAGTAGGTATGTGTATAACAAGGAATCAACACCAACTAGGTTCATGTTTTACATCTGTAGACTGAAAATCTTACTTCATGGAAGCAGCTGTGTAAGGAAATGTGGTTCAGCGGTGTTGCTGCTGCCTCACACCTCTGACAGCATGGCTTCAATCTTGACCTCCGGTGCTGTCCGTGAGCATTTTGCCCATTCTTCCAGAGACCATGCGGGCTTTCCACAGATGCCCCAAGTTCTCTTCACATCCCTAGGACTATTTTCTAAAAGGGGGGATAAAGTCAAACCTTAGAGGTGCAAAGGGATGCAGGATTCCCTAAAGATTAACTTGCAGGTTGAGTTGGTGGTAAGGAAGGCGGAAGCAATATAAGCATTCATTTCAAGGGAACTAGAATATAAAAACAAGCATGTAATGCTGAGGCTTTACAAGGCACTGGATAGACCACAATTGGAGTTTTGCGAACAGTTTTGGGCCTTCTACCTAAGAAAAGATGTGTGGCATTGGAGAGGGTCCAGAGAAAGATCACAAGAATTACTCTGGAAGTGAACGGGTTAATGTGTGAGGAGTGTCTGATGGCTCTGGGCCTTTACTCGCTGGAGTTTAAAAGAATGAGGGGGGACTCTCATTGAAATAGATTGAATATTGAAAGGCCTAGATAAAGTGGATGTGGAAAGGATGTTTCCTATAGTGAGAGAACCTAGAACCAGAGGGCACAGCTTCAGAATCGAGGGGCATCCATTTAGATCAGAGACGAGGAGGAATTTCTTTAGCCAGAGTGTAGTTAATAGTGAAATTCATTGCCACAGACAGCTGTGGATTAATTGGCCTCTGTGCATTGGTCCTAGCATGCAGATGTGTGGGAGAATCTTCAGGGATTAATGGGAACATTGGAGAATATTAAAATTTGGGATTTGTATAAATGACGACATGATGGTCGGCCTCGACTCTGTGGGCAGCTGCTTCCGTGTTGCATGAAGTGAGTCAGGCTTAGAAGTATTCTGAAGAAAGGAATGTGTTAATTAGAGCAGTGCTGTTACAGAAGAAAAGTCCAACTGGGAACAAATAAACCTATGGAGCCATCTTGTTCAGGTAATCACAAAAGAAAATAAAAATTGCCATTATTAGCACATAGCTGGAAGAAAACTAAAGGAAATCTACTGTTCCTTCAGCAAGCTTTGATGAATGTCCTGATGTGGTCCAATGTCAAGTACAGGGGGCAGAAATTGGAGATGCAAGTCACCAAGGTGCTATTGACGCAGACTGAAAGGAAGAGTTAAGGTGGTTGAGTCTAGCAAGGGGAAACTGATGAACAAATTGAAATAATCAAAGTGATTTAAAATTGGATGACTTGGTTACAGTACTCATTGGGTGGAATAGTGAATCAATTTGTTTCTGTGTATTGGTTGCTAGCATGATACAGTGCCCCAATTGCTAACTTTAATTATTTAAAAACACTAATTTGTAAGCAAAGAAATATTGGTTTCATATCTGTCCTTGCATGGCCATTGGATAAGCCTCTCAAAAGGCACAGGTATTTTCAGTCTTCAGGAATATATTTAAGATACGGGTTTTCTGAAGAGAACCAAAGGTGATTCGTTGAGGGTCAGTAGGTGAAAGTTCAAAGTTCATTTATTATCAGAATTACATATGCTATATACAACTTTGTAATTCGTCTCCTTATAGGCAGCCACAAAACATAGAAATCCAATAGAATCCATTAAAAAGGCAGAAAAAAGGCAAATTGTGCAAACAATAAAAACATTCAAGTAACATTCAGAACTGAAGTTCACATAAGTGAGTCCACAGCCACGAAACCGGTCATCACTGCAGCCATTATAGGAGCCCGTTAGTTGCAGGCCACAGCCTCAGTTCAGCACAAAGATGAGTAAACCTCGTAAAGATGAGTGAATGGGGGCCTGACGTATAAGGATGAGTGAGAGTTAAAATGTGTGTATACAGAAAAGTGGATGGTAAATGATATAAAGGCCTGTATAGAGACCAAGTTGCAGACTGAGATACAGCTATTGTCTAAGAGTGACTGGCAGTGAGTTAGTGAAAGTGTGTAGCTGAATATATAAATTCATAAGAGACTAAATGGGCTCTGTTCAAAGATGTTGATTTTGCTGGGAATTATTGACCCATACATGTTATTATTGGTGTGCAAATTGGCTAGTACTCTGACAAGGCAGAGAGAGAGATCCCATGAAGTGTAAATCTCCACAGTCATCTCATTGTTAAATACCTCCTGATTTTCACAAAGTTGCAGGATTTGCAAATTAATTGCCAATTAAAATTAAGCCTTGTAATTAATTGCATAAATGCCCTATTAATAAAGTAATAATTACTTATGACTAGCAGTCAAACTCGCTATCCATAACATGAACAATCATAATTGTAAAGTCTTACTCCGCCAGACTGTATATTGCTTAAAGAGAATTAACTCACCAGCTTAATTGTTTCTTAACTTTTGTTTCTCTTTTTGCCTTAATTCACTCCTAGTTTCTTTTACTCTCTTGTTTCAATATTCACAGAATTATAGGTGCTCATTTGCATAGAACTCACTGTCCCTTGCTGTTCACCAGTCTCCCAGATTCTTTGTCATAGTCATCATTTCTATGTTATATAGCTGTCATAGCAACACTACAGGCAAAATAAATGTAAAGACTAAATATACTAAACCAAATCCAAATTACATAGTATCCTACAAAAACGGTTCCTTCCAGTAATTTGTGCTTTCATCATTTATACATTATGTGACTCATTTCTAGTTCATATTCTGCGTTCTAATCAATGGTTTAAGTTAACAAAACTGTATAAGTATAATATAATGTAGTGGTTAAGCAGTCACAATACAAATTAACCCAAACATTGACAGCAAAGTGATCATAATCTTAGCAAGAACTGATGTCTTAAAAATGTTGAAAAGCACTCGTATACAAAAAAAATGATGGCTCAGTTCATGTGTGAAAGTTTGACGTAACTGGAGCTGTTCTTTCTTTAATCAACTTTTATTATCTTGTCTTTATTCTGTTTCCTAATCTTGGCCTAGTCAAAATAATGGAAGGACTATGGCAGATTTTAAGGGATATCTCAAAGAGATGAAAACTTATTTCGGAAAGGTATAAACATGAAACCCTTACAAAGTAAATTGTTATGAAATTTGTTTTTAGTATGAATAATATTCTGTGATGACCTGAGACATAGCCTGATTAACAACTAAAATAAATCCTTTCAAAATGTAGTGTAGAGTGTTATGCAAAAGATTTGTTTTAAAGTGCATTATTGTTTGCCATAGTAAATTATTGATTCTTCCAGTCCCAATAGTTCTCTGTTAATTCATTTCTCCCCCTCACTTCTCCATATGAAACAATTTTGCTGGGTTCTTTCATTGATTTTAGTTTCAGATATTCTACATATTTTATAGAGCATTACATAGATTATGGAAATCTTGCAAACTGATTGGTTGCTTGCTGGCATTGATTTTTGTTAAGATCCAGAATTTGTAAGTATTTCATTGAACATTATTTTATATTGTGGTGCTTTGCAGGTTCTTTAAGTGACCACAAGTCCAGCTACTACTCCTCTTCGGAGGCAGCAACCTTGAACTTAAAACCACCAGCTTCAATGTATTTTTTAGAATATAACTGTTGTATACAAAAAGCCACAGAGCTCCAAGACAAAATCATTTTCCCAGTTGCTTGCTTCATTTATGCAAGTACAAAGCTGCTCGGTGCGAGAGCAGCTATTTGACTGGACTCTGCTGGTGTTCGTTCTCTTTGCAAGCTTGCAGTTATCTTCCTTCACCTGATACAAAAGAAAAATATCTGCAGAAGCTAGGAGTCTGTAATAACAAAACAGAGAAAGCTGAAAATGCTCAACAGGTCAGGCAGCATTTGTGGAGGTAGAGTTAACATTTCAGATCACAGATCTCTTTACCCGGCTCAGCAGAATGAAAATTGTCTTTCTCCGATACTAACTTATCAATGTTCTCCTTAAATTGCATCTAAGCAACATGTTTAGAATTGTGAATTCCAAATTCTAACCACTCCCCAAGCAGTTTTCCCTCAAGTTTGCTGCTATGAATATCTCATGCTAATAGTCCAGTGCTTTTGTTTCCAACAAAATTGGAACCACCTAAGTATCTAATCTATCAAACTTAGCATCTTTTTAAAGATATCTATTAGATCTTACCTCAGTTTCTCAATGTATTATTTATCGATATATGATCCCAACCTGTTCGATTTTTACTGTGAATGTTTACTATGAATCTCCCATTTCTGGTATACTGTATTTGAACACTCTACCTTTGTACACTGTCACCATTGTGAATTCAAGGAATATTCATCATCAGTAAGAACATCAAGATGTAGTTTTGTCTTACATCTACCTTATCTCTATACAGGTAGTCCCCGAGTTACGAAAGCCCGACTTACGGGCAACTCGTACTTATGAACCGAGGAAGAAGAACGCTGTCCGGCATTTCAAGTCAGATCGCAACGCCATTCGCTATTTTAAGTCGTTGCCGTTGACACTGTGTTGAGTGTTTAACTTTATATCTGGCTTAACTTTTTCTTAGTAAGATTCACCCTGACCCCGCACCCCCCCCCCCCCCTTCCGGTCGGCTGGTGGCGCCGTGAGATCAGCGCCAGGCTGGAGAACAGAGGTTCCCGAGTTTGATCTAGTGACAGCCCGCTCCCATGCCGGGTTGATGTCGATCCAGTGACCCCCATATCATCCGTGCTGGGTTGATGTCGAGCTTGCAACTCGACCTCGTAAAAAAAACATTGCCATCTCCAGTTTAAATTCCCACGCGGAATATTGTGGAGGATTAAATACCCAAACCCAGCACAGCCCCCACTTGTCCCATTTAGTCTGTCTCAGTGCGGTGGAGTTTAGGAACCGGGGAATTCAGTGTGGTGGTTCTTAGGACCCAGCGGACCTCGGGAGCCGGCGCAGGTCGGGACCCGCCACCCGCAGTATTTCTGTTCCATTGACGGGAAACAATCGCAATTGAAAATAAAGTGGAAATGATAAAGCATTTTGAAAGGGGGAAACGCCATCGGTCATTGGAAAAGCATTAGGCTACAGTCAGTCAATGATCGGAACAATTTTCAAGGATAACAGATAAAGTGAGAATAATGGAGCATGTGAAAGGCCCTGCCCCGATGAAAGCTACAATTATTACTAAACAACACAGTGGTTTAATTATTGGAATACATACGTTTCTTAAGTGTTTTATATGCATAGAAAGGTAAAATATATACTATATACTAAGGCAAACGTTTGACAAACTGACGCTAAATAATACTGGATATACTTGCTCCGACTTATGTACAAATCCGACTTAAAGACGGACTCAGGAACGGAACTCGTACATAACCCGGGACTGCCTGTATTCTAAAAATTTGGCTTTTATGTCAGTCTAAGCCATTCAATAGTAAAACAGTAGAAACAGAACATCAAACAAATTCCAACCATTTAGTTGGATTTTCAAAGTTTAGGAAAATGAAAGATGAGTATAAAGATTTGAGGTGGGCTTGACAAAGTAAACGCTGTGAGAATGTTTCCCTATATGGGAAGATCAGAGCCAACCTGAAGGGTTGGACAATTAGTCAAAGCTGAGAAGGAATTTCATTTCTGAAGGGTGAATCTTTGGACTTTAAAATATTAAAGAGGATAGCAAAAGTTTCTTCAGATATACAGTATGAAGTGTAAAAGAGAGACAAAAGCAGATGCCAGACCACAGGAAGATGATGCTGAAGAGGTAGTAATGGGGGACAAGGACATGGCAGATGAAATGAAGAAGCATTTTGCATCGGTCTTCACTGTGGAAGGCGCTAGCAATATGTTGGAAGTCTGAAATTGTCAGTGGCAGAAGTGTATAAAGTTGCCATTATTAGGGTGAAGGTGCCTGGGAAACTGAATGACCTGAAGGTAGATAAGTCACCTAGACCTGATGGTCTTCACTCCAGGGTTCTAAAAGAGGCGGCTGAAGAGACTGTAGTGGCATTGCTAATGCTTAGTCTGACCTCAGAGGTTGGGAAGATGTTGGTGTCAATTACTAAGGATGTGGTTTCAGGATACTTGGAGGCACATGATAAAATAGGCCATTGTCAGCATGGTTTACTCAAGGGAAAATCATGTCTGACAAATCTGTTGGAATTCTTTGAAGAAATAACAAGCAGGATAGACAAAGGAGAATTGGTGGATGTTGTGTACTTGGATTTCCACAAGGCCTTTGACAAGGTGCCATACATGAGGCAGTTTAATAAGTTAAGAGCCCATGGTATACTAGGATGGATAGAGCATTGGTTGATTGGCAGGAGGCAAAGAGTGGGAATAAAGGGAGCCTTTTGTGGTTGGCTGCCAGTGACTAGTAGTGTTCCACAGGGTCTGTATTGGGAGTGCTTCTTTTGATGTTATAAGTCAATGATTAGAATGAAGCAATTGATAGCTTTGTGACCAAGTTTGTGGTCTATACAAAGATAGTTGGAGGGGCAGGTAGTTTTGAGGAAGTAGAGAGCGTTCAGAAGGGCTTAGACAAATTAGGAGAATGAGCAAAGAAGTGGCAGATGGAATACGGTGCCGGGAAGTGTATGGACATGCACTTTGGTAGAAGGAATAAAAGCAGAGCCTATTTTTTGAATAGAAAGAAAATTCATAAATCTGAGGTGCCAAGGAACTTGGGAGTCCTCATGCATGATTCCCTAAAGGTTAATTAGTGGCAATGAGGAAGGCAAATGTAATTTTAGCAATCATTTTGACAAGAATATAAAAGCAAGGATGTAATGTTGAGGCTTTATAAAGCACTGATGAGGCCTCACTTGGAGTACTGTGAGCAGTTTTGGGCCTCTTGTGGGCTGACATTGAAGAAGGTTCAAAGGGAGTTCAGAAATGATTCTGGAATTGAAAATTTTGTCAGATGAGTGTTTGATGGAATTCACTGGAATTCAGAAGAATGAAGGATGACCTCTTTGAAATCTATTGAATATTGTAAGGCCCCATTAGAGTGGACGTGGAGAGGATGTTCCCTATGATGAAGGAATCAAAGACCAGAGGATGCAGCCTCAGAATAGAGGGGTATCCTTTTAGAATGAAGATGAAGAGGAACTTCTTTAGACAGAGAGTGTTGAATTTTTGGAATTTTCAGCATCCGCAGATTTTCTCTTGTTTGTAAGTTGTGGAATTTGTTGCCATAGGCAGCTGTGGAGGCCAAGTCATTGGGTATATTTAAGTTGGAGGCTGATGGGTTCTTGATTACTCAGGGCATGAAAGGATATGGGGCTGAGAGAGAAAATGGATGAGCCATGATGAAATGGTGGAGCAAACTTGATGGGCCAAATGGCCTAATTTTCCTCCTATATTTCATGGTCTTAAGGTGTTGTAGAATTTCCCTGTATCAAAAAGCAGAAGATGTTAAGCCAAAAAGTAAATAACAGATAAATTTTTATATATATCAGTTGAGTCGTGCTGGAGCTTAGGCAGGAAAACAGAGTTGAAGTCAAAGTTTAGATCAACTCTGAGCTTACTGAATGGCAGAGGAGACTCAAAACATTGAAGAAGCTCAGGATAAAAGACACCCATTTCTGCTTCTTCCTCCATATGTTCACAATCCCCTTCAAGTGTTTTACTGAAGTTCTTTCATTGGGGAGCAGTTAGGGATCTTCTCTATTCAAAGCCGGAGCAGAGCAGAACAATCTCTATTTGTATAATATGATTGGCAAACAAACTAAAGGAATTATGAGGTGGATTTGTTTAACTTGAGTTGATGCTATGATCGGGAATGTACTGTTTGAAAGAGTTCTGAAAGGGTATTCAACAAACATATTTCAAAAGGAAATGGAAGAAGTAAAGAAATTTCAGGGTCATGAGAAAAGTGCTATTCAGATAGTTGTGCCAAATTGCTGCTGCAGACATGAAGGATCAAATCATCTCCCTCTATAAGATATTGAGGGGGTAATGCAAGCATTTTCAACACATGGCTTTTCAATGTGAAGAACATTAACTTGTGAAGGTGTGGGAGCAGGTCAATATCATTGAATCAGTCCAGCTAAGCACATGAGAAACTTTATCTTCTGTACATTCTAACATTCCAGCATTGTGATTCACAGAAACAAGAAAAGCTTTATAGTTCAAAATGCACAACCATATGAATTGTTCAGTATTGAGAAGAATTTTATTGTTCATGAAATGCAATAGAATAAACACAGAGAAGCAGTCAATAGAAGCTTACATTACATATTCCAGCACATTAGGGATGTGTCTACCCTTCACTAATGGAACACAATGCAGGTGGGGTATTTTTCAGTTCTGCCACAGATATTCCAACATGAAATGATTTTGAAGAGGCAGCAATGGTGCATAAACTTGGATTAAAATAAAATCAGTTCTGTTTCTCAAAAGTAAAATCTTCTGATACCCATGAAATAGGCATTTTGCTCCTTGAGCACAGTCATTTGTGAGGTCTGTGATGCATAAGACCGTGATCTTACAAAGGAGATTGCTCATACCTTGTACGTTACAAAAATGAGGATAAATAAGTGCCATAAACTTAGATCTTTTACCAATAAGAGCTTTTCTTCACTGATTCTGTTGATACTTCAGTTTGCAGTTGATTACGCCTTCATGATATTTCAGTTCAACAACTTGAGAGGCAGCAGCCAGTTCCACACTCCACGTGTATACCCCAAGGGCAGCTTTGTACTGACTTTACGATGTACTATATTTGTACCCTGAAGCATGTACACTTTAGACTGAAATCTGTATTGCTGTAGGGCATTACCACTGTACACTAAATATAATTGCAAATTCTAACTCTCTCAAAGGTATCCTTTCTCATATCATTTCTTGTGAATGTTCCTGGGATTTTAATAATTACACACATGCACACATTTTGCATTTTGAAATCCAATACTTGTCCAGAAGCCAGTATTTCTGTGATTCAAGGTAGGAGCTGTTGCCGATCATTTAAAGAGAAGGATTACAGTTTTAGTGCAGTAATTATTGTTGCCTCTTTTTAATTTTTTGTTAGATTTCTCTGTTCTATTGCTTCCCATGTCAAACAACATTTGCCTGGTTACTTGAGCCTATAGTAGCTGTGAAATAAGCAATGTCACTATAGATTGAATGGGTTGCATGCGAAACTCCCTCCACCACTATCCACACTACTTCATCTTTTGTAGACTATCAGACTGATGTCACAGGGGATTGGCTTTGCAATGGAGATACATGGTAATTTGACCATTACATTATTAACCAATGACTTTCATTGGGAGATTGGTGCCATGGCAACACAGGCAGACAAAGTTTGCTAGCAAAGAGTGAAGAGGAGATTTTATTTCTGCTTTTAAGCCTCAATAAGCTTGTAGATAATGACAATGTGAGCTATCGTTCGGTAATTGGAGCAAATTAATAATGTTTTGTTCTCTGTAAATTGGGATATTTTGGTGGATAACTAAAGTATTACAGGTCAATAACTGGTGATTATAATGTAAGTGATAGCATTGCATATGCAGTATCTGTTCCTATGTGGACTGCCACCAGAAACAAGTGATTCAAGAAGGTTTATCTTCTTATAAAACACATGGTTCTTTAATGTTTTTCAGCAATTAAGTTAGCTCCTGATCATAGTCTTGCACTATATGGCCAACCTGAAAGACCTTCAGGAAATCAGCAGATAGGTAATAAAATATTGCCTCTTCATTGTTTTCCATTTCCAAAGAGAGCAATTACAAAATAGTTAAAATATTTGAAAAGTTACAAGCCTGTATTTGTGGGAAATGGAAAGTAATAGATACTGTATACTCAATAGGTCGGACAGCATCTCTAGAAAAGAAAACAGAATCAGAAATTCAGGTTGATGAATTTTCATCAGAACTGGGGAAGTCAGCGAACTAGCTTGTTATATGCGGTAGAGAAGGGAAATGATGAGTTAAAAGGGAAAGTTCACAATAAATTTATTATCAAAGTATATATATGTCACCATATACAACCCTGAGATGCCTCTTTTTGCGAGCATACACAATAAACTAATAGAATAATAACCATTCCAGAATCAATGAAAGCCCACACCAATTTGGGCATTTAACCAATATGCAAAAGACAGCAAACTATGCAAATGCAAAAAGTAAGAAATAATAATAATAAATAAATATTGAGAACATGAGATGAAGTGAGTCCACAGGTTGGGGAAACATTTCAATGATGGAGCAAGTGAAATTTAGCAAAGTTATCCTCATTGATTCATGAACCTGATAGCTGAGGGGCAGTAACTGTTCCTGAACCTGGTGCTGAGAATCCCGAGGCTCCTCTACCTTCTTCATGATGGCAGCATGCAGAAGAGAGCAAGTCTTGGATGGTGGAGGTCTCTGATGATGGATACCACTTTCCTGCGACAGCTTTGCAAGTAGATGTGCTCAGTAGTGAGGAGAGCTTTACCCATGATGGACTGGGCCATATCCATTACTGTTTGTAAGATTTTCCGTTCAAAGGCATTGGTGTTTCCATACCAGCTCATGATACAGTGAGTCAATATAGTATCCTCTACACATCTATAGAAGTTTGTCAAAGTTTTACATGTCGTACCAAATCGTCTCGAACTCCTAAGAAAGTAGAGGTGCTGCTATGCTTTCTTTGTAATTGCACTTATGTCTGGGCCCAGGACAGGTCCTCTGAAATGATAACACCAAGGAATTTAAAGTTTCTAACCCTGCCCACCTCTGATCCTCCGATAAGGACTGGCTCATGAAATTCTGGTTTCCTTCTCCTGAAGTCAATAATCAGCTCCTTGGTCTTGCTGACATTGAGTAAGAGGTTGTTGTTAAGAAAACACTCAGCAAGATTTCAATCTCCCTCTGCATTTCCCACTATCAGTCAGTTAACATCTAACCCACCTATTTTTTTGTTTTGGACTTTACAATGAAAAAGAAACTCTTTAAAATCTCACTCGATACAAATAATCCAGATCTGTCAAATCAATTTTACTCTTATATACTTCCTCAGGATTGAAAATGACTTGCTTCTACTCTGAGATGATTGACAAGTCCAATATGGGGATCACAGACTCTTTTACAGATGCTTCACAGGATAGCCTGTGGGCTGATGCACTCCTTTTTGCTGTGTATGTTGGACCCTGATGTTCTATGGGCCTTGGACTCAAAACTCTTAAAAGCATCCTAAGTCTTCTTCTCCTGTTTGATCACACATGGACTTTGGATTCCTAATAGTCAGCGCTTAATGTGGCTTTGAACCTTTTTAGTCTGCCTGCTAATCCCTTTCTGTTACAGAGCGTAGAATAGAATGTTTGCTTTGGGAGTCTGGTGTTGGGCCTGACTGAAAAAGTTTAAGTGAGCAAATAGGTTCTGAATGATGGGGATGTTGGCCTGTGAAAGAACACTGACCTCAGTTTACATATCCTTGCAACCAATTGAAGGATTTTGTGGTGGCTTCTTTGACTGCATTCACTTTTAATTACTTTAACTACTGTACGTAGTCCAAATCTCAGAAGCATACAAGGAAGTAGGTATCACATCTGCCTTGTAGACCATAAGTTTTGTCCCAGATATGTGGACTTGCTCTTCAAATACCCTTTTCCTCAATTGATCAAAAACAGTTCTGACACAGTGACGTCAGTGGTGATTTTCATCATTGAAATTTACCTTCACAAAGACCTGAGTAGATCATTGGTCTCATCGTCAGTCCCTGTTATTGGACAGGAATGAAAAGTAGCAGGGGCAGACGACAGAGGATCTTTGTCCTATAGATGATAGGTTTGAGGCACATTTTTTCCCACTTCAATGGATTAGTTTACCATGGCCTAGTACTCAGCCTCCAAGTTTGTGCAAATGCAGGAACAGCCGACACGCTGCCCCACATGAAGGTGTGGGTGACTTTTGGTCATAAGGTTTTGCTGTTGATTGAACAGTTTCCGATTAGTCTTGATGATTAGTTTCATAGCCATGAGACATCTGTCGGAAATGGGTGCAACATGACAGTGAGGAAGATTGTGAGGATTTCTGGGCAAGGACGCAGCCTTGTTTTATGAAGGTCTTCACTGATTAGTGTAACAGTGACTGAGTAACAAAATTCCTGAGATGGGAGATGAGAATAAGAGGCTGAGTAACAGTAACAGTGAGTTTTAGAGACTGGCCATTGAGCTGGCTTCTACTTTCTAGCAATACATCTTCCTAACCAGAGATTAATCAATATATCAAGGACATTCTGTGTGTATTTTAGAAATGTGTGCAGTTCTCATTTTCCATCCATTTTGTTTCAACTGATCAAGCTGAGGTTCTGTACAACTTCTGGTTACAGCATTATATATAATCATCATTCATTCAAGGTCAAAATAATCACTTTTCCCATCCTCTGGGGCCGATGATTAACATTTTTTTAAAATCCTGTACTTCAGGTAAGTGAATTTTTGGTTCTGAACCAAGATGTTATGAGTTAATGTAACATGCTAAGGATCTGGCATATAAACTTCCCTTCCTCTCCACTATCAGATTTCTGAATGGATAATGGACCCATGAACACAATGTCACTATTTTTGTTCTCTTTTTGCACTATCAATTTAAATATTTAATGCTGTATATATTTATTGTTATAATTTATAGTATATTTTATGTATTGCTCTCTACTGCTGCCACAAAGTAATAATTTCCATGACTTATTTCAGTGATAAGAAACCTGATTCAAAAATGACTCCAGGATATAAACAAAAAGGAAAAGACTTACACTTTCTTGGTACCTTTAACAAACTTAGGATTGGATGTCTTGAAGTGCTTTGCAGCTATTGCAATACATTTAAGGTGTATTGGGCTTCCATATCCTTAAACACGTTCCCTTTAAAATGTTGACCACTCTTCACCAACAGGACATTTCTCCTCCTCAGGGACTAGGCTCCAAATATCCAGAACTAGATGAGCTAAAATTTATTCCAGTTAAATTTTGAGGAACATCCAAGCCAGTTTCTTTCAGCCCTGTGTACTGTATTTCTTCAAAACTTCAGATTTTTTTTAATACTGGGTATCATAGTGGATTTTTATCCATTACCTTCCTGTTGCAGTGTAAGTAGGATCAATGACTGCAAGTATCAACACTTGAAAAGAGGTCCTGCTCCATAAGCTGTCCATCCTTGTAGAAGTGAAGTGCAGCCAGCCTCTCAAACGTTTGTCCTCTTCTGGTCAACGGCATGCTTAGCCAACTGGTGGAGTGAGAAATCAGGTAAGTAGCACCTGACCTTCAGATTATCTCTGACCTTCATGCTTTGATGTCGGACTGACCAATAAAACTCAACTCAAGCTCTGAACCCATTCATATTAATGAGATGTTATGACATAATAACACTCCCTGCTTACTACCCTTTACTGTGCTGTGAGGTAACTTCTTAAACTGAGTTTTGACACCCTGAATATTTTGATTCAGACTGGAAGGCACTGTTAACAATCCAGACATGCAGTAGAGCTTCAGGAAATATATATATACTTGTATGTGTTGGAGCTGCACTAAAATCACTGACTTTGTTGGGAGATTGTCTACATGACAGAAAGCAAGGTATAAGGATAATGGGTGGATATATTGGACTAATTAGCAACATGTGATTGGTGACAGATTGTGCTGAGACCTTAACGATTCACAGTATTTATTCACTACATAAACAACCACTAATTTTAATTGCACCATCCCTGGCAGCTAAACTTTCAGCTGTCTCGGCTCAAAATTCTGGAACATTCCTCCCTAAGCCTCTTTATTTTCACATGGTCCTTCAACCCAACTGGCATCTATCTATAACACTTTATTAAAAATACTTCTGATATGTTTCATTAGGTTAGAGGTACTATTTGTCACTATATTTATTAAGACATATATCCAAGCATATCAATGAATGTAGGCAGCATTAAGCAGCTTATACAGAGCATAAAAGACATGGAAGGAGCTTGATAAATGTAGTCAATCAGAACTGCTAGCCTTCTATCATTAAATCTCCCTAGGTTTTGCAGGTTGTGTGTATGACTGCGTGCATGCATGCGTGCGTGCAGCAAAGTGCAGAGTTCCAAGACTTACACTTTACTCCATCAATGACATCATCAATGATTGTATATCAGAGTCCTGGAGAATCTCCTTTACCTATACTACTACCATATGTCGCTCAGACCAGGCATAAGACTGGAGAATGGAGAACTCAATCAACTGTATGCTGTATGCAGATTTCTGACCTGAGGAGTGCATTTGCTGAATCCTTGACAGCATCAACATTGTTGTACATATCTATAGTAATCCCGTTTTTCAGCATTTGGCCCGTACTTTGGCGATTCAAATGTTATTCAATGCCAAGAGAGTTTCTGCCTCCAAACCCTCCTCAGGCCATAGATTCCAGCCATATAAACACTGATAATTCTTCCTCACATCCTCCCCTTCTCCTTGACTTAGACCTTTACTTGAGTTAGGTTTGGATCCAATTTGATAACTTTCTCTGAGTCCTATGAGCTATAAACTTTTGGAGCAGTGTCTCATGTGGAATCTTCTCACAGGCTTTACTGAATGTCATGTAGACCATATCAACCAGACTTCCCTATCATTACTCTTATGTTTTCAACAATTCAATCAAGTAGGTTAGACAGGATATCTGTTAACAAAGCCATGATGACTATTCTTGATTAATCCCTGGCTATCTAATTGTGGCCTAATCTTCGTTTTTAGAATTAGTTACTGTAACCAGATACTCTGGCCTGTAATTATCTGGCTTATCCAGCTGCCTTTCATGAATAAAAGTGCCACAATTGCTATTCTCTAGTTACCTGAGACCTCACCTGTGGCCAGCAAAGATTTGTAAACTTCTGTCAAATCCAATCAATCTCCTCCCTTACTTCCCTTGGCAGCTTGAAATACATCTCATCAGATCTTGAGATTCATCCACCTTTAAGGCCACAGTGACATCTTATACAGTACTGTGCTAAGGTCTTAGACGCATGCGTTAGGTAGGGTGCCGAAGACCTTTGCATAGTACGGTGGTAATTTTATGGATTGTACCGTATTGCTGCCACAAAAACAATCAGTCATGTCATATGTGAGTGATGATAAACCTGATTCCGATAAGGGTACCTATTGTGGACTGAGAAGGGGAAAGGGGGCAGGGAGAGGGGGATCATGGTTGGGAAAGGGAGAAAGGAGCTCGAAACAACAGAGAGGCATCGTGTGAGCTTTCCTTTTAAAAAGAAGTAATTTGAAGAGCATACAACTAAACTCAATGAGCAAAAACTCACCAGGGTGATCATCACAATCTGAAGACATGGGCCATTCTCTGGGTCAGCTTCCCATGCAATGCATTTTAAACAAATGTATATAATATCTCTACATGCATGTTTCGTTTGAAATTCGTCTTTCTTTTTGAAAGCTTTAAATGAAGAAAACCAGTACGCACTGGACAGCAAATTTTTTCAAAAGTGTTGTTTCTTCAGAAATGTTTCTTTGTTTATGATCGACCACTTGAAGGTGAACACAAATATAATTTCAGACTACTTGCATCACGAAGGAAGTTGGAGAAACAAGAAAATAACTTCTATTGAATATAAAATGTTTAATTGTATAACAGTGCTGACACTTTGCAATAGTTCAAGTAAACTAAAAATGTTTTGTTGATAATTTTCATTTGTACCAGTGTCTGAGGCTTCTCACGTAAGTGTCCAACAATAATCAGTCAGCATTGGTGGATTCTAGATGCCCTGATACCATCTCTCCATGATCACAATGTCCCGGTGAAACCTTTCACTGTGCTTGTCACTGACAGTGCCGAGATTTGCAGGGAAGAAGTCTAACTGGAAATTCAGAAAAGGAATCTTTAGTGACATGTTGCACTTCATGGTTTGTTATGCTTGAAGCATGTTGTCAATCAGCTGCATGGAGTTTGGTGCTCTGCAGTTGCCAAGAAATTTTCAGCAACATCCTTGAGTGCCTTCTATGTGATTTTCTCCGGTCCCACTGGAAGTTCTTCAAATTGCCTGTCATTGTTGACCTGTTTGATTTGTGGACCAACAAAAATGCTTTCCTTAACCTTGGCATCAGTTATTCTAGAAAGTATGTGTCTCAAATACTGAAATCCTTCATGGAAATTCTTGTGCCTTGTGACAGCAGATTCCATCCTTGAAGTCTAAACCCAATAATTCTGCTTTTGCCTTTGAC
Organism: Hemitrygon akajei; assembly: GCF_048418815.1. NCBI lineage: Eukaryota > Metazoa > Chordata > Chondrichthyes > Myliobatiformes > Dasyatidae > Hemitrygon > Hemitrygon akajei. The sequence goes on along the minus strand of NC_133135.1, from coordinate 70,508,939 downwards.
AAACCCAAATCTCTGATCAGGTCATTTAACTCAGACTGAGTTATCAGATGAGGCTCTCTCAACATAAAGGGTTCAAAATCTGTATCAGTGTCTTCTTCCATTCCTGGCTCGTGCATCATGGCATCTTCATCTGCCTCCTCTGGACTCCATATCTCTGGTGGCTTCAATACTGGAAGACTATCGGCGTGCGACCCAGGTTTCATTGCCAAAGGGAGATTGGGGTATTCAATGGATTTCTTTTTTTGTCAGAGAAACCAGACACTATGGTCAGACAGAAGTAGCAGTCTGTCACATGATCCTTCTGCTCTCACTATATCATCGGAACAGCAAATAGCATTAACTTTCGAGTACCTCTGAGCCAAGCTCTAACATCCACATCACATGTTGCACAACAAATGTGAGGAGCCTAGGCTTTGTCTTGGTCACCAATTTTACACCTGCAGTAGGGCTCGTAGGCTTTGTTAATAAGAGGAGTCATGCTCCATCTTAGAGATTTAAGCATATACTCACCACAAATATAACAAAAAGTATCACGGCTCTTGCAATATTGTTGAGACATTTTGCTATCACAGATACTCCTGAAATATACTTACTTTATTATAATGAGTACTCCCAATATGGTATGCACATAGACCATGCATATTCACATGATTACAAACCGATATACCTATAAACGTAATGCATAGAACGGTGTAGGCATGATGCTTTCTAGCCTTTCTAAAACCTGTCCTGCCATGCAGCATCTGCCCTGCCTAGGCCTGCCCAGGACAAAATAGAAAACTTTTCAGCTTACAGTGTGGGCAAAATTTTAATTGACTAAGTTATGAATTGAAATAACAAATATAGGTCATTTCAAAAAATGGTGCGTGATAGGGAAATTTCATGGTAACTTTCATGATCAGCAGCCCAAAATCCAAAAGATACACCCAAAAGTATTCAGAAAGCAAACTTTTTGTTGTCCAGTGATATGATTCAAGTAGGTGACAATAATTTAAGATTTAATTAGAATTAATTTTTATTGATTTAACTCACACATGTAACTGATGACATGAATATTTCAATACATACAGTACTGTGCAAAAGTTCTAGGCACATATATATAACTAGGGTGTCTAAGACATTTGTACATTACTGTAGTAATTTTATGTATTTTATGTTGAGAATGTACTGCTGCAGCAAAAAAAAGCTTAACGTATGTGAGTGATGATAAATATGATCGTGATATGGGTCTCTATTGCGGACTGAGTGTAGGAAACAGCAGGTAGAAGGGTTTCACGGTTGGGAAAGGAGGAAAGGAGAGGTGACGGAGCAGGAGACATCAGAGAGACATTCCGTAATGATCAATAAACCAATTGTTTGGAATCCCTGGTGTTTCAAGGATTGATGACTCTGCACCCATGCTACACCCTGCCCCGGCATTCCTTGTCTGCTACCTATCCCACACCCCTCCTGTGACGCTCCACCATCACCATTCCCAACACCTTTTTTTCACACCACATTCAGTAGCTCGCTCTCTGCTCCACGTTGACAAATATAATACTGTCCAAAAATTTTAGTCACCCTAGCTATCTATATGTGCCTAAGACCTTTGCACACTGCTATACCTTTAAAGAGTAATTTGTTCTAGTTTTTGTTGAGGACCTCCCCCCTGAAATCTCCAGCTGCATTGTCCTTCTCCTTTGTGAACAGATACATATTCATAGAAGAACTGACCATTATCTTCTTGCTCCATACAGACCGACCCTTTTATCACTATTATTTATGACAACTCTGTGGTCCAAGCATTTTATCGTGAGGAGGAGCCTACAGGAATTGTCAATTATAAATCTCTCCTTGTAGATCATTCCTTGCCAGAAGAGTATGTCTTTTCCAATCTGTATATTTAAGTCATCAAGGAGGATCAATTTTACCATCATTTTTACCAGAAACAAAGACAAAGTTTTTTACAGATATCTTATACTCATCGCATTACTACTGATGGTAGATTTCTGAGCGTAAGTTGCCCATATTTTGCCAATTACAATGGTAACGACATTTGAAAGATGCTTGCAATGTCCTGAGGAAAGTAACTATGTTGTATACGTTAAATTTCCTTTTCACCGGTAAAAAATGTATGTGCCAGTGTCTTTATTACAAACTTACATGAGTGCCATTTATCCATCATCACTGATACCCACAAAGGTATGATGTGTGAAAGGAATTGTATTCTGTTATTATTAAGACTGAATGAATATGACGTATTTTACTGCAATTCAATAAACGGTTAAGAATCACATAATCTGCAGACATATTGCTTAAAATCCCTAACTTGTAGGTTTGGAGATATATATATTGAATGTCTCAGACTGAAGCATTGAAAAGTATTCTACAAGTAAACATCTTTTGTTATGGTATTAGTATTGATTTATTATTGTAACATGTATCAAGATACAGTAAAAAACTTGTCTTACATACTGTTCAAACAGATTCCACAGTGTATTGAAGCAGAATAAGCTAAAACAATAACAATGCAGAATAAAGTATAAAAGCTACTGAAAAAGTACAGTGCAGGTAAACAATAATGTGCGAGATCATAACGAGATAGATTGTAAGGTCACGAATCTATCTTATCATACAAGAGGTCCATTCAAGAATCTGATTACAGTGGGATAGAAGCTCCATTGAGCCTGGTATACCTGCCTTCAGGGTTTGGGAGAGGGGAGAAGGGAGAATGCCCAGGCTAGGTCAGTTCTTCGATTATGCTGGCTGCTTTGCTGAGACAGCAGTAAGCATAGACAGAGTCCATAGAGGAAAGTCTGGTTCCTACGACATGGTGAGCTGAGCCCACAACACTGCAATCTTATTGTGGTCACATGCAGAGCATTTACCATCTCAAGCCATCATGGATCCAGACAGAATTCACTTTCTATGGTGCCTCAATAAAAATTGCTAAGGGTCGACAGGGACATGCCAAATTTCTTAAGCCTCTTGAGGAAGTAGAGGCGTTGATGAGCTTTCCTCACCATAACATCAGCATGGTATTAAATAAACACTAAAATCACAATTATTATAAAAGAAAAGATCTAGTTAATATACACTCAATGGGCACTTTATTAGCTAAAGGGACGGAACCCGTGTGGTCTCTTGTAGCTGTAGCCCATCCATTTGATGTGTTGTGTATTCAAATATGCTCTTCTTTACACCTCTGTTAGGTAACATATGGTTATTTGAGCTACTGCCTCCTTCAGGTCACCTCGAATCAGTCCGGTCATTCTCCTCTGACCTCTCAAGGCATTTGTGCCCACTGAACTGCCACTCGCTGGATGTGTTTTGTTTTTTACACCATTCTATGTAAAGGCTAGAAACTGTTGTGCTTGAAAATCCCAGGGGATCAGCAGCTTCTGAGATACTCAAACCACCCTGTCTGGCACCAACAATCATTCTGCAGTCAAAGTCACTTCAATCTCATTTCTTTCCAATTCTGATGCTTGGTCTGACAACTGAAACTCATGACCATGTCTGCATGCTTTTATGCATTGAGCTGCTGCCACGTGATTGGCTGATTAGATACTTGCATGAAAGAGCAAGTGTACCTAATAAATTAGCCACCAAGTCTATATCTATGTAAGATACAACTCACAGTCTAGCCTCGAATCCTACTTTCATAGCCAACTATATATTGAAAATTACTTAAAATTGATTTGATTGTCTGCAATTCATGGTTATAGAAGGGTGGTTTAGAAATGCCACATTTCAATCATTTCATTTTAGCTTATACTTGAAAGATAAAAGAATAGGCCAATTATCTTCTTCTCCTTTTAGGGGACGTATTTAGGGTAACATAAAATACTCTGTAATTGGCATTGTAAATTGCATTTATATAAGACCATAAGACCATAAGACATAGGAGCAGAATTAGGCCATTCAGCCCATTGAGTCTGCTCCAGCATTACTTCATGGCTGATCCCACATCCCACTCAACCCCATACACCTGCCTTCTGACAGTTGTTGAGTTGTTAATGAGGCTGCGCTTGGATTATTGGATACCGTTTTGGTCACCCTGATATAGTGAAGAGATTGTCAAGCTGGTAGGCGTACAGTAGAGATTTACAAGGATGCTGCTTGGACTAGTGGGCCTAGATTATAGGGAGGGAGAAGTTGGCCACACTGGATTTTTATTCCCTGGATTGCAGGAGAATGAAGAATGACTTCACAGAATTTTATAAAATTATGAGGGTTATGGATAAGTTGGAAGGTCACAGTCTTTTTCCCAGAGTTAGGGAGTCCAAAATTAGAGGGCAGAAACAAGGTATGAGGGGAAAGATTTAAAAGAGACCTGAGAGAACAAGGTTGGAGGCGACATCAGATGCACGGCAACTCTGGCAGGGTCTGCAAGACATTACTTCCTACAAAGCGAAATCCAATAGCATGAATGGCAGTGATGCTTCACTACCAGATGAACAATGCCTTCTATGCACACTTTGAAAGGGAGAACACAACTACAGCTGTGAAGATCCCCACTGCACATGATGATCCTGTGATCTTCATCTCAGGGGCCAATATTAGGCTGTCTTTAAAGAGAGTGAACCCTCACAAGGTGGAAGGTCCCGATGGAGTACCTGGTAAGGCTCTGAAAACCTGTGCCAACCAACTAGCAGGAGCACTCAAGGACATTTTCTACCTCTCACTGCTACAGGCAAAAGTTCCCACTTGCTTCAAAAAGGCAACAGTTATATCAGTGCCTAAGAACATTAATGTGGGCTGCCTTAATGACAATTGCCTGGTAGCACTCACGTCAACAGTGATGAAATGCTTTGAGAGGTTGGTCATGACTAGACTGAACTCCTGCCACAGCAAGGATCTGGACCCATTGCAATTTGGCTATCGCCACAATAGATCAATGGCAGAAGCAATGTCAATTGCTCTCCACACGGTATTAGACCACCTGGACAACACAAACACCTACGTCAGGATGCTGTTCATCGACTATAGCTCAGCAATTAAAACCATCATTCCCACAATCCTGATTGAGAAGTTGCAGAATCTGGGCCTCTGTACCTCCCTCTGCAATTGGATTCTTGACTTCCTAACTGGAAGACCACAATCTGTACAGATTGATGATAACATATCCTCCTTGCAGACAATCAACACTGGTGCACCTCAGGGGTGTTTGCTTAGCCCACTGCTCTACTCTTTCTATACCCATAACTGTGTGGCTAGGCATAGCACAAATACCATCTATAAATTTGCTGACAGTACAACCATTGTCGGTAGACTCTCAGTTGCTGATGAGCGGGCATACAAGAGTGAGGTATGCCAACTAGTGGAGTGGTGCCTCAGCAACACCTGGCACTCAACGTCAGTAAGACGAAGAGCTGATTGTGGACTTCAGGAAGGGCAAGACAAAGCAACACGTACCAATCCTCATAGAGGGATCAGAAGTGGAGAGAATGAGCAGCTTCAAGTTCCTGGGTGTCAAGATCTCTGAGGATCTAACCTGGTCTCAATATATCGATGTAGTTATAAAGAAGGCAAGGCAGCGACTATACTTCATTAGGAGTTTGAAGAGATTTCGCATGTCAACAAAAACACTCAAAAACTTCTATGGTTGTACCATGGTGAGCATTCTGACAGGCTGCATCACTGTCTGGTATGGAGGGGCTACTGCACAGGACCAAAAGAAGCTGCAGAAGGTTGTAAATCTAGTCAGCTCCATCTTGGGCACTAGCCTACAAAGTACCCAAGACACCTTTAAGGAGCGGTGTCTCAGAAAGGCAGTGTCCATTATTTAGGACTTCCAGCACCCAGGCCATGCCCTCTTCTCACTATTACCATCAGGTAGGAGATACAGAATCCTGAAGGCACACACTCAGCAATTCAGGAACAGCTTCTTCCCCTCTGCCATCCGATTCCTAATTGGACATTGAATCTTTGGATAGTACCTCACTTTTTTTTTAACATACAGTATTTCTGTTTTTACATGTTTTAATCTATTCCATGCACATAATTGATATACTTGTTTATTTATTATTATTATTTTTATTTAATTTATTTTTTTCTCTGCTAGATTATGTATTGCATTGAACTGCTGCTGATAAGTTAACAAATTTCACGTCACATGCCGGTGATAATAAACCTGATTCTGATTCTGATTCTGATTCTTTGTACAGATGATAGTGAGTACTTGGAAAACAGCTGCCGGAGGAAGGAGTCAACGTGGGTACAACAGGAGCATTTAAGAGTAAGTGGATAAGTTTATGGCGGACAGGAACATTGGAGGGTTATTGTTCAGACACAGATAACTGGGAGGATGTTGTGCTCAGCATGGACCACATGGGCTGAAGGGCTTATTTCCATGCTTTACGAGGGGTGATTGATAAGTTTGTGGCCTGAGGTAGAAGGAGTAATTTTAGAAAACCTAGCACATTTATTTTTTAACGTAGTCCCCTCCTACATTTACACACTTAGTCCAGTGATCGTGGAGCATACGGATCTTGGACCTCCAGAAAGTGTCCACAGCAGGGGTGATTGATAAGTTTGTGGCCTAAGGTAGAAGGGGATGAGTTATACAGCTCTCGTTACATGCACATGCAGGTCAACTCTTTGAGTGATTATGCAGAAAGTTTGAGGTTAATAACTCATCAGGGGTGATTGATAAGTTCATGACCTAAGGTAGAAGGAGATGAGTTATTAACTCATGTAGGAGGGGACTGTGTTGAAAAATAAATGCACTAGGTTTTTTAAAATTGACTCCTTCTACCTTAGGCCATGAACATATGAATCACCCCTTGTATTACTCTATGACTCTGTAACTCTATTATGGTGTATTCAATTTATGAGCAAGAATGATTTATTTACTGAAAGGCAACACAATACAATTTAAAACGAAAATAAACTGTAGTATGCATGCTACAAGGCATAATGTTCACCCACTTTTTAAACAATCATCTTTCAATCACTTTAAAACAATCTTGTCCCTTCGAGAGATTACATCATAAAGAATACTGTATGTTAGTATTAACGAAGCAATATTTCAGAAGAGCGGGAGTGTTGGGAGAAGAAATCAGGGTAGGAGAATGTGTTGTGAGCTGTGGGAGTCAGTGGGCTTCTGTTGGATTTTGGCTACTAAGCTATCCCCATTTGAACTAGAGACTGAAAAAGGGTATAAACTCAGCCATGGACAGTAGCCTCCCCACCATTCAGGACATGCAGTCTTCTCATTGCTTCATTGCTACCATTAGGGAGCAGGTACAGGAGCCTGAAGACACGCACTCAATGGTTTAGGAACAACATCTTCCCTTCTGCTATCAGATTCCTGAATGGACTACGAACCCATCAACACAACACTGCCTCATTTTTGCTCTCTCTTTTTGCAATACTTATTTATTACATATGGAACATGTGTAAATTCCTGAGCCACGCTCAGAGGGGGATTGGTAATGGAACCAGAGAATCCAAGCACCAACTACTGGTAGACAAAGCAGTCATGTGAGACTCCAAGACCAGGCAAACCAATGTAAGCACAGCCTGGATTGACTACCAGAAAGCATACAACTCAATGCCACACACAGATCCTACAATGCCTGTCTCTGTACAAAGTGACGAAGACACTATCAACCTTCATCAAGAAATCAACGGGCTGCTAGAGGACAATACTAGAGGTTAAATGAGTGTACAAGTGCCCATCAGATGTGGAATATATCAGGGTAATGCTGTCCTGCGGGTGTGAACCCCCTCAGCCAGATCCACTCAGAAAGTGGATATCGACACAGGTTGAAGAGTGGAGTGACCATCAGCCACCTCCTGTACATGGATGACATCAAGCTCTATGCCAGAAATGAAAGAGACATTAACTCACTAATCCGCCTGACAAGCATGTACAGCAGAGACATCAGGATGTCACTTGGACATGAAAAGTGCAGCCGGATGGTAGCGGAAGGAGGCAAACTCATCAAGACTGAAGGAGTTGAGTTACCAGAAGGCCACATACTAAACATAAAGGACAGTACAAATACATGAGGACCCTACAATGAGGATACAAGGGAAGCTGTAACATCCAGCTACCTCCAAAGTAATTAGACATGAATGGATCTTGAGAGATTAAGAAATCAGAAGGAATATTACAATTAGTTCTGAAGATGAAAGGAAGTGTTTAGTTCAAGATGAAGGCTCCTGCTCAGATAACTGAGCCGTAAGACAAAGGCAGGGAGAAGATGAGCTGAAAATGATGCTCACCCGAAGTTGACCAATGTTGACAACAGATCAATTAGGATCATAGAGGGGAAGATCAGAAGAAGCAGTGAAAAAAGCAAGGAGACATGAGAGGAGAAATATCCAGCCATCAGGTAGCAAGCACAAGAGCCTCAGGACTCACACCACCAGGTTTAGAACAGTTACTACCTCACAAACATCAAGCTCTTGAACAAAGAGGATAACTAACTCACTTGCCCATCCATTGAGATATTCTCACTTTAAGGACCCTTTATCTTCTTATTTAATGTTCTTATTATTTATTACTATTTATACATTAGCACAATTTGTTGTCTTCTGCACTTTAATTGATCTTTTATTGATCCTGTTATTATTCCTTAGATCTGGTGAGTATGCTCACAGGAAATTGAATCTCAAGGTATATGGTGACATATATGTACTTTGATAATAAAATTTACTTTGAACTTTGTACTTGAGAGTATTGGAATTCAAAAGCTGTGGAAATGTGCAATATGTTAAAAAAATCTGTTGAAGTACCAAATACAGTAACGAATAAAGTGGAACTACAAGCCAGGATGGCTTTGAAATAAAGTGAGTTTATGCTGTTAGAAAGTGAAGTCAATGGATATGTTCATGGATGACATAATCCTTGGATCTCAGGATGCAGTGATGCACCATCAATAACTCTCTGAGACATGAGGCGAGATATTGGCTTTTATTGACTGGAAGAAAGAACAAGCAGCAATTGACCACCATACTACATCCTGGAGACTGAGGGCTGGGTTCAGGCCTCAATCGCCTTTATACCAGGGTCCGTGGGAGGAGCCACGGTCAGTGGGAGAAGCCACAGGAGCAGTCAGCAGGGGGGGCGTGTCCAGACAGGTATATGTAGTTCACCACATGCAGTGAGTATAGTGATGCAAGAAATGATACATTGTTCAAACATACTCATAAGTATGACAAATCTGAAATGCGGAATGGGCAAATTTATTTGGGATCCAATTAAAATATGTATGTTCTAGAGACATTCAGTAAGGCATGAGATGTGACTATGTAGGTGAGTTTGGGTCAGCACCTTATCAAAAACAAGAAGGGAAATAGAAACCAGTTAGTCTTGATATTTGTCTAGTTTTACATCAGGAGGTTGTTCCTTGTTTCAGGGTCACAGCATGTCAACTGAGAACTTTTAAAATTGGCTGGTGCAGAAAGGTTGGATTTCCCTGGAGCGTCCAGCAGTCTAAGATTAATATGAGATCAAATAGCAAAAATGCATGAAAGTATATGAAGCCATCATTGAGAAAGAAAAGTACCAGGATCCACTTCACGTTACTTGAGTTGCTTATAATGACACCAAGTGTTTTAGGCACCTCTATTTATTTAAGGCTAATTAGAGATAGACTAATAAAGTTTATTGTAGGTCAAAAGTCATAAATCTGGTTCAATCTTATTCTAGGCTTTACAATTACTGGCACACAACATGAACAGCTGTCTCCTTAGCCCAAGAATTATACACATTATCTAGTCTCTTCTCTTTAATCATCCACTCTTCTCCTATCATGACAGTGGCAATCTCAAACCGTAAAGATTTATTGAGTGAATATTATTATGATATTGAGTGAACTATTTTAAGACTATATTACTTGCAGTAACTAGATTCTTAAGCTAATTATAAAATAGACCGCATGATATGAATTTAAAACAAAAATCCAAACAGCTCATATTCTGCTGTCCTCTCTGTGCAAACAACTTTTTTTCAATACTTTCGAAGTTCATATGTTACCATCTTATCGCTGATGCAAAAAAGTTTTTTAATACAAAGCAATGAAAAATGAAATAAAACTTGCTGTGACAAATACTTCTTGTGTTTCTTAATTTCAAATTTAAATTGATACTGTCTTAATCAGTACTTTCCGTATACATACACTTTTTGGAGCTGAAATATGGTTTCTGAAAATCCATAATTTTTTACCTAATTTTACATAATATTTTTACAAAAAACTCACTTGGTTTGTTTTTATATCTTGCTCAGCCATGTTCAAAGGAAAAGAGCTATACTTTTTGATGAAACAGCCATCTCAGCTGCTTAAAGCAGTTGTTCACTCCTGTGTTACAGCATCCAACGAATGTGATGAGTGTGCTTGGAAAACAGCTAGAATAGTCTACAGCCTTCTCCAGCCTTGTAGTGACTAGTAGAATTTAGAGATAGCATTTGCGTTAAATAGATTGTTTGATGCAGAAGTACCGTTTTAATTAGTAATTTACTACATGACACACTGAATGTGTTACTTGAAGTGAGTAGTTCATTGTTATGGTTCGTTTCGATTGCCAAATATATTTACAACTCTGACTATTTTTACTGACTTTTCATAAATGAAGAAGGGTCTAAGGTTAACAATGCCAGAGCACAATTATATCAGGAATTACAGGTGCTGTGATTACAGGCTTGGCTGGCTGAATAATTAGATCCAAATAATATTTTCTTTGATTTATTATTAAAGCAGTTAAACATTGATTTCCAAAGCAAATATCAAGGAGAAATGTAAAGCTTTCTATTTAAGCATAATGTTTCTGATTTTCTTACAGGATCCCTTAATGAACAGTGAACTCCAAATTTCTAGTCAGAATCCCTCTTCTCTGTCTAAAATCGTGAGAGGTTGGAAGTTGAAATAATCACTTTAATTTTTTATTATCAGGTTTGTTGTAGGAATTGAATGAAAGCCTAAAGATTGATATGCAACATTCCTACGTGTTCAAATGACAGGTTAAAGAAAATGACCACTTTTTTTTAAAAAAGGGACAGGCCAGGCATATTTCTTATGGGTCTAGTGGGGCCTTGTAAAACAGGGACCGCCTGTGTTGTAGAGATAAATTATAGGCAGGTTTACACAAGTAAACTGACTTAACCTCATTAATTTAGATGTTCAAAGAAGGGGCATTATTTATCATATCACTGCAGACCACCTCATAAACTAAAGAGTCCCCAGTTGTCCATTTACTAAAATAGCTCACACTTATAATTAGTCTTAGCAAAGGCAGGAAATGTGAAAATAATTGCCAAATCAGACTCCTCAAAATAATTGTTAACAATATCAACTCATTTATTGTGAAATATTTAACTATGACCCAACATATATTTGTTTAGTGCACAGCCACTAGCATCAAAGTAGTTGGCCAATTACTACTGGATGTCAATGAACTCGGAAGCAAAGAAATATTTATTATCAGAGAAGGTGCATCATAATGGGACAGTATTTTTCTCAAAGAACCTATGTAATAAAATTCTACAGATCATGAAGTACAGGACAATTTTAGGGGACACAGAAGCAAAAGGGTTGGTCATTGATCTGACTTACAGGCCACAGGGGTTAGAGACCAAGGGAGTGGAAGGATAGGCATCAGACAAGGGTTTCTGAGATCTTGAGGATTGTTGGGAGAGGTTTGAGATGTTGTAATTGTCATCTAGAAGGTTGGAATTATACTTGGGTTGGGAAGAGAGGTGTGCAGTTTTGTTAACTTGTCAACATTTACCCATTGATGGTGACTTATTGGCTGATGCAGAGGATATCCACAATGCAAAGATAAAATGGATTTGACCCGAAAAAGAGTTATAATATTGTCATATTATTATTTTCTGATTCAAGACTACGATCAGGAATTAATAGGAAAACAATTGGGTTTTTACTTAAATATACAGTGGTGGCATATTTGATTCTAGAAAACCTTTGGAACAGTTCAGCCTAATATTAAATTCCCAAACCAGATTCACATATTCTCCCAGGTTACCTGGTTCTGTTCCTGTGAATTGTTTGTATCCTGAACAGTTTGTAAGTCAGAAGTGAGACCATGGACCACGTTCCCACATAGCAAGACATGTCAGAAGCCTTCCTGCAGCCATAAATCCACCTTGCTGGTCTGCCAAGCACTCATTTGTAAGTATGGGCTTTATGTGTGTCGGGCGTCATCGCTATATTAAGCAAGACTTATCCCTGTGTATCTGATGCCATGAAGAATTATTTTGTGACGTTGTAAAGGCCACCTTGTTTCAGAACAGCTTGGTCACTTCTGCAAGCAGATCAGGATAAATAATGCCATGGTAGGCAACTTCAAACTTCATTATCTTGCACTTTGCTCTTAATGATGCTCAGTTGAAATTTGTCTCTCAATATTAAATGGGCTTTTCTTCCACTAGTGCCACCAGACTATTAGAAGTTTGGCAGACAACTCCTGAGAAGCGCAGCATGCTTGGTAGGAAAGTAGACTCTACCCACTGAGGTTCCCTTTCTTCATATCTGGACCATTGTTGTCCAACAAAAAAAGACTGATTTAGTAAACAACACAATTACAGCTATACTATATGACTATCAGCATAGTTTATGGAAATTAGCTTTATCTTGTTTATTTTCAAAAATACATCAATGGCAACAGGAATTCTAAAATGTTTCTAATGACTTCAAATAAAGTGACTTAACATTCTCCGTTTCCGAACACACTGCCCTCCACTCTCCCACTAAGTCTGCCCACCAAACTAAACCTCAAGCTAAACCATCAAACCTGCAGACAAAGGGGATGCTGTTGTCGTCTGGTGGACTGACCTCTACCTTACTGAGGCCAGACAACAACTCTCAGACACCTCCTCTTTCTCACCCCTTGAAAAGGATCCCACTCAGGACCTCTCCGACACCATCTCTAACCTCAATAACTCTGGTGAACTCCCACCCAGTGCCACCAAACTTGTAGTTCCTTTACCTCACACTGCTTGTTTCTACCTCCTACCCAAGATCCACAGACACAACCCATTGTTCCTGCCTGCTCCCATCCCACTGAACTCATGCATCGACTCCATTCTATCTCCCTTGATTCAGTCCCTTCTTGCTTACATCCACGATCAATCTCCTCAACAACTTGCAATTCCCTTGCCCTGATCGGCTCACTTTCACCACAGTTGTCCATTTGCTATACACTTCTATTCCAACACCAAGAAGGCCTTATAGCTCTCAGCTTCTTTCTTGACAATAGACCTAACCAGTTCTGTCCCACCATCAGTCTGCTCTGTCTGGCAGAACTGGTCCTCACACTCAACAATTTCTCGTTTGTCTCCTCCCATTTTCTCCAGTCTTGAAGGGTCACTAAGGGCACCCTCATTGGCCCCAGCTATCCCTGCCTTTTTGTTGGCTACATGGAATAGTTAATAGTCCAAGGCTTCCCTGGTAATTCTTCCCAACTCTTTCTGCACTACATTGATAACTGCATTGTTGCTGTGTCCTGCACGCAATCTGAGCCCATCAATTTTATCAACTTTGCCCCCAGCTTCTGCCCTTATATTCACTTGGTCCACTTTTAACACCTTTTGCCCCTTTCTCAATCTCTCTATTGCTTTCTCTGGAGACAAACTGTCTACCAATATCTTTTATAAGCCTACTGACTCCCATTGCTATACACTGTTTCTTTTCTAGTCCTAATGAAGGATCTCGACCCAAAATGGTGACTGTTCTTTGATTTCCATAGATACAGCCTGACCTGCTGACTTCCAGCATTTTGTGTATGTTACTCTGGATTTCCAGCACCTGCAGAATTCTCCTGCGGAATTTGCAGAGATTTTGTGACAGAGTGTCCTGGTGCAAGACTGAAAAGACAATGCTAAGAGCCACACAAGATAATCACTTAGCTCAAGAATTGATGGTATGTTAGGGTACTGTTTAACATACCAAAACTAAATTTTTTTCCCTTATGAAGTCACAGCATCAGGGTAAGATACTGGAACAAAACGTGTATTTCCTCTCAGGTAGACAACGAATAATTAGAAAGCTATTTTTCCCTTTCCTCATTGATATAGATCTTGATAATCTGCCAGAAAGCAACCATGTTGGATGCTGAGATTGGATCATCAGTCATCCACTGTTTCAAAAATGAATGTGTTGTGCATGTGCAGAGAGGTAAAAAGCAATGGAAATAAATGTTTTGCAAATGTACGGTATGATGCTTTAAATAAAACAACATAGATCTAATTCACAGATACCAAATCTATCCTCCAGTTAATATTGTAAAGCAGATTAGTATCCAGTTGAATAGACCCTGGAACAGAAATAGAAATTAACAATATGCATGTTGGTTGGCATTTTTATGCATTCATCTTTTGCTAATATGCAATAATATTTGTCAATATACAATTTGTTTTAGTATGTTAGCAAATTAATCACTTAAGCATACTGTACAATGTTTGTTTTCTTTTGATATTTTATAAGTTTACCCACGTCATTGAGTAACTGAAAATTATTCCTAAAAATTAAATGAGTTTTGCATTCCTTTGTGAAGAACAGCAGTTTTATGACTTTCACTGAGGTAGAAGAGAAGTTATACTGCACCTTTAAACGCAGTTGCATTGTTTTCAGTGGAAGTTTGAAATGCTAAAACTTTGAGATCAAAAGCTTAAGCAAGTATCAAGTTCTCCTATCACTTTTGTGAAATGTTTATAAACTGATTCACCTCAGGGACGCTCAGAGGGTATTTTTTAGACAAATAGAGGCACAGGGCTAGACAAAACTAATGGAGACTTCTAAGTCGCTGCATTCAGATGAAAGGATTGAGACTGGGCAGCATGGAAGAAGTTTGCTGGTTTTCTGATCTGAAGGACCAGGTGGGGATTGATGACAGGAAATGCAATTACTGCCACACACGTCTTTGGATACTGCATCAGTCAATGCCATATAATTTCAATAAAATTCTGTGATTTTAACAGTTTCCTCTGGGTATTTTAAATCCTCATACAAGTGCCAATAATTACTTATGGTTTAAAAGTCACTGAATTCGAGAATTTGTGAAATTACCTTACCTCCCTGAATCTCTCAGTATTGTCTTTGAGTTTAGTAAGTGAAAAGACTCTAAGCTAATTTTGAGACTGTTTATTATTCAAATCCGGTGTGAACAAACTGAGCAAAGCAAACCCTAGCAATAAAATAAACTGCAGCGTCATAATTTTACCACATAAATGACCATCTAATGAGTCCACATGGACATGAATTCAAATGCCATTTAAGTTTAAAATATGAGTACAGTTCTTCTGTTAATTTTTGAATTAAATCCTACTAAGTGACAAAAAAGTGGCAGATAGTTGAAAATAAATTAACCTTTGGAGAGGGGAGGTGGGAGGGGTTTGGTGAATTTTTGATTCTTGCTTTGTTTGAATACATCTCCAGCTTCCCACCTAAACAAATGATTGAACCACATTTTCAAGTGACCTGACAAGCCTCTCCACTGTATCAAACTTGGACAGAAATGGATCGACAAACAAGTATAAGCTATGTTAACTGCACCATTAGGTTGTATAGCTGGTAGGACAGTTTGATAAGAAGAAAGCATTGTTTTAATAAGGAAAGAGATTAAGGTAAATAAGGCACATTTTGATGCAGCATAGAAACCTATGCACATTATATTAATGTGTATAAGTTTCCATGCTGCAGTTCTGATGAAAGATTTCAGCCCGAATGTCAAGTGTTTACTCTTTTCCATAGATGCTGTCTGGCCTGTTAAGTTACGCCAGTACTTTGTGTGCAATACGTTTTGAAATTTTCATTTCATCAATTACATGTGTTAGTTAAATCAATGAAGATTAATTCTAACTAAAAATAAATGTTAAGTTATTGTCTCCACATTCTGGTTCACTTTATTCAAAGCCACTAAAAACATCCTAAAAGAATGAGGAATTTCAAGCAAAACTTTCATGCAGCAGTATATATATTTGTTTTATTTATTATTTTTTTATTGAAGTTCATCATCAAACAAACATTTCCATAAGATGTATTTCAGACATTGTACATATATATCATATAATCATATATATCATATAATCATATATATCACAAATCTCCACAAAGTATTTATCTGAGGTATACACTTATAGAAAAGAGCGGAAAGAAAAAACAAGCAAAAGGGAAGAACTATGTACAAGTAGGGAGTGATCTTTTTTAACAACATATTCATTGATTTATGAGAATAAAATCAGGCCTATGAGGCATTATGTAGTTAAACCATTTTTCCCAGTATGAATCAAATTGTTCCAGCTTATGATTAACAGATGCTGTTATCTTCTCCATTTTGTAAATGTCCATTGTAATTTCCATCCATGCATTTAAAGTTGGGCTCTCCCGTGATAACCATTTCCTAGTAAGAGTCTTTTTACCAGCCACCAACAGTATATTCATTAAATATTTATCTCTTTTCAACCATTCTTGAGGTATATATCTAAAAATGCTTTGTACCGAAAGCTGGCCCAGAGAATGGCCCACACCCTCAGGTTGAGATGGTCACCCTGGTGAGTTTTTGCTCATTGAGTTTCGCCGTATGCTCTTCAAATTACTTTTGCTTAAAAGTCAAGGTACTAGTAGAGACCTTTTAAGTATCAGAAACTAATGAGTGCATACCAACGAGAGGAGTAAATTATTCTCTATATTTTCAATGCCATTTTCAATTATTTAAAATCAGGCCATTTGTGGTTGGTAGATGAGACAGCTGATTAATAAAATTTCCTTTTTCAGTGATAAATCTATTTTCAGGTACAGTAACAAAGCTATGGAAATGTTTCACTCTTAAATATTGCAAATAAAACAGGCAGATGTGTTTGCAATTATGTTTTAAAATATTGCCTGATTCCACAATGATTATGGGATACATTATTTTTTAAATTATACAAATGAATTTGAGTAGAAAATAGAAACACAGCTTGAGAAAACCGACTGTTCACTGCAACCAAGTGGAAACTCGGCCCACAAACACTTCAGGAATTTTCTTCAGTCTTTTCCCACTTCCTTGTCTGCTGCCCCAGCATAGGAAGTCTTGTCGGAAGCTTTCTATTATGTCAACCAAGTAACATTCTTCATCTGTAAATCTGGATTAATCCAATTTATTTTCTCTTCCTTTACTCGTCGCAGTGGGACATCAGCCAACTACACCCACCCTTTGGTCACCTCAGTTAACTCAGCTGAGAGCATCGATCGATCTTGGGATCTTGTTCTTTTTGCGGGAGGACAAAATAAATAATTTGAATATTTCAAAATGATCTTCACTGTTTTGCTTTATTTATTAATTTCTGAGATACTCTCAACACTGGAAGGTGCAACACTTATTGCCCTATCCAATATCCTCAAGAAGGTGGTGGTGAGCCATTTTCTTGAACCACATCAGTGAAAGTATTCCCAGAATGTTGTTTCAAAGGTATTACAGGATTTTAGACCCTGCAACTATGAAGAAACAGTGATATATTTTTCAAGTCACAGGGAGCCTATGATTGTTGTAGAATCAGAAGATATAAATGTTTTGAATACCTCATTCAAAAGAATGAATAAATGAACCTCTTTATCAACCAGAATATTTGAACCTCAGGATAATGTAGTCCTGAGCTTGTTTGCCATGGTTGGATGATGAGTTGGAGTGCTGGACAGAGCACAATTTGGGATCAAACATTCCATCAAGAAGAAGCAAGGGCAGAAATGATACCACAGATGCTTGATTCCTTCATGGACAGTCTTTGATAAAGAGGTCAACTTCCATAACATGAGTGATTCATTAAACAAAAGCTTGTTTGCTTAGTTCAACTCGCTCAATGTGTTAGTCAATTTCAATTTCTCAATCGTCACGGCTGGACAATATGGCCTAAGAAGATTGTGGTTGACCAACTTATTGGGTGCGTTGAACTAAATAAACAGTCTTTTGTTTTCTGGATCATCTATGTTATTTCCCTTGCCAACATTAGTAAGTTCATCTCTTAATTGAATTTGACAGGCAAAATGAATGCTAATAGAGAACATGCTGACTAAACAGTCAGGTTTCTAATAGCAAGGTGTATTGATCTGTCATAAAATTATTTATGTGTGAACTCTAACAGTCCAAGATGTAAAGCTGTTTGGTTAAAACTATATAGCAATAATTTCAGAATGTATAATATTTGTTTATAATTGGAGGTGCATTGAAATTTATTAACTTGTTGAATGATTCATAAATTTCCTGCCATCCCACTCTGTGGGTCTAGTCTACTGGAGCAAAGCTGATGGGACCCAGCCACATATGTCGGCCTTAGTCTGTGGCATATCTGAACTACCAATACCTGACCCACCCATACTTGTAGCAAAAAGTTTCTCTGGGCTGAGTGGAGTGGCAATGAACAGGCTGTCAGAAGAGTCTGAGTGTGAGGGAGGCTGGGCCCTGTCTCCATGACAATAGGGGGTGGGGGTAGATAGGAACCTTAATAGTTTCTATGGTAACACCCTCTGTAGGAAAATGCTCCTTTGCTGTTGGATTTAATGGAGAGGGTACTTGTGATATTCCTGCTCCCTCCTTTTCATATTTTTCTGATTCCCCAAGTATGATGCTAGGCAACTAAATAGATATCAGCAAGATGTTTCACTCTTTTCCTGAGCATCCTCCTGCCACTTACAGCACCCTTGCCATTTCCGTATGCGGGGTTGCGGGGCGAATTGCTGGACTAAATGAAGTTTTGGGGAAACTGCGTCAGCACCGACTGGCGTTGACACACTTGGACTTGAGCAAGATTCCAAGGGGCTGATTCTGCCTTCCCAGGCCTGCAGACAGTTCAACGACAGCAGAGGCTTCACGGGTTCTGTTTCCACCCCTCAAGGCGATGAAGTCTGCCACCTGCTTGCTCTTCTAAGTACAGGTAAGAATATTTGAGACCCAGTGCAAAGAGAACATTTCTAATAGTGCTCTTCATCTGTCATAGGAGCATAACAAAGATGCTTCCCATATAAACTAATAGCTAAAATCTTGAGTGCTGGTGCAGAAAAATAATCAAACTACCTCGTGAGCCTCTATCTCTAGGAAAGCAAAGGACTGAACTGACATTCTAATATTCTGCACGAGACTCCAAATGGAACACGACATTCACGATTAAGCACACTAAACCAAAGATGGCATGTCGATTTTGATAGAAATATTGCAGACTTATCAGTTGATACCAGTTGGCAAAAAGTTACATTTTGCATGAATTTGATTTGTGTAAGGGTTTGGAAGACTGAGGAGTGATGAAAAATAAAAATCATCACAGGTTTCAATAGGATAGATATGGAGATTGTATTTCTTTCTGTTGGCAGAACCAGAATTTGTTGGTACATTTGTAAGATTAGAATTAGGATATTCCTGAAGAAAATCAGGAGTATTTTTTACACATACAAACATAAAAGCTTAAGAGAGTAGGAGCAGGAGTAGGCCATTCTGATCCAACACTACGATCATGGCTAATCTACACTAGACTTCATTTCCACTTCTCTACAGTGCCCTCCAGCCTTTAGTTCCTCAACCTTTCAGAAATATGCTCAATTTCCTCCTCTAAGTATACCCAATGATCTGAGCTCCACTGACCTCCAGGGTAAAGAATTCCAAAGATTCATCAACATCTCTGAGAAGAATTTCCTTTGCTTCCAGTTTTAAATGGCTACCCCTCAATTGAAATTCTCCCACCAGTGAAAGCATGTCAGCATCTACTCTATCATGTCCCCTCAGAATCTTGTGTTTTCCAATAAGGTTAGGCCTCATTCTTCTAAACTCCAACGAATATAAATCTAATTTCTTTGGTTGCTCATGATAAAGCAATCTCCCATCACAAGAGTTGGCCAGTATTGGTCAAACTCAAATATATGAACTGAGGGATGGTATGCTCATATTTTATAATTGAAGAACTGAACAGGCATGAGGGGCTCACGCTCGGACTTTGTACTGTGCAGCTCATTATTGCCTTAACCATCTGAGCTGTCTACAAGCCCATAATTTGCCCCTATGATATTTCATTTAGTTTATTGGTTGATGACTCAATGTTCTGGTAGATATTTTTAAGGATTTGACATTAGGTATATCCACTTCACAAGATGTCCTTTCATTTCATGTCTTTAGGTGCTCCTTATTAGTTATTGTTCGAGCTGCAGCAATGTGCTGGATTCTTACTGTCTCTGTGTTCTTGGAGTTGAGAGAGAAATAGATCAGACATGATCAAATGGCAGAGCAGATTCAATGGGCTGAATGGTCTAATTTCTGCTTCAATGTCTTATGGTCGGTAACTACTGTAAAGCTGTTTACTGATGACTTACTTACTGCCCATTACACCAATGGCATTTAGGGCAACAATGAAAGTCTTCCATCTATGACTGTTTTTGCCACCTTTTCTATTGGGCCACAGGTGTAGTTCAGGGTCCTCATTTCTGCCTCTACATACAGTGCCACCTTGTCTTTGATCTCCCACATTTCCTCCAACCTTCAGGGGTCCACTGAAGTGCTGTCTTGATGCTGGAGTTGGCCTCTTTTCTCTTCATGTACCCAATCCATTTCCATTGCCTCATGACGATGTTGGCCGTGCCCTGTTGATGACTCTGAAGGATTAGGGCATGGTTGGAGATCTTTCTTGGCCAGAAACTATGGAGAAAATATGGCAGCTCATGGTGTGGAATGACAATAGCTTGGCAAGGTTGCAAGCGTGTGGACAGCACACAGCTCTGGTATAGTTTCACCTTGGTGTGGATGCTCTACTTGATTGATCCCTCTATGTTGCTCAATGATCGGAAGACATTTCTAGCTTTGCTGAGTCTTCACTGGATGTCGTCCTTGGTCCTGCCAAATGATGCTGCCCAGGTAAGTGAATCTGCCGGTGCTGGGTCAGTCAATGCCATATGACTTGATGGGAGGAGGAGACTCTACATTGTCTCATTGTCTTATGGTCTGAGTCTTTCTCAGACCAATCTGCCCACCACAGGTACACAGATGCTGAGTTTTCTCTTGCATGTGCTGGTGTGAACGCGATAGTAACGTGAGGTCATCTGCAAAGTCAAGTTCTTCTAAAGCAGAGTATAGAGTCCACCTAATACTTCTCTGCTCACCTTTCATTGTTTGCCTCATAACCCAGTCAATAACCAAGTTAAACAATATCGCCGACATCACACAACCTTACCTGACTCCTGTCTTGACTTCAAAGCTCAAATTGCAATACCCAACTGTGCAGATAAAATTAGAAACTCTGGATAAGCTGGACAATTTTGGAAGGGAACCCCTATGATTTGAGAATTCACCAGAGGCTCTCCCTGTGGATGCTATCAAAAGCCTTTACAAAGTCCACAAAATTCACATACAGTTGTCTCTGCCACTCTGTGCACTGCTCTATGCTGTTATGCAGCGTGAAGATCAGGTCAACACAACCTCTGTTCTTCCTGAAACCAGCTTGCTCCTTCCTGAAGCAGACATTGACAGCATCTGTAATCAGTTGGGCAATGACTTTGGCAAGAATCTTGCTGGGCACTGACAAATGTGTGATGTCATGCCAGTTGTTGTAATCACTTAGTGCTCCTTTCTTGGGGTCCTAACAATAGCTCCCTTTGTTCACTGATGAGTGGTCACATTACTACATTCATAATCAGGGGTCCTCTTTGACAGTTCAGTATAGTGCCAAAAGTCAGCATCATTCATGGAAACTGAAACTCTTGCAACCTGAGAAGTTCACCAGTATCATTCAGGTAAAAAAGCCTGTCATCCTTGTCTTTTCCACCCTGTGGCCTTAAGGTCATGAGCAACTGGTCGATTAACTGCTCTCTGAAAATACCTAGTAAACCAATGGAATTTGCCACACTGTAGCAAAGCATTACAGTTAAATTTAAACCTATCAGACCCCCATGACTGATCCGATAAAATCCAGCCTAATGATCTGGAAAAGCTTTCTTCATGAACATCTGGAGATATTCCAGAATTGGGAAAGTTGTCCCACAGTGCAGTCAAGTGAACTCTTGATGCTGTTCTGTCAACAAATTCACACCTATTAGCAAACATCCCACATTCCTAATCATTGTCTCTGGGTATGAAATATTTCACACATAGGATGGAGACACCAGTCCAATTGGTCTACTGCATTAAATACTATGATGGCTTGTGATACTAGGCCAGATATGGGCAAGAAAACCTAATACCATTTTCCCTCAGGGCATGGGATGGAATGGCTGTACTAAGTGACTACAGAACCATCATGTGGGATAAGCCTACATGACCTTATTACTATTAATCTACTGTATTTTTGCTGATATTGTGATGGAGTTACCAAATGCATTGCCTGTGGAGAAATTATTTACACTGAGGGCATGTTCCATCTTGTTTGTCACCTACACAGAAGTTGACATGAAGCACTAACTCTGCGCTACCTGATGCGCCATCAATAACTCTCTCTGAGAAGTAAGGACGAGATATCGGCTTTTATTGACTGGAAGAAGGAACAAGCAGTGGTTGACCACCATACTACATTCTGGAGACAGAGAGGCCGGGCTCAGACCTCAATCGCCTTTATACCGGGGTCTGTGGGAGGAGCCACAGGAGCAGTCAGCAGGGGGCGTGTCCAGACAGGTATATGTAGTTCACTACACTACCAAACACATGTGACAGCCTACTGGTATTTCAAAAGGCAAGAAATTTGAGTAATTACACCTTTTCTGAAGTAAATTGTGGTAAATTATCACCACAAACAACGAAGAGGCGAGCAAAGGTGAAGCGAGTGCAGAGGATGAGCCATGCTGGTGTGTGGGAGAATCAATTCAGATGGACTGAGCATTCCGGAGGAGAAGTCGAGGCTGAGGAGTTTCAATGTCCATACAACTGGCCCGGGTATGAGATTGGATCACTCTGGGTGCCGAGCCAATTTGAAGAATTTGAGAGCGATTTCAGACTGGCATCGAAATCTGGGCCCAGAGTGAGTCACTGAGTGGCGTGGTCTAGGCCCGGAGCCTTTCACAGCAGCAGTTCCCAAGTCCTAGTGCAATGTACAATGCACTGTTTGGACAATTTACACAGCAGCCCAGATAGACTGGAAATACAAGGTGTCAAGATCAGATATGAGAACCAATTTCACTCGCTCTCTACAATGTTTACTCCCATTTCCATGGCACTGAGGCTATGAAGACTGCTCCGGCTGCTGTGCTTTGTGCCTGCTAATATGACAAACTGAGACCAAGGCTTTGGGCCTACTCCAGACTGCTCTGGGGTTCAGATCTGAGGACTCAATTTGGTTCAGAATGTTGTTGCTCACTTCTGCTGTTTGCATGATTTGTGTTTTTTTCCCCCATTTCTCTAGCACATCAGGTGCTGGTCCTTATCTTTTTTAATTGGGTTCTTTCATGTTTCTTGCTTTGTGGCTACCTGTAAGCAAACAATTCTCAAAGTTGTATAATTTATACGTTCTTTGAAAATAAATGTACTTTGAAACTTGAAAGTTTGAAACTTTGAAACTAGTCTGGGGGAAAAACTGGATATGTATGAGGCATTATTGGCCATCAACAGGATTGTATTGTACCACCTGGTGTAGTGTATCTCCATCAATATTATCAAACCAGGGAACCAACCTTGGTTGAATGAATTTACAGGAGCCTGCCACGTGCAGCGTCAAGCTGAAAGTGTAACCCAGCCTGATAAAGCCACAGCTTGGGACTGCGTGTATTTTGAGCAGTAGGATTAGAATGCTGCTGGCAGAGAAAATCAATCTCACAAACAAAGATCAAGTTTCAGAGAGAGAGAGGTCAACTATAACCAGAACCACACAAGGACCAGACACAAAAATGGTGTTACTGACAGAGCAGGTAAGCAGCTACGTCTCTTTTATTGAGAATTTTGATTCTTTGCAGTGAGAGCATGCAGTCTTGTGCAAGTGGTAGAAGGACAGATGTTTTAGGCAAGACTATGACTTGCCTACCCCATTAGCAACTCCTTCCCAATGCATCATTCCTCCACTGGCCTCATCAGCCACCTCAGAATTCACAAAGTTGGAGTGGAAGCAAGCCATCGCAATCCCACCTGACTGCCAAAAAGTAAATGGACTTGTACAAACACAAATAAATCTGCAGATGCTGGGAATCCCAAGCAACACACCCAAAACGCTAGAGGAACTCAGCAGGCCAGGCAGCATCTATGGAACAGAGTAAACAGTTGATGTTTCATGCCAAGACCTTTCATCTTGTACAGAGCTCCAGAAGTCTTTTGACCACAGCATGAATGTGACGCAATGCATTCTACTTTACCTAAGTGCCGCTCTGGCAACATTCAAGAAGTTCAACACATTCAAATCAAAAGACACAGACTGATTGCAATGCACCCCAACCAGGTCCACCACCACATCGCACACC
This sequence comes from Hemitrygon akajei, assembly GCF_048418815.1. Classification (NCBI taxonomy): domain Eukaryota; kingdom Metazoa; phylum Chordata; class Chondrichthyes; order Myliobatiformes; family Dasyatidae; genus Hemitrygon; species Hemitrygon akajei. Next base: position 70,484,604 of record NC_133135.1, on the reverse strand, counting down.
AACTTCACTTTGAAATATCTGTATGGTCTTACTTCACTGGAAATTCTGAAACTTACCTTCCAACAGCAATCTGTCATTATCTTCACCAAACAGAGAGCAAAGATATGATTACTGAATACTGAAGCCTGCCAATACATGAACAAATACGTTGGTGAAAAATGTTCTTCACTTCATATTTGCCTTTCACGTTCTATTCTGTGAACTGCTGCAAGGCAGAGAACATCACTCCAGCCTGAATGGTGAAAAAAATCTCATCACAGCTGCAAAGGTGTCCTTGGACAATTACATTCATGTCATCACAAAGAAGGCACAACATTGCTTCTACTTCCTTAGAAGTCGGCATAAATTTGGCATGTCACCAAAAACATCTACAGATAACAGTGGATATTGTATTCTCCATGGACTGGTCGCACCATGGCCTATTATGGAAACACCAATGTCCTAATATGGAAAAACCTTCAAAAGTGTTGGATGCAGCCTAGTTCATTGGAGGAAAATCCCTCCTCTCCATTGAGCACATCTACAAAGAGCACAGCCACAGGAAAGTAGCATCCATCATCAACGATCCCCACCATCCAGGCTGTGCTCTTTTCTCACTTGCTGTCAACAGAATAGAGGTATAGGAGCCTTACGTCCCATACCAGCAGGTTCAGGTACAGTTATTACCCTTTGACCGTCATGCTCCTAAACCAGTGTGCATAACTTCGCTCAGCTCAACACTGAACTAATCAACGAACACAATTTATGGACTCATTTTCAAGGTCTCTATAACTCATTTCCTCAGCATTATTTATTGTTTATTTATTATTTCTCTCTTGTATTGTACAATTTCTCTGCTTTTGCACATTGGTTAGTTGTCATTCTTTGTTTGTGTGTACTTTTTTTAATTGATTCCATTGTACTTCCTTGTTCTACCGAGAATGCTCACAAGAAAATGAATCTCAAGGTAATATTTGGTGACCTACTGTATATGTAGTTTGGTTCTAAACTTACTTTGAACTTTGTGCGTTGAGTTTGTTACCACCACCTATTCTGGTAACTGACATTGAAGACATCAGAGCTAGGGTGCTGTATCAGGGGGACATTAGGACCACCTGAGTCTTTTGTTTCACGGAATCTTGGTTAAGCCCTTTCATTCTGAACGTCGTGATTTAGATTGACGGGTTCACAATACACCACCAAGATACGACTGCTGAATCTTTTAAAGCCAAGGATGGTGGAGAATGCCTCCTGACCAACTCCTCATGGTGTGCAAACATGGCGGTGCTGTCCCAGTCCTGTTCACCAGACCTAGAACACCTGTGATAAAGAGCTGTCCATTTCATTTGCTGCAGGAGATTTCAACGATCAGTTTGGTAGTGGTGTACATCCCACCACAGGCCAAAGTCAAGCAGGCTCTAGAAGAACTGAGCGATGTGATCAACAGGCATGAAGCAGTAGACCATGATGCCTTCCCCATCATTTTGGGCTATTTTCATGAGGCCAGCTTGAAAAAGTCTCTAATTATTACCAACTAATCACTTTTAGTACCAGAGGAAGCAACACACTGAACCACTGTTACACCACCATCAAGAGTGCTTACCATGTCCACACTTTGCAAAGTCTGATCACCTGTCCAAACTTCGACTCCTTGAGTATAGGCAGAGACTGAAGACTGCAACACCAGTAGTGAGGGCCAAGAAGGTGTGGACAAGGGAGGTGCAGGAGCACTTGCAGGACTGCTTTGAATCAGTAGACTGGACTATATTCATGGGCTCATCTTCGAGTCTGAATGAGTATACCACAACTGTTACTGACTTCATTAAAAGCATTGTGGATGAGTGTATGCCTATGAGAGCCTTATGTACCTACCCAAATCAAAAGTTGTGGATGAACCAGGAGGTCTGCAGTCTACTGAGCGCTAGATCTGTGAAGTTTACGTCTGGTGATCCAGTTCTGTGCAAGAAAACCAGGTATGACCTGCAGAAGGCTATTTCAAGAGCTAAAGAACAAATCTGAGTGAGGTCGAATGTGACATTGGGCGCATGTCAACTCTGACAGGGTTTGCAGGCCATTACCTCTTACAAAGTGAAACCTAACACTATGAATAGCAGTGATGTTTCACTCCCAGACAATATCAATGCCATTTATGCTGCTTTGAAAGATAGAATAAAAGTGCAACTATGAGGATGCTGCAGCACCCGGTGGCCCCGTTATCTCTATCTGGAGGCCGATGACAGGAGAGTGAATCCTTGCAAGGCAGCAAGTTCTGATGGAGTACCTGGTAAGGCTTTGAAAACTTGTGCCAACCAACTAGCGAAGTGTTCAAAGACACTTTAAATGTCTCATCGCCACAGTCCATAGTTCCCACCTACTGCAAAATGCCAACAATTATACTGGTGCCCTAGCAGAGCAGTCAGAGTTGCCTTAATGAATACTATCCAATAGCATTCACATCCACGGTGATGAAGTGCATCGAGGGGTTGGTCATGGCTAGAATCAACTCCTGCCTCAGCAAGGGCCTGGACCCACTGCAATTTGCCTATCACCACAATAGGTCCTTAAGGCCATAAGACATAGAAGCAGAACTAGGCCATTCAGCCCATCGAGTCTGCTCTGCCATTCCATCATGGCTGAGCCCAGATCCCACTCAATCCCATACACCTTCCTTCTTGCCATATCCCTTGATGCCCTGACCAGTCAGGAAACTATCAACTTCCACCTTAAATATCTCCACGGACTTGGCCTCCACACAGTATGTGACAGAGCATTCCACAGATTCTCTACTCTCTTGCTAAAAAAATTTCTCCTTACCACTGTTCTAAATCATAAAATCTCTGGACTCTCTCCAATGACAGCACATCTTTTCTGACATATGGGGGCCAAAACTGTTAACAATGCTCCAATTGTGGCCTGACTAGTGTCTTATAAAGGCCCGCCTTGCTTTCATATTCTGTTCTCCCTGAAATAAATGCCAACATTGCATTTACCTTCTTTACCACAGACTCAACCTGTAAATTAACTGTCTGGGAGTCATGTACAAGGACTCCTAAGTCCCTTGCTATGGATAACATTCCACACGATTGTTCCTTTACCAAAATACATTATTGTACATTTCCCAACACTGTATTCCATCTGCCACTCCTTTGCCCATTCTTCCAGTTTGCCCAAGTCCTACTGCAATCATATTGCTTCCTCAGCACTACCTACCCCACCGCCTACCTTCGTATTATCCACAAACTTTGCCACAAAGCCATCAATTCCATTATCTAAATCATAGACAAACAATGTGAAAAGTAGCGCTTCCAATACTGACCCCTGTGGAACACCACTAGTCACTGACAGCCAACCAGAAAAAGTCGCTTTTATTCCCACTCATTGTCCCCAGCCTGTCAGCCATTCCACTATCATGCCAATATCTCTCTTGTAATGCCATAGGATTTTATCTTGTTAAGCAGCCTCATGTGTCACACCTTATCAAAAGCCTTCTGAAAATCCAAGTAAATTACATCCACTGTCTTCCCTTTGTCCATTCTGCTTGTTACTTCCTCAAAGAATTCTAATAGATTTGTCAAGCCAGATTTCCCTGTACAGAAACCACGCTGATTTTGACTTATTTTATCTTAAGTCTTCAAGTACCCAAAACCTCATCCTTAATAATAGACTCTGGCACTTTCCCAACCTCTGAGGTTAGGCTAACTTGCCTATAATTTCCTTTCTTTTGCCTTCCTCCTTTCTTAAAGAGTGGAGTGATATTTGCAATCTTCCACTCCTCTGGGACCGTGCCAGAATAAGATGGTACTTGAAAGATCATGACCAATACATCCTTTATCTCTTCAGCAACATCTCTCAGGATCCTGGGATGTAGTCCACCTGGACCAGGTGACTTATACACCTTAAGATCTTTGAGTATATGTGAGGATGTTAGAGCACTATCACACACAATATTGAATTAGTCATTTTTGGAGGGACCGACCAATTCAGTGACATTGTTTGATGTCTGGAATATCGGTCAGGATAGCATCTGTCATTACGGACCCTCACCACTGGGGACATGCAGTTTTTCATTACTACATCGATGATGAGGTACAGGAACTTGAAAAGCCAACTCAACAATTCAGAAACAGATTCTTCCTTTCCATCATCAGACTTCTCAACAATCTATGAACACTGCCTCATTATTCTTTTTTTCCACTATTTATTTTGTAATTTATAGTAACTTTATGTAATTTTACTGTACTACTGTGGCAAAGCAACACATTTAATGTCATAAAAACTGTGATAATATCAACCTCCAAACTGATGACATGAATATTGATTTCTCCTTCCAGTAAAAAATTCCCTCCCCCTCCCCTCTTCTTCCATTCCCTACTCTGGCCTCTTAACTCTTCTCACCTGCCTATCATCTTCCCTGGGTCCCTTCCTCCTTCCCTTTCTCACATTGTCCACTCCCCTCTCCCATCATTCTCTCCGGCCTTTTACCTTTCCTATCCAGCTGGTTTCACCTATCACCTTCCAGCTACCTTCCTTCCCCTCTACCCACCTTTTTATCCTGGCATCTTCCCCCTTCCTTTCCAATCCTGAAGAAGGGTCTCAGCCCAAAACATCAGCTGTTTATTCATTTCCATAGAGGCTGCCTGTCCTGCTGAGTTCCTCCAGCATTTTGTGTGTGGCACAGTGTTAATAAACTTGATTCAGAAACAGTGTTTCATATGAATTTCCTACTTGGTTGCTGTAATCTTGTCAGATTTGCTGAACCCTAGAAGAATGGTATTACTAATGATCAGGCTGATCCTGGTATAAAAGGAACGCTGATATTTGTATCTTGATTGAGGGGATGAGTAATAATCATGATGCACACACTAATGGAGACATTAGTGAAGGAGATCATAAAGTGGCCACACGTAAAGATAAGAATTTTGATTTGTTTCATGTTTTTGCCTGTCAGCTACCAAAGAAAATGCAACCTTAAGATTGGTGCTATCAAATGCATTGTACCATGCTTGCAGTTCATTTGAAGATGGTATTGAATGGAACACACTACAGATGCTGTAAATCCAGAGCAAACACACACAAAACGCTGGAGGAACTCAGCAAGTCAGGCAGCATTTATGGAAGGGGATAAATAGTCGACATTTCAGGCCAAGGCCATTCATCAGGGCTGGAAAGGAAGGACAAAGCAGCCAGAATAAGAAGGTGAGGGGAGGGGAATGCATACAAGCTGGCAGGTGGTAGGTGAACCCAGGTCAAGGGAAAGGCAGATGGGTGAGGGACAAAGTAAGGAGCTGGGAGGTGATAGGTGGATGATGAAGAGGGCTGAAGAAAAAGTAATCTGATAGGAGAGGACAGCAGACCATGGTAGAAAAGGAAGGAGAAAGGTCACCAGACTGTGGTGAGAAGGGGAGAAAGGGTAAGTGGGGAGCCAGAATGGGGAATGGAATAAGAGAGAGGGAGAAATGACCAGAAGTCAAAGATACCAATGTTCACGCTATCGGGTTAGAGGCTACCAAGATAGAAAATGAGGTGTTATTCCTGCATTCAGAGTGTGGCTTCATCACGACATAACAGGAAGCCATGGACCAACATGTAGGAATGGAATGGGAATCGAAAGTTGAATTGAAATGATTTGCTAGTGGCCACCCACCTTTAACGGTGGATGAAATGATCCCCCAATATATGTTGGTCCCACAAATGTAGTTAGGCTGCACCAGGAACACTGGATGCAACAGATGAGCCCAACAGACTAATAAGTGAAATATCACCTTACTTGGAAGGACTGTTTGGGACCCTGAATGGTGGTGAGAAAGGAGATGGCAAGACAGGTGTAGCACTTGTCCACTGCAGCAGTAAGATGGCAGAATTTACAAAGAATGATGTGCTAGATACAGAGGGTAATGGGGTGGTAGGTAAGGTCAAAGGGAACCTTATCCCTGTTATAGCAGCAGAATGATGGGGTGAGAGCAGATATGTGAATGAGGGCACCATCAATGGTAGCAGAAGGGAAAGCTTATTCTTTGAAGAAGGAGGACACCTGAGATGTTCTTGAATGGAAAGCCTCATCCTGAGAACAGATGAGGAGAAGATGGAGGAACTGAGAATAGGGAATAGCATTTTTACAAGTGACGGAGTGGGAAGATGTGTACTGAGCAGTGTGTGCAACTCTCTGGAGTTTCTTGCAATCATCTGCAGAACAGTTGCAATACCAGGCTGTTATGCACCCAGATAGGACCCTTTCCATGGTGCATCAATGAACGTTGGTGAAGGTCAATGGGGACATGCCAAATTTCTTTAGCCTCCTGAGGAAGTAGCAGCTTTGATGAGTTTTCTTGGCCATGACATCTATGGACCTGGACAGGGTATCAGTGATGTTCACTCCTAGGGACTTAAAGCTCTCAACCCTCTCAAATCCTACACCATTGATGTAGACAGGAGCATGTGCACCACCCCTTTCTGAAGTCAATGACCAGCTCTTTTGTTTTTCTGACAATGAGGAGAAAGGTTATTGTCTTGACACCATATTACGAAGCTGTCTATCTGTTTCTTGTTGTCACCGGATTCGGATATGGCCCAAATGCAGAGTGAGAGATACTGAAGTGGGTCGATAGTTCACAGACTTTAATAAGAGCAGTGTTAAAGGGAAAACTTGACAATAAATACTATGTCAAACAGGGCTGTTAACTAAAAATCCCAAATAGAAAACGAAGCCTACGCTGCAGCTGAAGAGAACAACTAAATATAAAACAAATACCGCTAGTCTTCAGAGTCAGTTCACTCGACAGTCCAGTTTCCCAGGCAAGGCTGAATGCAAACAGGCAGCGAAGCATTGCTGTGCTGTGTCTGATTCTCAACAACAACTATGATGTAAAGAATGGACTTAAATGCTATCACAACGAAATTATAATTAGCTAACACGTGCATATTCACAGCGACAATTGCCATATCTGCTGCGCTGCCAAATCCATGGTTGTGACATTTGTACTCTGACTCAGAATGAACCATTCCAGTTATCAGGAGAATCTGATAACCTGAGTTTTCATTCGAGCTGAGGAAGCTGAGCCCAACCTAACTGAGTAATACAAAATTATGCGTGGCATTAATAGGGTAGAGAGAAAGAAATTTTTCTCCATAGCGGAGATATCAAAGGTCAAAGGGCAGATGTGTAAGGTGAGGGGTCAGTGGGGATCAGCAGAAGATCTTTTTGGATCTGTACTGTTTGACTGAGTGGTAGAGGCAATGACTTCTACAACATCTGTAAAGGCGTGGACCAGGTGCTGGAAAATAGGATGGGTACTTGATAATCAGCATGGACACGGAAGCCAAGAATCACACATCATGTTGTGTGATTCTATAACTCCATGAAATTCATGGTAAAAGAAATGATTATCTGTAGTGTGGTATAAGGAAAGACTGCACTGTCCATGGTTTGAGATGTTAATCTAAAGATCTGGGTGAATCTAAAGCAGGAATTCTCAACCTGGGACCACAGACCCCCTGCTTAGTCCATGGCATAAAAGATATTGAGAGCCCCTGATCTAAAGTAAGGAGGCACTATTTGGGAGAAGCGTGACATTGACCTATAATGTTCTGACCAATATTCATCACTTATCGATATACTTTTAAAGAAAAACAGAATATCTAGCCATTATCACATTATTCTCTGTTGAACTTTATTGTGCAATAAACTGACATCAGTATTCCATATATGATTATCACAACTTTAATTCAAATGTTACAGCATTGCCTGTAAATGAACTTTTTTTAAAAAAACTGCAGGTGATGGAAATCTGAAATGAAAACAGAATATGAAGGGAGTATTCAAGATCAGGCAGCATCTATGGAGAAAGAAAGTCAATTATTGTTTCAACTGTGCCAGTGCTTGTAATGGCCAGTTCTGACACAAAGTTTTCAACCTGAAATGTTAATTGTTTCTTTTGCAGCAGGTGCTGTTTGATCTGCTGAGTGTTTCTTGCATCTTCTCTTTCTAGGTATTTGGAACGTGCTGTGAGAATCCTGAGGGAAGCTATTTTCCTGTAAGTCTTTTTGTCTGGTTTGACCTGTTGTAAAGAACTTGGCTTCATTGGGTTCAGATAGGCAATTGCACATTAGTTTATGAGCTATTGGCTTAACTAATCACAGCTCAAATAGACACAGCCTTTATTCAAATTAAAATACATTTGGGGATAATTTGATTCTGAAAGTATGCCAAATCTTTTCTCAGTCTAGCACTATGGCTAATTAAATAACTGAAATGAAGCACTGAAATACAAACTTTCTGTATTTATCACTAAATCCTAACAACCCTAAGTGATATCAATGTTTTGTCTGAATAAGTGGATACAACATATGTCACAGAAGAGGAAGAGAGAGAGGCGCACCAGATTATTAGAAGACTCATCTATAGCCTGTTCACTCTCTGAAGGGACTCATCAAAGAGAGAAACTGTCAGGTAGACACACTGAAGTACAGCCTTTTACACACAGTTGGAGGCTCCTGTCAATAGCTCACAGAGGTTCTGAGTTATCCCCTCAGTGAGACTAATTACTTTTCTCCTAAAACATACAATGAATCGATCTGAGGATGTGAAAAGCTAATCATAGTGGTCAGGTGCATTAAAGGTACCTCAGTGAGACGGCTGGCAGCTGCCTCCTTGCAGTTGGTTACTGTTACATCAGGTTTCTGACCTGCTTAACTCAGGAGCATAACTTAAAGCGGCAGTTAAACAGTGAGGCCTGTTCCCTGAGGCTTCTGTAGATGTGTCAATTTAAAAAAAATGTGAATAGCTGTCATTGTCGTTGGCCAGATTGTCATGAAGAGGCAACCAGATAAAAGGTGTCAGGTATCAGAACTAAGAAGTTGGAAACTGTCCACTTGCAATATTTACTGATGAAATTGTCATTCGTTAAAATGAGGAGGCTGGAGGTTTTGACCTTTTCAATCTCATCTGAATAACAAATAACTGAAGGGGTTTGTATGATTTATCTCCCAATAAATCACTCTGATGTCACGGTGAAAAAGATATTCATTTTCAGTTTTCCTGCTGGTCTCATTTCACAAATACAAAACTAGTACCAATATTATAAGCCTCTTCTTCAAGCAAAAAATCTTCTTTCAGATTACCTTGCGGAAATAGTCTCAACCCGACATGATCTAAAGCTACAGCAAAACAAATTTATGACTATTCAAATATTTGAAAGGTATTAACAAATTACACAACTGCTTACAAGCATAAAAAGACTTATGCTTTCTATTAAATTTGTTTTCTTGTTTTTTTCTAAAAAAGATTGTCTTTATACTTTCTCTGAGTAAAGACAAAGTCATTCTTCAGGCAAATAATTACTTATTGCTGTACATTTCATTTTACTGCCTTCCAATATATCTGATGCACAGGTAATGGAGCCACACCACTAAAGATGACTCTTACAATTTTCTTTTGTTAAGTTGGAGGATATTTTTGTGTAAGGAATAGATGATTAGAGACAACGGCAAACGTGATAAGTTTGGAGTTGGATGCAAAGACCAGACATGATATAACATCATGCTTCCTGATTGATCACATCACATCAACAGCTTATTGAGCCAACACATTCCATGCCTGGCTTTTTTTCCTGTAAAGAGTCACTGGAACTCTTGCAAATGGTCTGAGCATTTTACTTCCAGGATAGTGCCTGTACTGTCAATATTTAATTATATAGTAGCAAAATGGCTTTTTGAAATCAGAGCTAGAATTGTTTTTGCATATTGTCCAAACCTTGAGAAACAGAACTGAATTGAAACTAGGCACAGATCATCAGATTCCATTATTTAACCAAGTGGCAGAACCTAACTATAAGATAATAATATGCATTTACTCCCTAAATATTCCATTTCTGTTTTAATAGTGTGCTGATTGCTTGCTCCTTAGACAAGTTGGATGAGCTGAATTCCAAGCCTATGGCACGTATCTCACATTATTGATTGTGCCTGTTTTCTTTTGTTAAAAAATCAACTTTTACTCCCTCTTGGTGTTTCCAGAATGAATAGGGGGTCAGCTTGCTCAGTGGAACTGGACAGACAATTGACCACCACAGTATTAGCTGCTGTGATATGCCACCAACTATCCTATTGCTTCACAACCTCAGTATCTTCTAGTTTAGGTACTTTTCAGTGTATCAGTTCACTAATTTTTCTTCCATAAAGGCAGAAACCTGATCACACACCTCAAACATAATGGCCATCAAGAGAATCTCTGTGAGTGCTGAAGTAGAATCCCAATACCAAGGACGACATCCTGGGATGCCATAAAGCTAGAATGAGAAGAGAAGGCACTAGAAACGCAAGAAATTCTGCAGATGCTGGAAGTCCAATGCTAACACTCAAAATGCTGGAGGAGCGCAGCAAGTCATGCAGCATCTATGGAAGGCAATAAGCAGCCAATGTTTTGGGCTGAACGGTCTTGGCTCAAAATGTCAACTATTTTTTCCCCTCCATAGATGCTGCATGAAACCTGAAATCCTGAAGCATTTTGAATGTTTCCAGCACCTGCAGAATTTCTTTGTATTTCTAATATTTTCTCATTGGTATTGCATTTCTTGATTTCTCCAATAGTCAGAAGAAACTGTGGGGAAAACCTCCTCAAATTTAGCTATCCATTAAAGTTTCCATCCAATATTTGTAGAACAAAGCAGAACACGGGCTTTGTTGTTAACAATGGGCCCAGAACAGAACTATTTTGAACTAAGAGTGATGTCAAACAAGGCTGCATCATTGTCCCAGCTGTTGCAAATTACCATCTACAGACCTCCCCCAGCGACTGGAGAATTTCTGCTGAGCCATTCAGAAACTAAGCCTACATTGACAGTATTTTACAACCAAAGTAATTACCAGCCTTAGTAATCAAGCTGTAATATGCAGGTGACTTTCGAGCTTGTGTTCTGATGCCAAGATCCAAGCTGATGTCAATATTTTCACTGAAGTATTTGAGAGCGTTACACTCAACACCAGCAATATGAATGTCCTCAACAAAACTGCCTCTGTTCAACCACTCTGCCTTTTGACATAAAAGGTGCATAATGTGGACTTCTTCCTTTGACTTGAGAGCTCTGAAGTCAGACATCAATAGTAAAATATATCACAACCTTAGTAATATAGTCTGTGTTCCGCACAAAATTAAGAAATGTTTTTTCAAGGTGAAGATTCTAAAGTTAGCACAAAACTCATGGTTTGCTGAACAACTGTGATCCCTGTCCTCCAACATAAGACCAAAACAATCCATAGAAGGCACATCCAGGTACTGGAAACGTGCCAGTACTGCTGTAAAATCTTCTGTATTCACTGGAAAGACATGAGACCAACATCGGTGTCCTGTCTCAACCAGAACTGAGCCTCCATGTTAGGTAGAATATATCATTTCCATGCCTGACACCATTCTCACAAAACAGACATTCAGTTCTGTCACGGAAAGGTATTACTCGCATGCAGGGGTAAGGGTTCAAGGATGTGCTGGAAACCTCCTTGAAGAAATGCAGCATAATACCATTGGAAACCTCTAGCCATAACCACTCAAGGAAGAGCATTTGCAATAATATTAATAAATTTGGTGCCATGCAGTGGGAGCACAGGAGCCCTATGTAAGAAGTACAATTCCTCGATGAAATGAGTCAATCTTTTAGTACAGGTTTTTCTTCAAGAGCTGCTTTTTACTCATTTCTCCTAATGAAGAAAATGTTTCTGTTCTATGAAAAATATGGTAAAATTAAATATTTTAATTGTGTTTGGAAGTATGGTATTTTCACCCTCTTTTAGAGAAAGAAGGGAGAGACTGAGAAAGTGGGTTACACAGATACGATGCTGAAGGAACTCAGCAGGCCTCAGTAGAAAGGAGTAAACAGTCAATGTTTTGGCCCAAGACCCTTCATCAGGACTGAGAAAGGGGGTGTTTGGAATACTGAAAATTTTGATTTTGATTTTGAAATTGTTTTCTGAAATAATAAATGTCTCAGTAAATGTTGTGTATCACATGTCTTTTACATTGGAATGACCAGCAAGATAAAAGGCTAAAACTGGCATACAGATTGGTAGAATCCACTGTACAATAGGAGAAAATAGAAAATCTTGCTTTCATGTCCTTTGCAGAATATTGCGGAGTAATTTACGACTAATGTAGCTTTGAAGTGCACATTTTTTTAATGTGGAGAACATGGGAGCCAATTTTCACATGGCAAGTTCAAACAAAATGGTGAAAATGGGTAGTTAATTTTTCATTGTGACCACTATTTCATTGAAATAGTGCTATTGGGTTGCTTGTCCATTTTAGCATTTCTTAAGGACACCACCTTCGACAAAGCAGCATCTCCTCTGCTTGCAGCTGGACACTTGGTCAGATTTTAAGGCTAGAAGTGGAACCAGCTCATAGAGCTGCCTGCAACACTTGGGACAGCACTGTGAAGGAAATTCATTTTAAGGAGATGTTGCTTAAGGCAACAAGACTAAGCCACTGATTTGGGGTTACATTCACTATGCAATAAGATTTTTTGAAGGTAAGTTATATAGATTACCCAGCCAGGACTTAGAGATGAATGGTCCAAAGTTTGAATCCAGCTGGCTCCTTCGACACTTTCCATCCATGCTGGGTTGAGCGTCGAGCTAGCAACTTCGACCTCGTTAAAAAAAATAGACAAATGCTACAGAAATGGCAAAAGTGCCACCCAATGAGCTGCAAGGCATTAAAAGGAACAATAACAAACCATGTAGATTGCAACAAGCAATCATAAAATATGTGAAGCAAAGCAATTTGTATGGATTCAGCTCTTTTCTCCCCGAATATTTACTTTATCCTCTTTTAGAGAGTTTGAACCATAAAACAAAACTGTCCTATTGACATCCCACTGTAACGTCACAGGAGCAAGAATGAGTCGATGTTCAGACCACTTAGACTGTTTGGTATTGTTGACCCAAAAAGGAATCTGAATTTGCAAGAGCAATATCTAAGCTTATCATATTATAACTAAAACAGCTTAGCAAAATCAACCAAATACATGAAAAATGAAACTCCAAAGTTATACTGCAACGGGCACAGCTACTTTGTGATTAAACCTGATTAAACTATGGATCATTGTTAAGGAAGTGCAGTACAAAATAATTTTTACTTTCTATATTATGTACATTTCTGCAGCAAATTTCGTTCAGGATTGCAGAGTTAGTCTAGATATTCATGCTAACCAATGACTTCCACCAAAGAGTCTTTGCAAATTGAAAGAGCCAGAACCTGAGGGGAAAGGGCAGAGATCAGTGATATGGGTAGCAGACTTCAGTCATAGCTGTTAATTAGTGTAGGTTAAATTATGGAGTCTGTTTCTAATAAATGCACAAAAGGCTCTGAACAGATTTGAGCACATCAGGTGTTAACTAGAAAAGTGGTATACAGTTCCTTTGAATAATTTGGCTTATCAGTATGTCGCAAATTTGCCAGACTGACAGCAAGTCAAACAAATAAACTTTGCTCTTTCAATGATTAACATGATATTGAGTACGAGCAACCTTTGCCTGTTTCCACAAAAAGACCCCTCCCTGTTTGACAGTTGTTGCAGTTCAAACTGCTAATGATGGTGGTTTCAAGAGCTTCCCATAAATGGTTTCAAACAAACATCAATAGTGCTGAAATTGGGCTAGATGTGACACCTCTATTAATTATTCAACCGTTTAAGTAGGATTATGGATGATTCAGTGAGTAATAAAGGTTTTCTTTAAACAGAATTTGGACGGTGTCATAAACCAGGAGAGAGCAATTTATTGTGGTTGCCTGAACCCCAAGACTGAATAATTATTCCCCAAAGAGCATTATTTTCCTTGAATTCATTATTACCTAAATTAAATGTAAACAATGATTACAAGGAATAAAAGATGGAACAAAAATACTGCAATTAAAGCCTCTGAGTGGTCATTGTGAATTTAATTACAGCAGAATGGGCACTTGTATGTGTCTCAGCAGAGAATATAAGCAAAGAATTCTTCCATAGTTTAAAGGAAAAGTTATGGGACTATTTGGACCATCAAATAAATTTTAATATGAAAACAATGCCATCAGATTTTCAAAAAAAATTAATTCTTTTAGGTTGTTATCTACACCAGTGTCATGTGACAAATCTGCAATAGTTTTGGTGCAAGTTCTAATTTCTGTTTGTGGTCTTAATGGCTGAAACAGTTGTAAACTGATCCAAATCCTCCAGGTACTCCCTCGAGTCTACCCTACTTCAGGACAAAGCTATATCCAGCGGCTTTCCTACACAAGCAGGTAAACAAGGTGGCCAGTCAAGAATAGAATTTGAATTCACATAGAACACAGAACAATTGCCATGAGCTATTGAAATCTAAGAAGTTTGAGTACATTTTTGACCGCAGGAGATATGCTGAAAAGGATCAATTATATCCTTTTTCCCTGGGATGATATATGACTGAATGTGTTAGGACTTTCTTCTCTGACATGGTATTTCATGCCGTTTCATCTGTAATGCTTCATAAATGTTTGATATTTACTTCCTGAAACTATGGTAGTCAAACATGACAAGAGACAGCTCCATAATACGGTGTCTTGAAAAGGTACTTTATAATTCATATTTCAGTCCACTAACAGCAGTTCATGGATCAAACTGAACTGCTGATGGGGATTTCCCGTAACTCATAACACTAAGAGCTACTAATAGCCTGCAGCCTGCAATCCTGACTGACATGGCTGTTGCCACTTACGGGTCTTTCTATGCATCAATAGTAGGTTGCACTGCTTACTGTATTCAACAATGCACCGAATCAGTCAAATTCCTCTCTATGTAAATTGTGCTTTTCATGCACACTTTTTAACGTGTGTTTTGAATTTTCTGTCTCAATAACATTGAGACAAACCAAAATAATGAAGGTGCCAAATCTTACTAATCAGGCAATGCAGCAAAATCCTCAAATTTGCAAATCCAACTGCTTTTTGCAACATGAACTGAGATTAACAAAAGCACTCATGAAATTTAATTTGCATTCCTGAACACAACGCAAGTTGATTTACATGTCTCCAGGTGCTTGGGTGAGAGCATTATACATGGTGTATAAAGTATACAGTCCAGCAGATTCTTATTTTGTGTTTCCAGTACATTAAAGGCAAGCTCAAGGCTAATTGCATCTATGATTAGTGAACAACAAATGGATAGGTGGCATCACTCAAGATATGAACATATGAACAGTACTGTACATCAACATTCACATGCATGCTTCCCCTCACTTTCATAATTGTACATTGAAAAGTAGGTGTGTACTTTGGTGTGAGCTCGCCACTTAATATTGGTTAAGCAAACATACTGGTGTATGGTAATAAATTGTCGTCTGTGACTGCGTGCAGGGTATTCTGCGCTGAACTTTGCCCACAATGATGTCCATGGATGGTCAGCAATAATTATTTGAACAGGATTATGCTGAAAAATCAAGCAACATTCTCATAATCAACTGCAATTCAACAGTTGTTGCTAGAAAGTGTCCCAATATGGGTCTGATCCGGGATTATATTGAATGGAAACCAACAGAATAGGTGAATTTTATTTGATCACCCATGAAAAATTATCGCCATTGGTTAAGCAGCAGAGTGAAACCTTTGTCCATTTGGCTGAAGCCCTCTGTTGGTTGAGGTCAACCGTGGATGTTGCGTCCCAGCTGTCTATGTGATACACAAGCCAGGGCAGAACGATGTGGCGAGCAAGCTGTTGTCCACGCAGCAGGCTCTCTTTCTCCACATAGCTGATGAATCCAAAGGAACGGCAGAGACTGATGCAGTTTGGTTCCAGAGGTGTCTTAGGAAATGCCAGTCAGTGTTGAACTCAAAGCAGGACTGCCTCAGCAAAATCCAGCTCCAGGTTTTTCCTCGGGCTTACCTCCAAAGCCTACCTATGAGTAGGTATAAATACAAAGAAGCCAAGGCTTGAGATTAGAGTTTTTCTTCTCCTAGATGAGCTGTCAACCATGGCTGATGAGCCCCGCCTGCACAAAGTGACTGGATTTAAAGTGCCAGAAACCTGCCTTTGCCCCTTCTCCTGTCAGTGGAAATGGTTCTGCTGGGCTTAGTAGCTAAGCCACACATGAAGGCCAGGAGTTGGACTTGGTTATCAGAGGCTATTTGAGGCACATGCTATTGAGAGCATTTAATAGGTAGTGGGAGCTTATCCCCACTACCTCCCCTGGCTCTGACAACCTTAAGGAACCTTTTATCCAGTACTGCCAACAGTTTCTGAAGAAATGTAGAGGAAACTAGAGAGGAGTAAATTATATTATTTAAATGGAAGTGAAACAAACCAATGTTGAAATTATTGAAAATCAAAATTCTGCAAATACTAGAAATATGAAATAAAAGCTAAGTCTAACAAAATTGGTGAAAACGGAGTTAGTATTTCAGGTCAGTGATCCTTCATCATTTGGGGTAAATTAGAGCTCAAATCCAGACTAGCTTACACTTCATTTCTATCTTTTAAGATGGGCAATGGGATGTGGGGGTGACACTGGGGCTAAAGTTTGAATTAGTTTGGATCCAAAACAACTCTTAGTCTCATTCTGGACTGGACCCTGGAAGACTGCTTCATTGCTCTCATTACCACTTCCTCTATGCGAAAGCAATCAGTGTTATTTTCTCGGAGTTGAGCATATTAAATGGTCAATGGACAAGGCAGACAGTAAAATTAGTGTACCCTAATACAGTTTTATGTTTACACTTCTTGTTGGCTATCTTATTTATTTCCTCAAGCTGATCTTTGGGACGTCCCCTTCAAAGTCAATGAGACCCAAATTAATAGTCTCTCACCTCTCTGTCACAAGAATTAAATTTCAATCTACTCTTTATGGATCATTGGCAGCTTTTGTGTGCTCAAGGTTGTAAGTAGCAGTTACGGTGCTGGCACGACAGCTGATGTGCCCAGAAAATGGAAAGAACAACTACTTACAATGTAACCTTGTAGTGTTGCCTTTAAGAAAAGAGAGGTGCATGCTGTTTCTTCATCTGAAATGTCTGCTTAATCGAGCATGGACAGATGAAGACAGTAGGGATGATTCAAAAGAAATGATCCTTGCAGGATAATGGCATTATGCCTTCCAAAATTGGTTCAATCTACTCCCGTCATTTACCTTCTGGAAAACAATTTCCTTATGGAGTAAATATCTTAATACTTGAAGAGCTATGCATTCCATTATACTTGCCATTTGGTTAAGTGCAGGCTGAGTTTCTGCCAAGGACACTGAAGAATGATTAGGACATCCTTGTTATATTAGATCCCTGAACTACACAATCATGACTGCAACATCTCCTTGTTACAGGTACTCGTGTTGAAAGTACTCAGCAGGCTGCAGAAAGACTGTTAGCCGCTTGACAATTCAGCTTGATAACCCTCAGTCAGAGCGTTTCAGGGCGAAATTGAGAAAGTGAAGCTGAAGTCAGTGAAATTGACACAAGCATGATAGGCCAACAGCACTCAGGGTAAAGGTAAAGGCAGCAGGGCTTCTGCTTACGGGCATGTTTACACAGGGTAGGAGATGCCAGGTCATCCAGGACAGAGATAAAAAGAAAATGGGATCAGGGTTTCAGTAGTAGATGGGCTGTAAAAAGGGTAGAGTTGAGCAAAGTAGTCAGAACCAGAATCAGGTTTATTATCACTGACATATGTTGTGAAATACATTGTTTTATGACTGCAGCACCATGCAAGACATAAAAATGACCATTTGATGCAAAAATAAGTAAGTAGTTCAAAAAGTGAATAATGAAACAGTGTTCATGGGTTCATGGACTATTCAGAAATTTGATGGAGGAGGGGAAGTAGTGATTCCTAAAACGTTCAGTATGGATCTTCAGGCTCCTACACTTTCTCCCTGACGGTGGTAATGAGAAGAGAGCATGTCCTGGATGGTAAAATAGAGTGACAATGTACTCAAAACCTCAGGTTCCTGTCAAATGCCACCTCAAAGATGCAAAAGGGAATTGTGATCAGGCAGCTGAGTTTATGGCAGGGATCAACCTCCTTGCCTTCTCCCATATTACACGTTGAGTCTAACCTTCTAGTGTTAATTCTGTATGGCTTTTCAAATGCATATCCTAAATTGTCCATATGTGATGATCATTTTTACCTTTACCACCCCTTAAGGTTGTGGGTTGCAGAACTCCTCCTCCTCTAAGTGGTAGGGAAAAATCTTCAAGTCCTCTCTAATCATTCTACTAATTTTAACATCAGCATGGTAGCATAGTGGTCAGCACAATGCTTTACAGTACCAGCAACTAGGGTTCAAATCCTACTGCTGTCTGTAAGGAGTTTGTACATTCTCACCATGACTGCATGGGTTTCCTCCAGGTGCTCCGGTTTTCTCCCAGAGTCTAAAGACGTACCAGAAGATAAGTTAATTGGTCATTGTAAATTGTCCTGTGATAAGGCTGTGATTAAATCGGGGGTTGCTGGGTGGCATGATTTGAAGGGCTGGATTTAAGAAAAAAAAGAAAAGACCAAGCTCGGTGGATAAAAGAAAGAAAAAAAATACAAATCATGCAAACAGTTAAAGTGAACAACAGTATTCTGAACCAAAACTGAGTGCTCAAATCCGAACCCCAGAACAGCTCACGGTAGGCCCAAAGGCTCGCTTATCAGTTCATCACATTAGCAGCACGGAGCTCTGCAGCCAGGGCAGTCTTCATAGCCTCAGCACCATGGAGATGACCATTGAGAAGAACAAGCCAAATCCACTCTTGTCACAACTGACACCTAGGCTTTTCAGTCTATCTGACATTCAAATTGACCAAACAACCAAGCAGCAGAAGGCTCCGGTGCCCTGGAGAGAGGAGTAAAGATCGCAGAGAGCAAGTGAAATCGGCTCTCGGCTCCGAGCCGGGCCATCATTTAAATTGTCTAAACAGCGTATCATAGCTCACACTGAGACCCAAGCACCGCGGCTGCGAAAGTCTCCGGGCCTAGAACACGCCACCCAGCTACTCGGTCCAATCCCCGATTTCGTCACCCAGCCCAAAGACGCTGTCAGGCTCCTCAGATGTACTTTTCCTCACTCAGTGAAGGCTATGCTCGCATAGTCTGCATTGGTGAATATCATCATTAACGTCTGCATTCATCGGTAGATGGCTCCTGAGATAATGGGAAGTGATCCACTTTTTCCTGGTCTTAGAATAGACTTTTCATTATTAGAGGAGAAGGCCGTGCAGAAAGATGGTGAGAAAGATGGTGAGAAAGAGCTGCTTGACAACACCCTGCACTGTGACTGGATCTGCGTTCAGATCACTGTTTGCCTGGCATCTTATAGCAAACACAAGACAGAAAGTTATTTCTTAGGGCCGACAAATTTTAAAAAGGATACTCTACAGACCCTCTTGATCGATGGACATAAAAGCATTTTGAAGAAGTAAAAGGCCATGTGCTGTATAACGGTTCATGCTGTTCCTTACATTTCCCTTGGAATGGCTGCGCTATGAGTTTCTTGCCATTGTGTCTGTCAAAGCAAACAAATCGCACCATGTTTCTGGGAGAAGCTGTTCAGCCAAGGGAAGGAGCCACTTCAGGAGGAGCTTTATAATGATGTTCCATGAAGCAGACGTCAGGGAGATGCCCTGTAGTTAACACAATAAAATGTGTCTCTTTTCTTGGAGAGGTCACAGTTACAGCATCTCTGAGGACCCCAAACATGATCTCCTCCTCCCAGATTTGGGAAATACAGGCTGTGAATTTGTGATTGAAGTCCCGTTCCACCACACTTCAGAAATGCAACAGTGACACTACCCTTGGATCTGTTGTGCCATAGTCCAAGAATATCATGCATTTGTGGGTAATTATTCCGAGTAAATGCTATGTTGACTCCAGAATGTGTCGGTGCCTGAATGTGTGGTGGCACTTGTGGGCTGCCCCCCAGCGCACGCTTGAATATGTTGGCTGCTAACGCAAATAGCATATTTCCCTATATGTTTCGATGTACACATGATAAATAAACCTGAAGGAATCTGCTTCCGCTACTTATTCTCATCAAAATAATCTGGTGTCGTCAGGTAGAGAAACAAAGTTTCTACATGGGTGCTAGTTGTGGTGAAATTTAGATGCCAAAATCAAGGTCAAAGTTAAGTTCATTGTCATATATGCACAGATAAATGTATGCACAGGTGCAATGAAAAACTTACAGCAGCATGATATATAATGTGATACACTGTCGTTATAAGGTTATTAAGATCCTGGATGTTGATGTTCATGTAGAAACATTTCTATTGTCGCCATGATTTTGGAACCAGGCAGAAGGGGATAAGAGAGTGAATTATGCGGTGATCAGTCATTGGTAGCTATCATAGCATGAGTGGTGAGGACCATTGTGGTCTTCCCTTCAGACAGTGGTGGAATCTAACAGGTACAGATGCCATGAGATCTTGTCCTCCCCCAGCTAGAGAGTTGGGGTAGCACAATGTAGCAAGGGAGATGAGAAATGGATGAAAGTCAAGCAGGAGAGGATAGGGCTGAGACAAATGGGTAAGTGAAGGCAGGGGTGTATACTGAGGAAGGCTGTTAGATGGGTAACTAACAGAGACAGAAAGGAAGACAGAGGGATACTGAAAGAAGGGATAGGGGACATGAGAGAATTAAAAACAACTTTGAATAATCCTTGACCCAAATCCCAAAGATGGGTAAATTTATCCCTCCGAGCATTTTCAGTGCCAGTGATGGAATCTTCCAGAGAAGTATGATTGTTAAGGATATCAAAATTGTTATGTTATTAATTAATCTGTGACTCTAAATTGTGGTTTACACTGTCCCTCAGAATGGATTCCAATAATTACCACACTGTTGAAGTTAAATTAAATAGTCTGTCATTATTCGGTATATCTCTTTCAACACAACAAAATGTGGTAAGTAGTTTTCCAATTCTCTCTCGCCACTTCAATAGCCAGAGAGGATTAAAATATGATTAGCAGGCCTTGGTATTCTCCACCCTTGTTACTTTCAACAGCCTGGGATGGATATAGTCTGGATCCAGCAGTTGAACTATTTTCAAGCATGCTGATTTCCTTAGTGTTTTTGTTTACAATTTATCCCATGTAATATTTCATACTCAACCTCCTTAGCTACATCGACCTCCACTTTTGTGAAGATAGTAACAATGTATTTATTATGTACCATATCTTCTATCTCCTACAGACATTACTTCTATATATCCCTAACAGTCTATACTCTTTCCATAGATATCCTTCTTTCCTAATATATAATTACTAGCATATCTGGATTTCCTTGATTTTATTCAACATACTATCATTCCACCTCTGCTTTCTAGGTTTCCCCTTTAATTTCATTCCTATATGCTATACTTTTGACTTTCTGCCATATTACGAATTCTGGGTCTGATTCGTTTTTTATTATTTATCCTCCTCACACATTGTCAACCAGAGATCTCTAGCTTTGGGAACTTTCAAACTGAATTCACCTACACAGAATCCCTCGAATCTCTGAATACAATGCCCCATGCCCCCACTCTGACACTGAATATTATTCAGGTAGCTATTTCTGCTCCATGTTCACTGAGTCACATCAGGCCGGAAAAATCACCATCCCTGATTTATAGCTTTTTTTCCTGTCCCATAGTCATTCTTTTCAATAATCGTGATAGCATTAACTGACATATAATCAACGCCACAAGATATAGCATAGATTGAATCTCTAGAATTAAATGCTGAATTATCGCCATCTTGTTGGGATTGCTAAGAGTCCTGAAGTAATCGAGGAATTCCTTGCCTTTAATCCTTTTTAAACTAAATTGTATCTCAAATATTATTAAATTATTAATCATATCATCTACAGTCCTTTTCCTTGAATTAAATGAAAAGCACCGACAGTCACCTCATAAACTCTACAATCAGAGTGTATAACACAAATAAAATAAAATCTTCAATCAATAAGGGATATAATGTTCATCAGACACCAAAACAACAAACTTATCCCTCTCCACTGTCTTCCTATCTTTTCTCCATTGTGTACACATGCTGATTTTGTGCATAGATCGTGAATAGAGGCCTGCTACATAACAGTTCATCTTCAGTCAGTATCTGCAAAAAGATTTGATGGCTTGGAGATTTATTTTTGGTCATTTCTGGTAAATGTGTATGTACACTTGTGGCTGTGTGTTGTTCTGCTCTTCCAAAGTTCTATTCATTGTCCTCAATTTCAGGTGCCTGAGGTAAATTTTCTGACCAATTCAATGTCAAAAAGTACATATTAAGACATACAATTATTTTGTGATTCCCCAGTCTTTGGTAGAATGAGACAGCTCCCAGTGGGGAAAAAGCTGAAGGTGAGTATTTTTAACAGATAAGAATATTGCTTGTAGGGTATATCGAAGAAAATATCTTTGCATTACTTCCTGGCAATGAGCAATATTCTTAATTTCAGCTGTTAAGTATTTATTTATTTATTTATTTTAGAGATACACTACACAATAGGTCCTTCCACCCCATCAAATCACACCACAAGCAACCCACCAATGCAATCTTAGCCTAATCGTGGACTAATTTAAAATGACAAATTAACCAACTAACTGGCTCTTTTCCATAGTTGCTGCCAGCCCTGATGAGTCCCTCCAGCATTTTGCGTGTGTCACCAACTAACTAATACGCCTTTGGACTGTGGAGGGAAACTGGACGCCACAAGCTGTAAGAGCATAACGCTAAACACTACCTCTTGTATGCATGCTAAACTACAGGCTTTCCTCATATTAAGACTTCCACTCTTTACAAGGAATACATTAAGCTAGTTCTTGCAAAAATGTGAAACAAGGAAATCATATGCAAGTTTTATATTCAAAAACCCCGGAAAAGGCAGCGCACGGCTTCTGATCCTATCATGAACACAAGCCATTTATAACATAAACAAGAGGACGTCTGCAGATGCTGGAAAACCAAGCATCTCATCCAAAATGCTGGAGGAACTCAGCAGGCCAGGCAGCATTTCAGGCTGAGACCCTTCATCAGAACTGGAGAAAAAGTTGAGGTCAAAGTAAGAAGAAAGGGGGAGAGGAGGAAGAAAACAAGGTAGTAGGTGAGGTGAAACCAGGAGGAAGGGGGAGGGGTGATGTAAAGAGCTGGGAAGTTGATTGGTGAAAGAGATTAAGGGTTGGAGAAGAGGGGTGTGACTGGAGAGGACAGAAGGCCATGGAAGAAAGGGAAGGGGCAGGAGCACCAGAGGCAGGTGATGGGCAGGTATGGTGAGAGAGGGAAATGGGAACAGGGAATGGTGGGGAGGGGCTTTACCAGAAGTTCATGCCATCAGGTTGGAGGCTACCAAAATGGAATATAAGGTGTTGATCCTCCAACCTGAGTGTGGCCTCATTGCAACAGTGAAGGAGGCCATGGATAGACATGTCGAAATAGGAATGGGAAGTGGAATTAAAATGGGTGGCCACTGGGAGATCTCACTTTTTCTGGTGGATGGAATATAGGTGTTCAGCATAGCAGTCTCCCAATCTATGTCGGGTCTCACTGACCTACAGGAGGCCACACCGGGTGCACCGGATGCAGTAGATGACCCCAACAGACTCACAGGTGAAGTGTCATCTCACCTAGAAGGATTGTTTGGGGCACTGAATGGTGGGGAGGAGGTACTGGGGTAGGTGTAGTACTTGTTCTGCTTGCAAGGATAAGTTACAGGAGGGAAATCAGTGGGGAGGGACGAATGGACAAGGGAGTCGCATAGGGAGTGATTCTTGCAGAAAGCAGGAAGTGTTGGGGGGGAGAAGGTATAATATATATCTTTTTTAACATTTTTGTAGTGATTTTCTGATTGCGTGAAGTAACAGTAAATGTGAAAGTTATTGGCTGGACATTGGAATAGAAATGTTGATGTTATTAACGTTCACCGTTGTTAGGGAGTATTGTGGAGTTATGTGAACATAGCAGATATTAATTCAGGCAAGAAGCAGTCCAGTTCTTAATGTAAATTGTAAATTGCAAGCAGTAAATTGAAGTTAAAAGCACATATTTGCAACTAAGCAATACTGTCTATGTAGGACACACTAAGAGATATGGTTTGCAAAATGGCGATCATGAGATTTTCACATAGGCATCAGCCAAACATTAAGACAATGGGGTTGTGTTAATTGGCCTGAGTCAGAGGGGATGTGTTTCAGTCGAGACGTTGAGTAATGGGTTTGTAATCTGCACGCTTGTAAACAAGTTCAAGGAAACTTACAAGTAGCAATTGAATATTCAGAGGTGTTTCCTGCTGCAGATATGCAATTCAAAGGTAGAATTGTCAACTGAAAGTATTGAAGTAAACAATGTCATTGTAACTATTGAAATTACATTGAATCACCTACTGTTACCTTTGATTTTAAGGCTATAAGAATGAGATTGGACCTTGTGGGATTCTACAAAGAATGTCTGTTTGTCATGATGAGTAAAGACTCTCATATCCACCAACTCTGCAGTTTCTCTGGTGACTTAGTCACAGTCACAACTTTTATTACATAGCATTATCATCATCCTCAGCTGGCAGTTATATGTAGAAATGAGAAGCTGTAAAATGCTTCTTTTACAACTTTGCTTCTTTGCTGACAGAGCTTCTACACACCTATTGTATAGCCACCTCACAGGAAAAGTTAATAGGCTTACTCAACTATGTTTATATACATATATACATGATATTATACATACACACACACACACACACACACACACACACACACACACACACACACACACACACACACACACACACACACACACACACACACACACACACACACACACACACATATATATATATAAAATAGTATTTGCCAATAAGCCCTCTGGAACTGACTATTTAATTCTCTTAGTATGGTGTCTCATTCCTTTGCAATTCAATATTTGTTGGATTTTAACATTTGTTGAAAGTTCTCTGCCATTTTTTTTCACTCTCTTTATTGTACTTTCTGTACAACTTTTTCTTTGAATTAAATATTCTAAATTGTGCTTCTGAGTTTGAATTCCACTTGTCTCCCTGATGAATCTTCACTTCGACTGGCTGCATGTTCTGTTGGTACATGCCACAGATTCTAGGTAGAGAGCACCAGTTTAAAAAGGATCACCATCGTTACCTGTTCAACTCTGAGGAAAGCTGAGTGTAATTCAAATTGTATTCTATCACTGTTGATCACAGAATGAGAGAGGAGAGAAGAAGGGGAGTGGAGGGGAGGGGAGGGGAGACTAGATAACTATTTATTGCCTAACCCACAACTGCCAGTGTAAACATTGAGATGAGCCACCTTTCTAACTTACTGCAAGCATTCTAGTGAAGGTGCATATTGAAGTGAAGCTCCATTGGTTCTAGAGAAATAACTTACAGAATTTTTTGTAAAGGTTTCATTCATTTTGCTGGGACAGAAGTGCCAGTACTTAGATGCAGTGACAATGGAGCAGAGACAATATTTTTGATGGCAAGTAGCTTAGGTGGAAAACCTTCATTAATTTTACCTGAAGTCAGAATATTAGATTCACTCCGTAGTAAGGTTGAGTTGAACACCATAAGATACAACACATTTGACATAAATTGAATCTCAGGCTCCCTGTGATTTGCAGTGTTTTATACTGTGAAGTACTTTGAGCCACAGGGAACAGGAAGTGATTAATTTTGGTCCTGGTTTCTACTGATTTAACAAACCTCAACTTAATTACTGGGACAGGGGGTGCTTTGCACAGGATTTAGAATGCTGCAAGGAAGGTAGTTAGAAACTTTATCAAGCTTCTGACCTGTATTGATATCCAGTAATTCATGATCAAAGGACAATAAGTCATCCAGTATTAGTGGAAATGAGTGAGCTAGTTCTTTCTTTCCATTGTCACACTTACACTTGCTATTTCTTCACATTCACATCAATTGTAAGGTATCAGGCATCCACTTGATGAACTTTACATGAATTGTCCACATGAAAAATTAGAAAAGACAGGAAAATTTAGCACATAGTAATTAATGATTATAACATCACTCCTTAATCCTCTTCATTATAGATAACTAATTCATTGAAATCTTTGAAAGGTTTCATTCAAATTGTTACTTTAAAATCAACACAATCTTAGTCATTAAACTATTACTTCTATGTCATGTTTGTTTGAATGTGCATCTTATTATAACAAGTGTTTTTAAAAAGACAAATGATTTTGGAACAATAAAACTTCAAAGGCATGTCCTCTGAGTCAGAGACAGGATGGACTTGTTTATTTTTATTTTTTTACATTTCTGATTAGTTGAGAGTTTAGGAATCACAGTAACTTTGGGCTGAGTCATTACTAGTGTGTTTTGAGTAATGAAATAAAAGAAAGCACATGTACAGAAAAAAATCAAGAGAGAGAAAAGCATTAGCACACATCAAAGAAATACTTCCATAAAAAAACAATTTTCTGTCTTGTATTTATGATTATTTTGGTAACAATATGGAATGATAGCCTGAAACAAAATTTAGTTTAAAAGCCAGAAGTAACTAGTGGCGATACTGGCAACTTCAGTATGAGATTATTTGTTTAATTGATGTAATGAAAAAGTGTGCGGCTGTTGTTTCCCAGGTGCCAGGGTCAGGGACATCTCAGGCTGGATCCACAGCATTATTAAGGAGGAGGGTGAGCAGCCAGAAGGCATGGTACACATTAGAACCAATGACAGAGGTAGGATGACATTAAGTAGGTCCTGAAGAGTAAATGAGTGGAGCTAGGTAGGGAGCTAAAAGTTGAATCTCACAGGTAGAACTTTCTGGATTGCTGCCTGTGCTATGTGTCAGTGAGGGTAAGAATATAATGATTCGGCAACTGAATAATTGGTGAAGGGGACAGGGTTTCAGATTTGTGGATCACCGGGATCTCTTCTGCGGAAGGTAAAAAAAAAGGGTTACACCTGAATTTAAGTGGGTCAGTGTCCTTGTGAACTGTAGGGGAGGGTTTAAACTCAGTTGGCAGGGAGAGGGGAACCAGAGGATGGAGCAGTTTCTGTAAAGGTAGATGAAGTGTGTAAGAGAGACAGTGAGGAAGGATAGGCAGAGAATAAATGCTGTCAGTTGGATGGCTTGAAATGTGTCAGCTTCAATATGAGAAGTATCAGGAAGAAGGATGATAAACTTGGAGCATGGGAATGCAATGTTGTGGGCATTACAAGAATGGCTATTGGATATTCTGGGGTTAAGGTAATTCAAAACAGACAGGGAGGGAAGTAAAAGAGGTGATGGAGCAGCATTACTAAGAAGGAATAGTATCGCAGCTGCAGAAAGGGAGAACGTAGTGGAGGAATCATCTGCTGAGTCAGTATGGGCGGAAGGTAGGAACAGGAAGGGAGCAGTCACTCTATTGGGAGTATTTTACAGTCTGGTTTCCCTCCCCCACCCCCCACCCCCATCATAGCAGCAGAGATGCCAAGGAGCAGTTCAGGAGACAGATTTTGGAATGGTGCAAAAATAGCCGTGTTGTTGTCATGGGTGAACTCAACCTCCCTATACTCTGGTTCAAGAGGCTGATGGTTGAGGGATAATAAATTTTCCTGAACCTGGGGGTGGGGTATGGGTCCTGTGGATTCTACACCTACTTCCTGATGCAGCAGTGAGAAGAGACGGCAGCACCTGGATTGTGGAGTCCCTGATGGTATATGGTGTTTTCCTGCGACAGCATTCCTTGTAGAAGTGCTCAATAGTGGGGAGGGCTTTACCCATGAAGAGTAAACTACTTTTCATAAGGTTTTCCATTCAAGGGCATTGTTATTTCCATGCCAGGCTGTGATGCAACCAATCAGTACACTCCCCACCACACATCCATAGAAGTTTCTCAAAGTTCTAGATGACATGACGAATCTTCACAAACTTCTGAGAAGTAGAGGTGCTTCCATACCTTCTTCATAATGGTGCTTATGTGCTGGAGGCAGAACCTCTGAAATGCTAACGCCGAGGAATTTAAAGTTGTTCCACCTCTAATCTCCTGATGAGGACTTGCTCGTGGACCTCTGGTTTCCTCCTCCTGTAATCTCTTTGGTTTTGCTGACATTGAGTGAGAGGTTGTTATTGTGGCACCACCCAGCCAGACTTTCAATCTCCCTCCTATAGACTGGTTCAGGTGTTAACTTTCTCAGTGGACGAGCGCTTCAGAAACAGTAACCACAACTCTCTGACCTTTAGCTTAGCACATAGTATGAGAAAGTAAATGGGGGAGGATGAATTATGATTCGGCAAGAACCTCGGATGTAAACTGGGAACGGATGTACTCAGGAAATATGGAGGTACATTAGAGAGCACACATTGGATTCTGGATAGGTTTGTCCCACTGAGGCAGGGAAAGGATGATAGGGTGAAGGAATCATGGTTGGCAAGTGAAGTGAAACATCTATTCAAGGGAAAGAAGGAAGTAACACTTAAGGTTTAGGAAGCTAGAATCAGACAAGGCTCTTGTGAGTTATAAGGTAGACAGCTAGAAAGGGATTTGGTAAGGCTTTGGTGAGTAGGGTTAAAGAAAACCCTAAGGTCTTCTATATGTGGATGAAGGACAGGAGGATGACTAGAGTGAGGATAGGAACAATCAGCAATAAAAGGAGGGAACACGTGCCTGAAGTTGGAAGTGGTAGCGGAGGTCCTTAATGAATACTTTCCTTCAATATTCACAAATGTGAGGGACCTTGGCGAATGTAAGGACAGTCTAATATGCTGGAACACGTCAACGTTAAGAAAGAGGGTGTGCTGGAAATTTTGATAAACGTTAGTATAGATAAGGTGGAGGGGCCAGATAGGATTTACCCCAGGTTACAATAGGAAACAAGGGAAGAGATTGCTGCAACAGGGAAGAGAGTCCTGTTAAAGATGGTGCTGTTGAGACACAGTGATGCTTTAAAGGCAGTAAACAAAACTACTCACTATAATATTAATTACACTTTTTCTGGACTGTGATCACTGCAATCCACAGCCAGTAGTTTTCCTATGGGAGCTGTGCTTTTGAACCACCCATACCATCTGGCATTTTTGTAGTATCCTGAAGGATTCAGTGGAGGATTCTCGAGAATTCAGGTACGGCCTTGGCAGCCAGTGCTGGAGTGGACTTGGGGCTGATTGAAGCAGTGGGGCCTGAGCCAAAGCGTGAAAAATGAACCGACATTTGGTCATTGCTGGAGTCGACTTGGGGCCAAATCAAGGTGATGGGGCCCAGGCCCAGGAGTGAAAAATGAATTAATGTTTGGACAATTTAAACACCAAGCAAATTGGCAAGGTTAAGAGTGAAGGACAAACATGAGGTTTTCTCATCTCAGCTATGGCCTGCAAGCAACACTCATCTCAGCCCTGAACTGGCTCCACGGTTCTGAACTGCAGCCATTGGGCTCCTGGACCAGCTTCACTCAGCACTGAAATGGCTCTGTGACTGAGGTCCGCAGCCCTCGGGATTCAGGACTAGCTGCAACACTCAACTGACTCCATGGCTATGGACTCACTTTTGGGGGCTCTGCAGTTCACCTTCTGTGTGATTTTTGTTTACTATTTCATTACTTTTCATAATTTATTCTTTTATTTCCCATACTAGGTGGATCCCCACAAGGCTGTGTGCTTAGCCCATTGCTGTTTACACTGCTAACACATGACTGTGCAGCCAGATTCAAGGAGAACCTGATCATTAAATTTGCTGATGATACCACAGTGGTGGGGCTCATCAGCAAAAAATGATGAAACAATGTACAGGGAGGAGGTTGAGAGCTGGTGCAGTGACAACAACTTGATGCTTAATGTCACCAAAACCAAGGAGATGATCGTCGATTTCAGGCGGTCTCAGCCTGAACACACACCCCTCAGCATCAGCGGCTCCACAGTGGAGAGAGTGGAAAACATCAAGTTCTTTGGGGTGCAGATCTCAGACAATCTCACCTGGTCCAGGAACACCACTGGGATTGTGAAAAGAGCCCAGCAGAGATTGCACTTTTTGAGGAAGCTTAAACAAGCATCACTCCCCACTAACATCTTAACTACATTCTACAGAGGCGTGGTTGAGAGTGGGCTGACCTTTTGCATCACAACCTGGTACTCCAGCTGCAGTGCTGCCAACAAAAAAGCCTTGCAGAGGGTGGTTAGGGGAGCAGAGAAGGTTGTTGGGGTCTCCCTACCTTCTGTCCAAGACCTCTTTCAGAGTCCATGCCTCGAGAAGACACGGCACATCATTAAAAACCCCTCACACCCTCTCCATAAACTGTTTGTTCTTCTGCCATCAGGTAAACGTTACAGGACCATCAAAACTAAAACCACAAGGCTACTAAACAGCTTTCTCCCACAGGCAGTCAGACTGCTAAATAGCTGCTCTACATGACTCTGCTTTGGACACTTTTAACTTGCACTGGACACTTATAACTTGTTTTTAGCTGACATGTTGTGTTTTACTATTTATTGTTATGTTTATTATTTAGTGTTGCGCTTGTTATGTTATGATTGCACTGCTCCTGGGAAACGCTGTCTCATTCTGCCCTGCAAAGCTGATGTACAGTTAGAATGACAATAAAGTTTTTGAATCTTGAATTTTGATGGTCTTTGTTGTGTGAGTTTTTAATGGGTTCTATCGAGTTTTTTTGTGATAGCCTGCATGAAGATGAATCTCAAGATTGAATACAGTATAAATACTTTGCTAATAAATGTGCCTTCAACTTCATAAACTTTGCACTTTGGTGATGATCTTTGCATCCACACTGGCCACAGAAGTAGTGCCAGTGGATTGAAGGATGGTAAATGTTATTCCTTTATTCGACAAAGGCAATAGGTATAATCCTGGAAATCATAGGCCAGTGAGTTTTGTGTCAGTGTTGAGCAAACAGTTGGAGAGGATTCTTAGAGACTAGAGTTGCAAGGATTTGGAGAAGCATAGACAGATTAGGGATTGTGAGTGTGTCCCTTATAAGGGGTAGGTTATCCCTTATGAACCTGTTTGAATTCTCCGAGGAGGTGACAAAGCAAATTTAGTAAGGCATTCAAACAAGGATCCAGGTTCATTTAGAAAGTTAGGACACATGGGGTCCTGGAAAACTTGGATGTGCGGATTCAGCATTGCCTTGCCCACAGAAGGTAAAGAGTGGTTGTAGTTGAAGCATATTCTGCCTCAAGGTCAGTGACCAGTGGTTCTCCAGAGATCTGTTCTGGAACCTTGCTCTTGATTATTGTCTTAAATGACTTAGGTGAGAAAGTGGTAGGGTGGGTTAGTAAGTTTTCAGGTGACACGAAGGTTGGTGGAGTTGTGGATAGTGTAGAGGTTGGCATATGTTACAATGGGATATTGACAGGATGCAGAGCTGATGGAGTTCAATACAGGGAAGTATGAAGTGATATGCTTTGGAGGCCAAACTTGAAAGCAGTGTTCACGGTTATTAGAAGGATTCTTAGCAGTGGAGGAAAAGAGGAATCTTGGGGTTCGCATTCATCGATCCCTCAAACTTACCATGCAAGTTGATAGGGTGATTAAGATGGTGCGTGGTGTTTTGGCCTTCATTAATTGAGAGATTGAGTTCAAGAGTCACAGGGAAATGCTGCAGCTCAAGAAAACTTGGAGTAGATCACACTTGGAATGGAGTATTGTGGTCAATTCTGGCCACATCATTATAGGAAACATGAGGAAGCTTTAGAGAGTGGGCAGAGGTGATTTACCAGGATGCGGCATGGTTTAGAGAGCATGTCTTATGAGGAAAGGCTGAGTGATCTAGGACTTTTCTGTTTGGAGTGAAGGAGGATGAGAATTGATTTGATAGAGTGTATAGGCTCCAGAGATAAGGACAACAAAGAGTTAGTGATGGGAGACAGAGGAACAGCTATAGGACTGCTAGAGTTGGGGGACTGGGCTGTGTTCAAGAACACATCAGAGGACCTGAATAAATATACCATAGTTGTCACGGACTTCAGTAAAACAGTCACAGACGAGTCTGTCCTGCAAAATCATTCAGAGCCTTCCCCAGCCAGAATCCCTGGATGAACCATGAGATTCACAATCTGCTAAGAGCCAGATCACTGGAATTCAAGTCTGGAGACCAAGTAAAATACAACAGGTCCAGTTACAATCTCCAGAAAGTTATCTCACGTGTGAAGTGGCAATTCCGGACCAAACTAGAATCTCTGAAAGATGCGTAATAGCTGTGGCAGGGCTTGAATGCTATCACCTCCTACAGAGGGAAATCAAGCCTCATTGGTGACGACAAGGCATCGCTCCCAGATGAGTTCAATGCCTTCTATGCTCACCTTGACAGTCAAAACATGGAGGAACCTTCACCAACTCTCACAGCCTCCAGTGACCCTGTGATTTCAGTCTCTAAGGCCACCTGAGAGCATAGTTCAGGGGTTGAACACATGTAAAGCATCC
Source organism: Hemitrygon akajei (assembly GCF_048418815.1). Lineage (NCBI taxonomy): Eukaryota > Metazoa > Chordata > Chondrichthyes > Myliobatiformes > Dasyatidae > Hemitrygon > Hemitrygon akajei. Next base: position 70,452,293 of record NC_133135.1, on the reverse strand, counting down.
AGCCCAGATGGAATACCTAGCCAAGTTCTAAAGATCTGTACGGATCAATTGGCTGAAGTGTTCATCGATATCTTTAACCTCTCACTTCGGCCTTCTGAGGTTCCCATCTACTTCAAGCAGGCTTCAATCACACAGTGCCTGAGAAGAACATGGTAACCTGCATCAATGACTGTCGTCCAGCAGCACTTACATCCACTGTGATGAAGTGCTTTGAGAGGCTGATGATGAAGCTTATCAAGTCCTGCCTGAGAAGTGACTTGGATCCACTCCAATTTGCCTGAAGTCACAATGGGTTCATAGCAGATGCCATTTCATTGGCTCTTCACTCAACCCTGGAACAACTGGACAGCAGAGGTGCATACATCAGGATGCTCTTTATTGACTACAGCCTTTCATTCAATAATACCATCCCCTCAAAACTAATCAATATGTTTCAATACCTTCTTGTGCAATTGGATCCTGGGTTTCCTCACTTGCAGAGCCCATTCAGTTTGGATTGGTAACAACATCTCCTCCACAACCTCCATCAGCACAGCTGTGTGCTTAGCCCCCTACTCTACTGGCCTTACACTTATGGCCATGAGTCTAAGCACACCTCCAATGCCATGTTCAAGTTTGCTGATAGCACCACTGTCGTAGGCTGAATCAAAGATGGTGACGAATCAGCATATTGGAAGGAGATTGAAACTCAGGCTCAGTGGCACACAATAACAATCTCTCACTCAATGTCAGCAAGACCGAGGAGCTGATTATCAACTTCAGGAGGAGGTACCGGAGGTCCATGAACCAGTCGGAGAGACTGATCAGACACCTAATGACGACACCATTCAGAATAAAATCGACACCTGGCACTGTCCCAGATAAAAGGTTGGACTCAACATCTTTGTCTTATTGCAGCACGTAAAACGTGATGACAATCGCAGCTGGGAAGACATTTTCCCTCCCTGTTTGAAATGTTCAAAATCACATTCCAATCCTCTATGTAAGAGACCAGGCAGATGAGTTGCTGGTAGCCTTCTCTGCTATTTACTGATCTGTAATCAGCCACCACAAGAAAAAGCTTGGACTGCAGATACTATTTCCTATTATTACTTCCAGTTCCTTTTCTGGCAATAACCTCTGCTTAATAATCAGTTTTTAGAATTTTGCTAATCTGTCAGTTCGACAGAATTTCATTTGATTTTCCATTGGCACACTCTTTGGAATCCAGATTGCTTTTGCCAACCATGGGACAAAATTTTCACCAGGTCTTAAGGTGAGACTCTAATATGAAGTGCACAAAAGGGCAAGAGAAGAGGTGGGAAACTGCCAAATATAATGTGGACAACTGCTCTGACTGTAGACAGAATTCACATGGAAGTAGAAAGAAAATGTCTTCAAATTATAAATCTATCCTGAATTAAACAAATCTGACTAGAAACGAACAAAAATAACAGGACATTTGTAGTAAATTTTGATTTGAAAAGTGAACAGGTTGCTGGTGAGTGGATTACAAGCCATTTCTCTCATGTGTTATTTCTTTGTTTCACACCCCCAAATCAAAATGACTCCTCTTTAAAAGCAAAATGTTTTTTTTGAATCATTGTCATTGGAATGTGCTCTCAGCTTGTATTTCAATTGGATTTTATATTTGCACCTTCTAATCTCAAAAGAAACATAATGTTCCTTGGTATTTTTCTTTGAGCACTGTTGGCAAGCAAATCTGAAAGGAAACAATTGTGCTTTCTTTTCAGGCGCTAGTTCTTGCAGATCTTCTGAATACAGGTGTGTGGTCCTATTGATTCTGCAAATTGCTGAGCCTCACTTTGAATGCTGCTTTTCTGTTTCAAAGATTGTGATTCTGGACTGGGATGACCTTGGGAAAAGAAAAGCATGAAGCTTCTCTGGAGAAGTGGAATTCCTTATTATTAAATACTTCTTTATGCTCTTCCCTTCTTTCCCTCTTATTTTATAATGTTCTCCTTATGCTAGAAAATTGTAACAATTTTGTACAGTGGTTTCTTTCTCTCAGTTGGTTGCTATGCAACAATGTGCAGCTATCTGTGGCCCTTGTGCTGCAGTACAAAATAAGCCGTGGAATACTCGGCCTCATTCTATTCCTCTGCTCATGGGGTTCAGACTACTCCAACACTATTCCTGCAGCAGCTTTCAAACAAGGTATTGTTACCTCACTTGATAGTTCATTTTCCCAATTTATGGCAGGCCCTGAAATTTTTAAACAGACAAAATTCTGCATGAAAAGCTTTGTGAGGAAATATGGAGGTACACTGTACTCCAAATGCCAAAGGCCTGTTTTTCCCAGATGCTTAATTCTTACTGGTTTACTTTTTAGTCTATGTTCAAAATTCACTGTTGACCCCAAAGCACATTTCCCCCTTTGAATTTTGTATTGTTGAACCTCAGCCAGCCCCTCTGATAAAGTCCAGAGGCGACTTGTACAGTTGCTTCCAAGTCTCTTCAAAATACAGATGTGATTTTACACAAGAAAGTTAATATTTTATCAGGAGCACCCAGAATTATTTGTACTTTGAATCAATATCTTAATTTACATTAGTTTTAAATGTGAGTCAAGTCAACTTGTAGCTTGACAGCAGAATAATTAAGAAGAAAATATCAAGGTGATAATCCTGCTTTACTTTGCATCAAACAATATTGAAATTATCTTAGGCAGTCCATCACACCGAATATATCCTCACTAATACTCGTATCTCATGGGAAATGATTATTTTGTGTTACTATAGGAAGGAATTTACCCAGCAGGTCACTACAGAATGAATCCCAGACTAAATGAATCATAAGACTATAAGACATAGGAGCGGGAGTAGGCCATTTGGCCCATCGAGTCTGCTCCGCCATTTCATCATGGCTGATTTATTATTCCTCTAGAAACATAGAAAACCTACAGCAAAATACAGGCCCTTCGGCCCACAAGGTTGTGCTAAACACATCCTTACCTTAGAACTATCTAGGCTTACCCATAACCCTCTATTTTTCTAAGCTCCATGTACCTATCCAGGAGTCTCTTAAAACACCCGATCGTTTCGTTGGCAGTCAACTGGTAGCTTGAGAGCAGAATAATTAAGAAGAAAATATCAAGATGATATTTTCCATGCACTCACCACTCTCTGTGTAAAAAACTTACCCCTGACATCTCCTCTGTACCTGCTTCCAAGCACCTTAAAACTATGTCCTCTCGTGCTAGCCATTTCAGCCCTGGGAAAAAGCCTCTGACTATCCACACGATCAATGCCTCTTATCATCCTGTACACCTCTATCAGGTCACCTCTCATCCTCTGTTGCTCCAAGGAAAAAAGGCCGAGTTCACTCAACCTATTCTCATAAGACATGCTCCCCAATCCAGGCAACATCGTTGTAAATCTCCTCTGCACCCTTTCTATGGTTTCCACGTCGTTCCTGTATGAGGCGACCAGAACTGAGCACAGTACTCCAAGTGGGGTCTGACCAGGGTCCTATATAGCTGCAACATTACCTCTCGGCTCTTAGACTCAGTCCCACAGTTGATGAAGGCCAATGCACTGTATGCCTTCTTAGCCACAGAGTCAACCTGCGCAGAAAATTTGTGTGTTTCAACCTCATTCTCCTGCCTTCCCCCCCCCCCCCATAATCTTTGATGCCCTGATTAACTAAGAACCTATCAAGCTCTGCTTTAAATATACTCAATAAATTGGTCTCTACAGCCGTCCATGGCAATGAATTCCACCAATTCACCACCTTCTGGCTCATTCAGAATCACTGTAGAAGAGACTAATGCCTTTATAGTCATGAGAGAAGAATCCGCTGTGACATGAGTTACCCGAAATGAAACACCTTTCTGTCTGGGTCATTGGAAAAGCAACCACTTCTAACATGGCTATTACGAATGAATGTTTTTTGACATGGATCATCAGAGAGGCTCTCTCTCTTCAAGAAAGAAATTGTTTTCAAAAGATATTTCAAAATATTCCAGATATATTTGAGTAAATTCAGGCCTTTAATCAGGAAAAATGGATATCAATGCTCTTCCTACAGATGAGCTTATATATTTGTCCTGAAGAAGAGTCCTAGTCCAGAACATTGACTGTCTATTCACCTCCATAGATGCTGCCTGACCTGCTGAATTCCTCCAACATTTTGTATGGTGCCTTGGATTTCCAGCACCTGCAGAATTTCTCATGGTTATTACGTATTTGATGCTATTTTCCCTGTTTTCTAACCTGATTAGGTTTGCAGCATTAGAAAATCCTGAAGACTTAACTTTGTATCAGCATCTTGTTGCCACTGCTCCACCAGTTTGAAAGTGAAGAAATTGGCTTGCTCTCCTGACCTGAACCAACTTGCGCAAAAGTGGAGCTCTTGATCTATGAGGTCTAAAAATGCTATTTGACAATGCAAATCCAAGAATACTGTAATTTAGCAGAGGCTGCTCAGGAACCTTACACCCAATTAAGAGCCCCCATTAAAGCATACCGTACTACTGGACTCAATTCTTGATGCAACAATATGGCTTGCTAGCAGAATGGACACTGAGGGACTGAGCAGAGATTGTGGGCCGTTGAAGGCAATTTAAATCAGGAGCTTCTCAGTGCTTCTTCTGTAATCTCCAAGCAGCAGTTGTATAATTGCAGCTGGAATTGATACAGAAGGCAAGCTTTGATTTGAACAAAGAATTGTTTCTCAAGCTACTTTCTCTATTGCTTATCTTTCCTTGCCCAACCCTGAAAATCTTGTCAATGACAAACAGGTAATTGACTGTACTTAGAAAGATTGCTCACGACCAATACTCCAACGGCACCTTATCCTGCATTATTTACATTTTAGACATCAGAGCCATTATTCTGCAACATAAGCCTGGACAGCTAATTACTGTATCAATGAAACAGAGGGGTTGGTATTACACAGGGCTGTACAACAGGTAGGTGTGTCAATGCCCAATGTGGCATCCCTACTGATACTTTTTAGATACAAGTTTATGAACACACAGACGAAGGTTATACTCAATTACATTGGTTGAGTGTAAAATCTGAGAAACTCTCCAAGTGCATTGCTGAGGGAGTTCTGTACCTTTGGATGTACTGTCTTCCAATTGTGATGGTTCATGTTTCATGGATTCTGTGGGATTGATTTGTTGTAGATCGAGGAGCTCTTTCTGACATCCTGCATATCATTCGCCTTCAAACAATAGTGATGTATATATTATTTGTTCATTCCCATGTTGCCATGGATTGAATTTGCCACATACAATTTGGGTGGGGCATCTCTGACATTGCGAGTGAAGTGACTACATTCCAAATGTACATTAGCTGTAATGCTTTTTGGGATGTCCTGAGAAACAAACTATATAAACCCAAGTTGTCCTTCAGTTTACTGAGCATTCTGATAGTTGTGGATGTAACAGGATGATTAAGTAAAAACTGCCTTGCTAACTATAACCAGCTTCATACCAGCCCAACAGAGAGATTTGTGTCAAATGATGGAAAACAATGTTGGGCTCCTGAGAAAGGGTAACAATGCATGCCCATCAGAAGTGTGTATATTGACATCCTGTTAAGCAAAGTTTTAATTTTTAAAGCTGCTGACATGTTCTTTCTTGGCCTCACGGCTCTCTATATCTTTAGACTTCTTTGTCCACAATTCTTTGAAAAGTTTGTGCTAAATTTTTGATCAGCTTCAATAATTAAACATTTGTGGCTGTGTCTTCAGATGCCAAGATCCTAAGCCTTTCCTAATTCCTTCCTTAATCCTTTCTATCTTTCCACCTCCTTTAGTATCCTTCTTAACTCACCTCTGTAGCTATCATTTATCACAAATTCTTGCATAACTTGATGTCAAATCTCACTCCTTTTGGTGCAACGTAGAGCATTATACAACAGTAAAATAAATACAAGTGTCAATCTAGAGTTGAGCAAGGCTCAATCTTTACTCCACTTGCCAGAAGTATCTGGATAAGGATTGAACCCTGTACTTTTGGCTCAGAGGCTTCTACCACTGACCCAAACACTTGCTCCAATTTAATTTTGTGCCTAGCACAGATTAGCAGGAAGTCTATTAGCTTGAATTAGTAATGACTATGTGAATTTGCTATGCATTCACTCAAAACTGAAAGCAGATGAAGGCACCTGATGGGGTACAAACCAACCCATAGCTACCTTTTCCACGTTTGTTATACTGAAAAAAATTTTTAGATTTGATAGCTTTGAAGCCATTCATGGATAAGAGTCATTGTCAATATATGTGCAAGAGTTTTACAGTAAAGTTTGTAAATCAGCATAAGTAATAGGCTGTGTGTTTTGCTTAGATAGTGTAAATTATTAACCAAAGATATGGGAAGTTCTGTCTCTGCCTCCTGAACATTAAGCACTCTCTGGGTACATCACAAAAATCAAAATCTTTCAGGAAAGTCACCACCAAAAATAGAATTAGCTTGGGAAACCGTTCAATAAAATTATTGAAATAAAAATTCTAGAGAATTACATCAATGGCATGCATTCTTCACTAATTGGTATCTCCCCCGAATTGTCCCTATTCAAGAAAAAATAACTGACCTAAAAGCTTGTGCCGTTTCACATTCCACAAAAGCTGCCTGATCTACTGACAGTTCTTAAATTTTCTGTTTTATTTCTTATTGCCAGCAGCCACAGTATTTTGGCTTTATTGGATTTCACTAAAATGAAGTAAAGGAATGAAATCTAATATCCGCTCTGAGAAGCAGCGGAAGCCTCTCCGAGGTACAGGAAGCCACAGTCCAGACTCTGTGGTCACAAGTATGGAAAACAACTTGAATCCACACCTTGCCAGCACAGGAGGAGTGCAACTACTGACCAATATTGGCACAGAAAATAAATCTTCACAGAGCCGTCACCATGACATATCATGTAAAGATGAGAAAAGAGGAAGAGAAACCTCGTTCTACCAAATATAATTGTGACCATTACAAAAGTTAACGATTGTGCAATCAATTAATGGAACATTTGTAACTACCCATGCTGATGAAAGTACTCATTCTCCATTATTGATAACCAATATTTTAGATTCATCCAAAAGCACTTCCACAATTCTCAAACCATTAAATAATGATCCTGATAGTCAAAGATAATGCAAAATATCCTTAATAGAGATCTGGATGAAAGATCTAGGATGGCACTCCAGGTCAGCACTGAGCCTTGCCTTTCAAATGGCAAAACAGACGCCCTTCAGTTTGACTGAAAAAGAGCATGTAATATTTTGAAGAAAAGCAGTGAGGCTATCTCAATGTCCTGCTCAATATTTATCTCACTTTCAACATCTAAAGCAGATTATCTGATCTGATGAAGGGTCTTGGCCCAAAACATTGACCCTTTATTCCCTTCCATGGATGCTGCCTGACCTGAAATGAGTTCTTCCTGCATTTTGAGTGTATTGCCTTGGATTTCTAGCATCTACAGAAGCTTTTGAGTTTATCAGATCTTTATCTCACTTCTGTTTCTGGTATCTGATGGAGCATGGTGTTTTGCAGAATTCCTATGTTGTAACAGTAACAAGAGTTCAAAATTAATTGCTTGATTTTCCAGAACAAATTTTCACTGACATGCTCATTTTAAAAAGCAGCATTTTAGAAAAATGAACATTTGTTTTTATTCTTGCAGCTTTAGAACTTTATCTAGAAAACAAGCGCATTACTTAGAACTTCCTGTTACTAGCTGAAATAGTTATTATTTAAGGCTCATGGTATCAAGATTGGGCCTAATCCATTTAGAGAAATTTGATGCTTAGGGTTCATATTTAGAAACTTCACCAATTTTGAGTTAACACTTTGTGCACTGAAGAAGAATTGCAGTTTTTGAAGTTCAAATTCTTTTGCCGTTAATGTTCATTACCTGTGTTGTGAAGAATGGCCTGACTTTGCAAAGTTCTCAGTTAGCCCAAGTCCCCTATATCATATCAATTCACCTATGGTATCTGTTGTACTATAGTGATTAGGAACAGCAAAATGCAGCAAATGACTTTGTATCGTGCTTCTCAGAACCACAGAAAATCCAAATGAAATTTGCAGCTACTTAGGTAATTTTGAAGGAATTTCTAAGCAGGCTCTCAAATTTTAGGCTGACTTACTTCCACTACAGAATTTTGAGTGTGCAAGAATACTGTGAGTGATTTATTTTAACATTGAGTGGCCATTGCACACTGCCTACTGCATGGTCTTGACTGAGTGAAGTCTTGATCCAATGTCAAGGAGGTCAAAGATAACTAGACACCATGCTGTGCTCAAAAGACTAAGCACTGACACACATACACTGACTTCATGTGTACACCCAGCACATATTCTAACCATATGCAGCTGTACTCTTACCATACATGCTTTAAACACACACACAATTTTCTCAACTACGTCCTCTTTCTCAACTACACTCCCAACCTTAATCCCCCCCCCCTTCAGTCTCCTCTTCCTTAAAGCTCCCTCCCATTGTCATCTCCCTGTCAACCCCCTCCCTTTTTACTCACCCTCTCCTTCTGACTTACTTACGTACTGCCCGTTATGCCTGCTGGCATTTAGGGCAGCAATGAAAGTCCTTCACCTCTGTCCGTCCTCGGCCATCATACCTTTGCACACAATGAAGAAGCATTATTCATTGCTGTTTCCATAGTATTTTAATTTGGCCATTCAGGATTGTTAGCACTGAGATAAACCCCTGAACCTGGAGAACTGGTGGATCACTCTTAGTCTGGCCTCTACCCTCTGACTTGCTTGGCAAGGGTGACCCCACCAAAAGCCAAAGCATAATACCCTGACTCCAGGGAGAATAGTTTTCTGGGTCATTGAGGCATGCAGGCCTCCAAACTATGACAAGGCCATGGAGCCCTCCCTCAGACCCTTTCCCCACAAATCCCCCTTCACACACTCCCCTCATACTGTGAAAAATAGACCAAATGTTTTCTACCTTCAAATAGCTGTAATGATTTTCCCTTTGATCTTCGAATATTCTACCATTAGAAGATATAGTGAAGAGGACAGTCAGAAGCAGTCATTAGCATTCATCATTGTTGAACTTTTAATAACTTAAGTCAACTTCTCACCAAAACAAAGCTCCAGATTTGGAGTCATACCATTCAAGGGATCTATTTGTCTAGTTGTGTATTTTGTAAGCAGTTCCCTCTTTGTTACTGGACTGAATGGCCCCATTCTCTTTTCTGATAACAGAATTTTGAGTTCAGGCACCATAACACCAAGCAAGAGGGATCTTCGCTTTCAAGAACAAAATAAAAATGCTTACTAAAAGTGTTATCACCAGATTTTTAAAAAATCAACTTCCCACATGGTGTCACCTCGTTCTTCTCTGCACCGGTGCCAACTGCAGTCTGCTGCATTTTAAACCAAATTGCACCAATGCACAATTTTCCCATTTGCCAAAAGGACAAAATTTCAGTAAAGTTTTCAGAACATCTTGTCCTTGGAACTAGGTATGACCAGAAATATTCTCCAAAGTGGTGACCTGGCGGTTTTATTTCAGGTATGAAAATGTACACTCACTTCAGAAATCCCCCCCTTGCAAGATCGTTCTTAGCAACGTAGCCACCAGTGAGAGTTGCACCTCCTCTCATGGGTTCATTAATTCAGATCCGCAGCATGGTAAGGGTTTTGTACTTAGCATCTCAGAGAGCTACTTAAAATACTGGAAAACTGTAAAATTTAAGACATGCAGAGAAGCATACAGACCTCTGACCCAGAAGATTATGGTGCTGGGTAAGACCTAAAATAGTACTGTATTAATCAATCTGTTAATATATAGCCTTGAGACTACAGTTAGTAATGCAGTGTGATGCTGAATCCTAAAGTGATCAATTAATATTCCAAATAATAGAAAGAAATCCAGCATGGGATATGGTTAACACTTTATAATACCCTAAAAGACAAAAGCACTGAAGCAAATCAAGGTATGAAGGGAACATGCTGACAAATTTTAAAGTAAGATTCTCATAAGTGAGGAAGACAGGATAGCACGCAATCTGCTAAAGGTCATTTGGTTTATGGTCAAATCATATAAATCATAATTATTTTGTAATTATACAGAGGCTACAAACTTGATGAAAGAAAAACAGATTCACAGGTGAAAAGCCAAACAAATTTCGCATGGGGCTGAGACCAGTATTTGTCTTTCATTAAGTTTGCTTGCAAATTTTATTTATATCATTTCATTACAATTTAAAATGGTAAAGAAACTTGCTCAATAGAAGGTTAATTTTGGTCTTCTGTACCAGCCACTTTTAAATTTTAGTAGGACACCCACACTTCCCAGATGAGCAGCCCAGCATTCAATGTAGTGAAATATGACTCGCAGACGGAGAATACAAGAGTGAGCCTCTGTGCATATGTACGTTCTGTGTATTAGGCATTAATTGGGAAACATTGTTTTGTTCAGGTATTTCTATATAGCGACAGTTGCAGGATGTCTCAAACCACTTTTAATGGTGTACTCTCATGAAGAGGCATATTGGAAACGTAACTGCCAATTTATGCACACAAAGATCCCACAAACCACAAGGTGTTAACAAACAGAAACTGTTTTAGTAATATTGATTGAGATATCCACATTGTTCATGACATTGAGAATAAATCATAGATTCACAGAGTCATTCAGCATGGAAATAGGCTCTGTGACCCACTTGTCCATGCTGACTGTGTTAACCGGCAAGCTAGTCCCACGTGCATGCATTTGGCCCGTAGCCCTCTAAACCTCCCCATCCATATACTTATCTAGATATCTTAAATGTGGCCATTTCAACCATTATTTCTGGCAGCTCATTCCAATTACGAAGAAGCTGTCTTACCTATCCATTTTAAATCTCTCGTTTCTCTCTTAAACCTGCTGTTTCTTCTTTCTAGCATCCCCTCCCCAAGAAAATGATTATGTACTTTCACCCTGTCTATGCCCCTTGTGATTTATATACCCCTATCGGATCACCCTCAATCTCCATCATTCCAGGGAATAAAGTCCTAGTCCATGTAACCTCTCCTCGTAACTCAGGCCCCCACAAGTCCAGGCAACATCTTCTCCGCACTCTTTCTTTAATAGCATTTTTCCAAAACTGTTTACAAAATTCCAAGTTCAGCTTCACAAGCGATTTATATAACTGCATGATAATTTCCCAATTCTGTACTCATTGCCCTGACCAATGAAGGCCATTGCGCCAAACACTGCCTTCAACACCTAGCCACACGTTACGCTGCTTTCAGTGAACTATTCACTTGCAAGCAAGGCCTTACCATTTACTTTTCATACAAGACACATCTCTCTTATACAGGTCACTCCTACCTCAGTAATTTTAAGTTTCCAGTGTCAAAACGGTGTTAGCAGTGCCGTTGTAACAGGCTTTCTTAAAAGATCCTTTAATACTAGTTCTGAAGCAGCTCTGGTGGCCTCCCTCATTCAATGTTACTCTGCTTTAAGAACAATAGATGTAATCAGCATCTCTCCTCACAGCCCTGACCTGAAGTAGCAGCTTTCAAAGGATCACATTGCTGTAGAACCTGCTGGCTACCTACCAGCTTTGGCAAGGAACAAATTACATTGCAATGGTGGGAAGGGTGTTGCAGAGGAACCCATAGAGATTTCTGAAGAATGCTGCACGCAGGAGACAGCGTTCGTGTGGAAGGAGTGCTCATGATAGGAAGTTGCCAGGTAGGTGTTTGGAAGGGTATGAATGCCTGTGCTTTGAACTCTTTTCTCTACAGCCAAATACCCCTTCAACATGTTTTTGCTCGAAGCATAAGCAGTCCTCCATTTGCCATTTGAACTTCTGCCTGTTTAACTTCTGTGATACAGCAGTGGAATTAGGCAGTTAGCACAGCACTATTGCCATTCAGGGTGTCGGAGACCAAAGTTCAATTCCAGTGGCATCTGTAAGGAGTCTGGACTTACTCCCTGTGGAATGTATGGGCTCTCTCCAGGTGCTCTGGTTTCCTCCCATAGTGCAGACAAACCAGTTAGTAGGTTAATTAGTCACCATAAATTGTCCCGTGATTAGGCCAGTGTTAATTCAGAGGTTGTTTGGCGCCGTGGCTCAAAAGACTGGAAGGGCCTCTTCCATGCTATATGACTAGATAAATAAATAACTGCACGGTGTGGCAACACCAACAGAGGCACTTCGCACAAAGAGAGTGAGAGAACCCCTGATATCGATCCCGAGTGTAGTAAGCTCCTTGTATCTGTCTACTCTTTGAGATGTGATTGTGGCCTTCATAATGCCTACACTGCCCACAAAATAAAAGTCCAGTCAGCCCTCACTTTGGCAAATCCCTCTTATTATTGTAGCCTGGCACCCATTCCCTACCTCTCAGTAACTGAAATGCTCCCATGCACAGGCCCTGTATTGCTCAGCAGCTGGTATTTTCTTTTACAGAATGTTAATATAATTTTGAAATTAAGCCATTATAAATTTGAAATCTATGTTAATATAATTGTGAAATTCCCTGTAAATAAAGAGATATGTTGAACTATGTGCTTAGAAACAAAGAATCTGAAGAACAGTCAATCCTTGTTGACATAGTTGGAACACTTCAGGCTTCCTGTGTTGACAATCTTATGAATTCAGTCAAATGTAAATTCAGAAACAAACAAGAAATAGATCATTTGGATGATCTAATAAGGATTAAGATGTATCTTTCATCCGGATGCAAAATTAATCTGGACAGTGTTTATGGATTTGTAATAAAAATCGATGAGAAAAAGCTGATGAAGCATGAAAGATTGTCTTTGTGGTACTCTATTTCATTATACCTTTCAATTAATAAATAAAGTCAAAAGTATGCGATTTTTCAATTAAAAAATTGATAAATGAATTGAAGCATTCTGTACATGAAGTGAGAATTTTTAGATGTAAATGCGGTGGGATGAGAACCAGAGAGCCAATGGAGCAGTTGTGGAGAAAGATATTGTGAAGCCTACATACAAAGTCAAGAATCAAGAGGTTGAGCATGGTGGGACAAATGTTCTGAGTTGTGTATATTTCAATGCAAAGAGTATTGTAGGAAAGGCCGATGTGCTTAGGCCATGGATCAGCATGTGGAATCATGACATTGTAGCCACTAGTTATTGTGATTCATTAATCAGCATAAAATCTCCCCATCATTCCTTATTATTTCCTATTTGTATTGTTTCTGTACTTCTGCACTAATCAATCCCACATCAGTACACACATTTTGCTTTTGCAATTGTTGTTAATTTATATCATCAGGACTTCTTTACTTTAAAGTAGTGGTCACTAACCCGTCGATCGCGATCAACTGGTTGATCTTTGAGACTTCCCCAGTAGATCCCAAAAAAAAATGAAAAATAAATACACAAATGCTGTTGAGAGATTGTTTCCGGGTTGCGGGGTTTTAGTTCTGTTCTTTCTGCCCAGTGTGCATGCGCATAGCTCCCCCACGCTACACAGTGTCATTCAGTGGTCCCCAACCACCGGGCCGCAAGGAAATGATACGAGTCAGCTGCACCTTTCCTCATTCCCTGTCACACCCACTGTTGAACTTGAATACACGAGAGGTCATCAGTCGCCTAAACACAGTGATACCCTCGCGCCAGGGATCACTGGTTTGCCTCACACGGCCAGTGGGAAGTGCCCGTTGCTACTGGCCTGGAGCGTGGACAGATCGGTGCCACCTCTAAACCTGTTCAGCACACCGAATGTTCGTGGGGAACCTGGTGCTAAAATATTCACAGACGACCTAATTCGGGCTCAGCGTTTCGTAAGTAGTAGAGCCGCTACCGCGCTGCGATCTACTGAGATAAATTTTTGTCGACTGGTAGATCCTACAAGGGGGGGCCTTGTCGCACTCCTCACTCGGTCAGTCGCTCGCTCTCTCCGGACTGCGAATGCCGCGGTCCTGGTACGGGGACCTCCAGTCCTGACCTTGTCCTCTCACCTCAGCCATGACCAGCCACACTTGGCCAAGGCATCGGGCGGCGGGCGGGAGGCTGCAGTTCAGGCTGGGAGGCTGTCTAATGAGGCAATGAAGCCTTCAAAACTGCTTCAGTACCCTGAGTCCAAGCACCCCACACTGAAAGACAAACGCATTGAGTTTTGTGAGCGGAAAAAACGTGAGCAAGCGGGACAGAAGCTAAGTGCTGAGAGCTGCGAAAACTAAACTGCGGAATAGACTGGACATAAGGAACCTGCTTCGAGTATCGCTGTATTCCCGTCGTGTTTAACACCACCCTCCACCGTTGGCCGGTCCGCAAGAATATTGTCAATATTAAACCAGTCTGCGGTGCAAAAGAGGGTGGGTACCCCTGGTGTTTATACATTATTTCTGCTTCTGGGTTGCGGGATTTTACTTCCGGTCTTTTTCTGCCCCGGTGCACATGCGTGTAACTAATCGATCTGGGGTCGATCTCGCCTTTCACTAAGACTGAGGTAGGGGATCTTGGGCTTAAAATGGTTGGTGACCACTACTTTAAAGAGTCATTTCCTTGTTCAAGGTGATACGCATAAGTAAATAATGGAAATGGAACATGTTGCCCTCATCCAAAAAACATCCAAAAAAAAGTCTAGTGTTTTCACACTAACAGTGAACTTCGGTATAATTTGGATCATCATTGAGAATTTGTCCTTTTTTTTATATAGGATTTCTCTGGGTTTAGGTTACTACAATAGAACACATGTCATTCAGAATATTCAATGTTTCATTGCTTAATAAATCCTTTAATTTCATGGGTCTCATCCTGCTATATTTCTGTGAACTTGCTAAGACTTTGAATGCAACCACAATGAACAAATGATGAAATCATCTGTGTGACCCTGAGTAACAGTTTGTAAGTCTTTGCATTTACTGAGATCACAACAAATCCTTATTCATCATTGTGAAAAAAATGCAACTATATCCCTGAAGGGGTTGCACAAAAATTGGAGCAGAATTCCTCCAAAAGAGAAGACTGTTTTCAGCATATTGTTTAGGGATATGATTTACTGGTCCTAAAAATATGGGGACCAGGCAAAGGAGGAGGATAAATTGTTGGTTTGAGTTGCTGGAAGGTATTATAGTGAGTTGCATTTTGTTTGGGAAAGGAAGGAAATGGTCATATACTCAGTGCAGGAAGAATGAAACCAGACAATGAGATATGGGTGATACACTCATAGCAGGACATCCTTATTTACACATTTCCCTGACCCGGGTTTGCAGTCCAGTGATTTCCTCAGGTAGTCATCAGCCTATGGACTCATCTGATCCCATATGAGTGAGAGGGTGGGACCAACTGCACCATTACTCTGTCACGCCAATGAAGTGTGGAATTCACTAACATTTATCTTGATTTTCTTTCAGGTTAAATTGTTCCAATGCAAGCAACAGGCTTTTTGTTGAAGAAAAGGAAGACATACCAGATACAGCATTGTATGTGGGAAAAGGTATTATTTTGAATTATTGTAATCTATAATAATTCAAAATATTATTTATGATTATTAATTGAAAATCAGATCAGAGTCAAGGCCAAGTGAAGTCAACAAAATTATGTACAATAATAGACTTAAAGGTGCCTTTTATCAACATTGTAGGATTGAAAACAATTTTTAAGGAATTGCAACTACAAATTAATTTTTTTTTTCCTTACAGATCATTCATAATTTTCATTTGACTTGGTGTTGACAATGAGAAGCAGATCCAGGTTTTATGAGGGCAAGTCAAGTGGTAAGGCAACCAGCAGCCAGGTTAGAAACATCTGATATAGTCTGGAATAGAGAGCTTATTTGTTTTGTATTTTCAGGACTCAGGAAACGCAACAGCTGCCTGAGATAAGGACAGCTTCAAGCATAAGGTGACAGCATCACAGTGCTGGCTGTGAGCTAGAAGAAGCAGGACTCCCAACCTCACTACATTCCAGAATAATCAGACCTTAATACAAGCCCCATGATGAGAACAGACTCTTTGCTGGGGTTTGGCAATGGTATTAGTATCGATACTTGCCTATTATTGACACATATAGCAAGATACAATGAAGAACTTGTCTTGCATACTGTTTATACAGATCAAGTCATTACACAGTGCATTGAGCTAGAATTAGGTAGAACAATACCAATGTAGAATAAAATGTTAAAGCTACCAAAAAAAGTGCAGTGCAGTTAATCGATAAATGCAATATCATAACAAGGTAGATTGTGAAGCCAAGGGCCATTTTATCATACAAGAGGTTCATTCAAGAGCCCAATAACAGTGGGATAGAAACCTGCCCTCTAGGCAGGGGTTCCCAACTTGGGGTCCACAGACCCCCTTGGTTAATGGTAGGGGTCCATGGCATACAAAATGTTGAGAACCCCTGCTCTAGGGTGAAGGATCAAGTCTAGCTAGCCCTGTGACGTTTTGTGGAGTTTTCCCACCTGACTGGTAGCCAGACCTGTAAATCAGACTGACTTCAGGGGACAACCATCTCTGAAAATGGTGGGAACACTCAACAGGTCAACCATCATCTGAGGAAAGAAAAACTGGTTACATCCAAGACCCTTCATCAGATATGATGTATTAATTTCTCACCCACAAAATGGTAACTCTGTTCCTCTTTCCATTGATGTTCCATGATCTGCTGACTGTTTCCAGAATTTTCTATTTTATTTCAGATTACTAACATTTGCATTATATTTTATTGTCTATTTAAGCTCTACTATATATAACAGCGCAAAATTTTGCAGTCCAGTGCTGCACTTTTCACAAATTACTCATATAAGAATTTTCTTGTTTTGATACCTCAGAAGTTCTGGAAAAAACCTACCGGCAACATTCTGAGGGAACTCTATAAACACCAAGCAGAGGATAATTGTTCTCTCTCCCCGATGGAAGCTCCTACTGTTGTGTATTACTCAGAGTCATTGTGACTTGTTCATCTGCTCTTCCTGCCAGAGGAAGAAGTGTGATGAAGATAAATCTTGAGACAAGAGAACAAAGAAGGGAACGTGTCTATAAAATTTATGCAAAATTTCTCAATGAGTTCAGCTAATTTCTGTAGAAGCAGATGAAGTGTCAGACTATCGAGTCTCATGAACTTATTAACTGAGATCTAATCATTAATTTCAAGATGTTGACTCCCTAGAAATGAATTTACCACGAAATTTGACCAAATCAGAGTAATTGTGCCACAATTGTTATTAATTTTAAACTGAATATTGTTTCAAAAACTTTAAGAACTGAAGGATTTGTTGGCCATGTACTGTGTCCAATGTAAAGGTAATTGAATGTACTTAGGGCATGCCAGAAATGCCATTTCAGTATTGCTTGTAGTTGTGTCAATAATTTATTTTCAAGGTGACTGCATAGGGGGTCGAAGGTGGCTCCCAGTGGAAGTGGTCAGCAGCTGGATCAGTGCATATGGGCCTGGACTGGCAGAATTTGGGCCCAGGTCAGTGGTCAATCTTTACGGAAGGATTGAGTTCTCCTTGTATGCAAATGAAAAGATGTTTCCCATATTCTGAGATTTATGTGATTAGTGGACTGCACTTTATGAGAAGCAGAATCAGAATCAGGTTTATCATCTTAGCGGCAGAGGTACAATGCAATACATAACGATATAGAAAGAAAAAATAAATAAATAAATTATAGTAAGTGTGTGAGTATGTATGTGTATGTATATATATATATATATATATATACATATATAGAATAGATTAAAAATACTGCAAAAACAGAAATAATATGCAATATACTGAAAAAAAGTGAGGTAGTGTTCATGGGTTCAATGTCCATTTAGGAATCATATGGCAGAGGGGAAGAAGCTGTTCCTGATTTGCTGAGTGTGTGCCTTCAGGCTTCCTGATGGTGACAATTGGTGGTTGAGTGATCTGTTTTAAGAGGGAGATTGGGGGTTTGGTGCTACTGTTGCTCTGCTTTCCTGCAAATGAGACGTCGGGGATTGTTATTGTGGCTGCTCTTTTCTGCGGGTGAGGGGGTCTTTGCTGCGGGGAGGGGGGATTTGGGATTTGGGGGTTTGTAAGTTTTAGTTATTTTCTTTTTTTGTGCTGGGGGGGTTGGGAATGAATGTCTTTTCTTTCATCAACACCTATGGTCTTTCTGTACTTAATGGCTATCTGGAAAGGAAAAATATCAGAGTTATATTGTACATGCATACATTGACAATAAAATAAACCTTTGAACCTTTGAAAGGGCTATATATATTTATATGGAAAACCTGCAATCAATATTTGTTGTTAAAGTACTTTTTGGCTCAATAATTTACAGTTACTGGAAGCAGAAACAGCAGTTTCATTGGAACATGAACAACGGCAGCAGCCTGTAATAAAGCAGTATTTTTGCCATGGCAAATCCTCTGGAATTAGAATTAAACAAGGCAAAGTAACATTTGATGGATAGAAAATTCAAGGTGAAAGATGTGTGTCTGAAGAAGGAGGAGGAAGTGGAGAGAGAATTCCTGAATGTGGTCATCTAAGGCCACTCAAATTTAACAACAGTGTTTGTGAAAAGATTTGGTACAGCAGAAGAGGGAACAGGAGTGGAAGCTGATTTTAGAAAAAAAAAGTGAGGGCCATTGAAAGGAAAATAGTTCTATGAAAATGATAAAAACCTCACTCTATTTTTCTCAGAAACAGGAACAGCAAACAACCAAAGCAGCTGAAATGACAGAACATTGGTTTTGAGTTATATGTGTGGGGAATTAGGACTCAGCCTATATCAGAATGAGAAGGGCAGGGAGGAAACAAAATGTGGTGTTGAATAGGCAGAAGTGACACAAGAGAGACGACAGATGTTGGAAATCTTGCGCAGCACTTACAAAATGGTGGAAGGACAGCAGCTTTGTGGGAGAATGAACAGTCCAGCTTTTCAGTTTGAGACCCATCATCAGGACTCAAAGAAGAATTGTGATGAAGGGTCTCATCTGAAATGCCAACTGTTCATTTCCTTCCATAGATGCTGTCTGACCTGCTGAATTCCTCCAACATTTCACAAGAGTTGAACAGGCAAAGGGCAATGTTGGATTAGATTATAAATTGTCATTTTACATGTGCTTTAACTTACTTTATATTTGTTTATATGTTTGTATGTACAATAACTATGCAGTGGATTTTCAATAATTTGTACTATAGCTGTTCTGTACCTTTAAGTTTATTTCTCTGTAAGTCTGAGATGTCATGATGGTGTAAATCAAGACTGCCCTTGATGTCTCATTGGCTATTCTAATAAAAAACTTTCCTTTATCTGTCCAGCTTGAACCAGTTTTCAGTATAAAGAAAGACCATGAGGCAGATTCTTTGTTAGAGTGAGTCGGTTACAGATAGAGCATATACGAGGGAGAATGAAAATCTAGCACAGCGGTGTCACAACAACAACCTCTCACTCAATGTTACCTAGTCTGAGGAGATTATTATTGACTTCATCTGGAGCCAATAGCCAGTCCTCATTGAGTGATCAGAGGTGGAGAGGGTCAGCAACTTTAAATTCCTCAATGTTATCATTTCAGAGGACCTGTCCTGGGTCCAGTACACAAGTGCAATTATGAAGAAAGCATGCCAGCTCCTCTAATTCCTTAGTCATTTGCAAAGATTTGGCATGTCATCAAAAATTTTGACAAACTTCTATAGATATATTTTGGAGAGTATATTGACTGGTTGTGTCATGGTCTGGTATGGAAGCACCAATACCCTTGAACGGAAAAGCCTACGAAAAGTAGTGAATACAGCCTAGTCCATTACAGGTAAAGCCTTCCCCATCTATACCAAGCATTGCTGCAGGAAAGCACCCACCACCCATCCATGCTCTCTTCTCACTGCATGCGCAGGAGAGGGGACTTGGGGGTCGATGTGCCTGTTCCGTTCTTGTTTATTTTTGTGCAGGAAGGAGAGATTTGGGGGTTGATAATCGTGCTGCCGTTCTTTTCTTTCTTGATTTTGTAGCTATCTGGAGAAGAAGAATTTCAGAGTTGTATACTTTGATAATAAATGAACCTTTGAAACTTTAAAACTTTGAAGCATCAGGGCCCATACGATCAGGTTCAAGAACAGTTATTACCCCTCAACCCTCAGGCTCTTGATCCCAAAGGGGAAAACTTCACTTGCTCCATCACTGAACTGTTCCCACAACCTATGGATTCACTTTCAAGGACTCTTCATCTCATGTTCTCAGTACTTATTGCTTATTTATTTATTTTTTATTTTCTCTCGTTTTGAATTTGCACAGTTTGTTGTTTTTAGCACACTGGTTGTTTTTCCATCCAATTTAATATGGTCTTTCATTGATTCTATTGAGTTTCTTGTATTTACTGTGAATGCCGATAAGAAAATGAACCTCAGGGTTGTATATGATGACATACATGTATCTTGATAATAAATTTACTTTGAACTTTGAGTTAGTCGCCTACTGTGTTACATGCTCACAGTGTTTATTTTGTTATTTCCTTGGCTGTAACCACAAACACCTTATTGAACCTTCTTAACAATATTATCCCCAGATCTATCAACAGTTTTAGTTAAGTTTTCCAGAAGGCACGTGTTCAAGAGCTGCGCAAGCAAACATTGGTAAATGGAGTTCTCAGATGTCAAAGGCATAGTCAAGGATATCATCACTATATTTGCTGAGTTAGTGATGTGGAGAAGAAAGTGTCTTTCACTTGTGATGGTGATGAAACTACATCAGACGCAGAGTTCAAGCCCAAATGGGTTTGTGAGCAGTCCAATTCAGCTTTTGACACATAGAAGATAATACAGCAATTGTCCAAAAATGAAGGCAATGGCTTACCTCGATCTTTCTAAACACTTGAATAGAAAGACACAGTGCTTTTATTTTAATTCAGTCTTGGAGATGTAGGATTTGCTGGCAAGGCCAATGTTTTGCATTTCCCAACAGCCCATGCAAAGATGGTAGTGAGACACTTTCTTAATCAATCAGTGTTTGAAGGCACTGCAACAGTAATAGCAGATGGGAGGTTCTGCATTTTGGATAAAGAGATGATAGAAGATCAGATGATTTACACTACAGGAGAAAGAAAGATCTTTAAAGTTCCTATTAACATGGTCTAGGGGGTGAAGCCAACACCTTTATGAGGCTGTTGTAAAAGCACTTGAGCATAAAGGGATATGTTTTATTTCTTTGTCAACAAGATGAGGTGACTAGAGAAAGTATAACTGGAGAAAAATATGGAATAAGATCAAAAGCAGGTTAAAGCTGGGGTCATCCTCAAGGTGTACACTGATTGGATCTTGCTTGACCAATAATCAGAGCCTTTGCCAATAACTTTACAACTAATAATGGCTCAGAGGACATTTTTAAAGGTCACGTTTAATGCTGGTAAATATGAAGTTTGATGTTAGGAATATCCTGGAGATGAAATTTTAATTACTGGAGGCTCTAAGCCAATCTTGGAAAATGAGCGATCTCAAGGTTACCTCATAGGTTTAGTCTAGAAAGTTTGGCACATACATACTTTGAGCCAAGTTTTAAATTTACATCAGAGTGGGATTCTTAATGCTTTTTCAAGTGTGAACAGTGAAGTGACAGTTGAAAATCACAACCACCTTCCCCCTAAACAGCATGTTTCATTTGTTCCACGGCCTCGTATTTCCATGTCAATCCCCTGGTTTAAGACATCATGATCCCGTTCTCTGAAAAAAGTCCAAATGTACAGCTACAGCTGCACAGTCCTCCAGAAAGTGATGCTACCTGAGTATAAAAGAAAAGTCCTAATTTTAATCCTGCTCTCTAAAGCAACACTTTGAGGCAACAGTAAACCTAGCAATTCCTTCAATTGGTTTTACATACAGTTGACTTTGATATTAAAAAAAATGGGAAAGCTAGACAAATGCCCAATGTTTATATAATATTGCTTAACTAGCCAACACTGGCAGTACAATTCTCCCTGCTCCCCAATTGGTTTCAACTGTCCGTATATATGTGGACTAGTATAGCAAGCACCTGGCACTTTGTTTAAGGCAGTAATTCAATTCAAGGATTTGACTAAGGTTCATAAACCACTCAAGCCTTCTTCTGCAGTTTATGACACTAGAGCCATTCAGCTGACTTACTGCTCTCGCACTTGCTGTCCTCTATCTATTAGCCTGTACATAAAGTAAATAAAATATATTATCTCAGTATTTTCTGAAAAGGAGATCTAGCTGCAGCAAGCATTGTTGTAACTCATACTTGCAATTTTCCTGATTATCCATCATTTGACATATAATAGCTGCAGTCAGTAATAAAGAAAATGGAATGAAAAATCCTTCAGCAGTTGAATTCATGGAATGCTAAAGGCCATTCAGTGGAGCAAAGAATATATTTCAGACTTTAATATGCACCCTAATTTAATAGTGTGCACATTGTACTTAATGGTTTTTTTTTAAATGTCTAACATTTTGCTCTTAACAATTATAAAGTTTTTTGAAAGGACCATTTGGTAGCTGTTTTAATTTTAGTTTTATAGTCCATTATATAAAATTGAATTGTATGTTATAATTTACATGTTTAAGTGCTATTTGTAGTGGCATCTCCGCTGATGCCTCACCATGCCCTTCATATTCTCTACAATATTCTTAGTGCAACAGGTAATGAAGTTGGACATAATTCAGACATGTAGCTCAGGTTGTTGATGCTTGGGTTAAGTTGTTCTGTCTTGACAAATTTCTTGCAAAAGTTTCATCACCATGCAAGGAGACATGGATCCTATTTATGAGCCAATGCAGGCAAAATTCCAGCCCACAATGCATGAAGTTCACCACACAGCCAATCAGTGACAAAATTTCCTCCCCGCATCACAATCGAGCTTCCAACATGACGTCCAATCAGCTGATTGCAAAGTATATAAAGGCCAAGCATTCAGAGGACACTCAACAGCGCACTGACGATGTCTCCTTCCATGGTGACAAAACATTTGTAAGTAAATTGTCAAGATCCGAGAACAACTCAACCCAACCAGGTTATGAAGTATTTAGATTTCAATGCTTTACTTTTAAAGCTTCAAGTTTTGACATTTAAATTGCAAGTGATCAAACAGATATAATTATACTGCTGTACATACTGCCAATTGAATGAAAGGGCAGAGCTCTGCAAGTTTATACTTAAACATGACCCCAAGCACTAGTCATTGACTGGTGCTGAGGCTGCTAACCATGAGTAATAACTTGCTTCAGATAAATGTTTTACCAAATCCAAACAGAATTGAGAAGTAATAGTTCATGCATACTATTCATGCAGTGCATTGTATTATTTTACTCTTGTATAGAGAGATATGGGATGATTTCGACCCAGCTTTAACAGTGTACTTTTTACCATTGTAATATCAGCACTGTAAATTACCTTTAAGTTCTGTATGCATGTATGAGCATGCCATTATGTATCTTGTATCAATCGTCTGAAGTTGGGGTTCTCAACACTTCAGCAGAGGCCGCCATTGATTAAGAATAAACCTAAGCCATATCAGCCTGTGCCATTCATCAAAAATCCATTGCAGAATATATCAAACAACAACTTCACCAAGGTAATCTTTCAGTGGGCATGTTGTGGTGCATTAAGTGATCCCAGCCAATGTGTTACACTGCATTTCACTGGCAATAAACCTGAGGAACTGGGAGATTAGGGGCAGAAGGAGTGTAGTTTGGTAGTTATAATTGTACTGAAAAAAATTAGAAGTCAAAATGAGATTCCCAAATGCTGTTAACGGGCTAAACTTCTCATATATATAAGAGTATATCTGCTGCTAAAATTCACAGATTAGCAGAAATCATTATCAAGAACAGGAGGCCAGACATCAAACCCATCCCACTCCCCTCCCTGTATCTTCACTACATCAAATACAGCATATTACTTATGGAGAAATAGGTTGCTGGAAATGTATTGTTGGTATCAGAGTCATTATGAATGACTTATTATGAATTTATTATGAATGTGTAGGTTGGTTGGGTTGAGTTGTTCTCCCATCTTGGAAATCTACTTGCAAACATTCCGTCACCATGCAAAGAGACATTGATCCTATTTATGAGCCAATGCGGGCAAAATCCCAGCCCACAATGATGGATAAATCATCTAATTACCGGCAAATACAGTATATGCAGAAATTTTCCCTCAGTGCTGTTGGATTTTGATGGCATGGGATGGAGCCTTAATTGCAGCAACAGTATACTAGTTTGTGGAATTTGTTGTGGCTTGTTGTGCTTTTTCTACTCATTTCAAGTTCAAGTTTAATTGTCATTCAACCATACTCATGTATACAGGGGGGAGATTTGGTATAGTGGTAATTACCAGTGGATCAGTAGTCCAGAGACCCAGTTATATGCTGGGGACAGGAGTTCGAATCCCACCATGGCAGATAGTGAATTTGAATTCAATAAAAATATCTGAATATCTTTAAAGCCATCTGGTTCACTGATGTCCTCTAGGGGAGGAATCCTGACATCCTTGTATGTGATTCCAGACCTACAGCAATGTGGTTGACTGAAATGGCCTAGCAATCCATTCAGTTGTATCCAACTGCTAAAAAGAAAATAATAAGGAATGACAGATCCCTCCCTAACAGCACTGTGGGTGTACCTACACCTCAGGGACCGCAGCGGTTCAAGAAGGCAGCTCATCACCACTTTCTAAATAAATACCTTCTAAATAAATAAATACTGGCTTAGCTGATGATGCCCACTTCCCATAAATGAATAAATAAAACAAAAACAAATGAAACAGCTTTCCTTTGGGGTCAAGGTGCAAAACACAGCACATACAGTCACAAAAGTAATGTAAGCGCAAGTTCCTGAGCGGCATGGCCTGAAGATTGATGGTGCATGCAATGTTGTCGTCGAGTCACGTTTCTGCAAGAACAAGTACGCAACAACTCCTCATCTTGCACTGCGTCAGCTGCAAATGAAGGATGTCTCGCGCTGTGTCAACCGCAGATGAGGGTAATCCAGATTGCCTTCCAGGGAGTGAACACTGGAGAGCAGCACCAATGGGAGATCCGGCCTGCAGGGACCAGCCCCAACCCAACACGGTGCCTGCCGCACCTCTTTGCTCTACCCTCACCACCTCCAGCGCCACTACCCCTGGGTGGCTGTAACAGACGACGCACAGATTGAGGGCCTGGTCCACGCAAGAACTGAGGCCACGTAGCTCCACCTCAGTCAGCCACACCAAAGAACCAATGAATTTTATATAACCAATGTCCTACAGGGTCTTGCGATCATAGGAAAAGTGTTCAAGACACACATTTGCAACGTCTGTTGGACCACTGCAACCAAGAGTGCCGCCATCTTCCCAGAAGTCAAACCAAGCTGTGTAACCAGATGAGCACGCAGCTGGTACTATCGCTAAATGACTCTCCTATACCCTGACCAAAAAATTACTTCTCTAACTTGGAGGTGGGAGGGCTTGGGGCAGTGGTAATCCACATGACTGACAGCATAGTGTCCTGTTTGGCAGCAGGTTATTGCTAAAAGCAGAAGGCACAGAAAGTATAACAACATAAGGCAACACCAATAAAGCTTCCATTAGCCTGATAATTACTATTCTTCAAAGTTTTAACCTATTCTCAATGGGATTTGATTTTATTCCATTTGCGTATTCAGCACCTCAGGTAAAATACGTGGAGAGAAGCAGAGTTTATGTTTCAGGCTTAGTACTTGTATCAGAACCGGACAATAATAGAGATGGAGAAGATCTTCCATTGCAGAGGAGGGGAGCGTGAAACAATATCAGGAAGAACAAAAGAAAACATCAGTAAAGGGATAAATTGTGAGAGGGATTAAAGGCAAAAGGAAAAATGAGACTTTTTAATAATTTCTCTTGAAATAATATCCCTGTATGGAGTAACATAAATATTCCTGTCATGAAACTATGTTAGTAACTTCAGTCACAAAAACCATAAGGCTGACTGGAGCAGAAGAAAGGAATAGCACAAAGGCTGACTTCCCTTCCAAGGCATGTGTAATGATATAATGCTGCAATTGAACAAAGACAGCTTTGGATTGGATGCAACCACCGCTCTGCCATACCTGAAGTGGAAGTGTTCCCATCTCACAGACTGTCATCACTTAGCCTGACGAGCAAAATCTGTCATCAAAACATATTTATAGAATACTTTCATGCATTTTTCTCTGAAACAAATTGTCCGTGCTGCGTAAAAAAGTTGTTAGGTAAACTGCTTTGAAGGAAAGAGTGATGTTTATGAGTAGTGATGTACATAGAGATATGGTCACATGCACCATTTATCTTCCCCTCGGTCAGACAAGTATTAGCCTTGGCTTAGATGTAAGCATGCAATTATAAGTTTCCTATTGATAGATCTGTAATATTAACAATTCACTGCATTATCAGATGAGAACAGATTTATTCATTGTTTAGCTTCAAGCAGGGCAATCTCCAATTTTTGATGACAACAAATCTTCAAACTTCCCCGACAGAGAGAGTGGTGCTTTTATATATAAATGCAGAGCAATTTTGGAACGTTTGTCAGCTCTTGCAGTGGTAGATATTAGTCCTCAGTTTTCCTGCCTTCATGTAAAAGCCAAAAGGAATGAAATCTCAGAATTATCCACTTGACACTCATCAACCAAGGCTCTGTCAGTGCCAAAGTAGTGTCTTTGTGAAAAGTTGTAACATGTTTCCTACCGAAGCAAAAAAGGAAGTCCAATTTTACAAACTCAAAACCAAATTCCAGTCCAATGAGACATGGAAAATAATTTGCTTTCTTTGAGATTATGTCACTCATGAAATTGGCACACTGAGGGATCAGAAGTGGTTTGGTGTCTGTTTCTATTTCTGGAGCAAGTAACTTGAACTGAATCTGAGATTTGTAATAAGCTGGCATGCACTAACATTCTGAAACCTGCACTGAAATGAAATCTAATACCAAGAACAGTTACAATAAGAATGTTTAATATCATATGATTAAATTATGTGAACCTGGCAACATCTTTTCAAATGGTAGTGGAGGGGTGGAAATAGGAACCCATGCTACAGGAGAAATAAATTATTGTACTTTCAATCATTAGTGATGAGTAGAAGCATAGAGAGGAACTGCATCAAAACTGGCCCTTCAGCCCATCAAGACTATGCCTAATCCTATCACAACCCATTTTATTCTCTTGACATTTCTCGCTCCAGGTTCTACCATTCATGTAGGCACTAGGAACAAATTACAGTGGCCAGTTAACCTACCAGCTCTGTATCTTTGAATGTGGGAGAGATCCAGAGCACCTGAAAGAAACCTATATGTCATCACAGGGGCAACCTACAAACTCCACACAGACAGCATCAGAGTTTGGTGCTGATCCCCAGTTACTAGAACTATGAGGTAACAGCTCTACTAGCTGTGCCAAGCTGCTGTCCAGAAATTATTTTAGGAAGAGACATTTATAGGCTCATAGAGCAGCACAGGACAGAAACAGGCCCTTTGGCCCATCAAAACCAGGCTGATTTGTTTCTCTCCCCAATTCCATTTACCTGCACCTGCACCATAGCCCTTTCATCCAAGTACTGATTCAATCGTCTCTTAATTGTTACAATTGAACCGGCATCCACCACTTCCGCTGGCAGCTCATTCCACGCCCTCCGGAGGTGTGAAGAAAGCAAAGGCAAGATCTGTGAGAGGGTAGAGACCTAGGCAAATGACCTCGGTGCAGGTTAAGAATGGGGAAGTTTCATATGTGAGTGATTCCTCTGCAGGAGACGTAAATAGGAGATGAATGAAGAGAGAAAATGGGAGAGAAATAAAGCAGTCGTGGAGCCATGGGATTCAGATTGGAAAACATTGATGGAATGGAGGAGATTGAAATACAAACAAAGAATGCTAAGCATGTCAATATGCCGAATGAGAAGAGATGTTGATGTTTAAGCTTACTGTATAATGTGCCCTAATGAAACAGTGCAAGAAACTCGTGGAGAATGAATGACAGGCAACGCAGAATTCAGCAACTTCGGGTAACCAGTTCTTCTAGTTTATTCAAAAACTGGTTAGTTCTGATGAAGGATTATTGAACTAAAACACGAACTATGTAATCTGCCTTCAAAAATGTTGCTTAACCCACAAAATATTCCCAGCATTTCTATTTTAATTGCAGAATTAAAAGTTGGTTCTATACATCCACAAATGGTATTGTATGTATTTTAACACAATTAGCAGAATTGATTAACAAAATTAAATCACAAATTTGGTTAAAGTCCTCTACATAGAATTGAAATACCTCTCACCATTTAAGGCTCACCCAGAATACCATTATAAATCCACACCATCACCATGAAAAGGATCTATCCTTATCTGCAAGACCTCTCTCTATAACAGGACATATCGTGTGCTTGTCATACCAAAATCAATTGCTTTTTATGCCCATATAAAAACAATAAGAGAGCTCTAGAGTTGTGTCTGTATGCTGAGCCTGGAATAGCAATATTTTCCAGCACCTGAGGAATTCTTTCCGGTCCTTCAGATCAATAAGTGCTTGTTTTTTTTCCCTAGACGATTTAGTATTCAATACAGCTGTCATCTGTTTTAAAACATAGGTGCTTTATATACGTTTGTTATTGGATGTTAACTAAGATTTATATGCTGGACGTTGGCCATTGAGGACAAGGTACTTTGCTTCTTTCCTTTGTTCATTTATTGACAGGAATTGGTGCTGTGCTGATCCATCACTGAGTGTCACTACTTGGTGCTCCTGACTGTGAGCATTTAAAATGAAATATAGGAACACACCAATACACTATATGATGACTGTCAGTGGTTTTGAGTAAACCATGTTACTTATAATTAATCAATTAAGTCATTTCATTCAAGCTGAACATGAGCTCGTAAAAATTCTGGGTATTAAAACTGATTGCATCAATACTGATTTGAAGAATAAAACCTGGCAGGCTATAGAAGTAAGATATTAATTATAATTAAAATAAATTTTTAAAAATTGAATCAGAAAGGATACATGGAAGAGGAATCTCTTTTCCTTCCTGCTTTTAGCAAATCAGTTTATCCCAGTTTAAGTGAATTTGAATCAAATTTATAATAAATCATTTGAGTTAAAAGATGCTTCTGATTGCATCCTTTTTATATGATCCGCTGTTTCATTCATTTTTGCCATCTCTCTATTTAAAATTCAGTTCGTAGTGTCAGGTGAAGTTCCTCCGCTTAAGTCAGATTTTCAATGGCACACCACTTGCCTCTCCACTAAGTTTTTTTTCTGATCAGTCTATGTTCTTCTACACAGTTCTCTTAGAATGTTCTTCATAAGATTGGGTTTGATTTATTTCTATCTGCACTCAGTGGCCAATTTATTAAGTACACCTGTACACCTGCTTGTTAATGCAAATATTATATCAGCCAATTATGTGGCATCAACTCAATGCATAAAAGCATGCAGACGTGGTCAAGAAGCTTACTTGCTGTATAGACTGAACATCAGAATGGGGAAGAAATGTGATCTAAGTTACTTTGATCATGAAATAATTGTTGATGCTAGACAGGGTGGTCTGAGTATTTCAGAATTGCTGATCTCCTGGGATTTTCACGCACAACAGCCTCGAGAGTTTATAGAGAATGGTGTGAAAAACAAAAAAAAATCCAGTTACTAACAGTTCTGTGGGAAAAAAAAATGCCTTTTTAATGAGAGAGGTCAGAGGAGAATGGCCAGACTGATTCAAGCTGACAGTAACTCAAGTAACCACATGTTACCACAGTGGTGTGCAGAAGAGCATCTCTTAATGCACAACACGTTGAATTTTGAAGTGGATGGGCCACAGGAGCAGAAGGCTTCAAATATACCCTTAGCGCCACTTTAATATAGGTACAGGAGGGACTTAATAAAGTGGCCACTGAATGTATATAGCCATTGGTGTCAATAATAAACAAAATATAAATTGCGAATTTTGTGTGTAAACACAGCTTACCAGATGACAAATTTTTTAAAGAGCTGCACTGCATAGCTCCTTGGTAAATTAGACAGCTGTGGAGTAGAATGCTAATGCTAATAAATTGTTAACAATGGTGAGGAACGTGCCGAAGGGATATGCAAATGACGGCAATGTGCAATTTAAAAATTGTAGCTAGGTGCACAAACTTAGAATAAGAAAAAGTTTCCTTAACTTTTTATGCCAAAATACTCTTTGAACTTTCAACAGTATGTTTGCCTGTTCATTCTCAGTACTGCAGCAAATACATAGATGCAAAATGGTTTGACAGGAATATACCCAATTTACCCTTCTGCCATCTTCTCAATAACTTATCATGTACATATCTCTGAAATATTTTGCTAAGATTTATAGACAAATTGACTACATTATGTCATGCCCCACTGAATTTATTTTCAACACAAAGTACTCTGCAGATGCTGTGGTCAAAGCAACATGTATAAACAAGCTGGAGGAACTCAGCAGGTCGGGCAGCATCCGTGGAAACGAACAGTCGACGTTTCGGGCCCAGACCCTTCATCAGGACTGAAGAGGGAGGGGGCGGGGGCCCTATAAAGAAGGTGGGGGGAGGGTGGGAAGGAGAAGGCTGGTGGGGGCCAGGTCAAAAACCAATCAGAGGAAAGATCAGGGGTGGGGGAGGGGAAGCAGGGAGGGAATAGGCAGGAAAGGTGAAGAAGGAACATAAGGTGAAAGCATTGTGTAGTAGAAGAAGGCAGTATCAGGTACCAGAAGAGGTAATAAGTAACTGGAGGAGGAGGAGGCGGAGTGAAACTGGGATGGGGGAAGGGAGAGGGAGGGAATTACCGGAAGTTGGAGAATTCAATGTTCATGCCAAGGAGATGGAGACTTCCCCCATCCCAGTTTCACTCTGCCTCCTCCTCCAGCTGCTTAGCACCTCTCTCACAATTCTGCCTTCTTCTACTACACAATGCTTTCACCTTACGTTCCTTCTTCACCTTTCCTGCCTATCCCCTCCCTGCTTCCCCTCCCCCACCCTCTGATCTTTCCTCTGATTGGTTTTTGACCTGACACCCACCAGCCTTCTCCATCCCACCCTCCCCCCACCTTCTTTATAGGGCCCCCGCCCCCTCCCTCTTCAGTCCTGATGAAGGGTCTGGGCCCGAAACGTCGACTGTTCGTTTCCACGGATGCTGCCCGACCTGCTGAATTCCTCCAGCTTGTTTATACATGTTGAATTTATTTTCATCTCTTATCTTGTATATAATTCTTTTTCACACCTTTTCCCAATATTAATAGCTGTGATGAAAAACTATTGTTCCCAATAGTCTTCCCTGGAGAGCTCTACTTGTACATTGTACCTGAGTGCTCCCTAACTCCCACCTCCTGCCTTCTAACCAATTATTAAAATATGGAAGAAATTCAACTCGGTTGCATTGTATTCTCCTGAAATTGTCTAAGACAGTCCAATGCAATGGAAAATTTCATTCCAAGATATACTAGCTAATTTTCTGTAGTTTCTGAGTTATTCAAATATATATACAGTAAATAAAACATATGAAATCAGGCTCTGCTCTGAAAACTGGCCCTTTTCCAAGACTGAATTAATCAGCATGGCAAATTGAAGAGTATCATTTAAGGCTTGTAACTGATAATTGGCAAACTTTTGCCAGTACACCTGTTTGCATGCCTTAAATAATACTCTTCAAATTCAACCTTCTACTAAAAAGCTTTCCAATGTTAAATTTACTCAATTTACCAAGAAACTAATTATATTACAGCAATAAAACTAGTAGGTTTTTTGGTCTAATTTTTTAAACCTTTTTTAATTATCTAAATTTGGGCCACTCATGAATGAAATTAACATTGTAATTAATCTAATTCTCGCTGCATCTATAAAATTGCATGACATACTTTCTCTTGAAGGCTCCAAGGAACATTTTGCAGGCAAAAAAAATCTTAAACTGCCCAACTCTGCTGGTTTGCAGAGGTTTTCATGCTTATAACCATGAAATTTGATTTGGATAGAAACGAGCTGTAACTTACAAAACTGGGACTATTAGCTGATGTTGCCCGATTGTAAACTCTCAGCTAGGATCTAAATGTTGCTGTTCTCCTCAAAATGTTCAAGTAAGTCAGTCAGTTGTGACCCAACCTTCATTTGACTTCCTCTGCCTCATACTAGTTTAACTTTTCAGTTGTGATGTTCCTGTTTCAGCACATAGTTTAACTTTCCAAGAGCAGCATTTTTTTTACTGATGCGCAGAATGTTGCTGAAGAAGCAGACTAGTGACTCGAGGAAAATGTGGCTACCAAGCTCATAGTGTGATAGTAATACTTTAAACATCTTGTGTGATGGTAGAGAGAAAAGGATCACCATCTCTGGAATTCAAATGTTTTATTTAGAGATAAATTAAAAGTGAAATGATGAAAGTTAAGTACAGATGGCTCCTTAAGTTTGTCTTGACCTGGTACCTCGACTTTCAAGCCAGAATCATCATTTTCCTATAGATGCTGCCTGGCCCGCTGTGTTCCACCAGCATTTTGTGTGTGTTGTTTGAATTTCCAGCATCTGCAGATTTCCTCGTGTTTGATCATCATTTTCCTATAGTTTTTTAAAACAATTTCTTATTTCAAATTGTTTTACTAGAAAATGCCGAGTGTACATCAAATTTGACTTAAAACCAGACAGCATTAAATTGAGGCTTCCAGAATCAGGTTTATTATCACCACCATATGCTTGAAATTTGTTAACTTTGAGGCAGCAGTACAATTGTATATTAAATAGTTAAATTAAGAAAAGTAGTGCAAAAGCAGAAACTAAAAAAAAGAAATCCGGTAGTGTTCATGGGTTCAATACCCATTTAGAAATCAGATGGTAGAGGGGAAGAAGCTGTCCCTGAATCACTGAGTGTGTGCCTTCAGGCTTCTGTACCTCATTCCTGATGGTAACAGTGAGAAAAGGGCATGTCCTGGGTGGTGGGGGGTCCTTGATATGGAAGCCGCCTTTCTGAGGCACCGCTCCTTCAGGATGTCTTAGATACTACGGAGACTAGTGCCCGTGAATTCAAACAGGACGCTTTCACTTTCTTTTGATTTCCCAACTTGTTGAATTACCTTTTTGTAATTAATGCCCCTGCTCCTGTTAATCCTGTGATAAAATAACTGGAAGACAGTGATGCAGAAGTGGAAAGTTTTTTTTATGCTAGCATTCTACTTCTTGAAGATCATGCATTAGATTTAAATTCTCATCCCATATGTGGCTTTAAAGCAACATCTGTGTACATTCATGAGTGACTAAGAACACAAAGAAAATCAATGAAATTTTGACAGAAATAAGACAACATTTTAAACTTAGTTTAGAAGCTACTTACAGGAGATTTTAAATCAAAATTTAAACTTAACTGAAGGCAACATTTTTGAAATAGTAAATTGAGTAGAAAACACTCACTTAACCAGGGGAAGATTTTGTTTGTGAATTTTTAAAGCATAAAGATTCTGTCACAGTATTATTTCCTAACTGTTGAAAGAAACAATCTTAAGTACTGTCTGATTGAATGGAATGGTAGGAGATCAGGGCTTGTTAGTTAGAATGTATAGAAGGGTAGATTCTGTGAAACAATATATTCTATCTGTAGTGTGCTGGGGAAATTTTCTGGTGGGTGGATAATCTGATAAAGGTAGTGCAAATTTGTGTGCTTTTCCCATGCCTTACATTAAAATGCAGACTGTAAATGTTATCGTTCAGCAACACACAATCTGCTGGAAGAGCAGAGCAGGTCAAGCAGCATTTGGGGGAGAAAAGAAACTCTTAACATTTCTGGCCAAAACCCTGAATCAGGACAGAGAGAGGAGAGGTGAGATGACCAGCTTAGAGAGCAGGAACATTTTCATTGTTAATTGAGTTTACTATGGCATGATATCTGGTGGGTCTGGTTTTTATGCTGTACAAGATCCAAGCCCAAGTTCTGCAGAGTGGAACTTTTAATAACTGCGCCCTTAAATCCCCAAGGGTAGCAGGCTTTATAAGGTCAATCACAAAAAGATGACCACATGGAAGACTAGAAATTTTATGCTGACTTGCAGTTGCACAACTAGCAAATATTGATCACTGAAAAATATTTGGACGCTTGCATCACTAAAGTTGCTTACAAGGGGTATTCCATCAGGTCAGCTGAAAACAGTTAAAGCCATTTTGTTTTGATGATGAATAGCCCTCCCTTGACAGATTGTTGTTTTCTACCTAAAGCTGCAATTTGTACCTTCCTTTAGGCCACAACCTATATGATTTTCTTTTAGGATGACAGATTTATTATATCTTTTGGAGGAAAAAATAAAGAATGAAACTCTTGCTTAGAATACAGAATTAAAATATTAAAGCACAAATCCAGTAGTATTCAAAGTTCAGTTGTGCTTTTTACAACCACAATGCATTATATTGAGTGTCAAATAATATAAATAGTGTGTATTTATTTCTTTAATATTTGGATCCAATCACTTCTGACACTTTGAACTTGTAATTCAACTTCTTATTTACAAATCTCATGATTTTCTTACACTTTGCTTTTGACATTGAGCCAGCCTGAGCTACGTGATGAGCTGCCACGTTATTCAGGCCAGTAAACACCTTACTAGTGACACTAAACCACTTATGGAACCTGAAGTAATAACTGTGACCTCTTTGGCTCAGGATATTTGCAGCATAGCTTTTATCTGGCCCTATAACCCCCAGCAGTCAGGTACCCATTCCTTTTGAAAGAAATGACTAACTTTAAAAAAAAACTACAGAGCTGATGTTCTCAAGTTTAATGCAATTCCAGTCCATTTTCAGTGCTTCACACTAACTCCACACACACCATCCATTTCAGCTACAGAGAAATAACACCCTTCCTTCATCTTTCTTGTAAATGCCATGCAGGAAGTATAATTTTTGCAGAGAAGGTTATGCAGTTGATAGTAGATCAGAAGATAGTTGTCACTTGTGTTCAATTACCCAGGTAGATGAAGACTCCACAACTAAGTGAGAAAGGAAACTCTGAAGAAGCCACAATGGTCAGTTAAACAATTAGGCAGACATTGGCAGATGGACAATAGTATAAGAAAGAGAAGAATTATCCATTTTGGTTGGAAAGATAGAAAAGAAGAAGAACAATAAAAGAATTTAGAATAAGTTCATTGCTTTTAATTTATAAATCATGAAGAGCTAATAGGTTTCAATAGATACATTTAATGGCAGAGAAATGTATACAATATACATACAGAGATTCTTCTTCTTTGCGAACATCCACAAAAACAGAGGAGTGCCCCAAAGAATGAATGACAGTTAAATGTTAGAACCCCAAAGCACCCACCACCCACTCCCGGCTCCCCCCTCCCACGCACAAGCAGCAGCAAGGGAACAAACCCCCACCCCACCAGCAAAAGAGCATCAGCACCCCCCACCGAGCACTCAAGCATACAGCAAAGCATCAGTAAAGACACAGGCTTGCAGTACCTCAAAGACTACTCACTCACCCAGTAATTTGACATACCACGGGCTCTCTCTCTCTCTCCCTCATTAGGGAAAAAGAGGTGTCTCCGTTTCACAGTGAGGAGGGAGACATAACAAACAGCTCACTAACTTATGACATTAAAAGTCTATTGAGTCACTTTTTCCAAGCTCTGCATTTTGCATTACTTTGCAAAATATGTATTTTGACAAACAATGAACAAGGCAAATTATGTATTGGTCTTTACTGCAAGACAGTTGGGATACAAAACAAAGAAAAAATTATGTGGAGAGTTTTGTCCTCTGGATATGTTATGGTTGATTCTTGGGATAAGACCACTGTTCTGTCAGTTCAAGTTTGCTAACATTTTGAAGAATAAGAGATTTTGGAGGTTGTTTCATCTAACATGAGGCTACAGCTAGGTAGTATTGTTTCACTTAAATGATTGACTAATTAGGACTGAAACTAGGATTTCTTCAGAAAGTAAGTTATGAACCTTCGGATTTCTCTATCCTAGAGAACTGTAAGTTGTTGAACAAGTTTAAGACATGGGCTCTAAAGAGATGAATAATATGGGCATAGATTGAGAAAGTGTTGATACAAAAGCTTCAGCTATTGTTTCATTAACACAAAGGTCAGTCTTTAAAAGTTCCCTGACCTACACCCACACATTTCTTCTGGTATTTTGTTCCTAGGCAGAGATTCAAAGTCCTAATTTAGCTTTTTCTTGCATTATAGCTGCATTTTGCCCAAAGACTTCCTTTCACCATGAATCCCGATATGAATTGCCGGAGGAGACTGAGCACTAATCTATCGACGGAGGTGCAGCTGGCACACTTGACCTTCTGAAAAGATGTCATCACATCAGTTCAATTTTGCATACTCAGTTCTTCTCGTCAGTACCCAGTTAGCTTATCTTTCAGCTATCCTATACCGTGAATGGCTGAAAGTTAAGACATTTTGTACCATACTTTCTAGCACTCCCATTAATTAATCTTTCTGACTTTAACCTAACAATTGAGTTTCTAATGTTAACAGCTATTAAGATTAGAGCTGTTGGTGCTTTCAATGAAAGGCACTTAGCACAAACTACACTATTGAGCTTTTATTGGAATGATTGCATATTTCTCATTATCCAGCTGCAGCTGGGGTGCAGAATTAGTCTAACAACTCGCCAGTAGTCTGCAGTTGAGTTCCATTGATTATGGAACATCAAAGCAGTTTCTCAAAATGGAAGTGTGATATATTGGAATACCAATAAGTGAGATCATTAGAAGCCATTCATAATTGAGGAACCTGGAAAATGACATGCTGTTAAAATTCTAGATAAGGGTGATTTGGAAAAAAAATAAAGTTTTGTAAAATGATTTAAAATAAATACCATGACAAAAAAATGTCCAATTATTCTGAATTCATAAGTTTCTCAAGAAGTCATGAATTGCATTTGATTCTTGAGAGGAAAGTCATTTAAAAACATAATCAGATACTTTTTTTTAAGATCTTTGTGTGAAACAATATAAATGATGACAATATATTTTTTAAAACCTGCTGCTTTTGGAAGGCCTTCCTTGTGGTCTCTTTTCCAATGAACCCTGTCAGAAAAAGTGCCCAGTCTTTGTAGGACATACTCATGTCTTGACAAGAGTAGGTCAAGGTCAGCACTGACCATCATGAAGATTAATAATGCAACAAGATGAGAAATACTAATTTTAGCAGAACATGAAGGGTTTAATTTCTGGTGTGCTGTCAGCCTATTCATGCTTGTTAAATTCATCTTTTTCTGTTTGCTTCAGAAGAGAAATAAATTTCCCAAGCAACTGCTAAGTATCTGCAAATACAAGTATTTCTCAAGTAATCTTGGTGGAGCAATCAACCAACACAATAGTAATGGTGGCTGAGTATCTTCAAGAAGACTTTGGTTTAACTCTTGTCTTGTGTCACTGGCAATTGACATTTTTTCCCCTGAGCAATTGACTCCAGCACATTGCTGCTTATCAAATAAATGCTGCACAAGAGATGGTCAGTGCTGGCAGTGTTGTGATTTCCCAAATGAAGGTCTGTAACAGATAATGGGTGTAAAGAGGAAATAGAAATTACAGGGAATTACTATGTGTGTGTGCAGATAAATAGTTCTGGAAAGCCCTCGAACGACTCTTTTAGTCTTAATAATATCATGGTATTTATGCTAATTACTGTTTGTTTTGTGAGCTAATACACGGCTTGCAAAATGTTAAATACAATTTCTTTCAGCGGTTGTCATAATAACTGCCAATCATGAAAACAGCAAAAGTATTGTGTATAGATTCTTATAGCATGATTGGTAGCCTTTTGGCTCATGGTGACTGTGACAAACTTTTAAAAAATTAATGTAATTACATAAATGTATTTATGTGACCTTTGAACCTACACCTTTCTTTGTTCAACTTATCAAAATGACTCTATTGTTCTCCCTCTCATATATGCCTAACCGGCTTATCCTTAATTGTATCCCAATTAATAATTACAGCCATGCTAGGAGCGTCACATTGATCACACAACTGTGAGCAAAGTTTCCTCTGAATTTCCAAATAGATATCTTGGTGACAAAATTACAGTGGTGGTACCTAGTTTCACTCCAACCTCCAAGGGGAATGATTCATTCTGTGAAAACCTTAACAATTCTATTCAATCACTCACAGAGTCATAAAAAAAGTACAGCACAGAAACAGGCCCTGCAGACATCTGATTCCACACCAAACTTCAAGCACCCTATTTTATACTAACTCAATATATTCATCCCACATTCCATCAACTCCATCCCCTGTCCTACCACTCGTCTACAAAAATTGGCCAGCTTCCAATGACCGATCAGCCAATTAGTCTTCTAACCTGTAAACCAAAACTTTTCACCCATTTATGGGATCCATGACACCTCAATATTTGTATCATCCTTGTAACACATACTCTTGGGCACCCATTCCTATTCTGTTGCCTTTACATTTGTTGACAGAAGCATACTTTTCACAATTAAACTACTCAGATTGATGATAATCGGAATCAGGGTTACTATCACTGGCATACACTGTGCAATCTGTTGTTTTGTGGCAGCAGTACAGTGCAAAGCATGAAAATCACTATAAGTTACAAAACAAATAAATAGTACAAAAGATGAACGATGAAATTCATGGGCCTTTCAGACATCTGATGGGAAGGGGAGGAATCTGTTCTTAAATTGTTGAGCATGGGTCTGTTGGCTCCTATACCTCCTCCCCAATATTAGCAAAGAGAAGAGGGCATGTCCCGGATGTTGAAGCTGAGTATTGATGAATACCACTTGAAGCACCATCTCTGGAAGATGTCCTCAATGGCCACGGTTGCTGACCAGGGTCATTTCCACAGTGCAACCTTCCACAGTACTAGGGCCTTGCACAGTGTGCCTAATGTACATGTGAAGGTCCACTGAATTGTACAGAAACCAACAATGCCCCCCCCCCCACTCCCACTGCCCAGGATCCTCCAGCTGCCAGACTTTTCAAATGCATCCGAATGATCAGGATTATAAAAAAAACCTACCCAAGTGAAATCAGCAATTTAAAAAAATGTATTTCTTAAAATGGATTACGAAGTTAAATGTTCAGAACACCTAAAATAATTCAAAATGATTATAGAATTTCTGAAAACACAATTATTGAATGTTTGTTTTTCTTTCTTGCAGTTGTCAAACCTTCATTGAAGTGAATAAGCTCATAGATCCTACATCAGACTTAAATAGAATCTGTCAACAAGATTACGATTTCTGCATGTGAATAAGTGTGTGCCAGATTTATTTGCTTTTATGGGGTTGATCACCAGAAAGTCTGTACATCCTCTCTGTGGAATGGATGGATTTTCTCCAGGTCCTCCTGTTTTACTCCCACGATCCAAAGACATAACAGATAGGTAACAGGTCATTGTAAATTGCCCCATGATTATGTTGTGGTTAATCAGCTTTGTCAGGGGTTTCTGGGGGTGACATGCTTGAAGGGCTGGAAGGGCCTACTGCACACTAAATAAATAAATAAACAAACTAAATAACTCATCATGAAATATGTAGAGATACAACATTCACTCAATGACAACTTTAATAGGTACATCTATATATCTGCTTATTAATGCAAATTTCTAATCAGCCAATCATGTGGCAGCAACTCAATGCATAAAAGGATGCGGACATGGACAAAAGGTTCAGTTGTTGTTCAGATCAAATATCAGAATAAAGGAAGCAATGTAATCTAAGTGACTTTGACCATGGAATGATCGCTGGTGCCAGATGAGGTGGTTTGAGTATATTAGAAACTGCTGATCTCCTGAAACTTTCACACACAATAGTCTCTAGAGTTTACAGAGTGCAAAAAAAAACAAAAAACATCCAGTTCTGTGGGCAAAAATGCCTTGTTAATGAGAAATGTCAGAGTAGAATTACCAGACTGGTTCATGCTGACAGGAAGGCGACAGTAACTTAAATAACCAATCTTTACAGCAGTGGTGTGCAGAAGAGCATCTCTGAATGCACAACTGTTGAAACTTGAAGTAGATGGGCCACAGGAAGAGGAGACCAGGAATATACAATCAGTGGCCAATCAGTGGTACAGGAGGTATCTAATAATGTGGCCACTGGCTGTATATAAGATAGAACATACAACACAAAACACAGAACAGTACAGCACAGGGTCAGCCCTTCAGCCCTCAATGTTGTGCCAAATCTATTAAATTATTAATCAGAGTCCATATGCTTCTATTCTCTGCACATTCATGTCCCTATGTAAGAGCCTCTTAAATGCCTCAGTGATACTTACATCCACAACCAGCACTGGCAGTGCCACCTGGGCACCAGCACACTCATTTAAAAACTTGCCCTTTGTATCTCCTTTAACTTACCTCCTCTCACCTTAATTGCATGCCCTCTGGTATTAGACATTTCAAACCTGGGAGGAAGATGCCAGCTGACTGGTTCTATACCACTCACAATCTTAGAAATCTCTAACAGGTTTCCCCTCCACCTCCGCCTCTCCAATGAAATCAAGCCAAGTCTGTCCAGTTTATTGCACATGCCCTTTAAACTAGGTGGCATTCATTAGTCTCAAATTTAGGTGACATTCATTACTTAAAAATAGGAAAGGTGCAATCACTACAGGTCTCCAGTAACCACCAGGACATTGAAGAACAGATATGCAGGCAGTTTAGTGAAAGATGTCAAAACAGCAGACATTGTTATACTGGGAACTCCTTAGTGCAAGAGGTTTAGATAGGGCAGAATGCACCCATATGGGTACCTTAAATCAATATATAGGCAGTCCAACAAGAGGAGGACTACTGGATCTGGTGTTGAGTAATGAACCTAGCCAGGAAGGACTGAATTTTCAGTGGGAGAATAGTTACAAAACAGTAATCACAACTCCTTAAGTTTTAAGGTAGCTATAGACAAGGATAAGTATGAACTTTGCCGTAGAGTGCTAAATTCAAAGAGATTCAGAAGTACATTTATTATCAAAGTATGTATAAATTACACAGTCTTGCGATTTGCCTTCTTTTATAGGTGGCCACAAAACAAAAAATCTGAAAGAACCCAATTAAAAAAAGAAAGGCCAACACTCAATACACTGAGAAAAGAGAAAAAAGCACAAATCATGCAAACGATAGAAGCAAACAACAGTATTCCGAACCAAATTGAGTCAGTAGATCCACATTCCTGGAGCAGCCAGAGTAGGCCCAAAGCCTCGGTCTCAGTTCATCATATAATGGGGCAAGCCTCCGCGAAGCTCGCAGACACAAAGCATGTAGCAACCAGAGCAGTTTCATACCACAGGGAGAGGAATGAACATCATAGGACAGCAAGCAAAATTGGCCTGACCCTCGCATCAAGTCCCAACACCCTATTTTTCGAGTCTACCTGGGTCAGCGCTTCAATTGTCCAAACACAGGGTCATAGTCCTGCACTAGACCTGGGCCCCATCGCAGCGATATGCTCTGGGCCTAGTCCTCACGACCTTACCACCTGGCCTTAAGCCTTTCTCAACATCCTAAATCAGCTCGGCACTTAAAGCAATCTAACCTTGCACCCGTTTTAGATGGACGGGCATCAAAACTCCTCCACCACAACTTCTCTCCAAATTGCTCACTCCAACACCCAACACCATCTCTGTCTGTAACACCGTCTTGAACACGTTATGCTCCAACTGTGCACTGCACCAGCATGGTTCATCCCTCAAGTCAGCTTCACCTTCGCTGGCCTCTTCATTGTTAGTCTACCACAATTTACCTCAGTAAAGGTGTTATTAGTTATGATTTAGTCATATTTCTTGCCCTGTACAAGATATATTGTGAAAGTATTAGGAAGGAGCTGGGGAGAATTATTGGGAATAGCTCATTTTGCACGTCCACATCTGACATATTGATGGTGTTTAAAGACCAAATGCACAGAGTACAGGAGAGATATGTCCAGCAAGGACAAGGATGGCAAGGGAAGGGAGAGATGGATAATTTCATCAAGAAAGAAAAGAAAGTATATTTAAGGCTTACAAAGCTAAAATCTACCAGAGATTCTCAGGTTTATAAAGAAGCCAGAAAAGAACTTGAGAAAGGAATTAGAGCCAAGAGGGGCCATGAAAAATCCTTGACAAGTAGGATTAAAGAGAGTCTTAGGGCATTCTGTACATACATCAAGAACAAGAGCATGACTAGAGACCAGGTAGAACCATTCAGTTACGATGGAAGTACCACCTACTGAGGATGGAGCTCTACTGTATCTGGTGCTCCCATCTACATCGGTGAAACCTGATATAATGTGGAGACCACTTTGGCAAGCACCTTTGGTCTCTCTGCAACAGGCAGGATTCCA
Organism: Hemitrygon akajei; assembly: GCF_048418815.1. NCBI lineage: Eukaryota > Metazoa > Chordata > Chondrichthyes > Myliobatiformes > Dasyatidae > Hemitrygon > Hemitrygon akajei. Next base: position 70,410,154 of record NC_133135.1, on the reverse strand, counting down.
CTCCACTTTCCCATTTCAGCATTTCGGTCCACGGCTGCATCTATTGCCACAATAAGGCCACACTCAGGTTGGAGAAACAGCAGCTCATGTTCCAACGGAGTGGCCTCCAACCTGACAGAATGAACACTGATTTCTCTAACTTCCGGTGCCTTCTCCAACCCCCCCCCCCCCCCCCCCGCCACCTTCTCTCTTTTTCCATTTCTTATTCTGGCTCCCCTCTCATCCCTTCTCTTCTCCCCCTGGTACCTCTCTTCCCACCCTTTCTCCCACGGTCCACTTTCATCTCTTATCAGATCCCTTCTTCAGCCCTTTACCACCTATCACACCCCAGCTTCACACTTTATCCACCCCCTCCCCCACCAACCCACCTTCCCCTTCACCTGTTTTCATTTATATTCTGCCAGCCTGTACTCCTTCCCCTCTACCCACCTTTTTATTCGGCTTCGTCCCCCTTCCTTTCCAAATAATGTCTACTCATGGCATCATTCCGTGTGTATTCCTCATGCCATTGCTTTGTGTGAACAGCACATCCCGTTCGTCTTGAGACATGTCTGCTGCCCACTGCTAGACACTTCGGCTAAACTGCCTGGACAGAGAAGACAGGATAACAGCTCAGGGTAGAGGACGTGATACAATGTGGAAAATCAGCAATTCCAAAATTTCTTCCCAAGGTTGCATCATCCCAGGCAAAACTACTATTTCTTCATCACTATCAAGTTCTTACTTCTCAAAACAATAGAGATACCTTCCCCTCATAGGCTGTAGAAGTTCATAAGTGCAACTCCCTTCCTATATGCTTTTATTCACGGAAAGATTTTTAAAGTTTAAAGCATATTATGCATTGCTCTAACTAATGTAAATGATATGACCATAAGACCATAAAATATAGAAGTAGAATTAGGCCATTTGGCCCATCAAGTCTTCTCTGCCATTACATCATGGCTGATCCAATCTCCTGCCTTCTCCCCATATCCCTTCATGCCCTGACCAATCAAGGATCTATCAACCTCTGCCTGAAATATACAGAAATAGCTGGCCTCCACAGCCGCCTGTGGCAAAGAATTCCACAGATTCACCACTCTCTAGCTAAAAAAATTCCTCCTCATCTCCATTCTAAAAGGACACCCCTCTATTCTGCGGCTCCGTCCTCTGGTCTTAGACTCCCCCACATGACATTCCTGTTTCTTTGCCAAGCCGTTTCAAAATCTACCTGGCCAGACACTGTTCAAATCCACTAACCTCAATCAACTTGACCTCATCCAAAATTCTGCTGAATAAGTTCTAAGTCACGTGAACAAGTCCCACTTATACATCACCATTGGGTTCATTGACCTCACGTTGAAATTCCTCCCTGGTTCGCCCTTCCCTATCAGCACAAGTGCTGAGTGTTCTCTGAACTCAGCGGTGGAGCACTCTGGCATGCACTGAACTTACAGTGTGTGTGTTATGAGTTCACTGAATTTAATATTTTCAGCTGTACCCAACAGTGTTCAGCCTTGGACCGACTGACAATGAGTGGATCGAATTACATATTGCAAAGATTTTGAGCGACTCTGCAACAGACAGGATCAAATTATCCATTTCAGCCAGCTGTGTGTTTAGTTGTGCACACCAGGGTCACAAATCAATATTCTCATCCAGTTCCACTTCTGCTACAAATAGGGCTGAAAGAAATGAGGATGGCATTGATCTTTCAAGATTTGTAAGAATGAGAGTAAATGAACGTCAGGGTCTTCTTCATCCAGTGATTTCTTGCAAAGTCAATTGCCTCTCAGAATTCTTACAAATAGGCTATTTTTATTCAATGTGCCAAAGTGGGATATGAACCCAGAGTCAAGTTGGCTAATATTATGGTATTCAGATATATTGAAAATTGACAGTGCAGAGGATGTCCAATTAGCTTACAGGGTAAGTACCTGTCAGAGATTTGGTAACCAATGGAATTGCAGTTCCCAGCCTTGGTCCACAGACCTCTGAGTTCACATCCAGGTTTCTGTTGGCCTTACTCTTTTTAGGCAGAGAGTTCAAGATACCGATCATCCTCTGAGTGGAAGATTTTCTTGACTTCTCTCTAATCCTATTACAATTTTTTTCAGTCTATGATCCACTGGCTTAGAAACCCTCAGTTAAAATGAATACCTCCTTATAATCTGTATAAGCCTTCATAATTCTGTAAACTTGAAAAGGATTTTCCTTCAAACTCCTTTGCTCCGTAGAAAGAAACATTTAGCTTTTCCTTTCTTTTCCTTTAACTGCAGTTTTCCAGTCCTGCTAACATCTTAATTCAGCCTTGCTGCACCCTCACCAGTGCAACCACATTTGGTGACCAGAATGATAAACATTGGCCTAACGAGTACTTTACACAGCAACGGCATAACCTCCTAATCTTAGGTTCTGTGCTTCAACAACTAATGGAAAATATTCCCTTTGTCTCCATTACCACCTTATTGACTTGGCCTGCAACATTTAATAATCTGTCGACATCTCTGTTCCTCCACAACATTCAATTTCCTAATATCTATTGTGTATTCACTTGACTTCTCCAACAGCATTACCTCATATTCTTTGATTAAATTATGTGTCATCTTTCTGCTCAAATAACCAAATCATCTGTATCTTCTGAAGTCCAAAACTTCCACCATCACTGTCAACCAAGCGACTTCTGAATCAACAGCAAACGTTTTTCAAAGTGGCTTTTATATATTAAGGTCTGAATCCTTAGTGAGCATTTCATGAAGTAAGAAACTCCAGTTTTTACCCCATTGATAATAGTCACAAATACACCCAGCAGCAATTAATATTTGCATCCTGCCATTGAAACAATTTTAAATCTAATTTACAAATATCCCCTAGATCTCATGTGCTTTTACCTTTTTGTCTTCAATGTGTGAGCTTATCAAAGTTTTGGTAAAACTCACGTAGACTACAAGACCACATCAAATGCCACACCTTCATCAACGATCAATGTCACTGCCATAGAAATTGCAAACAACCTTGTCAGGGATTAAATTCAAGAGCAGGGAGGTCATGCTGCAACTATACAGGGTACTGGTGAGGCTGCACCTGGAGTACTATGTGCTGTTCTGGTTGCCATACTTGAGGAAGGATATACTGGCTTTGGAGGCAGTGCAGAGGAGGTTCACCAGATTGATTCCAGGGATGAAGGGGTTAACCTATGAGGAGAAATCGAGTCACCTGGGACTATACCCTCAGGAGTTCAGAAGAATGACAGGGGATCTTATAGAAACATATTAAATTTTGAAAGAGATAGATAAGATAGAAGTAAGAAAGTTATTTCCATTGGTAGATGAGACTAGAACTAGGGGACATTGCCTCATGATTCAGGGGAGAAGATTTAGGATGGAGATAAGGAGAAACTGTTTTTCCCAGAGAGTGGTGAATCTGTGGAATTCTCTGCCCAGGGAAGCAGTTGAGGCTTCTTCACTAAATATATTTAAGAAACAGTTAGATAGGTTTTACATAGTAAGGGAATTAAGCATTATGGGGAAAAGGCAGGTAAATGGAGCTGAGTCTTCAGACAGATCAGCCATAATCTTATTGAATGGTGGGGCAGGCTCGATGGGCCGTATGGCCTACTCCTGCCCCTATTTCTTATGTTGTTATGTTCTTATGACATGACCAGCACTTAAATAAAAGCATCCATGCTATGAAATGGTTTCTTACTTAATTAAGATTTATGGTTCTTTGAAATAGATTACAATAATTTGCCCACCACCAAAGTTAGATCAGAATCAAAATCAGAATCAGGTTTATTATCATCAGCACGTGTCATGAGATTTGTTAACTTAGCAGCAAAGTTCAATGCAATACATAATACAGAAGAAAGAATAATAAATAAATAAATATATAAATATATTGCAGTATATGTATATTGAATAGATTAAAAATCGTGCAAAAAACAGAAATAATATATATTTTAAAAAGTGAGATAGAGTTCAAGGGTTCAATGTCCATTTAGTAATCAGATGGCAGAGGAGAAGAAGCTGTTGCTGAATCACTAAATGTGTGCTTTCAGGCTTCTGTATCTCCTGCCTGATGGTAACAGTGAGAAAAACGCATGCCCTGGGTGCTAAGGGTTCTTAATAGTCATTGTCTTGCCTTCTTTATAGCTGCATCGATATATTGGGACCAGCTTAAGTCCTCAGAGATCTTACACCCAGGAACTTGAAGCTGCTTGCTCACTCCACTTCCGATCCCTCTATGATGATGGGTATGTGTTCCTTCGTCTTATCCTTCTTGAAGTCCACAATCAGCTCTTTCCTCTTACTGACATTGAGTGCCAGGTTGTTGCTGTGCCACTACTCCACTAGTTGGTATAACCTGCTCCTGTACGCCCTCTCGTCTCCATCTGAAATTCTATCGACAATGGCTGTATCGTCAACAAATTTATAAATGGTATTTGAACTATGTCTAGCCACACAGTCATGGATATAGAGAGAGTAGATCAGTGGGCTAAGCACACACCCCTGAGGTGCACCAGTGTTGATCGTCAGCGAGGAGGAGACATTTTCACCAATCCGCACAGACTGTGGATCCACCAATCTCTCCTGTAGTTATTTAATGCATCTTTTCCTTCCTTTCGAATAAACATTAGCAGTGTTTCAATCCCCTGGCACCACTCATGCAGCAAAGGAGGATTAAAAACTACAGTTAGAGCCACAGCATTTTCCTTCCTTGTTTTTTATATACTTTGCAATATACTTCATCTGGGTCTGGTAATTTATTCATTTCTAAAGAAGGTAAACCTCTTAATACTTCTACTTTTACAATGTTTACCTTGTCCAGTCTTTCGCAGTTATCCAACTTAACTGCAATTTTCTGTGCTGAGACAACCACTAAAAATGTTCATCAGGAATTTTACCTACATCCATTTCCACACACAAGTAATCTTCTTCATCCATAATTGCCTTTGCGACTGCATTTTCTGGTCCCATTCCAACATATATTTGCTGTAAGTTCATTTGATTTTTTTCTTTAGTGGTCTACAAATTCCAATTCATTTAGCTCTTCATCTAATTGTTGTCGCTGCCTGTTTTCCTAACATGGTACTTTACACGTGGTACCTGAAGGGTAGGGTACAAAACTACAAAGGCCTCGTATAAACTTATCTGGAGAAGAAAGCCTTATGATAAGGTTATCTTGAACTCTTCAGGTTTTGCTTTTTAATTGGCTGCCTATAATACCTATTGCCTTTGTTTATCAATCAATTGTTGATTTTTCATACTGATAGATCAGAATTTGTATGTTGTGAAGACATACCGAGCATTTTTGTGATGAACTGACTGATGGGTTCCACATGGCTTCTGCTTAGCTTTAGTTCCAAAAGGGCAAAGGCCAACTATAGAAATTGATGCAATGTGTCGATTTCTCTCTCAATGACCCATTTTGCCTCAGGATGATGCCATTTGTGGGGCATTGGAGTGCAGCTTGCATTTCCCCATGCCCCCCTAATCTTTTGTAGCATTGCATGATATAAGGGATAATATGTCCAGCACCAATGAATCCAAACTTTTGTCCAAATATTTGGTCACCAATTTATCTGCCTCATTCATATTCTTTTCTGTAATGTAGATTAACATTTTAGCATTTGTAAATAATGTGATATCATACTGGCCATCTGTAAAATACATCTGAACAATTATTAGAATGTCATAAAACACTCTTAAAGTGGTGTATTTTCAGATAAATGGGAATTCATTTCTGATTCTGATTCTGTTTGTACCAAGCTTATATGCATTAGTTCAGACAACACACACAAAATGCTGGTGGAACACAGCAGGCCAGGCAGCATCTATAGGAAGAAGTACAGTCGACGTTTCAGGCCGAGACCCTTCGTCAGATCCTGCGTTCCACCAGCATTTTGTGTGCGTTGCTTGAATCTCTAGCATCTGCAGATTTCCTCGTGTTCAGTCCTGGTAAGAGCTCTCCAGACCACCATTACTGAATCAGATGTTATACATTTACAAGCCACTCCATGTCTTCAGCACATAACCTCGGTCAGCAGGAGGGGACTGTCCTGCAGGAGATGCTACCTTTCACCTGAAATGACCAACCTGAGATGGACTGGGTTTTCACATTCTACTCAAAAAGAGTGACTCAAACCGAAGTATTTGGTCATGAATTTTTCCTCCAAAATTACAACCAGTTCCTGGAAGCAGCTCAAAGCACATCATGTCCAATGAACAGTTTTCTGAAATTATTTCAGCAGTTAGCTGAAATAAGTAATGCCAAAAGGCGAACCTGGGTCAATTCCAAGACCCACGCTGACACTTTTTGTATTGGTAAAATGATTGAGGGTTGTGCATCTAAGTAAGTATGATATGAACCAGTTGGTCATGTTGGACAACAGAAATAAAGACTTCCATCGAGAGGATGAAAGGCCTACAATGTTTCCATGGTTCTCTGTGGTAGAGAATCCCAAAGAGAAGAAGCTGCTGCTTTTCCACTTGGAATGGGTAATCCTGTATTCTGAAATCATATACACTAGTTCTAAATGACCCCACTGGGAGGACACATAGACTCAGCAAGGACCCTATCAATATCCCTCATATTTTAGTGAGATCGCCCACCATTCTTCTGCACTCCAATGAGTATAAGCTCAATCTGTCTTCCTACTTCAACCTCTTTGTCCCAGGGAACAAACCAATGAATCTTCTCAGGACTGCCTCCACTGCATGTAAATATGGTGGTCAGTTTGTGTTCAACTAAGTGCCACCAGCATTAATGAGATTAAATACTCACTATTGGTCAAAAGGACAGCACACATGTACCCAATGATAGCTTAAGAAACAAGAGCAAGGGTAATTGACCCCTCAACTGCACCCCACCAGACAATAAGGTCATGAATGATCCAATCCTGGGCTTAACACTACTTTCCCATTCCTTCCCTTTAGACCTTGACTCCCTTGTTGCTTAAAGATCTGTCGATTCCCAGCTTAAATATATTCAATTACATTGCCTTCGCTGCTCTGTAGAGTAGAGAATTCCAACACCCCCAACCATGAGTTCTTCTTCATCTCCACCTGAAATGGCTGGCTCTTACTCTAAAATTATGACACCCCTCGTTCAAGTTTCCCCTACTATGGTAAATGTCTTCTCAGCACCTACCCTGCCAATTTCACTCAGGCTCTTTTTTGTCCCTGCAATCACCTTCCTCTGGTGTGGCAGCCCCTCTTCCCTTTCTCTCATGGTCCAATTTCCTCTCCTATCAGATCCGTTCTTCTTCAGCCATTTACCTCTTCCTGCTATCACCTTCTCACTTCATACACCCCTCCTTCACAGCCACCTTCCCCCTCACCTGGTTTCACGTATCACCTACCAGCTTCTACTGCTTCCCCCTTTCTTTCCAGTCCTGATAAAAGGTCTTGTCCTTAAACCTTGAAATTTTATTCCCCTCCATAGAGGCTGCCTGACTTGCTAAGTTACTCCAGCATTTTCTATGTGCTTTGCACAATGAAATTATTTTGTTTTCATAATGTCACCATTCTACTACAAGCGTTTTCATACCTCTTTTGCAAAAGAGTATTGGAACCTTTGGCGGCCAAGGAGAGTGATTTGTCAGCCTAGACCACTGTTTGATTTTAAGCACAGACTCTGGAATAGAAATGGGCATCTCTATCTACATGTAAACACATACATATTCAAAGCCTTTGCTCCTGATGTAGCTCTGATTAAACAGGCGATTTGTATACTATTTGTCAACTCGAAAGCTGCTTGCATTCATGCTTTAATCCTCAGTTTTATGTACCAAGTGAAAATTGTCAAGTAGATTGTGAAATATTATCATTATCTTTATATTCTGTTGATATAAGTGAACATAAATCCAGTGAGATGATACCGGGTTTGTTGAAAACACAAATGAAGATCTTAAGCCATATCTGATAAAGATAGCCACGGTTACCTTCACTAAAGGGAGGGTATACTGTAGCCATCTACTCTTCAAATGCTAGATCACTTCCCTGTTTATCTTCCAGGGTGAGTTTAGCTGCCAATACCTGCTATTTGAGTGGTGGATACCCCCACAACTAAGGAGGAGATACTTCCAGCTAACAAAGTAGTTTTAACAATGTTCATTTATGTTTAGTGATATGTGCTTAAATCCAGACAAAATTCTTCTAAAATAGATTTAAACTCACAGAAGATTTCTATCTTTAAAACAGTTTTCCAAATTACAAACTATTTCTTAACACAAAGGATTTCTAAAACCCAGGTACAATTCCTATTAGCTAAGAAGACATATCAACAAGTTGCAGACAAAGAAATCATCCATTACAGATATCAAAGGCAGAGGAATGTATTCTAGTCACCCCATCTTTTTGTCATTCTTCATGCTCTTCTGTAGCCATTCCTAACAAGTCTGACTACTCTCTAATATTTTTACTCTTTTTTTTGCCACTTGGGTGACTTCAACACATGTGATACATTTTCATATACCTTTTCACACAGGTGGTCTAAAACCTCTGAAGACAGAGTTCCCAGATACCCATAATGCTGTAAAGCTGACTCTGAGCACACAAGCCTTCCAACTATTTATACATGGGCTACTTGAGGTTCTAAGTGATTGTATCAATCTGGTCTGCACGCTTCCTTGAACTAATAACTTAGGCAGCATTGTCTGGTTTGAAACAGGCCAATTAGTATAACCCAATTGTCTTTCACTGCAACCAGCCCCATGCTGTGAACCAGCATCCTGTGCTCTATAAACAGTGCTGTTTGTTTGCAAAGCTATCCTTTTAATTTCGTACTAGTTATTGCTTGCCATTTTCAATAAGAACTGAAGATTGGCTCCCGTTTACAACAAGCAGCTGAACAAAGAAAATTTGTTGGAAGTTCAACTTACACTCAAAAAGAACTCTTTGATCTCTACAAGTGTCAGCTGCTTTGTTAGAAAACTGAATTTGGCAAGAAAGGATCTGTGGCCCTGGACAGTGAATGCCCATCACACAAGGTATGGCACTGCACAACTGTTAATTCTATTAAGGGATGTATTATTACAGCAGAGAAACTTGTGTCTTATTTTCTATCTGCAACTCCAATGTGTATGAAACATCAGATTGTTTTCTTTATCTCCCTTAACCTCTGCTTCCAAAAAATATACACATATATAAGCAGTGGGAAAGATATATAAGTAGGATCACTATTTTTCATAAGAATGTATCAGGCTGAAAAAATTATCCAGATCAACACATTTTTATACAATTGTAAAACAAAGTGCATAAAGCAGTAATATCACTGAAAATAATTTTACATTGATGGTCTCTGGGCTATGTTAATGAACCATTGTTATTGTGTAACAATGCTGGCTTTCCCTTGAGATGTTAAGTATGGTATAAGTCAGGGGTGGGCAAACTTTTTGACTTGTGGGCCACAAAGGGTTCTAAAATTTGACAGGGAGGCCGGACCAGGAGCAGATGGACGGAGTGTTTTGGTAATACACCTCATAAGAGAAAATAAAATATCATGGGATATGTAGAAAACATGTGCTTTAATTTCAATTGAAAATGAACAAATGCATTACAACAAAATATCTGTCTTTGAAGTCCCATGGTATTTAGCTACTTATTGAAATGACTTTTAAAACACTGAAAATTAAATGAATAAAATACAGCTTTTTTTAATAGTAACAGTTATTATTTTAAAGCACTGAAAATTCTGTTATCCTTCAAGATATTATCATCATCACTCTCCTCCTGACTGTCTTTATTTCAAAAACGGTAGGAGATGCAGGTCTACTTGTCCTGCTCCTTCTTATTCAATTGTCCCCTGTGCCAAAACTCAACAACGACCAGCACAAGGACAGAAGAGTGACAGCGCGCCAGTATGCGGAGCGCGTTATTTGATCTGGAGCGCATTTTTTATTTTGAGTACGTACGTGCACCTGCGCACTACTCATGTCCATCACTTAACAGAAATGACATGTAACACGTAAGGCTTATTGAAACAAATATTTTCAAATGCATTTTTTACATAACACAACGAAGAAACTTATTTTTAATTTCAGTGGGAAATGTGTTGTTGGTCTCCCTTTTTAGCCAGCGCATCAAAGTCTGGATTTAGTTTTGTTGTGGCGAAAACGCCAGAATTGCGGGGAAAAAACGTTAACAAGGTTTATTAATATAATTTCATCAAGTTCTGCGGGCCGGATTAAAAAGCTTAACAGGCCGCATATGGCCCCCGGGCCGTAGTTTGCCCATGCCTGGTATAAGTTCTCTCAGTGTTATCTGGTTAAATATTAAGGCTCAATTCCAATCAACAATTGCTGCTCAATTAAGTCTAGGTGAGAATATGGGGTCTTCTGTGGGTATTCAAAATGTAGGTGCACTTTGCCATTTATTTTCATTTTTGGGCACAGATTTACATATGAGGCCTTTCAAACTTGAGCGGCAGCATCTTGTAACCTCTTCCATGTTAATCTTACTACCGTGGCATGCCATCTCATAGTTTGTGTGCAAAATGCAGACCAAAGACAGTCAGCCATTTATAAAAGGTCAAAGGTGGCTCCTTTTACATTGTTTGGCTCTAGATGATAAACTTCAGCAGAGTAACTGACCTGCTGAAGAGGGGTTGTTCAAATCTCTTTGATTGCCATTGCTAAGCGACTTTTTTCTCAGCCTGAGCCCTACTCCAAGTGGAGATCATTTAGCTAGTTTTAGTTTATTGACAAGGGACAGGTTTACAATCACAAGAGAGTTAAAAATTTGATGTCTGGGTCCTCCCTCAATTGGATATTGTCACCTGGTGACTATACTGCAGGAATCCTGTTATTGTTAAAGCTGTAAATCATTGCACTGTAAGTGTTAAGGCTTATTAATTACTTATTTCCAATGGTGGCATTTATTATTTCAGCATAAAGTATATTTGTAGTAAAGAATGTTTCTAAGTGCCAGGTCCTGTTGCTGTTTTAGTACTTTTAGTGCAAACATGGCTGACAGGTTAATGGTTAAACATACTATTTGCACTGCCATTAAATCAACTAGAGTGGTACAATAGCAATGGCTGATGAAAGTACAGGCTTATGAAGAAAGGACAGTTAAGTACTGGACCTTGCTTTAATGTGCCCATCAAAAGCACGCGGTACAAATGACCAAGCACATTTGATTTGTTAAAAATATTGAATCTGCATAAGATTCATAAGATTATAAGATACGAATTCCACCCAAACTTATTTCCTTTATGTGGATAACAAAAAGAGCACAACTCACAAATCAAACAAATCTATACGAGGATTATAATTACTATGTCAAGTTGGAACCCCTCTTGTGCAAGCCAAGAAGAGTGAAAAACAGCCCTTAGCACAGTGATCTCGTATTAATTAAACCTAACACAGTGATCGTCAGAGTGCATACTTCAGGTTATATAAACCTGCCCTCCGTGTGAATTCGTTATATTGGATTTATGAAGTTCAGTGTTTTGCATCTGGATTCAAGTGTCAACTCTTTATAGCTAAGAGAAAAGTTATCTCAGAATCATGGCTCAAATGCATCGGAGCTTAAAACAAAAAAAAATTCCTCTGGTTCATATGGTTGTTAATTAAAGGTAATTGCCAGAAGGAATTCATTGTAATGGTCATTTTTCAAACCTCTTTTGCCGACCTTCTTAGTGATACTGAGAACCCCAGCACCTGGTAGTGTAGATAAGGTATTTTACAAAGCACAATCAAAAGAGGGTAAATATGCCGACATTTTATGGTGCTAATAATTAAGCGAATATTGCTGGATCTCCTGGTGGAAAGTGTGGAGAGCCAACAAGACCTGTTATTATGTTGTCATCCTACACATTGTCATCAATCTGAACCAGGAGACAGCCATTGTGACTGAATGAAAGTATGAAGCAGTGGAAGTTTAGGATGCTGCATTTTCCCTGCCATGGATGCACATTGTGAATATCATCTCTGGACTACACCAGAATTATGGTTGTTTCTATGGAGATCAATTTAGCCCAAATATTCCTATGAAGTTATCAGCAAGACCAAATGAAATATCACTTTTACACATCATTCAATATTGCTCTGCACTAACTTCACTAGGGATTTAAATTCAGCACCAGAACTGATCTTGTCAATTTTCCAACTGATAGGTTAAATTAAAGTGTCATTATTTTTCAGCTGGAAGGATTTGTTTCTGCACGGTTACCAAGGTCACACTCAGTGGTGCTGCAGACGTTTGAATAAAGTTTGACTTGGTTTTGACTGTTACAGACACTTTACCATCCACTTTTACAGCTGTGCTGTTTGCAGTATCATCCACTAAGTGGAATCTTAAGCATGGATGAACAAATAACAGCCATTTAACCAACCCTTCTCCGTATCGTCATTATTCCCAAAAACCAACTCAGTTTGTTTAATTTAAGAGAAAAGGTAGAATAATTTTTGCTCTGAAAGATCAATGGAACAAAACTCCAGAATTTTTACTCATCCTTCTCTTCTGCTATTTGCCCTTAGTATTGAAATTCCATGGTCCCTATGGTTAGGCAATGAATAAATTCAAAGAAATGTTCCTCCCTTTTTATTCCTTGTAACTTGCAGTGCCATTCTTAATCAGCTACTTAGCCTCCTCCCTTCGAAAGATTTCAGATAGTGAATCAACAATTTTAGCTGTAAGTTTAAAGTGCATTTCCAGTGCTCGTGGAGTATAAGTAAAAGACAAGCTAAACTCTTGCTCGTTTTATCTCCATATCCTCTAATGCTGCTTCATATTGGTTTAAAAAATATCCTTTCTCTTATAAACCTGATCTCATACTTTGTTTAGCCTTCTTTTCCCCCAATGGAAACAAAATCAGCTCTTAGAACTTTATTTCATGATTTTCTTTTTATTGTATTTAGGGATACAGCATGGTAACAAGTTCTACCAGCCCAACAAGCCCCTGCCACCTATTTACACCCATGTGACCAATTAATCCACAAACCCATATGCATTTGGGATGTGGGAGGAAACCAAAGCATCAGGAGGAAACCCACATGGTCACAAGGACAGCCTACAAACTCCTTACAAAGAACTTGGGTCACTGAGACTGTGGTACTGTTATGGTAAGCACTATGCCACAACTTGATTCCCAAAATCTCCTGCTTCAGTCTATGTAATGTTCTGAAAACTGTGATTCAAATTTGAAATGTCCTTTCAATAACGATTTGTGCAAGATTCAAACAACTCGGTTCAATTTCCGGTTAAGTACTTTGGGCTGGATTCAGAATCAGCATCAGATTCATTATCACTGACTGACGTAACATGAAATTTGTTGATTTGTGAAAATTTTGATACGATATGAATCAAAGATCCCAGTGCCTTGTTAATCTGCTGAACAGATCCAAACTATGTTTTTTTGTCATGAGCAAAGGTCAAAAATATCACGTCAAATCTTTTCCAATTCCATTTTCCCCCTTCAGGTACACACACATTTCAAGTATCCTGTCATCAAATTTCCTTCCTCTAATGCTTAAAATGATTATAGTTGATTTCTATACTTTCTTCTGTAACTACCTTTTCCTGTAACAACTATGCTTAACTGAATTTAGATATATATTTTAGTTTAAATATATCTTAACAAAATATGCCTGGCATGCAACTCTCTTTACCTATTCTCAAATGAGCATTGTGAGATTTGTTTATCGATGACAACTTTGGTTAATTCAGAATGATTCCATCTGATCTGTTGTCTTCAAAAGCCAGAAGTTATCGCCAGCATTTGTTTTAAGATCAGTAAAGAAACAGTAAAACTTTAGTAGTGTCAGTTGTTGCCAGTCAGCCAGGATGTATCACATAAACCTTCTCAGGAGGGTTTTCTGGGACATCAGAGGTGTCTTCCTCCTTCAAAGGATAGGGTTTCCCTTCCTCCAGTATCGGTGCTGCCCTCACCCGCATCTCCTCCCGAACGTCCGCACTCACAACATTCTCCTGCCGCTGTAGACATGATAGAGTTCATCTTGTCCTTATCTACCACCTCAGCAGCCTCTGCACCCAACACAACATTCTCCGCAACTCTTGCCACCTCTTAGGGGAACCTACCACTAAACATATCTTTACAGCCCCACCCCTCGGCTTTCTACAGGGATCACTCCCTCTGTGATTCCCTTGTCCATTCGGACCTCCCCACAGATCTCCCTCCCGCCACTTACCCTACAAGTGGTAGAAGTGCTACACCTGCCCCTACACCTCTGTCCAAACAGTCCTTCCAGGTGAGGCAACACTTCATCTGCGAATCTGCTGGGTTTGTCTATTCTGTCCGGTGCTCCCGATGCGGCCCCCTCTACATTGGTGAGACCCATCTTAAACCGCTTCATTGAGTACCTCCGCTCCATCTGCCAAAGTCGGAACATCCCGGTGGACAAATATTTGAATTCCCATTCCCGTTTCCATTCCGACATTCGGTCCATGGCCAAGATGAGGTCACCCTCAGGGTGGAGAAGCAACACCTTATATTCCTTCTGGATATCTTCCAACCTGATGGCATGAATATCAATATCTACTTTGAAAATGTTTGAAAATGTTTTTCCCTCCCCCTCCCCACTTCTTCTATTCCCCACTCTGGCCTTTTACCTCTTTTCACCTACCTATCACTTCCTCCTTGGTCCCCTCCTACTTCCCTTTCTCCTATGGTCCACTCTCTTCACCTATCAGGTTCCTTTCTCTCCAGCCCTTGACCTTCCCCACCCACCTGCTTTCACCTATCACCTACTAGCTAGCATCCCTCCCCCTCCCCACTTTTTTATTCTCGCATCTTCCCCCTTCCTTTCCAGTCCTGATGAAGGGTCTCGGGCCGAAATGTCGACTGTTTACTCATTTCCACGGATGCTGCCTGACCTGCTGAGTTCCTCCAGCATGTGGTGCGTGTTGCTCCGGATTTTCAGCATCTGCAGATTTTTTCATGTTTATGATTTATCACACACCTCTTTGTATTGTTAAGAAGTACCTGTGATTGAAAGTTTATTCTGTGCACTGCAGCTGGCCATTACAGTGCTGAACACAGTTATTGCTGGCAGATGGAACTTTGTTCACCTGGGAATGACCGACTTTTCAAAAACAATGATCCCTTAATTTGCATTCAGAGGCCTTAGCAGGAGACATGATTAGAGGTGTGAAACTGTTACACATTTAGATAGGAGGGTTACTATTTGCTGTGGTAGTTCAACTGGATGCACCATGTGCTGTTGCACAGTTGGAAAGATAACCAACTACAAAAGTGATGGTGCAGAGCAGTGTCAAACCTTGCCCCTCTCTTATACATCACTCCGGCTGCACCAGACCCACTTTTCAGAATCAGATGAGGAATCAGGTTTATTATCACTAACTAATTTGCTCTTTTGCAGCAGTACAGTCCAAACACATAAAAGTTACTATAAATTACAAATTAAATGAACAGCACAAAAAAAACAATTAGCAAAGGAGTATTAATGGGTTCATGGTTCATTCAGAAATCAGATGACAAAAGGGGAGAAGCTGTTCCTAAATCACTGAGTGTGTTAGTGGCAACTTGTTCCAAAAAGGTGAAATTAAAAACAAGGGGCCATTAATCCAAATATGAGATACACAGGTCAAATTTTGCTGGCGGAGTCCTCCTGCCCAAGCTGACCATCTATTCGCCACACATTCTTAATTGCCTGGTCCAAATGCAGTAAGTCGATCTCATTGCCAGTTTGTTCCCACAGTGCAGCAGCATGGTCTGAGCTTTGCTGCATATGGAAAGCCGGTCTCTGACAGTGCTCTACAGCCGACCAAAATGCTACCTTCAGTCAGACTCTTTGTAAATATTGTGAGGGGCAATTTGGTGCTTTTGAATTACCACAAATGTTCAGAAACATTTAAAAAGCTCTAGTAGATAATATAAAAATAAGAATGTTGTAAAGTTCACTAAATGTTAATAATTAATTTTTTAAATTGAAGGAAACCATTTTTAACATTTATTTTTATCCAATATATTTATGCAACCATGAAGAAGGCATGACAGCGGTTATACTTCATTAGGAATTTGAAGAGATTCGGTAAGTTACTAAAGACTGGAGTAAATTTCTACAAACATACTGTGGAGAGCATTCTGAGTGGTTGCATCACTGCCTGGTATGGAGGCGCCAATGAACAGGATAAAAAGAGACTGCAGAGAGTTATATACTGAGCCAGCTCCATCATGGCCACAAGCCCCCATGCCATCAAGGGTATCTTCAAAGCACAGTGGCTCAAAACAGTGGCATCTGTCGCTGAGGACCCTCACCATCCATAACATGCCCTCTTCTCATTACCACCATTAGGGAAGAGGTACAGGATGCTGAAAACCCATTCTCAATGTTTTAGAAACAAGTTCTTCCCCCGCCCCCCAACCCACCATCAGATTTCTGAACAATCCATTAACACAACTTTGCTCTTCCGCTATTCCACTATCTATTTACTTTATGTTTTATTGTAACATAATATATTTATGTTGTACATAAATGTCAGTGATAATAAACCTGATTCTGATGAAGAAAAGATGATTAAATAAGATGAAGAGAACACTAAATTGGCAATATTATGGGATGCAGAGTGAAGGCCTGGGATAGGATAAGCGGACCTGACATTTGAATGAGTTGAACCCTACAGTCTGAGGTTGAGAAGTCAAGCAGGAGACCACTGGGAGTAGTTGATCTGAGTGGAGATCATGGAATGTCTGTAAGGTTCTAAAGGAAATGAGTTGTGGCGTGGGAGGATAATATTGTAGAGGTGGAACTGGACAGTTTTTGCAATAGGGGTGCTATTCAATAGAGGGTTTGCAGTTCAGCTCATAGGCAAGCAGGACGCTGAAAAATCCAGTGCTCTGTTTCTGCAAGAGATCTTGGCCAGATTGCTTGGCATACCAATGATGCATGCCTAGAACCCAAAGTGAATCAGATACTATCAACAATCCTTCGCAAATTTGGCGTGCAATGACACAGTTTTGTAGGAACTTCATTGGAACCTTGGGCTCCTTCAAATTGCAGCTGTTATCAGATGTACCTTTGACAGGAGATATGTTATCCAGATGGAGCACACTTTGCATACCATTCAGTTTTATGGCAACCATTCCTCCTTTATGGCAGCTCTTCCTGTTCCAGGTCCTTTTTCATGCAAAACCAAGAACAGTCTCCTTTGTGATCAAAAACAAGACCTAAAATTTGAAGTAGTTCAGTTTCTCTGGTGACATCTCTTCCTGTTAAGGGAGATAATAGTGAGTGATGGCAGAATTCATCACAGTGATGTTTAACTACCAGGTTCAGGTATACACTTTACTAAAATTGAGTGCACTAGCTCTACAAGTGAAAGAAACCTTTATTTAATCATTCAAATCTTAAGGTGCTATATTTGGCAAAGATTATATTAAATTACGTGTTTCTGACTTTGTACAAGCATTGGAATACTTACTGTAAATAAAGTAAAGAAATCACTAGAAGGAACAGGACAGGGAACATCTGTAGAATGAAACAGTCATGATTTCTGTTCAGGCGTCTCAGTAGAAATGGTACTCTCTGAAGGAATCTCATGTGGATAGGGTGGTGAAGAAAGCTTTTGGTATGCTGGCATTTATAAATCAGAGCATTGAGTATAGGAGTTGGGATGTAATGTTAAAATTGTACAAGGCATTGGTAAGGCCGAATTTGGAGTATTGTGTACAGTTCTGGTCACCGAATTATAGGAAAGATATTAACAAAATAGAGAGAGTATAGAGAAGATTTACCAGAATGTTACCTAGGTTTCAGCACCTAAGTTACACGGAAAGGCTGAACAAGTTAGGTCTTTATTCTTTGGAGCGTAGAAGGTTGAGGGGGGACTTGATAGAGGTATTTAAAATAATGAGGGGGATAGATCGAGTTGATGTGGATAGGCTTTTTCCATTGAGAGTAGTGGAGATTCAAACAAGAGGACATGATTTGAGAGTTAGGGGGCAAAAGTTTAAGGGTAGCACGAGGGGGAATTTCTTTACTCAGAGAGTGGTAGCTGTGTGGAATGAGCTTCCAGTAGAAGTGGTAGAGGCAGGTTCGGTATTGTCATTTAAAGTAAAATTGGATAGGTATATGGACAGGAAAGGAATGGAGGGTTATGGGCAGAGTGCGGGCCACTGGGACTAGGTGAGTGTAAGTGTTGGCATGGACTAGAAGGGCCGAGATGGCCTGTTTCCATGCTGTAATTGTTATATGGTTATATGGTAAATACAATGGTCATAAAACTAGCTTTCAGTCAAGACAACTTCAAATTTTATCAGGGAGAAGAGCAGATTTTTTTCAAGGTTAGCATTATTCAAAAGGAAAAAACAGTAAAATAATAATGCAAAATACTACTGATGATATCAAAAAAAAAATTTAAAAAACAGAAATATTCAGCAGGTCAGGCAGTATCTGTGGAAAAAGAAACAGAGTTTTAATGTTTCCATGGCCAGAAATGGACAACTTTTAAGCAGAGGCAGATGGAAGATTGTGAAATAGTTAAATCTAACTGTAAAATTGACCAGTGTAGTCCTAAATCTTCAAGTCATATCAGTTTCAGTGAAGTCCTGTTTTATACAATGGACCTGAACATGGATGATTCTCAATGGCAGCTGATCTGAGTGACAGGAAGGCATGTGTCCCAAAGCAGATTTTGTTGCATCATAATTATGGATTCTATTTATTGACTTAATACCATATATATTTCTAGAATTAAGCAATTTTTTCAGTATGACATTAGATTTTCAATCTGTATCAGACCTGAATCCTGAATCATAGTCATCACCCACCTATATTAGCGAGCTTCACTATTTCTAGACTGGTCCACTAGATGGAGCACTGTACAATCCCATCTTGAAAAACAGGTGGGAAGTGTTTGCGAGGGAGTTGGAACTGGAAACTCCAGAAAAGTTCAGGCTTCCGTGGAGATTACATACACACACTGAAGTGACATTAGAGTATTTGTGTGATTGAATTCTATCACTTACAGACAAGTTATGGTAAAGGGAGGAAAGCTAGGGATGTTGCAGACACAAATAAAAAATTATCCCTCAGATAGATTCATCACTGCTGCAACCTTTTAACAACGGCACATAAAATATTTTTGACAAATTTAATAATACCGCAAAGGAAAAAAAGACTTAGATAGGTTACTAAATTGCCTACTTAACATAAAGTCCCAAAGGAGCATCATTCAGAGACACATCTCCATCAGCTGTAGTCTCATTTATTCTTAATGGCTTCACCACTTTGCCAAAAAAATTCATAGGAATAAAAATGGAAATGGGAGAACCAGCAGCTGTAAAGCCCAAGCAATGAAAATGTGGATCTGCAATGATATTGGTTGCAAATAGTTTGAGCACCAAGTTTCATGTTGTGGAAGTAAAACTTATTTTAATTGTAAGGAAAGGCTTACAGAGCATGATTTCTTCTCATTAGATTAAACAGGATTCCATGAACATATTGTTCGAACATTTGTTATGGTGAAATAAGTTGTTAATGTTATGATTATTAATAATTGACAGAGGAAAGACCAGCTGATCCATAAAATTTCCTGTCCACCATAATAACTAGAACATAAACAAAATGTGATTTTAAATTTGATGAAGAATAGCCAATAATGTGAAATCTGAGAATGAAATCTCAAGGTTGAAGATAATATGTCATTTCCTCCTCACAGATTGTTAATAAATGTCCAGCAAAAAATAGTTTCTGTTGTTTTAACATTGAAGGAATAGACCTACATTAAGATCTATTTTGGAATGAGACTTAATGAAAACTGTTTTGTTTAAATGACAAGACAATTTTTATTTACACAATTACTAATAGTTTGCCTCCAACAAAATCAGAATTGAACATTGTTCAACATGCCATGAGGTTCTGCTGAAATATCGGTTTCAAGTGGGGTACTGCATGAGGTCTGGGCTGGAGTTCTTATTGTTTCAGTAGGTACTAAACCAGGGATGAGATTGTAATCTGAAAAGCTGACAAAGAACATTTAGAAGTGGATGAATGTATGACAAATTAAAATGAAACACACATAATTATAAAACATTGTAAGTTACAGGGAGAAAATTCTTAATCTGACTGGAGGGAATCTGAAAGCGATCTGGTAGATTGGGCACTTAGGGGATCAAATCAATACTATATACAGCAACAATTAACAACTCCCAGAGAATAACTGAAACAGACCTCCTGAGACACAAGTTATATCCTTTGTGATAATGCCCACAGTACTATCCCCCCTTATCCTTCTTGATGCCAATGCAATTTACCAGGCCAACGTGCTCCAAAGCCTCTCCTGCTACATTTTGCTATTGAGATGTTCCAATCTGATTCTATTCTTCTCGTAGCAGTAAACAGAGTTTTCTGCAGTAGCTTCTTTCCCACACCCTCCTGTCTAACAACCAGTAGATTCTCCAATTAAATATTACGAAGACCAAAGCCAATGCTTTATACCATAAATTCTATTTCCTCTATATCTTCTATTCTGGGAAACTTTCTGAGGCTAAACACAATATTCAAGAGTGGCTCTTGTATTTGAAACCAAATAGACTTTCCACCCTTCATCAAAACTATCCAGTGTCAGCTTAAATCTGCCTCCACCATGTCTACTGCTTATAATCTTATCCATGCTTTGGACTAGATTACCTCTCGACCAGTTTAATCCAGTGCTTTCCTGACCAATAAATACTTGAGCTGTTGAAAATTTATCCTAGCTCACACTGTTTTCTGTTCTTTCTTTGGCCCTGAGCTCACTAACCCACTAGAGCTCCCCCACCATCACATCACTTTTAAATCTATTTTCCAACTATATTTCTCTAAAGACTTCATCCTCCCTATCTCAGTCATCACATCCAGTCCCAGAGTCATCCCAGATATTACTGTCACCACCAATTCTTGGCTCTTATGCATCACCAATTTTAATTATGTCACCATTATGAACCTTCCAACAGAGATATGCAAAATTCTAGAATCTCCTTTTTAAGCATCTCAAGATCATGCATCACTTTCCTCTTTTAAAGAAGGACCTTTGACCAACCATAAGTCTCCAGTTTTATTTGACAATGCTGCAGTGGGGTCTATAATAAAGGCCACATAAATATGCTAGTTATAGTTTCCCTAGAGTGTTGCCTTGGGTATTCCATTCCACTCTGATCACCGGGTAGAGAAGGGAAATAAAAAAGCTTCCAAGTGGCTTAGGAAAGGATCTTTCAAAGCTGAATTCCTGATGTTATTTTCCATAAATACAAGCAATTGAACATCAAAGAGAATGGTCTGAAACTAATTTCAACAATTCTTTTAACTTGAGGATGTGACAAAGGTGCACCATTTAGTTTAGTCTTAGATAGAACTGGTGCCTAATTCTCTAAGTGATGGCAACACATTAGGGCTGCAACGATTGCAGATAACTCTCAGCTCCTGCGGCTCCAGTGCTAGCATTGGAATGCTTGGAAACTACCAATATCCCAAGTTTTCGCTGCAAATTTTTCTATGCAATATTGTATGCTGTTTATTCTCCTCAACTCACTGTTGTGTTGAAATCAAGACCTATTGCCCAGACCCCTGCTCTGGCTCAGTTTTGGCTAAGGACCCTCCCACCATCTGCAGGTTTAAGAATTTAACAGCCAAGATTAGTGTTAATCAGCTGCTATCTCTCTCTTTGCTTATATTTCATTTTTTAATATATTCTTGTTTTGGTGACACAGTAACATGGCAGAAAGTGTTTCCTCCCCATACCCAAGTTCAGTACTGTCTATATGGAGTTCAATGTTCTTATTGGGACCATTTGCAGCTTGTAAGCACAGATACTATGGATGTTCAGTGGATGAGCATATTCAAGGCACAGACTGATTGCTCAAAACAAGGGGATCTGAGGATTCCATGATTTGATCCGTTGGAATCCGATTGAATGTTAGAGCAGGCTCAGGGCACCATTTAGCCAATTCCCGTATTTCATTTTATTATTTGTTTATTCCTCGCCTGGTAACATTACATTTAAGTTTAAGGAGAGCTCAGATCACAAGGACAGAATAGCTTTGAAAGTATGGGGAGATGAAAATCATTTACAAGACTAAGTTTTGAAAAGAGTGCAAGAAACATTAGTCAATACAACACAGAAGAAAGCCATTCTTGCTGATTACAAGGTTTTGAAAGAATTATCAAATTAATGCACCTGTCCTTTCCCCGATTTCATGCGATGTTTTTCCCATCAGGAATTGTACTTCTGAAAGTTATGATTGAATCTTACTCATTCAAACAATACCTTCCAGATCATAATAGATGTGTACAAGTAAACAAAAGACTTCACCTCTTCTCTCAACTATTTATAAACCTCCTTAAATTTGTGTCCCACTGTATATAGCTTGTCTTCCAACAGAGACTGTTCTGGATTATCTATGAATGCCTATATATGTTTTTGATTAACTCTTAAATTTTCTCTTAACTTTCCAGGCTCTAAAGAGAACAATCATGGTTTCTGTTATCTCTCCACATAAATGAAGTCTAGCATCCTTGATGCCAATCTATTCATCTCCTTTGCACAACCTCGAATCTGTGACATCCAAAACTGGACAGAAACTCAAGCTTTGCCTAAGTTAGGTGGGTAGAAAACAGCAAGGAACAGAGGAAGGGCGAACCTGTTCATGCAAACAAATAGAGAACTCTTCAAGGAAAAGTAATTTGAGGAATATTAGGCATTGATTAAACATAGTTATGCTGGTATCTTACGAAACTAATTCACATCCCTTGTGTCACCCAATTGTAATAATAATACAATTAGACTAGTTGAATGCTCCTCTTGCAGGATGTGAGAAGGCAGGGAGACCTCCAGCGTCCCTGAGGACTTTGCCTGC
This sequence comes from Hemitrygon akajei, assembly GCF_048418815.1. Taxonomy (NCBI): domain Eukaryota; kingdom Metazoa; phylum Chordata; class Chondrichthyes; order Myliobatiformes; family Dasyatidae; genus Hemitrygon; species Hemitrygon akajei. The sequence continues at coordinate 70,387,357 of NC_133135.1, read as the reverse complement.
AAAAGTGCATCCAACTGCAGCTTCTAACACCCTGCACTAAGGAGCTGGAGCTACAACTGGATGAACTGCAGATCATTCAGGAGGCTGAGGGGGTGATAGGCAAGACATACAGAGAGATAGTTACACCCCAGGTGCAGGGCACAGGAAACTGGGTAACAGTCAGAAGGGTTAAAGGAGTTAGGGAGCCAGTGCACAGTACCCCTGTGACCACCCCCCCCCCCCCCCAGCAACAGGTATATCACTTTGGATACTGTTTGGCAGGGGCAGGGGGTGAACTAGAAGAGGAAAGTCACAGCCACCAGGTCTCTGGCACTGATTCTGGCTCTGTGGCTCAGAAGGGAAGGGAGAGAGAAGAGGTGAGCTGTGGTGATAGGGGATTCATGAACTAGGAGAACAGAAAGGAAGTTCTGTGAACGAGAACAAGATTCCCAGATGGTGTGTTGCCTCCTGATTGCTAGGATTCAGAACATTTTGAATTAAGTCTTTGGCATTCTGAAGCAGGAGGGTGAGCATCCAGAGGTCATGGTCCAGATTGGTACCAATGACATACGTAGTTAGGAAGAGGAACGAGGTTCTGCAAAGTGAGTTCAGGGAGTTAGATGCTAAGTTGAAGGACGGGACCTCCTGAGTTGTTATCTCAGGTTTGCTACCCATGACATGTGCTGGAGAGGCCAGAAATAGGAAGATTACACAGTTTAGCACATGGCTAATGAGTTGGTGTATGAAGGGGGGCTTCAGATTTTTGGATCATTGGACTCTCTTCAAGGGAAGGGGGGACCTGTAAAGAAGAGACGATTTGTACCTGAACTGGAGGGGTTCAGGTACAAATATCCTAGTGAGAAGATTTATTAGTACTACACAGGGGAGAGGGGGGAAGGGGCTTGGTTAAATTAGAGTTGTAAGGGGATGGAATGTAGAGTGTAGGAACAGATAGTCGAGTGGTTATGGACGCAGATGTTGTTAAGTCCTTAGACAAAGTCAGGAAGCAAAAGGTTGTGCATGGTGGAACTAATGTTCTGAGTTGCATATATTTCAATGCAAGAAATATTGTAGGAAAGGCCAATGAGCTCAGGGCATGGACTAATACATAGAATTATGAGATCTTAGCTATTAGTGAGACTTGGTTGCAGGAGGACGAGATTGGCAGCTCAGAATTCTGGGGTTCCATTAATTTAGATGTGATAGAGTGGAAAGGACTAAGGGGGAGGTGGTGGCATTGCTCAGGCAACGCTTAGTCAGGACAGACTGCAGAACTCATCTAGTGAGATGTTATGAGAAATAAGAAAAGTATGACCACAGTAATGGTGCTATCTTACAGACAATCCAACAGTCCAAGGGATTAGAAGAACAAATTTGTAGAGAGATCGCAGACTGTTGCAAGAAACATTAGGTTCTGATAGTAGATGATTTTAACTTCCCACGTATTAACTTAAACTCCCAAACTGTAAAGGGGCTAATATGATAGAATTTGACAGTTTTGATGGTATCAGAAAGGATCTGGTAAGTGTGGATTGGAACAGGCTATTTTCTGGGAAAGGTGCACTGGGTAAGTGGGAGGCCTTTAAAAGTGTAATTTTGAGAGGATTAAGTCCTGTAAGTGACTGTCAGAATAAAAGGTAAGGATAACAGGTTTAAGGAACCTTGGTCTTCGAGAGATATTGAGGCCCTGGTTAAGAACAAAAAAAAGGAGGCACATAGTCAGTATAGGCAGCTAGGAACAAATGAAGTACATGTGGAGCAAAGAAATACAAGACAACACGTACGAACAAAATCAAGAGGACTGAAAGGCAGCATGGGGGTTCTCTAGCAGACAAGGTGAAGAAGAATCCTAAGGGCTTCTACAGATATGTTAAGAACAAAAGGATTGCAAGGGACAAAATTGGTCATCTGGAAGATCTGAATGATAATCTATGCACAGAGCCAAAAGAGATGGGGGAGAGCTTAAATGGATTTTTTGCATCTGGATTTACTTGGGAGATGGACACAGAGTCGATAGAAGTAAGGCGAAGCAGTGAGCTCATGGACCCTACACAGATTACAGAGGAGGACGTGTTTGCTGCTATAAGGCAAATTAGGGTGGACAAATCCCCAGGGCCTGATAGGGACCCTGGGGGAAGTAAGTGCAGAAATTTCAGGGGACCGGCAGAGACAGAGATATTTAAATCATCTTTAACGACAGGTGGGGTATCAGAGGATTGAGGAAAGCTATGCAGCTTTAACTAGGAAAGTATAGGCCAGTGAGCCTGACATCAGTAGTGGGAAGGGTATTGGAAAGTATTCTGAGGGAATAGATATCTGAGTACTTGGATAGACAGGGACTGATCAGGGATAGTCAGCATGGCTTTGTGTGTGGTAGATCATGCCTAACCAATTTTACAGAGTTTTTCAAGGAAGTTACCAGGAAAGTTGATGAAGATGAGGCAGTGAATGTTGTCTGTGTGGACTTCAGCAAGGCATTTGACAAGGTTGCATGGGAGATTGGTCAAGAAGGCTCAGTCGCTTGGCATTCAAGATGAGGTAGTAAATTGGATTCGACATTGGCTTTGCCAGAGAAGTCAGAGAGTGGTAGTGGATTGGTGCCGCTCTGACCAGAGGCCTGTTACTAGTGGTGTGCTTCAAGAATCGGTGCTGGCTCCATTGTTGTTTCTCGTCTATATCAATGATCTGGATTATAAAGTGGTTAACTGGATCAGTAAATATGCAGATGACACCAAGTTTGTCGGTGTAGTGGACAGCAAGGAAGGCCATCAAATCTTGCAGTGAGATCTGGACCAGCTGGTGAAATGGGCTGAAAAATGGCAGATGGTATTTAATGCAGACAAGTGCAAGGTGTTGCACATCAATAGGACCGACCAGCGTGGGTCTTACACGGTGAGCGGTAAGAGACTGAGGGGTGCAGTAGAACAAAGGGATTTGGAATACAGGTCCATAATTCCTTGAAAGTGGCATCACAGGTAGATGAGGCCATAAAGAAAGCTTTTGACACACTAGTCTTTGTAGATCAAGTATTGAATACAAGATTTAGGATGTTATGTTGAAGGTGTATAGGATATTGGTGAGGCCTAAGTTGGGGTATTGTGTGCAGTTGTGGTCAGCTTCCTACAGGAAAGATGAAAATAAGACTGAAAGAGTGCAGGGAAAATTTAAAATGATGTTGCTGGGACTGGAGGACCTGAGTTATAAGGAAAGATTGAATAGGTTAGAACTTCATTCCTAGAACATAGAAGATTAAGAGGAGACTTGATAGAGGTATATAAAATTATGATGGGCATAGAGAGTACAGAATAGATGGGCTGAAGGGCCTGTCTGTGCTGTGCTGTAGCTTTCTATGACTCAAAGACTCAAAAGAAAAATACACATTTCAGTCCTGAAGGATGGTAAAATAGCAAAGCCTTGTAGAGATAGGTAAAGTGAAATCCAAAAAAACTAAATATTATTTCAAATTAGACTACAGCTGAAGAAAAAGTGAATGTAGTAAGCAACAAGTATTATGTTAATGTCAGACAATGCCTCTGGGAGTCAGCAGTACTGGGAATAGATTTCTTGTAGGGGAGTAAAGACATTTACCATGAAATCGCTATTTGTAATTGCTTCAACATATTGATGCAATTACAAAGAAGGCATGTCGGCGGCCATCTTTCACTGGGAGTTTAAGGAGATTCAGTAAATCACTGAAGACTCTAGCAAATTTCCACAGATGTTCGGTGGAGACCATTCTAACTGCTTGAAACATCATTTGGTCTGGAGGTGCCAAAGCACAGTTGCCGAAAACTCGGTCGGCCCCATCGTGGGCACTCCACAATCAGGGACGGCTTTAAAACACGATGCTTCAAAAAGGTAGGATGCATCATTAAGGACACCTCACCACCCAGGACATGCTCTCTTCTCAATACTACCATCAGGAAGGAAGTACAGGGTCTGAAGATACATGCTCAATGTTTTAGAAATGACCTCTTCCCCTCTGCCACCAGATTTCAGAATGGTCCATGAACCCATGAACATTGCCTCAGCGTTTCGTTTTTTTTTCACCACTTATTTATATTTCTTATTGTAACTTATAATACATACCTTTACTGCTGTCGCAAAACAACATATTTCACAATATGTCACAGGTAATAAACCTGATTCTGATCCTTTAAGAGCTAGTTAAATATTGCTCTGTAAAGGCCATAAGGCTACATGTAACAATAGGCTGGGAAAGTCAAAATGATTCTCTTAAACATAACTAATTTTTTACAGAACCCAGGACAAATACTGACAGAATGAAATGAATATGCTTTATGTACAAACACGAGGAAATCTGCAGATGCTGGAAATTCAAACAACAACACACACAAAATGCTGGTGGAACACAGCAGGCCAGGCAGCATCTATAGGGAGAAGCACTGTCAACGTTTCGGGCCAGGACGGTCTCAGCCCGAAACGTTGACAGTGCTTCTCCCTATAGATGCTGCCTGGCCTGCTGTGTTCCACCAGCATTTTGTGTGTGTTGCTTTATGTCCATGGCCTTTACAAGCTAATTCCAAGGCCTCTCCTTTCTATGAAATCAGCTGCTTTGAGATATTTAGTTTCCATTTGAGGTGCACTCAGCGCCCACGTTAGAAGGTCCTGTACCTGATAAGATGCCACTGAGTGTATGTTTGTGGTCTTCTGCTGTTGTAGCACATCCACTTCAAGGTTCAATGTCATGTGCATTCAGGGCTGCTCTTCTACACACCACTGTTGTAATGGTTATTTGAGTTATTGTTTCCTTCCTGTCAGTTTTGACCAGTCTGGCCAATGACCTCTCATTAACAAACCGTTTTCACCCACAGAACTACCACTCACTGAATTTTTTCTTTTGTTTATCACACCATTCCTTATAAACTCGAGAGGCTGTTGTGCATGAAAATCACAGGAGATCAGCAGTTTCTGAAACACTCAAACCGCTCCGTGCGGCACCAACAATTATTCCGAGGTAAAATTCACTTAGGTCACATTTCTTCCCCATTCTGATGTTTGGTCTGAACAACTACTGAACCTCTTGAGCATGTTTGCATGCTTTTGTGGATTGAGTTGCTGTCACCTGATTGGCGAATTAGGTACTTGCAATACCAAGTAGGTGTATAGCTGTTCCTAATAAAGTGGCCAGTGAGTGTACAGCACCATTTTTACAGGAACTTCAGGCCCAGCACATCCACGTCACTGAATTACACCCATGTGACCAATTAACCCACTAAGCTATATGCTTTGGGAATGTGGGAGGAAACGGGAGCACCAGGAGGAAACCCACGCGATCACGGGGAGAACGTACAATCTCCTCACAGGCAGCAATGGAATTGATCCTGGGTGACTGGCCCTGCCACAGTGTTACAGTGAGGCTACTTTACAATGCTTTTCAACACAGGATAAAAGAGGAGTTGCATTTAAAGAACAGTGACAGGGGAAAAAATTGGCATCAGTATTTCTCAGACAAAAAGAGACGTTATATATTCAAAGATATTGTCTGATTGCATAGTTTAAGTGTTACAGGTATTCCAGATATTTTAACTATCTGAGCATCTAAATTGTATGTGTTCACAGTGCTGAGCATGAATTATTTCTCAACAGCATTTCTCTACATACTGCCAACATTGAAAGATATCCAGTTAAAATAAGTACAAAGAAAAACAGATGGTTATGTTAATTATTATATTTAGCTGTTTGGATTTAAACAACATTGAAACAAATAGTAGGAAAGAGAATGTATAGTAAAGTTAGACATGACTCTTTGTAGCAGGTTTGATTTTTTAAAGGGTAACAACATTTTCTTTTTCCAGAACAATAACAGAACTGTACTTACCATTTAATATGTAACTAAACCCTAGTGAATGAGTATGGAGTAATCGATAAGGCTGCAGCTGAGTCAATGCCTGGGAATATTTCCAATCTGAGGCACTTAGCATTTACAAATGAGAGATTTTTTTTCCATTTCACCATGTACAAATTATGAATATCAATTGGAAGTTTCTTCACCTTCTCAGTGCTATCCCAAAGACAGCAAGAGAATTAGAAACTTTAACCAGGCCTTCTCAGCCAATATCAGCTCTGCCTCTCTCAGCCAAGCCACAACTCTCCCAGATGATGGGTGAAATTAGAAACCAGCAGAAACTGTAAAAGCTTCTGTGTGCTGATGTTCTCACGACTGATCCCCTTTCTTTATAGGCAGTAATGTTTTCTGCAACCCAGGGTATTGGAGGAGGTAAGTTAACATGGACTGAAAACTGGCGGCCATGTGGAAACAAAGGACTGAAATAAATGAGCAATGAACAGTCTCCTGGAAGGACTCAGCAGGTTGAGCAATATCTGTGGGCAGGAAAGAACTGCCAGTGTTTCCGTCTGAAACCCTGCATCAGGACAGAGTGTACAGAGGGAAAACAGCCGGAGAGTGGGCAGACAGAGGCCAGAACAGGATAGAGGTGGGGGAGGACACAGTTGAATGACCATGGACAGATGGAATCAGGTAGGGGAGGGTGAGGGCAAGGGCTGGAATTGGAAGACCAAATAGATGGAAAAGACAAAAAATAGGAGGAAGAATGAGCCTGGAGTTGGGCTCCATCCACCAATAGTAGAACTCTTACAATAATCTCTGTATTAAGGAATAGTTCTGAAAGGCTGGAAGATTGCAAATGTCACTCCACTACTTAAGAAGGGAAGCAGGCAAAAGGCGGGAAATTTTAGGCCAGTTAGCTTGACTTCAGTGATTGGGAAGATGTCGGAGCCTATCATTAAAGATGACGTTTCAGGAAACTTGAAGGCACTTGATAAAATAGGCCAAAGTCAGTCAGCATGATTTCCTTTAAGGGAAACTTTGCCTGACAGATCTGTTGGAATTGTGTGATGAAGTAACACGCCATGGCGGAGTTAGAGTGGCAATGAAGAGAGTCTCTTCTAGTTGGCTGCTAGTCACTAGTTGTTTTTCACAGGGGTTGGTGTTGGAACCACTTCTTTTCATGTTGCACTGGGTGAGCACACCTTTAGTGCACCTGTACACCAGCCCAATACCTCCTGTACCTAATAAAGTGGCCACTGAGTGTACAGAGTATGTCGATGATTTGGATGTCAGAATTGATGGCTTCGTGGACAGGTTTGTGGATGCTACAGAGATAGGTGGAGGGGCAGGTCGTATTGAGGAAGCAGGGAGACTGCGGAAGGACTTAAACATTAGGATAATGGTCAAATAGACCGCAAATGGAATACAGCACACAGTCATGCACATTGGTAGAAGGAAAAAAGACAGAGACTATTTTCTAAACAGGGAGCAAATTCAGAAATCAGAGGTGCAAAGGGACCTGTGAGTCCTCCTGCAGGTTCCCTAAAGGTTAACTTGCAGGTTGAATCAGAGGTAAGTTGGCAAATGCAATGTTGGCATTCATTTTGAGAGGACTAGAATACTTATTTGTTAATTTAGCTTCACAACATGGAGTAGGCACTTCTGGACCTTTGAGCCAGCAACCCGACAACTCTAAACTAATCATGGCATAGCTTACCAAGACCAATTAGCCTACCCGGTACGTAGTTGGACTGTGAAAGGAAACTGGAGCACTCCATGGGAGGGCGTACAGAGACTCCTTACAGAACGGCACCAGAATTGAACTCCAAACTCCAGAACAGCACAAGCTGTAACAGTGTCATGCTAACTGCTACACTACTGTAAAAACAAGGACATAATGCCGAGGCTTTATAAGTCATTGGTCAGACCACACTTGGAGTATTGTGTACAGTTTTAGGCCACTTATCTAATAAAGGATGTACTGGCATTGGAGAGGGTCCAGAGCACATTCACATGAATTGTCCTGGGAATTAAAGGGTTAACATATGAGGATCATTTGATGGCTCTGAGCCTGTACTCACTGGAGCTTAGAAGAATGAGGGGGGATCTTATTGAAACCCATCAAATGTTGAAAGGCCTAGATAGAGTGAATATGGAGAGGATGATTGCTAATAGTAGGGGAGTCTAGGACTGGAGGGCACAGCCTTGGTATACAAGGGCATCCCTTTAGAACAGAGATGAGCAGGAATTTCTTTAGCCAGGAGGTGGTGAATCTGTGGAATTCATTGCCACAAGCAACTGTAGATGCCAAGTCAATTGGTGTATTTAAAGCGGAGGTTGATGAGTCCTTGATTAATAAGGACATCAAAAGTTACAGGGAGAAGGCAGGAGAATGGGGTTCAGAGGGATAATAAATCAGCCATGTTTGAATGATAAAGCAGAGCTGATGGGTCAAGTGGCCTAATTCAGCTCCTATGCCATGGTTTTATCAGCACTAGCCTCTGTCTTACCACTCCCCCTCTCCTTTTTGCACGGCTAATTCCCTCTCTACACTTTCATTCCTGATGCAGAGTTTCAAATTGAAATGTTCACAGTACTTTTTCCCAACAATGCTTCTTAACTCACTAAGTTTCTGGAGCAGAAAGTGTCACTCCAAATCCCAACGTCTGCAGTCTCTTGTGTCTCAATTGAAATACAGAAGCTCTTTTCAGGCAGTTTGTTCTTAGCCCTCAATTACATAATATTTATGTTAATGACCTGGAGAATAAAACAAAATGCAAGGCTTTCAAATTTGTCAATGATATGAAAATAGTTGGAAAGGAATGTTGTGATAAGGACATTGTGAACCATAAAACCATAAGATCATAGGATATACTGTAGGAGCAGAATTAGGCCATTCAGCCCATCGAGTCTGCTCCACCATTTCACCATGGCTGGTCCGATTTTCCTCTCAGCCCCAATCTCCCGCCTTCTCCCTGTATTCCTTCATGCCCTGACCAATCATGATTTGGCAAAAAGCTACAGATAGATTGAGTAATTGGACATAAACCCGGAAAGTGAAGTTTAATGCGAGGAAGTGTGAGGTTATGTGCTTCAGTAAGAGGGAGGGAGACAACAAATGAGCAAATTTCAGAGGAATCTAGGTATTCCAGTGTAGAAGTCACAAAATGTTAGTAGGCGTTCTAGCAAGTTAAGGTGGCAAACGGCATCTTGGACATCATTTCAGAGAGATTGCAAATTAAGAAGAGAGAGATTTCACAATTGTATAGGATGTTGGAGGGGCTAAATCTAAGATGCTGCAAATAATTTTCCTCCCTTACCAAACAAAAAAGAATATTGTAGTATTGGGTTTTTACAATAGAGATTCACCAGGCAAACTCCTAAGAAGAGAGGGTTGTCCTATTAAGAGAGGCTAGGAAGTTTGGATCTGTATTCCTTGGAATTTAGAAAATACAGGGTGACCTTATTCAAGTATATAAGATCCTAAGGAGACCTGACAGGGTAAGTTTTCTGATGCTTTCACCAGTGGGGAAGTAACAAATAAGTGGACACGGCTGCAAAATAAGGAAGTGACCTATCATTTAAAACTGAGAAATTTCTTCTCTCAGAGGACAGTGAATCTCTGGAATTTTCTGCTACTGAATCAGAATCAGAATCAGATTTAATATCACCGGCATCTGTCAAGAAATTTGTTGTTTGGCGGTGGCAGTACATTGCAATACATAGTAATAAAAATAATAAATCACAATAAGAAGTACATATACAAGTATATAAAAAGGAGAGAGATAAAAATACTGAGGAAGTGTTAATGGGTTCATTACCCATTTAGAAATCTGATGGTGGAGGGGATGATGCTGTTTCAGAAACGTTGAGTGTGTGCCTTCAGGCATGTGTACCTCCTTGCCGATGGTAGTAATGATGGTTGCCGGCTTTTGAAGGCATCCTCGATGCTAGGAGACCTGTGCCCATGATAGAGCTGGCTGAGTTTATAACTGTCTGCACCATTTTCTGATCCTGCCCCGCCCATTCCAGACAGTGATGCAACCAGTTAGAATGCTCTCCACAGTACATCTGTAGAAATGTTTGAGTGTCCTTGGTGACATACCAGACTCCTTAAGTTCCTAATGAAATACAGATGCTGCCATGCCTTCTTTGTAATTGCATCAATATGTTGGGTCCAGAGTAGATCTTCAGAGATGTTGACACCCAGGAGCTTGAAACTGCTCACCCTTTCCACTTCTGATCCTTCATTGGAAACTGGTGTGTGTTCCCTCAACTTCCCCTTCCTAAAATCCACAAACAATTCTTTGGTCTTACTGATGCTGAATGAAAGGTTTCTGTTGTGTCACCATGCAAACAGCAGATCTATCTCACTCCTGTACGCCTCTCCATCACCATCTGAAATTCTACTAACAATAGTCGTGTCATCAGAACATTCATAAATTGCATTTGAGCTGTGTCTAGCCACACAATCATGGGTGTAGAGAGAGTAGCACAGTGGGCTAACCATGCATCCTTAAGGTGTGCCTATGTTGATTGCCAGCAAGGAGAGGTTATTTCCAATCCACACTGACTGAGGTCTCCCAGTGAGGAAGTTAAAGGGCCAATTGCAGAAGGAGGTACAGAGGCCCAGTTTTTGGAACTTGTTGATTAGAGCTGTGGGTATGATTGTGTTGAATGCTGAGATATAATCAATAAACAGCAACCTGATGTAGGCATTACAATTATCCAACTAAACCAAGGCCAAATGGAGAGCCAGGAGATTGCATCCGCTGTTGACCAATTGAGGGGATAGGCAAATTGCAGTAGGTCCAGGTTCTTGCTTAGGCAGGAGTTGATTCCAGCCATGACCAACTTCTCAATCCACTTCATCACAATCGACGTGAGTGCCACTGGACAACAATTATTGAGAGAGCTCACCTCACTCTTCTTGGGTGCTAGTATGATTGTCACCCTTTTGAAGCAGGTGGGAACCTCTGACTGTAGCAGTGAGAGATTGAAGATGTCCTTGAACACTTGCACCAGCCGGTTGGCACAGGTTTTACAGAACCCTGCCAGATACACCATCAGGGCCTGATGCCTTGCGAGGGTTCACCCTCTTGAAAGGTGTTCTGACATAGGCCCCCGAGACTGTGATTGCAGGGTCACCTGATACCGCAGGCATTGGCACGGGTGTAGTTTTACTCTCCCTTTCAAAGCATGCATAAAAGGCGTTGAGCTCATCTAGGAGTGAAGCATCACAGCCATTCACGAAATGAGGCTTTGCTTTGCAGGAAGTAATGGCCTGAAATCTCTGCCAGAGCTGACATGCATCCAATTCCATCTCTGATATCAATTGGAATTGATTTTTGCCCTTAAAATGGCCTTCATTGGGTTGTACCTGGACTTCTTGCATAATGCTGGATCACTGGTCCTGAATGCCACAGATCTAGCCCTCAGCGGACTATGAATCTCCTGGCTCATCCACAGCATTTGGTTATGGTATGTCTGGTATGTTCCTGAAGGCACTCACACACTCATCCACACAGGTCTTAATAAAGTTGGTAACAACTGTGGTGTGTTCATTCATACTTGAAGATGCACCCCTGGATATTGTCCACTCCACTGACTCAAAACAGACTGTAAGTGCTCCTCAGACTCCCTTGACTATACCTTCATGGTCCTCAGCACAGGTGCTGCAGACTCTAGTCTCTGCCTATACGCTGGGAGTAGAAGTACAGCCAGATGATTGACTTTCCAAACTGGGCATGAGATCGCACAGTCTGTTTTCTTGACAGTGATATAACAATGGTCACGTGTGTTGGCTCCTCTGGTTCCACAGGTGATACATTGGTGGTAGTTGTTCAGAGACTACTTCAAGCGTGTCTGGTTGAAATCTCCTGCAGTGACAGGGAAGGCATCAGGGTGTGCAGTTTCATGCCTGCTGATTATGGAGCTTAGCTCCTCCAATGGCTGCCTGACATTGGCTTGAGGGAGAATGTACACCACTCCTAGGATGATACCAGAAAACTCCCTCAATCAGTTGAGCAGGACTAAGACAGAACCACCAGATTTGTGCCCTGTTATGAGTTAATAATACAGTCCACCTCCTCCGCCTTTAAAAGACTAAGCTGTCCTGTATTTGCAGAGAATAGTGAAGCCATCGGGCAGCAGTGCTGCATCTGAAATCTGGGTGTGAGCCACATTTCCATAAAGTAGATCACACAGCAGTTGCTGATGTCGCTCTGGTGCAGCAATCTTGCTCTGAGGTTTTCAATTTTATCCAGAGACTTTACATTCACCAGCAGGATAGTTTGGAATGGAAGTCTAAGGCCTTTGTGTTTCAATCTAAATTGTAGACCGTTTTTTTCCTCACTTCCGTTTTTTCTGCACTCGTGACCTGAGTCTGCTGTCTGAGGTTTGTCGATTTTGAGTATCAATAGAGTTTTTAAATGTGAATGAAGGCCAGATCAATAGGTGTAATTTAAGGTAGAGACAGGATAAATATTTGAACGATTGAAGAATTGACAGTTATAAGGAACTGGCACAGAAGAGTTGAGACCAGCACAGATCAGTCATGATCATATGGAATGGTAAGGCAGTCTTGAGAGATGTGGTGAACTATTCTTGCTTTTATTTCTTTGTTTTGTTCTAGTTGGTTACCCTTGGTGCAATATTTCTGAGTCATTATGTTTTGAATGACTTGAAGCTAGATGAAAGTGAATGGGTGTGCACTCAAATTATCATTTTTTTTTTCAAATTTCATTGATTGCAAGATCATTGTTAAAGTGGATCGGCAGAATAGTTATTAAAATAATGAAACATCTAGGGCCTTCAGCTCCGACTTACAGTCAGTGGCGCAAAAAACACTGATACCCTGGCTGTGGTTGAGTCAGGTACTTAACCACTGAATGTGATCTTTTGACCCTCTCTCAGCACCTAAATCCCTTCTATTCAGACACAGACCTGAAACATCTCCCATTCCTGTTCTCGTGGTTAATCATTTCTCTGCCATTATCTGAACATGGCTCTTATCTCTTCTGCTTGTGAGTTTATAGCAGGGCCGCCTTATCAGCCTGCGCGCATCATGTGGCCAAGCCTCGTCGGTTTTCCCCTCTCTCTCTGACTGGAGCTCAGCTGGAATGGCGCGCATGGTTTACTACAGGTCATTGATCATGCAAGCCGTTCAGAGTCCGGCCAGGCACATGCGCCGCATCCTCCCAAAATCTTGAATGATATTTCAATTTCAGTCCTTGTGAAAGTTACAACTGTTGCATGTTCTCGTCCAAGGTCGCCAAAGTTTACAAGCCGACTCAGTTCCGGTTGATGTTACAGGTTGTACATTCAAGGGCAGATCAGTAGCCAATTATGTCCAGTGACCCTCCCTCCAGCATCACACAGGCGTCTATTAGTTCTAACCTAGCGATTGTTGGTAAGTGGTATTTACTGGTGGTTCAGCCTCTGACTGGGAAGGGTATACAGAACGGGCGACACCCGAGCATGGTACAGGTGGGTGGCACCCTGCACATCTCCGCTGTGTGCTGGGAAAACAGAAATCAGCGGGTCGTGAAAATGGGAATCTTATGGGAATCCTTTAACAACCTACGCGTGTGGGCCTCCTCAGACTGATAGTTACTCGGAAAGTTTACAAAGAAACCTGGCTAACAAATGGTAAATGCGTGCCTTTCTTTCACTGGCTTCTAGTTATTTAAACTCTCTGTGATATTGATACATTTAAATGCGTTGTCGCACCTTTGCAATTCCGCCTCGCTATTTGGAGCCCAGAATTCACTTCAGGGCTCTGCGTGCCTTTAGTTCTACGGAGAGAAGAGCGCTCGTCAAAATGCCTAGATCGATTAGATGATTTTCTTTGTATAGGGATTATAGAGGGGAGGAGGTCATAGATTACCCTAGTCCACTGGAAATGCAAGAGGTGCTTCAGGTGCCCTGAATAATATATCAATGATCTTAATGCGTCCATTGATGAGGGGAATGGTTGTAAAACGCGTTGTTTCGGGCACAGTGCAAGCGCGACCATCTGTGCGCAAAACGATTTGGATCTTCATCGCCGAGCTGAGACCGTGGGATCGCGCTTCCGGTCAACGATCGGACACCTGGACCCAGTTCTGAAGTTAAGGTTTTGCGAGTGGACAGCGAGCTGTGTCACTTGCTGCACCGCCACCGTCATCGTGGTCCCGGAGAAGTGAATGGCCGTGTGTTAACATGGGGCACTCACGGCTTTACGTGTCCAGGAACGCGCGGGCAGCGCCAGAAAGTTCACCCCGGCTACACTAAGCACCCAAATGCAGTTTCTCGGCTTTAACGGATTTTATATACATTCAAAGTGTCCGAAAATAGCAGGAAAATATGGAACTATCGACATTGCATTGCAGTCTGCACTTCAGAATTCAGAATCAACTTCAAATACTCCCTCATAAAATCGTGTCCCCGAATGGTACCATTTGTGTGTGTGCGCTAGTGAAGAAAGACACGTAGAGGCAGACAACATGTTTTTAGTTAAGATTTAACGTATAATGTTTATTTTATTCTGCTAGAAAGTGAACCTATTTTTTACGTTTGTGTGCCGCCGAGAGGCTCCGCACGGCCGTGAGGGCAGTGGCGGGGGAGAGAGGAGAGATATTCTCCTGCCACACTGCTGACGGCGGATCTGAAATTGTCGCGACCTCTTCCCCTTTCAAAATGCAAAAGCGCCTAGGAGCAGAGATGGGAGATGCGTTTGGAATTTGTGTAGTTGTGAGGGAAGTAAATACTAAACAATTTAGTAGAAAATCAAGGTAAAGGACATATAAAATAAATGTAATTCGAGATGGGCGTTTAGGCGCTTGCAGCTCCATGAATAATTGATATCATGGCATTATTATAATAGTTACTTAGCAAGGTAGATCCGTACAATATGCAACTGTCCATCATGAAAGTGTCGATGGTTTTATTAGTAGGTGTACAGATCGACTGACAGATAAGCTGATAGAAACTTGATCGGCATATGCTGATAAATGGTTGATGTGGAAATTCCATCGCTGGCCACAGTCGTAATGACGTGAACGTGCCCGGCAAAATATTTAAATACGCAAAATATAGCATCTTGATCAAGTTAGACCGCGCTTTCTTTAAATAACTGTTATCAGCTAATTGTTACTCGGTGAATTGGCAATACATCTTTATTATTTAGATTTTTATCAAGTTGAGAAAAAAGTGCTGATAAGCAAATGAAACTATTACCTGTGTAAGCCTAGCTGAAAAAGAGAACAATAATTAAATAGTGTCCTGTGTTTTAGTCTTGCTTCTGTCGGCTTTGTTAGCAGATTCCCGACAGCTGACTGTAATGCACAGGCCTCAGAGAAAGAGAGAGAGAGACTTCCAAGTATGTGAGCTGCCAGAGCCGAGAAAAGAACACCCGGCAATATTAATGACCATTTCTTTTCAAAGGGACAGTGCGACTTAATTTGGGCCACGTCGCCCTGGCTACTGTTACATCTGCTAGTGAGCAGCTCATTATTTGGTTGGGCGTACGTGGAGTTGGTTGAACTCACGTGAAGTGACAAAAATCGCTCGCAGTCGTTTAATGGTTAAAACTGTGAACTAATACCACAGCCAGGTGCAAAATCCTAGAACTGAGAAAGTGGGAGCTGTTCATTGCTAGTTTTTTTCAGTACAAATTCTGTAATTAATGGGCAAAAGAAACGTGAATTTATATGGAGCCTTTCACAAACTCAGGGCGCCCCAAAACTGCTCTACAGACACATTAGAATGGTGAACGAGAGTTACTCATTTGTACGCTTCATAAACAACAATGCGATAACGACCCATTTTTAGTACTATTGATTAATAGATAAGTATCAACCAGGACTCTGGGGCTATCTCCCAGGATCGTATTCGAACATGCGTGTTGAGGAGATCTTAGTCTACTACAGAAAGGACTTCGTTTAACGATTCACCCGAAACATCCGACGTAGCAGGTACTGGACTGTTGTTGGAAATCTAGATTTTCGTGTTCACACCCTCCGAACTCAAGCAAAAGAGCTGCGAGTGAGCCGCGGCTGACACCTCGGCTCATAACAGGTGAAACAACCACATCTTCTATGGTTATTTCTGCTTGTCACAACTCCAATCCACCTCCCACCCAGTAAAACGCCACTGTAAGAATAGGAGGTCTTTGGCCTACAAAGTTAGTCAGCGGATATGTAATTTTCGATGACGTTCAATAACTTAAACAGAGAATATTCTGCAAGTATCAAAGTTGTAACATCGAATGCACTGCGCGGAAAATCCGTCTCCAAATTAAACTAAGTAGTTTATACGAGCAGAGTGGCGGATCGTTAAGACCTGACGCAGTGCTGGGTGATGCTATCCGAGTCACCTGAAGCTTTTTCGCATTTCATTAGCTTCCTTCAACATCCACTGTAAAATGTTCTTTAGATTCCCTCTAAGTATACACACTAAGTTGACGGGAACTGTAGATGTCAAGTTTGTATTCATGTGCGGAATTGTATTTCGGATGTCAATTCACACTAGTAACACCATATGTCTAAATACTGTAAAAGATTCTTCAAAATATTCTATAGTTTACCAAACTTGTATACGGGATAACATTCCAATAAGCATTACATATTTGTGCTGTTGAAGCATAATAAATGGAGTGTTAAATTCCCGTTGCTTCGTGGAAGACGTTGAGATCTGTAGAAGGAGTTGCGAAGAAAACGGAGTGCAATATCTCTATTTTGAATAATTGGCGACCTGATGCTTTGGAAACAGTTGATGTAAGTCTCTGAAGTAAAACTAAAAAAAAACGACAGCTTTGAGCTTGTTGAATGTGTCAGTTCACACCTGTGCGGAGGTACCTGCTGAGCCTGCGTTATCTCTAATGATGCTGCACCACTTCGGATTCAGGTTGTTGTCTGCTCGAGTCCACATAGTCGGAACGAATTTCTCAAATGCGCACCTGTCTATCGAGTGACTGAACAGCCTGTATCTCACCTGATGCACAGCCCATTTCAGCACAGAACTCGCCGATGTTTGTATTTAATTTTTCATTGAATGAAGTTAGGATGATGCAGGAATATTAAACAACGTTGTGAAACTTATCATATTCTATAACATGCAAAGGGATTTATTAATGAATTAATAAAACTGCAGATACTGAATAAAAAACAGAAAATACCGCAAACAGCAAGTCAGACCGCAGCGTTATGATTTCACCAGAATTAGTTTTTATTTGGATTTACCATTAGATTGTGTTAATGTCACAAATCACAGATACAGGGAGAGGTAGCAAGGATATTTTTGTGATTTGATTTTTTAATTCCTTGTTCCTGGAGGATTGTTGATATTATGGAAGTGCAGGGGTGGGGCGGTGGTGCTGAGTAGAGGCGGTGCCCTTGGTGGTAAGTGTTTCTCCATTGGTTCACTGAACCTGATGCTGGGTCCGGCTGAAGTGCCTATTGGTCAGTGGGCTCCGAGTGGCGTGTAATCAAGGCCGGGAAAGCGCGGGTGAGGAGGAAGCGAAAGATTCCAACTTCATACAACCTCTCAATGTATTAGAAACACGCAAGGCAGAATTGGCCTCTGTCAGTCTGATCTGGGGGGGAGGGGAGGGATACGATGCCTTCCGATTTTTCTGCAATACACGTTAACCAGTGCAAACACACACACTGACACACCGCTCGGTTAGTTGCGTTCGATCTCATCTGCAAGTCAAGTCAAGCCAGCCTCTCGTTTCTATCGCGCTGTGTCTTTCCCCGTTCAGGTCTTCGGGTACTGGACGCAGCGTCGCCCCACAGCCAGCCGGGGAATAGTGTCATGCTGCCCAAAGCCGAGGCAGAATTCATTGGCATTGCACGATCGCATGGGGAACGGATGCCCGAAACAATGCACGGTAAGGGAGCTGCGATTTCTACCGAACTGCTTGGTCAGTTGATCGATTGATCAAACCGGTAAATCTGAAGACACCGAGGTGGGGAGGTGGGGTCTGGGGGCGTGCAACTGATATTGTAACTAAAGCACTTTGAGAGGAATATCAAGGCCGGTCACTCAAGATGTGTCCAACAATTGAAGTGTTACTAGTGAGGTCCTTAATTATTGAAAGCTGTGTACTTAATGAGCTGGGGAAGTACCTGTTCCTGTGAAAGGTGCGCAAGAAAAAAAGCACAGCAGTAAGACCCTTCATTGGAGTGAAATTAGACACAGGCGCACCAAAGTTGTTGACAGAAAGCGAATGCACACTCGAGGTGCGTGAACCCGCGGCACCCTTACTAGCAGGTTTGCAGATTATTTTCTTCTCTGCGTTAAACTGGTTTGTAATAAACTAGATCTCTGATGGGGGGAAAGAGCCGGGCTCATTTCAGTGAAGATCCCGAACGTTTGTAAAATCGAGGTGCCGCCGTTTTCGGCGCTGTAATCCCATAGTCAGCTGAGAGTGTTGAGCGGCGGCATACTTGAAACTTGGACAGTTGTTGGATAGTTCTGACGGCCAAGAAAAAAAAATACACTCAGATCTCACTGAGCGGAAGGCCATGTAACTCTGAGTGGCTGCAGAGAGGTTCAAGCGTCATTTTATTCAAAAAGAGACAGGGTCCATTTCAAATAAACCGCAAAGATAATCATTCCATGCACTCAGAGCTGAGAAATTGATTTCTACTCGTGGTTTTGACGTTTAAATGAACCTACGAAAGCCTAAGCCAATAGCATGTGGACTTGCAAACCAGGACACGTGCCCTCGTAAACTATTTCTTCTCGTGTTTCTGGAACCAAAAAAAAAGATTCAGGATTCGATTTTAATTTTTCGTCGATGTGCTTTAACGTGAAGATGAGCGTGTTGCACTTTTTGGCGACTTTCGTAATAATTGTTCAATGGAAGTGACAAGTTAAGGCGCGCTATCTTGTCCTGCTCTCAGATCTGAACTACCCGTGCTTAATCTTTTGGCTTGTTGAATCGCTGGATGCAACCCCGTGCACGTTTGCCCTCAATTCTCCCTGCGTGTAGGCACAATGAGAGGAAACGATGGTCCAACTCGCGGAAGGACTGTCTGCTTGGTGAGGTGAGCGGGGCACTTGCAAAGCCTGCGTTGTGAGCTTCTC
This sequence comes from Hemitrygon akajei, assembly GCF_048418815.1. NCBI lineage: Eukaryota > Metazoa > Chordata > Chondrichthyes > Myliobatiformes > Dasyatidae > Hemitrygon > Hemitrygon akajei. The sequence continues at coordinate 70,368,492 of NC_133135.1, read as the reverse complement.
CGTTTCAGTGTATCATGCAGCTTCAATGAGTGTCCGTTCACCCGTTTAACAGTGGTGACAAGACGAGGGACCTAAGGGTTTCCTGCTTGCAGCCATTAGTGTTCAACTGCAACGTGTTTAACTTTCCTTATCCTAAAGTTTGCTTTTCTTAACACTGCTGATCTGTTGTAACACTGGCTTCGAATCAGCAACGGAACTCTGTCGTCAACGTTCAATTTAAGGAAATCTACACTTTTCCTCCTTTGGTCATGCTTCCGATTCATCTGCTTGGAAGTGTGACTTCCAGTATGGTGTGCGCTTCGGCCTCATCACAGTGACCGGCAAACGGTGAGGGTCTTTCCTTCCGTCTGCCCGGAATGCTGGGTTTCAGTTCGATTCCTTGGAATGCAGGAAGGAAACGAGCTGAATTCCATTGAACCGTGAATCTAGAAGCGTCAGGTGTCTGCTCTTTGCGAGGTGCCTGCATTTCTAAACTCGCCAGATGGCCATCCCGATTTTAACCATTGCCAAGTCTTTGCAAAGCACCTGTTTGGGTGGGAGGCACGTGCTCGTGTATGTTATTCCAACCACTTTAATTCAGAATATTACAATAGGCTTATAAATAACAGAGCCCGAAATAGATCAGCTCACATAGTCCTGGAAATAGCGTTGTAACAACAGGGAGTTTATCGGCTCGTAAAATGACGCGCCACTGCACTAAAGTTCATCCGAGACGGTCCCTTGAACTTAAAAACATAAATGAATGGAAAAATAAAGCAGTCGGGCGGATTATAATCGGGTGGCCACCTATTTCAGTCTGGTTCCCAAGTTGAATTTCTACATCCTACCCCAGAGGACTATAGTTACGGGAGACTAAAGTGACTTGGTTAACACTTGCACTGATGTTATGGTTTAAGTGCCCAGTGCAGGCACATTAGAGTTGCCCTGTAATGAGACACACAATCCGTGGAATTTTCATATTTAGGAGTCCGCCGGCAGTTTTTTTTTCGTGTTACTTCCAGAAAATGCGCAGTATTAACATTTTACTTCTCAAGAGAGAGAGAGAGAAAAAAAACAAGTTTTAAAAGAATGTGAACTTTTACACCGTCAACACTGCCCGGGGCAGAAGGAAAGGATTAGACCGTTTACCATCGAATGCTTCGGTAATTGCAGAGATGATCGAAATATTTTCTTCTGTATTAACATTTCGCACCTCGCACCCTGGATGGATGCTTCATGCGCGCCCATTTTTCCAGCCATGTTTAGGGAAAATATTATACAAATGCTGTCATGCTTAGGGAAATGTTATCCTCTCACCCAGCACCCAGTTTTCCATCAATGACAATATTAAACATCAAGCCCTCGTTCATTCCGCGGATTTGCGCTGGTTGACGGGGCGTGTGATTAAAACAGAACTCAACCAAGGTTTAAATATATCTTTATAGAAATGCTATACGGCGGATCCCAGACAATTAGCTTCATAATCCAGCCAATATGTTTTTACCGTCTGACTTACTTACTCACTGAAATGTCGCATTTAAATTGTTTCACATCAGTATTTTGCGATGATAAATGTTAAATTTCACGTGAACAGAATTCCATTTGGAATCCAGCGAGGCGTCCCTGTTGTACTTGTCAATTATCCTGTGCCCCGATCTGAACCAAATCGCAGACAATCCATGGCAATTGCTGACCTGCAATTAAACTCAGATGACAAATATCTGAGGACAAATATTTACCCCGCCAGAAAGACTCTCGGGGGGCAATTCTTGCGGTAGTTTTGTGGCCTGTGCGACTCTGCTTCGATTTTGGTCGCTTATTTATTCAGAGGGGCTGAAAAGGTAAGGTTCAGGCAGCTTATAATGAAGGATCTTAAAGATGAGGCTTAAAGGTGAGATTCTGACAGCTTTTAATTGAAAGGTGAAGTCTGGATGGCCTAAATAAATTGTGCCCCCAAACAGAGCTCAAGTCACTAAATATTCTGTAATCCGATAGGAGCGAGGTTGCTAAAAGAAAATCCTCCCAGTAAACATGGATTTAGCCGTTTGGAGCTTTTGGCAAGACTGGGTGCAGTATCCGTAAGGATTCCATATCAGCAGGGATGAAGTTGAGGGCGCTTAAGTCGTGTGCGCGGCAGGGATTTCCCGAGAGCAGGGGTACCGCGTCAAGGTGTGCCAGTATCAATGCGTTGCGCCCAATCGATGCTTTTTGCTCTGCAATAGAAGTGTGGCCCATCGTTTTTAATTGGACAAAGTGAAATGGTGTATTCTGTAACTATGCGGTACCATCCCGAGTCTGTGTTCCCCATATGGATGGCAATGTTAACGCAAAATATCCCCACCCCACCTACCCCAGCCCAATCCCCGTTTCCTGAAATCCACGTCCCGTGTATCCAGTGAATTCTACAATAACACCCCTCCGGACACACAAAATAATCTCATTGAGCAGCTGCCTGAATATCTTCTATTATCTCATCCCCATAAAGTTTTCATTCAAAAGTTATTTACATTTTATTGCAGTCACCTATCCGCTGACGCCAAGCACCTAAGTCAGTCTGAGGGCAGAGAACCACCCTACTTGCCCGAATTTCAGTTCTTGAAAGTGGCCCGAAATTGACGAGCTTAGTGTTGAGGAAAAAAAGGATACAACATTTTTAGCAGACAGTTTCACAAGGTGCGTGACTGTTACCTGCACGTTTTGTTTTCCTGCGCCGGCTTTCTATAAATAAAATTGAAAAGATTCCAGCTCCTGTAATGCGGTGGTCATTAGCTGTGCTTATTATGGTTGCCACAGTCTGTCAGCGAACCCTCTCTTGTGTAATCACCCCCACCCCCTCCACACCTTTCTCTGATGTGTCCTTCAAGGAATAAATTGCTTGTGTGTACACTCCCGCCTAACGCACGCCCGCGCATTCTCCGCCCGCGCTCACTGCCAACCATTCCCGATCGATCGCCTGTGAATTTAGCGGAACTGATTTATACCCCGGTGGGGTGTAATTAAAACTACCCCCTCCTTCCCCACCCCACCACCACCCGCCCACTAACTCGCAGACGCACCAAGTAGCATCTGAAGGAGTGCCGTTTTATTTTGTTTCCGCAGCCACCCAGTTTAAGATGATGGAGTATGCCTACGATGAAGATCTGGACGAGCTGTGCCCGGTCTGTGGTGACAAGGTCTCCGGATATCACTACGGGCTCCTCACCTGCGAAAGCTGCAAGGTTAGTAGCCTCGCTCTTTCTCCGGCCATGTGTTTTGGGTTCGCCTTCCGCGATCCAAGTAGGGCATTAGTCCTTGGCGGCGTGTGTTTAACTCTTCCTCCCATGATTTAATCAAATTTAACTCACTTTCAGTCAAAGCTGCTCTAGCTTGCACAGACGAGAAAGTTGAATCTATTTCATTGCAGCTTCCTCCCGGCCGATTAAGTGACCTTGGGGTGGGAGTAATCTTGTTAACACCAGTTCACACTCTTCGCTGAAGATACAGCCAGTTCTAGTCTGGTGGAAGTGCGAAATCTGTGCAGGTTTAAAGAGGTGAAGTGAATGAAACGATTCTTGGTGTCCGCGACGTGATATTTACAGGGACAAACTTCCAGCCCGTTGCCAGAATATTGCTGGAGTATCGAACAGCTCTGCTGTGATGTTCTATTAAAATACTGGACTGCATCTGTTGCTGACCTTGTGCGCATTTAAATCCCGACAAACGCCAGCCCATCGCTGTGCTCTGCCCAGCAGAGCGTTCGTATCGCTCGCTAGAGATGCCATTTGCTTTCTAAATCAGGCAATCGCCCCTAAATAAAACTCTTTAAGTGACGAGGTGCCCCCCCACCTCGGTATCATAGTGGGAGAAGCGGCCGCGCTTTTAATGTGTGCTCTACAAGGGAAGGATGAAACTCGCGGCAATGTGACTACCCCCCTCTCCCCTCTCGTTTCTTTTAAGGGTTTCTTCAAACGCACAGTTCAAAATAACAAAAGGTACACGTGTATAGAAAACCAGACCTGTCCGATCGACAAAACCCAGAGGAAGAGATGTCCCTATTGCCGCTTTCAGAAATGCCTCAATGTCGGGATGAAGTTAGAAGGTAAGGCCCATCAGAACTAACTTGGGGCTCGTCGGTCGGAGTTTTTAACCTGCATTTAAAGTGATGCCGCCTGGGTATATTGAACATGAAGAAATCAAAGCGGGGCAGCCTTTTATTTTGTTTTCCTCTAACACAGTAAATATGCGTTGGTAGTGTAAACTCAACTCTTTCCCCTCCCCCTTACTGCAGACCCGCTCGATTACATTTACAGACTCCAGCCCGGAGTGAAGTTTTGTTTAAGCAGATCTGAAGCACGCAGAAGGGAGTCTCTCAGAAATACAAACGCGCGGTGTTTGCTTACTTGTGCCAAATTTGAAACTGACACAGAGGACTCCTGCACAAAAAGCGGATTCTGTGGATGTAAATTCAATAGAGGAAAGAACGGACTGCGGCTCCTTTCATTGAAACGAATAGAAGGGAAGTTCGAGGTCCATAGTACTTCACCCAAAGTGTCGGTTGGGGTTACTGACATTAAAACAATTCAGAAGTAGCTAACCCTTTCTCTTTCACGTCAAATTAGCCGTTTAGTTTTTTTCTTTTTAAAAAAAGAACAATAACTATAATTGATTCAAATTTCGTGGTTTCCGCAAATTAGTGATAGAAATGGTGGCATGTTAAGTGTTGCCATCTACTTCGTAAAATTTTAACGTGTTGTTAAAGGTTATTAGTTGAAAGCAATTGCTGTAAAAGATGTTCCTTTTATAACTGTTGTTCAGAAGTTCTCAGAGCCATACTTGAGCCCACCATACAATATTTTTGCATCCTTTATAAACGACAGAATCTGGTTAAAGCTAATCGCAACCTCAGAGCCCCGCTGACTGCGAACCGCGCCGCTTCTGAATTGCGGCTCGCTGACTGTTATAGATTAGCCGGCCGTGTTAGCGATCAAATTCCAAGTGTTCGACTACTGCACCGTTTCACCTCAAGCAGTACCAGAACGAAAACAGGCGAAGATGTACAGCACGTAGGCGGCGACGGCAATTGGTAGCACTCTTTCGGTGGTTCTGGGTTCAAGTCCAATTTCAAAGATTTGATTCCTGAAACCCACGCCAGCTCAGTGCTCAAGAGTTACTGTCGAGGTGTAAAATGAAGGCTCCGACCGCTCCAGCCGCTGAAGATAAAACATTACGGCTGTATTTGAGAGATGAGCGAGGTGGGGTGGGGAAGTTATGCCCGGACTAACTGATGTTTATCGCCCCCCCCCCCCCCCAGTCTGGTCATTGCCATGTTGTTTTGCGTGGGAGCTTTCCTTGCAAAGTTTCTTACAAAGTGATAACTTCAGAAAGTTTCTGACTGGTTTTAACCTGCCTTGGGAGAGTGAACCGCGCTGCATCCATGCAACGATAAAATGCTGGAAATACCGATCAGATCGGACAGCGTCTCTGGAGCCAGTGCTCACCTATCAAGGCAGTAACTTCACATGATTTCTGCCTCTCTCTCCACAGAAGCTGCCTGACAGTTTCTCTTCCAAAACTTGACACTGTCATCATCCAATGATATCCCTCTGGGCATTCCACTAGGTGAGGGGCATCTGGCACCTGGCTGATCTGTTCAATCTGTTAGCTCTATGAGTACTGAAGACCTTTTTGAAGAATCTAAAAGCCTCTCTAGTACCCAAAGAGTGTCCAAAGACACCTCAAAATTGAAAGATAATTGATTTTGACAGTTATTTCTGAATAATGGATACAGAAATTATAGCAATTCTATAAAAATATTAATTGCCAGACGGAATCAGACCATGGTTCTAATATATCTAAAATGAAGCTACAATAAATCCTTCTCTTGTCAGCTCCATCAAATAAATTTTGAGAACTGATTTCAAAATCATCCTAAAGTATCCCTTCCTTCATCCCTGTCACTCCATCCCATCTTTTAGTGTCTTGCCACATCAATCCTGCAGGGCATGGTAATGAAATGGTTAAATTATTGGGTAAGCAGTTAGAGTTCTGGACCATTGATCCTTCAATATGACTTTGAATCCCTCCACAGCAGTTGAGGAATTTAACTTCAAGTAAATATGGAATTTTAAACAAAAATAACCTTGCCAGTAATAATCAGTAATAACCTTGTCATAAAAGTCATGTTTTGTGAATATTGCTCAGGGAATTAAGTCCATTATTTTTTACCAAGAAAGGGACGTGAACCCAGTTTCACCAATGTGGTTGATTCTTATTTTTTTTCATCGACCTACAGCACGAAATTGGCCCTTCTGGCCCTTTGAGCTGTACTGCCCAGCACACCCCGATTTTAATCCTCACCTAATCATGGGACAATTTACAATAACCAATTAACCTACCAACTGGTACATCTTTAGACTGTAGGAGGAAACCCAATCACCAGGGGAAACTCGTGTGCTCATGGAGAACTTATAGACTCCTTACAGGCAATGGTGGGAATTGAACCCCAGCAGCCTGTACTGTAAAGCATTTTGCTAACCACTTCAATGCTACTGCGCTATCCATTTGTATCAAGGAGAATTAGAGGTAAACAATAAATATCAACGTTACCTGTGACTCTACATTTAGTGAAATATTTTGAAAATAGCAATATCAATCTAGCATTTTTCCCTATTCCAGATCTCACTACACCCTACCCCACTTCCTTCTGCCTCATTTTAGTATCAAAGTTCAAAGTGAAGTTATTATCAAAGTACATACATGTCACCATACCAACCTGTGATTCTTTTTTGTTGTGAGCATGCTCAGTAAATCCAGGAAACATAATAGAATCAACGAAAGACCACACCCCACAGGACAGATAACCAACCAGTGTGCAAAAAACAACAAACTGTGCAATACAGAAAAAAAATAGTGATAATAAATAAAAGAACAATAAATATCAAGAACATGAGTTGAAGGTTCTTTGAAGGTGAGTCCATAGGTTGTGGGAACAGTTCAGTGATGAGACGAGTGAAGTTAATCCCTCTGGTTCAAGAACCTAATGGTGAGGGGTAATAACTGTTTTGGAACCTGGTGGTGTGGGTCCTGAGGCTCCTGTACCTTCTTCCTGATGGCAGCAGAGAGAAGAGAGTGTGTCCTGGATGGTGGGGGTCCCCAATAATGGATGCTGCTTTTCTATGACAAAGGTCCTTGTAGATGTGCTCAGTGGTGGGGAGGGCTTTACCTGTGATGGACTGGGCCATATCTACAACTTTTTGTAGGATTTTCCATTAAAGAGCATCGATATTTCCAGACCAGACCATGATGAACCAGTCAATGTAATTTTCACCATGTATCTATGGAAGTTTGTCAGAAGTTTTAGATGTCACACCAATTCTTTGTAAACTTCTAAGGAAGTAGAGGCACTGCTGTGCCTTCTTTGTAATTGCACTTACATGCTGGGCCCAGGTCAGATCCTCTGAAATGATTACACCAAGGAATTTAAAGTTGCTGATCCTCTCCACATCTGATCCTCCAATGAGCACTGGTTCATGGATCTCCAGTTTCCTCCTTCTAAAGTCAATAATCAGCCCTGAAGGGTGGTACCCTTCAGCCAGATTTTCCCTCCTATATGCCGACTTGTCACCACCTCTGATTCAGCCAACACTAGTAGCGTCATCAGCAAACGTCAATACTATCTAATAAAGTTCCATTCCATTGTATATTATGTAGTAGGAGTCAGGATTTTTCAAGTCTTTATGTACATTTTGCTGGCCACTAGCTCTACTGGAAAATACAGTTTTGTTGCCCCCGAAGTCTCTTGTTTTGCTCAAATGTAAAAAATAAAATGTTTTTACAGTTATATTTAAGTATCGTTACTAGGAAATGTGAACAATTTTCAAGGCAGGGTATATTTTTTTAATTTATCTTTATAAATTACTTTAATTTTACCAAATTTCCTCATCTTTCTGGGCTACCTCTCTGCATTATGTTTTTCTTGATTCTCATTTCACATTCCTCTACACTTAATTTACATAATTCTATACCAATGCACATTAACCTATATTCTTCAGTTCATTCCCTATTTATATGTAGCATTTGGTATCAATATGTCAACACACAACCTCACTTCGTATGACCCTTATAGACTTAAGGAATTAGGAATAATACATAGAATGATATCTGAAATCACTTATAAATATTTGCTAATCAATGTGAGCTCTCACTTGTGCTTCAACCTACTATAAAGTTAACAGTAATTTTCTGACTCCAGTGTAAAGCATTTTCCATGTTGTTTGATTATTTAATCTCATGTACAAATCGCTCAAAGATATTCAGAATAATTCTGTCAATGTATAATTAATTGACTCCAACAAAAACAAACAATTTGAAGGAATATTTTGAGAAATTTCTGCTCTTTAATCTTTTATTACTTGAATTATGTAAGGCTTAAATTTCTTGGGTGATCTGCTCTGTTACATTAATATATGGTCAGGATTTCAAGATAATCCTTGAATTAGCTCCAAATGAGCACTTTCATATCAAAAATGCATACTACCCCAACTGCAATATGTTTTTATTTAAATTTCTGAAAAAAATGGTATCTCAAAACAATTCTTTATATGGTACCTAGCAAATGTAGAATTAATCAGTCCTGTGGTCAGTCTGAGAAAAAATAACTTCTCTTTTTAATAATTGTAGGAACATTTCACATTTAGATTTGACCACTGAAACATCCTGAGCAAATATGATGCAGAGTTGATTTTCTTTTTGTAAGAGTATGTACTATATGTATTGGTGGTTAATAATGAATGAGTGAACTATTACTGGGACACAAATGGAAACACTTGACTAGATTTCATGAAGCCAGGAATGTTTTCCCAGAGGAACTCACAATTAGTTACCGATCTGCATTCTACCCTGTAGATTCAGATCTCCCAACCATCAAAAGTTCTTAAAATGGATATGCAAAGCCTAGAATAAATTTTTAATGTGGTACTAATTCCTAAGATGAACCAAAAACCTGATTGCAATCTCAGGTGTACGTCTCAGTGGTCTCAATAGGTCACGTAGCTGTCAAATGTTCCGGTTTTGCCCTGGTCACCAACAGCCTCAGTGAGAACATCGCAATGGCAGTGAGACCTGCTCATTGCCGACAGACACTCCTGTGACAGAGATGATTAAAATGACTCCCAAGGCATTTTTTGAATTGGATTTGTTTTAATTATTTTTAATTCCGGGGATATTAGAATATACTAGATTGAACCAGGACTCGCATTGAGCTTTTTTTTTTTCGCATGGAAAATATTACAGTGGTGCATTGCTACTGCATATCACTATTTAAAGGCAAGGAGGAGGAAACAGGCAGAAATACAAATGTCATATTGTAAGGAGCTGAAACAGAAATTTAAAAAATAGGCACAAGAAAATAGAAAAAAGTAATGCATTTATAAAAGATAAATTAAAAGTTTGAAAGGAACCCCTAATGCAACCTCTGCAAAAAGCAACCTTTTTTTATTTTAAAGTATTTCTTTTACCCACGCACAGGAAATTTAAGATCATTTAAATGCAGATAAGCTCTGTAAACTGATTTCTAAGGAAGAAGCCTCCATCAACATTGAAACATAAGAGACTGATTAATATATTTTATACACAGTTCCTTCGTGCCACTGTGCCTTACTACTATTTTGCCTCCATGTTGATCAGTACATTTCATACTTATAGACACACCTATGCAGTCACGACTGTGTCTGATCTGTTGAGTTGAAATCCATTCTTCCATATAATAAACTGCAAACTGTGCTGAAGCGTAGTCTAAAGCACAGATTTTCTATGGTATAAAAATTAATATTTTGATCAAAAATGATCAGCCTGTTAATGGTAAAGTACCACTCCAGCCAGAGAGTATTAAATTTGCATTCTGTAAATTGGAATACACGAACTGTAGCCTGTAACCGATGTTCTTGCATTGGTTTTAAAGTGTACAATATTTACTTCCTTACTTCTTTATTATTTTAGAGTAATGCTGTCTGAGAAACAATTCAAACACAGATCTTGTATTGCTTTTTCGGTCACCCAATAGATTGATTTTTTTCTTAATAAACTATGTATTCCACAGCTGTAAGAGCTGATCGCATGCGTGGAGGTCGAAACAAGTTCGGGCCAATGTACAAGAGGGACAGGGCTCTGAAACAGCAGAAGAAAGCTCTGATTAGAGCAAATGGACTTAAGCTAGAAGCCATGACTCAAGTGATGCAAACAATGCCGACAGACCTGACAATATCTTCTGCTATCCAGAACATCCATTCAGCTTCTAAAGGCCTACCTCTAAACCACCCTGCCTTGCCTCCAGCAGACTATGACCGAAGCCCATTCGTCACATCTCCAATTAGTATGGCGATGCCAACTCATGGCAGTCTGCAAGGCTATCAGACCTATAGTCCTTATCCAAGTCGTACTATCAAGTCAGAATATCCCGACCCTTATACTAGCTCGCCAGAATCTCTAATGGGCTACTCTTATATGGACACCTATCCATCCAGCTCTCCATCTAGTATCCCACATCTTATAGTGGAACTCTTGAAGTGTGAACCAGATGAACCGCAAGTGCAGGCGAAGATCCTGGCCTACCTGCAGCAAGAACAGGCAAGCAGGGGAAAACATGAAAAGCTCAACACGTTTGGGCTCATGTGTAAGATGGCAGATCAAACCCTGTTCTCTATTGTTGAATGGGCCCGAAGCAGTATATTCTTCAGAGAACTTAAGGTATGGCAATAATTTTGTACTGTTGATTGTATGTCAGTGCATCTGAGAGAAATAGAGATCTGAGGCAGCTATGATATAGTAACAGTGAAACATCCGCATTTTGATCAGGCAAAATTCTATTTCCAAGAAAGCCATTGTAGTAGATTTCCATCTGTGCCGTTTGGGTAGAAATGATCACCTTGGGCAAGATGCTGCATGGGAAATCTGGAGGCAAAGACTGAGCACCCTTCTAAATGAATGGAACAAAAATCCAAACGAATCAAAATATAAACAGCACACTTTCAATAAATCACATCTCCCTCAACCCTGCAGCACTAGTTTTCCACTCTGAGATTTATATCATGTACAGTGTGTATGGAATAGCTGAAACATGAAATTAATTTTACAGTTGTATGGTGATAAATTTATATTTGTTTGTTTGTTGCCACATCTACTTTTTACTATGGATATTAAGTGAGAAAATATATACATTCTATATTTTACATATTGTCTGCTATCATTCATATTAAAAATAGAATTTGCTTAAGTTAGCTATTAAAAGTCATTGCTTCAAAGTGCATAAACAAAATTAGGTGTAAGTTCACCACTAATATTCAGACTTCCATTACTTTTAAGAATAATGGACATAGATTTTATGTTTATAAGGAAAATGTTTTCTAATTAGGATGTTCATTTGAAAAACAAAATGTTCTGAAATGTCTGATTTTATATTTTGAGGATAACTTACCGTGAGAATTTCAATTGTGTAGTCCTGAAAAATTCTCAGTTCTGGCTACTTTATATTATTCATGACTGAAGAAAAATACATTTGAAAAACTGGCATTTCGATATTTTCTACTTTTTGTGCAGAATTGTAGTGCGTGAGCAAGACATTCTGTGTGTGGTCAACATTATATTTAGTAAACCTTGGAAGTTGTGATCTTTCGTTCGATTCACTGCCTATGACTCAGGTCTAACTACAAAAGGAAATCTCCCTAGTTGGCTGCAGAAAGATTGCCACATTAAAATAGCTGTCATGAATGATCAGACTTTCTGGAAAAATTAGCTGTGGATCCTTTTCAAAATAGTATGTGTTTAAGTAATGTACTAAAAGTGTTTGTACAGTATAGGTAGGTAAGGCTTGAATTTTTTGGGTCAGTTTGGGTGGAGGTCTTTATTTCCCCATTACTTTTGGTAAAATTCGGTTGCCAAAACAACTTGGCAACTGATTCAATTTGATAAGTTGCAACTAAATTAATAATAGCCACTAAATAACATCTGCATGTCCAAAGTCATCCATTGTCACTGCATTGTTACTAACCAGTTTTTTTTTAAACTACAGAATTACCAAGTCAGGTCTGAGACAAACCTACTTTATGTTCACAATGTAATTGGTCTGTAGTTTATGGACATTATCGCATCATAAAAGTATTAATAACACCAGGATTTATCATTGTAAAGAGCAAGAAACACATTTTTAAGTAGGTTTTCAGGAGTGCTTTTCAGTAATCATCAAGAAAAAATCTAAAACTTCAGATCCTACATGTGTACTGGTTATTTAAATCGTTCATTAAACCTCCTTGGGGCTAATCTTTTGGGGGAAGCACTGAACTATTATAGAATGCCACAAATGATAAGATACAGGCATCCTGGTTTTACAATACCATTAATTTTTATTTTCTTTGTTTTCAAAACAAAACAGGCTCTGGTTCATTATCACTCATTTTAATCAATATGTGTAACAAGAGAGCACATAAGGAAATTGCAACAGTACACAGCGGGTGTATTCTGGTGATTAATGACAGGCTAGCTGTAATTCCAGATCACACCAGAATTTAGGTATTTATATATCAAAGTACTACTTAAAAAGTTACAACCTAATGATGTTGGCCATGACTCAGGGTGTCATATCCTCAGTTTTGAGTCAGCAGCCAAAGGTTCAACTCCTCCAGAGGATCTCAAACACCTAATGTTCAGAGGGGACTACAAAGCAAAGTGGTGGAGTACTGTACTGTTTGTGGTGTTGCGTGGGGCTTTATCCTTTTGAAAATCAAAGGTCTTTGCTCGTTGTTGTACCAAGACTTAATTCTTTTAAATACTTGACAATTAAAGGCATTATTTGTCTCCTCCGTAGACCTGATACCCAAATGACCTTGTGACCCCTCATTGATAAAATTTCTTATTTACTGTCTAGTTTCTGATCACAAGTAACAAGAAAATTGCTACTGGATCGTATGATAAGTGCTGATCATCTTTTCAGTGAGGTATCATCCCCCAGTTATACAAGTTGGTTTATCATCTGTATAGTTTCCCTACAATAATGAAAAGCTCGAGTTCTTATTTCCCACTTGCACCAGCATTGAAAATATGAATAATAAATCACATTAAAGGCTAAAAGCAATGGACCTACTTATACAGAAGGAAACTGAGTTTTATCAAGAAGCATGGGGCAATAGTTCCAATACCTCAATCAATTCTCATTGCTGACCCCCATTAACGTGGGCCAGGCAAGATGCCAGAGCTACTTGTACAACTCCTGGACAGTTCATCACTTGGGAAGGAAGGAAATCTGGCCAGGAACAAACTCATATCAACCTCTAGCAGCCTATTAAAGGGAACAAGTGAAATAAAGTTGAGATGGCCAGCAAGAGAATAGCAGACTGCAATGGAAATGTTAAGAGGAGTCTGTTTAGTTAAACTGGTGCAAATGTATGGATAGAAAAATATAATTTTTCAGATGAACTCCACTTTAATTCACCCAAACCTTGCATAATATACAAACGGCTGCTTTCCAAGCTGCACTACCCAATGTTTAGCAGCAAGTCTAGAAAAAAATGGCAGCAACACTGACTGCAAAACGTCTTTGGGCCCCCGTGTTGCATCACCTGAGTCTGATATGAATATGTTCCATAGGTGCTCACCTGATTCAAACCGTTTTTCATTTGACTAATTAAATAAATCCAGCAGCTGTTTTTTTCTTTTGTCGATTCTGTCTCTAATACCCATAAGTCAACAACAACATGTTAAAAATTAGATTTCACACTCAACTTCGGGCTATTGAATTGCTCATTAGCTCACGAGTGAGCTACTTATCACTATTTTTATTATTATTACTTATAACTCAGCTGGCTACTTATTAAGGGAAATGTACAATCTGTGTGCAAGATATTATCAATGTCAGTTTTTCTCTGTTGACAAGTAACTTTAAGCTTCAAGTCTAACTAACTCCAGTCTGCTAAAAAAAAGACAATTACAGTTTATAATGAATGTTTTATACGTACAGTGCATGAGCATTTTTGGCAAGCTTTTAGTCACTGTGTGCTAAAGAATCGCCATGATTTGATCAAACTGAGATGGGCTAACAAAATTGACACCGATGAATTTCTTTCTGAATATGATCAAAAACCCTTTCCTGTAGCTCAATGTACAAGGACAGTCCTTTCTTGCTACTTACAAACAGTTTGATCCTATTTTCTTGCATTATTCCTACACTTGAGAAAACCCAGCAGCTCCCCGGACAAAATGCTGCTCTCTAGGGGTGTTTATGTGCTCTGATCAGTAAAGAGAAGTCAAATCACTTAAACCGTTAAAATGAACAATATTGTTTTTTAATGTGGCTTAGAATTATTTTTCTCCTTCATAACAGTGAGTATACTCACTCTTCCATTCCCAAATCACGCTTGGTGCATACTCATTGGGGTGATTTCCTAGTGTAACTGTTGTGGAATTCAGCAAATTCATTCACCAAGCTCAGTATTGGAAAGCAGGGGAATCATTGGCATAGGACTGAGAAAATTTCTGACTTCCATATTTGCTCAGGAGTCACAGACTCCCTAATAGATATTGGATGGTAAGTGCTCATGGTTCAGTATAGAACCACTAGCATTTCCCAGTAAATTTCAATCTATTAATGTTTCTGAGGTAGCTTTCTTCTTCATACCCTAACAAGTGAAAGTCTCCGATCTCCATCCTAGTGTTGGACAATGTAAACTGAGTGATATTAAACTGGCAGACTCATTGCCAATTTTTTGTAATTGTTAACCTCAAGGGAAAGAAAACAATCGGGAGTGATGTAGCACAATCTGGTGATTACCCTGTTAGACAAAGCCAAAATTTACCTTTTATAGTTCATAAGGTTGTCCAAGATATCATTTGACAGAGCCTTTGTTAATGGAAGTTGTTGCAATGGCCACCTCTGGTCTTATTGGCATGCTCATGTTAAGAGGTCTCTACTGTAGTCAGACCAAGAGGAAGCCTGAACACTATACCCATGGCTCTGTGACTTGGTATAGCTCAAATGCCATTTATAAAGTTGCTGGTGATACAACCATTGTTGGTAAAATCTCAGATGGAATTGCAAGGGCTCACAGGAGTGAGATAAATCAGCTTGTTGTCTCAGGAACGACCTTGCGCTCAATGCCAGTAAGATGAAATGATTGTGGACTTCAAGAAGGGTAAGATGAGGGTGCATGAACCAATCCACATAGAGAGATCAAAAGAGGAGAGAGTAAACAATTTCAAAATCCTACATGCCAATATCTCTGAGGATCTGACCTGGTACCAAAATATTGATGTAGCTATAAAGAAGACAAGATAATGGCTATATTTCATGGTCAGGAGATCTGGTTTGTTACCTAAAACACTCAAAAACTTCTATCAATGTATAGTGGAGAGCATTCTGACAGGCTGCGTCACTGTCTGGTATTGGGGGTGGGGGTGGTGGAGTGCTAACGCACAGAACTGTAAGAAGCTACAGAAAGTTGTATAATTACTCAGCTCTATCTTGGGTACTAGCCTCTGTAGTATCCAAGTCATCTTCAAGGAGCAGTGCCTCAGAAAGGGGGCTTCCATTATTAAGGACCCCCATCACCCAGGGCTTGCCCTCTTCTCACTGTTACTGTCAAGAAGGAGGTACAGAAGCCTGAAGGCACATACTGAACAAACAGCTTCTGCAATACGATTTCTAAATGGATATTATTTCTGTTTTGCACTCTTTTAAATCTAACTATTTAATATACATATATATACCTACTGTAATTGATTTACTTATTTACTAATTTCTATATTATCATCTATTGCATTGTACTGCTGCTGCAAAGTTCACAAATTTCACCATGAAACTGGACACCAAACTTCGAAGCTTTTCCTTTCCCCAAACCAAGCCTCATAACAGCAATTATGTACTCAGCGTGAACAGTTGTACTTTTATGGCAGCCAAACAGTATCAGTCAGCAAACACAAAGTACACTGCAGATGCTGGGGTCAAAGCAACACGTACAACAAGCTGGAGGAACTCAGCAGGTCGGGCGGCGTCTGTGGAAACGAGCAGTCACCGTTTCGGGCCCAGACCCTTCGTATCAGTCAGCAACCTGGTGCCATTGATTCACTTGCCACCCTCAGATGAAACAATTCCTTTGACGTTGCTTCCTTTTCGGATGCAGTACGTGCTCCCAGATCTCTGACCGGCGTGAAACAGAGTGACAAAGAGTGCTTGCTTTTCATTTTAAGTATTGATAGGTGGGAATTGGCAATGAAAAGTGTCAAGCTTATTAGAACAGCTTTTGATACTTTGTTCAGTGAACACCACCAGTGATAAAGATTTGTAATTTTGTTCATGATTCTATTTCCTGCTCCTTCTGGACTTGCCTGGTCCAGATTTTGAACCCAAATGACTGGACTGTGCAAAACTCTTGGGCACATATAGCTAGGGTACCTAACCCTTCTGCATAATGCTGTATCTGTCAATGTGAAGTGGAGAGCTAAATCTGGCAGGAGCAAAGGACGTTGGGAATGGTGAGGGTAGAGCAACGTGGGAGGGGAGGGGTGTGGTTAAGTGGCAGAGAAGAAGTGCTATGGGCAGGAGTTGGCACAGGTGCAAAAACACCCAGTCCGAGACACTAGGCAAAGTCATTTGATTCCAAACAAGTGCTTTATTCATCATTACAGAATGTCACTCTGGTGCTTTCTGCTCTCTCTCCTCTCCCTTCCCTTTTTCCCAACTATGATTCCCCTCTCCCTGTTCCCTTCCCACTCTCAGTCTACAATAGAGACCCATATCAGAATCAGGTTTATCATCATTCACATACGTCATGAAATTCGTTTTTTTCTTGTGGCAGCAGTACAGTGCAATACATAAAATTACAACAGTACTGTGTAAAAGTCTTAGGCACCCAGCTATATATATGTGCCTAATACTTTTGCACAGTACTGTAATTCTGTGACATATTGAATTAGGCACATCAATATATGGAGATAGATTTCCTGATGATATTAGGTGTATGGCCGCATTGCGTTGGTTTACACAGGACACCGAGAGAAGGTGTGGAGCTTAACATATTATGATAGGAGCAGACAAGAGAAAATCTGCAAATGCTGGAAATCCAAGCAACACGCACAAAATGCTGGAGGAACTTAACAGGCCAGGCAGCATCTATGAAAAAGAGTATAGTCGACGTCTTGGGCCAAGACCCTTCACCACTCTGACTCCTCATCTTTTTTCCCAGTCCTGATTGAGAGTCTCGGCCCGAAACGTCGACTGTACTCTTTCCCATTGATGCCGCCTGGCCTGCTGAGTTCCTGCAGCATTTTGTGTGTGATGGAGCAGCATTGAAGAGGGCAGTTTTCTTCTTCAAGAAAACCTGCTTCACCAATTAGTGATACTGATGTACAGCTAGCATTTAAACTTGTGTTCCCTCTTCTCAAATGCTGTGATTCCTCCACTGTATGCAAGGAACTGAAAAGGAGTACAATAATATCACGTATTGGCTCTTTGTCACGTGACAAAATAATGCAGCATGTTATCTGGTCACCACACAGCCTAGAAGAATTGCTTTTAACTTACCAGCACTTGGATTCAATGCTGCTCAGAATTAGCATCATCCTCTCTTACCAAATTTTCTTCTGACACTTGGGTTGGATATTAAATCTGCTTACACAAATAATTTAAAACATTTTCTACTTTGAAGATTTTTTTTACCATTGCCCCTCTACTGCCATGATAAGGCCACACTCAGGTTGGAGGAGCAACACCTCATATTCCATCTGGAACACCAATTTCTCTAACCTGGCAATTTCTCCTTCCTTCCTCTTCTTCCTTTTTCCATTCCCCATTCCGGTTCCCCTCCTGTCCCCCTTCTCTTCGCCTCACTTGGCCATCATCTCTCTCTGGTGCCTCTCCTCCTTTCCTTTCTTCCATAGTCCACTTTCCTTTCCTTCTCTTCCTTCCCTTCACTGCTTCTACCTACCACCACCCAGCTTTTTACTTAACCCACCGTTCCCCAACCTTGTTTCATCCATTACCTGTCAGCTTATGTTCTCTACCCAATGAAGCAGTGGAGGCTACCTCATTAAGTATATTTAAGACAAGGTTAGATAGATTTTTGCATAGTAGGGGAATTAAGGGCTATGGGGAAAAGGCAGGTAGGGGGAGATGTCCATGGCCAGATCAGCTGTGATCTTATTGAATGACGGAGCAGGATCAACAGGGCAGATGGCCTACTCCTGCTCCTATTTCTTATGTTCATATACTCCTTCCCCTCCCCCTACCTTCTTAGGCTGGCCTCTTCGGCTTTCCTTTCCATTCCTCATTAAGGCTCTCAGCCCAAAATGCTGACTATTTATTCCCTTCCGTAGATGCTGCCTGACTTGCTGAGTTCCTCCAGCATTTTGTGCATGTTGCTCAAGATTTCCAGTATCTGCAGAATCTCTCGTGTTTATTTTTTCCATTATAATTTTTGCAGGACTGAAATTAATAACATTCTTACAACATAATTGTATGTGTGAACTGGTAATATTTCATTGAAGGAACCGTATATTTGGCACCTGAGTGACTGGAAAAAACAACTGCATATCTGATTCAAACATCTACTTGAGGGAGTATAGTGTTAACAGTGCATGCAGTGAAAAGAAGTACAAATTAAACAGTGTGAATTCAATGTCAGATCTACAATGGGAAGAAAAATAAAAAAAGGAAGAGAGACTGGATTAAAAAAAGAGAAAAGAGGCAGCAGGAAGAATCTTTCTTTATTTGATTTCAATGTTTTATAATCCCTAGCATTCAAATCTGAAGGAATGAGACTCTGCAGTAGTTAATTTTTAGTACCAGTGATTATCTGAAAGTAATTATCGCCAATTTCATTGTTCAAAGTATATGCTATCTGAAGTGGACAAGGCAATTTTCAGCAATGAGATGCGCTCACATTAGTGTGTAGATTGTGCACCTTCACTACGGTTGATTCGCTCCTTTGGCAAGGCAGAGAGCAAGGTGCCATTTTCTCAAAAACAATGGCTTCTGACTCAGTAAATTTTGGATTTCACAATAAGCCGCTAATTTGTCCTCCTCTGAAATCGCTGCAGGATTTGAGCATGAATACTACCAAGTGCCATTAGGCTCGCCACTATTTTGACAAGAAAACATGTCTCATTAAATTCATGGTGCATTTCGTGCCTCCCTATGTGGACAAGTGCGGTCCTACCTGCTCCCAGGCTGAGGGGGAGCTCCATGATTTCTAGGGTGCCAGATTCACGGGCTATAGCATCATGTCATGAGCTCTGCAAGCCTGTGCATCTGTATTCATTAATTGTTGTCTTATCGAGACTCATTAAGCCCTTCTGCTTTCTGTCTAATCTTGTCAAGTTGGTTTTGACTGGCATGGGTTTTCTGCGTACTCTGATTATTTAAAGCAGATTCCCAATGAGCGTTTATGGTCCTTTGTGTTTCAAGAATAATTCTTCTGGCAGTGTCACATGGTCGAGCCACCAATGTTCTGTTGTAATTCCTATGAATAAACTCTTGTTTCTGTCGCTACATGGGAGTGTGTCGTTCCTCCACATCTAAGATCAGTGGTTAGTCAGAGCGCAGTGTGACACTTCATTTATGCTCTTCTGAGGCAATTTTCATTAACTTGACCTGCTATTGTCAAAATCTCAATAGAACTACTGAGGCCTCCTATTTTCCACTTTGCTGTCATTATTATAGTGCAAGACTGCTGATCTCAAACCTGTCCTTCTAGTTATTCTTACATAGCTCTATGATAACCTATAATTTACAAAATAGTCTTATTTTACATTCTCCAATATTATAGGGGAGATGTATATAATGTTATAATAGTACTTAGGTCAGTGACAACCCAATTGTGTCGCAGATAATTAATTGGCTTTCTTAAAGTAGACATCAGGAAAGTACAGCATTGTTAATGGTCTTATCGCTACAGGTAACTCAGCTTTCTTATGCCCTGGAACTCACTTTGGGAACCATCCCATGCACCTTCCTACCTGCATTCCATCTCTTGAAAGCCTTTCTGCTGCTACAACCTGTAGATATTGATCCAAATTCACTTTAACTTTTAGCAATATTGGAATCGGAACTTGAAGGTTAAAACAGGACTTCAGAGACTTAGCAACTCTTTTCCTGTGAACCACATGGTCACAATTCTGTGTTGGGGGGTCTAACGTAAACATGGGTTGTTGGAGCCTTAAATCTATTTGGCAGTTCTGAAAGTGTACAATTAGGAGATCTTATAAAAAAAGATCTTGAATTTCAGGAAGGGAAAATAACACCTTTTACCATAAAGTATACAACATATGAGAGAAAACTTGTAAAAATCTACATTTAAAAATCACGTCAAATCTTGAACTGTGAAAACACTTTAGACATTGCGCTAGTGTTTGTCTGTTGAAAATGCTTGTAAATTCATACATAAAGGGGGATATTTTATAAAAAGAAAGTGAAAAGATGCCAGCTGGCTGGTTCTAGAATCCAGTAAGCTCCTCTGTAGGCTGACTGCTTCCTGAACTGAATGGCTTTCTGGGAGTCTGGCTGAAACCATCTGTTCCATGGACATAAACCAACAAAGTAGAAACAGCCAAGCAGCTAAGCTATAATTGTTACACTTATTTGTATTCTTTGCACATTATTTATGGAAGCTCCAATTGGTTTCTCTTTGGTTCTTTTAACTGGAATTCCAAGGACTGCATTCTACATAAAACTACACTGATAAAGAGAATGTACAATTCTCCTTCTGTTACAGCATCTTAGGATGTGCAAACAGACACACTGTGTGTTCTTCCTGCACATTTGTTATGATATGACAGCATCGTTGGACTAGAGAAGCAAGGAAAATTTATGACACAAAAGGGGGCCACTTGGCCAATTGTATCTGTGCTGGTCAAGAAGGGCTCACCTTTTTGTGCCAGGTCTATTGTCTTACAAGTAACAGCTCTTCAGGTATTCTTTTAAGTGCTGTTTAAATGTACAAATCGTTCAACTTCTGCCATCTTTTCAGACAGTGAGTCCCAGATCTCTACCATCCTCTGAGTAAAAAATAGTTGTCTTCTCCCCATTTATCCTTCTAATTTACATCATATTTGATGATGATTAACGTCATTAGAATTGTTCATCATCCTGTAATGTTCTGGTGCTCTCTGCTGGCTTGGAGAAACATTAAATGGGTGATCATCAAACCAACTTTAAAAATTAGAATTGCATCCTTCAAAGTGCAAAAATTACAAGGCATTTGGGCTGTGCAAATAGGAGACACTGCTGACAATTACAATGGGGTTAGTAAACAAAAGATTTCAGATTTTAAGATTGTTGACCAAAGATCCAAAGGGGAAATGAGACATTTTGATTTTACACAGTGGTTTGGAATGGACATTGTTAGTAGAAGGTGGTTTAATATTAATATTCCAAAGGGAATTGGATAATTTCTTAATGAAGAAATGAAATCAGCACAGGTAGAGCCCAGAGGAATGGGCTAAACATCTACCCCCTTCAGACACTAAGCGTAGAGTGAAAGACCTTTTTCCATGAAGCTGAAAATCTCGTGGAACAGTTGCAGCTGTTAATGTTTAATATCAGTAGAACCATTTGACATAAATAATGCTTTTCCATGCCACATCTAGACGTAACCCTACAAGGGCAGCATGGTACAGCCGCAGATAACATAATGCTTTACAATGCCATTGACAGGTTTGATTCATGCCACTGTCTGTAAGGAGTCTGCACGCTCTCCCTATGACTGCATGGGTTTCCTCCAGATGCTCTGATCTGCTTTCCCCCCACATCCCAAAGGCATATGGGTTAGTAACTTGTGGGCAGGCCATGTTGGCACTGGAAGCATGGTGACACTTGTGAGCTGCCCCCAGGGTATCTTCGGACCTTGTTAGTCACTGAAAAGCACAGCACATTTCATTATGTGTTTCTATGTACATGTGACAAATAAAGCTCATCTTTTCTTCTCTTTTGAAATTTGTTAATTCTGTAAGTTGTTTGTTCTGAGCTTCCACGGCAGTGTATTTTGGTTTCTTTTAGTATCAGTTATCTTGCTGCTGCCCAGGAATCTCAGTCTCTTTCATTACCTTTGCTGGACCGCAGAAAAGAGCAATTGCACAAAAATCACTGTCTTTATCACCATCGACCCACCCCACTCGTTCCATTCCTTCCACCTCCCACACACCAGCAGGCCCACAGTAAACAGTCAGACTGTTCTGCTTACTTCCACAGGTATTGTCAGATGTGACCTTGGAAAATAAAGAAATGGAAACAGATAAATTATTGCAATCTCCTTCTGGCAAGAGCTGCTTTCAGTTCTTGAGTTGTTCTCGTCTGCAATCGATCCTCTTCATTTGAAAACAGCCACTTTTCCCAGAACACCATAGTAACACTATATTCCCAGAACAGATGTTTCTGATTGAATTGTAGATGGTTCAGCTGGAGTTTGGAATTATATTTACTTTTCTTTTGTAGGTACTTGACTTGCAACTCTTCTAGCTTGGATGTTTCCGTTCCTGTCTCTTACAGTAGTTAATGTGAAGTTAATGTATTTGTCAGCTGCCTTCAAGCTTGCAGATATTGATCAAAATTCATTTTACCTCCCAGCAATATTTGGAATTTGTTACCTTAACTGAAAGGATAAAGCAAGATTTTGGTTGGAAGTGGATGGACTTTGTCACTGATGAGGTTTTCCCTGAACAATGGTATTTTCTGATGGGTTAACATAACAGGGAGGTGGTCTACTCTACCTCTATGATTAAACAGCTTGCTGGACAGCTTAATGATGTTATTGACTGGCATTTTTTACCTGTTCATTCAGTGCTCATTATCCATATCCAGACCTTTTTTGTAATCATTATATTGATACTTTCTTGAGCATAATTCATTTGGCACCATTAATTTGTCACAATTTTCTTCTAAAAATCATCACAATTTTATTTTCTTTATCCATACTCCATTCGAAATTAATCCCCTCTTACCCTATACTTTTTTTTTCTTCCCCAACCTTGTCCACCATCATCACAATCAGTGGCAGTGATATATTTTGTTCACTCCTCTATTTGTTGTAATCCGTTAGGTAGAGCAAGGTATTTCATTGATGAAATGCATCCTTCCTGTCTGCCCTCCCTTCCAGCCACAATATGTTGATGCTCAGCCTTTTGGGAAGATCAATCTAGAATCTGAATTTGGATGACCACAAGTGCTTCAGCTGCTCCACTGGAATGCGGCCAGTTTGACTCACTGCCCTTACCAATAGCTGGGATTGTTGAGAGGAAGTTACAATGTGTAAGAAATATTACAGTTTTGTCATGCTTCAATTTTCCAATGATAGGTACACAGTCAATCATACTAAATATTCACAAAGGCAGGTACGATGATTTCCTTGGTTAGCAAATGATGTTTATGAGAGGGACATAAGCTTTCTTTCAACTTTTGCCTTTTCTAACTTTTGAATTGGAGCATATAAATTCTCATTAATTTTGCACATATACAAGTTGTGTATGTTGCTTCAGGTAGTAGTTGTTATCACTGGAGCAATTTTTAAAATAATAAGTACCCCCATTTGCATCTTATCAGAATACACATGTTCTGGATTCTCTTTTTCAATTGCTCATCTACAGTTGTAACTGAACTTAGCTTTGTCTGTGTGCCGTTGTACCTAGCCAGTGAATGGCTCCTACTCCTGATCATAGGTCAAAGAATTTCCAAGTAACTTGTTCTTTGAAAGACCCCAAAACTGAATAACAGGAGAGTCACAAGGCAACTGGGAATTTCAAAGAAATTGCTTCCAGAACCTCACCCACAATCAATAGGAAGAATTTAGTAATTAGAGCCCTGGACAAATTCTACCTTTATGTTGGGTTTTTAGTGAGGGACAAAAGGCATCAGACATGGCACATCTTGTGATTCTAATTGAAAATTCCGTTGTTTATATGAGGGCCCATTCACTGAAAGTCAGGGAACTTGGCAGCTCCACGCACATTCGAACACACGGGCAGTTTAACAGTCATGGGGCTGGAAAGCACATAGGAGCCCCAGGTGATTTGTTTTTGGTGTGACTGATGGGCATAACACTTGAAAAGAGATACTTACTTTTTTCAAAGATCTGTATGTCAATTTGAAATCAATTACTTTTATATAGAAAATAAAAGGCCCTTGGGTAGACCAGAGAGCAGCATTCAGCAGCTGATTTGAAGCGAGGATTGTCAGGAAATAGACTGCAATAAGAAAATGTTCACCAGGGAATAATGACATGGAGATTTAGTCTTTTACTGCCAAGAATTTCAGTGACTTCCAGTGATATGGTGTCAATAACCAAGACCCTGTGGCTTTCTTCAAAGACATGCATTTTCTGAACATGACTGAGAAATGTTTGTGGTTCTGGTGACTAATTTAACTTGTGGTTCTGGTAACTAATTCATTAAAATTTTAATGCATTTTTTTAACTTTCTGGAAAAGATTTACTTTAAGAGGATAGTTAATAGAATAATTTGAAATAGTATTGCTCTGTGTATTATACCGTAGTCCATATTGATTCAAAGCGAGTACATTTCTATGAGGGTCCTGTGGATAACTAAAGTGAGACTTGGTTGTCTTAACCGAGACTGCAGATAGGTACAACACTTGGCAACAGTGGAAAGCTTTTGAACAATTGGCTCTAATTGGCAGCTCTGAAGAAAAAAATTGTGAAGAAAAAAGACATTAAAGATAAAATTAGGTAATCATATCTTGCTAATAAGCTAAGTCATCCATCAGTTTGTTTTCATACTTTTAATTGTTTGGCCTTTGAAGAGGAAGCAATTTTATGCCATCGGTGTTCTCTAAAAGATGACAAACGTCCTCAGTTCAAAGTGGGAGAAAAAACCAATTTACGTTGTGGGTGGTTTTCTGAGATAGTATTGTGTCAGCTTGATGATTGGATTGGGAAGTAGAGTTAACATAGCTGCATAGCTGATGAAATGAATCATTTCCTAGGTTGCTTCTCTCATCATGGAATGTTTTGACAGACCGAACGGAGAGCTGTTCTAATTTTAATAGGCTGCAGCTGGATCCTGCTGTGATGAGTTCACTATTACCATACAGTATTTCCTTTTAGAACACTTTAACACCTAGTCTGTTTAAAAGTTCCATTATTGCAATCAACCCTACAAATGCATTAAGTAGCTCTTATGATTCTACAGTAATGTTGTTCTTTATTTACTAGGACAATTGATTATATTAAGATAAATGTGCATTAATTTTTTAACTTTAAAAATCTTTCATATTTTTGTGATAACATTTTATCTTAGGCATCTCCTTTATTATAAAAACTGCAGAAGAAGCAGCATTAAATGTGTCAGCTTCTGCCATACCCCAATCCATAGCTGGACTTCTAAAGATGAAACAGCCCTTCATTAGTTAGCTCAGAAAATGTAAAACAGCTACTCGTACAAATATCCCAAACGGAACACGGAGTGCTGCCCTGTGGCAAAGATATCTCAGTTACAATTAGTACACACTGGTCTGAAATAGGCCTCTGTTGGTCAGGGTTGGCCTTGTATATTGCATCCTTGCAGCCCAGATACGCAAGCCAGGACAGTACAATATGGAGAACAAGCTGTTGCCTATGTAGCAAGCTCCCCACTCTCCATGCAACCAATGAACCTAATGGAAACTAATACAGTTTAGTATTGCAGGAGTGGCCAGTCAGCATTGAACTCAATGTAGAACCCCCTTAGGGTTCCAGCTCTGGATTTTTGCCTCTGGATTTGTTTCCAAAGCCTTCCCCATGTGTGGGTACGCCCACAAGGAAGTTGAGGTTTGAAATCAGAGTTTTACTTCTAGATGAGCTGCCAACCACAACTGACAAGCCCCACCTGCCTGAAGCAATTGGTTTTAAGGTGCTAGTAACCTGCTTTTGCCCCTTCTCCTGTCAATAGTAACAGTTTCACCACACGTGAAGGCCAGGAGCTGGACTTGGCTGTCAGGGATTACTTGGCACGCACCGTTGGGATCATTTAATAGGTGGTGGGAACTTGTCACCATTACCACCCCTGGTTAAAGCAAACATTGGTCTGTAAGAGGGAACAAAATGTTGCTTGGCACAAGGAGTATACTGTTCACCTCAATCATGTCCACCTTCAACTGTGGTTTTTAATCTTACTCTTTAAATTAAATAAAATTTAATCCATTAAAAGCTCCTTATTCTGAGTCCTGAAGTGTACATATCACCACCCCAGGTATTAAGCTTCTTTCCATGTTGTCAAGCTCCCACTGAAAGCATAGTGGAAGTGAGAGAATGGAACTTAATCATCAAATATGCCAGACAGAGAACAAGAAACCTCGACAACAATTAGTTACAATTACTTTTCACACTAGAATTGGTAAATTAGTTTATTATTGTCACATATAGTCTACCAAGATGAAGTGAAAAACTTGTTTAGCATACTTTTTCTCTCTAATTTCAGTAACTACTCTTTCCTATCAGCCTTGTGTGCTTTTGATGTCTTTCATAATAATATGGAAGTAATACGGTAACTATAGTAACCTCCATACTGTGGTTACCATGTCGAGTGATTTTTGTGTATTTGGTAATTTGGTTTATTACCTTCATTTGTACCAAGGAACAGTGAAAAGCTTGATTTGGATACAGTTCCTACAGATCAACTCTTTACACTAGTGCATTGAGGTAGAACAAGGTAAAATAAACAGCTGAGTGCAGAATAAAGTGTTACGATACAGAGAACATGCACTGTAGGTGGACAGCAAGGTGCAAGGTCATGACAAGTTAGATCATGAGGTCAAGAGTCTATCTTATATTATTAGGGAAACATTCAACAATCTTGTAAAAGCACGATGGAAGCTGACCTTTAGCCTGGCTTTATGTGCTTTCAGGCTTTTGTATCTTCTGACAATTGAGAGGAAGAAGAAGAGAATATGTCCAGGGTGGGTGGGATCTCTGATTATGCTGGCTGCGTTACTGAGGCTGTGAGAAGTGTAGACAGAGTGCATGGAGAGCAAGCTGAGCTGTGTCCACAACTCTCTGCAGTTTCTTGCAGTCAGTTGCCATACCAAACTGTAATGCATCCAGAAAGGATATTTTTTATGATGCCTTGACATGATTTACCCACTTCCTGAAGTCAATGTCCAGCTGTTTCGTTTTGCCGACATTGAAGGGAAGGTTGTTGTCATGACACCATGTCATTAGGGTCTCTATCACTTTCCTGTACTCTGACCCATTGTGGTGGTGTCGTAGATGGAGTTAGAGCAGGTTAGAGCAGTTAGACCATGCAGTTGTGTATGTACAGGGAGCAAAGTAGGGGGCTGATACCTTCTTTTGGGGCACCAGTGTTGAGAATAATAGTGGCAGAAGTGTTGCTGCCTATATTTGCTGGTTGCAGTCTATCAACCAGGGGATCAAAGATCTAGTTGCAAAGGGAGATGTTAAGTCCCAGACTTTGGAGTTTGGGGATGAGTTTGCTTGACATTATAGTATTGTTAAAGACAGAGCTGTAGTCAATAAACAATAGTCTGACATTTACTCTCCAAAGATGGATGCAAGGCCAGGCTGATGGCACAAGCCATGGACCTGTTTCAGCAGTAGGAAAATGGCAGTGAGCTGAGATTGGGGTTGATGTGTGCCCTGACCAGCCTCTCAAAGCACTTCATGGAGGTGGATGTCAGAGCCATTTGTCTAGTAGCATTGAGGAATATTACTTTGTTTGTCTTAGGTGCGGGGATGAAAATGATCATCTTAAACCAGGTGGAATTCTCACATTTAGGCAAAAATAGATTATAAATGTCAACAAATCCCCCCGCCAGCTGATCTGCTTGGGATATGAAGACATAGCCAGCTACGTCATCCAGGCAGTTGCTTTCTGCAGGTTTGCTCGCTGGAAGACTGGATTTACGTCCACAGTGATGACTATGGGTACAGGTGCACTGGAAGCTGTTGGGGTAGATGGTGACATTCCAATCCCCTTCTGGTCCAGACATGCATAGAGTCTATGAACCTCACCAAAAAGGAATGCACTGTTTCCAGTGATACTGCATTACTTTGTTTTGTAGCCTGTTGTATCATGTTAAGCCCTGCCACAACTGTTGGCTCATCTGGGACTCAATTTTAAACTTGCTACCATCCCTTGGCAACCCTGAGAGATTTATGGAGAACATGTTTCAATTTCCTGTAGAAGTCTGGGTTACCTAATTTGAATGCCACAATATTAGACTTGAGTAGGAGTGGATCTCCTGGTTCCTCCGTAGTTTCCAATTTGGGAACTCATAGATTGTTTTCTTTGGGGCACAGTCCTCAACATATTTGCTGATAAAGTCTATGGTGGTGGTGACGTACTCATCAAGGCTGAGTGCTTGAACAGAGACGGGTCTACTGACCGAAAGCAGCTGTGTAGAAGCTCACTTATTTCCCAGACCAGCCCTGTATGCCTTTCTGCACTGGATCATCACATTTGAGGTTCTCATTGTGTAAAGGGAGGAGCGCAGCCTGATGATCTGATTTACCAAAGTGTGGGCGAGGCTGGTTCAATGGCCAAAGGTGTTTGGGCTGCTAGTGGGTTAAGAGACATAGCTTGGTAATATGCCTGGTTGCAACGATGAAGAGGGACTCGGTATCCTGTTTCAAGGCTGTTGACCAATGAGTATAGTACACTGAGTGCAGGCTTCACGTCTGCCTATGGTGGGATGTAGACTACCATCAGGATAGCTGAAGTGAACTCCCATGGCAGGGATTATGAGTAAATCTTCATTATTGGATATGCTAGTTTGGGTGAGCAGGAATCTGCCAGGACTGTCATGTCTAAGCTCCACGGAGTATTGATTAGAAAGAAACCCTCCACCTCTAGCTTTGGTCCATATGGTGAATTGAGAGGCCCCCAGGTTGCAAGAAAGTCATATAAAGTATATTTATACACTAAATATACTACATACAGTTTATTGCATGCCTTTGTATCAACAAAGTGATGTGCACTTTGGATTAGCTTGAGAACTCTTCTGTGGATTTTTTATTACTGTTGACAATTCTAGGCAAAGGAATTACCAGCTCCTTGACTAGAATCAGAATCCCACTTGGAATTATATTCTTCCCTGCTATACTTGTCTATGGGTGGAGGACTGCTTGATGTTCACTTGCTAAATCTATATCTTATTGTGAGCATTTTGAAACTGTGCCCTGTTATCAAGATTTGCTTTGAAGTGTGATCCAAAATTATACTCTATACTATTAATTTCTTCTATACCTGTATGGCATCACTTCCCTTCAAGGCTGAAAATTTGTTGGACTTTTACTATTTCTGAGGGGTTAAAGTCAAGTTTGTCTTTTAATTTGCACCAAGATCTGAAACTTCCTCTTGTTTGAATAACTACAACTGGACAGGGTATTGGAAATGTCCACTGACATCTCACTTGTACAACTCCTCTAAGACCTGACTCCTTGATTCAAGCCTGATAGGATCAGGCCTGTGTGTGAAGTTTGGTTTAGGTCCTGTGTATCCATTGGTAAAACATTCAGGCAATAAACACAAAATGCTGGAGGAACTCAGCAGGCCAGGCAGCATCTATGGAAAAAGTACAGTCGATGTTTTGGGCCGAGAGCCTTTGGCAGGACTGGAGACAAAATGATGAGGAGTAGATTTTAAAGGTGGGGGAGGGGAGAGAGAAGCAGAAGGTGAACCCACCACCAAGCTCATCATTCCTTCCTCCCTTCACTTTATGCTTTCCGCAGGGATCGCTCTCTACGTGACTCCCTTGTCCATTTGTCCCTTCCCACTGATCTCCATCCTGGCACTTACCCTTGCAAGCAGAACAACTGCTACACCTGCCCCTACACCTCCTCCCTCACTACCATTCAAGGCCCCAAACAGTCCTTCCAGGTGAGGTGACACTTCACCTGTGAGTCTCTTGTGGGTGGTCATATACTGTCTCTGGTGCTCCCAGTGTGGCCTCCTATTTTGTGGTGAGACCCGACACATAGGAGTCTGTTTCGCTGAACACCTATGCTCCGTCCATCAGAAGAACTGGGATCTCCCTGTGGCCACCGATTTTAATTCCATTTCCCATTCCCATTCCAATTTGTCAATCCATGGCCTCCTCCACTGTTGTGATGAGGCTACATTCAGGTTGGCGGAACAACACCTTGTATTGCATCTGGGTAGCCTCCAATCTAATGGCATGAACATTGATTTCTCAAACTTCCAGTTTTGGCCCCCTGCCCTCTCCTTCACCAGTCCCCATCCCTTTTCCCTCTCTCACCTTATCTCCTTGCCGGCCCATCGCCTCCCCCTGGTGCTCCTCCTTTTCGTTCTTCGATACCCTCCTATCCTCACCTATCAGACTTACCCTTCTCCAGCCCTGTATCGCTTTCTACAGTCAACTTCCCAGCTCTTTGCTTCGTCCCTCCCCCTCCTGGTTTCACCTATCAACTTGTGTTTCTTTCTCCCTTCCCCCACCTTTTAAATCTACTCCTCATCTTTTTTTCTCCTGTCTCGGCCCAAAATGTCGACTATGCTTTTTCCATGGATGCTCCCTGACCTGCTGAGTTCCTCCAGCATTTTCTGAATGTTGCTTGGATTTCCAGCATCTGCAGATTTTCTCTTGTTGGTACAACATTCAGGTTTCTTGAGGTTCTGTCAGATTCAGTACTTTAAGTGAAGATAATTTGCTCCATTCTTGATCTATATTTAATGCTTCAATCTCAAACAGACCAATAATATGTATAAATTAGATGGGGTTGACTGCACAGAGGTTGGTTTCAGATCAGCTGTGCGTGGATCAGTTAGGGATGGCTTTTACCTTTATGGTCCAGGTTTAAAAATTTGATGATTTACTTTGTTTACTCTTGCTCTGAAGGTGACTGGATATGTCCAGCAGTAAATCCGCTGGAAGGTCTTGTTCAGCTTCATCCCATCCATTCTTCTGTTGGCTCTTTTCATGAAATAACAGTTCTTCTTTTGTTTTGTTTCTATGTACAGATGTTTCAACTGTTCAGATTAAATTTCATCTGTCATTACCACATCCACTCAATATTTTTTGTAGCTCACTTATTATCCATGAGTTGTCTCCTCAGAATTAAGCAGTAATTCTGCTTACTGCTTTATTACTACAGTATAAGTTTTCTACTATTGAAGCTTAAAAGGTTTAACCAATGCCCGTTAAAGCCTGAACCAATGACACTGGTGTAGATCAGAAATTAAACTTTAATAGTAGGACCTCTCTCATGCTGCCTGAAAATCAAACTTCACCATTTTGCCATGACATAAACCACAAACCTGTGGTTTAAGTAGCCCTAGATGCATTAAGACATGCTTGGAACAACCAAATCCCAATTCAACATATAGACCCTCCTAGCAGCCCATACAACATATATCCTACCATTTCTACCATCCCCTCTGAAAGAGGAGTGGCCAAGATGATGTAAGCACACCAAGAGTGACACAACACTGTTAGGGTGAAATGATGGAACTATAAAGTTCAAAGTAAAATTTATTATCGGAGTACATACATGTCACCACATACATCCCAGAGATTCTTTTTCCTGTGGGCATACTCAGCAAATCTACAGAACAGCCACCGTAAACAGGATCAGTGAACAACAAACTGTGTAAATGCAAATATAAATAAGTATCAATAAATAACAAGTATGAAATAACATGAAATAAATGAGTATAAAATAACAAGATAAAGAGTCCTTAAAGTGAGACCGTTGGTTGTGGGAACACCAGAAATAGAATGAGTGTAATTATCTCCTTTTATTCAAGAGCCTGATGGTTGAGAGGTAGTAACTGTTCTTGAACCTGGTGGTGTGAGTCCTGAGGCTCTTGTACCTTCTACCTGACAGCAGCAACAAGAAAAGAACACACCCTGGGTTGTGTGGACCTTTAATGCTTTGTTACGGCAGCGTTTCATGTAGATGCCCAATGCATGTTTCATGTGTGGGAGGATTTTCCCCATGATGTACTCGGTCGAATCCACTACCTTTTATAGGATTTTCCACTCTAAAGCATTGGTGTTCCCATACCAGACCATAATGCATTCTTACCTTGACCATTGTATTTTCAGAGTAGAGTCTGTGCATGTTAAAGAAAAAGAAAAATTGTCCGATAACAGCTAGTCCAAACCTGACACAAATTTGAGTACTTAATTCCTTTTGCCATTTACAGCCAAAAGTGACATGATTGGACTTTCACTTTAAATACACTGTAACAACATCAAATATGCTGTTGATTTGTTGAGAATAAAACATCAAGTAAATATACCTGAAGTTCTCAGTTTATTATAGCTACATACTAACCAGATCACCTGAGCAGGATGAGATACCGAGATAGTGTGGCATAACTTGGTCAAACCTAAAGCATATGACAATAAACACAATCCAACCCAAACCACACATATAAAGTCCGATTCCACTAGGCAAGCTCCATTCCACTAGTGTATATTTAAAATTATTGTACTTTGTAATAATGCCTTCTTAAAATTGACATATTGTACAAGAAATCTGGAAGATATTTGGACCAAAGTGAAATATTCCTTTTTAATTTCTTTCTCAAATGATAGCAGCTTTTAAGCTTCATTAGGATGAATAGCAGGCTATCTGTGATGATTAAATCCTTGGCAATGTCATACATTGCTTAAAACATTGCATTAAAAAAAGTAAGGGAACTTGAGCACCTTTCTGGGGTAAAATAGAAACATATTGCCCTCTCTTGTTTCCTCTTTATTAAAGAGAATGAAGAAATATTGTGAACAACCAGCATGACCAAGTCAGACAAGAGCCACATTTCCTGTATTTACTGGTGAGGCACTCACAGAAACAAATTTAATTGAAAATACACAGCTCTTCCCTACAATATGAGTCCTTGTATAAATCAAATTTGTTGTAGAGAGTATCTGAATACTGCTCTTTAACTCTATTCCTCCAACACTTTTACTGATGTTTAGAGTCCAAATGGATTGTGGAAGGAAGTCTTCGATCAACTCTCATTTCAGAAATTGTACAGTTACTACGGGAGCATCTTACTAATACTTTCATCAGGCCTTTCCTTCCAGTAA
Organism: Hemitrygon akajei; assembly: GCF_048418815.1. Classification (NCBI taxonomy): domain Eukaryota; kingdom Metazoa; phylum Chordata; class Chondrichthyes; order Myliobatiformes; family Dasyatidae; genus Hemitrygon; species Hemitrygon akajei. Next base: position 70,335,500 of record NC_133135.1, on the reverse strand, counting down.
CCAATGGATGCAATTGATTTCTATTTTCTTGATCATACACAGACCATTTAGGGAAGATAAGTGTGATTGTGTCAAAGTTGTTTACTCATCAGATTCTTGTTGAGAACTGCATTCCATTCTTAGAACACAATAAGAAATGTCCTTGGCAGGAAATTATGTTTTATTGCCAAAGATGCATTGTGCTGCGTCTTTGTTGAGACAAAAATTCCTCAAACACAAAACTGTTTCCACTGTAAAGAGTTTCTAAAATCAGATTGTTCAGACTTCTTCAGGATTCACCTGTCTGGCGTACACATTAAATCCAGATGGTCAGGAACTTATAAGACTCAATCCCCTTATGTGCTTTCACATCCCCTTATGTATCCCTTCAAAAACAGCAAAGAGTCAGGAGAGGCTTTTTAGATGGTGCTTCACAATGCACACATTGCAGGTGCCACTCTTAAAATAGATATAAGAGACAGTGTAAATCTCTGTAATGTGCATTAGAAAAGAACTCGCAGGCTCGAGCTATATAGAACATTCTTAACAGAGCTATAATGAGCTATTGATCCCAAAGTACTGTAGGAGCCAGTGACCTCATGGTGCTTTCAAATCTCCTGGTTACAAACTTGCAGTCGTCATAATTGTCCTTATTATTGAAGGTTGGGTTATCAAGGCTGGAGCTCCCTTTTATTTATGTGAACGAGTTTCTTCTAAAGTGGGAAAATGACTTGTTAATAACAAGAAACTTGTTATGTTGGAGCTTGTTATATATTTGGGGAAATGTACGTAATAGGATTTAATAAATTAAAAAGATTTGGATATTAAATGTTTGTGAGACTGGAGTTTGTGATAATGGAAAGCTGACACTGTTCACGTTATTATTTTAGTGTGAATTTCATATTATGAGTATTCATCTACAGATGAATGTTCTTATTATGAGAAGTCATTATAGTGTTCAGAATATCAATATTCATTGCAGTGAGAGAGCCCTACACAACACTCAGTATAACTGTGTGTTTCTTACTAGGATGTTTTTGATAGGAAAATATGTGGTATCTAGAGGCTTGTAAATCTCCTGGATGTTATTCTATAAGGTTAGTAAATGAAAGCTGTCTTAATTTAGACTTTTTAATAGTGTTATTGCATAAATTTATAGCATTATTAAGTGCTCTAAAGAGTGTACTGTTAACTTTCAAGATGGAGTGATTTTAATATTGGTGTTTAATATAATAGATGAGGAGATTATTTTAATCATCTGTCAATATGACTTTATTTTGAATGATACACTCTAGTTAACTTGTGAAGGAGGCCTTTTATCTAAGGGGCGTCATTCACAGCCTCACAGGATTCCTGGAGTTACAAAAATCAGACAGGTACTTCTGAATCCTCAAATATGGTAATACAGGATTCAAAGGAGTATTTTGTATTCAGCAGGATCTGACTAACAGTGAGTTGTTTAGTAACATTAACTGAGGATGAACGTTGGTCAGGATACTGAGAAGAATGGTGCCTTGAAAAATTTTATTTCTTGTGGCAGTACAGACTAGCCTTCAGTGGAAGTTTGGAACCTACAACAATGCAGCAGGCCCGCAGAAGAAAATTAGTCTAGATCCCATGTCCATGGTTCTGATTGAGACTATCCAGCTCAGAGGTGAATGTGCTAATTCTGAAACACAGCTGTTAGTGTCTTACTTTACATTATTTGTACCTTTTCAGTCAGCTACATCATTTTGGTCTGAAATGGGGATTAATTACAAACGGGAGAAAATCTGGAGGTGCTGGAAGTCAAAGCAATACGTGCAAAAATGTTGGAGGAACACAGCAGGTCAGGCAGCATCTATGGAAAAGAATAAACAGTTGACAGTTTGGGCTGAATGTAAGTAATATTAACAATGTACAATGTTCTGCTGGAGGAACTCAGCAGTTAAGCAATCTCTAGTTATGCTGGGGCAAGGGGAGAGAGCAATAGTCAATATTTCAGGTTGAAACCCTGTATTAGGACAGAGTGTGAAGAGGGAAGATGGCAAGTATAAAGAGAAGAGGGGGAGTGGTAGTTGGTGGACTGAGGTGTGATGAAGCTGGCGAAGGGACAGCAGGAGTTGAGGTTGGAGATAGAGGCGGGTGGATGATAGTGGGGTCAGGAAAAAGGAAAATGGAGTCAGGTAGGGAGAGGGGAAGGTGAGGGTGGAGACAGTCAGGAAGATTCTAAATGGGAATACAAAGGCTACCTGTACTGGCACCTGAGAAGTAAGGAAGGTGATAATGGGAGCCATTATGGAAGAAATGCTGCAGTTACAGTGTCAGGAGATCTGCAATCAAGCTGAATCAGTGGAGATGAACATTTGATGCTTGCAAAGCTGGTGCTGGTATGAGGTAGGCATGGAATTACCATAGTTTCGCAGAGCCCCAGAGAGGTAATATGAGGAACTGCAGCTGAAGTTGTGGGCCACAAATGAAGAAATGGAGTGAAGAGTCAGTCAGCTGGAGTTTGGGCCGCCAACAGAGGAGAGCTGCTTCATCCCTTGAAATATGAATTGGTGAATGATTTTGTCCAATTTTTTAATGTTTCTCTGTGATTCAATAATAGTAACTGTTGTGTACTGAGAGAAATGTCTAATAATTCTCAGCTTGTGAAGCTAGTCACCATCATGTACTGAGAGGAGAATCTAACACTATTTAGCCTGTGAAGCTAATCAGGACTCATCAGGGTTTGGTAGCAGAGGACAAGAGCCCCACAACTTTTAGCCTGTTATGTCTCTTTCTTCCAAGCCCCTTTGAATAAACATCTTTCAATTCAATCTTGCTTGATAGGAGATGCCCATGAATCATGGGGTTAAATGAGCATGATTATTGGTATCTGTTCAGTCTCTCTTCACCTAGGAATGAATGTTCTAAACTTGGTTGTATCCATTGCAGTAGCTCCATGATTATAACCTGTGATCAGGGCAATACTTTGATACCTGAGCAAAATACTTCGCAAAACAGATGCTGCGTATACATTGTGCATTGAATTATCTATTACATGCATGAGATGTGGAAGTCACTGGATAGGCCAAGGCTTATTGGCAATCCCAAAATGTCCCTGAACCAAGTGGCTCATTGGACCATTTCAAAGGTTAGCAAAGAGTCAGCAATATCATTGATTCTGGAGTTGTGTATCAGTCAGATTGTGTCAGGATTGTAATTTTTCCTCCTTGAAGGACAAAGCCCAGAGTGACAACAGAATTTCTTGTCACTATTGGTCGACGAATTAAATTCAAGTGTCAGGAAATTACGTTACTGTCACCCAAGTGCTGAGTGAGAGACACTGCAGCAGGTCGATAGTTCCCGATAATAGATAATGCGAACAATGTTAAAGGGAAAAGAAAACAATAAGTGTTCGGCCAAACAGGGCCATTAACTAAAACTCTCAGATGGAAAACAAAGCCTACACTGAAAAGAACAACTAAATATAAAACAAATACCGCTAGTCTTCAGAGTCAGTTGACTCAACAGTCCAATTTCTCAGGCAAGGCTGAATGCAAACAGGCAGCGAAGCATTGCTGTGTCCAGGTCTTGCCAAATACTATAACAGAATGAATGGAGTTAAATACTATCACCATGAAGTAATAATAAACTGACACGTGCATATTCACAAGCGCAATTGCCGAATCTGCTGCACTGCGGAATCCGTGGTTGTGACAGTTGCAGCTTTATAAAACTCTTGTTGGTCACATCTGGAGTATTGGATTCACTTCTGGTTCCCTGATCATAGGAAGCATCTCAAGGCTTTGTAGAGGGTGTAAGGAGATTTATCAGGTGTAACACTCAGGCTCGGCCAGCACGCGTTCGTCTAGGGGAAGACAACTTCTGGCCTCGCCAAACTCAGAACTCTCGTTTGTGTGGATGCTGTGTGATGTGTTGCCCAGTTACAAATCTGCACCACAAAATATCAGACAGTACACCATGTGCAATTAACTGATGGAGCTTTATAAATCTTTATCTGAATATAGGGTTAGTAAAGAAAATGAAAAAAAAAGCTAATTTTAAGGAAAAAAGTCAAAAGTGCACGTTGGAGCTCATTGATAGGGCTATTCATCAACCATCGACCTCCGCCAACCTTCGGACCCTCACTCCCATTCCACTCCATCCGGTCATCTCCCAGCTCCCAGCTCCCACCACACACGTCTTCCTTCTTCTTCTCTCGCCGACCAAAGACCGCATAAATCTCTCTTCCAGACTCACAAGAAAGAACAACATCCCTTTCATTGGATGACATACATTCCAAAGTCCCAGTTATCTCTAGTCATAACCCAAACATTGCAGCTACAGTGAAACAATTACATTAGCAGTGAAACATTACAGTGTGTTCCACAGCGATGCTGCCTGGATTAGAGGGCATGGACTATAAGGAGAATTAGGAGAAACTTGGATGTGTTTCTCCAGAGAGACAGAGTTTGAGGGGATATCTGTTAGAGGTTTATAAGGTTATGAGAGATATAGAGATAGAGTAGACAGCCAGTGTCTTTTTCTTATGATTGAAAAGTCTTTTACCAGAGGGGATAGATTGAAACTAAGATAAGTTAAATTCAAAGGAGATGTGCAGGACAGATATCCTACCCAGTGAGGGTGAGGCTCCTGGAATGCATTGAATGGGTGATGGTAGAGACAAGTATAATAGCGACGTTCAAGAGGCTCTTAAATTGGCACATGAATGTGTAGGGAATGGAAGGATATGGACATTGTGTAAGTAGAAAGACTAGTTCAGTTGAGTATTTAATTGCTATTTTAATTAGTTCAGCACAACATCATAAGCCAAATATCTTGTTCCTGGGCTAAACTGTTCCATGTTCTATGTTCTAACATACTAGAATTGCAATTTGAAATCATTGTGCAATGCAAATAGAATATAACTCAATTTAAAGCCTTCTGCCTTAGAAGAATGATTTTTCAAACTTTGTTTTATTCATAGCCCATAAACATTCAGTGAAAGTTAACATAGGCTGTTTACAAAAAAGATTTCTGTGGTTCAGCAATCTGTCTGAACCATTACTCTATGCCACTGGACTCTTCCCCACATCAGTACCTATAGGGAACACAAGGATCAGCAAAGCGATTAATTGGCTGAACCTCAAAGTTCAAAGTAACTTTTTTTTATCAATGTACAAATATGCCACCATAAGCAACCTTAAGATTCATTTTCTTGTGGGTATACTTAACAAATCTATAGAATAATAGCAATGAAAGACCACCCAACTAAGGCATTCAACCAGAATGCAGAAGACAATGAACTGTGTAAATGCAAAAAGAAGAAGAAATAATATAAATAAATGAGCAATAAATATCAAGAATGTGAGATGAAGAGACCTTGAAAGTGAATCTATTGGTTGTGGGAACATTTCAATGATGAGGCAAGTGAAGTTGAGTGTGCCTCATTCTTTCCAAGAGGACCAAGGGTCAGAAGTCTTTACTTATGCTGAAGACATTCTATGAGGTGACTAAATGATAAGGTACTGAATATATTTCTCCTTTTCACAGTGCTGGTCTAATTGCAGAAGTGTTCATTGATTACACTTCAGTATGAATATAGCACACAGTGTGGTTTTTGTACATTGCCATTTGTAATTTTGAGCTTGTATGTATCCTCTAATAAATTTCTAGATTGTAATTAATTACCCACTTACTTGCCATTTTGGAAGATTTTGCAGTGTAACATATGTGATTTTGTCTTTAAGAGATTACTGTGGTTGGATTGAGTGAAGTGAGTTCTACTATGGGAAAGTAGATAAGAGCTGAATGATGATTTGGATTAATGTCTCCCACCAAATCAAACTGCAGGGACCGGTGACAACAGTTACCTCTCCAGCCAGTTTTGAAGAGGTTCTGGCGTTGTGAATAACAGCTACTTGTAACTCAGGGTACTGTAGGGGAGCTGTAGGTTAATGTTCATCGCCGTGTCATTTACTTTGCATTCCTCTGCTAGTTTTCTCCTTGGGTGTGTTTTATTAGAGAGAGTCTATTTTCAAAGAAATTAAGGGACACAAAGAAGTAGAAATTATTTTTTTGTTAAGTGCAGAGTTTTGTCCACATTTTTATCTTTTTATATTACCTGAAGTGGATCCACTTTATGTATTTTTATATTTTTAGGTGATAGTGTGAGTAAGGTCCGAGCTTATCCAGAAAAGATGTGTTGGAGAAAATGAGAAGAGTCCTTTCCCATGTCTTTGTTGCATAACTTCCAAAGATCATAAGGCCATAAGACATAGGAGCAGAATTAGGCCATTCAGTCCCTTCAGTCTGCTCTGCCATTCCATCAAGGCTGATTTATTACCCCTTTCAACACCATTCCCGCCTTCTCCCTGTAATCTTTGGCTCCCTTACTAATCAAGAACCGATCAATCTCCACTTTAAATATACCCAAGGTTAGATGCAAACTGACACTGTGCGACCAACCATCCGGGTGCCTACATCAACATCTGCACCAGGTGTGGGCAGGATCACAGAAAATAGAGAAAATCATGTGTTAGATACTATCAGGTTCTTGTAATGCTGAAATGATTGAAATACTTTCCAAAAGTGCTGAGTACATTTTTATGATTATAATTTTCTGTTGCTGTCAGGTGGTCTCAGTCCTGCCTTAGATTTAAAAGTTTATGAGTAGCTTCTAGAGAAAGCAGATTCAATTCTGGACTTCAATGTAGTGCTGTAGAATGTTGCATTCTCTGCAGTGTCATCCTCCGAAGGCAAGGAAATGTCTGGTCTGAGTGACCCTACAATGTCATTTTGAAAATGAGGAAATTTCTTTTTGGTACCTCTGCACTTATCCCACAATCAACATCACTTAGAAAATCAGATAAATTGGCCCTTACTACAGATCTGTTAATGGAACCCTGCTGTCTACAGATTCTCAGCCAGATATCCTTCATTACAGAAGTACCTGCTCTCCACTGGAGTATCACTCAGCTGCAAAACATTTTGTATTGTTTTATAGATCCAGTAAATATCAAAATTTTGAGCTCTAAAAAGTGCAATTAAAAAAAAAGCTTGGAACAGAGCAAAGCCAGGAAATATTACTTGCTTTTCTGCTGATGGAACCTTATTGTACTCTCGCTCTATAAATACATAGTGAAGAGGCTGCTATTCTTAGCTAACTATACACAAACAAACTGTCCTAAGTTAGTCATTGGAAGATAAATATTGTGCTGGTCTTTATGGAGATATCATTCCCAGTGTCCCCCAGAAGCCACACAGAACAAAAGTGTGTATTTATGAACCTTCAATACAGTAACAGTTCCAAGGTACTTTGTGGATGAATCATCAATATGTGATATAATAGTTTTACGAAATAAAACAAAGCCATATAAAGAGCTATAAAGGAGAGGTGACTGAAAGCTTTTAAAAGAAATATGTTTTAAGGAACATCCTAAAAAAGGAAAGAGAAAATGCTAAGGCTCAAGATTTTGGGAAATTCCTGATTTTGGGACCCATAAATGGTGGAGCAATGAAAATTGGGGATGTATAGGAGACCTGAGCAGGAAATGTGCACAGATCCCAAATGGAATAAAATGTGGTAAAGAGGACTGCAAGCAATGACTATGTTTTCTAAAGCTGTGTTTTGCAGTATCTTAAACCAATTACTTTTGTATATATCCCCAGTCGGGACGAGAATTTCAGCTATTTTATTTACAGTCCCTATGCACACATACGGAAAAAGCAATGTGAAATCTGCCTTATAGGATTTGGGAGAGAGATTGAGGAGACCATATTCAAACCAAGTTGTATGTGCAAGCAACAAGTAATCTACTGGAGGGACTGCTGTGGGAATTCCTTTCCCCTCACAGGTGCTGATTGGCACACTGAGTTCACCTAACGCTTTGTGTGTTGCTTCAGGCTTAAGCATCTGCAGCCTCTTATATCTCCTTTATATCTCCAAACTTTGCTGATATTTCCCAAAAACCAAAAGGTCACAATGGACAGCGATTTTCAGGAGGGTTAAATATCAGTATACTTTCATATTGACTCACATTAGTCAAAAATGGTAAGGTGGTGGTTTAGCAGTTGAAAGTAATTTCTCAATTCTTTATATTTCATTAGATTTTTTTTGGTGATTCCGAGGCACAAAGCAGCTTTGTGTTTGAAAGTGAAAGAAATTCTTAACACCTTTCTTGATACCAGATTGTGCCAAAGCATGTCCTTCAGTAATTATGGTTATACTAGAAGACACATAGCTGCCAATGCACACAGCAAGGTCCTGCAACAGCAATGAAATAAAATTATAGCTTATCTGTTTTGGTTTTAGCCACAAAACACAGAAACAGGTCCTTCTGCCCATCATTATCATGTGACCCTTTGCCAATTTATATTAATCCCATTTACCTATATTAGATCCATGTCCTGCTATGTCTTGCTTATTTAATGTTTAAGCATAGTGTTTGCATCTGATTACACTACCTCCTCTGGCAGCAATTTCCATATATCAGCCGCCTTTGGCATATAGAAGCCAGAACTTTCCCCACCCATCTCCTTCCTCTCACTGTGAACCTTTGCTCTCTTGTGTTTAATAGCCCTACCATGGGAAAATGTTTCTGTATAGTTACCCAATCTATGACTCTTATTATTTTATATACCTCCATCAGGTCATTCCTTAGCCTCCTTCACTCCAGGAAAAACAAACATGGCATATCCAATTTCTCCCCATAACTAAAGTACTCTACACGCTCACCAATAAAACTACATCCTTCTAGTTTTGTGGAGACCAGAGCTGCACAAAGTGTTCCAAGTGCATTCGAACTGATCTTTGTAAAATTGTAAAGTCCTAACTTTCATATTCTAGGTCTGACCTAAGAAAGTAAATGTGTCATATGATTTCTTTACCCTTTCGATCTGTGTTGCCACTTTCACAACAGACTTGAATCCCTCCATTCATCAACATTCCTTATATAACGTTCATTTAACGTATATGGGGGGGGGGGGTTTGTGGCCTAAGGTAGAAGGAGATGGGTTATACAGCTCTCATTACACACACATGCAGTTCAACTCTTTGAGTGATAATGCAGAAAGTTTGAAGTTAAGACTCATTCCACCAAGATGCAACCCTGAGCGTCATAGGAAGTCATTCCTGCCTGTGGCCATCAAACTTTACAACTCCTCCCTCAGAGTGTCAGACACCCTGAGCCAATAGGCTGGTCCTGGACTTATTTCCACGGCATAATTTACCTATTATTATTTAATTATTTATGCTTCTATATTGCTATATTTCTACACTTTTCTTGGTTGGTGCAACTGTAATGAAACCCAATTTCCCTCGGGATCAATAAAGTATGTCTGTCTGTCTGTCTGTCTGTAACTCATCGGGGTGATTGATAAGTTCGTGGCCTAAGGTAAAAGGAGATGAGTTATTAACTTCAAACTTTCTGCATAATCACTCAAAGAGTTGAATTGCATGTGCATGTAACAAGAGCTGTATAACTCATTTTCTTCCACCTTAGGCACAGACTTATCAATCACCCCTCATACATTCTACCCAATTTTGACTTACCAAGTAACTTTAACTATAGACCAATAGTGTGGAGAAACTTCCCCTGCTGTCTTTCAAGTATTGCTTGGGAATCTTTACATCATCCAAGAATGGGAATAACATCTCTCTCTGCCTTGGCATCTCAACACCCACTACCCCACTCTCACCCTGCCTTCCCATAAGGAACAGGACTTTGGATCAATCTTTTAAAACACAGTTGTAAGTGGGATCATCTACTAAAGTTTATGTCTCACCAGCAATATGGGACTATTATTGCTTTTGGCTTTTAATCTCACATTTGTTTCCCATTCCTTTGCTAATGGTGTGAATTTTTTCCTGCCTGTGGTTCCAAAGCCGGAATCAACACCTCCAGTACCTCATCCAAGAAACCTTCCAAAATAAGTGAGCAGGAGGACCTAGAGGTTTGGAGATATTCGTTTTTGAGTGTGGGTGGGGGTGGGGAACCAGGGATTATGACCCAATTGTTGAGGTTTAAGGTAGGCCATGGGTCCTGACGTACAAAGTGTAAACAGTAAATCAAGACTGAGGATTGCCTCACTGCTATTGTCAAAGAAGCCTTCAGTAGGTGAGGTAAGATTGACAGGGATGAGTTTCTAGCCCTCAGTGTTGGACTCCAGTGCAGGGTAACACAAATAATGCCTTCACCTGCAATCTACGAATGTGAATTTTCCACCCAGAATTTGCAGTGCAAAGCAAGAGCAGTAACACCATTTCTCTGCTGCCCTTATCTGTTGGGTATTAATGATAATTACAATGTCTCATAACTCTTTCCACATTGGAGATGGTCTGGATGAACATCAGCACACACCCGTCCTGGCCATTGCAGTATATTCCATGTGTCGTCAAGGACAAGTGGCCCAGCCATTGTGCTGAATAATTTCGCAGAGATGGCAAGACTCACCTAATTCCCATTCCTACAGCAACTCGATATACCCATTTCATGCAGTTAAAAGTTTGCATTTTTTCAGCACTCAAGCTGTTCATTTCCCTTCATAGATACTGCCTAACTCGCTGAATTCCTCCTGCATCTTGTGTGTTTTTACATATTCCAGCACCTGCGATCTCTTGAGTCCCCACTGTTCAAATTTAACTGTGTATTTGGACTAGTATCCAAATTTCCATAGAAACGCCTCTAATTATGACCTTAAATGGCCCAGTTTTAGAAAAGTGTTTGGACTGTTGGCTTGGTTTTCCCTTGCAAAAGAGGCTATTTCTTTTTTACTTTTGCCAAAGTTGTATTACCTTGTGTAGTATTGCTACAGTAAAAACTCTTTACATTATGTTGGACCTTTAATTTCAGTGTCTTTATTTATGCACAGAAATTTCATACCAAACTGTATTTCTTCCTCTGACTACAGATAAAATAGCAGGACTGGAGCAATATGTGGATGAATCAAAGGTAGTGAACCCAACAGTCAGATCTTGCAGAAAAATGTTTCATTCATGTGCAATTGCCCTGAAGCTAATTAAGAAAAAAAAGCTGGGTTTGATTTCAGGATTTTAAATTTTAATTTTTAATAACATTCAATAAGAATTTTAATTTTATATTCAACTATATAACATTTATTAATAGGCTTTATATACATAATAGATAATAATCAATTGAATAATACAATCAATATGGGGCTCATGTTAATAACAAAAAAGGCAACAAAAACATTTCAAAATGTTTAGTTTATATCGAGGATGGATGAACTAAACTCTGTGAAATATCAATGCAGGGTGTCTTTTTGTGTTTGTGTCAGGTAAAAACAAAATGGTAAAAAGAAACAAAGGGTTGTCCAGATGACATTTTCTCATACTGCCCCAGAATGCTTACAGCCAATGAAATGGAGCCACCATTGTAACTGAGGAAACACAACAGACTAAATATGTAAAGCAAGTTCAGTAAGCAGGAGTATGGAAATGAGGAGTTAAATCTGCTTAACTGAGGGGAAAATGCCTCAGGAAAGACACTGGGGAGGACACCTGGTCTTCTTTAAATGAGGCTTTTACATTCACCTGAGAAAGCAAGGTTTGGCATTGCATCCACAAGGCAGTATTTGTGACAGCCCGTTCCCCACTACTTCTGTGGTGTGTCGGCCTTAAGTTTGTACTCAAGTCTCTGTAACGAGACCTAAACACGTAATTTTATGACCTGGAGGTAAGATTACTATAATTTGAAAACAAAAATCTGCTGGAAATCTGAAAGAAAAACACAATTCACATTTCAGGTCAAGAATCTGAAGTGATGAAATGTCGCTGAGCTGAAACAATAAATTGGTAACTTTTCTACAGATGTGCTTGACCTGCTGATTATTTCCTGCATTTTCTGGGTCTTGTCTGCTGTTGTTGGTGTAAACCCAAATTTCCCAGTATAAGTTCAGTAGTTCATGTTTACACAGTCCTATGACATAACATAATCAGCTAAGTGCTTGGAAAGAAGCTTGAAGTCTGTAACCAAGTATTGAAAATAGCTGGACATAAGTAGTAGTTTCTGCAAATGATGGTATGAGCACAGTATAGCTTAGAATGCATAAAACTGCGTTATCTTTAATGAAAGCCTGGCATTGGTTACCAGAATGCTGTTTGTAAAGCTATGATAGAAACTTGCTTATCGGCATGATGATGGGTGAGTGATTTAGAGCAGATCATAGGTTTTTGCATGCACAATCCAAATTTCAATCAGTATCGCTATGAAAAACCTTAACCCATCAAGGAAGCTTTAGGTTTTAACACATGTACAAGAAGACCAAGAAAAGGGATGGAATTCCTACCACAGATTCAGTAGTTCTTGATTTGATGTTTTAATACAACTAATTTTGTTGTCATGCAGTAGCTTGTAGCTAAAGTGACTACCATCAACTGCTGGAACATACAGATATTCTCTGACTGTACATTTCTTGACAATGTCAATTTTTCCTTAAATCATAATCTGAAAGAAAGAAGAAATTGCATTTGTTGCAGATGCTCAGCTTGAGAAGAACTTCTGCTGTTCAGCCAAAATTGCTTCCAAAGAGGTAGAAATTAATCCATTTGTGCTAAAAGTGAAATCTATGATACCTAAATAAATGTGAACCCAAGCCAAAAGTTGACACAGGAACAGCTGTGCTTTGTGTTTTGATTCTAACATTTGGTTCTGTTCAAATAAAGAATTATCATTCAAGGACAAGTACCTCCCTTGGTGCAGCATTGGTAAGGCAGCCTAAATTTTGTACTCCAGTGTCTGCGGCAGTGTTCTGCTGTACAGTTTTGTGACTCAGAGGCTCAAGTACTTCCTGCTAAGGTATAACCAACTTCTTGTATTTGTAGTACTGACTTTTTTCTATGAAATTACACACAGACGCAATCATCCTGTGAGAAACCGCACTCATTATTTGTTGCTTCTCTGCAGAAACGTGGTCCATGCAGTTATAGGGGTACATAAGGACTATCAAGCCTATGCTAGAACTCTAAACAAGCTATCCACTTTTCTTTTAAAATAGCTTTGGGTACTTCATGCTTAACAGCTCTGAGTGGGATAAGTTATGATATTTCATTGTACTGCTAATCTACTTGAAAGTATTTCCTAATTTACTCTATCAGAAAGTTTTGTTCACCTCCATCAAATCTGCCATTAACCCTCATTGCTGTATTGAAATGAAACTCGGTATCTCCAGGGCATCTTGTTAAATAAAGCCTGCCATTCCCAGCATTGAAAGCTCTAGCTTTCTTTTTATCAAATATTCCTCTCAAAATTCTATTTTGTCAGACATGATATTCCATCCTAAAGTAGTGCTGACTTTTGGACACTGACAGACACCAAGGAAATGTGGGAATAATGTGGGAACATGGATCAACCAGTGTGTGACTGTCTGACTCCAGGATCTCACTGAGCAAGTTTCAGTAGCCAAATGTCCTCTTTCTCCTTCACTTCCTTATATTGTTGCCTTCCCCGCCAATAGACTCCAGCAAATTTCTACAGAAGTAGGGCGGAGGGCATTCTGATTGCTTACATCACCGCCTGGCATGGAAGCTCCAATGCAAGGGCTGCAGGCCGTTACAGACGTATCCAGTTCCATCACAGACTCAAGCCTCCCCACCATCTTCGAAAGGTGGCATCTGTCATTAAGGACCCTCGTCACCCGGGACAGGATCTCTTCTCATTACTACCATCAGGGATAAGGTACAGGAGCCTGAAGGTGCACACTCAACATTTTAGGAGCTGCTTCTTCCCTTCTGCCATCAGCTTTCTGATCAGCCCATGAACCCATGAACACTACCTGGTTATTTCTCTGTTACACTATTTATTTATTTATCATTGTGACTTAGAGATTTGTTAATGCTTTGCCACAACACAACAAATTTCATAACATACTGTTTGCCAGAAAGAATAAACCTGATTCTGATTCTAAGTGTTACATGTTTCATAACATTCTAACATGTTTTTCTACAGATGTCTGAATCACTGGCCAAGATTTCCCAGAATATTCTAGGCCAATATTTTCCTTCAAACAATACCATGAGTAAACAGAATAGTTCCCCTTTTATCCCACTGCTATCAGGGGAACTTGCTGTGTGCAAGCTGGCTGTCTCATTTGCCTGTGCAATAGTTATTTTGGCTGTGAAGTGATTTGGGACATCCTGAAGATGTTAGAGACACTTTATAAATAAATCTAACAACTTCATCACAAAAAACAAGGCTAAATGCTGATGTTGTGCTTGGTGACTGATATTAACTGCCCTACTCTAACAACGCTCAGCTTGCCAAGTGTGACTGAGGCCTGAATAGTTGCAGAATATTTTGTAATTGGATCAGATTTCAGACTTTAAATGTGCTGTTGGGATCGGGGTTGCTGTCCAATGGAAGTGAATGGAGGATTTAGTTGGTTAGTTAAATCTGTAGGCTGAGATCAAAAATAATTTGGAATCAAGACAGAGTCCTGGGAATGAGACAGAGAGAGAAAAAAGCAATGTAATATAAATCGAATAGAATGAATATGCCATATTTTGAAGGGATTTTTTTTCTTGAGTGAATTGTCTGCAGATTGCTCAGCCAGATGTAATGGCAATAATTTTCAATTATTTTTCTGCTGCCCTGCAGTGTTTGTGGCTGATGCAGCCCAGAGCCCAGAATTCACACTCGCTGCGTGTATCTGACTGAGAGACGGAAACAGATGTTCTTGGGACAATACAGCTTGTTGTCACCAGCCAGGGTCTGTGGGCACTCATCCCATTTTGTATTTGTTTTAATGACTGGAAACAACACAAAGGGAGTGATCCTTGCCTGAGAAGAAGAACTTGCCATTATGGGATAGCTCATTGTTTAAAGGAAGATCCGCAGAGAGCTCGGGGTTTTCTCACTTGCAGGCATCACAGGCAAGCTTTCAGGCTGTGAAATGTTCTCTTTGAACGTCTGCTCACATTGAGTATAAATGGACCCAGTCCTGATCCATATGGACCCCTTTTAATAAAGTTGTTTAGAATTTGAGTTTAATTGCATTAAATTTGCTTTTTCGTTAAAATGCACTGGGGATAGTTGGTGCTAAAAAGGGCTCATTGAATTGTGTCATGGAATGTTTAACATCCATTTAACAGCAAACAAGACCTTGAGTTAACATCTGAGGACAAATTTGCTGCAAGAATGCAGTCCATAATATAAACCAGAATATCAGCTCGATGTATTTCTAACTCACAGGCAAGAATCCTACTGACTAATATAATAGAAACATTTTCCTGATTTATGTTACTGTTTGTTACTTGGCTGAATTTCATACTTCCTTTGGTGAGCTGTGTTCTAGCAGAGTTCTGTGCAAATGAAAACACCGAGAGTGAGACCATTTAGCAATTCCGTGCAATGGGGTGATTGGGAATTTGTGAGGCAGCCCTTGATTAATTCCTGAAGAAAAACATTTAGCATTTATGATCAAAGACAAGCCAAATAGTATAACCAAGGTCTTTAGAAATTCTGCCTCAACTGTTTTCAAACTGGACCGGGTGCTGTATCTAGCCTAAATTATTCCTGTATTTGCCAGTTGCCTGTACAGATTGGAGACTTCAGATGCTTTCAAGAACTTTCACCAATAGTTATCTTTATAGTAACGTGTTCATCCAGCATGCTCAGAACTTTGGAGGGACTGGACTGTCAGAGTTTCTGAACAATTTGCATGTAACTTCATTTAATACACTAATATAATTCTACAAATGTTTGTAATTCACATTTTTGAGATAAACCGCTGTGGTATAATAACTTTTCCAGTGAGCTCAATAAGTTTCAAAGGTGTCTAAGGAGAGGGGGGAGGATCCATTGATTTTAAAGTGAGCACAGGAACTGGGGCCCCAATGAATTTAAATGAACCATGGGAAACAGTACCCCGGTGAATTTTAAAGGAGTGTGGGAAACAGAACCCTATGAGTTTCAAGGGACCATGGGAAACAGTGCCTCAATGAATTTCAAGGAAGCACAAGAGGGGGACGGGGCCTTGGAATGGCATCACCAGGAATCTAAAGTGCCCAGAGGAAATATCACCTGGTCAGTTAGATGCCAAATGATTGATAATTCCAAACAATTGGATAGTGTGTCATCATCAGATTTTACTGTTCTTTCGGAAAAGTCGCTGCTAGATGGGTTTAGCTTTGGTCATCCTCAAGTTTGAGATATTTCAGCTGTCCATTAAAGGTGAACGTAACTTTCTACTTGGATCAAGATTCCCTCAGTCTGATTATAAATGATTATTACTTTTTATTGTTCACTCGGTCTGTGACATGGCCTTTGTTCACTGGGTTTAACATGGCTTTTCTACATTCCTGAGGGTGGCCAAATAGTCTATGTTCCATGCCTGCACAACCTGAAGTATGATTAATAATGCAAAATCTCGAGTGCAGCATGCAATGCTGATCAGTGAATTTCTCTGATTTTCCTGTTGTCATAGACATTATCCATGGAGAAAACGTGATAAACTCACTGTCTGAAGTCTGTTCAATTGAATATTGTGACAGGGCATAATTTGCCTCAGCTGTTGCCCAGGCATCAGTTCTTTTCACTTAATGTTTGATGCAAGAGGAATAAGCTGCATGTGGTCACATACGCCTGGAAATTGGACCCGCTTTGTCATGCTTTATGTGTAAATCTCTCAGGAAGTGTGTTTTGTGCATGTTCTGAAGTGTATGGAACCATTTCATATCGAGACATTCTCCTACCAGGAAATTCCATCAGATGCCTCCTGTCTAATTCACCCTTAATGTGGATGTCATTGCATTATAATGTAGATGGAATTCACTCATGATGATGTCATCAGTGTGCACATCACGCAGCATTTGCTTCCTAAGAGAACCTGGATCACGTCAAAACTTATGTTATTAATTCTCAGCAAAATAAGAATACATCAATGCATCATTGAAAGTATTCCCTACTGGAATGTTATTTTTACATTTCATCAATCTCCCTTAATCATTTCAATATTTTTTAAAAATCTCACCGCCAGCTGGGCACAGATGAAATCCTGCATGTTCTGATATCTTCAGGCCTCAGGCCTCAAATACCTTGGTCTGATGCCAGCAGGACTTGGGACAATACTCAGTGCAGAGTACCTCTTGTCATTGGGTCTGCACCCACTTGCAGTTACAAGTGGGTTGACTTTCATTCCCCCATAGTTTGTCACAATCACCCCATCTGGTTTCTGCTCATCTCCTTCACATCCTGAAATGACACAGCGGTAACCTGCTGATCTGTGCACGCTGGGATTAAACCTTTCTTAAAGGAAGGAAAGAAGAGCGACCATTTTGAAAAGTGTGCTTCTCCTTCTTTTGCTGTTATATTCTGGTGATGTATGTGCACGTTCTGTCATGCTTGTTCGGACACCAAAAATACGTGAAATCCAATTTTCAGTTATTATTCTTTGCAGCCAGTGTACATGACATATATTTTGTAATAGAATGCAAAGGGTGAGTTTAGTTAGCCTGTTATTTATGGAATCATGATATCTTGTCTGAGCGTTCTGTAGCAATCTTTGACAACTAGTAGGCTAGTCAAATCATTTCTGCTGGAGATATTGATTGTCAGCTACTTACATTTTTCCATATGCAATTCCTTTGCTCACCCATTGCCCTAGCAGGGACATTATTACACCAAGATAAATGTCTGCGATCAAAGGCTGACACAGGGGGTAGTGCCACAGCTTTAATTTCTGAATCCAGATTTCAAACCAGTTTAGATTCTTGATGACTGCTGCCATAAAGCCCACACGTCAAATCAGTATGGTTAGGCTTATTCTAATTTCCAGGGAGCATCAGCCGCCTTTGCACTCCCTAATCTCCGATTCTATGCACTGTCACTCAGAAAAAACCCATATGACAGTAGATGTAAGAAATAAATAAACTAGTTATATTGATACAACCTGATGTTAGAACATGTTGCTGGCGTAGGTTGGAAGGCTACTTGTCATTTATTTTCTGGTACCTAATGGGTAGAATTTCCTGTGCATCAATTGTGAAGAGAATTCAAAAGGGGTGACCGCACCCTTAATGCAGACCACCCTATTCCATCCATTACTTTTAATATGTGCATCTTTTCTGATGAATCCATTATGAGGATGCATTGAGATTTTCTTCTTTAATTCCATGCCGGGAAGCCAAATGCAATCAAGGGCAAGAAGAGGAAAATCTGCTCCAAGGTTGTTAACTAATGGCCTTGTAAGTGAGTAGCTGGCACGACAGTGCATGGATTACATCTAATTCCTGCTGTTGGGTTGTGTTTAAGTGGTTGAGGAAGGTATGCCATTAACTGGTTCACTATTTCCCCTAGTGCCCTTTGGAAGTTCAGAAATGAACGTGAAAGGTGCTATGTGAATGTTTTCAAATTCTCATCTAGGAGAGGATTGGTTTATGCGCTTTGACCAATTAAAGTTGGTTGTTTATTTATTTTAAGCTCTGGAAATGAATTAAAGCAACTCTAAGTCAATTACCTTACGAAATTCAGTCTCACTTTAAGCAGAATGAGGGTGGGGGTGGTTATGGAGGTTATGGGAGGTTGTTGGAACGTCTCAGGTTCCTATTTCATCAATTGGGTTTATAGCTCATTGTGCAGAGTCTCCCTGCTAGTGACAGCTTCCCTGTGAAAATAGCAAAGACCAGCTGATGCTAATGTGAATCCCCAGCATATGCTGGGGCTGAAAAACACACACTAGGCATTTAATACCGAGGAGGGGAGAGGTTTTGGCCAATGCTCCAAGAGTGTCTTCATCTCAGGCCGTCCTTGCAACAACATCCATGATTTACATAAGCAACACAGTCAGCTTGTGAGAAGCTACGAGTGGACGCTATTCTTTCAGACAGGTCAAGAGACAATGGGAGTCAGTCAGCTGCTGTCTGAATACAACAATTCAATCTTTAGTAATGTACTTCGCATGTGGGACACTGAAAGGGTTAAAATTTCCTCATGTATTCTCTTGTCTGCTTCCAGTGAAAATTAGTTGGCTGGAACTTGACAAAGGCTCCCTTTATTTTCTAAATGTATATACTAATGAGACCTACTCTCCAACAGAGTTAATTATTTAAGCAGAGACCCAGGGTCCGTTGTTTTACTCACTGACAATATTTTCACCTCATGTCTGTGTCACAAAGGTCACCTGGTGCAGAACTGACAAAGTGCCTTTCACCGTCACCATGTTCGTGGCAGAGATTTGTAACTATGTCCCTGCTCCACTGGCTTTGAATTATACTGCGAGCCTCTCTGTTTTATATTACAGAGTAGGAAGATGAACAGGGAGTGAAAATAAAATCAAGGGCAGGAGATCATGGTGAAGGACAAGAGTAGACAGGTGTAAGGTTAATGACTCTAAAGTGTATCCACAAGCGCCTGTGGCTTGATGTATGGGCTTTGGACCTGAAATGGGCATTGGCTTTTAAAAGATATATTATTTCATTTGAGAACTTGCATTCCAAAGTTCCTGCATTTGTCCACTGATAGATGATCTGCCGTACACAATCGGTGATGGCGTGTGAGTTTTGCTTTGGCCTCATCCTACATGTAAAAATTTTGCTGAGCTCTTCAACCTTTCGCATTCCTCTCGAAATCTGACGTGTGCTCACAGTGGCCAGGAACCTCTGTTTCATGGCTGCTATTTCGGAGCCTGGCTGTAATTGTATCTGCCTGTTTGGGAGAATGGCTGGCAGGGTGAGGTGGGGGCTGCAGGGGGGTGGGGGGAAGGGTTTTGGATGACAGTTCATTCATAAATAATCTGGCAACAAGCAAACTTGTAAGCTGTCAAAAAGGAGAGCGCAGTCATCATCAGCACCATGAGCCTGTTATTTTCCAAAATACTCTAGATGCAAAAAGTCTGACATAAAATTAGACTTTCAAATTTGAACCTATAACTCTTAGAGGAAGCAAGGACTGAACTTCCAGTCTCTGGTCATTTTAATTTTCTATCCTTCTCCCACTCTGACTCCTCGTTCATCAGTCTTCTGCATTGTTGCAAAGATGCCCACCAGAAACTCAGCAGCAGCTCATCTTCTTTCCTGGCATGCTGTTGCTGTTTAATTTTAATACTGAATTTAACAGCTTCAGGTGAATCCCATTCTTTTCCTTGCCTTCACTAACATGACTGTACCTTTCTGTTTCAATTCATTACATGTTTCTTTTCTGTCTCAAACAGAACAGACCATCCCCAGGTAGCAAAAGGATTCTGTTTTTACGTATTTCCAACAGGCAATTTTGTCCATAAGTCAGTAAATGCACAAAAGTGACTTGACATAGTAAACTCATTTCCACAGTATTGTAATAAATGGCATGAAAACTGAATTGAATTGACTTTATTTCTTACATCCTTCACAAACATGAGGAGTAAAAATCTTCATCTAAATGTGCAATCATAGTAATTTATAATAAATAGAACAGTCAATGCCACATAGAAATACACTCAAATCAGCATGAGTTAATCAGTCTGATGGCTTGGTGGAAGAAGCTGTCCGGGAGCCTGTTGGTCCTGGCTTTTATGCTGCGGTACCGTTTCACAGATGGTAGCAGCTGGAACAGATTGTGGTTGGGACTAACGATGATGTTCATTGGTACATACAATAGACTTTTGCATTTAATGGTATTATATGAGCTCACTTGTACACAGGATATTCTATAAGTCAGGCACTGGTGACCCAGGAACACTGTTTAGTGTTATCTTAACAACACCAGCCTTTGACTGATATTTATCTGCATTCTTTTGTGCCTTCTGCATTTAGTGTATGCCTGACTTTACATTTTTCCGGTTGTGGTGATGAGGTGCTTGACCCAACATCTTTTTCCCCACTGATGCTGTTGACCTGCTAAGCTCTTCCTGTATTTTCTGTCTTTGTTTCAGACTCCCTGTAACCTTGCCTATTAATTCTTCCAATCAAGTTTTTGCTCCTTCACTGCAGTGCTCTTCATGAGCTCTTCATTGTGAATCTTTCCTTGACCTTTTCGATCTATCCGAAACCTTTGGCATGTTTCTCTCTCTCTCTCTCTCACACACACACACACACACACACACACACACACACACACACACACACACACACACACACACACACACACACACACACACACACACACACACACACACACACACACACACACACACACACACAAACACACCATTCTTCTCCAGTTCTGCAGCTGGGAGAGATTGTTCATCTGTTTATCCAGGAGTTACCAAAGAGTTACGTGCAATCCTTTCTCTGCCCCATCTCATAATGTTACCTCTGGTGTTCTACAGACCTATCCTGACTCCCCCAGGCCTCATCCATACGGTACCCATGAGGAACAACATCTTAGTTCTCACGTGCATACTCATCTCTACCTCATCAGACCATTCATGTAATATTAAGTGGAGGATGAACAAGCATTTTTCAACATAAAGACTGGGAGAACCAACAGCTTTGCCTTTGACTTCCTCATCACAGAAGTCTGTTCCTTGGCCAGTGATGTTATTCTCCTTCCAGGCAACTTTCTGAACACAAGAGCTTCTGCGCCTGCTGGAAATCCAAAGCATTTCACACAAAATACTGGAGATACTCAACAGGTCAGGCAGCATCCATGAAGAGGAATGAACTGTCAGCGTTTCTCAGGACTTAAATGAAAGGTCGCAATGACAGGTCTCATCCTGAATCGTTGTCTCTTCATTCCTCTCCGTAGAGGCAACTTTCTGAAACTGGACTAACATTTGTCCCCAGAGTACACTTTGCACCACATACACACCATGCTACCTTTTTCTTCCTTTGCCACATTACCTCTGTTCTCCCTCTCTTTAGTTCATCTATTGCTGAAACCTCCATTCTTTTGTTAGTTAAGGCTCGACTATTTCAATGTTTTCCTGTTCTATTCTCTGTTCAAAACTGCTGCTCTTATTCTTAACAGCACCATGTCCTCATCACCTCTGCCATCACTTACATCCACTGTGCCTCGATTTAAAAATCCTCATTTTTGTGTAAAATCTCTCCATGGACTTGTTTCTTCCTAAATCGTCAAGCCCTCCAACTGGAATTCATTTTATACAAGCTTCTTGAGTACTTACATTGGTGGCTTTGCCTTCAGCTGCTAAAGCCCAAAGTTCAGAAATTGTCCCTCCCATAATCTTGGTCTCTTTTCTTCTCTGTTCTCTGGTAAAATGATCTCCGTGGCCGTGCTTTTGTCACCTGACCTAATCTCTTCACAACTGCTTTAGAAATACACATTATTGTTGCTGATGAAATACTCAACATGTCTGGCAGTGTAAAGAAATAGAGTAAGCATTTCAGTTTAATGATCTGTCAGTCTGCCTCAAGTGAAAAGACACTAACGTGAAGTGTTGGACCGATTTGTCTTGCCACTAAAACACCCTGAACTGTTAAAACTTCCCAGCGTTTTCTGCTTTTATTTCTTTCACCAGGTAAGAAATCATTTAAGAAAAAAAAGCAAAAATGCTTTGGTCTTCTAGCAGAACAGATGCCGTGAGTACAGCAGACACAGTGTAAGTGAAAATGGAATCATATTGGGGCAGGTGCTTCTCTGACCCCAAGATAGTGGAAATGCCATCTGGCCCAGCCCCAAACTCATCAGATGGCAAAGTTATCACTTAAAGTTCAAAGTAAATTGATTATCAAACTATGGAGCCAACTATGGACGTTGCGTCCTAGGGGTCCATGTTCAAATTACAAGCCAGGATAGTACGATAGTCCCCTCAGCAGACTCCCCCTCTCCACGCAGCTGTTAAATCCAAAGGAACAACGGAGACCGATACAGTTCGGCATCAGTGGCATCACAGAACTTGCTAGTCAGAGTTAAACTCAATATAGTAATGGCTTAGGGATTCCAGCTCTGGATTTTTCCTTGGAATTTACTTCAGGAGTCTTCCCCATGAATGGGTAAAGCCACAAGGGCAGCAGAGGTTTGAAATCAGTTTTCCTTCTCCTAGATGAACTGCCGCCATGACTGACAATCTCCATTTGCCTGAAGTGGCCGGTTTTCAAGCACCAGTAACCCACCTTTGCTCCTTCTCCTGTCAGTAGAAAAGTTCTGTGGGCTTAGTAACCAAGCCACATATGAAAGCCATGAGTTAGACTTGGTTATCAGAGGCTATTTGAGATGCATGCCACTGGGAGTATTAACTCCACTACCCACCCCCACCACCCACCTTGACAAAGTTAAGGAACCATATATGTTACATATACAGGTGTCTCCCCCCCCTTTACAAACGTAGAGCATTCCTATGAAACCTTTCTTAAGCTGAAATGGCGTAAAGCGAAGAACCATTAATTTATATGGGAAAAATTTTTGTATAAGTGAAAATCCTCTTTGTAATGCAAAAACAGGTTACTAATGTAGGTCTTTTGTAAAAGCAAAGTGGCATAAAGCAAACATTCATAAAGCGGGGGACACCTGTACTACCTTTTTATTGCAGGCTTTTACAGGATAAAAAGAAATACAATAGATTTTACAAAAAACTAAACATAGTTGATGACTGACAAACACCAATGTGCAAAAGAAGGTACAGATAAAAATCAAACTGAGGAAATATTCAAACAGTCTTTGAAAGTGCATCTGTAGATTGTAGAATCAGTTCAGAATAGTCATAAATGAAATTTGCCACGTTGGTTTAGGAGCTTGATGGTTGTGGGATAATAATTGTGCTTGAACCTGGCGGCGTGGGACATTAAGGCTTTTGTGCCTCCTACCCTCTGGTAGTTGTAAGAGGAGGGCATTGCCTGGATGGTGGGGGACTTTAATGATGGATACTGTTGTCTTGTGGCAGCACTCCTTGTAAATGTGCACAATGGTGGAGAGGCTTTGCCTGTGATGGAATGGGCGGTATCCACCTCCTTCTGTGGCCTTTCTTGTTCCTGGGCATTGGCGTTTCCACGTCAGGCCGTGAGACAACCTGTTAAAATTCTCTCTACTGCGCATCTATAGAAGTATGTCAAAGCTTTTGGTGACATGCTGAACCTCCACAGACTTCTAAGAAAGTAAAGATGCTGCCACGCCTTCTCTCTGATGACACTTATTTTTTGGTCCCAGGACAGATACTCTGATACGTTGACATTAAAGAATTCAAAGCTACTGAGACACTCCTTTTCTCCCCTAATGAAGACAGGTTCATGAATCTCCGGGCTTCTTCCTCCTGTCTTCGCTAAGCAGCTCTTTGGTTTCACTGATGTTGAGTGAGAGGATGTTATTGTGTCACCACTCAACCAGATTTACAATCTCCTTCCTATAGTCGATTTGACACCACCTTTGATTCGGCCAGCAACAGTGGTGTCAGCACAAACAAATATGGCATTGGAGCTATACTTATCCACACAATCATAAGACCTTAAAACATAGGAACAAAATTAGGCCATTTGGCCCATCAAGTCTACTGTGCTATTTGATCATGGCTGATGTATATTCCCTCTCAACCCCAATATAGGCAAGGTAGATACTATGGCTTCTTACATATCTACATACATGGTTCAAAAGATCCAGTAAAAGGCTGTTCATGTGTTTCTACTTATGTTCCAAAGTTTCAGATGAAAATTAAGAAAAGATAGGTGAAGTATCAGTATTCACACCTGAGATTATTGCTACCATTTTAGCCTCAGAATGGGTCGAAGAAGTGCACCCTGATCTGGGCTCTGATTCACTCTGGGTTTTGACAGCTATTAAAATAGGTCTTTCAAATTTTTTGGCCAGACGTTCGTGGAAAGCATCAGTCGAGGCTGTGTTGTCTAGACTTGTATATCCAGTTCTTACAGGTCCTTGTCCATGTTGGAGTTAAAAAAATGAGGTGGCAGACATTCCTGCAAAACAATCACTTAAAACTAAGGATGTAAATGTAGTGGTGCCTTTGCATAAGGGGGAAATGAAAGCCTAATTTAAAAAGTCTGTTCAATCATTGTGGCAAAAAAGTTGGGATTGAGAGAAGAAAGGACAACATTTATGTAAAATTCAGAGGATGGTGGAAACTCAACTAGGAAAATGATATAAAAGGAGAGATGAAGTTATACTTGCATGTTTACAAATTGGGCATACTAGGTTGAGTAATTCCATGCTCAGAATTAATATGCATGATACAGCCATTTGGAAAGAGAAACTTGTCAAGAAATAGTGCATCGTGTATTGTTTGAATCCGGTTCCTATGAGGTGCAAAGGAAATATTTAATTGCTTAATTGAGATATTTAGGACAGATCAATGTGGAAAGTTTTTTAGGCTATCACTGCCAGTGTAATGTATATACTGTGTGTACATTTGACTTTCTGAAAAGTATTAGACTTTTTGAATTTATTTGAGGTTTTTTTGGGAGAAGGAACTTAGTGGGTATACTTCCTGTCTCTTTGCTCCACGCTCCAACTCGGTGGCAGTAATGTACCTTATGTTGGTACACCAGCCGCCGTTAAACTTTACAAGAAGAAGAAGAAGAACATCTCTAATAGGAGCAGAGAGTGGACCATGGGAGAAAGGGAGTGAGGAGGGGCACTGGGGGAGATGATAGGCGGGTGTAGAGAAGAAAAGAGGGAAGAGGGAGCCAGAGTGGGAAATGGGAGGAGAGAGAAGAGAAGGGGGAAAAATTGCATGAGAGAAATTGATGTTCATGCCATCAAGTTGGAGGCCACCCAAATGGAATGTGAGGTGTTGCTCCTCCAACCTGAGAGTGGCCTCGTTGTGGCAATAGAGAAGGCCATGAAGCAACATTGGAATTAAAAGGGTTGGCCACTGGGAACTCTTGCTTGTTATGGATGGAATGAACGTGCTCGACAAAGTGGTCCCTCGATCTGCAACAGGTCTCACCAATGTAGAGGAGGCCACATCGGAAGCACTGAACACAGTAGGTGACCCCAGCAGATCAGCAGGTGAAGTTTTCCCTCACCTGGAAGGACTGTTTGGCGCTCTGAGTGGAAGTGGAGAAGGAGGTGAATAGGCAGGTGTAACACTTTATTCGCTTGCAGAGATGTGCCAGGGGGAAATTAGTGGGAAGGAACAAATGGACAAGGAAATCATGGAGAGAGTGATTCCTGCAGAAAGCAGAGAGTAGGGGTGAGGTAAATATGTGTTTAGTGGTAGGATCACATTGAAAATGACTGATGTTGTGGAGAAAGGTGTGCTGGATGCAAAGGCTCATTGGGTTGTAGGCATGGACCAAAGGATTTCTATCTCTGTTAGGGGGGTGGGAAGTTTGGGTGAGAGCAAATGTCCAGAAAATGGAGGAAATGTGGATGAATGCAGTATCAATGGTGGAAAAAGGGAAACCCTGTTCTTTAAAGAAGGAGGGCATCTTGATGTTCTGGAAAGGAAAGGCTCCTCCTGAGAATAGAAGGCATGAACATCGATTTCTCTAACTTCTAGTTTGTTGGCTTTGTTTTTGCAATGGATCTTATGCTAATACATTATATAAGTACCGTAATGATAATACATTATATATATGTGACAAGATCGAGAGCAGACTACCATAAAGCTTTACTGCCTCATTATTATCTCCTGACTTCATAGCTGCAAATCTTGGGACAGTCTCCAGATTTCTCCTTAGATCAATGTCTCTGTAAAACTTCAGGACAATTCAGATTTTCTTGGTGGTTTATAAGGAAGTACATACCTTCTGTCGTTTCTGTCAGAAGGTAATTGATTTGTATGGATTAGAAAGGGTGCAGGGTTACAAAGAGCAAGTCGGAGTTTTAGCTTGGTGCAGGACATTTCCATGAACGAAAGACAATGAGTTTGACAAGGACAAGGAATGTACTTGGGCAGTGGCAATTTTAAAATAAAAAGGTGCCCTTGTTCCTATTGGCTCAAGTCAGTGACATCATTGGTGACCCCTGAAGTCCCGGAGACAAATGGTCGAGCAGAGGGGACCAATAAGCAATACAGGGAGCACTACACACTAAGATGCAACAAAGCTATGTCACGTATCAGGTGCTGAATATTGCCATTCCCATGGTGGCAATGAGTCAGTTCACAACAGCATTTTGAACTCCAGCAGCATATGTTACCAAAAATTGGTGTCTTGGATATTGAGGGGAATGCCACAAAGCAGAATTGAGATGTCTGTATGACTGTCGTGAGAAGTAAAACTACCTCAATCAACACATACTAAGCAAACATCAAGTGCTACAGGAAGATCAACAACCCAGTGAAATTTGAGCCAGTATAAGTTCTTCCAGTGTAAGTTTCTGTCCGTATACTGGCACATCCCAAGGTGGAGAAGTACATGCTGAAGAATGCACTGAAGCTCGAAGGAGTCACTGCAGAGGCTCTGTGGTATAGGACAGGGAATGCTGTTGCCTCTAAACAAGGGCCGAGGGAAATGCAGGAGCAGCTTCTCAAGGCTTTGTGAATGCATTGTTTAAGGAAGAAACACCAGGTATTGTAGGAGAATGTTCTTAATCGATGGTACAGTGATTGCAGAATAAAACAGGTACTGCACATACCTGGGCAAAGCAGAAACAGCTGCTGACTGCTGGGGTTCATGCACTGCTTAGGGATTGGGATGCTGCCTTCAGACTGAGGGACAGGATCACTGTAAGGTCAGCAAGAGCCACGCTCTCCGTGCCATCAGGAAGGCAAAGCATGAGTACACACAGAAGATCCACAGGTAGTTTTGTTACCCCAGGGACACACGACACATGTGGCAAGCTATACAAACCATAACTGATTACGAGTCCACACATTAGTGACAGCACCACCTCCATTTCCTGATAGGCGGAATGCTCTCTATGCACAATTAAACCAATTGAATGATGTGACATCACGGATAGCCCCCTCTCTTCACGAGGACCGAACTCCCTGTCTGGCTGCAGCCAGGGCGAGGAGGAACCTAGCCAGGGAAAACCCATATAAAATCCCACCTTCCAGCTATGTTGGTCCCTTTCCAGTTTGCCCACCGCTCAGACTGGTCCACTACTAATGCTATAGCCTCCGCCCTCCACTCCACCCTGTCCCACCTAGAAAACAATGCCTCTTAAACAAGGATTTTGTTCATCAACTTCAGCTCAGTGTTTAACACGATTATCCCTCAGTGGCTAGCAGGTAAACTGTCCTCAGTAACCCTCTCTGTAATGGATCTTGGACTTCTTGATGGAAAGACCCCAGTCAGTCCATGTTGGCTCCATCACGCTGAGCACTGGTGTGTTCAGTTTGCTGCTGTTCGCTCTGCTGACTCACAACTGCCAGACTCAACTCAAACCGCATCTTCATGTTCGCTGATGATATCACAGTGATTGGCCTCATCAGCAACAATGATGAGTCAGCATACAGAGAGGTGGGAGAGAGGCTGTCCAATGATGTAAGAACAATCTAAGACTCAATTGGCTAGGACAAAAGTGATGATTGTGGACTTCAGGAAGATATAGGTCGACCATTCTCCAGTGCACATTCATGGCTCTGCCGTGGAGCGAGTAAAGAGCACAAAGTTCCTTGGTGTGCACATAATGGATGATCTAGCCTGGACCCACAATGCTTCCTCACTCGTCAAGAAGACACACTTCCTGAGGGGATTAAGGTGTGCAAGGCTCCCCGATCCCACTCCAGGAGCACCATCGAGAGTGTCCTGTCTAGCTGCATCATTTCATGGTAAGGAAACTGCAAGGCATTGGACCACACGGCCCTACGAGAAAAGGAAAAACAGTCAAGACGATCCTCAGGTCTGCTTCCCACATTTACCAGGAGCATTGCAGATGAAGGGCCCAGAGTATTGTTGAGGATCCCTCCCACCTATCCCACAATATCTTTGATCCACTATCGTCAGGAAGGAGATACAAAAGCATCAGGACTAGGGCCACCAGACTGGGTAACAGCTTCATCCCTCAAGCTCTGCCACCACCGAGGTCTCATCACTAGAACAGTTTCCCATACTGATTTCTGTTTTCTGTTTACCTGTACTCGACTAAATGCATTTTGAATTATATTTTATTAACTCCTTTATCGTATATTTTTCGGTTTATGTGCTGTGTGATATATGATGTGTGGGTGTACCGCGTTCCAGAGGAACATTGTTCTGTTTGGTTGTATACGAGTACACTCAGATAACAATATCCTCGAACTTGAACTTGAATTTGATATGTTTGAACATAAAAGTTACCTTGATTTAAAGTGATCAACAGTAATTGAATATGGACTTGGATTTTTCACTATATGACTTACCTCCCTCCGCTGCCAGCTACTCCACCCGAAGGAGCCTTTTCACATTCCTAAATTCTTTTCACTACTAATAAGTAACATTTTCAAAGAAAATGACAAAAACATTGATTTTGTTTCAACACCCCAGTAGCTTTCTTCACAGGTTTGACTGCAACTGTGTCCAGGAGATTAATCTTGAATTCCTAATGACTCCAGAGCAATTCTGAAGGATTGGTAATCCTTGCACAAGTACCATCTAATTAATCAAAACCTGAGCCAAATAACCAACATAGAATGCCGCTCCAGAGATGAAAATGGCAGTGAAAAATATGGGAGAAAACTGAGTTTTTTTCACTAGTTAACTTACAGTGATAACAGATCTTTAAAATGTTACTTATGAAGAACCATGGAAACAATTTCAAGTTTTTGAAATACTTCTCCTTTCTACTTAAAAAAACTGTGAAGATATTTAATCCCTTGCCCTAGTACAGAGTGTATGTTCCCTCAACTTAATTTCATTCACTGAAGATTAGCTTTATTTGTCACATGTACATCAAAACTTAAAGTGAAGCATGTCGCTTTGTATCAACGACTAACATCGTCCAAGGATTGTACTAGGGCAGCCTGCAAGTGTGTTCCAGCACCAACACAGCATGCCCACAACTCACTGTGTGTATTTGGACTGTGGGAGGAAACCAGAGCACTTGGAGGAAACCCACACGGTCACAGGGAGAACATCCAGAATCCTTACAGATGGCGGAGGATTTGTACCCCAGTCGGAGATCTTTGAAACTGTAAAGTGATTGCACGAACTGCTAAGCTACTGAGCCACGATAAAATACTTTAAATATTAGGACTTTATTCACTAAAAGATGTGTTTCTTATTTCACAGCTTTGTGTCTTAAATTTAGTCAGTGTGGTTTGCTGCACAGCCCAGAATGGCAGTGATCCATTTGAACCTGGTAGCAGAAAGCAATTATCATTGGGGAAAGGAAATCCAATACCATAGAGGTCATAAGATCCTTTTTGGTGGCTTTCTTCAATAGTAGTGGCAAGAGCCATCATATCTACCCTGACTACAAAATCCTGGACAAGTACTCAAAATGCTGTCTTTGATCACAGTTTTGTTAGATTTATTCATTCATTATGTGCTGTGTCATATGACATGAGTGTCCCACCTGCCTTTCGTCTGCACAGAAGACCCCTTCACACTGCTGCTCTTATTCTTTTGCTGTCCATGACCATGACTGGTCTTGGCAATTTTTTTTTTTACCGAGGTGGTTTGCCATTGCCTTCTTGTGGGCGGTGCCTATGCAAGATGGGTGACCCGCATCCATTATCAATACTCTTCAGAGATTGTGTGCCTAGTGTCAGTGGTCACACAACCAGGACTTGCGATCATTCGCCATCTGGTCCCAATACTTCTCGTGACCCTGATCAGGGGGCTAAGCAGGTGCCACACCTTGCTGTAGGCTAGTGGAGGGAAGGAGCGCCTATGCCTTCTTTAGAAGAGATGTATCTCCACCCCGCCACCCTTTAAGGACAAAGGAAACATTCTCACCACCTTTCCAATCACTTTCATTTGACCCAACCTCCTTTTTAAGTTCATTATTGGGATATGGGCATTGATAGCAAAGCCATCATTTATTAACAATCCCAATCTGATCTTCTGCTTGTTGAGCCACTGCGGTCCTCCTAGTGAAACTGCTCCCAGTATGGTGAAGAGAGAGTTACAGGAGTTCAGCTCAGATGAATTTCCAAATCTGGACAGCATGTGAATTGGAAGGGATTCTACCTGTGGTGACCTCTCTTTGCTCTTCTTGGTAACAGAGGTCCTGTGGTTTTAGAAAGGTGTTTCCTGATCGAATGAATTATGGTGCATTTTGTGGATAATGCATACTGCAGCCATGGTATGCCAGTGATGTAGGGAGTGAATGACCCTAACACTGTCTTTGATCATACCTCCAGCAGTAGTTTATGCACCAGAAATTATGTCTTGCAAGCGGAAATCCACTGATGATGGATGCCTCTCTGCAGAAAAAAAAACAAAAAAAAAACAAATCAATTGAACACTACAAAATGGTTTGCTCTTTGTGCCTTGACACAGGCAGTGCAGAAGATGTACAGTTGGATGTATGGATTTTCTTTCACTGGCTCCCGATTGATGACTCTCGCAGTACTATTCATTGTAAGACCAAATGTTTCTCCAAGAGCAATGAGAAGGAAGCATCAAATGAACCTTTTTGTTGGGTTAGTGTCTGTTAGCTTGTCAAAGTGATGGCCAAAGGATCCCTATATCACTGTTGTTGTTAAGGACCCACCTCTCTTCCATCTGCTGTACCGAGCCTCATCCGTTACGTGATTCCGCCCTGTAATCAAGGTTAGGTCAGACCTGCCAGCAGGAGACCATGAGCCTGTGCTGTAGCTCAGATACAGACTGTACGAAGGAAATGTGTGTCCAGCTCTAGGTGGGGTGAGTGTTAAAAGGAGAGACTTAAGGGCTTTCTTTCTCACTGGAGATTGAGGCACATAAAAAGTGCTAGCAAAAGGGTGGATGCTGTTCTTGCACTTTCTGTCTCAATAGGTGCAAAACTTTGGCACGAAACAGAGATACCAGCTGATGGCACGTCTGTGACTGACTGCAATCCACCAAGCCAGCCTTCTTTTGCTGCTCACTACTGGATATTAGTCACAACTGCAGTACCTCCCCAATATGTGCCACATTCATTTATATACAAGTCACAGATAATCTTGTAAACGCTACTGCTGTGCTGAACTAATTAGAATCCCTTTAATTAAACGCTAGTAAAACTGGAGTTATTGAAATGTCAATGGTGATTGTCAATATTAGTTATCAGGTATCTGTTGAAGTCTACCTTTGATTTTTATTGCTGAACATTTGTTTTCATGACCGCGTGCTTATCATCATTAGTTCCTTTTCCATGATCTGCCCAGAGACTGTATTTCAGAAGTGGCACAAATCAAATAACTTTGTGTAGCTACTTCGTAAATCCAGCTTGTCAGCACAGCACAACAGTTTTAATAAGTCATTAAAAGAAAATTGAGGTGAGTTATTCCTGGTCTAATTGTTTTTCTTTGACCCAAATTGTTGGAATACAATTGAGATTAAGGAAGTATGATTTTGTGTAAACTGTCAGCATCTTTATTCTGCTGAAAGGAGGAGTGTATGATTCCCTCAAATGCCTTCTGTTCTCACTGCACCTGTAGACTGATGCTGCATAATTTTATGAATATAAAGTTCTCATGCAGCTTTTAAAAATTGTAGTAGCGTTCCTGTAGAATGATTTATAGAAAGCTCTTACACTTGGCTTTTGGCATGAAGCATTTAGAAAGTATCAAAAATAATTTCTCTGTAGCCAGCTGATGAATTTTAGTTAGCCTCAGAGAAGAATGCAAAATTGGTGAAAACCATTTTCAAATAAAACAGAAAATGCTGGAAACGCTCAATAGACCAGGCAGCATCTGTCTGGGTCCCTTTATCGGAACAGAACATTTGCTGAAGAGCCTTGGATTCATACTTTCCACAGCAGAATGTTTCTAGCATTTTCAGTCTTTACTTTTGATTTCTTGTTGATTTCTACAGTAGAAATGGATAGTCATAGCAATGTTGTTCCGTTTCTACCAGGGCAAATTTCTACCCCACAATATGCATTTCAAAGATTAATCTTGCAGTTGCATATGTCTGTTCTGCTTCTTGCAAATAGTTAAATGATGAAGCAACTGCATCAGTGAACTCTCTTCCCTGTTCAGCTGCCCTCAACCCTCACAAATCAGACACCAAAATGTACAATACTTTTTTGTCAGTCCTGTAGAAGCCAACATAAAAGTATTGTAGATCAATCGATAAAAGCTTCACTTGCACTTTGGCGCTGATATACCTTCTAGTCTTGCACTGCAGAGCTCTGCTGGACTGCTGCGGAGAAACACATATTGTGCTTATTACATGTTGATTTTAAAAAAAGGATTGATTGATTTGCCTGACCTTCCTGACACAATCTTGATAATTCCAATGATTACTTCATCTTCAACAGATTTGTAGCCATATCATGCTGAATTAACATGGATTATTGATTTTCCCTATGGTCAATATATCAATATTTTCATATTCCCAGCATTGATATACCAATGTTTCAATATTCCCATCACCTACTGAGTGCTTTAAAAAGAAAATCAATAAGTGAGATAAAGAAGTTTGTGGTTCCACATTTATTGGCATCAAAATGATCTTCTCATCAAGACTAAGAAGCTGTTTGGTAAGTGTGCAGTACAGATGCTGACATGACATTTATGTAAGGGTAGCAGTGACTGCTCCTGTAACATCGGATTTCTGATTAACAACAGTTAATTTATGAAACTGTCCTTTGGTCATCAAACATAAAACAGGCGAGTGCATGAGAAGTGTTCAGACACAGTTCATTAAGGACCTACAATACAGAGTTTCATCAGCTAACTCGCACTTGGGCTAGTTAATAAACTGTACTTTCTACAATTCGTACTTTTAAAATCGAGTAATGCTGACTGTGGTGCATGAACAGCTTTTTCCCTTAATGCCAGGTTTTCACGATGTATGTGACAGATGTGTGAGGAAGTACTTGCAGGCTGGAAATTTGTACATGAATGCAGATTGTGCTATTGACAAGCAGGGTTATTTAGCTGTACAGTCAGTCTCCCAAAGGAGAACCACACTAATTAATAGGAAACAGAGACCTTTGACCTGCATTACTCTTATTTTGAAAATGGTGAGGTTGAATAGAATTTAAGCCATTCCCCTGGTCAGAGTTCACATTTAGGAGTCTGTTAATGTGGTTGCTGAGGGAATTGATCAATCTCCATATCTTAATGTATTGATCTATACCCCATCAGCCCACCCCACTTGGACTCTATCAGCTGGTATGAAAATGAAGACCCTGAAGAGCCAATACAAAATGTGAAAGAGGTTGGGTGTATTTATACCACAGTTTCATCCTGGAGTCTTGCTGCTCACACCTGCATGTGTGCCCTGACCGCAGGATGGAGCAGCCTTTAATTATTCCACCGACTTTCAGAAGCAGCAGGTCAAGTGTTTGCCGTCACTGAGAGATCTTATAATGAATGATAGATCGTCCAGGGCATTGCATTATTCTTCTAAACAGTTATGGAAATATGAATTACACTGAAATGCAGATAATTTCAGTGGAATCTTATTGTTTCCTGTAAACTTTGTTTAAACAAAAGTTGCTCTTTAATAACAATAGCAAGTATTCCAAATGAGCAAAACTAATAGGGTTTCAAAATATGCTATACAGATACTTTAAGATCTAGAAATTACGCTCAAATAGTTAGCTTGTCCTCTGAGATTCAGAGGATTTGCCATTAAGCCTATTACATCGAAGCAAGATCCAAGAAGGTTTTTGAATGGGGTAACAAGAGGAGAACTTTATTCATGGGGTCTGTGGAGTGTTAAATAATTTTTATGGCTGATTAGAATGGAACTTATCTCATTAAACACTGGACAGAAAGATGGTGCTTTGAATGTGTGCTGTGTACGCTTCGTAACTGAAACATAGAGCTAACAGTTTTGTTTTAAAGCCTCCATCTTCCTCACACCTTACCTTTGCTAAATATCCCAACCCTCCTCCCTCCCCCGATGCCATCAGCTCTCCTTCCCCCTCTAATCCCTGCCATAGCTTCACCATTCTTTCCAATTTTGCCTCTCTGAAGCAGGACGTTCAGCAAAGGCCTTTGTCCACCTTGCCCACACCTCAACGTTGTGGTGAGTGTTCCACAACTCTTCTGTCATCTCTGCCTCGCAGCCTATTTCTTCAGCAACAATTCTCCATCTCACACCAATGACTCCTTCTCCTCTTCTTGGACATCCCATGCTTGTTCTCTGCCAGCCCTGGATCAATTCATCCCAGATTGCCAACAAGACATCGACCAGCTCAACTTCTGCACTTTTTCATCCTTCTCAAACCTTACCCCTCTGAACGCACTCTTCTGCACTCTGTCTGCACCAATCCCATCTTTACAACATGCAGACAAAGGAGATGCTGTTGTACTGTGGTGGACTTGATCTCACACTCAACAACTTATCCTTTGGCTCTTCCCACTTTCTCCAGACCTGATGGGTAGTCATGGGCATCCGCATGGATCCCAATAATGCCTGCCTTTTCCTTGGATATTTCCACATTCCAAGCCTTCCCGGTAACGCTCCCCAACTCTCAATCCACCTCATTAATGACTGCATGGTGCTGCTTCATGCACTCGTGCTGAGCTCATCAACTTCCATCAACTCTGCATCTGACTTTCACCCTGTCTTTAAATTCACTTGGTCCATTTCTGACACCTCCATCCCCTTTTTCAATCTCTCTGTCTCCACCTTTGGAGACAAACTAAGGACCAACATCTTTTATAAACTTACCAATTCCGATGATTACCTTGACTGTACCTCTTCCCACCCTGTCTCCTGTAAAAATGCTATTCCCTTTTCTCAGTTCCTTTGTCTCGGTGGCATCTGTTCCTAGGAAGAGGCCTTCCTTCCCAGGGCATCAGAGATAGCCTCCTTCTTCAAAGATTGGGGTTTTCTTTCCTGCACCATTAATCCTGTCTTCATTTGTATCTCCTCCATTTCCTGGACATCCGAGCTCACCTCATCTTCCCACTGCCTAACAGTGATATAATTCCTGTTATCCTTACATACCACCTCATGAGCATCTGTATCCAGCAAATCATATCCAAAGGGATTCTGATGCCAAAGACATCTTTACCTCCCCCCCCCCCCCCCACTCTCCACTTACCACAGCTTGCTCCTTCTGTGACTCCCGTGTCCATTCATCCCTCCCCACTTACCTCCCTCCTGGCACTTAACCCCTGCAAGTGGCCAAAATGCTCCACCTGCCCACTCACCTCCATTCAGGACCCCAAATAGTCCTTCCAAGTGAGGCAATACTTCACCTGCAAATGTGCCAGGGTTGCCTTGTGTCCTGTGTTCCCGATGCAGCCTGCTCTATGTAGGTGAGGCCCATTGCAAATTGAGGGACTGCTTTGTCAAGTACCTCCGCTCCATCCGGCAAAAGCAGAATTTCCAAACATTTTAATCTCCATTCCCATTCCTGCTCAGACATTTCAGTCCACTGCCTCTTCTTGTGCCATGATGAGGCCACCCACAAGGTGGAGGAGCAAAACCATATATTCTGACTGGGGTCATCTCAAACCTGATGACATGAATATTGATTTCTTCTTCCAGTAGGAAAAAAATTCCCTCCCTCTCCCCTCTTCTTCTATTTTGCATTCTGGCCTCTTACCTCTTCTGCCTATCACTTCCCCCCGGTGACTCTCCTCCTTCCCTTTCTCCTATTGTCCACTCTCCTCTCCTATCAGATTCCTTCCTCTACAGCTCTATCTCTTTCCCACCCTCCTGGCTTCACCCATCACCTTCCAGCTATCCACCTTTCCCTCCCCCACCTTTTTATTCTGTCATCTCCCCACTTCCTTTCCAGACCTGAGGAAGTGTCCCGATTTCCATGGATGCTGCCCGACCTGCTGAGTTCCTCCAGCATTTTGTATGTTTGGATTTGTTTAATGTTAATAGGCCTGGACTAATCAAATTAAGTGCCTAAATTTGCATACCCCAGGAGCTTACCTGGGAAAGTTAATAAAATAAGTGTTGACATAGTCAGCGTATTCAAGAGATTGGTTGTGACTGATCCTTGACTAATCTCATCTCCAGTTGGGAAAGAAAGACAGGACAGAGCAGAGGCTTAGGGATTTTAATTTGGAATTTAATCAAGTTACAAGACAGTGATTGTCAAAAAATATATTCCATAAGTACAGTAAATAAAAAGAAAAGTAGGTGGAAAACAGCCTTCCTTGCCTTACACTCCAACCAGCACTAACACCACCCTGCCCCATCCCCACCCCCACTATACCTTATTTATAGTGTAGAATACATCTCAGATTTATAGCTTGTTGCTTTACCAGCAACAATGGACCGTGCTATCAACCAATTTGTTCTTGCTTATTAAGCCATTACTTCAGCCTTCCTACCACAATCATAACCCCACAGAGGCTCCGTTGCTACAGAACCAAGCAAATCTCCCAAAGGGATATAGATTGCGGGTGATTTTAATGTAGGATGAGTTTTGAATCAGATATTGTCCTGTTGAGGTACTTTACATGCAAATGAAACCTAGAGGTTTGTCATGAATTGTTCTTAGATTTCACATGCATATTCATGACAAGCCATGGAGCACGATTATTCCTCTTTGCTGCTTCTACGTTGGCAAAGCTCATTTTGGTCTGCCTGCCTCGCAGCTTTAGCCCTTTGGTGGAAGTCAGAGAGAGGAACCAGAGGCTTGGGGTGATCCAGGGGTTTGGATCTGGATGGGAAACACCAGTGCTGTGTGTACAGTAACTTTACAGTATTATGCAAGGTCTCAAAATTATTATCAATCTGAATTTGCAAATCATCCAAAGGCTTGATAATGTATTTATTATCCTGTAGAAATTTTGCCCCAACCTTCAATTATTGGAAATCAAAACAAAAAATAACTTGAGATTACTTTCTCCGCAACTCCCGCCATATCAAAAGGGATCCTACCATCAAGCCTATCTCTACATCTCCCTGCTCTGCTTTCCACAGGGGTCATTCCCTCTATGATACCCTTATCCACTCATCCCTCCCCATTAATCTCCCACCCACCATTTATCCCTGCAAGCAGCCGAATTGCTGCATCTGCTCACACACCTCCTCCCTCAACCCTATTCAGGGTCTCAAACAGTCCTTCCAGGTGAGGCAGAATTTCACCTGTGAATCTGCCGGGCTTGTCTATTGTGTCCGGTGCTCTTGCCACGGCCTCCTGGACATTGGTGAGACTCCATCGGGACCACTCCGCCGAACACCTCTGTCCCGGCTGCCAAAAGCAGAACTTCCTGGTGGCCAAAGGTTTTAATTCCCATTCCCATTCCCTGTACTGACATGTCAGTCCATGACCTCCTCTTGTGCCATGATGAGGCCACCCTCAGGGTGGGGGAGCGGCTCTTTATGTTTCATCTGGGTAGCCTCCAAACTGACGGCATGAATATCGATCTCTTCTTCCAGTAGAAAAAGATTTCCTTCCCCCTCCCCTCTTCCTTCGGTCCCCACTCTGGCCTCTTATCTCTACTCACCTGCCTATAACTTCTCCTGAGTCTCCTCCTCCTTCCCTTTCCCTTCTGCTCCACTCTCCTCTCCTATCAGATTCCTCCCTCTCCAGCTCTTTACCGTTCCTACCTACAACCATCTAGCTACCCTCCTTCCCCTCCACCACCTTTTTATTTTAGCATCTTCTCCCTTCCTTTCCAGTCCTGAAGAAGGGTCTCGGCCCAAAACATCGGCTATTTATTCATTTCCATAGATGCTGCCTGACCTGCTGAGTTCCTCCCGCATTTTGTGTGTGTTGTTTGAGATTGTACAGTTAATTTGGGCCTAATATTGGCACTAACAATAAAAAGCTTCTCTTCGCATTATGTGTATTCCGTTATGCTTGAATGAACACCACATTCTTAAGAAAATAATTGTTGAGAAGCCGCACAATAATGTGCAGTACACCCAGGGCTATATACTACAGTCTGTTGAGATTTTCAGAAATGTTATTACAGTCCTTGAAGTATTGAATTTTATTTTGTGTCAGGCAGTAGGAGAGGAGTAAGCAGTGAGAGACCAAAATTAAATCGTCAAACAGCATGGTCTTGAAATTGGTTTTATTCTCCCTTCATCCAAAAATCTATTTTAATTTGCTGATATTGTATAACAAGATGAAGGTTTCCTTATAACATAATAAATTCCTGTCATTAAAAAGAACATGCTGAATAGCCTTGGTCGGGCTCGTTTATTTGTACCCAGATGGCCTTAGAGGTATTTTTATTTTTTTGCAAGAGATTGCCTACGAGTGGCTGGAAGAATGGACTGGGTCAGCTGTCTTCTTGGTTTGGATTGAACTGCCCCATTTTTGATTCCCTCACTCAGGAGAAAAGCTTTTTTTGTTGTGCGGAGTGGTGTTGAGGAGGAAAGCCGTTGAGCTAATGTGGATGTATGATTTCAATCTGGTTCTAAAACAGCAGGGAGGCAGGAGGTGATTCCGCTTTGAGCTTGGCTTGCGTTATCACAACAATCTCTGGGGTCAGACACTGTAAAACAAAAGACGGGTTGAGGTCTGGCATCCGGCTTTGTGACTCACAGAGAGGTTATAACATGAAGTTGGTCAATGTGCAAATCAGCCCATGTATTTAAAAGGGGGTAACGGGATTACAGGAGGGTCAGAATAGAGGAAACAAGCCAACAAATTCATGCTCACAGTGGAATGTGTACTTCTTCAGCTACAGAGCCCAAGTCTTTAAAATCCTGTACAACACCCTGCTAAAAATAAACACTTACAGCTTTTTTAAGTATCGCCTTTGGTATAAAATTTATTTTAAATATAATAGGAATTGTATGTGAATGATTGATCAGTCAGTTTCTGAATCCCCTGACCTGATACAGATGTTTCCTGATTCCGCTTGTGTCAGTACTGAAGCTCTAAGATTACATATTACTTCTGGTGACATTAGGCAACAAATGCTTGATGAGTTCATTTGACATTCTTCAGCCTGTTATTGTGATGGGGGCTTTAACCCTTTGGGTTTCATTTTCCTTTAGGTTAATGTCTCCCTAGGAACACTATTCTGTCACCCCTGGGACCTTAAATTCATATCGCAAGATTAAATTGGATGAGAGGTCATTTTGCCTCTCTTAGTTCATTCATCCAGAATGACCTTCCACTTACCTCTACCCGCACTGCAATATCTGATTGTTTCTGAAATGACGGCTAGCTGGTTTTTATCTTCAATATTCCACCTGGAAATCTATTCCATCAGTTGACCCTGCGTCACTCTCTCTGCCATCAGCTCCAATTTTGCCTTTCACAAATTCAAATCTGTGCTTCCATATTTTGCTTTTGAGAGAGGGAGACGGACAGACAGAGAAAGTTTGATTTCTCACCTTCTCACCTGACACCAATGCTACTTCTATTATCATTCATTCTCTCTCAGTTCCCCACCTATCACAGATGTTCTCCTTGTCGTTCTGCCCACCCCTCCTCTCCATTGGCTTAAAACGTTACCAGTTCCTGGTTCTGATACAAGGTCACTGACCTGACAAATCACAATCATTTCTCTCTTCATATATTCTGCCAGATCTGCTGAACATTTCCAGCATGTTTTATTTTTACCATATGAGAATGAGCTATTGCCAAAATATCCCGAGTCCTCCCCTCATCTGATTACAAGTGCCACAAACCTTACTCAAAACACGGAGGATCTCACCTGACACTTACTTACAAATGATTTACCCATATAAACCCGGTTTTCCTGGTTGCTTCACAGTCAGGATTCCGTTCATCCTGTTAAATTATAATTACCCTGTAATCATCTAAGCTGGCAAAGAACTGGCCAGATTCCTTTAACAGTCTTGCCTTAACATTTACTTTGAGCAGGCATTTTGAGCACTACCATATCAGGATCAAAAAGCCGTGAATACAACTGATGATGGAGAAGCCACTTATCATCCATGACACTAGAACTGTGGAAGTTACCCTCAGCATCCAAAACTATACTGACAGACTGTCATACAGTCCTGAAAAACGTTGTCTCATTTTTACTATGCACTGTACCAGCAGTTATGGTCGAAATGACAATAAAAGTTGACTTGACTTGACTATTTGAGGCATTGTCTTTCAAATGGCAATATTAAAGAAGGGCAAGTGAAAGGTCCCATAATTGTATTTTGGGATTTTTCATCTGTGCTTTCATATCAAAAAGATCTTATAATATAACTTGAAGAATACAAAAGCCCAGCACCACCCACTCCAGGTGTCCAAGTTAATCTAAATACTTAAGACATCAGTAAAATATATAAATCATTTAATCTTGCCACTATGGCAGCATGCTCTGTGCAAGTTAGTTGTCAATTCTCCTACAATAGAGCAATAATTGTACTTCATTAAAGAAAGTTCTGTGGCAGCTGAAATGATCTTTAGAATGTCCCAAAGTTGCAAAAAAATTGATTAAGTGCAGCGTTTTGTCCATTTTATCTCTGTTGAGAACAGCAAAGAGAGTTTTATTATCTACCTAAACCACGCAGGATATCATGTGTAATGGTTCGATGCCTAAGGAGTGGAATGTATGTGTAAAACATTCCTCATCGCCACCAGTATGTTTTGTAACTCCAGAAACTAATTGAAAGGAAGGCACAGGAGCTGGGATTCTTGAATACTTCATGTTTCTTTTAGCGAGGCACTCCATATGTGGTGGCATAATGACATGCCATTTACATACTTCTTATATATAACCCATAGTGAATTATATAAACAAAGAATGCTTAATCATACAACATATTTACAATATTGCTCAAATATTACTGAAATACTGAATACATGACAATCC
This sequence comes from Hemitrygon akajei, assembly GCF_048418815.1. Lineage (NCBI taxonomy): Eukaryota > Metazoa > Chordata > Chondrichthyes > Myliobatiformes > Dasyatidae > Hemitrygon > Hemitrygon akajei. Next base: position 70,293,986 of record NC_133135.1, on the reverse strand, counting down.
TTCCTGCTTAGCCATAAACTTCAACTCCATATAGAATTCATCTCAACTATATACACAGTTTCTATACAATACAACTACTATACAGACATCTACAGCAGTAAATTTTTAAATTGTCTCATTTATGCCTAAAGATTTAATCACTGAGGAGGATTTCTTACAATTGTGGGATAATGTCTTTCCTGATGGGGTGGGGAGGGAGTCACTTTGCTTGGCGGGTGAGGCATGTGCCTATGAAACGTTCTCAGGTTCTGGGGCCTGCTGCATAGTTCTGACATCTCTGGCTCTTCTCTAACAATTGAGTTTACTCTCTTTTACTGAGCGATGTCTCATCTACAGATGATATCAGGCACAGTCTCCACTTTGTTGGAGAGTGAACCAGTTCTGTCCTTAATCTTTCCAAGTACCCACTCCTGCTTGTCCAGGAGTGAAACATCAAACTTCAATTTGTCACAATTGTTTGTCCTGCACACTCCTTCTGAGATTGGGCTTGATGAGATCCAAGCACGAGCGCAAGAGATGACCCAGGAACAGCAGAGCTTGAACCAAGCTTGTGGCCAATTCCTTTTTAATTATTTTGCTGTTATTTCTGGTGTAATATTGCTTGTTTCTTGATAGTTTTCAAATTGTTAATCTCAAAGTTACTCAGTTCTGTGTCAGTCTCATCATTATCATTAATAGCATGCAGGTCAGTGCTCCTTTTTATCTTTTTCTCTTCTTCCTGCAGTCCATTTTTTTTCTGCATTATGTGCTCTTTTTATGTGCCCTACTTCATTGCATTTTCTGCAAGTTTCACCTTTAAACTTACATTGGCCTTGTGTATGTGAGGCGCTGCTATGACAGTAGCACAGTTTGTTCGGCCAGGCAGGTTTCTACTTAGATGTTGTAATTTTGTTCATTCTTGACTGCAACTCAGTTGTGTCTCTGGCTGCTGTTTCCATTGATACAGCAATTTCAACTGCTCTTTAAAATGTGAGTTGTACTTCAGTTAAGAGCTGTATTCGTATGTTTCCTTGTAAGATTCCATGAACTAAACAATCTCTCAGAACATCATTAAGCCTATCACTGAACTGACAATGTTTGGATAATTTCTTCAATTCAGCCACATATGCTGAAATGGACTACCCTTTGTTTTAATTCTGCCTATGAAACCTAAAGTGTTCTGAAATCAACAATGGTGTTGGTTCTAAATCCTCCTGCATTAGGTTCACGACATCAGCAAAGCTCATTCCAGCTGGTTTGGAGCAGTTAAACTTCAAAGTAAACTGAGTGTGGATGAACGGAGGGACCTTGGGGTTCAAATCCATACATCCCTCAAGGTCGCTGCACAGGTTGATAGGATAGTTAAGAAGGCCTATGGGATGCTAGGCTACATTAATAGGGGGATTGAGTTCAAGAGTAGAGAGGCCATGTTGCAACTTAAATCTCAGGTGAGAACACACTTATAGTATCGTGTTTAGTTCTGGTTACCTCATTATAGGAAGGATGTGGAAGCTATGGAGAGGGTGCAGAGAATATTTACCAGGATGTTGTTTGGATTGGAAAACAAGTCTTATGAGGCAAGGTTAGCAGAGCTGGGACTTTTCTCTTTGGAGTGTAGAAGGATGAGAGGGAACTTGATAGAGGTCTACAAGATTATGAGAGGCATAGATAGAGTGGATAGTCAGTACCTGTTTCCCAGGGCACAAATAGCAAGCACCGGAGGGAATATATACAAAGGTAAGGGAGGGAAGTTTAGGGGAGACATCAGGGGTAAGTTTTTTACACAGAGGGTTGTGAATGCCTGGAATGACTTGCCAGGGATGGTGATGGAGGCTAAAACATTAGAGGTATTTAAGAGCCTCTTGGACAGGCACATGGATGAAAGAAAAGTAGAGGGTTACGGGGTAGTGTGGGTTTAGTACTTATTTTTAAGGAATACATGGGTCAGCACAACATCAAAGGCTGAAGGGCCTGTACTGTGCTGTAGTATTCTAGTGTCTAGTGTCTAGTATGTTTTTCACCCATTGTACTCAGCAACACTGGCACTCATTTTTCATCAGCTATTTTTTGCTTTAAAATACTGCCGATTTCATTTAGTGTATATCATGCAGTTATCTTTCATACTGTTGAACTCATCTGTCTTTCCAATGTAGGAAGCCATTTCTGCTTTTTTAAAATGTATTATTATTATTATTATTATTATTATTATTATTAACATCATCACCTGGTACTCACTGATTATGAACACATTACCATACTTGTTGCTTGTTAATTTAATCCATTCTCTTCCTTTTTTGTAACTCTAACATCTCTCTCCCCTTCCGAAGATGCCTACTATGCTTCAACAAGTAGGTAGTCTCTTGGGTTCATTTTAAAACTGCCTCATCACCACTGTTATGTTTTGTAAATCCAGGAACTAATTGAAGGAAAAAGTGAGGCGTTCACATACGACGTGGTGTCATGATGACATATGCGATTTGCAGACTTCTTACATATAACCCACAATGAATTCTGTAAACAAAGAATGCTTTATCAAACAATATATGTACAATATTACTCAAATATTATTGAAATATTGAATACACTACACATTGGATCCATAGTTTAGAACACAGGAAGTTGGTGCCTAATATTCAACTAAAGAACAGAGAATTGCAACAAGTCCCATTGCAGCCACTTTACAGGTATTCAGTTATTCTTGTAACATATCCTGCTTGACTGTTACACAATGAAAAATATGTTCCCTGTAAAAGATAAACAGGATATATATTTAAATATCAGTCGTTGACGAAATACTAGATGGATCAGGGTAGAATCTTATCGAGCCTAATTTCAAATGCTGAAGAGCTGGATTAGGGAAGGTCTGGTGGGAGCTGGAGGTAAACTAAAAAAGTTGCCAGAGAATGGAAGAGGTTGAAGAAGTTGGGTGGGCGAGGAAGGACCATGAGTGTAGGATTTGAGAGGTAAAAGAAATGAAGGTGGAAAATCACCTCTGCAAAGAATTGCACAAGATTCTATCACAATTTATCCGAGTATTTCTTCCCTTCTGGATGTTTGGATTTTTTACTGAATGGATGCAGATGTGAACTCTCTTGATTAGATTTCACAATCTTTCTAATATACAAAAATTATTGGAAGCTCCAGTCATTTCCAGATCCAGGATATATCCTAACCTCTGTTACTTCCCTTTGACCCCTTGTTGACTCCTGTATTGCCTGTTTAATAGCGATCTGCTTTTATAGAGCAGAAGGCAACACGCAAAAGACTCCAAACATATTGGAGGTAGGAAGTAAGCTCCCCTCATTCTATTCCCAATACCTTTGTTTTAATAATAGTCACTTTCTTCATGTTTCAGTTATTGAAATTATATATTAAAACCATCATTATACCTAAAATGTATTTTCTTTCTACTTAATATTTATGCTTTATATTCTTGAAAGTGTTTAAAGCTGAAAACCTTTTGACTTCAATGGAACTCAATGTGCATACATCAGCACAACTAGTAGCAGATATTTTGAATGTGTGTAGTGTTGGTGATCCATGTGAAATATCCTCCTCACTATTGGCTGCCTGATAGAGTGCAGATTTCATCAACTTTAATGGAAGGCTGAAATCACAGCTTCAGATATGAACATACTTACTAAAATCCTAGTGCTGGCAAACGTTTTCAAGTCACACTTGTTAAGTGTTGTTCAGAGGTCATAAACAGGACAAAATTCTGGCACCTGAATGAAATGAAGTTAGTTCAGGGATGGAATGTGATTGTAAGTATTTTAAATTCAGGCCATAGCACGCTGGAGATCTGACCAGGCAGCTGAGAAGCTCAGTTTTAAGGATGATGTGATTTCTACCTTGACTGTGCAAGGATTCAAGCCCTTGCTGTGAAATACTGCTTTGGAGGAGCTTCTGATTTTAAGCAGGCCTATCTGACTGTGGTTGGTCCCTAATGCCAGTTCTCAATCCTGCCTGGAAATTATTACCTTTGGGCTGATACTCCCTGTTTCTTTCTCATTCCACACCTCTCCCATTCCCAACTAGGCCCTGATGTGAGAACATCCTCAATCCCCAGGTCCCAGTTAGATTTTTAACTCCCCTCCCCCAACACGCATAGTTCTAGACCTTAGACTTGTTCTCCATTGTGACCTGCAATTTCCCAGATGCGCAATGTGTGAGATACAACTCTGTAACTCTGCATTAGTAGTGCAGAAACTTCAGTCTTTGGTTGCAGCTGAAATTTGCTGCAGTGGACCTACAACCAAGACGTCCCATGGCATTGGCCTACACCAAGCACTGCTGTTGTTATTGCAGCTGAAACCTACAATCTAAAGGGTCTCTGAATGCCCCGAATGCAGGACGTAGGTGAATAAGGCTGAGTGATCACAAGAGCTGTTGGACAGACTGGTGATTCAAGCCGTACATTGGTGAAGGGCAGTCAGAGTTAGAGCCTCATTGCTGAAAGGAAGCATACAGTCTATGCAACACCTTCAGTGGCTGGGGAATAACTGGTCCACGTGCTGATGAATAGTGAACCATGGATGTTAATGAGCTGGACTGTTGGCACGTTTTGGTAATGGTGAGGCACAGAAAAATTGAATCATATTTGAAGGATGTGCTTAAACACACCAGTCCAGAAATTTTTTCAGGTGTCTTAAACAAAATCACACTGGCAGTATTGCATCTGGGTGACTGATTGGTAAGTACACCCTGATTTTCTGTAAGGATGATCTGCAACACTGGAAGCTTTTACCCAGCACAGAACTGCCCTCAAATGATGACAATGCTAATGCAAAGCCAAACATTCACCTACCTGTTCCTAGATCAGCCGATTTTTACTAACCCAATTCTTTCTGAAACTGTTCTAAATGAAGAGTCAGTGTTCAAATGGGATCCCTTGTCCCCTCCCAGATGTGACTTCCCGCACCCGCTCGACGGTCTGCAGAAGAGTGGCTGCACATGGATTCCCAGACTGCATGGCCCATGGAGGTCGGGGGGTCGCAAGCACTCCCGACTTGCTGGCCCCAGTATTGTTCCAGGCTGCTACTGCAGGTCTCTGTCTTCCACTTCCTGCTAAGTGGGGGGGGGTGGGGGGGTTAACAGTGCTATGCTCAAAGACAAAAGATTTTGCCTATGTCTCTGTCAGCCCACAGGAGAAGGCAGTGCAAGGACAAAGTGTTGATGGAATTACAGAGTTCTCCAAAAGGTGGCATTCATTTCCTTCAGTTCTGTGCTGTTAATGCGTATCTCTCTGGCAATCTGAGAAAGAATATAGTTCCTCCTGATGCTCTTCTTTGTTAACCTGTTCAGATCCCACAATGTCCTTAGAAGCCTTTTTCCCTTGATTCTCCCATCTTTGCAGCATCCTTCAGAAGAATCACTTCAGTTGCTGCAATAACAGTGCTGCTTGTATTGTGGTCTGCCACTTTTAGAGCTGGTTACTGAGGTGGCTGCTTCAAGGTAAAGTATCAGTGGCTGTGAGATGTAGCAATAGGTCAATAGATTACTGTACTGCCCTGAGACTGACGCGGTGCAGCATTACGTGGAAAAACCCCGTTCTGGGAATTTTGCAGTTGAAGATTGTGAACTTCATTGGAGTATTACAAATCATCGTTGTGCTGCACAGCCTTGTTTTAATGCTGTTATATAATGTAGGACAGCACGGTCATGTAACTATTAGCATAATACTTCACAGTGCTAGCAACTGGTAGTTCAGAGTTCAATTCCCACTGCAGTCTGTAAAGAATTTGTGCGTTCCCCTCATGACCACATGGGCTTCCTCGAGTTTCTTCCCCCATTCCAAAGATGAAGGGGTTCAGGTTAGTAAGTTGTGGACATTGCTATTTTGTGCTGGAAGCATGGCAACACTTGTGGGCTGTCCCAGCACATCCTCAGATCATGTTGATTATTGATGCAAACATACTTCACTATATCTTTTGAAGTTTCCATGTACAATTCACAAATTAAGCGAATCTGTAAAAATATTCAGGAAAACAACTTCTAGAAATGTAATGTGGAAAGAGTGATCCACTTTATAAATGATCAGTGGGGTGGGAGCCTGCAAATTATATACTCCTCCCTTCTTAGTGTCCCCTAAGGATCAAGGATGACTTCCTTCTATTCCAGTCTTGAGTTGGCTGTTGAGGCCAATGTGAAATAGATGGCATGGGAAGAGATAGGTAAATTGTGACCTGGTGCACCCTTTTCCACTACTTATGCAAATGATCAGCGTGTTCGTCATACATGTATCCAGGTTTTTGATACCATCCCAAATGGCTCTTCTCTGCCTTGAATGGTCATGGTCCAGAGATTTCCCAGATGTCAGTTGGGATCTTCTGTTTCATCAAGGAAGCTTTGAACCCCTTCTTGAACTTTTTCCTCTTCATGGACAGCTTTTCCTATAGCAGGAATCAGAGATGTGCTTGGTTTCGAGTCTGGTGATGGGTATTTAAGCAAATTGACCAGCCAAGTAGCAAACTGAGTACAACTAGGGCCTCAATACTAAGGGATGTTGGTTTGCTTATCCGCCAGTGATTTTGGTGGATATTGCTGAGGTGGTGTTACTGGTACCATTCCAGCGCTTTGGGTATCTGTGGTAGGTAGTCCAGCTTTCAGAAGCATTTTGGAAGGCAGAGATCACTGTTGGCTGATAGACCATGAGTTACGTGCCAAACTTTGATAGTCTAAAGGCTATGCTGGCAAATTGACAGCAATGGTAAATTTCATTATGGATATCTGGCTTTGCCAAGAAATGGTTCTCGCAATTTGGTCCATTTACCTAGGACCCCTCCTTGAACTCATTGTCAGTTGACAGTGTGACATAGTTGGATTAGGTTGGTAGGGGACTTTCTTAACAGTTGTTCATTGTAAGGCCTTTTGTCTCCTATGCTTCATTGAGTAGGGCCAGGTAGGGACTTGGGAGCCAGACGTACATGAACACAAGCATCACCAGTACATTGCAGCTCAGCGATGGAGACTGAGCTGACTTCGTTCATGCCGTGTGCTTGCTCTCGTTTCAACTGTTTCCCAGGAATTCTCAAGAACTGTTGCAATCCCACATAAGGTTCGTTGGGGGTGAGGCAAAATGTTGACTTGATTAACATCAGTCTTTGTTGAGACTGGCTCTGTTTTAAACCTGTTGATTAATTTTGTGGTTTGCACATCATCATGAATCTAATAAAATTCAGAGACAAGGAGGGTTTTAATTAAGTCAAAGGTTTTATAGTGGGATTAACATGGTGTTACTCCCTCCATTTCTATTAGAGCTACACATGGTGAGTTAATCAACTCTGCCTCTATATGTGGTTAAGAAGGACTTTAAAGTAACAGTTGTTTTAAAGTGGTCTTTAAAGAGGTCCTTCCAATGGCCATTAATGTCATGGTCTGTTCATCTGTTCTTTGTTCTTGTTGGGCATTTTGGTTCTTGACTACAATTGATGATGCAACATCAGCCAAGAGAAAAATAATAGATTACAAAAATATATCCAAAAAATGTATGTATTGAAAGTGATATTAATAATAATATTTAATAAGGTACATATAGGAACAACTGAATCTGTCATAATATATTACTCTTGTTTTGTGCACTCCTATGTGCATAATAGTGCAATTTTGTATCTATCTTCATACTAGTTCAATTATTCATCATTAATGTAAATGGCGAGAACACCTAGACATTCACCAGGAATATTAAGTCCCAATACTTCGGGGTTATAATTAATATTTAGTATGATTTCACTATTAAGGCAATTAGAATAGGAAAAGGCTGTAGAGGGAATGAATGCTTCTTAGTCTTGTTTTCAGAATCCTGCAGCTCAACTTGATGTCATAACACGTGCCCCATAATGTGTAAATGGGGCAACAGATGCATGTTCATCAAATTTTTAGACGTTGGATTTCTAGCCACTGATGTTCTAATGAAATTATTTGTCTGATGAGATTGAACTTATTCAATCTCGATGCATTTAGTCAGAGTTGCTGAGTATGAAGTTGGTGCTGGTCATAGAAAGTTAGGTTTGCATGAAAAGGTTGGCTGTTGTTAAAGCTCTATAAGTCATTGCAATGTTTTGAGCAAGCACAGAGCAGATGGGCTGAATGGCCTGTCTGCGCTGTACTGATGTATGAAGCTATGACTCTATGAGAGTTTCTGATAGCACTTTTAGAAAAAAATTAATCAAGAGCACAGTATTTCTCTTTTATTCCTAAAGCACTTTGAACAACTGCTCAGTTTAAGTTATTTTAGGGCTATCAGTTAATGAATAAATAATCGTAATCTACCAGTCCCAATTATTGATTATAAAATAGAACAATATGCAAGAGGCTTTATAGAAAAAAATCCGTGTTTTATCTACTTTGGAATCAAGGAATGCTTGTTTTAAAATAGAATCCAGTAATTTAAATATTTGTGGTTTAATGTAACATCTATGGTAGCTTATTCACTTGCATGTTTGCTGCATTTGTCAGATCACGGCAAGTATTCATCCTCTTACCAAAGGAACAGGTTGCTGTGGCATGATTGATGTAGAGAAAGAAACTAAAATCTAACAATTTTATGCTTTCCATAACCTCAAGACTGCCCAGATTATTGCTTTGCAGTCCATCAAGAATTTTTGTATTGTGGTCACTAATATAGTGGACCCAACCATGGCAAAGTAGTGAATGTTGACTTTATGCAAGCGGCTTTACTTCCCATTTTCTAGAATCAGCTTCCATTTGTACTTCAGCTGAGAGCTCATTGAGTACGTTAGAATATACTCGCAAGGTGTAAATGTCAAATAACCCTCACCACAAAATTGTGCTCTTCTTCTTGAATGTGAAGGACACTCAACCACTTTAAACATCAGGGCACTGATAGTTTTCCTTCGTTGTTGTTCAAACTGTTAACTTTGAATTAACTGGTGCTTTCTGTAGCATGCTGACCCCAGGGAATTTGTACCCTCACATGTTAAGATCCTTGGGTGTGTACAAATGTGTCAAATCAATCTATAATCCAAGTTGTAAAACCATGAGGAAAGGTGAGATATGGATGTGCATCAGCTGGCAACTAATTTTGTGCTCTTTGTGTAATTATATGGCATTGTTTAGACCGCATATAGGCTGAATCTTAACTACCGACTCCATATAAACAGATCGACAAGTAAGTGTGCAAACAATTTGGTTTGGTAATGCAAGAAAGAGGCTTTAGGGCTGATAATGCTGCATATAAAAGCCTAAAGACTTTCTTAAGCCAGTAAACCAGCCCAATTACTGCCCTCGCAGTGCATTGTGTACGAAGCTAACCAGGGAGTTAAACACCTTCTCAAAAAATCACTCGAGCCAGAATCTCCCTTCAGGGCTTTTAATGAGAAAACTTGTGAAAATGCTGAAAGTTAAGTAAAATACATATTAAATTCAATATTGAATCATTTTGTGCCTAAATATACTAATATTATCAATTATTCTCACAAACAGTATTAAACACACACGCAATATTCTATAGCTATGATGTAACCAGAGTGAACGATGAATAATAAACATATTACTTCCTTTAAAGTCCATCTACTCATCTACAAAGTCCATTTACCAACATTAAGAAAGCTGGAAACTCACAGGGGAGATGTGTTTCATTCTCTTCACAATTCCTCTGATAAGAAAAATGTTATGTTGGTCTACCAAAGAATTCTGTGTAACATCTGAATTTGGGCTAAAATGAGAAAGAGTCTGACCATTTTCCTTAAAATTCTTAATGGTACCATCCGGGTTGCATCCTGCAGGATCAACCACCTTAAATGAACTAGCGTGTTAACTCTGCTGCTGCAAGAACTGGAAAGAGACTGGGTATTCTGCAGTAACTCCTTGAAACCTGTCCACAATCTACAAGACTGTGGTGAACTAGATATACCTGTCTGACTGCTCCTGTGGCTCCTCCCACAGACCCCTGTATAAAGGCGACTGAGGTCTGCTGCTCTCCCTCATTTTCCCAGGATGTAGTGTTGTTCTTCCAGTCAATAAAAGCCGATATCTCACTTCCTAAGTCTCAGCGTGAGTTATTGATGGTGCATCAAAGACTTAATTCAGAATTGTCAGAAATCCTAGGCTCATAGCTCAAAGAATGAGATCTCAAATGCAGCTAAGAAGCTCATCACCATGTAGTGCAAGTGAATCGAAGGGCCTGTTGCTGTTCCTGTGCTGGTCATTGTAGAACAAGCCATTTAATCAGTGCTAGTGTATTCAGTTCCTAGCTCATTGCTTACTGCAATATGAACAAAGTACGGGATGAAGTGCAGCAACTCGCCAAGGGACATTTCCATCCCTTGTTACTTGACCATTCAGGAAAGATTGAACTAAGGGTGATGGAAGAACAGCGACTCTCTAAATCACACATCATGCTAATGTCACCAAATGTTGTTGATCCCTCATTGGTAGGTCCACATTCTTAAATTCCCTGCAGTGCAGTTTTCTGGAAGCACCATCAGCACAAGGGCTCCAGCAGTTTAAAGAGAAGTCCCAGAGACAATTAGTCTTGGCAACTCAGCCAATAAAAACAGCCAAGGCACTCATCAATCATATCATAAGAATGTTTTTAAGAATGACAGGAAGAGTAAATTTTATTGAGATTCTGTGCATTCAGTAACAGTCTATTACAATACATCATCATAGGAAATTGCCTCATTACTAACTATTGAGTGGTAAGTTCGATATACCTGATTAATTGAGAGATGTTTATTAATAGCCTAAAATAAGTTGCTGGGAAAATGATGGAATCTATAGTTAAGAATATGATAACTCGGCATTTAGGAAATCACAATATCATTTTTTTTCAGTATCTGTGTAGTTTCAGAGGAAGGAAGTAGAGCGTGCCAGATTTTGGTGGATGTAACCATCAGTAACGATAAAAGGGAACCAAGAGCGTCAGCATATTTGAATTATCAAATGGTAATTCTTCAAGTGCTTCTTAAGAGACTATTGCACTCATGAGGTTTAGGATAATGTATTGACATGGATGGAGGTAGAACATGCTGGAAATATCCAGCAGGAATCATGCGTTGAGGAACATTTATCAAATATGCTAAGAGGCTGAACCTAGAGCTACGTGAGGACCTGGGCCAGAAAGCCTGGGCACCTGGTATTGAGATGGGAGCAAATTTTGGAGGTCTTCTCCCCAGAATTCTGCATCTGTTCATGGAAAAAAACTAAACTCCTCTGATCTCCTTTGAATTTCTCCCCTCTCACGTTAAACGTGCCCTCTAGTTTAGGGTCTGTTGCCGTGGGCAAAATTATTCTATCCATCTTATATGCCCTTCATTATTTTGTAATGCTCAATAAATTCACTCCAGGCTTCTTAAGTTCCAGTGAGAATAAACCCAACATATCCAATCTCTCCATATAATTACAGATCTCCATTCCGAAACCAGTTGTCTTTAAGCATATCCAGAAAATAGATCAATTGGTTTTAAAAATAAGGAAATCAAAGAATATATTGATTAGGTGCAAAGGTGGAGCTGGAGATATAGGTCAGTCATGATATTGAACAGAGACAAGGCACATTGGACATTTGACCTATCACAGCTTTCAATTTAAATTAATAAACTATTCTGTCACATCCACAGATTCAGAAGGCTTGTAGATGCAACAATCTATATTTGTTATTGTTTTGTAGACTACAGGATAAGAGAAAAACATTTGATTTTAGAAAAAGCAACAGCATCAAATGCATTTAAAAAGTAAGCCAAAACTTTTATTATTTTTACTAATATGATCTTTCTACTTCTGGTCTCACTAGTATGTGGCACAGGTAGCAATCCTGAAGTCAAAACCTGGAGGTCCTGTCCTTTAACTTAGAACCTAACTCCCTGAACTCACTTCACAAGGACATGTCACCACTCCTACCCATGTCATTGCTATCAATGTGGACTGCAGATTTTGGCTACCCACCCCCCCAACCCCCAACTTAAGATGTCCCTGACACTGGCACCTGGGAAGCAACATACTATCCAGAAACCTCCTTCTCTTCCACAAAACCTCCTTTCTGTTCCCGTAACCAATGAATCCCCTATCACTACAGCTCACTTCTTCTCCCCCATTCCCTTCTGAGCCATAGAGCTTGACTCAATGCCAGTGACATGACTACTGTGGCTTCCCTCAGCTATGTCATCCTCCACCCCCAACAGTATCCAAAGCAGTATATCTGTTGTTGAGGGGAATTCACTGCATTGGCTGCCTATCCCCTTTCCCCCTCCTGACAGTCACCCAGTTACTGGTGTCCTACACCTTGGGTGTAATGACCTCCTTGTACGTCCTGCCTATTAAAGCTCAGCTTCCCGAATGATCCAATGTTCATCCAGTTCCATCTCCAACTCCATATCACAGTCTGATAGAACTCCTTGCATGTGTAGTTGTCAGGGACACTGGAAGTCTCTCTGCCTTCCCACATCCCACAACAGGAACATTCTACTATCCTGTCTGGCATCCCTAATGCTCTAAATGTCCGATAAGAAAGGAAGAGAATAAGTAGCAAAAAAAAATCTACCTACAGCTTACGCCTCTTCTTGTGCCAAAGCCTCAACTAACCACTCTAACTCTGGCCCACTCACACAAGGGATGCTCCACTTAAACCTAACTTCTTTTCATCAGATCTTGTCAAGTGCCTAATTATGCACAATCCACTGTCTCCTTGGGAACTGTGGTGTGCAAAATGTGCTGACTGCCCCCACTCGCTCTTTTTAAACACTCTCTCCCTCTATCCAATCCAATGTCACTTCAGGAAATGGGTGCAGAAAATGTACCAACTGCTGTCGCTGGCTTCTTTTACACTCACTCTCCTTCTATACAATCCACTGTGGCATGCAAAATGTATGCTAATGCAAAAATCTACACTTTATGCAAAAATTGATAAATAGTTTTCTGTCAGGGAACATAGCAAATCCAAATAACATGGAAACGATACAAAAGAAACATCTCTGGCATACAGTTCTCAATAGAACTGATGATGTCAGACATGAGAATAGGTTGAGTGAACTTGGCCTTTTCTCCTTGGAGCGACGGAGGATGAGAGGTGACCTGATAGAGGTGTACAAGTTAATGATCATGTGGATCATGGATCGTGTGTATAGTCAGAGACTTTTTCCCAAGGCTGAAATGGCTAGCACGAGAGGGCGTAGTTTTAAGGTGCTTGGAAGTAGGTACAGAGGAGATGTCAGGGATAAGTTTTTTATGCAGAGTGTGGTGAGTGAGTGGAATGGGCTGCTGGCAGCGGTGGTGGAGGCGGAAACGATAGGGTCTTTTAAGAGACTCCTGGATAGGTACATGGAGCTTAGAAAAATAGAAGGCTATGGGTAAGCATAGATAGTTCTAAGGTAAGGACATGTTCGGCACAGTCTTGTGGGCCGAAGGGCCTGTAATTTCCTGTAGGTTTTCTATGTTTCTACCTGAATGTCCACTGTCATTTCCACTGAGTTTCCATTTAACAGTCTATGTAGGTGTCACCTTGTCCAAGGGGTTACCTTTACTGATTCTCTAACAAATAACAAATAGAAAACTGTACTATTTGGAGACTCAAGTCTGAAAGTAATTGAGTCTTCATAATTAAGGTCCAACAGAAGAAAGCACGAGAATGCCAGTTGTCCATATACACTCAGTGACCATTTTATTATGTGCAGGAGTTACCTAATAAAGTAGCCAGAGATTTTTGTATGTTCATGGTCTTCTGCTGCTGTAGCCCATCCACTTCAATCTTCAACATGTTGTGCATTCAACGAAGCTCTTCTGTACACCACACATAGTTATTTGACTTACTGTCACCTCTCTGCCAGCTTGAACCAGTTTTTGAACATTCTTTACTGGGTTAGACTGTTTAACTGTTATTTTCTTTGGAGCTTAACAGCTTACCTGCTAGTATTTTTTTAATAACTACTTACAGGATATACATGTAACTGTTTAGTATGTTTCCTAGTGGTCACAGTATGTATATGCAGTTGTTCAGTGTGTCCCCTAGTGGTAAGCTCTGGAAGCATCTTTTGGTATTGCATTATTTGAATAGGGACTATCAGGTTGGATAGCTCTTATCAGCAAATCTGCATGGAAAGCTTCTCATCTATGGAGTATAAAAAGAGCTTACCATGTGGCAGTCCCATCTTTCTTCTTTTTGCTTCTTTCTCCCTTCACTTACTGGATCACTATCACTGTCCGTTTTTAATTTTTTTTTTGTTCTGTTAACACTTAAAATTATTATGAAGCAACAAGTTTTGTGCCTCATTCCTGACTTCTAAAAGCATCAGAATCCAACACCTCTGACTGCTCTCATTAACAAGGCATTTTTGCCAACAGAATTGCTGCTCACTGGATTTTTTAAAATGTATTGTGCACATTTCCCTGGAAATCTGGAGACTGGTGTGCACAAAACTCCCAGGAGATCAGCTGTTTCTGAAATACTCAAATAACCCCATCTAGCACCAACAATCATTCCATGATCAAAGTCACTTTGATCACATTTCTTCCCCATTCTGAAGTTTGGTCTGAATACCAACTGAACTTCTTGATGATGTCTGCGTGCTTTTATGTTTTAAGTTGCTGCACATGATTGGCTGGTTATTTATATTAAAAAGCAGGTGTACCTAATAAAATGGCCACTGAGTATATTTTTGAGTGAGTAAGTTCCAGATTTCTGTTATATGCAATAAGTGCTGTCCAATGTCCTTCCAAGTGGCCAGGCTCAAATTTTCAAATTATTCTCGCTTTCTTCCAAAGATGGATACGAGGAGACTTTCTGATGTTTCTGGTGAACATTTGTCTATCAGTAGAATGTGAATAATCATACTCAGAATGATGTCACTTTGCTCCCCTAATCTCTTGATGCAGACTGTGGGAGTAAAGTTTACTGGCACATTTTTATACACTTTGGAGTCAATTACTACAGCAACTTGGCAGCCTGTTTATCTGTCTCGGGCTACTACTTATTTCTAAGCAGCTATTGCCAGTCATAGACTCTTGTCAGCAGCCCTAGGGCAGCAAAGCCAAGAAACATTTGGTGACTAAAGTTGTCATAACTGGGCTACACAAGAATGTACCATTATTCACATAGTGATGATGAGTAAGGCATTGGTGAGAATTGCGCACATAAGCAATATTATTTGATCCCTGGGGAAAACAAAGCAAGAGCAAGTTATAAATACAAAGTCCAAAGGAAGTGTGTACATGGGACTCTCATTCATGATCAGTGCATGTTAAATTAGATGTAATGGTATGCGAGGAGTGTTGATACCTGGATAGACTGTAATCAAATCCATTAGCAATGTAATAAATAAATTAAGGGCTTCCTGAAGTTATGATTGTTTTATAGACTAGTGCTTAAGATGATGTGTGTCTGGCAGCAGATGATTTGTGGACTTTGTGATCCCTTGGGTGATATGCTCTACTGAATTTTCCAGCGAGGGGCCTTGGAATAGGTAGTTGTTAACCGATTGTGCACCTACAGTGTAATACACCTAAACAGTTGTCAATCAGTTTCTAACCAGTAAATTCTGAATAATGCCAGCAAGAGGGGTGCCCCATTTCCAAAAATCATTGAACATTTTACAGAATTTAAAAATGTAAAAGCAACCACTATAGATGTAGGAAACATGATTTTATTCTGAGCCACAGCTGCACTCAACAGGCATAGGTGAAACCCTCAGTAAGACACAAACCATGGGGATGGGGATGGAGGGGTGGGAGGGCAGCAGAAGGCTGGTGCAAATATTTTGCCCTTGGTTAGATAATTGACAGTGTATTTCCCAGTATGACACTATCTATACTGAGCATGGCATATTTTCACCTTTAAGTAAGAAAAATATAGACAGTATTAAACTTAAAGGAACAACATTTTCTTGTTATTGTTTTTGAGAATTAATTTATTTTTCTTTGTATGTAAAGATTTAATTTTTCAAATAGCTACAGATGAATTATTGATGAGTGAACAAAGCCTTTTTAAATGTTTCAAATATTTAAGAATTGGATCATGTTTTAACAATTTAAAATCATGTGAGTGAATTTGGGGGTCACAAATCGGAATTGATTTTTGTTTGCAGACATAAACTTGTAGATGATAGCCTGCTTGAACGCTGATTGTCATTGTCAAACACAATTTATTGTTCTCTGTGAATAGAGTTAAAATGCTTCAGTCATTAAACCAATTGATGCATTATTTTATTGTTACAGTTTAGTAGAGAAAATATATTTTCTGTGAAATGCATGTAACAAATTTGTTTCACCTTTTGAAGCTGATGGACTAAAGAACTTGGAGAGTTAGCTGGAGCACAGGTGAAACTGTTACACACTTGCCCATCTTTTTCATGGGTAGATATGAAGTGGTAATAACTACTAGCCATGATAGTAAGCCCTGTCTCCTGAGAATGGATGATTAGAAGTACAATGATACAGAAAACTCTGGGCACTATAATCATATTCACCGCACACCTTCCTGTGGAAGAACTGAGGAATTTTCCAGGGCTCATTTCTGGGCCTTTTGCTTTTTATGATTTGAAGGTAAGCTTAAGGGCCCCAATTAAATCACTTATTATTGATACTAAAACTGCCCACGTGGTTGGTAGTGAGCTAGAAAAATCTAGGGTGTAACTGTAGACTGGTTAGATGGGCACAAATTCATTCCAGAGAAGTTCACTCCATATCTGGGAGCCAGAGGAATATGAACTAAATAAGAACGTAAGAAAATAGGAATGTGGTAAGCCATTCGACCCATGAAGCCAGCCTCCTCATTCAATATGTCGACAATAGATCTGTCCCCAGCCTTATCTCCTCTTCTGTGCCAAACAGAAGGAGAAATTATAGGGTACTGTGAAATACATGTCCATAAGTTCCTGAGGTCATGTTGTGGCCCAAAAAGTAGATAAGTAGTAAAGAAGGCACAGTAAAAACTTGTCTTTATTGGCCAAGGCACAGAGTGTTGATGCAGGAACATCATAGTAAAGATGTAAAAAATATTAAGCAGTGCTGTGTACATTTCTGGCCACTGCACAACTTGGAGGTGTAACTGAACAGGAGAGAGTACAGAGGAGATTCAGGAGGGTTTTGTCAGTACAGGAGAATCAAAGTTTTGAATAGAGACTGGGGTAGTTTTGGAATTATGGAAATGGAGACATAGTTGTGGTGAATAAGATTATGAAAAGCTTAAGCAGAGTGAATGGTGAGGACTTAGTGCCATTAGCAGAGAGATTTATAATGAGGGTCATTTTAAATCATTGGTAGAAGAATTAGAGTGAAGTTGAGGAAAAATAATACTGCTCAACATTTCAATGGAATTCAGAGCTTGCTAGATGAAAGAATGTTGGAAGCAGAAATTCTCACCATCTTTAAAAAGCAACTAGATGAGCGAGAACAGTGGTGGTCGCAACCTGGAGAAAATGAAATTAACTGGAAGTACACACTAGCATTGGCCATAAATTTCTATGAACTAAAAGCTTAAAATATCTTTTAACTATTGCAATTCCCCTTGAATATGTCATGCTAATGCATCAAAGAGACAAGCATTTATGTTTTGCCTTTTAAATCTTCTGACTCTCGTTCCATCCAGCATTCAATTCAGGAGTATGGTATTTACAAATGTGTATCTGTGGTGAGTGTAGTTCCTCATACAAGTGTTATGAATCCCGGTGAGTGTAGCTCCTCGTATTAAGTGATACCAATCCCACAATGTAACTTGGATCTCCATATCAGTCCAAGCAAGCAGCAAATGCAGAGAATTATCTCTTTATGTTCTGAACTCGGTCTCAGAACATGAGGATGAAAACCTTCATTCAGTGCATTACACAAGCTCAGAAAGTATCTTGTTCTGATGAGTTGCTTTAGAAGCTTAATCACTGTAGCAATGTAGGAAAGACAGCTAATTTGTGCACAGCAAGCTCCCACAAAAGTCTGCGTGCAAGTGAAGGGAAAACCCTGCTTATGTGGTACAGTTGAGAGATACATTTTGCCAGAAGTACATCTTGAATTAGGATTGACCACAGTAATACACCTCCTGTCACAAAGGGAATATTACATTTTTTCCTTTTTATTAAGAAAAATGATAAATAGTCTTTGGTGGAATGTCACAGAGTGTACAAAGGATGGTTACACACTGCAGATAAGGGGGACGCAGATGTCATTTTGCTTACATATTAAAGAGATTTTTCTTCTGCTCTGTTTACTAACTTCAATGGTCGCTTTCATTTATCAGCAACAGTTGAAATGAACTAGTGTGAGGAGGTGTGGGAAGAGCCATGCATGCAACAATAATGCTCTTGTTCAGGCTTTCACTCCTTCATATTTAATGACACCTCAGGCATTTGTTTTGCCTTGCAGACTCACTTGCTTAAGATAACCCCTAACTATAGGAGAATTAATAATAAATGATCATGCAGATCACTTGTCACATTGTTAGCAAATTACTTAATTAATAACTTTAACAAAGGCAGTGCACGTCAAAGGAAATAAAGTTAGAAATACCGAGGTTACTGAATGACACAATGTATTTGTGTTTAGATTGAAACAAAATCTCACTTTGATTATTGCATGTCTAACAAAATCCTCTTTGTCGAGCATTGAGCATTGTCCTTTGACTTTTGGGACCTGGCATTGAAGTGGAGAAAAAACGATAGGATAATAATTCTGTCAGAGAATTTGAGCCAAATTCTATACCTCTGCTGATATGAACTGGAAGATCCTGATGGAAGTCATGGGGAGCAGAAGTTACAACCTCATCGTGTTAATAAACACTTTCATTCTGCAGTTTGTTGGAGAGAGAAAGCATTAAAATTTTTAAGCACCTTTACACATTGAATAAGATCTGACGCTGACCATGCAAAATGAGCAAGCATGTACAGGGGGGCATGTTGACTGAGTTTAGGACAATTTTGACTCCATTTATTCTAAGCTAATTCTTTACCTCTGCTTGCCTAAGGGTGTCCTTGAACTTTACCTCCTTCATAGTCATAAGGCTTTTGAAGAGGAGTAGAAAAGGGAATGAGCACTTTCCAGGTCAGCCAAAGGAGAAGTAGATTAATATTTTGTTTTGTTCAATCATGTAGGTTGTGTTTTAAATCCAGGAACTTCACTCAGTGACTAGGTAATGAACCAGGTTTTTCTTCTCTTTCAAAGAGAAACTTTGACTCGTTCGGCACAACATTGAGGGCTAAAGAGCTTGTTCCTGGACTGTGTTGTTCAATGTTCTATTTGATTTCTTTTACTACCAATTGGAATTAGAGTCATCCGTTAATTCCATCAATAATATTGGTGACTTTAAAGCAGGTTGATTACTGGTTGCTGATATTTGAAATAGATTATAGTTAACGTTGCAACAATGTGTGGCCTTTCTTAAAACAAACTGGCTGAAGTTGTAAAAATGAGTGAACATTTGACTGAGCTGAGAAAAGTTCTGGGTAAAACTACTGTGTTATTACCTCAAACAAGAGAAAATAAAAACAAAACATGAAAGGGGAACAAAAGATAGTGGAAACATCATAAAGACACAGGTAGCAACTACATTAGGGGAAAAAAAGCAGATTTAATATTTTATGTTTAAACTTTAAAATCTTTGAGTTTTTTTGATGAGGTGCTGTACAAGTGGGTTGAAGGAGCAAAGGAAATATTTGGTGCACTCCATGAGGGATAATATTTGGTGAAAGGACATGATACACAGGACCACATGATAATGTCTCATTCTGTGAGAACAAATTTTAAAGTAGAACAGCATTCTCCAAAATGCACCAAGACTCTGCTATTTGGCCACAGGGTGGAAAGCGTGCAAGGGGCCAGCCAGATTCGAAACCGGGACCACTCACCTCAAAGTCTGGAGCAGCTGTCACTAGACCACCGGATGGCATGTAGGATATTGGACTTCATTATATGGGATATTGAATACAGGAAGGCTATGCTCCAATTTTCCAAAACTCTGGGCAGACTTCAGCTGGAGTACTTTGTGCCGTTTGGTCAGCAAGGTATAGGAAGAAAAGGATTGTGCCTGAGATGGATTAGAGGGCACCATAGTAGTATAGCAGTTCATGTGGTGCAACTAACCATAGCTTGGGATGTTCCGTGTTCAGTTCAGCACCTTCTGTAAGGAGTTTGTATATTCTGTCTGTAAACCATGTGGGTTTCCACCAGGTGCTCTGTTTCTTTCGACAGTCCAAAGATGTACCGGTTGGTAGGTTAAATGATCACTGTAAATAATCCTGTGATTAGGCTAGTGTTAGATAGGTGGATTGCTAGCAGGTGCAGACCATTGGGTCTAAAGGGCCTGTCCCTCACAGAATCTCTAAATAAATAAATAGAGCACTTTAGTTATGAGGAGAGATGGAAGAAACACGATCTGTTCTCATTGGAGCAGACGCGGTTACGAGGGGCATATAGATAGAGTAGACTGCAAATAACCCATAGCAGGCATAGATAAAACTAGAGGACATAGATCTGAGGTAAAGGGGAAGAGATTTCAAGGGGGACATAAGGCAGAGCTTCTTCATCCAGAGAGTATTAAGTACATGGAATGCACTGCCTGAGAGAATAGTAGAAAATGAGATGCATTGAAGAATTGTCTAGCTGAGCTCTTGAATCACCTTGGTGTGGAAAGCTATGGACCAGATGCTGCACGGTGGAAGGGCCGAGTGGCAATGATCTACGATTCCATGATACTCCTACTGAAACTGAGAAGTGCAACAGCTGCCATAGAGAAGAATGCTACGGGATAGCTCACTGACTAGGGAGGTGGCAGCAAGCTTCCTGGACAGCATTAGAAAATCTGGTGCATGATGTCCAAGTGAGGAAGATGACCTCCCATGATAGAATAGCATAAAAATTGCCTTGTGTACATCAAGTCCACCAGAGAATTTCCAGCATCATTGCTGCTCGTTTTGGTGGACACCTAATAAGAATTGCATCAGAGAATATCCTTTATTTAGGTGAGCCTGCTGAAAGATGCAGCAGCAGGAACATGAAATAACAAGTATCTCTAGAAGTGGTGATTAGAATCAGCAGCAAAAGTATTTGAAGAGGATGCTCAATGAGTGACAACCACTAAGATGTAGATCCTCTTCAGCCATCACTACCATTCCTCCCCTTTACAAGCTAAGCAGCTCATTCAGAGCAGTATTTTTAACTCCTCTACCATGATGTTATCCTGTGTCAAAAGTGAGTTACATCACATTTCAGCTGGAGATTCCTTGACCAGCTTGGAGAATCTTTACCTTGTTAAAAAATTCAGTAAAATTACCACCTTCTGTGTCCTCCTCCACCCAACCCTGAATCTTGACAATGACATGGAATAATTTTGACTCATTTTGAAAGTGATGGGTGGGAGAATTAGTTAGAAGGGACTAAGTGTAAACTCCACAATGTCTTCTTAAATGTATAAGTTGTCATGGTGATGGAAAAATTATAATTTAAATTGTAATTTATATAGAAATCGTAAGTTGTTATTAATTATTATTTGTAATTTTGGCAAAGCAATATTTGCTCTACTTAGAGCTCAGAAAGTGATGTTGAAAGTAAAGTCAAACCACTACTATGCCTGTTGACCAGTTTGAATTCGAATTTTTGACTTCACTCTATCAGTACTTAATTATTGCAGTATAGAGCAATATGATTTTTATTTCCTCTCTCCCTTATCCTTAACACAATGATCAATTCTATGTTTTTGCACTTATTAAGCATAATTAGAATACTTTTAAGACCATAAGACCATGAGATATAGGAGCTGAATTAGGCCATTTGGCCAATCTATTCTCCTCTGCCATTTCATCATGGCTGATCCAATTTTCCTTTCAGTCCCAATATCCTGCTTTCACCCCTTATCCCTTCATGCCCTGACCAATCAAGGATCTATCAACCTTGCCTTAAATACACATAAAGACTTGACCTCTACAGCTGCCTGAGGCAATGAATCCCACAGATTCTCCACACTCTGGCTGAAGAAATGTCTCTTCATCTCCATTGTAAAAGGACACCCCTCTATTCTGAGGCTGTGTCTTCTGGTCTTGGACCCTCCCACCATAGGAAACATCCTCTCCACATCCACTCTTTCAAGACCCTTCACCATTCAATAGGTTTCAATTCGGTCACCCCTCATTCTTCTGAATTCTAGTGCATACAAGCCCAAAGCCACCAAACACTCTTCAAGCCGTTCAACCCTAGAATTATTTTTGAGAACTTCATTTGAATCCTTTCCAGTTTCGCACATCCTTTCTAAGATGAGGGGCCCAAACTACTCACAATACTCCAAGTGAGCCCTTACTAGTCTCAACATTACATCCAATTTGCCTTCTTCACCACAAACTTAACCTGAAAATTAACCTTTAGGAAATCCTGCACAAGGTCGCCCAAATCCCTTTTCAACTCAGTTTTTATATTTTCTCTCCATTTAGAAAATAGTCTACACTTTGAATAAGGATCTAGTGCTTTCCCGGTGTATATGACGAATAAGCTCTTCTCAGGCGTCCAGCTAGGTACTGATATTGATTTTAACCAACGTTTCAATAACAGACTCTGTCACCTTCATCAGGGATGATGCCTAGGCATGTCTAGTCTGGTGGTATTTATACCACCATCATTCATCTCTCCTGATTGTTTAGTCCTCATCTAATCAGGTTTCTGCTGTTCCACCTATTTACAATCAAATTCCAGTTCTTACTTAGAGAGAAACCTTTGTCTTTGTTAAATTTCATTTCCTCTACTTTTATTGCAATGGCTTCCTTCACCAGGTGGTCCCAAAAGCCATTGACACAGCACAGTAGTTTTGTGCCATCAAAGTTAATCCTATGGCCATTGCGAATATAATGTTCTGCTACCGCTGATTTTTCCGGGTAACCCAAACGGAAGCACCTCCTGTGTTCCTTGATGCCGGCTTCCACCATGAGTCCTGTCTGGCCAACATACTCTGTCCCATACTTACCGAGAATCCTGTAAACATCAGCTGTCCTGAGTCCCAGGTCACCTTTGATCTACATAAGCTATGATTTGAGCTTCCTTATGGGCTTGTGGGTGGTATTAATCTAGTATTTCTTCTTTGCAGAAACCATGGAAATATAGGGAAGACAGGTGGTAGTGACAAGTTCCTCCTCGTTGTTAGATTTCCTGGTTTTTCCATCATCCCTTTTAAGGGCCCAATTGATTTCCTTCAGCTTATAGCCATTCTGTAGGAATGTCATGCGTAATTATTTTGTTTTCCTTCGGGTTCAAAACAGTTCTCGCACGGTTAATCAAAGTAGGAGGAACTGTCCTACATTGGGAGGCTTGATGGTGCCTGTTATTGTTGAGGTATAAGTCTATGTGAGTGGGTTTCCAATAGATGCCATGTCTGAGGCTACCATCCAGTTTCTGCCGTATTAGAATGTCCAGGAATGGGAAGCAACCATTCTTCTCCATCTCCATCATAAATTGAATGTTCAGATGCTTGTGGAACTGTTGGAGTGCCTGGATTCCATGAGACCACACTACGAAGGTGTCATCAATGTATCTGAAGAAGCATTTGGGACGTAAGGGTGATGAACTCATAGCCCTCTCCTCTAAGTCCTCCACCTATATTTCCAGTTTCTGCAAAGTTCGCCAGGATACCGAATAAATACTGGATTAGTACATCCACAGACCCATTAGGAAGCTCAAATCACAGCTAATGTGGGTCAAAAATGACCTGGGGCTCAGGATGGCTGGCACTTACAGGATTCCCTGTGAATGCAAAACAGCATATATCAGCCGGGTGAGATGCACAGTGGAAACCCACATCAGGCGCACAGAAGGAGCTCCTTTTGGGTTATCCGGAGAAATTAGTGGTAGCAGAACATTGCATTTGCAATGGCCATAGGATTGACTTCGATGTCATAAAACTTCTCTTCTGCACCAATGGCTTTTGGGACTGCCTGCTGAAGGAAGCCATTGAAATAAAAATAGAGAAAAAGAATTTTAACAAAGGCGTAGGTCTCTCTCTAAGTAAGAACTGGAATTCAATTGTAAATAAGGTGGGAAAGCAGAAACCTGATATGATTAGGACTAACCAATTAAGAGGGATGGATAATGGGGATATAAATACCACCAGACTAGACATGCCCAGGCATCATCCCTAATGAGTATGGAAAAGTTTGTCATCAAAATCTCAGTTAAAATTGATACCTGTACCCAGTTCGAAGCCGAGAAGAATTTATTAGTCTACCCTTTCATTTCTTCTGACCAAGTGCATGACCATACACTTCCTGACACTGTATTCTATCTGTTACTTCTTTGTCCATTCTCTTAATCTGTCTAAGTTCTTCTGTAGCTTCTCTACTTTCTCAGAACTACCTGCCTTTGCACTTATCTTCATATTGTCTGCAAACTTTACAATAAAGCCATCAAATCTAGCATCCAAGTCATTGCCATATAACATAAAAAGAATTGGTCCCAACACAGACCCTGTGGAACACCACTCATCACCGGCAGCCAACCATTCTTTGCCTCCTGCCAATCAGCCATAGCTTTATCCATACTAGTATCTTTCCTGTAATTCCATGGGCTCAAAACTTGTTAGGCAGCCTCACGTGTTGCACCTTATCAAAGACCTTCTGAAAATTCAAATACACAACATCAACTAATTCTCCATTGTCTCTCCTGTTTGTTATTTCTTCAAAGAATCTCAACAGGTAAGATTTTCCCTTGAGGAAACCACACTGACTTTGGCCTGTTTCAGCTTGTGCCTCCAAGCACCCTGAGACTTCATCCTAAATAATCAAGTCCAACATCTTCTCAACTACTGAGGTCAGAGTAACTGGCCTATAGTTTCCTTTCTTCTGCCTCTCTCCCTACTTGAAGAGTGAAGTGACATTTGCCATTTTCAAGTCTTCCAGAACCATCACAGAATCTAGAGATTCTTGAGAGATCATTACTAATGCCTCCACAATATCTTCAGTTACCTCTGTTAGAACCCAGGGGTGTAGCCCATCTGGTTCAGGTGATAATGAAGGGTCTTCCTCCAGTTATCAGTACAGAGTCCATCATACAGTTTCTGTCTATTGGAAGTTATTAAATACATTGTTCCAGATCATATGCCAATTGAGGTTTTAGCTAAGTAAGTGCTTAGTTAGGGGTTTCTTTTTCTGCCTAATTCTCCCTAGGTTTATTACTCCTAATCTCCCCATCCTCTTCCTGCACTTCCATTCCTCACCAATGAGCAAGCTGAGAAATTGAATTTTCAATATTGCATATAAAGCAAACTGAAATATTTAAAACACCTAGCTAATTTTCATACATAGAATTAAGTTGGACTGTCCTAGAGATTTTATTTAAACTTCACGTCAGTTATATTCATAATTAATCTCAATGAAACATACCTTACAATGAAAAGTCCGCCAATAAAGCTGTGTGTTCACAGGATCATGTCTGCGGCACCAGACAAGAAACTCTTTAACATTTGGGATGCAGCCAGACTCTAATAACTCTGCTTGCAAGATTCACTGAAGGGAAATCAAACAGACTGTTGGCCAATGAAATAAGCATTTTCTAACCTGATGATCATAATTAAGTATTTCTATCATCTGGATACATTTGGTTCTTTCAGAATGTTCTTACTTAGTAGTTATAAACACAGTTTGGTAATATCACTATGCTGATTTGCCTCTGATTTATTCACCATTTTGAATGAATTACTGAGGCAAAGTACAGCATGCTGATGGGAATAGACAGAACATTTGCTGTTATTGACTGTGGATGGATTTGGCACAATGTGTGTATCTCCTAATACTTGATATGAAACCCACATAACAAATGGCCAAACAACTGAACTTAAAGGTGACATGGTACATAAAACAGTTTTCCTCATCTGTCACCTCGTCCAAGTACAGAGAAGCAGAGACAAACTTGTAAATGATCATAGAAGATACTTAAAATTATCATTGCACTAGTGACATATTTCTAATGAATTCATAGATTTTTTCAAGCACTTCTGAGCAGTTTGCAAGATATCATATGACCTGGAAGGTCTTAGCAGATTAGCCTTATTGAGGTTCTCAGGATCTGAAACAATCTGTATGATTTCTGTTCTAAGGAAATAAAAGTATTTGGAGATGAAATATTAATTAAATCTAATGAAATGCTCAATGTATATTTTTTCTCAGATTTTCAGAAAATCTTAAAGTAATGGTGTTGAATGCTGTTTACATTTTAGATAATTAACTCTATTGTCTGATTTCAAAGATTGAATATTAAAGATTAAAGATTAGCTTTCTTGTCACATGTACATTGAAACATCAGAGCATACAGTGAAATGTATTGTTTACATCAACAATCAACACAGTCGAAGGATTGCGGGGAAAAGCCGACAATTTTTGTCATGCCGGTGCCAACAATGCATGCCTACAACTTGCTAACCTTTACTAATCCATATGTCTTTGGACTGTGGGAGGAAACCAGAGCTCCCAGAGGAAACCCATGTGGTCACAAGGAGAATGTACAAATTTCTTACAGACTGCAGCAGGAATTGAACCCCAATCACTTGCACTGTAAAGCGTTATGTTAACCATTGTGCTAAAGTGCCACCCTCATGTGACATGCTGATTATTTTCCATGACGTAATCAGCGAGATGCTGACGGATCATGTCAGAGTGGAAAGCTTGTTTTCGCATGTGGAAAATATAAAACTACGAGGTTACTGTTTGGAAAAATAAAGGGTCACTCATTTAAATCCGAATTTGAAAGGGAAATAGCCGTTCCTTCCTGAAGCTGGTGGTGTGGTCCTTCAGGCTCCTGTATCTCTTGCCAAATTTTAGTTGCATAAAAATAGGATGGCCTGAATGGCAGGGATCTTTGATGACAGATGTCGCCTTTTTGAAGCAGTGCCTCCTGCAGATCCTGCCATTGGTGGGGAGGAACGTGCCTGTAATGTATTGGGCTGAGTCCTCTTCACTCTGTCCTGCAGGATGAGGCTGTGTGGAGGTGATCAGTAAGGGGAACAAAGGCTAGGTCGGGCTCTGCATCAAATGGCATCATCATTGGATGAAATATGTGGATTGAACATCAAAGACTTCCCACTCAGGAAAATGAAGCCTTCAACTCCCGTGACCCACACATCAGGCAAGACTGGTGTTTTGAATACCACAGAAGCAGGCTTTGCCTTTCAAATTAGAACCTTCTCCTTTATGGTAATGCAAATAAATTTTACCCAAGCAGCTTTACAGTTGGATGTCACTCACTGAATTTCCAGATTTTAAGGATTTTGATGTTTTGGGTACAGAAGATCAAAATGAATTTCTGAAGTCTTGTAACTGAAGAACAAATATTTTAGATAAAATTCATTTGCATAGTGTACTTACAAAGTTACTGCAAAATATTCCAAGCCCAGACTATATGTAGATTTCAGATAACTATTTATTGATCACCTGTCAGGTGTTACTAGTTACATAATTCAGTTATTAATATTCCCCACTAAAATATAACTTGAGGACTGCCCAGTTATTAAAATATCCCCGATATATTTGATGGTATGTTATCACACCTTAAAATCGCTTTTGTGTTTTAAGAAATTGATCATCTGGATATATAATCAAAGTTATAGAGCTGTTAAAGGCTCTCAGTCCACCATTTTCATACCAACCATCTTGCTCATATATGCTAATCTCACTTAACTGCATTATGCATTTATTCTTCAGAGTCAGGTTTAATATCACTGGCATGTAACATGAAATATGTTGTTTTGTGGCAGCAGTACATTGCAATACATAATAAATTAACTATAAACTAAGTATATATACAGCATATAAAATTTAAATTAAATAAAAGCTAAATAAATAGTGAAGTAGTGTACATGTCCATTTAGAAATCTGATGGTGGAGGGGAATATGCTGTTCCTGAAATATTGAGCCTGTGTCTTAAGGCTCCTACACCTCCTCCTTGATGGCAGCAATGAGAAGAGGGCATGTCCTGGGTGAAAGGAGTCCTTAATGACAGATGCTGCCTTTTTGAGGCATTGCCTTTTGAAGATCTCCTCAATCCGAGGGAGAGTGGTGTCTATGATAGAGCTGGCTGAGTTGGCAACTTTGCGTACCATTTTTTAATCCTCTGCTGTGGCCTCTCTATACCAGATGGTGATGCAACCAATTTGAATGCTCTTCATGGTATATATGTAGAAATTTGCAGGTCTTTGGTGACATATCAAGTCTCCTCAAACTCCTAATGAAATCCAACAGTTGTGGTGTTTTTTTTGTAATTGCATCAATATGTTGGGCCTAGGATAGATCTTCAGAGATGTTGACACCCAGAAACTTGAAACTGCTCACCCTTTCCACTACTATTCCCTTGATGAGGACTTATGTGTTTTCCCTCAACTTCCCCTTCCTGAAATCCACAATTAGTTCTTTGGTCTTAATGATGTTGAATGCAAGGTTGACATCTGATCTGTCTCACTCCTGTACCATTCTTCCGTGCCATGCCTATTTAAATGCCCCTTAAAGGTACTGATTGTATCTGTGTCCACCATCTCCTCTGGCAGAGACCTCTGGATATCAACCACACTCTTTGTTTCAATAAAAACCTTTCCCCGCAAATTCTCCTACCTCTCTTCTGAAGCCAATGCTCTCGTGTTTTTGATACACCTGACATACAGGAAAAAACTCTTATCTCACCTGTCTGTGCCTCTTAATTTTGGTTTATATCAAATCACTCCTCAATCTCCTTTGCTGCAGCGAAAACAAACCCAGCAAATCCAATTCTCCCCCTAACTAAACTCTTCAATCCAGCCAACATCTTGCATTCTCTCCAGCACAACCGTGTACTTCTTCTGATGTAGTGATGAAAGCCACACATAATATTCTGTGTGATCTACCCAGTATTATGCAAAGTTGCAGCATCCCATCTTTTATATTCTGTGCTCTGACTTATAATGACAACTACAGAATATACCTCCATCACCATCCTATCTACCTGTGAATCTGTTTTTAGGTAACTGTGGACTTGAACCCCAAAGCCTTTTTGTTTTTCAACATTCATTAGTTCTCTTCCATTTACTGTATTTACCCTACTCCCATTTGAATTCCCAAAATTAAATTTCATCTGCCAGTGCTCTGCCCAATTTTCCACCTGATCTGTCCCGCTATATCCTTGCACAAACTTTCTCACTCTCCACAGCACTGCACCGCCAACTTTCATGTCATTTACATAGTTGCTAATCATTCATCCCACATTCACATCCAGATAGTTTAAGTATATAGTATACTAAATGGGTCCCAACACTAATCCCTGTGGTACAGCACTAGTTGCAAATGTCCAATCAGGAAAGGTTTGTTCCATCACTGCTCTCCTCTGCCTTCCTCCACCCAGCCAGTTTTGGATCTCATTAGCTAGTTTGTCTTGGATCCCATGTGCATTAACCTCTGGATCAGCCTGCCAAGTCCATATGGACAATGTCTACTGCCCTACCTTCCTCAATCTTCTATCATCAATCTAGTTTACAATGTGTTTCTATTCTAGTGCTTCTTTTAAAGTACAGTCTAATGCAATGAAATAGTGTTGGGATTATTGTGCCTGCATGTGTGTCATTTCATTGCTGATGCAAACTGGTGGATTGCAGCTGCTCTGTGCACTTATCTATCAAAGCAGTAAATTCTGGGGAATTGAGCACAGACCAAATGTATTTTTTTGTGTTTGGCAGGTTGACGACCAAATGAAACTACTTCAGAACTGCTGGAGTGAGCTTTTAATCTTGGATCACATTTACAGGCAAGTGGCACATTGGAAAGAAGGCGCAATCCTCCTTGTTACCGGGCAACAGGTGAGTGCAGAATGCAACACTGCAACATACTGAGGGGACTGCAAGGGGTTTTGTGGTCCATTTACCTTTCTCTGACCTCTTTAAAATATTTGACTTTTAAGTCGATTGGAATGTACAGTGATTCAATTTTGCTTTCTTCCAAACATGACATACTGCCAATATTTGTTTTAGTGGTAGAAAAACTGAAATCAATACCTTCCAGCATAGTAATATTCATCATTGTGCAAACAGAATTTGTTGTTGATAGCAAAACTATTTAACTTTTCCTATCTCGTAGTTGGGAATAGAGCAGTAGCCCAGTATTCATGTAACAGCATTAGTAATCTAAAAGTTGGCTTAATAGCCCCATCCATGGGAATTTTAATTCCATTTAAAAAAGACAGAGAACAAAATAAACCACTGCCAGTAAACAACATCTGACAAAAATTGGTGGATTGTTATAAAACCCTAACCGATTCAATAATGTATTCTAGTGAAATCTAATCTATATGTGACACTAGTCCCACTGAGAATGATTCTCTGCTGTCTTCTGAGGTGACTGGCTACCTGGTTATCTAGCAACGTAGTTCTTTAAATGGCTTCCATCCTCTCAGGGCAGTCAATGCAATATAGGCAACAGTTATAGATCATCACTTGTTCAAAGCTCTTTTTTAGAAATTGAAGAGGAAATTAAATCAAGTCATCCTGGAAGTCAACAATGTCTCAGAAGTGTCAAACGATCAGGTTTTCATAACCCAGCACCAGACCAGGAACTCAGTAAATCACATACTTGGCTTTTATCTCTTTCAGTTCTAATCCTTCCGGTCACCAATTATGCCCACCGTAATCCTTTTCACGATCCCATTGATTAGCCCAGGCAGTTACCACCATCTGCCAGTGCAGTAACCAAATTTCCTGATCCTCTATAACCATTTACCTAATCAACAACCCAACCATCGACAACCTAACCTGTGAAGGATACTGTATCCATCACTTGCTCAGTCGTACCTGTACCTTGAGCTAACCAAGGGAATTACAATGGTGGACCAACAACGTAGTCAATAGCCCAGCCTCCAGTGTATTCTAGAATTCTGATAACAACTTCTACAAAATACACATACATTTACCCCATAGCATGTTTTATGCTACATCAGAATTTATACCTCAGAATGCTTTGAAAAGGCTACTGGTAAATGCTTCATCTTTATGTATCCTCTACAAATCAACCCGAAACTGTTAATGATTTTGGGGGAGAAGCTTGAGGGTTCTGGTCTTACTGTGGTTACCTAAGCAGTGAAGCCTTTTCTACAGACTGAGTGTTGCTCTGTCCAAGTTAGCATCTTGCACTTGGTTCATTAAACAAGGATCATCTGCTCTCTTGGGTGGATTTAAAAGATCCCATGGCACCATTTCAAATTAATGTTATTTTCTGTGCTCTGGAACACATTTAGCCATCATCCAGGAGCACAAAAAATTTCTAATCATTATCAATTTGTTATTTGTGGAAGATTAGCTTCACCATTACAGTATGATAATGTAAGACAAGCATTTTGGGAAAATGTAAGACTGTGTAAGGCACTATAATACAGACCTTTCTTCATTAAAACAGGAAGGGTATCATTATTGCCAACTCTTGTTTCATGTCATTTTGAGATTGCATCTGATGACATTGCTCACACACCTCTTGGGTGTCCAGCATTCCTCCTGTAATCTTGTCTGTCACAAAATCTTGCCATTGTCTATGAATGTTATACCTTTCACTCAAGTATTTTAGCATTTATGAATAAAGTAAGTGATTTATTTTGTGTTATAGAGAGATAAATATGATTTATAAAGTAAAAAACACACAGAATTGACTTATCAAAATGTATCAATTGCCAGCAAATAGCACAATAAAGTTTCTGTGCAATATAATTACTTCAAAGAACAGAAAATATCCAAAATTAAATCTAATTCAAGATTGTTGACTGCTAACTACTACATCAAGGCTTCAAAGAAAAAAATTAAATTAAATAATTTTAATTAATAATAATCCAAAATTAAATCTCTCAGCCTATGATAACTTTGGCATTTATCAACCAGTGATTTAATAGGCGAAACTAGCTCCGAATTTCTGTCAACTGCTGAAGGACACATTAGACCTTTCACAACAGGGAACTCCTTCCCCTCACTTCACAGAAGCGAGAAAAACTTGTCTTCAAAATCTTCACCCTCAGCTACATGCCCTACTTCTCTTAAAATATAGACTGCCCATGACCCTGCCTCTCCAAGGTCACCTAACCTATCAGGCTATGCAACTTCAGTTACATCACTGCTAGTCTGATTGGTCAAAATAGTGTTCAATTAGCTTAACTTTTCCCAACACTTTTAAGAACTCAGCACTCTCAGTAGCAGTTCATCAGGAATTCGGACATCCATCCTGTTCAGGTCACAAGCATAATTTATGGATAACCACTTCAAATCACACCAAACCTTTATTTCTGTGGTATCCATAATAAAGTACCTTAATCACTTTCCCTGACACAAGCCTAACCACTGGCTTAAATACACAAACCACTTAATCAATCATAAAACAGGAGTCGCACAGCATCCACAATCCCTGGACGATGGCCCCTACAAATGTAACCCTCTCAGCAGGGTTCATATTGCTAAACTGCTAAAGTGAAGTATGTACAGCATAGGAGTAGAAATCTTAACCAGGGCATTACAATTAATTGCCATCAAACAGCACAATAAAGTTTCTGTGCAATATAATAACTTAAAAGAACAAAATATATCCAAAACTAAATCTAATTCAGATGATTGACTGCCAACTACTGCAGCAAGGCTTCAGAGGTGAGTTTTGATTCTTGGGGAACAAAACTAAAGCTGCCTAACTCCAGTGATAACAGTATATTCAGAAAAATTCCACATCCTGACATGAGCTCCATTTTAGTCAGTCTTATGACTTCTTTCCTTTTTCTTGTTTATCTCTTTCTCTCTCTCCCTTTCCTCTCTCCTTCTCTCTCTCCTCTCTCTTATACATGATTGCCTAATTTCTCCCACATGCCATCCCTCCTACTCCTCCTGCAATCATGGCCAGATTAAGCGCATGGATTAAATCAGAGGTTCCCAAAGCGGGAGTTTCTAAGGCAGCAATATAAATAAAGGAGGTGGTGATGTATGGCACTCGGTAGCAAGAGCAGAAGTTGAAGAATTACAGACTTAATTTAAGAAATTAACTACAAATCATAAGCATTTGATCCTCAGTGTCTCATAATTGATTACAATGATCAAATGGTCACCTCATCACTTGCTGACTTACTGTTTGTTCTCTTAAAATTTGCTTGAAGCACATTATAGTTTCTGAAAAGCAAAATGATACCTCTATATTTGTCATATTATGAGAAATCTGGACTGAAGAAAACGTGTCATTTCCTGGTCCAGCACAGCCGGCACATTATCACCATTCACTGCATAGTACAATATTAGCTAGTAAAATTCCTCTACTTGAATCAGGCAGTGACTCAATTCCTGTGAATTAGGGTATGGCATTCAATGGGGCATAGTTCAGAATCTGCCCCTTTGAATGGTCTTGACCACCCTTCTCTAGCCTATGGCACAACTGAGATATTGCGGCCCCACTTTACGTACCTTCAGACAGAGTTAGGTTTTAGCTGATCTGTGATGATGTCATAATTTTCCCCTTTATTGATCACAGCGCTTGAGTTTGGATTTGAAATAGGAAATTGATCATGGTCACTAATCCACAACAAAAATGGTGAAAGCAGACCAAACAAAACAGAAGTGTAGTGTGGAGTAACTAAAAATATGGATTTATACCGTCACCAAGCAACCAACAGCAGCCTTTGTGTCTGTTGCGTGAAATAGTTTTTTTTTCAAACGAGGCAATGAAACTGTCCAGGTGCTTGAACATTTAAAGAGAATACACTCCAATAAAGCAAACAAGAGCTTGGCTTATTTCAGTCACTTTGTAAAAACCTTCAGAAATGGAAAACATTTCAAATGATGTTTGACAGCAACTCACAACAAAACAGTAATAGTTTGCGTGCTTCAAACAACATTTCATTGCTCATTGGTAAATCTGGAAAGCCCCATTCAATTGGAGAAGAACTGATTCTGCCAGCAGTAAGGGAGGTTCTGAGTATGTTTTTTGCAAGTTACCAGACCAAATAATTAAGGTGATTCTGCTCTGTGACAACTCTTTTCAAAGTTGAATAGATGAAATGTCTGAGAATGTAGAAGACCCCTTGTGTAACATACATAGGACATCAGAAGTTGCTCTGCAGTTAGATGAGCCAACATATCGATGAACAGTTTGAATGCTTCCTGGTTTACACACAGGTTCAAAGGGAAACTGCCCGTGATGCTTTTCTGTGCATTTTTAAACTGCGATAAAATTCTTTGAAGACTCAAATGCTTCATTCAGTAATCAACTCAAGAATATTAGGCATGGCATTGCTTATTTGACAGAATTACTCACAAAGTTTAATTAAATCAATCTTCAGTTGCAAGGAAATGATGTGGATCTTATCAAAGTCAAATTAATTGACTTCATAGAAGTTAATCCCATTTAAGTGCTTCATTGGCTGTCATGACCTTTTCCAATTTCTGAGCTTCTCTGAGTTGAAAGAGAAAGAAAGAATACCAGATGATGATATTCAAGTAAACTGTGTTCACCTGGGTGAGCTGCATAAAGACATGCCAGAGAGACCTCAGGATCTTCTCTCGATCCAAATTCCGGACTGGGTAATAAACCCATTCCTGAACATGTGATGAGGAATTAATAGGAAGGATGGAGGATGAATTTATCTTGCTACAAAATGACTTTGAGCTAAAGCCAAGGTTTAGAAAAATCATACCAAGACTTATGGTTGCAGAAAGAAATCTCAGAATGCTATCATGTACTGTAGATAAAGTTCTTTATTGCCTTTCCAACATCATACTTAGTGGAACATGGCTTCAATGCAGTCATCCAAATTCTTTCAAAGCAACAAAACAGTCTGCAAATTATCAAAAGTGGGGATCGGGATCTGAGATTCCTTCCGAATACTATTCAGCCTGATGTCAGGAAGCTGATATCACTGTGCCAAGCCCATCCACCTCATTGAAAGGTGAAAAAGCAATGAATCCGTGAACAGTTGGATGATTAATGTACACACTAAAATTGTTGGTGAAAATTATTTTACTGCAGTTAAATAAATAAATAAATTTATTTGTGGTTTTATATAGATTTGAATTTTTTTGCAATTATTTATCACGGCTTTGAATTTGCAGTTCCTATTTTCTTTCACTGTGCATCATAAATCAACATTCTTTATAGTTTTTTACGTAATGGCTGGGGAGAGAAAGTGGGGTGCTGGGGATGGGGTCTGGGAGACAAGGAGGCGGTAACCCATAACAGTTTGGGAACAACTGGCTTAAATCAACTAACAAGATACTTAGTGGGTGCGGCTTTTGCATCTCACGATGAGGGGTTCCTTACAATGGTTCCAGACTTGGACTGACACTGAAAGGGTTGTTGTAAGGTAACATCCGTTGAAAGGAGCCGTCAACATGCTGCCTGACCTGCTGAGTTCATCCAGCTTGTTTGTACGTGTTGATTTGACCCCAGCATCTGCAGTGTTCTTTGTGTTTGTTGTAAGGTAAGTTTTATTACCCGCAGAGTATGGAGAGCTAGTAGTGTTCATCACTGACCTGGGTTCTTCCGTGATCCTGAGGTGACAATCTCCCTAACAGATTAAGCCTGGGATATATCTGGGACACTGTTTTAGGTTGAGTGAACAGTAAAGGAGTTTTAAATGCGGAATGATTTTCCTGAATTAACTTAGTATGGAATAGCTAATATTGTACTTAAAGAATGTGCTCTATAAAAACATTATCCAACCAAAACCGATTTGTGTTTTATGTTGTTGCTTCTTTTCAGGAGTCTGGCTCTTTCTCCCAATTTGTCTTTCACACTCTTCCTCACTCCTTCAGCTAAGTTACTGTTTTAGACTCGTATTCAAGTTTAATTTAATTTCCGATCTGTACATAATAGACCTTGCAGTGTGACATCACTTGCACAACAAACTTCAATAATACCATTATTGGCAGAACTCTAGCTGCTGGGGTATCAACAAAAATGACATTAGATCTAAAACAAAATAGCAATATGACATACAGTATATTAACCTACAATTTATTAATTGTGCAGACACCTAAAATCAAAGCTCTGTAGCATTTCTTTCTGTTTAGCTTTGACTTGTGTTGCACCCTCAGAGCAGAAAAGTGTCGAGAGGTACTTTATGCCACCTCATTCAGAGGAATTGCCCAAAGGAGGATGCTGACTTTGTTGAAAGAGGTGGTGTAAATGTAGTGAATTTAATATTTCAGTAATATTTGAGTAAGGTTATAAATATATTGTTTGATTAAGCATCCTTTGGTTACATAATTCATTATTGGTTATATGTACGAAGTTCATGAATGGCATATGTCATTATATCATACATGTGGGCCATACTAAAGTAAGACAGAGTAAGCAAACACGTTATTCGGGTTCCTGTGTTTTTCTTTTGATAAGCTTCTGGAGTTACAAAACATAACAGTAAGGGTTTTGTGAAGGAAGCGGAGGACATGAAGCCTGGGCAAATGAAGAGCGACTACAAGCTAACAGTGGTTCATGAAAGATGCCAGAGAGGGAATGAAGGATACTCAGTATGGAATGCAGTGTTGTCAGAAGTTCCAGAGATAAGAAAGGGTAAGAGTGATGCAAAGGAGTCTTCATGTGAGGACCCGGTGTCAGCAAGGACATGCATGGAGTAAACAAATGTTTTGGGCAGCTTTAACCAGGACGTTGTGCTTCCAGACTTGGTTGGAGCTGCTCTCATCCAGGCAGATGCAGGGTATTCTATCCTCCTGCTGACTGCAATAGATGATGAAAAAGTTTTGGAGAGTTTGAGGGATTGTGAGTCACTTGAAATTGAATATTCGATCTTTTGTAGTGATTCTGTGATTCATCGGGCCAAGTTTTTGGCGAATGGTGTAGCCCAACATATTGAGCATGCGGTATTTAGCAGTGGTCATTCAGTACAATGTTAAAGGTAGGTGGGGAGAACTTCTCTCATTGTAGATGGCCTTGGCCAGTCTTTTATTTGTCAGAAATGTTGCTGCCTCTTATCAACTACATCTGTCTGAACGTTGTGGAGATCTGGCTGTTCCGTTCTGTTTGCTTCATTATTTGAAGAGTGGCAAATGTGAATTATTAGTTATTAAACATGAGTTTCCTTACTCCACCTGTCTGATAAAAATCTTTCTTCCTCCTACAATGATCACTCATAGCTGAGGTACTATTGCATGCATCAGGCCTTCAGCCCTGAGGAGTCACTAATCAGAGTGTTTGGAGTAGAGCTTCATATTGTGTGATTTGTGTAGTCATACAATTGAGACGGAATGTGACGTTTCATATAATATAAACATAAAGATGCAAGCACTGTTCTATAGTGCTGCCACGTGTGCTAATGAACTGTACAGCCTTCAAGTCATTGTCCTTGATAAGATCTTACCCCCAGAGATCAAAAACCTACCAGTCACTTCTGTGTTTCCAGAGCATTACAAAAAATACAGCTATAAAAATGTGACACTCTCATACCACTCTTTAAGGTAATTAAAGAAAGCTGCAGTTTAAATTACTGGCCGTGACAGGCATGTTCTTTTCTTACTTAATCAATAGTTCTTGAGGAAGTTTTCTGCATCACCAGCACAATTTCTACCACAGGCTTTTGTTTGTTAGCTAGTCTGCACATAATGCTAGGTTTGATATATTGTGTGTGACATTAGAAAAGCAGCCAAAGGCTAAATAAAAGGAATAACAATTTTTGTCTTGTTGCATTGTCTGCTGCAGAATGTTATTAGTGTTTTGATTGGTATCATAACAGCAGGCTATTTATAATTAAGGCCTAATGCTTTGATGCTTATTCACAAGAGCCTGAGGGATTTTAAAAGCTTTGATGCTTCTCTGTAAGGTATTGCAGCACTATAGCTGAAGATCGCTGTTTTCATATATATTAAGTTGGTGTTTTTTAAATTCTAATAAATAAGTCAACACAGCTTTAAATTTAAGTTGATATGTCTTGAGAAGTTTTCCTGCTTGAGCACAAAGCCACAGTGTCATTTAATCAGTTTACATGTTTGCAAATCTTTATTTTATACATCAATGAGTTAACAGAGATTGAGCAATTAGGGAAGTTTTTGATTCACCATGCAACAGGCAGATTCAATTCTTTCTTTAAGAAAATATTTTGAGATATTGCTTGGCAAAGTAAATCAACTCACTGCAGGATGAAGTATTTAACCATGTTGCCCACACTTGAGCTCCACTGATACCTGCTATGACAGCAGGGAAAAGCGATACATAACTTTTTTTGTGCCATCATTGATGGAACGACTACAAATAAATAATCAATATTAGTCTTGATTAGATTTGCAGGTGAGACTGAGGCAATTATGATAGGCCTTTAGACAAATAGGTCTAGGCATATAGTACAGGCCTTTGTCCACAAAGAACGTCTCTGCTAAAGGACCAGTAAACTTGATAACTTGGTTTAGTAAACTTGATAACTTAAGGGACTACCATCATTACTCGAAAACAAAACATTTTCAAGATTCCATTGTAGCATCCGATTTGACAGCAGTGGTTCTAGTCTGGGGATACATTGTACCATGGAGCTTCATTTCTAATCTTAACGTGACCATTCACCTTACATGAAAGCACTCGAGAGTATGTCCCCATTCTTCCTCCTGTAGATAAGAGAAACTGCTGCTCACAGAAAAGGGAAACACTTCATACCTCTTCCATCTCATTGTACATCTGTTCCGATCGGGCATCATATTATTACAACATTTCAAATGTGATTTGACTGGTGACTAAGTATTTAAATAAATATCTTGCTCAACTTTCTCGATCTTCCCAGTGATTCTTCAAAATTGTGAATTCAAAAATTTCCCCTCCTTCTGCTAAGTACTTTCTTCTCAAAATCAATACTTTGGATCAAATAGCTAATTAACCTTCTGCATAAGAGCCTTTTTAATTTGATGTGAAAAGCCTGGCTGACTGATGAATGTACACCAAAAATGCCATGTATAAATTCATCCCTGCACACCCTTTGCTGCTATGTATATGGCAGGTAAGCAGTGTTTGTGCAGATTTAAAGTAGCCCCAGTCTATTTTCTTTACAACGAAAGGATCCTTTGAGATAGTACCAATTTGCTACTCTTGCCGTAGTTTTCCCTGAGTAAGCCTCCCTCTGCCAAACATTAGTACTCAATTTACATTGATGCTGGGGAGCTGCAACTGCTTTCTCGACTGCCAGATTACAAGTGTTGCACTTCTGTGGTATTTGCATACTTTGATTAATGAACATCTGGTATTCCTCAGCCATTGGGGAAAAGCTCGATGCCAAACAGTTCATTATCTTCCATTATTTTACACCCTATTAAAATGACAGGCTTCAACAAGCATCTCCCGACAAAGTTAGATTATTAGGAAGCACTTGTTCGTATAACATTACTCTCCCTTTGCTATTGTTCCAAGTAATTCCAATTGATGTTAATGCAACATCTGATTGTATATTGTACGCCCAAACAACACTGGACATGCTGAATTGGTCTGAATATGTAAGTTAAATAGACTTACTATGAAGACTGCTGGAAATCTAGTTGTGAAATGAATGTTTCACACCACTTTTCTGATATTTCTCAACAGGACTAACAGTAAGTTCACAAACTTGCAAATCCCAAACCTCCAGGTTTGGAAGGCTGCTCTTTGTTGATGATGTCCGGACCTTATAATCAACCTTGTACTCCTCTTTGAGTTTGGTGTTGAAATACAGAGCTGACAAGCATTTAGACCTAGTGCTTGGACAACAGGCCTGTTAAAGCGAAATACTTTCAAGGGAGAGGGTAAATAATATACTGTATGTAAATTAACTTATATTTTAATTAAACAATTTTAAATTAAAAATATTAGAAATTATTAAATCTTGAACAGGATTGACAGTTTGGTGTCAACCCTGCTCAAGATCTGGTGATATGACTTAGCAGCCTGTCAAAGTTTTAGATTTGATTCCTTAACAGCATTTATGTCTTTCAAGTCAACATTGGCTGATCTGGAGAAAATAAGTTTGTACTTGCCCAAGTGTGGTCACCTCGCTACAGTTGGAGTCACAGAGAGATACAGCACAGAAACAGCCCCTCTGCACCAAGTCCACCACAGTAGTCAACCACCATCAATATTTGTCTTTCACTAATCCCTTTATTTTTTTTGTTCTCCCCAAAGATTCTACCACTTACTTACATAATGGGGCTACTTATAGTGGCCAAATTACCTCCCAACGTGCATAGCTTTGGGATGTGGGAGGAAACTGGAGCACTCGAAAATAACCTATGCGGCCACAGAGATAAAGTGCAAACTCTATACAGGCAGCATTTGAGGTCATAATTGAACCCAGACTTGCACACTGTGAGACAGCGACTCTACTCACAGTGCCATCCGTCAGACCCATTCTCTTATAAAGCGTATTAGATGTTTAATGATCTTTCATGGGTGGAGAGAACAGGAGCTCCCTGAATGCAGAACACTTTGATGCTAAGGGATAAATGAAGCTGAGTACATTATTCTTTTACATTTACTGTAATTTGTATTTTTGAAATAGTAATTGAATTGCATATTGAATATAAGCTGGAATCATGAAAGACCATATTTCCATGGTGTCCCATTGATCTGTTCGGTTCAAGAGTGAATGCAATGGCATGTGCAGAAGATTGTGTAGAGTTTACAATGTGAAGTCTACACACAAGCTTGCAATATCTGGGCCTGTATTAATCATTCTGATCCAAGCTAGAGCAAGAAAACAAATGTTGTATTTAGCCTCAGCAGCTGGAGACTAAGGTTGGTTGGTGAAACCAGTCTTGATTCCCACGGAGAGAGAGAGGGTGTGTGTGTGTGTGTGTGTGTGTGTGTGTGTGTGTGTGTGTGTGTGTGTGTGTGTGTGTGTGTGTGTGTGTGTGTGTGTGTGTGTGTGTGTGTGTGTGTGTGTGTGTGTGTGTGTGTGTGTGTGTGTGTGTTCAGTAGGAACAGGTCCAAATGCCTCCATAGTTGAATACCCCAAGAACACAATGGGGTTAATTACAACATCCTCCCTTCACACAATTGCCAGAGATCACAACTACCCTCCAACCTGCACACCTCTCTCCTCAAGACTCTAGATACAAAAGATCTGAATTATTTTATGTTTTTAATTAAAATTATTCATGGATATAAAAATAGTTAGCTTGTCAACACTGATTTGGAAGGAAACTACTTTTCACAGATGGACTAAAATGTTGTGCTTCTCCTATCAATAATAACAAAAACACTATCTGGCATATTTTATATTTAATTTTTATTGAGTTAATTTTTTCTCCTCTCACATTCCAAGTATGTTTATTCTTTAACATCTTTTAGACGATTCTGGGCCATGTAGAAACTAGGAAGAGGATAAGCAGGAGAAATAATCTTAGGTCACAGCCAGCAGTGAAAGGGGATTTGGAATCATTTTTTTGCTTCTTTGCCCCCACCCACCACTGAGAACCCTTTGTCCGTATAGTTTATACTGGCTATGTCTATTGAGTGGAGTGAATTTTATGGCACCAATTTCCATACTTCTATTATAGTATCACAATGTGTAATCATTGTTTATATGGTACAATAGAGGTGTTTTGCACTTCTATCCCAATCAAGAAAACTAACACTGAGTAATTCCAATTTACAGCACTTTGCCTAACACAGTTCGATAAATATGGGTACTTGAAAGATAATAAGTGGCAAATATATACTGTACATAGAGAGAGTGCCTGACCGGATTGCTCCATTAAAGACCTAGTGCAGATTAAATGAGTTGAATTGTCTTCCCCTGTACTGCACTGGACATGTTTCTAGCAGTTACACTACATGTGAGCTACCTCCTGTCTTAACATTATCCAGTCCATTCTATATATCTTTAAATTCCTCTAATTATGTATGATTTTCATTTCAATCACTCCATATGGTGTAAATTTCAAGACAAACCTTCACAGTCATTATTAACTATATATATATATTTAACTATGACTAAGATTATTGTTTCTGCGAGTGTTCCTTAAGCCATTGAATGAAGGAACCTACAGGTACAATTACAGTTCTTGAGTTGTTACCAAACATGGATAGTGAGCATCGTTGTTATATTGGCTCAGATTTAATACAGCCACATTGTAAACCTGGTTAAGAGTGAGTGACGCCACAGGAGGTCACATTCAATTACTTGTAACTGATTCTAACACTAAGCCCACTCTGCCTGAAGCACTCATGTAGCATCATTAACATACTTTTCAGCACAATTAAATTGATATAATTTGATTGACGCCTTTGGGTGATAGTTTCACTGACATAATTATTTATACTGATCCATTGTAGGAAAAAGAGCTGGAACCATCGAAAATTCTCCAGGCTTGCAGTTAAAACTAAAGATTCTACTCATCATATTTACTCAATAAAAAATTCCAGTCTGCCTTGTTTTTAATTGCAAATCCTGCTCCAGGGACTGGCTCACTTGCTTAAGAGGCAGCAATGTTCCATTCACCACTGAACATACTGCAGTCAATTATGGTAATGAATTGTCAATAAATATAAAAATTTAATATAGTCGGCTCTGAGTGAGTGGCAGATATGGACTTGCCTCACAGACAAATTTGCTACTGCTGCAAATATTAAGTGCACCTGAAAGAGCTGCTGGCAAGCGGACAAGTCTGTAAGGACCTACAGCACAGCTTAGGGAGTTAAGGAAGCCCCTAGGTAGGTTCCACGTGATGCCATCTCACTATGCACTTTGAGTCGTCATCTACCTGAACACTACTAAATACTTCACAGTTTTTGGATCAAAGGCCTAAATCAAGAATAAATTAGAGGATACTTCAGAATTTTTTAGCGAACACCATTTTCTAGTGAGCTTCTGCTTTGCTGCATATTTGCTGTTGATTGCTTGGATTAAATAAGGGTTGTGGGAAACCATCACATTAGATGGGTTGGCTTTGGTCTGTATCCTTTATTAATCTGTTTTCCATTGTTAAACCACAAAGCTCACAAGCAAGCACTTATCTCCTGGCTTAGAAGTTAAACCGCATTTTATTATCGATGTGATCACATCTTAAGTTGAAGCAGGGAATATAAAAATTATTCGTTGGAATAAAATTGCCATAATAAATTATAAATTTTAATGATCAATTTGTTTTCTGTTCTCCAGGTGGATTTCTCAGTGATTGCCTCACAGGCCGGGAGCACTCTCAATAATCTCATGAGTCATGCTCAGGAGCTTGTGGTGAAACTTCGTTCATTACAGCTCGACCAGCGAGAGTTTGTGTGCCTCAAGTTCCTGGTGCTCTTCAGTCTTGGTAAGTACCTCATTCCGTAAAATTTTAATCAGATGTCAATGCACTTGACCTATTAGTTGGACTTTTCGAACAAGGGTGCACTGTCTCTTGGTTTAAAACTTGAAAGGCAGTGTGGGAAGTAGTAATACAGGAAGATGTTTATCATGTTTGCAGGCATGTTGGCATTTTGGCTGCTGGTTAGAGAAAACCAAAATACTGCAGCTGCTGGAAATCTGAAACAAAAAGAGAAATACTGGGGATACTCAGTAGGTTAGCTAGAGAGAGAGAAAACAAGTTAATATTTCAGGCCTCTGGTATACTAGACTCCCACACAGCTGACTGGTGGTATTGAGGAAGTCTGGCTCTTGGGCAGGTCAAATGCCAGTGAATAAAATTGAATTTCTCCACTTCAAAGTAACAAAGCATTATATGGCTCTCATTTATAGTGTCTAAATGGTGGGAATCAGTGAAACAGACAGAAGATGATTGGAAATGGGACATAAAGGTTTGCATGATTGTTTAACAGCAATGTGGATAGGACTTATTTTTCTCTTGAAAAAAAATGAGCTGAACAATTTTTCTATGAAAATATTTCTGGCAAGCATTTTTCTATAGAATCCGCTACATATCCTTAGTTATTGTAAATGGGAGATGTACTGTAAATGGCTGTTGCTCTCTAACTAGGAATAAAATGTTATAACCTAAGAGAAAATAAAAGAATATTTCAGACAGGAATAGATCAAGCAGCCCCTCAAACCTGCTCCATCATTCTGTAAAGTTATGGCTGGTCTACATTTGGGTTCAGCTCCACATCCTGACCAATTTTCGCCATAAACCTCAATGGTTGTTCAAAAATCAATATTGAATATATTTAACGCTTTGGCTTCAACTTTGGCCATGACAGTAAAACTCCAAAGGTTAATGACTTCTTGGAAAGACATATTTGTAGTAGTTAGCACAATGCTTTACAGTACCAGCGAATCATGGTTCAATTCCCTCCACTTCCTCTAAAGACTTTGTATATTCTCCCCATGACCACACTGGTTTCCTCCAGATTTTGTGGTTTTCTCCCACAGTCCAAAGGCTTACCAGTGGGAGGTTAATTGGTCATTGTAAATTGACCTATGATTAGGCTAGGATTAAATCAGAGGATTGCTGGGTGGCATGGCTCGAAGGGCTGGAAG
The DNA here is from genome assembly GCF_048418815.1 of Hemitrygon akajei. NCBI lineage: Eukaryota > Metazoa > Chordata > Chondrichthyes > Myliobatiformes > Dasyatidae > Hemitrygon > Hemitrygon akajei. The sequence continues at coordinate 70,249,700 of NC_133135.1, read as the reverse complement.
GGCCTATTCCCCACTGGATCTCAGTAAATAATTAAATACATTGCTTAAATGAGCAAGCACTTACTCTAAAGCCCGAGCTATAATTCCCTCATGAAAGAAAACATTATCTTAGCATAATAGGTAAATCCCTCAAAATCTTCAAATGTTTTAATGAGATCACCTTTAAATCTTCCAACTTCTAACCTGCTCAGTATTTCCTTGTAATGAAATCAATCCAGTGAGCCTCCTCTGTGTGTCATTCAAACGTTCATTCTCCCTTCACATTGGTGAGCAAAATCTGAGCAGTGTGTGAAACATTCAAATGATCCATCGCAAATTAATCTAGCTCAAGGTAAACCAGTCAATTCTCAACTTGAAAAAGATACATGCAATTCGTGGGCAGTTTTATTTTCTTTACATTCATGCCATTTGATGGCAATGGGTACTATGATGGCCATTGATCAGAAAGATAATATGTCTAGTTAATCCGTTGTATTGTTAGCCAATGTACTGTGGTGACATCAGTGCAGGTTTATCACACAATTAACAGCAGTAATGTCATCCAATTCACCACCTAGAATATTTTCAAATCAATAAATGTAAATCCAAATGAAAATTCTGTTACATAATTTCTAGAATTAGGTATTGCTTCTGCTTTGAAGGTTTGCTGACATAACGATGGGTTTAATTTTTTTCTCATCAATAAAGGAAAAGTTTGAGTGGATACAGGGGCAGGGAATTCCCTGTACTTTGCCATGCTGGTCATGGCTATATTGTCTGTGTACTTAGGACAGTTGGGCAGATAGCCATCTGAGGGAAGGATACTCCTATCGAAGTGTTTCAATCGATTTTTGGGGGTGAGTGGATATAAAATACGAATATTATATTTCCCTGCCAGCTGGGAGTTGGGCCAAAGGAGAGCCCAAAGGAAGCTAGAAGGAACATGGAAAATTTGCTTAGGTTCTCTGCAGAGGTGAACCAATTCACCATTGTTCCAGCAGTATTATTTTCTGGTGTACATTTTAGAAAATGGATGACCTAAGATTGAACTATAGTTACGTTACAGATTTTGGAGGATTAGTGACAATGGAGAGCATTTGACTGGACATATGTAAGTTGGTGACTTTCCTTAACTGGTTGGATAGTTTTACTTACGGTTGGGATCATCCTTCTGGGGCAGAAATGAAGAGAGTTTGTTCCTCACTTTTATGAGCACCTTGGCTGATTCAGAACTGGAACCAGAATCTAAATGCCGATGTGGAATTATTTCTCATTTGTGCATACATGTATGGATTCAAGTCAGTGGAACTGAGTTTCAGAAGCAGAATGGAACGCACAACTGCGACTAAATGTGCTTAGTTTGTACTGATGGCCAAACCCTTCTTTCTCTCCTTTTCCCTGATTTATTGTTATCTTCCAGTTATCCAAAATAAATTCAATTACATTTAGGAAGAGTGGTAAATATCTGGCAACTTGGATGTTGTATTTTGGACTTCAACTATATTATTTTGGTCATAAAATTGACATTCATATGTCACCATTCTCGTTGCAAGCTGTGTTCCATTTACATTTAAGTCAACATGGCATCAATTTTTATTTTACATCTTTTCTTTCGGCAACTATTCATGGGGTCTTTATTGTTTGAATTCCAGTTTATCTAGAGTGCAGTGATGAGAAGACGTTGAATTCTGGTCTTTCCTTTGTAGTGGGAACATGGCAGTTACAAGAAGAAAATGGATACTCCCCATAGTCAGTATTTGACTCAGGAGCTATGCATTGAACCTGGGCTTCTGAAGCTGTGAAACTGTACCTCTATTAGCTCCACAAATATCTGTCACAGTGAGAACAGAAAATCATATGTTGTGAAGTTGTATCAATAAAACCTGACAAAAAAAAACACATAATCCATCAGATGGTTAATAGTCACAGTTCCACTACAGCTGCCTCAAGTGTGGTATGCAATGGTTTTAACTCTCGAGTTAGGTGTGACTGATCTGACAGGGACAACCCTTCTCAACACCAGCCAATCAAAATCTCAGTTCTTGTTTGAGAGTTCCAGTGATAAGGTATTCTGGCAAAGGACAAATGCTCCTGTAAGGCTTCAAGGGCATTCTGTGCAGACTTCTGCCAGACTGACTGGCTAAGGGTATTTGTTTACACAAGCATTTCTAAAAGTGATGTGTAGGATGCAATGGAATAGAATATTGTATAAAATGTGGCCAAACACATTCTTCGCATTACCTTAGTGCTTTCACATCTGGGGTCTAAACCTAGATGTATCTGAAATCATCAGGGTAAGGGATGTGTGGGAGTGCACCAACACATTTTTCTTTGATCTGTACTGCACCCAACAGGAAATTCTGACAAAGTTGTGTATCCCAGGTAAACGGACATTGATGGTGAACAGCACAGGAAGGTGAACTACGGTGATGTTGGCTTGGATTGGTAGAGAGACTTTAACAGAGTATCCCCCACACACGATGGTCATGTGGTACAAGATTAGTTTGAAGAGAGAAATCTATAGCTGAATATGACGCTGCTACTCCTCCAAGGTCCCGATTGTCCCTAGAGCTCAGCTCCCTGCAGTGGAGGAGGCAACTTTGTTTGGGGAAAGTCTGCCTCTTTTGTTTCAAGATTGTGGCTCCTGACATTCTGGAGCAAAGTGTCTTGCTCTTCATTGTTGCAGCTTCCCAGATCTGGGTCCATCACTGCTGTTGGTCTGAGTACCTTTGGCCCATCTCTGCCATGCCTCCTCAATGGTGTGTTAGCAGTATCACCCATTTCTCCTCACACTTTCCTGTTTGTTTCTCCATCATTAACCTCCCAAGGGGAGATTCCAGATGTCTATGACTGCCCTTGACTACTTGGAATATTGGTACCTTTGGGTCTGCAAGCTTTTGTTTTATTCTGGCCATCCCAGCTCTGGATGGCTCTCCCCATCCTCCACGTCCTCTAGACTGAGTTCAGTGGTAACTTTCAGGTGTTCACACTCAAAGCCGGCGCGTTGCTCTGCATCCTCCTCCACCAGTGCATATTCCTCCTTGACATCACGTGATGGTGGTTGCTGGAGTTCAGTCCTTCTTTGGAGCAAATATGGCTGCCGCCCTTTCCTCCTGTGCCTGTGCCTCCTCCTGTCTCCACTGCTGAATATGACTATGATAGTGTCATATAGCATGACAACTGGACAAGTTCATTCTCATCTGACCTAGTCTCATTTGCCCACATTGGGCCTCTATCCCTTTCTTATCCATCTACCTGTCCAAGTGCCTTTTTAATGTTAATGTGCCTGCCTCAGCACCTCATTGGGTTGCTCATTCTCCATGCAGACCACCACCCCCCCCCCCCCCAGTGAAAAAGTTGACCCTCGGCTTCCCTGTAACTCCTGTGAAGTTAGATAGATTTTTAAGCGGTGACCAGGTTGCTATATCTAGCTTTCGTCCTGTAGCTTGGGCAGACTATTGCTTTACAGGTGGTCATTTTGTGCCCAGGCTTGCTGTACTGTGGGCTGCCCCAGGTGTACCTCATACCCACAGCTCATGCCTGTTGAGAAGCATCATGCCTGTGAGTGATGTTTCCAGTCTTTACCTTCAGCTTTATCTAATTACCCTTTATGTTGGACCAGCTGCCACGCATCTCTTAAACATAAGCACCTCCACAACAGGTATCCAGAGGTTGAACATATTTGATCAGGTTTTACTCCTTCTTTTGTGGGATGGTGAGGGAGGATTGTACTGTGGATCGTACCAAAGTACTTCTTTACTTTTCCATTCTGTCAAAAACACTGATACCCTTCCACTTTGCTGAAGTACTTGCTCCCAGAGAAGTCTTAAGGGGCAAAGATCTCTTCAGATTTGAACCCACTCGCCTTTCAGCTTCTTCATAAAAATGCACCAGTCCCATGGCACTTTGGAGTCTGCAAACTTCATGCGCAATCACATAACGTTTCCACAGTCTGTGCCCTAGTGGTCAAATAGTTCTGACAGACGTGGCTCCTGGCTGTGACAAAAACTTAAATCGGTGAACGATTGTAGAAGAAGCTTCAAAATAAACGAAGAATTAAATTTCTAGTCTGGAAAGGCTTTTCACTCATGCTCCATTCATTATCCACACTGGATGAAAAGCAGATAAGAGAAATGACTAGGTATTGATCCAATCCATCTACACATTCTTTACTTAATCAAATATTTAGGTGGAATACTGATGTGCATCTGGCATAGAAGCAATGTAGAATGAGGTCTCAGCAGTCCATCAGCATCTGTTGTCCACTTCATCTTAAATAGGCATTGTTATAAAACAGAAATAAAAAGCATATCAAGGATAAAGCATATATCATCAAATTTGAGTATCAGTAACTGTGCAGTTGGCAAGCATAAGCTTCTAGATGATTTGCCAAGGAACTGTGCCTGCAGAATATTAATGCAAGACCCAATGATTTGCAAGAGGATTCATGATATCTCAAATCTTGGTGATTCATTGTTTTTGCAACAGTTTTTTTTAATATCAACTCCATTCATAGCCTGTGGCCTTTTGTTGTAAAGTCAGCATTTATTGCCAATCCTTAATTCTTCTGAAAAGCAATCTCAGATGACAACTGAGTCACCATAATGATGGGTCTGGAGTTACATATATAAGCCAAAGCATGCAGAAATGGAACACTAGGCAATTTCCTTTCCTGAAGGAGACTGGCGAGCCAGATAGTTGTTTTGTTCAACAACCTATTGTTTTCCATTCACTATTATTGATGCCAGTTGTCTTATAGAAACATAGAAAACATACAGCACCATACAGGCCCTTTGGCCCACAAAGCTGTGCCAAACATGTCCTTACCTTAGGCTTACCCATAGCCCTCTATTTTTCTAAGCTCCATGTACCCATCCAGGAGTCTCTTAAAGACCCTATCGTTTCCGACTCCACCACCTTCACTGGCAGCCCATTCCACGCACTCACCACTCTCTGTGTAAAAAACTTACCCCTGACATCTCCTCTGTACCTACTTCCAAGCACCTTAAAACTATGCCCTCGTGTGCTAACCATTTCAACCCTGGGAAAAAGCCTCTGACTACCCACACAATCAATGCCTCTCATCATCTTATACACCTCTATCAGGTCACCTCTCATACTCTGTCACTCCAAGGAGAAAAGGCCAAGTTCACTCAACCTATTCTCATAAGGTAAGCTCCCCAATCCAGGCAACATCCTATTTTTATTTAAATACTTGAATTTAATTTGGCCACTACTGTGGTGGTAATTGAACTTGTGACTCCAGTAAATTGTCCAGTCCTCCAGATACCAGTTCAATAATTTATCTGATTGTTAACTTAACTCTGGTGTCAGTGTCACTATCATTTTTCATCACTGTATAAGCAATAATGTAAACAACATTTTATTAATAAAATGTATTAAAGGCACTTTATCCAAAACCACAATAGTATCACATAGATTATTTAATTAATAGTCTGTTTAACAAGTGGGTCCTGATGAAGGGTCTCGGCCCGAAATGTCGACAGCGCTTCTCCCTATAGATGCTGCCTGGCCTGCTGTGTTTCACCAGCATTTTGTGTGTGTGGTTATATACATATGTGTGCAAATAGATAGATAGATAGATACTTTATTCATCCCCATGGGGAAATTCAACTTTTTTTCCAATGTCCCATACACTTGTTGTAGCAAAACTAATTACATACAATACTTAACTCAGTAAAAAATATGATATGCATCTAAATCACTATCTCAAAAAGCATTAATAATAGCTTTTAAAAAGTTCTTAAGTCCTGGCGGTAGAATTGTAAAGCCTAATGGCATTGGGGAGTATTGACCTCTTCATCCTGTCTGAGGAGCATTGCATCGATAGTAACCTGTCGCTGAAACTGCTTCTCTGTCTCTGGATGGTGCTATGTAGAGGATGTTCAGAGTTATCCATAATTGACCGTAGCCTACTCAGCGCCCTTCGCTCAGCTACCGATGTTAAACTCTCCAGTACTTTGCCCACGACAGAGCCCGCCTTCCTTACCAGCTTATTAAGACGTGAGGCGTCCCTCTTCTTAATGCTTCCTCCCCAACACGCCACCACAAAGAAGAGGGCGCTCTCCACAACTGACCTATAGAACATCTTCAGCATCTCACTACAGACATTGAATGACGCCAACCTTCTTAGGAAGTACAGTCGACTCTGTGCCTTCCTGCACAAGGCATCTGTGTTGGCAGTCCAGTCTAGCTTCTCGTCTAACTGTACTCCCAGATACTTGTAGGTCTTAACCTGCTCCACACATTCTCCATTAATGATCACTGGCTCCATATGAGGCCTAGATCTCCTAAAGTCCACCACCATCTCCTTGGTCTTGGTGATATTGAGACGCAGGTAGTTTGAGTTGCACCATATCACAAAGTCCTGTATCAGTTTCCTATACTCCTCCTCCTGTCCATTCCTGACACACCCCACTATGGCCGTGTCATCAGCGAACTTCTGCACATGGCAGGACTCCGAGTTATATTGGAAGTCTGATGTGTACAGGGTGAACAGGACCGGAGAGAGTACGGTTCCCTGCGGCGCCCCTGTGCTGCTGACCACCGTGTCAGACCTACAGTCTCCCAACCGCACATACTGAGGTCTATCTGTCAAGTAGTCCACTATCTAATCCACCATGTGAGAGTCTACTCCCATCTCTGTTAGTTTGTGCCTTAAGATCTTGGGATGGATGGTGTTAAAGGCACTAGAGAAGTCAAGGAATGTAATCCTCACAGCACAACTGACCCCCTCTAGGTGAGAGAGTGATTTGTGCAGCAAATACGTGATAGCATCCTCCACTCCCACCTTCTCCTTATACGCAAACTGAAGAGGATCCTGGGCGTGCCTGGTTTGTGGCCTCAGATTCTGTATTATCAGCCGCTCCATGGTCTTCATAACGTGCGACGTCAAGGCAACAGGTCTGAAGTCATTCAACTCCTTTGGTTGTGGTTTCTTCGGTACCGGGACAATACAGGATGTTTTCCACTTTCTGGGTACTCTTCTCTGCTCCAGGCCCATGTTGAAGATGCGCTGTAGTGGTTCTCCCAGCTCAGTCGCACAGGCCCTCAGTAATCGTGGGGAAACTCCATCCGGTCCAGCCGCCTTGCTGGTACAGATCTTCCTCAGTTGATCTTCCACCTGTGCAGCCGTAATCCTGTAATGTTCCAGAATCCTTGTAAAGTAGTCAGTGTTGTTAATTAAAAAAGACTCCACAGACAGCAATCGGAGAAGTAAGTATCTTGGATTGCTTTAGCACTTCACTGCTTATGCTTGCCAGCTGCATCTACCCTGCACCATTACTGATATTCAAATCAGGTAACATACCCTGTGATACGTCACAAAATAAAACTTAAAGAAATGTGGTAACTTCATTCTGTGAATGTAAAGTCACATCCGTTTTGAAAGAAATTGAATTTATTGCTGAATGGGCTCTGCAAGTTACCAAAACTATTCGATCCTCTTCCAGCAATCTTATTAGAGTTGAAATAAGCTGCAGAATAAAACTTGCTTGGTACATGGTTCATGGACACTTGGGGAGATGAGTACCACCCGCCGCCCCCCCCCCCCCCAACCGCACTCTCTGAAAGATATTGCTTTTTGTCCCTCAAAATTCTGTGATGGAAGGAATGCATCCTGGTCAGAGGAAGATTAATTAATTAAAATTGTGCATAAAAGTGTTAAAACGAAGGAGGCAAATCATTGAGTTAGGCTTTGAATATCATCTGCTGTAGTGAACGGTTGGACTGTGGACCAGCATCAATTTGGGCAGAGCTCTGACAGAGTGAGGTTTCATTAAATGGGTAGCGGGATGACTAAAGCACAGTACTTCATGTAATTCAGGTAAAGTGACTTTTTCATGGACTGGTCAATGATTGGTCATAGGCCAATGCACACACCTGACAGACTACATGTGCAGGATGAATGCCTCAAGTTTTAAAGGTCATTTGCTCTTGCACTGAATGATAAATATTTATGTCAGAAGCACAGCGTTCTCTGCCATATTATTGATGGTACAGATTTACCTTTTAACAAGACTGCTTATAGTGAAGGCATCGACTTTAGCTTATCATCCACATAGTAAATATGCATATGATGCAAGGGACACACTGAAACATGAACTGCAGCTGTTTGTTATTTGGTCTGATTGTGGTTTACAAGATAGTTTGCATTCATACACTGCATTTCTATGGAGAATTAATCATATCAGAACAATTTAAATAAATGTAACTGTGGTGCTCAGCACACAATGTAGTTAACTGTGTCCTCTTTCTGTTAAATCAGTCATGCACCTATTGTTGGCTGTGCCAGAAAGTGTTACACTGATTTTGGCATCCATTTAGCACGATGTCAACAATAAGGATTGACAATGTAAAGACTTTCCTCCTGAAACCCTCATGTATTGGTGAAAGTATTTCTGACTCTTAGTTTTGGGATCCCTGCAGGTCCAAAATTTCAAGGCATGAAGGACCAGTAAGTCAGTTGCAAATTTGCTGCTGAATTAAGCCTATTTTAAATCTAAAAGCAATAACTAGAAACTGTTTATTTCTTGATTGTGTCTACCATGGAAACCACACTGAAGAGGTCGGCTTCATATGTGAATGCTAGACAGATCTATCAGAACTTAATTCTACTTTTGTATCTTACACTTACAGTGCCACTTAGCTCTGTTTTTCCACACAGGAGGCTGCTGAAATTTGTTTCAGAATGCATTCTTTAGAAATATCAAATTTTTTTTGAGATGTCTTGTACTCAATATTGAAATTCTATTAATTAAGAAATTACTGGAGATCTGTGTAAGAGACATTTTATTTTCAAACTGTAAAGATTATGTTTCAAATACATATCCTATTACTGTGTTCCTTAAGTACCACACGACTCCATTCCCTTTACTACAAAACCTCTGATTAACAGCCATCAGCTGTGTGGCTGGACTCCAAGTGGATGTAAATTATTTAGATGCATCTCATATTTTTTTTTATTCATTACCATGATATGGGCAAGGTCAGCATTTATTGCTCATCCCTAACTGCTCAGGCGGAGCGATAGTGCGTACATTCTTTTGAACCGATGTGCTTTATGTACTCCCTCAAAATCAAGGTGGGGAGATCTGGATTTTGACCCAGCGGACTGAAGAAATTGGCAAGAGGATTGTTACATTTCTAACTCAGGATGGTATGCAGCTTAGTGGGGTGGGGGGGGGGGGTGGAATTTGCAAATGGTGGCCTTCCTATACACTTGCTGTCCTCAACCTTCTAGTTGTTAGATTCAGGAGCTGTTTTCAAAGCTGGTTTAGCAAGTTACTATAGATTTATCCACACCAAACTATGGTGGAAGGAAGGAATATTTCAAGTGGTAGAATAAGTGTTAATTTAAAGCACTTTATTTTTACCTGGGTGGTATTGACTTACTTGGCTGCAACAAATGAGAAACCATTCTCTAGAGCTGTGCCTTAACCTGATAGAGGATCTCAGCACTCTCCACCTCCTGTATTGGTGTTGTTGGACCCACTGAATTCCTCCCGCCGTTTGTTCTTTCTATTCTGGAAGGCTTTGAAGAGAGGGGAGGCGAGGCACAAACTGCTCAACCCCTAGCAGCCACTTTATTCATATGGTTTTAAGGCTCCATTTTTTGTTTGTTGAAGATCAGGGGGTTGTGGTTTAGCTTTCTCAGTTGGAGATGGCCACTGCTTGGCCGTTGTAACCATTGTACTTGCATTGTTTCTGAGTACTAGCACCTGTAAAGTGGATACTATTGGATGAACATTGCCATTTTGACCTGTACACTGGAAAGGTTCCATCATTGTTGAAATTAAAGATGTTTATAAAATTACCGTAGGTGGCCCAGTGGCATGGCGGTTAGTGTAAAATGACTACAGCGCTAATTACCAGGGTTCAATTACACCACTGTCTGTAAGAAATTCTTACGTTCTCCTCGTGACCACAGGGGTTTCTTCCAGGTACTCCGGTTTTCTCCCATGTGTGATGTACGGGTTAGAGTTAGTAAGTTGTGAGCATGCTATGATACTGCTGGAAACATGGCAACACTTGTGGGCTGCCCCAGCACATCCCTGGACATGTTGGTTGTTGACACAAACAACACTTTTCACTGTATGTTTCGATGTTTCAATGTACATGTAAAAATAAAACAAATCTGTCCATAATCAATATCTCTTTTCATTGATTGCTTAATTGGCAACTTCCAGATATAGTAGGATGACAATAATAACCTCCTCTGTTGCCTATGGTCACTTAGCACTCATCTGTTGGGTGCTACTTCTGCAGTCTAATCCACATATAAAACCATAGAGCCATAGAAAACCTACAGCACAATACAGGCCTTTCGGCCCACAAGGTTGTGCTGAACATTTCCCTACCCTAGAAATTACTAGGCTTACCCATAGCCCTCTATTTTTCTAAGCTCCATGTACCTACCCAAAAGTCTCTTAAAAGACCCTATCGTATCCGCCTCCACCGCCTTTGCCGGCAGCCCATTCCACGCACTCACCACTCTCTGCGTAAAAAACTTACCCCTGACATCTCCTCTGTACCTACTCCCCAGCACCTTAAACCAGTGTCTTCTTGTGGCAACCATTTCAGCCCTGGGAAAAAGCCTCTGACTATCCACATGATCAAAACCTCTCAACATCTTATACACCCTTATCAGGTCACCCCTCATCCTCCGTCACTCCAAGGAGAAAAGGCCAAGTTCACTCAACCTATCCTCATAAGACATGCTCCCCAATCCAGGCAATATCCTTGTAAATCTCCTCTGCACCCTTTCTATGGCTTCCACATCCTTCCTGTAGTGAGGCAACCAAAACTGAGCACAGTACTCCAATTGGGGTCTGACCAGGGTCCTATATAGCTGCAACATTACCTCTTATCTCCTAAATTTAGTTCCATGGTTCATGAAGGCCAATACACCAAATGCCTTCTTAACCACAGAGTCAACCTGCACAGCTGCTTTGAGCGTCCTGTGTCCCAGAACAGATCCCTGAGGCACTCCACTGGTGACCAACCTCCATGCAGAATATGACCGATCTACAACCACTCTTTGCCTTTAGTGGGAAAGCCAGTTCTCGATCCACAAAACAATGTCCCCTTGGATCCCATGCTTCCTTACTTTCTCAATAAGCTTTGCATGGGGTACCTTATCAAATGCCTTTCTGAGATCTATATACACTACATCTAGTAATCAATTGGCCAAGTAAACTCATCCCTTCTGCCTACACAATGTCCCAAATCCTCACTTCCATTTTCCTCGTATTCATGTGCCTATCTAAACACCTCTTAAAAGTCTCTCATGTTTCTGCCTTTACCACATACCAGGCACCCACTGTTCTCTGTGTTTAAAAACATGCCCCTCCTTATTACCCCCACTCACCTTAAATGCATGCCCTCCGGTATTAGATATTTCAAGCCTTAGAAAAGGATTTAGTTTGTCTACTCTGTCTACAATCTCATAATCTTATAAACCTCTGTCAGATCTCCCCTCAGCCTCCACCCCCCTGATAAAACAACACAAGTTTGTGCAACCTCTCATTACAGCACATAGGCTTTGGAGAGAGTGTAGAAGAGTTTTATCAGGATGATAATCCGCCTTCACCATCCTATCCACCTACGTGGTCACTTTCAGGCAGCCATGAAATTATACCCCAAGATCCATCTGCTCATCAGCAGTGATAAAAGTCTTGCCCTTAACAGTGTACTGTACCTTTGCATTTGACATACCAAGGTCCAGGATTATCTCTGGTTCTCTTTGAACAACATCAGCTACTCACCAGTCCTCCGGGGCCTCACCAGTGATTAGAGAGGACATAAAGATATTGGTCAAAATCCCAGCAATCTCTTGCCTCTCTCAATAACCTGGGCCATATGCTCTGGGGACTTATCCACCTTCATGCTCTTTAAGAGACTGAACACTACTTCCTGCTTTACCTCAAAATACCCTAGCTTATTAATGCTCTCATCAATGATTTCCCTATCCTCCACATCCTTTTTGGTAAATACTGATGTGAAGTACTAATTATGGACCTCACTCACATCCTCTGCTTCCAACCAAATCCACCCTTTATCCTAGAGTGGTCCTACCATCTGCCTAGTTTTCCCTTAGTTATTCTCTTGCTCTTGATGTTTATATAGAATTCACTGAGATTCTCTTTAATCCTTCTTGCCAAGCACTTTTCACGGCCCCTCCTGGCTTTCCTAACTCCCTTCTTGAGTTCTTTTCTGGTGTCCTAATCCTCAAGGACCTTGTTTGATTTCTAGCTTCCTATGCTTTACATACATTTCATTTTTCTTCTGAACTAAATTCATCATGTCTATCGGCATCCTCTTACCTTGCCATTCTTGTCCTTCCTTCTGACTGGAACATACCTGTCCTGTACTCTCTGCAGTTGTTCCTTAAACACCCTCCATGTGTCAGATGTGGACTTGCCCAAAAACAGCTGTTCCCAATTAACTCTCCCTTGTTCCTGCCTAATACTCCCATAATTCACCCTGCTCCAGTAGACTACTCCCTCCCTACAAGGTCCATACTTAGCCTATCTATAGCTGTCTTAAAACTTAAGGAGTTGCTGTCACTGTTCCCTAGCTGCTCACCTGCTGAAAAGTTGGTCACCTGTCCAGGCTCAATACCCAACACCAAATACAGTACATCCCTTCCTCTTATTGGGTTAACTACATATTGATTTAAGAACTACCCCCACCCCGGATAAATCTAACACTTCCTGCCCCATCTGAACCCCTTGCACTCAGAAGGTTCCAGTTTATATTAGGGAAGGTGAAATTCCACATGACAACAACCCTATTGTTTTTACACCTTAAACTGCCTGAAAATCTGTTCAATGTCCCAGTGGTTATTGGGAGGGGTCTGTAGTATGATCCCATCAGAGAGATGGCATCCTTCCTATTTTTGAGTTCTACCCAAAATACAGTATTGTGCAAAAGTCTAAGGCACATCTATATAGCTAGGGAGCCTGATACTTTTGCATAGTACTGTAGTCATTTTATGTATTGCATTGTACTGCTGCAACAAAAAAGCAAACCCTGACTCTGACATGGGTCTCTAATATGATCTGGGAGGTGGGGAATCATGGTTGGGAAAAGGGGAAGGGAGAGGGGAGGAAGCAGGAAGCACCAGAGAGAGATTCTGTAATGATCAATAAACCAATTGTTTGGAATTATATGACCTTGCCTAGTGTCTCAGGGCTAAGTATGTCTGCAAACACACCCGCCCACCCCTAGCACTCCTTCTCTGCCAGCTGTCCCACACCCCTCCCATGGCACTCCACTGTTGCCATTTTCACCATACTTCACTCCCACCAGATTTACAAACTCTCTCTCTGCTTCATGTTGACAAATACAGTGCTGTGCAGTACTGCGTCTGCACTCCGAGTATGACCACATTAGTAAAAGTTTCATCTGAGGCACTTTCAGCATCCCAAATGGTCCTCAGTACTTCTAGCACCAGCTCCAGTTCCTTGACTTTGTCAGTCAGGACCTGAACCTGGATGTACTTCCTGAAGATGTTGTCATCAGGGAGACCATTAGGTACCCTGCAATCCCACACCTTACTGTAGGAGCATTCCATTGCCTTAACTACCATCCTCTACCTTTGCCTCTTCTCAAGCTTAAGTTCTAGTCTCAGCCTGTTGTCACCAAAGCCTATTAAGCCAAACTCTGACCATATAAACCCTACTTCTTTTTATTGACCCTTGCTAAGTTACCAATAAGCCAAGCAACCTCCCACTTCACAGACAAGTCTGTACAGGCCCCATTCACTTTTAAAATGGGTGCATAACATCACAAGGAACTGTCCCCAACTCATTCTGTGATCTCAAGCTCCATATACAAGTCCCGACAGACTCTATTCACTTTTTAAAATTGGTGTGTAAAGTCAACAAGCAACTCTCTAGTGTTCATGGGTTCATGGACTGTTCAGAAGTCTGATCGTAGAGAGGGTGGAGCTGTTCCTAAAACATTGGCCGCAGTCTTCCTTCATGGTGGTAATGAGAAGAGGGATATCCTAGATGGTGAGGATGCCATCTTCAATCTTTTAAAAATGTTCTTTGCTGCCACTAAGCAAATTTCACAACATATGTCAGTGATAATAAACCTGATTCTGATTTATCTCCAGCTGCTTTTCTAATTTGAAAACCATGTCCTACTCTCACTCAGATTCCGCTAAGCTGATCTTTGTGGTGGCCGTTGGTAACCCATCCTGCACTCCTGCTTCTGCCAAGAATTTTGCAAAAACTGGAGCACTAATCCATCCACCAAGAGAAAATGGTAGTTGGTAGTCATAAGGGAATTATCTCATACATATTAAGCCTCCCAGGGCTACCTACATATAAAATGTAACTATTTTATAGTGACACTATGCTTTTTGCTCCCTCGTTTCCCTTATAAGAATTCTTCAGTTGGATGTTCAGTTTTGTTGCTAGTTGGTGGATACTCTCTTCCCTCCCCTCCCACCGGGCAAAAGGTACAAAATCCTGAAGGCAGGTTCTACCATGTTGAAGGACAGCTTCTATCACACTGCTATGAGACTTTTGAACAGACCTTTTGTATGATAGGGTGGACTCTTGACCTCTCAGTATGCCTTGTTATGATCTTTATGTTTACCTGCACTACACTTTCTTTCTAGCTTTAACACTGTTCTCCATTGTTATTATTCTCCTCAGTGCACTGTGAAATGATTTGATCTGTATGAAGTGTACAAGACAAGCGATCCACTGTTTTTTGGTACATGTAACAATTATAAACTAATACCAATACCAAAGGATGGCAGTGATGCACCTCAGCTGTCACCCTGGCATCAACCTACATTGGGAAAACCTGTCATAATGCTTTCACTCTGCAGATTTACTGATGACTTTGGAACCCATTCATTATTTTGCTGCTATAGTTTGAATCAACTCAATGGTCAGCCAGGCCACTTTGGAGTTCATCACACCATATTTTAACATAGTCCAGGCTGGATAAAGACAGCCTATTTCCTTTTCCAAAGGACATTAGTGCCCAGCTGGGTTTCTACAACAATCTAGTAATTTCAAGGATACAATTTTTGTTGCTAAGTGTTTAATTCTAGATAATTTCATTCATCTTATCTAAACTTCTTAATAGCCTTGCTCTTGCCTCAGCATAACTTGCCCCTCTGGGGCCATCGCAGGCTGAGTAAACCCTTGTGCTTCCATAGTTGTAATCCATCTGGCAGATACTTACATTAATATGGGAAAGGCCGCAGTTTTCTCTCCTCCACCATCAGGTTTCTGAATGGACCATGAAACCATGAACACTACCTCACATTTTGCTCTCTTTTGACTCTACTTATTTTTTATATTTTTTACTGCAACTTATAGTAATTTTTTAGGTATTATACTGCACTGCTGCCACAAAACAACAAATATTACGACATGTCAGTGATAATTAACCTGATTCTGAACTACTGGAAGATGTAAGCCAAGCTATCTGGTCATTAAGGGACTGCAAAAGAAGGCAGGTGACTATCCATAATCGCCTCTTTGCAGATCCCACGTACAAGGCAATATCTCTCTGTCAGAGCTGAGAATGCTGGTCCTGTTCTTTTGGTAGGACTCCTTCCGAATTGCCCGTGATGCAGAAGAAATTCCCAGGATGGTTAGTGGATCTCTCATTTTTTCATGTTTGATTAGCGAAGAGAAGTTGAGTATCCTTATCTTTGCTGAGCAATTCATTGCACTAACTGGCCTGGATATGGAATTAACTGAAGTGCTGTGTTCAAGAGTGTTTGCTCTTAGCAGGGAGGCAATTATCGCTCTGTGCATTATTCAACAGGTAGGTATGCGGAAAATTACAGATGTCAGCAACAAAACACAGTGTATATGTTTTATAGGCTCACTTCTATCATCCTCACTAAAACCAAGGTTATGTTACTAAGCTCCTTGAGAATGTTTTGCTGATCCATAAATGATTGACTGCTTTATAACATTTCATGGATGAGAATGTTGTGGATAAAATAACTTCTCACTCTGATTGCTTCCCTTTAATGGGGATGTTATTGGGATAAGTAGGGGTCTACTGGTACTTGAACAACCGCAGGAGGTATGTGCTAGGTTCACCTCTATGCTGCTAAATGGTGGAACTTCTTTCATCTTGCACACGGAAAGCCAACAGGAGATCTGTACAGGCTTCCAGAAAAAGTAACATCTGTACAGCTAAGATGAAAAGTTGGCCAAAAGCTTTACTCTTTATTCATCCACTTTCCTCAGAAGAATATGGACATCCACATTCTTTACAGGTGGAAGTTTTGTAGGTACCATGCTATGTTTGATCAAGGCCACAGAGGATTAGTACATTAAAGTACCCAACATGCAGTGAGGTATTGTAACTGTGAATCCCAGAGCTCATACATGTATAAATGTTTTGTGTGTAAAATCCAACCTTGCCTCTGTTATCCCTTGACAAAGTGGAAGTTCTCAAATTGGCAGGTCCCAAGCTTTGCATAAGAACAGAAGTTAACCATCAAGCTTCCAACCTTGTTCCAATGATTTGTGGCAAATCTTCTGCCTCAGAACAATTCCCTTAACATCAAAACTTTGGTCTGAGGTTATTGTTCTGACCTGACAGAAAGAAAATAAAATCCCCTTTCACAAAGCTGTTTAAAATTCACACTGAGAACTGACCAATATTAATCAAGGAGACAAACTCATTTGTTTCAAAGGAATGCAATACACCAACATAGTTGGTCTCAGGAATGGAAAGTAAATTCAGTTAAGACCACATATCAGAAAAATTGTTAATATTGATTGTGACATTCTCAGAATTAGATTGTGTGAAGAGATTTTGTAATAGCAAGTCATATTCCTCCCTGTGGATAATTGTAAAATTATTATTCATTTAGAGAACATAGTGTGGCAAGGCTGCTGTTCTAAGACAAACTACAAACTACATGGTTTTGCCCTAAGCTTTGTGGGCAAAACAGCATGTTGTTAGAGCAAATTATATCTTTTGGATGATTTAATCTTAACTGCTTTTTGGACAAAATCTGCCCAGAATTAAATAACGGTCTGATTTGCTGGTTCAACGGTTATTTCATAGCATGTGTTATTCAAATACAATTTTTTTTTCAAATATCCAGTTTTGGAGTTTGCTTTGACTATGCTTGCAAGTTATTGAGACCATGATCTACAGTGGAGTGACATTTGGGGCAAAGGACAGCTGCCAACAAACGCTACTGGGTGATGACCTGGTGTGAACTTGGGAGAAAGGTTGGTACAGTCAATGTACATGAGGATGGTAGGATGAACTATCAGGGGTGATCGCTGATAGGAAAGTGAAAATTATTATATTTGAGTCCTGTCTGAAATGCAAATAATAGAATTATGTATATGTGAATGTTTTATATTAATATTAGGAGAGAAAAATTAAGTTGGTTTGAGCATGCAGTCCAAGACAATAGACACACAAGCTACACAGATATTTTCGCAAGGCAACCATCTATCAAAATGGAAAGGCACAGAACCTCTGGTTTGAAGGAAACATAATTTGCCTTACTACGTGACTTTTCAAATCACACACTGGTTGCATGCGAACAATATACTGTACTCGTGAAATGAGCTGGGAAAACCCAATCAGATGACATCTTTGACCTTGTCTTAGTTCCTGGTCAGGGAAGCTAAAAAAGTAAGTACAAGTTAATAGAGTTTTAATCCAGTACATGTGCAGCTTTAATGGGTAAAACAGTTAGGGCTTGTGTTAATGGAACTTGGCAGAGGAGATAAGCGATGATTTGTCACTGGCTGCATTTGACTGGGTGCCTGTAAAATGAAGTGCCAATAAAGAGGAGTTTAGACATTACTTGACCCATGTTCTCTTTACTCAGCAGCTTGTCTTTACACTGAACACAATCTGCAACAAGCACCAAGTGACTGGCACCACATTACAATCACTGTCAAGCCTTAGATAAATGTAGTTCATTTAAAAATGAAGGGTTTATCAATGGGCAAATAATTGCTGAGCACTATTGATTCCCTGCATCTCACTCAGCCTGGGACATCAGGGTTTGCTGAAATGGTAAACATTTAATCAGCATGCATGTCAAACAATGGACTCCATTCAACTGCCGCAAACCAGTGTAAAGAAAGACCAAGATAGTTTAAACACCACCATGACCTGACCTGACAATTCATATTTAATCTGCTCTGTCTACATGTTATATGGTGCAGCAGAGGATATGTTTTTTGCTTTTCCTGCCTGATAACAGAAGCTTTAGCAAACTGACACTGCTGCCTTGTGGATTGTTTCAAAGACATTCTACACAAAGCTTGATGATATTTACTGAACACAAATGGGGGTGGGGGGAAGGGCTGATAATATTTGTGGAGTCTTGCCACGGCTTGATGTCCCAAACCAACCAAAAGGTCAGGCCATTGTAATTGTAAATCTGAGTGCCCTAGCCCCTGCATCGTGTCACCACTTAGTTTGGCTTCTGATGCATAGCGTGTCCAAGCGTTTTTCTATACCTTGTAGACTCAGGTCATAGTACACTGTAAATCCTAACATCGTATAAAGTATGCTGGGAGATTATCCTGAAGCAAATATAAAGGTAATAGCTAATTAAAACAATGATTGAATATTGGCACATTGCATTTTAAATTCTGTTCAGTTAGAACTCAAGATCATCTTAGACACAAGATAGACTGTGGCTGTTAACATTTGTGGAGCACAAGGTTGGTGTGTATTCCGGTTTTCTTTTTCAATGACATTAGAGAGCATTAAGCCCTGTCTGAGCCGTGCAAGAAGTGATGCATGTTTGCACCAAACTAAGTAGCAAAGAGATGAAAGTTTCCTCTGCTACAAGGTCTAGTAGAAGGATTTTTCTGCCACAAAGTCTAGTATACATTGTAGGTAGTTTTCCAAATAGATGGTTTACAATTTCATTACCCACTTTACACAGATAGAATATTCACTCACACAGTTAGAAATAAAATTTATCCAGTGGTTGTTGAAATTATTATCGTTTCCAGTCACAGTGGCGAATTCAACTGATGTTTTTGAAGGAAATACCACAGAAACGATATTGATAAATGAGCAATCAGTTATCAAATCGGATTACCTCTCACTGAAAAGAGCAGTTCTGCTGGCTGGAATGATAATTAATGCAACTTTATATTGTTATTCTAACAAGGATAACCCTAGCAGTTGTAATTATGTAGACCAACATTAGAGCTGAGTACGATTTTTACACAAAGCATTCATATTAAAGAGCAATGAATTTTCAAAGAATACCATTGAACATTGATTAAAAGCAGCATAATTCATATCCACTAATGGCTTAAATCTGCCTAGATTAGCAACAAGATGAACATCAGAATCAGGTTTATTATTACCATATTATATGACATGAAATCCATTGTTTTGCGGCTGCAATACAGTGCAAAGACTTAAAATTGCTAAAAAATTACAAAATAAATAAATAGTTTTAAAAAAGGAATAATGAGGTAGTGTTTCTATTGAATTCCCAGAAATAATAACCTAATTAACCACAAATACTATCAGCTGTCAAAATTGATGTTCATTTCTTTATAATGTGCATACAAGGGAATCTGTGGTTACATACTCCAGAGACAAGAGAACACTGTTTGCAAATTACCATTTCTTAAATATATGAAATAATTTTAAATTCTGTAAAGATTGATTAACATTCAGTAGCTGTGACGGTTCGATATTTACACCTCTGAGAGTTGGCAGAAGCACATTATGGTGCATAAAACTGCTGGTACGTCTTAATTAACTGCAAGATAATAGGAGTTTTTTTTTCTAGTAAGCAAAGCAGTTTGGCAGTTCATGTATATAAGTCATTTCCAAGTTCAGAGTTTAAGAATAATCAATACGGACACAAGACAGAAAGCTGGTCCATGCTGGGAACTGTGAGCACTGGGCTGTTTGAGGTGTGACAAGCAAGCGAATCTGAGACATTTAAAATCAAATCAAAGGGAAAACTCATGAAAAAAATAGAAACATTAGGTAAGAAACTCCATGACAGTCAATGGATTTTAACCTTTAACAAGGTTTGCACTCGGATGGAGAGCTAGTAGAAAGCTGTCAATGATGATATGTTACATAAACTGTGTACTAGGGTACAGTCAATAAAAGACTGCTTTCACTCACAAAATATGCTGAAGCAGTTACTTCTGTGGTAAATAATTTCAAATGTGTAAATACCTAGTAGTGAACAAGATTCAGGGCAGTAACTATTTCTATGATTGATGAAAGGAAGTGTTGCATCCTGCTGCTCTTATCATCTTGGCACTTAATGCTTTTCTGCTGATTAATTCCTGATCTGACCAAAAGTTAAATAGATGCTCCTACTGTGCAACCACCCAACCAGCTGACATGCTGTTATATTATTTTCCTTCAGTTTCACTGAAAAATAGCAGCAGTATTTTCTCTGTGGGATCCCCAAACAGAAGTCCAGGAGGCAGTGGAAGAAAAGATATCAGGCCAGAAATGAGACAAGCTACAAATTGGCAGTTAGGGGTTGGTGAAGAGCTGGTTACTACAGTTCCACGCAGATCAATTTTGTGCAAAATTTGCCAGAGTGGGCATCTTGGATAGATCTAATAAAAGGAGCTTCAGGTGAATAGTCCATTGACCTGAAATGTTAACCCTGTTTCTGTACATAGATATTTACATAGATATTATCTGACCTGATAAGTATTTCCAGCACTTTCTGTTTCATCTGCAAGCATACCCTGTTTATTTAACTTTGTCACCCTTCAGCACAAAATTACTTAATGATGCAAATTATGGGAAATAGCTGCTGAAGGCAACAGATAATTGGAAACTTGGTGATGACAGGGCAAAATTTATGATTTGAGGACAACATGGAGGACAGCAAATAAGATCAGCAGGTTCTGAAAAAGAATTACAGGTTGAAGTGAACTAAAATATCATTCAGTGTTATCAACCTTGAATAACGACATAAATTCAAGGTTGTTTATTGTCACTCTTCAGGACATGAGTGTAAAGGAGAATGAAATGATTGTTACTCCAGATCTGGTGCAGCATAAAAAACACAATAATTATAATTATAAAAGCATACATACATCATAAATAGTGTGTGTGTGTGTGTGTGTGTGTGTGTGTGTGTGTGTGTGTGTGTGTGTGTGTGTGTGTGTGTGTGTGTGTGTGTGTGTGTGTGTGTGTGTGTGTGTACACACACACATATATATATATATATACACACACACACACATATATATATATATATACACATACATATAGGATTCCTTGTATATACATAATATTAAATTATATACATCGATGTACACAAAGTATCGCTAGGTGCAGAAGCATCTGAACATAAGGTGACTCTGATAGAATTTGGCAGCACCTCTGGTAGAGAGATATAGTATGGTAACATGCTCTTCATCCTGCCGAGTTCAGGTGACCATCAAGTACGGTAACCATTTTTCTCCACATGTATGTTCTATACAGGAGCAGCTTAAGGCTTAGTTCTTCCATAACGCATTCCCTTTCTAACCCCAAGAGATCTAAGCATTATCGATTAATAGCTCCACATATGATTAGTTCCTAGTTATTGCTGAAGTCGAATAAGTACAGAGATTGAAAATAAAGTTGTAAAGAAGAAATATCATATGTTGAAGACAGTCAGCAGTAATCTTAGAAAAGGCATGTTTCTAAGAAAATTGTTTAATGTATTCCCAGTTAGCAAGGGAGCCATAAATTCATATTAAAGAGCATCATGTTTAAAACGATGAATGTTTGATAACTATTTCAAGTAATCCATAAATATTAACAGTGGGTAAACATTTTTCATTCACTCCCCATCATTTTCGGTCAGGGTACCATTGTTAGTTTCCATCAGTTTTTTGTTTGAAAAGATCTTCAGCTCTCAATCAAGGTGCTGCAGCCATTGTATTTCAGCTCTGGATTGGAGGAGATGCAAGGAGTGCATTTTGTTTCACAGCAGAAGCTTGGTGTAGTACATAGAAATTAATTAGCTCTGCTGGTTGTTCACCGTCAGCGGTTGTAAAAGGAACATCCAGTTCTTAGCAGTCAGTTCCTTCAGAAGTTGGTATTGAAGGTGCCGTGGAAGGAACTGCTCTGGTGGAAGGTTTTGAAGATATCACTGAGAAGTGGTACATGCTTGTCTTTCCTAAATTAGGAAGAACTGCTGGCAATTATGCTCCAATATTCATGATCTCAGAAGGGGCATTTCAAAGTCCATTAAGCATTTCAAATGTACTTTGGCTACCACATGCTAAGGTATTTCAAATAGCATTAGTAGATGCAAAATTTGATATTGCATATCAATAGATGCTAAAGAGTTCATCAAGAAACCAAACTGGTAATAACCTATTCATACTGCCTGGTTTAGTATTAAGGTAAGCTTTATAAACTTGCATTTTATTGTTATTTATCTAGACACCTTGAACGATATGGCATTGAAAGCCACATGGTAGGCATATCATCTGCTTGTTCAAATGAAACAAATTCTTTAATAGAAAGCACTCTTAAGTAAATGTACTAGCTTTACCAGCCTAGGATAGAAGTGGAAACTAATGGACAGATATTTGATTATTGCAGAACAATACAGCATTCAAATTGCAGTAACAAATTTGTTCACATATGTTGATTAGAAAGTCAGAAAAAGGAATGCTGGTTAATAGTCATAGGCTGTGATCACAAAGAATATATTGATTTCTCAGATATTCTTTCTTGTTGGTCCACCGTGTATCAATGTTAGAACCCAGAGGAGACAAATCAATACCTACCATCACCACTGGACATTTAAACAAAGGGGAGGATATCATTGTTCTATCAGACTCACTGTTTAATGAGCACCGAAGTCTAAAGAGTTTAAAAGCATAAAGTGATCTAATGGATGTTTACCAGTCTCTACTCTCAGCCTCCAAAAGTTTTCCAATCGTTCCTGATTCACACATGGATGTCTCTTTTGTTTGTCTCAAAATGTAGTTCATGAGGGTTTGTTCTTTACATTTCAGTGGGAAGCTTTTCCCACCCATTGGAAATTTGGGTCAACCTTTTCCAATCATTGAAATTACTATTAAGTAAACTTGACTTCTACACACTTCTCTATTTTACATGCCCACTTAAGGCAAATAAAGCTTTCTCTTGAAGCACCACGTGCAATCGCAACTTCCTGATATAAATTTCCACCATCCGTGATGTTCACAACTCCACTGTACTCCTTATGTCTCTCTTTTGATTCTACTACCGTCTATTCACTATTTATTTAGCCTTGAATGAACCTTCACTTTTTCTAGCTAAACTCTTAAAACTGAAGACATCCAATTTAGCCACATGGATTTTGTGCCTTAACATGTACTCCAAAACTTTCCTTAGCCACGATCAGAGACTGCACCCCCATACTATTTGAAATCCCACCTGATCTTGCCCCAAGTTGAGGGCTGTTTGAGTACTGTCACACCAACCTCACACTCAATTTCAGAAAAGTGAAGGATTGTGGACTTCAATGAAGGTAAGCCTGGAGAATACACTCCTGTCATCACTGAAGAGTCAGTGCTGGAAAAGGTAAGCCGTTTCAAATTCCTGAGGGTCAACATTTCAGAGTATTTCCACCATCAGATTCTTGAACAGTCCACAAACACTACATCTTTATAGTGCCTTTTACATGATTATTTATTTTTGTAACTTATAATATTTTTCATATCTTAGACTATACTGCTGCTGGAAAACAAATTTCTCAACTTATGTGAGTGAAAGTAAACCTAATTCTGATTTTCTGTCCAAGATAAAGATCAACCATTTGCATTTCAGAATCGTTACCAGTTCTGTGCAATATTTTAACTCTTCTGCTGATGAAACGCATTGATCCACTTTCAAACTTGAGCTTTCCACTGCACCCCTAGCTGGACTCCCATCACTCACTTTCCATTACTCTGAGTTCAACCAAAGCCCTAAAGTTTTGTATTCAATCACTTAATGCATTACCCTTACATTTATGGTTTCCAGCCTCCACCTGTCCCCCAATCATATGACGTCTAAATAATCATCTTTCCGTGCAAATTCCTCCAAATCTTCAGTTTTCCTTCACTTTGAAGCTGCATCTACAATTCTACCTACTTGGGATAACATCAGAGGAAGCAAAGGCTCTGTAAGTCTTTTTTCTCCCCCTTTCAATTATCATGGCTAAATTGGATTTAAGTACATGTCCATCTTTTGCCCATATACCCCAACAGCCTTAAGTTGAAAAGAAATAACATTTGACAAAGCCAGAGTTTATTTTCCATGCTTAATTGTCTGTTAGAGGTGGTGATATGTAAAATCCTGAACTGTTGTAGTACGTGTAGTGAAGTTCCTCCTACTGCGCTGTTTAATCAGAAGTTCTAGAATTTTCAGCAGTGAAGATGAGCTGGGATCTCTAAGGAAGTAAATTGGAGATAAACTTGTGAGGATGCCTGCTTCCCTTGCTCTGTCAAGATATTGAGATCACAAATCTGTGAGTGCTGTGGAAGGTCCCTTGCTGAATGACTACAGTGCAACTGGTGGTTAATAGATAATGGTGTTGCTCAACATCTGTGGTGGAGTAAGGGCAACGTTCAGGATGATGAACAGGGATGGACCATTTTAACCTGAATGATTACACTCCTTGTTGTAGCTGCCCTCAACCAGGCAAGTGGCAAAAAATTCCATCCCACACCTGACCTGAGTCTTATATATGGTGAAAGGGGTTTGGGGAGACAGGAGGTGAGATATTTCCCACTGGATGAACAGCCTCTGATTGGCTCAGATTGAGTTCACGATTAACAGTGAACCAATCCCCACCAGCTAAACACACCCTGCCTGAGATACTGGTTTCAGTGATGTTGAAGATCACGAGGAGGTCGTGTAGTCTCTGATATTAGAGAAGCTAAATGGTTGACATCTATGTAGTTGAAATGTTAATTGTTCCAAATCAGACAAGCTTGTATATTGTCCAGGTTTCCCTGTATGTGTGCACTGATTACTTCATTTTTTGAAGATATACAACTAGGTTTATTGAGTGTGTCCCTATAACCCCATTCTTCTCTCTGATGGATAGGTATGATACACGACCTGAAGAACTGTGACACTGAATTTGAAATAATTGGCCTTCAACTACTATATTTAAGTAGTCTCTACCGAATTTTCTTCAGTTGAATTACCCAATGCTTCAGCCAAATGTCCCAAGACAATTTCTTGCAATGTTCTTAAATTTATTTCTTTTGTTCGTGCTTGGATTAAGGGTGTAATGAGCTCTGGAGCCAAGTGGTCTAGGCAAAATGCTGATTTAATGACAAATATATTGATGAATAATAGCTGTTTGATAGCATTTTTGGCGGCACCCTATATCAATATACTGATGACAGAGGGTGGACTGAAATGGTAGTAATTGACCTAATTGGGCTTTTTCTGCCTTTGGTATATGTTTCTAGCCAAAAAATGCATGTACTTCACTTGTTCTGGAGCAGAGGCATATTCAGGAGTGCATGTCTTTGGCACTGCAACTGGGATATTGGGCCAACTGCTGGCCTTTATCATATGTAGTGTCCCCAATTGTTTTTTGAGGTAAAGTGAATGTAAAGGGCTAATGGTTCATCCTCAGGATGACCCTAAGGTGAATTAGCCATTTGGCATTTCTGACTGAAGATGATTCTGACTACTTTGCATTTGGTACTTGCCAGCATGCGATGCTCCACTGTCATTAACAATAAGATTGCTTTTAAAGCTACTCTATTGTTTTGATAATTATTTGATTGTCTAAATTTCAGGGCATATAAACCTAGTTTAGATATTCCTCTTATTAATTTAACTTTTCAATTCCAGTTATCTGCCTATCCATACGTCTTGAGCAAAACTCAATATGTAGCTTTCTATCCAACCAACCAAATCTTCTGTAAGTAGGATGAAAAGCTAAGGGTCCAGCACAAACATTTATTTGAAGCCATTGGTCACATTGTGCCACTTAGAACACCTGCTCATGGTTCTTTAATATCTGCTAATAATCCCTGATGAGGGCTTTAACAGATGACTTCTAGAAGCTCATGAAAGCAACTTCCAATAACATTACTGGTCCATGCCTTTATCAATTTTCAAAAAAATGCTATCAACTTTCTCCTGCACGATCAAACCTTCAGAAATCCATGCTTCATTAGTTTGCTTAGGTAACATTTTCATTTTCATTCTCTCCTTCACCATAGACTCAAATAATCTCCTGCTAATTCTTGTCATGCACTCTTAAAATGATTAGAACATTTCAGGAATGAATCCTGAAATTCAAATCCTGAGTTACTCCACTCACATTAATTTTAGTGAGTTCTGACCCTTTTTCAGTATTAGCATCATTCAAATCTTCAGAACGCTGTCTTCTGGCTCAAACTGATGCAAAGAAATTATTTTACATGTTTGTCATTCCATTATTTAAACTTATAATGCCTTCATTATCGATTTTCTAGATGTCAGTTTCCTCCTTCTCCCAACTTCTCCCCATTTTGCTTCACAAGTAGATTTTTTTTTGTAGCCCAGAGAATAATGTCCATCAACCATCCTTTCACTCCATTAGTAGCTGTACCTTTATAGGTTGACACTCCAAGATCTGCCACCTTTTCTCTTAAGGCCTTCTTTATAGCCATCACTTCAGCCAGGACTTTGGTGACTTCCTCCTGATACAGTGGTATAGTCAGACAGATAAAGATCGGAAAGGGCTTATATAGTGAACGCCATGAGAGCCAATGAGCTGAGGGACCAATTTACATGCTGAAAAAAATTCCTTAAATTTTTAGGTCTGGTTGGTTTAGCTTGGGGTCCAATTAACCCATGAGACTCATGTGAAGTACCTCTAACATGGTCGCCTATGTGAACAATGCTGTAAAAGTACAAATCACTGCTGTTATGAATTAGGAACAGCATCATTCTAGCTCCTAGTGAAGAACTGGGATAAAGAGCATGGCTATTCACATTATCTATGACCCTTATGATTTTAAGGTCACCCTTCAGCCTCCACTCCAGAGGAAAAAGTCCCAGCCTATTCACTCTTTATAACTCAAGTCCTCCAGTCCTGGTAATATCATTGTTAATCTATCCTTTACCCTTGGCAACTTAATGGTATCCTTCCTATACCCAGGTGACTAGAACTGTATACAGTATTACAAGAGCAGTTTCTCTAATGTCTTGTTCAGCTGTAACATACTGTCACCTTTGTATTCAATGTCCTGACCTATGAAGGTGACTATGTGAAATGCCTTCCTCAACACCCTGTCTCCCTGTGTTCCACTTAATGGGAATTATGTACCTGTACCCCTATCTTCTACAAAACTTTCCAGGCCTTATTATTTCCTGTACAAATCCTGCCCTGGTTTAACTTACCTAAGTGCAACTTCTTGCTTTTGTTCAGTTTAAATTCTTTTTCCATCCAGATCACTTCCCAGGTTGGCCTAAATCCTTTTGTAAATTTAGACAATCCTCTTCACTATTTTCTATACCATGAATTATACTTGATTTTTTTTCCCATGTCTGGAGAACATTGTCCACATTTGGCCCAAACATTGATTCTGATTTTGAATGTAGCTTAATAGTTACGTACCCCTCAGCAAGTATACAGTAACCGACCCTAGGGGTTACAGGCCATTCATGGGCCAAATTATGGAACCCCTACTTACAAACAAGCTCCCAAAATATAATTAATTTCCAAAGCCCAATGTACATACAAATGTTTGTTTCTTCCTATGTACGGCAGAACTAGATATCCATCCCTCTCCCTCACTCCCTCCCCCCTTCCTTCTGTCTCCCTTTCCCCCTCTTTCCCTCTCTCTCCCTCTCTCCCTCCCTCTCTCCTCCTTTATATTATTCCTCTTTCCTATCTTTCAAGTACTTTTGATGCCATTCATTGGAGTTATAGCAACGACATTGAGAATTTCTTTCTGTATTTTTGGACAAATTGGACTTGTCGACCCTGTAAAAACTGAGTCCATTCATTATGTGGTGTTGGCCTGCATATCGTCAAGCTTCTGGAATGGGGCTTACGTCTTTGACTCAGGCAAGAGAACATTATTGCAAGAGCTAAGTTAATGTAACTGTGCAGTGATTTCAACTATTGGGAACATTCAGAGTGCAAACAGGTTATTCATTTACTTTGAAGTACATTGATTCCCAAGAGCAATTTGTAGCAATTTGCACACCGAGGAACTGTGCCACTTGGTAAAAGCATTGAACTTCAGCTACCTTAACTGTCCTTTCCATAAGTAAATTGATTAGTGTGTTGTCCCTTCAGAGTTTGACACTTGATACATGTGAACTTGAAATTTATTTCACGTGACTTCGGAGTGATAGTCCACATTAAATGTTCACCCCATAGTAACTTTACATTTAAATTAAAAACTGTCCTTGATCTAAAAATCTTCCCGAAGCAGAAGATATATGATGTTATTGTAAATTATCTAAGATAAAATGTTTATTCTTCTTGTGGTACTAAGGGGGTTTTAGCTTGACAGATCTATTTTGAGTGTCGGAAAGAGATGGAGTTGAGATGAATGGATGCATTAGTGTAAAGGAGATGGGCAGCAGATTGTACACTGACAGTGCAGGAGAAAAGAGACCAGATAGAAAAGAATCTGTGCTTCCAGGTAGGAAAAGTGGGATTAGGAGGCAGTGGACACAAGGAGCTATGCTCGTCAGGGAGGGAATGAGCATAACCTGGAGATGAAGGAGTACTTGGAGGATCAACTCCAAATATGGGAAAGCAGGGCCTCCAGATCAGTGCATGTCCCTTGTTTTGTGGGTGAAGCAGGAAATACAGAAAATACAGAAAAGTATGAAAACCAATTGATACTTTTTGTGAGAAAGACTAAATGCATATTGCATAAAGCTGAAGATCACAGAAACAAAATTTGCAGGTAGTGCTGAGGGCATCCAGTGAGATGAAGTTCAGATAGAGAATTAGAAAACCTCTCAGTAATTCTGCCCCTGAACAAAGTTCAATGTAAATGTATTATTAAAGTCACCATCTACAACCCTGAGGTTCATTTTCTTGCTGGCATTCACAGTAAAAACAAAGAAGTACAACAGGATCAATGGAAGACTGCACCCAGCAGAATGGACAAAGGACTAACAACAAACTGTACACAAAAAAACAGAGAAACAAAACATAATAATAATAAATAAATAAGCAATAAGTAGCAAGAACTGGAGTTGTAGAGTCTTTGAAAGTGAGTACATAGGTTATGGAATCAGGTCAGAATTGGGGTGAGTGAAGTTGTCTCCTCTAGTTCAACAGACTGATGACAGCAGCGAGAAGCACATGGCTTGGATGGTGCGGGTCATAGATGATCGATGCCGCTTTCCTGCGACATTTCTCCTTGTAGATGTGCCCAATGATGGACAGGGTTTTACTCGTGAAGGACTGGGCTGTATCCACTACTTTTTGTAGGCTGTTTCGTTCAAAGGCATTGGTGTTCCCATACCAGGCCATGACGAAACAAGTCAGTATACTTTCCACTGTGCATCAATGGAAATTTGTCAGAGTTTTAGATAACACG
Organism: Hemitrygon akajei; assembly: GCF_048418815.1. NCBI lineage: Eukaryota > Metazoa > Chordata > Chondrichthyes > Myliobatiformes > Dasyatidae > Hemitrygon > Hemitrygon akajei. The sequence goes on along the minus strand of NC_133135.1, from coordinate 70,220,172 downwards.
CTGCATCTTCACAAACTTCTAAGAAAGTAGACACACCGCCCTGCTTTTTTCGTAATGGCATTTACGTGCTGGGCCGAGGACAGATCCTCTGAAATGATAACATAGAGAAATTTAAAGTCACTGACCCTCTCCACCTCTGATCCCCTGATGAGGGCTAGCCGATGGACCTCTAGTTTACTCCTCCTGTATCAGCTGGGGTTTTTTTGCTGACATTGAGTGAGACATTGTTGTTGTGGCACCATTCGTGTAAATTTTCAATCTTTCTCCTATTTGCTGACTCATCACCATGCTTGATTCAGCCACTGAATAGTGACGGGTGCGTGCACTGAAGAAAAAGTAGCTCCTTTCTCTTTGTTTAAACGACTATTTCATGAAACACCAAACAATTTGAAGCCATATTTTCTGTACCAAATGGTTTAATTATTCTTTTTTCACCTTTATTGATCCATTGCTGGGATTTTATCTTTTATTATTTATAGTGGACATGCCTTCATTTCATTCTCCTGTAATATCTTAAAGAAGTCTTTGATATCATCAGTGAAGGTGGGGCAAGGGTTTTGAAATAACTGGTGTCAATAACTTTAACTGCACAGGTCCAAAAGAGTGTTGCTAGATATCTATTCAAAATTACCATGAAATGGATTCTACCCCAACATTCACATTGTCAAAACAGTTTGTCAAAGCAGGGAAAATGATTAGTGATATTTCACAAAATATGTCATGAAATATTCTTTGAATTCTAAAGAAGCATTTGTTATTACCGATTAGCCCACCTGACCCCATGAAAGTGTTTTATGAAAGTGAATACTGAATATCTGAAGCCTTGTGCAGAGATTCTACAAAGTGCTTGTTAGAGTCCATCCAAACAGCTACTTCTGTCTTTCTCTACACTGCTGCTCATGTACGATTGAATAGTCATAACAGTAAGGATATTGAACTTAAAAATATACATGTACGACTTATACCATAATGGAAGCATTAATGTCCTCACTCCCTCTCGCCACTTTTTAAAAGTCACTTTCTCAAACATTAGAAGAAAATGCTGAATGATCCCCAAATCTATCACATCCTATCCATCTTAAGAACAAAGGCCTGTCCAGATACCAGTTCAAATTGAAGAAATCACCGTAGGATAAACTCCCAACAATATTTCATACTTAATTATGAGGAACTGTGGAGGTCAGCATGGAACACAGCAATATCCCAAGGAAAGACTTCATCACCACTCCTGGACTGAAGTTTCAACACACTTTGTGGATAACCCTTCTGCACAATATATAGAAAATGAAGACTTGATCATGTTTTTGCCAAAAAAAACTCAAATCAAGAATGTAAAATTGATGGCACCTGTCTAGGGCACGTAACTGATATTCACTTGGTAAGACTCAATGCCACTGCCTGTCTCCAGAGACCATATATTGATTATATAATTTGTCAGCACTTCAATGTGATTAGAAGACCAAATACCCAATGAATCAAAAGAGCACAACTGATTGATTTAGCAAGTCATGTCTGTTCTTCACATGAGATCAATGAATACCTTCCTTTCCATAAGGGGTGTGGTAGGTGACAGACTCCTCAAAATGCAGTGTATCAAAGTGTGATGCATCAGTGTTGTGGGGACACAGGGTCCAAAGTTCTTTTCAGGACAAGGATAGTTTCTTCCCTCATTTCTATCTGGTACTGGTTTTCAAGCTGTTACTCAGTCCCTGTTGATAATTATTTATCTTGATAGTGTCCAGGTGGAGTGCCCATAGTTGGGCATATTCTCAGATAAAATCACAGGATAGTGATTCCAACCACGGTCCCTGTGGCCACTTCTTTTTGTGGTGTTCCGAGTTCATGTATTGAAGAATGCACAATGACAAAGTGCTGTAAGTGGAATTTCCTCATCCCTCTACCTAGTAAAATTACTCTTTAACAACAGTAGGAAATATACTCTTGACTACTTGGATAAAGAGTCACCTACTGTATTTGAAGGGTATAATAAAAAGCAAATACAAACGTTTCCATAGATAAGAGGTACTGGAAACTTTGTTCCAGCTTGTACCATGCCTGATTTTTGATACACATAAAAAAATTATTTTGATTTTTCCGTAAAGAGTTTTCCTTTTTGGAAGAAACAGCTGAAATGTGTATAAAATTCCCATGAACATTCGTAAAGGTTCACTGCTGTTATTATTCATCCATAATAACTATGGTAACATTCCCTTGGAATAAACAAATGTATATGACAGCAAGTTTCTTTCGAGGCAGGTATTGCCACTTAGTCCGTCGTCAAAGTTTGGGAAAGAAAAGGAAAATCTGCAATATGGATTAACTGTCCTTCACACACAAAATATACATCCCAAGACACTTCAATGAATTATTAATTAAAATTTGTCAAAAAATTATTGATGGAAGCTTGGCTTTAATGACCTCATTAGGTGAGCAGTTTCCAACCACAGGCCTGTGAGCTTCTCTAGGTTTTAAAACAAGACCAGATACTTGACCCCAGAATGATTTTCTGTCATTTTAGGCCCCTTCTTACCAATAGTCAGTGAATATTCGATTTAATTCAACCCTTTGTTGCTTATCATTTCAGAGCAGAATATCTGGTAAACTATATACATTAATGGAATCCAAATGTTAATAAAATCATATCCAACTCTATATCTTATGCACTACTTCCTATATAACTCACAGTTTGCTGGGATGGTGGAAGGTATAAATATTATTTGAGACTAATGCAGTCTGACTAGTTACAAAGGTTAATCATGCTGTCTGAACAACTGAACTTGTGTACTATGGGCCGTCCAGCATGTTGGACTGAATGTCAGACACCTGTACTCACCTGGAACGATTCAAGAAGCTTATCTCACTTGCTGTCCACATATTTGAGTTCAGTGACAAGATCCAAAAGGTGGTATGCTACGCGTGGTATACTAGTAGGCTCTTCCTCCACCCCACACATCCAACTCAAAATTGTGCCCAATAACACTTGGCAGAAGGCAATTATGGCGTTCAGAGACATTTTTAAAAAAACTATTATTGATGCAAATACTTTTAAAAAGTTAAAAAATCAGGCATTTTAATTAAAATTTAGTTAGGCTAGTCATAGCTCAAATGCCATCTGTAAATATGCTGATGATACAACCATTATTGTATCTGCCAACCACTGTTAGCAGAATCTCAGATGGAAATAAGAGAGCATACAGAAGCCAGTTACACCAGCTAGTTGAGTGGTGTCGCAGCAACAACCTTGTACTCAATGTCCGTACAACCAAAGAGTTGATTGTGGACTTCAGGAAGGGTAAGATGAGGGAACACAAACGATTCCTCATAGAGGGATCAGAAGTAGAGAGTATGAGCAATTTCAGGTTCCTGAGTGCCATTATCTCTGAGGATCTAACCTGATTGCAGCATATCAATGCAGCTATAAAGAAGGCAAGACAGCAGCTATATTTCATCAGGAGTTTGAGGAAATTTGGTTTGTCACCTAATACTCTCAAAAACTTCTAAAGATGTGTGGTGGAGAGCATTCTGACTGGCTGCATCACCATCTGGTATGGGGGTGGGGGCTACTGCACAGGATCAAAAGAAGTTACAGAAAGTTGTAAAATTTATCAGCTCCATTATGGGTACGAGCCTTCATAGTGTCCAAGACATCGTCAAGGAGCAGTGCCTCAGAAAGGCAGTGTCCATTATTAAGAACCCTATCACCCAGGGCATACCCTCTTCTCATTGTTACTGTCAAGACAGAGGTACAGAAACCAAAAGGCACACACTCAGTGATTCAGAAAAAGCTTCTTTCCCTCTGCCATCCAATTTCTAAATGGAAATTGAACATATGAACACTACTTCACTTTTTTATTATTTCTCTTTTTGCACTATTATTTTTTATTTAACTATTTAATATACATATATATACTTACTATAATTTGTTTATTTTTTTCTATATGTATCATGGATTGCATTGTACTGCTGCCGTTAAGTTAACAGATTTCATGACACATTCCGGTGATATTAAACCTGATTCTAATTCTGATTTGTTAAAACATAGAACTGTAGAAATAGTTAAAAACATTATTGTAAGATAATTTAAAGAAAACTCAATTTCCCCTTTGCTGTCAAGAATTACCATGGAGATCAGTGAGATTTTGGATTCTACATCGTGTCAGACTTATTGCAGGATCTAAATGGAAGATCTTTTTCCCAATCAGCATAATGTAATAGAATCACAGCAAAATGGGGGGCTGCTGCTTGTTTCCACAAGGAATCCAGTGACGGAAGATAGAGAGAGACTTAGTACCTTGAATCAGTAAAGATCCTGGATTCATAGTCTGTCCAAGCACAGGTCTTTGTTCTGTTTGAAATGTCTGAATGCAGGTGGTTCCATTCGGATCTCTTGGGCAATTTGGTCTCCTAATGTGTTACAGTATTATAACAATGTATTTATCAAGTCAAGCCAAGCCAATTTTATTTCAAGTATGATGAGGTAATGCAATGAAAATTTTGCTTGCAGCAACATCACAGGCATATATGTACAGACCTATTTATGATTATTTATGAATAATCTCTGTACCAAAGCAGATCAGTGCTGAAAGTAACAGGTAGCAAAATCTTCAATTTTACTCCACCTTTGGGATCTGTGTGTCCAGTGAAATAGAGTCTAAGCCATTCTGACCCTGACTTGTTCATTCAGAATGTGTGATCCAGTGTTTCAGAGAGCTCCAGTGTGAGATGGATCTCTCTTCAGCGTAGTCTGAATGAGGAAGCTAAATCCTGTTTTGACTTCCCTGCTAGAAAGTGTCTTGAGCATAAGAAAAGTAAAATTTGGGCTTGCCATTCCTGTTCTGACATGTCAGTCCACGGCCTCCACTTCTGTCACAATGAGGTCACTCTCAGGGTGGAGGAGCAACACCTCATTTTCCATCCAGTTAGCTCCAACCTGATGGCATGAACATCGATTTCTCTAATTCCCGTAATATCTGCCCCATCCCTATCTCTCTTTTTCTATTCTCCATTCTGGCTCTCCTCTCACCTTTTCTCTTCTCCTCATCTGTCCATCGTCTCTTGCTTTCCTTTTTTCTGGGCTACACTGTTCTCTCCTATCAGATTCCTTCTTCTTCAGGCCTTTACCTCTTATACCTATCACCTCCCAGCTTCTTATTTCATCCTCACCTCCAATCCACGTACCTTCCCCCTTCCTGGTCTCACTATCACCTGCCAATTTGTACTCTTTCCCCTCCCTCTACCTTATTCTGGTTTCTTCCTCCTCCTTTTCTAGTTTTGATGAAGGGTCTCAGACCAAAACATCGATTGTTTATTCCCCTCCTTAGACAGTGCCTGACCTGCTGAATTCTGTGTGCGATGCTTTGGGTTTGCCCAGCCTTTTCCACACTGCTCCCAATCCGCTTCAACCACTATAAAATAATAACTAGAGCGCTCTGCTCCTCCCAGCACCCCAATGACATGTAATTCTGGGCACAATCCCGTTGCATTTGCATCCACAGATTTATTTCTATAAGCAGGAAAGGTAAGAAAATATTGTTTTGTACATTAGCAGGTGTGTCTGAGAAATGTGGAGGGCACATTGGAATGTTGAAGTGGGGTACAGGTTATACAGCTTAACTGAGACACCTTTGTCTGAAATGCTAATGTGTTTCGATTGGTTCTTGGAAGGCAAGCAATACAATCACAGGAGCATCAACTACAGATGTTTCCCTTCAATTAATAAATGAATCTGCAAATGTTAGAAGTGCATTTCTATTAAGAAATTAAATGGATGTTAATGGAAAACATTTATTTAATATACTTTTAATTCATTCTCAAGACATATATTGTAGGCAGCAATGACTTTTTTGGTCCATTTAATTGCCCCAAAGTGATAGTTGCCTTTCCTGAACCACGGTGGGGGGGGGGGGGGTGGGAGGGCAGAAGGGAAGAAATTGATCTTGGAGTCACGTACCAGAGCACACAGTGTGGAATATTGCATTTCCTTCACTGAAAAGCATTTGTGAACCTATTTCAGTTTCATGGTCACTTTTACCCAGAGCAGGTTTTTATTTATTTCAAAATTCTTTAAAACTAAATTCAAATTTTCCAACCCAATTGATGGATTTTTAACTTAAAATTCTGCAGAGAAACAATCCAAGCCTTTAGAAAGCTAGCGAAGTAACCATTATACCTTGATACAGTACTGCTGTCAATCATAAATAATTTCTCCCCAGTTGCAGAATGTGAATATGTTGATAATGCTTCGATGGGAAGCTGTCTTAATGCATGCTGGGAGTTCAGTGCACAGCTCATTCAGACAGTCTGCGCTGGGACATCCTTGGAGCTTAGTACTCTAACTCCATTGCACCTCCTCTGAGCTAGCCAAGTGATAGAGCCAAGAAGCTCCATAAACACCAGAGGAAACAGCTTCCGACTGAATCTCTTGCTAAAAGAAAGATTATTGTACATGAGAGATAACATAAGTTTAAGTTTTGTTTTATTTTTGCTTCCTGTTTTCTGCTTTATTCTTATTGTAATGCCAAATTTATTTTCACTAGCTTGTTTCTGTCCTTAGACAGCAACCAAAATTGCTCTTTAAAAATATTTTAGGGAACTATATTCATTCACCTTTATGTCTACTCTGGACTTTAAAAAATTTAGATGTATTAATTCTTATCACTGTCAATATTATGGTATGACCAGTAGTGATCGCCTGTCTTGAAATGTTGTTGAACAGGAGGATAGCCGCAGTCGTTTTGGTGAAGGTACTCCGACAGCCGGACAGCAAATTCCCGGATGTAGACACAGTAACGATAAATGATCAGGGATATATTCCCAAGTCAGGATGGTATGTGACTTGAAGGGGAGCATGCATGTCATGGTGTTCCCATGTAACTGAAGCTCTTGGCAGCAAGTGATTGTTTCTTTAGGAGGCATTGCCTGAGTGAACAACTGAAAGGAATTTTATACATGCTACACACTGCAGCCACTTGTGGGGGGAATAAATAATTAGGGTGATTTCTAGGGCACCAATCAAGCAGGCTGTTTGGTCTTGGATAGTACCAAGCTGCATTATTGTAGTTGAAGAGTATTCCATAAAGCTCCAGACTTATGCCTTGTAGATTATGGAAAAGATCTAGGATATTCTCATTCGTCAAAGGATATATTGGTAAATTGGTGTATTATTGTCACATGTATCAAGGTATAGCTGAAAGCTTGTCTTGCATGCGATCCATACAGATCAATTCCATTAGAACATGCATTGAAGAAGTACAAAGTAAAATAATAACAGAACGCAGAATGAAGTGGTACAGTTTACACTGAGCATCTAACGCCTCAACCCGAGCTACCATCCTAAAGTGAGACAGTCACAGAGAAACTGCAGTGCGGGTAGACACTGAGGTGCCAGGTTACAACAGGGTAGGTTGTGAGGTCAAACGTTCACCTTACTGTACTAGGGAACCATTCAGTAGTCTTATGACAGTGGGATAAAGGCTGTATTTGAGCCTGGTGGTATGTGCTTTCACACCTCTGTATCCACCGCTCAAGATGGGAAGGGGGAGAACAGAGAAAGTCTGTGGTGGGTGGGATCGCTGGCTGCTCTATTAAGGCAGCGAGAAATGTGAACAGAGGCCATGGAGGGGAGGCTGCTTTCCATGATGTGCTGGGCGGTGTCCACCACTCTCTGCAGTTTCTGGGGGTCACAGGCAGAGCAGTCACCGTACCAAGCCCTGATGCATCCAGGTAGGATGTTTCAAAACTGGTGAAGGTCAAAGGGGACGGGCCAAATTTCTTTCGTCTCCTGAGGAAGTCGATGTGCCGCTGAACATTCTGGATTGGAGCATCAACATGACTGGACCAGGGCAGGCTGTTGGTGACGTTCACTCCTAGGACTTGAAATTTTCAACTTTCTCAACCTCAACACTGTTGTTGTAAACAGGAGCACGTGCACCACATTCCTCTGTCTGAAATCAATAACTATGTCTTTTGTTTGTGACACTGAGAGAAAGGTTGTTGTCATGAGTGCCATGTCACTGAGCTCCCTATCTCCTTGCTGTACTCCAATTGATCATTAACTGAGATAAGGCCTAGTATCATGGTATCATCTGCAAACTTGCAGATGGGGTTAGAGCAGAAACTGTCCACACAATCCTGAGTGTACAGGAGTAGAGTAGGAGACTCAATTTGCAGCCCCGTTGGGAGGGGGGCCACTGGTGTTTAATCATGTTTGAGATGTTGCTGCTTCTATGTATTGATTGCAGTCTGTTGGTCTGGAAGTCAAAGATCCAGTTGCAATGGGAGGTATTGAGTCCCATATATAGGAGTTTGATTGGAATTATAGTATTGAAGGCAGAGATGTAGTCAATAAGCAATAGTCAATGGTCAATAAGCAGTATAAGTATCTTTATTGTCCAGATGCTCCAGAGGTAAGTGTAGGTTCTGAGAGATGGCATCTGCCATCTGTTTTGGCAGGAGGTGGATTGCAGTGGGTTGAGGTTGTCTGGGAGGCTGGAGTTAATGTGTGCCATGACCAACTTCTCAAAAACAACTCACCAACTTCATGGTGGTAATGTCAGAGTCACTGGGTGGTAGTCATTAAGGCACGTTACCTTGTTATTCTTAGAGACCAGGATGAGAGTGGTCTTCTGAAAGCAGGTGGTAATGTCAGATTAAAGTAGGAAGAATTTTTTAAAAATGTCTGCAAATACCTCCCGCCAGCTAGTCTGCTCAGTATCTAAGGACAAGGTCAGGGACACCATCCAGGCCAAATGCTTTTTGTGGTTCACCCCCACTCCCCGGACGACTGACCTTATACCCACAACTGTGACTGTGAGATCAGGTGCATTGGAGGCTGTCAGGGTGGGTGGTGACATTTCAATCCCTTCTGTTCAAAACATGCACAGAATGCATTCAGCTAATTGCTAAAGGATGATCAGTTGTTGGCAAAGCTGCCTGGCTTTGTTTTGTAGCCCGTTATAGCATGTAAGCCCCGCCATAACTGACGACTCATTTGGGACTCTATTCTGGACTGGTGTTGCCTTTTGGCATCCCTGAGAGCTTTACAGAGGTCACATGTTGATTTCTTGTAAAGTTCAGGGTCACCTGATTTGAACACTGCAGTCCTATGTTCAGTAGAGAGTGGATCTCCCAGTACATCTATGGCTTCCAAACCCATCCTCTGTCCAGATCTTGTAGCTACTGTACTTATATGGCTGATCCAATTGAGCTTTCTGTCAGTGGTGTTTCCAAGAATGTTGGCACTGGGGTCTCTGTGATAATAATGCCACTGAATGCCAAATGTACATAACTAAACTCTTTCTTGTTGGAGATGGTCATTGGCTGGCACTTTCATCTATCCTACTAGTCTTCATTGGTGTTCCTCCATGAATCCAGGATTCACTGTCCTGCACAGTTCTTATCTAAGCTCTCCCCTCTCCTTGCCATCCCCACCCCCACCCCAATCAGTACTTTGTGGCTGTTTTACAAGTATGAAATTTAGGTGAAGGTTTCCATAAATTTGCACACAGTAGTCTCAGACATCCAGGGCCATTGTGCAGGGCCATTAACTGGGTTAGGTAAAGGACTATTGTAAAGATGTGATAGCTGTATATTATTCGACTACATAGACCTGTACCCTTTTTCTAAAAAAAATTTAATTATGATGAATGTTTCCAGTCCCAAATCAACCGGCACATAATCACTTAGTTGGTGAAATGCATAAATTGAAAAAATAATAGAGGACCTATTTTACATATCTGGCATTCTTAAAATGCAATTTCACAAGGAACAGAAGGTTCTGAATCTTAAGTAAATAGAGAATATTCATTTTACTGTTGTTCCTGCATTATAAGTTGGCCACAATTCTTCATTTCAAATCTCCTTGCTCATGCATCGAACATTACTGATTATGTTCAGGGGTGCATCATGCTAATATGGAGCTCACAGTTCCACAGAGGAACATTGACTACTGCAGCACTTTTGCCCCTGAGTGCTGTAGCACGGCAATATAGAACATGCTGGTCACCAGACCTGGGTGCAACAGACGTTTCGCCACACCCCTGAAATATATCATCAAATTCATACTTGCTCCATGCTGAGCTGAGGGAGCAGGTACAGTTCTTAACTGGCCTCTCAGATTGCATCTGCAACACCTGACATTACAGAGCAGCCTCATGTGAAAAGCTAATGAAGGTAAGAAGTTTCATTTTTGTTTTAATTAAAAACATGAACAAAATAGTGTACGTCAGTTAAATGTGTTTTAACTGATTTTTTAAATATAAATCAATTTCGAGAATTTAAAGTGTGTGAATCATATTACATTTTAAAACACTGAGGAAGTCCTTACTTTCTGCCGCTCGTGACCCTCACCAGCTCCTGGATTGACAACAGCATCGAACCTACAGTGTGTTTGGAACTGCACAGCCGTGGAAGGAATATGTGTTTGTGCATCAGCGAGGAGGGCAGGGGGTCAGCTGTGAGAGATAGGCCTGATCAACATGATCTGACCCATTGTACAAAATAAAATCAATGCAGGATATTTAAGCGAGAAAAGTGTACTTGTTTTGTATTTTCCAACCAATAGGTGCTCCTAGCCACAGGACTGAGTTGGTAACTAGAAAGCTGGTATCGGCTGCCAACATGCAAATCCTGTGGGTGTACAGCTTAGCTTCACTGAGAGCTTTAGGCCAGGGACAGTCAAAAGTATTAAATGATCCAGTTGGGCATTGGGCCAATACAACCCATTAATACAACCATTATTGCTTTCCAATTGAAAGTGGACAGTTACTAATAGGCATTGATAGAGTTGGTTTCCGCAGCTGCTCTTGGCATTTATGCTATATAAATTGATTGCCATCTTTATTATGTGAGTGAAAGTTGCATTAGAGAGATCGATTATCATCTCCACCAACCCTTTCGATGAGACTTTTCTATTTATAGTACCAATGGAAAATTGAATGTAACCCTTGTGAATATAGACAGCAGTTTTACAAAGTTTAACTTCTGTATGTAACCAGATGAGGAGAACCGCCAAAAATGACCATGACGCCGCTCGAGTCCTTAGGTTGCCCTCTTGAAGCAGTGCTGGCAGTTAGAGCAAATTCACCGTATGACACAACTCCAGCCTGTCTCAGGAAACTGAAGGGAAAGGGAGCTGTCATTTTAATTATACCAACACACATATAAGACATACAGCAGAATTAGGCTATTCAGTCCATCGAATCTGTTCCACCTTTCAATAATGGCTGATTTATTTTCAACCTCTGCTTTAAATACACCCAGTGACTTGGCCTCTGCAACCTTCTTGGCAATGACTTCCACAGATTCACTACCCTTTGGCTCAATAAATTTCTCCACATCTCTGTTCCAAAGAGACGTCCTTCTATTCTGAGGACGCCCTCTGACCCTAGACTCTCGCACTACTCGAAACATCATCTCCACATTGACCTTATCTAGGCTTTTCAATATTCAATAGGTTTCAGTGGGATGCCCTCAATCTTCTATAATTCAGTGAGTACAGGCTCAAAGCCATCAAATGCTTCTCATACATTAACCCTTTCATTCACGGGATAATTCTTGTGAACCCCCCCTCTAGACCCTTTCTAATGTAGTACATTGTTTCTTAGACAAGGGACCCAAAACTGCTCACAATACTCCACGTGTGGTCTGACCAATGCCTTATAAAATCTCAGCATTACATCCTTGCTTGTATGTTCTGATCCCTCGAAATGAAAGGTAATATTGCATTTGCCTTCCTTTCTAACTACTGAACCTGCAAGTTAACCTTTAGAGAATCCTGCTCTAGGAACTTCAAGTTCCATTGCACCTCTGACTTTGATTTTGCTCCCCTTCTAGAAAGCCTTCATTCCTTACGAACAATCACCATCAACTGCTTGCATCCGTTTCAACAAAACAAAAGAAATAATCCGTCTAAATTGGCTGCTGCCTCTCATGCATCTGAAGTTGGAAAACCTGGAACACAAATGGTGGGACAGTAATCAAGGAACTCAAATAAGGATGAAAATCGTTAGGGAGGGTTTTCTCAAGAAAAACAGCAGTAAGAGTGATGCAAATCATAATTAAGTCACAAAGCGATAATTACAACTTTTACTTCTGTAGGCTCCATTGTGCAATAGTTTTGGAATACTAACTGTAACAATGACCTTTTTAAGTCATGTGGGCATGGACCGAAATCTAGCAAGGGGAGTGTGCAGGAGTGGGAACCTAATTCAAACCACAAGCTGTCTCCATTTCTTCGTTAGGATGCTAGTGGTATTCCTGCTGAACTGTACAATAACAAGAAACTGCAAAACACATAATGGTTATACACATTTTTGGCAAAAGCAGCAGGTAGATCTGTGATAAAGGTAGCTCCAAACATTTCCATTGTCATTGGTGCTATGCCAACATGCAGCAGAAGGTGTGTTGTTGCTTCTCCAGGAGCTGTACAGGAAGTGCCCTATTGCTGGATGCATGTGACTAGTGCCAATATATTTATTTTGAATATTAAAGTCAGTGTTGGCACATGGCCAAGTGGTTAAGGCGTTGGTTTAGTGATCTGAAGGGCGCTAGTTCAAGCCTCAGCTAAGGCAGCATGTTGTAGCCTTGAGCAAGGCACTTAACCACACATTGCTCTGTGACAACACCAGTGCCAAGCTGTATCTTGCCCTTGCCCTTGCCCTTCCCTTGGACAACATCAGTGGTGTGGAGAGGGGAGACTTGCAGCATGGGCATCTGCCGGTCTCCCATACAACCCTGACCAGGGCACAAATCCATGGTCTCTTGAGACTATCAAAGTCAATATATGAGAATAGTGCCAATGTATTGATATAAAATCCAGGGACATAGGAGCAAAGCCTACGCTATCAGCTGTCTACAGAATCCATTCTGTGACTTCAGACTAGATTTCCTTTCCTTTCACTTAGTCTAGCATGACTCCCAGATGTGGAAAAAGATAAAAATGACTTTTAAATTTTAAAGCAATGTTACATTTATCCCTAAATCCAGCAGTTTCCTTTGATGTCAAGTTTTAAATTTCACCAATTTCAGAATTGCCATGCACTTCCCAAGAAACATGTTCCTAACAAAAAGGCAGTAAGAAGTATCAAAATGAGCTGTACAATACATGTATGGATTTGCTTATCTGCTTTTGGTATCTTTATACTAAAACTTCAGCTGAACAGACAGCTACAGGAAATTAATTCTTATATCTGCCACTCTCAATTCCACAGCTTCAGTGAGAAATATCTCAGGAAAATTGTCATATCACAAGCTGAAGCTGTGATCTTTTTTCGTTTTTGTTTTCTTTTCCTCCTCCTTCATTCCCCTTCTGCTCCTCTAACCTTTCCTGCATGTGTCGTTGAGGAGCAGAAAAGCAGCAATGAATGACATTGCATTCACAAGGTCCCATAGGTACAATGGATCATTGAAAGGGATGATTGCAAATATCTATGCTGAGTCTAGGGTGGAAAATTGATCAAAAGAGCCATAAAGAAGAACTGTAGAATAGACTTGCAACACTTCACACTCTATTAGTATCTGAGGAGAAAGTGTGGCTTGAAAGGGTTTGAGCATGTTTATACTTCTTTTTTATAACAATAACCCATTCTGTTTTTAATCTTGCTGTTCAGAACACTGAGATATCCATTATCCTGGTTGTTATTTTCAAATCGGCACTGTCACTCATCTACTAATATGTAATTACTCAATCTAAATTAATTGATCACTATTATGCTTGGATATCCATCTTTATTTTTCTGATGATTACCAGTCATACTTAGTTTTGAATGTTTATGAAACACTGTATACAAAATTATCTCTAAACTGTCCAGTACTGGGTAAGTTATAACTTCAGGGAGAAAGACTAGTACAAAAAAAGACTTCTGCTTTGTTGTACTTTCATCATTTGTTAATGACAAAGGAGGTCTGTGCTGATTTTATTATATGTAGATTTTTAAGAAACTGCTCACCAGGCAAAATATAACATCCATTTGAAATGAGGTTCAAGGGAAGGAGATATCTAGGTCTGGGTACACAGGGACAATTCAATCTCCATTTTGAAGTCAGTACCTCAACTATAAAAAGACAGTTTTGATTATAAGTGCGGATATAGGAATTTAAAATAGAATTGGTTGCACAAACCTGTAAGAATCAATCTATTGAGGTAGTGGAAGTGACAAGTTAGGAGAAAGCCTTGATTTCTGATGAAGGGGGTGTAGTAGAAAGGGAGTAATTAATCAATAGCACAGAAACATGATTCAATGTTATTTTTATATTTTTCTCATAAATTCCTATGTCCACATTTAGAATGGAAACTGCATGTTCATATGTCATACCGTAATTATAAGTTCTATTATAAATCTGTACAATGGAAATTTATGATTGAAAAATACATTATGTACAAAATTAAATATATATTAGTACTGCTATCATGATTGAGAATTCAACATTGTGAATACATTATTAGCATTATATATTTATAGGCTGATATCTGAATAACCTACATGATGTTTAAATAACTCATACATTTTATTTAAAAGAATGCATCCTGGTATCTTTACTGGTTTCCTGGAAATACAATGATGGACAGAGTTGTAGATCTCAATAATTTTATGTTTTCCAGCTAAGTTACTCTTTGCTGTGAACTCTTTGGTGGTAATTTCCAGGCTCTTTAGTCAGTGCAAATGGTGACTGGCTTTTTTGCATTTGTTGAGTGGATGAAATTCAACTATAAGCTACTAATCTGCAGTCTAATTTAGCAGAGAGAGGCTTCGGATTGCTTGGCCTTTGTTTGTGCATAAGCATATTATTTGACATGCTACCATTTTGAGGAATGTTATCTTTATGTACATAAATTATCAAATGGACATTAATAGAAAGACTTACTTATTTCTCTAACATGAGTCAGAGATAAAACAGTAACATAGCTTTTGAAATTTCATGCACTTCTGGCAATGTTTAGTTACTGTAATCAAAGCTGTTAATTTGACAAACAGTTTAAAAAGAGAAACCCAAGAGCTAATGGTGTTGAGGAAGCACGGACTGATTATCGCATAGAAAAATAAGAGTCTGAATAAATGGGTCTTTTATTGGGCAGGTAGGTTGTAGCCTACCCACTCTTAAGGGTGAATTTCTGGCCCTCAGTTATTTATGATATGATATATTCTCGGCCAGCATTCATGACGTTGGGGGTTCTGGTTGCATGAGGATTGCTCTAAGAAAGTATCATTACATATCACTCGCAGGTGCTCTATGCATAAGCCTAATCCCATCTCTTAGCCCTTCTAAACAACAATCTTTTACACTACAATTCTATATTTTGAGACTGATCAATATTAATGTAAAATAGATTTTTCATAGTTGCTTGAGAATTTCAGCTGCCTAAGTATTAGACAAATAAGAGATTATTGTATAGTCACCTGGAAGAGGAAGATCTGTGTAAGGTTTGTTGATGATACGAAAATAGATAGATGGACAGGCTTCAGTTGAAGATATGTGCACTCAGCCCTAAGATAAGAATTGGTTAATTGAGAGAGCTAAAACTTGCTAACTGGAGTTTAACATGTGAAAATGTGAGGCTAACCTCTTTGGTAGGAGGAATCGATGCTGAGGATGTTCTATGAGGCTGTGGTGGCCAGTGCTATCATGTTTGCTGTTGTGTGCTGGGGCAGCAGACACCAACAGAATCAACAAACTAATTCGTAAGGCCAGTGATGTTGTGGGGGTGGAACTGGACTCTCTGACGGTGGTGTCTGAAAAGAGGATGCTGTCCACATTGCATGCCATCTTGGACAATGTCTCCCATTCACTCGATAATGTACTGGTTAGGCACAGGAGTACATTCAGCCAGAGACTCATTCCACTGAGATGTAACACTGAGCGTCATAGGAAGTCATTACTACCTGTGGCCATCAAACTTTACAACTCCTCCCTCGGAGAGTCAGACACCCTGAGCCAATAGGCTGGTCCTGGACTTATTTCCACTTGGCATAATTTACTTATTATTACTTAATTATTTATGGTTTTATATTGCTATATTTCTACACTATTCTTGGTTGGTGCGACTGTAACGAAACCCAGTTTCCCTCAGGATCAATAAAGTATGTCGGTCTGTCTGAATCAAAAGGCATACCACTCTAAACGGAGAAAGATTGGAAATGAACAGAGTACAGAGGGATTTGGGTGTCCTTGTGCGTGAAGCACAAAAACCTAGCATGCAGGTGCAGCATGGAGTTAGGAAGACATATGGCACACTGCTCTTATTGCTGGGCGTTGGAGCTGAAAGACAGGAAAGCATCACTACAATCCCACATCACGTTGCTGAGACTGCTCCGAGAGCACTCCAGTACAGTTTTGGAAAGGATATGCAGTGGATTCCATTTAGTTGGGACATATTGGGACCAATATACTTTGGCCCAACTAAGCAGCTGCACCAAATGGACCGAGTTTAATTGAAGTTGTTAGAAAGGACAAACTGAGTAACACACTATGTATTTAAATGAATACAGAACAAATTATAACACTACCAATACTACTGAAGTACTATAAAACTGTGTATTAATTTCTAATACTTATTGACAGAGGAATCCATCCACATGGTGTTCTTTTGACTGTCAGTGAACAGGATCAATGCAAACAACTAGTGCAGATAATGAACTGCTTTCATTAAATGCTGTTGACAATTGAATCCTTCAAATCTTCATTTTCATTGTAACATTCAAGATGATTATTAATACCTTCAGTTAGTATAAAGCTCTGAATTGTCTTATTCTTATTTCTTGCCAACTATCAGTGACAAAAATCACTACTTTTTGAAGATAAATACATGCAGCTGACACTATTTAATATCTGTTTACTCGAAGCACAGTGTTGTGTCTAACAGCCATGCAAGCACACCCGACTAACGCTAGTTAGAAACTGTTTGACAACAGTCTACTGCCCCAATTAAGTGGCATATTGTCCCAAATAAATGAAGGGAATCCTGGTTCTCAATTTGTTTGTGTTCTTTAAGAGTTGTCCCAGATAACTGGCTGCCCCAATTAACCAGAATCCAATGTACTATTATTGGAAACACGGATGATTCTGTAGATGCTGGAAACTTTGAGCAACACACACAAAATACTGGAGGGTCTCAGCAAGTCATCAGCACTGACAAGGAAGGGGGCAGAAGCTAGAGTAAGAAAGTGGGGAGAGGGTAAGGAATGCAGATTATAGGAGACACCAGGTGGGTGGTGGAGGGGAGAATGAAGTAAGAAGCTGGGAAGTGATAGGTGTAAGAGGTCAATGGCTGAAGAAGAAGGGACCTAATAGGAAAGTACAGTGGACAATGGGATAAAGAGAACACCATTCCTCTTTCCCTTTCTTCCTTGACTGACTGACTGACCTCTCTTATCTTCAGCCCTTGACCTCTTTCACCTATCACATCCCAACCCCTTACTTCATTTCCCCTTCCGCCACCCACACTCCTTCTCCTTTACCTGGTCTCAGCTACCACCTGCTAACTTGTACTCCTTTCCATACCCCCACCTTCTTATCCTAGCTTCTACCCACTTCCATTCCCATCCTGATGAAGGGTCTCAACCTGAAACATAAACTGTTTATTCCCCTCCTTGGATGCTGCCTGACTTGCTGAGTTCCTCTAGCATTCTATGTGTGTTACTATTATTGGAGATGTCCTGAAGAAATTTACTGTACTAATTCTGCAAATTGGAGGCTTGTCATATCATGAATGACTTATGAAACTGGATTTGTAGTCTTTGAAATTTAGAAGAATGAAGATGATCTTGTTCAACCATATGAGAACTTACAAGGGTATGACAGAAGTTGAAATGTTTCTACCAGTCAGAAAGTTTTAATGAAGGAACAGACTGTTAAATCAGAGGCCCATAGAAATTCCTTGCAGAGTGTGGGTGTCTCTGATGTTTATTGCAGGCTAGGCCACTGCAGGTGCTTAAAGATAGATTTTTTTAAAAGCTCAGATAACTGCGGGTTATGTGAAAAATGCAGAGAAGCTAAACCCTGGAGCAATTCAACTGAATGCTGTAGCAGGCCCGAAGGAGCAGACAGGTTAATTCTACTCTAATTTCCTTGGATTCATCAAATCTGAACTTGGAAGGGGAACCTTAAATCCAGCTGGCTGCAATATAAATTAAATCCAAATTGCTGCCTGCTGCTCTTTAGATGGTATGAATTCAAATATTGTCAGTTCTACATTTAACTTAGCTCAGAGTTAGCAAGAATACCTGGTCATAGATGACTGTGAGGTGGTTTGTGACTGGAGATTATGATTGTCACACTGAAACTTTCACAGAGGATTGGAGGATAACTCATGTTGCTCCGTTGCTTCAAAAAGGTTCTAAAAGTAATCTGGGAAATTATAGGCCGGTAAATTTGATGTTGGTAGTAGGTAAATTATTGGAAGGAGTACTAAGAGATAGGATCTACAATTATATAGATAGACAGGGACTTATTAGGGAGAGTCAACACGTCTTTGTGTGTGGTATGTCATGTTTAACAAATCTATTAGAGTTTTTTGAGGAGGTTACAAGGAAAGTGGATGAAGGGAAGGCAGTGGATTTTGTCTACATGGACTTCAGTATGGCCTTTGACAAGGTCCCGCATGGGAGGTTAGTTAGGAAGATTAAGTCGCTAGGTATACATGGTGAGGTAGTAAATTGGATTAGACATTGGCTCAATGGGAGAAGCCAGAGAGTGGTAGTGGAGGATTGCTTCTCTGAGTGGAGGTCTGTAACTAGTGGTGTGCCACAGGGATCAGTGCTGGGTCCATTGTTATTTGTCATCTATATCAATGATCTGGATGATAATGTGGTAAATTGGATCAGAAAATTTGCTGATGATACAAAGATTGAAGGTGTAGTGGACAGTGAAGAAGGTTTTCAAAGCTTGCAGAGGGATTTGGACCAGCTGGAAAAATGGGCTGAAATATGGCAGATGGAGTTTATTACAGACTAGTGTGAGGTATTGCACTTTGGAAGGACATACCAAGGTAGAACATACAAGGTAAATGGTAGGGCACTGAGGAGTGCAGTAGAACAGAGGGATCTGGGAATACAGATACAAAATTCCCTAAAAGTGGCGTCACAGTTAGATAGGGTAGTAAAGAGAGCTTTTGGTACATTGGCCTTTATAAATCAAAGTATTGAGTATAATAGTTGGAATGTTATGGTGAGGTTGTATAAGGCATTGGTGAGGCTGAATTTGGAGTATTGTGTGCAGTTTTGGTCACCGAATTACAGGAAGGATATTAATAAGGTTGAAAAAGTGCAGAGAAGGTTTACAAGGATGTTGCCAGGACTTGAGAAACTGAGTTACTAAGAAAGGTTGAATAGGTTAGGACTTTATTTCCTGGAGCGTAGAAGAATGAGGGGAGATTTGATAGAGGTATATAAAATTATGATGGGTATAGATAGAGTGAATGCAAACAGGCTTTTTCCACTGAGGCTAGGGGAGAAAAAAAACAGAGGACATGGGTTAAGGGTGAAGGGGGAAAAGTTTAAAGGAAACATTAGGGGGGGGGCTTCTTCACACAGAGAATGGTGAGAGTGTGGAATGAGCTGCCAGATGAAGTGGTAAATGCGGGCTCACTTCTAACATTTAAGAAAATCTTGGACAGGTACATGGATGAGAGGTGTATGGAGGGTTATAGGCCAGGTGCAGGTCAGTGGGACTAGGCAGAAAAATGGTTCGGCACAGCCAAAAAGGGCCAAAAGGCCTGTTTCTGTACTGTAATGTTCTATGGTTCTATGGTTTCAATCCACGGACTGAAAGAACCTTTACGATTCATCTACAGATTGTAAAATAACAAAGCAGTTAATTTGGAAAGTATTATTCCACTCAGCATCATAAAGAATTTATTTTCATTATGGCTATAAGGTAAAAGAAACCTTGCGACATTCATACAGAATTACCTAAACATAGAGGAACATCCTATTTTGTTACACAAACATGATTTAGTTACTTTAACGTTGGTTAAATTCTGAGCAAAAACACTGTCTTAAGATATTTCTGGCCTCTAAGGTGAATTTACAACAGACAAGCAGAAGGAATCCCTGGGGAATTCTCAGTGATTTTTGTTCTGTCTGGAGTGTGTTTACATAAATTATTACCACTTCCCAGCTCTGATTTGGAAAGGCTAATGATATAATCTGTTGGTAAGTATATACAACTATGTATTTAACTTTAACATTGTAGTAAGTGGAATGTTCTATCTCTGCTAGTGGTAAATGATGAGAGTGATAAACAATAATCTGTGACTTTATGGGGAGTTAAATATAAGGACAGATTTTCAATGGCTGCTCGTTTCCAGCCAAGTTACAGAAAAAAACTAGCTTTGTGGGATGGGGCAACTGGATGTACAGAAGATGCAAAGAATGTATTGTGCACAGATTGTATTGTGTATTGTTTCAGAAGGAGGCATTGTTCTGTATTCCAATCATTCTGTGGGCCACCATCAATCGTGCACACTTTCTTTGTAAGCAGTCAATTCAGCTTGGCACGCAGTTTAATTTGATATTAAACTGCATAATGTCTATTCTTTTTTTCAAACACCTCTTCAGTCCATCTACTATAGGCTTCTTACTAGTGTCAAATAAATTGTACGTGATAGTAATGGGCTAGGGAAAGAGAGACAGGTAGAGAGAGAGGTGGGAGTAATGGAAGGGTGAAAGGAGACTGGGTGGAAATCAAAGATGGGGCAGAGGGGATGGAAAAGAAAAGTGGAAAGAGATGGAGAGCTATCATGGATATCTCACTCGCTCATTCTCTCTCTCACTCTCTGTCTCATTTTTTTACTCCTCCCCCTGCCCTTCATCTCTTTTAGTTGGCAAAGAGCCATCATGGTGGTTGGTAATGGTTTGCTGAATCCAAGGCCACTTCAGGCATATCACTTATTATTGAAAGTAAAACTGCATACGTGCTTGAATTACTATTCTTTTCAAGGACTACATTCTATTTATTGCTCCAATTAGTTTTAAAATTATATTGAACTTCCTGAATGAAATGGCATGGTAACACTTTCCTGGAAGACTGCACGCTTCAGGACCAAAGAGTTAAATTCAATGCAGCCAAATGATTTAATTAAGCATTCTTCAATAAAGTATCTGAGAAAGTAATCCAGCACTGGAATTACTTTCTACAAATATTTATAGTATTGCACTCAGAATTAACTAATTACAACATTTCAACTTGCAAAGAAATGCTAAATATTCACTCACAACTCATTATATTTCTCGGTGTTTTATCATTCAGCATAATGCATTATTCTTTACAATGTTTAAGCTCAACAGAAATTTTAATCATGCATATTTGAATGTATTCTAACCAACTATTCAATAACTGTGTGAGACTCGATTAACAATTAAAATATTGTATAATTGAAATAGCAAGTGAAGGGAGAGCTAACAGTAGAAAAAAAATACATTGCCTTCCCATCTCTAGCTACCTCTAACAGTCTCTTCAATTCATGTGTAGTCGTGACAATCCACTGCAGCATCAATCTAGAGATGGTATCCATCCTTTCCAGTTTCTCATATTATACATTAATGTCAGCAGCAGAATAGAATTTCACAACACTATGAATCCTTAATGCCCAGAATATCTCTTCTTCCTCAGGAGTATGTGGAGATTGAGCATGACATCTGAAAGCTGGACAGACTTCTATAGATGTGTGGTGGAGAGCTTATTGACTGGCTGCATCACCACTGAATGGAAAATCCTACAAATGTAGTGGCTATGGCCCAGTCTATCATGGGTAAACCCCTCCCAGCCATTGAGTACATCTACATGAAATGCTGTTGCAGGAAAGCAGCCTCCATCACCAAAGACCCCCAACACCCCGGTCACGCTCTCATCTTCTTGCTGCCATCAGGAAGGTGGTGTAGGGCTTACAACGCCAGGTTCAGGAGCAGTCACGACCCCTCAACCATCAGGCTTTCGAACCAAAGCGAATAACTTCACTTGCCCCATCATTGAAATGTTCCCACAACCAATGGACTCAAATCCAAGGACTCTTCATCTCAAGTTCTCGATATTTATTGCTTGCTTGTTTATTTATTTATTATTGTTTCTTCTATTTGTATTTGCAGAGTTTGTTGTCTTCTGCACTCTTGTTGAACACTTCAGTTAGGTGGTCTTTCATTGATTCTGTTACAGTTATTATTCTATATTCGAGATATTATTCAATTGCAGTGGGCAGTTTAAATGGTTCAGCATGGACAACAGATGGGCTGTCGAAGTAGAAAGAAGAAAGTCCTTAACTCCAAGTGGAGTCATTGGGACGCCATCATGACAGCGTTCTTTTAGCAGGCTTTCTTACTTTAACGATGCCGAGTTGCTAGCTTGACACTCAACCCAACACGGATGGAAAGCATGTAAGGGGGACGGCTATATTCAAACTCGTGAGCCTTCGCTCCAAAATCCGGCGCTGGTGCCACTACCCCACCAGCTGGCTATATAGATGGGCTGTACTTTCCATTAATGACTCTATAATGAGTATGCCCACAAGAAAATTAATTTCAGTGTTGTATATGGTGACATATATGCGCTTGGATGATAAAAATTTACTTTGAATTTTACCTCTTGCACGCCTGTCATCATTTCCTGTTGAGTCAGGAAAGTTGAAGGCATCCCAGAAACATTATCATGTAACCAAAAATGAGATTCAAAACTGGCAATGCTGCAACAGGACCACACATGTTACAGATAGGATAAATGCTCAGATCAAAGCTCTGCAGTCTTCTTATATCCAATCAGAAAGTGCAGCAAACAGTTAAACATTTAAAAGAAATATCTTTGAAGCCCCCTCCAAACAAGAAATTGCCACATTAAGAATGAAGCACTTGAGAACATTTTAAGGCAGAAGTAAGGACTGGGTAAACCATTTCAGTATCCTATTGAACTCCATTAACACTGAACCATTAACCAGCCAATTGAATTAATTCAATAAGTGCAGCAACTCACCAGCGCTTCTACACTAGCACTTCAAAACCCGATATGTCTAACTCATAATACATCTCCTTTATTTTCAAGTTCCTCTCCGATTCATTGCCCCCAGAAGAATCCTGGAATTCCCTGTTTATATAAATCATAGGTAAAAGGACAGAGTAGCACATACAACGGGGGCCAGGGTAGTGTAGCGATTAGCACGACACCATTATAGCCCAGGCTGTTCCGGAGTTCAAAATTCAATTCCAATGCCATTCTGTAAAGAGTCTCTCTACAGCCTCCTCGTGGAATGCTTGGGTTTTCCCCAGATGCTCCAGTTTCCTCCCACAGTCCAAAGTCATACTAGATAGATTGTATGTGTTACTTTGTCCTTTGTAAATTGTCCCATGATTAGGTTAAGATGAATTGGGGTTGTAGGTTTTCTAGGATGGCTTTGCTCAAAGTGCTGGAATAGCCTATTCTGCACTGAATCAATAAATAAATAAATAAAATACAAATGCTGGAAGTACTCAGCATGACAGGCAGCATCTATGGAGAGGAATAAACAGTTGTCCCTTCACCAGAACCCGCAAGCATCAACTATTTACTCCTCTCCGTAGATGTTACCTGACCTGCTGAGTCCCTCCAGCACTTTTTATGTGTTATTCTGGATTTCCAGCATCTGCAGAATCTCTTGTGTTTATGATAAAAGAATATTTGATTTGCTGCATCGAGTAACAAAGCACCTTTCCTGTAGATCTCATTCTTATTCTGCCCTCTGTCTCATTGCTACCATCAAAGAGGAGGTACAGGTTCTTGAAGACACACACTCAACATTTCAGGACCAGCTTCTTCCCCTCCACCATCAGATTTTGAATGGACAATGAACCTATGAACACTTATTCAGTATTTATATATATTTCTGATTCTGATAAATTGAGGTGAATTGAGAGGAAAGGTCCCAGATTCTAGGCAGTTTATCTCTCCTGATCATATAGGTATTGTAAATGCAGTAATTAGCCTTAGCAATCTAGTAACAAGGACAAAGGTGTTTCTTCTGGGCATTAGCCAGTCACCTTTAATAAATATGTGGACAGCACCAAGATGAGAATCAGCCTTGGCTGTGACATTCAGTCTGGAAGGCATTTTGTCCAAACTTTATGGGGAAGGTCAACAGTTTAGTATGTAACCATTGTCACTTAAGCATCAATGCAATATGTTCTGGATTTTTTTAATTGTGTATTTAGTAGGATCCCTGAAGTCCCAAACTATCAGCTGGGGAGTTTTTGGCTACACTCCGATGTTGAACTTCAGTGGAATCCTGCATTGGGTTACTACAGAACTTATTCTTACAGAGAAGAGTGGTAGTGTCTGTAAAGTTTAGGTATGAATATTTGCCTTCACACTGGCACCAACAGTACTGTGGTAGTGAAAACAGAAAATGCTGAGAAACACTTGACAGGTCAGGCTGCATCTCTGGAGAGAAAAACATTTTGGAGAACTGGTTTTGACCAGAAGGTTCTTCAGAAGTCAAGAATGAGATGGAAAATCTTACGATTACAGCCAATTTACTGTATGTTCATTATAGTACAGGTTAAACAGATTCAACCTGTACCAGCAAGCAAGGCATTTCAAAAGTTATCAAAGGAACTTGAGTAGATACAGTATACCTTTTATACTGTGAACTGATGTGAACATGTACTGACTGAGTTGCACTTTAGCTTTGCAGACAAAGAAACTACAGTATAGAAATAAATACACTGCAAGTTACTAAATGTTTACAAGCACTCATACACAAACATATGACAAAGAAAGCCACAAGAATACTTACAATCTGGACCATAATGCAAAAGATCTCAAAGCTCCAAATTGAGGCTGAGGGAAAATTAAATAGAAAGCCACATTTATAACTTGAAGCAGGAAGAATATACTGATGACTACTTAACAGTAAAATAAATTCCACTTGCCTTTTGATGGAGAAAAATAACAAAATTTAAGCCATTAAATAAGAAATGTAGACAAAACATCAGAAAAACCAGCAGATGCAAAGTAACAAGAAGGCTACCACACTGAGCTGTAAATCAAATAAATTGAGAGATAATCAGAGCTGTTTTTCAGATAAATGTTGGCCAATTCAGGATAACCAAACCAATAGCTACGTACAGAGGAGAAATAAAATGTTCACCCTGACATTACAAGCCGAACACTTGTAGTGGGTTGCATATTGCAGAAGGTGGGATAGAATTTGGGCCAAAGAGATGGCAGTTGATAATTGAAGAAGTTTACATGGATTTTCAAACTATGATCAACAAATTTCCATTGTGGGATTAATAAGAAGGTTGTGGTTTGTAAGGCAGATGGTAAGATTGCCTGGTCTCAGAACTAGCGTAATAACTGGCATAACATTGAAGTAATGATAGGTGGAAAATGATGCTGTAAATTCCAGGATCTCTGTTGCTTACAATACTTATGAATATTACAGAATGGTGGTATGATTAAAATTGCTGATGAGGTGAAGCTCTGTGGGCAGATAATGAGTTGAAAGTAAATTGGTCCCAGTCTATCTAAAGATAATCAATTATGCAGATGGGCTGGGATGTAGCAGAAGATTCTTAATGCAGTCTTGAATAGAGGATAATGCATATATGAACGGATAATCATTAATATGTAAGGGTCCTGTTTTGTATTAAGTCATTAGTTTGTGGAATTGAGGGAAACCCAATCCTGTGAGATACAACCACACAGCTTAGTGATTCAAGGCGTGCTGGTCCACCTGCAAGAAAATATCAAATGAAAGCAAAACATAAAACTTCACTGGCAAACTAAACACTGAAAAGTTTTCTAGTGATCATTAACATTACGCTGATCTTTGAGAAATTATCAATAAAACATGTCGGGCATTGTGGTGCACATGGGGAGCATCAAATTACGTTGAAATGAGGATGCACGAAAAATACCAGTAGACAAAGCCTACAATCAAGCTACCCACTTGATAAAATATTTAATTATTCTAGAAAAGTTTTTAAATAACCAGGTTAATTTGAGACATTGGGTGGGATAGGAACAAAGGAAGATTCACTAGAGGAAAAAACATTGCAGTGTAGAAGGTGAGGTGAACAAGTGGCCTTTAAAATGGGGTGAGAGGGCAAAATCGCCAAACTCTCTGGTGAATACCCAAATACTCAGAATAATCATTTAGTAAAGCAACAACATTGATAACAGTGGACAAGGTAGTTTCAGATTTTATATCACTATTTAAGGCACAGCTTAATAATTCGAGGACATGAGATACTCTACACAATCAAACTCACGAGTAAGTTATGAGTGGAACAAGCCTGAAAGAATAATCAAACTTTTTTCTCATCAAATATCCACATATTCAGAAAATTCACCTTCTTAGTCAGGGGCTCCAGCAAGCATGCTGGCAATATTGCCAGTACTCCTGTAACCTGCAGCACTAGGAATTTGTAGCCCTCCATCCCTTACAACTTTTAAAAGAAAAATAAAACATGATATTCATCAAATAAAAACTGGCAATAAGACTCCGATGTGTCAGGCCTGCACAGACATCCCTGTCTCCACCCAGCTAACAGAAGTCACCTGCCACTCATTTCCAACTTGTCACCTGCAGCCTATTTAAACCCAGCTCTCATCCACAGTCCTTGTTCACCCATCGAACCAGCCTGCCTCAACTAGTTGCTCCTAGCCTTCAGTTCCTTTGTTGCCTATAGAGTATCTGTTCTCTCTGATCCTCTGGCCCTCATGGCTTGTTATTTTTGCAGTCCATTATTAAAGTTATAGCTCATCACTGACTTATCTCTTCTGCTGTGCTTTGGAGGTCAAGCCTCTTCTACGATTCCTGACAGGATGGTGAACCCATGATTGACCCACCAAAATTTGCTAGCCTAAAGGAAATCATCCATCAACATGGGAACACAATCCAGAAGCTGCAGTAAACCATTGACAATTTATTCACCACTCTCAACCAACTATCCATCTCATATAGCAACCACACAGCAGCCAACCTCCTCCTTTGAAGCCCCAGATTCCAGTGCCTGAATGCTTCAATGGATCCCACAGCTCCCAGTGCTTACACTACGAACTTCAGCCATCTCTGTATTCTATGGACCGGGCCAAGGTGGCCTTTGTCATTTCTCTCTTGACTGGGCAAGCTCTGACCTGGGCCACCTCTAACAGGGACAATAAAACCACCATTTGCAGTAAAAATGAGGAATTCGGTGCTGGGGTGTGTTGGGTTTTTGACCATCTGGGACATGGAAGGGAGGCAGCAGGTCAGATACTTTGGTTGCGTCAAGGCCTACTCTCGGTGCTGAAATACACCACAGAATTCAGGACCCTCGCGGCAGAGTGCAACTGGAATACGGAAAGCGCCACTGGCCCATTACTGTCACAGCCTCTCAGAGCTTTTGAAAGATGAGCTTTCCGTCCAGGAGATGCCCACTGACCTCGAAAGCCTCATCACTCTCCGTATTGACAAGCATCTTAGGGAACAATCCTCCAGACCCCCAGCCGGAACACCAGTTCCATTCCCAGAACTATTTCAGGCTGCAGGACCACTAATGAGCAATGCCTCCAGAACTACGCAGTTAGTGAGAGCTCCCTTATTTGCCCCCCACCCCCCCCCCCCCCGAGCATGAATGTCAGTGGAGAAGCCACTTGTGCACTTACTATGCACCAAATCTCCACTGTGTCTGGGTAAACGGCACTACCAGGTAGAGACGGAGGGCCTTCTAACTGGTAAGCTCTCCTCCTCGAGCTCCTCATTCCATCACTATAGCTCAACTCACTCTCTCTGTCCACCTCCATGGCCCGGTGGCTCTACGTGCACAGGAGACTCTGCTGGATTCCAATTTTCTGGACTCTGCGTGTGCAGCTTGGAGTCCCGACTGAACCTATCTCTCACCCCTTCTGTATCGTGGCTGTTGATGGTTGGATGCACCTTGGGATATAGGATGATCAAATCATGCACACGACCTGTACACATGAGCGCCAGCAAGCATCCCGAATCCATCACATTGCTCCTTATCAACTCCAACACTCCTCTCATCTTGGATCACCCCTGATCTCCACTTATGACCCCCTGGTCACTGCTGACTTGGGGACCCACCTGCCTGCAACCTTAGCTGACTTCACCCCGTAAACACGTGTTGATAGATAATGCCTTTGACCTCACTAAACTCCTTCAAAAATACCACGACTTAGCCATCACCTTCAGTAAAAGGGAAGCCAGCACCCTGCGTTTCACAGACCACATTGACATCCTCCCGGCACCACCCTTCCCCAAATCCTCTGTTCTCCCTCTCCCTTCTTGACACCCAAGCCAGGAATGACTACATCACTGAAGCACTACAGCAGGGCCTCATTTGACCAACCCAGGGCCCAGCTGGTGCAGAATACTTCTTTGTCAAAAAGAAAGATGGGAGTCTCAGGGCCCAGGGTCCCACATCACCACCGAATTCTTCAGTTTTGCCACCTTCTGATGGGGCCATGTGATCATGACGGTAGTGGACTGGTTCTCCAAGGTGGCCCACTTCATTGCCCTCTCCAACCTTCCACCAGCCACTGAATGGTGGACCTGGTTCTTCAAAACGCTGCCACCATTTCCCACAGGACATTGTGTCAGACCACAATGTGTCTCCCACTTCTGGAAAACCTTCTCCTCCCTCCTCCGCACCTCAGTGAGTTTGTCCTCCGGCTATATCATCTACAGACCAACAGTCAGTCAGAGAGGATAATAATCAGCAGGTGGAGAAGTTTCTGTGCTGCTTCGCCACCTCTAGTCCTTCCACACGGAAGAAATATCTGTTTTGGGGCAAAGTGTCCCACAATATACATACCTCTTCTGCCACCCTTCGAAATGCTTCATGGCTACCCACACCCATTGTTCCGTGCAGAGGAGACAACAGTGGAGGTCTCACCAGCTGACAGGGTCTTGGTTCACCATTGCCAGAATGCTTGGAAGAGGCCATGGAGGGCCATACTAGATGCCAACTACACCTACTACCACCAGCTGCACCTAGCTAGACCATTCCAGCCAGGAGACTGTGTCTGGCTGTACACAGAGGATCTGCCCATGCACCATTTCTGGCAGTTCTCACCCCCATTCATTGGTCCCTTCAAGATTACCCATCAAGTCAATTCAGTCACTTAATACCTCCTGCTGCCATTGGCCCTCAGGGTCTCACCTACCTTCCACGTGTCTTACCTCAGACCTGTTGTCCATAGACCACTCAACCCACTGAGCCTGCACCTGCAGAAAGTAGGATGATTGGAAGTGGTCCAGTGTACACCGTTCACTATTTGATGAATTCACATCATTGTGGACAGTGGGTGCAGTATCTGTTTGACTGGGAAGGATACAGCCCAGAGGAGGGGTCTTGGGTGCCACTGGGTTTCATCTTGGATCCATCATCAAGGAGTTCCACTGGATCCATCTGGATCATCCTGGAACATTGAGTGCCAGCTGTAGGAGAGGGCTTTCTAACAAGGTCTACACAGCCAGGCATCTCCCAGTCTCCATCCAACTAACAGGAGTCACCTGCCACACATTTCCAACTCATCACCTGCAGCCTATTTAAACCCAGCTTGTTACCTGTGGTGACTAGTATCTGTTTTCTTTTGATCCGTGGCCTCCCATGGCTTGTTATTTTTGCAGTCTGATATTTAAGTTATCGCTCATCGCTGAACTGTCTCTGATGCTCTGCTTTTGGGTCAAGCCTCTTCTACGTTTCCTGACACTATGTCATCAAATAACATGTAAGAATGATGATATACACAAGTCAGCAGGGAAAGGTTTCAGAAGTGATCTCTGCACTGTTACATTGCTGTGAGGTTTGAATGCTCAAAATAGCAATTTGCGTTAGTTAGACACAGAAATTACTTTGTTTAGCTTTGTTGTGTCCTATGTAAAATTCTACCATTTAGATGGAGCATTTCAAACACACCCAATAAAACTGCAAACAAACACATTGTATCTTGCTGGCATCATGTGTTGAACAATAGACTCAGCAACATCAATAGTCTGCACTATTAACTTCCGTGGATAGACAACACAATAATTTAGAGGGGCTGGATTTTGCAAATAAATGTTAATTAATCCCTAAGTGAATAATATTTAATGGATTATAAAGGATAATGCAGACAGTGATCCAGGAGAAACAATGCTTCCCTACTGGCTATGATTAACAGTAATTCACAATTTTAATTTTGCTTTGAAAACTCTTCTTTTGGTTGTAGTTGCCTCATTTTTATGCACATTCCTTTTATTTCAACGGAAAATATGGAATGATGATCTTAGAATGTTTCCACACAGATCATGCTGATATGAATAGAGACATTCATGTAGCTGAAGTAATAATAATCAAATCAATTCATAAAGCTATCTTAACACTGAGCAAGACTAAAATTGAACCTTATGTATCAGATTCTTATGTATTAGAGGGAGGTTGGGGGTAGCTGATGATGAGCTCCCACAACAATAGAGTCTTAGAATATATTTATAACCTAGGGAGCAAATAATGACTGGTATTGATTGAATTTTTTTCGCCCTACATTTGATTGATGGAAGAATCAGTGGCCAATCCTTGAATATTATCTAAATTCGAAGGTGTACCACAGGCCTCGAGAAAACTGCATCCCAGAATTGTCTTTGAAGAATTAACTGCTTCAGTCTAGATTACAATAAAGGAGTCTCTTTTACTTGAAAAGTAGCAAGGAAAAGCATTCCTCAGGGACCTTGCATACAATGTACTAGATAGTTAATAGCATTTTTTTAAAATCAGCAATTACAGCAAAGCAGAACATTTACAATAGAGATTATGGAAGCTTATGATTACTTTGATTGTCACTGAGCGCAGGCAATAGACTGAGGTGAAACAGACCATTTTAACATACAATCCCTTTCATAGTGTCCTTTTACCCATGAGAAACCGGTGAGAATCAGGAGCACTTTAGCAGCCATTAAAAATGGGGAAATTTCAAATGTGCTTTTTAATATTGGCATAAGGTCAAAGGGTATTCCAATAGAGTATCCCTTGTGAAGGACTTGCACTTCATTTACCTGCAACTCATCAGTCAAAAAGCTTCTCAGTCCAAAGGCTTGTGCTGAAGATTATTTTATAAGCTATCTAGATGGTTCATTAGCACTGTGTGTGTAGGTCAAAGGCTTTCAGAATCATTTAGACACATCGGACTGAAACAAGAATATTGTCAGGTTTAAACTGTAGTTTACAACAGAATGTTCGGATATTCATTTAAACTCAAGTCAGTAAATTAGTCAGACATTAAAACTCATGTATGTTGGAAGTATAGGCGGCACAAAAAGAGGACTGGTTCTTGATCTTGTAGCTGTCAGAATATTTCCCAACATGGTTTCTCGTGCTTCAGATACATTCCACTGTGAGATTAATATGTTTAATGTGCATACAAGTCACACCAAATGCACCTTAACATTCCTTAGCTCAGTTTTTTCTTCCTCCTAAATGCGTATGTGAAAAGCAGCAGCATTATCTTCTCCACAAACCTGCAAATCATAACTGCTTGAAAGTGAAGGGATTTTAATGTCACTGGATCCCAGTTACAAGGTAAATTATGTAGATAAGTTTGGCCATCACCTGTGTATTTACCTGCTGCACTAATTTTCTACTTTTAATTAATATGGATCATTTATTGGTGTCTTCTTCATTTCAAAACAACTAATGATTTCACACTCCATCTTTTAGATTGGGTTCAAATGCAATTACAACTTAAGTACTTTTCTCTCAATCGCCGCCCCCTTCCCGCTCCCTCTTCATTCACCTCCGACTGCTTTAGCCTCTTTATTGATCATAGTTCTGATGTTTCTTTCAGATGTAAAAAACCTGGAGAACTACCACCTGGTTGAGAGTGTACAGGAACAAGTTAATGCTGCACTGCTAGACTATACGATATGCAACTATCCTCAGCAAACGGACAAGTTTGGACAGCTTCTCCTGCGGTTACCTGAAATTCGGGCCATCAGCATGCAGGCTGAAGAATACCTCTACTACAAGCACCTGAATGGAGATGTACCCTGCAACAACCTTCTCATTGAAATGCTGCATGCCAAGCGAGCCTAGACTACATCTCCGGGGCCTTTGCATCTTGGGCAGATATCCTAAGCTGCACCAAGCAACTATAATTTTAAAAGGGAGAAACCAGAGACATTTCAGTGCACTAAGTGGAAAGGGGACATTATAATGAGATCTGTTCATCATAAGCCAAGTGTTCTATCAGGGTATTGCCATGGAATCTGATAACTGTAAATCCAGAACAACTCAACTGCACATCCCCCATCCGCAAAGAAAACCTCTGAGAGGCCTTTAAGGAAGCGCTTACTCATATAAAGTTCACTTTGTCAAACCAATCAAATAAATAACTCACAATCACTTCTAATTTCTTCAGCTAGATCACTAATTCTGGGAAATTTTTAAAAATAAGCTTGTGGTTTGGGCACTAATGGCAATACATTTGGGGGCTCAAGTGCACTAAGAAACCCTGAGATTTCAAAGCATGTGGGATAGGAAGCAAACCTGGTATTAGTAATGAGCTGCCATAATCTACTTGATCCCTCCTCCTCCCCAAAGCAATGTCCCCAGTGATCGTCGGTGTGGCACCTGATAGGGGATCTGAAGGCTTGCCTGTAGGATGGCTTCTTTCTCCATTTGTTCACTTAGATCACAAGAGCCCATCAATGTGTGAGGCCTGAAAAGGCTTCAAGGAACCATCTGTCAAGTAATTAGTTTGACAACCACCTTAACGTACCCATTAGGTTTTTTTTTGCCAAAGCGTGTACGTTATTTGAAGACCAAAGCCTGCTGCAGAACAATAAAAGGAGAGGGAAAAGTGAACTGTAACTTGATCTGGGATTTCAAGAGCTCATCTCACATTCACAACTCTTAATACTTAGCATAGTAGTATTAAATTTGTGATGTCACAGTTAGGTAGAGCATTGCCTTATTTCTGTGAATCTGAATATGCGAGAGAATATAATTGAAGTATTAATACTGTAAATTCTGCAAACAAAGGTGTTTACATTTACTAGCTCCTGTGGGAAAGAACTGTGATGACATGAATTGCAAAGCAATGATTTCCTTAATTATGTTTGATTGGTAACTTTTTTACCAGTACTTAATTTTTATGTCGTGAGACACTAAAATCAAAAAGGGAATCTCACTAAGACTTTAATTTGAACAGATAGATTTTCGGCCACAATGATGACTTGTAGAATTGTATAATCGATTAGATTTTTTTCAGGATTGTTGGCTTTGTTATTGGAATTGTACCGTTTATATTGTACATCAATAGTTTATGCTGTAGAGAATTATGTTACTAATTTATTTCTCCATTGTTTCATCTCTGTGGAAGAGAGCAAGAATGACAAAGCCAAATAACTGCATATTTGTTCATTGTAGCACCTTTCAAAAATTGCAGCTACAGCCAGTTCAGGGACAAACATATATCTTAAAAAGAATCAAGCAGTTCATTTAAATATATATTATATATATTGTACGAATCTGATAATATAAAGAAAAGATAAATCTGTTGCAAATGATGTGAACTATGGCTTCATCTTTAGCTAAGCAGAAAGCTTTAAAGTTGAAATCTTGCATTAAATAATAAATTGTCTTGTAAACTATATGTTCTATACCAAAGACTGTAGTTAGCTTATGTTTTCTGTATTCCGTGGTCTCACTGCAGTGCAGAATGTAAAACCGTGATACTTACTTCAATGGACATAAGCACTGAACTAGCTTTATCTGCTACATAACAGAGGGGTAGATTTGTGTCTCCTCCCTGCACTCTTAGCTGCCTGGAAATCCCTTTTAGGAAATCCCTTTACTGATGTCTTACAGAACATTGTGAAGCTAATTCTCTGTTGTGTTGTTTACAATTATTTTGGAGAGTATTAAATGGGTGTATTGCACAGAATTCAATCAGAACAGTTCTACCTTGGGATTTCAAGGACTCTGCCGGGCCACTGGGTACCTCTCACTCTGCCCAAAACTGTACTTCACTGAAATAGGCTGTGATAAATGATTTATCTGGCAAGCCCTGGTAGTAAATATAAAAGGATGCAGAGAACACAAAATAATGTTGCTTTTACTGTTTTATTATTGTGCTATTTTGTGTGAACAGACATTCAGTCTAGTCAGTACTTTCTATGTATTGCTAATGTTCTGCAGCTGCCTTGGATTTCAGACCATTCAACTCCTGCTCAGTGTGCAGATACTTGGTTCATTACTTTAAATGTACTATATAATACGTGGAATGACGTACTGTCATGTCACTTCTTGCCAAGAGTTTCCTTACACTGATGGAATTTTTCAGTATTTCAATAAATAATGATGTGCACGGCATATCATTTGTTGAGTCCAAGATCTTTGTCATGTTATTTGTGTTACGCCGTAACAGGTTTTACCAAAGGAAAATAAAACAAAAATTAAATACTACTGTTTGCAGTCAATAGTCAGTTACATGCTCTGACCTCACTCCACAAAAGGAACTGTTTTCAGGTTACACTGCCACCCAGCTGTTCCCCCAGACACCCTCACCCATACTTGGATATATGATAACGTGGACGGTTAATGTCATGCCATCAAAAGCATGGGAGCCAAACAATTCATGACTGCCACATCCAGATTCTACACTAAAGTATCATGTGTTCCAATAGGTTTTTATACATCCTTTATTACTTGCCTCATCAAGGGTTAGGGTTTAATTTCATAAGTTCTCCCATCAATAGCTGTCTTTGTACCCTAAACTGGGTGTCTGCAGCTTTCTCCATTGATGTATTAAATATTTCTATCAATTTCCATTGTAGGACTTGTTATCTATTAAAGTTTAAGATACAGGACTGAGGTTAAATGTGAACATACCAGCAGATTACTTTATTTCTGAACCCAAAATATTTAGTAAGGATAATATTTAAGTACCAAGCATCTCGGATTGGAAGTGAAAGTGCATAGAAGGCTAATCTCTTTCTGAAAGGTCATCTCTTGGCTCTTCTCAAGAAACAACCTATCTTCCTTATTCAAATTTCCAGAACTAATGAGATGTCCTTCTTCGAAGAAAGGGGTTTCCTTCCTGCACCTTCAATGCTGCCCTCACCCACATTTTTTCCTTTTCTTGCATGTCTGTGTTCACCCCATCCTCCCACCACACCACCAGGGACAGGGTTTCTCTTGTCCTCACCTACTGCCCCATCAGCCTCCGTCTCCGTAACTTCAGCCATTCCAACAGGATCCCACCACCAGGCACAACTTCCCCTCCTCCTCCCACTTTACACTTTCCGCCAGGATCGCTCCCTTGTCCACTCACCCCTCCCCACTGATCTCCCTCCTGGTACTTATCCTTGCAAGCGGAACAAGTGCCACACCTGCCCCTACACCTCCTCCTTCACCACCATTCAGGGCCACGAACAGTCCTTCCAGGAGAGGCCTCATTTCACCTGTGAGTCTTTTGGGGTCATCTACTGTATCTGGTGCTCCCCATGTGGCCTCCTGTATATCAGTGAGACCCGATATAGATTAGGAGATCACTTTGCTGAGCACCTACCTGCCACCTGCCAGAAAAGCAGGAACACCCTGAGACCACCTGTTTCAATTCTACTTCCCACTCCCATTCTAATATGGCTCCTCCCATCGCGATGGGGCCACACTCAGGTTGGAGGAACAACATCGCATATTCCGTCTGGGTAGCCTCCAACCTGACGGCATGAACATTGATTTCTTGAACTTACAGTAATTGTCCATCCCCCCCCCCCTTCACCATTCCCATTCCTGTTTCCCTCTCTCACCTCATCTCCTTACCTGCCCGTCAACTCCCTCTGGTGGTCCTCCCCCTTCCCTTTCTACCCTCCCTTATCAGATTCCCCCCTTCTCCAGCCCTTTATCTCTTTCACCTGTCTACTTCCCAGCTCTTTCCGTCATCCCTCCCCCTCTCCCAGTGTCACCTATCACCTACCACCTTGTACTCCTTCCTCCCTTCCTCCACCTTCGTGCTCTAACTTCTCACTTTTTTCCAGTCATGATGAGGGGTAGGTAGCCCAAAACATTGACTGTTTCTTCTTCATTAGATGCTGTTGGCCTGCTGAGTTCCTCCAGCATTTTGTGTGTGTTGCTTGGATCTGCAGATTTTCTCATCTTTCCAGTCATTTTAATTGTTGCTTCTCTGAAAGCTTTTAGCAGACAATGGTTTTCTATTTGACTTGCTCATCTCCATTCCTTGCAGGGATGTACACAAATTGGGACAAGAAGGTCACTTCATCCCCATTGTAAGCCACCATCATGGCTAGTGCATGCACATTCACCCACGGTGCCAAGAGCCCACATGTATGTCTCTTCAGAAACCAGCATTTTAAAATTCCTGCACCCAAAACCTGATTCTCCATATTCCAACTCTCCAAAATCCTTTTAAGGCACAGCTTTTCTTAAGCACCAGCTAACAGGACCTCACTCAGAAGGCCACTAGTCAAATACTGTAAACCAGCTTTGTTACTGGGATAGGAATGCGTCGTTGGCAACTTGACCCTATTTTCACTGAGTCTACGCACATTTTGAACAGCAATCATAATCTTCCCTCTCTCCAGGATAGGACAGGTATCATTACTAACTTCCTGGCTCAGTTAATATAACAATGACTAGCAATCAACCTAATTAGAATTACAGTGCTTTGGTGAAACCATACTTTGGTCACCAAGAAGCACAAAATATTCATGGGGTGGAAACTACACGGAAAAGAAGTGCTAAGCTGCACCACGGGCTAATACGGTTCATGTTCAGAATATAACCTAGCCATCACTCACTGGGTCAAGCTATTGAAGCCCAACTAGCATGTGTATTCAGGCATCTCCAGCTTATCAGACAGGCAATACAATTGGAAAGCTCACTGCTTGTTTGATCACTATGACAAAACAAAGTTGGCCTGTTTGGTTTTACAGCTAAGCGGAGGTGACTGAAAGATCATCATCGAGCTGCATTCAAGCTTAGCAACTGAAGAGACAGCTAACAAAACGTTACTTTACATTAAATTGTGTAACAAAAAAAAATAGAACATATGTTTTGGATATTCTTAAGGATTGAGATCATTGAATTCTTTACACAATAAGGAGTCCGTGATGAGCAGAATCCCAGAAATTTAGGGCAAAAACCCTGGCTTTCCACTTGAAATAATTTAATGGCTTTGGGGGAAAAATTAGTATTTTGTTGATCAATAAGACAGAATTGACATTCTTCATGAAGAAATGCTTTCAAACGTTAATCCTAATCTTACCTTGATTTGTCTTTTATGCTTTTAATCTCCATTCTTTCTGGGGATAATGAATGTGTACGTGAAGGCATCAGTAAATTGCAAGAATAAGCTGAAATGAAGCATTGTCCATTTTCCCTTCAATTGTTTCAAGGGTCTAGTTTACTTAGTTAATATCATATTATCTAACATTAATCTATAGCTCTTGTATTTGTTCCATAGTTAACCAGAAAATTAGTCCTGGGCCATTTATTTTACAATAATATTAGAATACTATCTAAAGTGTATTTGTGCAGATTATCTTTCAAAACCAATGGCACATCAACTTTTATTCATTTTAATATAGAATAGTTAACAGCATTAAAAATCTATGCAGAAGTTATTAGTTATGCTTTAAAACTCTAAAAAGCACTTTTGCACACAAGTACCTACAGTTGGGCGAAACTGAAGAATGTCAAGAATAGACAAGCGATTTCATTTACTACAGAACCAGACTCAAGGTCACACACACGGCCTATTACAATATATTCATAACAGCTACAATTCATTTTTAAATGTATGACATGTAGAAAATGACAATAATGTGACATACCATAAACCTCACCACTATGTGGAGAGTTCTTAGTCCTTTGAGTTATGTTTTTCTGTTAATTTAGCATAATTACAATTATTATGAAATACTTTAGCCATCATAAAAAACAGATGAGGACAATATTAATTTTACATGTCCCAAATATCAATACATCATCAGTATTACAACATTCCTTTACCAGAAATGAGATATTTCACAGTCAATCCTACAGGTGCTAACTAAAAAAAATCTGATAAAATAAATTTAACATGTGATCAAATCAGAAAATCAGTGCATCATGCAAAACCTCACTTTGATCTAGTGTCAATCTTATCTGTCTATTTCTAAGAAGAATTAGTTCTGCTCCTTATATTATCATTGATTAAATTATTTCAGATTTTTGATAAGCTTACATTGCATTGCCAATGTCCAGTTACTATCCATTGGGACAACTTCTAATTGATACTAAAAATGGCTGAATGCATCGCACCAGCCATCTTTTTAAACAGTCTTTTAAACTTTTTAAAACAGTCTGCTGATATGTCTGATCTTTCTGCTAATTAAATTGTGGTGCTTTGACCATAGTCTTTAAGACACACCTAAAACACATGCAGTCATGACTTTTTGCTAACTTCAATTTGAATAATTATTTCAGTAATCATATTCTAAATATAAGAAAAAGAGCTTGATGAATAATACTTGCTCATGCTATTTTACAACAAAAACTCAATACGCCGTTCCTCAGAGGACTGTTGTCTGATGTGTTTAAGTCAAGTGAAACACAGCTGGAGCTAAGCTAGAGGCTAACCTCCTTGATCTTATAAATGACAAAAAAACTTTTAGGTAGCAGAGAGTGGCCTCAACCTTAATGATGACAGAACACCCATTATCAATCGACTTCATCAGTTTCTTTAAAGACACTCAAGAGCTTACTGCACCACACACAGAGGATCCATTACAGCATTGTCACTTTCCAGACTAGTGCACAACACAAGTCGGAAGGACACCTGTCATCTTGATTTAATCAGTCCAAATACAAGCTGCCAACTCGCTTCAGAGATGTGACGTTCAGCGAATAGCAAGAGTGATCCTCAAGCTCTAGAGGAACGTGTAGGCTGCAGGCATCCTCCATATTCTCTTGTCCACTGGGAAGCGGGCCAGCAGGTTTGCAACCCTGTAGGTAGATTTTTTTAAAAAATATATGTTGAATTAAGACAAGGAGAAGCATTTCTTTCTCTTTAAGAGCTTAAATGTCCCGGAAACTATTACTATCTTTCAAAAGAGTCATGGATGAGTGATTTGTACTCCCAGTGGTAACTGTCCAATCCCTTTTAATTGGGTAAAGAAAAACTGACGGTTACCACCTGCTCCAGCAAAATATATCCAACACAACTCTCTCACGTTGATTATCACTTTTCCCCCCACGTTCTTTGAATGCTTGTTAATCATCCATTTGTACAATGCACACTAAAATAAAATATTATTCTATTACAACAGTTATCTGTACAAAACCTAAGGTTTGGGCAATATTTTTGAAATATGATGTGTTGCTAGCTAAAATATTAACTCACATCTTTTTTGAAAAAGCACATTTTCAATCTCTTCCATAGGACACAAGTCTTTATAAAATTATAATGGGTACAAAGTAAGTTCTATTTTGTAATGTTGGTTTACATCAAATACCAATAAAAATAAATTCAGAGCATTTGGAGATGTTCTTTGGATTGTATTAATGAAAGCTTTAGATTTTTCTTCTATTCAGTGGTGACAATCTCCGAAGCCTACAACAACATTTCCAACATTCCATTAATTAACAGAACAATGGACACGCTTTAGAAAACCAATCTGTCAGTTTCAAAATACAAACACACAATTCAGACTCTTCAGTCACTAAACCTTACAGTGGCATTTAAATTGTACAGACACCACATAAAAGATTCAAGGCTACCTACAATCGAAAGCCCAAGCGGGCACATTGACAAAAAAAAATCCTTTTGCGAAAAAAATAGAACAACTAAATAAAAGATGTCATCTTTTAAAAGGTGGCTTCAGTGTGAACTCAATTCTCAGATTATCAGTCTTTTATTTTGGGCTTTTTTCAGTCTTTTTAGAAACTCTGTTTTGCACAATGGCACAATGTAAATTGGAACTAAACTCCTCCTTTTTCTGAGCCATTGTGTACAAGCTAACTACCAAGTTGCCCAGTGCACCGAATACTTCCTTGCACGTGACCATGAACCTGCTTGAAAAGCTCAGGCCATCTACGCCTATATCCAAGGCTTCCGTAGCAAAACCAGCATATTATCTAATCCTCTCTCCACTGGCACCCAGGGCATCCTATTCACCTCACCACCATGCTGTGCTTGTTCCTGTTGACTTGTAACTGATGACTGGACTTATCCTCCAGCATGTCCTCTGAAGAACACGTGACACCAATCTACTACTGTGAGTATGGTCAGTTCAAGTGAGTTACACTTTAGAAGAGGGACAGACAACTTGATTAAAACATACAAGATCCTAAGGGGTTTGACAGGGAGAATGTTCCCTCCTGTGGTAGAATCTAGAAGCAGGGTTCACTATTTTATACGGCATTGTCCATTTAAGAATGAGAGTAGGTAAGATTTTATTCTCTCAGAAGGCAGGAGAAGCATGGTCGTGGAATATTCATGAGGCAGGATCTGTAGTGAGAATACCGCCAAGTAAGTCATGGACTTTACTGAATCGAGGAGCAACTCAAGGGCTGAGCGTCCTACTCTGCTCCTCATCCAAATACTTCTAAGCTGAGGAAGATTGTCCTCCTTTGCTTAAAGTGACATAGCTTTTTTGAACATTGAAATGAAGGGTTTGATTACACTGCAAAGGAACAGGATTCAGAGATTCAAAGCACATTTATAATCAAAGTATGTACGCAGTAAGAACCCTGAGATTCGTCTTCCCACTGACAACCATGAAACGAAGGAAGCAACCCGTCCAAAGAAAAACATCAAACCCCCCCCAATGTGCAAAAAGGACATGTTGAGCAAATGTCAAAAAAAAGTGAAAAAGTCAGAATATAAAACACCAAACCAGAAATCATCAAAACAGGCCAGATATATTCAGTTCAGCTTAGTTCTGCTCAATTTAGCACTAAGTCATTCAATAACTTAAGGCCGCAGAGCCAGTCCATCCTGATCAAGAATCACACAAAATAGCAACAAAGAAAGGAGTGACCAGAAACATATCGTAACGTGAACTACAGAGTTCAATTCACAAACAACAAGGTAGAGCGAAAGAAGCAGTAGGTCACAAGATACCATGAGTAAAATAGAAAACAAGAAAGGAGGTTGATATGAAACAACATGAACATCGTCACTCGACAAGACATAGTGTGCCCTGCCTACAAATACCAGCATTTTCCCTCCTGTGGTAGTTAAAATCTTCAGATGGAGCCAGCTACCTCCAGTTATAGACTCTTGTTGTAAGGTAGTGTCTGCCTGTATGAGAAGGGAGGGCTTCTACAAAACAATGGTAAAGTATTTAGGGAATATTACACCATATCTTAGTCAAATAATCTTTTGAGTATAATGCATCAGGGATGTGTGGTCGTGAGATTTTTAAATTTAGGAAGAGTAATATGAGAGGAGGGAGGAAGTGATGCTAAAATGCCTCACAGTGATTGCAGGAGAGTGAAGAGAGATGACAGATGGAACTTTATATGAAATGAGGTAGGAGGTGTGAAAGGTGTAAGCTGAGAATTTGGGAGCAGTGCTCTTACGCTTTCAACTCAACACATTCTTACCTCTCTCTGATAACCTTTCATTTTCTTGATTATCAAGAATCTATGTGATTCTGCATTAAGATACTCAAACCCTGTTTCCACTATCCTCTGAGACATAGAAGAATTCACCTCAGCTCTAACTTCCGTAGTTGACCCTTTCTTTTTAACCAGTGGCCATGGACTTAGATCCTTCCACAAGACAGAACATCTTCTCCAGATTCACCCCATCAAGGTCCATCACAAGCTTAGGTGTTTCAACCAAATTACCTCACAATCTTTGGATCCTACACACAGAGTTATTTTGTATTATGGCTTGGTCTGGGAGCTGGACGAGTAACATTGACCCCAGACTCCAAGTCACTCCTCTTTACTAATGATCAAGGTATTACCTGAAGTAATTTCCCCAACCATATCCATGGTCTTTGGGGGAAGTAGCATCTGCAGCGAGTGCTGGTTGCTCGAGGAACTCAGACTCAAGTTTGATGACCTGGAAGCTGAGTTGCGAAGCATTAAGGAGGGAGAGAACTACTTGGGCATTATGCTTCAGGGAGCAGTTGGATCCATTAGATTTGGTGTGGCTAGTGAGAAGAGGGTGTGACTGCAAGTCGGGCAACTAGGATGATCCAAGCAGGAGCCTCAGCCCTTGAGCTTGCCCAACAGATCAGAGTTTGCAAGATTGCAGCTCCCTATGAGGACGGCACTGGCGGTTGTAGGGAGGAACAGCAACCAAACCATAGAACTGTAGTTCAGAGTTCAGAGAGCATTTGGGGGGGGGGGCATTGAAGAAGAGAAATGCAGGGCATAATATAATCAGGGAAATAGATACAATTCTCTATCACAAGGATTCAAAGTCCCAAAGGCTGTGTTATCTGTCTGGGGCCTAGGTGTGGGATATCTCATCCAACATGCAGAGGGATTTGGAGTGGGAGAGGAAGAGATCCAATTGTCATGGCCTATATGGGTACCAATGACATAGACAGAACAAGATTTCAGGTTTCCGGTCACTCCGTTTCTTATTGCTGTTTTGTGCAGTTTTGATTGGGGCAGACTGGCACTGCAGCTTACAGATTGTGAGAGACTCAGTGCTGGATTGAACTTAACGGAACTGA
Source organism: Hemitrygon akajei (assembly GCF_048418815.1). Taxonomy (NCBI): domain Eukaryota; kingdom Metazoa; phylum Chordata; class Chondrichthyes; order Myliobatiformes; family Dasyatidae; genus Hemitrygon; species Hemitrygon akajei. Next base: position 70,177,532 of record NC_133135.1, on the reverse strand, counting down.
ATGGACTCTTCCAGTGTCTTTGTGATACAATGTTCTGTATTGTGTTTTTCACTCGTTTCTTTTTGCCGTTCGCGCAATTTGCTCCTTTTTTGCGCGTTGGGGGTTTGATGTTTTTCTTCAAACAGGTCCCATCATTTTCTTTGTTTCGTGGATGTCTGTGGAATGCCTCATCTGAGGGTTGTATGCTGCATACTTTGAATCTTGACTCCTTGAATCTTGAAGAGGTTCTGCTGAAGGACTGAGAGCAGCAAAGGACTAACTTAGAATGCAGAACCAAAAAGGTAACAATCTCTGGAATATTACATGAGACACGTGCAAATTGATACGGGGTTAATAAGATCAGAGAGTTGAATGTTTAACTCAAATATTGGTGCAGGAGAAGTGAGTTTGAATTTGTGGAGCATTGTCACCATTGGCGCCAGAAGGAGGTATTCTGATGAGACAGACTCCACATGAACCATACGGGAACCAGAGTCCTGACAATTAGGGCTGTGGATAGGGCCTTATACTAAGTAGTGAGGTAGTGGGGGGTTGGATCAACAACTTGGAAAACTAAGTTTAAAGTAAAAGGGAAAGAGAGTGCAGGAAAGGTTACTGAAGTCTCCATAATAAAGAGTAAGACATAAATTTTAGAAAGGCTTAAGAATTAAACCAGGCAAGATGGAGACAAAATTGACAAGTCTGGTGAATAGAGGACTGAAGGTGTTATATTTGAATGCATGCAGTATACAATATAAAGTAGATGATCTTGTAGCACAGTTATAAATTGGCAGGTATGATGTTGTGGACATCACAGAGCCATGGTTGAAAGATGACAGCTAGGAGCTTAACATACAGGATACACATTGTATTGAAGGAACAGGCAGATGGGCAGAGGGGGTGGGGCGTTGGTAAAACATGAAACAAATCCTTTGAACGATTTGACATAGGATCAAAAGATGTAGAATCCTTTCAGGTAGAGTTAAACTGCAAAGATAAAAAAGACCAAGACTGGGAGTTATATACAGGCCTCCGAGCTGTACCCAAGCCGTGGGGTACCAAAGACAAAAGGAGATATAGGAACAGTGTGTAAAAAGAGCAATGTTACAATGGTCATGAGATATTTCAATATGTAGGTAGATTCAGCAAATCAGGTTGCTGCTGGATCTTAAGAGATGGAATTTGTAGAACGCTTCCACAATGGCTTTTTGGAGCAAGTTATGGCCATCCATTAGGGAAAGGGCAATTCCAGACTGGATGTAGTATAAAGAACCAGATTTGATTAGGGAGTTTAAGGTAAAAGAACCTTTAGGAGGCAATGGTCATAATATGATAGAATACACCCTACAGTTTGAGAGAGGTCACTAAAGTCAAGTCACTTTTTATTGTCATTTTGACCATAACTGCTGGTACGGTACGGTACACAGTAAAAATGAGACAACGTTTTTCAGGACCATGGTGCTACATGAAACAATACAAAAACTACACTGAACTATGTAAAACAACACAAAAACTACACTAGACTACAGACCTACCCAGGACTGCATAAAGTACACAAAACAGTGCAGGCATTACAATAAATAATAAACAAGACAATAGGCACAGTAGAGGGCAGTAAGTTGATGTCAGTCCAGGCTCTGGATATTGAGGAGTCTGATGGCTTGGGGGAAGAAACTGTTACATAGTCTGGTCGTGAGAGCCCAAATGCTTCGGAGCCTTTTCCCAGATGGCAGGAGGGAGAAGAGTTTGTATGAGTGGTGCATGGGGTCCTTAGTAATGCTGTTTCCTTTGCGGATGCAGCATGTAGTGTAAATGTCCGTGATGGCAGGAAGAGAGATCCTGATGATCTTCTCAGCTGACCTCACTATCCGCTGCAGGGTCTTGCGATCCGAGATGGTGCAATTTCCAAACCAGGCAGTGATGCAGCTGCTCAGGATGCTCTCAATACAACCTCTGTAGAATGTGATGAGGATGGAGAGTGGGAGATGGACTTTTGTCAGCCTTCACAGAAAGTAGAGATGCTGCTAGGCTTTCTTTGCTATGGAGCTGGTGGTGAGGGACCAGGTGAGATTCTCCACCAGGTGAACACCAAGAAATTTGGTGCTCTTAACGATTTCTACCGAGGAGCAGTTAATGTTCAGTGGAGAGTGGTCACTCTGTGCCCTCCTGAAGTCAACAACCATCTCTTTTGTCTTGTTCACATTCAGAGACAGGTTGTTGGCTCTGCACCAGTCCGTTAGCCACTGCTGACTTGTCGTTCTTGCTGATGAGACCCACCACGGTCAGTGAACTTGATGATGTGGTTTAAGGTGTGTGTTGCAGCACAGTCATGGGTCAGCAGAGTGAACAGCAGTGGACTGAGCACGCAGCCCTGGGGAGCCCCCGTGCTCAGTGTGATGGTGTTGGAGATGCTGCTTCCAATCTGGACTGACTGAGGTCTCCCAGTCAGGAAGTCTAGGATCCAGTTGAAGAGGGAGGTGTTCGGGCCCAGTAGGCTCAGCTTTCCAATCAGTTTCTGAGGGATGATTGTGTTGAATGCTGAACTGAAGTCTATGAACAGCATCCGAACGTATGTGTCTTTTTTGTCCAGGTGGGTTAGGGCCAGGTAATGGTAATGGCGTCATCTGTTGAGCAGTTGGGACGATACACGAACTGCGGGGGATCCAGTGAGGGGGGCAGCAGGGTCTTGATGTGCCTCATGACGAGCCTCTCGAAACACTTCATGATGATGGATGTGAGTGCAACGTGACGGTAGTCATTTAGGCAGGACACTGAAGACTTCTTCGGTACGGGGACGATGGTGGAGGCCTTGAAGCACGTTGGAATGGTGGTGCTGCTCAGGGAGATGTTGAAGATGTCAGTGAGAACATCTGCTAGCTGGTCTGCACACCTCTAAGCACTCTACCAGGGATGTTGTCTGGTCCAGCAGCCTTCCGTGGGTTGACCCTGCACAGGGTTCTCCTCACATTGGCCATGGTGAGACAAAACACCTGGTCATTTGGAGGAGGGGTGGACTTCCTTGCCACCACATCATTTTCTGCCTCAAAACGAGTGTAGAAGTTGTTCAGCGCATCTGGGAGGGAGACATCACCTGCACAATCAGGTGACGTTGTCCTGCAGCTGGTGATGTCAGATGTATCAGTATTACAGTGGAGTAAAGGAAATTACAGAGGTGTGAGAGAAAAGCTGGCCAAAGATGACTGGAAGGGGATACTAGGAGGTGTACAGTAAAGTAGCAATTGCTGGAGTTGCTGGGAGTAACTGGTAAAATACAGAAATTATTTACCCAAAAAAAAACAAGCATTCTAAAGTGAGGATGAGACAACCATATCTGACAAAGGACATCACAAAAGCAAAAGAAAGGGCATACAATATAGCAAAAACTAGCTGGACGTTAGAGAATTGAGAAGCTTAAAAAAAACAATGGAAGGCAACTAAAAAGGCAATAAGGGGAGAAAAGATGAGATGCGAATGTAAGGTAGCCCATAATATAAAAGAGGATACCAAAAGTTTTTCAGATATATAAAGCATAAACTTCTCATTCACTTTGGTAGAAAGAATAAAGGTGTAGATTATTTTCTAAATGGGAAGCAAATTCAGAAATTGGAGGTGCAACGGGTCTTGGGAGTCCTTGTGCAGGATTCCATAAAGGATCATTTGAAAATTGAGTCTGAAGTAAGGAAGACAAGACTATTGTTAGCATTTATTATGAGAGGACTAGAATATAAATGCAAGGATATAACACTCCGGCTTTAAAAGGCATAGATCAGACCACATTTTGAGTATTGCAAGTAGTTGTGGGCCCTGTTTCTAAGAAAGGATGTGATGGCATTGGAGAAGGTCCAGAGGAAGTTTACAAAAATAATACCGGGAATTAGGGGGTTAACATATGAGGAGCATTTGATGGCTCTGGGCTGGTACTCACAGGACTTTAGAATGAGGGGTATCTCATTGAAACCTACCAAAAAATAAAGGCCTAGACAGAGTGGACATGAAGAAGATGTTTCCAATTGTGGGAGGGTCTAGGACCAGAGGGCACAGCCTCAGATTAGAAGGATGTCCCATTAGAATAGAGGGCAGCATGGTAGTGTAGTGGCTAGCATAACTCAGTTACAGTGCCAGCAACCAAGGTTCCTCCTCCTACCTGCATAAAAGCAGAAGCTAAAGAGCAGGGCTCCATAAGTAAGGACTTTGAAGAGGTGGTCGCGGGAGGGAGAAGAGTGGCTATGGGACTGCTTTGAGTCAATGCACTGGACAGCTGAACAAATATGCCACAGTTGGCACACACTTTATTAAGTCAGTTGTGGATGAGTGCGTCACCACAAAACCCTTGTCTTCCCCAACCTGCCCTAGATGAACCAAGATATTTGCAATCAGCTGATATGTGACATCAAGCTTTTGCTCAAGATGAGCTCAAGCCTTTTATGCTCGCTTTGACCAACAGAACATGGAGTCACCTTCACGAACTCCCACAGCTCCCAATGATTCTGTGATTTCAGTCTCTGAGGCCGATATTCTGAGGTGAGAATATCCTTCAGAAGGGTGAACCCATGGAAAGCATCTGCCCCATTGTGGAGCCTGGCCGAGTACTAAAGATCTGTGCTACTCAAGTGTTCACTGATATCTTTAACCTCTTGTTTCAGTATTCTGAGGTACCCACCTGCTTCAAGTAGACTTCAATTATACCGGTGCCCAAGAAGAATGTGGTAACCTACTTCAGTGAGCCTCAAGACCCACATTAACAGGTTCAGGAACAGTTGTTACCCCTCAAAAATCTGGCTCTTGAACCAGAGGGGATAACGTCACTCATCCCAATACTGAAATGTTCTCACAATCTACAGTCCTGCTGAAGGGTTTCAGCCCGAAACGTTGACCGCACTCTTCTCCTAGATGATGCCTGGCCTGCCGAGTTCCTCCAGCATTTTGTGTGTGTTGCTTGTATTTCCAGCATCTGCAGATTTTCTCTTGTTTGTGATTGGATCACAACCTACAGACTTGCTTTCCAGGACTCTTCATCCTAGGTTCTTGGTATTCATTGCTTATTTATCCATTATTATTTTTTGGGTTTTTTTAAATTTTCTTTTTGTTACATGTTGTCTTTTGTGCATTGGTTGTTTGTCTGTCTTGTGTGCTGGTTCTCATTGTTTCTATTGTGTTTCCTTGCATTTACTCTGAATGCCCACAAGAAATTGAATCTCAGGAAAGTATTGTACCTGGTGACAGTTTCCTCACACAATCCAGACATACAAGTTAATTGGTTACACAGGTATAGTTAGGCACTGTGGGCTCATTAGGCCAGCATGGCCTGCAACTGTACTGTATCTTTAAATAAGAGATGAGGAGGAATATCTTTAGCTAGAGTGTTGTGAATCTGTGGAATTCATTGTCAAAGATGGGTGTGGAGGCCCAGTCATTAGATATATCTAAATAGAGGTGGACAGGTTTCTTCATTAGTAAGGATGTCAAAGGTTTATGAGAAGGCAGGAGAATGGGGTTGAGAAGAAAGTAAATTAGCCACGATAGAATGGCTGAGCAGACTTGATTGGGCTGAATGCCCTGATTCTGTTTCTACGTCCTATGGTCTTAATATCCGAGTAGGATGGAAACAAGATCTTGCTGTACCATGGCCCTAGAGCAGGAGTTCCCAACCTTTGTTATTGCATGGTCACCTACCATTAACTGAAGAGTCTATAGATCCCAAGTTGGGAACCCCTGTCCCAGAAACACAGGCGTCTACCATGCAAGTCCCACAGCTGTTTGTTTCCTCCAATACTATCCACCTGTCCATTAACGGTTACACTCCTATAACCTTCTACCCTCAATGATGCCCAGTTGTCCATCTCCTTAAGGCTGGTGAATACCAGTGGTTGCAAGTCCAAATTAATATAATGAGCCATTGATTGTAATTTCATTTGGGTCCTGTAACCATATGTGAGATACATGCAGTTCTCTCCTCCCATCCATGTGACCACCTATTCCCTAAAACTTTGAATGGCCCCTGTGTGCACTCATAAAAGATCTGGGACTGGAAACGTGAACTCTAATTCCCTTCCTAAAACATTGCATGATCTGCTGAATGTCTTATTTTTAATTGTCATGTCCCCTGAGACCTACCCTCATATTTTTCAACATGGTCAAATTTCTTGGCCACTGTAACATTTTCAAAAACCATTGTAGCATTGTTCAGTGATGAAACCATCACATCAACCTTTAGTAAAACCATTGTTAGTTAGAACATGGGCCAGATGGTCAGCTCACCCTTTACATTACTTTGCTCTAGAAGTCAGCTACAACTAAAGTGCCCATCTATTGTTTTAGAGAAGACCAACTGCATTTTGATGTATTAAGAAGAAGAAACCAGAGACATGAGAAATTAGAGCAGGACATACGTCTTCATCGCAGGCATCTGTTTGTTCAATTCAGAAAACCCACTCCAGACGGACAGCTAAAGAAGGCCATTAACTATGTCGGCAACCACGCCAAACCTGACGACTGCTGGCAGGCCAAAGTCAAAGAGGGATAAAAGGGGCTGATTCCACTGGAAGGAATATATTTAAAATGTTGTAGCCCAAACACTGCATTAACAAGTGCTACCAGTAGCCCCTTGAGACAAAGTTACAATACATTTAAATCCTGGTCAATGGCAGTCAGTTGAAGGTTTAGACTAGTGACACACCCTATTAAACTATAATGTGATCAAAGGGATATTGGATCAGCAGAGGGAATACTGGTTTGCATTCTGCTCTGGTTTAGCACTGTTTCTTATCACGATAAGCACCCAAGTGTCAACCTGTCAGCAGCCTATCACAGCTCCTACTAGTTACTCTGCCATCCCCTCACGTTTCTGTCAAAGTTAAACATCCCTCTCATTCAAGAGCTTGAAAATGAAAAAGGAATATTGGCCTGGGAGATCTAAATGCACATTAAGATTAACCCAAAGTACAACAGGGAGATATTTTCCAGAGCTACACAGAAGTGGTGGTGCCTGAGGACAGTATAGCCTTTTGTGTGAAACGAAGTTAATTTAACATTGAATTGAAACCTCTTTCTAAAGTACAACAACAGACAACTTAGAATGCATGGGGCAATATGAGTTCCCACTTTACTGATTTATTGTCATTGTGCAGACAACTTAGAGCAGGGGTTCTCAATCCGGGGTCGATGGACCCCTCAGTTAATGGTAATGGTCTATGACATGAAAAAGGTTGGGAACCCCGGACTTAGAGGGAGCATCTTTGAAGAGAATCAGTGTATTTTAATGGCTGTTTGCACGCTACACTTTCATCATTTTTCCCCTTCTACCTGTGGACAAGAGCAGTTTCAAAGTTAAAACTTCTTATTAAAGTGAGCTAGACATTTCTGAATTCACTTGCTTTAAGTTACAGCAATGTGTAACTTTGCAGAGACATTGCTATCTAATCCACTGGCAGAGAGTGGCAAAATTCTGTTTAGAGGTGTACTTCCCATGAGCAAATGCCGTTATGAACCCTTAAAATAATCATGAATTTCACTCCCCACACCAACCCCCCACCCTCTGCCACCTCACATGCATGTAAAATATAGTCATCCCTTCCAAAAATAGCACACAAGGGAATTTAACGTGTATGCTAAACGTTCTTACGTAAACTTTACTAATCAAAAAATCTCCATGTTAAAACAAGAGGACTGATGCAAATGTTTAAGGAGTACTAGGGGAATTTAATGAATGAACTAGCACATTATGTATATCGATAAATCAGAAATTTTATTAACGTTTGCATCCCAGATACTAAACTGTAGATAAATTTGCAAACAAATTCCTCTCTCATTGTACTTGTTTATTGCATTATTATTAATTTACAGTAAAAAAAATTATATATCAAAATCATTTCCTGAGTTCATCCTTCTTGCGGCAACAGTGGACCTCAAAGAGAGACCGGTCGTTTTAAAAAAGTCCTGCATGATTGAGTCACTGTCTAAAACTGGGACAAGGATCAGAAGCAAGATTGTGAAAGCTTCTTGGTGGAAGTTACAATTGCCAGTGTCATCATACAGACGACATTCCTGTAACATTATACAAGCCTTGACTGAGAACATTAAAACTGATTGTTTTAAATGGGCCAACACCTGCATAAAGACAGCATACAGAAGGATTTAGAATGAGTGCTTTGGCTGGCTGTAACTTTAGGTCACATGCTCAAAATTAGCACTGTAATCTAAGGTCAAAGTGAGAAATGAAATGGAGAATCCCAACTGTGTTTTTTAGAATGAGATATTTTAAGAATTTCACTGCCAAGCAAGGATTAGAGACAGCACAGATACTACAAACAGAATAACATTTAAATGGAAGACTTGACCTTCATTGCCATAAAAAAATGGAAATGCTTCCTGCTGCCTGCTATATGAACTAAATGATTGAAGAAACCTTGGGGCCAAGCTTTCTATTGCAGTGAATAAGTGGAAAATTGCCCATTTCCCATCAAAGGCCATCTAATCCTAGGAAATAAACCTTATTAAAATTACACTGATGTAATAATTAAATCATCAGGGCATGTGAGGTCCTGTGATGAACAAAGATACTTAGTGGGTGCTGTGCGGGACTGCAAGCCATAGTATTAATGGTTACAATATTCCGTTAAGGAAGGCAATCTACAAAGATAGAGCCTTGGAAAGTTACTCAGAGAATGTCATAATACTCTACCTCATATGTCTAGCTGGTGAATGTATTGAAGGCTGTGATAAGTAGATTTTTCATTGAAGGGACCTTCATAATGTGGGGATTGAGCACGTAAGTGGAAATTGGCACAAGAACTCTTATAATGGCAGAGCTGTTTCAAGGGGCCTTATAGCTGATTTCACTTCTTAAGCTTTTACATTCTAATGGATTTGAAACAAGGTGTGTACTTAATACTTATGAAGTGCCTAGTCATTTCTGCATCATATTTTGCAACTCATCACTGAAAGGGATACTTGAGGATAAAAAAATACTGTTGGTTATAATAGCAGCTACAACTCAGACTAAATAGCTCACCACAGAAATAAAGTTTTTGAGTATTTACCTTTGTAACTGTGATTTCCATCATTTGAAATAACACTAAAAGTTGAGTAACATTGAGTGTGAAGGTAACACTGAATTCTTATCTACTGACAAAAAACAGGTAATCTTCTGGCACTTTGACTTCTGGCTATCAACACAGAACACACATGATAAACTTTTTTTTCTCCCCTCTCTGGGTGTGAAAGAAATAAATCCAAACTTGAGCTTCAAACACTTCTCTCAAGAAAATATAGCGAACATTAGCAGGAAGCCAAATAGTAACAGATTCTGCGATCATTCAACCCAAGTTCCAAGTTGAGTTCCCAACACCAGTTACCAGGTAAGAGCTGAGGGCAGGTTAATTTTCCACATCTTAACCGAGTAGTTCTGAAATCATCTAAGACCAGCAAGTTCTGCACAGCTTGGCGAGATGCATTTCCACTTTTTGCAGTGTTCCTACCAACATTTTTCAAAACTTTTTTGGGCTTCTAGCAATTTCAACATTTATTGCTCATCCTTAAATAACCCATCTTCCTAAATTTCTGCTCTCCTTCTGGTAAATGTACTCCAACAATGCTTTTTCCCTTGCAACATGGAAGGGAGCAATTCAGTTCATCAAATCTGTACCACTCCCACTCCCCTATCCATTCTGAAAATACAGTTACCCTCCTGGACTAGGGTTAAAGTATAGTGGTCCACAAGATCAGTGGAAGAACTTGAAAACTCCCACACAAACTCCATACAGAAAACAAAGATAAACTTCCAGAATTTTGATGCAGTGACAATGAAGGAATGTCAATAAATCACAAAAACAAGAGATTCTGCAGAAGCTGGAAATCCATAGTAATACACAGAAAATGCTAAAGGAACTCTGCAAGTCAAGCTGCATCTATGGAGAGGAATAAATAATCTAGATTTTGGGCTGAGACCCTTCAACAAGACTAAAAATGAAGTGGACAGAAGCCAGAATAAGACATGGGAAAGGTGAGACCAGGTGAGGTGAAATTGGGTGGATGGCTGAGGGAATGGGGATGAAGTGGGAAGCTAGGAGGTGTTATAACTGGAAGAGGTAAAGGGCTCAAGAAAAAGGAATGCAATCGGAGAGGACAGTGGACCATGGAATAAAGGGAAGGAAGAAGGGAACCAGGGGAAGGTGATGGGCAGATGAGGAGAAGGTGAGTGGAGAAAAGTAAAACGAGGATGACAGAGGTAGGTAAAGACACCACCAGAGGTGTTAGTAGAGATAGATACATTCAGGATCTTTTGAAAAACTCTTAGTTAGACACATGGATGAATGAAAGGAAAATTAGGGCTATGTGGCAGGGAAGGGTTAGATTGATCTTGTAGTAGGTTAAAAGGCTGGCACAACATCATGGGCTGAAGGGCCTATACTGTGCTGTAGTGTTCCATGTTCTATAAAACTGCTCAGGAGAATAAACTTGCAAGGGACTGGGACCCATGAATGTTCAACATAAGGATTGCAATATAGTATTTCAATCATGTGATTACCACATCAATTTACAGATTTCATCAGGGTGCCAGTACACAACCTTTGTGCATGTGGCCGTATTGTATGACGGTGCAGACTCTCCCAATAACTGGCAGCCAACCTCCTCCATAATCTTCAAGACTATGTAGCTGCAGCCTATTTCTCCCAAGTCTTGCTCACCTTTTATTCATAGACGCATAAACAGTTACGTTTAATTGAGCAATTAACCTACATTAAAAAGTTATGCTAGTGATGAAGAAATGAAGACAGTATAAAACATTAGATTCAGTCTGACAATTCAGTCCTACATCACTGTTTGCTGCTGCATCAGGTTTGTTTCTGTATCAATTCCAGTTTAGGGTTATCAAATCTAATGAAACATTGGATTTCCTATTATAGTCGATCTTAGTGCTGTTTTTGCCACTGTACGTTATGAGTCTTTAGTTGCCTTCTGCACCCCATGCTGAATTCATCCTCCACCCACAACCCTGCAGAGACATTGTGCAATAGGCTCGACTATCTTCCGGTTCCTTATCCGGGCATCCTTTCATTGCTTGCAAGCTTGGACAGTGTTATTGGTTGCGATCTGCCACGGGATTCTGAAACGTTTTCTGTCTGAAGTCGATGCAGAGGCACTTTAACAAGGCTGCAAGACTGTAATCTTGTGTGGTAATTTCCCCTTTTCCAGGCTTAAGGTAGTGAGGCCAATGGCAAAATCTCTACCCCTGTCTCAGACGGGTAAGCATTCTCTGTGCCAACTGGGTTTTTATATCTGAATCCTAAGGTTCTGAATTCTGTCATCCTGCTCATACCTCAACAGAGTCCACTTTCCATGTTAACAGATAAAATTAATGATCCTGGAGCTGTGTGAATCACCAAAAGCTGGTAATCAATTTATTAAAGAGCTGGATTGAAGGCTTATGGGGAAATGCAGTGTGGTTTCAACACAGCAGGTGCCACAAATCAATTTAAATGGGTGTGGGTAGATGCACCGACTTCACCAACGTACTTTATAATCACACCAGGGCTGCAATGTGATACTGCCATGAAGCAAATTTACACATTACTCTCCCATACTGGGCTTTACAACCGGGATAACATTAGTCCCTGGGAACGCAGAAGAGCTTTTCAATAGGTCAAGGTATTTGTTAGCATTCACTTCACTTGGGAACAGGTCTAAAGTTGAGTAGCCAGCTTAGAAACAGTGTTAGGTTTTGAGTTTTGAAGTTGTCTTTAAAATGTAAATATTGTGAAACCTTATAACCTGAGTACAAAGTAGATAGGTCGTCCCAATCCTGTTTTTTAGTGCACACCATCAATCTAAAGTTCAAACAACAGAAAACTAGAAGTGAATATACAGTTCTGATATATTACCCGACATCCACTGCCCAATGAAAAATAATAGCAATGCACAGAACTTTGCCACTTAGCTACAAAGGGATGCTACTAATCTGAGTAAAAGTTTTTGCTGCACATTTGGGAAGTTTGGCTTCAAGGCCCTACATAGTATTAGACAATTACTGTAGGTTTGCTAGCATGGTTCGGGAGGGTATAAACTAATTTGCAGGGGGGGGGTGGGACCCAAAGCGATAGAGCAGTGAAAGAAGTGCATAGAGTAAAGCCAGATCTAACATCTAGAGAGGCTTTGAGGAAAGAGAAGCAGAATAAAGGGTATAAAGGTAGTAAGGTAGAAGGGCTAAAGTGTGTGTACTTCAATGCAAGAAGCATCAATACAATACAAATATAAGTATTTTATTGTCACCAAACAATTGATACTAGAGCGTACAATCATCACAGTGATATTTGTTTCTGTGCTTCACGCTCAGGAACAAAGGTGATGATGAACTGAGAGCTTGGATACATACATGGAATTATGATGTAGTGGCCATTACGGAGACTTGGCTGGTACCAGGGCAGGAATGGATTCTCAATATTCCTGGATTTTAGTGCTTTAAAAGGGATAGAGAGGGGGGGAAAGCGGAGGAGGGGTGGCATTACTGGTCAGGGATACTATTACAGCTACAGAAAGGGTGGGTAATGTAGCAGGATCCTCTTTTGAGTCAGTATGGGTGGGTCAAGAACAGGAAGGGAGCAGTTACTCTACTGGGGGTATTCTATAGGCCCCTTGGTAGCAGCAGAGATACCAAGGAGCAGATTGGGAGGCAGATTTTGGAAAGGTGCAAAAATAACAGGGTTGTTATCATGGGTGACTTTAACTTCCCTAATATTGATTGGCACTTGATTAGTTCCAAGGGTTTAGATGGGGCAGAGTTTGTTATGTGTGTCCAGGATGGATTCCTGTCACAGTATGTTGACAGGTCGACTAGGGGGAATGTCATACTAGATCTAGTATTAGGTAACGAACCGGGTCAGGCCACAGATCTGTCAGTGGGTGAGCATCTCAGGGACAGTGATCACTGCTCCCTGGCCTTTAGCATTATCATGGAAAAGGATAGAATCAGAGAGGACAGGAAAATTTTTAATTGAGGAAGGGCAAATTATGAGGCTATAAGGCTAGAACTTGCAGGTGTGAATTGGGATGATGTTTTTGAAGGGAAATGTACAATGGACATGTGGTCGATGTTTAAGGATCTCTTGCAGGATGTTAGGGATAAATTTGTCCTGGGGAGGAAGATAAAGAATGGTAGGGTGAAGGAACCATGGGTGACAAGTGAAGTGGAAAATCTAGTCAGGTGGAAAAAGGCAGCATACATGAGGTTTAGGAAGCAAGGATCAGATGGGTCTATTGAGGAATATAGGGTAGCAAGAAAGGAGCTTAAGAAGGAGCTGAGAAGAGCAAGAAGGGGGCATGAGAAGGCCTTGGCGAGTAGGGTAAAGGAAACCCCCAAGACATTCTTCAATTATGTGAAGAACAAAAGGATGACAGGAGTGAAGGTAAGACCAATTAGAGATAAAAGTGGGAAGATATGCCTGGAGGCTGTGGAAGTGAGCGAGGTCCTAAATGAATACTTCTCTTCGGTATTCAACAATGAGAGGGAACTTGATGACGGTGAGGACAATATGAGTGAGGTTGATGTTCTGGAGCATGTTGATATTAAAGGAGAGGAGATGTTGGAGTTGTTAAAATATATTAGGACAGATAAGTCCCTGAGGCCTGACGGAATGTTCCCTAGGTTGCTCCACGAGGCAAGGGAAGAAATTGCTGTTCTTTGAGGAGGTAACCAGGCATATAGATGAGGGTAGTGCAGTGGATGTGATCTACATGAATTTTAGTAAGGCATTTGACAAGGTTCCACACAGTAGGCTTATTCAGAAAGTCAAAAGGCATGGGATCCAGGGAAGTTTGGCCAGGTGGATTCAGAATTGGCTTGCCTGCAGAAGGCAGAGGGTCGTGGTGGAGGGAGTACATTCAGATTGGAGAGTTGTGACTAGTGGTGTCCCACAAGGATCTGTTCTGGGACCTCTACTTTTCGTGATTTTTATTAACGACCTGGATGTGGGGTTAGAAGGGTGGGTTGGCAAGTTTTCAGACGACACAAAGGTTGGTGGTGTTGTAGATAGTGTAGAGGATTGTCGAAGATTGCAGAGAGACATTGATAGGATGCAGAAGTGGGCTGAGAAGTGGCAGATGGAGTTCAACCCGGAGAAGTGTGAGGTGGTACACTTTGGAATTACAAACTCCAAGGCAGCGTACAAAGTAAATGGCAGGATACTTGGGAGTGTGGAGGAGCAGAGGGATCTGGGGGTACATGTCCACAGATCCCTGAAAGTTGCCTCACAGGTAGATAGGGTAGTTAAGAAAGCTTATGGAGTGTTAGCTTTCATAAGTCGGGGGATAGAGTTTAAGAGACATGATGTAATGATGCAGCTCTATAAAACTCTGGTTAGGCCACACTTGGAGTACTGTGTCCAGTTCTGGTCTCCTCACTATAGGAAGGATGTGGAAGCATTGGAAAGGGTACAGAGGAGATTTACCAGGATGCTGCCTGGTTTAGAGAGTATGGATTATGATCAGAGATTAAGGGAGCTAGGGCTTTACTCTTTGGAGAGAAGGAGGATGAGAGGAGGCATGATAGAGGTGTACAAGATATTAAGAGGAATAGACAGAGTGGATAGCCAGTGCCTCTTCCCCAGGGCACCACTGCTCAGTACAAGAGGTCATGGCTTTAAGGTAAGGGGAGGGAAGTTCAAGGGGGATATTAGAGGAAGGTTTTTCACTCAGAGAGTGGTTGGTGCATGGAATGCACTGCCTGAGTCAGTGGTGGAGGCAGATACACTAGTGAAGTTTAAGAGACTAACTAGACAGGAATTTAAGGTGGGGGGGTTATATGGGAGGCAGGGTTTGAGGGTCAGCACAACATTGTGGGCCAAAGGGCCTGTAATGTGCTGTACTATTCTATGTTCTATGTTCTACTGTTGGATAACTCAAATCTGAGACCATGTTCACACTCCCAGCATGCCAGCACCCGTACTGATGCTCACAAAATGTGACAAAAACCCAAGGCCTGGTTGCATCATCCAAAGTCAGCCAGAGCAGCACCACACTATGTCAGTGCTTAGCCACAATCCATGGTTTCCATCTGTTACCGTGTAGACAGATAGCATCCAATTAATATGCTTCTCCTCAAGGCTGGTGGGAAAGTGCTGTAGATGCAGGAAATGGCCGTGGCATATGGAAATGCTGAGAGATAGAACATAGAATGGTACAGCACATTACAGGCCCTTCAGCCGACCCTCAAACCCTACCTCCCATATAACCCCCCACCTTAAATTCCTCCATATACCTGTCTAGTAGTAGACGTCTAGAGATGTTTCCTAACAACTGCTGATGTGGATGGGCAGAAAGAGGACAGAGGAATGGCCTGAGGCAATACATATCCCAGAATTGCTCCTATGTGCCAGGAAGAACGCTGCACCCTTTGTACCAAAATGTCATTAAACTTGCCCTGTCTCCTGCAACCTGGCAAGTCAGTCAGTCAGCCTGTATCCTCTGAGCTGCCAATGAGATCATCAGACAATCGCAACCGCATTACAAGGAATCAGAACTAAGTTCATTTTCACTGACATATGTTGTGAAATCTGCTGTTTTGTGGCAGCAGTACAGTTCAAGACATCAAAGAAACTATACATTAGAATAAAATAAAATAATAAATAGTGCAAAAGAGAAATAGTGAGGTAGTGTCCATGGACTGTTCAGAAATCTGATAGCGGAGAGGAAGAAGCTGTTCCTAATACACTGATTGTGCATCTTCAGGCCCCTGTACCTCTATACTGATGGTAATAAGCAGAGAAGGGTATGACCCAGATGGTTAGAGTTCTAATGATGAAGATATTCTCAATGGTGGGATGGCTTGCGACCTTGAGGGAGCTGACTGAGTCTATAACCCTTTGCAGCTATTTTCCATCCTGTGCCTTGGAGCCCCAACCAGTGATGCATATTCATTCTCTCTCTCTCTCTCTGCCAACTCTCAAGTAGGGAAATTCAAAATAAAAAACAACACTTCAGACTGACTAACATCGAAATAGCGACTGTTGTCTCTGCTCTTGCTGTGGAAGGAGCGTTATCCCTTGTTAGTGAGAGAGAGTGCCTGTGGGATGCCAAAAATGATGAAGTGAACAGTTAGTTCTTGATGCACTGTAGACCGCGGTCACTCTTTCAGAGCTTTGCTGTTTTTGGCATGGTGGGTGAAGTTATTGCTGATTCTTTATGCTAGAATGTGGGGAGGGGGAGGGTTTGACACTGCTGCTTATGCACAGGAGGGGGTAGGGAGCTTTGGGGTGCTTACATTTTTCTGTCATCCTTTGAGGGTTTTCTTCTGTTTCAAGGATGTCTGCGGAGAGTAATAATTTCAGGTTGTAGAGTGCCCATGAAAAGTATTCACCCCCCTCCCCCTTGGAAGTTTTCAGGTTTTATTGTTTTGCAACATTGAATCGCAGTGGATTTAATTTGGGGTTTTTTTGGCACTGCTCAACAGCAAAAGACTCCTTTCATGTCAAAATGAAAACAGATCTTTACAAAGTGATCTAAATTAATCACAGATATAAAACCCAAAGTAATTGATTGCTTAAGTATTCACCCCCTTTAAAGTGACACACCAAATCATCACTGGTACATCCAACTGGCTTCAGAAGTCACATAATTAGTTAAATATAGATCCGCCAATGTGCAGTCAAGGTGTTTCAATTGATTGCAGTAAAATACACCTGTATCTGGAAGGTCCAACTGCCGGTGAGCCAGGATCCTTGCAAACACTACACCATGAAAGCAAAAGAACACTTCAAGCAACTCCATGAAAATATTGTTGAAAAGCACAAGTCAGGAAATGGAAACAAGAAAATTTCCAAGTCACTGACTATCCCTTGGAATACAGTTAAGTGAATTATCAAGAAATGGAAAGAATATGGCACAGCTGTAAATCTGCCTAGAGCAGGCCATCCTCAAAGCTGAGTGACCATGCAAGAAGGGGACCAATTGATCCATGGCAGCTCTGGAGGATTTACAAGCCTCAGTGGTTGAGAAGGAAAAGTCTGCACAAACAACAACAACTGTTGCCTGAGTACTTCACCAGTCGCAGCTTTATGAGAGAGTGGCAAGGAGAAAGCCACTGTTGGAAAAAAAGTAACATGAAATCGTGGCTAGAGTTTGCCGGAAGGCATGTGGGAGACTCTGAAGTCAGCTGGAAGAAGGTTCTATGATCTGATGAAACCAAAATTGTGCTTTTTGACTATCAGACTAAACGCTATGTTCTAGCATAAGCCAAACACTGCACATCATCAAAAACACACAATCTCTGCTGTGAAGCATGGTGGTGGCTGGATTATGCTATGGGGACGTTTTACTGCAGGCCCTGGAAGGCTTGTGAAAGTACAGGATAAAATGAATTCAGTAAAATACAGGGAAATCCTGGAGGAAAATGTGATGCAGTCTGTAAGAGAACTGTGACTTGGGGAACAAGAAGAGAATGATCCCATGCATAAAGCCAAAGCTACATAGGACTGGCTTACAAACATCAAAGTTAATGTGTGGAATGGCCAAGACAGAGTCCAGACGCCAATCCAATTGAGAATTTGTGGCTGCTCACTCACGATCCCCATGCAATCTGACCGAGCTTGAGGAGTTTTGTACAAAAGAATGGGAAACCTTGCAGTGTCCAGATGTGCAAAGATGATAGAGACCTATCCACACAGTCTCGGAGTACATCTACTAAATAATGACTTGAAGGGGATGACTAATTATGCAATCCATTATTTTGTGTTTAATAATTGTAATAAATTTAGACCAATTTGTAGAATTTGTTTTCATTTGACATGAAAGAGTCTTTTCTGTTGACCAGTATCAAAAAAGCCAAATTAAGTCCACTGTGATTTAATGTTGTAAAACAACAAAACATGAAAACTTCCAAAGTGGGTGAATACTTTTTATAGGCACTGTGTATCATATACATTCTCTGATATTAAATGGAACTATTGATCTTCAGATGGTAAAGGTAAACGGGCTTGGGCAAGGTCTGTGCCATTTGGACAACTTTAACACCTCCTGTGGCTTATACTTACCAGGTGGGAGGAGGAAGTTAAAATCTGCAACAAAATAACAATATGATCTAACAATTTTGGCTCACAGAGCAGCAATATTATGGTAATAGACTGTGAGAAAGCTGCAGCTGAATAATAGTTCATTTTTATAGATCTTTTCTTGCATTGATTTTCTGACCTACATGTAATATATGGTCAAAAAGACACAAAAAGAAAAATCTTTTCTGTTCCAAACGCCATTAACTAAAAGATTTCTTCATCAATGAGATATGTTCTGGTGTGCCAAATAGTTAATTATTATTTACTCTTATCTCTTGATATCTCAACTGTCATGAAATAATAGTCAGGACAGTATTCCTCTGTTCATTGTGCTTTGCTTCAAAACGATTTTCTCTTGGCTATAAGTGCACGTAGGAAATTCTGAAAATGCTTAGACAGAAAGGATGTGCAAAAGTACAGCATAAAACATCCTAAGGAAATCTTTATGCACATATTTAATTGTTACTGAAAAGGTCAATTACTGTCGTGGCAATATAGAATCAGTAACATAGAACACAGTAATATAGTCTTTCAACCTCTCATACTGGAGCTTGGAATAAAATAAAGATTCAATAATTATATGTACACAAATTCTTCCTGCTATGACTTTGATACATATATAAAAACAAAGCATTGTGTTCTTTTTTTTATTTGAAAAGTGAAGTTTGAGCTTGGTATTTATATAAAATCAAAGCATATCATTCCATTATCAAATGCATGAACTGTAATTTAACGCCAGTTGCAACACTGAGCTTGCTGTGAATTGTGATCAAACTCCATTTAACTCTGCTTCTTTTTATTTTCTTAACCTTTTGATTCACAAAAAATTCTTATTCTCACATTCAAAATTAACAACAGACCAAGCCATCAAAGGGTACTTGTGGAAGAGTTACAGATTGCTACTCTACCTTAAGGATTGAAATATTTCCTAATTCTAATATTTTATAAGATACAATTATTTTCTAAATTCTGAAAAATATACTTGCTTACATATTCAACAATATCTTTGTATAATTCTGTGTACTTTAAAAACCAAAAATTTCTAACCTGTTGAAAGTGCATTTTACAATTTTATGTGAATTAGAATTTTGAAACTAAAATTACATCGACAATATTGTGCAAGAGTTTATTTTTTATTGGGTCACTGGGAACGTTTAAGAGGATGGCACCTCCATTCTGCAATTAATTCCTCGTCAGAAAGTCCTAGTATTGTAGTTTAATGTAGTGTGATGAAATAAAAATCAATATTAAAATATTCACACAGGCAATACCAAATTTTTATAGGAAAGAGTAAATGTGTCAATCAATCTAAAGAAAATATTGTGGAGCATTCATTATGGGAACCTTGTATACATTCATAACCTCTGTTCCTTACAGCTGTGTTCTGCTGTTCACAATTCCTCAAGCATCTGGACAAAAACCACATACTCCTCAATTGTCTGCTGACAAGCTAAGATATCTCTATATTGCTTGTGTTAAGAGAATTTTAAGGGCCATTTCAACAGATGTTGGATCTGCAATTTTACATGATCAGAAACAGTCTTTCAAATAACATCTTAATGCTCTACATACAGTAGATCTTGGCTAGTATAAATATTTTGTTTAATATGAAATTTGCACACAAGTTAAAATGGTGCAAGATACTTGTTAGACTTGCTTGTATTTGATACCAACAAAATAATCAATAAATAACTGAGGACACATATTGAGCAATGTGGGAAAGGCATTAAGGGTTTCCTGAAGTTAATTTGTTCTGACTCTTCATGCTTCTCTCTTATTTATTAGTTCAGTTGCATAGAAAACTGTGACTTGACAGATAGGAATGTACCTTTTTCAATGATAGGCGGGTGGTTAAATCTCCTTTTATAGTGTTGGAAAAGTAAATGAGAGCATGTAACTGTCAATGATTAACCAACAGAATGACTTGGCTCACTCTAGTCTAACGGATGTCTAATTATTTGACTGATGGGGCAGTAGTACCTGGTTTTACTGATACAGATTTCCTTATACTCCTAAATATGACAGGAACAGCTGGAACCTCAGTTCTGTACTAACACAAACATTGCAACAATTGGGATAAGACCAAAGTCTGGAGCTGTTGAACCATGTCCACAAATTCATTGGAATCTCTGTTCATATAATTCCAGAATTCCAGGAAAGAGTGACTTACCTTTTTTATATTAGGCCCACACACATAAAAGCACTTAGGCTTCGATAAATAAATGCTAGAACTTCACCTAATGATCACCAATATGCATTAGAGTAGGAACTTTATTCCAACTCTTCTAAGTGCATCTAATGCGACAAGCTGCAATATATTTCCTTAAGGCAAGTGGTCCTAGAAAGTTAGTGAACCCTGTAGAATTTTCTCTATTTCTGTATAAATATTACCTAAAATGTACTTACATCTTCATGTAAGTCCTAAAACGAGATAAAGAGAACCCAATTAAATAAATAACACAAAAAATGTTTTACTTATTCAATTATTTATTGAGGAAAAATGATCCAATATTACATGTATTTTTTGGAAAATGTATGTGGATCTTTGTTTTCAGTAACTGGTCTGACTCCCTTGTACAGCAATAACTTCAACCAAATGCTTCCGGTAACTGTTGATCAGTTCTGCACGTTGGCTTGGAAGAATTTTAGACCATTCCTCCAAACAAAACTGTTTCAGTTCATCAGTATTTCTAGGATTCCTTGCATGACCAGATCATGCCACAGCATCTCAATTGGGTTAAGATCTGGACTCTGACTTGGCCATGATGCACCATCAATAACTCTCTCTGAGATGTAAAGGTGAGATATCGGCTTTTATTGACTGGAAGAAGGAACAAGCAGTGGTTGACCACCATACTACATCCTGGAGACAGAGAGGCCGGGCTCAGACCTCAATCGCCTTTATACCGGGGTCTGTGGGAGGAGCCACAGGAGCAGTCAGCAGGGGGCGTGTCCAGACAGGTATATGTAGTTCACCACATTCACCCCCCCCCCCTTTGTTTTAAAAGAGAGTCCCCATGTGGCGAAGTTTCTTACAAGTATATTTACAGGTCAAGTCTATCAGGTGGTCGAATCTGTTGCTGCGATCTACGTAGCACCGGCTGTGATTGCACAGGAGCGGAGGTTGTGCTGGTTCCGGCCTAACTGGAGGTGTCAGTCCACTAGGCGTCAGTGATCCCTCACGCGTGTGCGAGGCACCTGGTATATACGCGTACGAGACACCCGGTATAGGAGTGTCGTGAGGAGTCTGTGTAGGGCTTGGTGTGCGCAGTGTCACCTCAGGTACAGGGTTCATAGTTAGCGTGGAGTGTTCGGGGTAGTGGTCTGCTGCTCCTGCGGGCGCCAGGTCGCGGACGGAGACCGTGTCCTCCCGCCCATCAGGTAAGACCACGTAGGCATACTGGGGGTTCGCATGTAGAAGGTGAACCCTCTCGACCAGCGGGGAGTATTTATTGCTCCTCACATGTTTCCGGAGCAGCACTGGCCCTGGGGACGTCAGCCAAGCTGGTAGGGTGGTCCCAGTGGCAGACTTCCTGGGAAAAGAGAATAGGTGCTCGTGAGGGGTGGCATTGGTGGACGTACATAACAGGGAGCGGATAGAGTGGAGTGCCTCAGGGAGGACCTCCTGCCATCGAGAGACCGGCAACCCTTTTGACTTAAGGGCTAAAAGTGTGGCCTTCCACACTGTGGCATTCTCCCTCTCCACCTGTCCATTTCCCCGGGGATTATAACTCGTGGTCCGACTAGTAGCAATGCCCCTAGCTAGCAGGTACCGGCGCAGCTCGTCACTCATAAAGGAGGACCCTCTATCACTGTGGATATAGCAGGGATATCCGAACAGAGTGAAGAGCTGGCGCAGGGCTTTTATGACGGACGTGGTAGTGGTGTCGGGGCAGGGGATGGCAAAGGGGAACCGCGAGTACTCGTCGATAATATTGAGAAAATAGACATTGCGGTCAGTGGAGGGAAGGGGGCCCTTAAAGTCAACACTCAGTCGCTCAAAGGGGCGGGTGGCCTTGATAAGTTGTGCCTTTTCAGGACGGTAGAAGTGCGGTTTGCACTCAGCGCAGACTTGGCAGTCCCTGGTCATCGTCCTGATGTCCTCCAGGGAGGACGGCAGGTTCCAGGCTTTCACGAAATGGTAAAATCGGGTGACCCCCGGATGGCAAAGATGTGCATAGAGGGCGTATAGCTGGTCGAGCTGTGCGCTAGCACACGCTCCCCGGGATAGGGCATCAGGGGGCTCATTGAGCCTTCCAGGCTGGTACAGGATTTCATAGTTGTAGGTGGAGAGTTCTATTCTCCACCACAAAATTTTATCATTTTTGATTTTGCCCCGCTGTTGGTTGCTGAACATGAACGCAACTGAGTGCTGGTCAGTCAGCAAGGTGAACCTTTTGCCGGCGAGATAGTGCCTCCAGTGCCTAATAGCTTCCACTATGGCCTGGGCTTCTTTCTCCACCGTGGAGTGCCGAATTTCAGGGCCTTGAAGGGTACGAGAGAAGAATGCTACTGGCCTGCCTGCCTGATTGAGGGTAGCAGCAAGCGCGAAATCGGAGGCGTCACTCTCTACTTGGAAGGGAATGGTCTCGTCCACCGCATGCATCACTGCTTTGGCAATGTCCCCTTTAATGCAGCTGAAGGCCGCGCAGGCCTCGGCAGAGAGGGGAAAAGTGGTAGACCTGACCAGGGGGCGGGCCTTGTCTGTGTAATGGGGGACCCATTGGGTGTAATAGGAAAAGAAGCCCAGGCACCGTCTGAGGGCTTTGAGAGTGGTGGGAAGAGGGAGTTCTAACAGGGGGCGCATACGGTCGGGATCAGGGCCAATGACCCCGTTTTCCACGACATACCCAAGGATAGCCAGTCGGGTGGTTCCGAACACACACTTGTCCCTATTATAAGTAAGGTTCAGGGCTTTGGCCACTTGGAAAAATCGTTGGAGGTTGGCGTTGTGATCCGGCCAGTCGTGACCACAGATGGTGATGTTATCCAGATAGGGAAATGTGGCCTTCAGTTGGCACTGGTCCACCATCCGATCCATTTCCCTCTGGAAGACCGAGACACCATTTGTGACACCGAATGGGACGCGCAGGAAGCGATAGAGCCTGCCGCCTGCCTCGAAGGCGGTGTAGGGGCGGTCCTCTGGGCGGATGGGGAGCTGGTGATAAGCGGATTTCAGATCTATTGTCGAGTACACCTTGTACTGAGCTATCTGGTTGACCATATCCGTGATGCGGGGTAGGGGGTACACGTCAAGCTGCGTGAACCTATTGATGGTTTGACTATAGTCCACGACCATCCTATTTTTCTGCCCAGTCCGAACAACAACCACCTGGGCCCTCCAAGGGCTTGTGCTTGGCTCAATGATCCCCTCCCTGAGCAGCCGCTGCACCTCTGACTGAATGAAGGCCCTGTCCCCCGCGCTGTACCTCCTGCTTTTAGTTGCCACAGGTTGACAGTCGGGGGTCAGGTTGGCAAACAGAGGTGGGGGAGGGATCTTGAGGGTGGAGAGGCTGCAAGTGGTGTCGGTAGCGCAGCTGTCGGCATGGTGCTGGGTGGGATGTGTGGTTCGGTGTGTATGTGGTAACGGGGTATATGGCGAAGTCCCACAAAACTGAGGATTCCTGACAGTGAGTGGTGGGAGGAGCCCGTCATATGCCATAGTCACACTTTCGAGGTGGCTCTGGAAGTCCAGCCCCAATAGCACAGGTGCGCACAGTTGAGGCATGACCAGTAACGCAAAGTTCCGATACTCTGTGCCCTGCACCACCAATGGCGCTACATAACCCCCCCCCCCCGGATGTCTGTGGAATACGACCCAGAAGCCAAGGTGACCCTCTGGCTTACCAGCCGTGTCACAAGTCCACAGCGTTGCACTGTGTCCGGGTCAATAAAACTCTCAGTGCTGCCCGTGTCAAACAGGCAGCTAGTCCTGTGCCCCTCCACCAGGATGTCCATCATTGACCTTGCGAGCTGGTGTGGGGCGCTTTGGTTGAGGGTTACGGTGGCCAGAGTTGAACTGCCGTCTTGGTGCCCGGTAAGCACCGGTGGGTAGGGGGCGGGGCATGTTGGCGCCGACAAAGATGGCCGCCCCCATCCGGGCATGCAAGATGGCAGCCCCCATGCCTCGCACGAGGCGAGCAGGCAAGATGGTGGCCCCCATGCCTCGCACGAGGCGAGCAGGCAAGATTGCAGCCCCCATGCCTCACACGCAGCGCTGCCCGACCCCGCTCGTGGTTTAGACTTACAGACCTTGGCGAAATGGCCCTTCTTCCCGCAGCTGGAACAGGTCGCTTCTCGGGCCGGGCAGCGTTTTCGGGGGTGCTTTTCGAGTCCGCAGAAGTAACACTGCGCGAGCTTTCGACTGGCCGCAGCTGTGGTCGGGTTCGGGGAGTTCGTGGAATCGCGACTGGCAGCGGCGTTGGCGAATTCGCTCGCGGGAACCGGCGGCGGCAGAGTCTGAGGTATCCATGGAACCGGAGGGGAATCGCGTGGCTGGACAGCGTCAGCATTGTGCAGAGCAGCCTCCAGTGTGTCGGCCATCTCGATCGCCGAGCGTAAGGTAAGATCGGCATTTTCCAGCAGCCGCTGGCGCACGTACACTGACCTGATTCCTGTAACAAAGGCGTCTCGTACCAAGAGTTCCGCATGCTGTTCCGCTGTGAGAGTTTTGCAGTCACAATTTCGGACGAGTGTCTGTAGGGCTCGGAGAAACTGGGCGCTCGACTCTGCAGGCTGCTGCCGTCGCATAGCTAAGCGATGTCTTGCGTAGACAGTGTTCACCGGCCGCAGGTACTGTCTTTTGAGGGCGTCCAGTGCCCCTTCGTAGGTCGGCAGGCCCCTGATAAGTGAGTAAACTTTTGGGGTGACCCGTGAGAGGAGAATTCGGTGCATAACAGCGGGTTCAGTTGCACGAACCTCCTCCAAGTATGATTGGAAGCATGCAAGCCAGAGTTCAAAGGCAAGAGCTGCTTCAGGGTCTTGGGGGTCCAAATCCAATCTTTCCGGATGTAAAACACTTTCCATGTTTTAAAATTTCCAGTCAATAAAATTGATGCACCATCAATAACTCTCTCTGAGACGTAAAGGAGAGATATCGGCTTTTATTGACTGGAAGAAGGAACAAGCAGTGGTTGACCACCATACTACATCCTGGAGACAGAGAGGCCGGGCTCAGACCTCAATCGCCTTTATACCGGGGTCTGTGGGATGAGACACAGGAGCAGTCAGCAGGGGGCGTGTCCAGACAGGTATATGTAGTTCACCACAGGCCATTTTAAAACATGCATGTTCTTCTTTTTAAACCATTCCTTTGTTGATTTGCTCCTGTCTTTCCAATCATTGTCTTGTTGCATCATCCAACTTCTATTAAGCTTCAGGTGACAGATCACTACCCTAATATTCTTCTGTAAAATGTCGATACAATTTTGAATTTATTGTTCCCACAAGCTGTCCAGGCCCTGAGGCAGCAAAGCAGCCCCAAACTTTGATGCTCCTTCCACCATGTTTCACAGTTGTTATGGGGTTTTGCTGTTGGTCTGCAGTGCCATTTTTGCTCCAAACATAGAATCAGGTTTATTATCACTGGCATTTGTCAAGAAATTTGTTAACTTAGCAGCAACAGTTCAATGCAATACATAATATAAAAGAAAAAAAGTAAAAGTAAGTAAGTAACACATACAAAATGCTGGTGGAACACAGCAGGTCAGGCAGCATCTATAGGGAGAAGCACTGTTGACGTTTCGGGCCGAGACCCTTCATCAGGACAGATTTCCTCGTGTTTGCAAAGTAAGTCAGTAATTCGATTACTGTATATGTATATTGAATAGATTAAAAATCATGCACAAACAGAAAAAATATATATTTAAAAAGTGAGGTAGTGTTCCTGGGTTCAACGTCCATTTAAGAATTTGATGGCAGAGGGAAGAAGCTGTTCCTGAATCACTGAGTGTGTGCCTTCAGGCTTCTGTACCTCCTTCCTGATGGTAACAGTGAGAAAAGGGCATGCCCTGGGTGCTGGGGGGCCCTTAATAATGGACACTGCCTTTCTGAGACACCGCTCCTTGGAGATGTCCTGGGTACTTTGTAGGCTAGTACCCAAGTTAGAGCCAACTAAATTTACGACCCTCTGCAGCTTCTTTCGGTCCTGTGCAGTTGCCCCACCCCATACCAGACAGTGATGCAGCCTGTTAGAATGCTCTCCACAGTACCCATCTATAGAAGTTTCCGAGTGTTTTTGTTGGCCTGCCAAATCTCTTCAAACTCCTAATGAAGGAGGAATTTAAGGTGGAGGGTTATATGGGAGGCAGGGTTTGAGGGTCGGCACAACATTGTGGGCCGAAGGGCCTGTAATGTGCTGCACTATTCTATGTTCTAAGTATAGTCACTGTCTTGCTTTCTATATAGCTACATCGATATGTTGGGACCAGGTTAGGTCTTCAGAGATCTTGACACCCAGGAACTTGAAACTGCTCACTCTCATCACTTCTGATCCTTCTATGAGGATTAGTACGTGCTTCTTGTCTTACCCTTCCTGAAGTCCACAATCAGCTCTTCTGTCTTACTGACGTTGAGTGCAAAGTTGTTGCTGTGACACCACTCTACTAGCTGGTATACCTCATTCCTGTATGCCCGCTGAGATTCTACCAACAATAGCTATATCATCAGCAAATTTATAGATGGTATTTGAGCTGCGCCTAGCCACACAGTCATGGGTGTAGAGAGAGTAGAGCAGTGGGCTAAGCACACACCCCTGAGGAGCACCAGTGTTGACTGTCAGTGAGGAGGAAATGTTATCACCAATCTGCACAGATTGTGCTCTTCCAGTTAGGAAGTAGAGGATCCAATTGCAGAGGGAGGTACAAAGGCCCAAGTTCTGTAACTTATCAAACAGAATTGTGGGAATGATCTATTAAATGCTGAGCTACAGTCGATGAACAACATCCTGACATAGGTGTTTTTATTGTCCAGGTGGTCTAATGCCATGTGAGAGCCATGGAGATTGCGTCTGCTGTTGACCTATTGTGGTGATAGGCAAATTGCAATGGGTCCAGGCCGTTGCTGAGGCAGGAGTTCAGTCTAGTCATGACAAACCTCTCAAAGCATTTCATCACTGTCGATGTGAGTGCTACTGGGCACTAGTCATTAAGGCAGCTCACATTATTCTTCTTAGGCACTGGTATAATTGTTGCCTTTTTGAAGCAAGTGGGACGTAACAGTGGAAGGTTGAAAATATCCTTAAATACGCCTGCCAGCTGGTTGGAACAGGTTTTCAGAGCCTTACCAGGTACTCCGTCAGGGCCTTCCACCTTGCAAGGGTTCACCTTCTTTAATGACAACCTAATAACAGCCTTCGAGACTGAGATCAAAGGGTCACCGGATGCAGCAGGGATCTTCACAGTTGCAGTTATATTCTCCCTTTCAAAGCAGACAGAGTTCATCTGGTAGTGAAACATCATTGCCATTCATGCTATTGGGTTTCGCTTTGTAGAAAATAATGTCTTGCAAACTCTGTCAGTGTTGTCGTGCATCTGATGCCACCTCCAACCTCATTCAAACTTGTCTTCACCCTTGAAATAGCCCTCCACAAATCCTACTTATTTTTCTGGTACAGGCCTGGGTCACCAGACTTGAATGCCACAGACCTCACCTTTAGCAGACAACGTACCTCCTGGTTCATCCACAGGTTTTGGTACAGCAAGTCTTTGTAGGCACACAGTCAACCACACAGGTTTTAATGAAGTCGGTAATGACTGCAGCATGCTCATCCAGGTTTGAAGATGAACCAAAGCAGTCCTGCAAGCACTCCTGGTCTTCCCTTGTCCATACCTACTTGGTCCTCACTACTGGTGCTGCAGTCTTCAGTCTGTGCCTATACTCAGGGAGTAGAAGCACAGCCGGGTGATCAGACTTCCTGAAGTGACGGTGTGGAATAGCACAGTAGGCATTCTCAATCTTGGTGTAACAATGGTCCAGTGTGTTGTTTCCTCTGGTATTGCAAGTGATCTGTTGATGGTAATTATTTAGTGATTATTTTTTTCACACTGGCCTGGTTGAAATCCCCCAAAACGATGGTGAAGGATTTAGGGTGTGCTGTTTCGTGCATGTTGATCCCATTGCTCAGATCATCTAAAGCAGTGCGTATTTCTGCCAAAATGTTCAACTTTTGTCTCATATTGTCCCAGCAGCATTGTGAAACATCCAGGTGGTCCTTTGCAAACTTCAGATGTGCAGCAATGTTTTTTTTTTGGAGAGCAGTGGTTTCCTCCGTGGTATCCTTCCATGAACATCATTCTTATTCAGTGCTTTTCTTATAGTGGATTCATGAACAGAGACTTCAGCAAGTTCTGGAGATCTCTGCAGGTCATTTGCTGTAACCCTTGGGTTCTTTTTCACCTCATTCCGCATTGCACCTTGTGCTCTTGGTGTGATCTTGGAAGGACACCTATTTGGAGGAAGAGTAGCAACAGTACTGAATTTCCTCTATTTCGAGACAAATTCTCTTGCTCTGGACTGATGAACAGTCCGATCTTTAGAAATGGTTTTGTAGCCTTTTCCAGCTTTGTGCATCTCCACCTTTCTTCTCCTAAGGTCCTTTGAAAGTTGTTTTGATTGAGACATGGTGCACATAAAGAGATATTTGTTGAGAAGAGCAGGCTCTGTCAGTAACAAGACTGTGTGTTTTGTAAAGGGCAGGGCACCTCTACAACCCACACCTCCAATCTCATCTCATTGATTGGAACACCCGACTCCAAACGGCTTTTGTAGAAGGCATTACCCCAGAAATTCACATACTTTTTTGAACCCAGACTGTGATTGTAGTAATGACGGGAAGAAGTACAATGGTTTGTGTGTTATTAGTTTAGGCAGAATGTGCTTATCTATAATTGTGCCACATTTTGAGTAATTTATGCAGAAAACCAGATAATTCCAAAAGGTTCACAAGGTTCCCTTTTTTCTCTTGCAACTGTATAATCACTGTCTTAAAATAAAACCCTTTCGATACACTAATGTAATAATAATATTAACAACTAACTAAGCCAAGATACACGTTGACATTGGTCCACCGAATCCATTACCTGCATGAGGAATTCCTCGACAGGCCATCAATGCATTTTCAAATAACACTAATGTGATGTTTTGACATCAGCAAGTTGTTAATAGCTTTCTTTTCTTAAAAAGAACTTAATCTCTTTGATGCCAGTTTATTCTCTGAATCAGCTCCACCCAAAATATTATGAAGGTGAGAATGGCTGAATTTCAAACTAATTAGCCAAAATAGCCAAAGGGGAATAGGCAAGAAAGAAAATGCAAAAATAAGTCAATACCAATTCCATTTTACCTTAAGATCCCTAATAAAAGCATACACCAGTGTTGGACCTATCTCTATTATCCACTGAAAGACTCTCAGAAATAACTATTTAATAATTTTAACCATTTTGCGCTGATATAATTCGTAGTTTCACACAAGTACCCCGGTTAAGATTTCTACTGCTATGCTGTGAGGTATTTTTATTTTAGCAGTTTTCTGTAAAATCAGTGTGTCCTGCTAATTAGTGTTTTGGTTTCGGCTAAAGATAAGGAGCCATGTTGTGCAACTTGGGAATGTTGTGTCAGACAATCAGCATGGTATGGCATGGAACATTCTCAAATGGGGCAGGAAGAGTTTTCTCAAGGACAGTTGTCCGGTTTGGGTCTTTAGGTGGGAGGTGTAGAGAGAAGAGCAGAAGGGAAGACACCTGGAGGATCCCATCCGAAGGGGAGATCTTATTGCAAGGACTGCTTCGCAAGGTGGAGGATTCCAAGAAGGGAAGTTCTACCTGTAGTCGGTGGGAGAATTTAGTGCTATAAGCAAAGTTACTCCCAGCTACTACGGAAATGAGCTCCAATGTCTATGTGCACATTTAGACTCGCTTAACTGCAATGGGCCCTTTTATCTAATTTTTTCTTTCTCTGATAACTGTTTGATAACGTTCAAAATTGGTAAATATACTTTCTTTATAATTTTATGCTGCTGTACAATCTTTCCTTTCCGGGCTACCGATAACTATGTATGGGCAGAATTTACACGGCATTTGCTCAAATCGAGGTTCCTTTAATCGGACCATCCCAACGTTCCTGTTTGCTTGAACCCCAAATCGTATGGACCCCAGATGTGTATTACGGCCTTCCCACCGCTGAGTCGTGTGGCTGTTAGCAGGATTAGCTAACGAGCCATTGTATACAAGCCTGATGAGAGGGTTGCACACAGATTATACTGTAAGACTGAGAATATAGATGGAGTCTGTAAAAGAGTAAACAGTGATGCAATACTTTTTAGAAGGTAGTCTACTTCTCTGCTCTTCACTTCAACACCCCCCCACCTCAACCCCCAACTACTCTCACTAGATCCCCACAAGGTAAAACGCACAGTGCTGTAAGGACACAGCCGGGCTTTGTTGGTGCAGGCCCGCCCTGGCTAGGCTTCACAACAGAATGAAAAACCTGTCTGGAATTGTAGGGTTTGGGGGGGAAAAAAGCTGATCTCCTGACTCCCAACAATAGTTAACCACTTCTAGGAGATCCTGAGACACAAGCGATTCTGCAGATGCTAGAAATATTGAACATCACATGCAAAATGCTGGAGGAACTCAGCAGGCCAAGCAGCATCAATGGAGAGGAATACACTGTCGTGTTTCAGGCCAAGACCCTTCATAAGCCCCAATGAAGGTCTCAGCCCATAGTGTAACTGTTTATTTCCTTCCTTAGATGCTGCCTAACTTGCTGAGTTCCTCTAGATTTGTGTGTGTGTGTGTGTGTGCGTGCGTGCGTGCGTGCGTGCGTGCGTGTGCGTGCGTGTGTGTCTGTTGTTAGGACATCATGAGGCACATTAGTTGTGATTTGGGAAGATTATAAACTGTATGTCTTCTGTCATGCCTACATCTAGCCTTTGGTCATGCAGCTGGCTCACGGTTTTTCGAGAACCTCGGATTGAGCCCTCTGGTTTTCCAGGCTAGCCAATCCACACAGACCCTACAGGAACTCTGTGACAGCTCCACCATTTCTCGAAACTGTGCTGAGAAACTCCATTACAGATGCTTTAGCCCTCAGGAATCTCTGTATATCTCCAAGCACAACACTCTGCTGCTACCTTCCTGACAGGGGAATGCAAAAAAAAACTTGAGCAAAGGTCAGATCTGACTCTTCTCAGGCTCCTTTCAATATAAATATTAGGTCCATGTATACACAGGGAGAGTCCAACAACAGCATAGGTTAGACAGGAGCCTGAACAAAATATATTTTCCAAAATGTAACAGAGAGAAACACTTTCAAAGTTCAGCCATTACTGGCTCTCACTATGAATTTGAGTTTAGATGATCGTTAACACTGCAGAATGTCTCAGAGATGACTGAATATGCTACAGCTGAAATAGTGTCCCACAGTTTGTTCCAGATTACAGTCTCCTTTCAAGTACTCCCTGTTCTATATTGCCAAACCAGTCATCATTCTCAAAACCAGTGAAAACTTAATAAGACCAATGTAATCAGAAGAGATGAACTTCCTTTAAAGAAGTGGCTGTTCTTAACATCAAAGTAATTTTAGGTGAATCAAACCCCATAATTATTGTCTAGAATCATAAGCCAATTTAGTTTTGGAATTTGGCTGAAACTTTTCAACACAGTTTTGAGGTCTTTATTATAAGACCAGGAATTACTGAGATACGTTTATTCAATGGCCTGAATTGCATTTCAAGTACGAGGCAAGGCTAATAGCAGCCACTGAAGTTCAAAGTTCAGAGTAAATTTATGATTAAGTTACATATATGTCACTATATACAATCTTGAGATTCATTTTCTTGTGGGAATACTCAATAAATCCAATAACCATAATGAAATCAATGAAAGCCAACATCAACATGGTGGACAACCAGTGTGCAAAATATAACAAACTGTGGAAATACAAAAAGAAAGGGAAAAAAAAACAATAAATATCGAGAACACGGAATGAAGAATCCTTGACAGTGGCAAGGATTGGGAAGGACAGTGGGATAGGTTGTGGGAACATTTCAGTAATCGGGTGAGTGAAGTTATCCCCTCTGGTTGAGGAACCCAATGGCTGAGGGGTAATAACTGTTCTTGAACATGCCAGTGAGAGTCCTGAGGCTGCTGTACGTTCTTCCTGATGGCATCAGCAAGACAAGGACATGGCCTGGGTAGTGGGGGTCCCTAATGATGGATGCTACCTTCCTGTGACAATGCTCCATATAGATGTGCTCAGTGGTGGGGTGGGCTTCCTCGTGATGGACTGGGTCATATCCACTACTTTTTGTAGACTTTTCCCTCCAAGGACATTGGTGTTTCCATACCAGGCTGTGATGCAGCCAGTCAATATATTCTCCACCACACATCTACAGAAGATTGTCAAAGCTTTAAATATCATGCTGAATATTCACAAATTCCTAAGGAAGCAGAGGTGCTGTCATGCTTTCGTCATAATTGTACCTGTGTGCTGGGCCCAGGATAGCTCCTCTGAAATGATAACACTGAGGAATTTAAAGTTGCTGATCCTCTCCACCTCTGATCCCTAATGAGGACTGGCTCACGGACCTCGGGTTTCTTCCTCCTGAAGTCAATAATTACCTCCCTGGTCTTGCTGACATTGAGTAAGAGGTTCTTGTTAGATTTTCAATCTCCCCAAATAGAACCAGTATTTCATCACAAGAGCAAGTCTGCCAAGGTCTTTAAGGACTAATTTCCTGAAAAATATTATTGTCTTCAATTTTCCCACCTTGAGGTATCATGATTTTATGCTGCATTTTACCTTGGATTACAAATAAACGCAACAACTAGCTGTATGTGACCACATTTTATGAGGTTTATTTAGTGGTTTTGATTATATAGCATAATTAAGAAGCTCATCCTTTTAAGAGTTCAAGCAAAATCGCCTTTTTTATTCAATGCAGTTACGTGCAGGATTATGGTTCAGATCCACCATCAATCTTATTCAAAGCCTTTACTGTCCTACATTTCAAGAACTATCCGAAATGCAGTAAAGTATGGGAAGAATTTTCCTCCAAATAAAACTGTGAAAATTAAAGCCGTCCACAATTGGAACTTGAACTTAATCATTTATCAATCAATGGTAATTAGAAACAATTGTCGTAAAACAGAATAAATATAGTGTTATATTAAAATTAGAAATGGCTGATGATAGAACTAAATGACAAAGAAGCATAAATGAACTTGATCATTTTCGTTACAAATATTAAAATCAGCAATTCTTCTAAATGTGTATTGGGTGACATATCATGACAGCAATCCCAAACCACTAGAATCTAAATCTTAAGATTCACAAGCATCTGTCACACCATCAGCACGTTTCACATATTTATAATCAGTACTAAAATTAAAAAGTCAGACTTCTATTTGTTGTGGGTCATTCAAATACAGAATCAAAACATTTACGTAGGTACATACTTAAACTCTGACACCTTTCAAAACAATTCAATGACCAAGAGCTGTTTATCAAATTCACTTTAAGGGAGAAGATAAACTTAGAGGGAGTTGCCATTAAGCACAATTACAACATAACATATCTTTCAATTTATTATGGGGAATTAGGCTGCATTGTCAAATGATCCAAAATATTTTTGGTAAAATTATTAATTCAAAACAATTCTATATTATCTCATTTGTATCTGGACTGGAATTCACTGAGAATGATGCTATCCTTTGCAAAAATGTACTCTAGACTCTTAATTTTATGATTATACCCTGAAGTGCAATTTCTATAAACGCTGTGTTCATGCTACAGTGTGCTGGTCATTGTTCTCTAATCCTGTACTGGACATCCATTACTCTCTCTCTCACATGTCACAAAAAGATTCATTGTTCAATTGAAGTGATGGTTTCCTCACTTAGACAGTTAAATCATGTTGACATGTTGTCAGTTACCTTGCACAACCGAAACAAGGAAGGAAGAAACTACTTTGTATATATTGTCTAAACGCTAGACACTTCAGGGATAAGTGAAAGATCTTGATGATTCTTTTGTTACATTTGGAGTTGGATGCAGATGAGGCCAATTTTGCTATACTTTACTCAGCAGCAGTATCCACTGGTTTGTTGTCTTTCCCACTACCCAGTTCCTTTATCTTGCATCATCAGCTCTTTTGCTCTTTAACCTCTTCTTCCCCCATCCTATCACAGACCATCATATTCTCTTTTCCCCTCCTTGCTGCTTCTTACAAGAAAGGGCATCAATACATTCCCCATAGATGCAGCCTGATTCACAGAGGTTTCCCAACTTTTTCTGCTCTTATTTTAGATTTCCAGTATTTGCTGCATTTTGTTTCGTATTCATGTGGTGTATCGCTGCATCTTTATCGTGTCTCCCAACTCCTCCCTCTGCCTCTTCCTACCCAGCTCAGTCGGCCTGTCATCATTCAACACCCCCAACCCCCATCCCACCACATCTTCCTCCTCATTATACCAGCTTTCTACACTTGCCTGGTTTTTACACAGATACCCCAGCCACTGGAGGACAAGGCTGCCAGGTTAATTTTGCAGCAGATAATAAGTATATGAGGGATAAACCTCTCCCTCTCCAATGCACTTGTGGTAGATGCACGTTAGACTTGGCAGCTGTGACCACAGCACATTCCTTGTGAAGATAAGGTCTCATTGCATCCCAAGAACATCATGCTGTAAATAGAATAGACTTGGATCAGGACTGGCAGCTGAAAACTGGGTATCCAAGTGTCACACCGGATCAATAGCGGCAGCATAAAAGTACATAACCGCAACGTGTAATATCAAGGCCTGGCATGTTCTGCAATGCAAGACAGCAAGGAATAAACCCTGATTCAGTGCTTACAGGGAGCAACAGCGGACACCCTAGATCATAATGAGGTGCCAGAGTGGTGCAGATGGAATATGTGACCACACAGCAAAAAGCAAACAACAGAAAGAACAGAGTCATCTTGCAACAAATAGACAACTCAGAGCTCTGCCATTCCAACCATGATCAAGAATGGTCATAGAAATCAAACAAGGACCTCAAAATCATCCACAACTTCAAAAATGTGTGTGTGTTGGGTGGGGAGGGAGGATATTTATATTTTCAGCCAGAAGCATGGAAGAGGAAATTCATCTCAGCTTCCTCCTCAGATCCATAGGTGCAGTTTCCAGTCAGTTTACTTGAACCCGTTTAGTAACAAGAAATGGAAGAAATGGCTCAGAACATGAGATACAGGATCAGACAATATACTAGTTTTAGTAGTAAAGATCTGTGTTCCAGAACGAGCTGCATCACTAAGCAAGCTATTATTTATTTTTCTTTATACAGCCCAGAACAGGCCCTTCCAACCCATCAAGTCGCACCATTGAGCAACACGCCTATTGAACCCAAGCCTAATCACAGAACAATTTACAATGACCAATTAATCTACTAACCGGCACGTCTCTGGAATGTGGGAGGAAACCAGAGCACCTGAAGGAAACAGAAGCATTCGCAGGGATTACGTAAAAACTCTGTACAGATGGTGCCAAAATTGAACACCGAGCTGGAATAGCATCGGATTAACTGCTGTGCTACTGTGCTGCTCCTATAGAGTTTCCCCAGTTCACCTAGCTGACAATCTGCAGAGGTACGTCTTGTTCACAAAATACAGGACAAATCGAATCTTGCTAAATACTGTCAAGACAGTATTTTCTCAATCATCAGTCATGGAGGCTGTTGTCAGCAGTACTTACGTGCGGAATTTACAAACCAATAACTTACAAATGACAGGTTTGGGTTTAGCCCACACCATACAGCTCCAGACATCATCACAGCCTTGATCCAAACATGGACCAAACAGCTGTATTCCAGAGGTGATGTGAGCGTGAATACCCTTCACACAGACACATTTTTGTACAGCCAAAGTCGGTGGACATTGAAGGACTAACACTGCATGATTGGAGGCAAATATTGCACATAGGAAACTGTTTGCAATTACTAGAGGTGAATCATATCAGCCCAGAATATCAGTGGAAGAGTTTCTCTGCAGTCTCTGAGAGTCAACTGTGATGGAAATTCACTGTCCAGGGCTAGGAGGGCTTTTCTATTTTTGCCAAGCACAGTTTTCTAATATAACAGCTGAAACTTCTAAAGATCACAGTGTTTGAGTAAGATAAACTTCCAAGCAATATTCTTTGTTTAGCTTCTTGACATAAAATTGAGTCAGTCTTCAGTTCTTAACGTAGATGGCAAGCAATTAACTGCTTGAAGTTAAAAGGAGAGCTTTGCAAGCAAATGCACTGTCTAGAGAACTCAGTTTGTGGGTTCACAGTGCTTAGTCTGACTTCTCAACAGTTGTAGTTGAAAACAATGGGGTTATTTAACTGGGTTTGTTTCAAGACAGACAATGTGGCTAAGTTTCTTAGTTCAAGGAAGCTTGCAAACCAGATTGATACTATCACTGAGCACATCAAATAAATCTATTAATATCTGGAAGATTTGTATGCTCAGAGAGTCAGACTCACAACATTAATTGGGTTAACTGGAAATGGTATCTCTAGAAGCTTTTAAACTGTTGGTGTAAAAAGGTATCTGAAAAATATCATGTATGTGTGAGATCATCCAAGTGGCAGAAAAACAGTACAAATGTAGAGAGCAATTCAGGCTTATTAGGAATGGTTGAAGAACATCAAGAAGAATGACAGAAACAGGGGGAGAACTAGAATCTATTCCTCTGCCTTTGATTTATGTGATATATGATTCATTTGTGTCCATCAATGGTATGTCTTTTTAGCTTATAGGAATTTTATCTGTGTTTTGGAATTCCTTTATGGATTAGAAATCATTTCAAATGTGGAAATATTTTATAAGCTAATAGATCCTCAGAAAAGTTTAAACGTGCTTTAAGAATTTTGTCTGGATTCAAATGTGTATCACTAAAAATAATTAACTGTGTTTAAACTACTTTGTTAGCTGGAAGTATCTCCTCCTTGATGGGGGTGTGGAGCACTACTCAATTGGTGGGGATTGGCAGCTAAACTTGCCATAGAAAATAAACAGGGAAGTGAATTAGTTTTTGGGGATGGGTAATAAATGCTGTTCTTGTCAATGATGCTCAGATCCTAGGAAATAAATGCACTTATACAGCCATGGAGCCATAGAAAAGTACAGCACAGAAAAAGCCCCTTTAGCCCATCTAGGCCATGCTGAACCATTTAAACTGCATACTCCTGTAGGGTTCTCAGTAATATTAACTGTAATGTTAACTGTTAACTGCTAATTATAAAATAGCTTCTCTGAAGTGTTAAAATGAAATGGCTTCTCTGTAATGTTACTAGTGTAGGCTGTTACAATAGTTCCTTTAGTACTTACTTACTACCTTACTTTCCCTTTTTTATTTTTCTAATTATGATTTATAATTTAAATTTTTATTATATTTACTTTGATTTGTACTTCAGGGACTGCAAAGCACAGAAACAAATACCACTGTGATAATTGTACGCTCTAGTATCAATTGTTTGGTGACAACAAAGTATGATAATAATAATAATAATAATAATAATAATAATAATAATAATAATAAGGCTACCCATGGCTATCTATATCAGACAGGGCTTAAGATTTTCGTTTGAGTTTAAAACTTTGCAGCCAGCAAACCCAATACCATCACATATCCACCTTCATCAGTAGTCGTCCTTCCAACAGAAGGTGAGGTACAGGATGCTTGAGATGTTTACACAATGCCCAATTCTATTTGCAACTCCTCAGTAGATGAAGCAGACTGTGTCTGCATTCAGAATGACCTAGAAAACATTTATACATTGGTTAACGAGTGACAACACACACTCAGTGGAAGTGCCCAACAGCGACCATCTTCAACCATCTCCAATAGAATCTAACCATCTAACCTTGGCATCCAATAGCATTACCAATGCCAAGACCCCATCATCAATATGCTAGAGTCAACACGGATCATGATCTCACCTAGACGAATCACTATCATACCATGGCTACAACAGCAGCTTAGAAGTTTGGTATCTTGCAGTGAGTGATTCACTTTCTCAAACTCAAGGCTCTTCCACCATTTGTAAGGCACAGATATGTGATGTGATGGAATTATCTAGTTGAATATAGTGCTATAAACCCTAAGAAGCTTGACACAATCCAGGTAAAACCAACTTGATTGATGAGCAACCTATGAACCATCACAAATATTCATTCCCTCCACCAGTGATATACTAAGGACCATCTACAAAATGCATTCTAGTTACTTACCCACTCTAATGGCAATCCCAGCTCCAAACTGCAGTCCTCTATCATGAAGGAACAAGAAGACTGCATTGGTTCCATCCTCCTGCAGGTTTGCATTTAAGCTGAAGACCATCCTGACATGGACATCGATTGCTAATCCTTCAACACTGCTTGGTCTAAATTCTGGAACTCTTTTCTCATCAGCATCACCAGACAGAGTGCGCTGGTTCAAAAGAATGACTCACCATCACCTCAATGACCTTTGGGGATGGGTAATAAATGCTGTTCTTGTCAATGATGCTTAGATCCTAGGAAATAAATGCACTTATACAGCCATGGAGCCATAGAAAAGTACAGCACAGAAAAAGCCCCTTTAGCCCATCTAGGCCATGCTGAACCATTTAAACTGCATACTCCTGTAGGGTTCTCAGTAATATTAACTGTAATGTTAACTGTTAACTGCTAATTATAAAATAGCTTCTCTGAAGTGTTATAATGAAATGGCTTCTCTGTAATGTTAACTATGAGGTAATGTTCTCTGTAGCTGAAATGTTTGGGTTATAACTACTGATAACGGGGGGACTAACCAATGGGAGTCTATCTGTATGTGTGGTTTCCGGGGTTGGTGCATGGGAAGTTCAGCGAGGAGCAGCGAAGAGGGAGGACATGCGGGAAGGGCTCTGGTAGACCACCACGGGTTGGTCCCAGTCCGAGAGTCGTGGAGTTCGGAGGAAATCAAATGGTGGACCGAAGATACCGTGTGAGCTCCAGCGTGTGCACGAACTGCATAATCTCTGTTCTTTGCACCTTTTTATTTTATATTTTTGTTTCTCTACTAACCCCATTGTCACAGTAAAATTTATGAAGTGTAATTGTTGAAACATATGTTTCGCACTGACTGATATTTTATGTTGTGGGTTTCTGCCGGGGCACATACACAGCATCTACGCAAATGTGAGACAGTTTGGCAGGCAGACGGCAGTTTCCCCTAGACAAACGTGGGTTGACAGAGTGTTACACTCCAATCAACCTGCACTGGGACCATAACCCTCCCTCCATACCCCTACTGTCCTTGTACCTATATAAACTTTTCTCAAACATTGAAATTGAGCTCACGTGCACCACTTGCACTGGCAGCTTGTATCACGCTCTCACAACCCTCTGACCGAAGAATTTTCCCCTCATGTTGCCCATAAACTTTAAACTTTTCTCCTTTCACCCTTAACCTGACCTCTACTTGTAGTCCCACCCAACCTCAGTGGAAAAAGCCTGCTTGCATTTACTCTATCTATACTGCTCATAATTATGTATACCTCTATCAAATCTCCCCTCATAGAAAGGACCATTATTTTCTCCTTTGTCCTAACTGTGACTCCAAGTGGTACAGAGTTTCCACTTGATTTCCTTTGACTTCAATTTTACCAGAAGTCTGTAAATGGAGCTTGATGGGATTTGGCAGAATGATAGTTCAGTACAGATTAAATGGACCAAAGGACCTGTTTCAGTGCTGAATTCTTCTATAACTCTAAATGGAAATGAGGTCAGGGGCAGATCTCTTTATCTCATGAATTCAGCTCATTACTCCACAAGACATAGAAGCTGAATTGGGCCATTTGGTCCATTGAGTCTCATCCCCCATTCAATCATGGCTAATTTTTTTCCCCATTTCTGAACCCAATTCTCCTACCTTTTGTTTATAACACTTAACCCTCTCACCAAACAAGAACCTATCACTTTCTGACTTAAATACACCCAACAACTTGAACTCTACAGCCTACCATGAGGTCAAGAATCAGGTGAATAGGTTGGGCTTGAGATTTGATGTCATGCCACCTTCTACCACTTTAAGATATTTGACAGTAGATTAGTTGAGAGAGATAGGAAGAACAATTCTTTTTTTCTGCTTTTTATATATTTTCCATAACACTGAGAGATACTTGTGCCTAAACTATCCAGAATATAAAAAGCAAACACGAGGAAATCTGCAGATGCTGGAAATTCAAGCAACACACACAAAATGCTGGTGGAACGCAGCAGGTCAGGCAGCATCTATAGGAGAAGCACTGTTGACGTTTCAG
The DNA here is from genome assembly GCF_048418815.1 of Hemitrygon akajei. Taxonomy (NCBI): domain Eukaryota; kingdom Metazoa; phylum Chordata; class Chondrichthyes; order Myliobatiformes; family Dasyatidae; genus Hemitrygon; species Hemitrygon akajei. Next base: position 70,137,208 of record NC_133135.1, on the reverse strand, counting down.
GCCGAGACCCTTCATCAGGACTAACCGAAAGGAAAGATAGTAAGAGATTTGAAAGTAGGAGGGGGAGGGGAAAATGCAAAATGATAGGAGAAGACTGGAGGGGGTGGGGTGAAGCTGAGAGCCAGAAAGGTGATTGGCAAAAGGGATACAGAGCTGGAGAAGGGAAAGGATCATGGGACGGGAGGCCTAGGCAGAAAGAAAGAGGGAGGGGAGCACCAGAGGGAGATGGAGAACAGGCAGAGTGATGGGCAGAAAGAGAGAAAAAAAAGGAGGGGGAAAAAAACTAAATATATCAGGGATGGGGTAAGAAGGGGAGGAGGGGCATTAACGGAAGTTAGAGAAGTCAATGTTCATGCTATCAGGTTGGAGGCTACCCAGCCGGTATATAAGGTGTTGTTCCTCCAACCTGAGTGTGGCTTCATCTTGACAGTAGAGGAGACCATGGATAGACATATCAGAATGGGAATGGGACATGGAATTAAAATGTGTGGCCACTGGGAGATCCTGCTTTCTCTGGCGGACAGAGCGTAGGTGTTCAGCGAAACGGTCTCCCGGTCTGCGTCGGGTCTCACCAATATATAAAAGGCTGCACCGGGAGCATCGGATGCAGGCTCTTCTCCTATCATTCTCCTCCGATCTTCTCCTCTCATTTCACATTTCCCCTCCCCCTCCTACTTTCAAATCTCTTACTATCTTTCCTTTCAGTTAGTCCTGACGTAGGGTCTCGGCCCAAAACTTCGACAGCGCTTCTCCCTATAGATGCTGCCTGGCCTGCTGTGTTCCACCAGCATTTTCTGTGTGTTGCTATCCAGAATATGTTGTCTTGAGACATAGCTGTTTCAGGAACACATCTTCAACAGAACTAGATGATGTTGGACCATGCAACAATTTATAGTGAACTCAGAGATTTCATGGCATCATATGGAGTCGATCAGATCAGCTGAACCTGGATCAGTGATGGTGAGAATATCAGTAGTCAGTCGAGATGGAGCATCCACTGAGCCCTTCTAGCTGAACATGGCTGCAAATTCTTCAGCCTTGCTAAGACATTTATCTGCTCAACTCCATCATCAAGGACCGATCTGCTCCTGAAGCCACTTCCTCACTTCAGCCACTTAACTGCCCAGTGTGATTCATCAATGGATGTAAAAGGACTGCAGAGCTCTAAGATGATCTGTTGTTTGAGAGATTGTTTAGCTTTGTCTTAAGCATGCTATTTTTGATGGTTAACAGATATGTGATCAGCAGCTTGACAGCACATTTTAAAATATGCTGGACACTGCTCTTCTCATTGTGCCAGAGCTGGACCCTTCCTTTGAAGGTCAAGGCTGACTGAAGGGCATTCAATAATGTGCCAGGTTAAAGGTTCCCACATTGCAAAAGGTCATAACATTTGTGGTAATATGAGCATGGTTAGAGGAATGGCCAAGAGACTATTTTTAAGTTGGCAAGCTGTAATTAATGAGGTGCTACGGGGATTAGTCCTGAGGCCTCAAGTCCTTGCAATCTACTGTATAATCTTGGCTCAGTTGCAAGATTGTGAATAGTGTAGCCGACAAAACAACTTAAGGCAAGGACAAGTTATAAAGTGATCACAGAGTCAAGCATTCATGATGTAAAAATGTTAACCGGGTGGTCAAACATTTAGTAGATGAAATATTATGTAACAAAATAACAGGAAGAATAGTAAGGCAGAATATTGCTTACATGGAGAGAGACCTCAGTTGCTTCTGTACAAAGATCTGGAAGCCCTTGTAAATTAATCTCACAAATCCAGGAATTCAGAAGGCAAATGGAATCTGGGCCTTTATTGGTAAGGGGGTGGAGTTTAAGAGTAGAGGTGTTTTCTTACAACTGAATAGGACATTAGTGAGATCAGACTCGGAGCACTGCGTAGTCTTATTCTCATCAATTTACAGGAGATCACTTGCACTGAAGTCATTTCAGAAAAGATTTAAATTAGTTCTTGGAATGAAGGGTGCCTTATAAGAGAGTAGCACCCACACTGTTTAAATATTCTGAAAATGAGAGATGATGCCACTGAAAGTGAGATTCAGAGGGGTCTTGGGCAAGATAAATGTTGTTTCCCATTGAGTGATATTCTAAAATGGAGGCACAGTTTTAGAATAAGAGGTCATCCAGTCAAAACAGAGAGGAGGGGGCTATTATTTTCTTAGATGGTCATAAGAGTTTGGAATTCTTTACTCTGGGCAACTGTACTACTGAATATATTCGGGTGGAGATAAATTGGTTGTGATCCCAGTGTATGGTGCAGTAGAGTCTATGGAGCAGTGTGGTTGACTCCTGCTCCTATTTTTAAATGATCTTGAGGTCAGGGATTGAATTAAATGCATTTTACTGACTGGCTGCAACCCTACATGGATGATTAATATGAACTGCAGGATCTGATGATTGTCCCACAAAACATAAGGTGAACTTAGGTTAGTGAGGAAGAAGTCAAATAGATTAATTCCTTGCCTTAGTCTTTTGTCAGGTCACATCAGCCAAGTTTTGTCATATTTAGAAATGCATTTTGTGCTGATGCTGGGTTGAGTGACTCTTCCACTGCTGCTCCTCATCTTTGATCGGATACCCTGAGGCATCATGAGATCAGTGATTCCCAGTGTCTCTCCCTTAGTACAGCTGTGCTGTCACCTCTGATGGGCAAAACATTTATTCTCGTTGCTTGAAAGCTGGAGCTTGAATTTAAATGTCACTGAGCTGAGCATGTGTTGATTTTAAAGTCAACTGGTTCGGTGGTCAACTGGTGTTACTAGTAACTAACTGTGGCAATCCTGAAGTTTAAAGCCAATAGCAAAATCCAATTCAAGGCTCGTGTATAGGTTTTCTTTCAAGTGTATCGATCATTGTGCTAGATTTCTCTAATGTGTCAAGTCAGTGTTGCTGAACAGTAGCAACAGCTAATTAACTGCTTCTCTCTCCTCTTCTCATTCTTTCCCATTCTTCAGTCAAGTTCGTTTAGTCCCAATAACTCAGTTTGTAACTGGTGGAACACTGCAGAAAAAGAACTCCCCAAAATGATGATTAGAACTGAATGTCAATGTGTATTTTAACACACTGCTTACCCCACTCACTGAATTTGGAGCACATTTAAGCGACCATTTCCTGCCTTCATAGGGACCCAGGTCAACACTTAATTTGCTTTTTACATACCCCAAAAGAGAAGAGGGCAATTACAAGACAGGAAAATAAAGGCAGATTCTAGAAATCTGAAATAAAAATAGATAGAGCCACATCAGTGGAAAGAGAAACATTTCAGGTCAATGGTCATTTGTCCTAAGTTTTAACCCTTGTATTTAAATGGGTATTTGTAAGTGACTCATGTACAAACATGTGATAAGCACCATGCATTACTTTATATTTTTATTTTATTTAGCAATACAGCATGGAGAAAGGCCTTCCGGCCCTTCAGGCAGTGCCACCCCAGCCACCCCCCGACAACCACGGTCTGACCCTAACCTAATCACAGGGAGGTTTACAATGACCAATTAACCTACCCAGTACGTCTTTGGACTGTGGGAGAAAACCGGAGCCCCCGGGGAAACACAGGCAATGCACGGCGAGGTCATACAGACTCCTTACAGACGGCACCGGAAGTGATCTCCGGACTCTGACACCTCGTGCTGAAATAGCGTTGCGCTTACCGCTATGCTACTATGGCGTCTACTTTCACTGCAGCAAAATGGATTTGATTTGTACCTGAACAGATCCTACTTCAGGTTAACACCAATGAATGACAAGCTCGGGTATTGCAATCCTGTCACTTTGTAGTTGATTATTTTTAAAAAGCATCATTAAACTCATCCCTTTGACAGAATTAAGTTAATATGATCAAGCTTGACTTTGCTGAAAATTAAATCCAGACATGTTCTTGCAGCATTAATTTCTGTTACATATCTAAAAAAATCACATTGCATGCAATAGAAATATACTGCCGATCCCGCAAAGCTTTTGATCTGTACCATCTTATTAAACTTTTATGAAAAATCAATAAGAGTTCAATCTTGTTATAGGCCATACCACATACCTCTGTCAGCTGTGAACTAAGGTTATTGAATACATGTATTACCGCTTGTGCAGCCAATCATCCAAGTTTGGAGACAAATAGAATTATGTGAATCTATATACCACCAGACCTAAAACAGACACAAAGTGCTCTGTATTAGTGATCACTTCTGTATTAAGTGATCCCTGTCTGCCACAGACATTTCCCCAGTTCCAGCAGTAATGATTTTAATGGGAGCTGCACAGTCACTTGTCTCACAGAACAAATTCTGTTCTGTTAAGACATCCATTGCGCAACTCTCTGAAGACCAACGACACGTTCTTCCCATTACATTCAAACTATGTGCAGAAACAAAATTAAAAAGGAGTTCATATGGATCTAAATTAAAATGAATCTGAGGGCACAACAAATGGAAGTACCAGATCCCACTGAAGTCTGTCACATGATCAAAAAAAAAAGCCACTGTATTTAAAATTGGAATTCAAATTCTTAATAAAAATGCATTTTAGTGAAATTGGACTAACACTAGATACAAATGAATGATATGATTTCATCCCCTCGGTCAGACTGATGATGTGACAAATCTGTTACCTCCCAACATTGTGGATTTATTAGTCAAGGTGTACTCAGAACCAACTAATTTGAAAGAGCATTATACTTGGAGTTGAAATTCTAAAAGCGAATGCTATGCTATATGTACACAGAAACAAAATGAGCAAAAACTTAATGTGGCAAGCTGTGAAGATAAAGAATACATTCACAATTTCAGATCTGCCAAGAATCCAATGCTTCGCATCCAATATCATACTGGTAGGCATATAATCACAGTAGCAACATAGAAAATGTGACTCAGCAGCACTGGATTTTGTCAAGATACCCACTTAGCACCTAGATACCTGGTGACCACATTTTAACACTCATCTCATCTACATGGAGCACTGTACTATGGGAGGTGCAGAGCCCCACTAAACAAGTAGATGCAAATGACTAAACTATTCCCAGCATTTGTTGATTAGTACAGTAAACTCCTGCTAGCAGTAGTAAAGCACTATCAGAATTGATTAATATATTGCATTTTAGGAGTTCATCGAAAAGAAACACTGCTTTACACTGAATACTCAGCTGATACTTCCAAACAGATCAATTGATGTGACAAAAATTGCTTGAGATTTTTAAAATATTCTTTCCCCCAGCCAAAATTATAAAATTAACTTCCCAATTATCAGAAGCTTACTCCTAGTCACAACGAAACTCAAACCTTTTAGGAAACAGTTACATCCAGAAAGAAGCTGTCAGTTTTAAACTCCTGCCGTTTTCCTGTTGTTCTCTGCATCCTACATCCTCCCATGGGAACCACATCCTGCACCAAACTCCTGATCCTAACTCAACTACAAACAGGAAAAGCCATGGTCTCTCTAGTCACCAGTAAGCTCAGTCAGTGGCCTTTCCAACTTTGATTAAACCCATGAACTCCCCAGGCTCCAGTATCCTCAGTGCCTATTCAGACATCAGCAGCTTTGTTTAAAAAATTAATCTGCAAGTTGACCAACAGCAGGCGATAACTGGAGGAAACAATCAACTCACAGCAAGCAGGAGTTTCCTCAGTCAAAAATGCATGATGAGCCTCATGTGGGAGATTTATTTTAAAAGAGGCTTTTACGGCATTGGCCAGACCACACTTGGAGTACTGCAAGCAGTTTTGAGCCCCTTATCTGAGAAAAGATGTACTGACATTGGGAGAGGGTCTAGAGGAGGTTCATGAGAACGATTCCAGGAATTAAAGAAGAACATTTGATGGCTCTGGGCCTGTACCTGCTGGAGTTCAGTTGAATGGGGGGGGGGGGGGGGGGAGTTCTCATTGAAAGGACGAGGTAGAGTGGATGTGTAAAGGATTATTCCTATAGTGGGGGAGTCTAGGACCAGACGGCACAGCTTCAGAACAGAGGGACATCCATTTAGAACAGAATGTCCCATTAATCAAGAGTGGATATCAAGTGTCCTGACCAGATTCATCACTGTTTGGTACAGGAACTGAAAGGTATCTCACCACAAGTCCTTACAATGGTCTGTGAAAACTGCTGGAGGAATCATCAGGGTCTCTCTTCCACCCATTAGAGATATTTATCAGGAATGCTGCATTTGCAGGGCCCTTAGCATTGTCTGTGATCCCTCCTATCCATCCAACAATCTCTTTGAACCCCCTACCATCAGGCAGGAGGTACCATAGCATTAGGACAAGAACCAGCTTCTTCCCCCAAGCTGTAAGACAACGGGATTCCCTGCCATCACTCGGGTTTCGTCGCGTATGCTAGTAGCATTAAACTGCTTACTTTTTAACATGTATCATATACGCACTTTATTATTTGTTAACCTATCTGTGGTAATATTACTTCGTGTTTTTTTTTTGTGTGAGTTATGCTGTATGTACTGTGTTGTGCTCTTCAGTTCAGAGCAATGTTGTCTTGTTTGCCGGTTTGCATGCCTACAGTTGAAAGACAATAAACTTGAACTTGAGATAAGGATGAATTTCTTTAGCTAGAGAGTAGTGAATTTGTTTAATTCACTGCCACAGATGGCCTTGGATGCCAAGTCATTGGGTATATTTAAAGCAGAAGTTGATTAAGTTCCTGATAAGTCAGCGTGTCAGGGTTATGGGGAGAAGGCAGGAGAATGGAGTTGAGAGGGATAATAATCAGCTGTGTTGGAATGGCAGAGTAGACTTAATGGGCCAAATGGCCTAATTCTGCTCCTCTGTCTTTTGATGGTATAGAGTTTGCTAACAGTAAAGTTCTAAATTCAAACATAGTTCTCAAGCGTTATTTGATATATAGCTACATGTGTCCTCACTAAAGGCAAGTTATATTGTAATGCATTGCAGATGAATAAATTGTCCATTGCAGAAATCAAATACAGAAGAATGGATTCGAGTTCACGCCATCTTTCTGTCGTTCTTTTTGATATTCCTGGACCATTTCTAACAAGCCTGACTGCTCTCCATCCTTATACTGTTTTTCTGCATCTTGGGTCACTTCACACATACATGCAATATTTTTTCAACTATATTTTTTACACAAATGGTCTAAAAGCTTCTGGGGGCAGATACCCTAGAAACCACTATTAACGTTGTGAGATTTTCTCTCGAGCATAAAAACCTTCCAACCATTAATAGATCAACTATTTGATGTGTTAATCATTCTAGTCTGTAAGCTTCGCTGAACTGAATAACTTAGCCAGTGTTGTCTGGTTTGATTCAACTCAATTAACATTACCCCACTGTCTTACACTGTACTCTAAAGACTGGTTCCTGCTTATGACCAGAAGCTAAACAAAGAACATTGTTTGGAAGTTTAACTAAATCAAAAACAACTCTTTGATCTTCAGAAATGTCACCTGCTGTGTTTAGAAAGCAGAGCTTGGCAAAAAGGGACCCCTGGTCCTGGACAGTGAATATCCATCACAGTCTTCTGGTCTTATGGAACAGAAACAAGAATATTAAATCCCCTACAAGAGGATTTTGTACACTTCAAATCAGTTGTGCTCATGCTAAATGGTGTTTCACGTTTGGGGGGGCTGGGTAGCCACCCTCTATATTCTCTCCTCCCCTTCCCAGTTCTGATGAAGGGCAACAGACTTGAAAAGTTTCACTTTCCACAGATGCTCTGACCTGTTGAGTTTTTTTAAAGCATTTTCTTTATTTTTTTAATTTCAGATTTCCTGCATCTGTAGTTTATTTTATTTTCACTCCAGATTTACTTTATAAATTTATATGATCTTTGCATTGAAATGCAATCCCAAATTATCCTCTACATCTTGAAAAGCAGGAAGGGTGGACAGCACAAAGGGTGGTTAGCTCCTCCCTATAATGTTAGTCTGCTCCCTGAAGGAAAATCAATTAAAAAGATATTAATCCTGAGGTGTTGACCATCAGGTCCTATGGACAGGTTAGATAGAAAACAGATACTGAATCAGAATCAGATTTATTATCACCAGCATGTGTCGTAAAATATGCTAACTTAGCATCACCAGTACAGTGCAATACATGATAACATAGAAAGAAGAAAAAAAAGTAAATCAATTGCAGTAAGTATATATGTATATGTGTGTGTGTGTGTGTGTGTGTGTGTGTGTGTGTGTGTGTGTGTGTGTGTGTGAATAGCTTAAAATAGTGCAAAAATAGAAATTATATTTTTTTTATTTTAAAGTGAGGTATGTTCATGGGCTCAATGTCCATTCAGGAACCATACTGAAGAGGAGAAGAAGCCATTCCTGAATCACTGAGTGTGCACCTTCAGGCTTCTGTACCTCCTTCCTGATGATAACAATGAGAACAGGGCATGACCTGGCTGATGGAGGTCATTAATAATAGACATCGCCTTTCTGAGGCACCGCTCCTTGAAAATGTCTTGGCTACTACGGAAGCTAGTTCCCAAGATGGAGCTGACAAATTTTTCAACTCTCTGCAGCTTCTTTTGGTCCTGTGCAGTAGCCCCCCAACCCTCATACCAGACATTATGCAGCCTGTCAGAATGCTCTCCACGGTACATCCATAGAAGTTTGACTGTTTTAGTTGACATACCAAATCTCTTCAAACTCCTAACGAAATATAGTCACTGTCTTGCCTTCTTTATAGCTACATCGATATGTTGGGACCAGGTTACATCCTCAGAGATCTTGACACCCAGGAACCTGAAATTGCTCACTCTTTCCACTTCTGATCCCTCTACAAGGATTGGTTTGTGTTCTCTCATCTTACCCTTCCTGAAGTCCACAATCAGCTCTTTCATCTTACTGACACTGCGTAAGGTTGTTGCTGTGACACCACTCAACTAGCTGGTATATCTCGCTCCTGCACGCCCTCTCATCTCCAGTAAGATATGAAGTATATCAGATCCTAAGGGAGCATTAAGGGTAGATGTTGAGCTGTTTCCTTGAACAAAAAGATATAGTTACAGGGAAAGAGGAAGTCAGTTGGAACTGTGGTGAGTAAATATTTCTTCTCACAGAAAGTGTTGACTCTAGAACATTCTACTCTGGAGGTCAGATTACTGTGGGTATTTAAAGAGGAGACATTCAGTGCTGCAGAAGTGACCAGCTCTACTTATACTCTCTAACTTGGTAAGATGCTTAAACTGTTTTTGGCTTTGAGATGCCACGTGTAAGTCTATCATCAACTGTTGTAGAAAATTTCATCATTTGGAAGGGTAGTCAAGTGGGTAGGAATCCAACATAAATAAGTTTTATCAGCATCTATCCCAAAGAGGAAATTCTGGATGTTCAGAAAGAATGAGAAAAGATCCAAGGAAAGATCAGATGCAAATACATATGGCACCTATAATGTGCACTGCTGATGTAGGGAGGGCACACATGTTTCAAAGATTTTAAGGAATAGTTAAACCAAATTTCGCAACTAGTTCGTGATCAAGGTATGTTTACCATTAAGACTGCCAATCGTCTAGTCTAGAGACAGCTTGTGGAACAGACCAGCTCTCTCTGTGGACCAGCCTTAAACCAGTAATGTGATATGAACAAAATTAAATTGTAGCAGACCTTCCACCCTCAAGTCTTGCAATCTCAACTCTCAGACATCAATGTCCTTGGTTCAATGACATAGTTTGTAATTGGTAGTCAGTCACTAAGTTAGAGCTGAGTTGTTATTCCGATACGTATGGCTGACAAAAAGCAGAACAGGGTGCCAAAATCTCCACAGGCTATTTCCCACTTCCAACAAGCAATTTTTGCCACAATTACAATTTCTGTAGAATCAAAAGTATGTCATTATCTTTCTATTTCCCACAATACATAGGCCGCATGCTAGGAAGCTGTACAGTTATTTAATTATGGAAAATAAATTAGAGACTGTCAAATAGGCTATGATATGGCTCAGGAACAATCAAAACAGTCAACATATTGTTGGTGTAAATATATGGCATAACATTTCACAGCAGTCTGCATTTCTGAATGTATCCTGTTTGAACTAAGTCCCTTGAGTAATGAATTTCCTTAGCTGCCTGTACTGTTTAATATCACACAATCACTTTGAAAAAATATATTCTGTGAGGTTTAACAACAAAATAGAACCAAATGCAATCTCACCATATTTCTGGATAATATACTCACATAGATTTGGATCATTCATAATATAAGCTCTAATGTACAATTTTTCTACCAGCATTCCTGTTATATAATTCTAACTGGTTGGAACCCATAATAAATCCAGTACAAGAATACCACTGCCTAGCCCCATAAGATCATTGATCACTCTTCCTACCTCTACTCATCAGCTGTGAAATCGTCATTAATGCCTCCACTAATTGCAAAATTAACCATTCCAAAATTCTACTGGGAAGTCTGACACCCTCTACCCGCCATAATCCAAAGCTTCTCCTACTGCCCAGGAGCCAACCTCTGCCTCATCTTTACTTCCCAGGATCTGGGCATATCTAGCAATGGTAGCACTTGTTGACCATCAATAAATGTACTTGAGAAGGTGGTGCCAAGCCAACATTTTGAATTATAATGAAGCTCCTCCCACATTGTTTTTAGGTAGGTTTCCTGGATTTGTACACAACTGCAGAGAAGGACCAGAATATGTTTCCATGGTGTTTCTACGTGCCTGCTACCCTTGCCCTTCCTAATGCTAAGGATGCTGTTTTTGACAGTGCTGTCAAAGTAGCTTTGGTGAGTGACTGCAGTGCAATTTGTAGAAAGCACACTCTACAGGAAGAGGTGGTGACATTTAGAGTGGCAGATGACTGCCCGTATAGCAGGCTGTTTGTTCTGAATGCTGCTGACTTTGAGAGCCATTGCAGCTGCACTCACCCAGGCAAGTACGTACAAACAATCACAATCGTGACTTAGGCCTTGCAGATAGTGGAAAGATATCAGGATGTCAACAGGTGATTCACTCACCACACAATGTTCAGCCTCTGATTCATTCTTTTTGCCTTGTTATGCATACAGTTGTAGAGTCATAGTAAAGTACAGCACAGAAATTGCCTTTTGGCTCATCTAGTCCATGGCGACCCATTTAAACTGCCTACTTCCATCAACCTGAACGAGGACCATAGCCCTCCATACCCCTACCATCCATGTACCTACCCAAACTTCTCTTAATCTTTGAAATCAAGCCTACACACACCACTTGTGCTGGCAGCTTGTTCCACATTCTCACAACCCTCTGAGTGAAGACGTTCCCCTTATGTTTCCCTTAAACTTCTCTGCTTTCATCCTTAACCTATGACCTCTGGTTGAAGTCCCACCCAACCTCATTGGAAAAAGCCAACTTGCATTTACCCTATCTATACCCCTCATAATTTTGTATACCTCTATCAAATCTCCTCTCAGTCTTCTACATTCCAAGGAATAAAGTCCTAACCTAGTAAATCTTTCCATAAAATTCAAATCCTCCAGATCCAGCAACATCTTTGTAAATTTTCTCTGTACTCTTTCAAATTAATTTACATCTTTCCTGTAGGTAGATGACCAAACTGCACACAATACTTCAAATTAGTCCTTAACAATGTCTTCTAACATCCCATCTCCTGTACTCAATACTTTGATTTATGAAGGCCATTGTGCCAAAAGCTTTCTTTACGACCCTATTCTGTGATGCCATTTTCAACAAATTAAGGACCTGTATTCCCAAATCACTTTGTTCTACCACACTCCTCAGTGCCCTATCATTCACTGTGTAAGACAAACCCTGGTTGCAACACCTCACACTTGTCTGCATTAAATTCCACCTGCCATTTTTTAGCCCATTGCTTCAGCTGGTCCAGAGCCTTCCCTGCTGTCCACTACACCCCCAATCTTGGTGGCATCCACAATTTGCTGATCCAGTTAACTACTTTATCAACCAGATCGTTGATATAGATGACAAACAACAATGGACGCAGCACCAATCTCTGTGGCATATCACTAATCACAGGTTTCCAGTCAGGGAGGCACCCATCTACTACCATCTTCTCCAACAAAGCCATTATCTGATCCAATTTACCACCTCACCTTGGATGCCAAAAGTCTGAACCTTCTTAACCAACCTCCCATGCAGGACCTTGTCAAATACCTTGCTGAAGTCCATGTAGACAAAATCCACTCCCTTGCTTTCATCCACTTTCCTGGCAACTTCCTCAAAAACCTCTATAAGATTGGTTAGACATGTCCTATCACACATAAAGCCATGGTGACTATCATTAAACAGTACACATCTATCCAAATACTTACCTATCCAATCCCTTGGAATATCTTCCAATAAATTTCCCACAACTGATGTCAGGCTCACCTGTCTATAATTTCTTGGTTTATTTTTAGAGCCTCTCTTGAACAACAGAACAACATGGGCTATCTTCCAATGATACCTCACCTGTTGCAAAGGATGGAAAATGTATCAATAGCATAGGGAAAGGGCAGCTGCTATGCTATTTGAATGCTGGATTAGAGGGTTTCAATGCATTTTCCATGCACCTTTGCTGTGGAGAGAAAGCAGAAGAATCTGATAAGGACAACCAAGGAAGGAGATTTAGTGGTAGCTGCCTGAAGTGCTCCACTCAATCTTCTGATCCACAATATCTCTTCATCTTCAGGGTACATTTTAACTTTCCCAAACTGTTGGCTGGAGATTAGTTTATTTCCCTGCAAAAATAATGTGTTTCCCTATCAATTTATGATCAGATAATGGTTCTGTGATCTTGGCAGAGGTTTCATATCAACAAGGATGAGTTATTAAGACCTGCAAATACACTGAAGTTACAGAGCATGTGGCATTTCACCTACATAGTTATTACAACGAGTGATCTCAATATTTATTAACAGATTGCATACAATTCATCCATACCTAATGTTATATACTGCTGACTCCTCACCTTGGCTTGTGTAGGTATGCATCACTGTTCACACAAACAAAGGTGCATAGAAAAGAATTGTGCAGAATCCAGCACACATCAAAAACAAGAGCGATTTCATGGCCAAAGATGTAATGGGAGCTGAGACTGACATAGCAGTCACTATAGTTGTGAGCATAAAGAGGTATCGCAGAGGGAAGAGATCATCACGAATAGGTTGTGCACATAAAACAGAATCTAGTGCTGTGCTATGAAGGAGCAGGTTAGCTTCTAAGGAAAAGATAGAATTAAAAAGGATTAATATTAAAGAGAAACAAAGTTCAAAGTTCAAATTAAATTTATTATCAAAGTGTATATATGTTACCATATACATCCCTGGGATTCTTTTCTTGTGGGCATACTCAATAAATCTGTAAACTAATGACCATAACATAATCAATGGAAGACCACACCAATTGGGCATTCAACCAGAGTGCAAAAGACAACAAGCTGTACAAGTACCAAAGAAATAAGCACTAATAAATAAATAAGCAATAAATATTGAGAACATGAGATATAGATTCCTTCAAAGTGAGTCCATTGGTTAGTTTGTAGAAAAGAACACTTCTTCATTTTCTACATTATTATGATCACATCGATCAGTCATTTGAACTTGAGAATACTCTGGAGTGACCTGTGGACCAATGCTGGGACACAAGCCAGGGCCTGATCAAACCTGGCTGGGTCCTAGGTGTGAGTGCATAATGTTGAACGACACAAAGCACCCAGTGACCCCAGGTTACATCACTGATGACGTGTGCCAGCACATCTTTGGATGCATCTCAGCAACACAGTAGCTCTCGGTTAATTTGTAAACTGTTTACCCCCAGGGTAACTAGGTCAAAGACAACTTCCAATAAAATATAAAGAATTACTGTAAACCAAATGTAAAACAAAAAATATGTAAAATATAAAGTAAGTTTTACATAGTAAATGCTGTTCAAACTGGAGGTAGCTCTGAGAAGATGGCCATGAAAGAGAATAATAGCCAATAGGAAAAAAGAAATAACAAAGGAAATGAGCAGAAAAGTTTTGTTTCTCCAGGATAGGGTTATGGATGGTCAACATTGATGTGACAATATTTCGGTTTGCAAAAAGGGATGCAATAACTCAAGTGGAATTCTACATAGTGTGTTGGGGTGAGGAGGCAGACAGAACACAGGTGTAGATTCACTACCAGGGGACAAAAAACAGGCACATACAGTAAACAATGAACAAATTTCCGGCAACAGACAACCATCTTCTTTCTGATGCATGAGCTTGACATGTCTGTGTGAAAACTAGAGAACAACAATCTGCAGTGCCTTGCAAAAGGATTCAGCCCCCAACCCTTTGTTCACATAAACCTGAATCATAACCAGGGATTTTGATCAATTCAACTTTGAATTTTTATTTGTGATTCACCTGTTCCAATTTTCACAGTAGAGCCCATAAAACTGGGAAACTGTAAAGATCAATAAACTAAAAATTCAAAAACTGAAATGTCTGCAGTTCAAAAGTATTCGTCCCCCTTTGCTTTGCACTTAATTGAATTAAATCTCTCAGTGGTCTTTTTGAGTATGTTTCTATTAGCCTTGCACAATGTGATGGAGCAAGATTTGTCCATTCCTTCTTGCAAAATTGCTCAAACTCTGCCACATTATTTGGGGAGTGACAGTGAGGTCTTGCCAGAGATTTTCAATCGGGTTAAGGTCAGAACTCTGACTGGGACACTCAATGACGTAATTTTTTTTCATTTGAAGCCACTCCATGGTTGACCTGGCAGTGTGCTTTGGGTCATTGTCCTACTGAAAGACTAACTTCCTCCCCAGTTTATGCTTAATGGCAGAAGCTAGCAGGTTTTTATTCAGGATCTTTCTGTATTTAGCAGCATTCATCTTCCCATCAACCCCGACCACATTTCCAGATGCTGCTGCTGAAAAGCATCCTGAGAGCATGATGTATACCTTACAGAGTGAGGTATACCTTACAGTATACAGTATACTGAGAGTATACCTTACAGTACGGATGGTGTTACCTGATGGATGCGCAGTACTAGATTTAGACCACACATACCATTTAGTGTTGAGGCCAGAGGTTCCACTTTAGTCTCACTCCACCACAAGACCTTCTTCCACAACTTCACAGTATCTTCTAAGTGATACTTTGTAAAGTCTCTACAGGCAAGGATATGCTTTTTTTTAAGCCAGGGTTTCTTTTTCTCCCACTCTTCCATAAATACCCTTTTTATGCAAAGCCTCAGAGATAATGGAGCCACGAACTTCATCTCCAATTGCAGCCATTGACTTTTGCAGCTCACTCAGAGTGACTGTTGGCATCACATTAGTCTCTCTTACAAGTACCATTTTTCTCCAACAACTAAGTTTAGAGGGGAGGCCTGACGTAGGCAGTGTGGCTACAGTTCCATACCTTTTCCACTTTTTCTGGACTGCACTGAGCTCCGATATTTGTTCAGTGCCTTTGAGATGATTTTGTACCCTTCCCCAGATTTGTGCTTCTCTATTAACATTTCCCTGACTTGCCTTGAATATTCTTGTCTTCATTTGGTTTGGTCTTTATAAATCTACCATCCTGTTGGGCCTTACTGAGAGAGGGGTATTTAATCTTATGAATTCATTGAAAACAGGTGATCCTCCAATCTTCTATATCATCAAATGTGGTGAGTTGGTAAGGTAATGTATTGCTATTGAGAAATGAATTTAATTGAAATTTCTTACATCCTTCACATACATGAGGAGTAAAAATCTTTACGTTACGTCTCCATCTAAATGTGCAATGTGCAGTCATAGTAATTTATAATAAATAGAACAGTCAATGTAATACAGAGTACACTCAAATCAGCATGAGTTCATCAGTCTGATGGCCTGGTGGAAGAAGCTAGTGTGGGAAATTAGTGTAGTAAATTACAAAGGGAATGAATACTTTCACCACCTCACAATTTTGGTTTTTAACTTTTAGTAAATTGTTGACTAGTTTTGGATTTTTTCTTTTGATTTGACATGATGCACAATGCTTTGTAGATTAGCTCAAAAATCCTACTTCAATATATTTTGAAAACGAGACAGTAAAATATGGAGATTGTTGTGGGGGCTGAATACTTTTTAAGGCAATGTATATTCATTCTCAGGAAGTTAAATTCCAACTAATATGCCCAAAATCAAATTCACTCCATGTGATATTAATCAATAAACAGCTGCGAGCATTGGATGTAGCAAAGACCACGGGAACAGATAATATTTGGCTTTAGAACTAAATACCTGTCCTCTAGAACTAGCTGTGCCTCCAGCTGAGCCATTCCTGGACAATTACATCATTACCTAATGTGGAAAATTGCCCATGTCTTTCCCGAACAAAAAAATCAGGATACATTCAATCCTATTTATTAACTCCCAATCATCAGCAAAATGACTGAAGACGTCATCAAATGTGCTATCAGGTGACGTGTACTCAGCAATAAGTTGCTCACCAGTGCCCAGTTTGGATGTCACAAACATGGACCAAAGATCTGTAGTGAGATTGACAGCATTTGATCAAAGAGCACTGGTAAACCGTAGTCACTGCTCGTCAAAGGAAAAACACTTCAGTGACTAGGATCAAGCATTGCACAACCGATGGTGATTGCAATTGTCAAAAGTCAATCATCTCAAGCCCAGAACATCACTGGAGGTGTTCCTCGGGGCAGCATCCTATGCCCCCAGCCAACTTCATCAAAGGCCTTCTAGCCATAAGGTTAGAAGTGATGCTGTTTGCTGATAGTTTGTACTATTTTCAAATCTATTTGCAACACCTCAGTGTGTGAAGTTGGTCTCTGCTTGCCTTGCAGCCTGACTAAGGCAACATTTGGGCATGGGGTGACAGGTGAGCAGTAACTTTAGCAACAGAAAAGTCCTAAGCAATAACAATTTCAAACAAGCAAGA
This sequence comes from Hemitrygon akajei, assembly GCF_048418815.1. Lineage (NCBI taxonomy): Eukaryota > Metazoa > Chordata > Chondrichthyes > Myliobatiformes > Dasyatidae > Hemitrygon > Hemitrygon akajei. The sequence continues at coordinate 70,120,384 of NC_133135.1, read as the reverse complement.
GTTTAACCGACATACAATCACCAGGACAAACTCAGTAGTGAGAAAGGGATTGTCACCATTTCAGGTCAAAACTCTGCATCATGACTGAGGATGGAGAGGGACAGCAGCCAGTATCCTCTCCCTCCATCCTCAGTTTTAATGCAGGTTTTAACTAAAATATTGACAATTTCTACCCCCCCCCCCCCCCCCACCGCTCCTGCCTACCATTGGGTTCCTCCAACAGATTGTTTGAGATGCCAGATTCCAGCATCTGCAGTCTCTAGTCTAAGAGTCTAACCGTCCAGTTTGGATATTCAAAAGCATCACTATTACTGAGTCCTCACCTTCACACTCCCAACCATCATCATGGCTATCCCTCGAGGTCGAGGATGATGGTCTTCGTTCCGTTGATCTGTTTATGAGCTCTCAAGTGGCTTATGAGTCCAATCTTGGCTTTGAAAGTTCTTCCGCATTCAGGACAGGTAGTTCCAGATGGAAGATCGGGCTGTGGTTGTTGCTGCCTCTCTTTCCGTTTTCTTCTCTTTTCTTCTAATTCTGCACATCTGTTGGCTTCGAAAACTGCTGTTCCTTCTCAGGTGATGGTTTGCCAGAGTTTCCTGTCCTTGGCATTGGTTTCCCAATTGTTGATGTTACATTTCTTCATGTCGGCTTTTAAGACATCTTTGAATCTCTTCTGTTGACTGCCTATTTTACATTTGCCTTCTTTAAGCTGGGAGTAGAAGATTTGTTTCGGTAGACGTTCATCTTTCATCCGAACAACATGACCGCTGCACCCTAGTTGGTTCTTGATGACGTAGACTTCAATGCTTGTTGTTTTGACACTAGGTCACTGAAATGGAACCAGTCACTTAAAAAAAATCAAGATTACCAGGGAAATTCTGAGGCTGGATGTGAATGACATATGCCAAAGACTTTTCACCATCTACAAGATATAAATCAGGAGGCGCCCCATCAACCACCCTAAACATTATTTCCCTCTGCCAGCAAAATTCTGCAGAGCATTTCAAAGATCATCACACTTGTGGCATTACAACGTGTGAGCCATCATGTGGCACAGCCATTTGCCTTGGCAAATCAGGACTTCCCAAACCCACGGCCTCTGGCATGAGGAGGAAAAGGGCAGGAAGCTCATGGAAACAAGAACACCAACAGTTCATCCTCCAAATAACACACTTCCCTGATTTAGAAGTATATTCTAGCTCTGTCACCTTCAGGATCTGAATTGCAGCCTTCCCAATCCAATAACGTTATGGGAGTACAATCCCCAAAATGAATGCAGCAGTTCAAGAAGGCCACTTAGCAACCACCTTCTCAAGGGCAATAAACAAAGAACAATAAATACTGACCTTGCCAATATCGTTTAGATTCTGAAAAATGAACAAATAAAAAATACACTTCTCTCTACCCTCTCCATCCTTAAACCTGCTGGACTCTGTAACATTAGTCATGCCACATTTGTCAAATTATACTTGCTAAACAAAAGTGAAATGATCCATTATAAATCTAACAGAGCAAGCACCCTAATAAATAATAGGTAATTATCAGCTGTTCATTCTACACTGCATTTATGTAACAGTGGGGCCTTGATGTACAGACTGGATATATTTTAAGCTTGCAAACTATGAGAGCAAACTGGCACTCTTAGCTAGTATCTGGAGACAGCCAATAAAGTTAAAGATGCAGCTTCCAGTGATAGATGACGTGGTTGGGCTTTGTGACAGTTTGTCTGCTAAGAGGAGTGGCAGCTGGATTCAATACAGACTGAACCTTCCCATTCCATTTTAGATCTGAAAATCCTAGGGAAACAACAATAATTGTCATTGTAGAGTAAAAAAACATTTTAAAAAATTACTTTGCACCCCAACTGTTTTACCCCTTCTCAATTGAAATTCCTTATTTCATCTCTACCAAGATGTTACAGCATTATTAACAGATAAGTGAGTTCTTTAAGTTTTACTATTATTGAAATAATGTGGAATGGAATCACATCATAAGCATTAACAGGGCAGAGAGGAATTTCTGTTCCAGAATTCCACAACTTTAACGATGTTTTCAAATTTAAAAAGAACATGATTACTGTAATAAATGAACTAATATGTTAATGAAATATTAGTAAAGGTTTGTATTGAAATTGCTCTATTTCAGGCATCAACAATAGGTCCGAATGAAAAGAATTACTTCATGTTCAAATTGAGAGTCGTAGGTATTTGCATGATGGACAGATAAGGGAAAGCAAAATTCTTTGACTACTGTATTTTAAAAATGGCCATGCATCACTCACTGCCAAATCCCCCCTTCTCAATATCTGCAACCAACTCTTATGGTAAAGGATGCTAATTCTCTTCCCCAGACAGTCGTAGAGGCCAACTGATTAGATGTATTTAATGTGAAGATACATAAAATTCTGTAAAATTGGGCGATTAAGGGATATCGGAATCTGGCACAGAGGAGCTAGATCAGTCATGATCATACAGAATGGCGGAGCAGGCTTGGCGGGACAGATGGCCTGGTCCTGCTCCTGTTTTGTTCAGCTTTTCTGCAAAATTGGCCAGAACCTGGGGACAAATGAGATTGGTGTAGATGGGCCAAGGGATCAGTATGGACCAGTGCTATGCTGTAGAATTCTATCCTGAGAAACAATTATTTGTGTTTGGGTGTAGGGAAGTAGGCAGAGAGTGGGCACACCATAGGGTGAGGAACAATACGACACCATTCAGCTGCATAAGTCCATTCAAGAGAGTATGCCTGATCTGTAACTTCTATTCCACTTACCAGGCTTCACTCCACATTTACATGAGGAGGAAGAATTGGCCAGTCATCCATTTTGTCCAAATATGGCGATTCTTGTGTCTTTCACTCCCATCTCTTTCTCCCATCTATTGTGCTTTCTCTGTCCTACCTTCAACCTACCCCCGAAAGCATGCTTGCTTTTCTGAAATGGTCATTGTTTTATAATACCTCCGTGAAGTTTCCTTTCCCTTCCTTTTGTGCAGTTCCCTTTCTGCTACTACCAGGCACTCAGTGAAACACCGGAGTGGATCATACAGCATATGCAGGGCAGTTGGGAACTACACAACAGCAAGGGCAGGCAAGCACTAAACCAAAGACATGGGGCTTAACCAGGAATTGGGAGTTCAAGTCCCAGCCACAAAGAAGAAAGTAATGACAGTAACACAAGCAGATGTGAGACTGACCAGGATAGAGCAGGAGGAAGACATTCACTTTCAATGACTTTCCAACTCATGTTCTCAGTATGTTTTTTTTATTATTTGCACGTTGTCGTCTTTTACACATTGTTTGTCAGTTTTAGCTCATGCATAGTTTTCATACATTCCAGTGTAAATGCCTGCAAGAAAATGAATCTCAAGGTACCGTATGTTGTCATATACATATTTTGATGATAAATTTTCTTTGACTTAAGTAACTGACCTGAAATATTAACTCTTATTTCTCTCCCCACAGATGCTGTCTGGCTTGCTGAGTATTTCTAACATTTTCCATTTAACTTTAAACAACTTGGAATTAGATTGCACAAAGTGTTGGGAAGCAGAACAACGTAACTCTCTAACAATGTTCTCCCTTCCCACAATAGCCATTTCAGATAGCCTCAGAGTTAATGTTATTAAGCAGCAAGTAGTTAGTATTTGGAATGTACAGAGAGGTAGGAAATGGAGGCAGATTTGCTCATGTTGAACAAAAGGCTCTGTATAAATACACGAAAGGAAAAGGACTGTAGGACTTCTCTTCTACAGACCCGGTAAAAGCTCATGGCCAAGTGGCTTCCTTCAACATTTGCACCATCCTATGACAATTAAAACATGGCTTTGTGCAAACAATATAAATTCCTTAGGAAAAGAAATATGTTTACACCATGTATATTCTTAAAAATGGGGTATCAAAATGTACCAATCAATGCAGGAGCAAAAGTGATCAGTCAGTGTGAAATGAGGAAGGAGGAGATGTTAAAAATCAGAGTAAGTGTCTGTTAAGTTCCACATTGTTAGAGCATGAGAGACATATTCCCTTTTTTTTTGTATTTTAATGTGAAATGCAAGCAGATTGCTGGTTATTAATTTGAATTATGCTCCCTCCACAGACTGGAATAACTTTGGTATATTCTCACTTGATGACCGTCAAGCCTTGTATAAGAGACAAATTGATTACACACGCTAATGGTTCATCTCCAGCAAACTTGAGTTACTGTACATTGTGCTGATCTGATCCGGGCCGTTACCTTTAGAGGCTGAACGAGCTTTAAACTCACTTTGTATGACAGATGGGCCTATTGTTGAAAAATAAAGCAACTTTAAAAGACGATTCAAAGCGCATAAGAGTTGAATTTGGTTTCGGATTCATAGAAGTCTCAGCAGACACTGGAAGGAAATCACATGGCCGATAATCTCAGTATTAATATCCAGCTACTTCTCGGTAAACATGACTGTTTAAATATGCCTCCAGAAATGGCAGAACCAATTTTGAGTTATTTCGTTAAGTTATTTCCAGCAGGTCAATTTTTTTAAGCATGGGCACAAGATAATTAGCCTTAGTGACTTTCACCTTAACAACAGTGGATAAAATACTCATCTTTTCTCTAAACTAGCTACGGTATGTTTGTTTGTCATCCTATCCAACCCCACCGACATGTTTAGTAATATTCATTATGTGTTCATCGGAGTGAAAGATGTCAATATATGGAAATAAATATTGTTCCACATAACATGTGGAGGTGGATGCCTACCGGGAGGTGTGGCAATGGGTGACCCCAGCATCAGAAGAGAAAGCTTTGCTGTATCGCATTGATATTGCTCTGTTCTAATTTGTCAGCTGTGGCTGTCTCAGGAACAAGATTGGTGAATCAGGCACCGAATCTGAAGGGATTTCCTGTTGTCAGTCGTCTGCTGAAAGCTTGTTTGACATTACCATTGCTAAGTTCGGTGATCTGCTTTTTGTTTGTAGCAGCCAGTAAAACAAAATATCTCAATCTTATTTCTGTAGCTTGTACTACAATGTAGACTTGCATTGATATCTAGTTTGTTTTTAACATGCATAGCTTATTCAAGCTCAGAGAAAATTGAAGACACCCCTGCCTTTTATAAAAAAAATTTGAAGTCTTAATGTACAGCAAGCCTTTATACATTTCCCTTCAAGCTGCTTCACAGGATTTCCAAGGCAAAATTAACACACTTTTCTGCAACCTAGCACACAGAGATGGCATTTTAATGATGAATTTAAAATGCATGTGGTTGGGCCAGCTTACCTGTTGGATACAGCTTTCTTGCATTTAAATCACCCAGCGCACTCAAAAATCTTCAATTAGTGTTGCAGTCAAGCCACCCTGTCGAAACTGAACAAACTACGTAGGGTGAATGTGTACTGGGGGCCGACATTAGTGGAAAATTAATCAGCATCCTGATTGTGAAAACCATAAATTGAATGCCAAAAGAATACTGTGCAATGAGCTAGTCTGGTCTGTAACTGGATATGAAGTGAATCAAACAGCAATGCCTTCAGCAGAAATCTTGCTGATTAAGTGGGTTCCTGAAGGCTTTGGTGTTACAGCATGGTACACAGTATTTTGGCAAGTGTTTATTGCATTCGTTTTAATCAACAGAGAAACTTCATGTGACCTTTCACATAAAGGTACAGAAATAAAATGCAGTCCAAAGCAGATTCTAATTCCAAATTAAAGCTCCAAATATACTCTTTTTAATAGACAGAATATTCTTCAGCATCCATTTCCTGACAAACATTCTTTATCCAATTAAGTGTTGTTATTTGTTTAATCTTTACATTATCTTAAAGTTAACTGCTCATGATCTCTAAGAGACTTTTTTCCACTATTGGTAGTTGGTTAGAAGCAACCCACTCCATTAATGAAATAGGTTGTGTTTGTCAATTTTGTTTCATATATTCAACTTGGCAGGTTGTAGCCATCAATATCTGTACTCCAATTAAATCACTAGTAAAAATCTCTATGGTCACAATTCTAATATTGCTGGAATACCAAAACGAATGAAAACAGAGAGAAGTTTCCCCATCAGCAGCTGGGAATGAGAAGATAGTCTGCCAAAAAGATTTTAACTTTGAGCTATAAATTCATAGAAGTATTCTTACCTGGCCCCATCTTTCTGGAAAAGAAATGTGTTTTTTTTCACAGATTAAAGATGTATTGTAACTGCAGGCATTGCCCTGCCTGGGAGTTCAAAAGGAAGAAAGAGGTTAATGGCTGCAGTGGCATATTATGGATAGCAACACTTCTCTCAGTGTGCCTGCAATTTTGACATTACCATGCTGTTACTAATATTATTAAAAAGTATTTTCTGCAATTTCAACTCTTGGGTCACAGACTCAAATAATTTAGTTCAAGTTCTTACTGCAAATCCACCAGTATTTCCAGAAGATTCTTCTCACAGATCAAAATCAGTAAGACTAAACTTCTAAAACAAACGGCTGTTTGCATTTTATTTTCTTCCCACCGACAAATAATCTGGTTTGGTCCTTTTGCAAATTAAGCAAAAGATCAGGTCATCATTTAAGGATGTGATATTAATTCTGTGTTGTATATGAATGAGACTGCATACAGATTAATGTATTCAATAATAAATGTATGTGGAGGAACAAAGAGCAATGGAATAAGAGCTAAAAGGAAGAACGCTTCTCATTGAAAGATAATATGAATATTCTCAAAATGTTATGCAATTTTTACAAAAAATAAACTGGTAAATTTTGGAAAATTATTTCAAGCTGAAATAAAACATTAAGAAAATGCCAGCAGCTGAATGATGGTTTAGAAATGTCAACTCTTTTGCTGTGCTGTTAATAACTAACGGAATAAACTGCCACCTAGTGCTAAAAACACATCCTCTGCCTTGAGAGAACTAAGTCAATGCTAGCTACAAAAGGTAAAAGATTAACTTCAGGGCAGAAGATTTGCAGAATTGACCCCTGCGTCCCAAGGAACTGACAAGGGGCTTGCCAAGCCACAGCATGCAAGTCACACTTCAGTAAGCAAGCAAATCAAATTTGATGTTAGCATAATTAGTCCATGCTAATACAGAGCATTTTCTGCAATTTGGATTCTTAGATAATTGACTCTTCCTTTCGGAATGCTGTGTATAAATTGCAGAGAAAACTTGATGGGCCGGATGGCCTAATTCTGATCCAAAGTCTTAATACTTTGACCTCACAGGGAATCACATAATCTAGACAAGTTTGTGATTAAGAGTTAGATAGAGGTAACCAGCAGAACAGTGCTCTCTACTTTTTTGCAAGCTGTACTCCTGTTAGAGCTATTCCATCAAACAGCTTCATAGCCATTTCTATTTCCAATGTCCAGATAGGTTATTTTGATTTTGCAAGCTTTCTTTAAATTTTTTGAGAGTATGTTGCATCTTTGGTTTAAAGTGAATATATTTTGCCATGTAATTCTTCTGAAAATCCTTAGTAATCATCTGAAAAATGACTCAATGATGCCACTATATTTGAGTGCTGGGATTTCTGCGACTTGAGTGATGGAAAAACACAAATGCATTAGTTATTTCACAAACGCAGACTTAGCATTGTTACATTAGCCACTTTAGAGTATTGCAAAGTATAGTGGTTGACAGATGTTCTTGTGACTGGAAGGCAGTGGGGTTCCACAGAGTTCCGCACTCTGCCATTTGATATCAATTACTTACTCCTAAATGTAGGGAGCATGATTAAAACCAAAAGTTTGTGAATGAGGAGAAAAGCTTTAGACCATGAGCAGATATAGAGAGCCCAGCTAGTTAGGCAGAAAAGAGGCCTCAGAGGCCTGAGAAATTTAATCCAGAGGTCCTACATGAGTACTTTTTCTTTGGTATTGATGCACCATCAATAACTCTTGGAGACAAGAGGTGAGATATAGGCTTTTATTGGCTGGAAGAAAGAACAAGCAGCAATTGACCACCACACTACATCCTGGAGACTGAGGCTGGGGCGGTGTCTCCAATCACCTTTATACCGGGGTCTGTGGGAGGAGCCACGGTCAGAGGGAGAAGCCACAGGAGCAGTCAGCGGGGGGGGCGTGTCCAGACAGGTATATGTAGTTCACCACAGGTATTCACAAGGGAAACAGACTTTCTAGTTGGAGAATTTAGTAATGGGGTAGCTGAAAGAGTAAAGTAAGTCTCCACAAATAAAGAAGAGGAATTTTTAATCTTAGTGACATTAAAAGTGGGTGAATGCCCAGGGCCACATGGGATTTATCCCAGACTGCTCAGAAAGCCTGGAATGGGATTGCTGGGGTACTGGCTGCGATTTTCAAATCTTCAGTGGACACAGGTGAGGTACAAGAAAACTGGAACACAGCAAACAAGGTTCACTTTTCAGGAAAGGCAATAGTGGGAAGTCTGACAACTTTAAACCTGTGAGTCTCACATCTGTGGCAGAGAAGTCACTGGAAAAAAATCCTGAAAGGATTAATCATTATTTAGAAAGGCAGTGACAAGCATGGCTTTGTCAAGAGCAGAAGCTGGCTGACCAATTTGATGAAATTCTATGAAGAGGTAATTAAAATGTGCATCAATGAAAGTAGAGTTAAAAGATGTGACTGACATGGACTTTAATAAAGCCTTTGGCAAGGTCCCACGTGGAGCCCAGGGCAAGTTGGCAAAGGAGATCTAAAGTTGGCTTTGGACAGGAGACAGAGGATGATGATAGATGGTTGTTTTTGCAATTGGATGCCAGTGACTAGTGGTGTCCCACAGGGATTAGAGCTGTGACTCTAGCTTTAATAATATACACGAATGACTCGGATGTGGACAACTATTTTGCTGATGGCACAAAGAAGGATGGAGTGACTGAGAGTGTGGAACATAGTCCAAGAGTTCAGAGAGATATTGATAGGCTGGTAAACTGGCCTGGAGGTTCACCAGGATAGAAGAAGTTATATCCGAAGCTGAAGAGATTAAGAGGGGACACAATTGAGGTTAACGACTGAGATATATTAAAAAAGTGTGTAGATAGGGCAGACTGCAGAAAATATTTCTCTACTTCAGGGGTAGATAAAATTAGATGTTAGAATAAGGGGGAACAGACTTAGAGAGAATAGGAAGGAGAGCCTTCTTCTGCAGAAAGTGTTAAATACCTAGAAGGTACTGTGTGAGAGGGTGTTGAAGCTGGGTCACTGACAAAAATTAAAGAGGGTCAAGATGAGATCAGCATTTGAATCAGCCAAGTAAAGATGGCCATGGACTGATTGTTAGGATTAATATGGAAAAATGCCTGATCTATGTGGCTGAATGGCTTGTTTCCACCATGTGTGATCCTATAACTCTATATAATGACAGACTCTTAAGTAGTGTGGACTAACGGAAGGCTCTTTGACTATACACTGTATATCCTCAGATTATTAAATGTAGCAAGGCAGGTCAATATAGTAGTTAAAAAGGCAAAGAGAATGTTTCCCTTTATAAGCATTTGCATAGTGTGTAAGAGCAGAGAGGTTATGCTAGAACTATACACAGCACTAGTTAGGCCACAACTTGAATACCATGTATACTATATTACAGGATAGATGTGGTTGCACCAAAGAGGGTGCAGAGGTGATTTTCAATCATGTTGCCAGGACTGGAAAGCTGTGACAATGGGAAAAGTTTGGGGAGACTGGCAGTGTGTTCTTTGGAATAGAGGAGGCTATGGGGAGAGTTCGTTGAGGTGTATAAAGTTATGAGAGGTCCAAATGGTGTAAATGGGAAGAAACTGCTTCCTTTCACAGTGATAGCAAAATAAACTGATGGCAGGTGAAGAAAATACGTCCTACCCAGGGGAATCCAGCATTGATTACCCAAATGTTTTGACAGTACACGAAGATACAAGAGACTGAAGATGCTGGATCTGGAACAAAACTGATGGAGCTTAAGCAGCCTCTATGGGTAAAAAGTCTAAGACTACGTTTTGGCTGGAAACCCTTCACAGATGCTGAACTGCTTGGATTGTATATGGATGTTACTTGAAGAGACAAGATCTCCAAGTCTATCGACCGCGTGGTGATGGAATTAGACTTTGTTAGCTTCTTCTTGACCGGTGCAGGCACTGAACACCCTCCTTCTGTGTTTTCTATGATTCTACTACCATCACTACTGTGCACAAGGGACTAGAATTCACCCCTGGTCAGCAATACAAAACATGCTACTTAGTTCCAAAAGTGCACTGTACCCTGTCTCTGAAGTATCTGAACTTCAGTGACATATTTATTTGAACTGATGATCAGAGGATCACAGGGCGCACCTCCTGTCACTCCTGACCAGCAACTATTGAGGAAAATTTAAAGGGATGGGAAATATTAACTATCTGAGTGCCTTAAAAAGAGAGTGTTTGGAGAAATATGGATTCAGTGAATAGTATGATTTTCGTGTGTTGATTCATCAGTTTTGTGACTCGTGAGTGGCAAAAACATGCAAGGGCTACACTGCAGGCAGAAACTAAAGACGAGAAGGAAACAACCAAGATATTACCCACTGTAATCGTAACATGAAGCAACAGCAAATAATTACAGAAAATGCCATAAACGTCTTTGCTGCGAGACTCTAAAGATAGAGGAAGCTACAACTACACACGGCTTTGACAAGACCTCACCTGGAACACTACCTCAGAGAGAGTGTAATGCCAGATCAATTCATTAGACTTAATCCTGGATTCAATATAACACTTGGAACGGGGAGCATTAGTTGAGGTGTGTTAAATTGAGAGGGAGTAAACAGGATGGATCTATTTCCCTTTATATTTAGAGATTAAGGAAAATGATGGCAGGTGAACAAACAGTTTTCTATCCAGATGACAGACTTAATCTAATATTCCTTACTTAGCAATAAGGTTATTTTGGATGTTAACCTACCTAGCAATTTTTGATGGATTATCTTTGCAAGTTAGTGCATTCAAGGACAAAACCAAATAAACTGGCAAGCTTCACATTTAAAGTGGCCTATTAGAATGATATAGAAGCCACAGAATGGCGCAAGAGAAAGGTGGACGGAGTCATTGCAGACCTTGCTAAAGAACACATTTCAAGTAATAATCTATCATGAATCACGGATCATTAGGTGCTGTAGGTTTCCAAAGTGGAAAGGTGGCTAGTTTGAGTGGTAAGACATGGTCATCTGCAACTGTGTCATGGCAGATACTTGCGCTGTAACTGATCTCCACAGGGGGACAATGACTTTCTGACTCCACAAGCTATTGTAAGTTAGCCATTCATATTTGGAAAAATCAACCAAGTAGGTTGCCCAACATAGCAGGAGTCTCGATACCTCCGCCAGGCATCAAGGAAACACCAGCAGATTCCATTTTCAATAATATGGTGAAGATCATTACTGACCTCTAGTGTCTAACAACAATGGAATCTATTAGGAGTGCATAGGATTGTAAACATATGCTTTATGGCACAAAAGCACTCTTCTTGAACCTCCTCCATCCTATAATCTAACACTTTCAGAGTAACGCTCCATTCCCTTCTCCCTCCAATCCTTATCAGGACTCTACTTAAATGTATACACAAGAACAGACCAGGTCTCTGTTCTCTTTGCTTCCCCTTTGGAGTGAGTTCCACATTTTCACCATTCTTTGGGTGAAGAAGGTTCTTCAGAATTCTCTACTAGATTCCCTGCTGATTTTCTTACACAAATAACCTCCATTTCTGCTCATCTCATTAATGGAAATACTCTCAATGTATCTATGCTATCAAACTTTTCATGATTTGAAAGACCTCTATTTGATCACAATGTCAGCCTTCTTTTCTCAAGAGAAAAAGTCTATTCATGCTTTCCTGATGTACATATCCCCACATTTCCTGTCGCACCCTTTTAAATCCCTGCCGCCTCCTCACCAGTGTACCTCTATAGGGGCACAGTCTCAGAATAGAAGAATGCCCCTTTAGAACTGATATGGGGAGAAATTTCTTTAGCCAGCAGATGGTGAATCTGCAGAATTCATTGCCACAGACGGCTGTGAAGGCCAAGTCATTGGGTATATTTAAAGCAGAGGTTGATAGGCTTTTGATGAGTAAGGATGTCAAAGGTTACAGGGCGAAAGCAGGATAATGGGATTAAGTGGGAAAATAAATTGGCCATGATGGAATGGTCTAATGCTGCTCCTATGTCTTATGGTCTTATAGTCTATTAATATTATGACAATTAGAAATTCTTACAATATTTCAAATGTGACCTAACCTAGGTTCAGTACAGGCTTATAACAACTTCCCAATTTTTCAATTCAATATCAAAAAAACTAACTCCATTCCATTTGACTTGCCATTTTTTACTTCATGTCATTGACAATCTGTGGCAAAATAGTGGATTTTTTCCTTTGAGGACACTTTGTTCCCCGGATTCACTTTTAAAATTAACAAAAACTTCTCTCTCTTTCCAGCGAGGATGTGGTAACTCACAATCACTGAACTTCGTTTGCCCAATTACGTGCTTGTACTCACAGGTTACTAATGTCCCCCTGTAATTAATTGCATTCCCCCTTGGTCCTGACCAATCCCCCAATTTGGTATCAGCCACAATTTAGAAAATGTGTTTTTGATTCCTGAGCTTACATTGCTAACATAAATTGTAGCAACAGTGGTCCCAGTAATGATCCTTTTGGAATACCGCAAACCACTTTCTTCCAGTGTAACTCCCACTCTTTTTGTGCCGTGAAGCCAACGAGGAAATTCTTCTGCTTGCTACCAAACTCCACATACTCTGATTTTCATTAGTCTTTTAAAGGGGTCCATTTTGAAAATCTAGATAATCTATATCTACTGCATTGCCGTTGCCCATCTCTGTTGCATCAGCATTACATGATTGACCAGGGATATCCTTTCAAGCGCCCACTCCTTCAGATCTGGAGCCAGCACGCCTGAGGGAGGTGGGACAGTGGCATGTTCCTGACTGTAATTCTTTCTCTGATTAAGGGCAAGATTATTGCTTTAGCTATTTTACAGCTGGTATTTGGCCTTGAAATCTGATACAAGTGAAGGAAAAGTGATAGCCAATTACAAGCCTGCACCAGGCTACTTCCGAAGTTCAGTGTCGTGGCCAGCTGCGTGTGGCAGGTTCTGCGCATCATTAGTTGAGAAATACAATCTGCTTCTTCTGTGCTGTTGTGCACAGAGGTGCTCTGCCGACTGGCAGGCAAACCGGAATGCGTAAAATCAACTGAAGCCATTTCATTTGGAAGTAAGTAACAGCCTAAAGTGTAAACATATCTGCACTTGCACTATATTTCCTGAGAGAGAATCAGGTGCTTATGAGGGTCCATAAGGATGCACAGAAATGAATTTGTTTGGATGATCAATTGCTCCCCCTTTCTCCAAACGACTGACAACTAGTGTTAGAGCAGGAACGACCAGGAATTACCTCACACAGTGAAGATCCATGTTCAATTAAGGCTGGAAGCTCACACACACAGAAACAGGAGTTACCCTGAACACACCACTTTCTACCTTATTTATTGTTATTGCACTGAAGTCATTCTGTGGTATCGTTATACACAAATCGTGAAAGAGCACCAAGTACATTATGGCTGGTACATAATCTAAGACTCAGAAACAGTAGCACGGACAAAACCCTGATGCTGTACTAGCTGGCCCTATATATTTCCCTACCAAGTGAAAGGTATATAAAGCTGACAAATATATTTGAAACGGTCTCTGACAATGCGTGCATAGTGTCTGCCTAATTAACGCAAGCTTGCAAGCCAAAGCAGACATGAAGTAAAAAAAAACACAAGAGATTCTGCAGATGCTGGAAATCCAGAGAAACACACAAAACGTGCTGGAGGGACTTAGCAAGTCAGGCAGCACCCATAGAAAGGAGTGAATAGTTGACATTTCAGGCCAACTCCCTTCATCGAGACTGGAAAGTAAGGGGGAAGAAGATTTGGGGGGAGGGGAAGGAATACAAGCTCAGTGCATTATGTACAATCCTGACAGGCTGAATTCCTCTAGTGTTTTGTATGTTTTACAGGCTAGAAGGTGATAGGTGAAGCCAGGTCCGGGAAAGCAGGTGGGTGGGGTGAAGTAAGAAGCTGGGAAGTTGTGTGTAAAAAGTAAAGGGCTGAAGAAGAAGGAATTTGATAGGAGAGGAGAGTGGACCGCGGGAGAAAGGGAATGAGGATGGACACCAGAGGGAAGTGAGGAGAAGAGGAGTAACAGTGGAGCCAGAATGGGGAATGGAAAAAGAGAGGAGGGGGAGGGAGGAGGAATTACAGGAAGTTAGAGAAATCGACGTTCATGCCGTCAGGTTGGAAGCTACCCAGGTGAAAGTGAAGTACCTTGTTTTGGAAGTTATCAATAGAACTTATCTCATGTTGTTAATCAGGAAAGGAAAGCAAAAAGCAGTTAAGATCATACAGCAGAATTCAGATGGAAATGTCTTCCTCCAGTGACTGGGGTGGATCTGTAGTCAAGTGCACCTTCTCACAATGCAGTTACGAGATCTGTAGTCAGTGCACCTTCTCACAATGCAGTTACGAGATCTGTAATCAAATGCACCTTCTCACAATGCAGTTACGAGATCTGTAATCAGTGCACCTTCTCACAATGCAGTTACGAGATCTGTAATCAGTGCACCTTCTCACAATGCAGTTACGAGATCTGTAATCAAATGCACCTTCTCACAATGCAGTTACGAGATCTGTAATCAGTGCACCTTCTCACAATGCAGTTACGAGATCTGTAGTAACTGTGGATCTGTAATCAAGTGCACCTTCTCACAATGCAGTTACAAGATCTGTAATCAAGTGCACCTTCTCACAATGCAGTTACGAGATCTGTAGTAACTGCAGATCTGTAGTCAGTGCACCTTCTCATAATGCAGTTATGAGATCTGTAATCAAGTGCACCTTCTCACAATGCAGTTACGAGATCTGTAGTCAAGTGCACCTTCTCACAATGCAGTTACGTGATCTGTAGTAACTGCAGATCTGTAGTCAGTGCACCTTCTCACAATGCAGTTACGAGATCTGTAGTAACTGCAGATCTGTAGTCAGTGCACCTTCTCACAATGCAGTTACGAGATCTGTAGTAACTGCAGATCTGTAGTCACTGCACCTTCTCACAATGCAGTTACGAGATCTGTAGTAACTGCAGATCTGTAGTCAGTGCACCTTCTCACAATGCAGTTACGAGATCTGTAGTAACTGCAGATCTGTAGTCAGTGCACCTTCTCACAATGCAGTTACAAGATCTGTAATCAAGTGCACCTTCTCACAATGCAGTTACGAGATCTGTAGTCAAGTGCACCTTCTCACAATGCAGTTACGAGATCTGTAGTAACTGCAGATCTGTAGTCAGTGCACCTTCTCACAATGCAGTTACAAGATCTGTAATCAAGTGCACCTTCTCACAATGCAGTTACGAGATCTGTAATCAAGTGCACCTTCTCACAATGCAGTTACGTAACTAGATCCAACACCTGCTGGGCACTGGTGGGCAAGGCCTAACAGATAAACTTGATTTTTAAAATAACATTTGCATCATGTTATCTTTGATAGCTCGTCTTGCTGAAAGACATTTCAACATGCAGGTTGCTTCTGATAGTACAATGAAACTCTCCCTTCAGAAAATAGTTACAATTCTAATGTCTCAGCCTTTTCAATTCATTAATCCTTTGGCAGTGATCATCATTCTGACTAATTAATGTTCGGCAAATTTGTATGCAACTTCTATCATTGATCTACCATCCCACAAAGCTCAAAATGACTAATCAGTCTTCTGCATTTTAACTCTCTGCCCTCTGCTTTCAGAAAGACTGCGAAGTTCAAGAACTAAACCATATAATTCTGTTTATATATCTCAGCATGAAATCATCAACTGGTTAATTAGCTTTTCAACATTCAATTCAGAGTGTAGACTGAAAATCAGTCAGGTTCCAGTGATTAGTTCGCCAGGTTAAATGGGTTAATTAGCTGAAAATTTCTGCAGATGCTAGAAATCCAGAGCAACACATATAAAATGTTTGAGGAACTCAGCAGGTCACACAGCATCTATGGAAATTAATAAACAGTTGATGTTTCAGGCTCAGACACTTCTTCAGGACTGGAGAGAAAAGGGCAAGATGCAGAACAAGAAGGTCCCATCGAAAAGATTTAACCTTCTTCAAGGTAGGCATACCTCAGAGAAACTTCACCATGGAATAGCAAATTATCAACAGAGCAGATTCTTCAGATGCTGAAATTACAGGCTTAAACAACAGTCTCACTTAAAACCAAAGAAACTCTGATATTTTCATTTCTCTCCATCACCCTCACAGGATATCCTTGTTGTGCAACCAATATGCATGCTTACATGGATCAGATCCAAATTAAATCTAATCACAGTTAGAGGGGAAAAAAACAACTTCAATTTCACCAACAAATTACTCTAGAGTTATATAAGTAATGTAACAAAGCTTATGAGGTGAGGTTAACATTTCCCTCCCCAACATCAACAGTGCTCTTCATTTAATGTGGAATACCTTGTGCATAAATCCTATTGTTAGTGTGGATCTAAAATTTAAGTCATCCTCAAAGTAGGTAAGATACCATATGTAACTACAGCGAAAGGTGTAAATTTGTCAGTTACCTTTATAGTATGTTATTTCTCTTACTGACTAAGTAGATTGTGCTGAATTAAAAAATACTCAAGTCAATTTCTTGTTCTTTACTAGCAGCACATACAAAATACTGGAGAAACTCAGCAGGCCAGGCAGCATCTAGGAATGGGTACAGTTGATGTTTTGTGCCAAAACCTTTCAGCAGGACCCTTCGAAACACTTCAACCTGCCAAAGGGTTTCGAGCCGAAACATCCTCTGTACTCTTTTCCTAGATGCTGCCTGGCCCGCTGAATTCCCCCAGCATTTTGCGTGCTTTGCTCAGATTTCCAGCATCTGCTGATTTTTCTCTTGTTTGTTCTTGTTCTTTACTGACTGGTCATTGCAAACATGATACTTGTTGTAATATCCAAATCAAATTGAGGACAGGATTGAGAGAACAAAATGGGAGTAGGATAAAGGTGTGGAGATGTTCAAGGGCTCCTTTTGTTTCACTGAATTCTCACTGGATATAATGCCAGGAGAAGGGTGATAGTGTGAGGAAACAATGCAGCAGAGTTCTCTTCTCCCTCCAGTTTAGACAACGATTAGGCTGAATTTTCGGGATTGGGAGAGGGGTAAAACCTAAATCACTAAAGGTGAAGCCTTATCAAAACTGCCATTTCATTGCATCAAGCTGAATATGATTTACTTCCTCAGGAAAGTTCAGTTGTCAACTTCAATTCCATGTCAAATTTGTCAGAGCATCGTCCTTCTGCAGCTCGGTTGTGGTATATTGAAGGGCTCATTCATGCTTTAGGTGACACTCACTATGGCAGAACTGGCAAAACTGGGGCTGGGTGTGCGAAATGCTCACTTGGTTCTTTGTTAGACTGCTTTGTGGCTGTTTTACAAACATTGCTGTGAGAGATTATTGCCACCTTCCACAGAAACCCTTCAGCCTCCTAAATGCCAAAGGGCAACATTAAGTTGACAATCTGCTGCTGGTGGTTCTGTGGGGAGCTGCCAGCTGACCGCCATTTTGCGGCTCAGCATCACACACAAAATGCTGGAGGCACTCAGCATCTATGGAGAGAAACGAACAGTTGACGTTTCAGGCAAAGACCCTTTACTTATCATGACAGTCCTCAGCACGAAATGCCGACTGCTAATTTCCTTGTTGACCTGCCGGGTTCCTCATGCATTTTGTGTGTGTTGCTTAAGATTTCAAACAACTGCAGAACCTCTTTTGTCTCTGCTTTGCAGCTCAGCCTGTTTTCGATTTCCATGCATACTTGTCTAAATATCAAAACAAGTCAGGTATCAACCTCACAAAATGCTGGAGGAACTCAGCAGGTCAGGCAGTATCTATGGAAAAGAATAAACAGTCAACATCTTGAGAGTCCTGAAGAAAGGTCTCAGCTCAAAACGTTGACTGTTTATTCTTTTATACAAATGCAGCCTGGCTTGCTGAGTTCCTCGAGCATTTTGTGTGTGTTGCTTTGGATTTCCAGTATCTGCAGATTTCTCATGTCCGTCGTCAATCTCCTTTCCTACTGCTGGATTCAGCAGAGGGCCGACCAGCAGCCCAGTGGATGGGCAGTGAGGTGGCATCTGCATCTAACTCTCAGCCTTGCCTTCTAGTGGTGTTGGCATACAGTTAAATAAAATTGCCATCCTGTGGAAAATGATAGATGCATCTAAGTGTTTGAATTATTTAGACAATTTAATGCTTTTAATGTTTTACAGCGGTTGTTTAAAATTATAAATCTATTTGAGTCATTTTTAAACAATGTCTGAATATAAGAGGCATATAAAAATACACCTTTGACAGCAGGTGTAGCAGGTCAGTTGGTGTGGCCCTCAGCATCTGACAGAGGTCAGCCCAGCATGTGGCGGATGGGCTGGCACTGTGGGTAACAAATCTATATAGTGGCCCAAGTCCAGCAGGTTCTGACCCATGCTTTTGTTCCTGCTGGTGACCTCCTGAATAACCCATGGATCCACAATTAGGCTACAAAACCCACGTCAACTTACCTATGATAACTTGTGTAAGGAATTGAAATCGGTTGCTCACCTTTCCTAAACAAGAGGGTCACGTTCACCCTCAGGCAATGTAGTGAAGGTGCAGGAATGAGCTTCCTTAACTACCAGTATTGGTTTTTTATTAGAATTGGCTTATTATTGTCACATGTACCAAGACTGAGTGAGATGCTTGTCTTACATACAGATCAACTCATTACACAGTGCAATGACGTAAAACAAGGTTTTTAAAAAAAAATGCAGAATAAAGTGTAAATCCACAGAGAAAGAGCAGTACAGGCAGACCATTGAGTGTAAGATCATAATGAGGCAGATTGTGAGGTCAAGAGCCCATCTTATCATACAAGTGGCATGTTCAAGAGTCTGATAACAGCAGGATGGAAGCTGTCCTTGAGCCTGGTGGTCTATGCTTTCAGGCTTCTGCCCAATGGCAGAGAGGAGTGGAAGTGCTGTCTCCTCTACTGCTTTAGGCTTTGTACCCACTCCCAAATCCCGAGTATTCTGCAACAAAATTCAGCCCCCTCTGCATCACTCTCTAATGCAAGCACTTGTTTTATTTTTGAAATTTATGAAATTTGCCCTTTTTTTGTGGCAGCAGTACCGTGCAATATATAAAATTACTGCAGCACTGTGCAAAAGTCTTAGGCACTATATATATATACATACACACACACCCCTAAGAGCTTTGCACAGTACTGTATATTCAGACTCCATACAACAGAAATGTCAAGTTGTACAGAGGCAGTATCCATTGCAGACCCATCAACAGAGACGAAATGTCAGTTTTATTCTTTTGCAAGTACAGTTTTAGCAATTCTGAGTTCATACTAGTTTCTGAACAGAACATTACACATGATGTTATGGGATGGTTAATCTGCTAATAAATCAAAACAGACTGTCAGTTGATATCAGACTGCTCTCATATTAGTTTCAGTGTGTAACTTGTGCTTGTAACTGATTTGTAACAGAGAAATGCACTGCATTTACTCTCAACCTGAGATTACATTTTGCAAGGTAACAGGGCTGCCTAATAATTAATCGACAATCCAAATCGGGTATGAATTGCCCAATTCATATCAATTATTTTATCAAGAAAATCACATTGTCATAATTACCAGTACTAAACATGTGCTTTGTTGCCTGCACTGAATATGATTTACATCAAGTCTAAATTTTCAACTTCCTTTATTATCAGGACAAGGTGGTGGGCGTACCATATGAAGTGTACAAATTATTGTTTTTACCATAATTTCAATCCTATATTCTGTAGAGAATTCTATTGGACATTTTCAAATTACTTAACTAAGCACAACAGAATTTTATGATCTTCCGAACGGCAGAACAGGGTTAACCCCTCACCAACTTCAAGTGGCTGGAAATGAGCTGAGCAGCTCCACTACTTTAATGGCTGTTCAGATGCTAAGATAGTTTAGCCGCAAGTCCATTGCCGTCACTGGCACAAAGAATTGGAATTTCCCTCCAATCCATTAAACACATTTAATTGTTGCTAACCTTAAGGTCAGAGGAATGACAGATTGGGAATTTCTTACTGTGTCTTGGACTGAAATAAAAGATCTAATCACTCTCTTTCAGATGAAGCGTTTTAAGGGATGCCTGGAAATTTCATACTTTTGGTGGAGCCGCTTAATTATTATCAGAATGAACACTCTAATTTTGCTAAGCTTAGTAAATTAATGCTTATTGCAGGTGTTGAAAACTCACTTGCACAGGAATTAAGACTCCAACAGTTTACTTAGATGATGAATGAGCGCGTTCTCAATTATACTCTGGGGTGAAAGCATGCAGCTGGGGGCAACCTCGTCAGGATGTTTAACTCCACACAGGCAAAACAGGAAACCAAACATTATGATATTGGATTGACAGTCTGGCCTTGTATTTACTAATGTGGAAAACAACAATGACCAATGGTTGAATTACACAACATGGCAGCTCAGTCAAAGGAGCAAAGACACCCAGTCTCAATATTCCCCTTGTGGAAACATAATGTCACCCACCAGTGCGCTAGGAAGTAGTATTAGTTTTCTTCAGAAAAGTTACGATTTCTCAGGAAATAACAATATAGTTACATTGTGTTATCATAATTGTACTATAGCCAGGTCACCACAGTTACCAGATGACAAGGAAAAAGTAGTGACCTGGCTAATTAAAAAAAGTAGAACACCTGATGTCCCTTTATTGTCCACTACCGCCACTACTTGCAGGCCTAGCTTAAAGCCTATCCATCAATAGTTACTTTGACTTTTAAGATGGATTTCAGAGCTTGTGAGAAATTACACACAGAGGATTACACTTCACGAGAATCAACAATCCAGCGTCAGTTCTGGTGAGGGGCTTCTCTCTTCACAGACGTTGCCTGACTCATTGAGTGTTTCTATTTTCACTTCAGATATCTGCAGTTCTTTTTCTTTTTAATTTTCACTCCAAAGCTAGCACCCATTCATCCGAGTTAACGAACAGTTATCAGTACTGGTCACAGCTCATATTCAATGCTCCGATCTGCAGTTTGCAATTTACTGGGTGTTGCAGGAGGAATTCCTTCCACTAAGTGAGTGGGGAGACAGGAGTGACGGAGTGACAATATGACCAAAGAATAACAAAAATAACTTTGTGAACTGTGGGAATGAGCAGAAGCAAGAGATGGGAAGAGGTCTGAAGATAGAAGAATGATAACTTGAATTAGGAGGAACAAGTAGGTTCATCCATTTGAATAAAGCAAGGTGTGGGATCTGACAATTGGACTGAACTTCAACAGAAAAGAATTGCCAGCAGAATACTGAGAGAAATAAGAACAGCGTTGTGGATGTGGCACTTGGGTCAGAATAGGAGTGTCTCGATGAACTGGGGTGGGAAAGGGGAGGAAAGGGAAAAATAATGGTTTCATATCTACTCTGACAATGATACAACAGTCTTTAAAACCATGTAACAATCATCTACGGTGTCAAAGACGAGCAGCATCTTACCCTCTGCAAACTCCTGTAAAATTCAGCAAGCATTTATTTCTGTTTTGCCCAAATTAATAGTTAAGCGAGTAAAATTATTGCAGACATACCTGTAGGCTAAAGAATGGCAACTCTGTGCTCTACCACACTTTCAGAGTATCTGCGTCTGTTGAGACTAGGTCAGTTAATTTTTTTGTACCTGATGGCCAGCCTTTGCTAGCTTTGCAGACTGTTGTTCAGTCCCAACATGAAAGGGCAAAATAGACCCCTGCTATTTGAGCTTTGTATTATAAATATTGTGTTGGCAATGCGTACTGCTGTGCATTTACATTGGTATTGGATGTTTGGACTTGATTAAAATCCTACTGTGAGAAATGCACTGAGCTGACTCAGCATCAGTAAATTAATAAACAAGAGACTTATTGACATTGCTGTCTGTTTTTGATAGATCATAATACCCATACTTACTGAAACCTGCACCATAACCATACAGTCTGTATCTCCTTTACCTTAACTTTGAAGCACAAATAGTAGTCCTCAGTCAGTAAGCAGCTCCACATCAGTACAAAATCTTAATGTGCTCACTGATTCCCCAAGTCAAAAGGTATTATGCCTGAAAATGTGTTCTCAGATGAATTATCCAGCTAAAAGTCAAAAGTCAGTCACTGCCAAAAAGACCCTAGACCAAATAAACATTTTAATAATAGCAATCAAATTGTTATTTTTATGTTTGGCACCTTTAATCATACCTACAAATGTCAGGAAAAAAATACGAATGAAAGGCAGGGGGAGGGAAGGTTAAAGGAAACAACCTGGCAAAGTATTTTTAGTGCAAGAGCTGATTTGCCAATTCATTTTTACTACTGATCGATCTTGTTTGTCAGTCAGCCACAAGCTGCCATCCCCATCACCTCTATCACAGTGTTTTTTGTGTGGGTTTGGGGACTTCTGATCTTCCACAAAAATAATCCCTTTTCCTCACAACTACAAGCCACAATGCTGGTCTGGATACATAAGAGGTGCTCCTCTCCCATGTTACAGCACAGCAATACCCTTAAGCTATTCTTCCATCCACTTCCCTCAACTGCTACAGACTTGCACGTTATTTTGTTTTCAATGGTGTCCCCATCCCACAGCAGCATATAGTATCTTCTGCAGTGCACTGGGCTCTAGTTTCATCATGGCCTGGCCATTTTGTGGCCATTCCAATGCAACTTCTCTGGTGCTGTTATTAGACCAAACTGGATTTCATCACCCAATACTTGCAATGGAACAAGTATATCATAGCATAAAATGATACATCTAGTTTGCCGGTCAGACACAAGCCACCATTCTCTCTCCATCGCAGTGCTGAGAGGAGCAGGTTGCCAAACATGGCTCATTTAATATTAGAAGAACTGTTCTATACTTTAGCCCGACAGTGAGCTAAAAATCTCACTTTTCCGCTGAGCCAACTGCGTGCAAAAATTGACTTGATGGACTGAGTCGGTAAGTGGTTGTGAGTGGTTGATTTTCACGTTGAATGCCTGTCACCAGTGGTATGTCATGGTGATCAGTGTTGGGGGGCTTGATAAGTAAGTTAGTATCTGATAGAAAATTGGTGGTGTGCTGGACAGTGGAAAGGGCTGTCTGAGATTACAACAGTATCTAGATCAACTGATAAAGTGGCAAAGAAGGAGCAGGTGGAATTGAATTCAAGAAAGTACTAAAGTGATACATTTTGGGAAACTAAAGCAGGGAAAGACTGGCACAGTAAGTGACAGGATTACAAGGACTGTTGTAGAACAGAGTAACCTAAAGGTACAAGAACACATTTCCCTGAAAGTGGTGACACAGGTAGACAAGGTGGTGAAAAATGCACGTGGCATGTTTATCTTCACAGAATGGGCATTAAGGACAAGAGCTGGGATTTCATGGTACAGTTATACAAACCATTGGCAAGACTGCACCTGGAATATTATGTGCAGTTCTGGTCACCACACTATAAGTATGTGGTTAAGCTAGAGAGGGTACAGAAAAGTTTCAGGAGAATGTTTCTTGAGTTATCAAAGAAGACTATATTCTTCCTTGATACATTTCCTTGAGTGTAGACTATATTCCTGGATAAAAGAAGGGTAAGTGGTGATCTCGGCAAAGTTTATAAAATTATGAGTGGCGTAGGTAAAATTGATGGTCACAGTCTTCTCCCAAGAGTTGAGGAGTCCAAAACTACAAGGCAAAGATTTAAGGTGAGATTTAAAAAAATTATAGGGGCATGAGAGGGCAGGCTTTTCACATAGAGGGTGAATGGATATATGGAAGTAGCTGTGAGAAGAAACAGTAGAAGCAGGCACAATTTCAGTACTTGAAAGACATTTGATTGGGTGATAAATAGGAAATCTTGAGAGGGTTATGAGCCAAATTCAGACAAATGGCGCCAGCTCAGGAAGGCACATAGGTTTACATGCATGAGTTAAGCTGAAGGGCCTGCTTTTAATGCAGACTTTATGACACCTGCTGTCAATGGCTCAATTAGTACTATAATATTATTCTCTCTGCATCAAAAGATTTCCAAAGAATCAAACATAAACTATCCAGGAGGACACTCCTCTACAGCACAGAGGGATTCCTGCACTATAAAGAGATGCTATCTTTGGGATTTAATTTTCAAATGAGGCGAGTCAGGCAAAAGAGGCAAATGCACCCTGACAAAGAGCAAAGGAGTTTTCCCTGGCTCTATGGCCAACAGTTATTTCCCGATCAGCAACCCAAGTCAGATTTCCATGGTTCCTTGTGAGAAAGCTACGCACGTATTAGTTTCTACACTCCTGATGTTGCAGCAGTGGCTAAGTAGAGCACGCTAGGAACTTTTGAAGTTATGAAAGGTACTGTGTAAACACAAACCTACTTTTCTTCTTAAATTCTATGCAGCAGATGAGGTATTATGGGAAAATTTGTTTTCCTTCTGTTCTTATAAAACTGCAACAACCAGAAGTCAGCACAAGAACCTTTATCACTTGACGTCACAAAGCAAGTAAAAATGAAATTGCCATTCTTGTTACAGTGACAATTACTCAACGATGGCAATTGGCAATTCAGCACACAAATAGCAAAGCATCAATGTTTTTCAATGGCTTATACAATCAAAGAGTTTAAATGAAAGTCGAGCTGATGGCGTAGATTGGCATGGTCTGTGATTTAATCGGATGGATGATTGTGCAAGCTTACAAGTGTTTTGAGGTTGATGTCAAACATTATAGCCAGACTGCCAAATAGAGATACTCAGGCACCAGCCATTGGACTGTCAGCAATGAGTAAATTCTACAAAGAAAATTATTGCCTTAAGGGCTACAAAATTCACCAGAGGAAGAAAGTAGAAGAGGAAAATATATTTACAGCATGTAAAATTGCAAAAGTGGAACTGAACAAGTTGGGAAATATAAATAATCAATATTATTGTAAAGTATTATAAATCTAACATGAAAGGTGATCATACGTCATTATGTCCCAACCACATCTGCTGCCTCTCCAATGAAAAGTAAAACAAAATTCTGTAAATAGGAAATTAAGTCTGGTAGGTAGTGCACTCACATTACATTCCATGTCTCCAAAATTGTAATGCAATGCTGTGAACTTCAGAGATGAGTTCATTTTACTTTCTCTACTATATAGGACATTTTCTGCTACTCAACAGAGGTGAATTTCTGAGTATATGTAAAAAATAGTATCAGATACCTTTTGCCATTTCTATATTCAGATAGAAATATAGAATTCAGAGATTTTGATCTCATCCACTTCAAATTACTCTGGCCTTTTGGTCATAAATGGAGTCCACTACAATGATATAATAACTACCTCCATTTATAACTCTTCAACACCCAATCAGTTGTGATCCACAATATTACCAAAAGGCAATTCCATAGATCTAATTTGGGAGGGGATTATTCTTTTAGAAATGCATTGAATATCAAAATTAAATTAAATTACATTACATTCATTTTTTTCTCTGGTAACCACTAATCCTATTAAAGCTGTTAATTTGTACAATAGGAATTTTGAAAGCTATGCATATTGAATAAGACAACAAATTGGGTTTCCAGTACTTAGAACTGTACCATCAACTGCTGCATAAATTGTTTTTCTTAAGGTCAAAATCATTTAAGTGCCTGTTCAATAAAATACTAAACAACAAAAACACAAAAATGCTCAACAATCATGTTTTATCATTGAATATTATTTGTCAAGAACAAACCATGAAACCAAGAGGATGCAATTGAGAGTTCATAAATTGTTCATAAATTAATCATTATTAAATAGAGTGATAATGGAATCTTGAAGGACGTTGTAGCATGTTAAGATTCTTATTTCACTTTCCTGTAATCATCCATTGCAGCATGAACAATGAGTCACAAACTACTATCAAAGAGAATATGTGCAAGTCCAGTGTTACCCATCTGAATGTATGCATGAAGCACTTTTATGCAGTTTAGATAGTTCTGGGGCTTGGTGTCTATCTTGTTCTGCAGTTAACTCAACAAAAGACAATGACATTAGCATTGGCCAGAACTTGAAGTAATAACAACAGGTGAATGCACACACTGATATTAATCAGCAAAAATAAAACTAGACAGCAACTTGTAGTGAGGTAGCAATACCAAGAATTACAGTACTTCAAAATCTACACACTGATTTTTTTTTACCTTCATGAACAAAGCATTTCACTTTGAACTTCCATATGGTTTCGTAAAGTTCCGGCTTTTGCACATTAATTGCCCACTGAATTTACCAGAGAACAAAGTCTAGATTGTAATTTGTGATTGGAAATTTTAAATTGCCAAATTCGACTTCTGTTTAATGCACTGCCTCATTGTTTTTGTCTCTTAGATTAATCTAATTCTTTTTCCCTTTTCTGTTGTACTTTCTACACCTGATTTTACATTGGATTTATCCACTTTCACTCCACCTTCGTGACAGTCCTTCCTCTATGAATTCTTTGGTCCATTGCCATTATAAGTTCATACTTCCAGTAAACAGGTAGGCAAAAATATTTTGAAGTAGAGTTCCATTAGAACAGAAAATGCCTCCATTTACTTCAATGTAACTAAGTCCAGCTTCAGTAAAGTGTACTTATTGGTACATTACCAGATGATTTCCATCAGATAGATATGCATGCATGGTTTTTATTATTCATTCACTTAAGATCTGAAGCCTATAGGACATAGGAGAAGAATTAAGCCATTCAGCCCATCAAGTTTTCTCCATCATTCAATCATGACTGATTTATTTTCACTCTCAAACACATTCTCCTGCCTTTTCCCCATAACCTTTGATGCTTTTACTAATTAATAACCTATCAGCTTCAGCTTTAACTTTATCTTGGACTCTACAAACATCTGTGGCAATGAATTCCACAGATTTGCCACCTTCTGGGTAAAGAAATTCCTGCTCATTTCTATTCTGAAGGGATGTCCCTCTGGTCTGAAGCTCTGTCCTTTGGTCCTAGACTCTCTCATTGTTAGAAATACCACCATGTCCTGTGTATCTAGAACTATCAATATTTGGTTCATTTCCCCCTTCATTCTTCTATACTGAGCATAGGCCCAGAACCATCAAATGCTCCTCATACATTAACCCTTTCATCCCCAAGATCATTCATGCAAACTTCTTCCGGACCTGCTCCAATGCCAACACATTTTCTCTTAGATATAAGACCCAAAACTAGTCATAATACTCCACTGAGGTCTGACCATTTCCTTATAAACCTTCAGCATTAAGTCCTTGCTTTGATACTCTAGTCCTCTTGAAATGAATGCAAAATTGCATTCGCTTTCCTTATTACCGACTCAACTTGCCAGTTAACCTTTAGGGAATCCTGTACTAGGACTCAAGTCCTTTTGCACCTCCAATTTCTGAATTTCTTCCCCATTTAGAAAATAGTCTATGCCTCTACTCCTTCTACCAAAGTGCATGACCATATACTTCCCTGAACAGTATCCCATCTGCCACTTCTTTGCCCATTCATTCTTCTAATCTGGCTAAGTCCTTTTGCAGCCTCCCTGCTTTCTCAACACTATCTGTCTCTTTCTTTGTATCATCCACAACTTTGCCACAAAGCCATCAATTCCATTATCCAGGTTACTAACATATCTGTGAACACCACTAGTCATTGACAACCAATCAGAAAAGGCCCCCTTTATTCCCAAACTTTGCTTCCTGCTAGTCAGCCAATATTCTATCCATTCTAGTAACTTTCTTGTAATACCATGGGCTCTTACCTTGTTAAGCAAACTCCTTGCAGCACCTTGTCAATGGCCTTCTGAAAATCCAAGTATCCAACATCCATTGAGTTTCCTTTATTTAGCCTGTTTTATATATCCTCAAAGAATTCCAACAAATTTGACAGGCAAGATTTCCCCTTAAAGAAACCATGCTGACTTCAGCCTATTGTATTGTGTGCCTCCAAGTAGCCCAAAACCTCAGCCTTAATAAAGGACTCCAACATCTTGCCAACCATTGAAATCGGGCTAACTGGCCTATAATTCCCTGTCTTCTGCCTCCCTCCCTTCTTAAAGAGTGGAGTGACATTTTCAATTTTCAAGACCCTCAGAATCATTTCAGAATCTAGTGATTCTTAAAAGATCACTACTAATCTCTCCACAAATCTCTTCAGACATCTCTCTCAGAAACCTGGGGTGTAGTATCTGGTCCAGGTGACTTATCTACCTTCAGACCTTTCAGCTTCCAAAGCACCTTCTCCTTAGTAACAGTGACTACATTCATTTCTGCTCCCTGACACTGCACATGATGCAGGACCAGCAACTATTGCCCATCCTTGAACTGAGTGACTGACTTTTCCTTTTCAGCAGTTAGACCAGAGCAAGTAAGGGCGCTGTTTCGTTCATTAAAGGACATGCTTGAAATGGTCCTTTACAGGAATCAGCAGTCCCACAATCATACTTACCTATGTTAGTTTCCTGCATTTGTATTGTGTTCACAGATTTGTATTCTATGTCTGCTGACTTACAAAACCTTGTAAGAAATAAACTTGCTAACTTAAATTCATGGATTTTTGTGGTAAATATGCAGATTACATGCAGTAGATATCAAAATACAGGAAACAGAACATTATTTTAAAAATTCTAGAAGTATAAAAACTAAACTAAAGCTTATTTTAAAAACTACTTTACCTTTTCCTGTCAGTCACTTTATATGCACACAGTCCTGTGCCTGGCAACTATTTCTGAATATGCAATCAATGTATATAAGCTACCTTATGTATTTATATTTATTGTGTTATTTTTAATTATTGAGTTTTTTTAACTTATTGTATTTTTTTGTGCTGCATTGGATCCAGAGTAACAATTATTTCGTTCTCCTTTATACTTGTGTACTGGAAATGACGTTAAACAATCTTGATTTAATTCAGATAACTGCAGTGTCAACTTTTCTTCAGTTTTTAACCAGGGCTGTAATGTTACAGGCTAGAGAGAGGGGGTGGGGCGTCAGATCGCGCAGCAAGCTCTGACTCTACCTTAGTGCAGGTCACGGAGTTCTGAGAACAACTCGACAACTCCTCATCGGGTGCTCGCGGCAGGCTGGGGGTTGACAACTGCCCTGTAGAACAAAAATTAGTCAGACAGAATAGTGACGTAAATTTACTCAACAATCCCTGATTGAAGCAAAATGCCAACAACACTATCTGCTCAAGTTAAATTCAAAAGTATATTCCATGTTAGGAGAAAATCCTCGGGGTCCATTTCCTCACTGGATCTTCACCTCAATAGCCAATCCAATGTGATTCTTGGCAGTAAGAAACAAACACAGCAGGTAACAGAAACATCATCACTTTACATGTTTTTCCACTTGGGGAAGCTGAGGTAAAATAGCTCACAAAGTAAGCAGTCATCTCTAAATTAACTTTAACAGACCATGCATCTTATTACCTCATGTTGCACAGTATTTACACAATGCATAAATTAACTCACAGCAGGAAATACAATTTTAAAAATTCATAACAAAATGGTTTTCCTTGTACTCATTATAGAAATTATAATTCCATGGTTGACAGTCAGCCTCATTATACATGGTTCAAAATACTTTACAGTGTTTTACCAAACACTAAAATTATCTTCAACCTCAACCTCATCTGTACTCACATTTTCACATAAACCACTTTCCAGTGTGTGGTAATTAGAAGCACACATCCATCTATTAATAGACACAAGAGATCCTGCAGATGCTGGAAATCCAGAGTAACACACACAAAATGCTGAAGGAACTCAGCAGGCCAGGCAGCATCTATGGTGAGGAATAAACAGTCGATACTTTGGGCTGAAACCACATAGCCCAGGTGTGCCTATTATTCAAACGACATCCTATCAAAGTATTGACTCAGCCTAAAAGTTCCATATTTGTTTTAAATCTATTGACTATGAACTACTTGATGGATTTGGAACAGTGTTTGCATCTGTAGAACTAGAATCAAAGAATTGCACTTTCTTAACAACTCACTGATTTCCTATACAAAACAAACTTTTCAGAAAAGTCAATACTATATTGATTGGAAGAAACATAACTTCAAAATGAAAAAATCTGCAGATGCCGGAAATCAAAGTAATACATATAAAATACTGGAGGAACTCAGCAGGCCAGGCAACGTCTATGGAAAAGGGTAAACAGATGACGCTTCATGCTGAGAAACATTGACTATTCACTCTTTTCAATAGATGCTACCCGGGCTGCTGAGTTCTCCCAGCACTTTATGTGTACTACTGAGGATGAATACTTGGAAAAGATTTGGATACAGAAATTTAGATTATTTCAGAAAGTGTGGGAAAGCAACATTTGCTTCTATATACACTACTCAGACATCAAGTCCATAATAAACTATTTTAATGTTGGTAAAAACACCTTCCCTTGGAATTTTTCCATAAAATCAAAATCACCAATCGTGAGTAAGGAAAGCCTAATGGTGCACCTATTAGGACAAATGCCTCACAGATCTTGCCGTAAAGCTGTGTGGATTTGGCACATTTCCTCTATGAGCCAATATGGTTTCTTCCAGTATTTCACTTTTTTCCCCACATCCGGGTTAACGGCCACTGTAAAGTGCTCCCAGTGTGGCAGTGAATGGCAAAATCTGCAGGGTAGGGGGAGTGGATGAGATTGTAGGGTGAATAAAAAGTGGTGTTACTATGGGACACGAGTAAGCTATCGACTTGGCAGGTGGTCTCAGCAGGCTGCTTCTGCACCTCTTTACGACTCTCAAACAGTGTGAATGTCCAAACATCACTGCTGCACCATTAAGAATAACTAACAAAATAACTCAACAAAAAATACAGAACCTAAAACAAACCAGTAAGTAAATCTTTTCTCATCACAAATGCTGTCAATACATTGAACCTCATTTAACATGGACCCATTTAATTTTCCACTGAACTTTAAGTGTCAGTAATGGCAATTTTGGTCTTAAGCAATGCCAGAAACAGCAGTAGACTTAACCATGCAGAAAAGTAGTGCAATATTTTTATGGACCAAGGACACCTAAGTCATGGCTTTTTCTAATTCTAATTAAGCTTAAGTGAGTTTGTTCAAATAATGAATAGATTTTTTTCTTAAGTTTTCAATCAGTTTACAGGCACTAATTAGCAAAGCCCAAAGTAGAATGGCAACTCAAGGCAGAAAAAGACAAAAACCCATTTAGGTTACAAACAGTAATGAATTTGTAGATATTTTGATGCACAGATAATTTTTTTCTAACTGATCAAAATTAAGAAACTCAGTTTAGCAATTCTGCTTTCTCACATAAGTGCCATTTGATCTGGAATATATACCCACTTCCCCCACCCCCACCTCTCTTTGCCATAGGTTGGAAGATAATGCTTTTATTTTGCTAAGAACAAACACAAAAAAGTTATGCACATGGGCAATTCAACTGGAAAGAATGAGTTCATTAAACTACTGGGTTAGTACCAAGCAACCATATTTTTTTGCTTATATCATTTAAATGTCAGGAAACTGCATGATCCAGGCTGTAAAGGAAACAGTACCTGGAACATGCCTACTTGGCATATACGCAAACTCTTTATTTGTGCACAACATAAAACTAGTCGTAACAGTGGAAGTTGATGTAAACAGCTGGAAATAGCAGTTCACATCTTGTGCACTTTGTTCAAGCCATCTGGATGTTCCATTGTGTTTGGTCAGCACCGACTGTCGAAATCTGACAGTTGATATATGTTCAGTTCAAGTAAACTGCCGCAGCCTGCTCTTGGGACCCCATGCTTAAATTTTCAGTGTTTGGTGGAAATTTCTGTCAGATTGGAACAGAGTTGTCTGTATCCTCTGTGGCAGCCCTCCAAATTCCTCAGGCATTTTACTGGAGCAGTGTTCTGCTTTCATACTTTGTAGGTTATGAAAACTATGCCAAAGTTCTTGCGAGCAGCTGGACGAGTGTCAGCTGACAGGAATGATTTTTCAATATGCACTACAGAATAAAGAGAAAGCTTGCTCCTGTGAGAATTGAAGTTGTGTATGTTTGACAAGAAAGCCATCTAACACATGAGCCGCTTGGAATAAGTCACACGATTGTTGTTGGCTATTCTTCTGTCCCTGCTGCGCAGAGGAATGACAAGGAAGACTTTACACGAATACCTAACAAACAGGTATTTACTGATAACTACACAAACGCATAGATCAGGCTCCACATTGCTGTGAGCCTAGACTTAAAGAATTTGATCCCAATCACCAATTTGACTGTTCAATAATTGTTCACCATCTTCAGTAAACTTAACCTCTTCTCATTTCTGAAACAGACTGACAGTGACATAACTCATTTTAGATACTGAAATAAATCTTCCCATTCATTTGATTCTGTATATATGCTACCCCTGATTTTGATCTTTGTGCTTTATGTGACAGGAGGTGCAAAGTTTTGCTGTGACAGTTTTATATAATCACCTGGACCACATCCAGTGATTTGATGGGGAAGCTCCAAATCCTCCTGAAATTGAAAACAAATCTCTCAACCAGCGCTGTAAGTAAAACCCAGGGAAAAAATATTCAGAAATCCATGACAAAAAGTGTACCTGAATAACTTATTTCAAAATATAAACTATCGGAGGTGGGGGGGAGGGGGGAAGAAGTATTGTGCAGTGGAGATGGAAGTCCAAGTGATAAATCCTTCAAGGAGATAGATAAGGCTGGCAACTTTACTGTTGAATGGTCATTGGGTGAGTAAAGGGAAAAGAGGTGGGTCCAGATTCGCCACCTGGAGTTTATGAACAGCATTCCCTGCTCTGCTTTTGTTTCAGATCCTTAAGACCAAATTTGCTGATGGGGAACATCCTGGTCCAACAAGCAAGGTTCTATCTGTCATCAGGCCCTCAGTCAGTATAATCAGGTCACATCGGCAAGCCAGAACAAGCACTGTCCATCCACAAAACTCCTGGAAGAAAATCCAACACCATGCTGCCCCGAATTTGTTGCCTAATTTTTGTTTGGAATTGGAATCGATTTATTATTGTCACATGTACTGACATTCAGTGTAAAGCTTGTCTTACATACTGTTCATACAGATCAAATCATTACACAGTGCACTGAGGTAGGACAAGGTAAAGCAATGACAAAATGCAGAAAAAAAAAGTGTAACAGCTGCAGAGAAAATGCAATGCAGGTAAACAATAAAATGCAAAATCATAATGAGATAGATTGTGAGGTCAACAGTCTACCCTACTGCACTAGGGAATGATTCAAGAGTCTTATAACAGCAGATTAGAAGCTCTCCTTGAGCCTGTTCTTGAGAGAATATCTGGGGTTGGTAGGGTCTTTGATTATACTGACTGCTTTACTGAGGCAATGAGAAATATAGACAGAGTCCAAGAGAGAGAGGACTGGTTTTTGTGATGTGCACAATTCTGTGTAGTTATTCCATTGTTACCATTAAGATATAACGCTATCAAATTCAAGAATTAGTGAATTTAAATTCCCCAATCTCTCAAGTTTCTGGCCTTTTTATTTACCCAGCCCAGTAATTTGACAACTTTATTACTGTACTGCTATTGCAGAATCTACAAGTGCCTAGAAATTGGTTAGTATATGCAATGATCTGTGTTCGCGGAAGTTGAATGAACATTTTTGTTGAGGGCACAGCTCCGGGAAAGCCCAAGATACATGACCATGATGTTTATGTTGTTTGGCAAACAAATAGTCCTGTCTTGTAACTTCACTAATTTGATTTGTCATTCCGATTTGTCAATGGAATAACTGGTGCTGGCTTGCCCCTCCTGCTCTCCTCATTGACTGTTGATGATGGTCACGTGGTGGGTCTGCCAGGTCATGAGATTGCAGACTGAGGTTGATTACAGATCTGCTGCTGGTCCACAGTGCTTCATCGATGGCCACTCCTGAGCTACTAGAACTGTTTGCAGTTTCCCATAATTATCATGGAGACAGTGCCATATGACATGGTGAAATTTATATTTGCCTTGTGAAAATGGAGTATCTGCTCCACAAGGTCTATGTTTCTTGGGCACGCCATCCACTACCATTCACTCACATCACCAGTACATAGTTGTAGCAGTTTGTATGATCTACAGGATGCACTGCAGCAACATACCAAGGTACATAGACAGCACTTTACAAGTCCATTACCTCTATCTTTTGTTGTCTAACTTGAATGCATGTGTGTCAAGTACTGTATGTGTAGTTTGTAAATTTAATAAGCATTTTAACAATATCAAAGGCTTCTGCTGAGGAAGTAGGGACAATGATTAAAGGACAGAGATTGAAGAAGGAAAGTGAAATATTGAGAAGCTGGGAACTTGAACTTACTGCCTGAAAGCGTGGGGAGGCATACTAATTTCAAAAGAGAATACGGAAAGAAAATATATGCTGCCTTAGAAGAGAAAGAGTGAGAGGGGGACTGAATGAGTTTGTCTTTCAAAGAGCCAACACAGGCATGATGGGCATGCTGCACGTTGGTGCGTTTCTACAAACCGAATGCAATCCAAGCCATTACCAACCAGATGGAAAAAATAGTGGTTTTGTGGTGAGCTGCTAGTTTGGAAATTGTGCAATGTAATATCTAGTGGGAAACTAAGAGGCATAAAAGGATAAAACAGTGAAGTTACTGTACTTAAAGGCTTTAATAAGACTATATTTAACTATCAGTATAATTGCATTCTTGGAGTTCCAAATGGAACTAATGCTTTTGTTTACCGGGAATCACAGTTTTATAAATCCATGATCAGCTGATAATCGATCTTGCAGCTATTATTTGCAGGGAGCCAATTTTAAGGCTTTCCAACTCTACTTTCCCTCCCCCATGGCTATTTGGATTGAATGCCCTAAAATCACTGTTGATTTAATTTCAGAACAATCATTTGAAGGTCATTCTTTCTTCCCAATTTTTCCATTACAAGATACTTATTAATCTCTTACTAACAGACTGGGACATCTATATCATGGATTCCATACCAGCGCCATCAATACAAGGGTGAAGTTGACAGTTCTCCTTCTATGTCCATCCCAGAAAATTCTAGAGCGGCTGTAAATTACTGAAGCTGTGTATTTAAGGGAATGCTTGCTGGAAAGTGCATGTTTGAACAGTTCAAGCAATTAAAGGTGATATTTGCATTAACTGTTCTTTATCAGATCAATAAACGTGAGCAGGGCATAAGCCTTTGAAATAAAAACACAATGTATTAAACCTGCACTAAATCTTGGAAAGCAATTTTTTTTATTAAAGTTCCTACTACCTGTGATCTACAATACAATACAAGAGAAGACTTATATTCAGAATTTTGTACTACCTTCTCTGGAAATGTAAAGTTAAAATCTAAATTTTTATATGTACTGGGAATATGAAAAGATGAGAAATCTATGTAATTATCTTTAATATTTTTATCATAATTCATGATTGTAACAACATTAATTTTATGTAATAATCTTTAAACCTCCCATCAAACAAGGGTGGATCATTAACCAAGGAAAGGGAAACACACTGAAGCATGTCATTACATATTTACAGTAAAGATGCATTTTAGCAAATACCAACCAAATCTATATGACACTAAGTAAATACCTGTAACAAAAATTAAATGATAATTTAAAGACAAGTTGATTTTTCATCAAAGATAAAGAAATTAATAATATATAAATTGTGAAGATAATAATTTTGTTGATGAAGTTGTTATTTTCTCTGGTGCCCTATTCATTATGTAAAGTTAAAAATGTACTGTGCATCACTACTGCTTGCATTCCTTAATGATCTTCTGCACCTGCTCATCT
This sequence comes from Hemitrygon akajei, assembly GCF_048418815.1. Taxonomy (NCBI): domain Eukaryota; kingdom Metazoa; phylum Chordata; class Chondrichthyes; order Myliobatiformes; family Dasyatidae; genus Hemitrygon; species Hemitrygon akajei. The sequence goes on along the minus strand of NC_133135.1, from coordinate 70,084,595 downwards.
GGTACATTTTTAATTAACACTCTAAGGAGGTTTGTCAGTAGTAATCAAAAACATTGTCACTTATAAAGCTGTGGCAAAAAAATCAATAGTTTTTCATCAGAAAAGGTTATTTCTGGCATAAGTGAACCATTTAATTGCTTCATTCAAATAAACAAAACTCCATACTTTAATGACTCGATTCTATGAATCAATACAGTCATACATTTTATTAAGCAGCAACATGTAGGAAGGTATTTTAAGTCCTTCTAATCAAGGCAGAAGCATGTTCCTTATTTTCATTTCCTTGGTAACTGCAATAAGTTTCAAACCCTTTGCCGGCCCATGATTTATACACAGGAATTGACTCCCATGGCAGTAACACAGTGATGGGTGACTAGTTCTCAACAGTAACCTACTGGCACTTGACAAAGTGCCTGAAGCAGAATGAATTCACTTCTTTTTTCCTCACTCATCAACAGGCTCTGCCCTGACCCCACCCCTCCCCCCCCCCATCCTGACGAATGTGATAGGGTCTTGTTGTTTTTGACTGAAAAAACTGACTACCGAGGCTTCTTTTTCCAGCACACCCCAGTTCCGTTTCATGTTCACCTTCTTCAAAGTGGAACTAGGAACATAAAAGGATTTTCACCGCTAACATAACATTTATGGATAGTTTGAAACAATGACACTGAGCTGCAACTCCCGACAAAAAAAATAAAGAAGAGCATTAACTTTCAATTCTCCTACAGGCATTGCTTCACAGCTCATGGCTATTGCTTTTTTCAATTTCTCCCCAGAGAGTCAGGAGTTATTACCCCTGTCGATGGAGGAGAAAGGGATGTTATTCCCCTGTCACCCACCCAACTCTGGCATATTCCCTTTCCTGATCTATAGCCTTCCACAGAGAAAGAGTCTGACATGCTGTTAGTTCTCAACTATGTCAGATTCATCTACCTGTATGGCTGGAATTATTTTACAGAGCCCGAGTGGCACAATGTCACAGGAGTCAAGATGAAAAAGAATTTCAAAACAGATATGGTGTGAAAGACACGAGGCACACAGAAACAACTACCACGTTAGGTATTAAGAACAACTATGTTAAACAAGAAGCCTCCATTGTATTGAGCAAAGCTACATGTCTTTTGCCTTGTTCTAGTCTACAGAAAGTAAATAAATCAGTGTTTTGCATTTGAACTGCTGAAAGCAGCACCAATAATTCTGATTAATTATGGTTTTAAATACTGCTAGAAGAAAATAAAGATAACTTCTGTGGACAGCAGATGTACTTTATAGTGTGTCTCCAAATTATCGATTTTTCACTGGAATGACAGCCCTGATTAGGTTGTGCCTTCATGTGCTTCACATGCAAAGAAAGCATGGCAGAACACTGAGATGGATCTTTCTGGCTGGATTTGGCATTTCCCATTGGAATCGCTGGAGTTTCACTATGTAAATTAAAGTCTTTGACTTCTACGCATGCCTTATCCAACGAGGAAGACCATAACATATTGAGTGACCGATCATATTACATCTGACAGTAAACTCCAATCAGAATCAGCATCAGTTTTGGATACCTCATGCAGTTCACTGGGGATTCTAGCCTTACTGACAGTAATATCAATTAAATTATTTAAATTTGATGTTTTTTAATTATTTCAAAGTTTTTATGTACCATTAAATGTGTTACTTTTCTTTAAATCAGCTATTCAATTTTATTTTTTTAAATGTCCGTGCCAGTCATTGTGAGACTGCTAATATACTTGATGTTTTTGACAGTAGACAAAGCACCGAACTACCTTTGCCTTCTTTAAAGGATGTCAGCTGCATTATAGATGGGGCCTCTGCTCTGGTCCACGTCAAGCCTGGTTGTCATCTGAACCTCACCACCCAATTCCAGGGTGCGCTGGCTGCAATGTTCCAGGCAGTGATTCCAGTTGATGGGCAGTTCCAGCACCATCTGACCCTTTGATAATTTATTTTCCACACGTTATAAATGAAAATTTAACTTCTCAAACTTTTTACTAAGATTCAGAAATTATGTACACCTATGCTAAACTATCAATATAATTCTGTGGCCACTTATAAACAAGTACTGTATTTAAAGTTTCCGGTCTAAGAAAGAGCAGATCCACAGAAAATCTAGGTACTATGGAAACTAATCAAATCTTTGAAACTGATGTGTATCATACTAGCATTGCATCAGAAGAGTTGGCATTCTCTTGGTCACTCTGTACATCCACCAGTTGAGCGGTTCTGATACTGCAACTTTCACTTTGACAATGACTACACAATAAATAACCCATCTCAGTTTGGGATAGTGTTAAAAATATAACAGTTTCAGATTGTAACATTTCCAAATAAGACTTCTAAATCCTGTACCACATACACGAGATATCAGAATACTTGTAAACTTCTTAGTCAAATGATCTCTACGTTGGTTTCAAGGATTTGGAGAAGTTTATTTACTGTGAGTACAAGCCACTGACTTTCAATTCTCCCTTCTGTACAATTCAGGCATATTCCCAATGTTGCCGCAGGTAAGCTTTATGTTTGAATTAAACACACTATTACACAAAGCTGAAGAGCATACTGGAAATGGCGTGAATTTGGCACTTTTGGAAGTACAGTGGTCACGACACACTTTATTTACTGTAATTGAGTTGCAATTTACGCCAGAGTTAGAGAACACCAGCTGTTAAATGGCTGACAAAGAGGGGAAGTTTAAAGCTAGTTTAGATTTAAGATTAACAGTCCCCTTAGGAAACTGAATCTGAGGTCAAACATTTTTTTTATTTAGCTGTATTGTTTGTTGCGGTACTTGTCATTCCTGGGGATTCTTCTAAATTAAACTACACCCAGGGCGTTCACCCATGGTATGAGTGACCAGTCTCATACTGTATTTTTGTTAACAATTATGCATTCTGAAAAATAATTCAATTTTTTTTTGTGCTTGGAAGAATGGATTTGAAATGCAGCTACATAGAGAATGGAGCAAGCTGTTCAAAGGATGCATGACAAATAGCCATCAGGATGAGCCCATGTGCAATGCCCAGGATTAGGGGCTCCATTTATGTTCATTCTCTTTTAATCTGTGCCTGCAAATAATTGAAGATGAAATCTCACACAATTAATCTATATAAAGTCATACGCTTTTTCAGTCATAAGAAAATCAAGCAAAATCTTCAGAGCTTTGGAGTAAAATTACTGTTAAGAGGTCCTGGCTATCTGTAGCATTATCCTACAGGGAGGGGAGATTGAAACAGAGAGCTGGATTGCAGTTCCTAATGGATAAAAATGGTTAAAGATCCCGTGCCACAATTCAAAGACGAGAGGGAGCTCTCTCAGGTCCTACAGAAGATTCCTCCCTACTACCGCCACCAAAATAAGCAACATGGTAAATCATGTAACTGCTGTTTCTAGAATCCTGCTGATTATAAAGTGCTGCCAGATTTCCCTCGAAAGCAAGTCATGTTTTTTAACAGATCTACGATGCTTTAGAAACAAAAGTCTTGCTTTGACTGTCTGTACCTGACATAAAATTTCTAAAGGCCCACAGAATTCTCTGACTGAGTGATAAATTATTTATGCTTATACTCAGAATCAGATCTTCGCTTATTGGCATAAAAATCAACCTTTTTGAATAAGAGTTTAAAACATAGTTCAGCATGCCTTCTCAATTACAGGGGAAGGAACTGTTTTCCAATCTTGTTTCACTTATGAACGATCAGAGCCTGGATCCTCTAATTACACCAACACAGCTGAGCTAAATAGTCTTGTTAGATCTGTATTCTTCACATTATTTTAAAAATCTGAATTATATCCTCACTTTATTTATGCCGAAGAAACTAAGCTGCAAATGCTTGGATCATTCTGACCAGTTTCCCTGAACATTGTCCAACAAGGAAAGAGCTTGCAGCTACGTCATGCCTAGTTTTCATCCCAAGTCCTTCAAAAGTACTTTACGGCCAGTAGTTTTGAAGTCCTGTCAAGGTAATGATGCCAGAAGTGTGGCCCATGCTTGGCTGCAAGGAGGCCTTCACCTGCACTCACTATCTATTCCCCACTGCTTATCACTTATCTGGTGCTAATCCACAAGGTCATACTTGCTGGACCTGATCAGTGAGGTCACCTAACATAATCAGATGTTATGGATGGACTGAGCAAGCCCAACCCACAAACTGCTGAGGGACTTTGACACCAAATGGAGCCACGGCCACAGTATCACCTGTCTGCCTCAACTTTCAATCACTTGGAACGCTTCTGAATGCAGAAGAAATGTTGAGAAAGGAATAATAACTTATTTAAAAACACTTAAAGCTACCTATTGCAAACACAAATCATTTGAAGAAGTTCAATTGAGCTTATTCTTGCCTCTCTTCCTTATGATGTAATAGTTCCACTAAAATAAATAGGTTCACAGATTCTACAATGGGTCTAATATTAACCAACACACTTACTAAAGAATCTCAGGAAGCTCACATTCAATCGAGGCACTCAATGAACTGACATCTGACTTGCTTGGTGGCTGCAATCCATCAGCAAGTTTGCAACTTCCATATATGGAAGAAGGCAACACCTAAATCCCAAAGAGTTCTCCAAGGATCTGCCAGCAAATTATAGCAGGATTCAGGCGGCGACTTTCAAAGCAGCCACTCATAACTACAAACAGAGATGAATCTCCAGCTCCAGTTGAACTGATCTCAAATTTGCCACTTGGAAGGGAGGGTCTGGTCTGACAGTAACTTTCAAAAGGAAATTGGACAATAACTGAAAAATGAAATAAAATCTGCAGAGCTACAGGAAGAAAGAAGGGAAGTGGACTCACTGTGTCACTCTTTCAATTCAATAGTTCCATTTAATATCAGAGAATGTATATAATATACAACTTGAAATTCTTATTCTCCACAGACATCCTCAAAACAGAGGGGGGAAATCCAAAGAATGAATAACAGAAAAAACATAAGAATCCCAAATCCCCCTGCTCCCTCCCATGCACAAGCAGCAGCAAGCAATATCAACTCTTCCCCCCCCCCAACTTATTCTAGCATAAAGCATCAGCATTCCCACCACCTGCCACCAAGCAAAAGCAAAGCCCCCAAAGACAGACCACGGTCTACAGTCCATCGAAAACTAACTGTTCTCTCCAACATTTCGACATCCACAGGCACTTTCTCTTACTAACAAGGGACAGGCAGATATCGCTCCTTCCACAGCGACAGAGGAGACAGTAGTCGCTATTTCGATGTTACAGTCAATCTGAAGCATTGCTTTTCTTAATTTTGAGTTTCATAACTGGAGAATTGGCAAAACAATTACCGAGTGCAAAGCCCTCCGACAGCTTCAATGTTCCAGCTCCCGCTACATTTCAGTATGCAATACCGGCAAGAACTTGTGTCCAAGCGCATCGTTACAATAATCTGAATAGTCTCAGCTGCAATTCACAATGTTAAGAAATCTGTCTCCACATTTGCTAGCCTAATGGAAAATACCATCACCATAACTTCCGCCACCTCCAACGGGATCCCACTACCAAGCACATCTTTCCCTCCCCCCCCTTTCTGCTTTCTGCAGGGATCGCTCCCTACGCGACTCCCTTGTCCATTCATCCCCCCCCCCCCCCATCCCTTCCCACCGATCTCCCTCCTAGCACTTATCCTTGTAAACAGAACAAGTGCTACACCTGCCCTTACACTTCCTCCCTCACCACCATTCAGGGCCTCAGACAGTCCTTCCAGGTGAGGCGACACTTCACCTGTGAGTCGGCTGATGTGGTATACTGGGTCCGGTGCTCCCGGTGTGGCCTTTTATATATTGGTGAGACCCGACGTAGACTGGGAGACCGTTTCGCTGAACACCTACGCTCTGTCCACCAGAGAAAGCAGGATCTCCCAGTGGCCACACATTTTAATTCCACGTCCCATTCCCATTCTGATATGTCTATCCATGGCCTCCTCTACTGTCAAGATGAAGCCACACTCAGGTTGGAGGAACAACACCTTATACACCGGCTGGGTAGCCTCCAACCTGATGGCATGAACATTGCCTTCTCTAACTTCTGTTAATGCCCCTCCTCCCCTTCTTACCCCATCCCTGATTTTTTTTTCCCTCCCTTTTTTTTCTCTCTCTGCCCATCATTCTGCCTGTTCTCCATCTCCCTCTGGTGCACTCCTCCCCCTTCCTTTCTCCCTAGGCCTCCCATCCCATGATCCTTTCCCTTCTCTAGCTCTGTATCCCTTTTGCCAATCACCTTTCTGGCTCTCAGCTTCACCCCACCCCCTCCGGTCTTCTCCTATCATTTCGTATTTTCCCCTCCCGCTCCTACTTTCAAATCTCTTACTATCTTTCCTCTCAGTTAGTCCTGACGAAGAGTCTCAGCCCGAAACGTCGACAGCACTTCTCCTTATAGATGCAGCCTGGCCTGCTGTGTTCCACCAGCATTTTGTGTGCGTTGCTTGAATTTCCAGCATCTGCAGATTTCCTCATGTATACCATCACTTTATTTACTTTTTTCCACTACAAGCTCAATAGTCAACCCGATCCTTCCCAAAGCAATATGCAAATCTTCCAATATAATTAATCATGAGATTGCACTTGGTACTTCAGAATCTATCCACCTTATATGTTTCCAACCTCTGTTACAACCTAACATAACATAAGATGTGCTGAGATTTTATTCCTATCCAGTTCCGTCACTTGATCACGTTGTTGGGGGAAGCACAGAGCTGGAAAGAATGAAATGAGTATTGGCTACCATAGTCCACTCAGAATGGCTGCCTTAACAGTGACCAGGAAAAATACCTGAGGCAGCCGCACATCAACTCTTTCAGCTGGAAACTGGCTCTTACGCTGGGAAAGTAAAGGATAGAAAAATGGGTTTCATTTTATTTTTGTAAATACTGTATTCTTCCCCCACACAACTCTGATAGGAGTACATCTGTCTCAGAACACCACAGAGCTCCTCTAGCTGTGCTATGTCCTCATTATGCAATTTTCTACACCACTGATATAATTCAAAACACATTCAACATTGTTCAGGCAGTTTTGTGCTGTGCACTGCAGTCTTAGAATTGGTTTCTTAAGGGAATTGATTAAACTCACATATAAACTGATGAAATGTGTAAAGTCTCAGATAATTGCCTTCCACACTATCATACATTTTAATAGCTATAAGCATAATGATCTTTGATCTTCCTGAGGAACTGCGCACATAGAATTGGACCCGTATTAAGTATTTTGGGGACCAGCTAGCATACATCATTTTTATGCCATGGGTGGAGCTGTCTATTGAGAAATGAGGGTATGCATTGTTGATGCCAACCAGATTTAAAGAACTGTGTTACTGCAACAAGCAATGTTGGCTGGAAGGGCAAATTGTTTATATTCAGAATGTGCAGAATTCTAGCCACAAATAGATTATTCAAAATTGCATATCACTATACCTTTAAATGTGCATACAAAGTTATTTTTATATAACTTTAGAATCAGAAGAGCAGAATCGGATTCAGGCTTATTATCACTGAGAATTTGTGGTAGCAGTACAGTGCAAGACATAAAAATTATTATAATTTACAAAATATGTAAATAGTGTAAAAGATGAATAACAATGTAGTAGTGTTCATGAACCATTCAGAAATCTGATTGTGGAGGGGAAGAAGTTATTGAGGCCCTAGACCTCCACCCTGGTGAGAACAGGACATGGGTGGCGAGGGTCTTTAATGATACCTTCCTTAGGCACTGCCTTTTGAAGATGCCCTCAATGGTGGGGAGGCTAGTGTGAATGATGGTGCTGGATGAGGCTGCAACCCTCTGCAGCTTTATCAATCCTGTGTATTGTAGCCTCTATACTGGGCCGTGAAGTAACCATTCAGAATGCTCTCCACGGTACATCTGTAGAAACTTGCTAGGGTCTTTGGTGACATAGCAAATCTCCTCAAAGTCCTAATGAGTACAGCCATTGGCGTGCCTTCTTTATGGTTATATCAATATGATGGGCCCAGAGCAAATCCTCTGAGATGCTGACTTCCAGGAATTTGAAGCTACTCACCCTTTCCACCGCTGACCTCTCAGTGAGGACTGGCGTGTGTTCACCCAACCTCCCCTTCTTAAGTCTGCAAGTAATTCCTTGCTCTTGTTAATGTTAATTGCGAGGGTGGTGTTGCATCACCACTAAACCAGCCATTCTAACTCATGCCTCCTCAACACCATCTGATATTTTGCCAACAACGTGTCATTTGTGAATTCATAGCAGTGCCTAACCACACAGGCACGAATGCAGAGAGAGTAGAGCAGTGGGCTAAGCAAGCTTCCTTGATGTGCACTTGTATTGATTGTCAGGGAGGAGAAGATGTTATTACTGGTCAACATTGACTGCGGTCTCTTGATGAGGAAGTCAAGAATCCAGTTGTGGAAGGAGGTACAGAGGCCCAGGTTTTGAAGCTTGTTCATTAGTACTGAGCAAATGATGTTGTTGAATGCTGAGCAGTGATCAATAAAACAGGTGTAGGTGTTATTCTCACTTTCAAAGGGTGCAGAAAAGACTTTGAGCTCATCAAGGAGTGAAGCATAACTATCATTTATGTCTCATTTATCCTGCAGAATGCTGCATTCATCCAGTTCCAAACAATGACATCCTCATATTGAAACCAGTCAAACACTGAGAGAAAATGCAACTAATTGAGAGTTGGGTTGGACGTATGTCTGGGGATCGATATCAGAAGATGGCAGCACACATGGTCACAGTGGCCTCTTCAGCTCCAATCAACAGTAAAATTTCTTGTTCTGTTCATCTTTTCTATGGTCGAAAAACAGTACTGATCATAAGGAACACTGAAATCTGCAAGTTTACCTCGTAGTGAGCGGGATAATGAAGGTGCCCGGTAGTTACAATCCAACACGTGGAGCAGACCTTTGCACCACACTGTGGCCTGTCCTCCTGACGATTCTACTTGCTAACATCGAATCACTAGAAAATAAACTGCATTACCCGTGGCTGCATCTGAACCAGCGTGAAATGAGGGATTGCTGCACACTCTTGCCGACAGATACATGGCTCCAGGTCAGCATTCCAGACTCGGCCTTCCAGCTGGAAGACCTAATCTCCTTTTGGGCTGACAGAAATGCTACGACCTCCAGTACGACCCACAGAGGAGGTCTGTATATCTACATTATTCTACGTTAATAAGAACTGGTGTGTGAACGCACTGGTAGTAACGGCCTACTGCTCACCACAGATAGAGATTTTAATGGTGAAGTTGATGCACCATCAATAACTCATGCTGAGACTTAGGAAGCGAGATATCGGCTTTTATTGACTGGAAGAATAAACAACACTACATCCTGGGGAAAATGAGGGAGAGCAGCAGCCCACAGTCGCCTTTATACAGGGGTCTGTGGGAGGAGCCACAGGAGCAGTCAGCAGGGGTCTGTGGGAGGAGCCACAGGAGCAGTCAGACAGGTATATCTAGTTCACCACATTCACCCCCCCTTTGTTTTAAAAAAAGTCCCCAAGTATATTTACAGGTTAAGTCTATCAGGTGGTCGAATCGTTCGCTGCGATCTACGTAGCTCCGGCTGCAATTGCACAGGTGCCGGAGGTGGTGATGGCACAGGTGCCGGAGGTGGTGTTTGCACCGGAGGCGGAGAGTGGGTTGGTTCTGGCCCAACTGGAGGTGTCAGGGATCCCTCGCGTGTGTGCGAGGTCCCCGGAATAGACGCGTACGAGATGCCCGGTACATGAGCGTCGTGAGGAGTCTGGGTGTGGCACGGTGTGTGCGGTGTCACCTCGGGTACAGGGTTCATAGTTACTGTGGAGTGTACGGGGTAGTGGTCTGCTGCTCCGGCGGGCGCCAGGTCGCGGACAGAGACCGTGTCCTCCCGCCCATCAGGCAAGACCATGTAGGCATACTGGGGATTAGCATGCAGGAGGTGAACCCTCTCGACCAGCGGGGAGTACTTATTACTCCTCACATGTTTACGTAGCAGCACTGGCCCCGGGGACGTCAGCCAAACTGGTAGGGTGGTCCCAGTGACCGACTTCCTGGGAAAAGAGAATAGGCGTTCGTGAGGGGTGGTATTAGTGGACGTACACAACAGGGAGCGGATAGAGTGGAGTGCCTCAGGGAGGACCTCCTGCCATCGGGAGACCGGCAACCCTTTTGACTTAAAGGCTAAAAGTGTGGCCTTCCACACTGTGGCATTCTCCCTCTCCACCTGGCCATTCCCCCGGGGATTATAACTCGTGGTTCGACTAGTAGCAATGTCCCTAGCTAGCAGGAACCGGCGCAACTCGTCACTCATAAAGGAGGACCCTCTATCACTGTGGTCATAGCAGGGATATCCGAACAGAGTGAAGAGCTGGCGCAGGGCTTTTATGACCGACGTGGTAGTAGTGTCGGGGCAGGGAACGGCAAAGGGGAATCGCGAGTACTCGTCAATAATACTGAGAAAATAGACATTGTGGTCGGTGGAGGGAAGGGGCCCTTAAAGTCAACACTCAGTCGCTCAAAAGGGCGGGTGGCCTTGACAAGCTGCGCAGTGTCAGGACGGTAGAAGTGCGGTTTGCACTCAGCGCAGATCTGGCAGTCCCTGGTCATCGTCCTGATGTCCTCCAGGGAGTACGGCAGGTTCCGGGCTTTAATGAAATGGTAAAATCGGGTGACCCCCGGATGGCAAAGATGGGCATGAAGGGCATACAGCTGGTCGAGCTGTGCACTAGCACACGTTCCCCGGGATAGGGCATCAGAGGGTTCATTGAGCCTGCCAGGCCGGTACAGGATATCATAATTGTAGGTGGAGAGTTCTATTCTCCATCGCAGAATTTTATCATTTTTGATTTTGCCCCGCTGTTGGGTGCTGAACATGAACGCAACCGAGCGCTGGTCGGTCAGCAAGGTGAACCTTTGCCGGCGAGATAGTGCCTCCAGTGCCTAATAGCTTCCACTATGGCCTGGGCTTCTTTCTCCACCGTGGAGTGCCGAAGTTCAGAGCCTTGAAGGGTACGAGAAAAAAACGCCACTGGTCTGCCTTCCTGATTGAGGGTAGCAGCCAGCGCAACGTCAGAGGCGTCACTCTCTACTTGGAAGGGAATGGTCTCGTCCACCGCATGCATCGTTGCTTTGGCAATGTCCCCTTTAATGCAGCTGAAGCCCGCGCGGGCCTCGGCAGAGAGGGGAAAAGTGGTAGACCTGACCAGGGGGCGGGCCTTGTCTGCGTAATGGGGGACCCATTGGGCGTAATAGGAAAAAAAAACCAGGCACCGCCGGAGGGCCTTGAGAGTGGTGGGAAGAGGGAGTTCTAACAGGGGGCGCATACGGTCGGGGTCAGGGCCAATGACCCCGTTCTCCACGACATACCCAAGGATAGCGAGTCGTGTGGTTCTGAACACACACTTGTCCTTGTTATAAGTGAGGTTCAAAGCTTCGGCCACTTGGAAAAATCGTTGGAGGTTGGCGTCGTGATCCGACCAGTCGCGACCACAGATGGTGATGTTATCTAGATAGGGAAATGTGGCCTTCAGTTTGTACTGGTCCACCATCCGGTCCATCTCCCTCTGGAAGACTGAGACCCCATTTGTGACACCAAATGGGACGCGCAGGAAGTGATAGAGCCTGCCACCCGCCTCGAAGGCGGTGTAGGGGCGGTCCTCTGGGCGGATGGGGAGCTGGTGATAAGCGGATTTCAGATCTATTGTCGAGTACACCTTGTACTGAGCTATCTGGTTGACCATATCCGCGATGCGGGGTAGGGGGTATGCGTCAAGCTGCGTGAATCTATTGATGGTCTGGCTATAGTCCACAACCATCCTATATTTCTGCCCAGTCCGAACAACAACCACCTGGGACCGCCATGGGCTTGTGCTCAGCTCAATGATCCCCTCCCCGAGCAGCCGCTGCACCTCTGAATGAATAAAGGCCCTGTCCCCTGCGCTGTACCTCCTGCTTTTAGTCGCCACCGGTTTACAGTCGGGGGTCAGGTTGGTGAACAGCGATGGGGGAGGGATCTTGAGGGTGGAGAGGCTGCAAGTAGTGTCAGTAGCACAGCTATCGGCATGGTGCTGGGCGGGATGTGTGGTTCGGTGTGTATGTGCGTGTGGTAACGGAGTATATGGCGAAGTCCCACCAAACTGAGGATTCCTGACAGTGAGTGGTGGGAGGGGCCCGTCATATGCCATAGTCACACTTTTGAGATGGCTCTGGAAGTCCAGGCCCAATAGCACAGGTGCGCACAGTCGAGGCATGACCAGGAACGCAAAGTTCCGATATTCTGTGCCCTGCACCACCAATGTCGCCACACAACCCACCCGGATGTCTGTGGAATGCGACCCAGAAGCCAAGGTGATCTTCTGACGTGCCGGCCGTGTCACGAGTCCACAGCGTTTCACTGTGGCCGGGTCAATAAAACTCTCAGTGCTGCCCGTGTCAAACAGGCAGCTAGTCCTGTGCCCCTCCACCAGGATGTCCATCATCGACCTTGCGAGCTGGTGCGGAGCGCTTTGATCGAGGGTCACGGTAGCCAGCGTTGAACGGGGCGAGTCGGGGCGGGGCCTGGTGACGCCGGCAAAGATGGCCGCTCACATCCGGGCATGCAAGATGGCGGCTCCCAGGTCGCACACGGGCAGGAAGGGGCGGGGCATGGTGACGCCGGCAAAGATGGTTGTCCACATCCGGGCATGCAAAATGGCGGCCCCCAGGTCTCAGACGCAGCGCTGCTCGACCCCGGGCGCGGTTTAGATTTACAGACCTTGGCGAAATGGCCCTTCTTCCCGCAGCTGGAACAAGTCGCTTCGCGAGCCGGGCAGCTGTTTCTGGAATGTTTCTGAAGCCCACAAAAGTAACAGAGTTTTATACCTGGCGAATTCGAGGAGCAGCGGCGTTGGCGAATTCGCTCGGAACCAGGGAATCGCGCGGCTGGACCGCCTCGGCGTACAGCTGTGCAGCCTCCAACGTATCAGCCGTCTCTATCGCTGAGCATAAGGTAAGATCAGCTTTTTCCAGCAGCTGCTGGCGCAAATACACTGACCTGACTCCAGTCACAAAAGCGTCTCGGACCAAGAGTTCCGCATGCTGTTCCGCTGTGAGCGTTTGGCAGTCACAAGTCCGCACGAGTGCCTGTAGAGCTCGGAGAAATTCAGCAGTCGACTCCGTAGGCCGCTGTTTTCGTGTCGCCAAGCGATGCCGGGCATAAACTGCATTCACCGGCCGCAGGTACTGTCTTTTGAGGGCGTCAAGCGCCCCCTCGTAGGTCGAGAGGTCCCTGATGAATGAATAAACTTTTGGGGCGACCCTCGAGAGGAGAAGTCTGAGCCTAACAGCTGAGTCGGTGGCACGAACCTCCTCCAAGTATGATTGGAAGCATACAAGCCAGTGTTCAAAGGCAAGAGCTGCCTCAGGGTCTTGGGGGTCCAAATCTAAGCGTTCTGGGCGTAAAATGGTTTCCATGTTTTAACTTCCAGTCAATAAAATTGATGCACCATCAATAACTCACGCTGAGACTTAGGAAATGAGATATCGGCTTTTATTGACTGGAAGAATAAACAACACTACATCCTGGGGAAAATGAGGGAGAGCAGCAGCCCACAGTCGCCTTTATACAGGGGTCTGTGGGAGGAGCCACAGGAGCAGTCAGACAGGTATATCTAGTTCACCACAGAAGTACAGACCCTTCTAGTTATGGAGGGAGATCACTGCCATTGTCATTGACGCTGTTTACATCCCCCTGCCCCTGTGCTGCTGGGAAAGTGCTGCGGGAGCTCCACGGCGCCATCTGCAACCTCGAAGCCACTCACCACAATGATTTCTTCATTGTTGCTTGTGACTTCTATCATGCCAATTTAAATACAGACCTGTCAAAATTCTACTAGCATGTCAACTTTACAACCAGAAGTGGAAACACATTAGACGTGGTTTATACCAACATTCCCTGAGTCTACAAGTGAGCTCACCCACCACTCTGCCCTCACCTCAGTTACTCAGACCAGTACCCATTTGCTAATCCAGAGCACTGGTTAACCATGTTAAGCCAGTTTGCAGGGATATCAGGAGCTGGCCTGAGGGTACCACCTCAGCTCTGCAGGACTGTTTTGACAGCACAGACAGGAGCATATTCAGGGAGGGGGCTACCTATGATCGTCACGTCAACATTAATGAAAATGCAGGATCGGTGAATGGCTACATCGGAAAATGCGTTGAGGTCTTTACTGTGATTAAACAGCAGGGCAAACCAGAAACCACCGTTGACTGCAGAGGTCCGTGTACTGCTTAGGGGTTGGGCCTCTGCCTTCAGATCGGAGAATAAGACGGCTCTGAGGTGAGCAAGAGCCGCACTCTCTCGTGTTATCTGGAAGTCAAAGTGAGAGTACTCACATAAAATCCACAGATACCAGGGACATGCGATACATGTGGCAAGGTACACAAACCACAACCGATAGCAAGTCCACCCTGCGCGTCATTGACAGTGATACCTCCCGTCGTGATAGGCTGAATGGTTTCTGTGCACGATTTGATGCAGTGAATAATGTGACATCGAGAAACGTCCCCTCTCCTCTTGAGGAACAGGCACCCTATCTGGCCATGACTGAGGTGACGAGGATCCTACCCAGGGTGAACCCACAAAAATCTGCAGGGCCGGACAACATACTTCGTCAGGTACTGAAGGATTGTGCAGACTGGCTAACAAACATCTTAATGGACATCTTTAATATCTCTTTGCTATTGTCCACTGTCTCTGCAGGCTTCAATAAATCCAGATTACTGCCCAGAGGCACTAACTCAACAATCATGAGTGGCTGGTAAAATCCAACCTTCCTGCTATATTGAATCCTTTCCAGTTCTTCTACCACTCAAACTGGTGCACTGATGATGCCATAACCTTGGCCCTCCACTCCGTCCTGTCCCACCGAGAGAGCAATGCTTCATATGCAAAGTTGTTGCTCATTGACTTCAGCTCAGAGTTTAACACAATCATCCCTCAGAAGCTGCTGAGTAAACTGTCCTCAATAATCTCAGCAATCCTCTCTGCAAATAGATCTTGGACTTCTTGACGGAAAGACCCCAGTCAGTCTGAGTTGGCAGCATCATCTCAAGCATCAGCAAGCTGGGCACTGGTGCCCCACACAGTTGAAAGCTCAGTCCATGGCTTTTCACACTGCTGACGCACAACTGCTCTGTCAGATCCACCTCAAGATGCAGCACCAAGTTCAGGGATGATTGGCCTCATCTGCAACAACGATAAGTCGGCACACAGAGAGGTGGAAGAGAGGCTTGTCCAATGGCGTGAAAATAACAACCTAAGGCTCAACATGGACAAGGCAAAGCAGATGATTCTGGACTTCAGGAAGGTGCAGGTTGTCCACTCTCCATTTCACATCAATGGCTCTGCCGCGGAGAGAGTGAAGAACACCAAGTTACTTGGTGTACACATAACGGACGATCTAACCTAGACCCACAACCCCTCAATTGTGAAGAAGGCTTAGTAGTGTCTACAGTTCCTGAGGAGACTGAGGTCTGTAAGGCTCCCTGCCCCCATTCCGAAGACTTTCTACAGTAGGACCATCAAGAGTGCTTTGTCAGACTGCATCATTGTGCGGTACAGAAGCTGCTAAGCCTTGGACCGCAAATTTCTACAGAGGACAGTGAAAACCGCCGAGAGGATCACTGGGGTCTCTCTCTCCGCCCCCGTCTGTGACATTTATTGGGACTGTTGCATCAAAGGGCCCAAAGTATTGTTAAGGATCCCTACCACCCATCCCACAATCTCATTGACACACTACCGTCAGGAAGAAGGTCCAAGAGCATCAGACTTAGGACTGCCAGAATGAATACCCTGCCACCACTGAGGTCTCAGCACTAGAACACGGAGCAGTCAAGCACAGTGCCTTTAAGGATCATTGCCATGGGCGGAAGCACGGTGGGTGTGGGGAGGGGGGGGGGGCTTCCGAGCCTGGCTGAAATGCAGAGGAACGAAGCCTCCTCTACCCAGCATCTTGTTGGCAAATATACAGTCGCTGGAAAATAAGACTGACGATCTCAGAGGCAGATCTCAATTGTTTGCTGTACCAAGACTTGGTCATCTGCAGACACACCGGATGTAGCAGTCAGATCAGATAGATTTATAAATTCAAGATGGATCAGACTGCAGACTCCGGTAAAGAAAAGGGTGGAGGCCGTGTGTATTTTGGCCAATTCCGTTGGTGCTCCATTGTGGCGGTTATGTCTAACTCGTGTTCCTCTGATTTGGAACACCTATCGATCAAATGTAAACCATTCTATTTGGCTTGGGAGTGCTCCAAGGCAACTTGGAGTAGTCCAGCGGCCGACTATAAGCAAGCACTCGCGACACTGCACGATGTCATCTGCAGACAAGAAACAGCCCATCCTGATATATTTGAAGTTATAGTCAGAGACTTCAACCAGGCCTGTTTAAAGAATACCCTGCCCAATTATCACCAGCATTTAACCTGTAGCACCAGAGGTTCCAATGCACGAGGCCACTGCTACACTATGATAAGGAATGCCAAAATTTCCTTACCTAGACCGCATTTTGGTAAATCAAGCCACTTGGCTCTCCTCCTATAACCTGCATACAGACAGAGCCCAAAAAGCAAGGCTCCAGAGATTAGATAACTAAGAGGTGGTTACAGGAGGGAGAGGAACGGTTACCTTGAGTCAGTGGACAGGGCCGTGTTCAAGCATTCATCTGAGAATCTAAATGGCTATACCAGGGTTGTAAAAGATTTTACCAAAACCACTGTAGCTGAGTGTGTCCCAAGAAATTGTTCAGAGTTTACCGCCATCAGGAGCCATGCTCTTTTCTCACTGCTGCCATCAGGTAGAAGGTACAAGAGCCTCAGGACGCACACCACCAGGTTCAAGAACAGTTGCTATCCCTCAAACATCAGGCTCTTGAACAAAAGGGGATAACTACACTCATCTACTGAGATGTTCCCACAGCCAATGATCTCACTTTAAGGAAGCTTTATCTTGTTATTTTGTGCTCTCATTATATATTGTTATCTATTTATATTTGTATTTGCAGAGTTTGTTGTATTCTATGCTGTACTTGATTAATTATAGTTACTAATCTATAGATTTGCTGAGTATGTCCACAGAAAAAAGAATCTCAGGGTTGTATGTGGCAAGATATATAGACTCTGATAATAAAATTTACTTTGAACTTTGTATTTTGAACATTTACTGTACTATTACTGTTTATCTTTGCTGCACACTACATTAAATTATATGTTATTAACTTCTTTGTGGTAATATTTTGTTCATTAAGGATTTGTTACATGTTCTGCATGTGCACTGTGGTCTGGAGGAAAGTTGTTTTGTTTTGTTGTATATATGTAGTCAGATGACAATAAACCTGAACTAATGCACACTAAATCTGGAACATTTGAAGAGCTCTTAATATTAAACTCTCTATTCCAAATGGATTTGTTTAAAAGGTTATCCAATGAACAGTGTGTCTCCTAATAGTCCTCCATTCTGACATGATGCCACAAAGAGAGGATTATTATTCTGTATAATTCCAAACAAACTAGATTAGAAATTCTATCACATAAGACATGCTTTTCTCTACACATTATCTGACTGAATAAAGGTTTGCACTGGTCAAGGAATGAGCTCGCAATCTCACAGACTACAACTGCACATAACACACTGCGCAGCAGAGGTATCATTGAAGCTCAGCAACACGGCCATGCCTTCGGGCTGCAGATTAGACTTGAAGAATCAAAATGGTACACCCAAGGGAAGGAGGCACCGACAGAAAGAAGCAGAAGTGAATGGTGTTACTTAAAGGGATATTTCTAATCTGCATTATTATTGGGCTTCCTTTTGTCAAAAGTGGATGATTGGGTCAGCCTCAATGTAATAGCAGACAAATTCAGGCATAATTCAGATGAGATACTCTATAATATTTTGGGAGTGTGGGGACAGTTACTTTGGTTTTGAGTCCAGATGTCCACCCCGTCACCATGGTTTGCAATGCAAAACTGTCTGCTCCTGTAATCCACTCACTCACTCGAAGCAGTTCCCATTCAGAACCATTGCTTTAAGGCCACCAACTGCAACAGTGAATCAGAGTTTAGGTGTGGCTCCTGAAATCACGCACAGTCTCACAAGAGACTGCAGGTCACTCCTCTCACACACAATGCAAGTACACAAACAAAAGTTGTTTCTCAGTTGCATCACTGCAGACTCAACACATTCATGTGGCCTCTTCCAAAACACAAGAAGCACGACTGAGTGTATGTTTCTAAGAAGAATTTTTCCCATAATCCATTGAGGCAGGCCATACTCAACCTTCCGCACTACTTCCATATTCTGTGGGGTTTATGAAATCACCCTGAGCTTTAACAGTCACTGGCTCCCTAATCTTTGTACCTTGATCCTGCAACCATGCTAAGAGGCAGAGAGGACCACAAGTATTGAGTAGCTGAGACAATGAACAGTGAGGCCCACCCTCAAGCCATTACAGATTATCACAAATATTTAGACACTGTAGAACTATATTTTGATAAAAAATAATGAACACTATTATAATATATAAACTTTTAAACCCATTCAACTGAGGTAAAATTAATTTTAAAACATTTAGCCACATTTCTAAATGGTGATAAGTTGGAACTTTATCATCAAGTGTATTGAGAACTGCCTACCAAAAAGAACTATCCAGGCTAGCGGGTAGAAGTCGGAGGCAAAGTTGATGAAATTGACAAGTTTTGCATGGGTGCAGGAAGCAGTGCCAATACAGTCACCAAGGTGGCAGAGAAAGAGTTGGGGCACATTACTGGTGTAGACTTGTAACATGGACTGTTCCACACAGCCAACAAAAAGGCCAGCATAGCTGGGGCCCATGCAAGAGCCCATGGCCACACCTTTAGCCTGAAGAAAGTGGGAGGAGTGGATGAGAAGATATTAAGAGTGAGTACCAGTTCTGCCAGACGGAATGGAAGAGGGGCATTGGTTGGGTCTGTTGTCAAGAAATGAAGTGCAGTGTTTGAGGCCTTCCTGGTAGTCACACTGATTGTACCATGACGGATGGAGAACTGAGGAGCTAGAGAAGAATCAGTGAGATTGCTGAGTCAAAGGATGGTGTAGGAGATGGCTGCATTTATATTTGACGTTCAGCATGTTCTTTACTGCAGTGCCCAGGTGGGGAAGCCCCAGTAGTACTGGTATGCACACTGCGCCCTGATCCACCCCATCCTGTTCAAATACTCTCTGCTTATCATTTGTATAGTGCTGGTATCAGGAAACAGATGAGCTTCAACACCACTAATTTGAGTCTGTAGAATGGCTCATGTTCAAAGAATCAGATGTACATGTCACCACTATCATGGACCTTATCAGCAACTGTCTTGAGGACTGTGCACTCACCTTGACAAGGAATTACAGTATCGTACCAATGTCCCTGAACCCACACTCACTGTTACAGAAGTAAGATCAGTCTTCTGAAGAGTGAACCCATGGAAAATAACCAGCCTGGATGGAGTCCCTGGCCATGTCCTTAGACCCTGCACAGATCAGCTGACGTGGGTGTATTTGCAGACATTTATAACTTCTTACTTCTTCACAAAGACCACCATCATCCTAGTATTTAAGATAAGTAGGTAAAGTGCCTTAATAACTACTACCCAGTAGCTCTGACATCCACCATCATGAAGCGCTTCAAGTTCCAGACAACCACAGCCCACCATCATTTTAAAAGTTCTACAACAGATGCCATCCCCCTTGCCCTACGTTCTGTCTGGAGCTTCTGGATTCTAAAGGCACCAGCATTGGACTGTTCTTTATTGATTACAACTCTTCCTTCAATACTATAATTCCATGCAAACTCACAGAACTGGGACTCCACACTTCCCTTTGCAAATGGATCCTTCAGTGACCATTTTCAAGGATAGTGTTTCTATATTTCATTAGGAATTTGAAAAGATTTGGTTAGTCAACTATAACACTTAAAAACTTCTACAGATGTACCATGGAAAGCATTCTGACAGGTTGCATCACTGTCTGTTATGAGGGGTGGGGGAGGTTACAGGATCAAAAGAAGCTACAGAAAGTTGTAAAAGCAGTCAGCTCCATCTTGGGTACTAGCCTCCATAGTATCCAAGACACCTTCAAGGAGCGGTGCCTCAGAAAGGCCACGTCTATTATTAAGGACCCCCTTCAACCAGGGCATGCCCTGTTCTCATTGTTACCATCAGGAAGGAGGTACAGATGCAACGATTCAGGAACGGCTTCTTCCTTTCTGCCAACCAATTCCAAAATAGACATTGAACCCATGAACACAAACTCACTTTTTTTTTAAATATATATTATTTCTGTTTTTGCAATATTTTTAATCAATTCAGAGTAAAGAGGGTGGAGCATAGTCAAGATGTCACTAAATGGCGACTCCTTTACTTGCATTTTCACAAACAGCTCTACTTTTATCTTTCAGATCTCTTTTTTCCCCTTTCAAATTCTTTTGAAGACCCTGATTGGAGTTACACTCTGACTTTGTTTCTTTCCAGGAATGGAACCCGCTCTCGGGGCCTCACGACCGGCCGCTTTTCAATATACCAAGGACGCGGTCTGGAAGGTGAGCATGCCTCCAGGGTTCCGGATTTTCATGGCTCTGGTGACAGGCTGATTCAAGGCCAGTACCACTGCCTGATGTGTCACAGGAGAACACGGAAGATCAGAAGCAGCAGGTTGTATATCGAGGGACCCGAGCCTTCCTCGGGCCGACTCTCTGGGCCCAGAGCTCAGGAAAAGTGACGCAACAGGCTTTTAACACCACAAACAGTGAGTTGTTTGTTATGCCTCCCCTCTCACTGTGAAACAGAGACACCTTTTTTTCTCTTATTAGGGAGAGACAGAGCCTGTGGAATGTCACATTACCGGGTGAACGAGTAGTCTTTGGGGTAACTGCAAGTCTGTGTCTTTATTGATGCTTTGCTGTATGCTTGAGTGCTCGGTGAGGGGCGCTGATGCTTTTTTGCTGGTGGGGGCGTTCGCTGCCTTGCTGCTGCTTGAGTATGGAGGGGGGAGGCTGGGGGGGGGGCTTTGGGGTTCTAACATTTAACAGTCATTCATTCTTTGGGGCACTCCTCTGTTTTCGTGGATGTTTGCCAAGAAAAAGAATTTCAGGATGTATATTGTATACATTTCTCTGACATTAAATGTACCTATTGAAACCTATATATACTTACTCTAATTGATCTAATTACTGTATTTATTCATTTGTTTATTTCTTCTTTCTATATTATCATGTATTGCATTGTACTGCTGCTGCTAAGTTAACAAAGTTCACGACACATGACACACGACACAGGTCAATAAACCTGATTCTGATTCTGATGGACTGCAATCATTAAGCAGCAACACTTCTACCATGATTACCCTCGACACTGGTATGCTACAGAGCTATATCTTCAGGGTTCTGCTCTACTCCCTGTACACTCACGACTGCATGGTCAGATTCTGCCTTAACTTCATCTACGTGATTGCAGATACCACTGTAGTGGGCCATATCTCAAATAACGGTGAGTTGAAGTGCAGGAAGGAGATGGAAAACCTCATGACATGGAGTCATGACAACAACCTTCCCCTCAATGTCAGCAAAACAGAAGAGCTGGTCATTGACTTCTGCAAGGGAGATACGCACATGGCCCCATTTACATCAATGGCACTGAGCTTGAGAGGATTGAGAGTTTCAGGTTCCTAGGGATGAACATCACCAATAGCCTGTCCTGGTCCAACCACATTGATGACACAGCCAAGAAAGCTCACCAGTGCTTCTACTGCCATAGGAAGCTGACAAATGTGGCATTTCCCTTTTGACTTTGACCTTCATCCATTTCTATCAGGGCACAGATAGAAAGTATCGGATCCCAATGCATCATGACTTGATATGACAACTGCTCTACCTTTGACCACAACAAACTGCAGGGCACTGTGGACACAGCTCTACACGTCATGGAAAACAGCTTCTCCTTCATATACTCTCTGTTTATACTTCTCGCTGCCTCAGTCAGCATAATCAAAGACCTACCCACCCAAGGCATTCTTCTTCTCTCCCTCCCATCGGGCAGAAGATAAAAAAGTCTGAAGCATACACCTCCAGGCTCAAGGACAGTTTGTATCCCACTATTATAAGACTTCTGGATGATCCCTAGTGCAATAAGATGGACTGTTGACCTCACAATCCACCTCATTATGATTTTGCACTGCACTTTGTCTGTAACTGTAACTCTTCGATCCGCACTGTTATTGTTTTACTTTGTACTACCTCAATGAACCGTTGTGATGAATTCATCTGTAGACAAGTTTTTCAGTCTGTGATCGATATTGGTGCCACAGAATCCAAAGTTGTTTTCATAATGTTCAGTATCATCTACCTGGTATGGATTCATAGGGCCAAACTCCCTTGCCAAGTTTAAACTAGGCCCAATCGGCAAGGCCACCTGATGTACTGTAATTAAACAACAATGATGGGGTAGAACACGCCCCAGACATAGAGGTACTAAAGTACTTTAACAATGCAATACCTGCGGTGTTATTTTCAGACAAAATCAACAACATGTTTGAAATGCTTCTCAATACGAAAAGAAATCCACTTTCTTAGAGTATTGTGCGCTAACAACAAGAGTAAAACTCTGTTTGGAAAGAGGAAAAGCAGCTGGCAAATTGTTACCCAAACTACATGCATTCTATCAGAATTGCAACTGTGGTATAAGAAATTTTCAGAGTACATCATAGCAGCTGCAAAAGCAAATACTGTAAAAGGCCCCAGAGATCTCTGTAACCAAGATTATTGATTATCCACATTATTTTTGAAAGCCATGTTCCATTCAACGTTTTCAGAATCCCAGATTTAGTATTGGATTGGCCATTATTCTTAAGTATTATTTCCTTGTAGCCATAAATGAAACCTTTTACTTAGAAAATAGCCTGCTCTCAGAAGTGGCAAATGTACACACATTATAGCTAAAGCAGCAAGTTGTGTATGACAGAGTAAATGGCAATGATTACTCTCAAATGTTAGTAACTTTGAGAGTACGGTGCTCTAAACATTCGCAAAAGACCCCTCATCAACCTACCCCCCCACTGTACAATACTGCACCCATCATGAGACCCTGAAAACACAAAAACTCTAGTCTGGTGCAGGACTCTATATTTTTCAGACTCATCATGGACATTTATTATCTAGGAGCTGTGGTGAACAATGGGACAATTACTTTGCAAATGTTTAAGAAAGGTCCACTCTTCTCATACACTTCAGTTAAGGTGACAATGATGACTAGCAACTTATCGAATGAGGTGAAGAGACCTTCACTCTGGAGTGATGGCGTCACAGACTGAAGAGTTTCCCATTTGTCCTATGCATGTGATCTACATCAAGTGGAAGCTTGCTAGAGGCAACGTACAATACCGTGGCGAGATTTAAAGACGTGTTTGGATTGACACAGCCTTACATGATATTAGGTTGCTCTGAGATTTGGTTTGATACGGACCTGTTGTTAAAGATTGTGACTTGTGTATGTAGTTGCCATTAGATGGTAATAAAGCTTTGAACATAGAAATCTACAGCACATTACAGGCCCTTCAGCCCACAATGTTCTGCCGACTACTACTCTAGAAACTGCCTAGAATTTCCCAACCGCATAGCCCTCTATTTTTCTAAGCTCCGTGTACCTATCTGAGAATCTCTTAGAAGACCCTGTTGTATCCTCCTCCACCTCCGTTGCTGGCAGTGCACTCACCACTCTCCGTTTGAAAAATTTACCTCTGACATCCCCCCTGTACCTACTTCTAAGCACCTTAAAACTATGGTCACCTTAAACCACCTCATGTTAGCCATTTCAGCCCTGGCAAAATGCCTCCGGCTATCCACACAATCAATGTCTCTCATCATCTTATACACCTCTATCAGGTGACCTCTCATCCTCCGTCGCTCCAAGGAGGAAAAGCCAAGTTCACTCAATCTATTCTCACAAGGCACGCCCTCCAATCCAGGCAATTTGAGAAAAATTCAGCATGCTCCCCAGATAAGGATGGGATCGGAGTCACTAGTGAGGTCAAAAAACGGTCAAATATATTGCATGCTGCTGCTCACTATATTTTTCATGGAGTTGACATGTAGTGAAGATCAAGTCTACTATGCCTCTATCAGATATATAGTATATACACTGTGATTCAGCCACTGGGACAAAGAGAGTAAGGACCACCCCTGTGACAAGCAGTCTGAAGAAACCCTTTCAAGTTACTATAGTTAGAATGATCTCCTTTCTTGAAAATTACAGCCATTCCAAACCACTTCCCACTTCTTGGGAGGCACATCTCAATGAAGGCAGAGTGTGCCATCAAAGCCCTTGGTCATTTGAAGATCCACGTCCCTAACCAGCACAAAGCTCACAGTCAACCGCGCAGAAGTGACACTTGTCCCCCAACATGTTTATAACAAGTGAGCAAAGCACAGCAGACATCTTCCAAACCCACTGGATAGAACTAGTAAACCAACATCACATTCCTCTCCCAGGTCAATATGCACAGCAGCGAGGCTCCAGTTACATTCAGCTAGCTTCAACTGTGCGATATACGTTCAGTGCTAACCTCCCAAACTATTGTGCGCATTATCACAGCAAGAAATTACCAGGTTGAGGGAGGAAATGATTTGAGGATGGTGTTCAAGTTTCCATGAAGATATACAAGGCTTCCAACAACTGGTAATAAGCTCAGACCTGTGGCTGTTGAAAATGTGTAAATGAATAACTAGAGCAGGGGTTCCCAACCTTATTTATGCCATGAACCAATGCCATTGAGCAAGGGGTCAATGGACCCCAGGTTGTGAACTATTGAACTAGAGATTTGACTAGACCACCAAGGAGCCTGCCATTGAAAAACTAAGGTGTGCAAGGCCTCCTAAACTACCCAGGCTCACAGCACAAAGCTTGGGGATGACACAGTCAGCTACCACAGCGCCCACAGAAATGGAGAATGGGAGCAAACACCTTAAGTCCTAACGCATAGCTGTTGAAGCTGACAGTGTACTATACACGTAAATTTACAAAATAAGTGTTTAAATATAAATCCAGTATAATGGACCAAGCAATTCAAGTCAAGTCAAGTCGCTTTTTATTGTCATTTTGACTATAGCTGCTGGTACAGTACACAGTAAAAATGAGACAACGTTTTTCAGGACCATGGTGCTACATGAAACAGTACAAAAACTACACTGAACTACATGAAAACAGCACAGAAAAAAACTACGCTAGACTACAGACCTACCCAGGACTGCATAAAGTGCACAAAACAGTGCAGGCAGTACAATAAATAATAAACAAGACAACAGGCACAGTAGAGGGCAGTAAGTTGGTGTCAGTCCAGTCTCTGGGTATTGAGGAGTCTGATGGCTTGGGGGAAGAAACTGTTACGTAGTCTGGTCGTGAGAGCGCGAACGCTTTGCTGCATTTTCCCAGACAGCAGGAGGGAGAAGAGATTGTATGAGGGGTGCACTGGGGCCTTCATAATGCTGTTTCCTTTGCGGATGCAGCGTGTAGTGTAAACGTCCGTGATGGCGGGAAGAGAGATCCTGATGATCTTCTCAGCTGACCGCACTATCCGCTGCAGGGTCTTGTGATCCAAAATGGTGCAATTTCCGAACCAGGCAGTGATGCAGTTGCTCAGGATGCTCTCAATACAACCCCTGTAGAATGCGATGAGGATTGGGGGAGGCGGGGAAGATGGACTTTCCTCAGCCTTCACAAAAAGTAGAGATGCTACTGGGCTTTCTTTGCTATGGAGCTGGTGTTGAGGGACCAAGTGAGATTCTCCGTCAGGTGAACACCAAGAAATTTGATGGTCTTAACTATCTCTGCTGAGGAGCCGTCGATGTTCAGCAGGGAGTGGTCACTCCGTGCCCTCCTGAAGTCAACAACTATCTCTTTTGTTTTGTTCACATTCAGAGACAGGTTGTTAGCTCTGCACCAGTCTGTTAGCCGCTGCACCTCCTCTCTGTAAGCTGACTCGTCGTTCTTGCTGATGAGACCCACCACGGTCGTGTCATCGGCGAATTTGATGATGTGGTTCGAGCTGTGTGTTGCAGCACAGTCATGGGTCAGCAGAGTGAACAGCAGTGGACTGAGCACACAGCCCTGGGGAGCCCCCGTGCTCAGTGTGATGGTGTTGGAGATGCTGCTCCGGATCCAGACTGACTGAGGTCTCCCAGTCAGGAAGTCTAGGATCCAGTTGCAGAGGGAGGTGTTCGGGCCCAGTAGGCTCAGCTTTCCAATCAGTTTCTGAGGAATTATTGTGCTGAATGCTGAACTGAAGTCTATGAACAGCATTCGAACGTACGTGTCTTTTTTGTCCAGGCGGGTTAGGGCCAGGTGGAGGGTGATGGCAATTGTACCACGTTCTGTATCCTGCCAGCACCATATACTAACATGGTTGAGCCACAGGCTCACATTTAATCTACAATAATGCATTGGTTTGGATTTCAGTGGGGCTTCAAACTGACAAGATTAGTGACTTTGAATGGACCTCTTACATTTTAAGATGGACTCCTGACCTCGAAATTTATCTTACTATGATTTTACACTTCTCAGTTATCTGCACTGCACATGGTCATTAGCTTTTACACCTCATTCTGCATTGTCATTGTTTTTAATATTATGGCTGGGGGCAGTAGGATGTCGGCCATGAGGTGATAAGGAAGATTTGGGGTGGGGGGGAACATATGGTACTGATGGAGGAAGATGATAACGATGGTGTGAAGGGAATGCAAGATGTCAACAATTATGGGGGTAGTCATGCTACAGGAATTAATTTGGACCGGGATCCTCATTCCTTGGAGATTAGGGATAAGCAACTTACACAAAGGAGCATAAAGAGGCGGATAAAGCCAATTCTGCAGCAACGAAGAAAATCTTTTTAAATACTGAGAATTTTTTTCTACAAATGCCATTACCGATAAACATGATGCAAACTGCATTATTGCAAGTTAAAAATAGGGAGTTAGCAGCACTGGATGTAATAAAAAAATAAACATTGTTAATGTTCAGGGTATCATTTTTTGTAATGATTTCTCAAATTATGTTTCAATAATTGTAAACCATTGTCCTCCTTCCATGAAGTTTCGTTCAGTAGGTCAATTTCCAACCATTTGCCTTAGTGCATGTGGCTGTTACACCTGCCAATTGACTTGCAGAGATTAAATTATTCTCTGAGATGCAAGGTGCAGATCTAGTGGAATGTAATTGCCTGGTTGTTCCAGTTATGGATATGCCTGGCAAAATACACTGAACAAGTTACATGAAAACTGAGGCACAGAAGAAACTGCCCACACAAATCTGGCAATGTATTGGGAATTGGTGGGAGGGAAAACTACTTCCTTCTTGATGTTGGTTGCTGTCAGTTGAACAAGTGCCTTTATCATAATCATCATGTCACCAGAAATATTTTTTTCATTCAGCAAACCAGGAACAAGAAACACCATTTCAGCTTATATTTTAAACAATTTACTGTGTGCAAATGGAGTTAAGAACATGGTTATAAAATTAAAGTGGAATCTGGAACATCACAAATAGTTATAAAATTGAAAACAGTTAAATTTGATTATATCTTGAAATATTTATATGAGGGCAATAAAATACACATGAAATTATTTTTGTTTGCTAAACAGTGATCATGACTTAATGAACCATTAAAATGCACTTGCACTTCATGCAACAAAATACACTAAAGTACTTTACAGCAAACTTAGTAATTCAGTGCCTAACTTTCTCATTGGATGTCTGATTTTCTTAACTTCACTTGAGAAAGCTACAAGCAGAGATCACTGTGGTAGAGCATCGAACAGTTAACTGGGATTAAACTACGGCTGCTAGTTCCACAACACAATGTTGGCCATTGCTGACAATATTTCCATCATTGTGCCTGTAGAACCACAGCCATAAAGTTAATCAGCTGGGAATGGTGGTGAAAAAAATTGACAAGAATTATAGTTCAAATAGTGGAACTAAAACAGAGCAAAATGCTGGAGGAACTCAACAGGCCACAGGCAATCTATGGAAAAGAATAAACAGTCCACGTTTCAGGCTGAGACCCTTCCTCAGCCCTGAGTTCCTCCAGCATTTTGGGTGTGTTGCTCGGATTTCCATTACCTGCAGATTTTCTCGTTTGTGACTGGAACTAAAACAGAACTCACTTTCATTTGCAGCAGCCGTATTTTCATATATGACACTATTGTCATAGAAAGACATTTTGCAAATGCTTTGCAGGTTCACTCCATCCACAACCTGTAAGCCATCATCCTTAGCAAGGCTCTCTGATCCTGTCACAGGTGAACTAGCTGGTCTAGAGCTGGTCAACGAGCTTGAGGGTCGAGAAGTAGCACAGTTCTGTTAAAATGAACAGAAGTAAGGTTTGGATAACATTGAATCACAATCTAAATCAGAATTTAAGCCAAGGAGCAATGATTAGGCCATTCTGCCCATCTAGTCTTTTCTGCCATTCTATCATGGCTGATTTATTATCCCTCTCAACCCCATTCTCCTGCCTTCTCCCACTGCCCTGACCAATTAAGAACCTATAACCTGCACTTTAAAAATACCAAATGGCTTGTTCTCTGCAGCTATCTGTGGCAATGAATTCCACA
This sequence comes from Hemitrygon akajei, assembly GCF_048418815.1. Taxonomy (NCBI): domain Eukaryota; kingdom Metazoa; phylum Chordata; class Chondrichthyes; order Myliobatiformes; family Dasyatidae; genus Hemitrygon; species Hemitrygon akajei. Next base: position 70,055,972 of record NC_133135.1, on the reverse strand, counting down.
GATTCATCACTCTCTGGATAAAGAAGTTCTTCCTCATCTGTTCTAAATGGATGTCCCTCTATTTAGCGGCTATGTCCTCTGGTCCTAGACTCTCCCAGTACAGGAAACATCTTCTCTACAACCACTCCATCTAAGCCTTTCAATATTTGATAGGTTTCAATGAGATCCCCTCCTATTCTTCTAAACTCCAGAGGGTACAGGCCCAAAGTCATCAAATACACCTTATATGTTAAGCCTTTCATTCCTGGAATTATTCTCGTGAACATCCTTTGGACCTTCCCCACATCTTTCCTTAGAATAAGGGCATAAAAGTGCTCACTATTATCCAAGTGTAGTCTGACCAGTACCTTGTAAAGCTTCAGCATTATATCTTTACTTTTATATTCTAATCCTCTCAAAAGGAACACTAACATTGTATTTTCCTTCCTTACCACCAATTCAACCAGCAAGCTAGGAAATCCTGTACAAGGACTCCCAAGTCCTTTTGCACCTTTGAACTTTGAATTTTTCTCCCCATTTAGAAAATAATTTACACCTTTAATCCTTCTACCAAAGTGCATGACCATACACTTCCCTACGCTATATTCCATCTCCCATTTCTTTACCCATCCTCCTAATTCTGCCCAAATGCTGCTACAGACTCATTGCTTCCTTAACTGTACCTGCCCCTCCACCCATCTTTGGATCGTCTGCAAACTTGGCCACAAAGCCATCAATTCTGTCATCCAAATCACTGTCATATAATTTGAAAAGAAGCAGTCCCAAAACCGCCCCTGCAGAACACCACTAATCACTGGCAGCAAAACAGAAAAGGCTCCCTTTATTCACACATTTTGCCTCCTGCCGGTCAGCCAATCTTCAATCCATGCTAGGACATTTTCTGGAATACCATGGGCTCTTACCTTGTTAAGCTGTCTCATGTATGCCACCTTGTCAAATGCCTTCTGAAAATCCAAGTACACAACATCCACTAACTCTCCTTTGTCTATCCTAAGTTGTTATTTCCTCAAAGAATTCCAACAGTTTCCTGTTAAGGAAACCCTGCTGACTTTGACCTATTTTATCATACGCCTCTACGTACCCCGAAACTTCATCCTTAACAATAGACTCCAATATCTTCCCAACTATGAGGCTATTTCAAAAATATTAGGGCATTTACTTATGAAATGCAGCTTCACTAACTCTCCAATAATTCAATGATGACTACCAAAATTGATTACTCATTTACTTCATTGAACAAATCAGCAAGCTAGTTGTGATGATACTGTAATGCATTTTAAACATTTCAGAATTTTAAATAAATTATATCTATACAAGTTTGATAATCATGCAACATGGAGTGTTTAAGATAAATGATAAAATAAATGATTTAATGCTCAATTTGCAATATTTATACATTTTAACAATTGCCTTAAATAACAGATAAATAGCAATACAAGTTGTACAATCCAGTCCTACAATGAACTGGATACTATTTATGTACAGGCAATTTGCACAATGGACACCAAAGCACCATTCCATGTACATAAAGAAGAACATTAATAAAGAATAAAAATGAGTATTTCAGTTCTCCTGAAGTGGAAATACACTGCACAGGCAGTGGGCCAGCGGAATTACCTTGATTATACTATTCTGTCCAACAATCGTCAAAAAATGCAGCAAAATTGACCATCAAGAATATTAGCCTCAAAGCAAATCCCAGAGTGTAATACTTTGATGCAAATGAGTTGGCCAAAATTGCATTGTCATCACATAAATAAGAGGCACTATTTCCCATTCTTAACTTTATCCAAAAGCATGCATTCCTTCCCAAATCTAAGCTATATTATTTTTCCACGCTTAAGACATAGAATGAACATTTAATCAATACTTTACACTGATTTAAACTCAGTACACTTTAAGAGCTACTTTTGAGAATAAAGCTGAAAATAGAGAATATTAACTTAGCAAGTCTGCTCATTCATTGTTTCATTCTTCTTGCATCTTGTCATAACGTGAATTAGGACCAAAAACTAATCTGCTTCCAATTTAATTCCATATTTCACTCCTGTCAAAACACCGTGTGGCAAGTACTGGAAGACTATCATTTTTTATTGTGAGTATGCTACAGGACAGCTTTATTTCATGAAGCAATTTGACACTGTGCCCACCACCTGCAGGTCACTTAGGTCATTCACTGCTGCAGGTCCTTGCAGGTAAGAAGAGCTTTTCAGCAGCAGCTCTATTTTGGTCTATAAAGTGAAAAGTACAAAGTCATGAATCTTCTGCTTTCAAATCCACATCCACTGAAACATGACCTACGGTATAAATCAAAGTATAAAAACTACAATAACTAATAACCACAGCACTCTTTTATTAAAATTCAGATCTTTAGCACCGGTCTCTTGACACCCACCAGAAGAAAACAAAACAGGAGCATGAACTGTAAAATTTTCCTTGTCACCCAAGAAGTTTGCAGCCACCAAAAGAGGAAATTACATTGCTAACTAATGGCTCAACAGCACATTTAGGCAAAGCTTTTTTTCTGGCATCAATAAATTAAAAAAGATGAGTTTTAAGCCCAGAAAGTTGGAAGGGTCTAGAGCAGGAGTGACTGATTTTAGGTACACATACCACGTAAGTGACAAATCAGGCTCCCTCTAATCCGCACAGACTGCAAGGTGGTAATCACACCACATTCTTGAGAAGTGATTTTAAAAAGTTCTATCTATGGGGCAAGAGCAACTAAAATCTTGAAACCTACTACTTACCAGACAGAACAGAAAATAGGGAGTTCAGTTGGCTCTTATTTGAAACAGATTAGCAGGATCTGAATTGGCATGAACCACGCTCCAGAGGCACTCCAATATCCAATCATTAATGTGTTTCCTGCCTTTGATAAGTTTTAGAACAAGCTTCAGGTACTGACATAATTTGATCATTCTTTTTTGGGAAGTGGCATTTGCTTCCACTTTAGGATTCCTATTGTTCATTCTTGGAGTGCTGGTATTTATTACCATGTCTCTCTGAACTTGAGAAACTATTGGCAAGCCTCCTAAAACCACAGGACGTGTTCTACAGGTGTTCTTATGACACTGTCCGGTAGCAATGGCAAGATTTGAAAAAATAGTGATTGTTCCAGATCAATATGGATTCCAACTCAGAAATTGAAGGTGAAGGTGTTTCCATGTGATGGAATTTCTATGTGTGGACATTATGATGCTACTGAAGAGATTCTGTCAAGCTGTTTCAGTCCATCCTGTAGATTAAACACACTTCTGCCACTGCATAATGATGGGGGTGGGGGAGGGGGAGGTTTAAGTCACCCTTGAGAGACTTGATTTAGCTGTCTACTTTGTCCTAGAAATGTTTGACTTTCTTGAACGCTGCCCTGACTGTACCCATTCAGACTGTTTCTAATATATCTGTGCTTTATACAGGAGACAGAATTTGGGAGATCAGGCAGTTATACCCCTGTCCCTGTTATCTTCACCGGAACTGTAAAATATTATGCAAGTGCTTATGAATGGGTCTCAGAAGTTATGTTTAGCGTTGTTTAACCTTCCCTGTGTGGACAGCACTCTCTTCATCTTCTGAATTAGTCACGTAAATCTTTCAGCAATCATCCAAAGACTTTTGAAACTCTGAGAGTTACGCAATGTTAGTGTCTCTTCACATTACTGGGCACTTATAACATGCCTGGAGCATTCATCATAAGCCGATGCAAATGGCCAACACAGGCAGGAGGCCACTTCCTGTGCCCGCTGTGCCAGTCAGTCACCATTTCAATATAAAGCATCCTCAGTGCTAACTCAGTAACCTTCAATCTCCAAGGCTGTAACCACTATCAAGGATTATTGGCAGAAGTAAATGAGGGAGCATATCGGGAACAACAGGGATAATCCTTAACTAACGTTTACATTGATACATATAACTAATGGAGCAATGATATGCCTGCATTGGACGCTACTGGTGGTAAGTGGTGCAGTGAGTGTGGATTTCGTTGGAATACAATCAGATGCTGGTAGTAAAGGTGGCAATAAAGATTGTCAGAGTGTTAAGGTATTGGAGATGGGAGGGTGTTTCACGTGAAGGACTCATGGATGAAATTAATGGCAGTTGTGGTCAATGCTGTATCAACAATTCCTCATTGTTCTCCTCACCTTTCAACATCTGCTACTCAGAGGGCACTAAAAAGTCCTTTGGAATGTATTGTGTAATCACAAACAGAAACTCCCAGGGCTATAGTAGAAAGCTCCTTCTAAAAACTCCAGATACCAGAAGCATTCTTAAGCATCCTGACATTCTGCGCAAAAATGTTTGGGGCCTGGCACAACTCCAGTTGTAAGTATCCTCTACATCTGTAAGTAGGAGACTAACACCAGCCCTTATCAAGCTAGCCCAGTTTGTGACTATAGGTATTAAAGAGAACTGAAGCAAGGTGAATAAATTCAGATGGTTATCAGAGCATGGAATAGTTCTGCACAGTGGATTGACTATGGTCACAAATGAATGAAACAAAGCAGTAGAACTTTCTGGTAAATTTAGATTTATTATTGCCACATGAACCGAGGCACAGTAAAGAACTTTGTTTTGTATGCCATCCAGACAGATAATTTCAGTACAACACTGCATTGTGATAGTGTGGTGAACTAGATATACCTGTCTGACTGCTCCTGTGGCTCCTCCCAAGACCCTGCTGACTACCCCTGTGGCTCCTCCCACAGACCCCTGTATAAAGGCGACTGTGGCCTGCTGCTCTCCCTCATTTTCCCCAGGATGTAGTGTTGTCCTTCAGTCAATAAAAGCCGATATCTCACTTCCTAAGTCTCGGCGTGAGTTATTGATGGTGCATCAGATAGTACGAGGGAAAAAAATAACCAAATGCAAAATAAAGTGCTACTGTTACAGTGAGCCATAAGGTTAAAATTAAGACTAAGATGAAGTAAATAATTGAGAGGTCAGGAATCCATTTTACTATATAAGGGGACCATTTAATAGTCTTGTAACAGTGAGATAGAAGCTGTTCTTGAGCCTGATGGTATGTGCTTTTGTATACTCTGCCCGATGGGAATGCCTAGTGTAGGTGAGGTCTTTGATTGTGTGGCTGGAACCAAGGCAATGAGAAATGTAGACAAGAGTCCATGGAGGGGAGGCTAGTTTTCATAATATGCTGAAATGTGTCCACAACTCCCTGCAGTTTCTCACAGTTTTGGGCGAAGCAGTTGCCGTACCAATCTGTCATAAATCTGGATAGGATGCTTTCTATGATGCATTAATAAAAATGGGTAAGGGTCAAAGGATATGGAAAATTTCCTTAGCCTCCTGAGAAAGTAGAGGTGCAGGTGCACTTTGTTGACCATGGAGCTCATGTGTTGAAAAAGATCGGGCAATTGGCAATGTTCACTTTTAGGAATTTGAAGCTTTTAATCTTCTCAATCTTATGTATCACCTCCTTCCCGAAGACAACATCCAGATCATCTGTTTGCTGAGATTGAGGGAAAAGTTTTAGGCATCACACCATGTCACTAGGCACTCTTTCTCCCTCCTATACTCTGATTCATTGGTGTTTGAGATACCGCCCACTGCCATGGTTCTATCTGCAAGCTTGTAGATGGAGCTAGAGCAGAATCTCACCTCACAGTTGTGAATACAAGGAGTAGAGAAGGTCACTGAACGTGTAGCCTTATTGGGCACCAGTATTGAGGATAATCATGGTGGAGATGTTGCACCTATCCTTACCGGCTTTGTCTGTTTGTCTGGAAATCAAGACTCCATTTGTAAAGGGAGGTGGTGAGCCCCAGGTCTCAGAGTTTGGATACAAGTTTGCTTGGAATTATAGTATCAAAGGAGGAACTGCAGTCAATAAATGATAGAATAATCTCGGTATCTTTACTGTCTTCTCAGACTGACGTCCATAAAAATAATGAGGACCATCCAAAAAATGTTGGTGCAATCCATTGTAGTGTAGGTCTTATCCTACTTTGACCTGCCCTTTAAAAAAGGTGTTGTAACTGTTAGTGTTCTCCCAAGTAAAGCTATATCTTACCAACATGAATATGCCATGGATGTCTCCTATTGCAGCCAATGATATGCCTTGGCTTGAGTTGAGAGACTATGGCAACTTTGAAAGTTCCACACTGAATAATGGTTTCAATTGTGACTGCAGGTAACAGCACATTTATGTTCCACGCTATTTTCCTCAAGGACATTCAGGTCTCAAAAGAATTTCTCCAGAATCTTTTCTTCCCTCATCTCCCAGCTGCTTGGGTTTTCTTGGGCGGCCTCTGTGGTCCCCTCTCGTCTTTCAAAGACTAACAGGTCACGTACTAGTGCAGCCAACCTCTCTGCAAAACAACTCAGCACCAGCAGAATTGTTTTCACAATTCAACTGTAAAACACATCAAATGAAAAGGGGAATAGGAAGCTCAGTTTGGTGGTGCATGCTGTTCAGCTGCAATGCAATGTGCACACAGCTTTTAATGCATTAATTTGGAAGGCAGCAGCACCCATGCCAACCATCCACATGAGAAGTAAGTAAGTTAGTTCTCTCTCTCCCTCCCTCCCTCTCCTCAAGGAGGATTAACAACTATAGCCTTGACTTTTCACCAGAACAGATAATAAGCATTGATCTGAAATAATGACGTCCATTCTCCACAGATGCTGCCTGACCCTATGAGTATTTCCAGCATTCAGTTTTCCAGAATCTTTTGTTTTATTTCTTTTTGACACAATGATTGATTGAAGGGTTGTCAGTGTAGTGTTTAGTGAATATTTGCAGTTTGAGAACTGACTGTCCAATATTGGACAGTTTTCTGTCCTCCAGAGTTTGAGCCACTCAGGACATGCTTTACCGCAGACTATACATATTAACTGGCACAGATCATACGCCTCCTTCTCCTGAGAGAGCAGAGTGCACTGGCAATCATTAGGACGTGGGTGCAAGTCTTGAAGAATTGGTAAGCGTATTTGAATGGTAAGTTTCATTCTTGCAGGATGAGTAGCAAGTGTATTGCATGGATCAGGGGTTAGTGGAGCAGTCAGTGGTGAGAAATGGGACCCGATTATGTATCATTGCACACAAGGCCAATGCTTCACCTCTGTTTGTTAGGATTGACATTGATTTCTATATTTTTTCCTGTACTGCTTACCAACATGCTTGAAGACATTTCCAACTCTACATGTGGGAAGAGGATCTCTCTCTTCTCCTCTCCTCTAAGACAGTCACCAGATATGCATCAGAAAACCTGGGCATCTTTTCTTGCCATTTCTTCCTTAATGCTGTTAGTCTCTAAACTGACTTCTGGCATCACTTGCAACCATAAAGCATCTCCCTTTTGAGTTGGAAGCCTGGTTTAAACAGTGCTGCCTAACCACTCACCAATTCACAGCCAGTGGTTATGCACTGAGATAATCAAGAATGCTGATATCATAGAAATGAGGTCACAGGACAGACTACACAAAACTCCTGCACTGGGTCAAAAGGGTGCAGTTTCATTGCACGTTGTGAACCTAGCATCCCTTATCAGCACTCCATAATTTAACCTTCACCACAAAGGACTAAACTGAGGCTTTCTACCACATACACTTTGTAGCCTAACACTGAGCAGCAAGCCCAAGCCAGTGAGCAGTCTCAGTGTGGACAATAAACCCAAGTGCATTGCTTTACCATGGGTAAAATGTTTTTCACCATCAGTACAACCAAATTTCTAGGCCTGCATTTTTGATAAAAGGCTGAAGCTGAGCATTAAGGGCATTTTTTTTCCCAGAAAGGACTTTCTCCCTTCGCAGGCAGCCTCTTCAAAACATGGAAAATCATTTTGTGTTACCTACGGTATGTCAACAGCTTAAATATATTACTGACTGATCATATTTTACAAGTCACAATTTTTGTGGTGTCAACCTGTCAGAGGTCAAAGGGGAAAACATGCAAGATTCCCAAATCAATCTGGCTGTAGAAACTGTCTCATTTCATTTCAAATTACCTGCTGTGCCTGCAGTCTGGGACAAACTGCCTGGTCTCATAAAGCATGACAACTTGGGTCGAGCTAATGTGATCATTCATAATGGACAAGTCAAGCGGTACCTCCTATTAACTATTTTTAAACCAGTTCACTGAGGTACGTGATCTCTGCCAGAGGCACAAAACATAAATACAGTGTTGACAGGTTAATGTCAAAGGACAACGCTAAAGGGATTTGAAACTTTGTAGCTTTATAACAAAGTTGACTCTATTTTTCTTGGCCACATCAGGCAGACGTGATGCAGTGGAATACATACATTGATTTTTATGTTAATTAGGAAAATCAACTCTATGGACTTTTCAGTGATATATTTATATTGTCTATGTTCCTTTATTTCTTCTGAAAACCACATATTGATTAACTAATTGATGCATTGATCAACACATCTATCTTCATTTATCATATTGAAACTCAGATTCCAAGCAACCACCAAGTTTTTTTTTTAAGCTCTGGTGGGAAAACCTTGCTTACTCAAATCTTTAAACCCATTTTCCATCAGAGGCACTGTTGTGAGAATGAAATTAACTGTTTCAGAGCAAAAGGCTCTTTGAAAGATACGAAGCAAACCGAAGTTCCCGGACTTCATCACGTCATCATCACTGAGGCCTGACACGGCCGTTCTGTCAGAAGCCCTGAAGCAGGAGGTCGTGGTAGGCCTGACGGTGCCCTGGGAAGACCGGACTGTGGAGGCATTTGAGCGTAAGAAAGCCAAGAATTAGGAGCTGGCACAGCAGTGCCAGAAACAGAGGTTGAGAGCGCCATGCAAGCTTATCAAGTTGGGGTGCAGAGTTTTTTCCCAGCTGCTTCTGCAGAACCTACTCTCGCCTTGGCACGATGGGGAGCTGCAAAGCGAAGGCCTGGCGGGACGGTCAGAGAGGCCTCTGAGTGAGCCTCCAGGTGGCTAAGGGTCAAGAGGTGTGACCCATGGGCCTGTGTTGCTGGGACACAGGCAGAGGCCTGATCAACCCTGCCTGGGTGAGAGTGCTTGATGTTGAAAGATCCAAAACATCTGATCACCCCAGATGATGAGTCCCAACGCGTCCCAGGACATATCTCAGCATCGGCAGCATAACCACAGGAATAAAATCATTATGCCATCATTACATCTTGATTAGCTCTTCTTAAAAGATTGCAGTTTTAATAACAAAGTTCAGTACATATTCGCTGGCCATATCAGAAAGAAGTGACTGAGGAGAAAACACATGTGGTTTACGTGTTAATTAGAGAAACAACCACCTGAAGTAACCGACATACTGACCTATTCATCACACCTGGTACATTCCAGGCAAAGAATCTAACTATTTTGAAATCTGTTTAAAATTTAAGACTAAAATAGGATAAAACTGGAAACAAGTGTAGGTCATTTAGATCATAGATCATGGATCACAGCCTTGTGTCCATTCTCTCTCTCACTTTATGCTTATAACCAGTGATTCCAGTGGGTATCAAATATCTATCACTTTCAATCGGCCATCCACATCTCCCTGGGGTAGAAAATAGCAAAATTTTCTGAGCTATTAAGTTAAGAAATTTTCTTCATCTCCATTCAATTTTCCAGTCCTTATCCTGAGATTGTGCCTGCCCCTCCCCACCGCCCCCACATCTCAGTTTGACAAAAAGGTATTCCAGCTGCTGTGCTCTAATCCAACTCAGAATTTAATACATTTCAACTACAGGTTGAACAGCTCTGGTTCAGCATCGTGTGGTCTGGCAAATCCCATTGTCTGGCATGTTCTGAACCTGTAGTACAAATTTGCACCATTTAATTAATTCAAAGAATGATCTAACTAAGATCTATAACCTGCACTAAACTATGGCTACTTAATCTACCAGTGCAACCTTTGAAATCTCAGCCAACAGATTTCCCAACTTGCAAAAACTTCAGATAACCAACAGTTCTCAGAATCCTTGCATGACCTGCAAGCATCTAAACTTAGAAGGAACATCGCTCCTACTCAGCGGAAGATATCACAGGGGCAATTTCTATGGCCTGCATTTTTTGTTCCATTACCAGTCAAATGCTAAGAGTGTTGAATTAGAGAGTATTAGCCTGTATTTGATTTTTCATTGTTCTAGATTCAAGTGATGTTCATTCGCTCCACAAACGACAACCCATTCATCCCGCAAATCATCTAATGAATTATACTGCACAAAGCATATACATCATTCATTTGGGATGGAGACCAGAGCCACATGTAGCTATGTTCTTGCCAAATCCCTGAGCAATTACAACCAAGACCTCCTGAATCCTATATGGCAACCCTTAAAAATGAAGGTTTAGGTACATTTTCCTTCCCGTACCTGCAAGCAAAGGTGAGCTTTTTGTGAACTTGCACACCAAATTCCAAATATATGACTTTTACCAGTTTGTTCTGGCAAATAACTCTACATTTTCCCAGGTGGTACTCTGTTTGTGCAAGTTACTTGAGTTTGAATGCCGCCTTCCTCGTCACAGATCTCTTTTCCATGTAATTGGGAAGATGTTAGAGCAAACTGTTAAGGATCAGGTGATGGAGTACTTGGTGACACAGGACAAGATAGTGCATGGTTTCCTTCAGGGAAAATCCTGCCTGACAAACCTGTTGGAATTCTTTGAGATTACAAGTAGGATAGATAAAGGGGATGCAGTGGATGTTGCATATTTGAACTTTCAGAAGGCCTTTGATAAAGTGCCACACATGAGTCTGCTTACCAAGTTAAGAGCCCATGGTATGACAGGAAAGTTACTAACATGGTTAGAGCACTGGCTGATTGGTAGGAGGCACCGAGTGGAAATAAAAGGACCTTTTTCTGGTTCGCTGCCAGTGACTAGTGATGTTCCGCAAGGGTCAGTGTTGGGACCACTTCTTTTTATGCTGGATATAAATGATTTAGATGATGGAATAAATGGCTTTGTTGCCAAGTTTGCAGATGATATGAAGATATGAAGATACGAAGAGGGGCAGGTTGTGTTGAAGAAACAGGTAGGATGCAGAAGGGCTTAGACAGATTAGGAGAACGGGCAAGAAAGTGGCAAATGAAATACAATGCTGGAAAATGCGTGGTCATGCACTTTGGTAGTAGAGATAAATGTGTGGACTATTTTCTAAAAGGGGAGAAAATCCAAAAATCTGAGATGCAAAGGGACTTGGGAGTCCTTGTGCAGAACACCCTAAAGGTTAACTTGCAGGTTGAGTCGGTGGTGAGAAAGGCGAATGCAATGTTAGCATTCATTTCAAGAGACCGAGAAGACAAGAGCAGGGATGTAATGTTGAGGCTTTAGAAGGCACTGGTAAGACCTCACCTTGAGTATTTGGGCCCCTCTTCTTAGAAAAGATGTGCTGGCATTGGAGACGGTCCAGAGAAAGTTCACAAGAATGTTTCCAGGAATGAAAGGGTTATCATACAAGGAACATTTGATGGCTCTGGGTCTGTACTCACTGGAATTCAGAAGGATGAGGGGGATCTCATTGAAATCTTTCGAAAGTTGAAAGGCCTAGACAGAATAGATGTAGAAAGAATGTTTCCCATGGTGGGAGAGTCTAGGACAAGAGGGCACAGCCCTTAGGATAGAGGGCGCCCTTTCAAAACCGAGATGCAGAGAAATTTCTTTAGCCAAAGGGTGTGAATTTCTGGTATTTGTTGCCACATGCAGCTATGAAGGCCAGGTCATTGGGATTGATAGGTTCTTGATTGGACAGGGCATCAAGGGTTATGAGGAGAAGGCCGAGAACTGGCGTTGAGGAGGAGAAAAAAAAGGATCAGTCATGATCGAATGGCAGAGCAGACTCGATGGGCCGAATGGCCTAATTCTGCTCCTACGTCTTATGGTAATTTTGCCTCATCAGCAAACATGGTCATTTGTCTTTTCATCTGAGAAATTTCCTCCTCCTCTTTTCACTTTGTCATGCTTTCTCTCCTGATCTGCTTCTGTTTGTGTCACAATTCTTTCTGAATAACTCTCTTCATTTCAACAATCAAAGGTGTAGTATAAAAGCAATGAGAAGCAGTTTTTCCATTGTACCATCGTCACAGATCAGGCACAGAATGCTCTGGCTATTGTAACTCAACCTCAGAAGAACTGTCCAGGTATATCAGTTTAAAAGATCAATCATCCTGGTGGCATATTAAATGAAAATCGCTTTTTTCAGTTTAGCCTGTTAGGTCACCCGTTTTTCTTTTACTGGTTAGTTATCACATAGTTAATGTGCAAACTGGAGTGTGCATCAAAAAGTCTGCAATGAGATTAAATACCTTGATGTTTATATGATGTACAGAACTTCTTATTGGACCCTGAAAGTCATGTTTACAAGTTTATTTCAGGGCTATTTACAAGTCTGCAATATGGCTCCTCCATCATTACAACCACCTCTTGATCAGTAACATTCATTACTTGCAATTATTCTCTCACCACGTCACATTGATACATACATGCATTTTTGTCCTAAGTGTTTTAATTTCAGAATACAATACAGTCCATATTTCTAGTGTTTTAATCCTCATAAAGATTATGCAGTTCTCCTCTACTGTCAAGATGAAGCCACACTCAGGTTGGAGGAACAACACCTTATATACCGGCTGGGTAGCCTCCAACCTGATGGCATGAACATTGACTTCTCTAACTTCCATTGATGCCCCTCCTCCCCTTCTTACCCCATCCCTGATATATTGTTTGTTTTTTTCTCTCTCTCTCTCTCTGCCCATCACTCTGCCTGTTCTCCATCTCCCTCTGGTGCTCCCCTCCCCCCTTTCTTTCTCCTGAGGCCTCCCGTCCCATGATCCTTTCCCTTCTCCAGCTCTGTATCACTTTCGCCAATCACCTTTCCAGCTCTTAGCTTCATCCCACCCCTTCCGGTCTTCTCCTATCATTTTGCATTTCCCCCTCCCCCCACTACTTTCAAATCTCTTAGTATCTTTCCTTTCAGTTAGTCCTGATGAAGGGTCTCGGCCAGAAACGTCGACAGTGCTTCTCCTTATAGATGCTGCCTGGCCTGCTGGGTTCCACCAGCATTTTGTGTGTGTTGTCTGAATTTCCAGCATCTGCAGATTTCCTTGTGTTATGCAGTTCTTGCTGTGTTGCATCAAATGATATGAATTTCTGTATCTTCTTCATGAGTAGCTTTTCTATAGGCATCTATTTCAATATTTTCACCTGTCCCATTGGTGAGTACACAAAAGGAAGATATGCACAACTCAGTGTGTTTTTGAAATACATCTAACTGCCTTAATAGTGGACAAGCTCTACGTGCAGTTTGGAACTCGATGGAATGATCTAGCACTCTGCTGTGTCCAGAGAACTGCCTTGTAGAGAACAGAGACGAGGATCCGAAAGGAACCGAGAACATGAGCGGACTCGTGAAAAAGACCAGAGGTGGGACACAGGATCATGAACGACTCCACCTCAAAGTGGCGAGGAAGATTGAAGCATCGAGGTGAGTGTGGAGGGGGTCAGTGATCGCTCCCAATGGAGGCCCCTGGAGCACTCGGAGCAGGCGTGAGTTCTGAGTGATGGAGGGACTGTACTTTATACTGGTATGTTTCAGCATTATCTTTCTTGTGGCCGATAGGTCAAAACTTGGCCATCTTGCATGAGAATTATCCAACATTTGCTCTTCTAGAACACCAGTTTGTCACGTCAACACTTTGTCATCAAAGTGGTGTAGTGCTCATTCACTCTGTCCGTGTCCTTCACTGGTTAGAGGGTTTGCTCACGGGTAGCCATTCAACAAGCTGCAACTGTTACTCCTGTGCTTCACAATCCTCTCTCAGATGTGAAGAAATTTACTTCAGCAATGGGTAAGTGTTAGAAACCATTGGATCACAGCAGTATCATTCCACTTTGGCATTGGCATGATAGACTTCACTTTTGCTGGATCTGGTGTGCTCCCCTGAGGTATGAAGAGTAGGTTCTTCTGTTTAAATTTCAGTTCCTGCAGGTTGCATTTCAATTGTTTATCTCTGCCCATATTTGTCTTTTCAACCGTCTGTTCTCTTCAAAAGGTATTGACTCTCATCTTTATGCCTACATGTCCTTCAAGAGTGTGAAGAGCCTTTGATGAAGTCCTCAAGGTTCTGTGGTGATTCCAAAGGGTCACCTCAGTGGCCCTAAAGTATTTTTTATCAACAAATTCTGCTGTCTGTGTCAAAATCCATTCATGGCATCCAACACAAGAAAGATTTTTGTTCAGCACAAGTAAATATCTTTCCACTGAGTTCACTTCTATTTTTCTTTCCTAAAACAGAAAGATCAATGGTGTGCCACTTGGGAAAACCTAGCATTTCCAGTCATTTGCCACATGTCAACTGTGTGATATCTCAGTAGAGTTATACCTATCTAATATAAGGCCATGAGTTTTAGATGTCTCCTTTTTACAATGAATGCAAAATTATTCCATTTGAGCCTTAGAATACACACATTTTCTCCTATAGTATCTCTCCACAGCAAGACAGTACCCAAGGCTAAAGCTCACAAATTTGGTAATAACATGCTCAAACACTTTTTGACAACACTGTATCATGTTATCTCCAGCATCTGTTCTTACTTTTAATAATATACACTTTGTCATATTCTGCAGACTATTAGTGGGATGTGTTGTAAGTTTACTTCAGAAGCATTTGCAGATCACCATTTTTTACACCAATCCAACCCAAACCCTTTTCATTCTCCCTACATTCTTATCAGTCCCTTCCCAGTCTCTACAACTTACCAACACCCTAGGGGCACTTTACAGTGGCCACTTACCTACCAGAATCTGAATTAGCTTTAATATCACTGTATATGTTATGAAATTTGTTGTTTTGCAACAGCAGTACTGTGCAATACATAACATCACAAAAACTATAATTACAGTAAGAAACATATATATAAACAATAAATAATTAGTGCAAAAAGAGAGCAAAGCAAGAAAAACATAGAGAGGTAATGTACATGGGTTCATTGTCCATTCAGAAATCTGATGGCAACGGGGAAGAAGTTATTCCTAAAATGGTGAGCAAGTGTCTTCGGCTCCTGTACCTCCTCCCTGACAGTAGCAATGAGAAGAGGGCACGGCCTGGGTGGTGGAGGCCCTTAATAATGGATGCCATTTTTAGGGGTATCATTTTCTGAAGATGTCCTCAATGCTGTGGAGGCCCATGGTGGACCTGGCTGAGTTTGCACGTTTCCGCAGCTTTTTATGATCCTTTGCAGTCGCCCCTCCATACCAGATGGTGTTGCAACCAATTACAATGCTCTCCACAAGATATCTGTAGAGATTTGTGAGAGTCTTTGGTGACATACCTGATCACCCCAAACTCCTAATGAAATATAGCCTCTGTGACTTTTTTTGTAATTGCATTAATATGTTGGGCCCAGGATAAATCTTCAGAGATGTTAACTCCCAGAAACTTGAAACTACTCACCCTTTCTATTGAGGCGAGAGGCAAATGTTCTCTACCTGTTCGTGTTTTGGAAAGTGCAAGGAAGCTGGAGCACACAGGAGAAACCCAAGCAGTTACAGAGAGAACATGCAGTCTCCACACACAGACAGAAGCAGAGATCAGCATCGAACCCGGCTCGCTGCAACTGTGAGGCAGCAGTTCTCTCAGCTGTGCCACTGTGCTATGTAATTCTTCCCAACCTTCTGAAGCGTAAACACTCAATGCTCTCAAATGTAGTAAGTACCCTCTCTTAAAAACCCAAAATCAAATAAATCTGGCCTTCAGTCATTGCTACCATCTAAGCTAGACTAGAGTTTAAGATGCAAGGGTGAATATGACCAATAGTTACTATCCTCATATTCCTGCAGGACAGTAACAACATGCTTTTAATTTCCTCTTTGTGTCAGTCAGTGAAAAGGAAAAGCAGGAAAGGTATATAACATGGAACCACTCCAATATCAAAGTATCTACATGTCATCATACACATGTAAGATTCATTCTCTTGCAGGCATTCACAGTAGATCAAAGAAATGCAAAAGAGTCAAGAAAAAAACTACACACCAAGACTGACAAGTAACCAATGTGCAAAAGAAGACAAACTGCAAATAATAATAACCAGCCTAATCCAGTCTCAGAGTCTGAGTCCTACAAATGTTATAATGAATGATCTATTTTCACAAATAGTACAATCCCTAATAATGGTCCGGATGTTATATTACAGGGTAAACAAGCAAGAACAGCTTTCTGAATAGATATAGCCATTGCAAACACTCATAACATACAGAATTCATAAGTGAAAAACACCAGAAGTATGCCGAATTAAAAGAGGAAATTAAAAGACGTACGGGATCTACAACTGGTATCATCCCAAAGTCACTACACAATAACATTAAACAATTAGGCCTACACAGCAAAATTTATGTAAAGCTCCAGGAAGCCACAATACTAAACACCACTAGAATAGACCGAAAGTTCCTTGCAACTGAGGATCAAGTATGCTTGCTATGCCCATACCTTTGGTTTTACCAGCTTAATAATAATAAATAATAATTGTGATAACCTACTGAATATTAAAAGGACTAGATAGGGCGGATGTGGAGAGTATGTTTCCTATGGTCGGGGCATCCAGAACTTGAAGGCATAGCCTCAAAATTGAGAGACAACCTTTTAGAACAGAGGTAAGGAGGAATTTTTTTTAGCCAGAGAGTAGTGAAGCTGCGGAATGCTCTGCCACAGACTGCAGTGGAGAATAAGTTTGTGAGTACATTTAAGATGGAAGTTGATCATTTCCTGATCAGTCAGGGCATTAAAGGATATGGCGAGAAGGCAGGTGTATGGGGTTGAGTGGGATCCAGGGACAGCCTTGATGGAATGACAGAGGAGGGTGAATGGCCTAATTCAGCTCCTATGCCTTATGGTCTTATAACATGAGTTGTAAAGTTCATGAAAGTGAATCCATAGGCTCCATGTTGAGGTGAGTGAAGTTATCTACGCTGGTTCAGGAGCCTGCTGGTTGAAGGATAATAACTGTGCCTGAACCTATCTCCAGCTGACCAGATGAAATGTAAGGCCAATCAAACAACTGCAGTTCAGCACAAAGTAAAGGGCTTGCACTTATACTGTGCTTTGCATTGCCTTGGCGCCTCAAAGCTCATTAGAGCCATTGGAATAAATCTGAATAGTCGTCTCTGTTGAAAAGGAAGCAGTGTGACTCATTGCTAACTTATTTTTAAGAATGTTCTGCATTATAACAATACAAAGCCTCCCTGTGCATGAAGTTTTATAAACAGAATGTATTAATAAAAATTTACTCAAATATGCAATTAATTGTAACGCCTCAACAATTGACAATATATACCAATTATTTACTTACTGAAAAGTTCAAAGCTTTTCTTCTCTCTTGTAGTCTTTTGATGGTACTCCTTACCTACAAAATGATAAGCAAGATCGTACTCAGATTTCTTATTTCAAGAACAATAACACAACTTTCTCAAAGAAACACGAGTGAATCTGCAGATGCTGGAAATAAGTAAAAACACAAAATGCTGGCAGAACTCAGCAGGCCAGACAGCATCTATGGGAGGATGCTCCTCCCGTAGATGTTGTCTGGCCTGCTGAGTTCTGCCAGCATTTTGTGTTTCTCAAAGAAACAATGCTTTGAGAATTATTAGTCATACACCAATATGTGAAAGACATTTGTTTTAACAGAGCAGTTACTCCTATGAATAGAGATCAAGCAAAGCAAAATTCAAATTTCAAAGTACATTTGTTATCAAAGTACTGTACATATATGTCACCATATACAAGCCGGATGTTCATTTTCTTGCAGGCATACTCAATAAATCCATAATGGAATAATAACCATAACAGAATCAATGACAAGCCACACCCACTTGGGCGTTCAAACACTGTGCATAATACAAACTGCAAAACAAAAAAAGAAATAATGATAATAAATAAATAAGCAATAAAAATCAAGAAAATGAAACGAAGAGTCCTTGAAAATGAGTCCATAAGGTTGTGGGAACATGCCAATGACAGGGCAAGTCAAGTTGAGTGAACCCTTTGGTGCAAGAGCCTGAAGGTTGAGGGGTAGTAACTGTTCCTGAACATGGTGGTGTGAGACCTGAGACTCCTGTACCGCCTTCCTGATGGCAGCAGCAAGAAGAGAGCATGACCTGGGTGGTGGGAGTCTCTGATGATGGATGCTGCTTTCCTGCTTCATGTGGATGTGCTCAGTATTGGGAAGAGCTTCGCCCGTGATGGACTGAACCATATGCACAGCTTTTTTGAAGGATTTTCTATTCAAGGGCAAGAAAGGTAAGTTAACATCTGAAAAACTCTGGGATACTAAGGGGATTTTTTCCCCCAAATGCTTAATAGCATTCAGTTCTGGATTTTTTTCCTGATGTGTTAACTTTGAACATTGAACTGGACCTATCTAAAATAGGGAGCCTGTGTTTTTTTAAAAAAAAAATCATGTAATGATTTTAATTTGTATTTGATGCACTTACACCAGTCTCTCAAAGTCTTCGTGCCACCTACGAGTGCTAATCAAGCCCATCCTACAAAGACCCACAGCAGCTGGGAACACTGCCAAGGCTACTTTCCCTTCACTTGTACCTGCCCATTGGATCTGGACTCCAATAAACAAAACTTAAGTAAATAATAGCAGAACACTGCTCAAAATAGTCTTTATTTCTTGCGTAAAAGCAATGAAACAATGACAAGTGAAATGCTGCACTAATCTATCATAAATTATTCATGGAATCAACAACAAAACCCTTTAGTCTTTAAATTGTGCCAAAAACCTTGTTGAACAATATATAAACACAAGAGATTCTGCGGGTGCTGCAATTCCGGAGTAACACACACAAAATGCTGAAGGAACTCAGCAGGTCAAGCACTGCAGACAAAGGAAGCAAGCCCTTCACTTATATAGTACCCTTCACATACCACTTAACAGTCCAGTACAGTACTTCATGAAGCAGTAAATATCAGAGTAAATTTATGTGCAGCAGGTTTCCAAAAACAGGATGGTGCTGACAATTATACTATCAAGTTTAACAATAATGAGTGAGGAATCAATATTATCCAGGTTACCACTGATACCACCCTGCTTTTCTGGAAAGTAGTATCAAAAGGTCTTTTATTGAAGACAGCCAAAATTTTATATTAACACTCCACAAATCTGTATTGCTTGCAGTGCATTCCTTCAGTTTTGCATTGGACCATCTGCTTGAGTTTTGGGCTTAGGCTTCTAGTCTTGGACTTGAACTCAATCTTGTGACTCAGAGGGAAGCTCGTTACCAACCATGTTACAACTAGAAGGGAAAGTACTCCTTCTCAGTGGAAACTAAATCACAAAAGTTACTCTCTATATCAGAATCAGATTTATTATCACTGGCGTGTTGTGAAATTCGTTAGCATAGAATGTCTAATTAAGGTGATTTGCAAATAATGAAAAAATAAACTGTTAAATTGTGATTCTACATCTAAAGATATCACTGTCAATGTTTAATTAAAATAATTGAGATATTGTTTTATATTGTAACACTGCCAAATGAAACTGATTTAAATATATTATAATCATATTTTCAATCCATTGTCTATATTTCCACTCACAGTGTTTAAAGCAAAGCTGGGATACAAAAGCTGATCGTGAATCGAAAGAGAAAAAGCATATGCAAAAAACAGCAGGAATTTTCCCATGATATAAGGAAAACTATTTATTTTGAAAAGAAATGCAAATGAAATATGATTAAAACAATTTGCAGCATTCAAACAACGACTAATGCAATGGCTGAGGGCTAGAATCCATCTATAATGTTACTGATAGTCATTTTCATAGAAGTAAATGTGCACATAAAATGCTTTGAATACTCTAATTTATAGTCCCCTAGCTTCCTTTTCCATGGAAAATCCAGAGCTATTTTTCATGTTAATGTAAAATAGATCATTTAGTGTGTCAGTCTGTTTAATCAAAATAATCCGGCATCAATTTTGATAACTGAACAATTTGTATCCCAGTGGAAAAATACTCTTTTTCTAGACTTGCAGATGATGAAATTTCCTATCATGTAGATAAGCAGGAGGAGGGAAAAGGGGTGAGTTTTATTCACTGATCCAATGAGCAATCATTCATTCCTAATGTTCATCATGAAAACTAACTAACAACGCTGTTTCACAGATGTGAAATGGTTTTTAAAACGGTAGAATTAGAAGTCATAAATAAAAACAGCCAACCGTGTCAGGGGAAAAAATTGAAAGTGACGCATTGGCATGAAAACTGAGGAGATGGCTGCTTTGGGCTTTAAGTGATCATGTGTCACACAGAGCTCACAGCAGCACTCAATTTGTATAGCTTGTGTACTTGAATATTGACACAGGGCTGGAAGTTGTAGCTGAACAGATTGAAGTTGCTCGCACCCAGCTGAAGGCTTGCCAGCAGTTAATGAACGGGAACAATAGACTGCGCACATGTAGGTTATCTACTGCAATGATACAGTATATCCTTAAGATGCTGTACCTGTCTGAGTTTGAAAAAGCAATTTATTCATCATCCATCTCACTCAGCTTGCTGTCCAGAATGTATTTCATTGTTAAAGTAAGAACTATTTTTATTTGCGCGCAGAGTTTGCATACATGGCCATTCCACTTCCAGAGTGGAAATGTAAGCTGGTACTTGAAGAGCTATTGAACTAACTTTTAATAGTTCTTATGTCTTGTGTCCTACAGCCGAGGGAAGTATCCAACTCAGCAGCAGTAATGGCCCGCCGGATTAGTTTCAAGTTTGCACAGGACCTGAAAGCCAACCGGAAGGGTCAACCGATGGACAAACAGATCATTAGGGAAGATGCAAGTCTGAACTATAGATGCCAGTTTTAAATACAAACGTAGCTTGGAATTCTGTCCTTCAGGATTCCAAATCCACATAATGGATTCAGATTCCACCACAAGTGGCTTGATAATTAACCAAGCTTTGTGAAAAATAACTGAAGCCAGTTATTTCTTTGCTGTCACAGGAGACATCCAAGTCAGTTCAGGTCCTGTTGGAAAGCTCGAAAGCAGCCCAGAATAAATAAGCCACTACCTGATCTTAACGGTGTTAAGAAACTTGCAGCTTATTCCTTAAAGCAAAAGTGAGACTAACAGTGAATAATCTCTGCAATGTCACAACCAATTCTGCATGAAGAGTTACTAGATACAGACAACTTCATTGAAAATCACATGGATGTTTTTGGACAGAGCACAAACAACCCTTTGCCATTAGCGATAATGCGTAGTTGTAAAGTACTATTCTGGTAGGATGGATCAAATGGGTCAGGCCTAATGTAAGTACTGCTAACAGAGCTAACTTTTCAACTTTTAAACCAATCAATGTTTCAAGCCTTGGCCTCAGTACCTCCTTGTGTAAGCAGATCCTCACTCGTAGACTCCAGTCACTTTGGATTGACAACATCTCCTCCATGATATCCATCAGCGCAGGTACACCACAAGGCTGTGTGCTTAGCCCATGCTCTACTTGTTTTACACTTACAGCTGTGTGACTAAGCATAGCTTCAATGCTATTTTTAAGTTTACTGCAGACACCACTGTCATAGGCCAGAAATCAAAGGTGGAGACAAATCAGCCTATAGGAGGGAGATTGAAAATCTGGCTGAGTGGTGTCACGGCAACCTCTTACTCAATGTCAGCAAGACCAAGGAACTGATTATTGACTACAGTTGGCAGAAACCAGAGGTCCATGAGCCAATCTTCATCAGAGGATCAGAGGCAGAGAGGGTCAGCAACTTCAAATTTCTGAGCGTTATCATTTCAGAGGACTTGCTCTGGGCCTAGCACACAAGTACAATTATGAAAAAAGCACAGCAGTGTCTATATTTGCTTAGGAGTTTGCAAAGAAAACTTTGACAAACCACTACAGAAGTGTAGAGGAGAGCATAATGTACTGACTGGCTGCATCACAACCTGGTATGCCCTTGAACGGAAAAGCCTACAAAATGTGGTGGATACAACCCAGTCCATCACGGGTAAAGCCCTATCCACCACTGACCACATTGTCACAGGAAAGCAGCAACCATCATCAGGGACCCGTACCACCAAGGTTATGCTCTCTCCTCACTGCTGCTATCAGGAAGAAGGTACAGGAGCCTCAGGACTCACACCTCCAGGTACAGGAATAGTTATTACCCTCAACCATCAGGGTCTTGAACCAAAGGTGATAACTTCACTTGCCCCACCACTGAAATGTTCCCACAGCCTACACAGTCACCTTCAAGGACTCTTCATCTCATGTTCTCAATATTTATTGCTTATTAATTTATTATTATTATTTAATTCTTTTTGTAGTTGCAGAGCTTGTTGTCTTTTACACTGGTTGAATGCCCAAGTTGGTGCAGTCTTTCATTGATTCTATTAAAGTTATTATTCTATTGTTGAATTGTTGAGTATGCCCGCAAGAAAATGAATCTCAGGGTTGTGTATGGTGACATATACAGTATGTACTTTGATAATAAATTCACTTTGAACTTTTGTCATTGTGGTAAACTATGTATACCTGTCTGGACACGCCCCCACTGCTGACTGCTCCTGTGGCTCCTCCCACAGACCCCTGTATAAAGGCAATTGGAGGCACTGCTCCTCCCTCAGTCTCCGAGATGCCGTGCTCCCTTTTGCTGCTAGTAAAAGCCAATCGTTCGCCTCCTGTCTCCGAGAGTTATTGATGGTGCATCAGTCATATAACCCACTTTTTTCTAAATTACTACAAGAATCACAGCAAACACTAGCAAGCTCACTCTGGCAAAAAAAAAACAAGTTGCTAGAGGAACTGTGCAGGTCAGGGTGGAGGCAAAGACAGAGTGGACATTGTAGGATGAGACCCTGCATCAGGACAAGAGTGTAAAAGGGAGATGCCAGTGTTAAGAAGTCAGGGGGAAGAGTGAGGCTGGTGCTAGCAAGCAGTAAGTGGATCCAGGGGTGAGAATGTTTCATTGACGGGGAGGGATGGAGATGATGACAAAGGCTGGGAGGTGATGCAGGGTCTTGACCCAAAACACTGCCTCCCACAGATGCTGCCTGACCCACTGAGTCCCTCCTGGAACTTGTTTCTTTTTTTGCTGCAGATTCCAGCAAACACAGTCTCCTGTGTAACCACATTGACTTGGGAGTTAGAAACAGTAGTAGGCTATTAAATCCCTCAATGCTGAACTACTTCACAGCTAGCCCGAATTTTATTTCGCCTTCCAGCGCCATCAGTAGTTTGACGGATGGAAGAGAGTCAGATCATTCTAATTCCAATGAAGCAGGGCACCTGGTGCCATCTAATATAAACTGTACATTCCAATTTAAGATTATAATTAGGCAGTCAGGAGGGATGTTGAATAACTTGACTCTTGTCAATTTTCTTCAACATTCTGAATGTACTTGCAACCAACAAATGACAGATCACAGAGGCACTAGCCTACAAAGTACCCAGGACATCTTTAAGGAGCGGTGTCTCAGAAAGGCAGTGTCCATTATTAAGGACCTCCAGCACCCAGGGCATGCCCTTTTCTCACTGTTACCATCAGGTAGGAGATACGGAAGCCTGAAGGCACACACTCAGCGATTCAGGAACAGCTTCTTCCCCTCTGCCATCCAATTCCTAAATGGACATTGAACTCTTGGACACTACCTCACTTTTTTAATATATGTTATTTCTGTTTTTGCATGATTTCTAATCTATTCAATATATGTATACTGTAATTGATTTACTTATTTATTTTTCTTCTTCTAGATTCTGAATTGCATTGAACTGCTGCTGCTAAGTTAATAAATTTCACGACACATGCCGGTGATAATAAACCTGATTCTGATTCTGACTCTGATGAACCTGCCTAATAGATACACAAGTTAGTACAACACTAACCAAAGCTCCTGCCTGGTCTGTGCAATGGGCAACTTTTATATTATTGTATTGTTTGCAAAATTCCCAGCAGGGGAAGGAGATCTGTTGAATACTGATTCTCATGGAGGTGATGTGTAAGGACTGTAGTGACAGTGCAGATAGGTCATCCTCGAAGCTTCTGCAGACAAAGCACTGCAACAACTATTGTACAGCTCGGCCACAAGCAGCAGTAACGCAGCCAAGACGATTAATGGTGAAAACTATGGACTCTCCTCCTCCGGCGGGAAGAGGGCAAGTGAAAAGCATACGGAGTAATTTCATAGCATACAAGTGCTTGCCAAAAAAACTGAAACATGCTGTTGACGTGCTTCCTGATCATGTTGAAGTCTGTTACTTGGGCTTTCATACTTGCAGCTCTGAGCACAGTAAATGTGGACTCTGGGCTCAATTACAATGCTCACCGGTATAGTTCCCTATCACTGCGGATGAACAGGCAGCATGGATAGTCCACCACTAATCCTATAAAACACAGGCCTTCCCCGGCTCCAATGCCTGTCAAATACATAAAAAGTGTGTGTTTGGAAGATTGGTGGGCTGGATCTGCCATGTGGGGCCACTTTCTACCTTGTGAACAGCCTGGATTATGAACAATTCACAGGAATGGAACTCAGTCATAACCTTGGGAGGATCTACTGTAACTGGAAGCAGCCTCTTCAGAAATAATTTAGTAGAACCATTAATAAGTGTCCTTTGTCAATGGTAAAGAGCAGGCAAATTACAGTTAGCCACAAATAAAACTATAATCAAGTCAAAGACAGACGTTTGTTTGTATGTAAAAAAAATATTGTTCAACAGCTATGAGGCATCTCCCGTACTTTTCAATAGAAACAAAACCTTACCTTCTCAGTCCGGTCAACTGAATGGATAGTCCTCTCATGTTGATGTTTCAAAGGTTAAAATTAGCTTTATTTGCCACATGTAGATTGAAACATTTAGTGAAATGCATTATTTTGAGTCAACAACCAATGCAATGTTACATTATTACATGGGTGGCCACCTAGTTATCAAGTCTATCTTATTTCTCTGATCTGTTTCACAAATTTCACATAAACATCTATCCCAGACAGGGCCCATTTTCATGCTCTATGTCTTTGACATAAATGGACATAAAAATCTTGACATAATGCATGGAGTATTGTCCCTAACTTAACAAACACTCTGCCTCTTCAAGCAAGACCTTATTGCTTCTGGTCCAAGTACTGATAATTGTTATATTATATCATCATCTGAGCAAGGGACAACAGAGATGTCCATATCACCCATACCTTAATGGGTGCTGACGATTATTTTCCAACGATTGCCTAATCCACTGTTATGTCCAGCAACCAGGGCCAAAACACCAGTATGAACAGAAGCTTTGGTAGATGATCAATGTCAGAACTCTCAAGGACCCCAGAAGACTCTTATCAGACAACCTGCCAACTTCTAGGCTACAAGAGAAGACATTGGCTCCTGTGCCAAGAAGTACTGAGAAAAATCACCAGGCAACGAGCTAATTAACCACATTTGTAAGGTGTTCAGGGACTGAAGCTTTAGTTCCTCAAGGAAAAATAAATAGCTGACACGTCCAACTCTTCAGGGCTGTTAAATCACCTGTGCCTCCAACAACCCACCTCATTAAGAGCCAGGGATGGGATGAATTTGATCAGGGATAGAGAGGCAGTCAGTGCCTGCTGGATGGAATGCTTTCTGGACTTTTTCAACTACAACTCTGTCCTTAACATGAGCACACTTGACTGCATTGCTACAGCACCATATCCAGGCAGCCTTGTTCTGATACCTAACTGACGGGAAATCACGGTGGATAAATCCCACTTTTAAAATAACAAGGCCTCAGGAACACTCAGAGAATTCCTGCAACTCTCCAACACGAAGCTTTGACTTTACATCCACATCTTCATCTGCTATGCTTGGAGACTAACACATAACAATACTATAGAGGGACTCCTTGCAGACTGACACAAAAGAAATCATCACCAATGTAACCTGAACATCTCCTCCCCTTGTGGCTGAAAAGCTGCTCCCCAAATTAAAGTGTGTATTCTATCCATCTAGACGTGATCTTCATTGTGTAACAACTTCAAAAGAAAGGCAAGGAGCAGCACCAGCCATTGTCAATCTCACCAAAGTCTTTGGAAGAGACCGTCCTTAAATTTAGCTGCCTGTAAAAAATTGGCTTGATCTTGCATTTGTCCCACAATAACATGCATGTCATGATATCAACCAATGTGCTTATGAATAAAGTATTCACAGTGAAGACTGGTGTCAATCATTGCCCCAGAGCTTTTCTCTATCTTTCTTGCTGCAATGTTGCACTTCACCTCCAAGAAACGTACTGTGGGAATGTAATTACAGTGCCTATAGGAAGTATTCAGCTTGGAAGTTCCCTTGGAACTCCCCTTGGAAGTTGTCTTGTTTTATAGTTTTACAACATTGAATCACAGTGGATTTAATTTGACGTTTTTGACACTATCAACAGAAAAAGGCTCTTACATGTCAAAGTGAAAACAGATCTCTATAAAGTGATCTAAATTAATTACACATATAAAACACAAAATAATTGATTACTTAAGTATTCACCCCCTTTAATATGACACACCAAATCACCACTGATGCAGCCGATAGGTTTTACAAGCCTAAATGGAGATCACCTGCATGCAGTCAAGGTGTTTCAATTGATTGCAGTAAAAGTATACTTGTATCTGGAAGGTCCAACTGCTGGTGAGTCAATATCCTGGCAAAGACTACACCATGAAGACAAAAGAACACTTCAAGCAACTCCATGAAAATGTTATGGAAAAGCATAATTCAGGAGATGGTTAGAAGAAAATTTCCATGTCACTGACTTGGAGTACAGTTAAGTTAATCATCAAGAAATGGAAAGAATGTGCTATAGCTATAAGTCTGTCTATAAGTAGATCATCCTCAAAAACTGAGTGACCGTGCAAGAAGGAGACTAGCGAGGGAGGCCACCAAGTGACCTATGACAGCTCTGGAGAAGTTACAAGCTTCAGTGGCTGAGATAGGAGAGATAGTGCCTACAACAACTGTTGCCCAGGTGCTTCACCAGTCACAGCTTTATAGGAGAGTGGCAAAGAGAAAGCGACTTTGAAAAAATCTCACATGAAATCTTGTCTAGAGTTTGCCAGAAGGCATGTGAGAGACTCTGAAGTCAGCTGGAAGAAGGTTCTATGGTCTGATGAAACCAAAATTGAGCTTTTTGGCCATCAGAATAAACGCTATGTTTTGGCCATCCATAAAAAATTACCATCCTTACCATGAAGCATGGTGGCTGCATCATGCAGTGGGCATGCTTCACTGTAGCAGACCCTGGAAGGATTGTGAAGGTAGAGGGTAAAATGAATGCAGCAAAGTACAGGGAAATCCTGGAGGATAACCAGAAGCAGTCTGCAAGAGAACTATGACTTTCGAGAAGATTTGTTTTCCAGCAAGACAATGACCCCAAGCGTAAAGCCAAAGCTACACAGGAATGGATATGATAGGGTCTTTTAAGAGGCTTTTAGATAGGTACATGGAGCTTAGTAAAATAGAGGGCTATAGGTAAGCCTAGTAATTTTGAAGGGCCTGTATTGTGCTGTAGGTTTTTCTATGTTTCTATGAATGGCTTAAAAACAACAAAGTTAATGTCTTGGAGTGGCCAAATCAAAGTCTAGACCTCAATCCAATTGAGAATTTGTGACTGAACTTGAAAAGGGCTGTTCACTCATAATCCCATGCAATCTGACAGAGCTTGAGCAGTTTTGTACAGGGGAATGGGGAAAAATTGCAGTGTCCAGATCTTCAAAACTGATAGAGACCTATCCACACAGACTCAGGGCTATATTGCTGCCAAAAGGTACATCTACTAAATACCAACTTGAAGCGGGTGAATACTTCTGCAATCAATTATTTTGTGTCTTATACTTGTAATTAACTTAGTATGCCTACAGAAAAAGAATCTGAGGGTTGTCTGTGGTGACATGTATGTACTCCGATGGTAAGTTTTACTTTGAAGGATTTTGAAATTTTGCCACAAATAAATTAACAAATAGTAAGGGGCATTTATGACACTAGATATAAAGTTAACAGTACAACACTACGTGATGAGACCTGGGAGGTGGCAGGGAGTTCAGTAGTCTCATGGCCTGGGCTAAGAAGCTGCTTCCCATCTTAGTTCTTATGCTAATGCTATAGTTAGTGCTTCGGGTAGATGGAGCTCGTCAGCCTGGGAAGGCAGTCCATCCAAGACAGGGAAAACTCTGATTTCAAACCTCCACTGCCTTGCGGCCGTACCCACTCATGGGAAAGGCTTCGGGAGTGAACCCTGAGGACAAATTCAGAGCTGGAGTCCCTAAGGCAGTCCGACGTTGTCTTCAACCTTGTTCTGGCAACTCCTGCGATGACACCGGTGCCAAGCTGTATCGGTCCTTGCCCTTCCCTTGGACAACATTGGTGGAATGGAGAGTGGAGACTTGCTGCATGGACAACTGCTGGTCTTCCATATCACCTTGCCCAGGCCTGCACCCTGGAAACCATTCCCAGCACAGATCCATGGTCTCGCGAGACTAACGGATGCTATCATAATTAGTGCACTATCACAGTCCTTGGTGGATTGAAGCAGAGGGTGTTTGAAGATCAGATCAGGACTTTGCTCTTGGCACGAGGTCTGACAGGCAACAAGGATTTCTGTCTGTCATTGAACTATCCACAACAGAGATCTCAAGACATTGGAAAAATGCCACCAACTCAGTGTCCACAAAATCCTCCGAATTCACTGGAAGGACAAGTGAACTAATGGCAGCATCGTTCCCCAGGTCAGCTCCCCTAACTAACAGTGGGGCCTTAGTTACTCTCAGTCAGCTAATTTGGCCAGGACATGTCATTCGCATGCTGCCAACAGTCTCTCAAAATAGACATTCTATATCTGCCATGGGGAGAGATTACTACGAGAATGAAGAAAAGATTCAAGATTGTGTTCAAAGCCTCCTGGAAGAAATGCAACATCTTCACTGATTCCAAGGAACCTCTGGTCCTTAATAAGCCAAAGAGCATTCAAATATTATGAACCTGGAAGCCATGAACAGGGCTCACACAGAAACCCCACAGAAGGAGCAGACTACCACACAATCTATCCACTCAGTCGGCCCATCAGCCACCACATGGCTCATCTGTGGGAAGGTTTTGTAGTTCCTACATTGGCCTTATTAGCCACTTGAAAACTCAAAAATAACAGAGTGAAGTCAGTCATACAAAATCCTGAACTGAAGGAGAACAACTACTCACCAACAACGTACTCGTCAATTCCCAGTCTAGGTTTTGCCAGGACCACACTGCTCCTGACCACAAAGGGCTGAATGCCATCTTTGACATTAAGGAAGCATTTGACTAGGTCTCACTGCGGCATCCTTGTGAAACTAAAATCACTGAGCTCTGAAGGAAAACGCTCGAATGTTGGAGATGGTGGTGGATGTCAAAGTTCAATCACCTCAACCCCAGATCATCACTGCAGGAGTTCCTCAGGGTAGTGTCTTAGACCCAACCATCCTCAGCTGCTTCATCCATGACCTTCCTTCCAGTATGACTTCGGAAATGGGGATGCTTGCTGATGATTACACAATTTTTAATTCCACTCAGCATTTCCTCAGCAAAAACAATTCCTCAGGAGAATCTACACAATATTCTGGCATGGACAGGTAAGTGGCAAGTCACATACATGCAACAGAAATGACCTACAAAGGCCATGTCCAACAATCAATAGCTTTACTAATTCACCATTAGTATTCCAGGATCCTAATTAAAAACCCAATTAGTCTAACAATATAAAATATTGTGAGTACTGACTGAAGCAGGTCAGGGGCTGGGTGTCCTGTGGCAAATTATTCACCATCTGACATCTGAAAACCTTTTCATCAGCTGCGAGGCACAATTCAAAAGCATGATGAAATACCCTCCATTTGCCTGGATGGGTGCAATACCAAGAAACCTCAAGTAATTTACAAATACCCAGCACACAGCAACCTTCCTGAATGGTACCCTAAAGCATTCATGCCCTGCACCACTGTCGCATTTGCATTCTATTCCATCGATAAAATGCATTGTGGTTACTCACTCCATCATCATCTCTCACACCCACAAACTCCACCATGAAGATGCATGAAAACCGTAACATCTGCAGGTTGCCCCCCCCCCCCCCCACAACACCAACATCTGTAGTTTGCCTCCATTGTGTACACCATCCAGACTTGGAGATATATTACTGTTCGCTCACTGTCACTGCTAACTCCCTACCGAACAATACCTTCCCAAAAAGGAATGCAGTGGTTCAGGAAGGTGGCACACCACCAACTTTTCAAAGACCCAGGTCCCAAAACATGAATTATAAAAACATAAACAACCATATTCACAACCTACAGGCATCAAAATTAGATTTGAAGGGGTCACACACAGGCCTCTTAAATGATTTCAGTAACTGATCCACCTTTTCAATCATGTTTGACCAGTCCGGACTCACATTTGTTAAAACTGTAAGTCAATGGGTTGCAATCTAATTTCCCAATTATAACCCCACACTCCTTACCTCTTCCACCCATTCCTAGCTGGTGAAGGGAGGAGAGGGGTGAAGGAAAAGAGTTACTCTCACTCTCTTATGTCATTCTCCACCACTGCTCCCCTTTGATTATTGCTTTACTTATATGATTCACTCTAGTTCTTCCAGTTATAGCAGAAAATATTGTGCGCTGTGTTGAGCTTTAATGTTTCATTTCACGCTTAGTGACTGAAATCTAAGTTCTTCTGGAAAATGGTAAATTTATTGAATGAAAGTTAGATCGAGCAGAATTTTAAAGAACCGAAGTATCTCTACCATTTACCATTCTTAATGAAGCTGTCAGATGCTGTTACTAAAAACACTGAAGCCATGCATACATCTTCAGAACCAAATTTATTAGTTAAATCAGAATTGATAAATTTTAACAAAACACTAATTTATCACTGCAAAAATTTGTTAAACAGAATTCCTTGGTTTTTTGGCAGGAAATTAGGCCAAGCTAGGCTTGTTCTGTTCTCATAATATTGGTTCAAGGCCAAGTCATCAAAGTTTAACACAGGATCACTTCTCTCTCCTTTGTCTAAACTAGAATCGTATTGTTTCACTAATATGACATTTTTTTCTATTACTGAAATGTATTTGTCTGATCGGAAAGGTAATGCTTACTGAGCTGGACCATCCACATAAATATTACGGCCATAAAAGGAGACAGTACTTGAGAATTCTTTGACATGTGATTCACTTCTTTGTTCTCTGAAGCTTAGTCACCGTTTCTGAGCACCCAGCAAGGCACAACATAGAACACTTACCCAGATAAACACTGTTCCAAAAGTACGCAGAATCTCATCATCCAAAAAATGCCTAGACATTTTGATTAACATCTCATTCACCACTCTAAACATTCTTTCCCTCTTGCTCCCATTCTCCACCATCTGAACCCCTCCAGACCTTTAGTGGTAAAGCTGGATGCATCTGATGTTGGTGCTGGGGCCACCCTCTCCCTGCGAGGACTGGACAAGAAGACACACTCATGTGCCGCCTTCTCAAGCAATTGCAGCTCTACACAGTGAAGAAGACAGGGAGCTCCTCACCATTAAATGGGCCTTGGAGGTATGGAGACATTGGCTGATGGGAAACACCAAGCCCTTCCTGATCTGGACTGCCACCAGAACCTCATATCCATATGACAGACCCACCAACTCATCCCACGTCAGGCTTGCTGGGCCCTCTTCTTCAAGCAATTCAACGTTACCATCTCCTACCAACCCAGCTCCATGAAACCTAAGATGGACGCCCTGTCGCGACATTTTGGTTCAGCTGAAATGGAGATCTACCTTCAGCCCATCATTCCATCCGTGCAGATCCTCACCCCAATCATTCAATGTTTGAGTGTACGCTGTTCAGGTGATCATGGAACTGTTGGATGCCTGGAGTCCATGAGGCCATACTATGAAGTAGTAGTTGATGATACAGTGTCATCAATGTATCTGAAGAAGCATTTGGGGTGTATGGAATGAACTTGGAGCCCTCTCCTCAAAGACCTCCATGTAGAAAATAACAATAGCCCACATCAAGAGCGCAAGCGTGTCTCTTTGGAGAAATCAGCAGGAGCAGAACATTGTATTCACAATGACCATAGGATTAACTTCGGCACAAATCTATTGTGCCATGCCAGTGGATTTTGGGACTGCCTGGTGAAGGAAGCCATTGAAATAAAACCAGAGAAAAGAATTTTAACAAAGATGAAGGTCTCGCTCTAAGTAAGAACCGGAATTCAATTGTAAACAAGGTGGGAGAGTGGAAACCTGATTGGTTAGTCCTCATCCAATCACGAAGGACAGATAACAGGGGTATAAGTACCATGGGACTAGACATGCCCAGGCAACATCCCAGATGAAGATGACAAAGTTTGTCATCAAAATGGTTAAAATCGATACCAGTAGCTCGCTGGAGTTTAGCACCTCCACAACAGACAGTATCTCCCGGTTGCCACCCACTTCAACTCTGCTTCACATTCCCATTCAGATATGTCCATACATGGCCTCCTCTACTGCCATGATGAGGCCAAACTCAGGTTGGAGGAGCAACACCTCACATACCGTCTGGATAGTCTCCAGCCCCTTGGCATGAACATTGAATTCTCCAACTTCTGGTAATTCCCTCCCTCTCCCTTCCACCATCCCACTTTCACTCTGCCTCCTCCTCCAGCTGCCTATCACCTCCCTCATGGTTCTGCCTCCTTCTACTACCCATAGTGCTTTCCTCTTACACTCCTTCTTCACCTTTCCTGCCTATCCCCTCCCTGCCTCCCCTCCTCCACCCCTTAATCTTTCCCCTTTCTGGTTTTTCAACTGCCACCTACCAGCCTTCTCCTTCCTACCCTTCCCCCACTTTCTTTATGGGGCCCCACCCTCTCCCTCTTCAGTCCTGACGAAGGGTCTCGGCCCGAAACGTTGACTGTTCATTTCAACGGATGCTGCCCAACCTGCTGAGTTCCTCCAGCATGTTGTGCGTGTTGCTTTGACCCCAGCATCTGCAGAGTATTTTGTGCTTATTTGACCTGTCACACGGGTCATCTCCTGATTACAACTAACATTCCATTGTAACTACTTCCCGGAAATAAAGCACAAGACCCAAAG
Organism: Hemitrygon akajei; assembly: GCF_048418815.1. Lineage (NCBI taxonomy): Eukaryota > Metazoa > Chordata > Chondrichthyes > Myliobatiformes > Dasyatidae > Hemitrygon > Hemitrygon akajei. The sequence goes on along the minus strand of NC_133135.1, from coordinate 70,022,936 downwards.
GTTCTTCATTCCTGTTTTACTTTTTTTTTAAAAATGAAGCCAAAACTAATAAGAGACAGTGACCAAAAGCTCAGTAAAAGAATAGATAGATACTTTGATTCCAAAGGAAATTACAGTGTCACAGTAACATTGCAAGTGCACAGATATAAATATTAGAAGATAAGTAGAAAGAATTAAATAAGTTACCACAAACAGTCTAACAGGAGGGGGTCATCTCTTCCCCAGCTATAAGTTGACTTATTATAGAGCCTAATGGTCGAGGGTAAGAATGACCTCATATAACTCTCTTTGGAGCAGTGCAGTTGTCTTAGTCTATTACCACAAGTGCTCCTCTGTTCAGCCAAGGTAGTATACAGACGGTGAGAGACATTGTCCAGAATTGCCAGGGTTTTCCGTAGGATTCCTTTTTTCTACCACAGTCTCCAGTGTGTCCAGTTTGACTCCTGTAACACAGCCAGTCTTTCTGATCAGTTTATTGAGCCTGTTGGCATCACCCGTGTTGATATCATTGCCCCAGCACACCACCACATAGAAGATTGTACTGGCGACAATAGTCTGGTAGAACATGTGAAGGAGAGGCCTGTATACTCCAAAGGATCTCAGTCTCCTCAGGAAGTAGAGGCAACTCTGGTCCTTCTTGTACACAGCCTCTGTGTTGGTGCTCCACTCAAGTCTGTCATCTAGGTGCACCCCCAGGTACTTGTAGGGCCTCACCACATCCTCACCATCAATAGTAACAGGGAGCAGTGCAGGCTTAGTCTTCCTAAAGCCCATCACCATCTCCTTTGTCTTATTGATGTTGAGCTGCAGATGACTCAGCTTGCACCATTTGACAAAGTGCTCCACCAGGGTCCTGTATTCATCCTCCTTTTACGCACCCAACAATTGCCGAGTCATCGGAGAACTTCTGCAGATGACATGACTCAGTGTTGTATCTAAAGTCCGAGGTACACAGGGTAAACAAGATGGGAGTCAATACAGTCACCTGTGGGGCCCCAATGCTGCTTATATCCACAGCTCTGAAGCCACACTAGCTTCACTAGCTCTGCTAGTCAGGTCGTCCATTATCCAGGATACAATGGAAGTGCATTGAATGGAGCTATTCCCCAGCGATTAGTGTTGTATGGTATTGAAGGAACTTGAGAAATCAAAAGGAAATGATCCTCACAGTGCTGCCCTGCTTATCCAAATGGGAATAGGCTCTGTTCAGCATTCTAGGGAATACGTTCTAGGGAACATTTCATATTAGGAAGGAAAACTACTGAGATGGAAAGATCAGGGAATGGATTCTAGAGATTGTGATCTTAGGGAAGGCATAACAGCCAATGGTGCAGAAGTTAAATTTGGGGTAAGCAAGGGGATGTGGTAACAGCAGGGACCATGAGCTGGTAGCCCAGAGCCCTAGTCCATTATCTATTTTGATTTTAATGTAGAGCAGTAGCACAGTGTTAGCAAAATGCTATTACAGTGGTAGCAACCTGGGTTCAATTCCGCTGCTATCTGTCAGCAGTTTGTATGTTCTTCTCTTGACCGCGTGGGTTTCCTCCACGTGCTAAAGTTGCCTCCCACATTCCAAGGATGCGCAGTTACATTTAGGAGACAGTGGGCATGCTGTGTTGGTGCCAGAAACTTGGCAACACTTGTTTATTTATTTATTCATTCATTCATTGAGATACAGTGCAGAACAATCCCTTTCAGGCCTTTGAGTTACACCGCCTAGCAACCCCGCAATTTAATCCTAGTCTAATCATGGGACAATTTACAATGACCATTAACATACCAAACTGTATGTCTTTGACTGTAAGAGGAAACAGGAGCACCCAAAGGAAACACACGCAGTCACAGAGAGACTGTACAAGCTCCTTACAGGCAGTGGTGGGAATTGAACCCAGGTCGCTGGTACTGTCAAGTGTAGTGCTAACCACTGTGCTACCCTGCCACCCCGGCCACGGCCCCCAGCACATCCTTGGACTGTGCTGGTTGTTGACGCAAATGGTGCATTTCTATCGTTTGGTTTCAAGGTACCTGAGATAGGTCAAACAAATCAAATCTTCAATTTTCTTCATCTTCTTCAAAGGGATTGGAATCATGTCGATATCGGAGGTGATAAGACAGGAGAATATTATGGAGATAGCAATGGAGAAGAATATGGAGAGATTTGAAAATAAGGATAAGAATTTTGAAATCAAGCTTTCACTTAACCAGTAAATAAGCATGGCTGCAACGCAGTACAATTTAGGACATCAAAGCAGAGCTTCGGATCATCTTGAATTAATGGAAAGCCAAATAAGAGAGACCAGCTAGAAATTCATTGGAGCATTCAAATCCAGTGAGGCATAATTTAAAAACTAGAGAAAATCTGCAGATGCTGGAAGTCCAAGCAACACACACAATGCTGGAGGAACTCAGCAGGCCAGACAGCATCAATGGAAAAGAGTATAATCAACGCTTTGGGCTGAAACCCTTCATCAGGACTGTAGAAAAAGTGAGGAGTCAGAGTTGGGTGGTGGGGGGGGGGGAAGAAACACAAGGTGATAGGTGAAACTGGGAGGAGGAGGGGTGAAGAGCTGAGAAGTTGATTGACGAAAGAGATATAGGCTGGACAAGGAAGAATCTGATAGGAAACAGAAAGCCATGGAAGAAAGAAAAGAGGGTAGGAGCACCAGAGGGAGATGATAGGCAGGTGAGGAGATAAAGTGAGAGGGGAAAAGGGAATGGGGAATGGTGAAGGGGTGGGGGCAATACCGGAAGTTTGAGAAATCGACGTTCATGCTATCAGGTTGGAGGCTATCCAGACGGAATATAGAGTGTTGCTCCTCCATCCTGAGTGTGGCCTCATCATGACAGTAGTGAAGACCATAGACTGACATGTCAGAATGGGAAGTGGAATTAAAATGGGTGGCCGCCAGGAGCCCCACTTTTTCAGGTGCTCAGCGAAATGGTCTCTCAATCTTCGTCGGGTCTCACCGATATACAGGAGGCCACACCAGGAGCATCAGATACAGTAGCTGACCTCACCAGACTCACAGGTGAAGCATTGCCTCACTTGGAAGGACTGTTTGGAGCCCTGAATGGTAGTGACAGAGGACATGTAGGGGCAGGTGTAGCACTTTTCCCGCTTGCAAGGAAAAGTGCTAGGACGGAGATCAGTGGGGAGGGACAAATGGACAAGGGAGTCACGTAGGGAGCAATCTGTGCAGGAAGTGGGGGGGTAGAGAAAGATTTTGTTGGTGTATGGGATCCCATTGGAGATGGCATAAGTTACAGAGAATCATGTGCTGCACATGGAGGCTGGTGGGGTGGTGGGTGAGGACAAGAGGAACCCTATCCCTGGTGGGGTGGTGGGCGGAGACACAATTCAGGGTTTCAACAAAGGTGAGTTGAGGTGAAAACAGGAATTTCGAGAAATAATTCTAGTCTTGCAAATTCTGTTTCTTCAAGTATTCTAGGGTTTTTAAAACTTGGCAAGGATTTCTGCCTCTGCCATTTCTGCCACTCTGCCACATGCCCTCCACCCACTGTGGAAAAAAACTCTCAACTCCCCTCAAACCCATCAATTAGCATGCCCCTCGAGTTTCTGGGGGATCTAGCAGATGATGGTCTGATGTTCATCTCAGAATCAGAGACATGTGTACTATCAAAGTCGTAACAGTCTGGTTTAGTCTGACAGTTGCTGGGGAGAGGGATCAGCTTGTGGCCAGAGAATTGGCATGGCAAGGGACTGTAACAGATGGGTTCGGTCTTCCTAATATTCAATTTCACTTCATTCACTCTGCGCCATGTGCCAGGCAAACAATCTGAACAGAGGAGGCAAGCAAGGTGGTGGTGAGGTGGTGGCATTGTCGCTTTTCCTGTTTCTTCTACGCATATCATTTTTTTTAATTACCTTTTCCCTTGTGTTCCCTCTGATGAGCTGTGCATCTTCTGATTGTGACTAAATGCCCAAACTTTAATACTTTCCTGTCTGTTCAGATGTGACCAACTTGCTGAGCATCTCTTGTGTGTTTTGCTTAAGCAGTGCACTTTTATTGAGGTTCTGATCACTGCTTTGTATTGATTAGATCTTCAGTCAATAAGCCATTGCTTGTCAGCCACTCCAGTCTTGGTTATCTAACCCCCACAGATATTGTATTTCAATGATATTCAAGGAACAGCAACTAAAAAAGAAACAATTCTAGATACAGGTGATATCAATCACTCCTTAAAAACAAACTTACCTTTATGACCTGATCATTCATAATTCAACTATACAACATAGCATTTCCACTGCCTTGCTCTATATGCCAACAATATTTGAAGTTTCAGATGAAAAGGAAAAATATCCTTAAAAATGTAAGGCAATATATTTTGTCTCCCTTTGAACTGCAGTGCAATAATGAAGTGATCAGTCAAACATATCGTGCATCTAAAATGGGTGCATACATTCAAGGTAAAATCATTTCCGCAGGTCACAATTATCCATAGATCCAAAGTAAAAAATTTTTATCAAAATACACTTGTATCACCATATACAACCCTGGGATTCATTTTCTTGTGGGCATATTCAATAAATTTATAGAATAATAACCATAATATAATCAATAAAAGACCACACAACTTGAGTGTTCAGAGAGCAGAAGACTGCAGATATGAAATGAAAGAAATAATAATAAATAGATAAGCAATAAATATCAAGAACATGAGATGAAGAATCCTCGAAAGTGAGTAACTATATATGTCCTTTTAAAACAGGATGGTTGGGGCAAGAGATGGGAAAGCAGATTGTTGGATAGAAACAGATTTGCTCCATTGCTGCATCAGTGTTTAAAAGTTTAGGTGATTAAATGTTGGTGTGTCGCTTCAATCTAGCATAGTCCAATCCAAGTGTGGGTAACTCTTCATTCACAGGCTGAATTCATTTTTTTCCCAGACGCACAAAGCCTAGATGTGCTTGATAATACCAGATATGCATAAATGGCAGTTCCTGCTATGGTGTCGTTAGTAAAAGAAGAAACAAATGTGAAATATCTTGATAGAAAAATAAAGGTAGGAAAGAAAACAATTATAGCCTGCTAAGTTTTTACTTAAATTAATAGGTGAACTTAGTTGTAACGTACTGGGAATGACTTTCAATTTTCTGTCTGGATATAAAATGAACAGTGGTCATCAGCCACTCACTGTAGAAACTGCTTGATCTTCATTTCTTAGGATGGAAGGCAACAGTGATTAAATGACATAAGGGGTGAAACAGTGCAAGGCAAAAGGGTATGGTAATGGGACAAGAAAAGAAACAAAATATGGGTTGAGAGGAGTCATAAATTACAACAGCAGGCTCATTACCAGCAGCTGCTGTCCAAAAAAATGGGAGCACGGGTTATGATCAGAAACTGTTGAACTCGGTGCTCTGTTCGGGTTGTAAAATTCCTAATGGAAAGATGAAGTGCTGTTCCTTGAGCTTCATTTGAGAAGTGTAGGAGGCCGAGGACAGAGGGGTCAAACTGTGAGTGTGATGGAAAATTAACACCACAAGCACTGTCGTCCCTTTAGTCAGATAATCTCTCTGGCCTTCCATTCTTTAACATGAAGATAAGACTATTTTTATAATAGCAGAGGGTCCCTCCCATATGGTATGTCCCACCATCCCTCTATTCGTCGCCTTTGAATTTGCATTCAGCACAGTGCTTCTATGAATATATCCATTCCTAATTGAAAGACTTTCACCTAAAATCTTAAGTCTGCTTCTTTCAGCATACACCCATTCCTGTTTGGATGCTGCCGGACCTGCAAGGAATCTCCCACACTTTGTGCCTTCAGTTTAGATTTCCAGCATCTATTGCATTTGTTTTTCCGTAAGTACAAATTCACACAACGATGGAGATGAACGACGGGCAAATGAGGCTAGGTGAGGTAGACAGAGGTAGACATCTGTGTTTTGCCAGTGACCTTTCAGCAGCACACTCACAAAGATTGGCAACTGGTTCACTTCTCATTAGAAGTAAGCTCTCACATCTACGATTTCTAGTCATTTTTATATTCATAGTCATAGAGCAGTACCGCATGGATACAGGCCCTGTGGCCTAATCAGTCCAATCAACCATGATGCCCGCCAATCTAATCCCAATTTCCTGCATTTGCTCCATATTCCTCTAAGCCTCACCTTTGCAAGTACCTAGCTAAGTGCTTCTAAAATGATACTATTATACCTAACTGAACCACTTGTTCCATATACTCAACGTCCTCTGCGTGCAAACGCTGTGCTTCAGGTCCCTTTTAAATATTTCCCCACTCATTCAAAATCTATGCCCCCCTCATTTTGGACTCCCCTGCCCTTGGGAAAAGACTGTTACCATCTACCTTATCTATATCCCTCATGATTTTATAAATATCCACAAGGTCAGCCCTCATTTTCCTATTTCCAAGGAATAAAATAATAGCCTAACCACCTCTTCCTATATGTCAGGCCCTCAAGCCCTGGCAACATCTTTAAAAATATTCTCTGCACCCTTTCCAGTTTAACCATACCTTTCCTATAATAGTGACCAAGACTGTACAGAGTGCTCCAGGAGCTGCCTCACCAAAGACATATACAACTGCAACACAATATTTCAATTCCTATACTCATCGCCTTGACCGATGAAGGCCAGCATGCTAAATGCCTTTTTCACCACCTTGTCTGCCTGTGATGCCTCTTTCAACAAATAACAGAATCCCAACACCAACCCCTGTAGCATACCAACTAGTCACTGGCCTCCACTCCAAAAAACAACCTTCAACCACCACCCTCTGCTCCCTACCTCCAAAACAACTTTGAATCCACCCAGTAGCCCTCCCTGGATTCCATGCAAACTAATCTTCTAGACCAGCCTTTCATAAGCCTTGTCAAAGACCTTGCTAAAATGCAAATATATAATATTAACTATTCTACCTTCATCTAATTTAATTAGCTACCTCTTCAAAAAACTTCATGAGATTCATCAAACATGACATTCCGTGCACAAAGTCATGCTGACTCCTCAAAATCAGACTATTTATCCAAATGTTGGTAGATCCTGTACCTCAGAATTCCCCCCAGTAACTTCCCCACTACTGATGACAGGCTGATCTGTAGTTCAGTGGCAGCTTCATGCTACCCTTCTTAAACAATGGAACAATATTAGCCAACTTCACCAACGGCTAATGATGAAGCAAGTATCTCCGCAAGGGTGTCCACAATTTCTTCTCCATCATCCCACAAAGTCTGAGGATGGAATGGTCAGGCCCTATGGAGTTATCTACCCAAATGCATTGTAGGGCTACAGATACCTCCTTTCTGGCAATGTGAATGTCCTCTAAAACATCCCCACCTATTATTGTGTCTCTCAAGCCACTACAATTTTCACCCCAGTAAAGATCAAGGAGAAATACTTGTCTAAAAATCCTAGGTTAGGCTACATCGACTCAGGCCTAGAAGGCCAGCGTTGGGCACAAAATCCTACTCATCTCCTATGGTTTGAAACATACAGAAGGTGATCTCTAAAGGGATCAAATCTGTCCCTCCTCTTAATATAGCTATTGAACTTCTTGGGATTTTCCTTGACGTTACCTGTCAAATTTGCCCTGCTCCAGTTTAGGGCCCTAACCTGTGAACCTGTCCTATCCCTTTCCATTATCTTATAACTAATAGAATTACAGCCCCTCAGACCACAGTGCTCCTGGACTGCCACTTCAGTTAATTGTCCTGCCTCGTTCCCTAAGAGGAGGTCCAGTATAACACCCTTCCATGTAGCGGACTGCCCTCTAATAGAATGATTCAGGAAACTTTCTGCAACAGATTTCACAAATTCCACCCTATCCAAGACCTTAACACTGAGTGGCCTAGTCAATACCTGAAAAATTAAATTCTCCTACTAATACAACACTACTATTATTCCAACTATGAGCAATTTCTCTACAGCCTCACCAGAGTGATCCTCCCATCTTGTTTCTAAGTTCTACCCATAAGGCCTCACTGGACAACCCCCCCAAAAATGTCATCTCTAAGAGCTGCTGTTACAAACTCCCTTATCAAAATAGCTCCAACCCCTCCTCCCTTACCTGTACCCCTGTCACACCTGTAATAACTGTATCCCTGGAATTCTGAACTGCCAATCCTGCCCTTCTCTCAGCCATGTTCCTGTTATCGGTGTAACGTCCCAGTCCTCAGAGACATTACATTCTCTAAGTTCCTCTGCTTTACCTGTTAAACCTCAGGCATCAAAATAAATGCGGTCTAATTGAGAATTCTGTCCCCTCCCTTTACTGTACCTAGGCTATTCAGAATACTAAACCCACTCTTCCTGACTAGTATTTTATATGATGAGTGCTCCTGTTCAGTGTTCTACCAGTCTAGTTTAAACCCTCCCATGTAGCATTAGCAAAATTCCCTGAAAAGATATTGGTCCCTCTCTCATTTGTGTGGAACCCATCCCTCTTGCACATGTCACCTCTACTCCAGAGGATATCCCAGCTGTCCCAAATTCATATCATATTATGATAGAGGTGGAAAGGGGGCATTAGTGTCATCAATTCATGCAAACCATCAGAGGAATCACATCAGTCCCACTCATATTCTCTTTCACAAGCCCATCTACTTCACCTTGAACCTCTAACATTTTCTAGTCAATCATCTCCTAAGGTTGGGCATTAATGAGCTCAATTTCTCATCCTTCCATCTCCAATAATCCTCTTGGCTTTGGCTGATGTCATTGAAATCAACATAGGAAGTAAGAGTGGGCAAGGTTTAGGTTAAGAACAAACCTGTTTGGTGAAGAGAGTCTAGAAGTACACAGATCAGTCCCATTTTATATTGTGTGATTGTAGGACAACAGTGGGGTGAAGAGGTCTTAGAAGAGAAAATGGCAAAGCAGAGGTCTGGGTTGGGATTTGGATAGAAGTGGGATGGCAAAGAATGAATCTCAATAGCAAGTGAGGCAGGAGCAGGATCCTGGAGGTAGTAATGGGCCAGAGGGAATGATTCCAATAGTCTCACAACATTTGGTGGGAATGGGGCAAAACTAGAATTAGACTGCTTGAGATATTGAAGCATTCCAGGAAATGAGACAAAATAGGGATTAAAGATTGCAATTAAACTGAGAAAACAAGAAACTAAAGAATTTTGACATGTCCTTGTTGACCCTCAGTTATTTTTAGAGGTGCGCCATAGAAAGCATTCTATCCAGATAAATCACAGCTCAGTATGAACAATACTTCACCCAAGACCACAAAAAAACTGCAGAGAGTTATGGACACAGCCCAGTCAACCATGAAAACTAAACTCCTCTCTGTCCACACTTTTTGCAGTCATGGTAAAGCAACCAACATTATCAAGGACTTCCTCCCATTAATGTTTCTTCTTGCACACTTATCAGGCAAAGACTGAAAACACATACGACCAGGGTCAAGTAACATTTCTATTCCACTGTTATACGACAACTGTCTGATAAGATAGGGTCTTGACCTCACATTCTACCTCGTCATGGCCTTGCACCTTATTGTCACTTTCTCTGTAACTATAAGACTTTATTATGCATTCTGCTGTTGTTTTTTTCTTGTCCTGCCCCAATGTGCTGATGTAATGAAATACTTGTATGGATGGCACCTCAGTATATGAGACAACAATAAATTTATTTTCAATTTAATGTGTTACATCTCTGAAGCTGGGCTCAAGGCTGTCGCTAAACTGTTGCTGGGCATTCGAAAGGAGGAGGACAGCCAAGGGACAAGAATAGATCAGGTAAATAAGGCTTAAGATTATAACATCAGTGATAGGGAGGATAATGGGAAAAATTCTGAGGTACTGAACTAATACACACTTAAACAGGCAGGGATTAATGAAAGGTTATCACCAAGGCTTTGATACAGGAAGATACTATCTGACCAATTTGATTGACTTTTTCAGCAAAGTAATAAAATATTATTGATGAGGTCATTGTGGTTCATGTAGTCTGCATGGACTTCAATAAAGCTTGGAACAAGATCCCACAGAAACCAGTCTAGAAGGATAGAACCCATGTAATCCAAGAAAAGGTAGTAAATTGGATCCGGAATTGTCTTGGTCCTAGGAGGCAGAGATTGAAGGTGGAAGGTTGTCTTTGTATCTGTAAAACCTCTGACTACTGTGTACTAAAACAATGGAAGCTGGGCCAATCACACTTGTATGTACATTAACAATTGGACATGAGAATAGATGACATTTAAACTCTGTGATGTTGTGATAGTGAGGAGGAATCAGGATGTGGGGTGATATTAAGAAGTTGGCATGATGGAAGGGCAATGAGAGATGGAATTTAATCCTGTTAAGTGTGAGATGATGCATTTTGGGAAGACTAATAAAGTTAGGATATATAAACAGTATGGTAGGGAGCAGTGGAATATTGAGGAACAGAGGAACCTTGCGGTATGTCCAAAGATTCCTGAAGGTGCCATCACAGGTAGAAAAGGTAGCATATGCCTTCACTAGCAAGGATCCAGGAGCAGGGAAGCTGAGGTATAACTTTATAACACGTTGATTAGACCACAACTGGAGTACAGTACATGGTTCTAATCATCACGCTATGGGAAGGACATGTTTGCATCGAAGGGAGTGCCGAGAATACTCACCGAGGTGCAGGCTGGGATGGACCATTTCAGCTATGAGGTGAGAATCGATAAACTCTCTTTGTTTTCCTGATGAAGGTGTACAACATTATGGGAGACATAGACAGTAGAAAGCTTCTTCCCATAGCTGAGGTGCATTAAAAACCAAAGAGCATAGGTTTAAGATAAGGGGTAAGAGGCTTAGCGGAGATTCGCAGAAGAGATTTTATTCAGCCAGCAGTGGCTCGGATCTGGAATGCACTGACCAAGGGGACAATGGAGGCTAAGACTCTCACAAGATTTAAGTACCTAGATGAGCAACATATGAAGACTAAGGAACAACTGAACAAGAAACAAGGAACCACCAGGTTCAGGAACAGTTAGTATCACTCAGCCATCAGGCTCTTGAACCAGAGGGGATAACGTCACTCAAATTTACTCGCCCCACCACTGAACTGTTCCCATGATCCATGGACTCACATTCAAGAGCTCTTCATTCTCATGTTCTCGATATTTATTGCTTATTTATTTATCATTATTATTTCATTTTTTAATTTTTTCTTGTATTTGCACAGTTTGTTGTCTTTTGCACATTGGTTGTTTGTCTGAACTGTTGGGGGCAGTCTTTCCTTGATTCTATTGAGTTTCGTGTATCTACTGTGAATGCCCACAAGAAAATGCATCTTAGGTTGTATATGGTGACACATATGCATTTTGATAGTAAATTTACTTTTAATGTTTAACTTTGAACTCTGAAGTGATGGAAAATAGGATTAGTATAGAAGGGACTTAATCTGTATTGTCATGCTGGGATTAAGGGTCACAGTACACTACAGCAGAGAAACAGGCCCTTTGGCCTATCTAGTCCTTGTTGAACTATTACTCTGCCTAGTCCCATTGACCTGCACCTGCACCATACCCCTCCCATCCAAGTATCTATCCAAATTCCTCTTAATGTTGAAATCAAACCCGCAACCACCACTTCCGTTGGCAGCTCGTTCCACACTCACACCACCCTCTGAGTGTAGAAGTTTCCTCTTAAGTTCTCCTTAAACATTTCACCTTTCACCCTTAACCTATGATCTCTAGTTGTAGTCTCACCCAACCTCAGAGGCAAAAATGCCTGCTTGATTTCATTCTATCACTCTCATAATTTCATATACCTCTATCAGACCCCCTTATTTTCCTAGTTCAGGGAATAAAGTCTTAACTTATTCAACCTTTGCCTGTAACTTGGATTGTCGAGTCCTAGCATCATTCTTGTAAATTTTCTTTGCAGCACTCTTACAATTTTATTGATATCTTTCCTGTAGGAAGAAAACCAGAACTGGATACAATACTCTAAATTAGGCCTCATCATCATCTTATACAACTTCAACATAACATCCAAACTCCTATACTCAGTACTTTGATATATGAAGGCCAACATGCTAAAAGCTCTCTTTACAACCCTACCTTCTTCCTGTGATGCCACTTCCAAGGAATTATGCACCTGTATTCCCAAATCCCTTTGTTCCACTGTACTTCCTCAGTGTCCTACATCTCACCATGTAAATCCTCCATGGTTTGTGCTCCCAAACTGCAGCACCTCAGAAATGTCTGCATTAAATTCCAGCTGCCATTTGTTAGCTCATTTTTCCAGGTGGTCTGGATCCTGTTGCAAGCCATGATAGTCTTCCTCGCTGTCCACTATGCCCCCAATCTCATGTCATCACAAATTTGTTGATCCAGTTACTACATTATCTTCCAGATTATTGATATAGATGACAAACAAAAACAGACACAGCGCCAATCCCTGCGGCACACCACTAGTCGCAGACCTCCAGTCAGAGAGGCAACCATTTACTACCACTCTCTCGCTTCTACCACAAAACCAGTGTCTAATCCAATTTACTACTTCATCCGGAATGCCATTGACTCAATCATCTTGACCAAGCCCCAATGTGGAACCTTGTCAAAGGCCTTGCTAAGGTCCATGTAGACAACATCCACTGCCTTCTATTCATCACTGCCTTAGCTTTCACTAATACATAACGACAAGTATTAGGAATCCACCGCAAAGACTAACGGAGCACCCTTATTCTCTGCCTTAAGCCCTGTTGGATGAGGCTTGGGGCTAAACAAAAAAAATCATCACTTTTTGTCAGAAAATCTGTGACCTATGAAAGATTAGTTCTGGCCCTGCACTGCATGACTGCTCCCATCCCATTTGTTCCAACCACAGGACCTAGTGCAGGTTGACAAAAAAAAGATTTATATCTGCAACAATATATATGGATCTACTAAAACTCACTGTTCAAAGCAGGTAAGTTGCTCACGTCAAGTCCTGACCTCGACAGAACTTCCCATGCTGTAAAACCATCACTTGAGTCGAACCAAAAGAAATCCCACCCACATAACTAGTTACACCGTAATCACAATAATGTATTCTTTAAATGTCCTTCATTATTATTTTGAAAAGTAGGTTACTTTACCAAGAGTAAACCCACAGGACTCCAACAGTAACAGTGTAGGACCATGTAGGTTCTGCAAAATGGGCTAACATATTTAATTTGACTGTAGAGCGGCAGACAATGACAAACTTCAGCAAGTAACGTTAACAAGCTAAAACCTTCTGGTGAGGTATGGATATTCTCTGAGAAGTGACAAGGCTCATTAGGCAAGACCAATCAGCACACAGTGTACTGCCTCAGACTAATTTTTTTTGGCCACATGTACTATTTTGCTAAATTAAGACAGACAAGAGTTTGGGTCTTGTCATAACAGATAAACATTTACAGCCTCTAAGTGATTATTAATACAATTAAGAGTAACTTGAAGCGTGAGATGTAACTTCAAAATCCAGATGGTCTTTATAAACCACTGAAGGCTCAGTCATTATTTGGGTTCTTATCCAAATTATAAACTCATAATCATTCTACTGCCCATTTATACATTTCACATTTGTCCACTGTTGTTCAATCATAAATTCCTGCACTTTCACTCTAACTTTTGCTCCAGATTGTTTAAATGTGGGGTCATCAATATCTATATGCAGCCAGCTGACCATATATAAACCCAGATCTAACCAGTCTTGTTAACAATTTCCATGCTAACACACAACACTCCCAGGACAGCAATCAGTCCTCATGAGGAACTCATTTCTACAATCAATTTTGGCCACAAATTTTATTTAAAGAGACTATAACATGTGTGTTGGTATCACTGATATAATACCCAATTGTACCCACAGGTCAGGAGTGATACATGGCTGGTAATAGAACCTCAAATTGGTGTCTTCAGTATTTAGCAGCATAAGACTGGACAAATTTTCTATGAAAGGGAAATGATAAGTTCCATGTCCTGGCTTTCAATCCATGGCTTATCAATTAGAGTAAGCTAAGATGCACTTACAGATTTTATACATGGATGGTAGGTGCCACCATCTGCTTTCCAGAGAGCAAACAAATGAAAACCATTTCAATTATGTTAAACTCCATCAGGAAAATTACTCTAAACCCTTGAGAGAAGATCTGTATTCTGGTTACATTTCTACTGTTAACAAAAAGAGCTTCCATCCTAGAAGTCCACTCAGTGATACACCTGATGATAAGTTATTTGTTACTGCCTGTTAAACTGCTGGCATTTAGGGAAGCATCTGATAATAAAGCAATAACATATTAAGTAAAAAAAATGTCATAATATTGCACCATAGACTATATCCACATTTACTTTCACCCTTTCTTCACCGAATACCATGTTTTCCACCTGTGTTCCTTGAACTGTCTATAAATCCAATGTTCATTGCAGTAATATAATTGTTTTCTCTCTGTAAGAATATCCGGTTATTTTCAAGTTTTGTTATTTCGCAGCTTTCACTGTTTCATTCAAGTGGAACTAGATGCTCATCCATTCCTGTGGATATTCTTCTCAAAGTTAGTCCACTCATTCAAGAGTCAGCTCAATAGAGTTATGCTAGAACAAAGCTATATTTGACAGTCATGAAGAATAGTTTTTTTACTGGCCGTGAGAGAATAACCTTCAATGACAAATTAAGTAATAACGCCTGCACGCTGTGCTGGGAAATTGAGGATAAGCTGGACAATTGAAGGATGAGGCGGTAGGCCTTGTCCTTCAATCGCCTGGTTTATGCTCAGTTCTTTGCTTCTCACGGGTACAAATACGTTCTCGTTATATGGCCACAGCCTCAATATATTGAAGGCACAGATGAGTAAACCAGCCAATTTTCTTGTGGCACCAGTTTCACTGTGGTTCATGCTCCTTCTAGTCTGAACCCATGGTTTTAAAACCTATTGGAATATGAAATTGTCCTCAAGAATAATTAAAATACATTCTTCCAATTTGATCTTACGATGCAAATTTACAAGACCACTGCTGATTGATACATTCTATATATACAGTTAAAGCAATTAGTACAGTTTTAAGTGGAATCTGAATTAAATATGAAACAAATTCTATTCTAATGCATTAGAAAAACCATTAGCTATCAAACGTATAGATCAGCTCTTTTTTTCTGAAAATTGATCTGAAGATTGTTCAGAGAGATACGTGGAAAATAACAAAACCTCGGGAGAATTTAAGTAATATTGTTATGTACATAATACTTTCTGCAGTATTGTAAGATCTTGCATCTTGGTACTTAATCTTTTAGTCCCAATCTTAAGAGTTAGTCCATAATTCTACAAACCGGTTTAAACTTTAAATAGGCTTCATTCTGTAAACTTAAGGCGCTTGAAAAACAAGAAAGGACTTTGAAATATCGATAAGTGACTATGAGAAATGTATCATTTTCCATCTGGTTGTCAGTGTTTAATGGTAAACCAGAATGCATATGGGGCAGTCCAAGCATGAAGGGCAGTAGGACACTCAAGCGATAAGCTGTTCTGTCCCTCTGTGAGATCAGAAACCTGTCACTTCTCTCATCCTGGCTGTCAGCCTTGAAACACTATAACTTGCCTTACCTCTGTGTTGTACACTCCATATATCAGGAAGATGAAGATACCCTATAAAGACAAAAGGAGGAGAAGAAGCTGTTAACTGTAATCATTATTTTCACTTGCAATTTTGAAATGAAGTTTCCCTGAGAACAAACACAAAGAAGTTCCTGTAACAGACAAGGTCAATTTTTATTTTTCAATTTCATGAACTGCAGCTCAAGTATCCACCACAGTGGAAAGCAGCTCTTTACAAATCTCTGTTACCCAACTGAATAGTAATCAAGGTTATCGGGACAACTGGGGGCCTTGAAAAGGAACAGGTCCCATTGAAACTACCACCACAATTGCAATCACTTACGATGCAGAACCTCATTAAAGTACACAAAGAACAGTAATGTTACATACTTTGCATGACGGCAAAGCTAAATGGGCAGCACAAATTCACCTGAACCTCCGTCCATTGTAGATTTTTACATTACCTTGAGAGTCAACTTGGCTTAGCTGAATCCTGCAGTTATGAGTTCATCCTACTCCACAAAATGGGCATTAAATTTAGGCTGGAGTCACAGCACAGTGCCAAAGGAGAACTGCTTTGCGAAATGCAATGTCCTGCAGAAAAGCTGTTAATCAGAAGCCTTGTGAACTACGTGAGATACAAAGGTTTGCCAGCAAGATGAGCAGGGAAGTTTTCACAAACAATTCTTCCTTACACCAGCACCATTTAAAATTCTGATCTCTTGTCCTATATATTGTGAAGCAACTTTACACAGCACAAGCATCAGCCACAAAAGAGTAAGCATTTAAGTACAAAGTTTTTTTAGGACATGGACTATAAATGCAGTGACAGCTTAGATGAGTAACATCTCAAATTGTTTTGCCTTCACACCGACATATGTAAACATTTGAAGTTTAAAAGTGTATTGTATAATACTAATGTACTGTTCTGCACTTGCTCCGTGTGTACAATAGCTGCATCAGTCTTGTAGCTGCACTTAATTGCTGTACCTCCGGAGTTGTTATTGCACTTGCCAGTTCCGTTTTCCGAAAAGGAGGGCACACTGGAGACGGCAACTGGTTTCAGGGCAGAGAATCCCAAATTGACACATTTTGATTGTTCACTGCTGCCATGCCTTTGTGCTACTTGTTGAAGTGTCTCTGTTGAACAGAGTCTTTTAATAGCTTGAAAAGAGCTAAATAAACTTAAGAAAATAATATTAAAAATTTTAAAACAACTGTATTTATAGAAGTTACATCCACATGGAGCACTATTGTGGGAAAACACCACCCATCACCAGGGACCCCTACCACCCGGGATATGCTCTCTTCTTGCTGCTGCCATCGCAGCCTCAGGTCTCAGTTCAGGAATAGTTATTACCCCTCAACCATCAGGCACTTGAACCAGTGGGGATAACCTCACCCACCCCATCAATGAACTGTTGCAACAACCTACAGGCTCACTTCTAAGGGCTCTTCATCTCACATTCCTGATATTTATTGCTTATCATTCTTTTTTTTTAATTTTGTATTTGCACAGTTTGTTGTCTTTTGCACATTGGTAGTTTGGTAGTTAATCCACAACCAGGATGTGGATTACAAATTACAGCTGGAGATTGAAAAGGTGTGTCAGAAGGGCAATGTCATGATAATCGTTGGGGATTTTAATGTGAAAGTGGATTGGGAAAAACAAGCCAGTACTGGACCTCAAGAGAGAGAATTTGTAGAATGTCTAAGGGATGGCTTTTTAGAACAGCTTGTTGTTGAGCCCACTAGGGGATCGGCTGTGTTCGATTGGGTGTTGTGCAATGATCCGGAGGTGATAAAATAGCTTAAGGTTAAGGAACCTTTAGGGAACAGTGATCACAATATGATCAAGTTCACTTTGAAATTTGAGAAGGAGAAACTAAATTCCAATGTGTCAGTATTTCAGTGGACTGAAGGATATTACAATAGCATGAGAGGGGAACTGGCCAAGGTTGACTGGAATGAGACACCAGCAGGAAGGACAGCAGAGCAGCAGTGGTTGAAATTTCAGTGAAAAGCGAAGGAAGTGCAAGATAGATATATTCCAAATAAGAAGAAATTTTCAAATGGAAGGACACTACTGAGGCTGACAAATGAAGTCAGAGCCAAAGTAAAAGCAAAACAGAGGGCATGCAAGGAAGCCAGACTGAGTGGGAAGACAGAGGATTGGGGAACTTTTAAAAACTTGCAGAAGGAAACTAAGAAGGTAATTAGGAAGGAAAAGATGAATTATGAAAGGAAGTTGGCAACTAATATCCAAGAAGATACTAAAATCTTTTTTTAAGTATATAAAGTGTAAAACAGTGTTGAGGGTAGATATAGGACCAATAGAAAATGTTGCTGGAGATATTGTAATGAGAGACGAGGAGGAACTGATTGCATATTTTGCATCAGTCTTGACAGTGGAAGACATCTGCAATATACCGGACATTCAAGAGTGTCAGGGAAGTGAAATATATGCAGTGAAAATTACAACTGAAAAGGTGCTCAGGAAGCTTAATGGTCTGAGGGTAGATAAATCTCCTGGACCTGATGGAATGCACCCTCAGGTTCTGAAGGAAGTAGCTGGAGAGATTGTGGAGGTGTTAATGATGATCTTTCAAGAATCAATAGATTCTGGCATTGCACCGGATGACTGGAAAATTGCAAATGTTACTCTGCTATTTAAGAAAGGTGGGAGGCAGCAGAAAGGAAACTATAGACCTGTTAGCCTGACATCAGTGGTTGGGAAGTTGTTGGAATCAATTGTTAGGGATGAGATTATGGAGTACCTGGAGGCAGCTGACAAGATAGGCCAAAGCCAGCATGGTTTCCTGAAAGGAAGATCCTGCCTGACAAACCTACTGCAATTTTTTGAGGAAATTACAAGCAGGGTAGACAAAGGTGATGTAGTACATGTGGTGTATTTGGATTTTCAGAAGGCCTTTGACAAGGTGCCACACATGAGGCTGCTTAGCAAGATAAGAGCCCATGGAATTACAGGGGACTTGGTAGCATGGGTGCAGCATTGGCTGATCGATAGAAAACCGAGAGTGGGAATAAAGGGATCCTATTCTGGCTGGCTGCCAGTTACCAATGGAGTTCCACAGGGGTTGGTGTTGGGACCACTGCTTTTTACAATGTATGTCAATGATTTGGACTATGGGATTAATGGATTTGTGGCTAAATTTGCGGATTAAACAAAGATAGGTGGAGGAGCGGGTAGTGTTGAGGAAACAGAGAGCCTGCAGAGAGACTTAGATAGTTTAGGGGAGTGGACGAAGTAGTGGCAAATGAAATACAATGTTGGAAAGTGTATGGTCATGCACTTTAGTGGAAGAAATAAACAATCAGATTATTATTTAGATGGGGAGAGAATTCAAAATACAGAGATGCAAAGGGACTTGGGAGTCCTTGTGCAGGATACCCTAAAGGTTAACCACCAGGTTGAGTCAGTGATGAAGACGGCAAATGCAATGTTGGCATTCATTTCTAGAGGTATAGAATATAAGAGCAGGGATGTGATGTTGAGGCTCTATAAGGCACTCGTGAGACCACACTTGGAGTATTGTGTGCAGTTTTGGGCTCTTCATTTTAGAAAGGATATACTGACATTGGAGAGGGTTCAGAGAAGGTTCATGAGAATGATTCCAGGAATGAAAGGGTTACTGTATGAGGAACGTCTGGCAGCTCTTGGGCTGTTATCCCTGGAGTTCAGGAGAATGAGTGGGGATCTCATGGAAATATTCTGAATGATAAAAGGCCTGAACAGATTAGATATGGCAAAGTTATTTCCCATGGTAGGGGAGTCTAGGACAAAAGGACATGAAATCAGGGTTGAAGGACGTCCATTTAGAACTGAGGTGCAGAGAAATTACTTTAATCAGAAGGTGGTAAATCTGTGGAATTTATTGCCACGAGCGGCTGTGGAGGCCAAGTCATTGCATGTATTTAAGGCAGAGATAAATAGGTTCTAGATTAGCCAGGGCATCAAAGGGTGTGGGGAGAAGGCAGTGGAGTGGGGATGACTGGAAGAATTGGACCAGCCCATGATAGAATGGCGGAGCAGACTCGATGGACAGAATGGCCTACTTCTGCTCCTATATCTTATGGTTTTATGGTCTTACGGTCCTGTTGGGTCAATCTGTCATTAATTCTATTATGGTTCTTGGATTTACTAAGTATACCCGCAAGAAAATGAATTTCAGGATTGTATATGGTGACATATGTGTACTTAGATAATAAAATAACTTGAATTTTGAAGTTAATTAAAACATTATGATTAATTGCACATGTATTTTAAAAACCTTACTGTCAATTCAAGTCAAGTCAACTTTTATTGTCATTTTGACCATAACTGCTGGTACAGCGCATAGTAAAAATGAGATGTTTTTCAGGACCATGGTGTTACATAACACAGTCACATAACACAAAAACTAGACTGAACTATGTAATAAAAAACAGAGAAAGCTATACTAGCCTACAGACCTACACTGGACTGCATAAAGTGCACAAAAACAGTACCAGCAATACAATAAATAATAAACAGGACAGTAGGGCAAGGTGTCAGTCCAGGCTTCTGGTATTGAGGAGTCTGATAGCTTGGGGGAAGAAACTGTTACATAGTCTGGTCGTGAGAGCCCGAATGCTTCGGAGCCTTTTCCCAGACAGCAGGAGGGAGAAGAGATTGTATGACAGGTGCATGGGGTCCTTCATAATGCTGTTTCCTTTGCGGATACAGCGTGTAGTGTAAATGTCCATGATGGCAGGAAGAGAGACCCCAATGATCTTCTCAGCTGACCTCACTATCCGCTGCAGGGTCTTGTGATCCGAGATGGTGCAATTTCCGAACCAGGCAGTGATGCAGTTGCTCAGGACGCTCTCAATACAACCCCTGTAGAATGTGATGAGGATGGGGGGTGGGAGATGGACTTTTCTCAGCCTTCACAAAAAGTAGAGACGCTGCTGGGCTTTCTTTGCTATGGAGCTGGTGTTGAAGGACCAGGTGAGATTCTCCGTCAGGTGAACACCAAGAAATTTGGTGCTCTTTACGATCTCTACCGAGGAGCCGTCAATGTTCAGTGGGGAGTGGTCGCTCCGTGCCCTCCTGAAGTCAACAACCATCTCTTTTGTTTTGTTCACATTAAGAGACAGGTTGTTGGCTCTGCACCAGTCCGTTAGCCGCTGCACCTCCTCTCTGTAAGCTGACTCGTCGTTCTTGCTGATGAGACCCACCACTGTCGTGTCATCGGCGAACTTGATGATGTGGTTCGAGCTGTGTATTGCTGCACAGTCGTGGGTCAGCAGAGTGAACAGCAGTGGACTGAGTACGCAGCCCTGGGGAGCTCCCAGTCAGTGTTACGAATGTAGAGCAACTCTGATGGGCCGAAGGGTGCAAAGTCGCCCCCTCCTTTTTGAGAATCACAAGATCGCTATTATTTCGGGTCTGAGACCCAGGAAATGAGAGAGATACACAGCATGTCAGTAATGAGAGAGACACAGGAACAGCAAAGGCAGTTGTTATAGACACCGCAGAATACACAAGGTTTGGAATGTCTCCTAACAAACGCGGAACGGAACCACTGATTACTACTATTGTCTCTTGGAGAAGGAATTGTGTATTGAGTACTGTACTATTCATTGAAACCCCTCAGGGGACAACCAGAGTGGTCTGGTTGAGGGATTGCATCATCCCAACCTGAATGACATCTGAGACCCCGTGAGTGAGGATAAAACACGGGTCTGGGGAACACCCCTCAGACACACCAGGAGAAACGCTAGAAATCCAGTGACAGCGTTTTATAGTGAAGCCGGTGAGAGCTCGTGTGTGTCCTCCCTTGCCTGGGTGGTGGGCTCATCACGGAAGAACGGTTTAGCTAAAGGAGAGGTCACACTTGAACGGCCACAACAACGAGACACCGACAGATCGAAATCATAAAGGAAGGTTGGCAAAACACTTAGCGGTAACTGTTCCCATTCTTCTATCTCTCTCTCTCTCTCCAACAATTGCAACACAACGACAAACAAACGACGGCAGCCTGTGTGAACTAAGGCGAACTTTAGATTTCCATCGGACAATTCATTATCCCCTAGACAACGATAGAGCTTGTTTCTTATTGATTATTATTATACCCGCACTTTTAGATTTAGTATTGACGACGTATATTATCTGTATATTTGCATTGATATTATTTTTGTGTATTTTTACTAATAAATACTGTTAAAAATAGTACCATCAGACTCCAACGGACGCCTCTATCTTTGCTGGTAAGTGACCCAGTTACAGGGTTCGTAACATCAGGAAGTCTAGGATCCAGTTGCAGATGGAGGTGTTCCGGCCCAATAGGCTCAGCTTTCCAATCAGTTTCTGAGGGATGATTGTGTTGAATGCTGAACTGAAGTCTATGAACAGCATCCGAACGTATGTGTCTTTTTTGTCCAGGTGGGTTAGGGCCAGGTGGAGGGTGGTGGCAATGGTGTCATCTGTTGAGCAGTTGGGACGGTACGCAAACTACAGGGGGTCTAGTGAGGGGGGCAGCAGGGTCTTGATATGCCTCATGACGAGCCTCTCGAAACACTTCATGATGATGGATGTAAGTGCAATGGGACGGTAGTCATTTAGGCAGGACACTGAGGACTTCTTCGGCACGGGGACAATGGTGGCGGCATTGAAGCACGTTGGAATGGTGGCACTGCTCAGGGAAATGTTGAAGATGTCAGTGAGAACATCTGCTAGCTGGTCTGTACATCCTCTGAGCCCTCTACCAGGGATGTTGTCTGGTCCAGCAGCCTTCCGTGGGTTGACCCTGCACAGGGTTCTTCTCACATCAGCCACGGAGAGACACAGCACCTGGTCATTCGCAGGAGGGGTGGACTTCCTCGCCGCCATGTCATTTTCCGCCTCAAACCGGGCGGAGAAGTTATTCAGCGCATTTGGGAGGGAGGCATCACCTGCACAGTCAGGTGATGTTGTCTTGTAATTCCTTGGTCATCAAGGGCAGTGATCCATTCAAATGAATGCAGCAATGCTAGGTGACACATAACTTAGGGGCTACTTGGGGTCGTTTGGATTGGGATACTTATGCTGCAGGTTAGATATACAACAATGCTCTCCAGCTCACTCCTGACCTCTGCGTTGCAATGTGAAAGTACTGGAAGAAACGGACCACTGACTGTCTACAGACACACTAGCTAAAAACTAGTAGGGAACTCACGAAATTATCCACTCTTTTCTGACGGGCACTCAGATACTAGTAGTTCAGAAGCAGGAGAAAATTGTTGACATCACTTTCAAAACATAACTAGTCTAAAACTAATTGGTGCCATGAAAGAAAGAAATGCAGTAACCAAAATCAATTACCCTTTCAAGGCTATATCTTCATCACTAAAACCACGTCAATCCTTATGCCAACTCATCTTCCTTGACTCTGCACAGGTGTCCCCCACTTTATGAATGTTTGCTTTACGCCATTTTGCTTTTACAAAAGACCTACATTAGTAACCTGTTTTCACATTACAAAGCGGATTTTCGCTTTTACAAAAATATTTCCCATATAAATTAATGGTTCTTCGCTTTACACCATTTTGGCTTAAGAAAGGTTTCGTAGGAATGCTCTGCCTTTGTAAGGGGGGGGGGGGGACACCTGTACTCTTAAACAAACACAACAAGCAAAGTTCTGCCAAATTGACTTTACAATTTGACTTTTAATGTTTTTAATGGGAGTTCCATACTTCTACCTTCCCTTGCCCATGTTTCCTTGCTGAACTGCAGATCTCCAAAATAGATGGTCCCAACAGCAGAAAATGTTTCTACCTATCCATCTTACCAAACACTTCTAAAACCTTAAAAATCTCAAGCAAATTTCACCAAGACCTGGTATATTAAGAGAACATTAACTTAATTAATTGATCCTTTCCACTTTATCTGATGTCTCGTACTTTCAAAACCACCAAATGTATTGGTGCTGCTCTCTTTTAAGGTTAATATAAAGCAAACTGCATCTGAACTGTATAAAATATCCCAGTATGGAGTATATAGGATTTTGCATAAATAAGCACAATTTCCTGATGTATTGCAATGTGGACCATTGGTTAAAACAAAAAGATTCCAGTAAGCTCTTAGATTATATTTTGTGCTTGGTCACTACAGTTTAATGACCTTTGACCACTGCTTTATACCACTACCTCGACATCAGGAAGATAAACTAGTCTGGCAGAGCGATGGGAACCAGAACACCAGGTCAGAAAGTGGAGGGATGGAGAGGAGGGTAGATGTCAGGACCAGTAATAACAAGTAGGCGCAAAGTAATAGATACAATGGAATGGATCATTTTAGTGTGAGTATTTTAATGGAGTATCTGGGAGTACAGTTAGACGAGAAGCTAGACTGGACTGCCAACACAGATGCCTTGTGCAGGAAGGCACAGAGTCGACTGTACTTCCTTAGAAGGTTGGCGTCATTCAATGTCTGTAGTGAGATGCTGAAGATGTTCTATAGGTCAGTTGTGGAGAGCGCCCTCTTCTTTGTGGTGGCGTGTTGGGGAGGAAGCATTAAGAAGAGGGACGCCTCACGTCTTAATAAGCTGGTAAGGAAGGCGGGCTCTGTTGTGGGCAAAGTACTGGAGAGTTTAACATCGGTAGCTGAGCGAAGGGCGCTGAGTAGGCTACGGTCAATTATGGAAAACTCTGAACATCCTCTACATAGCACCATCCAGAGACAGAGAAGCAGTTTCAGCGACAGATTACTATCGATGCAATGCTCCTCAGACAGGATGAAGAGGTCAATACTCCCCAATGCCATTAGGCTTTACAATTCAACCGCCAGGACTTAAGAACTTTTTAAAAGCTATTATTAATGCTTTTTGAGATAGTGATTTAGATGCATATCATATTTTTTTACTGAGTTAAGTATTGTATGTAATTAGTTTTGCTACAACAAGTGTATGGGACATTGGAAAAAAAGTTGAATTTCCCCATGGGGATGAATAAAGTATCTATCTATCTATCTATCTATGGGTAACGGTGATTAACTTAGAGCATGGATCAGTACGTGGAATCATGACGTTGTGGCCATTGTGGAGACCTGGTTGAGAAAGGGAAAGGAATGTGTACTTAATATTCCAGGGTTTTGGGGTGTTAGAAAGTATAGAGAGGGAGGTAAAAAAGGGGGAAGAGTTGCACTACCAATCAGGGTCAATACTACAGCTGCACTCAGAGGGGGCATCAGAGAGGACTCAATGTATTTAAGTAAACTACTTAAGAACTTTTTAAAAGCTATTATTAATGCTTTTTGAGAGGGTGATTTTAGATGCATATCATATTTTTACTGAGTTAAGTATTGTATGTAATTAGTTTTGCTACAATAAGTGTATGGGACATTGGAAAAAATGTTGAATTTCCCCATGGGGATGAATAAAGTATCTATCTATCTATCTCTATAAGGGAGGGCTTGTCCATTGAGTCTATATGGATAGAACTCAAAAGTAAGAAAGGTGCAATCACTCTGATTGGACTGTACTGCAGACCCCCCCCCCCCCATATCCACTGGGGCACTGAGGAACAGATATGCAGGCAGATTAAGAAAAATTGTAAAAACAGTAAGGTTGTCATCATGCTGGACGCACCTTCCCTATTATAAACTAGGACCTTCTTAGTACAAGTGGTTTTAGATGGAGCAGAATTTGTTAGGTGCATCCAGGAGGGTTTCTTAAATCAATATGTAGATAGTTCAACAAGAGGAGGGATCTGCTGTTGGGTAAGGAGTCTGGCCAGGTGACCTACTTTTCAGTGGGTGAGCAGTTAGGGAACAGTGATCACAGCTCCTTAAGTTTTAAGACAATAGATAGGATAAGTTTAGACCTTGTGGAAGAGTATTAAACTGGAGCAAGGCAAATTACAAGAGCATTAAGCAGGAACTAGGGAGAGTTAATTGGGAACAGCTGTTTTTGGCAATTCCACATCCAATGTGTGGAGGGTGTTTAAAGACCAACTGCACAGCGTCCAGGACAGGTATATTTCTGTCAGAAGGAGGGACAAAAATGGCAAGGTGAGAGAAATTCCAATGTTGAGAGAGATGGTGAATTTAGTCAAGAAGAAAAAGCAGGTAAAGATTAGGAAGCTAGAACCAAACACAGTCCTTGTGGATTATAAAGAAACCAGAAAAGAACTCAAGAAGGGAAAGCCAGGAGGGGCCATCAGAAGTCCTTGTCAAGTAGGATTAAAGAGAAACCCAGGCATTCTATGAATACATCAGGAGAAAGAGGACAACTAGGGAGAGGGTAGGACCACTAATTGAGAAAGGGGGGAGGGGGAAACACTTGCTTGGATGTAGATTTGTGGGTAATGTCCTTAATGAGTACTTTACGTCATTATTTACCAAGGAGAAGGATATGGAGAATAGGAAGATCAGTGCCAAGAACATTAATATGCTAGGCCATTTCGAAATAAAGGAGGAGGTTGTGTGGGGCTCTTAAAGAGCACTAAGGTGCTTAAGTCCTAGAGCCTGAAGAGATATATGCCAGGTTATTGAGAGAGGCAAGTAAAGTGATGACCAGTGAGGTCCCGGAGCACTGGCGAGTAGTTAATGTTGTTCCAACATTATTCAAGATCATTCTGGAAACTATAGACCAGTGAGTCTCAAGTAAATGGTAGGGAAGTTACTGGAGAGAATCCTTGGGGATGGGATTTATGAGCTTTTGGGAAAACCATTGCCTACTTAGGGAGGGCCAGCATGCTTTGTGTAGGGCAAGTAGAGTCTTACTAACTTGATTGAGTTTTTTGATGAGATGTTGAGGGTGATTTATGAAGGGAGAACTGTGTCTGTTGGTTACATAGATTTTAATAAGGCTTTTGACAATGTCACTCATAGGACACTCATCTGGAAGATTAAGATGAATTGAATCAATGGTGAATAGGTTGTTTTGATTCAGAATTCAGTTGCTCACAGAAGACACAGGGTAGTGCTCAAAGGGACTTGTTCTAGTTGAGGGTCTGTGATTATTGGTGTTCCACTGGGATCTGTACTGGGACCTTTGATGTTAATGATTTATATAAATGATCTGAATGAAAATGTAGATGCGTGGGTTTGTAAGTTGGCAGATGATACAAAGATTGGTGGTGTTTTGGATAGCGTAGATGACTGACAAAGAACACAGTGGATATAGATCAGTTGCAGATATGGGTACGCAAATGGCAGATGGAGTTTAACTGGCCAAATGATCATAATGTGATGAAATTCATCCTGAAATTTAAGAAAGAGAAGCTAAAGTCAGATGTATCAGTAAATTACAGTGGAGTAAAGGGAATTACAGAGGCGTGAGAGAGGAGTTGGCCAAAACTGATTGGAAAAGAACACTGGCAGGGATGACAGCAGAGCAGCAAAAGCAGGAAGCAATTCAAAGGGCGCAGGATATACACATCTGGAAGAATTATTCTAAAGGCAAGATGACACAACTGTGGCTAACAAGAGAAGTCAAAGCCAATATTAAAGCCAAAGAGAGGGCATATAATAGAGCAAAAAATTAGTGGGAAGTTAAGGGATTAGGAGGTGTTTAAAGACCAACAGAAGGCAACTAAAAAGTCATTAAGAAGGGAAAGATGGAATACAAAAGTAAGCTAGCTGGTAATATTAAAGAGGATGCCAAAAGTTTCCTCACTATATAAAGTGTAAAAGAGAGGCACGAGTGGATACTGGACCACTGAAAAATGATTCTGAAGAGGTAGCAATGGTGCACAAAGAAATGGTGAATGAACTGAAGTATTTTGCATCAGTCTTCACTGTGGAAGACACTAGCAGTATGGTGGAAGTTACAGAGTGTCAGGGTTCAGAAATGTGTGAAGTTACCATTACTAGGGAGAAGGTTCGAGGGGAAACTGAACGATTTGAAGGTAGATAAGTAACCTGGACCAGATGGTTTACACCCCAGGGTTCTGAAAGAGGTAGCTGAAGAAATTGTGGAGGCACTAATAATGATCATTAAATTCTGGAATGGTTCTGGAAGACTGGAAAATTGCAAATGTCACTTCACTCTTCAAGCAGGAGAGAGGCTGAAGAAAGGAAATTATAGGCCAGTTAGTCTGATCACAGTGGTTAGAGAGATGTTGGAGTCAATTGATAAGGATATGCTTTTGAGGTACTTGGAGGTCATAGTCAGCATGGTTTCCTAAAGAGAAAATATTGCCTGACAAATTTGTTGGAATTCTTTGAAGAAATAACAGGTAGCTTAGACAAAGGAGAATTGGTTGATATTGTGTATTGGATTTTCAGAAGACCTTTGTCAAGGTGTCATGCATGAGGCTGCTTATCAGGTTAAGAGTCCATGGTATTACAGGAAAGATACTAGCATGGATAAGGCGGTGGCTAATTGGCAGAAGGAAAAGAGTGGGAATAAAGGCAGCTTTTTGTGTTTGACTGTCAGTGACTAATGGTGGTCCACAAGGGTCTGTGTGGGGACTGCTTCTTTTTACATTATTTGTCAATGACTTAAATGACAGAATTGATGGCTTTGTTGCAAAGTTTGTGGATTCCACGAAGTTAGGTGGAGAGGCAAGTAGTTTTGAGAAAGTAGAGAGGCTACATCAGGATTTAGACAGACTAGTGGAATGGACAAAGAAATGGCAGATGGAATACATTATCAGGAAGTGTATGGTCATGCACTTTCAGCAGAAGAAAGAAAAGACAGACTATTTCCTAAATGGAGAGAAAATTCAAAAATGTGAGGTGCAAAGGGACTTGGGAGTAATTGTGCAGGATTTTCTAAGGTTAAGTTGCAGGTTGAGTATGTAGTGAGGAAGGCAAATGTGATGTTAGCATTATTTCAAGAAGACTAGAAATTAAAATCAAAGATGTAACATCAAAGTTTTATAGAGCTCTGGTTAGGCCCCACTGTAAAATTTATTATCAGAGTACATACATGTCACCACATACAACCCTGGGATTCTTTGTTCTATGGACATACTTAGCAAATATGCAAAACTATCATTGTAACCAGGATCAATGAATAACCACTATGCAAATGCAAATATAATTAAAATAGCAAAAAATAATGAGTATTAAATAACAAGATAAAGAGTCCTTAAAGTGAGACCATCAGCTGTGGGAACACCAGAAATAGAATGAGCGTAGTTATCCCCTTTTGTTCAAGAGCCTGATGGTTGAGGGGTAGTGACTGTTCTTGAACCTGGTGGTAGCGAGTCCTGAGGCACTAGTACCTTCTGCCTGATGACAGCATTAAGAAAAGACCATTACCTGGGTGGTGAGGATCTTTGATGGGTGCTGCTTTTCTACAGCAATGTTTCACGTAGATGTGCTCAATGGTTGGGAGGGCTTTACCCGTGATATACCAGGCCAAATCCACAACCTTTTGTAGCATTTTCTGCTCAAAGGCATTGGTGTTCCCATACCAGGCTGTAATGCAGCCAATCAGCACACTTTCCACCACAAATCAATAGAAGTTTGCCAAAGCTTTCAATGACATGCTGAATCTCCACAGACTCCTGAGGAAGTAGAGGCACTGTCGTGCTTCCTTTGCAATTACACTTATATGATGGGTCCAGGAGAGGTCCTCTGAAGTAGTGACAATAGGACCCTCCCCACCTCTCATCCTCTGATGAGTACTGGCTCACTTGGAGTATCGTGAGCAGTTTTGGTCTTATCTGACAAAGGATATGCTGAAACTGGAGAGGGTTCAAAGGAGGTTTATGAAAATGATTCTAGGGTTGAACGGTTTGTCATATGAAGAGCATTTGATGGCTCTGGGCCTGTATTCACTGGAATTCAGAAGAATGAAGTATGACCTAATTGAAACATATTGAATATTCAAAGGCTTTGATAGACTGGATTTGGAGAGGATGTTTCCTATGGTGGGAGAGTCTTGGACCAGAGGACACAGCCTCAGAATAGACTCCCCTCTCCACTTAGAATGTAGATGAGGAGGAATTTCTTCAGCCGGAGATTGGTGAATCTGTGGAATTCATTATCATGGGCAGCTGTAGAGGCCAAGTCTTTACGTTTATTTAAGGCAGAGATTGGTACATTCTTGATTGGTCAGGGCATGAAAGAATATGGGGAGAATTCAGGAGATTGGTGCTGAGAGGGAAAATGGATCAGCCATGATGAAATGGCAGAGCATAATTCTGCTCCTATATCTTATGGTTTTACGGTCTCAAATGTGAAGTGTTGTATCTTGTTAGGTGAAATGCAAGGAGACTGTACACTATTAAGGGCAAGACCCTTAAGGGTTGTTGAGCAGAGGGGTCCAAGTTCATAGCTCTCTGAAAGTGGCTACACAGGTTGTTAGGGTGATTAAGAAGGCATATGGCATTCTTGCCTTTATTAGATGAGGCATTGATTTTAAAAGTCAGAAAGATATGTTGCAGCTTTATAAAACTCCAGTCAGGCCACATCTGGAGTATTGCATAGAGTTGTGTTCACCCCATTATTGGAAGGATGTCGTGGTTTGGAGAGGGTGCAGAAGAGGTTTACCAGGATGTTGCCTGGATTAAGGGGCAGGTGCTATAACAAGAGGTTGGACAAAATTGGGTTGTTTTCTCTGGGGGGGGGTGGAGGCTGAGGGGAGATCTGATAGAGGTTTATAAAACTGAGAGGCATTGGCAGAGGGGGTATCTTTTTCCCAATGTTGAAAGGTCTAATACCAGAGAGCATGCATTTAAGGTGAGAGGGGCCAAGTTCAGAGGGGAAGGGAGGGCAAGCTTTTTACACCGAGTGGTGGGTGTCTGGGATGCACTGCCTGGGCTGGGTGTAGAGTCGGATGCATTAGAGACTTTCAAGGAGGTGTTTAGATAGGCAAATGAATGTGAGATAAATGGAAGGATATGGTCATTGTGTAGGCAGAGGTGATTAATTTAGTTGGCCATTTGATTTCTAATTTAATTGGTTCGACACAACATTGCAGGCCGAAGGGCCTGCTCCTGTCCTGTTTGCTGTTTTAGTTCTTTAATACTCAGATTGTACACTGTTTTGGTACAAAATGGAAGACTTCACGCATGCCTCTTTTGTAATATATTTAATCCAATTGCTCTCAGCCAAATAATCCATCTCCTTATAATTATGTACTCCCCTTCACGCACAATGCCACCATTAACTGGAAAACTGGAAAATGTTATCACACCAACTCATTATGAAATGTAGTGAACAGTTGAGGTGACAGAGGAGATGCTTGCATGGTATTTGTAACTTTTACAGTACATGCATAAATATTTTCTCTATCTACCTCAGTAATTTGCTTTAAGATTCATTTTTATCAGTGTTAAGCAAACATGAAAGTATATTTAAGAAATGATCAAAGCAAAAGGTGGCACATTTTGTATTATGGGTGCATTTTTATACAGCGCAACCATATCACAAATATTTTAAATCATGCATTTCCATTGAGAGTTGCATTATTGCTATTAATGTTGATAACAAGAATTGGCACCTCTTCAAATGATGAAAAATAATTCTATAATCAAGAAACTTAATCTCACATAATCTATAAGATCCATTTGGACTGGAGTATCTAACACAATCACATATTGTATATAATACATTCAAAAGTACTCCAGTATTTTTCCTGATTGTTCAACACTTGGAAGGATGTGCACTATACTGACTGACCACAGTGAAACTCGATATTACACCTCAGATGATTAGTGAATTAAATACAATTCACCTCATCTCACATCATGTCATTTTCTCATACAGATTTTATACTTGCTTAGCTGGCAGCAGATCTTCACATTTTCATTATATTAAAATAAAATATTTTATTATTTCTTTAAAATAAGATTTAAAAAGTACTTAAGGTAGGGTAACCTAGAAAGTTAAAGCCAAAATGACTGAGGTAGGTTAGGAGTGTAAGCATCTCCTAGCATCCTGGGAAATTGATGCTTTTTCTATTCATAACATCACCAATAATTTTGAAAGGATTCAAAAATCGCAGGCCCACATAATTATCAACATGGTTTCTTGCCACTACACATTTTTCAAATGTTTGCAAAACCTCTAACCGGGAGGAGGAGGAGGAGGAGCAAATATTCAACAGTATTATAAATTACAATCTACAAGGAGGTGCTAATGACTAATATAGGTAAAATTCAGGAACCAGTCATACCGTGGTAGTCTTTGTGCAACCTTCTGATAAACATTTCTCACCAAATTGTCAAATTTATAATAATAAAAAAATTCATTTGTGAATTGAAGCTGTTTGTTTGATCAGTAACTGGGTGCTTGGTTTCATGATCATTGGCCATTAATTTTAAATTATTAACCCAAGATGTTCCCTTTTTGCCCCCGGGATTATTTGGCTAGCAGACACCCTATTCACTTTTCTAATTTGGGAAGCAAGTACACTGCTTAAAAACAGACCAGAACTATTTAATCCTTAAATTACATAAACTATTATATATTTCAAGCCATCTGTTTTTCCTGTCTAAGCAACCATTCTGCCAGCACTCAAATGTCCAGATTTGTTGCAGTTCTATTGCACTGTGTAGTGAATATAACTTCCTCCTTTACCATTTTTTGTGGACATATATAATGGAAACGCTAATGAAATCATTTTGATCCATTTAGCCACATCTCCTTCTATCCTATGGTTAACCAAAACCTTCATAGTAAGTCCTCCTTAGAAAAGGTAGGAAACAAAGTAATAATGACTATTAGTGTGTGGGCCGTGTAATTATTGGGGAGGGCAATTCATTTAGATTCTCTGTGTGCTGATATGTTGGATATAATTTTTTAGATATTTCAATTGGCAAATATTTTCATTCTGGAACTTCACAAAACTCAGTGAGAATGTAAAACAGTTCCAAACTGTTACTGGCTACATTTTTTTCACCATAGCTGAGAGCAGCAGGTGATTTTTCCAAATACTTACACGCATATAAACAACAGCAAAATACCAGGCATGATCTATAGTGAATTACGTTAGAATGTGTATTTTACAAGTTGAGTTGTTCTATCCAGTTTGAAAGAATTTCAGTATATATTGTCTGAAGTTAAATATGCTACTATCAATCACAACATTATCATCGAACAAATTCCTTTCATCAACTGTACTATGCAAAAATGGCTTTTTTTTTTAGCAATCACGAGGAAATCTGCAGATGCTGGAAATTCAAGCAACACACACAAAATGCTGGTGGAACGCAGCAGGCCAGGCAGCACCTATAGGGAGAAGCACTGTCAACATTTTGGGCCGAGACCCTTTGTCAGGACTAACCGAAAGGAAAGATAGTAAGAGATCTCTTAGTATATTTTGTGTGTGTTGCTTTTTTTTAGCAATGAACATTTAGTTTAATATTGACTTTTCATTAATGTAGCAAAATCTGTTTGCTTCTCTGGGAGTTAAAAGCACAATTATTGCTTTTGGATGATGGTGTAAAGTTAGATTTGGCATCAATAACATGTGACACACATAAAATGCTGGAGGAACTCAGCAGGCCAGGCAGCATCTATGGAAAAGAGTGCAGTTGACATTTCAGGATGATGAAGGGTCTTGGGCCAAAATATCGGCTGCTTACTCTTTTCCATAGATGCTGCCTGACCTGCTGAGTTCCTCTAGCATTTTGTGAATATTGCTTGGATTTCCTGCATCTGCAGATTATCTCATAATTATCAAATGAATTAAGGTTATTATCATTGGATTTTTATCATAAATGGTGAAATCAGATTGGAAAAAAGTTAACTTTGTCACATATACATCAAAACATAGTGAAATATGTCATTTGCATCAAATTAAATCAGCAAGAATTGTACTGGGCAGCCCACAAATGTTGGTATGCTTCTGGTGTCAACGTCTTTAAAATGTAGGAGGACATGAGAGTACCCAGAGAAAATCCACATGACCAATGGGAGAACATACAAACTCCTTGCAGTCATGGCAGAAATCAAACACCAATCTTATCGCTGGCACTGTAAAGTGTTCCGAGCCTACTGCTATGTTACAGTGCAGCCCCATTTCTGGATAGCAGGGAAGACAGAGGAATAGGATCTATAATCTCACACTACATCTGAATCTGATTTCTCACTGTTGGCCACAGCCTCTTTCTGTGCAAGGTTCTTTTCACTTGGACTGGTGTAGATTGAATGTATTGCTTGGATGAGCACCTTTGCTCAGTCCACTGTAACAGCCAGGACCTTGCTGTGTCCAGCCATTTTAATTCCACTTCCTTCCAGCACTGGCACTGCTTTTTTCTCCTCTTCCTCACCCTCTCGATCTGACCATCACCCACACACTCCTCTCTCCTTCCCTTTATTCCATGATTCGCTGCCCTCTCCTATCAGGTTACAGATTCTTCAGCACTTTGGCACTTCCACCTATCACCTCTCACAACTTCCAGCTTCTTACATCATACCCAACAACCCCCCACCCCCAATCTAACTTCCGCCACCTCACCTGGACTCACCCATCGCCCACCAACTCTCACTACACCCTTCTCCCACAAAGCCCCCAAACCTTTGGTACTGGCTTCTCTCCTCTTTCTTTCTTTCCATTCCAGAAGAGTCTTGACTCAAAGTATTGACTGTCCAGATGCTGCCTGACCTGCTGACAACTCCCCTCCCCCCACATCTTGTGTGTTGCTCCAGATTGCCAGCATCTGCAGTCTTTCTTGCCTCTCCTACCGTTGTTATTTTTAATTAACCCTTGTTCATTGACTACTCTTCTGAAATTTGGAAGTGGCATATTTACTTAGTGCCTGGCCAACAAATAATTACTTGCCCATGTATGGTGGATGAGTATGTGTACCCCTGCAAACCTTGTGACGATCTGGAAGAATGACCAGTTAAGGCGAACAGCCAACTTTTACACCATGGTTCCGGTGCTTTCATTTAGCTGGGTCAAGATGGATCGCAACTTACATTCAATGGATCAAAAGGCAACATTGTCTTAATTAATGGTAGTAATAATAATTCAGCATTTATGAGAGTTCCTCATCACCCACTGGGTCCACAGGTCTTTTGTCTCTCAGCAGCTTGGCAGCACTCTCGTCTCCAAATCAGGTCGTGAGTTAAAGCTCCAATCTTGAAAAGGAAAATGTGTTGGTGTTTTTGCACCGTATAAAGTGCACTGTTGGAAGTGCCCTCATTCATAAGTAAACTCTATCTCCGACTCTCTCTGTCTCTTCGACCACATCCTGCCACCTGGAGCCTGTAGGCCCTACCCCCTCCCCTATCTCTATTACTGGGCTTCGGCCCTCTCACCCCCCCATTCCTGATGAAGGGTCTCAGCCCGAACGTTGGCTACTCTTTTCTCACGGATGCTGCCTGACCTGCTGAGTTCTTCCAGCGTTGTGTACGTATTCTTTGATCCATTCTTTAACCCCTTACACTTGGCCAATATGTATCTCGCACTCTACTTCACCGAAGGAGATTGCCTAGTCATTACTACACACGTAAAGCTTACTACACATAAACTGATTGCATTATCTACAGCAGAACAGCAACCACACCTCAAAACTAATTAATTGACTGCAAAATGCATTGGCATACGCAAAATAATTACAGGGTTAGAAAGGCTTCATTGGTACAGGACTAGCAACATTTGGATCACCAGTTGATTGGACATCCTTTCACCAACTTCTATATATTAACAGTGGAGAGTATCCTTAACTGGTTGATCACAGCCGGGTATAGAAACACCAAAAGAGATTACAATAAG
Organism: Hemitrygon akajei; assembly: GCF_048418815.1. Taxonomy (NCBI): domain Eukaryota; kingdom Metazoa; phylum Chordata; class Chondrichthyes; order Myliobatiformes; family Dasyatidae; genus Hemitrygon; species Hemitrygon akajei. The sequence goes on along the minus strand of NC_133135.1, from coordinate 69,987,769 downwards.
TGGTTGATACAGTCAAAATCCGCTTGCACAACCCAGAATTGTTCTGCACAGATTGCAAAAAGAAACATCAGTCATCATCCCTCCAGCTTCCTCTCTTTAAATAAATTTGCCCAGATCTAAAGATTAATCAACCACAGTAACCTGTGAAAACATTGAACCGAAACAGCAAAATCAGTAATTCATCAATGGGCAAGAAAGTACATGCCACAGTATACAAGAGGGCACTAGCCCTCATTGTCATTTAGATATTTTATGAAGCAATCTGCTGTAGAATGGGGTCAAAAATCTGTGAATAGGAATAGAATCTGAAGAGAAGACACTATACTCAAATTCTAGGCAATGAACTTCTAATGTCTTCCACCTTTGGCAACTGAAGAAGTTCAACATGGGCCCCCACATCCTCAAAATCTTCCACAGGGGCACCACTGAGAGAATACTGACTGGCTGTATCACCACCTGGTACGAGAACAGCACCAACTTTGATCGCTAGGCACTACAGAGAGTGGTACGGACAGCCCAGCGCATCTGTGGATGTGAACTTCCCTCCACTGAGAATATGTATAGCAGCAGTTGCAAAATGAAGGACTGGAAGATCATCGGGGACACCAGTCACCCCGACCATAAACTGTTTCAGCTGCTTCCATCTGATAAACGCTACCACAGCATTAAAGCCAGGACCAACCGGCTATGAGACAGCTTCTTTCTACAAGCCATTAGACTCTTAAATTCACATGCCTGTACATTGCAAAAGAGTCATAATGCAAAGATTTTAACTTCCTCACATTGTGGGATGGACGTAAGATTTAAATAAATTCTATTTAAATTCTATTAATGAAAAGATTGCAAATGTGACTGGAAAAATTGAGGTAAATAAGGAGATATTGTAACCTGGGAAAATCTGTATGTATTCTCTTCATTTCAGACAGAAGGAACTCTGCTACAATTGCACATTATGGCATAGTAAAAAAAAAAAAATTACATGTAGAATTCCTCCGTAGCTCTCAGCATTCCCTCCACAGAGCACTGTAGGGTCTGAAAAAAGAATATGATATACTGTATGCAGAAAGCCATTTTCCATCTATAAGCACTATTTCTGAGAATGAGTCCAGAAATGAGCAAAAGCACTTCAACTTTATCATGTTCATGAACACACTGTGTGCCTCATTATTACTGTCACATTGGCTGGACTCCTGGGCAAATCAAGCACGTGCCTTCACTCTTTTAACATGCATTGTCAAGCTAATTTTACAATATCTAGCAAGAGTTACAACACTAATTGTTCACCCCACAGTACATTGTCCACCTAAGCCACAATTTAGATACTGGCATCCCTTTAGCATAAATCATTATTTCTGTATTTCAATAAATACTGATAAAAGAAACAGGAAATATGCATCATTGATTTGCAAGTATTCCAATTAACAACACTCATTTGATTTAATGAGTGACAGATCAATAACTCAGTTGTTTCCAGACATTCACTACCTGGATCCTCAAATTATGTATTACTTACATTTATCTAAGCAAAAAACTCGATACGGCTGATCCAAGAATTTATTTTTTTAAATAATTCATAACATGCAGCTGGCAAGGCCAGCATTTACTGTTCATCCCAACTGCCCTTGAACCAAGTGGCTTGCTTGGTCATTTCAGCAAATGGTTTCGAATCAACTATATCGCTTTACGTTGCCGACATACTGTATATAGAGCACACTGAGGAAGGATAGCAGATTTCTTCCCTACGAGGGCCAAACTGAACCAGCTTGGTTCTTCCAATAGTCTCATCTAGATTTAGCTAATTAAGTGAAGTTATATTCCCCAAAGTAGTGTGATTTAAATTCATGTTTTTGTAGAGCACAAATGTGCAAACTGTTTTAAATGTTAATTCTCAATATTTTTTTTAAGGAAATAAGTATTCTTTATACAAATTTAGAGCTTTATACATTTAGACTAGATGCCAAACCAGATATTCTGATATTTGGCTTTTCTACATTAATTTACCATTCTTCCCACTACGATAAACCTTCTTTCCCACATAACTTCCTTAAACCCAGTTTTAGTTTCTGAGCAGTATAACACTCTTCCAGGTCATTTAATGACATTTAAATTTGCTTCAGAAAGGGAAGGTTGCCATCATTTTAGTTATACACATCCACAGCTATAAATCACCACCAAAATTTGCATTATTTTCATGTGTCTTGTCAATTCAGAACTTCATGATTATACATTAGAATCAACTTTTAGAGACAGTTCAAAATTCAGGTCTTCTGCAAACTGGAGAGAGAAGCTTCTACTGTGTTCTGTTATATAGACATGCTGATAAATTCGCATCTTTCATGCCAAAGAGTACATGCCATTAATTGGAGCAGATGCAAAAATGTTATTTTTGCAAAACTACCATCAGGATTCCTGCTAAAGATGCCCACCTTCTCATTTTGTTGAATAGGCTTCAATTCAAATAATCAACACACAATAAAAAGTGCATTTAAATAATACAGAATTCTTTATTACTTGCAATTTACTTCAATAAAACCGCAGCACTAGGGCTTATTTTCATAGCCTAAAACGTTACTTTAAGTCACATTGAGCTGAGCAAAATACAATGAATTAGATAAATTATGATTAAATATAATAACTGTGACCATACATGCTATAAACCTTCACAGAATCTATCCAACCATGTAGTAATTCCCAAAGCTTCGCTATAATGTAGAGCACAAATATTTCTGTTCAAATTTGATGTGATATATCAGTGAAGCATTTACTGCTAAAAAGAGATTGAGAGCAAATGTATCTTCCGCCACTATGAATAAAAGCCCTAGTTTCTCATTACTTTGTGACAAGACCCAGGAATTCACTTCAGTTTTCATTTAGGCTTTCTGCCTCAGTTTATGGATGTATGCCTTCACGCTTTTATTCCTCCTTCGCTTCACACATATGTAATAAATGATTATAAATTTCCACAGACGACCACCTCTCTTGCTCACTCGCACGAAGTGCACAAACTTCGGAAGTTGCAAGTAAAACTCAACAAACAGATTTATTTATGATGTTGTCCTTGGTAACCGAAATTTCAATGTACTGATGAAAAGTATGATTAAAGACAGACTGTGCCTCGACAAGGAGATCCAGGGACAAGTTTCTATTTTTCACTGCAAATATATAATAGCACTTGACACCAGTTTCATACAAAATTCACCAGCTACAGCGATGGAAACCAGCTAGGAGGTATAATTGTCATTTATCCTTTTTTTTAAAAAAAAAATAGCATTTTTAACCAATCAAATTGCACACAGATTGAGCAACAATCTATTAATTTACCAAATCAGTATGGTCCCATTCAGTACTATATTTATATAAGCATGAGTTACAGATTTTCAGTTGTGTAATTAAGGATTTAGAAGTAATTGTTCTCAACTCTATATCATTTGTAAAAGTTTTTTTCATTTGCTAATAATTTCTTAAAATTTTTGATATACATTTTAATGAAAATTATTTTGACATTTTGCTTAGATACATCCTTAAATTAGTACAAATTTCTCTTCAACTTGATTGTCCTTTCTTTTCTCCATTCTCCCTATAATTTTAATTATCAGAACAGTGGACTAACTACAGTGACTCCTGCAGCAAGTTACAACAGTTCTTTGTTCAGCTGTAGGAAACAATGGCTGCTGTAGTACATAACGAGTTGGAATCGTGGGTGTCCTTGATTAAAAATCCAGAATGCTCAGTCAAGGCATGAAAACACACTGATTTGGACTCTGGTGTAGAAAAAAAGATATTTTGATCTTCCATCAGTGTAGTAGCCAATGCATACACCTCAAACATAGTAATGTAATCAATGGACACTTAAAACAGTAACTTCACCAAAACAACAGGAAAAAGTAACATGTGATTTTATGAATAACATATTTTTCAAACTGCTGGCACTCTAGTGAGAAAAGTCTGAACTGAGTTAGTGGGATAAAAGAGGAAGGGAAATCTGAATAGGAAGATTGATTAAGGTGAATGACTCTGCCAGTCTTTCTCTTAATAACTGAAAAGTAACCAATGGGTGGTGCTCTAATCCATATCTTCGGGGCCTCAAGGGAAAATGGCAAATTGAATTGGATCATGCAGGCAGTTAGCAGATTGTGCTTTTGTCTCTGGTGGCAGGGCTAATTAAGATCAAACTCTGAGGGTGGAAAATTGCCTTTATATCTGCACAATGTAATCATGAATGCATGCTGAACTCCAGTGAAATTAATGGAACCAAATTTAAGAAGCAGCATACCACACACATACTACATTGCACAATCAGTGTTTGTAACTGTGAATGAATGTCTATTGACAGTGAGGCATCTAATAAAATTAAACTATTCAAAATAGGTGTACACTCATGTCCTGATATTACACAGGCAGGCTCCTTCGGAGAATATACAAGGGCAGTTGCTATAAAGTGGCACAATGGGAAGTAGTTTTGTGAGCTTAAGCATCAAGTAGGTTGTTGAGCAGATACAACCAACCTTGTTGAACATGTCTCTTTACTGTGCAGCAAAACAAAAGCAATAAGAACTTGTAACCTCTTTATTCAGTAGATTAAAAAGGTAAGTGAAAACGCTTAATAAAAGTGTTAGACACTGATTAGCACCTAATTAAAAAGTGCTTGACACTGAACTTAGTAAGGGAAATGGGAAAAAACTCAACAAAGATTCAGTCATTAGATCTTCAGGAGGTCATGCAGAAATAGATCTGGGACAGAGTTACAGGAGCCTGAAACTGTTTGATATATTCAATGGGCACAATGGATTCTTGAGCATAAAAATACTCCATTCTGAACTTTCAACACCTCTGGCCAATAGGCAAGCAAAATATATAATTAAGGTAAATAGTAGCTCTGCAGAGCCTTCAATACAGTCCCTGTCCAACCAGTCGGTCAAGGATCCAAACAATGAGTGGAAACTGTGGACTTGCGAAGTAGCACCCGTTCAATGCCACAAGTAACACTGAAAGCATCGTTCCATCCTTGTTGAGTTTTGTGTGCTGTACATTCCCCCAAAAACTAATAACCAAGATGGTTATACTTCTTGTTTAATTTAACTTTAAACTGATGGTGGCTTTTCTATAATTACACAACAGAAACCTATATATTAAAACTACGAAGTAGAATGGAACTGAGAAGCTGACATTCCACACACTATAGATTCCCTGTAATGGAAATGAAACTAGGGAGTGCTTGCCAACCATGATTATTGGATTATTAGGTGCATTGTTGATACCCAGTAAATTCAAAATCAATCTATGAAGATCAACAGCTTTTAAATTTTTAAACTTTAACTAAAATACTTCTGTAATACTGTTTCATTTCTGGCAACAATGGATAAGTTGGAATCAATAGCCATTATTTTGCTTCCCAACCATTTAAAAGCAACTTTGTCCTTTTTCTATTCAGGGCCTGATCTTTCTTCAGAGCATTCTATCTAAATGTTTATGACAGTGAACATATGGAGCCAATTGCCAAAAAGTGCTAGAGGTTAAATACTGCAAAAGAGTTCAAACTCTATGCAAAGGACACAGTAATGCCTTTGACCCATCTCACATAAACGCATTAATCACAGTATTTGATGGCTTTTAAGCTAACTTATCAAAGCCCAAGGAGAATGTTTTCAGTCAATTATAACTTTCAAGTTGAAATACTACAGAAACTCAACTAGCGACAGCAAATTTTCAGAGACATTTTGTTAATTGAGTCATCATTCATACAAGATATCTGGTAATCAGTGATAAAAAATTCACTACCTGGCTTATTATCTACAATGCTAAAGGATTGTTTAAAAATAAAAATATTGACCTTGAGATTCAGATCTACTTCTTCGTGTTCGGTACTCAGGGGATACAGGTTACAATCCTTGCACCTGAAATATGAGCTCCAAGGAGCCCCTATTATTTGCATTTGGAGGAATCTCCTTAACACTAAGCTGACATGACATCTCTGGTACACAGTGAACCAATATTGCTACTGTCACGCCTCACTTTTGGATCTGTAGCAAGGTGACACTGAAGAAAATACGAAGATCAGGTCTCAGAATGTCAAAGGAGTCGATGTGGGTGGGACAAATGGAAATGTTTATTTTAAACAACTGCATTCATCTCTGGGTCTGGTTGATTGGCTAGAAACTGATGTGCTCCCTTAAAATGCTAGATTGTTGGAATATTGCTCTGCTTAATCTTTTGCTAACAATCTAGTTTTCCCAGGAATAATGGACTTCTCGGAGACAAAACGGACTTAATTTACCATGCAGAGAATGATGTCATTTGATTTATGTCTAAATCTGCAACCAAGTTAGATGCATTAAGATGATTGGAAAGATTTGACTGAGGAATAACAACAATTATGATCCACTCTGTATTTCTGACCTGATTATTTCAAAAATTGAATATTTGGACCAATTATTATTGAATACTCCTCTTAAAATCTCCATAAACACAATCCATTGAGTAAACACCTTTATAAAAATGTAAAGTGGGAGTAATGAAAGGAGTATTAGATTGGTTCTGAACAGCACTATTCAGTGTATGAATTACAATAATTTCATACTGATTTCATCTTGTAATAAATTCCAAGTGCAATTATAAACTGCAATTACTTACCTATGATCTAACAGCTCTAAATAACCAATTTTGTCAGCTGCATGACCTCAAACTTGCAAACAGAACAATTAAAGGACAATTGCTCTCATAATAAGGACTGAAAAAATTTCACCTCCTGACATCAATATCTCCATGTGGTTACAGGTGGCTTTTCGAACGTTCGATTTACGACAACTCACTATTACAAAAGACTTACATTAATACCTGTTTTCGCTAATCAGAGGATTTTCCTTCTATGAAAAAAAGACGCCCGCTTTATACATGTGTTTACCCTGAGAAAGACTACAATGACCGTGAAGCCTTGTGCGGGCAGTTGTTTGCGTATGCGTGTAAGTGCCGATTTTTTTTCTCCAAATCGATTTTGGCTCGCTGCCTTCCCAAGTTTGATAAGTGAAACTACACCGTACCTACAATATTTCAACTTTATATAAGGTGTAAATTTATCTTATCATTCCTGCTTCTAATATATATTTGTGTTATTTTAAGTTTATGTGTTATTTGCTTTGATTTGGTAGGTTTTTTTTGGGTCTGGGAACGCACAAAAATTTTTCCCATATAAATTAATGGTAATTACTTCTTCACTTTACGACATTTCAGATTACAAATAGTTTCATAGGAATGCTCTACCTTCGGATTGTGAGGGAAACCTGTGTTGGATTTTCAGAAAACTGCGAGATTCTGAGCTTTAATAAGAACTCAAATGTGGCCTATCAAGTGAGATCCTGTTTTTTAAAAAAAAAAATTTGATTGCCGTTTTGGATTTGTTTCTCCTGCCTACCATTTGCTTGATTTAATTGTTGCCAAAGATTTTAACTAGGAATGTTTACCCCACAGCAGAATTTATTTTTCAACATGAACAGTGGCCTCCTTTACACTGTTGCATATGATCTACACTATTCAATAACATACAGATCAAGTTTCAGTAAATGGAATTAATATAGATGGGTATCTGATGGACATGATTTGCCAAAGGACCCGATTCTGTGTGGTTGACTCTCCCTACATATATTATTGGGGAATGGTTGGCCTGATAATAAAATTTTCCCATCAAAACAACAGGGTCAGCATATAGCTGAATTGTCAGTTGAAATCACATAATTATTTCAAAGATTTAGTGTTATTACCCTATCTAATTCTGAATCTGGGAGGAATGATATTCTGGCATAGCAGGAACATGCAAGTAGTGTTGCTCCCCAGATAGAAACATGGCATCAAACCCATAAGATCTCTTTACTTCTGCACTCTTTAGTAACTTGCCAAAAGCCAACAAAACCTTCTGAAAAGCTGAAAATGCAGAGATCTTATTTTTACTTAATTTGGATTCTATTTCCAAAAGTTGGGGCATGTGCAGGGGCGCAGTTGATTACTTTCAAAGAAAAGGAAGGAAGGAAAACAGAAGCAAGGTTCGATGCAGTGCGTGCACAACCACACTCTTGCCCCATGGACTCTGACACCTGCCCCTTCATATATCTGTGTCTGTCACGAGTTTAAAAGGATTTTGATGCTATCAGCAGACACTATAGCAACAGTTCTAACCATACATACCAGCACGACCAATTTGAACATTGAGGAATTAGATTTCTGAAGGCTACATTTATATTTCAACATTTTTTTCCAACAGAAATAGGTGCTGCTGGAAGCAAGTTACACACCCATTCCAATATTGTTACAACCAGGCTTTGAACAAAAAAAAAGGTTGGATTATCAACTTTGGCACAACACTTGTGCGTGGGAAATTTTTGACTTTTTTCACAAGAGTGTTTGATACAAAATAACAAAAATGCCCTCTCTGTACAGAGGAACAGAGTGGTTACAGTTTTAGCTTTGATAGTTGATTTGTCATGGAAGTTTCACAAGGATCAAGTTTTAAAATTGTTTTTCGTTTACTGAACAGTCACTTACATCCTTTCAGACAGATTCAGATTCAAGTTCTGTTTACTTCATCAGCATTACTGTTCACATCCTGACTGTGGTTTAAGCTTTCCAATGGAGTTTCCAAAGGAATTTAATGAGCATGACAACATGTCATATTCTACACTTTCATTAGTCCATCTGATCCATTAGAAATGCTATTTGATGACTCCACCAAAAGACAACATTGTTTGGAGCCGCCAGCAGTTTTGAATACAGCTGCTTTTTCTTTTGCATCTGGTATTAATGCTGCGGCCCATCTTGCATGAAAGCCAGTGGGGCTTTCTTTTTTGTTACATAATACGTTTGCTAAATTTCCTACGTTTTCTTTTATTAAACTGTTAACCAGGTTCATTCTTAGAAATTATTGTTGTCACCTTGAAATTCTGAAAAGGAAGTGGTATGCATTGTACTTGAATACAATAGACACTAGAGGGCAAGCATCCTGTTAAAAAATCCAGCATCTTCCCTTGATTAATCCTAGTTACGACATCCAAATATTGCAGAATAAGCTGAATAAAACCACATTTAGGAGTTCCAACTCTTGATTGGATGCATTCCTGCAGAAGTCATCAATAGGAACGGATGAAAATGTGTGGACTACTCAGCTCTTTGAATTATTCACTATTCAATGAAATTATGGCTGATCGTACTTCAAATTCTACAATATCACTTGATATCTTCTTCTAACAGAAATCTGTTGATTCCAGCTTGCTAAATTTGTGTTTTAAACAAATGTTTTTCACATTAAGACACATTGCCTTCTAAAGCACATTGGAATTTCAAGAACCTCTGTATTATCAGATTGATTTTTGAAAATGTTAGAAGTCTTTATATTAATCTCCTTTATTTTATTAATAGTTCCAAGTTCAGAAGTATTAATGGCATCTTATTGTATGGGGTTGAGTGGATCCGGGATCAGCCATGATGGAATGGCGGAGCAGACTTGAGGGGCTAAATTACCTAATTCTGCTCCTATGTCTTACGGTTTACATAGAAAACCAAAATAAAAACTTTATCTAAACTTCCTATATAATTACTTTCCCCAATTTTCCTGCAGCACTCTTCAATCATTTGATCTTCAATTCTTGGAAATACCATGGGAAAACTGGAAGACTAGCACTCTTGCAGCCATTACTGCCAGACTGACAAAATTTAACAGGCACAACATTCAATATAAAGTTTATGTACTTTAGGGCCAAAAGCAAAATCCCAGAGATATGCAAAACCTGAAATCAAAGACAAAATGCTGGAGATGCTCAGCCAGTCAGCCACCATCCACAGAGACAGAAACAGAGTTAACTGATCACTGACCTGTCATCAAATCGTGGAAAGTTTGCTGTAGAAAGGAAAGGGAATTAACAAAAGGAAAAGAGCTAGGTAGGATGGAAATAAGGAGAGTTTGAATAATGATACTGGCTGAAAGGCTGAGTAAATGCCAGCAAACAGAAGCCCTGTCCAGAGCAGCAAGATTAATGAAATGAGAGAGAGGGGAGAGAGAAGACTGCAGGTAATGCGAGATCAGGCTGGATTGGGTGATCATTTTAAATTGTCGAATTCGAAGTCTGTAATGTGCAGAGGGGGAAGAGGAAATGCTGTTCCTAGAACTCTGTAGGCATAGTACAGGGGGGCAGGATTCAGAATAGGAAAAGGTTAGAGATTCAAAGTTGACACCCAGCTGGTAGCTGAAGGTCAACCTTGCAGAACAGGTAGAGACATGGTCCAAAGTTGCTACGCTCTACACTTGGTTTCCCCAAGGAGACAACATTGTAGTTCAAACTCAGCATGATGAATATATACAGTGGGTGTGGGAAGCAATGCACTGTGAGTACTGGAAATGTTGTACAGTTACTGTTGGAGAATGAGTACCTTGAAAATGGAATATGTGTGGAAATGTAAAATATATATCATGGCTTCTTTCTTTAGGGCATCTTTTACTGCATGTATTTATTTCATAGCAACACACACAACATGCTGGAGGAACTCAGCAGGGCAAGCAGCATCTATGGAAATGAATAAACAGTTGACGTTTCAGGTTGAGACCCTTCCTCAGGACCCTCCTCCTTCATTCCTGAAGAAGGTCTCAGCCCGAAGCAATGACTGTTTATTCATTTCCATAGATGCTATCTGACCTACTGAGTTCTTCCAGCATCATTTGGATTTCCAGCACCCTGCAGACTTTCTTCTCTTCATTTATTTCACAGCTTCTTTTTCTATGGCTAGATGATTAAAAAAGAGATCTGCAACTATGCAACTACTTACTTCAAAAACTGTTCAAATGACAGGACAAAAATTGGGGACAATTACCTGATAAAATGCCCACAAGAAGTACATGCATCCCTGGAAATTGATCTATGTTCTCCTATAGAACATGAGGTGGAGCCTCACCTACATGGTTCAGCTCTTCTTGGGGGACAGCAAGAGCCATCGTTTCCTGTGCCATCAGAAAGGCAAAGTAAATTCGCAGACACCTTTGTTACACCAAGGACACACAGCGCATGTGGCAAGGCATACAAACTATAACAGATTACAAGTCCACTCTGCGCACCAGTGATAGCAACGCCTCCTTTCCTGATAGGCTGAATCCCTTCTTTTCATTTTTAGAATCTTTTTATTGCTACATAATCTTCTACAGCTATAAAATGATACAAAACTTGAACAGATTAATATGTATACAATTAATAAAGCTGAAGGAAAAAAAAGCTGATCATAAAATGTAAAAATGGAAAAAAAATTATATATTTAGGAAAAAGGAAAAAAAAGAACCCCATCTAACTAGGAAAAAAAAACCCACTAACTACAAAAAAAAGGAAAAAAAACATTTGGAATCAATCCCCCGGAGCAATACGTTTGACCATCATCTAAATATAAAAAAGTCATCAACTGCCATTTCATATTTATAAAAAAAATAAAATTGGAAGTAAACCATATAGCATAATTCAAACTAAATACTACTTGGCAAAAGAACCCCATCTTCTCTCAAAATCGAATTGAGGATCAAAAGTTCTACTTCTAATTTTTTCCAAACTAAGACATAACATTACTTGAGAAAACCATTCAATTAATGTAGGGGAAGAAATATCTTTCCATTTTAATAAAATAGCCCTTCTTGTCAGTAGTGTAACAAATGCAATTACATGTTGATCTGAAGATGAGATACCCTGAATATGATGTGGAACTATTCCAAATAGAACAGTCAATTTATTAGGTTATAAATTAATTTTCAGAGCTTTAGAAATTGTAGAAAATAAAGATTTCCAAAACAATTTTAATGAAGAACATGACCAGAACATATGTAACAAAGTAGCTACTTCAGTTTTACATCTATCGCAGTAGTTGTCTATACTAGGAAATATTTTGGATAGTCTTTCCTTTGTTAAATAATAATGGTGAACAATTTTAAACTGAATTAAACAATGGTTGGCACATACAGAAGAAGAATTTATGTTTTTCATAACTCCGCTGAATCCCTTCTATGAATGATTTGATGCAATGAATGATGTGACATCAAATGGTTCAGCCAACAGAGGTTTTAATGGACATCTTTAACACCTTTTTGCAACAGTCCAGTGTCCCTGCAGGCTTCAAGGCAGCCACCATCATTCTGTTACCCTAGGGAGCAACGGTAACCAGTCAAAACAATTACCATCCAGTGACACTGATCTCAATAATCATGAAGTGCTTTGAGCAACTGGTAACTGATCATATACAATCCCATCTTCCAACTATATTGGACACTTTGCAGCTTGTCTTCTGTTCAAAGCAGTGCACTGATGATTCCATAGTCTCAGCCCTCCACTCCATCCTGTCCCACATAGAAAACGATGCCTTATGAGGCAGGTCATTGTTCATTGACTTCAGATCAGTGTTTAACATGATCATCCCTCGGAGACTGGTGGGTAAACAGTCCTCCTTGGGACTCAATGGTCCTCCTTGTAACTGGATCTTGGACTTCTTGATGGAAAGACCCCAGTCAGTCCATGTTGGCTCCATCACGCTGAGCACTGGTGTGTTCAGTTTGCTGCTGTTCGCTCTGCTGACTCACAGCTGCCAGACTCAGCTCAAACCACATCTTCATGTTCGCTGATGATACCACAGTGCTTGGCCTCATCAGCAACAATGATGAGTCAGCATACAGAGAGGAGGTAGAGAGGCTTGTCAATGATGTGAGATCAACAACCTGACTCTCAACATGGACAAGACAAAAGAGATATTTGTGGACTTCAGGAAGACACAAATCGACCACTCTCCATTGCACAGCAATAGCTCTGCTATGGAGATACTGAAGAGTGAAGTTCCTCGGTGTGCAAATGCACAATCTAATCTGGACCCACAACACCTCCTCATTAGTTGAGAAGATACAGCAGTGTCTACACTTTCTAAGGAGATTGAAGCATGCAAGGTTCCCTGCCCCATTCTAACAACTTTCTACAAGAGCACTATTGAGACTGTCTTGTCTAAATGCATCATTGTGTGGTACAGATGCTGCAAGGCATCAGACAGATAGAGGATAATAAAAACAACCAAGGGGTCACTGGGGTCTCCCTCACCCCATCTGTGACACTTACCAGAAGTGTTGTATACAACAGGCCCAAAACATTGTTGAAGATCCTTACCACCCATCCCCCAATCTCTTCGACTCACTGCCATTAGGAAGGAGGTACCAGAGCATCAGGACTAAAACTACCAAAATGGGTAACAGCTCTTCCCTCAGGCTGTGAGACTAATGAATACCCTGCCACTACCGAGCTCCCGTCTCGAGTACAGCGAGCTGTTTACGGCATACCTGTGCTGTGCTCTACATGCACTTTGAATGATATTTTATTAACTTATTTGTGTAATTATTTTGTTTTATGTGCTGTTTGTGATACATGTTTTGTGGGCGCACTGTGGTCCGGAAGGACATAGTCTCGTTCGGTTGCACATGTATATGGAAATAAGCTTGAACCTGAACTTAGAATGGCTGTCTACCGCTATCAGTAATTTGTCAATGCCTTTCTCACCTCTGTGGACACACTAAGATTTCTCACAGGCCATACATAATGGTCTCAGAAGCTGCATTCAGTGGAGGTGGTGGCATGTATACCACGCTGACCATTCTCAATGTCAAACCCATAGAAGAGGCTACAAGCTACTGCCTTCACGTTAATGAAGCTTAAATCCTCCAAGTGAAGTCTTTGCGCTACTCTGCCTCGTAATCCTTTGTGCGTAACTATTACACGGCCACACTTGTTTCAGAATTGATCTGCAGGCAGTTTGTAACATGACGGAAAAGGCTTTAATATCTCATCCAAACACGAGTTTGAATTACTCGAGGTAACTCTGTAAGCTTTCTTTTGCTGCTGAATCAGGTGCAGTATTGAATTCCTCACAATGATCAGAAAATGATCCAACTTGTTTCTTGTCAACAGGTACTGTTAAACCTCAGATCAAGCAGTCAGCAGTTGTACAGAATCGTACTGTATTGATCTTTCTAACTGCACGGCTTCTACAAAAGGTCATCCTGTCAGATGTATATTGTCTGGTTTTTTTTTATCTGCATCGGTGTTTTCTTAAGGCAGCCTTGAATAACGTGTCAACCATCTGGGTGACTGATGTTCAAGGCCATAGAATCATAGAGAAGTACAGCACAGCAGCACCGAATCAGGCCCTTCAGCCCATCTAGTCCATGCTGAACCATTTAAACTGCCTTCTCCCATCGACCTACACCAGGACCACGGCCCTCCATGCCTGTACCATCCATGTACCTGTCCAAAACTTCTCTTAAATGTTAAAACTGAGCTTGCATGCACCTCCTGGCAGCTTGCTGCACACTCTCATGACCCTCCCCTCACCCTCCCCTTAAACTTTACACTGCTCACCCTTAACCCATGACTTCTAGTTGTAGACTCACCCAACCCAACTAGATGGGAAGAATGGCCTACCTCTGCCTTCTTGAGCCTACTACTACAGGAAATACTGACTTGGAGCCAGGAGTAACCAAGGGCAAAAGAAGTTGTGATCAGTGAGAATTGACTACCTAATAAGAACGACACAGGTCCTTGAATTGACCTGCATGCTGTGCTAGATAAGGGGTTCCAACCTTTATTATACCATGGACCATTATCATTAACCATGAGGTTCCCCAGTCTGAGCACTCCTGCTTTAGATGTTCATCCATTTGTGCTTACAAAGCAGTCTTACACAATATTATTCCAGTGCACCATTACCTCCTTGGACTGATCTTCCCTTCACAGAGTTGGTTTTTATGTTAGCTGCAGCAAGCTCTGACCTCTCCTTCTGATCATTATGAGAAGCTACATATAGTATTTGACACGGTGCATTCGCCATTCTGCTGCAGTATGCAGAGACGGTGGAAGCCCAGTCCAGTCAGATGCAGTATTTAATTCCTCATTATGAACACGAAGTGATCCAACTTGCTTTCTGCCGACAGGCACTTTACTAAACTTACATCCCTACCCATAATCAAGTATTCAGCGGTTATATTGGTGTTCAATGATCATTAACCTTCATTTTACTTTAAAAATTATTGCGTTTCTAAAAGCTCAGCAGCTTCACTGTTAGCCAAGTCTCTCCCCTGTGGCTTTCTATTATCAATGTTTCCCTGACAATGAGAACCTACTTGGCTGATGTTATTCTGACCCTCCGTCCTAAGCCTAGCCACACTCACCGAGGCTTTGTGCCCCCTTGCAATTAAAGATTTTGGTGCTCTACACTGAGCTGAGAGCATTACAATGGCAGCAGCTTCTTCGACCAAGCTCACATTTTTGGACCAGACTCACATGACTTGAGCTGAACGTTTGCTGCTGTCACAAGACCTCGCATTCACATTGACGCTGTGCACCTTCTTCCAAGAAGTCATCTTCTTAAACCTTGAATCTTCAACTTTCAACAATTTAGTCTGATAAATTGAGCACAAACTTGCCCCACAGTGCACGGGTCAAGCCTGTGCCAAATTACATTGTTGAAACAGATTCTTCAACCCTCAAAAGTGCAAAAAAAAAATGCTCTCTTCTGAACTTGGATTTCAGTTGCAAAATTCTAAATTTCAGCCATCTCCAGGTGTACTTCGCTAAATTTGAATCGGTAATCTATCATCTCAAACATAACACCTTTTGTTATATATGGGCCAGGTATTGTAATGAAACTGTGTTCAAATTCAGCTCACTTCAATAAGCAAAATCATTACCTTGTCTCTCTTACCACTTCCTGCTGAGCAGCACCCATTTTGTCCTTCACCTCAGTTAAATCAATCCCTGAAAAATATCTCCAACTGCTCTACACAGGAACTCAAGGGCTCTTGAGTTTGATCATCGACCACTAGGTGCAGTGAGTTTAGACCATATCTGTCATCTTTAAAGGTTTCTTTTGTCACAGATGAAAATCTTAGCTCATTGATCCCATTCACTAGCACGTAGTTCTCAAGCTCAAGTCTAAAATCCTTCATTTCTAATCTTCACTTTGAGATTACTCATCCTGCCACCACAAGAACACTAGTGCCTGGTGTTTACAATAACATCAATACATCAGGTAGCTTCAATTGTCTTACATCTCTATCGATGACTTCAGCGTAGTGCAACCATGCTTATGGACTCTGAATAACATAGAAAGTTTCCTGCCATCCTTGGCCAATCTCAGAGTGCAGAGGCTTGCAAGGACCTCAGGTGTGATTTCAGGTGGTAGACCAGATGGAGCAAGACTAGGCTTCCTCATAGCTGTAGCCTGGTGTATGTCATGGGGATTCACCAAAGGCCTCTTGAAAATACAACACCAGTCAGAAGCATGGAACTAATTTCCTGGTACAGAATATAGAGTACAGCTCGAACATGTTTGACACTACTGACTAGGAATACACTGCAGGGTGAACATAAACATTCCCTAATCATTCTACCCTCAACAGATCTCATAGATCATAAAACAGTACAAGCCCTTCAGCCATGACGTTGCACCGACCTTTTAACACACTCCAAAATCAATCTAGCGTTACCTCCAGCATAATCCTCCGTGGTTCCTTCATCTATGCCCCTATCTAAGAGACTGTCTCCTTCCACTTCATCAAGAAGCTTGAATATTTTACAAAACATGACATTCCTTTTATAAACTTTGACTCATTTCCATTTGTTAGCCTACCCTTTCCTAAATGGCGGTTATTTTTGTCCTCGGTCTATCCTAATGAATATTATGCCAACTGACTTCTAATTGCTGAAGCCACGTTGTTTACTACTCTGAATATTAAAGTCAGCTCTTCCACATTTCATCCAAGTTATCTGTCAGGCCAATGATTTGCAGAATAATGGTCTATTAAAAGTAGCCAAGGACAGTTAACTGAATAAAATCCATTCACAGAGGGCTGTCAAGTGCTTGTACACACACACAAAAAATCAGCTCAAAATGCTCTCCTCAGCCCTATCCATCAGGTCATAACAAGCCAAAGAGCAAAGTATCCAGAAAAAGAAATGAGATGGCTATAAAATAATTGATTTCACAGAAAACTTCTTGTAATCTAAATTAAACAAATATTATTCTATCAGTTCAAGTATATAGACGGAGTGCAAATCAAGTTATTTATTTTCTATATCCCTTTCACTCCAAAAATTGTTATTTCTATTCCTCTTATTCAGTATATAGTTTTGACCAAACAAAGGCAAAAGGAATAGAGAGTTCGATTTCAATGGAAAGCTGTACAACATACTTCAGTTTCCAGAGAACTTTCTGAGAATCATTTATTTCATAAACATCTCATCTCCTGGCTACCTTGCTCTTTGCCTTATTATGTCCTAATGGATAGGGCTGAGGAGAACATTTTGAACCAGAGATTCTATCAAGCAGCATACCTTTGCATGCAATGAAAGATTCTTTTTCAAGGACATAAAAATTACTAATTAATTTTTAAGAACGTTTGTGGATAATTGAACTTTGCAATGGGCAGTTTTGTCAATAGGCAACAATGACTTCAAAATTTCTGTTAAGACTCCATGCAGATAAAGCATCTTTGAAAAAAATGCTTAATTCATTATTATTATACTTTATTGTCACCAGACAATTGATACTAGAGCGTACAATCATCACAGTGATATTTGTTTCTGCTCTTTGTGCTCCCTGAAGTACAAATCGAAGTAAATATAATAAAATTTTAAATTATAAATCATAATTAGAAAAATAGAAAAGGGAAATTAAGGTAGTGCAAGTCAATGATGTTAACTAGTGATGTTAATTACAGTGTGCCATCTATCTCGGATAGATATTTAGGGAGGGAGTTGTGAGGATAAGCAAGGTGAGAAAATAAGATTACAACTAATAACATGACAGTTAACTATAAAATTACAATCCAAAATGCACAATAATATCTTGACCATATAACAAAATACTGAAGCCAAGGAACTCAGTTTGGGTTTGGTTTATCAGACAGCTCCAATTAGAATCAGAATCAGGTTTATTATCATCGGCATGTGACGTGAAACTTGTTAACTTAGTAGCAACAGTTCGATGTAATACATAATCTAGTAGAGAAAAATAATAACAATAAATAAACAAGTAAATCAATTATGTATATTGAATAGATTTTTTAAAAATGTGCAAAAACAGAAATACTGTATATTTTTTTTTAATGGGGTAGTGTCCAAAAATGCAATGTCCATTTAGGAATCGGATGGCAGAGGAGAGGATGTTGTTCCCGAATCGCTGAGTGTGTGCCTTTAGGCTTCTGTACCTCCTATCTGATGGTAACAGTGAGAAAAGGGCATGCCCTGGGTGCTGGATGTCCTTAATAATGGACGCTGCCTTTCTGAGACACTGCTCCATGAAGATGTCCTGGGTACTTTGTAGGCTAGTACCCAAGATGGAGCTGACTAGATTTGCAACCTTCTGCAGCTTCTTTTGGTCCTGTGCAGTAGCCCCTCCATACGAGACAGTGATGCAGCCTGTCAGTATGCTCTCCACTGTACTACTATGAAAGTTCTTGAGTGTATTTGTTGACATGCCAAATCTCTTCAAACTCCTAATAAAGTATAGTCGCTGTCTTGTCTTCTTTATAACTACATCGATATGTTGGGACCAGGTTTGATCCTCAGAGATCTTGACACCCCGGAACTTGAAACTGCTCACTCTCTCCACTTCTGATCTCTCTATAAGGATTGGTATGTGTTCCTTCATCTTACCCTTCCTGAAATCCACAATCAGCTGTTTCATTTTACTGATGTTGAGTGCCAGGTTGTTGCTGTTCCACTAGTTGGCATATCTCACTCCTGTATACCCTCTTGTCACCACCTGAGATTCTACCAACAATGGTTGTATTGTCAGCAAACTTATAGATGGTATCTGAGCTATGCCTAGTCACACTCATGAGTATATAGAGAGTACAGCAGTGGGCTAATCACACACCCCTGAGGTGCACCAATGTTGATCATCAGCGAGGAAGATATGTTATCACCAATTCGTACAGATTGTGGTCTTCCAGTTAGGAAGTTGAGGATCCGATTGCAGAGAGAGGTACAGAGGCCCAGGTTCTGCAACTTCTCAATCAGAATTGTGGGAATGATGGTATTAAATGCTGAGCTATAGTCGATGAACAGCATCCTGAAGTAGTTCTTTGTGTTGTCCAGGTGGTCTAAAGCCATGAGAAGGGCCATTGAGATTGCATCTGTCATTGACCTATTGTGGCAATAGACTAATTGTAATGGGTGCAGGTCCTTGATGAGGCAGGAGTTCAGTCTAGTCATGACCAACACTTGCCTCCTAAAAGTACCCCATTGATGTTGTGGGTTGAAATTGGCACCTGTCCAGTTGAATACATTTCTCTAAACACAACTATCTTCACAAGTTACTAAGACACCACCAGGAACAGCAAGTTTGCTCATTAATCTCCAACCAATATTAATGTCAAAAGGAGACTCAAGGCACTACAGGTACAGGAATCTGGAGCAAAAATAAATTGCTGAAGGAACCCAGTGGGTCAAGCAGCATCTGTGGAGGGAAAAGAAATACTGACATTTCAGGTGGTGATCCTGTATCTGACCTGATACAGGACTTTGACACAAAACACCGATGACACCTTTCCTGCCACAGGCACTGCTTAACCCATTAATTTCAAAGAAGGTATCAAAGGCTAATGCAAGAAGTTGGTTGTTCATCAGGTTAAGTACCTGTGTGAGATTTGAGTGCTGGACAAGTGCTAGACAACCTCTACAAGACCTTTGTCAAGCCAGGAAACAGAGAGGAAAAATCCAACCATATACATAACTTCATCTATAAATCTGGATTTCAACACACATTCTTACTCTCCATGTTGAATCTGAAGCTTTACAGCAAATACAGGATTTCTAATTTAACTCCCTGTTCTTACTGTGGAGGAAACAGCTCCAAAATAAAACTTCATGTACCATAAATGCATGGTTAGCTGAACCACGCACACTTATACTGCCAACATAATTGAATTTACCACTAATAAATATATTCTTAAGTATGCTCACAGTATCAGCATTGAACTTTATTGTGTGGAAAATTCCTTCACATCTCCATAGAACAGGAATTAACTAGTTATATAATCACTAGTGCTGTCAAAAGGTCACTGCAAAGGAGACGATGGTGCAAAGTGGTGAATTTTCATCTTGACTCTACTCCAATAAACAAAACCAAAATTGTCACAGTAAACTTGTATAAGGGTAGTTTGCATTCAAAGCAACCCCATTCCGTGTTTCTTCTCATCTGACAGAGCCTGACCGTCTACCATGATCTTCACTGGAGGAAATACTGCAGAAACCAGTGAGCCTGTGCTACTTCAACCCTTGAGGAACAATCAGAATTGGCATCATGTTTTCTCATTGTTTATTTTTTATTTTCTCAATGTTTGAATCTACCCACTTAAAAAAGGCCAAAAGAACAGCAATCTTATAACCCATTTATATTAAAGAGCTGCAGGGTTCAACTTAACATTCCTCTCACTTTACTATCACACAACGCGCCTACAGCTACCCTGTGCACACTGGCATTACGCTTACTTGACTCCTTGCGTGCTTTCCATCCGTGCTGGGCTGAGCGCCAGGCTACCAACTCAGACTCACAAAAAAACAGACAAAAATGCTAAAGCAGCAGCAAGATTGTCGCCCGATGCACCACAGAGAGTGGAAAGGAACGGCAGAAATTACCCCTGCACATGGTTATTCTGGAGGTAGTGAGATGGTCGCCTGTTGATCAAGACCAGTTATCTTTTGGATGGCTCCAACTCCCAAGCAACATCATTTCACTCTCAACTGTTCAAAGCATGAAAGGCCACAAACATTTTATTCCTGGTTTATTGAGTTACTTAAATAAAAAGCTCACGATAAACAAAAGAAGCAACTCAAAAGGGCACATTAAAAAATTAAGATTTTGTTATCTTGAATTTTTGATTGTTAAATTACTTTGAAGATTTACTTTAGAAGATAATTTTTAATCAAGTTTAGGACAAATAGTCTATTTATTGGTTTTAGTGGATGCAGATCTGTACAAGAATACATTCTAGCAGAACATGCGGGATGCCAATTACACACACACACACACACACACACACACACACACACACACACACACACACACACACACACACCTCTCTCTCTCTCTCTCTCAGTGAAAGAGCTGGATTCATATCAATGGCCCTTAGTTTTAAAAGAAATTGATGCCAAACTTACCCTGAAGGAGGAAGAAATGGTTTCTTGGGTCCACCTCAAGCTGTTACAAATAAAGAATATACCAACTTATTGCACATTGCTTCTAAAATCCACTAATATTGCACCAATTTGAAATGCATAATAACAATGCAAGTATAGAATTGATGCTAGTTCCTAGTTGCTTACATTGGTAATACTAATTGCAATCTAAGTTGCATTCAAAGTAATTTCTATTGGTTTAAGATCCAATTTTTTCTGAATCAGGCCCTGTGTACAGAATGAAGCTACAGGATTCTAATAACTGTGCCGGTTTGAAGAAGAGGCGTATAAAAATAAAACCATCTTTAAATAATTTACTTTTCTAATGGGTATTAAAAATCTATGAAATAATTTAAAAGCATTTAAAAAGTCATTTTCAGTGACTCTAAACTAAGTTACCCACAGATAAATGACTTATAAAAAATGCTCCAATTTTCAGATGCATTGATGACCTGCTCCACATTACCATATTTACATAAAAGAACATTAAATAATCACATTACATCATGTTATATTAGCTCAAGGAAGACTGAGTTTTTGATTACGGAAATGTATTTTAGTCAAAGTTTGAACAGCAACCTAACCTGCGTAACTTTAAGCACGTTTCCTGTATGCACATCAGCAAAGCTGAAATGCTGTTCTGATTGCAATTATAATCCTTAAGCTATGCACTATAAAAAAACAGCTTAAATATTTATTAAACTGGATTTCAGTAATCAAAAATTCTCAAAGGTCATAATTGTTTCTTCCCTTTTTCCACGAACAGGCAGGGAGTGCGTGCTCTAGACTTGTAGACTGAGACTCACTTGGGTTTGGCCTTTAAGCCCAATTGCAATCATTTTGGGTGATCTGCTGGGGTGCCAAGATCATTCACCTATTAGCAATGTTTCAGTTCCAGCCCTCGTCTCTCACCCAGCCGATCTCCAGGTGTTAGGTTGTAAGACGGGGTGGGGGGGGGGGGGGGGTCGTTGTGCAACAGAAGAGAGGAGAGGCTTAAACAGGATGAGAGCATTGCTAGGGAGTAATTATAAATTAGAGCAATGTCAAGGTGTGCAGTATAGCTGAAAAGTTCTAGAAAGTTCTAAATTTTTCTATGCCAAGGCATCCATTTTCTGTACTACAACAGCTCTAGTAGGATCCTGAGGAAGCAGGCCCAAAGCAAATTCAAGTGTACATCTTAGGGATGGTGCCACTTGTGCTCAAAAATCAAATGACATGGTGCACACGTCTCAGCCACTATCACCCCAGAAACACCTTGAAATACCCCTTGCTGATCTCACTTCAGGCCTTCTAAGATAAGCAGAAAACAATCCTGTTCATACCTGAAAAGGCCAAAGGCTAACTGGATAAGATTTATGGACTATATCTTGAATTGCATACGATACAATTATTCAAGTAAACACACAAAAGAGGTACAGCGATGGACCTCGAGGCCGCTGCCTAATTTAATAAGCTCATGCTTAGAACAATTACAGTTCAACTCCCTATTCCCATGTGGCATTGGTAAACCTCGACCTTCTTGCATATCAAATATCTAACCATCCCTATCTTAAAAATATCCCTAGACTCTGCTTCTACCGCCCTTTGAAGAAGAGAATTCTGAAGACATGGTATTCTTAGCAACGGTGAAACAAAATCACTTTACCTAGTTTAAATGAATGTCCTTATTTATGAATATTAACCCATAGTTCAAAATTCTCCTACAGGAAGAAGCACCTTCTCCACATCCATCCTATTAAGACCCCTCAGGAGCTTGTATATTTATTCTTTTAAACTCCAAGGATGCAAGCCTGGCCTCTCCAATCATTCCACAAATATCAGCTCACTCATTCTGTATACGGGTCTGCTAAACTCCTTTGAAATACTTCTAATATACTAACAACTTTCCTTACTCAAGGAGAGCAATACTGAACACTTTACTCTCACCAGTCCCATAGGTAACTGAAGCATTACCTCACTACTTTTATATTCAATTCACCCTGCAATAAAACTTTTGTTAAATCTTCCCTAATTATATGAAGTATCTGCAAATTATGCATTTAGACACCCAGATCCCTTTACGTCTCAAAGCTCTGCAATGTCACCATTTAGACAGCATACCCTTTTTTCATTTTTCCTGCCAAAAACTAAACACTTCACATTTTCCCACAATATAGTCCATTTGTCAGGTCTTGCCCCAGCCAAACCATCCATGCCCCTTTGCAGCAGCCTTATGCCCTTTTCATAACATATTGTCTTACTATTTTTATGTCATCAGCAGACTTACCAATCATAGGTCCAGTGTTTTTCATCCATTTCTAGAAATGTAAATAGCTGAGGCCTCAGCTTTGATCCCTGTGAAACACCAGTTGTGTCACAACCACAGTTTCGGCAGCGCAGTAGATACGGCAATTGCACTTGTGAATTTGCATGTCAGCTAATTATTATTTAATCATGATAGTACTTAACTCCATACTTGTCATCGTAGTGCTTGTCAAGACTTGGACAGAGCACAGCAACACTTCGCTGCCTGTTTGCTTTTGGCCTTGCCTGAGAAATTGGACTGTCAAGTCAACTGACTCTGAAGACTCGCAGTATTCATTTAATGATTAGATGTTCTTTTCAGTCGCAGTGTAGGCTTCATTTCCCGTTTGAGAGTTTTAGTCAACGCCCCTGTTTGGCCTAGCCTTTATTGTTTTATTTTCCTTTTAACACTATTCACATTAAAGTTTTGTGAACTATCGACACGCTTCAGTGTCTGTCACTCCACATCTGAACCCGCTGACAAGTTGTTACATCTTACCAACCAGAAAAAGACTGTCTATGACAATGTTGTTGCCTTTTAGCCTGTCACTCTTCTTTCCAGGCCAAAGTACAGTCTTACTCTATGAGCTTTTACTTTCCAAAACAATCTAAATATAGTACATCCACCAATTCCCTCTAATCTACAGTACTTACTACTTCTTGGAAATTAGGGGGGAAAAAAGTGCAAATCCAGGATAATAAATGAGAAAATAAAGACCAAATAATGCTGGAAAATCAAAATGTGAACAATAGAGTAGACCTGAATCCTATCAGAATTTTATTTTTACCTATTATACTTTTTGGGACGAGATACTCGAGGCCCATTCTCAATTGCTCTAAGTAAAGTAGTGATTCAATCTTGAATTGCTGCAGTCCTTCTTGTGATGGTGGCCCCACAATATTTTCAGGCAAATTCCAGGAGTCTGACCCAGTAAAGGATCGGCAATATGCTTCCACGTCAGGTAAACACTCAACTTGAGGAGAGACCTGCAGCTGATAATATTCTCAATGTGCCTTCTGCCCTTATCCACTTCGCCTGTAGAAATAAAGGCTCGGCTAGGTGCTGGTGGAGTAGCCTAGTCAAGTAACTCCATTGCATTTTTCAAGATAGGGCATTGTGTAGTCAGCGTGCTACAGTGATGGAGTAAATGAGCGTGTAAGGTAAGGGATGGATGTCAAACAAATGGAATGGTTTCGAGTGTACACCTATCACTGTTTCCATAAGTAGTATACACTCAACACAAATAATGTTTCTTCAAATGTCAAGAAGTTTCTAACATTTATTATAGTTATAAAGAATAATCCATTTTTAATACAAATTCAAAATCTAAGTCAACAAGTTAGATAAAGTCTGGCTAAGATCCGAAGAACAGACTTTCTATGCGTAAACACAGATGTTAAGTACAGTTCATTTTCCTAATTTGGTACTCCATCTGCTGATAACTAGTGCAAGTTTGAATGGAGAAATGTGAAATTTTGATGAAAAATATCAATTCTGAAAGGTGATCTTAAAAAAAACTAGACACCCAAAATCAAACAACTCAATGTACAAGCAGTAATGCAGCCTTAGCTGCTACTTGCAACGCCACTGTAATAACCAAAAACAATTCTACCTTTATAAAGAAGACACGAAAACCAATTCACATCTAACAAGAGTTCAGTGAGCTGAGTAGACACAGTAACAATGATCAGTCAGAAAGGCAGAAGAATTATTAGCTTCACCCTGAACCACCTACTTAATGTGGGGCCACTGATGATAGTTAACAGAGCCAGGCTGAGGTGACAAGCTTTGGAACTGCCTGAGGAAATCCAATTGAAAAGCAGCCAAGGGGAACAACAGGGTAGAAACAGATGTTCAAGCTACCGAGAGTTACAGGTCTGTAAGGAGTATTTATGACAAAGGCTTCACACAAACCAGCCGCAGACCTGAACTTTTAAATATTTTACCTGCACACACCTAGTCTACTCAGCATGGTTGGAGTTGTGTACAACAACAAACTTCCTCCTAGCTCGAAATGCATGTATGCAAATAACCACTGACTCCTCCAAGCAAAATCTCTTCCTAAAAAAGGAAGCTTGAAAGATCTGACCCAAAAAAAATTTCACTGCAAACACATGCCAAGTCTAGTTAGTCCATAAATAAACCAATTTAAAATCCAATGTGCATAGAGCCAAAGAAAACAAACCAAAAGGAAAAGAGACACTCTTCACACAAGTAAAAATAACAGTTTCATGTGTTGTAGTTTATCAAGTTTAGACAAGTCCACGTTTACACAGAAATGATAGGAAATGTTTAATTTTTTTCCTCTGTGGAAGATCCAGCTTTATCTGACAGATAAGATGGCTGCAGTTCAGTGCTGTACAGTGCACAGAACTCTAACTGGAGGTTTGAATTCATGACTGCTATCCGTACAAGGATAAAACAGACGTGAAAATATATATTCAATCTCGAACCCACAATAAAGGCAACTGTGTCACAGTAAATTGCTACTAATCAATAGATAATGGTCCCCGTATTTCTGGTTGATGCACATTGAAGGGTGGCACTTTGTTCATTCCCTGCCCACCCCACCCCCCCCCCCCCCCACCACATCCCACTCTAGTCAACTAGGTCCCACGGTTTTCCATCTGACCGAGCTGAAGGTTAATGATAGCTAGCTGTCTTTAAGTGCCAAATGATTTTAGAAAAAATAAATCACAGCTAAATGCAGGATTTAATTCGCATGACGTTGAGTGTTGCATTGTTATTTTCAGTGTTTGAAGTACCGCACTGACTGGGGGAGTAGTCTGCTACTCACAATTACTTGCCTCAAAGTAATTATTCTCAAAAAGGAGCAGGAATGCACAAAATTAGTCATCAAGGCTATACAACTATTATGAGTGAGCCACTAGGAATTTCAAAGCATTATAAACAGATCACGGAGATGCACAAAAGATCTCTCATAACTCTGCTGCTTCTGGATTTTACCAGCAATAAGTTATTATTTGGCTGTCTATTTTGCAAAGTACTAAGTGCTTCTATACCAGCTCTTGGTAGAATAACATTCTGCTTCATATTTACTTGAGGGCAGCTAATTGCTAAATTATACACACATAGTATTTAATAAGGTGTCAATGTTGAGAACAAATGAGAAAGCAGTTTATGAATGCAGCAGGCACTAGATCGTATTGGTCATTTTCAAATCAACACCAGCAATGACCCTTATTCACAGAGTAAACTTAGCTTGCAGACTTAATTGCATAACAAAACACAACCAATGAGGTGCTTCACTGATAACTAAGAGATTTAATAACAGACCAGGAGATGTTATCAAAGTAAGTGCCAGTCACAATCACTGAGCCTCTTTTTGAACAAAGTCTAATCCATGCATTGCAACACACTTAATTTCTGTTATGAGTACCCCACCATTTGTCCCATAAATAGAAGTACTTCATAAGAAAATTTATCAACCCAATTTTATTAATTGGCCCGAGTGTATTTTACATTGATTTGTTTAAAAAATTATGTACTGTAACTTTCAAAATGCTGCTCAAGCACTTGACTTTATAACTTCAAACATGAGAAAATCTGCAGATGCTGGAAATCCAAGGCAAAACATACAAAGCCCTGTTGGAACTCAGCAGGCCAGGCAGCATCTATGGAAATGAATAGTTGATGTTTCAGGCCGAGACCCTTCAGTTCTGTTCACAAGTGTAAGAACAGGGCATCAAGCTTTCTCTCCTGCTGATGCTTACTGTCCTCAAGAAAAATCAGAGTGAGTGGAGAGAAAGATTGATAACCACTGCACTGAACCCCACCAGGGAGCCAGAGCCACAGGACAGCACAAGAAGGACACTCAGTCCTTCAAATATTTCTTAACATTCAACTGGATCATGGCAGTTTCATATCTTATCCCCATTCTTTTCCATTGACTTCATCTCAAAATCCTGCTCAAATTCTGGCTTCTTGGCTGTCCCAGGGCATAACCAGCTGCTGGGGCCCTGTTTCTCCAGAATTCTCTCATGAAACTACTTCACCCCTCAGATCTTGTTCCTCCTTTAAAACACAGCTTAAAACATTCCTCATTAAACAAGTATTTCACCGCCTAACAAAATACTTATGTTTTCCTGGGTTTGATCAGGAGTTCAGCAATAGAACAGTTTCAATTTCTCTGTCCATTGAGTATTATTAAGACCAACTGAATCAAAGGAAAATTTTGAATGGATATGTTCCATTAAGCAAAATAATTAGACTTAAAGATCTGAGACAAATAAATGGCAATATGATAAGATCCAATTGAATGCTGGGAAATGTTCAAAAGACAAAGTGACCCACATTTTGGAAAAATGCCAGTTTACAATTCAGGACATTGGTAAGAATCCACTGAACTTGTCAGTTTTCTGGCTATACTCCACTGCCAGAACCCATCAATGGTCCAACAGTATAATTTCTCTGAAATGTCGAAGTACTAATGTGATGCTAAAATACAAGGGAGTATAATACCAAATTTTAACAATTGTGTTTAAATTACATACTTTCCCATTAAGTATTTATGCAACTCATATATTTCTCTAGTTTGTTTGCATTAATCTGGAAACACAATCGTGATTAATCTCACAAGCCAAGCAGACTTAGGCTGCATATTAGTTGGTTGGGAAACTATCTAGGATAGTTTCAAATTCTTAAAATGTCTTTCATTTGAAGAGGAGATGGATGTCATCAAGGTCTTCTGGCCATGAAGCAAAGTGTCATGTTGTGGTCTTAGGACAGACCTGCTACTGCTTTTGAATAGTGTGCAACTCAAAGATAATTAAGTTCCTTGTGGAAATGAATAGCGAAGCAATCATATTTAACATGTTTTTTTCTGGATAAAATTGATATTTGCAAATAATTACACATTTTCAAAGACAACATAGATTCTTAAAACTTCTGAAATAACATATTTGATCCAAAAGGATAAATCTCTATCTTGAAAAGAAATTAGTTCTCAAAGATGTCTTACCTGCCAGCTCTGTACCAAGTCCTGCCAGGTTTCTCTCACCAGGCTGCCATTTGGAGCCTACAATTCACTAGCACAATTTGGAAGGCCTGAAATGAAAATGCCCCAGATTTTCCAAAGACAATGTGAGACAGTCAGCATCACCAATTCCCTTACCATCCATCACCACATCTAAAACCCCTATGTCTACATTTCAAAATTTAGACAATTGCACAAGATAGTTGTATATTCTACAAAGGGCACCTAGTCCAGGCAACCAAATTCAGGGATTATTTCTGCTGTTAGCAACACAAGGTGAGAGGAGATATTCTCTATGAATAATGAACAAAAACCCTCACCACCACAATCTCCACTCACTCCCTCCTCATATTCTCTATTTTCTAACCTTACTAACAGTTCACCACAAATGATATTTTACAAGTGAGCGATTATTTCATTCACTTGCATTTATCATTCCCTGGGTATGCCTATTGTCCAAAACTACAACTCCAAGTCCATTGCTCTGATTAGCACTACATATCCTCAAGCTGTGTGCATCCAGTGCAAAGTTTACTACCAATTTCAACCTGCTGACCATCGCAGAGCAGCACCTTTTAGAAAACCAGCCGCTGTGTACAAAACATTTGAGCTAAATGCTTTTTTAAATGATTTAAAGTTCACAGTCATGACTGATACAGAACAGGGACAAGCCCCTTGGACCACTATGTCCTATAATCATCCAGTACCCATCTACATTAATCCCATTTGATTCACCACACATTCCCATCAACTTCTCTCCCATTCAGCCCCCCAACTCATCTGCACACCTGGGACTATTTAGTGTACTAATTAACCAAGATGTCTTTGGGATATGGAAGGAAACCCACACAGGCACAGGCCTAGGCTGAAGAAACAGGTCTATTCGATCTACCACCCACCAATTCACAGCATGGTCTGTAAATGTTTAACTAGGATCCAAAGCCAAGGGAAATCCTGACAGTAAGACAAGTTTCTCGTTAATCAGCTACCTTGTTGTGCACACACTGAAGACCAATTTATATTACATTGGTTTTTTAGATATACAAAGGTCACTTTGATACTTCAGGCATTAAAGAATGTGAATTATATTTTGATGCTGCACATAATAAATATTTTTATTGTGCAATATATTTCATGATTATATTTAAACTGTTAATGAAGATTAACCTTTCATCTGTCACTTTCCAACTGCAAGAAGAGTTCACACAAACACTCAGTCAGCACTTTATTAGGTACACCTGCTTATTAATGCATATATCTAATCAGCCAATCGGGTGGCAGCAACTCAATGTAGAAAAAGCATGCAGACATGGTCAGGAGCTTCAATTGTTGCTCAGACCATACATCAGAATAGGGAAGAAATGTGATCTAAGTGACTTTGACCATGGAGGTGATTGTTGGTGCCAGACAGATGGTTTGAGTATCTCAGAAACTGCTGATTTCCTGGGGGTTTTATGAACAACAATATCTAAAGTTTATATGAAATGCTGCAAAAAACACAAAAGCATCCAGTGAGTGCCAGTTCTGTGGGTAAAATGCCTTCTCAATGAGAGAGGTCGGGGGGAGTAGCCAGATTGGTTCAAGCTGATGAGAAGGCGACAGTAACTTAAACAACCATTTGTTACTACAGTGGTGTGCAGAAGAGCATCTCTGAACATCTGTGAACTTCAGGAAGGGCAAGACAAAGGAGCACATACCAATCCTCATAGAGGGATCAGAAGTGGAGAGAGTGAGCAGCTTCAAGTTCCTGGGTGTCAAGATCTCTGAGGATCTAACCTGGTCCCAACACATTGATGTAGCCGTAAAGAAGGCAAGACAGCGGCTATACTTTATTAGGAGTTTGAAGAGATTTCGCATGTCAACAAATACACTCGAAAACTTCTATAGTTGTACCATGGAGAGCATTCTGACAGGCTGCATCACTGTCTGGTATGGAAGGGCTACTGCACAGGACCGAAAGAAGCTGCAGAAGGTTGTAAATCTAGTTAGCTCCATCTTGGGCACTAGCCTGCAAAGTACCCAGGACATCTTTAAGGAGCGGTGTCTCAGAAAGGCAGCATCCATTATTAAACTCCTCCAGCACCCAGGGCATGCCCTTTTCTCACTGTTACCATCAGGTAGGAGGTACAGAAGTCTGAAGGCACACACTCAGTGATTCAGGAACAGCTTCTTCCCCTCTGCCATCCGATTCCTGAATGGACATTGAAGCTTTGGACACTATCCCACTTTTTTTAATATACAGTATTTCTGTTTTTGTACATTTTTTAATAATCTATTCAATATACATAATTGATTTACTTGTTTATTTATTATTATGTTTTACTTTATTTATTATTATTTATTCTCTCTCTGCTAGCTTATGTATTACATTGAACTGCTGCCGCTAAGTTAACAAATTTCACGTCACATGCCGGTGATAATAAACCTGATTCTGACCTTGAAGTGGATAGGCTTCAGCAGCAGAAGATCAAGAACATACATTCAGTGTCCACTTTATTACGTAAACAAGATACCTAATAAAGTGGCCACTGTGTGCACATAATATCATGAACACAAAAGGGCATCAAAAATACTGAAGACCATAAGGGAGAGAAAGTAGGGTAGGGAGTTGACAACAACAAATAAAAAGGCTGTTTCACCTCAACACAGGTTGATCCACATTATACTTAAGTCAAACCAATATATTTTATATTCACAGCCAAATGAAACCATTTAATACCATTGCTAAATACACATGACCAGTCCATTTAATTATGCTTACCATTGCTTGTGATTGCATTTTGTAAAATAAAAGCCTGATTTAGTTTTTCCAGTCCATTTTAGGAAACCAAAAAAAGTCTTCCCTGCTAAATGTTAAATATTTTCCTTTATTTTACATTTGAGCCTATTGCTTCATAACAATGACAGCACTCTCATAAAATAAACTAAATGAATGTTGGTATATATTGAACCATTAAAGCCTTCCAAGGTTACATCAAAATATGATGCTTCTTGTCTTTTTCATAAGCACTTTCGTATCAAGTTAAGTAACATCATATTAAAGTTCAAATCATATCAAGACAGAAATAAACACATTGCAGGAACACTTAGTTTTGAACTATATTTTTTGTTCAATGGCACACATCAAGATTACTTCTTACAGATGTGTTATACCTTCAAGTGTAAAGTTGATTGGCACATACTTTTAGAAAATGACTGTAATTACAAAGAAAAACAACTACAATCTGCATCTGTTCTATGTAACAGGCATGTGTTCCTATTGAAATTACATACAAAATGTCAGAAATGCCAGTTTGACCATTTCACATGCCATGTCAGTTGTGGATGACAAGAAACAGCTTAATAAGCATCAGCAGGACTCTATAAACACTACTAACCAAAAATGGCCTGAAACCGTGAGGTTTCATTGATGAAATAATACAAGCCTTGGCATTTTATAAAACCAATGGTACAGCATTGGTCAATATACCCACAGGAAACATACTTTTGAGCTTTACATCTGTGGAATATTACAAGCTGCCACACAAAATTATAACATTCACACAAGATTCCAGTCTTAGTACAATGTACTTTGCAAGTAACTTTTTTGAAGAATTATGGCACTATTTATGTAACAAAAAACGAACATCGGTTTCTATGTCTTGTCAATTCTACCAATATGTTTAAACAAAGTATACTTATTTTTTCCATTAAAAGCTACAGTTTACCACTTTTTATTGTAATGCGGCATGGTTCTAAAAAAAAAATTCCTGCTGCTTTTTCTGTGCTACATATGCACCTTCAACCAAGGGCGATATGATGCATGAGGACATTGTGGGTGGCATGTGTAATGTTTCCTAATCAGCCAATTGGAGAGAATCTTCTGTGCAGTGACATTTAGTTTAGGTTTTGATTCTCCTTCGTTCAGCCCAAGATCAACATCTTAACAAAGAAGCAGATTGGTGTGCAAGTCCAAGAGCTGAAATGCCTTCTGCCGAGATCTGACCTGAGGCATTCGGATTGCAGAATCACGCTTTCCATTACCAATGCGACCAGCTCATCCACCTTTCAAGATTAATGGCACTGCTTTCGTACCACATTACACGAGTACAATTTTATAACTCCCTTGCATGGTTTTAGTTAACAGTTGAATCATTATACCTAACAGAATGTTTTAAGCATCTTCTACCAAAACTCGGAAAAGCAAGAACAGCCTTCCTTTTTGTCCAGGTCTTTAAAGAACTTGATTATGATTTAACTTTCCCAGAGCTTGTCAATAGTTTGAAGGTTATTATTATTTAAAAAAATAAAGGATCAAAAGGTCATAGCAGCCTCATCAACTGTTCCGCAACATTCAGTTAGTGTGGCTCGACGTGGTTTGCTTTTCTATGACACACAACATTAAGGGCTCAGCCTATTTGATGCTAAACTGTTGCACAGATAAGATTACTCTTTTTCTAAGAGAAGACAATACAAGTTTATTTGTTCAAGCTTCATGGTGATAAAACATATGTTCAATTTCTTAATGCAGTGTTTTTAGAGCAGTATATAATAGGGACAATTTTCACATCACTGATATTGCCTCAGAAATGGGGTTATTGAAGCAATAATGACTGGGCTATGTCCAAGGATTAATGCAAGTTTCCTGTTTTGTAGATGTTGTTTTCTGAACAAATACAACTGACTTAGGTCAGAATATTGCTCTTTCCCAACTGTTACTTCATAGCAATTGCTCATTCAGTACCACTGGCAGCAACAACATGAAAGTGCGCATGCTTACAACTGCTTCCTTCTACTTACATCAAACTGCTTTCTCTCCTATAGAATATACTTGTGCTATGAGGTAACATTCCCCCTACAAGCCTGCCAGTTCAATGAGACAGTTGCAGCCTCCAAAATTCAGCAGTTCAAGGAGCCAAAAATTCCTCTCCAATCTCTGTTAAAAATCACTCCCTCCTTCATCTGGTCACAAGAAAGTCTTCCCTTGACTTCTCCCCATTCTGCTGCAGAAATATATCACTGTTTATCAGTATGCTAATACCAAAGAAAACCCCTGTGGCAGAACAGGATGAAAAGAGTACTGGAAATGACCATGGCCAACAGAATTAATAAGAACTCCAAATCCTTTGATAACTATATTAGAAGCAAGAGGGTAACTAGGGAAAGTGTAAGTTCTCTCAGAGACCAAAAGGGAAGTCCTTGTGTGGAGCTAGGAAATATGTGTGGTATCCTGAATGAACACTTAGCATCAGTATTCGCCAGGGAGAACGCTAGAGAGTTGGGGAGGCATATGCTTATTGTCTTTAATAAGTCTGAATCATGAAATGGAAGTGTTCGAGATATTGATGCACATTAAGGTAAACAAATTCCCAGGTCATGGTTAGGTCTAATTAGGGCATTACAGGAAGCAAAGGTAGTGATTACTGGGGTTCTGGTGAAGATTTTTGCATCACCTTCGGCCACAGACAAGGTACCAGAAAACTGAAGGGTGGTAAATATTGATCCCAAGTTCAGTCAGGATAAGCCAAAAATTGCAGGCCAGTGGGCCTTACATCTGAACTAGGGATACTAACCAAAAAAAACTTGGGTTAGGTTTGCTGACTTCTTGGAAAGGTAGGGACTGATTGGGGGGGTGTGGTCAGCCATGGGTTTGTGTGTGGAAAATCCTGCCTCACAAATCTGATAGTTTTTTTTTAGTTTACTAAGAAAACTGATGATGGCAAAGTGGTAGATGGGTACACATGGACATCTGCAAAGGTTTAAACAAATTCCCATACAGCGGGCTGTCCAAAATGTTAGGACACATAGAGTCCAGAGTAACACACATGGAGTCCAAGTGTTTTGGCATACTGTATTCAAAATCAGCTTGGTGATAGGAAGCAGAAGGTACTGGCGGAGGGTTGCCTTTCTGCTTGGAAGTCTGTAAGCTGTTGTGCACCTTCGGGATCAGTGCACGTTTGCAATGTGGTCTAATGAAGGTTTCTGATGACACAAAGATTGGAAAAGTTGCAGATGGTGGGAATGGTTGCTTAAGGATAAACCACCATAGATCAGATGCAAGTTTGGGCAGAACAGTGGCAGAAAGAATTCAATCTAAACAAGGTTGAGGTAATAAATTCTGGGTTATCTAAAGATTGAATGTTGAATGACTGGCTGTCTGTCGTATCTTATGAACACAAACAGCATGAAGAAACCTGTGCAGGCGAATCTTTAAAGTTGAATTGCCATTACACTGGGGTAGTTCCACTCGCTCAGCCTCGGAAGTCTGGGTGTAGTGGGACAAATAGTCATCATAACTGGGTTGAAGTGGAGGACCATGACTTCTGTGTCTTGTCATGCGCTTTGTACATTCAAAGGTTCTGAGATTCACTTTATTGTCAAAGTGTGCATGTACAATACAACTCTGGTATTCGTCTTCCCCAGATAGCCATGATATGGGATCTTTGAAAGAAAAGACATCAACGCCCCCCCCCCCCCACCGGCACGAAAAAGAAACAAAACTCACAAACCCAAAAATCCACCTACCCCCTCCCTGCAGAAAACAATGCAGCAACAATAGCATCAAATCCCAAACCCCGTCATCTAATATTGGCGGCACACATATACGAAACAGCAGGGACCTTTAAAGTGTTGACGTACTGAGAGAGCCTAGGGTGCAAAATCATAATTCCACCATTGGAATATTAAGTGCCGTTCTGGTCACCCCTGCACTGAAGAAATACAACAGTGCTAGAAAGAGTGCAGAAAAGATTCACCAGGATGATGCCTGAATTCGAGAGTTTTAGTTACAAGGAAAGATTGGACAGGCTGGAATTGTTGTCAATAAAGTGCAGGAAACAGAGGAGTGATCTTACATGGTATAAAATTATGAGGGCATAGATTAGGTAGATAGTCGCAGCCTTCTTTCCAAGGGGAGTCTAAAATGAGAGGACATGGGTTTAAGGTTAGAGAGGAAATATTTAAAGGAGATTTAAGGGCTAAGTTTTTTACCGCCCACAACAATTGATGGTGAGTATATAGAACAAAGTGCCGGAGGTGGTGATAATGTAGGTACAACTACAGCATTTTTAAACACACAGACTGGTAAAATGGACAGGAAATAAATAGAAGCATACGTACCAAAGGCAAGGAAATGACACCAGTGTGGATAGGTATCTCAGTTAGCCTGGATGAGTTAGACCAGAGGGCCAGTTACCCTGCTGTATGACTCTGCCACACAGAGTTTGTTTTTCAGCAATAGTTCAAAACAACAGCTAGCTAGCTCGTAGCCTGTTCCACATTGCCACTAATTCCAGCTGCTGAATCACTATCACCCATCTTGATTGATCACACATAATAAAAGTCACCCCCATGAGCTTTCTAAAATCTAATGAGGCAGTGGGTGAAACAAAAATTAATACTATCCAATTTTATACCAATCCTTGACCTAATCTCAGTGGATTCAATATAGTATTAAAACTGTACTTTAACTTTTAAATTAATTGAAGGTTTACATTTAATACTGTCCACTTGTCTGGATGAATATCTCAAAGAAAATTTTAGAAGCTCAACACTATCCAGGATGATTGGAACCCATCCCAAACATTCACTCTATTCACTCCATGTAATCGGTGACACTTAAGAGGAGTATGGGACAAGCTTATAAGAGAACATCAGTTCAGCCAAAAATGTGTTTCCATGCCATATGACTCCATAAACTATCTACAAAATGACCTACGATTACTTCAAAGGGCTACAAGGGCAAACCCAATCAAAGGGGATTAATGGAAACCATATAACAATTACAGCACGGAAACAGGCCATCCCGGCACTTCTAGTCCGTGCCAAACACTTACTCTCACCTAGTCCCACTGACCTGCACTCAGCCCATAACCCTCCATTCCTTTCCTGTCCATATACCTATCCAATTTTACTTTAAATGACAATACTGAACCCGCCTCTACCACTTCTACTGGAAGCTCATTCCACACAGCTACCACTCTCTGAGTAAAGAAATTCCCCCTCGTGCTACCCTTAAACTTTTGCCCCCTAACTCTCAAATCATGTCCTCTTGTTTGAATCTCCCCTATTCTCAACGGAAAAAGCCTATCCACGTGAACTCTATCTATCCCCTTCATAATTTTAAATACCTCTATCAAGTCCCCCCTCAACCTTCTATGCTCCAAAGAATAAAGACCTAACTTGTTCAACCTTTCCCTGTAACTTAGGTGCTGAAACCCAGGTAACATTCTAGTTAATCTTCTCTGTACTCTCTCTATTTTGTTGACATCTTTCCTATAATTCAGTGACCAGAACTGTACACAATACTCCAAATTCGGCCTTACCAATGCCTTGTACAATTTTAACATTACATCCCAACTCCTATACTCAATGCTCTGATTTATAAAGGCCAACATACCAAAAGCTTTCTTCACCACCCTATCCACATGAGATTCCACCTTCAGGAAACTATGCACCATTATTCCTAGATCACTCTGTTCTACTGCATTCTTCAATGCCCTACCATTTACCATGTATGTCCTATTTGGATTATTCCTACCAAAATATAGCACCTCACACTTATCAGCATTAAACTCCATCTGCCATCATTCAGCCCACTCTTCTAACTGGCCTAAATCTCTCTGCAAGCTTTGAAAACCTACTTCATTATCCACAACGCCACCTACCTTAGTATCATCTGCATACTTACTAATCCAATTTACCACCCCATCATCCAGCTCATTAATGTATATGACAAACAACATTGAACCCAGTACAGATCCCTGAGGCACACCACCAGTCACTGGCCTGCAACCTGACAAACAGTTATCCACCACTACTCTCTGGCATCTCCCATCCAGCCACTGTTGAATCCATTTTACTACTTCAATATTAATACCTAACGATTGAACCTTCCTAACTAACATTCCGTGCAGAACCTTGTCAAAGGCCTTACTGAAGTCCATATAGACAACATCCACTGCTTTACCCTCGTCAACTTTCCTCGTAACCTCTTCAAAAAATTCAATAAGATTTGTCAAACATGACCTTCCACCCACAATTCCATGTTGACTGTTCCTAATCAGACCCTGTCTATCCAGATAATTATATATACCATCTCTGAGAATACTTTCCATTAATTTACCCACCACTGATGTCAAACTGACAGGCCTATAATTGCTAGGTTTACTCTTAGAACCCTTTCTAAACAATGGAACCACATGAGCAATACACCAATCCTCCGGCACCATCCCCGTTTCTAATGACATTTGAAATATTTCTGTCAGAGCCCCTGCTATTTCTACACTAACCTCCCGCAAGGTCGTAGGGAATATCCTGTCAGGACCCGGAGATTTATCCACTTTTATATTCCTTAAAAGCGCCAGTACTTCCTCCTCTTTAATCGTCATAGTTTCCATAACTTCCCTACTTGTTTCCCTTACCTTACACAATTCAATATCCTTCTCCTTAGTGAATAGGAAACACTACCACCTGCAGCTTCTCTTCTTTCTTATCATCCACTGACTTCCTTAAACTCCACTAAGTCATTTGGCATCCTGACTTGTGAGCATATTGTCATTTTATCATTAACCCTGGGTGTAAAGTCATACAAAAATGCATACATTATGGATAGATAATCATCTGATAGGCTGCAATAGTTAAACATAATAGCTCAGTCCTACTTTCAAGAACAAATAGGGTTGCACAGTATACTGTTGGCCCTGCCACCAACACCCTCATCCTGCAAATGCATAAAAAAATGCAGAGAGCCCATGCAAGATTAATTTACTTGTCCTTTTATGCAAAAAAGGGTTGCAATGCTGCAGATGAGCTAGATAAGTGAGTTAAGCTGAAACCATGCCGACATCTAAAGAATTGTTTGAATATCCACTTGAAGCAAAAGCAAAAGAAAAGGATATGGGAACAGAGCAGACACTCAGATTAATGCTTATGAGAAGTTCAAACACCAACACGGTTGTCTGGCTGGAATTTTTCTGCACTGGAATTTCTATGCAATGCCATGAATGTGTTGTTAAGCACAAGCTAAATCGGCAGGAGCTAATACCACATCCAACACAGATTAAATAAATGAATAATTTTCTGAATCGAATTTGACATCTGTTCGGCCTTGAGAAATGATCTATGTTTCTTTGCATTTTTCTAATTCTACTCAGGGATCAAAATGTATCCGAAAAATAAAGAAGAAATAATTTGGAGACGAAACTTTAAAAAGTGATATCTGAAAACTTTCCATTCAAGGATCAAACCTTCAGAACTGAAATTCCTTTGTAATTTATAGTCACAGTTCTTTAGAAAGCTCCTGGTGATAAATAATGCAGAATTAACAAAGGAGCTGGTTGCATTGTGTCTATCAAAAGCAACATTGGTAACATAAAACTGATAATGCACAAAACCTGAAATAAAACTGAAAATGGTGAAAGTATTCAGCAGATCAGGCAGCTTTTGTGGCAAAAAAAAGAGTTCATGTTGTAAGATGAAGACTCTTCATCACAATGTGGAATGAAAGGAAACACAGCAGTAAATAATCTGCTAAAGGAAATCAGTGGGTCAAGCACCATCTGCTGGGAAAAGAAATTGTCGAAGTTTCAGGTCAAAACCCTGCATCAGAAAATCTTTTCCATCCCCACTTCACCCCACCCCCATAGATGCTGTTCATGTAATCTCAGAATGTGCCATATCTGTCCTTTACCCACCTTCCTTCCAGCCATCTGGGAAGCCAAAATGTCTTTCCAAGAAGAGCAGAGATTGGCGTGCAGGTTTTCCAACATTGCTCACTACACTGAGGTAGGAATGGAAGTGACAGGAGAATTAAGATGTGGCTTCTTCAATGTTAGAAAAACCATATGAAGATTCTAGTGTTTTAGGGATCACCTGCATTCTTTGTTGCCTGTCATTTTAATTCTCCATTTTAATTTCACTCTTATCTGCCTGCAGTCTTGTGTGCTATTATAACAAGACCATAAAATATGGGAGCAGAAACAGGCCGCTTGGCCAATCGAGTCAGCTCCATCATGTCATCATGGCTGATCCATTTTCCCTCTCAGCCTTCGTAGTATCTATCAACATCTGGCCTCCACGGCTGCACAGTTTCACAAACCTCTTGCTAAAGAAATTGCTCCTCATCTCCGTTCTAAATGGACGTCCCACTATACAGAAGGTTGAGGAACAGCACCTCATCTTCTAGACTTTAAAACTAATTTGTTTTCTCCTTTATCAGAATGACAAAAGGATTGTTAGCATGAAAGATTAACCGTTGTTCTTTCCACAACACTGCCGACATGCTGCATGTTCCCAGCACCCGTTACATTTTTACCATGGTTTCTGTCTTACCCTACAAAATGCAAAAGCTTGAATCCTTTCAAAAACTAACACTGATCTTGCCTTTTATATGGTATGTGCCAAATTAAGTTTTCATAACTTCTTTGTTTTGCATATTTAAGACTCCAGATTTCACTGCAAACACCTCTCGCCTATCCCACTCTCATTCAACCTCTCCTACCACATTGTACTGGGTTCCACTTCCTTGCTTACTACCAGTAGTTTGATCCAAACAGGGTCTCTAGTTTGGCCTTTACCCAGTTCATCTGGCTTAGTTCCACAACAAGTGGCTTTGAGAGATTCTTAGACATTCAACAACCAATCTGTACAGCTGAATTTGGCAGGTACTGTTAGAGACCGGAATCACGGCTTCAGAATAGAGGACAAAGCTGCTACACACAGCACAGCAAGCAATACAGAATCTATTCTGTGCTACTTATGTAACTGTCACTGGGACAAATGTCTCAGCCAGTGTGACGGTCCCTGGTTTCACAGCATCTGGCCCGCTAACTACGGTCACAAGTGCACTCTCTGTTCATCAGATTCCCAAGGAATAAAGTGGAAATGTATACCGAAGGAGGATCTGTCTGAAGAACGCACGGCATGCCACTCATCTCTTTATTCTAAAAATACGCACTCCCACTTTCACCGCAGGAAACTCCAAAGGTAACATTTCTAATGCCGTGGTCGCCAAGTTTCCTCAGACCAGCTGCTCCTACTGTGGCATCCTGGCATCTAAGTAATCAACTTCCAAAAATTTGAGAGGGAAGAGGGTACATTAGCAGCAGTAGGGAGCAGGATAAGGAAGACTTTCGGGCTGAAGAGACACAACTGTGACAGCTGAGAAGGGGATAAACTTGGTCTTAAATTTCCATATTTAACACCATGTCACATTAATCATTCACAATCAAACATAATCACCAACCAGATGACACACAGTAGCCTCTAACTTCAAGTTCAAGTTAGGTGTCATCTGCCTGTGCATGTATATATATACAACTAAACGAAACAACGTTCCTCTGGGCCACGTTGCTCCCACATAACATATATCACACACACTATATAAACCAAAATATCAAACTATCATTTCTTCATTATGTGCTGCATTATATGACGTGGGCAATCATGGTGACTATGGTGTTCTTGGCAAATCTTTCTACAGAAGTGGTTTGCCATTGCCTTCTTCTGGGCCGTGTCTTTACAAGATGGGTGACCCCAGCCATTATCAATGCTTTTCAGAGATCGTCTTCCTGGCATCAGTGGTCGCATAACCAGGACTTGTGATATGCGCCAGCTACTCATATGACCATCCAACCCCTGCTCCCATGGCTTCCTGTGACCCTGATTGGGGGGTGGGGCAAAAGCAGATGCTACTCCTTGTCCAAGGGTGAGCTGCAGGCTAGCGGAGGGAAGGAGCACCTTACACCTCTTTCAGCAGAGACGTATCGCCACCCTCCCATCCAAATTGTACTACAAATAAGTTAGAATGCAAAATGCATGAAGTCAAGCAGAGCACAGATAAACAGTAAACAGCTTGTTGTCCTAATGACGAGACCTCAATGGTGGCAGAGTATTTGTTCGTCTCACAACCTTGGGGAAGAAGCTGCTACCCCATCTGGTCATCCTAGTTCTGACGTTCCTGATGGTAGTAAATCAAAAAGATGGTGGGATGAGAGGTCGGGTTCCTCAACGATGCTTTGGACCCCTCGTATAAACTCCTCCCAGTAAATGACACAAATGGGGGAGGGAGACCTCGATGATCCTCTCAGCAGCTTTTACTGTCCTCTCTACCCAAGTACTAAGCTCATATTGTCTAAGTACCCAGGTAGCTACAGGTGTTTACTGATCAAGATTTTATTCAACAAGTTTTTTTTCTCTCTAAAATCACACCAAGATGCATTACTGCTCCTCATTTACATGGTGTTGTGATACAGATAGAGGATGTTCCAAACAGTCCCACCAAGAATAAAGATTCTCTTAGGTTAATCTTTCTGCTTTTACAGATCTGGTGTCTCTTCAGCAGACCCTCAGCCCTGATGAAGCGAGTCACACTAAAGCCTGTTTTCCTCACTATTCGATTCCCCACCTTCGTTTCCCTCAATAGCTTCCAGGAAAACCACTGTACTGAGCTGTGAAAAAAACATTACAGACACTTTTACATTAGATAGGGCTGATAAGGTGTAAATGAGGTAAGAGCATAGAGACAGAGCAGGGGAATGAATTATCAATTGGTCCAGTGAAAAGCTTTGTTTTGCAAACCTTTCAGACAGATCATTCCACACACAAGTACACTGAGGTAGTACAAAATAGAAAGCAATAACAGAATGCAGAATAGTAGGGGTTATTTCCCTGTGTGTAGACCCTCGGTCATGTGATGCCATATTGTGCCTTCAAATATTCACGTTTCATGTTAATAGCTTAAAAAAAACAGTATGACAAACCATGTTTGCTGGTAATACCTAAAATATGAGGGAAAGAGGGTTTTAATTCATCTGGGCACTTGCAACCTCAACATTTCTTCAGGCAGTACCTGGTCAGCCACGTGGGCCTGGCATTTAATCCAGATAAGGGTGGCAGATTTCCTGCCCTGAAGGATATCAGCCTTAGAGTTTACAACAGTCCTATCACTTCTAGATTACTGACAATGGCTGTTTATTTTTATTTAATTACTCCAATTCGATTTCCCAGGTGTTGCTCCAGG
Organism: Hemitrygon akajei; assembly: GCF_048418815.1. Lineage (NCBI taxonomy): Eukaryota > Metazoa > Chordata > Chondrichthyes > Myliobatiformes > Dasyatidae > Hemitrygon > Hemitrygon akajei. Next base: position 69,945,266 of record NC_133135.1, on the reverse strand, counting down.
ACTTGACACACATCTCTGATCCGGGCTTCAAGAGACATGAGCTCAAGCCCCTGCCCTCTGTGCCACTCATGTAATTGACCAAAGTGAGTGGCACAGAGAATGCGGTGCCATGGATGGGCTGGGTGGGGAAGACAGTGGCAGAGAGGTGTAATGTGGAAAACATGTGAAAATATTCATGTTGGTGCAAAGAATGGAATATCAGAATACTATTTGAAACACAGAGGAATCATATTGTGTACAGAGGGATATTCTGTTGGTTTATAAGATGCAGGTTCAACAAACGATTACAAAGAGAAATGATGCATTAGCCTTTATTGTCATGTTTAACATATAACAATACAGAACAATACAGGCTGTTCAGACCATGATGTTGCGCTGACCTCTTTAAACTACTCCAAGATTAATCCAACCCATCCCTCCTGTGGTAAACTCTGTATACCTGTCTGGACACGCCCCTCTGCTGACTGCTCCTGTGGCTCCTCCCACAGACCCCTGCTGACTGCTCCTGTGGCTCCTCCCACAGACCCCTGCTGACTGCTCCTGTGGCTCCTCCCACAGACCCCTGCTGACTGCTCCTGTGGCTCCTCCCACAGACCCCGGTATAAAGGCAATTGGAGGCACTGCTCCCCCCTCAGTCTCCGAGATGTCGTGGTCTCTTGCAGCTAATAAAAGCCTATCGCTCACCTCCCGTCTCCGAGAGTTATTGATGGTGCATCAATTTTATTAGCAGCAATTTTAAAACATGGGGAGCATTTTACGACCCGACAGATTGGATCTCGACCCAGAATCCCAGGAAGCCGGCGACACTTTCGAACTCTGGTTAGCATGCTTCGAATCGTACCTGCAGGGGATTCATGTGACCAACCCTGCCATGATGCGCAGGGTTCTCCTCTTCAGAGTCACTGCAAGGGTCTACTCCATGATCAGAGACCAAATGGACTACCGGGGTGCGATGGATGCCCTCAAAAGACAATACCTGCGGCTGGTGAACACTGTTTACGCAAGACATCGCTTAGCGACACGGCGGCAGTGGGCCGGAGAGTCGAGCGCTGAGTTTGTCCAAGCCCTACAGACACTCGTGCAGGCCTGCAACTGCAGGGGACTGACGGTGGAACAGCATGCAGAGCTCCTGGTACAAGACACCTTCGTTACGGGGATCAGGTCAGTGTACGTGCGCCAGCGGCTGCTGGAAAATGCCGATCTTACCTTACAGTCGGCAATCGAGCTGGCCGACACGCTGGAGGCTGCTCTGCACAACGCTGACGCTGTCCAGCCGCGCGTTCTCCCGCCAGCCCCGTGGACGCCGCAGACCCCGCAACCCACCGGCGAGTCAACCACGGCTGCTGCCAGTCGCAAGTCCGCGCAGTGTTACTTCTGCAGACTCAAAAAGCACCCCCGAAAACGCTGCCCGGCCCGAGAAGCTACCTGCTCCAGCTGCGGAAAGAAGGGCCACTTCGCCAAGGGCTGAAAGTCTAAACCATGAGCGGGGTCGAGCAGCGCCGCATGCGAGGCATGGGGGTCGCCATCTTGGTCGCCGCCATCTTGCCTGCCCACCTCGTGCGAGGCATGGAGGCCGCCATCTTGGTCGCCATCACCTCGCCCCACCTCCAACCCACAGCTGCTTACCGGGCACCAAGACAGTGATTCAACTCTGGCCTCCGTGACCTTCGACCAAAGCACCCCACACCAGCTCACAAGATCAATGATGGACATCCTGGTGGAGGGGCACAGGACTAGCTGCCTGTTTGACACGGGCAGCACTGAGAGTTTTATTCACCCGGACACGGTGCAACGCTGCAGACTCGTGACACGGCCGGTAACCCAGAGGGTCACCATGGCTTCTGGGTCGCATTCCACAGACATCCGGGTGGGTTGTGTAGCGACATTGGTGGTGCAGGGCACAGAATATCAAGACTTTGCGTTACTGGTCATGCCTCAACTGTGTGCCCCTGTGCTATTGGGGCTCGACTTCCAGAGCCACCTGAAAAGTGTGACAATGGAGTATGACGGGCCCCTCCCACCAATCACTGTCAGAAATCCTCAGTTTTGTGGGACTTCGTCACATACCCCGCTACTGACCACACACACACACCGACCCACACATCCCACCCAGCACCATGCCGACAGCTGCGCTACTGACACCACTTGCAGCCTCTCCACCCTCAATATCCCTCCCCCATCGCTGTTCGCCAACCTGACCCCCGACTGTAAACCGGTGGCGACTAAAAGCAGGAGGTACAGCGCGGGGGACAGGGCCTTCATTCAGTCAGAGGTGCAGCGGCTGCTCGGGGAGGGGATCATCGAGCCAAGCACAAGCCCTTGACGATCCCAGGTGGTTGTTGTTCGGACCAGGCAGAAAAATAGGATGGTCGTGGACTATAGTCAGACCATCAATAGGTTCACGCAGCTTGACGAGTACCCCTACCCCGCATCGCAGATATGGTCAACCAGATAGCTCAGTACAAGGTGTACTCGACAATAGATCAGAAATCCGCTTATCACCAGTTCCCCATCCGCCCGGAGGACTGCCCCTACACCACCATAGAGGCGGACGGCAGGCTCTATCACTTCCTGCACGTCCCCTTCGGTGTCACGAATGGTGTCTCGGTCTTCCAGAGGGAAATGGACCGGATGGTGGACCAGTGCCAACTGAAGGCCACGTTCCCATATCTGGATAACATCACCACCTGCGGTCACGACTGGCAGGATCACGACACCAACTTCCAACGATTTTTCCAAGCGGCCAAAGCTCTTAACCTCACCTATAATAGGAACAAGTGTGTGTTCGGAACCACCCGACTTGCTGTCCTTGGGTGTGTCGTGGAGAACGGGGTCATTGGCCCTGTTAGAACTCCCTCTTCCCACCACCCTCAGAGCCCTCAGACGGTGCCTGGGCTTCTTTTCCTATTACGCCCAATGGGTCCCTCACTACACAGACAAGGCCCGCACCCTGGTCAAGTCCACCACATTTCCCCTCTCTGCCGAGGCCTGCGCGGCCTTCAGCTGCATTAAAGGGGACATTGCCAAAGCAACGATGCATGCGGTGGACGAGACCATTCCCTTCCAAGTAGAGAGTGACGCCTCCGACTTTGCGCTGGCTGCTACCCTCAATCAGGCAGGCAGGCCAGTAGCATTCTTCTCTCGTACCCTTCAAGGCTCTGAAATTCGGCACTCCGCGGTGGAGAAAGAAGCCCAGGCCATAGTGGAAGCTATTAGGCACTGGAGGCACTATCTCGCCGGCAAAAGGTTCACCTTGCTGACTGACCAGCGCTCAGTTGCGTTCATGTTCAGCAACCAACAGCGGGGCAAAATCAAAAGTGATAAAATTTTGCGGTGGAGAATAGAACTCTCCACCTACAACTATGACATCCTGTACCGGCCTGGAAGGCTCAATGAGCCCCCTGATGCCCTATCCCGGGGAGCGTGTGCCAGCGCACAGCTCGACCGGCTATACGTCCTCCGTGCAGATCTTTGCCATCCGGGGGTCACCCGATTTTACCATTTTGTGAAAGCCCGGAATCTGCCTTACTCCCTTAAGGACATCAGGACGATGACCAGGAACTGCCAAGTCTGCGCTGAGTGCAAACCGCACTTCTACCGTCCTGAAAAGGCACAACTTATCAAGGCCACCCGCCCCTTTGAGCGACTGAGTGTCGACTTTAAGGGCCCCCTTCCCTCCACTGACCGCAATGTCTACTTTCTCAACATAATCGACAAGTACTCGCAGTTCCCCTTTGCCATCCCCACCCCGATACCACTGCCGCGTCTGTCATAAAAGCCCTGCGCCAGCTCTTCACTCTGTTCGGATATCCCTGCTATATCCACAGTGATAGAGGGTCCTCCTTTATGAGTGACGAGCTGCGCCAATACCTGCTGGCTAGGGGTATTGCTACTAGTAGGACCGCGAGCTATAATCCCCGGGGAAATGGACAGGTGGAGAGGGAGAATGCCACAGTGTGGAAGGCCACATTTTTAGCCCTTAAGTCAAAGGGATTGCCGGTCTCTCGCTGGCAGGAGGTCCTCCCCGAGGCACTCCACTCCAACTGCTCCCTGTTACGTACGTCCACCAATGCCACCCCTCATGAGCGACTCTTTTCTTTTCCCAGTAAGTCTGCCACTGGGACCACCCTACCGGCCTGGCTGATGTCCCCAGGGCCAGTGCTGCTCCAGAAACATGCGAGGAGCAATAAATACTCCCCGATGGTCGAGCGGGATCACCTACTACATGCGAACCCCCAGTATGCCTACATGGTCTTACCTGATAGGCGGGAGGACACGGTCTCCGTCCGCGACCTGGCGCCTGCAGGAGCACCAGACCCCTACCTCGAACACTCCACGGTGACTATGAACCCCGTACCCACCGAGGTGTATACCCAAGAGACACCGCGCACACCAAGCCCTACACCAACTCCTCACGACACTCCCATACCGGGTGCCTCGCACACGCATGAGGGATTACTGACGCCTAACGGGCTGGCACCTCAAGTCAGGCCGGAACCAGCACAACCACCGGCACTGGTGCAATCACCACCGGTGCTACATAGATCGCAGCGACAGATTCGACCGCCCGATAGACTTAACCTGTAAATATACTTGTAAGAAACTTCGCCTGCGGGGACTCTCTTTTAAAACAAAGGGGGGGGGGGTGAATGTGGTAAACTATGTGTATACCTGTCTGGACACGCCCCTCTGCTGACTGCTCCTGTGGCTCCTCCCACAGACCCTTGTATAAAGGCGATTGGAGGCACTGCTCCTCCCTCAGTCTCCGAGATGCCGTGCTCCATTTTGCTGCTAATAAAAGCCTATCGTTCACCTCCCGTCTCCGAGAGTTATTGATGGTGCATCACCTCCCCCATACTGCTTCATTTTCCTTTCATTCATCTGCCTACCTAAGTCTCTTAAATGTCCCTAATGTATCTGCCTCTTCTTCCACCACACCCAACAGTGCATTCCAAGCATTTAACACTCTTTGTGTAAAAGCCTGCCTCTGACATCTCCTCTATACTTACCTCCATTCATCTTAAAGTTATGCCGCCTGGTTTTAGCTATTCCCACCCTGGGAAAAAGTCTCAGGCTATCCACTGGATCTATGCCTCTTATCAGCTTGTACACCTCTATCAAGTCACCTCTCATCCTCCTTTGCTCCAAAGAGAAAGCCCCAGTTATTCAACATATCCTCGTAAGACATGCACTCCAACATCTCGAAAGATTCCACGTCCTTCCTACAATGAAGCAGCCAGAACTAAACATAATACTCCAAGTCTGGAGTAACCAGAGCTGCAACATTACTTTGCAACCCTTAAACTCAATCCCCCTGACTAATAAAGGCCAACACACTATACACCTTCTTAGCTATCGTATCAACTTGAGTGGCAACCTTGAGAGATCTATAGACATGGACTCCAAGATCCACACTGCTAAGAATCTTGCCACTAACCTTGTGCTCTGCCTTCAAGCTTGATCTTTCAAAGTGTATCACATCACACCATCTGAACTCCATCCGCCACTTCTCAGCCCAACTCTGCATCTCAACAATGTCCCATTATAACCTTCAACAGCCATCTACACATTCCACAACACCTGCGAACTTACTAACCTACCTTTCCACTTCATCTAAATATTTTATAAAAATTACATCCTCCGGTCTGCTGGTACTACTCCTGTGGCCGGTGAGGATCCAAGGTTCATTGCCAGAACATGGCTTCATGTATTGATCAATGTTGTACATTCTTCATCCTTGTTCCTGATACTACTCACATGAAAGTTAATGCATTTCAACCCATCCAACTGGCTTTAATTATGCCCTAACCACTTTCTAACCTTCCTCACAGTTTCTCCACACACTGCATCTACCTCTACACCAACTGCTCCATCCTCTGGTTTCCAGCCCCGTCAATCCAGCTTAAGCCCTTTCCAACAGCTCCAGCAAACACTGGACTCTCTCGAGTTCAGGTGTAACTCATCCCTTTTATAAAAGTCATACTTTCCCTAAGGAGATCACAATGATCTACAAATCTGAAACTCCGCTGCCTGCTCCAATTTTTCATCCACACATTCAACTGTCATATCATCTTATTCTTACCCTCATTGGCACATGACACAGACAGCAATCCAGAAATGACTACCCTTGAAATCTGCATTTCAGCTTCCTGCCTAGACCCCAATATTCTCTCTTCAGGACCTCATCCCTTTTCCTACCTATATTGTTGGTACCAATGGGTACCTCCCCCCACCCACTAAAAAATGTTGTGGACCTAATCTGAGATGTCCCTGACCCTGGGACCTGGGAGTATCTTTCATACACACAAGGTCTCCTGTCTGCTCCCCTAACTATTGAATCCCCTGTCACCGCACGCCATTCTTCTTCACTCTGAGCCACAAAGCTCGTCTCCGTGCAGAGACCTGGGCACTAGGGCTTTCACCTTGTAGGTCTCCCTCACCGCCCCTGCCCCACCACTGCCAGTAGCCAAAATGTTATTGAGAAGAACAGCCACAGGGGTCATATGCACCATCCACCAATTCACTTTCCCTCTCCTGACAATCACCCAGCCACCTGTCCTGCAACCTAGGCCCTAGAGCTCCTACCTATCACCTTCTCATTCCCTCGACCAAGCCATAGGTTGTGCAGCTGCAGCTCCATTTCACTAACATGCTGTAAGGAGTTGTAACTGGATGCACCACACAGATGGAGGTCTCCCAGATCTCCCACATCTTGCATGAGGAACACATCACTACTCTTGCTACGCACTAATAAAGAAAGAGAAGTTTAACAGAAATCTACACCTCAACTTGCTGAAGCCTCTTGAGCCAAAGCCTCAGTACCCCATTCTAACTCTGTCCCACTCACACAATGGCCACTCCGCTTAAACATAATTTCTTTTTAGTCAGCCCGTACCAATTTACAACCAAAGGGACAGAATTAGAATAAGCCAAGATCTACTGAGATTAAAATTAGTTTTTATTTCTGAATAAGAGTCTGAAGCCAAAAACTCAACTGTTTATTCATTCCCACAGATGCTGCCTGGCCTGCAGAATTTTTCGTATTTAGCTTTTATTTTTATGCCTCAAGGTTTGACCTACGTACATATAGAAGGCTTTATGTGCCTCGGAGATACTGCACTATCATTTTACTGAACATATCCACTGATAAGGGGAGCTATCCTTAAAAACTGAGTGAATAATACTTGTCTTACAGAGCTCAGAAGCCAATAATTACGGTGGAGAAGGTGCAGAAGAGATTTGTTTGAAGAGACTACAGCCACTTTCCTACAATTCTCAAGGATACAAAATTGTGGAAGGGACAGATAGAGTATATAGCAGGAAACCTTTTCCCCCACCAAGGAGGTTTCTAAGAGCAGAGGGCATAGGTTAAAGGTGAGAAGCAAGAGATTAAATGGGTTTGAGGAAATAGTTGACAGCTGAAATGCACAGCCTGAGAAGGATAGACATGTGTACTCTCACAACACTCAAGAAGCACCTGGATAAGCTTCTGAATTGCCAAGGTATAATTTGCTACAGATCAAGTCATAGTAAACAGGGTTTTGTTTAGACAGGTACTTGATAATTGGCATATGGTTACTATGCATAGTAATACTATGCTTGAAACTCTATGATTCATGAGAGTAACAACTGAAGCAGTAATCACAGAGAAATCATTTGCTTTAGCTACAGAATCTAGAAAGGAAAAATAGAAGATCAGGGATCAGCCATTTAGGTTGTAGGTGGTTATAGGTCTTGACTTCATCCATTTTATCCGCTGATAACTGAGCACATGCCAACAGTCAAAGCTCAAAAGATGAAATGCTAAGGAAGGATATCAGATGAAATGGCAAACAGGGAGGCAAAATGGACCAGGATCTATACTGATATTGAATGACAATAGATGGCCTTAACCTTTACAACACTGTGTTCTTAAATCAACCAGCTCTGAGAGCAATGAAATGTAGTGGTTATGAAAGAATGCACCATTCACTGCCAACCCTTTGGTAATCTTTTTCCAAAGATTGTGAAAGACGACATGTGACCAACTTCTGTTACTTATTTCTTTGCCACAAAATCAGGATCTTCAGTAAACATGTTTGTTTTAGACATTTACTGAAAACCTAAGCAAAAACAAAATGGACATCACAGAAAGAGGATAAATTTACTGATCAGATTCACTATGTTGCAATGTCTGTTTTTTGGCAAACATTCCACTTGTCTGAATTTACTCCACAACACACTGTATATGCAATGATTTTATTTAGGATTCTGCTTTCCAATGATATCCTAAGTATTTATTATTTAATGGTGTTTTGCTTCTCAGTAAGAGAAAAGTCACCATCCTGGGTGCATTTCAAGTTAATATTTTCACTTGAACCTCCAAAACACTTTACAAAACATATCAAAATTCTAAGCTGCAAAACTGAGGGATACTGTATTGTCCGAGTATTATCTTACAGATACAATGCCAAAAGCAATGCCCCATCTTGGCTGGAGTACAGAAACGGATGGAATCCCGGACGCCGCCATTCAGCTGTTTATTTATGTAACAGATTTTCCCCCAAGCCATCGGACTACCAACCTACTGCCCTCTGCTGTGCCTATTGTCTTGCTTATTATTTACTGTAATGCCCACACTGTTCTGTGTACTTTATGCAGTCCTGGGTAGGTCTGTAGCCTAGTGCAGCTTTTGTGTTGGTTTATGTAGTTCGGTGTAGTTTTTGTATTGTTCATGTAGCACCATGGTCCTGAAAAATGTCGTCTCGTTTTTACTGTGTACTGTACCAGCAGTTATAGTCAAAATGACAATAAAAAGTGGCTTGACTTGACCTGCATTTTTGAGTGAAATGTAAAGGTCCAATATTATTATTTCAGAGAGGAGCAAATGATCTTTTCCCTTCTGTCCTAGAGAATACTCATATCCACCAGCAAGCTCACTAGATTTGTTTTAAAGGTCATTATTTCATGGATGCTGTTCAAGAAATGCCCTCGTCTTCTTCATTGGCTTTGGAATGTGTTGATGTTGTAAAAAGTCTGCTCTTTCATTACAAGTTCAATTAAATCACAATAGCTTACTATCTTTTATTTACACTGTGTTATTGACAGCACGAAATATTCTTGTCACAGTAGTGAATCAGTGTTTACTGTAATTCATTCCAATTAGCCAAGGTATTTGGCTAGCTCACCAGTGTTACAGTTATTTAAGATAGTGGAGTTTACACAATTACAAAAGAGGGACACCTGACATTAAAGAATAATAGCATTGCATTTTATAATCTCAGTGCAAGACTGAATATATACCTGCAAAACCAGACACAAGGTATATGTGGCGAGTGAGAATGGTACTCATTGAACAGGAAGTTAGAGCTGTGAGAGAAGTGGAAACGGTTTAGTTATTCAGTGGGATCTAAAATTGAAAGCAATCTCAGAATTCTGCATGTAGAAAGCTGCATTTCAAGTTGTGCTTTGGGCATATATCAAGCTCTGGTTAGCATACCAAATCAGTAAACACAAATGGATTTATTCTTATTATAAAACATTGAATCTTCATCTGCCTTTTTAAAAGTTTGGAGTTAAATCTTTTGACAAGAGCTCATAGTGGATTAAAAACAACTGAGGTGGGACTGACCTAAACCATAATACAGTGACAGACACAAATATTAAAATCCTGTGTATGAGAATAAAATTCAACTGCCTCTCCAAACAAAATCAATTCCAACAACTAGAATGCCACATGCAAGATACAAAGATCACTGAAGTTGTAAATATCCAAAGTTTCCAAAATAAACCCGAACTAAATATCTGAAGTCAGATCAACTAAGTGACATTTGCTGATATGTTCATAAATATACTGTTGATGGAGCTAAAGTTCTTAAGATTTGCTTTCAATCCAAATTTTTTAAAAACTGTGTTTGAGAGTATAATTAGTTTCATGGAAGTCACACTTCGAATGAAAGAACTGTCAGCAAATTTCAAAGTTACAGACTATATGCAACTATTTCTCAAGAAGTCAAGTGAGGTACGTTAGATGCTCAACTCCATTAGATCCACAAGCACACATGCAATGAACTAAAACCTCAGCCTCTTAATGGTGTACTTAATTTGGAGAAAAAGCTTCAAAGCTATTTCAGTGCTAAATTCTTTCAGTTTAATATAATTATGAGGTCCTGTAACATTCTTGATCTTGCAGCAAGTTCTCTGTGTGTTCCTCTGAAAGCAACAACATACCGTCTATGACAGCTCCACTCCTCGTACTGTTCAATGAGGACACATGTCTGCTACATCAAGAATTGCTATTAGGAATTATCTGTAATCTATATTAACCACGTTCTACCTAATCAGCTGAAAATGAATGCAGAAGATACAACTCCAATAGGAAACAACCGTATTTTGTTCATCTCTGTCATTAACTAATTAAATGCTTAACAATATCTTAATCTCCCTATGTAAATGCTAGCATTTCAACTTGGAGTTTACGTTTTTTTAACGTGTTCAGCTAATAAACTCCAAAGAATGGCAATAAATATATTGTTTTATTTTAAATGGAAATAAATGAAAAACAAATGTGAAAACTTGAACAAAATAGAAAGAAAAATGAACAAGGAAATAACCTCAAGATTACTGCAATATTTATGTTCCCATTATAACGGAAGCATGTTACCAGTTGTGCCCCCTAACCTTACCCAGGCCCAAAGTACACCGAATGATGCTCCGTGGACGCATACAGCAATAGTCTCAGATTCGCGCAATGAAGAAAGTAACAACTAAATGGCAAGAAATTCTTCAGGAAAACGTTAACAGATCTAGCAAAGCTCAGTAATCCAATCTGGGTGTTCCAGACTGCAATCATGACCTGCCCTCAAGTGGATTACTGCTTTGTAGTAATTCATCTGGAGGTATCCATTATCCTCTTCAATACGCACACTATCCACGAAGTACTGCTAATGGGCTCTGCGACAACTAGGAAGGTCACAGACACGTCGTATCCTGTTAAAACTAGCAAACAAAATTATTTTATTGTTCAAAGTCTCTATGTCTATTAATGAACAGCTGAGGTCCACAATAAAGTATTCGTAGAGTTGGTAAGAACGTTCGGATGATTAACATCCTGAATAAGTGCACATCAATTTTTTTTTACAAAACATAGCACAGAAATTATTTCTGCCACATTACCACGCCAATGGTTAGCGTGCCCTGGTGTTGTAAAAACAGCATTACCCCACATTACACTGCCAACATCTGGCAGAAGGCAAGCAATTACCACTTCTCTAATTGTTTAGTCAATCATTTTTACTCAACTTCGGAAACTTCCATAAGTCAGCAAAAAGCAGCGCTGCAATTCAAAGCTAAAAGAAATGCAATCTAACCCCCTCATTTCAGAAAAACCATAGCAGTGCCGAGGCCAAGTAATGAGGCAATGTCGCCATCTGGTGGTAGGTTCTGAAAAATGGGCAGCTTCCCAGAACCACTGATATTCCTGATTAGAAACATGCACATCTTATATACATTGCTGGAGACGACGTGAGAAGACAGCATTAATTAATCATCTCTTGAAATCAATTACAGCTTTATTGTCTTTTGCAATCTTTAGCATCTTATAACTGAGTATTTTGTGCTCATTAATTGCAGATGCTTCAATTTGATTATTTTATTTCTGCACCAGTTATTTTATTGCTTATTGTACCTTAGAGTAATTTTTATGTCTTGCACAGCACTACTATCACAAAACAACAAATTTCATGACATTATGACAGTGATAATAAACCGTATTCTAATTCAAAACCAATACACACAAAATGCTGGAGGCACTCAGTAGAGGTGGCAGAATCTATGGAAGAATCTTATCTTCCACAGTGGAGCACCCTTCTATGACCAGATTGTTCAGAATTCCACCAGTCTTCCACCATTGTGATTCATCATTCTGCATCCATGCGTGCCCGTGACCCTAGTGAAGTGTGAGTTGTTATTTCCCACTTATCTGCACTACATGTAGTTAATTATCTCTGTATCAGAACATCCCCAAAGAGAGTACAGATATAAATTGGGACAAAGGACAATTATGTGATTGAGTTATTTACCTTTTATTTATTTATAACTTTTTAATACATTTTAAAAGTATATATTTTGTTAAGAATTAATCAATTATACTTGAGCTTTATTTAAATATCACAGACAACAGTATACATATAGAGGAAGTTTAAAATGCTTTATAGTGATAATCTGGCAAGATGTCGGAGTGCCATCGAGCAAGATCTCTAACGCCTCTTCTCCTCACACCTTGCTGGGTCCGTTCACTCAGCTTTCCGCATTCAGAGAAGCCAACTACGGATAGGTATTGCCGATTTCTGAAAATTACCCAATCCTGTGGCCTAAAACAGATCTTCACAAATTTAAAGCACAGAAACAGGCCTTTCAGCCCAACTCATGCATGCCACCCAGGTTGCCTACCTGAGCTAGACCCAGCCCTCTGAACCATCCCTATCCGTAGTTATTAAAGTCTGTCCCGAGCCTTATAGGCTCATCAGGCTGGTGCTTATGCCGGTTTCCGTGGCGTGAAGCGACTGAGAGTACGAGACTACCTCCCCCCGCCCGGATAGGACACCAGTCTATCGCGAGGTTAACCCCCAGCATTTTGCTGGTATCCATTTTCAGCTGAGTGGACTGGAGCAATATGTGGTTAAGTGCCTTGCTCAAGAACACAACATGCTGTCTCAGCTGGGGTTCGAACTCATGACCTTCAGATCACTAGTCCAATGCCTTAACCACTTGGCCACATGCAACACAATCCCTATCCATGCACCTGTCTAAATATATTTCAAATGCTGGAACTGTATCCACCTTTACAGCATCCTCTGGCAGCTTGTCCCATATACCAACCACCCTCTGCAAAAAAGTGCTCCTCAGGACACTTTTAAATCTCTCCACCGACTTTAAACCAATGCCCCCAGTAGCAACACACAGATATGGTTTGGTGGCTTTCATGCCCCAATGACCCAGACAACTATGTTGGCTGGAGTCAGGGCTTTATGCTGTGGCTCTTGGTAGGGTCATCCATGCCAAACAGGTCAAAGGGTAGAGGCCAGACTAAGAGTGGTTCACCCGTCCTCCAGATTCAGAAGGCCAGCTCAGGCCTAACAATCCCGTCTGGTCAAACAAAACTGTTATGGAAACAGCAATGAAGAACCCTACATCTGTGTGTGACAATATACCCGAGTCTATACCTGGGACTTGCATGGTTGACAGTAGTGAAAACTGAGAGGAAGCTACTAACGTGATGAAGGAAGCCCTGAAGTCTGCCAAAACCAAGACCAAAATTGGTTTCTGGAATGTACAAACCATGTACAACACTGGCGAACTAGCACCAATAACTGCAGAAACCCATTGTTACAGCCTACATATACTGTGTGCCAGTGAAAGCAGTTGGACGGGGTCTGGCAGACTGGGGGAAACAGTTTTATGTTCAGGAAGGGAAGATGGTCAGCATCATGATGGCGTAGCTGTCATTTTGAAGAAAGGCATTGAGAAATGCTTGCTTGAGTGGAAACCAGTCAACAGGAGGCTGGTGAGAGTCAGACGGAAAGGGAAGCAAGTGATCCAGTGCTATGCTCCAACTAACAAAAGTGACGTTGAAGAAAAGGACGTCTTCTATGAATAACTGCAATAAGAGATCAAGTTAACACAACACCTCAACATAATCATCATCACGGAAGATCTAAATGCCAAAGTGGGAAATAACAACTCTCACTTCACTAGGGTCACGGGCACGCATGGATGAGGAATGATGAATCACAATGATGGAAGACTGGTGGAATTCTGTGCCGTGAACAATCTGGTCATAGGAGGGACCCTCTTACCACACCATGAAATCCACAGAGTGACATGGTGCTCACCCAATGAATGCAACAAGAACCAAATTGACCATCTGAGGCCCACACTTAATGATTCAGGAACAGCTTCTTTCCCTCTGCCATCTGATCTCTAAATAGGCATTCAACCCCTGAACACTACCTCATTACTTTATTTCTATTTTTACAACACCTATTTAACTATTTATAAATTCTCATTCTGACTCTGGTGATCAATGGTACACGGAGACAATCCTTGCAGGATGTAAAGGTGAAGGGAAGAGCAGATACAGGAGGTCATCACCAGCTTCTTGTAACTCATGCTGAGAAGCACTGGCACCAGAACGCATGTACAAAGACGTTCTGAGATTGAGAAGCTCAAGGAGCAGTGAGATCTCCCCTCACCATTCAGCTTAAGAACCGACTTCAAGCCTTGTAAGACTTTGGAAAGGATGTGTCAGTAGACAAGATCACACAATGTGGAAATGATTGTCTGTCTTCAAAGAGAGCAACGAGGCTCGTCTAGGATACAGAGCTGGGAAGGAGAACAAAGAATGGATCCAGCAGGACAGATGGACAGCTTTAGAAGAAAGATGGAAAATTAAGAAAGAGCTGGATAGCAGGTCAACATTACTTAAGGTGAAACTTCAACTAGTATACATTGAGGCTAACAAGAATGTGAAGAGACGAGTAAGGATAAGAGTGTCTACATGGAAGACCTTACAGTGCAAGCCAAAGGTGACCAGTGAAATATTAAATATTTCAAAGGTAGCATGCAGAAGGTTCCAGATCACAAGACCATAAGACATAGGAACAGAATTAGGCCATTCAGCCCATTAGTCTGCTCTGCCATTCCATCATGGCTGTTCCCAGATCCCACTCAACCCCATACACCTGCCTTCTTGCCATATCCTTTGATGCCCTGACTAAACAGGAAGCTATCAGTTTCCACCTTAAATATACCCACGGACATGGCCTCCACCGCAGCCTGTGGCAGAGCCTTCCACAGATTTACTACCCTCTGGTTAAAAAGAAATCCTCCTTACCTCTATTCTAAAAGGTCGCTCCTCAATTTTGAGGCTGGACCCTCTCATTCTGGATACCCCCACCATAGGAAACATCCTCTCCACATCCACCTTAACTAGCTCTTTCAACATTCGGTAGGTTTCAATGAAATTCCCACATTCTTCTAAATTCCAGTGAGTACAGGCCCAAAGCTACCAAATGCTCCTCATGTTAACCCTTTCATTCTTGGAATCATCCTCGTGAACCTCCACTGGACTCTCTCCAATGACAACACATGCTTTCTGAGAGGTGGGGCCCAAAACTGTTGACAATACTCCAAGAGCAGCCTGGGTAGTGTGTTATAAAGCCTCAGCATCATCTCCTTGCTTTTATATTCTATTCCCCTTGAAATAAATGCCAACATTGCATTTGCCTTCTTTACCACAAACTCAACTTGTAAATTAACCTTCTGGGAGACTTACATGACGACTCCAAAGTCCCTCTGCACCTCTGATGTTTGAATTTTCCCCCCATTTAGATAATAGTCTGCATTATTGTTCCTTTTATCAAAATGCATTATCATACATTTCCCAACACTGTATTCCATCTGCCACTTCTTTGCCCAGTCTTCCAATCTGTCTAAGTCTTTCTGCAATCGCATTGCTTCCTCAGCACTACCTACCCCTCCACCTATCTTCATATCATTTGCAAACTTTGCCACAAAGCCATCAATTCCATTATCTAAATCATTGACAAACAATGTGAAAAGTAGTGGTCCCAATACTGACCCCTGAGGAACACTACTAGCCACTGGCAACCAACCAGAAAAGGCCCCCTTTATTCCCACTCGCTGCCTCCTGCCTGTCAGCCATTCCTCTATCCATGCCAGTATCTTTCCTGGAACACCTTGGGATTTTATCTTGGCACCTTTTCAAATGCCTTCTGAAAATCCAAGTAAATGACATCCACTGCCTCTCCTTTGTCCACCTGCTTGTTACTTCCTTGAAGAAATCTAACAGATTTGTCAGGCAAGATTTTCCTTCACAGAAACCATGCTGATTTTGACTTATTTTAGGCCATATCCAGTGGCCCCATGAGTGATAAAAAGTGTTTGCTTTTGACAACTGAGGAAGAGCAAGGAGCACAATGGATAGAGTTTGTTGGAGAATTACTGAATAGACCAGCTCCAGATGAAGAACCTGATATGCGAGAGGCAGCAGAGGACCTCTACATCAACACGGATCCACCCAAGAAAAAAAAAAACAGATTATTGCTACGATTAACTTACTAAAGAACAGCAAAGCTCCAGGACATGACAATTTGAACACCAAACTTTTCAAATCTGAACCAAAAGTTGTAGTAGTCATCCTGCAACCACTGTTTACTATTATCTGGGAACGAGGACAAGTTCCAAGGACTGGACATAGGACTGTTAGGATCTTGAAGAAAGCAGCAACAACAGTCGTGACATCACACTTTTGTCAGTGCCCAACAAGATCTTTGCCAAAGTCATTGCCCAACAGATTACAGATGCTGTCGATGTCTGCTTGAGAAAAGATCAAACTGACTTAGGGAAGAAGAGAGGCTGTATCAACCAGATCTTCACACTGCCCAACATCATAGAGCAGTGCACCCAGTATCAGAGACAACTGTGTGCAAATTTTGTGGACTGAAAAGGCTTTTGTTAGCATCCACAGGGAAAGCCTCAGGTGAATCCTCAAATCACATGGGTTCCCTTCCAAATCTGTCCAGCTCATCCAGAGTTTCTGTGCTAACTTCACCTGCACAGCTGGGGATGGCTTTGAGATCAAGACGAAAGTCAGGTAAGGCTGTGTTATGACAGTGATATTGTTTAACCTGGTTATTGACTGGGTTATGAGGCAAACAATGAAAGATGAGCAGAGAGGTATTAGGTGGACTCTATTCTCTACTTTGGAAGAGTTTGACTTTGTGGATGACCTCACATTGCCATCACATACATACCAGCAAGAGAAACCTCAGGGCCTATATACCTTTGGCGGGCAGGTGAGACTCAGAGTCAGCCAGAGAAAGACTCAGACCATGGCCCTCACTGTAGAGTCTCCTCCCTCACATCAAGGGATATTTACCCAGCGTCGACTTACCGAGTACGTACCAGCAGATTCACCTATCTGGGTAGCATCACTCAGCAGGATGGAGGGACCAAGGTCGACATCCAGTGCAGACTCAGCAAAGCTAAATCGTCTTCAGAACAATGAGCTACACGTGATTGACCAAGTATAGCGTCCACACCAGGGTGAAGCTATAGCAGAGCTGTGTTCTGTCCTTAACCTTGTATGGGTCAGCAGGCTGGCACATGACAGAGAGCGACCCTTGCCAATGTGTCATCACTTCACACCACAAGCCTCCGGAAGATCCTTCATATCTTCTAGCTAAGAAAGATCTCTTTCAGTGTCATCAAGCGGACATGGCAGAAACGTTGGCGATGGATTGGGCACATGATGAAGCCAACTCTATCATCAGGTCAGCATTTCACTGCACCCCTGAAGGGTAGAGGAAAAGCAGAAAACCAAAAACAACTTGGCTCCATAACGTAGAGGCAGAAATGAGGACCCTGAACCACACCTGGGGCACAATAGAGAAGTTGGTCAAGGACAGACAGAGGCAGAGGGCCTTCATTACTGCCCTAGATGCCAACAGAGTAATGGGCAGTAAGATGTTTGAACTCATGCAATTAAAACATCACTTGTGATTGAGTTATCTTTCAACACACACTATATCGACTTCAGAACAGCTGCTGCTAGAAGCAGGAAACAACCAAATGCGGAAAGTTGAACAGCTGAAGGTTTTCTGGAAAAGCAAGACGATGGCAGCTGTATTCATGTGAGTAATGTGTGATTAGTGAGATTGCACTGATGTTCTCCCAGCCAATGCAAATTAAGTACTCCAGACAAATTCTAATTACATTCAATATTGATCTTGGTCATTGCAAATTTATTGAAAGTTTAAAGTGCTATTTCCAATTATGACAAAATCACAAATAAAAATTGGTTCAATAACAAGGCTATGCAAATATTTATTGCCTGTAAATTTGTTTCACTATTATCTATTTACAAGAGCTTGGATAATAGATACTGTATAATCAAATTCAGCACAATAAACAAGTTATATAAATTGTGGATCTGTTGTTTTAATACTCTGCACTAACTTTGTAGCTACTCTCTGGACTGCAGCCCTGTCAGTCTTGGCTAAAATAACCATTGGAGTCAATTTACCAGTAGTTCACACAAGCCAACAAGTGTTTTAAAGACATTACAAATCAATATTAATTTATTACAATAAAGCCAACAAAATCTTCAGCAACCATACCCCACCAGCCCCTCACCCCTCCCAGCAGTCTGAGAGCCTAGCAGGGACTTCTTGGACCCACAACATTCAGTGAAATCTTCCATGGAGTGCAACACAGAATAAAGTTCAAAGTAAATTTAATTATCAAGGTAGGTATATGTCACCATATTCAACCCTGAGATTCATTTTCTTGTGGGCATAATCAACAAGTCTATAGAATAATAACTATAACAGAATCAATGAAAGAACCAACTAATGCATTCAACCAGAGTGCAGAAGACAACAAACTGTGCAAATACAGGAAGGAACAATAGTAATAAATGAATAAATAAATAAATAAATAAATAAACAAACAAACAAGCAAGCAATAAATATCAAGATCATGAGATGAAGAGTCCTTGTAAATGAGTCATTTGGTTGCGGGAATATTTCAATGATGGGGCAAGTGAAGTTGAGTGAAGTTATCCTCTTTGGTTCAAGAGCCTGATGGTTGAGGGGTAGTAACTGTTCCTGGACCTGGTGGTGCGAGTCCCGAGTACCTTCTTGATGGCAACAGCAAGAAGAGAGCCTGGGAGGTGGGAGTCCCTGATGATGGAAGCTCCTTTGCTGTGACAGCCTTTCATGTAAATGTGATCAATGGTGGGGAGGTCTTTACCCATGATGGACCATATCCACTATCTTTTGCAGGATTTTCTATTCAAGGATGTTGGTGTTTCCACCCCAGCCTGTGATGCAGCCAGTCAATATACTTTCCAATACACATCTATATAAGTTTGTCAAGGTTTTAGATGTCATGCCAAACCTTCGGAAGTTCCTAAGGAAGTAGAGGTGCTGCCAATCTTTCTTCGTAATTCCACCAATATGCTCTAAACCACGAAGTGGTTTGGATAATTCATTCTTAACTTGGGCTCTGCTGTTAAGATATCAATTGATGGCACTCTTCCACTTCAACCAACATCTCAGTATCTCAGATTTATTTTTCTTAATACTCTGCACCCTGCAGCCAGTTCATCTGGACTCTAGAGGCATCTTGCCTCCAGATCAATATCTGAATGACGCTTTTTACTACACTTGTTAGTCTGACATTCTCTGGCCACAGAATCTTTCCTAAATGGAACACATATAGACCTTAGAAATCTATCCTATCAGATAATTGATTTCTTCCTGCACTTGAAAGCAGCAGCCAAAAATATCCCAGATGAATGTGGAGCTCTCTGGCTAGCATGCTGATCCCCAAATATATCCATAGAAGAATTATTTGGTCCCCCTGATTTAAGGAAGGATATACTCACCTTGGAGTCAATTCCAAAAAAATTTGCAGAACTCATTTGTTGGAATGAGAGGTTTGTCTTATCACAAGTGGCTAAAGAAAGTACCATAGTTCAGAAGAATGAGGTGTGATCTCATTGGAACATGCAAGATATTATAAGGCATGGCAGGGTAGATGTTGAGAAGATATTGGCAGTAGGAGGATCACAAATAAAGGGATACACAAGTTAGAAAATTAGGGGGCAGTCATTTTAAACTGAGATGTATAAGAACTTTTCTCAAAAGGTGGTAGATCTCCGAAATTCTGTACCCAAGAGGATTGTGGAGGCTAGATCACTGGGGGAAGTAGATACAATTTTTGAAAGATCAGGGAATTGAGGATTATCTGTACTGTCACTGAAGTGTTGAGACTTGGAGCAGATAGGCCATTATATTATTGAATGGCAGGACAGGCTTGAAGGGCTGAGGGGCCTACACTTACTCTTTTGTTTAATGCTCATCAGATATTGTAGAGCACAGATTCTGCCAGATTTTCTCCTGACCCGTTACTAACTGGATTTAGAAGCAGGCAGGTAAAGCTGGTTTCAGAAAAAGGAAAGAAAACAAACAAAATCAAAATATTGTAATTAAATGCAAACTTTTTCAAAAGTTTGTCTACCCTTGATACCATATGTTCAAAAGCATGGTACTGAGAACAGGACTTGGAAGAACGCTCAAGTAAACATTTGTCAGTGAGAAACTTCAGTACAAATGCGTGTAATTTAAAAATGTGCTTTCTGCCAAATTTCCTGCACAAACAATCTGCAGCACAAGTCAAAAATTTCACCCACCATGAAAATACTTCAAGATCATAAGACCAGTTTACAAGTTCACTGAAAAGCAGATGTCAGACTATTCCTATGTTCCACTGCCAACCTGTGAAGTATAAATTTACTTGTAGAAGATGACAAATTAGTCTTTGCCAGTCAAGGAATGCTACTGAAAATAAAATGCCCATATTCCCATTAGTTTAATATGAAATGTTTCTGAGTATGGACTGGAATTCAGAGAATGGTCTTCTGAATGGATAGAGCAAGTTAAATATACAGACATTTAGAAAAAACAATAGAAAAGTATCTAACATTGAACAGTGAAAGAAGCAAAAATTTATTTTTATAAATTCATGACTGTACGTTCAGCGGAGAAGTCTTATTGGGGCACTCAAAGAACTCATACCCTAACAATGTGGATTGGAAGAAGCTATATAACTCACCTGCAGGGAATTCAGTATCACAAAGATATACGCCATCACAACAGAAAATGGAACAAGCACTCCACAGAGCCACGTGAGTCCCAAAATGGGCAACAGTACGAGCACTGCTTTCACAGCAGCCCTGCAACAAACAAGTGTCGCCAGAGTGAAAAAAATCACACACCACATGGTCTTGTGGTCACAGAGCAAACCACAATCCTGCTTCATGCAGGCAACTCAGCGTCAGTGACAAAACAAAATTATTATTTAAAGCAATTATAGTCATTCTACATGCCATGTTGTTCCCAGGGAATCCCAGTCATGTCATTACCCAACATGAATCCATGAAGGGGTAAACTCAAGAACAGAGAAATAATGACAAAATTTGGACACTGCACTTTCCCTAAGAAGTCAATTACTTAAGGATTCTAAGAAAATTGCAAGCCTGAATCATTAATGACGGGTTGTTTCCATGACGTTCCATGTTCCCAACATAATCTGCTTTTGTTTTCCAAACCCAGCATTTACAGTACTGTGTTCTGCTTTTTACTTAAGGAGAAAAATTTACGTCTCCCGAAGAGAAATGCCAAGGCGATTCAATACCACCCCTTTGAGGAAATGAGGACCATCATTTACACGTTTCTTACCTTATCTGATCGTAGGCTTGCTCCATGGGACTGCTGTTAACAGCAAGCATGATGGCGCGCCGCTTAGCTGTTGACATGGTGATCAGCACAACTCGTGTAAGCACAAACATGTTCACCTGCACAACAAATACGCAATTTACTTGGCAGCAATGCCAGGAAAAAGTCACGCCTCATGCCAAATGTAATTTAGGGGTAACTGCTTAAAGCTAAATACATGAACTGCAAAATTGTATTTAGAGTTTTACACAAATGAACTTTCAGAAGATGAGTAGTTGTGTCATAACCAGGCTCGTTATGAATCTGAGGATATTCTATTTTCTCAATTCTAGCCAGGAAAGCCTGGCAAGCAATCACTTTGTCCCAAGAGAGTTACAGATAACTAAGAGAGCTGGTGTTCATTGTAAGTGGTGATAGGAACACCACTACCAGAGACCACGAGTCATTAAAGCTAAGGATAAGGTGTCATGGTGGATGGCATCAGAATTTTTTGATATTATTTCTTTGATGTCTGCTGGATCAATGTTCCCGCAATCAAAAGGAATAAGCCTGCTTCTGTGACACAGAAGAGGTTCTGCAGTAGGATTGTCAATGGACAACAATAAAAGAAACTGCGGATGCTTAAAATCTGGATCAAGCAGCAACTGTGGAGGGTCTTAACCCAAAACGTTGACTTATATCTTCTGCCTCCACAGATGCTGGTCGACCCTCTGAGTTCTTCCAACGTTGTTTATTGCTCCTGTCAATTAGCTTCGGATAGGATGCTCCCATCTTCAGCAGTAAGAGACTGGATATAATGAATCCAATCCCCTTTCTAGAATTTAAGTCTGCATTTTCAGTATAATGCTAATAGATTGCTAATTTCACAGAGAGGATTGGAAAGAACTGCCCTGCTAATTCGGAGTTCAATAAGGGCTCGAAGCTCTTTTCAGAGGCTTACCATGATAATGAAGATGACTGGCCCCACAAAGGCCCAAATTACTCCGTTGTGCACATTCAGCCAGCAGTACCGATCGGCAATGTACTTGCCGTGCGCTGCCGCCAGTGTGATAGTCACTATAAGAACCGGAATACCTAAAGTCAAAACAAAAAAAATTACAACTAATGGCAGGTTTGAACAAATCAGAAAAACTGGTGAAAACCAGTGGATTGTTACAGGATGCTGATAGATTTAAGTCCCAAAGGTTGAAATTTTTGCACCTTCCCAACATGTAAACATAACCTGTTAGTTGAAATTACAAAAGCAAAAAAAAAACACAAGATCAAATCACATCCATGTATTTCATGTGTCTGTATCCAAACTTACTTGTCATATATTCTCTAACAAATTAAGATATACGCTTCAATTCCATTAAGGACCCTTTAGGAACAGACTTGGCCATATTTTGTAGAATCAAACCATACAGAAACAGGCCCTTCAGCCCATCTATTCAATGTTAGCAGTTTTCACTATCTACGCCATCCAATTTGCCTGTATTAGGCCTCTGTTCCTCCATACCTTTCCTACCCAAGTGCCTTTTCGTCATTGCAATTGTATATAGCTCTACCACATAATCTGGAAACTCATTCAGGTAACGAGCAAATTCATTCAGATAACCAGCATCCTATGTGTGAAAAACCTAACCTTCCAATCTCTTTTTGACTCCTCCCTCTTATCCTAAGTCTGTGTCCTTTAGTTTTAGACACCCCTGCCCTAGGAAAAAGAGAATCTGATTGTCTATACGCCAATGAAAGCAGGATTTCCCGGTAGCCACACATTTCAGTTTGGCTTCCCATTCCCACACCAACATGTTGGTCCGTGGCCTCCTCCTGTTATGATGGGGTCACTCTCAGGTTGGAGGAGCAACACCTCATTTTCTGACTGGGCCTGATGACATGAACATTGATCTCTCTAACTTCTTGGGATTTCTCTCCCCCTCCTCCCTTTTTCCATTCCCATTGTAGTTCCCCTTTCATCCCTTCTCTTCACCTGCTCATCACCTCCCTCTGGTAACCCTCTTCCTCCTCTTTCCTCCATGCTCCATTATCTCCTCCTCACAGATTCCTCCTTCTTCAGCCTTTCAACCTCTTCCTCCCATCATCTCCCAGTTTCTTACCTCATCCCCCTCCCCCACCAGACCTCCTCCCCGTTTCCAGTCCTGATGAAGAGTCTTGGCTCAAAATATTGACTCCTTATTCAACTCCATTGATACTGCCAGATGTGCTAAGTTCCTCCAGCACTGGGTGTGTATTGCTCAAGATTTCCAGCATCTGCAGAATCTTGTGTGTTAATGATTTCATATCCCTCATAATTTTATAACCTTCAATAAGATGTACATTTCTGTAATAGTTCTTGCAAATCTCACACAATCTGTTAAACTGAATACAGGGCCAGTTGCATAAGTTAGCCCTCATCCTGAAGTTTTCAGTCCAATTCTTAATAAGATATGGTTCAGTACAAATAAAGCAGGTGATAATGGGCAGCCTTGTCTAGTTGACCTCGTTAAGCAAAATGGTGTTGAAATCTGACCATTTGTAACTACTTTAGCTTGAGGATTAGTATTTAAAATTTTAATCCATTGTATAAAAGATTTTCCTAACTCATATTTTTCCAATACCTTAAATAAAAAATCCCATTCCAATCTGTCAAATGCTTTTTCTGCATCCAAAGCAACTGCCACACTCATTTCCTCTCTTTTTTGTGCCAAATGAATTATACTATGTAACCGGGTTATATTATGCATTGATTGTCTATTTTTAATAAAACCTGTTTGGTCCATATGTATTAATTTTGGTAAATATTTAGATATTCTATTAGATAAAATTTTTGCTAGTATTTTATAATCTGTATTCAACAAAGAAATAGGCCTATATGATGTTGGTTTTAAAGGATCTCTATCTTTTTTTGGCAATACAGTTATGATCGCCGTTAAAAAAGATGGTGGGACTTTATGCATTCTTTCCACTTGGTATATTAATTCCATAAAAGGAGGAATTAATAAATCTTTAAATTTTTTATAAAACTCAGGAGGAAAACCATCTAAGATGGCAATAGAACCATTAGCTGAATTAATTAGAACAGATTCAGATATTGGGAGCTTTAGAGTTAATCAAGAAGAATATAAGATTAATTTATTTGCTGATGATGTTTTGATTTATTTAACAAACCCATTGCAATCTTTGCAAAGATTATCTTTTAGATTGGAAGAATATGGGAAAGTATCAGGCTATAAAGTAAATTGGGATAAAAGTGAAATTTTACCCCTTACCAAAGGAAATTATAATCAATGTCGATTAGCAACTCAATTTCAATGGTCAATAAATGGGATAAAATATTTAGGTATTAGAGTTGATAATGATGTAAAAAATTTATATAAACAAAATTATTTGCCATTATTAAAAAAAAAGAGGATCTTGATAAATGGATGATGTTACCAATAACATTAATAGGTAGAGTTAATGCTGTAAAAATGAATATATTTCCTAGATTGCAATATTTATTTCAAACTTTACCAATACAATTACCTCAGAAGTTTTTTCAAGAACTGAATAAATATGTAAGGACATTTCTTTGGAAAGGAAAGATGTCAAGAATATCATTGGAAAAATTGACATGTAAATTTGATTTAGGAGGGTTACAACTTCCAAATTTTAAGAATTATTATAAAGCAAATCAACTTAGATTTATTGCGTCTTTTTTTGATGAAGAAAAACTGGCATGGATTAGAATAGAATTAATAAGATAGGAGAAAATATACCAGAAGATTTTATATATAAATGGGAATCCAAATGGACATGGGAAAAAAAAGAATCTCCTATATTAAGACATATGATTGATTTATGGAATAAGGTAAATATGGACGATGAGATAAAGAAATCTTTATTAGCAAAAAGAATTTTAATTCAAAATAGGCTTATTCCTTTTACAATGGATAATAAACTTTTACATAATTGGTTTCAAAAGGGGATTAAATATATAGGTGACTGTTTTGAAGGAGGTATATTGATGTCGTTTGATCAATTAAAAATAAATATAAAATATCAAATAACACTCTTTTCTGTTATTTTCAATTAAAAGCCTAATTATGAGAAAAGCTGGGACAAACAATGTTGATGCCAAAACCTAGTGAAATGAAAATATTAATTCAGAAAGGAAAATTTGAAAAATTATATCTTGTATGTATAATTTGATTCAAAAGCAGACAATTAAATTAGGAATTCATAAATCCAGACAAAAATGGGAATCTGATTTGTATGTTAAAATTGATGGAAAAAATTGGTCAAGATTATGTTCTGATAGTATGAGAAATACAATAAATGTTCGACTTAAATTAATACAATATAATTTTTTACATCAATTATATATAACACCACAGAAAATAAATAGATTAAATTTAAATATGTCTGACCAATGTTTTCGATGTAATCAAGAAATTGGTACTTTTTTACATTCTACTTGGTCTTGTTTTAAAATTCAACCATTTTGGATAAATTTAAGACTTTTATTGGAAGAAATTATTGGAGTACAACTCCCACATAGTCCACTATTATTTTTATTAGGAGACATTGAAGGGACAATAACGAAACTTAAATTGAATAAGTATCAGAAAAAATTTATAAAAATTGCATTGGCAGTAGCCAAAAAAGTTATTGTAGTTACTTGGAAATCTGATTTATATTTAACTATGGATCGTTGGAATAATGAAATACATAGTTGTATTCCACTTGAAAAAATTACGTATAATCTAAGAAATGAATATGATATATTTTTGAAAATTTGGTTCCCATACTTACAAAAGATAGGATTAAATACATAGGTCCTTTGAAGATAAAATTATAAAGTAATGGGGGAAAGTAAAAATAAATATCAAAATTATTTTGAACTCCATGGAACATGTGGGGATCCTCTGATATCCAGGCAATCTTTCTCTTCTTTCCTTTTTTTCTTTCTTTAGATAAGGGTTGGGGGGGGGGGGGGAGGATCAAGGGGAGGGGGGAGGGTTAATATTATTTTTCTTACTATTTTATCACCACATTTATTCTTTGTAATTTCTAAAATGTAATAAATAATATTAAAAAAAGATATGGTTCCGTTATTTCCCTCAAAGGAGTTCAGCAATAAGAGTTGGACTACTTTTACTCAGAATATATTTCACAAACTCTGCACGCACTCTCTCATACAACTCGAGGAGTGTCAACACCTGTGTCACCCATTTTCCCTTCTAGACATCCAAGCAGTCTCTCCAGATAAAGCAGCAATCTCGTGTACTTCTTCGGATCTCATCTAGTGCATTCACTGTTCACAGTGTGGTTTCCTCTAACTGTGGAGAAAGCAAATGCTGACTGGGGGATCAACTTGTGGAGAAGTTGTGTTCACTTTGGAAGAATGCCCCTCCATTTGCCTGTCATTTTAATTCACTGTGCCTCTCTTCATTCTGACCCGTTCGAGGTTCCTACACTGTTAGGAAAAGTTCCAACACAAGTTTGAGAATTAACACTTCACATTCTATCTGAGCATATTGTAGTCTCTGTATCGAAATCTCCGAGTACCGTTCACTCACTCTTTCCTTCTGTCTGAAATGGCCACTTCTGCCTGTCATCATTACTTCTCGTCACCCAGCCTAACTACTGACAACGCATAACACAAAGAAATACAGTGGGCTTCTAACTGTTACATTAACTTATTATGATTCACCCAGTTAGAAGAAAGCTTGTCCTAAAGCACCTCTAGGAAACTCTCAGTTTTAACCTGCTTGCAGCTGGCTACAAATCTAACAAAGGTGAATTTATCACATGAACTATATGGTTAACTAACTAAACTTTGTTCAGTTTTCTGTTATAACGTCCCTTTAAACTCCTGACTTAAAATCATTTTCTTTCCGTTATATATAGTAGCTAAATCATGTGCATGCTATCAAATATTTGGAAGAACGTATCAACAGACAGGTAGCACCAAAATATTTGTTTCCCTGCTACGTAATTAAAGGAAGGTTGAATAGTATTTTTGGCATGGAGCAACGTTGTGTCTATCTTGCATGACCAACACACAATTCTAATAGCATTAGGAATGCTAGCAATCTATGGTACAATGTCTACTGTATGTGGGCACGCTCACGTTATATTACACCTGGTTATTATGCATTTGTGAACTGTCAGAACAGCCTGTCTGAAAAACCAGAAATATGCTTATAAATTCATCCTTGTTTAGGCTAGGACTTCGTTACTCCACTTGCTGTGAACTTGTTCAGGTAAAAACAAAGTGTAGCCAAGTGCATCTCCTCTCAATTCACTGGACTTTCATACAACCACTAAGTGGTATTTAAAATCCATTGATCCTACAGTACAAATTATAAATAAGAAAACATTATTGTAGTGTACATGCAATGAATATAAATATATATATACATATATACTTCGAACTTTGCATTTTAACATTTATGTCCCAATGGTTACATCCTCTTGTATTCTTTAAATTTGGACATTGTGACTTCAGTTGTCAGTGTTAAGCTGAAGTTAAAATCAAACTTGCACAATAATTTTAAGTAAGCTGAGTACTACAAGCCATAATTCACATTTTACATAAATTAGTCATTTATAAAACAGCATCTTTTATTTCAACAATATACAAGTGCAGTATTAACAACCCAAGTTGGGAAAATATACTCTCCTAAACAAAATACTACAGTTCTCAAGTAACCTACCCCATCCAATAAGATAGTAATATTTCATTCTCCGTTCCTCACTCAAATTGACAGTTACTACTTTACTCCAGAGAAGCAGCCCCTCCACCATCATCCACGCAAAAGCAGCCATAAAGAATAAATGCAGAAGTGCAGTAACAGCGGTGCAAGCGGTCTAGAAAAAGATGCAATAGATTACTTTTCTCATTAGTATTTGGACACATTAATTGTCACATTATTAATCTAGGGCCATGTGTAATGTGTAGCTGTCAGCTGATCATGTCTAGGCAACAAATACAAAATGGTGGAGGAACTCAGCAGGTCAGGCAGCACCTATGGAAAGGAATAAACAGTCAGTGTTTCAAACCGAAACCCTTCATCGTTTATTCCTCTGGATTTCCAGCATCTGCAGAGTCTCTTACGTTTGTGAGCTGATCACGTCAGGCTTGACTAAATACTGCCCCACTGCTAAGCTGTCATGATGGTGCTCATCACAGTAAAATTACACAAGATGGTCTGTAGGATCAGTGGAGCTCCCAGTCCACAGCTCTGCACAAGTCCATGGTGCATTACTCTGGAGATTCAGGGAACGGCAGCAAGGGAAGGAAATGCAATCACAATTCCACCCACCCCCCCAAATAAACTACACCAGCCCAACAAACCCTCCATCTTATTAACACCCATTAATAAAATCCAGGAGGGAAGTTCAACCAAACTCCGGCCTGTTCACTAAAGTGGACATAAAAGATCCTATGGCGCTATCTCAAAGATCATCCAACATCATTAAAATCAGAGGTTATCATGAGCACATTGTTGTCTAAGATAGTATTGTGCACAAATTACCAGCTGCATTTCCTGCATTAAAGCAACGACTACACTTTAAAGGAGTACTTTACTAGGCTATAGAGCACACACTATGCAAATGCCAGTTGTTCTTCGATTAATTACAGCAATAAAAATTTACTTGTTAGAGTTTCCTTGTTACAATACTTTGCCATTCAGTCATGATCATGGTTAAGAGTTGTTACCCTGCCACTGCCCAAAAGGAGTTTGTACTTTTCCTCCTCCGCGTACTCCAGTCTCCTCACACAGTCCAAAGGCGTACCAGTTGGTAGGTTCATTGGTCATTGTAAATTGTCCTGGGATTAGATTGGGGGACTGCTGGCAGCACGGCTCGAAGGGCCTGTTCCACGCTGTATCGCAATAAATAAATAGCAAGAACTGTTCCAGTAGGATGGCAACACGTTTGGATGCAGCAGCCTCTCTGGGGCCGACCAAAGGTGCTTTTGTCTTCTTTAAGTGCCTTTTTTTACGAGCACAAGACAATGCTGGACATTAAGAACTTCAGGTACTGCAGGGCTACCCCGTGGGAGAGCTGCTTGTTTGCGGGGAAGCTAGAGGAGTTGGACTTGGTACAGGCCATCTTACTGCCTGCTACGGAAAAGTGTTGTAGTCAGTGCGTGAAGGTAGTGTGCAGTCTAACAGCGAGTGACCGCAGGACTCTGTTGGACATTGGTCATGTAAAATCCTTTTCCCTCGTTTGTTGGGGGTAACTATGTGAGCTTGGTTGTAGAGAGGACTAGAGCTCAAGCCATGAGCTTGCCTGTGGCAACAGACCAGGAGGGGAACTGCCAGAGGTCGTGTAGTGTGGCGTCTGTGCTGTATACATTTACCGTTAACTTATACGTGCTATACTTGCGTCATGCTATGTGTTCCGCATTTTCCCCCGGAGGGACATTGTTCCATTTGGCTGTATTTATGGGTGTTCATGTATAGTTGAATAATTAAATTTAAACTTGAATTTAACTTAGGTGTCAATGTTAAAGATAAATTGATTCACAGAGCAAAGCAAAAGTATGATAGACTTCGATCAGAGTATTGCTGATCGCAGTCTCCAAATGATATCCCTTATCTTGAGAGGTACATGAAAATATTCTTTATTTATTCATTTATTTTTAAAAAGAGATACACCACTGTAAGAGATTCTTCTGATCCAACGAGCCCGTGCCACCCAGTTACACTCATGTGACCGATTAACATCAACACATGCGTCAACTGGGATGGGGGAGGAAACCCAGCAGTAACATCCAAACACCTTACAGACAGCGGTGGGAGTTCAGCCTGGGTCACAGGCACTGTACTAGAGTTATACTGACCACCACATTACCATTTAATGTTTATTTTCAAAAGTACTGTGCTAGAAAGCATAATATTCCAGATCTCTCGCTCTATTAATAACAATACAATGCTGCTCAACCATCTAAATAGCTCAATTATTTTTAATCATACGTACATGAGATACTGTTGACATGTTTATGCACTAAAGCTGCTGTATCACAGAGGCTCGACGTACCTTATTGTCTGTTGCCGAGTCGCTACTCAGTAACACGACCTGGGCTGCAGTCAGAGCCACAAACAAGTTTTTGTGGATGGAGGTTCGATCAGATTTTGGAATACTAGAGATTTAAAACAGAAAGGGAAATTACTTATTTGACATGTATGCTACCTGAAGTAAGGGGCTTATCTGACGACTGTGATTGGGATCGTATAATGCAACTGGAACACTCCCTCATCGTACCACAAAACGAAAAAGCTTCGATGTAGCAGGAATCAGTAACGTATACATTGTGAAATACTTACTCTAGTACGGTGAAAAGAATCAAGGTCACCACTAGGGCACACAGGGAGGCTCCAGATCCGATGAACGTCAGTTTATTTAAAATCGTCTCTGTTTCCACGCCCCACTGCACAGAACATTAGAACAAAACAATGTTCTAGAAACTATTGACACAGCAGACAGTAGTTTCCTACTCCATAGAATTCATACTAAAGATAAATCCATGGAGAACATCTATTTTATCTTTTAATGCCCGTGCCCTTTCATCACAATGATATCCCATGGTTATTGGGAGAGTGGAAGCAAGTGAGGAAAGGCCGAGCTCTTCTTCTCACTGACGGTTCACACTCTGTCAAAACCTTGCCAAAGCATAATCACACTGCGCTGGTTTAACCTAAACCTAAAAGACAATCAGTCTTCAGAGAATTCTGCGGTGTGTGCCTGCCTCTCTGTCTCAGTGTGTCTGTGTTTGTGACTGTGTCTGACATGCAAATAGTAGCAAAAGTACAATGCGGCACAATTCAAAAAGAATTGAAGGTAACAAATAACTCGGGACACTTGCTCAAAACATTTGTGCTGATAAATTTTGTGAAGGAAAATGCATGTCAGAAGTAGAATTTTCAAACATTTTTATAATAATCAATGCAATCGGGTAGATAAATTTGTCATCATAATTTATCTATATTCTTTGGTTCAATCTTCACTTAATGTGGGAAATGCTGCTTTTCACAAAGCAACAACCGCTATTAATCACAGTTGCTATGTTCAGTCGCAACATGTCACACACAAAGTATTCTTTATTGACCTGTGGGAGGTATGTCTAATTGAAGTTAAGGCTAGTTTTCCAGGAGTTATGCTGCATTTTCACTGCTACATGAACACAAAGCTCTTTATTGTTGCCAAAGTGTAGAATATTTTTCCAAACAGTTCTATTATGCATAAATCTCAATTTCCTAGGTCACCCTGTATAATGCAGACTGATTAATGCCACTTTCATTATGGGTGAGAAAAAAAGTGATCAAAGTTCCCACACATCACTCAAATAAGTATGCCAGAATGGAAAAAATCTCTTATCTTTGACTGGAATGAAAATCCTTCGCCTACTCACAAGCCTACCTGTATTCCCGTGTACTGCATCAACACGGCAAAGTTAGTTGTGTGGCTACAAAAGCAGACTGTGATTTCCGACTCAGACTGGATCACTTGGCAACCCTGGCTTGACCATCCGGCGTAATGTCCATCTCTGAAATAAGAACAATGCAATATCCACTCTCTGTAAAAACAGAAACTCCAGAGCCAAAAATATTCAGATAATCAAGTATACAAGAGACAGATATTTTAATCAAATTAGTAGCTAACTACAAGTCAGATTTATATTGAAAAGGCAACTCAGTCATACAACTGAGAACCAGGCCCTTTATGTCCATGCGACTGATTCATCTATACAAATCCCATTACTAGCACAGTCTATAGCCTTCTGTGCCATGACAACTTAAGTGCTTATCCAGATACATTTTTAAATGTTGAGCACCCTGAATACATAATACAAATACATAATAGTATACATACTCGTTATATGCGTGTTCTGACTATGCGGATTCCCAGTTACGCGAGGAGCCTATTTCTACCTATGTCTCCTTATATACAGTTATGCGAGGAGCACTGCTTTCCTGCCAGTACAAGTCAGGTGAGCACCCCTCAGTCTCACTCCCGCCAGTCCCGCATTGGTTTTGGCAAGGTGTGGATGTGCGATCTTGTGCTCTTAAACTTCTGTTGGTTTTACCTATGGTGCAGTGATTTTGTGCTTGAAATATTTAACTATGCGTCCTAAGCGTCCGATGTCATGACCTGGGCCATCAGCTGAGCTGCAGAGAACCGCTTTAACACATGAAAAAAGTTGGAAATTATAAACAGCGCGGCATCAGCTGAAGGTAACACAGCTCTGGGACACTACCACCGGGAACAGAATCTTGCCTTTAAAGTTCTTTTGTTGCTTGACAATGCGCCAGCCCATCCTAAACATTTGGACAGCATTCATCCTAACATAACAGTACATTTCCTACCGCCTAACACAACATTGCTGATTCAACCACTTGACCAAGGTGTGATCCACATTCAAGGCGTTTTTTTTTAAACGGCAAACTATCTCTCAGATGCTGCAAGCAACAGAGGATTTTGAAAATCCCGGGAGGTTACCAACGGTGAGGGAATGGTGGAAGTCGTAACACTTGGCACAAATGGCGATGGGCATGGGTCCAAGTTTAGAATGGAGTCAGCATTTCAGTCGTTCCCTGCTGTCAACCCTTCTTCCCTACAAGTAAATTTATGCTGAAAAACAAAATGCTGCCAAGAAAACAACCCTCAGCACTTTCTTCAAACCGGTGTCATCTCCTGCTGCCGGCAGTTCTAAGAGTTCTGTGAGTCTTCCTTCACCCCTTTCTGTGCTTGATGATCCTGATGACCACAACGATCCACCTTATCCACATAAAGCTGCCCGACACCACAACAACCACTCATCTCCCGGAGCGAACACACCTGCCACTGTTGGTCAGTACTGTACACCCTAGTATGTTAACTTTCTATGATTTATTACGTTGAATATTACCTTAAATTGATGAAATACGAATGTTGCCTGGTGGTACTGCTTTTGTGTCGTATTGGTATGAAAATGTGAATAAATTACAGATAAAACATATTTAGGAAGCCCTCTGGAACGCATCCCTATTTTCTCAATTTAAATAATATTCACATTATGCGTCGACTGCAAGGAACGTATCCCCCACATATAACGAGGATAGTATACCTGGCACCTTTTAATTAAGCTAATAAATTAACCAATATGTGAGAGAATCAAGGAGGTCACTGATTTTACCTTCTCAATACTAAGACAATTTTAAGCATTCCCTGCATTGGCTTGTATTTCCTCAGAATTATCCAGTTTCCTCTCTTATCCCAAAGACCTATAGATTGTAGGCAAGCTTGACATCGTACATTTCCCTAGTGTGTGGGAATGTGTTATAAGCTGGTGGGAACGTTGAGTGAATGACATGTGATCAGTACCGTTGGGAGGCTGGAACAGAGAACATGGAGTGGATGATTCACTGACTATTGGACAAGGTGAAAAGTCATGTTTGGTTCCTTCTCTTCAACTTCCAGTAGACCAGCTTGATCGGAGTGGCATACATTCCATTACTTGCTGATTACAAGAGAAAAGTCGGCAGGAAAATCTGATTTATTCTCGTGTCAATCTTTTTGGAGACATGAGTAAATACAGAAAGTGCACGGGAATAATGCAGAACCTGAAGAGCACCTATTCGTGTTACACATTCACAGAATGCAACAGTCTGCTCTGAATAACTATTCTGTACTTACTGAAGACTGAAATTCCAAAATACACATGCTGGAGTGGCAAATTTAGAAAATCCAACCTTAAAATGAGGAAAACAAACAGTTACTCAAATTGGCCAAAATGAGTACTAGAAATCATTCACATTGTTTAAAACAACTCCAACATATTTGAACATAGCTTCAAATTTGCAACTTTCATTGCTTGAAAAGTAAGTTTTCAATGACATTCTATTTATTTACTTTATGATTCTAAAATGTTTTACCCACTGATTATAATTCTATAATTGATGTTTCAAAAGGCTGTCTTTTACAATAAAAAAAATTAACCCTCAAGTGAATTTCTAAAATCCCAAAACTGCACAAATCTGAAATATTTTCAGCACTGACACGACTTCACAAATGGAAAATTCCACAAGGTGCTGGGTCGATTCCCAATCCTTGCACAGGTCTCCACATGGCATGGACAGTTCTAAGAAGTGAGCTCATATATGTAATAAACAGAAGTTAATGATAAATAGAAAAACATGGCATACAGCAAGAAATGAAGATCTTGCTGGTGCATCGATAAAAATGAATCTATCAGCGTCGAAGTAAACATATGCTGCTTAATGTGCTGTTCACGAAACAAGCAAAGATCTATCGCAGTGAACTGAAATTTGAAAGTAATTCTGAATATTTAGCAGGCTGGTTGGAAAAATTTAAGAAAAAGCACAGCACTAAATTTTTAAAGATTTAAAAAACTTTAAAGGTAGAGCATCTGCTGATCATGAAGCATCAGAGAAATCCATAGATAAGTTTGCAAAGATCGTCACGGATGAAAATCTAACACCAGAACAAGTCTATAATGCTGATTATTTTTATACCTTACATAAAACCACAAAAAAAGTAAAATACAAATACAATGTAGTGTAACCTTTAATCAAGACGTGGCATTGTAGATACGGCTGAAAGCCTGCCGTTATTTGTTGTTATTCAACAGCTGATTCAGGTCTCTCCTGATGCTACTCTTCTGCTTTTGCCCTGCACACGTTATATTAATCATCTGTAATAATCTTTACAGTTAATTACACGTGCGCGAAGAACATACCTAAGACAAAAACTGCTTCCCAGTAGCATGTAAATTCAGAGTCAGAAATGATGCTGATCCAAAACTATCTCACTAAATATACGCCAAATCTAAAAAGAATCCAAAATCCGAAACACTTCTGGCCCCAAGCACTTCAGATAAGGGATACTGAACCTGCACTTGTTATAATATTCCAGATTTCACTTTAATTTCATGTATGTGCTCCAATCACTGCTTGACACCTTTTTAAAAACTACACTCTTTGCTCTTTCCTTCTGGGCACTAATTTAATTATGATTGTGCGTATGTATCTATATATATATGGGTGATAGTAGGAGTAAAGGGTTGGAATGGAGCTGCCTGTGCCTCAGAATGCCTGTTAGTACCCTCGAACCTCCACCTCCACCTACATTGCAGACATCATTGAATTCACCCGAGTAACAAAAGAATGCAGTACAAAATGCTGCTATTGTAATCTGTCAAAACAGTAAAATTATTAATATAGTTCAAAATCAAGTAATATTAAGTTTAAGAAGTATTCTCAATCTGCTTACCACAGCTCTGTGTGAGAGAGAGTATTGTACAGCAGTGGGAATGTTTCTCCCTCGGACTGGATCACGAACAGTTGATGAGATAATAGCCGTTTGTAGCTGGCTTGCTTGCAAGTTAGAATCGTAATATATCAAGTTGTATCGGTTGTTTTCACTGCAAAAGTTACAGAGATTGACCCGTGAAGCTTTTTGCGTTCTGAATTTACAATGGAAGAAATAACATTTACCCAGTATCTCAATTGGGCCGTATTTAGAGTCAGAATCAGGTTTAATATCACTCACGTCATGAAATTTATTGTTTTTGTGGCAGTGCAATACATTAAAAAAACTATAACTTACAGTGAGAAATATATTTATTTAAATGAAGTAACGCAATAAGAAAGCAAAACAAAAGTGAATTAGTGTTCTTGGGTTGGTTCATTGTCGGTTCAGAAATGAGGGCAAGGAAAAGAAGCTGTTCCAAAAATGTTGAGTGTGTGTCTTCAAGCTTCTGTACCTCCTCTCCAATGGTAGCAATGAGAAGAGGGCATGTTCTGGGTGAGGGGGGTTCTTAATGATGGATGCCACCTTTTTGAGGTATCAGCTTTTGAGGATGTTCTCGATTCTGGGGAGGCTAGTGCCCATAATGGAGCTGGTTGAGCTTGCAACCTTCTGCCGATTGTTCCGATCCTGTGCAGTGGCCCCTCTGTACCAGACAGTGATGCAAACAGTTAGTATCCGCTCCATGGTACCTCTGTAGGAAGTTGCTAGAGTCTTTGGTAACATACTAAACCTCCTCAAACTCTGAATGAAATATAGCTGCTGCCATGCCTTATTTGTAAATGCATCAGTATGTTGGACATAGGATAGATTTTCAGAAACAGACACCCAGGAACTTGAAGCTGCTCACCTTTTCCACTGCTGACTCTTGATGAGAACTGGTGTTTGTTCCTTCGACTTTCCCTTCCTGAAGTCCACAATCAATCCATTGGTCTGACTGACGTTGAGTGCAAGTTTGTTGTTGCAACAATACTCATTAAGCTGATCTACCTCACTCCTGTACTTCTCCTCGTCACCGTCGGAAATTCTGCCAGCAATTGTGTCATCAGCAAATTTACAGATGGCATTTGAGCTGTGCCTAGTCACACAGTCATGGGTGTAAAATGAGTAGAGCAGTGGGCTAAGCATGCAGTTTTGAGGTGCGCTGGTGTTGACTGACAGCAAGGAGATTTCTGATCCACTCTGACTATAGACTACTGATGAGGAAATCAAGGATCCAGTTGCAGAGAGATGTAAAGGGGTCCAGGTTTTGAAGCTCTTGATTAGTACTGAGGGTATGATGGTGCTGAAAGCTGAGCTGCCCAACATGGGTATTGCTGTTGTCCTGTTGGTCCAAAGCCAAGTGGAAAACCAATGAGACTGCATCTGTTGTAGGACTACTGTGGCAATAGACAATTGTAGTTGGCCCAGGTCCTTGCTTAGGCAGGAGTTGATTCTAGCCATAACCAACCTCTCAAAGCTCTTTATCACAGCTGTTAGTTATTTTCTGATACTGTAAGTAATCAAAAGCTGTAGGTAGAATTTTTTCAGTTTATTTTTTGTTTCCCCCTTTATAATTGCACAGTTACAGCAGTAGGGATGCTGGACAGAATCCCTGGCAACTTCACCTGCAACAAGTACAAGAGAGCTACAGCTTCTAACACTCCACGTTACAGAGCTGGAGCTGGAGCTGGAACTGGATGAAGTCCGGATCATGTGGGAGGCTGAAAGGGTGATAGACAAGACATATAGAGAGGTAGTTACATGCAAGGTGCAGGACACAGGAAACTGGATGACAGTCAGGAAGGTGAAAGGGGTTAAACAGCCAGAGCAGAGTAACCCTATGAGGCCATCCCCCACAACAACAGGTATACCATTTTGGATACTTTTGTGTGTGGGGGGGAATGACCCAGCAGAGGAAAGTCACAGCAGTCAGGACTCTGGCACCTAGTCGGTCTCCGTGACTCAGCAGGTAAGGGAGGGAAGAAGAGGTGAGCTGTGGTGATAGGGGGACAGAAAGGAGGTTCTGTGAACGATAGGGAGATTCCTGGATGGTACGTTGCCTCCCGGGTGCCAGGGTCTGGGACATCTCAGATTGAGCCTTCAGTATTCTTAAGTGGGAGGGTGAGAAGCCGGAGGTCGTGAGCCATACAAGTACCAATGAGATCGGGAGGAAGAGAGACGAGGTTCTGCAAAGTGTGTTTAGGGAGTTAGGTGCTAGGTTAAAGGACAGGACCTCAGGATTGCTACCCATGACTCATGCCAGTGAGGCAGAAATAGAAAGATCATACAGTTTAAAATGTGGCTAAGGAGTTGGCGTAGGAGGGAGGGCTTCAGAATTTTGGATCACTGGGCTCTCTTCCAGAGAAGGTGAGACCTGTACTGAAGAGACAGCATCCACCTAAACCGAAGGAGGACTAATCCTTGCGGGAAGGCTCACTACATGTTGAGGGGGGAGGGTTTAAACTAGAGTTGCAAGGGGATGGGAACCAGAGTGCTCGAACAGATAGTGGCAAGATTGTGGAGACAGTTGTTGTTAATACCTCAAAGTCCGGAATCAAAGATTGTGCATGGTGGGACTAACACTCTCAGTTGTGTCAATTTCAACGCAAGTAGTAGTATTGTAGGAAAAGTAAGTGAACTCATCACGGGATGGATTAAAGCCTGGAATTACTATATGAGACTTGGTTGCAGGAGGGGTAGGACTGGCTCTTCAATATTCTGTGGTTCTGTTGTTTTAGATGTGAGAGAGTGGGAGGGATTAAAGGGGGGAAAGGTGGTGTTCCTAGTCAGGGAAAATGTTATAGCAGTGCTCAATCAAGACAGACTGGAGAGCTTGTCTAGAGAGGCTTATTCAGCGTAAATGAGGAATAAGAAAGGTATTATCACATTAATTCTAGACCACTCAACAGTCCACAAGATTTAGAAGAACAAATTTGTAGAGAGATTGCAGACTGTTGCAAGAAACACAAGGTTGTAATAGTCGGTGATTTTAACTTTCCTCTACTGTAAAAGGACTAGATGGGATAGAGTTTGTCAAAAGTGTTTAAGAAAGTTTCCTTAATCAATACAAGAAGTTCCAACAAAAGAGTGTGTAATACTTGATCTCCAATTAGGGAGTGAGACAGGGCAGATGATAGAAGTGTGTGTAGAGGAACACTTTACATCAAGTGATTAGTTTCAAGGTAATTATGGAAAAGGATAGGTCTGGTCCTTGGGTTGAGATTCCGAGTTGGAGAAAGGCCAATTTTGATGGTATCAGAAAGGATCTGGGAAGTGTGGATTGGGACAGGCTGTTTTCTGGCAAAGAGGTAATGGTAATTGGGAGGTCTTCAAAAGTGAAATTTTCAGTGTACAGAGCTTGTATGTGCCTGTCAGAATAAAATGAAAGGTTAACAGTTTTCGGGAACTTTGTTTTTGAGAGATATTGAGCCCCTGGTTAAGAATAAAAAGGAGGTGCATAGCAGGTATAGGAAGATAGTGTCAGGAGGGGCTGGTTGCAGTAGGACTCAAGTGCAGACCAATGAATGTTCTTTTACCAGGATTTTAATAGCAGCCACAGGGGCAACAGTCTTTCAACACCAAGAGGCAGGCACGAAGCCAGAATGACAGGCAGAGATATTACCCGGGAAAGGCTATCCAGCAAGGGCAGACGATTACAAGTGCTTCAGGCAAGAATCAGGTTCCAAACAGGCAGAATACAGAAACACAGAATTCAACAATTTCCATTGGCAGTAGTCACTATAGCAGGCTGGAACAACTCAGTTCAGGACTGGGACGAACAGGCAGAGAGTGTGAGTCGAGACAGGGTTTAAATGGACCGGGTAATGAGCTAGAACAGAAACAGGTGGGTGCTATTGAGGAGATAAGTGGATAATTGACGAGAGTCCAATTAGGGAAGGGGCTGGTTCAAAGCCCACATAGCCAGGTGAAAGAAGATAGAATTTAAGGGCTGTTGTGGTCCAGAGCTATCAGTAGAGCTCCTTTGACCCAGTGTTCAGGCTGGATCCTTAACAGATAGGAAAAAACTGGGTGCTTATGGAGTATCAGAAATGCAAGAGAACACTTAAGAAAGAAAGCAGGAGGGCTGAAAGAAGACCGACAAGGTGAAGGAGAATCCTAAGGGCTTCTACAGGTACATATGTTAAGAATAAAAGGATTGCAAGAGACAAAATTAATCCTCAGGAAGATCAGAATAGTAAACTATGCATGGAGCCAAAAGAGATGGAGGAAGACCTTAAATAGATTTTTTACTTCTGTTTCTATAGAATGGACACAGAGTCTATAGCAGGCAGGCAAGGCAGGAACAAGGTCCTGGAACCGATACAGATTACAGAGGTAGAAGTATTTGATAGAGATATACTAAACTATGACGGGTATAGATAGGGTAAATGTAAGCAGGCTTTTCCACTGAGGTTGGGAGAGACTACAACTAGAGGTCATGGGTTAAGGGTGAAAGGTGAAAAGTTTAAGGGGAACATGAGGGGAAATTTCTATTTCTCCCAGTACAAGAAAATAGGTGTATCGTTCTGATTCCCTTGACACAACTACATCAAATCCTTGTTCAAACAGGGAGACAAAGCATCTACAGACCTACTTCAGGTCCATGTGAAATAAGGAACCGTTTATCAGAAGTTGTGGATTATCTGTCCAACAATTCATCCCCGAAAGTTGAAGACTGAAATCGGCTAGTCTGGAAGCTGAGGCCTGATGGTTGAAGCCTCTGGTTCTGCCTGACCCAAAGTCAATGTCTGTGAGTCTACAAGTACAGGCCAGGGACTGGAGGTTTGAGGCCCTGGGTTGGAGGCCTGTCTGCGTGTATTAGAGGGAGGAAAGGAGTTTGTTTTGCTGCTGCTGTTGTTCGGGTTGTTCCGCTGAACATGGTGGGCATGTTACACTGGTGCCAGAATGTGTGGTGACACTTACAGGCTACCCCACACTACCTTAGGTTGTGCTGGTTGTTAAATCAAATAACACATTTCACTCTGTTTTGACGTACATGTGATAAATAAATGAATGTGATTCTGAATCTGAACAAAGGATACCACAGCCAATTCTGACACTTGGTTTGAAGATATGTACCTTATCCAGGTATAATTTAAATCCAATATTTGAAAACTCCATCTTACCCAATCAGTCCCTATTCACTTAAAGAAAGCATTATGATTATCTGATTATGTAGCACTTCCCAAATCTTTGTGCTCCTGGAAAAGAACAATGAATTGTCTTTTCACTCTATGTAGAGCCACCAAAATGCATCCAAAGATTTCCTTTCTCATTCTGTCAATTCACTTCATCTGAAGTAGTGGAGGCTTGTTTACCTCCTGTAATTCAGGGCAATGTATCTGTGAACAGTACTTCTTAACATGAGATGTGATTACAATCATTCCAGAGTAGTACTGTGCCACTCTTTTTGAGAATTCTTGCATGTTCTTCCAAGCAGCTGTCTCCTTGGGTGCCCCTAGGGGACCCATGTTTTAATGCCACTGTGGCTGGAACTCCACAAGATAAAATCTATTACTTATGTGCTCTGCCACCATTTGTCCTGCTTGGTGGTGCAATAATATCAGCGCTGGACTCCAGAGCGAAGGTTCCCGAGTTCGAATCCAAGTCGGGTTGAGCGTCGAGCTAACAACTCGGCCTCATAAAACAAGAATAGCTTGTTACAGAAGCACCATCACGATGGTGCCCCGATAACTCCACTGCCGAGTTAAGGGCTATTATTCTTCTTCTTCTTCTCCTGCCACCATTCTCCTTCTACCTATCATGTTAATGAACAACCCACCCTCCAGACCCAGTCTGATCAAAACACACTCCTCAAATAGCCTATCCCCTTAGCCCTGAACTCCCAGCTTTCTTAATGGAAGCCTGATTCATAGAATGCCCTGACTGAGCCTTGATTACTCATTCAAGTTTTAGTGCCTCCAATTGGCCCAAGACCTCCAAACCAAAAAGCAGTAATATCCAATCAGACCCCACATTCTCCACTCGCAATTCACCCCATTCTGTGCCACCAGACTCTAATTGGACCATGACCCATCGGAGGCACCAAACAAGATTATGCAGTGGTTGTTCAATGGCAAGGCCTTGAATATGGCTGAGGCTCACGGCAGTGGGTCATAACCAAAGAGCTGCAGATATGTTAAGCACCATCTGAATGGCATACCCCCTTTGGACACAGATTAAGTTCCAAACCATAATTTGTAATGCTTGGACAGTCATTCTTTCCACATGTGTTTTGGCTTGTAGGAGGTATTACATCATTAAATATAAAATAAAAATACCAGAAATTACTCAGTGCAGAGCAGCATGGTCACCTGAAGCTTGATTTTCTATTTCAAATGGAGTCGGTTTACTACATCTTTCTGCTCAATTCAATTCTGAAGTTTACATTTTTTATCACAGCATTGATTATATTATGATCAAACTTGTTATAGATTATTTATAAGCATAGTCTTACCTTCTGTCTGTCCTCCCAGATACTAGTACAGAGTCTGCGTTGTGTGGTCCCAAATGATGTTCTACACTCCGGTAGTAAGCATGTATAACTATCAAGTCCTCGTAGCCTGGGAACGAAAAGGGAACACTGTATTTCAGCTCACGATAACACAAGATGCTTCAGCATTCACCTTGGATAGAAATCATTTATTGATCCTGATGACTCAGTACAACACCAGCACCAAACAGAATAGAATAACAGAATAGAGAGGAAGTAGCTATTGGTAACTGAAGTCATAGATGTACACTGAACACGTAAAGACCTCCTACTGATCACATAAATCCTCCTCAGCTTCCTTCATTTTTCATTCAAGAGGTGTGGACTTCACTGGCAATATCAGCATTTATCATCCATCCCTAATCGCCCCTAAGCAACACTGGTGAATCTAGAGTCAGACATCGCCCAGACAGCATATGGGTATCAGATTTCTTTGTCTAGTGTGCTTTAACAACAACTCCACAGTTTTGTGCTCACTGTTACTGAGGTAATATTTTTGATTCAACGCCAGATTAATTGAACAACTTTAATTTAAATTCCCAGCTGCCATTTCTCAGATTAGAATTCATGAATCCAGGTCACTATTCCAGAATACTGGCTGATTCAGTAACACAACTACCAGGTTACATTATTCATTTATCTTGAGAGTGAAAAGTTGGGTTCTCTTTTTCATATACATATGTGCAGACAATTAAGAGACCTAATAAAGAATTATTGTACCTGTATTTAGAAAATTAGCTGCAAGAAATCCCTCTTTTTAAATGTATTATTAGTATCTTTTGTCCCGAAGCAGATCAGGACTCTATTCTTAAGCAGGTTTGTCTTCTGGGATATTTCCATTTTAAGCACCTTCAGTTTATAGTTTCATTCAGGGAAATGCCTATTTAGCTGTCAACTGATAGATTTAGACTCAGCTTGGACTCATTACAAACTGCACAAGAGAAATGTGATATTTTTAAATAACTTCAGTGATTTTTTGAAAATGCATGGTTATGCAATTTC
Organism: Hemitrygon akajei; assembly: GCF_048418815.1. Classification (NCBI taxonomy): domain Eukaryota; kingdom Metazoa; phylum Chordata; class Chondrichthyes; order Myliobatiformes; family Dasyatidae; genus Hemitrygon; species Hemitrygon akajei. Next base: position 69,902,207 of record NC_133135.1, on the reverse strand, counting down.
ACAAGCTGCAGGTCAAGTCTTTCCTGTGCCCGGCTAATATCAAAATGCTCCTGTTACAGACAGAGATTTGAACAATAGATGCAGTAGACTAATCCTTATGAAAGTACTGCAGATTCACCTTAAAAAATCTAGTGCTTTTCATCTCGGTTTCTTATCATAAAGGAGCACTGGCTCAATTCTTCTTGCCAACTGGAATACTTTTGTTGTTATTCTAGCTAAGGACAGCTATCTCAATGGGGATTTCATTCTTCATTGTTTATGTAGGGCTACCAACTACCCTTGCATTCTCTTTCAAACTAATTCAAGTCTGTTGTGTTTCTTTAGTCAATCTCGTCTAGAATATTCTCAGAGAGCTAACTGTTACCAACCATGGCAACATTAAAATAAAAATGGATCAGCAGTATAGATAGAAACATAGAAAATGGGTGGAGTAGGCCATTCGGCCCTTCGAGCCTGCACCGCCATTCAGTATGATCATGGCTGATCATCCAACTCAGAACCCTGTACCTGCTTTCTCTCCATACCCCCCGATCCCTTTAGCCACAAGGGCCATATCTAACTTCCTCTTAAATATAGCCAATGAACTGGCCTCAACTGTTTCCTGTGGCAGAGAATTCCACAGATTCACCACACTCTGTGTGAAGAAGTTTTCCCTCATCTCGGTCCTAAAAGGCTTCACCTTTATCCTTAAACTGTGACCCCTCGTTCTGGACTTCCCCAACATCGGAAACAATCTTCCTGCATCTAGCCTGTCCAATCCCTTTAGAATTTTATACATTTCAATAAGATCCCCCCTCAATCTTCTAAATTCCAGTGAGTATAAGCCTAGTCGATCCAGTCTTTCTTCATATGAAAGTCCTGCCATCCCAGGAATCAATCTGGTGAACCTTCTTTGTACTCCCTCTATGGCAAGAATGTCTTTCCTCAGATTAGGGGACCAAAACTGCACACAATACTCTAGGTGCGGTCTCACCAAGGCCTTGAACAATTGCAGTAGAAACTCCCTGCTCTTGTACTCAAATCCTTTTGCTATGAATGCCAACATACCATTTGCCTTTTTCACCACCTGCTGTACCTGCATGCCCACCTTCAACGACTGGTGTACAATGACACCCAGGTCTCGTTGCACTTCCCCATTTTCCTAATCGGCCACCATTCAGATACTAATCTGTTTTCCTGTTCTTGCAACCAAAGTAGATAACCTCACATTTATCCACATTAAATTGCATCTGCCATGAATTTGCCCACTCACCTAACCTATCTAAGTCACCCTGCATCCTCCTCACAGCTAACACCACCGCCCAGCTTTGTGTCATCCGCAAACTTGGAGATGCTGCATTTAATTCCCTTGTCTAAATCATTAATATATATTGTAAACAACTGGGGTCCCAGCACTGAGCCTTGCGGTACCCCACTAGTCACTGCCTGCCATTCTGAAAAGGTCCCATTTACTCCCACTCTTTGTTTCCTGTCTGCCAACCAATTCTCTATCCACATCAATACCATACCCCCAATACCGTGTGCTTTAAGTTTGCACACTAATCTCCTGTGTGGGACCTTGTCAAAGGCCTTTTGAAAATCTAAATATACCACATCCACTGGCTCTCCCCTATCCACTCTACTAGCTACATCTTCAAAAAATTCTATAAGATTCGTCAGACATGATTTTCCTTTCACAAATCCATGCTGACTTTTTCCCGATGATTTCACCTCTTTCCAAATGTGCTGTTATCACATCTTTGATAACCGACTCTAGCATTTTCCCCACCACCGATGTCAGACTCACCGGTCTATAATTCCCCGGTTTTTCTCTCCTTACTTTTTTAAAAAGTGGGGTTACATTAGCCACCCTTCAATCCTCAGGAACTAATCCAGAATCTAAGGAGTTTTGAAAAATTATCACTAATGCATCCACTATTTCTTGGGCTACTTCCTTAAGCACTCTGGGATGCAGACCATCTGGCCCTGGGGATTTATCTGCCTTTAATCCCTTCAATTTACCTAACACCACTTCCCTACTAACATGTATTTCCCTCAGTTCCTCCATCTCACTAGACCCTCGGTCCCTTACTATTTCCGGAAGATTATTTATGTCCTCCTTAGTGAAGACAGAACCAAAGTAGTTATTCAATTGGTCTGCCATGTCTTTGTTCCCTATGATCAATTCACCTGTTTCTGACTGTAAGGGACCTACATTTGTCTTGACCAATCTTTTTCTTTTCACGTATCTATAAAAGCTTTTACAGTCAGTTTTTATGTTCCCTGCCAGCTTTCTCTCATAATCTTTTTTCCCTTTCCTAATTAAGCCGTTTGTCCTCCTCTACTGGTCTCTGAATTTCTCCCAGTCCTCAGGTGTGCCGCTTTTTTTTGCTAATTTATATGTTTCTCCTTTGGACTTGATACTATCCCTAATTTCCCTTGTCAGCCACGGGTGCACTACCTTCCCTGGTTTATTCTTTTGCCAAACTGGGATGAACAATTGTTGTAGTTCATCCATGCGATCTTTAAATGCTTGCCATTGCATGTCCACCGTCAACCCTTTAAGTATCAATTGCCAGTCTATCTTAGCTAATTCACGTGTCATACCTTCAAATTTACCCTTCTTTAAGTTCAGAACCTTTGTTTCTGAATTAACTATGTCACTCTCCATCTTAATGAAGAATCCACCATATTATGGTCACTCTTACCCAAGGGGCCTCTCACGACAAGATTACTAACTAACCCTTCCTCATTGCTCAATACCCAATCTAGAATGGCCTGCTCTCTAGTTGGTTCCTCAACATGTTGGTTCAGAAAACCATCCCGCATACATTCCAAGAAATCCTCTTCCTCAGCACCCTTAACAATTTGGTTCACCCAAACTATATGTAGATTGAAGTCACCCATTATAACTACTGTTCTTTTATTGCACACATTTCTAATTTCCTGTTTAATGCCATCCCCAACCTCACTACTACTGTTAGGTGGCCTGTACACAACTCCCACCAGCGTTTTCTGCCCCTTAGTGTTATGCAGCTCTACCCATATCAATTCCACATCCTCCAGGCTAATGTCCTTCCTTTCTATTGCGTTAATCTCCTCTCTAACCAGCAATGCTACCCCACCTCCTTTTCTTTCCTGTCTATACCTCCTGAATATTGAATATCCCTGGATGTTGAGCTCCCATCCTTGGTCACCCTGGAACCATGTCTCTGTGATCCCAACTATATCATATTCATTAATAACTATCTGCACATTCAATTCATCCACCTTGTTACGAATGCTCCTCGCATTGATACACAAAGCCTTCAGGCTTGTTTTTACAACACTCTTAGCCCTTATACAATTATGTTGAAAAGTGGCCCTTTTTGCTTTTTGCCCTGGATTTGCCTGCCTGCCACTTTTACTTTTCACCTTACTACTTTTTGCTTCGACCCTCATTTTACACCCCTCAGTCTCTCTGCACTTGTCCCCATCCCCCTGCCACATTAGTTTAAATCCTTCTGAACAGGAGTAGCAAACGCTCCCCCTAGGACATTGGTTCCAGTCCAGCCCAGGTGCAGACCGTCTTGTTTATACCGGTCCCACCTCCCCCAGATGGTTGCCACTCAATGGGAAGAATCTCTTACAAAGATGATTAAAATACCACATGAGATTTGGATTGAGATTTTCAGTTTCACTTACCTGATGTGAAGAGCCTAGATATCTCCGAACCAGGAACCCAGACTTCATCCACTCGATCCCGAGCAGAAAGACATGTTGGTTTGTAAATAAGACCATTTTCCAAACTGGACAAATGACTTGCTTTCATCTGCACATCTACAAGGTGAAATCAGGAAATTTATGCAAAATGCTATCCACTTTTCCTCCCACCAGCCTACCTAAACTCCCTTTTCTGGATTTTGATTCCCAGAGGTGCTGAGAAATCTTTGAAATGCCCCACTGTTATAACATGAGCTAGAGCAGTGAGTATGCCCTAACAAATTCCAGTCCAGATTTTACTCAACATCTACTCACAATCATTTCTGACACAAAACAAAATCACAATCAGGATTAATGGCAGATCACAGAAAGATATAGAAGCAATAGGATTATAGCAGTGGAGGACAGTAACTTTCCCAATATTGACTGGGATTGCCTCAGTATAAGAAGCTTAAAATTGAGCCTACAAAATATTTTTGAGACCATCAACAATCATGCCAGAGAAGAGGTTGTATTTAACATCATCTTGGGAAATAAAACTGGGCAGTGGCAGAAATGTCGCCTGGGGAACTCGGAAAAAGTTACCACAATTCTGTTTCTTTCAAGGTAGTTACAGAAAACCATAATATTTGTCCTCAAGCTGAGGTCCTAAATGGTGGGAAGGATCATTTTGTAAGAGCAAGAAGCAGATGCTTGTGTTCAAAACATTTGACAAGTGGGTCTCTTTTAAAGGAGTGTTAGCAAATGTTCAGGAACATCATGTTCCATTAAGGAAGGGAGTAAAAGATAACACAGACACAGATAATCGAAGGCTTGATCAACAAAATATATACATGTGAATGGAAAGAACAACTACAATCAAGCGAGCCCCTTCAGGAACATAGAGGCTAAAAGGAAGTGTTTAATACGGAACAAGGAAGGTAAAAAAGAGGAGATGAAAAGGAGCATTTGATGGCTCAGAGTCTGTACTCACTGGAGTTTAGAAGAAAGAAGCGAATCTGATCGAAACCTACAGAATTGAATACTGAAAGAGCTAAATAGACTGGACATGGAGAACATGTTTCCTATAGTGGTGGAGTCCTGGACCAGAGGGCACAGCCTCAGAATAGAGGGATGTCCCTTTAAAACAGAGATGATGGGGAATCTCTTCAGCCGGAGGGCAGTGAATCTGTGAAATTCATTGCCACAGATGGCTGTGGAGGTCAAGTTATTGGGTACATTTAAAGTGGAGGTTGAGATTCTTGATTAGTCAGGACATCAAAGGTTACAGGGAGAAGGCAGGAGACTGAGCAGTGTGGAGGACTATGATCCGTGTGCAGGTCGATGGGACTGGCAGATTAATAGTTTTGAAAGGACTAGATGGACTGTAGTTTCTGTGCTGTGGTGTTCTGTGACTCGATGCAAAAAAACTTTTAATAGAGCCCAGCAAACTTCTTGTTTCCAATAGCACAGTGGGATAGATTATATCCGGTTCTGGCAATTTATCATTCTTATTCACTCCAGAACATGTACCACCTCCAGCTTAATATATAAATACTCCAGACTAACAATGTACTCTTCCCTGAATTCTGGGTGGAGATAGCCAGCCTGGCTTTGTGCAGGGGAAATCCTGTCTCACTAATTTTACTGAATTTTTGGAGAAGGTAGCAAAGGAGACTGATGAACTCAGGGCAGTATAAAAGGACTCTGCAGTACATGAGTAAAAGATTTGATATTGTTCCACATTATAGGCCAATCCAGAAGGTTAAAGCATTTGGCATCCAAGGAGAACTACCGAAGTCGATCCAAAATTTATTTTGATGCTAGGAGACATCAAAAGGGTAGTAATGGAAGGATTTCTTTTATTGGAATTCTGAGACTATTAGTGTATCAGAGGGATCAGTGCTGCACCCTTTGCAGTCTTTGATATATATTAATGATTTGGATGTGAATATAGCATGTTTGAATAGATAGTTATGGATGACGTGAAAATTGCTAGGATTGTGGATAGCGCAGGCAGTTGTCTAAGGCTACAGCAGGATATAGATCAGTTGGAAAGTTGGGAAAAGCATTGGCAGTTGTAATTTAATCCTGACAACTGTATACTGGTAAGTCAAACAGGGATCGAACATATAGAGTAAATGGTAAGGCATTAAGGAAGGTCGATGCGACCTTGGCGATCAACTCCCTGAAAGTGGCATCACATGTGGATACGGTGGTGATGAAGACATGGCATTTTTGCCTTCATAGACTCAGCATAGAATACAAGAGTTGAGAAGTTATGTTGCAAATTTTACAAAATGTTGGTTAGTCCACAGTTGGTGTCTAATCACCACACAAATGGAAAGGTGTGATGGCACTGGAGAGAGTACAGAGAAGTTCACCAGTCTGCTTCCTGGATTGGAGGACTACAGATATGAGATATTGGCCAGGCTGGGCTTGGCGAAGGAGGCCGAGGGATAACATGATAGTATATAAGCTTATGACAAGCACAGATTATGGATTGATTGTCAAAATGTATTACTGTAGTAAAGATAACAAAAACAAGAAAGCGTAAGTTTAAAAAGAGAGGAAGGAGTATTCTGATATGTGAAACTCACTGTCAGAGGAATCAGATACAGTTAACTATGTTTAACAGGTGTTCAGACAGACACTTCAATTAACAAGGCACAGAAGGCTACGAGTGTAAAGCAAGCCAATGGGATTAGTGCAGATGCATCATGAGGCTTTCTGCGCTGTACCCCTCCTTGGCCGGAGCTCCTCCATTGCATTATATATGTGAAATAGTCCCAACATCTGGTTCTGCCTCCACAAAACCCAACCAGAAGCAGGCTCAGCAAGGTCAATTGTAGTCTCTCCTGGCACACCGGAGAACATTTGATAATTCGACACAAACCAGAACCAAGTAGCTTTCTTGTACATGACCGTGCTAGTCGTTGTATAAAATGGCTGTGCCTTTATTGAGGGCATTTTAAACAGTGGGAAATGTCCTTCAATGTCCACTGTGTACTACTCAATCATTGAAGTGATCAGTTTATATATGTCAATTTAAGAAATCAAATACAACTCCTATAGGAATGAGAATAATACCAATCTTCAATCTAACCCTTCAATCTAAGGAAGAGATGGATGCTGTGTTAGAGAGTATTCTGGAGTTAGGTTACATAGCAAACTACTAACTTCAGCAACCAACCTTCAAACCTGAACGTGCACTGCAAATTAAACTTAAAATGCAGCACTGGACAATAGGTTTGTAGAGTTGTGAAAAGCAACTAATTGAAAATCCAGACAATACTGATTAATGTTCATTTTGGCTGTCCACAGTATGGGTGCGAAGAAGGAAGTGTGAAAGTCATATGTAATTGAAAAGAAGCATTGTAGACACATTGTAAATATAGAACACAAAGTACACTGCAGATGCTGGAGTCAAAGCAACACGTACAACACGCTGGAGGAACTCTGTAGGTTGGGCAGCATCCGTGGAAATGAGCAGTCAACGTTTCGGGCTGAGACCCTTCATAAGGACAATATAGAATTGTCCTTTGATCTTTTTGTCATGTAATATTGGGTCAAACAGGTCTCTTCCTCGAAAAGATCTCAATGTAAAGCCTGCTGCTCATTTTTGATGGATAAACAACTTCATGTTCACTAGGTTCAGTATCTCACCGGTGACTTTATTCACATTACAGCATTTGGGGGCTTATCCAGGATACCTTCTTGTGACCCATTAAGTGAGCAGCCATCTCAGCAATCTAAGCAGGTGAATATTTTTAAAATTTGTGCACACTCAGACTTGTTTGGGTCAGTGGCTACAGGATCCAAGTTACCACGAACATGGTGGAGAGCTGAACTAGTAGATATGAAAGTAGTGTGATATGTGTGTTTATGTAAAAGACTAAACACTTCTGCGTTCATTTGGTGAGACGGGGCCACCAGTTGCAAAGGAAGGTGACCAATGGTTTTGGATGCCAGATTGGGGAGTGTATACTCATTCCAGGAACCGTATTTTGGCAGACGCATTTATATGTGTTCTGTTTTAATATGTCTGTAACCTTGGTGTAACAGTTAGATGCAAAGGAATGCAACAGGCATTATGAGTTTAGAGGCACACAAGTAGCAGATTGCAGAGTACATACCCCGTGGTTTTAAGTATGTACTGTTTAACTTGTACCAGTCATGGTGCGATTAGTGTCCTGAGCTACATATATTTCAATACAATAAGTATCGTAGGAAAGGCAGATGATAGTGTCGAAGATGAGGTAGCAGGCTTACAGAGGCAATGTGTAGTGAGGAGAGGCTGATGATAGGGTAAAATTGCAGTCAACAGGACAAGTTGCAACTTTAAAGGATGAATACAGGACTAAAGGAGTTATAATTGAATGGCCTCAGTATACGAAATAAGGTCGATGAATTTGTAGCACAGTTGCAGATTGTCTCGTATGATATTTTAAGCATCACTGAACCAGGGCTGAAGGAAGATTATAGCAAGGAGCTTAATGTTAAAAGGACAGGCAGTTAGACAGAGGGGACAGCATTGATCTATAGGTAAAAACTGAAATCAAATCATCAGAAAGAGGTGGCATGGAATATAGAACAGAATCTAAAGCACATTACAGGCCCTTCGGCCCACAATGTTGTGCCGACCATGTAACCTACTCTAGAAGCTGCCTACAATTATCCTATTGCTTGGCCTGTATTTTTCTGAACTCCAGGTACCTATCTAAGAGTCTCTTAAAAGACCTTACTGTATCCGCCTCCACCGCCGTCGCCAGCAGTGCATTCCACGCACTCACCACTCTGTGTATAAAAAAAAAACCAACTTACCCCTGACATCCCATCTGTACCTACCTCCAAGCATCTTAAAACTATGCCGCCCCCCCCCCCCCCCCATGTTAGCCACCTCAGCCCTAGGAAAAGCCTCTGGCTCACATAATCACCTTTTTTTACCTACCACGTTCGATTCAGCATTCCATGTTTGGTACAGGAAGGGCATTAGACATTTTGAAGATCTCTTCATTGATAACCGCTTCGCTTCTTTTCAACAGCTCTCTGTTAAGTTCAACCTGCCTAACACTCACTTTTTCAGATATCTCCAAATCCGACACTTTACTGCTCCTTTAATTCCTAACTTTCCTGAAATGCCTGCGAAAAATGCTATGGACGTATTTCTCTCCATTAATCCACTAGGTAAAGGTTTAATTTCAATTATCCAAGATAAACTAGCAGACTTACGACGGGCCCCTGTGGATAAAATTAAAATGGCCTGGGAGCAGGATTTAAATATCTCCTTATCCGAGGAGAGCTGGGACTCAGTTCTCAAATCGGTTAACTCAACCTCTCTTTGTGCTCGCCATTGTCTCTTACAGTTTAAGATTGTTCATAGAGCCCATATGTCTAAATCTAAACTATCTCGATTCTACCCTGGCATTAGTCCGCTCTGTGATAAATGCAAGAGGGGTGTGGCCTCTCTCATCCATATGTACTGGTTCTGTCCTAGCTTGGAGAAATTCTGGAAAGATGTCTTCACTACACTATCGGGTATTCTGAATCAGCACCTAGAACCTAACCCCTTAATTGCTCTGTTCGGTTTTTGGGGCGAGACAGATTTATGTCTGGGTCCGACCAAATGCCGAATACTATCCTTTGCCTCTCTCCTGGCAAAACGCTTGATCCTCCTTAGATGGAGAGATGTTGCCCCGCCCACTCATGCGCAATGGCTTAACGACATTATGGCCTGCTTGGACCTCGAAAAAATTCATTATTCAGTTCTCAATTCGGATTTAAAGTTCCATAAGATCTGGGGGCCTTTTATCGAGTACTTTCATAACCTTCCTCTTGACTAGGGTTTTTTTTTTCTTTTCGGTCCCTTGCTTTCAGCTCCCTTTTTTTTTGGTAGTAGGCATTATTATCCTCTGTTGCTAAGTGTATTCACAGTCTGGGAGTTTGACTGTCCGGACTTATACTCTCTATATTGTGTGGTGGTTGGTCTGGAGTTGTTGTTGTTTTTTTCTTGTGTTGTGGGGTTTGGGGAGGACACTAAGCTCACTTGTCTTTAATTTAGGTGCTTTTTTGTTAAATTCTCTTCCTTTGTAGCATATTGTTATTGTATGCTTAACCTTGCTCTGTATTAATGCTCCTCACTGGGATTTGGGGTTTTTAATTTTGTAAAATGTTTTGAAAAACTAATTTAAAAAATTTAAAAAAAAGAAAAGCCTCTGGCTGTCCACACGATCAATGCTTCACATCATCTTATACACCTCCATCAGGTCAACTCTCATCCTCCAAGGAGAAAAGGCCGAGTTCACTCAACCTATCCTCATAAGGCACGCTCCCCAATCCAGGTAACACCCTTGTAAATCTCCTCTGCACCCTTTCTATATCCACATCATAGGATCAGAAGGTGTTGAATCATTGTGGATAGAGTTAGGGGACTGCAGGGGTAAAAAGACCCTGATGGGAGTTGTATAGAGACCCCCAAACAGTAGTAAGGATGTGGTCTATAAATACAATGGGACATAAAAATGGCACGCCAAAAGGACTAGGTCATGGGGGATTTCACTATGCAGGTAGATCGGGAAAATCGGGTTGGTGCTTGATTCCAGGATGGGGAATTTCTAGAATGCCTATGGGATGGCTTTTTAGAGTAGCTCGCGATTGAGCTCACTAGGGGATTAGCTATTCTGGATTGGGTGCTGTGCAATGAGCCAGAATTGATCAGAGAGCTTAAGGTAAAAGAACCCTTAGGGGAAAGTGATCATAATATGATCGAATTCACCCTGAAATTTGAGAAGGAGAAGCTAAAGTCAGATGTATCAGTATTACAGTGGAGTAAAAGGAATTATAGAGGCTTGAGAGAGGAATTGGCCAGAATTGATTGGAAAAGAACACTGGCAGGGATGATGGCAGAGCAGCAATGGCTGGAATTTCTGGAAGCAATTCGGAAGGCACAGGATATATACATCCCAGACAGGAATAAGTATTCTGAAGGAAAGATGATACAACCATGGCTAACAAGAGAAGTCAAAGCCAAAGAAGGACATATAATCCAGCAAAAATTAGTGGGAAATTAGTAGATTGGGAAGCTTTCAAATACCAACAGAAGGCAACTAAAAAAAGTCATTAAGGTAAAGATGGATATAAATGCAAGCTAGCCAATAATATTCAAGAAGATATCAAAAGTTTTTTCAGATACATAAAATGTAAAAGAGAGTGAGAGTGGATATTAGACCACTGGAAAACTATGCTGGAAAGGTAGTAGTGGGGGCAAGGAAATGTGCAAGGAATTACTCTGGAAGATACCAGTAGTATCATGGAAATTCCAGATGTCAGAGGTCATGAAGTGTGTGAGGTTACCATTACTAAAGAGGTTCTCAGGAAACTGAAAGATCTGAAGGTAGATAAGTCACCAAGGCCAGATGATGTATACCCCAGGGTTCTGAAAGAGGTGACTGTAGAAATTGTGGAGGGATCTTTCAATATTCATTAGGTTCTGGAATGGTTCCAGAAGAACTTTCACTCCACTCTTCAAGAAGAGAGAGAGAGAGACAGAAAAAAGGAAACTATAGGCCAGTTATTCTGACCTCAGTGGTTGGGAAGATGTTGGAGTTGATTATTAAAGATGAGGTCCCAGGGTACTTGGAGGCACATGATAAAATAGGCTGTGGTCAGCATGGTTTCCTCAGGGGGAAATCTTGCCTTGTAAATCTGTTGGAATTCTTTGCAGGATAGACAAATGAGAATTGGTTGATGTTGTGTATTTGGATTTTCAGAAGGCCTTTGACAAGGTGCCACACATGAACATGAGGAAATCTGCTGATGCTGGAAATTCAAGCAACACACACAAAATGCTGGTGGAACGCAGCAGGCCAGGCAGCATCTATAGGAAGATGTATAGTCAACGTTTCGGGCTGAGACCCTTCGTCAGGACTAACTGAAAGAAAAGATAGTAAGAAATTTGAGAGGGGGAGGGGGAAATCCGAAATGATAGGAGAAGACAAGAGGGGGAGGGGTGAAGCTAAGAGCTGGAAAGGTGATTGGCAAAAGGGATTCAGAGCTGGAGAAGGGAAAGGATCATAGGACAGGAGGCCTAGGGAGAAAGAAAGGGGGAGGGGAGCACCAGAGGGAGATGGAGAACAGGCAAGGAATGATTGTGAGAGGGGCAGAGAGAGAGAAAAAACAAGGGTCCACTGGCCATACATTTTAATTCCACGTCCCATTCCCATTCTGATATGTCTATCCACAGCCTCCTCTACTGTCAAGATGAAGCCACACTCAGGTTGGAGGAACAACACCTTATATTCCAACTGGGTAGCCTCCAACCTGATGACATGAACATTGATTTCTCTAACTTCCATTAATGGCCCTCCCCTTCTTACCCCATCCCTTATTTATTTATTTATTCCCTCCCTTTTTTCTCTCTCGTCAATTTGGGTCACCTCCAAGAATGCAGAATTCTGCCACAAGCTCAAGGTAATGATTGAAATTCACCAGATGCACCCTGGAGATACCCACATGTTGATAAAAGTGAAGTGCCCAAGGAATAAGCAGGACAGTATGGCCCAGGGAGTGTGGGATGGTACAGCGGCAACTACCCGGAACACCAGCAATGAAGAGAGATATCGCTTCTTTAAAGGGGAAGTGAGGCAGCGACTGGGAGGAGCTGAGAGTAATTGGGAAATGATCATGTTTGTGGTTCAGAAAGCTGACGGGCCTGCCTTAGATTATGCAGAACACAGACATCGAGCATATGAGTATTCCGGGTTGGATAATCCAGGGAGGGACGACCCAGTCTTCCTGAAAACACAGACGGAAGGCCTGTGCTCAGCCTCCCAGGAGGTTTTAGGTTTGGGGATAGTGGTGGGATCAATAGTGTCATGAGCCAGTGAGACAGAGCGGAGGAGAGAGAAGTTGTAAAGTGGCTGTCGTGAATGTAGCTGCTGAGACGTCACAGAGAGCTTGCTTTGCTTTGTGTGCCTGCAGCTGGGGCATAGCAAGAACATGGGAGGGTAAAGGAAATGATGTGCTACAGCGGTGGCTTCTCAGGCCATGGTTGGAGGCAGTGCCCTGAAAGATGAGGAAAGTGGGAAAATCGCTCACCAAAGGTGGCAGGATCTACAGCAGCACCCTCTCTCAGAATATGGAGCTGGTGAGGTCAAACAGACGTCTGGCCTCTATTGCTAGTGGAGGTCATCCACAGATGTACACAAGAAGTTTGTTAGGAGGCTAACAATGTGAAGCATTACTGGAGGCAGGATTGTTAGTATTGATAACTGATCTACTCTTGTCCACGGCTGGAGAGGCAATTTATATTACCAGTGCAGGAGGTGAAACACTGAGGGCAGAGAGACTTCAGCCCCAGGTACTTGAGATTGAGGGAGTGCAGCTTCCTGTAGGTTTCTGGGTGGACCAAACAATGGAGGTACTATCCTGGGATAGACACACTGAGTAAGGCAGGTGCTATCATAGACTCAGGAAAAGGAGAATACATGGACAAGACAGGGACAGCGAACATGTGTGACTTGCAAAGCAGCTAACACGGCCCATAGAGAGAGAGCAGTCCCAAGCAGGGGGCAGAGGCAGGGCGATGTCTGGGAATCACATCAGGAGGTCCCAAGAGTAGATGGCAAGCAGAGTCAGGAGCTGTTGGAAGTAATGCGGCTGCCTGAGGGGGTAGCAGTGACTAAAGTGAAGGCTCACCACAGTAAAGGGAACGAGCGGGCAGACACCAGTGTGAGCAGGGCAACAGAAGACCAAGAAGAACCTACAACTGCCAATTTAGTAAGATTACATAGAGATGTGAAGTTACTGGAACCAGGGTAACACATTGAGGGATCAGGCAAAGCAGCAGTAACATATTGCTGATCAGAGAGAGCCAGAGGGAGAGAAGGTAGTCCTCCCAGAGCCAGGTGACCAAGACATGGTAAGGGAGCTGGTTGAAAGGACAAGTTTCACTCCCAGGTGGACATAACCACAGGTAATACTGCGGACAAATAGCGCCTGTGCTGGTGCACAGTCCCGGCAAGGTGGCCAGTGGAAACACTGGACTCAGGTTAAACCGTACAACCCACCTTCTTGTCACCCCTCTCAGACAGAGAAAGAGATAAGCAACACGTACAAACAAGCTGGAGGAACTCAACAGGTCAGGCAGCATCAACATTTTGGGCCGAGACCCTTCGTCAGGACTGAAAAGGGAGGGGGCAGGGGCCCCATAAAGAAGGTGGGGGGAGGGTGGGAAGGAGAAGGCTGGTGGGGGCCAGGTCAAAAACCAATCAGAGGAAAGATCAAGGAGTGGGGGAGGGGAAGCAGGGAGGGGATAGGCAGGAGAGGTGAAGAAGGAATGTAAGGGGAAAGCACTATGGGTAGTAGAAGAAGGCATAATCATGAGAGAGGTGATAGGCAGCTGGAAGAGGAGGCAGAGTGAAAGTGGGATGGGGGAAGGGAGAGTGAGGGAATTACCAGAAGTTGGAGAATTCGATGTTCATGCCGAGGGGCTGGAGACTACCCAGATGGTATATGAGATGTTGCTCCTCCAACCTGAGTTTGGCCTCATCATGGCAGTAGACGAAGCCATGTATGGACATATTCAAATGGGAATGTGAAGCAGAGTTGAAGTGGGTGGCAACCGGGAGATCCTGTCTGGTGTGGCAGACGGAGCGGAGGTGCTCGACGAGGCGGTCCCCCAATCTGCGTCGGGTCTCGCCGATGTAGAGGAGGCCGCACCGGGAGCACCGGATGCAATAGATTACCCCAACAGACTTACAAGTGAAGTGTTGCCTCTCCTGGAAGGACTGACTGGGGCCCTGAATAGTGGTAAGAGAGGAGGTGTAGGGACAGGTGTAGCAAGAGAAAGAGATAAAGTGTACCTGGTGACAGTGCCATAGCAGAGAACCCAAGTGATGAGCACCAGCCGGCTACATCAGACCTGACCACACTCAATGGAAGCAGACCTACAGCAAATGCAAAGGCAGAGGACAGAGCCAGAGCGCGGCAGCAAGCCGTGAATATCATGTTCAAATATAATGGTAACAGTACTCTGTAACGAAGGCTGGATGCTGAAGGCAGATGATCAGTTGTACAGCATAGAATAGAAAAAATATTGGGGAAAATAGATGGGAAATTATCCGAGTTACAGCAGAGACATCAGGTTCCACATCTTCGATAGCATGGCAGACTGAGGAGGAAAGAAATTGAACACACACAGCACCTGAGGACAGTCACCCCAGCCTGAATGGGGAGCAAATACAAATGAGCTGGGCCCTTTCAGTGGCTGGGCCAACAAGCAACTGGACAGACCAGAAGGGGTGGCAGCTGGGGAGAGGTTCTTGCAGTCATTCCAACCCCTCCTGGACATCGATGAGAGGGCTGGTGAGCCTGAAACATTTACCCTGCTAGTGCCCCTGACCAGAGAGTAACCGCCGATAGCCACTGAAGAGTTTAAGCTATCAGAGAATGAAGGGGCGAAGATGATGAACGTGATTACACTGCAATCAGCCAGCAGGAAAGGGGGCAACAGGCGTGCAAATGACATAAGCAGCATGTTAAAGACTGTTGGTCAAATTTCAGGAACAATCTCTCTGCTTAGTGTCTTGTAGGTAGCCATTAGGGATGATGGTGTAGATGTAGATGCACATAGAGTAATTGGGAAGGTTCCAAAGCAGAACATTTCTGTTGCCCTAGATCCTCCTTGAGATTAACCTTTCCTGGTACAAATTTATTTTTGTTCAGGATGCCAAAGAAGAGGAATGTTGGAGAGTATTCTGGAGTTAGATTATATAGCAAAATATTAACTTCAGCAACCAATCTCCAGACCTGAACGTGGACTATAGATTACATTCAAAATGCAGCTCAGGACAATAGGTTCCTCAAGCTTAATTGAAAATTAGACAATTCTGATTAACATTCATTGTGAGTGAATGGAGTGTGGGTGTGAAGAAGGGGTTGTGAAATATACCTTCACAAGGAAGCACTGTAGATACATTGTAAATATTGAATTGCCCTTTGATCATTAGCAGATAAAATGTTGTGTAATATTGGGCCATACATGCCTCTTCCTTACAAAGCACTAAGGTGAATCACCTTGAGATAATTTTATTTAGTATTATATCAAATTGTTAATGAAAAATTAAAGTAATCAGAAGCAATCAGGATTTTTTCTAACATCAGCTCAACCAAGATCCTGAAACCACCAACACTTCTCTCCAGAAATTACATATGTAGCCAGAATGAACTCAATCTTCAACATCAGCAAAGCACAACACAATCCTTACCTATGTTTTCTGTTGACAGGACAATACTTGGTTCAGTCGAAAGCAGAATACCAGAAAGTTTTTCAGTCAGCATATCAATACTTTGAATTATGACATATGGACCAGGGATCACCTGCAAGATCAAAAGTCACATCATAAGCATTTCCTTCAACGCATCCACTTGTGAACAATGCTTCTAAAATTCATTGAAGTTCCAATACAGGGTGGACCATCAAATCCCTTTGAGCCACAAAATGTAAAAAAGTGAACTAGCCATTCCATTTTCAAATTATAAACGTTAAACGATAACAGTTTCATGCAAAATTTGCAAAGAAACCTGGATTTGTGTGATTTACAGTTAAGTTTGCATAGCAGTACATTTGCCAAAAATAAACTACTATGAACTAAACCAACTTTGGCTACAGTATAGCCTGATTCAAGTCATAGTTTCTATTCGCCCATTATTCCTTCAGCAAAAAAATACTCAAGGAATGCATATTTTCCATTTCAGAGTTTTATCTAAGACAAAATACAGGAAATAATTGGCCAGTTAGCCTGACTTCAGTGGTTGGCAAGATGTTAAGTGTACATTATTAAGGATGAGGTTTTGGGCTATTTTGAAGAAATGATCAAATTAGCCAGAGTCACCATGGTTTCCATAGGGGGGAAGAACTTGCCTGAAAAATCTGCTGGAAATTTTTTTCTCCATATTTATTTATTATCTACATATTTCATTGTACTGCTGCTGTAAAATTAACAAATTTCACAACATATGCAGTGATAGTAAAGCTGATTCTGAAATTACAAGCAAGATGGACAAATGAGAGTCAGAGGATGTTGTTTACTTGGATTTTCAGAAGGATTTTGCTAAAAAAAAAACCACACATGAGGCTAAACAAAATAAAAGCCCAATAGTATTACAGGAAAGATACTAGCATGGATAGAAGATTAGCTGACTAGCAAAAGGCAAAAAGTGTGACTAAAAGGGGCCTTTTCTGGTTAGCTGCCAGTGACTAGTGGTCAATGTTGGGTCCACTACTTTAACATTTTATATTAATTATCTGAATAACAGAATTGATGCCTTTGTGGCCAGATTTGCAGATGATACAAAATAGGTGGAGGGTCCGGTACTGTTGAGGAAAACAGGGAGTCTGTAGAAAGACCTGGACAGGTTAGGAGAATGGGCGAAAAAGTGCAGCTGAAATATAGTGTAGGGATGTGTATGGAGATGCACTTCGGTGGAAGGAATAAAGGCAAAGACTATTTTCAAAACGGAGAGAAAATCCAAAAATCAGAAGTGCAAAGGGACTTGGGTGCCTTTGTGCGGGATTCCCTAAAGATTAACTTGCAGGCTGAGTCAGCAGTAAGGAAGACAAATGTAATGTTAGCATTCAGTTTGAGAGGATGGGAATATAAAAACAAGAATGCAATGTTGCGACTTTATAAGGCATTAGTCATACCACATTTGGACTATTGTGAGCAGTTTTGGGCCCTACATGTAAGGGAGGATGTGCTGGCATTTGAGAGGGTCCAGAGGAGTTATAGGAGAATGATCCTGGGAATTGGAACAATTAATGTACGAGAAGTGTTCGATGGCTCTGGGTCTATACTCACTACAGTTTAGAAGGATGGTTAGATGGTAGATGGTGAGGGGGTAGTGATAGGAGGTGGGAGCACAGATGAAATGTCTTTGAAGCTGAAAAGAGAAAGACCCAGAGAGTGAGGGTAGAGAATATGTTTCAAATAATGGGAGAGTCTAGGAGTCTAGGACCAGAGAGACCAGAGGGCACAGAATTTGTGGAATTCATTGCCACAGACAGCTGTTCAGGCCAAGTCATAGGGTATAGCTAAATTAGAGACTGATAGGTAACTGATTAGTGAGAACATCAAAAGTTACAAGGAGAATACAGGAGAATGGGAGCGAGAGGGAGAAGTAAACCAGTCATGGTTGAATGGCAGAAGGCTTAATCCTGCTCCCATGTCTTACAGGAACAGAGTTCAGGACCAGAGAGCACAGACTCAGAATACAAGGATGTCCTTTTAGAACAGAAATGAGAAGAATTTCTTCAGCCAGAGGGTGGTGAATCTGTTGCTACAGAGGGCTTGGAGGCCAAGTCATTGGGTATATTTAAAGCAGAGGTTTATAGGGTCTTGATTAGCCAGGGCGTCAAAAGTCACAGAGAGAAGGCAGGAGAACAGAGTTGAGAGATAGAATAAATAAGCCTTGATCAAATGGCGAAGCAAACTGGATAAACCAAATGGCCTAATTCTGCTCCTCTACTTGTCATTTCCTTTTATGGTATTAAATACATTTTTGATTCATATTTATGTTTTATTGGTGGATTTCACTAGACACATCATTATTACGATAATTAAATATTTTATTAAGTTTTGCAGTATAATAAAATTAAACATTCTCACCTCAGATATTATGAGCCATTCCGTGGAACATTTGGCATCAATGACTTTGCTTGCCAATTTAACATAGTTAGTAGCCAAGCTCAAAACTGCTTTTGAATTATTTGCTTCCGTCTCAAAATCCAGTTCGGCAACATTTCTAAGAAGCCTTGTCAGTGCTAGCAAGTCAACAGACGTGAGCCTAGCTTGGCTTTCATCAGCTGCTTGCAGGAACTCATTGGTGACGTAATCTGCACTCATCACATCTTGTGGATAATCACTTCTGTTCAGCAAAAGATAATCTGAAATCTGGAGCAACACAGAACTAACTGTAAAGAGATAACACCACCATACAAACTTAAAATTTTATATTTCAAATATTCCAAAATATCTACAAGCAGCTGAAATGCCATGGACTGTGTTGGAATTTATTTGACCATTCAAGGAGCAAATGACCCTGAATGCTGATGGCCACTCTAGGGTTCCTGTTCCTGATGGACGCCAGGGATCTGATGTGTCACATGTACAAGCCATCAGTTCCACGACATCAGGGAAGCCTGCTGCTCCCTACTCAGAGAAATTAATTACTCTCTCCTCAACAAGAGACCTTGAAGCTCGTCATGTATGCCACGCATTTATCTGTTTCCTTTCCTTGAGATTTGACGGGTAGTTACTTAAGGACCGTTACGAGGCAGAGCGACGCACACACTGTTGTGGGGGTGGAGAACAGGTGGGGACCTCAGCCCACAGCAGGTATCACGTTTGAGTGGAAACCCCTTTTGAAAATCTGCCTCTGCAGATTAAGTGGTCCTCTCCTCCGGCTCCCGATCACGATGAGAACCAGCAGGACCACTACAAATGCATGGATATTATTTAATAGAAGTTACAACTTCCAGCCCAGTTGAGCACAAAGAACTTTTCTCCAGTTCAAGTCCTCCACAGTGATTCCATGAAATGGAACAGGCCAGGTTTCTTGCTACTAGTTAGCTCTTATAATTGTCTGTTTGGCCCTCACGATATAAGATGCATTAGAGTACTTTAGAAATGAACGATGCAGGGTGGGTTAAAAGTCATCCCCCACACATAAGTACTGCAATACTATAAGCAATCAAACATGTTTTAATAATTCAGCCATAATTCATGGTCAAAATTAGACACAAATAGGATCCTATTCAACTACTTACTGAAACTTCAGTAGCCTTTTCCTTTATATGGAGGAAAAATGCAGATGGAAGTAAGGAAGTAAAGACTTGCATTTGTTCATAAACTTCTGAAAAAGAAAAACAACTGGAGTATCTTACAAGTCACTGGATTTGTATTGCTTTTAGAATTTAAATCAATCATTGACCCAATGTTTGCTAAAGCTTCCCTGATCAATTCTGGACTCTTCATCAAAGGTGACATTGTCTCTCAATGCTGCTTCCTAACATTACTTCAGAACAAGAGCAAGTGCACAAAGTTATCTCACTCACAATGCCACTGGCAACAAGTAGGGAACTGAAACAATGACATCCTTCTCTGAACTTCTAGAGGTTCTGATACAATCATTTAATAGCAAACTTAAATAGAACACACAATATACTAAAAATAAATCTCAAACCCACTTTAGCTTCCCAATTACTAAACTTAATTTCTGACTTTGGAACATGTAATTTTCTCTGGTTTTCCTCCTCCTTCCCTTTCTTCCATGGTCCACTGTCCTCTCCTATAAGAGTCCCGCTTTTTTTTCAGTCCATTACCTCACCCATCTAAAACTTCTCAGATCTGTAATTCATCCTCCTTCCCCACCCACCCACCCACCCACATTTCCCCTCATCGGGTCTCACCATTCACCTGCCAGCTTGTATTTCTTCCTCATCTTCCAATCCTAACCTGTCCCTTTCCTTTCCAACCCTGATGAAGGCTCTCAGCCAAAACATCGACTGTTCATTCAGTTCCACAGATGCTGCCTGACTTGCTGCGTAGCTCCTGCATTTCTCAAGATTTCCAGTGTCTGCAGAATTTGTTTATGAATTGTCCTTTACATTCCTATATCCTTATCTATAATGGACCCTTCCTGTAACAATCCACACTCTTCTTTTGTAGTTCAGTAGTAAATTGATTCTGCTGGGATTTTTTTCATATATTCCAAAACGTTTTCCTTCCCCATTTCCCAAACTAGCATAATCTCCTATTTTCTGCCCTCTAGCCATCTCCTATTTCTCCTTATTATTAATTGATCAATTTCTTAATCAATTGTTGAATAATATACGTTCTTGTGAGGCATGCTCTCAAATCTAACACGGTGTAGATTGATATATTATGAGACACAAGCAACTCAGAAAAACATACATTCGATTTATACAGAAGTTCCTTACATTCCACTTATAAAACATTTGATACAAGCCACATGAGATCATGTTTAATGCAATATGCATAACCAGTACTGCACTTACTACAGATCCAAATCTAAATACTTTTTAAAGGGAGCAGTTGCAGCAAATACTTCAGAAGAATATTTCAAGCACTGTTGTATTAAACTTCAAGACGTTAGTGCAAAACAACCAAGGCAGCACATTTCACAATTCTCTCCACCTCATGATGTAGGAAATATTCTAAACAACGTTAATATCACAGAAGCAGCCTCTGAAACTTCAGGAAGGTCAGACTATATATTACAATGCTAGATCTACTGATATAGCCGTTGAACGGATGAATAAATTATTCCAATAAAGAAATAATGTGATAAAAGATAATTCTGCTTTCTAAGTTACATTTTTCTTCATCACTTCCTGATATCCCTTTCAATTCAGGTAAGTGTGAGGTGCTGCATTTTGGGAAGTCACACCAGGAATGGTAGATCCCTGGGGAGAGTTGGGAACCTGGGAGTACAAGTACATGGGTCACTGAAAGTGGTGGCACAGGTAGACAGGATAGTGACGGTGGTATTTGGTACACTGGCCTTTATCGTTCAGGGCACTGAGTTTTATGAATTGCAACATGACATTGCAGATGTACAAGACGTTAGCGATGCTGCATTTTGAGAATCGCGTCCAGGTTTGGTCACCATGCGGCAGGAAAGATTTCATTAAGCTGGAAAGAGTGCAAAGAGTATTTATGAAAACTTTTACCGGATTTGGCAGCTGAGTTATAGGGAGAGGGTGGGAAAACAAAAACTTTATTCCTTGACACACTGGAGAAAAAGGGTGACCTTATAGATATGCATAAAATCATGAGGGGCATAAAGAGGGTGAATGCACATGGTCTTTTTCCATGGGAAAGAAACCAAAAGCTAGAGGCTATGAGTTTTGCAAACACAAGGAAATCTACAGATGCTGGAATTTCAAGCAACACACACAAAATGCTGGTGGAACGCAGCAGGCCAGGCAGCATCTATAGGGAGAAGCACTGTCAACGTTTTGGGCCGAGACCCTTTGTCAGGACTAACTGAAAGAAAAGATAGTAAGAGATTTGAAAGTAGCAGGGGGAGGGGAAAATGCAAAATGATAGAAGACCGGAGGGGGTGGGGTGAAGCTAAGAGCTGGAAAGGTGATTGGCAAAAGGGATACAGAGCTAGAGAAGGGAAGGGATCATGGGACAGGAGGCCTAGGGAGAAAGGGGGAAGGGAGCACCAGAGGGAGATGGAGAACAGGCAAAGAGTGATGGGCAGAGAGAGGGAAAAAAGGGAGGAAATAAATAAATAAGGGATTGGGGGAGGAGGGGCATTAACAGAAGTTCGAGAAATCAATGTTCATGCCATCAGGTTGGAGACTACCCAGACAGAATAAGGTGTTGTTCCTCCAACCTGAGTGTGGCTTCATCTTGACAGTAGAGGAGGTCATGGATAGACATATCAGAATGGGAATGGGACATGAAATTAAAGTATGTAGCCACTGGGAGATCCTGCTTTCTCTGGCAGACAGAGCATAGATGTCATAAGGGGACAGGAGGCTGGACCCAAGTGCAGGACACAGGCACTGAAGTACTAGGGGCAGGACAGGAAGAACTAAATGAGAAACAAGATGTGGAAACCGTGGTGTGCATGAGGGACGTGATGTTCAAGGTGATGCTGGGGTTCCGAGAGAGTCTTAGAGTTCAGGCAAGGCAGGAGGATCCCGGAGTTCAGGCAGGGTCTAGGAGTTCACTGGGCAGGCCACATAACTCCTGGGCAGGGCCCGGACCTCCCAGGCAGGAACACAGGGGCCTGAGCAGGTCACAGGGCACCTGGGTAGGTTGCAGGGCACAACCCATCAACAGCAAGGGATGGAAAGGGGCAGAGTCCCCCACCAGGCAACAGCAGTCCAGCTAGGCTTGCCCAACAGAGGCAAGGGATAGGAAGGGAACTAGGTCCAGGGTGACTGCCTGACTTACTCAAAGAACTCATCTTTAACAAGGCAGGCAACCGATCGACTCCATTCAGTCCCAGAGCCCCCTATATACACCGCCAGCTGATGAGCATCAGGTGCACCTCCTTGAGCCCCAACAAGCCACGATGATCCACAGATGTGACTAATTGGGCTCAAGGAAAAAAGGAGGGACGGCTACAGGACCCGGAGTCCAGAGTCCGCGGACCGGATCAAGAACCGGAATGCGGGCTCCAGACTGGACCATAACAGTAGGTGTTCAGTGACACGGTCTCCCAGTCTGCATCAGGTCTCACCAATACATAAAAGGCCGCACCGGGAGCACCGGACCCAGTATACCACACCAGCCGACTCACAGGTGAAGTGTTGCCTCACCTGGAAGGACTGTCTGGGGCCCTGAATGGTGGTGAGGGAGAAAGTGTAAGGGCAGGTGTAGCTCTTGTTCTGCTTACAAGGATAAGTGCCAGGAGGGAGATCAGTGTGAAGGGATGGGGGGGACGAATGAGTTTCATGTGAGAGGGGAAAGATTTAAAAGAAACCTGTGGGGTAACTTCTTCACTTAAAAGGTGATGTATCTATGGAACTAGCTGGTCGTTAAGGCAGGTACAATAACAACATTTAAAAGATATTTTATAAGTGTATGGATAAGAAAGGGTTTAGAGGGATATGGGCAGAACATGGAAAAGTTGAACTAGCCTAGGTGGGCACCTTTTTATCAGCATGGGCCAGTTGAGACAAAGGGTCTGTTTTTGTGCTCTATTAGTCCATGACTTTATATATAACGCCTGGTACCAGAAGCTTTCTGGTAGCCTATCCAAACATTCATTCTGCACCAACCTTGTTTGTATAGAGTTTATTTTCACATCTGTGCAGTAGGACATAGTGCACAACAGCAAAAAGAACCTCAATAGATTTCCTTTCCTGATGCAGGCCAATTTCAACGAAGGTCAATTGGTTACAAGCTTTTAGCGAGACATTTCTCTCAAGCACACTGCAAAACCTCACTGCAACGCAAGCTATTCTTCCCCACAGTTGCCTTCCCTTCCAAGGTTCATCAGTCATTCTCTGTACTCGAGCGCTCGAGTCCCCTGTGTTTCTATCGAGTCATGTAGTGGCAGGGACATTATCTGGATGCAAGTCAGACTGAATGAAGTAGCTCAAGTTAGATGTGAAAAGAAAGAAGGGAAAACTCAAGATACCATTAAGATGAATTCAATGCATCTGACACCAAAAAAAGAACAGTACCACACAGAGCCAGAGAGGACAAGAACAGTGGCTGGTGCCAGTAACTACTGTGAGCTCTATTGCCTTTCCACAGGATTAAACATGAAACATCTGGGAAAAAGTGTTTGAAAATCTGCTGATTTATCTACTGTCTGGAATATTAGCATTTATTTCTACCAACATGCAACACTGAAACCACAAAAACAGAAACAAATCATCCCAATATATTTTTCAGATAAAACTATTTCAATGATAATAAATGGATTGTAACTTGAAAGTGGCATAATTTTAAACAAGTAGTTTATTAAATGTACCTTTGCTATATCTACAAAGTGCTTGTTTCTGCTTAGAGCATTCTTCAGAAGTCCACGCTCCACTCAGTGAGTTCAAGGCTATACATTCACCTTTGTTCGTTGGATGGGTGGCATTCGCTGAGACATTGTGAAAAGAGGATGTCGTTCCATCCACCCACACAACATCAAATGGTTCCGTTGTTTGGAATCCATCACCTTCCATGGAATAAAAAATAAAATGATTGTCATATGAGCCACAACCTAAAGCAATGTATTCAACATCGTCATGAATTCCAAAGTCACAGATTTATGCAGCCAAGAATACTGTTCAGAGCATTGTGACTGGCTCTGATGTTCCTTGTCCTGGTGAAACGTTCCTGCTTTATTCTATCATTGGTTCCAGCGTTCCATGCAAAGAAGCCTCTACTTCACATTAGGGACTGCCAGCAAGCAAGGGATTCTTCATTTCCCATTCACCTCACTAATCCTGGTCAGTAAGTCCTTCACCCACTTCTTTTCTCTGCTATTGGTTAGAAACTGGACCACAGCAACTGATATTTCCCTCTTCCTTTTCACCCACTTTGAGATGACCTTTTGAATGGAGTAAACAACATACCTTCCTTGACTTTCAATCAAAACTAAACAAATAGTCTCCTACAAGACCCTCCTTGTTATCAAGTACTTTTTAACTCCAACAAATCCATTGCTTATTTTTCCCTCTTTTAGCTGCCTTCTTCTTCTTCACAATGCTTTGGCTAGCCTTCTGACCAGCAGTCCGTTCCTCTATCTTCACAGGTTCTGAAGCCACTTCACCTGTTGAACAAAGTGATTCCTCTTCTAGGGTGATCAAGAACTAGGACTGATTGAACACAGAGAGAAGGCAGAATTTTCTCTGTCAGAGGGTTATGAATTTTTAGATCTCTTGATCCTGGAGCAGTAGAGCTAACTCATTGAAGATATTTTTTGAAATACAGAGGTTGTTGATGTTGAGGGAAGTTAAAGTTTATGGGAAACTGACAGGAAAGTGACATTGAAGTCAATATCATATCAGATTGGAGCCTGAAAACCCACACCTCATGGTTCAATAACAGCTTCTTCCCCACTGCTATCAGGTTCTGGAACTGACCTGAAAACCCCTAATTCTACCTCAGACTACAATTCCCTCTGTTTGTACTAATCTCATATGTTTATTTTCAATTATTTGGTCACCTAGATTGAATTGACACCTGCAAGAATGAAAGCAATTGGTCAACAACACTGTCTTCTTATTTTTTAAAGTAATATTTGTGTGTAGCAACAACCAGAGCCTACAACCTGTACCAGATGGCCTCATTGATACCTCTTAGGATACTCGGTACCTCACTCTCTGCTTTATTTTCAACATTAATCTTGTTGCAAAAGTAGAGCACAATTGCTGCTACACTGGCTGGCAATGAAGCCATTAGTCATTCCACTATTACTCTTTGCAGAAGCCTACACAAATTGGATAAGACAGATGGAAAACCCGATTACTCCTGTATGGTATAGCACCCTACTCCCTGCAGAAGACTGGAAATTTTGTTATTATTTTATAAAAGGTGATAAAATATGTCCAGGGCTTTAGAGGATAAAATATAGTGCAAAATCAGAAATTAGTTAGCACATTAAGGCATATTAAACATTATGATGATGAGCTAAATCAGAGAACGCTTCCTCATTTACACCTAACGTCACACAGAAAGTCTGATGGATGATGAGGACATTTGGAAGTGTGCACACAAATAAAAGGATACATGGAAATGAGATTGCACAGAACATAAATCAAAGCACTGCATCAAAATGAATATTGTTTGTCAGTAGTAGAGATAAGTTTTGTGCTCTGTGTTAGTTGTACTACAGTAGTTTTGTAATTATTTGGCTTTAAAAGAGACACTCCTCCAAAGATGAAAAGCTACATTTATTACTTCTATGTATATCAGATCATAATTAACAAGCAAATCGTCTATTTAAAAGATTGTAGAGTAATAGTGGATACATCTTAAAATATGATTGACTAATGTAAAATAATTTTGCTTAGTCATATATCATGAAAATTGCCATGTGCATTTCACAAAGAAATTATCATCTTTTAAATATGTTTCAGATTGAAATCTCCAAGAAGTGCAATCTGTAAGTATTTGTATAAAGATTTTTTTTTAAATAAATGAAATTAATTTTGTTCTTTTTTCTCAAGCATTCCTTCCCATCAGAATCAATGCTTATTGCAAATACCTATTTTCATTTCAATTGCTTTCTTTCTGACTTTCTTCCTGTCTTCCACTAGAGAGCAGCATTCCCTATAGTTACACCTCGGGACGCCACAGTCAAATGTCAGAGGAATTTAATGATGGATTACAAACAATTTTGCGAAAATGGTGTTAAACTCTGGAAACCTCATTTTGACAGAATACAGAAAATTAATTTCTTCGATTTGCCTTTGTCCCCTTCCCTGAACTCATGAGGTACATTCAGTGAGCGCGTATGTATCCTAATTTAATTCCATAGGTTCCTGATCACTTCTACAACAGAAAACTTTGGCTAGCACTGCAGATATTTTACATTCTCATTAAATTAGTATACACTGATGAAATAATAAAAAGAAGGATACATCTACTAATTGCCCAAGCAAGTTTTTTACTCATAAAGTTACAAATGTTTATTGGAATAACCTGCTTTACAACTAAATCAAGAACCCAGTCTTGTGTCTGATTACTTTGATGTGTATTATGACAACACTTCAACAACCACCATCTGAAAGGTTAAGTTTTAAAGAGCATTCCCACTCCCAAAAAAAATGGAATAGTTATTCTTCATTCATTACCTTTACACTGGGAAAATCCCTTGTGCACATGCACTGTTGACTCAATCTCAAAGGCAGAGAGGTTCCATTGAAAGTATAATCCCAGTGGAACAACCACACAGTCTCCTGCTAAAGCCTGAATCTCACTGGCATTCAAAAGACGATCCCAGATGTGGAGTTGTGTAATACTCCCAATAAAAGATTCATCCTTCTTAAATGATCCACCAAATGTATCTTGCTCCTGTCCAATGATGAAAACTCCACCGGCTCCAATATCTTCAGAAGTATAAAGATGATCTCCAGACGCAGTGACAGATCCATCTGCTGCAATAGCCCAGCTACCACCATGGCTGGTCCAGCTCAAACACACATGATGCCATCTACCATCATTCTTCACAGCTTGAGAGTAAGGAGTGTGGACACCGTGGACCAACAAAGCAAGTTGGACTTGTTGATCATGGACAATGTTAGCACGCAGCTGAAACTCATTGATAAATGATGGTATCGAATAGGAAAATACAGTGGAAACTCCCACATAACTTGGATCAAATTGCACTTGAGCGCTGATGGTCACTGAATGCATTTGAGGAAACTTCCTGAGAAGTTTGGCATATTTGGTGTCAGTTTTGGTAGAAAATGTCAGAATGTGTGATCCAAAGGTACCTGAACGAAAGAAGATGAAGTAGTGAGTGCACTGTGGTATCTTTCTCATTACAGCAGTCTATCTTAATCAAACAATTCTCTATTTCTGTAAGTTTACATTTGAAACGTTTTCTCAGCTTGTTTAGATGCTCGCAGTTTACATTAATAAACATATAATTTTAAAATCCAATACATTGTTTATGACAAATTAAATTTACTCAAAATCATCACTATTCCTATTTGATCAAAGACAGGCACTTATCCAAAAAGAAAGTTCTTTGTGAAATACTTAAATTTCAGCTATTACATCACAAAGCAAACATTTCTCTGATTAAGGAAAAAAACTTTGAATTATTAATGATGAATAATTACAACATTAGGACAGTCTCCAATCCTAAAAGCAATGACCTAGGATTAATATTTCTCACTATAACAAATTAAATGTTTTGGTTTAATGTCAGCTATAACCTAGTTTTGTCAAAGAAGTATGCATAATTTAAATAAATTACTAGCTGAGAAGAGATCAGAAAAAATAAATATTATCAAGTTCATATGACTGAAATTCTGACAAATTACATATATATGTTTTGATAGAAATTCTATCATTTTTGCTTAGAATCTTTTATTATCAGAAGTCATCAAGTACAATCTGTACCTATATTATAGAACATATCAATTAACTTTTTAAAAACTGGCTAAAATGCTAAAAAAAAATCCAAAGTTCAAAGTAAATTTGTTATCAAAATACATATATGTCACCATCTACAACCCTGAGGTTCATTTGACTCTCTGGGTTGTATCTGAGATGTATCGCATCAAAGGTCCTTTGTTGCAGTGCCTTTAACATTCATAGGTGAAGTTAACCGAATAGAAAGAATACATTTTTAAATTTACTACAAAGAATAGATGGGAGATGTCTCAAAATTTCAGCTTATATATGAAAGAAGTTGTAATTATTTCAAAAAAACTCTTTATCCAGCATGAGGGAGAAGTAGAAAGCTGCTTCCAGCCTTCACTTGAACCAGTTTACAGCCAACTATTTTAATTTAAAATATAGTTTGATACTTCGCAGCACGATTAACTCTCTGACTTTCCCTTCGTTCCAATAGTAAGCAGGCTGCCTCTGCTCCAAGCATTAACGTAACAAAAGGAAGACAGTAATCCTCTGCGTTGGGAATCTGCATTCCACAGTTCTGTAGAACAATGCATCAGGGCTCCATGGTACCACACCACTCAAGAGGTGGCTTCTTTATTTATGGTTTATGTTACAAAGATCAACAGCGTACAAACATCTTGGTGGAGGGGGAGGGGTGTGGAGTTGGAAGTAGGACAGGTCATTCAACGCAGGTATATTCACCATCAATCGCAATGCGTGATACCCCAGTAAATGTATACTTTAATGGCTTCATTTCTCCTCACTATCATACTCCAAAAGGTCCTTTCAATTTGTAGTCCTTTTTAAGAAGTTCTGTGTCTGGCTACCAAGGTAGAACTTGACTTCTCCCAGCTTTCACTATTTTAACATTGCCCTGCAATCAAGGCTTCAGTGAGAGGAACTCTTAGGTTCCATGCATGGACCATGCTTCCTAAGACTATTATCAATTGACCGGAGACATTCACTATTCTACAAATTGCTGGAGGAACTCAGTGGATCAGGCTTGGAGTCCCAGATTTTAAGTCTATTCATTCTTCCAGATTTCTATTAAGTAAGTTCCCAGTATTGACTTGGTAGCTAGCCAGCTTAATAAAATTGCAAATGTCTGCTGAAACCCGAAGAGGTATGTTCAGTAATCTGAAGTCAACTATTGTTGCATCAATAACCTAAACTTTTAGAGAGCCATTAGCAAGTTAAAACATCTCAAAATGCTTCAGTGTTCCAGTATCAAAGGAAGTAATCAGGAAGAAGCAAGGTTTATGGAGAATCTTGAAGGAAGAATGAGATGGAGAAAGTAATAAGATGGAGAACTTCAGGGTGAATTTTGACTTTAGGCCCTAAAAACCTAAAGAAACTGAAAAAAAGGATTTGAAAGCTCAGTGGACTTCATGAAGTTAGACATTTTCCGGTTATTTTCAACTGTTGTGATAGTGGACAGAAATCCAAGCCTTTTTCAGAACAGCTTCTCTGCTGCAGCCCACTGGAAAGGGCATGGGCCCCTAGATTCAGTAGCAAAGTGATGGTACTCGTCTTTGACTGGCATTCATTCCAGCAATTTCATCTGAAGCCACCAATGTTAATGGGTCACATAAATGGGATTAGAAAGAAACAGCAAAGAGATGATAGAAGCTTCCAAGGAGAGGAGTAAATGGAAATCTATCAGAAATGTTCAAAATCACAGTTAAAGCTGCCTACAAGGACCAAATGATCCCTGTGGTGTGGGCTTCCCTCTTCCTAAGGTTAGTTGCAGTCAGGCATCTGTTTAAGGAATCCCTGCATCCAACAACATCAGCCTGGCAGGGTAATCAAAGTCATTGAAAAGTTCTTGCAAAAAATCAATGTTGGAAAGATAAACACAACATTGAAGTAGAAATGAAATAGATATTTCTGAAATAAAAATATAGTTTAACCTATATTTAGAAGCACTTAAATGAGAAAATTATATTCTACCTACATTAAGCCAGATATTTTGCTAAAGAACAAATATATCTAGGTTTACCATTAAAAATTCATGCACACTAATGGAATAATAGCATTTTTCAAGTTATTATATAGCCAAACTATTTTAGAACAAACAGAAATTTCATCAGTGTACATCAGTTCCCAGGATTGGGATGAATTGACTACAAAACAGCACAGCCTGTCGGTAAATTCAGCAGTCAGCTTTACACTACAGACCTGTGGAAATCCCAAAGATACTCATTTTCAGCCATGTACAATATTTAAAGTTCTAGTGGAAGACCATTAACCTGAAATTAAACTTCTGATTCTCTCTTCACAGATGCTGCCTGACCTGCTGAGCATATTTCTATTGCTGCCATTATAGAAAGGAAAATCTAAATCCATAGTTACTGAAAAATTGCTCTATTATGCCTTCATCTGAAGAGGAAAAATTACCTGTCAATGAAACAGCATATTAGTCTGAACTGCTGTCTTGGTAAATTTTACTTTAGTGATCAGCTTTACCAGATTTTACCAGATCAATTGATAATCCTCTCTCTAGGGACAAACATATAGATGAATGAGCACAATGAAAGGCTTTGAACTAACACAATATTATGGATTTATTTTTAAATTGATCTTGTCCAGAATTATATTACAAATACATTTTGAATTTAATTTCATTCAGTCAGTAAAGTTGTTTAGAATTTTCCAGGTGTATCAGATTGTATGATACAACTGTCGTACACTTGTTTAATGTTCCATCAGTTTTATCTGAAGCCACCATTGTTAATGGGTCACATAAATGAGAATAGAAAGAAACATTCAATTGAACAGCAAAGAGATATAGAAGCTTCCAAGTTAAAAAGTTAAAGTCTGTCCTGAGCCTTCTAGGCTCATCAGGCCAGTGCTTATGCCGGTTTCCGTGGCATGAAGCGACTGAGGTATGAGACTCCCCCCCCCCCCCCCCCCCCCCCCCACCCAGCTAGGACACGAGGTTAACCCCCAGCATTTTGCCGGTACCCATTTTCAGCTGGGTGGACTGGAGCAATGTGTGGTTCAGTGTCTTGCTCAAGAACACAACACATTGCCTCGGCTGGGGCTCGAACTCACAACCTTCAGATCGCTAGTCCAACGCCCTAACCACGGCCACACACCACAGAAGTTTCCAAGGACAGGGTTAAATGGAAATCTATTAGAGATGTTCAAAATTACAGTTAAATTGCTATAATCCAGCATCCAACTGATCAGAAATCCAGTTGGCCCAGCAACTGGCTCACTCATTAGTTTAGACTGTGAGGAGGCGTGGAGTCAGGGCTGGGGTCCAGACTATGCACTAGAGCTGGAGTTGGGATCTGGAACATCAGGGGTCAGGAAGGTGGAGCTGGGGTCTGGAGTCCTTTAGCATTCCCTGTTCCCTTTATTCTCATCTGCTTCCATAGAAATTTTACTGCAACAGAGTGAAAAAAAATTGTGTTTGGTTATTAATAGGAGTATCATCAATAGATCAGCAAATCTGATAGTCTAGCACTACCAATAGTGCCAGATTATCAGCTTTACTGTAGCATGTGTCCTGTGGGAATGGGAAATAGTTTCCAATGGTAGCAGTTCAAATTAAGCTTATTATCAAAGTACATACATGTCACCATAACCACTTCAGATATACTGTACTTACTTGCAGTAGGTACAAAGATACGCAACAAATACAGACTAACAACCAAAGTGCACAGAATTTAAGATCATCGATAAAAGAAATTTTAAAACATCTGGAGATATTTTAACGAAATTTCATGATTTTAATTAGATGTGTGGAAGCAATTGGAAGATGTAGGACCGATAGATAAAGCTCTTTGAAAGAGCAGACACGGGCGTCAAGAGTCTAATGGCTTCCATTCGTGCTGCCTGGTTCAAAGTCCTCAGAGTGAGAGGGACAGATAAATGTGCCCAGGAGCCATGGCATCTGTACCGCCTTTCGATAAGAGCCTTAGCACTCGTTTCCCGCACGAATCCCAACATCCCTGGATTTCCTTAATATACAAAGATCTTTTCAGCTCGTTGACAATTTAGCCACAGTTAATCGCAAATCCAAAGTAAGAATGATTTTTACTCTGAAAGACATGGCATCAAACGGTCAATTTGATGTATAAAAAATGTCTTTTTTTTTCTTTATTGGCGTCCCCAGCAAGCATTTTGGAACGTTTACTCCAGCGAAAATACGGTATAACTTTGGAAGGTTTCACTAGTTACTTCGATTATATTCCCAATATGAGCACGGTGATACGTAAAGGAGATCTATTCCCAATGTATCCGAATAGATGATTGAACTAAATGTGACGGGTTTGATGTCATTGTTAAGTTTTAAATCATTCTTAATGGAAAAAAATGATAAAATAATAAAGAGGCAATTAATATATCTCACCAGGACCTGCCTCTTTTACTTTGGCACCAATCCACAGAGTCTCCTTCACACCAATGGACTTCATGAAGCGTGTTGTTTTCTGGTTATCGTCAGCTGTCGCGATAGTGGCCAGAAATCCAAACCTTTGTCGGCACAATTTCTCCGCTGCAGCCCACTGGTGTTCCTTTGGGACATAAGTATAATAGTAACCCCGGTAGAGGAAACACGGGCTGTCCAGCGCCGGCAGCTGCGAGTCTGGGGAGGCTGAGGAAAGGCGGACACTTTGTAACGACTAATATCTGCACTTAAGTTCAAATGCTTGGCGACGCTGCTGGGTCTACTCACCTGCCAGCAGGCCAGGGACACATAGGAACTGCGGGCAAAAAAAAACAAGCTGTCACATAAACAAGAACTTTGATCACTGACAAAAAAAAAATGTAATGAAGTAAAATAAATCGTTCTCATTTACCAGAATAGCCGAACAAGGAAAGACCGTTCCCACGTGCATATCCTGTTTGGAAAAAAAGTTTTAAAAAATCTAAAAACGAGTTTCCCCGAGATGAACTGGTTCTGCGCAAAACGGGACGTGCGCTGTTTAAAACGTCAAGTGGTATCCCTGGTGTCCCATACTCTTGGCAACAATGAACAGGCAATTGATTTCTCGTTTGTCCTGACTGTCATTCCCGACCCTGCGGGCGATCGTAGCAAATTTCCACTAAAATAACTCCCACATTTTCTCAGTCTAGCTTTAAGTGTTTATTTTCCTATTACACATTCAAATGTCAAACTTTCCATTCCCTTATTAACTCGTTTCATTGCAACATTAAAAATTATTCAAAATTGGGAATTTGGCATTACTTGTGAACTTCATCGGCCATATACCCAGCCCTGAAATTACTTTGCATGTTATCGAAGGGTGCGTTGAAAATTACGTTATGGGACTTTCCGAACTTGTTAAGAATTTGAAGGGGCAAAATGCGCGGCGAAGTGCTCTGGCGCTGCCCCATCTCCTACCCGGTTCTTCGTCAATGCCGAGCAGGAAGCCAGACGGAATCCCACGCCATCGGTCATTTCCCTCGCAGACCCTGTGTCCAGGAGGAGCCAAGTCACCCACTGTCGCCGTACCCCATCCGTACGTGGTCGCCCTCACCTCGCTCCCGTCCTAATCTACCTCCTGTGCACTTTCACGAGTTCTAATATCCCTTTCGCTAACGTTGCCTTTAATTTTGGTACTCTACAAATGTGAGCCTGTTGAAAAATCCCGCATCCTTCTATTCAGCAGTAGGTCCGAATCTGACTACGACTTGATTCCAGGACTACCTATTTCCATAAAACAATATTTCACCGGGAAGGAAAGTGCGCAGCAACCTATCCGCGGAGCTCTGCCGCCGACTGACACCTCAATTAACCTATCAAGGGTGGTAATGTTTCGGTGCTGGGAAAAATTGCAACGGGGAGTGAAACGAGTATCCGTTAAGTTTATGCGACCAAAGTTAAAAGGTGCCTCGACGAAGCAAATCACCTTCGGACCTAAAGGGGAAAAAAAAGCTTTGATGAATGAGCCTAATAAAACACGTATTGGTCATCTTTCGTTTCCAGAAGAAGGCAGGGTTTCTAGTGTCACAACGAAATGAAACGCTATTTCAACGAGACTGAGATGGGCAGTATGACAAGCGGCCATCCCAGAGAAAGGAAAACGGGGTTAACGTGTAAAATTGGGGGTTTTGCTATTATTTTAAATCACAGCTATGCGATAAAGTTTAAGTTGAGAGGTTTTTAAGGGACAAAAAGAGAAGAGGTGAAGTTTCGAACCACAACGGGAATCGGGAAAGTTTAAATGGCCAAAAGGACTGGGGCGAGTGAACACCTCATATGCCGCCTGGGTAGTCTCCAGCCCCTTGGCATGAACATTGAATCCTCCAACTTTCGGTAATACCCTCCCCCTCCCTTCCCCCATCCCAGTTTCCCTCTCCCTCCTCCTCCAGCTACCTATCACCTCCTCATGGTTCCGCCTCCTTCTACGACCCATAGTGCTTTCCTCTTACATTCCTCCTTCACTTTTCCTGCCTATCCCCTTCCCGCTTCCATTCTCCCACCCCTTGACCTTTCCCCTATTGGTTTTTCACCAGCCTTCTCCTACCCACCCTCCCCCCACCTTCTTTATGGGGCCCCCGCCCCCTCCCTCTTCAGTCCTGACGAAGGGTCTCGGCCCGAAACGTTGACTGCTCGTTTCCACAGATGCTGCCCGACCTGCTGAGTTCTTCCAGCGTGCTGTACAGGTTGCTTTGAGCACAGCATCTGCGGAGTATTTTGTGTGAGCAACTAGAAGGAGCGTTTTGAGGGGCTACAAACGGGTGAAGCGGAAAAGCCTTGCCGACAGCTAAGCATATAAAATCTACAGCGAAGACAACAAGGTAGAAATCGGAGAAAGAAAAATTAACATGGAAAAAGAGAAGTGGTGATGATGTGAAGTTTGAGCGAGATAAAAAGAAACGAACAGAGAGGTGTGGAAGAGTGGCTTGAAAGGGTTGCGTCATGGATGATTAAAAGTGAATCAGGGCGTTATGGAGGATACTCTACAGGTCACCTCCATTTATCTTCCTACAGAAACAAATATTTCCAGCATTTTCGGCCCTTGTTTTAGATTTTTTTTTATTGCCGTGGAAGATTCCTTTATGGGTTTGATAGAGAGGTGAGCAGGTGGAATCACACTAAGGATGCTGGGGATGACTGAGGATGAATTCACTGCGATATTGGGAAGCAAGAAAATCATTATTGATTATTGGGAAGAGATGAGAACTGAAGAGCGACAGGTAGCGGACCCTGTATAAACAACTAGGAAAATTTTCTCAACTGCGGTCCGAAGCACTAATACGTAATAGCATGCACCGTGTGACTAAATAAGATGAAGACGAATGAAAGGATTCGAGTTCTGAAGAGAAGCAGATTAACGATGGCAGTCTTCAGGCTCTCACTTGGTAGTCTTCGCTCGATACTTGTTGACAACAAACTTCCAGTAAAGTTACAGAGAAGTCAAAGAAAATAATGCAA
This sequence comes from Hemitrygon akajei, assembly GCF_048418815.1. NCBI lineage: Eukaryota > Metazoa > Chordata > Chondrichthyes > Myliobatiformes > Dasyatidae > Hemitrygon > Hemitrygon akajei. The sequence continues at coordinate 69,866,540 of NC_133135.1, read as the reverse complement.
CATTCTGTGAAATTGTGTTCACAGTGAGAACAAGAAATAAATGATGGTCAACCATTCTTAAAAGATGGGATCCCTGTTGAACCCGAGCAAAGAATTTATCCCACGTGTAGGCAGGCATAGATACGACTTGCAAGCTCCCATAGCAACAGCTTTTATGTGGAGAACTTGACTAGAATCAAAGGAGACGTTGTTCAAAGCAAGAACTAATTCACTAAGGTAAAGGAGGACAACGGTGATCATTTTAAATTTATTCTTTCTTATTCAAGAAAGAATTAGGCTCCCTGGCTTTCCTGATTGTATACCAGAGGCCAGGAGAAAAAGGAGACAATTAGAAAGTATACAAAAGAGCATTGGGTATATTGGCTGGTATACGCTGAATCAAAGGAAAAGAGGGTTTGAAACAGAAGGAAGAAATAAATTCTATGGACAAGAATAGGCTTTGATTGCAATGACAAGATCAGTTACACTAGTCACCTCAGGAAAGGGATGGTGAGTTTGAGAAGGTTGGGAACAAGTCTGTCTATACTGGATAGATTGAGTCTATATGAACTCAAAGGTAAGAAAGATACAGTCACTCTGATGGGATTATAGAACAGAACCCCCTCCCTCCAATAGTTACCAGGACATTGAGGAACACGTATGCAGGAAGATTAGAAAAAGGTATAAAAACAACAGGGATGTTGTAATGGGCAACTTCAGATACCCTAATATAGAATGAGACCTCCTTATAGACTTGGACAGGGCAAAATTTATTAGGTGAAGCCAGGAGAGATTCTTAAATCAATAGGTAGATAGACAATTGAGAGAAGGACCATACTGGGCCTGGTATTGGGTAATGAGCCTGGCCAGCTGACTGATCTTTCAGTGGGGGAACAGTTAAGGAATAGTGATCACAACTCCTTAAAATTTTAAGATAGCCATAAATAACATTAAGTATTGATCTTGTGGGAGAATATTAAACAGAAGCAGGGCAAATTGCAAGAATATTAAGCAGGAATAAGGGAGAGCTCATTCAAAGCAGGTGTTTTTGATCAAGTCCACACCTGACATGTGGAGGGTGTTTAAAGACCGACTGCACAGAGTACAGGACAGGTGTGGTCTAGTAAGAAACAAGGACATAGATGTCAATGTAAGGAAACTTAGATGTTGAAAGAGGTGGTGAATTTAGTTAAGGATGAAAAAGAAATATATAAGGTTTAGGAAGCAAAAATCCTTGAGGATTATAAAGAAGCCAGAAACTGGCTCACAAAGGGAAATAGGATAACAGGAAGAATTGTCCTTGGCAATTAGGATTAAAGAGAATGCCAAGATATTCTATACAGATATTAAGAACAAGAGAATAACTAGGGAGCAAGTAGGACTACTCAAAGATAAAGGAAGGAATGTGTTTGGAGGTGGAGGATGTGGGTGAGTCCTAAATGAGTACTTGGCATCAGTAATTACCAAGCAGAAAGACATGGAGGATTGGGAGATCAATCTCAGAGAGTGTGCTAATGCTAGGGCATTTTGAGATAAAGGAGGAGGAAGGGTCTCGAATAATATTCTGATGGAGAACATTAAGATAGGTAAGTCTCCAGAGCCTGATGGGTATACCCTAAGTTACTGAGAGAGATAAGAGATGAGATTGCTGGGACCTAGACCATGTGTGGCATGGTAGCACAGCCATGAGAATAAAGCTATAACAGTGTCAGTGACCAGTGTTCAATTCCCATCACTGCCTGTACTGGATTCAGTACATTCTCTCCATTGCTCCAGTTCCCTCCCACATCCAAACTTGAATTGACTTTATTTTTTACATCCTTCACATACATGAGGAGTAAAAATCTTTACGTTACGTCTCTGTGTAAATGTGCAATGTGCAATTTATAGTAATTTGTAGTAAATAGTATGTACAAACAATGGGGCAGTCAATATAGCATAAGAATACAATTGTATCATTGTGAATTAATCAGTCTGATGTCCTGGAGCCTGTTGGACCTGACTTTTATGCTGCGGTACCATTTCCTGGATGGTAGCAGCTGGAACAGTTTGTGGTTGGGGTGACTTGGGTCCCCAGTGATCCTTTGGGCCCTTTTTACATACCTGTCTCTGGAAATGTCCTGAATGGTGGGAAGTTCACAACTGCACCACTCTCTGCAGAGTCCTACGATTGAAAGAAAGGCATACAGGTTAGCAGGTTAATTGGTCATGTGGATGTAAATGGGTGGCATGTGCTCACTGGGTCAGTAGGGCCTGTTTCCCTGCTGTATCTCTAAATAAATAAAATAAAATATCTTTGTGTCCTCTTTAGCCACTGATGAGGTCCTGGAGTCCTGATGAGTGGCAAATGTTGTACCATTATTCAAATAGGGAATTAGGAAGACCCCTGGAAACTATTGGCCAGCAAGTTTCGCATACGTTGGAGGGAAGGTGTTGAAGAGGATTCTTGTGGATAGGATTTATGAGCATTTGGAAGATACGGACTAAATAGGTAGGTCAGCATGGTTTTGTGTGGGGCAATTCATATCTTACTAAATTGATAGCTTTTTGAGGAAGTGTGACGAAAAAAGAGCTGTGGAATCAGAATTAGGTTTATTGTCATTGATGTATGTCATTAAATTTCTTTTGTGGCAACAGCACAGGACAAGACATAAACGTTGTTTTAAGCTACAAAAATAGATAAACAGTGACAAATAACAAGATAGTGTTTACAGACCACTCAGAAATCTGATGACAGAGGGCAAGAAGCTGTTCTTAAAACATTGAGTGTTGGTGTTTAGGCTCCTGTACCTCCTCCCTGATGGTAATAATGCACAGGGAGCATGTCCTGGATGGAGAGGGACTTCAACGATGGATGTCACCTTCTAGAAACATTGTTCCTTGAAGATGTCCCTGATGGATAGGAGGATAGTGTCCATGGTGGAACTGTCTACACAGATTTTAGTAAGGTATTTGACAAGGTTCCTCATGGGAGCCTTATCCAAAAGATTAAGATGCATGATTATGATCCAAGATAAATTGCCCATTTAGATTCTGAATTGGTTTGCCCATAGAAAACAGAAGGTAGCAGTCATTGGGACTTACTATGGCTGAAGGTCTTGACTAGTGATGTCCCACAGAGGTTGTAGTAGAACCTCTACTGTTTATGATATATATGTGACTTGCATGAAAATGTAGTTAGGTGGATTAGTAAATCTGCAGATTATATGAAAATTGGCAGTATTCTGAATAGTGTAGAAGACTGGCAGAGGACACAGTAGGACAAAGATAGGTTGCAAATATGGGTGGAGAAATGGCAGATGGAGTTTAACCCAACCAGATATGTTAATGGCAGTGTTGACATGCAGGGAGATGTTCAAATCCAAGATTTTGCTCCCTGAAAGTGATTCCACAGGTTGATAGGATTAAGAAAGCATATGGCATGCTTGTCTTTATTTGTCAGTGAATCGAGTTCAAGAGTTCAGAAATTGTGTTGCAAATTTAATGAAAACCTTAGGTAGGCCACTTCTGAAATATTATATTCAATTCTGGTCACCCCATTATAGGAAGGATGTTGAGGCTTTGGAGAAGGTGCAGAAGTGGTTTACCAGGATGCTGTATGGATTAAAGGGAATGTGCTATAAGAGATTGGACAAATTTGGCTTGTTTTCTCTGGAGTGGGGGGAGGCTTGAGTGAGATCTGATAAAGGTTTGTAAGAATATGAGATAAATAGATAATGTAGACAGAAAGCATCTTTTCCCAGGGTTGAAATGTCTAAAATTAGAGGGCATACATTTAAAGTGAGAGAGGTTAAGTTGAACGGAAGTGTGCAGGGCAAGCTTTTTCTTTACAAAGTGTTGTGAGTGCCTGGAATGCACTGTGTGGATTGTAGTAGAAGCTCTTTACAACTCATGTTCTCAGTATCATCTTTATTGGTAGTTTGTCTTTCATTTGCAAACTGGTATTTAGCAGTTTTTGTCTGTTTATGTATAACTTTTCATAAAATTCTGTTGGATTTCTTTTTTTCCTGTACGTCCCTACAAGAAAATAAATCTCAAGGTAATATATGCTGATGTATGCATACTTTGATCCTTGAAGTATGATGAAGACATTCAAAAGGCTCTGAAATAAGCACATGTATGTGCTGGAAAAGCAAAGGATATGGGATATGTAGACAGAAAGGGCATTTCATTTCTTGGTCATTGTAAATTGTCTCGTGATCAAGTTCAGGTTAATTGAGGTTGTGGAGCTGCTGGGGGCAGTATGGCTCGAAGGGCCAGAAGGTCCTACTGTGTGTCATATCACTAAGTAAGATAAATAATTTATTTAGTTCAGCACAGCAATGTGGACTGAAGGGCCTGCTCCTGTGCGGCGCTGTTCTATGTTCTAGGTAATTTTCTAGCCAAGCTCTTCAGTAGAGAGGCCAGTGATGGCCAGAAAACAACAATGTAATAGTGATGGGTCACAGTCTGGGGAAAGGACATGGTTGATATTTATCATGATCAAGGTCCACTTGGCATTCAACAGTGCATTTTATTGGCAGCAGATGCATTAACAATGTCAGATTGGCCCATTAATTGTCTTCTCATTATATTCATTATCCTAAATACTTCCTGCTTGGGATGATTTAGAACACAAGTTATGGGCAATCATAAGTGCTACAGTGTAGATAAGGGAAATCACTTTGCTGAGCACCTTCACTCCATCTGCCAAAACAGCCAAGTTTTCTCAGTGTACAACCATTTTGATTCCACTTCTGTTCTCACAATGGCCACAAACTCCTCTCCTCCCAAACTGAGGCTAACTCCAGATTAGAGGAACAGCACATCATATTCTGTCTTGGAAGTCTCCACCCAATGACAGCATTTGCATTGATTTCACTGACTTCTGATAACCATTCTTCCCTGTTCCCAACATCCCAGTTGTTTTCCCTTATCCCAAAGGCCTCAATACCCCTTCTCGTTTGCATCTCCCACTCTCTTGATCTGCCTCTCACCTAGATTCCTCCCTCTAGTTCCCTACCTCCTTCACTTTATTCCACGGCTCACTGTCCTGTCCTATCAGATTCCACCTTTGTCAGCTCTTTTCCTCTTTCTCCAAACACTCCCACCTCCCAGCTGTGCTGCCTCTCCTGGGCTCACTAAACATTTGGCAGCTCATGTTCCTCCACAACCCTGCCCCCCCCCCCCCCCGCCCTCTTTCCATACAGTCTTGATGTAGGGTCTCAGCCCAAAATGTTGACTGTTTATTTTACTTTCATAGATGTTGTCCAAGATGCTGAGTCCTCCCAAGTGTGTGTGTTTTTTTTTGCTCTGGAGAAAAATCACAAACTTTCAATGTCTCAAAGCTGGCTTAAAGACAGCATTTTGCAGTCAAAACTTCACAAACAACCTGACAGCATCAGTGACTGGAAATTACCCAATGGCTAATGATGATGAGAGGCATTGATCGTTTTGATAGTCAGAGGATTTCTCCTAGGGCTGAAATGGTTAACATGACAAGGCAGTTTTAAGGTGTTTGAAAGTAGATAATATAATCAATCATACTAATGTATTTCATTATTCAATTTATTTTATTTGATAGATCATCAATATAATACTGTGATAGTATCACTATGATTTATATATAGTGCATTTTGTGATATCTTATTTTGATTTATAAGTATCCTTATGAACTGTATTTATGTATATGAAATTCAATAAAATATCGGAAAAAGAAAGTAGATACAGAGATGTCAAGGGTAAGTTTTTTTAAAAAAAACGCAGAGTGGTGAGTACGTGGAATGGGCTGCCAGCGATGGAGGTGGATACAATAAGGTCTTTTAAGTGACTCTTGGATAGGTACATGGAGTTTAGAAAAATAGAGGGTTATTGGTAACCCTAGATAATTTCTAAATTAAGTACATGTTCAGCACAGCATTGTGGGCCAAAGGGCTTGTATTGTGCTGTAGGTTTTCTTTATTTCTATGACTCAAGGGAAAAGAAAGTCAGCTACATAAAAACCTGAAGGGCATTAAAATGGAAAACCTCTGACTTTTTCTTTGTGGAAGAAAATTAGGATGTCTAGCAACTCACTGTTAATAACCTATAGACAAGATATTCAATGACCCATCCTGCTGAAACCAAAGAATGAGAAAAAGGGTATAACATATTGATGCCTGCTAGAAGGAACACTTGAAAGAACAGGGCTTGACATTATACCAGAAAAGTATGTCCTCCATTCTACAGCAAAATATCCAAAGGTTTATTTTATTGTCAAAGCATGTATGCAGAATACAACTCTGAGATTTGACTTTTCCAGATAGTCATAAAAAAACAGAAAACCATAGAAGTAATTGAAAGGAAGACATCAATTTCCTCCTGCACAAAAAGATATAAAAACAAAAACTCACAAACCCCAACCCCCCCCCACCCCTCCCTCATACAAAAACTAACATCACCCAAATTTCCAGCCCACCAAGTGGTAAAAAGAATGGTCAAGAACACACACAAAAAAACATGTAGAACTAAAAGATCCAGTCCAGCCTCATAATCTCCTGACTGATGAAGTCAGGAAGTTCACATGCCAACAGTTAACAAGTTCTTGCGAACCAGTCATATTTCCTCGGAGAGGAAATAAACTTTGCAGAGAGGAACTTCAGTCACAAATTCACCTCATCTTCCACGTCTGGGAAACAAAGGGCAAGAGATTTATTTTTAGTTATCACAACCATCTAATTAGCCTTGTACTGGATATAATCTGTCCATGGTAAATACAGAAAGGATCCTTAAAATTCATCTGCCCCACTGGCCAAAGAACTAGCCCCTGGAATCATTGTGTGAATTCTATTGGCAGAAAGGACATGATCTTCACCTGACATCAGTGAAAATGTAGAGAGCAGAATTGACAGCTAGGTCTTTTCTGACCCCTTAAAAACATTGACTCCATCATCTGAGAGGTTCCCTGCAGAAACTCATCTTCATTTTTTGTCTTTAAAATTATGGTAAACTAGCCACACAACCAAGATCTATTCCAATCTGCTTCTGAAATTCAAGGAGTAAAGAAGAGGAGGGGAATAACCACCAGGACTGATCTGTCAGATCAACACACAAAAATAATCACAGCAAATGGTGGGCCAAAGTATAGACAGATAAGAATTTGAAAAGTTAAACTTACAGTGGAGTAAGGGGAATTACAGAGACATGAGAGAGAAGTTGGGCAAAGCTGAAGGGGACACTAGGTAGGGATGACATCAGAAAAGCAATTGCTGGAGTTTCAGGGAGAAATTCGGAAGGCACGAGATAAATACATACCAAACATGAAGACATTTTCTAAAGGGAGAAGGAGGCAACTGTGAGTGACAGGGGAAGTCACAGAGAGCATAAAATCAAGAGAGGGCATATAATAGAGCAAAAAGTAGTGAAAGCTTTTAAAAACCAACAGAAAGCAACTAAAAAGGCCCGAAGGAGAGAAAAGATGATACATGGAAGTTAGCTACCCAATAATATAAGAGGATACCAGAAGTTTTTTCAGACGTATAATGAGTAAAAGAGAGGCGAGAGTGGATATTGGACCACTGAAAAGGTAGTAATGGGGGCCAAAGAAATGGTGTACGAACTTTTGCATCAATCTTCATTATGGAAGACACTAGCGGTATGCCAGAAACGTAAGAGTGACAAAGGGCAGAAGTGAGTGCTGTTGCTATTAGTAAGGAGAAGTTGCTTGGGAAGCTGAAAGGTCTGAAGATAGATAAGTCACCTAGACGTGGACTACACCCCAAGGTTCTGAAAGAGACAGCTGAAGGGATTGTGCAGGCATTAGTAGCAATCTTTCAAGAATCATGAGATTCTGGAATGGGTCTGGAGGACTGGAAAATTGCAACTGTCACTCCACTCTTTAAGAAGGGGGGGGGGGGGCAGAAGAAAGGAAATTATAGACCAGTTAGCCTAACTTCAGTGGTTGGGAAATTGTTGGAGTCCATTATTAAGGATGAGGTTTCAGGGTACATGGAGACACATGATAAAACAGGCCAAAGTCAGCATGGTTTCCTTAAGAGAAAATCTTTGAAGAAATAACAATCAGGACAGATGGAGAGTGGATGTTGTATACTTGGGTTTTCAGGCCTTTAAAAAGGTGCCACACATGTGGCTGCTTAAAAAGATAAGAGCCCATGGTATTGCAGGAGAGATAGTAGCATGGAAAGAAGATTGGCTGACTAGTAGGAGATAAAGAGTGGGAATAAAGCGGACCCTTACTGGTTGGATGCCGGTGACTAGTGGTGTTTCACAAAGTTTGGTGTTGAGAATGCCTCTTTTCATGTTATGTCAGTGATTTGGATGAGGAAATTGATGGCTTATTGACCAATTTTTCAGATATTATGAAGTGGAGGGGCAGGTAGAGTTGAGGAAGCAGGGGGTCTGATTGGGAGAATGGCCAAAATAGTGAAATATAGTGTAGGTAAGTGTATTGTCAAGCACTTAGTAGAAGGAATACAGGTGTAGACTATTTTCTAAATGGGAGAAAATTTTTTAAAAGGAGGTGCAAAGGGACTTGGGAGTTCTTGTGCAAGATTTCTTAAAGGTTAACTTGCAGTTTGAGTTGGTGGTAAGGAAGGCAAATGCAATGTTAACATTCATTTCAAGAGGGCCAAAATATAAAAGCAAGAATATAATGGTGAGGCTTTACAAGGCACTGATCAGACTGTACTTGGGGTATTGCGAGCAGTTTTTAAGCCTCTTATCTAAGAAAAGATGTACTGGCATTGGAGATGGTCTAGAGGAAGAGGGTTTGATGGCTCTGAGCCTGTACTCACTGGAGTTTAGAAACATGAGGGGAGACCTCATTGAAACCTATCTAATACTGAAAGGCCTATATAGAGTAGATGTGGAAAGGATGTTTCCTGTTGTGGTGAAGTCTAGAACCAGAGAGTACAGCCTCAGAATAGAGGGACTTCCATTTAGTACAAAGATGAGGAGGAATTTCTTCACTCAGAGGGTAGAGAATCTGTGGAATTTGTTGCCACAAACAAACGTGGAGGCCAATTTATTGGGTATACTTAAAGAGGAAGTTGACAGATCCTTAATTGGTTAAGGCATCAAAGGTTACGGGGAGAAGGCAGGAGGATGGGGTTGAGAGGGATACTAAATCAGCCATGATGAAAAGGCAGAGCAGACTCGATGAGGTGAATACCCGAATTCAGCTCCTAACCTTATGGAAAGTCCTGTTTATGTAACTTCAAATGAAATAAACGAGTATGATATTCTATGAGACAGATAAAATATTAACCTACCACCTGCAGTACTACAGATAAAACATTAACCTACCATTGTCAGAAAGCTTCCAACACAGCTTCGAAATTAATAACGTTTATTGAATTAAAAGATTCTACAGTCTCTGCTTTAGAAGTAAGCATAACTTTATTTTAAAACCTGAAAGGTTTTCCCTGCACTTATGTGATCATGAAGAAGCAAGGCACTTTTGACTGCAGATCAGTAAAGTCAACAGGTGTGAGTAGTGGTGCAAATAAATTACATTGTCTTTAATGCTGTAATAACTCTAATGCAAGTGCTATTTATCCCTTTGATATTACAATTTCAAGTCAGTACAGTCAACCTTGGTTTTTGAAATACAAGGAATGGCATATCAGTGTAACCATCAGATTTAAAAAAAAATTCAGAGAAAATAATCCCTACCAAAACAAACAAAGCAATTTTCTGAGCCAAGAAGAAATTCATTGGCTTCAACTCTAACATACTCTACTCTTTGGACGACAAAAAAAATGTATTTTAAATATAACTGCTAGGCCATTCACAAATGAGTAAAGTATGCTGGGAAGATTTATCCAGAAACATTTTAACCATTGTAAAGATCCTCAAGCTTTCAGCTGCATGGTTTGACACAGAACACAATAGCACCCATCCACCAAACTATATTCAAATTTTACCATTCCAAAAACTTATTTGAGAATTTGAAAACAATGGGCACTTTTGAGACTGTCAAAGCCATTACATACATTACCTTTGCAACAATAGAGATACTTTTTCATCCCATTATATTCATCTGAAGTGAAAGATCAATGTGCAAACCCTTTGCACCTCAATTATTATAACTTGTGCTTAAAGAACAAAATAAGAATATGTAATATAGTCTGAGGAAGATGACTATGTTCATCATTATTTTTAGATATTATTGCATGCATACATTTTGTGCTTTTCTCTAAAACAGCAATCTCACTTTCGTGGAAGAATCAGATAATAACCCAACTTACATTATTGAAGTAGCTAAGAAACATTGCAGTATAATTCAGCTCATATAATATGTTCTTTCCCAGTACCATTTATTCTTAGATGGATTCTGTTTATTTTCACTTGGGAGAGGTGAGCAAAAGCTCTGTAGCCAGTTTTTAACTAAAATTGCAATTTAAATGGTTATCAGCTGGTATCTTTAATCTCCAGCAGTAAAATGCAAAACATCTGAAGTAGAAGTATGACTTCTCAGGCCTGGATCACAGAGCTTTTTTTCTTTCAAAAGCCTTGTGATCATGTGGCAAATTTAGGGCTAAACCTGAAGGCACTGATCCAGGCAGGATCTGATGGTGCAACTCTCTGTCTTCAGATCAGAGTACAACAGGTTAATACTCTATCTATACTACCAAGGAAAGTACTGAGGGCAGGCTTGGTAACTGAATACCCAGAAAGATATTAGCCCAGTTTACCTGCTGTTGTTTTTAATCGATGAAAAAAACATAAACAAAAGGAAAATATTATTCAACCATTTTTTTGTGAAATATGGTACCAACCCTTGAGGGAAGAGTGGAAGGAAAATGTGTTTTATACAAGGCAAAAGGGTGCATTTTCAGTACCAAAAGTTTACAAAAATTCAATCAGTTCAGTAATAAATAGCAACAATATTATATGTATCTGCTGCATTTCTAATATTAAGAATAAGAATGTACAGGAGATTCTGTAGATCGTAAACCATAAATGAAGTGCAATGAAACAATCATTTTATTGCTTATAATATTAAAGATTTGATGAACTTCAGGTCGGCGATCTTTCAAATCCATTGTGCACTTGATTTTTCTGAAGTTGAAGTTGTTCCTTGGAGTGTGTATACAACCTTCTTAACACCCCTACCACACCACCTAACAGAGTTAACATCTGTGGAAGTCTTGATCTTCCCTTTGTTCTTTTCATTGTTATCAGGGCAACTTGGGTGTCTCTCTTTATCTTGAAGATATTCAATTAAATCAAGGAAGGAGCAGGCAGCCAGGTCTATTTCACTTAGCGCTAACTGAGAATCTTTGTCAGGTTTACTTTCTCTGACAGAGGATGCACTCATCTCATGGCATGAGGAAGCCCAGAGCCTACCAAATTTATCAGCCACTTGCTTTACTGATGAACAAACCACGTCTATGAACTTCTTCAGCTGATCATTGGCCACACTGTCACCTGCAAGAGTTCACCAAAAGTTTTACTTACATCAACAATGAAATAAAAATGCAATGCTAACAGTGTTAAAATAGAAGAATTTGTATTTTATTTTATGTACTGTTTTCCCACCCCAAACCAAAATGAAGAACAGGAGTCAAATATCTATGATATCTAGGCCAGGTAAATGTAAAAATACAAAGGAAACAATCAAACATACCCAGATAAGGCTTTCAACTGATATCATAGATTTAAACAAAAATGGTTTATCAGATTAAGAATAAGTGACTTTGTCTTAACACCAGATTGTGAATTCTACTTGATTTAATAAATCTAATTTTATAGGCGAATTAACTTAAGAACTTCAGTTCTTTTTAAGCATCCAAATTCCATGAATATACTGAAAATTCACATCATCCACCAACACTAAATCATGATAGTCAATGCCTCTTACTTTCTTTCATTTAAAATCATGTACAAAACTTGTTTATTTTTATGCACATGTTTTCTGTGACTCAGATATTGTACAGCATGTAAAGAACAACAGGCTAGTTTTAGTCTACAGGCACACCATTTGAAAGTATGGTATTATCTATCAACCAAAGGAACTGGAAAAATGAGACAGGATTTTTAATATAGGTCTCTTGTTATCACTGTAGCATGTCCAAGGGAGAATTTAATTCTGACCATTCACAAAATGAAAATTGCAGTTCCTGAAATGGAACTTATTTTGGTCATGAACCCAAAAGAAAATGTTAAAACCTTAAGTATCAAAAAAATGAAGTAAATACTTCAGATTAAAGACTACATAATTTCCACCAACCTCCCCCCCCCCCCAACTCCCTATACCAGATACTTGTAAAAAAGTCTATGTTTTTGCATTTGCTTTATTTGAATGTAGGTCACCCACAGACATGACTATAATAAGGCTGGAATAATTGTCTCCATTTCAGTTGTCAGAATATTTTAGAATCAACTTAATGTTTTGTTTGTCCCATGATAAAACCATAAAGTTAAATGTGATTCATTGCAATGGATAATGAAAATAATGAAAAAAACATCCCAGATCACAAAAAATCTTTCAATTATTGCTGCATTCAAAATAGGTAAAAATGTCTGGAATTCATAGTCCACAAACCTTTGCTTCAGAATTGAACAAAATACACATCACTAACAATTGACAATTTACATTTACCATTTCAAAAGGAAGAATTTGATAAATGTTCTACTCCAGCATTATGTTTACATGTAAGCCAAGGAGAGAAGAATGCATTTGCAAATTCAAAAAGCTACATGTTAAGCAGTATAATTATAAGGAAAAAATAAAAAATGGAAATACACTTTGAAAATGAGGATAAATATATGCTTGAAATTCCTGGCAGAACTGTACCTTAATATTCTGGATAGATTTCTCTAGTTAGAAAACCCAAGTAAATGTCAAATATTTTACCTCTCAGCACCAAAGTCATCATCTGGTATAAACTGTGTGAACTTTCATTAAGCTTCACCATTATAGCAGCAACCGTGAGCAGGGTCTTGAGCGAGTCCATACAACAGGTCATGTTTTCTTGGATTTGAGCACCCATCTTCTGCCACAAAATTATTTTAAAACAAAAATGAAAAGGTATGAGCAGCTAAGACATAGTCATTAAATTTCAGAATGCCAGTCTAGTATGTACAACAGGCATACACTCATTGAGTATTGTTAGAGATGGTGTGATATAAATGATAGGTGGACTTGATAGACAGGTTGTCTATCAGCACAGCTTGGTTTCCAATCACAATGCTATTTTAAATCTTTAGAAACAGTACCTTTTGAAAGATCAGCCGTAAAGCAGATAGGAAACAGGGGTATTGCCATAAATTTAATACAAATTCTTCCTGCATAACCCTATATTGAGTGACCGAAAGATACATTTAAGAGTATACAATTTCATTATACTTACAAGCCAGCATGAAAAGAAGCAGCCAAAATAAACAGAACAATGAATTTTTAAAGAAGCTCTTTTGAATTAGTCGAAATAGTCTTTCATAACCACTGAAAAATCACATTCTCATTTGTCTGCTAACCAAATATTTCAGCATGACAGTCTCCTTTGTGGGAATAGGTAACAAAGAGTTGGCCATGTGAGAGAGATACTTCTCAGCTTTTCTCTGCTCATTTCAATAAATCACAAGACATTACAAGTGACCTGTGGACTCCTTTGTCCAATGAAGGAAACACTTTCTGTTGTATATTCAAACAGAAGTCTAAAATAAAATATTTTCAGTTTGCAAAACCACATACATTTTCTGCTGCTCATTCTTCACTTGCGTCTGAGACTTTCAATCTCAAACATCCTAGTTGAATAAACATTCAGCTTCCATTTAAGCTGAATGTGATGCATGTTACCAAAAGTCAAGTTTAACTGGAACATAACAACCAAGCATCAACATGCTTTCTGCAGCAACAATAAAATTTGCATCCCCTCAGTAAACCGTCAGCAGATGACAAATTATCGAGTCAATTCAGAGAAAGGAAGGAATGAAAGGGACTTTAACAAGCAATTTATTAAACAGCTTCATCACTAATCCTTCTACTGATTCAATGAAACTTGCAGATTTTTTGTTGGCCATGCTGGTTTAATCTACGAATTGTTTGTGCTTAATCAGAAAAGAGAATGTGGTGTGAGAGATAACAGAACCTGCCTTTTACAGATAAGATTACCAGTGAGCACATAATTTGTAGCAACTGAGTGTGAACATACAGATATGGTCAGGAAGTACATTAGAGTTTGGGAATGCTATTCATAAAATAATATCAATTAATTCTGATTATGTTGTAATGGAAATGGGAAGTTTAATTTTCATTAATATAGCACTTAATGTAACTTTTTAAAAGTTGCAAATGATAGCTCTATACAATTTAGGATGGAAATGAAAATACCTCAGATCACAGTAGTCATGTCTTTTCCCCCCCGGTTAGTGGATTCTTTGTGAAAATCCCAGTTTGTAGTTAGATATTAAAGAATACATTTCCATTTTAAACCTAGATAATGCTATAAAATTATTTAAGTTGGAAAAAGCCAAACATTTGCATTTTAACACTATACAGCAATGGAAACACACAACGCAAATGCCTCAATTTTTAAAACAGAAAACTGACTGTCTTACAGAACTGGGTCTTAAATACCGACTTTTCAAAATCTTGAAAGTTATTCATTCCTTTCAGCATTCCCATTCTGTCAAACAAGTGTGGAAAGTTCCCCTGACAAAATGCATTAACTACACAATAAACCAGCATAAATAAACACAACAGATACTGAATTCTCATAACTGGGAAATGTCAGGCATTTTGTACAAGTATCTGATTTTTTGGCTTTCTGGGGGATTATTAAGTTTAATCAGGTGACTGTATAGCTTTTAAGTCAAATTCACCTAACAGTTAGTTTTCTGCAACTGACTTGGTCAAAGGGGAGACCCATTTTATTAGACTGGGCAGTAATTCAATCTATAGTGTTGCATTCAGAACTTAACTTCTCAAAATTAATAATCATCGAGCAAGGGGTGCTTAGTAGATATGTTTTAACAAGCATTTCAGAAAATTTCAGAGTTTGTTGGATACTTGTGCTACAGAGCAAAGGACAATGAAGATTTTCTACAGGTCTTAAAGTCATACTGGCCCATCATGTCCAAGCTAGCTATGAAGTATCTATCACCTTTACCAGGACTTGGCCAGAAGACTTTTATGCATTGCCAATTCAATTTAAAATCTCATTCAGATACTTCTTAAACACTGCACGTACATGCCTCCACAACCAACTTGGAGAGTGTGTTCCTGCTTCCAACTACACTCCAAGTGAAAAACTTACTCCTCAGATCCTCTCTAAACCTTTTAAACCTTATTCTAAACCAATGTCCTGTGGCTTTAAACATCTCTACTATAGGGAAAGGTTTCATGCTATCTTCCCAATCTAAGTCCCTCGTAATACTGCATTTTATCAGGCGCCCACTTAGACTCCTTCATGCCAAGAAAAACGAATGGAGCCTATTCCAATCTGTTTTAGTAACAGAACTCCACCCCAGGCAACATCTTGGTTCAGCTCTTCTGCATCGTCTCATGTGCACTCCTGCCCTTCATGTAGACTGGTGAGCATAAGTCCACAGAGTACTCTAGCTGTGGCCTAATCAATGTTTTATAAAGCTGTACTCTAACCTCCTGGTTCATACATTCTACCCACCAGTTAATGAAGGCCATATCCCTTCTTCGTCATTTTATGCTGCCACCTTCACAGATGCTTGAACTTGTACATCAAGGTTCCTCAGTTCATCCATACTCTTTAATGCCTCCTAAAATCAGCTCACATTTAACATCCTCCACTGCTCTGCTTTCTTACCAAATCAAATTATTGTCAATCGGGGAGTCCAGAAGAGGCTCATGAGGATGATTCTGGGAATAAAGGGGTTAACATATGAGGAGTGCTTGGCAGCTTTGGGTCTGTACTCACTAGAATTTAGAAGACTGAGGGGGGGGGGATCTCATTGAAACCTACCGAATGTTGAAAGGACTAGATAGGGTGGATGTGGACAGGATGTTTCCTATGATAGAGGTATCCAGAACTAGAGGTCACAGCCTCAAAATCGAGGGGCAACTTTTCAAGAACAGAGGTAAGGAGGAATTTTTTTTAACCAGAGAATAGTGAATCTGTGGAATGCTCTGCCACAAACTGTGGTGGAGGCCAAGTCCAAGGGAATATTTAAAGCGGAAATTGATAATTTCCTGATTGGCCAGGACATTGAATGATGTGGCGAGAAGGCAAGTGTATGGGGTTGAGTGGAATTTGGGATCAGCCATGATGGAATATGGAGCAGACTCGATGGGCTGAATGGCTTAATTCTGCTCCTATGATCTATGGACCCAAAACTATTTTCACATTATGAATAACAACACTAGTGATTTTTGTGTCATTTACAAGCACACACAAATCATACATTCAATATTCACATCTAAATAATCAACTCATTATAGTCAGGGTCCCAGCCACGGATCCTGTGGTACACCACTGTTCACAAGCTTCCAATCACCAAAGCAACTCACCATCATCACCCTCTACCTTTATTATCAAGCCAATCTTGGATCTAATTTGCCAAGTTGCTCTGGATCCTACAGACAACTCATATCCATGGGTAATCTTTTAGATCTGCCTTCTCAGTGGGACTTTGTCAAAAGCCTCACTGAAGTTCAAGTAGATCATACAAACCATACTGCCCTTGTAGATAAGTCTTCAGAGTTCTCCACCTGCCTGAACACTTAAATCTTGTTTTGACTGCATGATGAGAAATGAGTGGTTTTCATAGTTACTTGAAAAAGGATCTAGTGTGTTTTCCAAGTCTATATCACGAATAAACTCTTCTCAGGGTTCCAGCCGGGTACAGGTATTGATTATAACCGAAGTTTCAATGACAAACTCTGCCATCTTCTTCAGGTATAATACTTGGGCATGTCTAGTCCAGTGGTATTTATACCCCTGTATTCTGTCCCTCCTGATTGGTTAGTCCTCATCCAATCAGGTTTCCACTCTCCCACCTTTTTTTAAATAATCAAATTCCAGTTCTTAATTAGAGCAAGATCTTCATCTTTGTTAAAATTCTCTTCCTCTAGTTTTATTTCAATGGAGTGCAAGTTTGTCATCGAAATGTCGGTTATAATCGATACCTGTACCCGGTTTGAAGCCCAAGAGGAGTTTAATCATCATGTTTACATATTATTTGTTATCCTCCTCTCACTTCTCTGTGATTTTAAAATAATGGGACTATTTCAAAGTCTACTATATTGTATCGAATAATTATCTTAAATAATATAGATAATTTTAATTATATCCTTTCACAGGAGCTCCAGAGATACCTCTTATACCTGCTCTAAAAAAGGCCAGAAAGTGGCAAAGATTTGGGGAAAAAAAACTATAAATATCAAAATTTGATAAGAGTACAGAAGCAACAAAACTGAGATATGAAACTACTGGTACATTAATGTTTCTTCTAACGTGCTGCTTACAAATTAACATATGATATTCAAATCATTGTTTTCCTGAACTTTGTTGTGAAGTTATCCTATGTAAAACCAAAGAGGTGTAACATTCTGGAATGGTAATTTTAAACAGGTTGCCATTATGAAATGTTAGCATGTAAACTGGGGATTGAGATGTTTCAAAGCAGCAATAAGCTTTCAACACAGCTTCACTTTATCCAGTTGTTTTATAATGCAATGATTATTGATTAAAAGTTTGAGTCAACACACTTGCACAAGTGTAAATTAACAACAACTCTCAAATGGGTGTGTGAAAATAAATCAATTATAACTGAGCAATCATAGAAACTTACAGCAAGAAACAGGCCCTTTCAGTCCACCTTGACCATGCCAAAACATGATGACTATCAACAGTTGATCCCATTTTCCAGCATTAGGCCCCTTTTCCTCTACAGCTTTTCTATTCAAGTGCCTGTCCAAATGCTTTTTAAAATATCTGTGTCTAGAACTTCATCTGGCAGCTGGCTACAAATATTCACCACTCTATGAAAAACTTACTCATTTCTTCTTTAACTGATTTCAGTTGTAGGGAGATTACTGGAAGGAATCTGAAGGGACAAGATCTACCATCACTTGGATAGTCAAGACCTGATCAAGAATAGTCAGCATGGTTTTGTGTATTGGAGGTCATGCCTGATGAATCTTTATGAGTTTTTTTTGAAGAGGGAATAGATGAAGGTAGGGCAGTAGGTGTTTATTTGGATTATAGTAAGACCTTTGAACAAAGTCCTGAATATGCTAATTTGGAAGGTTAGGTCTCATGGGATTCAGAGGGAGCTAGCAAGATATATTCACAATTGACTCAATGATTGGAAGCAGAGGTTGATGGTTGAAGGTCTATTTTCCGACTTGAGGTGCCCCAGCAATCAACGTTGGGACCTCTGTTATTCATTATTTTTCTAAATGATTTGGCGATGGCAATGATCAGCAAGTTTGCTGATTATACTAAATTAGGGAGTCTTGTTGATAGTGAAGCAGATTACAATGAATTGCAAAGAGATCATGATCAGTTAGGGAGAAGGGCTGAGGAAAGACAAATTATTCCAATTTAGGTATGTGTGGGGAGATGTGGTTTGGGCAGTCTAACCAGAGCAAGACTTATACAGTGAATGGCAGGGCATTGACAAGGGTTGTGGAACGAAGAGATCTGGGAGTACAAGTGCATGGTTCACATTGTGGTGAAGAAGGTGTTTAGCATGCTAGCCTTCATCAGTCAGCCAGCCGGTGATGTAGTGGCATCCACACTGGACTTCGAGGCGATTGGTTCTGGGTTTGAATCCAGCTGGCTCCTTGCACACTTTCCATCCATGCCGGGTTGAGCATCGAGCTAGCAACTCGGCCTCATAAAAAACAGACAAATCCTAAAGAAACGGCAAAGCTACTGCCTGGTGTGCCACAGAACACAAAGAGGAACAACAACAACATCATCAGGATCAGGGTCGCATTTAAGAGTAGGGGCAGTTTAATGCAGTTATACAAGTTGTTGATTAGGCAACTCATGTAGTATTGTGTACAGGTTAGGAAAGATAATGTCAAGCTGAGAATGCTGCCTGGACTAGAGGGCTTGAGTTATAGGGAGAGATTGGCCACATTGGATTTCTATTCCATAGAGTGCAGAAGAATGAGAGATGACCTTGTATAAGTTTATAAAAGCATGACGGGTATCAATAAAGTGGACAGTCACAATCTTTTCTTCAAAGGTTGGGAAGTCCAAAACTAAAGGGCGCAGATACAAGATAAGAGGAGAGAGATTTAAGAGACCCGAGAAGGAACTTCTTTACAGATGGTAGCGAGTACCTGGAAGGAGCTGCCAGAGGAAGTGGTCAAGGTGGGTACAATTGCAACATTAAAGAGGAATTGGGATAAGTACATGGAGGGGAAGGACTTGGAGGGTTACGGGTCAAACATGAACAACTGGGATTAGCAGGGAGGATGCTATGGTCGGCATAGGCCAGTTGGGCCAAAGGGCCTATTTCTGTACTGACTGTAAAATGCTTACTTTTTACCATAAACCTGTGCTCTCTAGTTTTTGACTCACTTGCTCTAGAGAAAAAAAGATTCTGACTAGTTGTTCTATCAATGCCCTTCATAATTTTATAAACCTCTATAAGATCACCCCTCCACTGAAAATAAACGGAGGTATCCAATCACATCAGTTTTTTTAGGATCAAACTACTAAAAAGAGAACAATTAATCCAAATGGCACAGATAAAAAAATAATCGCCCCACCTTTTTAAGTTCCATGAGATAGTTCTGGATTGAAACAGACAATGCCATACTCCTCTTCTTCAGTTGCTCAAGTGCCTGTTAAAACAAGGTGATCATGCTTTACAGCTGTAAATGTGCTGAATCAACCCAAATCCATTCTATGTGAACCACTGTCTTGATTTACTTTTCAGAAACTGTTAAACTTGTGTTAAAGCTATTTTAAGTGAGACTTAGGCTATCCTCTAGTAATGATACCCGAATCTCCTCCAAACTAACGAGCACAATCACATGCCAATTTTTATTTAATCATGATGAAGGGACTCCACAGGAAAGAAAAAGGGAAAAACAAATGCTATGAAGCTGGAGAAACCAAGAGAATGAAATGGAAACTGCAGATGAAGCAAGGAGGAAATAATGCAGTCAAAGTAGCATCAGACTGTACACATCAGACTTCCAATATAACTCGGAGTCCTGCCATGTGCAGAAGTTCGCTGATGACACGGCCATAGTCGGGTGTGTCAGGAATGGACAGGAGGAGGAGTATAGGAAACTGATACAGGACTTTGTGATATGGTGCAACTCAAACTACCTGCGTCTCAATATCACCAAGACCAAGGAGATGGTGGTGGACTTTAGGAGATCTAGGCCTCATATGGAGCCAGTGATCATTAATGGAGAATGTGTGGAGCAGGTTAAGACCTACAAGTACCTGGGAGTACAGTTAGACGAGAAGCTAGACTGGACTGCCAACACAGATGCCTTGTGCAGGAAGGCACAGAGTCGACTGTACTTCCTAAGAAGGTTGGCGTCATTCAATGTCTGTAGTGAGATGCTGAAGATGTTCTATAGGTCAGTTGTGGAGAGCGCCCTCTTCTTTGTGGTGGCGTGTTGGGGAGGAAGCATTAAGAAGAGGGACGCCTCACGTCTTAATAAGCTGGTAAGGAAGGCGGGCTCTGTCGTGGGCAAAGTACTGGAGAGTTTAACATTGGTAGCTGAGCGAAGGGCGCTGAGTAGGCTACGGTCAATTATGGATAACTCTGAACATCCTCTACATAGCACCATCCAGAGACAGAGAAGCAGTTTCAGCGACAGGTTACTATCGATACAATGCTCCTCAGACAGGATGAAGAGGTCAATACTCCCCTATGCCATTAGGCTTTACAATTCAACCGCCAGGACTTAAGAACTTTTTAAAAGCTATTATTAATGCTTTTTGAGATAGTGATTTAGATGCATATCATATTTTTTATTGAGTTAAGTATTGAATGTAATTAGTTTTGCTACAACAAGTGTATGGGACATTGGAAAAAAGTTGAATTTCCCCATGGGGATGAATAAAGTATCTATCTATCTATCTATCTATCTAGCTGTGGGTATCTGTGCACCTGTAGAGAATATTCAAACAGCAAGGTGTGACATGAGAGTAGGAAGAAATCCTGTGTGTGTGACTAGATTGCTTAAGGGAAGAAACAAGGTTGGCAACATTGGAAAGGTGACACTGGACAATCAAGGAGACACAAGACTTGAGGCACTCAAATCTGGATCAATAAACAAGATGGTGGAGCACCCTTCATCAGTCCAAATGAAGGGTCTCGACCCAATACATTGATTGTCCATCTCCCTCTACAGTTGCTGCTTGATTCACTGAGTTCCTCCAGCTTCTTATTGCTGTACAATCACGGTCTATCTTATTATCCCAAAGATTTCAGGCAAACCCTAAAAGGAGCAGACAGACATAGAGTGCAGCATGATCACTGAGGATGCATTTCGATACTTTGATTTGGTGCTGGTCCAAGGATAAAGAGCTGTTCAAACTGAACTGCCATATACTGTAGATTGATGCAAACCTAAAGGTAGCATGTTCTCAGAGATGAGAGAAGAGCTTGTAGATGGGCAAGAAAGATACAATAGCAGAGAGGTCATGGGTGTGTTCTATGAGGTAGGTATGAATAACAATAGAAGATTTCAAAGAGAGAGGGATACAAATGTCAGATGATGATAAATAGTTTACAATGGTAACTAGCATGATGTCTCGAAGGAAAGTGAAACAAAGGGTTGTGAAAGTAGGAGGGAAATTCTTTCAGCATATGAATTTATGTGCACATAACTGAAGATAGGAGGTAACTCTAAAGAAGTTAGCTTGAGGATTGTCAGGAACCAATCAAGGAGCAACTGAAATATGATCTCAATAAAATTGGTATTGCACTCAGGCTCAAGGGTTAAAGAGACAGTTAGAGAAAAAGCAGTTAATATTAAAGGATAATCTTGCAACAAAGCACAGGAGGGTTCAGTAGTACTTGGTGTGATACAAACAGTTTAATTTGTGAATAATTTAAACCAGTTGTCTGATTTATGCTTCTAAGTCTTCTGCTCTTGATTCAAGAGCAAAGATGAGAGAATACAAAGGTGAAAGAATACATGGAGTCTGCCAACAATATAGGATCTAAAGTAACTGTTGGAAACAAGGAATCAGCCACAGAATAAAGATGTTAAGGATGTGAATTTAAAAAAACCACATTAATGGAGAGTCAGGAGAGTGATAGGGAGACTGTGAATGGTCCTTAAACGTTGATTACATTTTACTAAAAGCTGTTGTTTGTCACCTTTAATGAGTGGCATTCTGAGATTAACTGGAAATCTCAATTGATGAATCAAAATCCTCCTTGCTGAGATTGATGTCATAAGGCAACATTGTAACATTACAGCACTTAAATAAACATGCAAGTGCTAATCATCTTACATTTACCGCCATCAACATACAATAACCCACATGGTATCTTATATTTACAAAAATAAAAAGATCAACGTTGCTATGCAACCAGAAAAGTGCAGGAGAAAGGACATGTATTGATTCTAGCTACCAGTGATGCTACTTATCATATGCACACTTCTTCAATTAACCTCAGCTACTCTGATGGGTGACAACAATAGCTATTCAAAAAATTTACAACTATGTTTCAGAGGTATAAATTAAAAGTGTTCTTTTACTATACTTTACAGCAGTTAAAGTTTATGGGAAAAATGTAAAATTACAAAGCAGATAAAAATTAACAAACTAATTTCATTTTAGCATACATTCAAAATTTTATAGACAACAACATAAAAGCACTTGAGTGTCTAGATTAAGATGAAACATGCTTCTCGTTTCATCTTAAGCTTGACATGACGTATGCATATTAGGGCACATTTCTGCTTAATAACGGTAGGAAAGATTCTGTAAAATGATTTGTGCAATAAATGTTTCTTAAAATATTGTACTTGAATGCAAAGTTTCTTTTTATAATATTGGTATGCTAGACAGGATAACTTGGCAACTTATAAAGTTGCCATGGGTGATTTGCTAATGATTTAAAATTTCATAAAGTTTTCTGATTCAGTATTCACACATTAATTCTCAGACCAAGTTCTTGGCATCTAATATAAACTAATAATATGAGCAGAAACAGAGATATTTTAATGGAGTGATGATTAATCATTCATTGACATGAAAGCAAAGTTTCAATAATCAAATTTCAATATTCACATTAAATTATGCATTTGTAATTCAAACACTATATTTCAGGCTATGCCAAATGGTGATGTTTATTAATAGAAGGAAGGTCATATTACCTCCACACCAGGTGACTCATTTTGCAAAAGCTTCTGATGTTCTTTTATTCTTTTTAGGCCAACATTCAGAAGACTCTCCATTCCAGAGAATCCTCCCTCATAAAAACTGGCCAAAATATTTCCCTGAAAATAAGCAAAATACAGAATTAACTTGATCATGATCACTTAAACTAAGCCTAGACTTTCTAGGAAATATGTTAAAGAAACTTCTTTTGAACTTAAGAGGTATATTTATACACCTTTCTCCTCCCACAATTGTAATTCCAGTGATCTCATTTGGCTATAGGATAGAAACAAAGCAAAATCTAACACAATTGAACTACTCTGATAGATCTTCACTTTCTGGGATCCAAGACACTTATTGCTAAACTCAGCCTTCTAGCACAACAGTATGGCTTTTCCAAAGGGTCAGAGTTGTTGGCGTTCCAGCCTCTGTCTGCAAGGAGTTCGTATATTCTTTCCATATCCGTGTGGATTTCCTCCGGGTGCTCCAGATTGCTCCAACAGTCCAAAGACATACTGGTTGGTAGGTTAATTGGTCTTTGTAAATTGTCCCAAGATTAGGTTCAGGTTAACTTTGGGGTTGCTGAGTGGTGCAGCTTGAAGGGCGGAATGGGCCTATTGCACATTGTATTAAATATTCTTTGCTCGATTTTTTGCTGTAAACAAGAACCAGTTTCCAGTTTTTAATGTAAATTGCAAACAGCAATCAGTTATGAATTGCATGCATAGCATTGCAAACAGTGTTACAAAGCACAAGGTACTAGCCCACAACAGGTGGCTGGCTGCTAATAGGTCTGGCTTGCAAAGTGAAATGACCAGAAGACTTCTTGTCTGCGTTTGCCAAAGGCAAGACAATGGAATTATGTTACTTGGTACATCAAACTCGGTAATAAATTGGGACATTTGTGTACTCAGGTTGGCCCTCACAGCATTAATTGTGAATGTTTGGGATCCCTTTCACCAGAAGCTTTTAAGACCATTGAGAGTTACTTCCCCTCAGAAAAGGTATCTGTAAAACATCATATGCAGGTGATGTCATTTAGTAGACAGTAGTATAAATATCAGAAGCATTGGGGATTATTAGGAATGACAAGGAGAATGACAGAGATGGGATTATAGAAAGAAGAACTAGAATTAATGCCTCAACATTCAGTTTCTACAATGGACAACTGATTTGCCTGCAACTCATTAGTATGCTCTTCCAGTTCAGAAGAATTGTATCTGTGTTTGATAATCCTTTGTAGTTTGTAAATCTCTTGTAAATCAGAAATCTTTTATAAATTAGAAACCCACTGAGTATTAAACATATGTTAAGACCTATTTGTTTACATTTAAATGTATATCATTAGAACTAAAATAACTGTGTTTAAACTACTTTGTTAACCAGAAGCATCTTACTTTGTATCAAGCAGTGGGTATTGGCAGCTAAACATTGCCACAGGGCTAAACAGGGAAGTAAGCTAGTCCTTGAAGAGTAGGTGGTTACAATATAACCTTCCTATAGTGAGGGAACCCATAGATATCTAAGTCAGATAGGGCTTAAAATCTTCTTTTCAGTTTAGGGCTTTGTGGACAGGGAACCCAATACCATCACACTTCAAGGTATACAGATGTAAAAATCAGGCCCTATGTTCCATATCAAGGAAGTTAATGAACACTATTCTCCTGTGATAACAATTTTATTTTGTTGTTCTAAACATAAACTAATCTTCTTCCTGGTTTTTTGACTGCAGTAGATGAACCTAGCCTGAAGGACTTCCAGTCAATAGGGCAACATCTGTGAAAAGAGAAATATTCCAAGAGAACTAGGAAATGTTTGAAAACAAACATGTTGTAAGTCGCAGGAAAGGGTGACAGTGGTAGTGTTGGCGAGATAAAGATATATAAGCTTGAGATAGGGTTGTTAAGGCTTATCAACTATAGTTGATTTGTCCTGAGATACAAATAGGGAATGATGAATGTAAACAGAAGAGCAAATTATAAAATTGCTGAACTGACAGATAGAAAACAGTTGCTAAAATCCTGCAATTAGTTTCTCCATTGTAGTGGACAGCACATTATTAATATATGAAAGTACAAAAAAATTGGAAGTACAAGGTCTGCTTGGATAATTTCTTTGCAGAACACCTTCCAATTGTTGATTGATCCCAAGTTCCTCCTTATCTGTCAATTTCATTCACCATACCCCTCATACTCAGACCTATGTGATGTTCCAATGAAGGCCTGCATAAAGAACGGGATTTTCTTTCAACACAGGCTACAGCTTTCAGAACTTAACACTAAATTCAATGATTTCAGATACCCAATCTTTTCAGTTTATACCAGAAGGTGATGAAGCTACAACCCATTTTTTCCTCTCTACACAGATCCTGACTGATTTATTAGGAAAAGAAAATCATTTCCAGCAGTAAATGAAAATCAACAAAAAAATGTATTTTTTGCATGTTTCACTCTGCCTTCTTGATCTTAACTCTAACTGCACTCTTGTACTATACATCAGCCCTGGCATTTCTGATGACCCAGACAATATCTCTGATGAAATAAGGCCAGAATTGTCGAGGACGTAAACAATAAATCAATTCTTCTTGTTGTAAATTATTGAAGGCAGATAGGCAAAGATATAGAATGGAAACAAAGGAACATCAAATTCAAAATGATGAGCTGTAGGAAGTGTTAGCACAGAAGAAAAAACTGAGTTAATATCATAGATAGATACCCTACAGCAGAACAGGCCAATTTGGACAGAGAGGGGGGAGGGAGAGGGGGAGTTACTTTAAGTTATAGAATTCAATATCAAGTGTGGAAGGCTACAAATATGCCCAGATGGAAGATGAAGTGTTATTTCTCAAAGTTATGTTGCACCTTGTTAAAATGGTGCAGGTAGCCAGAGTCTGAGTGGGAAGTTAGTTTCTCTGATGTAGAGGAGACACATTGTGAACACAGAATGAAACAGGTAAGATTGGACAAAGTCTGAGTGAATCGCTACTTCCCTTAGGAGTCGATGGGGTCTTAAGGGAAGAGGTAAAAGGATTGTTTACTGCATTTTCTCTGGTTATATGGGAAAGTGTATTTTGCAATATCTGCCAGTTTCACTGAGAAGACATGTCTCCCCTCCCTCTACCAATCCCACTTTCTTTTGAGTTTGTTCCCCTCATGACTATCTACTCCATTCTCTCTCTACCAACCATGGAACTTCTCAGGGTGCTTTCGCAGTGTTTGTTTTGAATGAGGGCCCATGAGAAGACAACATATACAAGGATGATGGACAACGCGAGGAAGCAGTTGAAGAGGCAGGTTATTTGAGGTAAGTAAAACAACAATGATGGCTGAGATGGTTTGAAATATAACTGGATCATCAGAAATGTCAACTGCAAATGTATAGTGCAGGAGTGAAGAGAGTTAGGATCAAGTGGGCAGAGTGAAAGATGTGAAAGATACAAAGAAAAACTGTATTGTAGATGACGAGAAACATGGATCAACTTGTGGAGAAGCATATGGAAGTTAATCCACTTCCTTTATAAGCGGAGAGAATCATGAGGAGAAAGACTGTGCCACTTATATTATTGCAATGGGCCACACTTAACTGTAATAATGTCACTGTTACTGGAAGCAAAAGTGAAAATAGGCGTAGTTATCAAATAAATGATTCAACTTGTTTCACTATACAGATGTTAAATTGGTATCTAAGACTCACAGTTTCTGCAAAGGAACATCTACACGCAATAAAGCACCAATCTAACTTTTAAACTGTCCTTTTCCAGTTTTATTCATTGCCAATAAACTGGCACTTTCTGCTGATGATCAGGGGAACACACAGTTGACTATCCCCCAGGCTGAAATGGACCTGGCAAGCTTTCTGATGAACGTTCCAGATTATCTTACTGATTTTACTTTATAATTTGGAAACTCTGAGATTTAAATATATATTTTTGGGTGATACAGTGCCACATGAATAAAAATGTTCCCAAAATATACAATTTGTTAAAATTGCAGAAATGAATTCATTTGATTAGTTGAACTTTCAATTTTGGAGAGCTCCTTTTTAAAATCCAGTGAAGAACAGTACCTTGTAACTATGTGAATCATCCATGTTCTCTTCGTCAAAATGCAGCTCCATGCCCATGCAGGCTGCCAAGTGACCTATGTGCTTTACAAGTCTTTTAATAGTTTGGCTTATTTTGTTCCGAGCTTCCACCACCATAGAGGAAATATCTGAATCACAGCCCTGGAAACACACAAACAGACATCAACTTGCAACAAGATATTGCTTTAATTATATGTAAGTAATTTTACTAGGACCTAACAACTCTTTCTCCAGCTTTCAGAATTCTGTGTTGGATAAATTGTTGGAGCAAAAATTTGCTGGTGCTTCCAAACAAAAAGCAAATTAAAATTTTGACTTCATAAAAGGTAAGCTGTAATTCAAACTAAAAATTGAAGCTGTCAAATATACAACTGCCTATTAATCAGTTTCTGCAAAAAAAAAGCACAAGCATTTAGTTACTGCCCTGACAGAGATTTCCATCAGTTTCATTTTATGTCTGGTATAGGATAAGGTTGTTGAAAATATGTTGAACATATATGATAAGTCAATGAAGCTTTTCCATATTATTTTACTCATTTTACTTTATACAGTATTTGGAAATAGAGATTTATAGTATACTTACCGTAACTAAGTAAAAATGTTCAAAAACATACTGCTTAATTTATTCAAATTGGGGAAATGAATTCTTTTGATTAGTTGAAGTTTCAATCTTTGAAGTTTTTCTTGGAATTAAACCTACAAAACCCTGTTTCATGAAGTTAATTGGGGGACTGCTTTGTCAAGCACCTCTGCTCTATCCGCAAAAAGCAGAATTTCCCAGTGGCCAAGCATTTTAATTTGTATTTCACATTCCTCTTCCCACATGTAGGTCCATGGCCTCCTTTTCTGCCACAATGTGGCCACTCTTACGGTAGAGGAGCAACACCTGATATTTGGTCTCGGTAGTCTCTGACCTGATGGCATGAACATCAGTTTCTCCTTTTCCTCTCCTCTTTCTCTATTTCCCACTCTGGACTCTTACCTCTTCTCCTCATCTACCCATCACCTCCCTCCAATGCCTGTCCTTTTTTTCCCCTTTCTCCCATGGTCCACTCTCCTTTCTTATCAGATTCTTACTTCTTCAGCCCTTTACCTTTCCCACCTACCTGGCTTCACCTGTCACCTTCTAGCTTGTCCTCCTTCCCCTCCCTGCACTTTATTTTTCTGATATCTCCTCCCTTCCTTTTCAGTCCTGATGAGGGGTCACAGCCTGAACTGTTGACTGTTTATTCATTTTCACAGATGCTGCCTGACCTGCTGAGTTCCTCCAACATTTTGTGTGTGTTGCTAAGAAAGTTAATACAATTATGTTTTGATTAGCCAGAAATATCAAGATCTTCCCCTACCCTATTTGGGACCCTCCTCTATGCAACTAATATATACCTCTTGTCCATTTTGTATTTATTTTCATTTTCTCTCTATATTGGCAGCATTCCATTGCTTTCTAAGCACATTGTCAGCTAGATGTCCTTATACAATTTATTTGAACCTAAAACCAAATTATAACAACAGTTAAAATCTGTACAAACTAGATCTTATTTACTGATTCTGAAGATAAGAATATTAATGATAATGCAAATCATTTTTAAAAAATAAATTCTCAATCTTTATTTTGCCTGCTGCAAATACTTTTATTTTCTTTTGTACTCAAATGTTCACGTGCATACCTGTAATAACAGTTGTAAGTTTTGTCCCAATGTTCTAACTTCCCCAAGTAGCTCATCTTCAATCATTCCAAAGCAAGAGTCTTGTGGGGTAGTGTCTGTCCAAAGCTTCACTAGAATTGTCACCCTTTCAAAATTTGATGTAGTTCTGATGCAGCAAGACTGCATAGTTTTATTATTGTTGAACACTGTGTAGAAATGTAAAAAAAAGTTACTTAAAGTATGATAGTAACAGAGATATGCATGTCAATTAAACACAAGTAACACAAAAAACTACTTCAAGTGTCCTTCAATTGCTTATTGAAAATTTATTTTTCTAAAGAAAAATGAACAGTAAAATTGTAGACTTACTGTTTTCTTGACTTCCTTCATCTAGCTTTTCATAGGTATGTGAAATTTCCATTGTTTCCTTATGAATAGTGATGAGGTCAGTAAAAAGTCTGTCTGGGATGTTTTCTTGTGATACCTGACTTCTTCCCAGAAAGTCAACAGCTCCACTCAAAATTTCCTTACAAACGACAGGCAATGTTGACTCAGAGCCCATGGGGCAAATACCGGTACTTTGAGACAAATTCAGTAACTCTGTTTTCAGATGGAAAGAATCTGTGAAAATACTTGAATAACTGAATTCCAGCTTAGCTGGTGATAGTAAATAAAATGAAAGCTGGCACACAAAGTGAAAACAATGCACTTAAAATTAAGTCATCAAATTCTAGGTATTACTTGTTCTGTTTAGATCAATCATTACACATCATGTCCAATACAGGAAAAGAAACAAACCATTTTGGGAAAACCTACAAGAAAGCAATTGTGGCATGGATGTGTGGAGAAGGGTAGTTGAGGAAGCTTCCCTTTCAGGTTTATCTATCTTGTAATACCAGCATTTCCAGATTCTATAAACACACAAGAGCAGGTAAAATGACTACCTGCTGTACAAATTCTGACTCAGCCTAATCTTTGTATCCCTAATTTTACCACAGAAGAGCTATTGTTGTCTCAAGCTCAATAACACAAGTAACAGAACAATAAATGTGGCATCTGTGATGTTGCCACGGTGAGAACAAAATGAAAAATTTTCTTTCAAGCACAAACTCAAAGCAAAACACCATTTTTAGATGACTGGAGAAAAATTCCCTATAATTTTCCTTCATCAATTTTAGATGAACATTTGTAATTGTTCAGAAATAAATATTTCAAATCAAATTCTAACTATACTGTACTAAAACAAGTTGACAAATCAGACAAGTTTGCTATATACACAAGAAAACAGATTATGTATCAGAAGTTCTGTATTTTATAGGTGCAAGTCTGTATATATAGTACTCAGTTAAACATTTCCTTTCTGTGAACTAATAATTTTTTTTAAAAAAGCAAGTACATCCTGGCTAAGCAGTAGATAATCAGATATTCATTTTCTATAAAAAGGGACACGATAGTCGCTTCATCATGTCCATAACATACCAAAACAACTGTTTTAAAGTGGAAATCACTACCCAATGAAGCAGTGGAGACAACCTCGGTAGATATATTTAAGACAAGGTTGAATAGATGTTTGCATAGTAGGGAAATTAATGGTTATGGGGAAAAGGCAGGTAGGTGGAGATGAGTCCATGGTCAGATCAGCCATGATCTTATTGAATGGCGGAGCAGGCTCGACGGGCCAGATGACCTACTCCTGCCCCTATTTCTTACGTAAAGCAGTTACTGCTGATACATATTAAAGCACATACACAACTGTCATAATACACAAATCACAATCATGTAATGATGATCAGGTAACTTATTTTATTTGATGTCTTCCTTCTTCAAAGTTTCAGAACATCAGAGATGTCTTCCTTCAAAGAATGGGGTTCTTCCTCCACCATTCATGCTGCCCTCACCTGCATCTCCTCCATTTCTGGACATCCACAGACATCCCATCCTCCTTAACAGGGAAAGAGTTCCCCTTGTCCTGACCTACCACCCCATGAGCCTCCACATCCAGCACAGCATTCTCCACAACTTCTGCCATCTTCACCAAACGCATCTTTACCTTTCCCCCATTCTCGTCTTTCCACAGGGATCACTTTCAAGGTGACTCTCTTGACCATTTGCCATTCCTGGCACTTATCCCTGTAAGCAGAAGAAGTGCTATACTTGTCCATTTACCTCTTCCCGCACCTCCATTCAGGGCCCCAAACAGTCCCTCCAGGTGAGGCCATATTTCACTTGCAAATCTGTTGGGATCACCTACTGCACCCAGTGCTTCTAATGCAATCTGCTCAACATTGGTGAGATCTGATGTAGATTGAGGGACTTCTCTGCCAAGCATCTTCACTCCATTTGCAAAAAGCAGGATCTGCTGGTGGCCAACCATTTTAATTCTAATTCCTATTCCCATTCTGACATGCCACTCCACTGCCACAATGAGGCCACACTCAGGTTGGAGGAGTAACACCTCATATTCCATCTGGGTAGCCTCCAACTTGATGACACGGATATCATTTGCTTTAACTTCCAGTAATTACCCCGCTCCTCCCCCTTCCCTCTTCCTCCGTTCCCCACTCTGGCTCCACTCTTCTTCTCACCTACCTGTCTCCTCCCTCTGGTGTCCCTCTTCCTTCCCTTTTTCTATGGTTCACTCTCCCCTCCTATCAAATTCCTTCTTCTCCAGCCCTTTGCCTTTTCCACCTGTCACCACCCAGCTTACTCCATCCCTACCTCCCCCACCAGGCTTCACTCATCAACTTGTAACGTGCACTCCTCATCCACTCCACCTTCTTATTCTAGCTTTTCCCCCTTCCTTTCCAGTGTGATTAAGGGTCTCAGCCCAAAATGTTGATGTTCCTTTCCATAGTTAATGCCCGAATGGCTGTGATCCTCAATCATTTTGTATATGTTACTCTGGATTTCCAGCATCTATAGAATTGCTTGTGTTACTTATTTGTTGTTTTAAGGATGTAAATTCAGTGCCAGTTTTATTAGAAGCACCAGGTTATTAATGCAAATATCTGATCAGCCAATAATGTGGCAGCATATCAATTAATGAAAGCATGCACATCGTTAAGGGGTCCAGTTGTTGTTCAGATCAAACATCAGAATGGGGAAGAAATATGATCCAAATGACTTTGACTGTGGATAATTGTTGGTGCCAAACAGGGTGGTTTGAGTATCTCAGAAACTGCTGATCTCCTGGATTTTCATGCACAACAGTCTCAAAAGTTTACAGAGTGTGAAGAACAAACAAAGAATCCAATAAGAGGCAATTCTGTAGGCAAAAGCACCTTGTTAATGAGAGAGGTCAGAGGACAATGACAAGACTGATTCAAGCTGATTGGAAGATGACATTAACACAAGCAACCATGCATTGCAACAGTAGTGTGCAGAAGAGCATCTCTGAATGGAAAACATGTCAAACCTTGAAATGGATGGGTCACCACAGCAGGAGACCACAACAGGTTCCACTCCTGTACCTAATAAAGTAGCCACTGATTGTAGATTGGCTAGGACAGTAAAGATAACTATTCTGCTCTTATTTAAAGACAAAACACTCTACTTCCAGATAGTTCTAGGCTTTTATTAGTGAGAGTCATCAATCTGATTAAGAATTGGTGGAAACAGCAAAAAGCTAGTTCCTTACTTCTTTGATAAAAATGAATTTATCAGCGAGGAAAGGAATTGTAGACAGTTTTGAAACCCAGACTTTGCAGAAAGAGGAGATTGCCAGAGAACAAAACTGTTTTAACAAACCTGAGATGATTAAACAAAATTGATCTAAGAATTTTCAAATAAAAGATGCTCTGTGTCCATTTAACTTCCTTTTGTCCAATTTTAAATCAACAAGATTTTTCATCCCCATTAACTATAAAAACGGATGGCCGACTGGACTAGTGTACACTGTGAAACCATGTCGAATGCCTTAGTATATTCCTTGTAGACAACTCCCTGCCTTCATCAATCTTCTGAGTTACCTCCTCAAAAAACTTAAATTAGTGAGACTGGATTTCCCACATATAAAGCTGTGCTGTCTATTTTTGATAGGCCTGCCTTTCCAAATGTGCACAAGTCCTTCTTATTCTAATTTTCTCCAGGTATTTCACTGACATAAACTGCTTCAGTCAGTAGTTACCTGGCTTATCCCGGCTGCTCTTCCTAAATAAATGAATAGCATTAGTTATTACCCAGTTTTCAGTTTCCTCACCTGTGGATAACAAAGATGCAATCATCTCCATCAGGGCCCCAGCTATCTCCTCCCTTGCAATCCATAACATCCTGTGAAAAACCTCATCAGGTCTTGGAGATTCTATCACCCCCCGCCCCCCCCATAGCAACGTGTTCCAGTGTATCTCTCCCTGAATTCACTATCTTATACATTGTTCTTCTCTTTAGCGAATAGAGCTGAAAGAATTTACTTGGGACCTCACATACATCTGCTCAGTTCACATACAAGTGTCTCTTATGTGAACCCCTCAGGTTCTTACTGAGTCTGATCAATGCTCATTGAACTGAACACATCAATGCTCCAGCAGTCAAACACTAAATCAAGACAAGAGAGCTGGATGGGAAAGGTTGGTAAACAAATCATTTTCCAAATAAATAGACAATAAAGGCCTTAACAACTACAAAAGTGAAAAGTCACGCTTAAGATAATAAAACAGCATTCAGTGAACATACAAAACACAGAAAAATACCTGTATGCGCAGGCTGCGTATTTTGAGTTGCAAGTGCTTGGATTCCTGCTAAACATCCAGTTATTCGTTTGCTTTTGAAAAAACTTCTACTTCTAAGCAGAAAAATAGGAAGTACAGTGAGATAAACTACTTCATATTGTCACATTAGCAACAGAATAAAAATTCTATGAACCTCTTTTCAGTATAAGTACACACAAACGCAGAACTGAATGTTAGAAACTATTACTTAAGGAGCACAAATTATAGCTAGTACCAAGTCTTTAAGGACTTTATTCCCTAAAGCACAGGAGAATGAGGGGAGATTTGATCAGATGCCATTTCATTGGCTCTTCACACAACTCTGGAACATCTGGACAGCAAAGATGCATATATCAGGATTCCTTACTGATTACAATTCAGCATTTAATACCACGATCCCCTCAAAACTAATCAGTAAACTCCAAAACCTGGGCCTCAATACCCTCTTGTGCAATTTGATCCTGGATTTCCTCGCTTGCTGACCCGAGTCAGTTTGGATTGGCAAAAACATTTCCTCCACAATCTCTATCAACACATACCTGCTTAGCCCCCTATTCTACTCACTTTACACCTATGACTGTGTGGCTAAGTTTAGCTTCAACATCATATTTAAGTTCTCCAATGATACACTGTTGTGGTGATGAATCAGCATACAGGAGGGAGATTGATAATTTGGCTGAGTGGTGTCATAACAAT
This sequence comes from Hemitrygon akajei, assembly GCF_048418815.1. Lineage (NCBI taxonomy): Eukaryota > Metazoa > Chordata > Chondrichthyes > Myliobatiformes > Dasyatidae > Hemitrygon > Hemitrygon akajei. The sequence continues at coordinate 69,832,154 of NC_133135.1, read as the reverse complement.
AACCTTTCACTCAATGTTAACAAGACCAAGGACCTAATTGTAGACTTGAGCAGAGGGGAACCAGAGGTCCATGAGCCAGTACTCATCGGAGGACCAGAGGTATAGAGGATCAGTAGTTTTAAATTCTTGGGTGTCACTATCTCAGAGGACCTGTCCTGGACCCATCATATAAAGGTAATTGCAAAGACAGCACCTCTACTTCTTTAGAAGTCTTCGGAGATTCAGTATGTCATCAAAAACCTCAACAAACTTCCATAGATGTGTAGTGGAAAGCGTAAGGACTGGCTGCATTAAGGCCTGGTATGGGTACACCAATGCCTTTGAGCAGAAAATCCTAGAAAAGGTGGTGGATGTTGCCCGGTACATCATGGGTAAAGCCCTCCCAACCACTGAGTACATGTACATGAAACACTGTTGTAGAAAAGCAGCATCTGACATAAAAGACCCTCACCACCTAGGCCATGCTCCTTTTCACTGCTACCATCAGGAAGAAGGTACAAGTGCCTCAGGACTCACACCATCAGGTTCAAAGACAGGTACTACCCCTCAACCATCAGGCTTTTGAAAAAAAGAGGATAATTATACTCACCTTTTGAGATATTCACACAAACCAATGATCTCACTTTAAGGACTCTATCTTGTTATTTCATGCTCTCATTATTTGTTGCTATTTATTTATATTTACACAGTTGTGTTAAGGTTGAAAGGTGAAATGTTTAAGGCGAACATCTTCATTCAGAGGCTGGTGAGAGCGTAGAGTGAGCTACCAGCATATGTGATGGATGTGAGTTTGATTTCAACATTTAATAGAAATTTGTATAGGTACAGTACATAGATGGGAGGGTTATGGATGGCTATGGTCCAGGTGCAGGTCAATGGGACTCAGCAAAATAATAGTTTGGCATGGACTTGGTGGGCTGAAGGGCTGTTTCTGTACTATATTTTTCTATGACTCTATAACCAATGTAAATATTTCTGTTTTATAATGACATTTTCATTATTTAGCAAAAAAAACATTTAATGACATCAAGCATTGCAAAGCATTCTCTAAAGTTTGTTTGACTCTATGGTTATTAATTTTGGTAAATGTAGCAATCAATTTCAAGAAAATAAATGGAATGAGATGAACAAACTATGCCATTTTTCGTAGCACTAAATGTAGGAATATTTGGAAAATTATCAAAAATTTCTCAACATCTCAAAAGGGATTTTGTTTCCTTGGTCAAACAAAGCAGCAAACATTTAGTAAGTGTTAGAATGACACGGAAGCTCCAAACAAAGGGTCAAAAGCTGAACATCTTGTGGCAAGTAATTTATCTCCCAATAGTCAGAGTCTTTCTATCATTTACAAGACACAAGTCAGGAGCATGATGAAATCCTTTTAACTTAGCTGGATGAGTACAACTCCTAAACTACTGAAAATCCTCAGTACTATCCAGGACAAAGCATGTCTGGCACCTTGTCCACCATCCAAAGCATTCACCCCCTGACCAAAGTCAATATATGGCCTCTGTGTTTGGCAAAAAAAATGCATTGTGATTGTTACTCTTTCGGCAGCTCTCAAAATTAAGATCTGTGCCAATGAGAAGGAAAGGGACAATTGATTTGGAAACATATTGCTGTGCTTAGACTGCCAGTTGTCCAAATTGTGGAACTCCCTACCTAGCATTGGTTCAAGGTGGTGGCCTACCACCAACTTCCCAAAGAAATCATAGATAGACAAATTCTGCAGTTAAAGAAATGGAGGCATCTCAGAAAAATGGATAATATAGCAAAAAGATCAGCTAGGAAATATGGTATTTTCTAATGCTTTCTCACTGTCACAAACAATGCAGTTATCTAAGTTGCTGGCAGTAAGTGGTTATAAATATTAAGTGCCAACTGTAAGAGAAGTTGAACTCCTTCAAAAAGGCAACTTCAACCATTCCATAGTTACTTCATGGGAATACAGCCTAATGGCTAGAAAAGAGAAAAGTTTATTTCCATACAAACACTAGAAGTTATCAAAGGAAATTCTTCACATTTCACAACTTGCACTTCGCAGTTACTTTTTTGTTCTCCATACCAAACTTTACAACGTGGTTGTTTTATATGGTACATTACTACGTTCCTCAAGATTAGATATCCAGAGATTCACTAACCTGGAAACAACATTCCAACCAGGCTACAAAATTTACATAAAAATAACAACCAGTTTTCAAGACACAATTTTAGTAAAAGTTATGACAGTGCCTTAACAATGTAACAAAGTAGACATATAATAATGCAGGTACAGGATATTTAAAGTTATCTTTTGAAGAAATTCAACTTTTTTTTAAGTTGGTACTTATTCTGTGGACTGACCTTTATGCCCACTTTGAAACTTGTAGCCAGAACAAATATAACAAGTAACATTTATTTATCATCAAGTAACTAAAAATCAATATTTTGCTATTAATACCAAGATAATGAGACAAGTAATCAGGAGCTAGTGCTGCAAAAAGAAACAAAAGCAAACTGAAAAGCACACTGTTAAGAACACCACAGACCAGCGTCAAAGAAGGAATCATTCAATTATCATGACTTGATAAGAAATAGTATTCAAATATAGATTGGAGATTCACAGGATAAATATTGAAGGTACTGTAATTTGATAGCATTAGTGTAATATCTATATTGTATGATTCTTTAAGATTATTCCACAATATTTTTAAATTGGTATCCCTCTGAAAGGTTTATACAAGAAACAATGTTAAAAGAATTTAACAATCTGCAAATTTATTATACAACAAACTTTGCAGCAACTTCATGAAACTATAAAATTAATTTAAAAGAAACTACCATGGATGTGTTAGAATAATACTTAATTTGTTTACAGACAACAGTCAAACATAATGGAACATGTTATTTCAGCACCAATGACTGGAAGAGAATTCAAATGGAGCAGGGCTGATGGAAAAAGAAAGTGGCTTGTATTAAAGGCTATGAGCCATTAATGTAAACAATAAACTGAATCTTACCTTTCGTTGGTCTATTCCTGCATATGTAAATATCAATTCAAAACAACTAAACTTTTCAAATTAATTCTTAATTGTATGAAAAGCACATTTCAAAAACTACACACCGTCTTTTAGAGAAAGAGGAAGAGAGCGTCAAATCCGTTTCCCAGTCATCATTGGGATCATAAAATATGTCTTCCTCTCCAGAATGCCTTGTACCCTGTTGGGAAGAATAACCAGAGTGGCCCTCAATTTCAAGCAGTGGATAAAATGTCCCCTTGCTTTTTCATTCAGGATGTTGATCAGTAGGTCATGGAAAGGCATGGAAGAGAGTTATATTCAAATATTGAGCTTTAAAATCAAGTGTTACTATGACAAATGGGATAGCACCACCAGACAAATCTTCCCCTCTCTCTGCTTTCCCCAAGAACTACACTCTCTGTGACTTCCTGGTGTTCTCCCCATCCTTGGCACTTTCCCCTGCAAACATAGGAGATGAACCACATGTTAAAGAGACCTTCCATTAGAGGCACAGATTCAGTTGTATAATACTTTCCCCAACCTAATCCATTACAAATGGTGTTCATGGTGTGGCCTCCTCTGCATTGGCGAGACCTGGAGTAGATGAGGCAACCATTTTGCAGAGTACCTGAGCTCTGTCCACTATGGAAATCTAGAGTTCCAGATGCATGTCATGTGAACATCCCTTCCCATCCCCTAACCAACTCCTCTGTCCTCAGTCTTTTCCACTGCCATGGTGATGCCAAATGTAAACTAGAAGAAATGCAGCTTATATTTAAATTTCCCAGTTTTGGGTAAGCCATTCTGCCACGTACCTTTCCCATACCCACCAGTTCACTCTCATTCTCTCTCCTTGTTCACCTTTTCCACTCCTTCTGTCCCAACCCGCCTTAACAAAACTCATCATCCTTCCTATGTTGTTCTACCTGCCTATTACCAACACACCTGGGTTTTCCTCCCTTAGTTCACCTCGCCAGACTGCTTCTATTCATCCCTCAACCCTCCAATTTCTGGTTTAATCTACCAACTTCTTATTCATTCCAGAAGAACTGAGAAGTCCTCCTACTTCAAAGAAAGTGGTTTCCCTTCCTCTACCATCAACACCACCCTCACCTGTATCTCTTCCATCTCACACACATCTGCCCTCAGCCCATTTTCCCACCACCACAGCAGGGATAGGGTTCCTCTTGTCCTCACCTACCACCCCACTAGCCTCCACATCCAACACATAATTCTCCATAACTTCCACCATTTCCAAAGGGATCCCACCACTAAGCCCATCTTTCCCTCCCCCCATTTTTGCTTTCTGCAGGGATTACTTCCTCCCCACTGATCTCACTCCATGCAAATGGAACAAGTGCCACACCTGCCCCTATACCTCCTCTCCCTCACTTCCATTCAGGGCTCCAAACAGTCCTTCCAGGTAAGGCCACTCTTCACCTGCAAGTCTGTTAGAGTCATTTACTGTATTTGGTGCAGCCTCCTGTATAATCGGTGAGACCCGACGTAGATTGGGAGACTGCTTTGTCGAGCACCTTTGCTTCAGCCACCACAAAAGCAATATTTCCCAGTGGCTACCCATTTCAATTCTACTTCCCATTCCTATTCTGACACGTCAGTCCAAGGCCTCCTCTACTGCCACAATGAGGCCACACTCAGGTTGGAGGAGCAAAACCTTGGATTCCATCTGATTAGCCTCCAACCTGATGGCATGAATATAGTTTCCCTGAGCTTCCGGTAATTGCCCCTCCCCCATTCACCATTCCCCATTCCTGTTTCCCTCTCTCATCTTACCTCTTTACCTGCCCATCATCTCCCTCTGGTGCTCCTCCATCTTCCCTTCCTTCCATGGTCTCCCGTCCTCTCCTAACAGATTCCCATATCTCCAGCTCTGTATGTCTTTCACAAATCAACTTCCTAACTCTTTACTTACCACCTTCCACTCTTAAGTTTTACCTAGTAGCTGCCACCTTATACTACTTCCTCCCCTCCCTGCACCTTCTTAGTCTGACTCGTTTCCCCTGCCTTTCCAGTCTTGATTTGGGTCTCAGCCCAAAACATTGACTGTTTAGTTTTTGCCATAGATACTGCCTGGCCTGCAGAGTTCCTCCAGAATTTTGTATGTTGCTTTGGATTTCCTCATGAATCTGCAGATTTTCTCATGTATGCGACCCTCTATCTCCATCCTTCTCCAACTGACTCCATCTGCCGATTTTTTTCTTATGTTTCTACTTATCACCTACCAGCCTCTGACTCTGTACTTCCCTTCTCCCAACTGTCTCCATCTGCCTGTTATAAGACCATAAGACATAGGAGCAGAAATATGCCACTTGGTTCATCTAGCCTGTTCTGCCATTCCACCATGGCTGATTTAATATCCTTCTCAATCTCATTCTCATGCATTCTCCCCCATAACACTTGACACCCTAACTAACTAAGGAACTATCAACCTCTGCTATAAATATACTCAAAGACTTGATCTCCACAGCCGTCTGTGGCAATGATTTCTGCAGATTCTCCACCCTCTTGCTAAAGTAATTCCTTCTCACCTCTGTTCTAAATGGGCGTCCCTCTATTCTGAGGCTGTGCCCTTCACTCCTAAGCTCACCCACTACAGGAAAGATCCTCTCTACATCCGCGCTGTCTAGGCCTTTCAATATTAAATAGGTTTCAACTCCAGCAAGTCCCCCCCAGAGCCATCAACCTCTCCTCATACGTTAACCATTTAATTCCCAGAACCATTCTCTCCCATGCTAGTACATCTTCTCATAGATAAGGAGCCCAAAACTGCTCACAGTACTCCAAGTGCAGTCTGACGAATACCTTATAAAGCCTCAGTATTGCATCCTTGCTCTTATATTCTAGTCTTCTCAAAATGAATGGTAACATTGAATTTACCTTCACTCGTACTGACTCAACTTGCAAGCTAACTTTAGGAAATCCTGCACAAGGACTCCCAAGTCTCTTTGCACCCATTTAGAAAACAGTCTACACCTTTATTCCTTCTACAAAAATGCATGACCATACACTTTCCTACACTATATTCCGTCTGCCACTTCTTTGACTATACTCCCAATCTGTCTAAGCCCTTCTGCAGACTCCCTGCTTCCTCAACGCTACCTGCCCCTCCACCTATCTTTATATCATCCCCAAACTTGGCCACAAAGCCCTCAATTCTGTCATGCAAATCATTGACACATAATGTGAAAAGAAGTGATTCCAATATCAACCCTTGTAGAACTTATCATAGAGGCCAACCAGAGTAGGTCCCCTTTATTCTGACTCTTGGCCTCCCTGCCAATTAACCAATCTTCTATCCTGTTATACCATGGGCTCTCATCTTGTTAACCAGCCTCATGTGCAGCACTTTGTCAAAGACATTCCAAAAATCCAAGGAAACATTATCCACGGACTCTCCTTTGTCTATCCTGCCTGTTATTTCCTCAAAGAACAGATTTGGCAGGCAAGATTTCTCCTTAAAGAAACCATGTTGACTTTGGCCTACTTTATCATGTGCCTCCAAGTACACTGAAACCTCATCTTTAATAATGGACTCCAACATTTTACCAACTACTGAAGTCAGGCTAATTGGCCTCAAATTTCCCTTCTGCTCCACCCCCATCCTCAAGGCGTGTAGTGACTTTTGCAATTCTCCAGTCCCTTCAGAACCATTCTAGAATCTAGTGATTTCTGAAGAATCATTGCATATATCTCCACAACCTCTTCAGCTACCTCTTTCAGAACCCTGGGGTGTAGTTCATCTGGTCCAGGTGACTTATCTACCTTCAGACCTTTCAGATTCCCAAGCACCTTCTCCTTAGTAACAGCAACAACACTTACTTCTGCACCCTGCCATTTGTGAATATCTGGCATACGCTTAGTGTCTTCCACAGTGAAGACTGACACAACATACTTATTAAGCTGACCGCCATTTCTTTGTCCCCTATTACTACCTCTCCAGCATCAATTTCCAGCAGTCCAATATCCAGTCTTGCCTCTCTTTTACTCTTTATATATCTGAAAAGACTTTCGCTGTCCTCTTTGATATTTTTTGGCTAACTTACCTTCATATTTAATCTTCACTCTCCTTGAGGCTTCTAGGTGCCTTCTATTGCTTTTCAAAAGCTTTTCAATCCTTTAACTTCACTCTATTTTCTCCCTCGCAAAATGCAGGGAGAATTCTATCATATTGTGAACACTGTCTCCCAATGGTTCCTTTACCTTAAGCTCTCTAATCGCATCTAGTTTATTAAACAACACCCAATCTAGAAATGCCTTTCCCGTAGTGGGCTCAACCACTTGTTCTCTAAAAGGCACCTCATAGGCATTCTACAATTTCCCTCTCTTGGGATCCAGCGCCAACCTGATTTTCCCAATCTACCTGCATATTGAAATCTCCCATGAGTATCATAACATTGTCCTTTTTACATGCCACATTCTGGCTACTGTTCGGAGTCTTGTATATACACAACTCCCATCAGGGTCTTTTTACCTTTGCAGTTTCTTAACTGTACCCATAAGGGTTCGACATCTTCCCATCCTTTGTCACCTCTAAGGATTTGATTTCATTTTTTAATCAACAGAGCCAACCCACCGTCTCTGCCTACCTACCTGCCCTTTCCATACAAGGTGTATCCTTGGATGTTAAGCTCCCAACAATAATCTTCTTTCAGCTACATCTCAGTGATGCCAGAACATCATACCTGACAATCTCTAACTGTGCCATAAGATCCTTATTCCTTATAACGTGTGCAGTCAAATTTAACACCTACTTTCCTGTATTCATAACCCTTTTTGCTGTATTCATACTCATGTTACCCTTCACCTCATCCAATGACTGCAATTTTGCCCTATTATCTACCTGTCCATCCTCAGAGTCCCACTACACACTGAATCAACATAAACCAATTGCTCCATCCTCAATCCTATCACTCCAGTTCCAATCCCCCTGCCAACTTTGTTTAAACCCTCCCCAACAGCTCTAGCAAACCTGCTTGCAAGGATATTGGTCCCCCTTGGGTTCAGGTGTAACCCATTCTTATTGTACAGGTCATACAGTCCCACAAAATGCTTTTAGTGATCCAAAATTCTGAAACCCTGCCTCCTGCACCAGTTCACCAGCCACTCATTCACCTATACCGTTATCCTTTTCCTTCCCTGACTAGCATGTGGTAACTATGAGTAATCCAGAATTTCTAACTCAGAGGTCTTGCTCGTCAGCCTCTTCCCCAGTTCCTATATTTGCTGCACAAGACGTCCTGCCTCTTTCTACCCATGTCATTGGTCCCAATCTGCACCACAATCTCTGGCTGCTCACCCTCCCTCTTGAGAATCTTCTGCAGCCACTTTGAAGCATCCTGTACGCTAGTATCTGGGAGATAACACAACATCCTGGCTTCTCTTTCATGACCACAGAATCTCCCGTCCATCCCCCTAACTCTGCACTACAGAGTTGAGTAGTTTCAAGTTCATCGGTATCACCTCAGACAGCTGAAGTTTGGCATGAGCTCCCATATCCTCAGGACTTTCTACAGGGCACCATCAAGAGCATCCTGACTGGCTGTGCTGCCACCTGGTATGGAAACTGTACTACTTCAATTGCAGGGCAATGCAGAAAGTGGTGTGAGCAGCACAGCACATCTGTGGATGCGAACTTAGTCTGTTTAGGACATTTTACAGAAGCAGGTGCTTAGAAAGGGCCCAGAGGATCATCAGGGACTCCATCCACCTCAACCACATACTGTTTCAGCTGCTTCCATCTACCACAGCATGAGGCCAGGACCAACAGGCTCCAGGACAGCTTCTTTCTCCAGGCCGTCAGATTGATCAATACACATTGATGATTGCATATCTGATTGCACATACATGTATACGAAACAATTATGTATACAATCTTAGTGTTTGTGCAATATCCTCCCACATTACCCTTCCTTATTGCTTGTACATAAAGAGATGCAACATAAAGATTTTTACTCCTTCGTGTTGTGGGATGGATATAAGAAACAAAAATTCTAATTCTACTGAGTCTCCTATTACTACTGCTCTGCCTGCTGCTGTCCCTAACAGGTCACTCCTCCCACCCCCAGCAGCATCCAAAGGGGTATGCTTGTTGCTGAGGGGATGCCACAAGGGAACCCTACACCAACTATGTACTTCCCTTATTTCTCCTGGTGGTCACCCAACTGCTATCTGAAGCTTGCATTCTGGGTGTGAACTTCAGTAAAAGTCTCAACCTCCCAGATGCTCATAAGTACATCCAGCTCCAGCTCCTTGACTTTTGTCAGTCAGGAGCTGAAGTTGGGTGCATTTCCTACAGATGTAGTCATCAGTGAGACCGAGGTATCCTGAAATCCCACATCTCACAGGAGCAGCGTTCCACTACCTACCATCCTGCCTACACTTGTCATGCCTCTAACTTCTCAAGCTTAAGTTATAGTTTACAGCTGTTCTCACCAAGCCTGTTGAGCCAATCCACTCACACAATGGCCACTCCGCTCAAACCACACTTCTTTTTATCGGCCCTTGCTAATTAACCCGTTACTATTAATCCAAGCAATCCCCCACTCCACAGACAAGTCTCAATAGACTCTGTTCATGTTTTAAAAAATCATCCTGCCCCACTCCCCACCCCCAACTCGCTTCACCCATCAACCTCCAATGGACCCTTCTCTCTCACTTCTGTGTGCTGTCCATCTTCCCTCTACACTCCAGTCACAATTTAGGGTCTTGAACTCTTGATCATCTCTTTGTTCCCACAGATGCTGCTTGACCCACTGAGTACTTCTAGTTTTGCTGAGGCCATAAAAGGCCAGCAAAATTACCCAGGGTAGGCAAATACAAATGGGCAGGCAGTGAGAGTGGCAGTTCGAGGAAGCATTTCAGATCCAGCGCAATAACACCAGTGAGGTCATTAGTCACAAGCTGCTTGTATGAACATCAAAAACCCTGATCTTCAAAAAAAATCCATGCTCCAACATTACAAACGCTCAAGTTTCTCAATGTTCAAATATAATACACTAAATGATGTTAATCAGACTTTAAAAAGTGCTCATTGTATGAATCAAACGGGTATAATAACTCAGATATGCAATAAAGTACAATTGTTTTCTTTCAGGGTAATAAATCAACCAGTCTTAAAACAATGTAATGCTAATTGCCATCCTTTTCACACCTAAAGAAAAAGTCTGTCTCTGCAGTTGGTGGAAATCTGTAAGGAAATTACATTATGTACACGTTAAATTTACCAGCCCAATAACTATGCATATTAATTTTACCCTTCTCTTTTTAAAACTGAGTCTCGAGAGGAATAAAACATGAAGAAAATTAGAGAGTTTACTGCTATATTATAAATTGTCAAGAAACAGAGCTTCAAAAGCATATAACTATTATTACTTATTTTTAAAGTCACAAAGTACAAGTTCTTCTGCAAAGCTTAAGACATACTTTGCGCACTGCAAGATGTCTGAGCATATCCAAGATCTAAAAAGAGGTATTTAAAAATCCTCAGTATTCAATCAATCATTAAACTTCAGTCAGAAAAGATAGAGCTGGATACAAGACTGAGGCCCAAACTAATAGTTAATAACATTTAGATTTGTTTTATCAAAACTTCCCCAGATTCCTTTTTTATTGGTCATGAATTGCCTATGCCGGGCACAGGCATACCATTTAAACTTTGAATAACTGACTATTTTCGCAACACAATGTACCAAACCACAAATGCATTGACACAAATCAGATAAACAGCTGTTTATCAAGCAAAATTAGAAGAATCTTAAATTAGTAATATAGTTTTATACAGAAATGTTTGATAAAGAATAGAAATCAGCATAATAGGCTAAAAGTGAATACTTGTTTATTAATAATATATAGTACAGTAGTTGTTCAAATATAGCAAAGGAAATCTTAAATAGTTCAATGCTATGCCACTAATTTGGCATCACTATTCCAAAATGAAACAGCAAAGATAAACAAAATGAATATTTATTAGTCCTTCTTTACAAGAATGCAAGCCATGTACTAAAAAGATTTAAACATGCACACAACACTTGCATTTCATTCTAATGTACTAATTTTATAACTGTTACCCAGCAGACAAATTGTTTGACCAAAAAGGCAGAATTGAAAATAAAGATTCTGAAGGGCCAATAGAATAATTAAAATAGAAGTGAAGCAGCATAAAAGGGCAAGAACGAGAAAAAAAGTATGTAAGCCTTAAAAAGAATAATTCATCTTTGTACAGACCGATGACTTAATTATTTCACTACAGTAGGATACTATATCCAGCATGTTGACGCCAACTCATAAAAATTGCTCGCAGCATCTCAGGCAAATTATGAAATGTGACAGTATGGCAAGCCTTAAGATAATGTATGTTCAAATTTGAGGCTCGACTTACTTTATTATTTTAGCATCTGGATCAATCTGTCTAATAGATCCCAGTGACATGAAATTCAAAACAGTCAGCAGGCCATAATTGTGAAGTGCCACAAGGTGGCTACTTGTTTGTTTTTACCTTCTGCTGAGAGGTCCACATCACTGTAATATGATTGCTATTAGTCTTAGACAATAAACACAGTAATGGATTATTGAGAGATATTCTAATCATTCACAGCTCAACAGTAAAGCTTTACCTGATAGAGTTCTCTCATAGTCGCCAACTTGCATTCAAATTTGTCCAAGCTCCAGAAAGTGCTTATGCCTAATTTAATATTTTTAACTTGAACCTGAATTGGACTTTTTAGGCTTTCATTTTTGTTGTCAGGCTCATGTCTGTAAAAAAAAGAAAAATCAGTTTCTGCACTGTATCGTGATTCAGCAAAGAAATAGCTATAACCACACTCTCGGCCACAAATTCTAAAATTTAGTCCAGAAGGATTACGACCTATTGTGAAAAATAACTTTGTTGCCTTGAAAAGTTACTGTTGGATATTGTAAAACAGCTGGTTTTTTTCAAAGCAGTGGATCAGGTTGGCATTCAAGAACATTTTAGACTAAAGTGGCAAGAAAAGAGGCTCTTATTCATGTCTCTTCAAACAGGGAAGTTCCAATCCTATTTATTTTACTACAATAGACTGAAGAGAACATACCAACCCAGTAGATAGCAAGATAAAAGTTGCAACATCTGCGCTCTCCAAAATAACATGATATAAAGCCCAGAGCTGAACACTTCAATCATGACTCAATACCAGAAACCATGTTCCTGTATTCGTTCCTGAACTGCTCTACTCACAAATGTACACCCATCCTTATGGAACTACCTTAAATCTTAATTTTCAAACAGCCCAAATTCAGATTTTTACTAGTGTAATCTGGTTGCTGTGCATGTCCCACAAACTTGCCATTTACAACAAATTACATGAATATAGCTTAATGTGCTGCTGATGGCCCCTTAAGACATTTGGACAGGCTAACATAGAACATAGAACAGTACAGCACAGTACAGGGTCTTCGGCCCACAATGTTGTGCCGACCCTTAAACCCTGCCTCCCAAATAACCCCCCACCTTAAATTCCTCCATATACCTGTCTAGTAGTCTCTTAAATTTCACTAGTGTATCTGCCTCCACCACTGACTCAGGCAGTGCATTCCATGCACCAACCACTCTCTGAGTAAAAACCCTTCCTCTAATATCCTCCTTGAACTCCCCACCCCTTACCTTAAAGCCATGTCCTCTTCTTTTGAGCAGTGGTGTCCAGGGGAATAGATGCTGGCTGTCCACTATCTATTCCTTTTAATATCTATCATGTCTCCTTTCATACTCCTCCTCTCCAAAGAGTAAAGCCCTAGCTCCTTTAATCAGGCCTTCGTATTACAAATCCCTCCCCCATCTTCCCTCTTGTTAAAAACAGACTTGATTTCTCACTTTCTTAGTTCTGTTGAAGAATCCTGGATTCCAAACATTAACTATCTCTCCTTCTGCAGATGTGCCTGACTTGCTAATTACTTACAGCATTTCCATTTTTTATTTGATTTCCAGCTTCTACATATTTTATTTTAATGTCAAATTATAGTTGTAACATACAATGATTGTACTAATCCATCATTATACATTTGTGGTTGATTAAGCCAAAAAATATACAAGAAAACGTATGCTGATACTCTCCATAAGTGATGCACAAATCAGGTATTTCTACTTTTGGAACAAATTTACAACAAACCGGCTTTCCTTATCCCCCACTTTCAAAAGGCTTGTAGGTTGTTACAAATAACTGAAGAGAAACATTGCTCTTATCCTTTCATGATAGTTTTAATGTTACAAAGTTAGAAAGTACACACAAATACTTTAAATTACGATAAAGTGAAATTGCTACAAATTTAATTTTCTTAAGCTCAACTATTACTTTATCTGTAAAGTAAATACTGTAAATGAATGACCAGATATTAGGATTTATGCACAAAATCTAAGGTACATCATTACTCAGTTAAATTTAACAACCTACATTTAATTGAATTGGAGCAATGCAGACTACACCATAAGCTATATAAGAATGCATAAAAATAATAATGGCTAAATAATACTTCCCCAATTCCGATGCTTACAATGTCAAACAAAAAAGAATTACATTAATAAAATCATTTATCTCAGTGCTATTCATCAATAAGATTGACTATTTTGCACAGGGGTTATTTTTGGTGACACTAACCTAATAAAAATAGTGTGCTTCCTCAAGTTGCTGCTAATAGTATTAGCTTCCTGGATCATCATTGAAAGCTTCATGGAGCTCCAGGGTGAATGGCCTGCAACACAAATAGAAAATAAATCAATTATGCCTGCCATAGAAACTACACAAAACATGTACTTTATTCGTAACATAAAGGGATACAAACAGATCACTGAAAGGACAAAAAATTGTTTAATTGACTCATTTCTTATATTGACCAACTTTCTTTCTCTAAGATTTTTTTTTACAGTATCATTCTGCATTACGCTCACTGCTTCTCCAAAATTCCTACTTTCATACTCCTAAGAAAATACCCTGACATGTCTTTGTGGGGTTTAAAGTGGATAAAACTGAACTTGCACATTTGCCCACTCATCAAGTAGAATTTCTTCACATGCGTGCTCACATAGTCTACAACTGGCAGTTCATGCTCCTATTTTTGCTTGGTTTCAAATACATGGAATGCCTTACTTTAAGCATTTAAAAAAAAACAAAAAGGCATTTTTTTATATTATACTCCACTTTCATTAACTTTCCATCTAAACTTGTTACCAGCAACACCATTATAAAATGTCCATTGCACTTATTGTGCTCTCATAGTTGAATTGTTTGTTGAAGAGAAGAAAAATGATCTGAGACTCTGAAGAATGCTAACCAATTAAAACCACACACAAACAATAATTGTAACTGACTGTTGTAAGAAATATTCCAGAGCCAAATACAAAATGAAGTTGGTACACTGTTAAAAATAAAACACACGGGAGTTCATGTTGCTTCCATGTCATTGTTATGCAGAAAGCGCACATCCCTTTAAGTTCTCTTCTGAAAAGCACAGAAGTTGAGATCAAAAAGTCCAAGCATTGCAGAAGTAATTTGAGCAGTCACTATGAAATAAATAAAAATTAATGTACTTGTACATGAAGTAAAATTTTGAGCCTCCCATTTCTTTTGCCGTTCTTGCTGCATCCGTTCCAAATCTTGTGCCATCTTTCTTTTCTCTGCCTCCAGAGCATCGAGGAACTTTACATGCCGTATATTATGATCTTCCAGGGCCTGGGAGAATTTTAGAATACAACTGGTTAAGTCAGCACCAAATTACAAGAAACAAGGCACTCACTCTCCACACCACCCACTACTTACCTCCAGCAATGGGTTCAAAATAACACATATGGTGACTGTGTGATGAGAAACCCAAGTGGGTGTGGAAATTGGATGCTTAAATTCTAAACACCTATAACCCATGACATATCAGTGCAAGTTCTCGGCCAGTTTACCATTCATGACAAGCTGGCCAGTCCTGGAAGGGTTCCAGTACCAGACATAGCAACAAAAATAGAACAACATTGATAAGTACATATAGGCAGACATTGGGATAGGGCAGAATAAAGCTAGATCAGAAGGTAGAACCTGGGAGTAGTCTCCTTCAGTGTTCATATCTAACTAATGATCATTTAAATGTAATCTGTGCCAAAGTAATTTTTTTTTGAAAAGAAGATGACAGAAAATACAAGAGAAGTGTATACAATGTGGTACAGATTTCCTCATCAGTCAGAACCAGAGGAATACTGTCTGGGGAAAAAACATCAGCAATGACATACCAGCACTTACACTGTCTCTGATGCTGAGAACACGATGGTTAAAGATATCAGTTCTTGACACAGATAAAATAGTGAATTATTTAATTTCTTTGCTTGTAATTGGTAAAGATTACAATTTATGTAGCATATTACAAATAATAGTTTTTCCACTCCAAATGAAAATAATTTTTGATCAATGCATCTCCATCTCTATACAAAGAAAACAGTGCTTTCATTTGCTGTCAATTCCCCAACTAAAATCCAAATTCCTAATACATTTTTCAACTTCAATGTATTTGCACATTATCATAATTTTAAAATTGAAATATTAGTCATATGACCAAATACAAACTACAATTTAAAAACATTAAAAGTACAAATAAGATCAGGAAGCAGTTTAAGTCACAAGATAAATTAAAGTATTCTACAACAAAATGTTACCATTATCCAAAAATAAAAATATGAACTACTGAAAGATTCTAGCAATAAGATTCTAACATAAAGAAGCAGTGGCTCATTGGTAGGGGACAAAGAATGGGAATAAAGGGAGCCTTTTCGGGTTGGCTGATGGTGACGAGTGGTGTTCCACAGGTGTCTGTGTTGGGACCGATTCTTTTTATGTTATCGGTCAATGATTTGAGTGATGGAATTGACGGCTTTGTTGCAAAGTTTGCATACGATATGAAGATAGGTGGAGGGCAGAGAGGTTACAGAAGGACTTAGACAGATTAAAAGAATGGGCAAAGAAATGGCATATGGAATACAATGTCCAAAATTGTATGCTCATACAATTTGGTGGAAGAAATGGAAGAGTTGACCATTTTCTAAATGGAGAGAAAATACAAAAAACGGAGGCACAAAGGGACTTGGGAGTCCTTGTGTAGGATTTCCTAAAGGTTAATTTGCAGGTTGAGTCTGTTTTGAGGAAGGCAAATGCAATGTTAGTATTCATTTCAAGAAGACTAGAATATATAAGCAAGGATGTAATGTTGAGACATTATAAGCTCTGGTGAGGCCTCATTTGGAGTATTGTGAGCAGTTTTGGGTCCCTTATCTAAGAAAGGATGTGGTGAAACTGGAGAGGGTTCAAAGGAGGTTCATGAATGTAATTACAAGATTGAATGGCTTGTCATGTGAAGAATGTCTGATGGCTCTAGGCCTGTAATCACTAGAATTCAGAAGAATGAGGGGTGACCTCATTCTAACCTATCAAATATGAAAGGCTATGATATCAACACACACAACATGCTGGAGGAATTCAACAGGCCAGGCAGCACCTATGGAAAAGAGTACAGTTGATGTTTCAGGCCGAGACCCTTCCTGCTTGGATTTCCAGCATCTGCAGATTTCCTCTTGTTTGTGAAAGGTCTTGATAGACCCAGAGGACGCAGCCTCAGGAAAGAGGGGCATCCTTTTAGAACAGAGATGAGGATGAGTTTGTTCAGCCAAAAAGTGGTGAATGAGTTGAATTCTTTGCCACATGCAGCTGTGGATGTCAAGCTTTTATGTATATTTAAACCAGAGGTTGATAGATTCTTGATTGTTCAGAGCATGAAGGGATACTGGGAGAAGGCAGGTGGTTGGGGCTAAGAGGAAAATTGAATCAGCCATGATGAAAAGCCAGAACAGGCTCAATGGTCCAAATGGCCTAAATCTGCTCTTATCTTAAGGTCTTATGGTCTTATGGTGACCATATCTTAAGGTCTTATGGTGTAAAGAATGGAGTAGGGTTATAAATTTAGTATGTATTAATACACTTCTAAAACCTTACCCTACCTGCTTTGTGGCTGAGGCCTCCATTTCAAGGCGCTTCCTGTTCATTTCCAGCTCTTGTTCAAGCCTTCGGTTTGTTAGCATCTCCTTTTGAAGCTGCTTTTTGACATTCTGCAGCTCTATTTCTTTCCTTTTTCTATTTTCATTCACCTGAGTAATTAAGCAAGATCAGTGATGAATAAATCAATTAAGTTTTCCACACTGATAAAAACTAAAGATCTGCAGCATTCAGTCCCAGTTAGAAAAAGTCAGAAATTCTTTCGCAGAGACTAGTGGATGAACACTTTAGGAAATGAAATGGAAAATACAGTATTTTTAATGGCAAGTGACTGAACTGATACATAAGTTATTGAAAGTTAACATGCAAATACCACAAGCAATTTGGAAGGTATGTGATGTGTTATAGAGTTATAGCACACTACAGCACAGAAAGAGGCCCATCAGCTCATCCATAGAGTGCCAAACTATTGACCTGCCTCCTCCCATCCAGGTACCTATCTAAATTTATCTTAAATGCTGATATTGAACTCAAATCCATCACTTCCACTGGCAGCCTGATCCACACTCTCACCACCCACTAAGTGAAGTTTCTCCTCATGTTCCCCTTAAACATTCTACCTTTCACCTCTAGTTCTAGTCTCACCCAACCTCAGTGGAAAAAGCCTGCTTACTTCTACCCTATCCATACCCCTTGTACTTTTGTATACCTATATCAAATCTCCCCTCATTCTCCTACGTACTAACATAACATATCATAAAATCATAACATATCATTTATAACAAAGCTCTATCAGACTAAGAGAGTTTAAAAGCAGCAAACGGGAGACTCAGCACATTTTGCGAGCCACAGTCCTGATAGTCATTGGATTGCAAAGAGGGATAGAGAGTTTAAAAGAAGTGAGCGGGACAGTCAGATCGTTTTGTGCACCACAATTTCTGGAGAGACATTAGTTTGCACAATATTAGGTACTTGGAAAGGACCAATAAAAAGAAGTTAGGTTTCATTTGAATAGGCATTGTGGGAGTGGCCACTGTAGTGGGTCAGTGTTGAGTGGGGCATTGAGGTTTGGGCTTATAAACACTTTGGAAAAGCATAGGTTATAGGTTGATACTTTTTTTCATTATTTATTACTTCTTTCTCTCTTATTGCAATTTAGAGTTTTGGAGATGCCAGACAGGATACTGGAATGCTCCTCTTGTGGGATGTGGAATGCAGGGAAACCACTAGTATCCCTAACAACTATATCTGCAAGAAGTGCATCTAGCTGCAGCTTCTAACAGACCACGTTAAGGGATTGGAGCTGGAATTGGATGTTCAGATCATTCAGAAGGATGAAGGATTGATAGACAGGACATACAGGAAGGTAGTTACAACCTAGGTGTTAGACACAGGTAACTAGATGCCCATCAGAAGAGGGAAAGGTGATAGGCAGTCAGTGCAGAAGAATACCACTATGGCCATCTTCCTTAACATGTATACACTTTGGATATTGCTGGGGGGTAATGACCCAGCAGAGGAAGCCACAACAGTCAGGTTTCTGGCACTGTGGCCCAGAAGACAAGTGGAGGGGAGAAGAGGCGGGTTGTAGTGATAGGGGATTTGTTACTTAAGGGAACATAAAGGATGTTCCTTGGACAAGAATGAAATTCCCAGATGGTTTGTTGCCTCCTGGGTGCCAGGGTCAGGAACAATGCAGATCGAGTTCTCAGCATTCTTAAGTGGGTGTGTGAGGCAGTCAGAGGTCATGGTCCACATCTGCACCAATGACGTGACAAGGTTGGGCAAAGTGAGCTCAGAGAGTCAGATGCTAAGTTAAAGGACAAGAACTACAGGGTTGTGATCTCAGGATTGCTACCCATGCCATGTGTTAGTGAGGGAAGAAATAGGACGATAATACAATTTAACACATGGCTAAGGAGATGGTGCAGGAGGGAGGGCTTCAGGTTTTTTGGATCATTGAATTATTTTACAGGAAAGGTGAGACCTGTACAGGAAGAGATGGTTTGCACCTAAACTTGAGGGTGAATAATATCCAAGCAGGAAGGCTTGCTAATACTACACAGGGAGTGGGTTTCAACTATAGTTACAAGGAGATGCAAGAACTAACTAGTAATGCTAACCCTCCGACTTTGTCACCATTCAGCTGCCAGTCCTCCCCCTCTCGCAACCAAGTCTCACTAATGGCGACATCATAATTCCACATGCTGATCCATGTTTGAAGCTCATCTGTCTTTCTTACAAAACTCTTCGCATTGAAATATACACAATTCAGAACATTAGTCACCACCATACCCAACCTTTTGATTCCTGACTTTGCTTGTAGGCTTAATATTTTTTCCCAACAACCAACCCACTAACTGCTCTGGCTCTCATTCCACTGCAACTCTAGTTTATACCCCTCCATGCAGCACCAGCAAACCATCCTGTACGGATGTTAGTCCCTTTCCAGTTCAGGTGCAAATCATCCCTTCTGTACAGGTCCCATCTTCTCTGGAAGAGAGTCCAATGATCCAAAAAATCTGAAGCCCTCCCTCTTGCACCATCACCTTAGCCATGTGTTAAATTGTACTATTGTCCTATCGCACATTATCGAACATTAATCCCACCATGCACAACCTTTTGATTGCTGACTTTGTCTCAGATACTAGTAACATCTGTCTCTATCTGTTCGAGGACACTTGTTCCTGTCCCTTGCAACTATAGTTCCAACCCACCCCCACCCCTCAACCCTAGCATGCCTTTTCACTTAGGTATTAGTTGCCCTCAAGTTTAGGTGCGAACATCTCTTCCTGTACAGGCCACACATTTCCTGGAAGAGAATCCAATGATCCAAAAACCTGAAGCCCTCCCTCCTGCACCATCTCCTTAGCCATGTGTTAAACTGTATTATCATCCTATTTCTGCCTTCATTAGCACATGGCACGGGTAGCAATCCTGAGATCACAACGCTGGAGTTCCTATCTTTTAACTTAGCATCTACCTCCTTAAACTCACTTTGGAGAATGTTGTCACCCTTCCTACCCATGTCATTGGTACTGACCTCTGGCTGCTCACCCTCCCACTTAAGAATGCTGTAGACTCGATACAAGATATTCCAGACCCTGGCACCCGGGAAGCAACCTATCATCTGAGAATCTCATTCTCATTCACAGAACCTCTTGTCTGTTCCCCTAACCATTAAATACCTATTATAGTCTGCTTCTTCTCCCCTCACCTCCTCCCTTTCCTACTGAGCCAAAGAACCAGACTCAGTGCCAGGGACCGGACTGCTGTGACTTTCCTCCTCCATATCATCCTCCCTTTCCCCATTCCCCACAACAATATCCAAAGCAGTATACCTGTTATTGACGGGAACTGCCACAGAGGTACTCTGTCACTGGTTGCCTATCCCCTTTCTTCCTCCTAACGGTCACCCAGTTTAAACTAGATCCTGCACCTTAGGGTAACTACCTCCCTGTATGCCCTGTCAAGCAAACCCTCAGAATCCAATATGATCCTAAGTTCATCTAGCTGCAGATCCAGTTCCTTAACACTGTCTTTAAGAAGCTGCAGCTAGATGCAGTTCTTGCAGGTGTAGTCATCATGGATATTGGAGCTGCAGCTGGATGCCTTCCAACATCCAGAAGAGGAGCATTCCACTATCCTACCTGCTATCCCCACTATCTCAACTGTGCAATAAGAAAGAAAGAAAAATTAAACATTAAAAAAAATCTACCTACAGCCTCCACCTCTCCTCACCAAAATGTAAACTCCCCCACTCTGACACTGGCCCACTCACACAATGGCTGCTCTGCCTAAACACAATTTATTTTTATTGGACCTTGCCAAGTGCTTAATGACGCATACTCCAACATCTCCCAGTTATATGTGGCATGCAGAATTTGTTGGCCTTTATGGCTAGAGTATTTGAGTAAAGTTGTCTTACTGGAATTCTTCATTTGCACAGTTTATTTTTGACCCAAGAGTATTTTTTTTATATCTTACACTATACTGCTGTCACAAAACACAAATTTCATAACATGCATAAATATAAATGATAAACCTGATTCAAATTACATCAGACTCTGATGAAGTAGGCATCAATGTGAAGTTTCTGACAGCAAATATGGATAACAACAGAAAACGCTGCTAATACTCGAAGACTAAGCAGCATCTGAGGGTGGAGAAACTATTCTGTTAATATATATCAACCTAAAATACTAAGTGTTTTTCTCTCTCTACAAATGCCATCTGACTTGTGTTTATAGCATTTTGGGCTTTATTTTTAACCTCACAAATTTTCTGTATGCACAAACAATAACCACATCAGAATTTTTTTAAAATTACCAATTCGTTTTCAAGCTCTTGTATTTTATTTTCATACAGAGATTTTTGATTGGATAATTCCTCTTGAGCGATTTGTTTTGCAAGTTGGATACCTTGCATCATCTCTTGTTTAGCTTGCAAACGCGCCTCTTCAATTTCAACTTCAAGTCTGTAAATACATTTGCAGGAAGATATGAAGTTGCAAAGCTAGTAAAAATAAAAATAACATCAGCTTTTCACTCTTGCAAAATAAAATTAGATTAGAACTCCAGTGCTCAACTCAATAGGCTTAAATTACATAACATGCCAAAGAAAATGAGTGGTTATAGTGTAATACTGAAATATCATAAAACTTGTAACGAGGTTTCCCCATTGAGTTTATTTGCAATGTTTCTAAGTGGGGTTCCTATGGATTGACTATCAGTCCATCACGTTA
The DNA here is from genome assembly GCF_048418815.1 of Hemitrygon akajei. Lineage (NCBI taxonomy): Eukaryota > Metazoa > Chordata > Chondrichthyes > Myliobatiformes > Dasyatidae > Hemitrygon > Hemitrygon akajei. The sequence continues at coordinate 69,810,399 of NC_133135.1, read as the reverse complement.
GATTTTTACACACAAGTCCATTCAACTTATTTTAAATATTGACACATAATTCATGACAATACAACATTACCTATTAGTCATGTAGTTACTCATGTAGGTGTCTTCCTGGGCTTCTGCTTGCCTACCGTTGGATCATTATTTTATCTGGAAAATATTACTCTGGGTTTTATTACTGTGTTGTTTTTACCACAGTATTGTCTACATACCTCAAAGGGGTCCAGTGAATCAATCTCAAACTCTCAAAGTATCTTTGTAGTTTCTTATGATTGCTGATGACATAAATTAAATGTGACCTGAATAAAACAACTGTTCTTAGCTGCTCTTGTTAACAGTAATACCAATATGGCATTCTAACAGATCTTTTGCATTTTGTATAACTTGACTTCATCAATTTTTGAAAGTTAAGAGGAGGTCTGAAGCTTCTATGTCGTAATTTAGTGAATGATAACATTCTGCAGTACCCCAAGTTATTTATTCCTGCATTCATGAATGCATAAAATTGTACACTTTATTGTGCAATCCTAACCCAAAATACCTGCAAGTTGCAGAGCACACTTCCCTGTTACTAATATTTATCAATAATATCCACAAACTAAATCCAGCTAATGTCTTTTATCTTTCTATTTGGATAACTCTCATTTCACAATTGAGTCTTCACCTTAATCCCTCTTCTGAATAGCACAATATTTTTTTCCAGGAACAAGGATTTCTCATTAATTAAACCTGATACTCATCTATGTACTTAAAAAAAAACGTATTTTATCTTTCATACCATGTCCTAAATTCATAGCATACAATTTCAAATACATTTTACATTATTTCTTGAGCAATGCATTTATCTTGCATTCGTGTTATTACAGTTACTTACAAGTATTGATCACACAACATCTTCAATTTGAATAATTCCCCACCTGGTACATAATAGTTTATTACTACAATGAAGTATAACACTCAACCAGAGTTCAAACTACAAAAATAGGTTTGCAGGTTTGGCAAACACGAGGAAATCTGCAGATGCTAGAAATTCAGCAGGCCAGGCAGCATCTATAGAGAGAAGCGCTGTCGATGTTTCGGACTGAGACCCTTCGTCCCGAAACGTCGACAACGCTTCTCCCTATAGATGCTGCCTGGCCTGCTGAGTTCCACCAGCATTTTCTGTGTGTTGCAGGTTTGGCATAGGTTAGATTTTTAAAAATATTTTGTATAACACAAATGCACCCACTTTTGGAGTTATGTCTAAACTTAGTAATTTGTAGAATTCTGCTGAACAGAGAGTTAATTTACATTTGTGTTCATAACTGCATCACCATTTTCTTAAAGATCCATTCACCAAAATTCCATTTTTCATACAGTCATAAAGCACAGGATGGGGCTTTTGGCTCAACTCGTCCATGCCATCTGTGATGCCTATCCACACTAATCCCATTTGCCTACATTAGGCCCACATCCTTAGACTCTTTTCCTATTCAACTATACGTCCAAATATTTTTCAAATGGAATTGTATCTACTTTTACCAATTCGTCTGGCAGCTTGTTCCATTTAACCACCACCCACTGTTTCCCTGTTCTTTACTCAAAATCATTTAATTGTTTTTCAAAATATTTTTTTTTTTGCTTTTGCTTTTTTAAGAACATAACAGATTTTGACAATCATTAACTGCCTGCATAAAGCACATCTAAACTAACCACCACTACATCTTTGCGCTGACAATTTTATCACTTATTTATTAATGGGATTGGGGATGGTTATTGAGGAAGTCAACTGGAAGAGAATAAGAAATACTTTTCTCCAGTCCACCTCAGACAAATCTCTCAAATTTGTATCTGTCAGATCTCAATCTTTTTAACAATGAGAAAGGCTGATTTCTCTGCCAGTCCTTAGAGGCTTTTTTTTTTTTTTAAAAGTTGGTTAATAATCAATTACACACAGGAAACAAGAGTATATTATGTCGTCATAATATCCAATGTTTCCTAGAGTTCTATTCATGTTTTATAATTGAATGCAACTGTAAGGATGATACTAAATGACAGTGGCAATGATGAGAAGTAATATAGAAATTGTGAAAAGGCTGTCAATTATTTGAGCTTTTTTGACATTCGATAAGATAATTACTGATTTGTACCTTTTCTCCATACCATTATTACATGATAAAAAAAATCTCCCATATGGAAAATGTTGCTGGAGTAACATTCTATAACCTGAATAAGAATTCTACTTTTTCCATTGAATTTTTGTCTGGTAAAAGTACATCTTTATAGCTTTTAAAACTGTGCCCCCTTATTCTGGATTGCCTTATTGAGGGAAGTGTTTACTATACTTTCAAGAACTATTAGCACCCTTCTAAATTAAAGGGAATGTACAACAAGCTTGTGCCTTTCACTTTATATTTTGTTGCTCTGTTCTTCACTCCTCTGATTCAGTATCAGATATACATTTCTATCTGCAATTCTATTCTACAGTCCTCGTCTTCTCGTACATATTTAGGATTTATCCCTAATGTATATGCCTCTACCACCACCTCTGACAGGGTGTTCCATGCGCTCATCAATCATTGTGTAAAAAAAACTGACACACCCCCTACCCCCATATTTTCCTCCAATCACCTTATATTGGATATTGTACTATATTGGCTAATTCTGCTCTGAGAAATGGTTATTACCTCTATCATCTTGTACACCTCAGTCAAGTCACCTCTCTTCCTCCTTTGCTCCAAAGAAAAAAGCCCTAACTCGCTCAACCTATCCTCATAAGACATGCTCTCTACTCCAGGCAACATCCTGGTAAATTTCCTCTGCACCCTCTGTAAAACATCTACATCCTTCTTATGAGGCAACCAGAACTGAACACAATATTCTAGATGTGGTCTAACCAGGGTTTTATAGAGCTGCAACATTACCTCAATGCTCTTGAACTCAGTCCCTGACTAGTTAAGGCCAAGACACCACAACCTTATGAACTTGTGTAGCAGCTTTGAGGGACATATACCCCAAGGTCCCTTTGTTCCCCCACACTGCTAAGAATCCTGTCATTAACTCTGTATTTTGCCTTCAAATTTGAATTTCTAAAGTTTCTCACTTTTCTGAGTTGAACTGCATCTGCCACTTCTCCACCCAGCTCTGCAGCCTGTCAATGTTCCATTATAACCTACAACAACCTTCTACACTATCCACAACTCCACCAACCTCCATTTTATCTGCAAACTTGCCCTTCCACTTCCTCATCAAAGTCATTCAGAAAAATCACTAAGGGCAGGGTTCCCAGAACAGATCCCTGCAGAACACTATTGGTCTCTGACCTCCAAGCAGAATATGCTCATCTACAACCTTAAGGATCCTTAAGGTTGTTATAGCTGGGGGTGGGAATGAGGACAAGTTCCCACTACCTATTAAATGCTCCCAATGGCATGCATCTCAAATAGCCTCTGACAACAAATTCCAGCTCCTGGCCTTCACTTGTAGCTTAGCTACTAAGCCCGGCAGAAGTGTTTCTACTGATAGGAGAAGAGGTAAAGGTGGGTTACTGGCACTTTAAAACCAATCACTTTGCACAGATAGGGCTCATCAGCTGCAGTTGGCTGTTCATCTAGGAGAAGGAAAACTCTGATCCCAAACCTCCACTGCTTTGCGGCTATACACACTCATTGAGAATGCTCTGGGAATTTGAAGGAAAATTCCAGAGCTGGAGTCCCTAAGGCAGTCCTACGTTGAGTTCAATGCTGACTGGCAACTCCTGCAACATTGCTGATACCAAACTATATCAGTCTCTACCGTTCCTGTGGGTTCATCAGATGTGTGTGTGTGTGTGTGTGGGGGGGGGGGGGGGGGGGGCGGCTTATTACATGGGCAACAGCTTGCTCTCCGCTTCTCACCTGGTCCCTCAACACCAGCTCCATAGCAAAGAAAGCCCAGCAGTGTCTTTACTTTCTGCGAAGGCTGATGGAAGTCCATCTCCCACCCCCCATCCTCATCACATTCTACAAGGGTTGTATTGAGAGTATCCTGAGCAGCTGCATCACTGCCTGGTTCGGAAATTGCACCATCTCGGATCACATGACCCTGCAGCGGATAGTGAGGTCAGCTGAGAAGATTATTGGGGTCTCTCTTTCTGCCATTACGGACATTTACACTACACGCCGCATCCGCAAAGCAAACAGCATTATGAAGGACCCTACGCACCCCTCATACAAACTCTTCTCCCTCCTGCCATCTGGGGAAAGGCACCGAAACATTCGGGCTCTCACAACCAGACTATGTAACAGTTTCTTCCCCCCAACTATCAGACTCCTCAACACCCAGAGCCTGGACTGACACCTTACTGCCCTATTGTCTTGTTTATTATTTATTGTAATGCCTGCACTGTTTTGTGTACTTTATGCAGTCCTGGGTAGGTCTGTAGTCTAGTGTAGTTTTTTTTCTGTGTTGTTTTTTTACGTAGTTCAGTCTAGTTTTTGTACTGTATCATGTAACACCATGGTCCTGAAAAAACATTGTCTCATTTTTACTATGTACTGTACCAGCCATTAAGGTCAAAATGAGAATAAAAAGTGCCTTGACTTGACTTGATATCATACTGCCCAGGCTTGCGTATTTAGACAGCTAAGACACAATAACCATGGTCAATTCTGACTGACGGAGGCCTTCACCTCACCTCACAACCCCACTTTCTGTCAAGAAGCCAATTCTGAATCCACACAGCTAAGTTACCCCAGAACCCATGTCACAGACTTTCTGAATGAGCTTATCATGGGGAAGCTTATCAGACACCTCACTAAAATTAGGGTTGGCAATCCCAATTGCCAAATTAGCGGAGCAGTTAGCTGGGGCATCGGGATTCTGAATTCAAGGGTACGGAGTCTCTGTATGACCTCCACGAGGAATGTGAGAGTTTTCCCCGGCTGGTCTGGTTTCCTCCCACAGTTCACAGAAGTACAGAGTAGGTTAATTGATCGTTGTAAGTTGTCCTGTAATCGGGGTTGTTCGGTGTTCCCAGGGCGGTGTGATTCAAAGAGCCTACACTGCACTGTATTACTAAAAATAAAAATAAAATCCATATGCTCCACATCCACTGCTCTACCTTCATCAATGTGTTTCATCACATTAAAGAAATCAGTCAGGCTTATGAGGCATGACCTGCCCCTCACAAAGCCATGCTGACTAATTAGACTATGCTTCTCCAAATGCTCGTAAATCCCGTCTCTAAGGATTTTCTCTAATAGTTTGCCCACAACTGAAGTAAGACTATAATAAGTCTATAATTCCCTGGGTTATCCCTACTCTCTTTCTTAAACAAAGGAATAACATTCGTCACCTCCTAACATCTAGTTCTATTCTTACGGCTAGAGTGAGGATGCAAAAATCATCACCAAAGGAAAAATTATCTCTTCCCTTGATTCCCATAATAACCTGGAGTATACCTGTCCTGGAAAACCTACAACTCAACTCTTTTTTTTTTTAAATACTCAAATTCAATTTTTCTCCCACATCTAAAGACTGGCAATTCAAAGTCCTGCTTGTTATTATATTATCCTCTGTACTACAAGTTCACCATTTAATATATGTTCATCAAGTTTCCTATCAGCTGCTCCTTCACATTCAACATTTTATGAGACAATGATTTTTCCAATCCTCTATCCTGTGTTCTCTTTACAGACACTTCATTGGTAAAAACAAGAGCGAGAGAACGGGCAAGATGACAGAAAACTTTCTAAAAACTTCCTGAACACAAAATCTGAAATAGTACTATCATGATAAAGTTTATATATTCATATTGTCAATGAGCTTTCTCCACAGCACTTCAGCAAATATCTTTTGAAAATCCACGTCTGTATTTTCAAAACATCAAATTTCTGTTCACAAACATGCCATTTAATAACTACTAAATACGTCAGACTGTAAGGTATGTATGAATGGACATCTATCTACACAATCATTAATTAATCCTTCATACAACCACAGAACAAACAATCAGCCCACCTGTTACATATTTTGGGATGACAAAGGAAACTGGAAAAAGGAGCAGGTGTTTTGTCAAAGACCAATTTAAGGCTATAAATAAAATGAGTTGTTACATTAAAGTACTCCACTTCACCTATTCCCAAGGAAGACACTTACAAATAAGACACAAGAACAAAATTAGGCCATTCCATCATGGCTGATTCACAAAATCATGCCAATTAGAGGTTACACAAACAAAAAGCAGTTTTCTCACATGTACACACACAGTGATGTATCATACATAACAATGTAAATAGTCAGAAAGATTGTCAGTGAAGTGTGCATCAACTTTCAAAGCAGTTAACCAAATTTTCAGAAACAGCTGTGAAGATTTTATTTTACCTTGCCCTTTGAGCTTGAAGAAGTTCATTTCTGGCAAATTCAAAGTCTTTTGGAGGATCTCCAAGGAGTGCATTCCCAGAAGATGCTTTTTGTCCACTCTGGACTTCCAATGGATGATTAAATTTGAAGTAATGATCACCACCAAGTATTACTCTGTCTCCCTTTAAAATGTACAATATACATTTATAATTACACTAAACATTTTACTTCAACTGTCATGTTTTCCAATTTATGCATAATCATTTAACCAGTGTTCCCAGATTAATATCATTAATCCTAATCAACTCCTTTGGTTTTCTCCTCCCACACACACTCATCTGTCCATTTTTTGTCACCCTTTGTTAATCTCTTCTATTCCCTGTGCACCTTCCCTTCTCCACCTGGCTCCACCATCACCTACCAACCTCTGTTCATCCTCTCTTTTCCCCATCTGATTCCATATGTCCCCTCAATAACTGGTTCCACTAAAACTACCCAGCCTCTACCCCACATTGCTGTAGCTATTGCTTTATACCATTAATCATTCCATTTCCAGCTCAGTCCAGATGCAGGATCGTAATCTGAAATGTTAACCGACCCCTTGCCTCCACAGATGCTGCTTGCCTGGCTGAGTATGTTTTTGTCCAACTTTCATCCTATTCCACTCTCTATTCTGCCAATGCCATTCAATTTCCCTTCCTGAAAGGATAAGCAAGAGACCTATTTGAAGCTCTCCTTTGTTGTGTTATTACTGCACGTGTCCATAGAAAGTTTATAAGGCAATGGTCAGACTGCACGGAGTACTGTGAGCAGTTTTGGGCCCCTTATCTAAGAAAAGATAAGCTGGCATTAGAGGGGGTCCCAGAGAAGGTTCAGGAGAATGATTCTGGGAATGAAAATGTTAATGTATGAGGAGCATTTGTTGGATTTGGGCCTGTATTCACGGAGTTTAGAAGGGGAGGGGAATCTTGTTGAAACCTATTAAATTTTGAGAGACTTAGATAGAGTGGATGTGTAGAGAATGTGGGGGAGTATGGGACCAAAGGGCAAAGCCTCAGAATACAAGGACATCCAATTAGAACAGAGATGAAAAATTATTTTAGCCAGAATGTTGGTGAATCTGTGGAATTCACTGCCAGATGACTATCAAGAGCAAGTCATTGGGCCATTAAAGCGAAGGTTGATAGGCTCTTGATTAGTCAGGGCATCAAAAGTTATGGAGGGGAAAAGCAAGAGAATGCGGTTGAAAGGCATAATAAATTAGCAGTGATGGAATGGCAGAGCAGACTCAATGGGCAGAGTGGTCTAATTCTGCTCCTGTGACTTAGGGTCAAAGGTTAAGGGCAAAATAAATCTATGATGGTTCTCAAGGAAAATAGCATTAACTTTAAATCAATTTGATAAAGAATACAGAGAAAGGTTGTTCAGCTAATGCATCCTGCATTAAAAGTTACTTACATGATGCAGCACCGTTGATTGCTTTATAAGATGTCCATTGACATATGTATTTGCATCACCTATTGGTGCAATGCTAACTGTACCTTTTAAGCTTTGTATCACACTACAAGTGAAAACAATGCATGGATTATTTTAATGAAAGGATTATACATCTGAATACTTTTAAAAAAACAAGTTGATACTTAAAAATAAATTAAAATTCTAATTCAGCATAATTTCACTCTCACATTCATTATGTGCATTCAAGGGGATTTTGTTTTTCTTTTAAAAAGAATAAGAGCCACTTCGGATCCTTCTGGAGTTTAAAAAAAAACAATCCAGCCTTCCCAGAAAAATCATTCAGTGTCAATCTGCATCAGGTGGGTCTAAAGACAGTACAGTTTTAAGTAAATAAAGGTTGCCACTTCAGTGTCAACTTTAAAGAGAGCACTGTAGTTTTCTTAAACCCAAGATAAAATCTACCACCTTTAGCAAGATATTAAACATTACATGCCTCTACTAGTTTTGGAAATTCACTCACAGCAAACAAAGTGTGTAGGAAGATTTTTTTTTAAACACAAGAGATTCTGCAGATGCTGGAAATGCTGTAGGATCTCAGCACGGTTAATTTTTTTTACCTAACTGGACAGCTGTTAACAGTTAATGAGCTAACTAAAAACACAAAATGCTGGCAGAGCTCAGCAGGCCAGACAGCATCTATGGGAGGAGGTAGTGACGACGTTTCGAGCCAAAACCCTTCATCAGGAGTGAAGTAACATGGGATGGTCAAGGGGGAATAAGAAGTGGGGGGAGGGATAAAGTAGAGAACTAGGAAGTGATAGGTTGGAGGGAAATGGGCCAGGGGGGAAGGTGGAGAATTATGGGAAATAAAAGAGAAAGAAAGGTAGGGCTGGGGGGGGGGGGGGGAGATTATAGTGGGGGGGGGGGGGGAAAGAGAAAGAGAACCAGACTGAAATAATAGATAGGGATGGGGGTAAGGGGGGGGGGCAGGGGTATCAACAGAGGTCTGTGAGTTGGATGTTCATGCTGGCAGGTAGGAGGCTACCCAGGCGGGAGATAAGGTATTGCTCCATCGACCTGCGTGTGGCCTCATCTTGACGGTAGAGGAGGCCATGGACAGACATGTCGGAGTGGGAGTGGTCTGTGGAATGGAAGTGTGTGGCCACAGGGAGATCCCACCACTGCTGGAGGACTGAGCGCCAGTGTTCGGCGAAACGGTCTCCCAGTCTGCGGCGGGTCTCCCCAATGTATAAATGGCCACATTGGGAGCACCGGATACAGTATATCACCCCAGTTGACTCACAGGTGAAGTGGTGCCTCACCTGAAAGGACTGTCGGGGGCCTGGGATGGTGGTGAGGGAAGAAGTGTGGGGGTAGGTGTAGCACTTCTTCCGTTTGCAGGGATGAGTGCTGGCATGAACATCCAACTCACAGAACCTGCTGGCATGAACATCCAACTCACAGACCTCCGTTGATACCCCTGCCCTCCCCCTTACCCCCATCCCTATCTATTATTTCAGTCTGGTTCTCTTTCTCTCTCTTTTCTCCCCCCAGCCCTACCTTTCTTTCTCTTTTATTTCCCATAATTCTCCACCTTCCCCCTGGCCCATTTCCCTCCAACCTATCACTTCCTAACTCTCTACTTTATCCCTCCCCCCCCACTTCTTATCCCCCCTTGACCATCCCATGTTACTTCACTCCTGATGAAGGGTTTCGGCCTGAAATGTCGTCACTACCTCCTCCCATAGATGCTGTCTGGCCTGCTGAGTTCTGCCAGCATTTTGTGTTTTTATTTATTTCCAGCATCTGCAGATTCATTCGTATTGCCTAATGAGCTAACTAGTCATCTTTGGTGTGATAAGCTGTACAACACTTATTGAAGGGTACTATGTCCATGCCAACTCTTTTGCCCCTCTACTCGAACGGTGGTGTGGTGGCCGGCAGCTGATACAATAAAAGTATTTCAGAGGCTCTTACATAAGCACATGAATATGCAGAGAATGGAAGGATATGAACCATATGTAGGCAGAAAGGAATTAGTTGTCGTTAGCTTAATTAGTTCAGTATGATTTTGTGGGGCTAGAGGTCCTTTCCTGTGCTGTACTATTCCTGGTACTTACCGAGTTTAATTCTAGCAATACTCCACCCGACTTTTCATCTGATCTATATCCTTCTATAATACTAGGTTACAACTTTATTATAAAACAATTAAGAGATTCAGTGTTTAAATGTGAGATCTCTTCACTTGCAATCAATTTAATGTTTGGCTAGGTAATGCTGTTTTATGAGGTGCTGCAATCAAAATGCTTAGACATTTAACAGGTTCCACAGGGATGTGATCCATAAAATTCAAATTTTAACTTAAACTAAATTTAATTCCCAAACCAAAAGGAAAATTTTAATCTGAAAAATATGCTATAATTCTATTTATATTCCGCACACAGCAAGTTCAAAATTTTGAATCTCACCAATGATCATCAGCGATGAGTGCCCCTGACAGCTGAATGTCATGCTTGGAGTATGGCTGTTGTTTTCCCACTCTTGTCTGACCTTCTTTTATCATATACAAGAGCACCTCAGAAATCTGCGGATCATCATTCAAATTGACCAGGTTTGGCAAACTGTTATCCACTTTAAAAGTGATTCCGGCTTTCTGCAGAAAGAGCTTCCTGTTAGCAAGTAAAATATTCTTCCTCTATGATCAATATAATCATTATATGTACAGCAAAATTTTAAGATATTCATTTTTCTCTGATAACTTCAAAAATATGCATTTCCTTATCAACAACTTATAATTAGCCAAAATATTTGAAATATTTTTAAAATCTGTGCCTTCAACGATGGAACATTTTTACAAAGATGCAGATCTGAAGTAAGTTTTGAGATTCAGTAACAACGTCCAAACAAACCTTCAGCAAAGGCAGCGATGCCTGCAATGTTTATAGAACTTGTGAGGTCATTTCACTTGGTACTTCTGCTAATATTCTCCAGTAACATGACAGACCAAAACGCTAAATCTGCTGATGGGGTAGCTATTCAGTAATATTGCTACAGTGCACAGAGTGTCTCCCATAAAACAAGAGCATCACTAATTCTCAGCACATCAGAAAAAGGCAATCTTTTGTGCGCAGTGACAATTTAAGTAGATTTATTGGTTGTTTTGTTGGGAAAAAATAACTTGTTGGGAAAAAAATAAATTCGCTTCTGGTTTTGTGTGTCTAGAATGAAACTGACTATTCTTTTCTTTCAGTACAAAATATTAAATTATTATCCTATAATATTAAAATGAAAGTGAAAGAATGAAAAAAAAAACTAACCTGCAGTTCTCTTGCTTCTTCCAGCTTTCTCTCCTCTGCTTGGTCCAACTTTTCCCTCCATTTCCTAAAAGGGGCACAACGAATATAATTTGTCTACAATAAAGCTGTGGTACATTTGTCACAGAAGTGTCAATAATGTAACATGACTTATGTTACATTTGTGGCCCTTTGTGGGCCGAAGGGCTGTAATGTGCTGTATCATTCTATGTCCTATGTCACTCCTGTCCCATGATTACATGAAGAAAAGCATTCAGTTCATCTAACCCCAGATATAGTCATACAATAGAGAGAATTATAAAGTTTATTAAAGCAGTGGCTAAATGACTGAAAAAGTGCAAAATAATTAAGGTAGAACCAAAAGTTAGGTAACAAACACAAAGTACAAAGTGCAATGAAGAATAAATTAGAGCTAGATTGCTGAGACCCTGCAAATCAGAGATAGCACGCGAGAAGGCAGTGCATTACAGTTTTATAATACAATCAATATTAAGCAAGCCGAAATGAAGGGATACATTAAAATAATGGGGAAGGGGGGAGTGAGATGGGTAACAAGGTTTTCAGATTAAATGTCCACATGCACCAATAGTGAGTGGACTTTAGCAAGATTGAGACCATAAGACATAGGAGTAATATCAGGCCATTCGGCTCATTGAGTTTGCTTTGCCGTTTTAGCATAGTTGATCCAATTTTCCTCTCAGCCCGAGTCTCCTGCATTCTCCCTCTATCCCTTCATGCCCTGATCAATCATGAATCTATCAAACTCTGCCTTAAATACATATTCAGACTTGGCCTCCACAGCTGCCTGTGGTAAAGATTTTAACAAATTTGCCACTCTCTGGCTAAAGAAATTCCTCCTCATCTCTGTTCTAAAAGACGCTCCTTTATTCTGAAGCTCGATCCTCTGGTCTTAAAACTCTCCCATCATAGGAAACATCCTTTCCACATGCACTCTATCAAGGCTTTTCACCATTCAATAGGTTTCAATGAGGTCACCTTTCATTCTTTGGAATTCCAGTGAATACAGGCCCAGAGCCATCAAAAGCTCTTCATATGACAATTCATTCAATCCTGGAACCACTTCCATGAATCTCCTTTAAACCTCCTCTGGTTTCAGAACATCCTTTCTAAGATAAGGGGCTCAAACCTGTGGACAATACTCCAAGTGAGGCCTCACCAGTGCTTTATAAAGACTCAACATTAGATTCTTGCTTTTATATTCTAGTCCTCTTGAACATAAGAAGATAAGAAATAGGAGCAGGAGTAGGTCATCTGGCCCATCGAGCCTGCTCCGCCATTCAATAAGATCATGGCTGATCTGTCTGTAAACTCAGCTCCATCTACCTGCCTTTCCCCCATAACCCTTAATTCCCTTACTATGTAAAAACCTATCTAACTGTTTCTTAAATATATTTAGTGAGGAAGCCTCAACTGCCTCCCTGGGCAGAGAATTCCACAGATTTAGCACACTCTGGGAAAAACATCTCCGTCCTAAATCTTCTCCCCTGAATCTTGAGGCACTGTCCCCTTGTTCTAGTTTCACCTACCAATGGAAACAACTTTCCTACTTCTATTTTATCTATCCCTTTCCAAATTTTGTATGTTTCTACAAGATCCCCTCTCATTCTTCTGAACTCCAGAGAGTATAGTCCCAGGCGACTCAATCTCTCCTCATAAATTAACCCCTTCATCCCTGGAATCAACCTGGTGAACCTCCTCTGCACTGCCTCCAGCCAGTATATCCTTCCTCAAGTATGGCAACCAGAACAGCACATAGTACTCCAGGTGCAGCCTCACCAGTACCCTGTATAGTTGCAGCATGACCTCCCTGCTCTTGAATTCAATCCCTCTAGCAATGAAGGTCAACATTCCGTTTGCCTTCTTAATAACTTGTTTTACCTACAAGCCAACTTTTTGCAATTCATAAACAAGCACTCCCAAGTTCCTCTGCACAACAGCATGCTGCACTCTTTCACCATTTAAGTAATATTCTGCTCTTCTATTACTCCTTCCAAAGTGGATGATCTCGCATTTACCAATGTTGTATTCCATCTGCCAGACCTTGGCCTCCGTACAATTTGCTTTTCCACTCAGTTTAGTGTCATCAGCAAATTTTGCTACACTACACTCAGTCCCCTCTTCCAAATCATCAATGTAAATGGTAAACAGCTGCGGGCCCAGCACCGACTTCTGCTGCACCCCACTCACCACAGACTGCCAACCGGAGAAGCATCCATTTATACCAACTCCCTGCCTTCTATCCGTTAACCAATCCACTATCCATGCCAATACACATCCTCTGACTCCATGCATCTGTATCTTATTTATAAGTCTCTTGTGTGGCAGCTTATCAAACGCCTTCTGGAAATCCAAGTATACGACATCCACCTGTTCCCCTCTATCCACTGCACTCATTACGTCCTCAAAGAACTCCAGTAAGTTTGTCAAACAGGACCTACCCTTTCTGAATCCATGCTGCGTCTATCTAATGGAGCACTCCTTTCTAAATGTTTCGCTATTTCTTTCTTAATGACAGCTTCAAGCATTTTCCCGACTACAGATGTTAAGCTAACTGGCCTATAGTTGTCTGTCTTCTGCCTACATCCTTTTTTAAAAAGAGGCGTGACATTTGCTGTCTTCCAATCCGCCGGGACCTGCCCAGAGTCTAGAGAGTTTTGATAAGTGATTACCAACGCATCTAGTATAATCTCCGCCAATTCGTTTAGCAATCTGCGATGCATTCCATCAAGACCAGGGGACTTACCTGCCTTCAGGCCCTCCAGTTTGCTCATCACTATCTCTTTAGTGACAATGATTTTATCAAGATCCTCACCTCCCATTTCGTCCATAACATCCTTCTTTGGCATATTAGACATGTCCTCCACCGTGAAGACCGACCCAAAATAGTCGTTCAATACCCCACCCATTTCCTTATCGCCTAATATCAATTTCCCCTTATCGTCTTCCAAGGGACCTACGTTGACTTTAGCCACCCTCTTCCACTTTATATATTTATAAAAACCTGCTATCTGTTTTTATATTTTGCGCTAATTTACTTTCATACTCTATCTTCCCTTTCCTTATTTCTTGTTTAGTTGTTCTCTGTTGCTTTTTAAAGTTTTCCCAATACTCCAGTCTCCGGCTACTCTTTGCAACTTTGTACACATGAGCTTTTAATTTGATACTATCTTTTATTTCCTTAGTTATCCAAGGCTGGCTCTCCCCACACTTACTGTTCTTAATTTTAACTGGAATATACTTCTGTTGAGCACTGTGAAAAAATCTCTTTGAAAGTATTCCACTGTTCCTCAATTGTCCTACCAAATAGCATGTGCTCCCAATCTACATTAGCCAACTCCTTCCTCATCCCATTGTAGTCTCCATTGTTCAAGCATAATCCATTAGTTTTAGATCTAACTATTTCATCCTCCATCTGAATGCGAAATTCAATCATACTATGATCACTCTTTCCAAGAGGATCCCTGACTACAAGATAGTTAATCTTACCTGTCTCATCGCACAGGTCTAGATCTAAGATAGTATTTTCCCTTGTAGGTTCACTAACCTGCTGCTCAAGAAAGCCATCATGGATGCATTCTATGAAGTCCTCCTCAAGACTTCCTTGACCAACCTGGTTCACCCAATCTACGTGGAAGTTAAAATCCCCCATGACAACTGCCGTTCTGTTCTTACAAGCCTCAGTTACTTCTTGGTTGATCACCTCTGCCACTGCAATATTTTTATTAGGTGGCCTATAGACAGCACCCAGCAGTGATTTTTTCCCTTTACTATTCTTAATCTCTACCCAGATGTACTCAAAATTCTGCTTCGTAGATCTTATATCGTCTCTCACAATTGCCTTGATCTCATCCCTAATCAACAGCGCCACTCCACCTCCTCTGCCTTCCTGCCTATCTTTCCGTATTACCTGATACCCTTGGATATTTAATTCCCAGTCATCTCCACCTTGCAAACAGGTTTCTGTAATGGCCACTAAATCATACACTTCCTGACACTGTCATCTGCCATTTCTTTGCCCATTCTGCTAATCTGGTTAAAGCCTTCTGTAACCTCAATACCACCTGCTCCTCCACCTATCTTCATATCGTCTCCAAACTTTTCAACAAAGTCATCAATTCCATCATCCAAATCATTGATATATAATGTAAAAAGAATTGGTGCCAACACAGATCCCTGTGGACCATCAGTAGCCACCGGCAGCCAACCAAAAAAGGCTCCTTTTATTCCCACTCTTTGCCTCTTGCCAATCAGCAACTGCTTTATCCATGCTAGAATCATTCCTGTAATACCATGGACTCGTAGCTTGTAAGAAGCCTCATGTGCAGCACCCTGTCAAAGGCCTTTTGAAAATCCAAGTACACAACAACCAATTCTCCTTCATCGATGCTGCTTGTTATTTCTTCAAACTCAAATTCTCTTTCATCATTTATCTCTCTTGTGTTTCAGATTCATTAACTTACCTATGTGCCTCTGCAATTTCTCTCTCCTGTTGACGAAGCTTTAACTTTAAGGCTTCTATTTCTCGTTGGGATGATTTATATTTCTCAGACTGAATTCCTTGGCTACTCATCTGAACAGCTTTCAACTTTTCAATCTCTAATTTCAGTTCTTGTTCAGCAAGAAAATAAGGGAAACAAGTTTGAATCAGTTTCAACAAGTTACGTTGCTTATTTGTCAAATTACAAGAAATATAACAAAAACAATAAAAGTTTTAATGTTTAAGTAGGAATAAATACAATGATAAATTTCACGTAAACTTTTGTGAAGCAAATCATGACATATCCAACAAAATGATACAAACAAAAACAAATACACAGCTCCACTTGCTGGACAGTTGAGGAGTTGACTGTTTCCCTTCATATTGAGTAAAGCTCTCATCAAACTGCAGCTCGTGAAAATGCACTGTTTAAAAAGTGGGTTCAAAGCCAATTTCAATTGCTGCAAACAATTTTCACAATCAATTTTTATTTCAGATTGAAGTTAAGTATCTTCTCTCTTTTCCATACTGTAGGTTAAACAAAACATGCAAACGTTAAATTCCACAGAGTAGCATTCAGGCTTAAATAACCTTACTGCCCTTGGTCCGATTGATCGTACAGTAGCGTTAGATTGCTCAGGGCATAGATTTATACAGGTCAACACAAAATTGAGGGCCAAAGGGGCTGAACTGTGCTGTATTCTTCCATGTTCTATTGCTGTGATTAGCAAGTGGCGTCAAGCATAATACACAGCTCTCAAGTACACACGCATTAGCTACAAAACTGAAAAGCAGTGTATTTTTTAAGCTCTAACATAAGCTCCAGAAGAGAAGTTATTGTGTTAAATTCTAATGGCCAATGACTTAAAGTTGTATATAAAAATGGAAATTGGAAAGTTGTATATAAAATACAGTGCATTCACCCTCCTCCTATGTTTTATATTTGAGATTGGGCTAGAGTTAAATTAAAAATTATTGGTCATGATATGGGGTTTCGACCAGAAACATGAATAATTCCTTTCCACCTATGGATGCTGTTTGATCCTGAGTTGCTGCAGCAGATTGTTTGTTGTTAAAGTTACTAAGTTAATTTTTTAAGATTTTGAACTGCATTTTTAATAAGAAGCTCATATCAATTTTAAAAAGTTAAACATTAATAGATTGGAAAGCAAAGCATATACTGTACAAGTTCATTTGAATAAGAAATGTCAGCTAACCTCTAATTAATTTTGCACTTGAGTCTTCGTTCACTTTTGCAACATTGATAATTTGACGAGCTTGCTTGGCATATCTAAGTGTACTAAGAGTTTCCTCCACATTAGAGGCAGAAGGGCTGATAGTAGCTATCATAGCTGTTTTTGAATTGCCACCAAGACTGTCCTTCAGTAACCTGCAGCATATTAAGGCCATAAAGAAAATTAGTATCCCAAATGAAAACACATATAGAAAATACTAGCTACAATGTTAAAATATCGCCATGTACAATCTTCAATAATCACTTAAATGCTAATTTATAATGCATCTTCTTTTCACCATTCTAAACAGAGAATTCACCTTTACAAAAAAAATCAATTTCTAAGATTAAAATCGTATCAATAAAACCAAAAAAGGCTATGGGGCCACAAAAATGCCGTCAATATTCATTGTCAGTAATATACCTTAATTTAAACTCACCATGTTAGAACAGATTCCCGATAAGGGATAAAAACTTTCTTCTTAGACTGAAAGTGTTCCGAAAGTGCTGAAATAACCTTTCCCAGTGTGAAGAGAGACTTATTTATGCTCACACCCTCCTGTAATAAAGATAAGATTTTTGCATTTTTTTTCACACTGAAGGGCTAAATGGTCTAAGTGTCAGATGCAAAGAGTAGTTTTCCCTCTAGCAGGGGTCATCATGCCAGAGACTTATAGCAAAAACACAAGCCTCTCACCACAACTAATCCAAGCCAAAAAAAATGGCCATCCAAGCAGATCTTACTTGCCCATTTTTGATCCATATACTTCTACATCTTTGCTATTCATGTACCTATTTTACCTGCCTCAAATTGGGAAGGTGGGAGAAAGAGAATATACGTTAATAATAGATGGATCAGATCTAGCGAAACTAAAGAAATAGGAGAACGATTCACAAGAAAGACAAATTCAATACTTTATGGCAATACTGCTGATCCAGGTGAGAGACCACAGGGGAATTGTATCACCAGTGCTATGACAGTACAGATAGCTATTGGGAAGACCACAACATATTTGTTCAGTTATCTCTATCAGTATGGACTCAAACAACCAAGGCAATAGCAAGATTGCCACAAGAAAATCAGCACTGAAACGTCTCAAGGACCCCCATCAACATAGCTCTTTCAAAACAGCAACTTACAGATAGCTTAATGACTCATAAACAAGAAGTGGTCAAGTATCCAAAGGGCCTGGATCACTGAGTCCACCATAATTAGATCTGTGTATGGATTCTTGACCTTTCCATTAGTAAACATTAGAACTAGTTTTATGAGAGTAACCATGAGAAGTAGGAATCAATTAACCAAAAATCCAAGGTTAAAAAGATTACAAGCTCTATCATGTTGTTTCTGAAAAGAAACACTTCTGTTGGTAGATGAAGACTGACATCCAACAGGAAAACAATCAAAAGGAAACAGATGATCAACAGCAAATCAATAACAACAACAAGCACTAAAAAGGATGCAAGGATCCTATCAAATGAGAACCAAAAACAACGATGAGCATATAAAGAACAAACAGCCTCTCAGCATTCACTGGAAGGAATATGCAGAAAAACAGCATCAACTCTGACTCTGCCTCTGACATGAACACACTGTCACCATTCCACAGCAAATCATCTTATTCACCCTGACCAACAACTCGAAAAGTCCACACACTGTACAAACAAAAATAATCAATAAGAACTTTGGAGCTGAAGGTTTAAAATTTGGAAAAGAATTTCAGTAATAGATGTACAACTTTGTTTCCTCCATCTGAAAAAGGTACAAACCATGGTAATTCAGAACCAGCAATTACAGCCAGCCTTCGAGAAAGGAAACATCTTGACTGAAGCAAAAACATGCATGCCACAGAGAAAGTCATCACTGGGGTCCTTTTCAACTTCCTTTCTCAGCAGGAAAATAGCTACTTCCCTTTGGTAATGTGGACTCTACCCATCAAATGGCCTAGCAGATATGAACCCATACAAGAAGCTGCATCAACTACCATACATGGCTTTTTTGACCTCACAAAAGCTTTAGACGGCATTAATCAAGAAAGAATTTGCAGCATCTTTATCAAGTTTACCTCCCTAAAAAATTGTTCAGTATTTTTCTCCAACTCGTTAATCATAATATTGTCTCTGAAGCCAAGTTAATCTAAACGACATGAGAAAGTGTTTACTATATATCTTTTCATGTCCCGAATAAGACCACCACATCTTTGTCAGTGGTGCAGTACAAAGACAATGGCTGTATATCCACATGTTCAAATGTGAAGCTCCAAATCATCACCGACTCATTCTCTGGAATACACAAATAAATGGCCTTATAGTCAGCACGTACAAAAGAAGGGTCCACTCTGTTTCACTCTACAACAACATCCTGTGACCATAAAGATCCACAATGAGTAACAGCACACTGTGGACACTTTCTCCTTATCAACAGTCACCTCAAAATAAAAGCTTCATATTCAATTCATCAACACAGCCTTTGGTTTTTGGAGTAAAAGTGTTTGTATATTGAGACTTCAAACCTGGAATGGTTCATGATATCTGCTTTCCTGTAAATTTCTGAGATAGGGACTATCCACAGCAAGCATCCAAAAGCATTGTCAAGATACCACCAACGCTGTCTCTAAAACTAGTCCTACGAATACACCAACAAAAGTGAACCAATCTTGGCATTCTTTCATGGAATAACACTCCCCCCAGATTTCAAAACACCCACTCAAATCATTGACATATATGATTTGGATCAAATCAATCCATGTTCTCCCATCAAGACAGTTTCCAGCTAAGACAAAAATTAATTGAAGTATAGGTAACACAGGCATTTTTACCCAGCTGTCATTGCCTTTTAAGAACCATTGGAACTCATATAACACAAATGCTTTCAGAAAAGTGTCATTCTCAGAAGTCACTGAAGTGACACTGAAGGATAGCCAATACAATTCCCAATTAGCACAACATGAGGCCAAGTGGCAATTCTTGGTTAGGAGGGGGCAGATATTTTGGGAAAAATGCAGCTCAAAAGGAATGCTCCAAATAGAATAAAAACTAGCAAATGTTACAGACAGGCAACAATCAAACAAAATAGACCTATTGCCATGTGTTTATACCCACAGGATTCAATCCAAGTCACAAAGTTGCAAATAGGGAGTATTGAAAGGCAAGAGTAATCTTCAACAGGCAATTTGCACAGTGCAACGTTCAAAACTGAGTGGTGATGAACAAATAATGTTAAATGAAAGAGGCTTAAGACAAATAGCAGAGGAATATGTTATTTTAGGTATAAGGCTGTGGAATACTAAAGAAAAAAACATTGGCAGTTACATTGCACTTTTCAAGACTTCAAGTTATCCAAAAATGATCTCTGGATTCTTTGCAATAAAAAGTGCGGACACCATTCTATCATAAGAAATATGTGTATGACTTGTCTGCCAATCGGATTCCGCAATAGCATAACAGCAAGAAAATATCTTAGAAATAATGGTCAACAACAATGACATGCAACTCATCTAAATCATGTCATGTAGTTTCATGTCCCAAGTGAGTAGAAAGGGTCATGGTTTAATACCTCAACAAAATATACCCACTCCATTAAGCATTCTCTCAGCACTGTTTCAAAATGCCAGCCTAGACATTTGTATTCCTGACCCAGGAAAGGGAATAGCACCAGCAACTTCAGATTCCAAGGCAAGATAGCCATCATAAAACCTGGGCTGCCACCCTTGACAAAATTAGTGACTAAAGCAAGGGACAGATTGATATTGCAAGTTAGATAAGATCAACTTGAAATAAAGATATTTAAAGGATATTCAATGGAATGGTATTTGGGAAAGTAGCCATGTGATTAACACCTCTTGGGGTGGTTGAGTCAAATTACCAGTGTCAGCAATGTAATTCTAGACACAGCTTTAAGTTCTTACAAATGTTACTGCTGAATAGAAAAAACAGTAGGAGCAGAATTTAAAAGAAATTATGGTGGTAACAGGGAATTGTTCAGACAAGCAACAACCTTACTACAGTTACAGAAAACAGAAATGGAAAATGTTTACCTTGAGCCTATCGCCACTAGTCTGAGATGTAAAACAACGTTCACTTCCTGCAAGATCCACCAAGTTTACTCTGCTTGTTACACAATGCTCATGTTCCTGCCCATCTACAAATTCAGTCTGCAGGAAGAAAAAAAATAAAACTTGAAAAATACATAAATAGGTAGAATAGTATTTTTATTACGAACACTCATTTTGAAATTATGTTCACTTGGCCTTTCATATAATCAGATTGTTGCCATTTATTACTCATTGCGATGCATCTGTCCTAGTTGAACTTGTACATCTGAAAGATACCTGTTATCAGCTGTAGACAAAATACATTTCATTTTGTTGATGTTAATTAATCATTAGGATATGTACAAAGGTTTGCAGCATCTTACTAAAAGTATGCTGGAGTGCTTCAGAATGATATGGCACCTAGGAGCAAGAATGGACAGGGCATATCTAAACAAATAAAAAAACGTATACCAATGCTGCAGTTCATGAACACCAAAAAAAAAAATCACTCACATTCTGGACAATTTAAAAAATGGAAAATTTGCCCTTTAAGTTATGATTTATTACTAAATGAAGATTTTATAAGTTTTGATCCTCTGCTCCTCCATGTACATCTGGATAACATTTAAATCTGTACTGAAGCCATTTCTTCCAAATTTGGTTAAACATTGATAACTTTTTTTTCAAAATGGAAACCATGTTTCAATAGCAAAATCCACAAATATTAACACATGAAATAACATTCCTGAGGAAATAGTTTTCAGGTTATATAACACATAAAGTGCCAATTAATAGTCAAGATCTATTATAATTCTAGGACCATTAGTTATTGTCTTGTTTATTTTCAGATAATTCAATGGTCACTCTGCTACAGCATTAGACATTCTTTTTGATCAGTAGGATACAGTTATTATCAATCCTGCCCTGACCCACATCCTTAATCTCATTAAGTAGACTGAAAATGGTCAACCCAAGTACAAAAATAATGAAAATATAACTTAATTATAATTGGAAAAGTCTTCTTAAAAAAGCAGTTACATTGGATAAATCCAAATGAACTGACATTGTACCTTGGTCTGTGTCATGATGAGAGTGAAGACTGAGTGAGACCTGGAACTCTTTTCATTCATGCCTGTGGCTGCAGTGGCCCTTTGTTTGTTCCCCAATTCTAGCCAGCCCTAATAAAGAAAGATTTTAAAATATAAGGCACCTTCAATAACTGGTTGTTATAAGTCAGAACAAATTAGGAAAACACAATCTTTCATGCAATACAGATGAGGACCATTTTCTTTAGACCTGGAATAACAGATACAATACTCACATGAACATCTGCGTAAGAGGTAACAACATTCCTAGAAAAAAAATACTCCATGTTAAATGTTGACATTAGTGTAAAACATGTCCACTGCAGGAAATTAAATCAAAATGTTGGAATCTCATTTCCAAGCAATGGTAAAACAAGCATGAGTTGGCATATTTAAGTAAGTGAAGGAAAATAAGAATTCCTTTTTCTATGTTATTATGGATAAGCACACCAATTTTACAGCCTAAAGGACGCAGTTTAGTTCTTCCTAAGAAAAAAAAATCCTGATCTACCTGAGTTATTCATGCCTTAGATTTAGAGAATATTAAATGTTTACTCAATTCAATTCTCCCTAAAAGAAGGGCTCCAATGCAATTAGAGTATGCATCCAATTCTAGCCACCTCATTATAGAAAGGACATAAGCTGAATAGAAAGATGATTCAATAACATTTTTCTGGGCACTGTTGCATGGGTAAATGGAGAAGCTGGGATTATTATCTTTAAGAAATATTATGACAGAAGTATTCAAAGTTATGACATAAATCAACTGCAACTATTTTATTTTAAAAGATCAGAAGAAAATTTTGGAATTTATTTCCCATCCCTTGAGTAATTGAAACACTGCATGGTCCTTTTAAGTAGAGAGCTTTGAGAATTTACTCCTAGCGATGAAGGATTGGTGAAGATTAGCCCTGATCTTACTGAATGGCAGAGCTGGCACAAGATGCAAAATGTTCTATTCCTGCTTCTAGTCTTGTTTTGTTATCCACTATTTCTGCATGTCATATGGTGTGAAGCAATTTAGCTGAAGACCTTCTCCTGCGGTGTTGGAGAACTCAAGACAATGCCAGGATGGATCATCCATTTGGAACTTCTGGCTTAATGTGGCAGCAAATACTTCAGCCTATCTAAGAAACAGGGCTGAATGAAGCTAAAAAAAAAAAAAACTGAGCAGCAAGCTGGCATAATCTGGGATCCACTGAAAAAGGTGGAAGCGGTCTCAATTGCAGCTTTCAAAACAAAACAGAATCTGATCTATTGCAAAGAGAGGAGAAAATGCAGGGCTTAATACAAAAGGAAAAGAGCTGGGGAATATAACCAACTTGATTGCTAATGCAGTCGCAGCATGAGCTCAATGGCTTCTGTCTGTGTGCTGCAATAATTATTTAAATCTACAAATGAATCGCTTCATTAGAAAGACAGATCTAGCCTTTTTCCTCATCTGTATTCCACTTATTCTTTGGAGACAATTGGTGTTAAGCAAATGTTTGTCCAAAATCTGAAAAGCATTTACAGCCACAATATTCAAATCAAAAGCCTGTGAGCACATGGAGGGAGAGAAAAATCTTTTAACCAAGAAACCTGGACTAGATCTTGCACAACCCAGATTTTGACAAGTGCCTGTGCCCAGAATACGGTCTTCCATCAGAGTTCAAATCCAATCACATCAGCGCAACACACAGGGCATCATTTAACTTCTCTCTGCATGTGAGCCACAGCCTTAACAAAAGATAAACAACGTTGACAGCATAATGCCTGGCATCTGCATGTCAAATGTACTACTTAAATTGAATGCTTGTGGTTATGCAATTATACACTTACCAAATTTTTTTAAAATAACAGTTAAATGCACAATTATTAATTATTGAAATTGTTGAAATTATTAATTAAAGCAAATTAAAATC
Organism: Hemitrygon akajei; assembly: GCF_048418815.1. Classification (NCBI taxonomy): domain Eukaryota; kingdom Metazoa; phylum Chordata; class Chondrichthyes; order Myliobatiformes; family Dasyatidae; genus Hemitrygon; species Hemitrygon akajei. The sequence goes on along the minus strand of NC_133135.1, from coordinate 69,786,557 downwards.
CTCTTTCCCTGAATGATTTCTATGGGTTTGCCACACCTGTATTAGGTTAACATGGGTTGGTTCAACAGACAAATTTCTGAGCTAAAGTTCTCGGAAATATGTAGAAGTCTACAGAGTCCAGTTGGGCAGGAGAGAAATGCTGTGGCTGGCACTTTGCTGAGCGAAACACTTCAGTGCACCCTATGCTTGGCAAATGTTAAATTAAGGCATATTTGCAAGTAGATCCATCACAGTCCATTAACTTTTAAAACTTTGAGCAACAATGGGATATACTGTTGGCAGTGATAAAACAGTTAAATGCTTTACACAATAAAAGACTCAATAATGAAAGAATGGAAAGGATGAAGGAAATATCTTTGATGAGCAATACCAGTGCACAATACAAAATCAGTGTAATAAAAAATCTTTTCAAAGGAAAGGAAAGAGCTGACACAGTGGTACAGCTAGTGGAGATGCTTCCTTATAACTCCAGTGACCAAGGTCCAACCTTGAGTTTGGATGCTGTCTCTGTGGAGTTTGTGCATACACCCTGCTTCACTTAGATGCTTTTCTCTAACGTCCCCAAGATGTTAAGGCTGGTAGATCAATTGGCCCTAGTGAGTGGTAGAATCTGGAGGGAGTCAATGGAAATGCAGAAAGAATAAAAATCAGGATCAATGTAGGATGAGTATAAATAAGTGTTTTATAGCTGGCGTAGATTCACTCGACTGAAGGGTCTCTTTAAATAGTCTCTGATTCTAAGATTCCAGGATGATTTTTCACTCTACCCTCTGCTGACAAATTCTTAATTATCATTGCAGATTTTTAAAACCTTTATTTTCCTAACTTGTTACCATTACCATGCTTGACAAAGTATTTTTGAATGCAACATACAATCCCTTCAGTATCAACAATGGACTTACGAAGAGAGATTGGCCACATAAGGTCCAAAGACTGGATGTTCCCTCACTCGCAGCTGCATAAAACAAAAAGATTTAACAAAATAACAAAAACACATTACAGCACAATCTAAAGCATTAATATCACTTTTAACTCTTCAAATGAAGTCAAATTCTACAGGGAAATCAATTAGATCCCATCCTTACTGATGTTAATAGGAAACCATTTTCTGAAATCTCAGCAGATATATCTAATCCAAGGAGCCACACAGACCAGATGGATTCCAAACTTAATCATTAATTTCCATTAAATGAACCAATCTCAGGCAGAGTGTTGGCTAAAGAACAGCAGCTAGCTTTGTGATCCATGGGTTGGCGTGAAGAGATCAATCCAGCAGGCATTATTTCATGCTGTTTCACTAGCTGAAATTACCAAAATCAAAACTTTCAGGAATTTTGAAAATGTCTCATCTCGTTTATCAGTGACCATTTTGGAACAAAAGAACATTTATCCCTCTAACCTATGAAACTAAAGTCATCATGGCTAGTACAATGCATTTGTCCCACATCCTTGTAAGAACTTAAATTAACAGGAATCAAAACTATTTCAACTGATTACTGTTTGCAAATGGGTTCCAAATTTTTACCTCCCTCATTGTGTAAATGCTTCCTAGTTCCTCAATCAGCACAATTGTTTTTCTCCATCTTCATTTCCCAATTTATGGAAAGCATAATGGTTAAAAGAGACAATAAGAAGATTGAACATGCAAGACATTCAGCTTACTTCAACAGTAAAACATAGGCTCACACTTGTTGCTACTGAGCAAAGAAATAATGTATTTTTTTTTTAAATCAGAACAGCAGGAGAGCAAAAGCAAGCTAAGGCTCATTATTAATCAAATTATTTTGTATTAACAATTAAACTGCTGTAAAATAAAAGTCTTGTATTTTGTATTTTACAACAGTTTAATATTTAAATACAAAATAATTTGATCAGGAATGAGCTTTAGCTAACCACACTGTTGTCTTCAGACTTACAGATTGCTTTATTTCTGCTTTTCCACTTCCACCAACTAACAAATCATGAATTTTCTCATTGTAGACTTCAAAGTAGCTCATTTCAATGCAGTATGAAACCTTTGAAATAAAAAAAATATAGTTAGCAGGATAGCTTTCAATTTCCACCCTCTACAACACAATTCCCAAACTTAATATAATAAAAGATGTTTCCAGAATCTACTTAGACACACAAACAGCTTATGTTAATTGATTTGGCCAGTAAAGCAGAACAGCGGGATTATATAGCAGTTACATCTCTTGGCCAGTAATCAGATGCCTGGACTAATTACTGAGAAAAATCAGTTTAAATCCACTGTATCTGGGGAATTCTATTTAGTTGGCATCAGTAGTAATGATTATAAAATTAAATGTAAACCTATTTTAATAGGTGTAGGATAGATATGTCCCACAGAGGAAGAGGTTCTCAAGTGGCAAAGGTAGGCAACTGTGGCTGACAAAGGAAGTTAAGGACTGCATAAAAGCCAAGGAAAGGGCATATATAAGGTAGAAAAAGTGAGTGGGAAATTGGATGATTGGGAAGTTTTTAAAATCCAACGAAAGGCAACTAAAACAGTGATAAGGGAAAAGAAGAAATATGAGGGCAGACTAGCCAATAATATAAAGCAGGATACCAGAAGGTTTTTTCTGTTATATAAAGTAGTAAAAGGGAGGTGAGAATTGAAATTGGACCACTGGAAAATGATGCTGGTGAGGTAGTAATAGGGGACAAAGAAATGGCAGATGAACATAATGGGTACTTTGCATCTGTCTTCACTGTAGAAGACACTAGCAGTGTTCCAAAGGTCCATGAGTGTCGGGGAGCAGGAGTGAGAGCCATTACTATTACAAAGAATAAAGTGCTAGGCAAACTCAAAAGTCTTAAGATGGATAAGTCACCTTGGACAGATGGACTACATCCTAGAGTCCTGAGAGAGGTTGCTGAAGAGATAACAGATGCATTGGTCATGATCTTTCAAGAATCATTTGATTCTGGCTTAGTCCCGGAGGACTGCAAATGTCACTCCACTCTTTAAGAAGGGAGGAAGGCAAAAGAAAGGAAATTATAGGCCAGTTAGCCTAACCTCAGTGATTGGGTGTTTACTAGTTAGGATAGGGCTTCGAGGTACTTGCAGATTTTGTGGATGATATAAAGATAGATGGAGGGGTAGGTAGTGCTGAGGAAACAATGCGATTGTAACAGGACTTGGACAAATTGGAAGAATGGGCAAAAAAATGGCAGAAGGAATACAGTGTTGGGAAATGTATGGTAATGCATTTTGGTAAAAGATAGGTTTAGGTTTAATAGGGAGTCCTCGTACAAAATTCCAGAAGGTTAATTTACAAGTTGAGTCTGTGGTAAAGAAGGCAAATGCAACGTTCGCATTTATTTCAAGAGGAATAGAATATAAAAGCAAGGAGATAATGCTGAGCCTTTATAAGACTTGGGAGTATTGTCAACAGTTTTGGGCCCCATATCTCAGAAAGGATGTGTTCACAAGGATGATTCCAGGAATAAAGGAATTAACATATGAGGAGAATTTGGCGGCTTTGGGCCTGTACTCACTGGAATTTAGAAGAATGTGGGGGGGGGGGTGGAGATCTCATTGAAACCTATTGAATGTTGAAAGGACTAGATAGAGTGGAGTGGAGAGGATGTTTCCTTTGACAGGGGTATCCAGAACTAGAGGGCACAGCCTCAAAATTATGGGGCAATGCTTTAGAACAGAGGTAAGGAGGATTTTTTTTAGCCAGACGACAGTGTGGTGGAGGCCAAGTCCATGCATATAATTAAGGAAATTGATCATTTCCTGATCAGTCAGGGTTTCAAAGGATATGTCGAGAAGGCAGGTGTACGGAATTGAGTGAGATCTGGGATCAGCCATGATGGAATGGCGGAGCAGACTCAATTGGCTGAATGGCTTAATTCTGCTATGTCTTACGGTCTGTTCTAAATAGGTCATGTGAATGCGAAAAATGAAATTAATATGAAATAAAACATATTTCATTCATTTACATCCTTTGCAGACAGAAATGTACAACTTCTATAACCACACACCACAGCAATGTGTTGACTTTACAGGATCATATGAAATGGGCTCCAAATTCATTGAAGCATAATTGGGAACTACAGTATCCTTCTTGGCATTAATGATTTTTTTAAAGTTCAAATTTGTTAACTACTTCACAAAAGACATGACATGATTAATCAGATAAACAAACTAGTCAAATTAACAAATAAGAATATTCTTTTCTGCAAGAAAATTTTAATTTTAATCTCCATTACCTGGTGAAATTAGACAGTTGGTAAAGTAAAATTAACTGGGAAAATTGCTTGCTGTTTACCTCAGGAAAAAAAAACAATAACAAGGACAACCCCCTGACATCAGGGTTCCTTTCTCAAAAATGCATACAAACAGCAGCCGTTCACAAAAAACAACTCATTATTTCTCTGAAGAGAAATTACAGTTGGCAATAAACACTGGGCTTTCTACCCAAAATGTTAACTTTATTCTCACCAAGCACTTTTTACTAGTTCTTATTTACTTTAACCACCACTATGATCAAACAACAAATGCAGAAAGGGCTCAGTTGATATTAAAACATGTTTAAATTTTAATCAACTGCCAGATCAGGGTAAATTCTTACGACTTTCTCACCAGCTGGACTGCAGGGAAAGGAGATAGACACAGAGAGGCTCCTTTTAAGCAAGCACTTTTCTTGATGGACCAAGAGGAGCTGAGTCACAAAAATAACTTAACTTCTCCCTCTCCCCTCTCTATTGATCATGTTTATCCTAAAATCCTACCTTCTGTGAATTATTAAAGTATCAGAACTTGCCCGTTATGTCTTAATGACAGCCATTCAGTTCATTATATACCTCCACAATTGGTACAACTACAGGAATGACTAGCCTGGGCAGTCCTTAAAAGGAATTATAGCATGAAAACGCACGGATGACTTCAAGCCCATTTTCCTGCACTATCCCAGTATTCTGATTCCCCTTGTCCATTTCTTCCTCCCTATTAATCTCCCTCTTGGCACTTATCCTTGCAAGCGAAACAAGTGCTACACCTGCCCTTACGCCTCCTCCCTCACTACCACTCAGGGCCCCAAAAAGTCCTTCCAGGTGAGGCTACATTTTATCCGTGAGTCTGTTAGGGTCATCTACTGTATTTGGTGCTCCCAATGTGTCCTCCTGTATATTGGTGAGACCCAACGCAGATTGAGAGATCGCTTCACCACATACCTACACCAGAAAAAGCGCGATCTCCCAATGGCCACCCATTTTAATTCTACTTCCCATTCCCATTCTGACATGTCAGTCTATGGCCTCCTCTACTGCCGCGACAAGGCCACACTCAGGTTGGAGGAGCAACGCCTCCAACCCAATAGCATAAATTTCAATTTCTGGAACTTCCGGTGATGCCCCTCTCACCATTCTTCATTTCCATTTCCCTCTCTCACCTTATCTTCTTACCTGCCCATTACCTCCCTCTGGTGCTCCTACCCCTTCTCGTTCTTCCATGGTCTTTTGTCCTCGCCTTCTCCAGCCCTTTATCTCTTTCACCAATCAATTTCCCAGCTCTTTACTTCACCCATCTCCCTCTCCCAGTTGCACGTTTCACCTACTACCTTGTATTTTTTCCTCCCTTTCCCTCACCTTCCTACTCTGACTTCTCATCTTGTTTTCTCCAGTCGTGATGAAGCATCTTGGCCCAAAATGTCAGCTGTTCACTCTTTTCCATAGATGCTGCCTGGCCTGCTGAATTCCTCCAGCATTTTATGTGTGTTTCTTTGATTGCCCTGCTATCTTTTGTGATAGACAATGCCAAAAACCAACAGGAGGTTTCTTGCCAGACCAAAATGACCAACTTTTCATTCTGAGATTAGATGCAAGTTTGATACTCCAAAGCATTGAAATACCGCTCAAAATCTAGCTATAAAGATGCTTAAGAAATTTTTATCTCCTGCATGAGGAAATCCACTTTCCTTGTTTTGAACATAAGGGAAATAGGCCTTGTCTTCTAAATTTGCTTTAGAAGACAGTCATCCCTCCCAAGAATCATGCTAATATGCATGTAAATGAGATGACAGTATAGTCAATATCTTGAGTCCATAACCCTTCATCAGAATATGAAAAGGGATCATTTTCAGGAGGGTAGAAAGTGGAAGAGAGCTGAGTAGAACAAAGGGAATATCTATTATAGGGCAAATTGAAATGGATTTATTGCAAAGGGACTGAAACTGGAATAAAATCACAATACTGCAATTATTTTGGGCATTGCTGAAAGTATTCCTAGACAAGAGGATACAGTTTGATCTCCAAGGGTCATACAGCAATAACAGGCCCTTTGGCACACTGTGCCCATACTGACCATTCATTACCCTGTACATGGTTTTAACTTTTCTCTTTCATCCCTTTATTAAATTAAAATAGTATCATAATAATGTCCACAAAGTACATTCTCTTTCATCCACAATAATTAATTACTTTTTTATTCCCCCAGTCCTATATCACAAAGCTATTGTTTGCACATCCACTGAGACATGAAGAAGCTTGTGTCTGCTTGTTAAAGCAGAATGAGACTGGTGTAAAACTGCACCTGGGGTTTCTTTACTTCTCTATGACTTGGAACCACATTGTCTTGTACAAGGCCAGTCAATAGCCTGAGGCTGGGAGTTGGCAAGTCTCAACTCCTGTCCCTGGGTTCCTGCTCTGAGGCAAAAATCAAGTCTTAGCTCTGAACAGATTTTCAAAGGAATTTCCCAGTTGTTTGCAAATCTATAATTAAGGTGGATTATAAATAGTGTACGTTTTTTTTGATGGAATACTAACCTGCTGGTTAGGTCGTGTTACCAGGGCGAACAAGTGTTCACAGAATCTTGGTATGATTCCCTTATCAGTGAAGCCCATCATTCTTTGAATTAACAAGATAATGTTTAAAAATCAAAATTTATTTTACTGAATTAAACTTCCTTTATCAAGGCAGTAAAACGAAGCAATAGCTATATTTATACAAGTAAAAACAAACTGCAACTGAGAAAACAGTGCACATCAGTAAGCTTATTAGTCAAATTAGATAATGTAAATATAAACAACTTAACCATTACAATTCTCATTTATGTAAATTCAGACTTCAGATTAAGAAAGCTGTTATTGCTGTTGTGAACAGTGAAGGATATACACATGTAAGATGTCAATAGGATTGAAAGCGCTTGTTTAAAAATAAATATTAAATTTAACACAGCAATTGAATTATCTTGGCACAAGTTGTATTAAATGAGAGGGCTATCTAACCAAGAAATTTATGTTGAATTATTCCTAGAAACAAATTGGGATTTTTGAGACTCACTGTTCCCTAACCATAAGCAGAGAATTGTAGACACAACTCAGCACATCAGGAAAACCATCCTCCCTTCCGTGGACTCTACTCTTCTCACTTCCTCAGTAAAATCTGGGCATACAGTAGCATTAAGGTTAGTGCGATGCCATTTCAGCTCAAGGTGTTTCCAAGATCAGAGTTCAATTCTGCACCATCTGTAAGGAGTTTGTACATTTCCCTTGTAATCCACATGGATTTCCTCCAGGTGCTCTGGCTTCCTCGCAGAGTCTAAAGACATATCAGTTAGTAGGTTCATTGGTCATTGTAAATTGTCCTGTGATTAGGCTAGTGTTAAATAGGTGGGGTGCTGGGTGGTGCGGCTCATTGGGCCGGAAGGGCCTGTTCCACACTGTATCTCCAAATAAATAGAACAGCCAACATAACCAAATGACCCACTCACCCTCGGTATTTTCTCTTCACCCCCTCCCATCAGGTAAAACTTACAAAAGCCTGAAAGTACATAACACCAAGTTCAAAGACAGTTTCTGCCGTACTGTTATAAAAGCATTGAATGGTCTCCACATTGATAAAATGGACTCACTTTGCACTTCATCAGTCTGCTGTATACCTTCTCTGTAACTTTATGTTGCTTTCTGATATTATTTTCCTTTTTACTACCACAATGCAATGATGTGATGAAATGATCTGTGCAGGTGACTTGCAAGACAATGTTTTCAACTGTACCTTAGTACATATGACAAGAATAAACCAATTTACCATGTTCATCAGCAATTGGGATGATAATAATAGATATGCAGATATATACAGCGATAATCCAACAACTTAAGGCATCATTGCACTTACGTATATGACTTTCCAGAACCAGTCTGCCCATATGCAAAGAGACATGCGTTGTAGCCATCAAAAGCTCTCTCTAGCAGAGGGAGTCCTATTTTGTTATACACAGTTTCCTGACTTGAAAATTTGGGGTGCAATTCGTCAAATGACCAGAATGAAAAGTCATAAATAAATGAATAAGTGTGATTGGTGTCTGGATGTTTGACAACAGTGTCTTGTCCTTCCATGGAAACTATCAATTGTGTATTTTCATTTTTTTCCCTGAAAAATAGAGAAAGGTGTTAAACAGAAGTATTGAGAGAAGTTCCATATCATAACTAAATAATGTTATGAACAAACAAGCTGCTTTTTTAGTATATGTAACACTGCTGGGTACCAATGGTACAATCTCTTTCTCTATTAATAAAGCAACTGTACATTGTCTTTTACTCATGTCGTAAGTTTTTTTTAAATACATGGCCCAACATAATTTTCAAGTTAGCTACAATGCATAATACCCCTATAAGGAACCATTGTAGAATAGTAGCAAGTGAAGCTCCCCAACTTCAAGTAGAGTTGGTATTAAGATCAGAGAAGGGGGAATAAGATGAAGTGAGCCTTTCCAACAGGAGATGGAGTTTGTGAAGTAGGAAATCAGATGAGATTAGATAGATACTTTGTTGATCCCAAAGGAAATTATAATGTCATAGTAGCAGATATACAAATATTAGAGAAGCAAGAAATTAAAAAGTTAGTTACCTTAAAAATAAGATAAGATGTACAATATTTACCATGTTCATCATCCTACAGATAGACTGTATATAGAACTCAAAAGAAAAAATTAATAGTCAGTGTTTTGTAAAGAGTTGTACCAATATAACCAACCAGCATGTTATTATGCAAAAGGAAAATTACAGCATATAAATGAGGATTTTGATATCAAAGTGCATTTCAGATCTCAGAGCCTCCAAGAGGACAAAGTTTCATGTTTAGATGATCGTAATTGAAACAGCAATGCAACTATAATTTACTGCACCTCCAAGAAATCAGTAGGGAGAAACAAAAAAAACACGCTAGGATGTTTATTCCTAATGATACTCAAGCAATACCTGCAGAAAGAATAGCTATACTTGCAAGTCCACAGGCCAATAAACTGTACGTGTATGTGTTCATAGGATTAAGTCCATGTATTTACACAAAGTGTTCCCCCACTGTAGAACACTACAATTGGCACGAAGCTTAATGACAAACTAAAAATAAGTTTAAGGCCTTTGTGACAAGATTTAATTGCTTGCACTGGAGACAAGCTAATTCTGTAAAGTAAATGAATACACAAGTCATTACTTGCACTTCGTTGTTTTAAAAAGCATACAGTTAACATTCAGAGTGGACTTCATACACTAGATGCTAAAAGGAAGCTCTGTTTGTTAGACATACATAATCAGGTTGGGAGTTGGAATGTTGGGTTAGATTCACACCATAAAAACACAGGATTGGCCATTTAGCGATGAACAAAGGAATAATTTTCCTCTAACCACATGGATGTAAATCTTTTACAAATTTCTTTCTTTCTTTATCAATCTTTTCATTAATTAAAAAAAGTACATAAGTACACAAAAGTATATATACACAAGAGGAGAATTATCTCAATATCTATATTGATAACAACTCATATAAAAGGTAAAATAGACATTGTCAAAATCATACATAGTACTAATCTAATAGTATGTAATAAAGAATAAGATAACCGATTCTCCTCTTGTCATTCCATGAAAAGAAAAAATATGAAGAAACTTTTATAATTTTTATATACATTTAAAAAACCACTAAACAAAAAAGAACAAAAAGAAAAAGAGAGAAGAAAAAAAGGAGCAACACACACAAAATGCTGGTGGAACACAGCAGGCCAGGCAGCATCCATAGGGAGAAGCACTGTTGACTAGTCCTGACGAAGGGTCTGGGCCCGAAACGTTGACAGTGCTTCTCCCTATGGATGCTGCCTGGCCTGCTGTGTTCCACCAACATTTTGTGTGTGTTGCTTGAATTTCCAGCACCTGCAGATTTCCTCGTGTTTACTTAGGAAAAAAAAAGGAACTGGGCAGCTCATACTGAGAGTGAAAACAAGAAAAAAGAAGAAACTTTCTGATCAAATCCAACATTTCAAGAGGGTAACTTGAAAAAGCCATAAATCAAACCATATGAAAATACTGAATAAAAGGTCGCCAAGTTTCTTCAAATTTAAAGGATGTATCAAATGTCCGACTTCTTATTTTCTCTAAACTTAAACATGACATAATGGAAGTAAGCCAATAAAGAGCAGTAGGTGGATTAGAGTCCTTCCAGTTAAGCAAAATGGCTCTCCTAGCCAATAAAGTTGTAAAAGCTATCATCCGTAGAGCTGAAACAGGAATATATCCTGCTTCCGATGGAATAATCCCAAAAATTGCTGTAAGTACATTCAGTTGTAGATTGAAATTCAAGACTTTTGATATAGTTTTAAAAACTTCTTTCCAAAAATTATCTATCTTAATACAAGACCAAAACATATGTGTTAAAGTAGCCACCTCAATATTACATCTGTTGCAAATAGGATTAATATTGGAAAAGATACAGGCTAATTTATCCTTTGACATATGCACCTGATGTACTACCTTGAACTGTATCAAGGAACGACGAACACAAATAGATGAAGTATTTACCAAATTTTAAAAAATTTCCCATTTTATCCCATCAAATTTTATTCTTTGAGTTTAATAATTTTGTTCTTTCTAGTAAAATCCATCTCAATTATTTTTTTAAATCATCAACTTCCGATCAGACCTTTCTAATCTGGAAAACCAAAGGAATAATAACTTTTTTAGACTTGTTTATGGGGGATTGTTTAATGTCTTTCACTCAGTTAGTGGACAAATATGACCTATCTAATGCACACTTTTTTAGATATTTACATATTGGGAATTTTCTATGTAGTTTACTTCCAAATTTTCCCTCTGCTTATTCACCCAATATAATAGATACTCTTTTTCAGGTTAAACCATTTCAAAAAGGACTGATAGCTAAAATTTATAAATGGTTATTGAATTTGCATATGTTATCTAACAATAAAATTAAAGCTGTGTGGGAATTGGAATTTCAAGAGTCACTCTCAGATAATCTTTTACAAATTTCTAGCATAAGCATTTGTAGATCCTCAAGCAAACAAAAGAAAGTGCAAGATATAACCTCCATCCTGCTCTTAAATTCACTCGGTTAATTTCTCTCGATCTCTTCTTCTCCATCACTGGAGACAAACTGTCTACTGATATCTTTTATAAAGCTACCAATTCCCACATCTACCTTGAGCAAACCTCTTCCCACCCTGCATCCTGTAAACATACCATTCCCTTTTCTCTGTTCCTTTGTCTCTGCTGCATCTGTTCCCAGGATGAAGCTTTCCTTTCTAGGACATCAGAGATGTCCTCCTTCTTCAAAAAGTGTGGTTTCCTTTCTTCCACAACTAATGTGACCTTTCACCTCCATTTCCAGACATTTGGGCTCACCCCATCTTCCCACTGCCTTAACAGAGATAGACTTTCTCTTGTCCTCACCAACCACCCCATGAAGCTATGCATCCAATGTATAATTTCTGCACTTCTCTTGTCTTCAATGGGACTCGATCACCAAACACATCCTTACCTCCCCTCCACTCACTGCCTTCCACAGGAAACATTCCCTCTGTGATTTCCTTGTCCAATCGTCCGCTACTCTTCCTCCTGGCACTTAATCCTTGCAAGTGGCAGAAGTGCCCATTCACCTCCTCCCTCACCTCCATTCAGGGGCCCAAACAGTCTTTCCAGGTAAGGCAGCACTTCATATGCAAATTCATTGGCGTCATCTATTGCATCCAATGCTCCTGCTTTGGCAATGCATCCTACATTGGTGAGAACCAACATACCTATAGATTGGAATACTGTTTTGTTGAGTACCTCAGCTCCATCTGAAAAAAGCAAAATTTCCTAGTGGCCAACCATTTCAATTCCTATCCCCATTCCTGTTCTGACATGTCAGTCCATGGCCTCCTCTTCTGCCATAATGAGGCCTCTCTCAGGTTGGAGAAGCAACACCTCATATTCCATCTATGTGGCCTCCAACCTCATGGCATGAACATCAATTTTTCTAACTTCTGGTAATTTTTTCCCAATCATGCTTTCCACGCTCTGGCCTCTTACCTCTTCACCTCACCTGCCTATCAGCTCCCACTGGTGTCTGCTCTCCTTTCCTTTCTCCCAACTGTCCACTCTCCTCTTCTCTCAGATTTCCTTCTTATCCAACCCTTTACATTTTCCACTTATCATCTCCCAGCTTTTTACTTCATCCCCCCCCCCCACACACCCAGTTGGCTTCATCTATCACTTTCTTGTCTTTCCTCCTCCCCATCCCCCCACCTTCTTATTTTGGCTTCTCTCCCCAGCCCCCCCCCCCACCACCACTTCCTTTCCAGTGTTAACGAAGGGTCTCACACCAAAATTTAGCTCCATAGATGCTGCCTGACCTGCTGAGTTCCACCAGCAGTTGTGTGTATTATTCTGGAAGTGCAAGACTCCTGAACTCCAGGGAAATCAAGAAAGACAAGACTAGGCAGGAAATTGAGTCAGCACAGAAGTTAATCCACAATTTTAATAACAGGTGGAATAAGTAAGGTAAACCATATGGTTTACTCTTACCCCAGATTCTGAGAGACATTCATGGGTAATTTTAGTGTCAAAGAATTTGATTGAATTAATTTAACTTTCAGGTCAGTCATACAGAACTTCTCAGGCTTTTTGATTGCTTCTTAGCTTGAGTTTAAAACATTCCCATTCATACATAACCTCCTCTACTTCATAGCTTTCCAAGTATGTATAAAACAACAGTTTTTATTCCAACATCTGCAGAATCTCCTGTGCTTTTAGTTTTTGAAAAAGGCTGTGATTTTTTTCCACAAATATATATTGATTCAGTTACTTGTTTTAAAAGTATTTAAATATATAAAAATATTAAATGGATGATCTAAGAAAGCAAGTTATTGATTTAATAACTGTGAAATTGTTTTTTTCTTACTCCTGCTCCACCAGAAACAAATTTTGTTCTATTCACATGGGAAAATCTTGCATGCTTCCTCATTAAATCTTAGAATCTGTCTTAATAACCAAAGTTAACTATATGTAGGTAATGTTTCTATTCTTGTCTCCTGTGGCCCAAAAATGTGCTGTAATACAAGTACCAAGTGACAACAAAAATGAAGTAACCATTATTGAATCAAAGAAAGTGTATGACAAAGGAAATTGTTCAGCCCATCATGTCCACGCTAGTGAAAGGAGCAGTCCACCTAATTACACTTTCCCAAAACTAGGAACACAGCCCTGCAATCAAGCTTTTCAAAAATGTAGCCAAATATTTTAAAAATGCAGTGACAGGTCCTAATTCTTGTACCCTGTAATAAGTTCCAAGTCTCTCCTAACCTTCACCTCTCCATTAAACTGCCTATTTATTACAGATCATGGCCAGTTGTTGATTGAGCAGATAACATTGATCAGAGCATGGAGTAATGGTTGCTGGAGGGAGTCAGAAGGGGATAACTCTCTTGCTTTTCTTTAATATCATGGGCTCTTATGCAGGTATAGTCCACCTGAACAAGAGATGTGGTCATTTTAAAGCAGGGATTCTCAACCTGGGGTCCATGGACCCCTCAGTTAATGATAGGGGTCCTTGGCACAAAAAAGATTGGGAATCCCTGCTTTAAAGTCTCATTAAAAAGACAACACATGAAGCAGTCCTTCATTACAGCACTGGAGTTTCATCCTGGATTATCACTGTCTTTGTTCAATGAGACAAGGCCATAGCTTCAACTTTGCTAATTCAAAACAAGAATATACCACCGAATGATCCACAGCTAATAAACAGAATAAAGAGAAGCATATTCCAAATAAAATCAATTTAACCATGAAAATGCACTGTGAAGAAACATTTCACAAAATTCAAGATTTTGCTTCCTCTTTTCATGTTAACTGTCATTTCTCAATGATCTGTCACAAATTACCATTTCCTTTCATTTTGATTGTACTGTACCTATTTTGAGCATTTGTGCCCTCATTTCAAAGATACAGGTTTCCCCCGCTATTCGAAAGTAGAGCGTTGCTATGAAACCTTTCATAAGCCGAAATGGCGTAAAGCAAAGAAGCAATTACATTAATTTATATGGGAAAAATTTTTGAGCGTTCCCAGACCCAAAAATAACCTATCAAATCACACATAAAACCTAAAATAACACTAACATACAGTAAAAACAGGAATGATGCCGACTAAAAGAAACCACTTTGCTACTTGCAGAACCAATAGTAACATCAGCAGCTTTCAAGATTCTTTCTCTCTGCGTGTAAGTAGTACGAATGGTGGACGCAGGCAAGTTCAACGCACACATAATGTCTTTATTTCATTCACCACGATCAAAACACTTAATTACGTCCAGTTTTATGCTAAGCGTAACACTCTTACGAGCTTTCTTAGGCTTTTCTGATACCTTGGGACACATCTTGCTAACGGATGCACAAAATAAATCGAGATAAAGCACAGATGCTCACAGACACAGTTCAAAGCTATGGAGGCTCAATGCTGAGATGCTGAGAGTAGTTCCCAGGGAAGGAGCTTGGCGGTGCCACTCCCGCTGCTCAGGGTGCACGCTGCCTCTATACAGTAACGGCTCACTGCAAAACAAAAGCTGAACGCCATTTTCGCTTTTTGCCTTTTTTCATAAAAGCGAAAATCCTCCGGATTTCTTTCGGTTAGCGAAAACAGGTACTAATGTAGGTCTTTCATAAAAGCGAAGTGGCGTAAAGCAAACTTTCGAAAAGCAGGGGATACCCGTATCTCTTTATCGGTACCTCTTTCACCCATGGTGCACTGTATCTGAGCAATACAAGATGAGAAATACAAAGTTACCTTCCTTCCTTCAAGCTCCTATTTAGTTGAGCTCTGACAGAAATACAAGCTGATAGACAGCACCACTGTTTTGTCACACCTCAATGTGTTTTATAAATATCTAAAGACCAGATAGATAAATTGAAACAAAAAGAAGTGGTCAACTTGGGCGCCAATGTATTCAATGTTTTATTGAGCTATGTATGTAGGTATTACTCACACTTCTACCAAATAAATGTGAAAAATACTGAACTACATACAGAAAGCCTACGGAAGTTCCTTTTAGGACTGTGCATTCCAATCTCAAAGTGACTCAGATTTAAAATTGTGTGATCTCCATGGGTCTTCTTCCTCTGGTAACAGCCAAATAAGTTACTGAAGTCTGTTATAACTAAAGACATACACAAACAAACAAAATTAGAAACAAAAAAGCTGGGCAAAAAAGCAGATCAGGACACATCGACAGAAAGAGAAACAATGTTAATATTTCCAGCTGAAGAGCTTTCATCAGAAGTGGGGGAGAAAAAGCTCATCAAGCTGTAGACAAAGTAATATGGTCAATAAGTGAACAAGTCATAAGAAAGCACAAACATAGACAAATGAATGTAGGAGCTGAAAAATATGGAGCAGGAAGACATGCTGCACTGAACAGGAATATGTGCATGTGTATCCCCGCTTCACCTGGATTGGGTCTGTGGATGATGGGAAGGGAAGAGGTCAAAAGGCAGGTGTTGCATTACCTGCAGTTTAAGTGTTACAAGAAAGGGGTACTAATAAAGTACTAGAGGAACTCAACAAATCAGGACAGCATTTGTGGAGAGAAATGGACAGTTGACATTTTGGGTCAAGACCATTCACCTGAACTGAAAGTTAGAGGGGAGATAGCCAATATAAAAAGGTGAGGGGAAAAGAGTGGAGCAAACGAAAAAAGATTAGCAAGCAATAGGTGGATCAAAGTGAGGACAGGTGATAGGCAAATGGAAAAGAGAAGAGGGGAAATAGTGATAGAGGTTGGGAGATGATAGGTGGAGGCAACAAAAGGCTTCAGATCTAACAGAAGCTGGAGCTTGGAACTAGATGAGGGAAGTGAGGTGAGCAGAAGAGAAGAGCTGGGAAGGAGACCCATTGGAGGAGTGTGTGGGTGATGGGCAGATGATGTGGATGAAGAGGAACTGGGCAAAAGAGGAGAGCGTAGAGGGGGAAAATGGCCTGAACTAGAGAATTAATGTTTATGTCGTGGGTTGTAGACTACCTGAGCAGAATGAGGTGCTGTTACTCTAGTCAGTGTTTAGTCTCGCCATGGTAACGTTCAAACAGTTCTGTGTGGGAATCGGGAGGGGAATAAAAATGGCTAGTGTTACGTACCCCGTAACTGGGTCACTTACCAGCAAAGACAGAGAGGTCCGTTGAAGTCTGATGGTACTATTTTTAACAGTATTTATTGATAAAAATACACAAAAATAATATCAATGCAACCATACAGATAATATACATCGCCAATACTAAATCTAAAAGCGCGGGCATAATGATAATCAATAAGAAATAACTCTATCGTTGTCTAGGGGATAATGTATTGTCCGATGGAAATATAAAAGTCACTCAAGTTCATTCAAGCTGCAGCTTTTGGTTGGAGAGAGAGACGGATTAAAACTTGCCCATTCCTTTTATGATGTCAATCCTTCGAGAGTCATTGGGGCTGATTTCTCCTTTGTTGTTAGCTAAAGCCGTTCTTCCGTGGCAAGGCCCACCAATTCCGAGGCAAATGGAAAAGGACGCACGTGGCTTTCCACCGGCTTTCGTTATTACGCTGTTACAGGATTTCTAGCGTTTCTTCTGGTGCATCTGAAGGGGCTGTTCCCCCAGACCCTCTTTTATCCTGACTCACAGGGTCTCAGATGTCAATCAGGGTGGAGGGATGCCTCCCCTCAACCAGCCCACTTCTGGTCATTCCCTGAGGGCTTCAAATAAATAGCACCGTACTCAATACACAATTCCATCTCCAAGAGACAATGGCCGTTTCCCATAGCTTTGTATCGCCGAGGGGCCAAGACATTCCAAACGTCTATCTCTCATTTCCTGGGTCTCCTGACCTGACTTAATAGCGATCTTGCGATTCCCAAAAAGGAGGGGGCACAGGCGTAACACTAGCAACAAAATTCTAGAGGAACTCAGCAGACCAGGAAACATCTATGGAAAAGAGTACAGTTGGCATTTCGGGCCAAGACCCTTCAGCAGGACTTGTACTCTTTTCCATAGATGCTGCCTGGCCTGATGAGTTCCTCTAGAATTTTGTGTGTGTTGCTTGAACTTCAAACATCTGCAGATTTTCTCTTGTTTGAGAAATGTCAAAGAATTATGTGCCAGATACATAGTCTGGTAGGTGGAAGGCAAGGACCAAGGGAACTGGGGGTGGGCGGGGCAGAGGAGAAGTCAGAGCACGTGCAGGAAAAGAGATGCCGGCGAAGGCTCCATCAACCTGTGTTGGGGGAGATGTGGAGGGAAGCCCATGTTTCTGAAAAATTAGACCTGGAGTGAAGGGTCTCAACTTGAGAATAAATGCCAAGGATACAGAGAAACAAAAAGGACTAGCTTTCTTTCAAGAAACAAGCTGAGAGATAGTGTGCGTCGCTTGGTGAATCAGTGGGTTTGTATCAGTGGATACTTTGTCTCATGAGACAGAGAAAGAGATCAAGAAAAGGGAGAGAAGTGTTGGAGGTGGTCCAAGTGAGGGTGGTTGATGAGGGCATTGCAATGTGAGCAATTACTACAAAGTGTTGAAAGGGGAGGAGAGGGGAAGATGCACCCAGTGGTAAAATCCCTTTGAAGGTGACATAAACTGCAGAGAATGACCTTTGAATGCCAATGAGGTGCAAGACCAGAGCAACTCAGTCCTTGTTCTGTTCTAGAGGGGAGGCGAAGGGATGAGAACAGAGGTGCAGGGAATAAAAACCATGCATTCAGGGGTTTTGTTAACAATGATAGAGAAGAAAACAACTTGGGTAAAAGGAAAACATTTGCCAGGCAACTTTATTGATGCGGAATCATGGAGAAAATATGACAGTGACAGAGGAATTAGAAGAACGGAATTGAGTCCTTACAGAAGGGAGGGTGGAATAAAGAGTAGACAAGATCATTGTGAGAATGAGTAGGCTTGTAATGGAAGTAAGTAGTGAACCTGTCTTCTGAGATGGATATTGAGATACCTAGACAAATAATCTTCACAATTGCACAAATAAACACCATCCTGAAATATTTCTTATAAACTTAACATCCACTTTCTCTTCAGGTCAACCTTTCTGCAAATGCCTCATTCTGATAGCTTTATCTCATATTTATAGCGAGTCTCAATTTCTAATTATCAACCTCCTGAACATGATTTTATCCCAAACTGAAATGAATTCTGCAGAAACAATCTCTTCTGTCATTAATGCCAATACCCTTTGTACAATCTGACATACAGTAAATCCAGCTTTTAGCCAGAACAATGAAAAATGCTATGACTGCTGATGTTAAAGGCAATCCTTTAATATTAATAGTGTTTTGTGTGTGTATTTTTAAAATTCAAGTGATAATACCAAATTTACATTATGCTTTTTCAAGTAAAGATGTTTGTGAAATTAATGACAATTTACAAATTGTGCTGATCTTCCTTCAAAATGCTCCAAAAGTTAGGCAATAGAGATAGTAAATTATATTACAGCAAATCATATATGACAAAGACAAAACATTATTCAAGATTCAAAACTGGAAGAAATGAAGTTTTAAATTTAAGCTTGAATGGATTATTTTAGGCATGTTTATAAAAGAAGATAAAGAAAATGAATAGGAAGGGTGCACGTGCAGGTAAAAAGGCCATTTCAACCACACGCCCCCAAAAAACCTGTCAGATGTACATACACGACTCAGTTAAAATGACTCTTTTATATTACAAAATACTCCATGATATCACTATAAAATTAACTACTATAACCAACCGCTCTAAATTTACAGCAACACCAAATGTTTGAATGAAAACTTGCAATTTAAACCATCTACATATGCTTCATGCATATTTCAACTCCATTCAAATCTACAAAAGAGATGGGAAATATTTTTAACTTTCCAACTCTGAAACAAAGCTCTTTTAACTATACATACACACTGCTTTGGCACCTCATGCAGTGTCTGTTTGACCTTGGATTTTAGAATTCAAGTGCATCATGTGTGTAAGACATAAAACCAAGCAAATTTGTGTTCACGTACATTGAAATTTCAAACAATGAATGGAAAGAAGAATCTCCTGCCTAAACAGCCCTCTTAATTATCATTTCAAAAGTGTAATTTCTGTAAACAGTTGATAATATTGGTAAAAAAAATATAACTTTATTTTGTATGAAGCCAAGATTTCTCTTACCTATTGCTGAAAGGCCTCACTCGAACAGCCACAGTTACAGCACTGCCTTCTCCATTTGAACATTCATTCACTGTGCATGGTCTTTGCAATGATACCTCTGCCTGTTGAATACTTCTTGCAAGTGTATCACTTCTGGGTGGCTTTTGGTCTCCTTTATTCTCAGAACTTAATGAATATTTTAAGTTATTCGTTCCACAATCCACTTTTGGGCCTGTGGTTTGGAAATCTTTGGTCTTTGCTTTAACAGAAAAATCAGGTACATTTTTGGCTTCTGGCCGATTACCTAGCTTCATTGCTAATTTGATTCCATTACTAGTTAATGTCTTGTTCCGTTCAAAAGGCACTTTAAAGATACATTTGTCTGCTTTTTGCGTGTTACCATTTTCATTCGGTTTACCAACTGCCACCTTTTTAATAGGTGTTGTTGACCATTTGCTCAAAGTCTGTTCTTCCTTGACATTTATTGAGTTCTCCTGTTCCTTATCAACTGAAGTCTGCTTTACAAATGTAGAAGGATAACTTCTGGTATTTGCCACCTTATGCACTAATGAAGGCTCGGCAGAAGACCTGGAACCTATCAAATGGGTGTATTTTGATTGTAATTGGTTATTCCGTGGACACTGTGTTGAGACTACAGATATTTTGCCTTGTGAATTTTCATACAGATTGTTAGTTCTTTTTGGGTTACCTACTCTAGTGCGGCGTTGCAAAGTAAGCCTCTTTACTTCTTCACCCACATCAATGTCAACATTAGTTTCATCACGAATACAGGAATTTCCTTTATCTGCAGCTTTTCTTCTCTGGAGGGTCAATCTAACTTCAGATTTAGATAGCATAGATGCTCCAGGAATTTTTGTGCTAGCAGACACTATGCATGTCCTATTATTATCATTGCCTTTATCTAGGGAGAACGTTGACTCTCCCTGAGTGCAAGTGTCCTGCCCTTGGGCTAGAAGGTTATCAAATCTTCTGTTTCCTTTCTTCAAGATGTTGTCTGTATTTTTCTTCACTGAACTTAGCACACCAATTACCATGGTCTGATCTCTGAAAATGTGATATAAACAAACAATTTTCTTAGGGAAATTTGACAAAGTTCACTTAAAAGTAAATATTCAACTTTTAACTAGCCCAAAGCAGAAATACCATCAGTGGATGTATGCATGTTTATAAACTTTGCTAAAATATACAAAATTTCAAGGGAATTAAAATCCAATTTTTTAATATTTTCTGTAAAAGAGAACTCAAATAACACATATGGCTGGTAATGTTATACCTTTTACAGAGGTATTATATTAGCAGGCAAACACAGCAGTAATCCGTATTTTATATAGATTAAAAAAGTTTGAAACATAATTATGAACGATACAGTTTCAGATAAAATAAACATGAAACCTCTTTTAAAACTGGTTTTTAATTTTTAAACTTTTGACACTGAGTATTCCATAGGCAAAATAGATTGGCTGTTTCATACTCAGTGTATTAGAAATCATCTCTCCTCACTTTCACTCTGCTCTTGACCACTCATTCATGCATTTATGTGCCACATTGTATGACATTGCCAATCATGGTTTTGGCCACGATTGTTCTTGGCAGGTTTTTCTACAGAAGTGGCTTGCCATTGCCTTCTTCTGGGCAGTGTCTTTACAAAACGGGTAACTACAACCATTATCAATACTCTTCAGAGATTGTCTGCTTGGTGTCAATGGTCACATAACCAGGACTTGAAATATGCACCAGTGGCTCAGCTCATAAGACCATTCACCACCTGCTCCCATGGCTTCATGTGATCCAGATTTGGGGGTGGGGGGGGGGTGTTGCCAGGCTGGTGCAACATCTTGACCCAGGCTAGCGAGGGGAAGGAGCACCTTCTATCTCCTCTGGTAGAGACGTACCTCTACCCTGCCACCCATCTTTCACCACTAGAACACTTCCAATTAAAACCAACTTTCAGTCCAGATTCCAGGTTGGAATTCGTCAACTAAGCAGGTCTGCAATAACTGAACATCACAAAATAAACATTTCTGAAGTGAAACTATTACAGAAAGCATAAAGTTTCCCCATTACCTTAAACCGGACCTAAAAAGTATCACATCTTTGTGGGTTCATCATGCCCAAGAGTTTATCTGAACTTTATGATACATAAAAGTGATATCACTAACTTTTGCAAATATTTCCCCTTCTCCATCCTTGACTCTTACCATTCAGGTTTTTCATGCCACCACAGCAATCACAATCAAAATTAAAATGTTTACCTTACATTGGCATCTTTGTGGGTTCATCATGCCCAAGAGTTTATCTGAACTTTATGATACATAAAAGTGATATCACTAACTTTTGCAAATATTTCCCCTTCTCCATCCTTGACTCTTACCATTCAGGTTTTTCATGCCACCACAGCAATCACAATCAAAATTAAAATGTTTACCTTACATTGGCATCTTTGTGGGTTCATCATGCCCAAGAGTTTATCTGAACTTTATGATACATAAAAGTGATAGATAGATAGATAGATAGATAGATACTTTATTCATCCCCATGGGGAAATTCAACTTTTTTTCCAATGTCCCATACACTTGTTGTAGCAAAACTAATTACATACAATACTTAACTCAGTAAAAAATATGATATGCATCTAAATCACTATCTCAAAAAGCATTAATAATAGCTTTTAAAAAGTTCTTAAGTCCTGGCGGTAGAATTGTAAAGCCTAATGGCATTGGGGCGTATTGACCTCTTCATCCTGTCTGAGGAGCATTGTATCGATAGTAACCTGTCGCTGAAACTGCTTCTCTGTCTCTGGATGGTGCTATGTAGAGGATGTTCAGAGTTATCCATAATTGACCGTAGCCTACTCAGCGCCCTTCGCTCAGCTACCAATGTTAAACTCTCCAGTACTTTGCCCACGACAGAGCCCGCCTTCCTTACCAGCTTATTAAGACGTGAGGCGTCCCTCTTCTTAATGCTTCCTCCCCAACACGCCACCACAAAGAAGAGGGCGCTCTCCACAACTGACCTATAGAACATCTTCAGCATCTCACTACAGACATTGAATGACGCCAACCTTCTTAGGAAGTACAGTCAACTCTGTGCCTTCCTGCACAAGGCATCTGTGTTGGCAGTCCAGTCTAGCTTCTCGTCTAACTGTACTCCCAGATACTTGTAGGTCTTAACCTGCTCCACACATTCTCCATTAATGATCACTGGCTCCATATGAGGCCTAGATCTCCTAAAGTCCACCACCATCTCCTTGGTCTTGGTGATATTGAGTTAGTGATATCACTAACTTTTGCAAATATTTCCCCTTTTCCATCCTTGACTCTTACCATTCAGGTTTTTCATGCCACCACAGCAATCACAATCAAAATTAAAATGTTTACCTTACATTGGCATGCTACTCCTCCTCATTATTCACAGCCTTTCTTCAACCTTTGATATGATAACAACTTTACCTTTCTTTACCTAGCTGATTGCAATCTCCCATCTTTAATCGGCTTTACCTATCCAATAATAGCTAATCAAATATTTTATGTAATTTCTTCTGAAGCACAAGAACTGAGACATGATCTTTTAATTATCCTCAGATACATGCTGTTTTTTTGCAAGGGGATCAGTAAGGACAAAGACAGTTTCCTTATGCACGTAAACAAAATCTAACTCAGCCAATCCACCTCATATCCCAATAACTTCATAGACTGTTTTGTCGGACGTTCCGCTGAAAATGCAGCTTTGAGAAGAGTTACACAGGGAAAACCAACCCTTTTCATATCCTCATCACTAATTCCATCCTCAAATCTTTCTTGTTCCATACCCCCACCCCACCCCGGCTGCAAGCAACTCCATAAGACACAGGAATAGAATCGGGCCATTTGGCCCATCGAAACAGCTCCACTATTTCATCATGGTAGATCAGTCCCAATCTCATGCTTTCTCCCTGTATCCCTTCATGCCCTGAGTAATCAAAAGTCTACAACCTCTGCCTTAAATATTCCCAGTGACTTGGCCTCTGCAGCAACAAATTCCGTGGATTCACCACTGTCTGGCTATAGAAATTCATCCACTTCTCCTTTCTAAAAGGGCACCCCTTTACTCTGAGGGTGTGTCCTCTGGTCTAAGACGCTTCCACTAATGGAAACATCCTCTCCATATCTACTCTATCAATGGCTTTCAACATTCGATAGGTTTCAATGAGATCACCCCCTCATTCTTCTGAATTCCAGTGTGTAGAGGCCCAGAGCCATCAAATACCCTTCACATGACATGCATTTCAATCCTGGAATCATTTTTGTGAACCTCCTTTGAACCTCTTAGAAAAGGGGCCTGAAATTGCTCACAATACTCCAAGTGAGACTTCATGAGTGTTTTAAAAAAACATCAACATTACATCTTTGCTTTTATATTCTAGTCCTCTTGAAATTAATGTTAACATTGCAATTACCGTCCTCACTACCAACTCAACCTGCTAATTAACCTTTAGGGAATCCTGTACAAGAACTCCAAAGTCCCTTTGCACCTCAGATTTTTGAATTTTTTCTCCATTTAGAAAATAGTCTACCCACTTATTTCTTCTACCAAAGTGCATGACCATACACTTCCCAACACTGCATTCTACCTCCCACTTCTTTGCCCATTCTCCTAATCTAAGTCCTCTGTAGCCTCTCTACTTCCACAATTCTGCCTGCCCTTCCACCTACCTTCATATAATCTGCAAACTTTGCCACAAAGCCACAATTCCATCATCCAAGTCAATGACATATAACATACAAAGCAGCCACCCAAACACAGACACCTGTAAAACACCACTAGTCACCAGCAGACAACCAGAAATGGCTCCCTTTATTCCCACTCCTTGCCTCCTGCCAATCAGCCACTGCTTTATCCATGCTAGTATATTTTCTGTAATACCATGAGCTCTTAACTTGTTAAACAGCTTCATGTGTGGTACCTTGTCAAAGGCCTTCTGAAAATCCAAGTACAGAATCCATTGATTCGTCTTTGTCTATCCTGCTTGTTATTTCTTCAAAGAATTCCAATAGATTTGTCAGGAAAGGTATTCCCTCAAGGAAACTATCCTGATTTCAGCCTATTTTATCATATGCCTCCAAGTACCCCGAAACCACATCCCTAACAATTGACTCCAACATCTTCTCAACTACTGAGGTGGGAATAACTGGCCTATAATTTCCTTCTCTGCCTCTCTCTCTTCTTGAAGAGTGGAGTGACATTTGCATTTTTCCATTCCTCCAGAACTATGCTAGAATCAATTGATTCTTGAAAGATCATCACTAATGCCTCCAGTGTTTCTTCAACCACCTCCTTCCAAACCCTGGGGTGTAAACTTCTCTACCTTCAGACTTTCTGTTTCCCAAGAACCTCTGGGTGAGTGAACTTGGCCTTTACTTCTTGGAGTAATGGAAGATGAGAGATGACTTGATAGAGGTGTATAAGATGATGAGAGGTATTGATCATGTGGACAGCCAGAGGCTCTTTCCCAGGGCTGAAATGGCTAACAGAAGGGGGTATAATCTTAAGGTGCTTGGAAAAAGGTACAGGGGACATGTCAGGGGCAGGTTTTTCACACAGAGAGTGGTGGGTGTGTGAAATGCACTGCCAGTGACAATGGTGTAGGCAGATACAATAGGGTCTTTTAAGGGACTTTTAGATAGGTACATAGACCTTAGAAAAATAGTGGGTTATGCAGTAGGGTAATTGTAGGCAGTTTCTAGAGTAGGTTACATGATCGGCACAATATTGTGGGCCAAAGAGCATATAATGTGCTGTAGTTTTCTATGTTCTGTGTTCTAACTTCCCTAAATAATAGCAACTTAACATTCTTCTGCCCCCTGACACTCTTGAACTTCCAGCATACTGCTTATGTTTTCCACAATGAAGACTGATGCAAAATACTTATTCAGCTCATCCACCATTTCCTTGTTCCCCATTACTACCTCTCGAGCGTCAGGTTTCCAATGATCTGGTATCCACTCTCAGTTCTTTATTACACGTTACGTATCTGAAACTTTTTGTATCCTCTTTAATATTATTGGCTAGTTTACCTTTGTATTCCATCTTTTCCTTCTTAATTACTTTTTTTGTTGCCTTCTTGTGGTTTTTAAAAATTACCAAATCCTCTAACTTCCCACTAATTTTTGCTCTATTATATGCCATCTCTTTGGCACTTCTGTTGGTTTTGACTTCTCTTGTTAGACACGATTGTGTCATCTTGCCTTTAGAATACTTCTTCCTCAGGGATGTACGTATCCTGTGCATTCTGAATTGCTTCCAGAAATTCCAACCATAGCTGCTCTGGCATCATCCCTGTCAGTGTTCTTTACCAATCAATTTTGCCTCTGTAATTCCCTTTACTCCACCGTAACACTTATACATCTGACTTTAGCTTCTCCTTCTCAAATTGTAGAGTAAATTCCATATTATGGTCAGTTGTCCCAAGAATTCCTTTACTTGAAGCTCTCTAATCAATTTTGGTTCATTACACAACACCCAATCCAGAATAACGTTTCTTCTAGTGGACTAGACCACGAGCTGCTCTAAAAAGCCATTCTACCATAGGCATTCTAGAAATTCACCCTCTTAGGATACAGCACCAACCTGAATTTCCCGATCTACCTGCATTCTGAAGTCCCCCATGACTATCCTAACATTGCCCTTTCCGCATACATTTTTTACCTCCCGTTGTAATTTGTAGACCACATCTTTACTACTGTTTGGGGGCCTGTATACATCTCCCATCAGGTCTTTCTTACCATTGCAGTTCCTTAGCTCTAACAACAACGACTACTATGGCATCTTTCTAATGATTTTATTTCATTTTTTTTAAAAATCAACAGAGCCATGCCACCCCCTCTGCCTGCCTCCCGTCCTTTTGAAACAATGTGTCTCTTTGGATGCTAAGTTCCCAACTATAATTTTCTTTCGGCCACCATTTGGTGATACTCACAACGTCATACTCCAGCATGCTAATTTTAAAAATAAAAAAAACCCATATTCTCTTCTTTAGAAATAATATTCAATATTGAGTTCTGGCTCTGCACCATTACCTTAGCCCATCTGCCAAAACATTCATCTATGCTTTGACTAACTTAAACCTAATAACTCATACGCTCTTTTGATTAAATCACTATAAACTACAGGACGTTCAAAGAATCAGAATTAATACCACTGGCATATGTCGTGAAATTTGTTGTTTTTGCGGCAGCCGTACATAATTTTTTTTTAAATTGTGAATTACAGTAAGTATATACTTAAAATATAAAATAGCTCAATTCAACAGTCGTGCAGAAAAGTAGTGAGGTCGTGTTTAATGTTCATTCAGAAGTCGGTTGGCAGAGGGGAAGAAGTTGTTCCTGAATTATTGAAGTTGATGTACATATTACTCAACCATTGCCCTGTTTCCTATCAACGGTATCCCTAAACCTTAAATCTAAAGCTCCAGTCCTTGTGTTTAAATACATTCATCTCCTCACTCCGCTTAATCTATGACCTTAACCCTTCGGTCGTTTGTGTATCCCGACCTGTTCTACCCCACCACGTACGGTGATCGGAAAAGGTGCAAATGGGGAGAGAGTGAGGTATTGGGGGGGACGATGCGGGAAGCAGCACATCTGGCGGTAGGACCAAGCAAACAGCTGGCTCCCAATAATCTCTCCTCTGCCCCCCCCCCCCTTAACCCTTTGATTTCCGACAACGCCAATGAAAGTTTTGTTTACACAGGGAGGGTGCGTGGCAAGGTAGGGGCCGTCGAGACTGGACAGAGGAGGCGAGGCGAGGCGAGGCGCGACGCGGACGATAAGGACGGTCGGGCTGCGGTCGCCCACTCACCGGTTCCACGTCCAGCCACCGGCGCCCGCCGCCTCGCGCATTCGAATCTGGCGGTCCCGACCCCCATTGGTTGGTTCCACGACCGCGACGTCACGCGCGGTGACGAGCGGAGTTTGGCGAAGCTCCGCCCTGCGGAGGGAAGCCGGGCGTTTCCAATGAGTCTTCGGTCCGCGAAAGTTTACTGAGCCGCCTTTTCTTCTTCAAAAGGAAATGCCTTCTGCATTCTATGTTTGGGCACATTGGTTCCAGGAAGCTGCTGGTCAAAAACGGTTTTTTAAAAAAATAATCATAATCAAGCGAATAGTTTCAAATGTACAATAACCAGAACATAAATTTTGGAGCTAAAGAAACACTAAAACATATAAATATATTCCAATTAAACCACGGGATAATTTTAAGAATATTTATCACTTTCAAAACGATCTTATTAAAAATATCGGCATAAAGGTCGAATTTGAGATAAAAGATCAACTGTAAATAAGTTCCTTTATTCTTCTATAGTTTTCTTTTTCAGTTGCCTGTCAACTTTTCCATTATAAATTCCCATGTATTCAATCATACGTTAGGGAAACTGCGTAGGCATGTCTGTTGCTGTAATTACCAGCTTCAGCTTGTGGGGGCGATGGAACAGTCCCATCTCCCAATGACCATTTACTGTAATATATCCTTGGAACGACTGACTGTCGTGTTAGTTTGCCCAAACAAAATGAAAACGAGAATGTTAAGAATTTCTTATTTTGTCCTCTAATCTTCCTTATAAGTGAGAGTGTATTTCTTCACTTAATCCTTAAGGAAAGTGTCACAGAAGGAAGCCATTGTCCTTGAGCTGGCATTTGAGTGGAGATACACAATTAGTCCAATTCCCCTCTGATATGTTAAAGTTTTTAATCCAGTTGTCACACTCCTGGATCAAAACAACTTGCAGAATGAAAAAGAACATCCTGGTCAGCTTTGGTATTCTATTTTGCATCTTAAATTTATCCTTTAGTTGTGAACTTTCTATGAATCTATAATAACACACATAAAATGCTGGAGGAATTCAGCAGGCCAGGCAGCATCTAGGAAAAAAGTACAGTCGAAACTCTTCAGCTGGACTGGAGAAAAAAAAAGATGAGGAGTAGATTTGAAAGGTGGAGGAGGGGAGAGAAACACAAGGTGATAGGTGAAATCTGGAGGGAAAGGATGAATCTATAATATTTGCTTTATTACATATTGGATACAGTTTTATTGTTTTCTTTAACATAAGTGCTATGGTAGCATAGCAGTTAGCGCAACACTAACTGAGTTCAGAGTTCAGTTCCAGCATCCTCTTTAAGAAAGTTTGCACATTCTTCCCATGGGCGTATGGGTTTCCTCCAAGTGCTCTGGTTTCCTCTGACAGTCCAAAAATCTAATGGCTAGAATGGTAATTGGTCATTGGGTAAGTTATCCAGTGATTAGCCTTGGGTTAAATAGGTGTGTTGTTGGGCAGTGCACGCTGTGTATCTCTAAATAAAATGTGGCATCAATGTTATTTTCTGCCCTTGTTACCTGAATAGTACAAGCACTGTGACAAACAATGTGTCGTCATTTGATGTTGAAATGTTTAAGTTTTGAGAAATTACTTTACTTTGTTCTATAAAACAATGAAAATAGCCCTGTTTTGCAACTGTTGCAAAGATACATCTATTTTCTGGTGAATAATCAAGATTACATTACAACTTAGTGGTAACACAAGCCTGAAGAAGAATGGGCTAAGGAAGTGATCAGAACAAGATATCCTGATTAGTTTTCAGACAAATTGATGTTCCTTTAAATTATTTTTCCTTGCCCCTTAAATCCCTTTACTAAGTTTCTGGCTCTGTGGGCATTGAGCAGCATAGCATTTTGTTGCACTTCAGGAGACATACAGCATCACAACAAAGCAATAATGTAACCAGCTGGGCTTTAAACAGAAGTTATTAACTTGCTGTCAGGCACTAGTACCATGATTGATTTTTCATAGAAATAAACAATTTCTACCTCCCTGAACACAGAGTAATTTTCAAACCTGGTTACTTACCAGAGATGTGTGTTGAACTATTAGGAAATGGTGCATTCTGGTAAAGTTGATATATTAGCAGACTAGAAATACATCAAAGCTGGACATATGCTCAGGATACATGAGTTTCAGCTCTGCCGTAGCAGCTTGGCAATTTAAATTTACTGAATACTTTTAAAAAGAGAATTTTTTTTTAAATGATTGAATGGTGGAACAGACTAAATGGACTGAAGGGCCTAATTCTGCTCCTATGTCTTATGGTTTTATCCGTTAAGGGTAAGCACAAAATACTGAACCATTATTAGAAACCTGTCTGCTTTAATTATTCCATTTAAGCAAAGAGGGATTACGCAGGTAGGAGAACTATTTAAAAAAATCTTTGACCCTCCGATTCACAGTTGGGAAGCAACCAAGGAAAACATCGAGGAGTTCTTCATCCTCAAAGGTGTTCAGAAAGCAAAGCAGAGCCAAATATAGACAGGCTTGCAGCAGCCTGTCCTTGTGAAGGCAAGGGGATGGATTGAGAGAGGACAAGTAGAGGTGAAGAGCCAGCAAGCTGCATTCTTTGCTTCTGAATCCTCCAAGATCATCTTCAGATAGAGTCTGATTTGTGGAGCAAGATGAGATGTGTTCATGCTTCTTCTAAAATGTTCACAGGGGACCTTTGAGGGCTAAAACCACAGCCCCAAGGAAGAAGATTGCTCAGTAACATACTCACAGGCAGATACATTGAGGATCTGCAGGTCCTCCTATGGTGCTCTGTATGACACTAAAGACCACAGACATCACAGTTTCCCATAACTTCTTGTCCTCCATCATGGAGGTGTTAGATGATAGCAAGTGAGAGAGTCAGGATTAGCCACTGACCCTGGAGGAGCTGACTGGCTCCATCTGTTCCTTCGGCACAAATAAAACTCCAGGAAGCAATAGCTTACTGGCAGAGTTATGCTTGGCTTGATGAGACTGGATGAGGCTGAACCTTCTGGAAGTGTATAGCACTATGCTTCTGGCTGGCAGAATGTCAGTCTCTATGAGCTAGGGCCTCATTACCCTCAGCAACAAGCTGAAGCGGGAGAGAGAGGACATTAGGAATTGGAGACCCATTTCACTGTGGCATGTGGATTATATGATCCTGTCAAAGGCCATTGCCAACTAGGTCAAGTCTACTTTCGGACATGTGACCCATCCAGGAATTTCTGGAATTGTCTCGCGCTATTCATCACCTGTGTGCAGGACAAAGGGGTGGAAGCTTAGACAGCATAGTTCGGGAGAAGACCTTTGGAAGGAAATCCTACACATACACGATGTTCTCCAAAACTGGGAGGGAATCAGAAACTGAATTCAACTGCTCTATACGGATATGTGTAATTCAGTCCAAATCGGTGGGTCTGAGATAGATAGTTTCCTGTCAAGTCGAGAGTCAGGCAGGGTTGTTCACTCGCCTCTGTCTCACCTGTGCATTGTATAGAATATTTTGCCAAACCCACCAGGAAGAATGAGAGCATCAGAGGGCTAATGTTGCCAGGTAGTGGAGGCACATGTGTCAAGAGCTCCCTGATGTTGTTGCTTTCTGCCCGTATCCACAGCCAGTTCACAGATTGATCAGCATCTGTGACCAGTTTGAGTTGGCTTTAGGGATCAGAGTCAACCACATAAACAGTGAGGCCAAGCTCCTGAGCAACTGATCAGGTCTGACCATCTAATAGTCCTGGGGATCTGGTTCAGAGGGGGCTGAGGTGTATAACAAAAACTGGCTGGAATGACTGGCAAGGCCAAGCAAAAACTGGTACTGTGGAAATGGTGTTTTCTGTCAATAACTGGGAAGAACTTTGTCATAAGGTGCAAGTTATTTTCATGGCTGCAGTACTTGGCATTGTTGTGGCCTGTCCCCTGTTCCTCTGTCTTAGCAATCACATAGAATGTCTTCCAGTTTATCTGGGGGCTCCAAGATGGGGTGGGTCCGATGGGTTAAAATGCACAAAATCCCTGTGTTTCGGGCCAAAAGTGTACCTAATGTGTACCCATGTGTCAACAACAACTCTTCCCACCCTGTCACTTATAAGGATGCTATCCCTCTCTCTCCATTTCTCCATTTATGCCGCTTCTGCTTTCAAGATATTCTGTTTCAGGACATTTGAAATGTTTCTCCTTTGTCAAGAAACATGGCTTCCCTTCTGTTGTGTTTGATGGGACCCACTCTCACACCTCCTTTGTTTTCATACTTCTGCTCTCACCCCACCTCCTCCCAGTCAGAACAGAGACAGAGTTCCCCTGGTCCTTATCTTTCACCCAATGTGTCTCCATGTCCAGTATCTCATCCTTTGTCAGTTCTGCAGCCACATCTTCTCCCCCCACTCTTTTCCAACTTTCCAACTTTCACAGAGACGATTCTTTCCATGTCTGCCTGGTCCACTCATTCTCCCCCCATACCCATCCCTCCCTTACTCAATTGTTCCTGCTCTTGGAGTAGATGTCCTTTTCCTTACACCCACTCCCTCACCACCATCCAAGGATCCTAACAATCATCCAAGTGAGACAAAAGTTCAGATACATCCCCTACAACCTGGGCCAAGTCCAGACTGTTTTGCAGAACACCAATACTCAGTCTGCAACCAACACCCTGAGCTCCTAGTTGTCAAACATTTCAACTCCCCTTCCCATTGCCAGTCTCGGCTTTTCTCCTACCAGGGTGAAGTCTGACCCAAACTGCTTTGTATTCTGCCTGGATATATTGAGTTTTCCAATTTTAGGTAAATTCCCCCTGCCCCACCCCTTTACCCCCTTCTTCTGATCCTTCCATTTTTGTCCCCCTTCCTACCCACCCCAGACCCCTTTACCCATCTATCCCTCTGACTTCATCCGCCCACTTCACACACAGGATTCCCCACCCCCTCACCACCCTTTCTGCTCCAACAGTAGTTCACCTCTTCCTTCTCCTCAAATGGATCCCATTCTCAACTCCTCATTTCCATTCTCAGCTCTAGTGATGCTTTGTGTTCCTGCTTCTCTCCGATCTTCACAACTACACCCCCCCCCCCCCCCCACCAACCCCACCTCGGTCGCTCTGCTTTTTTCTCTTTTTCCTCTCTCTCTTCATCCACTCCATCTTTCATTCACCTGCCACAGGCTTCCAAACCCCATTCACCTCCGCACCTAGCACTACCTGCCTGTTATCTTACACGTCTCCTTAGTCCCTTCTTGCCACTCCCTTTCGCTCTAAGCTGGTCATCTCACCTCTCCACTCTCAGTTGTTACAAACCCCGTAACTGGGTCACTTACCAGCAAAGATAGAGAGGTCCGTTGAAGTCTGATGGTACTATTTTTAACAGTATTTATTGGTAAAAATACACAAAAATAATATCAATGCAAACATACAGATAATATACGTTGTCAATACTAACTCTAAAAGTGCGGGTATAATAATAATCAATAAGAAATAAGCTCTATCGTTGTCTAGGGGATAATGTATTGTCCGATGGAAATATAAAAGTCACTTTAGTTCATTCAGGCTGCAGCTTTTTGGTTGGAGTCAAGAGAGACAGATTTTTGAACGCCAGCGTTTCCTTTTTATGATGTCAATCCTTCCAGAGCTCCGTTGGTGGTGGTTTCTCCTTTTAGCTAAAGCCGTTCTTCCGTGGTAAGGCCCCAATCCCGGCAATGGGAAAGGACGCACGTGGGCTCTCCACCGGCTGTCGTTATTACGCTGTCATGGGATTTCTAGCATTTCTCCTGGTGCGTCTAAAGGGGTTGTTCCCCAGACCCTCTTTTATCCTTACTCACGGGGTCTCAGATGTCAATCAGGTTGGGATGATGCAATCCCTCAACCAGCCCACTCTGGTCATTCCCTGAGGGCTTCAATGAATAGTACAGTACTCAATACACAATTCCGTCTCCAAGAGACAATGGTCGGTATCCGTGGCTTTGTCTCGCTGAGGGCAGGACACACATTCCAAACCCATGAGGATTCTCTCTCATTTCCTGGGTCCCCAGACCTGAATTAATAGCGATCTTGCGATTCTCAAAAAGGAGGGGGCTACTTTGTACCCTTCGGCCCCTCAGAGTTGTGGCACGTTCGAAACACAGTCCTGATGCAAGGTTTCAACCCAAAATATCGCCAGTTTCTTTCCCGTTCAACCTGCTGAGTTCCTTCAGCAGATCTGTTGTTACCCTCTTCATGAAGACTGCCTTTGTGTGTGGCTGTGCCAGATGGTGTGTGGATCCAAGGTACGTGGGCACCAAGAGCCAGTATGTGCTGAGGCTCTACTGTCTCTGGAGTTGTGGAGGATAGTTCTAGCTCCATTACTGCACAACGTCCCAGTCTGCTAGATGTTGCTACACTATGTGTTATTTTTGGAAGAGTACTTCCAAGTAACACACACAAAGTGCTGGAGGAACTCAGCAGGCCAGTCAGCATCTATGGAAAAGAGTACAGTCGATGTTTCGGGGCAAGGCCCTTTGGCAGAACTTCCAAGTAAACACCTTTGACCTCAGGTCCATCAGGCAGTACTCAGCACAGAAATCCTTTAGATACTGTGAGACAGGGACTCTACAGATATTGTGGATGGTTTCCTGAGCAAACTTCGCAAATCATCTGGCAAGATGACTCAATCAAATATGTACTATTAATAATAAAGCCAAAGATCCTGATGGGAGTTGTATACAGAGCCCCCTCTCCCCCAAAAGTAGTAAGGGTACGGTCTACAAATTACAATGGGAGATAGAAAATGCATGCCAAATGGGCAATGTTGCAATAGTCATAGGGGATTTCAATATGCAGGTAGACTTGGAAAATCAGGTTGGTGCTGGATTCCAGGAGGGGGAATTTCTAGAGTGTCTATGAGATGGTTTCTTAGAGCAGCTCATCGGTTCACCCCACTAGGGGATCAGCTATTCTGGATTGGGTGTTGTGCAATGTACCAGAAATGATTAGAGAGCTTAAGGTAAAAGAACCCTTAGGAGAAGGTGATCATAATATGATCGAATTCACCCTGAAATTTGAGAAGGAGAGCCCAAGGTCAGATGTATCAGTATTATAGTGGAGTAAAGGCATAGAGAGGAGTTGGCCAGAATTGAATTGAAAAGAACACTGGCAGGGTGATGGCAGAGCCGCAATGGCCGAAATTTCAGGAAGCAGTTTGGAAGGCCTAGAATATATACATCCCAAAGAGAATGACGTATTCTAAAGGCAAGATGACACCGTGGCTAACAAGAAAAGTTAAAGTCAACATAAAAGCCAAAAGGAGGACATATAACAGAGCAAAAATTTGTAGGAAGTTAGAGGATTGGGAAGCTTTCAAATATCTAAAAGCCCATGGTATTGCAGGAAAGATTCTAGAATGGATAAAGCAGTGGCTGATTGGCAGGAGGCAAAGAGTGGGAATAAAGTGAGCCTTTTTTGGTTGCTGCTGGTGACTAGTGGTATTCTACAGGGGTCTGTGTTGGGACCAATTTTTTTCCATTATATGCCAATGATTTGGATGATGGAATTGATGGCTTTGTTGCAAAGTTTGCAGATGATAAGAAGATAGGTGGAGGGGCAGGTAGTTTTGAGGAAAAACAGAGGCTACAGAAGAACTTAGACAGACTCTGAAAATGAGCAAAGAAATAGCAGAGGAGTGTATGGTCACGCACTTTGGTAGAAGAAATGAAAGCTTTGAATACTTCCTAAGTGGAGAGAAAATACAAAATTGAGGCACAAAGGGACTTGGGAGTTCTTGTGCAGGATCCCCTAAAGCAGGGGTGGGCAAACCTTTTGACTTGTGGGCCACAAAGGGTTCTAAAATTTGACAGGGGGGCTGGACCAGGAGCAGATGGACGGAGTGTTTTGGTAATACACCTCATAAGAGAAAATAAAATATCATGTGATATGTAGAAAACATGTACTTTAATTTCAATTGAAAATGAACAAATGCATTACAACAAAATATCTGTCTTTGAAGTCTCATGGTATTTAGCTATTTATTGAAATGACTTTTAAAACACTGAAAATTAAATGAATAAAATACAGCTTTTTTAAATAGTAACAGTTATTATTTTAAAGCACTGAAAATTCTGTTATCCTTCAAGATATTATCATCATCACTCTCCTCCTGACTGTCTTTATTTCAAAAACGGTAGGAGATGCAGGTCTACTTGTCCTGCTCCTTCTTATTCAATTGTCCCCTGTGCCAAAACTCAACAACGACCAGCACAAGGACAGAACAGTGACAGCGCGCCAGTATGCGGAGCGCGTTATTTGATCTGGAGCGCATTTTTTATTTTGAGAACGTACGTGCACCTGCGCACTACTCATGTCCATCACTTAACAGAAATGACATGTAACATGTAAGGCTTATTGAAAAAAATATTTTCAAATGCATTTTTTACATAACACAACGAAGAAACTTATTTTTAATTTCAGTGGGAACAGTGTTGTTGGTCTCCATTTTTAGCCAGCGCATCAAAGTCTGGATTTAGTTTTGTTGTGGCGATTCTCAGGATGGATCTGAGGTGTTAACAAGGTTTATTAATATAATTTCATCAAGTTCTGCGGGCCGGATTAAAAAGCTTAATGGGCCGCATATGGCCCGCGGGCCGTAGTTTGCCCATGCCCGCCCTAAAGGATAATTTGCAGGTTGAGTCTGTGGTGAGGAAGGCAAATACAGTGTTAGCATTCATTTCAAAATAACTAGAATATAAAAGCAAAGATGTAATGTTAAGACTTTATAAAACACCGGTGAGGCCTCACTTGAAGTATTGAGAGCAGTTTTTGGCCCCTTATCTTGGAAAAGATGTGCTGAAACTGGCGAGGGTTCAAAGGAGGTTCACGAAAATGATTCCAGGATTGAATGGCTTGTCATATGAAGAGCTTTTGATGGCTCTGGGCCTGTATTCACTAGTATGCAGAAGAATGAGGGGTGACCTCATTGAAACCTATTGAATGGTGAAAGGCCTTGACAGAGTGGATGTGGAGAGGATGTTTCCTATGGTTGGAGAATCACCTATGGTGGACACAGCCTCAGAATAGAGGGGTGTCCATTTAGAATGGAGATGAGGAGGAATTTCTTTAGCCAGAGAGTGATGAATTTGTGGAATTCATTGCCACAGGCAGCTGTGGAGGCCAAGTCTTTATGTATATCTAAGGCAGAAGTTGATCAATTCTTGATTGGTCAGGGCATGAAGGGATACAGGGAGAAGGCAGGAGATTGGGACTGAGAGGAAAATTAGGTCAGCCATGCTACAATGGCCAAGTGGACTTGATGGGCCAAATGGCTTAATTCTGCTCCTATATCTTATGGTCTTACATTCTTAATAGTTTTCCTGCATCACAAATTGCTAATATGTGGTTGGTATACTGATTTACCAGTGGCATTAAAGCAAGAACCTTTTAGCAACAGTTTTCTCTCTCCCTTTTCCCATTGGGCAGAAGATTCAAAAGCCTGAAAGCACATACCACCAGGCTCAAGGACAGCTTCTACCCTATTGTTATATAACTATTAAGTAGCTCCCTAGTACAATAAGATGGTCTCATGACCTCACAACCTACCTCATTATGATTTTGCACCTCATTGTCTACCTGAACTACAATTTCTCTGTAGCTGTTCTACCTTATTCTGCATTCTGTTATTGCTTTACCTTGTACTACCTCAGTGCACTGTGTAATGATTTGACCTGTACAAACAATATGCAAGGCAAGCTTTTCTCTGTACATTGCTACATGTGAGAATAATAAACCAGTTGCAATTC
Source organism: Hemitrygon akajei (assembly GCF_048418815.1). Taxonomy (NCBI): domain Eukaryota; kingdom Metazoa; phylum Chordata; class Chondrichthyes; order Myliobatiformes; family Dasyatidae; genus Hemitrygon; species Hemitrygon akajei. Next base: position 69,749,549 of record NC_133135.1, on the reverse strand, counting down.
CAATTCCAATTTTGTTCACTGTAAAGTCCTGCATTTGAATAACTTTCACTGCATGGCTTAATTTTATGTATGATTTATATATAATTTATATTCTGTGTATCGTCTGTGCCTATATGCCTGTGATACTGCTGTAAGCAAATTTTTCATTGTCCTGTACCTTATCATACTTGTGTACATGACCATTGACTTGATTAGAAAATATTAAAAACAATGACAATTAAGCTGTTGATGCCTCTCAACATAATCTGAAGTAACACATCAGTTGCCAAAAGAAGACTATCAGAAGACAATTTTTGGCATGGCTCTCTTTCACTTGAAGTAGCATTTTGCAAGAGAATTGTGTTTGACCCAGCTTAAGTAATTAAACGCTCTTTATTGAAATTAAGTGTCACAAACCGGATGACGTTTCCCTATCCAGACCCATTCATTTTGTAAAAAACCATGAATAGAAGGATGTAGTAGCATAACTGTGTTGCAATTTTACACATTTGAAATAATTCAAAAATCACATAGTAAACTTATACATAAGGCATTAAAAATATCAGCTTGGCCAAGCTTCGTGGAGAGCATGAAAAGTAACACACAATATTCTCTGGAGTGAAGCTTGAATCTCCCTGTTTTGTTTAAAATGTTGTTTGTAATTTTCTGTGGAAACAGTGTAGTCCACCAGGAACCACACCTCTTCCTGGATATTGTTTGTCTTTTCTCTTGCTTGTCTAGCGCCCCAGTGACGTCTGAAAGCAGGAAAGCTGCAGAATTTTCCGGTGAACAGCACAAGACAGAATATCATTTCCACCATCAACAATTGCATCAAGACGGCAACCTATTTTAGACTTTACTTCACATTTATGTTTAAATTTCTAGAAAGTTAACAGCGTTCAGTTTCTGTCTATGGACTATGAAATCCATCTCTACCTCTTTGCAAACACCATTAATCCCTCTATTCTGTTGCACTGCTTGACTAGAGCAAAGACAAATTCTATAACAACACAAAGAAAGAAAAGTTGGTTAAAAAACTCCAATTATAATTATATGTTTTTGGGATCCGAATAATTATCTTTAAGTTTATGTTTTCCTTATTCTATTGTATAATGAAACTTTGATTTTTGTTCAAGCAATTACATACTACCTTTAAAATTTTAAGGAGGTAATAAACTACCTTACACCCAAGTTAACACCTTATTTATCTGCAACATCAAAGGAGGGAATTTGGTTCCCATCAAGTTCATGTCAATGCACAGATCAAAACTGTTCCTTATTACTTTTGCCCAAAACCTGTTCTTTCCACATTCATATCTACTCTCTGCAGATTCTACCACTCGAATCCATATTAGAGACATTTTGCAGTAGGCCACTAATCCACCAACCCACCTGTCTTTGGGATGTTGGGGGTGAGGGATACTGGAATACCCAGGAGAAATCCTGCAATCACATGGAGAACATGTAGATTCCATATTGACAGCACCAGAGATCAGGATTGAACCCAGGTCATCAGAGCTGTGCGATAGCAGCTCTGTTTGCTGAGGCACCTTACTGTCGATGCCATAAATAGTTCATATTTGATACTAAGATTGTTACTGTTTTTAATTCAGATTATCTGCCACCGAAGACATTACTCATAAAATATCACCAGCAGTCCCAGCCACTTCACCACCCATCATCCACAGTCTCACCTTCGAACTTATATAGCTCCAGCTCCCCAAAGGTTCTGTTTAGTTTCATCCTGTCTTCATTCTACCCTGGGTATACAGTAAATGAAGTCAGTCAAAACTCTGCAGCTATTTGTTACATTACATCATTCTATTCATCCAATTTCTCTGTGTTTGCTAACCAACATTGGCTCCTACCTAAATATTCAATTATAAATTTCTGGTCATTATTTTCAATTACCCCCATAGTCTAGCCCTTCCCTATCTCTATAATCTTCTCCAGCCACAGAACTTTCCAGATTTCATTTAACTTTCCAATACAGTATCTTGCACACCTTCAAACTTAATCATCGCTTGTGGCATGTCTTCAGTTGTTTGTGCTCTAAGTTCCCTCCCTAAATCACTCCACCTAAATTAGTCATCTTTGTTTTGTTGAACCTGTGAGGAACCTTGAAGTTTTTGTCAGTGATTATCATTAAGGTTCTCTGTTATTGTCTCAGAATTGCTGTCAATTATATTGTGTTTTGTGTAATTGTGTTTTCCTTTACAATTATTGTAACAATTTCTGTCACAAACAGAATTCTAACAGCATTAAATATCACTTCCTCAACCCCAACATCCATCATCTCCCCCCACCTCTCCCACCAAAACTTAACATGTCTCTGATCCTTAACCCCTCATTTTTTTACACATTACAGCAAAGTTGTAATTAAACTGAAGGATTATGAGGACCAAAACCAGAGTAGATAGAAAGATTCTGTTCCCCATAGCAAAGGGTATCAAAGCAGGAAATACTGGTTTAAGTCAATAGTAGGAAGATTAAAGAGGAAATGATGAAAGAATTTTCTACCATGGATAAAGAAGGGATTTAGAATCCAAGAAGAAACCTTCATCTCATTAAAAACCATATTTGGGCATGTGTTAGGAGATGATCCCAATGATGCTCAGGTTTACAGAGTTAGTGCTGCCACAATTCCTCATTGAAGGATATGCAGTGGAAAGTTGAGCAATGTCAGGTCCCTGGGTGTCAACATTTACTGGGCCCAGCACAAAGATGCAACCATGAAGAAGGCATGTCAGCATTCATACTTTCTTGGAAGTTTAAGGAGATCTGGGATGTCATTAAAGACTCTGGCAAACTTCTATAGATGTACAGTGGAAAGCATTCTGACTGGTTGCATCACAGCCTGATATGGAAACTCCAACAGAGGAATGGCAAAAAGCACATAGAGTGATGTACTCAGTGAAAGGATAAGGATCAGCCAGTTGTACTCAGTCATAGGTACAAATTTCCTTATCACAGAGGACATCTACAAGAGGCATTGTCTCAAGAAGGCAACAACCATCATTAAAGACCCCCACAATTCAAGCCATGCCCTCTTATTGCTGCTATTAGGCAGGAGGTATAGGATCTTGGAGACCCACATCTCGACGCTCAATAGCATCTTCTTTCCCAATACCATCAGGTTCTTGAATGGACTGAAAACCCCACAATTTAACTATTTCTCCAAAAGTGTTTTTGTTTATTGTGTCATTGTATAATTTATGTAATTTATGTTTGTCATTTTAGTAATATAGTGTGCTGCTGCTACAAAATTTTCATAGAATGTATACCCATGACAATAAACTAGAACTTGAACTTAAATATTTTATAAAATGTAGTGGCAAAATTCAGAGCAACGAGTTCCATTATTTCTTTTTTGATCTTTAGGGCACTTATGACATGTGGCTGTGAATCTGGTGGTAAGACGTCCCCTGTAATTTCATTTATTGGGAATATTGTTGCAGCAACCAATTTGTTTCCGTATCTTTTTGTTTCATGAGATAATATTTGACAGATGACAAGCAATGATTATTTTATAGCAATAACATTTTCATTAGCAGCAGCTTTGGGAAGTAGAGAGTTTGTACTGTGATTGTAATTATAATTACTTGCAGTTATTATTTTACCTGTGAAACAAACCGTTTTTACATTTAATGATGAAAGATGTAATTAAACGCATGTGTAAACAAATTATTTCTTTTTTGTTTTACCTTTCCTTAACCAAAATTGATAAAATAAACAAAAAGAATACTTCACCAAATAATTAGTAATATTCTGTCTTCAATTTTGGCATTGGATAGATTATCATTATTTTCCAAGTAAGGTGCCATTTCTAAATCCTTGAATCATACTTATTATGATTTTTTAAAATTCTAGTGCATTAAAGTTTGTGTATGCTGACACTTTTCTGTGGTTCTGAGTGACTGCTGCACTAACAGGATGGCAGTCCTTCAGTGAGAAGGCCCAGATAATACTCTCAAGAGGACCTAAACATCTACCACTTTAAAGAAGAGTGAGACCTATTGTAATGAACTGTAAGACCACACAGAATGGGTGGAAAAGTGGCAATAGTGGTTTAATACAAAGGAATGTGAACTTTCCTAGAAAGAACACGGAAACAAAATATTACTTCAAAGTCTAAAGAGTGTGCAATAATACCTCAGTTTTTAAACTGAGAAGTGCATGTTGCAAGTCTGTTTAGTAAGGCATGTGGGATCCTGCATTTCATAACTTAAGAAAAAGATTCACAGAATACAAAATCAGGAGGTTCATTTAAAAACTATTTAGGCAATAACTACAGTATTCCATCAACTTACTCTGTAAGGATCTGAAGATCCCAGAGAAAATGAGGAAGAGGTTTGTTTCCAGGAATGAGGGATTTCAGTTGCAAGGTTGCACTGCAGAAGCTGAAGCGCATGTCACTGGGGAAAAGAAACTTGATAGGTAATAGACACATAAGGTCATGGAAGATTTACGATGGACAGGGGTTCTATGCCACGGACTAATATCATTGACCCCGGGTTGGGAACTCCGGGAACAGAGAAAAACAGACCTCATTAGCAGAAAGTTTAAAAGAAACAGGGGACATTTGACTAAAGTGTATTTATGAAGTAAACCTCAGTGGAAACAAAAGCAATGGAGATTTTAAAAAGTAGTTGGGTTTCCGCTTAAAGGTAAAGGTAAATAATTGTAAAGACGATGTGGACAGAATAGATTAGGCTGTGAGGAGCTATCATTGGATTTAAGAGGTCGAATTGCCCCTTTCTGTGTTATAATGATTCTGTAATATCCCAAACACTCAAAGTGAATTATCTTTGAAGATTAATTTGAAGGAAATATTCATTACTACAGAGGAAGATAACTAAGAATGAACAACAGTTGAATGCATAATGTCAAACGCTCTGGGAACAAACCACGGTTGAATACAATGCACCATCAACTGATTTTGTTTACCTCATTGCTTAATTAACTCTAAATATTTTAATCTGTTGTACAAACAAATCGTATTGAAAAGGGTGTATCGGGTTTGATTTGTGTGCAACAGCAGCAGCTGTCTTACATTTGGTGGTACTGTCACCTTTTGTGTTGGGAGGTTGCTGGTTCAAGCCCCGCAAAAGCCGAGCGAGGAGTCTATGCTGACACGGCTCCGCGGTTCTGGGTGATTGTTGCACTAACAGGATTGCAACCCTTCAGACGAGAAGTTAATTCTCTCAAGAGGACCTAAAAATCTACAAAGACAAGCAACTGAGCTATCTTCGTGTCCTGTCCAATATTTATCCTTAATTCTTACTGCAACAAATAATTTGGTCTTTGCCACAGTGCTGTTTGTGGCAGCCCGCTGTGCATAAATCGTCTGTTGGGGCTCCGATTAAACAATGCGGACAATGTTTATGGAATCCCGAAACGGACATAAAAGTCCGGTGTCATCGGTGATTTGTCGTTGTTCACTGCCATTTCCGAGCTAGTCCTTTAAGCACAAAAGAATTGAAAATGTTCATGCAAAAAAAATCACATAAGCCATTTGTGTCAATATTTCCCATAAAAGGACAATAATTTATTTTCAAGTTTAAATGATGTTTTATTTGTATTTTTCCCATTGCTGTTGTTGCTACGCGGTTGAATTAATAGCATCAGTAACATTAGCGACGCCCGCATTGTGGTGGTTATTGTATTATGGGATTCGTGGTCTTCAAATGTTTGCTACAGTATTTTGGAACAAATTTATCACCTTGGTTCATTGAGCGTTATTTTAACATCCCAGTAAAAAAAACATACGTGTGGTATAAATATGAGAGCGAGAGAGAGAGAAATGTGATCTGCAAAGTAATTTAATAGAGCAGAATTCGCCTAGGAAGTGAGGGCTCGCTATAATATGAAGCGATTGAATGGAAAATGAATGCTCAATATAGTGTAGTTGACGCGGCGGTGTTGCTTATTTTGAATGGCTCTTCGTCTTTTAGGAAAGAATGTTTGCGGAGAAAGAGAAGGCCCGGCGGGAAGGCGATAAATGCGGAGACAAACAATATGCACTGTCTGGGAAGGAAGACAGGGAAGGTCCTAACTCCGACCGGCGGAGCGCGCGTTGCGCGGGGACGAGCTTCACCAAGAGATGAGTGGGGACGCGGAGACTTCGCACGCCCAGGACGTTGACGGGAACGCGCAGTGCGTGGGGTGGAGCTGGGAGGCGGCGGCAGCGGCCGCGGATTCCCGGTGCAGCAGCCGGAGCCCAGTGACAGGAGGCGGAGGATGGGAGCGGTTGGCCCCAGCTCCTGACCGTCACTCATCCGTACCCGGAGGAGCGGGAGGTTGCGACAGGAGCAGACTTGTCACTATAGAAAAGAAAAATATCCGAATCTTCCACATAAATTCACCCCCCACCAAAAAAAAACTGGTCCGAAGCAGTCGACACTTTCCGCGCTGCGGGGATGCCGTAAATCACGCAGGATTTTCCTTGCGGCAGAGCCAATTTTGAGGACGGAGTGAGCGGCTGTGGGCGCCGGGCTTCAGTGATGGGCGACACGATGGATCCGGGCAGAGAAATGAAGAAGACGTTCATTGTCCCTGCCATCAAAGCCTTCGATCACTATGATTTTTCCAGAGCCAAGATCGCATGCAGCCTCTCGTGGCTGGTGGCGAAGGCATTTGGGACAGGTAGGTGGCGCGCTGTGCGCTTCCGAGATGGGAATGCAGCAGAGAGAGACAGACGGCCGGCCCTCTTTCCTACGACACATCAGCACACTGTAAACTGCCGTGCGTCCTCATTACACGCGGCTAGTCTCCGCCACCTTCGAATTTTAATTCTGTTAAAACATCGGACGTTTTGTTAAAAGAACCGTATGGACATTTGGCCGGTTCTGACTTAATAGGAAGGTTGCTGGGTCCTTATGCCCCAAAGTGAAGGTCCCATTTGATCCTTTCCCATGTGCTGTATTCGTATGTTTTAGGAATGCATAACGAGTACATGGATATGTTGTTTCTATACAGATCAATCAACAACCGACACAATGTGTCCACAATTTTTCTTCTGAGATGGTGGTCGAGTACTCGATTTATTGACAAGATTATAATTATTCTTCTCTATGCCTGAATTTTGTTAATTGTTTGCTTTTTAATTTATCAAAACGCATAACATGTTAACTCTATGGCATTAACATGAAAATACGGTTAACATTTATTTATATGTAAGTGTTTTAACTGTGCTACTTTTTATTGCAAATGCCTAAGGGCAGGTAAGACAAGGCCAAGGACGTGTAAAGGTAATGTTTCTGTATAATCTGCAGTGAACATTCGCGCAGGAAAATTCATCTGCGTTCGTTCTGCATTATTTGCACTCATTGTTGTAAAAGCGTATGGCTATCTTGAAAATCAGTGAGGTAGAGCACTAAGTGAGAGCGAGGAGTGCCGATGTTGACCAAAAATAGGGTCAAGATTTAGTTACTTTGATGGGTTTCTTGATAAGCCTTGACAATTCAGGGCAGTGTATCCCTTCCTCCCGTAGAACTATTCTTTGTGTACTGGTGATCAGCTCCGCGTTGAGCGTTGCCTGATGTGGGTCCGGAGAGCTCTCTGATATGGGACTCCCTGCCACACTAGCTGCAGTTGAAGGCTGTGAGCTGTAAAGCGCAAAGTTCGATGGATTTTGTTTCCTCTGGGTGGCTTTCTCAGCTAGTCAGGCTTTCCATTCTTTCTTGTCTGTTCTGAATCTGTCTTGAATAGTTAGACTCTGGAGGTCCAGGTCATTGAGAGCCTTCATATCCCTAATGACCTTGTTCCCAGGTGTCTTCATCATGAAGGTGCGGAGAGGAGGCCATTATCTAGTGGTCAGTTCAACATACAGGGTATGTTTGGAATGATTTGGCACATCTAGAACTTTGTTCTGCCAAGAGTTGCCAAGAAAATGTCTGAAACAGCAGAGGTGGACACTTACGTGTGAAGTGGTTCATTTTGGTGGTCAAATTTGAAGTCAGAATATAATATTAGTAGTAAGACTCTTGGCAGTGTGGAGGATCAGCAAGATCTTGGGGTCCATGTCCATAGGACACTCAAAGCTGTTGCACAGGTTGACAGTTTTGTTAAGAATGCGTATCGTGTGTTGGCCTCATCAAGGGGATCGAGTTCAAGAGCTATGAGGTAGTGTTACAGCTATATACAGTTCTGGTCACCTCATTACAGAAAGGATGTGGATACCATAGAGAGAGTGCAGAAGAGATTTACAAGGATGTTGCCTGGATTGGGGAGCATGCCTTATGAGGATAGGTTGAGTGAACTCAGCCTTTTCTCCTTGGAGGATGAGAGTTGACCTGATAAAGGTGTATACGATGATGAGAGGCATTAATTGTGTGGATAGCCAGAAGCTTTTTCCCAAGGCTGAAATGGCTAACACGAGGGGACATAGTTTTAAGGTGCTTGGAAGTAGGTACAAAGGGGATGTCAGAGGCAAATTTTTCACACAAAGCGTGGTGGGTGCATGGAATGCGCTGGCAGTGAAGATGGTAGAGGCGGATACAATAGGGCCTTTTAAGAAACTCTTAGATAGGTACATGGAGCTTAGAAAAACAGAGGGCTATGCAGTAGGGAAATTCTAGGCTGCTGCTAGAGTGGGTTACATGGTCGGCACAACATTGTGGGCCGAAGGGCCTGTAATGTGCTGTAGATTTCTATGTTTTTCCAATGTCCTGTATGCCAGTCAGTGGTGTAGTGACATCAGCACTGGACTTTGAGGTGATTTGAATCTGGCTGGCTCCTTGCACCCTTTCCATCTAGTGCTGGGTTGAGCGTCGAGCTAGCAACTAAGCCTTGTTTTTAAAAAAACAGACAAACTGCTAAAGAAATGGCAAGGTTGCCACCACCCAGTGTGCCACAGGGCAAGGAGAGGAATAACAACAGCTTGTGCCCTGTGTGCACTGTAGATGCTTGTACTAAAGACACCAATTTGGTGAACTTGCAGTGCTGTTCTCTTATTCATTTATGATCAATACTGTATATTATCAAAGTATCTGTACTGTATACAACCTTGAGATTTATCTTCTTGCAGACAGCCACTAAAGAAGGAAACACAATTAAACCCCTTTTATTAAAAAAAACACCTTTTGTGTGGGGGGAAAAAAGAATAAATCATGCAAACAATAGAAAAGTAAGCAACTAACAGACAGAGCATTAACCACGGAGTTGCTGAAAGTGAGTCCACAGTCATGGAGCCAGTTTAGCCCTGTGGTGAGTGCTGATGGTTGTATGTCACAGGTGTAGAGTCACTTCAGCACTGAAACCCCTTGATCAAATTGTGCAAATATTTAAAAAGAACCCATGGAACATGAACGGCAGTGACTCCACAGCTGTGGCGCCTGTTCAGCGCTGGGGCAAGTGAAACCAGTGCAGCAGCCCAGTGGCTGCAGGGCATCAACTGTTCCCGAACCTGGCAGCATGGGACCCAACACTCCTGGCACCTCCTGCCCGATGGTAGTACTGGGAAGAGATGGAAACCAGTCAAACACAGGTTCTTAAAAAGGAATTCTATTGTGTTTCCTTGCTTTATGGCAGATGGCAATCAGCACCTGTTTGTTTTCCTCTCTCATCCTCGACGATTTTAATCTTGCTTGACGCTTTAATTGGTGCAGGGTAATGGAGCCTACCACGGGTTTGTGTTCTGTCATCTGCATTGACATAGCGTCCACCCCTAGCAATGGCCACCCTGGTCCTACCTATATTCTCTGGAGTCTAAATCGTTGAATCCTTAGGTTGCTGTTCCAAACTCTTTTGGAATGTGAATGGTTTAATTCATGTCACAAGATGATCCATAAATATCTTCACTTGAATTTTTTTCTTGCATAGGTAGGCTTTTCAAGGAGATTTATTGATACAAAAGTTTATTTGCTTCCAATACAGATTTTTGTGTTGGGTTAGGTGACTGTGAGGACATAACGTAGTATAACTTTTATGTTGCCATAACGTTTATGGCAACATTAATTCACCGGCTGGGTTTTTGGTTACTTCCCTTAATATCTCCTCTTTTGGTGGATTGGTGACAACTTTTGTTTCATAATGTTTCTATGAGGTTTCATAGGAGCAATCTAGTGTCTATTTGAAAACATAAAAGAACTGCAAATGCTAGAAATACTAAAAAGAGAAAGAAAATGTGCTGAAATCACACAGCAGATCAGGCGGCATCTGTGGAAAAAGAACCACAGTTAATGTTTCAGCTTGAAGCCCTTTCATCATAATCAGATTTGACCAGACTCTGGATTCCTTTCTACAGATGTTGCTTGCATTCAATTCTGTGAATGCCTTTTGTGACATGTATGAAGTTTCCATTTTCAGAACCTCTAAACTCCAAAGAGAATTCCTTTTATGGGTGGTGGGGTGGAGATGCCTCTCTACCAAAGGAGGTGTAAGGTGCCCCTTCCCTCTGCAAGTGTGTAGGTCACCCTTGGGCAAGGTGTAGCACCTGCTTAGCCCCCTGATCATGGTCACGTGAAGCCAAGGGAACAGGTGGTGGATGGTCATATCAACAACTGGTGTATATCACAAGTCCTGGTTACGTGACCACTGAAGCCAGGTAAGCCGTCTCTGAAGCATGTTGATAATGGCTGGGTCACCCATCTTGCCATTTCCTTCATCAGGGCAGTGTCTTTGCAAACCACTTCTGTAGAAAAAAATTGCTAGGAACAATCATGGTCATGGAAAGGCCATGATTGCCCATGTTATACAACATGGCATGTAACAAACAAACAAATTCCTTTTTAATAGAATTTAACTATTTGTTTAAAGTTACCAAAGAAGCTTGATGAATATAAGTATCCTTCTAAGGCAGTGCCCATCCTTTCCTCGATTGCCTTGTTTAAAATTTTCTTGTTACATTCTTGCTCCTCCCACAGCACTGTAATGCCTCTGATTAAGGATATAGTGTTTGATTATAAGATCATCTCATTTCTCATTCTTGATCATTATGTAACCAATAAGATGATTAAACCTAGCATGCTCTTTCAGCTCCTCTACACTGTCCGTCCATCTGATAAAATTAGAGAATAATTTCAACCGTTCCTCCAGCCACACCCATTTTATTTCCTCTGCCTCCCAGGGATTTTTCCTTGGCCTCCTGCTGTATCTTGTCTAAGTGCTATCCCTCGTAATCATGTACATCGGCAACACCCAGTTCCACTGTACCATCCCCAACTTTGACCTTTCACTACTCACATTATTTGGCAAACACCCAGTACTGACTTTCTTGATCTTGCCGAAAACTACCTGAATGTGAAGCAATTGCTCACAACTTTCATGGAATAATTTGTTAAGGTTCAGATTTTGTATCATTACCTATTTTCCATTCTGTGATGTTCTAGACCATGGCTCTTGCTTTAGCTTATTTGCTGATGCAGCCATCATCCATTGTTTTATTACATTGTTTTATGTTTTATTGTTTCCAATGGAAAGTTTATTCCAATGCAAATCTGACCAATCTCCCTCATTTCACATTCTGTTATCAAAATTTCTACTTCCCTTGTCCTAACACACTCATGTTTTATTCAGTTGTCTCCCATATGCTTGCTGATCTGTGTTGGCTCCTAGTTCAACGATGTTTTGAGTTTTAAAATTTTCATCTTCACTTGCATATCCTTTGATACATCTATCACTGTGGTTTGTTCCTCTTCTAATTCTGGGTTCTCGGTCAGCCTCAAAGTTAATTGCAGTGTTATCTTTAAGCTCTCAAACCACTCTGCTAATGGTTTTTGATTCCTCAACCTCTCTTTCCTTCTTTCTCTTTATCCCTTTAGAATTTTCACTCCGTCCAAGCACTTAATCATCTTCCACACTATTTCCATGTGTGGATTGGTATTCAAATTTGTTTGTAAAGCATTGTAGGATGTTTTGCTCTATTAAAGGAACAAAGGCTATCAATTGTTTCATTAAAATAAGAGAAATTATTTTCAATCTGTCACTCAAGTGCAACTTGATTAAAAGGTTGTATGAAGGTTGTAAAATTGGTGTTATACATGCATAAATATGTTTGCATAAAACATCCCTGAAACTTTAATCAAGTAGGTTTTTTACTCCTTTGCTGATAATGTTTTATTTTGCTATTTTAGTACACTTCTAACAAGTTTCTTTTCTTTCAGCAACTTGCCTGACAAATTTCAGATCACTGCATTTTTTCCAATTTTGATATTGGAAGTTTTTCCAGCCCTTGATAAACATATAATCTTCTTGATTTCCATCATCTCTGGAGCCCACATTTGAAGCAACCTCCTTTGATGGGATGGTTTTGTACCAAAGTTCTTGACTCACTAAAAGTTTAAATATTCTCAGGTTAGATCCTGAACCTAGTTCAAATCAAATTAAAAATAAAATAGACATAATTTACCATGAAGGCATCAAGTTCTGATCTTCACTTGTAGATGATTTAAAAATGACTGACTGGAAGCTTGCTTGCATTTCTGGAAATACTTTGACTCGGCAGTGTTCTTGCTTCTGAATCAGAAGACTGAATTAGGTTATTACTGCTCTAGATTCTTGAGTACAAATATGGGTTCACAGATGAAAGTGGCATTTTTCAGATAAGTCATTAAAGCAAGATCCGTCTGTTCTCTCAGATGGACATTAAAAGATGCCATGGCTTTAATTTGAAGGCCAGGAGAATTAATTCCTAGTATTTTAACTGATGCCTTTCCTATGTATTCGTCATTACAGATTATCTGGACTTACCGCTTGTAGAAGATTGCTTTGGGTAATTTGGATGCCGTGTTTCCTATATCATAACGTGCTGTAGATCTCTATGTTCTATGTTCTATGTGGAGCCTGCAAGTCAGCAGTATTTCATTGGATTGAAAACCCATTGGGCATGCTGAAAATATTTTTTTTCACCTTTTGACATTTTTGTTTTGTTATTCTCCAAAAAAGTATCTTAAGATGAAATGATAACTTACTTTAATCCTTTTCGCTCCTTATGGAGCATAGGGCCTCAACAAAAGTCCTCCACTTCCTGCGATCTCTAGCAGATGTTTTTGCAGTCTCCCAAGTTTGGCCGGCGGCTTTCAGTTCATCCAAAAGCCTACGCCTCCAGGTTTGCTTTGGGCGACCTCTTCTTCTCTTCCCTTGTGGATTCCATTCGAGTGATTGTTGAGTGAAATTCGACTGGCTTTTCCTCAAGGTGTGGCCGACCCATCTCCACTTCCTCCTCCTTATCTGGAATACAATGGGCTCTTGGTTTGCTCTCTTCCATAGGTCTAGGTTTGACACTCTGTCGTACCACTTGAGGCGGAGGATCTGCCGGAGGCATTTGTTGAGAAAGGTCTGGATCTTGTTGCAGCTGGTGTTAGTGATTCTCCATGTTTCGGATCCATATAGCAGGATGGCTTTCACATTGGAGCTGAATATATGGAGCTTAGTTTTGACAGAGATGGCCGTAGATCTCCAAACAGGTCGCAGGGTTGTGAAGGCATGTTGGGCTTTTCCGATCCTTGCTCTGATCCTCATCTGTACCTCCTGATTTACTGATTTTGCTTCCGAGGTAGGTGAATTTGTCTACATCTTCAACTAATTGTCCTTCAATCCGTAATGGCTCCTCTTGTTTGTTATTAATGCGTAGAACTTTGGTCTTCTCCTGACTGATCTTAAGGCCTACTCGCTGTGAGGTCTCTCCCAAGGAATCTACTTTCTTCTGCATATCTTGAAGCCGGTGTGAGAGAAGAGCGAGATCATCTGCAAATGCCAGGTCTTCCAATTTCCCTGTTAACGTCCACTGGATGCCTCTCTCTGAGCCAGCATAGGCTGTTCTTGTAGCCCAGTCGAGTACCACAAGACAAAGTAGAGGCGACAGCAGGCATCCCTGTCTGACTCCAGTAGTGACCAGGGACTCTTCGGACAGTCTTCCATCGTGGATGACCCTGCATGAGAAGCCATCATAAAGCTGCTTGATGATACTCACCATCTCTTCCGGTACACCATAGTGTCGTAAGATGCTCCACATTGACTTTCTGTCCAGGCTGTCAAATGCCTTCTCAAAATCAATAAAACACACATATAGTGGAGTTTGCCATTCTATTGTCTGCTCCACAATGACTCTAAGTGTAGCTATCTGGTCAATGCATGATCTCTCTTTCCTGAACCCTGCCTGCTCATCTCTAAGTCTCTGGTCAATGACGTCTTTCATCCGCTCCAAGATGACCCTGGTGAGAACTTTGCTAGGAATGAACAACAAGGTGATCCCCCTCCACTTGCCACACAGTGAAAGATCTCCAGATTTTGGCAGCTTCACAAGGAGGCCCTTCTTCCAATCTGATGGGATCTCTCCTGTTCTCCATATCAAGTTCAGCAGTATATGCAAATGGTCCACCATAACCTCTCCACCCTCTTTCAATGCATCTGCAGGAATGTTGTCTTCTGCAGCAGCCTTGCCGTTCTTCAGGCTTTTCAGGGCTTTTCGAATTTCTTGCTTGGTGACTTCACCTATATTGATGTTGAATGGGTCTCCAGGCTCCAGGTCAGGTGGGTTCTATGGTGGTGGTCTATTCAATACTTCCTGGAAGTGTTCCTTCCATCTCGCCAGCTGATCTTCAACTGAAGTGAGCAGATGGCCTGTCTTGTCTGTAACAGGTCTGTTGAAATTGCTTTTCTTCCCTCTCAAAAGTTTAGTTGTCGTGTAGAGTGCCTTGAGGTCCCCTTTACTGGCCGCTGTCTCTGCTTGCTCTGCTATTTCATTGAAGTATGACCTCTTGTCCTTTCTGAGCTGTTTCTTCACCTCCTTGGCCATCATGCTGTACCTGTTGGCGGCGATTTGTTTCTGTTGCCGGATTCTGGCCTGATTCAACTCCTGTTTGAGCTTTTACCTCTCCTCCACCTTCTGCCATGTCTCGTCCCTGATCCAAGGTTTACTGTTGACTGGTGGTCTTCCCAGTACTTCTTTGCAGGCTCCTATAGTGGCCTGCTTGAAGGTAATCCAGGCGTGTTCCGCTGTTCTCTCATCTTGTTCCTCTATTTGAAGAGCCCCAAAGCGGTTTTGCAAGGCGATGTGGAAATCTTTCTTGTTCTCTTCTATCTGTAGTTTTCTAACATCAAACTTTATTCACGTGTTCTGTTGCTTCTTCTTGGCTGACAGCTTCATCTTCAGCTTTGCAACAACCAAATGGTGGTCAGATCCAATATCTGCTCCTCTTTTGGCTCTCACATCTTGCAATGAACTTCTCCAGCGCTGGCGGACTATGACGTGATCAATCTGGTTCTCTGTTTGATGGTCAGGCGAGACCCAGGTTATCTTGTGGCAGCGTCGGTGGGGAAAGAGGGTACCTCCAATGGTCAGTTCGTTGAAGGCACAGAAGTTGGTAAGGAGTTCTCCATTTTCATTCATATTCCCCAAACCATTCTGGCCCATCTCTCTCTCCCTGCCAGTGTTATCGCTGCCTACTTTGGCATTCAGATCTCCCATGACGATCAACATATCTTGGTTAGGTACCTTTCCAACTACTGCTTGAAGCTGGGTGCAGAAGAGATCTTTTTCTTCTTCCTCTGCGTTGTTAGTTGGGGCGTAGCACAGGATAATGGATACCTTCTGGAATCTGGACTCAAACCTGGCTGTGATGATACGGTCAGACACTGGTTCCCATTCTATCAAACTTCTGGCTGCTTCAGGGCCACACCAGCCTCATGAGGGTCTTCCTCTTTTTCTTTGCCGGAATAGAGCAGAGTTTCTCCCGTCTGCAGTTTGGTCTCACCAAAAGTATTCCACCTTGCTTCGCACATGCCCAGGAGTGTGAGGTGGTATCGGTTCATTTCCTTCACTGCCTGTGCGCACCTACCTGTCTCCCAAAGCGATCTCACATTCCATGTTCCGATTAGGATAGATTTCTTCTGTGAGAGCAGCTTTGGAACCTCCATTATGGTTTTCCTCGGGTGAAGGAGGGTTGTCAGCCCTGCAGCTTCCTGACGAGTTTGGTTGCAGCGCGTCATCAGCCTCCTGAATGGGGCCCTGCTTTTCCCGAGATCTGGGTTAGTGGTTGACAGTCTGTTGACGGTTTCTGTAACAATTGCTTGTTTTACGTGAACGGGTTGTTAGCCCATTGCACAACCCCCAACCTGGAGGACCAGGGGTTTTCTGTTGGGGTCACCTTCCCCATGAAATGATAAACATCTTCCTTTTTCATCTCAGCAACATGGTTATGTAAGACAGGTAGAGGTCAATTTTAGTTTTCAATTTGGTGGCTTTTTATGTATGCAAATTTTTATGAAAATGATCTTGAAAAATATTTCATCTTAGTTTTTTATATAACTGTCCTTTTGGAAAATAAGCTTCTTTTTTTCTGTTCAATTTCACAGTTCTAAAAGCAACATTAAAATGTGTGACGTTAGTGAGAGTTTGTCAGTATTTCAAATATATTTAGTTATTTAAGGCTCCAAATTGCAGGTGGTAAAAGAAGCTTTGGTGCCTAATTTAACAGTAATAAATCACAAATTAACTAGGATATATTGGAACAGGATACATTGCTGTATATATATCTCAAATTATGTTTGCATGATATTTTTTGTTATGCTGATTAGAGAGAACAGTTGAAGGTTTATGTCCTCCCTAATCATTTGAGGTAAATTAAAGGTGGGAGTTAACAGCCTCTTTCAGATATTCCACCGCATGGAACTAGAGTTCAGGAGAGTAAAACCAGAGTCTGAAAATTTTAAAGCAGAAATATTCAGAGGTGTACATTTTAATTGCAGTAATAGAGTTATGTAATACCTTTAAATCCAGTTTAAAGAATTAACACAAAGCATTTCATAAGAGCTGTATCAAACAAACATATAGTTCAGGAGAGATATTAGAGCAGCTGAACAAAGCCTGGTGCAAGATGTAGATTTGAATGAACATCTTAAAGGATGAAATGGGTAAAGAAGCAGAATGATGTTGGAGGTAGGAGCTGGAGGTTCAAAGTTTTAAAAATCTTAGCTGCTGAAGAAATATCTCCCACTAAGACCTATCAAGTTCTAGGAAACACAGTAATCCAGAATTGGAGGAGCATAGATGCTGTGTGCTGTGATAAACCTTGGAATTGTCAGTGTTCTTGTGAAAAGTTACCTGGTGTTCAGGTGTTGGTGCAGCAAGCATATGAAAATAAGAGGGAGTCAAAGAGGAAGTGAAGGTGTGAGCAGGGGAAGTAATTCTCTGGCTATGACTGGATAGATAAGAATCGAATGAGAGAACAGACCTATCCAGCACGGTGCAAGTAGAGCAGCTTTTTTGGAGGATGGAGTGGTTGATGTGTTAAAAGGCTGCATACAAGTGCAGAGAGGGGTTATTACTGTATAAATTCATTGGATGTTATCAGCTCCTTTGATCAGAGCTGTACAGTAGCAGGGAAGCTACCTGTTAACAAGTGGTTCAAACAGGAGCTCTTTAACATGAGTACAAAATTGGGACACTGCAGGATGTAGGTTAAATAGTTACTCTGCTGAGCAAGTGAGACTGGCACAGCAAAACAATCTGCTGCAAGACCTCAGCAGATACCGTATTTGGGAGGAAAGAAATTATTAATGTTTTTTGTTGAATTGCTGAATAGGACTTTTGCAGGATTTCAACCTGAAGCCTCAAGTTCAAGTTTAATTATCATTCAACCATACGTGAATATCCAGGAGTACAGCTAAATGAAACAGCGTCCTCCAGGGCCAAGGTACAAGGCACAGTACCAACAGTCATACACTGCACTAAGCAGATATAAGGTGGCAGTAAACATACAGTCACACAAAAACATATATAGCCAAGTTCCTGAGTGACATGTCCTGTAAATTGACGGTGCATGGGTGTTACTGGCAAGAACAAGCAGTTCTGAGCAGCCTGCAGACGAATGTATGCATGCACACACTTAATGCAGCTTGTCTTCAGCTGAGTGAACACTGGAAGACAGCAATGATGGGAGAGGCCAGCCGCCAACTCAGCAGGAAATCCATGCTCTGACATCTCCTCTCGTGGACTGCTGCAACAGGCAAGAGTGCAGCTTGAGCCCTAGTCCTTGTGACAGTCAGGGCCATGCAGCTGCTTTGCCTTCGGTCTCGCCAATGAACAAGGGAAACAGATTTGCAGTATTTTACATTAACGAGCAAATGCAAGAGAAATGCCCAAGAAAATCACTTGTTTGACTGCACACCACCTTGGTGCACCAACTCTGATGCCTTTCTGTAACGGGCAGTAAAACAGTCCAGCTCCTCCGCCAATAAGCAGCTTGTCAACGGGGTAAAAGCTGCTGTACTTGAAGTTCTTAATGTCTGGCACTGTCTTGTGATCATAAAAAAGACGAGAACACTTTTGGTTGGTCCTGAAGAGGCAGCTGCTTCCGACCGTGCCTCCACCTTGCATATCAGTTCTTTTCCGCCAGTAATGCTGCTTATCCTGTTCAGTTTCTGCAGCAGATTGTTTGTTGACTCTGCTGAGTTCTGCAGGTCGTGAGTTTTTTTTCAAATGTTAGTGTGATGATTATGAAATATTCAGCAAAGATAAATACCAAGAAACTTGCACTACTGGAAAGTCAAATGATTGACTTTAAGAACAGTGAGTGCTTGGATTCATTTGCTTGGCAACGTATTGAAGCCTTTTATAGACACTTTAGATCAAGTTGAATGCAATGAAGGGAAAACTAAGAGGATGAAGCTAATTGGGTTACATAATCTTTCCTTCTCTGTGACCTCTAATACTGCTTGTCTGTACACCCAATCGCAACAAATGTGCTTTAGCCAAACTGACAGGGATAAACAGGAACAAACAGATAGATTTTCAATTTATTAAAAAAATAATGTAAATGGCATCATTTTAATCTCAACATTGTAATTAATATATCCTGTGAATAATTGTTCAGAAGCTCTTTTTTACAGAACATTTTGTGTGAAAATGCTTTTAGTTTTTAGCAGCATATGATTTCACATTTTTCAGTAATGAACAGAATGTCTTAAAATATTGCCCTTTTTTAATATACTCTAAGTAAAATTAAGTTGGAATAATATCTGATACATTGATCACATTTGTAATTTTTGTATTCATAGAAAAGAGAAATTAGCTCATCTGGAACAAATAGGGCAGTTTATAATATGGTGTCATTGCAGTTACTGGATATTGGCAATTATTTCTTGTCATAGTTAGTCCCGTTTGAATGCAATTTTATTCTTCCATTATGTTAAGCTTCTGTATAATTGGTTTTGGCTAACTTTTCAACCTTATACTATTTCTACATAAGGTACTGTATTTATTTTGGTTTTCAAAGTTTGCCGATGGACTTCACTTTCCCAAGACAGATTTATAAAATTATATATTCTGTTTCAAATAATTTTCAAACTCTAATGGGACTGCATTTTTCTATTCCTTATATTGGGCCTGAACCTACTGGGAAGGGCAGTAGTTCAGTCTGGAACTGCTGACGTTTCTCCACCCACTTCCCTTTCCCTCTCCCCATCCTCTTAAGTTTCGGGAAGTTCAAATCTCAGCTCACGCACAAAAATGCAGAGCTTGCTGGCTATTCTACACTGGGGCTTTAGCCAACTGAAATGCAGTGTGAGAGAGCTCAACTTCCTGCAACATCTGATAGTTACTTTGTGGAATTTTCCTACCGAATTTGAGCCAGATTAGATCTGCCACAAGGAACATCAAGTCATTCATTGTGATGCAGAGAGTAAGAATTTGGCTTGATAATTTCGTGGATTAATTGAGTTTGTTTTCAGTTGTTTAAGAGCATTATAAATATTTTAATTTGTATTTTTCTTAAACTGTTCAATCAATTAATTAAGTTTTAAATAGGCTTTTAATGCCCAGAACTTTCAGAAACATTCATTATCTTCAACAGGTTTGGAAGTCGATTAAGCCTGAGTATACGGTTACCTGGTGGTCTTACCTGGTGGTTCTGGACCTCTTGTATGATGGTTGATTCATATAGCATTTGACCCAGCAGTTCTGTAGAGGGTGCTGTTATTGAATGAAGTGCTTTAGGAAAATGCCATGTCCAAAGCAGAAATGTGGAAGAATTTCACCAAATAGAGTGGGAATTTGTTATTTTAGGGGAAAAAAACTGGAATAATTTTCAAATGAGTTGAAATTAGAGGAGATTTGAAAAAGTCTTGAGTTTATAAATATTTTTGTCAGTAAATGTCAAAAAAATTTCTTCTTCCCAGTGATTGTAAGTGCTGAATGTTCTTGACATTTAAAATTTACTTAAATAATTTAAATGGTTAAAGAGTTCTAAAATAAAAAAAACACAAAACATTGTTGAATCAGAGAAAATAAAATGTTTTCCAGCTTTTTTGAGTTCTTTATGCAAATTACTGATTATGTCTTTGTTTTTATTATTAAGATCATGTACCAGAGGAACTTAGAGAACCATTTTACACAGACCAGTATGAACAGGAACACATTAAGCCACCTGTTGTCAACCTGCTTCTTTCTGCTGAGTTGTACTGCCGTGCTGGGAGCCTGATCTTGAAAAGTGATGCTGCCAAACCACTACTGGGTCATGACGCAGTTGTACAGGCGCTTGCACAGAAGGGTCTTTATGTCACAGAGCAGGAGAAACTGGTGACAGAGAGAGATCTTCGCAAGAAACCTATTCAGATGGTGAGTATTTGAAAGAGATCAAATTGCCTTTGAGTTGTTATGACACAAATGTACTTCTTTCTTATACTCTTTGTTATCTTAATTTGTCTTCAGAGCTAAGATTTGTATGAAAAATGTTATACAGGATTTGAAGCTATGGCGTATTGTATTGCGTGAAATTAGTTTATTCCATTTGGTTTTGTTTGTATTGTTGAGCAAAATGGATGATTTATTCATGTGCATCAAATTAGACTTGTGTAGTTATGGTTTTCAGACACATGCAGAGGCAGAAAGGTTAAGGCAATGGAGATACACTTCAATTATGATGATGGTGCCAGTGAAAGAAAATGCATGTGGAAAAATAATTATTTTAACTCTTTTACTGACAAAGGGTTCTTGATTTTTTTTTCAACCACATGAATGAACCATATTGCTATACTCTTTGTATGCCACCTGGTCCTCCACCTTTGGCAGAAACCCAGAGTTGAGGAAGGGCCTGCCAAAGCTTTAGGCTAATTCAGGAGAGAAGATGGTAAAATATTTTTGCAGTCCATCATTCTTGTTTTAAACTTCTTCATGGCTTAACTATCCTGTGATTTCTTCAGGCCCTCTTTTTCTTCAGGGTATCTTATTTATGCAGTTCTGTTTACTTAAGTATCCTTAATTTTAATCACTTCATGTTGGGAGCTGTGCCTTTAGCTGCCAGGGCCCAATTCAGATGCCCTATACTGTGATCCTTAAAATGTGTCAATCTCCAATCTGCCCCAAGCGGATTGGAATAAAATTCTGCTTGATGACTGTCTTGACAAATGGCTCAGGATGTGCAATTACATGCAAGATGTTGCACCATGCTTTTATTAGCACCTATGAAGCTGATAGTTACATGCTAGAGATGTAAATTCCCTATTCAGCAGGACTCACTCTAGGTTCTGTTTGAAGATCTGGAGATTTCAGTTTAACCTTGATTCAATTGTAAATGTAAGAATTCACTTCCAGGGGTGATGTACAGCAAGGCTGTGAGGTGTTAAGGACTCCTAAAAATGAAGTCAGTGTATTAAGGGATGATATCTGGGTGTGGGAGTGTTTTTGTTCAAAGTCAGTCATTTCAGTCGAAGACTCTGTAACAGATGTTTTTTTAAAACAGTATCCCAGGCCCAATTATCATCAGTTGCTTCATCAAGTGTTTTAACATAAGGTCAGACCATTTTAAGCTCCCCCTATAATGAAATCTAGCGAGATCTGGGTAAGTTTCAGGGCAATAAATGAAAAGATATTGTTACAAAAGAATTAGACATGATCTTTTAAATAGTCATCTCCTACAGTGTTCAGCAACATAATCATCACCAGGTCTTCCATTATTACCAGGTGCCATCATTTAATTGAAATTTAGCCATTGGACTGCAGATGTAACTGAACTTGAACTTCTACAAGTGAAACTGAAAAATAAAAGTTTCATTTATTTCTATTGTGCACAATATTTGTAAATAAATGCATTACAAGATGTAGTTATTTGTTTTACAATATGTTTTATATACACCTATTCTGTGGATGGAGCATATTGATTCTTTGTGAATGCCTGTGCAAACCAAGCCTCCTTTGTCAGAAGTGTCATACAGCAATAGAAGATTCATACACTGTTTTACAATATTTGTGTTTGTGAAATTGTTTTATGGTTGGTGAAGTAATGAGGTTGCACTTGGCTTATGATATGGCAGCACTGAGTGTACTAGGAAGGAATGGATCATGAAAGATTCATCTCCTGAAACATAAAGGGATTAGCATTTTATTTGCTGGATTGATTTTTGTCGTCTGTGACTGGAATATACCCCAAATAGAAAGTAATTTTGTCTTGCCGTTGTTTCATGGATTCTCATTGATTCTTTGATTCAACAGAATTAAAGACTTCAGCACAAAAATCGAGTCAGGCGCAGCTTAATTCAATCAAATGATATTCTTTTCTGTGCCACTTTAGCTAAAGTGCCGAAACCAATGTTAAGATAGGAAATAACATCTTATATAAGTCAATTGTTTATCTGTTAATTTAGCAAACAGTAATCTTTGTAACTTCCTAGAGCCAGCACATTAGAGGTGAAGCCTATTGAATCCATGAAGATTGTTAATAATAGTGGTCCAGTTTATACCATGCTCTTCTTTTTTGTACACCTTTCAAGTGCTGTTTTAAAAATATAATTGAATCTGCTTTCACCCATATTTGTCTTATCCCATGGCGTCGGGTCTCAGTAGTAGTTATAGGTGACCAAACACAACATTGGCGACGAGGTGCTGTATTATATCGATGTGATAATTTCAGAAGACTTGCATGCAATTCTACAACAGCAGCAAGCTCAAATTGAGGCAGCCCAGCTGAAGGAATTGAAACCTTGACCAGCAGGTTGTCAGTGAGTCCAACAACATCGGTGTCTTAACACTGAGCAGAACCAGTGGTGCATCCATTACCAACTTTCAGTTTGATGCTGTGTTGGGAGTTGTGTTTGAATCATGGTTCAAATATCACGAAGATATATTCCAGGTCAAATTTGGCAATAAAGATGACTCATGGAAGACACACACTTTGCTCTGAAAACTGGGTATTCCTGAACACAAGCATTATTTCAAATTCATTCTGCCTAAGAAACCACTTGGCCTTTCATTTGACGAAACTGTCCAACAACTCCAAAGCATTTTTGGAGAGTGGTCGTCTCTCTTCAGTGTTCACTACCATTGCCTGAAACTCATCAAAAAAGATACTGATGACTTCATCACATATGTATGCTGGTGTCATCAATCACAAAAGCGAAAAGTTCAAGCTGGGTAACATGATGGAATTACAGTTCAAATGTCTGATTTTTTTTGGTGTGGATTTCAGGCACCCGGTGATGCAGAAATTTGCAAACGGCTCCTGGCCAGTCTGGAGCAAGTTCCTGATATGTCTCTGCAAGCTGATACTCGAGAATGTCAGCATTCGATCAGCTTGAAATACGATTCCAACCTGGTCGAACAGAATCATGTCAGTGCTGCTTCTGATTATCCAGACATCATCACTCATCAGCTCTCCAAGCGGACAAACACAGCTTGTTGGAATTGCGGTTCATGGCATTATGCAGGAAACAGCCAATACAAGAAACACTTTTGCAGCAAATGCTAATGGTTACAAAGAAGGCTTTTGCTATCCTTCACTGTCTTCTAGGTCAGTGAAACACAAGGACAAAAAATTTTAAAAGCCATCAAAATCTACAAGGAATTTAATGGTCACATTCAAAGTTGACTTTGCCCTCCCAGGAGAAGTTAAATCAACTAATTATGTACAGTTAATTAGTCAAGCTACAACCTGATATGACTTCAGACATCACCACTATTTCCAAATGCACGTGGTGGGCAGTAGGGTCCCAAGAGTCAAATCAGAATCAGGTTTATTATCACTAGCATATGATGTGAAAGTTGTTAACTTAGCAGCAGCAGTTCAATAATCTAGCACAGAGAGAGAGAAAAATAATAATAATAAATAAAATAAAACATAATAAATAAATAAGTAAATCAATTATATATATTGAATAGATTATTAAAAAATGTGCAAAAATAGAAATACTGTAGATTAAAAAAAGTGAGATAGTGTCCAAAGCTTCAATGTCCATTTAGGAATCGGATGGCAGAGGAAAAGAACCTGTTCCTGAATCGCTGAGTGTGTCCCTTCAGGCTTCCGTATCTCCTACCTGATGGTAACAGTGAGAAAAGTGCATGCCCTGGGTGCTGGAGGTCTTTAATAATGGACGCTGCCTTTCTGAGACACCACTCCCTAAAGATGTCCTGGATACTTTGTAGTTTAGTACCCAAGATGGAGCTGACTAGATTTACAACCTTCTGCAGCTTCTTTTGGTCCTGTGCAGTAGCCCCCCCCCCACCCCATACCAGACAGTGATGCAGCCTGTCAGAATGCTCTCCATGGTACAACTATAGAAGTTTGTGATCAACTCATCTCACCACCTACAATCGTCGTGGCTATCTCTCAACGTCGAAGATGATGGTCTTTGTTCCGTTTCCACAGAGCGAAGACACCTGTGTGTGTATTTGTTTAATGTGTACTTGATGTTGCACTCCAAGAAGCACACAATACTTCACAAATCAACCAACTGATTCCAATGGCACGGAAACCACGACGATTGGAGCTGATGGATTTGTTGCAGCCTTCCTCCGCCTTCACAGCCATTGAGTTTGAAGTAACTTCGTTCGCCTGTTCCACCATTGAGGTCTTGGTTGGATTGTTCTTTGGCAATAAGGTCGACCTCACCCTCGACCTTACTGCCATAGGTGACTCTACCAGGAGCATAGCTCCAGACGGCATCGTTCTTGAGATCTCAGGACCAGGCAAGCTTCTCCACCACAACAAGGTGACAATCCACGGAGATGCATCAGTGGAACACTCCAGCTGATTGGCCAGTTGCACTGCATGGTGAAACTGAAGAGTAACCAAGTCAATGTGTGTGTTACCTGACGGACCAGCCAGATCTGAATGTCCTTGGTATTGACTGGATGGACAAGTTTGATCTCTGGAGCATTACTCTGGATGAGGTCTGTACGAAGATATTGGCCATTTGGATCATGTCATTTGATGCCATGCTACCACCAATACGTGAGACCGTACAACAATTACAACAGCACTGTGCAGCAGTGTTTCAAGAAGGTTTTGGTTGCTGTACCAGACTGCAAGCAGAACTCCATCTCTGTCCAGGCACAAAGCCAGTCTTCTGTCCCAAAAGACCCGTACCATACACAGCCTTACCAATCGCGGTGCACGAGCTGGGCCGCCTGCAACAAGCCAGTGTGATCAAAGCTGTCAACTACTCGTGTTGGGCAGCTCCAATAGTCACGATAAAGAAAGCCAACAGTACAGTGATGTCATGTGCAGGCTTCTCAGCTGGTCCTAGCGTGGCTCTGGAGACATAGCCATACCCATTACTGGTACTGGTAGAAGTCTTTGCCAAACTGAATGGTGGTTGCTATTTTGTGAAGTTGGATTTGGCTGAAGCCTACCTCCAGGTAGAAGTGGGGAAAATTCACAGGAGCTTCTCGCCATTACAAGACATAAATGGTTGTATTCAATCCTCCTTTTGCCTTTTTGGGTAAGGCCAGCTCCTTCAATTTTCAAACAGCTTATGGACAGTGTTGCTGCTGACCTCATTGACTTCATTGTGGTGGGCATGGATCAGGCAGATCTAAGCAATGCCTGGTCTACACTTCAAACAAACTACAAAAGTTTGGATTGTGAGGCAGAGAAATACAGCCTCCTGATGTCTTCAATCAGGTACCCGGTTGTCGCCCAGAAGCCGACAACATCCCTGCTATCTTAAAGATGTCTCCACCATCAGATGTCAGCACCTTATGATCATTTTTGAACACCATCAGTCATTATTTAGCATTTCTCCCAGCAATGCACCCGCCATGTGGAAATGGTCCGTACAATGCCAAGAGGCTTTTGATCAGGTGAAGAATATGCTGTCATCCAACCTTTTGGTGCATTTTAACCCAGAGTTGTCAATCGTTGTCACGACATATGCGTCCAGCTATGGGGTGGGAGCTGTTATATCCCGTATCTTTCCTGATGGTTCCAATAAAGCTGTTATGCATGCAGCCCAATCATTGACCACAGCAGAAAGGAACGATGGACAAATTGAGAGGGAAGCTCTGGGAATCATCTTTGCTCTGAAGAAATTCCAAAAAATGTTTTATAGCAGACACTTCATTCTGTTTACTGATCACAAGCTATTGTTGTCCATCTTCGGGTCTAAGAAAGGCGTCCCACTGTATGCAGTTAACCATTTGCAAAGGTGAGCAATGATGGAATTGGCCTAAAAGGTTGAAATCAAGTACACATCAACCCAGGAACTTGGTCAGGCAGCTGCCCTTTCCAGACTTATGAATCAGCATAAAAGCCCTGGCAAGAAGCTTTGTGTACTGCCTGGGTGTGGATGAAGATATCACGTCCTTATGCAATTAGTGTACTCAGTGCTCTATGGCAGCAAAGATTGCAAGCAGAACCTCAAGCTACCAGATCTTGGAATTGAGTACATATTGACTCCATTGGTCCAATCGTGGGTGTACCAACCTTGTCCTGGTTGACACCTATTCCAAATGGCCAGAAATATTATCTATGAAGTCAACATTGACAGAGGCTACCATTCAACAGATGCTGCAGATCCTCAGTGCTTTGGGAGGTCAGAAACACCTGTTTCTGCCAATGGCACTCAATTCAATTCACAGCCGTTTGCTGCTTTCTGCTAGAACAGTGGGATTTTCTGCATTCACTCACCCCCATATCATCCACAGTCCGTAGGCCAAGCGGAGAGGTTTGTAGATACCTTCAAACTGTCGCTTCCAAAACCAGGAGGGGAAGGAGCATCCACCAAGGCTGTCAACACATTTCTGCTCGCATACTGAATTACTCTGCGTCCAGGCCTCGAGGGGAAGTCATTGGCTGAAGCGCTTTTGGGAAGAAAACTGCACACAGTGTTGGATGTAATGCTGCCACAGCTTCCAACATCTGAGGCAGCAGATGGTCAGATGCACAAAGGTAGCCACACAGACCTTGGTTAGTGGGTGAAGTCATTCAAGCCTGGATCTGCAGTGTGGGTCAGACAGTATCGCAATGGGCAAGACTCCTGGGTACCAGGTCAGGTTGGCAAATGAATGGGGTAAGTGCTCTACAAAGTTATCATAGATGGACATCACTGGCGTTGCCACATCAACCAGTTGTGACCACTAGGCACAACAAGCTTTTCAGACACATCATCAAACACAGAGCTGGATCTTCATCTCCTCCTGGAAGGGTTTGATTTACCCCAGCTGAACTGATCACCAGCCCCAGCACAGTCGTAAGCAACATTGTAACAAGAAAGTGACAGCCTGCAACTACTAAGAAGATCTGATCACCAGCATAAGCCGGTTGTTCCTATCCGTTTTAGCCCTCAGCTCAAATCCATCTTCAGGAGGTTGGTGTTGGGGTGAGCTGGGTCAACTAACACCTATTGGTCAGAGACAACCAATCTCAGTCTGACTTTCACCGATTGGTTATTGTTCGTATCAACATTTTGAATGCTCTTGGGTAAACCTTTTAAATAGTCGCGTTTTGGAATGTACTGTTGAGTTCTGGGTTTTGAGATTCTTGTGGCTTTGTGGCTTTACTGAATAAAGGTTATTTCATGTTCCAGCTTTGTTCTGTTATCTGGTTTCGGGTCTCATAAGTCGTTATAGGAAAGTGAACACAACATATAATTAGTTTTGTTAGAATAGATTAATTTCCTGTCTGAGGATACAGGTACTCATTAGGGTGACGTGACTGCATGCCTCACCTCAAACTTCTTTTGAATGATCTTTTATCTTTATGCACGTCCATGTTGAGAAGCCAATCTTGCCTGTTTGAACTGATCAGTTTCCAGACCACTTGTCAAATGCACTGTCTTGGTTTTCACATCAGCGCCTTGTGATTCCAAAGTTGCTCACTCAGTGTGTCAGTTCATTCATTCGAAGTATTTGTTAGCCAATATCATTTCCTTTTATGGTAAGTATTTAAACGTGTATGCGTAAAGATGCCTATTAATGTTTTTAAAACATTAGTCCTATTATTTAATTGGGCAGAATATTGGTTACAAAAGAGATCTTTTGTATTTCATGGGTGCTCCATGCCTTTATCCCTCATGGACAATGTACTGTTATTGCCTCATTCCGTGAGATTGCCTCTAAATATTATATACACTTTGTGAATAGCTGTTTAGTGTGAAAGTGCTCGTGTGCAACTGTGCCTTACATATAATGTGAGGCTGAGACAATGTTATTAATGATGACATTCATTAGCAGCAAATGCAATGGAAATCTAAAATGGGGAATAAAGGACTATTGAAGCCAATTAAAAAAGCAACTGATAAAAGTCAAGTGAATAAGTACTTGATGGGAAAATAAAACAGCATGAAACTGGTTGGACAGCTTTACCAAAGAGACAGCAGAAATATCACTTGAGAACCAGAAGCAAGAAAATGTGCTTTGCACATTTTTAAAATTAAAGTCATCCTTGCAAGCATTCTTGGCCTGAAGCTGGAATGTGGCAGTGTTTTCACTTGTAAAGCAAACTGCTGATTGAGCTGTTTGCATGAACTGATTTATGACTGCCGAGCATACCTACCATGGATCATAAATGTGTAATGAAACCTTTTTTTTCCAAAGCATTTTAAGTTAAAGGTAACTGATCAGGGTGCTAGGGTTGGAAAGGTGAATTGTGTCTGGTTAAACCAATGGCAGCTGATAAAATATTCATACTTGGGAATTGGGCAGCCCCAGGAGAGGCACCATTCACTCTCCAGCCCTCAGTACAGCCTATGTGCCACAGCACTTCTGATGAACAGGAGCATGAATGACTTTGAGGAAGAGATTAAAAAATTTCCATGCCCCTTGCTTTTCTAAATACAGGTAGTCCTTGAGTTACGAACGTCTGACTTACAGACAAATCGTACTTACGAACTGAGGAAGGAGAACGCCATATGCCATTTTAAGTCATTGCCGTTGACACTGTGTTGAGTGTGTAACTTTGTATTTGGTTAAATTTTTCTTAGCAAGATTCACCCTGACCCCGGCCCCCCCGTTCCGGTCGGCTGGTGGCGCAGTGAGATCAGCGCTGGGCTGGAGAACGGAGCTTCCTGAGTTCAGTCCAATGACAGACCGCTCCCGTGCCGGGTTGATGTCGATCTAATGACTCCCGTACCATCCGTGCCGGGTTGATGTCGAGCGCGCAACTCAACCTCGTAAATAAAACACTGCTACCTCCAGTATAAATTCCCACGTGGAATATTGTGGAGGATCAAATACCCAAACCCAGCACAGCCCCCACTTGTCCCATTTAACCTGTCTCATTGCGGTGGACTTTCAGACCCAGGGAATTCAGTGAGGTGGTCCTTAGGACCCAGCGGACCTCGGGAGCCGGTGCAGCTCTGGACCTGCCGCCCGCAGTGTTTCTGTTCCATTGACGGGAAGCAATCGTGATTGAAAATAAAGTGGAAATAATAAAGCGTTTGGAAAGAGGTGAAACGCCATTGGTCATTGGAAAAGCGTTAGCCTACAGTCAGTCAACGATCAGAACAATTTTAAGGGATAAAGTGAGAATAATGAAGTATGTGAAAGGCCCTGCCCCAATGAAAGCTACAATTATTACTAAGCAACGCAGTGGTTTAATTATTGGAATACATACGTTTCTTAAGTTTTTTTTATATGCATAGAAAGGTAAAATGTATACTGCAGTATATACTAAGACAAATGTTTGACTAACTGACACTAAATAATACCGGATGTACTTGTTCCGACTTGCGTACAAATCCGACTTAAAGACGGACTCAGGAATGGAACTCGTACGTAACCCGGGGACTGCCTGTAGAAGAGGTTGTGAACTTGAAAGGTGGCTTGGCTGTCTACTGCTGTGCATCTCGTGGGGAAAAAGTTGGTATTTTTCAGAGAAAGCACACGTATTTTTATCATTCTTGGCATAGGGCATCAAAAGGTGGTTGAGGTTTTTTCTTGATCTGTTGCAGTCCACGTGGTGAGGATGTTCTGGGAACACTATGGGTAAGTAACCTTAAGGTATTGCTGTAGTAACATAGAAGGACATGTCTTCTGATTAACATGAAGATAATTACATTATGACATTCGGGCAACGCATTTTGAAACAGCACCACAGCAACCATTCAGCCCATTGGGATTTGCTGGCTGATTGGCAAAGCTGTCCAGTTGGTTCCATGATGTTTTGTTCCCCCATCAAGGAGTTATCCAATTCACTTGTTTCAGTTATTTTTGAATTAACTTCAACAGTAGTTTGTTTCCTACTTTAGACTTCTATTGCGTTTGCTACTATATCAAGAGTCTTGTGTCCCTAAACATCATCTTTCCTTGCTTTTGTCCCTACATTTTTAATACAGTGGATTCTGGTTAATTGAGACACATTGGGACCAGTATATTTTGGCCCAGTTAAGCAGTTGCCTCCATTAGCCAGTTTCATGGAAATAGTTAAAAGGGTATAAAACAAACGGAGTAACAAATTATGTAACTATAAAAACTTTGTTCGTTCCTAATAATTATCAATGGAGGAATTCATTCAGCGTACACTACCGCGTTCTTTTGATTGACCATAAATGAACAGCAGTAGTGCCAGACACCCAGTACGGATGATGGACTGCCTTCATACAATGCTCTCAGTGATTGCATCCTCCAAGTCTTCATTTTCATTGTAACATTCAATTTGATTGTCGATACCTTCAAATTCTTAATAGTTCCTAACTTGGTGAAGTGGTGAAATCGTTTCATTTTCACTCTCGGCCTTTTTAAAAAAAAAACTTTTCCAAACACGAATGCTTGAAACCGCAATGAGAAAAACAGTTCTGATTTGTCTTGCTGCTTATTTTTGTGCCAATTATGAGACAGAAGTCACTGATTTTTTGAACACAAATACACACAACTGATGCAATTTAACAACTGTTTGCTCTAAGCACAGTGTAGTGTCTAACTGTCACACAAGTGCACATGACTGATGCTAGTTAAAAGCTGTTCAACAAATGTGCCCTGCCCTAATTAAGCGGAACGGTGTCCCAAATAAAGGAAGGGTATCCCGGTAATTTTCTCCATTAGCTTTTGTTCTCTTAAGAGTTTTTATAAATATTCGATTTCCCTGATTAGTTGATAGCCCAGTTAACCAGAATCCACAGTGGAATTTTGAAGGAATGGTGGCTTTTATGTACTTCCTCCTTCCCCCATTCAGTCCCATCATGAGAAGGTAATTACTCAGTGAACTACCTCATTTTTCCCAAGTTCATAGTTTGGATAGTGGACAGCATTGCCAAAGCCGCTTACCTATTGGCCGTTCCTAATTGCGCCCGAGAAAATCTTGGTGAGTTGCCTCCTGAACCACTGCTGTTCATCACAAAAAAGATATACTAACACTGGAGACAATCCAAAGGAGATGAACTAAATTAATTCCTGATGTAAGAGGATTGCCTTACACCAGTGGATGAAGGAATTTCATACCAAAATTCAGGATCACTTGTTCGATCATCAATCTCTTTTACATCTAAATTTGCTTATAAGAAAGCCATTTATTATTTTCTTTTAACCACAGAGCGTGAAGTAGGCTCTTCTGGCCCTTCGAGCCATGCTGCCCCAGCAACCCCGGCAAACCTGATTAACCTACCTGGTGCGTCTCTAGACTGTGGGAGGAAACCAGAGCACATGGGGGAAGCCCTCATGTGCCACGGGAAGGATGTACAGTGGCTCCTCTCAGAATGACGCCGGAGTTGAACTCCAGAACGACCCGAGTTGTAATAAAGATAATCACGAAGCTACCACAGCACCCTTTTGGTCTATTGGTCTTTGCCTGCTCTGAGCGGAGCACTCCCTTCAGTTCCATTCCCCCTCTCTCTACTTTCCCGGCAGCCTTGTAACTTAGTCTCTCTCTCAACTGCCATGGGATCAATGTTGACTTCAGAATCAGGTTTAAAACCACTGGCATACGACATGAAATTTGTTGTTTTGAGCAGCAGCAGTAAATTACAATAGATAATTAAAAATATAAATTATAATAAGAAATATACAGTGGGTTCTCGTTACTTGAGACACATCAGGGCCAGTACATTTTGGCCCAATTAAGCAGCTGCCCCAACTAGCCAAAATTTCATGGAAGTAGTTGAAAACGCATAAAAAAAGACAAACTACCATTTAATTGGGTAACAAATTGTGTATTTAAATGAAATACAGAAAAATTAGAACATTACCAGCGCTAATTGGTGGTTATCTGTAGTGTCCGATGATCTGTGCGGGAGAGTTTTTAAAGTGGAAGAGCTGTAACACTGGGGCAGTTCTGCTTCCTTGACCTCAAAAGTCCGGGTCCAGTGAGACGGGTAGATGTCACAACTGGGATCTTCCCTGGTTGCAGTGGATGACCATGACTACCTCTGCGCCTTGTCATGCTCTTTGCTCTCCCTGTAGTGTTGCAGAACCACCTTCCTGGCCATTGAATCTCACTGTAGATCTCTTCCACCCAGTCCGTCAGAGCTGACCTCGCATGCTCGGACCAGCCTGTCCCTGTCTCACTGGAGTATGAGATCTGCTGGCCTGCTTGCTGTTGCATGCAAATGGCTACTTGGAGCCACAGGTGAGAGCTGGGTGTCTGGTGGGGAATAAAGGTAACATTCAAGATGATTGTCAACACATTCAAGCTCTTCGTAGTCCCTAACTTGTTGAAGTAGTGAAATCGTTTCATTTTCACTCTCAGACATTCCTAACATTTCCAAGTCTGAATGCTTGAAACCATAGTGATCAAACCAGTTCTGAATTGTCTTTATGCTTATTTCTTGCCAACTATCAGTGACAAAAATGACTGCTTTTTGAACACGTAGATGCACGATTGATGCTCTTTTAAAAACTGTTCACTCTCAGCACAGTGTAGTGCCTAATGGCCACAGTAGGTGCACACAATAGATACTATTTAGAAAATATTTGGTAACTGTCTCCTGCCCTGGTTAGTGGCATATTGTCCCAAATGAGCTGCTGCCCAATTAACCGATGGCCCAATTAACCAGAATACAAAGCATATATAAAAATTAAATAGGTAGTGCAAAAAGAGAGCAAAAAAAAGGCAAGGTAGTGTTCATGGATTTATTGTCCGTTCAGAAGTCTGACGGAGAAGGGGAAGAAGCTGTTCCTGAAATGTGTGTTTTCAGGCTCCTGTACTACCACCTCAACTGTAGCAATGAAATGAGGGCACGTCCTGGATGTTGAGAGTCCTTAATAATGGATGCTGCCTTTTTCGAGGTATTGCCTTTTGAAGTTGTCCTCTATGCTGGAGAGGATAGTGCCCATGATGGAGCTGGCTGTTCATAGCTTTCTGTAGCCTTTTCTGATCCTTTGCAATGACCCCTTCATACCAGATAGTGATGCAAACAGTTATAGTGCTCCCCTTGGTACATTTGTAGAAATTCGTGAGTTTTTGGTGACATACCAAGTCTCCACAAATTCCCAATAAAATATAGCTGCTGTTGTGACTTCCTTGTAATTGGATCAGTGTGTTGGGCCCAGGATAAATCTTCAGAGATGCTGACAGCCAGGAACTTGAAACTGCTGACCCTTTGATAAGGACTGGTGTATGTTCCATCAACTTCCTCTTCCTGAATTCCATGAAGTTCTAAATTTATTATAGAAGTATGTATACAGTGTACAACCTTGAGATTTGTCTTCTTGCAGGCAGCCACAAAACAAAAATAAAAGATGCAATAGAACCCATTTAAAGAAAAAACACACAGCAAAACCATCAAGCACCCAACGTGTGAAAGAAAACAAATAGTGCAAACCGTAAAAACTAAATGAATACCATGAACTGCAGAAACCCCAAACACGAGTCTGTAGCTGTGGAGCCACTGAGGCCAGTGAAGCTGGTCCAGCAGCCCGATGCACTGTGCTGACGGTTACAGGCCGTAGATTCAGAGTCAGTTCAGCACCGAAGCATCTTGATCAAATTGCGCAAACAGTAAAAAGAATTAAACAAAAACACAAGGAA
Organism: Hemitrygon akajei; assembly: GCF_048418815.1. Lineage (NCBI taxonomy): Eukaryota > Metazoa > Chordata > Chondrichthyes > Myliobatiformes > Dasyatidae > Hemitrygon > Hemitrygon akajei. The sequence continues at coordinate 69,715,458 of NC_133135.1, read as the reverse complement.
CGTGAAGTGCAGAGTCCCTGATGGTGAAGCCACAGCTGTGGAGCCAGTTCAGTGCTGAGGTGAGTGAAGCCTGTCAAGCAGCCCGATGGGTGCAGAGCACAGCTGCCCCGGGACCCGGTGGCGTTGGACCCGAGACTCCGGCACCTTCCATCCGCAAGCAGCATCAAGAAGAGATCAGTCAAATACAGACAGGCAGTGCAAACACCTGTTCATTTCCACTCTCATCCTCGCCAGTTTTAATCTTGCTTGACACTTTAATTGGCATGGAGTAATGGTGCTGTTAGGAATCGATGGGGCACACACCCTCAGCAATGGCCGTAGCTGCAGTCTTGCATCCTGTCAAGAATAGTACACTATGGAGACACGCGAGGCTGACAAGGCTGGAATGCAGGAGCAGGATAGAAGATGCTGGAGGAACTCAGTGGCTTAGGCAACACCTGTGGATGGAAATAAACAGCCTAGATCAAGTTGGTGGTGAGCGGCTGTCTTGAAATGCTGCACACCTTGAACTGTAGGTAGCCCCATCATGCTGCTAGGGACAGAGTTCCAGGATTTTGACCCAGTGACAGTGAGGAAACAGTAATATGTTTCCAAACTGGATGGGTGTGTGGCTTGGAGTACAACTTCCAGGCGGTGGTGATGTTCCCTTGTCCTTCAAACTGATAAAGGTCATGGATTTGGAAATGCTGGTGATTCAAAGTTATTATTCAATTAACAAAATTATTTATCACCTATCCCTAATAATGTGAATGCATTACATCAGGTGGTATATCTTGAGCTTTCAGGAATATTTGTATTTGTCTATTCTCCCTGCTTTATTGTGGTATTGTTTTCAAAAGTTCCCCAGCAGCTACTGCTGTAATAACTGGCGCTCAGGAGCTTTTCCCATTGGATGATGAACAGACAGGTCCATCATTCTCTCTCCCAATCCAGCAGCATCTTCACAAAGTTCAATGAATGAGTGTACTCCCCCTCCCCAAGTCCTTAAATCATTCGTAGGTCCCCAGCTCCTTGTGATCCAGTGCTGGCATGTGTCGGTGCACCTTGAGGTTGGATATTTAGGAGTCAGGAAAGAGGTGAATGGGACCAAACCACTGCTGGAGGCTCTTCCTGGGAAGGAGTGGTCTGTGACACCCTGGGGAGAGAAAACAGCAGCGTGCAGTTGGTGAGTATGACTGGCTTGTCAGTTATTGCGATATCTGCCCAATTAGTATTCTCAGGACAGTGAAAGTCATTGCATAAGCAATGTCATTCCAGCTACCAAACAGCTACTTAACTTCAAGTTACATCATTCATATTCTGTGTGTTTTTTAATAGTCCATCCATTCAAATATATCGGAACAATGTGATTATTTATCCAGTGCCTTGCCATTTACATTCAGTTGACATTAGCTGTTTCATCTTCAAAGAGAGATGTAATCAGTCAGCTCTTTTAATGTTTCAGCACCTATAACATCCCCACAGTCTTTATAGTTCAAAATAAATTTATTATCAAAGTTCATCTATGTCACCCTGTACAACCCTGAGGTTCATTTTCCTGTGGGTATATTCAATTAATCCAATAACCATAATAGCAGACATCCCACCCTGCAAAAATTCATTTCAGGGAGATAGCACCATCACCACCCACAACCCCATCAACCTCCAAGGGTGTATGTATTCAGGACATTTGATTATGAAAGAACACAACAATTTACGTCATCACCTGTTAAACTCACCTCAACATGTCTTTTACAGTCATTTAACCCACCACAAGCAATAGAAAAGTCACTGTTGCAAACAGTGCAGCGAGCAACACTGTCATTATTTTTGACCCCTATTAGGCAGGGGTACAGTTTAGTGTAGTCTGGGGTGAAGTACATTTTATATTTTCTTTTTTTGGAAGACTCTGCCATGGCGCTGCAGGGCACTAAACTGAACTCATGGACAATGAAAGAGAGAGAGAGGTCAACTGTAAAGCCTGCCCACAGAGAAAACTGATAGGTCTACTTAGCACAAAGTGAGACCAATCAGGATGCTCTCTCCCTCTCTCCCCCCTCCCAAAAATCAATTTCTGGGATATTGTATATAGTTTGCAGGCATCAGGGAGCAGTTATCAATATGCGGGAGACTTCTGGAACTTACGGGAGAGGTGGAATGTCTGTAATAGAAACAATAAAAGTGCACCGACTGGGTGTATAACCAATGTGCAAAAGACCACAAGCTATGCAAATAAAAAAAGAAAAAAGTAATAATTAATAAATACGCAATAAATATTGAGAACATGAGATGAAGAGTCCTTGAAAGTGAGTCCATAGGTTGTAGCAAAATTCCAGTGATGGGCAAATGAAGTTGAGTGAAGTTATCCTCTGATATACTTTAAATGTTGTTTTTGAAATGGCATTCAATGCAGAGAGAAAAATGAACAGAGTTCTGGTTTTGAAGAAAATGTGTCAGTGTACAAATGAAAATGACCAAGGAGTTTAATAATAGCCGCCAAAAGTGAATAACCATGAGCAGTTGGTATCATCTAAGAACCAACACTATTATAACTTCATGGTAGCATATTATCCTTTGAACAAATAGCTCAGTACAGGGAACATTACAGACTCGTAGGAATGTTCAGGAGTAAGCACAATCCTTTGAATACTTTTACAACCATCATGTAATGCTGAAAAAGCTTGGCCTCGGCTGCAGTTTGGTTGATAAAATTCTCCTCAGTCCAATGGTGGAGGGTTCAAAGCTCCCTCTAGAGTTTTGAGTTCAAAAATGATTAATTTGAGGGCCTATCTGCTCTCTTGGGCAGTGCAATTTTGGAAAAAAGAGCAAAATGTTGTTATCTCTAGTGTTTTAGCAGCTGTTTTAAAATCTGTCTTTAATTTATTTTTTTAGTATACTGTATTTGGGGAGAATGTTCAGTAAAATTGCCTTGGCTGTTTTGTTGCAGCTGAAGGAGATGAAACTACAGTGACCTTGTAGATCGATTGAATCTGCACTTTGCAGTACAAATGCTCAATACAGTTGTATTTTTTGTGTTTTTACATACCTGGAAAATCTGGACCACGGTTAGAATTTTCTTTCAGAAATATGGCCTCCAAATTTTCTGTGTTGTGAAAATAATACTGACATTTCTATTTCTTCCAAATTTTGATTGCTTGTCCAATTGTTGTTAATTAAAATACTGGTGTAGAATACTAAGCTTTTGCAGAGCACACTTAGCAGTATAGAATGCATGTTGGGTAAGTAATTTTATTCTTAATTTATGTCATAAGATTTCCAAAATATGTCGCACATCCACTTATTCAGTGCCTTTACAATCTAAGGGTTATTTAGATAGCATTCATTCAATGTGCTGAACGATGTATCGGTTGAAGGTACAGTACTATTTCCCCAATAGATCAAAGGTTTGTTTATGGTTGTTGATTGTTGTCCAGATGCACTGGGTAGCCTATTCTGATCACTAGCTTCATTTTGGCATGAATGCCGATCACAATGCTTTGGTGATTTTATTACATCATTTGATCCCTTTTGTTGCAGGCAGCTAAGTGTTTTAATATCCTGATGGTGAAGGGAATAAGTCTTGAATCAGTACTGGAGACAAGGGAGAACAAAACTGCAAACTTGGCAGTTTGTAAACAGTTTTAACTCTCATCCCACCGCCACCATGTTTATATCCACTTTCAGGGTGCCACAGAAAATTGAAATGGCTGACTTCAAGTGAATCTGGAAGCTCTTTGCCAGAGCTGGTGCCATGAATTTGCAGTGTTATCCAGGTCCAGAAGAACTTGATTAATTCTTTACTGTTCACTTTTCTTTTTGATGGTAATGAAGGTTATAAGTTTGTTGTACTGCAGGTGCTGAGTGTGCCAGTGCCAGAGGTATTTAACACCATTGACATAGAAAGGGCTAAAACTCAGAGTGGCAGGTCTTCGCTAAGAATAGAGGTTGAATGAATTGGGAGAAAATGAGGGAGCAACACCACAAGATAGTGAGGGAGAGGATGATAGGCCAGAGCAGAAATGCAAGTCAAAATATAAAAAGCAGAATGTATCCAGAGTGGTAATTAGCTGTAAAAAAAAAATGAAAGCTAAATATTCTTTATTTTAATACACCTAGTATTTGCAACAAAACAGAAGAGTTGACAGCACAGGTGCTAACATATGAATATGATGGAGAAGATATGGTTATGGGGTGACCAGGAGCAGATGCAGTATATTCTAGGTTATATACTATTGCAAAAGGACAGCCAAAGGGAGAGGAAGTTAGGGTTAATATGTTAATTACAGAAATGCACCTGAACAGTGCTAAGAAATACTAACATGGAAGTATCTCAATAAATAAATACATAACCAAAGTAGGTTTGTGTTAACATCATGAATAACAGGGAAGAAAGACAGCTGGGAGTAGCCTATAGACTTCCCATAATTTGATGTCTTAGTTGGTCAGAGAATAAATGGGGAAATGCCTGGGTCATTTTGAATTGAAGTGAACCGCAATTATCGTGGGAGGTTCCAAACTCATTGGATGAGCTAAATTGGCAGGAGTATTTGAGATGAAGAGTTTGCAGAATGCATCAGGAATTGCTTTTTATGGCAGTGCATTGCAAAGCAACCCAGCAATGGGCTATTTTACATTTGGTCTTGTGTAATGAGGAAGCATCAATCAGGGAGCTTGTGAAAGATCCTCAAGGGGATAGTAACCACAACATGATAGGATTCTAATATAGTTTGAGGATAAATACCATAGCTCCATAACCCATGCCTTCAATATAAATAAGAACAATTATAATGGCATGATGGAGGATTTTTAAGATGGAGTAAATGAGCTACAAGGGGATGAATACTGGCTGCTATTCAAACAGCTGGCCTGCACTGCTCATCAAGTGCTTATCCGAGACAGGAAGGATCCCATGAGAAAGAGACACAATGATAGTGAACAAAAGAGGAAAAGGATTATGTTAAACTGAAAAGTGGGATGCCAGTTTTTTTTAGGATCTAGCACCAGAAGACTAACAAGCTCAAAATGGGAGAAAATGAAGGAAGGAATTATTAATCCAGTATTACAGGAATCAATTCTTGACCCAAAATAGTTCACTATTGACACTAAAGACCTGGCGGAAGGAACAGTATATCAGGTTTCCAAATTAGACAATGATATCATTGAACATGTTGTGATAATGCTGTAATTCATCTCTAGTATATAGACAGATTGAGTGTGTGGGCAAAAGACTGGCAACTGGAGTTTAATGCGTGCAACTGTGAGGTCATACACTGGAAAGAGAAATCTCATTGGAGAGAAATTGCAGATGAGTGAAGTGCAGAGACATCTTGGTGTTCTGGTGCATGAATAGCAGAAAGCTAGGAGACACATTCAGCAAGTAGTTAAGGTAATCAACATTTTGTCTTTGTTGCAAAGGGGTTGGAGTTTAGGAAGAAAGGAGGTTTTAATGCAGTTGGAATACTGTACACAGTTTTCGTCCTCTTAACTAAAAAAAAAAACGTCGTAACAATATAGGCTGTACCAGAGATGAGAAATTGTTTGGGTCTGTATTCCTTGGAGTTTAAAAGAGTGAGGCGTTACCTTATCCAAAAGTATAAGATACTTTACAGGGAAGATGTTGGGATGTTTTCATTAATGGGAGAGTTTGAAAGAAGGGGAGACAATTATCAGAGAAGGGGCAGATCATTTAAAAGAAAGGAGTTGAATCTGTGGAATTCTCTGCCCCAGAAAGTTGCAGTGGCTAGATCATAAAAAAAGTATTTTAAAATAGAGGTAAGTAAATATGTGATAAATTGACAAATAAAGGACCAAATGCCATGGAGAAGGAATTGAAACAAAGATCAGCTGTGATCATATTACTTGGTGGTCCAAGCTTGATGGGCCTAATGGCCTACCCCACTCTTATTTTCATGTATTCTTGTCTACTTATTGTATTCATTTCAAAACCAGACCACGTGGATTTAAGGTGAGAGGTTAAGGGGTTAGAGGAGATCTGAGATAATTTTTTTCACCCAGAAGATGGTTGCATTCTGGAATGCGTGCTTGTAAAGGTAGCGACCAAGGACTGTCACAGTATTTATGTCGTATCTAGATGAAGCCCTCGAATCAACAAGGCAAAGAAGGTCGCTGATCAAATTCTCACAATTAGCATTAGTATAGATGGGTACTTGGTACATCCAAAGACCTGTTTCTATGTGGATGACTCTAATGTAAGAAGTGGAAAATGAGTATGCACATTAACCTTGCTTGCTCTTCTCAATGATGGCAGATGGTGTGAAAATGTCATATGCCTGCTTGTATCTTGGCTCAAGAAGGGACTGTAAATTGATCTTTCTCACTACTTCCCATTACCAGCACAATGTAATTGCAGTTAATTATGGTGAAGTGATTCATCTTGTAGAACTCTTGCTATAATTTCAAACAAGGGAAAACTACAGATGCTGGAAATCAAAAAATGCTGAAGAAACTCAGCAGGTCAGAGTAAGAGTAAACAGTCGACATTTCGGGCCAAGGCACTTCATCAGGACACATCCAGACGCATCATCTTGGCCTGAAACATTGACTGTTTACTCTTGGTATAATTTACTGAGTGACTTTCACATCACTAGCCAGCCAAACACTGGGTGGTGCTCCTGTAAAGACCCTTATAACGGTTCACACAGGCCTACCACATTGCTCACTGCCCTTAGAGTCAGTCTCTTTCTTGATGATATCAAGAAAATGTGATGGTTGAGCTGGTCGTAGTTTCCATATGAACAGGACTTATTAATGGAAGGAACAAAGCTGATGATAAAATGGTGATAGTACATGCTTAGATCTTCTAAAAACATCTTGCTTTTGTAAGGTCATTGCTTATCAGTTGTCAGGAGTGGGCACTTGATTTTACTTCCATAGCACCTGGGCCATACTGATTCAATCATCTCTCCTATCTGAATTAGGGTCCTTGGTCTAGACATTAGATTGTGACTGTGTTGCCTTTTTTTTTACAGTGCATTCAGATCAACTGTAGATTGGTAAACCAGAAAACAGGCAGTTGAAATATTTTATGTCACATTTAGTGCTATAGCGAGAATTTGAGTGGCAATTTCTGGGATTCGATGTGATTTCCTGCACAATCGGAATTATTCTCCAGCCTCCATTAATCATTGGTCTGTTTTCATTCCCACCGTGAATATGTTTTGTTAAATTATGCTGCAAGGGTCCTTTAAATTTGCCTTTTTTATATACATCTATCCACATATAGAAATGAAGACCTTCCCCCCACAAACTCATGACCATTTCTGTTTCCTTGCTCCCAACTTCAACGTCACACCCTCCTGAGCATTCATGCCTCTAGCACAATTTGTCTGCCCCATTCCTTATCTTCTCGGATGCCTGGTCCTACCCCATGATTCCTGGTCAACAAGTTTCTAATCGCCTAATCTGCCTAACCTCCACCTTCCTGCCATGCAACCCCCAATCATCACGATGCTCCTGCCCTGGCTACATTCCAGCCGCAGCTGTCTCTGCTTATTTTGATGCAGGTACTCTATAAGGCCTGAATAGTCCCAGGAACAGCATTCGCAGGCGCCATATAAGGCTGGACTCTAAGACAGTGCAGTGTTTTAATGATGGATCCATGGCCTAAAGATGTTATTCTGGTCATATACCATTGGCCTAAAGATGTTATTCTGGTCATATACCATTGTAATGAAGTTCTCCAGTATTAGGTCCCCATTTCCTGGATCAGTGATTTGAGGAAATGTTTTTTTTCCACCCAGAAGAAGGTTGCATTCTGGAATACAAAAGATTCTGCAGAAGCTGAAAATCCAGAGCGACAAAATACTGGAGGAACTCGGAGGGTCAGATAGCACCTATAGAAATAAATAAACAGTTGACGATTCGGGCCGGGACCCCTCATCAGGACTGGAAAGGAAGAGAGAAGAAGCCAAAATAAGAAGGTGGGGGGAGGGGAAGGAGTACAAGCTAGGAGGTGATAGGTGAAGCCAGGTGGGTAGGGGAGGGGGAATGAATTAAGAAGCTAGGAGATGATAGGTGGAAAAAGTAAAGGGCTGAAGAAGGAAATCTGATAGGAGAGGAGAGTGGGCCATGGAAGAAGGGAAGGTGGAGGGGCATCAGGGGGAGTCAGTAGGCATGTGAGGAGAAGGGAAGAGGTAAGGGAGGACCAGAGTGGGAGTCTGAAGAGTGGGAGGGGGGAGAGAGAGAAATCAATGGAAGTTAGAGAAATCGATGTGCGTGTCATCAGGTTGGAACCTACCCAGATGGAATAAGAGTCGTTGCTCCTCCAACCTGAGTGTGGCTTCTTTGTGGCAGTAGAGGAGGCCATAGACCAACATGTCAGAATTGGATTGTGGATTGGAATTAGAATGGTTGGTCACCAGGAAATTCTGCTTTATCCAGATGGAGTGAAACTGCTCAACAATCTATGTTGGGTCCCCCAATCTATGTCAGGTCTTATCAATGTAGAGGAGGTCACATCAGAAGCACTGTATATAGTAGATGACCCTAGCAGGTTTGCAGATGAAGTGTTTACTCACCTGGAAGGACTGATTGGGGACCCCAGTGGAGGTAAGGGAATAGGAAAAATAGGCAATCTAGCACTTTTTATGAATAAATGCCAAGAGGGAGATTAGTGGGGTGGGGGGGATGAATGGACAAGGGAATTACAGACGGAGCGATCCCTGCAAAAAGTGGAGAGGTGGAGGGAGGTAAAGATGTGATTGGTGGTAGGATCTCATTGAAAATGGCAGAAGTTGTGGAGAATGATGTGTGGATGTGGAGGCTCATGGGGTGGTAGGTGAGGACAGGAGGAATTCTATCCCTATTAAGGCGGCGGGAAGAGGTGTGAGTGTGGATGTCCAGGAAATTAAAGCGATGTGGGTGAGGGTAGCATCAATAGTGGAGGAAGGGAAATCCCATTCTTTGCAGAAGAAGGATATCTCTGATCTCCTGGAAAGGAAAGCCTCATCTTGGGAACAGATGTGGCAGAGGTGAAGGAACTGAGAAACGGGAATGGCATTTTTACAGGAAACAGGGAGGGAAGAGGTATAGCATTCTGGAATGTTGTGCCTGAGAATTTAGTGGAGGTAGGACTGTCGGTGATCCACAGAGAAGACCCTACATGTCAGAAGTGAAAAGTCTCCAGGCTCTATTAGCATATTAGAAATATTTAAAAGTCAAAGTCAAGTTGATGTATGCCTAGATACAATGAAATACTTACAGCAGCATGACAAGCACAATGTCAAACTCAAAAGCTATTTTCTGGATGGTAAGATGTTTCTTTGGCTGGTGGGGGTAGAGATACCAAAGGAGGTGGAAAGTGCCCCTTCCCTCTGCTAACCCACAGGTCGCCCTTGGGTAAGGTGTAGTACCTACCTAGCCCCCCAATCAGGGTTACATTAAGCCACGCAAGCAGCTGGTGGATGGTCGTATGAGCATTTGGTGCATGTCACAAGTCCAGGTTATGCAACCAGTGACACCAGGCAGACAATCACTGAAGAGCATTGATACGGCTGGGGTTACCTGTCTTGTAAATGTGCAGAATATAATATCAGACCATTCATAAAAATAGGAAAATCAAAAAGTTCAGGATATTGGTATTGTTTTTCTTTGAGTATTCTTAACTGTTTAATATATTGTACAAATACATATATACAGCCATTGTACTTCATTTGGCAATTGTAACATAGAAGTACATCAGTGTATTTACAACTCTGAGCTACTGTATTCTGCTTATTCCCTGATCCTTTTTATTAAACCTCTGTGTGAATAGCCAGTTATAATTCCCTTTACTTATCCTCTTTTCATTTCATTCAACCATTTTAAAAAAAACTTCATTCATCCATATAGACACACGACACTGACTACAAGAGTTGGAATATCATGTTGCAACTGCACATGTGGATAGAAATATATGGTCTTGTTTGTCAGAAATATATACGAGTTTGCTTCTGTGCTGTATCACTCTGAGCTGCTGAATATTTAGAACATAGAGTAGTATAGCAGAGTATGGACCTTTTGACACACTGTGTTGTGTCAACCTATATAAGCATACATCCATAGTCAATCTAACTCTTCCCTCCTAAACGATCCACAGCCCTCCATTTTTTCCACATCCACATGCCCTATCTACCAGCCTCTTAAATATCCCATTTATTAGCCTGTACCACCATCCCCAGTGGTGCATTCCATGGACCTACTACTATCTGTAAAAAAAAAAAATCCGTCTCTGACATCTCCCCTAAGCTTTCCCCCACTCACCTTAAATGGATGTCATCTAGTATTGGCCTGGGAAAATGGTACTGGTTATCTACTATGTCTCTCATAATCTTGTATTCTAATATCAAGTTGCTTCTTGTCTGTCACTCCAAAGAGAAAAGCTCAAGCTCGCTCAACCTTTCCTCATGAGGCATATTCTCTGACATTCCAGTAAATCTTCTCTACACCCCCTCCAAAGCTTCCATATCCTTCCTATCATGATGTGACCAAAAATGAACAAAATGCCCCCAAGTGTGATCTAACCAACTGCAACATTATCTTGTGGCTCTTCAGAGTAATTTATTTATCACAGGTACATTGGAGCATCATTTGCATTAACAACCAACACAGCCCAATGTTGTGCTGGGGGTAGCCCGCATGTGTTGCCATACATTCCAGCTCTTGAACACAATTGCCCAGTGAGTGAAGGCTAACACATCGCTGACTCTCTTAACCACCCTATCAACTTTCACAGCTCCTTTGAGGGATCTTGCACCCTAAGATCCCCCTTCTCTCCCACACTGCTGTGAATCACACCATTGACCTTTTACTTTGCCTTTTGAACAATTTCTAATTCTATTGGAGATTTCCAGTGTCAGTGATCTTTTATCATCACACAACAATGCTGAAAGGACTTTAACTTTCTATTCGATTTTGTGAGCTATGATTCCTCATCCTAGATCTGTCTACTGTAAAAAAAACATTTTTTTCATTCCATCGTGTTCAGTTTTCCTTAATTTAAATATTTGTGTTACAAACCATAACTGGCTCATTGTTCTACAGATAAGAAAACAGGTTTTTCAAGTCAGTCTTTGTCTGATATGAGGCTACACAAGAACAATGTTAAAGTAAATTTCTTCTGTATTAAAATGTAAATATCCTTCCCAAAGTCTGGATTACATGATTACAGGAGGTGCTCTTAAAATCAGTTTAATCTGAGGTGTTGCCCTTATAGCCTATACATTTACACACCCAAATGGAACTCAGGATTCGGAGATTGACATTCTGCAGTGCAAGCCAGTTCTGTTAGATTATGGTAGATCTGAGCCTGAACTCCATCCTCCACCCACCCACCCCGCTTCTGTAGTTCTTAGTTACTCTCGCCTAAATGAAAATACACGTATCATAGTTCTCAATTTTGTTTTTGACAGAACGTTAATGTCTTTGTAATTTTCATTTCCCAATCTGGCTCTTTTATACATGGTACCCCAGAAATGAATTTGTGTGCACACCACTATCTGCATAGAACTTCTGTGAAAAATTGTCCTTAATTTTTATTGTTTGTTTCAGGCTTGCATTAAATTTTTAATTCAGTTTGCCACCATCATCATCGTTCTCACCCCATTCAGTATTCTCACCACTATAATGACATTCCCATTATTCTTATCAAGTAAACTATAGTTAGGAATCCACACAGTCATTTCTACAGTCTATTTCATTATGCCATTTATCATGTATGTTATGCCAGGCAGGCAAATCTACTAAAAGAATGGTCCCAAATGCTGAGACATTCTTCTGCACCAAATGCAAATGCTATCTCCTTGGCAATGCTGTTGGTACCAAATTGACTTGTGAGTAGACTTGTTCAGAGTGAATGCGGTTCTTTGCTCAATTGCTAAAGCTACCAGATTTCATATTAGCCAGTGAACATGTCTATAAGATAGATCAATGAAAGTAAGTTCAGTGAAAAATTATCCATGTTGTTTCAAGGCAAGATTTTTTTTGTACAGTTGTTTCTACCTGGAGACCTTTATTATAGTTATGTTCAGCATTTCTGTTCATTTCTCGTTACTTTACTCAGCCTATTCTTCTCCAAACTGCTAAGGATGTGAAAAGGAAAATGATACGTGGCCTTTATTAATTACACTCAGCTGTTCATGATGAGTCACTGCCTTCTTTTCCCTTCTTCCAACGTGTGCTTCACCAGCTCACCTTCCCAGACTACTCTTTGCTGACATGAGAATTTAATCTTAAGTCAAGACATAGGTAGGGTTTTAAAGTTGCCCATAGCACATCACAGTTTGATACATTGCAGTCAAATCCTCAAAAAATTTCTCTTTCCTATTATATATTTTTTGTGACTTAGTTTTGAAATCTACTGCAGTGGCTTTGGCAAGGTGATGGACCATCAATGAAATTATATAAAATGCCTACTTTAAATATTTAATTGAATGAAATGTAGAGGTCTGTGTATCTGAAGGCAGAGCAGCTTACAGTAACCTGAGTACAGTACAGACATTGTCAGACCAATGGTAACAGAATTCTGAAAGTGATTTATTAGTCTCCCTTGTATATGTATGTATACAGTATGTGGTATTTATGCACCTTTGGAATGTTATTCTGTGGGTGTCCCATTTTTCAGCAGAGAGTAATTGTAGGTTTATTTTTATAACATAGTCTGAGGTGTTAAACTGGTTACTGGGTGGAGATACTTGCCAGATTTAGTTTAAAAACAAAGAAAGGATCTGATGGGAGCTAATGAAAACATGTTTGCTTAGAAAGCTACCAAGTGCTGTTAAAATTGAGTGGTAATTAGTGAGAGGGAGGTGATTTGAGCACAGGGCAGTAATTTTGCTCTGTTGATAAAAAAATAGATGTCCTCGTGCATTGTGCTGCCACAGCCACCTCTGATGTTTTTTTTTCTTTCAGACCAAATAAGGACACATTTGAGCTTGGCTGGGGTAAAATGAGCAATTACACTTCCTGCATGAGAAATCAGAAGGTAGATAGTATGTGTGGAAGCAAAATCTTGTGCTGTGCAATTTTTTGCCTAGTGACGACAACATGTGTGCACTGAATAATTTCTTCAATAAAAACAGTATAAATAAGCCAGTTCTAAAATCTGCCTGACAAATCATCGCAAACTCCACGTTGTCAACTCTGTCTGCTTCAGAAACTGGAAAACGAAATGTGATTGTGTACGATTGTGAAACATACTTAACACGCCAATGAGATAGAGGGTGACAACCTTTTGTGCACAGTCTAAATTCCTTTGTGTGTTGGCAGCAAAAGATGTGTTTGCACGCACACCTTAGAGGGAACATTGTGTAGAACTATAATGCTGCATGAAACCAAAACTCAAGAAGAGGCGATAAAGAAGGTGTTTTTTATATATGAAATCAGATGCATCCAACTTCGTGAATCAGTGTCAAATCAAGCTGATTACAATACACAGCAAGCAAGAAAGACATGTCTTGACAGACTAACCCATTAACATGCTATGGAGTACTGTACTGTATGTATAAAGTTGTCTGAGTGTCTGTGTGTTTGTGTATGGGGGAGAGTTGCTGTGTGTGTGTGTTTCATAATGGGATTCTTTAATTTCATTCCATTAATTTGCATGTTGAAAGTCAACTCAGCCATGAAATTTTGACAGTTAAATTTTTTAGAATTAATTCTTTGCAAGGTGAGGATTTGAAAAAAAGTTTAAAGAAGTTTCCCAGTTTTCCTGTCTCACAAGTTAGTTCTTCTCCAAAGCAGACTGCTGGACATGTGCCAGGCTGACAGCCCCATCCAGAAAAGACCTGCTTGGGTGATATATGTGGTGGGTCTCTCAGCAGATTTGTTTGTGTGGAGAAGGCATAAAAGTTATTGCTAACCTTCCAGTCCTTCCCCACTGCATAGTGGAATTGTTCATTATGAAATAACCAGAGAGGTTTTGTGGTGGGGATGAAGTTGCTTCTCCAGAAAGCCAGAAGAAAACTCAGGGAATGGGGCAGAAAATACTTTGTGAACTTCTGCGTTAGCCAAGTTAGGGGATAGGATTAGCAGATGCTGTGAAACAAACTTTGGAGCCTGCATTTAGAAGCAACAATTTTAAGAGGGGGAGCAGTGGGGGACAGTTCTTAGTCTGAAGAGCTGTGAATTTTTTAAATCTTAAATCTCTTCAAATATGTATCTATCCAATATATGTAGGAAATTAGAACTGCTTTCATGTGACATAGTTACCAATGGTCATGATAGCTGAGGGAATACCTTTGTCTGAAAGTAGATTTCTACATGAAGACCATTAGTAGCTGACATGCATTGGCAAAGATGGTAAGGTCAATCTGAAGATTTGAAGTACAGTGGATTCCAGTTAATTGGGACACATTGGGACTAGTACATTTTGGGTTAAATTAAGTGGCTGTGCCAATTAGCCAAAGTTTCATGGAAATAGTTTAAAAGGTATAGGTAGGAAAAGGGAGGAGGTCCTGAAAACAAACTACAGGGAGTTAGAAAAGAAGCTGAGAAGCAGGACCTCAAAGGTAGTAATCTTGGGATTACTGCCTGTGCCACGCGACACTGAGTATAGGAATAGAGTGAGGTGGAGGATAAATGTGTGGCTGAGGGATTGGGGCATGGGACAGGGATTCAGATTTCTGGATTGTTGGGACCTCTTTTGGGGCAGGCGTGACCTGTACAGAAAGGATTGGTTGCACTTGAATCCCAGGGTGACCAGTATCTTAGCGGGGAAGTTTGCTAAGGCTATTATGGAAAGTTTAAACTAGAATTGCTGGGGGGTGGGAACAGAACTGTAGAGGAAGATGATTTGCCTCAGGAATTCTGCCAAGCTACTGTTAATCTGAATTACGCTCTGCCGAGTAAGAGGACATATTATATCTGCAATGACATTTTCTCCAACCTCATTATATTTCCTCCAACCTCATTGTGTGAAACTATGAGAAAGTCTTCACATCACATATGCCTCAATATGAATAGGCACCCAAAGGTCTTCTCACTTGTTCCACCCATTGTAATTAACTGTAACAGCCAATTCATAAGGAACATTGCTGGTCCAGAGCATTTTAGCTCAAACAAAATCAACCATAACCTTGGGCAGTATGACATCCAGAGTATATTGTAAGTTATATCTATCTATTGAGTCACTTTGTCTCGTGGATTTTACAAACACCACGGTTGTTGGTGAAGATCTCAAGTTGTGGTGAGGAGGCGTTTGGAAGAGAGATGATTAAGCTGGTTGAGTGGTGTTACACAGCAGCCTCACATTCCATGTTAGCAACACCAAGGAATTGGTTTCAGTACTTAAGGAAGGGGAAGAAGGGAAAAGGCACACCATTCAGAGTTCAGCAATGGAAAGGGTGTACAAGTTCCTGGGTGTCAGCATCTCGGAAGGTCTATCCTGGACCCATCACATTGATGGTAAGCCAGCACCCGTACTTCATTAGGAGTTTGAAGAGCTTTGGTACATAACCAAAGATTCTTGCAAAAATCTCTAATGTATGGCGGAAAGCATTCTGATTGGTTGTATTACAGCTTGGTATAGAGGCTTCAGTGCAGAGGATTGCAAGAGGCTACAGAGGGCATTGAGGACATCTTTAAGAGGTGGTACTTCATGAAAGCAGCCTCCGTCACTAAAGACCATCACCATATAAGACGTGCCCTCTTCTTTTAGTACCTTTAGGGAGGAGGTACAGGAGCCTGTAGACCCACACTCAACTATTTAGGAACAACTTCTTCCCCTCCACCATCAGAATCAGATTTCTGAACAGTCTATGAATGCTATTTAATTATTGTTATGCATATTTATTTAGTAATTTTTAGTCATTTATGCCTTTGCACTGTACTGTTGCTGGAAAAAAATACATTTCTCATCACTTCTCATTCTCATCAGCATCATCTGTTTAGCAGTATCATGAAGGATCGCACCCATCCTGCTTATGGACTGTTTGTGCCTCTCCCATCAGGGAAGAGGCTACGCAGCATTCATGCCAGTACCACTAGATTCACTAACAGTTACTTCTCCGAAGCCATCAGCTGATCAACACCTCCACCCATTAATTCACCCCCCAGCACTACATGCTCTATGTATATAACAGCTACTTGTACATTGTGTTTTATAACACTGATTTCAACATGTTATTTATGTTTTTTAATTGTGTTCTTTATGCTTATTGAGTTTTTAAAGTTGCATCGGATCCAAAGTAACAATTACTTTGTTCTTCTTTACATCCAAATGCTGAAGAACGACAATAAGCAATCTTGAATGTTACTAATCAGTGACAATAACCCTGATTCTGATCTATGCCAGAATTTTCACTGTTTACAAAACAGTATATAAAATTACTTTTTCTTCACAGTTAACTCAGTGGTAAACCATAGAGCTGCGTTGATGCCCTTTCAGTTGCCTGTTTTATTAATGAACATTTTTAGCTACTGTGGTAGAAGCACTATATTCAGAATCAGGTTTATTGTCACTGACGTTAGTTGTGAAATTTGTTGTTTTGTGGCAGCATTACAATGCAGGCCCAAGTTACTGTAAATTACAATTTAAAAACAAGTAGTGCAAAAGAGAGATAGTGAATATTCATTAATTTATGGGCCTTTCAGAAATCTGATAGCAGCTGGGAAGAAACTGTTCCTAAAGTGTTAACTGTGGGTCTTCAGACTCATGTACGTACTTCCTCCATGAATGTGATAATGAAAAGAGGTTTCTGAGTGGTGAGGGCCCTTCATAATGGATACTGCCTTTTTGATGCACTCTTTTGAAGATGTCTTCATTGGTAGGAGGCTTGAGCCTGTGAAGGACCTGCCTGGATCAACAATCCTCTGCAGAATGTTATGATCCTGTGCATTGGCTCCTCCATAGCAGCCAGTGGTGTAGTTTATCAGATTGTTCTCCATGGTACATCTGTAAAAAGCTGAAAGAGTATTTGATGACATACCTGATCTCCTCAAAGTTGGAATGAAGTATAGTCACTGGCATGCCTTCTTCACGATCGCCTCAATATGTTGGACGCAGGATAGTTACTCTTGAGACACCTAGGAGCTTGGAACTGACCCCTTAATAAGAATTGGTACATGCTCACTCAACTTTCCCTTCCTGAAGTCTACAATCAGTTCTTTAGTCTTGCTGACATTGAGTGCAGGGTTATTATTGTGACACAGTTCAACCAGCAGATCTGTTTCGCTCCTGACCACCACCTCGACATCATTATTCCAGTAACAAGTAATTTCTTGTACTTGTTTCATTCTGCTAATTGTATCAAATATGCTTCACTCATTTCCACCGACCTTACCTGTTTTGCATTAAGGAATCTTTGTAAAATTAAAACTTAAGGAATTTAAAGAGAAATGTCTCTGCTGGCCAGAGTCAAACATGACAGAAAAGGGTGGCTGTGGTTGTTGGTGGCTAATCAACTGTGTTCTGAATTAGGCCATTCGGGCCATTGAGTCTGCTCTGCCATTCCATCATGGCTCAGCTTCATTCTCCTGCCTTCTCCCAATAACGTTTGACACCCTTATAATAAAGAGCCTGTCAACCTCTACTTTAAATATAACTGGTGATGAGGCCTCCACAGCCATCCATAGCAATGAATTCCACAGATTCACCGTCAAAAGCTCCTCGTATGTTGCAATCATTATCAGCTTCTGCCACCACCTCCTCTGGCAGTCTATTCTGGGCCAAAAAATTTGTTCTTTAAACTTTACTGCCACAGCTTAAATCTATTTCTATTAGTATTTGCCACTTACAGCCTGGGAAAAAAAGTTCTAATTATCTACCGTATCCCTCTAATAGTTTTATATACTTATGACAGGCCTTCTACCAGACTCCAGTGCTCCAGAGAAAACAATAGACATTTGTCCAACCTCTCCTTGTAGCAAACACCCTTCAATAAGCAACATCCAGGTGAACCTCTTCTGTACCACCTCCAAAGCTTTCACATCCTTTCTGCAGTGAGATGACCAGAAGTGCACAAAATGGTCCAGTAGTGGCCAAACAAAAGTTTTTCACCACTGCACCATGATTTGCTATCTTTTTGATACTCCATACCTTGACTAGCCTTTGTAAACAATACAAAAATAGATTGGGGGATGGGTAGTGTTGAGGAACCAGGGAGCCTGCAGAAGAATTTTGACAGATTAGGAGAAAGGACAAAGAAGTGGCAGTGGATGGTCATGCACTTTGGTAGAAAGGAAAAAGGCTGAAGGTATTTCCTAAATGGGGAACAAATTCAGAAATCAGTGGTGCAGGATTCCCTAAAGCTGAACCTATAGGTTGAATCAGTGGTAGTGAAGGCAAATGCAATGTTAGTATTCATTTTGAGAGGACTAGAATATACAAACAGGAAGTATTACTGAGGCTTTATCAAACTGTACTTGGAGTGTTGTGAGCAGTTTCGGGCTCCTTATCTAAGAAAGGATGTGCTGCCATTGGAAAAGGTCCAGTGGAGGCTTATGAGAATGATCCCATGAATGAAAGGTTAAATGAGGAGTGTTTGGTGGCTCTGGGTGTGTACTTAATCAAGTTTAGAAGAATGAGCAAGGATCTCATTGAAACCAGTTGAATATTGAAAAAATTAGTGGATGTGAAGAATAGGGTAGTCTATGATTAGAGGGCACAGCCTCAGAATATAAGGATGTCCCTTTAGAACAGAGATGAGGATGAATTTCTTAAACCAGAGGGTGGTGAACCTATGGAATTCATTGCCACAGATAGCTGTGGAGCCAAGGTAGGTATATTTAAAGAGGAGGTTGAAATGTTCTTGGTTAGTCAAAGCGTCAAAGGTTAGGGGAGAAAGCAGGAGAATAGGGTTGAAAGGGATAATAAAGCAACCATGATGGAATGGCATAGCAGAATCGGTGAGCCAAATGGCCTAACTCTGCTCCTATGTTTTTTTTGATCAATGAAGACAAGCATGTAGTAAGTCTTTTTAACCACTCTGTCTACTTGAGTTTGAGGGAGCTGTGTACTCTCGCCCCAAGATCCCTCTGTACATCAGTGCTTCAAAGGGTACTGCCATTTAGTGTATTTACATTTGACCTCCCAAAATACAACACCTCACATTTGTCCAGGTTAATCTCCATCTGCCATTTATCTGCTCACATTTCCTATTGATCTATATACTGTCCTATCCTTTGACAACCTTCTTCATTATTTGCAGCTCCACCAGTTTTCCTGTTATCTGTAAAATCACTAATCAGGCCACTTATATTTTAATTCACATCATTGTACAAACAACAGATTTCTCAGTATTGATCCAGGCAGAACACCACTGGTCATAGACCTCTAGTCAGAATATCATCTTTTCACCACTGACAACTGTTGTTGTGACAAAGACCATTTTGCATCCAATCTACGAATTGCTGGGAATCTCATGTAATTCAATCCTCTGGACCAGCTCAGTATGAGTCCATGAACCACAACTCTTTTAAACTCTGGTTAGATAGATAGATAGATAGATAGATAGATAGATAGATAGATAGATAGATAGATACTTTATTCATCCCCATGGGGAAATTCAACTTTTTTCCAATGTCCCATACACTTGTTGTAGCAAAACTAATTACATACAATACTTAACTCAGTAAAAAAAATATGATATGCATCTAAATCACTATCTCAAAAAGCATTAATAATAGCTTTTAAAAAGTTCTTAAGTCCTGGCGGTAGAATTGTAAAGCCTAATGGCATTGGGGAGTATTGACCTCTTCATCCTGTCTGAGGAGCATTGCATCGATATTAACCTGTCGCTGAAACTGCTTCTCTGTCTCTGGATGGTGCTATGTAGAGGATGTTCAGAGTTTTCCATAATTGACCGTAGCCTACTCAGCGCCCTTCGCTCAGCTACCGATGTTAAACTCTCCAGTACTTTGCCCACGACAGAGCCCGCCTTCCTTACCAGCTTATTAAGACGTGAGGCGTCCCTCTTCTTAATGCTTCCTCCCCAACACGCCACCACAAAGAAGAGGGCGCTCTCCACAACTGACCTATAGAACATCTTCAGCATCTCACTACAGACATTGAATGACGCCAACCTTCTAAGGAAGTACAGTCGACTCTGTGCCTTCCTGCACAAGGCATCTGTGTTGGCAACATTTGGAGTATTGTGTTCAGTTCTGGTCACCTCATTGCTAGAGAGGAATCAGAGGAGATCCACCAGGATGCTATCCAGACCAGAGAGCACACCATATGAAGAAAGGTTGTACAAGCCGGGGTCCTTCGCAGAGGATGAGAGGTGACCTGACAGAGGTGTACAAGATGATAAGAGGCATCGATAGAATTCACAGTCCTCAGGTGATTGGAAGAGAGCGTGTAGGGGGAGATTTCAGAGGCAGGCCCTTCCACACAGAGAGATACTTTAAGAACATTTAACAAACTCCATGACTATAGGCTTCAGCCATCAGGCTTCTGAATCCGCTTCTCATTCTTGTGGCTGAGGACGCACTTCCACAGACTCTGCGGTTAATGTTCTGGGTGCTAATTACTTTTCCTGTTGTTGGCATGATTTGTTCTTCTGTTTTCACACATTTGGTGTTTGACAGTCTTTTGTGTCAAGTTTTTTGTATGGGTTCTATTGTGTTTCTTTGTTCTGTGGCTGCCAGCAAGAAGATGAATCTCAAGGTTGTATGCAGTGTACATACATTGATAATAATTGAACTTTGAAACTCTTAGATAGGCTACGTGGAGGGCAATGTGGGTGGGAAATTTAGATTGATCTTGGTGTAGGTTAAAAGGTGGGTATAACGTTGTTGGTTGAAGCGCCAGTACTGTGCTGCATTGTTTGGTGTTCTGTGACCCTAATCACTGACTCAGGACATTAAGGAATTTCGACTTGTCACTGAACACTAGAATCATGATTGTTTGCACCAAATGAAGTTTATTGTCACCTGCACAAGTCCATGTGTGCATTGGTGCTGGAAGGGGTCGATGTCCACCCATCGACCCCCTCTGGTGCTCCTCCCCATCCCCTTTTTTCTTTCTTCCATGGCCTTCTGTCTCTTTCACCAATCAACTTCCTGGCTCTTTGCTTCGTCTCTGCCCCTCCAAGTTTCACCTATCGCCTGGTGTTTCTCTCTCCCCTCCTGCCACCTTTCAAATCTACTCCTCAGCTTTTTTTCTCCACTCCTGCCGAAGGGCTTTAGTCTGAAACATCGACTGTGCATTTATCTCAAGGATGCTGCCTGGCCTACTGTTCCTCCATCATTTTGTGTATGTTGTTCAGATTTCCAGCATCTGCAGATTTTCTCATGTTTGCAACCCCTATTGTGCAAAGTAGTCACAATGTTGCTATACTGCTATAGTGATTAGGGTTGTGCCAGTTGGTTCAAACTGAATGGTTGAAGGGAAGAATCTGCTTCTGAGCCCAGTGGTGTGGGACTTTGGGCTTCTGTATCTCCTGCCTGATGGGAACTGGTCATTTTCTAGTATGGCAGTTTGTATGGGCAGGAACACAAGACCCTACAGAGAGTAGTGGACTCTGCCTAATATATCACAGGCATATCCCTCTCTCTATCAATAGTATCTACAGGTGACGCTGACACAAGAAGGCAACATCCATTATCAAAGCATTATACAAGCCATGTCATCTTCTTACTGGTGCTATTAATTCCTCTATGAGGGTAACTTATTATAAATTATCCTTTGCATATGATTCAAGAGTTTTTTAAAATTAAAAACTGGACCAGCTGCAAGGGAAGATGTTGTAACCAGTTGACCAGCTTTGAAGTCACTATTTAAAGCTTTTCACTGCTTCAACAATGACAGCACATGCATATGAGACTCCTCTAGTGACTGAATTTCAGAGACCGATTGGTAGCTAGCCTATTGCATCTTCTCCATGTGCGGAGTGCTCCAGGGGTTAACATTGTTCTTGACACTTACTTCTCTCAATCAATAATAATGGCAATTATAAAATACATGTAATTGAATTTTAATAGACTGAGAGATGGAAGCCACTCTGTCTGTTAGAAGCAATCCTTGTTTTGTTTCGATTCACTCTACATAAAAATGATGGGATATTTTGTGTGTTTCAGTAGTGATCATTAGGTTAGCTCAATAGAAGTTGCGCAATGCACTGAGTTAGTGTTGTCAGCTTACCTGGTTATGGAATGCTGTGTAACTTGTGTCATGCCTACCTTCCTTATTGGAGCAGTTTTAATCTGAATCTGCTTCTGAAGCACTGCCCAAGATATCATCAATGACGTGAAGCAATGATCTCTTAGTAGTGTCTTCAATTTGTTAGAACAATTATTTACACATCCTTTGAAACAGATGCCATCAAAATTGTGGTTTCAAGCCCATACTTAAAAAGCCAAACCTTGATAATGAGATACTAGCTTACTACAGGCCTATATCAAATCTTCCCTTCCTGGGCAAGACCAGCTCAATAGCTTTCTGAATGAGAATGATATTCTAGAAAAGTTTTAACCTGGTTTCATAGCAAGCCACAGCACGGAGATGACCCTTACCAGAATCAGCACTGATGCCAGCAGTGATCGTATTCTCCTTGACCTATAAGTGCTGCTTTTGACACAGTTGACCACAACATTTTCCTAGGTCGCCTTGAGAATCGGGTTGCCCTCTCTGATTGGTTTATTTATACATCTTAGAGAGAATTTATTTTGTCAGTCTTGGAGAACAATTTTCTAAGAGATGGGACATGCTTTTAAGTGTCGCTCAGGGAAACTGTTTTGTTCTCGTACTCTTCTTGTACACTGTCCCCTTAGGAGATATCATTAGACTTCTAACACAAACCAGGATGAGGGAGCATATCACTTCCATCCTAACTGCTCTGCATTGGGCTTCCTGTATCATTTAGATTTGATGTTAAAGTTACCTGACTTGTTAAAGCTCTCAATGGTCTGGGATTGGAGTACATCATAGGATCACTCTTTTTATAGTCCTGTTTGAGCTTTCAGGTCTTCTGCTGGTCTCTTAAATTTAAAAGAATCTCCCTCAAAAGAAAATTGGCAGGTCAGCTTTTTTTTGAACTATGCTCCTAAACTGTGGAAATTAATACTCAAAATTATAAGGGATGCAGACTTAGTTGATGCTTTTAAACGTCAGCTCAAAACCTATTTATTTAACCTTGCTTTTAACTAATGTTTTTGTCTTTTATTTTCATATTTGCACTCTATCCCATTGTAAAGAACTTTGTGTGAAAAGTATTCGATAGATTAGTAATAATAATAATAGATGTTCTTACATTGTGAAAGGAGGTCATTTGGTCAATCCTGTCCTTGCTTGGATTGGAAGAAGAAGGTGCTAGCAGACAACGTGAGCAAGGGCGACATTCTTAAGACAGTGCACGAAACTACTTCTTGTATGACTTCTTTTTATTTCAAATGTGGTCCTTTTACTGTTGGAGCCTGTGATCTACATTTTGGTGCTGTTTTTTCGGGCCAATTGAGCAATCTGGTGCTTTGCTTTCTCTGAGAGGGTTCCATGAGATTTTGAGTGAATCATGTGGCCTGGAGGCCAAGAATCCTGGAGACTGGGTGCAAGCCCACAATCGACTCCATGTCTCGCCAATCTCATTGATTAAAGCACCGGGAAAGTTTGAAATCGTTGCATGAGCAGAAGGCGAGCTGGTGTTCAGCACCGTCCAGCGGCCTCTTGCTAGCTGTTGTTGGAGGATGGTGTCTGTGTGTGATGGCCTCTCCCCCTCACTGTGGCTCGCTGCTCCCAGGAGAAGGGCCCTGCATTCAAACGGTGTGTCTCTCCCTCGATGCTGTCGGAGGATGGTGCTGGAGTGCTGGACCTTGGGCAAGGTTTAATTGACAGGGTTTGTGGATTGGAGTCTGTCGTTCACGTTATGATGTGTTTCTGACATCTGGCTGCTCCTTTTTGTTGTTGCTATATTGGGTCATTTTGAATTGGGGTGGCCTACTAATTATAAACACTGAGCTGAACTGAATTTGCCTGGACTCTTTCGATCTTAATTTTGTAGTCTGTGTTTTTTGCTCCTTTTTTTAACATTGCCATTTGCACAGTTTTTGTTTTGCAAGTGGGGGGGGGGGTTGATGTTTTTCTTTGATTTTCATTGTTTTGTGCCTGTCTGTGGGGAAGAAGAATCTCAGGGCTGTATACTGCAATACACACTCCAGTATTAAATGTACTTTGAATATTTGAATCTGAGTTGCAGAAATAACTTCTGATTCATTGTTAGTAGAAATAACTTGGACATTGTTTTATCTGGGCTTTATTTCCAAAAGTAGTCCACTTTTTAAAAATCTCTTTCTTCATACCTGCCAAAAGCTTATGAATGTAACAACAATAAGTGCACTGTCCAATCTTAACAATATCACACAGAGTGATAGAGTTATGCAGGATAGAAATGGGCCCTTGGGCCTCCTGCCTTGCCAACCGTCATGCCTACCTATACTAATTCCACTTGCCTGCATTAATTGCACATCCCCGCTGTGCCCTGCTCAGTGAAATACCCGTCCAGAAGCCGTATACATATTGTTACTGCTCCTGCCTCCACCACCTCCTCTGGCAGCTCATTCCCGATACTAACTACTTTCTGTGTGAAAAATTTAAATTTCTTTTCCCTCTGTGTAAACAGATTCTCGGTCAGTTTAGACACCCCTACGGACTCTGGCAGTCTATCCTATCTCTGCCTCTTGTGCATACATTTTCATTTCTGATTTTAACAGTGGAAGTTCTGGTGGTGGTGTCCATTTATGTACTCGCATTAGATATTTGTACAATGCCAGCTATTGATGTTAGGTGTCATCTTCTGCTGGTATGAATTGAATGTTCAGCTTCTTCCAGTTAACAGCTCGTGAGGTCACGTGAATGGGTTTTCTTTGTGGAAGATTGAAGGGACAAGATGGGGGAAGCTGACATTGTTTATCCTATTGAATTAGCTGGAGGAACGTATGTACAAATCAACTGAATCAAAGATCAGGCAAGTTAAAAATGAGCACTGATTTTTTTAAAAAAATGACAAAGACCTGCTTCAGTATGCACCCATCCCCACAGCAACAGAAACAACCCTTTCTGGTGTTTCACAGCCCTAAGCTGAATGGGTTTGTTTCCATGGTGATTGATTTCACTACTCTGAAGGAAGGCTGCCCCTAGAATCCATCACTGATGGTGTTTAACATTAAAGATGCTGGCATGTCGCACAATATCACTGTTGTTAAAGAAATACTGATCAACATTGCTTTGAAAACATAGGTTAAATTTAATTCCATGTTGTATTTTTATACTTCTGTTTCTTTATTTTCATATTTCTGTGGGTAAAATGTATTTTTTGTCATTACATATAAATCGATTTCAAATCATTCTCAGTTCATTAGTGTGGGAACATTGCAACTTAAAATGTTCAATACATGTTAAAATAATTTATAAAGTTGAGATGTATTTCTGAAGACTTGATGTCCTCAATTCTTGATTTTTGTTTCATTATTGTACACCTCAACACTGAATATCCCGCATAACTATAAAATATTCCTTACATTTTATGTTATATAATCTCTGTAGTTTGGTTATCTCAACATATTCCTAGTTAACATAAAGTTAAATCTATTGGCATGATGATTTTGTAGCTCCCTGTTTAAATAACATATGTATGTTTTCAAAACCAAAAAAATCAAAAATAGAAATTATAAATTGAGTTGAACTCTCACTGTATTCAGGGATTTAATAGCCACTTTTATTACTGATGTGTGACTATTTCCATTAAGATTACCAAGTTATGCTGGCAATAGCTGAGATAGGAATAAATCGTGAGTTAAGATCATATGTCATCATTGCATCTGCTAATCAAAATTGAGCATTAGGCAGAGCAGAAATCAATTTAAGTATTGTTCAAAGTAGAGTAGAATAGTTTTTACGTATAGTATGACAGCACAGACAGCAGTCCTAGTGACGTGTAACTGCGTGCAATCCATAATGTAATATGAGTTGTTTTTCTGTATGTGTTATAAATAGCCTTCTGTGTTTCCTGATCCAAGTTCTGAAGGGGCATGTGCCTGTTAATGAAACAGCTATGAATTTGTTAATTATTGTTATAATTATTTACACAAAATTGTCTGAGTGCGTTTAAGTTAGCTGTCAGCAAGATAGAGCAGCTACAGTGTCTGGAACTCTGGAAATATTGGACACATGCAGTAGTTATTCATAACCACTCCTGTATTATGTTTTAGGAGTACTGTTTATAACTTTCCATCTGGGTAAAGAACTTTGGAATGATTATTTACTTAAAATGAGCTATGCAATTTGTTATAAATACAAGAGCTTCAATTCAAGCTGATGCTGGAAGTCCACACATAAGCTGCTGGAGGAACTCAGCAGAATCCATGGAAGTTAATACATAGTCGATGTTTTGGGCTGAGACTTTGCATGAGGATGGGAAAGGAACGGGGAGGGGTAGGAGTACAAGCCGCAGGTGATAGCTGAAGCCAGGTGGGTGGGGGGAGGAAGGACGAAGTAAGATGGTGGGAGGTGATAGGTGGAAAAGGTAAGGGGCTGGAGAAGAAGGAATCAGATAGGAGAGGTGAATGGGCCATGGGAGAAAGGAGAGGAGGAGGGCCACCAGGAGGAAGTGAAAACCAGGAGAAGAGACTAGGTTAAAAAAAAAAGGGCCAGAGTGTGGAATTCAAGAAGAGCGAAGGGGAGGGGGAAAGTTACTGGAAGTTGGAGAAATCAGTGTTCATGCCATCATGTTGGAGGCCACCGATTCTGAGTTATGTGAATATAGCAGATATTAATTCAAGCAAGAACCAGACTTCAAAGTAAATTTAGTGTCAAAGTACCTATATGTCACCATATACAATCCTGAGATTCATTTTCTTATGGGTATTCTCAATAAATCCCTAATAGAGTAATATCCATAATAGAATCCATGAAAGACCACACCAACTCAGGCGTTCAGTCAGTTTGCAAAAGACAATGAACTGTGCAAATACAAAAAGAAAGAAATAATAATAAAAATAAATAAACAATAAATGTTGAGAAATGAGATGATGAGTCATTTAAAGTGACTCCATTGGTTGTGGGAACATTTCAATGATGGGGCAAGTGAAGTTATCTCCTTTGGTTCAAGAAGCTGATGGTTGAGGATAATAACTGGTGGTGTGAGTCCTGATTCTTCTGTACCTTCTTTCCGATGGCAGCGGCAAGAAGAGAGCATGTCGTGGATAGTGGGGTCTCTCATGATGAATGCTGCTTTCCTGTGACAGCGTTTCATGTAGATGTGCTCAGTGGTGAAGAGAGCTCTACCTGTGATGGACTGGGCCGTCCCCTCTACTTTTTGTTGGATTTTCCATTCAAAGGCACTGGTGTTTACATACCAAGCTGTGATGCAGCCAGTCAATACAGTCTCCACTATCGAAGTTTGTTGAAGTTTTAGATCTCACGCCAAATCTTCACAAACTCCTAAGGAAGTAGAAGCACTGCCGTGCTTTCTTCACAGTTGCACTTACATGCTGGGTCCAGGACAAGTCCTCTGAAATAATAACACTGAGGAATTTAAAATTGCTGACCCTACCTGCCTCTGATCCTCCAATGAGGCCTTGCTTATGGACATCTGGTTTCCTTTTCCTGAAGGTAATAATCAGCTCCTTGGTCTTGCTGACATTGAGTAAGAGGTGGTTGTTATGACACCACTCAGCCAGATTTTCAATCTCCCTCCTATATGCTGATTTATTACCAACTTTGACTTGTCCAATGACACTGGTGCCATCAGCAAACTTGAATATGGTTTTGGAGCTGTGCTTAGTCACACAGTCATGAGGGTAAAGCGAGTAGAACAGGGGACTAAGCACACAGCCTTGTAGTGCATCTGTCCTCATGGAGATAGTGGAGGAGATGTTGTTGCCAATCCTAACTGAAGAAATCAAGGATCCAATTGCACAAGGAGGTATTGAGGCCAAGGTCTTGGAGCTTATTGATTAGTTTTGAAGGGATGATGGTATTGAATGCTGGGCTGTAGGTGATACTATTTGGTGTTATTATTTCCGATGACCTGTCCTGGGCAGTTGCGAAGAAAGCATGGCAGCAACTCTTACTTCCTTAGGCGTTTGTGTTGATTCAGCATGATGTCTAAAACTTTGACAAACTTCTATAGATGTGTAGTGGAGAATATATTGACTGGCAGCATCACAGCTTGATATGTAAATACCAATGCTCTTGAATGACAAACCCCACAAAAAGTAGAGGATACAGCCTAGTCCATCACAGGTAAAGCTCTCCCCACCAATGAGCACATCTACATTGAATGCTGTCGCTGAAAAGCAGCATCCATCATCACGGACACCCACTACCCAGGACATGCTCTCTTCTCACTGCTGCCATCAGGAAAAAGGTACAGGAGCCCCAGGACATACTCCACCAGGTTACTACCCCTGAACCACCAGACTCTTGAACCAAAGGAGATGACCTCAGTTGACCCATCATTGAAATGTTTCCACAACTAATAGACTCACTTTCAAGGATTCTTCTTCTCATGTTCTTAATATTTATTGCTTATTTATTTATTATTATTTCTTTCTTTTTGTATTTGCACAGTTTGTTGTCTTTTGGTTGAATGCCCAAGTTGGTGCTGTCTTTCATTGATTCTGCTACAGTTATTACGATTTATTGAATATACCTGCAGGGAAATGAACCTCAGGGTTGTATATGGTGACATGTATGTAGTTTGATAATAAATTTACTTCTCACATTCAACTTTTGAACTTTAAAGTGCACCCGGATGTATGCATCTTTATTGTCCAGATAGAACCATAGAACACTACGGCACAGTACAGGCCCTTCAGCCCTCCATGTTGTGCTGACCTATATAATCCTTTAAAAAAAAGTTCTAAACCCACACTATCCCATAACCCTCCATTTTTCTTTCATCCATGTGCCTGTCTAAGAGGCTCTTAAATACCCCTAATGTTTTAGCCACCCCATCCCTGGCAAGTCATTCCAGACACTCACAACCCTCTGTGTAAAAAACTTACCCCTGATGTCTCCCCTAAACTTCCCTCCCTTAATTTTGTACATATGCCCTCTGGTGTTTGCTATTGGTGCCCTGGGAAACAGGTACTGACTATCCACCCTATCTATGCCTCTCATAATCTTGTAGACCTCTATCAAGTTCCCTGTCATTCTTCTACGCTCCAAAGAGAAAAGTCCCAGCTCTGCTAACCTTGCTTCATATTACTTATTTTCCAATCCAGGCAACATCCTGGTAAATCTCCTCTGCACCCTCTCCATAGCTTCCACATCCTTCCTATAATGAGGTGACCAGAATTGAACATAGTGCTCTAAGTGCAGCCTCACCAGAGATTTGTAGAGTTGCAACATGACCTCTCTACTCTTGAACTCAGTCCCCCTGTTAATGAAGCCTAGTATCCCATAGGCCTTCTTAACTACCCTATCAACCTGTGCAGCGACCTTGAGGGATGTTTCAAGGTTGAGTGAGGAGCCAATAAGATGGCATCACCTGTGGACCTGTTGCCCTGATAGGAAAATTGGGTTCATCCTCTTGAAGGTTGCTTGCACGTAGGCATCAGTGACTGAAGTCACAGGATCATTGGGGGCTTTGGGAGTTTGTGATGGTTCCTCCATTTTATGATGGTCAAACTGAGCATCGAAGGCATTCAGGCAAGTAAAACCCTATGTGGCTTGATTTAACTTTGTAAGAGGTGATGGTATTTAAGCCCTGTCACAAATCTTGAGCATCCTTTGTTGATTCAAGTTTAGTTTGCCACTTCGCCTGTGAGATGGCTTTCCAGAGATCGTACTTGGACCTCTTGTAACTTTCTTGATCACCAGACTTGAATGCCTTTGATCTGGCCCTCAGCAGATTGTGGATCTGATGGTTCATCCAAGGCTTCTGGTAGGGGAAGACTGAATGATTTTGTGGGCCACACTCCTGTACAACTATTTTAATAAGGTCAGTGATAACCATGGTGTATTCATTCGGATCCATAGATGAGCTCTTGATCACAGCCCAGTTCACTGACTTGAAGGTATCCCATAGTTGCTCCTGTGCCTCCGATGACCTCCTCTTTGACCGCTGAAGCTAGGAGAAGGACAGCCGTGTGATCTGATTTACTGAAATGTGGGCTATGCGTAGAATGGTAGGCATTTGTTATCTTAGCATTACAGTGGTCTAGTGCATTGGGACCACTGCTGCTGCAGGTTGTATGCTGATGGTAATGGACAATTCAGTTCCCATTGTAAATTGCAAGCAATAAATTGAAGTTAAAAGCACAGGCTGTTCCACAGACCAAGAGATACAGTTTGCAAAATGGCAACCATGAGACATTTATGTATGCTTCATCCAAGTTTGGATTGCGTTAATTGGCCTGTATCAAACAGGCAACATTGCATCATTGTGACTTGTTCAAGCTGGCAGACCAGACTTAGCATATCAAACAACATGGTCACAGTTACAGGCAATCAGTAGTATTTCTGTGTACTCAGAGACAGTCTTGACAACATTAATTTTGACTGTCTGGAATTTCTGTACCCAGAAATTTGTAGACTATTTGTGTGAATTACTTTGTGACAAAGTTATTTGAACATTCAGGAGTGTCTGTCACTGTAAATATGTAATTCAAAGGAAGCATTGTCAACCTGAAATATTGAAGTAAATGATATCATAGTAGCTACTGAAATTGTATTGAATCACCTTTCGTCTTAAGAGTATAAATGTGTAACATACTTTTGAATTTGCGAGACTCTGTACTGTGCCACTGGAAGAATGCCTGCTTGTTGTGCTGAATAAAGACTTCTATATCACCAGCTTCAGTGTTTCTCCGTGACTTCGTTCACAGTCACATTTAGGAGCTCATCTGAGATACATTTGTAACCTATTGTGTGTCCAGCAACTTAAGCATTTTATGGGGATGAAATGACCCCAGCAGAGAGCTACACCCACCCATTCACCTCCTCCCTCACCTTCACTCAGGGTCCTAAAGAGTGCTTCCAGGCGAGGCAACACTTCACCTGTGAATCTGTTGGGGTTATCTGCTGTATCTGATGTTCCCAATGTGGACTTCTCTAGATTGATGAGACCTGGCATAGATAGGGGGGCTGCTTTGTTGAGCACCTTCACTCCATCTGCAAAGAGCAGGATTTCCTAGTGGCCAACCATTTTAATTCCCATTCCCATGTTGGTCCATGGCCTTCTCTACTGCCATGATGAGGCCACCCTCAGACTGGAGGAGCAACGCCTATTTGGGTAGCCTCCAACCTGACAGCATGAACATCAATTTCTTCAACTTCTTCTCTGAAGAACACAGTTTTGCTTGGTGCTCCCAAATAAATTTCATTCAAAAATAGGTTTAATATCACCAGAATATGTCATGAAAATTTGTCAACCAAAACAATGAAACAAAATCAGATTAATTGGTTACTCATTTCATTATAATTTACAGAGTTGTCTCTTCCTCTCACTTGACTATCACCTCCCCTTGGTGCTCTCCCCACTTCCTTTTTCCCGTGGTCCACTCCCCTTTCCAATCTTGATGAAGGGTCTCGGCCAGAAACATTAATTATTTATTCATTTTCATGGCTACTGCCTGACCTGCTGAGTTCCTCCAACATTTTGTGTGTGTTGCGAAGTAATTTATTTTGACCCAGTGGTAGTTATATGTAAATCTGTATGTTGCTATGTTATACATTAATCCCTCCACTCCTTTAACTATATTCCAAGATTCAAGGTATGTATGGATTTTGTCTTCCCCAGACAGTCACGAAACAAAGAAGAACCATGGAACCAACCCGTTCAAAGAAAAACATGGTAGTGGAGTGGTGGGCCACTCTCCCACCATGTGAAAAATTGCATAAATGGTAACAAAAATGAGCAAAAATAAAGCACAAACTTAAAAGGCATACTTCAGTTCTGTTCAGCTCAGTGTTCATTATCTGCAGGCCACCCCTTCAAAAATTGACTGAAAGTAGTAACAAAAAAGAACAACTATAACTGTAAGAACTAGAGCACATTATAAACCTGAATTAGTGTCCAAGTGTACTATCTGTGTCAAACCTTGTTCTGGCCCCATCCACCAACATCCACCATCGAGGGAGAGAGAGATCACCTGAATGCAAGGAACAAGGGGAACTTATACGCAGGAGCAGCAAGAGACACCTTCTCCGGCACCAGAAAGCGTGGGGCTGATAGATGATCACCCACCTCGATGATTCCAGTCTTATTTGGCACTTTAATCAGCGAGAGATGGAGTCGATACATGGGCTCGCAGCCCCATCTCCTGATTTCCTGGGCACCACGCTGTGCACTTTGATAAGAGCCTCGTGGAGACATTCTTGGAGACAGAAAAGTGCCTGATCACACAACCAGGGGGTACATAACAGGCTCTAACAGTAGCAGAGACATATCTGAAATTAAAAGATGTAAAAAGAAGTGAAAGGAATTGTTTTGTGAACCTTGAGGGTGTCGCATTTGGTAGCATTGTTCACTGGCACCATCTTCTGAAGAAGAAGTAAAAATAAGAGTTACCTCTTGCCTCAAAAGCTGAAGAAAGCTCATTTTCTAATTTTGTATTAACAGATTGCTCCAACATGCAGTCAGTTTCTTTTTTAGAGAAAATGTAGCAATCATTGCATTAACACCAACTGGAATGAAATGAATAATCAATTAATCATTTTTTTATTGTTTTAGTTGAAGGAAAATTATCTGGGGACACCATGCAATGCTGTGCTTAATGATATTTAGCATGCAATTTAATCAATAGAACAGAAAGGTTGGAGTTTGGTTTAGTGCTTCAGCCACATACATACATTTTCAACAGGGTGAAGAGATTGGAATTTGGCATAGAGGTGGAAATTGTTTTGTTATTTATGTTTTTTTTTAAAGGAAGATAAATACGTAAGAAACAGTGGCAGCAACCAAATCTAGAGTTTAAAGTAAAAGTAGGGAAGAAGAAGTACTATGTTACTGGAACATTGGAAATGAGGAAGTTATTTAGATGCTGAATAATGTTGATCCCGTTTCTCTCTAAAGGTGAGTTTGTCCTATTTTGTACTAAAAATAACAGAAGACCATTCAATCCATTACGTTATTGTCAGCTCCTAGGCAATCATTCCCTCAGTCCTCTCCCCTCACTCATTTACCTGTTCCTCTGCATTTTATTCTCCTGCACATATGCTCATTTACTTTGTTTTTTTGCTCCTAACCTGTGCTAGAAGGTAATTTATTGTAGCCTGAATGCAGCATTTGTATCAAGATGGAGGAACTGATGACACAAGTAGTAATAATGAATATGATCTGACTACTTTACAAAGACATTACTTAATGATATTTTGAAGTACAGTTAATGGGGGGAGAGGGGAAGGATGACATCAAGACCAAACAGAGAAATGATTTTGAAAGATCAAGATGTAGGATCAGTTGGGAAGGAGACAAGGGATGCTGGGAAAGAAGTCAACACATGGGATGATCTGCATCTCTCTTAATAATGGCTATTATATAACACAAAACATAGGCAAGAAATAGTGTGTGGCTTTAATCACATATGCTAAATTGGCAAAGGTAATTATGTAAACAAGTATGCTGTGCATTTATGACAGATTGTAAGAATAATGCATTGTAGAGTGTATGAGAGTAGAGACTATTTTAGATCTGGTTGTGGATATAATAGAGCAGAATTTATTAATCATTTAATTTGAAGGGGTGTGTAATAGAAGATCATAACATTTCAGAATTTCACAGTTAGTCTGAAAGTGAGAAATTATGGCCTGAAAGCTGTGACCCAAACTTAAATTAAGGCAGTTACCACGGTTAGAAGTCTGAGATGAATAAACTGGCTTGGGAAGATAAAGTATTTATAGAGTATTTTATAATTCACATCAAAATTATTTTGCACTGAGAACTAAAGGAATGTACGATCCATATGTAGTGAAGCCAATAAAGGAAGAAGTCATTAGATAACATTGAAACCAAGGAGAGATGAGTAAAAAGGTAACTAGGAAGAAAATAGATTTTTAGAGTAAACTGGCAAGAAATACAAAATCAACAGGTAGTGCTTCTAAAAGCCTCTTAAAAGTAAGATATTAGCTGAAGTAAATTTTGATTCCTTTGACACTGGGAATTTAAAAAAAACTATAAGGAAGGAATGGCAGACATCTCAAACAAAGGCTCCAAAAACACCTCAATGAAGCATAAAAGGGAGAGAAGAACTTAAACCATGGGATCCAAGGTGAATTGCAAGTTTGGATTCAGATCTGGCCTGCCCATAGAAGACAGAGAGTTGGGCTATCAGGCTGTTATTTTGGCTGGAGATCTGTGACCAGTTGTGTTCTGCAAGAAATTGTGCTGTGACCACTATTGTTGGTAGTGTATATCAATGATTTGGAAGAAAATGTTGATTGCTGGTTTGGCAAGTTTGCAAATGACACCAAGACTGGCAGAATTGTGGACAGTGTAACGGACTATCAAAGAATACCATGGGGTATACAGTAGTTCTGTTACAGAAATGGGCAGAGAAGTGGCAGATTGAATTTAATCAAGCAGTTTTGAGGTATTGAACTTCAACAATGAAAGGAGAAAGTAAACTGTTAATGGTTTAGTAGATTGAGGTATAGAGGGATCTTGGGATCCAGGTCTATAGTTCACTGAAAGTAGCTGCACAAGTGAATAAGGTGGGAAAGAAAGTGATTGCCATGTTTGCCTTCGTTGGTCAGGGTGATAAATATAAGAGTAAGGAGGTTATGCTGTAGCTATATGAAACTTTAACCAGAACATCCTTGTAGTATTATATACATTTCTGGTTGTCCCATTATAGAAAGAACATAGAGTCGGTGAAGAGGGTGCAGAAGAAAATTACCAGAGTTCTGCTGGGACTAAAGGGTTTGAGCAATATGGGAAAGGCTGGTCAAACTTCTACCTCTTCTCATTTGCCTATCACTTTACCCTGGGCCCCCTCCTCCTCCCCCTTTTCTTTTGGTGCACTCTACTCTCCTCCTATCAGATTAATTTTTCTCCAGCCCTTTACCTTTCCCACCCACCTGGCTTCCAGGACAAGAGGTCACAGTCTTAGAATTAGTGGGTACCCATTTAAAACAGAGATGAGGAGAAATTTTTTTTAGCCAGAGGGTCATGGATTTATGGAATTCAGTGCCACATACAGCTGTGGAGGCCCGATCATTGAGGGTTTTTGAGGAGGAGATTGACATGTATCTAATTAGTCAGGGTATCAAGGGATATGGGAAAAAAGCTGGAAATTGGAACTAGACGGGAGAATAGTTTAGCTCATGGTGGAGTGGCGGAGCAGACTGGATGGCCCGAATGGCCTACTTCTGCTCCTTTGTCTTGTGATCTTGTGATTTCCATAGATGCTGCCTGACCAGGGTTTCTCCAGTGTTTTGTGTGTGTGTTGCTTTGGATTTCCAGCATTGGCAGGCATTCTCATGTTTGAAGATAATGTTGTTACCTGTGGAGTGTTAGAGGCTGAAGGGAGACCATATGGAAGAGTCTGTACTTACTAGAGGAATGGATGGGGCACATGGTCAGGATCTTTCCCCTGGGTAGAAATGTAATGTTGGAGCGGGGAAGTTTAAAAGTGACCTGAGGGGCAAGTTTTTTACGCAGAGAGTAGGTTACCAGGGGTAATAGTGGATGTAGGCAGTTTAGTGAAGTTAAAGAAGCTTTTAGATAGACACATGAACACAAACAGGATGGATATTGATACACAGGCAGAAGACTTTTGTATAAATTGGCATCAAGGTCAGCATGAGATCATGGGCCGAGTGGCCTGTCCAGTGCTTTCCTGATCTATGTTCTCAAACCAATTACTCTCACCAAGGAAAATGCCAGGACAACTCATTGGACTAAGTGCTGAAGAGTTCCATGTTTTAAGAGAATTAGCTGCAGACATAGTAAATTGTTATCTTTCAAAATGTTCTTGATTCTGAGATGAATTGATGTTAATCCTCGGCTCTCTGACCATGTCAGATTCATAGTACTGCTGACATTTCAGCAGCTTGTTTCTTCATTATTTTGCTTTCAGAACATGCTGACCATTTTTTCCTCTCTGATTTTATCTAGTTTTCTCCAACATCATCTTCACTTCCAATATTTTATGCTTTGTTGCACAGAATTGTATAGTACGTACTGGGCAGAAACAGGCCTTTCTGGTCCACATTGCTGTTTATCCTGTAAGTGAGTTTCTTCACACTTTCTTCTCAACGATTACTATAATCTAATACACCTTCACTGTCACATATGTCTTCAGTTTCCCCTCTAGTGCAGCTGCGATGTTCATCTCAAGCACGGCAGCATGTTCCATATTCTCACCACACCTCGAGTTTGTCTGTAAGTTCTACTCTGATTGAGGAGAGTAACTCAGAAATTGTGGGGCTAGGGAATTCATTAGTTATATCCTCAAAGGATATCCTTGAAATACAAAAGTAGCATAGTTTGCCTCACATCTGTGTGGACAAGCCTCAAGCCGATGGTGTATTACAAAATTTCTACAGGGTACATGGTTCTGATTCGATGAAAATTCATGTTGGGCTTTTACCCCAGCATGGTATTTAGAGTCAGTTCACTGATGATACTGCTCAATAACACACAGCACAGACAGTGAATTGCTGCAGATCCTGTTTTAAGTATTGTAGGCTTTTGTCTCATATAATGAGGTGAGCATGTTTGGAATCTCAGCAAGATTCTTTCTACGCCCATCCTTGTTGTATAAATAAGTATACTTGTTTATGTAGGCTCTCTTCCAGTATTTAACACTATGTTACTGTCTCTGCAAAACTTACCAGGAAAGGCAACAGATTTAAAAGTGGAAGTAACAGCTGCACATTCACCTTCTCAAGCTCAGTTCAGGACTTTTGCTGGAAGTTTTGTTGTTCTTCAGCTGGTGTGAGCTGCTTTTCCTGCGTGTGCTTAAAGATGTTAATATATTTTCTCCAGCTTCTTATGATCTCTGAACTCTGAGTGTCCTGCTGAATATTCTGTTTGCTCCAGGCTCCCCTTCAGTGATAATTTATTGATGCTTGGGAGTTATTATCCTGGTATGTTCTACCTTCTCATCACATATCAAGTTGTTTGTAACAAGGAGTACCTCTGTTCCTTCCGCTAAAAGCAGAGCTTCCCAGTGGCCAAACATTTTAATTCCCATTCCCATTCCAATGTTGTTCCATGGCCTCCTCTTGTGACAGGATGAGGCCGCTCTCAGTGGAAGAGAAACACCTGGTACTGTTTTCTGTCTAGGTGGTCTCCAGTCTGATGGCATGGATATCGATTTCTCCTTCTGGTGAACAAATTTCCTTCCCCCTTCTCTATTCTCCACTCTGACCTTTCACTTCTTCTCACCTGCCTACTTCTTCACCCTGGGTCCCCTCCTCCTTCTCTTTCTCCTATGGTTTACTCTCCTCTCCTATCAGATTCCTTCCTCTCCAGTCCATTAGCTTTCCTACCCACCTGCCTTCACCTATCACCTTCTAGCTTTCCTCCTTCCCCTCCCCCCACCCTTTCATTCTGGTGTTTTCCCCTTTCCTTTCCAGTCCTGAGAAAGAGTCTTGGCCCAAAATGTCGACCGGTTATCCATTTCCATAGATGCTGCCTGACCTGCTGAGTTGCTCTAGCATTTTGTGTGTGTTGCTTTGGAATTCCAGCATCTGCAGGATTTCGTGTGTTTACTTATACATACGAGAAGCTGACAGTACAATATGCAGATTGATTTTTATTAGTGGCTAGTAAATATTGCTGTAAATGTGCAGGACTGGTTCAAACTAGCATAGTTATACAGTACGCATTTTAACAATATTTTACTCAGAAATACAAATTAGTTCATATTTTCTCACAAAGGACTAGATGTTTCATTTGATGAACGTTTTGGCCAAACTCATTGTGATAACATTTAAATGTACAAGGTCCTGTTGCCATTAGGGATTCTCAATTAACGATTACTTATGCTGTGCAGGTTAGCCTTGGGGGAATTGTGTTAAGGGAAAGATTAGATTTTGTGTATTTTCCACAGGTTTGTGGACACTGGAAGAATTCTGGGCCACAACCACTTTTTTATATTTCCAAATCTTCTGCTTCAGTGTATCTACAGTATTTTCCTCATGTGATACTGTCTGAGTGATGTCTAATGTTTCCAAAACAATTTTGATGCATGCAAGTCTTCTGATCTTTAAGGTATTGGGTCAAACAAAGTACCCGAAAAGTCCAATCCTGGTGGTAATCTCTTCTGGAAATAATAATGTGCAATCTGTACCCTATAAGGAGTGTGAGTGTGAGTGTGTGTGTGTGTTTTCTTCTTTTTCTTCTTGGAAGTCCGTCGGGAACGATGATGACGTCAGTGATGCCTCTGATGAGAGTGAAGCCTGAATTGGGAAGCGCAGGTGTGTGCCCACAGATCGGTTACGTTATGGCCATTGAAGGGTCAGATCGTCTCTTCTTGCGGTCCTGGTGCTTTTGATTGAGGTCCTTTAGACGCTGCTCTTTGAATGTGCTGGTGCCTTTGTAGACTGCCAGACGTGGGGTGTTGCAGTCTTTGGCCAAGACCTCCCAACCAGTCACAGGGATACCACGTGCCTTCACGGACACTTTCACACAGTCTTTACAGTGTTTTGTGGGGCCTCCCTGCTTTCTGGTGCCATGTGCCAGCTCGGAAAAGAATACCATCTTGGGAAGGTGGTTGTCTTCCATCCGGACCACATGTCCAGCCTATCGAAGGTGAGCTTTCATGATCAGTGTCTCTGTGCCAGAGCTCTCGGCCCTTTGTAGCACTTCTGTCGTGGGGACGCTGTCTTGCCACGAGATGCCCATGATCTTGCAGGTGGAACTGGTCAAGCACCTTGATGTGCCTGTGGTATGGGATCCATGTTTCACAGCCATACAGCAGAGAAGTCAGGATGACTGCTCTGTAGACTGCCACCTTGGTCTTCAGCCTGATGCCACGTTCTCCCCACTCACGTGCCCATAGCCTGCCAAAGGATGCCCCAGCTTTTGCAAGTCTGTTTGAGATCTTTCGATCTAGACTGCAGGAGGAGGTGAGGCAGCGACCCAAGTAGGTGAAGGCTGCCTCACCTAGCTGAGGTAAAAGTTCTGTCTTCTGCAGGCTGATGGTTCGGCTAAATTTTATTGCTGCCACAGCGAGGCAGTCAGCGAGCTGATGCAGGACTCTTTCACTGAGCGCTGCAAGAGTGCGGTCATCTGCAAAGAGCAAGTCTCGTACTATTGCTCCAGCACTTTGGTCTTGGCCTTGTGGTGCTGCAGATCAAAGAAGTGTCCATCAGTCCTATAGCAAATTGTTATTCCCGCATCAGTCTGTGAGAGAGCAGAGAACAGCATCATGACAAACAGCAGGTTGAACAGAGTAGGCACGAGGACACAGCCCTGCTTGACACCGTTAGTTACTAGTAAGGGTTTTAGAGGTGCAGCCGTTTTTGATGACCCTGGCCATCATGCCGTCGTGGAATGACCTGACAATGCTGACCGGCCTTGGGGGACAGCCGGACTTGATAAGGATGAGCCAAAGGTCTGATGGGATCAAATGCCTTTGTCAGGTCCACAAAGAGGATGTTGAGATTCTGGTTCTCTTCCTGGCACTTCTTCTGGATCCATTTGACAGCAAAGATCATGTTCACTCTCCCTCTGTTAGATCTGAAACTACACTGGTTCTCTGAGACAAGGTCATCAAGGAGGTGAGAAGTAATCCTATTCAGTATGAAACAGCCATGATTGTCCCAGCTATGCTCAGGAGAGATATGCCTCTGTGGTTGTCACAGGATGCCCTGTCCCCCTTGTTCTTATACAGGTGGATGATGTTTGCATCCCTAAAGTCCTGTGGTAGACAGGTTTTCTCCCAGAACTGCTGCATGAGCTCTGTCAGCCTCTGAAGAAGGGTTTCACCACCATCCTTGAAGACTTCTGGTGGGATTCCATCTGGGCTGGGGCCTTCCCTGGCTGCAGCTGGTTGACTGCCTTCCTAGCTTCTAATGTGTGGGGACCATCAAGGGCCTCTAAGGGTGGGTGCTGGGGCATGTCTTGTGTG
Source organism: Hemitrygon akajei (assembly GCF_048418815.1). Taxonomy (NCBI): domain Eukaryota; kingdom Metazoa; phylum Chordata; class Chondrichthyes; order Myliobatiformes; family Dasyatidae; genus Hemitrygon; species Hemitrygon akajei. The sequence continues at coordinate 69,675,525 of NC_133135.1, read as the reverse complement.
GCCTGGTCATCTATCTGGTCTTGTTCAGCAGCTGGTTGAAGTGGTCTGCCCAGCTTTGGACAATGTTGCCTTTGTCAGTGAGGAGTGATCTATCCAAGGAGAGGACTGGTGCCATGATGTTGGAGGAAGGTCTGTACACTGCCTTTAGACCATCAGAACACTTCTTTGTGTTGTTCTGGGCAGCGTAGTGCTGAAGCTCTGCCGCCTTGGCCTCCCACCACTGATCTTTCATCTTCCGTAGCTCAGCCTGGACATAACTACGGTGGTGCTTCAGGCGTTCATGTTTAGATGTTCACAAACATGAGGAAATCTGCAGATGCTGGAAATTCAAGCAACACATACAAAATGCTGGTGCAATGCAGCAGGTCAGGCAGCATCGATAGGAAGAAGTACAGTTGACGTTTTGGGCCGAGACCCTTCGTCAGGACTGTCCATACAGGATTAAAATGTATGGACAGTAGAGGAGGCCATGGATTGACATATCAGAATACATTTTAATTTCACGTCCCATTCCCATTCTGATATGTCAATCCATGGCCGCCTCTACTGTCAAGATGAAGCCACACTCAGGTTGGAGGAACAACACCTTATATTCCATCTGGGTAGCCTCCAGCTTGATGGCGTGAACATTGATTTCTCTAACTTCCGTTAATGCCCCTCCTCCCCTTCTTACCCCATCCCTGATTTATTTATTTATTTATTCTTTCATTCATTCGTTTCCCCCCCATTTTTTTCTCTCGCTCTCTGTCCCTCTCACAATCACTCCTTGCCTGCTCTCCATCTTCCTCAGGTGCTCCCCTCCCCCTTTCCTTCTCCCTAGGCCTCCCGTCCCATGATCCTTTCCCTTCTCCAGCTCTATATCCCTTTTGCCAATCGCCCTTCCAGCTCTTGGCTTCATCCCTCCCCCTCCTGTCTTCTCCTATCATTTTGCATTTCCCCCTTCCCCTCCCACTTTCAAATCTCTTACTGTCTCTTCTTTCAGTTAGTCCTGACGAAGGGTTTCGGCCCGAAACATCGACTGTACTTCTTCCTATAGATGCTGCCTGGCCTGCTGCATGCCACCAGCATTTTGTGTGTGATGTTTGGAGGTTGACTGCTTGTCACTGAGCCAGCTTGCAAAGGCGTCCTGTTTCTGCTTGAGATGGGTGACGCTATCAAAGTTGTTCTCATCGAACCAGTCCTGATGCCTCCTCTTGGGGTGCCCGAGAACAGCACTTGCAGCACTGTACAGGGGGTCTCTGAGGACAGCCCATGCTGTTTTAGGGTCTGTTTCCTCAGGCAGTTGCTCAAGTTGTTCCTCCAGCTTGCTGATCAGCTCTTCTTTGAAGCTGGGGTCAGTGAGCCATTGAATATTCAGCTTCTGCTTAGTGTCAGCTTGCTGGTGCCTGTACGCCTTGCCAATCTGAAGTGACAGCTTGCTTCTCAACGGGATGTGGTCAGTCCAGCAGTCTGCACCCTTCATCGCTCTGGTGACGATCACATCCCTGACGTCCTGGTGCCTTGTGATCACATTATCAATCAGGTGCCAGTTGTTGGAGCGTGGGTGCATCTAGGTTGCCTTGCGGATGTCTAGAAGCTGAAAGAGGGTGTTGCTGATTGTCAGCCATTTTCTGCGCAGAAGGTGAATAGTAGCTGCCCATTTGAATTTCCCTTTCCAAGGCCATGCTTGCCAATGACTTCCGGCCAAGACTGATGGTCACTGCCTACTTGGTCATTAAAGTTGCCAAGTAGCAGGATCTTGTTGTCTTCGGGGACAGAGTGTGGTAGAACAATTCCTGCTGTTCAGAGGTGTAGGTCATGGTGGGTGTGTAGTCACTGGTCAGAGTCAGATGAGTCTTGGCTTTCAATGGCTGCCTCTTTACCATGAGGCGATCGTTGATGCCTCTGGGGAAGGACTCCAGGCTCCTGACAATTGTGATCCAAGTGGCAAAGCCAACTCCGGCTTCTCTAGCCTCATCCTTGCCAATCCAGAAAAACGTGATGGGCCCCTACTTCTGTGATTTCAATAGTTTAGGCCAGATGTGTCTCACTGAGTGCGGCAGTGTCGATATTGTACTTCTGAAGCACGTGTCCTACAAGTGCAATTTGCCTCTCTGGTCTGTTACTGCTCTTGCCCGTGAGTGTCCTGACGTTCCAGGCTCCAACACAGTGTTTGCTCAGCTCTCTGATGGTCCTTTCTTTTTGAGGTAGTTTGATCACAGAATAGAAGTCCAGTCAGCTGTGGTATGATGACAGGATAAGGTGAGGCAAGCTCTCTGTAGGTCACCTGTTCCAGACCCTTTCCCGTGGGGGGGTGGGGGGAGCAGTGCAGTCCTTGAAGAGGGTTGCTCCGTCACCGAGGTGGCTGCCAAACACTGCCCTTGCCTCGTGAGAAGAAAGCGATATCCTACCTAGCAGCCTGAGAGCAGGTCCGTGACTAGTGGCACCCAGCACAATCTTGTGCCTGTCACTGTCGCCCCTTCACCCATCACCCCAGGTCTTGAGTTGGTTGTGGAGGTTCCAAGAATCCAAGATGGCGGCACGATGCAGATTGCAGCGGCCACTCCGGAGCTGATTATCTGTTATTTGTGAAGCGGGGTGCCGTGCGCAATCATAATCGGATGAAAAATGGACGTGGGAGCATGGAGGAACATCTAGAAATCTCCAGGAAGACCCTCTTCATTGCTGCTGCTGCTGTGAGGTCCGGGTCTCTGCTGGGAAGAACAGGCCCCCAGTCCTCGGGGTCGCATTGCCGATGGCCGTTGGCGGGGGCATCTTAATACACTCGGCAAAGGATGGTGCTCGGAGAAGCTGTGCTGGAGGGGATAGTCGGAGGCTCGGAGGTTCGACGGACTCAGAGTCCGCTGCGGTCAGGTTGCTTTCACTGTGTGCTGTGTCTGCGAGGCTGGGTTTGACGGAGCTTTCATTGTGTGCTGTGTCTGCGAGGCTGAGTCGGGCGGCGCCATGGAAGTCCATAGCGGGGGTATTCCCTTCTGCCGCCGGCGTGAGATTGTGAGTCTGTCGGGACCCTGAGGACTTGTGGAAACTGTGTGGTGGTTTCTTTTGAACTTATAGTCTTTTAACATCTTTAAAATATTTTTACTGTGCCCATGGTCTGTATTTTATCAATTCTGCTATTGTTTGCACTGTTGTAACTGTAAGTTGTGACTATGTGGTTTTGTGCAGGTCTTGTAGCTTTAGTTTTTGGTCTTGTTTTGTCTGGTGGATTTGGAGCCCCTTTCCAGGGAACGCGCTAAGATGGTAGTGCGATATTAATACGCAGCAGCCTCTCTGGACTCTGGATTGGGGATTGCCAAACGTTATGTGGATTTTCTGGTGTAGTCTGTTTTGTCATGTGCTTTTGTGATATCATTCTGGAGGAACGTTGTCTCATTTTTTAACTGCATTGCATTTGTGGTTTCTAAATGACAATAAACTGAATCTGAATCTGAATCTGAGCTTGGCGTCACAGAATCTGGGCAGGAGATGTTTGAAGACCATGAGTTGCCCAAGCATCATGATCCTCTCGGTCCAGACGTTGATGTCAAAAAGGACGCCACGCATAATGTTTTGACGATGGCTGAACTGCAGGAGCTGCCAGAATGACGTTGAATCAACATCAGATTGCCCTAGGGGCTCCGACTCCGGATTTCTTCTTCGGGGTTTACTCCCGAAGCCTTTCCCATGAGTATAGGACAGGTCTGGCCGCAAGGCAGCGCAGGTTTTAAATCAGAGTTTTCCTTCTCCTAGGTGTGCTTCCCAGGCTAACAAGCCCCACCTGCCTGAAGCAATTGATTTTAAAGCGCCAGTGACCCATCTTTGCCCCTTCTCCTGTCCGTGTAAACAGTTCTGTCACGTGAAGGCCAGGATATGAACTTGGTTATCAGAGAACACACACAAAATGCTGGTGGAACACAGTAGGCCAGGCAGCATTTATAGGAAGAAGCACTGTCGACGTTTCTTGGCCTGAAGGGTCTCGGCCTGAAACATCGACAGTGCTTCTTCCTATAGATGCTGCCTGGCCTGCTGTGTTCCACCAGCATCTTGTGTGTGTTGTTGTTTGAATTTCCAGCATCTGCAGATTTCCTCGTGTTTGGTTATCAGAGGCTCATTTGAGACACATGCCTTTGGGAGCACTTTATCGACAGTGGGAGCTTATCCCCACTATCACCCTGGCTATGATTCACACACATATATAATTTATTAATGAATAATTTATTTGTTTATTATGAAGTCTATAAATGATACATACAAAAGTCATAGGGAGAGAGTAAGAAAGTGGTATCAAGATACAGAATCAGCTGTTGTCTTTTTGAAAGGCAGAAAATGCACAAAGGGCTAAATTTTCCACTTCTATTTCTCTAGCTTTATTTTGTCCTAAAGCAGAGCAGGAATATCTTCCAAGAAAGAGGCACCATCAGTGGTTATCTTTGATGTGGTTTCTCCAAGGCCTCTCACATGCAAGGGATCCTCCACAGATTTATAGGTCGTTTCATAAGTTTTGTTTTTCTAACCATCTCTGCCCTTTGTGCCTCTATTTATAGAGTATACAAACAAAGAACCATTATCAATCATTGGTCAGAACTTGAATGGATATTGTGTCCATTTCTGGGCACAACATTGTTGAGGAATGTAAGGGTGGAGAGGCTTTGTGCTGAAATGTTTCTGAGGGTAGAGGACTGGAGTTCTTTTGGGAGATGGGAACAGCTGGAATCGCACTCCTTAAAAACAGAAGAGTTCATATGATCTGAGAGGAGTGTTCAGAGCTGAGAGGGGTTATGAAATGTTCAAGAAGTTATTTCCATATCACAGTAGGTGACTTCAGAACCAAAATTTAAGATGGCTGGACATAGAGAATAAGTAGAAAGAGTAAATGTTGGTGGTCTCTAATGTATTGCCTAAAATATTGCAGAAGCAGATTCTGTTATAATTTACAAATGAGAACTGGGTAAATACTTAAAAATAAAAAATAAACTGGCTGACTATAGAGAAGGGAGGAAATGGAAGCAGCTGTAATTTGGTGAGATTGAGCAGATTATCAGTGACCAAGTCGACAGAACTTTGTGCTAAATGCAAGTACCAGTAGGAATTTCTGATGCGTACAAGTCTTCGTACGTTAAAGATGTCAGAAGAGATAATGCAGCAGATCAATCTGTGCAAGACCATATACTCCTTGATTGTGACTCAAGGTAGCCGTACTCTTGTTTGATGGTAAAGTCTGAATGCTTTCATTGTGTCAAGATGGTCAGCTGTGGTTCATTGGTGGCATTCTGCTATGGGTTAACCATATTTATTTATTCAGGCACACGGTCTTATCTGGCCTTTCATTACAACACTGACGAAGTGTGCTCCACTGCCTGAGATGCCATCATCTGACTGGGCCGTTACATAGAAGCCCTGCCAACTTACTCAAATGCGCATAAAAAGTAGCCTTCTGCATCTGACAGTTGTACTCAAATTAGAATGAAAATATTGTTTTGACACAGATGAAAGGCATTTATGCTACTAAGTTTGTGCCAAACCCCAGTATGAAAACCTTTTCAAAAGAAGACTGTCAAACACCCAATGTGAAGGAAAAAAATCAAATTGTGCAAACAGCAGAAGAAAGCAAATAACATTCAAAACTGAAATTCAGAAAAGTGAGTCCACAGCCATAGCCGACCCAGGAGCCCATTAGTTGCAGTCCACAGTTCAGCACCGAGATGAGTAAACCTCATGAGCAATGAGTCGAACACTGGCTTGTCCCTTGCCTCCAGCCCCAATGTACTGGCCTTTGTAATAATATGTCAAGTAGTTCTCTACCCATTGTATGAATTCCCTTCTTACCCTCTGCACTTGATAGAAGCTTCATACTCTGTTAGTGGAACTCTCGTTCTGTGAGAATCTCACATTCTGACTCCACGATAGTAATTTCACTTCTTGCTAATGGCCAGCCTAACTGTGAAACTCATTGGCAATTTATCATTAGTAACTTAAGGCTGAGAAATTCTAACAGCAAAACTTCAATCAATCTAGTAACAGATATCTTGCTCGTAAATTTCCTGTTGGTAGGTACTGACCTCCATAGAAACTGAAACCTTCACTCTGCTTAAACCTCGGATAACAAAAAATATTCACTCACAAATTGCATTTACCTTTTGGGATCTGTAATCTCAACTAAGTCAAAATAACATTAAAAAAATCCTTGGGTGATTTGCAGACCTGTTGATCTATATTCAAAGCTACATGTGTAAGTTGTGCTATGATCTGAAGTAAAGTTTACCTAATTTTAGATGAATGCATGTGCAGTACCATTTGAGAGTTGTTAAACCGAAAGATGGAAACTGGCATCAGCTCTGTTGCTATTATGGGATGTGTGTTTTTCATCATTTGTGCCGATGCTTTATTCAAACATTTGGGGGAGTTGAAACAAACCTAATTTGCGACCTGCCAGGAAATAGTACCAAAATTAATCCCATGAGTCACTGTTTCTTAGTTTTCTTTAACTGATGCCAACAGCTGCTGAATTGAATATTGGGGACTACTTGGAAAATTTTGGTAGGGAATATGATGAAATCTCAAAAATTGAACAACAAGAATTTAGTTTTCCTGCCCATTCTTGCGCATTCCTTATTTGGTTTTCTCCATTTCTGTGTACATTTTTAATACTCCAGTGTCTTCGCCACTGTCATACCATTGAGCAGAGCATCCCACAATCTGTTCTGCATGCATGTTTTGAAACCTATGTTCGGCATTCTGAAGACAAAATATACTTTTGCATGACTGTCATTTTTAATAGAGCATTGTCTTGAAGGATAAGTAAAACTAAGCTACTTTTCCGAGTATACTTCTGTAATTATTTTTACCTTTATTATGGTAAACTAAAAAATAAATTTAAGCTGTACATTTTGGAAATAGAGTGAAGCTGGAGCTTCAGTTTTCTTTCTTAGTATTTGCAGTTTTTATCTTTATTGTTTTAATGGGTATCCACATACACAAATATCACTTCATTAAAAGGTTATAACACAGAAAATTGAGAATTCTTGTTTAGTTTTCCTGGGTTTGAGTGTTTATAATAAATTTCTGTTGCAACAGACATTCTAATGACTAAATCTTTTAAACAGGCAATAAGGTACACAGTATAAGAACGATAAGAGTCCTGAAGAAGAGTCTTGGCCTGAAATGCTGACTGTTTATTAATTTCCATGGATACTGTCTGACCTGCCGAATTCCTCCAGCATTTTGTATGTGTTGCGTTGGATTTCTAGCATCTGCAGTCTTTCTCGCATTAAAGATAAGATTGTGACTTTTTTACTGCTCACTTTACTTCACAAAGGTATACTTTATGTGCAGAAAATACTGTACTAACCGTCTGTGTTTTTGCTGTTAATCTCCCACTATTGAGTTCTAATTCTTGATACAAGTTTAGCTGAAGTCCAGCGTAGATACTGGATTGATACCAATCCTGAGGGGAATATTGGGAAACAACTTAAGAGTTATACCAATTTATGCTGCCCAGCTTGGACTAATCTCTCTGCATTCTAAATGAATACTAGTGTGATTCTGTTTTTCCTAGTCTTATTGAAGATTGCTTTGACCTTTTATCTTTCTGTGGCTTTACTGAAAATTTATTGACATTTTTGTCAGAGTTCCTGCTTGGAATTCCAAATATATATAAAGATATATGTTTGAATACTAAATACTTTATATGGAATATTGAAATTAAAATACTTTATGGAGGTTGTCTCTGAAATTGAATTATGCACAAAGAAAACAGAGTTGTAATGACATGGGGAAAAGTTGAGAATCAGGTTCACTAACTTGCTCTTTCGAATGGCCACGAACTGACCTACCTGATGGACTGTATGTTTTTATTTGGTGTTCTACTATGCAATGATTGTATTTTGTGAGCCAAATTAGGGTTACTTTTCTGATTCGTACAACATAGGAAACTGGTAGTGTCACTGTAAACCACACATTAAAATCCACCTTAAAATTTGTTTATTGGCTGTTCGTTTGTTCCTAAGCTTAGATTTCAGCCAAATAAGAGCAAAACTAATAACTTTTGAAATGTAATTGATAAGAGTTGGATAAAAATTTTTTGACAAAATTAGTGAAATCAAGAGGTAACTTGCCTATTTCTGGAGATCTATGCTCGTCTATCAATGGCAGCCTATTCAGCATTAAAAAAACAGCCCACTGTTTTTCCTAAGCTACTTCCTGTCAAAAGTGTAACTTGGCTATGTTTCAAAGCAGGAACTGTCTATAGCTTGTTCTCAGGTAGAACCCGTTTTTTACTTGAGAGAAGGTAGTGTTACTGAAACTCCACCAATGCCAGAATATTTGCCGTTACGTAGTGCTGATATTTATTTTAGCTTTAAGTTAACCTTGCAAGTCTGTAGCAGCGGGAGCCCACATTCTGCTCCCTGAATTGCTGCAGGTATGGATATAAACCTGCTGTTGTCTTTACTAAAGCTTTATAATCATTTGTGCACAGGATGTCAGTTTTGCTGGCCATGCCACCATTTATCCTCCTTCATGGATTGACTGCAAAATTTATTGGCATGCTAGGCTCCTTCACAGGGAATCTGTCAACCACATTGGGGGACTCATCATTACTGAGATTTATCCAGATTTAGTTCATTAATTGAACTTAAATTCCCTGGTTGCCACATCTTTGTATTTGATCTGTTCTGGTACTGTATCTATAGTGTGTCACAGTGTGTATTCTGAACTTAAAGGAAAAAGTTAGTAGGATAAGTATTGACATAGTTATCAGTTTGGCCCATTTGCGACTTTCGGAATTAAGGATGCAGGAAATCGCCATTTTTTGCTTTTTTCACCATTTTTGTTTAAAATACATTTTTTGGAATAGTTGTATGCGTACATCAATGGTAATGTTACTAATGTTGCTACAAGCACCTGTGGTAGGCACATTATGCGTGCATTGTGTGACGGGGACTGGGGGTACAGATAGATCATAAAAGCTTAAGAAATATGAAAGGGAGTGTGCCATTTGGCACTTCCTTCACAACCATTCATCAAGACCATGGCTGATCGCTTACCACAGCTTTGTTTTGCTTTACTCTCCTCATCCCTTCAATAACTCTTAACATGCTGAAATCTATCAATTCCTGTTTCAAATAAATAACTCGATGACTGAGCCTGAGGATAGAGAATTTCAAAGGTTCACTACTTGGAGAAGAAATTACTCAGCTGAGTTTGGTAGGTTTCTGCATTTTCTTATTGAAATACTCTTGTTGTTACCTTCTGATATGGTTCTCCTTCTAAAACTTATTGTATGACATACGTATGTTATTATCATGTCCCGACAATGAAGCTTTAACAGCAGTTACTATTTATCTTAATTCTGTCTGGTTTTAGTGCCTTTGCTTCCTGCCTTTATACTTATAGAAAGTAATAACCGACTGCATCAATTGTCAGAGAGTTGAAAGTTTCTCCCACCTTTTCATGTGGAAGTCTTCATACAGCAAGTCTTCAAAGGCCTCATCAATCATTTAGGCCTTAGCCATAGATTCTCTAACCTACAGTTTCTTTCTTCCTTATCTGTTCCCCTTACTGTCTTTTAAACCTCAGCTGAATCATCTTAACTTTAATTCAGAATCAGAATTGGGTTTAATATCACTGGCATATGTCATTAAATTTATAATTTATTCCTATTGGAACCTTTGTATAATCTCCAATGCAATCCATGAATTCCACTATCTCTCTGGTATATGTATGCATTCCCTTCAAAGTCATAACATCCTATCAGAGATCTGTTGTCCAAAACTGAGTACAAGGAAGGGAGAGCACTTTCAAAGTAAGGAAGTAGTTTGAGGACTTAAAATCTAAAGCCCTACCTGCCATCCCACTAAATCTTCACTAGTAATACAATTCTGACAATATTTTGCTCTCAGCAGATTTTTGATTTTCTGTTTCTAACTCAACTTGAATGATTTAATACAATAGAGAAAAAATTAATCCTAGAAACAAGTTATTTTTCTCTGATCTCCCTTGTACTGACACAAAGCAATCATAAAGATCCAGCAGAGACTGCAGATGCTGGAGAAATGTAATGAGTCAAGCAACATCTATGGAGGAGAATGAGCAGTCGACATCTTGGACCGTGGCTCTTCATCAGGAAAGTAGTGGGGGCAGAAGCCAGCACAGAAGAATAGAGAGAGGGGAGGAGCAGGAGCTAGGTGAATCCAGGTGAGAGGAGAGATGGGGAGGGAGAGAGTAATGTGAGAAGCTGGGAGGTGATAGATGGAGGAACGCAAAGGGATGAAGAAGAAAAAATGTGATAAGAGACACCAGACTATGGAATTATTTTGAAACCACTTCTGAGCAAAAGCTGCTGCTCAATATTTTCTGGGTTGATTTTGAAGGAGCAATGTAATGCTTAGCCAACTTGTAATTTCAATAACTTAAAAATGAAAATTAAGATGAAATGAAATTGCAATGAATGGTCTGTCAAGACATTGTTTTCCATTTTATTCATAGTTAACCAATCCCCATCTACATGGCAACTCATGCACCGCTCTCTTCCCCCTCCTTTAATCACCTGATTAAATTTTTAGCTCTGCTCAAGACACCATTAGCTTTAATGATTTCCAAACTCTTTAAATACAAGGTGCGATTTGGGACATGGCTATCAGGGTACCCCTCCTGCTCTTTTATTAGGCAATGCAAAAAGATCTTTTTACTTTTGGTAAATGGGTCATCAAATTGAGGTCACAAATGTGAGATGTTACATACAATTGTGAAGAGATTTGAACCCATAATGGTCAGATTTAGAAGCAAGAGTGTTACCAGTTGAGCTGAAATAGCATCTTTACTGTTAGCTTAGCTTACTAACTTCCCCCGAGGATAGCAAAAAATAGTATATTGAATAAATTCACCATTTATTGTGATTCTGCAAGAAGAATATAGGAATAGGTGTAGTCTGTTCCACCTTTCTTTCAGTTTGGCTAATTGAATCGTATCTTGAAGTTCGCCAGACAAAAATTTCAATTGACACAGCCTGAGCAATTTTTGCTGTGGTGATTTGAATCTAATTTTATATAACATATAACATATATATAACATATAACAATCACAGCACGGAAACAGGCCATTCCGGCCCTCCTAGTCCGTGCCGAACTCTTAATCTCACCTAGTCCCACCTACCCGCACTCAGCCCATAACCCTCCACTCCTTTCCTATCCATATACCTATCCAATTTTACCTTAAATGACACAACTGATCTGGCCTCTACTACTTCTACAGGAAGCTCATTCCACACAGCTATCACTCTCTGAGTAAAGAAATACCCCCTCGTGTTTCCCTTAAACTTTTGCCCCCTAACTCTCAAATCATGTCCTCTCGTTTGAATCTCCCCTACTCTCAATGGAAACAGCCTATTCACGTCAACTCTATCTATCCCTCTCAACATTTTAAATACCTCGATCAAATCCCCCCTCAACCTTCTACGCTCCAATGAATAGAGACCTAACTTGTTCAACCTTTCTCTGTAACTTAAGTGCTGAAACCCTGGTAACATACTGCTTTTTGTGTGAAGGATTGCTTATCTCTAATTCTATGATTATGTTTCCTTGCTCAAGATTTCACCAATATAATTGTTTCTCCCTATCTAGAAAAATCAGCTCCTTGAAGTACTTGACAGGTCTTGAGACTGTAGTCCTGGAGCGAGCAAAGGTCAACGTTACATCAAGGCTTGCAGCATAGTTGTCCTTCATATGTCCAGCCTAGAAAGGGAAAACTTGTTCAAGTTCAAGTTTGTTATTGTAGGCATACATACCCAGGGCAAAAGTGCCATGAAAATTCACTTTTTGCAGCAGCAACGCGGTACTTTATAATGATTAGATTATTTTTAAAGAAAGACATTCCAAAGATCAATTACATAAATAAACATAAAAACTTGCGCAATACAATAAACAAAAATAACATAATTACATCAGTGCAAGTTGAGGGAAATATAGCCCAAGATAGAATCAAGAGTTTTCAAGTCTGTTCAAGAACCTGATAGGAGTGGGAAAGAAGCTACTGTTGAACATTGAGGTGTGGGTCTCCAGGTCACTGAACCTCCCGCTTGGTAGCAGCAATTGGAAGAGGGCATTGACAAGATGGTCAGCATCCTTGATGATGGATGTTGCCTTCCTTAGGCATTGTCTCTTGTAGATGTCCTCAGTGGTGGGGAACGTTGCACCTGAAATGGATTTGGTTGAGTCCACCACTCTCTGTAGCCTCTTGCTTTCCTGTGTATCGTACCAAGCCGCGATGCAACCACTCAGCATGCTTTTCACAGTGCACCTGTGGAAGGTTGTCAGTCTTCAATGACGTGTCAAATCTCCCAAGAAAATGGAGGTTCTGATTTGTCTTCTTCATGGTTGCATTTATGTGTTGGACCTACGATAAATCCTCCAGAATGTGACACTCAGGAACTTGAAGCGCTTCACCCTTTGCACCATAAGCACTTCAGTGAGGATTGATACAAGTTTGCCTGACTTCCCCTTCCTGATGCCCACAGTCAGCTCCTTATTTTTGCTGATTAGTGCAAGGTTATTGTTACAATACCATTCAACTAACTGACATATCTTATTCCTGTATGCTTTCCAGATGCTATTCCTGTACATCTGTGATGAACAAGAAAAGCTAGATGCTAGATCAAGGTTCATCAAATTAATTTGTATGATTAGTGGTGTATGCAAAATTTCAACTTTTGTTCTGGAACTTAACTTATTAAGTAGAATTAACAAGAAGGTTTGACTGAAGTGATGGTTAATTGAGCAATAACACAGGCTATTTGTGAGAATGTTGTCCAGGGTATGCTTTTAACTATTTGCTGGCTGCTGTAGTTCTATGTAGTGCTGCTTCCAAACAGATAAAATTCATTGGAGTAAGTAAATGGCAGAATTAAAGTACCAAGTGGTCTCTGGTTGTAAAAATGTTGAGAATTATTTCTGCCAGAAATACTTAGATCAGATTGCATCTGAAATATGTTGTCCTTTATTAGACAATGATAAATATCTATGCAGTGATTAGCTGTAGAGGTTTTGACCTGTGGCAAATTTGAGTCATATGCAGGGCTGCAGAATCTGATTTCTCCCACCAGTGTATCAGCTCACTTTGTTTCTCTAGTGGCAGTAAATGGCCAGTGCAACAGATTTTACTTTGCCTCCAGATTGGTCACCATGTTGTTATTACAGATATAAAAATGTGAAACTTGGAGAGATTGGTGGGGGGGGGGGGGGAGGCAAAGCATAATCTATATAAATATTTTTACAGCACAAGTTAATTTGAAAATAATACCAATGCACAGGTTCAATATGGTTGAGAAACTTACATTGTAGTTTTCCAACATTCTGTGTTAGTTTGTTCTCTTACAGAACAAAAACTAATTGAGAAAATTGTGGTGACCCCCTACATTTACCTGGGACACTGTGCTGCTTAATTGGGGTAGGGGATTGTTGCCGAACAGGTTCTAACTAGAATCAGCCACGTGCACTCGTGTGGCCATTATATGCTACACTGTGCTTGGAGCGAACAGTTTTTAAATAGCAATGTGTTTGTGTCCAAAAAGCATTGATTTTTTGTCACTGATAGTTGGTGAAAAATAAGCAATAAGACAATTCAGAGAAGTTTTGTTCACCGTGGTTTCAAGTATTCTGGCTTGGAGATGCCAGAAATGGCCGGAAGTGTAGATGAAGAAGTTAGGAACTACAAAGAATTTGAAGGTATCGACAATCATCTTGAATGTTACAATGAAAATGAAGATTTGGATGATGCAAAGAAAGTACTGTACGAAAGCAGTTCATCATCTGCACCGGGTGTCTGTTCTGATTTTCTTAATTTACAGTCAATTAGAAGAACATGGCAGCATACAATGGATGAATTCCTCCATCAATAACTATTAGGAACTATACACAGTTTTGTGATACTGTAGTGGTATTGTTAGTGTTCTGATTTGTTTTGTATGTCATTTAAATACATAATTTGTTACTCCGTTTTTCGTTTTTGTACCTTTTTAACTATTTCCATGAAATTTCAGCTAATTGTAGCAACTGCTTAATTGGGCCAAAATATACTGGTCCTGATGTGCCCTAATTAATTGGAATCCACTGTACTAACTTCAATTGAACTGCTTTTCAGAGATCCCAGTTACATGAATATCAGTGACTTGAGACAATGCCTCCCCTCAAGTTTTAGGCCATATTTTTACCAATACAGTCGGCCCTCCTTACCTGCAGGGTATTGGTTCCGGCCCCCCCCCCCCCCCACGCAGATACCAAAAAACACGGATGCTCAAGTCCCTTATTTAATCTGTCTCAGTGCGGGTGGACTTTGGGACCCGGGGGAGCTCAGGACCCACCGCCCGCAGCTGCTGCTGAATCCGCAGTGTGTTTCTGTTCCCTTGACGGAAAACGATCACGATTGAAAATAAAGTGGAAATAATAAAGCGATCGGAAAGAGATGAAACACCATCGATCATTGGAAAAGCGTTAGGCTACAGTCGGTCAACAATCGGAACAATTTTAAAGGATAAAGTGAGAATAATGGAGCATGTGAAAGGCCCTGCCCCAATGAAAACTACAAATATTACTAAGCAATGCAGTTGTTTAATTATTGAAATACATATGTTTCTTAAGTGTTTTATATGCATAGAAAGATAAAATATCTACTATATACTAAGACAAACGTTTGACTGAGACTAAATAATACGTACCAGATGTACCTGTTCCAACTTACATACAAATCCGACTTAAAGACTGCCTGTACTTTAAATCATCTCTAGATTACTTATAATACCTAATACAATGTAAATGCTATGTAAATAGTTGTTATACTGTATTGTTTAGGGAATAATGACAATAAAAATGTCTGTATATGCTCAAACGAGTGCTGGAGAGAGAACTTCTGGGTTTTCTCGATCCGCGGTTGGTTGAATCTGCACATGCAGAATCCATGGATAAGGAGGGCCGACTGTATATTACCAACAGTGTGAATTGTGTGCTTTTTTGCATACTCAGTTGTTTGAACCCAGGGAAGTCACCACTGAAGCCGATTATCTAATTGTTCAGTTGGTGAAAACGTTGGTTACTGTTATTTCTTAGCATGCCATGGGTTGGCTCACTTGGAAGGCAAATTTTTGACAGAAACCTTATTGTTCTAGCATAAAAACAAAAAACTACAACTGCAGATGCTGTGGATCAAAGAATACGTGCACAACGCTGGAAGAACTCAGCAGGTCAGGCAGCATCAGTGAGAAAACGGTAGCCAACGTTTCGGGCCGAGACCCTTCATCAGGAAAGAGGGTCTTGGCCTGAAAAGTTGGCTACTCTTTTCTCACGGATGCTGCCTGACCTGTTGATTTCTTCCAGCGTTGTGTACGTAATATTGTTCTAGCATCACTGCCTGTAACATTCCTTAACTATAATAATTAATCCAGTTCATGAATTGATCTCCTTTTGATCATATACTATAGAGACTCAAATGCAGAATGATGAAAGAACAGAAAATCTGAATTGAAACTATTAATTAAATCGTTAATCATCATTTTGGCTTTAATAACACTATTTTCTATTTAGGTTGTTCTGATACCAGTTCAAAAACAAATCTACCTGTCAACATTGCAAAATAATTTGTTGCTTTTGAAACAGTATACCATTTACAATGTTCTCAAGAAGTACTTTCATACTTGTATTTGGTGGCTAAGGTGTCACTCATACAATAGCCACAACAAATCTTGTAGGATGAATTTTTAATTCAATAAAAAGAGTTACCAGAGGTTTCAAATTGTGTCTGTGTAAATCTAGCAGGTACTTATAAAGTTGAAACTGAACATGTCTTTGGCACAACGGTGACATTTCTTGCAGGTAACTTAGAATTGTTTCTTTTTTGCAGTCTGCCCATTTGGCCATGATTGACACACTGATGATGGCTTACACTGTAGAAATGATCAGCATTGAGAAAGTGGTCTCCTGTGTCCAGCAGTTCACCAACTTCTTCCCAGCCACAGAACTTCCATATGACATTGAAGATGCCATTGTCTGCTGGATAAATAAGGTAAAATGTCACAAATCTGATTAAATAGCAATGGAAAATGTGATAACTGTAAAAAGTTTGGAAATGTAATGAATGATATGAGTTGTCAACAGCTGGCTATGCCATAGCTTACAGCAGCGTACAAACAGCATACAAATCTACACTTACACTTGTATCTCGATTTCCCTCTCACTTCATGAATTACTTTCACTCTGTTCTTGTGCCTCCACTTCTGTTATCTTTCTCCATTGTTCTCTAAATGTATTTCTATCTTTTCTTCCATCCCCAGTGTTAGTGTGTACCAAATTTTTACTGAGACACCTAGAACTTTGGCACCAAGGTGTGAAGTTCGTCAGATACTTTCTAAAACTGATTTATGAAATGAGGTGAGAATTGAGCTTGAAATTACATTGTGTTGATTAGTTCACACAAAGAGTTCACAAATTTGGGTAGCAGTCTGCCAGAAATTTGAGAGTGTGAGGGGACAGAAGTGTGTATAATTGCTATTACTATAGAGAAGGTGCTTGGGAATCTGAAAGGTCTGAAGGTAGAAAAGCCACCTGAACCAGTTGTATTTGACCCCGTATTCTGAAGGAGTTAGCTGAAGAGATCATGGTGGCATTAAGTGCTGATTTTTTAAGAATCACTGGATTCTGGAATTTTTAGCCTAATTGGCAAGATGTTGGAGTCCATTATTAAGGATGAGGGTACTTAGAGGCACACAATTAAACAGGATGAAGTCAACATGGTTTACTTAAAGGGCAATCTTGACTGACAAAGTTCAAAGTTGTTGAAATTCTTTGAGGAAATAACAGACAGGATTGACAAAGGAGAGTCAGTGAATGTTGCTTACTTGGATTTTCAGAAGGCCATTGACAAGGTGCCATGCATGAAGCTGCTAAACAAGATAAGAGCAAAAGGCATTACAGGAAAGGTACAAGTGTGGATAGAATATTGGCAGAAGGCAAAGAGTGGGAATAAAGAGGACCTATTCTGGTTGGCTGACAGCGACTAGTAGTGTTCTGCAGGGGTTGGTTGTGGGTCTGCTACTTTTCACGTTATATGTTAATTATCTGGATGAAGGAATTGAGAGCTTTGTGACCAAGTTTGTGGATGGTACAAAGATAGGCATGTAATGTTGAGGAAGTAGGAAGTCTGCAGAAGTTAAGAACTGATTACGAGAATGGGCAAAGTAGTGGCAGATTGAATACTGTGTAGGGATGTGTGATGGTCATGCACTTTGATAGAATAAAGCTTTAAATTACTTTCTAAATGGGGAGCAAGTTCAGAAATCAGAGGTGCAAAGGAACTTGGGAGTCCTTGTGCAGGATTTCCTAAAGATTAACATGATGGTTGAGTCAGTGGTAAGGAAGAAAAATGCAATGTTAGCATTCATTTTGAAAGGACTAGTATATAAAAGCAAGGACGTAATGCTGAGATTTTATAAGGCATTGGTCAGACTACCTTTGGAGTGTTATGGGCAGTTTTGGGCCTCATATCTAAGAAAGAATGTGCTGACATTGAAGCGGGTCCAGAGGTGTTTCTCAAGTATGATCCCAAGAATGAAAGGGTTTACATATGAGGAGAACTTGGTGGCTCTAGACTTGTACTCACTGCAATTTAAAAGAATGAGATCTCATTGCAACTTGCCAGATATTGAAAAACCTAAATAGAATGGACATGGAGAGTGTAGGACCAGAGGTCACAGCCTCAGAATAGAAGGACATCTTTTTAGAACAGAGATGGGAGGAATTTCTTTAGCTAGAGGGTGTTGCATATGTGAAATTCATTATCACAGACGGCTGTGGAGGCCACGTGATCGGTATATGTAAAACAGAGTTTGATAGGTTCTTGTTTAGTAAGAGCATCAAAGGTTATGGAGGTAAGGCAGGGTAATGAGGTTGAAAGGGAGAATAAAATTAGCCAAGATTGAATAATGGAGCAGAGTCAATAGGCTAAGAGGCCTAATTCTGCTCCTATGTCTTTGACTTATGAACAGACCTGTGTTTGTGACACAATGTCCTCATCCAAATTAATGACATCAGTTGTGAATAACTGATTTGTGCAGCACCTTATAATTACATCTTCCCATCCCAAAACAACCCTACTTTGATTTCTGTCTGCTAACCGATCCTCAGTCCATGCCAGTATCACACAGTGTCCAGATAATGTTTTCTGTGAGGCTTTAACCAAAGCCTTCTGAAAAGTCCAAAAGAGATCATCTCCACTGGTTCTCCTTACCTGTTCTGCTAATAACAACCTCAAAAACTTGCGACAAATTATACATTTCCGATGCTACATGCTGTGTGTGTTGCTCAGGATTTCCAGCGTCTGCGGAGTCTCCATGTAACAGATTTGCTCAAATTGATTTTCCTTCCAGAAACACATATTGACTTTGCAGTCCTATTGTTATTTTCTGAGTGCTCCTTAATAATAGTTTCCAGCATTTTCTCTACCGCTGATGTCAGGTTAACTGTGGTCAATGTTTTCTTTCTCCTCCATTTCTATGATTAAATATGACTTCCAGTTTGTGAGGATCATTCTAGAATATTCAGAAATTTGTAAGTCTTTTCAGTACTATTAATTTATCCCAAACAATTTTTTTGATTAACAGTTTCTTTTTAAGCTGTTAATTGATTTTAGACTAGTTCTGCGCTTTTACCAGGAGGTCCTCTGTGTCTTCCATGAAAACAGATATAACATCTGTTTTAATTTCTCTGGATTATCATTATTATTATTATTATCATTATTCCCAATGTATTTTCCGCTGTCTCTGTCTACAAATGTTCCACGTTAACTTTTGCCTTTTCTTGCCTTTGTACCTATCTATCGAGATTTTTTCTTGCTTACTTTGTGTTTCTCTATGCTTTTCTCTGACATTCTACTTTTCCTTTCCTTGTTTATGTCATGTTGAGTTCTACCATGCACACAGATCTCAGATTTAATGACAGATCTAGTGCAGGACTGCACCATTTGTATAATTGGTCCCTGGGTCGCATGAAATATTTCCATGTTTCGTGAAAGTGACATGTGTTCTTCATTCAGTATCTTTCAGAGATCCAGTTGATACAACAAAAGTTTAACGTAGTTGTAGTTCTCCTTTCTAGCAATTATATCACTGTGTGAAAGGATCATAATGTTGCTCTGATTTGATACATCCAAGCTCTGTCCAAAATGGAAACCCAACAGTCAGGGCTCTCAAAATCAAAGAAATCGTAGCTTGCATGTAAAATATTTACATGTTCTCATTGTTTCTCTGATACGGCAGCCTTTTAACAAGTTCTATTCAAGTTCTTTGTACTGTTCTTAACCTAAAATTCTCAGAACATAAGGCTGTTCTGTGTTCAGCTGAGCAGAGTTCAAAGCAAGTTTCAGCCTCCCTTTTCCAAAAAAATTTGTAAGGGCACAATAGGCATTGTATAATTCACAACAGTATAAGTATTTTAATAATCATCAACTAAATACTGGTCATAATTATCGCCTTTTTAAATGCAGCTTTTCATAAATTGAGAGAGATGTTCTTGAGTTCCCCTGTGGTTATCTGTCTTTTAGTAGCAAGCAATCAGAGCTGTTTACATATTCTGCTGATAATCAGGTGAAATAATTAAAGGCCATTTGCTTAAGAATTCAACTTTACTTTGAACTCAGAGTAAGAGAAAACATCTACTCTTGAGCTTAATGCAGGTTGATTTTATAAAGCAAAGAGCCTCAACAGTGAAATAATCAAGAATCTGTTTATTTTTCTCTTTGCTTCTCCTCCTGTTGCTTTAGCCCACTCTTTCTCCATTTGCTATCAACATTAATTCTGGCATTGGCCCTCTACAGTTGTACCTAAAGACAGGCCCTTTCTGAAGCTTAAGGTCAGTATTCTGGTACAAAACCATAAGACACAGGAGCAGAATTAGGCCATTTGGTCCATTGAGTCTGCTCCACCATTCCATCGTGGTTGATTTATTATCTCTTTCAACCCCATTCTCCTGCCTTCTTCCCATAACCTTTGACACCCTTTCTAGTCAAGAACCTTTCAACCTCTGCATTAAATATTCCCAATGACTTGGCCTCCCCAGCCGTCTGTGGCAAAAAAAATCCACAGATTCATTGCCCTCTGGCCAAAGTAATTCCTCCTTATTTCTGTTCTATTGGGACGTCCTTGTATTCTGAGGCTGTGTCCTCTGGCATCACAGCTAACAGATACTGATGCACAGTGGGAACTTTGGAGACTGCACATATCAATTCAGATTAGAGAATCACTGAGCTGGAGATGAGGTCATGCCATAGCCTTTAGAGGACTAAGCGACCTTCAACTAAAACTTATTTATAGTATTGTAAGACATAGAAGTGCATTGCAGCTTTTACATATCACTCTGATGGAACCAGTGCATTACAAAAGCACTTCCAGGGAGCACTTCCAAATAAAATTTGGCACAGTCATAGCGATATGGCAAGGCTGTAACTGCAGTCAGCAAAGAAGAGGGGTTTAAGGAGGAAAAGAGCTGAGGGCAGGGAGGGTCAACAATGGAATTCTAGAGATTAGTTCTTTGGCACCCGGTAGATGAATGACTAAGTCTGAGAAAACTCCAGAGGCCAGACCTTGTCCAAAGGTTAATCGGCTGGAGGACATCGTAGAGACTATAAGGGCAAGGCCATGGAAGGACTTAAAAGGAGGATAAGAATCTCAAAATTCACGTGTGGTTCACTTGAAAGTGTTTACTGCATAATTATTTGAGGCTTGTATTGTCTTGCAGGACGTTTTCAACACTCGAGGTTCTTCACTCTGGCTCAGACTTCAGAGGACCATCCATGTCATGTTATTCTTCTGCCCTTCCTTCATCTGTTGCATTTTTAACAATACTTTAACACTAATGATGAGACGGCTAGCAGCATTTGAAACATAAACATGCAGTTGTGCATTCTTGCTAAGTCATTTGAATAGATAGTCTGGACCTAATTTATTGATATTCATAAAGGAACTTACCTGGTATATATGCTGCACCGTGCTTTGAAATCTCAAACCTTCATTTCATATAGTAAATGAAACAGGAATATCAATACTTGCTGAACTTATTACCTTAAAGCTAAAGAAAATATCTAATTTCTTTTTAAAAACTGTAGCATCTGTGAATGATTGTAGAATTGTGATTTTAACTACAAGTTACAACAGTGACAGCATTTTTGTTGCTAACAATCTCATCTACTTACTAGAGATCAGACTTTATCATACTCCTTTGTTTGGTTGTAGACTATCCTGACTTATTATAACTTCTTGATTGTGTGGAGTCTTTTGTGCATGAACCTTGGTATGTGTTCAGATTTACTTTTAACACTAATTATGAATATCAATTTTCAGCTTAATTTTGATGACTTATCTAAAAATATATCTGACTCTAAGCTGTTTTATTGCTGAATTCTCTATATGTACAAGACACGCTTAAGTAAATGCAACTAGAATGTTCTTAAATTTACAAAAGCACAACATGCAATATACCTTTACACAAATATAATCAGGTAATATCAAGGGTTATTGATGCTTGAATGTTTAGAAACAGACTGGAAGAGATGATTGAAATTCAGTTAAGATATATGACACAAGAATAAATCATCTGCCTCCCCCTATGCAAGGAGAGACTTTTGTAATTTCAGGTCATAACTTGTTCAGAACCATGACTTTTAAAAAAGAAGTGCTATTGTATATCAGCAGCATATTATATCTTTTCCAAAGAATGCATCCTAATCAGTTTCATTATCATGACAAAGTTAGCTAATTAGACTTTCTGCTATGATTTGCAAAGAAAGTTAGCCAATAAAGAAATTAATTTAGTCTTTGTCATGAACTCAATTTGCTCAAGCTTCTTTACAATTGATTAAATTATTATGAAATGTACTCACTTCCACATGAAGGAAATTCAACAGCAATGTGTGGATTACAGGACAAACAAACTGTAGTGTAAAACTGTTAAGACAATTTAGTGATGTTGACCTGCTCTTCTTCAAAACTGTGCATAGGATATTTTCTGTGCATAGATGAAGTGCCAAGTGAGACCATCTAAGGCTCTGATTTGTGAAATATACATCAAAATTGAAGTAAAAGGTGAAAGAATAAAATGCAGCATTTACGTTTCTGTAAATGTGAGGTGTTATCTACAACAACTGTACTCTGATTCTGCATTGCCTGTTAATTTACCTTGAAATCTTACCTGCCAGGAAACATGAACTTGTCAGATACTGCAGTGTTACTTATTCTCCTATAATGAAGCTAATTGCTGCAAAAATGTGTAGGTATTTTACATGAATCTAAAACCTAGAATTGAATCTTGTACCTTCATATCAAAAGATAAGATAACCACCATTGGAGCCAAGCTCGAAGTTGCTGTGGTCCTAAACCTAAAACTTCAATGCTCTTTTAATTTTGTAGACTAACTTGAAGAAGCATCTATGAAGTAAATTTTCCAAAATAATGTGACTTAAGTCCAGATTGATAAAACAGGATTTGAGTTTTTAATACATTTGACGGGATAATTTCAATGAATCAATAATTCAATTCAAATTTTAATTAAAAAATTCAATAATTTCAATATCTGAATGAATGAATAAATAAATAAATAAATTTGTGTTATTTGTATCTCCCCAAAGCAGCTTCTAATTTAGAATTTGACACAAATAACAGGCTTCTGAACAGCACACTTTGAATTTCAGAACTAATTACACCCTGGTCTCATGATCAGTAACTGTTGTGTTTTAAGTACACTTTTCAAGATAGTTATGCAACAAGCGTTTTTGTCAAGACAAGAGGCTTGCAGATGCTGGAATCTGGAGCAACAAAGAAAAAATGTTAGAGGAACTCACCAGGTTGAAGGAGCATCTGTAGAAGGAAAGGCATTTTCTATGATTCGGGTTGAAGCCCTGCCTTTCTCTCCGTGTTCTTAGTTAATGGGTCAAAATTTCCCTAGGAGTTTCACAAAAATGAAGCTTGAATTACCTCATTCCAGTTCCTGCTCGTTAATGAGCCCACAGGAGCAAACTGATAAAATAATTCAAGGATCTGTAAAGGTAGTCTTCACAGCAAATAGGCACATAAGGGATCTTGTCTTGAAGCTGAGGTAGGTTTTTTGAGGACAATTCAAGACTAATGAGGACACGGTCTAGGCAACTTTACCAGTTTCTAATCATTTTGGAGGATTCTGATTGCAGACATATGGTGAATAAATAAATACAGACCATGATTTTGAGTATATTGGGAGAAAAGTGGAAGAGAATGTTGAGAAAATTGGTGAAACAGCAGAAATATGATGTGAGATCTGTGCTGCAGTCTTCTGTGAGGCAGACCAAATGGTATATAATTAATCACTATCTGATTATTAATTGGATATTTTTAGGTCAAAACATGGGTAGACCAGAGATATAACACTGATACACTGAAGCAGTTACATTCTCTTCAGTTTATACAATGCATTATTTGTCATGGCAGCATGGAAAAAATGGCTCCTTATGTGGACCCCTCCTCACCATTTCCCATCCCCTTTTCCCTCTGTCACCTAATCTCCTTGCCCGCCCATCGCCTCCCTCTGGAGCTCCTCCCCCCTTTTCTTGCTTCCATGCCTTCTGTCTCTCTCAGCAATTAACTTCCCAGCTCTTTACTTCATCCCTCCTGCTCCAGGTTTCACCTATCACCTTGTGTTTCTCTCTCCCCTCCCCCCACCTTTAAAATCTACTCCTTAGCGTTTTTTCTCCAGTCCTGCCGAAGGGTTTCGGCCCGAAATGTCGACTGTACTCTTTTCTATAGGTGCTGCCTGGCTTGCTGAATTCCTCCAGTGCTTTGTGTGTGTTGCCTTGGATTTCCAGCATCTGCAGATTTTCTCTTGTTTGAAATCAGTTTCATAATGTTTTAGTTTCACCAATGCTGTTAACGTTTTGTCTACATTTTCCCCATGACAAATGTGTTGAGTGAAATCCTTACAATTCAGTACCTAATCTTGAGTCCATTATTTAAAATATTAAAAAGAATGAAACTTCACCCTCCACTTGCTCCCTCCCCCCTTACGTGTTGCCTTTCACTTCCTGTTAGATATGAAATGAACATGAAATCACAGAACAATGCTGTAAATGACACAAAGTGTCAGAAGTTTAGAACATAGAAAACACAGCATAATACAGGCCCTTCAGCCCACAAAGCTGTGCCAAACATGTCCTTACCTTGGAAATTATCTAGGCTCCATGTATCTATCCAAGAGTCTCTTAAAATACCCTATCGTATCCGCCTCCACCACCGTCGCCGGCAGCCCATTCCACGCACTCACCACTCTGTGTAAAAAAAAAAAAACACCCCTGACATTTCCTCTGTACCTACTTCTAAGCCCTTTAAAACTATGCCCTCTCGTGCTAGCCACTTCAGCCCTGGGAATAAGCCTCTGACTATCCAATGCTTCTAATCTTATACACCTCTATCAGGTCACCTCTCATCCTCCATCGCTCCAAGGAGAAAAGGCCGAGTTCACTCAACCTATTCTCATAAGGCATGCCTCCCAATCTAGGCAACAAGCTCGTAAATCTCCTCTGCACCCTTTCAACACACACAAAATGCTGGTGGAACACAGCAGGCCAGGCAGCATCTATAGGAGGAAGCACTGTCGACGTTTCAGGCCGAGACCCTTCATCAGGTCTGAAGGGTCACGGCCCGAAACGTCGACAGTGCTTCTTCCTATAGATGCTGCCTGGCCTGCTGTGTTCCAACAGCATTTTGTGTGTGTTGTTTGAATTTCCAGCATCTGCAGATTTCCTCGTGTCTGCACCCTTTCTATGGTTTCCACACCCTTCCTGTAGTGAGGTGACCAGAACTGAGCACAGTACTCCAAGTGGGGTGTGACCAGGGTCCTATATAGCTGCAACATTACCTCTCAGCTCTTAAACTCAAACTCACGATTGATAAAGACCAATGCATCGTATGCCTTCTTAACCACTGAGTCAACCTGCGCAGCAGCTTCGAGTGTCCTATGGACATGGACCCCAAGATCCTCTGATCCTCCACACTGCCAAGAGTCTTATCATTAATACTATATTCTGTCATCATATTTGACCTACCAAAATAAACCACCTCACACTTACCTGGGTTGAACTCCATCTGCCAGTTCTCAGCTCAGTTTTGCATCCTATCAGTGCCCCGCTGTAACGTCTGACAGCCCTCCACATGATCCACAGCACCCCCAACCTTTGTGTCATCAGAAAATTTACTAACCCATCCCTCCACTTCCTCATCCACGTCATTTATAAAAATCACGAAGAGTAGAGGTCCCAGAACAAATCCCTGAGGCACACTACTGGTCACTGACCTCCATGCAGAACATGACCCGTCTACAATAACTCTTTGCCTTCTGTGGGCAAGCCATTTCTGGATCCACAAAGCAATGTCCCCCTTGGATCCCATGCCTCTTACTTTCTCGATAAGCCTTGCATGGGGTACCTTATCAAATGCCTTGCTGAAATCCATATACACTACATCTACTGCTGTACTTCCATTAATGTGTTTATTCACATCCTCAGGTAATCCAATCAGGCTTGTAAGGCACAACCTGCCTTTGACAAAGGCAAGCTGACTATTCCTGATCATATTATATCTCTCCAAATGTTCATGAATCTTGCCTCTCAGGATCTTTTCCATCAACTTACCAACCACTGAAATAAGACTCACTGGTCTATAATTTCCTGGGCTATCTCTACTCCTTTTCTTGAATAAGGGAACAATATCTGCAACCCTCCAATCCTCTGGAACCTCTCCCATCCCCACTGATGATGCAAAGATCATCACCAGAGGCTCAGCAATCTCCTTCCTTGCCTCCCATGGTAGCCTGGGATACATCTCATCCAGTCCTAGTGACTTATCCAACTTGATGCTTTCTGAAAGCTCCAGCATGTCCTGTTTCATAATATCTATATGCTCAAGCTTTTTGGTTCACTGTAAGTCATCCCTGCAACTGCCAATATCCTTTTCCGTAGTGAATACTGAAGCAAAGTACTCATTAAGTACCTCTGCTATCTCTTCCAGTTCGATACACACTTTTCCACTGTCACACTTGATTGGTCCTATTCTCTCATGTCTTATCCTTTTGCTGTTCACATACTTGTAGAATGCCTTGGGGTTTTCCTTAATCCTGTCCGCCAATGCTTTCTCATGGTCCCTTCTGGCTCTCCTAATTTCATACTTAAACTCCTTCCCGCTAGCTTTATAATCTTCTAGATCTCTATCATTACCTAGTTTTTTGAACCCTTCATTAAGCTTTTCTTCTTGACTAGATTTACAGCAGCCTTTGTACACCACTGTTCCTGTACCCTTCCATCCTTACCCTGTCTCATTGGTATGTACCTATGCAGAATTCCCTGAACATTTGCCACATTTCTTCTGTACATTTCCATGAGATCATCTGTTCTCAATTTATGCTTTACGTTTAAAAATGTGTTGAATATTCTGGGCATGATCTGAAATTTCTCTGTTTTAT
Organism: Hemitrygon akajei; assembly: GCF_048418815.1. Classification (NCBI taxonomy): domain Eukaryota; kingdom Metazoa; phylum Chordata; class Chondrichthyes; order Myliobatiformes; family Dasyatidae; genus Hemitrygon; species Hemitrygon akajei. The sequence goes on along the minus strand of NC_133135.1, from coordinate 69,649,033 downwards.
GATTGATTTAGGTAAATGAACATTTGAAGACAATAGTTAGCCAAGAGCAGAAGTCGAGGCGACTACAAGGGCCAGAAATACCTGGAAGTCAAAGGGTAGGAACTCAGATTGAGCTTTGTCTCTCAAAAATAATTCAATATGTGAGAATATAAAAATATGGGCTTTATGGTGGTCAGAATGTGTCAAATAGCAGAATGAATATTTATCTCTTACATTTAACTCATTGACAAGTCACTTTCTCGAGGTAGCACTTTTCTGCGGATAAAAATGTGAGACATGTTGACAGTATTCCTTGGTGTCGTAAAACATTACCATATGATCAGGGTGATGGTAAACTAACTACCAAATTGGAAGGTAAACTGTGCACTTGAAACAGCACAAAATCAAAGGTGCAAATACCAAGAAAGACTTCAATATTTCATTAAACAAAGCCCAAATGTCATTGATGGAATGCAGAAAATGTAGGTCGTTACAACTGAATGATCTGGGTTGGAGTATTTGGGTGGATTCCAATTGAGTTAGTGATATGAATTAGATTGCCATCAGAAATAAACAGTTATCATTATTACAGCAACTGTTTTACATATTCTGTCCATAAACCTATTTCCTGAAGTCACTTTTTTTCATACCAGTTCAGAAGCAAATGTAGAGTTTATATCAATTTATATCATCTTGGTCTAGTATTCTACAATCAACTGGTGAAAGGCCTCAAATTTTTGACCAAGATATAAGAGTTACATTTTCCCAGCCAAAACTCCATGGCATTTAGCAGCAGATCATACTGGTGAAGATTGGCTCTTGTTGACTCTATAACAGCTGTAATGGTGTATAATACTGATTTGCATTCAAGAAATCGACCTGATACAGATTGTAGTTACTTAAAATGCATAAATGAAGATTATATGACAGTGGTGGACAGGATTCGGAAATGTACAGAACTGCCAAAGATATCAGAATCAGGTTTAATATCACCAGCATATGTCGTGATGTGTGTGTGTATATATATATACATATATGAAATAGTGCAAAAAGAGAGGGAAAAATATTTTGGAAGTGTTCTTGGGTTCATTGACCATTCAGAAATCTAATGGCGGAGGAGAAGAAGCTGTTCCTGAAATGTTGAGTTTGTGTCTTCAGGCTCCTGTACCTCCTTCGATGGCAGCAATGAGAAGAGGGCATGTCCTGGGTGATGGAGATTTGGCTGACAAAAACTGTGTAGTCACTTTTAAAAATTTATGATTTTTGAATGCAAGACTTTTATATTTAACAGTGGAATGTGAGAATGACAGAGAAAGCAACATGTTGCAGAGCTATGTGACAAGCACAGATATTCTTGGCCTTACTGGTTTTTGCATTTCCATAAACCCATTTAGCTGCATGCGTTGTTTTCTTTCAAGATATCATTAACTGACAGTAAAGCGCGTTAGCCCTGATTTTAGTTGCTGCCCACCGAACCACAGAAACATGATTTATAGATGGAGTCCTGTCCAACTAACCCTCTGCACCAGAGCGTCCTCCTAGAAAGCAGGCAGCGAGTCTTGAGACTCCCTTCTTTTCAGCTCCCAGAACTCTCTGATGGTCTTTTGACAGCTTGCTACTCAATGTCCCGAGCTAGTATGAGATGCCTCCAACAAGTGAATACATCTAAAAGCACCTCAGATAGGCTTGAGTCATCAAATGAAACATATAAAGTAATTCAGAGCATTTGAAACTCCAAGAAATATAATTGAAAAGATAAAGAAAGAATAAATAAACCACTCAGCAGTTTGGTAGGAGTTAGCATCTCCAATTAGGTGAATGGGGTTGGATGACTTGTGCCTGTCTTGAGAGTTAGGAAGCTGTGAGGCCCTGGTGTAGGATGGTCAGCCCACCAGTGGAGCGGGAATCCTATGCACCAGCGTCTTTGTTATGGGAAAGGTCAGGTGACAGGGATTGACATCTGTTTCTGGCTAATCCATGTTTTCCACATTTCAACGCACAGTCCTAGAAATCTGAGATGAGCAAGAATTGAGCAAAATGCAGTCTGCTAATCAAGAGTTACATCCTGCATTCTTGCCTTTACTTAGAGCTTCAGTTTGTATTTTATTAGAGAATAAAGCATACTCAAATTCAGGTGTGCCCAACTCTTGTTATGGTTAGTTTTGTTGGCATCTGGTTATGTCAGATTGTATTTGTTGCACTTGTCATTCACGTCAGCAATTGCCAAGAATTAAAGTGAATAAACAGCTGGTCGGGCAACATTGTTGGGTATCAGATCTGTCATTAGTGAAACTGCTTGACCTGCTGAGTTCCTCCAGCAGTTTTCTTTTGCTCCAGTTTCTGAGGTACCTTGTCTGCCAACAATTAAATGGGTACTGAATGTAGCTAGTCAGAACTTGCTTCACTAATAAATTAAAATTTTGCACTGCAGTGCCACTCATCTGCATTGCAACTGAAGGGGAAAAAAACAACTCTGCTGGCAGTTTATGATTCTGAGTAATTGAAAGGAAAAATTATAATAGGCGCATTTCATGTACATGTATTTTGCATTTCTTGCTCATCTCTTATGTGTTAGATATTACCCTGCAAAAATTTTTTGCAAACAAAGCCTGCTAATTCCTGTTCTGTTCTCTGAATTATTTGTTTCTTTTTGTTTGGCAACTTTAAGACATATTTTGTTTGATGTTCTTCATTTGATTGTTTTGTGCAAAAGTACATTCTGGAACAGGACAGGTAAATCTGAGTTCCACCATCACAGTCCTATTGAATCATTGGGAGACAGACTGGCAAAAAGCATCAAGTAAAATACTCATACACTAATCTTCAGTTTGCAAGCAAATGAAACTAAAAGTGTTGATAAACTTTATTAATATTAAGAGTTTGAACTGAAATTGAAAATTATGGAAATTCTCAGCAAGACATTCTGGAAATGTGAAGAGAGGAATGAATTAATGTTTCAGAACTTTTCACATGCCAATCTGTTTCAGTACAGCTACAACAATGAAGTCTTCCTGACCTGCCAATGTAGAAAGTTGTCCAAAGTGCAGAATACAAAATTGTGATGTTCAGTGACGTGTACAATGTTCAGCAACATTCATGACTCCCCAAATAATAAAGAGTCCACAACCAAGTGCAGCAAGACAAGCCAGGACTGTTAGGTGGCAAGTAACACAGGTTCCAGGAAGTGATAGTAACAAGAAAAATCCATCTCTCACTTCTTGCCAGTAGCATCACGGTATCCACCACTATCAATATTCAGGGATGTGATGGGGGGGGGGGGGGGTTGTTACCAATGCACAGAAACTAAATTGGAGTATCCATACACACAGTGTGACAGGTAAGAGGCTCGGAATCCTGTGGCAAGTAATTTGCCTCCCATCTCTCCTAATCCTGTCGATCATCTACAAGGCTCTAGTCAGGAGTGTGATGGAACACTTCTCACTTGCCCTGATGAGCACTGCTTCAGCAAGCTCAAGAAGCTCCACACAGGGCAGAGCAGCCCACTTGATAGGCATCCCATCCACAATTGTTCATGCACTTCACTGATGCACAGTAGAGGTGGTTTGTACCATCCTCAGGGTGCACTGCAGCAACCTGCCAGCACCTTCCAGACAACTTCTGCAAGCGAAAAGGACAAAGGCCTCAAGAGCAGAGGAACACCACCACATAAGCCACACACCATTCTGACTTGCAAGAACGTTGTTCCTTCAACGTTGCTGGGTCAAAATCTTGGAACTCTCCTTCAGAGCATTATGAGCGTGCCCATACCTCAAGCACTGCAGCGGTTCAAAAAGGCAGTAGACTGCCATGTTCTCAAGAGCAACTAGAGATGAGCAATTAAATGCTGACTCAGCCTGTGAAGTGCACATCCCTTGAATGAAAATATATTTAAAAAGCTGTCATTTTAATGTTTATGTGTAATTTAATGATGTTTACTTAATACTTAAAAGAACTGTTTTAGAGGTTTCATATGGTTATAGGTGCAGTATAATAATAATATCTCGGGATTCAGATCTTAGGCAAATATAATGGGTAAAAAATTCAGTGACATTAATGACTGGATGTGTATTTTCTGGAGACCTTGATTGGTTACACCTGGTCTGTATTTACTCATTCCTTTTGTTTCCGAAATCCTGCTGGTGTGCATGGAATCCATCATTATAACCACATTGTTGAATTTTAACAGCATGTCATTAATTAAAATTCATTTGTTTATTTATTAAAAGCATTATTTTCTTTAGGCAACATTGCGCAGGTGTATTGTTTCCCTTGCCTGTGAGGGCATTTATTGGTGCAACAAGTAACAGGATATTAATTGTTCCCAACTATTTTTAAAGCGGTTGAATACAATCGTTCTGTTTTAAGAAATACTGTCAAATGAATAGTTTCTTCGCTGATATTGTAGATTTTGAGATAATTGCTGAGTTATACGGAAAATGGTCTTTAAGTATATTTCTGAAACAGCTGGACAGCTCCTGACAATCTCTGTATGTGAAGTGATGCATTCTACATTGGAATTGGACTGCAATCTTTGTGAGTCCATATTTAAAGCCCTACATGTAGATGCAATGCTAGTAATCTGGTGTGATTAAGATGTTTTGTTATGAATGTTGTTACTAATTCATAATAAGATCATGAGGTATTACAATTATTTTTGCTTTTTGGGCCTCATTGGAGTTTTTAATCTCCTCAGTTAACAAGGCTTTCAAACACTTCAGTATTCCAGATGATAGTTTTTGATCTGTGTCTGTAAATTGGCAGATGGTGCAATGTTACCTGCTCTTTATGCAGTCGTTCCCCATGGTATTTCCATTCCATAGAGTCCAGCGAGTAGATACACTTTTTAATGTTTCTGCAAGTAGGCCAAACTGGGAAAGGCAGTTTTAAGAAACTAAATTCAGTGGTGTCTTTTTACATATTTTTGCTTAAGATTTCAGAAAATACATTTCCGCCCAGTTTGCCTGAATTTCCTTCAGCAAATGTGTCGTTGCAGGAGCTCTCTCACTTAGCAAAATCTGTGTAGTTTAGTTTTGGAAATCCGGAGGTCACTTATTGTAAACAAATATTTTGTAAATTTTACATTTTCATTTGCATTCAAAGCAAGAACCAGTCTAAGAGCAGAAAAATATTTAGAATTCCCTTGGCGGGAAAAAAAAATCATTGGCCATCATATTAAAACATGTTACGGATGTTGCAACAAAGTTAATGTTTCAGTTTAAAGACCAGTCAGTAGAACTGGGAAAGAGAGAAAACAAGTCATACCGCATTTCAGAGGAGTGAGAAGGGAAAGGAACACAAGGGGAATATTTCTGATAGGGTGAGAGCAGGGTTGCTATAGGGATAAGTAGTGATCTATTGTCGATGGTGGCATTAATAATAAAGACAGAGTAAAAGAGAGAAAAATATTGCAAACTATGTGGCTGCCAGTAATGTTCATGCAACTGCAGGAGATGTCAAGACCTGTCCTTTCACCTTTTCCCTTCCCACTTTCCAGGGACCTCACAGTCCTTCCAGACGACACAGAGATTCACTTGCACTTTTCGTGTAGCACAATCATGTTCAGAATTTGTTCTCCTCCAACACCCAGACTCTGACTGCTTTGCAGAGTAGCATATCAGCAAAATTGAGTGTCTTGTTGCCTGTCACTAAAGTTCTCCATCACACTCCACTTGGACCAACCTGTACATAACACCATAAGGTATAGGAGCAGAAATAGGCCATTCAGCCCATCAAGCCTGCTTTCATCATGGCTGATCCACTTTCCCTCCCAACAGCATTCTCCTGCCTTCCCCGTAACCTTTCACGCCCTGACTAATCAAGAACCTATCAACCTCCACCTTAAGTACACTCAATGGCCTGGCCTGACCCACAGCCACCTGAAGCAACAAATTCCACAGACACACGACTCTCTGGCTAAGGAAATTCCTCCTCATCTCTGTTCTCAGTGGACGTCCCTGTATTCTGAGGCTGTGCCCTGTGGTCCCAGCTCCCCCACCACAGGAAACATCCTCTCCACATCCACTCTGTCTAGGCCATTCAACATGAGATTCCCCCTCATTCTTCTAACTTCCAACGAGCATCGATCCAGAGCCATGAAATTGTCCTCATATAATAACCCTTTCAATTCCTCAATTTTTCTCATGAATCCTCTCCAATGCAGCACATTCTTTCTTAGATAAAGGGCCCAAAACAGCTCACAATACTCCAAGTGAGGCCTCACCAGTGCCTTATAAAGCCTCAACATTATATCCTTGCTTTTATATTCTAATCTCCTCCAAATGAATGCTAACATTGCCCTTGCCTCCCTCACCACCAGCTCAACCTGCAAGGTAACTGTAGGGAATCTTGCACAGGATCTCCCAAGTCCCTTTGCACCTTGGATTTTTGAATTTTCTACCCAGTTAGAAAATCATCTACACTTTTGTTCTTTCTACCAAAGTACATGACTATACACTTCGTGACACTGTATTCCATCTGCCACTTCTGTTATCCATTCTCCTGCTCGCTCAACACATCCTGAGCCTCCACTATCTTTATATCGTCTTCAAACTTGGCCACGTAATCATAAATCCCATCATCCACATCAGTGACAGAAAAAAGAAGTGATCCCAACACCAATCCCTGCAGACCACCACCAGTCACTGATAGCCAAGCGGAAAAGGTTCCCTTTATTCTCACCCTTTGTCCGTGGCTTTCTGCACTGTTCCAGAGCATCCTCTATCCATCTGAACACCTTTAATGCCCAGTATTGAATCTGACATCTCTGGTAATGCTCTTTCTCTGCCTGTATAAATACTCTCCAATCTATGTTGTAAGTCATCTACCTGAAATACAGTTTCTGTTTTTTTTCTCTCTCCATGAGCACAGACTGGTCTGCTGGATATTTCACAATATTTTACATTCTTTTATCTGTATTATTGCTTTCTATCTGTGGGTATTAACCCATCAATCACTACTTATCCCCATGGTAAACGTGGCCTTTTTTCACGTCTATCCCAACTTATAATTAATTTGTTCAATTTTCCCAGTTCTGACAAGAAACTCTGTTTCTGACCTGCTGAGTGTTTCCAACATTTTCTGCTTTTCTTATAGTTCATTTAAACCATGTAACCATTTCTTCCTTCATAGTTTTGCACGTATATGCAGTGCATTGAGAGACAGAGTTATACTTAAAATTGTGAATGAGACAAATGTACCTGGAATATTTCACAAAACTGTTCAAATCATTTTATCTTTTCATCATTCAGTGAAGAACAGTAAAGGATTTAGAAATAATTCATATGAATCTTGACAAAATTGTGACTTTCTTTTTTTTCCCCCTCATTGCTTCCATCCTTTCTCTCTCCTTGATGCTGCTACGTGTGAAGTCTCCAACCAAATGGTATTGGAAACTGGTTCCTGTAAGTTAATTCAATGAGTAGTGATCCATTATATTTGTGATTTTTTTTCACCATATTAATAACCCGTGTGGATTAATGCTCTATTTGCTTTCTGTCTGCTGTGATCCATTATCATTTTCTGCCATTTACCTTCCTCTCTGCTATTCACTTGTTTAAAGATGAATCATTCAGTTTTACCACTTACATCCCTGTCTTACCCTTCCATAGAATGTTTACTGTTTAAGGAGCTGCCTTTGTCTGTGTGAAAAAGTTAGCATTGGGCATGTACAGTATGGGTGTGTGAAGAATTAGTTATTTGATCATTGGGAGCTCCATTCCTGTTATAAATGGAGTGCAGGTGATAATCAGGGTTATTTTAATCATCATTGACACATGGATATGTCGCATATGCTCAGTCCAAATGTGGCCCACAACATCTCAACTTTGAGCAGAAATATCATGATCTAGCTTCAAGATGGGAAGAAGGTTTATGCCGTTTTCAGTCAATTGCTTAGCAAACAAAAATACATTCAGTCTGGGGAAGTATTGCATCGTCTTTTTTATTCCTGTATTGTCCTCCTTGTCCTCCTTCAGATCTTTCAGTTTCCCAAGAACCTTCTCTCTGGTTATGGTAACTTCACACACTTCATTGCCTCTGTCACGTGGAATTTACACCATACTGCTAGTGTCTTCCGCAGTGAAGATAGGTTAGGAGAGTGGACAGAGAAGTAGCAGATGGAACACAAGATAGGGAAGTGTAGTGTTATGCACTTTGGTAAGAAGAATAAAGGTGTAGACCAATTTCTAAATGGGGAGAGAATTCAGAAATGGGTGGTACAAAGGAACTCGAGAGTCATAGTTCAGGATTCCCTTAAGGTTAACTTGCAAGTTGTGTTAGTGGTAAAGAAGGCAAGTGGAATTTAGTATTAATGTACTGCTAAGGTTTTATAAGATGTTGGTCAGACCACATTTAGAATACTGTGATCATGTTTGGGTTTTGTATCTAAGCAAGGTGTACAGTATTGAGATTGATAGTTTTCTGATTGGTTAGGGGTTACTGGGGAAAGGTGAGAGAATGGGGTTGTAAAATAAAAATCAGCCATGATTGAATGGCAGAGAGACTCAATGGGCTGCATGGCCAAATTCAACTTCAATATATTACGGCCTTATCAGCTTTTCCTGAAACTCATCTGAATTACCCCTTAAACCATGACAATACTAGCCTAATTTGTACAGAATATTTTTTTACTTTCCAAAATAAATGATCAGAAAATCGCACAAGTTTTGTCAATCATCCAACCAGTGCTTTATAAGGTTGTATAAAATTCCCCATCGTATCCCAGCTTTTGAGTTTTAAAGGCTCCTTTTCATTTGCTATTTTGATTTGTTTTAATTTGATTGCTACATTTTAGTGATTTCTGAACAAGAAATCTTCATAAAGGTTAGACTCAAAGGTTGGGGGTGTTGTGGATAGTGTGGAGGGCTGTCAGAGATTACAGCGGGACATTGATAGGATGCAAAACTGGGCTAAGAAGTGGCAGATGGAGTGTGGGGTATGTCATTTTGGTAGGTCAAATATGATGGCAGAATATAGTATTAATGGTAAGACGGCAGTGTGGAGGATCAGAGGGATCTTGGGGTCCGAATCCATTGAACACTCAAATCTGCTGCGCAGATTGACTCTGTGGTTAAGAAGGCATATGGCATATTGGCCTTCATCAACCGTGGGATTGATTTTAAGAGTGGAGAGGTAATGTTACAGCTATATAGAACCCTGGTCAAACCCCACTTGGAGTATTGTGCTCAGTTCTGGTCACCTCACTACAGGAAGGATGTGGAAACTATAGAAAGGGTGCAGAGGAGATTAACAAGGATGTTGCCTGTATTGGGGAGCATGCCTTATGAGAATAGGTTGAGTGAACTTGGCCTTTTCTCCTTGGAGCAATAGAGGATCAGAGGTGACCTGATAGAGGTATATAAGATGATGAGAGGCATTGATCATGTGGATAGTCAGAGGCTTTTTCCCAGAGCTGAAATGGCTAACCCGAGAGGGCACAGTTTTAAGGTGCTTGGAAGCAGGTACAGAGATGTCAGGGGTTAAGTTTTTTACACAGAGAGTGGTGAGTGCGTGGAATGGGCTGCCGGCAATGGTGGTGGAGATGGAAACAATAGGGACTCTTAAGAGACTCTTGGATATATACATGGAGTTTAGGAAAATAGAGGGCTGTGGGTAACCCTAGGTAATTTCTAAAGTAAGTACATGTTCGGCACAGCTTTGTGGGCCGAAGGGCCTGTGTTGTGCTGTAGGTTTTCTATGTTTCTAAACTTGATTAAATTATTCAGTTCAAATGTTTTCTAAAGTCAGGCCCTTGTGGGACACAGTAAAGCATTTCCTATCCATTTCTAAATAACCCACCACAAACAATGTGATACATATTCCCTAGCACCCTCCACTGAAGTAGGTGTTGAAAACCTTGTCATCATGGTGATTTTTAATCGGGAACCCAAATGTACTGAGGCTTGTGGCACCTCAGTGGGATTGATTAATTTACAACAGGAAAGGGATTCTAACCAAGCCATCCATCTGTTGTTGCATGGAGTCCATTTACCCAGAGTTATCTGTGATTGAAATCATTCTTCTCCTCCACCCCTCAGAATGTTATCAGAGCAAAACAGAAGAGGGTTTCATTATCATATATTGATTGCCATCACTGTGTTGTAGGACCCTAAGAATACAATGATTGTCATGAATTCTTAAGTCATAATGTACACAAATGTATTTTATGCTCATTAAAAATAAGGATGTTTACTTTCATTCAAGAGTATATTTTGATTCTGCATCAGGTTCTAAGATGTACAGAAAAGTAAATCTGAAATCCTGTGGCGATTTGTCTCATTCTCTAGTATTGGTTGTGTGGATCTACAGGAAAGAATCATTTCTCATGTACATAGGAAAAGAAGTGTGTTTGCTGGAGTGTGGAAATTCTCTTTGGGAAGCATTTCATCAAGTCTTTTTTAGCCCTGCATTGGTTTTTGGCAAATAATTTGGAGGAGTGAACCTTGCAGTGTATATAATGTGCCTGCATTGTTGATGGGAAATGCCCTCATGATATACAGTGCCCTGTAAAAGTATTCAGACCCCAATCATTTGTTCACATAAATGAGTATTTCAACCAGGGATTTTGATCAATTTAACTGAGAATTTTTATTTGTAAATCACGTGCTCTTTTTTCACAGCAGAGCCAAAAAAAGGAAAATTGTAAAGTATGAAAAACTAAAAATTCAAAAACTGAAATGTCAGCAGTTCAATAGTATTCATCTCCCTTAGTTCAGGACTTAATTGAACCACCTCTCGCAGCTATTATAGCCTGTAGTCTTTTTGGATAAGTCTCTATTAGCTTCACACAATGTGATGGAGCAAGATTTGCCCATTCCTCCTGCAAAATTGCTCAAGCTGTGCCAGGTTAGTTGGGGAGTGACAGTGGACAGCAATCTTGAGGTATTATCAGAGATTTTTGATCAGGTTAAGGTCAGGACTCTCAAGTCAAGGACATCAATTTTCTTCATTTGAAGCCGCTCCATGGTTGCTTTGGCGGTGTGCTTTGGGTTGTGCTGCTGAAAGACAAACTTCCTCCCCAGTTTAAACTTTCTGGCAGAGGTTATTGTCGTGGTTTCTCGTGCCCCACAAACGACCAGGAGACGTAGGAGATTCTTCAAGAAGTATTAAACTTTAATTTGCAAATCAAAGCTGAGACAGTCATTGAGCTAGTCGCTGATTGCCCACCGATCCTTGTACATAGCATTTTTTATAGCAATCTCCTGGTTTAGTTGCATTAGCATATCCACATTCGCCACTATTGTTTCTGCCCATTGACTTAATCATGTTCTAATCTACATCTCTTAGCTACCTCTCATTAACACACCATTGTCTTCTACATTCTTAAGATTTCATTCTCCTACTAAATTGGATACATGCATAGCAAATAGCAAGTTCAAAGCTGACTACATAGTTTTGGTTGCACAGCAAACTAAATTGGATACATGCATAGCAAATAGCAAGTTCAAAGCTGACTACATAGTTTTGGTTACACAGTAAACAATGCAACTTTTATACTCCAATACTATCAGGTTTTTATCCAGGATCTCTCTGTATTTAACAGTATTTCCCATCAGTCCTGACCAGATATCCAGTCCCTGCTGCTGAAAAGCATCCCCATAGCATGATGCTACCTCTACCAAACTCTACAGTAAGGATGTTGTTACCTGGCGCTTGTGCAATATTAGATTTATGCCACATGTAAAGCTTAATATTGAGTCTAAAACGTTCCACTTTAGTCTTATCCGACCACAAGACCTTCTTGCACAGCTTTATCTTCTAAGTGAGGCTTTGCAAAGTCTTTATAGGCATGGATATACTTTTCTTTAGCCTAGACTTCTTCCTTTTCACTCTTAAATAAAATACCCGTTTTATACAAGGCCTTAGAGATAGTGGAGTCATGAACTTCATCCCCAGTTGCAGCCACTGACTTTTTGCAGCTCACTCAGAGTGACTGCTGGCATCACATTAGCCTCTCTTCAAGTGTCATTTTCCACTGGCGACTAAATTTAGGGGTGTGACCTGACGTGACAGTGTGGCTGTGGTTTTGTATTTTTTCCACTTTTTCTTGATGGACTGCACTAAGCTCTGAGGTCTGTTCAGTGCCTTTGAGATGGTCTTGTACCCTTCCCCAGATTTGTACTTCCCTATTATCATTTCCCTCACTTGCTTTGAATGTCTTTTGTCTTCATTTTGGTTTGGTCTGTTGAAAATCTACCAGATCGTTGGACATTACAGAGAGAGGGGGTATTGATTCAGGCGATGCTCCAGTTTTTCTACATCAACAAATTGGATTAGTTGGTAAGGTAATAAACAGTATTGCACCTGATGGAAGTTCACATTGTAATTACCAAGGGGATGAATACTTTTTCAGCCTCACAATTTTGGTTGTTAATTTTCAGTAAATTGTGGACAGGTTTTGGAATTTTTCTTTTAATTTGACGTGATACACAATGATTAGATTAGATCAAAACTTCAGTATATTTTAAGTTTAGAAAATGAGGCAGTAAAATGCAAAAACAGTTGTGGGGCTGAAACCGAGCTAAGAGAGGATGGAGTGTGACACTGAATAAATAGTTCTTAGTTACCTTCCGTGTCATAATGAAGTGTTCTTGTAGTGTGCGGGTTATTTTAGTAAAGGAACTATCAGATTTAACTATTCTTCACAGTTAAAATTCTTAGTTATTTTAAACTAACCAAGGGAAATATTGTGGATATTTTAAAACATCAGAAGATTCTTCTAAAATGCGGTTTGTTCTGGCAAGTGGGAGGTGTGAATTTTGAGCTGTCATATGCAAAAGCCAAGTAAACAATAAACCGATATGCAGAGGAATCTTGGAGTGCTAGTCCTTAGCTCCTGAAAGTGGCAACACCAGAAGTAAAAAAGGTGTATGGCATGCTGGCCTTCATCAGCTGGGGCACTGAGTATAACAATTGGAAATCATATCTGAGTAAAACTTTGGTGAGTCACAAATGGAGTATTGCAGAAAGGATGTGGAGACTTAGGAGAGGGTGCAGAAGAATTTTGCTTGGTTTGGATTGCTGTAGCTATAAGGAAAAATATATGGGGCAACAGGGTAGCCTAGTGGTTTATACAGTGCTTTACGGTACCAGTGACCCGGGTTCATTACTCACCACTCTTTGTAAGAAGTTTGTATGTTCTCCTTGTGAAAAAGTTGGTTTCCTTTGGGTGCTCTGGTTTCCTCCCACAGTCCAAAGACGCACAAATTGGTAGTGATTAGGCCATGATTATATCGAGGGTTGTTGGGCAGCATTGCTCGAAGGGGTGGAAGGGCTTATTTCACACTGTATCCCAATAAATAACTAAATAGATGTTGTTTCTTTGGAACACCCCAGGCTGAGGGGCATCCTGATAGAGGTAACTAAATTAATGAGAAACAGAGATGAGGAGATTGTCAGAGACCTTTCCCCCCCCCCCCCCCCCCCACTGAGAATATCAAACACCAGAGGGCACTGATTAAAGATGGGGGCGGTGGGGAAGGTTAAAGGAGATGTGTGAGGCAGTTTTTTTCATAGAAGAGGTAGCATATTACCTGGAAAGTGGTGGAGCAGGTGTGATAACAACATTTATGAGATATTTAGACCAAACGATGAACCTGGTAAGGAATATCAGGGTGTGGACCACGTAGTTTAGTTTGGAATCATGGTCAGTACAGAAAAGGCCTGTTCATGGCTATACTGTTCTGACAACAGAGTTTACTGGGAAACAATTATGCACTCTGTGTCACTTCTTTTTAATGTGTGGCTGTGTTTTCACCACCCTCACTGTACGTCAGTGTTGGGACTGTGATTGAAACTGGCTGACCTAGGTCAGTGTCAAAAATCCAAAGAAGATATTGAAAATTAGGATTTTATTTTACCTCTGCATTTATTTTACGTGTCTGATTTCTGCCTATTTTCCATTAGCAAATGCAAAATCATGTGTTGGTGTAAACAAAGCCAAATATTCTATGGATACGAAAGTTATTGCTAAAGAAGTTACAGTGGTAATTTACAAGAGTTTAATAATAAATAATTCCCCATTGGAATAATACTTTCTCAGATGTCATTAAATTAGCAGATTATATAGCTTCATTAAGGTTATTATCCTCTAGGTTTTAAAACAAATATTTTATCCTTATATTCTTTATAACATACTTTTATTTCTTTTATGTTGTTGAGGGGGTGTTGTCACCAATATATTTATGTGATCTAATTTGAGAATCTAGTTGTTGCGGACATAATTTGCACTGAATAATTTGCTATGGAAATTATGTCAACACTTGGTAATAGATGCAACTGTTGAGCGCAGTGCCTTGCCAACAAAATCTGTTGTGCTGCTTTGGTTAGCTATCAAATTAGGCAATTTAAGTTTTCTATGTTGTTTCTAAATCTTTATGACATTTTTGATTTATTCATCTCAAAATATCCAGCATTTCTTAACCTGTTCTGGGGAGCAGATAATATGAGGAGGTCATTTTCTCTGGTACCCAGGCAACTTTTCCTTCAAAGTTTCCTTGCTGTTATTTATTTTAGCAATATTCTTAAATAGGATTGGGATCTTACAGAAAACTTTTATCTCAAACCACTTTAATATATTTTCATATACAGTAGATTCTAGTTAATTGGGACACATTGGGATCATATGTTTTGGCCCAATTAGATGAGGTTTTATGGAATTAGTTAAAAAAGGTATTAAAAAGACAAACTGAGTAACCAATTATGTATTTTAATGAAATACAGAACAAATAAGAACATTACCAATTCAACAGTAGATTAAAATTGCGTAATAGTTCCCAATTGTTATAGTATACAGTATTGCTATTTTCTTTTGATTGTAAATTAACAAAATCAGTGCAGACACCTAGTGCAAATAATGGATTACCTTCATACAATACTTTCAATGGTTGTATTTTCCAAATCTTTGTTTTCATTGTAACATTCGAGATGATTGTCAATACCTTAACTTCTTTGTAGTACCTAAACTTGTTGAAGAAGTGAACTTGTTTCATTCTCACTCCCAGCTGTTTCTGACATCATCAAACCTGAATGCTTGAAACAGCAGTGAGCAGAACTGAATAGTCTTACTGCTTATTTCTTGCCGACTATCAGTGACAAAAATCGCTGCTTTTTGAACACAGGCATATGTAACTGGCGCTATTTAAAAACTGTATGCTTTAAGCACAGTGTAGTATCTAACAGCCACAGCAAGCGCACATGAATGACACTATTTAGAAGCTGTTCAGCAACAGTCTCCTGTTCCATTTTAAGTGACATAGTGTCCCAAATGATCAAAATGAATCTCGGCTATTTTCTCAATTAGTTTTTGTTCTTTAAGAATTGTCGCAAATAACTAGCTGCCCCTATTACCAGCGGCCCAGTTAACCGGAATCCACTGTATTGAAATACTGTACTCAACAATATTGTTGGAAAGACATGTTGAGAAGAAGACATTGTTTTTACAGATCTGCAACACTTCTACCTCATATACCAACTGGTATTGAGCCTAACCCAACCAGCATTATAGTGACCTCAATGAAACACATACTGCAGTTCATTTATAGTGAGGAATTGTCATCCATTGATCAGTTGGGAAATCGGGCAGTTCTCAGCAGACATGTAATAGACTGGTTCATTGCAATTCATAATCTGATAGAAATAACAAGTTGGTAGGCCTCCCATGTCACAAAAAGGAAGCCACTGGCGCAATCGAAGTTCTGCTTGGCACTATATTTCTGTATCAAAGTGCACTTAAGTCATTCTCAGATCCCAGCTTTCTCAAACATTTGTGCATTTCAGTGATTGACTAGATAGGATAATAAATGGTGAATGAAAGAAAGCCTGTGTCAAGTTAGAAGTAAACATTTCAAAACATAGGCCTGCTGGATGAGTATTTCAGTTTAAGTTTTATTTCCAGTTTGGTTTTTTTTTAAAGTTGGATACAGGTTTTATATTGCTTATATCAATGAAATTCTGCTTCCTCTACATAGATTTTTATTGTTTATTTAATTCTCAGTGTAATTTTGTACATCTCAGTGTACGGATACACTTTTTAAAAATATATTTCTGTTTCGGGTGCTGTACCCTGTAGCAGGTACATTGGATTGTATAATGGGACGTATTATACAGTTAAAACAATACTTTCTGATGCCGGGCACTTAATGATTATGATTTGCCTTGGATACTACATTATATAAAACCATTAGGTAGGGTTTAAACTTATCTGCAGGATGACTGAATGCAAACTCCTGTATTCCTGTCGGAACTGTCCACCAATTTTTTCTACAGCCCACATTGTCATGTATCATATCAAAATTTGCTTATACTGTAATACCGGGTGGTAGTGTTGTTGATCCAACACTAGGTGGCAGTGTTGACTGTGAAAAGGATGCTGTCCTTTTCAAGCTGAAGTTTATTGTCATGTACACAAGTACCATAAGACATAGGAGCAGAATTAGGATTTACGGCCCATCGAGTCTGCTCCGCCATTCTATCACGGCTGATTTATTATCGCTCTGAACCCCATTCTGCTGCCTTCTGTAACCTTTGACACCTTGACTGACCAAGAACCCATCAACCTCCAATTAAAACATACCCATTGATTTGGCCTCCACAACTGTCCACAGCTATGAATTCCATAGATTCACCAATTCTAAGGCTGTGTTTTCTGGCCCTAGACGCCTCCACTATAGGAAATGTCTTCTCCACATCCAATCTGTGTAGGCCTTTCAGTATTTGAAAGGCTTCAGTGAGATCCTCCCGCATTCATCGAAACTCCAACGAGTACAGACCCATTTGCTGTCAAATGCTCCTCATACGTTAACCCTTTCATTCCCAGAATTATTCTTGGGAACCTCCTCTGGACTCTCCCCAATGCCTGCACATAGAGTCTTTTAAGAAAGATAGGGTCCTTCAAGAGGCTCTTGGACAGGTACATGGAGCTTAGAAAAATAGAGGGCTATGGGTAAGCCTAAGTAGTTCTGAGATAAGGACATGGTTGGTACAGCTTTGTAGGCCAGAGGGCCTGTATTGTGCTGTAGGTTTTCTTTGTTTCCTTCACATCTTTTCTTAGATAAAGGGCCTACAAACCTGTTCACAATACTCCAAATACAGTCTGACCAATCGTTCTAAAGCCTCAGCATCCCATCCTTGCTCTTGCATTCTTGTCCTCTCAAAATAAATGCTAACATTACATGTGCCATCCTTACCACTGACTGAACATGCAAGTTAACATTTAGGGAATCCTGCACAAGGACTCCCAAGTCCCTTTGCACCACTGACTTTTGAATTTTCTCCCCCTTTAGAAAATAGTCTATGCCTTTATTCCTTTTACTCATGACTATACTCTTCCCTGCACTGTATTCCATCTGCCACTTCTTTTCCCGTTCTTCCAATACCTTCGAGTCTTTCTGCAGACTCCCTGCTTCCTCAACACTACCTGTCCCTCCCCCTATCTTTGTTTCATCTGCAAACTTGGTCACAAAGCCTTCAGTTCTGGCATTGGCAGCGAAGCATACTAGGCCACCTTTATTCTGACTCTTTGCCTCCTGCCAATCACCAGTCTTCTGTACATGCTTGTATTTTTCCTGAATACCACGGGCTCTTATTAAGCAGCCTCAAATGCGGCACCTTGTCAAAGGCCTTCTGAAAATCCTGCAGCAACGTCACAGTCGCATGGATTCAGACAGCAGCACATGGAACAGAAGTTATGTGTAAATTATACATGGCAGTGAAGAAGGAAAGGAAGTTGCAAAACAAGGCAAAAATGCAAAACAAAAATACATTCATGGGATGCACAGAGGCCGTGAAGAATTTTTAGACAAGTCCAAGGGCAGATGGAATATAATGCAGTTGGATGTGAGGCCATCCACTTGGGCAGGGAAAAAGGAAAGCTGGAATGTCTTTTTAATTGGTGAGAAATCAAGATGTTTGAATTCAGAGGGACCATGTTGAATTTGTACATGAAATACTAAAAGTTAACATCCAGGTATATCAAGCAATTAGAAAGGCAGACAGTATGTAGAGAATTTGAAAACAAAAGTTGTGACTTCTTGCCAGATGTCAAAGTAAGCCAGCAGAGGCTGGTGCAGCTTCTGTTAAGAAATTGGCCACCCATACAAGTGGGTTAACTCATGGATGTTGACAATGTAACTGTACCAGTAAAATTTTAAGTTACTTGCATTGCACATGTTGCTCTAATTATAGAATGGTGGCGAGTCTGCCTGTAGAATATTGTGTGCAGAAGGATGAGGAGAGATCCTTCAAGTACCTGTCAAGTACTGAAATGTTTGCAGAGTGGACTTGGAGAGGATGTCTAGAATCTAAGGTCAAGGCCTCAGAGTAAAGTGGCATTTTTCATTCCGACAGTGAAATGAGGAGGAATTTTCTCAGCTAGAGAGTGGTGAATCTGTAAAATCATTGCCAAGGAGGCCAAGTCACTGGGTGTATTTAAGGCTGAGATTGATAGGTTTTTGATCGGTAAGGGTCTTAAAGGGAGAATGGGGTTATGAAAAAAAAATCAACCATAATCAAAGAGCAGGGCAGATTCAAATGGTTTAATTCTGCTTCTGTGTCTAATGACTTTTGTCCTTATGGTATATAAGTCTGGTGTTCCTGTTCAAAGGAAAGATGCAGTGAAGGTTCACTAGTTTAATTGCGGTGTTTGACAGCTGAATCAGAATCAGGTTTAATATCACTGCCATCTGTCTGGAAATTTGTTGTATTGTGGCAGTAGTACATTGCAATACATATTATTAAAAAAGCTATAAATTGCAATAAGATTTATCTATAAAAATTAAATTGAATAAGTAGTGCAAAAAGAGAGGAAGAATACTGAGGTAGTGTTCACAAATTCATTGTTCATTCAGAAATCCTGAAATATTGAAGAAGGATTAAGCAGGTTCTGCCTGTAACAGAGTCTAAAAGGATGAGAAATGTTCACGTTTCATAAGAGAGTTGACACATCAGATGTGGTTTCCCCTTTCTATGGATTTCCAAAACTGGCTATCACTGTCTCAAAACTGGGGATCGGCTACTTTAGACAAATAATTGGAAATCTTTTCACCCAGTGGGTAGTGAATCTTCCAAATTCTCTCCTAAAAGAACCTTGCTCAGTTGTTTAGCTTATTCAAGAGGACAGTAGGTTTTTATACATATTCAGGGAATCGGCAGATATGGGCCAATGTAGAAAAGTGGAGTTAAAATGAAAGATCTGCCAACAAGCTGAGCAGCCATTTGACCAACTCCTGTTTCTGTTTCTCATGTTCTTGTGTTATCCACTGCATTTGTTAGTCCCGGAAAACTTTGTATAATAGGTGATAAATGCTGGGGAAATTGCACTGGAGTTATTGTGCCAAATGACAAGAAGTACAAGCATGGTTTGCAATAAATCTTGCTAATTTAGGAAAATGCACACTTTATTTTAAATACCTGCTCATTTGCAGTATGATTTAATTGACTAATGCCTCTATTTGGTGATAGGCTCGCTACAGGAAAGACCAAACGTTACCCAAGCAACTGCCCTGCATCCCACCAGTGGAAAATCTGCTGAAGGATACCACCGATGGCTGTGCACTGGCTGCCCTGATCCACTTCTACTGCCCTGATATTATACGAATGGAAGGTGAGGCTTTGTTTTGATCAAGGCATTTATCCTGATACCTGTAATGGATTCACTCGGGAATCAGTGCATTTGGAGACTGCTGTAATTGTGCTTACCGAAACTGTTTTTTCTCATCTGGGATCCACATCATCGGATTCATAAATAAAAGCACCAGTGGCCACTGGAGATCTTATTTGTCAGTTCTATCAACATCTAAGCTCCTGCTCTAAGAGCCAATCTGAATTCCATTTTTAAACAGTTTGGGTATATCTTTGTAGTTCAGACATTGAAGAGTACTGGAGAAATTGTATACTACACTTACCATAAATAAAGACAGAACGTCTGTGTGAGCAAGATCGGATGATTAAATCACATGGCAACAGTGAACTGGTTTTGTTCAGTGGTGTAAAACTCCAGGTGGTGTGAGGATTGGGGTGAAGGGGAGGTTCTCAATCCAGACATGTCTGTAACCACTCAGGAAGCCTTAGCTTCTACCTTTTGAACTTCAGCCACATCCTCTAACGCTTTTACAGCAAAGAAACGGGCCCTTCATCTCGTACTTGCTAACAAGTTGCCTTGCTGAGCTAATCCCATCTTCGTGCATTGGGCCCACATCCCTTCAAACCTTTTCGCTCCATGAACCTGTCCAAACATCTTCTAGGCAACGTAATTATATTCACCTCAGCTACTTCCTCTTGTTGCTCACTCCTCTCTGTGTAGCAAGACCTCCCCTTCATCGCGTCTTTCAATCTTTCCCCTCTCACCTTAAACATATGTCCTTTGGTCCTAGATTCCCTGACCCTGGGTAAAAGACTGTGACCATTCACCCTGCCGGTTTTCCTCATGGCTTTATAATGTCCATTACACCGAGCAATCAACATTTATCAATTCCACAATTCCTCAACCTACTTTACTGTAAGCCCCAGCCTATCCAGACTCTCCTTTTAACTCAAGCCCTCCAGGCCTGGCAACAGCTTGTGAATATTTTAAGCACATTTTATTGTTTCATCACCTTTGATACAGGGTTTCAACCCAAAACATCATCAATTCCTTTTCCTTCACAGCTGCAGTTCCACCCACTGAGTTCCTCCAGCAGACTGGGTTTTACTCCGAATTCCAGTATCTGTGGTTTCTTGTGCGTTTCATTTATTATCCAAGTTGCTAACTCACCTGGATCCTATGTGATTACATCATTAGAACAAGCCTATCATGCGAGACTTTGTCAATGGCTTTGCTAATATTCATGGAGCCAAGACCTACCTGTCCTATCCTCATCAATCCTCTTGATCACCTTTTGAAAAAACTCATATTAATTTGTGAGACACTATTTCACACACACACGAAATCATGCTGACTATCCCTAATCCTTGTTTTTCTAAATGCACATGGGGTCCTATCTTAGAATCCCCTCCAATAACTTTTCTACTCCTGATGTTGAGCTCACTGGCCTGCAGTACCCTGGCTTCTCCTTGCAGCCCTTCTTAAATGAAAATACAACATTAGCTACCTTCCAGATTTCATTTACCTCACCCACAGTGGAAGAAGATACAAAACTTTCCACAGGACCCTAATTGTTTCTTCCCTATTTCCCACAAAGTCCTAGGATTCACATGGCCAGGCCCCAGGATTTATCCTCTTTGCTCCTCAGGTCACCAACACCTCCTCTTTAATAATACCAATATGTTTAGGATATCACTTCCCTCCTTTCATAACCTATTCCACAGAAGGTATAGATAAGAAGAATTCTTTTAAGATTTCACCCACCCCTTTTGGTTCTACACATAAACAACCACACTGATCCTTAAGAGGGTCTGTTCTCTGCCTGATTACGCCTTTGTTTTTAATTGTTTATAGAATCTTGTTGGATTTTTCTTTACCTTATCTGGCAAAGGTATCTTCTGTCCCTGATTTCGTAACTGTACTCCTAGATCCCTTGTAGCCCTCAAGGGATTTGCTTGATCCCAATTGCCTATTCCCGATAATGCCTCAATTTTCCTGACCAGAGTCTTGATATTCCTCTTCAGCTAGAGTGTCCTAATCCTGCCAGCCTTGCCCTGAACTCTTCAACTCTCAATGTTAAAAGCTGCCCACTTGCCAGACAGCCCCTTACCTGCAAACAGCCTCTTCCACGGAACATTTATGAATTCCTGTCTAATGCTATCTAAATTAGCCTTGCACCATTTTAGGATTTAACTTGTGGACCAGTATTACTTTTTTTCCCCACTACTATTTTAAAACTAATAGAATTATGGTTACTAGTCCTAAAGTGCTTAACTTAACAATATTAGGAAACCTGCCCCATCATTAAAAAAATTCTGCCTTGTCTAAGCCTGTAATGCTGTCTGTCCCTGTAAATATTAGTGAACTTAGAATCACTACCATTACAATCCCGTTAGTACTACAGTTATCTACATATGTTAACTTCTCTAATTCCCATTGATATTGGGGCCTTTCATACAATCCTATCAAAGTGATGACTCCCTTCTTATTTCTATGCTCTGTTCATGTAGTTTCACTGGACATTCCCAAGGAATATTCCCTCTTAAGTACTGTCGTGATGTCCTCCCTAATTTAAAAAAGCCCAACTCCCTCTCTTCTCTTGCCTCCATGACTATCCAGCTTCTGTAGCCCAGAACGTTGAACAGCCGGTCTTGCCCATCCCTGAATCATCGAACACTGAACAGTACTGTACAGGAACAGGCTTACAATGTCAATGTCACCCATGATGCCACTCCAAATTAATCCTATCTGTCTGCTTATGGTCTACATCACTCCATTTCCTTCTTGTTTATGTGCTGCTTAAATACTTTTAAAAGGTTATTGTTGTATCTCTTCCACCCCTTCCCCTCACAGCACATTCCAGGGCTCCTACCACTTTGTATAAAATCTTGCCCCAGATCTCCTTTAAACTTTCACCCTTCTCACCTTAAAACTATGCCCTCTGATATTTTAAATTTTTACACTGGTAAAACGACTGTTATGCCTCTCGTAATTTTATATACTTCTATCAGGTCATTTCTCAGCCTCTGATACTCCAGGGAAAGCATTCCACATTTGTCCGAGCTCTCTTCGTTTCTGTAACAGTTATAATATCACAATCCTGTGGGCTTAATCTGCGTATTCTGTGAGGTTTCTTGTATTAAAATAAGCACAGCCTAACCTCTCGGACAATTCTCCCTCCCTCCCCTGCTCCTGCCTAATCTGCCAAATGAAGTTGCTTTAATTTCTGTATCTGTCTCAACATTTTCATCTGCTGTACTACTAACTTGGGTCCATCCCCCGCCAAACCATTTTAAGTTCTCCAGTCGCAAATCTCCCTGCCAGGACATTGCTTCCACTTCAGTTATCTATTTGCCAACAAAGTAAGTAAAAAACAAACAAACCTTATAAAAGGTTGGCTTTCAGATTTCACTTCAAAACTTCTCAATGTACAACCCAATTTTGTTTTAAAAACACCAGGAGTAGCTTGGAAAATTTGAATGAACCTGGCAGCTGGTGGGGTATTTTGTGCTTCAGTCCAGTCTAGATGTTGCACAAAATCATAGACAGTGTGTTAAGGATCACTCTTCAGTTTGTTCCTGAAGAGGTTCTTGCCAAAACTGGTAGAAAGAATCAGTGATACTTAATTAATTTAGTGTGTAATTTTCTTGTCCCAGATATATGCTTGAAGGAGACCATGTCATTGGCTGATGGCTTGTATAATCTGCAATTGATTCAGGAATTTTGTGAAGGTTATCTGAACCAGTGCTGCCACTTTCTACTCGAGGACATGCTCTATGCATCTTCATCAATCAAGGTAAAACCGACATCGCATGCTGATTTCCTTCACATTTGAACTCTGCAGTTGTTAGAACCACAGAAAATCAGTGTAACAAGACAGATGGCTGGTTTAGGTCAAGGAAATCCAGTTGGCATTCGCGCTGATAGGTAAGGCTGTAAAATGGGAGCCATTTTGATTTAATACAATTGGTCATATCTAACTCAGTAAAATCTATAGATGTAATGGAAAACCTGAAAAATTAGCAATGCTACCTGAAACAGATGCATCGTATATGGGTTGCATTATTTTATATGCAATGTGTCTGATTCCTTACCAGCTAATGCACCGGATAAGAGTGTACAGGTGTTGGGGATACATATTGTCATGGATAAGAGAATGGCTAACTAACAGAAATTAGAGTCAGGATAAAAGTGTAATTTTTAGTTTAATCGGGGGCTACCACAGGATCATTGCTGGGGCTTCAATTATTTATAACACATAATAATAACTTGGATGAGGTCTGTGTATATTGCCAGCAAACTTGCTAATGGTACTAAGATAAGTGGCTAGTTATTTGTGAGGAAGGTGCAAGAGCTTGCAGAGGTTGTAGATAGGAAACTGAGCATGAAGGTGGCAACAATGTACGGTACATTGTTGTACCGTAATAAAAAGTGATAATTATTTTGAAAGAATTTAAAAGAAAATTAATATTTAAATAGAATAAGATTATAAAATATCTATAGGAAAATGAACACTTTTTAGGTAATCAGCATTATATAATGAATAATAAATAATATCCTGTGGCACTGCAGCCAAGAGATTGATCCCAAGTCTGGTCTTCAGGTAGAATGGGGTTAGATTATTCAATTATTCCAAGGAACATGGATATAATTCTGATTTTTTTGTAATACAGTGGGTTCTGGTTAAATGACCATTGGTTAATCACTTATTTGGGTAAATTCTTAAGGAACAAAAACTAATGGAGAGAATAGCTGGGATTCCTTTCATTTATTTGGGACACTATGCCACTTAATTGGGACAGGAGAGTGTTGCTAAACAGGTTCTGATCAGCGTAAGTTGCGCACAGTTGTGTGGCCATCAGACACTGCACCATGCTTAAAACAAACAGTTTTTAAATAGCATCAGTTGCATGTGTTTTTGTTCAAAAAGCTATGATTTTTGTCTCTATAGTTGGTGAGAGATAAACAGTAAGACTACTCAGAACTGTTTTGCTCACTGCAGTTTTAAGCATTCAGGCCAGAAACAGCCGGGAGTGAAAATGAAATGATTTCACTACTTCAACAAGTTAAGAACTATGAAGAATTTGAAGGTCTCAACAATCAACTTGAATGTTATAATGAAAGTGAAGATTTGGAGAATGAAATCGCCAAAAGTATTGTATGAAGGTAGTCCATTATCTGCACTTGGTGTCTGTGCTGATTTTGTTCATCGTGTACGCTGGATGAATTCCTCTTAAGATAAAACTATTAAGAACTAATACATAGTTTTTAAACTGTATGTCACACTTACCATGTGACATACAGCTTAGGCTGCTGGCAATCAGCTAGAGCTCAAGAAAAGCAGCTTTGAACTGTGCAAAGCTGACAAGGCTGTGAATCAAAAATACAGGGACAAGATTGAGTCAAGATTCACAACGAATAGCATGCGTGGCAGGGGCTGCATACCATTGCAGACATCAAAGCCAAACATTGTGGTGCCACCAACATTGCAGCCTCTCTCCCAGATGAGATCAATCGCTTTTAAGCTCAGTTCAATGTCGCTAACTCTGAGCCTCCGAGGAAAGCCGCCGCTACAACCTGCAACCTGGTCATCTCTGAGGCTGCAGTACGCAGATGTTTCCAATGAGTGGACAGTCACAAGGCTGTGAGACCAGATAGCACCCCAGGACGAGTACTCAGGATGTGCACAGCACCACTGGCAGGTGTGTTTACTGACAGTTTTAATCTCCTCCTCTCCCAGTGGAGAGTGCCCTTCTGCTTCCCATTATCCACCATTGTCCCTGTACCAAAAAAGACCAAGGTAACATGCCTGAACATTTGGCGTCCTGTCACACTCACCTCAATAATAAGCAAATACTTTGAGAGGCTGGTCAAGGACTACATCTGCAGCTTGCCACCACCCGCACTGGACCCCCTACAATTCGCCCATCAACACGGCCAATCAACAGACGACGCAATAACCACTGCTCTACACACTGTCCTTACACATCTGGAGAAGGATGCTTATGTGAGAATGCTGTTCTTGGACTACGGTTCAGCATTCAGCACCATAGTTCCATCCAGGCTTGACAAGAAGCTCAGAGACCTCGGCCTTGACCCTCCTTTGTGCAGCTGGATCCTGGACTCCCTGTCAGATCGCCAGCAGGTTGTAAGAGTGGGCTCCCTCACCTCCACCCCCCGACTCTCAATACAGAAGCTCCTCAGGGATGTGTACTAAGTCCCCTCCTTTACTCCCTGTATACCCATGACTGTGTCGCCACCCACAGCTCTTAATCTGCTAATTAAACTTGCTGACAACACTACGTTGATTTGGCCTAATCTCAAACAATAATGAGGTGGCCTACAGGGAAGAAGTCAGCTCTCTGACACAGTGGTGTCAAGAAAACAACCTCTCCCTCAATGTCGCAAAAACAAAGGAGCTGGTTGTGGACTACAGGAGGAATGGAGACGGGCTAACCCCTATTGACATCAGTGGATCTGGGGTTGAGAGGGTAAGCAGCTTTATGTTCCTTGGCATCCAGATCACCGAGGTCCTCATGTGGTCTGTACACACCAGCTGTGTGGTTGAGGAAGTTTGGTATGGACCCCCAAATCCTAAGAACTTTCTACAGGGGCACAATTGAGAGCATCCTGACTGGCTGCAATACTGCCTGGTATGGGAACTTAATTGCAGGACTCTGCAGAGAGTGGTGCGGATAGCCCAGCACATCTGTAGTTGTGACTTTACCATGATTCAGGACATTGACAAGGACAGGTGTATAAAAAGGGCCCTTGGGATCATTGGGGACCCAAGTCACCCCAACCACAATCTACTCCAGCTGCTACCATCTGGGAAACGGTACTGCAGCATAAAAGCCAGGACCAACGAGCTCTAGGACAGCTTCTTCCACCAGGCCATCAGACTGATTAACTCACGCTGATTTGAGTGCATTCTATGTTACATTGACTGTTCTATTTATTATAAATTACTATGATTGCACATTGCATATTTAGATGGAGACGTAACATAAAGATTTTTACTCCTCCTGTATGTGAAGGATCTAAGAAATAAAGTCAATTCATTCATTCATTCATTTTATAGTAATGTACTATTAGCAGTATTCTAATTTGTTCTGTAATTCATTTGAAATACCTAATTTGTTACTCTTGTTTGATTTTTTTATACCTTTTTAACCATTTCCATGAAACTTTTGTTAATTGGTGCAGGTACTTAATTAGGCAAAGTTTTACTGGTCCCAATGTGTCACAATTAACTGGAATCTACTGTATAATTCTGTCTTTACGTCTGTAAGATTGCACCTTAGACAGGTGCCAGTACTTAAAGAGGAAGCAGGAAAATTGAAGTTTTCATTAAGAAGTTACTACAGTAAAATTAACAGAATTTTATTTTTGGATGCTTCTTTCCTCATCTGTGGTCTGATTCTCAGCATCACAAAGGTGAGCAGGGTATTCTGCATAGCAGATCATCAGTTTGTGCCTAGTTTGAGATCTTTTCCTCAAGTGATCAAAGGTTTGCTGGTCATTTGAGAAAAAGTGGTGGTGAAGAACGTTATGATTATAATCCTGGGCTCCCAAGGTATGGGAAGTAGTCCAGGTTTCTCCAGAGTCCCCCGGTGAATGTTTTGTTTTGACTCTGGGCAGTGTGATGAAGCAGTGCTGATACTTAATTATTTAGTGTGGCCATCTTGTGCATGGAGGCTAAAGGTAGAAAGTGAAGAAGCAGAGTTGATTGACCAAGAAGTCTTGTCAAGAAAATTATTCCTGTTCGTATCGAGCCTGTTCAGAATCGGGTAGCATCCTGTAGTTCTCTTGCCATTCTGCCTCAGAGCTTCTGGAGGCAGTCCTGCTGAGCTGTTTGCCCCACCTCTGCAGCCATTTCCACTCTATTCCATACCAATCTCCAACAGCAATCCTGATGTCAGTATCCTCTCTACATTTCATTATCAAAGGCATGCGTCGTGCTGTGGTATTTGTTTGGTGATGTTGAAACAGCTTTTTGTAGGGTACTAATCTGCAGTTTGGCTGCTGGATAAACAGCCAACAGGTCTCTGCTATTGTCGTATCACTGCTGTTCCATAGCATTTGTTATTTGTCACAGGAGGCAGTGCATGTTATTTCAAACAATGTGATCTTAAAATCCTAGCCACTGAATTATAGTGAGAGAAATTTTGACTCCACTATTTTTACAGTTCAGATATGCTACAGTGATTGAACAATGTTTTTTCCAGCTGTATTCAATAAATAGGCTCAGCTTTCTGAATTAGTTCCAGTACACATTACTCCACGATTCTATCTAAATGCCTTCATGCTTGGTTGCATCTGTGTCACAATTTTGCTTTTGAAATTTTTGCTATAGTTTTTGCACTGATGATTCACAGTTATCTTCAGATTTTATGGTATTTTCATCTTTCTTAATATCAAATATCAATGGTATCAGCCTCAATTTTATCTGCTCATTACTTTATCAGAGCTGCTTTGCAAACTCCAAGTACATAGGCCATCTACCTTGGAGTTATCAGCACAACTTGCATCTTGCCCTCTTTTCTTCTCCCAAGTAATTTAAATTTACAATGCAAAGCAAGTTCCCGATCCCTCAGGCCAGTATGGATATCTAACTCTTATTGTTATTCAATATTAACCTAAATGCAAGTGATAGATATTATTGGAGATAAACATCATGCAGAAACGCACATGATACTATAAGGACACTTTTAGCAACTTGTCCATGCCTGCTCACCGCATGAAGTCTGCCTTTAGAATATCATAAATGGCCCCCATCAATTTGGGGAGAGTACATGGATTCCTAGTTATCTTTCAAACACGAGGAAGTCTGCAGATGCTGGAAATTCGAACAACACACACAAAATGCTGGTGGAACACAGCAGGTCAAGATGAAGCCACACTCAGGTTGGAGGAACAACAGCTTATATACCGGCTGGGTAGCCTCCAACCTGATGGCATGAACATTGACTTCTCTAATTTCCGTTAATGCCCCTCCTCCCCTTCTTACCCCATCCCTGACATATTTAATTGTTTGTTTTTTTCTCTCTCTCTGCCCATCACTCTACCTGTTCTCCATCTCCCTCTGATGCTCCCCTCCCCCTTTCTTTCTCCCTAGGCCTCCTGTCCCATGATCCTTTCCCTTCTCCAGCTCTGTATCACTTTTGTCAATCACCTTTCCAGCTCTTAGCTTCATCCCACCCCTTCCGGTCTTCTCCTGTCATTTCGCATTTCCCCCTCCCCCTCTTACTTTCAAATCTCTTAGTATCTTTCCTTTCAGTTAGTCCTGACGAAGGGTCTCAGCCCGAAACGTCGACAGCACCTCTCCCTATAGATGCTGCCTGGCCTGCTGTGTTCCACCAGCATTTTGTGTGTGTTGCTCCTCGTTATCTACTGACTTGCTGTCCATGGGTCCTTGCACTGGTGAATTCAGCTTTGGAGCCCATCTCAAATGTTATGAATGAATGCATCCATTCATTCATCCAATGTACACACACACATTGAGGGACTAATCACTGGATAAATAAGGTGACCAATTTCCAGTCCACTTGTGTCATGTAGTTCCCTGCTGTGCACTGCTCTAATAGAGAGCAGTCTTACATGTCTTTTGAAAGCGATTTAACATATTTCGCTGGTTCATTGGATTCAGTGGATGTTGGCTGTTAACTAATACCGTTTCTTCCATTACATTTAAATGTTTTAACATATTTATTAAAGCATATTGATGTGTGTTAATTATTTTAGAACATGAAAAGTATGCTTATTTATTGGTGAAGTTATATTTATATCGGGCACTTAAGTGATTGCTATCCACAGGAAGCTGGTGACCCTATTCCTGGTAATGTATTTGACAAGGCAACTTTATCCTGCAAAATAATATTTTATTATTTGCTTCAGGTTATGGTGGTTTTTGCATTTTTTTTTCAAATATAAAAAGAGGGGGTCATCAGTTCCTCAGCTTTAGGTTGACTCATGAAAGAGCTTAATGGCCGAGGGTAAGAATGACCTCGTACTGTATAGCGCTCTTTGGAGCAGCACAGTTGTCTTAGTCTATTACTAAAAGACTAATAGAAGTAATAGTCTATTACTCTGTTCAGCCAAGGTGACATGGGAAACA
Source organism: Hemitrygon akajei (assembly GCF_048418815.1). Classification (NCBI taxonomy): domain Eukaryota; kingdom Metazoa; phylum Chordata; class Chondrichthyes; order Myliobatiformes; family Dasyatidae; genus Hemitrygon; species Hemitrygon akajei. The sequence continues at coordinate 69,619,361 of NC_133135.1, read as the reverse complement.
TTGTCCAGAATGCTCAGGATTTTCTGTAGGGTCCTTTGTTCTACCACAACCTCCAGTGTGTCCAGTTTGACTCCTATAACAGAGCCAGCCTTTTTAATCAGTTTATTGAGCCTGTTGGCAACATCCGTTGATGCCTTTGCCCCAGCACACCACCACATAGAAAATTGTACTGGTTAATAAACAATCCAGATAAAGTGATTCGAGCCCTTTTAGGCTGCTCCAACATCACTAAACAAATTATATACTAAGGAATGTGTTTTTGCCTGAAGTGCTGGTGGAAGGTGATTCCAATCATAATTTTCAAAGAACATGACAGATAGTCAAGGATGAGCAGTTTACACAATGTAAGACAATCCACAACAGATGTTCTAATAAGTATCTCAGAAAGGCAGGACTGTTGTTTGAAGAGAGATTAGGTTGACCATACTTGTATTCATGAGAGTTTAGAAGAATGAGGCAGAATCCAATTGAAATTTACTCTAATATTTACAGGGCTAGAAACACTGGATGATTTCCTTCCCTGAGTGATTTGGAATGAGGGGTTAAGTTCACAGGGTTTGAGGTGAGACATTGGGAACTGAAATGAGGTAAAATTACTTCACTCAGAGGGTGGTGACTTTACCATAAAAGGCAACGGAGGTCATTATGCTGATTATATTTAAAAGCAGATTGATAGACATTTAGACGCATCAAAGGGCATATTGTGAGAGCAGGCATACCGTGATGGTATTGAGTGGCAGAGTTGTCACGTACCACTGAATGGTCTATTCCTGCTCCTGCTTGCTATGCTTCCCACCCATCCCATCTCCACGTCATCTGCCTAAACCTTTGCCATCATTTGCTTGTGCAGTCAAACGCAGCATTAAAAAGCTTATTTGGCTGGCTGTTCATAATTTTATTTCCTTTCTATGCATTGCAGTTGATACATTTTACACATGGAAATAATCAAAGATAGAATACTACATTGACTTCTGCACGCTTATTTGTCTGTGTATGAGCTGGGACTAAACTGATATAGAAGCTTCCTGATTCTCCTTTATTTCTGCTCACTCAACTCTTAGAAATGCAACAACACCAGGCATATTCACATAACACAGAAATGATCTCTTGCCCACTATGTCTATGACAACCTTTTGCCCATCTATACTATTCCCAATTGCCCTCATTAAGGCTGTTTCCTTCTTGGCCATGCTTATTTAAATGCCTGTCTAACTGATTGTATCAATGACCTCTCATGGGCATTTTGCCCAGTCATGCTTGAATGTGGGAGAGAGTTGAAGATGGTTTATCTTCTTGCTACAGTTTGAACCTTTAATTCCACGGAGTTCAAATAAAAGGTGTTCAATTTCAATGGAAATAAATTTTCCAATTAGTTGGCCCTAGTTTGAACCCTGTGGATCACACTTCACTATTCATGTTGTCAATAGCACATAAGAAAATTTCCTGTTTCTGAAACCCCTGATGTCATTGAATTGTTCAGCATTTCATGACATTGTTCTACACTACCTGAAATGGTACACTTATCATACGGAGCCTTTCCATTACTTTTGACACGATTTCTGTTGAGCTCTACAGTTCCTGTTCTTCAGAAGCCCCGGATGCTATGTTTCCTCCTTGATGAAGACTGTGGACAGAATATCAAAGTGAGACATTTTGCGTGCATAGCTTTGGGAAAAATATGATTACTTGGCATGCTTTTTGTAAAGTATCAATTTTACTTTATTATAGTACATTTTTCACAATCTCCATGGTTACTTGGCATGCCTTTTGTAAAGTTACTGTATTACATTTTTCACAATCTCCATTTTGCCCTTCCTTTACAAAAGAGGTTTATCTGCAGATAAACCAAGGGGACTTTTAAAAATTGTCTGTCCTGACTGAATTTGAGATATGTCTTGTTTTAGGCACACCACATAATTATATTTACATGTAATCTGTAGCTCAGCTCATCTTTTTAAAAGTTTTTCCCAAATGAATGTTAGAAGTCCATGGACAGTTTATCCTGGTAACTGCAGAGTGCTATTCATTCACAGCTGACAGCACCAGATGGAACCTTTTAATACTTTTCCTGCATGCCCCATGTTTGTTAGATGAGATTTTCCAAAGAGTGTGAAATTGAGTAGAGACCATTTCTTTCTGAGCTTTGCTTTCTAATTCTGCATTTAATTTAAAACAAAATTACGGTTCTCCTGTTTTAATGTTTTGTTCAAGTTATGCTTGAAAATGATTTGAAAGTGAGTGTGAGCTGGAATCAGTAGATTTAATTAATGACTGCAGACAGAAATTAAGGAGAAACTGCATTCCCCTGCCGAACTTCACTGCAAATGCAGTAATTGGAACAAAGGCTGATGTCTTCATTGGTTTTGTTACCACCTCATAAGCCCAGCTTTCTATCTAATCCTGAGTTGTTTGCCTCATGCTTTTTTTGTTTCCTATTCCCCTCCCATTTTAATTATGTATATTAATTGAATTTCTGCATTGTACATTGAAGGATAAGGAGCCATAGGAACAATCTTGTCAGTAAATCTTAAGGAATTGACTTTGCACAGGAAATCTTACCTATTCTGTCTTATTGGTTCTTGCTTTGTTGGTCGTGCAATGAGCTAACCTTATTTATAGTTGTTGTTGACAAAGCTCTGTTTCTGAGAGCAGATGAGGTGACATGCTGAAACCTTGTACCTCCCATCTGCTGCTGAACAGATTGCAGGTCAGATGAATCTTGAAAATCTTAAAGGCACAGAATTGGAAGGGCAGTAAAATTATGACAAGAATTTCAGATCTGCTACAGTAAAACAGACTTCCATAAATGTTTCATTAAGCCAGATGATGCAAATGATGTATTATGAACAAAACATCATTTGGTAAAATCATGTTGAAATTTTGTGCATTTTGAGTAACTGCAATATAGCTTAAAAGGCATTTGTTACGGATATTTCAGAACTACCACAAATATAAGACTGAATGAATGTTTTACAGGGCACAATGTGGCGTACTAATTATACATGCCCAGAAGGAAATTGCCCCATATTTGATCTTGAGTTATGTTATATAGTGAAAATGAGGTGAAGTATGCCCATTAAGCTATTTTAAAAATGTACGGTCAGCTTTACTCAACTTCCTCATACCCCCCACCAGTCCTTTTTTTTAAACCCAAAATGTATACAAATCTTTTTTGAACCAACTATGTATACAAAACCTTTTAAACCAGAAAGGATTATTTCCAGTCCTTTTAGGATAAAACGACTATGGCTCAAAAAGTAAATATTGAAATACACAGTTGTACAAAATCATAGTATTAAAACAAGATAAAATAAATTATAGGATTCTGACCAGTTTATTAACTGGTTCCAGTAATAAATCATTTCTGTCCATTGTTGTATTCATTATTAATGTCATAACATTGCAGCAAAATTTAAATCTTTTCAGTCTTAATAATGTTATATTAAATCATTTGGTAACAACAATTTCTTGTGATGAATTACAATTATTTATGCATCAAAATAAAACCAGTAACTGTGCATTAATAGTGGCGTTGTAAAAGAATAGAGTTCCAATATTTTTGAATATTGTATTGTCTTTGAGAGGGAGGGGTAGGGTGGGAAAGAGAGTGAGTGAGCAGAGTAAAATGTGTGTGCTTGGGTTGGAGGGTTCAATTAAGGTTATAGAGTGGGGGCATGTAATTGGTCTAGTAGTAAGTTGGGATACAGCATTGATGGAGGGCAGAATGAAACAGTGCAAGACAGGAGTACTTCCCTTGCCCCTCTCTTCCTCCCGCTGCTCTCACACACCCTCCGCACTCTCTGCATCACTCGCCCTCGCTGCCCTCTCATTCACCCCCACACCAGCCAGCTCTTTCTTTCTTGCCCCATACCCCCGGCCCTCTTTCTCTCCATCCAAGCCCTCTCTCTTACACACCCATCACTATCTCATTTCCGCCACAGTCCCAGTCCTTGTCCTCCTTCACTCCTCTCCCACACGACCCTCTCACTCTCCCCCAAATCCCAAGCTTTCTTTCTTTCTTCCTCCACTCCATGGTTCTCTCTAATTCTCTTTCTCTTCCTCCTATCTCTTCAGTTTTATCATACTTCTTCTGGTGTTCCTTTGTCAGTCACCTTCAAATACCTATCTGTGTACTCTGTCGACAAAACTCCCTGCAAAGCGAAACCCAACAGTATAATTGGCAGTGGTGCTTCACTACCAGATGAGCTCAACTCCTTCTGTGCCTGCTTTGAAAGGGACCATATAACTACAGCTGTTAACATCCCTGCTGCACCCTGTGATCTCTGTCTCGGAGGCCAGTGTCAGGCTGTCTTTAAGGAGGGTAAACTCTCGTAAGGTGGCAGGCCCTGATGGGAATACCTGGTAAGGCTCTGAAAACTTGTGCCAACCAACTGGCAGGAGTATTCAAGAACATTTTCAACCTCTCATTGTCGCGGCTGCAAGTTCCCACCTGCTTCAAAAAGGCAACAATTATACCAGTGCCTAAGAAGAGCAGTGTGAGCTGCTTTAATAGCTGTCTTCCAGTAGCACTCACATCTAAGGTGATGAAATGTTTAGAGAGATTGGTCGTGGCTAGAATAAACTCCTGCCTCAGGAAGGATCTGGATCCACTGCAATTTGCCTAATACCACAGTAGGTCTACGGCAGGCACAATCTCAATAGCTCTTCACGCAGCCTTAGATCACCTGGACAATGTCAAGAAGCTGTTTATTTTCTGTAGTTCAGCGTTTAACACCATCATTCCCACAATCCTGATCAATAAGCTACAGAACTTGTGCCTCAGTACCTCCCTCTGCAATTGGATCTTCGACTTCCTAACCAGAAGACCACAGACTGTGTGGATTTGTGATAATATCTCCTCCTCACTATCAACACTGGTGCACCTCAGGGGTGTGTGCTTAGCCCACTGCTCTACTCTGTCTGTACCCATGACTGTGTGACTAGGCATAACTCAAATACCATCTATAAATTTGCTGATGATACAACAATTGTTGGTAGAATCTCAGATGGAGATGAGAGGGTGTACACGAGTGAGATAATTCAGCTGGTTGAGTGGTGTTACAGCAACAACCTGGCACTCCATGTCAGTAAGACGAAAGAACTGATTGTGGACTTCAGGAAGAGTAAGACAAAGGAACATGAACAATCCTCAGAGAGCAATCAGATGTGGAGAGAGTGAGCAATTTCAAGTTCCTGGTTGTCAAGATCTCTCAGGATCTAACCTGGTCCCAACATATCGATGTGGCTCTAAAGAAGGCAAGGCAGCGGCTATATTTCGTTAGGAGTATGAAGAGATTTGGTTTGTCACCTAAAACACTCAAAGACTTCTGTAGGTGTACCGTGGAGAGCATTCTGTCAGGCTGCATCACTGTCTGATGGGGGGGGGGGGGGGGAGAGGAGGTTGGGGCTGCTACTACATAAGACTGAAAGAAGCTACAGAAAGTTGTAAAATTAGTCAGCTCCATCTTGGGTACTAACCTCCTGAGTATCCAATATATCTTCAAGAAGCCTGAGAAAGGCACCATCCGTTATTAAAGACCCCCATTACCCAGGGCATGTCCTCTTCTCATTGTTACCATTTGGAAAGAGGTACAAAAGTCTGAAGGCACACACTCAGTGATTCAGGAACAGCTTCTTCCCCTCTGCCATACGATTCCTAAACGGACATTGAACCCATGAACACTACCTCACTATTTAAAAAATACTTATTATTTCTGTTATTGCATTATTTTTAGTATATTTAATATACACACATATATATACTTATTTACTTATTTGTTTTTTTCTTTCTATATTATCATGTATTGCAATGTACTGCAGCTGCTAAGTTAACAAATTTCATGACACATACCAGTGATAATAGATATGATTCAGATTCTGAACTCTACTTCATTCTAAGTACCTCTATCAAAGCCCATAAAGTATAAGAGCAAGGAAGTCATAACTTTAAAAAATACATATTCTGGTTCTGCCACAGCTGAAGTATCACATCCATTTCTGAGCATCACACATTAGGGCGATGGAATGCCCTTAGAGAGGTTGCAGAAGATACATTCACGGAAATGATTCAATGGCTGAAGGACTTCACGGATATACTGGAGAAACTGTAAATTATTGGAATGAAAGAGGGTGAATAGGGATCTGATGGAGATATTTAAATTCATGAATGATCTACATAGAACACTTTGAGTGAAGCTGTCCCTACAAGCAGGACCATCAAGGACTATATGACGTTGGCATTGGTCACATTCCTGGAGGATCTAATAAGTTCTTAAAAGGCTGCAACATGTCGGGCAGGAGGAAGGGGAGTAGGAATAGATGGGTTGCACTTGCATAGAGCTATCACAGATTTAATGGCTCAAACTGCCTCCTTTTCTGCTGTGATTTCTCTGACTCTTAAATGTAAGGATGACCTGAATTGTATGATTACACTGCAAAATGCCAGAAGGTCGGAACGTGCTTCATGCCTTGCTGTTCCCTAAATATCTGTATTCAGAATCATCAATGTGAAATGAATCACAAGAGAGTTGAGAAAGATGCATCTGTGTGAAACTAATTACTGCATAGAGCTGTAATTTCATTTATTTTGCAAAGGCTTCATGGGGACATTAGATTCTGACTGTTGTTGTCGAAAATGTGATCTTAGATGTGTAATTGTATGGAATGAGGTGCAAACGGGCTGCTGTGTTTCAAACTTCTGCTGCAATTTCAAAAGAAGGTGTTGAGTGTATTTCTAGAACAAGTGAAATTACAGCTATTTGCAACTTATGCCTAAATATACCATTGAATCAAAGGGAAACTATTTGGTACTCTGAACATTGCTGCTAGGTATTATTAAGGTTATAAACTTGTATCAGTGCATTTGACAGCAGCTGTTTCTGTTAGCATTTGATATGCATCTATGAGGTTTGCATTTGGGAAGGGCTATTTGCCATGATATATTCAGCCTTTGAACAAATTAGTCCAAGATGCAGCAAGTACTAGGTATGAAACATGAGGGGAATATACAAATGAGGAATAAAATTGATATTGGTATTAGACTTCACTGTAACAATATTGGCATTATTTTGAGTAAACCTTTGTTGTAGTATCTTGCTAAAATTGAATTAGGGGTTTCAGTGGGTTGTTTATTGAAGAGAAAGATTGTGTTCATCCTATGATTTGCTTGAACTCATAGCGCTGGAGTATAACGTGGCACTAACTGATGGTGTCACATTAATAGAAGACTGTTCCTAAGATACTGTTTTAAATTACCTTGCATTTATCTGAGTGATTTCTGATTGAGTGTGTGGGAAGTCCTGGATGTTACGGGGATGATGAAAATGCTTTTCAGGATTTGCCTTGCGGTACAATCAGAGTGGAGTTCTCTGGGGAAGCCTGGCATAGGGCTCTAGTTGCTGAAGTTTGGACTTGGTGGCTCCTCACCCTCTTCATATTCCTTTTCTTCCAGCTTCTGATCATTCTGGTGTTGGGCTTTGCCCTGGTACTTTAGCTGTCTTGTCCGCTGGACCTTCCCTTTCTCCCCCAGGAGGCAATGGCTGAGCATGTCTAATGGACTAGTTATGAAGATGTGACTATATGGAGACTTTGGCTGCTGAGTACAATAAAAGGCAGCTCAATAGTCACATTGACTGAACTGTTAGTAACAGTGTGGCTGTGAGTGTAGCGCTGGTCAGGTGGTGTGTATGGAGCTGTAAACAATGAGCAAGGGATAACGTCTGCCCAGCACAATTCAATCTTTTGAAAGAAATGATGAAAACACATCATTTCTACGTATTCGCCCAGGACCAAATTTTCTATCGTATGTTAACCCTTTCATTCCCAGGATCATCTTCATGGGTTTCTCGAGATAAGGAAGGAGGTAAAGTCAGGTCTCTTAATATTAATGTGGATAAGTCACCAGGGCCTGATGGAATTTACCTCAGATTATTGAAAGGCAACAGGTGAGATTGCTGGGGCCTTGACCAATATCTTTGTCTTCCCTAGCCCAGACCTGGTCCCGGAGGATTAGTGAGTAGCTAATGTTGTTCCATTATTCAAGAAGGAAAACAGGGATAATCCTGCAACTATAAACTGGTGAGTCTCACGTCAGTGGTAGGAAAGTTATTGGAGAGGATTCTCAGGTATAGGATTTAGCAATTGCAAAATTATGGCCTAATTAAGGATACTCAGCATAGCCTTTGTGTGAGGTAAACCATGTCTTATGAACTTGATTGAGTTTTTTGAGGAGGTAACAAATGTGCTTGATGAGGATGAATTTGTGGGTGCTGTCTATATAGATTTCAGTAAGGCGTTTGACAAGGTCCCACCTAGGAGGCTCGTCCGGAAGATTAAGATGCTTGGGATCCACAGTGAATTGGCATAGGAATGGTCCTAGGAATGAAAGGGTTAACGTATGAGGAGCATTAGATGGGTCTGGGCCTGTACTCACACGAGTTTAGAAGGATTGGGTGTGGCATAAGGGAAGATTTTCTTAGAAACTTACCAAACATTGAAAGGCCTAGATAGAGTAGATGAGGAGCAGGAAACAACAGTGGGAAAGTGTAAGGCCAGAGGAGACAGTCTCAGAAAGGACATTCCTCAGAACAGAGATGAGGAGGAATTCCTTTAGCCAGAGGGTGGTGAATCTGTGGAATTCATTGCCATTGATGGATATGGAGGCCAAGTCATTGGATATATTTAAAGCAGAGGTTGTTGATAAGTTTTTGATTGGCAAGGGCGTCAAAAGTTATAGGGAGCAGGCAGGAGAGTGGGGTTGAGAGGGAAAATAAACCAGCCATGATAGAATGACAGAGCAAACTCGATCAGCCAAATGACTTAATTCTGCTCTGGTATCTTACAATCTTAAAGTCTAAATCATTTAAAATAAACTTTGTCAATGAGGTGCAATGTGTTTTATTACTGTATTTTAATATGTCTTAACAAATGTGCAATTCTTCTCTTATATCTTATAAAAATAATTATATGTATTATACATAAATCTCCTGTTTGAAACATTTTAGATTGCATTTGAAATTTAAGATTTAACATTTTACATTTAAGTTTATAATGTGCTTTAAGTGGAAACTAAACACTCATTTAAGTAACTCAGAAGTATTATTTCAAAAGAGTTGCTTTAAAGTTATGGCAAGTCTATATAAACTGGGATGAGTTCTACAACTGGATGAGTTCTACAACTTGATGAGTCTGCAGAAATTTGACACGAAAAGGCAACAAAAGAGAGGTACTATATATTCCAATGTTGACACAAAAACAATAGATGCTTAAAGTAGGAGTTGTATTAGTAATGTGGTCCACTTTAGACTATATTCAGTCATTTCTCCCTCCTGATGATCCTGTCATTAACAAATGTTGTTAACAAATTTCACATGTGTGCTGGTGATATTAAATCTGATTCTGAATTCAGGATTTTTTTCCCTATCTCCATTTTGTTATTCCAAACTTGTAACATTTTTAGAATAACACATTTGAAGCTAAAATGTTTCTCTTTGGAGAAAGGTAGTTGTATTAATTTTGACTCTCTGGAGCTGAACATTTGTATGTATCTGTGAATCTGTAAAAATGTCCTCATTATAAATTTTGACATTATTTCCTTTAAAAGGAAAGAGCTGATTACACTTGGCTACTCCTCTCTAGAGGAATGAACTGTATTATCAAGTCTCAACTGGCTTTTGAGTGATGTCATCTGATTCTCTATATGAAAATACCCTTGGAAATTCATTCATTCTGTGTCTGTGCACAGAACAATTGTTTGGTTGAATCATTGATTAAATAGAAAAGTTGGGAAGTGTTTTAATTAGTTTAATAACCTGTTGCCATCTTGGGAAATGTTAAAGTGTTTTTATTGTCGATGAATGACTGATTCTTCAGCTATCTCCTGATGTTTGAGGATCTTATGCTTAGATGATGTTTGTGATGAACAAAAGCCAAACCAAGTATTTCATATTCTCCTGTGGGCAATGGATGTACTTTAACAGAGAAAGGCAGCTGTTTCTTTATAAAATGTGTAATCTTTACATTTGTATTCTTCTGAGCTTTAATATTTATTTTTTTCTTTGCAGAATAACTATCTGGTATTTATGGCAGAGCTGTTTTGGTGGTTTGAGGTCGTGAAACCTCCTTTTGTACAGCCCAGATTGGTTTCTCAGTTAGAAGGTAAATATTACTGTTTGATGCTATTATATATTGATGGTGTTTTCAGTCGTCATTTTCTGGAGATATTGTCTAATGCAAAGAATACCCAGTGGTAGAAATTTTCTTTTCAACCTGTTTATCTGATATGGTCATACATGGCTTTGTCTGTTTTCTGTTGCCATCGAGATGTATTGATCTTGGCTGTGGAAAAATAACACTGTCAAGCTTATTAGCATTCCCAATTTAAATGCTTTTGTGTGACAGACCTATTAAAAGAATAGAGATAATGAAGATTCTCCCAATGTTACACAAGTAAACTATGCAGGGAGTTAACCCATGAACAAGATCTCTGCAAATCTAAGAAGAGATAATACCTTTATTGGTAACATAGAGCAAACACATGTTTACCATCTGTATATTTGTCATTCATCTAGAGGCCCAAAAGCTCATCAGTCCTGAAGAAGTGTCTTGGTCCGAAACATTGAATGTTTACTCTTTTTTACATAGATGCTGCCTGACCTGCTGAGCTCCTCCAGCGTTTGGTGTGTGTTGCAAAAGCTCATCTTAGTATTATGTGATTGTTTCTGCTTTCCAAGTATTAATTATGTAACTTTATTCCTAGCAGAACCACTTCACACAACAAGAAATAAACCTGCTGCTTTCCTGATATCAAATGCTACCAGAAAAAGCTTCTTAGAAACTTCTCCCAACTCTGAGTCTGACTGCAGGTAGAATTTTGCTGAATTATTTAAAAGCATATATTTCCAGCATGGAAATAAATAAAGTTATCTAGTTTTAACCAGATTAAATTGCTTCAGCAGAGCTGTCAAATTAAATGATGTACACACAGACTAATTTCTTAGTGTGTGTATATATAAACAAAGAAATTGAATTCCTGTAGATGCTTCAAAAGACAAAATCCTTTACAAGTGAGCAAGATGATTTTTAAATTTTATTATTTTTTGTTTGTAGCTTCATTGAAATAATTTTGTCTTAAAGACCATATTTTTGGATCTCATCATGGGTGTTATGCTCAATATTTGGCCACAGCTCAACAATACTTAAGTAATATTTAATAGACAGGCATTAATTTTGTGATTGATGAGGTGTCACTGACCAATGTAATTGCATCTGTCTTGTAATGGACACATCATTCGTATTGACTGGGAAGATGCCTGCCAGTACACAGACCTATCTTGTATAAAACTGGAGTCTTAGATATCACAGTGAATATTCTCAACCCCAATAAAACTATAATTTATAAACTATATAACTATAAAACTATAATCACTAAAGTTAGTCCATTTTACTCCAAATATGTATGGTTCAGGATTGTGCAAAATCAGACATCTTCATGGCCATCAGATAAGGTATGCAACTATAGTACAGAAACAAGCTGCAATCTCATCTCCTTCACACAAATGCGAATTTGAATCCGTTGAATGGAATCTTACTATGATTTGACCCTCTGTAAATTTGTTCTTATAAAAAGTTGGGTGATCTTTCAAGATCTTCAGCTCAGATCTTTTAAGCTCACGCAGAGCTTAAAATATTATTTTGCAGTAACATAGCCTTGTAGTTGATTTTCATGCAGTACTAACAAATTCAACTCCTTTTTGATCTTGGTTATAGCAGTGATTGAATTGGTAAGTTGTCAGGATGCCTTATTATTTAGTTAACTGACAATTTTGTGTGACACAAAATTAGCAGACTATACAAAAAGTCTTCTGTTATATAATGAATATAAATTATGTATTTATAATTCTGTTTGCAATGAATGTATTGGAAAAACTTGCTTCTACCTCAACAAATTCATAGTCTCATTAAGAAATTGCTTCTTTTTCAGCAAAGGGAGTCCAACATTTTTGCCATCACAGCCACTTCTGCCTCTGCGGCATACTCAGCACCGTCCACACCCTTCAGATTCAGGTACAAAAATGTGTTGCATACTTTGCATTATACAATTGAATTCCTTTTGTTGGGTTCCAAATCTATAGTACCATCAGTAATTCTGTTAAACTCCATATTTTACACTTCCAGCAGATGTAACTGGATTAAATCAGTGACAGGAATTGGGTTGCTCGATGCATCCTCAATTGGAGGCATGACTGAGGTTGAGGCGGAACAAGTGTTTTTTGAAAATTGGCAAAAATTCTTTTCCTTTGTACATTTTGTTCCCAATTACAAAGTCCAGAGCCCTTCACTATTCTTGACTGATTCTTCAGCTTGTCCTAAACTCTTATTTACTCTTTAATTTATATCAACATTTCCTCATTGTTTACTCACCATTTGTCTCAAATCTCCCAGCTTCTGTCCTTTTGCTGACATGAGCCACCATCTTAACCTTCCCTAACACATCTACTTCTAGGGATAAAAATAAAGTGGCAGAAATGGGCAGTATCTGCAGAGAGAGGAGGGGTGGAGAGAGTTAATATTTTAGGTTGTGAAGGATCATTGACCCGAAGTGTTAAGTCTGTTTCTCCAAGTGTAGCCTGATCTGCTGAAAATTTCCGGGTTCTTTGTTTTTACTTCAGATTTCAAACATCTGTTTTCTTTTTTTGACTTACTATTTCCTGGCATCTCCTCACTTCCCCCAGCACATCTAGTGGAGTATTATGAATGATATGAAATTTTTTGACATTCTAGAAATTACTAACTAACTATATCACAACTGCCAGGATCACCATGTTGGCCAGCCATTGTAAGCAACAATTGGCTCACTTTGTTATGGATGTTAAACAGTCTTAAGCATCTGTTTCTGCTGCAGTTCAGATATCCCGGCTGAAACTGATGAGTTCAAAGAGCAAATTTCACTGATTTTAGTAACACTTGAATGCTAAGTAATTGTACCACTATTTCTTTTCTTTTTCCATCTTTTTATTATCATTATTAATAACAACAAAATAAAATTGATTCATAGATAATGAGATTACACGCATACATATTTCAACTAACTATAAAAGATTACAAGAGCAATGATTACAGTATAAATGAGTATTCCCACATCATAAATGATACAATATACAAATAGACAAGGCAAACCTAAGTGTATCATAATATAAAATAAAAAAAAGAAAAAGAAAAAAAAGAAAAAATCATTATGCAAAAAACTAATCTAAAAATCTAATAACTAATAGAAGAGAAAAAAAAACAAACAAAAAAGAGAAAAAGAAAAATTAAAAAGAAAAAAAAGGGGCTGTTTATAATATCTCACAAAAATACAAAATCATCAGTGTCGTCAACTCCGATCCTCTTGACATATATGCAGTCAAAACTGGAAAATCAAATAGGCCTGGAACAGGGTCCTATTACATCATATGAAAATATTGAATAAATGGTCTCCATATCTTTTCAAATTTAGTAGAAGTGTCAAATACACCACTTCTAATTTTTTCTAAATTTAAATAGTTTGAGAAAGCCAATGAAATACAGTAGGAGGATTAATTTCCTTCCAATTCAACAAAATAGATCTTCTAGCCATTAGTGTAAGAAATGCAATCATTCGACAAGCGGAAGAAGATAAATGAAGTGAGTCCATCATTGGTAAACCAAAAATTGCGGTAATAGGATGGGAATTGTACCACTATTTGCTTCAATTTAAATTTGATTTTAAAAGTAAACTGGCCCATCTTTGCAGAATAATGCATAATGCTTTCTCATATTAAAGTATCATTCCAACTTGCTGTTTGTAGTCTCTGGAGTTTATATTTTTAATGGTATTCCTGAACAAACAATTTGTATCAATGATAAGTATTGAAAATTATTTGCAAGGAAATATTTTAACCAGCTTGATGTTGTATTGTAAAATTTTCACTTTTAATTCATTCTCTTAGACCATTTGGACTCTTCTGCAGGAAGAGCTAAGTCTGAGATCTGCTTTATTTGCACAAGTGAAAATATATGACAAGTCATTGTTGAAACATTGCTTTTTACTTCATTCTTCAACTCCCTGGAGTTCTTCAAATTCAGGTGTACTTGATCATGTCTTTTGTACAAGTAAAGTATTGGCACTTACTGATTTTTTTTAAAAAGCCATCTGAGAACAATGTATGACATGCAACCCTACTAGTGGCTTATCCAGTATTGTCACAGTATGATACAAGGAGAGGGAGAAACCATTCAGCCCATTTTGCCTTTCAGTTAGCTCATGGCTGAGCTATCCTTCAATCAGAACTCCAGAAATGAAACAGAATGTAGCAACCATATATATTTATATAACTACTTGACTTTATACAGTAAAAGTCATGCTATGAAGATATAATCAGGATTAATGGTCATTGAGCCAAAGTGAGAGATAAAGTGCCTATTAAAAGTATTCACCACTCTTGTAAGTTTTCATGTTTTATTGTTTCACATTGAATCACAGTGGATTCAATTTGGCTTTTTTTGACACTGATGAACAACAGAAAAAGACTTCAGTCTCAAAGTGAAAACAGGTCTCTACAAAGTGATCTAAATTAATTACAAAGATAAAACAAAATAAAAAATTGCATAAGTATTCACCCTTTCAAGTCAGTAGTGAGTAGATGCACCATTGGCAGCTTTGAGTTTCTGTGGATAGGTCTCTATCAGCTTTGCATATCTGGACATTGCAATTTTTCCATATTCTTCTTTACAAAACTGCTCAAGCTCTGTCAGATTGCATGGGGATTGTGAGTAACAGTCTTTTCAAGTCCAGTCACAATTTCTCAATTGGATTGAGGTCTGGACTCTGACGGCCACTCCAGGACATTAACTTTGTTATTTTTAAGCCATTCCTGTGTTGCTTTGGCTTTATGTCTCGCTTAAAAACAAATCTTCTCCCTGGTTGCAGTTGTCTTGCAGACTGCATCAGTTTTCCTCCAGGATTTCCCTGCATTCATTTATCCCCTACCTTCAAAAGCCTTCTGGGGCCTGCTGAAAAGTTGTTTTTTCTTGGACTAATAATAATATGGAAATAGTAGTTGTTCCAGAAGACATTCAAATTTTGAGGTGCGATAGAGTCTTTTTCTATTTATCTGTGTCAAAAAGCCAAATTAAATCCACTGTGATTCAATGCTATAAAACAATAAAACATGAAAACTTCCAGGGGAGGGGGGGGGTGAATATTTTTAAGCAGGATTGATCAAATTAGGTCAAAGAGAAGGTTTTAATAGGGTGAAGAAATTATTTATGCAGGAATAAGAGAAACCTGACAAAGTATTTGCAGCAAATCAGTAAAGGTGACTGAACAATTTGAAAAACTGTCTTGTTTTGGAAACAAAAGTGAATGAATCCTGGGATTTATTTTCACAGTGCAAAAGCAAAAGTGTGTACTAAACTTGCAATGGAGGATCTATTAGTCTTTGACAGAAGTATTGCATTGAGACATTCCTACTCTAATTTGTGTCTTTCATCCATTTGTGTTTCAGCATAAGCTCTGCAATTAGGGCTTAACATTGAATTAAATGAGTTCAGATAACAAGCCTGACCAGTTTTAATGAAAGGTTGTTGACCTGAAATATTGTCTCAGTTTCCGTCTTCACAGATGTTGCCTGCTCTTTTGAGTTCTTCCAGCATTTGTGTTTTTATACTGGAAAGGCCCGTATGTTTGAGGGTACTTAAGATAATGTAGAATCAACTGCTCAAATGTTCCTCTGACAAGTGGCCAAAGGGACCTGACAACTAGAGTTAGTGGAACATATTGTTCTGTGCAGAACTGTTAGGCTGCTAGAGGGTACCCATGTAGGGAGTAAGTGGGTTTGTATAGACGATTCAGCATGAGAATAAAAACTGGAAATGGGAGGCATTAGGGAGCCAGAATCGAGGAGCGCAAATTTGGTCAGTCTGTGCTAACTTAATGGAACTTTTCTGGACAGAAGAAGGAACAGTAAGATTGACTACAACAGCCTTGATTCAGAAGTAGTAGAATCACAGAGGTTCGTAGACAAACTGGGATGAGTTAAGTCATGCAGAGGGAATTTGTATCCTGCACAGAGATTCACGAGGGATGTATTTTAAATTAATACTTAATTTATTTTGGAATAAAATACAATGCATATTACAAAGGGTCTTAAGTTGTTCTCTCTTGGACTAATAATAATATGGAAATACTGGTTGTTCCATAAGCCATTAAAGTTTTGAGGTACAATTTGGTATTTTTAACAGAAAGATCGAGATTCTGACATTGTCTATGAAAGAGGCATTGCACCTATAGTAACAATCTGATAATCAGCTTTTGTATTGTTTGGAAATCTGATTGAGATCAGGCTTGCTTAGATCTGTATCTCATACTTCCTTTAAGTTCAATGGGGCCCTGGTTTCCATGCTCCCTTTGAACACCTTAGTGGAAATTTATTACACTTCTGTGTAACATCTTAAGTAGGTTAAAAGTGTATTGGTGTATTAATAGGATTTATATCTAATAGTATAAAGCACTTGTCTTTCCAAGACTACCAAAGTCCTGAGGGTGTCGGATTATTTTCAATTCATAACTAAAGTTACTTAATTTTTTTCCTTTTAGGAAGCATGCGTCGATCTACCTCCATGTCTTATGTGGAGGGTTATGCTGGGACTTGGCCTGAAAAGAAACAAAGGTTAGTGACATTTTAAAAGGCGTTTTACTGAGGATTTCTTGTGTGAAATTGATCCAGTGGGGTCTTGACATGGTAGATGCAAAGAAAGTATTTTGTCCTGTAGGAGAATCGGGAAGTACTGGTCATAGTCTAAAAATAAGGGATTGCCGATTTAAGACAGAGATGCTGTAATATTTTCCAAGGGTTATGAGGCTTTGAAACAATCTTCCTTGAAAAATGGTGGAATCAGGGGCATGACAGACACTTGATTTAAAAAAAGGAAATGAGAAGTTATCATGGATACATTGGATCAAAGTTGCAGGCAGCATTTGGATCAGCTAGGATTGAGTGATGAACCAGATTTAAAGAACTGAGGGTCCTTATCCATGTGTTCATTTGGTTATCAACTTCTGATAGCAGCTCCATAAAATCCTGGTTAGACTACACTTAAAGTACTATGTTCTTTTCTGGCCTCTTCATTTTATGAAAAATCTGGAAACTTTAGAAAGTGTGCAGAGGAGATTTACCAGGAAGAAACCTGGATTAGAGAGCATATCTTATAAGGACAGGTTGACTGAGCAAGGGCTTTTCTCTTTGGAGAGATAGAGAATGAGAGGTGACTTGATGTACAAGATCAAGTGGACAGCCAGATATTTTTTCCCAGGATGGAAATAGCTACTTAACTTTAAGGTGTTGGGAGGAAAGTTTGGGGTGATGTCGGGTAGATATTTTTTTCCACAGAAAGTGATAGACGCATGGAATGCGCTGCCAGGGTGGCGGTAGAGTCAGATACAGTACAGACATTTAGGAGGCTCTTGGGCAAATGGATGAAAGAAAAATGGAGCACTATGTGGGAGGGAAGGGTTGGATTGATCTTGGATTAGGGCTTGGACTATATTGTTATATGATCAATTTCTTAAAGTAAGAGTATCTAATATAAGGTCTTTTTCCTTCAACAGATCTTTTCCCCAAGCAGTGTCATTCAATATCTCCTTTGATACAGACAACAACATTGATTCATCCACCAAAAATAACCTGACGATTATTCGATCAATTAGTAATGACAGTCTAATGTCAAACATTAACAACACTCCCAAACATTCAGTTAGAAATGAATCTGTACAGCCAATAAATGGACAGAGCAATGGAACAGAAGAAACTCATCTGTCTGATCACAATCACGAGAAGCCAGCTAAAGGCTCAGCCAAGAGACCTGGCTCAGCAATGGACACTCTGCAAAGACGATTCATGCGGGATGCAGTATCAAACGGACCAAAGGAAAATTGCTTTGATGTCAGAGACTATGGTAATCACAATGGGCCACCTAGTATTGAAGAGGCTCTACAAATAATTCATGATGTAGACAAGCCTTATCTAGAACTTGAAAATGAGCAACTAGTTGATGGTTTTGTGCTACATGTTCAAAATGCTAATGATATTTCCGTGAAATCCACAATGAATCAAACCTGCAGCTTAGATTCTATTACAGAGCTTAAGGGTGGTACAAGTCCCTTGACTGATAATACTGAGGTGGACACAGGGATCCATGTTCCATCTGAGGATATTCAGGAAACGAATGATGAAGACTTTTCCTTGAGAGATTACACAGTTAGTATGGATTCAGACATGGAGGATACTTCCAAACTTCATGACTCTGATTTAAAGAGTGATGATCCTAACATTTTAATTTCAGGTTCAAACTGCTTGGCTCTACAAGCTGAAAATAGCATTTCTCCTGGTTCTGCTGTTAAAATGACTAGCTTTGCCGAACAAAAATTTAGGAAGTTGAACACTCCTGATGCCAGGTTGAGCAGCAGTAGTTCCCAAAAGACTACTCCAGAGAGTTCAGAGCTCTGCACACCAGGTGTAGTTTCCAACTGCCAGATACCTGAGATAAGTCCCAACAAGCTAACCAGAGATCCTGCTCAGCTGCTGGCATCTGAAATGATTCAACTTAAAATGAAACTTGAGGAGAAACGTCGAGCCATTGAAGCTCAAAAGAAGAAGGTCGAAGCTGTTTTCACAAGACAAAGGCAAAAAATGGGTAGGACAGCTTTTTTGAATGTAGTAAGAAAGAAGGGTGATGACATTTCTACAGTGAAAGAAGAACCTGTTGGTGAACAGGAAGACAGATCTGAGTCCGGTGAGGAGAAAGACTATTTAAAACCTGAAGCAATTAGAATGATGGGCAACTCTGCAAATGGTCAAAAAGGGGGTGTTCAGTCTTCAACTTCTACAGCTGGGTCAGAAAAGCAAGTTGGCTGGAATTTAAATAGCCCCACAGAAGAAGCGTTGGGTGATGTTGACATTGTGGAATATAACAGACTAATTGAGAAAATGAATACAGCTTTGCATGCCCTACAACAAGAGATGCAACGCTTGGCAAACCAGCAAGAATTAATAATGCAGATGAGAGAACAACAGCAACAACAACAAGCCTGGGTAATTTCTCCTCCTCCTCCTCAATCATCATCACCGCAAAAGCATGTAAGAGAGCTTCGGTCTTCTTCACGGTCAACTGGGTCACAATCTCCTTCTCTTTCCTCTTCTGGTGAATCGCCTCGTTCTACTCAACGATCTCCTCAAACTGTTCATAGAAGGTCTTCATACTCTCATGTTAAGAACTCAAAACCAAGGCCAAATGAGTTGAAGATAACAGCATTAAATCGTGTACTCACACCCCCCTGTTCTGTTGACCGTCTTCCTCATCTCAGGAAGTTTGCTCTCAGCCAAACCCAGACTAGATCATTCATTTTCCTAGGCGATGAAGAACCTGAGGACTCTTCAAAAGCAGCATGTGAAAAATCAACTAATGAGGTGCCAGTGCCACAGAAAGAGGAAGGTGAAGCGGCAAATGAAAAGCTTTTAAAAGCAGAGAAAGAGGATTGTGAGCAGCCTGCAGAACCGGAAGCTTCACAAGTGCCCATAGTGCCAAAAGAAAATTCTGAATTTCTTAAAGACTCTCCAACCAAAAGAAAACATCCTGTTGACCGGACAGTAAAGGCAAGCTTAATTGAGGTTTCCCTTTCTGAACTGAAGCTGTCAGAGGAAGAAGCAGAAGCAGATGAAGCAAATAATGGCGATGCTGAAAAGGAACACTGTGAGGAACAGAAATTGTGTTGCGGATTCTTCTTTAAAGTACGTGACAAATAATTTTGCTTATTTAGATTAAATCGTATGAATTAATATTAATTGAAGCAGGTGAGGATTGATAGTTTTCCACATGTTTGACACTGTGGTACAACTCCAACAGCAATTTCTTTAATCGAAGGTCAACTTATGTCTGAAGTTGCTGTGGTGTTTTGCATGAATAACAGTCCAATGTATTGGTTTTATAATTTCAGTAACAAATGTTTACTGGTTTAACAACTTTATTGTTTTTTGTTGTATTTTATTTGTTTATAATTATTACAATTACTGTTTTCCAGCCATTAACTGTTGTAATTTCATTAAATATTATCTATTTTTGGAGCTTCTTTCATCTGTAAAATCTCAATTCAATTCCACATAATGTTGAAAATCTCACAGGGAATGTTCTTACCAATTTTCTACTTAATCATTTTCTGGTTGTGTGCCTTAGGATTTCCAATGTTCCCTCACATCATCCACATTCTGTTTGATTTTTTGTTTGGTGAATACTTACATTATCTGTGCTGATCTTGAAAAGTGAACGAGTACTCAAATCAATAAGAGCCTTGAGTTCAAATGCATAAGTTCATCATCTTCATTTAACCCTTTACAACATCGGTTGGAATTGATGAGGAGTTTCAGAATCCAAGACGAAAAAAAAGACTTTTACCCTAAGCTGACAAACTTAAGTGCACAATTAGGGATTTCTCCAATTAATTTATCATTATTATTTAAACAAAATCTGGTAGAGAAACATTTCAACCCCCTTATATTCTGAACAACCAATTTCATTCCCATCTCCTGTCTTGCATTTATCTTGTATGTTTTTTTAAAACCAGTTACCTATTGAAATGATTGTTTTGTAAATGTATGGTTAATTGAACAATCATAAGCAAATACACATTAGATTATCTGCCTTTCTATGATCCAATGTTCCAGCAATCACTCACTGAGGATGAATCATTATGTGCTTTTGAGTAATCTTTTCAAATAACTGTAAATTAACAACTGTCTTTTCTAATTAGCAGCCGTCATTGTTCACAATTAAAATGTAAAGCAAAAACATGTTTTTTGAAATGTTCTCAATACCATTTTTATAGGGTGCAATTGCAAAGTTGCTCTAGTGTCATTAATAGTTTACTTGAATGGAGTAGATCCACCCATCACTACAGTTGGAACTAGAATTTGTCATGAAAACTTTGGGCTTAATCGCAAAACAGCAAAGCTATGTTTGCTCCAAATCACAGAAAAAAAATGACCAGGGTGAATAATTTGATCGGAAGTGGGCACATTTGATTGTTTGTTTGTAATGAGAGAAGAATTTAAATTTAGCAGTCCTTTGCCCACATTTTGGTAGCAATAGTTGTAGAATCAGGGTTATGGTAAAGACTCCCTCAAGGCATTGTAACCATGCTAGTTTGAAATACATCAAAAGGGAAAATAACAGACATGGAAATCTCAAAATTTACAGACATGATCAAAAGTCATGATATCTATTACTTCATTACCAAATCTTAACCTTAATAGCAAAATGATCTTCAGAATCAGGTTTAATATCACTGACATATGTTGTGAATTTTGTTGTTTTGCAGCAGTAGTACAGTGCAAGAAATAATAAAAATCTACAAATTACAATAAGAAATATATATAAATTAAATTAAATAGTAGTTCTAAAAGTGAGCAAAAAGAAAAGAAAATGGTGAGGTAGTGTACATGGGTACATTGTCCATTCAGAAATCTAATGGTGGACAGCAAAGAAGCCTTTCCTGAAACATTGAGTGCATTTCTTCGAGCTCCTGTACCACCTCCTTGATGGTAGCAATGAGAAGAGGGCATGTCCTGGGTGATGGGGATCTTTAATAATGGATGACACCTTTTATGAGGCATTGCCTTTTGAAGATGTCCTCATTATGGGCAATGTTCTGCAGCTTTTTCCTGATTTTGTGCAGTGGCCCCTCCATACCACTCTTGAGCTGCAACCAGTTAGAATGCTCTCCACAGTACAGATGTACAAGAGTCTTTGGTGCCATACCAAGTCTTTTCAGATTCCTAATGAAATATAGTCACTGTCATTTCTCCTTGTAATTATATCAATATGTTGGGCCCAGGATAGATCTTCATTGTTTTATTTATTCTTATTGATATACAGCGTAGAGAAGATCCTTTGGGCCCTTCGAGCTACACCACCCAGCAGTACCCGATTTAACCTAGCCTAATCATGGGACAGTTTTTATGACCAATTCACCTACCAACTGGTGTGTCTTTGGACTGTGGAAGGAAACCAGAGCACCCAGAGGAAACCCATGTAGTCATGGGGAGAACATACAAACTCTTTATAGATAGTAGCAGCAAACGAATATGGGTCGCTGGTACTGTAAAGTGTTGTGCTCACCTCTAGGTAATACCCAGGAACTTGAAATGGCTCACCCTTTCCACTGCTGATCCCTCAGTGAGGACTGGTGTGTGTTCCCTCGATTTCCCCTTCCTGAAGTCCTCAATCAATTCCTTGGTTTTACTGATGATGAGTACAAGGTTGTTGTTTTGACTTCACTCAACTAGCTATTCATCTCACTCCCCTTGTCACCATCTGAAATTCTGCCAACAATAATTCTGCTGTTGACAAATTTATAATGGCGTTTGAGCTGTGCCTAGCCACACAGACATGGGTGTAGAGAGACTAGAGCAGTAGGCTAAGCACGTATCCTTGAGGAGCACTAGAGTTGATTCTGTGATGAGGCGATGTTACTGCTGATCTGCAGTGACTTTTGTCAAGGATCCAGTTGCAGAGGAGAGCACAGAGGCCCAGGTTTTGGAGCTTGTTGATTAGTGCTGAGGGTATGATGATGTTGAATCTTCTCAGTTGAGCTGGTTTACGTAGCTGTGGCATTGATCCCCACACTTTCAATTCTCAGCCTATCTTCTGGAACCATTATGTAAAAGCTGAGATTTAATATGAAAGGATGACATTTACCATTATAGGTTGAGGCACCTTATATTTTTGTGAGATACCAATACTGTGTACTGGTAAACTTATTTCTTCCAGAATCAAATAGTATGAACTTGATCTGTTTAAGTGAAATGGAAACTAAAACTCATGAATTCCTCATGAAACCCTCTTTTTGAAGGATGATCAGAAAGCTGAGGAAATTGCAATGAAACGAGCCGCACTCTTGGAGAAACGCATGAGGAGGGAGAAGGAAAAGCAGATCAGACAACAGCAGTTAGAAGCCGAGATGGAAGAGAAGAAGGAAGAAGCTAGGTATTGCATAGTCATAGGTTTAACATGTAAATATTAATAACATAGATTTAAATGTAAATGTTCTATCATCATGTTTAATGTGCAGAACAATAGTATAATGTGATTATGTTAATTTTATTTTGGAGAGAAGGTGTGTGTGTGTGTGTCCCTCCCCTTTAGATCTTCCCAAACCATGAGTTACAATATCACTGAGGCCACATTTGGCCAGTCATTGTTGGCTCCACATCTGTCAACCCCCTGTCAGACTAATATCTTCCTTAATGTCAAGCCTCGATAACCAGATTTTTATTTATTTAGAGATACAGCGCGAAACAGTCTTTTCCAGTGCAACCCACCTTTTTAATCTTAACCTAGTCAAAGAACAGTTTGACCAATTAACCTACTAGCCAGTCTGTCTTTGGACTGCAGGAGGAAACTGGAGCACCCAGAGAAAACTGACACATTCACTGGGAGAATGTACTAACTCCTTATAGACAGCATCGGAATTTAACTCCAAACTCCCGACGCCCGAGCTGTAATAGCACTGCGTTACTTGATAATTTCTCTTGGGCAAGAAATCATTGCATTATCTCATAATAATACAATGATTTCTTGCTCAAGAGAAATGCTGAAAATAAATGAGAGGAATTGGTTATTAAAACTATAAAACTGTAGAAGTCATTCAAATTTGTAAAACCTGCGAACAATACAAACTAATAAAAATTTTTAAAGAAATTCAAGGGCATTATTTCCTTTGGAATCATTGGCAGGTTTCAGTTAATTACTCTGCTACCATCTGATTTAACTATATGATGGGCTGTATTTGTAACTAGGGTTACACTAATTATGTCCATTGCAGCTCTGATTAAGTGGATCTAATTTCCATAGTTTTTGTTTCTATGATTCAAAAAGGTGGAGAACTGTACTGAATGCAATGGAAGAACTAGGCAACAGCAGACCATTTCATGAAATTTTGGCCCACCATTAACAACTGACTGTAGTGTTAATGTCACCTCAATGGTAATAGTCCTCTGGGCATTCTTCACATCATCCAGGATCAAAGCTGATCTTCTCTTGAGTACTAAAAGATCGGTGTGCTTCTGGAAATAGCATCTTTGGTGTGAAATGTTAAAAGAAAGTTTAATCTTATTTCTTGGGTATAATATCCCATGGCAGTTTCATTGGAGTGTTCACAAAATACATTTTTTTAAATGCTCGCTGTAAGTATTATTGTTGATTTGTTGCATCCATATTGGCTGCTGTGGTTCCTTGTTTGATGAGTTGCCTTAATTCAGAAGTATGTCATCGACTGTGAAGAACTTTGAGGTTTAAGGTTGTGAGTGCTTACAAATGTGAGTGTTTTGTATCTTGAACATTCCACAGACTCAAAGCTGAAGAAGAGCAGCAAAGGAAGGAAGACGAAAGGTCACGCAGAGAATTCATTAAAGAAGAATATCTAAGAAAAAAGCAGTTGAAACTGATGAAGGACATGGATAATGTGATAAAACCTCGTCCTACCAGTCTGAAACTGAAGAAAACTCGTCCAAGATCTTTTCGAGAGGATCCATCAAGTCCACGAACACCTGTTAGGTCATCAGCAGGTAACTAATAGCTTTTATTTTTAAGGACCTTCCTCCATTGGAGATGGAGTCAATTACTTGTAAATCATTTTTAGAGTTTATTAATGTCATTGAGTACAAATTCCAATGTAGAAAGGTAACAGGTCACGCGAAAAAGGCCATACATCAACACAAGATCCATTAGTGTCCTGGAGTGAAAAGATAGGTGTGATGATGGGTTTTGCATTCAGATTCTTACCGTCTCCCACTCTCTCTCTTACCCCATCCCTGTGTAAATGAAAATGACATTAAAATTTGTTATACAGGCAGTCCCCAAGTTACGAACGTCTGACTTACAAACAATTCGTACTTACGAATGAAGGAAGAACACCGTCCGCCATTTTAAGTTGGATCACGACGCTGTCCGCCATTTTAAGACTGTGTTGAATGTGTAACTTTGTACTTGGCTTAAATTTTTCTTAGCAATATTCACCCTGATCCTTTTCCAGTCAGCACCGTCCCCACTTGTCCCATTTAACCTGTCTCAGTGCAGGTGAACTTTAGGACCCGGGACGGCACAGGACCCGCCACCTGCAGCTGCTGCTGAATCCGCAGTGTTTCTGTTCCATTGACGGAAAATGATCACAATTGAAAATAAAGTGGAAATAATAAAGCGATTGGAAAGAGGTGAAACGCCATCGGTCATTGGAAAAGCGTTAAGCTACAGTCGGTCAACGATCGGAACAATTTTAAAGGATAAAGTGAGAATGATGGAACATGTGAAAGGCCCTGCCCAATGAAAGCTACAATTATTACTAAGCAACACACTGATTTAATTATTGAAATACATACATTTCTTAAGTGTTTTATATGCATTGAAAGGTAAAATATATACTATATACTAAGATAAACGTTTGACTAACTGATGCTAAATAATACTGGATGTACCTGTTCCGACTTATGTACAAATCTGACTTAAAGATGGACTCAGGAACAGAACTCGTTCGTAACCTGGGGACTGCCTATATGTTCTTTCCTGGTTCAGCTTAGGGTATTCGCAAACAAATTTCAAGACCACAAGAAAACACCTTGTTAGAATTAGCACAAATGTAATCCAGAAAGAAAAAATACAAATGTCTATAGTAGTAGCAGTACAGAAATCAAAATAATACTTATCATTCACTCTCTCTCTCTCTCTCTCACTCTGTCTCTGTCTCTCCTTGTCTCTCTCTCTGTCTCTGTCTAACTGACTCAACATACTCTGACTCTTGATGAACTGTTATTAGCCATCAGCCATGTCCTAGTCTAGGACAAAAGTCTCTTCACCCTTGCACCAAGAAGGTGCCCTTTATTCCCCTTCAGGACCCCTCACACTGGTACTTTTCCATGTATTTGGTACCTGCACCTGCAGAATGACCTCATCTTCCGTGAAAAAACATGTTTTTCACCATTTTCCACTGTTATGGCTGTGGACTTGTACTCCCTTAACTTTCTCAAAACATGGCTTTGGACTGGTTCTCTTGTACTCTCTCAATTCCACTCCAAGCTAACACTGTTTTGTCTTACTGTCTTCCATTTTATTTTAGCATATAACAAGGAGGAATCACATTAAGTTTTTCCTTACACCCTACCCCTCAGATAATACTCTTTTACAGAACCAAGTGAATATTACTTTAAAGAAGTTAACATTAAATTTGCTGCTTAGCTATTTTATATTTGTGTTGACTCATGTGCTTACTCTTTTCTAGTGTCCTGCCTATCTTTGGCATCACTGAACACAACAGACGCTGATAGTGTACATTCAGGAAAAAAATCTCCCAGGTAAGAATAGTCATACTAGGCACTTAATTATTTAACATTAAGGCAATTGCTTGCTTTCATATTTGGGGAACAGATTTTAGTAGCTCTGAGAAAATGGGTCGCATGTCCTAATTTGCCCACTTGTGGCTTGGCATATAATTTTGTTTGATTGAGGCTCTTGTGAGGCTTCATAGGACTCTCTCACAATGCCAACATCACTAAAAATAGATTTATGTGATCAGGTATTACATTGTTACTATTTAAAACATTCCATTAAAATATTAACCTAATCCCTAAAGTGGACTTGTGACAAAAATTGTCTGAAGAAATGATGTCACAAAGAAAGACAGCTAAATTACTACTAGAAAACACTCCAATCTTAAAATCTTGGAACAGGTAAATATCAGGTCTAGTAGTTGGAATCTTACAAATATTAAATCAGAAGCCCTTGAGCTATTTGACACAGATATAAATGCTAGGCAATTCAAACATATGTGATCTGTAGCCATTTAGATGATAGTATTTCAGATGCTCATTAAGGTACTTTTTAAATCTGAGGCCTTTGGTATCCTCCACATATTTGACAGTACTTCAGAACCCCCAGTTTGTTTGCCTGCTCTCTATTCCTAACCTAAAATTCATGACCCCTGTCTTTCAACAGAAATGGACCCTCCCTCCCACCCGGGTCTGTTGTTGTTATTATTACAATTTAAATTTTCCCTGACTTCCTTTTTTTCCAAGAAAAGCTAATTCAGTGTAACTAATCTCTCTGTTTTTGCATAAACACTAGGACTAGCATAGGGTGAGATTTCATTAATTGTGCCATCACTGTATTAACTGTGGTGCCATCATTGGAAACATTTGAAGGGCTTGGTATTCCAAAACTGCAATAGGATTTTTTAGCCAGTAACCACCAAGAGGAGTGGATAAATTGATTCATATGCACCAGCACCAAGGTAAAAAATGACTGGAAGGTTATTTTGGAGCTGTCACTTCCACCCTTAATTATTATGAGAGCTTGGAATGCACTTTACAGACAGACAGACATACTTTATTGCTCCCAAGGGAAATTGGGTTTCATTACAGCCGCACCAAGAATAGTGAAGAAATATAGGAATATAAAACCATAAATAATTAAATAATAATAAGTAAATTATGCCAAGTGGAAATAAGTCCAGGACCAGCCTATTGGCTCAGGGTGTCTGACACTCCGAGGGAGGAGTTGTAAAGTTTGATGGCCACAGGTAGGAATGACTTCCTATGACGCTCAGTGTTGCATCTCGGTGGAATGAGTCTCTGGCTGAATGTACTCCTGTGCCTAACCAGTATCCATGTCGGTGATTTGATGTGGATATTCTCTCATCATTTTTGTACATTTTTCTTTTAATTAGCAAATTGATGAAGGTAGAATAGTAGATGTGGTGTACTGTATATGGATTTTAGTACGGCATTTGACAAGATTCTCCATGGTAGGCTCACTGAGAAAGTTAGGAGACATGGAATACAGGGAAACTTTGGTTATGTGGATTCAGAATTGAGTTGCCCACAGAAGGCAGAGGGTGGTTGTAGATGCAGTGTATTCTATCTGGAGGTCAGTGAGCTGTGTTGTTTTGCAAGGATCTATTCTGGGACTTCTGCTCTTTTGATTTTTTTATAATGACTTGGTTGAGTAAGGGTGGGTTAGTAATCTGCAGAAGACACAAAAGTTGGTGATGTTGTGGGTTGTGTAGAAGTTTGTGGTAGGTTACAATAGACATTGATAGAATGCAGAGTTGGGCTGATAAGTGGCAGATGGAGGTCAGTCCAGAATAGTGTGAAGTGATACACTTTGAAAGATTGAAGTTAGAGTACAGGGTTAATAACAGGATTTTTAGCAGTGTCGAGGAACAGTGCCACACAAGTTGATAGCATGATTAAGAAGATGAATGGTGTATTGGCATTCATTTTAGGGGGCTTGAATTCAAGAGCTGCGAGGTAATGTTGCAGCTCTATGAAACTCTGGTTAGACCACACTTGTGTTCAGTTGTGGAGTGTTGTGTTCAGTTCTGGTGTCCTTATTGGAAGGATATGGAAGCTTTAGAGAGTTTGCAGAGGAGACTTACCAGGATGCTGTTCGGATTAGAGCATGTCTTATGAGGGTAGGTTGAGCGAGCTAAGGCTTTTCTCTTTGGAGCAAAGGAAGATGAAGGGTGACTTGATAAGTTGTGTAAGATGGTAAGAGGCATAGATAGAATGGATAGCTAGTGACTTTTCCCAGGGCAGCAACAATTAATAAGAGGGGGCATAATTTTAAAGTGATTTGAGGAAAGTATGGGAGGAGGGAGAGGAAAAATGCATCTGAAGTAGGCTTTTAACACAATGGTAAGTGCATGACATGCACCTCCATGGCTGGTGGTAGAAACAAAACATTAGGAACATGTAGGAGACTCTTAGATGGGCAAATGGATGAAAGAAAAATTGAGGGCTGTGTGGGAGGGAAGGGTCTGACTGAGTTTGCAATAGGTTAAAAGGTCAGCAGAACATCATGGACCAAAAGGCCTGTATGGTGCTGTAATGTTCTATTTTTTAACTGGTGAAACAACTTGGATAAATACATGCAATAATTTCAAAGGTGTAGTCAGTCATCTGCTTCCAAACATTCTCGTGTTACCTTATCATTATTCAAGTGAACAATATAATTACCTGACTATCTTTAAGGGCAAATAATTTTTATTAATGACATTGGAGTGCTGAATTCTGATAAGTTAAACACTTAAAGGCATAGAATGGTCTGTAGAAAAAGACGATATAGAATGTCTCAATGTTTTGCAACTCATCCTAAGGCAATCTTGTAGCGATGTACTACATACAGAGCTAGAAACAATGACACACAGTCGGTAAGTCGTTTCGAGACTAGTTTATTCAAACTTTGCAGCGCTGGCATTTACTCCCTAGTTCCCACCCTCTCCGGGTGGAAATGACGTCAGAGGTGCATTACCAAAGTCTCTCCCCGTGCGCAGGCTATTTGTGAGTAGGTTCGCCTGCGCAGAAAGTGGGTCACCACAATCTAATCAATTGTGTAAAATTTATTTCATTATGTACAATGCTTGATTATCATTGTATCATAGACTCAATGTATTATGATAGTGAAAGGAATAAAAAATAATAAAATTACAACACACTTGATTACTTTTTCACTGCAATAAGTCATCTGCTA
Organism: Hemitrygon akajei; assembly: GCF_048418815.1. Classification (NCBI taxonomy): domain Eukaryota; kingdom Metazoa; phylum Chordata; class Chondrichthyes; order Myliobatiformes; family Dasyatidae; genus Hemitrygon; species Hemitrygon akajei. The sequence continues at coordinate 69,589,772 of NC_133135.1, read as the reverse complement.
TTTGTAATGTGTTGCATTGGTGGTAAAGATGTATGCTGTATTGATTGAAAGCAATTCTTTTCCTAATTTAAATATCCAGAACAGAATCAGTTGATGGATTTATGTCTCCAGCTTGCTCTGCCAATCGGAATGGTGAAAAAGACTGGGAGAATGACTCAACAACTTCATCAGTTGCTTCTGCAACAGAGTACACAGGTATAGAGCTTGGTAATGTTTTCCCATTGCAGCCTTTTACTTTCAGTCATTTAACATGTGAACAGGTTGTCAAGGTGAGTTTGCAGAGAATCACGCAGAATAAGTAGCCCAGAATAGGATGTTTGACTCAGCTGATCAAGCATTAGCTGTCCAGACAAATATAGTCATATATTGTACTGTACAGTTAAATAAGTAAAGAACATCCCTATTCTCAAATCATGGTGCAAAAATTGCAGATGCTTCATTCTCCCTTGTCTTCAACTAGAAATGCAGAGTGGATTAAGTATCTCCAACGCCTTTGAGATTCCCTCCATGCTTTTAGCCGGACTTCAATCAGAGATGACAACAGAGATCAGTGCACTGAATACTTAAACTAGTATCATCTCTAACAATATGCTGCTAATGGTGATCCAGAACCAGAAACATATGCAACCAACCTTTTGATACAGTTATGTATTAGTGTGCAATGTTATCTGTCTATGATCTGTCCACAGAAGAACAAATTCAATCTGGCCAATTACAACTCATCAATCTACTATTTTCATTAGCAATATGACAAATAAAGTTCATGAAAGTCTGGTCAAGCTCAACTTGCTGATAACCAAAACATAGACTTAGCTTGAATTTCATCAGCTCCAATCATGAGCAGTCCTCATGATGGCCTTGGTCCAAATGGTGTGAATTCTCAAAAAGAAGGAAGAGTAATAAGTGACTGCCTTTGAATCCAAGTCAGATTTGCTAGTTAGTATCATGCTGCTCTGTTATTGCACTTTTCTTCAATGGCTTCAGTGATGTCAGATGTGAGAATATTCCTTCTTGATTGACCATTGTTCATTTCCATATATTTACAAAGTGATGATCCTCTTCCTTTTTAAACAGAAGCTTAAGGACTTCCACTTTTCATTCAACTAGCATTGCCAAAATCCCCAATCTTGCTTATCCTGGGGGTGTAGTTTGGAGGAATGGGATGGTTGAAGATCAGAAGTATTAACTGGGGAGAAAATTGTGGCCTTGAGCAGTACAGAAGTCATGTATTCTCCAGCCAGTGTTTAATTAGCTGACTTCCAAATGTTTACCATTATTGACAAAATAGAAATGAGTTTCTTTGACCAGATTAGTTTGAAAAATGCAAACTTGATTACATCTGAGGTTTTAAAAAAGTAGCCAGTTGGACAGATGCCCATCATCAACGTTAACGATTTATTCATTTTGCATCCAGCACAACATAACTGCAGAACAAATGGTCTGAAAAATGGACTTTAGTAACATGTGGCTTCTTAGCCACCTGCTCCCAGTTACTCCCTGTAATATTGTAAGAACAAGAGAAGCATACTTCATGAGACATTACCACATACAAATTCTCCTCCAGGATGCACATCAGTCTGAACTTGGAACGTATCCAAGCAACACACACAAAATGCTGGTGGAACTCAGCAGGCCAGGCAGCATCTATGGAAAAGAGTACACAGACGACATTTCAGGATGAGTTCCTCTAGCATTTTGTGTGCGTTGCTTGAATTTCCAGCATCTGCAGATATTCTCTTGTTTGTGATCGGAATGCATCCAATGTTTTTTTGGGATTAAGGCATCACATTTCATTTAAATACTTGGCTTTCAGGAGAGACATAATTATAAATGAACATTCTTTTTATGCAAATTATATTTTTCTAATTAAAATGTGGTCATTGGATAATTAAAACAAGAAGCTAAGTTTAAGAAGCAGAATTACTTCTTTTTATCATCATACAGTACTAAATTCACCTTTTGGCTTAACGTAAGGAGAAATTTGATTTGTTCTTTTGCAACATTAATTTGTCTTGTTTACTTTTACAGGACCAAAATTATACAAAGAGCCCAGTGCAAAATCTAACAAACATATAATTCATAATGCAATCTCCCACTGCTGTTTAGCTGGGAAAGTCAATGAAAATCAGAAGAACAAAATACTTGCGGTAAGATTGGAATTTCAAATTTTTTATTTTATATATTTTAATAGCTCAAACTCCTAGATGTAATAACATCATAGTTAACTTACTGGACTAGCAATTTACGGACTTGAGTTCAAATTCTACTGAAATTTATATCAATAATTTTTGAACTGGAAAAATTAAACTAGTATCAATATGATGGCCATCAAATACTCAATTGTCATTTAAAAAGAACTGTTCCAATAGGGAACAGGCTAGTATGTAGCTCCAAACTCTCAGCAATGGGCTTGATTCCTAACTCCTCTCTGAAAAGGCCTCACAAGCCCCTCAGTTCAAGTGCCACATTGCTATTTAGATTCATATTTCCTCGCTGAACTGAAGTAGTGTATCATACTCAAATTGTATCTTCTTTGGTCATGGAAAAAGCTTATTCATTTTACTGCAAATCATCTTAACGTGAAAAATGCAGTGGGTGGAGTACACTATATATTGCTAGTTAGCTATTTCCCGTGATTTGCCTTTCCCAAATTTCATCAGTCTGTTTTTTTATGTATACAGTCTGATCTTTGAATTGAAAATCTTCAAAGTGCAACTCCTGCGCCATTCTAGCTAAGGCATATATTTAGTTTAATGTGAAGACAGGTTCCTCTTAGTACAAAGACCATTGTTGTGTGACCTTCCCTCACTGTGTATGTAGAAAAAGTTGATCAATAGTTTTGTAATACAATATATTCAAAGGTCCTTTCAAAAATGTATTCTTATGGCTATATTTTTGTATTTTTAGGAAATGGAAAATTCTGAAGCAAATAACTTTTTGATCCTTTTCCGGGACGCCAGTTGCCAATTCCGATCACTCTATACCTACAATCCTGAAACTGAAGAAATCACTAAGTTGGCAGGAATAGGACCCAAAAACATTGGAAGGAAAATGATTGAGGGACTCTACAAATACAACTCAGATCGCAAGCAGTTTAGTCGCATTCCTGCCAAATCATTATCTGCCTGTGTGGACGCAATAATCATCCACGGCCATCTGTGGCAGCATAAAAGACCCAACACTCCCAAAAAGCTCACTCCAAGGTCCTAGTGAGGACAGCCATCATGAAAGTAGTAATGGCATTAAGCAATTGCACTTCATCGTAACTGCTTGAGGACAAGGCGTTTTCTAGTTGCCCAGAGCATTCCTTATGTTTATAAATTAGTACATACAGTTGAAACTGGACACCAGACTCTGCTTTTAATGTGCACAACTGGAATGTATAGGATAGGGGTCTTAGATGGACAACACTGTTACAAGTAGAGGTAAAATGATTTGTTGTAATTTTATTTTAGCTTGATCATGCAAATTGACAATTTGTAACATCACTACCATAACTCGTTTGGTACACTGGAGAATCGTTAATCTGAATGATACATATTTAAACTAGTCAATAACACTTTTTTGTCCTGTTCACATTTTTTATGTTTTTACAACTGTCATACAATTTGGCTCCTGTTTTAAAGGGTAGGTCTTTTATATCATTCAGTCGTTAATATTTGTTGTTCTTCAGTATTAGCCACATCTGCATAAAGGTGCTGATGTTAGCTGATTTGTGCAAAAGAGTACTATATTGCATTGATTTACTTAAATACAAAGCTACTGGCCTGGCACTGATCCAGAATATATGTTTGAAGCAGGTTTTATAACAGTATTACAAGGTAACCCAAAAAATCTTAGGTTTTCAGTGTTAGAAGTACAGCATCATTGACATGACAAAGCAGAAATTTGTCCTCTGTTGAAGGCAATAAAGTCATGTGTACTCACATTTGGCTCCAATGATTTCAGTGGAACTGAATTTCTTTAAGTGGAGTACAACATGCATACATTACTATATTGTGATGTAGGACAAATTTCCACTCCAGTGCATTAAAGATATGGCAAGAATCCTTAAAATCTGTGCTGGCATTCCCAGTGCTTCTGCTACGGATATGCAAACCAGTTGTCTCATGAGAAATGGTATTTGCTTGGTAGTTCTGCTTTTTTACTTGATTTTAACAGCCACAGTGTACCCTGTACATCCAGAATGGCTAGTAATTGTTATTGTATTGTGAGTAATGAATAGATGTAGAGGCTAAAATCTAACATCAGATCAGTTGTAGTGGCATTAGACGGTGAGTCAAAATAAGTTGACTTGGGGGAAAAAGTAATGAAAATGGTAAAGGAAGTAGACTTTTTAATTGTTTTAATTACATAGTTAGAGAAGTAGTTAGACTATTGAACCTTGTGTCTTTTTTGAGTGGTAAAAACTTACAGCTGGAGAAGCACAATTCACATTCCCATCTTTTCAGAATTCATTCCATTTGTAAATTGCATGTATTGGTTTTTAGTATATTCCAGCTAATTTTATTTTGTTGGAAAGTAACACCATGTTACGATTAATTATTTTTGTGCACCACTGAAATTGGAGGCTATGCACTATGGCATATATGTCAAACTCAAGGCCTGCGGGCCAAATCCGGCCCGTGGTGGAATTATCTTTGGCCCGCGAGATAATATCTAATTACTATTAAAGCTGGCCCCAGTAATCGAAGCGCCTGTGGCGTATGATATGGCTAATGCTGAGTTTATTCAGGTACCAGGTTTTCAGGGTTTTTAGTGTTTATTCGGCAGTCTTGCTCGGCAGTCTTCTTCATAAGAAACGGAATTTGTAAAGTGAAACACTTTGTAGTTATAGCAGAGACTGAGACAATTGAGAGCAGGCTGAAAAAACGGAGGCAACGAAAGCTGCGTTCGCACGCGTCCGACTGATCCGGCCCGCATGAAGCTGCATTTTGCTCAATCCGGCCCGTGACCTAAAATGAGTTTGACACCCCTGCACTATGGTGACGAGCCATATGCCATTCCAAGGTAAAAACAGAACATGCTGGAAATACACTAGATCAGGCTACATTTGTGAGAAGGAAACATTGAAGATCCACAATTGTTTGTTAAAAACACTTTGACCTGAAACATTGAATCAGTTTTCTCTTTCCATACAAATACCACCAGAACTGTTGAATTTTCTGGTATTTACTGATTTTTATATCAGATTTAAATTTCCCGCAAATGGAAAATTTATTGATTTTCACATGCCATTCCAAATTGCTCAGCTGTTGTAACTTCTAAAATGGGCTGCTCCAGAATATTGTGGAGTATTAATCTATAATCTTGTTTCTTTTGCACAATATGCCTCAGCATCATTCCAGAAAAAGCAAAATCTTTTTTTTGTCTGCTGAGTCAATTGCACACGAATACTCTCATGCCCACATCCCCAGCCAAAGAAAATACTCACTGCATTTTCTTCAGCCATATAATTTTTTTCTCTATACTCTACTTTCCCTACTAATAGAACTTGTTAATTTCTATTTAGTATAATTCTTTTAGTGGAACAACTTTTTCAGCATACTAAGTGTTTCTAAAATTTGACCAATTGTATAAATACTGTTCTTAATTTTTTAAAATTTAATAATGCAGAGTAATTGCTTATAAGGTTTTTTATATTTTACTGTCAACAGCTTCAGAATTCTTGCCACATTCCCCATGATTGGGTTATCCTGACCATTTTATTTCATGTCTGTATCTCGGTCCATTTTGATTAATGCCATTAGATTCCTCATGCTGTGTTTTATTTACAGCATATATGTCAAACTCAAGGCCCGCGGGCCAAATCCGGCCCGCGGTGGAATTATCTTTGGCCCACGAGATAATATCTAATTACTATTAAAGCTGGCCCCAGTAATCGAAGCGCCTATGGCGTATGATATGGCTAATGCTGAGTTTATTCAGGTACCAGGTTTTCAGGGTTTTTAGTGTTTATTTGGCAGTCTTGCTCGGCAGTCTTCTTCATAAGAAACGGAATTTGTAAAGTGAAACACTTTGTAGTTGTAGCAGAGACTGAGACACATGAGAGCAGGCTGAAAAAACAGAGGCAACGAAAGCTGCGTTCGCACGCGTCCGACTGATCCGGCCTGCATGAAGCTGCATTTTGCCCAATCTGGCCCGTGACCTAAAATGAGTTTGACACCCCTGATTTACAGTATTGTGCAAATGTTTTAGGCGCATATATATAAAGGGTGCCTTTTGTATTTGTCAAAGTGGAGCAGAGAGCAAGTTTGTAAATCTGGCGGGAGTAAAGGATGTTGGGAATGGTGAAGGGGGGTGGAGTGCAGAGGGAGGGTTGTGGGACAGGTGGAAGATAAGGAGTGCCAGGGGTGAGGTGTGGCATGGGTGCAGACACTCAGCCCTGAGACATACCAGACAAGGTCATTTGAATCCAAACAATCGGTTTATTGACAATTACAGAATGTCTCTCTGGTACTTTCTGCTCCCTCCCATCAGCCTTCTCCTTTTCCCAAACATGATTCCCCTCTCCCTGCCCCCTTCCCTGTTCCAGTCAACAATAGAGACCTAATCAGAATCAGGTTTATCATCATTCACATATGGCACGAAATCAGTTTTTTTTTCTGCAGCAGTACAATGTAATACATGACATAACAAAAGTCTTAAACACCCTAGGTATACTGTATATATAATATGTGCCAAAGACTTTTTAACAATACTGTCCATCTGGTATAGATTTGAGGTCTTAGTTTATTTCATTTATGACAACAACACTTATCATCCCTTTTGACAAACATGCTGCTATTCTTTTTCCCCCTTCCTTCAATCTCTTTGCCATGTATTGTGACCCTTACCTATGCTATAGACTAATTATATCTCTCCCTATGTGTTATCAACCGGTAGCCATCTTTACCCCTGCCCACAATGTAGACATTCTCTGCCTCGTCCCCCTTGCAGTTGTGTGTTCAATTCAAGGTTTCGCTTTATTTTCAGTCTAATGTATTTGAAATCTAAGAATTAGAAATTATGTGTCTTGCTTCAGTTGATTTCAAAATATCACTGTAACAGATCTTATATGAAATTACATGCATCCTGCATGAAGAGGCTGTGATTTGATCACATTTCCATGGAAACTCACTACATTCTCCTATAATATTTTTTTCCTGGTATGACAAGTTATTTCTGTGCCTCAAACCCTTTCTTGAGTTTATCTCCTCACTGATATATACCAGTGTTGCTGCCCAAGACGATGGAAAGATTTTACCAGCGTCTATTTCTTGAATAGCTTCATATCTTTCTAGAAGTTTATGGAGCCATGGAGTGCTATTCTGACAGGTATACATTTTCATGGCTTGCTTGATCCTAGTTTTTTCCTTCAAGCACTTGCTTTCTTTCTCCTGCTCCTTTTGACTACCTTTCTATCAGACCATGTTAGGTTTTTCCATAAATAACTTGAGCAAATCTTTCTTGTTGCAAGTAGTTTATGAAAGTTTGCCATGTATATAGGTTATAACAAACAATAATTTTAAACCTAGCAACAGAAGTAATTGTTGAAATGGCACTGATATAATAAAATTCTAAACTTTGTTCTATGGTGTAGTTCATGACTATTTGGCCAGTTAGATTAGCAAAATGGTTTCTGTTAGTTTTCAGTGCCAGCAAATCCTGGCAATTTCAGTCACGTTGAATTCTGTTTCTATTCATCAATTTTCCAGATTTGTTTCTTTTATAATTATGTATTTGTACATCTTACTAAAAGGTCTTTGGAGATGTTATATTAAAATGTACAGTCATAAACTATTTAAAAATAAACATTAGGAGTCTTTCTTCTTTTCCATTTACCACTGTTTTCCTTACTGCTGTTTTTGTTTAATTTTAAATTGCCTATATTCTACATGTTACCTTTATTTCCTAAATATCCCAAATGCCCATTATCCTGCAGTAGTCCATTTTCACAACCAAATGAGTAAATCAATCATTTAAAAAAAGATGTTGTTAACCAAGAAAATGAACATTAAAAGTTTGAATTAGTTGCTCTAGTATCTTAAAAAAATAATTTAAACTTTGAGTTTTTGAATGAAAGTAAGAATGGCCCACTCAGTGAGGAAACCAGTTGGGAGACTAGATGTCAGGTTTTAAGGAAAAGGAATACAGTAATTAGTTCCTAATAGTGATCGTTTTTAATTGGGAGCCATATCAGCACAATTAGGAGATTCTTGGAGAGAGAGAGAATATGTGAAACTTTTAATTTGTGTTGAACGTGATTAGAGCAGCAGTTTGTAATGCTGAGATTATACTTGTGCTTGACTGTTTGCATTTCCAATTTATTGCTGCTTTCCATTTCTGCCATTTTTGTAGTGATGGTTTCTTTTGCTGCAGTTTTCATCTGCAGGTTCTCGTTAAAAGCTGGTAATTTATCTGCTACCAATTTTTGCCTGAAAACAGGAGTCATTATTAGTTGTGATTAGGACAGCTTTAAATTGACATGCATGCAAACAATTTTTAGTGCTGCTATCCTGTACAACCTTATTTAAAATGCAGTTACATTTTTCAACTGGAGAGGTTTCTTCAGAAATTCACTTTTATTTTTTAATGGTAACTCTTATGATGTATTGTTTTCCAATAATTTGTTTCCCAAGGACAACAAGGAATAGAATGGGGACAACAAGAGAAAAATCAAATTTTGTACATTTGGCTTCTCAGCTAAATTTGAAATAATGTGTGGCATTGATTCTTTTTTTAATATCAATTTATTTTTAAAAGTCATACTATCAGTGGATATAATTAAAGGTGACTGTTTTGGAACTGATCACAAAACATCTGGGAAATCTGCTTTTTCTCTGTTATGGATGATGCTATATCATTCAGTCTCCAAACATTCCACGTCCCACATTTACTAAGCTAGAATTTGTTTTCTTTTGTTTGTCCATACATGGTTATTAAAAGTGAAATGTATTAGGTTGGATGAGTCTCTGAAAATTCCCAATGCCAAATCCGATGTTCTATTTTCTAGGAAGATTTGGATGGAGGCAGAAAGGTGAAGGGGCAACTTAATTAACCATCATACACAATGGTATATTTTCTCAAAATATGGGTTACAATGTCACCTGGGTTTGCATTTGGCTCTCAATATTACCTTGCACATTAGAATTCTTGCTTACCCAACACTTAACTGGTCTTTCTCATGTGCTGGATTGGTTTCATAACTCTACCAGATCACACCTCCACTCCTACTTCCTTGATGGTGAAAGCCTACTCCCCATGTTTTTCAAAACTTGCAATCCAGACAGCAAGTTTTCCTAGACTGAATTGAAAAGATGCTGGGTGTATAACAAAAAAGGACTTTTCTCTAAAAATGAAGTCCTTCTCCACCCCGGCCCATAAAAGGGAACAATTTCACAGGGCTGCTGAGACAGATTTACAATGACTGACAATTTATTTGATAACAATTGCTGTAGTTTTTCTACTACTTGTCAGCAAACCTTTAGGTATATTTTCAAATCCAGCACAGTTACACGAGAAACTGCAGACTGAGTGATTTGATATTTGGTTTTCTTCTTGAACGATAGGATTTGTCTGGCGTTGCACTGATTTCTCTCAAATTCTAACATACTAAGAGTATTGGGAACAGAATAAATTGGAACACGAAGATTTAAAAATTTGCATTAACTTACGTGGCATTATTTAACAGTGGAGGGCAAGATGCGCTGCATTGAACTAAGCAGAATGGGAAAGTAATTACCATTGAACATCAATATTGCAGCGTGAATGAAAATTTAAATAGGATTAATATATACTACATGTTCATTCTAATTTCATATTTCAAATATATTGTTTTGTGGATAAGGAAATGCATGCTGGTAGAAATAAAAAATCTGTTTTTTTGTTAGATTCTAATTATGTTCTGTACTTGTGTGATATGACATGAAGAGTTTCCATATAATTTTAGAAATGCTTCCCTGCTGTCCAACAGTAGGGAAAATATTCAGGTGAAGACACTAACTCTTTGATTCGTGCACTGAAATTATTGTCAGCCAAAATTCTGGTTTCACCTATGTGAAGCGTTTTAAAATCTCAAACTGCATGTGCTCAGCATAGCTGATAATTGTGCTGCGGCAGTCATTGTAGCAGGGAGGAAGGGGGAGACTCTCCAGTTCCTGTGTGTGATCTGCGATAGTGATTGTCTTGATTTTTCTCCCATCCTCTGCAATTTGCTTAACCATTGCCCAACTGTAGTCAACGTCTGCCAGTTGAAATGCTATACATGCTAGAAAAAGAATGCTCAGTGCTTCAGCATTTTATCACTTAGCAATTTCTCTTCTATTTGCTCAGAGGCTTTAAGTCCTTTAGATATAAAATTAATATGCAAAACATCTTAATATTTAAATATAATTTATGCATTCATTTTGTACTTATGTTAACTATATGTAAAACCCTAGTTATTGGACCTATATCAATAACTGAGAGTCTCATTTAATTTTGGAAATTGCAGTAAATAACACCATAATACAGTCTGCATGTTACCAAAGTTGAGGTTGTATGTAAAGCATAAACTGTGTATTGATTTGTATAGCTGAGCTTGTACATAAAACCAACATTAGGAGTTTGCTTTGATCAGCACATTTTGCAAGTTAATCATGTAGTTCTAAGCCCACAAAAAAGCTCCTGGATGGCAACTGTTTCTCAAAAAATAATTAGTACCATTAATCAAATTTGATCAACGCTTTTAGGAACTGAATTAAAACAAAAATTGTCCAAACCTTGGAATTTTTAACAAACCTGGTTACAAAATCCAATAATTTATGTTCCTTCTATCTTTGCACATTCCTCTTTCTGTTGAGTGACTTTTTTTAATGTTAGGAGTAGTTACAAGTAATCTCCTCTTGGATCTTTAGTCCAAAACCATTCAGTTACTGGGTGCCAGAGGTATTCAGAACCATTTCAAGATGTTTTCTCTTTTGATGTCTGCATCATTATGCTGTTTATGGGACTCCAAATCTGGATGTTAATGCATATACTGTATACCACCCAAATATACTGTTTCCTATTATCAAATGTTAATTATATTTAAAAGATGGCTTTCAAAATAACTTTCTTCTTAAAGTGTAGATGTCAAACCAAAAGCTATTAATAAGAGGTTTAGGAGCAATAAACTGACAAAGGGGCAAGACTTTGCATTACTACTGCAATTCACGTATGATAATTATTGTACTTGGAGAAAGCTTGAGCAGTGTGTTCACAAACAAGAATAGTCATTTTTAATTTAATGTCTTTGTTTAATAATTTTATTTTATGAATTATGGTCTAGGAAAGAAATGGAAAGAGGTATATGTCCATGCCTTAGACTTGTAGCTTTTTTATTCAATTACAGTTGTTATTGGAGTAGCTCATTTGGGGATAGTGTGGTTTTCCATCCTGTCAGAAACACTGGTGCTTTCATCATGGCTATATTTATAAAACATGAAATCCAAAGTAATTTTAGCAGTCATTAAGTTACTGAAACCTTTTGGTTTCTGTCTTTGTAGTTTTATCTCAGTTGACTGTTACAGAAACTTTTGGCTTTTTAAAGCCAGAATGAACTATTAAATTTTTCTTAGCCTTCATTGCTAAATGTACAGTGTGTTCTATGTTCAAACTTGGTAATCTGTCCACTTTAATGGAGCTCTGCTTCAATTTATCGGATGCTGTGCTGTCTAATTCTGTCATGCCATCATTTAGTTTGCTAGACAATAGTACTGTGGAATATTTTTTCTTTGAATAAAGTAAATAAAGCATGAGATCTTGGAGATTATTTGGTCTTATTTGGAGAGCGTAAATTATGACTGGAATAGTCTTAAGAATCTACTTTTAGCTGTGTGTTTGCTTCTGTTATGGATTTAGGTGTACTCAAATTTAGATTTACTATTAAGTTTCAATTTAGTGCTGCAACATAAATAATAATGTTCAAATTCTGCCATACAGAATTGTGCTCATTTGGAGATTTGCTGGGTGTTTCAAAGAAGTAAATAATTAATTACATCGATATTTTCTTGTACACTTGATTTTTCCCTGTAAAGTATTTGTGCTATTATAAACACAATTGTCAAAACTATATATATCAGTACAAGCCGAGGAAAATGGAGCCTGAGGAAGAACTAGACTGTTTCATGTCACTCCAAGGACCTGATGGCAGCAATAAGAAAGCATGGCATAGTTGTTGGGGTTCTTAATGCTGGTTGTCACTTTCCTCAGACATCTCTTCTTATAAATGTCCTCAACAGTGGGCAGAGTTGTGCTGTAATTGAAGTAGCTGAGTCCACCACTCTCTGGAAACTTTTGCATTCCTATACTTTATGAGTTCCCCTACCAAACCATGATGCAACCAATCAGAATACTTTCCATTCTACATCTGTGCTATGCCATATTTCTTCATACCTTTGTGCCATCAGCCGTGCACTCCAGCAAAAGCATCTTGGGCACTGCTCTAACAGAAAAATTGTACATCTAAATTTTGTGAATTTATACTAATCCAAAACAGGATGTTAGGTGCAATAGAAAACATTTTATTTTGTTTTCTTAATGTTATTTCTATTATTAAAACTCATACCTTTGGATATTTTAAAGCATTTTTATAACATCAATATAAGTAGGTAAAATTGAAAACCCTCCTTGATTGCATGCTCTTTGTAATATGCATAAATGATAGATACTTTGAAGTTTTAGTTTTTATATATAAAGATGGAATTATGCAATGTGAGGTAGGACTTCACCCAGGTTGTAATTATTTAAGCGAATTTCCAATTGTTTACACTCATTACCATTTGGCATTTTAATGTACAACAGAATTCTATTTTTTAGGAAAATTAGCCATTAATAGTCATTTTCAAAATAGGAAGCAGAATGAGCACTACTTTGGATAACCTAAATTTGCCCTCATAGAAAATTCCAGTGTCAATTCACTATACTGTTGTCCATTTGGTGTAGAATACAGCTCTTTAATTCAGATTGTTATTTGCTATTTTCTTTTTGTGGGAGCAAATTTCCATTTAATTAAAGCTGAAGAAATTCCAGGAAGCCAAATTTCTGGGTTTTTTTCAGGATGTTGAACAGAAATTAGTGCAACATAATCCAAGCTGGCAATTCATTGCAGCTGCTAGGCAGAGACACGTTATCTTTTGGTTGAGGTATTAAATCTGTCCACACTCAGAAGGTGATAAAAGATCTCATGTCACTATTTTGAAGAGCAAAGGGAAAAACCAGAGTCCTGGCCAACATTTATCTCTCAATCATTACCACATAGATTATTTTGCCATTATTACATTGCTGTCTGTGAGAGCTTCCTGTGTGCATATTTAATGTCAGATTTCCTGTAACTATTTGTGATTCCACTTCAAAAAAAAAACTTAATTGGTAATAAATGCCCTGAGTATGCCATATGTCTTTGAAAGGCACCACTTAAATCTGTCTTCTTTAAAAGGCATGTTCTTGACTGGAATTATTGTGATTTCTCCTGGATGGGTCTTAAATTCACTGTCCAAAGTAGAATTCATTCAAAATTATTGTTTGTATCCTAACTTTTGCTCAGTTATTTGATCCATTTCCCCACTATTCACACTGGCTGTTGGTCCAGTAATGTCCCAAATGTAAACTTGTGTTGGAAGTCCAACCACGGCGTTACCTTTACTATCTCTGTAACCTACCACATACCTGCAGTATAACACTTCACAATGTCTGCCAAGTTCCACTTCTGGCTTTTTATTAAGCCCTTATTTCCTTCATCTAACATTAACAACCATGCATTCTGCTACCCAAGACCCAGACATTTCTACATCCTTATTCTCCCTCTCAAAAACCCTTGAAACCCAACATATGACTATATTATGTGAGTCTATTTCAAATTCAGAAACAGAATCAGGCTTTTTATCACCAGCATGTGACATGAAACTTGCTAACTTAGCAGCAACAGTTCAATGCAATACATAGCAGAGAAAAAAATAAAAATAATAACAAATAAACAAGTAAATCAATTAAGTATATTGAATAGATTTTATAAAGTGCAAAAACATACTGTATATTTTAAAAAATTGTATGTGGATCTAATAATTGTTCAGCATCTGTTTAATCATTACAAATTTCAAGTGTAATTACAGGAGAGTGATGGTGATGTATGTTAGATGGGGACAGAAGTATCTTTGGTTTCTCCTTGTGTTTGGCTTTGTACAAAGATATGTATTAAAAATACTGCCATGAATTTCAAATTAGATGAGCAGAATTTTTTTAAAATCAAGAAGTAAAACAGAAAATTCTGACTAAGAGAAAAAACATAATTAATGTTCTGGTGTATTAATTTTTCATATGAGTAAACTTCAGAATGAAATTTATTCTGAGCTTCAGAGAAGGGCACATACCATCGGGCTAAAAGGTATGTAAATAGAAACAATGAAAGAAGATTGAATGTGATATTTTTAAAAAAAAAACTGGATCTGTGAGGTACAAGCTGAAGAAACAAAAGTTAGAGACCATAGCAATCTGAAAGAGAAACAGTGTAGGAAATACTCATACGTCTTCTGTGGAGATGGAAATAAAGTTAATGTTTCGTGTTGATGGTCCTTCATGGACAAACCGATACTGTTAAAATTAATGTGAAGTCTTTAAGGCTATTATGTGCCCTAAAAAGCATATTAACAGCAGTAAACAAAGCACAACACATGTTTATGCAAAGGACAGCACGAGTCAAGCTGGACACGGTATTTTATCTGTGCATTCATCTTCTCCCGAATTCATTCACCACCTCCCATTTGTATAGCTCGCCGACTGATCATCTGCCCTAAACATTTCGTTTGATGAAAAGCTGGCAACCCGAAATATTAATGTTGTTCCCAATGACAGGTGCTGTCTATCCTGATGTGTGTAACCATCATTTTCAGTTTTAATGTATGATTTAAACATACTCTCCAGCCATCACACACACACACATATGCTGGAGGTGTCTCGCCCCCTAACGTTGACTGCTTATTCCACTCCATAGATGCTGCCTGACCTGCAGATTTCCTCCAGCATTTTGTGTGTGTTGCTTGGATTTCCAGTATTGTATCTCTTGTGTTTATGATTTATTCTCTCCCAACCATTACATAATCACTTCTGGTTATTCATTATTATGTATAAATTAAGAAATCTGGACCCCGCATGGGCTGAAAAAATGCTACAAGCTCAGATATTAAGTAAAAATGTTGGAAAATACACTAGATTACGATGAGACTATTTTGAACAGAACACAATAGAAAGACTAACCATTTAAAAGACTAACGCGGCGTTGCGAGAAGCAGCACCGATGTGCGAACAGCCGGATCACGGGGGTGTCATGGATCCAGTCGGCATCTGATGAGTCAAGGTTCGCCCGGGCGGCCACCCTGATTGGATGCGAGCAGCGCGGGCGCCAAGGCAACGGCGCCGCCAACCCAGTGCGAGCTCGAGCGGCAGTCTGCGCGACTCATCGGGTAAGCGGGGCGCATCTGGAACGTTCTTTATCCGAGTTACGTCTCGCCGCTGCCGTGTCCATCCGCGCATCGCCGGGTTTTGTTTAGCCGCCGCAGCGGGGCGGCCAGTACCCGGTCATCGCCACCCGGCCCGGCTCATTCCCTTCTCCACCCGGCCCGGCCGGTCTGCCCTCTCCTACCTGTCAAGACTGGCCGCGCTGCCTCGTTGCTGCGGCGACAGGCGCGCAGGCGCACTGCGCGTTTCCTGCCCTGCTGCTGGGCCGTGGCTGTTCTCCACCGGCGATGGGGAAAGGAATAACGGTCGGCAGGGAGCGGCGATAAACCGAGGCGAGGTGGGCGAACGAAGGACACCGCTCGCCGGGCTCTCCAGTCATTTGCCAGCGGACGGGTATGAATTGCAGCAGTTCATTGAAGTTGTGAGTGCGTTGTGCGAGGGCGATGGTCTCGATCGCCCAGTGGCCCAGTATTCCCTCTTTGTGGGAATCTCATATATAAACCCCACCCTAAACCCGCCGCCAGAATAAGTTAGCGCGGCGGCGACTTTGTGTGGACCCGATCTATTCTGTTGACAGTTCCCAAGCCCCACGCTCCGGGATTTGGGGAGGGCTAATGCCCCTTGAAACCGTTAGAGATGCCCCAGTGGGATGGTGGGAGTGAGGCCGTGCGGTCCGTAACCTGCGATCTACGACTCTGGCGAGGAGATCGGTCTTTGTCCCGCCTAGTCACAATAATGAAGCTAAATTTGGTCTTTGTTTCAATTTGCGATTATTTATTTGGACCAAAACAAATAAGAATCACGCTGGAAAGTCACACTAAAGTAGCCCTGCTCAATAACTCGCTTACCATTAACCTCTTGCCTCCCAAAATAAACAAACAGGTTAACATTTTAGATTTAGTATTAGCATCGGGGAAATTACTACAATAAAGTAGAAAACTGAAAACAAAAACTGACAATACTGGATATCTAAAGTTAAAACCACGTCAGGCCGCATTTGTAGGAAGAGAAACAGCTAATGTTTCAGGACTGCTGATCTAAGTATTTCCAGTATTTTCTCTCTTCATTTTGTGTTGCAACGAGACTCAACCTCTAACATATTTGAAAGCAAAGGATTTTAATCAGGTTATCAGGACCAGTTGGTTCAGGTTGAAAAGATGGAAGCCATAACCAGCAGCACTAAATTTAGGTTTAATTCTATTGTAGAGTAGTATTTGAACATCTGAAAAAGTTTGAAGTGATCAAAGAAAAATAGTATAGAACTGTATGAAATAACAGAAGGTGCTGGAATTCACTCAGCAGGCCAGGCAGTATCTGCTGAAGAAGCAGGTGTTGTTTCAGGTCAGATAACCTTGATGAGATCCTTTGACCTGGAACGTTAACAGTTTTTTTCTTTCCAGAGATGTTGCTGGGCCTGCTATGTGTTTCCAGCATTCTATATTTATTTCACATGGTCAGATCTGAGTTGTACTGTACAAATTTAATTGAATATTTTGAGACAGTCACGTTACTGATATTGTCCATGTTGATTTCAGTCATTTCATCTTTCCTGGAGCACTGTACCTAACAGCACTGGGAGCACTCTCTATAAATGGATTTTAGAAGAGATGCTTGCTGAAGGTATACTGGCCAAAATTTGTCAGGTCAATATATCATTACCGACTGTGGGAGCTTTTTATGCCAAATTGGCTTTGTGCTTACTGTATTTTAAAAAAACAATAATTTTCAAAGTACCTAATTGGCTGTAAAATGGTTTGGGACATTTGGAGTTTGTGGAGGGGGTTAATTAGAAAGCATTTTGTTTTTTTTAATTGTTGATGGGCAAAACATTGACTTTTGATCACATAGCGTAGAGAAGTGGTATACTTGGATTGGACACATTGAAGTTTGGCTGCAGTGGGAAAGAAGAGAAATTGAACAGAAAGAGAAATGATTCTCTTGAAACAAGGATTTTTAGATCTTGGAGTTGACACTGAAAGCTTTTTCCCTTGACAAGATGTCCAGGTTGATGTGGAGTATTTACAGCATTTTGTTTTTGTTAGATTTCTAGCATTTTTTGCTTATTTGATTTTACATTCTCCTTTGTTATCCTGAAGGTATATGATTTGTGTAGGGTATGCTGCCTTCAGCTTATGCCCACTGTCTTTGGTGAATCTTTGTTAATCAGTGATGGCACATAAACCGGGTCAGAGAATTGCCATCATACTCAACATTGTTTAACTGGAATCAGTATATTTCTGCACTCAAGAAAGTGCAGAAGGACTCCACCAGGATTTAGTCTGTGAGGCAGCGTTTTATTTATGAAGAGACTGGATAAGCTCGGTTTGTTTTCCTCTGAGTTGAGGAGGCAGAGCAGGGTGCTGATAGAGGCATAGATAGAATGGATTGTAAATTACTTTTACCAGTAACAGAAACATCAAAACCTAAAAGATCTAAGATACTTGACTGGAGTGTGTAAGTATTCAAGAATGATCTCACAGCACTGAAGAATTATCTATGCAAGCACTCAAATTGCCAAGCTATAGAAAGCTATGGACCAAGTACTTGGCAAAAGCAATTAGTGTGGATGATAAAGAATTGTTAAACATCAATAACTGTTCCTGTGCTGCACAGCTTTAAGATTGCACTTCAGCTTGTCAGAAAGTTGTGGGTTGAAAACCCACTATAAAGACCAGAGTAATCCTGCTAGTGTTGGCGCGTGTCCTAGTGGACAAGGCATCGGACTAGTAACCTGAAGGTCACTGGTTCGAGCCTCCGCTGAGGCAGCGTGTTTGTGTCCTTGAGCAAGGCACTTAACAACACATTGCTCTGCGACGACACCGGTGCCAAGCTGCATGGGTCCTAGTGCCCTTCCCTTGGACAACATCGGTGGCGTGGAGAGGGGAAGGCTTGCAGCTTGGGCAACTGCCGGTCTCCCATACAACCCTGCCCAGGCCTGCGCCCTGGAAAAACCTTCCAAGGCGCAAATCCATGGTCTCATGAGACTAACGGATGCCTATTATTAATCCTTCTAGCTACCATAAATCAAAGTCTCAGTTTATCCTTAGAGAAGCAGGATTTTTAAGTACCTGTTAATTCAGAATGCAAGGAAAATTATAAACAATCAAAGACCTTCATCACCATTATTCTCCAGCCCGTACAGTGATCATGCAGAACTGGTTGCTCCACTTGTGGTTTAACTGGTGTTTTATCAAATGATTGATCTAGAAAGGGTGCAGAAAAGATTCACAAGGATGTTGCTTGGGTCACAAGGCTTAAGTTAGCAGAGGTTGGATAAACTGGATCTATTTTCCCTGTAGTAAAGGTTGAGAATTGTCATTTTAGAGGTGTGTAAAATATGAGCGACAGAAATAAGATGGATATCCAGAGTAGGAGTGTCTCAAGCTGGGGGGTAGGTTTAGGTCAAGGAGGAGCTGATTTAAAGAAGATGTGAGAGGTAAATTTTTCAGAGTGTAGTTAGTATCTAGAATGAGCTGCCAGAGGAATTGATGGACTCAGGAACAGTAACATTTAACAAGCATCTTGACAAGTATTTGAATGAGTAAGGTATAAGGGAATATGAGAATAAAGCAGATGTGGGATTAGTATAGATAGGCATGATAATCTCAGTGTTAACTACAAATCTGTGAATCCACCCACTTTCATTTTAATCCAAAGTATCGCTATTTATCAGAGTTGTACTGCATACGTCTCTGTATATGCTGTATGATTCTGACTTGTGAAGTATTTGTAATTTTCTGCCTTGAGTGAGGTGGATCTTGAGTTAGTAAGTATATTTATGAATTTGTTAAATATATCAATTTAACAATTAAGAAAAAGACCAGCTTCAGTGAATGGTGGGGCAAGGTCAATAGGTAGTATTTGTCTTATTGCTATATTCTATGAATTTTTAAGAAGGCTCCAAAACAAAGCATAGCAGAAAAAATGTGTAAATTTGGAGATAATTGCTAATTCAGGACTTTACAATTAGTTAAGAGAAAGGACACAAATTTGAACTAGAAACAAGAGAAAATCTGCAGACACTGGAAATCCAAGCAACACACAGCAAGATGCTGGAGGAACTCACAGGTCAGGCAACATCTAGGAAAAGAGTACTCTTTTCTTAGATGCTGCCCAGCCTGCTGAGTTCCAGCATTTTGTGTGTGTTGTTTGAATTACAAATGTATGATTGTCAGAATATGATTTGGGCTATATCCTTGGGAAAACTGGTGGAAGCTGTATCTTTGATTGTTTTTAATGAAGAGGCACATAGATACTTAATAAGCAAAGGGTGAAGGGTTGTTGTATGTAAAAGGGAATACAAAGTTAGTTTATTATAAAATCTGTCATGATCTCATTAAATGGAAGAACAAGCCTGATGGGTCAATTGGCCTATTCCTGCTCTTGATTTCTAAGTCAGCATTCTTTTTAGTGACATTGATTGAGGGACAAATAGTACATCACTGGACAGGCCATTTGGACTATAATGTGCCAGTGTTGTTGGCAATTTATACTAAGTATCCTTCTCCTCTGTATCATCCCTATGTATCAATTCCCTTCATATTCATGTGTCTATCTAAAAGCCTCTTAAGCTCTACCAGACCACTGTTTCCATTACTGCATATGATAACCCATTCCAGGCACTTGCCACTCTCTGCATAAACAACTTGCTCCCACATCGCTTTTAAACTCCCCCCCCCCCCCCTTCCTCCACCTAACTTAAAAGCATGTTCTCTGATGTTTGGTGTTTCCCCTGGGGGAAAAGATTCTGCCCACCCTATCTATTACCCTTCATAATTTTAAAAACTTCTATGAGGTCTTTCTTCAGCTTCCAAGCTGTAGGAAGAACAACACAAGTTGGTCCAACATTTCCTTGTAATGCTTACTCTCTAATCCAGACAGTATCCTGCTGAACCTCTTCTTCATTCTTTCCACAGTCTCCACATTCTTCCAATAATGGGGCAATCAGAACTGCATGCATTATTCCAAATGTGTTCTGATTAGTTTCATACGGCTGCACCATGACTTCCTTGCTTTTATAATAACACTACTACAGGGGCACAATTGAACATATCCTGACTGGCTACATCACTGCCTGTTATGGGAACTGTACCTCCCTTGATCACAGGACTCTGGAGAGAGTGATGCAGATAGCCCAGCGCCTCTGTAGTTGTGAACGTCCCATGATCCAGGACATTTATAAAAACAGGTTTGTAAAAGGGGCCCATAGGATCATTGGGGACCCGAGTCACCTCAACTAGAACCATCCAGGAAACAGTATCACAGCATAAAAGCCAGGACCAACAGGCTCCGGGACAGCTTCTTCCACCAGGCCATCAGACTGATTAAATCACGCTGATTTGAGTGTATTTTATGTTACATTGACTGTTCTATTTATTATAAATTACTATGATTGCACATTGCATATTTAGATGGAGACATAACATAAAGATTTTTACTCATGTACAGTTGAAGTCAGAAGTTTACATACACTTAGGTTGAAGTCATTAAAACTCATCGTTTAACCACTCCACAGATTTCATATTAGCAAACTATAGTTTTGGCAAGATGTTGAGGACATCTACTTTGTGCATGACATGAGTAATTTTTCAACAATTGTTTACAGACAGATTATTTCACTTTTAATTGACTATTATCACAATTCCAGTGGGTCAGAAGTTTACAAACAAAATTAAAAGAGGTCAGCCAAGACCTCAAAAAAAAAATTGTGGACCTCCACAAGTCTGGTTCATCCTTGGGAGCAATTTCCAAACACCTGACGGTACCACGTTCATCTGTACAAATAATAGTACGCAATGGGACCACGCAGCCGACACACCGCTCAGGAAGGAGATGCATTCTGTCTCCTAGAAATGAACGTATTTTGGTGCGAAAAGTGCAAATCAATCCCAGAACAACAGCAAAGGACCTTGTGAAGATGCTGGAGGAAACAGGTACTCAAGTTTATATCCACAGTAAAACGAGGCCTATATTGACATAACCCGAAAGGCTGCTCAGCAAGGAAGAAGCCATTGCTTCAAAACTGCCATAAAAAAGCCAGACTACAGTTTGCAAGTGCACATGGGGACAAAGATCTTTCTTTTTGGAGAAATGTCCTATGGTCTGATGAAAGAAAAATTGAACTGTTTGACCATAATGACTATTGTTTGGAGGAAAAAGGGTGAGGCTTGCAAGCTGAAGAACACCATCCCAACCGTGAAGCATGGGGGTGGCAGCATCATGTTGTCGGGGTGCTTTGCTGCAGTAGGGACTGGTGCACTTCACAAAATAAATGGCATCATGAGGAAGGAAAATTATGTGGATATATTGAAGCAATATCTCAAGACATCAGCGAGGAAGTTAAAGCTCGGTTGTAAATGGGTCTTCCAAATGGACAATGACCCCAAGCATACCTCCAAAGTTGTGGCAAAATTGCTTAAGGACAACAAAGTCAAGGTATTGGAGTGGCCATCACAAAGCCCTGATCTCAATCTGATAGAAAATATGTGGGCAGAACTGAAAAAGCGTGTGCGAGCAAGGAGGACTACAAACCTGACTCAGTTACACCAGTTCTGTCTGGAGGAAAAGAACAAAATTCCAGCAACTTACTGTGAGAAGCTTGTGGAAGGCTACCCAAAACCCAAGACCCAAGCTAAACAATTTAAAGGCAATGCTACCAAATACTAACAAAGTGTATGTATACTTCTAACCCACTGGGATTGTGTTGAAAGAAATTAAAGCTGAAATAAATCATTCTCTCTACTATTATTCTGACATTTCTCATTCTTAAGATAAAGTAGTGATCCTAACTAACTTAATGTTTTCTATGATTAAATGTCAGGAATTGTGAAAAACTGAGTTTAAATGTATTTGGCTAAGGTGTATGTAAACTTCTGACTTCAACTATATGGGAAAGATGTAAGAAATATAGTCAATTCAATTCAATAATGAAAGGAATTGTGCCACATGCCTTTTTTACCACCTTATCTGCTTGCATAGCCACTTTCAATGAACTATGGACCCAAGCCCCGAGATCCTTCTATATCTCAGTGTTGTCACAGATTATACTGTTAATTATATACTTTCTCCTTTCATTTGACCTCTCAAAGTGGAACACCTCACACTTTCCTAGATTACTCTTTCTGCCAAGAGCTATAGGTGATCTATATCCCACTGTATTCTCTGATTGTCTTAAATCACAAATGAGAAAGTCTGCAGATGCTGGAAATCCGAGCATCACACACAAAATGCTGGAGGAACTCAGCAGGTCAGGCAGCATCTATGGAAAGGGGTACAGTCAATGAGATGGCCCACTGAGTTCCTCCAGCATTTTGTGTGTGTACCACTGATAGTCTTTTACACAATCCACACTTCCACCAATCTTGGTATCAATTACAAACGTTTAATTCATCTACCTACATGTTCATTCAAACTTATTGAAATACACTCAATAATCATTTTATTGGATATCCCCTGGGCCTATTAAATTGGCCAGAGAGTGTGCATTTGTGGTCTTCTGCCCATTCACTTCAAGGTTCGATGTGTTGCGTGTTCAGAGATGCTCTTCTGCAACTCACTGCGTAGGTTGAGTTGTTGTCACCTTCCTGTCAGCTTGAACCAGCCTAGCCATTTTCCTCTGACCTTTCTCATTAATAAGGTGTTTTCACCCACAGAATTGCCACTCATTGGATATTTTTTTATTTTTTCCACCATTCTCTGTAAATTATAGAGTGTGTTGTGGGTGAAAATTCCAGGAGATCTGGCATTCCCACAAAGTCACTTAGATCACATTTTTCCCCATTCTGGTGTTTGGTCTGAACAACAACTGAACCTCTTGACCATGTCTGCATGCTTTTATGCATTGAGTTGCTGCCACATGATTGGCTGATTAGATATTTGCAATAATAAGCTGTTGTTCTTAATAAAATGGACACTGAGTGTATATCACAAACAAGAAGTCCCAGCACCAGTCCTTGTGGATCACCACTGATCACAGACTCCCAGCCAGAATAACAGCCTTCCACTCCTACTTTCTGACTTCTATGGCCAGTTCTGAATTCAAATTTGCACTCTGGATCCCATGTATCTTTATCTTTTGAATCAACCTACCATGAGGGACCTTATCAAATACCTTACTAAAATCTGTACAATAGTGTCCACTGCCTTACCTTCATTAGGCTCTTTTGTCACCTCCTTGAAAATCTCAATCAAATTTGTAAGGCATGACCTGCCCTACCGAAAGCCAAGCTGACTGTCCATAAGCAGGCGTTACGTTTACAGATACATATAACACATATCCCCGGTGTTTTCCCTACCACTGACATGAGATTTTCTGCTCAATAATACCTAGATTGTCTCCATTGTTGAAGAAAGGTACAACATTTTCTACTGTCCAATCTTCTGGGTCATCATCAGTTGCTAGTGAGGAATCAAAACTTATTGTCAAAGCCCCAATAATCTCCTCACTTGCTTCTTTAAATGTTCTGGGTATATGGCATCAAGCACTAGAGACTTAGCAACCTTAAATGTTTTTCAGAAGACCCAACACTATCTCCACCGAAACCTCAAAATGTCAAAGCACATTATCATACCCCACTCTGTTTTCACTGTCTTCCAAATCCTTCAGTAATGCCAATGCAAAGTACTCATATAGTACTCTGCTACATACTCTCTCTCCTCTTTTATCCTTGAGTGGGCCTACTCACACTTTAGTTAATTCCTTTTTCTTAACGCAAGTTAAAAATGTCTTGGCATTCTCCTTGATCCTGTTCGTGATATTTTATGGCCTTTTCTTGCCTTCCTAATCACCTGCTTGTGTACTTTCCTGCTAGCCTTATATTCTACGTAAGCCCAGTTGAATTTTAGCGTCCTAAACCTTATGTGTGTTTCCTTTTCCTTTCTTGTTGAATTTAGAATCTTTCAGATCATCCGATTCCCTACCTTACCATAGTTGTCCTTACTCCTAATCGGAACATGCCAATCTTGAGCTGTAATCAGCCGGTCTTTAAACAACTCCCACATAGTTGACATGTCCTTGTCCAACAGCAGCTGCTCCCAATCAATGCTACTTAGCTGTTGTATCATTTTGAAGTAATTTGCCCTCCCTCAATTTAGTATCTTCCTACAAGATCCAATTACATCCTTACTCATAAGTACCTCAAAGCAAAACAAAACATATTCTCAAAATGTTCTCCTGGCCTGGCTTATTTCCCAGAACTATGTCCAGTATGTTCTGTCCTCTGGTTGGACTTTATACCTACTGTTTGAAGAACCCCTCTTGGATGCACAGAAGATGTCCTGTTCCATCTATGCCTTTTGTAGTAAAGAAATTCCGATCAGTACCAGGGAAGTTAGTCTCCCGCTATGACAACCCTGTTGTTTCTGTGCCTTTCCATAACCAGTCTATTTTGTACCTCTATCTTTCAGAGGTCATCAAGGGGCCTATTGTATAATGCCATCAGAGTGATTGCACCATTCTTATTTCTGAACTCCTCCTCTGGATATATCCTCTTGTATGTTCTCTTTGTGTACTGCTGTGAAATTCTCCTTTATCAGTAGTGCAACCCTTCCACCTCTTTTACCACCCTCTAAACAGTAAAACCTTGAATGTTGAGCTGCTATTCCTGTCCATCGTACAACCAGGTCTCTAGTGGCAACAACCTTATAATTCCATAATACTCCTAACATTGAAATAAACACATTTCAGCCCATCAGTTCCACCATGTTTATTAGCCTGTCCATTGCTATCCTTCCTTTCAGTTTTCCCCACAACCCTACCACTTGTTGCCGTGCTGTTGTGGTTCCCAATTCCATGCCATTCAAGTTTAAACCCTCCTGAGTAAGAAATCTCCCTGTGGGGATATTGGTTCCCCTCAAGTTCAGATCCAAACAGTCTTGTTTGTATAGATCCCAACTTGACTAAAAAGAGCCCAATGATCCATAAATCTGAAGCACTCATCCTGCACCAGTTCCTTAAACATATATTGAATGTTATTTCACTTCACTAGCACATGGCATGGTTAGTAATCTTGACATCATAACCCTGGAAGTCCTGCTTTTAACTTTATACCTATTTTCCTAAAATCCATTTGCAGGATATTGTTACTATTTCTACAGATTGGTATTTGTAGTGGCAAAACTAATCCAAAGTCAAAACAAAACATTTGCTATTTGCCTGTGATCGTACAGAGTTGCCTGACGTGCCCACAGCTCCTGTGTTTGCTCCAAAAGTTGAACCCTTTAATCGATCTTTTATTAACAATTAGTAATCATGCAATTAAGCATTATTGAGTGTTATTTCAGTGGTCAGCAAAAGATACGACCTCCGCCAATCCCAAACTGCAACAAATAAGAATACGTAACCTATTCCCTTCACTTTTACCAAGGCTCCATTTGTGTGGCTAATTACCATAATAAAAATAGTATATGTGCAACACAGGATGCAAAGCAGATATAGAACAGATACATGGCTCCTACAGTATCTGTATAGATCACAACCTCTTGTTGCTCACTCTCACCTAACCAAATGTCCTGTACATGCTACAACAAAACATTGAAGTATTGATTGCAGCCACGGAAACATATATCTGTGCCCCTTACTAATGAGTCCCCTATCCCTACTGCTTTGCCTGACTTCACCCTTCCCTTATTTGCCTCAGAGCCAGGCACAGTGCACTGACCTAGCTACTGCTGCTGCCCTCTGAAAGGCCATTCCCCTACCCCCTCACTCAACAGTGTAAAATGGGGTGTACTTGTTACTGAAGCAAATGTCCAAAGAGGAACCTTACACATGCTGCCTACATACCTTACTTCTTCTGGTGATTACTCATCTATTTGTAACCTGCATCCTAGTTGTGACTACTTCACTAAAACTGATCAGCATGATAGATGATCCTGAGTAAATCCAACTGCATTTTTAGTTCCTTGATCCAGTCTGTCAGGAGGTGCAAATTGATGCACTTTCCACAGATGTGGTCATCAGTGAGATCATGAGGTTCTTTGACTTGCAGAAGAAGCATTCCATTGCCCTGGCTACCATTTTGTCTACAATTCAGAGATCACAGATTAACAGGACTTTTACTTGGTCCTCACCTGTGCTTTGTTGGCAAAGCTCCTTGAGCCAAATGTTCAGCTTCCCACATCTACAATGGGCCACTCTCCCACAGACCACTCCAAGAAAAATATTCTTTATGTATACTAAGGGCCTACTAAATTATTTACTATATTCTTTGAAGTATTTTAATCCACTTGGGAAGGCAGATAGAGAGCCACAGTTCAATATTTTTTCTGAAAGATTGTACAGGTACCTCAACTGTTCAGTTGTCTCAACAGGAAACCTGAGTGCCAGCCATGATATGTGCTCTGGTTTCTGACTCAGAAAGATTTATCGGCATACCAGTCTGTTGATATTGGTGCATGAACCCAGAGCTGAAGTGTGGGGTGGGGGGGGGGGGGTGTGTAGAAGGTGTCTGACTGACAGAAATTTATTGGCATACAAACCAGTCTGTTAATACTGCTGTGTACATAAAGCTGAAGTGTGGTTAGAACTGGAGATAGGCTGAGTTGTTCTGCTTGGTAAATTTTAGTTCTTTATAATAAAAACAAAGAATTAAAATTTTCTTGTTAATGGGAGTCAAGAATTTGTTTCTTCAGGAGAAAGAAGCAACATCTGCAACTAAGGCTCTAAAGAGAGATTGTTTATTTTTAATTGGGTAAAAATGTTGATGAATATTGAACAAAGCAGGTAAATGGAAGGCTTAAGTTCATACACTTTAATTAAATAAAATGTGTTTTTTGAATGTTCAGAAACAGATATTGGTTTTTGGAACTTCAGATATGAAACTCTAGGAATATCTTTATATTTAAAGTCATTTCCTCTGCATGACTGAACTTTGGCCAGTTCAAATGGAGCACTTAAGTATAAAGTGACTTCCATCGTCAAAGTCTGTTTTTCTTTAAGAAAACTGCTATGCCAAGACTTTGGGGCCATTG
This sequence comes from Hemitrygon akajei, assembly GCF_048418815.1. Classification (NCBI taxonomy): domain Eukaryota; kingdom Metazoa; phylum Chordata; class Chondrichthyes; order Myliobatiformes; family Dasyatidae; genus Hemitrygon; species Hemitrygon akajei. The sequence goes on along the minus strand of NC_133135.1, from coordinate 69,562,349 downwards.
ATAAAATAAGATATAAAACTTCAGTGCTGTTTGACTTATTGTAGTTTATGATGTGGTTATTTTATTTGTATAATGGGGTGTTTATTTCAGTATGGTAAAGGTAATGGTTAACTTATGTAAAATATTTTTTGTGAAGTGTAAGATTTGATCTTAGCTAGGAGTGAGTTTCAATCCTACACAAAAAATTTAAGAACAGTTAGTTTTAAGTTGTAAAAAAAAAGTAACGAACATTCTCATTTGAACACAATAGTTATCAACCAAAAATAAACAAGATTATAAAGGGTAGATATTTCAGTCTATTTTGCTTGCATGGAATTTCCAAGGTTGCTCACTCCTGAAGAAATGATGATGCTTCTGTGCAAAATTGCTGAGAATGCCCAGGTTGTAGCATGCTTAGCTAATATTTGCATCTGATCCACAAGGAAAACATGAAGATAAAAGGGTTCATCAACCACAGCAACATTTGTATTTTTTAGAACGTATTACTGTACAGCACAGTACAGTACAAGCCTTCAGCCCATGATGTTGTGCCAGCCTTTTAACCTAATCCAAAATTAATCTGGTTCTTCCCTCCCGCATATCCCTCATTTTTCTTTCATCCATCTGCCTATTTAAGAGGGTCTCAATGTTCTTAATGTATCTGCCTCTACTACCACCCCCGGCAATGCATTCCATGGATTTATAATTCTCTGACATCTCCCTCCATTTTCTCAATCTTTCTGTCTCCATCACTGGAGACAAACTGTCAACTGACATTTTTTTATAAACCTACTGATTCCTACAGTTATCTTAACTATACCTCTTCCTACCCTATCCTGTGTAAAAATGCTATTTCCTTTTCTCTGTTCCTGCACCATCACTGTATCTGTTCCCAGGATGTGTCTTTCCTTTCCAGGATATCAGGCAGGGTTTTTCTCACTCCACTATTGATGCCGTCCTTACCTGCACCTCCTTTTCCCAAACATCCGTGCTCACTCCATCTTCCCACCGCCTTAACTGTGATGGAGTTCCTCTTGTCCTTACCTACCACCGCATCAGCCTCTGCATCCAATGCATCATACTTCACAACTTCTGCCATCTCCAAAAAGATCCCTCCGTGATCCCCTTGTTCATTCGTCCCTCTCCACTAATCTCCCTCCCAGCACTTATCTCTGGAGGCAGCCCAAGTGCTACACCTGTCCCTTCACCTCCATTCAGGGCCCCAAGCAGTCCTTACAGACTGATGCAGTACTTCATCTGAGAACCTGCTGGTATCGTCTATTGTGCCCGATGTTCTCGATGCCGCCTCCTCTGTTTATTCATTTCTGTGGATGCTGCCTGACCTCATTTCCTACAGTGTTTAGTGTGTGTTGATTAGGATTAAGAGTATCCTAAGAGGATGTAAGGAATCTTCAAGAGGATATATGCCACCTCAGTGATTAGGTGAAAATACTTCAGACAGAATATAACCTGAGAAAGTGAGAGGTAGAGAAAAAGAAAAAAAAAGGTTTTTTTTTGTCTGGTGCCAGCCTGGGAAATAGGTGTTGAAAGGGACCTGATTGACCTTGTATATTACTGAAATCTTATATGCAGCTGGAACAAGTAGTTAGGAGGGCAAAGAGAATGATGGTTTTTAATGCAAGGGGATCTTAATATGAGGTGAAGAAGTCATGCTGTAGTTAGTGGAATTGAGTTATTATTGTCATTGTACTGAGATATAGTGAAAAGCTTGTCTTGCATGCTATTCATACAGATCATATATAACATGCATTGAGGTAGAGCAAGGTAAAAAAAAATGCAGTAAAAAATGTAACAGTTCAGGAAAGTGCAGTGCCAGTAAAAAGTAAGATGCAAGATCCATACCGAGGTAGATTGTAAGGTCAAGAATCAAATTTATTATACTAGGGAATTATTTAATAGTCTTATAACAGTAGGGTCAAAGCTGCCCTTGAGCCTATGAGTATGTGCTTTCAGGCTTTTGTATCTGCCTGATAGAAGAAGAAAAAAGGAGAATTTCAAAGGTAGGTGGGGTCTTTGATTATGCTGGCTGCTTTACTGAAGCAGCTAGAAGTTTAGATAGAGTCCAGAAGCTGGTTTCTGTGGTGTGCTAAGCTGCCTCCACTACTCACTGCAGTTTCTTGTGGTCACGTGCAGAGCAGTTGCCATACCAATCTGTTAATGCATGCAGATAGGATGTTTTTTATGGAACATTGATAAAATTGGTAAGGGTCGATGGGGACGTACTAAATTTCTTTAGCCTCCTTTTGTACCAGAGATACATGTTAGGCCAGGTAGATGACATCCACTATAGTCATGTTACCATAAGGTATTGGAGCAGAATTAGGCCATTCAGCCAATGGAGTCTGGTGTGCTTTTTGATCATAGCTGATATAGTTTCCCTCTCAACAGCATTCTCCGGCCTTGTCCCCATAAGCTTTGATGCCCTCATTAATCAAGAACCTATCAATCTCTGCTTTAAATATACCGAGTAACTTGGCCTCCACAGCTGGCTGTGGCGATCAATTCCATGAATTCACCACCTTCTAGCTATTAAAAAATATCCTCCTCCTCTCTGTTTTAAAGGGAGATGCTTCTGTTGTGAGGCTGTGTTTCTTCTGATCCTACATTCTCCCACTATTGTACTCTATATAGGCCTTTCAATATTCAGTTGGTTTCAATGAGGTCTCCCCTCATTCTTATAAATACCATCGAGAACAGGCCTAGAACCATCAAATATTCCTCATACGTTAACCCTTTAATTCCAAGGAAAATTCTTATAAACATCCTCTGGACCCTCTCCATTGCCAGCACATCCTTTCTTAGATCTGGGGCTCAGCATTGCTTACAATATTCCAAATGTTGTCTGAGCAATGCTTTATAAAGTCTCAGCATTACATCCTTACATTTACATTTCAGTACTCTCAAAATGAGGAGGTTACCAGGAGACGCTCATGGAGTGAGCACTGTTTTAGATTCGCTCCATAACCTTTACTTTTTTAACCTATGATCACCCTTATTTAACTTATTTTTACCTACACCAGAAGATTCTTGCTACTTTTTTGGACTTATCTTTAAGAGTGCACTGTGAATTTTGAAGAAGTGAGTACTGAAATGGCTTTAAGATCTAAAGGGCAAGACCCTGGGAAAGATTCTAACGGCAATGGAAAGAAAAAAACGACTGATCCTAAGCGTACTGAATTGACTTATGATACGTTATTGGAGCTCTTGAATGAAAAATTTGAAGAACAATGACAAACTTTCAAAGAAGATTTAAAGGCTTTCCAGGATTCTCTAGATAAGATTGATCATGAAGTTAAGCAGCATCGAACTCTAATCGCAACTCTGCAAGAGGACGCTCGGAAGTGAGACTTGAAAATCGAGAAACTGGAGCAGAAATTATCTTCGGCAATTAAACAGTTGGAAATACTTGAAGCCAAGAGTGTCGATTTTGAAAATCGGTCTAGAAGACAGAACTTACGCATACTTGGTCTCCCGGAAGGTATCGAACAAGGGGACCCCTCAAAGTATTTCGCTGAACTTTTAAAGGATGCGTTCCCTTCTGTATTCCCAGATAGTCCTCCGTTACTTGATCGTGCCCATAGAATTATGCGCCGATCACCAAGTTCTTCATCTAAACCACCTGTTGTAATTGTTCAATTTCATTATGTGCATGTTAAAGAGCACCTTATTTGTTTGGCTCGGCATTTAGGGATGGTTAAATTGAGAGAATTCCAATTCCGGCTTGGGGAGGATTTCAGCCCAGAAGTGATGAAGGCGCGGCTTGCTTTTAAACCTTTGATGTCCGAATGTTATGAGAAAACCTAAAACCAGCGCTTTTATACCCTGCGAAACTTAGAATCTCGCCTTCGAATGCACCACGGCTTGTTTTTCTCTCTATATCTAATGCTCGAAGCTTTCTGGATGAGAATTATCCTACTGCTTTGGATTCTCGTTTCTAATAAATGTATGGTTTTGATCGTTACAAGATAATTTTTGTTTCCAAAACCAGATTTTGTTTCTGGCTATTGGTGTAGGTTTATTTAACATTTTATATTCCAATTAAAGTTTTTCTTTAGCGACGTACTAATCTTTTAAATTTACTTACTTTAACCATTGTATTTTATTTTTGGTCATTATTATTAATCCTTTGAAGGTGAATTTTTTTTAACGTTTTGATATATATCTTTTTCATTTTTTGTGTAACTAAGATGGTGGTTTCTTTTCTAAAATATTTCTTGCTTTTTTAAAATTTCGCCATTTTTTTGTCGTCTTCTTCGTATAATGCCTTTCTTATCACATCCTAACTTTTATTTGTTCGGGTTTTAACCCGATTTATAAATTGGCAGTGTTTATATTCTTTTTGGTTTTTTTACTAGCAATTATATTAAGAAGTCTGTTTTAGTATAGTGTTAATTACTTTTTAGGATTTTGGGTGGATCTTTTTTTTCTCCTTTATATATCTGGAGTCGCCTTCTGGAGACATGGGGGTAGATTTAGTCTCACACCTTTTTTGTCCTGGTCTCCTTTAGGCTCAGGAGGGTCTTTTTTACGTGGGTGGTGGGCGGGGGGGGGGGGTTCCTTTCTAATTCTATTGCTCTTTTTATTAGTTTTTCTAGTTTTCTCATTTGGGCTGATTTCAAACTACTAAAATGTCCGCCGTGTCATCATTTCTGGGTTCTCCCCTTATTTTTGTTCCTCTTCCGGGTGCATGAGTTCATACTTTGGTTAACTCTTTATATACCAAAGGGTTGATTTTAGAAATATGGCTCAGACCATTAATTTTGTCTCTTGGAACACTAATGGCTTAAACCATCTGATTAAACGGAAAAAGATTTTTAAAGTATTCCAGAGACTGAATGCGCATATTATTTTGGTACAAGAAACTCATGTGAGGAAAGAGGAGAATCAACTTTTTTTTAGGTTTTGGAGGGGGTCAACAGTACCATTCGAATTCGAATGCCAAAGTAAAAGGAGTTTCAATTTTTATTGACTCCTCTATTGCATTTGTTCAACACGATATTATTTCGGATCCGAGTGGTAGATTTTTGTTAATTACTGGGTTGCTTTTTAATAAGAAGGTTGCTATGGTTAATGTTCATGCTCCAAATGTGGAGTATCCTGATTTCTTTAAGTCTTTATTTACTTTGCTACCTAATCTAAATGAATATATGTTAATAATGGGTGGTGACTTCAACTGCTGTTTAAATCCTTTGCTGGGTAGATCTATATCCATTCAGACTTTACCAAATAAGTCGGCCACTTACATCAATTCTTTTTTGACTGATAATGGAATTTTCGATATTTGGAGATTTCTGCATCCTAAGGACAAAGAGTTTTCATTTTTCTCACATGTTTATCATTCTTACTCGAGAATTGACTATTTTTTCATTTTCTCTCATTTTATTCCATCTGTAACTGGTTGTAATTATGACATTATAGCCATCTCTGATCATGCTCCAATGAAACTTTCTATTAAATTAATGGATACAACTAATACTAAGCAATGGCGATTTGATTCTACCTTACTGCAAGATCCGGATTTCATTAAATTTATGAAGGAACAGATTGATTTCTTCTTTTCAACTAATTTCACGGATGAAATTTCCTGCAGAATACTTTGGGACACTTTTAAAGCATATATACGTGGACAGATTATCTCCTATCTGTTGGTTTGAGAAAACGTATTAAGAAGGAAACTCTTTTATTGGTTGATAAGATTGAAGAAATTGACAAGAACTATTCGATTGCTCCTATTAAGGAACTTTACAAACAAAGGGTTGAGCTTCAAATGGAACACAGTTTATTACTTACATCTTCGATTGAAAATCAATTAATGAAAACCAGAACTGATTTTTATATACATAGTCATAAATCGGGTAAACTGTTAGCTAACCAATTGAAGAATGCTTCGGTTAAACATCAAATGATTAAGATTCGTCAACAGAATGGTGAACTGACAGTTAACCATGATGAGATAAACAAATCTTTTCAAGATTTTTATACCTCCCTGTACCATTCTGAATTTCCTCATGATCGTAATACCATGCATGATTTTCTTGGGAAATTGAATTTTCCAAAATTATCATCAGAAGAACTTTTAATATTAGAAACTCCTATTACGGATGCAGAAATTAAAGGTGTTATTTCGTCTATGAATTCTGGGAAAGCACCAGGTCCAGATGGGTATACAGTGGAATTTTTAAAATGTTTTTCCTCTACTCTTTCTCCTTGGTTATACAAGGTTTTTGAAGAAGCAATTAGACAAGGTAAATTGCCGCAATCTTTTTATAGAGCTTCCATTTCTTTAATATTGAAAAAAGATAAAGACCCTACTGACTGTGCATCCTATAGACCAATATCCTTATTGAATGTAGATTCCAAGATCTTTTCCAAGTTACTGGCAACCAGGCTGGAGAAGGTATTACCTCAAATTATCTCGGAGGATCAAACTGATTTTATTAAAAATCACTGTTCTTTTTTCAATATTAGGAGATTATTGAATATTGTTTATACTCCTTCACGCAGCACCTCAGAATGTGTCATTTCATTAGATGTGGAGAAAGCATTTGATAGAGTTGAATGGCCATATTTATTTACTGTGCTTGAGAAGTTTAATTTTAGTCCGACATTTATATCCTGGATTAAATTGATATATCATACTCCAGTAGCCTCAGTTTTTACTAACAATCAAAGATCTCCCTTTTTTCGTTTATTTCGGGGGTACCAGGCAAGGCTGTCCTCTTAGTCCATTATTATTTGATATTGCTTTAGAACCTTTGGCAATTGCTATTAGAGAATCACCTAACATTTTTGGCATTACTGGCGGAATGGATATACATAAGTTATCATTATACGCAGATAACTTGTTATTATATATTTCTGATCCTGAGAAATCCATTCCTGCAGTTACATCATTGTTGGTTCAGTTTAGTAATTTTTCCGGGTATAAATTGAATCTTAATAAGAGTGAATTGTTCCCCTTAAATAGACAGGTTCCAATTTATGGAAATTTACCTTTTAAATTAGTTAATGACTTTTTTTATATATACTTGGGGATTAAAATTACAAAAAATCATAAGGAGATATTCAAGGTTAATTTTTTACCCTTAATTGATCAGATTAAATGTTTGTTCACTAAATGGTCACCATTATCTTTATCTCTGATAGGTTGGATTAATGCTATTAAGATGATTATTTTACCCAAGTTCTTATATATATTTCAAGCAGTACCAATTTTTATTCCGAAATCCTTTTTTGACAATGTTGATTCAAAAATATCCTCATATATATGGCAGAACAAAAATCCTAGATTAGGTAAAAAATATTTACAGAAGGCAAGGAAGGAAGGTGGATTGGCATTGCCTAATTTTAGATTTTATTATTGGGCAATTAATATTCGATATTTGAAATGTTGGTTAAGGGATTGGGATTTATCTCCTAGCCCTCATTGGGTAAATCTGGAAATTAAATCTGTACAAGGATTTTCATTGGGTTCTATTTTAGGGACTTCTCTTCCCTTTGCTCTTTCTAAATTGCATAAATGAATTGACAATCCGATAGTCAAACACACTTTACGTATATGGTTTCAATTTCGGAAATGTTTTGAGTTGAATCAATTTGTTTTAACTATTCCTATTGTATCCAATTTCTTTTTTGATCCTTCTATTATGGACCAAGCTTATTCAGCTTGGAAGACTAAGGGAATATTATGATTTTCTGATTTATTTTTGGATAATTGTTTTATGTCTTTTGAACAATTATCTAATAAATGTAATTTGCCTAGATCTCATTTTTTTAGATATTTACAGATTAGGAATTTCTTAAACACTGTACTTCCTACCTTTCCAAATCTTGATTCTTCAGGTATTTTGGAGAAATTGTGAGAACTAAATCCTTTTCAGTAAGGTGTAATATCAAATGTTTACAATATAATTATGAAAATACATTGAGAGGCCTTTTATAAGATTAAAAATGATTGGGAAAGAGAACTTAACTTTACTATCCCTATTGAGAATTGAGATAAAATTCTTCAATTAGTTAATTTATCCTCTGTATGTGCTAAACATTCATTGATACAGTTTAAAGTTGTGCACAGGGCTCATATGTCCAAGGATAAATTGGCTCGTTTTCATTCCCATATAAATCCTATATGTGACAGATGTCATTCTGAGATAGCTTTAACTCATATGTTTTGGTCATGTCCACTTTTGAAAAAATATTGGAAAGACATTTTCGATATTGTTTCCACGGTATTGAACATTGATTTACAACCTCATCCTATTACTGCAATCTTTGGTTTACCAATGATGGAATCAATCCATTTATCTTCTTCTACTTGTCGGATGATTGCATTTCTTACATTAATGGCTAGAAGATCTATTTTGTTGAATTGGAAAGAAATTAATCCCCCTACCGTATTTCATTGGTTTTCTCAAACTATGTTATGTCTAAATTTGGAGAAAATTAGAAGTGTTGTATATGACCCTTCTATTAAATTTGAAAAGATTTGGAGGCCATTTATTCAATATTTTCACATGATGTAATTTGACCCTGTTCCAATCCTACTTATTTTTCCGGTTTTGATTTTATATATATGTTGAGAGGATCGCAGTTGGGGACACTGATGATTTTGTATTTTTTTCATATAGATACTATAAACAGCCCGTTTTTTTTCCCCTTTATTAGTGGTTAGTTTGTTAGATTAGTTTTTCTTAGGGTAATAATATTTTTTTTCTTTTTCTCTTTTCTGTTTTTTTTCCAACATGATTTACATAGTTTTTTTTGTTTCGTTTATATGACATTTGTATCATTCATGATTTGGGAAGACTTAACTATATTGTACTTATTGCTTGTGTATCCTTTTATGTTCATTTTAATTTTGTAAGTTTGTAATCCTATTATCTATGTACTAATCTTATCATGTTGATATTAATAAAAAGATTGAAAAAGAACAAAATGTATGGTAGAATTGCATTTGCCTTTCTTACTACCATCTCAACCTGCAAGCTAACCGATAAGGAACCTTGGACTAGAATTCCCAAGTCCTGTTGCATATCCAGTTTCTGAATTTGCTCCCCATTTAGAAAATAGTGTACACATTTATTCCTTCTACCAAAGTTTATGACTGTACTCTTCTCTGCACTATATTTTAGCTGCCACTTCTTTGCCCGTTCTTCTAATCTGTCCAAGTCCCTCTGCAGATCCTGCTTTCTCAATGCAGGTAATTCCCGAGTTATGAACGTCCAATTTACGAACAACTCATACTTATGAACCGAGGAAGGAGAACGCCTTCCGCCATTTTAAGTCGTTGCCGTTGATACTGTGTTGAGTGTGTAACTTTGAATTTGACTTAAATTTTTCTTAGTAAGATTCACCCTGACCCCACCCCCCTTTTCCAGTCGGCTGATGGCGCAGTGAGATCAGCACCGGGCTCGAGACCGGAGGTTCCCAAGTTCCATTCAGTGACAGACCGCTCCCAAGCACGCCAGGTTGACGTCGAGCTCGCAACTTGACCTCGTAAAAAAAACACTGCCCCCTTCAGTTTAAATTCCCACACGGAATATTGAGGATCAAATACCCTAACCCAGCACAGCCCCACTTGTCCCATTTAACCTGTCTCAGTGCAGTGGACTTTAGGACCTGGGGAAATTAGTGCGGTGGTGCTTAGGACCCAGCGGAACTTGGGAGCTGGTGGAGGTCGGGACCCGACGCCCGCAGTGTTTCTGTTCCGTTGATGGGAAGTGATTGCGATTGAAAATAAAGTGGAAATAATAAAGCATTTGTAAAGAGGTGAAACGCCATCGGTCATTGGAAGAGCGTTAGGCTACAGTCGGTCAATGATCGGAACAATTTTAAAGGATAAAGTGAGAATAATGGAACATGTGAAAGGCCCGATGAAAGCTACAATTATTTCTAAGCAACACAGTGGTTTAATTATTGGAATACATACGTTTCTTAAGTATTTTATATGCATAGAAAGGTACAATATATACTATATACTAAAACAAACGTTTGACTAACTGACGCTAAATAATACCAGATGTACTTGTTCCGACTTACGTACAAATCCGACTTAAAGATGGAGTCAGGAACGGAATTCTTTCGTAACCCGGGGACTGCCTGTACTACAGGCCCTTCTACCTATCTTTGTATCATCTCCAAACCTGGCCACAAAACCTTCAATTTTGTCATTCATATCACTAACAGAAGTAGCAGACCTAACACCAACTCCTGCAGGATACCACTAGTCACTGGTGTACAACCAGCAAAAGGCCCCTTTTCTTCTACTCTTTGCCTCTGCCAGTCAGCCAATTTTCTGTCCTTGCTAGTTTTTTCCTGTAATATAATTGGGCTCTTATTTTGCTTAGCAGCTTCAGGTATGGCACCTTGTCAAGGACCTTATGAAAATCCAAGTAAACAACATCCACTGACTCTCCTTTCTCTATCCTGCCTGTTATTTGCTCAAAGAATTCCAACAGATTTGTCAGGCAGAATTTTCCCTTAAGGAAGCTGTGCTGACTTCGGCCTATTTATAGTGTGCCTTTAAGACCTCATCCTTAATAATGGACTCTAACATCTTGCCAACCACTGAAGTCAGACTAACTGGCCTGTAATGTCTTGTCTTTTGCCTCCCTCTTTCTTAGAGAGTGGAGTGGCATCTGTGATTTTTTAGCCCTCTTGATCCGATCCAGAATCTAGTGATTTTTGAAAGATCATCACTAAGACCTCCACAATCTCTTCAGTTATCTCTTTCAGGGTGTACTCTATGTGATCCAAATGACTTATCTATCTTCAAACCTTTTAGCTTCCCAAGCACCTTATCCTTAGTAAAGGTATTTGCTCACACTTCTGCTCTTAATACACTTGAATTTTTGGTAAGCTGCTGCTATCTTTCCCAGTGCCCTAGTGAAGTATGAAAAAAAAACTTACTGAGTTCATCAGCTATTTTTTTGTTCTCAGCATACTACCTCTCCAGCATTATTTTCCAGCGGTACAATGTCCACTCTTGCCTCTCTTGACCCTTTATATATCTCAAAAAGAAGTATCCTATTTTATAGTATTGGCTTCATATTGCATCTTTTCTCTTATCGCTTTTTTTTAGTCGCCTTCTGTTGGTTTTTAAAAGCTTTTCAATCCTCTAGCTTCCCACTAATTTTTTTCTGTATTGTATGCCCTCCCTTTTGTTTTCATGCTGTGACATCTCTAGTAAGCTGCAGTTGCCTCATTCATACTTGGGATGAACTGATCCTGCATCTTCTGAATTACTCCCAGAATCTCCAGCCATTGCTGCTCTGTCATCATCCCTGCTCATGTTCCCTTCCAATCAGTTTTGGCCAGATTCTCTGGCGTGTCTCTGTGGTTACTTTTATTAAGCTGTAATACTAATACATCTAATTTTAGCTTATCCTCTCAAACTGCAGGGGGGCTTCTATCATATTAAGATCAATGTCTGTTAAAGGTTCCTTACCTTAAGCTCCTTAATCAAATCTGGTTCATTACACAACATCCAGTCCAGAATTGCCTATTCTGTAGTGGACTCAACCACAAGCTACTTTAAAAAGCCATCCTATAGGCATTCTACAAATTCTTGTTCTAGGGATCCAGCATCAACCTAGTTTTCCCAGTTTACCTGCATATTAAAATCCCCCATGACCATTGTAAAATTGCCCTTTTTTATATGGCTTTTCTATCTCCATTGTAACTGGTACCCCACATCCTAGCTACTGTTTGGAAGTCTGTATATGACTTCCATCAGGGTATTTTTACCCTTGCACTTAATCTTAACTCTACCCACAAGAATTCTACATCTTTCTGTCACCTTTTCCTGAGAATTTGATTTCATTTTTTACCAGCAAAGCCAAGCTTTCAATACGATGTGTAACCTTAGACATTAAGCTCCCAGGTAAGATCTTATTTGAACACAACTGTGATGACCACAATATCATACCTGCTGTTCAGTAGTAGGCAACTTGCAGTGGGTCAAGGTTGTCTTAAAGGCTGGAATTAACACAGCCTCTCAAAGCACTTCATGAGTCAGAATCAGGTTTAATATCACTGGCATGTATCATAAAATTTCTTGTTTTGTGGCAGCAATACCTAATAACAAAAATATCTAATTTAAAATAAGAAATATATATATATATATATATATAAATAAATAAATACAGGTAGTCCCCGAGTTACGAACGTCCGATTTACGGACAACTCGTACTTACGAACCGAGGAAGGAGAACACGGTCCGCCATTTTAAGTTGGATTGCGATGCCGTCTGCCATTTTAAGTCATTGCTGTTGACACTGTGTTGAGTGTGTAACTTTGTATTTGGCTTAAATTTTTCTTAGCAAGATACACCCTGACCCTGCCCCCGCCTCGTTCCACTCAGCTGGTGGCACAGTGAGATAAGCACCGGACTCAAGAGTGGAGGTTTCCGAGTTCGATTTAGTGACAGACCGCTCCCGTGCCGGGTTGATGTTGATCCAGTGACTCCTATACCATCCATGCCAGGTTGATGTCAAGCTCACAACTCAACCTCGTAAAAAAAAAAACTGCCACTTCCAGTTTAAATTCCCACGTGAAATATTGTGGAGGATCAAATACCCAAACCCCCAGCACACTTGTCCCATTTAACCTGTCTTAGTGCAGTGGACTTTAGGACCTGGGGAATTCAGTGCAGTGGTTCTTAGGACCCAGCGGAGCTCGGGAGCTGGCGCAGCTCAGGACCCACCCGCAGTGTTTCTGTTTCGTTGGCGGGAAGCAATTACCATTGAAAATAAAGTGGGAATAATAAAGCGTTTGGAAATAGGTGAAACGCCATCGGTCATTGGAAAAGCGTTAGGCTACAGTCGGTCAACGATCGGAACAATTTTTAAGGATAAAGGATAAAGTGAATAATGGAGCATGTGAAAGGCCCTGCCCCGATGAAAGCTACAGTTATTACTAAGCAACGCAGTGGTTTAATTATTGGAATACATACCTTTCTTAAGTGTTTTATATGCATAGAAAAGTAAATTATCTACTATATACTAAGACAAACGTTTGACTAACTGACGCTAAATAATACTGGATGTACTTGTTCCTACTTACGTACAAATCCAACTTAAAGACGAACTCAGGAACGGAACTCGTTTGTAACCCGAGCACTGCCTGTATTGCAAAAAGAGAGCAAAAATGAGCTAGCGTACATGGGTCCATTGTCCATTTGGAAATCTTATGGCTGAGGGGAAGAAGCTGTTCTTAAAAGCTGTGTGTGTATCTTCAGGTTCCTGTACGGCCACCTTGATGGTAGCAGTGTGAAGAGGGCATGTCTTGGGGGATGGGGTTCTTAATGATGGATGCTTCCTTTATGAGGCATTACCTTTTGGAGGTGTCTTCAATGCTAGGGAAACTAGTGCCCATGATGGAGCTGACTGAATTTTCAACTCTTCCGATCCTGTGCAGTGGCTCCTCCGTGCCAGACAGTGGTGCAACTGGTCAGAATGCTCTTCATGGTACATCTGTAGAAATTTGTGAGAGTCTTTGGTGACATACTAAGTCTCAAACTCCTAATAAAATATAGCTGCTGTCATGTTTTCTTTGTAATTGCATCAATATATTGGAACCAGGATAAATTTGGAGACATTGACATCCAGGAACTTAAAACTACTCAACCTTTCCATTACTGATCCTTCTAAGAGGACTGGTATGTGTTCCCTCGACTTCCTCGTTCTGAAGTTCACAATCAATTCCTTGGTCTAACTGACATTGAGTGAAAGGTTGTAGTTGCAATACCACTCAGCTATCTGAAATATCTCACTCCTGTATGCCTCCTCGTCACCATCTGAAATTTTGACAACAATGTTTGTGTCATTGGCAAATTTATAGATGGCATTTGAGCTAAGGATAGCCACACAGTTGCGGGTTTAGAGACAGTAAAACAGTGGGCTGATTTTCAGTGAGAAGGAGATGTTATTTCAGATCTACGTTGACTGGTCTCCCGATGAGGAAGTCAAGGACCCAGTTGCAGAGAGGGGTACAGAGGCCAAGTTTTAGAGCTTGTTGATCAATATTGAGGGTATGATGGTGTTGAATGCTGAGCTGTAATCAATTAACAGCAGCCTGATGTAGGTTTTGCTATTGTCCAAATGATCCAAGGCTGAGTGGAGAGTAGCATCCAAAGTGGACTAATTGTGGCAATAGGCAAATCGCAGCTAGTCCAGGTCCATGTTTAAACAGGACTTGATTCTGGTCATGACTAACCTCTCAAAGCACTTCATCACAGTAGATGTGTGTAGTCATTGGTTGATGATAGGGCAGTAGCCATTTAAACACATATCTGGGGCCTAGGCAAGATCTTGGTACTGTACCTTCCTAAGCACTACCCTCTTGAGTGCTAATTTGTATTAATGTTCTTGGTCCTAGAGTAAAAATATACAAGCTATTATAGTATCTTAATAAATAATGTAATAGTCAAAACAAGCTGCACTCCTCAAGTACTTTAATAAAGATGTCTGTTGGCCTGTAGGTGCTTTTCCAAGTATCTGCTGCAAACCCATGGATACTGTGATGGGTGCCTGGAGTCAACCTACACCCATCATTTACGCTGTTGCAACAATAAATTTGTCATAGTTTTCTGTGGAGATACGACTGGTGATAGTGTTGGGTTGGCTCAGGTGTGTGGTGTGATTGTTAGCATTGCAAAGAGGTGCTGAGCTCCATCTTAGCAGGCACAGCATACTGGCAGCATCTGCTTCATGTGGTATCAGACCCTTAAGCTTCATCTGTGGTTATGTATGATGGAGGTAGCTGTCACCAGCACAGCAATTTCTCTGCGAAAAAGCTCTTGTGGTTCCAGGAATTTGAGCTTGTAGAATCAGGGCATTGTGTTCACTTGTGGAGCAATCACTGCTGTTTCCCGACAATGGCCCTCACTCACCATACCAGCCAGGGCTTGGCATTAGAGACCAACGCAACTTGCCCAACATCTTCAGGCAGCTTCTCCATTATGAACAATGTGCGATTCTTTGATGAAGAACTTCAGGCAAGGAATAAAGGAGATTGCTATTGCAATAATGGGAAGAGCAAAAGTTCACATTAGATTCCCAGCAGTGCGACACTGTCAATTACACATTGCTGTATGTTATAATGCTTTCTTTTAGTTTTGATTACGTCTAGTGTTCTCATTCCTGAGAACACAATTAAGGCATGCAACTTGGTAGTAGTATATTGTGCACACTTTTGGTGGTCTTAATTGAGAAAAAGATATACTTGCCATAAAGGGAGTGGTGTGGGAATTCATCACATTTTGCAGGGTTGGCAGTGTTGCCCTAGGAAGAGGGAATAAATTGACTAGGTCTGCATTTAGATCCCATTGGAACTTTAATTTTAAAAAATCCAGGCATGCCAGTGTTGTTGCAAAATGGACATTTTTCTAGCTGAAGAGTCTGGAACTGTGGGCAGTGGGTTCAGAATATGGAGCATGCCTGATTTCTTCAAACTGTGCTGAATCTTTGGAATTCTCTATCCCAAATAACTGTGGGGACTTATTCACTGTGCTCATTTAAAACTGATGGATAGATTTCTGGATGTAAAAGATATCAAAGGATATGCAAGAATAAGGTACTTAGAAAGAAAATCAGACATGATTTTTGATGAATGACAGAATAGGCACAAATGGTCATATGGGCAATTCTCATTCCCAATTCCTGTGTTATTGTAGGAATTATTTTTATATTGTAGGAAATATTGCTTTGATTTGTGCGCAGCATGGTTCCATGAAAGTGAAGTAATAATGGCATGAAAGTCTGTATCAGGAATATTTTAGCTATCATCATTGTATAGAAAATTGCATACATCATTAACACTTTCAGCTGCTAAGACAATTATTTCAGATACTGAAAGGCCTGGATAGAGTGGATGCGAAGAGGATATTTTCATTAGAGAGTCTAAAATCCCAGGGCACAGCATCAGAACAAAGTGACATTCCTTTGAAACTGAGATGAGGAGAAATTTCTTCTGTCAGCTGGTGATGAATCTCACAATTTCATTGCCACAGAGAGCAGTAGAGGCCAAGTCATTGGGTATATTTAAGGCAGAGATTGATAGATTCTTGATTAAGAGGTTAAGGGTTGCAGGGAGAAGGCAGGAGAAAGGGGTTGAGGAATAAAAAATACCCATGATTGAAAGGCAGACCAAATTCAGATCTTATAAATTTTATTGTTGTAACACAAAAATGCTTTTGTAAGAACATCATTAGATCAGTTAATAATAATGTTTCTAATGTTCACACAGTGAATTAAGGCAAACAAACAATTTAGAAGGTATTTGCTGGGCAGGATATATCATCCATAGCACTTCAACCAACATGATAGTATACTTGCGATTTACTAAGCTCTCAGTGATGTTTGAATGCCAGTGAAGACTGAAGTTTTATAAATGTCTTCTTCTCGGAAAGAGAGAATTGTGTTTTATTGTTAAATCATAAATGACATTAAATGTAACATAATTGAAAATATAGTTTCATTACACACTTGTGAATAAGCAAGATATTTTTAAGAGCTATGATATTCTTCAGAGGGGGGTCTTTGCAGCTATTGCATCTTAGACAAATATGTTGAACTTTCACATTCGAATTTGGATGTGCTTGTGAAATTGAAAGACCATCTTGGTATTTGTGAGTTAAAGACTTAATAAAACATGTAACTTAATTTTGGTGAAGCACAGTAAAACTTCTAAAAACTTCAAATTATATGCTTTATTTATAGGTTATCCTCTTTGGAAACTGTAATCATGACAGCGGAGGAGACTATCAATGTTAAAGAGGCAGAAATAATCAAGCTAATCTTGGATTTTCTTAATTCAAGGAAACTCCATATTAGCATGCTGTCTCTTGAGAAAGAGAGTGGTGTCATAAATGGACTCTATTCAGATGACATGCTTTTTCTCAGGTATGTGGTTTAGTTAAGAACTTTATTTTACATTGTGGATGAAATAACATTCAAAAAAACAAAACCATTTATACACTTTCTGAATCAATTTTTTTTGTACATTTCATTTCACTTTGCTTTGTATCATCATGTCTTATTTCATCAATCCTTTCCTGCGTGCTTCATCCACTGTTGATATTTTCTAGCACCTTTCTTTATTAAATGACTTGTTAAAAATACTTATTTCATGAATATCATTCAGTTCTACTCATATCATTGCCCTGAAACAAATGGCTCCTTTCTTGCAGTTTTTACTTAAGTTTTCTAGCCTGTGCATGTTCAAGGATTGATTATTTAGAGAGCTTTTTTGTGCTGAGTTGGGAATATCTTTGTTGGGTTTTGTTTTTGTATGTATTATACACTGTATTCACATTGCCCAAATTCATTTTATGGGTTGTTCAAAAAATGGTTTGCTTTTATCATCCTGAACTCAATATTTAGAAGTACCGCATCTAAGTTAATTTAATTCATAAAACCTCCTGGAAATACTCAGCAGTGAAGAATAATTTCCTGGAAATGTTCCATATGAATTGATTCACAAGTGACCACAAGTCATCACTGATAATTTGCTTAACAGGAGTCTTTCCAATAACATCCCTTATGCCACTTTGTGCTATGAAATTATCAGATTCTGTTCTGCTCCAAGTGCAGAAAACCCTGATAATCCAGTATCTAATTAGTTGAACGTCCCTATGGTCCGAGAGTCTTATCTTACTAGAACACTAGTTCTTGTGCTCCATGCATACTGAGTTCACTGGAAATTTTGTTATACTACTTTGTAATTATTTGGTTTTAAAGTGAACTAAAAGTGTGTTAGATATTTATAGGGGTAATAGCTAATTGGTCTTGAAAAACTGTTAGTCCAACATAACATTGTCCATCACAAGCAAAGCTCTCCCCACTATTGAGCACATCTACACAGAGAGCTGTCACAGGAAAGCAGCATCCATCATCAAGGACCCCCATCATCCAGGACAAGCTCTCTTCTTGCTGCTGCCACACCACCAGGATCAGGAACAGTTATTACTACTCAACCATCAGGCTCTTGAACCAGGGGTATAGTTTCAGTTAACTTCACTCTCTCCATCACTGAACTGTTCCGACAACCTGAGGATTCTTCATCTCATGTCTCTACTTATTGCTTATTTCTTTCTTTTTGTATTTCCACAGCTTGTTGTCTTTTGCACATTGGTTGTTTGTCCATCCTGTTGGATACAGTCTTTTATTGATTCTGTTGTGTCTCTTGTATTTACTGTGACTGCCCACAGAAAATGAATCCCAGGGTTATATATGGTGATCTGTGTGTACTTTGATAATAAACTTACATTGAATTTTGAAATTTGAACCAAAGTCTTAGGGCGTTAGATGTTTTGCTGTATCTTCTCATCGTATGTTGGTATCTATCAGTCATTTATTTTTCTCATGAAGGTTCTAAATAATAATAATATATTGTGACTTCACATACTATTTTCCCCTTTTAAAATTTAGAACTTCAGCACTGATGTTCTAAGATTATTTAAATGTCAAATTAACCAATATGATGAAAGTGTGTGTCAGCTGGCTGTTATTTTGCCCATAGAAAGTTAAACATTAACATCAGTTAGTCCATTTTAATCATCTTTTGCACATTAATGTTGCAAGTTCATATTTAAAAATTATTGGTAAAGTTATTGGAAAAAGCTAGTTTTCATGTATTGATTTAATCAAAATAGGCAACAGAGGACACAATCAGGTAAAATTGCACACAAGCACAAATATATTGGGATGAACTTTGCAATAAATCTGGTTAGTATGCAATTATCATACATTTATTTTGGATTAAGATATGGTGTAGAAAAATTGTTTTGCATTTCTAAAAAAAAGGTTCGATTTAATGACTCTCAAAAGATTTAGAGACACATCGGAGCCCAATTTCTATTCTGTTGTAGATAATGTAGTATAGCCTATTAAGCCAAAATTATCCCTTTCTGTCCAATGCTGAAGATATTGATTATGAAATGTTTCTATAGTGGTGGATACAATACTGTTATTTGTGCTGAACTGTTACCTGGTTGACTGAAGCAAACAAAGTAACCAAGTGCAATCCTTTTGCTTGTTAAAGCATAAACAATGTTTAATCATGCTTGAGCACAGAAACCAGTCATTCTTAACTCTACAGGCAGTCCCCGGGTTACGTATGAGTTCCATTCCTGAGTCCATCTTTAAGTCGGATTTGTATGTAAGTCGGAACAAGTACATCTGGTATTATTTAGCGTCAGTCAAACGTTTGTCTTAGTATATAGTATATATTTTACCTTTCTATGCATGTAAAACACTTAAGAAACGTATGTATTCCAATAATTAAACCACTGCGTTGCTTAGTAATAATTGTAGCTTTCATCGGGGCAAGGCCTTTCACATGCTCCATTATTCTCACTTTATCCTTTATCTTTTAAAATTGTTCCGATCGTTGACCGACTGTAGCCTAACACTTTTCCAATGACCGATGGTGTTTCACCTCTTTCCAAACGCTTTATTATTTCCACTTTATTTTCAATCATTATCGCTTCCCGTCAATGGAACAGAAATACTGCTGGTGGCGGGTCCCGAGCTGCGCCAGCTCCCAAGGTCTGCTGGGTCCTAAGGACCACCGCACTGGGACAGGTTAAATGGGACAAGTGGGGGCTGTGCTGGGTTTGGGTATTTGATCCTCCACAATATTCCGCGTGGGAACTTAAACTGGAGGTGGCAGTGTTTTTTTTTTTTACGAGGTCAAGTTGCAAGCTCGAAATCGACCCGGCATGAATAGTATGGGAGTCACTGGATCGACATCAACCTGGCACGGGAGCGGTCAATAGATCAAACTCGCAAACCTCCGTTCTCCAGCCCGGTGCTGATCTCACTGCACCACCAGCCGACCGGAACGGGGAGGCAGGGTCAGGGTGAATCTTACTAAGAAAAATTTAAGCCAAATATAAAGTTAAACACTCAACACAGTGTCAACGGCAATGACTTAAAATGGCGGACGGCGTTCTCCTTCCTTGGTTCGTAAGTATGAGTTGTCCGTAAGTCGGATGCTCATAACTCGAGGACTGCCTGTATATGGTTTTAATATCAGTTTGTGGTGAGCTCCAGTTAATATCTACACAGGTCTATGTTGGAACCATCCTGGTCAAGATGATCTGAGACTCCAATAGTACAAATACACTGACCTGTTAGATCAAGTACAATTGTACAGTCTTAAAACAGTTCCCTTTCTACTTTTGCTCCATCAGCTAAAATGCAGGGATAGGAATGGTAAGTTATGTGACAAAAGATTTTAGTTCAATAAATATGCACTGGGTTCTTGGTTTAGTTAGATGAGAAAACATTAGTTTTGTTATGCTATTAGAATATATTTAGTATAATACTTCACTTTTAAAAATTTTATTTTGTAGGCAGCTAGTGCTTGATGGCCATTGGGATGAAGTGCTTCAATTCATTCAGCCTCTAGAGTGCATGGAAAAATTTGATGGAAAAAGGTGAGATTTTCTTTTCCCTACTACTGTTCACCTCCCATACATTGATAATTCCATGCACACCCCATCCCCCACAGATGCAGCTCAGACCTTGTTGATCTAGGGTTCCACATTTGCAGTCTCTTGTGTCTGCATCTTCTATTTGTCTACTCTGGTTTAAGTCAACTGCTCTTTTTGGGATGGATCCAGTGATTGCTCTTTTCTCTCTTAAATGAAGAAATGGACTAGAGAAATTGGTTACCAAAGCAACATAGTTAAAGACAACAAGTTACACTTTCTTTGCATTTATATAACTAATCATTTGAAATTTATTAAATCTGCTGGAAGAACTTCAAAAATACTGCAGCTCAGTTACAAACAAGACAGGCAAAACTGGAAAAAGTATTTGAAATTTAGTTTATAGTGATTTCAATAAGTCAGCAGGCAAATTTCTTTCTTAAGAGTGAAGGGGAAATTGTTTAAACTTTTTTAAAAGACAGCTTTTACTACCTTTTTCAGATGTATTTTCTACAGTTCTAAATAATATTGCTTAAAGTTTCTATTAAGACTATGGAGCTGGTGATGGACCTGAGGAGGGCTAAGGCACCGGTGACCCCTGTTTTCATCCAAGGGGTTAGTGTGGACATGGCAAAGGATTACAAATACCTGGGGATACGAATTGACAATAAACTGGACTGGTCAAAGAACACTGAGGCTGTCTACAAGAAGGGTCAGAGCTGTCTCTATTTCCTGAGGTGACTGAGGTCCTTTAACATCTGCTGGACGATGCTGAGGATGTTCTATGAGTTTGTGGTGGCCAGTGCTATCATGTTTGCTGTTGTGTGCTGGGGCAGCAGGCTGAGGGTAGCAGACACCAACAGAATCAACAAACTCATTCGTAAGGCCAGTGATGTTGTGGGGGTGGAACTGGACTCTCTGACGGTGGTGGTTTGAAAAGAGGATGCTGTCCAAGTTGCATGCCATCTTGGACAATGTCTCCCATCCACTTCATAATGTACTGGTTAGGCACAGGAGTACATTCTGCCAGAGACTCATTCCACTGAGATGCAACACTGAGCATCATAGGAAGTCATTCCTGCCTGTGGCCATCAAACTTTACAACTCCTCCCTTGGAGTGTCAGACACCCTGAGCTAATAGGCTGGTCCTGGACTAATTTCCACTTGGCATAATTTACTTATTATTATTTAATTATTTCTGGTTTTATATTGCTATATTTCTACACTATTCTTGGTTGGTGTGACTGTAACAAAACCCAATTTCCCTCGGGATCAATAAAGTATGTCTGTCTGTTAAGAACCAGTGCTGTCTTTTCTCAAACTTGCATCATTCTGAACTGAAAATCTGGGAGTGAGTATAAATTCATATGAGTAAGCACTGATAGGCCAGAAACTGAGGGTAATTGGCTCCCATTCATAGCTTGGGTTGGGAAAGGTTGATCTAGTGCCCTGCCTTATCAGCTCTGGAAGTATGTTTGCAAGAAATAGTTTGTGAACCCTTTGCAATTATCTGATTTTCTGCATTAATTACCCATAAAAGGTGGTCTGATCTTCATCTAAATCACAATAATAGGCAAACACAATTTGCCTAATAATAACACACAAGAAATTGTACTTTTCATGTCTTCATTGAACACGTTATTTAATCATTCATCGTTCAGGCTGGAAAAAAAGTATGTGAACCCTTGTATTTGATAGCTGGTAGAACTTCCTTTAGCAGCAATAACCTCCACCAAATATTTACTGTAGCTGCTGATAAGACTTGCACAAAAGCAAGGAGGAATTTCAGACCATTCCTCTGTGCAAAACTGTTTCAGTTCATCAATATTTCTGGGCTACCTTGCATGAACAGCCCTCTTCAGGTCATGCCACAGCATTTCAATTTGGTTAAGGTCTGGACATTCCAAAGTTTGAATTATCTTCTTTTTAAATCATTCGGTTGTTAATTTACTCTTATGTTTCGGGTCATTGTCTTGTTGCATTATCCAACTACTATTAAGCTTCAGGTGATGGACCCTGACATTCTCCTGTAAAATGTCTTGTTACAATTTTGAATTCAGTGTTCTTTCAATAATTGCAAGCTGTCCAGGCCCTGAGGGAGCAAAGCAGCACCAAACCATGATGCTCCTTTAACCATACTTCACAGTTGAAATGAGGTTTTGCTGTTGGTGTGCAGTGCCCTTTTCCTCCAAGCTTAGCAGTGTGCACTTTTGCCAAAAAGTTTAATTTTTGTCTCATCTGTCCTCAGAACATTGTTCCAGAAGCATTGTGGAACATTCATGTGGTCTTTTGCAAAGTTGATACGTGCAACAATGTTTTTGTTTGGAGAGCAGTGGTTTCCTCTGTGGTGTCTTTCCATGTTTTTCTTGTTGGAGTCATGAACAGGGACTCTAGCAAGTTCTAGAGATTTCTGCAGTTCTTTTGCTGTTATCCTTGGGTTCTTTTTCACCTCCTTCATCATTGCACGTTGTGCTCTTGGTATGATCTCTGTAGGATGCCCACTCCTAGGGAGAGTAGCAACAGTGCTAAACTTCCTCCATTTGTAGACAATGTCTCTTACAGTAGACTAATGAAAACTCCGGTTTTTAGAAATGCTTTTGTAGGTTTTTCCAGCTTGATGCATCTTTACAATTCTTCTAAAGCCCTCTGAAAGTTGTTTTGATCAAGGCATGGTGCACATAAACATCTTTCTTGAGAAGAGCAGGTTCTTTCAGTAACCTGACATTGCGTGTCTTTTTTATAGGGCAGGGCACCTCCACAACCCACACCTCCAGTCTCATTTCATTGATTAGAACACCTGACTCCAAATAGCTTTTGTAGAAGACAATACCTCAGAGGTTCACATACTTTTTTTTAACCTAGACTGTGATAGTTCAAATGGTGTACTGCGAAGTACAATTGTTTATATTATTTAGACAGATTGTGTTTGTCTATTATTGTGACTTAGATGAAGATCAGACCACATTTTATGAGTAATTAATGCAGAAAACCAGGTAATTGCAAAGGGTTCACTAACTTTTTCTTGCAACTGTAGGTCCCAGTAGTTTTGTGATCACCTTATATCAGCAAGGTGGTCTGATTCCTTCAATACCTCCTGTCAGGTCAATGTATCTCCTGATACATTTAGTCCTGACGAAGGGTCTCGGCCCGAAACGTCGACAGTGCTTCTCCTTATAGATGCTGCCTGGCCTGCTGTGTTCCATCAGCATTTTGTGTGTGTTGTAGGTCAATGTATCTACCATTTTTCCACTTTTTAATTGCTAACCCCTGTCCTGGCCCTCCATGCGAATCCAACAGCAGGTTCCTTTGTCATATTGCCACCACTGTGTCTCCTCTCTGGTTTCTGTTCACTGCCATTTGTAGAACAGTTTCAATGATTACTCTTCAGAGCTTCAATGAAATGTTTTACTGGGCTTTTTCACTTAAAAAAAATTTTCATCAGATATCATTTAAAAATTGTCCTGCTTTTGATATAATTAGTATATGCTGCTGCCATATGTTTAAACTGCTGTGTTAATTTTGAAGAGAAAAGTATTTAATAATAGACTGAATTGTTGCAATGTATATGGTTACAATTTTATATTTTATCAGTAAACCTCAATTGCAACTGTAGTTTCCATCTTGGAAATAGATTGCCTGGTTAATTCCTTTGATGCTGTGAGCGTGTCAGACTAACAGTCAAGTTGAGAAGCCTATTTACAAGTTGAACTATGTGTTGTGAATTTCATAACTTCAAATATTTCTTATTAGAAAAATCATAGCTCGAGTTTAAAAGTAAAATAAATATAAAAATACTGAAGATGCTCAATGAGTCATGCAACATCTTTGGAAAGAGAAAGAATTAAGGTTTTGGATTAGATACCACTCATCAGGTGTATTCACAGCTTTTCCTGTTCTAATTTTAGATTTCTAGTATCTGTATTTTTTTCTTTTCTATTTAAAAGAACTGTGCAAGAATGGTTGATCTATTAATTTCCGGGTATTGTCTTATTTATGAACAGATTTCAAGGAGATTCTTCTGTTTGTTATGAGAATACCCTGGTACTTGTGTTTAACCTGTTAAAGAGTATAAAATCGGTTAATGATTTTAATCTGCTTTTTCAGGTTCCGGTATATTATATCAAAACAAAAATTTTTGGAGGCCTTGTGTGTCAACAATGCAGTGTCAGCAGATGATGAGCCTCAACATGTGAGTACTTAAACAATTGAATTTGCTGTTCTAATGCATTGTTCTATAAGGTAAGTTTAAGTGCTTGACAGTTAAATCCATATTACGCATGTAACCCTCAGGTTTGGCCAGCACGCGTTTGTCTAGGGGAAGACAGCCTCTGGCCCAGCCAAACTGAGAAATCATCGTTTGTGTGGATGCTGCGTGATGTGTTGTGTAGTTACAATTCCGAACTGCAAAATATCAGACAGTACACTGTGTGCAATTAAAAAATTGAACTTTATAAATCTTAATCTGACTATACGGTTAGTAAAGAAAAAGGGCCCATTTTAATGAAACAGTCTAATGTGCACTTTGGAGCTTACGGATTCATCCATTTGATCCCCATCGATCTCCGAGCGTCACTGATCGTCAGACCCTCGCTCCGAGTCCACTCCATCTGCTAGTCTACCAACTCCTTCCATTCGTCTCTTCTCTCTTCATCTCTTGCCGACAAAACACTGCAAAATCCCTGCTCCCCGCCCCACAAGAAAGAACAACGTGCCTCTCATTGGATAGCATACGTCCCAAAGCCTCCATTATCTCTAGTCATAATCTAAATATTGCTGCTACAGAGAAACCATTACCTTAGCAGTGAAACCTTACAGCACGTTGCACACAAAGTACTTGTACTATCTGGTCTTTATAAAGATGTTTTTACAGATTAGTTAGTTTCTAATGTACCATTGGAGCCTTTCAAAGCTCTGTTATGGTTTCATGACTTTGTTTTTATTATGACAAAGGAACATATTCTTAAATAACATGGACCCTGCAAGAAATTCCTAAAGAGTCAGAGTACATGTATACATCATTGCCCATCAGTGAACTATCATGACATCTGATTTTCAAATTTAACTATTAATATGTTTTTTTATCTGATGTAAAACCAATAAAATCTATAGGTTAAATTTCTTATCTGACAAAAGCCTCGGAAAAAGTCTGAGTAAATGCTTTCTCAATTCCTGTACAACATGCTAAGGATTATACTGGTTTGTAGCTTATTCTGAAATCTCTTTTACCTCATAAAATTTGATTTGCAACTTCTAATTTGTATGGTAACAAATTGAGTAAACATTGCTGCTTGGTTCATTCATTTTTCTCAAGCCTTTAATCTTTTGTGGAGGTAATTTCCAGGTGGACATTATATATAGCGTGTTTTTCCCATTGTAGTTTGTACTTCTATTGAGAAGAATATTGCTTCTAATGGTAAATTTCAGGTTACATTTTATAAACTATGATAGATTTGTATTAAAATACCATATCTGGAACATTCTTTGTTACAGCTGGAATATACAATGCAAGAGGCTGTGAAGTGTCTCCATGCATTAGAGGAATATTGTCCCTCCAAGGAAGACTACAGCAAACTCTGCTTATTGCTTACCCTTCCTCGGTTAACAAACCATGCAGAATTTAAGGATTGGAATCCCAGCACTGCTCGTGTCCAGTGCTTTGACGAAGCCTGTGTTATGGTAGCAGAGTTCATCCCTGCTGACAGAAAGCTGAGTGAAGCTGGTTTCAAAGCCAGTAATAACAGACTATTTCAACTGATCATTAAAGGTTTACTATATGAGTCATGTGTAGAATTTTGTCAGAGTAGAGCCACTGGTGAAGAGATCAGCGAGAGTGAAGTACTGCTTGGAATTGATTTACTCTGTGGAAATGGATGTGATGATCTTGATTTGAGTCTTCTCTCATGGCTTCAAAATTTGTCACCCAATACTTTCTCATGTGCCTTTGAACAGAAGGTTTTGAATATCCATACAGATAAACTTGTGAAACCCACAAGGTCATCGTACACAGATATTTTAACACCTCTAATTAATAAATTGTCTCCTTATCCATCATCTCCAATGAGAAGACCACAGTCTGCTGATGCATACATGTCACGTTCCTTGAATCCTGCATTGGATGGGCTCTCTTATGGACTGACTAGTCAGGAAAAACGTAATGCTGATTTAGTTAACAGAAGTTCTCCAATGTCTCATTCATTTGCTAATTTTCATTATCCTGGCACACAAAACCTTTCCAGAAGTCTCTTGCTGGAAAACACAGATTGTCACAGCATATATGAGGAATCACCAGAAAGGTTAGTTTAATTCTGAATTAATTCAAATAATTATTTATTTGGTAAAAGGTGTTATGTATCATGATGTGTTTACAATTATGCTGTTAAAGTTCAGAGAAGACCACAGAAATGGGATGTTTTTATGCTCTGTATTATATGCAATTAGAAATCTCTTATGTGAGTAGTTAAAATAATATTCCTAGCCAAGCATTTAAGAAATGAAGAGTAAATAATTACTCCAGGTGAAAAATTTTCATTTGATTTATTGGATAGTGACATTTAATCTAGGATGCTTTTAGTAAGGATCACAAAATTAATGTGATTGAAGGTGGTGCTTTAATCCTTTGGCATCTTTATTCTCACTTCCTCTCCATTTCCTCTCTCCTCTTCTTGATCTTCCAGTTTTTGATAATTCCCATAATTCAAGTGCCTAAATTTAATTTTGGTTCTGCACATCAATGCACTGCTACTGCTTGTTAAATAGGGGCAATCAATATGTTCAC
The DNA here is from genome assembly GCF_048418815.1 of Hemitrygon akajei. NCBI lineage: Eukaryota > Metazoa > Chordata > Chondrichthyes > Myliobatiformes > Dasyatidae > Hemitrygon > Hemitrygon akajei. The sequence continues at coordinate 69,535,140 of NC_133135.1, read as the reverse complement.
TAAGAGATGATTGATTTGAGGCAAAATTAAACCATAGGTTTCCTTATTGGTCTGTATGTTTTATAGAGAGAGACAGAGTGAGTCATACCATTCAGTTAGATTGTTTGTCATCCTTGAATTCATTCATGTTTCTGTCCCTCCCTGTATACCTTGATTTTCTTTGAGTCCAAAAATCTATTGATCTCCATTTTAAACATATTCATTTTCTGTCCATCCACATTTTAAGAGAATATAATTACAGCGATTCACAACTCATTAAATGAAAAAACAATCTGCATTTGCTTCTCATCACAGTATAACTACAATTGTAGTATGGCCCTTTGACTGCAATACCTTTACAATATTTAGTTTGTCTTAGTAATTGCTTGCTTTAATTGCATCTAAGCTTAGTATTTTGTGTTACTAAGGGAAAATAAGTTTTTTTCTGAAAAGTCATCTCTATATTTGAAGTTTTAACTAAATAAATTATAATATAGTTTGTGAACAACTAAGAAAGCAAGGTCAATATTGAGCCTATCATTATAAAACACTTTTGACTCCTTATTTCCACTTGGCAACTTTTTAATCTAATAGTATTGAAATCTTCACTGAGCCAAAGGTGTATCAGATTTCCTATTGATCTTTGATTTCTAATGGAAAGTATTCTGGTAGAGTATCTTGAATTTTTCTATTTAACTTTTTTCAGATTTTTAAAAATTCCAGCTACCTTTCCCTCATGTCTTTTATAAATGGATTAATTTAACTTCTTCCTCATTGTAAGATTATCATGTTATGATTACTCTTCCCCAGAGGATACTTTACTGTGATACATTACAGAAAGCAGGACCTAAAATAGCATATTTTCTGTTAAGTATACAAATTACTGCTCTGGGTTGTCATCTTTAGAGTTTGTCTACCAAACAATGGGCAAAATATAAAGATTACAGTGATGGCATTTTGATTTACCTGTTGGTAGGAGATAAACTAAGTTGCCTAAAAACATCTTTATATATATAACGCTTTAAAGCCATGTTTTGAAAAGTATTAACATTTAAAAATATGTCTTTTAAAACTACTATTTTCCAAATTTGGACATTGTAAACTTAATCTTGTTCAATTATTATATTGCCCTGTCACATTTTAAATAAAGTCCATCATATAGCTACAATATTTTGTCTTGACGTTAGTCTCTCTTCGAAGTTATTTCTATTCTCTGCTTTGTAAATATAATGCTTCCTGCCTTTAGGTCTAGTAATTGGATTTCCCAGGGCAATGGTTCCAGTCTCATTTATTTGGAGATTATAACATTTTTATGTTTTCACATTTCCTTCCAACATAGGAGGCTATTCAGCTGGCTGAATCTAAGCAAGCTGTCAGAGCAACCTCATTCCCTCCTCTTATTTCTCTGTAACCTGTTTTCTCACAGATGCCCATTCCACCCACATTCTTCTTCCTTCCACCTACACTAGATGCAATTTATCACAGCTAATTAACATAACAATCATTATGATTTTGATATGCAGGTGACAATAAGAGTATCGGGGGAAACCCAGACAGTTAAAAGAAAATTCTGCAAATTCCAGATACTCTTATTGTCACCTTCTAAACCTGCAGCACTCATGTGCTAGCAATGCATTGCTCTATGACATTTTCAGCTATTCCAACTAAAATTCTTGTACTGTTTCCACAAGTCTATAACCAAAGTCTTATGAAAATCTGGTAATTAAATGTGATGTTCTACATGGTAGTTTTGACCCCAGCTCATATCTAATCCCAAGTTTAATTATGTTAATTCTCTATGTGGATGATGACAATGGTATTCTCCCTCTCCTCGACTAAGTTTGAAGGCACAAATAAATGTTCTTGACCTTGCCATGAAATAGAGGATTCCGTTATTTCTTTCTATGGCAATAGAGTATCTGCTTTCTTGACTATCATATCTGATTCTGTAACTATGCTCCTTTCAATGGCTTCCTTTATCACAGTACTGTCGTCATATTGCCCATTACCCTAGCAGTCTTTGTAGAAACAGTCTTTGCCCATATGTTACAGAGAGCCTCATTGAACATAACCAGAAGTGCTTAGCTGCAGTTTAAGCCCTCAACACGGTTTGATTAGCAGAATTTGAAGAACTCTGAATCACGTCAGAAAAGTAAAGAAGTAGTTTTAACTAATAGATAATTCAGTGTAAAAGAAAGATGCTCACAAGGTTAACATAGGTGTTGACATTTCATGCCAAGTAATGCTTAGATGAATTACAACTCACATGAGTCTTTTACTGTGAGTTTACTCAGCAGTAATTATGGTATACCATCCCATTTAAAATACCTTGTATTTTATTCAGAGAGCATTACTTTCAAATTAATATGCAATCAAACCTTGGGTACTTACAAAGTATTATAATCAATTCACTGATTTTTGATCATTGCACTGAGTTTAGCTACAAAATAGCATGGTCGTTTATGTGATTCTGCATGCATCTATGCATGCTTCACTGTCACATCACCTTGAAGATTAGGGGAACTTTTTAAAATTACCTTTTCAAACACATGATATGAAAAATTTGTGCAATATGCAGTCTATGTATCAAAAGAGAATAATTCTGTTTCCTAGTTGTCTTCTCTTGATGTAACTATTTTGCTTAATAAGCTACTTTTTCATTTTCTTGCTAACTTTGCACCATTTGTTATCAGGACAGATTCCCCAGTGCCAAGGGTTCAACATTCAAGTGGTAGTGGTGAAACTTCAATTCAGGATGAAGCATCCCTATGCAATTCGATAGGTGCTACACCAAATTCAGCAACCCCAAAAGTGGAGAAGAATGAGGTAAGTATCAAATTTTGAGTATTGTTTTCAGTCTTACAAAGCTAGCATATTTTCATAGAAAAATGGTTTTAAATCCCATGAAGCCAATTTGGAATGGATCAGACGATGAAAAGTTTGCATAGAACCAGAGTAAGCAGTCCTGATTAAAGGTCTTGGCCCGAAATGTCAACTGTTCGTTCATTGCCGTAGATGCTGCCTGACCTGCTGAGTTTCTCCAGCATTTCATGTGTGTTGCCTTGGATTTTCAGCATCTGCAGATTTTGTCATGTTTGAAATTATAGACCAATCACTTTCACAAAGCCCCACTTCAGCCCCAAAGCAGTGTTCCTTAAGCTGCTGCCGTGAGAGTTCACATTATTTATATCTGGAATGTTGGTGGGTAATAGTGCAGTGAGTCAAACAGCTTAAATGGATTTATGAAGTTTTGCTTTTTCTCTATTACCATGTTTATACATGTGACTTAAACAACTGACATTTTGCAACGTTTCCCTTTTTGATTATCAAATATACAATTTTTGAGGATCATCTTCAATATTTTGACCAAAAAAATGTCATGCTTGAATCAGAAGTGCAAGCCACATTGTGAATAGATGGCCTTCCCATTTTTGTTTCTGGTCTTAATCAATGTGAAGTTTGTTGATTTTGTTTTCTAAGGAATGATGCCTAACACTCTTAAGTGATTCTAAGCATTCTTGATAGAGGAAAAACTACCTCTATCAAGAGCCTAAGTCAGGAAGCTAAGCCTGAATTAGTCATAAATCTGTTTGCCATAATATTAGCATCTTGTTTCTGAGAATGACATTATCAACTCCTTTCATTGTGTTCATGTGGTCAGTAAAAGACATGTCTTTTAATTCAATTTAGAAGGTAAAATAGTTCAAAATGTCTATAACCGACATATACCTTAAAAAATTAATGTTTTAAAATCTGAAGTATTGGCATATATATTAAAAATATCTTCTAATGATATTTTATTTCTTATATTTCAAGACATGTGTTTTGAACTATATATTGGGGTCTGAAATTTAGAACTTGCAAATCTTATTGCTTCTGTTGATTATCATCTGTGATCTAGCAGATAATGCTTTACGTTCAAAATAGTTCATAAATATAAATTTTTTTGTCTATAGCTGTTCTTAGGTACCCATTGGCTTGAAGTTTAATGATCCAGTACTTCTTAAGGATTACGTTTTCTGATCTTCAGTTACCACTGAATTCTTAAGTAGAATGGAATTAGTAATGGTATTGAATGTGATTTAAGAAGTCTGATTTGTGTCATTTATACCCTGTGTGCATATGCCTATAACAATAAACTTGAAAGCTGCATGATTACTTGGCAGAATCATTGCACGGCTCAAAATTTTCTTGTGATTATACTGATCTGATTGAAATAGAAAACTAAGTTTCAGGTAAAGCCAGGATTATAATAAATCCAAATATTTTCAGATATAATTTTGTTTAATCTTAGCAGAGGGAATCTACTGATCAATTTCAGGAGTACTGTCGACAGCGAATGCGCTACCAACAACATTTGGAGCAAAAGGAGCAACAAAGGCAACTATACCAGCAGATGTTAATGGAAGGTGGAGTCAATGAAGAAGATGGAGCAGGCCAGCAACAGAACCTTACAGAGCAGTTCCTCAGCAAGTAAGTTACGACTCTGGTACAAACTCATTTTTCTTACCCTCTTAAGAATAGTCAGTTTAAGCACATACTGGTATTTTGGTCTATTTGTTCCTGAGAATATGTTGTGAACATGTTTTTAAAGAAGAGCTACAAATGAGATTTAATAAATGTATAAAATAGAGTTTTGCTTAGATTGCTGTGTTATTTGGTGATGTTAATGGCGTGATTTGTTTTTTTTATTCAGATCGATGCAAAAATTGGAAGAATTGAATCTAGGAATGGACAGCGTTAGCACAGAGGCACAGTCTCCTAATCAACAATGTAAAGAAAACCAGCCAAGTGCACAAAATGACTCTTCAGCTGCCAATTCGGTAACACCTCTTGAAGTTCGTCAGCAAGGTTCAGGACTACCTAACAGCACAAGTACTCCAATTAAATCCAACACAGGAAATGCATTTTCTCATAACGAGACATCTTCATTCTTTTCTAAGTAAGATATTTATGTTGTTGCTGTGGAATAAATGTTGATTTTTAAACTGGCAAATGCTGAGAATGTAAAATGAGAGGATTTGCACCATCGTATATTGGATGTTAATATGTTCTTTCTCTATCATCTTGCCATAATTAGAAGAATAGTCACATTATTGATCTTGAAAGTGTTGGATTCAAACTAACTAACTTAACTGCTGTTCCAGATGATTCACTCTTGTACATCACAACTGCCCCTTGATGAAGGTTGCATTTCCAAAAGTGGGCGTATTAGGATTTTGCATAACACAGGCATTGTTTATTTACTTTTTTCACCCCCCTCCCAATATAAATTTAGTACAAATGAATTTTATTCCACATCTCTAATTTTGGGTCTTGACCTGTTAATCTGTAAGGACAAATGTCCGTTACCCAAATGTCCATAATGTGGGGTCACCTGAATGTGATCATATATACAAAAGAATTACAGAAGGATGGAATGAAGGAGGAGGAATGCTCAGGAAAGTGTTCTCAGTGCCAGATAATGTTCCCCATTCAATCTCTTGCCGATTACAAAATCAAACTTGAAATTGACACTGCTCCCTGATTCTTTTCTAGTTGTGTTACTCATGCTAAACCACACTGAACTAGTACAGGATGATACAAAATGATTTCACTAAACCCAAACCAGAATCTTCTACCAAAACTTAGATATGATATAAACCCAGTATATGTAGATATGCCCCATCAGGCTAATGCTATTATGTAGCCAGGCTCTAATGTAATTAACAAAAACATTTTGTTTGTTTTTTTTTTAATATAGGGCAGATTCTTCTGCTTCAACAGATCTTGCAGTAAGTCCACCGATGGCAGAAAACGTTTCTGTCAGTGGAACAAAGAATGAAGAGGTGCAGTTCATTTGTGTAGTTTTATTAATGGTAGAATTTGTTGGTTTCTGCTTTGTATTGTAGGCTAACAAGATTCTCTCATTAGCAAATTGTTCATGGAAGCAAGTTCACATTCATAATCCAAACTCTTCCCTAAAATTTTTGTTTACTAATAGATCTTTGTAGCTTTAGAATATATGGTAATCCTTCTGTTTCTCACTTCCTCTGAGAACCACTGTTTCTTATTGGGTTCTTTTGTTTCCAAGATATCAAGATTTCTTCCCCAAGACTTTTTTGAACTGTAAATTCCCTTATTTAGCCTTAAGCATATTTCCTCTAAATTCATTATTTCTTTTTCTTTTTAAGCTGACTGTTCTTTCATGCAAGGATATTGTTATTAATGCTGACGAATTATTGTTATGAGGTCAGACTTTCCATGTCGTTTACTTTCTTTAGGTTAAAGATTACTTGGGATATATTTAACTGATGAAAATTTCAGATAAAATTTTAAAGGCCTCTGTGGTTGTCTTTAGTAGAGTGGACTATATAAAAGTATTAGAGAGGAAATTAAGAAAAAAGTATTTAATGATGGGGGGGGGGGGTTTGGAAGCAGTTGCATAAAAAGTTGGTGAAAATCTTTCTGTGTTTATAAAATACCTGTTTAACACTTCAGGGGCCATAACCAACAAGGCTGTAGATCATTCCACACAACCTACAGTGTACTTTAGATATTTACTGACACCTGTTTTACTGTTTCCTCCCATATCAGAATGACTTTATCCTTAAAAGCTAAATTTACCTCTTTCCTCATTTTTTCCTAGGTTTCTCTTCCTTTTTGTCCATTTTCTGTACCATTTTATTTAATGTTTCTTTTCCTTTCATCTCTATAGGCCAATTTACATTTTATCCTTTTTGGCTTTAGAATTCTGTAAGCATCCATTCTGTCCTGAAGCTCAGGTTTTTAAAAATTAAAGTCCATTCAACGTGGCTTCTCCAATTATCTCAGCTAATAGTTTTTTTAAGAATCAGGCTGTCTGAGGAAGCCAGAGCTACTCATGTGACCTTGCAAACCTTCTTGAAGCAATCTAGCAAGGAAGCAGTGGAGCACTTGCCATTGTTGTATGCCAATAAATTGTTGTTTTGCTTATTAAAGAGTCATAGCTCTGTTAATATTTCTTTACTCTATATACCTTTGTTCAATTTGTCTTATCTAAGTTTAGAACTGAAATCTAATCCAAGATGCAGTTAAATTCTTAATGAGCACTGTGAATTTTTTTTACATGCATAAATCTTATATCAATTAATTTGGTACAAATCTGTTTTTGATATTATGCATAAAAGTGCTTTGCATAAATTGTATTTATTTTGGAAGCCTCAATGTGCATTTGTGTTTTCTATTGCATTAATAGGAAGATAGATCCAAAAAGCAGTTCATTGCCATTAATACTCTTGAAGATACTCAAGCCATAAGAGCGGTAGCATTCCACCCAAGTGGAACTCTCTATGCAGTTGGTTCAAACACCAAAACTTTGCGTGTCTGTGCGTACCCAGACATTATTGACCCAAGGTAACAGCACAACTAACTTGTAAAAATATTAAGAACTTAAATTGTTAAAGTAATAAGTGAAGCGTATCCAGCTTGTTTCTATTAAATTACTGTTCAGCTGCTAACAATTTGAGGGAAAAGAGCATGTCATATCCTTTCAGAACTTTATTAACCAATAGCAAAACTATCTACATAAAAGCACTATTTATGTATATTCTAGTTTCCTTGGATATTAATCTTGATCAGGGATATAACCTGTAAATCATTATTATGATGGTGATTACATACTTATGTGAAATAATGAGTACATTTATTTTTACTTAGAATTTGTGAGAGGGCAGAATTGTAATGATGTTATCTATCACTTAATAATGTTTTTAAAACCATCTTCCTACTTTTATCCACTTGCAACATCCCACCATCTATAGTGCATACAGTTCACCTAAGCAACCTCTAGTAAAGTTTAAAAGGAACAAGCACCACAAAGGTTCAATTTATTGTGTGGCCTGGAGTAAGTGTGGACAACTATTAGCGACTGGATCAAATGATAAATATGTGAAAGTTCTGCCATTTAGTGCAGAGACATGCAATGCTACAGGTATGTGGGAGATATGTGACTATATGGTTCCTTTTTACCTTGGGATGGAAAATGCTGTTAACTTAGCATATTCTTACATGTTAGCAATGTTGAATTTAATGCTTGATTTCTTGTTTTTCTAATTATATTGAAAATTAAAAGCCAATATTTTAATGGTATAACACAATGAACAAAATATTCAAGATTCTGCAGCAAAATTGAAGTAACAATATCTTGTATTTGATTTCTTTTTGCTTAGAAATCAAAATGAACCATAAGGGCTCTGGTTATTTACAAAAGGTTATGAAATCTTCTGGGGATGTTGCGGTTTTGGAATATAGTCAAATGAAACAGTGGGCAGAAGTCATAGAGCTGTTTTACTACAATCTTAATATCAGCCAATACTTGTCCACATCTAGGGCAGCATTGTGGTCATCAAGAAATGCTGCCAGTTAATCCATGCTATGTTTGTCTTACTCTGGTAACAGGTCAATTTGATTAGTCTTTATGTAATACCATGTTAGCAGTTTTCTGCCTGAAAGTTCATTCCCATCTTGCAGCCAGCTGTTAGATAGATAGATACTTTATTCATCCCCATGGGGAAATTCAACATTTTTTCCAATGTCCCATACACTTATTGTAGCAAAACTAATTACATACAATACTTAACTCAGTAAAAATATGATATGCATCTAAAATCACCCTCTCAAAAAGCATTAATAATAGCTTTTAAAAAGTTCTTAAGTAGTTTACTTAAAGACATTGAGTCCTAACCCCGGCACTTTAACATATCTTACTCCTGGCGGTTGAATTGTAAAGCCGAATGGCATTGGGGAGTATTGATCTCTTCATCCTTACTGAGGAGCATTGCATCGATAGCAACCTGTCGCTGAAACTGCTTCTCTGTCTCTGGATCGTGCTATGTAGAGGATGTTCAGGGTTTTCCATAATTGACCGTAGCCTACTCAGCGCCCTTCGCTCTGCTACCGATGTTATACTCTCCAGTACTTTGCCCACGACAGAGCCCGCCTTCTTTACCAGCTTATTAAGACGTGAGGCGTCCCTCTTCTTAATGCTGCCTCCCCAACACGCCACCACAAAGAAGAGGGCGCTCTCCACAACTGACCTATAGAACATCTTCAGCATCTCACTACAAACATTGAATGACGCCAACCTTCTAAGGAAGTACAGTCGACTCTGTGCCTTCCTGCACAAGGCATCTGTGTTGGCAGTCCAGTCTAGCTTCTCATCTAACTGTACTCCCAGATACTTGTAGGTCTTAACCTGCTCCACACATTCTCCATTAATGATCATTGGCTCCATATGAGGCCTAGATCTCCTAAAGTCCACCACCATCTCCTTGGTCTTGGTGATATTTAGACGCAGGCAGTTTGAGTTGCACCATATCACAAAGTCCTGTATCAGTTTCCTATACTCTTCCTCCTGTCCATTCCTGACACACCCCACTATGGCCGTGTCATCAGCGAACTTCTGCACATGGCAGGACTCCGAGTTATATTGGAAGTCTGATGTGTACAGGGTACCATGCAGGATGCTGGTGTGATCAGTCATGGCCTTTATCTAGGTAATAGCCAAAAAACTGGAACAACCTTCCCTCTGATTTTATCAGGCACTTAGACGCACGTTGTTTGATAATGGACTTCGATGCTGTTACATAAGCTCGATTGGTTGAAAGGATGGAAGAAGTCTAGAATGATTGTTAATACATAACAGCCTCTTAAGACCAAAAGGTATACTTTGCTTTCTCAAAGACAAATGAGTGGCAAAAACAAATGTTGTGAAAAATGCATATTGAAATAGATTGCAAAATACACTTGGATACAGGCCAAATATGTCATAAGTTGATTATACAAAAATGTTTGGTTCTATTATCGAAAGGAGCAGAGCGAAGCCATAATACTTAACTGCTTGTGAGCCATGACAAAAAATGCCCCACACAAGATGTCACCAGCTAATGGACAGACTTTTGTAAAGCGTTCAGATTAACCATCAGGAAAACTGTATTGGCTTAGGATGTGATCATTTCATTGTTAATATATACTGAATGAACAGATTTGCTGATGATACGAATATTGGACAGAGAGGAAGTGTATCAAAGTTTGCATTGTGATCTGGACCAGCTGGAAAAAATAAGCTGAAAAGTGGCAGATAAAATTTAATGCGAACAAGTGTGAGGAGTTGCATTTTGAGAGAAAAACCACGGAAAGACTTACGCAGTGAATGTTTAGGGGACAGAGCTATGCAGAAGAAGAAAGGGACATGGAAATACCGATCCATAGTTCCTTGCAAGTGGCATCACAGGTAGATAGGGTTGTAAAAAGAGTTCTTGGTACTTGACTTTCATAAATCAGAAGTTATAATGTTATGTTGAAGTTGTATAACATGTTGTTGAGACCAAATTTGGAGTATTTTGTGCAGTTCTGGTCATGATTCCTACAGGGAAGATATCAAAAAAACTTTAAAGAGTGCAGATAAAGTTTGTAAGGCTGTTACCAGGACTTGTGGTCCTGTGTTATAGGCAAAGGTTGAATAGGTTATTTCTTGATTCCCTGAAGTACAGAAAAATGAGGGGAGACCTTATAAAAGTATACAAAATTATGTGGGCTATAGATAGGGTGAATACGTGCAGGCTTTTTCCCCTCAGGTTGGGTGAGACTAGAACTAGGTTTAGGATGAAAGGTGAAATATTTCAGATGAATCTGAGGAGGAACTTCTTCACTCAGAGAGTGATGTAGGTGTAAAACATGCTGCCAATAGAAGTGGTAGATGTGGGTTCAAATGTACAAACTAATGTACATGGTAATTATGTAGGAAATCTGGGCAATAATTTGATCATAACTCTCACAAATGGCAGTGCAATATTAACCAGATGAGCTGTTTTTGCAGTTTTAATTAAGAAATAAATATTTTTGAATTGGAGCCATTAGCAATTTTGCACCAATTGAGAGAGCAATTAACATCTTGATTTACTATCACTTCTAAAAGATACATATGTTATGGCATCCCTCTCTAATGTCCTGAACTGTTGGCATAGATCATGTTTGTGAGAACATGAGAAATAGAACAGGAATAAGTCAGATGGCCCATCAAGCCCTCTCTGCCACTCACTACGATCTCAGCTGATCCATTTGTGGACTCAACTCCATCTAATGTCTTTTCCCCCATAATCCTGTTTCTATCCAAATGTCTAGCTGTTTCGCCCTGAATGACAGCTTCAAGCAATTTCCCCATTGTGCGAAAATATATCAAACCATGCATTAAATGTATTTAATGAAGTAGCCTCTACTGCTTCACTGAACAGAGAATTCCACCCTCTGGGAAAACCAGTTCCTCCTCAACTCTGTCAAAAACCTACTCCCCCTCTCTTCCCCCCCCCCCCTCCCGGAAATCTTGAGACCATCTCCAGTTCTGGTCTCAATTATCAGTGGAAACAACTTTCCTGCTTCCATCTCATCTGTTCCTTTCATTATTTTATATGTTTCTATAAGATTCCTCTGAATTCCTGCAAAAATAGTCCCAGGTGACTCGATCTCTCTTCATAGGTAAACTCCTTCATCTCCAAAGCAACCTGGTGAACCTCCTCTGCACCACCTCTAAAGTTCTAAAATTAGTAAATATTTTCTCAAGTAAGAAAACCTGAACTGCACATGGTGCTCCAGGTATGGCCTCACTAGTATCTGGACAATTGCAGCATAACTTCCCTGCATTTTCTTCACCACAATCACATACTTTCTATAGTTTGCCATTCAGAAGTGCACAGTATACTCCAAGTATGGCCAAACCAGTATTTTGTAAAATTGCAAAGTAACTCCCTGACTCTAGTATTCTATGCCCTGTCCTGTCAATGCAAGCATATCATATACTTGCCTTTACACTCTATCCACCTGTGTTGCCACTTTAACTGTGGGCAGACCTCTAGGTGTCTCTGTTTGACAGCATTTCTTTGTGTCCTACTATTTACTGCAGATCTTATACTTCCATTTGACTTCTGGTTTTGTTTATTCAGAGAGCATAATTTTTGTTTATAAAAAAAAAGCTCAGAAAACTTATTTCGATGAGACATTTGGAAAATCAAGTTATAATTGAAGTTGAACACTTAGGTTCATTTTATTTCAGAAATTTGGGTGTGAAATTCTTAATTGCCTGTATTCTGGTAATTACAGTACTGTCATGTGCAATGAAGTGCTATCCATTTATATGATAAAATAAAAGATCTTAGGATCATGACATGGATATTGTCACAGGTTGCAGAATAGAGGTAGTAAATTTCTATCAGAAATTGCTGGAAATGCTCAGCAGACTAGACAGTGTTTATGAAAGGCAAGTCAATGTTTCAGATCAAAGGCTCTTTATTATTTAAAAAACTCACAATGTTATGATTTAACTGCAAAAGTTGGTTATAAATGTAAATGATTGTTGTGTGTTTTTTTTCCCATAGGTCCTGATTTGGAGTTCAGCATGCATGATGGTACAATCCGCGATCTTGCTTTTATGGAGGGCCCAGAAAGTGGAGGTGCAATCTTAATCAGTGCTGGTGCTGGAGATTGTAATATTTATACTACAGACTGTCAGAGAGGCCAGGGATTGCACGCACTCAGTGGTCACACTGGTATGGAATAGGCTAAAAAGTTTTTAAGTTGATAACAGTTTCGTAACTGGCAAGAAACTGTAAGAAAAAAAAATGGCATTTCTCTGTAATGGCAATTGATAGATATAGACCTATTGCTTTTATTTAATACAACTGCAATATAGTAGGTTGAATAGCTAATCTGTAGTATTTCAGGGGTGGCACAGTGCAGCAGAGCTGCTACCTGATGGTTCTCATAACCACATTCAATCCTGATGTTTTGATGCCGTTGGTGTGGAATTCTCAATGTGATCTCATAGATCTCCTACGAGTGCTACAATTTCCACCTGCATCCCAAAGGTGTTCTGGTTATTACGTTAAAGACCATAAGACATGGGAGCAGAAGTAGGTTATTCGACCCATTGAGTCTGCTCTGCCATTTGATCATGGCTGATCTATTTCCCTCTCAACGCCCTTGTCAAATTCTTTCAAACCATGACTTTTCAAGAATCTTATCAACCTCTGTCTTAAATAGGCTCAATGACCTGGCCTCCACAGCCAGCTGTGGCAACAAATTGCACAGATCCACCATCCTCTAGCTAAAGAAATTCCTCCTCATTTCTGTTCTAAATGGATGTTCCTCTATTCTTAGTTTGTGCCCTCTGGTCTTACTATAGGAAATATCCACTCCATGTTCACTCTTTCTAAGCTTTTTAACATTAGATAGGTTTCAATGAGATTCCCTCCCCCCCTCCCCAACCGTTCCTCTAAATTCCAGCAAGTACAGGTCCAGAGCCATTAAATGCTCCTCATTATGATAAGCCTTTCAATTCCAGAACCTCCTTTGAACCCTCTCTAATTGCAGCACATCCTTTCTTAGATAAGGGGCCCAAAACTGCTCAGAATACTCCCAAGTGTGGCCTCATCAGTGCCTTAAAAACCCTCAGTATTACATCTTTGTTTTTATATTCTAATCCTCTTGAAATGAATGTTAACGTATTTGCCTTCTTCACCACCAATTCAACCTGCAAGCTAACCTCTTGGGAATCCTGTATAAGGACTCCGGAGTCACTTTGCACATCAGATTCTTTTAATTTTATCTCCATTTAGAAAATAGTCTACACTTTTATTCCTTCTAACAAAGTGCATGACCATACACTTCCTGACATGGTATTCCATCTGCCATTTCTTTGTCCATGTTCTCTCTCAGTCTCTCCTCAACACTACATGCCCCCCACCTATCTACAAACTTGGCCACAAAGCCATCAATTCCATCATCCAAATCATTGATATACAATGTAAAAAGAAGCAGTCCCAATACCGACCATTGCGGAACACCACGAGTCATCAGCAGCCAATCAGTAAAAGTTCCCTTTATATCCACTCTTTGCCTCCTGCCAATCAGCCAATGCTCTATCCATGCTAGTATTTTTTTGTAATACCATGGGCTCTTATCTTGTTAAGCAGCCTCATGTGTGGCACTTTTTCAAAGACCTTTTGAAAATCCAAGTACACAACATCCACCAATTCTCCTTTGACTAACCTGCTGGTTATTTGCTCAAAGAATTCCAACAGATTTGTCAGGCAAGATTTTCCACTAAGGAAACCATGCTGACTTTGGTACCGGCTGGTGGTGTAGTGGCACCAGTACCAGACTTTGAGGCGAATAGTCTCGAGTTCAAATCTGGTCAGCTCCTTGCACTCCTTCCGTGCTAGGTTGAGTATTGAGCTAGCAACTTGGCTTAGTAAAAACAGTCAAATATTATGGAAACAGCAAAAATTCCACCCAATGCGCCACAAGGTGTGAAAAGGAACAACAACAAAGATTGAGGTCATGTGAGAGAAAGTCTGTTGGCAAAATGAATGGCTTATGTTCTGAATGCACTGCCTATCAAGGTGAACAGGAGTAGTTCATTTAGCCCCTTGGGCCTGCTCTGTACCTCAGTGGAGTGATGGCTAGAACAGAGAACAGTACAGACTCTTCATCCCTTAATCTTGTGCCAGCCTTTTAACCTACCCCATGAACAATTTAATGATTTCCTCCCACAGAGCCCTCCATTTTTCTTTCAAGCAGGCTAATCTGACATTTCCAAAGCCTTTCTCCTTATAACTTTTGATTCACTTATTCACCAAAAGTCTAGTTATTTTAGCCTTGAATATACACAAGAACTCTGTCCTTACAGTTCTCTCTGCCAAGAAATTACTAAGACCTGCAACCCTTTGAGAGTAGAATTTTTTTCTCATCTCAGTCATTAATAAGTTCTGAGGCCATGCATTCAGGTTCTAATCTTGACTGTCAGATGTGAGAAATATACTCAACATTTACTCTCTCTAGCATACTACAATTGTTTGTTTCAATAAGATCATCATATTCTTCTCTAATGACTCCCAAATTGTATGACCTTTCCTCCATATGTGGGCTATTACTCATAAACTTGTTCAGACCCATCTTCAGTGAAACAATATTTTATGTAGGAAGACCAGAATTATTTACAATACTCTAGGTTCTTTAAAGTTGTCATAGCTGGGGGAAATAATGGAGATGAGTTCCTACTACCTACTAAATGCTCCCAATGGCCTGTGTCTGAACAGCCAAGTCCAACTCCTGGCCTTCACGTGCGACTTAGCTACTAAGCTCAGCAGAACAGTTTCTTCCGACAGGAGAAGGGGCAAAGGTGGGTTACTAGCAGCTTGAAACCTGTTGCTTCAGCAAGATGGGGCTCATTAGCCATGGTTGGCAGCTCACCCTGGAGAAGGAAAACTCTGATCTCAAACCTCTGCTGCCTTGTGGTTATACCCACTAATGGGGAAGGCTTTGGGAGTAAACCCCAAGGTAAAATCTGGAGCTTGAATCCCTGAAACATCTATGTAGAGTTCAACGTTGACTGGCAACTCCCATGACGCTGCTGGTGCCAAACTATGTTGGTCTTTATCGTTCCTTTGGATTCATCAGCTGCATGGAATGGGAGCGAGCGCCTATTGTATGAGCAGCAGTTTTCTCTCCATATTGTATAGACAACTATGACACAATATCCGTGGCTGACCCTGAGCAACAGAGGGCTTCACTCTAGATGTAGTTTCACCTATGTCTTGTATAAATGCATGACACTTGTCTGTTTTTATACTCCAATCTCTTTGAAAAAAATCCAACACTCCATTAGCCTTCCTTACCACCTGATGCACTTGTTGGCATATTGCTATAGATTTTCTTTGTTAGATAATACTTTCATGACTTATTAATTCTTATTTTATGACTTAACCTTTTGAGTAGCTTGTCAAATAGTTTATGGAAGTCCAAGTATAGTCTATTTACTGTCAACAAACCTTTTTCATAAAATATTAATGAAATTTGTCTTTCACTATTTTTCCTTCATAAAATTGTGCTGACTCTGCTTGATTGGATTATGATTTTCCAGGCGTTCTGCTATTACTTGTGTATTCCAATCTTTTTTTCCAACAATATATGTTAAGACTAATCAGCTGTAGTTCCTCCATTTTGGCTCCCTACCATGTAAAATAAGGATATTCATATTGGCTCTTTATAAATCCTCTGGTATTTCTCCAGAATCTGAATACCTTTGTAAGGCTACAACTAATGCATTCTGGTACCCAGTTCTTTTCAGCTCCTAGATTCCAAACAATCTGGACTAAGCTGCTTATTAATCTTTAGACCCATTAGTCTAAAGTGTAGTAAGTTTATTTGTTTCTTTTTAATTTAGAGATGCAGCATGGTAACAGGCCCCTCTGGCCAAACCACCCAGTTACACCCGTGTGACCAATTAACTTACTAACCCATAAGTCTTTGAAGTGTGAGAGGAAGTTGGAACTCCCAGAGAAACTCAAGTGGTCACAGCAAGGAAGTGCAAATTTATTACACACAGAGCTGAATAGAAGCCTGCAAAGGGAACTTGGATATGTACTGTATTTCAAAAAATGAGTAAATGCTGTATGAGATTACTGCTTGAAAGAGTTGTTGCAGACACATAAGGCCAAATGGTAGCATGCTGTATTATTTTATGATTTATGTGAAATAGTTCCGTAAACACTTGTGAGCAATATAGAAAATGTTGGATCTCAACATTTCTATTGTAATTTCAGGTCATATTCTTGCACTGTATACGTGGGGAGGATGGATGATTGCATCTGGCTCACAAGACAAGACTGTAAGATTCTGGGACCTGAGAGTGCCCAGTTGTGTCCGTGTTGTTGGAACAGCATTTCATGGATCAGGTAAATATATCTCTGCTATTTGAATCAATTTGTTTCAAGAATTGTAACAGCTAAACAAACTTAAATTATTGCAGTGTAAGCTGTTGCTCAACTTGTAGCAAAGTAGAAAAGTTCATGTCGTACTTAAGCAAATTCAGTAAAAGGAATGTCGGCTTGCTTTATTATGAAGCAGTGAGTTACGCTATACGTATCCCTTTGTTTCTAAAACAGGTTTTGAATCTCATTCATAAACACAGCTATTTCCTGTCAGGTTGGCTGCCATCACTGCCATCTTTCCATTTATACTTGAGTACAGTTACAAGAAAAAGTTTGTGAACCCTTTGCAATTACCTGGTTTTCTGCGTTAATTACTCATAAAATGTGGTCTGATCTTCATCTAAGTTACAATAATAGACAAACACAAACTGCCTAAACTAATAACACACAAACAATTGTATTTCTCATCAATACTGAGTACACCATTTAAACTATCACAGTCCAGGTTCAAAAATGTGTGTGTCCTCTGGAGTAATGCAGTCTACCAAAGCTATTTGGAGTCAGGTGTTTCATTCAATGAGATGAGATTAGAGGTGTGGATTGTAGAGGTGCCCTCCCTTATAAAAGACACACACAATCAGATTACTGACTGCTCTTCTCAAGAAAGATCTGTTTTTATGTGCATCATGCCTTGATCAAAACAAATTTCAGAGAACCTTAAAAGAAGAATTGTAGAGACGCATGAAGCTGGAAAAGACTATAAAAGCATTTCCAAAGACCTGAGTGTTCATCAGTAAGAGAAATATTCCACAAATGGAGGAAATTCAGTACTGTTGCTACCCTCCCTAGGAGTGGGCATCCTGCAAAGGTCACACCACGAGCATAACATGCAAAGTTGAAGGAGGTGAAAAAGATCTCAAGGTTAACAGCAAAAGATCTGCAGAAGTCTCTCGTACTTGTAAAAGTCTCTTCCACTATAAGAAAAACGGTGAACAAGTATGGTGTTTGTGGAAGAACACCATGGAGGAAACTACTGCCCTCCAAAAAAAAACATTGCTGTACATCTCAAGTTTGCAAAAGGCCACCTGGATGTTCCACAATTGTTCTAGGACAATGTTCTGTCGACAGATATCACAAAAGTTGAACTTTTTGGCAGAAATGCACACTGCTATGTTTGGAGGGAAAATGGCATCGCCCACTAACACCAAAACCTCATCTCAACTGTTAACCATGGTGGAAGGAGCATCATGGTTTGGGGCTGCTTTGCTGCCTCAGTTTGTGGACAGTTGGTAATCGTTGAGAGAAAAATGAATTCAAAACTGTATCAAGACATTTTACAGGAGAATGTCAGGGTAACAGTCCATCACCTGAAACTTAATAGAAGTTGGATGATGCAACAGGACAATCTGTAACACAAGAGTAAATCAAAAACAAAATGGTTTAAAAAGAAGAAAATTTGTAATTTGGAATGGCCAAGTCAGAACCCAGACCTTAACCCAGTTGAAATGCTGTGGCATGACCTGAAGAGGGCTGTTCATGCAGGACATCTCAGAAATATTGATGAACTGAAACAGGTTTGTATGGAGAAATGGTCTAAAATTCTTCCTCGCTGTTGTACATGTCTGATCAGCAGCTACAGGAAATGTTTGATGGAGGTTATTGTTGCTAAAGGGAGGTTCTACCAGTTATTAAGTACAGGGGTTCACATACTTTTTTCCAGCCTGAACTGTGAATGATTGAACAATGTGTTCAATAAAGACATGAAAAGTATAATTGTGTGTTATTAATTTAGACAGATTGTGTTTGTCTATTATTGTGATTTAGATGAAGATCAGACCATATTTTATGAGTAATTCATGCAGAAAACCAGGCAATTGCATAGGGTACACAAAAATTTTCTTGCAACTATACCTCATTGAGTGGAAATGCATTGGAATATTCTGAAAGTGTGATATAAAATCTGATAATTTTAGTGATAAGGTCAAAAGCTGTAGATTTTGCTGTTTGGTGTTAATTTCTGGATGCAGACTGGAGAGTTAATGAATAATCATACAAATTGCAATAAATTTTGTAAGGGACAATGATCATGCCACTGATGATGGAATGATATGTAACAAAATCATAAACTACAATTCCTTACACAATGAATTCTTAATATTAAGTGTGTTCCAACAATTAAGACAATCCTTCGCTAATGAATAACATGGACCTTAAGTCACAATGGTTGAATTTGGTTTATTTTGGCTTATTCTGTCCTAAATAAACAATGACAAGGTACATGCTCTTTTTTTTTACCATTTTGATCATTTGTTAATTTAAATCGAAGTTCTGATTCATATGAGTATTTCAAGAATATTTTTGGACATTTATTTATCATGAAGGTTATTTACCTACAAGCATTTTTTGGGAAACAAATAAAATAGCCCCTGAAACTGCTTTTGTATGAAGTTCTGATGTAGAAAACTTTTATTCCACTATTCACCTTACCATTTTGCTAACAAATCCAATAATATTTAAGTTCATAGTATTGAATTCACTTGAAAATAATTTTTCAATTTCTATCCTAAATTTCCATTAGTCACATGATTAATAGCTAATGTATTGGTCAACAAATTCTGTGGTTTCCAGAATGGATGTTCTCAAAAATGTTGGAAATGGCAGGTTGGTTAATATGAAGTTTGTTTTACCTGGAATGCATATGTTTAGTAAAACAAATTTTATCTTACAAATAATGGAAAAAATCTTAAGTCCTTAGCTATAGAATTTCTATTGTATTAAAAGGGAAAACTGAGAAATGTAGCAGAAATAACTTAGAATTTTCATTTTGAAGTTGCTGTGTTGTCCTTGGAATAAGGATTCTAATATTGTTTACTAGGTTTTTAGTAATAGTCATTCAAGTAAAATCAGAACAGCTTCAATAAACCCATGTTAATGATTGGAAAATAGCCTGTAGAAATCATTCAATCAATTATTTTGTGACCCA
The DNA here is from genome assembly GCF_048418815.1 of Hemitrygon akajei. Taxonomy (NCBI): domain Eukaryota; kingdom Metazoa; phylum Chordata; class Chondrichthyes; order Myliobatiformes; family Dasyatidae; genus Hemitrygon; species Hemitrygon akajei. The sequence continues at coordinate 69,515,454 of NC_133135.1, read as the reverse complement.
TATGCTCACTTTCATTTAGCGATTAAACAGTTCATGACTATTTTTGATATGCTTCACATTGAATATGCTAGATAACATTATCACCAAGTCCACTGCTAGTTTTATAAAAATGTTAGAACCATCACTGCTATATCAATTTGTAACTTCCATTATCCAGGCAGCGCTGTTGCTTCTGTGGCTGTAGATCCAAGTGGACGACTTCTAGCTACAGGACAGGAAGATTCCAGCTGCATGCTGTATGATATTCGAGGAGGGAGAGTGGTACAAATTTACCAACCACATAGTAGTGATGTACGTTCCGTGAGGTTTTCTCCTGGAGCTTACTATCTACTTACAGGATCTTATGACACCACTGTAAAAGTTACAGATTTGCGAGGTAAAACTTGTTAACTATATTCTGAATATTTTGACTCTAATATTCCATTTATTTTTATTTTTAGTAAAGTTCCATGGTTAGGAGTAAAAAGACATCCATTTAACCCTTGCTCCAACTGTGATGTTTAAGTTTTTAAGATTGTGAACTATTAAAGCCATGTTAAATCTGCATGCTTTCTTAGTATGCACAGCTGTTCAATTTGAGTGTACTATACATTACTAGATAACAAGCTTCACTATCTTTGGACTGACTGACATAGCTAAAACATACTTCAAATTGATCTAGTATCTTCCTAGGTAACAGTTGTCCACTAAACCGTTTAGCGGCGTAATAATTTATCACATATGTAGTCAAATTAATTTATTTAACATTTATCCAAATAGTTTATACATTATTATTTCATTACAGTGAAACTGAAGAATTAACGTATGTATCTTGCAGTTTTATTGCACTTTAAGGGAATTATCTAAGTAATAGGTTAGATGCTGGCATTTTGCAAATGGATGTTTTTTAAGCCATAATTTCATACAGTTAAATGTTTTCTAAATAAACTTGTGTAACCTTGAACTATTGATCCACAGGAGATCTAATAAAGCCACTTCCTACAACAGTAGTATCTGAGCATAAGGACAAAGTTATCCAGTGTAGATGGCACACTGAAGATCTGTCCTTCTTATCTTCATCTGCTGACAGAACGGTGACCCTCTGGACTTACAATAACAGTTGACTAGTTGATACCAATGCAGACAAAGCACAATTGTAACTGTAATTTGAGAAATAAAATGTTGGCAATCAAATTGATCATTATGTAACTGACCAGTCAAACATATAAAAGAACACAGATCAATATGCGCTGCTGTTGAAATTAAATGGAACTGTTGTCTGTGTTTGTATTATGCTGTGCTTAAGTCTTCCACATGTGATCATACTGTCACTGAAGTCTGTTACCAAATGCACACAATGACTGAATCAAGTGAGACAGATATTCATTTAGTATTTATAATACATCTTGTTCATTGTGCCAGTGACTAATATAAAATGCTGCCTGAGTATTATAGATTGAATTATCGGTTGTACAGTTTAATTTTACATGAACTGACAGCTAATCATTTAAACACTAATTTGTTGCTCTGATGTAAGAGAAATTAAAATTCATCGTATCTGATCATAACAAAGTGAACTTTTTATGCAGAACATTTTGGACATGATTACCATTTTATTGGCAGTAGCATGGCATTTTGCATTATATGTGCGTTTACTTGTGTGGGTGTGCTTGCACACAGGAAAATAGTATTGTACATGCCCATGAAAACTAATGCTTGCGTTGCGGTTAGTATTAAATAAGTAAATTTTATTTTTCTGTTCTTATATGTAATTCCTTATTATATTTTCTATTGTACAGTTTAATATAAATATTCAACATTTGTTTTATTAATATTTAACTTATGTATTTGCATTTTGGTTACAAGGAGCTAGATGTACCTGCAATAGTGTGCTCTTTTAAGTTACTGGACTTTTATTCAGAAGCCTGGACTTACTGATCTAGAGATATGAGTTTGGTTCCCACTAGGAATTTTAATTTACTTGATTTAAATCTGGAATAAGATACTAGTGTCATTGAAGAGGCATGAAACTATTGGATTGTTGTACAAACTAATGTTGTCACTAATATCCTTCAGGGAAGGAAATCTACCACTTTTACCTGGTCTGGCTAAATACATGACTCCAGATCCACCAATGTAGTTGACTCTTAAATGCCTTCTATGTTCACGGGCAATTGGAGATGAACCATGTCTGTGAGTGAATGTGAATAAAAATCTCACTTTTTGTCCTAATTGAAATTATACTGAGAATTATGAAGTGTGATCGTGCAGTGTTCTCAATAAAATCATTTATTTGATGAAAAGTTTTAGCTTCCAGTTTTGGTATGCAACAGTTTAGCTTCGTCTGACTTATGTTTTATTGTGCAATATCCCTGTAACTACATGGCAGCCTCCTAGCTAACTTACTGATTTTCAACTTTCTCTACATTTCTCTACAAATGACTCACTTGTCAGGTGCATCCCAGCAATACCACCCACACTTCTTGGCAAGCCTTAGTAGAAGAGCAATCAACATTTGATTCTTGAATCTCCTTCCTCTGGGTAAATTTTGTGTCCTCTGACTGTAATATTTGTTTTTCTTTGATGGAGTCCCATTCCATCATGTAAAAAACCTTGAGAAATCAAAGTTAGTTTTTTTGTCTAGGATATGAAATCTTATGTAGCCATATGTTATGGGAAATAGTTTGTTTTTCAAGCTGTAAGAGGCATGCCATTGTTACCATAAGCAAACTGTTTTAAACAAAAGAACACGTTTCTTCACATCATTGCTTTTGTAATTGAAACTTGTAGTTTATCTAGGCCAAAATGAGATAAGTTCATCTCTCTCCATTGCAACTTTCTGTGCATCTTTGCCTTCATTCTTTTCCCATTCTTGGAAATGGTGAACTAGATCTTGTTGAGCCCAACTAGCTACTAGAGCTTGAACTTTTTCCAGGTCAGAGGGCTAGATAAATGATTTGGTAGCTATCCCATTATACAGAGCACCTCAGCTCCAAGTGATAAAATAAACCTCTGATACTATGTTTGGAGGCCTCACATTCAGAATATCTTGATACCTACTAGAGCATGATTTTATCTGCAGCAACATTACTAGATGAATATATAGATAGAAGCCATATATGCAGTTTATCTGAATCACCTTGAGTAACCTTTTTAAAGGTCAAGCAACATCTGTGAAGTGAGAAATGGTCAAAATATTGACTTGATAAGTTGCAGACATTATTTTCGGGATGTTCTACAGAGTCAAGGTAAATTGTCTTGTGCTATCCAGTTCCACTACAGTGAGGACAATCAGTCATGCAAAATGAGTGACTCTGACTTAAGGCACTATACATTATTTGGACAATGATCTATAGCACCAGCATGCAAATAGTAAATTGGCATAAGCTTTGATTGCATGTTTTCATTATGTTTACTATTGTGATAAAAGGGCCACATCAGCATTAGTCTATGATCCAAGTACACTTATTGTGTGCCTGGTACAAGTGGAGGAGGAGTTGTGTAAATAAAAAATTGGTGAAATTCCAACATACTGATTGGACAAATCTGTTAGTAGTGGTTCCTAGAGCAGACAGAATGAGATGCATTTACAAAGTTAAAGGTCATTCCAACTGGAGATATTGATGACGTACAGGATCTGCTATGTCTTGCAATATCATTTTCCAAAACTGGATTTGGAATATTGCAGTAAGCCGTGCCTGTTTTATGCAGGAGTAAAATGTCTCGGGATCCCCAGACATCTAGGCGAACAAGATACTGTTCTCAGTTATGTACATACGCACAAAGCAAGAGCAACAAAGTAGTATGATTGAACAACTTACTGAATCATGTTAGTAATGATACAGGCTGGGCAACTTAGTGTGGGAAATACGAACCGCCCCCACTGAGATGAAAATATGCGCACTCTAAAGCCTATGCTAAAAGGGAGAGCCTTCTGTACATAGGAGGCCCTATCAGTTCACTGCACTATCAAACGGCTGCATTCACGCCCAATTGAACTGATACAGTACATTTCACACCCCCCCCCCCCTGCATAGCTGGGAACCATAGTGGATGGGAATAAGTGAGGTCAACTGCAAAAAATGCCGAAATGTCTATACTGCCTGGGTCTGGTCAACTGGCCACACTACTGGATCACCACGGGGGTGGGGTTCAGCTTCTATTTCTGTGCCTGGTTTGCTGATGTCAAGGGCAGTGGGCTGTGAATCTTCTTGACGGTGTCCATTGGTCCATCTGCTGGGGTGCTGGCTTCATTAGCAGAGGACACTATTGTAGCTTGCCTGGGTCACTGTCAGTTTGCAGCCATATATGATCCAAATGTCCCCTAACATTTCATTTATTTGTCAGCTCAAGTTCTGATACTTGACTGTGACAATGCTGGATGACAACCAGTAGCTCATTTTCTTGATGCTGCTACCATCAGGAAGGAAGTACAGGAGTCTCAAGACCCACACCACCCAGTTCAGGAATAGTTATTACCCTTCAACTGACAGGCTCTTGAACCAGAGGGTATAACTTCACTCAACTTCTCTCACCTCAACACTGAACTATTCCCACAACCTTTGGACTCATTTTCAAAGATACTTCATCTCATGTTCTCTATATTTATGTATTGTTTGCTTATTTATTTATTTTTGTATTTGCACAATTTGTTGTCTTTTGCACATTAGTTGTACATCCATCTTATGTCCGGTCTATCATTGATTCTAATGCAACACATACAAAATACTGGAGGAACTCAGCAGGTCTGGCAGCATCTGTTGAAGTGAATAAACAGTTGACATTTTGGGCTGAGATCTTTCTTCAGGACTGGAAAGGAAAAGTATTCCCTGGAGTTCAGGAGGTTGGGGGGGGGGGGGGTCTCATAGAAACCTTCTAAATGTTAAACAGCCTGAACAGATTAGATATGGCAAAGTTATTTCCTGTGGTAGGGGAGTCTAGGACAAGAGGGCAGGACTTCAGGATTGAAGGAGGTCCATTTAGAACAGATGTGGAGAAATTACTTTAGTCAGAGGGTGGTAAATCTGTGGAATTTGTTGCCATGAGCAGCTGTGGAGGCCAAGTCATTGGGTGTATTTAAGGCAGAGATAGATAGGTTCTTGATTAGCTAGGGCATCAAAGGGTATGGGGAGAAGGCAGGGGGGCGTGGGGATGACTGGAAGAATTGGATCAGCCCATGATTGAATGGCAGAGCAGACTTGATGGGCCGAAAAGCCTACTTCTGCTCCCATATATTATGGTCTTATGGAAAAATACTACAATAAAAAGATGGAGAGATCAGAGATATCCTCTTTCTTCAAAGAATGGGATTTCCCTTCCTCCACCATAGAAGCTGTTCTCTCCTGTGTCTCTTCAATTTCCCAGACATCTGCCCTCACCCCATCTTCCCACTACCTTAACAGGAATAGACTTAGTCTTGTTCTCATCTATCACACCACGAGCCTCCACATCCAATGCATCATTCTCTGCAAAATCTGCCGTCTTCAACGGGACCCTACCACCAAATACATCTTTACCTGCCCACTCACCCACTCTCTACTTTCCACAGAGATCACTCCCTCTGTGATTCCCTTGTTCACTCGTCCCTTCCCACTAATCTCCCACCTGGCACTTACCTCTGCAACCAGAAAAAATGCTACACCTGCCCATTCATCTCCTCCCTCACCTCCGTTCAGGTCCCCAAACAATCCTTCCAGATGAGGCAACACCTCACTTGGGAATCTTTTGGAGTCATCTACTGTATCTGGTTCTCCTCATACATCCTCCTTTACATTGGTGAGACCCAACATAGTTGTGGGTACCTCGTTGTCAAGCACCTTCGCTCCATCCACAAAAAGCTGGATTTCCTGGTGGCTGAACTTTTAAATTCCAATTTCTATTCTGATTCCAACATGTCAGTTCATGGCTTCCTTTTCTGCCCTGATGAGGCCACTCTCAGGTTGGAGGAGCATTACCTTATATTCTATCTAGGTAGCCTCCAACCTGAAGGCATGAACATCGATTTCTCCAACCCCTGGTAATTTTCCCCCTCCCCCTCCCTCTTCTCCACTGGCCCTCCTCTTACCTCTTCTCCTCACCTCCCCCAGGAGCCCTATGTGGTCCACACCCCTATAGATTCCTTCTTTAATCTTTTACCTATTCCACCTATCACCTCCCAGTTTCTTTCTTCATCCCACTTCCCACACACACACGGTTTCACCAATCACCTTCTAGCTTGTACTCCTTCACCTCTCCCCACCTTTTTTATTTTCAGAATCAGAATCAGATTTAATATCACCGGCATATGTTGTGACACCTGTTAACAATAAATAAATATAGAGAAAGGAACTGAGTTGCATTAAGTGTGTGTGTGTGTATATATGAAATAGTTAAGTTCAAATAAGTAAAGCAAAAAACAAATAAAAAGTGTTCATGGGTTCAATGCCCATTTAGAAATTGCATGGCAGAGGGGAAGAAGCTGTTTCTCAATCGCTGAGTGTGTGCAACCATAATCGTGTGAAGAGGGGATGTCCTGGATGTAGGGATCCTTAATGGTGAACGCCACCTTGCTAAGGCACCACTCCTTGAAGCTGAGTTGGGTACTACAGAGGCTAGTACCCATGAGGGAGCTGACTAATTTTACAATTTTCTCCAACTTACTTTGATCTTGTGCAGAAGCACCCACCCCGCACCACCAGCCCCCCCAGACCAGATGGCGATGCAGCCAGTAAGAATGCTCTTACCCCATGGTACGTTTGTAGATGTTTTTGAGTGTTTTAGTTGACAAACCACATTTCATCAAACTACTAATGAAATATAGCCGCTGTCTTGCCTTCTTTATAGCTGCATCAATATGTTGTGTCCAGGTTAGGTCCTCAGAGATATTGACACCCAGGAACTTGAAATTGCTCACTCTCTCCACTTCTGATCCCTCTTATGAGGATTGAAACATAGAAACATAGAAAACCTACAGCACAATACAGGCCCTTCTGCCCACAAAACTGTGCCAAACATGAACTTACCAGAAAAATTACCTAGGGTTACCCATAGCCGTCTATTTTTCTGAGCTCCATATACCTGTCTAGGAGTCTCTTAAAAGACCCCATTGTACCCGCCTCCACCACCATTGCTGGCAGCCCATTCCAAGCACTCACCCCCCACTCTCTGCATAAAAAAACTTACCCTGATATCTCCTCTTTACCTACTTTCAAGCACCTTAAAACTATGCCCTCTTGTGCTAGCCATTTCAGCCCTGGGGAAAAGCCTCTGACTACCCACACAATCAATGCCTCTCATTATCTTATACATCTCTATCAGGTCACCTCTCATCCTCCGTCGCTCCAAGGAAAAAAGGCCGAGTTCACTCAACCTATTCTCATAAGCCATGCTCCCCAATCCAGGCAACATCCTTGTAAATCTCCTCTGCACCCTTTCTTTATGGTTTCCACATCACAGAGGAAAAGGTGGTGCAGAAACTGCTTTATCTCTTAAAAGTCCAGAAATTCTAGCAGAAGCAAGCTGTGAAAGCAATTACAGAGGAAACATGTTTGAAATGGAAATTTGGTGAAAGTGGGAATACAGAGGGAGAATAGTTGAATTTCAAGACATGCAGAATTATGTAAAAACAAATGCTGAAATCATCCAACATGCTTTATGATTGGTTTGTGTTTCCTCGTCTTACCCTTCCTTCGGTCCACAAGCAGCTCTTTGATCTTGCTGATGCTGAGTGCGAGGTTATTGCAACATCACTCAACTAACTGGCATATCACTACTGTATGCCCTTTCATCACCATCTGAAATTCTGCCAACAATAGTTGTATCATCAACAAATTTATAGATGGCATTTGAGCTATGCCTAACCACCCAGTCATGGGTGTAGAGGGAGTTGAGTAATGTGCTAAGCACACATCCCTGAGGTGCACCACTGTTAGTTGTCAGTGAGATGGAGATGTTATTTCCGATCTGCACAGATCGTGGTCTTTCAGTTAGGAAGTCGGGGATCCAGTTGCAGAGGGAGGTTCAGGGGCCTGGTTTCTGTAGCTTTTCAGTAAGGACAGTAAGAATGTTGGTGTTAAATGCTGAATTGATGAACAGCATCCTGACATAGGTATTTGCATTGTCCGGGCAATCTATGGCTGTGCGGATAGCCATTGAGATCGTGGCTGCTGTAGACCTATTGTGGCAATAGGCAAATTGCAGTGGGTCCTGATCCTTCCAGACACAGGTGTTGATTCTGGTCATGACCAACCTCTCAAAGCATTTCATCACCATAGATGTGAATCCTACTGGACAATGGTCCTTGAGGCAGCTGACACTCTCTTCTTGGGCACTGGTATAATTGTTGCACTTTTGGAGCAGGTGAGATCAGATCAGAATCAGGTTTATTATCACCAGCACATGACATGAAATTTGTTAACAGCAGCAATTCAATGGAATACATAATCTAGAAGAAAATAACAATAACAAATTAAATAAATAATAAATAAACAAGTAAATTAAACGTGCAAAAAACAGAAATACTGTATATTAAAAAAAGTGAGGTAGTGTCCAAGGATTCAGTGTCCATTTAGGATGGCAGAGAGGGAGAAGCAGTTTTTGAATTGCTGAGTGTGTGCCTTCAGGCTTCTGTACCTCCTACCTGATGGTAACAGTGAGAAAAGGGCATGCCCTGGGTGCTGGAGGTCTTTAATAATGGACGCTGCCTTTCTAAGACACTGCTCCCTGAAGGTGTCCTGGGTACTTTGTAGGCTAGTACCCAAGATGGAGCTGACTAGATTTACAACCTTCTGCAGCTTCTTTCGGTCTTGTGCAGTAGCCCCTCCATACCAGACAGTGATGCAACCTGTCAGAATGCTCACCTTGGTACAACCATAGAAGTTTTTGAGTGTATTTGTTGACATCCCAAGTCTCTTCAAACTCCTAATGAAGTATAGCCTGTCTTGCTTCCTTTATGACTACATCAATATGTTGGGACCAGGTTAGATCCTCAGAGATCTTGACACCCAAGAACTTGAAACTGCTTACTCTCTCCACTTCCAATCCCTCTCTGAGGATTGGTATGTGCTCCTCCGTCTTATCCTTCCTGAAGTCCACAATCAGCTCTTTCGTCTTACTGAAGTTGAGTGCCAGGTTGCTGCTGCGGCACCATTCCACTAGTTGGCATATCTCACTCCTGTACACCCTCTCGTTACCACCTGAGATTCTACCAACAATGGTTGTATCATCTACAAATTTATAGATGGGTATCCTAGCCACACAGTCATGTGTATACAGAGAGTAGAGCAGTAGGCTAAGCACACACCCCTGAGGTGCACAAGTGTTAATCTTCAGCGAGGAGGATGTGTTATCACCAATCCGGTTAGGAAGTTAATGATCCAATTGCAGAGTGAGGTACAGAGGCCCAGGTTCTGCAAGATGGGATCTTCTGACTGTAGCAGTGAGAGATTAAAAATGTCTATGAATGCTTCCGCCAGTTAGTTGGCATAGGTTTTCAGAGCCTTACCAGGTACCTCATTGGGCCCTGCTGCCTTGTGAGGGTTCATCCTCTTGAAAGACAGCCTGACATCAGCCTCTGAGATAGAGGTCAGAGTCATCAGATGCTGCAGGGGTCCTCGAAGCCGTGGTTTTACTCTCTCTTTCAAAGTGACCATGAAAGGTGTTGAGCTCGTCTGGTACCGAAGCATTGCTGCCATTCATGATGTTTGGTTTTGTTTTGTGGGAAGTAATGGCCTGCAGTCCCTCCCAGAGTGATCCTCTAAACTCTCCTGGAATTGTTTCTTGGCTATTGAAGTAGCCCTCGGTTGGTCATACCTGGTTTTGTTACACAGACCTGGATGGCCAGACTTAAATGCCACACATCTAGCCCTCAGCAGACTACAGACCTCTTGGTTCATTCATTGCTTTTGGTTTGGGAATATACTGTCAGTTTTCATAGTCACACACTCGTCCACACAAACAGACTCTAAGGTGACTCCCTAAAAGCACAGTCCAGTCCACCAATTCAAAGCAGTCCTATAAACGCTCCTGTGCCTCCCTGGTCCTTACCTTCTTGGCCCTCACTACTGGTGCTGCAGTTTAATATACTTCTTATTTTGAATTATGTTACTCAGTATTTTGAAAGTTTTGCACCTTGGACCCAGAGGAACGTTTTCTTGTTAATTATCGAATGATAATTAAAATTGATTTTATTTGATTGATTTAAAGTGGCAATGACCCATTGCCGATCAACCTCTAGGCACATTTCCCTGCATCAGTCCCAAATCTTGCACTTGTCTTATTCCTCCTCCCTCACTATTATTTGGCAGCCCTTCCAGGTGAGGTAGTACTGTACTTCTCATTTGAATCCGTCAGTGGCATTTGTTGTATCCTGTCCTCCCGCGACCCGCCTTCCATTTCAGATAAACAGCCTTTTCAACATTCAATGTAGCATTTTCAACACTTTCTTTCTGTAACCCTGCGCCTGTTTTCTTGCTGCCTTTTTCTTGGTCATAGAGACATTACTTCCTTTGCTCAGACTCAGAGGCTTTGTTCCGCATTACGGCGGACGTGCTACGCAAGACGAGGAGAGGACTGGTTGGACGCAACTGCGTCGGGTCCTGCGTCTGACGAAGGCAATGAAAAGCCTTGTGGATCGTTTCGTTTTGCTCAACTCGTACGGGTCGAACGGTAAAGACTTATGTCGCTGTTTTCCGTTTTTGGCCGCGCCTTCCCTATTTGGTCGCCGTAGCCCATGCTGCGCTTTGTGATTTCCTGCCGCGAAGGAGCTCGTGAACTGTATCTTCAGTTTGAACCCGTTGTGTTCCTTTCAGCCTCACCCTAAGACGCTACGCTGATGAAAAATTTCAAAAGGAGGGCAAAGGTTCAGAGTTCATTTTATTGAGAGAGCTTCACTCCACGTTATTCAGATTATAGAGTCCTAACCCCGCAAGGCCTGCTTCTATCTCATACCCAAAATCCATAAGCAGCACAGCCTAATAGACCCATTGTTTCCGCTTGTTTTTGTCCCAACAAACATTACTTTCTACCGAAACTTTGTCCTTTCTTGATTGGTACATCCTATCCGAGTTAGATCCATGACATATCTAATGCCTTTTGCCACTTTGACCGTTTCCAGTTCTTTGGTCTTAACAGGCTCATCTTTATAAATGAAAATCCTATCTCACTCCTCTTTTCCACATCAGGATGACCTAAGGGCCCCGTGCTTCTTCCTGGAGCAAAAGTCCATGGAGTCAACACCCATTCCTGTCACAGAATTTATCACGTAAAACAAATTTCCTTCAACTGCTCTCACTTTCTCCACATCAAAGGCCCTAGATATGCTTGCCATTTTGTGAGATATATGGAGCAGCCTTTGTCTCAGTCCTACCAAGGCTCACTGCCTCAACACTTTCTCCAGTACATCAGCGATTGCATTGGTGCTGCCTGCCTCCTGTGCTCATGCAGAACTTGACAATGTTATTAATTCTGCTGCCTTAACCATTGCATGATTACCTCTACAACAGCTTTGGCAGGGTTTGCATGCAGTTACTTCCAATGATGTGAACTTCCTGTTGCTTCTTTAATTCTCCACCCCACTCATACGCTGTACTGTTACAGTCTGGTGGGATGGCACTTCATCTTCTGTCAGGGGATGTGGCAGCCTTTTAGCACCGAATAGTAATTTGATTTCAGACTGTATCTTTCATCCATCAGCAATGTTAGTTCAGCTTGTTTATGTTTCCCTTTTATACTTTCTGGGCCTGCCTGTCCTGCAGGTGTGTTTTTCTATTCTGCATTCTTGTAATTCTGCATTCTTGTAATTCCTTTATGCTTTCACTCTCTTAATTCCTCCCATTCACTCATTGATTTACCTTGTTACGGTTTGTCGTCTTCTTGGTTCTGAGAAAAGGTCTTGAGTCTGAATAATTATCTCTGTTTCTCTTCCTACAGCTGCAACTTGACCTGCTAAGTTTTGTTTGGAGGGCAGTGCAGGGATTGATGACCTTGTTTGGATAATTGAAGGAGGCAGTCTGGTTAGGAAATAGTCAACAAAATAAAATTAACTTGGCAAAGGTGTGGTTGAAGTTTTTAGAAGTAGACTAGACAACCGGGTGACCCTTTGGGGCACCCTTTGAGAGAAAAGTAGTGCAGTCTGATGTGATGTGCTTTGGAAATTAAAGAAGAAAAACTCAGTTTATTAAAGAAGAAAGACACGTAGCAAGACAAACATAGCTCTTCCTCGTTTAACGAAGGACACCTTTGATGACAACATTTCTGGTTGATCTGCCACCCTTGTGCCTTTCGTTGTCATTCTGGAGATGTGCAGTCCTTTCATCCCCCGTCTCTTCTGCTGTTTGTTCTTTGTCTCTGATCCTGGAGACATGCATTTCTCAGCTCCTTTGTCTCTTCCTCTCTCCTCCTTCTGTGCCTTTCGTTGTCATTCTGGATACGTGCAGTCCTTTCATCCCCCGTCTCTTCACCTCTTCCACTGTTCGTTTTTTGTCTCTGATCCTGGAGTCGTGCGGCCCTGGCCTCATCCAATTCTTGTTCTCTCCCTCTCCTTGCTGCTTCCCGACGATATTTGGCGTAATCTCTTGACTATAATGTCCCCCTTCTCTTTCCATGTGGCATAATTAGGCTGACCGTATTCTTTTACCTTAATGCTGGATAGAAGATACGAACCAGTAACACCAAAGCCTCCAGGATGCTGATTATTCTTGATGATGTGGTTGGCATTCTCCTAAATGTTTATGATATAGTCACCGCTGTCCTTTGACTGCAGCAAAGGGTTTGATGGATGTTTCAAAGTACATCATTACAATAAGATTTAATTACCGTAGATTCCGGATTTTAAGCCGCTACTTTTTTCCCACATTTTGAACTGCTTTGAACTTTGCGGCCTTTAATACGGAGCGGCTAATGCATTATTTTTTTTCATGCCGCCTCGTAAACATTTTGCCTCGTAACAGTAGACCAATAAAATTGATGAGTAGTTCACAGAGGTCCAATGAAATTGTACGATAAATCAAGCGCACTTTCACAATTAAATTATTGTAAATCAGTCATTTGTACTCACCCTCATCAACATGGAAAACACTCGAAGAAAAGCATTGTGCTGCCTTTATGGCAGTTATTTAGTTTATAATATTTTCGCTTAGTAATTCATTTTCTAGTTAAAGTTAGAAGAGTTTTAACTATATTTGTTTTCTGTACTACATCGCGGGATGCTATGACGTCACACCCGGTTTCGCGGTGTCTTGTGGGAAAAATGCCGTTTGCGATAAACGGAAAGGAGGGGGTCGAGCGGCGGAGCCAAAACGCTGCTTTTAAGTTAAAGGCGATCAATAACTTTTCCTGGTAGGCTGCAGTATATATATTTTTTACCAGTCGTTAGGAGATATTGGAATGTTGTTCAGTAAAGAAGTATACGCAACGTATATTTAAAAGTAGCCGCGTTACGGGCACGGTTCGAAAAAAAGCATTTGCAATATGTATTTGTTTTTGTTACCATATGGATTTAATTAAAAGTTAAAAAATCCTCACGTGTAATATCTTTCTGTGTAAATATCTCATATTACAACGTGGGACACCTGCGGCCGAAAATCCGGTGCGGCCTAAAATCCAGTGCGGCCTGTACAAGTAAAAAATTGATTTTCTTTCTAAAATTAGAGCCAGTGGCTTTTAATCAGGTGCGCTCTGTAGTCCGGAATCTCTGGTATCTCTTATTGATGGGTGGCAGTTAGATCTGTCCCAATCCTGCACATGCTGATGGTGATTAGCAGAATGTGACTGCTCGAAATAGAGCTGCCCTGCCCTTTTGCTGCGGTTGGTGTTGTTGCTGTGAGCGTCGTGAGGCGCTGCTGAGGCCTGTGTACGTGTCGTGGTTTCCATTAAAACTGGAATCAGCTCGGGTTGTGGAAAGTGGGGCCTGTTGATTGATGAGTGAGCAATTTTATACGAATATATAACCCTGAACGTTGCCTGCATTCTGTAAGTTAGTGCATTTTAAGTTGATTTAGTCAAAAAAGTGCCGCTGTAATGCATCGTTTGGGCTAATTGGAGGTCACAAACAGAGCGTGAGAGTTTTAGTAGTATATAGATAGATGAACTGGGGTAGTGGTGGTGTTGGGTGATGTTAAGGTTGTGAAATAGTCTGAGAGAGGGCACAGAAATATGTTGGAAGCTTGCCTTGACATTAATTTTGTTCAACAGTAGTTGGTTCATCAGATAAATAGATTGTTCAGTGCCTAGGTGTGAACTATTTGAATTCTGGGACTCAATTCTTTGGCTAGATATTTTTCTGATTGAATTGTTATGGGATTGTTGGTATTTGTGGTTATATTTATATATAAATGCCGCAGTAACACGGAGAAGGACAAGTGCAGAGCTGAACTCAAGTTCTGGTGCAATTGTATTGTGAAAGTATCAGCTCAATATATGGCTTATTATTGACTTGATTGAAATTGATGAAAGTGCATATTTGGTAAGAGTAGTTACAAATTAAACTAAGTTCATTTTGAAACGTCAGCTACCCTATCTTGTGCTATTTATCAACTGTGTACATTTATGATCTGTGTATTATTTAATTAACTTTGAACTTTCTCAGCAAGTGCCATTTAGTTGTGATATTCTTTTTTGAAGCAGTTGTCAGTTTTTTTTAATATGCATTTGACATCGACTGTTCTTCAGGTGAATATAGGCCTTTAAGACCCAGAAGAAGAGAGAAAGGATACTTTTGCTATTATACGGGCACAAACAAACATGAGAAACCGCTGGTCTGAGAAACAGATGAATTGACTGCACTTTGAGTTGAACAGTCAAACACCTGAGCAATCTCATTGTCAGCTTCACCAATGTCATGACAGTGTCATCACCAACGATGATGAGACCACCTGCAGAGAGGAGGTGGAAGAGCTTGAGGCCTTGTGCCAGGCAAATAACCTCTCTGTCAATGTCAACAAGACAAAGAAGATGGTTATCAACTTCAGAGCCTGAACTACTCACACTTCTCTTTATACCGGCGGCACAGCAGTGGAAACTGCATGAAGTTTCAAACTACTGAGAGCACATCACACACAACCTCTCATGGTCCCAGAACACTTCCTACACCGACAGGAAACTCACCAGCGCATCTACTTTCTGAGGAGGCTGAAAAGAGCTAGACTTTGCTCATCTGTATTTGCGTCATTCTATAAAGGGACAGTAGAGAGCATCCTGACGATATGTATCACTTCTTGGTACAGAAACTGTACTGTGGTAGACGGGAGTGCTTTACAATGGGTAGACAAAACGACCTAACCAGGCTACCCGCCATCAAGGACATGTATACAGAAAGGTGCTGAAAGAGGGTCAATAGCATCATGAAGGATTCCACCCTCCCTGCTCATGGACTATTCGTCCTACTCCCACCAGGGAGGAAGCTACATCACGCCCATGCCAGGACCACCAAACTCAAAAAACAGTTACCGTAGATGCCGGATTATAAGCCGCTACTTTTTTCCCACATTTTGAACAGCTTTGAACACTGCGGCCTTTACTATGGTGTGGCTAATGCATGGTTTTTTTTTCATGCCGCCAAAAACATTTTGCCTCGTAACAGTAGACCAATAAAATTGATGAGTAGTTCACAGAGGTCCAATGAAATTGTACGATAAATCAAGCGCACTTTCACAATTAAATTATTGTAAATCAGTCATTTGTACTCACCCTCATCAACATGGAAAACACTCGAAGAAAAGCATATGATGCAGCTTTTAAGTTAAAGGCAATCAATCTGGCGGTTGAAGAAGGAAATCGAGCTGCTGCACGTAATCTTGGCATAAATGAATCGATGGTGAGACGGTGGAGACGCCAGCGTGAAGAACTGAGTCAATGCAAAAAGACGACAAAAGCTTTCAGAGGTAATCATAGCAGATGGCCCGAACTTGAAAACTTTCTTGAAGACTGGGTTAACACACAGAGAGCAGGCGGCCGCGGTGTTTCCACCGTGCAGATCAGACTGAAGGCTAAAGCAATCGCCATCAAAATGAAAATCGAAGATTTTAGAGGTGGGCCATCGTGGTGTTTTAGATTTATGAGACGAAAAGGCCTGTCCATCAGGGTACGCACGACTCTCTGTCAGCAGCTCCCTCCCGACCATGAGGAAAAACTTGCTAACTTCCGCACATTCACTCAAACAAAGATAGCGGAGAATTCCATCGGGCCAGATGATATCATAAATATGGATGAAGTACCTTTGACGTTTGACCTGCCTCTCACTCGGACTGTTAATAAAAAAGGTGACTCGTCCATCATACTGAAAACAAGTGGCCATGAGAGAACGCATTTTACTTGTGTTCTGAGCTGCACAGCATCCGGACTAAAGCTTCCACCGATGGTGATTTTTAAGCGGCTGACAATGCCAAAGGAAAAATTCCCAAAAGAAATCATGGTGAAAGTCAATAAGAAAGGTTGGATGATGGAGAGTCTAATGAAGGATTGGCTCAGAGAGTGCTACGCCAAGCGACCGGGGGGATTTTTTCACATAAAAAAAGCGTTGCTCGTTATGGACAGCATGAGGGCTCATATAACAGATTCAGTGAAAGCTGCCATCAAGAGTACAAACTCAATTCCAGCTGTGATTCCTGGGGGCACCACAAAGTATTTGCAGCCACTGGATATCAGCGTGAACCGGCCATTTAAAGTGGCGCTGCGCGTTGAGTGGGAGACTTGGATGACGAGCGGTGAGAAATCCTTTACCAAAACAGGCCGCATGCGAAGAGCATCTTTAACTCAAGTCTGCCAGTGGATCCTAAATGCGTGGAGCCATGTCACAACATCCACCATCACCAACGGATTTCGAAAGGCTGGACTGCTGCGTGATGAAGAGGATCGCGTGCGCTCAAGTGAGAGTGACAACGAAGAGACTGAAGTGAGTAACGAGATCCTGAGGTTGTTCAATTCGGACACTGAAGAAGAGGACTTTGATGGTTTTAGTGCGCAGGAGGAAGATGAAGAAGGCGATCAATAACTTTTCCTGGTAGGCTGCAGTATATATATATTTTTTTACCAGTCATTAGGAGATGTTGGAATGTTGTTCGTGCACTGTTCAGTAAAAAAGTATACGCAACGTAATTTGTGTGTTACCGATACGTATGTATATTTAAAAGTAGCCATGTTACAGGCACGGTTCGAAAAAAAGCATTTGCAATATGTATTTGTTTATGTTACCATACGGATTTAATTAAAAGTTAAAAAATCCTCACGTGTAATATCTTTCTGTGTAAATATCTCATATTACAACGTGGGACACCTGCGGCTTAAAATCCGGTGCGGCTTGTACAAGTACAAAATTGATTTTCTTTCTAAAATTAGAGCCTGCGTCTTTTAATCAGGTGCGCTCTGTAGTGCGGAAACTACGGTACTTTCCCCAAGCAGTAAGGCTGATCAACACACCCGCCCACTAACTCCACCACTACTTTTTTTATTTCCTGTGTTACGTCCCCCGTAACAGGTTAAAAGAACCAGCAGAAATGGAACACACCTGGAGTCTGGTTCTACTGTTAACAAACACTATTTTATTAGACACTATTAAACACTATTGTGTACAGTTCTGGTCACCGAATTATAGGAAAGATGTCAAAAAAATAAAGAGAGTACAGAGGAGATTTACTAGAATGTTACCTGGGTTTCAGCACCTAAGTTACAGGGAAAGGTTGAACAAGTTAGGTCTTTATTCTTTGGAGCGTAGAAGGTTGAGGGGGGGCTTGATAGAGGTATTTAAAATTATGAGGGGGATAGATAGAGTTGACGTGGATAGGCTTTTTCCATTGAGAGTAGGGGAGATTCAGACAAGAGGACATGAGTTGAGAGTTAAGGGGCAGATGTTTAGGGGTAACACAAGGGGGAACTTCTTTACTCAGAGAGTGGTAGCTGTGTGGAACGAGCTCCCAGTAGAAGTGGTAGAGACAGGTTCGATTTTGTCATTTAAAAAAAAAATTGGATAGGTATATGGACAGGAAAGGAATGGAGGGTTATGGGCTGAGTGCAGGTAGTTGGGACTAGGTGAGAGTAACCGTTCAGCACGGACTAGAAGGGCCGAGATGGCTTGTTTCCGTGCTGTAATTGTTATACGGTTATTAGTAACTATGCAATATAGTAATATAAAACCAGATAAATCAAACAGGTTAGCAGAGTTTATGCATATATAAGTGTGTAAATATAAAACCCAAACTTCTTGAAGCTTAAGTGGTAAGTGATACAGTCCTACGATGGTATACTCTGTATTTTTAAAGGCACAGTCCATAATGAATAAACCTTAGGATTTCATCACACCTGTCAGTCACTTTATGTACAGCCTAACATTACTTTATGGACATACATTGAATCTATGTGTATAAGCCATCTTATGGATTTATATATATTGTATTTGTTAATTATTGTGTTCTTTATCTTTTAAGTTTCTTTTTGCTGTGTCAGATCTGGAGTAACAATTACTTCATTCTCCTTTACACTTGCGAACATGAAATGATACACCGAGTCTTGGTACACTGGTCTGTGTTCAAAGACTCGAGGCCACCTCGATGAGTATATCACCAATGTGACACGCTTTATCAGCAAGTGTGGAGAGGACTGTGTGCCAAAGAGGTCAAGCTGAGTGTTCCCAAACCGAAGTCCCCTATCTACACCCTGTAAACTCACAACAGTGTGGCCAGATTCTGCTCTAACTCCATCCAGAACTTCACATATCACATACCATAAGTGGGTCGTATCTCAAATGACAATGACTCCGGCGACAGAAGGAAGATAGAGAGCCTAGCAGCATGTTTTTATGAAAACCTTTCCCTCAATAATATCAAAATGTAATAGCTGGTCATTGACTTTAGAAAGGGGGTGGTGGACACACTCCTGCTTATATCAACAGTGCTGAGATGAAGAGGGCTGAAATCTTCCAAGTTCTTACTGAGTGAACGTCAATAGCCTGGATAGAATAGACGTAGAGATGAGGGAGAATATAGGATCAGGGGACAGAGAATGAAAGGATGCCCTTTTAGAAAAAAACATGAGAAGAACTTCTGGCCACCAGAGTAGCACTAGAAGATCAGAGGGTGACAAATATTATTCTTTTGTCTAAGAAAGGCAATAAGGATAATTAGGAATTATAGACCAGTGAGTCATACGTTAGTGATGGGCAACCTATTGGAGAGATTCTTAGAGACAGGATTTATGAACATTTGGAGAAGCATAATCAGATTAAGGATAGTCAGCATGCCTTTGTAAGTGGCCCGCAAGTCTGATTAACTTCTTTAAGAAAGTGAGAAAACAATTTGATTAACGTAGAGCAGTGGATTTGGAGTATATGAATTTCAGTACGACATTTGATTAGATCCCTCATGGTGGGCTCATTCAGAAAGTCAAGAGGCACAGAATCCAGGGAAACTGGGCTGCGTGGATTCAGAATTGGCTTGCCCACAAAAGATAGAGGGTGGGGGTATTCTGCCTGGAGGTCGGTGCCCAGAGGTGTTCCACAGGGAGCTGGGATGCCTACTCGTTGTGATTTTTATAGGTGACTTGGACAAGGGGAGAGGAGGTCAGAAAGTTTGCAGATAACATGAAGGTTGGTGGTGTGGAATGTGTAGAAGGTTCTTGTAGGTTGCAAAGGGACATTGATAGAACTGGTTGGAGAAGTGGCAGGTGGAGTTCAATCCAGAAAAGTGTGAAGTGATTCACTTTGGAAGGTCAGGCTAATAGGGAAGATGTAGAAGTTTTGGAGAGGGTGCAGAGGAGATTTACCAGGATACTGCCTGGATTAGAGAACTCAGCTCACAGGGTGAGCAAGCCAGGGCTTTTCTCTTTGGAGCGAAGGAGAATGAGAGGTGACTTGAAAGAGGTGTACAAGATCATAAAAGGTAGAGATCAAATGGATAGCCAGAGACTTGTTTCCAGGACAGAAATTACCTAACACCATGGGGCATAATTTTAAGGTGATTGGAGGAAAGGATAGGGAGCGTGTCAGACATACAGTGGCATGCAAAAGTTTGGGTACCCCCGGTCAACATTTCTGTTACTGTGAATAGTTAAGTGAGTTGAAGATGAACGGATCTACAAAAGCCATAAAGTTAAAGATGAAGCATTCTTTTCAACATTTTAAGCAAGATTAGTGTATAATTTTTGTTTAGTACGATTTTAGAGTGGGGAAAAAAAAGGAAAGGAGCATCATGCAAAGGTTTGGGCACCCCAAGAGATTTGAGGTCTCATAACTTTTACCAAGGTTTCAGACCTTGATTAGCTTGTTAGGGCTACGGCTTGTTCACAGTCATCATTAGGAAAGGCCAGGTGATGCAAATTTTAAAGCTTTATAAATACCCTGACTCCTCAAACCTTGTCCCAACAATCAGCAGCCATGGACCCCTCTAAGCAGCTGCCTAGCACTCTGAAAATTAAAATAAATGATGCCCACAAAGCAGGAGAAGGCTATAAGAAGATAGCAAAGCATTTTCAGGTAGCCGTTTCCTCAGTTTGTAATGTAATTTCTGGTCACCGATTTATAGGAAAGATGTCAACAAAATAGAGAGAGTACAGAGGAGATTTACTAGAGTGTTACCTGGATTTCAGCACCTAAGTTACAGAGAAAGGTTGAACAAGTTAGGTCTTTATTCTTTGGATCCTAGAAGGTTGAGGGGGGACTTGATAGAGGTATTTAAAATTATGAGGGGGATAAATAGAGTAGACATGGATAGGCTTTTTCCTTTGAGACTAGGGGAGATTCAGACAAGAGGACATGAGTTGAGAGTTAAGGGGCAAAAGTTTAGGGGTAACTCGAGGGGGAACTTCTTTACTCAGAGAGTGGTAGCTGTGTGGAACAAGCTAGAAGTGGTAGAGGCAGGTTCAATATTGTCATTTAAAAAAAATTGGATAAGTATATGGACAGGAAAGGAATGGTGGGCTATGGGCTGAGTGCAGGTAGGTGGGACTAGGTGAGAGTAAGCGTTCGGCACGGACTAGAAGGGCCAAGATGGCTTGTTTCCATGCTGTAATTGTTATATGGTTATATGATTATAATTTAAAAATGGCAGTTAAGAGGAACGGTGGAGGTCAAGTTGAGGTCTGGAAGACCAAGAAAACTTTCTGAGAGAACTGCTTGTAGGATTGCTAGAAAGGCAAATCTAAACCCCTGTTTGACTGCAAAAGACCTTCAGGAAGATTTAGCAGACTCTGGAGTGGTGGTGCACTGTTCTACTGTGCAGTGACACTTGCAGAAATATGACCTTCATGGAAGAGTCATCAGAAGAAAACCTTTCCTGCGTCCTCACCACAAAATTCAGCGTCAGAAGTTTGCAAAGGAACATCTAAACAAGCCTGATGCATTTTTGGAAACAAATCCTGTGGACTGATGAAGTTAAAATAAAACTTCTTGGCTGCAATTAGCAAAGGTATGTTTGGAGAAAAAAGGGGGGAGAATTTCATGAAAAGAACACCTCTCCAACTGTTAAGCACAGGGGTGGATCGATCATGCTTTGCGCTTGTGTTGCAGCCAGTGGCACGGGGAACATTCACTGGTAGAGGGAAGAATGAATTAAATACCTGCAAATTCTGGAAGCAAACATCACACTGTCTGTAAAAAAAAAGCTGAAGATGAAAAGAGGATGGCTTCTACAACAGGATAATGATCCTAAACACACCTCAAAATCCACAATGGACTATTAATACCTCAGGAGGTGCAAGCTGAAGGTATTACCATGGCCCTCACAGTCTCCCAACCTAAACATCTTCAAAGATCTGTGAGTAGGCCTCAAAAGAGCAGTACATGCAAAACGGCCCAAGAATCTCACTGAAAGGAAGGAAGAATGGGCGAAAATCCCCCAAACAAGAATTGAAATACTCTTACCTGGCTACAGAAAGCGTTTACAAGCTGTGATACTTGCCAAAGGGGGTGTTACTAAGTACTGACCATGCAGGGTGCCCAAACTTTTCCTTCAGGCCCTTTTCCTTTTTTGTTATTTTGGAGCTGTAAAAGATGGAAATAAAGAAGTAATCTTGCTTAAAATATTAAAGAAATGTGTCATCTTTAACTTTATGCCTTTTGGAAATCAGGTAATCTTTTATTCGCTTAGCTATTCACAGTAACAGAAATTTTGACCCCCGGGGTGCCCAAACTTTTGCATGCTACTTTAGCTTTCTTAACACAGAGACTGGTGGGTGCATGGATACCACTGTCAAGGGTGCGAATACAGGCACATACTGTAGGGACATTTAAAAGACTCTTTTATAGGGGTATGAATGAAAGAAAAATGGAGGGCTATGTAAAAGGGAAGTGTTAGATTGATCTTGGATTAGGTTAAAAAGTCAGCACAACATTGTGGCCAAAGGACCCATAGAGTGCTGTATTCTATATTCAATGAGTTTCTAGCCAAGGGGGTGAATCTGAGCATTGCAGCAGTATATTTTAAATGGTTCAAAGATTAAAGGAGGAAGGCACGAGAAGAGGGTTGACAAGGAAAAGTATATCAGCCAGATTCAATGGGCTGAATAGCCTATATCTGCTCCTACATCTTACTGTCTTCAAGTAAGTTGACAATGTCTGTTACTTTCCTTAGATTTTGATCATGTCCATGCTGTGGTTGATGTGCGAAGTGATGCTAGTAGTGAATGGATTACAAGGTGACGAAGATGAATGGATTGATCCGACAGACATGATGAACTATGATGCTGCAAGTGTTACAATGAGAAGACCATATCTGGTAATTATCTGCAAAGATTCATTAGTTTTCTTCATTCTGGTGTAAGCTGAAACATTCAAAATTTGGAACTCCTTGTAATTTGAAATGAGTCTATGGATTTTGCTATTCAACTTGTTTGTCTTGCCCAACTCTACCTACATTGACTGCTGAAGCCCCTAGCTTCTAGTTCTGATTTCCCACAGTCCAAGCTTTTGCTGCAAGGCCCCAACAGCTGTCTGAAAAAGAGATCACTAATATTTGTGGTACTAAAGATGTGCTTTATGCATATCTGTTTGGATATAGCCAAGTAAGTTAATGGGCCAGATCAGCAACAATGAAGAACACTACATCAATTCACCATCGTCTCATTTTGAGCTGATGCTACAATTTCTTGGAATATAATTTGAAGTTGCATCATAAGGCATATAGTAAAATTAGGCATTTAAAAGCAACACATACACATGGTTCAAAACTAATTCCTTCTGCAGTCAGGTGTGAGGCATGTAAATATGTGTAGACTGAGTGTAATGTGGGCCACAGTTCTGAAAATGCAGGTCTGTGAGAATACACAGGTGTTGGTTCACTTATACAGTGCTTCCTCTGAGTTTGGAAGACTTGTGGAAGCAACATTGCAAACATCATCCCAATGGCTTAAGATGTCTAATGTAGGAATCCAAGGCACAGAAGTCAGAGGACTATTGTATGCAGACATTGATGCCTATTGGTGTCTGTGATGACACTGGTGCTGAGGACAGCTTTATTGCTTGTTGCTCAAATGATGATACAGACTAATACATTCCATTCCGTGGAGTGGGCGCCTTGTGCTTGTCTCTCTGATAAAACAAGGTATTGGTTATTTCAAGACTGTGCTCCAAAATTTGTCAAAAGAAGGACGCATTACAGTTAGACTTCCACACTTCTTTGCTAAGAATGGCACCTGTTCCCAACTTGGCAGTGAATTGTGCAGGAAGATTGGTTTATCTCCCTGTGAGTTGCTGACCAGGATATGTTCTTGGCCTCATTCATAGCTTCCAGTGCTGGGACCAATGTACAGTTGACAATAATTGTTGGTTTTGTATTTGGATGATATAACATCCTCTAAATATGTGTGAGGAGTCATTGAAATGGTGGGTAAGCTCTGTCGATCACAAAGCTAAATGCGTCTGATGGAGTAAATTGGAATGTCAACTTCAGGAAGGTGTGCTCACCACCTGGTTATGTGGCTATGTAAACTGGCCATCTCCTGATGTTGATGCCTGGGTGCCTGAGTTAGGAGAGCAATGTAGAGTTCAGGACTGTTGTAATATGGAGGGTCCTGAGGACTGGAAGAACACCAAGAGTGATTCCTTGGAACTTGGTGTAGCCATTGAACATCAACCACCACTCAGACTTGACTGAGCCAGTGGCAACGGACACCTCAACGCCAGGAGACCAGATTGACTTGCATCAGTTTTAATGGTCATTGGAGTAGACACAAAACTGGGCATAGGTGTCGTATGGTAGGTACACGCTCACTGTCTTTTACATACATCCACATACGTACCTGGGCTAGGGTAGGAGATAATGCTTCCCTATTGGCTCTGGCTGTAAATCATGCCAGTGTTCCTGTCTCCTATCCACATGCAGGTACCATTCCTGATTCCCAGCAACACACCCAGCCATGACCCCGATCCCTGGAAACAGCCACCCACCCCCACCCCCTCTACTTCCCCCATTCCTGGAGCTGGCATCATATTACATGGACTGTGTTCTGATAGGTGCTGCTTAGTTAAATGCCTAGAGAGATGGAATTTTGTTTCATATGAACAATTGAATTTAAGTACATTTACGTATTGAATAAATTAATATTTTTGTTCATTTCCTGCATGCTGACAAGGCAAGGAGTTATTGCCCATGTATAATGTTTTTGAGGAAATGGTGGTGACCTGGCTGCTAGAGCTATTTTAGTCAACAATAGGAAATGTAACAGTGATCTTGATCCCATCGCTTTAGCTTTGCAACACACTCCAACCTTTCTGTCTTCAGCCTCCTGCACTGTACTATCAAAGCTGAGTGTTGTTTTGAGGTATGACACTTCTAACGACACACTACAGCCTTCAGATTCAATCGTTTCTGACCATTGTTTTTTCTAATATTGATCCTCATGTTTCTAGCTTTCAGTTTTTTCTCCTGGTACTTCAGATTTCATTTGTCACCCATTGACACTTCCCACAGACTCGTCTTTACTACTCTTTCAGCTGTCACCACCACTTGTGTCATTTACTCAGTCTTCATCTTCTTCGATCTGCATCCCTCCATTTTCTTTGCAACTTGAAATACTTGTGACTTTCCTTAATTCTGATTAAAGATTATTGACTGAAAATGTTGACTCTCACCCGCAGATGCTGCCCAACCTGTTGATTATTTCCAAATTTTCTTGTTTTCATTTTGGATTTGCAGAATTAACAGCATTTCGGACTGAAACCCTTCATCACGACTGGTAGTTGATGAGTGATCTTTCCCCATAATGTTAACTGTTTATTCCCCTCTGTAGATGCTGCTTGGCTTCCTGAGCTCCTCCACCATTTTGTGTGGGGGGACTTCAAATATTGCTAGCAATGTTCACATACCAGAAGCAGTTAAAATAATTTGATGAATGAATCTTTATTTAATGTTTAATTAAATTCTTTACCACTCACTTCATTGAAGAAGAGAGATGAGCAAGATGATGCTGAAACTAGTAAAGGCACCTCAGAAATTTATCAAGACCAAGCTACCTGTCCAGATTGTACAATCTGTGAGGAAGCACGGGATAGTTTACAGAAGAAGGTTAGTAACTTTCCCTGCCAGTTCAATGTGAAATGTTATGTTGCAAAAGTGTCATGTCAATTTTAAAAAAGCAGAAAAGGAATGGAATATTTATAGCTGTTCAACCAGTTTGTAGAGAAAAATATTCTTGGTGTAATAAATGACAATTGCTTTATGTAACTAAAAGTTAATTCAAGAACATAATTTATCACTTAATTCTGCAAAATTATCTAAAAATTTATATTCGGAAGCAAAATGAAAATGATGGGGAGTTGATCATCTACTTGAACCATGACCTTTCATATTGTATATGATATTATGTTGCGAATGAGGAGGTGTGAAGTTTGTGTGTCATTTCAAAGAAAGAATTGTAAATATGGAATTGTCCTTTGATGTTTAGCACATAAAATATCAAGCCCCATACTGGGCCAGCGAGACCTTTCCACCAAAGGCGTCCCCATATGATGCGTGTTATACCTTGTTTTGTCGAATAAAGCAGCTGCTTTATATCTTCCAGTACGTTTCTTCTGTACTTGGGACAGAAGACTGTTGCCGAACAGTTTCTAACTTGCATCAGTGGCACGCACTTGTGTGGCAGTTAGACACTACACCACGGTTAGAATGCACAGTTTTTAAATAGGGTCAGTTGTGTGTGCTTGTGTCATCTTATCAATTTGGGTTGCTGGATGCCAATTCAAAGAGGAGTCTAGGAGGTACAGTTTCCTATTGATAGCTGGCAAGAAATAAGGCAATTCGGAACAGTTTTACTCACTGCAGTTTCAAGCATTCAAGCTTGAAGATGCTAAAAACAGCCAGGAGTGAAAATGAAATGATTACTACTATAAAATGTTAGGAACTATGAAGAATTTGAAGGTATCTTGAAGGTTACAATGGAAGTGCAAATTATCCAATTTCTGCACTAGGTGTCTGCATTGATTTTGTTCATTTACATATAATCAAAACAACGGGATTGTATGTTCTGGATGAACTTCTCCATTGATTAGTTCATATTAGGAACTAATACACAGTTTTATAGTACTGTAGTAGTATTGGTAGTGTTCTAATATGTTCTGTATTTTATTTAAATACCTAATTTGTTAATCAGTTAAACAGTAATTTGATCTTTTTTTAAACACCTTTTAACTATTTCCATGAAACTTTGGCTAATTGGGGCAGCCTCTTAATTGGGCCGAAATATACTGGTCCCGATTTGTCTCAACTAACCAGAATCTACTGTACTTTTAATATTAGTGCAAGATAAAGTCAGAGTATTGAGTTGGTATGTAATGTGAATTTTGATTCGTATTTCAGGATACCAATTGTTATTACCTCTTTTGGTGTGTGATTTTTGCTCCATTTACATTTTATTGTTAAAGCAAGTTTGCTGTGGAAAGTGTAATAGATGAATGTCTTTTTATTTGAACAGTTGGAAGAAATTAAAAATGTAAAATCAGCTGAAGCATCAGGAATCAGTTGCAATCCTGTTTTTAAAAGATATCTCAATAAACTGCTGCTAGAGATTGAAAGATTAAATTTGGTAAGTATTCCAATAACAAGATACTTGGCAACAGTTTTATTTCATCATTACAGTACATTATTACAACTAAAGTTAATATTCATTTGTTGTTGATTCAAAACTGTGAGTTTCAGGATTAAGTTTGCATTTCCTAGATGACAGCTAAAAATTGGAGTTACTTTACAGTTTTCATGTCTGAGCTCCTCATTTTAGCTATTTGGAAACAGTTTTTAGGGTTATGCAGCTATTGCAGGTAGAGCAGGTTCTCATTAATCATTATGGATAGAGCCTGGAAGAATGTCAATCCAAAATTATGGCAAATACTTTAGCAAGATGTTTTAAAACACTTATTCCTTAACTGTAAATGTGTTGTGGCAACTCTCTGCAGAACCTGCAGTGAACATCGTTCAGTAGCACTCACATAAAAACATAAGAAATAGGAGCAGGAGTCGGCCATCTGGCCCGTCAAGGCTACTCCGCCATTCAATAAGATCATGGCTGAACTGACCATGGACTCATCTCCACCTACCAGCCTTTTCCCCATAACTCTTAATTCCCCTACTATGCAAAAATCTATCCAACCTTGTCTTAAATATACTTACTGAGGTAGCCTTAAAAGCAGTAACTCATCATTTCCATCCTAAATTTACTCCCTCGAATCTTGAGGCTATGTCCCTTAGTATTAGTCTCACCTACCAGTGGAAACGACTTTCCTGCCACTATCTTATTTATCCCTTTCATAATTTTATATGTCTCTCTAAAGGTTTCCTCTCATACTTTTGAATTTCAGCAAGTACAGTCCCAGACGACTCAATCTCTCCTCATAGGCTAACCCCTTCATCTCTGGAATCAACCTGGTGAACCTCCTCTGCACTGCCTCCAAAGCCAGTATATCCTTCCTCAAGTAAGGAGACCAAAACTGCACGCAGTACTCCAGGTACGGCCTCACCAGTACCCTGTACAGTTGCAGCATAACCTCCCTGCTCTTAACTTCAACCCCTTTAGCAATGAAGGCCAACATTTCATTTGCCTTCTTGATAGCCTGCTGCACCTGCAAACCAACTTTTTGTGTTTAATGCATAAGCGCTCCCAAGTCCCTTTGTATAGCAGCATGCTGTGATCTTTTACCATTTAAATAATAATCTGTTCTTCCATTTTTCCTTCCAAAGTGGATGACCTCACATTTACCAACATTGTACTCCATCTGCCAGACCCCTGCCCACTCATGTAACCTATCTATATCTCTCTGCAGACTCTCTGTATCCCTGCACAGTTTATTTTTCCTCTCAATTTAGTATCATTAGCAAACGTAGGTACAGTACACTCAGTCCCCTCTTCCAGATCGTTAATGTATGTCGTGAACGGATGCAGGCCCAGCACCACCCCCTGCGGCACACCGCTCACCACTGATTGCCAACCAGAGTAACGCTCATGTATCCCAACACCCTGCTTTTATTGGTTAATCAATCCTCTATCCATGCTAAAACATCACCCCCAATTCAGTGTATCCTTATAGATAAGTCTTTTATGTGGCACCTTATCGAATGCCTTCTGGAAATTGAAGTAAGCAACTTACATCTGTTCCTCTCTATCCAGTGATGAAGTGCTTTGAGAGGTTGGTTATGGCTAGAATAAACTCCTGCCTCAGCAAGGAGCTGGACCCACTGCATTTTGCTTATTGCCATAATAGGTTTACAGCAGATGCCATCTCATTGGCTCTCCACGCGGCCTTGGAGCATCTGGACAATACCTATGTCATGATGCTGTTTATTGACTACAGCTCATCATTTAACACCATCATTCCTACAATTCTGATCAAAAAGCTTCAACGCCTGGGCCTCTGTACCTCTGTCTGCAACTGGGTCCTTGAATTCCTACCGGAAGACCACAATCTGTACAGCTTGGAAATAATAGCTCCACTTCGCTGACAATGAACACGGGCGCATCTCAGGAATGTGTGCTTTAGCCCACTTCTCTACTCTCTCTATAGCCATAACTGTGTGGCTAGGCACAGCTCAAATGCCATCTATAAATTTGCTGGCAGAACTATAGTTGACGGAATCTCAGGTGGTGACAAGAGGGCATATAGGAATAAGATATTCCACCTAGTTGAGTGGTATTGCAGCAACAACCTTGCACTCAGTACCAGTAATACCGAAGAACTGATTGTGGACTTCAGAAAGGGTAAGATGAAGGAATACACACGAGTCCTCTGAGAGGGGTCAGAAGTGGAGAGAGAGCAATTTTAAGTTCCTGGGCATCAAGATCTTGGACAACCTCACCTGGACTCAACATATTGATGTAGCTATAAAGAAGGCAAGACAGGGCAAGATGAAGCCACACTCAGGTTGGAGGAACAACACCTTATATACTGGCTGGGTAGCCTCCAACCTGATGGCATGAACCTTGACTTCTCTAACTTCTGTTAATGCCCCTCCTCCCCTTCTTACTCCATCCCTGATATATTTAATTTTTCTCCCCCCCTTTTTTTTCTCTCTGCCCATCACTCTGCCTGTTCTCCTTCTCCCTCTGGTGTTCCCCTTCCCCTTTCGTTCTCCCTAGACCTCCCATCCCATGATCCTTTCCCTTCTCCAGCTCTGTATCCCTTTCGCCAATCACCTTTCCAGCTCTCAGCTTCACCCCACCCCCTCTGGTCTTCTATCATTTTGCATTTTCCCCTCCCCCTCCTACTTTCAAATCTCGTACTACCTTTCAGTTAGTCCTGACGAAGGGTCTTGGCCCGAAGGGTCTTGGTCGACAGTGCTTCTCCCTATAGATGCTGCCTGGCCTGCTGTGTTCCACCAGCATTTTGTGTGTGTTGCTTGAATTTCCAGCATCTGCAGATTTCCTCGTGTTGGCTATTATTCATTAGGAGTTTGAGGGGATTTGGTACATCACCAACAACACCACAAGTTTCTACTGGCTGCATCACCGTCTGGTCTGGGGGTGGGCGAGGCTACTGTACGGGATTGAAGTGAGCTGCAGAGTTGTAAGATTAGTCAGCTCCATCATCGGCCCTAGCCTCCGTAGTATTCAGGACATCTTGAAGGAGCAGTGCCTCAGAAAAGTGGCATCCATCATTAAGGACCCCCACCACCCTTAACCTACCCGCTTCTCATTGCTCGCAACAGAAAGGAGTATAGAGGCCTGAAGGCACTGACTCAATGATTCAGGAACAGCTTCTTCCCCTCTACCATCTGATTTCTGAATGGACATTAAACTCATGAACACTACCTCGTGACTTCTTTATTTCCTAATTTTTGCACTACTTATTTAACCATTATTTACTGTAATTCACAGATTTTTCTCTCTATTATCATGTACTGTACTGCTGCCACAGAGTTAACAAATTTCACAACTTATACCAGTATTATTAAATCTGATTCTGATTGTAAGCTACATTCCTAAAGCGTTGAGGACAATTCAGCTGACATGTGAGTCTGACCTCTACCTCGTGTGGGCAAGCTAATTCTCAGTCCAAATGGCCAAGTCACCATCAATCACATGCATTTCCATGAGGGTGTAAGTAAGATAGCTATGAGGAAATGGGAGAAAGGCTAATGAATTGCCAGGATGGTATGTGGAAATACCATGTGTATGGGTATATTTACAATGAAATTTGGAGTTCTACAATAAAATTTATGATGATAAGTACAAGTGCATCTTAAAAGGCTTTAGAATAACTATTGGAGCAAGCTGCTGTGAAGTGCTGAGGAATTACAATCAAAATGTTATTGAATGCAGCATGCTTCCTTGTGAGTGACTTTATGGTTTGCTATTATTGTAATTCTTCAGCACTTCACAGCAGCTTGGTCGGACTGTTATTCTAAAGCCTTTTAAGATACACTTATACTAATCATTGTAAGTTTTGTTATTCCTGTGGTCATGATCCATTGCTGATACTTTAAACAGAGCCACCTGCAAGCTAATCCTGATAATTTCTTTCCCTTTCTTTCCTCTTGGTTTTGGCTTTCAGTATTTACCTGAAGCAATATTGAAATGCAATTAGATTAAAAACAGCAAATGGTAGATAAGTTTTGGCCTAGCAGTTGTTTTACTGTATAGTGGTAGGAGGAAGGGACATAAAACGGGATTCAGTGTTCTGTATTATTCAAGTTATTTATAGTGTTGTAAATAATTTGCATATTGCATGTTGTGTAGAGGAAGAAATAATATTGGATTAGGAAAAAGAAACTAAATATTGAGCCAAGGGAAGTTTATGGAAGAAGGGAGAACGATGTCAAGGTAGAACTGATTAATGACTTCTTGAGATTAAATGAGGGACCTTCTTTAATCTGTCATTCAATTTCTCTCTGATAGAGCAGAGGGAAATTGTTTCCATAAATCCTGGATCAGATATATTTTCCTCCACAAATTAATAAATATGTCAGAATATCTTTATAAAATGAGTCACACATTTTTCTGTGATTTTTTTCCATGCTTTCTAATATTGCTGCAATTAAAAATTTAAAAATCCTTACATTTTTCATGTTTTCTCTTTAGCCTGATGATGAAAACGAAGTTCATTATGATGCAGAGGTTTATGTTACAAAGCATGATGTGAATGAGATAAAGATGTTTCTCAGTGGTAAACCATGGAAGTCTGGTCCTTTGGATGATGCACTTAGTAAACTTCTGATTAATTTTAAGCATCATGATCCTGAAGTTTGGAAATGGAAGTTTGAGAACCAATTTGGAGTGGATCTCCCTACAGTACTTCAGGTGAGAAACTTTTTTTAAATTCGTATTAAAAATAACTTGAAATTTATTAGTTTATAAACCAAAAATATTTCATGATCATTAGTTTTGTTATGATTTTGCATGAATTATTCATGAGTTGAATAGTGTTGAATGTTGCTTTGCAGTCATACAAATATCAAACATGGCCTAGTTGGTAATACCTGAAGAGGTGTAGGTTTGGATCCCACTCTTAAGACTTAATAGTTCAATTTAATATCAGGGAATGTATACAGTGTACAACCTGAAATTCTTACTCTTTTCAAACATCCATGAAGCAGGAAGAATGAATGACAGAAAGCATTAGGACCTCAAAGCCCCCTCTCCCCCAGGCAGCAGCAAAAACATCAACCCCACCCTCTCCCCTCCCCCCACTCACTCCAGCAAAAGCATCAACCTCCCACCAGCCACCATGCAAGCAATAGCAAAGCCTCCAGGGATTATGATTTAGAGTCTATCAAAAACTACTGACCATCCCGGCACTTTGACGTCTCAGACAGACTGTCTCTCCCACTCGTAAAATAGAGAGAGATATCGCTTCTGCCACAGTGAACGGGGAGACCAACAGCTCTCTGTTTTGATGTTATAATCTACAGCGTCACTTGTCCAAGTTCCCCGACTCGAGGACCAACAGACTCTCACTCACCATCAAGAGAGGCTTCACTTGAGTACACGGGCCTCCTTTCTACTGCAACACACACAAGCTGCTGTCCTGATGTTTCCATCTCCCGCGACACTTCAGTTGCTGAATCAGGTCGTCCACGGGGCCAGACCCCAAAGGCACTCACCTTCCAGGCTGCAGCTTGAAATATCGAAACGCCAAGCCACTCAGCAAGTCTGAAAGCAAGAATTCACTGCCCATGGAAACAAATGGAGCTTGAGCTTGAACTGTAGATCACGGAGTCCAACATGACCCCAGCCACTTTGAAAAGAAAAAAGAGACGTGAGAGAACAGAAAAAAGACTTGACCACATAATTCCAAACTCTTGCTCCAGTGCAGCTTCGAGGGAGTACTGGAATTAGAAATAGTATCCTGCGGATTAGGTGTTTTAAGACATTTGCATCTGTCATCTTAGTGTAATAAATCATGTTGTACTGTTTTAAACTGAGCTGGGAAGTTATCCCTGTATACAAGCCTGCTTATAATATCACTATGCATTGTGCTCTCTAATGTTACAATGGGTTATTTCATTGACTATATTAAATATACCTGTATGCCTTTCAGATGTGCAGTGAGCACTACTAACATATAACTTGACACTTGCTGAGGTCAAATCTTACCCCAAAACACAACAGTAATGTAATCAAATATTCAGATGCAGGCGATCCACGGTGACTTGGTCGTTTGGGTTCCAAATCCGATGGCCCATAGAAGGTGGAGGGTAGTGCTTGATAGGTCTTATCCTGGCTGGAGGTACATGACTAGAGCTGTTCTTCGGGAATCCATACTGGGCTGTCGGCTGTTTGTGACACATACAAATGACTTGGATGAAAATATGGGTTGACGGATTAGTAATTTTGCAGATGACGCAAAGGTTGGTGACACTGAATAATGAAGAAGGTTGCCAAAGGATACCGCAGATATAGCTCGGTTGCAGATTTGGGCAGAGAAGTAGCAAAGTACACAGTTAATGGCAGGACCCTCAATAGAACTGATGTACCAAGGAACTTTAGGGTCCAAATACATGGTTTCCTGAAAGTAGCTGCACAAATTGATGGGGTGGTAAAGATGTCATATTCAACTTTATTAGAGTACAGGCGGTCCCCGGGTTACGTACAAGTTCTGTTCCTGTGTCTGTCTTTAAGTCGAATTTGTATGTAAGTCAGAACAAGTACATCTGGTATTATTTAGCGTCAGTCAAACGTTTGTCTTAGTATATAGTATATATTTTACCTTTCTATGTGTATGAAACACTTAAGAAACGTATGTATTCTGATAATTAAACCACTGCGTTGCTTAGTAATAATTGTCGCTTTCATCGGGGCAGGGCCTTTCAAATGCTCCATTATACTCATTTTATCCTTTAAAATTGTTCCGATCGTTGACCGACTGTAGCCTAACGCTTTTCCAATGACCAATGGCGTTTCACCTCTTTCCAAACGCTTTATTATTTCCACTTTATTTTCAATCATGATCGCTTCCCGTCAATGGAACAGAAACATTGTGTGCGGCGAGTCCTGAGCTGCGCCGGCTCCCGAGGTCCGCTGGGTCCTAAGGACCACCGCACTGAGACAGGCTAAATGGGACAAGTGGGGGCTGTGCTGGGTTTGGGTATTTGATCCTCCACAATATTCCGCGTGGGAATTTAAACTGGAGGTGGCAGTGTTTTTTTTTTACGAGGTCGAGTTGCAAGCTCGAAATCAACCTGGCACAGATGGTACGAGAGTCACTGGATCGACATCAACCAGGCACGGGAGCGGTCTGTCATTGGATCGAACTCGGGAACCTCCGTTCTCCAGCCCGGTGCTGATCTCACTGCGCCACCAGCTGACCGGAACGGTTGGGGGGGGTGGGCAGGGTCAGGGTGAATCTTACTAAGAAAAATTTTAGCCAAATACCAAGTCAAACACTCAACACAGTGTCAACGGCAATGACTTAAAATGGTGGACGACGTCGCGATCTGACTTAAAATGGCGGAAGGCGTTCTCCTTCCTCAGTTCATAAGTACGAGTTGTCCGTAAGTCGGAGGTTCGTAACTCAGGGACTGCCTGTTTTGCATTTATTTCTGGTCACCCTATTATATGGAAGCTATGGGGAGAGTTCAGAAGAGGTTTACCAGAATGTTGCTTGGAATAGAGGGTAATACTAGGGAAAGCATCTGGTCTCAATGGAGTTCCTGGCCGAGGACCTGTGTCGACCAGTTGGCCGGTGTGCTCATGGATATCCTCAACCTCTCGCTGCTGCAGTGTGTGCTACCCACCTGCTTCAGTCGTACCAGTGCCCAAGAAGAATGTGGTAACCTGTCTAAATGACTCACCCAGTGCACTTACATCCACAGTGATGAAGTGTTTTGAGAGGCTGGTGTTGAAGCATATCAGCTCCTGTCTGAATGGTGACTTGGATCGGCTCCAATTTGCCTACCAGCAGATGCTATCCCTTTATCTCTTCACACAACCCTGGAACATCTGGACAGCAAAGATACATACATCAGGATGTTCTTTAGTGATTACAGCTTGGCAGTTATTCCCTCAAGACTAATCAGTAAACTCCAAGACCTGTGCCTCAATAACCCCTTGTGCAATTGGATACTGGATTTCTTCACTTGTAGACCCCAGCCAGTTTGAATCGGCAAAAACATCTCCTCCACAGTCTCCATTGGCAAATGAGCACCGCAAGGATATGTACTTACTGCTCTACTCACTTTACACCTACGACCATGTGGCTAAGTACAGATCCAATATCGTACACAAGTTTGCTGATGATACCACTGTTGTGGGCTGTATCAAAGTGGATGATGAATTAGCATATAGGAAGGACATTGAAAACTTGTCTGAGTGGTGTAATAACAACCCTCACTCAATGTCAATAAGACCAAGGAACTGAGTGTCGACTTCAGGCGAGGGAAACCAGATCCATGAGCCTTAATCATCTGATCAGAGGTGGAGAGTGTCAGTAACTTAAAATTCCTGGGTGTCACTATCTCAGAGTGATAGTGACTGTCCTGGATCCATCATATAAATATTATTGTGAGAGAGCACAACAACACCTCTACTTCCTCAGGAGTCTGCGGAGGTCCAGAATGTCTTTGAAAACCTTGGCAAATTTCTATCGATTTGTGGTGCTGACTGGCTGCTTCACAGCTTGGTACGGGAAGACCAATGCCTTTTTGAGTAGAAAATCCTACAAAAGGTAGTTGCTTTGTCCCATTACATCCGGATAAAGTGCTCCCAACCATAGAACACATCTATGTCGTGTAGAAAAACAGCATCCAAGATCAAAGATCCTCACCCCCCCCCCCCCCCCACCCCCAGGCCATGCTATTTATTTGCATCTACGTTTGCACAGTCTGTTTACAGAAATTGTTTTATAGATTTGCTAATGTATGACCTCAAAAAAAAGAATCTCTGTGTTATATGTAGTGACACATACGTACTTTGATAATAAATTTTACTTTGAACTACTAGGGAGAATGTATTTAAGTTGAAGAGGAAGGTTCAGAGAGATGTTGGGGGAAGTTCGTTTATACAGAGAGTGGTGAGTGCCTGAAAGGCTCTGGCAGAGGTGGTGGTGGAGGCAGATATGATAGAAGTGTTTAATGTGCAGGGATTGGAAGGATATGGACTGGTCATATCACAGCCTGGGATGCACAGCAGTGGAAGACACTGTCCAGAGTAGTGGACTCAGCCGGTTCCATCCTCGGTACAACACAAGAGCTGATGTCTCAGGAAGGTAA
Source organism: Hemitrygon akajei (assembly GCF_048418815.1). Lineage (NCBI taxonomy): Eukaryota > Metazoa > Chordata > Chondrichthyes > Myliobatiformes > Dasyatidae > Hemitrygon > Hemitrygon akajei. Next base: position 69,479,386 of record NC_133135.1, on the reverse strand, counting down.
CATTCATTACTAAGGGCCCTCACCATCCGGGTCGTTGCCTCTTCTGCTTGCTGCCATCAGGCAGGAGGTATAGGAACCAGAAGGCCCACATCTCAAGATTCAACAACACAGCCTCTTTCCCGCTGCCAGCAGTATCTGAACCAATCTGAACAACCCTAGCACTATGTCAGACTATATTTCCTTCAACTGGAATAAACGTTAAGTTTAGTTGTTTTTTTTTCTTCTGTTGTTGTGACTCTTTTGAAGTTGTAGGGTAATGTAATTGGAGGAAATGTACATAATTCACAACCACCGACATTGAGTTAGGGTTTCACTTTAAGAAGTTGGTCAGACGTGATGCTGTAATAACATAAAGGTTTAAGCACACTTTCTGTTCACGTTTTGGAGTTCAATAAAATATGTTACAGTGTTTATTAAACACCTCACACCATTTTATATGTGACATCCTTCACTGGTGATCCCAGTGCTCTAGGACAATTCCAGAGTTATTGAACATGGCAGCTAACTCAGTCACATTAAAACTACCGGTGTTTTGGGAGCAAAATACAGTTGCTTGGTTTGTACAAGCTGAGGCCCAATTCACACTGCAAGAACAACATACACAAAATGCTGGTGGAACACACCAGGCCAGGCAGCATCTATAAGGAGAAGCACTGTCGACGTTTCGGGCCGAGACCCTTCGTCAGGACTAACCGAAAGGAAAGATAGTAAGAGATTTGAAAGTAGTGGGGGGTGGAGGAAATGCGAAATGATAGGAGAAGACCGGAGGGGGTGGGATGAAGCTAAGAGCTGGAAAGGTGATTGGCGAAAGTGATACAGAGCTGGAGAAGGGAAAGGATCATGGGATGGGAGGCCTTGGGAGAAAGAAAGGAGGGTGGGGGGATGCTCCAGAGGGAGATGGAGAACAGGCAAACAACAAAATATGTCAGGGATGGGGTAAGAAGGGGAGGAGGGGCATCAACGGAAGTTAGAGAAGTCAATGTTCATGCCATCAGGTTGGAGGCTACCCAGCCGGTATATAAGGTGTTGTTCCTCCAACCTGAGTTTGGATTCATTTTGACAATAGAGGAGGCCATGGATAGATATATCAGAATGGGAATGGGATGTGGAATTAAAATGTGTGGCCACTGGGTGATCCTGCTTTTTCTGGCGGACCAAGCGTAGGTGTTCAGCGAAATGGTCTCCCAGTCTGTGTCGGTTCTCACTAATATATAAAAGGCCACACCGGGAGCACCGGACACAGTATACCACACCAGCCGACTCACAGGTGAAGTGACACTTCACCTGGAAGGACTGTCTGGGGCCCTGAATGGTGGTGAGGGAGGAAGTGTAAGGGCAGGTGTAGCACTTGTTCCGCTTACGAGGATAAGTGCCGGGGGGAGATCGGTGGGAAGGGATGGGGGGGGACGAGTGGACAAGGGAGTCGCGTAGGGAGCGATCCCTGCGGAAAGCAGAAAGGGTAGTGGTAGTGCTTGGTAGTGGGATCCCGTTGGATCATCCCACCCCCTCTGGTCTTCTATCATTTTGCATTTCCCCTTCCCCCCACTACTTTCAAATCCCTTAGTATCTCTCCTTTCAGTTAGTCCTGACGAAGGGTCTCGGCCCGAAACGTCGACAGTGCTTCTCCCTATAGATGCTGCCTGGCCTGCTGTGTTCCACCAGCATTTTGTGTGTGTTGTTGTTTGAATTTCCAGCATCTGCAGATTTCCTCGTATTTGCTCACACTGCAAGAAATCATCATGACTCAGTAATGTTGTTCAGTAATTCTACAGCTACAAGAACATCCGCCTGAACACAATAAATATTGGTCGGTGAAAAGTCACAGATTTTTGGACCATCAGAGTGTGAGTGCGCCAAACAGTTGCTCTCCTTGCCTGGTCTCAGCAATGCTAAGCCTTCGGAGCTAATGGATCACATGCTGTGTCTCTCCTGGGAAATCACCATCCTTGTTTCATTTTTAAAGAGCTCTTCATGCAGCAAATGCCTGATCCAGTTTGCATAGCCCTTGCTAATGAACCCGTGAAGGACTATAATGGCTGATAGCCTACACTCGGCCAGGCGGCGGTGCATAATTCCTCCTCATTTCCCTGCCTCAGTAAGTCCAGTCAGCAAGGCCTCCAACGTAAGTACATGAAGCAGAATGTTAACTAATGCTGCAAAGCAGACTACGCCAGGTCTGTGTTTTTACCAGGCTCACTTTGGTATAAATGCTAGGAAGTGCCAACCACCTTGCAGCTTTGACAGTGCCAGCACATCAGGACATAGGGTTCCAGCTGCCAGGGTCATCTATTACACACACCCTTTCAGGGCGACTCTTTCTGTGTGACATGGATGATCAGGTGAGTGTGCTGCCTGCATTGTCTATTGATGAGAAGGCAAAGAGCAACAAAACCTCACTGGAGCAGGATCCAGACTAATGGGACATTGATCAGAAGCACATGGCAGCTGCTCGCCTTCTTCATCCACCAGCGCTGACCCCCCGAAAGCAAGTACAGCACGTTTGACTGTGAGCTTTGTAGTCTCCATCTGGCTGTCTGCTGTTTTTGTTTTCTTCTAGAGGATCACCATCTCACAGTGTCCGTTGACCACAAACCCCTCGTGCACATGATGACCAAAATATCAGACCCTTGGTCCTTACAGCAGTAATGCCACCTGGCCTACGTATCCGAGTTCACAATGTAGCTAGGGGGAAAATGATGCTGTGGCTGATCAGCTCTCACAGCCAGCCGTTCAGGTCATACACATAGGGGTTGACTATACCGACATGGCAGCCTACCAAACTGCAGACCCAGAGGTCCAGGCTTATTGTACAGCAGTCACAGGTCTGTAGTTGCCTGACATAAGTTCAGGGTATTTGGGATTTCTCTCCTGTGCGATGTCTCAACCAGTCGCCCTCATCCCATCGTGTCCTCAGACTGGAGGTGGACAGTTTTTGACTCCGTACATGGTCTCTTATGGCCTCACAGAAACTGGTTGCACTAAAGTTTGTGTGGCACAGCCTTTGAAAGGATATGAGTGATTGAACTGCAGCCTATGTGGAGTGCCAGTGGGCAAAAATTAACCATCGTGTTCTGGCACCATTGGCACCTTTTAAGGTCCCTGTGCGACGGTTTGACCATGTCAATGTGGACCTTCTTGGTCCTCTCCCCCCTTACCGTGGTGGACTGTACCACTGGGTGGCCAGAGCTTGTCCCCCCAGCATCGACAACAGCTGCAGACGTGGCTCGGGTGTTCATCAACACCTGGATTGGCACCACATCTGGTACTTCCTCTGACCACAGTCCCCAATTCATGTCAAACCTTTGGGCTGTAATGGCCCAGAACTCGGCGTTGCTACATCACACCATGGTGTATCACTAGCTGTTCAATGACTTATGCGAGCAGTTTCATCGTTCCGTAAGAGTTGCTCTGAGCGCTTCCCTGACTGATGAGTGTTGGTGTGATAATCTCCCATGGGTCCTGCTGGGGCTCAGAACAGCTCCAAAAGGACCTACAGTCATCTGTGGCTGAGTGGGTACGCAGACAGCCGTTACAAGTGCCAGGTGATTTCATTCCTGACACCACAACTGCTCAATCAGTCTCTCAACAGCATTCCACACTCCTTGGTCAATTCAATTCCTCTTCACCTATTCCTACCTCCCATCGTGGTGTAAAGCACTCTTGGGTTCCTATTGACCTACATTCTGTGTCGTTTGTTTTCATCTACCATGGTGCACACAAACGTCTCCTTACAAAGCCCATTCCGCATTTTGGTACAGGGAGAAAAGACTTTTATCATAGGTAATACTTTATTGTCACCAAACAGTTGATACTAGAGCGTACAATCATCACAGCAATATTTGATTCTGCGCTTCGCGCTCCCTGAAGTACAAATCAAAGTAAATTTAATAAAAAATTTAAATTATAAATCATAATTAGAAAATAGAAAAGGGGAAGTAAGGTTGTGCAAGTCAGGTCCGGATATTTGGAAGGTACTGCCCAGATCTGGGTCAGGATCCGTTCAGCAGTCTTATCACAGTTGGAAAGAAGCTGTTCCCAAATCTAGCCATATAAATCTTCAAGCTCCTGAACCTTCTCCCGGAGGGAAGAGGGACAAAAAGTGTGTTGGCTGGATGGGCCTGATTACCCTGGCAGCACTGCTCTGACAGCGTGCGGTGTAAAGTGAGTCCAAGGATGGAAGATTGGTTTGTGTGATGTGCTGGGCTATGTTCACAATCTTCTGCAGCTTCTTCTGGTCTTGGACAGGACAACTTCCATACCAGGTTGTGATGCACCCTAGAAGAATGCTTTCTATGATACATCTATAAAAATTAGTGATAGGCCAAATTTCTTCAGCTTTCTCAGGAAGTAAAGGCACTGATGAGCCTTCTTGGCAGTGGACTCTGCTTGGTTAGACCAAGTCAAGTCATTTGTGATATTCACCCCGAGGAACTTAAAGCTTTTGACCCGTTCCACCTGCGACCACTGATGTAGATGGGGTCATGCGGTCCGCTACTCCTTCTGAAGTCAACAACCAATAGGGGGTAAATCTGAACGTATTTTGGCAGTTTGCCTTAAACTGCCCGCTGAGATATGGAAGATTCTCTACCATGCTCCGGCGATGCAACATGACCATGAGTGTGTCAACACGCATCTGGACGAGCCAGAGGCACCTGCTGATCCTCCACCCGTGGAACATAAGACCTGTTGCACTTCGGGAAGTCAAATGTAAGCAGAAAGTGTACAGTTAATGGCAGGACTCCTAACAGCATTGATGTATCTTGGGGTACAAATTCATATCTCCCTGGAAGTGGCAATGCAAGTACCGTAGATTCCGGACTACAGAGCGCACCTGATTAAAAGCCGCTGGCTCTAATTTTAGAAAGAAAATCAATTTTTTACTTGTACAGGCCGCACCGGATTTTTGGCCGCAGGTGTCCCATGTTGTAATATGAGATATTTACACAGAAAGATAATACACGTGAGGATTTTTTAACTTTTAATTAAATCCATATGGTAACATAAACAAATACATATTGCAAATGCTTTTTTTCGAACCGTGCCTGTAACGCGGCTACTTTTAAATATACGTTGCGTATACTTTTTTACTGAACAACATTCCAATATCTCCTAACGACTGGTAAAAAATATATATACTGCAGCCTACCAGGAAAAGTTATTGATCGCCTTTAACTTAAAAGCAGCGTTCGCTCAGATCCAATGCCGCTCGCGTAATGCGCTCCCCCCCTCCTTCCCGTTTATCGCAAACTGGCATTTTTCCCACAAGACACCGCGAAACCGGGTGTGACGTCATAGCATCCCGCGATGTAGTACAGAAAACAAATATAGTTAAAACACTTCTAACTTTAACTAGAAAATGAATTACTAAGCGAAAATATTATAAACTAAATAACTGCCATAAAGGCAGCACAATGCTTTTCTTCGAGTGTTTTCCATGTTGATGAGGGTGAGTACAAATGACTGATTTACAATAATTTAATTGTGAAAGTGCGCTTGATTTATCGTACAATTTCATTGGACCTCTGTGAACTACTCATCAATTTTATTGGTCTACTGTTACGAGGCAAAATGTTTTTGGCGGCATGAAAAAAATCATGCATTAGCCGCACCGTATTAAAGGCCGCAGAGTTCAAAGCTGTTCAAAATGTGGGGAAAAAGTAGCGGCTTATAATCCGACATCTACGGTAGATAAGGTGGTAAAGAGGATGTATAGCATATAAGACCATAAGACATAGGAGCAGAATTACGCCTTTTGGCCCATCGAATCTGCTTTGCCATTCAATCATGGCTGATCCTTTTTTATCCCCTCCTCAGCCTTCTCCCCCTGACCTTTGATGCAATGGCCAATTAAGAACCTATCAATCTCTGCCTTAAGTACACCCAATAATCTGGCCACCACTGCTGCATGTGTTAACAAATTTCACAGACACACCACTCTCTGGCTGAAAAAATTTCTCCACATCTCTGTTTTACTCACCCATCTATCCTGAGATGGTGCCCTCTTGTCCTAGACTCCCCCATCATGGGAAACATCTACTCTATCAAGACCTTTCAACATTTGAAAGGATTCAGTGAGATCACCTTTCATCCTTCTAAATTCCAGCAAGTACAGACCCAGAGCCATCAAACATTCCTCATATGGCCTCTCTTTCATTCCCAGAATCATCCTTGTGAACCTTCTCTGAACCCTCTCCAATGCCATCACATCTTTTCTTGGATGAGGAACACAAAACTGTTCACAATACTCAAGGTGAGGTCTCACCATTGCTTTATAAAGCCTCAGCGTCACATACCTGCTCTATGTGCTTTCGTCACCAGGAGCAGAGAGTATAGGAGTCAGGAAAACGTGTTGTATAAAGCATTGTTTAGAATGCACGGAGTATCGCATGCAGTTCTAGCTTTGGAGAATGTGTAGAAGAGATTTACAAGGCTGCTGTTTGGATTTGAGTTTATCAGCTACAAGGAGAATTGGACAAACTAGAATTGATTTATCTGAGCTTCAGTAGCTGAGCCAGAGACCTGGTAGAAGATTATCAAATTATGAGAGGCCTAGATGAGGTAGGTAGCCAAAACAGAAATGTTGAATACTAGATGGCATAGCTTTAAGAGAAGGGGAGGAAAGTTTAAAGGATTTGTTTAAGGCAGGTTCCCCACACAAAGTGATAGGTGCTTGGAATCTGCTGCCAGGAATGGTACTGGAAGCCAATAAGGCAGTGGCATTCAGAGGCCTCTGGATAGACACATGAATATAGATAATAACCATATAACAATTACAGCACAGAAACAGGCCATCTCGGCCCTTCTAATCCGTGCCGAATGTACAGGCAGAGGGGACTAGTTTAACTTGGCGTCATGCTCGGCACAGACATAGTGGGCAGAGGGGCCTGTTACTGTGCTGCATGTCAGCAAACAGAACAATCTGCTCATTGACCTGGGAGTGTGGTGGAGTACATGCATTTGACTGCATCAGCTCAATCCTTCTGATGTGGAAAGGGTTGAGAGTTTGTCCTGGACCAACCACATGGATGCTGCTACCAACATAGCACACTGACATCTTTACTTCCTCAGAAGGCTAAAGAAGTTCAACATGTCCCCAGTGACCCTCACTAATTTGTGCAGATACGCCATAGAAAGCATCCAATCTGGATGCATCCCAGTTTGGTATGGTAACTATCCTGCCTCAGACTGTAAGAACTTATTGTGACCACAGCCCAGTCAATCACAAAAACCAACCTCCCTCTGTGGACACTGCCTTGGGAAAGCAACCAACATAATCAAGAACCTCTCCCACGCTGGTCATTGTCTCCTCCCTTCTCCCATCAGGCAGAAGAAATAAACACTTGAGAGCTTCTAACTCACTGTGTCAGACTCTTGAATGGACCTATCATACACTAAAAAGTGAACACAACACTTGATGTCTTAAATCAACTGTAACAGTGCTCTGCATTCTGTTTTCCTTTTTTACTACTTTGAAGTACTTGTGTATAGAGTGACCTGCTGGGTGGCATCAAACAAATACTTCTCACTGTATTTTGGTACACATGACAACAAACTAAAGAGCTGATTTTAAAGAGCAAACATGAGGAAATCTGCAGATGCTGGAAATTCAAACAACACACACAAAATGCTGGTGAAACACAGCAGGCCAGGCAGCATTTATAAGGAGAAACACTGTCGACGTTAAAGGAAAGATACTAAGAGATTTGAAAGTAGTGGGAGGGAGGGGGAAATGCAAAATGATAGAAGACCGGAGGGGGTGGGGTGAAGCTAAGAGTTGGAAAGGTGATTGGCGAAAGTGATACAGAGCTGGAGAAGGGAAAGGATCATGGGACGGGAGGCCTAGGGAGAAAGAAAGGGGGAGGGGAGCACCAGAGGGAGATGGAGAACAGGCAGAGTGATGGGCAGAAAGAGAGAAAAAAAAGGAGGGGGGAAAAAACTAAATATATCGGATGGGGTAAGAAGGGGAGGAGGGGCATTAACGGAGGTTAGAGAAGTCAATGTTCATGCCATCAGGTTGGAGGCTACCCAGCTGGTATATAAGGTGTTGTTCCTCCAACCTGAGTGTGGCTTCATCTAGAACGTCGACAGTGCTTCTCCTTATAGATGCTGCCTGGCCAGCTGTGTTCCACCAGCATTTTGTGTGTGTTGTTTAAAGAGCTGATTGTTTATTTCAGGAAAGGAAACGGGAGGTGAACATGCACCAGTCTACACTGGGGCATCGGTGGTGGAGAGAGTCAGTAACTATAAAGTCCTGGGTGTTGGCATATCGGATTATCTGTCTTGGGCCAACACGTAGGTGCAATCCCAAAGAAGGCACACCAGCATCTTTCATAGAACGTTTGGCTTGTCAGTGAATACTCTTAACAAACCTCTATAGATGTACTGTTGGAGGTATCTGGACTGATTGCATCATGGTCATGTATGTCGCAGGAACACATTGTATTCTGCCCAATGCATCCCAGGCACATCCCTCCCCTCCACTGGTAGTTTCTACAGGAGGCACTGTTCAAGAAGGAAACATCCACTATCAAAAATCTCCACCATCCGATTCATGTAATCTTCTCGTAATTATCATCAGGCAGGAGGTAGAGAAGCCTTGAAGTCCTTCACCACCAGTTCAAGAACAGCTAATTCCCTTCAATTAGTTCATTTTTGAACCAATTGGTAAAACCCTAATCCTACAGTTTAACAATGCTATGAGCGCTTTAATCATTTTGCACTAAAGTGTACTTTGTTTTTCTATCCTAATCGTATTCTTGTCAGAATTGTGTATAATTTGTATTGAATTTGTATTTTTCTTGTGAGTTGCTTATATACTATGTGCCTGTGATTTCAATGTACCTGTGCACCTGCATTTGTACATATGAGTAAATTCAACAATACGGATAATACATTAATGCCTCTAAGAAACCAATAACCTGTGTCTGTCTTGGTGTACTATCTCATCTGATGGATGACCACCAATAATGCAGTGTATTCTTCATAGAATTGTCAATTATTGTGATTGTGCAAAGGGTTGATTTTTTTATCAATGATCTTACTAGCAGGGTTAATACTGAACTAAGCTGGAAATCAAGGTTATGCACAAACTTACTCAAGTCACTGTAATGACAGCACAGCCATGAGTTGCATAGCTTCAAAGCAACACTCATCTAATCTAATTTAACTCTTTCTAGTTCCATTTCATCCTGACTTCCATGCTTTTTATGATCCATGTTGTTACATGAATGAAGTCACCAGAGAGAAGTACAGATAGATATGAAGCAGCCTCTTTATTCAACAAAATATCACAAATAAGCTGACAGCCTTGGAGTCACAAGAGAGAAAGAGGGAGACTCTGCTTGACCCAACACTACTGAACATTTGATATGCTGAAGATCAAAGACAAATTCAGGTTAATCCCAACAGATCCATATTTATAATGCTTCTTTTGAACTACATGTAACGGTTTCAAATACCTGGTTCTTCCCACCAACACACTTCCCTCTTCACACCTATGTTACAGACATCTAAACACACACAAATAATGAATTTAAATCAGCATGCCTGTTCTGCCAATTAACTTGGTTCATGGTTCTTAGGAACTCCTTGTTCAGAGCTGCATTTTAAATTTAATTCATAATTCAGGGAGCACGAAGCACAGAAACAAATATCACTGTGATGATTGTACGCTCTAGTATCAAATGTTTGGTGACAATAAAGTATAATGATAATGATAATTCATATTTGAATATGAAGGCTAGTAGACTAAGTCAGCTAAAGTTATTTGCTACAAGTGTTAACCCCAAAAATCACTCTAACAATCGAGTCTCATCAAAGGATAAGAAATAGCCTTGCAATCTCTCAGTGAAATGTGTTATTATTAAGTGCAAGTGAAGTGAAAAGTGTTTTGCATTAACTGGAATTACTGGTTTTGACTGTAAGTGATTGTTTTTGCCTTTCCTTTTCAGCTCCTGATCTGCATACTTTGTATTATTGCAATTGTTCATCTGGCATGGGCATCTTTGACACGACCCTATCATTTCATATTATTCTGCTTTTTGATTAGTTTTGGGTGGAACTGGGTGTATTTGTATAAGGTATGGAAGGCTATGATTTTGCTTCTTTAAACTTCTGATAAAATTTTGCTTAATTTTGATTTTAAATATTTGTGTAAAGTACAGCATCATGCGACATGGAAACAACCTCTTGGCCCAACGAGCCCAAGCTAACCAACAGTGCCTATTTGCACTAATTTCATTCTACCCACATTCCCATTGATTGCACCTTAGGTCAGTATTGAACTCGTTGCTAGAACTGTGATAGAGCCACTGTCCTTGTCCTTGTTGTATCACTGTGCCGCCAGCCAGTATTCCATTTTATACTGGGACTTTGCATTTATTTATCAACTAATTTGTAATTATTAGTTTGACTCATGAGGCTTCTTCATAAAATGCTTTTGGTTTACATGTATCTTCATGTACTTACCAAAGGAATGATTAGCTTGCAGGTCATTGTCTATTAGGCTTTGTACCTGTCCACAGGATTCCAGAGGCTTTAACATATAATGCCTTTACTAATCATCATTTCAATTGCTGGAGGAGGATTACTTCATTTGGGTTTAAACAAATTTTGGTGGTGGCACAAAATTTCTGTTGATTTGGCACTGTATTAGCATTCTCAAAATTGGGTTAGTAGGACAGGTATGCAAGAGGAAATATAAATTAGTGGCTGAGATTATATTGAAGACAACCTTTTGAAACAGTAAGGATACTGACTTATACCATCTGTCCCTGAGGTGATATGAGATGATCTTTTGAATTAAATATCAGAAAAAGATGATGCTTCATGTTGTCCATGTTAAAATAAGGAAATAATTATTTGCAAAAAAAGTGGATATCTGAAAATGCTGGCACATGTATCAATACTTCTTTCTTCTTCTATTGGTTGTGTGATGAAAAATTGCATATTGTACAATCTTACGATTAATACAATGTGCTTTATTTTTGCAGACAGCTTTTGCTAAGCGACAGGCTAATGTAGCCAAGTGGGAATTTGATAAACCTGTATGTGCAGGGGTCGAAAAAATGAATTGGAAAGGTAGTCTGGTTGGTGAGTACTTTATAATGAAGCTTTTAGTCATAGAGATTCCCATTCTCATGCAATACCTCTAATGATTTTACTTTTGTTAAGAGTGACAGTATTACAGAATGTAATATGGTTGTGTCACGTTAGTCATAAAGCATACACATCTGCAATGACACCAAAAAATCTTTTCATTACTTTATTTCACAGAATTAACATTCGAGGCTGTAATACTTATGAATATTTGGTTATAATGGTGCACTGGTGGCTATCTGACTAAAGGACCAAGTATAAATTGGTTCTCAGATAATTTTGTTGAATTAAATGAAACAAAGTTAGCAGTGAAGTTACTTGAGTGGAAAAATAACAATTCATTAAACATTTACAAAATTCTTGCAAGGCTAGACCAGGAGGGTGCAGGGAAGATGCTTGCACTGACTGAAGAACCTAGAACCAGGGGGTCATTGGCTCAAAGTAAAAGGTAGACCACTAGGGCTGAGATCAAAATCAGAACCTATTTTATTATCAAATGTTCAAAGTACATTTATCATCAAAGTATGTATGCAGTATACAACCCTGACTTTAGTCTTCCCGCAGGGAACCACAAAACAAAGAAACACCTTGGCTCCTGTTCAAAAACAAACAAACATCCGCTGAGCAAAAGATAGAACAAATCACACTAACAGCAAAAATAAGCGAAGAACACACAGAATATTTAAACATCAAACTACAGAATCCTTGACATAGTCATTGTATAGTAGTTCAGTTCAAGTTAACTCTATGTCGTTTGTTGATTGCAGGCCGTAGAGCCAGTCCGTGTCAAAGTGCCCCAATCAAAATCATGCAAAATAGCAATAAAAAAAGGGAGTAACTAGAAACACATATAACGTCAACTGCAGAGTCCTCTGAAAACAAGTCCAATCCACAAGTGTGCCAATGAAACCTTGCCCAAGAGTGAAGATGCCTGCTGCTTTATCCAGCACCAGTGTCAGAGAGGGAGAGGGAGGCTGGACAAACACAAGCAGACAGCACTGAACACCCGCTCACCTTCTGCTCTTGTCCTCATTGATTTAAATCTTGCTCGACACTTTATTCAGCAAGGTTGCCAAGTAATGGAGCCAGTTCTCAACTTTGCCCTCAACTATACCAAACTCCCTCAGAGACAGTAACAGCACCAGATCATTCAGTCAGCCCAAGAACACATCTTCAAAATGTAAATTACAGGCTCCAATTGCACACAGATTAGCAGTAGAAGTATGTTTAAAATAAGTAGTAGTTTCATGAACTGTCTGCAGGACATCGCCGTTAGTCACATTGGTGGCTGGTGCCACCATCGACAAAGAGCAGGAGAGACGTGAAATTTTATTTTTTGCAGTGGCAGTACAGTGCTATACATTTAAAAAATTACTATAATTTACAACAAGAAATAAGTTATGCACAAAGTCAAAATGTTCTTGATCCATTTAGAAATCTGATGGTGAAGGGGTAGGGATAGAAGCTGTTCCTAGAATATTGAGTGTGTGACTTCAGGCTCCGTTACCTCTTCCCTAATGTCAGCAAAGAGAAAAGGGCATGAACTGGTTGGTCCTTAATTATGGATGCTGTCTTTTGAGGCATCACCTATTGAAGATGTTTGTACTGCCTTTATGGCAGTTATTTAGTTTATAATATTTTCGCTTAGTAATTCGTGTGTTAGCATTTTTTAGTTAAAGTTAGGATTGTTTAAGTAAAATTCGTTGTCTGTAATATATCGCGGCGAGGACGTCACATCCGGTTTCGCCACGTCTTGTGGGAAAATACCGGTTTGGGATAAACGCAAGGGTGGGGGCCTGACATGTGCCAGTTCAGCGCAAGCAGAGTTTTCTTTCTACGCACCAGAAACACAGTGAAAGCAACGCTGTAAGTCATGAGATAATCGATATGTTGAATTAAAATGTTAACGCTGATTGTAACGTTCTCGCTCGAGTGTAACGGAACGCCGAGTTAAACATCGAGATAAACCGTAGTCAATGAAAACAAGGTCGCAGTAAGATTAACCATTTACTGTTCACTCTTCTCATTAACGTATGGTGAAAACTGTTGATAAAACAATACAAGATTGGTACAGTGTTTGTTTCCTTCTAAATATCACATTTACATTGTGAATACTTGCAAAGGTAAAACTACAATAACTACATTACATTAAAGTGCAGCATACAGTCAGAATCTACCTGCTCCATTGACTGCTTTAAATACACTTCAACACAAACTATCCCTACTCTTTAACTAACGAAAACATAAACCTTATCGACCGTCGTTACTTTTAACAGAATCGGCGTTAACATTTTAATTCAACATATCGATTATCTCATGACTTACAGCGTTGCTTTCACTGTGTCTTTGGTGCGTAGAGAACAAACTTAACTAGCGCTGTGGCGCCACATGTGAGCACCCCCCACCCTTGCGTTTATCCCGAACCGGTATTTTCCCACAAGACGCGGCGAAACTGGATGTGATGTGATCGCAGCCGCGATATATTACAGACAAATGAATTTACTTAAACAATCCTAACTTTAACTAAAAAATGCTAACAAATTACTAAGCGAAAATATTATAAACTAAATAACTGCCATAAAGGCAGCACACTCCCCGCTTGACCTTCGTAAGGTCACAATGAACATAATACAAACTTCAGTCTCTAAATCAGTCATTAGGTAGAAGTAGAATGACTTCTGTAACGGGCCTTTGGTAAATTTTCACATCACCTTGGTCGGTAGTTTTCAACTCGACTTTCCTGACATGTCCATCCCGACTAGGGAATGTGGCAGTGGTTCTGGCCATTGGCCAGCAGTTGCGGGCGATTTGCTTGTCCCTGAGCAGGACTAAATCTCCAACTTGAAGGTTCCTGCGGGGTTCTGTCCACTTTTGTCTGTGTTGCTGCATCTCGGGTTTCCTTTTCAGGGTTTTTTGCAAGGACGTGAACCGCTTGACTGCCTGCTCTTTGTTGTTTGGTAAGCACTGGCGTGGTTCTCTGAAAGGTAGTGGGGCGACCCCACTATTTGCTTTGTCTCTGAAGACCTTGGTGTCCTCTGTTTTTAAGAAGATGGCGTCTTGAGCCGATGGAGCAAGTTTATTATCATGCTCCGATTGAGCGAAGACTGACTGACCCAGCGCCTCGTCAGTTACTTTGCGCTTGTTAAAGCCTTGTTGTGCTTCCTGGACACACATGGAACTTGTGCGGGGTTGAAGAATCGAATGGCGGCTACTCTCTAGCACATTGGTCTTGAGTGTGTTAACCGTCAATTTGTGTATGTTGCCAGGGCACACCTCTCCTATCACCACCCAGCCCAGATCCAGGTGTTGCGCAAAGGGGGCATCGTGTGGTCCATTGACCTGCTGCCTAACCTTGTGTACCCGGAGAACATCTCTTCCTAATAGCAGGAGTATTTCTGCTTCTGGATCCAGTTCTGGGATGTGTTTGGCGATGTGGTGGAGATGTGGCTGGTGTAGCACCGCACTTGGCGTCGGGATTTCAGTGCGGTTATTCACAATTTCATCGCACTCTAAGAGTGGAGGGAGACAGATGACGACTTTACCCTCCAGGGACTCGATCTGGAAGCCTTCAGCCTTCCTTCCGTAAGTTTCCATGTTGCCTGAGCAAGTTCTAAGGTAGTATGGGAACTGCTCACTCTCAATGTTGAACAAGTTAAAGAACTCTGGACTGACTAGCGAGCGATTGCTCTGATCATCCAGAATTACGTAGGCTTTGATGGCCTTGTCTTTGGCTCCCTTAGGGTACACCTTAGTGAGACAGATCTTTGAACAAGAACGGCTTGACTGAGCTTGACCGCAAACTTCTGTACAGCTCAAGCTGACAACGGTTGTCCTGGAGTGAGCTTCTCCCTCCCCGCCGTCCTGTTGTGGGGGTGAAGGAGCGTAGTCGGTTTGCGGTAACGGGCCGGGATGCATGGCCCCATCGTGATTAGTGCTATTACATTCCGGGCACTTCACGGCGATCATACACTCTCTAGCACAGTGAGAGGTCGAGGAACAGCATTTAAAACATATTCTTTTCTCCTTGAGAAGGGCCTTCCTCTCTTCAAGGGGTTTTTCCCTAAACGTTCTGCATTCCTTGAGGGGGTGGGTTTTGTTATGCAATGGACAATTCTTGCTAGGGTTGTTGTTAGTTGTAAAGACTTCGGTCTTAAGCACTGAGACTGGTTTAATAACGTTGAAATTATTTGAAGAGGATTTATCTGGCTTGGTGTAAATTGTACTGCTTCCTGGACCTATGAGGCTAGGATCATTTCGCTTCTTCGCCTCCTTGCACACAAACCTAGTGAAATACTCGAAGGGAGGAAATCGACCTCTGTGTTCTTCCTTGTACTCTGAGCCAACGGACAACCACCTGTCCTGCAGCCCAAATGGAAGTTTGTCCACGATTTGTCTAATCCCGGTTGGAGTGTCTAGGTATACTAGGCCAGCTGAGTAGCCATCTTCTTTGGCGCCTTGAATCTCCATGAGTAAATCTCCGAATTCTCTTAGCTTAGTGTGGTCCTTGGCTGACACCTTAGGAAAATTTCCCAAACGTTGGCATAGCGCCGCTTTAATAATTTCGGGGGCCCCATAGCCCTCCTGAAGTCTCTCCCATGCTTTCTTCAATGCTAGCTCGGGTTTGTTGATGTACACTGAACGTATGCGTCTCACCTGTTCGCATGATTCTTTTCCCAGCCATTTTGCCATAAGATCCAACTTCTGGGTTGCTCTGAGCTGGACTCCGTCGATAGCATTGGTGAATGTGGAGTGCCATGCACGGTAATTTTCAGGTTTATCGTCGAACTGGTATAGTCCTGAAGTGACGAGATCCCGTTGTGCTAAATACCGTACTACGGGTTCGGCTGCAAGTGGCATGCGGGCTGAGGGAACATGTCTGCGGGTACACAACAATATAACTCGGAGTCCTGCCATGTGCAGAAGTTCGCTGATGACACGGCCATAGTGGGGTGTGTCAGGAATGGACAGGAGGAGGAGTATAGGAAACTGATACAGGACTTTGTGATATGGTGCAACTCAAACTACCTGCGTCTCAATATCACCAAGACCAAGGAGATGGTGGTGGACTTTAGGAGATCTAGGCCTCATATGGAGCCAGTGATCATTAATGGAGAATGCGTGGAGCAGGTTAAGACCTACAAGTATCTGGGAGTACAGTTAGACAAGAAGCTAGACTGGACTGCCAACACAGATGCCTTGTGCAGGAAGGCACAGAGTCGACTGTACTTCCTTAGAAGGTTGGCGTCATTCAATGTCTGTAGTGAGATGCTGAAGATGTTCTATAGGTCAGTTGTGGAGAGCGCCCTCTTCTTCGTGGTGGCGTGTTGGGGAGGAAGCATTAAGAAGAGGGACGCCTCACGTCTTAATAAGCTGGTAAGGAAGGCGGGTTCTGTCGTGGGCAAAGTACTGGAGAGTTTAACATCGGTAGCTGAGCGAAGGGCGCTGAGTAGGCTACGGTCAATTATGGAAAACTCTGAACATCCTCTACATAGCACCATCCAGAGACAGAGAAGCAGTTTCAGCGACAGGTTACTATCGATGCAATGCTCCTCAGACAGGATGAAGAGGTCAATACTCCCCAATGCCATTAGGCTTTACAATTCAACTGCCAGGACTTAAGAACTTTTTAAAAGCTATTATTAATGCTTTTTGAGATAGTGATTTAGATGCATATCATATTTTTTACTGAGTTAAGTATTGTATGTAATTAGTTTTGCTACAACAAGTGTATGGGACATTGGAAAAAAAAGTTGAATTTCCCCATGGGGATGAATAAAGTATCTATCTATCAATCAACTGAGGGCGTACATCTGTTATGGAATTTGCTGTTCTGGACTCAGTCTTTGCCTCTCTTCTCCCCAAATGTGGTAAGTTTGGTGTCGAGAAGTGCTTGTCATGAGCCCTTTCATTCCTGGATTCATTGCGGGGTTGCGAGGGTAAATTGTATTCCTCGGATGGATGCGATGCGGTCGGGCCTCTCTGAGACTCCTCATGACGTGGGACGTTATGAAATGAGTGTGGAGCAGAAGAACGAATCTTCCAGCTTATTTGAGATTGGACATAGTCTCTTGTGCGTTCCAACCTGATCTTTTCTGAAGTAGATTTTCCGTCAACCGGATCATGCATTTCTTCAGCATCTTCTATTAACTCTGCTTCCACCCTGGCAGCTGCTGCTTCTCGTTCTAGCTTCAGCACTTCTAACTTTGCCTCTACCCTTTTTCTTTCCAACTCGTTTTCGGCTTCTCTGGCAGCCTTTTTCCTCTGGTTTTCGGCTTCTCTGGCAGCCTCTTCCTTCTGGTTTTCGGCTTCTCTGGCAGCCTTTTTCCTTCTGGTTTTCGGCTTCTCTGGCAGCCTCTTCCTTCTGGTTTTCGGCTTCTCTGGCAGCCGCTTCCATTTTTACTTCTACTTCTTGTTTGGCAAAGCACACTCGCACATTGGCGGCTTCTGCTTTAGCTCTTGCTTGGATGGCCTTACTTGATGCCCTACTGCCCCTGTCGCAGGATGGCAACGACTTGATGCTGGACCGAGTTGACATTGCTGCACTTGAAACACCTGATAATGCCGCTTTTTCACTGTAACGTTCTAGCTCGGGTGTAACGGAACGCCGAGTTAAACGTCGAGATAAACCGTAGTCAATGAAAACAAGGTCGCAGTAAGATTAACCATTTACTGTTCACTCTTCTCATTAACGTATGGTGAAAACTGTTGATAAAACAATACAAGATTGGTACAGTGTTTGTTTCCTTCTAAATATCACATTTACATCGTGAATACTTGCAAAGGTAAAACTGCAATAACTACATTACATTAAAGTGCAGCATACAGTCAGAATCTACCTGCTCCATTGACTGCTTTAAATACACTTCAACACAAACTATCCCGACTCTTTAACTAACGAAAACATAAACCTTATCGACCGTCATTAATTTTAACAGAATCGATGTTAACATTTTAATTCAACATATTGATTATCTCATGACTTACAGCGTTGCTTTCACTGTGTCTTTGGTGCGTAGAGAACAAACTTAACTAGCGCTGTGGCGCCACATGTGAGCACCCCCCACCCTTGCGTTTATCCCGAACCGGTATTTTCCCACAAGACGCGGCGAAACTGGATGTGATGTGATCGCAGCCGCGATATATTACAGACAAATGAATTTACTTAAACAATCCTAACTTTAACTAAAAAATGCTAACAAATTACTAAGCGAAAATATTATAAACTAAATAACTGCCATAAAGGCAGCACACTGATTCTGTTAAAAGTAACGACGGTCGATAAGGTTTATGTTTTCGTTAGTTAAAGAGTCGGGATAGTTTGTGTTGAAGTGTATTTAAAGCAGTCAATGGAGCAGGTAGATTCTGACTTTATGCTGCACTTTAATGTAATGTAGTTATTGTAGTTTTACCTTTGCAAGTATTCACGATGTAAATGTGATACCTAGAAGGAAACAAACACTGTACCAATCTTGTATTGTTTTATCAACAGTTTTCACCATACGTTAATGTGAAGAGTGAACAGTAAATGGTTAATCTTACTGCGACCTTGTTTTTATTGACTACGGTTTACCTCTACGTTTAACTCGGGTTTCGTTACACCCGAGCGAGAACGTTACAATGTTATTGATGATTGAATGAATAGATGAAGATCCATTTGAACATAGGATCAGGAGTTGGCCATTTGGCCTTTCAAGTCTGTTCCATTATATATCAATATCATGAATACTTTTCTACCTCAGCACTACTTTCTAGCATTATCCCTATGTGCCTTCATTCCCTATTGCCCAGAATAATCCAATGTGCTTTGCCTCCTAATGAAAACAGCAGAGTTTCCACAGTTGCCCAGCAGAGAGAGCTCCAAATGTACAGATCCTCTGAATGAAAAAAAGTTTCTCCTGATCTCAATCTGAAACAGCCTATCCTTCATCTCAAACTTTTCCTTCAATCCTGAGTCCTCAGTTAGTGAAGCATCTTCCCTGCCCATCACACTCTTCTAAACTCTAAAGAATAACTCAACAAGCACATCATAGGTAATAACACAAATGGAGAGTGTATACTTTTTTCATCACCTTTCTACTTTAATAATAAGATTAGATGATTACATTTAGTTCCTACATTTTATCTTTTAAATATTTCAAAGCAGCAGAAGTATCAGACACCGTGAAACATTACTGTGAACTTTGTGATAATAAGGTGTGTAACTTTCAGAAGAGCTACACATTTTCTGGCCTTCCCTAGCTGTTCTTTTTTGGTTGTTAAACTGAGTTTTCCAGCGAGATTTGGCAGCAGGTAATTGATATCATGAATGTTTACATTTTGCCAGAATGTTGTGATGATTAAGAATGATCCCAAATTTGGAGTAACTTGGAATATAATTTTTAAATCTTTCCCCAAACAGAATGGTTCAGGCGAACGTGGACTCTGCAGGATGACCCATGTGAAGAATACTATAACGACCTGCTGGTAGATCCAGTTTGGGAAGTTCCACCAAGCAAGGTGAAAATAATAAAAATAATAGTCAGTGCATAGAATTTAAGTTTACAGTGATGTAACCTATGTACTTTTTCAGGCCCTGATGCTGACTTTAACAACACTGTTCACTGAACCCTTGAATCATATCGGGAAACCCATCAGTCAGTTTTTTCGAGACATTCTTAAAGAACTTCCATGGCTATTGCAGTTTTACGTGGCCTGCTTGGTAGTTCTGTCCTTTATTGTGAGTATTGGTTTTAATAAACAAATCATATAATGATCATTAAAGTAAAATTGCATGCAATAATGCTCATTTATTGATTAGATCCTGCTAATGTTATATTAAGTTTTAGTGTAATATTAATTTTTGGAGTTGAAGGAGTTGGTATAATCATATTTACCTTTCTTTACTGATTTTGTTTTGTAGGCATTCAGCTATTTCTGTATTCATGCAGTTTTTCGATATGGCTTACCTAGATTCCATCCAGATGATCATTCACGACCTCCAATTGCAGACCATAATGTGCTATATATAGCGCAAAACCCCGTTCATGATACCTTTTATCAAAGGGAAAGATGTGTGGATTATCAAGCAGGGGGGGATGCTCGATATGTTCCTGATGCCAGAAGAGATGCCAAAAATGAACAGTCTCAGTCTACAGTTACAGGTCCTGATAGAGAAAATAATATGAATCAACAGGGTGTTGAAGATGTAATGAACTGGGAGAGAACTGGGGTGTCTGAAAATGGGAGTGGTGACAATCAGCTACGTAGAAGAGTAATACCAAGCCGTTATTTTTCTAGGCATTGTTCTGAAAATCAGCAGCCACTTGGAGAAAATCTACAAAATGATACAAAATTTGTCATGGAACATAATGTTGCTTATCAGGCTGGAGGGGTTGTTGGACAGAATGAACTTGGTGTTTTGCAAAGAAAGAATACAAATGGCCTCCCTTCCAACAACTCCAATAAGATGAGAACGGGGGAGAAGGGTGTGCAGAAAAATGGAGAAACTCTCAAGAACCCCTGGGTAGCTGACAGGTCTGTTAATGCATTTCCACAGCATCCATCAGACAATACCCCAGACATGGAACCCATTGATAAAAAGAATCTCCAAGAGAAACGTGAAAATGAGGAATCCTTCGTAGAAACTGTGGGAACAGAGGTAAATTGCCATAAAATCATAGTACAGGGCATCCTTGGGTAATAGTCCTTAGATTAATTTTGTTTAAAAGTTGGAAAATACATACAAATGGCTTGTTATCATTACATTATCTTGGAAAGAACAGTTCCTAAAAGTGAAGAGAAAAAAAACTGATACTGCCTTTTGTATGAACAAACATGTACAGTGGTGCTAGAAAGTTTGTGAACCCTGTAGAATTTTCACAATTTCGTCATAAATTTCCGGTAACTGTTGATCAGTTCTGCACATTGGCTTAGAGCATATATGTCAAACTCAAGGCCCGCCAGCCCGCGGTGGAATTATCTTTGGCCCTCGAGATAATATCTAATTACTATTAAAGCTGGCCCCAGTAATCGAAGCGCCTATGGCGTATGATATGGCTAATGCTGAGTTTATTCAGGTACCAGGTTTTCAGGGTTTTTAGTGTTTATTCGGCAGTCTTCTTCATAAGAAACGGAATTTGTAAAGTGAAACACTTTGTAGTTATAGCAGAGACTGAGACACATGAGAGCAGGCTGAAAAAACGGAGGCAACGAAAGCTGCGTTCGCACGCGTCCGACTGATCCGGCCCGCATGAAGCTGCATTTTGCTCAATCCGGCCCGTGACCTAAAATGAGTTTGACACCCCTGGCTTAGAGGAATTTTAGGCCATTCCTCTGTACAAAACTGCTTCAACTCTGGGATGTTGGTGGGCTTCCTTGCATGAACTGCTTATTTCACATCCTTCCACAACATTTCTATAGGATTAAGGTTAGGACTTCAACTCAGCCATTCCAAAGCACAATTTTTTTTAAAACCATTCCATTGCTGATTTACTCGTCTCTCTGATTTTTGTCTTGGTGTATTGTCCAACTTCTATTAAGCTTCAGGTGACGGACTGCTACCCTGACATTCTCCTGTAAAATGTTTTGACACCATTTTGAATTCATTTTTCCCCTCACTAATTGCAAGCTGTCCAGGTCCTGAGGCAGCAAAGCAGCCCCAAACCATGATGCTCCTTCCACAGTGCTTCACAGTTGGAATGAGGTTTTGGTGCTGATGTGCAGTGTTCTTTTACCTGCAAACAGAGCAATGTGTTTTTCTGCCAAATAGTTCAATTTTTGTCTATCTGTCCACAGAACATTGTCCCAGAAGCATTGTAGAACATCCAGGTAGGCTTTTGCAAACTTGAGATGTGCAGCAATATTTTTTTTGGAGATAGTGTTTTCATCTGTGGTGTTCTTCCATGAACACCGTTCTTGTTCAGTGACTTTCTTATAGTGGACATATGCACAGAGACTTCAAGTTCTAGAGATTCTGCAGGTCGTTTGCTGTTACCCTTGGGTCCTTTTTCATCTCCTTATGCACTGCACGTTGTGTTCTTGGTGAGATCTTTACAGGACACCCACTACTAGGGAGAGTAGCAACAGTACTGAGTTTCCTCCATTTGTAGAACATTTCTCTTACTGTGGACTGATGAACACTTGGGTCTTTAGAAATGCTTTTGTAGCCTTTTCCAGCTTCACGCATCTCTACAATTCTTCTTCTGAGGTCTTCTGAAAGTTGTTTTCATCAAGGCATGGTGCACATAAACAGATCTTTCTAGACAAGAGGAGGCTCTGTCAGTAACCTGACTGTTTTTTATAGACTACTAAGAGACTACTAGACAGGTATATGGAGGAATTTAAGGTGGAGGGTTATATGGGAGGCAGGGTTTAAGGGTCAGCACAACATTGTGGGCCAAAGAGCCTGTATTGTGCTGTATTGTTCTATGTTTTTATAGGGCAGGGCACCTCTGCAACCCACACCTCCAATCCCATCTCATTGATTGGAACACCTGACTCCAGTTTGCTTTTGTAGAAGGCAATATCCTGAGGCTCCCATACTTTTTCTAACTAATACATATAACATTGGATAATTTTTCTCAATAAATAAACAAACAAGTATAATACTTTTTGTGCTTTTGTCTCATTTTAGGGCTTTACTGAAGATCTGATCAGATTTTAGGTCATATTTATGCAGAAATAGAGAAAATTCTATAGGGTTCACAAACTTTCCAGCACCATTGTACATATGTTTAGAATGTTACTGAGCTCATTGAGGTTGGGTGTTTGTAACCCAAGGGTTGCCTATACTTCTGTGACAGAAGTCGTTAGCAAAATATTTCCATATCCTCAGCAGACCTTCAACTGATTCATTAAAAACAAATGCCTTTTGTTTTTAAGTATTCCTCTGACTGGAAGCAAGGATAAAAGAAGCAGGATTTATCATTGAAGGTTGCTGTCTTACACTGACATTTCAGCTATCATATTAAGGAATTCAAGAGATATAGAATAAAGTGGCACTGAGAGGACAGATCAGGCTGTATATTATTGAATGGTAAAGCAGACATAAGAGTAAGAGGCAATGTTTATAATTCTAAACGCTGGAAGTAATGATGTGATTCAGTTTGTGTCTTTACTAGGAGACCAAATTTATAATATCATCTGTAGCAGAAACTATTGTGAATGTATGAATGTGAACAGTACTCTGAAGTACGAAACTGAAATTCATCAAAAAGTGATGTTCCTGCTTGTATGGATTCTTCCAGTTGATGTTAACTTGATGTAAATTATAGTTATGTTAGGTTGTCAGACTTTTGAGTATAGTATAGTATTTGAAATAAAGCTTAAATGTTTTCTGGAAAATTATTTAACCCAGGGCTTCCCAGTCAATTTTTATGCCATGGTCCAATACCAATAAGCAAGGGAACCCTTGACTTAACGTATGAAATTCTAGCACATTGGTCAATTAAGATTTAGCATCTTTAGTGCTATTATGTGAATAGATTAGCAATTAATCTGGGGGGGGGGGGGGGGGAAGGATCTCATGGAAACCTACTGAATGTTGAAAGGACTAGATAGGGTGGATGTGGAAAGGATGTTTCCTATGGTGCGGGTATCCAGAACTAGAGGACATAACCTCAAAACTGAGGGGCAACCTTAAATTTTTATTTAAGCTAGTGAGTAGTGAATCTAGGGAATGCTCTGCCTGAGACTGCAATGGAGGCCAAGTCCATGGGTATATTTAAGGCAGAAGTTGATAGTTTCCTGATCAGTCAAGGCATCAAACGATATGGCGAGAAGCATATGGATTGAGTAGGATCCGGGATCTGCCATAATGGAACAGCAGAGCAGACTTAATGGGCTGAATGACCCAATTCTGTTCCTATGCCTTATGATCTTATTAAACCTAATTATCTGTTCACTTTTCATAAATTTTCAGGCTTTGTGTGGAATAATGCTTGTCTTTTCTACAGGATTTCAACAATCTAGAATCTGGAGAGGATCAAAGAACATGAAGATGTTGAAATCATGTTAAAGCAGATAACATAATTTGTGACAATTGATTGTTGGAAAATTAAGACAACTGAAAGATGAAATAATTGAAGATGAAGCATGTCTTAATACAACAAGAATTTACTCTGTATATATACATTTCTGAAGTTTTGGGAGTGAAAAAATACCAAGTTTTCTAGTAGTGCTTGCATATCACTACACAAATTACATTCAGAAATATGAGAAATTCTACAGATGCTGGAAATCCAAAGCAACAAACACAAAATGCAGGAGGAACTCAGCAGGTTAGGCTCATCTGTGGAAATGAATAAACAGTCAATATTCCAGGCTGAGATCCTCCTTCTGGACTGGAAAGGAAGGGGAAAGACACCAAAACAAAAAGGTGGGTGAAGGGAAGGAGGATAGCTTGAAGTTGATAGGTGAAGCTAGGTAGGTAGGAAAGGTAAAGGACTGGAGAGGAAGGATTCTGATAGAAGGGAAGGGGGAGGTGCTAGGCCGTGAGAAAAGGAGAGTTTTCCCAATAGTTATCAACAAAAAAAACAAAATCTGCTGTGGCGTCATTACTCATCCACAGGTGTAACAGTTCTATATTCTTCTGTTATCCAGCATCTCTGTGATCAATGAACGATAGTTCTTACTTGTCAAAGGTATTTATTTTTGAAACTCAGCTCCTTAGAATTCTTTAAATGTTATACTGTACAATAGAACCCTCACTTTAATCAATATACTTGCCTGTTCCCACTGCTGTATTTTAGAAAAGCTAAGATTCAAATGTTTTCCAATTGCATTACAGAACAAGTACTTCAACTAAAGGCAAAATAATCAAGGCAATGCTTTAACATTTGCAAAGTAGATCTTTAGCAGTTTCTTAAACCAGTTGTAAATATGTAAGCTTTAAGATTTACAAATGCTTAAGCTGTTGCATTAATACATGGAAATTTATAAAGCTTGTCCAGAATTGTATTTGATTATTCCCTTGAAAATTATAAAATGTATACACATTCATCACTAAACTGGAAGCAAGAATACCAAAAAAAGAATGATCTGAAGGAGTTGGATTTTGAGTTTTAATTTAAACTTAATTTCTAAAAATGGTACAGTGATTGCAAAGAATGTATACATTACTGAAATTATTTATGCATAATTCAACCATAAGTTTATCAATAATGTTTCTTCCTGTCACAATTGGAAAAAAAATAAAATTCTGTAGTTTCATGAAAGGATCTTGAAACTGAGAATCAGCCCAAGATTGGCGACACAAGACATTATGCAAGGCTGCAATTTATGTACATTTGAGAATTGTTCCGTTTATAAATACAATTTCCTGTAGGCATTGCCAAAACAAGTCAAAGAATAAGTAGTGTAATTTTTCTGTAATTAAACTGTTACTATTTTTTGCTAATAATTCCAATGTTTGTTGATCTCATAACATGTAAACCTAAAAATCATAATAATCCTTTTCCTGTTAGGATCATCAGAATATTAAGTATTTTCAATTTAAAAATAATACTGGTGTATTCTTCCAACAGGTTGTGTGACCAGTATGTACTGTAAAGGAATTTTCAAACAAGAGAAAATTTGCAGATGCTGGAAATCCAAGCAATACACAAAGTGCTGGAGGAACTCAGCAGGTCAGGCAGCATCTACGTAAAGATACTGCCTGGCCTGCTGAGTTCTTCCAGCATTTTGTGTGTGTTGTTAACATTTCCAATTTACTCTGTTAAGCAATTTGCATTAAAATTATATTCCTGTAAAATTTTAACAGGTCAATAAAAAAAAACAATTACTCAATCGAGTACATTTTAGACAAAATTGCCGGTTGCTAGAAATCCAAAGTGCAGTGTAAATTTTACCAACTTCTCATGAATATTTACTATTTTCATTATCAGTCAGCATCCATTCATTTCAGTGGGATCAATTTTACTTTGTTCCCTCACTGGAACAAAGTGTACCCCGTTGTTCATTCATCCGTTTGGCCTGAGATCGTAGGATCAGGCTAAAAAAGTCTTCATCAGGAACAGTTACACATTTCTGTGTAAAGTGTGGAGGTGTACATCTCTGGTCATCCAGCCTGCAGCCCTGAAATGTACAAATTCAATAATTGCTTTAATAACATCAATTATTTTTGTAAAAGCTATTGAAAATGGATGCCTAAAGTAAATGTTTCAATATCATAAACTGTGTTTAATATTACACCTCCGTTCACAAAGCTGCACAAAGAGGCAGTTAAAATCTATGTACAAGGGAATATCTTTTCCAGAGTTTCTGTTTTATATACACTAAATGTTCTATTGCTGGAAGAATTGCCTGAGAGCGCTGGAGAATGTGGAATTTTCGTCACTGCCAGCGTTTAAGTAGTAACTAAATTAGCCTGAATCAACTAAGCATAGAAAACGTGGGCCAATGACTTGAAGATGGGATTAATATGGATGGGTGCCCACAACTGAAAGCAAATTGTATCCTTCTAAAATTCAAAATACACACAAGTATAATTTACAAATACTACACTGGAAAATAAAATGACTAAAATCTGGTCCTTGTAATAAGCAGAACCATACCTATTGGCATTTATAGGATATCACTGGAAGTGTCAGCATTTATTGTGCATCCATAACTGCCCCCAAAGTGTGTAGACATTTAAAGATTTAGAGGCATATAGGTGTGTCTAATCAATTTGGTTATGAGCAATGGTTACCTTCAAAGGACTTAAGTGAACTAGGTTAAATTTAACCACAATGCAGTAAATTGTTATTGATATTAGCTTTAATGTCCATTTAATTTAATAACTTGAATTTATATTCATTCAGCTCTTTGAGGTATCCTAGGCCAATTAACCATTTGAACAGTGACAAAATGTAGCTAAAATGATTGGTCAATGTAGTAGCAGCCAAGTCTTTCTCAATGAAGAATCAGAATTCAGAGAGAGGCTGTAAGGCCAACTTACTTATTACTGAGAGAATAATTGGGCTACTGATGATTTTTTTTCTTCTTCTTCTATATTATGTATTGCATTGGACTGCTGCTGCTAAGTTAACAAATTTCATGGCACATGCCAGTGATGATAAACCTGATTTTGATTCTGATAAGGTTTAGATATGTAATGCAGTAGGGCAGGAGGAATCTTAAGTAGAAATTCACAGATGATGACAAACTAATGTAATTATGGGGCTCAGATGTAAAATTACAAATGGGAGTTATTACATAAAGACAGTGCAGGCCCTTTGGCCTGCCAACCTATATAAACCTCCTCCATGATCAATCTAACCCCTCCCTCTCACTTAGCCCAAAATGCTCCAGTTTTCTTTCATACATATGCCTAAGAATCTCTTAAATATCCCTAACGTATCAGACTCTTGGCAATGTATCTATAACTATGAGTAGAAAGCCTACCTCCGATATATCCCCTCAACTTCCTTCCATTCACTCTAAAATCATGTGCTTTGGTATTAGCCATTACTACCCTGGGAAAAAGGCACTGGTTGTTTACTTGATTTGTGCCTCTTATCATCAGATACCCCTCAATCAAGTCATCTCTCATCCTCCCTCACTCCAAAGAGAAAATCCTTAGCTCCCTCAACCTTTCCACAGCAGATATGTTCCCTAATCCAGGCAGCATCCAGATAAATCTCCACTACAATCTCTCTAAAAACATCCACATCCTTATAATGATGCAAACAGAAATGAACACAATACTCTGGTCTAACCAGTTTTATAGAGCTGCAACGTTACCTCACAGCTTTTAAACTCAATCCCATACGACACAGGAGCAGAATCAGGGCATTTGGCCCATCGATTCTACTCCACAATTCCATCACGGCTAATCTATTATCCATCTCAACACCATTTTCTTGCGTACTCCCAATAACCTTTGACACCCTGACTAATTAAGAACCTATCAACCTCCTCTTTAAATATACCCAGTGTCTTGGCCTCCACAGTTGTCTGTGGCAATGAATTCACAGATTCACCATCCTCTGGCTAAAGAAATTTCTCCTAACTTCTGTTCTAAATGGTAATTCCTCAGTTTGGAGGCAGTGTCTTCTGGTGCTACATTTCCCCCACTATAGGAAGCATCCCCTCCATATCCACTCTATCTAGGCCTTTCAGTATTCTATAGGTCTCAATGAGTTTCCTCATCATTCTTCTAAGCTCTAGCAAGTACAGGTCAGGAACCATCAAATGCTCCTCTTCTGATAACCCTTTCATTCCCAGAATCATTCTCATGAACCTCCTCTGGACCCTCTCCATTGCCAGCATATCTTAGATGAGGAGTCCAAAACTGCTCACAATACTCCCAGTGCAATTTGGCCAACACCTTATGGAAAGCATCAACTTTACATAAACACAAGGAAGTCTGCAGGCACTGGAAACACACACAAAATGCCGGCAGAACTCCAGTCAGGCAGCATCTATGGAAATGAATAAACAGTCTTCCCCCTTCCATCTCAGTCCTGAAGGAGGGTCTCAGCCCAAAACATCGCCTTTTTTTTAAACCACCCTATCAACTTGCACAGCAACTTTGAGAGATCTATGGATATCAAGACCCCTCTATTCCTCCACACTACTAAGAATCCTGCCATTAGCCATGTACTCTGAGGATACAGTCCCAATGCAGACAAATGGTATTAGTGTAAATGAGATGTAAAGGTTGGAGAGAGATGAAGGGCTGAAGGCTATACAATTCTATGACTCTGTGACACTTGTCAGAAACATTCTGACGTGGTCATACAATTTTTATTTCAGTCACTTTTAATTACAAATGTAATTGAAATTACAACCCCGTTAGAACTATTCCATTGTTAAAAACCCCCTGCTCTTTGATTTAATCATTTGGATTTAATCTAGGTGTATTCTCATTCTACATCCATTAAACTTGACCAGAAACTGTGCCAGAGAAATCTATATTCAGAAATGACATGAACTCTCGCTGATTAAAAATGAAACCCTTGGTAAAACGAAAGACTTACTTGACATTTTAGTAGTATGTCAAAGAAAGGATCATCTGGTTCCATGCTGTCACCACTGCTCAGCTGACTGTGAATAGTGTGGTTATTATACCTGCTCAGTCGCAAGCCAGGGAGGTTGCCAATGCTTGCACGTTGATTATCTAATCGACGACTCTGGGAACTAGCAAGCAGGTCCAAAAACTCGGTCTGTGGTGAGACCACTGATTTGGAGTGAGCTGAAATTAGAGAGAATATTACTGAATGTATCTCAATAAACAACTTTCTGCTGGGTTTTGAAGTTAGTATTTAAAGGTTACTGTGTCTATGAATCAGGCAAGGACAGTTCTGCTAGTGAACAAATGTGATGTGATAAACAATTCCAATGTAGAAATGCTTTAAAGAAAATTACTGGAAAACTCCAATAATCTGCTTTTCCAGTGTTAGTTAATCCATATATTCAGCACTCAGCTCACCAAAGGCTATTTTCTCTGCTTCCTTTAAACTTACTGGGACAATTTCACCATTCTGCTTTCACATATTCCCTTTAAATATGGCAGGTTCACTGGAAAATTTATTTCATTACTGTGTGGCATCTTGTTGACCAGAAAGAACTACAGTCTGCAATCAGTGAATTCGAATAAGTCAAAGACAGTGGAAGATGATGGACCAATTGCCTTTGTTCTTGCCATATGGGAGGAGAGGGAGGCTGCCATTTTATGAAAAGTTATCCATTTTGAGCTAAAGTCGCTTGACTTGATGAGTGTTTTTAAAGTCGACAAAATGATGCCTCAGGTAATCTGCTGAACTGATATCATTTCCAAATAAGAAGTAGTTTGTGAGGTGTTCTCTGGTTGGATATAACATCCAGGTTTGTGAAATATGGTCTCTGTGATTCAAGCTGCTGGTTGATTGAGAACAAAGAGCCATAAATTATGGATTGTCTCTTGCTGGGAAGAGGGCAATAAATAGATGCTGGCCTGGAACAGAGCCAATAAAAAAGGTGTTAAAGGTCAGACATGTAACCCACAGCCAATGACATTGGAATGCAATATTTAAATTGGTAAGAAATGAATATGAAGCCGATGCTTCGAGTGTGCTGGCAGCGGTAACTCTGTATGAGAACAACTTTCATGGATGTGAAGTGTCCCAGAGACACGAAGATAAAACTGAACCACAGGGAATGGTATTATCTTTTCTGTTTTTTGACTGTTCATGGATACAGGTATTGGTTGTGTAAGTTCACGTGTTCTTCCGTGGGACAATAAAGGTATTTATCAGTAATTACAGATTCTCTCTCTGTGCCTCCCTGATCATTATTAGAGGGAATGATTCTTGTAAAAGTTTAAAGTGAATTTAGTGTGTTGGAGTATTAATAACAGTTACATCACTCAATGACTAGTTTGGTAAATCTGTCAGTCCAACCCCAAAGTTTTGAGGCTGCTAGATAATTGGTATTTTGCTGTAAATGAAATACCATTTAATATTGACCTCTGCATCTTCAAAGTGATCTTCCTTTTTAAAGGTTTTATTCAACAAGATTGAGTCAAAATTTGTCGGTCTCAATCGAGTTAAAATTATTTGTCAAAATTCCTACTCTCTGAAAACATATCTCCTTATTTTAAAAGGCACCTCACACTAAACTACCGTTAATTAGATTGTGTTTCCATTTCTCTTGTAGGGAACAGAACGTTCATTCTAATGCACCTGCTGCAGATCAACTAGATGCAAGTTGACAACAGAGAAATATTAAAATGTGCAGGTGTGTTGTTGAGGTTGACCACCTGAAAACTAAACAAATATCATGCATAGAGGATTTCGCTGCATGTGCATTTCGCAACAGGTCACTCGCACAAGGATGACAGCAGTAGACGCACCTTATGTTGCAATGTGTGCAGTTACTGAAACTTGGGACAAGATCCCAACTAATGAAATGTAATACATGATTCTTCTACTGAATTAATATCCGCCACTGGCTGTTCATGAAACAGCACATCCACATGTTCCTCAATTATGCAGGACATTGCTCCGATTTCATTAATGAGTAAAGACTGCAGTAAGAAATCTTATTACATTATCTTAATTATTCAACATTATTTTCTTCATTTCACGTATCCTTCGTTTATTCTGAAGGAAATGGGGTTGTTATTCAATCTGCCAAAAAAGGAATAACTTCATATGAAGATCAGATACAATAAAGTTAGTGCTAAAGATTCCCTTCAACCAAATTGGTCAGAAGTGCAAGGAAAGTAAATATACAAAAAAAAATTACAGTGAGCTAAATTTCCCCATGCCAATAGGAAAAGGCATCTGTGGAAAATCATGGAATTTAATTCAGATATAATGTCATGAAAGTTCTAAAGCACACTCACCCAAGGGTTTTGGTGGTGCGGATGTGGCAGGTAAAGCCTTCACCGCACAATTCTGATTTCCAGTGAATGAACATCGTTGGTCATCCATACGGTTACTCTGGAACTGACTCAGCAAGTCAAAGAAGCCTTCATCTCCCATTAAATCTGAATTGATTTTCTGAAAATAAGTTACACAAACTACGCTCAATCTCATTCTAACATTCAACAATACTACACAGGTATGCAAAAAAAAAATCATTTCACTTCCCTTGAGGCAATTCCGAGATGGAGATAGTTATTTGAAACATCAATAAAGTGAATGTTATATCCAATATTGGCCTGGTAATAAATCATAAAAATCCAAGTGCTCTGTTATATCACAAATGTAGAGAAAAACAAAATGCCTACATTTCTACAAACGGCAAAAGAACCCAAAGTAGTCAAAAGGTAATTTTTGTTTCTTACACAAGAAGCTGAGTTGGAATGCAATACCTAAAAAGGTGAACATCCTGGCTGAGACTTCAACTTTATATTCCAGTCAAAATTGCATCACAACTTGTTCTCAATGTAACAAATGAGTGCCCCTCCCTTGATCAAGGTTGACCGTGGATGTTGCATCCTAGCTATCTATGTTCGTGCAGCGCTGGTGGCAGCTGGCAAGAATAATGCATAAGTGGCAGTCTCTGATGCAGAAGTAGTCTCAGCTCTGCTGGACAAGCAGTGTTCCTTTCTACGGGCCCATTTGTCTTCTGTTTTCAGGAATTTTTCCACACCTGATCCAAGGTGTAGTTTTAGGCTGTTTCTTTCTCTATTTGGTGCAGTGGGCTGCAAGTTCCTCCCAGAGCTCGATGTTGATGTCCAGTAGCTTGCCGATATTATTGTAGCACAGTTGTAGGCGGCCAGCAGTTCTCTTACCTGGAGCCAGCTCACTGTAGAGAATGTCTTTGGAATGCAGCCATCCTACACGCAGCAGACCCCAGCCCGCACAATCTACGCAGGTGTACACAGTAGGGAGACCAACATAAGAGAGAACCTCGGCATTTGGTACTTGTTCTCTTCAGGAAGTGCACAAGATACAAAGACGACACCTTAAATGGAAGTTGTTAAGCCTTCTCTCCTGCTTAGTATATGTTGTCTAGGTCTCACTGCTGTACAGCAGTGTACTGGTGACACAAGCATTATATACAGCCATCTTTGTTTTGACTGAGAGTTTGGAGTTCTCCCATAATTGTGTGTTGAGGCAAGCAAGAATTGTTGCAGCCTTCCCAATGCACTTGCCAATTTCTGCCTCTAAAGCGAGGTTGTCACTGATGGTGGACCCCAGGTATGCAAACTGATGAACATCCAGTTTGCAGTTATCAATGGTACTGACTGGTGCCTCCATGTCTTGTCCCAAGACATTTGTTTTTTTCAGGTTGATTGACAGACCAAGTTCTTTCACAAGCTAAATATTGGTAAAATATTCAAAGACTTAAATACACTGCTTTGGAACTACATTTTAGCTGGGGAAAAAGTACTTTTATTTGCTTGCACACATCCTTCTATAATTAAGTCATAAAGCACCACTTATGTAGTCCGGCTCCCTTCTTTTCCTTGTCTCCTCTCACCCCCTTCCTCAGCCATATATACACCTCCAAAATTATTACCTATTCAAGCTATTCTCTTCAGGATAAGTGTCATTTAGCTGGAATAATATTAAAAGGATCATTGAAATAAACATCTTATTGTGATTTGTATGACCCTTTGGAAGAACTCATCCATTTAATTCAACATCGATAAAGTAATTTTGCCTATACTACAGATGTTTGAGATTGGTTTTCTTCATGAATGACTCAAGATGATACAGAAATAATCCAGGGAATGAAGTTGGTACATGAAATTCAAAACAAAATATAAAATCTGTATACAGTCGGCCCTCCTTATCCACGGGTTCCACATGCAAGGATTCAACCAACCGTGGATGGAGAAAACCCAGAAATTCTCTCTCCAGCATTCGCTGTTTGAGCATTGTACGCCTCGCGTCTCGTGTACAGACTTTTTTCTTGTTATTATTCCCTAAACAATAATAACAAGAAATAACTATTTATATAGCATTTACATTGTATTAGGTACTATAAGTAATCTAGAGATGATTTACAGTATATGGGAGGAAGTGCATAGGTTATATGCAAATACTTCACCATTTTATATAAGGGACTTGAGCATCTGCGTTTTTTAGTATCCCCGGGGGGTCCCGGAACCAATCCCCTGCGGATAAGGAGGGCTGACTGTACTCTGCGTCATTTAGCAAACCAAAACATAGCATAATGATGCAAACCCAGAAGCTGTAAACCAAATTTCTTAAATTAGTTTACCTTTTGTGGAGCATGGACTTGAGCATCATTTAAGACCACAGAATTAGTGGCATCTTTTAAAGCTTTTGCAGATGAATTGTTACTTTTATGCTTTTTTCCCCTGAATCGGTTTATAAACAACAACTTAGTCGATGGTTTCCAAAGGGCAGGTTTCTGTTTCATGAGAATTTCACTCTTCCAATTCTGAACCTAGACAAAAATAAGTTAATCAGTATTACAAAACTAGCACATAAAATTTCAAAAAAAATTAGTTGCTGGTCTGTGGAATACAGGATGAGTTGGAAGTAATTGAGTGTTAGAGAGCATCTTTTTAACTCCACTCTGTTAAGGAAGATGCTAAAACAGATTCCTCTGACAAAGAGGAAGCAAGACCCCATTTCATTGCATTAAAATTAGTTCGCCCGATGCAGACTGGGAGACCATGAACACCTACGCTGGTACCTTCCAGTTACAGACCTACTGAAAACATCTTAAACTTCAGTACATTGCAAAGCATCTGAGAATTTTCCAGAATGGTTAATATGGTCCCATTTTGCACTGTCTGCCTTCATTTCCTTGAACTTCCAAAATATAACAACTCCCTTTCAGATTCCACAACTCATGTTCCAAACAATTTGAGAAATTCAAGCATCCCAGTCCATTTGGCATTCTCTAGAGACTTAACTCCCAGCATCGAAGCCCTTTCCCACTTAAAGATACGTCAACACTTCCCCCTCACCAGCTTTCTTTTTATTTTTAGAATATTCTCTGCTCATTGATGTAGTTTTATCCAAATTGACCTATTTTAAGGCAATTAAACATACATTGCTTGTTTTCTTAAGCGCTTTCATTCAGTTTGCTTGCCTACTGATTTATCACTGGAATTTCAGTTTCCTGGTTAGTTCGAAATCTCAAGAGAAATAAATGCAACATGTTTAACTTAGGCAATGTTCAGAGTGACAAAACACCAATTAATCCAAAATTGTTGGCCATAACTGGGACTCTGAACAGAACACTGCATCTGTAGGTCATTCCTGATATCTTACCACATAGCATTAGAAATTCCAAAGCAATTGGATTCTCACATCGCTACAAGATTGGTATAGGCACAAGAATGGCACAGTAATAGGGGATGAAAATTATGTAGAACACATCCATAAGTTGTTTCCATAAGCATCCAGCCAGCAACAAGTAACAGCAATCCAAAACACTGGTATCTATTTTACCTCAGAAAACCTGAAATCCAATAACCAGCTTATTCCAGAATCAGATTTCTCCTTCGCAAAAAGCTATTCAAGTACAATTTTTATAGCATACAAAATGAAATAAAATAAAAACTCTGATGGAAGTGTAAGTACTTACAAATGTTAAATTCAATGTTCAAAGGCTCTGATGGATAGACATTTTTAGTGAGAAGAAATACTATTTTGTTGTAAGAACATGATAGTTTTACACAGTTTTAAAGTTTCTACACAGTACCAAAGTAACATTTATGCAAAAGAGTGAAAAATTACTTGATACCCATAAATCAAATCCACAATATAAAAAAGAGCCCTTTTTGGCTAGCTCGTCTACATGAGCTCCACTCTACCCTCATCGTTTCTCTCCAATAAACTTAACAGCATACCATTTTATTCTCTTGACCTTCATACAGATTTCAGGTCTTGTATTTATGCTACTTCACAAACTTACTATTCTTTATATCCTTATTTGGTATATTTGTAAATGTCTCATTATTTATGTCAGTCTTCAAATCTCAAAAAGTGGAAACATTTATCCATAATCTCTATGCAACTCAAATGCTAATTCCACTATCAATCACCCATTTAAACCTGTCCTACATTTTTTTTTAAATTTTCTTTTCCCTGAATTCTGATCAACATCTTTTATATGCTGCCATTAGCTTACACGTATTTGGTAATTTACAGTAGCCAATCAACTTACCATCTCATGTCATTGGGATGTAGGAGGAAACTCATGCCATCAAAGGAAGAAAGCTTTACACAAAAAGCATCAAAAGTCTGGGTTGAAGCAGACCAGCTATACTACTGTGCTACTCCAGTTGTCCAACAATTCAGGTCTTTATGCATCCAGCTTATCTTTGCTCCACTGCTGAAGGCATGTCAGTGCATTCAGTGTTTGAGCATCAAGCCTTCCCATTTCTCTAAAACATCCTTGAAATCTTCTCCATCAATGTTTCCTTTTATTGGCTTATGAAATGTTATAATTGGCATAATTATTTCTAGAACTACCAATACCCATACCTTTTCTGGTGTTAACTTCATAAGTTCCATTTTCTCCATACTCTGCCGACGGCTCAGTCTTGGTCGAGCTCCTGCAAAGAACAAAGTTACCTTCTTTGGTCCTGCTTTCATTCTTCAACATTTTAACCAGGGGGTGACACTAATGATAACAGCTGTCTATATACACAGCCTTTCATATTCTTCTGCTGCCTATTTGAACGTTCTATTAAGTATGTTAATTGAAAATGTCAATTTTATGACCACCACCAGAACTAATTTGTGCAATACTACCCCTTTTTTATTGAGGGTTATCCTGAAAGATTACAAGTTTCATCCTATCGACAGCTCAATTGTCAATGCAGCAGTAGTAGTGACAGAAGAAGCCAGAGGCTGATCCGCCAAGCTCCACTTCCAATACTAACACCATGAGGGTACAAGTAAGCTTGTGAGATGAGAGCCACAGTAAAAGACAGAAGGCCACAGGAGTGTTAGGAAATCTGGCAAAAAGAAGAGAAGCCTGCACATCAGAATACCATAGAATTATCTGACAGGAAAACTTTCCAAGACAAAGTAACACACAGAATGCTGGCCACACAGGCATCATCTACAGAAAAGGGTAAACAGTCATCAGAACCAGTAGGATGCACTAAAAGCTGGCAAGTTGTGAGGCTGGCTGGACCAATTGCAACAGACTGCAAGGATCATGAAGCAATTCACTTTACACTTGTGACTGCTCAGACCAAGAATGCATCATTTCCACCCCGGAGGAGATATCCACATTCACTCGTTGGTCCATCCACAATCTCACTGTTAGCTGGCAAGGAAGCACAGAAAGAAGCCATTCAACACCTTTGTGCCTTATGGGTGGGTCCCACTAGGGCACAGAAAGTTCAAGCACAGTATGCATTGCCCACTGACCATAATGTTTATGGAATGTGGTCTTTGGAGAACTGATGGTCTTTTAAACATTTATTGGTTTAGTTTTCTCTGCAGTATTCATCTGTAGCAGTAAATGATATGTGTAAACAGCCAGAAAAGCTGATCGATGTCAAGAAGTTAGAGGCACATGTAAGCATAATCATGGGAGATTTTAATTTACCTACAGAGCAAACAAAGTTAGCAATGATGGTTTGAAGGACAATTTAAGGATTGTGTGCAAAACAATTGAGAAAACAATGAGGAAACATGCTATTTTAAATCTAGAATTATTGAATGAGAAACGGTTAATCTGGTATTAAGGGACATTTGTAAATGATTAGTAATAATGCAAGTTTTAAAGTAGTGGTCAGAGTGCAAATTAAGCTACAGTAGTTTGAAAAAACACAAGACCTACAGAAACAATGAAAACAAGAAATCAAGTGCAAGCGAGGAGCCAAGGGGAGAAAAATGTAGAAATAAAAATAAAAATGGGACAGAGAGTAATGATTTCCTCAATCCAGTATCTGAAAGAGTTGGCTTTGGGTGCACTGGTGTCAAACTTCCAAAATTACAGCAATTCTCTACCAGTTACTATTAGAAAGATGAGAGTTACATTTCCTACCTTCCATTCATAAACACCAGGGAAAGAAAATGGGAACCACAGATCAGTTAGTGTGACACCATCAGCAGGAAGTGGTTACAGGGCACTTGGAAGATACTGACAGGATTGGGCAAAAAGAAAAATCATGCTTGGCAGATCTTTTGTAGGTAGAAACTATCAGATAAGGTGCTATACAAAAGGGAATAAAATTAGGGCATATAGGATTAAAAATCGTCTACCAGCATGGACTGAAAATTGGTTAACAGACAGAGAGCAGTCAGAAAAAATATGTAATTTTCAGGGATTGAAGTTGTATCTAATTATGCAATTTATCAATGGTTTGGAATGAAGAAATTAATTGTATTGATGATACGAAACTGACTGGCAATATGGGTGATAAGAAGTTAGATGACTGAATGAATACTTCATAAAGTCCACTAAGGGAACAAAATTGGCTTTATAAAGATCCTTATATTATTTAGTGATTATAACACCCAAATATCTAAAAGTATCCGTAACTTTAATGGGAATATTATCATATATAGAGTCAGATTCATTTAAAGGAAGCAATTCACTTTTACTAAAATTTATTTTGTATCCTGAAAAATCTCCAAATTTGTTAAATAATTTTAGCAAAGCAGGAATAGATTTGTCAGGCTTAGATATATAAACCAATAAATCGTCAGCGTAAAGAGAGATCTTGTGCATGGTCTCATTCACAAAAATCCCATGAATATTTTTGACTTTACGAAGAGCAATAGCAAGGAGTTCTAATATTAAATTAAATAACAAAGGACTTGATGGACAACCTTGTCTTGTCCCCCGTGATAGCTGAAAAGCCAATTTTGTTCCCTTAATGGACTTTATGAAGTATTCATTTAGTAGATGGAGTCCACTTACATTTTCACTTGTTGGTCGTATTCATATAGTTAAAATTATGATTTTACCAAAATTTTTATATTTATTTCAGAATATTCCTGTTTTTTTGACTAAAAAGTTTTTTGATCAGATTGATTCTATCATTCTATCTTTTATTTGGAATAATAAAAGACCAAGAATTAGTAAATTTCATTTACAAAAGTTGAAAAAGGGTGGAGGTCTTGCTTTGCCTAATCTAAGAATGTATTATTGGGCTGTTAATTTGCGATACATGTCCTTTTGGTTATATTGGGTTGATAGAAATTATCGGCCAATTTGGGTAGACCTGGAACTGAGAGCTGTGAAACAGT
The DNA here is from genome assembly GCF_048418815.1 of Hemitrygon akajei. NCBI lineage: Eukaryota > Metazoa > Chordata > Chondrichthyes > Myliobatiformes > Dasyatidae > Hemitrygon > Hemitrygon akajei. Next base: position 69,440,699 of record NC_133135.1, on the reverse strand, counting down.
TTTATTTAACCTTGTTATTGGGAGTTGCTTTACCTATACAATTAGCTAAAGTTGCTAATTTAAACCTATATCCTGTGATTAAGCACTCTTTACAAATATGGCTCCAGTTTCACAATTTTTTAATCTTTAAAAATTTAAATTTTGTAATTTAATTTATCATAATTACTTTTTTTAAACCTTCTTTGAGTAATCCAATTTTTTTTACTTTGGAAAAATAAAGGTATTAATTCTTTTTTGGATTTATTTAAAGAAGGCAGATGATGTCTTTTGAACAATTAGTCGATAAATATTCTCTCTCATATTCACACTTTTTACAATACCTTCAAGTTAGACATTTTTTACAAAAATATTTAAGTAATTTTCCTTACATATTGGAGGCTGACCTGTTAGATACTATTATGATCATGAACCCTTCAATGAAGGGTTCTATTGAAAGAAGTTATAATTTATTATTACAATGGGATAAGCATCCTTTATTTAAGATTAAACAGGATTGGGAAAAGGAACTCAATTTGACTTTTATATGGGAGGATTGGACACAGATTCTGAAGCTGGTTAACTCTTCTTCGATCTGTGCTAGTCATTCACTGATTCAATTTAAAATTGTACATCATTACATAGAACATAGAATAGTACAGCACATTACAGGCCCTTCAGCCCACAATGTTGTGCTGACCCTCAAACTCTGCCTTCCATATAACCCCCCACCTTAAATTCCTCCATATACCTGTCTAGTAGTCTCTTAAATTTCACTTGTGTATCTGCCTCCACCACTGACTCGGGCAGTGCATTCCACGCACCAACCACTCTCTGAGTGAAAAACCTTCCTCTAATAGCCACCTTGAACTTCCCTCCCCTTACCTTAAAGCCATGTCCTCTTGTACTGAGCAGTGGTGCCCTGGGGAAGAGGCGCTGGCTGTCCACTCTGTCTATTCCTCTTAATATCTTGTACACCTCTATCATGTCTCCTCTCATCCTCCTTCTCTCCAAAGTGTAAAGCCCTAGCTCCCTTAATCTCTGATCATAATCCATACTCTCTAAACCAGGCAGCATCCTGGTAAATCTCCTCTGTACCCTTTCCAATGCTTCCACATCCTTCCTATAGTGAGGCGACCAGAACTGGACACAGTACTCCAAGTTACCATTTGATGAAGGAGAGACTCTCTAAAATATTTCCCAATGTTGATAGTTATTGTGATAGATGTAAAACTGAGATAGCCACATTGACACATATGTTCTGGTCATGTTCTATACTGGAACAGTTCTGGAAGTCAGTCTTCTCGACAATTTCTAAAGCACTCAGAATTAACCTACAACCTAATAAACTGACTTCTTTTTGGAATAATTCCTCAAAATATCCATGGTATTTCTGTGTCTGACCAACATGTTACTGTATTTGTTACATTGATGGGTAGGAGGGCCATCTTGTTGAAGTGGAAGGATATATCAGCTCCGACTTTGTCTCAAGTGATGCTATGTCATAGTTTGGAGAAAATTAGAAGTCGAACCTTTGAACCTTTATTTGATTTTGAGAAAAGATGGGGCTCATTTGCTCGCTATTATCATTTGAGCTAATTGATAGATCTTCTCCACGATCTAATTGTAAATTTTTTTTTTTTGATATACTTTTCTTTGTTGCTGGCGGTTTGAGGTTTATTTTTAGAAGCTTTTTGTATGACGCATGGCTCCGGGGTTGTACCCCTAATGGGTTTTTTCCCCACTTTTTTGCTTAGTAGAGTTTTTTTTTAATTCACAAAATTTTCAATCTTTAAGATAATTTTTTTTTCCCTTGAGGCATTATAAGTGTTGTTACTCCAATGTACTTGTGTTATTTTTGAATAATATAATAATAATAAAGATTTGAAAAAAGTTAGATGACTGAGTGGAAATAGACGAACTATATGAATAGACAAGAATATAGTAGATGAAAATATAATGTGACAATGAGAGGTCTTCTACCTCGGTAGAAAAAATGAAATGCAGTGTACAGGTGAGAGATTGAAAAGCTGTTAGTGTTCAGGAGCCTCCTGAGTGTCCTTGTACAGAAACCATTGAAAGTCAACAAGCAATTGGAAAGATACAAGGTCTGTTGAACTTTGTTGCAACATAACGAATAACCATACAGTAATGAAGAAACATTGATCAGTTCTTGTGGGTACAAAAGAAAAGCCTCCAACTGAGAAAAGTAAACAAGCCCATCAAGCTCCTATATACTCCATATCAGAACAATACCCAGAGAAACAAGCAGATTTAAGTACTGAAACATGGAAAACTGCAGGGCTGACGGGCAGAAAATTGCCATTACCAGATGCAATATATATGCTGAGATTTGCATAAAGCAACTTGGATGATTGCTCTGAATGCTGCTCCCCACAACATCACAAGGTTAAAATGAAATCCCAGGAGTTCCTTTACTGAATGTTTCTGTACTCACCTTGATAGCTGTAATCCAATTCATGACTTGAGGATAAGAAGGAGCTGTTTGTACTGTAGCTAACACCCAACACCAACTGAAGATCTGAAAGATTCATCCGGGCTGTGAGTTCACCACTCTTATCCCCTACCTGCAAAAAGACAATTACAGTAAAACAGGTTTTATTTAATCTTAGGGGCTGTAGTTCCATTTTGAAAGCTACACAGAGAATATCAAAGTGTTAAGTAAAATAACTATTTATAAAACTACATTTGTCCCACACCCAAGAACTAAAGATTATATTTTTGTGCAAGTGATTCAACAATGTTGGAAGTAAGAGATTTTGAATATTCTCCATTATTCACATAATTACTCAAAATTTCTTTTGTGAAATATGCCATGTTTCTGAGAAACAACAGTCCTGATAGTATGCAATACTAGGTTGGGAATTCAAAGCAGAAGACTGGAATTCTGGTTGAAAAACCTGAACAAATAACTCATTTGGTTTTGATTACTCATCAATGACCTTCCATCCATTGCAAACATCACAAATGTGGATTTTGTCTTCACAATTCCCCAGCAAATAAACAGTCCACGTCTGTGTACAGCAAAATATTAACATTCAGATAACATTATAACTGGCAAGTGACATTCACGCCATGAAATGCCAGGAAATGTTCATTACTAAGAGAGGGAATAAACATCTACCCTTGGTAGAGGCATTGACATCACTATATTCCCCCACCATCAAGATCCAGTTAATGACTATAGACCAGAAATTCCACCAGACCAGCCACACAAAAATGCTAGCTACAAGGAAAGATAGATGGCTGGATATCTAGAAGCCAATGGCTTGCCTCCTAACATCCTGGATCCTCATAATCTACAAGATACCAGTGAGAATTGTGATGGAATACCGTCCATTTCCTTGATTGCTGTGTAGTTTCAGGATCTCTGAGGAAGCTCAGCAAAAGGCAACCTGCTCAAATGGACTGTTTCTATCTTTTTAAACTGGGCACATAGGAAAACCTTGTAGTCACAAGGAGAATGTCCGCATGTTCTCCAAAGACAGCACCAGCTCTAAACTGTGCTTTTCCTCACCTATTGCAAATCAACCTTCCATCAAAACAGAGAAGTATATTGGAAATACTCAGCAACTGGACAGTCTTTCTGGAGAGAGAAATTTGAATAGACTACATATTCAAGGAGGTGCTTAACAGGAAGAGGCAGCAAGGAACAAAAATTAGATACTTGAGAGATACAAGAAATGCAAGAGAACACTGAAGGAAAGTAGAAGGGATATAAGAAAGCATGAGGTTGTTCCATCAGACAAGAGCAAGGAGAATGTCAAGGGCTTCTACAAATAAATTAAGAGCAAAACGAGAGCAAGGGACAAAATTGGTCCTCTTGAAGATCAGTGGTCATCTATGCATGGATCTGAGAAAAGTGGGAAGATCTTAAATGGAATTTTTGCATCTGTTTTAACTGACGAAACAGATAGAGTCTATAGAAATTAGGCAAAGCAGCAGTAAAATCATGGACTGTATTGGTTTTACCGAATCATATAAAATTTTGAGGAAGTTACCAGGGAAGTTCATGAAGGCAAGTCAGTGGATGTTGTTTACATGGATTGGGCAAGGCTTTTGATAAGGTCCTACTTGGGAGAATGGTGAAGAAGGTTCTGTCACTTGACATTCAGGATGAGGTAATAAATTGGATTAGACCTTGTCTTTGCAGGAGAAGCCAGAGAGTGCTAGTAGATGGTTACCCCTCCGACCAGTGGTGTCACAGAGATCAGTGCTGGGTCCATTGCTGTTTCTCATCCATATTAACAAACTGAATGATTTTGTGGTAGATTGGATCTGCAGATTTGCGGATGACACCAAGATTGTGGATTTGGTGGAAAGTGAGGAAGGCTATCAATGCTTGCAGCTGGAAAAACAGTCTAATAAATGGCAGATGAAATTTAATGCAGACTAGTGTGAGGTGTTACACTTTGGGAAGACGTACCAAATAGGACTTACACAGTGAGCAGTAGACACTGTGGAGTGCAGTAGAACAGATCTGGTAATATAGGAAATATAGATCCATAATTCCTTGAAAATGGCACCACAGTGGGATAGGATCATAAAGAGAGCTTTTGGCACACTGGCCTTTATTAATCAAAGTACTGAATACAGAAGCTGAGATGTTGAAGTGGTAGAAGATGTTGGCGAGCTCTGAATTGCAGTATTGCAGCCAGTTCTGGTCACCTAGCTAAAGGAAAGAGAAAAATTACAAGCATGTTGCCAGGACTTGAGGACCTGACTTATAGGGAAAGGTTGAATAGATTAGGATTTTATTCGATGAAGCCTAGGAAAAAGAGGGAACATTTGATAGAGGTATACAAAATTATGAGGGGTATAGTTAGGGTAAGCACAAACAGGCTCGTTCCACTGAGACTGAGTGAGATCAGAACTAGAATTAAAGGTGAAACGTTTAAGGGAGAACATGAGGGGGAACCTTCTTAACTCTAAGGATGGCGAGAGTGTGGAATGAGCTGCCAGCAGAAGTGGTGGATAGGTACAGTACTGTGCAAAAGTATTAGGCACATAGCTAGTGTGGCTAAGACTTTTGCACAATACTGTATGTGTTAACGTGGACCAGCAAGCGAGTTTATAAATCTGGCAGAAACAAAGGATCTTGGAAATAGTGAGAGTGCAGCACCGCGGAAGGGGTGTGGAACAGGTGGCAGAAAAGGAGTACCGGGGGCCGGGGTAGGCGCGGGTGCAGAAACACCCAGCCCCAAGATACCAGGCAAGGTAATATGATTCCAAACAATTGGTTTACTGATCATTACAGAATGTCTCTCTGGTGCCTCCCCTCCCTGCCCTTATCCTAACCATGATTCCCCTCTCCCTGTCCCCTTACTACTCTCAATTCACAATAGAGACCCATATCTGAATCAGGGTTATTATCACATGTCATTAAATTACTTTTTTTGCAGCAGCAGTATAGTGCAATACATAATTTATTACTACTGTACTATGCAAAAGTCTTGGGCACCCTAGCTACATATATGTGCCTAAGACTTGCACAGTACTCTACATGAATGGGAGGGGTATGGATGGATATGGTTTGGGTGCATGTCTATAGAATTATGCAGAATAGCTTGGTCTGGACTAGATAGGTCAAAGGGCCTGTTTCTGTACTGTAGTGTTCTGGCTCTATATATACCATATCTGTCTTTTTGGTGCCATAACTTCCTTTTGGAACTTTCTCCATGAACTACTGTATCTCCTTCAATTTCCTCTTGCAAGCTTTTCCAATATCTGTTACAATGAAAAAATCCACAGTTGTAATTTTGTGATGTCTGGAAGGTCATTGAGGAAACAGTTTAAGGTGTATGTGCATAGTCACTGCAGTAACACCCTGGGACTGGGCTACTTCTTACATTTGTACACTTGGTGCTCCAATTTTCTAGTACTGAAGAAAAGTGAAACACTGGAGTGTGTTGTTTCTGACATCTTAGCTTTTCCTGTTTAGGATTTGGACTCATTTCTACATAGCTTTATTTTCCCCTTTGTTTAAATACCAACACTGAAGTATGCCCATTAATTCTTGGTTATAGAATAAGCTAGTACCTTTTTTTCTATAATTAAACTTGTGTCCAATGTGAAGCCAAAGAACACCATGGACCACTTGCATTATCTATGATTTGGGAATTCCCAAAATATCCTTGATCCGATATTCTGCCCCTTACAGTTGCCAGCTCAGGGTGGACTTCTGGATGACAACCTTATAGTATGCTGCATCTCATATTTACCTCTCTTGAAATTTCAAAGTGTTTCTCTGCAAAATGCACTGCTTGTTCGTGATCTCCTAATGCAGTGTAAGCATTTCCCAAACTCCAACAAGCTCTTCCTTCACCAATCCTAAAATTAAAATAAAAAGATGAATTTAGTATCTACGCCATATTATTTTATTCTTTCATCTATTTTTAACCTGTTTTAACTTAAATGGTCTATATCTACTGATTAAAAGTTAAGTCAAATCTATTTCACCCCAGAAAGGAAAATGCATCGAAAAGGATTTTTTTTGGGTGGGGCAGGGTGTTCCATCTTATGGAACATCAACAACAATTTGATAGGTCAAAGGACAGTTTGCCATACATGAGGAGCTAAATCACAGATGATAGACCACAATTCACAACAGCATACAGTAAGGTTCTCAGAAGAATGGCAGCTTGAACTTTCAACATATTGTTTTCAGAGAAGGAAGAGAAACTGTGAAGGTGATCAAAGAATTTCTGAAGTTGGCTGGATGATCAGTATACAAATATCCTCACCTACTGTGATCCCCTATTGTGAAGCCCTCTGCAGGAAAGCTAAAATTCTTCAAATTGCAAAAAGACAGCTAAAACCAAAAGTGCATAAAAGTGCAAGGGACAAAGGGATCTGGCACTATTCAGAGTTAGATATACCATAAAGATAAAGCCCATGTCAGACTAATACCAAATGTGTTAGAAGGAAGTGGTACTAATAGTGACACAACTATCTCTACTTCCAGCTGGTTTGAACAATCAGCTCTCTTAAAGCAGTGTACTTGCTGACCACAACTACCTCTTCCAAGTGGAAGAATACTGATGAAGGAACAAATCACTCAGGAATCCACAGGATATTTCTTTGCCATGTTTAATGCCAGATTTCATCAGGTCAAGAGTTCACATCATGGACCACTGGCAGACTTCCTTTTGAATGAGAACTGTTACGATCCCAGCCCTCTCCTTTGTGAGAATCGCCAGAGCCCTAGTGAAGGGGGGGGGTCAATGACCCAAGAGAAGAGAGAGATACGTGCGGTGTCCCACGTTTCACGGCGAGGCAAAGCTGGCGCCGGTGGTCATTGTCTCGTGGAGACACCTTTGTAAATTGGGAACTGTACTACGTGTATACCCTCAGGGTAATGTGGGTGGAGAGATGGAGAGAGATTGCATCATCCCAACCTGATTGACATCTGAGACCCCGTGAGTTCAGATAAAAGAAGGGGTTGTAAAGACGGCCCCCAGACGCACCAGAAGACACGCTAGAAATCCTGCGACAGCGTTTAATAGCGACAGCTGGTGATGGGGTTCGTGTGCGTCTTTTCCTTGCCTGGGATTGGCGACCTCACCACGAGAGAACAGCTTAGCTACAGGGGAGGCCACCAGCGAGCGTCCATTCCCCAACGAGACAAAAGACGGAATCGAACTCCTAAAGGTTGGACAAACCCGGCGGGTAACTGTTTCATTCAATCTCTCTCTCTCTCTCTCTCTCTCTCTAACAAAAGTGCACCAACGCGACACCACAAAAGACGGCAGCTGGTGGAACTGCAGTGACCGCAAGAGATATACAGCGGACAATATATACATTACCCCTAGACAATGATAGAGTTTATTTCTTATTGGTTATTACAATACCTGCGCTTCCAATATAACTCGGAGTCCTGCCATGTGCAGAAGTTCGCTGATGACACGGCCATAGTGGGGTGTGTCAGGAATGGACAGGAGGAGGAGTATAGGAAACTGATACAGGACTTTGTGATATGGTGCAACTCAAACTACCTGCGTCTCAATATCACCAAGACCAAGGAGATGGTGGTGGACTTTAGGAGATCTAGGCCTCATATGGAGCCAGTGATCATTAATGGAGAATGTGTGGAGCAGGTTAAGACCTACAAGTATCTGGGAGTACAGTTAGACGAGAAGCTAGACTGGACTGCCAACACAGATGCCTTGTGCAGGAAGGCACAGAGTCGACTGTACTTCCTTAGAAGGTTGGCGTCATTCAATGTCTGTAGTGAGATGCTGAAGATGTTCTATAGGTCAGTTGTGGAGAGCGCCCTCTTCTTTGTGGTGGCGTGTTGGGGAGGAAGCATTAAGAAGAGGGACGCCTCACGTCTTAATAAGCTGGTAAGGAAGGCGGGCTCTGTCGTGGGCAAAGTACTGGAGAGCTTAACATCGGTAGCTGAGCGAAGGGCGCTGAGTAGGCTACGGTCAATTATGGATAACTCTGAACATCCTCTTCATAGCACCATCCAGAGACAGAGAAGCAGTTTCAGCGACAGGTTACTGTCGATGCAATGCTCCTCAGACAGGATGAAGAGGTCAATACTCCCCAATGCCATTAGGCTTTACAATTCTACCGCCAGGACTTAAGAACTTTTTAAAAGCTATTATTAATGCTTTTTGAGATAGTGATTTAGATGCATATCATATTCTTTACTGAGTTAAGTATTGTATGTAATTAGTTTTGCTACAACAAGTGTATGGGACATTGGAAAAAAAGTTGAATTTCCCCATGGGGATGAATAAAATATCTATCTATCTATCTACCTAGATTGAGTATTGACGACTTATGGTATCTGAATGTTTGTATTAACCTTACTTTTGATAGATAGATAGATAGATAGATACTTTATTCATCCCCATGGGGAAATTCAACTTTTTTTCCAATGTCCCATACACTTGTTGTAGCAAAACTAATTACATACAATACTTAACTCAATAAAAAAATATGATATGCATCTAAATCACCATCTCAAAAAGCATTAATAATAGCTTTTAAAAAGTTCTTAAGTCCTGGCGGTAGAATTGTAAAGCCTAATGGCATTGGGGAGTATTGACCTCTTCATCCTGTCTGAGGAGCATTGCATCGATAGTAACCTGTCACTGAAACTGCTTCTCTGTCTCTGGATGGTGCTATGTAGAGGATGTTCAGAGTTATCCATAATTGACCGTAGCCTACTCAGCGCCCTTCGCTCAGCTACCGATGTTAAACTCTCCAGTACTTTGCCCACGACAGAGCCCGCCTTCCTTACCAGCTTATTAAGACGTGAGGCGTCCCTCTTCTTAATGCTTCCTCCCCAACACGCCACCACAAAGAAGAGGGTGCTCTCCACAACTGACCTATAGAACATCTTCAGCATCTCACTACAGACATTGAATGACGCCAACCTTTATAAATAAAACCGTTTGAAAATGATACCATCAGACTTCAGCGGACCTCTCTATCTTTGCTGGTAAGTGATCCAGTTACGGGATACGTAACAGAACCACTGCGCCATTACTGCTAGTGGATCTTCTCTGCTTTTGAAACTGACATATACAGGAATGATGACGGTGTCAGATTCATTCAAGATTTAACATTGGTTAATGTAATTTCCAATACACAAGTGTAAAGGAGAATAAAGTCTCTGACCAACGCCACAATCACGTCACCTGACGAATTTAAGGAACTAACATACTCCATCACTTTCACACCATCAAGAATGCTCTCCATGCCATCCCACACCTACACTTTGGCAAGTCTAATCACTTGATGGTACTTCTACTACTGGCATGTTGACAGAGACTGAGGACTATGAAGGTCTGGTCAAGAAACGCTGAGGAGTACTTAAGGGACTGCTTTGTGGGCAGGACCACTTTCAAGGATTCAATATGCCACAACCATCAACGATTTCATCAAGACCCACATCAATGAACATGTGCCTTTGAAAACAGAGTTTCCCCAAATCAGAAACCCTGGATGAACCAAGAGATTCGCAGCTAGCTCTGTGGCATTCAAGAAAAGGATCAAGAACCTTACTAGAAATTGAGATACAAGCTACAGAAGATCATCATGAGAGCACAAAGGCAATTTGGTGTGAAGTTAGAAACACAATCAGGTGCACGACAGCTCTACCAGGACTTGCGTGCTATTACTTCCTAGTAGGCAAAACTCAACAGCATAAATAGTATTGATGTTTCACTCCCCAATGAGTACAATACCTTTTATGCATGCTGTGAAAAGCAGAACAAACACAAAATACCCACAGTACATAGTGACCTTGTGACCCCTGTCTCAGAGACCAATGTCAGAACATCATTCAGGAGGGTGAAGCTTCACAAAGCATCAAGCCCCAACAGTGTATGTGGCCAGGTACTGAAAACCTGTGCCAACTAATATACTGGAGTAACAATCAACACAGGCGCATCTCAAAGATGCATGCTTAGCCTACCATTCTACTCTCTCTACACTTACAACTGAGTAGATAGTCACAGTTTAAAAGCCATCTGCAAATCTTTTAATGACATTACTGTTGTTGGTAGAATCTCAGATGGTAACAAGGAGAGGTACAGAAGTGAGACAAACCACCTAGTTAAGTGGTGTTATAACAACGTCAGATTCAATGTCAACAAAGCCATGGAATTGATTGTGGACTTCAGGAAGGGCAAGTACACTCATCCTCATTGAGGGCTCAGTGGCTCCTGGGCATCAGGACTTTAGATAACCCAACGGATTGATGGAATTATGAAGGTGGCACATTAGCAGCTCTACTTCAGTAAGAGTTTCAGGAGATTGGGTGCCTCCAAATTCTCTGTAAATGTCTATAGATGTGCAGTGGACTGTGCATCACAGCCCGTAATGGAGGTTCCAAGGCACTGGCTCACAAGAAGTTGCAGCAGGTTTTAGATTCAACAGTGTTGGATTCTGATGTTTTAATCCAAGGTTCTTTCAGAAGTCAGGAAAGAGGCACAAAACCTGTTGCTTCACAATTGTTTTATTAAGCAGTGATAAAACAAATAAATTGAAATGAACAGTGAGGGAGGTCTGCTAATCAAAGAGAGAGGTAAAAGAAATAGGATGGCACTTCTTTGAGGTCAGCTATTTTATACCCATAGATAAGGAACATTCTATTCAAATGTGTAGATAAGAGTCAACCAGTGAGAAAGCACTTATTTAAGTAATAAAGCTTCCAGATTCATACTTTATATAGCCACTAGGGGAACACGCTGAACTTATACGTATTATGACCACTAACAAGCATAGTAAGCAGTTGTTGTATACAAGAACTACTTAATTGTTAAACTGCCAAGAAAATAACAATTAAACAGTCTGATTCAACACCAGCTTCATCATAGGCACATCCCTCACCATCATGGAGGACATCTTCAAAAGATGTTGCTTCAAGAGAAGGCATTCATCATTGAAGGCCCTCACCATCTGAGATGCTCCCCTTTTGCATTACTACCATCAGAGAGATGGTACAGGAGCCTAAAGACCCACACTCAACATTAAGAAAAGCTTCTAGCCCTCCATCAGATTTCTGAGCAATCCGTGAACACTACTCAATCATTTATCTTTTGCACTACATAATAAGTAACAGTAATTTTTATGTTTCATGTGTACTGCTGCTGCAAAACAAAAATTTCACAACATATAAATCAATGATAATAAACGTGATTCTAATTCCGAATTACAGTTGTACAATAGCAATAAAGAACTAAGCAATGCTTGGTAGGTACATGAAGTAATGTACAAGAAGTTGCCTTACGAGATGACGAGCAGCAGTGACTCCAGAGAACAAACAGTGAAGAAAACAACCCTGAATCAAAGACTCAGTGAAGAATTCACCAATGTAAAATCCCATATAGAGTGGTTTATATCTGAATACAAGTCATCTAAAAGGGTTATAAAACTGAAAAAGATAATGAGCCTTGTTTGAACTTAGTGAATCTTTGAAATGTTTGAACTAATCATGGTTAATATAGTTTTTAGGCAAAGTTATTGCCCGTTATATTTTATTGCGTGCTGCATTTAATTGACAATTACATAAATGATTGAAAATTAAGATCTAGCAAGCAACAAGGACGGCAAATGTACATTGAGCTTTAATGCCAGAAGATCTATGAACAAGAGTAGAATGTCTTTCTCCAATTATACAGAGCTCTGGTGAATCCTCATGTAGACCAATGTATGCAGTTCTGGCCCTCCTACTCAAGGAAGAAAGGATATATCTGTAAACAGAGAGTTAATTGGATTGATTCCTCAAATGACAGGATTTTCATGTAGAGGAGATATTAAACAGCATCATCCCATACCATACCGAGTTTAAAAGAATGATCTGTGTTCTCAATGAAATGTGAAAAAATGTCTTAAATGGGCCCAATAGTAAAGATACAGCATGAAAGCATCCCCTGGCTGGGACATCCAGAACCAGGAGTCAAGAGTCTCAATCAAATATGGAATCAACCATTCAGAATAAAAGAAATATCTTGACCCACAACATAGTGAATTGTTTGTAATTCTCTGCCTGAGTGATGTGAAAATTAAATCACTGGATATACTCGAGGGAAAAAAAAAGATTAATAGATTTTTAAATATTAAGAGAGTCACGGGATACAGGATTGGTGTGGATAATTAATTGTGTAAAGATCAGCCAAAATCCTACTGAATGGCAAAGCAGTGGTCACCAGCATAAAACAGCTTGATCATATTAAAAAATCCATACAGCAGCATCTTTTCAAGAGTGGAAATTAGCTGTCCTCTGTCGAAAACAACTGCCAATGACAGGGAGAGATTGCCAATATCCAGGACAATTAAGTACTCACATTTAAGCAGGAAATGAGGTTATTTGGGCCATTACTGCTCTGAACAGGGCAATCCAGTTGGACCCATTTGCCTGCCTTTCTCCTATCACTCTACAGGTCTCTTCCCTATTTTTGTAGAAGACATTGAATCACATTTCTATTGGCCTGGAAGCTAGTTGGTGGTAATCTATGGTCTAAAATCACAAATAAGTCATGTTTGGTAAACAGTACATTTTACCTGATTAAATTAGGAAATAGTTTCCTTGTTTACCACAAATGACAATAAGTAGATTTATATTCCATATAAACTCTTCATCTACCATGGCAGCTTCTGAACACATTAATTTTGGCTTTTGGATTAGTTTCATAACACTGCTCCTATACTCATGAATATATTGCAAACTGTAGTCAATAACAATGGAAGAATCAACCTAACACAAATAACTTCAAATGTTACCTATCACAAAGCTCTTGTGCTATCATAAGATGTTTCAAATGGTATTCAATGGCCTTTTCATAGTCTTGCAGCAGGGTGTAAGTGTTTCCCAGGCTGTAGCAGGCTTGTGCTTCCACCGCCTTGTCTCTCAGTTGCCGAGCCAGATCGAATGTCCTCCTAAATAGACAGCAAACATTTGGGTCAACATTTTTACTCCAACATTCAAGTATTTTAGTGTAAATGGCATATTTCAGTTTTAAAAAACAAACTGAAGGTTTTTACAACCACTTCTACTGTCCAGACATATCAATCTCTACACGCCAACTCCCTATAAAGATGCATAACCCTTACACATTGCATTTACATTGGCATTCCACTAATCTAAGAGTGATCTCACTAAACCTTGCACAGTTCTACCAGTGGCAACTCACTGCAAAAGCTGTCCCATTCCTCATGTGGCTCAGGAACATAACATGGAATCAGGACAAACAAACGGCCCTCAGAAAACCTGACAATGATCAAGTTTGATTTTTATAGCCAAGCCACATACCCTGATGTAGCTAAAACACACTTAGAAAAAAACTACAGTCTTCTGCAGTTCATGTCTGTAACTAAGAAATCCCGGCTACAAAGTCCATTCTGCTATGAATTCCTTGAGTGGATCCCGTGGTAGATGATGAGGAATCTGAACAATTTCCCAACCTTTCCAATCGTTCACCATCTGAACTCCCTCTTACCCCAAACACAAAGGCAAAACAATATAATGGCTTCACGACATTTAGCTATAAATTTTTAAAGACTGAAGGCTTCAAATATACATAACGCTCACTTGTAATATTCAGCAGCCACTGCAAATTCACCAAGAAAGACATGGGCATTTCCCAAATTGCTGCAAGCTCTCCTTTCAGCAGATTTATCTCCAAACTCTTTCGCAATTTTTAAGCGCTGCAATCAAGAAATGAATTAATTAAAGACAGAAGCTAATTGAAATTTTCTCTGAATTGTAAGTATTTAGATGCAGGATCCTTTACACTAAATTATTAATATGTACCATGAATGTCTGAATTATTTGTAAATCACTTAAGCAACCAGTCTTGGAAATCCATTGAATAGATAAAATATTAAATCTGTTCTCTAAAACTCTGAGCTGGCCGGGTGAACGCAGGTATGGAGGACTACGGGCACAATGCATCCCCAAGTTTAGAACATGTGCTTCAAATTCACAGAACAACCATCTACTACTTTAAGAATAGTTTCTAATCTAATTTTAATAAGTAAAACTAATAAGAAATAAAGCATAAAGAATGAGTACAGTTGAGAGCTTTACATCTTAAAGGTGTTTGCAGTCAGATAGACTAGCTTCAGGTTTATGCATATAACACATGAAGAACAAAGATATCCAAACTTAATTTTTCATCAAGGTAAAATATTCTTTCCCAATCCATGCAAAACTACATGAACACAAATACTCTATTTGAATCTCCATTAGGTACATTAGAATATAGTAGAATGCCTTTGACATCCCGTACCTCCTGATGGGATTGCACTGCTTTTCTAAAGTTCCCCAAAAGATAATGTGTATTTCCTAGATTCCCATAAGCCCGTCCCTGGGCTGCTCTGTCTCCAAGCTCTTTCACCATTGCCAGGTTTGTCCTATGAATAAAATTGTTACAGATTAAACACTTAGTCACTACTCCTTGCTTAACACAAAAAAAATGATGAATTTGTATCGTAAATTACTGACTATCCATATTAACAGCTCCAGTGACTTAGTATGAAGTTCAGCTGTTACCAGAAGGTTTGACCCTTGAGGAAAACATGGAAACAACAGATATGATCAAAGTAGCAATGTTAAGATCCATTGTACTAGCTTTCCCCCCTCACGTCTTCATTTCTCCCCTTCCGGGCACAAACCAGTACCACTGCCTGGGAAACTTAAGGACTACTCAAAACCATCAAGCAAACATCCCACTGAGGTGCACAAATGAACTCTGCCATTTAGAAAAACCTAACTTAGCCTTTAGAGACAGAGTATGTTGTACACACTTTTGGTTTGGTATCTTTCTACAAAAATACATTTAGTCCAACTTGTTAATTGGACTGGCTTAAATTCTGCAAGTTTTTTCCCCCCAATTTCTTTGTTCTACCTGACAAATAAATTTTTAATTGTTGTAATATACCAACATAAATTTGATTACAGTATGAGCTCTGAGGGAAACTTCGACAAATTTGAGTTGCTCTCCTTAGCATCAGAAGCTGAATGGTGACTTAATAAAGGTCTTTCAAATCATAAGTGTAGAGGGTCAGAATCTTTTCCCCAGGATAGAGATGTCAAACAACAAAGAATATGCTTTTAAGGTTAGAAGAGGGTGCAACAAGATTTTTTTTTATATATAAATGCAGGGAGTGATAGGTGCTTGTAATGAGTTACCAGGGATAATAGTGGAAGCAGGCACTTTGGTGGAGTTTAAGAGGCTTTTAAATAGACTCAGCAATATGAAGGGAATGGAAGGATATAGATGATACACGGGAAGAGGATATTTAGTATAAATTGGCATCATGGACAGTGCGACATCATGGACTGAATGCTCTGCACAATGCTATACAGTTCCATGTTCTTAATATTCTCTAGAGGTAATAAAATACCAAAAATTTATCTGTATCTTGCGAATTATTTAGTGACTTGGCATTTATGGCCCTCTTATAATAGCCAATTCCACACACACTTACAATGGCTTCTTTTGCAGAGTAAGTAACTACAATACTAGCATTTAAAAGCAGAGATTGATTTGTGGTTAAAACTACAACAATCAGAACTCTACAAAATTACATTAGCAAGCAGGCTCATATGACAAAGTTTAATCTCTTCATCGTGTCCAAGTATATTTTTCAACAATTGCTTTAATGCTCTTTCAGATGCAAATTTATGCTAAACAAGGAAATCAAAATATCCTATATGAACAAAAAGATATACATGCTTTTCCCTTCTGTGAAGAAAATGTTAGATCATACAACACGGAAACAGACCAGTTGGATGACTGTGTCCATACAGACCAATAGGCACTGATTTATATTAATTTCAACTTCAACATTTAGCTCATAGCCTTCTACACCTATGCAACTTATGTGTTCATTGAGATACTTTTTCTATCAGTCTCTGACACTGTATCCAGATTTTCACCACTCTGGGTGAAAAAGGTTCCTTTCAGATTCATTCTAAATCTCTTACTCCTTATGTTTTCCAGTTTTATTTACCTTTTGATATGCAGAAAAGTTTCCTGCCATCTACCCTGTCTATATCCCTCAATTTTATATCTTATAATTGTGTCCACTCTTAACCTCTCTACCCGAGGAAACACTGACCTGGCCTTTCAGAATTGGGCTTACTAACGTTGGCATATGTCATGAAATTTGTTGTTATAGATTTAATATTACCGGCATATCTTTCCAATCTCTCCTCATAACTGAAACACTCCATCCCAAGCAACATCCAGGCAAATCTCTGCACCTTCTCCAGTGCTATTGCATCATTCCTATTGTGTGGTGACCAGAAATAAATGCAGTACTCCAGGTCAAGTGTGACCAGGTTAGAGCATAAACTATCTGCTTTTGTATTCAAAGCGCCACGAAATAAAGACTGGTTTCTCAAACGCTTTTTTTTTAAAACCATGTACTATCACCGCTACTTTCAAGGATCTATGAATTGCATTTCAAGGTTTCCCCAATTCTCCCATTCATGGTGTACATCAATAGAAACAGGATTAAACTCCATCTACTATTTCTGAGCCCATTTCACAACTACGATTATCATTCTGTAATCAAAAACCTAAGACTACACTGCACATTGTCAACATTAATCTTCATCCATTAATTATGCCCCCTACATCCACCATGAATTTATTCACACATGTTACAAACAGCACCAATTCCTGGGTAACTATTAGTCACAGGCATCCAGTCACAAAAATAGCCCAATATATCACCTTTATCACCTATTGCCAAGCAAATTTTGTATCAAATGTGTCGGCACCAGGATTCCATTGGCCCTAATCATTTGGACCATTCTCCTGTGTGAGACCTTATAGAAGAACTCACTGAGCTCTGTGTAACCCGCATCTACCTCACTGCCCTCATCAATACATTTTAGCTGTGAATCTTAGGGCAAAGAGGTGGTACATCAACAAAAATAAGCATTATTTCCTCTGATATTTTCCCTCCTCCAAAATAGCTAGGGATGTAACATCCATCACTGCTACAAATTTATGACAAAAAAAGAACATTGAAAAATAAAGCAAAATAATGTACATTGGCAGGATCAGGGACAGAAGAATTTGTTCAGAAAAAAATGGACTCAACAGTTTATTTATCTTCTGTAATATTCTATGAACTGATCAATGAAGTTACTCACTCATAGTATTCCGAAGCTTTGTGCAACACCACCATCACCTCTTCTGGAAAGTTCCCTGGGTCCTGTGCTGCCGCACAAGCCAGTGCTTTGCCGTTAGCATGGTATACGTTGCCAAGGTTGTAAAGAGCTCTCGCTTCACTTACCTGTTAATTAACACAAAAGCAAAGCAGTGGGAAGTAGAACAATGCAGAAGGGGCAGCGAAAAGGTCACACACCCAATAATCATTAATATGTACAGGATCGGTGTATGTATGTAATCACGGTCAATGCTTGTCCTAAAACAGCCTAATTTTGACTCCAGGGTTTGCCTACCATGTACTGAGACACCTAGATAGAGTGAACATGGAGAGAATGTTTCCAACAGTAGGAGAGCCCATGGTCAGCCTCAGAATAGGACATCCCTTTAGAATAGAGTTGAGGAGGAATTTCTTCAGCCAGAGTGTGGTGAACCTGAGAAAATCACTGCCACATACAGGCCAAGTCATTGGGCATATTTAAAATGGAGGTTGGTAGGTTCTTGGTTAGTAAGGGCATCAATACAGGAAGGCAGGAGAACAGCATCAAGAGGGAAAGTAAGTCAGCCATGATTGATGATGGAACAGACTCAATGGGCAAAATGGCCTAATTCTGCTCCTATGCCTTATGATGAAAGCCTAATGAAACTGCAGGTTACTTTTATAATACATTCTGTTGGTTAGCCAATTTAAGTGACACTATAAATTATCAATTGTTCAAACAAGTCTCAAGGCAGAAGAAATACATGTCATACACTGTTCAGTTAATGACAGCAGTAACCAGATCCATTTCAAATGCAAAATAAGCATTATATATGCCACAAACGGGACCAGCTCAGGATTTCTGCAAACACTCATGCTTTTCCTTTATTGGCACAGAATAATGTGAAGTTCTTAATAGTTAACTAGAAAATTTTGGTGAATTTACGATTAATTTTCCAGCTATTCATTTTCTATTCTTAAAAAGGAAAATTCGCTTTTACATTTCAAGATCTTCAGTAAACTAAATGCTGCAATGCTAGTTCACCAAAAAATACAGCTAAGGATTGGCTCATCGTCTCTTAAACATAAAAGCTTATGTAATTAACTGAGAAAATAAAATCAAAGGATCAGAAGTGTAAAAGTTCTCCCTTGCACTCACCAGGGTCATGTTTCCTGCACTCCCTTGAAACTCAGCTGGTTCACCAAAGAATTATTCTACAGTGTAACATCTAATAATAGTTCACTGGAAGTTTGCTGGAGTATTAACATAAAATAACCTCCAAACATCTGGAAAATGTGCTCATCCAACATCACCCAAAGTTCTGCGCATATCGAATATAACAGAACTTTACTATAGTTTGTCCAGGATGTGCAAGATAATTTTATCTACTCCACAGTAATTTAGTTTCACTACAGAACATAAGAAATCAGAGCAGGAGTAGTCCATCTGGCCCATTGAGCCTGCTCCACCATTCAATAAGATCATGGCTGATCTGGCCATGAACTTATCTCCACCTACCTGCCTTTTCCCCATAACCCTCAATTCCCCTACTAGGCAAAAATCTATCCAAACTTATCTTAAACAAATTTATTGAGGTAGCCTCCACTGCTTCACTGGACAGAGAATTCCACAGATTCACCACTCTTTGGGAAAAGCAGTTCTTCCTCACCTCAGATCTAAATTTACTCCCCCGAATCTTGAGGCTATGTCCCCTAGTTCTAGTCTCACCTCCCAGTGGAAACAACTTTGCTGCCTCTATCTTATCTATCCTTTTCATAATTTTATATGCTTTTATAATATCTCCTCTCATTCTTCTGAATTCCAGCAAGTACAGTCCCAGGTGACTCAATCTCTCCTCACAGACTAACCCACTCATCTCTGGAATCAACCTGGTGAACCTCTTCTGCACTGTCTCCAAAGCCAGTACATCCTTCCTCAAGTAAGGAGACCAGAACTGCACGCAGTACTCCAGGTGCAGCCTCACCTGTACCCTGTACCCTGTTTAACTTTCTTCAGTTTATTGTTAATTCAAAGTAACGACAATAAGCAATTATTTAACCTGACCAACCTTCCACTGAATATTATGGTGATAAATAATTACTTGATCTCTACCATTTCCTTTCAGTTTCTAATATCACCATAAAAAGTCACATCCTAACACCTGAATGGCAAATATATGGAAATGTTAATATCATTACATAACCCTGCATAGATGGTGAGGCACATTGAAGTTTTTATAATGATCATTACCTTATCACGAAGTTCTCTTGAAATATCCAAATGTCTTTGGCAGCAAACTATAGCTTCATCAAACCGCCTCAAAACCTTAAAAGTATTGCCAAGGTTGCCACTAGCCTTAGCTTCTCCTAGTCGATCGCCAATTGTTCTGAAAATTAAGCAAATAAATTAAAACATGCAACTGGCAATGTTTCTACATGGCACTCATTCTTAATGTTCATCTCACCTTTTAAGCCACTTAAACTGTGATCTTATTGAAAGAATTTACTCTGACTAAAACAAATTAGCTATATTTATTCCCAAGAAGCTTTTGATAACCTATTTGATAACTAAAAATTTGCCTGGAATGCAAATATTAACTTGTGCACTCTGTTTATTTCATCATTACAACATCAGGACTTGCTTATTTTATTGCCATAACTCTGTGGAACATTGTCAGGCAAGCTGCAAATCAAATGTTGACCTTCTCTTCTCCCCCCATCCCAGCTCCATTTTCCACTCTGACCTTTCACTTCTTCTCACCTGCCTATTAATTCCCCACCTCCTTCCTTTTTACCTCTTGTCTACTCTCCTCTCGTATCAGATTCTTTTTTCTCCAGCCCTTGACCTTTCCCACCCACCTGGCCTCACATTATCACCTTCTAGCTGGTGTCTTTCCCCTCCTGCCACCTTTTTATCCTGGCTTCTTCCCGGTCCTGAAGGAGGATCTCTGCCGAAAACACTGACTGTTCACTCTTTTCCATTGATGCTTTCTGACCTGCTGAGTTCCTCCAGCTGAGAGTGTGAGAGAGAGTAGTTGCTTTGGATTTCCAGCACTTCTAGACTTCGTCATGTTTGTTTTCAAAAAGGACAAGTTGAAATATTGGAGGGATTTCAATATCAGAACAAGAATTTTAAAATGGAAGTTTCCAGGTGAACCACCATGGGGAGGGGTGGGCAAACAGGACTTGCTGAATTGGGAAATGTACAGCAGGGTTTTAAATGCCACACATGCTGTTACAACTGACAGAATATATAATTTTAATATATTTATTCATTCTTGGGATGCAGGCAAGTTTGATATTTATTAGTCATTACAATTCCCCACCTCCACATGGTGAGGATACAACTTAAAATTAATATTGTGGGAGAAGTTCCAAGATTTTATCAAAATTCAAGATTTTAAAGTTCCAAAAAATTCCAAGATGTAGCATAGTGGTTAGTGAGATGTATTACAGCTCGGGACATTCTGGAGTTTGGAGATCAATTCCAGCACCATTCTGTAAGGAGTCTCTGTACACTCTCCCCATGTTTTCACTGGGTGGTTTCCAGTGGTTTTCTCCCACTGTGCAAAGACGTACCAGGTAGGTTAATTGGTCATGGTAAATTGTCCTATAATTAGGTTAGGGTTAATTGGGGCTGTTAGGGCAGAAGGGCCTAGTCCACTCTGTATTGCTGAATAAAATGTTTTAACCAAACCATAACAGCCTCATACACCAAGATCAATGGTGTGACTCGGAAGTAGGAGGTGGTAATATTTCAATGTGATAGCTGACCTTGTGCTTATAGGCAGTAGAGGTAATGAGTTTTTGAGAGGAAGTTTTTTTGTCATGTTAAGAAGAGGTTGAAACTCACTTTCCATTCCATTACCATACCAACAATATTAACATATTTTTTTCCTAAGTCTGTGTTGACTGACACAAGAAATGCATGGAATGTCAAAGGGAAGACTTCCCACCTCTTTGTGTAGTTGATATATCCCCCCCTCCCCATTTATCATCCCTACCTCCTCACAAAAGAAATCATTATTAGAGCTAATAATCTTGCAATAAGAGACCATTCCTAACTCTGGTAGTTTTAATAATCTTCCCTCCATAACAAAGAAATAGAATACCAGGAACCCCAGCAACAAAACAGGTTCTATGCAGACTGAATTCCAATAACTCCTTTTTCAGTTTTAGGGACTTAGAGCACAGTGATGTGTTTTCTAAAGCAATTGTCATCAATTTCAGAGTTTCTTAGTACTATACTCAGCCAAATGCTACATGAAAGCAAGGGTGGTCAGTCACTCTCAGCTCTGGGCTGGAATTTGACTCTTGTTTATAATTGGATTCAGGTAGTAATGGACATTGATTAGAAAAAATAAACCTGCTCCTTAATAATTAGGTTAAGTATTCCAAAATTACACAATCAATGATGTCTCATTGTTATTTTGTGAAAAATCAACAATAGCTCATGTAATATTGTTTTCTGTCTTGCTGTCAGGAAACAAATCACACAGTTTTACTTTGAAAGGTAAATGCTCTTAACTATACTAGAAAAGTTAGGCTATAGTTACAGCAACTTATGAATATATCCCCTCTCCACATTGGTCAGAAAAATAGAGCTCATTTAATTTAATGAGATTACAAGTGTGGGCCTCAGAAAGCAGCTTAAAGGAAGCAGCAACATGGCACCTCAGCCAGAAGGTTGTACAGGCTTCCATCTCAGGCTGAACTCTCGAATTAAAGCTCAAGATGATCATGGAACCTCCAGCTGCTTTTAAAAAAAGGTATAATTATCCACCATATATTAAAACTTGAGTCTTCAGTTGCAGGGATTCTTTGCTTTTTGTACAACTTTGCATTATGCTTCTGTCATTTAATTAGAAGACATTTGGTCCAACCTAGCTACATTAAGCTTTTGAAGAAATGTAAGAAATTCAAAGCTATGTTTATTGTCATATGCACAATGCACAGGTGCAATGGAAAAACATACTAGTACCAGGATCACAAACACATAACATCAGATAAGCAGTGTACATACACAACAAATTATACACAACTTTTACAAGAAATAACACAATTCGAAAAAAAATCCACTTTAGTGAAAACTGATAACAGTGGTCAAAGTGATTGTGTCAGTTGATTCCAGAACCAAATGGTCGAAGAGAAGCAGTTGCTCTCGAACCTAGTGGCTTAGGACTTCAGACGTCTGTACCTTCTGCCCAATGATAGCTATAAGAAGATGACATGGTCCAGATGGTGGGGACCTTTGATGATGGATGTTGCCTTCTTGAGTCAGCATCTTCTGTAGTAACAACCGATACTGAAGAGAGATATGCTCATGATGTATTGTGCAGAGTCCACTACACCGCAGCTTCTAACATTCCTGTACATTTTAACTGCTGCACCAGATCATCATGCAATCAGTCAGGACACTTTCAATAGAACATCTGTAAAGTTTGTTAGGTTGTTCTGGAACCTCCTTAATCTTCTAGAAAAAGTAAAACTGTTGCCAGAGTTTCCTTGTGATTGCATCTATATGCACAGCCCAGGATAGGTCATCCAAGAATTTCAAGTTGCGGACTTTACACTGTTGATGCCCCCAATGTACACTGGCAATGTTCACTATCTTTCCCCTTTCCAAAATTTGCAATCAGCTCGAGTAAAGGTTGATAACCTCCCCTTAAGGTGTTTAGGAATCCTTAATATCCTTAAGGAGATAGCTTAAAGCTCTAACCACAATATTTAATCAAACTGAATAACAATTAAGCAAATTGCAAAATGGTCTTATTTAAAACTCTAAAGGTACTGTCAAATCAGATAATATTATGGAAAACTACTGGGAAACACTGTCAAGAACTTCTAAATATTGCACTTAGGTAAGCATATAATGTAATCATGCATAAACACTAAGTTCTTACAAGGCAGTCAGCAATGGAAGCTAAATAATGCTCAGCTAATGTTGATCTTTTATTTAAGTGAAGAGATTGAAAGAGGTGGGGGAAAGAATGTACTATGGGAAGTCATAAACATGAGGATTCCGCAGATGCTTGAACACAGCAGGTCAGAAAACATCTACGGAGAGAGTGGGATAAAAGATCAATGATCATGCTGTCAGTTTGGAGGCTACTGAGGCACAATATGAGGTGTTGTTCCTCCAACCTCAGAGTAGTTTCATCTTGGCAGTAGAGGAGGCCATTGACCAACAAGTCTGAATGGGAATGGGAAGACAAATTGAAATGGTTGGCTATCAGGAAATCCTATGTCTTCTGAGTAGGATAGAGCAAAAGTACTATACAGTGATTGGTATGTTCATGGCCTAAGGTAGGAGGAGTCAATTTTAGAAAACCTAGCACATTTATTTTTCCTACATTTACACACTTAGTCCAGCAGTCATGGAGCATACAGATCCCTTCTTTGTAGAAGTCGGCCTCTTGGACCTCCAGAAGCGGTCCACAGCATGGGGTGATTGATAAGTTCGTGGCCTAAGGTAGAAGGAGATGTTATTAACTTCAGACTTTCTGCATTTTCACTCAGAGTTGAACTGCACGTGCATGTAAAGAGAGCTGTATAACTCATCTCCTTCTACCCCTGCTGTGGACCACCTGGAGGTACAAGACTCTCTTATTACATGCACGTGCAGTTCAACTCTGAGTGATAAAGCAGAAAGTTTGAAGTTAATAACTCATCTCCTACCTTAAGCCTCGAATTTATTAATCACCCCGCTGTAGACCGCTTCTACAAAGAAAGGATCTGTATGCTCCATGACTGCTGGACTAAGTGCATAAATGTAGGAGGGGACTATGTTTAAAAATAAATGTGCTAGGTTTTCTAAAATTGACTCCTTCTATCTTAGGCCACGAACTTATCAATCACCCCTCGTATATCACCTAAAAATTAAATAAGTACTGCAAAAAGAGAGAAAAAAAGAAAAACATAGTGAGTAGCGTACATGGATTCATTGCCCATTAAGAAATATGATGGCAGTGGGGAAGAAGCTGTTTCAAAAACATTGAGTGTCTCTTCAGGCTCCTGTACTTCCTCCTTGATGGTAACAATGAGGAGAGAGCAAATTTATCGATGACGTTTGAGCTGTACCTAGCCACACAGTCGTGGATGTAGAGAATAGAGCAGTCGGCAAAAGCACACATCCTTGAGGTATGCCAGTGTCGATTGGCAGCAAGGAAATGATGTTATTCATGCCAAGGATCCAGTTGCAGATGGAGGTACAGAGGCCCAAGTTTAAATGGTTCTGTTTATTTATCAGAGAATGTATACAGTATATAACCTGAAATGCTTAGTCTTCGCAGACATCCATGGGAAACAGAACCCCAAAAGAATGAACAACAGAAAAAAAAAACGTTAGAACCCCAGAGCCCCCACTCCCCCGCACAAGCAGCAATGATGCATCAACCTCCCCCCACCCCATCCATTTCAGCAAAAACTGTCAGTGTTTCTCTCGCACTCAAATGGGACAGAGAGATAGTCTTCCCTTCCCCTGTGAAATGGGTAAGGGAAGACTAACAGTTACTGTTATGATGTTATAGTCTGCCGCATCACTTTTTATTCCAAGATTCTCCAACTTGGTTGGTGAGCTCTAAGAGCAGGAACTCATCTGCTGTAAAACACCACAATTTTGAATTCCTTTACAGATCAGGGACCTTGATAGAACCCCAGCCATCTTGAAAAGGAAAAAAAGGAGACACTAAAGAGAGGAACTTAAGTTGTTTCCACAGAAGAAGTTGAAGAGGCAGCCATTTGGCGCCATCTTAACGCCACCTTCTGAGCTTGTTCATTAGTACTGAGAGTATGATGGCATTGAATGCTGAGCTCTAATCAATAAACAGCTGACCGACGTAGGTATTGCTGTTGTCCAGGTGATCCAAGGCTGAGTGAAGAGCCAGTGAGTTTGCATGTGCTGTAGACTTATTGTGGCGATAGGCAAATTGCACCAGGTCCAGTTCCTTGCTTAGGCAGGAGTTGATTCTAGCCATGACCAACATCTCAAAGCAGTTCATCACGGTAACACACACAATGTTGGAGGAACTTAGCAAGTTAGCCACCATCTATAGAAATTAATCAACAGTTGACACTCCAGGCCAAGACCATTCAACAGGACTGGAAAGGAAAGGGGAAGATGCCAGAATAATAAAAGAGGAGGAGAGGGGATGAAGTAAGAAACTGGGAGGTGATAGGTGGAAAAGGCAAAAGGCTGGAGAAGGAATCAGAAAGGAAACAAGTGGACCATGGGAGAAAGGACTGATAGGTATTGGAGAATAAAGTTGCAACGTTTGCTGTGTGGCCAGAACTATGTGGCCAGCTTTGTGTTTGCTATTTGCTATGTATCCAATTTATTGGCCAGAATGTAATCTCTGTATTGCCTCTGTACTATTGAACGCATCAGTGCCTTAAGAATGTGGCTAACAGTGAAAAACCAGCCTTATATTTACTATGTATCCAACTTATTAGCCAGAATGTAATTTCTGTATTGTCTCTGTACTATTGAACGTATCAGTGCCTTGAGAATGTAGCTAACAGTGAAAGTAAGCATGAAGAGATAACGGTGGTAGACGGGATCGTGGAGTGGTGTGATGGTATGGGGACCAGTCAAAGCCGGGAAGGGGGACACGTGTTCCAGGGAGTAGACTAGAGCAAGTATGGGCTACTGAGCAGAAATATTGGTGGCGAATCGAGAAGCTAATGTGCTGGTGATAAGCGTTGCAAGCGGATAGGGCATGCTAATGTAACTGAGATAAGAAATTACTATAAAGAATACTGTGCATTAGGCTCAGTGGCCAATTAGTGACACATTCATTAATTGTCTCAGCTTTTGTTTGCAAATAAAGGCTTAAACTTCTCGAAGAATCTTCTGCGTCTCCTGGTTATTTCAAGAAACCACGACAAAGGCAGTTGAGGAGAGACATTAAAAGGTCAGAGTGGAGAATAGAAGGGGTAGAGAAAGAAATTACTAGAAGGAGACATTGATGTTCATACCATCAGGTTGGAAGCTACCAAGACAGAATATGTGGTGTTGCTCCTCCATCTTGACAGTGTCCTCATTGTGGCAGAAAAGAAAGCCATGGACTGACGTATCAAATGAGAATGGGAATAAGAATTAAAATGGTTCGCCCCTGGGAAATTCTGCTTTCATCACAGTAGATGTGAGTGAAACTGGGCAATAGTCATTAAGGCTCACCCTACTCTTCTTGGGCATTGTCACCCTTTTGAAGCAGGTGGGAACCTCCGACTGCAGCAGTGAGGGATTGAAGATGTCGTTGAACATTCCTGTCAGTTGGTTGACAGATTTTCAGTGCCCTACTAGGTACACCATCAGATCTGATGCCTTGCAAGGGTTCATCCTTATGAAAGATGCTCTGACATCAGCCTTAGAGACACAGATTACAGGGTCACAGATGCTGCGGGGATTTCCACAGTGTAGCTTTATTCTCCCTTTTAAAGTGTGCACAAAAGGCATTTAGCTCATCTGCGTGTGAAGCACCTGTCATTCATGTTAGGTTTTGCCTCGTAGGAAGTACAGGTTTCCCCCGCAATCTGAAGGTAGAGCGTTCCTATGAAACCATTTGTAATCCGAAATCCCATAAATCGAAGAAGCAATTACCATTAATTTATATGGGAAAAATTTGAGCGTTCCCAGACCCAAAAGATAACCTACCAAATCACACCAAATAACACATAAAACCTAAAATGACACTAACATATAGTAAAAGCAGGAATGATATGATAAATATACACCCTATATAAAGTAGAAATATTGTAGGTATGGTGTAATTTCACTATCAAACTCTGGAAGACAATGAGACAAAATCGATTTGGCGAAAAAAGATCGGCACGTACACGCATACGTACGTATACGCATGTGCAAACAACTGCCCGCACAAGGCTTCATGGTCATTGTAGTCTTTCTCGGGGTAAACACACGTATAAAGCAAGCATCTTTTTTTTGTAAAAGCGAAAATCCTCTTTGGTTAGTGAAAACAGGTACTAATGTAGGTCTTTTGTAACAGCGAGTTGTCGTAAAGTGAACGTTCGAAAAGCGGGGGCCACCTGTAATGGCCTCAAAACACTGACAGAGCTGACAAGCATCTACCTGATTCAGTCTCTAACCTCAATCGGAATTTTTCTCGCTCTTAAAATAGCTTTCCATAGGTTGTACCTGAACTTCTTGTACAGTTCTGGATCATCAGTCGTGAATGGTTTGGGCATATCCTCGTAGGCAAACACTCACCCACACAGGTCTTGAAGAAGTCAGTGACAACTGTGGCATATTTATTCAGACTTAAAGATGAACCCCTGAATATTCTCCAGTCCAATGACTCAAAGCACTCCTGTAAGCGCTCTCCTGCCTCCCTTGACCACACCTGCTTGGTCCTCTCCGCTGGTGCTGCGGTCTTTAGACTCTGTCTATGCGCTAGAGTAGAATTATAGCCAGGTGATTGGACTTTCCAAAGTGCGTCTTGGGATGGAACGGTAAGTATTCTTGATGGTGGTATAACAGTGGTCAAGTGTGTTGGCTCCTTTGGTTCTACCGGTGATATATCAGTGGTAGTTGTTCAGGGTCATCTTCAAGTTGGCCTGGTCAAAATCCCCTGCGATGTTAGGGAAGGCATCAGGATGTGCTGTTTTGTGGCTGCTGGTCATGGTGCTCAGCTCCTCCAGTGTCTGCCTGATGTTGACAAAGAATGGAATGTACACCGCCGCCAGTATGACAGCAGAAAATTCGGTTGGCAGATAAAATGGACCATACATGACTGTGAGGTGTTCCAGGTCAGGGCAACAGGACTGGAACAGAACCATCAAGTCTTTGCACCACGATGAGTTAATTATGAAGCATACACCCCTCCTCTACCCTTAAAAGACTGAATTGACCCGTCTTTACAGTGAATGGTGAAGCCATTGATTTGCAGCACCTCATCCAAAATGATGAGGTTCAGCCATGTTTCTGTGAGGCAAAGTACTCAGTAGTCCCTGATGTCCCTTGGTACCGCAATCTTGCTCTGAGGTCTTACAGTTTTATTTTCCAGAGACTGTATATTCACCAACAGGATAGTAGTGGGGAAGGTCTAAGGCCTCTACGTTTCAATAATACTTTTAGCCCAGCGCACGTTCCCAACTTCCATTTTCTTAAACATGAACTGCACTCGTGACCAGAGTCTGCCATCCAGGGTCTGTCGCTTTTGAGGATCGATAGATTTTTAAAATATGTCTTAAAAAGATGTTACTTCCGAAGTACCCAAGGTTGTGACTGGAACTTCAGCTGTACTAGTCCTAAACAGAAATATTTGCTGATTCCCATCGGAGGTGCATGCTGAGTCACCACTTATTGGCACCACCTTGAAGGAAAGGAAAATTGAAAAGTGAAAGGAAAATTAAAAAGTGGAAGGAAAATTGGTAGTAGAAAGGGAACCCTGTTCTTTGAAGAAGAAAGATATCTAACATGTTCTGGAATGGAAAGCTTCATCCCGAGAACAGATACAGCAGAGATCGTGGAACTAAAGAAACAAATGAAGAAAGTGGGAAGAGGTCTAGTCAAGATAGCTGTGGGAGAGAGTGGATTTTATAAAGTAAATCAGTAGATATTCTATCTACCTCTAGGAACTTTGTATACATTGATATTAAAATAGACATAAAGCGATGAACTTCAAGCCAAATGAATCAGTTTTCGAACCAAGTTGGTAACCAGAATTAAATCCAGTGAGCTTTGTATACAGGTAAATATTTACAGGCAGAGTGCTTGCTTACCTTGCGAGTGTCAGGTCATGATGGTGGTACTCCAGAGCTTTAGAATAATCATGCAAATAAAAATAAGCATTTCCAAGCTGACTGTAGATAGCACTGAGGGTTTTCAGATCCTCTGTTCCAACCTGAACTGCTGCTTCAAAAAATGATACCCCAGCTCGACAGTCTCCTGCTTTACAGAGTCGTTCACCTTCTAAAGCTAGCTCCAAACAGGAAGCCTCCATTCTGAAAAAAAAAGCAGCATTAAGGAATTCTTGTTATCTGTTCTTAAGTAAATTTAAAAAAAGAGATTCAAATGAACAAAGGCCCCAAGAATTCAAGGTGGGGAAAATGCAGAAGAGTTAAACTGATACGTGTACCCAATAATCCTAAAAGAAGCAAGTACTAAAATAGCAAATGCAGTAGTTGCAGCACAAATATGAAGTCTGCAAATGCTGAAATCCAAAGCAACACGCACACAAATGCTGGGGGAGCATCGGGCTGCATCTATGGAAAAGAATAAAGAATAAAAATCCATGTTTCAGGCCAAGACCGCTCTTCAAGACTAAGAAGGGGAAAGATGCCAGGATAAAAAGGCCGGGGGCGGAGAGGGAAAGAGGTTTGCTGGAAGGGGCTGGGTGAAGCCAGATGGGTGGGAAAGATCAAAGGCTGGAGAAGAAAGAATCAGATAGGAGGGGAGAGTGGATAATGGGAGAAAAAGAAAGAGAAGGGACCCAGAGGGAAGTAACAGGCAGGTGAGATGAAGTAGAAGTTCAGAGTGATTAACAGAGGAAGTCAGGGATGGAGGAGAGGGAAAAAAGTTGGATCACTGACTTCTCGTGCCAAGATGAGGCCACCCTCAGGGTGGAGGAGCAACACCTTATATTCTGTCTGTGTATCCTCCAAACTAATGGCATGAGTATTAATTTCTCCTTCTGGTAAAGAAATCCCACCCCCTCCCCCCAAAAAACTCCTCTATTCCCCACTAAGACCTTTTACTTCTTTTCACCTGCCTATTACTTCTCCCTGGGTCCCTTCCTCCTTCCCTTTCTATTGTGATCCACCCCCCCCCCCCATTAGATTCTTTCTCCAACCCTTGACCTTTCCCACCCACCTAGCTTCACCTATCACCTTCCAGCTAGCCTCTTTCCCCTTTCCCCATCTTTTTTATTCTGGCAGCTTCCTCCTTTCCTTCAGTTCTGAAGAAAGGTCTCGACCCAAAACGTTAACTGTTTATTCTTTACCACAGATGCTGCCTGACATGCTGATTTCCTCCAACATTTTGTGTTTGCTCTTTTGCAGTAGTTATAATTTTGCAAAAACTCTAAAGAATTATCAATGCATTAAAAAACTGGCAAAGTGACACCACTGTTCAAAGCAGTGAGAGAGGGCCAAGAACAAAATTAGCCAAAAAATTATTCAAATCATTTAGAAAGTAGTAATAGTTTATTTGGAAGGAATCAATGTATCAAAGCAAGTCAGCACGGCTTCATGAAAGGGAAACTGGGTGCAGTATACTACTTAATACTAGGGCTCAAAAACCCCTCCCATTCACTTTCTGTCATCCCTACTGTTCAATGGAATATAGGCATGAAAGGATATGGTGTGGGAAAAGGACAATCTCATGAAATACATTTACACACATTTCTAACTGATTTAAACGGGGAGAAAAGAAAATGGATACAAATATTTTCAGGTTTCATTTCCTTTTGGTTTAAGAAATGCTAAAGTACTAAAATACCAAAAGCATTTCAAAGAGAAGGTCTGACAAATTTGTGCTGTTGTTCATCTACCCTTTTCAACGTCCTGTTAGTTGAGCATTCTTAAAAAGCAGCATCTTTCTCTCAAATAGATTGGGCTGGATTTAAGGTATCACACGTTTACCTAAATTAGCAGTTGCACATAGAAAACAGCAACAACTAAACCACAAGTCTCAGCCGACTCAGATTTCAAGTTTCTCAATATCCATCCATATTTTATTACATCATTAATTTTTAAGCCAGTCATTCAATAGCACTGCATTTAATTCAGATCTATTTCAACTACTGGAGGTTTAACCCTTTGTACTGAAAGAACATTAACAGTTAAAAACACCATTTATAATCAGTTCAAGACAAAAACCAAGGCGATCAAAATACTATAGGGTTAGTTATCAAATTTCCAGTAATTGACCAACTAGTTTTGGGTTAACAAGCAAGAAAGTAAAAACTTCAGGCTTACCCTGAGTTCAGTGGCCAATGCCACTGGTAGTACTGCTCATGGCTTGGTAATTACCTACTCTGATTGTGATTGGCTGACTTTGGGTATGAGTTGTATCCATGACTTTGTTTTAAATAGTTGATTGTGTCAGGGGTCATATCAGAAGAAACAATCTACACACAAGTTCAGATGAGAAAGGGGCTAGAAGGCTTCCTAAAGAAACTGACCATAAAGTACAGCCTAAAAGGAGTATTGCCCTCTTAGATAACTCCCATGGGTGTGGTCTTTCATTGATTCTATCGTGTTTCTTGTATTTCCTATGAATGTCCACAAGATAATGAATCTCAGGTTTGTAAAATGTATTTTACTAAAAAAATTAACTTTCAAACAAGCACAGTGTACTGTTTAACAGCCCACCAGTGCATGTGACTGATGCTAGTTAGAAACTCATTCGGCAACAGTCTCCTGCCCCAATTTAGCAGCAGAGTGTCCCAAATAAGCAGCTGCCCCCATTAACTGGAATCTACCGAGTCACTTCATGCCACAGAAACTGGCATAAGCACTGGCCTGATAAGCCTATAAGGCTCAGGACACACTTACTTTAATATTAATCACATTAAATGATCTATAA
This sequence comes from Hemitrygon akajei, assembly GCF_048418815.1. Taxonomy (NCBI): domain Eukaryota; kingdom Metazoa; phylum Chordata; class Chondrichthyes; order Myliobatiformes; family Dasyatidae; genus Hemitrygon; species Hemitrygon akajei. The sequence goes on along the minus strand of NC_133135.1, from coordinate 69,408,532 downwards.
AAATTAGCAATTTAGAATTTATTGAGCAGTAATCTTTAGGGAATTTAGCTGCCTGCATCAACCATGGCTAGGAAATTAGAATGTTTGTCATACAGTTTTTTAAAATAACTAAATAAAATTTTCTAAATTGGTGTTCTTTAATTTTTTTTCATGATTTGTAGAACATGTTAGTCCTCAATTCTTCATTAAAATATTTTGGAATAATTAAGTATACAAAATAATTATTAGAAATTATGTTAAAAGATATTTTATATCTTCCTCCTTGCATTACGGTCAGCTTTATATTCTAGTGTTAAAGACAGTGGTCTTGGCCATCCAAATTTGGAAGTCAAGATTACTTTATTAAGAAATTGATGTTTCCTTTGAAACAAAGGTTAACAATGGGTTCATCTTTCAAGTTTGCAGTTTTCAGTTTAAAGGAATCCACTGTCAAAGAATTAACTATCCAAGAGCCAGCACTGTTAATGATTATGCATCAGTAAATGATGTTGATCCAATAGTTGTTCCAGCAGGGAAAGGCCATATACAGTATGATCATCAACTGGTGAAACTCTATACCCAAGCACAGTTGCCCCATCAAATACATTAGCTGTATTTAAACTACTAATCTTCCAGAAGTCATATCAAAGTATTTGTTCCTTTTAAGATCTCTCCAATCAAAACAACAAGCAAGATTTGCAGAAGATACCAGTCCATCCTTGAAACTTTGGAGCAATAAGCAAGAGATAATACTGCTCGATGAACTCATGAGGTCAAGCAGCAAGTGGACGCTCAGAGTCCTTTGCCTCCACATATGTTGCTTCACTCACGTTTCTTTCAACCTCAGAACAGGTTTCTGATGCTGCCTTAGTGTTAACAAAATCACCAGGATTAAGGAGATTTTATTACATAAAAGCCAGCCAAGCTGGATAATGTGATCCCAATGCTGTTTTTAAACAAGTTCCTGCAATGGTCAATGTGCCTGAGAGACTCCAGGGTTATTTTGGATCTTTCAGAAAGCCCTTGGAAGTGAAAAATTGGCCAAGTGCACTTGTTTGCCCAGGGCCACAAAGGAAAACAGTCTTGCCAAATCAGTGAGATTCTTTGGTTTCTTATTAGCACAAGAAATAAATGGCTCCTGGACTACAACAAATGAAATTTCCCCGAAGTCACCAGTTTCAAGGGTATTCCTGCATATGTTTTGATCTCAATTGTACCTAAAGCAAGATTTTCATGGATTGTTTTTCCAGCTTTATATTTGCTATAATTTTGTAATAGATTTTAGTATTGCACAGATAAATCAAATGTAAATGACTTCATGTACTTTACTTTAAAATGAGGTTTTAACCTTGGCTCTTGATCACTAATGGCCACTTCTTTTAAAAAAAAACACCATTTCCAGCTAATCATTGCATTGGTAACTCTGGCAGATCAGCTTGTCTGAAATCCAAAAGAGATACAATGCCTATAAAAAAGTATTCATTCCCCCCCCCCCCCCCCCAGAAGTTTTAATGTTTTATTGTTTTATAACATTGAATCACAGTGGATTTAATTAGGCTTTTTTGACAACAGTAAACAGATCAACAGAAAAAGACTTCCATATTGAAATGAAAACAGACCTCTACAAAATGATCTACAAACCCCATTTCCAGAAAAGTTGGGATATTTTCCAAAATGCAAAAAAACAAAAATCTGTGATATGTTAATTCACGTGAACCTTTATTTAACTGACAAAAGTACAAAGAAAAGATTTTCAATAGTTTTACGGACCAACTTAATTGTATTTTGTAAACACAAATTTAGAATTTGATGGCTGCAACACACTCAACAAAAGTTGGGACAGAGTTAAAATAAGATTGAAAAGTGCACAGAATATTCAAGTAACACTAGTTTGGAAAACTCCACATTAAGCAGGCTAATTGGTAGCAGGTGAGGTATCATGACTGGGCATAAAAGTACGTCCATCAAGGTTCAGTCTTTGCAAGCAAGGATGGGTCGTGGCTCACCCCTTTGTGCCAAAATTCGTGAGAGAATTGTTAGTCAGTTCAAAAGGAACATTTCCCAACACAAGACTGCTGAGAATTTAGGTCTTTCAACATCTACAGTACATAATATTGTGAAAAGATTCAGAGAATTCAGAGACATCTCAGTGCATAAAGGGCAAGGTCGGAAACCACTGTTGAATGTGCGTGATCTTCGAGCCCTCAGGCGGCACTGCCTAAGAAACCGTCATGCTACTGTGACAATTATAGCCACCTGGGCTCGGGAGTACTTCGGAAAACCATTGTCACTTAACACAGTCCATCGCTGCATCCAGAAATGCAACTTGAAACTATTACGCAAGGAGGAAGCCATACATCAACTCAATGCAGAAACGCTGGTGAGTTCTCTGGGCCCAAGCTCATCTCAGATGGACCGAAAGACTGTGAAACCGTATGCTGTGGTCAGATGAGTCCACATTTCAGCTAGTTTTCGGAAAAAACGGGCGTCGAGTTCTCCGTGCCAAAGATGAAAACGACCATCCTGATTGTTATCAGCGAAAGATGCAAAAGCCAGCATCTGTGATGGTATGGGGGTGCATCAGTGCCCACGGCATGGGTGAGTTGCACGTATGTGAAGGTACCATTGACTCTGAGGTGTATATTAGGATTTTAGAGAGACATATGTTGCCATCAAGGCAACGTCTCTTCCCGGGACGTCCATGCTTATTTCAGCAGGACAATGCCAGACCACCTTCTGCATGGGCTCCAACAGCGTGGCTTTGTAGACACAGAGTGCGTGTGCTTGACTGGCCTGCTGCCAGTCCAGATCTATCTTCTATTGAAAATGTATGGCGCATCATGAAGAGGAGAATCAGACAACAGAGACCACGGACTGTTGAGCAGCTGAAGTCTTATATCAAGCAAGAATGGACAAAATTTCCAATTGCAAATCTACTACAATTAGTATCCTCAGTTCCAAAATGATTAAAAAGTGTTATTAAAAGGAAAGGTGATGAAACACAATGGTAAACATGCCTCTGTCCCAACTTTTGTTGAGTGTGTTGCAGCCATCAAATTCTAAATTTGTGTATATTTACAAAATACAATTAAATTGGTCCATAAAACTATTGAAAATCTTTTCTTTGTACTTTTGTCAGTTAACTAAAGGTTCACATGGATTAATATATCACAGATTTTTGTTTTTATTGCATTTTGGAAAATATCCCAACTTTTCTGAAAATGGGGTTTGTAAATTAGTTACAAATATTAAACGCAAAATAATTGATTACACAAGTATTCACCCCCTTCAAGTCAGTACTTAGTAGATGCACCTTTGGCAGCAATATAGACTTGAGTCTGTGTGGATAGGTCTCTATCAGCTTTGCATATCTGGACACTGCAATTTTCCCCCCATTCTTCTTTACAAAACTGCTCAAGCTCCGTTTGATTGCATGGGGTTTGTGAATGAACAGCCCTTTTCAAGTCCAGCCACAAATTCTCAATTGGATTGGGGTCTAGACTCTGACTTGGCCATTCCAGGACATTAACTTTGTTTTTAAGCCATTTCTGTGTAGCTTTGGCTTTATGCTTGGGGTCATTGTCTTGCTGGAAAACAAATCTTCTCCCAAGTTGCAGTTCTCTTGCAGACTGCATCAGGATTTCCTGTATTGTGCTGTATTCATTACACCCTCTGCCTTCACAAGCCTTCCAGGGTCTGTTGCAGTGAAGCATCTCCACAGCATGATACAGTCACCGCCATGCTTCACGGTAGGGATGATGTGTTTTTGATTATGTGCAGTGTTTGGCTTACGTCCAACATGGCATTTAGTCTGATAGCCAAAAAGCTCAATTTTGGTTTCATCAGACCATAGAACCTTCTTCCGGCTGACTTCAAAGTCTCCCATGTGCCTTCTGTCAAATTCCAGCTGAGATTTTTTCCCAACAGTGGCTTTCTCTTTGCCACTCTCCCATAAGCTGTGACTGGTGAAGCACCCGGGTAACAGTTGTTGTATGTGCAGTCTCTCCCATCTTAGCCACTGAAGCTTGGAACTCCTCCAGAGTTATCATAAGTCTCTTGGTGGTCTCCCTCACTAGTTCCCTTCTTGCACAGTCTCTCAGTTTTTGAGGATGGCCTGCTCTAGGCAGATTTACAGCTGTGCCATATACTTTCCATTTCTTGATGATTGACTTGACTGTACTCCAAGGAATATTCAGTAACACAGAAATTTTCTTGTATCCATCTCCCAACCTGTGCTTTGCAATAATCTTTTCAGAGTTGCTTGGAACGTTCTTTCATCTTCATGGCGTAGTTTTTGCCAGGATACTGACTCATGGCGTATTTTTGCTACAATCAATTGAAACACCCGACTGCACACAGGGAGATCTCTATTTAACTAATTATGTGACTTATAAAGTCACTTAAAGTGACTTGTACCAGTGATGATGAGGAGTGTGATACTAAAGGGAGTGAATACTTATGCAATCAATTATTTTGTGTTTTACATTTGTAATTAACTTACTTCAATTTGTAGAGATCTGTTTTCACAAAGACACAAAGGAGTATTTTTCTTATGATCAGAATCAAAAAAGTTAGATTAAATTCAGTATTATTCAATATTGTAAAATAATACATTAAAATTTCTGGAGGGGCTGTGAATACTTTTTATAGGCATTGTAGCTACATATCTGCTACATTTTTGATTTCTTGGACCGATAACAGGTCTTTTCAAAAACTTAACATGCAAAACGGGCTGCTAAAATTCACATTTGATAGCACAAAATAAATATAATGCATTTGACAAACCATAAAATGGAAGGCAAGAGCAAGTATGAAACTAAACAGTGAAGTTGAAGGGGAAACGTACTCCAAAATTTACAACTGACATTTGAAAAACAATTTAGGCAAAAATTTCATAATTCTAAAAGAGTACAAGTTAATAAGATCTATTTAAAGAATAATACTTCATTCCTTCCTGCTTAACCTGAACACCTCAGACTTTAGATACAACAGTGCAGAAATGTTATGTCATCTGCAGAAATTTTCTGATGACTCAGCAACTGTTGGATTATATAAAGGGAGGACAGGAGGATGAATACAGGGCCCAGGTGGAGGACTTTGTCAAATGCTGCGAGCCGAATCACCTGCAGCTCAACAGTAGTAAGATGAAGTAGATGGTAATAGACTTTAGAAAGACTAAACCTGCATTGCTCCCTGTTACTATCGATGGTGTGGATGTGGTGAGGAACTACACATACCTGGGGGTGCACCTGGATGACAGATTTAAGTGCAACACCAACACAGAGGCAGTGTACAAAGAGGACCAGAGGCGTCTCTACTTTCTGAGGAGACTGAGGTCTTTTGGAGTATGCAGGTCTGAGCTTCACATATTCTAACAGTCTGCTGTCGCCAGCACAATCTTCTATGCGGTGGTGTTCTGAGGCAATAGCATCAACATGGGTGATGCCAACAGGCTCAATAAACTGATTAGAAAGGCTGGCTCTATTATAGGAGACACTGGAAGCTGTGGTAGAACAAAGAACCCCACGGAAATTTGTCGCAATTCTGTACTATGTTTCTCACCCTCTGTGTTGGCTGAACAAAGGAGCACTTTAATAGACCAAGACAACTGCACTGCTCCTAAGAGCGCTATATGAGGTCATTCTTACCCCCGGCTCTGTAATGAGTCAACCTATAGCCAGGGAATGATGACCCCTCCTGTTAGTCTGTTTGTGGTAACTTATTCTTTAATCTTTCTACTTCTCTTCTAATATTTCTATCTCTGCACTTGTAATGCTAATGTGACACTAATTTCCTTTGGAATCAATAAAATTTGTCTTCTGAAGAAACCACTATTTAGAACTTTAACTTCTCAGGGAAATAAAAATGTAAAAACTGCATAATTGAAACAAAATACAAGAACAAGGAAGGGGAAAAGTCAAATCACAGACTTAGTATATTAACTGAGACAATTATATTGGTACTTTATATTCCAAGAAAAAGATTCATTTTAAAGCGTCTTTAAAAATGCAGCTAAATCAAATGTTATTGAAAAGTAATAAATCAACTTTAATACAAAAATATTCTTTTGTTAAAATACTGAGGATTCAAGGAGTAAACTGAAATTATAACTACCTGTAACGGATGTGATAGGGATATTCACGCAGGCTAACCAAAATATCACTTGCATCCATTCAGCTGTTTAATGTAGGGGTTCTCCACATAACCACGGTAAGCTCAGCCAGAATACTTAAAACTTCGTCAAGCAATTAAAATACAGGCTCCACACATATGAAGGTTATGAGGATGTTGACTACCTACAAAGCTCAGCTTCATTGTTTTCTCTGCAAAAAATTAATTTGGATCATAAAGGTGCCACAATTTTGTGTAGTAATGGACCTCTTAATTCTTCAGCTGGCTGGAATCTGCAAAAAGAACAAAAACCAAAAGTCTTGTAAATAAATATCATTATTAATGACTGCAACTAGATAAAAGGCAATCGTGAATACAATAAAAAATTACAGAAGTGCTTACATAATACAAAATTACAAATAGCACAGAATAGAGATTCAAGTGAAAAATAATGCTCCAGCTCTCGAATTCTCTTCTTCAAATACAGATCTCCTAATGAAATTCATTTGCACGTCATAGATATACATAGAAACATAGCACATTACAGGCCCTTTGGACCATGATGTTGTGCCAACCATGTAACCTACTCTAGAAACTAGAATTTCCCTACCACATGGCCCTCTATTTTTTTAATCTCCATGTACCTATCTAAGAGTCTCTTAAAAAACCCACCTCAACCACCTTCATTGGCAGTGCATTCCACGCACCCACCACTGTGTGAAAAACTTACCTCTGACATCTCTGTTGTACCTAATTCCAAGCACTTTGAAATTATGCCTTGTCGTGTTAGTCATTTCAGCCCTGGGAAAAAGTCTCTGGCTATCCACACGATCAATGCCTCTCATCACCTTATACACCTCGATCAGGTCAGTTTTCTCCTTGGAGCGACGGAGGATGAGAAGGCCAAGATCACTCAACCTATTCTCATAAGGCATGCTCCCCAATCCAGGCAACATCCATGTAAAAGGATGCTTTGAATTTCAAGTGAAAGGCAAATGGTGATGGTGATGGGAAAGAATTGGGATGAAAGTCAAATAAAAGTAAGCAGGGAATTCACATAACAGGCCCAAATTCATTGTAACATCAGCAGGACTTAGTCATGCTTCAAAAGACATCCTGCATAGAGAAATCTGTCACATAAACCCTCAAATGGAAATCATATCAAGATGGGTAGGGGAGGTTGTTCAGTCAAATCTATGGGTAACGTGGAAAACTGAGTTACTGCAGATCACCCTCCTCCCCCTCCAGCACACCAGAGATCTTTCTTAATTTCCTAGTCAAGGAGTTGCAAATCTTTTGGACAGCATGTACCCAAATTGGTGATAATTTTCTAAATAATTGTCTGGCATGCCATGGTAATTTTTAGCAGACATCATCATTGATTAATGATTTAGTAACAGTAATTACAGACTTCAAGGAAAAAAGTTGAGCCCTGTTCTTACTTACATACATTCATTGCTTTTCTATTACTAAAAGTAAAACAGAGACATTTAAATAAATTAAGCATTTTAGATTGTTCAAAAATTAATGTTAGTCTTTTAAAAACAATTGAAAAGTAACATTTCTAAATAGTCTTGTACACTGTAGCTGTTTACTATCTAAATACTAATATGTACATCAGTCTGCAAGGAGTTCAAAGTGCATCAAACGTCAGGTATTCTTGCAACCATTTAGCTGACACCAAGCCAGCGTGAGACTTTTCCTATGGAAACATCTCATTGTTCCATAAAGGAGGTGCAACGCCTGTTCTTTTACCTCTTCCTTTCCCACCAAGTTTCCTAAACAGTTCTTTCAACAGAAGCACTGCAAATAATAGTAGTCTTGGTTCAATATTCTAAATGGGGGAGCACAGTGGTCAGCACAATGCTTCACAGTACTAGTGACACAGGTTCAATTCCCTCTGCTGCCTGTAAGGAGGTTGTGAGTTCTCTCTGTGACCACATGGATTTCCTCCGGGTGCTCTGATGTCCTCCCACAGTCCAAAGATGTACTGGTTAGTAGGTTATGTCTTTTGCAGGAAGACAATGTTGAGGGGACAAAATTGGAAGTGTATTGCCTGCTTCTTCCTGGTTACACATTTCTGGATTTTGAATGATGGTCAGGGAAGAGGCAAGTACAAAGGTGAAAGCAGAAGTGCAAGAAACTGACTAGACGGAGATGAACATCCTGGGGTGGGAACCGTAATTATGGAACACATCACATTGGGTGGAAGGAGCCATAAACAGAACGAATATGACAGAGCTTTAAAAATAAACAGAACAGTATGAATTCTATTCAAGAAGCTGGTGGAAGAGGTAGTGGTATGATCAAGATAGCAACAGATGTCAGAAGGACTAATGGGTACTGGTTGCTAATCTATCTCCTGAGATGGAGATAAAGATCAGGGAAACAAATCGATGGATCATGGATAACAGAGCAGGGTAGAGACTGGCAGCACAAGATAAACAATGGTGCAGCCATGAGAGTAAATAATAATTACATTACATTCCAAATGTTACATTTTAAATTTCGATGAATTAAGTGGAATTAAAAGAAGTTGTTAAAGGAAGGCAAAGTTTGGCTGGAATTACTGTTCGGAGAAGTGGTGAAATGCCTTTTGTATAGAATTGTAGAGGGATTGTACATTCATGGTGAAAATGAGTCAAAAGGAACCAAGAAACTCCCTGGTGAAATCGTAATATCAATTACTTAAACTGTCCTGGGTTTAACACAAATACAAATGATCGTTCCAGATTAAAAACACAAACTCCGTCTACCAGCTCCCGTTCTGTTCCCAGATTTTAATCTGGTTCATTACTTTAAAGTACACACAGCAGTGCCTGAGTGAACACAAGAGTGGGACTAACTGTAAGAAAGACTTCCTCCAAGGGCCGGCAACAGTCATCTAGGTCTACGGGTGCTTAGAACAGAGGCACCGCTGGAGCCCAGAGTAAAGACTGAACCACCACTGTATACAAACAAAACGGAAGATCCAAATAGAGGAATTTTTAAAAATGTACAAATTCGAACCACTGACATTGAAGAATTTGCCCTACAATGAAAAGTGGGATTTTTAAAAAAGCCATAGCCACAGTGGTGAAAGTCGGAAAGCCAAGAGTTTACCATGGATTGATAAAACAAAGCAATCAATGCTGAATAAAGGACAGAAATTAGTGAACAAACTTCTATCTGATACCGACCAGCATAGCAGTCCGTAGTTGAAAGCTTCAGAATCCTGCTCGACTTTTGTTGGGGATTACTTCTATTTGATTCCTCAGATTGTGACGAACCATTGTAATTTAAACAGCTTGAAGCGACCAGCTTACCCGGACGTTGCACGTTTAGTATCAACGCCAGGTCTGCCTTCACTACGACCTTTTTCACTCGGTCAGTAAGAGAAACTCCCACTTGCGCCGCTGCCTTCGTGGTTTACTACTCACGGTGAGTTCTTCAATTCAGTGCCCGAGAACACTCTTTCTGTTCATCCAAATTCGCGTCAACGGCAGTTGGCGTGAAGAACCATCGGTTGAAATTTGAATCGAGCCCCGAGGGGAAGGCGGGGTTTAGGCCCGCCAATCTGTTATGATGATGTAAGGGCGTAAAGCTGAAGGAACAATTGTGGATACGAAAGAAGCGAAAACTTGGCTGTTAAATTCGCGTCCGATCTGGGGTGAAATGGTCAATCTACATAGATTTCCCTTCAAGAATGTCGCCAATTAGCATATTCCTGACAGTAGGAGTACGTACCGAGGGACCTGTAGCTTGTATAAATACTTCAACCACACTTGCCTTCACGAAACATTGAGAGTCCTATGTAACAGCCTCCGAGAAGCTTCAACACATGTACTATAGTATTTAAAAATGAAACACAGTGGCACTGGTTGGTGCCTTGTAAGCGTACATATTTACCGTGTGGTGCCCTTCACTTTAAGACACTGAAAATATTCCTAAAATAATCGATGGGCCAATTTCAAGTAGCAGGGGTACTCACGGGTAAAGACCGACAAATCGCTTAGACCTGACACCTGAGAGTTTCTCTGTTACTTTATCTCTTATACAAGGGTTTTAAAGACAGCAGTGGTAGAGACATTCAACACTTGGGTTGATTTATTTTTTAACTTCCTAAATCAGAAGGCTGGGAAATAGTCAGCATGATTCCCTTGTTCATAAAGGAAGGCAAAGGGCAGGGGCCAGAGGCTAGTTAGCTATCAAGATGCCGGAGTCAATAGCCATTCAGCAAAGGAAAAAGTCTTCAGCTCGCCATTTCAATGCTGACTATCATGTAACCATTTAAACAAATCCATTTTTACAGCAATTTGCCTGTGGCCTTCTGGGCTGAATCACCATAGAATCAATAGCTCTTCTAGATTGTTCTTATATTTGCAAGTTTCTGGCACTTCTTAGGCAGATTATAATCAGACAGAGAGAGGAAAAGTAATCTTTCTCAAATCTTCTCTAAACCTACTATACCTTACCTCAAAACAGGGGTGCCCAACCTGCAGTTCATGGTTAATGGTAGGGGTACATGGCATAAAAAATGCTGGGAACCCCTGCCTTAAAGCCATATCTTCTGATTTTATGTACTTTTGCTAGGGAGAAAGGCTATCTACTGTGTATGTGACCCTCATCATTTGTAGAGCTAAATTAGGCTAAAGAAATATTTCCCTCTGTGGTGTTAAGCATCAAGTAGAAAGTTAAAAAATACGTATTACAAATCATTTAATATTCTGTTACTCTATGTCTGAATATATACATATATTACTGTTTACATTTAATCATTCCTGTATAACTACTATCTGAAGCAACTGTACTTTATGGATTCATTTTCTATCAAATATTGTAAATTTTGTTAATATTCTGTTCATATTTCTGGGCTCCAGTCTGGAAGATTATTCAAAACAAAAGGTTAAATGAGTCTTTTATCAAGTTACTCATCGTTCATTAATTGGAACAGGTACTGATCTGCACATTCTTAAAAGAGATGCAGTAAAGTAATTCAGTGCCACATCATTTAATTAAAAATAAATCGCTGAACTTCAATAACTTTTTAATTCAGGTCACACTTTGAATTTAATTAATGAAACTGAGAAATGCTTAGAAATTTTGCACATGCTTATTATTGTATCAGGCAAATATTAATTAATACATAATACATTACAGAAGTCCAGAATGAGTTGTGATTTTATGCTACGTGATCCAGACAGACAGACATACTTTATTGATCCCGAGGGAAAATGGGTTTTGTTGCAGTCACACCAACCAAGAATAGCGTAGAAATATAGCAATATAAAACCATAAATAATTAAATAATAATAATTTAATCATGTTAGGTGGAAATAAGTCCAGGACCAGCCTATTGGCTCAGTGTGTCTGACACTCCAAGGGAGGAGTTGTAAAGTTTGATGGCCACAGGTAGGAATGACTTCCTATGACGCTCAGTGTTACATCTCAGTGCAGTGAGTCTCTGGCTGAATGTACTCCTGTGCCTAACTAGTACATTATGGAGTGGATGAGAGACATTGTCCAAGATGGCATGCAACTTGGACAGCATCCTCTTTTCAAACACCACCGTCAGAGAGTCCAGTTCCACCCCCACAACATCACTGGCCTTACGAATGAGTTTGTTGATTCTGTTGGTGTCTGCTACCCTCAGCCTGCTGCCCCAGCACACAACAGCAAACATGATAGCACTGGCCTCCACAGACTCGTAGAACATCCTCAGCATCATCCAGCAGATGTTAAAGGACCTCAGTCTCCTCAGGAAATAGAGACGGCTCTGACCCTTCTTGTAGACAGCCTCAGTGTTCTTTGACCAGTCCAGTTTATTGTCAATTCATATCCCCAGGTACTTGTAATCCTCCACCATGTCCACACTGACCCCTTGGATAGAAACAGGGGTCACCGGTGCGTTAGCCCTCCTCAGGCTAATCCAGTCTAAAACCACACTCATATGTGCATATAAAAATGTTACTTTTGACAGTCAATTCATTTCAAAGAGCTCACTGCCAGGTTAGCCTGTGAGCTTTGAAATCTGTGGATGTTTGCTCTACCCCATTAATCTCCATGAAAAATCCATCTTGCAGTGCAGGATTCCCACAAAGTTGGAAATGTACACAATTATAGTCACCTTCAGAGTCACGTGTCAAGAAGGAGTGCCAGGAATTGTAGGTTACAGTTGCTCATTGTAATTATTGTCAGAGATTATGGCAAGAAGTCATTCAGATTGAGAGTAGGCTTTTGAAAGAATCATAACTTGGGGTGCAACAAGATGCAGAAGCCACATAGACTTGAGAGTCATTGGCCCTGCCCAAGTAGACTATTGATCAGGCAGTCCTGGGTGGCACCAAATCGTCTACTTCGGTTGCAAGATGGGACTCCAATAAACTGAAGAGAGTAAGTGCAACCTGCTACAATAAAACGACTGAAAAATTACAAAGTAGCAACACAATGAGTGGAAAGTATAAAGGAAATGTAATTTTTGAAAGAGAAAAAAATCCATGCTGTAAAATGCTCAAACTAATTAATTCACACAATCTTGTGAACCCAGATATTTCACAAGCAGAAAGCTGAACTGTCATCAGATTGTCAGATAAGGAACAGATCACAGCCTTGAACAACATGGTAAAAGATTAAACCAATGCTCTGGAAAGGGTGGAAAACAAAGTCACCACAGTTGGAAACAGCATTGAAAGAGAATAAACTGCACAGGAAGAGGGTGAAAGCTATGCTGCTTACTAAAAAGAATGCAATGAAGATACACAGTATGGAAGCCAAGCAGAAAATGTTTGCAGAGTGTTGTTTGTTTCAAAATCTTCCACACAAATTAATGCTGAATTATCTTTTAAAAAGCCTTTAAAGGTATTGGAATTCCTAGCTCTCAAGTTAGCCTAGAAACTCGGGGCATTGTGTTTATTGAATTTGGAGAGCACTGGTATTGAAGCAAAGTTACACGTATTCAAATGGAAGGTTTGTTCATTGTTGTCAATGTAGTGGATATTAGATTTAAAATGAATTGCACACAAAGCTGTAGTTGCATATGAAAATGTTCTGACACAGATACAACCCTTGAAAGTGGGTTTGAAGGACAAACAGAGATAGATAGATAGATAGATAGATAGATAGATAGATAGATAGATAGATAGATAGATAGATAGATAGATAGATAGATAGATAGATAGATAGATAGATAGATAGATAGATAGATAGATACTTTATTCATCCCCATGGGGAAATTCAACTTTTTTTCCAATGTCCCATACACTTGTTGTAGCAAAACTAATTACATACAATAATTAACTCAGTAAAAAATATGATATGCATCTAAATCACTATCTCAAAAAGCATTAATAATAGCTTTTAAAAAGTTCTTAAGTCCTGGCGGTAGAATTGTAAAGCCTAATGGCATTGGGGAGTATTGACCTCTTCATCCTGTCTGAGGAGCATTGCATCGATAGTAACCTGTCGCTGAAACTGCTTCTCTGTCTCTGGATGGTGCTATGTAGAGGATGTTCAGAGTTATCCATAATTGACCGTAGCCTACACAGCGCCCTTTGCTCAGCTACTGATGTTAAACTCTCCAGTACTTTGCCCACGACAGAGCCCGCCTTCCTTACCAGCTTATTAAGACGTGAGGCGTCCCTCTTCTTAATGCTTCCTCCCCAACACGCCACCACAAAGAAGAGGGCGCTCTCCACAACTGACCTATAGAACATCTTCAGCATCTCACTACAGACATTGAATGACGCCAACCTTCTTAGGAAGTACAGTCGACTCTGTGCCTTCCTGCACAAGGCATCTGTGTTGGCAGTCCAGTCTAGCTTCTCGTCTAACTGTACTCCCAGATACTTGTAGGTCTTAACCTGCTCCACACATTCTCCATTAATGATCACTGGCTCCATATGAGGCCTAGATCTCCTAAAGTCCACCACCATCTCCTTGGTCTTGGTGATATTGAGACGCAGGTAGTTTGAGTTGCACCATATCACAAAGTCCTGTATCAGTTTCCTATACTCCTCCTCCTGTCCATTCCTGACACACCCCACTATGGCCGTGTCATCAGCGAACTTCTGCACATGGCAGGACTCCGAGTTATATTGGAAGTCTGATGTGTACAGGGTGAACAGGACCGGAGAGAGTACGGTTCCCTGCGGCGCTCCTGTGCTGCTGACCACCGTGTCAGACCTACAGTCTCCCAACCGCACATACTGAGGTCTATCTGTCAAGTAGTCCACTATCCAATCCACCATGTGAGAGTCTACTCCCATCTCCGTTAGTTTGTGCCTTAAGATCTTGGGCTGGATGGTGTTAAAGGCACTAGAGAAGTCAAGGAATGTAATCCTCACAGCACAACTGACCCCCTCTAGGTGAGAGAGTGATTTGTGCAGCAAATACGTGATAGCATCCTCCACTCCCACCTTCTCCTTATACGCAAACTGAAGAGGATCCTGGGCGTGCCTGGTTTGTGGCCTAGCTAGACAAAGACATAGCTAATATGGTAATACAGTTTGCATTGCAAGACACTCCATTCCAAGGAGAGACATATTGGTGCATTATTTGGCCATAATAAATTGATCTTAAGTGTGGGTGATTGGCAAGATCTGGAGGGAATTGATGGGAACGTGAGAAGAATTAGATAGATTTAGTGTTGAATTACTGGGAATGGGTGTTTGATGGCTGGTGCAGACCAACTGAAGTGAAGGGTCCATTTCTATTTTGCATCACTCTGACCTGGGTGCCACTGCTCTAATTTTGGTCCAGTCAACAGCTACCATGGATTCTCAGTGTCAGTGATAAATGACTAAAGGAGAGCATAAAAGAATTTGGAAAGTTGAAAAGAAGAGGAACAACACTGGTCAGAAGAAAAAGTAGAAAAGCTCACAGAAACCACAAGACTGATTTAAAAACAAAATGGACCAAGATACAGAAAAATTTTTTTGGAAAAACAAGTCTGTACTCCAAAGCCTGGGTATGACAGTGGTTGATGACAAAGATTAGTCCAAATGAGACACATGGTGAGTGAATGAACATACAGATTAGGAGCAGGAGCAGGCTACCCAGTCCCTCACATCTGCTCTGCCACTTAAGATAAAGGTTTACCCAATTGTGGTCTCAACCCATGCTAACTTTTCATTCTCTTTCTTATCAAATATTTATCTATCCCGGTCTATCCAACCTTTCTGTACAAGTTAATCTGTCTGAATGAGTCTAGGAAACCTTATGTGATTTCAATTCATTAACAACCTTAAGGAAAGCAGTAATGTATTCCAGATATGATCCAAGGATTACCCTAAATAACTAAAGCAAAACCTACATAATATAATATCAAATTTCCCTTGCAACAATGATCTTCTATTATTAGCCTTTTGTGGATAATGCAACAAGACACCTAAGTACCTTTGTCAAACACTGCAGTCTCTCACCATTTACATGCTTCAGTGTTTAAAAAAGGTACAACTGTTTCCATTTGCCAGATCTTTGCATGTTCACTTGACTTGATAGCCCTTTATATCCTGCACAGTTTATTATCCTATCTTTATATCAACAACAAATTTAGCTAATAACTCAAAGTTTAAAGAGGAAATAGAATCATTGAAACATGCAGCACAGAAACAGGCACTTCGGCCAAGTCTGCTCTGATCATTGAACACTGACATTTACCCTTTCTAAAAAAAACTCCCATATTCTCAGCTGCTTAAGGGCATAATGTCTAGTTCCTTGTATATGGTTCTAAAGGATATGCTCTACAGTCTTAGATCTAAGGGGTTGTTGTAAACAGTCACTGGCCAATGATGGACCATGACTGTCATTATTCAAGTTAGCCATCAAAGTGTCTGTTCTGGAACTTCCGATTGAGAACCTTGGTCCATAAAGAGGCAGATTAAGGCCCATCAATTTAGTTCATAATCTGGGAAATGAATGATTAGGCCCCAGGCAGACAGTAGATCATGAGTCCTCTGTTGTCCCACAGCAGCAAGAGGCGGACAGTTCCAGGGAAGGCAAGAGCCCAAGTTAGCTGCCTTCTGTGGGAAGGCTATGGATATGCACACAGCAAAGCCAGAAATGGAAAGGAGACAACTACTGCTTACAAATTAGAAAAAAAGAGGAAAGATCACGTGAAAACAAAGGAAGGAAGGCTTACATGGCACCAAAGTAGCACCTTTGAATTCATATTTTAGTAGGGAGACAAATATGTGGTATTGTTACTTTCATTGTAGCTGCTAGACTTATTAAATATTTGTGTTAAGATTTATGTAAATTGTGAACTGCACCAAGCATGTTCAAAGTGGAAGATAATTATGCTCCTGGAACAATGAGTAAATGCATATGAGAACTGCCTGATGAATTATTGAAGTTACTAATATCCTAATTTTTTTAAATGTAGAAGAGAATATTAAAATAGCTGGGTAAAGTTGCACTTGCTGAAGTTTATAATGGTGTATGCAAATCTCTAAAACATATATGAATTAAATAAACTTAATGTATGTAAAGACTTATCTGAATGGTGTAAGTCAATGTGCAAGGATGATAGATGGTTTGCACAAGTTTGTTGTCTGCTTCCATTCTCTCACTCGACGCCAGCGCATGGTAGCAGCAGCTTGTACCATTTACACTGCAGCAGCTAGCTCACCAGGCTCCTGGGGAAGCACCCTCCAAATCCAAGTCTGCCAGCAGGTTGCACGGAGCACAGCAAAAACAGAACACCACTAGCTGGAAGTTCCCCCAAGCGTCACACCGCCCCGACTTGGAAATATATTGCCATTCCTTCATTGTCGCTGGGTTACAGTTGTGGAACAATTTATGTACTCATACCCCACGGACTTCAGTGGTTAACGGCAGCTCACCACCACCTACTCATGGGCAATTAAATGCTGGTTTAGCCTGTGAAGGCCAAATGCCTTGAATAAAAAAAATGTAAAACAACGCATGTGAGTATGCCTTTAAGATCTATTATTGCCGAGCTGATGAACAGTTGGCTTTCTCACTCCTGCTCAGTATGAGAATAGTTGAGAATAAGGACTTCTTTTAAATCTCGATCGGGTCTGAACAGCAGTGTTCTCGCCACTTTATCGGGGAAAAGTGGACTAACCCTGTACTGTACATAAAAGGAAAATAATAATTCTGAAAGCCTACATAACCACATGCCCTGGAGTAAATCTAAAAATGTCAATACGCATAAAATCATTCAAATTTGCAATACTAATTAACAAAGTTGCCTTATAGCCGTCTCTCATCATTTACATCCAATTTTGAGTAGGATCTTCAAGCACTTTTTCCGCTGTTAAATGGTTGGAAATAACCTGTACTCATAAGCAAACAAGAGAAGATCTGCAGACGATGGAAATTCAAGCATCACACACACACACACACACACACACACACACACACACACACACACACACACACACACACACACACACACACACACACACACACACACACACACACACACACACACACACACACACACACACACACACACACACACACACACACACACACACACACACACACACACACACACACACACACACTGCAGGAACTCAGCAGGCCAGGCAGCATCTCTTGGGGTGGAAAACAAGTACAGTCGGGGTTCCGGGGCGAGAACCTTCGCCGAAGGGTCTGCTGAACCTGTTGAGTTCCTCCAGCATTTTGTGTGGGGTACTCACAAGCAGTCCAGTTAGATGCCCGGGCTAACCCTACACAGCTCCCAAACTTCTGAATACCAGTTAAATTACTGCCAGTAACTTGGGAACACCGTGACAACTTCTGACGTTTGCAAAAAGAAAATATCTGCAGAATCGGAGCCTCCTTGGCGGCGCGCAATTCTAAATACGGTAATAAATATATAATTTCAAAATAACTTTAAAATAAAGTGCTACAAATATAGTCAAGCAAAATAAGATTGATAGCAAACTTAGCTTTTGTAAATAATTGGTCAAATTTATGGAGATATGTTGGAAAACTAGAGACCTCGCCCTTCCTGGTTTACTCCTCCCGTTCCAGGTTTGATCCAGCGCGGGTGAAGTAGAGATGTGTCACCTGCAGGTGCCCAAGGTTAAAGCGAGACAAAAACTGGGGCAAAACACTTAGGAATAGGAAATAACAAATAAACCGTCATATCCTGCATTATAATAAAGACGGCGAGACAAATAATTCCGCGATATGCGCCGGAACATCCAAACCTTGTGCACGGGAGTCTTGACCATCTTCTTCTGCCATCGTGGCCGGCAGCTTCCTCGTCTCCATAACAACTGCGACCAACCCCCGGCCCTTCGTCTCAGGGCCCGATTCAAATTTGATCCAATGGCAGCGCGCGTTTGCCTAATTTATGCAACCGCCGTTGGTGCGGACTTTGAAAGGTTGAGTGAGTTTAGCGCAGAACCGAGCACACTTCCACAGACCGGGACAGCACCGTGCGATCACTCGCTGAGGAGGCCGAGGGAGAAGTGTCCACCCCTCACTTAGGAAAGAAGAAGAAGACAGACTTTTGAAGGAATAAAAATGAGCAGGCGTCAGGACAAGACACGAGATATTCTGCAGATGCTGGACAAGGACTGCAATTAGCCAATTGAAATTAGGTAACGGAGCACGTTGCTCTTTAACTCTTCAAAGCCGTCGATGTCATGTTAGTGTCTTTCCACTTCACTTTCTATCATCTAGATGTGCAAACAGTTCTTCCAAAGGGGGAAAAAAGAGTTATTGAACTTCTTCCTATCCAGTATGACCACGTCGGCTCCCCTATACT
Source organism: Hemitrygon akajei (assembly GCF_048418815.1). Lineage (NCBI taxonomy): Eukaryota > Metazoa > Chordata > Chondrichthyes > Myliobatiformes > Dasyatidae > Hemitrygon > Hemitrygon akajei. The sequence continues at coordinate 69,389,718 of NC_133135.1, read as the reverse complement.
AAAGAAACCCTGCTTCGGTGATTACGTCTGTCATTCAGTTTGCAAGGACCATTCAGAGCTCCATATTGCCTGTCAATTCATTTGTCAATCTCATTCAAACATTGACTTGCCTGCGATCTCTTGCAAATAGAGGAACAGCACTTCATCGTCCATCTATGTACTTTGCAGCCTTCTGGATGTGATATTGAGCTCCCTTTATCTGTACCACAACTAGCCATCTCTGCTGTAAGTTAATCAATTGTGATATTGTCTCAGTTTCTCATTGTCCACTGGAGTAACCAGATATGTTGGCAAGTCCTCCAGCCCTGCATTTCATACTGTGTTATGTTCCTTTTCCTATTCTCAACCTCAAATTGCCATCCTCTCATAGTTTTTTTTCCTACATTTCCCCTCTCTCCTCCTGCCCAATTAACGGACCAACTGAACAATTCTCAACCAATTAGATAAACCATCAGGAAGGAAGCCTTGGAGCTCACACCACCAAGTTCAGGAGCTGTTATTACCCCTCAACCATCAGACTCTCGAATCAGTGGATAACATCACTCAACCCAGCACCGAACTGATTCCACAACTAATGGACTCACTTTCAAGGACCCTTCAACTCACATTCTCAATGTTTGTTGCATATTTATTATTTTGTTTTTTTTCTCTCTTGTTTGCACAGTTGTGTTTTTCTGTCATTGTTTATGTGCAATTTTTCATTGATTCTACTGTGTCTCTTTGTACTTCGAATGCCCAGAAGAAAATGAATTGCAGGGCAGTGTATGGTGACATGTATGTACTTTTTAAATAAATTTGCTTTGAACTTTGATGTTGCATTTGAATGTATATGCTCCCACTTGACTTTTTTCTGACTTAACTAATTTGTTTTACCTCATTTCATTTGAAACATTAATTCAGTTTTATACCCCCTCATGCTCTTTGATCTGCTCAAATGCAAATGTCTTCTTAGCTCTGTCTTGAATGAATTGTAATCCGTGATTCCAGAAACACCAGCCTTTATTAATGTATCTATCTTGATACCTACTGCAAGAGCTTTGTATGTTTTAATAAAATCACCAGTCATTCCTCCGTTCGTTATGATTAACCCAGTGGCAATTTCTGAGTTTGCAATAACAAACAAAAGAATGCCATTAGAGCTACAACCAGATTACTGTAGCAAAGGAGACAACTCACTGACTGAACCTGATCCATCACTGTTTGTTTTGAATCCTGAAAGCAAGTAACAGAAGTCTTTATTTGATATCACAGTAAAATATTTAAAAGACTCAGTAACTTGAGCTATAACTAATCGTCTAGAATGGCTTAATACCACATTATTTATTTATTTTTCAAAAGATTGAAGGCAGCTGACATAGTATTTTAAATGTAGAAGGTTCCATACTTGTATGCTGCTTTTAATCTATTTTATGCTCCTGTTGGTTTAATATGCATTTACTGGTAGAAAGTTTAAATGGAAGCAATTTTAAAGTAAAAAGTTTCTGTAAAATGGATTAGATGTAAACTGTATTGAACTGACTTTTATTTATATCCTTCATATACACGAAGAGTAAACATCTTCACGTTACATTTCCATCTAAATGTGCAATTTATAGTAATTTATAATAGTGTGTACAACAGAATAGTCAATATAACATAGAAATACAGTTGTATCAGCATGAGTTAATCAGTCTGATGGCCTGGTGGAAGAAGCTCTCCTGGAGCCTGTTGGTCCTGGCTTTTATGCTGCGGTACCGTTTCCCGGATGGTAGCAGCTGGAGCGGTTTGTGGTTGGGGTGACTCGGGTCCCCAGTGATCCTTCAGGCCATTTTTACACACCCGTCTCTGTAAATATTCTTGCAATAGAGCTTAGAACAACCTTATGAAAATCTATTCCTAAATTGTCCAGTTGTTCTTTTCTACTTTCAGCACAACAAAGGATAATATCACTTCAATAATTAAGTTATCTTGCTGGTTATATTGATAAGAAAAATCTCATCTTTGTTTAAATAGAAAAAATCTTTAAAAACAAAAAATCTTGCATATGCATTTACCCATCACAGGTAAAGCCCTCCCCACCATTGAGCACATCTACGTGAAGCGTTGTCACAGCAAACAGCATCCATCATCCGGGATCCCCAGCACCCAGGCCGTGCTCTCTTCTCGCTACCCCCCATCAGGAAGAAGGTACATGAGCCTCAGGACTCGCACCACCAGGTTCAGGGACCTTTATTGGGCCCATTCAACTTTCATTCAACTTCACTTACCCTATCACTGAAACGTTCCCACAACCTATGGACTCGCTTTGAAGGATTCTTCAACTCGTGTTCTTGATTTTTATTGCTTATTTATTTTTATTATTTCTCTCTTTTTCTATTTGCATTTTGTCATCTTTTACATGTCTGCCCTGTTGGTGTGGTCTTTCATTGATTCTATTATGGTTATTGAATTCACTGAGTATGCCTGCAAGTAAATGAATCTCAGAGTTGTGTATAGTGTTATATACTTACTTTACTTTTAACTTTAGATTTCTGTTTTGCACGGTGAATAAATATTCAAATAAAAGGCTTGTGTTTAGTTCAACTCTGTTTTCACAAACCAGACAAGTTTTCATTCAGCTGTGCAATCCTATATATTTATGTGCATTGTGTTTGACTTAATATGATCACCAGAAGTATATTTTATCAATCTTCCTTCATAGAATTTCAAAGTTCAAAGTAGATTTATTATGTAAGTACATATAATATTACTGTGTAATCCCCTGAGGTTTGTTTTCTTGCAGTATAAAAAGAATTACTGTATAATAGAATTTTATGAAATACTATATGGAAACAGATCAAGATTGACAAACAACCAGCGTGTAAAAGCAGCCAAACTCTGCAAACATCACCCTTTCAAAAACAGGCGGGTATCAAACAGTATGAAATTAGATGGAATGGAATTATCCATGGAACACGTTTGCATCTGTACAATAAACTTAAAAGATACAAATTTCTGCTAAACTCCTAGTTGCAGGTATCCTCTGGGTAAAGATGCTCGAGCATTTCAACTCATAGTCACATCAGTAGTGATGGCAGTGGGTCTGAAACTGGGAAATTAGTGCAGTAAAGTTTATTGCCACAATGCATACTATTTTGATATCATCTCTGCAAATTTCTTAAAGTTAAGCTGTTTAAATATAACACTAAATTGTAGTTTCATGGAAGTAAGGTTTTATGCAGAAAGTACGCAATATGTATTGTTCTGAAGTAGATTTGATAGATATGCTGGACAGCTAATAAATGTAGCATTACATGATTTCATTACTTGCAATACAATTTAGCACAACACATTATATTAATATGATAATTTAAAAATTAAATTCTACTTTTTAATTTGGTATATGGTATAGTGTCTGACTGATTATTTGGCAATTTGGATATTTAAAGTGCATTCTGTATTTAAACATATCCTTCATGTGATGCTCCTTCTTTTCCTATATAGTTTATTAAAGTTCTAAAATACTGTAATTATTTTGGATTTCAATGATTGCATATATACAGATTGGAAAATCACGAACAATACCTAGTATTATAAATTCTGTTAATACAGGAAAATGGAATATTTTGAAGCAGATGTAAATCTTCATACCACAGATGAATTGGATATAGAAAATAATGAAGACCTTTTAGAAAAAATGGATGATTATCATTTTGCCAGCTATGTGGAGAACTACTGTAGTAATTTGCAAAAATCACATGGCAGCACAGAAGATGAATGGATCAAACATGGAACTAAGGATTCTTTAGTATGGGAGAAATCCTTTGAACATGAAATACTTCTAGATGTGGATGATGATGTCAACTTGAATTTTAATGATATATGTAATTCCTATACCATCTGCCTTTCTCAGTCATCATCAGAAGATGCTAGTGTGAACATTACAGCAGGTTTGTAAATGTAACATTTATCTTTGATGTTTTCTCTTTCTAATGTTCTGATAGGTAAGAAAAAATTGAAACTTTATAAATCCTTTCAGCAATGTCACCAAATGAATGATGAGTATCTCTGTTATTCTCTCATTATGATATTCAATCAATTATACAAATTTTAATTGACATGTAATATTAACCAATGTGTATCATACTAAAAATCAGTGTTTTTAGTAAGTTTTACATTGTGTACATCACCTATCCAACACTGCAACTGCTTTTTTGGCTACTGTGTAAAATCAGAAGTGACACGGTGACAACAACCAAACAGTCAACCATCCAAAGGAAATCTACTTCAGCTAGATTGTTTATTCTTTCTTCTCCCCTTTCAGATGTCTGAACTTAAAATACTAGACTTCAATAGGTTAGCAAGACTAGTGTGATAATTTCTCTTAATTTGTAATTGTACATGATATCAAGTTCTAAGTTCCTAATACTAATTTTGGTGGCTATAAGTCCATTCATAAAGAATTTGGAAAATATTTGATAGCTTATTGTTTTAATTAAATTTAATGCTTCTGCAGTTCAATTTTCTCCACTTAGTTTTAGTTGTACTCAAGGTGCAATTTTATGGATGGATCTGTGCCTTTGTATTGCAACCTATATGTCTTGTGACTAGTGGGGGGATTGAATGAATTGGTATTAAGCAAGGTCAAAGGAGAAGAAAGGCAGAGTTTAAGATGGCTGAAGGGATAGTGGGTCTGTGTTGATATGAAGGAAGTGTAGAAATAGACAAGCTTCAAACAAAAATGATTTCATAGAACGTTGATGCACTAGAACATAAAACATTATAATACAGCACAATACAAATTCTTCAACCAACTATGTCTATGCCAGCTATAACACTAATATAAATTATTCCCAACTGCCTGTACCTAATCCATATCCCTCTGTTCCCTGCTTCTTCATGTCTAAGTGTCTCTTAAATGTTTCTATTGTATATTCTTCGACCATCTTTCTTGGCACCTAACACTCTGTATTATTTTGTTTTAATTGCCTCAGAAATCTTCTTTAAGCTTTCCATCTCTGAACTTGAAGTGATGTCCTCTAGTATTTGATTTATTTTCCACCCTGGGAGAAGACTATATACCCTGTCCATGCTCCTCATAATTTTAACCATTCATCTACATTTTTGTAAACATAATTTGTGTATAATCACAAATGACAGAGGTCATAACACTGATCCCTCTTGTCACAGACCTCCAGTCAGAATAACACCCATCCACCACTGCCCTCTCTTCTATGACCAAGCTAATATTGAATACTCTGCCAAGTCACCTTGGATCCCATGTGCCCTAAATCTTTTGAATTAGCTTATAGTGAGGTATATTAACAAATGCTGTATAAAGTCCATCTATACATCATTTACTAACCTACCCTTATCCATCATTGTCTTCACCTCCTCAAAAAAAACTAGAATGGTTTGGGTAGATAAAATCAGAGAACAATCTTGAGGGGCTACATCATCTAGTCCTACTACTTTTTAATGTTCTGTCATGGAAAATGCTACTAAGGAATCAAAATAATAATATGTACAACAGATTTGCTTTGAATTGAATGTAATAATTAGCTCACTGGAGTTAGTACAAGAATAATTCAAATCTATATAACTTGAAGAATAAAACTATGTCGGAAAATATTATTTTCTCACATTTGAGTTACAGGAAAACACTTTGTAGATTTTATCCAATTAAAATAATGCATCATTTAATTAACTTGATAAGCTTTTAATAAAGAATTGCTTGATGTGTGATGAATTAATGGAGACTGATTTTGACTAACATTACGTTTAAAGACTACTGAAAATAAACTATTTCCATTTTTGATGGTGTTTTTTCTGTTTCTACAATAGATGACATATGCAAAATTGAAAATAAATATGATAGTGATGAAGAAGAAAGAATTAACACTGAAGAAATTAACTATGAACATAACCAAGGCATTCACGGTTGTAACTGTTCTGACATGCATGATGAAACAAAACATAATTTGGAAGGCTTTCAGCGTCATAACACAGCTGCCAGTACTAGTGATGAAGAACAAGAAGAGTTGCCTTATGATGGTAACTTAAAGAATGTTAGCCATCATCAAAAAGGTGAGAAGATTGATTTAGCTGGTAATGTACCACCATTATCCAGAGTCCTGGGGAACCTATCAGGTCTTGGGCCTGTTAGTGGAATGAGCCAAAATATCCCACTTAGAGATCAAAACTCAATTGTAAAAAATATGTACCCTCAACAAGAACTGCCCGATAATAAAGTGAATATGGAAGTTAAAGCTTCTAGTCATGAAAATAAAAGTGAAATTACATCAGAGCAGCCAGGTGATTTGTTAATGCCTACAAATGTAACCAAAGCAAAAAGTAGCTTTCAGCTTGGTGGTGGAAGGTCAAGTATTTCTGAATCAGTTCTACATCATCTTTTTGAAGATGAGGCACTTAGTTCATCTATGTACATTGACTCTGAGACTCTACCAGAGACTTCTTTTACAGATAGTATTGAAGAAACTGTAATTATGAATCAAGTTTCATCAACTTCCAATAATGATTTGCTCATGAAAAATAACACCATTTGTAAATCAGGAACTGATCTTTCAAAGAAAGAAGAAACAGATGGAAAATTTGGAAATGAAGAACAATTGGTCCAGATGATAAGTCATTCTTACTGCAATAACATTACTGAGGTGAATGTGGAAAAAAATGGCACCTGTAGAAGAAAGACAAGTTGTGATGTAGAAACTGCACCAAAAATAGTACAAGAAGAGAATGCACAAGCACCACTTAGTCATAAAACTGCATCAGGAACTGCTCAAAATCCCATGATAAAAATGAGACGAACAATTTCTTATAATGAAATCAAATATGGCAAAGGAAAACAACATTATCCTCTACTTGACCTTTCCAAAGTTGCACCCAAGGTCAAAATTCCCAAGAGGAATACTTACAACAATTATAAATTTCAAAGATCCAAAAATGCAAAATCTTCCCCCAACTCATCAGAAAACCTCCACAACATTTACAAATCAACAGTAGATGTAGCGCAAAATGTACCAGATAACGCACAGCTTTCAGCAATTGCTACAGAAACAGAAGTTAATATTAAAAAACATTTGGAAGTGAATCAGACCCCTGAAAATTTTCGACAATTACAGGTAATATACATTTTATGGTCAGATTTGCATCTTATGAAGCCAATAGTAGCCTATATCTAATTAGTTCACTGACATCTTTATGATACCATCAGCTATACATAATCTATCCAATTTGCCAGTGTGCATGGGGCACTAAAACTATGTTTTGAATGCTTTAATTCTAAAGTGGGGAAGAACATTTTTATTTTTCCTGGCTTCACAAGAAGGTACATTGCCACATAATGTTGCTGTTCATAGACCAATTTGACGCTAAAATCTTATCTTACTGAAACAATAGGACTAATGGTAGTTTCAGGTAATAACGTGAATGTTTTCTTCCTTCACTGTGTATTAGTTCCTAATAGTTATTGATGGCGAAATCCATCAAGTATACACTGCTGTGTTCTTTTGATTGACTCTGAATGAACAAAATCAGCGCAGTCACCGGTGTAGATAATGGACTGCCTTCATACAATGCTTTTAATGATTGCATCCTCCAAATCTTCATTTTCATTGTAGCATTCAAGATGATTGTCAATACCTTTGTAGTTCCTAATTTGTTGAGGTAGTAAAATGGTTTCATTTTCTCTCCTGGCTATTTCGGGCATTTCCAAGTGTGAATGCTTCAAACTGCAGTGTGCAAAACAGTTCTGAATTTCTCACCAACTATCAGTTTCAAAAATCAATTCTTTTGAGCACATGCATACATTACTTAATGTTATTTAAAAGTTGTTTGCTGTAAGCACAGTGTAGTAACTAATGGCTACACAAGTGCATGCAAATGACACTAGTTAGAAACTGTGCAGCAACATAATCTCCTGTCTTAATTAAGCAGCATAGTAGCCCAAATAAAGTCCTGGCTATTTTCTTGATTAGTTTTTGTTCTTTAAGAGTTGTCCCAAATAAACAGCTGACCCAATTAACCGGACACCATGTTTATCAAATAATTATAGTTATCAGTATTAAACACAGTTTTACTTTAAGAAGTTATTGGTTATAAGGTGTGTTTGATTATTTTATTAATGAGATGCAATTTACCTTCAGGTACATAATATAAGGGATAATATAATATAATATAAATCAGTTATCAATACCGGAGCAGGTATTTTAGATAATAATTTCCAGAGACAATAAGTTGTTCTTTTTCCCTGTTTTAACCTGCTGGAGTCATGGAGTACCACAAGCACAGAAATAGACTCTTCAGCCCATCTAGTCCATGGCAACCTTCCCTAACTCTGTTATTAGAGAACATTGTTAAAATTCTATTGGTCATCTATTTTCTTTGTTATGATTTCACATTTTAAAACTTAACACTTTTTTAAAAGAATTTGTCAATATTATTTTCAATAGAATTTTTAGTCTGCAAGCTTCCAGAAAAATGCTCAGTATTTAAAATTTTATTTCCACATTTCATTCTTAGGAAGAGTTTGACAAATTATTAATAAAATATGCAGAAGCAGAAAATACCATTGATCAGTTGCGGTTTGGTGGTAAGGTATGTGCTTTAGTTTTAGCAACAATATTCAGGTCCATTCTTTCTAATACATGAAATGAATGTTATTATTATTTTATTTTAAATTTCTAGCATCCACACTACTTTAAATTTGAATTTTTTGATCTCTTGTGGGATGAATTCCATCAAACCTCTCACTAATTGTTGGTTATGGAATTTCTGATTTCATTGTTAATTTTATACAGTGACTCTGAATTGCCTTGTAATCCTGAAGTTACATAATCTGCAAATTTAATAAATTTGAATTGGTGGGAAAATCTATTGTTCTGATTAGAGACAATAATATGCTTTGTGCAGAAAACCCTCTTTGAATAATTGGGAAATGCTTCACTCGGGACTTTTAGGTTGAAAGTGCCGTCAAGCATTTCAGATATACAATATCACAATCTCATACCAAAATGCTACCAAGTGCAAATGAAATACATACATTTATTTGTAATTTATTGTTGTTTTGTATCCAGGCACTTAGTATATTTAATTTCAAAGACACATTGACAAATCAGACACAAGGTAATCAGACACCAATATATAACTATTTAGACAACACTAAATATAGGAATTTCATGCCTGCTACCTCAAGTGTAGAAATGCAGGACTTCTATGTATTTGCTCCACTGTTGTAATGTACACTGAGTATTACTTCTCAGATTTTCTGCATATTATAGGATTGTGGACGTGAAGCAACAGAAAAGAGATGTTCAATTTTCAAATTTATTTTTGATTCACTTAATGTTTTTATTTATGTCTTTAAAAATTACTCTAATCTGTAAAAGAAATGTGAACAATTTTAGTTGCAAAAATGATATTTTGAAATGTTAATTATTTGAAATACCTCTATTGACAAATGTTGATTTAAAAAGTGGAAATGACATCACAGCTTTGACAGACAGCAAAGCTGGGAACAGGATTTGCTGGATGTCAAAGCTTCCAATGGCATTTCAGCACACGGCTTCTTCAGTGTTGCATGGAGGTCCTACTGCAATCAGACCACCATTGGATTCTCGAGTTCTTCACGACTGCAAGAATGATCATGGAGAGACTACAAATGATGTTTCAAGCAAGGTGGGGAGGGGGCAGTGTAATGGTGGGGCTGCTCGAAGAATAGAATAATCTGAAAAGATTTCTTCAAGTTCCTGCTGAGCTATTAACTTTCTTAGTTAATGTTGTAACCTAATGGAAGGCTTGATCATACTTTATCATTATAATTAGCATCTAATCTCTTTTAAATAATTGGGAAAATCTCCCTAGGGAGCATGACAATATAGAGCTGAAAGCATCGATTTAGTTAATCATGTGTCAGCATTAACCAGACTTGCTTGGTATATAATGTCATTTGTTCACCAGTGCAAGAAACAAGTTGCTAAATTACAGTTTAAATCTGAAGTTGATTAATAACACAAATCTGAAGCGTATTGGTGTGAGATTCACATCACAGAAAGAATGCAACCATTATGTTGAGAGTAGCAAATGTGTATGCAATATACATAGAAGCTCAATATAGCTAACATAAAATGTTAATTTTAACTTTTTATTCTTGTATTAGAGAACTGTAACTTCTGATACATCCAAATCAAGTGAAATGATTCATTTTGGAATTTTGCCATCACCTTGTCAATTAGCCATTTTGACAAATCCGGGACAACCCAGAGCTGAGCCGATATGCACCCATGAATCAGTCACATTCTTCCCTTTAGGTAAATGAATAATCTCTAGGACATGGAATAGTATTGTGTACCTTTTAGACTTATTCATTGGAAATGTTGTTGAACGGATGGAGTAAGCATGTAAAGACGTTGGGATTCAAGTAGTTGCTGTAGCTCATAACTTCAGAACATAAGTTTTAAGTAATTTCATTTTTTAATTTTGATCTTTTACCCTCTATAATGAAGGTATTGCTGATACCTTTATAATGTACGAATTATTTTTAAAACCTCCCAAGAAAAATTTGCTGTACTCTCTCTAACAAAACTTCAAAAATGGAGAATTCAACTTTATGTTGTTCGAAGATTCATATATCTCATGTAATAATAGTTTTTACTTTAGCTTAAACTAATCACATTTAAAGGTAGCTAAATATGTAAAAAAAAGATAGAAATCTGATATTCTGACATTACAAAAGTGATTACATGTTATAATGAACTTGCATTTGAACCATTCCAAGATGATGAAGGGTGTTACATTACTGTGTGACTTACTTTTCTTTAGATTTAATGGAGATTTATGAATGTATTGCAAAGTTTAAAGGTTTTAGAACTAAACTGAGAATTTTATTTTTGGTAGAACCAACCTGTAAGAACTGCGCCATGTCATCATCAGTAACTTCTGCTGGATCTAAACCAGATTCTTGCCAATCTATTTCTGAATTTTACAAGGCAACAGCAGAACAACTGGCTCAGCAGCTAAATAAACACATTAAGTCTTTTAAATGTCAGGTAAGTATTTATTTGAAACATAGCACAGCAAACTATTCAACACTAGCGATAAATACAGGATGAGAAGAAAACTCTAAATATGTGAAAGTACTTCTCAAATTCTATATAAATCAAGTTTAAATACTTTAATGGTTAATTTAATTAGATTAATAACATAGTTTGATACTAGAATTCTGAACCAGACACTCTCTTCCAAGCTCTGCATTGGAAAGAGATTAATAGGTGGATAGAGGATGCCCCCATTGCCTCATTGAAGGAATGTATCATCTTCACAGATTCCTGGTATTCTTTGGCTCATGGAGCATTCAGAGTGGAATTGAGAACCTTGAGGTTGTACATTAGGAATAGACAGAGGATTGGCTTAATCAGTAGTAAGAGCATACTACGCCACACTTAGGGCTCATTCCACTTAAAACTGGAATGGAAGTAGGTCAACCTTGATCCCAAGGGGCCTGCGTAACAAGGAGAAGAAATACCACCATTATCTTGTGTTGCACGTAAGTGTGCTAATGTCTTTAATTTCAAAAAAATCAGTTTACAAGGACTCTCCTTTTAATTACTTTTCTAAAAGGAAGTGCTTTGAGACCAGAATCTTGCACTAAAATAAATCTGTTAATGTGATCTTTATAACATGTACACATTTACATTGATTAAAATATTAAATATTATTAGACCATTTGGCCTGTCTGAAACATTTGCTTTGGTTGCTGTAGATGCTTTTGATTTGTTTAATACAGTGGTTTCCATAGTTACTCAAAGCCTTCCTGTTGCAATATTGAATAGTCTTTGAAATACATATTCACTTGTTTGTTCCTTTCTCAATAGATATCTGACCCTAAAGCTGGGGAAAATATCTGAGCTGCATTTTAAACATGCATGTTTAAGTTAAGTTCAGTGTAGATGGATTAAGTAGTAAGTTTCATTGAGCAAATTAACTTGTATATAAATGGACAAATATACAAATGGAGACATAAATATAGGCCATCTCCAGATGATAAACAACAGGTTCTGTTTTTACAGGAGACCAGCGGTCAATTTTGTCCATTAATTTAGAAAATAACTTAAATTATTTTGTATGCCCAGAATAAGGAACTCATGTTTGATATGTTATGAACTCAATTACAATTTTAACAATTGGCCAAGCAGAAAATGTAATATAGCATTCTTACCTTGTGAAAAACATGAAGTATTAAAACCTGTATGAACATTTAATATTTCTTTTATTTTAATATGTAACAGTTTTTTCAAGCTCATAGGACTAGATGTTTCAATCCCTTTGATAAGCAGATCTTCTCTGACTATGCATTTTGTATATTTCATCTATTCCTTTATACTGTATAGCATTTCAAAGAAGTTGTGCCACTTGAAATGTAATGCAATACACACAATGGGGTGTCTATAGTACATTGACATTACCCGTATTTCTTCTCAGAAGCTTATCAAAGCATGATTTTCCAATATTTTGGTGTGCAAGTTTTAACGTGGACAAAAGATGTTTTGTGGTGGAATACCCTGCTAATGTGAGTTTAATGTAGTCTATCTATAAATTAGGAACTAGATGTTCATTGAGGAAAGTCATCTTTTAACAATGTATCTTAAAATATAAACAAATCCTGGATCATTCCTTTTCAGTTAATATTTTCTTGTTTATTGTATATCTTTTTATCTCCTGTAGGTTGAAGACTTTAAGAACTACCTTAATTTTAAATCAGCTACTGTGGAAGATAAACAAGAGGTAATATTTTTAATAATTATTTTCAAGTATTTTGATAATCAGAAGAAAGTGACTGTTTGCCACAGAAACTAAGTAATATTTTTTTCTAAATTTTCTTTTATGTTGTAAGCCATGAAGAATATTCAAATTACAACAGTGATAAAACACATTTTGCAACTTTCTAGGAATTATGGATATATTCTACTCAATTTACTTCAGTAATAAGTACATTTGTGTTAAATTAAATAAATTCTTCTATTCAAAGACATTTGTTTTTAGTAATACATATCAAAGAACATGAACAAACTAGTCCACCAATAGGCATATTATTTTTATCTAGTAACATAGCATGCTGTAGACAGAGTTACAAATCTTGGTCTACATTTTGTCCACAATATTCTGTGGCATAATAAAAAAAATTACACTTGGTGAATATGAATTTGGAAGAAAGTCTTCTCATTCTCACCTTAGGTGGAAATAACCTAAGGTCTTTAAATAACTGGTAAATGGAAATGAATGTCATGGACTGGATCATGTGTACATATTTAATTGTGTATTTCCACACAACAGGCAATGAGGGAACTGAGAGATGGCCTAGACAAGCTAGAAAGGACCTACATTGCAACTAAAGATGAGCACCGTAATTTACAACGTCGCTGCTATTTGGAAAAAAATACTACTGTTGGGGAGTTTGACCCAGATAGGTTAGATATAAATAAATGGGATTTTACACTCATACATATGGTCTTTAATGAGTTAATTATGATTTTGACAAATTTACATGCCATTTGTAAAAACTATGTTTATGTTTGTTTGAAAGAGATGATCAATTTCAAGTTTATTCAAATAATCTGAATTGGATATAATTATCAGTATTGCAAGTGAATCTAAAATATTTTTAGAGCAAATCATAGTTAATTTCACTTTGAACAAGTCTTCATCTACTTATAAATTTGTTTGTAATGGATGCAGAGACTCCTATTACAGAGGAATTATTTATAATGATAATTATCATCACTATTTGCTTTTCATTTACCCCATTTAAACAAGAAATATTTATTGTCTATACTGTATCTTCTCCACTCTGTTAATACTCCTGTCACAGTCTATTACACTTCCACAGAATGGTCATAGTAGTGACTCTTGGGGAACGTCAGTGCATACTCCCCTCCAGTCCAAAAGAAACAACCATTCACTTTTACTTCCTGCTTCCTGTTATTTACTTAATTTTTTTATCTGCACTGCTATTGGCCCGTTTAGTCCATTTGCCTCCGTTTTGGTGACGGGCTCATCATATGGCACCCCAAAACCAAACTGAATCCCGCCACCAAGTTGTCCTCAAAGTTAACTGCAATTGAAGTTTTAGTGTCAATGTTATGAATAATTAAATTTTTATATGATCATAATCAGTTAATATCTTTGTCCCAGGCAATTGAACTGTGTACTACAGTATTTTTAAGAAATCATCCACATCATAATATATCAATCACATGCAATGATATAACTATACAGCATAGAAAGAGCTCTTTTAGCCCATCTTGTCATGTGTGATGCCTATTTATAATAATCTAATTTGTCCACATTGGGTCCTTGTACTCCTTTCCTATCTAGGTACTTAGCTAAATGCCTTTGAAATATTGTAATTGTATCTGTCTTTACCACCACCTCTGAAAGCTTGCTTCAGATATCCATCACCCTCCATGTGAAAAATATCTTTCAGATATTTAAATAATCCCCCCTCTCACCTTCAACTTGTGTCGTCTAGTTCTAGACTCCCCTGCCCTAGGAAAAAATAAATTCTGACTATCTATCTTATTTGTGCCCCTTTATAATTAAAAAAAAAAATTACAAGGTCAAACTTCGGGATTATCTGTTTCAATCTCTCCATTCTAAGCAACATCCTGGTGAATCTATTCTGCATTTTCTTAATCACTGAAACATTGTCCCTGCAGTGTGGTGATCAGAACTGTGCACAATGCTGTAAGCACAATCTAACCAATATTTTGTACAGCTGCAGCATGACGTCCAGACTTTCATGCTTAGTATTTTGACCTCTGAAGCCAAGCAAATGTCTTTCTCACTACCCTACTCACCTCTGTGGCCATTTTCAAAGAGCTGTGGACTTGCTCCCCAAGGTTTCTTTTCGTACTCACTTTTATTTACTCTATGTCCTATCAGAATTTGACTTCCCAAAGTATGTTACCTCACACTTGTCTAGATTAATTTCCATCTGCCAACCACTCTGCCCAAATTTCCAGCTATGACCTACTGTATCCTTAGAAATGTATCAAGGATCAACTTTATTTGCCATATACATTTACATGTATTAGGAATTTGCTGTGGTGTGTTGATCAGGGCACAACATGCAATAACATTTTTTAACAATTATATAAAGTTAGTTAAAGTATCAATATGGAACAAATGTGCATAAATACTGATATGCATTTACAATGAAAACAGCATTATAAAAAGTGGTTTAAAGTATTTGCAGTACAGTGCAGTGATGGGGGCAATAGATGGGTGCAGTGGTGGAGGTGGGTGGGGGGCTAACTAGAATAGTTGATCTGATTAACTGCTTGGGGGAAGAAACTTAAAAAAACATGAAGCTTTTGTCTTGATAGTCTTTCAGTGCTTATCAGAAGGGAGCTTTTGGAAATTGGAGTTTGTCGGGATGTTGACATCCTCAATGATATTTCCTGCCCATGTCTTTGTTCTTACCCGTTGTAGCCTATGACTCTACTAATTGTTGAGGTGTCCGCAAATGTCCAAATACTTCCGAAGCAAAGATGAAATTGAATTTCACTTATCAAAACATGTTTACCTTTGAGATAAGTTCCATTGTGGTGCCATGGAAATCTCAATAGTTTCAATTTCCTCTGAGAAAATTGCAATCAGGAACCTAAAGGGATAATTATACAGCAGAAAATTGTACTTAAATTGTCAACCTTACTCAGAAAAGGTAACAGATGGGGAAAATAGAACACCATTGCTGTCAAATGATTTCACTGAGGATGAGGATAAAGCATGTTGCTCCAATATTGCTATTCCTATATTTTGTTGACAGCAATTTGTGGCATCTGCACAGAACATTTAAATGTAGAAAGCTGAACATTGCTGTTGATGGTGCCTGCTCCTCCACAATGTGCACTTTACAGTTTTCTTTAATACAGTCAGCACAGATTTCACTGTTAAGATGTGAGCTTAAACAATTATCCACTAACACTACGTGAAAATATGATGAGTAATTCCTAATTTTAACACGAGTAACTGACAAGTAAACTCTTCCCAAGCTTCCAGTCGGTACAGTTATCGATTATAACCAATGTTTCGATGACAAACTCTGCCATCTTCACCAGGGATAATTTCTGGGCGTGTGTAGTCTGGTGGTATTTATACCTCCGTGTCCATCCTTCCTGATTAATTAGCCCTCATCCAATCAAATTTCTGCTTTCCCACCTTGTTTACAATTGATTTCCAGTTCTTACTTAGAGTGAGACCTCAACAATTACAGCCACCATCATGCTTCTTAATGTAGAGCAGTTCTTTCTAGTTTGATTAATCGTGTGAAAACTATTTTGGACTTGGAGAGTCCCCCGAGGAAGAAAGCCAATTACACTCAACATTCCTACAGAATGACTACAAAGTGAAGGAAATGAATCGGGCTCTTAGAAGGGCCGATGGAAAAACCAGGAAATCTAACAACGAGGAGGAACCTGTCACTACCACCTGTCTTCCCTATATTTCCACGGTTTCTGGAAGGATTGCCAGGATCCTAAAGAACTACCAGATTAATACCATCCACAAACCTGTAAGGAAACTTAAATCACTGCTATGTGGGTCAAAGATGACCTGGGACTCAGGTCGGCTGGCGCTCACAAGATTCCCTGTGAATGCGGAGCAGTGTGTATCAGCCAGACAGGACGAACAGTGGAAACCCGCTTCAAGGAGTACAGGAGGTGTATCCGTTTGGGTTACCCGGAGAATTCGGCTACAGCAGAAATGGCTGCAGGATTGACTTTGACGGCACAGAACTACTGTGCTGTGCCATTGACTTTTGATACCGCCTGGTAAGGGAAGCCATTGAAATAAAACTAGAGGAAAGGAATTTTAACAAAGATGAAGGTCTCACTCTAATAGGTAAGAACTGGAATTCAATTGTAAACAAAGTGAGACAGAAGAAACCTGATTGGATGGGACTAACCAATCATGAGGGATGGACAACGGGGGTATAAATACCACTGGACTAGATGTGCCTAGGTATATTCCCTAATGAAGATGGCAGAGTTGATATCTGTGCCCGGCTGGAAGCCCAAGAAGAGTATAGTCGTCATACACGCCGGGAAAGCACTAGATCCTTTTTCATGAGTAATGAGTTTTTTAAAAAAGCTGTGGCATGTTGGACTATGTTTCTGGTCCTGAAAAAATGATTTTGCAAAATGTTGAGTCTTCGTACACTATTTAAAAAATATAAATTTTGAACACCAACAAAAATGCATTAAAATTTTACTTGTTATATTTAAATTTCTCTTTTCCACATATATGCTCCAAATTTGAATTCACATCCTAAATGATTTAAGTATAATTTATCTTTCTTGTTCTTGTTTCCTGTGCCACCCACTCTAAAGATTCTTACTGTGATTGAATTCCTCTCTGCTGCAGATTGTCAATGGATGACTCAAAGTTCAAGTTTATATTGGAAAAGTGGAAAGTTGCCCTGTAGAAATTATAAAATTTTGAAGTAGTTGGCAATGATCATATACTACAGTACTCTGTGTGAGGATCGTATTTAGAGCAGTGTTGTCTATTTTTTTTTACCCTGAATTTGGCTGTCCTGGGAATAGTGTGTGTGCTTCATAATGATTCTTATGTTGAAGTTAAGAGAAATGTAATTGTTCAAAATTCCAATAGATTAACACAACTTTTCTGTAATCTCCAGACAAATTGAAGGAGAAATATTTAGAATAGGAATGGCACTGGAAAATATAAAAGAACAAATTGATGAGGATATTTGTAATCAATCAAGCCTACCCAGTTCCATCTTTACATCTACTCCACACTCCATTCCTCAGCTGTCTTCAAGTCTTGCAGTTTATTCTGAGGTAAATATATTAAAACTTATTATTATTATTATTATTCAGAAGGTGAGGAACTCAAAATCACATAGTGTTATAAACGGGTCCCTACAAATTAAGATTAGAACAGTAGCATGTATTAATGTATAAAAAAAGCAGTGATTCTTTTTTTTTGAAAAGGTAATGTTGGCTCTATAGTGCCGGAGTTTATTTATTAAATAAGTAATGCAAGCTTGATGGAGACACAAGGGACTTCAGATGCTGGAATCTGGAGCAGCACACAAAATGAGCTAGAGGAAATCAGCCAGTCTGGCAGCATCTGCAGAGGGAAATGGGCAATCAGCATTTCAGTGTGGGATCTTTTATCTGTACTAGGCAAACCAGAAGAAGAGCTTCAACCTGAAGTATTGACAGTCCATTTCCCTTCATAGATACTCTATGATCTGAGTTCCTCCAGATCTTTTTGATGGGTCCCATGACACCTTCATGACTGTTCATTTTTTAAAAGATAGTGTGAAAGCCAGTAAAGTTTTCAGGTTTGCATAACATTTCAGTCATTGTAAATAGAGCAATTCATTTTCTTGACTAAAGATTATGCATTCTACCTTACCTTTAACATTAAAGAGTTTCATGACTACCATTACACAAGATGGACTAAGGGAAGTACACGAGGGCAGCTTACTCAACGATGGAAGTGCAACACAGAACATTTTTCAAATGCAGATGAAGACAAATGAGAACAATAATTCAACCTTATTAAAAGAGGCATGCTATCACATCCCACAAAGGTAAATAATAGTTTTTTTTGTTAAAATGCAATATGCCATTTGTTACATTAATATGGTTATTGATTAAAGCAAGAATGAAGTCATGGACAAAAGATACAGAAGAGGTGTAGAGTTTGCAGACAGAGTGATTAGGATCTGTGTAAGCTTAATGGAAATACAGTTAAAGTTTTCTAAAGGGATTGGATAGGCACTTGTGGAAAAGTGATCTGCAGGACTGTAGCAAATAAGTTGGGGAATGAGCCATTTTCTCTGCTGGAATGATGTGATGATCGTAGTATCATTGTAAAAGGAAGTGTAAAAATGCACAGAGCATTAGTTAATTAAGTAAATGGGGAGAACTAGTAAATGGTTACCAGTATGAAAAGATCAAAAATAAATTATGCTAAGTTAGAAACAATGGTACATAATGTGAAAAGATTTTAGGATCAATATACTATATCATAAAACTGGCATCTTCTACATGAATCAGAAAGTTAGTAGGCAGCAAATACAGTTTAAAAAATTAATAAATTGCTATCTGCTTGTTCAGAAATCCCAATGTCTGAGCATCGGGCTCACTGGATGCTGATTCTCACAGTACCTTAAACTGACAAAGACCCAGTTTTCATGCTCCCTTTAAACTCTGTGGGGCTCTGTTTCCCAGTTTTAATAGAAAATGTATTCTACTACTCTGCCATATATTAAAGAAATCAAATTAAAAGTGTGACCAGGTTCTAATTGCAATAACATCCAATAGTGTGGAAAATTTACCACTACAGCACCACCAAAATTCTGAAAGTAATATTTCTACTGCGGTCAGGAAAACAAATGGCAGATTGCCCTTTCTTGCTCAGAGGTTGAAGCTTTGAAGTAGATAAGTATTGTTACAATGAGCAGTATGCTAGTGAGGCAACATCTGGACTATTGTGCAAAGTTTTGGTATCCTTATTATAAAAAGGATATACAAGCATTGGTGCAAGTCCAAAATAGATACACTAAGCTAATTTCAAACAAGAGAAAATCTGCAGAAGCTGGAAATTCATACAAAATACACAAAATGCCGGAGGAACTCAACAGTCAGGAAGCATCTATGGAAAAAAGTACAGTCAACTTTTCAGGCCGAGATCCTTCGGCTGGACTGGAGAAAAAAAGATGAGGAATAGATTTAAAAGGTGGGAGGAGGGTTGAGAGAAACACGAGGTGAATAGGTGAAACTGGGAGGGGGAGAGATGAAGTAAAGAGCAGGAAAGTTGATTGGTGAAAGAGGTACAGAGCTGGAGAAGGGGGAGTCTGATAGGAGAGGATAGAAGGTCATGGAAGAAAGAAAAGTAGGGGGAGCACCAGAGGGAGGCAATGGGAAGCCAAGCAGATAAGGTGAGATAGGGAATAGGGGATGGAGAATGGTGAAGGGGTGAGGGCATTACCGAAAATTCAAAGAATCGATGTTCATACCATCATGTTGGAGGCTACCCAGACATGATGTAGACAGGAATAAGGTGCAGTTTCTCCAATCTGAGTGTGGCCTCATCACGAAAGTAAAGGAGGCCATGGATTGACATATTGGAATGGGATTCGGAACTGGCATTAAAATGGGTGGCCACAGGGAGATCCCACTTCTTCTGGCCGCTGAAGTGTAGGTGCTCAGTGAAATGGTCTTCCAATCTAGTTTGGGTCTCACCAGTATACAGGAGGCCACACCGGGAACACCAGACATGGTATATGACTCCAACAGACTCCCGGTGGAGGTGTCGCCTCATCTGGAAGGACTGTTTGGGGCCCTGAATGGTAGTGAGGGAGGAGGTGTAGGGGCAGATGTAGCACTTGTTCCGATTGCAAGGTTAAGTGCATGGAGGGAGATCAGTGGGGAAGAACGAATGGGCAAGGGAGTTGTGCAGGTAGTGATCCCTGGGGAAACCAGAAAGTGGTGGGGGGAGAGAGAGAGATGTGCTTGGTGGTTGGATCTTGTTGGAGATGGCACAAATTCCAGAGAATTATGTGCTGGACGCAGAGGCTGGTGGGGTGGTAGGTGAGGCCAAGAGGAACCCTATCCCTGGTAGGGTGGCAAGAGGATGGGGTAAAAGCAGAAGTGTTCACGAAATGGAAGAGATGTGGTTGAGGGCAGCGTCGATGGTGGAGGAATGAAAAACCTCATCCTGAGAGCAGATGCGGTGGAGGCGGAGGAATTGTGAGAAGGGGGTGGCAATTTTACAAGTAACAGGGTGGGAAGAAGTATAGTCCCGGTAGCTGTGAGAGTCCGTGGACTAGGTACGTCCATTACTCAGGCTTTTGTAACCCAGAGATGCCCTATATATAGATAACAAATATTTTAGTCATCCAGTGTCATGTCTGATAATCTTTCTTTGTCCGTTATAGGCAAGCTGCTATTGTACCAACAAAAGCAGAGAATAATACTCCTCCTTCAGCAAACATCTCATTCCAGGGACGGGAATTATTGGATGAACCTAAGGTGTGTATGACACAGTATGCTATTTTTTTTTCATGAGCATTTAAGGATAAACTCAGTAATTTTGTGCACGAGGAAACTTTACTGAACAACAGGGAAGATGTCACAATGCAGAATTTGTCACAGAATCCAAAACTGAATGCAGGGAATACATATTTCCCTCAAGACTTTTATGCATTCTGTTTATCTTCATTTTAGGCTATAGCACAGAGCAGAATTAGGCCATTCAGCCCATTGAATTTGCACTGTCATTCAATCATGGCTGATTTATTCTCCCTCTCAATCCCATTCTCCTGCCTTCTCCTGTGACCTTCGCCTTGAGTAATCAAGAACCTATCAATGTCCGTATTAAATATACCCAGTGACCTGACCTCCAAAGCTGCCTGTGGCAATGTGGGCATGTTATGTTGATGCCAGAATGTGTGGTGACACTTGCAGGCTTCTTCCAGCACATCCTTAGGTTAACATAAATGACATATTTCATTATATGTTTTGATCTACATATGAAAAAAAATGCAGATTCATCACCCTTTGGCTAAAGAAATTCCTCTTCATCTCTGTTCTAAAAAACTTCTGAGACTCACCAACTAATGGCCAAGAATCTTGTTAAAAATAAATTCTTAGAGTCCTTGCAGCCATGAATAGCTAGCACAAAGACAATGGAGGTCTGTGAACTCTATGTGATAGTTATACAGCATGGGGATGGGCCCTTTGAACCAACTGGTCCAGCTTGACCAAGACTCCCATTAATTACTCCCATTCGGCCCATACCCCTCTAAACCTTTCCTATCGAAGTACCTGTCCAAATATCTTTTAAATGTTGTTAGTTTCTCTACCTCAACCACTTCCTCTGACAACTCATTCCACATACTGACCGCTGTTTAGGTGAAAAGTGCCTCTCAGGTTCCTATTAAATCTGTCCCCTCTCTCTTCTGTATGAAACACCTGTAAGTTATTAAACACAAGCAGAAAATATAGCAAGCAGCAGTTGAGGGAGCATCTATGAAGAGAATAGACAAGTTATTATTTCACTGTTGAGTCACTGTCTGAACTGTTATTAAAGATGAATAGCACTTAAATAGATGATTTTGTAAATGGACACTGGCCATAACTGAGAAAGCAGGTGAATGACATGCATTAATGATTTCTAGATTCCTCTGAAGGATCTATTAGAAAGTTACAAATTTACCATGCTTTGTTTATGGTTTTTGTTTAAAAAGTCAAATTGTGAGAGAATCTGCCAATGATCAGCTATTGCATGTGTAGGCCCCAGTTCTCATTAAATGCATTCCTTGACACGTAGTGGCCTCACTCCTTTTGTTTGTGTCGAATTTAATGCACACTCCCTTCTCACAGGCAAAATCAATGACATGTTAATGATAATCTTCTCATCAATTGTGACCTACTTTCCGCTGATGTCTTATAAAATAAAGTAAATTTTAAATAATTCTTGTGTTTAACTGATATATAATTTTATATATTCCGCTGATAGCAGCAGATGCTCATCCCTGACAGAGGGGATAGTACATTGGAAAGCAGCAGACCTACCATTACACACACATTGAATTCCGAGCAACCACAAATGGAAAGGTATTTATACAATTATCAGATCTACAACCAAATAAAATGCAACTAAGTGTTCGATGTATAATGAAAGAATCAACAAACTTTCTGTAAATGCTAGTATTTCTAGCACTTTTGATTAAATTTTAGATTTCTGCTTCCATCAATATTTCACATTTGTATTAACATTGAATCTATTTTGAATAAAACTTGAATTTTACTCTGGCAAGCTGTAAATCAAGATTTTCACTATGGTTTTAATGTGATATAATTTCTTGGTTAAAATGATAATTATTAATGACAATTAGAATTCATCTCTCTGGTTTTATTACTCAACTCGGTTAGAACACCAGATATCCAAGAAATTTATGAAGTGACCCAAACCCCCACCATCCAGGACTTGCTCTCTTCTTGCTGCTGCCTTCAGGTAGGAGGTACAGGAGCCTCAGGACCCACACCACCAGATTCAGGAACAGTTATTACCCCTCAACCATCACGCTGTTGAACCAGATGAGATAACTTCACTCGGTTTCACCTACCCCATCACTGAACTGTTCCCACAACCTATGGACTCACTTTCAAGGACCCTTCATCTCATGTTCTCGATAGTTATTGCTTGTTTATTTATTATTATTGTTATTTCTTTATTGTACTTGCTCAGTTTGTTGTCTTTTGCACATTGGTTGTCTTTTTACTCTGTTGGGTGCGGTCTTTCATCGATTCTATTGTGTTTCTTGTACTTACTGAAAATGCCCACAAAAAAATGAAATGAATCTCAGTGTTCCATATGGTGACATGTAGGTACTTTTACTTTGAACTTTGAAAACATTATGTGTAAA
Source organism: Hemitrygon akajei (assembly GCF_048418815.1). NCBI lineage: Eukaryota > Metazoa > Chordata > Chondrichthyes > Myliobatiformes > Dasyatidae > Hemitrygon > Hemitrygon akajei. The sequence continues at coordinate 69,366,275 of NC_133135.1, read as the reverse complement.
TATAAAAGAGTAACAAGAAGTTTTGAAGAGTATTGGCGCTCTGAAGAAATCATCTGCAATTGCCAATATTTCCCGTAACATTGTATATTTAAAGAGTCAATCTGACCCAGTCGATTACTGACTACAGAATCAGAGTCAGATTTATTATCACTGACATCAAGTGATTGTAATCATGATCATTAATCTGTAGAATATATTATGTTAACAATTTAACAAAATAACTGCCTGCATTGATTTCAAAGTTAAACAATCTTCCTGACAACCTACCTTACCTTCCTGAGCACTTATGGAAAGATTTTGAAGTCTCAGGTGCAATACAATTTTGAATATGAACATATATGTGAATGGAACATTTTTATTAATAATTGCGAAAAGTATTGTAGTTGTGAGAGACAAGATTGATTCCTGAGATGGCAGCCGTGTTGTTTATCAACATGATTAATCAAACTGGACATTCTTTATTTTAGAAGCATGAAAGATGATCTTGTTAAAATGTGCTTATTTCCTCTGACTGGGATGCCTGTAACTAGAGATTCAAATCAAAGGATCAGCCATTAAAGATTGAAATAAGAAAAAATATTCATTAATCCAGACGGTGGTGTATCTTAGAAATCATTGTCCAAAGGGCACTGTGAATGTTTAGTTATTGAGTATATTCAAGTCAGGAGTCAATAGAATTTTATGTATGAAAGGTATCAAAGGTGAGTGAATTATTTCTTTTCCTATTTCTAAAATTAGGACAAACAGTCTTTCCAGTTTGTTCTATTTCATTATCAGGTAGTGTCACATCTTTAATTGAATTCCATTCACTCTTCTTTGTTCAATATAAATATTAGTATCTAACAAACATCTTTCAGTCACTATTTGAATATATTAATTGGTCTAGGATCCTCTGATTTGAGGAAAGTGAGTTCTAATCGTCATTACTATTTGCTAACAATGACAGCTCAAATTGTAACATAATATCTTTTAAACTGGTTGCCACCTGAAGAGGAAATACTTATCCTATTAGCACCCTTTGAGTTGTTTTGTCATTTTATAAACTACCTAAATTAATCATATTTTTACTAGTCCTCAGTAGAACATAATGCACGTTTATTTAACCAAATAAACCCTGTTAGTATCCAAAGAAGTTTGCAGAGCTAATATATTTTTCCTGAGGCTGTGTCTACAATCAAAGACTTTACTCCAGATGAGGTCTGGCCAAAAAACTGAAAGCAGCAACTTTTTAAAATTGATAACTTTTTGGATTTTTGTTTAGATTTTATGTCTTTGCACTGTACTGCAGCCACAAAACAACAAATTTCACATCATATGTCAGAAATAATAAATCTGATTCTAATTCTGTTTCTTCTGAATTAAAGCCAACTTTGATTAACATTTCATTACTTGTAATTTTGCATCACCTTTTAGTGATTTATACTCCTCTAAAGATTCCAAACTATCACTATCAATCAAATATTCTGAATGGCAGTGAGTTCAGGATGAAGTCCTGGCCTTGTATTTAAGATTAACACTGATATGTTGCCTGTCAGAAGCCAAATGTACCAATTTCTTCCAAATTTCAAGCACAATCTAATTCTACTTTTCTGAACTGGTATGTCAATCTTTCTGAGGTAGCTCATTGGTCCTTTGGATTAGTTTGGTGTTGCTGAATGCTGTGTCATAGGAGACAGAAAAAGCAAGACTAGAGCCATAGAGACATAGAACACCACAGCACAGAAACAGGCCCTTTGGTCCATCTAGACCATGCCAAGAAGAATTTCAGAGTTGTATACTTTGATAATAAATGATCCTTTGAACCTTTTGAAATATTAATCTTCCTAGACCTATCAACCTGAAACTGGACGTAGCCCACTGTACCCGTCCCATTCATGTATCTATCCAAATTTCTAATGGAAGGAAAAGATTTGGCAGGACAAGACCAGCTTTCATGGATGTGGGGCCATCCAAGCAACGCTGATAACTGACTTGGTGATTTGGAAAGGGTAGTCCAGTTGAAATACCTTTGCATTGCAAGAACATTACCTTGCCTCAATCCAGTTTAAAACTGGCAAAGAGCCAAGAATATAGAAAAATGTAGGTTTCACAGACAACAGTAAAATAAGCCTTTTCTTAAGTAAAATAATTGGAAGGTCTAGATTAATGCATAATGTACAATAAGCTTTTTAGTAGTATAAAATCAATTACATGCTAAACTTTTTAAAACACCTTTTCATATTCTATTCAGAAACTCGGGCCTTGGTGAACATATGCTTTCCTCTAAATCAGAATTATGCAATGCAAACGGGGAGCCTCCATCCGTGCACACAGATGCAAATATAAATGAATTGGGCGATAATAAAGTAAGGCAGTTACTTCAGATGGCTGGTCCTTTGGGCTGTGGTACTCCATTCAACTGGCATAAATCCATCACCGGTGTGACTGAATCTCCAACACAACCAGGTAAAGGGCATAAAAGGTTAATGTTTTGATTAGATGATCAAAACTTGTTAACATTTTTAATGTGTTGTTAATTAGTCTGTCTGCTGATGTTGGGTACAAAGTTTAAATTGATTAATATAACTTCAACAGAATTCCCTGTTGTTTTTTTTTGTATATTTTCTTTAAAGAGGATCTTACAATTACAAATTGTTAAAACTTTAATATGTTAACACTGCAAAATATAGTGATTTAATGTTAAATAATTTTATTATTGCATTAGCAAATACACTCTAGTTATTTGTAATATTTTCATTTTTTGTGATGGAGCTCTAATCCCACTTTTGTTTTAAAGAAGCTGTTGATTTTCAAGCTTAATGAATGAAACTAACATAACAAAAACAAGTAGTGAATGAATCATATTCATCACAATGGCGGCATAGACAATTAGATTATTTGATCTTCTACATGATACAAGAATAGTAATATGAAGAGTGGAAAAGTCCTAAGGATCATCAGCAACAACATTTTCATATCCTTTGTGGTGCATCAGTATGCCAGCTTTTTTCAGTATTATATTAGCTAGCATTAAAAAAACTTTTATTACATTACTGAACTGGAAATCAGTTGCATTGTATTTTAAATCATTACTGTAGAAGCGTTCCTACAACTGGATTTTCTTACTGAGTGCTCAGATGATCACATACCATTGCCAGACCCTCAACAGTGCACATCTAGAATATCTCTACAGCAGACTACCTGTGACACAGATGAAAATGAAAGTTTATCTCAGCCAGGTTCTGCAAGAAAGTAAGTGGGATTTTATCTGAATTTAAAATTCAACTTGATCAACTATGTTTACCATTGAACTGTAAAAGGCATGATATAAAATATATTTACCGATACATTTGTACTATGCCAAATAAATAAAAATATCAGTCACTTCAATTTTCATTTCCTGTAAGGATTCCTGGGTTAGTGATACAGTGGCCCAATAAAGTTGTTACAGTAGAAGTAATTAAATTAAAGTGGAAAATCTTAATTGATTGATTAAATTAATATAATTAACTTGCTGTTGTGATTTCCAAATACAAATTCATATTGAATAGCCACATTTATTTAAAGTTATGCAAAACTGAAGCATTCTCTATTGATTACTAACTAAACTATGAAAACAGGAATCTAAATACAATTATTATCTAGAATTTAGTGCACATACTCTACACATTAACAGGCATATATCCTTTCACAGAAAAGCAAATGTGTTATTATTGTATCAATTTATACATCACATAAATTAGTTTGAGCATAGCATTATTTGAGGAAACATTGAACTGATTGAATGTGCTGTGCACAAGTTGAATCTATGTGTATTTGAGTAACTATATTTGTATTTTCATGTGCAAAAATAATTAACAATCCAGAGTCTAAGTACAGCCTCTAACACAAGGACGCATTGCCATGTGAAATTTAGCTACCTATTGGTATTGTAAGTTCAGTGAAAAGCCAAGAATGTATGAGAGATTGCTTGGAGAGAGAAAAGGAAGCCATGTGGGGAATTGTGCATAAGATTCAGCAGTGGGAATACTGGTATTTGTATTGAACAACAATAACCTCAAATAGTCAATGCAAAGTAATCAAATTGGCACCAAGTTAAGCAGAGTAGTACTTCATAGTCTGTTTAAAAACAATCGGGTGAATTAAATAAGATACATTGGTGGGGTTGAACAATTACAGATAAAATATATTGCAGACAAAAAGGGTGAAAATTTTGAAGTATATACTCTATGAACATTGTTGAAATATATCAAGATGCTAAAGAATCAAGTTGATTGAACTTTTAATATGTCAACTAAAGTGGAATACTTTTAAAGCAAACAGATATTGACCAAGATGGTTCTAGTAGTGTCTGCTTACTTTTCAATAATGGATCTCGAGGGGCATGGGAACCACTCTAACATTAAAAGTTGTGTGTATAGGATTAATCTCTATTACTAAAGATTGAAAAGACTCAGAATCTCAGCCTGGTACAGACATGTAGAAGAAGTTATTATATTGAAATAAAAATTCATGAAAGAAATGAATAAATCTAATTGTGTACATTGGGCAAAGAAGATACCCGTTTAATAGAGCAAATTAGGACCTGATTCAGAAAAGTTGCTTTTAATTCCTGCATTAAGCTACTGACAGCAAGAATAGATCAGAGCTGAGCTGTAGGAAGAAACAACAAGAATCATTTAAGAATGAATTAAATTTTACTGAATGAATGAAATATGAAGGGTCTGATCATCTTTGTGATGCTTACCTTATGATTTTATAATTCTACTGTGCTAACTGCAATTCTTGTAGGTGAGTTCATTTTGCTTTCTTAGTTGAGCACAAACACAGTTAAGGTGGACAGAAGTTTACAAATGAAACAGTTTTCAAATATACGTATGAAGTATAATACTTTTAATGAGGTCGCGCAAGGACTACATTTCGATACAGTATACTGATTTACTTATTGTTCTGTTTAAGTGAAGAAATCATGGAACTGCAACTTGAAGTTGCAAAACTCAAGCAAAAATTGGAGGAAAATCCCTCTCAGTTTTCCAATGATCCCAAGACAAAAAAGGCTTTTGAATCTGTGTTACAGAAACAAAGCTACAGTATCACACCATGTCATAGAAAGAAAACTTCATCCAGAAGGTAAAATCATTATTCATATTTCTTTGTTTTTATTAAAAAATATAATTGTATATGAACAATCCAAAGATGAAAATTATTGATACAATGGAATAGTTTTAGAATAGCTTTTTGGTTAATATTTTGATTATTAAATGTTTAATATTAAGATATATATTAAGTTCTTTACTTCTGTTTTATGTTCATGTCCTTTTTCTTTCAATGGTGAAAGTGTGGAACATGCTAAATTAATGAACAATAGTTTAAAAGACCATAAACGAAGGCATTCTACTTGGCTACAATCAGGTGATGATGCTTCAGATGCTGAACTATGTAAGTGTTAAAAATTTTTAAAACTGCAAAGCCAGAAAAATAAATTAAAAGTTAAAACAGAAAATAATGAAAACTCTTAACAGATCCAGCAGGATCTGTGAAAAGAGAAAGAGAATTAATGTTCCAGGTTCAAGACAAAGAGTCTTCAATCTGGAATGTTAATTTGGTTTTCTTATCCACAGATGCTGTTTGATCTGCTCATTGTTTTCAGCTTTTTCTTTTGTTATTTTAGTGCTTAAATATGCTACATTTTTATCACACAGAGTCATAAAACACCACATCACAGTCCATGCTGAACAATTACCTTACCTAGTCCCATTGTCCTGCACCTGGACTATATCCCTCCATACCTCTCCCATCCATGTACTTATTCAAACTTCTTCTCTTAAATGTTGAAATCAAACCCACGTCCACCACTTCCGCTGGTAGTTTGTTTCACATTTTCACTATCTTCTGAATGAAGTAATTCCCCCTCATGTTCCCCTTAAATATTTCACCTTTCACCTTTAACCTCTAGTTCTAGTGTCACCCAGCTTTAGTGGAAAAAGCCTGCTTGGATTTACCTTATCTATACCTCTCATATTTTTGTATACTTCTATCAAATCTCCCCTCATTCTCCTATGCTCCAGGGAATAAAATCCAAACCTTTTCAACCTCTTCCTATATCTCAGGTTCTCAAATCCCAGCAACGTCCTTGTAAATTTTCTTTGCACTCTTTCAATTTTATTCATATCTTTCCTGTAGATAGGTGACCAGAACTGGACACAGTACTCCAAATTAGGCCTCATCCAACTTCAAGATAACATCCAAACTCCTATACTCAATAAACAACACACACAAAATGCTGGTGGAATGCAGCAGGCCAGGCAACATCTATAGGGAGAAGCACTGTCGACGTTTCGGGCCGAGACCCTTCGTCAGGATTAACTGAAAGGAAAGGCAGTAAGAGATTTGAAAGAAGGAGGAGGAGTGGAAAATGTGAAATGATAGAAAACCGGAGGGGGTGGGGTGAAGCTGAGATATATTGGTGAGACCCGACGCAGACTGGGAGACCGTTTCACTGAACACCTATGCTTGGTCCGCCAGAGAAAGCAAGATCTCCCAGTGGCCACACATTTTAATTCCACGTCCCATTCTCATTCTGATATGTCTATCCATGGCCTCCTCTACTGTCAAGATGAAGCCACACTCAGGTTGGAGGAACAACACCTTATATACCAGCTGGGTAGCCTCCAATCTGATAGCATGAACATTGACCTCTAACTTCAGTTAATGCCCTGTGGTGAACTAGATATACCTGTCTGACTGCTCCTGTGGCTCCTCCCACAGACCCTGCTGACTGCTCCTGTGGCTCCTCCCACAGACCCCTGTATAAAGGCGACTGTGGTCTGCTGCTCTCCCTCATTTTCCCAGGATGTAGTGTTGTTTTTTCTTCCAGTCAATAAAAGCCGATATCTCACTTCCTAAGTCTCCGCGTGAGTTATTGATGGTGCATCATGCCCCTCCCCTGCTTACCCTATCCCTGATATATTTAGTTTTTTTTTGTTCTTTTTCCCCCTCCTTTTTTTCTTTCTCTCTCTGCCCATCACTCTGCCTGTTCTCCATCTCCCTCTGGTGCTCTCCTCCCCCTTTCTTTCTCCCTAGGCCTCCCGTCCCATGATCCTTTCCCTTCTCTAGCTCTGTATCACTTTCGCCAATCACCTTTCTGGCTCTCAGCTTCACCCCACCCCCTCCGGTCTTCTCCTATCATTTTGTATTTTCCCCTCCCTCTCCTACTTTCAAATCTCTTACTATCTTTCCTTTCAGTTAGTCCTGACGAAGGGTCTCGGCCCGAAACGTCGACAGCGCTTCTCCTTATAGATGCTGCCTGGCCTGCTACGTTCCACCAGCATTTTGTGTATGTGTTGCTTGAATTTCCAGCATCTGCAGATTTCCTCGTGTTGTCCTATACTCAGTACATTGATTTATGAAGGCCAATGTGCCAAAAGCTTTCTTTACAACCCTATCTACCTGTGATGCCACTTTAAAGGAATTTTGGATCTTTATTCCCTGTTCCCTCTGTTCTATACACTCCTCAGTACCCTGCTCTTCACTGTGTAAGACCCACTCTGGTTTGTCCTCTCAGAGTGCCACTCCTCACATTTGACTCTGCGTATTTCTGAATATATGATAAAACGGATTCCACAAATCTCAGAAAGTAGTAATTTAATGAAAATCAATATTATGTTTACTTAATTATTTCTCAACATTGTGAAGAACTTGATGGCATTTGAGGAGAACTGATTGATTTCAGACACTTATTTAGTAATTTCAACCTTGTTAAAGTATTCACTCTTAAGACTAAAGGGCCAGAATTTCTGTTTATATGCAGTTAAAAGTAGTGCTGATGTAAAAGATAATAATTTATTGCATGTGAAAGAGATGTTACACACATTCTAAAATACATAATAAGAGTTACTTTATTGTTATCTAATTTATATGTGAGCAGTAAAATGAACTTATATTTTCAATAAAGGCAATGGAATGGATTATTTTTCTGACACAGAAGCATCTGTGTACTCAAAACCAAGTTTCATAAAAGCATCACACCATAAACAAATTTACTCCAGAAACCACAAATCAAACGGCACCTGGTCAGATGAAGGTAACATTTACTCAAAACTTACAACTACCTTTGATAAAGGCAGACAACATACGTTATAAGATATTCATTTTAATAGGCTGAGTGCCTATTATTAGCTGATTCTTTTTAATCTTTTAATTGAGCAAAAACACAATTAAGGTGGGCAGGTGTAAAAATGAGTCCACAAGCTATATATCTTTAAGTTGTACTTTCATTTTGTGAAGAGTAGTAGCTTTAATGAGGTTATGTAGTAACTGTATTTAGATGCTGTATGCTGATTTGCTTATTCTGCTGTGAATAAATCATGGATCTGCAACAGGAAATAGCAAATCTCAAGCAAAATTGGATGAAGATTTTAGGGTAGCAAAAACTGTAAAGAAGATCGTGTGCGCATTCCAAATGTAAAGGGCTGAGCCACTGAAGGTACAGCTGTCAAGTGATGTAATAGTGCACAGATTAAAGTTGGGTTGCTTAAGAGGCCAAAACTGGGGAAGCACAGAAAACATTTGGAAGAAAACATTTCATTCAATAGATGACAAATGTACAGCTCACCATCAAGTATTCGTAAATGTTTTATTCTTTTTCAATTATCTGTAAAACATTTATGGATACTTTATATATGGTATCCTGTGTAAGATCTATAGAGAAAAAAACAAGAAGGTAATAATTGTTCTCATTCTTTCAATCTTATTGCTATCTTAATAGGGTTATAGACTGCCAAGGTTGAACAAGTGCTTGACAAAGCAATCCCTTATCTATGTCAGGTCTCACCAATGAAGAGGAGGCTGTATCGGGAGCACAAAATGCAATAAGTTACACCCACGGACTCACAAGGAGTGTTTAGGGTGTGAATGATCATGAGGGAGGAGGTTGTAGTTGTAGTTTCAGGTCAGAATCAGGATCAGGCTTATTATCACCGACATGTGTCGTGAAATTTGTTAACTTAGCAGCAGCAGTGCAATGGAATACATGATAGTACAGAAAGAAAAAAAATAGATCAGTAGAAAATTTTTCCAGTCTGAAAGCGATATATTCCTTGGAGCCACCTGCTGTCAACTCTCCCATGGTGCAGCAGAAACTGATGAAGCACATACTGCTCACGTGGAGACAGAGGCCTTCCTAAGTCTTTATGCCTTGATGGACCATCAGGCCATTCTAGTTAGAGCTCAGCTAGCTGTCCCCTTTCATTAGGCTGCTCTTATTTCTTGGAAGATGATTGTTGCCAAGGGAAGCAGGTGACTTTTATATGAGAACAAATGAATAAGAGCTGTGGGAACAGTTATCTTCATAAATTAGACCATAACAATAAAGGAGTTGAGTTGGATTTATTGACCTAATCTTAATCTGTAAGGTCTGAAGCAGACCAGATATCTAGTTCATTGTGTACCAATTCCCAAATTGTTCCGATAGAATTGTGAGGCTAGAAAGAGCCATTTCTCCTCAAGTTATCTGGATCATTCCTCTAGTTTTCTGTCATTCTCCTCATTATATCCAAAAATGCAGCCTGTCAGCATAAGACAATGCAATACCACATCGTTTTTGTTATGGCCAATTGCAGTGACCCCACCGAAAGAGGTCCTTACAAAACGCTGGAAGAAGCCACAAGGGATCATTGTATAGAATTGGTAGGACCAGCCAATCAAGATGTAAGCTATTCACTAAGGGAAAATATTATCCCACAGTTAGAATGTTTCCTTTAGCATTAATAGGTTAGATATACCTTCATCTGAAATGTTGTCAGTATTTTCCATCCTAACCTTACAAATGAAATTTGCAGATGCAATGACAAAACAAACTTCAGAAGTTTGGAGCACTGCTGGTGCACTGGTCTTTGTTAGTGTAACAAGTGTCATTCAGTGATTGCCTACGTGAAAAGTTAGACCTGTCATGGAGGGCATTGTTCTGTTCAACTTTGATTAGCATCTTGGTTTACCCCTTCAACAAGAAGATGGAAACGGGGCTGGTATAGTGAATTTTCTTGTAGATGTTTTTAAAGCAATCTGTGTCTGTGTGCTTCTCAGTCATCATTACTCACATACTTGTATTACCTAAAGCAATCCTGCCCTGTGTTCTCCGGGTATAATTCTTAATGTTTCCCATGGGAAGCATATGTTGCAAAGAAGGAGAATGAATATTTAGTTCACATGCATCAACAATACACCTTGTATGAGTGTGAGAAAGAATAACATTGCAGACATGAAACAACAACTTGGAATAGCTATTTTAATAGAAATGGGATTATTGTTTTTCACTATAATACAATGAATTTGAGCCTGAGTGAAGCCATCAGATTTTCAAGAGAAATTTAATTTTAGATTAACCACATGATATTTATATATTTATACATTTTTTTTAGATTTATTACTGTTTGTTGAAAAAACTTTACCACCACACCCAAAATGCTTGAAATATGCCACTTGCATCTTGCATCTAAACTATCAAAAAGGCTTGTTTGGAATATAAGACCTAGAGAGTAGTGAAATGGAATTCTAGGGATTAAACTAGTTGAACTGCTAGGCCTGCAGTATTGTGCAGAGCTGAAGCAATTAGGGTAGTGTACATGCTTGCATGAACCCGAACACTCTTCTTCTATCTGCTTTATCTATCTAAATTCTCTTGGTTTCTCGGCATACCTTCTATCAGATATATTTATATTTTATGAGTTGGAACTGAATACAGACTCAACTTTTAACGGTAGAAAGGAGATACCTCATTCATTTTTCCCGGTCGAGTGATTATTGATATATATTTCTTTGCATGCACAGGCTTGTCCTCATCATCAAATGGACAGAATTTGCAGAGAAGGAGAAGGAACACAAGTTCTTTGCATAACAAAATCATACCCTTTAGTGAGTACGCAAAAGAATAACATTGTGGAAATGTCAACCCTACCAATGAGATCATATTGTTACAGCACAAGTGTTTATTTAATATTACTGGGATTAATGATTTTTTTTAACCATAAAGCACTGAATTTGAGCCATAATTAAGTGATCCATTTTTCAAGAAATGTTTCAGGTGGATTAACCACGTGAGACCTACAAGACCATATGGCAGGAATACACATAGCTCAACGTAAATGGCAAAAGGATTGTATCATCTCCTAAACTATACATGAACCTACTCCATCTGGAGCAGAGTTTGTGAACCCCATGGTGGGGGCTCCAGAACTAGAGAAGCCACAGAACTAAAGCAGAAGCACATTATCCTCAACACAAATTCTGTAATTTACAACAGTGTATATTTAACTAGTTTGAGTTCGGTTTTGTCTTTAACTCCCAAGATCGCTCTCGATGGCTGGATTGAAAAATTAATTAAAACCTTATACACATACATAATTAAATAAATCTTAGTCTTTTGAATCCATTTAAAAAGGCAATTATTTAATACAAAAATGATTTAAAACACAACTAACTGCATTCATAGCTGTTGGCCTTGCAGCTGGTATAATAATAGGAAACTATATGATCAAAGTAAATTTAGAGCACAGATTTGATTAAGGTACACCTAGTTGATACCTTTTGCACTAACAAAATCTAAATACCATGAAAAGTACTGAAAAAGTAAACATTTAAATTTTTTTAAAAATATTCAATATTAGAGTCAGATATTTAGAGAACATCTATTGAAATGATTATTTGAACAATATTGAGATTATTTAGAAGTACATATGGATATATCATCTTTATATTTATTACACAGAACACTTCTCTGAGAGTTCCTCACGACAAAGTAGGAGTGAGCACACTTCTGGTGACAGTATTTCATCTACTGCAGCAAATGAATATTCTGAAATGTTAAAATCTATTTCACCAGTAAGGTGAGTGTATTTTTGTAAGTTATATATTTTTTTGTCTTTTATGTTCTGCTGCCACAAAACAACAAATTTCACATTAAATAAGACAGTGATAATACATCTGATTCTGACTCTCTCATAGGTTAATGCCTGCATTTTTTTTTGTGCACTTTATGCAGTCCTGGGTAGGTCTGTATTCTAGTGTAGTTTTTTTGTGGTTTTTTAAGTAGTTCAGTGTAGTTTTTGTATTGCTTCATGGTCCTGAAAAATGTCTCGTTTTTACTGTGTACTGTACCAGCAGTTATGGTCAAAATGACAATAACTGACTTGACTTGAAACAATATGAATAACTGAATTGACTTGACTTGAAACAATACGAATAGCATTATTTTCATTAACAATCTAGTAGACAAAGATAATTTTCTCCATGAGCAGACTATTATACCACTTTATAAACTTTACAAATGGAATTTACCTTTCTTGTAGATCTACCATTGATTATTCACCAATATCAAGGGTTTCTAAAAATGATGATGTACCTTCATATGAAATAATCAAAAGAAGATTACAGTGTTTACCAAACCAAATCTATAGCACTAAGTATTTTTCGAGAAATTGCATTGACAAAAGCATCAGTATTCCAGAGGTGAGTAATGTACTACTACTGTATAGGGTCCATGACTTCGCTGTTGCATTGCCTCACATAGACTCTGTGTCGTCTTCTGGGTAAATACAGGTGCAAACAATCCACTTAAGATCTTCCCCATCTCTTTCAGTTCCACACATAGATTACCACTCTGATCTTCCAGAGGACCAATTTTGTCCCTTGCTATCCTTTTGCATTTAATATATCTGAAAAAAACCTCCTAGGACTCTACTTCACCTCGTCTGCAAGAGGAACCTCATGTCTTCTTTTAGACTTCCTGATTTCTTTCTTAAATGTTCTCTTGCATTTATTATGCTCCTCAAGTACCTGATTTGTTCCTGCCTGCCTATACCTGCTATACACCTTCAATTTCTGAACAGGGCCTCAATATCTCTTGCAAACCAAGGTTCCGTAAAACTGTTGTCCTTGCCTTTTATTCTGACAGGTACATACAATTCAAACTCTGTATTCTTAAAATTTCACTTTTGAAGGCCTCCCAGTTGCCAGAAAAAAATCCATACTTGCCAGATCATTTCTAATACCATCAAAATTAGCCTTTCTCCAATTCAGAATTTCAACCTGAGAAATAGACCTGTCCTTTTCCATAATCACCTTAAAACAAATGACATTAATAATCACTAGATGCAAGGTTTTCTCTACACAAACTTCTGTTTCGTTCCTTAATAGGAGATCTAGAATCACACTCTCTCTAGTTGGGACCTCTAAGTACTGATTAAGGAAACTTTCCTGAACACATTTGACAAACTTTTTCCAGTCCAGCCTTTTTACAGTATAGGAGTGCCAGTCAATATGTGGAAAGTTAAAATCACCTACTATCAGAACCATGTGTTTCTTCCAACAGTCTGTGACCTCTCTATGAATTTGCTCCTCAAGTTCCTCTTGACTGTTAGGTGGTCTATAAATGAACCCATTAATATGTCCTGACTGAGCACTGCTGTGACATTTTCTTGTCTAGTAATGCCATGCCTCCTGCTCAATCATATCTAAAACAACGGAACTCCGGAACATTGAACTCCAGTCTGCTCCTCCTGTATACAAGTCTCACTAATGGCTACACTGTCATAATTTCACTTGCTGATCCATGCCCTAAGCTCATCCGCCTTCCCTACAATAGTCTGTACATTGGAATATGTGCAACTCAGAACATTAGTCCTGCCATGCTCAACCTTTTGATTCCTGACCTTGTATGTAGGCTTAACTACATCATGCATTTAGAACATAGAACATAGAAATCTACAGAACATTATAGACCCTTTGACCCACAATGCTGTGCCAGCCATGAAACCTACTCTAGAAGCTGCCTAGGATTACCCTACTGCATAGCCCTCTATTTTTCTAAGCTCCTTGTACCTATCTAAAAGTCTTTTAAAGACCCTATTGTATCTACCTCCAGCACCCTCGCTGACAGTGCATTCTACGCACCCACCATTCTCAGTGTGAAAAACTTACCCCGACATCCCCTCTGTACTTACTTCCAAGCACCTTAAAACTATGCCCCCTCGTGTTATCCATTTCTGCCCTGGGAAAAAGCCTCTGGTTATCCACACGACCAGTGCCTGTCATCATCTTATACACCTCTATCAGGTCACTTCTCATCCTCTGTCACTCCTAGGAGAAAAGGCCAAGTTCACACAACCTATTCTCATAAGGCACACTCTCCAATCCAGGCAACATCCTTGGAAGCTTCCTCTGCACTCTCTGTAGTATCCTCATCCTTCCTGAAGTGAGGTGACCAGAACTGAACACAGTACTCCAAGTGGGGACTGACCAGGGTTTTGTATAGCTGTGACATTACCTCACTGCTCTTGAACTCAATCCCATGATGTGTGTGTGTGTGTGTGTGTGTGTGTGTGTGTGTGTGTGTGTGTGTGTGTGTGTGTGTGTGTGTGTGTGTGTGTGTGTGTGTTTAATGATCCATTTGTTTCTGTAAAGATATCAGGCTTCACACTAATGTTTGTGACATTTCTTTGTGGCTCAACTCCTTTGCACGAGTGTTCCTTTCAGTTTTGCTATAACTTCCTTGCTTCTCTCTCATTGTCTTTCATACCACATTTCAACATGAGCAATGACCAAAGGGTTCCACAAACAGATTTCAGTGGCATTACACCTCATTGATAGAATAGCATGTATATGTTTTATAATTTCAGCATTTTATGTTCAAGCAAGATTTTTGAGTACCTCTTGGCAACGACCTTTGAAAGGAACAGTTCACTTGTCATCCCTCAAAAACCCAGTTAGCTCCCAGAGGCCAGTTCCCAGATTAGTTTCTGGGTCATATCTCTTATTAGCATGTTATTAGTATTGTTATGTCTACCCATGTGGAGCCTAAACTCTACTGATGTGAGCAGTCACCTAGGAAATTGACTTAGGTTATGTACTACTTCTGTTACTTACCATTGACTTGGACTTGATGGTCCTAATCAGTGTCACACTGTATATAACTAAATGACCCAAGGAATGCCAATATATATTTTGCTTCAAGCTCTTATGGTAATATATTGTATATTCTTACCATCTTTGGGTGAAGAAGTTTTCTTTATTTGATTTCTAGTGGCTATCTTACCATTATGTCCAGTGATAAATATGGCTCATGAATGGAATGCTTCCCTTACATTTACCTTACTAAACCCTTTCATTAACTTAAATACTAAAGTTAATTCCTTTATTTTCTCCTTTCTATAGAAAATGTTCCTCCCTCTTCCATAATAAATTAATCTCAGTTTTGATACACCCTTTTGAATATTCTTTGTACCATCTCCCATGCTGTTATATCCTTTTATTGCTAAGTGGGTCAGAACCATCCACTACTTCAACTGTGCTCTAATACAATCTCCATGTACATGTGTGCTACTCAACTGCATCTCTCTAGAAATGAACTATATAGCTTGGGTTGTTTTAATTAAGACCTTAGTATCCTGTGCCATTACTTTCAGTGATTATTGTCATTCGTATCTGAAGATTTGCTCCTTTGCCCCCTTTAAACTCCAGTTATCTGGCCAGTATGTGGTAGCCTTATTCTATCCATCAATATGCATCATACATTTCTCTATAGTTCATTTGCTAAAAATACAAGCACACTGCCTGCTTATTTAAGACGAGTATTTTGTCACGTTCTTCCTCAGTATCAAATTAATAGTAGACTCAACTAGATCACAATCTTGATATACTAAAGAGAGAAACAAGTGGTGAATTGGATGGCCTACCTTTATTCTGCAGATTCTTTCTTGCATTGCAACACACAAAATAGAGGTCAGGCAGCATCTATGGAAACAAATAAACAGCCAATATTTTGGTCAGGACTGAAGAAAGGTCTCGGCCTGAGCTGTTGACTATTAAAGATGTAAGTTGGAAACGTACATGGATCCTGCTCATTGCTATCTCCCTCTCCTTTCCTTCTAGATGTAGCACTATATGCTGAGCTCACAATCAATTGCTGATTGAGTTGGACCTTTCACTCTCAATGTGACAAGATAGCTTGTAAAATAGAACCCTTGGCTTGATCACTTGCTCCAGAACTTTTATTTTCTCATTTAACTTGCTTATTACCACGTAAAAGGAATCCATATCGAAAATTTTAGATACATGCTTAATTTCTAAATTCTGTGATTTCAGTACTTTAATTGGCAGTTTTTTCTCAATCCAGATTTCACATCTGAACACAAATCTGGACAGAGCAATCGAGGCTGCGCGTAAGATGAAGAAAACAACCAGGAGAATGGTTAACATTTTGTCTGCTGACTTGGCCAAGACTGAGTACTATAAATATTTGTATGATTTGTAATATTTTCTTTATAGTGCAGATTTTCCTTGTGCAATGATGTGCAATATTATGTATCAAAATCTTGTAATGTCTAGAGTAAGAATATATCACTGATGAAATAATTTTCTGCATTCAAGGCTATTATGCAATTTTGGACCATTTTCATTATTGTTTCAGTGATTTCTGATAATCATATAAGTATTAATATGCAGCTGCTTGTGCCTGAGTCTCTATCATTGGTAACTAGAGAAGGCACTACAACTAGACTTCAGGAGGGTTGTTGTACTCGCGTGCTTGGCAATTCTGTCTTTTGCAGATCAAATCACCCCAGAATGCCAATTTCCTTTTGCTGTTCCACCACCGGATTATCTAAAATGTTACTGAATGTTAACCCGTACTATACCATAGAATATAATACGTACAAAGTACCCATTACAAATGAAGCAAACTCTTTGAGGATAACTGACATAGCTTAGGACAAACCTGTCAAAAAAATGATTATTAGTCTTCATTGCCAATAATGAGGAAGTTGATCTAAATGTGACCGTGCAAGTTTGCACTATTAGCCATTCTTAATAAGGGAAAGCTCACGTTTGGCTTCCATGGCATAATGGAAGTATTTTTCTATCAAACGTCATGATATATATGATTACCACAGCTCAATGCCCACCTTCCCCATCATTTCTGTTCAAATCCCTTTAATTGGATTTCTGCCCTCTCCTTTGCACAAAGGATGCCCAGTTTAGCACTCTTCTGTGAAAGTACTTGTTGTGTTATCCTGCCTTGCCCTTTTCAGCATCCCTCAGATGATTGACAATGTTATCCTTTTTGACTATGCATCTCAATTGTACATTCCAGTCCATCTCCATTACATTATCCTCAACTTTACTCCTTATTTTATCTCTGCCAACAATGGTCTCTCAACATGTGGTTATCTGAAGAATGCACTCAAGCTGTCATTGAAATTTTCCACATTTGCATCATCACTGCCTCTGACTCTACTTACTGGTGTGTGCCAGACCATCACAGCCTTAGATAACGTTAAATATATAAAATAGTAAAAGCTATAGGAACCCTCTTTGGAATTACCACCAACAAGTTCAAGAGACCTATGTTCAGTCCTGACCTATAGAAGGTTTGCACTTTCTCCCTGTAGGGTGGTTGTCCTCTGGGTGTTCCAGTTTCCTCCCATGTACCAAAGACTTGTGGGTTAGTAGGTTAATTGGCCACTTCAAATTGCCTTCAGTGTTTACATGAGTGATAGAATATGGAGAGAAATAAGATGGGATTGACGTAGGATTGGTGTAACTAGGTATTGATGGTTGTAGTCTTCATTAACAGAAGGACCTGCTTCCACTCTGCATGATTCCTTTTGATTCTAAGCTGCAATAGATGAACTAAATTTTATAAGAAAACTAAAATAATAAAAGAACATATTTATAATCTTTGTGAAAAAAGGTATTGAAAATAAATCTTAAAGACGTTCTGTGGTGAAGAAATCCATGGAAGATAGCTTGATTAAAGATTATTTTTATTTGTCACATTTACATCAAAACCTCGAAATATCCAGTGAACGGCGTCATTTGCACCAACAACAAATACAGTCCATGGATATGCTGGGGGCAGCCCGCAAGGTCGCCATCCTTCCGACATCAACAGAGTGTGCCCGCAACTTACTAACCCTCGCCGTATGTCTTTAGGTTGTGGGAAGAATCTGGAGTACAGAAAAAACCCACGTGGTCACGGGGAGAACATATAAACTCCTTACAGACAGCGTCTGGAATTGCACCCTGGCAGTGTAATAGCATTACACTAACATGCTGCCCCAGAAATAACAATAAGATTTTCTACCTTAACTTGTACTAAACTGAGCAGTACTTACACAAAGTGACAGAACATACAGAATATGGCACTGTGATAAAACTTTATTTTTAATCATATGATAAACACTCAAAACTAAGACCTCTTTTTAAGTGTTTTGTAATTACTAAAGAATTTGGTAATATTTTCTTTTGTTAATATATTAATAGCTGGTTTATTCTATATATTTGTCTTTGTAGATTTAAGACTCATTTGGAATAAACAATAGTGATAAGGTTATTATTAGTATCTAGATTAATTTTTGTGTCATAAATTATACCAGGTCAATCTTTTGATTTGAGAGGCTTTATATGAAAAAGTTACCTGCCTAGTCAAGTTATATAATGGAGGATTCAGCATGAAGGATTGGATTATCCTGTTAGAGAATCTGAGGAACATGCTTCCACATGACTTAAAGTTGAAAGGTGAGAAGTTTAGGGGGAACATGAGGAGAAACTTCTTCACTCAGAGGGTCATGAGAGTGTAGAATTAGTTGACAGCACAAGTGGTCCATGCAAGCTTGACTTCAAAGTTTAAGGAAAGTTTGGACAGACACATGGATAGTAGGGATATGGGGGGCTATGGTCCAGGTGCAGGTCATTGGGAGTAGGCAGTTTAAATGGTTTTGACATAGACTAGATGGGCAGAAGGGCCTGTTTCTGTGCAAACTTCTCTATGACACAGCTCCTGCTGCTGGAGAATATCCTCAGGCTCCTTAAATCCATCCACTCTGCCCACAACTGATTACCTGTATTGCAAACTCCATGTCTAATCCCACTGAACAACTGTACCAATTGTTTTTTTCTTCTGAGAACTTCAGTGCAACCCTGCTCTCCACCCTGGTCCTCACGTTCACCTGCTTACAGTCTCCATAATTCTTTTCTCAATATCACTCCTGTCGATGCCTCCCTCTCCCTCTCCCCTAATGTCCAGTCCTCAATACATTCCACAGTGATATCCACTGTCTGCTACAGTGGGGCATGACAGTTGATTTTTTTTCTGTTAAAATCTTACTATGAACATGAGAAGTAGTAGCAGTAGTCGGCTTCCCATGCCTATCATTCAATAGGTCATGATTGAATTTTTACCTCAGAGCACTTTCCTGCATTAACCTCAAATCTTTTAAAAGCTAAAAATGATCTGTGTCGTAATTATACAAATACTCCACACAAAATTCCAAAGATTATCCACATTTCTAAGTTTAGAAATATCTTCAAATCACTGTCCTGAATGGTTATCTCTTTATTTTGAAAATAAACACCATAGTCAAGACACATAGCAAACCTGCATTACCCTTTCAAGTCCAAAACAATTGTATACATTTAAAATAGATCACCTTTCGTTCTTCTAAAGTCAATCTGCTTAATCCCTCCTTGTAGGACAACTCATAACTATTGCAGGAAATATTTTGGTGCATGCTATAATTTATATCTTTCTTATTCTGGGAGACCGAACTGCACAATGCATTACAGATGCAATCTCACCAGGGATTTATACAGTGTCTTCTATTCAAATCTTCTTGTAATATAGGCCAGAATACTATTTCCCTTCATAATTGTTTGTCATGCATGCTTATTAGCTTTAAATGATCCCTTTACACTTAAAACTTGGGGCCCTCTGAAACTAATACCTTTCAATCTCTCATTTTTTAAAAATATACGTACATCACCTTCCTATTTTTTTTCTATAAAAGTAGATAACCTTGCATCTTTTCACATTATACTTCATTTACCGTATGCTTGGCCATTCATTCATTTCTCCATACAGCCACCTAACTTTGATCCTCTCATCTAAATCAGTGATATAAATTGTGACTAGTTAGGTCACTGCACTGGTCCTGACAGCACCCTGCTAATCAGCCTCCCAACTCAAAAAATTTAGTCCTGTTCTTTCTCTTCTACCCATCTGTGAACAGTAAAGAAGCTAACTCTAAATCTAACTTACCAGCTTCTTTAGTGATAGACACCAATAAATATCATGTGCTCTCATTTAATATCAGTGGAACTTTTCCGGCTCTTGACTTTATCCTATTCTCTACTAATGGTATCCCAATCCTTTTCATTTTGTCTATCTCTTCTAAAATGTAAATATTGTGGCATACTTAACTTCCAAACTTTCTCACTTTACACCTGACCATGAATACCTGGTCCATGTGCCTTATCAAGCATTTGAAGGATCTTTTGCTGTTGCTGCAGATTAATGCCCAATTGAGGAAATAGGCAATTGTTGACTATTGTGCCTATACACTCAGTGGCCATTTTATTAGGTGTTTTTCTACAGTATCCCATAGCCAGTGCAGTGGGGATTGGATTAAATAGGATATTTTTGAGCTGGGGATTGGGCTAAAGTGCAACCTATTGGACTGTGTTGTTAAATGATAATACACTTATCATAAATTGTCATAAACTGGTGCTAAAATCTTGTCAGAATATTACAGAAGAGAAAGATTTAAATTTCCATTCACGCAATGGAGACATGAGATTGCAAATACTTGAATCTGGAGCAACACACAATCTGCTTGAAGAAATCAGCAGATTAGGCAGCATCAGTGGGCTAAAAAAAATTGTTGATGTTTCAGGTAGAAACTCAGCCCTAGGTAATTAGAATCAGAATCAGGTGAAATCTATTATTATGTGGCAGCAGTACATTACAATACATAATCATAAAAACCATGAAGTACAGTACACACATTAAACAGTTAAATTAAGGAAGTGGTGCAAAAAAATGTAGTGGGGTAGTGTTCATGGGTTTAATGTCCATTCAGAAATCAGACTGCAGAGGGGAAGAAGCTGCCCTGAATCATTGAGCAATTTTCTTCCTCCCATTGATACAGCTCGATCTGCTGAGTTCTTCCAGCAGCTTGTGTGTGTTGTCCCATTCACACAGTTTGAATAAAAAAATGCACTGCGATTATAAGGACTGAGCAGTAGATGGTGCAGCAATTCTGCTAACGTTATCCAATTCAGAGATATTTGTTAGGTCTTCCTTTTGTTAAGCATGTAAACTTTAGAATAGGTTTAATTAAAAATAATTTGAGGATAATGGCACCATCACTTTAAAGAGATGAGAAAATGCAAGAATCCTTCAGATTTCAAAAATACCTCGAACCAAATTATATTTATTATTTTATACAAGAATGGTATCGAAATTCAAACTTATTAAGTTACTGATATTCTCATCCCAGTCTTCAGAAACTTTTGTAACCAAGTTGGCTTGACTTCCAACAGTGGTTTGTAATGAATGAACATAATGCTACCTGTAACTCTATTCAAGTACTCTTCCAGTCAAATCAAGACAATAATTTTTTTGTACTTTAACATCTCTTAATACTTATCAGGTTTCTGGAATCTTTTATGTGTCCATCATAAAATGAATGCAGTTATTCATGGGACTAATAACTCTATTGCTAATAGAATGTATAATGACCCACCCCATTTGCGCAATGGTTTCAAAGACAACTAGGGCAGAAGAAGATTCCAATTATCACTTCTCATCTCTGATATTGCATCTCCAAGCCAACAACATGCTTTAGACACTTAAACAACATAAGTGTTCAAAAAAATATCCATTTTACAGTGTCATTGCACATTGTGAGTCACATACCTTTACTTTTAAAGAGTGAAAAGAAAAGAACAATGTAAATGATTACATTAGAAGAACATGAGACGATTTATCATGCAGCTTGTATAGAGTAAAAATTAAATCTATTACAGAGCCATCCAAGCTGTTCCAGAATCATTTCAATACAGTTGTCAATGTGAACAATCGCCCAATAATACCCTTTCATTAAAAAGCAGGACTAAATCTAATCCGTTTAATCACTGTGCAATCAGTCTGTATCACCAGCAAATTGGTGGAAGATGCCAATAATGGTGCCTTCGAATAACACCCACTCACCAGCTGGTTCACCAACACAGGATCATCCACCTCCATATCTCATAATGCAAACATGGACCTAAAAGCTGAATTCCGGAAGTGAGGTGAGAATCACTGTCCTTGACATGAAGATAACATTTGACCGAGTGTGGCATCAAGGAACCCTGGTAAAATTGAAGTCAATAGATATTGAGAGGAAAATATTCCAATGGCTGGAGTCATATCATGCACAAAGGAATATGGTTGTCTTTTTCGGAATTCCATCATCTCAGCCTCATGACATCATTCAAGAGTTCCTCGGGGCAATGTTTGAGGCCCAACCATTTTTAACTGCTACAACAGTGACATTCCTTCCACCACTAGATCAGGAATAGGGATGCTGATGATCACTCAAAAGTTATATCCTATCCACACAGCGAATGAAGCAGCCCACGGCTGTGAGCAGAAAGTCCTAGACAACATTTAGATATGGTGAAAATGTTCCTGCTATACAAGTGCCAGCCAATGACCATCTCCAGTAAGAGAAAATCCAATCACTTATAGTTCAATATCTTTGCCAAAGTTCCCATCATCAAAATCCTGAGAGGGTCGCCATTGACCAGTGACTCAACTGGGCCTCTTCTGACCTGCTATATAAAAATATAGCTACACTAGTAGGTCAGGAGTTGGGCTTCTTGTGATGATTAACTCACCTCTTGACTCTCTCTAAACCTTTGTTTCTACCATATTCAAGGCCAAAGTCAAAAGTATGAAATACTCTGCAAGTTCTGCCAATGCAGTATTAATGGAGTTAACCACTTAATGAAGGCATATCTAAGGCAGTATTTTCTTTCATATTAAAATAGCCACCACTAATTTATTTGCAAAAAATGGCTTTTAAAATTCATATAGTCTTCTCTCATGGTGGCAATCAATCACGAGATAAAAATTCGGACATGAACCCTACCTAAATATTCAACCCTTCTCAATGTAATTTTGATTCTCAATGTGGTTTGGATTTATTGTAGAACTCTGACTGATGTTTCTGCTGAGATTTGCTGGTTCAGGGCTAACCAGAATGACTCTGACGATTTGAGAAAATATAAATTTTTGAATTAAAATAATATATTTGATTCATAAAATATACAATTTATAATCACCAATAATCCACTGATTATTTGAAATCCTCATGGTTTGGCATGTCTAGCAAGTGGCATTTGGCATGTTCTGTTTAAACTCACCAGGACCCTACTTTCTGTGCTCCCTTTAAACTCACCAGGGTCCCAATTCCCAGACTCTCTTCAAATTCACTAGAGTCGCATATTTTGAAACCTTTTGGTTTCACTGTAAAAATTGTTATAATACTGTGTAAGATCTTAAAGAAACAAGTGATTTACAAGTTGGTTGCAGTATTAATTGTTACGTACCCGTGACACGTGACAGTGGTACCCTTGTCACGTGACTGGGGTTGAAGTTATACTGGACTTGAGGTAATGGTCTTGTGATGGTGGAGTGATGTCATTTTCCCGCCAGTAGAGGTCATGTGACAGGTTTTTTTTACAGGGTATAAAAGGAAGACCCACCCTGTCAGGTGGGGCAGTTCGTGGCGGAAGTTGCCAAGATGACTTCATGTCCCTGCGTGATTTAATGTGATGACGCAGTTTAGTTGAAAAATGAAGTTTTATATAATGCCTAAAGTTTAAAAGGTCATTGCCAGCGGTTTCTTTGCTGTGGAGAGTGAAGATAAAAGTTTGGAAGATAAAAATCGAGGAGAATCGATTTTCGACGGTGGAAAGTTCGACCTTATTTGATCCTCATTCGGAAGGATTTCGTTGACTATTCTTGTTGTTAATCCCTGGGTTTGACCAGAAAGGATTGAGAATAGTGTGGAAAGAAGGTCAGTTCCTTTAAGCCGTTATATTTTATAAAATTCTTCGTGGGAAAGTTCGACGCCGGGGAATCGAAGGACAACGACGTGGAAGAGAATTTAAATCGCTTTAAGAAGTCTCTCCTTTTTAAAGAACTGTTTACTTTCGGCATACCGCTTTAAAGAACTGTTTTTTTTTCAATACCGCTTTAAGAACTGTTTGAACATGCAACGCTATTAAGAACTGTGAATCTGCCGTACAGCAGCTGAGTTCCGGTTACGTTTGAGTTTGTTTACTTTTGAGGGGGTTTGTTTTCAGTGTTTAATAAACGTGTTATTTGTTATAAAAACCCTTGCCTAACTCATCTATATTTATTGTTGCCTGAATACGTAACATAATTATGGGGGCTCGTCCGGGATTTGGATCATTTGAGTTTAAAATGCTAGTTGAATTTTGAATCGGTGTTTTGGTAACGGGGATTACTCGATTCTTTTGTTTGATTGGCTTGTGAGTGGTATTCGGCAACGATGAATATTGATGGGTTTCTGGATTCGCCAGACGCAGATTTGTTAGTGAAGGCGAAAAAAACTGAAGTATCTGAGATTGCTAAGAGATTGCAACTTAAAGATATTTTGGCGACTACATCAAAAGCTGTAATACAGAGAAAAATCGCATCACATTTTGTGGCTTCAGGTGATTTTGATGAATCGATTTTAGAATCGTTTCCAATAAGTAATCTGGAGATACAGTTGCAAATTGAACAAATGAAGTTGGAACAAAGTAAAGCAGAATTGGAGCATTATAAATTGGAATCTGACCAGAAAAAGAGAGAGTTTGAATATGCAATGGTGAATTTAAGGTCTGAGAATCAGTCCTCTGATTCTAAAAAACCGTTTGTTGCTAGCCAAGAAATTAAATTGGTCCCTCCATTTAGTGAAACAGAAGTGGAAAGATATTTTCAACATTTTGAAACTATTGCTCGGATGTCAGACTGGCCGAAAGATAAATGGTCAGTGTTGTTACAGAGTGTGATTAAAGGCAAAGCACAACAAGTTTACACAGCTTTAACTGCTGCGCGAGCACTTGATTATGATATTGTGAAAACAAATATTCTCAAAGCATACGAATTAGTCCCAGAAGCATATAGGGAAAGATTCAGGAGTTTGAAAAAGTCTGTGGAAAAGACTTATGTGGAATTTGCCTATGATAAAGCTATGTGTTTTGAGAGATGGGTTTCTTCTAAAAATGTAAATGAGGACTATGATACATTGAGAGAGCTGATTTTAATGGAGGAATTTAAAAGAAGCATTCCTGTTGAAGTAAGGACCTACTTAAATGAGAGGGATACTGATAAATTGCAGGACTGTGCTAGATTAGCTGATGAGTATGTTTTAATCCATAAGAATAAATTTCCTCAGGGTAGAATTTTTAAGAGGAAAAATAATATGGAGACTCAAGGTAAATCAGAAATTAAAGCAGAGGTTAATGAGAGAGGTAAGGAGGAAGGAAAACCTGTGAAGGAAAGACAGTTTTGTCTTATTTGTAACTATTGTAAGAAGCCTGGCCATGTAATAGCTAACTGTTTCAAATTGAAAAAGAAAGAGAAGGAAGCAGTTCCAGATGCTTGTGTGCAACATACTGAAGCACCTGTAAAGTTACAGGGTTTGGTAAACACAAATGAGGATTTGTTAGAGTCTGACCAAGTTAGAAAGGGATATGATCATTTTATAACTGAAGGGTTTGTATCCTTGGAAGAAGGATCTACTCTGGTGCCAATAAAAATTCTTAGGGATACTGGAGCTTCTCAATCACTGATGTTAGATAGTGTGTTGAAGTTTAATGAAGAGAGTGATACTGGTGAGGTAAATTACATAAGAGGTGTTGGAAGTGATTTTATGCCTGTACATTTACATAAAGTAAATTTAAAGTCAGGGTTAGTTACACGATTTGTTAAAGTAGGATTACAGCATAGCTTACCTGTGAAGGGTATTTCTTTATTGTTAGGTAATGACTTGGCAGGTGGACAAGTTTTTCCTGAAGTGCATTTGACAATGGAGTCAGAGGAACCAGAGGTGAATTCTAACACAGATTCTTCCTGTGTTGTGACTAGATCTATGGCTAAAAAGATTGATGTGCAGAATGAGGTGGTTACTCATGATTGTTCAACTCAGGATTTGAGTTTTGAGGATGTGTCAGAGACTTTCTTACCTTCTTGTTTGAACAAGATTCTGGGAGTAAGTCTGACTATGAAGATTTATCTCTGTCTCGGAAGGAGATGATAGCAGAGCAGAATAGAGATCCTGAAATTATAAAATTAAGGGAACAAGCTTTACTAGGTAGTGAAATTGAGAAGGTGTCAGTAGGATATTACTTGGAAAAAGGAGTGTTGATGAGGAAGTGGAGGTCGCCTACAATTCCTGCAAGTGAGGAATGGAATGTTGTTTACCAGGTAGTTGTTCCTAAAGTTTATCGGAATGAGATTTTGACTTTAGCTCGTAGTGTGCCTTTAGGTGGACATCAAGGGGTAAGGAAAACTGTGGACAAGATTTTAAAACATTTTTACTGGCCTGGTCTAAGAAAAGATGTGGCGATGTTTTGTAAAACGTGCCATACTTGTCAAATTGTGGGTAAACCAAATCAGGTTACACCAGTAGTTCCATTACAACCTATTCCAGTATTCGGTGAACCGTTTTCTAAAGTTATTGTAGATTGTGTTGGTCCATTACCAAAGACAAAAACTGGTTATCAGTATTTGTTGACTATCATGTGTACTTCCTCTAGGTTTCCAGAGGCAGTACCACTTAGGAATATAAAAGCTAAAACTGTGACGAAGGCTCTTATAAAATTCTTATTTTGGATTGCCTAAGGAAATACAAACTGATCAAGGTAGTAATTTTATGTCTGGATTGTTTCAACAGATAGTTTATAAATTGGGAGCTAAGCAAATCATTTCGTCTGCATACCATCCAGAATCGCAAGGTGCCTTGGAGAGGTTTCATTCTACTCTCAAGAATATGATTAGGACATATTGTGTGGAAAATGAAAGTGACTGGGATGAGAGTATAAACTTACTTTTATTTGCAGTAAGGGAATCGGTACAGGAATCTTTAGGTTTTAGTCCATTTGAACTTGTGTTTGGGCATAGAGTTAGAGGACCTTTAGCTTTATTGAAGGAACAGTGGATTAGTAAGGAAGTGCATACTAATTTGTTGGACTATGTTTTGAAATTTAAGGACAGGTTACATAAAGCTTGTAGTTTAGCCAAGGAAAATTTAAAGTTGGCTCAGGAGAAAATGAAAACTTGGTATGATAAAGAAGCTAGGATGAGGATGTTTAAGCCTGGAGATAAGGTGTTGGTTCTTTTCCCAGTGCAGACAAATCCTTTACAAGCTAGATTTCATGGTCCTTATGAAATTGTGTCTAGAATCAATGATGTGGATTACGTAATAAAAACTCCAGATCGTAGAAGGTCAACACAACTTTGCCACATAAATATGATTAAACCATATTTTGAGAAACAATCTGATACTGTGACTGTTGTGGTTAGTGAGAATGAGTTTGATTTAACTGGGAACATGATAGATGATTCATCTGACTTTCATTCTAAATCTAACATTGTTTCTGTTAGGTTACCTAATTCGACCATTCTGGAAAATATGGATGAGAAATTAGCACATTTACAGCTAGAGCAGAAACAACAGATGAAGGAATTGATTTTTAAATATAAGGATTTGTTTCCAGATGTTCTGAGAAGGACTACTATAGCTTCACATGATGTAGATGTTGGAGATGCCAAACCTATTAAACAACATCCATATAGGATGAACATGGAAAATGTGAACTTGCTGAGAAAGAAATTGAATACATGTTAGAGAATGATATTATTAGACATTCTAACTCGAATTGGAGTTCGCCATGTGTTATGGTGCCAAAACCTGATGGTAGTATTAGGTTTTGTACAGACTATAGGAAGGTGAATGCTGTAACGAAAACAGATGCTTATCCAATTCCTAGAGTAGATGATTGTGTAGATAAAGTTGGAAAAGCAAAGTTCCTTACAAAGATTGATTTATTGAAAGGGTATTGGTGTGTTCCATTGACGGACAGAGGTAGCGAGATTTCTGCATTTGTAACTCCATCTGGGTTATATGAGTATAATGTTCTTCCATTTGGGATGAAGAATGCCCCAGGTACTTTCCAGAGGATGATTAACTCTGTGATTCAGGGATTGAAAGATACTGATGCTTATATTGATGATTTAGTGACAGGAAATGATACTTGGGAAGCACACATAATTGCGGTGAAGAAATTGTTTGAAAAGCTTTCAAAAGCTAACTTAACTATTAATTTAGCCAAGAGTGAATTTGGACATGCCACTGTGACTTACCTTGGTTATGTTGTAGGTCAAGGTAAGGTAGCTCCTGTTCAGGCAAAAGTTCAGGCAATTTTAGAGATTCCCACTCCGACGGGGAAAAAAACTCTCAGAAGATTTTTGGGAATGGTAGGATATTATCGAAAATTTTGTAAGAATTTTGCTAATGTTGCCCTTCCATTAACTAACCTTCTACAGAAGAATGTGAAGTTTGTGTGGACAGTGTTTTGTCAAGAAGCATTTGAAAAATTGAAAACAATGATATGTCAACAACCTGTGCTTAAGGCACCTGACTTTGAAAATCCTTTTTCATTAGCTGTAGATGCTAGTGATGAAGCTGCGGGAGCAGTATTGATGCAAAGGAATGAGGGTGATGAGGTTGATCATCCAGTAGCTTACTTTTCTAAGAAATTTAATAAGCATCAAAGAAATTATTCAACAATAGAGAAAGAATTGTTATCTCTTGTTTTGGCTTTGGAATATTTTGAGGTATATGTTGGTACAACTCAAAAACCACTTATTGTTTACACTGATCATAATCCGTTAGTTTTTCTGAGTAAGATGAAAAACAAAAATGGAAGATTATTAAATTGGAGTTTGATGTTACAAGAGTACAATATTGTGATAACTCATATTAAAGGTAAAGATAATGTGGTTGCTGATTGTCTATCTCGATGTTGAATGACAATGTAATTTTTTTTTGGAGTGGTTTTTTTTGTAACACTCCTACTGTATTGTATGTTGTGTATGTTATATAATTTATACATTTGTTTTCTTGTAAGTAATTGTTGAAATTTTTGTTCTTGTCAGACCAAAAATGTTTTTTTTTGGAGGGAGGTGTTACGTACCCGTGACACGTGACAGTGGTACCCTTGTCACATGACTGGGGTTGAAGTTATACTGGACTTGAGGTAATGGTCTTGTGATGGTGGAGTGATGTCATTTTCCCGCCAGTAGAGGTCATGTGACAGGTTTTTTTTACAGGGTATAAAAGGAAGACCCACCCTGTCAGGTGGGGCAGTTCGTGGCGGAAGTTGCCAAGATGACTTCATGTCCCTGCGTGATTTAATGTGATGACGCAGTTTAGTTGAAAAATGAAGTTTTATATAATGCCTAAAGTTTAAAAGGTCATTGCCAGCGGTTTCTTTGCTGTGGAGAGTGAAGATAAAAGTTTGGAAGATAAAAATCGAGGAGAATCGATTTTCGACGGTGGAAAGTTCGACCTTATTTGATCCTCATTCGGAAGGATTTCGTTGACTATTCTTGTTGTTAATCCCTGGGTTTGACCAGAAAGGATTGAGAATAGTGTGGAAAGAAGGTCAGTTCCTTTAAGCCGTTATATTTTATAAAATTCTTCGTGGGAAAGTTCGACGCCGGGGAATCGAAGGACAACGACGTGGAAGAGAATTTAAATCGCTTTAAGAAGTCTCTCCTTTTTAAAGAACTGTTTACTTTCGGCATACCGCTTTAAAGAACTGTTTACTTTTGGCATACTGCTTTAAAGAACTGTTTTTTTTTCAATACCGCTTTAAGAACTGTTTGAACATGCAACACTATTAAGAACTGTGAATCTGCCGTACAGCAGCTGAGTTCCGGTTACGTTTGAGTTTGTTTACTTTTGAGGGGGTTTGTTTTCAGTGTTTAATAAACGTGTTATTTGTTATAAAAACCCTTGCCTAACTCATCTATATTTATTGTTGCCTGAATACGTAACATAATAATGGTTGAATAACAGTCCAGAAAATCTGCCAGTCCAGCACCAAAGTCAAAGTTTTACTGCAATTTTTATTAATGTGCACATTTTAAAGTAAAACTAGTGAAACACTTGCCTTTTTAACTGAAGATTTACTATATCATGGAAATAAACAGGACTGTGTTGGATTTACCAAACGTGGCTTGTATAACGTTAAGGAATTAGGCCCAATGCACACAGTTCCTGGGAAACTGAAATAATTCATATTTCATCATTTCCTCGCTGCAGTCCACAGGCATGCAAGCTCAGGTACAAGTTCTCAGATCTACTTACTTACTATGTTAGTATTATGGGTTACTATATTATGGATTTTTATTTAGTATTTGCACAGTTTGTCTTTTACACATCGGTTGCTTGTTCAGTCTTTGTGTGTAGTTTTTCATTGTATTATTTTTCCCTAATGTGAATGCCTTGTTGTTCCTTTTCACACCTGGTGGCCACCATTTCTGTAGCATTTGACTGTTTCTTTTACGAGACCAAGTTGCTAGCTCCACGCTCAACTCAGCACAGATGGAAAATGTGCAAGGAACCAGCCAGATTCGAAGTCAGGACCTTTCACCAGTACACCACTGGCACTGAGTGCCCCCAGGAAAGTAAGTGTCAGGGTTGCACATACAAACTTTGATAATAAATTTAATTTGAACTTTGTACAGATGAAACCTGGTTGGGGGGGGGAATGAATGAAGATAGTGGCAGAGGCTGAGACGTGATTGGTGGAGACAACAAAAGGGCTGCAGATTATAGAATGTAATAAGAAAGGAAGGTGGTGAATTAAATTAGAGAGCGATGGTAGTCAAATGTGAACAGTGGAGAAGAGGTGACGGAGAGAGGTGTCGGAACCAAGGGTTGGGTGGACTGGGGGTGGTTTGAAGAAGCGGTATGTAAAAGGACTTGGAGACAGAAATGGACACAGAAGACATAGTTACTTAAGATTGGAAATTTCAATATTCATGCCATTGAGTTGCAGATCACACAGGCAGACTATAACTTGCTGTCCCTCTACTTTGCTTTGGGCTTCATCCATGTAATGGAGGATGCAGAGAACAAACAGTCTGGGGTGATAATGTGGAGGCGAATTGAACCGGCTTTCAAATGCTCATCATGACCACTGCAGACAGAGTACAGCGCTCGGTGATGCAGCAATGCAGTCTGCACTTAGTTTCACTGATTACAGCGGGCCACATCAAGTGCACCAGATACAATTGGCAGTGTTGGACGAGGTGCTCATGAATGCCTGCATTCCCTGGAAGGGCTGTTCAGGTGCCTGGATCGTGGTGATGAAGGATATGTAGAAACATGTTCTGCACCTCCTACAGTTTATCTTGAACTTTGTTCTGTAAGCACTCCGTGGTGTGATATCTAGGCACACCTGTGGTCATGGGTCTCAGATTTGAAAAAGAGTAAATATATTTGTTTGTTACTGAGAATTGGCAAAGATGGAACTTCAAATGCTCCTGCAATGTGACAATAACAAGGTCATCTTTAAATATTTCTGTGGCTGGAGAATATTTAAAATCTTGTCCAAATGCAGAGTTGAACAAAATGGCCCCTTTGTTACCATTTATTTACCATATAATAACTTGAATTGTAAGATTGACTTTAATAAAAATCTCCCAAACTAGACAACACTTTCTGAGAAATAAAAGACATTCAAGCACTACCTATGCTTTTAACTTGTATCACTTCTCAAATTAATTAGGAACAGAGCCTTTGATAACTTCTCTTTAAGCTTTCTGTCTGTAGAAAAGATTCATCCACTTCTCACCATCCTCGAACATTGCTAGAATACAGAACTCAGTATGCAGGGATTAAGTCACAAACTTACGTTATACCACATCCTAGCACAATACTAAACCCACCAAAATACTTTTTGTTGTTCATTTCAAATAATATTTCTGGTTCACCAATATATGCCCTCTTGATACACCTCATTAAATATTTAAAGATTTGCTTAAGTGTTCTATTCAATTTTTTGGGTTCAGTTTTTCAGAAGGTATTCATACCAATACAAAACACAGTTGCCTCTTTGCAGCATTTAATTTATTAGCTTGTCAGAAAACATACAGTGCTTGGTAGTTGGCATTCTGTACAACAAAATGCTGAAAATATTCCAGTTACATATATTTCATAGCTAAACAAAAAAAATGACAGTTGAAACATGCCTATGCAAATCATCTCAATACACAGCCAGTATCTTTTCCAGCCTCTTATTTTGGCTCTACACGCAAGTCACATTAGTACAGCTCAGAGAAGGAAAACTGCACATGTTGGTTGCTATCTTCCTGGATTAGCACCTGAAAAGTAAGATTTGCATTGCACCATAAAGGAACATAATGGCACACCTTTATTGCTTATAGGTACTTCATTGCAAAAGACCATACCCATTATTCTCTGATTACAGTGAAGTATTTCAGAATGCAACTGCACTTTAAGTGGCAAATTTGTTTAATATAATTCTTTTCAAAAATGTTTACCTAAAGTACATTCCTAGTTTTGATAAGGCTTAAATGCTTTTGCAAAAACATTTACAATGCAATATTAGATAGAATAAAAGATTTTATTTAATAACAGTAAGTTGAAAATGTTACAATTTTATTCAATTCCTAAGTTAGACATATACAGTATATTGTGGGCAATATATTCAAAACATAGCTATAAAATGTACAAAGCCTATAAGCAACATTACTCTGAAAAGACTCTTATATAGTCAACGTTATATAACATTTATAACTATATAAAACGTTATATAGTCAACGTTTTAAAAATACCCATACGGGTCAGAGTATGGTATCCTCACTGATTTACAGGCAATAAGTCAAAGCAGAAATACTTTACCAATATCGACTCTCCCAGAAGATTCATTACAGTATTAATAGTGTAATTAAATTAGAATCCTTGAACTGGTCAATACATGCTGTGTACTTTGTTTATCAAAATACTTTAGACAACGTTTCATTACGTGGATGTTAAGCTCTTGTTATTTACGTTAAGTGCAATTGATACTAGTGGCCAACTTTAACTCGTGTGGCACTTTTACTTGTTCAGCTTCTGCAGATCATCAAGTAATCTTGTGGGTGTAAGAATATGAGTTGACCCTAGGGCATGAATAAGAAAGATAATTTCAGTAACATTTAACTACATCTGCTATATCAGTCCAATGATTTTAAAATAGTACCATACTTTACTCAAGGTAAGGTTACTCTTTCATATGTATCCAATATGATAAATCAGATCATTATGAATAAAGCATAAATTATATAATCATTTGAATGAACTGAATTGAATTGTGGTGAGTAACTACTTACCAATAATGACATCACAAAGCTTACTGGTCTTAGAAACTTCATAAGCACAGCGTATTTCTGAATACGTTATACCTCCTATTACAAATACAATTAGTTTTAAACCACTTCTGCGGTCATCATGGAGATTGCTTTTGTTCCCCTGTCGAGCACTAAACAGAAAAGATTAGTTAATATTTAGTGTCTGAGTATAGATAACTTGTAGAATTTATGTAATTTATACAGAAAGAGAAAAAAAGTGTCCAGAATTTTAACAACCTAATGAAAAATAGTTACAAGTACTGTTCACTAAAAAACCCAAGACCTCCTGAGGTAATTACATCCAGATATTTCCACTTACAAATGACCTAATCTATTTCTTTTTCTTAAATAATCTCTGACAAGAAATTGAAATTCAAAATAAGTGCTGCAAAGGGCAATGTAAATAACAGATTTCTAATTTTACTAAATTTAGGCGGCACAGTTAACTGTGAAGCCATCACCATCATGAGATAGATTTGATAAGAAAACAGGATTACTTCTTTTCACAGAACATTGCATCCAGCCCATTAAAGGCTTTCTGTTCAAGATGATCAGAAAACATCAATAGTTTGAGATGTTGCAAGTTTTATGTTATTCTTGTGTCATCGTTTCTTGTAAATTTTATAGTGTTGAATTGCAATATTTCACCATACAGCTAAGAACACCAACAGAAATTCTGTTCAGACATTCTATTTCCAACTCTCACAATACACAAAAAAAAACCAAAATACTGCAAAACATGTATTCCTATTTTAATAGTCTAGAACAGAATATATTCCTATAGGTTCATCTGAAACAATATTAGTTGCATAATATAGGCAGGCACTGAGTAGAGTTAAGACATTTTTGAACACTAAAATATAGCAGCCTAATTATATTGGTAAATTGGATAAAGCCGTAATCAGTTATTGCATGTGTTACTCACATTTTTGCTAATTTGATTTATGTCGCAAAAAGATTGAGAGCACAGTTGAAGGAAATGTGTACCTTACAGCTCCTGAGCCATTCCAAGCAGCACTGCAGCCCGAGCAATAAGGCCATTCATGGGAATCAAGCTTGTTGGCAATGGAATCCTGTACAAAATATAATAACCAAATACTGCTATGAACACACCAAGGTTTAAAGATCTTGTGTCTTAAACAGGCACTAAAATATGCATCTGTTCAGCTGGTGATGTAGTGGCATCAGCACCGGACTTCGAGGTGATTCCTTACGTTTCCCATCTGTGTTGGGTCGAGCGTCGAGCTAGCAACTCCGTCTCATAAAAAACAGACAAAATGCTAAAGAAATGACAATGTTGCTGCCCAGTGTGCCAAAAGGCATTGAGAAAAATTTAAATTTGAATTGAAAATATGCATTAAAAGTAACTGGAAAAGTTTGATACAGTGGAAATTAAGACTATATTTGAAACAAGTATGTATTATATTTGAGCCATTTTGACAATGGACCTGTGCAGTGATTTAGGCTCATCTCTTCATCTTACTTTTAATTTCAGTTGTTTGGAGGTAAATTGGCGGGAAAGATGCAGAGGTCTATTGGGAAATTCAAAGACAACCTGTTGTAAAACAAGTTATGTCCATTTTAAGCCCAGGGACATAACAATTCCCTCTGCATTCAACATTGGATTCATTTCTCATTATAATCTTATGGATAATATGCATTGATGGTTCTTTGGCCATGAATGATACCAACTATAACTTGTTTATTAAGTCTCCTGCTGCTATTTATAGATTCACAGGTCCTTGGCTATGACTGCCTGCATTATGAGAAGCTAGTTCTGAGATGGCATTTTAAGGGTCTGGTATTTAAACAAGATACAAAGCTTTACCTTTCTCATGCAATTACACCTAGCGCATTCCCCCTTTCAGAAATTGCTTGCATTTACACTATCTGTAACAGAAGTGATTTCTCTAATCCTCTAATTAATGATCTTGCAACTGCATATCTTACATCATGAAAAGCAGCAATTAATTCTCAATTTATCTATCAGCTTTAAATTTATCAGCTTTCAATTTATCTTCACCAAATCCACAACAGCTGAATTGGCCTTCAGCAATGCAACTAGTGATCTCTCTAGTTAAATAATATACCTCCAGAATTTGACCTTTGAATGTTTTGGAGAGTCGTGTGTCATGAGCTTTTGCAGTGTTTACCAAACAAGTTAGCAGTTGCTTTTTAACCAGATAACAGTTATTTCCATTGTTCATGCCTCCCTCGTTCAGTGTTATTGTTGGAACTTAATCCATAAATTCATTTCTACCAATCCAAATGCTTTCTAGAGATCCTCAGTCACCCCTCAGTGTTTGTTGGTATTTAGAATGAACACACATTCAACATTTGATAGTTCCTCTGATTTGCTAAGAATAGTGAACCATTCATTGGGTCAAGTCATGCTTGATTTGGAATACCAGTATGGACTCATCTCCCATGCTCTCCCCAAACCTATTCTAACCTTGTATGACTGCATGAGTCCGGTCACAATGGGGCTCCCAATTCCACAGTACGGGAGCCAGGACACAGCTGACGGGCAGCTGAGGCTCTGTATACACCCTGACAGCCATTGATGGAAGTATGCCTTGTTAAAATCTACTAAACTTAACAATATTTCAAATGTTTCTAATATTGCTTCCTTCAATATCAGAAAGATTTTTAAAATGTTTATTAAATACTAATAAATTAAGCACAATTAAACACAAAAATGAAGTAAGTTTAAAAAAAAAACTGAACTTACCTTATAGTCCTGGTCTAAACAAAGGCATCATCAATTTACTGGACATATCACTCAGAAACTTGGGCTATATATTTTTTTTGTGTGACCGTATGTTTATAGTTAACTTATCTGTGCGATATGTGCCTTGCACTCTATGTGAATGTTGGCGGTGTGTGTTTGGCACCCTGGCTGTTTCGGTTGGTGGCAATCGTGGGTTGAATACCAATTAAACTTGAAATGAACAGAGCTCCCCTATACAATGCTGGAAAATCTCATCAACTCAGGTGATAGATGCTCACAAGCCTGGGACTTATTTACCTGCAAGGAACTGAATGCCAGAAAGAGCCAGCTCAATTCAATCAGGTCTCCAAGAGCGCACGCCTTGTGATGTACAACTACTATTGGTTATTATCTCTTTGATGTGCTAACAAAGATCTCATTGCATTCAATTTCAGTTGAACACAAAAATTCAAGCCCATATTATTTTCAACCCATGCTTAGGTTTTGACCATCTGAACTCTCAAAAATAACTGAATCCACGCATTTCTTCCCCACAGCAGCCGCAACCTGCCCAACAATTATTAACTACACCTCTTCCAGCCAGTTTCACTAAGGTTTCAAAATAAGATAAAGAAAATACAAATAGTATCCCTCTCTGTAGTCTCCATCTTTATTTAAACCATTTCTACCTTTGTTTCACTGTCATCAGGGTTAATTACAGCAATCAGCAGTGAAAACTGAACAAGGTGCAATGTCTCTTGCTCCATTTAAGGGCATCAAGAATCTTTGACAGTTCTAGCTGCTGACACAATTTAAACAACTGGGAAGGGGAGGGGAGAAAAAAATAAATAAGACAGGTAAAGAAAACATTTATAATGCTTTCAAAATTATTCTATTAATTGCTAATTATTTTTAATTTGTTCTAATTACAGGGCTTCAAAATAGAGCAAACAAATGGAAAGTGACATCAGCTGCTTCAGTATTTTCAGGTGCAAACAAGACAATGGTACTTTTCAATCTAAATTCTGTCAATTCTGTATAAAATATTAACAAATTAATTTTGAATACTGTCTTTAAATGAAACAAGAACGTGCATTCATGCAAGTTCAATTCAAATCAATATATCAGTAGATTAAGAAAGAAAATACTTCATACTTGAGTTAACATACCTCCATGATATCTTTAATGAAGGGAGTCCACCTGGAAAGCTGGTAGTTCTCCTCGGTACTGCGATCCTTACGCACAGGCTTACGTTGCTGGGTGTTAGACTAAAAGTACAAAATCGGCAGCTGTTCAACAGGCAAAATAAATCTTTTTATAGTTACAATTTCAAATCATAAACACAAGAGATTCTGCAGATGCTGGAAATCCAGAGCAACACACACAAAATGCTGAAGGAACTCAGCAGTTCAGTTGGCATCTATGGAGGGAAATAAAACAATCGATGTTTCAGGCCAAGACTCTTCATCAGGACCGGAAAGCAAGGGAGAAGAAGCCAGAATACGAAGGCAGAGAGAGGAGAAGTAGTACAAACTGGCAGCTGATAGGTGAAACTAGGTGAGCAGGGAAGATGGGATGAAGTAAGATGGTGAGAGGTGATAGGTGGAGTCACGTAGACAGCAATTCCTACGGAAAGCGGGGGGGAGGGGGAAGTACAGAGAATGCTGGATACAGAGACCATTTGGGGTGGTAGGAAAGGGCAAGTGTACCCTATCTCTGTTAGGATGGTAGGAGGATGAGGTGAGGGCAGATGTGTGGGAAATGGAGATGCAGGTAGGGCAGTATCAATGGTGGTAGAAGGGAAACCCTTTTTTAAAAAAAAAAGTGGGCATCTCAGATGTTCTAGAATGGAACATCCTGAGAACAGATATAGCAGAGACAGAGGAACTGAGGGAGAGGGATAGCATTTCTTACCAATGACAGGGTGGGAAGATGTATAGTCAAGATAACTGTGAGATTCAGTGAGTTTATAAAAGATATCAGAGATGGAGATAGGGACATCAAGAAAGGCAAGACCATAAGACATAGGAGCAGAATTAGGCCACCTGGCTCATCAAGTCTGCTCCACCATTCAATCATGGCAGATACTTTTTTTCCTCTCCTTCTCAACCCCAGATCTCGGCCTTCTCCTCATAATCTTTGATGCCATGTCCAAACAAGAACCTATCAATCTCTGCCTTAAATACACCCAATGACCTGGCCTCCACAGCTGCAGGTGGCAACAAATTCCACCAATTTCACCACCCTTTGGCTAGAGAAATTTCTTTGCATCTCTGTTTTGTAAGGGCACCCTCTATCCTGAGGCTGTGCCCTCTTGTCCTAGACTCTCCCACCATGGGAAACATCCTTTCTACATCTACTCCGTCGAGGCCTTTCAACATTCAAAAGGTTTCAACGAGATCTTCTCTCATCCTTGTGAATTCCAGTGAGAACAGACACAGAGCCATCAAACGTTCCATGTATCCTCCCTCTCATTCCTGGAATTACCTTCGTGAATCTCCTCTGGATCCT
This sequence comes from Hemitrygon akajei, assembly GCF_048418815.1. NCBI lineage: Eukaryota > Metazoa > Chordata > Chondrichthyes > Myliobatiformes > Dasyatidae > Hemitrygon > Hemitrygon akajei. Next base: position 69,327,759 of record NC_133135.1, on the reverse strand, counting down.
CTCCAATGCCAGCACATCTTTTCTATGATGAGGGGCCCAAAACTGTTCACAATACAGTCGGCCCTCCTTATCCACGAGGGACTGGTTCCGGGACCCCTCGTGGATAATAAAATTAGCAGATGCTCAAGTCCCTTATTCAACCTGTCTTAATGTGGTGGATCTTAGGACCCAGCGGAACCCAAGACCTTTTTTAACCTGTCTCAGTGCGGTGGACCCAGCGGCAAAGATCTGAATCCGCAGTGTCTCTGTTCACAAAAATAATCACAATAACGATTGAAAATAAATTGGAAATAATAAAGCGATTGGAAAGAGGTGAAACACCATCCGTCATTGTAAAAGCGTTAGGCTTCGTCGGTCAACGATCGGAACAATCTTAATGGATAAAGTGAGAAAGGCTGTGCCCCGATGAAAGCTACAATTATTACTAAGCAACGCAGTGGTTTAATTTTTGGTTTTTTGATCCTCCACGTCAACCCGGCACGGTGGAGAGTGCACTCGACAGCGATCTGTCACTAGATCGAACTCGGGAACTTCCCGAGCCCAGCGCTGAAACATGCATTCTTAAGTGTTTTATATGCATAGAAAGGTAAAATATATACTATGTACGAATGCAAACGTTTGACTAACTGACGCTAAATAAAACCGGATGTACCTGTTTCAACTTACTTAGTAAGAGAACTTCCGATTTTTTTCGATCCCAATCCACGATAACCCACGCACATCCTCCCGTATACTTTAAATCATCTCTAGATTACTTATAATACCTAATACAATGTAAATGCTATGTAAAATAGTTGTTATACTGCATTGTTTAGGGAATAATGACAAGAAAAAAAAGTTTGTACATGCTCGAATAACAAGTGCTGGAAGAGCACTTCCGGGTTTTCGCGATTCACGGTTGGTTGAATTCGCGGATAAGGAGGGCCGACTGTACTCAAGGTGAGCCTCACCAGTGCCTTATAAAGCCTCAGCATCACATCCCTGCTCTTGTCTTCTCGGTCTCTTGAAATGAATGCTAACATTGCATTCGCCTTGCTCACCACCGATTCGACCTGCAAGTTAACCTTTAGGGTGTTCTGCACAAGGACTCCCAAGTCCCTTTGCATCTCAGATTTTTTGGATTTTCTCCCCATTTTAGAAAATAGTCCACACATTGTATTTCATTTGCCACTTTCTTTCCCATTCTCCTAATCTAAGTCCTTCTGCATCCTACCTGTTTTCTCAGCACTACATTCCCCAGCACCAATCTTCATATCACCTACAAACTTGGCAACAAAGCCATCTATTCCATCATCTAAATCACTTATATACAGCATATTCCTGACGAAGGGTCTCGACCTGAAACATTGACTCTGCTTCTTCCTATAGATGCTGCCTGGCCTGCTGTGTTCTACCAGCATTTTGTGTGTGTTGCTTGAATTTCCAGCATCTGCAGATTTCCTCGTGTTTGCATTTTCAAAGACTCTATCCATGCTAGTAACTTGCCTGTAATACCACGGGTCCTTAACTTGGTATGCAGCCTCATGTGTGGCACCTTGTCAAAGGCCTTCTGAAAGTCCAAATATACAACATCCACTGCATCCCCTTTATCTATCCTACTTGTAATCTCCTCAAAGAATTCCAACAGGTTCGTCAAGCAGGATTTATCCTGAAGGAAACCATGCTGACTTTGTCATATCTTGTCTTGTGTCACCAAGTACTCCATAACCTCATCCTTAACAATTGACTCTAACATCTTCCCAACAACTGAGAGGCTAACTGGTCTATAATTTGCTTTCTGCTGCTTTCCTCCTTTCTTAAAGACTGGAGTGACATTTACAGTTTTCCAGTCCTCTGGCACCATGCCAGAGTCCAATGATTTTTGAAAGATAATTTATTTCAAAATGCCACCACAATCTCTAATGCTACTTCTTTCAGAACCCTAGGGTGCAGTTCGTCTGATCCGGGTGACTTACGTACCTTTAGGTCTTTTGAGCACCTTCCCTCTTGTAATAGAAACTGCACCCACATCTCTTCTTTTACACACTACAACATCAGGCATTCTGCTAGTGCCTTCCACAGTGAAGAATAATGCAAAATACTCATTTAGTTCATCGGCCATCTCTTTGTCCCCATTATTGTTTCTCCTGCTTCATTTTCTAGCAGTCCTGTCCGCTCTCATTTCTCTTTAATTTTGAACATACTTGAAAAAACTTTTACTATCCACTTTGATATTATTTGCTAGCTTGCTTTCGTATTTCATCTTTTCCCTTCTAATGATTTTTTTTAGTTGCTCTCTGTAGGTTTTTAAAAACTTCCCAATCCTCTGTCTTCCCACTAATTTTTGCTTTGTTGTATGCCCTCTCTTTTGCCTTTACAATAGCTTTGACTTCCCTTATCAGCCACAGTTGTACTATTTTACCATTTGAGTATTTCTTCATTTTTGGAATACACACGTCCTGCACCTTCCTCATGTTTCCCAGAAATGTATGCCATTGCTGCTCTGCTGACATCCCTGCCAGCAGCTGCTTCCAATTTACTTTAGCCAACTCCTCTCTCATACCACTGTAATTTCCCTTACTCCACCGAAATACTGCTACATCAGGCTTCACTCCCTCCCTATCAAATTTCAAGTTGAACATAATCATATTGTGATCACTGGTTCTTAAGGGTTCCTTTACCTTAAGCTCCCTAATCGCCTCTAGTTCATTACATAACACCCAATCCAGTATAGCTGATCCCCTAGTAGGCTCAATGACAAACTGCTCTAAAAAGCCATCTTGTAGGCATTCAACAAGTTCACTCACTTGAGATCCATTACCAACCTGATTTTCACAATCGACCTCCATGTTAAAATCTCCCTTGACTACCATAATGTTGCCCTTTTGACTCACCTTTTCTATTTCCTTTTGCAATCTGTGGTCCACCTCCCAGCCACTGTTGGGAGGCCTGTATATAACTGCCATCAGGGTCCTTTTACCCTTGCAGTTTCTTAACTCAACCCACAAGGATTCAACATCTTCCGATCCTATGTCACATCTTTCTACTGATTTGATGCCATTCTTTACCAGTAGAGCCACACCACCCCCTCTGCCTACCTTCCTATCCCTCCAATATAACGTGTAACCTTGGACATTCAGCTCCCAACATCAACCATCCTTCAGCCACAATATCATACTTGGCAATATGTAACAGTGCAACAAGATCATCCACCTTATTTCTTATACTCCATGCATTTAGATGCAACACCTTGAGAACCGTATTTGCTATCCTTTCTGATTCTACATCCCTAATGATTTGATACTCAGTCTGTTGGCTGCAACCAAGTCCCATCACCTGCCTACCCTTCCTGACAGTCTGACTGCACAGTCTGATGCCGTCTGACCTGCTGAGTTCCTCCAGCATTTTGTGTGTGTTGATCTGGAGAACATTAATTCACATTGCATGAGAACCATTTGAGTTTAGTGTGATAAAAATCTGAAGCTAAGAGCTGAAGACAATAAAAAGTTTTGTCCCAAAATCTGTTTGAGCACGGGCATTCTACAAAAGGATCTAAGGTGCTCTTTATCAGGATGCCCAGGTGTTGGGATTTGGAGGCCCTTTTCAGATGGAACCACCCATCCTATCCTGAGACCCTTCATTCCGGTTTCCATCCCCCCTGCCAAATTCATTTAAACTATTCCCAACAGCTCTAACAAACCTGCCTGTGAGATATTGGTCCCACTTGGGTTCAGGTGCAACCCGTCACTTTTGAACAGGTCATACCTCCCCCAGAAGAGATCCCAATGATCCAAGATCCCTGCTCCTGCACCAGCTTCTTAGCCACACATTTATCTGCCAAATCATCCTCACTGGTGTGTGGCACAGGCGGCAATCCAGAAATTTCTACCCTGGAGGTCCTGCTTCTCAGCTTTCTGTCTAACTCTCTAAATTCTCTTTTCAGGACCTCATTGCTTTTCCATCCTATGTCATTGGTAGCAATATTGCTACCAAAACATCTGGCTGATCCCACTCCCTCTCCAAAATGGTGTGGGCGCGATCTGAGACATCCCAGACCCTGGCTCCTAGGAGGCAACATACCATCTGGGTGTCCCATTCATGTCCACAGAATCTCTCATCTGTTCCCCTCACTACTGAGCCCCCATCTCTATCGCTCCCACCTTCTCTCTTTCCCTTCTGTACCACGGATGCATGCTCAGTGCCTGTAACCCAGTTGCCATGGCATTCTCCAGGGAGGTCATCCCCCACAACAGTATCCAAAGTGGTAAAGTTATTATTGAGGGGAATGGCCACAGGGGTGCTCTGCTCTATCCACCTATTTCCATTTCCCCTGACAGTCACCCAGCTACTCACCTCCTGTAACCTCAGGGTGACTACCTCCCTGTAACTTTGATCAATTATATCCTCGCTCTCCTGTACAAGCCGGAGGTCATCCAGTTGCTGCTCCAGATCCCTAACACGGTCTTCAAGGAGATACAGCCGGATGCACTTCACGGGGCAAATGTAGTTCTCTGGGACACTCTGGGTCTCCCAGTTCTCCAACATCCAGCACGAAGAACACACCACAGCCATTTACAGTAAGAGAGGGAAAAAAGGGAACCTTAACAGACGCTTTACACAGAGCCGAAACCTCTTCCAAGTTGAAGCCTCTTTTGAGCCAGTCCGTCACTTCTACTCTCGCCACCGACCTACTGCCACCAATGGCTGCCCCGACAATGGCTTATCCCTTCTGTACATTTATTTAGTGCATAGAGCTCTGTTGATGCCACTGATAGGCCTGTACAATGGACAAACGACTCTGTCTCAGTGTCGGAAAGCAACCAAGTAAATTTGAGGATGGGGTGGAAGTTGGAAGGAAAGTTAATTAAATTAATGAGCTCAGCTTGGGTGAGGTAAGCAGCACCAATGCAGTTGTCAATACAGCAGAAATAAAAGAGTTGGGGAGCATTACCATTACCAGCGGAACATGTGGTAAATTGAGGATAGGGTGGAAGCTGTAGCAAATTTAAAGGGAGGACCTCAGTCCGAAACATCAACTGTTTGCTCCCTTCCATAGCTGCTGCCTGACTTGCTAAGTTCCGTCAACATTTTGTGTGTTGTATAATTTCAATTGCTTTTTTAAGAAACATTTGTGCTTAATGTTTCACTTAAGGAAGGCACTAGCCCAGCTGGGGAAAAGAAATCAGATAGGAAACACTTAATATCAATTCCATCAATATTATTTCTCCCCAATGATGAGAAAAGCGTTAAAATATTTTTTTTTAAATTAATTTAGTGTACCAGTATGAAGTCTGACTTAAACCAGAGGCACAAAGATTAAACAATTTAAACTTACAGAGAGAATGGGTACATCAAGAAATTTCCAGTTTTTAATGATGTCAGAGTTACTTTCAACTCTTCCATGCTGGATGAGCTTGCTAAGATTCTCTTCCGTCGTTCCTATAACAGAAAGTAAAAACATTTACATTCCTCTTCTGAGTCATTGCTAGTTGTGTTAATTTAAATTTTAACACATTCAATAATTATCACAACATTCCATGAGCTTTATTTTTCAAATTTGTAAGCTATGAACTCATCTATACATTTTTCCCAAAGTACCATTGTACCAAACACTTGAATATGCAAAATGTCTGCTAAAACAGTTCCCAAATATGCCTAGCTCATTGAATTAGCAGATTAGTTCACCATACTGCAAAATTAGAGAGGTTAGACGTTGAGGAAATGGAGAAGGAAAGGGCAAAAGCTTGCTCGAATGTTCTTCACAGTTTTTTTTAAACGAACTGTACAAATTAATATAGAATTGCAGTTATCAGATTAAATGTTATTTTTTTATTGAAAGGATGAAGGAACAGGACTCCTAGTTATTAGAAATAAACAGTTTATTTGGCATTTCTGGTATGAGGAGATGTAAAAATAAAATTAAAATACTTTTGATCCAAGACTTATGTCCTAAGAACAGAACACAAGGCCCAAGTTAAGTAATTCCACAAGTTTTCCTTATTGAAGCCATTTATTCTATTATTAGATATTTCAAAACAGAGAATATTTGCAAATTTTCTTGAGTACTGTATATGCTCTTTAAATGAGGTTAAGACCTGCTTACAAACATTGCCAAGTAATTATTAGGCAACATGATGGGACAACATAATGTTTCTTTAAAAGAAATTTTTAAAAATCCTTCATTTACTTTTCATCTGATTATAGGATTGGTATGTTACACCTTTAGAATAGGGCAGTTTACACGTGTACAGTTGTCACTGACAAAATTTTCTTCGTGTGTATCTTACATCAATTTGTATTCAGCAGTAAAAAGAAACAAAAGAAAAAGGGACTTTTTTGCATTCTAAAGCATAATTTCACAGATCTATTTAAAGCAGAGTAGTAGAAATTTCAGTACATTAATTCTCAACACAAAATAATGCATCAAAACTCCAGCATGTTTACTTAATGCATCTTAATTTTAAGGTAAGCATTGAGATATAGTCTGAAAAATATTCTTACAACACTAAGAAAAGGCTCAATCACATCATTATATACTGTAGAATATAGAGTACTGCAGCAAAGTACAGGCTCTTCAGCCCATGATGTTGCACTGACCTCTTAACCTACTAATATCAATCTAACCATTCCCGTCTACAAAGCTCTCCATTTTTCCATCACTCACGTACCTGTCTAAGACTTTCTTAAATGCCCCAAGTGTATCGCCCTCTACCACCAACCCTGGCGATGTGTTCCATATATCCACCGCTCTCTGTGTAAAGAACTTACCTCTTACAACACCCCTTTACTTTTCTCCAATCACCTTAAAATACTGTGCCCTGGTAAAACATCATTGGCTATCCCTCAATCAATGTTCACCTCTATCAAGTCATCTCTCATCCTTCTTTACTCCAACCTGTCTTCATAACACATTGAATCTAATCAAGGCATCCTGGTAATTTCCCTCTGTGCCCTCTCTATGGCTTTTACTTTCTTCCTATAATCAGGCGACCATTATATTTTCTTGTGACAAACCAACTTCATTTAATTGGGTCTAAACATCTTGATCAGGAAAATAAAGCCATAGTAAAATATCACAAATTAGTGGTAGTGCCACAATCTTAATTAAAGATGTATGCTAACATGTAAAATTGTTCATCTTTTGTGAGATTTGGACTCACATGTAGGAAGCCAAACAATTATTGGATCTGTAATGCTTGTTACATTTACTGTACCATTTACATGGAAGATATAGAGCAAGATGATCCTTAATTTATCATAATCTCCAATATTTTTGTCCAGCAAAAAAGGCAGAATGATTCTCATGGGGTCCTTAATTTTCTGGCTTTGTGCATCTGTTCCAACAGCCAGGTCCTTAAGAAAAGAAACAGTGGTTTAATAATAATGGAAATCAATACTCTGCAAATCTCTGGAAAACTCTACTTCAGATAATAAAAAAAAAACATTTTTATGGTCCAACATATCAAAATATGTTATAGTTAAATATCCAGCATTTCTGAGCCCAAAGAATGCTGTATACCTGTTCGGCCTTGCACAGTTTTTCTACCATCCCGTGGAAACGCTTCATACAATCTTCAGCTAGAGTCAGGTGGACTGTTTGCTGCAAAGAAAAGAGGAGGGAGGGAAAATGTGCCACAGGTTAAAGAAGACATCTTATTCAAAAGATCTACACAATAGTACTAATTTCATGTTCAGTTGCTTATGGTCACATTGTGCAACTGACCCCTAACCATTTAATTATAAATATCCCAGGCATCGAGACTTTTTTTCTTGTGTTTCATTAATGTGGCAATAGAGCACTTATGCAGTACATTTTAATACCAGTGGTGTTAGAAATTATATATGACTACTTTGTGTGATTTAAATTATCATTACACCAATGTAGCCTTCAATGAGGCCATAATCTATCATTCCAGAACAATGGTGTTAATATCAATTAAGTTGTGTCTTCCACCATACAGGTGTGATATTTGATCTTTCTTATTTTTAAAAGTAGCAAGATTATAAAATAGTACTTCAAAATATAATATTCTTACTTGTCTATAACATAATTGTTAAATAAGCAGCATCAATAGCACCAACATAATACATAATTAGCCATTCTTCCAGCTTTAGTTCTTCCTTAAATTTATGCAGTTAATGACTTAAACCTGCCCTGCTCATTCAATATCCAGCCATCATCCATCACATTTGACTCTTGAACACTCTCAGGGTCATTCACCTTTCCTTGATATTCCACATCAGTAACTGTTCTCTATCAAAACTCTGCTATCAAATTGTGATGCATTTTTTTAAAGCATCTAGCACTATATTAAATAAAGTGCAGGGTCTTTTTCCTAGAAGATGCAACTTAATCACACTGGAATTTTTAAAAATCTTATTTGTTTATTGTCTATTTTGCAAATGGAGTAATAGCAATGGCAGCACATTGCAATGAACTAAGATTAAGAATAGCTACAGAGGAAGAAATATGCTATGTAAATGGGCTAACTAGAAATGGCTGCAGCACAGAGTAGAATACACAAATCTCAATGCAATACCTTAGCCTTTTGTCTTCGGAAAGCAGGCAACTTCTTCATCATTTGAGATAAAGAACCTACGGTGACCTGTAAAATGAAGCGTAGTTAGAAAAATTGCTACCAAGTTTCAGTTCAAATTTGCATGTTGTCCAAGTAGAGGCAATCACATCCTGCGGCTGGCCAAACTTTGTAATGAGAATGGAAACCAACAGTTGGAATTAAATTATCTTTATTTCACAAAAAGTTGTTATTGAGGACAGTGACTTGGCCCATCTTACTTCATCCCATTTGCTGGAGTGTTCCACGATCACTTCCGTTATCCTTATCCCAAAATCAGTTGCATAAGTGGACTACTGTTGAATAACATTCATTTATTTTTGTCCTTCATCATGTTCCTATTTATTATAATGTTTCATTCCAAGACCAAGGTCTATTTACTTTATTCAGAAGAACAAAAGAAATGGGAACAGGAGTAGACTGTACCAGCCTCGCCACACCTTCAATGCAACTTTGAATATGAAATTCTACACCTCTTCCTGCCCTATTCCCTTATCACCCATAAATCTATCATTCTCAGTTTTGATATTCATAAACTGAAGGCTCATAGTTCTCTCTGGCAGAGAAGTATAATGACTCAAGTCTAAAGAGCTTCTTCCTCATCTCTCAGGATCAACTGCTCACTTTCACTGCTGCTTATATACAAATATTCTCTGCTTTAGCTTCCAAAGTTTTGTTTGAGCATACTATGATTCCCTCCTGCAGAAAGATCCTATCAGTGTTATCCATATCAAGCCAGCTCAGAGTTTTATGCATTTCAAAGAGATCAGCTTTCATTCTTCCGATTGCCAGAGAACACAAACCAATTCCACACAATCTTTAGAGGCCTAGCTTGCATCAGAAGATTTCTCTATTGCTTAGATGAAAGGAGTCACCTGCTCTGACTATTGTCTGCAAGGTCTCCAGCTCTTCACGGATTATCAACAGGTGACCTCAATCATCTTTTGCAAGCCCCAATCCAGGGGTATTAGGCAAGAATATGGGGCTGTCAAGTCCATGTGAGATATTCTGTAACTACAGCCAGTGAAACCATCCCCGAAGGAAAAAGCCCATGACTAGTTCTCAGTCCTGTTTCTTCTCAGCAAACTCACAGGGGAGTCTCTCTGTGCAATGATCCAAGATTTCTTGCATGTACAAAGGTGAAAAGAAAACTTACTTTTCCTTCTGTTGTCTTGCTACTTTGGGCAAGTTCCTTTACCAATTTTGGTATTGTCCTGTGCAAAAGTAAGTATATAGAATGCTTATTTTTAATACATCAGAATAATTCATTCCTTCACACTTACAGCTCCTACAGTCAACAAATTCAATGTCAATTTTATAGCAATCAACTAGTGTGCAAGGAACTACGGAAAAAGTCCTCCATGGAAGAAGATGCTTCTCTTCCATTAATACGATTCATGAACTATTCTCTCCAAACCCCAATGTCAAAAAGATTTTCAAGTTTATCTTGATAATTTAAAAGATCAATCATATTTGTGATAATAATTTCACCTTCTCACAATATTTGCTGTTACTGTATTGTTATTCATTGGCTGGTATCCTGAAGAATCTATTTAGTCACCATAATATGTCTCCAGAATTGCAGTTTAACTCTGGCTGGAGCATTAATACACCTTGGACAAGATCACTGTAAACACCAAGTGGACAATTATGAGATAAACTATGTCAAGGTAAAAATGTTTACATCTTGGAAGGAACAAGTCAAAGTTCAAAGTCAATTTATTATCAAAGTACATTGATAGTATGTCAGAATATACAACCCTGAGATTCATTTTCTTGCAGGCATTTACAGTAAATACAAAGAAGCACAATAGAACCAAAGAAAGAACACATCCAACAAGACAGGGAAACGCCAATATATAAGAGACAACAAACTATACAAATACAAAAAGAGGAAAGAATAAATAATCAATAAATATCAAGAACATGAGATGAAGAGTCCTTGAATGTGAGTCCACAGGTTGTGGAAACAGTTTGGTGTTGAGGCAAGTGAAGTTATCCCCTCTGGTTCAAGAGCCTGATGGTTGAGGGGTAGTAACTGTTCTTGAACCTGGTGATGTGGGTTCTTGAGGTTCCTGTACCTCCTTCCTGATGGCAGCAGCGAGAAGAGAGCAAGCCCTGGGCGGTGGGGGTCCTTCATGATGGAATTGAATTGAATTGACTTTATTTCTTACATCCTTCACATACATGAGGAGTAAAAATCTTCATCTAAATGTGCAATGTGCAATCATAGTAATATCATAGCAATCATAATAATTTAGAATAAATAGAACAGTCAATTTAATATAGTCAGCGTGAGTTCATCAGTCTGATGGCCTGGTGGAAGAAGCTATCCCAGAGCCTGTGGGTCCTGGCTTTTATGCTGTGGTACCACTTCCCAGATGGTAGTAGCTGGAATAGATTGTGGTTGGGATGGCTTGGGTCCCCAATGATCCTACGAGCCCTTTTTACACACCTGTCTTTGTAAATGTCCTGAATCATGGGAAGTTCACAACTACAGATGAGTTGGGCTGTCTGCACCACTCTGCAGAGTCCTGCGATTAAGGGAGGTACAGTTCCCATACCAGGCAGTGAAGTAGCCAGCTGCTTTCCTGCGATAGGACTCCATGTAGATGTGCTCAATGGTGGAGAGCACTTTATTTGCGATGGACTAGGCTGCATCCAGTAATTTTTGTAGGTTTTTCTGATCTAGGACATTGGCGTTTCCATATCAGGCCATGATGCAACCAGTCAATATATTCTCCAACACATATCTATAGAAGTTTGTCTAAGTTTCAGATGACATGCCGAATTTTAGCATGCTTCTAAGAAAGTAGAGGTACTGCTGTGCTTTCTTTGTAATGACACTTACCTGCAGGACCCAGCACAAGTCATCTGAAATGATAACACCAAGGAATTTAAAGTTTCTGGCTGTCTCCACCTCCAATTCCCCAATGAGGACTGGTTCATGGACCTCTCATTTCCACCTCAGCTCTTGGTCTTGCTGACATTGAGCAAGAGATTGTTACTGTGGTATTACAGTGACAAGCTAATAAGAATGCACCGTGTATTGCATTGTACTGCTGCTGCTGCTAAGTAAATACATTTCATGACATATGCCGGTGATATTAAACCTGATGCCGATTCTAAACCATTTGCACTTTGTAGCAGACCACTTAGAACTTAGAAAATGGTATCAGAAGGAGATTTATTTATCTGCTGGCCTATGGAGTGGAGATGTACAGCAAGTTGCTTTTAAAGGGCTTGTAAAAAAGAGGCACTTTAAGTTCTTTTGCGCCTTCAGCAGAAAGAAAATGATCAGTACTGTAGGGTTTGGATGTGTAGTGTTCGAAGTCAAAGATGCCTATCAGGCATAGTTCTTCATCCATTCCTTCCAACTGATGCAGAAAGCCTTGAGTTCAATGCTCTGAAGCAATCATGGAATGTATTTACCCCAACATGCACAATTCCAGAGGTGGCTCTCCCCTCTTTACATTAAGAAAATAACCTAGCAACATCACTTGCAGGCTTTCCAAGAAGCAAACCCTGGCCTCCCACAGTATTGGTGTTCCATCCCTTTAGAGAATGTTTTAAAATACACTGTATCTTCTGTAGAATTGCTCACCTTAAATCAAATATTAAAGGAAACATAAACTGGAAGTTTAAATAAAGTCAATAGAAGTATAAAAGTTAAAAGAGGACTGTAACATATCCTGCAAGTGCTTAGCAAGGTGTTGTGGGAGGGAGATGGAGGGATGGACCAAGATGTTGCAAGGAAATTATTTATTTGGAATACTAAAAGAGGAAGAGGAAGAAAGCTGCGCTGAGCTGTTCTATTCTGCCAGAAATTGGTAAAGGATGATCCGTTGAACATGATGGCTAATGGCACTGAAGGCAAACCCAAGAGGGATTCCTCTGTGTTTCTGACTTCAGCTTCAGCTGCATTTCTGAGAAAGAGGGGCAGAGGTGAGAGCAGAGTGGGAATGGAATGGCACTGTTATAAATACTATCAGCTATTATGAAGAGAAAACCACATTTTAGAAAAGAAAACGTATGTCATAGAGAAGCATCAGTTTATATTCACTTAGTAGGGCAAGTGCATCAAGCAATTAAATAGACTACCTTATTTTCTGCTTCCAAGGTACAGTTGTGCCCCTTTAAGACTTCAAAGTTCAATTGTTGAATAACATTTCAGATTTCTTGGAGTCTAACAGTTGTGTGAGCAAGCTTTGCAAAATCAGGATTTACATACAGGGTCATTGATCAATGAATGGCTATGTTTTCTGAGAAAATTTCTGAAGTCCAACTAACGTGCAGAAAAACAGTAGATGAAATATTGAGATAAAGCAATAAAGGGGCACTGAAGCTTTTCATTCTGTTCCTGTTGATGGTACTTGACAAAAATTTAAACATCCAAGTTTAAGTACTTCTCATTCAGCAAGCTCATGAATAAGTTGATTGCATTTGAGAGTTTCATGCCAAGTGCACAAGGGCAGAGAGATACCTGTACAGCTGCTGTGGCACTGAAGAAATTACAACAGCCTGGAGATTATAGTTCACTTAATTATCATATGGTGAGCCTCTTCCATTACACTATTTGAAAGTTGCTTGACTTCAATACATTAATAATTAGATCTCAAATGATATATATTCAATTTCCTTTGAAAGTACATTTATTTTAACTTGTTGGTTAATTTTTCAAGATTTTGTCCGAAGCCAGATTTTTCAAGATACAGCAATTTCCTTCATGAACTTGCTTCACAGAGTGTAAAGGAATTACAACAAATATTGCATCAGATTTTCTAGCTGACAGATACATATATCAGCTCCAAACAGACGTTGATACTTAAACCTTTTATTAATAGTGAAAAAACATTTTTGTAATATTATAATATTTCAAACTTTTAATTGAAGAGAGCATATACATACTCGCTAACTTCTGCAATATGTAGATGCCGCAAATTTACCCAGAGTGTGTCATCCTCATCTAAAAGAGCCTCTTTGGATGTTGACTCTTCTTTTATTTGATATCTATTAAGATGAAGACAAAAACATAATGTCATTTTTAAAAATCTTTTTCAGATTTACTTTCTCCCTGGTTACGTAGAATTTTTAAAGATGTTTTATTAGTAGGTAAATTACCACAATCCTTTTATGAAGCATCTATTTCTTTAATTCCTAAAAAAAGATAAAGAACCCACTGAATACATCTTTGTTGAATGTGGATTCTAAAATCTTTTCCAAAATATTAGCAATTAGATTAGAGAAGGTATTGCCTCAAATTATCTCCGAGGATCAGACAGGGTTTATTAAAAATCGTTACTCATATTTTAATGTTAGGAGGTTAATGAACATTGCATACACTAATTAATCTAATACTCCAGAATGTGTTATTTCGCTTGACGCTGAGAAGGCGTTTGACAGACTTTAATGGGAATATTTATTTAATATACTTGAGAAATTTAATGTTAGCTCAAAATTTATATCTTGGATCATACACCTTTGGCTGCTGTATTTACCAATAATCAGAGATCCCCTTTTTTTAGGCTTTTTCGAGGTACTAGACAGGGCTGTCCTTTAAGCCCTTTACTTTCTGATATTGCCCTGGAGCCCTTGGCAATTACTATTCTTGATTCACCTAATATACTTGGCATTATTCATGGGAATGGGACGTATAAGGTATCACTATATGCAGATGACCTATTATTATATATCTCAAACTCAGAGAAATCCATTCCTGCAGTAATAACACTACTTGCTCAGTTTAGTAGTTCTTCTAGTTATAAATTGAATCTTGATAAGAGTATGCTTTTCCTATTAAATATGCAAGTTCCAATTTAGAGACAATCACCATTTAGATTGGTTACTGATTATTTTATTTATTTGGGTGTTAAAATTACTAAGAAGTATAAGGATCTATTTAAAGTTAATTTCTTACCCTTAATTGATCATGTTAAACAACTGTTTACTAAATGGTTCCCATTGTCCTTATCTTTGATTGGTAGAATAAATGCTATCAAGATGATTATTTTACCTAAATTTCTGTATCTATTTCAGGCAGTATCAATTTTTATCCCTAAATCTTTTTTTTGATATTATTGATTCTAAAATTTCTTCATATATATGGCAGAATAGAAATCCCAGGTTAAGTAAGAAATATTTACAGAAATCAAAAAGGAAGGCAGTTTGGCTTTGCCAAATCTTAGATTTTATTATTGGGCAATTAATATTTGATATTTAACATTTTGGACACAAGAGTTGGATGAAACTCAATGTCTACGATGGATGAACCTCGAGTGGGAGTCTATACAGGGGTTTTCACTGGCTTCTATTTTAGGAGCTGCGTTTCCCTTTACACTTACTAAATTAAATAAACAAATGATAAATCCAATAATTAAACATACAATATGGTTTCAATTTCATAAATTTTTTGGATTGAATAAATTTATCCTGTCAAGTTCTATTATATCTAATTTTTTCTTCTAATCATCTAGAATTGATCAAGCTTTTCTTTTATGGAAAACAAAAGGAATAACATGTTTTCGTGATTTATTCATAGATGATTGTTTTATGTCTTTTGAACAGTTGTCGAATAAATATAATTTGCCTAGATCACACTTTTTCAGATATTTACAGATTAGAAACTTCCTGAACGCTACTTTACCTACCTTTCCGATATCACATCAAATTGAATTTACAGGAAAAAATTTAGGTTTAAACCCCTATCAGAAGAGTTTAGTAGCAATTATTTATGATCTGATTATGACAATACGTCTAGGTACATCTGATAAAATTAAAAATGAGTGGGAAAGAGAACTTCAAATATCTTTGTCTACAGAGAAATGGAAGAAAATTCTTAAACTAATTAATCCTTCTTCAATGTGTGCCAGACACGCTTTGATACAACCTAAAGCTCATAAGGATAAGTTAGCTCGTTTTTACTGCCATATAAATCTTGTTTGTAATAGATGTAATTCTGAAGTAGCTTCCTTGACACATATGTTCTGGTCTTTCTCTTCTAGGAAAATATTGGAAAGATATTTTTGATATTATTTCAGTAGTTCTGCGTGTTGATTTACAACCTCATCCTATTAATGCAATTTTAAGACTACCAGTGATAGACTCCAGTCATTTATCCTTATCAGCTTGTCGTCTAATTGCATTTGTTACATTAATAGCCAGAAGATCCATTTTACTTAAGTGGAAAGATTCCAACCCCCTATCACATTTCAATGGTTTTCCCAAACAACAGCATGTTTAAACTTGGAAAAAATTACGAGTGGTACTATGGACCCTTCCGTTAAATTTGAAGAAACTTGGAGGCCATTTATTCAATATTTTCATATGATGTAAGTTGACCCTTTCTGAATCGTTTTTTAGTAATTTTTCTGTTCATGTATAGAGGAGCGGAGTTGACGACAAACTATAATTTTAACCGATGAAATACGGCAGCCCAATCTTTGTTTGCTTTTTTTTAGTTTAGGGTTTTTTTTTCTCTCTCTTTATAAAATATCTTTTTCATGGGTTGTTACTAAGAGATTGGGAGGCTAAACTCCATTTGTTACTTGGAATCTGTATTTGTCCATGTTAACCGTTATTAATGTAATCCCGATCTCTATGTACCGTTATCAATATTGCTATGTTTACTAATTTGAAACTTAATAAAAAGAAAAACATAATGTCATGGACATTTTATGGAATAGAAAATCCATTTCAGAGAGCCACACCCTATCAATCCACAAGTGTACTGGTGTATCACTGCTTATAAGATGACAAGTCAGGAGAGTCAGACCCCACTGTGATATCCCACATATCACCCAACTATTAGTGATTATGATCAAAGCAGAAGAATAATACTTATGATTAAATGCTTTAAATCTCCTTACTCACTGCTCCAGAATGTGAAATTCCAAATTAAATCTGATTAAGCCAAAAACAGCAACTTTGGCACACTTAATAAACACAAGAGATTTTGAGAATCTTGAGCGACAGACACAAAATGCTGGTTGGCACATGCCGACTTAAAGCATCTGAACCAAAAAGTAACACTGAAATTTTACCCAGTTTTAATATATATGTCATAGCTAGTCAGTAAATCCTTCTTTAACAGCACACAGGGTCTCAGGATGAAACTTTTAACTCATTTTAACATTATAACTTGAACAAAAGCTTGCTTTCTTTAAAAATCTCTGAATGATATTGGTGTGTTACGCAGACACACAACATTGGAGGAACTCAGCACATCAGAAAAATCAACAGTTGTCATTCTAGGCCAAGCCTCTTCACCAGGACTGGAAAGGAAGGTGGCAGAACCCAGAGTAAGAAGGTAGAAGGAAGTGGGTTGAGTACAAGCTGGCAGTGATAGATAATTCCAGGTGAGGGAAGAGGTGGGTGTGCGGTGAAGGGGATATGATGTGAGAGGCTGGGAGGTGATAGCACGAAGATGTAAAGGGTTGAGGAACAAGAAATCTAATAAAGGAGGACATTGGATCATGGAATACAGAGAAGGAGGTGGGGAACAAGAGCAAGGTAATGAGCAGATTATAAGGGAAGGGGAGGGGAACAGAAGGGGGTGAGAGCACCACCAGAATAGGAAATGAGGAAAAGAAGAAGAAAAAAAAATTGGGGTGGGGGAACAGAGCAGGGTTGTTCCCGGAAGTCAGAGAAATCGATGTTCGTGCCATGAGGTTGAGGACTACCCAGACAGAATATGATGTGTTGCTCCTCCAAACTGAGTTTAGCCTCATCATGGCAGTAGACAATGCCATGGATAGACATGTTTGTATGAGAGTAGGAAGTCAAATTGAACTGGGAGGCCACCGGGAGATCTTGGCTGTTGCAGCAGACAGGATGAATGAACTTGGTGGAGTGGTCCTGCAATCTATGTCGGGTTTTACTGGCATAGAGGAGGCCATACCAGAGGCACTGGATACAATAAAGCACCCCAGCAGAGTCACAGGTGTCCATATTTTCTTAAGTTTAAGTCTGATAGGAAGAATAATTTTGACACGCACAGCACGCTGGAGGAACTCAGCAGGTTGAGCAGGATCCGTGGAAACGAAAAGTCAACGTTTCGGGCCAAGACCCTTCATCAGGACTGAAGAAGGAGGGGGCAGGGGCCCTATAAAGAAGGTGGGGGGAGGGTGGAAGGTGCCAGGTGAAAAACCAATCAGAGGAAAGATCGAGGGGTGGGGGAGGGGAAGCAGGGAGAGGATAGGCAGGAAAGGTGAAGAAGGAATGTAAGAGGAAAGCACTATGGGTAGTAGAAGGAGGCAGAACCATGAGGGAGTTGATAGGCAGCTGGAGGAGGAGGCAGAGTGAAACTGGGATGGGGGATGGGAGGGGAAGGGAAGGGGAGGGAATTACTGGAAGTTGGAGAATTCAATGTTCATGCCAAAGGGCTGGAGACTACCCAGATGATATATGAGGTGTTGCTCCTCCAACCTGAGTTTGGCCTCATCATGGCAGTAGAGGAGGCCATGTATGGACATACCCGAATGGGAATGTGAAGCAGAGTTGAAGTGGGTGGCAACCGGGAGATCCTGTCTGTTGTGGCGGACGGAGCGTAGGTGCTCAACGAAGCGGTCCCCCAATCTGTGTCGGGTCTCGCCGATGTAGAGGAAGCCTCACTGGGAGCACCGGATGCAATAGATGACCCCGACAGACTCATAAGTGAGGTGTTGCCTCACCTGGAAGGACTGTTTGGGGCCCTGAATGGTGGTAAGAGAGGAGGTGTAGCTCTTACACTTTCAAGGATAAGTGCCATGTGGGAGATCCGTGGGGAGGGACGTGTGGACCAGGGAGTTGCAGAAGGAACGATCCCTGTGGAAAACAGAGAGGGGTAGAGAGGGAAAGATGTGTTTAGTGGTGGGGTCCTGTTGAAGGTGGCAGAAGTTGCGGAGGATAATATGCTGGATCTGGAGGCTTGTGGGGTGGTAGGTGAGGGCAAGGGGAACTCGGTCATTGTTGTGGTGACGGGAGGATGGAGTGAGGGCTGAAGTGCGGGAAATGGCGGAGATGTGGGTGAGGGCATCGTTGATGATGGCAGAAGGGAAACCATGATCCTTTAAGAAAGAGGACCTTTGACATGTCCTGGAATGGAAAATCTCATCCTGGGAGCAGGTGCAGCAGAGACAGAGGAACTGGGAATAGGGAATAGCATTTTTGCATTTGGCAGGGTGGGAAGAGATATAGTCAAGGTAGCTATGAGAGTCACTGGGTTTATAGAAGATGTCAGTGGACAGTCCGTCTCCAAAGATGGAGACCAAGAGATTGAGAAAAGGGAGAGAAGTGTTCGAGATGGACCAAGTGAATTTGAGGGCTGGGTGGAACAAAGTTGATGAAATTGATGAGCTCAGCATGGGTGCAGGAAGCAGCACCAACGTAGTTGTCAATGTAGTGAAGGAAAAGTTGGGGAGCAGTACCAGTATAGGTTTGGAGCATAGACTGTTCAACTTTTGACTGAGTATCTTAATTCAAACGGAACTGATGAGTTAAGGAATGCCAACTTGCAAATGCAATTTGGATGAGATAACCCCAGAAAGCAAACCGTAGGTGGAGCATGTCAATAAATTGAGGAAGGAATCAGGAAATTAAGTTAGCCCTATATTTCCATATTTCCTGCATAATACAGTCGGTAATTATTATCAATAATGCTGAGTGAAGGAAGACTAAAACAATCATGAGTGAGCATGAATTTAGAAGCAACTTCATTTAAGCAACTATTTCTAGAAGAAATTCCAACCTTCAATAAATGTTGTATCAAATCAGCATTGTGAAATGAAGATTGTGCAAGCTTACCTATAAATGTTATTTTCAATTGGAACCAAGTCATAAGCCATAGCTTGGAAAGTTAGCTCATGCAAGAGTGTTGATACTGGATCAAAGCCACGGTCAATTATCAGAAGCTGTGACTGTGTTTTACCCTGAAATGTTACAAACCATACAGAATGGTTATCAACAACAGTATACACAGAGCATCTCTTTTGTAGTAAAACATCCCAAAGACATGGAATTGATAGTGAGTGACGTATGAAGAGATTTGAAGAAAAGAATGCAATTTATACAATAAGGGTGTTAGTTAGCAGGAATTCACAATAATAGGCATCAGGAGCAAGGACATGCGATTTTCAACAGTCAACAGAGTTTGAGGGCATCTCATCCACTCAACAGAAGGGTTATCAATGCAATGTCAATAAACATGTAGAAAAAGGGTAGATATTGTTGGAAGATAAGGATATTAGAGAATATGGAAAAAGGCCAGGGTTTGGAATGGAGGTTAAATTGTGGTAGCTCCCACCTCAGTGATAAGCTCAACCCACCTAATCTCATCTGGTTGATAGGTTGCAAGAGGCAATTAGTAAACCTTCCCCAGCACTTTCACTTCAAAATGAGTAGTTGCATTCTATCAGATTGAATTGCAATTTAGTAATTAGGTATCACAGTGTACGATTCAATTTATTTAAACATACCATACCTTTATATTGCAGTCGTCAGCTAGTTTATAATGTTCTGCCAGCTTTTCCTCTACCAGATTTGCAAGATACTCTGCATTATTTTCAGTGAAACTGGAAATAAAATCAAAAATATCATTTTGGAAGAAGAAGAAAATGCTGATTCCATTTTACTTTGCAACCTTGTCAAAAACAAAACATAAATTCCATTATTGAAGCTTATATAAAGAAGTTATTAAAAGAGTTTCCCTTTTTATTAATAATTTATCATTGAGGGAAATCTAGCAGATACTACACTATTCTAGTAGTGTGCAACAACAAAATAATGCATCATATAAGATAGCATTAGAAAGCAGATAGCTATTACATAGAATCTGAAATCTTGCAATAAATGCTCAAATTGAGAGCTCCATTAGTTCTGTTACAAGTTGGCAAGCCACGAGTAAAGTTCCACTCATTGATATAGTATATGTACCTAATTTATTGGAAATGAATCATCATTCTTTTTACTTTGACTCCTAATTTAATTTAATTTCTCAAGGAAGTTGAGTCATATACTGTCAAAGTTCAGTTTGCACAGGTCATAGTCTATGTAACAGATAAGCTTATTGTAGGCAGTGGCAGTAGAGAGTGAGGTTGCCCCTTTTTAATTTACACATCTCTTTGCTGAGTCAATTTCCTGACTGACAAAATGGATAACCAGCCCCCTACTGCCTGCAGTGCAAGGCCAGTGACCATAAAAGGCATGGGTAGGAACCTTCCCTTTATTTTCCCCCTTTTGTGAATTGGCAAAAACCAGAAATGAACATCATAGATAAACAGTTTCACCTATAGTTCAGCAATTTTCTCTGAGATAATGTAATGCTAGTTACATTAAATCCTCTTCCACACACTCCAGTTATAAGACCATACATCATTGGAGCAGAATTAGGCTATTCGGCCCATCGAGTCTGCTCCACCATTTCACCATGGCTGATCAAATTTTCCTCTCAGCCCCAATCTCCTGCCTTCTCTCTCTATTCCTTCATACCCTAACCAATCAAGAATATATTGACCTCTGTCTTAAATTTACATAAAGACTTGGCCTCCACAGCCGCCTGTGGCAAAGAATTCCACAGATTCACCACTCTCTGGCTAAAGAAATTCCTCATCTCCAATGCTAAAAGACACCCCTCTATTCTGTGGCTGTGTCCTCTGCTCTTAGACTCTCCCACCATAGGAAACATCCTCTTCACATCCACTCTGTCAAGGCCTTTCACCATTCAATAGGTTTCAATGTGGTCACCCCTCATTCTTCTGAATTATAATGAATACAGGCCCAGAGCCATCAAACACTCTTCATATGACAAACTGCTCACAATGAGGCTCTACCAGTGATTTATAAAGTCTCAACATTATATCCTTGCTAGCATCCTGAAAGTTCTGACTCGAGCTGAACCTCATTTCCATAGACCAAGACGACACTCTATCTTGTACGTGGCAATTCTTTACGTAAAACTGTGGATTGGTGAGTGTTAGCAGACTATATAAAGGAACATTAATAGGAATTACTACAACGTTTATGCATACACAATCTCCAATCCGAAAGCATTCAGTATCTGGCAGCCTTGACAATGTACCATCCCAGATCAGGGATTCTAAGGTCAACAACAGCAAGTGACCCATTTGAGAAGAGCTAACTTTACATCTTCCTTGCACTACTCAACTGCACAGAAGAAAGAACATTTACTAAGGGGCAATGAGAACTGGTGATACGTAGTGGCATCTAATAAACCTACTAAAATATTTGATAATGTTGCTGTAATAAAACTTTAATGGTTTCTTGAAGTCAATATGAAATGTGAAAACATTTTGCAGAATAATAACCCAGGAAACACAATGGTGACAGTGCAATTCATACATTGACTAATGGGATGAATAAAAAGATTAAATTGTAATGTAAGCATATCAAAATGGACCTGTAATTATTTCCACGTTCCCTTCTGTAGCGGACACCAGGATTTTCATCCAATGTTGCACACACAGTTGCAATTTTCTCTGCCATCATTTCCATAATGTTATTTTTGTCTTTTGACGTTGGACTATAAATTGAGGAAAATGCATCAGGAATGTCAAAGATGAATACCTAGATGATAATGCGGTGGGGAAGAAGAAAAGAAATTTTAAAGAATTAACTTTCTGAGTTCGATGTCACTTGCATAGCGGGGTTAAAATTCAGGGATGGGTGCTCCATCTCAGAACTACGCTAAGTGGGGTGAAGTCTACAAAGTACTAAACATCTGCAAGGTGAGTCAAGAGATGCAGGGTAGATCCTACTCATGGAAATTAGTACTTTTAAGACAATCAAACTGCAACAATAATTATAAACCCATTTCTTTTTCATCAATTACTGGGAGAATGGCTGAATTTATTACCATGATAAAAATTAGTGCTCACACCTGGATGCACAGCATCGAACTCAAGTGGCAGTCAACCTAGATGTTTAGTTTTTACCCCACAAAGGGTGTCCCAGTGACCTACTCACATTAACCCACTGGACATTTGACAATTCTGTAATGTACCCAGGTGTTGGACAAAGATTTTTATTTATCTAGTTTTTGCAAAGATAAGCTTAGATAAAACTTGTACTTTTCAACAGCTTAAACAGATACAGACTATAGCTAAACAGTAACTACTCCTTCAATGTTCAGAAATACAATGCCCTAAGGAAACTGTTCTTATGATTCTGTTACGATTTCACTCAGCTCTCTATATGTTTCCTATTCACAGCAACTATGTGTTATGCAGACAAATAAAACCATAGACAGGAGCTCATCGTGTTTGTCTTTTCCTAAAAACAATTTTCCTCATGTTCATACTTCAGCCTCTTGAAATAATCTTTCTAAACTTTGTCAGCAAGTGAGGAAAGGTAAATGACATTTCCTTCTTATTTATCTATGACATAATATTTGGCAGAATGTAATTCCACAGGGTCTGATGTAAATATCACAAGAAGTCTTGAATATGCCATCACTCAAATTAAGATGAATATCTTTCAGTATACATTCGCTGGCTATTGATTCTTCTGAAAGTTCTGTGCTTTCAAAAGCATATTCAAAGCAATCAAGCAGATGCAGTTGAACAAAAACAGGTGCACCAATTGTATTCTGACAAAAATAAGTGTTTTTGCATTAACGTAAGCCCATCGGGGTGGGGTTACACTGCATCATTCAAGATGCAGCCTTTTTGCCCTTAGAAAAAGCAAAAGGTTATTTCACTTTCAGCCAAACAGCAACATCATATTTGTTTTTAGCATGCTGAATTAAACACCACAAATTTGAACACATTTTAAAAACCACAGAAATATTTACCTGTGATTCATATGAAAGAAAGGAAATATTAACTTCTTTGCAACGTTTTATAGGTTTTGCACATGTAGTTTTTAATTGACTGAAGAGATTATCAGGACAATCTAAAATTTAAAAAAAAGGTTATTTCAGCAGCACTGAATATCCACTTTTCTACATTTCACAGATCAAGTACTGTATATATTTAAAAGAGTAAATTAGAAATGTCAATATGCTGAGAGTCTACACCTCTGAACTAGTCTATCTCCACAGTCACACACCTTAATTTCAGTCATAGTGGCATAAGTCAAAAGGG
The DNA here is from genome assembly GCF_048418815.1 of Hemitrygon akajei. NCBI lineage: Eukaryota > Metazoa > Chordata > Chondrichthyes > Myliobatiformes > Dasyatidae > Hemitrygon > Hemitrygon akajei. Next base: position 69,304,130 of record NC_133135.1, on the reverse strand, counting down.
AGACACACTATTACTCTTCATAAAGGGCAATTGCATATACGAGGGGTGATTGATAAGTTTGTGGCCTAAGTAGAAGGAGTCAATTTTAGAAAACGTAGCACATTTATTTTTCAACATAGTCCCCTCCTACATTTACACACTTGGTCCAGCGGTCATGGAGCATAACTCATCTCCTTCTACCTTAGGCCACAAACTTATAAATCGCCGTTGATGAGTTATTCAAACTTTCTGCATAATCACTCAAAGAGTTGACCTGCATGTGCATGTAATGACAGTTGCATAACTCATCTCATTCTACCTTAGGCCACAAACTTATCAACCACCCATCGTACAGGCTAAAGCAGCCATTCATGATCTCAAAGCTTTTAGCGTATGAGCAAATACTGAGACTAACGGAGACCTGAGCAATAAGAGGAATAAATTTACAATGAGAAATTGTCAATGAAGAGCTCTATTGAATGGGAGGACTTGACGGTAGAGCATTTAAGACTGAGCCTCAAAGCACAATGTAGCTACTACTTGGGCATGTAGGCCCAAGGTGTAAGCTTCCACTGGTGTGAGGTTTCTTTTTTAGAGCTGCAGTTCTAAACTCATTGAAATACAAAAATAGCTATATAGCTGAGGTCAGTTCTAACACCAACAATTGCCAAATGGTTTGCAAATAACCTTCCCAACACTATGGACACACACTTAATGAGGAGGTAACATTTCTCTGAGCATAGAGGCATTGAGCTCATCTGGAAGCAAAGCCTTGTTGTTATCTATGTCGCTTGGTTTCATTTTTTTATGAGGTAATAGGATTCAAGCCCTGCCAAAGCTGTTGAGCATCCCCCAGTGATTTCAAGTTTTGTCCGCAATTACCATTTTGCGCACCACGAGATGGCTTTCCGGAGATCATACCTGGACCTCTTGTATCTTACTTGGTCACCAGATCTGAATACTACTGATCTGGCCCTTAGCAGATTGCAGATCGCATGGTCATTCAGGGCTCCTGGTTGGGAAACTCTCTGAATGATTTTGTGGTGCACACTCATCTATGACTGTTTTTATAAAGTCTATGACAACCATGGTGTATTCATTCAGATTGTCTGATGAGTCTTTGAACACCGGGCGGTCCACTGACTCATATCAAGCCCATAGCCTCTCCTGATTTCTCGAAATGCGGTCTGGGCATGGAACGGCAGGTGTTCCTTATTGTACTACAGCAATGGTAGAGTGTATTGGGACCCCTGGTGCTGCAGGTTAAGTACTGATGATAATTGGGCAGAGCTTTCAAACAAACAAGCCTGACTGAGGTCCCCGAGTATGATTTAAAATGCGTCGATTTGGACTGTTTCTTGTTTGGCGATGGCAGCATTCGATATATTGAGTTTTCTGAACCTGTTTATGCTCATTCACGCTTTAGATAATAAAGCATACAGACTGATTTACTGATTTGCCAATATGTTGACTGCAATTTTGTGCCAAACACCAAACCTTAACATATGGGAGCACAACTGGAAAATGTTAATTGGAACAAAATGACAACGAGGAGGCATACAGGACTGTGATCAGTTGCCTGGTCACAACAAACAACCTTACATTCAACATCAACAAGACCAAGGAATTGACTGCGACTTCAAGGTGGTGAAGACTTTAGAACATGCACCAGTTCTCACTGAGGGTTCAGCAGTGCAAAAGGTGATCAACTTTAAGTCCAAGAGGCAGAGCCTCAGGAAGGCAGCATCCATCATTAAGGACCCTCGCCAAAGGGGATATGCTCTCTCCTTGTTACTACTGCCAGGGGAAGGATTCTGAAGACCCAAACTCAATGATTCAGGAGAAGTTCTTTCCCCTCTCCATGAACACTAGCTCACTGTTAATTCTTTACCTATTTACTAATTCTGTAATTTTATGTCTTTGCACTGTAATGCTGCTGCAAAAGAACAAGTTTCTCATCATATACGACAGTGATAATAAACCTGATTCTGAAAATCAAGTATTTTCAAACCGTACTTGTATTCTGATTAATAAATAATCGTACATATTATCAGTTTTAAGGCATTTAAAGTCCCAGCTAAGCTCTTATATCTCCATTATTCAAAAGAAAATGCATTGGACTGAGTAGTTCAGTCATCAGTATTTCCTTCGCAAACAAAATAAATGCCCAAAGTATAATAATTCAGAATCCATAACATTATAGTTCCATCAGTTTAGCAATTACCACCTGAACCAAACAAATTGATTTAAAATTTTAACATCACTATAACTGAATTTACAAACTTTATCTCTCACTCTAACATTGCTTACAAATTTACTTTAAAATATGATACAGGCTCCCATTGCATTTTGTTCAGATATCACTTGGCCTGAACTTGTAATTCTGCATAAAAGTTCATCCATAAGCTTCTGTTATTGAAGAAAATAAAGCCCATAAGATATAGGAGCAGAATTAGACCATTTGGCCCATTGAGTCTGCTCCGCCATTTCATCATGGCTGATCCATTTCCCTCTCATCCCCATTCTCCTGCCATCTCCTCGTAGCTTTTCATGCCCTGACATGAGGATTTTTTAAATAACATCTCAGAAATTTCTGTGCTAATTTTGTTAAAATGTGAGAAAATCAAGTCCCAGTTTTACTCTGGTGGATCATGTAGCTTTAGTGCTCAGCAACATTTCATTTAGAGAAATTTATATTATTCATACATCTGAAAAGCAGGACAACACATTATATCTACAAAACATAATTGCTTGCTCCTCAGTATCAACAAAGCAGGAAACACTGGATTAGAGAGAAAGAAGTCCAATTCTGGACCTTAAGTAAAAACAAGTTTAAATCTATGTCTGCGTTGTAGACGTTAGCAAACTGCCAAATACCAATTTAGGTTTTATCCACCAACAAAACAGTACCAAAAACAACACCCGTTATAAGCCTTAACCAATGCATCAATACTGACTAGATCAAGCCAACACACACAAAATGCTGGAGGAACTCAGCAGGCCAAGAAGCATCTGTGGTAAAAAGTACAGTCATCATTTTGGGCCAAAACCCTTCGGCAGGACTAGAGGGAAAAAAGCTGAGGAGTAGATTTGAAAGGTGGGAGGAGGGGAGAGAGAAATACCAGGTGATAGGTGAAACCTGGAGGGGGAGGGATGAATTAAAGAGCTGGGAAGTTGATTGGTGAAAGAGACAGAAGGCCATGGAAGAAAAAAAAAGGGGCGAGGAGCACCAGAGGGAGGCGATGGGTGGGCAAGGAGATAAGCTGAGGGAGGGAAAAGGGGATGGGAAATTGGTGGTCACTGGGAGATCCTGCTTGCCCTGGCGGACGGAGCAAAGATACTCGGTGAAGCGGTCTCCCAATCTACGTCAGGTCTCACTGATATACAGGAGGCCACGCTGGAAGCACCGAGCACAGTAAACGACCCCAACAGATTCACAGGTGAAGTGTCGCCTATTGCCTCCCCACTTCTTTATTTCTTCCATGGTCTTCTATCTCTTTCACTAATCAACTTCCTAGCTCTTTAATTTATCCCTCCCCCTCCAGGTTTCACCTATCACCTGGAGTTTCTCTCGGCACCCACTCCCCACTTTCTAAATCTACTCCAGTCCTGCCGAAGGGTTTCTGCCCGAAACATCGACTGTGCTTTTATGCCCCATCGATGCTGCCTGGCCTACAGAGTTCTTCCAGCATTTTGCGTGTATTGCTGGGATTTCCAGCATCTGCAGATTTTCTCTTGCTTGTGATTTGATTACCAGCTCAGGCCATGTAAGTCTCAAAATGACAGTCTGGTTATGTTTAGGCTAAAACATATCCAACATAGCAATTAATTACTGTGGAAAGGAATGACACCAAATAAAATGAAGTGACTTACAGTCAGTGAAGTAAACATAAGCTGCTTTATACTTGTTCTGTTTTCTGAAGTCATTTATAAGTGCATCTACAGACTGGAAAGTAAAAGAATTTTACAGACAGAATTTTAAAATACAGATAGAAATCATAAAATAGGACAACTTACGGGTTATTCATACATAATACACTCAAAAGTTTCAACATCGAGTTTTGAGCATTTGCTTTAAAATCAATATAAAGGTTTATGTAAATATTAATATCTCTACAAATAAAAATTGTGCATTTTGCAGTTATCCATTCAATCTTACACCAATAACAAATACTGCATATAGCTTAACAATAAATAAAGTTCAGCACACTAATGAAGACAATCTTCTTTACTGCCTTTTTATTTTTAAAGAAAATTATACATATTTTCCTTCCATGCTAAAATTAAAATGTTCCGAAGAGGTATTGAAAATAAATTCTTTGAGCTACAGCTCCATAATGCAGAATCAGAAACATGCTTTCCTCATTCTGCGTGCTTTATTAAGGAAAAATACCTTTTCTGTTGGAGTAATGAAGTAGATAGCCTTCATGTTTGGAACTGGCTCACGGATTTTGTGTAGATCTTCAACAACTAGAATCAAAGCATTCATAGTAAGTGCAATTCCAAAATAATCATTGGTAATATTTATATCATGGGCAAACACAGAAATCTAGCTGTCACATTCTTGACAGTAGATAACAGGATTGGAACTCTCTCTTAATATTTGCACATAATATGGCAACTTAAAGTTTAGGCTTTAGTGGCAAAAGGACTATGCCCACCAGGCATCCTCACCCAAAGAACAAGGAGAATGAATGGAATGAATTAGGATGCAACAGTAATATCATTGCATATCTACACAAAGTGCTGTCACAGGAGAGCAGTGTCAAGGAATCAAGGAATCACCTCCACTCTCCAGGCCACACTCTCTTCTCACTGCTGCCATCAGGAAGAGGAACTGTTACTACCCCTCAACCATCAGGCTCTTGAACCAGAGGGGATAACTTCACTCACTCCATCAATGAACTGTTCCCACAATCTATGAACTCACTTTCAAGGATTTTTCATCTCACGTTCTTGATATTTATTGCTTATTTATTTATCATTATTATTACTTTTCTTGTACTTGCACAATTTGTTGTCTTTTGCATATTGGTTGATGGCGATCATTCTTTGATTCTATTGTGTTTCTTGTATTCACTGCGAATGTCCCCAAGAAAATGAATCGCAGTGTTGTATATAGTGAGTATTCTGCCGTTCAGGCAATTCATTTATATTTTTCTATGCAATTAACCACATTCAGCTTATATTGAGCAGTTCCTGATCTACATTAGGTCACTTCCTGTATTGCCAGTAAGTCATAAATAGAAAAGCACACTGGCTAGCAGAAGGCCAGAGGCTTATGTTAGGAGCAAAAGATTCTTCTACATTAAGCCATCCTGTTGCTTCCACAACAGAAGCATTGCTTGTAGGTTGATGTTATACTTTTCAGAAGTTAATCTAAAGATGTCAATAAGATTTTGCTGAAATAGAATGTTACTTTTGTGTTTATTAGACACTAACCAGGATGCTAATGGTTCACACATACTATTTACCTGTGGTATTTATTTGTCAGGATCCTGCAGGAAACTTCACTAAGCTCTTACTTACTTGTGCATATTTACTTGAGTGAATAGAACAACGTGAAAATTGTCCTGTATTTTGTTTTTCAGTTTCACTCCTTATTCTCTACGTCATTCCACTGAGACCTCAATAAACCCAAAGAGCTTGGAGCTTATACCCTGACTCTCATGTCATTTTTGAGTGGAGTTTGGCTGACTGTCTTGTTGATGTTACAACATCTCAGCAAGGACAGTACAGTGACATATGTGTACTTTGATAATAAATTTACTTTGAACTTTTAAATAAAAGCAAAGAGTTCTAAGTGTTTTTTTTTTGTTGTTCTACATCCATGGCTTTAAAAGACAATTAACTCAAACAATTTATTTCATTATAAGGATGGATCAGCTCATCACATGGATTATTGGATTATTGTAATAAAATACTCAATCCAAATAGCAATTGGGAAAGTGTATGTAATAATTAGTTTTCCATCTATTTTTTGACGACTAGCATAATCATTGAAATTTTACTCCTATAACACAGCAGCCCTTTGTACAGGAATTTTCTTGATCCCATTCCTCCTTCTGTTTGCTATAGCCCTATAAACTATTCAAATACCCTTTCAAAGCCTTGAATAACTGTATTCCCACCTTTCTTACTGGCAATAAATTCCAGGGCACTCCACACTCTGCTCAAACCAGCTTTTCTTCACAAATTCTTATTAAACTTTGGTCTGTCATTTTAAATTGGATTGCTCTGATCTGTGAACTAGTAAAGTCATCAACTTCTTTTTACCATCATGATCTTCCACACCGTTATTAAATCTCCCCTCAGTCTTCTACACTTCAAGAAAAATAACCCCATATTCACTGGTGTCACATTGAAATCTCCTGTCCCTGGAATCATTCCTGTAAAATCCTTTTCATAGCTTCTCCAACGATCTCAATACCCTTCCTGAAGTCTAATGGCCAGAATTACCCCAATGTGGCCTTACCTGTTTTATAATCTCCTCACTAGCATTCTTCCCTTTACTTATTCAGATTCAGATTCAGTTTATTGTCATTTAGAAACCACAAATGCAATGCAGTTAAAAAATGAGACAACGTTCCCCCAGAATGATATCACAAAAGCATATGACTACACCAGAAAATCCACGTGATGTTTGGCAATTCCCAATCCAGAGTCCGGAGAGGCTGCTGCGTATTAATATCGCACTACCGTCTAGCGCGTTCCCCGGAAAGGAGCTCCAAAGCCACCAGACAAAAACAAGACCAAAAACTAAAGCTACAAGACCTGTACAAAACCACATAATTACAACATATAGTTACAACAGTGCAAACAATAGCATAATTGATAAAAAACAGACTATGGGCACAGTGAAAATAGCCCAAGATGTTAAAGGATTGTAAGTTCAAAAGAAATCACCACAGTTTCCACAAGTCCCCAGGGTCCCGACAGACTCGCCATCCCACGCCAGCGGCAGAAGGGAGTGCCCCCGCTATGGACTTCCAAGGCGCCGCCCGACTCAGCCTCGCAGACGCAGCACACAATGACAGCTGCGTCGAAACCAGCCTCGCAGACGCAGCACACAATGAAAGCTCCGTCGAAACCAGCCTCGCAGACGTAGCACACACCGAAAGCGACCTGAGTCCGTCGAAAGGACTCCGAGTCCGTTGAACCTCTGAGCCGACGACCATCCCCTCCGGCACAGCTTCTCCGAGCACCATCCTCTGCCGAGCGTATTAAGACGGCCCCGCCAACGGCCATCAGCAACACGACCCCGAGGACTGGGGGCCTGTTTTTCCCAGCAGAGTCCCGGACCTCACAGCAGCAGCAGCAATGAAGAAGGTCTTCCTGGAATTTCCCGATGTTTCTCCGTGCTTCCACGTCCGTTTTCAATCGATTATGATTGTGCACGGCACCCCACTTTACAAATAACAGATAATCAGTTCCGGAGTGGCCGCTGCAAGCTGTGTCGCATCGCCATCTTGGATCTTGGAAGCCTAAGATACCAAATACTTTGCTAACAGCTTTCTTTATAAGTCCTGCCACTTCCACACAAGTCCCTCTGTTCCTCAATAGACCTTTTAGCTCTTATTTAATATTTTCTCTATTGTTTGATTGCATTTTTGTATCATCCAGGACAGAAATAGCAGTTTTTAAAAAAAATCACAATAGGAGATCATCAAAACAATTTGCATACAATAGTGATGTGCTTTTGGAAAGATCTCATTAAATCCACATGGGATCAGACTGTAATGTTAGAAAAGTAACATCTGTGCATCAAGTAATATCCTTTTTGATGATCCGAAATTGGATTTGAAAAAATCTGATGGTGAATTCCTATCATTTTGTGTGTCATCTGACATCATGTTTTTCTCTAATTAATTAAACTTAAACCATTATCATTGAATGTTCAATGAAGAATTCAACAGATCTTCATCTCTCAACATGCATGATGGCAAAACATTGCTAAACTAAGAATGCAAGTAGATTTATGTCAGATTTATCATTTCTATTGTTTCTACAAAATATTTTGGATGAAGGGAGAATTTGTAAAGCTGAGAGAACAGTCAATTATAAAAAGGAAATTCATCTTATAATGTACCTTTATTTCCTTTGTGACATGATTGAATTATCGAAAAGTCTGGGTTTAGAAATTGGGAAAACAGATAGGCAGAAGGGAGAACTCAAATCACAAAACTATGATAATTCTTTAATTTATAAGTCATGACACAGTTGAGTTTACAAATAAACTGGTAATTGAAATTAAAAAATGGAAGATTATCAGCATCAGTCATAGTACTCTTACGTACATACCGGTGATCTTTTCAGCCATAAGTGTGGATACTTTGCAGCAAGATGAAAGAAGCCTTGTGGTGTAATGGTCCAGAATAAGTATCTGTAAGAAAAAGTGACAGCTTGAGATTCTTCCCAAACAAGAGAAATCTGCAGACGCTGGAAATCCGAGCAACACACTCAAAATGCTGGAGGAACTCAGCAGGTCAGGCAGCAGCTATAGAAAAGAGTACAGTCCACGTTTCAGCCCAAAGTGTCAACTGCTGAGTTCCTCCAGTATTTTGTGTGTGTAGCTTGCAATTCTCGCTGTGGTATAGTTAATTTCATCTGGTTTATACTGTAGTTGCAATAGAAAAACAAGCTAAATATTTTCTGAAACATTCTGCTTATTGACCACACTAGTAGTTTTATGCCACTTACTCTTCTATTCTTCTTCACAAGGAACTAACTCTACTCTGGATGTGGTTCAACACCACTTTGGGATGGCCATTTCTAATATGTATATACAGTTGAAGTCAGAAGTTTACATACACTTAGGTTGAAGTCATTAAAACTCATTGTTTAACCACTCCACAGATTTCATATTAGCAAACTATAGTTTTGTCAAGATGTTGAGGACATCTACTTTGTGCATGACATGAGTAATTTTTCCAACAATTGTTTACAGACAGATTATTTCACTTTTAATTGACTATATCACAATTCCAGTGGGTCAGAAGTTTACAAACAAAATCAAAAGAAATCAGCCAAGACCTCAGAAAAAAAAATTGTGGACCTCCACAAGTCTGGTTCATCCTTGGGAGCAATTTCCAAATGCCTGAAGGTACCACGTTCATCTGTACAAACAATAGTACGCAAGTATACAAACCATGGGACCACGCAGCCGTCATACCACTCAGGAAGGAGACACATTCTGTCTCCTAGAGATGAACATACTTTGGCACGAAAAGTGCAATTCAGTCCCAGAACAACAGCAAAGGACCTTATGAAGATGCTGGAGGAAACAGGTAGACAAGTATCTATATCCACAGTAAAACAAGTCCCATGTTGATATAACCTGAAAGGCTGCTCAGCAAGGAAGAAGCCACTGCTCCAAAACCGCCATAAAAAAGCCAGACTACAGTTTGCAAGTGCACATGGGGACAAAGATCTTACTTTTTGGAGAAACGTCCTCTGGTCTGATGAAACAAAAATTGAACTGCTTGGCCATAATGACCATCATTATGTTTGGAGGGAAAAGGGTGAGGCTTGCAAGCCGAAGAACACCATCCCAACCATGAAGCATGGGGGTGGCAGCATCATGTTGTGGGGGGTGCTTTGCATCATGTTGTGGGGGTGGCAGCATCATATTGTGGGGGTGCTTTGCATCATGTTGTGGGGGTGCTTTGCATCATGTTGTGGGGGTGCTTTGTATCATGTTGTGGGGGTGCTTTGCATCATGTTGTGGGGGTGCTTTGTATCATGTTGTGGGGGTGCTTTGCATCATGTTGTGGGGGTGGCAGCATCATATTGTGGGGGTGCTTTGCATCATGTTGTGGGGGTGCTTTGTATCATATTGTGGGGTTGCTTTGCATCATGTTGTGGGGGTGCTTTGTATCATGTTGTGGGGGTGCTTTGCATCATGTTGTGGGGGTGCTTTGTATCATGTTGTGGGGTTGCTTTGCATCATGTTGTGGGGGTGTTTTGTATCATGTTGTGGGGGTGCTTTGTATCATGTTGTGGGGTTGCTTTGCATCATGTTGTGGGGGTGTTTTGTATCATGTTGTGGGGGTGCTTTGCATCATGTTGTGGGGGTGCTTTGTATCATGTTGTGGGGGTGCTTTGCATCATGTTGTGGGGGTGCTTTGTATCATGTTGTGGGGGTGCTTTGCATCATGTTGTGGGGGTGCTTTGTATCATGTTGTGGGGGTGCTTTGTATCATGTTGTGGGGGTGCTTTGCTGAGGGACTGGTGCACTTCACAAAATAGATGGCATCATGAGGAAGGAAAATTATGTGGATATATTGAAGCAATATCTCAAGACATCAGCCAGGAAGTTAAAGCTCAGTCACAAATGGGTCTTCCAAATGGACAATGACCCCAAGCATGCCTCCAAAGTTGTGACAAAATTGCTTAAGGACAACAAAGTCAAGGTATTGAAGCGGCCATCACAAAGCCCTGACCTCAATCCAATAGAAAATTTGTGGGCAGAATTGAAAAAGCGTGTGCGAGCAAGGAGGCCTACAAACCTGACTCAGTTACACCAGTTCTGTCTGGAGGAATGGAACAAAATTCCAGCAACTTACTGTTAGGAGCTTGTAGAAAGCTACTCAAAATGTTTGACCCAAGTTAAACAATTTAAAGGAAATGCTACCAAATACTAACAAAGTGTATGTAAACTTCTAACCCACTGGGAATGTGATGAAAGAAATAAAAGCTGAAATAAATCATTCTCTCTACTATTATTCTGAAATTTCACATTCTTAAAATAAAATAGTGATCTTAACTGGCCTAAGACAGGGAATGTTTTCTAGGATTAAATGTCAGGAATTGTGAAAAACTGAGTTTAAATGTATTTCACTAAGGTGTATGTAAACTTCTGACTGCAACTGTATCAACAAGGATGCAAACTGTTGACTATAGAGCAAGGGGGAGTCATAGTACAACTACATTTTGTCCCAGTAGGCATTTTTGGAAAGCAATCAAGGGTGGAAGGGTGGAACCTCCCTCACTCCCCACCCTCACCCTGCAACACAGCACAGTTGGTTACCATGATGTTTTATGATTGATCTAGGATCAAAAAACTGAAATATACCAGAGTGCAAATTTAATGTATTGCTACTAATGTGTTGGGTTGAAATATGGAGAGAAGAGGGATGAAAAAATAAGGAAAATTAAATAAACATTTAAGGTACTATTGCGATCATCTTCATAACCCTAACATACATACAAGGAGAATACAATAATATTTGGGAGATAAATTTGTTGTTTTTTATCTGATGAGATCACCTAAAATTTAAATTTATATATAAACTACAATCTTAGAATTCCCAATAAAAAATGTGCAAAATATAAAAAATTAACACATAAATTGTGCAAAGGAGTTGATACATTTGCAAAAGACAGCTCCCACATATATTGGAAACCTCCTACAAAAGTACTTTTAGTATTTCCTCTTTAGGAGGTCAGAGATCCTGGGGACAAATTGAGACAGAAAAATGTCAGTAACCTAAAATGTTAAAGGTAGTATGGAAACACTTTAAGATTATCAGTACCATACCATTCAAGAACATCATATAATGGGAGTTACTTTTTTCATCCATTATCCATTAAACAAATCTAAGTTATTCATTTACATCTGTTTCCACAATGTAGGCATTACAGGCTAGGCATTTATTGCTCAGTCCTAATTGTCTTCAAGAAGGATGCTCAAAAGCCACATTCTGCAATCTACCTGGTGAAGCCACTCATATACAGTTGGCCCTCCTTATCTGCGGGGAATTGGTTCCGAGACCCCACGCGGATACCAAAGAACGCGGATGCTCAAGTCCCTTATTTAACCTGTCTCTGTGCAGTGGTCTTTAGGACCCAGCAGAACCCCGGACTTTATTTAACGTCTCAGTGTTGTGGACATTAGGACCCGGCGGTGCAGCTCTGAATCCGCAGTGTTTCTGTTCACAAAAATAATCACGATCATGATTGAAAATAAGGTGGAAGTAATAAAGCGATCGGAAAGAGGTGAAACGCCATCGGTCATTGGAAAAGTGTTAGGCTACAGTCGGTCAACAATCGGAACAATTTTAATTGAGCATGTGAAAGGCACTGCCCCGATGAAAGCTACAATTATTACTAAGCAACGCAGTGGTTTAATTATTGAAATACGTATGCTTCTTAAGTGTTTTATATGCATAGAAAGGTAAAATATGTACTATATACTAAGAAAAACATTTGACTGATGCTAAAAAATACCAGATGTACCTGTTCCGACTTCAAATCTGTTTTAAAGATGGACTCAGGAACGGAACTCATTCATAACCCGGGGACTGCCTGTACTTTTAAGTCATCTCTAGATAACTTATAATACCTAATACAATGTAAATGCTATGTAAATAGTTGTTATACTGTATTGTTTAGGGAATATGACAAGAAAAAAGTCTGTACATGCTCAAACAACGAGTGCTGGAGAGAGAACTTCCGAGATTTCCTGATCTGCGGTTGGTTGAATCCTTGCATGTGGAATCCGCGGATAAGGAGGGCCGACTGTAATGATGTTGGGTCCATAATTGAGACCAGCAATATATTTCCCAAGTCAGGACGGTATGTGCCGTGGAGGGGAACATCCAACACTCAGTGAACCTTGATCTACCTTGGACCTTCTTTGTGGCACAAGTCACAAATTTGGTCAGCAATGGCCTTACGTACTTCCCATTGCCCATGTTCTGGATCCTCCTGACTGGCATATAACCATATAACAATTACAGCATGGAAATCTTTGGAATCATTATTTTGCCCGAATTTATGTAATAATGAGCTCACTGCTTGGGGCCCAATTTATGTATTGTTATGAACCCTGAAGTTCTGCAGAGTTCTGAGGAACGTAACCCAGATCAGTCACTTGGTCCATCTTCTGTAACCTTCAGCAAACCCGGTAATCATGCCCTGATACCAGCACAATGATCACAAGTAACAAAGGATCAAGCAGATGGACATACAAGAAATCAGCAAGCTACTTCCGATTCAGATTCAGATTATTGTCATTTAGAAACCACAAATGCAATGCAGTTAAAAAATGAGACAACTTTCCCCCAGAATGATATCACAAAAGCATAGGACAAAACAGACTACACCAGAAAATCCACGTAACGTTTGGCAATCCCCAATCCAGAGTCCGGAGAGGCTGCTGCGCTACCGTCTAGCGCATAGGAGCTCCAAATCCACCAGACAAAACAAGACCAAAAACTAAAGCTACAAGACCTGCACAAAACCACATAGTTACAACATACAGTTACAACAGTGCAAACAACAGCATAATTTTTTTTATTTTTTTTTTTAACTTTTTTTATTGTGTTTTCAAGTAGTTACAGAATAAAAGTGTATAGCATAATTGATAAAAAACAGACAGACTATGGGCTCAGTGAAAATAGTCCAAGATATTAAAGGACTGTAAGTTCAAAAGAAATCACCACAGTTTCCACAAGTCCCCAGGGTCCCGACAGACTCGCTATCCCACGCCGGCGGCAGAAGGGAGTACCCCCGCTATGGACTTCCAAGGCGCAGCCCGACTCAGCCTCGCAGACGCAGCACACAATGAAAGCTCCGTCGAAACCAGCCTCGCAGACGTAGCACACACCGAAAGCGACCTGAGTCCGTTGAAAGGACTCCGAGTCCGTCAAACCTTCGAGCCGACGACCATCCTCGCCGGCACAGCTTCTCCAAGCACCATCCTCTGCCGAGCGTATTAAGAGGGCCCCGCCAACGACCATTGGCAACGCGACCCCGAGGACTGGGGGCCTGTTCTTCCCAGCAGAGTCCCGGACCTCACAGCAGCAGCAGCAGCAACGAAGAAGGTCTTCCTGGAGATTTCCCAATGTTCCTCCGTGCTCCCACATCTGTTTTCAATCGATTATGATTGCGCACGGCACCCCACTTCACAAATAACTTGAGGCATTATGAAAGCCTATTGAAAACTAATGAGGTTTCAAAGACAATTGCCATTTGATTACAGCACCGTTTACAGAAGTAATTCTATTTAAATTCTATAAATTAACAAGAGAAAAGAAAACTGCAATTTTCATAGGACCCTTCATATTTAAATGACTCAAATTGGTTAACACAATTTTAGAGTGCAATATTTCTTACTCAGGAGGTACCCAGACAAAGATATTATGCAATTATACAGATTTTTCTATCACTGGAGGACACTTACTATTGGTTAGTTTGCTAGCAACCACTTTGCAAAATGTTCAGAAACAAGAAATCCCAACCTTCTGACAAAAGGTCTTCAATAAGAAACACGTTTTCCACACTTGCTGCCTGACTTGCTGTTTTTCCAGCATTTTCCGTTTCATTTCACACTCCCAGCATTAGCAGCATTTTTTTGCTTTTTCAACTCTGAATTTGCTTTCATTTCTTTATACAAAATTCCTTCTTTTAAAAATAATGCAAGACAAATCAAGATATTTGGAAACTGTGACCCACTGGAATTACACTAAACAACAAAGACCTTGCTTCCTGAACACATTTGGGTGTATCTTTTGAATTTTGGGCTGCTGAGCATGAATTTCCCTATCATGCACCATTTTTTTAAAAAATCACCTATATTTGTTATTTCAAATTATAATTCAAGTCAATTAAAATGTTGCCACAACGTAAGCTGAAAAGATTTCTATCTTGTCCAAGCATGCCTGGCATACTTAGGCAAGGTAGATGCTGCATGGCAGGACAGGTTTTGGAAAGGCTATAAATGTATCACGTACACACCGTTCTATGCATTGAGCTTACATGTATGTATATCAATTTGTGATCACGTTGGTGTATGTTCCACACACATAGCATATTGTGTGTACTCATTATAATAAAGTAATTGTATTTTCAGGAGTATTTGTGATAGCAAAATGTCTCGCCGATGTAGCAACAGCCATGATACTTTCTGCTATATTTGTGGCAAGTATACGTTTAAATCTCAATTCAGACCTCCTCTTATTGAGAAAGCCTATGAGCTTTAATGAGAAAAATCAGTGATCAAGACAAAGCCCGGGCTCCTCACATTTGTTACACAACATGCACTGTCAATGTTAGAGCTTGGCTCAGGTACTCGGAAGTCAACGCCGTTCCCTGTCTTGATGGCATGGTGAGAGCAGAAGAATCATGTGACAGACTACTACTTCAGTCTGACCAGTGTGTCTGGTTTCTCTGATAAAACAAGAAATCCATTGAATACCCCGGGATCTCCCTTCAGCCATGAGACCTCTACCGCACGATGATAGCCTTCTAGTACCGAAGCCAGCATTGACGTGGAGTCTAGAGGAGGCAGACAAATGAGCTAGGAATGGAAAACAACACTGATATTGATACAGATTTTGAACCCTTTATGTCAAGTGAGCCTCAACTGATAACTCAATCTGAGTTTAATGACCCGGTCAGAGATTTGGATTTGTCAAAGGCAGAAGCAGAATTACTGTGTTCAAGACTGCAAGGATGGAATCTGTTGTCACCAGGCACAAAAATTTCTATCTTTCGAGCCGCAATTCTTTGGTCAGGTTGATAATCTGTGTTACTGTGCTGGTATATATGGGCTTTTGACTGCTTTGGATTGTCAGCATGACCCACTATTATAGCATCATTTTACTGATTCCTCAGCATTAAGCCTGAAAGCTGTGTTGCTACACCATGGCAATATCCACCCTCCAATACTGTTACTTCATTTGCAATTTAGTATGGACAGCCATACTAAAGAAGCTCATTATTATAAAAAGGATTGGCCACTGTACGCTGCTCATTCCAGGGCAGAAAAGTGTGACATATAAGCCTCTTGTAGACCCAACAAAAATATTTTTGCCTCCTCTTCATATAATTCATATAAAATTGGAGCTTATGAAAAATTTTGTGAAAGCATTAAGCGAGGAAGGCGAAGGATTTTGATAATTGAGACAGATGTTTCCCAGAATAACTACTGCCAAGATTAAGGAAGGCATTTATGTTGGTCCACAGATCAAACTGATCATCGACGAACTTCTAGTGAGAGCAGAGAAAATTGCATTCAAGGATGTTGTTGAAAATTTTCTTGGCAACTACAGAGCACCAAGCTAATACAGCTTCTTGACAACATGCTTCAAGCATGCAAAACCATGAAGAGCAACATTTCACTGAAGGTTCATTTTCTGCATTCCCATTTAGACTTCTTTCCCGCAAATCTTGGTGCTGTCAGTCACGAGCATGCTGAAAGGTTTCACCACGACATAGCGGTCATGGAGAAATGGTATCAGGGCAACTGGAATCAATGCTGGCTGATTATTGTTGGACACTTAAGCAAAAGGTCTCATACACTGAGTACAAATGAAAATCATCAACAAAACATTTTTAGCCTAGTTGAACTACTGCAAAGTGTCAACACCATTATGCAATAAAATGCTTTATATTCAATAAAAGTTAATTTCTTGTTTCTCCAAATTCCTACATGATACTGGTTTTGTGAAATTACTTTTGTGTTCAGCTTCAAGCATTCTATGATTACCACAAGCAAATTTCTGAGAAAGCAACACTTTTGAAAAATGTGCTGTCCAGTTATACAGCTACAGAGTTTACAAAAACACTGCGCTCTCTTCCTGCTCATGACTTGCCAGTTTATAGGTATACAAGAATGGCTTAAGAGAAGACATTTTAATTAGAATGCAAGGACATAACATATAACAGTTGGAGGTGATTCAGTCTCTTGTGTCTACCCTGTAATTCAAAGAGAATTTGCTTGATCATTTACTTCCGTGCTATGTCCCATACAAACCTGCTTTCATTCAGTTGGTCTAAAATCTAAAAATCCACTAATCTCTCTCTTGAATATAAAGAACAGCTGAGATTCAGAACTTTCATGGGTAGATGATCACAAAGATTCACAATGTTTTGGAGAATGGGTATTCCTTTTATTCTTCTAAACTTCAGTCACTAAAATCTAGTCTGCTTAATGTCTTCTCATACATACATATCTGCTCCAGAAACCAACCTGGCATATCTTTGCTGCACTGTCTTATAATTACATTCTTCCAAGGGCAAAGAGGCCAGATTTGTACACAATATTCCTGATGTTGTCTTACCAGGGCTCTAGAAAACTGGAGCAGGATGCTCCATTATATAGAGCTTAAGTTCTCTTTGCAATAAATGCCACACAACTTTTATTTTAATTCCTTGTTAACTTTTGATAAAATCTTAAAAGCCACAAATGCTGGAAACCTGAAATAAAAGCTTGAAATACAGAAAGCACTCAGCAGGTTAGATAACATTTGTGGGAAGAGAAACAGTCATCATGGTCAAGGACCACAATTATGCTTCTATTTTGTTAACTACAATGTTTTTTTTTTAAAGGGACACACAGGTTCCCTGAATCTCAACTCTTTCCAATCTCTCACTATTTAAAAGCATTTTCCTTCTATTCTTTTCTACCAAGGTAACTGACCTTACATATATCCACATCATATTCTATCTGTCATATTCTTGACCATACATTTCATCTATCTGTATTACCTTGAAACTTCTCCACATTTGCCTCACAGCCCAAACTGCCACCCAAGTTCGTGTCAATCAGTAAGCAGATTTGCATTACACTTCAATCCCTCATCCATCTCATTGATACAGATTGTGACAAACTGAAGCATCAACACCACAAGACCATAAGACATGTGAGCAGAATTAGGCCATTCAGCCTATCGAGTCTGCTCCACCATTTCATCTTGGCCGATCCCAGATCCCACTCAACCCCATACACCTGCTTTCTTGCCATATTCTGTGATGCCCTGACTGATCAGAAAACAATCAACTTCCACTTTAAATTTGGCCTTCACTGCAGTCTGTGGCAGAGCATTCCACAGATTTATTACTCTCTGGCTAAAAATAAAAATCCTCCTTATCTCTGTTGTAAAAGGTTGCCCCTCAACTTTGAGGCTGCCCCCTCTAATCTGGATACTCCATCATTGGAAACATCCTCTCCACATCCACCCTATCCAGTCCTTTCAACATTCGGTAGGTTTAATGACATTCCCCCTCACCCCACTGCATTTTTCTAAATTCCAGTGAATACAGGCCCAAAGCTGCCAAATGCTCCTCATATCATCCTCGTGAACCTCCTCTGGACTCTCTCCAATGACAACACATCCTTTCTGAGATATGGGGCCCAAAACGGTTGACAACCCTCCAAGTGCAGCCTGGGTAGTGTGTTATAAAGGCTCAGCATTATCTTATTGCTTTTATATTCTATTCCACTTGAAATAAATGCCAACATTGTATTTGCCTTCTTTACCACAGACTCAACCTGTAAATTAACCTTCTGGGAGTCTTGCATGAGAACTCCCAAGTCCCTCTGCACCTCTGATGTTTGAACCTTCTCCCCATTTACCTAATAGTCTGCATTATTGTTCTTTTACCAAAATGCATTATCATACATTTCCCAACTCTGTATTTCATCTAACTCACTAGTCACAGTTTCTCAACCTGAAAATTACCTCTTTTTCTTACTCTCTGGCTTTCCATCTATTAACTAGTTTTCAATCTACTGCAGAATATGACTCCCAATATGGTATGCTCCAATTTTGTTTAATGTTATGTGGTGCCTCATGAAAGTCTGAATATACAACATCAACTATTTTGCATCTAGTCAGCTATTTACTACTCAAAACACTGTCCTCTTTCTTACACCTATAATGATGGTACAGAGTCTTAATCTTACATTCCAAATGCCCTGTTAGAATTCTTTAAGAGTAGATTCCATCATTCTCCCTATTACTTACGTCAGACCAACTGGGCCACAGTTCAGTTTTTTCACTCAGTTTAAACAATGGTGACATATTTGCAACTTTCCAGTTACAGAGGATGTTCTAGAATCTATGATATTCCAGCAGATGACAACCGTGGCTTTCTTTCTCTTCTTCTATGACGACAGAGGCACAAAACATTCTATATAATTTCTCCTGTAACATCGAATAAGGGATCTACATTAACTTTTGCTAATCTTTTCCTTATTGACAAAGGTCAATCAAAGGTTGTAAATGTTTCTCTACTCCTGTGTACTATTTTTATTTTCTTTATCAATACTTTGGTTTTCCTTTGCGAAATTGTGAAATATTCACAATCCTCAGATTTGCTGTCTTCTTTGGCAATGTCATCAGCTTTTAATTTTGATCTAGTAATATTATCTTTTTACCCTCATCATTCAACTAAATATCTATTCAGGAGATAACTTTAAATTCTTCTAGTCCATGTTTCATTCTTTTGGTAGCACAATCAGAAAAAAAAGTGCATATTAAAAAAAGGATGATTAAAAATTGAAATGATTGTGCTCAAACATGACATCAGTTAACAATGATGTGCTGCATTCAAACATTTGACTTACCTTCCATTCTCCTGCTTCCAAGCAGTCATCCAGTATGAGTTTCTTGATCTCTTCAAGAAAATAAAATTCTAAATTAAAAGTAAGATCAAATAAAAGCATAATTCATGAGTTAGCTTCTTAATCCTAACAGTTCATCAGTGCTTCTAATTTTGTGTTTTATGTATATTTACAGGTAATCTCACAAATCAAAATTTCAAGAAGTCCACGTGCCTACGTGATCACTTTGAATTATATCTTTCAATTGGGTCTGTATTCTTAAAGTTCTTGATCTGTGACAAGTCATACCAAAAATGCCTACCTCACATGGTGTACAAACATTTGTATTTGTCTTCATCAAATGAGGCACTGAGTACAAGAGTTAGGACGTCATGTTTGTCAGGCCTCACCTAGAATATTCTGGCCACCATACTATAGCAAGGCTATGACTAAGCTACAGAGGGTGCAGAAAAGATTAACGAAGATGTTGTCAGGACCAGAGAGCTTGAATTACATGGAGAGACTGGATAGGCTGGGGCTGTTTTCCCTGTGGTGAAGGAAGCTAAGCAATGACCTTACAAAGATTCGTAAAATCATGAGAGGCATGGGCAAGATGGATTGTCACGGTCTTTTTCCCAGCTTAGGGAAGTCTAACACTTTAAGTCTGAGGTTTATGGTGAGAGATGAAAGTTTTAAAGGGGACCTGAGAGGCAATTCTTTTCCACATGGAAGGGAGTGGGTATATGGAATGATCTGCCAGAGAGGTGGTGAAGACAAGTACAATGATATTTAGACAATGCAATAAAATGATTTAGAAGAACATGGGCCAAAAGCAAACAAATGGCACAAGCCTGAGCCTGTTTTTGTGCCCCATAACTCTCCCACTCCACGTGCAATTTACGTTTGTATGTGATTATTTTAGATGATATATTATTGTCTCTGCTTAAACATTACTTAGTATGGCAATGAAAATATAGCAGGGTAGATAAAACCAGCATGAAAATATGGTAGTGTAGATAAAATCGGTATGAAAATATGGCGGCACAGTTAACAAATTTCATGATAAAAGCCAGTGAAAATAAACCTGATTTTGATTCTGAAAATTTAAAAATAGTTTCAAACCACTGCTGCGATTATAAATTTCCATTTCACTTCACACAAGAGCAGCAGATTCCCTCTGCAGGTGACAAAATTCAGAAGAGGAATAGCTTAATGCACTGTATCATTAGCTTTTTAAACTCCTGCTTAAGTCACTTAAAAAGGTAAGTAAAAGAAACACACTATTGCTCAGAGCATTAACTTCTTCATTAACAATGCTGTTCAAGTCTTAGATGGCAATGTGGCTTCTAAAACATGTTCATGAATACTTTTCTCAATACTAGGTTCCAAGGTTGTCAAGCCGAGGAGTGGCAGTCGGGACAGGCTCCCACTACCGAAAAGTGCTCCTCACGGCATGCGCCTCAAATAGCCTCTGACAACCAAGTCCAACTCCTGGCCTTCTCGTGTGGCTTAGCCTCTAAGCCCAGAGAACTGTTTCTACTGACAGGTGAAGGGGCAAAGGCGGGTCCTGGCACCTTAAAACCAGTGCTTCGGGTAGATGGAGCTCATCAGCCTGGGAAGGCAGTCCATCTAAGAGAGGGAAAACTCTGATTTCAAACCTCCGCTGCCTTGCGGCCATACCCACTCATGGGAAAGGCTTCAGGAGTAAACCCTGAGGACAAATCCGGAGCTGGAGTCACTAAGGCAGTCTGACGTTGCCTTCAACCTCGCTCTGGCAACTCCTGCAACAACACCGGTGCCAAGCTGTATCAGCCTTGCCCTTTCCTTGAACAACATCGGTGTCGTGGAGAGGGGAGACTTGCTGCATGGGCAACTGGTGGTCTTCCATACAACCTTGCCCAGGCCTGCGCCCTGGAGAGGGCACAGATCCATGGTCTCACGAGACTAACGGATGTCACACTAGGTTTGCACAAAACAAATCTGGCTGGAACACAAAACCAACCTAATATCATTAATTGAAAATTATTCAATGCATTCCATAAATTGGCAGGGCTAGGTGAACAGAAAGAATAAAAAACTGCCTCTACAATATGTACGAAGTGCTGGAAGAACTCAGCAGGTCAGGCAGCATCTATGGAGGGAATAAGAAGTTGATGTTTCAGGCTGAGACACTTCACCAGGATTCATCAAGACTTACAGATGCTGTCGGACCTGTTGAGTTTCTTCAGCATTTTCTGCATGTTGCTCTGGATTTCCAGCACCTGCAGAATTTCTTACATTTATGATTTACTGCCTTTACAGTGTCTCCTCCTGTCGTTGCTTATCATGAGGTGCAATAACACTGTAAGATATAGGAACACAGTTAGGCCAATTGGTCTACTTTGCCATTCAATCAACACTGATTTTAAACTCCTCCCCCCCATAACACTTAAACTTCTGACCAATCAATAAGCTGAGGTAACAAATTCCACAGATTCACCATCCTCTGGTTGAGAGAATTCCTCCTCGTCTCAGTCTTAAAGGGACGTTCCTTTATTCTAAGGCTCAGCTCTTAAACTCTCCACTCTCTATCCAGGCATTTCAGTATCTAGTATGCTTCATTGAGATCCCCCTCATTCTTCAAACTCCATCGAGTATACGTCCAAAGATTATCAAATGCCCCTCATATATAAAGCCTTTCATTCCTGGGGTCATTCTTGTGATCCTCCTCTGATCCCTCTCGTAGGCCAGCACATTCTTCCTCAGAGAGAGGGCCCAAAATTGGTCACAATATTTCTAATGTGGTCAATCCAATGCCTTACAAAACCTCAGCAGTACATGCTTGCTTTTATTTTCTAGTCCTCCTGAAATTAAGACCAACATTGCATCTGTCTTCTCTACTAAGGACTCAACCTGAAAGTTAACCTTTAAAATTTAGACATGCTTTGATCACATAAACACGACTGACCAGAAGGTGAAGCCTAAACACAATTGGGCTTGTACATGACAGGTGTAATATAACAGAATGGTGTGATGATGTGCATGTGGGGTAAGATGTTTCAAAATGCATTCTCCTCAGGCATAGATGCCAAAAGTAAGGGTAGAAAAGGTCCTAGGTAAGTCACGGATCAACCAGTAATATAACCACTTGTGTCAATAGCAAATAAAGAATATAAAAATCCTGTACAAATCTTACATTATACAAGGGTTTCACACAAGCCCCTTTCCTTGGTATGTTCTTACTTTTAGAGTGTTTCAAGTTTTGGAATTCATGACAGAAAAACTAAAGGAAGGAAAAAGAAATCAGCCTTTGTTTCAGGTTTAGTTACTTCATAAACAGTACTGAGCAAAGCAAAGGGAATCAGGATTTGATTTATCAAAACCTTTTCAAAGACACAGAAGTAAACAATAATTTGAAATACTCTTTAGAAATGTTTATAATGAATGCAACTATTATGCAAAGGAAGTGCTGGGAATAACAGCCTGCAAAATAAAAACCCATATAAGCATCACTACTGCCAAGTCCCCTAGAATCAATACCATGGAAGTCATCATAGAGCAGTAATTAAATGAAACCAAATACTCAGCAGCAAATTTCTCACAATCCCTCTCCAACATCAAGTATCTAACAGAATATTGAACTTTGCTTGGAGGAACATAGCAAACAGAACACTCAAGAAGCTACATACATGCGCGAGACCAGATGCAATGTGCAAATACATCGGGCTGGGTTATTGCGAGGCTTACAGGAGTGAGACAGATCAACTGGTTGAGTGGTGCTGCTCTGTATGAAGTGAAATGGAGATTTGTGATCACTTCAGTGGTTTGGTACTATTTTTTTCAATTTTGTCTACCCTGACATATTTTCATTGCCATACTGAAAAATGTTTAAATTGGGATCACAATAGAGTAATACGGGGACAATAATATACAATCACATGAATTGCATGTGGAGTCAAAGAGCTACATGGCACAGAAACAGGCTCTTCAGCCCAACTTGTCTACTCTGACCAAGTTGCCCTGCTGGGCTTGTCCCATCTTTCTGTATTTAGCCCACATTCTGCTAAACCAGGGGTGCCCAACCTGAGGTGCACAGACCCCTCGGTTAATGGTAAGGGTACATGGGATAAAAGGAGGTTAGGAACCCCTGTTCTAAACCATTTCTTTCCACTGACCTTTCCAAATTTCTTTTAAATATCATTGCACTCGCCTCCTGTTCAGACGCATTGCAGCTCCGTGTTCAAAGTACATTTATTATCAAAGTATGTGTACATTATACACCCTCGAGATTCATCTCCTTACAGGCAGCCACAAAACAAAGAAACTCAAGAGAACCCATCGGAAAAAAAGACTGTCAAACACCCAATGTACAAAAACAACTAATCATGCAAAAAATAAAAGTAAGCAAATAGCATTCAGAACTGGTTTTATGAAAGACACGAGGCCAGGCATCACTGCAGCTGGAGTCAGCCACAGCCTCAGTTCAACACGGAACCGTTCTACCCAAGAGCACAAGAAACTGCAGAGTTATGATTGCAGCCCCCACACAATAGGCAAGCCAGCCTCCCTTCATTGGCTCTGACTATGCTTCCCACAGCCACAGGAAAGCAGCCAACATAAACAAGGCCTCTTCCCATCCCAGTCATTCTCTCTTCTCCCCTCTCCTATCAGGCAGAAGACACAAAAGCTTGAAAGCACAAACACAAAAGCAAAGAGCAGCATCTATCTCACTGTTAGCACTCTTGAATGGACCTCTCATATACTAAAGATGAATTCTTGATCTCCCATTTGACTCTGCTGGGGCTCTTGTCCACCTGCACTGCACTTTCTCTGTAACACTAACACTATATTCCACATTCTGTTTTCCTTTTACTACCTCAGTGTATGTCATGATCACTCTGGATAGCATTCTAACATGGTTTTCATTATTATTGTAACACACATGACAATAACAAACCAATTCCAATGAGGAGAGACTGGTAAGTCACAAACAATCCAGACCAATACACTCAAAATGCTGGAGTAACTCAGCAGGTCACTCCGCATCTAGGGAGAGGAATAAATAGTCGCTACTTTGAGTGAACAACCTTCATCAGGACTGGAAAGGAAGGGGGAAGAAGACAGAATAAGAAGGTTGAGGGAGGGGAAGGAGCACACGTTGGCAGGTGAGAAGTGAAGCCAGATGAGGGGTTAAGTAGGTGGGCAGGGGAGGGGTGGGGGGAAGGTTGAGGTGAGATGCTGGTGAAAAAGGTGAAGGGCTGAAGGAGGAGTCTGATAGGAGAGTGGATTATGGAAGAAAGGGAAAGAGGAGGGTAAACAGAGGAAGATGATACACAGGTGAACAGAAGGGGTAAGATGGGAGCCAGAAAGGGGAATGGCAAAAGAAAGCAGGGGGATAAATTACTGGAAGTCAGAGAAATCGATGTTCATGCTGTCTGATTGGAGGCTACCTGGCTGGAATATGAAGTGTTGCTCCTCCAACCTGAGAATGGACTCATCTTGACAGTAGAGAAAGCTATGGACCGACATGTCCGAATGAGAATGGGAAGTAGAATTAAAATGTGTGGTCACCAGAAAATCCTGCCTGTTGTAATATGTGAAGTGAAGGTACTCAATGAAGCAGTTCTTCAATCTACAACCCGCCTCACCGCTATAGAGGAGGCTGCATCAGATACTGTAGATGACCCCAAAAGACTTTCAAGTGGAAGAGCTGGCTCACCTGGGAGGACTGTTTGGGAATGGTGGTGAAGAGGGAGGTGATAGGGCAGGAGTGGTACCTTGCAGGGGTAAGTGCCAGGAGGGAGAGACTAGTGGACAAGGGAGTCACAGAGACTGCATAGACTTTTGGTTAGCTTTCTTTGGAGTAGGTTTACCTGATAAAGGTATACAAAATTATAACAAACATAATGTACATAAAGATAGTGAGAATCAAATCAGACATGGTGTGCAAACGAACTCTGCTGTGTGTCTCTATGAAAAAGTGCTTTCCATAATCATGCTTCTCAGAATCTAGACTGCCAGCCTCATGTTTTATGCAACATAGGTGCACCAGGACCAGGACACACTCCCGGCTCAGCTGTTCACGTTATCATTGGGGTTATAAGCAGCGAGGCTGGGGGGTGGGGGAATTGGCCGAACTCCCTAACCGACCACTGAGCCGGCCATGACCCGACGAAAGGAGCGACGATCAGCCACAGGCCGCAAACGAGATCTGACGCCCAAACTTTTCAAAACAGCGAGCAGGGGCTGCGCCTGCGTACACCGCACTCCGCAAGCCAATCGGTCCGGTCGCCCCGTGGTAAAGCCCCCATTAACACACCGAAAGTTGTGTCGTTGAGGTCGACCGAAGCCGAATATTCCCACAGAGACGACGGGATTTAGGCTTTGTTATTTTCACGCTTCAAGTAGTGACCTTAAATGTAAAGGTCGAATTTTACGCGAAGACTTATTTCATGAGTTATTCTCCCCACCTACCCATGCCCACTTATTAAAGCTGCCATTTACTGTCTCCAGTTATTCATAAAATAAAACTTTCCCCCCTCCCCAACTTAATTATGCGGACTGCAATCATGGGGGTGAAAGCCGACATGTTTTCCAGATCCCCGCGCCGCGACCTGTTGCTTCGGATCATGCCACTTCCGCGTTCGTTCGCGGGGCCACCGACAGAGCGGTGCCGGCGCCTCGGCTCACTGCAGCCGGAGAGCGGCGGCCCCGGCGCTGCTGAACTTACTCTGCCACAACACTCTCTTCAGGCTGTACTCCGGAGTTGCCATCTTTACTCTCCCGGAAAACTCCTCCAGTGACGTGCGTCTACGAGCGAGTAAGCAGACTTCAGTCAGGCAGCAGTGAGCCGCTTTCGGGGAATGTCACTGAATCCAGAGGCGGTGCGGGCGCCGAGCCAGCGGTTCCGGAGGGGGAATCCAATGCCGGCTCTGAACCCGTAGCTCTAGAGAAGTCCGGTGCCGACATCAAACCAGCAGTCCAGAGGGGAAAACACACATACTGGAACCGGAGCAATAATGAAACTACTGGAAGAACTCTGCAGAGGAGATGGCATCTTTGGAAGGAAATGAACAGCTGACATTTTGGGACTGGACCTCCTCAAATGCCCACCAAGTTCCTCCAGCAGTGTGTTTGTCGCTAACTAGCAGGTCCAGAGGTTGAACCCTGTGCAGGCACCAGTCCCGTATCTACAGAGGACTGCAGGTGGAAATCTGAAATATAAATGGCTATTTCTGGAAATACAGTCTGTCAGGCAGTATCTGTGGAGAGGGAAACAAGAGTAAACGTTTCATCTCCAATGACAGGCCATCAACAGAAGGATTTGGAGCAGGACTCTGAAAGTGCACACCAGAGAGATATGGAAGAGGTTACTGAATATATCTAGGGTGAAAGCTGCCATGTATTTAAACCAAAAATAAAACTTAAGGTTACATTAGCCATTAATGGCTGAGCAGGCACAAGGGGCCTCTACTCCTCCTGTTCTACTCACTTTATATCTATGAGTTATAGCTAAGTACAGCTCCAACACCATATACAAGTTTGCTGATGACACCGCTGTTGTGGGCTGTATCAAAGGGGGTGATGAATCAGCATACAGGAGGGAGATTGAAAACTTGGTTGGGTGGAGAAATAACAGCAACCTCTCACTCAATGTCAATAAGACCAAGGAACTAATTGTAGACTTCAGGAGAGGGAAACCAGAGGTCCATGAGCAAGTATTCATTAGAGGATCAGTAACTTTAAATTCTTGGGTGTCACTATCTCAGATGACCTGTCCCGGACCCATCATATAAATATTGTTGCCAAGAAAACATGACAGCACCTCTACTTCCTCGGAAGTCTGTGAGGTTCGACATGTCATCAAAAAACTTGGCGAAATTCCGTAGATGTGTGGTGGAAAGTGTGCTGATAGGCTGCACTAAACCCTGATATGGGAACACCAATGCCTTTGATCGGAAAATCCTACAAAAGGTTGTGGATTTGGCCCAGTACATCCCAACCATTGATCACATCTACATGAAACATTGCGTAGAACAGCAGCATCAGTCATCGGAGATCCTCACCACCATTGCCATGTTCTTTTCTCACTGCTGCTGTCAGGTAGAGGGTGCAGGTGCCTCAGGACTCTCACCACCAAGTTCAAAAGCAGTTACTACCTCTCAACCATCAGGCTCTCGAACAAAAGGGGATAGCTACTCTCATTTACTTGTTATTTCATGCTCGTTATTTATTACTATTGCTTACATCTGCATTTGCAGAGTTTGTTTTCAGTTGACAATTCCTGGTGTTTACAGTTATTGTTCTGTAGATTTGCCAAGTATGCCTGCAGAAAAAGAATCTCAGGGTTGGATGTGGTGACATGTATGTAATCTGAATATAAATTTTGACTTTACTACTTTGTAATGGTTAATTCCTGCTCATTATGTTTATTGGCCTTCAGTCTGTTCGAGCCTGAACCAACTTTCACCAAGCTCAGGACTCACCTTCATTTTCCTGCACTATGCCCATAACCTTTGGTGGATTGTTCTTATTATAAAGGAATTAATCTCTGATTTGAATGAAGACGTTTGCCAGCCTCCGCTGCCCTCTAGTTGGACAATTACAGAAGGTTCACCACCCTGTATCTAAAGGCATTTCTCTTCACCACTGCTCTCTGACATTTCAAAGTTCAAAGTAAATTTATTATTAAAGTACTATATACAATCTTGAGATTCATTTTCTTCCAGGCATACTCAGTAAATCCAAGAACTGTAATAGAATCAATGAAAGACCGCACCCAACCAACATGGACAATCAATGTGCAAATTCAAAAGAAAAATAGAAGATATCATAATAAGTAAATAAACAATAAATATCAAGAACATGAGATGAAGAGTCCTTGAAAGTGTGTCCATAGATTGTGGGAACAGTACAGTGATGGGGCAAGAGAAGTTGAGTGAAGTTATCCTCTCTGCTTCAGGAGCCTGACGGTTGAAGGGTAATAACTGTTCCTGAATCCAGTGGTGTGAGTCCTGAGGTCATGTACTTCCTTCCTAATGGCCGCAGTGAGAAGAGAGCATGATCTGGGTGGTGGGGGTCCCTGATGATGGATGCTGTTTTCCTGCAACAATGCTCCATGTAGGTGTGCTCAATGGTTGGGAGAGTTTTACCCATGATGGACTGGGCTGTATCCACCACTTATTGTAGGATTTTCTGTTCAAAGGCTCCAGTGTTTCAGTACCAGGCTGTGATGCAGCCAGTCAATATACACTCCATCACACATCTATAGCAGTTTGTCTAAGTTTTAGATGTCGTGTCAAATCTTTGCAAACTTCTAAGGAAGTAGTGGCGCTGCTGTGCTTTATTTGTAATTGCACTTACACGCTGGGCCCAGGATAGATCCTCTGAAATGATAACACAGGAATTTAAAGTGGCTGGCCCTCCCCACCTCTGGTCCTTCGATGAGGACTCACTCATGGATCTCTGGTTTCCTCCTATTGAACTTAATAACCGGTTTCTTGGTCCTGCTGACAGTAAGAGGTTGTTGCTGTGGCACCACTCAGCCAGAATTTCAATCTCCTTCCTGTGTGCTGATGCATCTCCACCATTGATTTCTCTTCACCTCAGTCTTAAATGCTCTATGCCTCCTTCTGCTACTGTGATTCTATTCTGCCATTCTCAACCAGGGGAGACATCTCCCATGCAAAAACCACAAGGTGTCCTGTAAGAGTGTTATACATTTCAATGAGATCACATCTCATTCTTACACACTTTAAAAATATAGGTCATGTCTGCTCAATCCCTCATCAAAAGGCATCTCGGGTATCAACATGTTCACTCGTTGTGGAACTACCTTTAAGCAAATATAAAGCTGAAGTCTGTGCACAGAAATCCAAATGCTGACATACCAAATCCGTAACAGCCTCAGACAACCGGTCCCTGCGAGGATGAGAGAGGGGCTGTAGGAAAAATGAGGATCCAAACCTTGGCACAGTTGTTCAGGGGGCCATGGGGGGGAGGAAGACAAATGTGGTTGTAATTGGGGATAGTATAATCAGGGAAATATCTATTGTAACAGTCAAGAGTCCTAAAGGCTGTTTTATCTGCCTGGTGCCCAGGTTTGAACATCTAAACTGACCTGTAGAGGAATTTAGAGTGGGAGGGGAAAGATCAAGTTGTTGCGATCTATGTGGCAAGAGAGAGGAAATTATGAGCCAGTTAGCCTGGCTTCAGTGGTTGGTAAGATGTTAGAACCCATGAGTAAGGGTGAGGTTTCAGGGCACACGATAAAATAGGCCGAAGTCAGCATACAACATAGAATATTGGAGTAGGAGCACAGCAACCACAGGAACAGGCCATTTTGCCCACAATGTTGTGTTGAACCAGCTAAAAAGCAACTCAAAAACACCCAAACACTAATACCTCTTATCTACACAATGCCCATATCCTTCCATCTTCCTTACATCCATGTGTCTATCCAAATGCCTCTTAAGAGTCTCTAATGTATTTGCCTCTACCAGCATTATAGGCAGTTCATTCCAGGCATCCACCACTCTCTGAGTAAAAACCTTAACTCTCACATCCCCCTTGAACATACCCCCTCTGGTATTAGATATTTCAACCCTGGGAAACAGATACTCTCTGTCCACTCTAACTATGCCTCTCATAACCTTATAAACCTCTATCAGATCTCCCTTCAGCCTCTGGCACTCCAGAGAAAACAACCCAATTTTGTCCAGCCTCTCATGATAGCACATGCACTCTAAAGCAGGCATCATCCTGGTAAACCTCTTCTGCACCCTCTCCAAAGCTTCAACATCTTTCCTATAGTGGGGCGACCAGAACTGTACCCAGATATGGCTTAACCAGAGTTTCATAAAGTTTCAACATAACTTCTTGACTTTGGAACTCAATGCCTCAGCTAATAAAAGCAAGCCTTCCATAAGTCTTAATCACCATAGCAACCTGCGTAGCCACTTTCAAAGAGCAATGAACTTGGATCCCAAGATCTCTCTGCTTGGCAACACTGTTAAAGATTTTGCCTTAAACAGTGTAATGTCTCCTAGCATTTGCCCTGCCAAGGTGCAACACCTCACCTTTATCTGGGTAAACTCTATCTGCCATTTCTCAGCCAATATCTGCAACTGATCTGTATCATGCTGTAGTCTTTTGCCAGTCTGCTACACTGTCCAGAACTCCACCAATCCACAAATTTACTAACCCACCCATCTACGTTTTCATCCAGTTCATTTATATACATCACAAACAGCAGAGGTCCCAGCACAGACCCCTGTGGAACATCACTAAGTACAGACCTCCAGCTCGATTGAATAAGTCCCTTCAACCACTACCTTCTGAATTCTATGTGCAAGCCAGTTCTGTTTATCAAACAGCCAATTCACCATGGATCCCACGCACCTTAATCTTCTGGATGAGCCTCTCATGAGGGACTTTGTCAAACGTCTTACTGTAATCCACATGAACAAAATCCAAAACCCTACTCTCATCAATCTCACTTGTCACCTTGTCAAAAACTCAGTTAAGTTGGTAAGCTCTGCACAAAGCCATGGATGCTCTCCCTAATTATGCCATGGGTTTACAAACACATATATCTTATCCCCAGGAATTTTCTCCAGCAATTTCCCTACTACTGATGCGAAACTCACTGGTCTACAGTTCTGAGGATCTTCCCTTCTTAAACAGAGGTACAACATTAGCCACTCAGCCATCCTCTGGGACCTCGTCTGTGGCTAGAGAGAATACAAAGGTACTGGTGAAGGCGCCAGCAATCTCATTTCTTGTCTTCTTCAATAACCTGGGGTAAATTCCATCAGGCCCTGGTGATTTATCCACCTTAATGCTCATTAGGAGGCCCAACACTTCCCCCTCCTTGAATTCTAAACACCCTAATGTATTTATACACTGAGCACTGACCTCCTGGTCCTCTATATCCTTTTCCTTGGTAAATACTGAAGCAGAATACTCATTAATTACTTCACTCCCATTCTCCACATCCAAGCTAATGTTTTCCCCTTTATCCTTGAGTGATCCCACCCTCTCCCTAGTTATCCTCTTGTTCTTGATCTATAGATAAAATGCCTTGGTATTCACCTTCAATCCTACCTCCCAAGGACTTTACATGGTCCCTCCTAGCTTTCCTAATTCCCTTCTTTAGTCCTTTTCTGACTTCTTTCTACTCCTCATTTCTTTTGTTTGATCCTAACTTCCAAAGCTTTACATAGTTCTCCTTTTTCTTCTTGAGCAAATTCAACACCTGTCTGGAACCTGTTGCTACCACCTGGCTTCCCTACATTTCCACAATTTCTGGAAAGATCACCAGAATCCTGAAGAAATACATGATTAGTACCATCGACAAACACAAATGAAAGCTCAAATCACAGCTTATATGGGTCAAAGATGACCTGGGAGTCAGGTCGGCTGGTGTTTACAGGATTCTCTGTGAATGCAGAGCGGTGTATGGGACGCACGGTGGAAACCCGCATGAAGGAGCACAGGAGCTGTATCCATTTAGGTTACCCGGAGAAATTGGCTGCAGCAGAACATTGCATTTGCAATGGCCATAGGATTGACTTCGACGGTGCAAAACTGCTGGGTTATGCCAATGGGTTTTGGTACGCCTGGTAAAGGGAGTAATTGAAATAAAACTAGAGAAAAAGAACTTTAACAAAGATGAAGGTCTCGCTCTAAGTAAGAACTGTAATTTGATTGTAAACTAGGTGGGAGAGCATAAACCTGATTGGAATAAGGACTAACCAATCAGGAGGGACAGACTGAAGGGGCCTAAATACCACTGGGTTTGACATGTCCAGGCATAATCCCTGATGAAGATGGCGGAGTTTTTCAACGAAACGTCAGTTATAATTGATGTCTGTACCCAGCTAGAAGCTCAAGAAGAGGTTGTTCAAAATTTTTGTTTTGTTTAAGTGATGCACCATCAATAACTCTCGGAGACGGGAGGCGAACGATAGGCTTCCATTAGCTGCAAGAGACCACGATTAGCAGCAAGAGACCACCACACAACATCCTGGAGACTGAGGGAGGAGCAGTGCCTCCAATCGCCTTTATACAGGGGTCTGTGGGAGGAGCCACAGGAGCAGTCAGCAGAGGGGCGTGTCCAGACAGGTATATGTAGTTCACCACATTAAGTAAATACTTTTATGTTTTGTGCCCCAAAGTACAAGCTGTCCTTGAGATACAAACATTCAACTTATGGCTGCCGCTACATACAATTAAGCTCCCATAATATTATTAAATTCTAAAGCTCTATATATACACATACATTCATTCCTATAAATGCCAGAATTAGATTCCTCTTTCTCTTCGCTTTAAGTAATTGTTCTTTCTTATCAGTCTTGTGTGCTTTTGATATCATTCATTTCAATACTATATAAGTATGGTTATTGTATTGAGCAATTTTTACGTATTTGCTAAATTGTTTATTGTTGTCATGTGTTCCAAGGTACAGTGAAAAACTTGCTTTGCATACAGTTCATACAGAGCAGCTCATTACAATAGTGCGTTGAGGTAGTACAAGCTAAAACAATAACTAAATGCAGGATAAAGTGTTACAATCACAGAGAAAATGCAGTGCATGTGGACTGTAACGTGCAAGGCGGATCATGAGCACAAATATCCATCTTATCATGCTAGGGTACTGTTAATTAGTCTTGTAACAGCGAGATAGAAGCTGCCTTTGAGTGTAGTGGTATGTGCTTTCAGAGTTTTGTATCTTCTGCCTGATGGGAGGGGGAAGAAGAGAGAAAGAGGTAAGTGAAGGTCTTTGATTATACTAGCTGCTTTACCAAGGCAGTGAGAAGTACAGACCGTGTCCATGGAAAGGAGATTGGTAACCAATGCACAGAAGTCTCTGCAATTTCTTGCAGTCACTGGCAGAGCAGTTGCCATAGCAAGCCTTGAGGCACCTGGATAGGAATCTTTCTATGGAGCAAAAATAGAAATTGGTGAGGGGCAAAGGGGACATGTCAAATGTGTTTGAGGAAGTGGAGTTGCTGGTGAGCTTTCTTTGCTGTGGCATCATTGTGGTGGACAGCCTACTGGTGATGTTCGCACAAAGGTACTTGACACTCTCAACCCGTTCAACCTCTGCACCACTGAACAGAAGCAGGTGCACCACCCCTTTCCTGAATTCAATGACTAATTCCTTCATTTTACAGACATTGAGAGCAAGATTGTTGTCTTGACATCATGTCACTAGGACCTCTCTGTCTTTCCTGTACTCCAACTTATCATTACTTTGATAAAGCCCACTATGGTGGTATCATCTGCCAGTTCGGAGTTAAACCAAAATCTGGAGAAATAGTTGTGAGTGGAGTAGAGGACCATGGACAATGCCATGTGAGACACCAGGTTGAGAATAATCATGACAGAGGTGTTGCCACTTATCCTTACTGCTGGTCAGGAAGTCAAGGATCCAGTTGCAAAGGCAAGTGTTGAATGCCAGGTCTAGGAATTTCGAAGTAAATTTTCTTGGAATTGTAGAATTGAAGGTGGGGCTGTAGTCAATAAACCATAGTCTACAATAAATATCTTTACTGTCAGGATGCTGCAGAGTGTAATACCAAGAAGATGCCAGAGACCTGTTTCAATTGTAGACAAATTGCAGTGGGTTGAGTTTGACTGGGAGGCTGGAGTTAATGTATGTATAACTAGCCTCTCAAAGCACTTCATGAGGGTGGATGTCAAAGCCACTGGGCAGTAGTGACAAAGGTATATTACCTTGTTTCCCTTAGGTACCAGGATGCTAATGATCTTATCAATGTGAAAGAGCATGATCATGCCTAACCTTTCCCAGGACTCAGCTCGTCTTTTGTGCAGGTTCCCATGGCCCTAAATTCTCTGATCTTTCCAAATATTGATCTACCTCCTCTTTAAATATCTTTAGTGATCTACCTTTTAGGGTTTGGGATTGAGAATTCTAGAGAATCATCAACCTCTTCAAAAGAAATTATTATTCACCTCAATTTTAAATGACTCCCTCTTACTCTTGTTACTATATCCCCTCATTTGAAGCTCACCCTTGTGTAGAATCATCTATCATTCTCCTTTAAGATTGAGTATGTTTCAATAAGATCACCCCTCATTCTTCTAAACTCCAAACAATACCAATCCAATCTCTTTAGCTGCTCACAACAGGGCAAACCTCCTGTCTAAGGAATTAGCTGAGTATATTTCTTTTACACCGCCTCCTGTGTTTGAACAGGCAGTCGCCAGATTACAGCAGGGTTTCATTCCTGAGAACTGTTCATAGCATAAACTGTTTATAAGTTGGGAATAAACAGAAATAATTATGACAGGGTAAGGGGGGTGGTGACAAGAGGGACCCCTTTCCCATTCAGCATCTAGTTTAATTTGCATCATATAGTTTAGTTGGTACTGAAATGCGATTTGTTGAGGAGATTTCTACTATGATATTGCTTCAAAACACAATTGTTTTTCCAAGTTTTATAATCAAAGTGCAGTTGTTCTTTCTGCTTTTAAAGTGACCATAGTAACCACAGGTTACGTCTCCAAACATGTGATACTTTGCTTCAAGTGTTACCTTTGTATGTGAGCTTGGAAGGGGGCATCCATAAATTATTCACCATACAATCAATCTGCTTAAGGACCCTCAGTCTCTATAATTTCAGTGCAAAGAGATGTTGAATATTAAAAGGCCTAGTTAGGATGAACATGGAGAGGATGTTTCCTATAGTGGTGGAGTCCAGGACCAGAGAGCACAGCCTCAAAATGGAAGAATGTACCTTTAGAACAGAGATGAGGAAGAATTTCTTTAGCCAGAGAGTGGAGAATCTGTGCAATTCATTGTCATGGATGGCTGTGGAGGCCAAATCATTGGGTATATTTAAAGGGAAGGGTGATAGGCTCTTGATTAGTAATGGCAGCAAAGATTATAGGGTGAAAGCAGGAAAATGGGGTTGCGAGGGATAATAAATGAGCCATGATGGAGGCGGTGCAAACTCGACGGGCTGAATGGCTTATCTCTGCTCCTGTGTCTTATAAACAGATTTGTCTCCAAAATTACAGCAACTGATTGAACAATATCACCCCCTCCCAGCAGATTCCTCACATTTATGTCTATACTTTGCACATCAAAGAGAGATCCAGAACAGAAAAAGGCCCTTCGGCACAATTTGACCATGCCTACCTGAGCTAGTCTCATTGGTCTTCATTTGGCCATATCCCTCTGAACCATTACTATCCACACACCTGTATTTTTTTTTTTGTTTTTTTGTTAAGTACAGGCTCTCCTCAGGTTACAGCAGAGTTCTACTCCTGTGAACTGTTCATCACCTGAACAGTTTGCAAGTTGGAAATGCAATTGCTTACCAAGTTCCCATATACAAGAAGATGTCTGTTTAGTGTAAGACCCACCGCTGCCAGTAAGGTGTTTGTATGTTCTCCCCATGACCGTGTGGGTTTCCTCCGGGTGCTCCGGTTTCCTCCCACAGTCCAAAGATATAATGGTTGGTAGGTTAATTGGTCATTGTAAATTGTCCCATGATTAGGCTGGGATTAAACCTGGGGATTGCTGGGTGACATGGCCCGAGGGTTGGAAGGGCCTATTCCCCTATCTCAATAAATGAATGTGCACATAAGATGAAATGTGTAGGCATAAAACAGAGACATTTGAGATGAATGCTGAAAGAGACTACATCTTAAAATCCCAAGGGAGGGAGAGAAGGATGAGCATGGAGTCTACTGGCTCAATGGATGGCCTTTTAGGACCAATGGACACAGGCTGGAGTGGGTCTTGAACAACTGGAGATCATTTATTCAAGCTGCACTGCCCAGCAACCCCTGATTTAACCCTAGCCTAACCATGATACAATTTACAAAGACCAATTAACTTACAGTCTTTGGACTGTGGGAAAAAACTGGAGCACCCAGAGAAAACCCATGCATTCCACAGGGAGATAGATGTACAGACTCCTCACAGACGATGGGTCAGAACTGAACTCCAAAATCCGACACCCTGCGTTGTAACTGTGTTGTAATAACTGCTAAGCTACCATGGTGCCCAAGACAAGGCAGATAATGCTTCGATTTGAAAATACAACAGTTACTTTAAAAGCAAAAGGAACAAATCAAATGGTTTAAGCACAGCGTAATGCTTCCTATTTTTCCTGTAAAAACAAAATATAGGAAAAATTGTTTCAGCTCGTTTCTGGACTCTACACCGTAAAAGAGACAACGAAGCATTGCAAAACTGCAATGTTCAAAATATAACAATGTTATCGAAACAGAAAGATCACTGCTATCAGGAAAAACTAAATATAGGTGAAGATTTTACCACTATGAAAGTAAAGATATAGAGCAAACAAGACGAATCTGGACCAAAATAGTCCACTTAAATGAAAATCTGGAACTTGGCCATAAGAACTAGATTATTATTAATGAACCAAATGCACAAATTAGAAATTGATTTCTGAAATGTTAATAATAAACCACTGTTAGAGATTACCCTGTGAGACAATAGAATATTTTAATTCCAGTTTATTTTCCAAAATGGACTGAACCAACAGCTATGGGTGAGAAATCACCTATGGGGGACCGTGGTAGTAGGAGGGACCATCAGACTTGGGTTGTAATTATCCATCAAAATGAGCAATGTTGGCCAGTGATGGTACGCAGTAGATGTGGAGAGTTGAAGTGTGGGTGCTGCTTTGTTTTCTGATGTCTGTGCACGCAGACGGTAGCTGATCACTCCCATCTTATTCCTATCTGGAGAGCAAATGAAGAACAGGAAATCTTTACACCCACCTGAGAGAAGTCAGGGCTTAGTGTCTCTGAAAGATGTTGCCTAGCACATATATGTCTGGAGAAGGCTTTGAACCCATAGTCTTCTGATTGGGTGGCAAGACAGAGACCAGCTAAGGAAACTGTCTGAACCCTTCATTAGAAGGGCACTGGGGCGTCAGGGGTTTACATTGATGGAGTTCAACCGCCAGATGATTTAGAACAGATGCCTCAGATAATTCATCTGCAAATACACAGTGGCCACTTTATTAGGTACACCTGTACACCTGCTGGTTAATACAAATATCTAGTCAGCTAATCCTGTGGCAGCAATTCAGCGCGTAAAAGCATGCGGACACGGTTGCTCAGACCAAGCATCAGAGATGGGGGAAGAAATGTGATCTAAGTGACTTTTACAGCGGAGTGATTGTTGGTGCTGCATGGTGTGGTTTGTGTATCTCAGAAGCTGCTGATCTGGGATTTTCATGCACAACAGACTTGAGTTTACAGAAAATGGTAAAAAAAAAAGAATTCGGTTAGCGGCAGTTCTGTGGGCGAAAATATTTTGTGAATGAGAGAGGTTAGAAGAGAATGGCCGGACTGGTTCCAGCTGAGAGGAAGGCGACGGTAAAACATCGGTGTGCAGAAGAGCATCTCTGAATGCACAACAGGTCGATCCTTGATGTGGATGGGCTACAGCAGAAGACCACGAACGCACCCTCAGTGGCTACTTTATTCGCATACCCTGCCAAGGGCGAATTGGCTTAAGCAATCTACAGTACTCAAAATTAGGTATAATCGTTCAGACTCAAACAGTATTTCACTTCAGAACTTGAAGATTTCGCTCCAACAAAATAAGGTGTAGCCAGCCCGCTGTAGGATGTCATAAGGCAAACGGGTGCAAATACCAAAATAGGACTGCGGTGTGTCATTGGTTAAATTGCATGAAAGGGGCGGTGCCAGACTTCAGGATTTGTAGTCATTTCGCGCAGTAAGGCCGTTCTTATAAAGTGATATTTCGGATGTTTGTCCACGGTGAAACCGTACGCCGCTTTCGCACAAATCTGGTTCCAAACTGATGCTGGGGAAACCACCAAACAATGGGCATTGGAGGATTGACTTATGTGCTGCTTGTCTGCATTACAAACGTGAGTTAAAGCGTGCGCACATTAGAAAGATACGTTTCAAGTTTCTATAAATAAAATTACTTTGCCAACTATCTAATTGGTATGGTTTCTGACAGCACTTCTGAAACGTGATGAAATTGCTTTAATATTCCGATAATAATTGGTTTTGTTTTGCATGAAAGGACCGCTGAGGACTTTAAATATACACGCGTGAATGTTAATGTACCAGGACGTCTCAGTTGACTATCAAAAGGGACCCTTTTGAGTAGATGCTGCATGTTAGAACAGTGGTTCTTTCAATAGCTGTCAGCGTCCCCCAGACGTGAGCTCTGAATCAATGGGGAGATTCAAAAAGGGAAATTTGAAATAGAAACGTGATATTTAAATTCTATGGCAAAAGCCATGGCAAGATTGAAACTCGCGAAAAAAATGCTCCATCCTGTTGTCACACTTTTGTGTCAAATCCCTTTTGAGTGGAAGGGAGATTTATTTTAACTGTAACATTCCATGAGCCGCATTAGAAAATGAAAATAATATCATAATGAATTCTGTGCTTTTATTCTATTCAATTTTTTTCCCAGATGTCCTTGGCAAGCGTGGGTAAGATAATTCTTTCAATGGATACTCGTAATTATTGCTGCCAAATGGGTCTGGATTCTATAAAGAGCAGATAAGTTGCATGAAGTCACGCGGTACTCCGGCTACAAACGAAAAATATGGCTTTGTCCGTAGTATATTAAAGGGATGAGTTTAAAGACTAAAAGTATTTACATAGCCAGCAACAATCTTAATTGTAGTATACTGTATTACTTATGCACGCCTGCATTTACTACACACACAAACCGCGACCCGATTACAAAACCACACTCGTTAATCCGTATCCTTTCTTTTTAAGATTTCACCCTATCGATTTACACCGTGACTTCCAGGAGTATTTCAGCTCGCTGGAGCCAATACGTTGGAGCACATTCCTACAAGCTTTCTGCAGCTTCCAACACAGCCACGCAACAGCCTGTGTTTGTTCTCTTCGACAATCGATTTGTTCTCGGTACTGTGTCCAACCTGCTGCCTGCAACTCAGTACAATATCAAAGTAGAGGCTTTTGATTCGAGCGGGAACGTACTGGCTGAAGCTCAAATACAACACCAGACAGGCGAGTTTTACAAAATTATATTCCGCTCCTTCAAATCCGTGTGACTCTACCTGTAGCTTCCTGTCACAGCAAAGGTGGGATCGATGACAGTCGCGATTATTTTCGCAGAAACCAAGCAGCAACTTCAGGGGAGAGCAAATGCAAAGTCAAAGGCAGAAATCTCAATGAACTTTTCACTTGTTTGTCTTGTCGGGAATAGGCTTGAAAGATTTGCACTTGGATAGAAATGAATTAAATCTCCTGCAGAAAGTTTATGTCCTTGTAACCGATTATATAAGTATTACTTATTGCTAATCAATATCTAAGAACTAAAAATTTTATAATAATATTGCCTTTCAATTGGTGGAGATATGAAAATATAGGGTTTTTTCAACTTTCATTCATTTTTAATCAAATCTTTCCATGTCGCTTTTAATTTCAATTACCTTCCCTGATTTAACATTGAGTTCGACGATTTAATTTCATAATCCTCAATCTGATTTGTGAGGGTCAGGCACAGTTGTCTGTTTCCCTCACCTCAAGACTAGGAGTGCACATTTGTTTTGGCATTACCAGTGCTTAATTTTTGTAACTTTCATACAAAAAAATTAAACAAAAATGAAAGAGAAGGATAAACAACAACAAATTTCAATTCACTCCTTCAGAAAATAATGGTTCAAAATATTTTAATGGTGACTTATTTTGTTGTAATTGCGATTGTTGATTCTCCTTTTTCAGAAGTGAGTAAATTCGTTACTTAAATCTTAAGTAACCTTAATCTTAAAGCTAAGTTGTGATAATTATTTACAAAACATTTAAAAATTTGTGTGATTTCTTTATTTAATACAAAATATAAAGCTAGTTATTTTAAATAAGCTAGTACATGTACAAGAATGGCAAAAAGTGAAGACAAATGATTGCTTATTAATACAGATAATACTAATTTCTGAACTACTGAACTATATTCATTATTAAAACCACAAATTTACATTGAGGTCTGCTCACACTAGTTTAGTGGAGGTAATAAATTATTTTCTATATAGACACTACTGTATCCTCTAAAATGGAGTTATCAGGGGTATTTCAGAAAATTTCATAGCCTGAATGAATATACTCAAATATCTAAATTACTCTTTTTTTCTGATTTCACTATTTGGAAGTTGCCAGTGATTTAGGTTTTCTTAATGCTGTGTGAGTGTATGGTGCTGATATTACTCTTTGGATCAAGGGTAACGTGTTTGTGACTGGAGAACCGACCTTGGAGTCCAAAAAGGTTTCTTGAGAATGAAGTTGTCTTTACACCAGAAGTACATTTTTTTTTAAAACCATGATAACTGAGTAATCAGATGAAAGCACAGTTCTGAATTCGGGCTTAAACATGTGCCTGTTGTGGTATGATTAACTTCTTTTAAAATAGAGGGTTTAACTGAAAATTTTAGAAATTTAAAATTTCAAAATAGGTCAATGAAACATGTTGGTGTTGTATTTTGGAAGCTTTACTCACCGATGTTATCAAATCAAGCTTGAAGTGAGTTGGTGAATGGTTATGGATCCTGGACTTTAGAGTTTGGCCCTTAACACCCTCAACACTTTATAGTGGGGGATGGGGAGTGTGTTCTACAAACCAGTTGGTTTGTAGAATCTGGGGGTGGGGGGGGGGGCGGAATGGACATCTACGAAGTGCCTTCTTTAGGAGACTCAATAGGAGATTTCAAACCTTAGAACCTTTTCTGGAGTGAAAACATGTTGCTAAACTAAGTCACTGCCATGATGGAGATAAAATATTTCAGAGGCATCGTTCAAAGAAGTACAACTTAGTTTGATTGTTGTGCCACAAGTTAGGAATTATTTAAATGTTGAATACAGTCAATAGAGGAAAATCTTCCCCTTCCTGACCTCCTCAATTATTTGCAATTTGTTAACTACCATGCAAATAAAGAATCAAACATCGTGAGACCATTCAACCCATGAAGGTCTGCCAGTCTTTGAAAGAGCTACCAATTAGTTCAACCACTCTCCTTTCTCTCATTATATCACACTTTCTTCTTTCAGCTAAAGAACAAAAATTTTGGACGTACTATTGAATCCGCAGCTCTCCCAAACAGTGCCATTCAAATCATTGCCTTAAAATAATCTCCTCCTATTGGTCTTTATTACCAGTTATGTTAGCTGAATGCCCTCCAGTTACTAAATCTCCTGCTAGTAGAAATAGTTTCTCCTTATTTGCTCTGTCAAGCCCATCCCCAGGAATATTGAATATTTAACCTTCATTAAGTATTTCCTTGGCCTTCTCTGCTCCAACCTGAACAATCCAGGATCCTCTAGTTTTCTGAATACTAAAGTCTTCATTACACTGAGGGCTGTTTATTTAACCATTCAGTGGACTGAATCAAATGCTCCCCAGTGAAAATCTGCAAATCAAAGGTCCAATATCCAGGATTTTCAGATCATGTCAGAGTGAAACATCCCATGCATCATTTTCTTCTGGGAGATGAAGGTGAGAATATATTCATTTTGTACACAATAATATCAAATCTTGCTTCAACATTAAATTGGGTGAATTAGAGAGTGCAATCAGCTCATTCATTACTAAATCATTTGATAACAGAACCAAAAATGGTTTATAGATGTAAAGATAATGCAAGGACATTGTTGCCACAAAGGCTTATTTAAATTAACTTGTTTATGAAAATGGAACAGTTTTATCGGTTAAGGTATTGAGGAAAAAAATTCTGAATTAACTCTCATTTTGTTTTTATAGCTCCTGATATCCCTTTGAACATAAAGGCTTATTCAAAGACCAGCAATAGCATTACTGTGAATTGGTCTGCAGTTCCCAAAGCCACAGGCTATATTGTGAAAGCCAAAGCTGGCAATTCAATCACTAAAATAGACGTCAATGATTCATCAGGAACCCTGACAGGTCTACAGCCCTATACTTCATACGTCATCTCTGTGCAGTCTTCAAATCCTGGAGGAAGCAGTCAGCCATCTCTGCCCGTAGAAACAAGAACAGGTATCTTTATAGAATCTTCATTAGGGTGGAGAGAAGCAAGGGGTACCTACTGTGCTGCAGGACAGTGCTGACTCTCAGATGCAAGCAATTCCTGTACAGTTGCTAATAGTGTAAATGACAAGTGTACTTGGAAATTGAAGACTGCTTCAAGGAAACTTGTAGACTTGACACAGTGTCAGTAAAATATTAAATCTTGAGTGGAAGCTATTTAACGTAGATTATACTGTGCAGTGTTGGCGTGTGGCCAAGTGGTTAAGGCATTCGTCTAGTGATCTGAAGGTCGCTAGTTTGAGCCTTGGCTGAGGCTGTGTGTGTGTCCTTGAGCAAGGCACTTAACCACACATTGCTCTGCCATGACATCGGTGCCAAGCTGTATGGGTCCTAATGCCCTTCCCTTGGACAACATTGGTGGCGTGGAGAGGGGAGACTTGCAGCTTGAGCAACTGCCGGTCTTCCATTTAAAAAAAACCTTGCCCAGGCTTGCACCCTGGAAACTTCCCAAGGCGCAAATCCATGGTCTATCGAGACCAACAGAGGCCTACTACTACTACTACACTGTGCAAAACGATCACAAACTTATTTGAATTTGCAAGTCAATAGGCATTTTCAATCACAATTCATTGTGACTGGGTTCATTGTATTTTGTGAAAATGGTTTTAATTGTGCACTATAAATTCTAGGAAATTCTAGGCAGTTTCTAGAGTAGGTTACACAGTCAGCACGATGTTGTGGGCCAAAGAGCCTGTAATGTGCTGTAGATTTCTAAGTTTCTATAAGACCTGGTGTGAATTCAATACATAACAAATTTAAACTGATTTTAAATATACCATTATTTTTAATCAATGTTGTTGCAGAATCATAAACCATAGAATTGAGGTGAAATAAACAACAATTAGTTGATGAATCTATTTTAGAGTAAATATTTAATGAGAATTACATTTAAAGTTTTGCCATATACTGTTTAAGAAGTTTTGTCTATTAATGCAAATTCTAAGAATAATTGTCGGTTTCCAGTTTTAGATGCCCCAGTCATCCACTCTTCTTCCACAAACTTTAATATCATCACTGTGAGTTTGGAGCCTGTGTCCCACGCTGTGAAATACAGTTTCATTATCATCAGGTCAGATGCAATGGGCAACAAAATTAAAAAGACCACAACGTCTACCAATGTAACTTTTACTGACTTGGACCCAGGCACTTGGTACACTATAAAAGCCCATGCTTTGGATGCCAATGGTATATCTGGAGATGACAGGATAAAAGAACAAGTGACAAGTAAGAGAAAAAATTTATTTTTAAAATGTACTTTTTCATAAGGAACTCGATAATTCACTATTGTAGTTTGTGTTTTTAATTCTGGCAAGTTTTTATGTAGAATATTTTTAAAAGTTGGTTTGTTTTAGTAAGGGAAGAACAATAAATTCTTTCTTTTAATTATATAAAACATTCTTCTGAAGAAACATTATATATTAAAATCTTTTGGTAGCCAAATGAGCACGGACAGGAATTGTGAAATGGATGTATTCAATTTTACAGCAAGACATGGAGAGGAAAGAAACGTGGAGGAAGTTGAAATCAAAGATGAGAATTTTATCATCTGGGTGCTGATTGATATGTCAGCATTCAGGGTGATGGATGAATAGTATCTGGTACAAATTTGCATGCAGAAGCAGATATCTGGAAGATGCCAAGTTTACAGCGGGTAGATTAAGAAAGTTAGTCAGAAATACATTGGAGTTCTCAAGCCTAGATGTAACAAAGACAGGGTTGATGACTTTAGAAGCAATTAATCCCACAAGCAAGGTATTTCCAAACGCTGTAAAGGTTAGACAAGTATACCATTTCAGATGCCGTTGGCAGTGGGGGTGGGGTGGTGTGGGGAATGATGACTTGGGGAGAACAGCAGAAGTGAGATCAGTAGTGTTATGATTGGTTCTGTTGGTCAGCAGGAAAGATCCGATGAGGAGAGTAACGGGATACATGAGTCAATAGTCTGGGGGGGAGGGGGTCGTAAAGATGTATCTGTGATGACTCCAGGATGGTGCATTACATCTCTGGTGCCCAGGTAAAAGACGTCACTGAATGTTTGCAGAAAATTGTGAAAAGGAAGGGTGAGCAACAGAAGTCATGGTATT
Organism: Hemitrygon akajei; assembly: GCF_048418815.1. Lineage (NCBI taxonomy): Eukaryota > Metazoa > Chordata > Chondrichthyes > Myliobatiformes > Dasyatidae > Hemitrygon > Hemitrygon akajei. The sequence goes on along the minus strand of NC_133135.1, from coordinate 69,259,672 downwards.
AATGGCATAGGCAGAAGGCAATGACAGGGCTGAGGATTTTAGCAGCAATTAGTCCCCCAAGGAATTTGTTTCTGAACAGTGTAAAGGTTAGACAAGTATACCATTTGGATGATGATGACCTGGGGAGAGCAGCAGAGGTGAGATCAGTAATGCCTCTAAGGTGGTAATCTCAGGATCATTCCCTGTTCCATGATGTAGTGACTACAGAAACACAAACTTGGAACCACTAAATACATGGCTAAGGAGTTGGTGCAGGGGCAATGCTTTGTGTCTGGATAACAGGAACCTCTTTTTTTTTGGGGGGGGGGATGCAGATCAACCTGTGTAAGGATAGGTTGCATCTAAACTGGAGGGGTATCAATATTCTGGCAGGGAGGTTTGTTAGTGCTGCTTGGTGTGATTTTTAAACCTGTGATGCAAGGAGGTGGACTCAACATGACAACGTAGTAGTGGGGAGACAGACATAGTCAATCAGCAAGTCAAGTGGGCAGAGCAGTCGGAGATGGAGTAGGTGGGGAAGCACACAAGGGCTGGTACGCTTAGGTGATTTACTTTAATGCAAGGAGCCTTGCAGGTGAGACAAAGAAGTTAAGATTGTGGATCAGCTCATGGGACTATAATATGGCAATCATGGAAACATGGCGGAGGGAGGAGCAGGAATGGTAGATTGATGTTCCTAATGTTATGGGTATATTGTTTTCAAGTCTGAAGGGGGTAGGGAAAGGGTTCCAAAAATGGAGGAGGTGTTGCACTGGTCAACAGGGAGGGCAATACAGTGGTATTCATGGAAGATATCCCACAGGGATTGGCAAATGAAGCTATAAGGATAACACATACAATGTATTTTAGCTACAGGGGTGTAATTTAGAAATAAGGAAGGCCAGTTACTTTCTAGGTGTTACACTCTAGGCTTTCAACTGTGAGTGTGAAGAACAAATATGTACACAAATAGTTGCAGGATGTAAAAAGAATTGGGTTATAGTAGAGGGTGATTTTAACATTCCCACCCAATATTAATTGGGATTACCTTAGCATAATGGGCCGAGATAGAATGTAACAAATAAATCTGTATGTACCACACTCCGTACCCCCAACGATTAAGTCCCTATCCCCTACTACTCTCCTAGTCTGACCTTACCAACAGAACTATTTTGGCTTCATGCCAAAAGGCAAGGAAATGGAATTGGTCTAGATGGGAATCCTGGTCTTCATGTACGAGTTGGGCCAAAGGACTGGTGGTCATATGATATGACTCTAAAACATGGAACTCAGCAATGTGGTAAACTAAAGCAATAGATTTGCAAATGGTTTGGTTGTGACACATAACAAGGGGAGATGTATGGTGAGGAAAGATAGGGACTGAAGATAATGGCTTCCTAAGATGTAGTTGGATAAAAGTTTTGCTTATCCAGTGTTGGACATTAGACAAACAATCAGACAGTTTGGAGACAATTGGAGAGTTAAGAGATGGGGTTGAAGATAAATCAGGCCATCAAAAATTTATATGCAGAAATCAACAGTGGTTCTGGATGATGTTGCTCCGGAATCTCTTTTTTGGGAAAATGAAAGGGGATAAATTATGAAATCTTTGGTTTATCAATGATAATTGTGTTTGACTTGGTAGATAAAGGAACTGAATGTGTGGGTGGTCATACCCTGCTAAATGAAATGGGACCAACAAGACATCTGCACTCTTCTACTGATGGCCTCATGTTCATGTAACTTAATTTGTTTCACCATTGTTAATTCTGCTGTGATTGTTGTACCAAATGGGCATTAAGAACATTAGGAAATTTGATCATTACAATTTTACAAAGGACCGTAAGGGGAGAGAGTAAGATTTGAAAACCAAAAAAAGATGCACCTTCATTAACTGGGAGCCAGTATAGTTCAACAAGTGCAGACTGATAGTTGAATGAGAATTAGTACAAATTAGGAAATGAATAGCAGAATTTAGTGCTGTGCCAAGCCCTAAACTTTGGAATTTTCTTCATAAATCTTCCTATCTTTGTCTCTTTTAAGATGAACCATAGAATTTAATTCCATAACCATGCTTTAATTCATATCTTCTAATCATTTCTGATGAAGATTGCTGTGAAATTTCGTTAATAACACTCCTGTAAATAAGCTCATCTTCAAAGTACAAAGACAAGTTGTTATAGATTGGTTAAATTAACAGATTTTTAAATATGTGAATGACTTTAGAAATGCCACACAATCAGGAAATCAAAGCAAAAAGGTTATTTCACCGAAATTACGATTATTTTTTCAGAAATTAAACTAATTTACTTGGATGTTTTTATTTCAGGACCACTTGCTCCAAAAGCAGTACGTGCAATTCTCACAATTGATTCACTGAGTAAGTCCCTGGGAGTTATGGTTACTTGGAATGCCTCAGAAGGCTCAACAACTTATGTTGCTGTACCCATTGAGAAATCTCGCAAGGTTGTCCAGAACTGCACATCAAAATCCACATCCTGTGTCATCTCTCCTATCCAGTGTAGTATACAATATAATGTCACTGTTGTCGCCTTTAATGAAGCGGGACCTTCTGACCCTGCAAGGCCTACTGAGTTCACTAGTGGTAGGTACACAAATGCAATGAAAAACTTCTGCTAAACATTTTCAATGAAACCATAGTTTGGTTGTATTTTTTTTCATATTCACCATTGTTATGTATTTTAACTTTCAATTACTTAACAAGTAAAGTATTGGCAATCTGTAAACCACTTAATTTGTACAATGAAGATTGATCATCATTTGGAAGTAAGCAGGTATTTGGAAATAAACATGTAATAGACATAGTTTAAAATAAATAAATAAATCAGCCTATTGATTTTTTTTTTTTAATTTCTCCCCACTTTTTTTAAACCTATGCAGATCTTCTGCATCAATAAGGTGAAAATATTACTGCCATGGGCATTTCTACAAACAAGGAGATGTGGCGTTGGTGGGGAATGCTGATCTAACAAATAACTGGGTCACTGGAGTATAGGAAAATTAAATATCCATAGATGCAAGAGTAAACAAAATATAAGTAGACATACTTTTTATACCAGAAGAAAAATCAATGCAAAAAAGAAACCAATCTTCTATGCATATAAAGAAGATGGATAAGAGATTCCCCCCTTTGAGTTTGGACAAATGTGGTCTCTATTGGAAAGCAAACTGAAAATGGTATTTCAGACTGGTGGCCTCAGATAATTGAGATATCCTCCATAATGGAGAAACCTACTGCACCGAAAGTTATTTTCCTGTCAGGGTCTTGTTGATAAAGTAGGACCCCAATTCGCATTTGTCCATTGGCTTTTGCCGGAGTTTGGCTGAGTCCTCAGCCCTCACTGAAAACAATGGCAATATAAATCAGATTGACAGAAATGAAGTGAGATTACTTACCTACTGCATTCTCAATCAATATTAAATAATAGCTCAGATGGAATATATTGCACTTTTACTAATAGGACATAATGCTTTGAGTATATTTTTAATGAGACTTTCATTTACTCTTTGTTGCAGTACCTTGTAGTCCACATGATATTACAATTCAGGAGATGCATCCAGGGAACTTAACTGTATCCTGGTCCCCATCTGCTCTGACTGATTACTACAATACTTTTGTAAAAAGGGATGATGGCCTGGAGGTTACCTGTAACACTACACTTAAAAGATGTTACTTCCAGTCAGAATGTGGATTCACGTACTTTATCAGTGTTTTCTCCTACAACAAAGCTGGTCAGAGTCCTCCAGGCAATGTTTTAAATTATACAACGAGTAAGTATTACATTCATAGTTAGTTATAGCTAGAAAACATCATACTAATTATTACTCTGTGCCTGTAAACTTTTTGAAGATGTGTTGCCATTGCTTGGACTAAAGAATTTATTCTTTCTCTCCTAGTGCCATGTTGTCCAACAAAAGTTAAAACATTATTTGTCTCGAGTGATACTATTGAGGTGAAATGGGATTCCGTTCGTGGAGCTGAAATGTATGAAACCAAGGCACAAGATGATGGCTCAACAGTATTCTGTAATGACACTTCCACAGTCTGTACCTTATCTGGATTGAAATGCAATACACAATACAATGTTACTATATATTCTTACAGTGATATCAGGGGATTCAACAATTCATGTCACAGAAAGCCAATCACAACAGGTAAATATACAATGTGTATAAAGACCACTTCAAACTTATAATTTGGGTCCCATAAACAAACTAATTGAAAGTTCTGTGATATGTAGAATAGAATTCTTGAAGAGATCCAAAAATAAAATCCTGCAGATGTTAGAAATCTGAAATAAACCTTATAATTCTGAGAATGTTGGTGTTATGCTTGATTCAAATTTGAGAGGTGAAACTATTAAAAATGAATGATAATAGATTTCCCTTTAGGTATACACACTGGCTGTAAAATCTGTAAACATATTTATTACACTTTGTTTAATTGGTGATCGCTGAAGTTAAGCGACATGAAATTTATGTGAATAACATTGTTTTAAATTGCTGTATTCTTTAAATAGGACCATGCAGTCCCAGAATTCTGAATATTACAAAGATAAATCCGACCACGGTTAATATTTCATGGGAACAAAATAATATTCATGCACAATACAAAGTGTTTGTTTTCGGAAAGGCTGGAATCAGATCCTGCAATAGCTCTGGATGTTCTTGTGAAATTGCTCACCTACCCTGTGGATCCACCTTCTCCGTCAGTGTAGTAGCCACTACTCCAGAAGGAAGGAGCTTACCCAGCTACAGCATGCCAACAGAAACAGGTAAACAACATTCGGGTGTTTGGAAGGTGAGCTCTGTGTGCAGTGTCAGTAGCTGAAGTAGTATTCAATATTCTGTATGAACTAGTAACTGGATTTCTAAATTGCTGAACTATAGAGTAAGATCGTCACCTCGTTGCAGTTGATGCCTTTTTGGGAGTTCAGCTGCTGGTAGGGTCACCCATGGCGGTAAGGTCAAACAGGGAGATTCCAGACAAACAGCAATCCAACCGGTGGTGGAGCTGGTGGAAGATGATGACACATCACAACTGCAGTACAGGAGGCAGGCTGCAGCAGTGAAGGGTCTCCAGTTGCCTTACACTTTGCGCCACTGGACCCTGCCCCAATCTGCCAGGAGTCATAACAACATAAGAAATATGAGCAGGAGTAGGCCATCTGGCCCATTGAGTCTGCTCTGCCATTCAATAAGATCACGGGTGATCTGGCCATGGACTCATCTCCCCATAACCGTTCACTCCCCTACGATGCAAAAATCTATCCAAACTTGATTTAAATATATTTACTGAGGTGGCCTCCATTGCTTCATTGGGCAGAGAATTCCCACAGGTTCACCACCCTCTGGGAAAAGCAGTTCCTCTTCATCTACTCCCCCAAATCTTGAGGCTATGTCCTCTAGTTATAGTGTCGCCAATCAGCAGAAACATCTTCCCTGCCTCTATCTTAGCTATCCCTTTCAAAATTTTATGATTCTATAAGATCTCCTCTCATTTTCCTGAATTCCAGTGAGTACAGTCCCAGGCAACTCAATCTCTCCTCATAGTCTAACCCCTCATCTCTGGATTCAGCCCTCTGGTGGCTGTCCATGCACCAGCCTCCCCATGTTAAACAATGTCACACACCAGTGTTTTCCATGAAGGGAATCCACCCTAACACCCTGGATTAAGTTTTGCGGTGATCAGGAAGTTGTGCAAGGGGCAGGATTGTGTGCTCTGGGCTCATGGACTGAGGCAGGAAGAACACTTCCCCAGTGGCACCCCAAAACTGAGCAACCCAATTTACGATCCACCCTGCTCATCCCGCTCAGGGAAGGGTCTGGAAAAGGCACTCTAAAGTAGCTTCCCTTGAAATCTCCTGACTGGATGACCACATCCAGAGGGACTGCTATATGCAGTAAGAAACAAAGCATCGTGACCTTTGGAGCCTGGGATGTGTGCGCTCTGATAGAGTGCAATCAGTGATCAACCAGAGAGGAAAACTGATCATCGCCGATGATGGCCAGCTGACCTAGCTGCTCTTTCTGAACCCCATCTGGCAGGCAAACGACAACTGAGGGAGCAGAAGGGTGGTTACATCTTCCCCTGGAAAGGGAAGGCTGCTGTCAAGCCCAGGATCCAGGTGTTGCTGTTGCGGGTTTTTTAAATTTTTTTGGTTTGTGTTTTTTTAAAACAGCTTTTTGGTCAACTCTGAACTTCCCATGAGAATCAGCAAACATCTCGTGATGATCTGTTTGCCAAGAGCCAGATGGCAACCATTGTGGGAGCTCATGCACCAACTCTGGACTCGCACGACTACGAAAAAGAAGCCTTCTACACTTACCTAGACACAACACTGTCGCGCATCCCCAAGGAGAATAAGCTAAATCTCTTAGTGGACTCCAATGCCAGGGTCAATTAGGACTTCATCGTTTGGAAGAGTACCATAGGAAAGGAAGATATTGGCAACATTAACTCAAATGGAGTACTACTTCACACCATGTGCTGAGCACAGTCTTATCACAAGAACCATCTTCTGCCAGAAAAACAAATTCATGGCAGCACCCACAATCTAAACAGTGGCATCTCATTGACTATATCATTGTCCAATCCAGGGACCACCATGATGGGCCTTAATCACAAGGGCCATGATTGGCACAGTTGGATGCTGAACAGATTCATCACCACATCCACTCCACCGTGTCTATCAGACTCAGGACAAAGAGAAGGGTTTATTAGAAGCAGACCAGGCCAAAGCTAAAATGTGAGAGCCTATTGGACGCTGCCACCCAGCATCACCTTCAGGCTTTGTTTGGGGAAAACCTCCAACAGGAGTATCTGGAGGATATTGAAGAATGCTGGGGTCTGCTTAAATCCACTGTCCTTGACACCTACAAAAATATCCTTGGCTACAAGTCCAGAAAAACATCAGGATTGGTTTCATGATAACAATATGAAGATAGAACTCCTTATCTTCAAGAATGTCCTCAGCAGCAAGGCCAAAAGAAGAGCTTACTCCAGAGCCAAGGCAAATGTCCAGCACAGGATGATGGAGCTAAAAAACTTCTGGTGGATTGAGAAAGCCCTGGAAACCCAGAGACTGGCAGAATTTGATGACCTGAAAGACTTCTTCAGTGCTACTAAAGCAAATTCATTTGGATAAACCCCCTGTGCTCAGATGATGGGCAGAGCTTGCTAAAGGATTGGAAGGAAATTGATGGAGAGAGCCCTCTCAAGAACTTAATTACAACAATTCTACTGAACCAATGATTACTAACCAAATCCTCCAAAGATCTGTGAGAAAGGGCATGGGAGAACTTCCCAGTATGGAAGAGGTCCATGATGCTATTAAGAGACTGAAAAGCAAAATATCACTGGTCCTGATAGGATCCCAGCAGAGATCATTAAGGAAGGAGGACCAGCGCTCTTGCACCACATGTATGCCTTGCTCCTGAAGGCCTGGAGAAAGGAACAACTGCCCTCAGCTGAGGAATGCTCTAATAGTGATAATATTCAAGGAGGGAGACAGGGCAGATTGTGACCATTACAGAGGCATCTCTCTCCCATCAACAGGCAAAGTGCTTGCACGTATCCATGTCGTCAGACTCCTTCCACTATCTGGTTAAGATCAAATCAGGAGTCAAACGAATGCATCATTATCATTTTACCCACCCTGTTTGCCAACTTTGTTGCTGCCATTCTTCACCTCATTGGCCAAAACCTGCCACAGGGAAACCCAATCGTGTATAGAAAGGACAACAGGCTTTTCAACCTCAACCGGTTCAAGGTCAGCACCACCACCATCACAGAGCTTCAGTTATCAGATGACAATGCCATCATTGCACACTGAAGAATTCCTCTCGTGTATTCCGAATGCCCTTGCCAAAGCATACAGGGCCCTGTGTCTTGAATAAATATAAAACCAGACACAGATCCTATATCATCCACTGCCTAACCAGTCATTTATCCAGCCCCCCATTGAAGTTAATAATATCGTCCTTGAAATGTAGAGCACTTGCCCCTCCTCGGCAGCATTCTCTCCTCTAAAGTGGACCTCAGCTCAGAGTTCAACCACCACCTAAGCAGTGCTAGTGGTGCCTATGCAAGATCAAGGAAAAGAATCTTGAAGACTGTGACCTGCAGGCCCAAACAAAACTTTCGGTACATAGAGCAGTTGTCTTTCCTGCATTACTGTATGGAGCTGAGTCACGGACCACCCACAAAAGACACCCTGAAAGCCCTGGAACAATACCACCAAAGAACCTTACAAAAGATTTTGAGGATCACTAGAAGGACAAACACACTAACACCACTGGAAGAGCCCAATAGAACAGTATTTCCACCACAATGAAACAACACCAACTCTGATGAATAGGTCACGTCATTCAGATGCCTACCTCATATCTCCCCAAACAGATCCTTTACTCCCAGCTGAAGGAAGTCCCTGGTGGGCGAAGGAAATGCTTCAAAGATAACATCAAAATCAGTCTTGAGGAATTCAAGATGACATCTAAAAAACCGGGAAGACATTGCTGTCAATAAATGCACGTGGAGGAAATCTGTTCAAGAGGAAGCTGTGCTACATGAGATCGACTTCCGCTGTGCCACAAAGAATACAGCAAAAGGAGTGGATGAACAATCAAAAGACTCAACAGCTAACCATAGCCACTACTTACTCGTGTCCACACTGCACCAGAATGTGGCTTCTGGATCAGCCTCAACAGGCTCCTGAAGACCCACCAATAGACAATCCATTGCAAAAACACTTTGGTCAACTCAAGTGATTGCTTCAACAGCTACAGAGTTGGGAATGCTTATTCTAGTTGATACTAAGTAAACCGGGGGCAAAAAAAGCCGGTCTCAGTATTTCTGTATGAAAGGAGAAAATTATCCCAGGATTGCTACTTCTATTGGTTTGCTAAATAGCTCAGGACAATAGCTCAGTGATTTGTCCACATAAATATAACTGACACTATTGCATTAATTAGGGAATCTGTAATACTCAAAGTGAAAACCCATCCTTGATTTGTTTGCACTGAACATGAGAAGCTGTGGCATTAATTCTATTGTATCATTTCCACTGATAGCAATGTAAGTGGATTTTGCTGCTGCTCAAGGCAAGCTACTGAGGATGAATGTCTTTGCCTTTTTAATCCAATGGAAATCCTTCCAAAGTGGGCATTAACAATTAACAAAGATCAGGGAGATTCTCCCAGTGTCTGGTCAACAAGTTTCCCTCCACCAACAACACTGAAATCACTTGTTACCAATATGGGACCACACTTTATAAAAAATTGTATTTTATACTTTGCTACATTTCAATAATAATGCTTTTAAGTAACTTTGTACTACAGTACCTCAAGACATCATTGGGCCATTTAAGGTGCTGAACAAGAGGGCCAGACGAAGTGAGAACTGTTCAAATTTTGAACATGTTCACTAGATTTATTCTGAATAGTAAAATGAATAATTAAGATTCCAAAAAATGTTTTATACTTGGATATTAGTTTATTACCAGTGTGATTTTTATCAGGAAAAGGTGAGTACATTTCATCAATTTATGAACAATTAATCTGGACTGAAATATTGTTAAGACAAAATTAATTCATCCCTTTAGTGTGCAATACAGTCTGAAACGGAATTTCAAAGGCAGTGTAAAATGTTCTGATGCCACTACAATGCTACTGACTAGAGCTGAACTTCTGGACACTTGCACTTCAATGTTTAATTTAATTGTGATCTTTTACATTATAACCTGAATCAAAATATGATTTAAGAATCTCAAAGGAATTTCCTAGTATTGAATACTAAGGGGATAAATATTTAGAAGTAGAAAGTTGCAACTTGAGCTGTAATTTTTCTATTTTTCTAGCACCCTGCTGCCCTAATAACTTAACGGTAGTACAAGTTACACAGTCAATAACCAATGTTAGCTGGACTCCTGCAACTGGAGCACTGTCATATACTACACTCCTGGAGTCGCCTAAAGGACAAGCCAAGTGCCACACCGGAGAAACCCACTGTCTTCTTGGATGTATAACCTGCAGCACCAACTATACAGTGTCTTTACTTGCCATTAGTGAAACTGGAATGGTATCAGAGTGTAGATACCAAGGATATTCATCCAGTAAGTAAAACAAAAATTCAACCTGTATTTAGATATTACTTTCAATTATTCACCATGTAGATGTACTGTATGCTGTTTGAAAAGCAGCCCATTTTAAGGTCATAACCTTTCGGGTGGTTTCATTGAGATTGAACCTGGTGATCCCCAATTGCAGTTCTTTTTATAACTGCAATTCTAGTCAGGATGCCCAAGCTGAATATTCCATTTATACCCGTGGCAGACTTGGGTCAGTACCACTCCAAGCTGGGTGTTGACGGAAGGAGGACCAATGATTTTAGGCTCACAGATGTCACTGCAAGATAGGTGCCCAGCATCCATCACTGGTCTAACACAGTCAGGCTGCGTGTCCATTTAGAGTTCGGGTTGAAGTCCCAGGACAACAGAGGGGCTCTAATCCCTATTCACGTGCAGAGCTGTTGGAGTGTGCAGCGTGAGCCAGGTGCTGCACAAACTGGGGTCAGACATAGATGGTGGTGTGACTCAACAGGACCAGAGAGATGCACGTCTATGTGGAACTGGAAGGATGTGATCACAAAGCAGCCACCTCCCTGTCATCCTTCCCAGAAATGACACCCCCCCACCCCACCCCCCCCACCTATCCCTAGGAACCTGCTTCCCTTCCAGACTGGAGACAATCTAACATGCCTGATGTTGGTGCAACACAAAACAATAGGCTGCCCGGATGGTACAACACAAACCAGGCTTGGCTCACAAAATTAACATGTCCTCATAACATGGCTTTCACTGGCTGGCTGGTGAGTAGACCAGATGTCAATCTGAGGGAAAATCGGTCTGTCAATTTTCCTTCAAAATTGAAATTTCTCTGGAAATTTGATTGTTATGTAAATTGAATTTCTGATTAAAGGAAATAAATCACTCGAGGCAAAAAATGGGCATCTAACATTTACACTGGCAGTAAATTTAGTTCAGATTGACAATACCTCTCCTAGCTTTATCATGTGTCTATAGTGATTGTACTCCCAAATTACATATGAAATACAGGATTTCAATACATGATACAGAAGCACGTGCCCATTGTACTTTCCATTCCAACTTCAGATTTTTGTGGGATAATATTTCAGATTTGATGTCAATGTCTGCTTGCTTCTATATTACAGTTAATGTTTGAACTATTTTAAGTAAATTTGGTTATTACTGAGATTTTTTCCTATTTCTATTTCAGTTTAGTAAGTGCTTGAATCCTTTGCTCTAAGTTTAGAAAACCAGTTAGCTTATTTTCATTGTATGATCTAGTGTGTATAGTGTTTGTAAAGTCAATGTATATAATGTACTTGTATTTGTATCTTGTATTAGGTGGCTGCTGTCCATCTGCAGTTAAACTTTACAGGCTAGGAAGCAATGCTTTACGAGTTTATTGGCATGCCTCTTCCTCTGTGAATTACGTAGTAAATGTTACCAGCGACAATGCAAACTTCACCTGCTCCCCCACAACCAGCGTCACGTACTGTGACATAAATGAGATTTACTGCGGGGATCTCTACACTGTCATTGTTTCTCCAATTTCCACAGATGGATCAATAATCACATTTTGTCCGATGAAAATGTATTCAGGTAATGTTATTATTTGAAATAGAAGGAAACTGAAATCAGTTCAGTCACTCCGTTGTATTTAGGATTTTTAGAAATCCTGAACATTGCAAGTTTTAGTGACAATTAAAGCAAGTAAGAGTTTAAGTACTTTGTTCTTTGTTTTTTAGTCTCCTGTTCTATGAATTCGGGTGCAATGGGTAAGAACTATTTCCCACAGTTGGCTATATATTGAATCTAATTTCCATCTGTAAATTAATTAGCAATATTTTAATCAATTATTTGTGTTAATTTATACATTTATGAATTAAATATTATTAATATTCAATTTTTTTCAGTAATTTATCGAGGGAAGAGAAGCTTGGAAATGCCAAGGTGACAATTTATTTCTGGCATTTAACGTAATTTACAAAACATATGGAATTGCAATGCTTTTTAATACATATTTGTTTTACTAGGACTTGAAATCATCAAAATCGGCTCATCCCAACAGAAGGCAATAAAATGATTCCTCACATTATATTTAGATGACACAATGTGAAACCAGCTTTATGATTATTTGAGAAGTGCCTTGATGTACATTTTTCACAAGTCGGAAACTAGACCTTTGATTTGATAACCCTTCGATGTGTTTTGTGTGTTCATGTTTTTAATTGAGTGAAATCTAAATTATATCATTAATAAACTATCATATAAAAATTAGTGAAAACACTTTGAAATAAGAAGCACTATTTAGCATGTTCAAGAATTTTAGTTTTTAGAATTAAGGTAACAAGTCTGAAGAAACCACTGAAAATAATGTGAGTAATGATCATTGGCAATTATTAACTTACTTGTTGCACACTTATTAAAAATAAAAGTAATCCTGATCTGCTTCTCTATTATTTGCAATTATAATTTCTGTCCCTGAAATCTTGCCGAACTGCTGAGAGACCAGGGAGGTGATTCTTCCGGCTCAAATAGGAAGCAGGAAGAAGTCAAGCAAATAAAATCCCATACCCACATACTTTGTCTCCTGCTCTTTATGTGTTTGGATTGTTTATTTTAATTGCCAATATATTCTCATACCTCTTTATGTTTTTTATTTCCTTTACTATGCAAGATTTTCTATTGTGATATATTTTGGCATCTCACATAAGATTTCCATTTTTATCCTTAGCCTCAAGGCACTTGGAAACCAGAGGACTCTAGATCTCGTTCTCTTTCCCTTTTACGCTGCAAGAACTATTTGCTTTGAACACCATGCAATCTTCTTGGATGTTCCACATTGCTCTGACAGTGACTGATTTACCTACATGTAGTTGTTTTGAATCTTTTCCAAAACCACTTCTCAGGCCGGCAGTATTTACCTTTTCTCTAATTTAAGGCTGTTACTTGTACATTATCCTTGTCCTTTTCCAAAATTGTGCTAAGCTGATCAGAATAATGACCCTAATCAGAGAAATGCTCTCGTTTCAGCAGCTTGGGTATATTCCATTAAGCCAAATTCAGAATTCTGTATTCTCCACACTGACAATATCTTAGCTAATATCACATTAATTAGAATTTCTCACATAGTGTGAATTTTGTCAGAAATGTGCCTTTAATTTTTCTATTACATCTACCTCAGGGCAAATAGAAATCTAATTCATACTTCTCTCAGAGAGAGTCCTTTTATTCAGTTAAACCATGTGGCTTCAGTTTATTATCCTTTTTAATGTTCATCTATTCTCACTGTTATGTGTGATTATTTCCATAATCAATATTGCAACTTTTTCTATTTCCCTTCCAAAGACACACGGTTAGCGTTCTGGAGTTGTGGACCGGCTATGTTGGTACCAGAACTATGGCAGTACTTGAGGCCTGCTCAGCACAATCCTTGCTGATTTGATTTGATGTAAATGACAAATTTCAACATGTTTTAATGTACATGTATCACTAAAAGCTTATATATTTAATTTATCCCTGTCTACCCAGTATGAAACCTTGTATCCAGCAAGGTTAAGCAGCTGCTCCCATCCTTCCTTATGCCAGGACTCAGTAATAATTGAAATATCATAATTTCATTATGTCAGTTCATGTCTTGGTCTCAACTGCCCTATTCATTAAACTGTGTGTGTGCAACCTTGGCTCAATTTCCCAAATACTGGGTAAGTTTTGTCTTCCATTTTCAGCTCTGATTTTCTCCCTTCTGAATTTAGGTTCATTTTACCTCATCTGCCAAGCTAATTCAAACTCTCCTGACCAATACCACCAAGTCTGCCAGTGAGGATACTGGTCCTGGCCCCTCTAACCTATGTGCCACCACCCATTCATTGGCACTGAACTCTTATTCCTATACTAACTGGTATGAGGCACCAGCTGTAAAATGGAGATTATTACCTTGAGGTCTTATTCTTTTTAAATTTCCTTTGTAACTCCTTAACATTTGTCTGAAGGACCTCATTCCTTGTTCTACAAATGCTCTGGCTGGATACCCTTCCTTTCCAATAACATTCAACTGCCTTTCATTAATATTTTTAACAATTGACCTCAGGGAGGCAACATTACATCCTGAAATACTGCCTGCTTCTGCAAAAGGTTTTTCTCCTTTCCCCCCCGCCCCCCACCACCCTAACTATAGAATTCCCTGTAACTACAGCTCTATTCGTTCTTCCTTTCAATTCCAGCACAGCTGATTATCAATGATGTAATAAAATTGGCTCCGGCATTTGTGTGTGTTGCTTTGGATTTCCAACATCTGCAGATTTTGTCCTGATGAAGTCTCCTAACTTTGAATATGAAGCTTTGGTGACACCCCCCCCCCCCCCAAACAATGCAGCACCCTGTGAGGTGTGATGGGGATTAACATTTTGGGATTAGTCCCGAAGCAAAGAGTGGGTGTGGCTTTGACCTCCATGGATAAAGAGGTCCGGGCTCAAGTTAGCTTTTAAAATCACAGGAGGTCCAAGATCCGAGTGGAGACAAAGAAAGCATTTTGAGTGATGACTTTTAAATAGGACCCTCTTTGGGCAGATTATTTGGTAATTAGCTAAGCCTGTCAGTTTTTTTCAGACCATTGAGATTGAAATTTGCTCTTGAGAAGAATGGTGCAATTCTGTGGATATCATCTGTGGAGTGGGGGCTTTGGTCACACTGGAAAATACATGCCGGCAGAAATGAAAAAACCTCCAATGATCCTTTCAGAGTGGTATGAATAATTTTCAGGCCACAGAGGTGTCTTTCAAAAAGACTTTAAGAAAGTTAATCAAAAGATAAATCTGAACTTCCAGAAAAGCTTAAACAATGTTCCCAAAACTACTTAATACATATGAGTGGAAAAGCAAATTTAAAGAAAATCTTGGAGATAGGTTAATAAAAAATAAATGTTTGAATGTCAGGTAATAATGAAAGCTGTTAGGATACTGTCAAACGGGCAAAGATATGAGGAATCATCCTAGGAAAGATTTTGAGCCTCCTTCTGTTTCACAAGTGCATAAGTTTTTAAATAGTGTAGAAATACAGAGAGTAGACCAAGGCAATTGTAATGGATTATAAGATTTAGGGAAACTCTTAGGAAACATTTGTTTGTGCAATAAATAGTTTTCACATGGAATATGTTCTGGCCATGATAGTCAGGAACCATTCTTGGAGACACCAACATGGATACAACAATGGAAATACTGAAGATGCTTTAGGTTGGATGAATTAACAGGCAGAAAGGTTTTCAACTGTGTGCATTTTATTATCTTGTGATCATAAAGAGGAAACAATTGCCCTTGAAACCATTCAGAACCAAACAGAGCAAAATTCCCTGTTCACAGAATTTGAAGTAATGAAGGAACAGACTCCAAAGTTTTAAAAAGTGTATTAGTGCAATTTATAATAATTGATCAGAAAGAAAATAATCATTGTAGTGAAGAATTCAAAAATATCTAGGTAGAAAAGTTTTTAAAAAAAAAATATATTAGATTTAGGTGGGAATTAGCATACCTGCTAACTCAAACTATAAGGAATGCAAAGTACAACTCTTGGAAAGCCCATGAAACAAAATACATTCTTGAAATACATTTAATATTGGTACTGGTATATTATTGTACCATGTACAGGACAAGATACAGTGAAAAGCTTGTGTTGCATACTGTTCGCACAGATCAAATCATTGCATATTGCTTTGCAGTAAAACAAGGTAAAACAGTAACAATGCAGAATATGGTGTAACAAGCTACAGATAAAGTACAGTGCAGGGAAACAATAAAGTGCAAGGTCATAACAAGGTAGAATGCAAAGTCAAAAGACCATCTTATTGTACTAGAGTCCTATTCAAGAGTCTGATTGAATGGACATCCTGTGTGATAAGATGAACTTTTTTATGGTCCATCTTATCGGACAAGACGAAATGAACAATAAAGTGGATAAAGCTGTTCTTCAGCTTGATGGTACATGTTTTCAGGCTTTTGTATGTTTTGCCCTAAGGAGGGGGGAGAGGAAAGAGTCTGACCAGGATGGGTGCTTGCTGATTTACTGAGGCAGCAAGACATATGGATAGTGTCCATAGAAGGGAGACTGGAGATGTTCTGCGCTGTGTCTACAACTCTGCAGTTCCTTGCGTTCATGTGCAGAGTGTTGCTATATCACATGACTATAAGACATGAGCATAATTAGGCCTTTAAACCCATCTGTTCCTATGTCTTATGATCTTATAATCTGCTCTGCTATTCCATGGCTGATTTATTATCCCTCTCAAACTCACTCTCCTGCTTTCTCCCCATAATCTTAATGCCCTTACTAATCAAGAACCTATCAGCCTCCACCTTAAATATACCTAATGACTTGGCCTCCAGAGCCATCTGTGACAATGAATGAGACTAAGCCATGATGTATCCAGATCCCAAGCCGTTGTGCATCCAATCAGAATGATTTTTATGGGTCATGGATAAAAATTGGTAAGGGTCGATGGGGACAAACCAAATCTTTTTAGCTTTCTGAGGAGGCAGAGCCAGTAGTGAACTTTCTTGGCCATGACAACAACGTGGTTGGACCAGGTGATGCTCACACCTAGGAACCTGAGGCTCTCAACTCTCTCAACCTCAACATTGTTCTTGCAGACAGGAGCGTGTGCTCCAGCACCCTTTGTGAAGCCAGTGACCTGCTTCTGAGACACAGTAAGGAGTCAAAGACACTGAGGTTACTTCCTCTGCTGCTCTCAGTCCCTGCAACCTCCTTGTGCGACACCTGTGAGCGACACTCCTCACCATCCCATTCCGACTTGGAAATATGGAGCTGGGTTTAAATCTGGAGCTCTCTACTCAGTAAGTCCTTTTGCCAAAAGGAATATACCCTTTCAAGAAGGTGGCTGACCACCAGATTGTCAAGGGTATTTAGAAAGGGAGAATAAACACTGTTCTTGCCAGTGATGCCCCAATCACTTAAAATGAATAAGTGGAAAGAAAATATGACTGGGGTTACTCACTACAAGAGGGAGGGGCTGGCTGGGAGTGTTGATACTTTTCTGTAAAGAATGTACATTTTTATGAAGGGATCAGTTTTATTAAAGCATAAAGAGCTAGGTGACTCATTGTCCTAGATTTTGAAGGCACGAACAATGCCTTTAAAGTTAATCAGGTCAGATCATGTATCTTATTTTCTGTAATTTGCAATGGTCCCCATTATTTTTATCAATACCTCAAGTGACTGAAAGGCTAAAGTATTGTTGTTATTGGCCTAAATTAGGTTATCTCCTCCCACAGGATATTATTGCAGAAGTATAATAATCCCTTTTATTTAAAAAAAACAAAATACTCCATGACAAATTTCTAATGGTCTCTCCTCAAGTTACATTTTTAAGATGAAAGCTTTGTTATGTGGCAGATTATCTGGATTCTAAAATGTATCAAAAAGTGTTCAAAGCGTGGCTTTTGAATAAAATAGTTGATAATGATGTGAAGGAGAACATTAATTAGAAGGAGCTTGTTTATCCAAAGTCATAATGGAAAAACTGTTATTATAGATTAATAAATAGAGTTCTCGTAGCATTGGGTGCTGAAAATTTACCAGAGTGTGATGGTTGGTAAAGACTGGAAAGAATTATGAGAGGCAAGGTATCTGTGTCTCATGGAAATGAACACGGGATGGTCAGTTAAGGCTATGAAAAATTGAAAGGGAATTGCGGCAATGTCAAGAGCAAGGAAAATCCTGGGACAAACAAGCTGGAGGAACTCAGCAGGTCGGGCAGAATCCGTTGAAACGAGTTGGCCTGAAATGTTGACTGCTCATTTCAATGGATGCTGCCCGACCTGCTGAGTTCCTCCAGCTTGTTTGTACGTGTTGATTTGACCACAGCATCTGCAGTGTACTTTTTGTTTAGGAAAATCCTGGTGAGTTTTAAGGGAACCCCTAATTATTTGGTTGAAAAACAACTTCAGCTATCCAATGTAGCTGGTTTTTAAAAAAATTTAGAACAGTACAACACAATGTTGTGCCAAATCAATTAAATTTGTAATCAAATGACCAACTAAATTAATCTATTCGGTCTACACAATGTCCATATCCC
The DNA here is from genome assembly GCF_048418815.1 of Hemitrygon akajei. Classification (NCBI taxonomy): domain Eukaryota; kingdom Metazoa; phylum Chordata; class Chondrichthyes; order Myliobatiformes; family Dasyatidae; genus Hemitrygon; species Hemitrygon akajei. Next base: position 69,241,501 of record NC_133135.1, on the reverse strand, counting down.
TTCATTTTCCTCACATTCATGTGTCTATCTAAATAAATGAGGGGTGATTGATAAGTTTGTGGCCTAAAGTAAAAGGAGATGAGTTATTAACTTCAAACTTTCTGCATAATCACTCAAAGAGTTGACCTGCATGTGCATGTAACGAGAGCTGTATAACTCATCTCCTTCTACCTTAGGCCACAAATTTATCAATCATCCCTGCTGTGGACACTTTCTGGAGGTCCAAGATCCGTATGCTCCACGACCGCTGGACTAAGTGTGTAAATGTAGGAGGGGACTATGTTGAAAAATAAATGTGCTAGGTTTTCTAAAATTGACTCCTTCTACCTTAGGCCACGAACTTGTCAATCACCCCTCGTTTATTAAAAAAAGCCTAACAAATCTGCTTTACCAGCACCCCAGGCACTCAACACAAAAAGCTTGCTCCTCTCATCTCCTTTGAAATTACCCCAATTACTCCTATTGAAAATACCTTCAATGCATGCCCACTGGTATTAGACATTTCAACCCTGGGAAAAAATAATGTCTAGTCTATCTATGCCTCTCATAAACATTTGACCTCTAACAGTCTCCACTATTCCAGAGAAAACAAGCCAGGTTTGTCCGACCTCTCATAGCACATGCCCTCCAATCCAGGCAGCATCTTGGTAGACCTCTTCAAAGCCTCAACAATTTCCGATATTTGGTGACCAGAACGGAATGCAATACTCCAGATGCAGCCTGAATAGCATTTTATAAAACTGCAACGTAACTTCCTGACTTCTGAACTCAGTATCTCGACTAATAAAGACAAGCATGCCACATTTTTTAACCACCCTATCAACCTGTGTAGCCGCTTTCAAAGAGCTATGAACTTGGACCCCAAGATCTCTCTGCTCATCAACACTGTTAAGGGTCTTGCTCTTAACAGCATACTGCCTCTTTACATTTGACCTACCAAAGTGCAACACTTCACGCTTGGCCAGGTTAAACTCCATCTGTCACTTCTCAGCCCATATCTGCAGCTGATCTATATCATGTTGTATTCTTTGCCTGTCTTCTCAACCATCCACAACTCCAGCAATCTTGGTATCGTCCACAAATTTACTAACCCACCCAATTATAATTTCATCCAGGTCTTTTATATACATTACTATATAAACAGCAGAGGCCCCATTACAGATCCCTGTAAAACACCACTAATGACAATTCAGTTACAATAAGTCCCTTCAACCACCACCCTCTGTTTTCTATAGGCAAGCCAGTTCTGAATCCAATCAGCCAATTGACCATGGATCCCATGCACCTTAATCTTCTGGATGAGCTTCCCATGATGGACCTTGTCTAACACCTTACTAAAGTTCATGTAGATAACATCCACAACTTCATCATCTACTTTCGTCCATCACTGTTGTCACACCTTGAAAAAACACAATCAAGTTAATAAGACATGGCTTGCCCCACACAAAGCCATGTTGGCACTCCCTAAGTAGGCAATGGTTTTCCAAATGCTCACAAAATCTATCCCTAAGAATTCTCTCCAATAACTTCCCTACCACTGACATGAGACTCACAGTCTATAGTTTCTAGGATTAGCCCTGGTTCCTTTCTTTAATGACAGAACAACATTAACTACTCACCGACTGTCTGGGGCCTCTCCAGTGCCTAGAGAGGAAACAAATGTATTGGTGTGAATGTTTCCAATATTCAGTGAGAAAGAAGTATGATGAATAGGTTTAGTTGCAAAACATTACAAAAAAGGGGAATCTTGCAGCTATTAATAATATTGAATATATTTTGAAAAATAAATGCTGTGAATCAAGCCTACAACATCTTAGGAAATAATATATCTGACACCAGATAAAACTGGTAATCTGCTGGTAATCTATCAGTCCAGATGGAGATAGAGAATGCGAAGCTGGGAGTCAGGGAAATCTCACGCTGTTGCCAAAGAGTGCTATGGAAGAGGCAGTACTTTAATAGATATGGCTTCGCCTAATAGAAAGTATGGTTGGCTGAGGCCTGAATGCCACTGATGTCTGTAGATCTGCAATCTATTATGCTTAGCCTGCCTGTTCAGCAGTAAGTGGACAGGTAAGAGTGGACAAGAACATTGTCTGTCTGGCCATTGCTCTGCATTCGATGGCAAATGAAGCAAAGAGAGGTGAGAAACCTTTTGTGGAGTCAGGACAAGTGCCACTTTGCAATCAGTGTGTGAGGTCATTCGTTGGTGATGCAGTACAAGGCTTAAAAACAGGAATTTTTGGTGGTCTGCATTCACATCAATCTATCAGGCGCTCACCAAGGGCCAATAAAAAGAAGCGAGGTGTAAGCTGAGCAGCCATTGTGTGAGTAGACAGTGTTAGAGTGGTCAGGCGTTGGATCAGCAGACATGAGCGAGACAAAATACAAGAAAATCTGAAGTTGCTGGAAATCCAAAACAACACGTACAAAATGCTGGAGGAACTCAGCAGGACTGTAGCATCCACGGAAAAGAGTAACTGTCGATGTTTCAGGCTGAGACCTTTCATCCAGACTGGAAAGGAAGTGGAGAAGTCAGAGTACGAAGGGGGAGGAGGGCAACAAGAAGGTGGTAGGTGATAGGTGAAACCGGGAGAGGAGGAGGAGGTGAAGTAATGTTGATTGGTGAAAGAGATAAAGGGCTGGAGAAGAGGGAATTTGATAGGAGAGGAAAGAGGAGGCACACCAGAGGGAGGTGATGGGCAGGTAAGGAGATTAATGAGAGAGGGAAACAAGAATGGGGAATAGTGAAGGAGAGGAAGGGAACCCTATCCCTGGTGTGGCGGCAGGAGGATGGGGTGAGGGCAAATGTGCGCAAAATGGAAGAAATGCAGGTGAAAGCAGCATTGATGATGGAGGAAGTTAAGCTTCTTTCTATGAAGAAGGAGGACATCTCAGTAGTTCTGGAATGAAAAACCTCATGCTGTGGTGGAGACGGAGGAACTGAGAGAAGGGGATGGCATTTTTACAAGTGACAGGGTGGGAAGAGAATAGTCCAGGTAGCTCTGAGAGTCAATAGGTTTATAAAAGATATCAGTAGATAGAATGTCTCCAGAGATGAAGACAGAGAAGTTGAGAAAGGGGAGGGAGGTGTTGGAAATAGACCAGTTAAATTTTAGGGCAGGGTGGCAGGTTACTCCCCCCCAACAGTATCCAAAGCAGTATACTTATTATTGAGGAGAACAGCCACAAAGGTACTCTACACTGGCTGCCTATTCCCTCTCCTGAAGTCTCCCAGGTAGCTGCTTTCTGCAACTTAGGGGTGACTACATCCCTGAGCTCCTATCTATCACCTCCTCATTTTCCTGTATGAGCCGAAGGTCATCCATCTGCAGCTCCAGATCCTTAACACGGTCTCTAAGGCACTACAGCTCAGTGCACTTTGTGCAAATGTAGTTATCAGGGAGACTGGAGATCTTCTAAAGTTCCCACATCTCACACAAGACTTGAGCGAGAACAGGCTCGGATAAGCACAGACAGATGTTTCCAGTAAGTGTTTCTTTCTCTGTTAGTATATAGCTAATGTGCTGAGAATGGGTCCAGAGATAGTGGTATGTTCCTTGTGTGAGATGTAGGAACTTTGGAGTTTAACATCCAATGATACACATTGTATTGAAAGGACAAGCAGGTAGGCAGAGGGAGTGGGCTGGCTCTGTTGGTGAAAAAATAAAATCAAATCCTTAGAAAGAGGTGACATAGGATCAGAAGGTGTAGAATCCTTGTGGATAGAGTTAAGAAGCTGCAAGCGTAAAAAGATCCTGATCGGAGTTACAGTATATACAGGCTTCCGAACAGTAGCCAGGAGGTGAGCTACAAAGTTCAACAAGATATAGAAAAGGCATGTCAATAGGGCAACTTTGCAGTAGTTACACAGGATTTCAATGTGCAGTTAGGTTGGAAAATCAAGTAGATGCTGGACCCCAAGAGGGGGAATTTGTAGAATGCCTACGAGATGGCTTTTTAGAGCAGTTTGTGGTGGAGCCCAGTAGGGAAGCAGCAATTCTGAATTGGTGTTTAGATTTGATTAAGGATCTTAAGGTGAAGGAACACGTAGGAGACAACTGGGAAGTCTTTCATTGATTCTGTTATAGTTATTATTTGATAGATTTATCAAGTATGCTCAGAAGAAAATGAATCTCAGGGTTCTATATAGTGACATACTATTACTTGATAATAAATTTACTTGGAACTTTTGAACTTAATATGATAGAATTCACCCTGCCGTTTGAGAAGTAGAAGCTAAAATCAAACAGTTCAGTATTATAATGGACTAAAGAGAATTGCAGTAGCATGAAAGGGGAGCTGGCCAAAGTTGATTAGAAGTGGACAATAACAGGGATGATAACAGAATAGTAATGGCTGGAGTTTCTGGGAGTAATTTGGAAGGCACGGGAACAGACAAACAGACAGACAGACAGACAGACATACTTTAATGATCCCAAGGGAAATTGGGTTTCGTTACAGTCGCACCAACCAAGAATAGTGTAGAAATATAGCAATATAAAACCATAAATAATCAAATAATTATAAGTAAATAATGCCAAGTGGAAATTAGTCCAGGACCAGCCTATTGGCTCAGGGTGTCTGACACTCTGAGGGAGGAGTTGTAAAGTTTGATGGCCACAGGCAGGAATGACTTCCTATGACGCTCAGTGTTGCATCTCGGTGGAATGAGTCTCTGGCTGAATGTACTCCTGTGCCGAACCAGTACATTATGGAGTGGATGAGAGACATTGTCCAAGATGGCATGCAACTTGGACAGCATCCTCTTTTCAAACACCACCGTCAGAGAGTCCAGTTCCACCCCTGCAACATCACTGGCCTTACAAATTAGTTTGTTGATTCTGCTGGTGTGAAATATACATCAAATATACATTGGTGTATACACAGCAGTAAATGTGGGAAATATACATCTCAAAGATGAAGAAGTAATCTACATTGAGCATGAAGCAACTGTAGCTGACAAGAGAAGTCATAAACAGCATTAAAGCAAAAGAGAGGAAAATTAGTGGGAAGGTAGAGGATTTTCAAGCCAGGTCAATTTAATTTATTAGTCATAGGTTTACAAAATTAAAAGGAGTCTTGTCTTCCTCAACAAATCTACACCTCTAAAAATAACTCTAGTCATGGAGCCAAGCAGCATTTTAACACGTGAAGTTGGTATGGAACTTCTTTGGTCAACAATGCCAAATATACCACATGGTTAAATTAATTAGATGAATTTATTATTTAATAAAAGGAGAAGCTTTTTAGAGCAGCTTGTGGTTGAGCTCACTAGGGCAAAGGCAATTCTGGATTGAGTGTTGTGAATGAACCAGATTTGATTAAGGAGCTTAAGGTAAAGGAACCCTTATATAAAGAGTAAAAGAGAGGCCAGAGTGAATATTAGACCCCTGGAAAGGTAGTAATGGGAGACAAAGAAATGGCAGATGAAATTAGTAAGTATTTTGTGTCAGGCTTCACTGTGGAAGACACTAACAAGATGCTAGAAATTCGAGAGTGTTAGAGGGCAGAAGTGAGTGTACTTGCTATTACTAAGGAGAAGGTGCTTGGGAAGTTGAAAGGTCTGAAGGTAGATAAGTCACTTGGACCAGATAGACTACATCCCAGGGTTCTGGAAGAGGTAGCTGAAGAGACTGAGGAGGCATTAGTAATGACCTTTCAAGAGTCATTAATTTCTGGAATGGTTCTGGGGAGAGAAGGGAGGGAGGCAGAAGAAAGGAAATAAAAGACCAGTTAGCCTTAACTCAGTGGTTGGGAAGATGTTGAAGTCCAGTTCTAAGGATAAGGGATTGGGGTAGTTGGAGGCACATGATAAAATAGGCTAAAGTCAGCATGGTTACCTCAAGGGGAAATCTTGCCTGAAAAATCTGTTGGAATTCTTTGAGAAAGTAACAGGCAAGATAGACAAAGGGAGGTCAGTGGATGTTGTTTACCTGGAGTTTCAAAAGGCCCTTGACAAGGTGCTGCACATGAGGCTGCTTAACAGGATTTGAACCCACAGTATTACAGAAAAGATACTAGCATGGATATAAGATTGGCTAACTGGCAAGAGGCAAAGAGTGGGAGTTTTCTGGTTGATGTTCTGGAGGGGTTAATGTGGGACCGCTTCATTTCGCATTATATGTCAATGATTTAGATGTTGATATTGACGGCTTTGTGGCCAAGTTTGTGGCAATACAACGACAGGTGGAGGGCAGGTGGCATTGAGGAAGCAGAAGGAGTTAGAAAGATTGGAAGGATGGCACAGAAGAGACAGATGGAATACAATGTTGGGAAGTGTATGGTCATGCACTTTGGTAGAAGGAATAAAGGTATCGACTATTTTCTAAATGAGGAGAAAATTCAAATATTAGAAGTCCAAAGGAACTTTGGAGTCCTCATGCAGGATTCTCTAAAGGTTAACTTGTAGGTTGAATCGGTGTTGTGGAAGGCAAAGGCAATGTTAGCATTCATTTTGAGAGGAGTAGAATATATGAGCAAGAATGTAATGATGAGGCTTTATGAGTATCGTGAGCTGTTTTGGGACCCTTATCTAAGAAAAGATGTGCTGGCATTGGAGAGGGTCCAGAGGAGGTTCACTAAAATGATTCTGGGAAAGAAAGGGTTGACATACAAGGAGCGTTTGATAGCTCTGGATCTGGTCTCACTGGAGTTCAGAAGCATGAGAGGGAATTTCATTGAAACCTGTCAAATATTGAAAGGCCTAGAGAGAGTGAATGTGGAGAAGTTGTTTCCGATAGTAGGGAAGTCTAGAACCAGAGGGCAAAGACTCAGAATAGAGGAATGTCCATTTAGAACAGAGATGAGGAAAATTTCTTTAGCCAGAGGGTGATGAACCTGTGGAACTCATTGCCAAGGATAACTGTGCAGGCCAAGTCATTGGGTATATTTATGGCAGTGGTTGATATACCCTGGGTTAAACAGAGCATCAAAAGTTTCAAGGAGAAGGCAGGAGAATGGGGTTGAGAGGAATAAATCAGCCATGATGGAATGGCAGAGCAGACTCGATAGTCTGAAAGGCCTAATTCTGCTCCTATGTCCTAGGGTCTTATGGGAAATATTTCAAATCACATTACTCATGATGGACTCAGAACAGAGCTACCTGTGTTAAAGTCACTGAACACACAGTAGAAATTCAGCTCCCTTTTCAGTAGAAGTGCTTACTGGAGAGGAGTCAGCATTTAACATTAGTTATCACTTTAATTGGAAGCTCTCCCAGATTTGAGTGACATCTTCAGGTTTGGTAGAGAGCCTGCTTCAAAACACTTCCTCCTCCTGCAAGGGAATCTGGGCTGATAATTCTGCTCTCTCTGCTCTTCCTGACTTCTGTTCCAAATCTGTTTATCAGAACAAAAGATCTCCAGTTCACATTATAACTGGCCAAGCACAATAAGTGGGAACCACATTTGTAGAGAAAGCAATAAAGATCAGATTTAATCCTTTTTGATTGCACATGCTGCAGGGCTGCAACAGTTCGAAGTTATTTGCGTTGTAGTGGAGAAGCACAGTGGAAGCGATAGCTGAAGTCAAACATCTAGAAAAACCAGACAATAGGAAATAACTTTATTGCTACATATGATAGTTATGACATTTTATTGAAGCTGAACACAAGTGAAATTAAGGAACACGATCAGCATGAGATATTACAATTATAATGGAAACGTGATACACTCCCTACACATTACAGGGAAGATCTTCAGAATTAAATATTTTCTGAAGTCTAATGAGCTGCATATCCAATAACATGACACCATGTGCAATGTGAAACAATTAGACTTATTGATGTAAGAGCTCAGAACTCTGAAAGGAGGGCGAGGTGTACTTATTTTAATAATGACACATAAATACGAGCTCATGGAACATTTGACGACCATTTAGGTGATAAGGTTACATTATATAAAAGTAATTACACAATTGACACCCATGTGGAAATCATTTGTGTTTTCCAGTATTTCAGGATTGTGTCTGTTTTTGGCCGTGACCATTAAAGTAAGGGATATTAGTGTAAATAGCCTAAAAGCTTTACCACCTTAATACTCAGTCCCTCAATACAAACACCTCCAGCGCAAGAACAATATGGAGCAGATGTAGAGTTACTCATATTCTGCTATAACATTGAATCCAGTTTTCTATCGTCTACATTTCATTTCAGATCAGAATCAGGTTTAATATCACCAGCATATGTCATGAAATTTGTTCACTTTTTGGCAGCAGTACAATGAAATACATGATAAATAAATATAGAGAAAAAAGAACTGAATTGCAGTAAGTATATATATATGTCTATTAAATAGTTAAATTAAAATAAGTAGTGCAAAAAAAAACCAGACATTAAAAAATGTAGTAAGGTAGAGTGCATGGATTCAGTGTTCATTTAGAAATCGTATGGCAGAGGGGAAGAAGCTGTTCCTGAATCACTGAGTGTGTGCCTTCGGGCTTTTATACCTCCTTCCTGATTATAACAGTGAGAAGAGAACAATGCTTTGTTAATCATCGTAGTTCTCTTAATTTTTTTGCTGTCAGTGCTGAGGGAAGGTCATTACTGTCTTGTGCAACATGTCTCACCACCAAACTGAGCAAGACCTATTTCTTGTACAGTCTTTGCGACTGTTCGGTGGGAAATATCAGATGGGAGAATCAGTAAACGACGGGCAGTGATGCTTCCTAATCTTCCTACAGCTAAGTTTCAAATGATAATTGTTTAACCAAAAATTATATTATAGTCCTGTAAAGTTAGTTTCATTTTAATGAATGTGCATAAGGTATCATATGCAATAAAACTCTAGTAATCTGGCTAGGTTTGAGACTTCAGTGGTGTCAGACTGGCAGATTGTAGGGACCGTTAGATGGAATTCAAAATATTGCCATACCACACTTCTAAACAACATTTTTATGAAGCTATAATAATACGTTTTCCAGTGAACCCAGTAATATCAAGGGAATCAAGGGAAGTAGGTCATGGTCAGTTCAAAGGGAGAGTGGAACCCAGTGCCCCAATTAATCGAAAGGGAGAATGGAACTGGATCACTGGTGAGATGGAGTGTTATTGAGCTGAAAGACAACAGAATACCTGGGATCCCATAAGAAGGGAGTGTGGGAATTGGGATGCTGGTGAGTTGGAAGAGAGGAATGGAACTAGGCCCCCAGTAACTGTGGAAAGGGAGCATGGGAAGCAGCCCTGGTGAGCCAGACTCCAAACAATTACGATTTTCTATTGAGGATTATTGGAATTGTACTAAATACGAGCTTAATATTTGCTGTCTAATATTTCTGTCTGTTATAACCTCATAGATGTAAAACATGTGCAGGGAACAAATGAAAGCTAAGGAACTTAATTAAGTATTACTTAAGATTTATTCCTGACATATAAATATTAGAAATTATAAACTCAGAAATACATTTTATGCAATTTGATTCTTTTGTCTGTCCACTTCATGCACAAAGAAATTTACCACCATCTCACAGAGCCTCTATGTCTGTGAGTTTTCATTTCTGGTCCATAAGATCGCACTGTACTAGCCTAAGATTCAAACCTTTACGCACAGTTTATCAAATGTCATGACTCAGGGAGCATCCCATATCTACATAAGGGTATTCGCCCGGTTCAGCAGCTGAAGCCACAACTTACCAAATAAAGTGTAAATACGTACTGTATGTTTCCATTTCTTTTTAAGCCAGGACAATTTAATTTATTGGTCATGGGCTTACAAAATTAGTAAGTGCTGTAAATTACATTCATTCAGAACAGAGAGAGGTGAGGAGGAATTTCTTTAGCCAGAGGGTAGTGAATCCCTGGAATTCATTCCCACAGGCATCTGTGAAGAACAGATCATTGAGTATATTTAAATGAAGGTTGATAGGTTCTTGATTAGTCAGGGTGTCAAAGATTATTGGGAGAAGGCAGGAGAATGGGATTGAGAGGGATAATAAATCAGCCATTATGGAATGACAGGGCAGGCTCGATGGGCCGAATGGTCTAATTTTGTTCCTATGTTTTATGATTTAAATTAATTAAAGGAGAACTTGGACAGTGGGTGAATACTGACAGGGAATTCTATTTTGTACTTCAGTTGAAGAATACTCAAATGTAAATACAGTACTGTGGTATTCTGTCTTTAATGGTTAACAGCTGTACATAGCTACAAAACAAGACACAGACAAGAAAAGATCCGAATTATTTGTTTTATGTAACAAGCACTAACAAGTGCAATTTTTACTCCAGCTCCCAGACTGAGAACATTAGTTGCATTTTTAACTTCAAGCAGTCAAAATCCTATATAGTTTTCACTGGACTTCTACATGAGTGGAAATATAATTGTCTTTAAGAAAGAAAGGACAGGTTTATGTAACCTGCATGTCTACTAAGGCTCTTCATATGAAGTGAAGTCTTTTTATGGTGTAGGTGTTTGTAAGTTGTCAAGTCAAGGTTATTGTTAAATGATATGCAGAAACAATGGAAAATTTGCTTTTCGTTGTTGGCAAACCTGCAACCAGTTTGTAGAAGGTAAGGTCCTACAAGCAACAATGAAATAAATGACAAGGTTATCCACTTTCTGGTGATGTTTGTTGAGGAACATATGCCACCATCCCAAAAAGACTTCTCTGTTCTTCCCTCTTTAATCAATAACACTAGGGGATATTTTAAATCCACAAGAGAAGTCAAGAAGAGCCAAAGTTTAAAGATTCACCTGAAAGGCTGTACCTTATACGAAGCAGCATTTTCTCAGCATGGCACTGAGCATTAGTTCATGCAATAAGCACATTCACGTCCAGAATTTAAAAGCATCTGATTCAGCAGATATCAAAGCCGACATTATAGGGGAATAAAGGAGTGCAAATCCCTGCAGCATCCGGTGACCCTGTGATCTCTGTCTAGGAGACTGATGCCACAAATCAAGAGGGTTAATCCTCGCAAAGTGCCAGGCGCTGATGGTTTACCTGTTCGGACTCTGAAAACCTGTGCCAGACAACTGGTGGGAGTGTTCAAGGACATCTTCAATCTCTCACTGCTGCAGTCAAACGTTCTCACATGCTTCAAAGGGGTGACACTGATACCAGTGCCCAAGAACGGCAGGGTGAGCTGCCTCAAAGACTATTACCCAGATACTCTCACATATACTGTGATTAAGTGTTCTGAGAAGTCGTTCATGGCCAGAATCCACTCCTGCTAAACAAGGACCTAATCCTGCTCCAATTTACCTGTTGGTACAATAGGTCCACAGCAAATGCCTTGCATCATCAGATCACTAGCAATAGCAACAGGCTGCTGTTTGTCCGTGTAGCTTTCTCCATGTTGTTTTTTACATAGTTCAGTCTAGTTTTTGTACTGTGTTATGTAACACCATGGTCCTGAAAAACATTGTCTCATTTTTACTATGTACTGTACCAGCAGTTATGGTCAAAATGACAATAAAAGTGACTTGACTTGTTTATTGATTACAGGTCAGTGTTCAACACAATCATACCATCAGTCTAATCAATAAGCTCTGAAACCTTGGCCTCTGTACACTGCTCTGCAGCTCGATCCTTGATCTCCTTATTGGGAGACCATATTCAGTGTGGACTAGGAATAACATTTTCTCCTCGCTGTCAATCAACACTGGCTCTCTTCAAGGATGTGTGCTTAGCCCACTGCTCTATTCTCTCTACATCCACGACTATGTGGCTAGGCACATCTCAAGTGCCATCTATAAATTTGCCAGTGACACAATTATTGTCGGCAGAATTTCAGATGCTGCTGAGGAGGTGTACAAGAGTGAGACAGATCAGCTGGTTGAGTGGTGTCACAACAACAACAACCTTGCATTCAACATCAACAGACCAAGGAACTGACTGTGGATTTCAGGAAGGGAACACACACAAGTCCTTATCGAGGAATCAGCAGTGGAAAGGGTCAAGTTCCCGGGTGTCAACAGCTCTGAAGCCTAAGCCTAACCCATTGATGCAATTACAAAGAAGGCATAACAGCAGCTATGTTTCATTAGGACTTTTGAGGAGTCTTCATATGTCACCAAAGACTCTCCCAAATTTCTACAGATGTACCATGGAGAGCACTCAAATAGATTGTATCACTGTCTGATATGGAGGAGCCACTGCATACCAGGGCCATCATGGACACAGTCTTCCCAGCATCGAAGACATTTTCAAAGGATGATGCCTCAAAAAGGTGGTATCCATTATTAAGGACCCCCATCACCTAGGATATGTCCTCTCTCCTTGCTACCGTAAAGGAGGAGATGCAGGAGCTTGAAGACATGCACTCAATGTTTGAGGAACAGCTTCTTCTCATCTGCTATCAGACTACCTCATGATTTTTTTTAGTGTCTTGCTCCCTGTTTGCACTACTTGTTTAATTTATATATATATGTATGTGTGTGTGTGTGTGTGTGTGTGTGTGTGTGTGTGTGTGTGTGTGTGTGTGTGTGTGTGTGTGTATATCTCTTATTATAATGTAGTTTTAAAATTATGTATTACATTGTACTGCTGCTGCAAAGCATCAAGTTTCACAATATATGCCAGTGATACTAAACCTGATTCTGATTCTCATTGTTATACAAAAATAGTGAACTTCGTTTTTTTTAAGTTATGTGAATATGCAAAGTAGAAACAGGTGGCGAAGAAATCCAACTTTGATGCTCATACTAAACACGTGTAAAAGAATCAGCTGCTCCCTGTACTAACCCCCCACGAGTTGTATTCTATGAAGCGATTGGAGGTGATGAGCTGAGCACTAGCGACTAATACTCCTGCACATGTTCAGAAAGTACGCTAAAGACCCACATTTCCTTTGCAGAATTTTACATTTGCAAAGATGCCACTCAGCCCATCAGGCCTAAATAAGCTTCCTGAAGCAACCTTTACCCCACAATCTTACAATGTTTGATGGGTGCAGCAAGTCTGTTCTTACCCCCCAAAGCAATTTGCAAACCAGGTTTGATACTTGATTCATTTTACATTTAAGAAGCAGTACTAGATTCCATCCTCACCATTGCTCAGTGTTTCACTCAGTAATCTGATCAAACACTCTCTTCTGAATTTATACCTGTTTTGACATCAGTATACAGTTGAAATCACTCCAAATCCTAAACTTATTAGGAAAAGTGAAGATTGAAATTTAAGGGTAATTTTTAATAAACATATCATCAAAGATATGGATGGCAGTGTGTTAGCAGTTCTTCCCTCTTCTGCTTTTACAACCTCCAGGTATAAAGATCAAAGAGCTTCAAACAAGCAAATCAGTGTTTCTTCGAGTTAACTGCAAAGATGGAGCACCTTAATAATACCTGGTTTTAAGAGCCTACTACCAAAATGGGTCAAGTTAACAAACCTATATTTTCAGAGTTGTTCTTTTATCAAATTTCCCCCATATACTTTGAGTCTAAAAATGCAGTGTGTATGCACAGTCTGAGTGAAGACCTGGTCGGTCTTGGTATTGTTACCCTTCGGCTCTCAGTAATATACTTGCATTCTCTCTTGAGATTTCACATGTGAAAGTGGTTTCTGGGAAGGACAGGACAGTCCAATGAGCATGGGCCGTACTGGACCAAGCCTAGCCGGCTGGCTGGCTTTCCAGTGGGAGAGCAATTTGGAAACAGTGATCACAATTCCCTCAGTTTTAATATAGTTATGAATAAAGATTTGTCTGGAGTTAGGAGGAAAGTATTAAAATTAGGGCAGGGCAAATGATATCATTATTGGGCAGGACCTCAGGAGAGTGAATCACGAGCATACTTTATTTGTTAAGTCCACGTCTAACATGTGGATGTCACTTAAAGATCAGCTGATCAGAGTTTAGGACAGTCATGTTCCAGTAAGAAGGAAGGACAAAGTGGTAAGGTAAGGGCACCTTGGATCATGAGGGAGATTTTAAATTTATTCAAAATGAAAAAGGAGTTATATGTAAGGCTTAGGAAGCTTAAATCAGCCAGGGTCTTTGAGGAATATAAAGAAAACCAGAAGGAACTCAAACAAAGAACTTGGAGGCACATGAAATGCCTTGGCAAGTAGGCATGAAGCCCTGATTCATCCTGGTTTTTCCCATCAAAATCTATCTATTCTATTCTCCCTCATCCACTTGTCTAGACATTTTTTACATTCATTTAAACATCAACTGCTCCTTGTGGTGGTGAGCTCAGCTGCCTGAGTTCAGCACATTTCCTTTTTCTCTTCATCTACCATACAATCTTCCCCCCCCCTCCCATGAAGATTGTATGGTGTATGAAGAGGGGGGGGAGAGAGGGGAAGAGAGAGGGAAGAGTGGGAAGAGTGGGGAGAGTGGGGAGAGGAGAGAGAGAGAGAGAGAGAGAGAGACAGAGAGGGGGGGTAGAGAGAGAGAGTAGAGTTGGCTCCTACACCATCTAATTTCAGGCACCAATTCCAATTCCCTATTAGAAGATTTTATTAAAATTGTGTTAATAATGAATTTTGGATCAGAATTCCTATAGCTAATACATTGGTAAATGTGCATTTCCTAATTTTGTGAATATTTTAAATGTGTAATTTTGTCCCTGTTTTGCTAAGTATTGCAAGCAATATGCCAAGATGTGCCTTATGATAATCCTTTCTAATATTGTAACCACTATCAACCTTCTCGTCCATACTTGAACACACTGGCTTGCATTCAATATTGCAAAGCAATTTTGTTTTGTCACATCCCCGAGGGCTTGCATTTCTGTTGAGAAGTGATTCCATGATACATGGCACCACCACAAGCTCATCTAAGTGGCCAAAGGCAAAGACTTCTCCACACTTAGAAATTGGCTGAAGTACGAAGTACAGTGTTACGGCAGGAGTGTTAATGGAAATTCCCCTTACTGAATTCACAGAATTTTGAGATAAAAAAATTTAAGATACAGAATAAATATTTGACCTTATGACATTTATAAGAGATTTTTTAAACTAAATAAACACAAACTGCAAAAGAAACAACAGATTTTGCCAATTTCTGTCAAGGGTCCACATTATTGAAAATCACAATATGGAGAGTTTCCAAACCCTCTGTACCTTGAGGGTGTCCTGTATAGTATTTCAGGGCTGAGAAAGGTTCAATGGGTGCCTAAACCCTCATTTTTCACAATTAAATGGTTAATTCAAAACAATTTTGATGTTTGTCTGACAATAATCCATTAGCTTTTGATGACTGTGAATATGTGGGATCGCATTTTCACTTTCAAATTTCCCTCTTCTTTGCTTCATCTCAGGAAATGAATAAACAGTCGACATTTCAGGTTGAGACTCTTCTTCAGGACTGGGAAGGAAGGGGGAAGACACCAGAATAAAAAGGTTGGGGAGGGGAAGGAGGATAGCTAGAAAGTGATAGGTGAAGCCAGGTGGCTGGGAAAGGTCAAAGGCTGGAGAGGGAAGAATCTTATAGGAGAGGAGAGTGAACCATAGGAGAATGAGAAGGAGGAAGGGATCCCGGGGGAGGTGATAGGCAGGTGAGAAGAGGTGAAAGCCAGAGGGGAGGAGGATGGAAATTTTTTTCTTACTGAGAGGAGAGATTAATAATCATGCCATCAGGTTGGAGGTTACCCAAATGGAATATAATGTGTTGCTCCTCTACCAAAAGGAATAGAAATTTTAAAGGAGATAGGATGGGAAGAAGTATAGGCAAGTAGGCCGTGGGAATTGATAGGTTTATAAAAGATGCAGTAAACAGTTTGTCTTCAGAGATGGAGACAAGGGATCAAGAAAGGGCAGAAATAGACCAAGTGAATTTAAGGGCAGAGTGGAAGTTGGAGGCAAATATGATTAAATTGATGAGCTCAGCAAGAGTGCATGAAGCAGCACCAATGCAGTCATCAATGTAGCGCAGACAGAGTTGGGGAACGTTACCAGGGAAGGCTTGGAACATGGACTGTTTTATGCAGGCAACAAAAAAACAGCCATAGCGTAGTTATATTGCAATGCAGGTAATTTGCTCTTAGCCTGCTCCCAAACAGTAGACAGCAACGTGTTACTGATTTGATAAACTGTTTTAGTGACATTAATCAAAGAAGAAATATTGTATAGATCTATGAAAGAGCTCTCCACTTGTTCGAAAAATATAGCCAGGGATTCACCTGAAGGGATCGGAAATTATTTCGGTTTGAAAGACTCATTTGGGATGAGACAAGGTTCTCTAAACTGGAAATTTCCAGCATTGGAAATATGAAAGTGATCCTACATTGAATCAAAATGTTTTCTACCTTTCGAAGGCAGGAATGCTGATTGGCTAAATCACAAATGGCACAACTCGTGATCTGCAAGTACATTTTGGATCCCTATAACTTGATTTCATTCTGTGCTGCTGTCCGCCCCTGCTGTTTCTATTTTAGGTGCGTGTTTCTTTGGAAAACAACTTGAGTTATTTGTACAAGATGTTCAGCCATAAGACGAGGAGTAGAATTAGGCTATTTGACCCATTGAGTCTGCTCCACCATTCCATGGCCGATTTACTATTCCTCCTGAACCCATTTTCCTGCCTTCTCCTCGTAATCTTTGATGTCCTTATTAATCAAGAACCTAGACCTATTAACTTCTGCTTTAAATATACCCAGTGACTTAGCCTCCACAGCCATAGATTCCACACCCTCGGGCTAAAGAAATTTGTCCTCACTGCTGTTCTAAGGCAGGGGTCACCAACCTTTTTTGCACCGTGGATCGGTTTAATATTGACAATACTCTTGTGGACTGGCGGATGGGGGTGGGGGGACGGCGGTGTTAAACACGACCGGAATACAGTGATACTCAAAGGAGGTTCCTTATGTCCAGTCTATTCCGCAATTTAGTTTACGTGGCTATCAGCACTTGCTTCTGTCCTGCTTGCTCACATTTTTTTCTGCTCAAAAAACTCAACGGATTTGTTTTTAAGTGCAAGGCGCTTGGACTCAAGGTACCAAAGCAATTTTCATAGCCTCATTAGACAGCCTCCGGGCCCGAACTCCAGCCTCCCGCCTGCCCGCCACCAGACGCCTTGGCCAGGTGCGGCTGGTCATGGGTGGGGTGAGAGGACAAGGCCAGGGCCGGAGGTCCCCGCGCCGGGGGCACCGCGGTCGCAGTCTGGAGAGAGCGACCGAGCGAGCAAGGAGTGAGACAGGACACGTGCCCACCCCCCTTGTAGGATCTATCGGCTGACAAAAGTTTGGCTCAAGGGATGACTTTCAGTAGGTCACAGTGAGGTAGCGGCTCTGCTATTTACAAAACCCTGAGCCCGAATTAGGTTGTCTGTGAATATTTTAGCACCAGGTTCCCCACGAACATTCGGTGTGCTGAACAGGTTTAGAGGCGGCGCCCATCTGTCCGCGCTCCAGGCCAGTAGCAACAGCACTTCCCGCGGGCCGCGCGAGGCCAACCAGTGATACCTGGTATGAGGGTGTCACCGCGTTTAGGCAGCTGATGACCTTGCGTGCATTCAAGTTCAACAGTTGGCGTGACAGGGAATGAGGAAAGGTGCAGCTGACTCATATCAGTTCATATCGCCAAATCCTATCATTTCCTCGCAGTTGGGAACCACTGTTCTAAGGGACATCTTTCTATTTTGAAGCTATGACCTGAAGAGATGTCAGTGGTAAGTTCTTTACTCAGACAGTGGTGAGTGTGTGGAATGCTGGCAAAGGTAGTGGAGGTGGAAACAATAGGGTCTTTTAAGAGACTTTTAGCTAGGTACATGGAGCTTAGAAAGATAGGAGGCTATAGGTAAGCCTAGTAATTTCTAGGGTAGGGACATGTTCGGCACAACCTTGTGGGCCGAAGGGTCTGTATGGTGCTGTAGGTTTTCTATGTTTCTAAGACCTCTAATCCAAGATTCCCTCACTATAGGAAACATCCTCTCCACGAGCACTCTAGGCCTTTCATTCATCACATAGTTCAGGACAAAGCTCTCTGCTCTGTGCGGGCTGCCAACAAAGTACATTGCACATGAGTAGATCTTTGAAGCAAAGCTACTTAAGTACAAGACGGAGAAAAATAAACAAAACAGGAATAAGTAAAGAAAGCAGGGGCTTTGCATAAAGCAGTAACAACTATCCTGGTGTTATAGATACCTTGCAACCAAGATTGTTCAAAGGAAGTGTGCAGAAATCCAGGTCTGGTGAAACATGCTGTCATTTCCATATTCTCATGCGTCTAGCACATCCTCCCCATCATGGGACAGTCCAGACACCCTTCATCATTGTCAACAGTATTATTTGGCTCCTTTCACCATGCATGGCAGAAATCCTACCCTCTTCCTGGTGCCACTTTGACTCATTGTTGGAACTCAATGATGTCAACTCTTTAATGCAATGTCCCATCAGTAAAATGGTTAAACAATTCTCAAGGCACAGGACCCTCTCTTCCAAAATCAAACTAATGAAGGAATACTATTCCAACACTTGAAAATGCAGACAAACCATACAATTAAATAATCGAATGGAAAATCCAGAACATTGTTATACAAGTTAGACAATGGGTGTGGATTTCAATGAATCAAGGACAGGCTTTATTTTTTGCTCTTTTATCTACCTGACAACCAGACTACGAGCAGTTTGGTTTTCAATAACAATAAGGGTAAATCAGCTTAAAAAGGGCCTTTCATCCAGGTACTTCCCAGTGCTGCTTCCTTATTAAGGTTTAACTTACTATCTCTTCAACTGTCAATTTATATTCTTAGCATTCCTAAACATTGCATTGATTTCTGAATTCAAAGTAAATTTATTATCAAAGTCACCATATACAAGCCAGAGATTCATTTTCTTGTGGGCATTCACATTAAATACAAGAAGCACGATAGAATCAATGAAAAAAACCAACGTGAGCAACCTGAGCAAATACAAAATTTAAAAAAATAATAATATCAAATAAATAAGCAACAAATATTTAGACAATGAGATGAAGAGTCAGTGAAAGTGAGAACAAAGTTGTGGGAACAGTTTAGTGATAGGGTGGGTAAAGTTGAGTAATGGGTTCAAGTTTATGGATAATAACGGAACCTGAACCTGGTGGTGTGGGCCCCGAGGCTCCTGATGGAAGCAGCAAGAAGAGAGCATGTTCTGGGTGGTGGGGGTCCCTGATGATGGATGCTGCTTTCCTCAAACAGTACTTTGTGTAGATATGCTCAGTGGTGGGGTGGGCTTCCTCGTGATGGACTGGGTCATATCCACTACTTTTTGTAGGCTCTTCCATTCAAGGACACTGGCGTTTCCATACCAGGCCATGATGCAACCAGTCAATATACTCTCCACCACACTCCTATTGATGTTTGTCAAAGTTTTAGATGACATGCCAAATCTTAACAAATTTCTAAGGAAGTACAGGTGCTGCCATGCTTTCTTCATAATGACACTTATGTGCTGGACCCTGAAATGACAACACTGAGGAATTTAGCCTTTAAATTCCTCTGATCCCCAATGAGGACTGGCTAAGGGGCCTTTAGCTTCCTTCTCCTATAGTCAATAACCAGCTCTTGGACTTGCTGACATTGGATAAGAGGTTGTTGCTATGGCACCAGTCAGGCAGTCTCCCTCCAATTTGTCACCACCTTAGATTCGGCTAAGGACACTGATATCATCAGCAAACTTAAATATGGTTTGGAACTGTACTTAGCCTCACAGTTATAAGAATAAAGTGAGCTAAGCAAACAGCTTTGTGGTACACCAGCACTGATAGAGATTTATCCTGTCTATTATTTTAATCTTCTTTCTACTCTACCAATTTTTTGTTTTTTGCCTCAGTAAGAAAGCTTTACTTTCTGCCAGAATAATGAAAAAAAGTCAAAAAGATGTATCTCACACAAAATGCTTGGAGGAACAGTATCTAAAGAGAGGAATGAATAGTCAACATTTTGGGCTGAGACCCTTCATCAGTACGGAAAAGGAAGGGGAAGAAGCCAGAATAAGAATGGGGGAGGGGGGAGGGAAAGGAGTACAAACCGGCAGGTAACGGCGAAACCAGGTGAGGGAGAAAGTGGGTGGGGGGAGGGGGATGTAGTGAGAAGCTGGGAGGTGATAGGTGGAAAAGATAAAAGGCTGAAGAAGAAGGAATCTGATAGGAGAGGAACATGGACAATGGGAGAAAAGAAAGGATGAGGTCTCCAGAGAGAGGTGGAGGGCAGATGAGGAGAAGAGAAAGAGTAAGAGGGAAGTCAGGATAGGAAATGGAAAAAGAGAGAAAGGGATTCCAATATGGCCTCCTCCACTGTAGGGATAAGGCCACACTTAGGTTGGAGGAACAACACCTTGTATTCCATTTGGATAGCCTCCAACCTGATGACATGAACATCGGTTTCTCAAACTTCCAGTAATGCCTCCAACAACCCCCCCCCCCCACCACCCTTCACTATTTCCCATCTCCTTCTCCCTCTCTTATGTTATCTCCTTGCCCGCTCATCGCCTCCCTCTGGTGCTCTTCCGCCCTTTTTCTTTCTTCCATGGCTTTCTGTCTCTTTCACCAATCAACTTCCTAGCTCTTTGCTTCATCCCTCCCCCTCCGAGTTTCACCTATTTGCTTTGTGTTTCTCTCTGCCCTCCCCCCACCCATCAAATCTACTCCTCAGCTTTCTTTTCTCCAGTCCTGCCAAAGGGTTTCCGCCTGAAAGATTGACTATACTTTTTTCCATTGATGCTGCCTGGCCTGCTGAGTTCCTCCAGCATTTTGTGTGTGTTGCTCGGATTTCCAGCATCTACAGACTTTCTCTTGTTTGGAATAAGAGCTGCATGCTTGGATAACCAAACAATGAAAGTGATAAAGCAGAAAGCCCGCCCTGTAACTCACTCATTTTGTTAGTGCTTTTCTAATGTGTTCACACAGAAGTCAGTTTTGGAGCCTTGGTATTTACATAATTGGAAGATGTTAACAATATTGTTGCACTTATCAGTGTAATATGTTACAACATAGAGAAGGGCAACTTATCCCATCTAGGCAATTCCCATATTTACTCTATTTCTAGCTCCTCTTGTTTAGTAAAGTTTCCAATATTCAGTCTTTCACAAACAGCTTTAAAATATATTGAATCCAAGTTAAGCAATTTGTGGCACATTCTGAACTCTTGGAGTACATACCCTATTTTCACCTGTCTGTCATTTCCAATGTGCTCATTCATTGGTGCCTTTCTGTCCAACAGAAGCAATCTATCACTGGAATCTAAAGTACAGGAAGAGGCCATTCAGCCTCCTAAACCTGTTCTACCATCTAATAGGCCCACTTACCATTTGCAACCTCACTACATTTGATTCCTCACTCTTACAAAGCTAAAACCTACCATTCACTTTGAACTTTTCAATTGACATTGCCTATATGGAGGAGGTTACAAAGATGTTTTAATATTTCTCTTTGGGATGTGAGCTTCAACTGATAGATATTTATTGCTCATCCCTGAGATGATAGTGATGAATCATCTTCTGGAACTGCAGAGTGGAAAGATCCAATAGTTGGGCCGAATGATGATGAAGTACGAAGATGTATTTCCATGTAAGGACAATGTATGAGTTTAAGGGAAACTTGCAGTTGTCAATACTGTCGTTTTTCTTCCAGATAGTATTGGGAACAGGTCTAAGAGGTGCTGCTGATTAAAGCCTCTGTAAGTTGCTGTGTTGTAATTTTTAGGTGGTACACATTACAAATATGTTGCGTCAGTAATGGATGTTTTTTCTTCTCCCCAGTTCTGACAAATAGTCTTCAATGTGAGATATTAATCTTGTTTCACCTTCCTCAGATGACTCATGACCAGCTGAGCATTTCCAACATTTTCTGTTTCTGCTGAGTGTTGAGTTTCATGAGTGTTGCTGGAGCTGCACTAGTCAAGGCAAATGGAGAACACCCCATAATAACTTTGACTGGAGAACTACGTAGAAGTTTGTTTTAAGTATCAGGAAGTGAATTATGCAGCAGTGATCTGCTCTTGGAGCCACGTGGCTGGTCCAGTTGAATTTTTTTTAATCAATATGGACCCCCTGAAGGTTAATAGTGGTGGAATTCAGAAATGGTGATGGCAATGGCCATCAAAGGGAAGGAGTCAGACTCTCTCCTATGGCTATTTTTTGGTTCTTTCAGATCATGCACGTTATTGACCATACATCAACCCAGGTATGCCTTTATCCACATGACTACTACTATATCTAATGCACCGTAAATGGATTTTAATATTGTAGAGTGAGTGCAATCAATCACTGATCTGGCCTTAGTGGAAGGCAAGTCATTAAGAAAACAGCTGAAGATGGTTGGGTTGAGTAGCCTGCCATAAGAAACACAGTGATGTCCAAGGGTTAAAATAGGAGATGGAAATCTGAAGCAGAAAATAGAAGTTGGAAATGCTCAGTATCTGTGGAAACATTTCAGCTTGAAGACTCTTTGTCAGATCTAGGGAAGAGAAAAAGCATTTTAATTTTAAGTTGCAGTCTGGTTAGGGTAAGGAATATAAAGGACAAGGAATTCCTCTGATGGTGAGGCTGGGCTTGTCCAGATGGGTTAAATTGGGCCGTTGAATAGAGAGAGATGAAATGAACTTTCTTTCTCTCTGCCCAACTGCTTGATCTACTGAGTTCTTCCAGCAGATTGTTTTTGCTTTAGCTTGAGCCTCATTTATTGTCCAATTCTGCTTTAATCTGGTCATCCCTGAACTTCAGGCATCCTGTAAAATAGTCTAGTCTCAAATTTCTCTTCATTACCTTAACCCTGGAGTGGTGACTTTCTGTTTGAAGAGAGACAGGAAAGGTGTTAATAAATACAGGCAACACAAGTACCTGAATATATAAATGTTGTCAAATGAATATCTGCAGAGTTAATGCCGGATAGAAATTATTTTCGGTAAATTGGTTTTGGATAGAGAGTTTCTAAAGAGGTGGATCCCAAGGATGTTTTCTGACTGCCTGATTGGTTCCTGGAGAATGTGCTGGTGATAGTTTCCTTCTCCAAACACTTCAAAAGAATCATCTTGTCCTTTGGGGGTTTATTTGCATTCCAAGACCTGTCATCCCAGTCACTCCATGTAAAGAAATGCAATGGAGATTGTAAATTCATTGAGAATATGCTTAATATTAACAACTCTCTATCAGGTAAACAGTTTACTGATTATTTTTTTTAAGCTAACATTTAGCGAATGCCTGTTGTAATTGCTGAAGGGTAGAATAATTTAAAACCACTGTTTTCCTCTTTCTGCAGGTATCGTATTGCCATTCCGGTAAGTTATAATATCTAATACAACTTCTTCATAGAATGGAAAAGTAAAACTTTAGACCACTGCATAGATTTACTTCCCTTTAGCCAACACTGGGATTTAGAGTGATTTTCGGCAGCTGTCTTGGTTTTAATTACAATGCGAGTCCCTATGCATTGAGTACAAACCCCAATGCACCAGTTCATCTTGTTTTAAACATCCTGGCTCTTTCAAAATCTTCAAATACCCCAGTCTTCCTATTGCGTTCAAATATCTTTTGCTTTCTGTAAATGTACTTCGAACTTCTCAGTATTACTGGCTCTAAGGAGCCATGTTCAGAATTTAACTCGGAAATGCCTACAAACACTTGGAATAAATCTCATGAAGCTTCTGCCAAAACTAGTTTAACAAAATCTGTCTCCTACTTTAAGTAAACGGATCGAGCTGATATTAGGTTGTCCCAATGTAACCGCTGGAAGGCTAATTGGCTAGTGCCCTGAAAAGTGAAATTTTTAAAAAAATCAGAAGACGTTGGGGAATATTCAACTCAGTTAACATCTCAGGTGAAGGACGGAGTTCCCGACCTTTTATGTGCCATGGGCACCTACCATGAACCAGGGGTTCGTAAACCCCAGGCTGGGAATCCCTCTTCAACATAAATCTAAAAAACATAGTTACCTTTTTTTTTACTAATTCGTGGTTAAATCTATATTTTACTTTTTCTCAAGAACATACCGGTCGACAGCATCATGCGCATTATTAAACATCCATAGATGAAATTGTTAAATCAGGTATGGTTTAACTTTTAAACGACTTTTCACACGGATATTTAGTTAACATTTTATATATGGTAAATATTTTATCATATTTTCAAGTTCGTTCACTAATTTACTCTAATTCCTTATGATACACGAAGACCGGACAAATGCTGTTTTATCCAATTGATAATTTGAACAGCGTAATTACGGTTCAGAACCTATTAAAAATTAATTTTGTTTGTAGTCTTGGATACCAAGAATATTTCGGACCCTCTCTCCTTCGTCCCCACATTAAAACACAAACGAGTAGGGAAATGGATGAAGAAAATCAGCCCCACAAAATGTTTACATGCTGCATTAATGGTTAAGCAAATTGTTTTGAAATATACGGTGGCGAAGTTAACACTGCCAATTAATATTCCCCGAATATTTGCGTCATGGATAATACAATTTCCCACTTGGTAATTGTATTATTGTTTAAATTGCCTTTTGTTCAGAGATTCGTAAATTATGTTCAACACACACTGATATGAAAGTTACAATCCAGCAATCTGCAACAATTCCCCGAGTTTCGCTGTCATGAACGACCCTACCAAATCCGACTCTAACTGGATTTATGATTACACTACAAATTCATGAACTAAACGTTTGAACCAAATTGGGAGTAAATGTTAGGTGGCTTTTTAATCCTTTATTGCCACCTACTGTCCAACTTAAGTGCATGTGATTTTTAAGGAAGTTGGAGCTGTTTGTGAAAAGTCGTTGTCGCTCAGCAATCGATTGAAATCAAACGAGCTAAATGTTTAATAGTAAGCGGTGTCACTGGTGTAAATTCTGGAGGGAAAAGTACTCCAAGCGAATTGCCCTTTGAACACTTTAGTTAAAACCGCCAATTTTAAAGCGAGAAATGCAAATAAAATCCTAATTACCATACTGCACCAAATTTACAAAAAAGATCTCTCTTTATTTTGTGACATGGAGGGAATCGCCGTTCCTGACTTTTAGACTAAAAGGAAATTTAAGTTATCCACAGCTATCCAGGTCGTGATAATGTGTTTTTAAATGTTCTTTTTATATAAGCTGCTCTTACGTCAGGTGCCCCGTTGAATCTGTACCCCAACAATTCAATGTCCCAGATCTATTGCTTTTGCATGGCAATTATTTCCATTTGCGGATGGTGGTGAAGGAGCATGTTTTCGGCACAGCAATGTTTAAACAGTGGCTTTCAAACTTGCTGCCAAAAAAAATAAAAAAGGGGAGCTCATTATTGTTTTATGTAGTTATGTCTTTATTTCAGATTTCCAAGTTTTTGCAGCTGCACACTGATCACACTCTTCCTCTTCCCATGTTTCTGTCCCTGGGCCTGAACTGAGCTTAGGAGGGTTACTGAGTATTGGGCACTTTATACCTTTTAAAGGAGCAGGTGACTGTACAGTCAATGGCCACTTCATTTGATACACCTGTACACCTGCTCCTTAATGCAAATATCTAATCAGCCAATCATGTGGCAGCAACTCAATGCATAAAAGCATGCAGACATGGTCAAGAGGTTGCGTTGTTCAGACCAAACATCAAGATGGGGAGGAAGTGTAATCTAGGTGACTTTGACCTTGGAATGATTGTTAATGCCAAATAGGGTGGTTTGAGTGTGTCTGATCTCCCAGAATATTCTTCAGGCTTCAGAAACAGAAGACTGAGAGCATACATTCAGTGGTCACTTTGTTAGAATCAGGAGGCAGCAAATGAAGTGACCTTTGAGTGTTCATGATCTCCTAACTTTATTTTAAAACAAATTATATCAGAACTTTTTGGTTGGCTGACTGAAGTGACATTCAAGATCACGTTCATAAGGCATATAGACAAGAAAGCCAAAGGTCTTTACAAGTCCAATATTTACAAAGTCTCTTTAAAAATCTTAAATAATGTAATTTCAAATTGTTTGGTCAATGTTGGTGTTTTCAATCATAAATATTCAAAGCAGTTACAGACAATACATACCGATTATCTTCTTGTGGGGCCCCATGCTTAACCATATCGAAAGATTGTATAATCTCTGTTTATAAGTTGAAATGAGATTGAGTGAAATAGCTATATTTTGTAAAGTAACCAAAAGCACAAATATAAAAAGGCTTCTAACAATTAAAAATGATCCCTGGTGAAGTGGTGGAATATCAGAGAATGAAACATCATACTAAGAAGCATACAGATGAATGATCCATAGAGGGACTTTGTTTTATTTCAGAAGTCAAAGTAAAAAAAGAGCTTAGTAAAAAAGTGAACTCAACAAACATTAAAGTTAGATAGTTTAAAATATTGTGGTTTTACATTAAGGTACTATCTCTTTTTGTGGTTGCTTGACAGAATCAGAAACAGGTTTGTTTGCATTGACATAAGTCATGGAATTTGTTGTTTTGTGGCAGCAGTGCAGTGCAGGCATATTACAAGATACAAAATGCTACAAGAGAGACGTAGCGAGGCTGTGTTCATCGGTTCCTGATCTGTTCAGGAGTCTGATGGTGGAGGTGAAGCAGCTGTTCCTAAGACATTGAGCCTGGGTCTTCAGGTTCCTGTACCTCCTCCATGATAGTAGTAATGAGAAGAAGTTACATCCTGGATGTTGGTGGTCCTTAATGATCGATGATGCCTTCTTAAGGCACCACTTATGAAGGATGTCCTCGAAGGTGGGGAGAGTTGTGCCCATGATGGAGTTGGCTGAGTCTTTTATGATCCTGTGTAATGGCACTTCCATATCAGAGAGAGGTGCAACCAATTAGAATGCCCTCTGCTGTACATCCCTTGAAATTTGCTAGAGTTTTTATGACATATCAGATCTCCTCAAACTCCTAATGAAGTATCATATAATACATTTAACCCAACAAAATCCATTAGATTCAATGTTTATCAGCTTTATGATATGTAACCAATTGTGTAAGCTGTGACATGAAAAGGCATAATTGTTTTTTTAACTATGTTCACAGGATTTGCCATCACAGAAATATCATCAGTGGGTTCATCCAAGTTAAAAGTATCATGGACACCATATCCTAGAGCTAATACTTATGTTCTTGACCTAAGGATTGCAAATCATACCAGAAGTCTACCATTCATCTTTGTGACACCTTCATTTATCACTACAAAAATATTTCCAAGGTTACGAGCCGGAGTACTCTATAATGTTACCGTCAAAGCATTTAGGTATTTTACCATACTTGCTTCCACATGGCAAACAGGAAGGACAGGTAAGACAATGACACATACTTAATGGAGGCTAGGGTTGGATTTCCTTCCTCCTACTTTCAGTGTATCAATTTGTCTCTGGGGTAGAGAGCTGTGGGTTTGAATCCCACACCAAACACGTAAGCATGTATTTCTGACTAGTTGCATTGTTATGGTGGGTGTGGCAGCTTTGTAAATGCCAGTGTTCAATTAGATGTACTAAATTCTTCTCTGTCACAGACAGCCTGTGCATTTCCAAGATATTCTGCTTAGTATTTAAGTGAAATGGAATGTATAGAGTAATGGTTCGTCAGTGACGAACCAAAGTTCGTCTTCGATTCAGATGGATTTCATAGGTCTCACCAAAAACAGGCCAATGTGTCCTTCTGCTCCCTTGCAATCATTCTTCCCTCAGCTACCTAGAGACAGATTAACAAACAATGTGACTATGCTTGCCTGAATGATAACAGTGCTGATATTGCAAAGTTATCTTGGATTATGTTAGCAATGTGCTTTAAGAGAAGGGTGAGAGATTCCAACTTGTACCTTCCCAGAAGTTGTTCAGTGTTCTCAGGCCTTGTCTAGTGCAGTGAGACGTGGTAATTATGAGCTGGTATTGTTGCACTGATCATGAAAAATGAGTATTATAGACTGCATAAGAGGCTTTTGTGTTGGCCAATGCAGATAAACAAAAAAGTAAAAATGTTTTCCTGCAAATTTAATTCAATTTGCCTATTGGATGCCTTGGCTCAATAGAATAATATTGGAAGGGATCTAAAAATTTCATCTAATCATGTAGGAATTCCCACCCAATGCATTCAATTCAATAATTGATTAACTTTCTATCTCATAATCCAGCTATCCCCTTGTTATGTGGAGTGTGGACACAGGCAAGTCCTAAATTGCAACCAGACTGGTGGGACGCTCCCTCTAGTTCCCTTTGGAGATGCGACTATCCATCTTTGGCTCTTTTCCCAAAGTTCTGTACCAGTTTATCAATAAAGGTTTTGTATCTTTACAATCTATGTATGCCAACTCTGGGCAGCAACGTGTTTCATTGTAATTGTCTGCATAAATTACTGAAAATAATCTGCTCAAAGGGATATCATCACCCTCACAGCACAATGGTTGCTATTATCGCAGACAATAGGACACTGATAATTCTGTATATCAGCAGCACCTTAATGCAAAAATAAAATGAAGGGTTGGACAAGGGGTAATTCATACATTTAAAGACAAAAGGCAAGGTAAAGAGCAGTAAAAGAATTTGGTAAAAGTAAGCAATGTGTGATGAATCTCACCTCATCCCACTAACAATCTTCCTCTGCCTCCCGTTTGAGCCAGCAAAACCAGATGACCTCGTTATCTATCTGTTATCATTGTGCCATTTGTGGGAGCTTGTTGTGCACAGATGGGATGGTGTGTTTCCTAGGCTGAATGCGCTTTGAATACCTTTTTGGCTCTGAAGTGCTTTGGGAAATCTGGAGATCTTGAAATGCAATCTAACAGCAATTCTTTCTTCAGTTCAGAGAGTGGAAGTATGAAATTTGCCTTAGCGCTGAGGTCAATAGAAGTTTGGTCATAAATACATGGGGATTTGTTGAGGAAGTACAGTTGAAGTCAGGGATTAACGCTGATCTGACTGAATATGATGCTGGCTGAAGTGTCTGAATGACCTAGTCCGATTCATATCACCACGTTCCAGCAGCATACATTGGAATACATTGATGTACAAACATAAGGTTTATGAATTGTTGCTATTACACATTGACTCTGTGGAGGTATGCATTTCAATTTATGGAGCTATTTTTCAATGTATAAATAGGGGAACTCCACACTATATAGAGGAACATACTATATCAAAATGCTCATCATGTATTTTTCCAGCATTTTTAAAATTAGGAAATTTTGTCTCCTGAAACGTTTTGACTAAGAACATCCCTTTTGCAAATGGAAGAATGGCCACAGTTGGGTATGAATTGTAATTTAGTATTGTTTGAAGACAAGGCAACGCAGGACCTTGACAGATTTATGTGAGAAGATGTACAATTATCTGCTGCACTGCCCCAATGCTTGATCAAATGCTCAAGTTCGAACAGGCTTCAGTGTTAGGAGGGGGAAAAGGTCATAGAACGTAGAACAGTACAGCACAGAAACAGGTCATTAGGCCCATATTGTCATGCCAAACTAATTAAAGTAGTAATTAAACACTTAACAAAAGTAATCCATTCAGTCTATAAAATATCCTTATCTCTATATTTTCATGTGTCTAACTAAGATCGTCTGAAACATCGCTATCTATTCTGCGTCCACTACCATCTCTGGCAGTGTATTCCAGGCACCCGCCGCGATCTGTGTAATTTTTCTTTAAACTCTCCAAACAATGAACCAGATATAACAAGAAGGCCCATCATTGTCTGTCCGGTGCCCTCTCAGTTTAGCATGTACAGAGTATGGAGGGGAAACATATTCTGAGATAACATACAGTAATAACTCAAAGTAAACATCAAGTTATTAACTTGAAATGATCATAGTCTAGAAAATATTGTGCATATCTAAACCTTCTAGCCGTTTAAGCATTTTAATTACGTATCTTTCCAAAGCACAGTCTCATTGATCATTGTTCCATTTTATTTATTTACTCATGAAGTGCCAAACAGACCACAGTTGCTCAACTTAAAATCTAATTCAAGTTCAACGATCATTGCGAAGTGGACCAAAGTATTAGGAGCAGATCGATATCTTCTGAATGTGAAATCTCACACCAGTGATTATAATTTGACATTTTACGAAAACAATGGAACGGTCACGGGTTTGGAGTCTTCCACTGTCTACAGAATTACTGTTTTTGCAGCAAATTCAGCTGGTATTGGAGGTGCAAGCAAAACAAGGAACATCGTCACCTGTAAGTATGCTTTCTTGTCAAATCTCCATTCATATAATTTAACTTAAAGTAAATGTTGCAATCAGGATATTTATGTTAATTTGGTCGCTAATTTAAATAGTCTCATATCACTGCTTTTGAAAGTTGTTAAATTATGAGGTATCTGGCCCTGGCTATGAATGTGGCAAAATGCACCTCCAAGGAATTCTGTGCAGTTTTAGGTTGAAGTTAACAGCAACTAGAGGAACCTTGTTCCTTGTCCTCTGTCCCTACCACTCCTCTACTGCAATATCAAGTTAAACTGTGGTAAATTTTACCTATTCTTATAAACCATCACCTGTAGCCTTATGCTCTTCCTGGAGATGATGGATCAACTTGTCAATTGTTTATACTGAAATAATTTGCCTTTCTGACATTGGCAAATCAGAAAGGACAACTTCAAAGCAATTTGTCAAACAATGAAAGGTGGGTACACTTTGCTCTTTAAAGTGACAGGGTAGCATCCTGATGACAAAGTAGCAGCTGACTTTACAGGGTGGAAATCATGATGCTGTCTGAAGCCGTAAGACAGGGTGATGGTGAGACCAAATTGTCAGGGCTTTTGACTCGAACAGACACAGAAAGACTTCTGGATTTGACTGATATCAGAATGCTTTCTGTGGACACTTCATGTTTTATTTTCAGCCCCAAAACATCTAGTTATATGCTGCAAAAAAAGTTTGGGATGTTGCCAAGTTAATGGAAAAATGATAGGGTTCTACAGCTTGCTGAATCAACTACTCCTTTCTCATGGTGAAGAACTTAATATATTTTGGTGATGGAAATGGGGGAAACGTAAGAAGTTATCCCATTTTTTTTCTTTCAGGTTGTGGTTTCTTTCTCTGTGGCCAACTTTACCCCACTCTCTGCTTGGTTCTGGGCTTTCCTTGACTTCAATCACAAGCTCTGCCTCTCTTGCCCTTTGTGATCCTGGTCTTCTGAGCTAATTTCGTTCCCCCCCCCCCCCCCAACACATCCCCTTCCCATCATCCTTTCAATTGAAGTTTCATAAATAAAATCTTGATATATGAACCATGTCTTTTTTGTGTAGTTTGTCACTGATTCCATTGCATTTCTGTTCTACTGTGAATGCTTGTAAGAAAATGAATCTCAGGGGTAGTATATGGTGATGCATTTGTACTTTGATAATAAATTTACTTTGAGCTTTGATGTATCCCTGGAAACATTTCTGCTGTTCACAACTGTAGAACAGAAGCAGTAAGAGAATGATGAGAGGAAGAATGAATCGCTGGGGAAGGCCAATAGTAAGAAACAAAGGTCAAGGGAAAGCAAACAGAGGCAACGTAACATAAGGCAGAAGGGGTAAAGCAGAAAAAAACTGGGAGAACTGATAATGTTACAGCTTCAGAACAGAACAGTTGAGCATGGTGGGACTACTGTCCTAAGTTGTGTTTATTTCAGTGCAAGGACTATTGTAGGTAAGGCAGACAAGCTTAGACCATGAATCAACATGTGGACTGACAGCTCAGTGTTCTGGGGTTCCATTGTTTTAGACATGCTAGAGGGAGTGGTATTAAAGGGGGAGGGGTGGCATTGCTAATCAGGGAAAATGTCACAGCAGAGTTCAGATAGGATCGATTGTAGTGTTTGTCTACTGAAGTTGCACAGGTGGAACTGAGGAATAGGAAAGGGTTGACCAAGTTAGTGGGATTATACAACTGAAAACCGAGTAGCCAGCAGGATGTAGAGAAGCAAATTGGTAGAGAAAAAGCACACAGTTGTAATAAAAATAAGGTGGTGATAGTAGATGGTTTTAACTTTCCACATTTTGACTGGGAATCCCATACTGTAAAAGTACGGGATGGGATAGAGTTTGTCAAACGGGTTCAGGAGAATTTAAAAAAGAGGTCTCAACTAGACAGAGCTTGATACTGGATCTCCTGTTAGGCAATGAGACAGGTCAAATGACAAAAGTGTGTGTGGGAGAACATTTTGGATTTAGTGAGCATAAGTCTATTAGTTTCAAGATAATTATGGAGACGGATAGGATTGGTCTTTGGGTTGGGATTCAAAATTGGAGAAAGACCAATGTTGATGGCATCAGAAAAGATCTGGCATGTGTGGATTGAGAAAAGTTGCTTTCTGGCAAATGGATATTTGGTAAGAGAGAGGCCTTCACAAGGTGAAATATTGAGAGCATAGAATTTGTACGTTCCTGTCAGAATAAAAGGCAAGGCTAGTAGGAAAAGGGAACTTTGGCTTTGAGGGATATTGAGTAGGATAAGAAGAAGGAGGTGCATAAAGAGATATCAGAAGTTAGGATCAATTGAGTCTCTTGAGAAGTATAAAAAATGCAAGAGAACACTTAGGAAAGAAATCATGAGGACATGAGGTTACCCTGGCAGACAAGGTGAAACAGAATCACAAGGGCTTCTGCAGATATATTAAAAGCAGGGATCAAAATTTGTCCATTTAAAGATCAGAGTGGTCACTTATGCATGGAGCTAAAAGAGATGAGGGAGATCTCAAAACGATTTTTGCATTTACGTTTACTGGGGAGATAGATAGAGCGTCTATAGAACTGAGGCAAAAAGAGTAGTGAGGTCGTGAACGAAATCCAGATTACAGAAGAGGGGTTGCTTGTCATCTTGAGGCAGATTAGGTGGGATAAATCCCCGGGCCCTGACAAAGTTCTTCCCTCTGATCTTGTGGGAGGCTAGTGAAGAAATTGCAGGGGCCCTAGCAGGGGTACTTAAAAACAGTCCTTAACCACAGGTGAGGTGCCATAGAACTAGAGGTTTGCTAATACTCAGTTGTTCAAGAAAGGCTCTAGGAATAAATCAGAAATATACAGATCCGTAATTCCATGGAAGTGGCATCATACGTAGAGAATGCTGTGAAGAAAACTTCTGGCACATTGGAATTCATAGATCAAAGTATTGAGTACAGCAGTTGCGATGTTATGGTGAAGTTGTATAAGACATTGGTGAGGCCTAATTTGGAATACTGTGTGCTGTTTTGGTCATCTGCTTATAGGAAAGATGTCAATAAGATTGAAGAAGTACAGAGAGAGTTTACAAGGATGTAGCCAGGACTTGATGAGCTGATTTATTTAGGACTTTATCCACAAGAGCAAGGGAGAATGAGAGGAGATTTGATAGTGGTATACAAAATTATGAGTGGTATAGATAGGGGAAATGCAAGCAGGCTTTTTCCACTGAGACTGGTTGAGACTAGAACTAGAGGTTGTGGGTTAACAGTGAAAGATGACATTTTTAAGGCAAATCTGAGGGGGAGCTTCTTCACTCAGAGCATGCTGGAAGTGTGGAATTAGCGGCCAGCGGAAGAGGTGAATGTGGGTTTCGTTTTAGCATTTAAGAGAAATTTGGATAGATACATGGATGGGAGAGGTATGAAGAAATATGGTTCAGGTGCAGGTCAATGGGACTAGGCAGAAGAACAATTCAGGTCCAAAGGACCTGCTTCTGCACTGTAGTACTTCATGACTATGACCATGACCAAGACTCTATAACATTCTGGTCAGACCACACCTGAAGCATTGAGCTCAGTTCTGGCCACCCTACTACAGGAAGGGTGTGGAAGCTTTGGAGAGGGTGCAGAGGAAATTGAACAGGATGCTGCCCGGATGGCAGAAAATGTCTTTTGAGGATAGGTTGAGCAAGCTATGGCTTTTCTCTTTGGATCGAAGAAGGGGGAAAGGCAACTCGATAGAGGTGCATAAGATGATAAGAGTGGACAGCCAGCACCTTTTCCCAGGGCTGCAGTGGTGAACATCAGAAGATATGCTTTTAAGGCAATTGGAGGTAAGTAAAGGGGGAATGTCAGAAGTAAGTTTTTTACACAGAGAGTGCTGAGTGCATGGAATGCACCACTGTGGGTGGTGGGAGAGGCAGATACATCAGGGATATTTAAGAAACTCCTAGACAAGCATAAGGACGAAAGAAAAATCGAGGGCTATAAGGTACGGAAAGGTTAGATTGATCTTGGAGTAGGTTAAGACAGTGGATCTCTACCTTTTTCTGCTTGTGGCCCACTTTTAACTTTAATTTACCTCTGTGACCCCATCTTCCATAGCCTCTGTTCATTACTATAAAGTGTTTTATTTTCGGTCAACTGTTTTAATTATTCTAACATACAGTCAATATTTATGTTTTAACAGGTTATAGATATTATATATTAAATATAATGTTACAGGTGTATATGAAAAATAAAACTATTTTAAAGCAATACACACAAAATGTTGGATGAACTCAGCAGGTCAGGCAGCATCTGTGGAGATGAATAAACAGTCAACATTTTGGGCCCAGACCCTTCTTCAGGACTGGAAAGAAAGGGGGAAGAGGACTGAATAAAAAGGTGGGTGAGGGGAAGGGGATAGCTTGAAGGTGATAGGTGAAGCCAGGTGGGTAGGAAAAAAAAGGGCTGGAGAAGAAGGAATCTGATGGGAGCGGAGACTGGACCACAGGAGAAAGAGAAGGAGGAGGGGACCCAGGGGGAGGTCATAGGCAGGTGAGAAGAAGTGAAGAGCCAGAGTGGGAAATATGAGTGGAGACGGGAGAGGGAAAATGTTTTTACCGGAAGGAGAAATCGATATTCGTACCATCAGGTTGGAGGCTACCCAAAATGTTTTATAGACAGAATACAAGGCGTTGCTCCTCCACCCTCAGGGTGTCTCATCGTGGCACGAGAGGAGGCCATGGGCCGACATGTCAGGACAGGAATAGGACTTGAATTAAAATGTTTGGCCACTGGGAAGTTCCACGTTTTGCAGATGGAGCAGAGATGCTCGATGAAACAGTCCCCCAATTTACGGTGGGTGTCACCAATATAGAGTAGGCTGTATTGGGAACACTGGTCACAACAGACGGCCGCAGCAGATTTGCAGGTGAAGTGTTTCCTCACCTGGAAATACTGTTTAGGGCCCTAAATGGAGGGGGGAGAGGAGGTGAATGGACAGATGTAGCTTTTAGCCACTTGCGGGGTAAGTGCCAGGAGGGAGATTAGTGGGGACAGATGAATGGACAAGGGAATCACAGAGGGAGTGATCCCTGTGGAAAGCAGGGGGAGGGGTGTAGATAAAGATATATTTGGTAATAGGTTCCCTTTGGAGATGACAGAAGTTACAGAGAATGATGTGTTGAATGCATAGGTAAAGACAAGAGGAACTCTAACACTGTTAAGGTTGTGGGAAGATGGAGTGAGCACGAATGTTCGGGAAGTGGAGGAGATGCGGGTGAGGGCATTCTTGGTTCTTTGAATAGAAGAACATTTATGAGGTCATAGAAAGAAAAGCATCCTGGGAGCATATGCAACAGAGATGAAGGAACTGAGAAGCAGGTGTAGCATTTTTACAGAAGATAGGATGTGAGAGGTATAGTCAGGGTAACCATGGGAATCGGTTGGTTGAACTTTGAAACTATTTCAAAGTTCTCAGTAGGATACTTTGTTTATAATATATATATATATATATAATATTCTTCCAACCAGAAATGAAAGAGCACTTAATACTTTGCGTATTTAGTGAGATTCTAGCGACAGACGCAGACTAGTGAATTTTTGAATATCTGGTTGCAACTTGGTTAAAGATAATCAAAAATCACCTCTTTTCACAACATCAAGATGGTTACGAGCTTTTGCTGGCAGGTGAAGAGTTTGACTAAAACCACATTCAATTAGATAAGACGTGGGGAATCCAATTAAAATAACTTTGCTTTCTCCCAGAGCTGTGGAAACTGATTTTGAAAATCACAAGTTATCCAGATATATTGTTTGCCGTGTTTTGAATTTTGTTGAGTTGTTATATCACTTTGCAGCTCAACAAGATTTTCTTGCAATGTAGTGTCAATATTATTTATATTCTCCCCAAATGGATCCACCACCCAATCTGGAATATGCATTTCCAGCAGGAATCTGAACCAAAATTCCATATCAGTGTGGAGTTGTTTCAAATGAAATAATTTCCAACTCAGGATGAATGAAGTACTTATTATTATACAATCAGATCACCATCTTGCAATTCTATTTTAAGAGTGGCCAGTGAAGGAAATTGCGTAAACTCGCGACATTCAATATTGCTGCTAAAATGTTTTGAGTTTTCCAAGGAAAGTGGTAATAGCCTCTTTGCATGATATGAGGTTCCATTTTTTTACCTTGTAACTATCCATTTCATAAATTCAGTTTTTCAAATATATCTGACAGGTAAAATATGTCAGACTTAGCAGTAACAATTTGTTCTCCAAGCTGCTTATCACTTAGAAATGCTGCAATAATGTCTTTAAATGCACCAAAGCGACAAAGACAATTACCTTTTGATAATCATCAGCCCTCTAGATGCAATAGTAACCATTCAAAATCTTTGTTTGCTGCCTTCATGTCATGTCAGGTTTCGTAAGCGTTATAACATGCACACGTCATCGGAAGGCAAACAGAAGTTTGTGATTTGGGGTGGATGTGGAATGGGGCTCAGTGGGCCACCTTGCAGGGCATGAACAGTGATTTGTACGTGGTCAAGCAGGGGCAAAGATAACGATTGATGTGCAGCATCACACACATACTCACAGGCCAATCTGTTTTGTTTCCTTATTTGCATCATCTAGCATATTTTTCCATTCACTTCATTCAAGGTTTCAATTAAATTACATATATTGATTTTGTTTTATTTTATATATTTTAATAATACTTCATTAAAACAGCAAAAAGAGTTGGACTGTGACCAGTCAATGAGAGGGATTCATTAGAAAGAGTGAATAAAAATAACACAAGTGCAACTGGAGTGCCATTCTTTTGAGTGTGCCAGTGTTTCGAGTGGCTTTGGCTCATCAGGCTTGGGTGTGGTAAAGTATCTGAGTTTCTCTCTTTTTGCCCTTGTTTGTTCATTCCTTGTCTCTTAGGGCAGAGTAGTTTAGTGAGAGTGGCTCCAGGGACAGTGTTTTGTAGTGTGTGTGGGATGTGGAAAGTCTGGGAGAACTCCAGTCTCACAGATAAACACATCTGCACCAGGTGCACCGAGCTGCAGCTCCTGAGAGAATCCATTAAGGACCAGGAGCTGCAGCTCAATGTGATAGACAGGAGCTACAGGGAGGTAACTACTAGGTTGCAGGAGATAGGTAACTGGGTGATTGTTAAGAGAAGGAAGGAAAATGCACAGCCAGTGAAGAGTACAGCTGTGACCATTCCCCTCAACCTTAGATACTGTTGAGGGGGAGCCACAGTGACTGGGTCTCTGGCACTAAGTCTAGTGCTGTGGATTTATGGATCATTGAGATCTCTTCCGGGGAAGGTACGACTTGTACAAATGGGCAAAAGGGATGGGTTACATGGCTTGGTGGCCGGTGGACACTGACGCTTTCTGCTGAAATGGGTGGCAGAAGGAGAGGTTGATGCATTGATGCTACTTGTGTGTGGGAGGGGGGGGAGGGGGCTTTGGAGGTTCTAATGCTTTTCTGTTGTTCATTCTTTGAGATTCTCTTTTTTTTGTGGATGTCTGCAAAGAATAGGAATTTCAGGTTGTATGCTGTATACATTCTCTGATATTAAAATGGAACCATTTGAACCAGAACCCAAGGGGGTTCAATATCCTTGTGGGATGGCTTGCTAGAGTTGCGTTAATTTGGCAGGGGGATGGGAACTGGGGTGATAGTGTTGAGGATGAGGGAGTTGGTTTAAAAACAAAGGTAATTTTTAGTGAGACTCCTAGCAAGGAGAGGCTGATGATAGGGAAAAATTGCAGTCAACAAGTTGTAATGTAAAAGGCATACAGAGTCATAAAGGGTGAATACAGAACTGAAGGTGTTATATTTCAATCAGTGCAATGTATAGAATAAGGTTGTTCAACTTGTAGCACACTGAGTCATGGCTGAAAAAAAGATTATAGCTGGGAGCTTAAAGCCCAAGGATACACATTGTATCAAAAGGACAGGCAGGTAGGCAGAGGGGGTGGTGTGGCTCTGATGGTAAAAATAAAATCAAATTATTAGAAAGAGGTGACATAGCTTCGGAAGGTATTGAATTGTTGTGGGTAGAGTTAAGGAACTGCAAGCGTAAAAAGACCATGATGGGGATTACATACAGACCCCAAACAGTAGTAAAGATGTGGCCAACAAATTACAATAGGAGATAGAGAATGCATGCCGAAAGAGCATTGTTACAATAGTCATTGGGTGTCGTGCAATGAACCAGAATTGATTAGAGAGCTTAAGGTAAAAGAAGCTTCAGGGACAGGTAATCATAATATGATCAAATTCACCCTGAAATTTGAGAAGAAGAAACTAAAATCAGGTGTATCAGTGAAGTAAAGGGAATTACAGAGGCATGAAAGAGCTGTTGTCCAAAATTGATTGGAAAAGAATACTGGCAGGGATGATGGCAGAATAAGAATAGCTGAAATTTCTGGAAGTAAATTCGAAGGCACAGGATATACACATCCCAAACAGAAATAAGTATTCTGAAGGCAAGATGACATAATGGTGGCTAACAAGAGAAGTCAAAGCCAACATAAAAGCCAAAGGGAGGGCATATGACAGAGCAAAAGTTAGTGGGAAGTTAGAGAATTGGGAAGCTTTTAAAAACCAACAGAAGGCAACTAAAAAGTCATTAAGAAGGAAAAGGTAGAATATGCAGGTTTGTTAGCCAATAATATCAAAGAAGATACCAAACATTTCTTTAGATACATAAAGTGTAAAAGGAAGGCTAGAATGGATATTGGACCACTGGAAAACAATGCTGGAGAGGTGGCAAAGGGGGATAAGGAAATGGTGGACAAACTGAATAAGTATTTTGCATCAGTCTTCACTGTGGACGGCACTAGCAGTATGGTGGAAGTTCCAGAGAGTCAAGGGTCAGAAGTGTGTGAAGTTACCATAACTAGAAAGAATGTTCTTGGGAAACTGAAAGCTCTGAAGGTAGATCAATCACCTGGACCAGATGGTGTACACCCCAGGGTTCTGAAAGTGGTGGCTGAAGAGATTATGGAGGCATTAGTAATGATCTTTCAAGAATCATTAGATTCTGGAATAGTTCCAGAAAACTGGAAAATTGCAAATGTCACTCCACTCTTCAAGCAGAGAGAGAGGCAGAAGAAAGGAAATTATAGGCCAGTTTGTCTGATCTCAATGGTTGGAAAGATGTTGGAATCGATTGTTAATGATGTGCTTTCAGGGTACTTGGAGGCATATGATAAAATAGGCCATAATCAGTATGGTTTCTTCAAGGGAAAATCTTGTCTGACAAATCTAGTGGAATTCTTTGAAGAAATAACAAGCAGGATAGACAAAGGAAAATTAATTGATGCTGTGTACTTGGATTTTCAGAAGGCCTTTGACAAGTTAAGAGCCCATGGTATTACTAGCATTGATAAAGCAATGGCTGGAGGAAGAGAGTGGGAATAAAGGGAGCCCTTACTGGCAGTGACTAGCGATGTTCCACAGGGATCTGCGTTGGGACTGCTTCTTTGTACATTATACATCAGTGACTTGGATGATGGAATTGATGGCTAACTGCAAAGTTTGCAGATGATACGAAAATAAGTGGAGGGGCAGGTAGTTTTGAGGAAGCAGAGAGGCTACAGAAGCACTTAAGTAGATTAGGAGAATGTGCAAAGAAGTGGCAGATAGAATGCAGTGTCGGGAAGCATTCTGCCATGCACTTTGGTAGAAGAAACAAAAGGGTTGACTATTTTCTACATGGAGAGAAAATTCAAAAATCTGAGGCGCAAAGGGATTTGGGAGTTCTTGAGCAGAATTTCCTTATCTTAAAAAGGATGTGCTGACACTGGAGATGTTTCAAAGAAGGTTCACAAAAATTATTCCAGGGTTGAACGACTTGTCATATAAAGAGTGTTTGATGGTTTTGGGCCTACATTCATTGGAATTCAGAAGTCTGAGGGGTGACCTAATTGAAACCTATCGAATGTTGAAAGGCCTTGATAGTGGATGTGGAGAGGATGTTTCCTTGGTGGGAGAGTCTAGAACCAGAGGACACCACCTCAGAACGGAGGGGCATCCTTTTAGAACAGAGATGTGGTGGAATTTCTTTAGCCAGAGAGTAGTGAATCTGTGGAATTCATTTCCATAGGTGCCTGTGGAGGCCAAGTCTTTAGGTATATTTAAGGTAGAGGTTGATAGAGTCTTGATTGGTCAGGACATGAAGGGATATGGGAAGAAGGCAGGAGATTGGGGCTGAGAGGAAAGATGGATCAGCCATGATGAAATGACAGAGCAGACTCGATGGGCCAAATGGCCTAATTTGCTCTTATATTTTATGATCTAACACCTGTGGCCCCCATTTTCTTGGTTGTTACTTACGACCCCTAGGAAATTCGGCATGGCCTGAGGTGCAGGGTCAACCCACGTTGAGAACCACTGGGTTAAAAGATCGGTATAACATCAGCTTCCGAAGACCTATACTGTGCTGTACTGTTCTGTGTTCTTTCTAATACAATGGACCGTTCTGCAGAAATTTTTACTTCCTGGTGTTTGATATGGGACTGCTTATGATTACAAACGTTACCTTGTTTAAATTTCTCCCGGAATTTATTTTGAGGGTTTCCCCAGACACGTAATGTTGTGATTATATGTGATGGCCACGAGATGGTGATTTAGTCCCACTCGAACCAGTGTACGGATTATCAAACCGGAGCATCCGTCCTACCGCGGTATGTTCCATGTCAGACGGCACCTCCTGGGGCTGGGATGCACTCTGGCACAGTTTTCAGAGCAGCTACCTCACAGGGGCAGGCAGAGACACGGACCCAATCCCTGGTTTCCTCCCACCTTCTAAAGGTTGGCGTCGTAAATTACCCGCGTGGCAGAATACGGTGGTGGGGGAGATGGGGTTACAGTGGTACAGGCGTTACAAATGTTTATTTTGTATAAGCTAAAGCCCAAACGTAACGGACTTAGATTTAAGAACAGTTCCTCTATCGCTAATGATTGTCCAGTACAGCGGCGGGTCTCAGCGTGGGCCAGGCCATGCCGGATTTTGTAGGGGTAACAAAAAACACAAGAACATGGGGGCCACAGGAGTTTCTGAATCGGCCACGATCAGTTCACTATTTTAATGAAGTATTACTGAAATATATAAATAAAAATGAATTAATATGTGCAATTTAGAATGAAATGAATGGGGCAGTGAGGCAGCCGGTGTGTGGTGCGGCACATCGCTTGTTATCTCTACTCCTGCTTGACCACACACAAATCACTGTTCACGCCCTGCAAGGAGCCCCGCTCCATACCCACCCCAAACCACAAACTGCAGATTGGGAGAGGCTGTCTGCAGCAAGGCCAATCGGCGACTGTGCTGCAGGACACTGTTCTATCAGCCTTCCACAGACCCGTGCGTGTTATAGTACTTTAAAAATGTGACATGAAAGCCGCAAATGAAGATTTTGAACAGCCACTAATGTGTACAAAAGTCTGATGGCTATCAAAAGATAATTGTCTTCCTCAGTTTGTTGCACTTTGGGTAGTATTGTACCGTTTCTAAGTGATAAAGCAGATTGGAGAACAACTGTCAGTGCTTAGTCTGACTTATTTAACCTGTCAGATACAGTATATCTTTAAAAAAAAACGATTTATTAAACAGTTACAAAGAAAAAACTGCGATTGTATATTATGCAAGAGGCTATTACTGCCTTCCTTGGAAAATTTAATATTAGACAATAGGAGTTTATGAAATTTCGTTCACTGGCCACTCTTGAAATAGAACTGCAAGATGATGATCTGATTCTATAATAATAAGTACTTTATTGATCCTGAGTTGGAAATTATTTCATTTGAAACAACTCCACACTGATAGGGAATTTGGGTTCAGGTACCTGCTGGGATTGCATATTCCAGATTGGGTGGTGGATCCATTTGGGGAGAATGTGAATTTTGTTGACACAACATTGCAAGAAAGTCTTATTAAGCTGCAGAGTGATATAACAACTCAAGCAAAATTTCTGGATAACTTGTGATATTCAAAAAAAAGTTTCCACAGCTCTGGGAGAAAGCAAAGTTGTTTTAATTGGATTTCCCACCACTTGCCTAGTTGAATGTGTTTTTAGTCAAACTCTTTACATGCTATCAGAAGGTTGTAACTGTCTTGATAACCATATAACAATTACAGCATGGAAATGGCCCGCTTACTCTCTGTTGCAAAAAGAGGTCGTCTTCGATTATCATTGACCAAGTTGTAACCAGATAATCAAAAACTCACTAGTTTGCATCAGTGACAAGCATCTGACTAATACCCAATATTAAGGCACACGAGTGAATCTGCAGATGCTGGAAATAAATAAAAACACAAAATGCTGGCAGAACTCAGCAGGCCAGACAGCATCTATGGGAGGAGGTAGTGACGACGTTTCGGGCCGAAACCCTTCATCAGGAGTGAAGTAACATGGGATGGTGAAGAGGGGATAAGAAGTGGGAGGAGGGATGAAGTAGAGAGCTGGGAAGTGATAGGCTGGAGGGAAATGGGCCAGGGGGAAGGTGGCTGAGTTCTGCCAGCATTTTGTGTTTTTATTTATTTCCAGCATCTGCAGATTCACTTGTGTTGCCTTTGAATTCACTACTGCGAAGCCTCTTCCAGTGATGCCTACACTGAAGAAGTTCAGATCTTTTCTCCGACGGGAGTTCAGCGAGAGCCTCTCTCTCTGCTCCCAACCTACTTTTTCTTCGGCCCTGAAACTTTTGGCTCCCCCCCAGCCCTACCTTTCTTTCTCTTTTATTTCCCATAATTCTCCACCTTCCCCCAGCCCATTTCCCTCCAGCCTATCACTTCCCAGCTCTCTACTTTATCCGTCCCCCCACTTCTCATCCCCCCTCGACCATCCCATGTTACTTCACTCCTGATGAAGGGTTTCGGCCCGAAACATCGTCACTACCTCCTCCCATAGATGCTGTCTGGCCTGCTGAGTTCTGCCAGCATTTTGTGTTTTTAATACCCAATATTAAATGCTTTTTCATTGTTGGTTGGAAGAACATTAAATGACTAATTTGCTAGCTCAGTGCTCAACCCAGCAAGGATGGAAAGCATGCAAGTAACCGGCCGAATTCAAACCAGGGACCACTCACCTGAAGTCCAGTGTGGATGCCATTGCACCACCAGCCAGCTATATAAATTATAAATAAATTATCCCAATCAAAGCTTTGAAAGAGTTTTATTTTTCATATATACCTGTAATGTTATATTTAACATATAATAATATAAATATCATTAAAACATAAATATTGACTGTGTATCAGAATAATTAGTACAGTTGACAAAAAAAACTTTAGCAGCTAATGGAAACTGGAAGGTGGGGTCCACAGAGGTAAGTGAAAGTCACAAGTGGGCCACAAGCAGAAGAAGGTTGAGAAACACTACAGTACAGGACTCTGCTGAATCCATCCTTCACCAGAAACATACTTTGATCCTTCAAATAGCCAACGTTTATCTTGCTGCTACGAATTGTGTCCTCTAAACTGTCTTTCTCCCTCCCCTTCCACCGCACCATTAGGTAACTCATTTGCCATTGTGATATATGCAGGCATGCAGAGATTCCCACAGCAGATTCCCCTGTAATCTATTCCAGTCAAATCAACTGTTGTTAGCATAACAATCATAGAGGCAGGTAGCCCAGAAATTGGCCATTCAACCCACCGAATTATACCAGCCATCAATCACCCATTTATACTTCCCATTTAATTCATCCCCCCCCATTTCCAACAACTTCCCTCCCCAGATTCTCCCACTCATTTATACACTAAAGGCAGTTTACAGAGGCAAATTAACTTATAAATCCACATGTTTTTTGGAGAGTAAAGGAAAAAAATTGACTATTAAACAGTAAACTGAACAGGTAAGGAAGAGTTCATAATTTGTTTGCATGTAGTCATGCAGTGAAATGTATGCCCATCAAAGGAGGCTAATGTTAGTTCTGCTAATTGAATCCCACCATCGTTTGATGAGGGTCAGTTCTGGGAGAAGGTGGGTAGAGGCAGTTGTAGTGTTAATGCTGACATGAATAGGGCTGGCCACATGATCTTCCCTCTTAATGTTTTATCCGACATCTAGTCTGCATCGAGCAGCAGCCTTAACCGACCTTCCTTACCGACTGTACATCACCAACTTCTGTGTCATCTGCAAACTTAGTACTTATACCTCCTATGTTCACACCTTTGTTGTTAATATCACACACAAAGGTCCCAGCTCTAATCTCTGGAGAATACTACAGGTCATAGATTTCTAATCCAAAAGCAGCTTTCTACCACTCTGCCTCCCATCACACCGCCAATTTTGGATCCATCTAGCCAGCTCACGCTGGATGTCATGTGAAATAACCTTCTGGAGCAGCCTACCATGCAGCTTACTATTTTGGACTTGGTCAATTGCCTTACTAAAGTCCATATTGGCAATATCTATTGCCTTGGCTTCTTCAGTTTTGCAAGTTAACTCCTCAAAAGACTCAGTCAAATTAAGGAGATGAGCTATGCTGACCATTTGAATGTACCTTGCTGGCCCTGATCTCTTACTAACTCTCTTCTAAAAGTCCTTGCTTGATGGATATTGTTTCCCTGCAACTATTTGCTCCCAATCTACTTTCACCAGAACTTTTCTTATGCTATCCAAATCAGCATTCTCCATATTC
Organism: Hemitrygon akajei; assembly: GCF_048418815.1. Classification (NCBI taxonomy): domain Eukaryota; kingdom Metazoa; phylum Chordata; class Chondrichthyes; order Myliobatiformes; family Dasyatidae; genus Hemitrygon; species Hemitrygon akajei. Next base: position 69,196,898 of record NC_133135.1, on the reverse strand, counting down.
AAGGCTTTAACTGGAGGTCCAACACCATCCCTTTCCATAACTACTTTGAAACTTACAGACTTCTGTAACAGTGTTCTCAAAGCCTTCCTCCAATGGCACTTCCACCACCTGCCCAGTTTAATCTCCTGTGACAAAGTTGAGCACTGCCCTTAGTCTCTGATGGGAAACTTTATATATTGTTTCATTGTCTCTTGAATGCATCTGATTAATTCTGTCCCATCCATGTCTCTTGCACCAAGGCAATCCTGATCCCAGTCAATAATGGAAAAGGAAAACTCCACATTTCCATAATCCTATTACTCTCACACTTCTCTGCGATTTGCTTACATATCTGTTCCTCTATTTCCTGTGACCATTGGAGGCATGCAGAATAACTCCAGAAAATAATCACCCATCTTATTTCTAAATTTTTATCCACATGACCACACTGGATAATCTCTCCAGGATATCTTCTCTATGTTCTCCCTCATTGGAAGGGTGATTCCCCTCCTATGATTGTAATTGTGCAGATTTATCCTCTAGCCTGACCTGGCTCACCCTTGAAGCTTCTTGCATTAAAGTAAATGCAGGTCCTCCAGCGTAGTAATCTCTGGATTACTGCCTATGCCACGTGCCAGTGAAGGTAAGAATAGGATGATTTGGTAATGAATATGGGGCTAAGGGAGGCTGGGTTTCAAATTTCTGGATCATTGGGATCTCTTCTGGGGAAGGTATGACCTGTACAAAAAAAGACAAGCTCCACCTGAAACCAGAGGAGCACCCATAAATATCTTTGCAGGCAAATGCGTTAGAGCTGTTGAGGAGGATTCAAACTAATTTAGCAGAGGGATGGGGCAGATGGTAGATGCATTGTGTAGTGAGGCTCTTGAGGAAGAACAGGCAGATGATAGGGCAAAATTGCTGTAAATGGGATGAGTTAAAGTCTAACCGGAGGCCAAAGTCAAAAAGGGTGATGACTACAGGACTAAAGCTGTTTTTTTTTTAATATACGCAGTATACAGAATGACGTAGATGATCTTGTAGCACAATTCAGAGATTGGCAGGTATGACATTGTGGGCATCATTGAGTCATGGCTGAAAGAAGATCATAGTTTAACATCCAAGGGCACACATTGCATTGAGAGGACAGGCAGGAAGGCACAGGGGGGTGGGGTGGCTCTGTTGTTGCAAAATGAAATCAAATCCTGAGGAAGAGCTGACATAAGATTGGAAGATGTAGAGTCCTTGAGGGTAGAGTTAAGAAACTGCAAGTTTATGAAGACCATGATGGGAGTTATATACAGGTGTCACAACAGCAGTCAGGATGTGGGCTACAAATGTCAATGGGAGATAGAAAAGGCTTGTAAAAAGGGTAATGTTCAAGAGTCATGGGGGAATTTCTATGTGCATGTAGATTGGGAAAATCAGATTGGTGCTGGATCCCAAGGGAGGCAATTTGTACAAAGCTTACGAGATGGCTTTTTAAAACAGCTTGTGGTTGAGCCCACACGAAACGGCAATTCTGGATTGAGTGTTGTGTAACAAAGCAGGTTTGATTCAGAAGCTTAAGGTAAAGGAACCCTTAAGAAGCAGTGATCTATTATGATAGAGTTCACCCTGCAGTTTGAGAGTGTGAAGATAAAATCAAATTGATCTGTCTTACAATGGAATAAAGGGAGTTACAGAGGTATGAGAGAACAGCAGGCCAAAGTTGATCAGAGCGCGCAGGATAGAAACATCCTAAAGATGGAAAGTATGCTAATGGAAGGATGGCTGTCCATGGCTGACAATGGAATTCAAAAACAGCATAAAGAGAGGGCATATAATACAGCAAAACTTAGTGGGGAGTTAGAGGATTGGGAAGCTTTTAAAAACCAACAGAACAAAACTAAAAATGCCATAAGGAGAGAAAAGATTATATTTGATGATAAGCTTGCCAAAAAATCAAAAGAAGATATCAAAAGATTTTTCAAATATATAAAGAATAAAAGAAAGGTGAGAGTGGATATCAGACTATTAGAAAATGACGCTGGAAAGGTAGTAATGAGGTGCAAAGAAATGGTAGATAAACTTAGTAAGTATTTGGCCTCAGTCTTCACGGTAGAAAACACTAGCAGTATGTCAGAAATTCAAGAGTGTTGAGGGGGGCACAGAAGTAAGTGTAGTTGTTATTATTAAGGAGAAAGTGCTTGGGAATCTGAATGGTAGGTAAATCACCTGGATCAAATGCACTACATCTCAGGGTTCTGAAAGAGGTAGCAGATGAAATTGTGGAGGCATTAGTAATGATCTTTCAAGAATCACTAGATTCTGGAACGCTTCTAGAGACTGGAAAATTGCAAATGTCACTCCACTCTTTAAGAAGAGAGGGAGGCAGATGAAAGGAAGTTATAAGCCAGTTAGCCTGACTTCAGTGGTTGGGAAGATATTATTAACAGACAGACAGACATACTTTATTGATCCCGAGGGAAACTGGGTTTCGTCACAGTCGCACCAACCAAGAATAGTGTAGAAATATAGCAATATAAAACCATAAATAGTTAAATAATAATAGGTAAATTATGCCAAGTGGAAATAAGTCCAGGACCAGCCTATTGGCTCAGGGTGTCTGACACTCCAAGGGAGGAGCTGTAAAGTTTGATGGTCACAGGCAGGAATGACTTCCTATGACACTCAGTGTTGCATCTCAGTGGAATGAGTCTCTGGCAGAATGTACTCCTGTGCCTAACCAGTACATTATGGAGTGGATGGGAGACATTGTCCAAGATGGCTTGCAACTTGGACAGCATCCTCTTTTCAGACACCACCGTCAGAGAGTCCAGTTCCACCCCCACAACATCACTGGCCTTACGAATGAGTTTGTTGATTCTGTTGGTGTCTGCTACCCTCAGCCTGCTGCCCCAGCCCACAACAGCAAACATGATAACACTGGCCACCACAGACTCGTAGAACATCCTCAGCATCGTCCGGCAGATGTTAAAGGACCTCAGTCTCCTCAGGAAGTAGAGACGGCTCTGACTCTTCTTGTAGACAGCCTCAGTGTTCTTTGATCAGTCCAGTTTATTGTCAATTCATATCCCCAGGTATTTTTAATCCTCCACCATGTCCTCACTGACCCCTTGGATAGAAACAGGGGTCACTGGTGCCTTACATCTCCTCAGGTCCACCACCAGCTCCTTAGTCTTTTTCACATTAAGCTGCAGATGATTCTGCTCACACCATGTGACAAAGTTTCCCACCGTAGCCCTGTACTCAGCCTCATCTCCCTTGCTGATGCATCCAACTATGGCAGAGTCATCAGAAAACTTCTGAAGATGGCAAGACTCTGTGCAGTGGTTGAAGTCCGAGGTGTAGATGGTGAAGAGGAAGGGAGACAGGACAGGTGTTTTGGGGTACTTGGAGGCATGTGATAAAATAGGCCAAAGTCAGCATAGTTTGATTAAGGGGAAATCTTGCCTGACAAATCCGTTGAATTTCTTTGTGGAAATAAGGAGCGTCAGTGGATGTTGTTTACTTGGATTTTCAGAAGGCCCTTAACAAGAACCCATGGTATTATGGGAAAGATATGAGAATGGAAAGAAGATTAACTAACTGGCAGGAGGAAAAGAGTGGGAATAAAGGGGGCCTTTTCTGGTTGACTAGTGGTGTTCCACAGAGGTCAATATTGGAACTGCTTCTTTACATAATTTATATTAATGATGTGGATGATGGAATTGATGGCTTTGTGGCCAAGTATTGAAGATAGGTAGAGGAGCAGGAGGTATTGATGAAACAGAGAGGCTGCAGAAGGTCTTAGATTGAAGGACTAGGATTGAAAATAGAGAAGTATAAGGTCAGTAGCATGACTGGCAGAGTTGCTTCATTACCAAATTAACTCAACGCCTTCTACGCCCGCTTTGAAAGAGAGAACACAACTACAGCTGTGAAGATCCCTGTTGCACCTGATGATCCTGTGATCTCTGTCTCAGAGGCGGATGTTAGACTGTCTTTAAAGAGAGTGAACCCTTGCAAGGCGGAAGGTCCCGATGGAGTACCTGGTAAGGCTCTGAAAACCTGCACCAACCAACTAGCAGGAGTATTCAAGGACATTTTCAACCTCCCACTGCTACGGGCAGAAGTTCCCACTTGCTTAAAAAGGCAACAATTATACCAGTGCCTAAGAAGAATAATATGGTCTGCCTTAATGACTATCGCCTGGTAGCACTGACACTGACAGTGATGAAATGCTTTGAGAGGTTGGTTATGACTAGACTGAACTCCTGCCTCAGCAAGGACCTGGACCCATTGCGATTTGCCTATTGCCACAATAGGTCAACAGCAGATGCAATCTCAATGGCTCTTCACACAGCTTTAGACCACCTGGACAACACATACACCTACGTCAAGATGCTGTTCATTGACTATAGCTCAGCATTTAATTCCATCATTTCCACAATCCTGATTGAGAAGAACCTGGGCCTCTTTACCTCCCTCTGCAATTGGATCTTCGACTTCCTAACCAGAAGACTATAATCTGTGTGGACTGGTGATAACATCTCCTCCTCACTGACAATCAACACTGATGCACTGCTCTACTCTCTATATACACATGACTGTGTGACTAGGTATAACTCAAATACCATCTATAAATTTGCTGATGATACAACCATTGTTGGTAGAATCTCAGGTGGTGACGAGAGGGCGTACAGGAGTGAGGTATGCCAACTAGTGGAATGGTGCCGCAGCAACACCTGGCACTCAGCGTCAGGAAGATTAAAGAGCTGATTGTGAACTTCAGGAAGGGCAAGACAAAGGAACAGATACCAATCCTCATAGATGGATCAGAAGTGGAGAGAGTGAGCAGCTTCAAGTTCCTGGGTGTCAAGATCTCTGAGGATCTAACCTGGTCTCAATATATCGATGTAGTTATAAAGAAGGCAAGACGGCAGCTATACTTCATTAGGAGTTTGAAAAGATTTGGCATGTCAACAAATACACTCGAAAGTTTCTATAGATGTACTGTGGAGAGCATTCTGACAGGCTGCATCACTGTCTGGTATGGGGGGGTGGGGAGGCTACTGCACAAGACTGAAAGAAGCTGCAGAAGGTTGTAAATCTATTCAGCTCCATCTTTGGTACTAGCCTACAAAATACACAGGACATCTTTAGGGAGCGGTGTCTCAGAAATGCAGCGTCCATTATTAAGGACGTCCAGCACCCAGGGCATGCCCTTTTCTCACTGTTACCATCAGGTAGGAAGTACAGAAGCCTGAAGGCACACACTCAGTGATTCAGAAACAGCTTCTTTCTCTCTGCCATCTGATTCCTAAATGGACATTGAACCCATGAACACTACCTCACTTTTTTAATATACAGTATTTCTGTTTTTTGCACTTTTTAAATCTATTCAATATACACATACTGTAATTGATTTACTTGTTCATTTATATTATTATTTTTATTTTTATTTATTTTTTCTCTTCTACATTATGTATTGCATTGAACTGCTGCTGCTAAGTTAATAAATTTCACGTCACATGCCGGTGATAATAAACCTGATTCTGTTTCTGATTTTGATTCATGCACTTTTGTAGAAGAAATAAAGGCGTAGACTATTTTCTAAATGGCGAGAAAATTCAAAATTAGAGTTGGAAAATGATTTGGGAGTCCTTGCACAGGATTCCCTAAGAGTTAACTTGCAGGTTGATTTGGCGATAAGGAAAGCAAACGCAATGTTAGCATTTATTTCAAGAGGACTAGAATATAAGGGCAAGGATACAATGCCGAGGTTTTATAAACCGTTGGTCAGAATGCACTTGGAGTGAGCAGTTTTGGGCTCCTTATCTAAGTAATGATGTGCTGCCATTGGAGAGGGTCCAGAGGAGGTTCACAAGAATTATTCTGGGAATAAAGGAGTTAACATATGAGGAGCAAAAAACCCTGCAAAAAGAGTGGATTAAAATCTGGGAAAGTTGTATCGTTGAAAAATTTTTAGGTCAACTATGATTGCAGAATGTAGTATTAATGGTAAGGTTAAATATGATGGCAGAATATAGTATTCATGGTAAAGATCAAATATGATGGCAGAATATAGTATTAATGGTAAGACTCTTGGCAGTGTGGAGGATCAGAGGGATCTTGGGGTCCGAGTCTATAGGACACTCAAAGCAGCTGCACAGGTTGACTCTGTGGTTAAGAAGGCATACAATGCATTGGCCTTCATCAATCATGAGACTGAGTTTAGAAGCCAAGAGGTGATGTTGCAGCTGTATAGGACCCTGGTCAGACCCCACTTGGAGTACTGTGCTCGGTTCTGGTCGCCTCCCTACAGGAAGGATGTGGAAACCATAGAAAGGGTGCAGAGAAGATTTACAAGGACGTTGCCTGGATTGGGGAGCATGCCTTATGAGAATTGGTTGAGTGAACTCGGCCTTTTCTCCTTGGAGCGACAGAGGATGAGAGGTGACCTGATAGAGGTGTACAGGGTGATGAGAGGCATTGATTATGTGGATAGTCAAAGGCTTTTTTCCAGGGCTGAAATGGTTGCCACAAGAGGACACAGGTTTAAGGTGCTGGGGAGTAGGTACAGAGGAGATGTCAGGGGTAAGTTTTTTACTCAGAGAGTGGTGAGTGCATGGAATAGTGTTTCCTATGTGAAGACTAAAATGTTAAAATACCCTGACAGTTAATGTACCTTTTTTATTTACAGTGGTGATGCCTCCATCCAACATCAAAGTCACAGTTCTTGGTAAAACTGCAATCCGGTTAAGTTGGAATCCAGTTGCTAAAGTATTCCAGTATGAAGTAACAGTGCATAAGAATTCTGAAGACTCTTCTGATGGAATAACTACAAATATATTTACTAATTTTATAATACTAAATAATCTTGCACTATGTACTAATTACACCATCACCATAAAGTCACTGAATGATTTCAAACTTTTTGGAGAAGGCACATCTATACATTATACAACTGAATGTAAGTAAAATGTAGAAACTGCATTTTAGTGTTTATTCTATTGAAACTAATGCTAAATAATGTTGACTCAGTAGAGGAGTAACTAAATTGATCTTTACATTTGAATCTATATTGTTTGCTATTTATCTTCCTTGGGGTACATTTTCCTGCAGCTTGCTCCCAGATGAATCACAGATTTCAGAATCAATTCATTATTATCAAAGAAACCCAGTGTTCCCTCTGTTTTGCTCATTCAGGAATTTTGATTCTATCCAGACAGTGGAGCAACTCTACTGACTTCTAATCTACTTCCTAGTTTGCTGCTGGAACATTCCATGACACGAGCACCCAGAATACAAGATGGCTCCCTGATCTCTCTAGGTGTACGGTGAAGGTGCCAACTCCCACTTCTCTCCCTATAACAAATTACATCTGTGATACCTCTTTAGCACAGAATCTATTTAATGAAACAATGACTCTATGGTTATGTTCTGGGAATAGGAAAAAGCTAATGATTCAGAGATAAACATATGTACCATACAATGGCAGTTGTGAAAGTTAACTTTAGTTAACTTTAAGCAATGGTAAACAAAAACCTAATTGTTTCAGTAATGTCCTCTCAGAAAAACAATCTGATCTGGCCAAGACTTGACTGAAAACTCACAAGAATGTGGTTTATTCTTAACTCTCTTTTGAAACAGCCGAGCAAACTCCCAATTCATGGGCAGTCGGGCATATGTGGTAAAAGTGCACCTACATCCAGTAATTAATTAAAAGAAAATTAGATGATACAATCAGAGTTTTCCTGCCTCACTTTGGAACCAATCTGAGCTTGTGCTTTAACTTTCAGTCATAGTTTACCTCGTGATTTTGTATTTCTGAGTCACATGGAGAGGGACTGCCTGTTTGTTCAGCAAGGGAGGGGACTGTGAAGGAAGGGTTAGGCAACATTGCCTTGCAGAAGGCTACCTAGAATTGGGAGGAAGAAGCAATTTTCAATTGGCTGCTCTTCACCTGGGTGGGATGGACTGGCTGACTGCTCAACACCAGGGGTGGAGGTGAGGGGGGGGGGGTGGGTAATACAAGTAAGTCAAAACTGCCCACGCATGCACTCTCCTGTAGATCTCAAGATGGAGTCAGAAGTACAGCCTCAAATAGCAACACTGGTATCTTTTGAAATAGAAACAGGAAGTTGGAAATGTTTAGCAGGTTAGGCAGCCTCCCTCAAGCAGAAACAGAGTTAATTTTTAAGGTTGAGGACCTTCATTTGTAACTTCTGGATTACTGATAGTTTTTGGTTGGTGACTGCTCCTGCAAATCCAGCCACAATACGGACAGGGGTCAAAGTTCCTCAGTCTGACTGTCAGCGTAAATGAAGGGAGTGTGGAGGGTGCTGCGTTTGAAAAGGGAAGGTGGCCAAGCCTGCATGGAAGAGAAACGGGGAGTACAACCAAAGGATCGTTTTTTCTGAGTGCCGGTGCCTGCTTGTTGGGCTAGATGACGACCCAGATTTGAGCATAAATATAGGGTACAGTTCGTTCTCCTTGTTTGTTTTCATTTGACCTATAGTAGATGCTAATTAGTGAGGGATTGACTATTGCAGAAACCATCGGAAATCTGCCAGCATTACTGCCCTGTAAGGGTGCATCTGTCAGACAGCACCAGAGTTTCATCCATATAACACTGTCGATTGGCACACTGGTAACTTGAAATTTGGATTTTTAACCCAAAGTTTATATGAATACCAAATGTTTTTCCTTTGTTTTCTGCTATTAAATTTTCAAGTCGGAGAGAAGTTGATGTTGGGTATATTTTGTCTCAACAGCGATAAGTCCAGTGCAAGACGTGAAAGCAATTTACAGCTGCCTTGCCGACTCAGCTGTGCTCTCATGGAAAGTCAGCCCCGGTGCCACGGACTATCGAGCTGTTGCCAGAAACGGTGGTGGTGTAGTTCTGATCTGCACCTCCTCGGCTGCTACTTGCCGAATTACCGGATTGGGCTGCAGCGAAAGTTACTCAGTAACGGTTGTGGCTCAGACCAACGAGTGTAACTCCAATGAAAGTCCACCCATAATATTTGAAACGCGTACGTTTACGTTCATAGAGAGTACTGGATTATTATACTGCGTGCTTGTGAGGGAGATTAATTTTGAAGTGATGTTTTTGAGATCTGGGTGTTTGCTGGGTAGGCCCACAGTTATTGTTTATTGCTAACTGTCTGTGAGGTGAGTTATTCACCAGAATTTGCTATAGTGGAGTTGTACATGTAGCCAGAAAGGAAAAGGAAGTATGTATGAGGTATAGAAAACTGAAATTCGACAGGGCCTTAAGAAATAGAAAGAAAGCATGAAAGGACACACACAGGGAATTAGGAGCACCAAGAGGTACCAAGAAGGAAAGTGAGAGGCATTCATTACATACGTGAAAGGCAGGAAGGTAGCCGGGGAGAGTAGGACCATTCCAGGATGAAGGAGGGAATTTATGCCTGAAGCCCGAGGAAGTGGATGAGATACTGATCGTGTACTTGGCATCAATGTTCAACAACGAGAGGGGCGTCAGGGAAAGTGAGATCAGCATGGGGTATGCCAGTGATGGAGGGCATGTTGAGATGAAGAAGGAGATGGTGTTGGGTCTGTTGAAGAACATTGAGTCCCCAGGGCCTAATGGGACGTATGCTAGGTTACTGAGAGAGATTGCTGGATCCTTGCCAGAGATCTTTGTATCCTACCTAGCTACAAGTAGTAGGTATAGTGGTTTAATAGCAGGATGAATTGGTTCAAAAGGGGAATTCTAGAACTTACAGTTTGGGCAATCAAGGAGTGATAATGAATAGGATGATGTGAGCTATGTTTGAGCAGCTGAATTTTTGAGCAGATGTAGTTTTGGGTACCGCACCATTGTTTCAATTGATAACAGAGGTTGATGCCAGCGCAGAGTCTGTGGTAAAAAGTGTGAAACAAATTTCACTTTGCAGGATGATCTTGGTGATACAGGCAGATGTTAGCGAAGGGAAGAAAGTGAGTCCTGACGAAGGGTCTCAGCCCGAAACGTCGACAGCGCTTCTCACTATAGATGCTGCCTGGCCTGCTGTGTCCCACCAGCATTTTGTGTGTGTTGTTGTTTGAATTTCCAGCATCTGCAGATTTCCTCGTGTTTACAAGTAGTAGGTGCTTGGATTGCTTTGCCAGGGGTACTTGGCGGTAGCTGACATGATAGTGGCTCTTAAAAGGCATTTAAACAGGCATATAACATGCAGGGAATTGAGCGATATGAATCATGTACAGGCAGAGGGGATTTGTTTCATTCGGCATCGTGGTTGACACAGACACTGTAGACGAAGAGGCCTGTTGAATGCTCCAAGTCATCAAGGCAAATGAGGATAACTGAAGAAAGGTAGTTATAAGAGTAAATAGAGAACTTTATAAAATGGACATTTGATGTACTGAATATGATTAAGTTATTTATGAATAAGTATTAGATAAGTCATGGACTTTACAAACATTAACATCTTCACTTGAGCTGTAATAGAAACAGTTGTAACTCGAGGCACTAGAAAGAGTCAAAAGCCAGAGCAAACACTTAGAGTGAATTTAGTTGTACTTACTTCAATGCAGAAGACTTGACATAGTAATAATTTAAACAAATATTGCTGTGATATGTTAATCACCAATATTATATGACAGGTAACGAGAAGTTTAAAGCATGTGCTCATTACACTCTATAAACTAATAGTCTTCTTTCATTACCTGTAGAGCCCTGCACTCCTCAGAATTTCCAAGTAGATCGTGATTGCCATAGTAACACCGTGTGGACTTCCTGGAGAGCCAGGAGAGGAGCTTTCGTGTACAGGGTAACTGCCCTGGCATCCGATGGGACAACAGAAAAATGCCACACCAGAGGAACTTCCTGTGTCTTTACCTTTTTCAAATGTGGATTGAAGTATGAACTGAAAATTGAGGCAATATCAAGGGACCAATGCAAGAGTAATGCAAGTGACCCCACTGCAATACGCACAGGTGTGTTCTTAAGCCCTGTTATTCCACTCTAGGTCAGGTTATCATATTCAGATATTAACCAGAATCTATTTTTTCCCCTTGGAAATCAATAGTCAGTCGTGTTGACCTTATTGCTTTGTACTTGTTATTGGGCTGCCCATCTGCAGCCCAATAACAAGTACTTCTGTTCAGATAGCTTTTAACAAATGTGGTGCAATGATTTACATACAATAGGTAGCAAAATAGCATCAGCTTGAGACATGGGCATATTTGAATCTAACTCCTTGTTTGGTACCTCATGAGATTAGGTGGAACATCAATTTTACTCCGTTGACATCAGATGAGTGGAAGCTCATGACATTTAGATTTAGAGATTTGCGGCATGGTAATAGGCCGTTTCAGCCCATTTACACCCATGTGACCAATAATGGCCATGTGACCAATTACACCCACATGACCAATTAACCTACTAACCTGTACATCTTTGGTCTGTGGAAGGAAACTGGAGCACCTGAGGGAAGCCCTCACAATCATGGGGAGAACATACAGACTCCTTACAGGCAGCAACAGGAATTGAATTCCAGTCACTGATGCTGTAATAGCTTTATGCTAAGCACTGTGTTACCATGCCACTTCACAGAAGCATATAAAACTCGTGTTCCACTCTATCTCACTTGTTTCCTGAATGGCTGAGATGGGTTATAATTTCTCCCATAATCTATAGAACAATTGTAATCAATCAGTTACTCTAATTATATTCAACTGTATTGATATACGTACCATAGGTTACCAAGAACAAACTATATTCTGGAAGAATATTACTAGAACTTTATTTAACAGCTAACAGCAACCACGTTTTTAACCATACAAGTTTCTTGATCATTCCGTCATTTCTGCGCATGCTCAGAACTCCGTCCAATCACGTTCTTACACGTGACACGTGATGTCATCACATCTTCCTTTCCTTAAAAAGAAAACAATTAGCAACATTAATCAAAACAAATGTATAATTTAACATGTCTCTGTCAGTCTCTCTGGGGGTTTACAAACACAAGTAGACCTTCTAAGTGGTTCACACATTTCTTGTGTGTCATTGTTATTTTCATGTTTCATCTGGTCTGCATCAGTTAATGGAAACTCTGAAGTTGGCTCTTTCTTGAGGTCTTTGTGAAGAAATCACAATTCACTTGTTAACGGTGTAATCTCTTTTTTATGCTGAGACTTCTTCATTTCAAAGTTCTCAATTCCTTCACTTGCACTTTCACTTCTTCAATTGGGTCCTGATTCTTGTCACTCTTTGGCTTCAGATCAGTATTGTACTGTACTGACAAGTTTGGTTTTGGCGTCAATGCTTTGTCAGATGCTGGTAACAAAGGGATGGGTCTGGGAGCTTTCTTTATGACTTACTTTACTTTTGCCGTGTTAGAATCAAATTCTGTTCTCTTTCTCTCTTTCATCAAGTCACTGTATTCTGACTGTGTCACTGTCCAGGACAAGACTCTTTTCACCAAATTCAGTCTCTCACAGGCAGATAGATCCAGTATTGACTGTACATTCCTTGGCACTACCACAAATGAAAGCGTGTGCTCAATATTTTTGTGTGATACTTTTGCCACACATGTTCCTTTAACTGGAATGTCTGCACCTGAATACCCAGCCACTTTTATGTTTGTCTGATGTAACTTTGGTCTTGGCTTTAATGCATTAAACTCAGATTCTGCAAGAACATTTACTTGTGCTCCAGTATCCAATTTAAACAGAATATTGTTTTGGTTCACTTGCAATGGCATTCTTACTTTGTTTATTTTCACAAAGCACATCAATATAAAACTCTGCACGTTCATTTTCAAGCACTGCATTTACATGTTTTATTTCCTTTCTACTGCTGCAACAGCGTGAAAAAATGATTACTCTTACCGCAGTGATTGCACCATTTTCCATACGCTGGACACTTTTTAGGTCGGTGCTGCTGCCCATAGTAATCACAAAGTTTTTTCTTTCAGATGACGTCTTGCTCCCTGTTGGTTTTGTTGCCATTTTATTATTTTCTCTAACTGTTTGCACTTTTCCACAGCGCCTACGCAGCTCTCAATAAAAAGCTCTTTAACCTGTGACATCACGGTCTCCAAAGCATTGCAGAGAATCAAAGCTTTTTCCAAATTTACGTCTGGTTCTCTTAAGAGTCTTTCTCTCAGAGCATCATCCAGAATGCAGCAAATAATTCTGTCTTTAATGAGAGAGTCCATCAGCTCTGCAAACTCACATGTTTTACTGTGGTTTCTCAATTCCGTAACAAATTGATCAATCGTCGAACCACCTTTCTGCTTGCTTGTAAAGAATTTGTACCGTTCATACGTCACATTGCGCTTCCGTATACAAAAGGCTTCAAACTTGTCGATTATCGCTTTTAGATTCAAATTATCTCCATTCCCAAAAGTAAAATGAAAGTAAAGTAAAAGTAAAACACCTCAATTGTGTCATCACCAATCACATGGAGTAGGATCGCAGCTCTCGTTTTTTCCGTTTTATTTTCTGCTCCAATCACCGATAAATAAATTTCAAAACGTTGTTTGAATTTTTTCCAGTTCTCAGCTACGTTCTGAGTCAGTTGAAGTGTTTTCGGAGGTTGCAAAGCTTCCATTTTTAAAGCTGTTAGCAAACACTAAAAAAGTTTGCGCTCTTTTTTTTTGATTATCTTTGCTTCTCCCGTGTTTAGTGAACGTATTTTTCCTCCAGACCGACTTCTGACACCATGTTGTGTTCTTTATACGTGCCATGAGTTACTGAGAGCAACCCATATTCTAGAAGAATATAACTAGAACTTTATTTAACAGGAAACAGCAACCACATTTTTAACCATACAAGTTTCTCAATCATTCTGTCATTTCTGCGCATGCTCAGAACTCCGTCCAGTCACGTTCTTACACATGACACATCATGTCACCACAGAAAACATACAGACTCCTTACAGGCAGCGACAGGAATTGAATCCCAGTCACTGATGCTGTAATAGCTTTATGCTAAGCACTGTGTTACCATGCCACTTCACAGAAGTATATAAAACTCGTGTTCCACTCTATCTCACTTGTTTCCTGATGGCTGAGATGGGTTATAATTTCTCCCGTAATCCGTAGAACAATTCTAATCAATCAATTACTCTGATTATATTCAACTGTATTGATATTCAGTGATTAAACTTGGTAGTGGCTCTTTATGCTGCTGTGTTGTAGAATAGTGAAAAGCTTTTTGCATATAAGGTAGATGAGCAAATCAGAATCAGGTATATTATCACTGGCATGTGTCATGAAATTTGTTAACTTAGCAGCAGCAGTTCAATATTATCAGTCTACATGATAAAATAGAAAAAAATCTGAATTACAGTAAGTATATACACATGTGTATTAAATAGTTAAGTAAGTAGTGTAAAAACAGAAATTTAAAAAGTAGTCAGGTAGTGTTCAGGGGTTCAATTGTTCATTCAGAAATTGGATGCAGATGAGTGAAGTTGTTCCTGAATCGCTGAGTGTGTGCCTTCAGGCTTCTGTACCTCCTTCCTGATAGTAACAATGAGAAGAGGGCGTGTCCTGGGTATGGGGGTCTTTAATGACGGACACTGCCTTTTTAAGGCATTGTTCCTTGAGGATGTCTTGGATACTACAGAATCTGGTGCCCATGATGGAGCTGACTAATTTTACAACTCTCTGCAGTTTACCTCAATCCTGAACAGTAGCCCTTTTCCACATACCAGACAGTGATGCAGCCAGTCAGAGTGCTCTCCAAGCTACACCTATAGAAATTTGTGGATGTTTTAGGTAACATACCAAGTCTCCTCAAATTCCTATTGAAATATAGTTGCTATCTTGCCTTCTTTATAGCTGCATCGATGTTTAGGGACCAAGTTTGGTCCTCAGAGATATTACCACCTCGGAACTTGAAATTGCTCACTCTCTCCACTTCTGATCCCTCTGTGAGGACTGGGTGTGTTCTCACGTTTTACTCTTTCTGAAGTCCACAATCAGCTCTTTGTTGTTTGTGCTGATTCTTTATAATATCAGTATTAATATTTCTACCTTAATTTGGACCATATGTCTCTTGTCTAGTCCTCTTGACTCAGAATCACCAAAGAAGTCCTATCATTTACCTCATTTAGATGTGGAGGACTCCACTTCTTGGAATCCAGCAAAAACAGGGCCCAGTGATGTGCACTGAGGAGACCCCAGTGTTCCTCCACAAGCTGTTGCTTTGATTCAGTCAGCAGGATTTGCAGCTGCTGTGTTGTGATGTGCTGACCAGTGGACGGATGCAAAGCAGTGAACCACTACACCGGAGTACAAGAAATCTGGCTATCGCTGCAGCAGCAAAACTTGAACTGTGGCTAAAATTAGTATCTATTAAGCATTCAGAACAACTACCATCAGAGATGACAACATTGGATAACACTCTGTACTTGAGTGTTCCCTTGGGATTGAGGCTGACCTGCTTCCTTCCTCACTAGTTTTAGAACACAGAACAGAACAGTACAGCAATGTAAGGCCCTTCAGCCCATGACATTGTGCTGACCCATATAAACCTATTTCACAATCAGTCTAACCATTCCCTTCTACATAGACCATAACCCTTAATTTTTCTTAAAATCCATGTCTCTTAAATATCCTATTGTGACAGACTCTGCCACCCAGCCCCAGCAGTACATTTTGTTATCAATGTTAAAAAAACAGCAAAGTCTGGCAGCACCCGTAAACTTTCCTCCACTCATATTGAAAGTTTGACACTTACCTTTCACTTGGGCCTTTTCATCTGCTCTGTTTTAGATTCAATATTCTAATTAATGCTGAATAAATGCATAATTTTGGTACATCTTAAACTTCCTATATGCAACTGTATGTACCTGCTTATGAAATCCATGATAATATATGCATTTTAAAGTTCAGGCTCTTGTGAGTGGTTTCAGCAAAAGGACTGTGCTCCTAAGTAACCTATACAAACCCCTGCAAATGTGCTGAAAGGAATTTCTCTTCTACTGTCAACTTTGCCTGGCTACTTTTTTAAAGTTATTTATTCATTTACAGGATGTGGGTACTGTCAGCTAAGCCAGTATTTATTGCCCATCCCTAGTTGCCCTTGAGAAGGTGGTGATGAGCTGCCTTCTTGAACCGCTGCAGTCCCTGAGGTGTAGGTACACCCACAGTGCTGTTAGGGAGAGAATTCCATGATTTTGACCCAGCGACAATGAAGGAACGGCAAAACGTTTCCGAGTCAGGATGGTGAGTGACTTGGAGGGGGATTTCCAAGTGGTGGTGTTCCCAGGTATCTGCTGTTCTTGTCCTTCCAGATGGTAGTGGTCATGGGTCTGGAAGGTGCTGCCTTAGGTACATTGATGTGTTGTTGCAGTGCATCTTGTAGATAGTACACACTGCTGCAACCGTTTGTCGATAGTGCAGGGATTGGATGCTTGTGGAGGGGGTACCAATCAGGTGGGCTGCCTTGTACTGGATGGTGTAAAGCTTCTTGAGTGTTGATGAAGCTGTACTCAAGCAGGTGAGTGGCAAGTATTCCATTACACTCCTGACCTGAGCCTTGTAGATGGTGGACAGGCGTTGGGGAGTCAGGAGGTGAGTTACACGCCACAGAATTCCTAGCCTTTGACCTGCTCTGGGAGCCACGGTGTTTATATGGCCAGACCAGTTCAGTTTCCTGTCAATGGTAACCCCCAGGATGCTGATAGTAGGGGATTCAGGTAGTTAATTCAGGTAGACTGTGAAAGCAAACACAGTGTAACTAATTGTGCAGGACAAGAGGGAGGATGTTGAGAAGGAACTTAGGAAAAAGTGTGAGACGATGAGGTTTTCATTCCATCGGAATGGTCTCACCAGCTTCATTTTCTTTGCAGCCCCTTGTATACCAGAAGATGTGAAAGCCTCCAGTGACTGCTCTTCTGACATTTTAACCATTTCATGGGAACTGGCACTGGGGGCCCAGACATACGAGGTGGAAGTAGTGGGAACGAATGGAAGCAAGTACAACTGTAGCTCTTCCACGACCAGCTGTGCCATCTCCAAGCCACCGTGTGGCATAGGGTTCATTGTATTTGTCATTGCTTATGATAATGAATGTGACAGCGGCAGATCTTACTACGCCATTGGAGAAACAGGTAGGATGGACCACCATGTGTACATCTGCTTCGCTTTAATTCCGAGTTTCCTTCAATGTGCGCTTGAGAAAAGCTTTCTCATCTTTGCTTTATATGGAGGGCTTTTTATTGTTAAATAGTGATCCCGAGTTTTGGGTTCACTGACAAGAGTAAACTTCCTTTTCACATCCGTCCTGTCAAGAAGACCGTCAAGGATTAGGTGACAGTTAGCAATAGTAACAGCAGTAATGAACCTAGCTGTAAGTCTGACATTAGTTTTATAGTAATACTAGGAATTAAGGGAGATTTTATAAATGTGTGTTGAAGACATTTAATCGACTGAAATAAATTGTTTGAAATGTGGCAAAATCTAAATTATAACTCAAAAGTGTTTCTGACAACACATCTTACGAATGGGGTAAGTTTTGCTGGTGTATTATAACCTATCGTGAGGCTAGGATTCTGTTTATTAATAAGAGAAATGATGAGTGTAAAATATTTTTATGGCTATATTTAGAAGAGAGAGCTTTATATGATTATTTTTAGTAGAGACGGTGGTAATCATTGACTAGATAGTGGTGAAATACAGCAGGGAAACTTGCACTGCGTTGAACAATTCAACAGGCCACACTTTCCTAAATAATTATCCTTTTCTCCAGCACCCTGCACCCCAGCAAATGTTCATACACAGTTGGACTGCGACACAAATACAGTGAATGTCATATGGGATAAGTATGATGGGGCAATTAACTACATGGTCTCGGCCAACGGAAGTGATGGGACTCAAATGATGTGTGCCTCGTTGCACACAAACTGCTGGCTTCCAGACCTGAAGTGTGGCCAGGTGTACACATCAACTGTCATTGCTTCAAATTACCTGTGCAACAGTTCACAAAGTTCTCCAGTTCGTTTTGTGACAGGTAAGCTGAAGATTTAGCCAAGCATTAATCATAACTACAGAGGTTTTTTATGTTGTAAATTTGATTAAACAAATAATGACTGTGGAATCTAAATGCAAAATGTGGCCTGGTATATAAATTGCCTGTAGTAGTCGCAAATAAATGCAAACCCTGCCGACACTGTAGCAAACTGTCAAGAGGTCATCGAGATCGTTGGAGAATGGGATCTTGGGAACTGGCCATGATGCCTAGTTCTCATTTGTGGACCACTCTGAGCTGGGGTGGCCATGCTGGTGAGGCCTTAAGGTTAACTGTACTCACAGGTTTATGAAACGTGAGTGCAGCTGGGGGGTATAGCGCTGGGCACAAGTGCTGGATCAAGCCCGTCTGCTGTATTTACTTGCTATAATGATTGTAATGGAGAATGAACGTTGTTCAGTTCAGTTTCAGTTTATTGTCATTTAGAAACCACAAATGCAATGCAGTTAAAAAATGAGACAACGTTCCTCCAGAATGATATCACAAAAACACACGACAAAACAGACTACACTAGAAAATCCACATAACGTTTGGTAATCCCCAAAGCCAGAGTCCGGAGAGGCTGCTGTGTATTAATATCGCACTACCATCTTAGTGCGGTCCCTGGAAAGGAGCTCCAAATCCACCAGACAAAACAAGACTACCCAGACACACACCAAGTCAGGAGACCAACTCTACCACCCAACAAACCAAAACTAAAGCTACAAGACCTACACAAAACCACATAGTTACATATAGTTATAGTTAACATATAGTTACAACAGTGCAGACAGTACCATAATTGATAAAAAAAAAACAGACCATGGGCACAGTAAAAATAGTCCAAAGGTGTTAAAAGACTATAAGTTTGAAAGAAACCACCACACAGTTTCCACAAGTCCTCAGAGTCCCGATAGTTTATTTGTTATTGTCATTTGTGTTTGTTATTACTGATAAATGGCCTTCTGACTGAATATATCTGAATATGGCATCCACTGCAGCACCTTGGGACATATTACCCTGTTAATGGTGTTATGTGAAAGGAAGTTTGGGATTCAGAATTACTTATCACATGTGCATTGAAACATTTGGTGAAATGTGTGGTTTGTGTTACCTAAGAATGTGCCGGGGGCAGCCCGCAATTGACGCCACACATTCCATAGAACCATAGAACACTACGGCACAGTACAGGCCCTTCAGTCCTCTGTGTTGTACTGACCCATATAATCCTTAAAAAATGTACTAAACCCACACTACCCCATAACCCTCCATTTTCTTTTCATCCATGTGCCTGTTCAAGAGGCTCTTAAATATCCCTAATGTTTTAGCCTCCACCACCATCCCTGGCAAGTCATTCCAGGCACTCACAACCCTCTGTGTAAAAAACTTACCCCTGATGTCTCCCCTAAACTTCCCTCCCTTAATTTTGTACATATGCCCTCTGGTGTTTGCTATTGATACCCTGGGAAACAGGTACTGACTATCCACCCTATCTATGCCTCTCATAATCTTGTAGACCTCTATCAAGTCCCGTCTCATTCTTCTATGCTCCAAAGAGAAAAGTCCCAGCTCTGCTAACCTTGCTTCATATGAGTTGTTCTCCAATCCAGGCAACATCCTGGTAAATCTCCTCTGCACCCTCTCCATAGCTTCCACATCCTTCCTATAATGTGGTGACCAGAACTGAACACAATACTCTAAGTGCGCTGTCACCAGAGATTTGTAGAGTTGCAACATGACCTCTCTACTCTTGAACTCAATCCCCCTGTTAATGAAGCCTAGCATCCCATAGGCCTTCTTAACTACCCTATCAACCTGTGCAGCGACCTTGAGGGATGTATGGATTAGAACCCCAAGGTCCCTTTGTTCATCCACACTCTTAAGTAACTGACCATTAATCCTGTACTCAGTCTTCTGGTTTGTCCTTCCAAAATGCATGACCTCACATTTGTCCGGATTGAACTCCATCTGCCATTTTTCTGCCCAACTCTGCAGCCTGTCTATATCCTCTTGTAACCTTCAACCACCTATACCTCCATCCACAACTCCTCCAATCTTCGTGTCATCCGCAAACTTACTCACCCATCCTTCCACCTCTACATCCAGGTCATTTATAAAAATCACAAATAGCAGGGGTCCCAGGACAGATCCCTGCGGCACTCCACTAGTTACTGACCTCCAGGCAGAATACTTTCCTTCCACATCTACCCTCTGCTTTCTTCCTTTAAGCCAATTTTTTATCCAAACAGCCAAGGTTCCACTTATCCCATGCCTCATGACTTTCTGGATGAGTCTCTCATGAGGGACCTTGTCAAATGCTTTGCTAAAGTCCATGTAGACCACATCCACTGCCCTAACCTCATCAATTTCTTTTGTTACCTCTTCAAAAAACTCAATCAGACTTGTGAGACACGATCTTCCCTTCACAAAGCCATGTTGATTATCCATGAGTAGACTGTACTTCTCCAAATGCTCATGGATCCTATCCTTAAGAATCCTTTCCAGTAGTTTGCATACCACTGATGTAAGACTCACGGTCTATAGTTCCCAGGTTTCTCCCTATTGCCTTTTTTAAACAAGGGAACTATATTTGCCATTCTCTAGTCCTCTGGCACTTCCCCTGCAGCCAAAGAGGATTCAAAGATCATGGCTAATGCTCCTGCGATCTCTTCTTTCAATTCCCACAACAACCTGGGGTGTATCATATCCGGCCCTGGGGATTTATCAATCTTAATGCTTTTAAGAAGATCCAGCCCTTCTTCTTCCCTAATCTCCACGTTGTCCAGCACACAGGCCCGCTCTACTTTGACCTCATCCTGATCAAGATCCTTTTCACTTGTGAATACTGAAGCAAAGTATTCATTTAGGACCTCCCCAACCTCCTCTGCCTCCAGGCACATGTTGCCCTCTTTATCCTTTAGTGGTCCCACCTTTGTTCTTGTCATCCTCCTATTCTTCACATATGCATATGGGGTTCTCCTTAATCCTACATGCCAAGCCCTTCTCATGCCCCCTTCGAGCTCTCCTAAATCCTTTCTTTAGCTCCTTCCTGGCTACCCTAAATTTCTCATAAGCCCCTCTACTTCTTGCTTCTTATATCTAACATATGCTTCCTTTTTCCTCTTGACAAGTTGCCTCACATGTTTCGTCAGCCACGGTTCCCTTTTCCTACCATTTTTTCCTTGCCTCAGTGGGACAAACTTATCCTGATCCCAGCTCAGGTGGTCATAAACTTCTCCCACATTACTTTTGTGCTTTCCCCTTTGAACATCTGTTTCCAATTTACTCTCACTAGTTCCTGCCTCATCCCTTCAAAGATAGCCCTTCCCCAGTTAAGCACTTTACCATTTTGTCTGATTTTATCCCTTTCCATAGCTATGCTGAAGCTAAGGGAGCTGTGGTCACTCTCACCAAAATGCTCCCCCACCAAGAGGTCTGTCACCTGACCAGGTTCATTACCCAGAACTAGATCCAGTATGGCCTCTCCTCTCGTTGGCTGGTCCACATACTATGTCAGGAATCCTTCTTGAACACACCTGACAAATTCAGCCCCATCTACCCCACTTTCACTCAGGAGGTGCAAGTCAATATGAGGGAAGTTGAAATCACCCATAACTACTACCCTGTATTTCCTGCTCCATTCCAAAATCTGCCACTTATCTGCTCCTCGGTGTCCCAAGGGCTATTTGGGGGCCTATAGACTACTCCCAGCACAGTGATTGATCCCTTCCTATTTCTGACTTCCACCCAGACTGACTCCATGGACACTCCTTCTGCAGTGTCCTCCCTTTCTATAGCCGTTTCTATAGCCCTTTCTATCCCTGACCAGCAATGCCACTCCCCACCCTTTTCTAACCCCCATCCTATTCCTTTTAAAACACCTGAACCCCAGGACCTGCATCATCCAATCCTGCCCTTCCTCCAACCAAGTTTCAGTAACGGCCACAACATCATAGTTCCACGTACTAATTCATGCTCTAAGTTCATCCTCCTTGTTTCTAATACTCCTAGCATTGAAATAGACACATTTCAACCTCTTTAACTGGCTACAATTATGTCCTGTCCCCTGCCTGTCCTTCCTCATCAACTCAGAACTCTTAGCATCATGCCCTTGTCCTTCTACCTTAATCCCTGCACTCACATTCTGATTCCCACTCCCCTGCCAAACTAGTTTAAACCCTCCCCAACAGCACTATCAAACCTGCCCGCCAGGATATTGGTCCCCCTGGGATTCAAGTGCAACACATCCTTTTTGTACAGGTCGCACCCACTCCAAAAGAGGTCCCAATGATCCAGAAATCTGAATCCCTGCCCCCTGCTCTAATCCCTCAGCCACACATTTATCCTCCACCTCATTCTATTCCTATTCTCACTGTCGCATGGCACAGGTAGTAATCCCGAGATTACTACTTTTGCTGTCCTGCTTTTCAACTTCCTTCCTAACTCCCTGTACTCTTCTTTCAAGACCTCTTCCCTTTTCTTACCTATGTCATTGGTACCAATATGTACCACGACCTCTGGCTGTTCTCCCTCCCGCCACAGGATATCTTGGACACGATCAGAAAGATCCCGGACCCTGGAACCTGGGAGGCAAACAGTCATCCAAGTTTCTTTCCTGTGTCCACAGAATCGCCTGTCTGACCCCCTGACTATAGAGTCCTCTATCACTGCTGCCATCCTCTTCCTTTCCCTACCCTTCTGAGCCACAGGGTCAGACTCTGTGCCAGAGGCGCGACCACTGTCGCTTCCCCCAGGTAGGCTGTCCCCCCCCCAACAGTACTCAAACAGGATTACTTATTGTCAAGGGGTACAGCCACAGGGGTATTCTCTAGTACCTGTCTCTTCCCCTTCCATCTCCTGACTGTAACCCATTTCTCTGTCCCCCATGGCCCCGGAGTGACCACCTGCTTATAACTCCTCTCTATCACCTCCTCACTCTCCCTGACCAGACGAAGGTCATCGAGCTGCAGCTCCAGTTCCCTAACACGGTCCCTTAGGAGTTGCATCTCGATGCACCGGGTGCAGATGTGGCCGTCCGGGACGTCGGGAGGCTCCAGGACCTCCTACATCTGACACCAAGCACAGAAAACTGGCCTCACACACATACTACCTCCTTTTGCAATCAACAACTGCCTCACCTCGTCCCGTTACCGCCGAAGCCCGTGGAGCCAAAGCCCTTTCACTCTGCTGCCCGCTCCCAACGCTGCCCACTGGATATGGCTGCCTTCTTTTCGCGCTCAACTGGCTGACATCATGCACCTGCGCATTCCAGCGCCAACGCAGCTTACATGCACCATGCTCGTCGCAACAACACAGGAGACGACAATGCAGAACACAGCAAGTGACAAAGCAACAACAGCAAATCAAGCCTTGTTGGTTTTCTCTGGTTTTGCATGCGCTGGTTTTTAATTTTTTTTACTAGAAGGCTGAGCTTTGTTGCCTTTTTTAGTTGCAGTTAAAACTGAGCTTTCATTTTCTCCTCTCTTTATAGCTCCATGCATTCCGCAGAACGTGGATGCCCAGCTGGACTGTGCCACGAGCACTGCTTCACTGTCGTGGGATTCCAGCCCGGGGGCCATTTCCTACACGGCATCAGTCACAGATCCCAATGAGTGGTCATACAGTTGTAACACGCAGCAAACTTCCTGTGAGATCACAAATCTGCCGTGCAGACAAGACTACACCGTGACTGTGAAAGCAGTCAATGAAAAGTGTGAGAGTAACCGGACCACG
Organism: Hemitrygon akajei; assembly: GCF_048418815.1. Classification (NCBI taxonomy): domain Eukaryota; kingdom Metazoa; phylum Chordata; class Chondrichthyes; order Myliobatiformes; family Dasyatidae; genus Hemitrygon; species Hemitrygon akajei. The sequence goes on along the minus strand of NC_133135.1, from coordinate 69,173,207 downwards.
GTTTTTGGAGATATTTCAAACTTAGGTAAGTGTTACCATTCAGTTTGTATCTCCGAGATTTTATGCTATTATTTGCCAACAATCAGGCAATAGTGAAATGTATTCCAATGATACTTTTTTTTCAATATAGTATCAGTATTATCACACTAAAAATAAATGAAAAGCTTAAAATTTGTTGATAGTCTGACTCTTTAATGGCTCCATAGTGTATAGTGATTAAACAACACCTTGCACTTATCTAAATTAAACTCCATTTACCGTTCCTTAGCCCACTTACACAACTGATCAGCATCCCTCTGTAATACCTGATAAATATATTCACTGCTTACAACCTCAACAATTTTGGTTCCATCTGCAAGCATGTTAACTACTGCTTGTACTTTTTCACCCAGATCTTTGATATAGATGACAAATAGTAATGATAATACGTTTCATAATTACTTCTTGGATTTAGCTGCACCGTTTTTCTCTTGCATGTTGAAATATATCAGATTGCAAGCCATGGAATGTGACTGGAAACTTGAACTGTGGCGATAATGCCCTTGTGGTGTCCTGGTCTGCCAGAGCCATAGCAGGAGCACATGTTGTTACTGCAGAAGGAAGCGATGGGCACGTTGTTTCACTCAACACCACAGCAACAAGCTGCCAGTTCACGAACCTGCGATGTGGTCAGTCGTATAACATAATCATACGCGCTACAAGCACTGAGTGCATAAACTCCAAGGGCTCACGTTTGCAGACTGAAACAGGTACTGATAATATTGCATAACTTGTCTTAGTTAATGCAAAGCATATTTTGTCAAACGTATCATAGTCGTTCTGGTTAAGATCAGGATGCTCGCCTGATTGTAGCAGTACCAACGGAGTTCCCCATAACAATCAGACATTAAGGTCCAGTGACTGTATTAGTAGCTGTGGTACAATTCCAGTGAAAGGCAGCCATGTATTTTCGTTGCTTGTTTATGAATAAAAAATTAGCGGTGAATGTGGAGAGCTGAACTGGTGCTTAAGAAGTTCCAGTATTCACACTTTAATTGCCATTTCTGTTTTCCTTCCATCTCTCTCTCTCTGAACGTGAAGCACCCTGTGTTCCACAGAATGTGAATGTCAATTTGGATTGTGCCACAAATGATGCCTCGGTGCACTGGAGTCCTGGTGCCAGGGTGTTGGCATACACAGCAACAGCACAGATGAGCAGTGGTCTGATCTACTCTTGTAAAGCACAACAGCCTAACTGCATGTTCCAGGATTTACCATGTGGCCACAATTATTCGATCACTGTGACTGCTTTTAATGAGAAGTGCAGCAGTATCCAAAGCCTAGCTGTTGATCTTGAGACAGGTATGGCATTCTAGACTAGAAGTTTTCTTGGCAAATTTATCACATTGTTCTCTTTTCTTGGACCACTGAAAATTTTCCAGTCAATTTGAACTTACTAGGCTAAGGGATATTTTCCAAAATTTGAACATAGAACATTGACAAGGAGTTTCAAAGATTAAAAAAGTAACCCATGAACTGAAAACACATGAAAACATATTAAATAAGACTTTCAGTTTAATTGAAAAACCTCAGTCCATCTCTCAACCATTTTTGATCCTCCGGACCCTGGCAATAAAACAAATGGTATTCTTTTCTGTGATTGAACCTAACTTTTAATTCAGCAATCCATAGCAATGACCGAGAACTTGCTGTAGGATGAGTGCTGTATAAAACTGACAGTGTCAGCAGGTGCACAGATAGACCAGAATTATTTAAAGCACCTCCCAGGGATCCCCTCATGTGCATCTTTGGCCTATTGGTGGAATCAGCAGAAAATGTGCAGTCTGAGTCTTTAGTGGCTCCATGGTGTATAGTGATTGAACAACACATTTGGCAACACCTTGCACTTACCTAAATTAAACTCCATTTGCTGTTCCTTAGCCCACTTACAGAACTGATCAGCACCCCTCTGTAATTCCTGATAAGTATCTCACTGCCTACAACCCCAACAATTTTAGTGCCATCTGCAAGCTAACTAACCATTTGTACTTTTTCACCCAAGTCATTGATATAGATGACAAATAATAATGGGCCTATCCCAGAACCCTGGTGAATGCCATTAGTCATGGGTATCCGGTTAGAAAAACAACCTTCCTACTATCAAGCCAATTCTTTATCCAGTTAGCTAGTTCTTCCCGAACCCCATGAGATCTAACTTTCCAAAACACCTACCTAGCATACGGAGCATTATCAAAGAGCTCACTGGTCCTTATGGACCTCATCTACTGCTCAGCTCTCATTGATGCTAAGGTTACTTCTTCAGAAACTTCAGCTTCATTAGACTCCCATGCATGAAGCTGTGCTAATCAACCCATGTCTTTCCAAGTGCACGTCCACCTTATCCCTCAGAATCCTGAGATTAGGAACAAATTCACATGAGGAAATCTGTGCTCTCAAGCCCCATAAAACGTTGTGGGCAGCTTCAGTCTAGATGACCAGGTGCACCATTCCTCCTAAACCTTACTGTGAAATCTGAATCACTGATGTTGCATGGTATAATTTGTTGCTGGATTATTGTTAAGAAGCTGCTATAGATTTACATCTGACATATTTAAAATCATCAAGAGATACTGCACAGTTATATCTCCAGAGTCTGTGTTTCTTCCCCCTACGTTGACAGCACCTTGCCCACCTGTGATCATTTCTGGCTATCCCGACTGTCACTTTAACAGTCTCTTGGTATCGTGGTCTCGAAGTGAAGAAGCAACATTGTACATTGCACTAGCAGAGACCAGTGATGGATACACAGTCTTCCGCAACACACAAGACACCAAGTGTGAATTCACACAGCTACAATGTGGCCACTCCTACACAGTAACTGTGAGGGCAGCAAAAAATGGCTGCATTAGTTCACAGTCCTCTGGTCTACAGCTTCACACAGGTATGTAACTTCTTATTTACGTTAACTGTTTGAACAGGGGAAGCAGTCGAGCTAGAAACTTAATTGTGAGAGCATTCACAGAAGATCCTTGGAGTGTTTCTTCAGTGTCAGTGGGTGAAGCCAGTGAGTCATTTTTATAGGAATTATAACACGTGCACTTATACTCAGTGGCCACTTTATTAGGTACACCTGTATACCTGCTCATTAATGCAAATATTTAATCAGACAATCATGTGGCAGCAATTCGTTGAAACATGGTTGAAAGGTTCAGTTGTTGTTCAGACTAATCATCAGAGTTGGGAAGAAATGTGATCTAAGTGAATTTGACTGTGGAATGATTGTTGGTGCCAGATGGGCAGGTTTGAGTATCTCAGAAACTTCTGATCTCCTGGGATTTTCACACACAACAGTCTCCAGAGTTCACAGAGAAGCATGCATAAAACAAGCAAAATCCAGTGAACAGCAGGTCTGAGGGCAAAAATGCCTTGTTAATGAGAGAGGTTAGAGGAGCACGGCCAGAGTGTTCAAGATCGCAGGAAGGCAACAGCAACTCAGATAACCACATTACAACGGTAGTGTGCAGAGGAGCATCTCTGAACACAAAACACCTCAAACCTTGCAGTGGATGGGTGACCACAGCAGGAGGCCACAAGTGTCAAGAAGTACACTCAGTAACCACTGTAGCAGCTTCCTCCTGTGCCTAATAAAGTGGCCACTAAGCGTGTGAATACATTTCCGTTCAGCCACAGTATTCAATACACACAGTATTCAAATGTCTTTGCTAGGGATATAGGGTAGATCCATCAATTCCTGAAAAGAAGAAATGTCGTTTCTTATTTGAAACATTCACTTCCGTTGGATTCGAGACATTAACACAGCAAGAGAGAACTACCAAATGTCAAGTATGCTAAATGCAAGCACTGAATGCGAGCACTACGTGCCAGAGCAAACTACTGGCACTAAGCAAACACACCAAATATCAACATCATCAATATCTGCCTTCACTGAGAGGTGGCTCCCAGGTATCGAGGAGCGCTCCACTTCTTTCAGTGTCCCACTGTGAATGTGTATTGTCAGGGGCTCTGTGGTACTGTGTGTGGAGATTGGTAGACAACCTTGTTCTTGCAGGAATTGAGCATACGCAGAAGTGTGTACTGTCAGAACTTCTTTGTGGGAAATGTAATTTGGCTCCTGGCTGCCCAATACCTCAGTGCACTAACAAATCCTCCAGTCACATGTTAGTCAATTCCTACTCTCAACTGAGGCACACAATTATGCACGAAACAAAAAAACCAGCTGACCACAGGGCGGGAAGAAAGCATATTCTAGTGTAAGTTTCAGAAGAACTTAATCTACATCTTTACTGTGAGACTTTGACCACGAAGAATGAATTAATTGGGTTATCTTGGAAGCTAGGTCTGCATCTTCCTTTGCAGTGAATTGGGAAATATAGTTCACAAGGATTAATAGCTCAGGTTTCAAACCGTTTTCTGGGCGTACTTTAAATATTGCAGTTCTAGCTGGGAATAAGGTGACTCTATGCAGGTTTGATTTTCCGTACTTGAAGTCCCTAATGTCAACCATTGCACGGTCAGGGTGGCTTGAGGAAGAATCACCTCACAGTATTGTCTCAACAGTAGACGAATGGTATTGTACTCCAGTGACCTCTCTGCGAAGGCATACAAACAACACAATCAGGGTAGAGATTTGCTAGAGAGAAACACATTTGAATTTGAAATGAGTGGGAGTGGATCTAAGGTCTGGTTTAGAATGTTCGGCACAACATTGTGGGCCAAAGGGCCTGTACTGTGCTGTATTGTTCTATGTTCTAAATCTCAAGGTGTAGAATATATACATTCTTTGACAATAAATGTTCTTTGAATCAATTGTTAATTTTTTTTCTCTCTTTCTCTCATAGTACCATGTGCTCCTCAGATTGTGAATGCAGTTGTAGACTGCCAGCTTAATTCAGTGTCAGTACTCTGGGAGCATAGTTCTGGTGCCATATCATATATGGCGATCGCTGTGGGAGGGGATGGGCACTCAGTATCATGTACCACATCCAATCTCACCTGCACCATCAAAGGCCTAGGATGTGGACATCACTACAATATCAGTGTAATAGCTGTGGATGAAACCTGTAGCAGCGTCCAAAGTTCAAGTTTTGAAATTCAAGCAGGTACTCTGTACTTTAGTATCTTTGTTGAAATAAGCAAGTCAATACATGTGATTCACACAAAATGCTGGAGGAACTCAGCAGACCAGGCAGCATCTATGGAAAGAAGTACAGTCGATGTTTCGGGCTGAGACCCAAAACCTCAACAGTACTCCTTTCCCACATTTTGTGTGCATTGCTTGGATTCCCAGCGTCTGCAGATTTTCTCTTGTCAATACATGTAACTGGCATGTTTTGTATGACTCAATGTAAATGCTTACAATTTAAATTGCAAATTATGGCACTTGTTATCATCCTCTGATTCACAGTAATATTAGCACCAAACAAGTAAATTTGAGACAATCTCCAACAAATCAAAAGGGAATTCAAGGGGAGCCTCTTTATGCACCGCCTTAGTTACAATGTACGGTTGTGACATGAATCTCACTGTTAAGTGTATTATTTGAGACACATAGCACTTAAAGGAAACCTGGATATACAAATAGAATTAAATAGAATGGGACCAAATTGAAGATGAGCACTAAAAATTGGATTGGGTGATTGATTTGTTTTAAGGCCTTTCAAATAATCTAATTACCTTTGAAGCTGACAAGCACTCAGTGTAAAGAGTCGGAGGACAACTCCAGAATGGAAACTTATACTTGTTCAAAATCAGGCCTTTACTCTAAATTTTGCTTGATTATAAAAAAAATGTAAATATATCTAACTATGATTTACTAATTCACTAATCTCTTAACAATGAGCTGCTGGGACTGAAAGGGAGAATGTAAACAATATTCTGTCATAACATGCCAGTGAAAATTCCAACACATGAAGGAATCTACTGATTAATGTAGATTAGCATCCAAAGATGATTCAAATTTCCTTCTCCCATTTTGTATTTCCCATCCATTTCTCCATTACAATATTCTGTCTCCACAATTATGAAAGGAGACATGGAAGAACCAATATGTGGAGGGGTGGATGGGTGAAGGATGTTACCAGGCATAAGACTTAGGAATAGTGATGGAAGTGAACTGACCAACATTAATGATTCTGTGCTTCATCTACATTAAAATGCAAAGAAATCTGATTGGAAGTATGTTTTTGACATTGTTCAGCTGAATCTTAACAATGGTGTACATGGTGATTGTAACCATATTGGTTAAATATGGAGGAAATGAAATTAGATAAATATTCACATAATTTTAAGTAAATGCATTATCAATAACAGTAATAAAATGTCAAATCTCTGCCCTGTATTTATCTGCACTTGCCAAGTCATTTCATGGTTTAGTGGCAGGAATCGAGCTCTGTTGTTCACACATGGTGGAGTGAGTAAAGGAATGAATATAGAGAAGAGTGAACAAACCAGAATTTGGAAAGCAAAAGAGGGAGAAATGCTAAGATACTACCCTCAGGGTGAAACAGATAGTGATATTGTAGTTTTAGTTACGTGCAGTGGCAAAGTCCTGTTTCTTTTCAGTTGCAATGCAAATTTGCAAAACATGCTAATTAATCATATTCATTCAAGTAAAATCACACACCATTTTGAAATATGTTTGGAGCCAAACTATAATCAAATTGTTTTTTTTTGCAAACTTCTTTTTCTCTCTGTTCACATTTCAGCACCCTGCAGCCTTCAGAATGTCACAGCTCACATTGACTGTGAGACAAGATATGCAGTAGTATCGTGGGACCTCAGCGATGGCGCGCTGATGTACGTGGCAACCGCAGAAGCAACTAACGGTCACGTGGATTATTGTACAACAACAGGCAGTAGTTGTGAGCTAGTGGCTGTGCGATGTGGCCGCAAATACACAGTCACTGTTCTAGCACTCAATGACATCTGCAACATCTCTGGGAGTTACAGCCAGCAGATGAAGACAGGTAACTACTTCTAATATTGGCACCGATCTGTCTATGATAAACATAGAACATAAACCAGTACAGGCCCTTCAGCCCACAATGTTGTGCTGATCCTTTAACCTACTCCTATATCATCCTAACCCTTCCCTCTTACATTGCCCTCCATTTTTCTTTCAAAGAATAGCACCTTTCAAAAACAAATTTTCGATATTTAATCCAATATGTAAATCTGGCTCAAAATTGGTAACTATATTAGTATAACCTTCAAGGAAATGTGTTGCCAGCTCCAGTATTGACTGTGTGAATAAGTATACCCTTGTACTGATACTTAGCCATTCAGACTAAGACTGTTTTGAATACTAGGATCATACAGAAGAGGAAGGGAAAAACTAGCTCAGATATTCACTTCTGTAATGTGCTCGGCAATGAGACCAACAGAAAACACACAATGGTGACTTCGGCATGTTTTAATGAATATAAAAATAATATATTACATATATATTTAGTGGGAAAATACTAGTTTAGACATAACTTCTGACAGTATAATCTGCACTTGTAGAGATCTCGGTGCTTATTTCTAAGTTATATTTTCACAAAGGATGATGTTACAAACATACAATCTTCCTGCATTTGATTATTTGCAAAAATCTTAAAATACACTTTATATACTTGTCCAGAACAGTTAAATACAGTTTACCATAAAAGAACATAATGTGGAATTGTTACAGCTCTATAACAAAGTAAAGTAGAAAGGAAAGCAAAAAAAGGAATATTTGTTGAAGTCCAACACCTTGGAAATAAATCATGTTATTCCTTTGCCAACATTTGTCCTTAATGACATATTTTACAAATATTATTTCAATCAGATGTGATCAATTAACCAGAAGCTGGAATTATGCATGAAGACAATGTTCAGTAAAATAGGTCACAATATTAATTAATGTTTTTTTGTTTCCCAAGCCCCTTGTGCTCCTGAGTCAGTTGAAGCGGCTGTACAGTGTGAAGATAACATGGCGCTGGTGACTTGGGAACAGAGTGAGGGGGCAGAATTGTACACTGCAACAGCACAAGCGCATAATGGCCATACATCGCAATGTAATACAACTGAGGAACATTGTGATCTGCCTGAGCTGCGGTGTGGGCAGACGTATGAAGTAACTGTAGAGGCGATGGCTGGCAACTGCAGGAGCAACAGTAGTTACACTGTTCAATTTCAAACAGGTGGGGGCAACTTTCTGAAAGTGTGGAATGTTCTACATTCACTTATTTATGTCCAAAGTCAGGGGAGAGTTTATGTAGCAGGAATGAAAGGGTGCATTTATACTTGAACAGAAGTGAAGCATAGGAAGGCATTGCTGCTTGACAAATACAGTGATTTTTAAAAAATGTAAAAAGACAACATGGTTATTGAATCACAATCTGTGTTGTCTGATAGAGGAGAGGTAATGATTTGCTATTATAAGTCGATTTTCTATGTCTTGGGCCCTGGAGCAGCAAATTCCTTAGTGTTGGTGATGCAGAAAGGATGGAGACTGCAGAAAATGATGCTCTCTCTGATGTAAGGTTAGGTGACTTCAGGCATGTTTAAGTGGCATAGAAAGGGAATGTCTGAGCATACAACAAATTTGACAATAGATGGGCTGTTACTTAATTATGGGCTATCCATTACATCAGATTATTGTGCTACATGAACCTCATTGAAAAGGAGCTGAAGAAAATTTAGTTTTCCTTCCCAAGAGTCAGGTCTCACTATCACACACTTTCAGAAGATATTTAATATTTTATTGAAATAATTAAGTATCAAACATGACACAATGGATGAATTAAATAGACAGTAAAGGTAGCAAAACAATATTCGTGATGGTGAGAAAGTACACTCGTTTCACTTCCATTTGGTGTCATTTTATTTTAAATTATTTCAAGTTATTGCACTGGAGTTTGCAAACTGGAAGTACAGGAAACAGATGATGCTAAAATTGAAGATTCCACAGTTACTAAAAGTGAACTTAAGTTATCGCACTCGAATTTGCCTCTTTGTGGAACGTGACTGAAAACTAGCGCAGATTTTTAAGCTCCAGAGTTTTTGGAATTCATTTGCTGCTGTTGATGGGTAAATATTGTAAATTATCTACAAGCAGCCTTCTGACATAGTTGAAATGGATGCTTGTTAGGTAGAATAATTCTGCTTGTTTAGGCAAGGAAAAATTAATCATCATTGAACTTGGATGATATTGATGAGATTCATCTGTCACAGATCTATCAAACAGTTCATAATTTACAATGTTTTTTTTTTCGCTCTCCCTCATGTCAATAGCACCATGTGTTCCACAGGATGTTGAGGCTAATGTGGCCTGTGATAAAAACAGAGCATTGATTCAGTGGGGACACAGTGATGGGGCAACGTCATACACAGCAATGGCAGAAGGAAGCACTGGACACCACATTGCATGCAATTCAAGTGACATATTCTGTGAAGTTCAAGAGCTTTATTGTGGCCAAGCATATCGTTTCCATGTCAAAGCTGCTAATGAGATGTGTGAGAGTGCAATGAATTCCAGCTCCATTGTTCACACAGGTAACAAATTCACCATCAGTAAGACGATATCTCAGTATCTACGTACCTGTTCAGTGTCTCTGCTGTTTTAATTATTATGCATAAATGTAATATGTCGGTTTCACAGGCCTGCACTTATTGCCACCGAACTCATTCAGAGTGGCTCTGAGGTCTCAAGAGGCCACATCAGATACTCAGATAATCAGCTGATTTCCTCCCTTAAAGTACATCAGTGCAAAGGTGACCTTTAACAGCAATTCCCTTGTATCCCCATTATTGATGCTGGCTTTTAATACTCAATTCGCTCATTGTAGCAAGCAGTTATTACTTCTGTGTAAATCTTTTTCCAACTAAAAGCAGAGGTAGCAAGAAATTATATAAAGATTTAGCATCTTAAATGTATTCCTGCATCAATATTTTAATCCATCAGCCAGGGAATTATTTATTGTGATGATGGCGTCTGGGTGACACATTGAGAAATTAAACACAAAATTAAACATGATCTGGACAGTTTTCAGACTAATCACAATCCAGTTTCCATTCATTAGGGTTTGAACAAGGCTGGTATTTATTGTCATCCTTATTTTTCTCTAGAAGGTGGCACTGGGTTTGAGCTACAGCAGGAAAAGTTTGATGGATTGATACAATGGTGCTCCAAGCCACTTTAGGGATAGGAAAGAACATAGAACAAGCCCTTCAGCCCACAATGTTGTGATGAACCAATTAAGTTAGCAGTCAAATGGCTAACTAAACTAATTTTTCTGCCACACAGTGTCCATATCCCTCCATTTTCTGCACATTAATTTCACGTGCCTATTTAAACATGTCTTAGAAGTCCCTAATGAATCTGCCTCTACAACCCCCCCCCAGGCAGGGCATTCCAGGTGACCACCACTCTCTGCGTTTAAAAAAACCTGCCCCTCACATCTCTAAAATGACCACCTCTCACCTTAAATGTATGCCTTCTGACATTGGATATTTCAGCCCTGGGAAAAAGATACCATCGGTCTGCTCTATCTCTGCCTCTCATAATCTTTATCGGATCTCTTCTCAGCCTCTGCTGCTCCAGAAGAAACAACTGAAATTTTTTCAAACACATGAGCTTCCTGTAAACCTCTTCTGCATCCTCTCCAAAGCCTTGACATCCTTCTTGTAATGGGGCGACCAGAACTGTATGAAATACTCCAGATGCGGCTCAACTAGAGTTTTATACAGCTGCAATGTAACTTCCTGACCTTTAAACTCAATGCCTCATCTAATAAAGAAACGCATGCCACGTGGCTTCTGAACCTGCGTAGATACTTCCGAGGAACTCCGATCTCGGACACTTAGATCCTTCTGCTTGTGAACTCTGCCCTTCGCAGAGTGCTGTCTCTTTGCATTTGACCTGCCAAAGTGCAACACCTCCCATTTGCTGGGTTAAACTCCATCTGCCATTTCCCAGCCCACGTCTGCAATGATCGATATTCTGCTGTATTACTTGCCAGCTATCTACACTATCTATTACACCTCCAATCTTTGTATCATCTGCAAACTTACTAACCCACCCATCCAGAGTTTCATCCAAGACATTTACAGTGCTTATTCAACCCTGTTCACCCCCCAGAAGTGTTCATGCTTTATTCTTTTACAACATTGAATCACAGTGGATTGAATTTGTTTTTGTTTTGATACTGATCAACAGAAAAAGACTCTTGTGTCAAAGTGAAAACAGATCTCTACCAAGTGATCGAAATTAATTACAAGCATAAAACACAGTATAATTAGTTGCATAAGTATTCACCCCCTTTAATATGACACACCAAATCATCGCTGGTGCAGCCAATTGATTTTAGAAGTCACATCATTAGTTAAATGGAGATCTGTTTTTGGAGACCTGTGTTCAGTCAAATTGCTTCAATTGATTGTCATAAGAATGCACCTGTATCTGGAAGTTCCAGCTGCTGGTGAGTCAGTATCCTGGCAAAAACTACCATGAAGACAAAAGAACACTCCAAGCAATTCCGTGAAAAGGTTATTGGAAAAGCACAAGTCAGGAGATGGATACAAGAAAATTTCCAAGTCACTGAATATCCCTGGGAGTACAATTAAGTCGATCATCTACAAATGGAAAGAATATGGCACAGCTATAGGACTCCCTAGAGCAGGTTGTCCTCAAAAACTGAGTGACCGTGCAAGAAGGGGAGTAGTGAGGGAGGAGTTACAAGCTTCAGTGGCTGAGATGAGAGAGACTGTGCATACAACAACTGTTGATCAGGAGCTTCACCAGTTGCAGCCTCATGGAAGAGTGGCAAAGAGAAAGCCACTGTAAAAAACAACTCACATGAAATCTCAGCTAAAGTTTGCTAGAAGGCATGTAGAAGATTCTGATGTCATCTGGAAGAAGATTCTATGGTCTGATGAAACCAAAATTGAGCTTTTTGACCATTAGATGAAACACTATTTTTGGCGTAAGCCAAACACGCACATAATCAAAAACACACCATCCATACCATGAAGTATGGAGGTGACGGCATCATGTTGTGTAGATGCTTCACTGCAGCAGGCCCTGAAAGGCTTGTGAAGGAAGAGGATAAAATGAATGCAGCAAAATACAGGGAAATCCTGGAGAAAAATTTAATGCAACTGAACTGTGACTTGGGAGATGATTTACTTTCAAGCAAGACAATGATCCCAATCATAAAGCCAAAGCTAGACAGGAATAGCTTAAAAACAACAAAGTTAATGTCCTGGAGTGGACAAGTCAGAGTCCATACCTCAATCCAACTGAGAATTTGTGGCTGGACTTGAATAGGGATGATCACCCACAATCCCCATGCAATCTGACAGAGCTTGAGCAGTTTTGCAAAGAAGAACGGAGAAAAATTGCAGTGTTCTGATCTGCAAAGCTGATAGAAACTGATCCACAGAGACTCCAGGCTGTAATTGCGGCCAAAGGTGGATCTACTAAATACTGACTTGAAGGGGCTGAATAGTTATGCGATCAATTATTTTGTTATTTAATATTTGTAATTAATTTATATCATTTTGTAGAGATTTGTTTTCACTTTGACACAAGAGTCTTTTTCTGTTGATCAGGGTCAAAAAAGCCAAATTAAATCCACTGATTCAATGATGTAAAACAACAAAACATGAAAACCTCCAAGGAGGGAGTAAGTACTTTTTATAGGCAGTATATATAGACAATGAATGCAGTGATCCCAGTACAGATCTCTGCGGAACACCACTAATCACAGACCTCCCGCTAGAATAAGTCCCTTCGACCACTACCCCTTGTCTCCAGTGGACAAGCCAGTTCTGAATCCAAATAGCCAATTGACCATGGACCCCGCGCATCTTAATTTTCAGGATGAGCATCCCATGAGGGAACTTGTCAAACACCTTACTAAAATCCGTGCAGACAACATCCACAGCTTTACCTTCATCAATCACCCTTGTCACCTTGTCAAAATGCTCAATCAAATTAGTAAGACACAACTTGCCCTGCATTAAGACATGCTGACTCTCCCTAATTAGCCCATGGTTTTCCAAATGCCCATAAATCCCATCCCTAAGAATTTTCTCCAGTAACTTTACCTAACACCGATATGAGGCTCATAGGTCTATAGTTTCCAGGATTATCCCTGATTCATTTCTTGAAAAATGGAACAACATTAGCTGCTCACCAGTCTTCCAGGACCTTGCTGTGGCAGGGTCTTTTTTGGGATAATCTGTAGTACTACCTCTTTGTTTACTTTAAAAAGCCCTGGCATACTAATACTTACGGCACTGATCTCCGTATCCTCCCTATCCTTCTCCTGGGTAAATACTGATGTAAAGTCTCATTAAGGACCTCACCCCCATCCTTTGCATCCAAACAAATGCTCCCTCTTTATCCCTGAGTGTTCCCACCATCTCCCTAGTTATCCTCTTGCTCCTGATGTATGTAAAGAATGCCTTCGGATTGTCTTTAATTTCACTTGCCAAGGACTTTTCATGGCCCATCCTGTCTTTCCTAATTCCCTTCTTTTGTTCTTCTTCTAACTTTTCTATAATCCTCAAGGGCTCTGTTCGAATCGAAGTTCCTAAGCTTTACATACAACTACAAAGAAGGCATGGCAGCGGGTATATTTCATTAGGAGCTTGAGGAGAATTGGTATGTCACCAAAGACACTTGCAGATTTCTGCAGATGTACCGTGGAGAGCATTCTTACTGGTTGCATCACTATCTGGTATGGAGGGACCACTGCACAGGATTGGAAAAGCTGCAGAAAGTTGTAAACTCAGTCAGCTCCGTCATGTGCACCAGCCACCCCAGCATCGAGCTGACCTTCAAAAGGCGATGCCTCAAAAAGGCGGCATCCGTCGTTAAGGGCCCCGTCACCCAGGACATGCCCTCTTCTTATTGCTACCGTCAAAGGGGAGGTACAGGAGCCTGAAGACACATACTCAACGTTTCCGGAGCAGATTCTTCCCCTCCGCCATCGGATTTCTGGATGGACAATGAACCCATGAACACCAGTTTTCCCTCTCTTTTTGCACTATTTATTTAATTTAATTTTATATATACTTGCTGTAATTTATAGCTTTATTACTATGAATTGCATTGTACTGCTGCCACAAAACAACAAATATAACAACGTATGCCAAGTGATATTATATCTGATTCTGATACATTTGCTTTTTCTTCTTGACTAAATTCATCACCTCTCTTGACATCCAAGGTTCTCTTACCTTGACATCCTTGTCCATCCCTCTGACTGGAACATACCTGTCCTGAACTCTGTGCAGTTGGTCTTTAAACACCCTCCACATGTTGGGTGGACTTACCAGAAAAAAGCTGTTCCCAATTAACCCTCCCTGGTTCCTACCTAATGCTCTCGTAATTCACACTGCTCCAGTTTAATACTCTCCCAGAAGGTCCTTACTTATCCTTATGTATAGCTACCTTAAAACTTCAGGAGATGTGGTCACTGTTCCCTAACTGTGCATCCACTGTAAGGTCGGTCAGCTGGCCAGGCTCATTACCCAACAGCAGATCCAGTACAGATCCTCCTCTTGTTGGATTATGTACATATTGATTTAAGAAACCTTCCTGAAGACACTGAACAAATTCTGCCCCATCTAAACCACTGGCACTCAGAAGGTCCTCGTTTTATATTCAGGAAGTTGAAGCTCCCCATAACAAAAACCCTATTATTTTTACATCCTTCCTTAATCTGCCTGCATATCTGTCCCTCAATGTCCTAGAGGCTATGGGAAGGGGGTGTTTGTAGTACAATCCAATCAGAGTGATTGCACCTTTCCTATTTTTGAGTTCTACATATATAGACTCAGTGGATAAGCCCACCATTATATCCCCTCTGAGTGCAACTGTAACTTTGTCCCTGATTAATAGTACAACTTCCCCCTCCCCCTTTACCACTTTCTTTCTTTTCTAAAACGTTGACACCCTGGGACATTAATCACCGATATCTGTCCTTCTCTCAACAAAGTCTCTGTAATAGCCACACAGCTTTATGTACTAATCCATGCTCTAAGTTCATCAGCTTTAGTCACAATGCTCCTAGCATTAAAATACACACACTTCAAGTGTTGCTCCTGCTCATTTTTACTGGCACTGACATCTATCTTCCTCTCCATCCCTTCACTTTCTAAGCTGGTGCTCTGGTTCCCATCCCCCTGCCAATCTGGTTTAAAGTCTCCCGACTAGCAAACTGCCCTCCCCTCCCCGGCCAGTTTAGGTGCAACCCATCCCTCTTGTACAGGTCACCCCTGCCCCAGAAGAGGCTCCAATCATTCAAGAACCTGAAACCCTGCCTCCTGCACCAGTTCCTCGGCCGCTCATTCATCTGCACCATCACAGCTGACTAGCACATGGCACTGGAGTAATCCAGATACTACCTTGGAGGGCCTGCTCTTCAGCTTCTTCCTTAACTCCCTGTGCTCTCTACACAGCACCTCCTCTCCCTTTCTACCTATGTTATGAAGTAAATAGGCACCACGAGCAAACCAATGTTCCCCCTAATTTGTAATGACCAGTGTGCACAAAAGTCTTGTGCTGTGCAATTCTTCTGCCCAGTGACAACAACATGTGTGGAATGAATAATTTATTCAATAAAAACAGTATAAATAAGCCAGTTTTAAAATCTGCAGACAAATCATCGCCAACTCCACATTATCAACGCTGTCCACATCAGAAACCAGAAAAGGAAATGTGATTGTGTACGATTGTGAAATATGCTTAACATGCCAATAAGGTAGAGGGTGACAACCTTTTGTGCACAGTTTAAATTCCTTTGTGTGCTGGTAGCAAAAGATGTGTGTGCGTGCACATGCGCACACCTTAGAGGGGTTATTGCTACTCACCTTACCTCTTTGAGAATACCCTGCAGTGGACCTAGCCCCTTGGGGACAACACATTTCTTCCTGGCATCTCTTCCTCAGCCACAGGATCTCCTGTCTGTCTCCCCAACTATCAAGTCTTCTATCGCTACAGCTCTGCCTGTTTTTACCCTTCCCTGCTGAGC
Source organism: Hemitrygon akajei (assembly GCF_048418815.1). Lineage (NCBI taxonomy): Eukaryota > Metazoa > Chordata > Chondrichthyes > Myliobatiformes > Dasyatidae > Hemitrygon > Hemitrygon akajei. The sequence continues at coordinate 69,157,200 of NC_133135.1, read as the reverse complement.
CACAGAGCCACTGGCCTGTCTACTGCTGCTGTGCTCAGATAGGTCATTTCCCCCACCCCCCAGAAGTATCCAAAGGGGGATACGTAGCTGAGGAGAATGGCCGCAGGACAACTCTCCATTGACTGTTTATTCACCTTACTTCACACTACGATCACACTCCGTGAGGTTTTCAGTCTCCTGGACGGTCTTGAGTGCATCCAACTCAAGTACCAGTTCCTTGACCTTGTCAGTCAGGAAGGAGTCAATCATTTCTGTGCTGAGCTGGAATCAAAGTGCAAAAGGCCAGCAAATTTCTATTAGTAAACTGTTTGCACACAATATGTTGATAGGTTCAAAGAAGCTTTTTTTGCCAGAAATTATGGTTATTATTTACCTAGTTTGCTTTAAAATGAATTCAAATTGCCAATCTGCCCTATTTAAATTTACCTCCTATGGAATATTAATCCCGGCCCAAACTAGATTACCGGGCCTGTAACATGACACTTTTATTAACCAAGTATAAATTTCACTGGTGCTCTTGCTAATATTGGTTATAGAAACATAGAAAACCTACGACGCAATACAGGCCCTTCAGCCCACAATGCTGTGCTGAATATGTACTTACTTTAGAAATTACCTAGGGTTATCCATAGCCCTCTATTTTTCTAAGCTCCTGTACCTATCCAGGGGTCTCTTAAAAGACCCTTTCATATCTGCCTCCGTCACTGTCGCTGGCAGCCCATTCCACACACTCACCACTCTCTGCGTAAAAAAACCTATCCCTGACATTCCCTCTGTACCTACTTCCAAGCACCTTAAACCTGTGCCCTCTCGTGCTAGCCATTTCAGCCCTGGGAGAAAGCCTCTGAAAAACGTTGAAAAATTTTAAAGCATACTTTTTTAAAAATTATGATATTTTAAAGGTATTTTAAAAACTTATTTCAAAAGAATACTAAAAATAAGTGATTTAGCAGAAAAATTTGGAACAATTTGTAAAATAGAAAAAGTCTGGAGTTTCCACCCATTGAGGGTTAAGAAATAAAAGACTGAAAACGGTGGTGTTCCAGCTGCAGACTGGAAAATGTAATTCCAGCAGTGGTGATAGAGGCTCTTGTCATTTAAAATAAACCTGATTGTAAAAGCAGAATTTAAATTCTGTCATCTGAACGTTGCATGTATCTTTTAAAGTGAGTTTGTAGAATGCCGACCAATCCTTTTAGTTGATAGGATGTGGCAATCTGTGGCATGATATTGTGGATAAAGCTGAAAAAGTAACAACACACCCCTCAAAAAATAGTACACTGAAAGAAATAAAACAATTAAATTTAAAATTTTGGTGACAAAATAATTAAGGGAAACGCTGAATTGGTATGTAAACCCTGCAGAGCAGTCATCCTTGCAGTTACCAATAAAGCCACATGTTGGATTTTAGAATGCCTTCACACAAAACTAAAATGGCTCCAGCCGAAACCTCCTGAGCATTAGAGATTTGCTAACAGACACTAAAATGTAAAGAGAAGGACTTCACTTGTACATTTATTTTGGTAATGGGGTGGGCTGCACTGAGTTAAGTAGATGGACCTGTTGGTGAACTGTTTTACGATAGAGTCCCAGCAGAGAGACCTCTGCCTCACGTATGTCAGCTCTGCAGCAAATATTTGCAAGGGGTCTTTCTAAATAATCTGTGATACATTGCCAGAATGGTGTGTTTAAAAAGTGCCCAGCAATATACGAATCCTCCTTTCGGTACTTTCGCAATGAAAATGATTATGGGAAGAATATAGTTTTGGTCTAAATGGAAAATGTGTAAACATGGAATTACCTTGTTGCAACAACATTACTTGAAAAAATTCTCAGCACATTCTACAGAAGCCTCTGTAATCTATAAAAGACTGAAAGTCAAAGTATTTCTATCCAAAAATTTTCAACATCTAAAATTAATAGATTTTGCCAAAAGTTAAAAAAAGAAATCTCCAAGACCAACTAAAATAATTATATTTCTATAATAAACGCTGGGAAAAAATGAAGCCTTAATTATAACTGAGAACATAGAGATTTATGATGGGAAAATCTGAAACATGGGAGATCTAAAGTTATAATATACCATTAATGTTAATTTGAGCAATGAAATTACTTTGCCATGTAAAATATCTTTGTGCCTTTTTTTTCCATGTAGCACCATGTCTCCCCACCAACGTCATGGCAAGTATAAATTGCAAAGTTAATTCAGCCACTCTTTCCTGGAGTAAGAGTGAGGGTGCAATGTCTTACATTGCGACAGCGATAAATCAGAATGGAGAAGTTTACTGGTGTAATACATCAACTACACAGTGTGAAATTAAACAACTGCATTGTGGGCACAGCTACAATGTATCTGTGGAGGCGATGAATGGGAAATGTAACAGTGAACAAAGTGATCCTTTTGAAATCCAGTCAGGTAATAGAAATGTTTGGTTATTGTACTTTAAGATGTACACCATTTGGGCATGGATTTTCCAAAGACATTTGGAATGTAATCTGTACTTTACATAGATGGTGTTCAACGGCCCACAATTTTCAAGCAGTGATAATGTACCTGTGCTTACATTGTACCTGTCCATTAAATCTACACTTGTGTGCATCCCTCAGTGAGAATGTCCTCGATAAACACTGTACTAATTCCTGTATACATGGCCCAGCACAGTAATGAGTCAACCAGATGTAAATTCCAATATGACAGGGCCAAAGAAGACCTGCCCACAGAAATACTCAAAAAAGAAAGATTAATTTAAGCTTTATGCTCTGGACTAAATAATTGTCAGAAGTATTTATACTCAAAGTAATATTTCAGAGAAGATGGAAGTTCAAGTTTAATTATCATTCAACCTTGCATGAATACCCGTGAATGTAGCCAAATGAAACAGCATTCTTCCGGGTTCAAGGTGCAAAACACAGTGCCAACAGTCACACACAGCTCAAGACACACATAGCACATATAAGATCACAGTAAACCTGTAGTCACACACAGAAAATATATACAGTAACCCAAGTCCAAGTGACATGGTCTGTAAACTGATGGTGTATGGTGTTATTGGCAAGAACAAGTCGTTCTCGGCAGTCCGCAGACAAACATATGCTCATGCACAATCCAGCTTGTCTTTCACCGAGTGAACACTGGAGGGCAGCACTGATGGGAGGGGCCAGCCCCTAATCCAGCAGGGACATCGCGTCACACCGCCTCCAGCTTCTCCTCTCCTGGACGGCTGCAACAGGCAAGCCCGCGGCATGAGGCTGAGTCCTCGCTACAGCCGTCTGTCTCATCGATGAACAACTGAATCAGACTTGCAGTACAGGTATTTTAAGTTACCAATGTCCTACAGGGCTTTGCGATTGCAAGAAAGATGTCCATGACAATCAGTCGCTGTCAGACAGCATGCCGCCTTCATGCACTGACCCTGTTGCCTTTCTGTAGCGGGCAGCTCGTCTTCCAGCTCGCTAATGAGGTCGACCTGCAGCCCTTGAAAGTTTCAATGTTCAGCATTTTCTTGCATTCATAAAAAAGACATTTAAAAAGACAAAAACTCCTTTGGTTGCCCCCCAGAGAGGCTGCTACATCCGAGAATGCTGCCATCTTGCTGGAAGTAATCGGAGCATTGGATGGGACAAAGGGAATGTCACCGATATGGCATGACCCTGGGTTGTTGTAGGGTTAAGTTGTGGTGGCTCTTCAATCTTTCATATTAAGAAGCATACTGTAAAGAAACAATATCAATTGCAATTAAATTATGTCAGAACATTAATGTTAAAAATATGAAAGCATTGAAAAAAGATTCAAAACTTCGACCTCACAACTGATTAATTAAAAAAAGAGCTGTAAATTACTTGACGCCTTGGCAGCCTTTCCTCTTCAATGACATGAGTGAAGTCACGATGACTGCACCACAACCTAAGGTTCTTCCCAGTCCTTTGTATTTAAACCCAAGGATGAGAGTTCGAAGTGAGAGAAAAGGGGATTTTCCTCCATTCAGCCTGCTTGTTTGTTGACGAGACAGACAGCAGGGAGCCAAGAAGCCTCAGTTGTAGAGAAGACTCAGCCTCATGCCATGGGCTCGTCCAGGAGGGGAGATGCCAGAGGCGGTGTGATGCGGTGTCCATGCTGGGACCAATGTATATAGCCAAAGGAAATCTGTAAGGAGGATTAACAAGGGTGCTCCCAGGCCTAGTGGTCCTGGATTATAGGGAGAGATGGCCAAGCTCGGTGGTGATATATGGAACAAGCTGCCAGAGGCAGTGGTCGAGGCAGATAAAATTGTATCATTTAAAGGGCACTTGGATAGGTATACAGAGGGGAAGGTTTTGAGGGATATGGGCTGAATGAAGGAAGCTGAGGTCAGTTGGTTGGCATGGATTCATTCACACTGTATTGCTCTTTGACTACGATAACAAGAGTCTGCTAAGGGATATTGACTTGTTAACTGCTTAGGAAAGAAGGTGGCAGATGGTGTATATTTAGACAAATGTGAGATCATTGCAGGAAGAAGAGTAATCCAGACTTAATATCTAATAAAAGGTGAGAAACTAGTAAACAAGATCAGAAAGTAAACATGCTGTTGCAGCGAACATTTAGGAAGCGTTTAGTACATTGTCTTTGGTTGCAAGGAGATTTAAGTAGAAAGGTTATGAAGTCTGAGATCCTTCAGGGCTTTGCCAAAGATTTGTGTGCAGTTTTGGACTCTGCACCTAAAGAAGGCTATACTTACCCCGGACTGCTGCACGCAGGTTTACTGTTCTGTTTCCTGAGACGATCATCCACTGATCGAGAGTCAGAAGAATGAGTGGTGATCTCAACGAATCCTACAAAATTCTGAGCGGGCTTTACAGGGCAGATGCCAACGGGATTTTCTTCCATCTGGAGAATTAGGGAGCATGGATGTGGATGTAGGGATCTCAGGGTGAGGCCTTAGCCAGAGATAGGGTAAAATTTCTTTGTGCAGATAAGTTGTTAATTTCTGCTTCAGACTCCTCTCCCTCAGAGAGCTGTGAATACTCATTTGTTGAATGTATTCAAGGCTAATTGTGATAGCTGTTTGAACACTAGAGGGACCAGTGTTCCAATTCAGTTCAAGTTTACAAACTGTAAATTGTAACAATCATTCATTTCAGGAGTAATTATATTTCTGTAATAGAAATTGTGCAACCAATGGTTACTGTTGTATTTTTCAGCACCGTGTACACCAGAGGATGTCAAAGCCCATTTGAATTGTGGATCTGGAACGGCAGTGGTTTCATGGAGTCAGTATGGTGGAGCATTATCGTACATGGCAACTGCAGAGAGAGGCAAAGGCCACACACAGCACTGCTCCAGTACCAATGGAAACTGCAAAATATATAATTTAGAGTGTGGACAGAGATACACTATCACTGTAACCGCCCAAGGCTACTCATGTGATAGCACGCCAAGTCGCAGCATCAGATTCTATTCAGGTGGTTTTCAAAATATATATTTCACTGAATTAATGTCATACTTTGACAAGATCTGGATGGTTCATTGTTTAAATGATTGAAATTAAATTGTGTCAAAGTTGGAAGAATATCCAAATTACCAACAGAATAAATAGATTATTCTGCTAGGGAAATGTCAGTGGAATAGCGGTGATGGTCAGAGTTGGTTAGCATACATATAGTTAAAATGCTTTCTTAAAATTGAGTAAGATAGCTTTCAGAGAGAAAGTTTCAAAGTTTTCATCTTCTTGGAGAACTTTTTCACCCAGTTAATAATGGATTTAAGGGGAATCCATTAATCATTTGTTTGACATACTAGGCTTGTTCCTTGAGACTCTGAAATACATACGGTACTTCACCAGAACAATAGGCAGAGAATGCAAAGTGCAGAGTTCTTCTGTTGCTTCATCAGTTGGATTCTCCCTGTAGTTCAAGGATTAGGTCCAGGTAGATTTCACTTCCACCCTTGGCCCAATTAATTTCGGTAATCTCAAATCGACTAGCAGTTGTGGTATCTTAATTAAGCTAGGAGACCTTGGTCAGGAAGCTAAATGTCAGTTAAAGATAATTTAATTCTTCTCTACAATGATACCCACTAGTTAGCTCAATAACTTCTTCCACTGGTGTCTTGTAGCCCTAAGTAAAAAAGTAACAATAATATAATAAAAATACTCACTACTGAACTCTCCTCTCATCAATCCTTACTTGAGCAAGTATCCTTTTTCCTACACAAATACGCCAATATCCTGACATTGCTTACATAATACTATTGCAAGATTGCCAGCAGAGAATCAGAATCAGATTTATTTTCATTTTCTTATATGACTTGAAATCGGTTGTTTTGTACAATGCAAAGACGTAAAATTACTATAAATCATGAAAATGACTCAATAATGCAAATAAAAGGAACAATAAGGTATTGTTTGTGGGCCATTCAGAAATTTGATGGTGAGGGGTTGGAACAGTTCCTGAATCACTGAGGCTCGATCTTCAGGCTCCTGCACCTCCTGATTAATTCAGAGCAACTAGTTGGGCAGCTATTACAACCTTCAACTATATTGAAAGAAATTTACTTCCTAATTGTGTGAACGTACTGGTTAAGGTCAGGATCAGGGCTGTCAAATAATTTTCTTGCACTACATGAATCTCTTGTGAACACAAGCCAATTTAACAAACTATCAGAGAGTTTACAGGACCATGGAATCATGTCTGTGAGAATGCAGGTTCAAATCCCAGCGTCACTGTATGAGAATTTCAATAGCAATGTGAAGAGAGTCTGTAAAAGTAACTGTAGAGCTGCTGAGATATCCTAAACTCTCACCAGGTTCAGTAATGTCCTCTAGTGAAGGATGCCTTTGATCCTAATCTGGTTTAGTCCCTTTGTGACTCCTATCCCAGACCAATACACTTGACACTTAATTGTTCTTCAGAATAGACCACCAAAAACATCTCGGAGCATAACTATGTACAGGGAATAAATGCCAGTGATCTACACCTCCCAAATAAAGCCAAACAGTCCTTTTTTTTTAGCTTGTTATTTTAATTAATGTGAATGTTTTAGTTGATATATGTGTTAAATAGATTATGACTAAGTATAGTTTAATTTTAATTGCTTTAAATAATTTCTGTGTTTAAAAAATGTAATTAATTTCAATTACTACTCTTCAGTGAATGTAGAAGAAGCTGAAATGGATTTGACAGGCCAATCAGGGCAGATTGATTTGACAGGCCAAACAAGGCAGATCCATTTTAATTTTCATTTTCCCATCTTATTTTCAGTCCCCTGTGAGCCACAGAATGTCACAGTACAACTGGATTGTAACCTCAATACAGCTCTGGTTCTGTGGGACCACAGTAAAGGAGCACTGTGGTACACTGCCATTGCGGAAGGAGCTGATGGGAGCATCGTGTCATGTAGAACATCGGGAACATCATGTAGAACACCCCTGTTACTCTGTGGACAGTTATATTCTGTGTACGTTGTAGCATCTGACAGCACTTGCAACCATTCTTTGAGCTCAGTGGTTGACATTCAGACAGGTAACTCATTGTTTTACTGACCTGTGGCACATTGCATTCTAGAAAATCACCAAGATTTATTTATTTATATAGTACAGAAGCTATTTAACTTGGTAAGCTGAATGCTTATAGCTAATGCTATAAGCTGAATGTCATCAGTTCAATCTCTTCTGATCAAATCACTTATCACCATCCAGTAAAGTCATTCTGAAAAATGTCCATTTCCCTTTCCAGTTAACACCCCAAACAAGAAACCAAAATCATAGGTGATGAGAGGGTTGATATTCTTATAGCTACAGGCTTTGTACTCATGTCTCAATATCTAATTTCCTTTATGTGATTGATGTGTCATTTCCCTTAGGTCAGTTGATGCTATGACGTAAGCACAGAACTGAAGAGACTACATTCATTATGTGTGTGCCAACAGAACAGCACAAAATGAATCTCACAGATTTATCCTGTTTACAGTTCTGTGCCTTTCTTTGTTTTTCATTTACTAATTTTCCCATGCATGAGAGGAGATTTGATCGAGGTATAGAAAAGTATGAAGGGTACAGATAACCAGCAAGCTTTTTCCACAGAAGTTGGGTGGGGATAGAACTAGAGGTCATAGGTTAAGGGTGAAAGGTGAAATATCTAAGGGCAACTTGAGGGAGAACTTCTTCACTCAAAGGGTGGTGAGAGTGTTTGGATGAGTTACCAGTGGAAGTGGTGGATGCAGGTTTGATTGCAACACTTAAGAGAATTTTGGATGGGAGAGGTGTGAAGGACTGTGGTCCAGGCGTGGATTGATGGTACTAGACAGAATGGCAACTCGGCAGGGACTAGATTGGATGAAGGGCCTGTTTCTGTGTTGTAGTACCCTACGACTCTAAAGCAAGGGTTCCCAACCTGGGATTCATGGACCCCTCGTTAATGGAGCACAAAAAAAAAGTTGGGAATTCCTGATCTAAAGGACAACATGAGCACAGCCTAAAGCATTGATAAATATTTGCTTTGGTACTTTGATATGTAATCAGCTGTTCAATGATTTGTGTCTGATTTTAGTAAGAGTGACATGTTTTATTGATTATCCAAATGTCACCGTGTCTTTGTGTTAGCAGATTTTGAGAACCTCACTCAGATATATTACCTGTTAGCAATCATGCAGAAAGCATTCACATTGAATGATGCCAGAGTTAAATTCTTGCTCACTATGTATGTGATGTCCAGTCTAGTTGCCCTGGGCCTGCATTTACAGTATCATGTTATGACTCTCCGTGCACCTCTTTGAAGCAAGTGTATGCTTTATTTCTAGTACATTCAGTCCTTTTTTGTCTTTAATTTCTTCGGAGGATTTAACAGGGTAAAGCTGAAAGGTTATTTCCTAAGATCAGAGAGTCTGGAAATGGGACAAATCTCAAGGAATTAACACTGAGATGAGGAGAAACTTCATTTAAGAGGATCTGTACCACAGAACTGTGAATGCTCAGTCCATTGAGTGTATTCAAGACTGACTGATAGATGTTTGAATACAAAGAACATCAAGGGTTATGGGGGAGTGTGGGAATTGGGACTTGATATACAGATTTAGCCAGGAACTTTTGAATAGGTTGAATACCCTTGAGGAATCATGTGGCCTACTCTTATCTTTGATCTTTTTTTTATTATGTTCTTATGATAAATTCAAAGGCAGTTCATCCATGCATATACAATCTATTAATATCTATCCTCCATCAGGTGATCTTGTTGGGTCTTCATTTCTTCCTTAACCAGAGGTCTAATTACCGGTAATCCCTGTCCTCCACCACAATGCTTTCCTGCTTGTTTGAACAAGCTGTTGCTTTGTGTAATTACTGACATCTGTCACTTTTACTATAACAGATATTGCTATGGGAATCCATATGATGCATAGCCTTCAAGATGTTAGATCATTTTACCTCCCCTCAAGTGCCAAGTCTTTCTTCATTTGTCTGTTTTAAGTTTTGATTTTCAGAATATCTAGTATTTTGCATTCACAAATTTTCTCTATTTAAGAGCAAAGGTCTATTCATTTTTTGTTCCTGGATTGGCCACATTCAACTCATTTCTATTGGAGTAACCAATATATATATATATTCCTGAATGTTCCTTTTGAGAAACATAACCAAATATTTGGAAAAAAAATTACACTAACTACAGTCCCTTTGTATATTTAGTTAGCTTCTTCATCAAAATGTATAGATTCTTCAAGATAACATGTTAATGGTCAGTCCCAATTGGCAGTAAGTTTATCTGATTTTAAATTATTTTACTATTCATTAAAACAGTTTTTTTTCCAGTTTTTGATATTTTTCTATTTATTATAATGGCAATAATCACATTGAATTTATTTTAATCAATTTCAGATGCTACTTCTTTGCAACCAAACTTGATTTTTCAATAACATTCTGACAGTGCCTTTATCTACCCTGTTTCTCTAATAATTTCAGCTCCTTGCAGCCCCCGGAATGTAAATGCTTATTCGGACTGTGCAACACACATAACTTCGGTATGGTGGGAGGAGAGTGAGGGGGCAGTGGTCTACACTGCCATTGCGGAAGGAATGGAAGGAGACAGATACTCATGCAATACAACAGAAGCAAACTGTGAGGTCACAGGACTTTCATGTGGCCAGACGTACAGTGTAACTGTGTTAGCAATGGACGAGAATTGCACCAGTTTACCAAGCCCAGCTTTTAAAACTGAGACAGGTAAAACTATGGTCATTGTGGTTACTAAAGCCCTAAGTATGAATTAGTATTGACTGTGCATCATGAATTTTAACTTGCATTTGTTTATTGATAATTGCTAGTAAATCTGTACCATAAACTCTACTATTCAGCTGTTGATCTTAACAGGCTCTAATCAAGTTGAAACCTCTATTGCATTACTCATTTCAATTCTGTATTGTGATGTATTTTAATTTATCCTTTCTCCATTGTACAGCACCCTGTATCCCACAGAACGTGGTAGCTCACATCAACTGCGAGAACAACACTGTCTCAGTGTTCTGGGATGCCAGCAATGGCTCAGAGTCATACCATGTAACAGCACAAGGGACCAATGGCCACTGGGCCTCCTGCAATACAACAGGCACTGAATGTGAGGTCTCCGACGTGTATTGTGGACTGTATTACTATGTAACTGTACAGGCAGTCCGCATGGAGTGTAACAGCTCACAAAGCTCGGCCCTGGCGGTTAAAACAGGTAATTCTAGTCAGAACCGTATATTAAAATTCTGCAGATATTCTCTTTTACATCTTACTGTTATGTGGCTGAATATTTCTGCAACAGGTTCAGGTTATGCTTTTTCTTCTTGCAGTACCGTGTGTTCCCCAGAATGTCGACGCTTACACGCACTGTGAGGCTGGATTTCTGTCGGTCTCCTGGGAGTTCAGTGAAGGCGCATCATCATACATTGCCACTGCAGACGGAGGCGACGTGCAGCAATGCAGCGCCAACGACACGCTGTGTGACATCACTGACCTGTCCTGTGGAGAGACCTACACTGTCACAGTCCTTGCGCACGATGACACCTGTGACTCTGCTGAAAGCCCTTCCATCACAACGAGAACAGGTAACTGCAGAGTCGTCCAACTTCTGAATCACTGATTTCTCCGTCAATCACATGAACACTAATTTCTCCACTGGCCAAAGCACAGTTAGCCAGCAAAACTTACAGACAAGTGAAGTTCAAATAAGAACCCAAACAGTAGCAGCTGTAGGACATCTGACCCTCTGACGTTGCTCATCATTGATCCATTTCAATGCAATTCCTGCACTATCTTCAATTTTCTTAACATCCAGAAATCTCTCAAACATTGTTTCCACTGCTCCACTGCTCTCTTGGGGAGAAAATTCTGCATGGAGAAAGCTCTCTTTACCCAGTCCTAAACATCCTGTCATTTGTTCTGACATGGTACGATCAGATTCTAGTTTCTGTCTTTTAATAAATCTAGTAATTCTAATAAATCTAGTAAATCTTCTAATTCTAGTAAACACCTTCTCTGCATTCAGCTTAGTGAAAGTTTCAGTGTGATCTCTTTTCATCCCTTTAAACTCCTGAGAACACAGGCCAAGTCAACTCAAATCTCTCCTCATTTATCCAGCCTGCAATTGAGGAGTCAATCTATTGAAACTTCACTGTAGTCCTTCAATGACAATTGTTCTTTCTTTGGCAAAGAACAACATTTATACATGATACACTGGATGCGCTCCCACCAAAAATGGTAGTAATTAAGTAGAGGTAGTAATTACGCCCATCATCTCCCTCAGGTGCTCCTCCCCCTTCCCTTTCTTCCATGATCTTCTGTCCCCTCCTTTTAGATTCCCCTTTCTCCAGCCCTTTATCTCTCTCACTAATCAACTTCCCAGCTCTTTACTTCACCCCTCCCCCTTTCCCAGTTCCACCTATCACCTACCACCTTGTACTTCTTCCCCCACTCTCCCACCTTCTTACTCTGACTTCTCATCTTTTTACCCAGTCCTCTTGAAGGGTCTCAGCCCAAAACATTGACTGTTTACTCTTTTCCATAGATGCTGCCTGGCCTGCTGAGTTTCTCTGGCATTTTGTGTGTGTCGCTTGGATTTCCAGCATCTGCAGATTTTCTCGTGTTAGTGGTACTAATCGAATGGTAGTACTTAAATAAACAACTCATAAATTTACCAGCTGCTCAACAACTGCTCTTCATCTCTTGTTTGCCTTTTCTAGTTTCCTGCATCCCACAGAACCTGGATGTCCATCTAGACTGTGACACAAACGATGCTTCAGTATTGTGGAGCCACACTAAAGGTGCAGTCTCCTACTCGGCAACAGTGGAAGGAAGTGATGGGCACCCAGTTTCCTGTGAGACGGCCAATACCGAATGTCAGATAACCAACCTACACTGTGGGCAGGTGTATAACTTAACTGTGACAGCACTGGACGGTGTGTGTGACACCTCACAAAGCTCGCAGTTCGAATTTGAAACTGGTAGGCATCTTCTCTGGAATATGGTGATTTAAAACCTACCCCAACCTATCCACAAAGTTAATGTAATTGAAGATTTCACACTGCATGAAAATTGTAGGACTCCACTTTTTTAAGCTTAAATCCATGTAGTGCTCTTGTTAAGACATGAGCAGATAATTCGGTAATGTGTTGAAGTTTTGTGGTCTTCTCACTTCAAGACCAGCTTCCTGTTAAGATCTGTTTCCTGATTTCTAACCTCTACTGTGTTTAGCTACAGCTTTATCAGATTTCTATAGTCTGTCTGTGTGCTGATCCAAAAAGTACAGGGGGAATGTCAGGGTAAGTTTACACAAAGAGTGCTTAAAAATACTCTGGCAGGGGAGGGTATTGAGGCAGGTACATTAGGGGCATTTAAGAAACTCTTAGATAGGCACATGAATGATAGAAAAATGGAGGACTGTGTAAAAAGATAGGGTTAGACTGATCTTAAAGTAGGTTAAAGTAGATCTTAAAGTAGGTTAAGATGTCAGCATGACACTGTGCTGTTACGTTCTATGTTCCTTCACTCCCACTGGGACTGTGCCATGCATTTCCAGACACTTGATTTCATTTCCCAGTGCCTTTGCACTTTGGCCAGTGCACACCCATTTTCTGGGCTGTTCTGACAACCCTTCTGCCCTCTGAAGTCTCCAAAACCTTTCATTTTAACCATCTATTCCCTCAGGAACATGCTTTTCCACTTTCTTTTGCTCCTGTTTTGTGCCTTTTCTAAATTGTGTAACGCAATACTTGGCTGACTCACGCTAAATTTCTGCACAGGCATTGTCCCCAAATAGCGTTGTAAAGGTCAGCACTAGAATCAGCTGCTATGCAGATTAATTCTTGGTGGGTCTACAAACGCATTCCCTTTTGTATTTCAAATGAAGTATGTGTCTATAGGTGTTCAAATAGGAAGTTAAAATGTATTACCATGTTTGAAATGGAGAACTATTGCAGAGTTGATCAAACCCCTCTCCCATTGTGGTGTCGCTTGTTCAAGTTTATTCTTCCAACATACAGTACTGTGCAAAAGTCTTAGGCACATATTTATAACCAGGGTGCTTAAGGCTTTTGCACAATACTGCATTTGTCAACGTGGAGCGGAAAACAAGTTTGTAAATCTGGCGGGAGCAAAGGATGTTGGGAATGGCGAGGGTGGAGCACCGGGGGAGGGCTGAGGGACAGGTGGCAGAGAAAGAGTGCCGGGGTGGGGTGTGGTATGGGTGCAGACCAAAGACTTTTGTACAGTACTGTAAGTATATTAAAAAAAATAGCCTCAAGTGCTTCACCTGCTCTTCAGGTTGGATAGCTCAGCAAACAAAACATCAGTCTATATTCTGAATAGCTGGAATTTTCACTGCCAAATTCTTTTACACCAAGAAATTAGATCTTTTTCTCTCAACTGTGCAATGTTCTTTTTTCAATGTATACAAATCCATGCGTGCAATCCTGTTATGATGGTCCAATCATGCCACTCTGGGAATTTGAACAGGCACTTTCAGTCACAGATTGAACTTGTCATATTTGATAAATGTAATGACATCACTCTTCATGCAACACTTGATAAGAGCACGGCTGGGAAAAATTAGTGCTTGTGGTTGAAAAGCACACATGGTTTTTTTTAGCTATCTCAGCCCAACTTAGATTCAATTAGGCAAGCAAGCATGGCAATTTTATGCAGGGCTTCTTAAACTGGCAGTGGGACACAACTGTTTTAGGTACCTGGTTTCCTGAATCTACTCACTCCTTCCCACTCTACTGAATTTGCCTCCCTCCACATACTGATCTGATCTTTTGTGACCCTACCCCTAAATGACCATTAGACTTCCCAGCTCTCTCCTAGAAACATCCATCAACTTCCTCTCAACTTGTTGACCGTCCGTCCCCTTCATGATTTCACTATTGATCCACCCCGACTCAAGCAGCCAACCTCTCGGTGTGATTGGGATCTCCGATCTCGTGTTGCTTTCTCCCCACTGGGCCAAGCCTAGCCGTGAACTAGGCAATCTTTGCAATCCGTCCAAAACGTGTCAGTCTGTCCATAGAGGAATGCTGCCGACTGGCTCATTATAGGCTACGGGAATACGTGCTGAGGGATACACTGACGTTTGGTGCAGACACCACATGGGCTCAACGGGAAAGCATCCATTATCAGGTTCTTCCATTATTGGAGGTGGAGGGGCTGGGTTGGGTGAGGAAGGCCCTCAATTATTTTAGTAATGTACCACCCCAGGGGGCCACATGAGTGGAACAGTTCTATTGGTTTTATGAAATGTAATAGAAAAATACTGAAAGTATTGACTATGGATCTAGGAATGAAAAAGCATTCAAATGTTTATTCCTGTAAGTAATTTTTTAAATTATGAATAAAGTTTGGAGCTCACAAAAGAAAACCTTGCTCTCGCTCATGGATAATACAATAACACCTAATATCCTGAAGTTCAATTTTTATGTGACAAATATTCAACCAACACAGTCATTGATTGATTAATGTAACTCTATTGGTACTGTTAAAGTTTAGGACAATGAATATTCTGCAACCTTTGATTGTTCTTCTGCCATGGAGAACAGAAATTGTCCAGCAGTAACAACTATAAGAACGCCAAACAACACCCCACAGTACAACTCACAATACTGAAGGCTAACATTACATGACAAATTCCACTGTAATTTGAATTCAATGTGTTTTTGCAGAGATTTTTAATTAATCTTTAATAATACTGGGGTTAATTTTCCATGTTAGAAAGCTATTTATTTTCATTTAGAAGAGGGCCTCCTTCTTTGAAAACAGTTTAGATTTTCTTTCTTGACTGTTTGATTAGTTCCAACAGCATTTCTCAAGAGCCCCACAGTATTCACCATAACTTCTGATTGTGTGTATTTGCACTGCATCTATTCCTTCACTTATCTTAATCAGTTTGTGTTTCTGTGCTTTGCAGCCCCTTGTGTAGTCAAATACATTTCTACTAACCTGGACTGTGACACCAAGAGTACGTCAGTGACCTGGGCGAAGGCTGAGGGTGCCTTGTGGTACATTACAACAGCAGAAGGACAAGATGGACACGTTTCACTGTGTAACACAACAGAGACGAGCTGTGACTTTGTGGACCTGCACTGCAGTCAGACGTATTTCATAATTGTAACGGCAATGCATGGTTACTGTCAGAGTATAAGTACCATTGTTGAAACCAAAACAGGTGAGATTTCTGAAGATTTTTGAGAGAAAGTTTACAGTTGGAAATACCTTTCTGAGATTTAGAATAGCACTGAGGCTGGGATATCGCAGGGCTGTTCTTGCAACAAAACAAAAGCTCGGGGCAATCAATATAAACATGGAATTGCCTTAAAACTCCTCAGATCAGATATGAGTGGCAATTTATAATAGCTCCAAATTTAGTCAGAAGCTAGAGGTTAACTTTATATGTCTATGAGGTATTTGTAGAGTTTGTTACATTGCAATCTTATCCTTAAATCTTTTATCTTTAAAAATCTTCCTGAGGTTGTGACTCCAGGAACTTCCTAGAGGTCAGGCATCTCAGCCACTGGATGCCACAGAAGCAGTTCCTCAGAGCAGTGCCCTAGGCACAGCATTACCAATGCTAGATTTTCTGTTGATGCTGGAAAGCCAGAACAACACACTCAACACTCTGGCAGAACTCGGCAGGTCAAGTAGCAACTATGGAAGGGAATAAACAACTGACATCTACGAGAAAAAGTACAGTCGACGTTTCGGGCTGAGACCCTTCGGCAGGTCTGGAGAAAAAAAGCCGAGGAGTAGACTTAAAAGGTGGGGGGAGGGGAGGGAGAAACACAAGGTGATAGGTGAAACCGGGAGGAGGAGTAGTGAATAGAGAGCTGGGAAGTTGATAGGTGGCAGAGACAGAAGGCTATGGAAGACAGAAAAGGAGGGAGGAGTACCAAAGGGAGGCAATTAGGCATGAACATTGATCTCTCAAACTTACAGCAATGCCCCACAGCCCACCCCCCTTCTCATTCACCATCTCCCATCCCCTTTCCCTCTCTCACCTTAACTCCCTGTCTGCCCAGTGCCTCCCACAGTTGCTCCTTCCCCCTTTTTTTTGTGTGTTCCTTGGATTTCCAGCATCTGCAGGTTTTCCCTTGTTTGTAAACAATTGACATTTTGTGCTGAAATTCCTTTCCAAAGATGTTGTTTGACCTGCTGTGTTCCACCAACATTTTATGTGTGTTGATAGGCAAAGCATTAGAAGCTTTATCAATGACTTTATGCCATCATAATGCGGGATGTTGACTGATCGACCGCACAAAGCTCAATTGCATTTGCATCACTCACAAATGAACTGACTCACACCCACCTGCAACAATTACTAGCTAGACAAGATATAGACATTGTAAAATGTAAATATAATTTTTTCAAATTCCCATTTCATTTTGCATTCTGTTCACATTTGAAGAGTAGGGCATTGCTTGAATTCTTTTGCACAAGGTTGTTAAAGGCCAGTGAAATAGGGAGCTTTTGTAAAGCAGCTGGCTTCCATCACCTTATGAATCCTTCTGCCAGTGTGATATTATGTAAAGTTGTAAAACAGCCGGACAATCAGTTCCACAAGATGGGAATCCAAACCATCGTCTGTTGTGAGAATTGAAGGAACTGAATAACAAAAACCTTAAGTGAAATGAAAAATATGAAAAGGCTTGAGAAAGATATTAAAGTCCAATTTTCAAACAATTTGCAACTATATTGTGCCATTTCGGAATAAACCAACACATTCTCATGGAGTGCAATGTGGGAATCTTGACTGTCAATGTGTACACAGTAAGATGCCACAGCAGTAGTGTGGCAATAATCAGCTTATCTGCTTTAACATTGAGAGGAATAAATTAAATAATTACAAAATGAACACCAAATTTCTTTCATTCATATTAGTTGGAAGAACATGAAAGACAACTTCCTGTCCACTAATGTTTGTCCAAATCACAGATCCAATTAGACAATCAATTGATTTAGAATATTGACAAGCAGTATGAAGGCCAATGTGTTTTGATATGTATATTTCCTGACTGAGCCAATGATTTTCTGAATGGCCCAAACATAAATTACAGTCTTCAATGACTTGAGTGACTCTGAATAGGAATCTAGTAGCAGCAATGCCATTCAGGTCTCTCCTTGGCTAATTACTTTGTGAGTTCACTAATCACCTCTGTTTCTAACTACACTGATGATGTCTATTTCCAGCATTTTATTTCAGTTTCCCAGCAACTGCAGTTTTTGCTTTTCTAAATCATTCAATGATTGACAAGATCCAACTAATCAGCAGAATAGACTCAAGAGGCTGACGGGTTCACTCCTCTCCTAATGTTGTATTTTTACCATTGAAACACCGCACTGATATCACTAATTCATAATGTTATTTCTCTCTCCTCCTGTCCTGAAGCCCCTTGCCCCCCTCAGAACGTACAAGCTGATTGTGCCGGTGTCACTGCCTTTGTAACGTGGGAGCCGAGTAACCTCACATTGTGGTACACCGCTACGGCAGAGGGCAGCGATGGACACACGGCCACCTGTACCACACCCGAAGCAAACTGTCTCATCCCAGATCTTCACTGCAGCCAAACATACCACATCTCTGTCCTCGCATTGGGTGAAACCTGCAGCAGCCTCCGGAGCTCCAGTTCTGAAATTCAAACAGGTGATATAAAAATAAAATATTCCCCTTTATATAAAACTTCTCATCTACTCAGGAGTATCTTCAAGATCGAGAGATAAGTTTGATGTGCATTCAGTTTACTCACAATAACTCTTGAGAGTAGCATAAATTGGCAAGGTGACTACAGTGCTCATGGTTAAAGGTGAATTGTAGTCAGGGCAGTTTCTCCAAGAAATGCTCAAAGAACTACTGACCAGAATAGACAAGATCACATTGGCCTCACTGGAAGTACAGCTCATGGACAAGGATCTCTCACTCTTATTAAACTATCATTTGGGATTACATGACAGCAGGCAGCTAGTAACCTGAAGAGAGTGGAAAGGTTGGCTGACCTTTGGTTATTCTACGTGGGCTACACTTAAATTTTTGATGTGAAACCAAGCCAAAGTATTAATTTGGATTTAATAATTTGCAAATAATTGTGACTACCATTACTGGAGTGAACTGGGTAAAGTGAGCACCAAGCTCATTCTGACCTATTGTCCAATTAAATTGGATCCCAATAGAGAAATCTCTAATATTTGTAGGGATTGTCAGAGCAGGACTACTTCTCTGACCTGAGGACCTGAAAATCTAAGCTCAGTCTTTCTGCCATCCTGGCTATATCCCAACCCTTTCTAGAAAGGTAAGGGCCTCAGAAATCTATATTCCTTCAGGCCTGATAGCTTCCCATAGACTTCCTCTTTGTGGCTGGAATCATGGGCATAAAGCAGAAAACTGGATCAAACGGCTCAAGAGGACTACCAGGTGGCCGGTTGGTGAATTCTAGGGGCCTCCTTTTTGTGTCTGTTACAGTGGACATAGGTCTGAATGATAATATCTTCTTTGAGGCCCTCCATTGGCTGGGGTCAACCATGGATGTTGCATCTCAGGTGTCTATGTGATACACAAGCCTACCCATGTAGGAGGCTCCCCCTCTCTACACAACTGTTGAATCCAAAGGAATGACAAAGACCAGTGGCATCACAAGAGTTGCCAGTCAGCATTGAGTTCAACATAGGACTGCCTTCGGGACTCCAGCTCCAGAATTTTCCTCAGGGATTACTCCCAAAGACTTCCCAATCAGTGGGTATAGCTGCAAAACAGCAGAGGTTTGAGATCAGAGGTTTTCTTCTCCTAAATTAGCCACTAACCGCAGCTGGCGAGCCTCATTTACCCAAATGACTAGTTTTAAGGTGCCAGTAGCCCACCTTTGCCCCTTCTCCTGTCAGTAGAAATGGTTCTGCCGGGCTTAGTAGCTATGCCACAAGTGAAGGCCAGAGGCTGGACCTGGTTGACGGAGGCTATTTGTAATGCATGCCTTTGGGAGCATTGAATAGTTAGTGGGAGCTTATCCCCCACTATTACAAACTTAAGGAACAAATAATATCCTCAGGACATGTGAAAAGCATGCAAATAATGAAACATTTAGGTGCTGTTTTACTTGGGTCAACTAACAGTGAAATTAAAAGGATTTACAAAACACTCTATCTTCCAGCAGTATCACGAAACTCATCCAATTATCTTGAAGTGCTCTGTAAAGATTGGAGCCAAAACTAATCTGGTATACAGAATGTCTGTCCTGCCAACATAAATAAACATTTGTCCACCTCTTCTCCAGAGCACTATCTTAGCCAGAGTTCCACAACGGCCCTATCTGGGTTTGCAGCTCTATCAGGATTGCAGCTCTATGGTTCACTGATTTCATAAACCAGCTAGAACATAGTGTGGTGAACTACATATACCTGTCTGGACTGCTCCTGTGGCTCCTCCCACTGACCCCTGCTGACTGCTCCTGTGGCTCCTCCCACAGACCCCCTGCTGACTGCTCCTGTGGCTCCTCCCACAGACCCCCGCTGACTGCTCCTGTGGCTCCTCCCACAGACCCCTGTCTGGACTGCTCCTGTGGCTCCTCCCACAGACCCCCTGCTGACTGCTCCTGTGGCTCCTCCCACAGACCCCTGCTGACTCCTCCTGTGGCTCCTCCCACAGACCCCTGTATAAAGGTGATTGAGGCCTGATGCCCGGCCTCATTCTCCAGGATGTAGTGTTGTTCATTCTTCCAGTCAATAAAAGCCGATACCTCGCTTCTTACGTCTCAGAGTGAGTTATTGATGGTGCATCACATAGCAACTTCACTACACGCACTGAAATCTTACCATGACCTAAAGATAAAGATAATATATGCATACCTAGCATTATTGATTCAAATATCCCACATTCAGGGCTCTCACGACCAGACTATGTAACAGTTTCTTCCTTCAAGCTATCAGACTTCTCAATACCCAAAGCCTGGACTGACACCTTGCCCTATTCTCCTGTTTATTATTTATTGTAATGCCTGCACTGTTTTGTGCACTTTATGCAGTCCTGGGTAGGTCTTAGTGTAGTTGTTGTGTGTTTTTCTTTCTCTGTGTTGTTTTGTACATAGTTCAGTCTAGTTTTTGTACTGTGTCATGTAGCACCATGGTCCTGAAAAACGTTGTCTCATTTTTACTATGCACTGTACCAGCAGTTATGGCCGAAATGACAATAAGAAGTGACTTGACTTGACTTGACAGAGATTGAGCATTTAAACCGGCAGTTGGCGGCCCTAATGCTGTAGAGCCAGAGTGGATCAAAGTCAGAAACAGATTTACTGTCGCAAATATATGTGATGTGAAATTTGTTGTTTTGCAGAAGCAGTGCAGTGCAAAGACAGAAAAATTACTGTAAATTACAAAGTTAAATAGTGCAACGCTAAAGGATTACAGAGGAGTGTTGATGTGTTCATGGGCCATTCTGAGATCTGATGGTGATGGCAAGAAGCTGTCTCTGAGTCTGAGTGTGGCTTTTCAGGCATCTGCACTGCCTCCCCAATGGTCATAAGGAGAAGAGGGCATGTCCTACGTGAAGAGGGTCCCTGGTGATGAATGCTACCTTCTTGAGGTACCACCTCATGAAAGCAACCTCAATAGTGAGGAGTCTTGTGCCCATGATGGAGCTGGCCGAGTCTACAACTCTCTGCAGCCTGTTGTGATCCTGTGCATTGTAGTGTCCATACGGATATTGTAATGTCCATACTGTGAAGCAACTAGTCAGAATGCTCTCCACTATACATTTACAGGCATTTACAAAAGTCTTTGGCAACAAATTGAATCTCTTCAAATGTCCAGCTCAGTAGACCACGGTCATGCTTTCTTTGTGATTGTATCGATGTGTTGGGCCCAGGATGGATCCTCTGAGATGTCAACATTCAGAGACATGAATCTACTCACCCTCTTCACAGCTGATCCTTCAATGAGAACCAGTATATGTTCTCCCAAACTCCCCATCCTGAGGAGCACAATCAGTTACTTGGTCTTTGTGACATTGAGTGTGAGGTTGTTGTTATGACACCACACAACCAGCCGATCTATCTGTTTCCTATTTGCCTCCTTGTTGACATCTGAGATTCCATCAAGAACAGTGGTGGTATTAGCAAATTTATAAATGGCATTTGAGCTGTGCTTAGCCACACAGTTATGAATGTGGAAAGAGTAGAGCCATGGGCTAAGCATTCATTGTTGAGGTGTTGCTGTGTTGATTGTCATTGAGGAGATAATACTACTGATCAGCAATGCCTGTGGTTTCCTGATAACGAACTCGAGAGCCAACTGCAGAGAGAGATGCAGGGGTCCGACTTCAAAGCTTGATGTTTAGGACTAAGGGAATGCTAGTGTTGAAATCTATCAACATGTAATCAATAAACAGCAGCCTGATATGTTTTGAGGTTCTGTAAATCATCTTAAATAGCAGGATTGATAGTAGAAAGGAATGATTTTACATATTTTTCTCCAGTCACTTTTACTGTTTGTATTTCCTTTTCTCCAGCATCATGCGCCCCAGATGAAATTGTTGCCAAAGTGGATTGTAACTCCAATAGAGTGGTGGTGTTGTGGGGTAGGGCTAACGCAGCAATCTCATTCGATGTGACTGCTGAGGGAAGTGATGGACATATACACTCACACAACACCACAGAGACACGCCATGAAATGCTGGATTTACACTGCGGACAGTCCTATAACATAACCGTAACGACACTGAGTTACGGACGGCATGGCATTTCGAGTACTTCCGTCCAAATACAAACTGGTAAAGTAATTAATCATTTAGTTACATCTACTGAGGAAATAGTTTTACCTTGTTTGTTTATACAATTGCATAATAATAAATATTCCTCTCTGCTTTCTAAATAGCACCCTGTATTCCTGAGAATCTAACGGCTGAGCTTAATTGTGACTTGAACACAATATCCTTCTGGTGGGATGAGACTGCTGGAGCAAAATTATACACTGTGACTGTTCGAGATAGTCAAAGAGTTATGGCTTTATTCAACACAAGTGATACAAGGGCTCAAATCCAGGACCTGCAGTGTGGTGACTATTATACAATCTCAGTTCTAGCAACAGATGACATCTGCAGGAGGCCCCAGACTGCAGTGGTGAACGTACATTCAGGTATCTTTCAATTTGATGTAACCTATTAGCATGGGAACCCTTGTATCCTGCAGAGAATATGCACAAGTCATTGCTTTTTTCATGTTAATTACTCTCTTGATAAATGGATTTTGGATGAAGTTATCATTGTCCTTCTTAGTCTTTTTGTTGCTGGTGTCTCTGACCTGGCAAAGTCAAGGTCATACATTGTTTGTAGCTTCAGAAGCATTTTGTCCGCATTGCAGAAGGCAAATCAAAGTTTCTCTGTATCAAAGTTTAAAGGCCACAATATTCCAGCAATTATCTGTTCCAGCAAGGATCGAACAAGACTATTCGATCTTATAGAGTGGATGTTGGAGGCAGGTGTCTGAAACAGGTGATCCTTTATACCTGCACACGGAATAGGGAAAAGTATTACTTATAAACCCACTGCGTGATACATCTCCCTTGTGTCCAGTAAAAGCTGGTATGCAAAAGATACAGCTGAATCTTCAAGCTGGAGGATCCACATTCAGGTTGGGCACCCCTTATCTGAAATACCAAAACCTGAAAGCCTCGGAAATCTGAAATTTCTTTGAGTACTGACATGATGTCACAAATGGAAAATTCCACAAGGTGCTGGGAACATTCCCAGGCACATGAACTGTCCTCAGATACATAATGGACAGAAGTTAATGAAAAATCAAAAAACTCTGCATAGAGCAGAAAATGAAGATCTCAATTGTGTATTGAAAGAGTGGATGGAGTGAACATATGCCGCTTAATGTATGCTGATCATGAAACAAGCAAAGGTCTATCATGATGAACTGAAACAAAGGTAGTTGTGAATATTTAGCAGGCTGGTTGCACAGATTTAAGAAAAGGTGCAGCATTAAATTTTTTAAGATTTTGGTCTTAAAGCATCTGTTGATCATGAAGCAACAAACTCATTGATGAGTTTGCCAAGATCCCCACTGATGAAAATCAAACACACTGAACGGCTGCATCAGTATATAAGCGTGATGAGCAAGTGTAAGACAAAGTCTGTTTACAGGTAGCACATAAATTCAGAGTCAGAAATGATGGTGATGCCAAACACACTGACTGTCCACCTAGGCAGCCATGGTATTGATAGCTTGCCTTTCTGATTGTTCAATGTACACATTATTGTTTCATGCACAAAATTATTAAAAACAGATTAGATTCATAGGAAAATACAGTATAGAAACAGGACCTTTGACCCATCTAGTCCATGCAGAACCTTTTAAACTGCCTAGTCCCATCAACCTGCACCCAGACCATAGTCCTCTATAACCCTGCCATCCATGTACCAATACAAACTTATTTTAACATGCAAAACTTCTTCCAGGGTGCATGTATAAGCAGCATATACAATGTAAATGGATTTCTTGCCTAGTCTTGTGTCCCATTGATGCAAATATTGCAAAATATGAAGTCCAAACCCTTTTGGGCTCCAAGTATTTTGGATAAGCGGTGCTCAACCTATATGCTAAAATTAGATGCACTTGGACTTCTGAAATATTTTCTGAAGGCTTTAACTTTGTTCATAACTGACATCTAGATTGCCACATTCTTTGCGCCAGATGCAAATACTCATTTATTTGGCATGGAGGTTTGCCCTTCAGGGATCAAAGACTTGCCCCTCTCTTTATCCCCCCCCCACCCCCATATCTGTATGCATCATCTGCAGAGATGGCTAGTTCATCTTGGCAATTGGTAATCCCTGTTTATTATCTTAAAATAACACATTTTCAAGCACATCAGGAACTTCTATAGTTTGTTCTGATGCTCAGGATGCCAACAAGACAATCACTTCTTACGGCTATTATGATAGAGAAATAGATCAGCTCTACTTTTAAGGAGATTACATGTGCAATTACATGTACATCAGATTTGTTTTAATCCCCATTCACTTTGCACTAGTGACAAGTACCAGTGTAATTCACTTGCACGTCTTTTTGATCCTCTTGTCTGACATCCTTTTTAATTTTCAGTCCCTTGTGAGCCACAGAATGTCACAGTACAACTGGATTGTAACCTCAATACAGCTCTGGTTCTGTGGGACCACAGTAAAGGAGCACTGTCGTACACTGCCGTTGCGGAAGGAGCTGATGGGAGCATCGTGTCGTGCAGAACGTCAGAAGCATCATGTGGAATACCCCTGTTACTCTGCGGCCAGTTATATTCTGTGTATGTTGTAGCATCTGACAGCAATTGTAACCATTCACTGAGCTCTGCGGTTGAAATTCAAGCAGGTAACTAATTAATGATATGGTATATACTAGTATGAAACAAGCTTACAGCATGTTTGATTGCTTGTCATGCATTTCCGTGCAATCATTTATATTCTTTCATTCAGCTTGTAATCTCAATCCGTGCTAGGCATTTTGATGCTTTATAAGAATTTTTAGAATTTATTGTGGGAGTTTTTTCAATATTATTTTATATTTACCCATGTCTGGAATTTACATACAAATTGACTGCCTTTACTTATTTTATTTGCTTGATTTCCTCAGCTCCCTGCAGTCCCCAGAATGTAAGTGCTCACTTGGACTGTGCAACACACGCAGCGTCAGTTTGGTGGGAGGAGAGTGAGGGGGCAGTGGTCTACACTGCCATGGCAGAAGGAATGGAAGGAGACAAGTATGCATGCAATGCAACAGAAGCAAACTGTGAGATCGCAGGCCTCCCATGTGGCCAGACGTACAATATAACTGTGTTAGCGATGGACGAGAATTGCACCAGTTTACTGAGTCCAGCTTTTAATATTGAGACAGGTAAACTTATGACAACCTTTTTACTTAACATAACAAAAGCCTCTTTATTTCACTCGCTAAGAAAATGCAGGAATAAATCGAAATGGCACGTCATCATTAAGGCTCTACATCAAATATATTCGCAATTACTATAGTTAGTTATTATTATTATAGGCTTCATCATCAATCGTATCAAAAGCTGACCGCTGCTCTGAAAAACTGATTATGCAGTTATTTTCCTTTCATTCCCAACTATCAATTTGAGACCTTTTAATGTAAAGATAAAATGCAAATTCACAATCCTGTTTGTTTGTAAGATATGGACATACAAACGTCTGTATTTATACAGGAATACATTGATAATAAATTACTAATTTGAGTATAAAACTATGATTATTGTTTCTACAGTACCCTGTATCCCACAGAACGTGGTAGCTCACATCAACTGCGAGAACAACACTGTCTCAGTGTTCTGGGATGCCAGCAATGGCTCAGAGTCATACCATGTAACAGCACAAGGGACCAATGGCCACTGGGCCTCCTGCAATACAACAGGCACTGAATGTGAGGTCTCCGACGTGTATTGTGGACTGTATTACTATGTAACTGTACAGGCAGTCCGCATGGAGTGTAACAGCTCACAAAGCTCGGCCCTGGCGGTTAAAACAGGTAATTCTAGTCAGAACTGTATATTAAAATTCTGCAGATATTCTCTTTCACATCTTACTGTTATGTGGCTGAATATTTCTGCAACAGGTTCAGGTTATGCTTTTTCTTCTTGCAGTACCGTGTGTTCCCCAGAATGTCAACGCTTACACGCACTGTGAGGCTGGATTTCTGTCGGTCTCCTGGGAGTTCAGTGAAGGCGCATCATCATACATTGCCACTGCAGACGGAGGCGACGTGCAGCAATGCAGCGCCAACGACACGCTGTGTGACATCACTGACCTGTCCTGTGGAGAGACCTACACTGTCACAGTCCTTGCGCACGATGACACCTGTGACTCTGCTGAAAGCCCTTCCATCACAACGAGAACAGGTAACTGCAGAGTCGTCCAACTTCTGAATCGCTGATTTCTCCATCAGTCACACTAACTGATTTCTGATCTGGCAAAAACTCTGTTTTCCTGAAAAAGCTCTCCTGTATCTTTGCAAGCAATTACCAAAACCAGTCCTTCAAGTTAGCTGTTGGTGTACATCCGCTACTCATTTGATCTCCTTGTTCTCTTCTAGTTTCCTGCATCCCACAGAACCTGGATGTCCATCTAGACTGTGACACAAACGATGCTTCAGTATTGTGGAGCCACACTAAAGGTGCAGTCTCCTACTCGGCAACAGCGGAAGGAAGTGATGGGCACCCAGTTTCCTGTGAGACGGCCAATACCGAATGTCAGATAACCAACCTACACTGTGGACAGGTGTATAACTTAACTGTGACAGCACTGGACGGTGTGTGTGACACCTCACAAAGCTCTCAGTTTGAATTTATCACTGGTATGTCTTTCTACTTCTATATTCATCATAATTCTAAACTGCGCGGTCTGTTTGCCACAAAAATATTAATTCACAGTGTACTGTACATTCTACAATGTACAAATATTCCAATGCACTTAATTGGGACTAGAATTTTATTAGCAAATCTATGACTTGTAGTGTCAAATTATTCTAAGTGACACTTAGATACCTAACTTTAAATTAGATCGACATTAACAATCTAACATTTCTGCTATGTCCTAATAAATCTTTCTTTTCATTGAAAACATAGAAATATTGACAGATTTTGTGCAGGAAAAGGCCCTGAAGCCTACCAGCTCTACTCCAACCACCATGCCAAATTAAATTAACCTTATCTGTCTGCACATGGTCCCCTGTTCCCTGCCTGTGAACATGCTGTTTAACTATGTCAAAAGACTTAATAAGTCCAGAAATATTGTATTGATTTTTCTCTTACTTTCACTTTTCTATAGTAATGGTATTAAAAGGGCATGTTTTTCTTTTTGTAAATACATGGTGACTGTCATCTGAGAACTCTGTATTCAAGATTGTTTGTCAAGATTGGCAATATAACCTGGACCTCCTTCAGAGAAAAAGTAGTTGCAATATCTTACCCAGTCATAATTCCTTTGTGTTTCTGTAATTTGCAGCACCTTGTGCACCCGAACACACTTCCACCAGTCTGGACTGTGACACCAAGAGTACGTCAGTGACCTGGGCGAAGGCTGAGGGTGCCTTGTGGTACATTACAACAGCAGAAGGACAAGATGGACACGTTTCACTGTGTAACACAACAGAGACGAGCTGTAACTTTGTGGACCTGCACTGCAGTCAGATATATTCAATAACTATAACAGCAGTGGACAGTTACTGTCAGAGTGTAAATACCTCTATTGTTGAAACTGAAACAGGTAAAAATCTGAAGGCATTTATGAGGCATGGGAAATGTTAATCTAGTGCAATAATATTTCATTTTCTGAGAATTGTGTTCCAGGAGAGCCACACTGGTAATTTTGGTGTTTATGTTTGCTTTTAGTTCTTAATGTTAATATGATTTTAAAAAAATAAAAAGGATGCACTATTCTCAAGGTTTCCATGCAGCTTTTAACATCTTATAAAGGTAGTTATAAATTTCTATTTGTAGAGTGAAGATGTTTCCCTCTTCTTTCCTCTTGCTGTGAGACCATTTCCCTTGTGTTTTAAAAATAAAATCGTAAATTATGTTCTGAAGATTCTGTGTCTCTGAACGGGAAGCTGGTTACTGCGTCACTTCCCAGGATATTTTCTACATTTGACTTTTTTCTTGCTGACTTTGATATTGAAAGAAACCATTGAAAGTGCACTTCTATCATTTATTAGTGACCCATTTGTTCTTTTCTCTCTCCTCCTGTCCTGAAGCCCCTTGCCCCCCTCAGAACGTACAAGCTGATGGTGCCGGTGTTACTGCCTTTGTAACGTGGGAGCCGAGTAACCTCACATTGTGGTACACCGCTACGGCAGAGGGCAGCGATGGACACACGGCCACCTGTACCACACCCGAAGCAAACTGTGTCATCCCACATCTTCACTGCAGCCAAGCATACAACATCTCTGTCCTCGCATTCGGTGAAACCTGTAGCAGCCTCCGGAGCTCCCACTACGAAATTCATACAGGTAAATTAGAAAAAAGCCAGCCAGCGGTGTAGTGGTATCAGCACCGAACTTGGAAGCCAAGGGTACCGGGTTCGAATCTCGCCAGCTCCTTGCACGCTCTCCAGCTGTGCTGGGTTGAGTGTTGAGGCAGCATCCTGGCCTCGTAAAAAACAGACAAATGCTAAGGAAATGGCATAAAAAATGCCACCCAATGCACCACAACAGCCAAAGAGGAACAACAAAAACAAATCAGAAAAAGATTATCTGTTTCTATTACAGTTTTCATAGTTGTATGTTTATTATTTATTTAAAAAGTCACTGGCAAGACCAACATTTATCAGTTCCTCCCAATTTCATTTGGGTAGGTGCTCTTGAATTCCCTTTTCAAACCATTTTCTTTTCTCTGCTGAAAGCACTCCTACGGTAATATTCAGCAGGGGTTCCAAAATATTAACTCAGCAATGAAGAAAAAGCATTTTCATGGTCAGGATGTTGTGTGAATTGAAGAGGAACTGAGAGTTGTTGGTACACATTGCAGCCTCAGAGTGAACTTGTGATAGAGAATGTGAATGTTTATGATGAGGGATGGGATGCCATTCAGGTAGATTGCATTGTACTAGATGGCATCAGCCTTGAAAGCTGTTGTTGTTGCCAGGCAGTACAGAGGGAGCCTTCAGTTCATCACTCATTTCTTGTAGACGGTGGTTGCTAGATGTAAAGTGAAAGCGATGTTTGCTATAGTTGGTGAGTCCAGGGCATGATCTCAGAATAGAAGGATGTCCATTTAGAACAGAGATAGGGAGGAATTTCTTTCACCTGAGGGTAGGGAACCTATGGAATTCATTGCTATAGATGTCCTGGAGGCCAGGTCATTGAGTATATTTAAAGCAGAGGTTGATTGGTTCTTGATTAGTCAGGGCATCAAAGGTTACAGGGAGAAGGCAGAAGAATGAAATTGAAAGGGATAATAAATCAGCAACATTGGAATGGCAGAGCAAATGATGGGCCAAATAGTGCAATTCTGCTCCGATGTCTTATGGTCTCATATGAAGTATCCAGCGTCCAACGTGCTCTTTTCTCCACAACATTCATATGGATGGTCCTGTTGAGTTTCTGGCCAGAGGTGACCACAGCATTTTGGTGGTTTGCTTTCAGTGAGGGTAATGCCATTGATCAGGGGAGATGGTTAGATTACATCCTTTTAGAGAATATCTCGGCATTACACTTGTGTTTTGCAAATGTTGCTTTCTGTTTATCAGTCTATAACTAAAAGTTATCCAGGCTTACTGCATGCAGTTACCATAGAACCATAGAACATTACTGCACAGAAACAGGCCTTTTGGCCCTTCTTGGCTGTGCTGAACCACTTTTCTGTTAGTCCCACTGACCTGCACCTGGCCCATAACCCTCCATACACCTCTCATCCATGTACCTGTCCAAGTTTTTCTCATATGTTAAAAGTGAGCCGCATTTACAACTTCATCTGGCAGCTCATTCCACACTCCCACCACTCTCTGTGTGAAGAAGCCCCCTATAATGTTCCCTTTAAACTTTTCCCCCTTCACCCTTAACCCATGTCCTCTGGTTTTTTTTCTCCCCTAGCCTCAGTGGAAAAAGCCTGCTTGCATTCACTCTATCTATACCCATCATAATTTTATATACCTCTATCAAGTCTCCCCTCATTCTTCCACGCTCCAGGGAATAAAGTCCTAACCTATTCAACCTTTCTCTGTAACTCAGTTTCTCAAGTCTCGCAATTTGTACGCAAATTGTTCACAAGTTGTATGCAATTCACTTTTCTGAGAGATAGAGATGAGATTGAACATCGTGCATTTCCTAGCAAATATCCCGATTTCTAACCCTATGATGGAAGGATGGTCATTGATGAGGCACCTGAAGATAGTTAAACCTAGAACATTGTCCTGAGGTCCTGCAGAAGAGCTCGAGAAAGGTGTAATGACTTCCACCAGCCACAAACTCCCTTTGGTCAAATATAACTCCATTCATGAGAGAGCTTCACCTTGATCCCAATGGAATTTAGTTTTAACAGGAATGCTTAAGACCACTTTGAGCATTTTGCATCATTAAAGAGGCTGGTTTTGAAGTTTAGTAATTGAGGGTAATAAGCCAATGAGTTGCAAAGTTACTCACGTCAGAGTCCCAAACAACAACAGGATTTGTGCAACACTTTTAGCATTTACAGTTACTGGCTGAGGAGACGGTAATTATTTGCATTGGACTTGTCCTGCTTTTGTGCACTTGCAGATCAAAGGAATTTTATGCTTGGATGCAAAGATTTCATTGTTGTCACTCTCCTAGGCCATATTGGCTATTTGTGCACTGAGTTCTGAAGCATGTTTTCTACCCTAGAGCTGTGATGTTGTCAACCCTTTCCCGGTACTCGCCGCCTTCATGCAGCGTGAATTCAATTTTGCTGAAGGAGGAAGCTGAGATGGATGGCATCTCTTTCTGAATAATGGCTGGAAGTTGCTAAACTTCATCTTTCCGGATATACTAGGCTCTGTCAATATGGAGAAAAAGAATATTCTTGATTTCTCCTCATCTCAATTTTTTAAAAAATTGTCCACTACCATTCAGGACTGGATGTGATTATTCCACAGCTTTGTCCACATCATTTGGGTGTAAGAGCACTTCAGTCTGCTGCACCATTTGTCAGAGACACATGGTTCCAAGCCCACCTTAGCTCCTTTCTGATGACTGGGGCAACCTACCTGTAATCTTGCACTACTCCTCAGTCCACAGGTCACTGTTTTCACCATTGCCCTCTCCTCCTCTTTATACTGGCCATGTCACCTCTCCACCCTCAGTTCTGATGCAGAGTTTCAACCCGAAGCATCAACAATTTCTTTCTTCTCGTAGATGCTGCTCACCCCACTGAGTTCCCCCAGCAGATTCTTTGCTGCTCCAGAATCCAGTGTCTGTAGATTCTTGTGTCTTCGTGGTCCTGCGTGGTGCTTTCACCAGGAAGGTAGCTTAACATAGGTGCTCCTTATGGTTTTCACGGCATGTTCTATTCATTGAACCAGGGTTCGTCCTCAGGGAAAAGTCTATGAGATTACAGATCTGTGTTGATACCCACTTCTCAGCTCCTAGAACTGATGTGAATCATTCTGAAAGAAACACAGAATATGACAGAGAGCATCATCAACTGGATATTGGACATTGTCTCCACAAGGACATTGTAGACCAATTTCAGACAGATGCAACTGCAAAAGAGAGATTGAGTATGAGATTAACTAGTTTATTACTTCATGTCAATGGCTTGACACCCACCACAGCCCCATTTGGCTTTGAGTCAGGGCTGTTGTAGATGACTGTTACGGAACCTCCCACCCTAAGTGCCTCTTCCAAACTTCTCAACATAAAAGAGAATGCTGATCCATGAACTAGGAGAGGAAAGTGAGTGGTAATTAGCAAGACACAACCCAACATCATGAGACCTCATGGACATTGTGTACCTACTTTGATGGCTACACCAGAGTCCTGCCATATCCAATGGCCCACCTGACTGTAGAGTAGGATGCATCCATTAGTGGTAAAGGAGAGCTCTGAAGCAAAGTGCAGAAAGTAAAATTCTACTTCACTTAAAACCCAAGATGTTTGTGAGGAGAACTTTCCAGGGTGCTTTGAGCTGGATATACCTTTGTCATATTCAAACCTGGTGCTTCAGTTTATCCAATATTATTCATATGATGTTTTAGCATAGGAGCTTGACCTAAGAAAATTGCCTGCTGGAATTGCTTGCTGCATGATTGAAGCCATATATAGACGAGACTGCACAAAGACAATTGATTTTCCTACTGGAGACAGTTAGTGATCCAGATAGATAGTTATCGTATTTTAGATGTTTCATATCACCATTCTCAATGACAATTTTTTTTCAAATTCCAGATATTTTAATTGATTACTTTTAGTTGCTGAATGCCACAGTGAGACTCAAGTTCATGTCTCTTCTCATTAGTATGGAACTTAAGACCTCTCTTCTTGTAACAGAACCATGTGTTATATTCACTGTTCATATAGAAAGCACTGAGAGATGAAATATGTGTGGATATGGACCATAACTTAGCCATGTCCCAAGCTAGAACTTCTTCAAATGATTACACAATAATTTATATGAGTTGGCAACATGTGGAATATAAAGGGAACAGATTCACGAGGACTATTTAAGTTCATATAAAACATCAGGAAAGGCCATTTCTTAAAATTTTTCTCACATGAACTTTTTAATGGTAGTATTTCTGTTTCTATAGCACCTTGTGCTCCAGATGAAATCGTTGCCAATGTGGACTGTAACTTCAACAGAGTGGTAGTTTCATGGGGCCGGACTAATGGAGCAGAAGAGTTCGATGTGACTGCTGAGGGAAGTGATGGACATATACTCACACACAACACCACAGAGACACACCATGAAATGCTGGATTTACACTGCGGACAGTCCTATAACATAACCGTAACGACACTGAGTTACGGTCGGCATGGCATTTCGAGTACTTCCGTCCAAATTCAAACTGGTAATACAACTAATCTTTAAATAACATTTAGCAAGGAAATAATTTTATATTATTGTGTATATTTTGGGACAGTAGGAGAAGTTATATTCTAAGAAACACTGTTCATTGCTGAGAATCTAACGACCGAGTTAAGTTCTGATTAAAATGCAGTATCCTCCTGGTCACATGACTGCCAGAGCATTCAAGGCATTTAAAGAGTCATGGCTTTAATACAAGTGATACAAGGGCTCAAATCTAAAACCTGCAGTGTGGTGAATATACAGTTTCTGTTCTAACAAAAGGTAACATCTGCAGGAGATTCCAGAGTGCATGTATATCACTCCCTTCTGTAAAGATGTTTAGAACAGACTAGCCGATGAAGTCTTGTATGAACCTCACAATGTGAGGTTCAATGATTAAGTGTGAACAGCAAACATTTTATGTTATTATTTTATTATGCCTATGTTGAAGGTGTCTTTGAAAGTTAATTTGTTGAACTCATAGTTGTGATTCCACAGATGTAATTCCTCTATTTTTTCATGCCTTTGTCCTAGCATGTGAACTGTAGGAAAGCATTTTTAAACCCCCTTAAATTAAAATATTCCCGCTGGTACAGACAATGCAGCGTTCTGTGTTGCAAAATAATAACATTTTCAAAAGGTTGCTTGGTTATCAATTAAACACCTTATTCCCAAAGTTTAGAGGATACCTTTATGGATTTGTGAGAAAAAAGGAAGGCTGTTTTAATTAAAATGCATTTTTAAAAGCTGTCCCATCCAATGTACTAATGCTTGTATGGGTTGTTTAATTGCTTCAAGTCAGCATGACTGTATGGTTGTATAAAAACAGAAGCATAAGAGGTGTGCGAGATGCTGGATGAAGGAATCGCCTTGGCAGAAAACAGCCTGCATCATTTTATACTTGCACGGTTGAATCAGTAATCATTTTGCTCTGCTTTTGTGTTATCTGGCATGAGGAATTCAGCTCCATTGGAAATTTGTTCATCAATTTCTTTTGACCAGAGATATAAATATTGACTTCAATATAATGTCAGCAATGATGAGTTTGAGAAATAAGGAATGAAAATAATTAAATTTATTCAGTCAGTGCTAAAGTAAGTAAGTAAATATCCGTTCACATATTTAGTGAAGCATCTAATGATGATGCATCAGAGCCCATAGATCTTAAAGTAAATACATATTTGGTAAATTCACAATGATGGTTGACCCCTGGTCTTACATCCCTTAACTTCCAATCCTATTTTCAGTCCCTTGTGAGCCACAGAATGTCACAGTACAACTGGATTGTAACCTCAATACAGCTCTGGTTCTGTGGGACCACAGTAAAGGAGCACTGTCGTACACTGCCGTTGCGGAAGGAGCTGATGGGAGCATCGTGTCATGTGGAACGTCAGAAGCATCATGTGGAATACCCGTGTTACTCTGTGGCCAGTTATATTCTGTGTATGTTGTAGCCTCTGACAAGACTTGCAACCATTCTCTGAGTTCAGTGGTTGAAATTCAAACAGGTAATTTATTAACTAATGCTTCATTGTCACAATAAAACTTACAGTGAGATATGCCAACCAGTGTAGATTTTAATGTGTTGACAAAATGATGCTGAAATTAGAATGAACTTTGGTAATAATGTATTTACAATTATTATTTTCCCTAGAAATTTAATATCTCATACCTATTTGTGATAAATTACCTTTGACACTAATCTGCACATCCCTTTGATCTCCATGTCTTCTGTCAATTCAACTTCTCTCTTTTCTGTTTTCAACATAGTTTCTACCCATAGAATATCTCTCTACACAGGCAGCAACAGTTAGTCACTCCTCAGTTGCAAAAAAGCTTTCATTATTTTGTTGATTAAATCCTCTGAAGCACCAATCTACCCATGTTGCTACACTTCCTTTTCAAAAATTCACCTAATTTTCTCCAGCATTCTTTTCTGGGACACCATAACATATCCCTTCGGAAAAGCCATGTGGATTCCATCAAGAAAGTAGGAATTTACACACAGTACATGCAAAATCCAAGAAAAGACTTAGACTCATCAAGCCTCCTGTGGTGAACTACATATACCCGTCTGGACACGCCCCCCCCCCCCCCCCCCCCCGCTGACTGCTCCTGTGGCTCCTCCCACAGACCCCCTGCTGACTGCTCCTGTGGCTCCTCCCACAGACCCCTGCTGACTGCTCCTGTGGCTCCTCCCACAGACCCCTGCTGACTGCTCCTGTGGCTCCTCCCACAGACCCCTGCTGACTGCTCCTGTGGCTCCTCCCACAGACCCCCTGCTGACTGCTCCTGTGGCTCCTCCCACAGACCCCTGCTGACTGCTCCTGTGGCTCCTCCCACAGACCCCTGCTGACTGCTCCTGTGGCTCCTCCCACAGACCCCTGCTGACTCCTCCTGTGGCTCCTCCCACAGACCCCTGCTGACAGCTCCTGTGGCTCCTCCCACAGACCCCTGCTGACTGCTCCTGTGGCTCCTCCCACAGACCCCTGCTGACTGCTCCTGTGGCTCCTCCCACAGACCCCGGTATAAAGGCGATTGGGGACACAGCCCCTGCCCTCAATCTCCAGGATGTTGTGTGGTGGTCACTTGCTGATTGTTCTTTCTTCCAGCCAATTAAAGCCTATATCTCGCCTCACGTCTCCGAGAGTTATTGATGGTGCATCACCTCCCTCACAAACACAAAGGCCAGCACAGTTTAGAAGTAACTATGAAGCACGATAGACTGATTGTTGTTAGTACAACAACAATCTATACAGAACTGGACTTTGTTGAAAGTGATGATTGTTCACAGTAATAACCATACGAGATTTGTTAATGTTACACATCACATCATTCATTCACCAAAACCCTCTCACTGGTAAACAGAAGAAAGGCTTACAAACTGAATGCTATTTTTGATGCACGTACTTCAGCTGAACTGAAGATCGGACGTAGCCTTTATCTATCCTGTTTCTCTCATTCCTTCAGCTCCCTGCAGTCCCCAGAATGTAAGTGCTCACTTGGACTGTGCAACACACACAGCGTCAGTATGGTGGGAGGAGAGTGAGGGGGCAGTGGTCTACACTGCCATTGCAGAAGGAATGGAAGGAGACAAGTACTCATGCAATACAACAGAAGCAAACTGTGAGATCGCAGGCCTCCCATGTGGCCAGACGTACAATATAACTGTGTTAGCGATGGATGAGAATTGCACCAGTTTACCAAGTCAACCATCTGAAATTCAAACAGGTAACATTTTGATTATTCTTTTTTTTGAAAACCAACAGAACAGAATCACTGACAAATAGGAATAATATGAATTAGCATAGATTTATAAAATGGATAGATGTTACGCTAGATATTGGGTACAAAATTACAAACGTTTGTATTTATAAACTTTTAAACCAGCCAAATGTTAATCCATACTCTGCTTCCTCTTTCTACAGTACCCTGTATCCCACAGAACGTGGTAGCTCACATCAACTGCGAGAACAACACTGTCTCAGTGTTCTGGGATGCCAGCAATGGCTCAGAGTCATACCATGTAACAGCACAAGGGACCAATGGCCACTGGGCCTCCTGCAATACAACAGGCACTGAATGTGAGGTCTCCGACGTGTATTGTGGACTGTATTACTATGTAACTGTACAGGCAGTCCGCATGGAGTGTAACAGCTCACAAAGCTCGGCTCTGGCGGTTAAAACAGGTAATTCTAGTCAGAACCGTATATTAAAATTCTGCAGATATTCTCTTTCACATCTTACTGTTATGTGGCTGAATATTTCTGCAACAGGTTCAGGTTATGCTTTTTCTTCTTGCAGTACCGTGTGTTCCCCAGAATGTCAACGCTTACACGCACTGTGAGGCTGGATTTCTGTCGGTCTCCTGGGAGTTCAGTGAAGGCGCATCATCATACATTGCCACTGCAGACGGAGGCGACGTGCAGCAATGCAGCGCCAACGACACGCTGTGTGACATCACTGACCTGTCCTGTGGAGAGACCTACACTGTCACAGTCCTTGCGCACGATGACACCTGTGACTCTGCTGAAAGCCCTTCCGTCACAACGAGAACAGGTAACTGCAGAGTCGTCCAACTTCTGAATCGCTGATTTCTCCATCAGTCACACTAACTGATTTCTGATCTGGCAAAAACTCTGTTTTCCTGAAAAAGCTCTCCTGTATCTTTGCAAGCAATTACCAAAACCAGTCCCTCAAGTTAGCTGTTGGTGTACATCCGCTACTCATTTGATCTCTTTGTTCTCTTCTAGTTTCCTGCATCCCACAGAACCTGGATGTCCATCTAGACTGTGACACAAACGATGCTTCAGTATTGTGGAGCCACACTAAAGGTGCAGTCTCCTACTCGGCAACAGCGGAAGGAAGTGATGGGCACCCAGTTTCCTGTGAGACGGCCAATACCGAATGTCAGATAACCAACCTACACTGTGGACAGGTGTATAACTTAACTGTGACAGCACTGGACGGTGTGTGTGACACCTCACAAAGCTCTCAGTTCGAATTCAACACTGGTAGGTGTCTTGAATTAGATATTATCAATATACCATGTTTCCAATGGTAATTTTAGCTACTTATTTTCTGTTGTAAAATATCTGAGACTCCTTATTGGGACGAGGAGCATGGATATTTAATAGTAACTGGGAAAAGTCATGACTGATAGCAAGATATGAAAAGTAGCAAGTTATGAGGGATATAGATAGGGTAAATGCAAGCAGGCTTTTTCCACTGAGGTTGAGTGGGACTACAACTAGAGGTCATGGGTTAAGGGTGAAAGGTGAGAAGTTTAAGGGGAACATGAGGGGGAACTTTTTCACTCAGAGGGTCATGAGAGTGTGGAATGAGCTGCAGCACTAGTGGTGCATGCGAGCTTGATTTCATCGTTGAAGAGGAGTTTGGATAGTTACATGGAAAGTAGGGATCTAGAGGGCTATTGTCCTAATTGATGAGAGTAGGCAGTTTAAATGGTTTTGGCATGGCCTGAATCTGTGATGTACTTCTCTATGACTCTATAACTCTAAAGCAATTTTAAAATCAAGTTCCACAGAGCAGTTCCCTATTTAGCTGAAGACACAGCGAATACGGAACAAGAAGCTATTATTGTTGCATGTTGCCTAGGTGTGGGGGCTGCTGTCAGAGAGAAAGGTATGCAGAAATGTACAAGAGCCTAAAGCCTGTGAGTGTAATCTGAGATAAGGAAGAAGAAATGTTTTCTGAAGTAGATTGGAGTGAGACTATGGTAGGATTTGAATTAATAATGAATGCATGACTGTAATTTATACTTCACCTGTTATGACCACAGGATAACCCAAAGCAATTTATATACAGTATTCTGGGATATATTTTTGGATGGAAAGACACTGGAGAATAGTGATAACAGGAATTGTGGTGTGGAATTACATGCTGCCCATTGCTTCTAAGGGGACACTTTCTGAAGAGAATTGTTTTTTGTAAAGCATTTTCATTGAAGCAGACATAATCAGTATTCTTACTCGGATTATATTGGTACTGGTTTATTGTTGTCACATATACTGAGATACAGTGAAAAGCTTGTTGATGGTAGGTCAAGTCATTACACCGTGCATTGACATAGAACAAGGTTAAACAGCAACAGAATCTACAACTACAGAGTGCAAGATCATAATGAGGTCAAGAGACTGTATCTTGCAGTCATGTGCAGAGCAGTTGCCATAGCAAGCCATAATGTATCCAGGTAGGATGCTTTTGGTTCATCAATAAATCTAATTCTCAAAATTGATGTGATTGGAAATCAAGGTAGAAAGATGGACCAATAATGAGTTTCAGGCTCAGGGCCATGGTCCCTGAATACCAACACTTCCCTGGACTTGGTTATGAAAATGATTGGGCCTTGTTAATGAGGCCTCAGGTGGGGTACTCCTGAGGCCTGTCTCCCTCACAGCCTTGTAGTTTTTGAGTGAGTTACTGGTAGAGTTGGATGGGGGTGTGGAGCAAAGTTTTTCTTTCTGTTAAGCTGGGATCCTTCTAGGAAAGTTTCTTATTTCTAGAAATAAGAAATCTGATATTCAGGTTCTTTAAAGACTCTAAAAATTGCTGCAAGTTATTTGTAAAAGTAATAACCTTTTATAAGTTAATAACTTAGACATTCAGCAAGTGGTTCTGGCTAAGCAATTACTTTTCCTGTGTCATCCAGCATGTACAGAGATAGATTCTGCGAGATGTAAGCCAAATAGAAACATAAGAGATTTCAATAAAGAAATACCCTTTTTTCAAAATTCTTAATTCAATCAAATATGTTGATATTTTGTTTGCTGAAAAAAGGCTGTAGAGTACCTATTGTATACTTTTCCAGCTCAGTAATAGCCAGTTTGTATTGTAAACTCTGCAGCCCCTTGTGCACCTGAACTCATTTCCACCAGTCTGGACTGTGACACCAAGAGTACGTCAGTGACCTGGGCGAAGGCTGAGGGTGCCTTGTGGTACATTACAACAGCAGAAGGACAAGATGGACACGTTTCACTGTGTAACACAACAGAGACGAGCTGTGACTTTGTGGACCTGCACTGCAGTCAGACATATTCAATAACTGTAACAGCAGTGGACAATAACTGTCAGAGTGTAAATACATCCGTTTTTGAAACTGAAACAGGTAAAGTTTCTTTAAAAATTTCTTAGGGAGGGAAATGTTACTGTGCTGTAGGGTAAAGGGTATTTTATGAGATCTGTAATCCAGAAAGATCACACTAGTGGCTTGTTTGTTTATGAAGATGCCTGCTTTGCTATCATTCAGTTATAATGTTGAATGCTATGACCCTGTAGTTTCTATCTGGCTTTGAGCACTAACACTTTACATTCATGGTAAAATAGCAGATCTTTTCACTATCTTCCCCTCAAATATGAAGGAGCCTTTCTTGTGCCTTGGTGGTATAAGTCCCAGCTAGAGATTACAATCAATATTGAATGTATGATTCCAAAGTCATACCTGGTTATCGCTAAGAGATTATTTTAGTGGCTCGCTATCAAAGAGAAACATTATGCAAAGCTGTGATAGGTAAAACCACGTTGAGGTTATTTATTTTAGATACAAGATGGATGGATTTCTGAAAAGGTAAACACCACTTATTAAAACGCACAATTAAAAACATTAAGATTAGATGACATCTTTGGAGATAAAATCAGTTAATGTTGCTAACCCTTGATGAAGCTAATGGGATGTTGGAAGTCTGGAATGGTGCATAATGCTCTGAATGCAGCACATTTCAAGAAGTGCAATCAATGCTGGACTCTGTCTGAGCTCTGTTTATGACAACTCTGATTGGAATTTCTGACATCTCAGTCCTTATCCACTGTGTTTGAACCTTGAAACACAGAGATGCTGACAGATCCGGGGGGGCAAAATTATTTGCATGCCTTCCTGTTGGACTGTCCGTAGAACTCAGTCCCCAACATAACAGCAGAGAACAGCCTCCCATATCCTGTGTCATATCGGAATCCAAAATCCATTTGAATTCATTTGTAGACCAGGGTTTTAGTGGGCAATGAAAAAAGAAAATTTGTTTTTAAAATGGGATTGCTTTAGTTTTAATCATTTCTGTATAAATATGACTTTAGATCAATTATTTTCAACAAATATTCTAATATTTTTATTGTCTTACATTTAAATTATTTTAAATATCTTTGAATATCAAAATTATCTAAAAATTGATTAAAATCCATATCAGCTCTGATAGAAGTCAAGGCCCTCCGTCCTGCATTATCTTTTATTAGGAACTGTTCAGAGCAACTTGGGACTGGGTTCACAGTTCTATAGTTCCTGAGGTCCAGTTTCCAGCTAGACCACATCGGTGGGATCAAGGTTGTGAACAATTAGCAAATCTGAATATAGGTGGTATTGTGTCAGGGGAACCAGAGCAGTATGATATAGCCTTACACTTCGGCTTACAGATTGGATGGATAGGTTAAATAGGTAAAATGCAGCACAGATTCACTAGGATAATGCTGGGGCTGAAAGCTAAGTTGTTAGGACATGTGGTAAAATCATATTAGGATAATGGAATTGAGGTGCTTAAGGTATTCAAAGGAGAGAAATAATTTCCATTACAGGCTAAGTACCCCTTTTCTGAAATTCCAACATCAGAAAACCTCCGAAATCAAAAATTTTTTGAGCACTGACATGACGTCACAAATGAGAATTTCCACAAGGTGCTGGGAAAATTCCCAGTCGATGCGCAGGTCTCTGAGCACCACAGACAGCTCTGAGAAGTGATTTCACATATGTAACGGACAGAAGTTAATGAAAAATAGAAAAACATTGCATGAAAATTTTGATCGTGTATTGAAAAGAGTGAATTAATCAGCACTGGAGTGAACATATGCCACTTAACGGTATGCTGATCATGAAACGAATGAAGATCTTTCTCAATAAACTGAAAATTGAAGGTAATTGTGAATATTCGGCAGTCTGATTGCAGAAATTTAAGAAAAGGCACAAATTTTTAAAGATTTGTGGTGATAAAGTATCTGCTGATCACGAAGGAACAGAGAAATTCATTGATGAGTTTGCCAAGATTGTTGCTGATGAAAATCGAACACACTGAACAGCTGCATCAGTACATGTGTGTGATAAACAAGAGTAAGACAAAGACTGCTTACCGGTAGCACATAAATTCAGAGTCCGAAATAATGGCGATCCAAAGCTATCTCATTATATATTCCTAAATTCAAAAAAATCCAAAATCTGAAACACTTCTGG
This sequence comes from Hemitrygon akajei, assembly GCF_048418815.1. NCBI lineage: Eukaryota > Metazoa > Chordata > Chondrichthyes > Myliobatiformes > Dasyatidae > Hemitrygon > Hemitrygon akajei. The sequence continues at coordinate 69,115,461 of NC_133135.1, read as the reverse complement.
CCCCAGGTATTTTGGATAACGGGTACTCAACCTGTAATAAAAGCAGAGCTTTCCAGAACATTCAGTTCCCACAGCATCACTGGAAAAAAAATACAATTAACACTTCAGGTTGAAGACCAGTTGTCCAGACTGGGAAAGGGGGAAAACGGGTCAGTTTTAAATTGCAGAGAGGGTGGGTTATCCCCCTCCCCCTCAGCTTTTCTGTACCTTTGAACTAACTTCCATTCCATAGTTCCATTGGAGGGTCTCCAACTGAAACCTGCTTTCGTCCACAGATGCTGCCTGACCTACAGGGTGCTTACAAGTCCTATTTTAATTTCAGATTTACAGCATCTGCAGTGTGTGTTTTGATTTTCAGTAATTTTCAGTGAACTGGGTGTCCTGAGCAATGGGAAGCATTGTTAGTGTAGAAGGAAGATATAAGGAACATGACCAGAAATCATTATTTCCGCCAGTAACGTGAAATCCGGATCTCTCTCTCCCCTCGGATTTGTTGAGGCTAGATATACTAAAATAACCAAAAGCCTGATTGATAGATTTATATTATATCTGCATGTAAAGAGGTGTTCAACCAAGATGCAGTTAAGCAGTTGCTAGTTATAAGCTTATGTCTAATTCAAAGCTCAACTGAGTTGAGGGGCTAAGGTCCTTCTCCCATGCAGTGCTGTATATTCACTACTGAAATGCCTCATCATTATCACTAATTCAGGATCTTTTGTTTGTCTTTATTCCTCCTGTCCTGAAGCCCCTTGTCCCCCTCAGAACGTACAAGCTGATTGTGCCGGTGTCACTGCCTTTGTAACGTGGGAGCCGAGTAACCTCACATTGTGGTACACCGCTACGGCAGAGGGCAGCGATGGACACACGGCCACCTGTACCACACCCGAAGCAAACTGTGTCATCCCAGATCTTCACTGCAGCCAAACATACAACATCTCTGTCCTCGCATTCGGTGAAACCTGCAGCAGCCTCCGGAGCTCCCACCATGAAATTCGAACAGGTAGTAAAAGGAGAAAGAGTCTCTGTATTTAACAGCTTTCATTCCCTCAGGATATCGTGGCAAATTTGCAACGAAGGAATTACTTGCAGTTTGAAAGTGGACTCACTGTCAAAGTCAGGGCAAACTGAGCAAAGTTAAATACAATAATGTGCCATAAGCAGACATTTGGTGTATTGCCGTTAATGTGTGTGAAGAGAGTCGTAAAGGGGCAACACCCTGATAACACAACAACCAACACTTTTTTGGATTAGTTATCTAACATCTTGAAACAAATTCAGGGAATCTGACTCATTATCCTGACATTGTCCCCTGATAATTTGCACATCATCAATACGCAACATGGGGAACCAGCTCTGCGTTGATCTGTTAGCCCGTTCTGCCAGTTTTCTAGTCTATAAATAGATAGATAGATAGATAGATAGATACTTTATTCATCCCCATGGGGAAATTCAACATTTTTTCCAATGTCCCATACACTTATTGTAGCAAAACTAATTACATACAATACTTAACTCAGTAAAAATATGATATGCATCTAAAATCACCCTCTCAAAAAGCATTAATAATAGCTTTTAAAAAGTTCTTAAGTAGTTTACTTAAATACATTGAGTCCTAACCCCGGCACTTTAACATATCTTACTCCTGGCGGTTGAATTGTAAAGCCGAATGGCATTGGGGAGTATTGATGTCGTTGCCAAATTTGCAGAGGATGGAGAAGAGATGAATTTGAATGGAGTGATGAAATATATGTCATTTGGACCTATGGAACAATGTCCTGTTAGCTTAAGGACTCTTTTGCAGCTGTTCACTGTTCTAACAGGATTCAGAATCAGGTTTAATATCACTGGCATAAGTCATGAAATTTGTTGTTATACAGCAGCAGTACATTGCAGTACATATTAATAAGAACAATAAATTACAGTAAGAAATATATATATAAAGTTAAATTAGATAAGTAGTTCAAAAAGAGACAAAAAGTAGTCAGTCAGTGTTTATGGGTTCAATGTCCATTCAGAAATCTGAATGGGAGTAGAAGCTGTTCCTGAATCAATGTGTGTGTGCCTTCAGGCTCCTGTACCTCCTCCCTGAAGGTAGCAATGAGAAGAGGGCATGAGAACTGGGCTTCATTTGGATCTGTTTAGTTCGATAAGTGCCTGACTTTCAAAGAGACAGCCACAGATACAGATTGACTTAATTGAAAAGGGCATGAGTCAGCCCAGGGAGCTGCTTTCCTTCAGTATGGATGCAGGATGCTCTTCTTGGTGGTGGCAAGATTTTAATCTTATCCCCAGTGATTTCACCACCCCCCCCCCCACCCCCCCCCCCCCCCAATGCAATAAGTGCTTGTGCTTTTCAGCATCTCTCTGTGGATTTTTCTCTCAGAATCCTTCTATCGCTATCTGACATCACTGAATCGAAGATTCGGTGATCAAGGAAATCAGTGGGAGGCTGATTCAAACTGAAAGCCAATCAGAGGTTTGATGTAGAATTTCTTTGGATCTAGTGTACTTGGACTAAGTAGAATATGTGGACATTGTTGTGGCTGATTTATTAAAGATATTTGAGCTTTGTGGCATACTGGCAAGTGATGTCTGTGCCATAGGTTTTAATGGTTATATTTCCTTTTCCACAGCACCATGTGCCCCAGATGAAATCATTGCCAATGTGGATTGTAACTCCAATAGAGTGGTGGTGTCCTGGGGAAGGACTGGTGGAGCGACCTCATTCGATGTGACTGCTGAGGGAAGTGATGGTCATATACACTCACACAACACCACAGAGACACGCCATGAAATGCTGGATTTACACTGTGGACAGTCCTATAACATAACCGTAACGACACTGAGTTACGGACGGCATGGCATTTCGAGTACTTCCGTCCAAATACAAACTGGTAAATAACATTCAGCAAGGAAATAATTTCCACGTGTATTCATTTTGTGTTTCTGCAGGATAGCAGGGATTGATATTCACTTGTATTTTCTAAATAGCACCCTGTATTCCCGAGAATCTAACAGCTGAGCTTAATTGTGACTTGAACACGATATCCTTCTGGTGGGATGAGACTGCTGGAGCAAAGTTATACACTGTGACTGTTCGAGACAGTCAAAGAGTTACGGCTTTATTCAACACGAGTGATACAAGGGCTCAAATCCAGGACCTGCAGTGTGGTGAATATTATACAATCTCAGTTCTAGCAACAGATGACATCTGCAGGAGGCCCCAGACTGCAGTGTTGAACGTACATTCAGGTAAACCGTTTGTTCTCTCATCAACTGAAGTGCGATGTTTCACTGGCAACATTCAGATTATTGTTTTCAATATTATTAATAATTCTTTCATTAATTATGCTTTCTTGAAAGGTAATTTTATAACTTCTTAGACAAACTATTTTAATGCAGGAAAATGAACCCATTAGCACCTTTTTTAATAAGCAAGTTGCAATACAAACCAACTTGCAACAGTCATTTTGCAGTTGAGGTTCAGCCCAACGAGTAATTCTCAGCATGACCCACGTCAGTACAGGGCTGTTTCCCCCTTGTACTTTGTGCACGTGGACAAGTTATCAACATATGTGGCACCTACCAACTGAAGTTGGATCAAATGTTTCCAACTTTCAACCTTCATGTTTAACTCTCACTAAACTGAGGATTACATCAAACTTAGTGTGCTTAAAAATGTGCCCATGGGACTTCAGTTTACGTTTTATAAATCTGCCCCAGTCATTCTAATGCATTACAAATCTGATTTCCAGCAGCTCTGGGCACAGTACGAAGCCACCATGCACAGCTATCTTCAGGTCGCAGATGCCTCAGTCCACGACCCTGATGTTGTGTCGGCTTTTTGAGGCTGAAAATGCAACTGGTCTGTTCCATGTGCCAAGTGATGTCCACGTGGACATTTGGGTGTTGTTCCTCCCCATCCCCCTGCCAGTTGCTATGATTCACAACATTCTCCCCCACACCACACTTGTTGTTCAATAAACAAGGATGGCTCAGCTTGATGATTTTTTTTCGGTCAGGTGATTTTGTTCTTAGGCTGAACAGCACCTGTCTTGTGCCCCTAAAGTGGATGAAGCACAGTTTCTAGGCATCAGTGCCTGAGACCTTTAGTCTGGCAACTCTACAGTGGAAATCCATTTAAATTTATATCCATCTCCATTGCAGATGTTTCCGTGGATCCAACAGGGAAAAGTATTACTCCTGCACCATATTCGGATCACAGAGTTATTTCTAACATTGCATTTCTAAACTAACCATCTGTCATCTGCCAAAGGAAATGAGTAATGTTTTTAGTTGGGATATCATTCTGGACAAATGTTAGCGTTTTGTTCGCAGTAAAAATTATGGAGTTCTGAGTCATATTATATGGCTGGGCATGTTAGCATTTAGTGACTTTTTTGAGAACTAATTTCAGACATAAATAGCATAAGGAGTTAGAACAATGCAAATAAAAATATTATGATAAAGGCTCTGATTATCCTTCTAAAGGATGAGTTGCTGAAATGTACATAATTGGCTCAGATGAAGCAGAATGAGTCATATTTGTCTTTTTAAACCTGTTCATCTAGTTCTTCTGCTTTCTCCTTTAGAATTCTGCAAGCTTTTTTTCTTTTAATGCATATGTCCAAATCCCTTTTCAGACAATGCATTCTAGATAATAATAACGTGAGTAAGAACGTGACCTCTTCTCCACTTGACCACTCCCCCAATATCTCCCTTCTGATTTGTTTGTCTCTAAGCTCTTTTCCCTTTAAACATTTATGTACTTTATAGAAAAAAAAACATTGAATCTTCTTCAACTTCCATTCAAGGCCTTGCAATCCATGCTCTCTTTGTGTAAAAATGTATCTTACTTCATGTCCACTCCCTTACCATTTATCATAAATCTGTCTTCTGATTGTTACCCTCCTCCCAGAACAAACTTTCCTTATTTTTTCTGGCAAAAACATTCAAAATATTACTTCCCCCGCTCAGTTTACAGTCTTAAAGAGAGCCATATCACCCTCTCCAGTATCTTGATGTAACTGAATTCCCTTGCCCTGCTATCATCCTATTGAATCTCCCCTGCACCCTCTCTTGGGACCTTGTAAACCTGTCATAATCCTGAAATGGATTCAGTACTCCATTTGTGGCTGCACCTATAATTTATAAAGTTTCACTACCTTCTTTGCTTTTCTACTCTACAAATTTATGAATACGTCTTCAAAATAACTTTCTGGCAGTTATTGACTTCTTCATGACTTCACCCAAGCACTTATTTACTTGCTTACCGTTGGTCCAACTGCCTGATACCCAATTTAACATTCAGCTTTATTTTCAGTCCCTTGTGACCCACAGAATGTCACAGTACAACTGGATTGTAACCTCAATACAGCTCTTGTATTGTGGGACTATAGTGAAGGAGCACTGTGGTACACTGCCGTTGCAGAAGGAGCTGATGGAGCCAACATTTCATGCAGCACATCAGAAACATCATGTAGGACACCCGTGTTACTCTGTGGCCAGTTGTACTCCGTATATGTTGTTGCATCGGATAGCACATGCAACCACTCTGTGAGTTCAGCAATTGAAATTCAGACAGGTAACTCACTATTTTTACTGCTTGATGTGACACACTATCCAAAAAAAATGTCAGTCATGTCTATCCATCATTTTGTTGCTGCAATTTGTTGATATCATATTGGTGACAGTGATTAAATTACTGGGTTTGGTATCTAGAGGCAGGCTCAGTGATTTTGGAGACATGGGTTTGTAATTTTCTAGAATTGCTTGGGAATTTAAACTAAAGTTAATAAATGAATCTGGGATAAAAATATTGTCCTGATAATGGTAGACATGATTAATTTGGTTTTTCAGAAACAGACGTCATGAATCTGCCACAGTTACTGTGCCTGGCCTATGTGGTTGTTACTTAACTAGCCTCTGAAATGAACCAGTCCATCAGTTCAGGGACAGAAATGCATGGACAATAAATTATGGGCTTACCAGTAATGTTCATTTCTCATAAGTAAATAAATCAAAATGCTGTACAATAAACCTCAGCTACTCACCAAGGCTACCTTCGCCATTCATTAGCAGTGTGACTGCTATCCTTATCTTTCCACCAAAATATATCACCTCACACTAATTCATATTGTATCTGATACATGTCTTCCAATTTGTCAGACTAATTACCGTAGATTCTGTTATAAGGCTGACAGCGTGGATACATGAATGATGTTTCCCTAAGCTGGGGTGTTGAAAACCTGTGGTCTTTGCCTCAGATTAAAGGGTCAACCATTCATCACTGAAATCTCTTCTCTTGGTGATTACAGTATCTTTAGAATTCTTTAGGATCACCTGGAGGCTCAGTTTTCACTGATGCTGCACCATGCTCTTTTACAATTACACCAACTTTTAAAATCTATTTCCTCAGCTCCCTGCAGTCCCCAGAATGTAAGTGCTCACTTGGACTGTGCAACACACGCAGCGTCAGTTTGGTGGGAGGAGAGTGAGGGGGCAGTGGTCTACACTGCCATGGCAGAAGGAATGGAAGGAGACAAGTATGCATGCAATGCAACAGAAGCAAACTGTGAGATCGCAGGCCTCCCATGTGGCCAGACGTACAATATAACTGTGTTAGCGATGGACAGAAGTTGTACCAGTTTATCAAGTCCAGCTTTTGAAATTCAAACAGGTAAATCATCTTTTAATTATGTGAAAAACATAAAATAGTCAATTGTCCGAATAACCTAATCTGTTATAATACCTCAATTTTAGTGTGCACCGTATATGCATGATGTATGTCTCAAAAACAAACATAACACCATCAGAAAATTACTACATAATAAATTTAATATCTGGGATCCCAGCTACAACACAGGATGATTCAATACCATTACTTATTAGCAAACAATGCATTTCACTGGATGTTTCATTGTGCAAGTGACAAATAAAGTTTGTCTTTATCTTTTCCGTTTGTTGAGTGTGGGATTTGTTCAGCTAGGAGCTGACAGGTGTTTATTGTTGTTGTCATATATTCTTACTCTTGGACAATGGTAGAATTCAGAGTATGTAACATAGATTCTGGTTAATTGGGACATGTTGGAACCAGTATGTTTTGGCTCAATTAAATGGTAGCCCCATTGTGGAAATAGTTAACATGGTATAAGAAAGACAATTTATCATTTAGCTAAGTAACAAATTATGTATTTAAATGAAATACAGAACAAATTAAAACACTATCAATACTACTACAGTACTATAAAATTCTGTATTTCCTAGTATTTATCAATGGAGGAATTAGCATCTATGGAAAAAAGTACAGTCAATATTTCGGGCCAAAACTATGACTGTACTTTTTTCCATAGATGCTGCCGGGCCTGATGAGTTCCTCCAGCATTTTGTGTGTGTTGTTCGGATTTCCAGCACCTGCAGATTTTCTTTTGTTTGTGAACGGAGGGTTTAAGCCAGTGTGCATGCCGAGTTCTTTTGATGAACAAGATCAGTACGCAGACACTAGTGCAGGTAATAGACTGCCTTTGTACAATGCTGTCAATGATTGCAAATCTTCATTTTCATTGTGACATCAAGATGATTGTCGATACCTTCAAATTCTTTGCAGTTCTTAACTTGCTGAAGTAGTAAAACTGTTTCATTTTAACTTCTGGCCATTTCTGGTATCACCAAGCCTGAATGCTTGAAACTGCAGTGAGCAAAACAGTTCTGAATTGTCTTACGCCTTTTTCACTGACAGACAGACAGACAGACATACTTTATTGATCCCGAGGGAAATTGGGTTTTGTTACAGTCGCACCAACCAAGAATAGTGTAGAAATATAGCAATATAAACCATAAATAATTCAATAATAATGAGTAAATTATTCCAAGTGGAAATAAGTCCAGGACTATCCTATTGGCTCAGGGTACCTGACACTCCGAGGGAGGAGTTGTAAAGTTTAATGGCCACAGGCAGGAATGACTTCCTATGACGCCCAGTTTTGCATCTCGGTGGAATGAGTCTCTGGCTGAACGTACTCCTGTGCCTAACCAGTACATAATGGAGTGGATGGGAGTCATTGTCCAAGATGGCATGCAACTTGGACAGCATCCTCTTTTCAGACATCACCGTCAGAGAGTCCAGTTACACCCCCACAACATCACTGGCCTTACGAATGAGTTTGTTGATTCTGTTGGTGTCTGCTACCCTCAGCCTGCTGCCCCAGCACACAACAGCAAACATGATAGCACTGGCCACCACAGCCTCATGGAACATCCTCAGCATCATCCGGCAGATGTTAAAGGACCTCAGTCTCCTCAGGAAATAGAGACAGCTCTGACCCTTCTTGTAGACAGCCTCAGTGTCATGCCAACTATCAGTGACAAAAATCACTGCTTTTTGAACACAACCACTTGCAACTGATGTTATTTAAAAAGTGTTTGCCCTAAGTACAGCGTAGAGATAATGGCCACACAAGTGCACATGCCTGGTGCTAGATAGAAACTTTTTGGCAACAGCCTCTTGTCATATTTAAGCGGCTTAGTGTCCCAAATAAACAAAGGGAATCCTGGCTATTCTCTCGATCAGTTTTTGCTCTTTAAGAGCTATCTCAAAAAAGTAGCAGCCCCAAGTAACAAATGGACCAATTAACCAGAATCCACTGTATTTACAAAATGTTGAGCTGTGTGCTCCTTGCCATAAAAAAAACATAGCGACCCAGAGTAGTTACTCCATTAAATGGAGGGTTTTGTGGGCTGCCAATCCCAAAATATCTTAGTACCTTAAATACAGAACAGATCACCTCTCAGTACCTCATTGCTCAAGGTAGCTGGCATACCTCCAGGCAGCTAGTTCAACATTCTGGATTGTTTAAATATTAGTAACAGAACTGCAATATTAACTCCTCAGCTGCTGAAGGATTCTTTCTCTATGCTTTCTCCATTGTACAGCACCCTGTATCCCACAGAACGTGGTAGCTCACATCAACTGCGAGAACAACACTGTCTCAGTGTTCTGGGATGCCAGCAATGGCTCAGAGTCATACCATGTAACAGCACAAGGGACCAATGGCCACTGGGCCTCCTGCAATACAACAGGCACTGAATGTGAGGTCTCCGACGTGTATTGTGGACTGTATTACTATGTAACTGTACAGGCAGTCCGCATGGGGTGTAACAGCTCACAAAGCTCGGCTCTGGCGGTTAAAACAGGTAACGTAAAGAACTGGAAATCATTTCTAAAATTTACAGTGTTGGCTTTTATGTGTCCATCAGCCTATATTGATACATTTTCTTCTTGCAGTACCGTGTGTCCCCCAGAATGTTGATGCTTACGTGGACTGTGATTCTGGACATATGTCGGTCTCCTGGGAGTTCAGTGAAGGCGCATCATCATACATTGCCACTGCAGACGGAGGCGACGTGCAGCAATGCAGCGCCAACGACACGCTGTGTGACATCACTGACCTGTCCTGTGGAGAGACCTACACTGTCACAGTCCTTGCGCACGATGACACCTGTGACTCTGCTGAAAGCCCTTCCATCACAACGAGAACAGGTAACTGCAGCGAAGAGTAATTTCCTGCAAAGCTATTGATCACACTAATCTTTATTTCAACATCATACTGCTTGAGAAATATCCTCAAATGCTTTCTCTCAATCTGACGTTGTAAATATAGTATAACCTATGGGTTTAAACTAAGCCTTTTAATTAAGCGGAACCTTTTGAAGTGGCAAAGCATTTACTTATCTGTCTGCCTGTTATTAAAAAATCCACTTACAGACATTTCAATACTCACAGTACAAGTCTTTACATGGGGAGGAGCTGGCCACAGCACAGGAATAGAGAATTCAGCCCACAATGTCTGTAGTGACCATGATCCCAATTTAACCTGCACATCCGCCAGCACTTGTTCCATATCCTTCATTCCCTGCTTGTTATGTATCTGTCTTAATGTCTCTTAAACATTTCTATTTTATCTGCTTCCACTACTTCCCTTGGCAGAGATTTCTGTGCACCTACCACTCTCTGTCTAAAAAAAGTTTCACTTCAAAAATCTCTTCTAAACTTTCTTATCACACATTCTGGCCATGTTCTCAGTACCCGATATTTTCACTCCGGGAAAGAGACTTTGCAATGACATCATCTGTGGTTCTCATCGTGTTTTATACTTGTATCGGGTTGCCTCTCAGTCTCCAACACTCCAGAGAAAACAACCAAAGTTTGTCTAACCACTTCTTATAGTTAAATCTCTCTAGTCTCGGCAACATTCTGGGGAACCTCTTTTGCACTCTCTACAAGGTCTCCATTTCCTTCCCAAAACGTGGCAATCTGAATAGTCCGAATGTGGTCAGGTCTGACCAGGTTTTATATGGCTGCAACATGACTTCTTGACTTTTATACTTGACACCCTGACCAACGAAGGCAACTATACCTTATGAGTTCTTCATCATCCTATCTACTTGTGCTGCCATTTCAGGGAGTTACAGACTTACGTCCCAAGATTCCTTGGTGCATCAGTGCTCCCAGAGGTCCTGCCATTTACTGTATACTTCCCTCTTACATTTGACCACCCACAGTGCAACACCTCAGAGCTGGCCAGATCAAACACCACCTGCCACTTCTCTGCTAACCTTTCCAACTGACCCATCTCCTGATGTCTCCTTTGATAACCTTGCTGACTATCAAGAGCATTGACAAACTTACTAATCAACCCACCTACTTTTTGTCCAAATCATTGGCCGCTTTATTGGGTGCATCTGTACACCTGTTTGTTAATGCAAATATCTAATCAGCCAGTCATGTGGCAGAAACTCAATGCATAAAAGCATGCAGACACGGTCAAGAGATTCAGTTGTTGTTCTGACCAAACATCAGAATGGGAAGAAATATGATCTAAGTGACTTTGACTGTGGAGTGATTGTTGGTGCCACGCAAAATGGTTAGAGTATCTCAGAAGTTGATGATCTCTTGGGATTTCCCCACACAACAGAGTTTACAGAGAATGGTGCAAAAAAAAACATACAGTGAGTGGCAGTTCTGTGAGCAAAAACACCTCGTTAATAACAACAGGTCAGAGAAGAATTGCCAGACTGGTTTAAGCTAACAGGAAGTTGACAGTAACTCAAAGAACCTTACATGACAACAGTGGTGTGTAGCAGAGTATCTCTTGATGCACAATACGTCAAATCTTGAGGTGGATGGGGTATGCGGCAGAAGACCACACCAGGTTCAACTCTTGTATCTATTAAAATGGCCACTGAGTGTGTATGTATATCACATACAAATGGTACATTTCAAAAAGGCATGTACTCCCAATTTTATAAAGCCACATACTGTAAAATTAATTGAAGATTTTGGCTAAGTAAACCATCCATAAAGCTGCTGGCAATGTTCATCATCTGTTTGCCTTTTCTAGTTTCCTGCATCCCACAGAACCTGGATGTCCATCTAGACTGTGACACAAACGATGCTTCAGTATTGTGGAGCCACACTAAAGGTGCAGTCTCCTACTCGGCAACAGTGGAAGGAAGTGATGGGCACCCAGTTTCCTGCGAGACGGCCAATACCGAATGTCAGATAACCAACCTACACTGTGGACAGGTGTATAATTTAACTGTGACAGCACTGGATGGTGTGTGTGACACCTCACAAAGCTCGCAGTTTGAGTTCAGCACTGGTATGTCTCTTTACTTGAATTATTATTTTTCTTAAGTCAGTTTACTATAATAATTTCTCTTTCAGTGGCTGTTCCTTTTTAAATAAAAATATCTCTACTAAAACAAAATTTAGATTGGTTGGTCATGTAATGTGATCCACACCCACAATCACTTCAGTTCAGGAGGCAGGAATGGGCAGTCAGCAAAATGTCAATCTATTGGGAATCATAAACACAAGAGATTCTGCAGATGCTGGAAAACTTGAGCAACAAACACAACGTGCTGGAGGAACTTAACAAGTCAGGCAGCATCTATGGAGGCAAATAAACAGTTGGTATTTCAGGACAAATGTGAGAGGCTTCATCAGGACTGGAAAGGAAAGGAGATGAAGCCGGAACAAGAAGTTTGTGGGGGGGGGGGGGGGGGAGAAAGAGTACAAGTTTGCAGGTGATTGGTTAAACCAGATGAGGGAGTAGGTGGGTGGGGAAGGGGGATGAAATAAGAAGCTGGGAGGCGATAGGTGGAAAAGGTAACGTAAGAATCCGGTAGGAGAGGATAATGGACCATGGAAGAAAGAGGGCACCTGAGGAAGGAGATGGGAAGGTGAGAAGTAGAGAAGGGGTGAGAGGGGAACCAGAATGAGGAGTGAAAGAAGAGAGAAGAAGAGGAGAGAAATTACCAGAAGTTAGAGAAATTGATGTTCATGTTGTTAGGTTGATGGCAACCCTGACAGATTATGAGGAGTTGCTCCTCTACTCTGAGTACGGCCTCATTGTAGCAGTAGAAGAGGCCATAGACCGACATGTCAGAAGGGAAATGGGAAGCTTTTTAGTGTAATTCTTAATAAAGCCTAAGATATATTTATCAAAATTAAGACGTGGAGAAATTCCTTATGTAAATAGAGTGGGGGTTACCCATCATAATTTATTTTTTAAAATTAAATTTTACATTGTCATAACCAACCATTTTGAAAGATCTGTTTTGTAACAATTCCCTCCTGGTTTGTGTTTCTGTACGTTGCAGCCCCCGTGTGCACCTGACAACATTTCCATTAACCTGGACTGTGACACCAAGAGTACGTCAGTGACCTGGGCGAAGGCTGAGGGTGCCTTGTGGTACATTACAACAGCAGAAGGACAAGCTGGACATGTTTCACTGTGTAACACAACAGAGACGAGCTGTGACTTCGTGGATCTGCACTGCAGTCAGATATATTCAATGACTGTAAAAGCAATGGATGCTTACTGTCAGAGTATAAACACTTCAGTGTTTGAAACTGAGACAGGTAACATTGCTGAAGTCTCTGGTTTGTAAAACAAAAACCTGACACTGCTACAGAAGGAAGATCTATTCCGAGATCTCAGAACTGGAAAAATCACTTTGAGTGTTTCTGGATCTTCAGTTTGAACACATTCAGTAGAAGTATTGAGTGATCAGAGGGTTTCTGTCATTGGTGTGTAAAACGGGAGGTATTCTCCCTTCTCCTCCACTAAAAGTAGCCTCTCTTGACCCTTGCAATTGCAAGTCCTAATTAAACTCTGTAGTCTATGTTGAATTCATAGGCTGAATTTAATCCAGATGACAACTAGGAATCCTCGTTTCCTTGCTGGCCAAATGGATACAAAGACTTAATGAGATTCTGGAAGAAATTTTTAAAAAAAACAAAATTAACAATTTAGGCAGTGTCAATGATGAGAAAGAGTTAATGTTTCAGGTCATTGACTACGTCGGTACCTAAATAACAAAATTGCAGAGAATTCCAATTCCAGAGTATCACAATAGGCTGAATCAGCTAAGCCAGCTCTCATTCCGGGACCTCGGGCCTACCTCTTATCCACTCCCACGATACTGATCTTCATGTTAGCTGCTTCTGGGGTCCAGGTCACAGAATTCACAGACTCCCTCTAAGCCTCTCCTGGGATTTGTCTTCTGTCCAGTCACAGATGGAAACTCACCCATTTCTGTATCACACCCACCAACCAAACCAATCATAATAGTTACTAAAATAAAACAATCTACTAATATTATTTTAAAGCATAAAATGAAGTTATATTGTTTAAGGTATTTCGTCCAGAGGAAGGAATATGCCAACTAATTTTTATAGATTACCAAATTTAATCAAAGTAAATGTTTTCAGTCTGAATGCAATGCATATCTTCACTAGGGCCTTAACATGGAATCAAGCAGCATATAAACAGGCCCTTCGGCTCAACTAGTCCATGCTAATCCCAGTTGCCCAGGCTCCTCGCTCCACATACCTATCCAAATTCCCACCTCAGCTACTTCCTCTGGCAGCTCATTCCAATTATTCACTGCCCTCTATGCAAGGAAGTTATCTCTCAGGTCTGTTCTGAGTCTCTCATTAATTATTTGTTTTTGTGCCTTATGGTTTTTGACTGCACAGCCCCGGGGGAAAGGCTAAGACCTTCCACCTTATCCATGATTTTATAAATTTCTATGAAATCACCCCCCCCCCCGACCATTCTCCTGAGCACAAGGGAGTAAATGTCCTGTGTGCCGACCTCTCTAGACTCAGGATCTCTAGTCCAGGCAGCATCCTCATAAATCTCTTAGACACTAACTAGTTACAGTGCGTATTGAACCTGGTGGTAGAGACACATCTGGAAGAATTGTGACAAGGAGAAGGCAACTAATCAGAACTATTGGAAAGAGGGAAAGATTCTTAGTTATAATGTGATACAGCGCAGAAACAGGTCCTTCATCCTTTTGATGATCATGCTGACAAAAAAAACATTTACACTAATCTCACATTAAACCAATTTAATTCTCCCCACAGTCCCATCAACTTCCCCCAGATCCTACCACTCTCCTACACAATGGGGACAATTGACCTTGCCACACATACTGTTGGCATATACTGTAGAATGAAGCCTGAACTTTTGGAGAAAGCCATGTTGTCACAGGGAAAATGTGCAAATTACTCTATTGGTATTTCAGATTTCATAGTGCAGAAACAGTCCTTTTGGCCTGGTTGGTCCATGCTGACTGAGATGCCCCACTGCCCCATTTAAGTTAGTCCCATTTGCCAACATTTGGCTCATAACTTTCTAAATCCTTCCAATCCATTTGCCTGTCCAATTGTCTTTTTACAACAAGACCAAGGAGATGGTGGTGGACTTTAGGAGATCTAGGCCTCATATGGAGCCAGTGATCATTAATGGAGAATGTGTGGAGCAGGTTAAGACCTACAAGTATCTGGGAGTACAGTTAGACGAGAAGCTAGACTGGACTGCCAACACAGATGCCTTGTGCAGGAAGGCACAGAGTCGACTGTACTTCCTTAGAAGGTTGGCGTCATTCAATGTCTGTAGTGAGATGCTGAAGATGTTCTATAGGTCAGTTGTGGAGAGCGCCCTCTTCTTTGTGGTGGCGTGTTGGGGAGGAAGCATTAAGAAGAGGGACGCCTCACGTCTTAATAAGCTGGTAAGGAAGGCGGGCTCTGTCGTGGGCAAAGTACTGGAGAGTTTAACATCGGTAGCTGAGCGAAGGGCGCTGAGTAGGCTACGGTCAATTATGGATAACTCTGAACATCCTCTACATAGCACCATCCAGAGACAGAGAAGCAGTTTCAGCGACAGGTTACTATCGATGCAATGCTCCTCAGACAGGATGAAGAGGTCAATACTCCCCAATGCCATTAGGCTTTACAATTCTACCGCCAGGACTTAAGAACTCTTTAAAAGCTATTATTAATGCTTTTTGAGATAGTGATTTAGATGCATATCATATTTTTTACTGAGTTAAGTATTGTATGTAATTAGTTTTGCTACAACAAGTGTATGGGACATTGGAAAAAAAGTTGAATTTCCCCATGGGGATGAATAAAGTATCTATCTATCTATCTATCTATCAATCACCTCTTCTAACAACTCAGTCCCACAGGTAGATTTAATTCCCCCTGTTTATATATTCCAGACATACCTCCACTTTTCTTTTATTTATTTATTTTTACTTTTTGAGATACTGTGTGGAACAAGCCCTTCTGGCTCTTCAAGTCGTGCTGCCCAGCAACCCCCAATTTAACTGTAGCTAATCACAGGATAACTTACAAAGACCAATTTACCTACCAACCAGTGTGTCTTTGACAGCTCATTCAAGATCTCCTCACGTGCACCTGGTAACATTTCTTTGTTCTCTCTGTCCCTTCCTATTCCTTTTGCAATTTAAAACTTATTCCCCAGTTCTGATGAAATATCATCAACCTGAAACTAGCAGCTGCTGTTTCAGCTCACTGCTCTGAGGCTGTTTACTGAGTGCATGAGAACAATGGAAATTTCAAGAGCAAGACTGCAGAGGATAAGAGTTTGAAACTTGATCCTAGCTTCAAATAAGACCAAAGTGTACTGTTTTAAGATTAAGCGGTGAACTGTTTTTAAAGATGATTAAAGGATTTGTCTGTGGAGACAGAAACTAATTCCAATGGCAGAGGAGTTCTGAACAAAGGGGAAATCAGTTTAAAATTACAAGAAGATCCTTCAGGGATGGGATCAGCAATTATAACTTAACATAATTAAAAATGGCAATCAGGACTTCGCTGCCTAACTGACAATGCTAGATTAATAAGCATTTTCAAATTTTGACAGCTGTTATTACATGAGGATATTCAGGGAATTGAAAACAAGGTGCTCGTGGAAAATTCAGCCTTGATCTAATTAAACAGCACGAATGGCCTAGTCTAGTGCTGCCCCAATGTCTGACATCTGCCTTTGTGGTACTCACTCATTTCAGTAATTCATGTGTTTCTTTCTCTCCAAGCCCCTTGTCCCCCTCAGAATGTACAAGCTGATTGTGCCGGTGTTACTGCCTTTGTAACGTGGGAGCCGAGTAACCTCACATTGTGGTACACCGCTACGGCAGAGGGCAGCGATGGACACACGGCCACCTGTACCACATCCGAAACAAACTGTCTCATCCCAGATCTTCACTGCAGCCAAGCATACAACATCTCTGTCCTCGCATTCGGTGAAACCTGCAGCAGCCTCCGGAGCTCCCACTACGAAATTCATACAGGTAAAGAAGAAATAAAGCTTTATATAGCACCTCTCATCTCCCTGTGATGTTCTGACAGAGCTTGCAATGAAGAGATTATTTTTGAAGTGTTTGCACTGTAAAAGTCAGGGAAAGGTGAGTAGTCAAGCTATGCACATCGATCTCTGCAGAAATGTCATTAAACTGAATTATCTGGTTAGAAGAGGCAGTTCCCTGGTGACGCAGTAGTGCATACTTCTCCAAAAGTGTTCTTCAGTATCGTTAACTGGAACAGACGTCGCTGAACTGCTATTATGTCCCTGGTAATCTTTACTCGATCGAACAATAATCATTGTAAATTATTCCAACATTGTTTTAAATTGCCCTCCTGCTAAATTTACATTGGGTAGTTAAAGTTAAAACTGCATGGCAATGCTGAAATATACAGAGATGGTACACAGCAACTCACTCTTAGTTATAACCAAGCATTGGAGTGGCCAATTGTCCATCATTCTGATGTGCCTACTTTTTCAAGCAATCGGTTTTAAACTAAACTGCCACAGAAACACTGTCTGTCAACTTAGTCTCTCCAGTCTGTCTCTCAGTTTCCTTTTCTCGGTGTGACAACAGGTTGCTATGGAAATGCGGTCCCAAGCTCCAATGATTTCATTTCCAATCATCGCATGGTGTTCAACTTTCACTCATGTCTATAAATTCCAAAATTCTCTATGGATTTTGGAATCAGAATCCTTCTAATTTTTCCAGTCAACATTGATGACTAAATTTTCAAACTTGGTGCCAACCACACTGACCCAAGGTGTTGGCCTGAAGAAGGGTCTCAGCCCAAGATATCAACTGTTAATTCATTTCCATAGATGCTGCCTGACCTGCTGAGTTCCTCCAGCATTTTGTGTTTGTTGCTGTGGATTTCCAGCATCTGCAGACTTTCTCAACCCTCTCTGTTGACCTGGAATTCCTTTGATTCTAATATGGTTGGGCTAAGTGGACAAATGTAGAACAAATTTGAAAATATTTGACTTCAGTGATTTGCTAGCAGGTAGTGGATTTTAATTTTTGTATTTCCTTTTCCACAGCACCATGTGCCCCAGATGAAATCATTGCCAATGTGGATTGTAACTCCAATAGAGTGGTGGTGTCCTGGGGAAGGACTGGTGGAGCGACCTCATTCGATGTGACTGCAGAAGGCAGTGATGGTCATATACACTCACACAACACCACAGAGACACGCCATGAAATGCTGGATTTACACTGCGGACAGTCCTATAACATAACCGTAACGACACTAAGTTACGGACGGCATGGCATTTCGAGTACTTCCGTCCAAATACAAACTGGTAAATAACATTCAGCAAGGAAATTATTTCCATGTGTATTCATTTTGTGTTTCTGCAGGATAGCAGGAATTGATATTCACTTGTATTTTCTAAATAGCACCCTGTATTCCCGAGAATCTAACGGCTGAGCTTAATTGTGACTTGAACACAATATCCTTCTGGTGGGATGAGACTGCTGGAGCAAAGTTATACACTGTGACTGTTCGAGACAGTCAAAGAGTTACGGCTTTATTCAACACGAGTGATACAAGGGCTCAAATCCAGGACCTGCAGTGTGGTGAATATTATACAATCTCAGTTCTAGCAACAGATGACTTCTGCAGGAGGCCCCAGACTGCAGTGGTGAACGTACATTCAGGTATTGCTCACTTCCTGAAAGCTTTTAGTAACAGATCAGCAAATGAAGTCTTGCTATCCACTGGCAATTTATCATTGTGTATATTTCTCACTTTTTAAACATTATCCTCATGTTAAACATTTTTCAAAATGTCATTTCTACCTCAACTCAAGATTTTTCCAGTGGTGTAATGGGAATAATGTTTGCTGCTGTGTGTGAGTTCTGATTAATGGATCTTTTCCCAATGTTATTTGTACGGGATTGCAGCATTTTCACAAGTCCTAGGTGAGTGTATTTCTAAATCAACCACTGTTCATCCTCACCATGCAAATTATCAAAGCTATTGGTAAGGACCACCCATAGAATGATAAACATTGGTTTAGCTGCAGCCAGAAATTAGGAATTCTGACCATGTACTTAATGAAATGAATATTGAACTCATCATCATCCCCACTTGCTTCAGTGCCTTTACGTAATGGAACTTCTTCATCCTTCGGTATCATTCCACTAAATCTCCATGTACTTTGCATGCTTCGTAAAGTGTAATGTGCAGAATTGAACAGAGTATACCAGTAGATAGATAGATAGATAGATAGATAGATACTTTATTCATCCCCATGGGGAAATTCAACTTGGGCAGTAACCAGCAATTTAGAAAGATTCGGAATTTTTCCCTTGCTTTTTTACCACCTGGAGGAGAACTCTTCTGCAGTCACACTCTGCATGCACGTGAGAAGACTGGCTTGTCACTGTTATTCACAGGTTTGTTAAGTCAAAATTATTCATGTTTACTGGGAATGTGAGCTAGCACTAAGATCAACACACCGAGTCATAATCTTCCCTAACCAGTCTCACATGCACTAAATCTATTCGGCTGTTCTTAACCTGAGTCACTGGGCAGGGGAACTACATAGCATAGGAAGGATATTGGATTTATATTCCATGGTTTTAATTGAATTGTGAATGCAAAGATTGCAACCTATGGTACACACTGAAATTAATATGTAACTCACCCAGGATGCCAGAACTAACAGTGCAGGAATGGCTGTTCAGATCCCATGTTGGGATATCTCATCTGTAATACTGAAACCCGAATTCCAGAGCTAATTCTGCTATATACCCAACAATGTGAAACATTAAAATACAAATGAAGTATGCTTTAAGTTTTCAAGAAGTTAGGCAGTAACTGTTGAAAGATCTGAATATTAAATCTCTTTCTCTTTCCACGAGCAATACCTAGCTGGCTGAATATTTCCACTACTTTGTTTATTTTTTTCTTTCACATACCCAACATCTGCAACTTTTTTTATTGTGAGTTAATTTGGCTTTTTGCCTGTTCGCAAAGTGCAAAACGAATCCAAACTGGCTAATTATGACCAATGCTCCGCGGTTGATCAGTAAAGTGATGGAACGTCTTGTCAACAGTGGTACTTATTCACTAGTAATCTGATGTCCGCTTTGGGAATTGGTCAGGATCAATTGGTTCAACACCTCATTGCAGCATTAGCTGAATTCTAAAAGGTTGTCATTAAAGCAGCAGTTTTTGTCAAGTCTGGTGTCAAAGAGTCATAGAAAAATTGAAGTCAGTAGGCATCAAGGATAATGTTTTAGTTATACTTTGTAGAAAGGAAGGCGATTATGGTTGCAGGATGTCAGTCAGCTCAACCCAGACCATTACTACAGGAGTTCCTCAGAACGGTGTCCTCAGCCCAGCCATCAATTGCTTTCCTTTCTTAAGGTCAGAAGTAGGAATGCTTTGCTTCATTTTCAACTCCTCAGGAAATAAATCAGCCCTTGCCAGCATATTGTAAGAGCTAGACAATATTCAAAATAAGTGGCAAATAATTTTCATGCTGCTGAGGTGCTAGGCATTGACTGTCTACAACAAGAGGACCTCATTACCTCCCTTTGATGTTCAGTGCCAGGCATTGACCATCTGCAATAAGGGGACCTCATTACCTCCCTTTGATGTTCAGTGCCAGGCATTGACCATCTGCAATAAGGGGACCTCATTACCTCCCTTTGATGTTCAGTGCCAGGCATTGACCATCTGCAACAAGAGGACCTCATTACCTCCCTTTGATGTTCAGTGCCAGGCATTGACCATCTGCAACAAGAGGACCTCATTACCTCCCTTTGATGTTCAGTGCCAGGCATTGACCGTCTACAACAAGAGGACCTCATTACCTCCCTTTGATATTCAGTGCCAGGCATTGACCGTCTACAACAAGAGGACCTCATTACCTCCCTTTGATATTCAGTGCCAGGCATTGACCGTCTACAACAAGAGGACCTCATTACCTCCCTTTGATGTTCAGTGCCAGGCATTGACCATCTGCAACAAGAGGACCTCATTACCTCCCTTTGATGTTCAGTGCCAGGCATTGACCGTCTACAACAAGAGGACCTCATTACCTCCCTTTGATGTTCAGTGCCAGGCATTGACTATCTGCAACAAGGGGACCTCATTACCTCCCTTTGATGTTCAATGTCACCACCATTACATTGTATCCTGCATGCATCAACATCCTGGAGTCACCGTTCATGGGAAATTCAAATAAATGAGTCACGTGAACACAAGAGCCGGTCAGAGTGCTCGCCACTTGACATCACAAAGCCTTTCGACCATCCACAAGGTGCAAGTCAAGCTTATGATGGAAAGTTACCCGCTTTCTCAGACGAGTCCACCACCAGCAGCACTCAAGTAGCTCAAAACTATCTATCTATATACTACTAAAACTCTCATGCTCTGTCTGTTTGCAACCTCCAATTAGCCCAAATGGTGCATTACAGCTGCACTTTTCTTGACTAAATAAACTTAAAATGTGCTAACTTACAGAATGCAGGCAAAGTTCAGGGTTATAAATTCGTATAAAATTGCTCACTCATCAATCAACCCGAGCTGATTCCAGCTTTAATGGAAACCGCGATGTGACGCGACACCACGACGCATGCGCACGGCCAGCCTCAGCAGCACTCACGATGCTCACAGCAGCAACACCAACCGCAGCAAAAGGGCAGGGCCATTACGTCCATTTAGGAGAGCGTCAACCACATCATCAAAAATCAGCACCCTGGAGGCTTTGGTGTTACTGCTTCATATCTTCTATCTAACATTAGGGTAAAAAAATATGGACAGCCTAATTATGCCACGTGGAAAGATAAGGGGGACATTATGGTCAAGAGATGATGCCAAACGTCATCAGGAAGCGGCAAAGAGAGGGAGAGAACAAGAATCGGATGAGGCCAGGGCTGCACGACTCAAGGATTAAAGAGTCAGGACAAAAAAAATGAGGGAAGAAGAGACAGAGGAGGAGTGGCATGCATATCTCCAAAATGACAACAATAGACACAGAAGGAGGAGAGAACAAGGATTGGATCAGGCCAGGGACGTATGACTCCAGGATCAGAGAGAAAGAACAAATGGTAGAAGAGATGAAGAGATGAAGGATGAAAGGGCTGCGCATCTCCAGAATGACAAAAACAGGCAGAGAAGGAGGAGAGAGGAAGAGACAGAGGAGAAAAGGAAAGATCAACTCGAGAATATGCGGTGAAGAGTAATTACTGTATTGCAAGAGTTGCTGAAGACGACAATGGCCGCTTTCGACGACAACACCTCAACAGAGAAAGAGCAAGGCAAAATGCACGACCCACACGCCGTAACGTTTCTGCTGATGCCCTCACTGTCCTGCCTTCCTATTCACTGGAAAAACCGCAAATTTCTGCTGTATGAAGGGAAAGGTAAGGATAGGCAATTTGCAGCCTCTTCCTAATGAACTCTTCAATTTATACAGCAGTGATGAACCTATTGCAAATGAGTTCAGGAAGAACATCAGACAATACAATTGCCTCTTCCAAACGACATCTTTTAGTGCCAAAGAAGTCCTTCCAACTAGGAATGGATGGAATCCTTCTGTGATTATTCAAGGCCAAATCCATTATTACATCTGACATTTAATGCCAGACCACAACCAGCAAGCCCGATTCCTTCAAATTTACTTCATGGATCCTCAAGACAGCGTAGAATCAAGAATCAGGATACTTCAGAATGATGGAATTCAACGTGAGATTGTTGAATTATTGGAAAATCTACTACGACAACAAAACCTGTACATTGCGTCCCTTCGACTTGCAAAAGAACAAATTTGAGGCATGCCAGAGGCGTCCATTGTCATTGACTGCACGACAATCTCATCGTAGCAAAGATAAACATTGCTGCGTTCAAAAATGACATTGTCATGATCCCAAGAATTACTCTCAATTTATCAGAAGGGGAAGATATTCCTCTTCAGTGGAGCCAGTTCCTGATACAGTCATGCTTTGCTATAACTATACATAAGGCGCAAGGCCAAACCATGGAGAATGTGTTGATTTATCTGGAGAAACCAGTATTCCAGCATGGTCAGCTGTATGTGGCTTTAAGCCAGATAAAAAGAAATGAGAACGTTAGAGTATTCTTGAAGGGTGGCAGATCAACCAGAAATGTTGTCATCAAAAGTGTTCTTCGTTAAACGAGTAAGAGCTATGTTTGTCTTGCTACGCGTCTTTCTTCTTTAATAAACTGAGTTTTTCTTCTTTAATTTCCAAAGCACATCACATCAGACTGCACTACCTTTCTCTCAAAGGGTGCCCCAACGGGTCACCCGGTTGTCTAGTCTTAAATAAAATCAAAAATCTACAACCGGTGGAAATCCAAAATACTGGAAATTCTCATCAATCAGGCAAATAGCATTTCAGATTGTTGGCCTTTCATGGGAGCTAGGGAAGTTGAAAAGATGTTTTAGTTTACAAGGCCGGGGGAATCAAAACTCAACATTTAACTCAAAAATTTGAGATAACCAGCTTTTTAAATCTATATCTGAAAATCCTGGTTCTGATAAAAGGTCATCCATTGGTATTGTTAGCTATTCCTTCTTTAAGGTTCTGCTTGATTTGCTTAATACTTCCCGTATTTCTCCTGGTCTTGTTTTGCAGCAACTGCAGGGAAGTTGCAGCTTTGATTTTTCCCTTTCTCCAGGCCCTCATTCTTTTTTCTCTATTTACGTCTCCTCTTGATATATTAGCTCTGATCAACAAGCCATAGTCACCCTCTTTCAGCTAGCAACTACAGTATTGGTGTTATTCAGTCTTTCTTGACCTTCAGTCTAATCACAAACATCTACTTTGTTCTCTTCAGCCCCTCAGTTTTCTGTGGCTTATAACATCTCCAACTTTTCCAAATTCTGAAGTATCATCAATCCGAAACATTATCTCTGTTTCCCTCTCCACAGATGCTAAGTGCTTCCAGTAATTTCTGTTCTTATACCTTCCAGGACAAAGCAGCCTACTTGACTGGCATCCAATTTACCACCTTAAACATCCATTTCCTTCACCACCAATATACCGTGGCTGCAATATGTACCTTCCACAAAATGCATTGCAGTGACTTGCCAAAATTATTCTAATGTCACCTCCCAAATCCATAACCTCTACCACCAAGAAGTACAAATGCAACATACACACAGAAAAGTCGCAATCTAAAGCTTCCCCTCTGAGTCACAAATCTCAATTTTGAAATATATTACTATTCTTTTATCACTGCTCAGTATAAATTCTGGAAATGCCTCTCCAAGGGTTTTATGAAAGTATTTAATCAGAACTGCAGTAGCGGTTCAAGAAGGCAGCACACCACTACCTTCTCAAGGCAATTGGGGATGAGAAATAAATATTGGTCTTTCCCACTATGTCATATATGTCAAACTCAAGGCCCGCGGGCCAAATCCAGCCCGCGGTGGAATTATCTTTGGCCCGCGAGATAATATCTAATTACTATTAAAGCTGGCCCCAGTAATCGAAGCGCCTATGGCGTATGATATGGCTAATGCTGAGTTTATTCAGGTACCAGGTTTTCAGGGTTTTTAGTGTTTATTCGGCAGTCTTGCTCGGCAGTCTTCTTCATAAGAAACGGAATTTGTAAAGTGAAACACTTTGTAGTAATAGCAGAGACTGAGACACATGAGAGCAGGCTGAAAAAACGGAGGCAACGAAAGCTGCGTTCGCACGCGTCCGACTGATCCGGCCCACATGAAGCTGCATTTTGCTCAATCCGGCCCATGACCTAAAATGAGTTTGACACCCCTGCACTATGTCCATGATGCACCGTCAATAACTCTCTCTGAGACGTGAAGTCGAGATATCGGCTTTTATTGACTGGAAGAAAGAACAAGCAGTAGTTGACCACCATACTACATCCTGGAGAATGAGGGCCGGGCTCAGGCCTCAATCGCCTTTATACCGGGGTCTGTGGGAGGAGCCACAGGAGCAGTCAGCAGGGGGCGTGTCCAGACAGGTATATGTAGTTCACCACAGTCCAATCCCTGGAAAAATAATAAATAAATGAGAAAAGTTAAGCTTCAAAGATTTTTGTTTCTAAACTGCAAGTTTATTGGTGTCCCTGCTTTGATATTGTACCATTTATTTTATGTTCTTCCTCAACTTTCCTTCAAAATAGGATTACGTGATACTGCTAGTATCTTCATTCATCTCATAATTCTATGTCCTACTTAAATCCTTCCCCATTATGCTGTTAACTATAGACTATGTTTAGAATCTTTGGCAGACTTATCTAAGATGTTAATATATAAAATTAATTAATGAATGAAGTCCTAACTCTATAGGAGTACCACTACATACTTGTCTGCAGTATGATAACCAACAATTTACCATTACCTCTGATTACTGTCTGTTAATCATTTGATAACCATGCTGCCCCTGCCCTTCAGTTCATGGATTCCATTTCTGCTAGCAATCGTATCATCTGCGATGAATTCAAACATCATATTCACAAATTCAGAGAGTGAACCTCATCAACTCTGATACTTTAAATTGCTAACCATTTCCATGATTTGGAACAATAAACTCTAATAAAGTTATTACTAACTTAGTAAGTTTGTCAATCAGTTTATTTGAATCCACAATGCTTGATCCATTGCCTGACGTCCACTTTAACTTTCAATCTTATTTTCAGTCCCTTGTGACCCACAGAATGTCACAGTACAACTGGATTGTAACCTCAATACAGCTCTTGTATTGTGGGACTATAGTGAAGGAGCACTGTGGTACACTGCTGTTGCAGAAGGAGCTGACGGGGGCAACATTTCATGCAGCACATCAGAAACATCATGTAGAACACCCATGCTGCGCTGCGGTCAGTTATATTCTGTGTACGTTGTAGCATCAGACAGGACCTGCAACCATTCTCTGAGCTCAGCAGTTGAAATACAGACAGGTAATCCATTGATTATTGACTATGACATATAATCCAAAAAATACAGTTCCATTATTTTAATTCAGTAGTATACTAGAGCAGTGTATTGGCATAATATTAAGCAAAAATTATCAGTTGTACCTAAGTCTTGCTAGTCAGCCACACAAGATCAAATTGCTGTTTAGATTTTGCATGTTTTGTTACCAAGACTGCTCTAACACCATTTTGTCTAACTTCCAGGTTGTATGTGGTGACTTATTTATAGTCTGATAATAAATTTTACTTTGAGCGTTTCAACTTTTTTTCTGTAAATGCCTAATTAAACAACCTGCGACAATATCTGTGCTCTAATCCTCCACCTAATGACTGTAAATATTATCAAGCATGCCTTGAAATTAATAAATCCATGCAGGATTCAATGATTTAATCCCAATAATGGTAGTTTATCAATTATTTTAGATTCCCATTTTGGATAGTGATTGAATTCTTCAAGTACTGATCAAGTTAGCCTCTCAAGGTATTACATAGTAGTGAAACCCATCAAGGCAACTTCCAGATATGTGACTGTCACACAGTCACCAGATCGAAACATTTAGTTGTTGATGTTTTTACTGTCCCATACAATGCTTTCCCATGTTTACAGAAAGAATTATTAATGGTCTTATTTAGAAGTTTCCATTTTTAAAATTTATTGATGTATATATGTTAATTTAAGTAAATGTATGACTATTCCTTTTTCCATTTTGTTATTTTTTAATTATTTCTTAAGCTCCCTGTAGTCCCCAGAATGTAAGTGCTCACTTGGACTGTGGAAAACACACAACATCAGTTTGGTGGGAGGAGAGCGAGGGTGCAGTGTACTACACTGTTATGGCAGAAGGAGTGGAAGGAGAGGACTACTCGTGCAATACAACAGGAGCAAACTGTGAGATTGCAGGCCTCCCATGTGGCCAGATGTTTAATATAACAGTGTTAGCGATGGACGAGAATTGCACCAGTTTGCCAAGTCCAGCCTTTGAAATTCAAACAGGTAAGGATTCTTTCCTTTTCAATAAACATCAACAGAATGAGCATCAAAAATGAATTTCAAAAATTGCATAACATGATAGAACAGTAGATCAATATCCAACCCCAAACAGTTAGTAAAATAATAATTAACATAGGTAATCATTGCAACAAACTCAAATGGGTAGCAGATAATCCTGGCAGAGGAGGCCTCTTGCTCATGCTTTAACTGTGCATTGGGAATGCTGTCTTATCTGGTAATCATATAACATTAGTAAGGGTTCAACACTCTCACTTTATATAGACCTTGCTTTCTGAATTGTTTCAGAGCTTGCTGAGATTATGAAAATATTTAGCTTGGCAAGGAGACAAGAATATCTTTTTCATATACAATCCACCTTGGTTAGGTGAAATATAGTGTAGGGAAATGAATGGGCATGCACTTAGATAGAAGGAATACAAACATAAACTATTTTCAAAATGGGGAGAAAATTCAGAAATCAGAGGTGCAAAGGGACTTGGGAGTCTTCGTGCAGGATGCCCTAAAGATTAATTTGCAAGTTGATCAGGGGTAAAGAAGACAAATGCAATGTTAGCATTCATTTTGAGAGGAATAGAATATAAAAGCAAGGATGTAATACTAAGGTTTCATAAACCATAGGTTAGAACACGGTTGGAGTATAGTGCACAACTTTAGGCTCCTTAGCTATGAATTGACACTGGAGATGATCCAGAGAAGGTTCACAAGAATGATTCTGGGAATGAAAGGGTATGAGGAGCATTAGATGGCTCTGGACCTGTACTCGCTGGAGTTTAGAAAATAAAGGGGTGGTCTCATTGAAACCTATCGAATATTCAAAGGCCTGGATAGAGTGAACATGGGACGATGTTTCCTATAGTGGGGAAGCCTAAGACCAGAGGGCATAGCCTCAGAATAGAAGGATAACTCATTTGAACTGAGGTGAGGGTGGTGAGTCTGTGGAATTCATTGCCACAGATGGCTGGGAAGGACAAACCATTGGGTATATTTGAAGTGAAGGTTGGTATGTTCTGTGGTCAGTGCATCAAAGGTTACAGGGAGAAGGCAGGAGAGTGGGGTTAAGAGAGATAATGAATCAGTCATGCTTGAATGGTGGAGCATATTTGATGGGCTGAATGGCCTAATCCTGCTCCTATGACTTATAATCATATGGTCCGATGGTAATCGACAGAAACAGATAATATTCAGGCAATGTTAACTGTGTAGCATTTCCATTATCACAAATGCTCTAATATATACTCTCTGTTAAGATTCAGTCTTAAATAATATTACTAAAAAAAGATTGTATACAATTTTGCTCATTGCTGTAGTAGTAGGATTTGCACAAATTAGCTATGATTTCCATACAAAAATTGTAAGATTTGATATTGTGTAACATGTAATCATGTTATATTGTTCACAATAGTTTCTTGTGCATCTTTCTACAGTACCCTGTATCCCACAGAATGTGGTAGCTCTCATCAACTGCGAGAACAACACTGTCTCAGTGTTCTGGGATGCCAGCAATGGCTCAGAGTCATACCATGTTACAGCACAAGGGACCAATGGCCACTGGGCCTCCTGCAATACAACAGGCACTGAATGTGAGGTCTCCGATGTGTATTGTGGACTGTATTACTATGTAACTGTACAGGCAGTCCGCATGGGGTGTAACAGCTCACAAAGCTCGGCTCTGGCGGTTAAAACAGGTAACGTGAAGAACTGGAAATCATTTCTAAAATTTACATACATTATTTACAGTGTTGGCTTTTATGTGTCCATCAGCCTATATTGATACATTTTCTTCTTGCAGTACCGTGTGTCCCCCAGAATGTTGATGCTTACATGGACTGTGATTCTGGACATATGTCGGTCTCCTGGGAATTTTGTGAAGGCGCATCATCATACATTGCCACTGCAGACGGAGGCGACGTGCAGCAATGCAGCGCCAACGACACGCTGTGTGACATCACTGACCTGTCCTGTGGAGAGACCTACACTGTCACAGTCCTTGCGCACGATGACACCTGTGACTCTGCTGAAAGCCCTTCCGTCACAACGAGAACAGGTAACTGCAGCGAAGAGCAATTTCCTGCATTACTGATTTCTCTCTCCTTCACATTAACTTTGGTGCCTTCTCTGTTAGAACATCCTCCTCTAGAATACATTTATTCTGGAGGACAGCGGTAGGCGTGAAGCTATTACAGCCCGAGGGGTTGCAGTTCTGAGTTAAATTCCAGCGTCCTCTGTAAGAAAGTTGATACGTTCTTCCCATGAGTATGGGGGTTTTCCCCCGGGAGCTCTGGTTTCCTCCCACTGTCCAACGACATGCTACTTAGGTTAATTGGTCATTGACATTTGTCCTGTTATTAGACTAGGGTTAAATAGGTGGGTGGCTGGGGGACATGGCTTGTTGGCCCAGAAGGGTCTGTTCCACACTCCATCTCTAAATAAATAAACATTTGCCTTAATATTTTGGTTCTAAAAACAATTTAGCAGTTACCATGTAAGTGATACTTTATCTGTTGCTTTTGCCTTTTCTAGTTTCCTGCATCCCACAGAACCTGGATGTCCATCTAGACTGTGACACAAACGATGCTTCAGTATTGTGGAGCCACACTAAAGGTGCAGTCTCCTACTCGGCAACAGCGGAAGGAAGTGATGGGCACCCAGTTTCCTGTGAGACGGCCAATACCGAATGTCAGATAACCAACCTACACTGTGGACAGGTGTATAACTTAACTGTGACAGCACTGGACGGTGTGTGTGACACCTCACAAAGCTCTCTATTTGCATTCAGCACTGGTAGGTGTTTTGATCTGATTGCATAAGTTTCATAATTAACTGTACAATTCTTCCTGAAAATTTCACTTACAGTGCACCTTCCATGTATTCAAACATCACACCACGTTGAGGTAGAAAACTGTTAGGTATGCCCACAAACGAATTATGCTAAATATTAAACATTTTGAAAGTTGTCAACATCAGGCATGGAATGACCATTAATTGAGAAAACTTGCCATGGGGAATATAAGGTCCTTTCTATCAGTAACCTTCAATAATCCATATAGTACACGTGCAGAGAAAAGCTGTAAATGCAATGGTTGGAAGTATGGCAGCTGACTGACAGATTAAAATGCAAATAGAGGAAAGCTTCAATTTAATATTTAACTATTCTGAAATACAGATAGTTCGGATTTGACACACCAGGTGATACTTGACCTGCAGCTTACCAGGGCTAACTTTCCATCCTTCCCCTCTGCTGAACCAAGTTTCCGTGCCCCCTTCCAACTCACCTGGCCCTGGTTCCTGAGCTTATTTTAAACCTCAGGGCCACGATTCCATTTCGTCCTTCAGGCTCAGTTCAAGTAGAGACCAGTTCCTAAACTGACCAAGACCCCGTTTTCTGCATACCCTTTATTACATTCACTGGAAATATTATCATGTCACTGTATAATATCCTCCCAAAAACTGAAATGTGTCAGTGTACTAACAGGAATATAATCCAATAATCCAGAAAATCTGCTGGTTTGGTACCGTCAAAGTCCTGAGAGTGACACTCTTAATGTAATCAGTACTGAAAGTCCTCCAAAACTTATATTTAGATTGTTTCTAGATATTTTAGTGTTATTTTCAATAAAACCGATAGCCTCCTTAAATGAAACTAAGCTCAAAAGTGACTTTCCTGTTCTGAATTTTCTGTTTCCCCAGTAATTACTGCTTCAATTAGTTAAGTATTATAGGGGTCTCTTTGTTGACAACAAGTACAAAAATAAATCCACTATTCTCGCAAGCTCAAAAATAATTTTACTGACTACTTATATTGAAAGAAGTGGATTTTAGCCATTCCCACCACGTCACAGTTACTTTGTGTTTCTGTAATTTGCAGCACCTTGTGCACCCGAACACACTTCCACCAGTCTGGACTGTGACACCAAGAGTACGTCAGTGACCTGGGCAAAGGCTGAGGGTGCCTTGTGGTACATTACAACAGCAGAAGGACAAGATGGACACGTTTCACTGTGTAACACAACAGAGACGAGCTGTAACTTTGTGGACCTGCACTGCAGTCAGATATATTCAATAACTATAACAGCAATGGACAATAACTGTCAGAGTGTAAATACATCCGTTTTTGAAACTGAAACAGGTAAAAATTCCTAGAGGCTTAGGATGTTTGAAAAACATTTCATTGTCACAGCAAAAAGGTTTTTCTCCAGACTGCAGTCCAGTCCAGTCACGCTGTTATTTTACGAATTTGTAGAGACTCGTGTTTTCCTCCCAGTGTTGATATTATTCAGCATTGTCAGTAGGTTTCTGCATGTCTTATAGCATTAACCCTTTATATTAGAAGGTTTTCCTTCTTCCACTTTCAGATGTGATCCAAAGCCTTGTGACAAAATAGCTTGTTAGAAAATTAAGACGCTGATGAACTGTATGTACTTGAATGAGAATATACTGTAATTACATCATCACTATGTGCATCTCTATAGTAAAAGTTTATTTTCTGGCGTGTATATTAATGGAAACAATTGAAACTCTGTACTACTATCATTAAATATTGATTCTTTTCTCTCTCCTCCTGTCCTGAAGCCCCTTGCCCCCCTCAGAACGTACAAGCTGATTGTGCCGGTGTCACTGCCTTTGTAACGTGGGAGCCGAGTAACCTCACATTGTGGTACACCGCTACGGCAGAGGGCAGCGATGGACACACGGCCACCTGTACCACATCCGAAACAAACTGTGTCATCCCAGATCTTCACTGCAGCCAAGCATACAACATCTCAGTCCTCGCATTCGGTGAAACCTGTAGCAGCCTCCGGAGCTCCAGTTCTGAAATTCAAACAGGTAATATAGGAAGAGAAAACCTCTCTCAATGCACGAGTCCTTTTCATCTTCTCAGGACTTTTCACACTCAACAAAATGGGTCCAGTCATGTTCAGACTAGTCAGCTATTATATATTTAATTGTTAATAATCTAACTGCTTTTACTATCTGATTGAAATTCAAATTATAGAATGTCATAAGGTCACGTAAATTCAAATTATAGGCTGTCATAAGGTCACCTGCGGCAAGAGTCTGTTTGCAGTGCACAACCTGCTCATCCTCAAGGATTGCCTCTCAGTATGGAGAACCAGCTTGGCCTTCAGATCAAATTCGTGCCGGTAGACAACAGGTCGTTGGGGACAGTGGTTCCCTTAATTTCTCTCAGAGAGGATACCAGATCAGGTTTTATAACTGAAATGTTTGCTAATACTTGTTAATGACCGCAAAATCCATTTATCAATACTCAGTGAAAGCAGACAGAACCTTGGCCAGGCTTGCTCTTGACTTGTTTAACCAATGTGTAAATTAAGATTTCAATCTATAGAATATAAAGGTAACTTTGTCAGAGCAACCTAAGTTCTGTAAAATGTTGGCAACCTCCTCTGGCACGAGCCTGATGAATTTTAATGTTTACATATCATTTTCTATAGCACCTTGTGCTCCAGATGAAATCGCCGCCAATGTGGACTGTAACTCCAACAGAGTGGTAGTTTCATGGGGCCGGACTAATGGAGCAAAAGAGTTCGATGTGACTGCTGAGGGAAGTGATGGACATATACTCACACACAACACCACAGAGACACGCCATGAAATGCTGGATTTACACTGCGGACAGTCCTATAACATTACTGTAACGACACTGAGTTACGGTCGGCATGGCATTTCGAGTACTTCCATCCAAATACAAACTGGTAATACTATCTAATTCGTAGTATGCACAATGGAAATGGTCAGATTTATTAATTATGATACATTCCAGGCCAGAGGAATTGATACAATTTTTTTAAATTTTTGAATAGCACCTTGTATCCCGGAGAGCCTAGCAGCTGAGCTAACCTGCAGTTCGAATACAGTGTCCATCACGTGGAATGACACTGACGGAGCCAAGTTATATACTGTCGCCGTTCAAGATAGACAAAAAGTAATTGCCCTATTCAACACAAGTGATACAAGGGCTCAGCTCCCACACTTGCAGTGTGGTGAATATTTCACGATCTCTGTTCTAGCAACAGATGACATCTGCAGCAGTCCTCAGAGTGCAGTGGTGAATGTACTTACAGGTATTGCTCGATTCCATCTGTCGTTTGTTTGGTCCTTCTATATGACTATAGTTCGTAGTGCAGATTAGATTAGAGATCACGGCTGTACTTCCTTTAATGCTTTTAAAGATACTTGTCACACGCACATTGAATTGTACAGTGAAATGTGAGGTTTCTGTCAAATCAAATCAGGGAGGATTGTGCTGGTAGCCCACAAGTATCACCATGTGTCCGGCGCCAATGTTGCACGCCCACGACTCACTAACCCTAACCGTACGTCTTTGGAATGTGGAAGGAAACCAGAGTTCCCAGACGAAACACACATGGTCATGGAGGGAACGTACAAACTCCTCACAGACAGTGGTGGAAATTGAACTCTGATCTTACAGGCTGGCACTGTAAAGCGTTCACATTAACCACTACGCTGCCATGCCGTTTAGGAACAGTAACTCCATTGTAAGAATATATTGTGTTTTTGTTCAGTTTAAAGTGTTTCCACTGATACTTTGATTGATGCTCTAATGATTCTGGATAACAGAGCTAACATTTTCCAAAGCTGTATGAATTAAATGGATACACAATGTATTCTTTATTCTACTAACTACTTTACTGAGCAATTATTATGCTGTATTCAATAAAAATAGTGTATTGTACTGTTGTGATAAGTGCTAGGGGCCTTGTCGAATGGCTGGCATTTCTTTCAGTAATTGGCAGGAAGCTCTGGACTCCAGTG
Source organism: Hemitrygon akajei (assembly GCF_048418815.1). NCBI lineage: Eukaryota > Metazoa > Chordata > Chondrichthyes > Myliobatiformes > Dasyatidae > Hemitrygon > Hemitrygon akajei. The sequence goes on along the minus strand of NC_133135.1, from coordinate 69,082,051 downwards.
CAGTTTGTCTGCAAATGTGAATGTCCTCAATTTCCTAAGAAATGCTGCCAGGAATTTCCCGATTGTGCTGAACAGAATCAGAATCAGGTTTAACATCACAGGCATATGTCGCAGAACTTGTTAACATTGGACCCCTCAGCTATTACAGTGCAGAATCAGTCGAGAATTTGCTTTGAACCTCTGCCACTTGTGACCCTCTGCCTTATGCATATTGCAGCAACCCTTTGAAAACATTTGATCTAATTCCACAGTGTGCATATCTTTATAATTTCTTCATGCATCTCTTGCTGCAGGCCAAAAGCTCCTTGCCTTTATGTATTTCATCTTGTTTTAAACTCATTTCTATTTTCAACCTCCCTATAAATTCTGATTTTACTCATTTTAGTGTAAGAAGCTGTCCTTTAAAGGAAAATATTTTCCAATTGAAGTAATCAAAAAGTGCTTGAAGAGCTCAATTATGTTAAAGCAGAGCATGATTACGATAATAAATGAAATTACACTTCAACAAGGAACAACACATTTAGCGGTACTATTACAACTAACATAGAATTGAAACAATTTAATATAATTGTAATAAAATACTATTACAATAGTATCAGCCATTATAATGTGAATAGCATATTGTAATATAGCTATAAGAATAGAATACAGATTTTGGAGATGCGTTTTTAGTAGCAATCTGAAGTATATTTCCTTTCTCTGTAGGACCTTGCACTCCTCAGAACACTGACGCTCACATTGACTGCAGTACCCATAGTGCACTGGCGTCATGGGAACAGAAGGGTGGGAGTGATTTCTCTGTTGCAACTGCAAAAGCAAGTGATGGACATACACGATCATGCAGGGCACACGAGGGAGCCTGTGAAATTTTTGACCTGCACTGCGGGCAGTCTTACAACGTAACAATAATGGCTGTTAATCAAATGTGTAACAGCTCAGAAAGTGCAGTAATGACTGTTCAGACAGGTAACCACTTCTACTTGTGTTCTGTTTTAGACAATGTTTGCCCACATAAATTATATTTAAAGTTCATACTTGAAATATTTTCAATGGTCATGCTTATCAATTTTATATATGGTAAATGATATTTCAATGTTGTCAATCATAGGTTATTACACAATATTATTTATACACTGTGTCATGGGTAGCAAAATCAACATTCCAATTATCAATAAAGTCTGATGATGTCATAATATGGGGGTAAGGGTGCTGGGGGAGGACCCAAATGCAGGACACAAACATATTTTGTAGGGTAACTAAATAGAGTTTATTACTAGTTACAAGGAGAGCCATGATGCAAAGATAGAACAGAGAGAAATCAAGGAGAGCAAAGTGGAAGCAGGAATGGGCATAATGGACATGGACTCAGGCCCTGGACTAGGCTGGGACTCAGGGTCTGGGCTAGGATTTGGAGTTCGGGGATCAGAGCCAGGACTCGGAACACAGACTTCGGAGCTTGAACTTGATACTTGAACCATGGAGCTTGGACTTGATATTTGAACCTCGGAGCCTGGACTTGATACTTGAACCCCGGATTTGGACTTGATTCTTGAACTCCGGATTTGGACTTGATACTTGAACCCCGGATTTGGACTTGATACTTGAACCATGGAGCTTGGACTTGATACTTGAACCCCGGATTTGGACTTGATACTTGAACCCCGGATTTGGACTTGATACTTGAACCATGGAGCTTGGACTTGATACTTGAACCTCGGAGCCTGGACTTGATACTTGAACCCCGGATTTGGACTTGATACTTGAACCCCAGATTTGGACTTGATTCTTGAACTCCGGATTTGGACTTGATACTTGAACCCCGGATTTGGACTTGATACTTGAACCATGGAGCTTGGACTTGATACTTGAACCCCGGATTTGGACTTGATACTTGAACTCCGGATTTGGACTTGATACTTGAACCATGGAGCTTGGACTTGATACTTGAACCATGGAGCTTGGACTTGATACTTGAACCCCAGATTTGGACTTGATATTTGAACCTCGGAGCCTGGACTTGATATTTGAACCATGGAGCTTGGACTTGATACTTGAACACAGGACATAGAACACTGAGGCAGGACTCTTCTTATTCATGGGACAGACTCAGACATAGGACATAAAACAATGAGCGGGGAATTCTCCTTAGACACAGGACGGAGTCAGGACTCTCTTGACACAGGGTCAGGACCCTTCTAGGGTACAGGGCCGGGACCCCTTTTAAACACAGGACATAGAATCGGAGACCACACAACGATAGACGGTACTCTAACTGGGCACAAGTTTGCTCCAAGCAGCGGTGAGCTCCTGACTCACCCTGGCGGGTTAACCTTGCTGGACCCGCTCTGGCAAGGGAAGGCAGCTCGCTGGCACTTGCTTCAGGAGGAGACTTGGCTTGGTCCGGCAAGAAACTTCGTTGGCTCTGGCTAGATGACTTTGGCTTGTACTAGCTTCGGTGACTTCATTAACGCTCCATAACGCTCTCCCCCGAACGGCTGAAGCTGGAGACTTATAAACTGCCGGTTCAGTCGAGAGTAAATTGCCTTTAATCACCAAGCCCGAGGGACACGAGAAAACAGGGAATTAAAGGGAAACAAGAAGTCAACGGTTCGGAGCATAACACAAACAAAGTAAATTTAAAGGGAACCCAATCTGGACCATGACAAATGCTATGATAATATTTACATATTTACATTGCAGATCAAAATAACAACAGCTTCTATTTTGATATTGGTTTCCTGTTTCAACAACACCATATATTGTTACTTGGATTGTGAAATTTACAATGAGGCAAAGATATTCTAGTGGACATAGAAAAAGATGAAAAAGGCCAAATAGTTGAACAGGCCCCTCCTTCACAGTTCATCCAATCAATTTTAATTTTGTATGCAAATGTTAATCACTGAAAGAAGCCCTTCGACCCTCCAAGCATGCATCGACTTGCAAGCACCTGATATTGCACTAATCCCTTTGTTAGGCTTCCCACATTCCTATCAACTCCTCTGATATTCTACCCCACACCTACACAATAAGGCAATTAATCTCTCAAGCCACATGTTAGGATATGGGAGAAAGCCTGGGCATGCAGAGGAAGGCCAGGCAGTCAGTTAGGACATGCAAACTCCACACAGACAGCACCAGCGGTCAGGACAGAATCCAGGTTGTTGGAACTGGATTCAGTCCAGCTGTGCCATTGTGCTGAGTTACTCTCAAACCCCAAAGAAAATTAAGCTAAACAAATAGCTCTGATCATTTAACTCAGATGACACATACAAGAAAGTGCTTTTGGATATTATATTTCCATAGGCTCAGTATTTCAGGAACCATCACCTTTCACATTACATTTCATTATCTTTGATTTTGTTTATTATTCTTCAATCCACTTCTGGCTTAATTTAATCCTTACTCTTTAAAGATGTTAATTTTTTTAATTACTTAATCACGGAGTTCATTTTTTCAATTTTTCATAGCAAATTTCTTTTACTCTGACATCCAGTCTCATGTTATTAAATTTAAAAATTATATTCTATATATCTAGTTGGTGTCTATATTAAACAATCTGCTATTACCGTAATTATTCATTACTATCAATATTTTGAAAGTCTGAATGATAGGTCTTAATTTTCTGTGACGATCGTGAATTCATATTCATCAAATTATTTTTTATATCTACCACTTCATTTATCCAATCATTTGTTCTTTCTGCTTGTTTGGTCTATGTTAATCATAACCCTCACTTTGTCAGTTCATCACTGTCAATATTTAAAAGCACAAATAATGTTGGTCAATCTCTTTCACTTATCTTTGATCAAATTCTCTATTACTATCTCTAACATGCATTTTAATTATCATCAACTGACCTTTTTTCTGACTACCACTTTTATGAAACTATCCTTTTATTTTCAGTGCTAGTTATTTTGAACTGTGTTTCCCAGAAGTTACTTTGCAACGCACACTGATACTAACTGGCTACTATATGATGTATGTATGTAACTGATACCAAACTGAAAGCTACTTTCCTTTATAAAACGTAGCACCATGTACCCCCGAGGGTATTACTGCTCAGGTGGACTGCGATACCAATGATGCCTTAGTGTCGTGGGAGCAGTCCGACGGGAGCGACACTTACTTTGCTACTGCAGAAGCGAGTGATGGACACGAGCACCAATGCAATGCAGTGGGAACAACCTGCAACATGACTGACTTGCACTGTGGAGAGTCGTACAACGTAACAGTAACGGCTGCTAATGAAATATGCAACAGTTCCAAAAGTGTACAGGTGTCCATTCAAACAGGTAATGTCTTCGTGCTCAACTAGAAGCTGCTAACATCCTAACTCAAGTAACAAAGTAAAAAACAAGATAGTAAAACAGCAGATGCAAAGAGTTGAAGGATAGGATTGTTCGTGCAATATAACAATGTAAATATCAGTTGTATTAGAGAGTGGTTAGATATGCAATACCACTGGAAGACAGAGATATAAATTATTTTCTAGTATTCAAAGTTAGCTTTTCTAAACAGAAACTAAAATTGAAGCAAAGCAATCATTAGAAATGTTTTAAATGTTACAATATTGCCAGGCTACTAATTACTTTAAATTGTTTTTTGAAATAATCGTATATTAAGCATACGCTCTTTCCGAAAACAATTCCAGGACCATGCATCTCAAGGAATGTCTCTGCCTTTGTGGATTGCGATACTAACATTGCAAGAGTTTCATGGGAGCCAAGCCGTGGGAGCGATTTCTACATTGCCACTGCTTTGGGAATCAACGAAGAAATACACTTGTGCTCTGCAGAGGATGTAACCTGTGAAATCAGTGACCTGCAGTGTGGACAGTCGTACAATGTAACAGTGGTAGCTGTTAATGAAATATGCAACAGTTCAGACAGTGCAATAAGCAGTTTTCAAGGAGGTAACCTGTTCCAGCTTTCCATTTTAGTTAATTTTATGCCATGCGCAGAGAATTTATTGGGATTATCCATTGCGTGCGTGCATGTGCACACACACACACACACACACACACACACACATACTGTATCCCTTTTCTTCTATGAATAAAAACTTTGCTAAATGTATCATAACTATACATGTTCATGAGAACATCATATGATACTGAGTTCAGTTCCGCCAGTCTCACTGAGAACAGTTATTCAGAGACTTTATATTGACTGCTCAAGAGACATTCAGTTGACAGATCAAATGCAACAACCTTGCCAGGTTTCTGAGATACTTGAACACAGGAAAAGCAGCTGGAAAGCCCCTCAATCAGTCAAACTAGAGAATCCTCATAAGCAGAAAATATGTCCTCATAAACTCTTTCCTAACGCTTATACCAGTCAGCTTAACTGCTGCCATCCCCTCTCACTCCATCTTTCTCTGTCATTGTGCTGGAAAGAATGTCTGCATTGGAGAACTTCTAGTTATGAGGGGAGATTGTGTGCACAGAGCTTGTTTTCCTCAGAGTGAAGGAAGCTAAGGGGTGATGCTGTGGAGGTATATAATGAGGCCTAGATAGGGTAAAAAATCAGAAACTCATTTTTTTCCTCGAGATTAGGTTTTGAAAACAACAGGTAATGGTTTTAAGGTGAGAGGGAGGAGTTCTAAAGGGGACCCGAGTTTTACACAGAAAGTGGCTGAAATCTGGAACATGTGGCCAGAGACAGTGGTGGAGCCAGATGCAATTACTACATTTTAGAGGCATTTAGACAGGCAATTGATCAGGCAAGGCATAGAATGATTTTAGTTCCTAATTGGGAAAATGGGTTTAGTGTAGGTGGACAGAAGGTAGGCATGGATGTAGTTGGCCAAAGGGCCTTTTTTATGTTGTACTTTATCACCCATATTTCTGTGGATGAGTGTTCGTTTTTTTCACCTGCCCACCTGATTAATCCAGTTATACCTTCCTCTGGAACGTACACCAAGTCGCTACTTTATTAGGTACCTCCTACGTCTAATAAAATGGCCACAGAACGTGTTTTCATGGTCTTCTGCTGCTGTACCCTGTACACTTCAAGGTATAATGTGTTGTGCGTTCTGAAATGCTTCCCTGAACATCACTATCATAACACATGGCTATTTGAATTACTGTTGCCGTTCTGTCAGCTTGAACCAGTCTGGCCTTTCACCTCTGACCTCTCACATTAACAAGGTATTTCCACCCATAGAATAGCTGCTCACTGGATCTTTCTTTGCTTCTTGCACCATTCTCTGTAAACTCTGCTGAATGTTGTGCGTGAAAATCCCAGGAATTTTATCACAGAAAATCCCGATGGCTTGAGAGGTGTCTATTTTAATGCAAGGAGTATTATGAACAAAGCAGATGAGCTTAGAGAGTGGATCAATATTTGGAGCTACGATGTTGTGGCCATTACAGAGACTTGGATGGCTCAAAGCATGAATGGTTACTTCAAGTGCCAGGCTTTAGATGTTTCAGAAAGGACAGGGAGGGAGGCAAAAGAGGTGGGGGTGTGGCACTGTTGATGAGACAGTGTCACAGCTGCAGAAAAGGAGAATGTCATAGAGGGATTGTCTACAGAGTCTCTGTGGGTGGAAGTTAGTAACAGTACAGGGTGTTTTTTATAGACCACCCAATAGTAACAGGGACATCGAGGAGCAGATAGTGAGACAGATTCTGGAAAGGTGTAATAATAACAGGGTTGAGATTTTAATTTCCCAAATATCGATTGGCATCTCCCTAGAGTGAGGGGATTACATGGGATGGAGTTTGTTAGGTGTGTTCAGGAAGGTTTCTTGACACAATATGTAGATAAGCCTACAAGAGGAGAGACTGTACTTGATGTGGTATTGGGAAATGAACCTGGTCAGGTGTCAGATCTCTCAGTGGGAGAGCATTTTGGAGATACTGATCACAATTCTATCTCCTTTACCATAGCATTGGAGAGGGATAGGAACAGACAAGTTAGGAAAGCATATAATTGGAGTAAGGGGACATATGAGGCTATCAGGCAGGAACTTGGAAGCATGAATTGGAAACAGATGTTCTCAGGGAAATGTACAGAAGAAATGTGGCAAATGTTCAGGGGATATTTGCATGGGGTTCTGCATAGATACGTTCCAATGAGACAGGAAAAGGATGGTAGGGTACAGGAACTGTGGTGTACAAAGGCTATTGTAAATCTAGTCAAGAAGAAAAGAAGACCTTATGAAATGTTCAAAAAACTAGGTAACGATAGAGATCTAGAAACTTACGAGGCTAGCAAGAATGAAATTAGGATAGCCAGAAAGGACCATGAGAAGGTCTTGGCAGACAGGATTAAGGAAAACTCCAAAGCATTCTACAGGTTTGTGAAGAGTAAGAGGATAAGACATGAGAGAATAGCACCAAGCAAGTCTGACAGTGGAAAAGTGTGTATGGAACCGGAGGAGACAGCAGAGGTACTTGATTAATACTTTGCTTCAGTATTCTCTAGGAAAAAGAATCTTGGTGATTGTAGAGATGACTTACAGCTGACTGAAAAGCTTAAGCATGGAGATATTAAGAGGATGTGCTGGAGCTTTTGGAGAGCATCAAGTTAGATAAATCACTGGGACTGGACAAGATGTACCCCAGGCTACTGTGAGAGGCAAAGGAGGAGATCGCTGAGCCTCTGGCGATGATCTTTACATCATCAGTGGGGACAGGAGAGGTTCTAGAGGATTGGAGGGTTGCAGATGCTGTTCTCTTATTCAAGAAAGGGAATAGAGATAGCCCAGGAAATTATAGACCAATGAGTCTTACTGCAGTGGTTGGTAAGTTGATAGAGAAGATACTGACAGGCAGGATTTATGAACATTTGGAGAGGCATAATATGATTAGGAATAGTCAGCATGGCTTTGTCGAAGGCAGATCATGCCTTTTGAGCCTGATTGAATATTTTGAGGGTGTGACTAAACACATTGATGAAGGTAGAGCAGTAGATGTAGTGTATATGGATTTCAGCAAGACATTTGACAAGGTACCCCATGCAAAGCTTATTGAAAAAGTAAGGAGGCATGAAATCCAAGGGGACATTGCTTTGTGGATCCAGAACTGGTTTGACCACAGAAGGCAAAGAGTGGTTGTAGACGGATCATATTCTGCATGGGTGTTGGTCACAAGTGGTGTGCCTCAGGAATCTGTTCTGGGACCCCTACTTTTTGTGAATTTTATAAATGACCTGGGTGAGGAAGTGGGGTTAGTAAGTTTGCTGATGACACAAAGATTGGAGGTGTTGTGGATAGTGTGGAGGGCTGTCAGAGGTTACAGTGGGACATTGATGGGATACAAAACTGGGCTGAGAAGTGGCAGATGGAGTTCAACCCTGGTAAGTGTGAGGTGGTTCATTTTGGTAGGTTAAATATGATGGCAGAATATAGTATTAATGGTAAGACTCTTGGCAGTGTGGAGGATCAGAGGGATTGTAGGGTCCAAGTCCATAGGACTCTCAAAGCTGCTACATAGGTTGACTCTATGGTTAAGAAAGCATATGGTGCATTGGCCTTCATCTATTATGGGATTGAGTTTAGGAGCCGAGAGGTAATGTTGCAGCGAGATGGGACCCTGGTCAGAACCCACTTGGGGTACTGTGCTCAGTTCTAGTTGCCTCACTACAGGAAGGAAGTGGAAACTATAGAAAGGTTCAGAGGAGATTTACAAGGATGTTACCTGGATTGGGGAGCATGCCTTATGAGAACAGGTTGAGTGAACTCAGCCTTTTTAGTTTGGAGTGATGGAGGATAAGACCTGATAGAGGTATATAAGATGATGAAAGCATTGATCATATGGATAGTCAGAGGCTAGCATGAGATGGCAAGTTTTAAGGTGCTTGGAAGTAGGTACAGAGGAGATGTCAGGGGTAAGTTTTTTACTCAGAGAATGGTGAATGCATGGAATGGGTGCTGGCGACGATGGTGGAGGCAGATATGATAGGTTCTTTTAAGAGACTCCTGGACAGGTATATGGAGCTTAGAAAAATAGAGGGCTATATGTAACCCTAGGTAATTTCTAAGGTAGGGACATGTTCGGCACAGCTTTGTGGGCCAAAAGGCCTGTGTTGTGCTGTAGGTTTTCTACGTTTCTATGAAATCTCACAGTACATGAGATACTCAAATCACCTTGTCTAGCATGAACAATCATTCCTCAGTCAAAGTCACTCAGATCACATTTCTTCTGCATTCTGAAGTTAGGTCTGAACAACAACTGAATACCTTAACCATGTCTGAATGCTTTTACGCATTGATTTACTGCCACATGATTGGCTCAAAATCAGAATCAGGTTTAATATTACTAGCATATGTTGTGGAATTTGCTGTTTTGCATGGCAGTACATTCCAATATGTAATAATAAAAAAGTATAAATTACAATAAGAAATATAATTTTAAAAATTAAATGAAATTAACAGTGAAAAAAGAGAGCAAATAAAGAAAAAAATAGTGAGGTGATGTACAAGGATTCAGTGTCCATTCAGAAATCTGATTGGGGTAGGGGAAGAAGCTATTCCTAAAATATTGAGTGTGTATCTACACCTGCACCTCCTCCCTGATGGTAGCAATGAAAGGGGACATGTTCTGGGTGATGGGGGGGGGGGGGGTCTTTAATGATGGATGCCACCTATCGGGGGCATCGCTTTCTGAAGATGTCCACAATGGTGGGGAGGTCAGAGCCCAGTGTAACTGGCTGAGTTCACAGCGTTCAGCAGCTTCTACCAATTCTGTGCAGTGGCCCCTCCATACCAGATGGTGATGCAACCAGTTAGGGTGCTCTCCACAGTACACTGTTAGGAATTTGTGGGAGTCTTTGGTTACATACCAAGTCTCCTCAAACTCTCAAAGAAATGTAGCCACTGTTGTGCCTTCTTTGTAATTGCATCAGTATGTTGAGCCCAGGATAGATCTTCAGAGATATTGATACCCAGGAACTTGAAACTGCTCACCCTTTCCTCTGCTGATCCCTCAATGAGGACTGGTATGTGTTCCCTTAACTTCCCTTTCTGGAAGTCCACAGTCAATTCTTTGGTCTCCCTGACATTGAGTGCAATGTTGTTGTTGTAACACCACTCAACCAGCTGATCTATCTCACTCCTGTATGCCTCCTCATCACCATCAAGTTCTGCTAACAATAGCTGTGTCATCAGCAAAATTTATAGATGGTGTTAGAGCTGTGCCTAGCCACACATATTATCTAATTAGATAGTTATATTAGGTGTACCTAATAAACTGGCCTCTGAGTCTACTTTCAACTTCCCTCACTATCAGCTCCATGGCCAATTTTTATATCAGCTGAAATCTTCCTAATTGTGGTGCCTACTTTTAAGTCTAATCATTAACAAAGAACACCAAAAGCGAAGGACCTCATCCTGAGTCTTATGGAGCAAACGTAGTAGCTTTCCAGTATTATAGTCCAGTTCAGTACCCTTTATTCCCTGCCACTTACAGTATTTTACTCTCCTCCATCTCATCTAACTTTTTAAAATGTTTAATTTGGAATTATGCTCCCATATAGACAGGTAGAAGCATGATATCAGTTCAATTACCAAACCACAACCCTCTTCTTTAAGTTGTGTTTCAGTAATTGAAGTGAAATCATGCTTCCCATGTCTAGCTGTGTCTATGTCTATCTCATATATCACTTATTAGATTTCTTGCTTTGAAGTTACAGCAATAGCATTGGCAAAGTCTACTTCTAAGTTCTTTGTTTGCAAAATCACACTTACTCACCCCTTGCCTCCCATATCAAGTTTTGCTGATCTCTTTTCTAATTCTAGACTCAAGTTCCCATTCTTTAATTAAGCCTAATTTAAATCCAGTGCAATGCTCCATTGAACAATGGAGCCAAGATTTCTCAGCTTTTGTCATTGTCTCTGCAATAAAGTCCTGCATTCTATTTGCCTTCCTAATATTTGTAGTTTGCGTTATAACTTAGTGTGATGATCACCCTGTGCTGCAACATTCTATGGACAATGTCCATTAAAACAATATTCTGTTTTTTAATCCTAGCAAATTATATAACTTCCATTATATATATTATATTATCCTCCAAAGTATGCCCAGTCACTCATCTGTGTCCTTTAGCAGACTCTTCACAAACTTCTCCTAATATGCTTTCTTGTGCTGTCAGCAAGTTTGACTACAATACATTCTTCATCCTCATCTAAAATATTAATATGTTGTAAGTATTTGAGGTGCTACTGGTACAAAATTGCCAACTTTAAAATGACTTGCACAATGCTTTCCTCTAATACAACACTCACCAAATAACAGACATTTTTTCTTCAATCTTCCAGTGCCATGTAATCCACCATACCTTGAAGCTAATGTGGACTGTGCAAACAACTCCATGTTGCTTTCATGGGGCGACAGTAATACAGCAATATCATATAGGGCAGATGTCAGTGCTAACAATGAAGACCTGCTTTACTGTAACACAACAAACACAAGTTGTTACATTCAGCAGCTGAGCTGTGGTACCAAGTACAACGTGTCTGTTTATGCTTCTGATGGAGTTTGCAGGAATATAATTGAAACTACATATGAAGTTGGCACAGGTAAATGTACTACTAATCCTATCTGTTATTCAACTTGTGTTTTCATTTAGAACCTTATTTGTTATGAAAAAAAGATTATACTAATATGTACTATACATATTTCTTTTTACAAAAATCCAGTCTATTTATAGGCATATAAATAGCAACTGCCTGACCAGTTTTATTCCAGTTTAATACGACTGGTGTTCATTTCATCTTACTTGTTATTCCATCCATGTTGACATTTAGTTCCATGTGTACCAGAAGACATTGAAGCCATATTGGGTCCTGCCAGTAATGGAGTACAAGAAATTGAGGTCAGCTGGATGGACAGTCACTGTGCTGAAGACTATGAAGTCAATATTAATGGACAAATTGAACAGGATCCGTTCTCCCTGTATGCACTGCGCTCATATTGGACGACCAGAACGTTCTTCCAGTTCCCGATTCCTTGCAGCTCCACGTATAACATTTCTGTTACAGCTCGGAATTCAGCAGGAGTCAGCAGCCCAAGCACCCCTTTAAGTGGTTTCAATGGTAGGTAATAGAATTAGAAACAAAGCACATTTTCACATGTTTGAAATCTCATCATACTGTTAAATGATTCCCTACAGCTCTGTACTGTTAGGACTTAAAAGATATTAATGGACAAGAAAATAAATACAAGTCATCTGTTCCAGTATGTTTTCTTATATATACAGTTACTTCCTCCTTAATCCAACCTTAGCCTTCTATTTCAATGACCGCATCATCCTCTTCAATGCTTCACCTCCTAACTGAGTTGGAAGGTCCTAACCTTACTCAGTGTTGTTGTTTTACTGAAATGAAGCCGGGGAATAATCTCCATTTGTTTCTCTTGAATTGCCCAATCACCTTGCTTGGCATGCTTCTCAATCTCATACTCCTAAACAACATTATCCCAAAAAAATCAGGCTCCCTATATATCCTGATGACATCTAGTTCCAGCTCACTAGTGCCTCTCCTTTAGTTGGCCTTAAAATTGCAGTGTGGACTTCCAGCGCAGTTGAGTTGATATTACCCAATTTCCTTCACATGTTGTGGAATGAGTGAAGAAAGATAAGCTAGCCAAATCAGACCCTGAACAGGGGTGTCTGTTCATCAGAGCATATGAACCCAGTTGAGGAGGGGGGCAAGGAGAGATGTGAACTGATCTTTCATTAATCATTGCCTTGTGACAAGTCTTGGATAGAGATCGGTGGTCTATATCAGGATTCATCAATAGAAAGAATCAATTTTTTGGGCTAGGGAGAATCAGAGGGCAATTATGAGTGAGAGGTGAGAGAGCATTTGGTAATGTGGAGGTAACATGCAGGAATGGCCTAACAAAGAAGAGGAGGTAAATTAATAGGCCCTAACTAAATAATGTCTCAGTGTGGCATGTGGCCATTAAAGCTTGCTTTGTTCCAGGAATAACCAGTAATAGACCTCAACTAAATAATGTGGTCTAGCTTCTCCTGTGATGCTCTAAAAGGATCTTCGCATAGGGAATGTCATTGCTTTGGTACATGACCTGATTCACTCCTGCCACAGAGTATTAATAACTTGTTCTTCAACTTCATCCTCTAACCTGTAATCTTTAACATTGATAAGGTGAAGGGCAGCAAGCACTTGGGAAATCAAGATGAAGATCAGAGATGAACTTTTTGACGGTGGAGAACGTTCAAGGAGCCAAATGACATTCCATCCAAGTCACATATCATCATGACCTTCAATTATTACTGTATAATGACTAAAAATACGTAGGAAATTAGATAATATCAACTCAATTGTGCCTGAAGACTAGACCAGAATTTTAAGACCAGCACAGAGAAGATAAGAGAAGTGCTGGTGAGATGAATCTAGGTGATCAGGGTACACATGGGACCTAAAAAGCTTTATGTTTAATGTTACTGAGCCTGCTGCAGAGATCAAAGTCATCTTGGGTACTTCAAGACCATTTCTGCCACCCCACCCCACCTCCAATCCAAAAATACATGTCTCCGCTTTGAATATATTCTAATGATGAAATCTCACGATTTAATGCACTTTGTGTTAAGAACTTTCCATTCATCATGATTTTAAATAACGATCAATTTATTCCATGCAACATTCTAGTCTCTTCAATTAAAAGAAAAGCAATCTCTTGGTGGCATTATGCAAGTAACAAACCAATCATGCATATAAATAATATTTTGTATTTCAGTGCCTTGCCCTCCAACCAATCTAAATTCTTCTTTGGAAAATGGTACACTATTTTTATCATGGAAGGAGTCGATTAATGCCGCAGAATATGTTGTGTATGAAGTTTACAATTTAGAAAGAAATGAGATTTGCAGAACATCAACTCTCTCGTGTAAAGTTTCAAATGTTCAGAATGATACAGTTGAAATTGTTGCTTTAAATTCTGCTGGCGAAAGTGAAATCACTTCAGTAAATTTTTTCTAAGGTAAGTCTTTCTGCCTTGAAAATGAATGATAGTCATTGAAGGTTTATTCTAGCAGATATACTAAAAGAGTTTTTTGATTTTTTTATATTACAAATTTTGTTTTGTATATTAGGAACTTAATATAATTGAGAGAAATAGTAGAAAAATGTCCTTTTCAAAATGTTCTTCTATAGATTTGATTTATAGGATTATTTATTTATTTATTTCTATAGCTTGTGGTCAGATGCCCAAATCTATTATTAAAGCATGATTTGCTTATTTTTGTTCCAGTAACTTACGAGCCTGATTGAATATTTTGAGGATGTGACTAAACACATTGATGAAAGTAGGGCAGTAGATGTAGTGTATATGGATTTCAGCAAGGCATTTGACGAGGTACCCTATGCAAGGCTTATCAAAAAAGTAAGGAAGCATGAAATCCAAGGGGACATTGCTTTGTGGTACCAGAACTGGCTTGCCCACAAAAGGCAAAGAGTGGTTGCAGACGGGTCATATTCTGCATGGAGGTCGGTCACCAGTGGTGTGCCTCAGGGATCTGTTCTGGGACCCCTACTCTTCATGATTTTTATAAATGACCTGGAGGAAGAAGTGGAGGGATGAGTTAGTAAATTTACTGATGACACGAAGATTGGAGGTGTTGTGACTCTTTTAAGAGACTCCTGGACAGGTACATGGAGCTCAGAAAAATAGAGGGCTATGGGTAAGCCTAGGTAATTTCTAAGGTAAGGACATGTTCGGCACAGCTTTGTGGAGTGAAGGGCCTGTATTGTGCTGTAGGTTTTCTATGTTTCTAATCATTTGGTCTGATGTTTAAACTTGTCAGCAAGTTTTCGGCTGCATTTGATCATCTAAAATCCTGTTACACTTCTATAGCTGCTTGAAGATTTTGATATTTTGGGAGGTATTTCATTTCATCTCTTGCCAATATTCCATGCAGGTGTGATTAGTGGCCTTCCCAATGAGAGACTTAATAAAGTGAATGTTTTTTAGAGAAAGGTGCTCTCCTGCATCCATCATTAAATCAACAGTTACTATGAGATTTGTGTAGTTCCTCTGTATCTTGAGAAATTATATTTTTAAATCATTTTCATAGAGACATACTCTATAGAAACAAGCACTTCAAAAGCAAAAGACCAAAAATATTATAAATTGCATGTAAAATGTAGTGGGAAAGTGGAAGGGAAATTAAATGACTAAGAATGGCTTATATAAAATCTGAAAGGAAATGTAGGAATGAGAGTTAACGTATCATTAACAATAGTCAGTGGACTAAAATCAGCGTGAGAGGTTGTCCATTGATGACACGGCATGAGGTTTACAAAGAGCTTAGGTGTTGTCGGCTCTTCTCAGCGGGCTGCAATCAGCGTGGGGCCAATAAAAACTGGAGATGTAAATGGAGTGGCATTTGTGTGTGTGGACCAGTGTTAGACTGGTCAAGCTTTGGGTCAACAGGCTTGGGTAAGCACAAGCATAGGTTCTAAATAAGTTTCTAGTATTTTTTTTTCTCTGTCAGTACATTGCTAGTGCACTGAGAATGGTTCTGGAGGTAGTGGTATGTTCTTTGTTTGAGATGTGAGATCTCTGGAAGACCTCCAGTCTCCCTGATAACTTCATCTGCACAAAGTGCACCATGCTGCAGTTCCTCAGAGAACACTTTAAGGAACTGGGGTTGCAGCGAGGAGGTGATAGATAGGAGCCACAGGGAGGTAGTCACCTTTAAGTTGCAGGGGGCAGGTCTCTGGGCAACTGACAGGAGAGAGAAAGCGAATAGGCAACCAGTGTAGAGTACTCCTGTGGCCATTCCCCTCAATAATAAGTAAACTGGTTTGGATACTCTTGGGGTGGATGAGAAGCTGCAGTGACCAGGTCTTTAGCACTGACTCTGGTGCTGTGGCTCAGAAGGGAAAGGGGGAAGGAGTGCAGTAATGATAGGGGATTCCATAATTAGAGGAGCAAAAAGCGGATGAAAGAGACACCCAGATGGATGTTGCCTCCCAGGTGTCAGTGTCAGAAATGTCTCAGAATGGGTCCATGGCATTTTAAGGGGGGAGCATGAAAAGCCAGAAGTCATGATACATATTGGTACCAATGACATAGGTAGAAAAAGGGAGGAGTTTCTGAGTGAGAATATAGGGAGTTAGGTAGAAAGCTGAAAAGCAGAACCTTCAGGGTAGTAATCACTGGAATCCTGCCTGTGTCATGTGCCATTGAGGGTAAGAACAGGAGTATTTGGCAGATGAACGCACGGCTGAGGAATTGGTGCAGGGGACAGGTTTCAGATTTCTGGATCACTGGAATCTCTTCTGGGGAAGGTATGACCTGTACAAAAGGAACGGATTACACCTAAATCTGAGGGGGACAAAAATCCTTGCGGGCAGGTTTGCTAGAGCTGTTGGGGAGGGTTTAAACTAATTTGGCAGAGGAATGGGAACTGGACTGATAGGGCTGAGGACGGAAGTTGGTATACAACTAGATGCAGTGTGTAGTGAGAGTGTGGAAGGACAGGCAGTCAGCAGGATGAGTTAAAGTGTAACGGGGGCCAAAATTAAAAAGGGTTATTGATACAGGACGGAAGGCGTTATATTTGAATACACAGTGTATGGAATAAGGTAAATGATCTTGTAGCACAGTTAGAGGTTGGCATGTATGACATTGTGAGTATTTCTGAGTCACAGCAGAAAGAAAATCATAGTTGGGAGCTTAACATCCAAGGATACACATTGTATTGAAAGGACAAGCAGGTAGGCAGAGGGGGTGGGGGGACTCTGTTGGTAAAATATGAATTCTAATCCTCAGAAAGAGGTAATTTAGGATTGGAAGATGTAGAATCCATGTGGGTAGAGCCTAAGGAACTGCAAGAGTAAAAATTATTCTGATGGGAGTTACATATAGCCCTTTGAACAGTAGCCAGGATGTGGCTACAAACTTCAACAGGAAATAGAAAAGTCATATAAAAAGGGCAGTGTTGTGATAATCATGGGGGATTTCAATATACAGGTAGACAGGTTGGTGCTGAATCCCAAGAAAGGGAATTTGTAGAATACCTACAAGATGGCTTTTGAAAGCAGCTTGTGGATGAGCCCACTAGGCAAAGGCAATTCTGGATTGCGTGCTATATTAGTGACCCAGATTTGATTAGTGAGCTTTAGGGAGCAGAAATCAATGTGATAGAATTCACAGAGCAATTTGAGATGGAAAATGTAAAATTGGATGTAGCAGTATTACAGAGACAAGAGAGAGGAGCTTGTGAAAGTTGATTGGAAAGGGACACTAGCAGGGATGATGGCACAACAGCAATGGCTGGAGTTTTTGGGGGAAATTCGGAAGGCACAGGAAAACACATCACAAAAATAGTGAAGTATTTAGCTGATTGGGGAATTCAAAGATAGCATAAAAACAAAAGAGAGGACATAAAAGTAGCAAAAATTAGTGGCACGGTAGAGGATAGGGAACCTTTTAAAAACCAACAGTAGGAAAGACTGTTGGTTGATGAAATATGAAGGTAAGCTAGCCAATAACATAAAAAGGATACATTATGATTTTTCAGATATATAAAGAGTAAAATAGAGATGTAAAATGACACTTGAGAGGTAAAAATATGGGACAAAGAAGTGACGGGTGAACATAATGAATATTTTTGTCAGTCTTTATTGTGGAAGACGCTAGCAGAATGCCAGAAGTGCTAGAGTGTCGGGGCAGAAGTGAGTGTCATTGCTATTACTAAGGAGAAGGTGTTTGGGAAGCTGAAAAGTTCTGATGGTAGAAAAGTCATCTGAATTAGATGGGCTACACACCAGGTAGCTGATGAGATTGTGAAGGCATCAGTAATGATATTTTAAGAATTACTAGATTCAGCAATGGTTCTTGAAGACTGGAAAATTGCAAATGTCACTCCACTATTTAAGCAGAAGAAAGTCCAGTTACTTCAGTGGTTGGAAAGATATTGGAGTCTATTATTAAGGATGAGGTTTCAGGGTACCTGGGAGGCACATGATAAAACAGGGCAAAATCAACATGGTTTTCTAAGATCAAAATCTTGCCTGACAATTCTGTTGGAACCCTTTGTGGAAATAACAGGTAGGATAGGCAAAGGAGAGTCAGTGGATATTGTTTATTTAGATTTTCAGAAGGCCTTTGACAAGGTGCTGCACATAAGGCTGCTTAACAAGAGCCAATGTATTACAGGAAATGTACTAGTATGGATAGGAAGTTGGCTGACTGGCAGGAGGCAAAGAGTGGGAATAAAGGGGCCCTTTCTGGTTGGCTGCTGGTGATTAGTGCTGTTCCACAGGGGTCAGTTTTGGGACCACTTTGTTTCACATTATACAGTATGTGAATGGTTTGGATGATGGAATTAATGGCTTTGTGTCCAAGTTTGTGGATTATACGAAGATAGGTGGAGGGGCAGGTAGTGTTGAGGAAGCAGGGAGTTTGTAGAAGGGCTTAGATAGATTAGGAGAATGGACAAAGAAGTGGTAGATGGATTATAATGTAGGGAAGCATATGGTCATGCCCGTTGGTAGAAGGAATAAAGCTGTAGACTATTTTCTAAACCAGCAAAAAAATAAAAAATCTGAAGTTCAAGGGTACTTAGGGTCCTCATGCAGGATTCCCTAAAGATTAACTTGCAGGTTGAGCTGGCAGTAAGGAAGGCAAATGTAATGTTAGCATTCATTTCAAGAGGAAGAGTATATAAAAACAAGGAAATAATGCTGAGGCTTTATAAGGCATTGGTCAGTCTGCACTTGGAGTATTGTGAGCAGTTTTGGACCCTTTATCTGGGAAAAGATGTGCTGGCACTGAAGAGGGTCCAGAGGAGGTTCATGAGAACGATCTCAAGAATGAAAGGATTAACACATGAGGAGCATTTGATGGCTCTGGGCCCATACTCACTAGAGCTTAGAATTGGGTGGGGGGGGGGGAGAAACTCATTGAAACCTATTGAATATTGGAAGGCCTAGGTAAAGTGGATTTGGAGAAGATATTACTCTCAGAATTGAGGGGCATCCATTTAGAACTGAAATGAGGAAAGATTTCTTAAGTTAGAGGATGGTGAATCTGTGGAATTCATTGCCACAGACAGCTGTGGAGGCCAAGTCATTGGGTATATTTAAAGTGGAGGTTGATGTGTTCTTGATTAATCAGAGTATCAAAGGTCATGGGGAGATGTGTTTTGGTTCTTATGAAACATTATTTCTTCCTCCTTCCACAGATGTTGATTGACCTGGTAGGTAACTCTAGAATTACTATTTTTGATTTAGACTTCTGGTTTCTGGTTCCTTATAGTGGTCTACATTTCAGCTTGGCATCCTTTGTTATTATTCCTCCACTCTCATGGAATCCAGCAAAGTTCCTGATTACGGGCAGGACCACCCCCATTTCCCTGGGGGATTCCAGGAATGAGGTGCAATGAGTTCACCATCTGAAGGCACATCTAATATGGAAGGTCAATTTGAGGAAACAAAAAGGAGTCAAAAGAGATGCCACAAGTCACAAAATATGGAGAAATAGTTTCAGATGGGAAGCACTTAGAGAGCACCAGGGCAGAGTGGATTGTTATGATAGAGCTAGAGAGATTGTAGAAGCACTAGAAACTAACTGGTGGAAATGGGGGACAGAAGTCAAAAAGTCCATGTAGATCAATGGGTATGAGTATGACAATTAAAAAGTAAGAGTGTTGCAGTTATCTCCAGACAGAATGTTGATCCAAGAAAGGGCACTCCAACTACAGGAGGAGATGATGTTATAGAAAGCAGTAGGATTTTTCATAAGTATTTGAAAAGTTGAGGAGTAGTCAAGAAGTCGATTGGAGTATTTGGGAATTAAACTAAAAGTTCAGTTATTGAAGATAAAGGTTCAGTAAACTTTTTAAATACGAGTAAGAAACTAAGTTTACAGGCAGAGATACACCTCTGGGATCAGGAATTACAGAGATTTTAAAATATATGATGTTGGTGATGAAAGAAGGTGACAGTCAGTAACTAACATAGCACCATAACTGAATGAATAAGGGGGAAAAAATCAGGAAATATTCCTAATACAGAGGTTAGAGTTATTTTCGAAACAGAGAAAAATGCAAAGCAATGTGAAAAAAGCTGGTCAGTGTGATTAGCTGGGATTGTTCAAAGAGCTAGTGAGGAAATAACATTGTAAACTTCTTTCATGTTTCTAACAGAAGAAAGGGGGCAAACCTTCAGTAAGTTAGATATTTAATGAAAATGTTTAACAATGGAGACTTTAATTGTTCCCTGTGTTCTTTCTAGGCTATTATTCCTCTTCAAAAGAATTGTACTATAACAGATGACCGTATATTGCATGAAGGAATAAAAAGGACGCACAGTATGGTTACAACTGTAGTTTAAAAGGCTGCAACAAATTATTAATAATAGTTGTTACAAGATTGTCAGTATATCTGGTGGTTCGATTGGAACACAAAATGCAGTCAGCGAAGAAATCTACCAGAAGTAATAAATACTTTAACATGTGAAATTGCCAAAATCTGATCTCACATTGATGACAAAAATCATATTCCATTTTGCTTAGTCAGCTACATTAAAATATCTTTCTATCACATTGACTGCCAACTTTGTCTAGTAAACAACTAGCCATCTAGAAAATTGTAAAAATATCTCTACATGGGTAGTACTTAATTGTTTTCCCCTAGAGTTATAATTATAATATAATACTCCTCAGAAAGGTATGCTAATAGAACTGAAGCAACCTGTAGATATTAGATTGTCTATATATGTGATGCTAATATAATGACTTTTTTAAATGTTATGTTTCTACTCTGATTATCTACTGTGGCACAACTTCATAATGCAAGATTAAGTAAATAGAATGATTTTATTTCTCTGTGATATACAAAGAGAAAATATAACTTCACTGTAGAAGCCAAGTGCAATTACTTCAATGACAGTCTTCATACTTATAAAAAACTATATTTTTACTGATTTCCTTGTAAAATATTGGTTCTATATTTGATGCATGTAAATAAAACAAATCTCAGCACTTTAGTCATTATTTAGTTCAGAGAATACCTTTTCTGATTCTTTATAAATGGTTTAAATAAAATAATTTAAATAGCTTAAATTTTGGTATAAGTATTTTCAACCTAATTAATTTATTTACAAGAAATTCTTAGTGATATTGAAATTGTTCTGTAAACAATATGATGCACAGTCTTATAAGAAATATTACTTCTTGCAATATACAGCATGCCTTTCTTTTGCTAAGAAAATCATGTATTTCTTTAAGGTCACCAAGTCTAACTGCCTGTGTGTTATTGAGCAAATCCTGAAGTCAATCTAAGGTCAGAAGGAACCAAAAGGAAAAACTAGCTTTCTTTATAAATGAATGTATCAAACTACATGCATGCACAAAACCCAAAGAACTTCTTCATGGTTAGTTTGGACTTAATGAACAGCCACAGTACAGCAGACCTGCTCAAAGTGTTGACGTTCTGTTCCTGTTTTTAAGTAACTGCTATTGTCCTCACAATGTATCAGCAATTTTCTACAACAGTAAAGGAATTCATGTCCAATGGTAGTTAACACATTGAATAATATCTTTTAAAATACCTTCAGACTTGCATTCCAATATTATGCATTATAAAGCAAAAACTGGATGAATACTACCCATATCAAATATAGACTGCATCACGCCAAACAATTTCTCTTTTGGTTCCCCTCACTTTCTCCAAACTCAAGGTGTAGCTAGGGGAACCTGCATTGGTCCTAGCTGTGCTTGCCTTTTTGTCGGCTACATGGAACAGTCCACGTCCCAAGCCTTCAATGGTAATAACCCCCAACTCTTTCTGTGCTACACCAATGACTGCACTGGTGCTGCTTCATGCATCCGTGCTAGGTTTGTCCATTTCCTCAACTTTGCTTCCAACTTCCACACTACCTTTAAATGCTCTTAGCCCATTCCCGACACCTCTCTTCCCTTTCTTGATTTCTCTGACTCCAGCTCCAGAGACAAACTGTCTACTGATATTTTTTATAAACCTTCTGATCCTACACTTAATATTGACTATATCTCTTCCCACTCTGTCCCCTGCAACAATATCATTTCCTTGAATCAGTTCCTTTGTCTCTGCCATAGCTGTTCCCAGGATGAGACTTTCCCTTCCAGGACACCAGAAATGCCCCCCTTCTTCAAAGAATGGGATTTCTTTCTCCACCATTGATGCCCACATCTCCTTCATTTCCCAAACATCCACACTTACCCCTTCTTTCTGCTCCCTTAAGGAGTTCTTAGGGCCCTCTGCATCATCCTCTACTGACATTTCCAATGGGACTCTACCACCAAACCTTCTCCTTCCCTTTCTCCCATGGTCCACTTTCATCTCTTAGCAGATGGCTTCTCCACCTATCAACTTCCAGCTTCTTACATTATTCCCTGGCTTCACCCTATCAACTTCTAGCTTGTCCTTCTTCCTCCCACCCCACCCTCTTATTCTGGCATCTGCCCCCTTCCTTTCTGGTCCTGATGAAGGATCTTGGCCTGAAATGTTGACAGCTTATTCATTGCCATATATGCTGCCTGAATTGCTCAGTTCCTCCAGTACTCTGTATATGTTGTTCTGGATTTCCAGCACCTGCAGAATCTCTTGTGTTTATATAACATACTTGCTAATTTAATTGCAATTTGTCTGGTACAAGCATTTTTATTTTTACTTTAATTGGCAAAATAGCTTTGTAACAGATTTTACTATCAGTTATAAGGCTATGTTACAAACTTCAGATCACTCATAAGAATTGAGAGTTGTCAAGGACATGGATTTCATTACTGCCAACACAAATTGTGATCAAGTTTCTCTTTTTTTGTGGAATTCTGGCATTCAGCTATAACATCAAGCCAAAAAAATAGCCAATAAACACTGAAGAATTCGTACAGACCCCATACCAGCAAAGTAAACGACATGAAAAAAATTAGGGCTGTCAATGTACAAGATTAAGCTTTAAATATATCTTTAATAAAATAAATGTAAATTGGATTTTGAAGTAACAGTAGAAAAGACAATAAATACACAAAACTACTTAATGCTGACTATTTAGTAGGTCAGCCATGCAGTATATTTGAAAAGAGAAGCAGTTGACCTTTCAGAACTACAAATGGCACCTGGCTTGCTGTGTTTGTCCAGCATTTTATGTCTTAATGCAGATTTCCAGCAACTGCAATTTTAAAATCTTCATAAAATTAACTTTCCAGGGTGAAAAGATTGTTAACAGAAATTATACCTAAGTATAACTTTAAAATTTCTATATATAACATTGGGAAGATTTTTTTTAAAGCAGCAAGTTTAAGCTTGCACATATCTGAAGTTCTCATTAGTTCCCTTATTTCTAAAAACTTAAAGTTTATAACAGCAAATCCTGCAAAGGAGTACAAAATTGCTAACAGGAATTTTCATATTTCTACTTTTAATTGCTTGTTTGCAGAAGATGAATCTGATTTCTTTTTTATGATGATGTTCTACTAGATTCTTGAGTTATTTCAAGAAAATGAAAGGGGTGGAAAAATTAGACTTGTTCTCTAGTCTTGGAGAGAGGAGTATAAGGTTTGCATCCAATGTGTGCTTGGGATCGTCATGCGGAAGCAGGATTGTTGGTGGTGCAGAGAAATATTAGAAATGCTTTTAGAAAGAATGATCGAAGCAACACCCACATATTGTTCAACTACCAACCAATTCCAGCCTGGCTTTCAGTAACTGATCAGTCTTCCAATCAACACCATGAATGTGCATTGGGTAAACCAGTCATGTAGTCATGCTTTGGGATGTACAGTTGAGTTTTCAATTTGAGATTTGTAGTTGAATGAGTTTACTGAATAAAAGAGCATTTCGAGTTCCGGCTTTGTCCTATCTCATCAGTAGTTATAGGCGAGCAAACACAAGGATACCACAAGCTCAGATTATGGCTGTGTATCATAGCAATAAGGATCTGGCCCAAGATCTTCACAGATTAGCAGTGATGCATCCTTCACGGTGGTAGGTATCATGGGTTTCAGAGAGTAGTACATAATTACATTGCATTTTACATTCTGTAGATGGTACCAACAGCAGCTAGGGTGTGCTGGTAATGAAAAAAAAGATGCTTAAGATATTGAGGCTTTATAAGGCATTGGTCAGACTGCACTTGGAATATTAAGCAATTTTGGGAAAGAAAGGGTTAACATATGCAGAGCGTTTGATGGCTCCACGACCTCTTAGTTAATGGTAATGGTTCATGTCATAAAGATTTGGAACCTCTGTGCTAGAGGAATGGGGGGAATCTTATTGAAACCTATTGAATAGCCTAGATAGAGTGCACGTGGAGGGGATGTTTCTGAAAGTGGGGGATTCTAGGACCAGAAGACACAGCCTCAGACTTCAGAACAGAGATGAGATATTTTAGCCAGAGGGTAGTGAATCTGTGGAATTCATTGCCAGACAGGTGGGTAGGCCAAGTCATTAGGTAAATTTAAAGCAGTGGTTGATAGGCTCTTGATTAAAAAGCGTGTCAAAGGTTATGGGGAGAAGGCAAGAGAATGGGATTGAGATGGATAATAGATCAGTTATGATGGAATAGTGGAGCAACATGATGGGACAAATGGCCTAACTCTGCTCCTGTCTTATGACCTTAAGGGCAAGTGGGCTGCCTTGTCTTGGAAGGTGGCACATTCCTTGACTGTAGCTGAAATCACACACATATCAAAGTATGGAGAATTCCATCACACCACGCATGTCTGTCTGTTAATTTTTCTACTAGTATCAACTTGTGTGCTAGATACATCCTACAGAACTTCAAGTAGCATAATCTGTCTCTGCCATGTTTACATGTTTGGTCTCATTCTATCAGAGGTATTCCTTAACTTTTCCCATTCCTCCAAGCTTCTCTAAAATGAAAATCTCCCCCCCCCACCCCAGTTCCAAAGGGTCTCAGACTTAAACTGCCAAATTCATACCTCATTCCACAGATCTTCTGTTTCCTGCATATTTAAAAACTTCCAATGCAAATAGCAATGTGATCAGCAGCTTTTCAGCCCTGCATTTTTGTGCTTTTTGAATAAGGTTTATGACCATTTTAAAATGATGGAATTCTGTCCAAAGAGACAGAAAAGAAGGTAGGCTTAGGATGACAGTATTAAGAGGAATATGGTGGTTGGAAAGAACATGTCTAAAGTGTTAGGGAATAGTGCATTATACTTTGTGAACATTATTAAATATTTATTCCAACACTGTTCTCTTTTGTTTTTTTTTAAACTTTCAAAACAAAGATTTCATGCAATGCAGCTTGAGAATTTTTTGGTTGGGGGGGGGAAAAGAAACTTGGGATAAAAATTGCTTTCATTTTGATTGCCAATCCCTGCTCTAGTCCATTTAAAAATTACACTAATTTGATCTTTTAAAAATTCTTTTTAATGGAACTGCAGATGATGAGCTCATATTCTTTTTTTAAATGAGTGATTAATTCCAGTTTAAATGACACAAGAAGTCACATACATGAAGCCTTTTACTGCAGCTTTCAGTTAAGAAGTTAAACAAGTAATCTTGGGAGAGGTCCAGTTTGTAAGCTTATCTAGGAAGCCTATGATTTCAGTTCAGATGCTTAAAAGTAGCCCCTAAAAGCAATGTGACTTTATATCATAGACAAACTCAATCTACCATTGTTTGATGTTGGTGCAAGTCTGGTAGCTGACTGAGGAACATTTTTTCCTGACAAATTTCTATATAGCAATCAGAATCATATTTCATATCAATAGACAATAGGTGCAGAAGTAGACCATTCAGCCCTTCGAGCCTGCACCGCCATTTTGAGATTATGGCTGATCATCTACTATCAATACCCGGTTCCTGCCTCGTCCCCATATCCCTTGATTCCCCTATCCATAAGATACCTATCTAGCTCCTTCTTGAAAGCATCCAGAGAATTGGTCTCCACTACCTTCCGAGGCAGTGCATTCCAGACCCCCACAACTCTCTGGGAGAAGTTTTTCCTTAACTCTGTCCTAAATGACCTACCCCTCATTCTCAAACCATGCCCTCTGGTACTGGACTCTCCCAGCATCTGGAACATATTTCCTGCCTCTATCTTGTCCAATCCCTTAATAATCTTATATGTTTCAATCAGATCCCCTCTCAATCTCCTTAATTCCAGCGTGTACAAGCCCAGTCTCTCTAACCTCTCTGCGTAAGACAGACCAGACATCCCAGGAATTAACCTCGTGAATCTACACTGCACTTCCTCTATAGCCAGGATGTCCTTCCTTAACCCTGGAGACCAAAACTGTACACAATACTCCAGGTGTGGTCTCACCAGGGCTCTGTACAAATGCAAGAGGATTTCCTTGCTCTTGTACTCAATTCCCTTTGTAATAAAGGCCAACATTCTATTAGCCTTCTTCACTGCCTGCTGCACTTGCTCATTCACCTTCAGTGACCGATGAACAAGGACTCCTAGATCTCTTTGTATTTCTCCCTTACCTAACTCTACACTGTTCAGATAATAATCTGCCTTCCTGTTCTTACTCCCAAAGTGGATAACCTCACACTTATTCACATTAAACGTCATCTGCCAAGTATCTGCCCACTCACCCAGCCTATCCAAGTCACCCTGAATTCTCCTAAAATCCTCATCACGTCACACTGCCACCCAGCTTAGTATCATCAGCAAATTTGCTGATGTTATTCTCAATGCCTTCATCTAAATCGTTGACGTAAATTGTAAACAGCTGTGGTCCCAATACCGAGACCTGTGGCACCCCACTAGTCACCACCTGCCATTCCGAGAAACACCCATTCACCGATACCCTTTGCTTTCTATCTGCCAACCAGTTTTCGATCCATGTCAAAGTCTTCCCCCCCCCCGATGCCCTGAGCTTTGATTTTACCCACCAATCTCCTATGTTTGATCCCGGTCAGACACAAGTGGGCAAAGTGCTTTGTACCAGGAGAGTTACTCTTCACTAAAGCCTCCTTTAGTGTCACATACCCAAGCATAAAGTCCCATGTGTCTGGGCAGCTTCCAACCTGACAGCATGAACATGGGTAATTTTCCTCCCTTCCACTTCTTTACCCATTCCCCATTATTTATTTACTTGAGATACAGCATGGAATAGGCCCTTTCCACATTTTGATCCACACTGCTCAGTAACTGCTGATTTAACCTTTGCCAAATTCTGGAACAATTTACAATGACCAAGTAGCTTACAAATTGATTTGTCTTTGGACTGTGGGAGGAAACCAGAGCATATGTAAGAAAACCAGGCGGTCACAGGGAGATCTTAAAGAGCATTGCTGTAACTGTAAAGCATTGTGCTAACCACTACACTATTTATGCCACCTCTCCTTTTTCTTCCATGGTCCAGTCTCCTATCAGATTCCTCTTTTAGCCCTTTAATTTTCCCACTGAAGCAAAGGTTATTGTGGAAAATTAAAGGAGTTGGGGCAAAGGATAGGAAGTTAACCTAGCTGAAAGCAGTTGATCTGAACATGTCCAGACAACAAGGTCTAACAAAGGCTTTTTAAAAGTTCTTATAACTTATAAAGCCAAAATTATGGTTGTTAAATTTGCCTACGAAATAAAGTAAGTAAATAAACTGACACAAGGAAACCACAAATGGGATACAAGTATGTTATGAGTAGATAAAGATATTTGGACAATGTGGGGAATATTGTTGATTCTGGCAGGAAAAATAAATCCAATTAAGATTCCAGTGTTAAGATAATAAGGCATTCTGGGGGTAGTAAGCAAGTAATTTATTTTTGACAACCGAGTCTTTGGAACTCTTCTTTGAAAGGTGGTGCAAGTCATGTGCTTTTAATGGTCTCTTGATAGTAGGCAATGAAAGGTTACTTCATATATATACACACCGTAATGCATAATGGAACTTAAACCTGACCTGATAAGATATTTTATGTGTAAGCTGCATGGAGCAGAAAAGGTTGAGACCAGTTTCTTTAGAGGTGCTATGACCATCACAACATGACAAACTGACAGTATCTGTTATAGTCTGTTTTGGAATAGGTCGCTAGTGCAATATCATTTATCAATAGGAATTATGTTTAGCTTACTTAAGAAATTGAGCCATACAGTTCAAAAGGGTTGCCTGTGGAGGAGCTAGAAGCAGAAGAGAAAATGAAATAGGATGTAGGGTCATCTGAGCATTGAACAGTTGGCTGTGACCAGAGACAGATTGTGGAAAACTTTAGAACAGATCAGATCAATTATAACAGAAAGTAAGTGATCCAACTATAGTGCTTAGCAACCTAACAAGTATCAGAAAGAAAGTGCTGCAATTAATAGGATGAATCAAGTGGAAGGTTTATTGTGGTGTTGCTAAGATTGTGGATCATACTCATTATTCCCATTGGGAATCACAGGTGAAAAGCAATGCAAAAACCCAAGCACAAACCACTCTCTCAGTTCAGTAAATAAACAATGAAAAGAATCTGCTAAACTGGAAGACTACATTAGTTTTTAAGATGCTTCCCAAGACTGGAGATTTTGAATTATCTAACAGGCATTTATACACATCTTTCATGACCAAAAACACACAACTTTAGAAAATTAATTTTTAACAATTCTGTTTGAATGTAACAGCCAATTTGCTCAAGATCCAACTGACATCCATGAATAACCAAGGTGTATTGTTATATTGCTAAATTAAAATCCAAGTAACCATAGAATGTGCTTAGTAGGGCATTTAAGAATTAGTCTGGAATCTGGGGAATAAGATTTCAACTTTCACTTGTTGACCAAGAACAAGTTTTCTGTTTATTTGCCATGTTATGTGAAAGCTAATAAAAAGCCACAGCAACAAAACCATCCCTTTTAAGGATTGTTGAAATGTGTGCAGAAATAGACTGGAAATTCAATTCAGGGAAGAGTCATGATACTTATGCAAAGCACTTCTAGAAGGAGCACACTAATTCTCAGACCAAATTAGTCTTTGCTACTTTACAAACAATTTTGGGTGGAAACCTAGCAGGAGCTTTCAGTCCTGGAGGAAAAATGTCTTTTGTTACGTCAATAACCAGTTGGTAAGTCAGTTTAGGTATCAGTAAAACAGGGAATAGAAGAATAGGCCATTTAATTGATTTTTGTTTCAAAGTGGCAGAGAATTGTTAGTCAAATTTAAGTTGAACCAACTATGGAGGCCACAGGAAACCATAGATCCATAAGACATAGGAGCAAAATCAAGCCATTCATTCCATCTTGTCTGCTCTGCCATTTCATCATGGTTAATCCACTTCCCTCTGAATCCTATTCTCCCTACAAGCATTCACACCTTGAATTATCGAGAACCTATCAATATCCACCTTATATACACCCAATGATCTGGCATCCACAACTACCTGTGGCAACGAATTCCAGATTCATTACCTCCATTTTAAATGGCTATTTCTCAATTTTGAGGCTATGTGCTCTGGTCCCAGACTCTCCCACCACAGGAAACATCCTCTCCACATCCATGCTATCTAGGTCTTTCAACATTCAATAAGTTTCAATGAAATCCCCCACTCATTCTTCCAAATCCCAGTGAGTGCAAGCACAGCGCCATCAATCACTCCTATGATAATCCTTTCATTCCCAAGAATCATTCTTGTGAACCTCCTCCAAACCCTATCCAATGTCAGCACATCCTTTTTAAACAAGGGGCCAAAAACTGCTCAGAATACTCCCAGTGAGGCCTCACCAGTGCTTTATAAAGCAAAAACTTCACATTCTTGCTTTTATATTCCTCTCAAAATGAATGCTAACACCGACTCAACCACAGATTAACCTTTAAGGAATCCTGCACAAGGACTCCCATGTCCCTTTGCATCTCAGATTTTTGAATTAGAAAACAGTCTATGCCTTTATTCTTTCATCAAAGTGTATTACTATACACTTCCCAACACTACTCCATTTGACACTTCTTTGCCAAATTTCCTGATGTCTCAGTCCTTCTGCAGCCTCCCTGCTTCAAAACTACCTAGCCTTCCACCTATATTCATATCACCTACAAAGCCATCAATCATGATACACAATGCAAAAGGAAGCAGTTCAAACTCCAACCCCTGCAGAACACTAGTTATAGGCAGTCTATATTCCCACTGTTTGCCTCCTGCCAATCAGCCAATAGTATCACGATAGTATCTTTCCTGTAACCATGCATTATCTTTAGCAACCTCATGTGCAGCACCTTGTTGAAAGCCTTCTGAAAATCCAAGTACACAACATTCACCACTTCACCATCTATCCTACTTGTTATTTCCTCAAATTCCAAGCAGATTGCTCTTCAAGGAAACCATGCTGACTCTGGCTCATTTAATCAAGTGTTTCCAAGTACCCCAAAACCTCATCCTTAACAATCAATTCCAACATCTGAGGTCAGGTTAACAGGTATATAATTTCCTTTCTTCTGCCTCTCTCCCTTCTTGAAGGGTGGAGTGACATTTGCAATTTTCCATTTCTCCAAAACCATGCCAGAATCTATTGATTCTTGAAAAGATCATTGCCTTCACAATCTCTTCAACTACTTCTTTCAGAACCCTGGGCTGCAGACCATCTGGTCCAGATTTATCTACCTTCAGATCTTTCAATTTCTCCAAGCATCTTCTTCCTAGTGATAGCAACGACACCCACTTTCACCCTGACTTTGAAATTTGTCTACACAGTGAAGACCGTTGCAAAATATTTATTCAGTTCTCCATTTCCTTGTTCCCATTACCTCTCCAGTGTCATTTACCAGAGGTCCACATATACTCTTAAATGACTAGAGGGAAAACACTTTTGGTGTCCTCTGTGACACTATTGGCCACCTTACCTTCATATTTCATCTCTCCCCACCTTCTTACTGTCTTTAAGTTGCCTGTGTCTTTTTAAGTTTCTCAATCCTCTAACTTCACACTAATTTTTGCACCATTATATGCCCTAACTTTTGTTTCTATGTTGGCTTTGACTTCGCCTGTCAGCACAGTTGCATCATCCCATCTTTGGATGGGATACTGCTACTTTGAGATGTATCTACCCTACAACTTCTGAATTGATCCTAGAAGCTCCAGCCATCGCTGCTCTGCTAGTGACCCCTTCCAATCAACTTTAGCCAGTTCCTCGCTCATGCCTCTTATTCCCTTTACTCCACTGTAATACTGATACATCTGACTTTAGCTTCGCAAATTGCAGGGTGAATTTTATTTGCCTCCAAGGAGGTCTATTACCTTAACCTTCCTAATCATATCTGGCTCATTACACACCCAATACAAAATAGCTGAACCCCTAGTGGGCTCAACCACAAGCCTCTTTAAATCTATCCTGCAAGCAGTCTACAAGATTCCTTCGAGATCCAGCACCAACCTAATTTTCACCAATCTACCTGCATATTGAAAACCCATCAACTATCAAAATTTTGCCTCTTTGACATGCCTTTTCTATCTTCTGTTGTAATTTGCAGACCACATTCTGGCTACTCTTTAGAAGCTTTTATACAACTCCCATACAGGTCTTTTTACCCTTTCAGTTCCTTAACTCAACCCAGAAGGATTCTATATCTTCCAGTTCTATGGCACCTCTAAAAATTTGACTTTTTTTTAAAAAAAACACCAACAGAGCCACCCCTGCCCCTCCCCCCACCGCCTAGGTACCTTCCCGTCCTTCTGATATAGTATCCTTGGATGTTAAGCTCCCAAATATAATCTTCTTTCAGCCATGACTCAGTGATGTCCACATCATACCGGCCAATCTTTAAACTGTTACAAAATGAATTACCTTATTCCATGTGTTGCAAGCATTCAAATATACCTTCAGCATTGTTTCATAACCTTTTTTCATTTTGTCCCCCTTTACACTGCAACTCATACTGCAATTTTGCCCTATCTTCTGGCCTGTCCTTCCACAGTCTAACAATGCACTGCCCCTGCATGTAAACCAACTGCCCTAATTTCCAGGTCCCACCTCCCTGTCAAATTAATTAGCTTAAGCCTCCCCAACAGCTCCAGCAAACATGCCTGCGAGGGCATTTTCCCCCCTCAGGTTCAGGTGTAACCTGCTCCTTTTGTACAGGGCATACATTCCCCAGAAAACATCCCAATGATCCTGAAATCTGAAAGCTTGCTCCCTGCACCAGTTCCTTGGCCAAACATTCATCTACACATTCTTATAGTCACTGGTGTGTGGCACAGGCAGCAATCTAGAGATTGCTACCTTAGACGTCCTGCTTTTCAGCTTTCTGCCTAAATTCTCTCTCCAGGACCTCCTCACTTTTCCTACCCATGTCACTAGTGTCAATATGTACCAAGACTTCTGGCCCTCCCCCCTTCCAATGCTGTAAACCTGATCCAAAACATACATGACCCTGTCACCTGGGTCATACCATCAAAGTGTCTTCATTTTGTCCACAAAATCTCATGACTGTTCCTCCAACTATGGAATCCCCTTTCAGTACTTCAGTCCTCTTCTTACTCACCCCCCCCCCCCCCCACCTTCTGAGCCACAGCACCAAATTCAGTGGCAAGGACAGGTCGCTATAAAGACACCCTGAAAACTTCACTAAAAGTATTGGCATCAACACAGACTTATTGCCCAGAATCAGGTTGAGTGGCACTTCTCCCTCCATAAGGGTGCAGTGACATGAAGCTTAAAAGACAATTACGGAAGAGACAAAGGCTGACCAGGAAAGCCTGAGCAGAGACCCCCAACTCAACATGGCAGCAATCTTTTGTCAACACTGCCAAAGAACCTTGTGTGTGAGTTGGCTCAAAGCCTGAAGGAAACAGACAAATCATACCAATTTCCATAACATTCCATTCAAATGTCTATGAAGGTTCTCAGTCATCCAGGTCATTGTATATCAAACAAAAGCTACTCCTTGGAGCAACGGAGGATGAGGTGACTTGACAGAGGTGTACAAGGTGATGACATGCATTGATCATGTGGAGTGGTGGGTGTGTGGAATGCACTGACAGCAACAGTAGTGGAGGCAGATACAATAGGGTCTTTTAAGAGACCCCTAAGTGGGTATATGGAGCTTAAAACAAGAGGACTCTGCAGTAGGGAAATTCTAGGTTACATGGTCTGCACAACATTGTAGGCTGAAGTGCTGTAAGGTGCTGTAGATATCTATGTTCAGTAGTAAATCAAGGCAACTAGACTTGGCTGTGTTGTCTGGAAGACATTTTGCCACTCATCTGGGAGGCTTCTTTGGTTCTAATCCACGGTGGGTAGTTTTCCAGCTTATAAACTGAGTTGTTTAAGGTATAACAATCACACAAGGGTCCTTAAGAGGGTTGGGGGCACATCATCACCTAATGGCAATGTAGTCTTAGCATCTCTACACCAGTGTCTCCACAACAGTTCACACCTCCATTGACGCAAAGATAATGATCTTCTCATTACCTCTACAACTCTTTACAACCCTCATGTGATTGCTATACCTTTAAATAAGAGCTTTAAGACAGAAATCTACCCACTATGATACAAGATATTAAGAGGAATAGATAGCGTGGACAGCTGTACCTCTTCCCCAGGGCACCACTGCTCAATTCAAGAGGACATGGCTTTAAGGTAAGGGGTGGGAAGTTCAAGGGGGATATTAGAGGAAGGTTTTTTTTTTTTTACTCAGAGTGGTTGGTGCCTGAGTCAGTGGTGGAGGCAGATACGCTAGTGGAATTTAAGAGACTACTAGACATATGGAGGAATTTAAGGTGGAAGGTTATATGGGAAGCAGGGTCTAACGATCGGCACAACATTGTGAGCCGAAGGGTCTGTACTGCGCTGTATTGTTCTATGGATTAGAACTGAAGATGCCTCTTAGATGAGAGGCACAACATCTTCCAGACAACACATCCAGTTGCCTTGATTTACCATTGCTTGTTTCTGTATTCCAATATTTTTCTGCTCAAAGTGTTCCAAACCAAGTGATAGATTGCAAGAACTACTCCACCAGCTAATATCAATTCAAGGCAATACTCTAGAGGCAGCACTAGTTTAAAAACTTTTTATGCATAAAAAAAATCCAGTCTCTACCTTGTATTTCTTGTAAATATGACAAATCAGTATTGCATCTGAATCATTAGTGAATTGGAAGGTGTAACTTGCATAATGAAAAAATACAATTTTGCAATCAAATTAAACTAAATACTGAGCAGAGTTGTAGTTTCCTTGTACCTTACAAGAGCTGCAAATATAGATCAAATGATTCCCAAGTGTAGGCCAATAGCAGAAATATATGCATGACACCTGGGTTCGCAATAGCAGAATCTCTCCTAATAAGTAAAAGATTGAAGATAAACCAACTTGTTAAAATGTTCAGTAGTCAGGATACCATTTTCTATTTATTTCGAGTT
The DNA here is from genome assembly GCF_048418815.1 of Hemitrygon akajei. Taxonomy (NCBI): domain Eukaryota; kingdom Metazoa; phylum Chordata; class Chondrichthyes; order Myliobatiformes; family Dasyatidae; genus Hemitrygon; species Hemitrygon akajei. The sequence continues at coordinate 69,047,786 of NC_133135.1, read as the reverse complement.
TTGTTGGAAGTTTAAACAGTATTTCATTTCCTATATTTTATCTATCCATGGATCCGGTATTTCTTGAAATGGACAAGGATGTGCATGTGTGGCCAATTCCATATTTTTGCAGAGCTTAAAACATCAAACAATTAGTGCTTGGAAGTGCCATTATGCTTTCCTTTTCCCATGTTACAAATTGTATCATTTCCTTAATGTTAAAAATCCAAAGTCAATATTCCCCATGGACATAATTCTCAAGTTATGAACTGACTTATTGCAGCCAATGAAAGGAATATTAATAAACATACATCTGCAGTTTTCTTTTAAAAAGAATCAAATGCTATTAAACAAAAATTTATAAATACAACAATGACACTCAAGATTAATCCTTCAATTAAATTATATGAAGGGGAATGTGATGTCAGGTAGTTTTTCCAAAGCAACAGAAAATTGATGCTTTAAGGTACCACATACATCTGGTAATGAGTTTTCAATTACCAGCACAATCCATTCAACGAGCCAGTTCCTGCCTAGATATGAAAACCCTACAGTTTGATAACATTTAGAAATGTTGCTCATTTTCATATTCACCCACCCTCAACTACCAAAAAACATCAATGTTTTCTGCAGGTATCGAATACAGCTCAGTGCTAACCACTGAAATTAAAATTATGTCAGTTATCCAGTTCTCAAATGACTAAAAATATCTGTAATATCCATTTCTTTAAACACTGTAGTGTTGGGAAGTGTTTTTTTCCCACAAAAATAATTGTGCTTATATTTTCTCAAGTTGCCTCTCTAGACAGTACATCACACAAAACAAGCAACATTGCTATACATTTCTGAATGAAATACATTCACTAATCACTCCAACCTCAAATCCCATTTTGCAATCTGGGAAAGCCTCAATTATTTACACAAGACTTCCAAACAAATAGTTAACACCATAGTAATAGACATATTCTCACTACAGGGCTCTTGCTTGACATTCTGACAAACACCCATTATGAACAAGGATAGGTTGAGGTCCTGTTGTCAATTTTATTATATTAACACCAATTGATTTTGGTGTATTGGGTCAATGAAAAAAAAAAGCCCCAAATCGATTTTTTTTTATTTTTTTTTTAAATGAGCAAAGTTTACCAATTTTATAATGAAAATTTTAAATATACCACTGTATCTTCACTAGACCCAGATGAATTCAAAGGACCAAGAAGAAACTGCTTCAGCCATTAATCACCCAATTTTTTATAGTACATTTAAAAAAATACATTAAACCACTCCTCCAATAACTGAAGTCTACTCCTGTTTTATAAAAATCCACCTTAAGTTTTAAAATACTACTTTAAATGTAAAGCCAAAAACTCTGTTCAAAAGATTCTAATCTTTGATACAGAAAGAAGCCAAAAATCAGAAGGCCCAAAATGTGTCTCAAGGAAACACGAGACCTCATTCCATCTTTCTAACTCGTGCACTGAACTCTGGTATATTCCAAATGCTAGGTTTGTTTTTATGTTTAGCTACCCTCTATATAATATCTGCACAAATGCTAGGAAAACCCAATGTAATTTCCATCTTATAAAGATCATATCACCCACCTTTTTCCAAAGATGTGTAAGGTCTCACATTAAATAAATAGAAAAGTTGGGAAAATTCTACTTCGGGGACAGATATGTCAGACACAAGCGCTTTCAATGTATTAACACAAGTTTTTAAGTATGGCAGTTTATTGCCCATCATACAAAATGAACCAATATGGCAGTTGTGCCAATGATTAAAACTCTCAACGTATGTACATAGTATACTTGCAAAAACATTATTTCAACCAAAACAAATCCTGTATCTTCTACATTGTACAGAATAAAATTGGTCTTGAATTACAATGGTAAATTTAACAGCTGGTTACCAAAGGCACTTCCTACAAACAGGAAATATTATCTGCAGGCTACAGGAATTCAAAGACGTGTTTATCCTAGCCATAGCATAATTTAAAAAAATGTTCAAAAGCAAAACAATTTAATCACTGTACAATTAGATTTAAATTTTCAATCATCGTCAGTGGCATTGCCTTGTAACCACCCTTCTGCATTGCTTTTGTTCTCTCTTTCTGCACTGAGACTTCTGTGGCTTAGTTTGCCTGAATGGTCCTTACCATCACTGTGACTTTGTTTGTGAGATCGTTCTTTGCTTCGGCTGCGCTTGTGAGCTCTCTCTTTGCTATGGCTACTCTGTTTCTTCGATCGTTCACTGTCATTCTCATCAGTCCTTTCTCTGCTAACACTTCGCTTGTTTGATTTCTCCTTGTGCTCATTTCGATGTTTAGATTTTTCCTTGCTTTTGCTTCTGCTGCGCTTGCTAACATGACCCCTGCCAGGACTACTACTCCTATGTCGTTTCTCTCTACTCCTACTTCTGCTATGCTTTTTATCCTTTTTTGAATCCTTTTTATCATCTTTATGCCTTCTTTCATCTTTTTCTCTCCTCTCTTCCTTACGTTTTCTCTCTTCTGTCTTTGACCGGCTTCGTTTATCTCTGTCTCTAGATCTCTCTGATTCTTTCTCAATATTTTTATCCCTATCTCTGTCACTTACCCTTTCTTTATCATAATCTTTGTCTCTCCTCCTGCTTCTTTCATTTTCCTTCTCCCTCTCTTTATCTTTTTTATCATTCCTTTTATCTCTGCTTCGACTTCTGTGCCGATCTCGGCTTCTACTTCGCCTGCGGTCTATGCCTCTGTCTGTGCTTCTAGACTTGTGTCTATCCTTCTCACTCCTCTCTCTGTCCTTCATCTGCTCCCGTTCTCTTTTCTGCCGTTCTCTTTCTCTTTCCAGTTCCTTGTCGAAGCCAAAAGAACCATGGCCTTCTCTATGACGACTTCTGCTTCTAGATTTACGTGGACTAAGTGATCTTCGTGGTGACCTGAAAGACAAAATAAAAAAAATTCTAAAGCGTCTGTAAGCCACCAATTTAAATATATCGGGTCTTGAGTGACTCATAGTTCATACCGTGAGTGTCTACGTTCTGACAGACGCTCATGATCTTCCATTGCATCTTTCCCATCTTTTTTGGTAATTTTCCTGGGTCGAGTTTTGAGATACTGATCCAGATTCTTTTGAACTGGAACTGGAATTCTTGGGAATAAAGTAGAGAACCATTCTAACTTTGTAAGGAAAGAACGAATCATTTCTCCTATAGTCATGACACACCCTCCTCCAGCCTTTACATCCAGTTCCTGAAAAACACAATAAAAATAAAACATTAGTAAAATAGATCATATTCAATCTTGACAATGTATTAGCATGTGAAATATTAAAGTGTTAAATATAGTGCACTACCTTTGACATAACCTAATTTTCAAATGAAGTTTTAACTTCAAAATTCTCAAGCCTATTCTAAAATATATTGAAGCCTGTAACAAAATGGTTGAATTAAATTATGCCTGCAAGACATTCTGTATACCACTACACCTTATGTAAATGTTCTGTATAAAATAATTTTTTTAAAAAAGGTGTAATCTCTTCTGAAACCCAACCCCTCAATATGATGTAAAACTATATTTTAATTGTCCTGTTTGGAAAACTCTCCCACTGCTAAATCTCTTTCAAACCAGGCACACTTTCTAAAAGACTTAGTACTTCAGTAAAGCAAATTGGCCTGCATACTCTGTAGCTAAAGTTTATAGTTAAATTTGAAAGCTGTTGGCAAGCAGCTATTTTTCCTTGCATGTTGTGATCTTTGCTTTATTTAACTTAATTTTGAAGCAATAGCAAACCAACTGCCGTGAAGCAGTGAGATAATAAACATTCAATATAATATACGCTGAAACTGTATAGTCCACAATGACCATTGTCTTTGGAAAAGGGTCATTACCGCATGATTGCTTCCTTGCCATGCCCTCTCACAGCTCAGGACATGTTAGTCAGCTATTGTCAGTTTCCAACCTACAGTGCAAGCACACAGGAAAATCAGATTTCATTAGGCTAGAAAAATAAAAAATATTCTAAACATAAAATAAGCGCTTGCACTCACACACATTAATCAAAAGTGCTGCTCAGCTACATTTCCAAATTCACCTGCTGCCCAATGAAGATCTAAAGAAGAAAACAGGGCAATTAGCTTAAATGCCAGCAGTCTCAGAGCTTCATTAAACTCAGGCTCAGATCTTAAATTTTGACGAAGGCAATTGGAACCACAGGCAGACCACGGCTATTGCTCTAATAGTGCTCCTAATACTAACAAATTATTGCAGAAAGGTGGAAGAAAACAGAATTTTCAATAACCTTCTTTAAAAATATTACAATTGCCTTTTGATATGAACAAACATGTTTTAAGGCATCTATGGTAGGGATAGGAAAATGGCACCAAAAAAACTTAGCAGTACATATGTTTACAGCTAGAAAAATTGAATTATCTATGCCTGTGTATCCAGCATTTCTTCACCACTAGAAATTGATCAGCCATCCAGCACTCTTCCTGCCACCACACCTCCTCAAAAAAAATGATTATTTTAATCACGTTAAACATGGGTTTAACCTGCGACAATAAATGACTGTTTTTAAATAAATGCATTTATCGTAAGAAAGCAAAATCAAGATTCTTAAAAAAAATTAAGAGCATTAAAATAAAAGACAGAACAACAACTGCTGCTAAGCTAGTGGTTTTGACCACAGGTAGAAATCACTTTGGTGCAGATCTTAAATACACAACTTTCCACATCTTAAAGAAATTTTCTTCAAATAATAACAGAAATCCCCAAAACTATCCATCCTCCCCCTAAAATCCTAAATAAAAACATTACAACAGGGGAAAGATCAGGCAGCCATGGTTCACCTATAGCCAAATCCTTGCTTTACAGAGGGATTGCCTGGAAAATCACCTGTATTGTAATTTTTTTAAAAGTGCAACATCCACTTTCTCCATTGAATCCAGGTTAAAAGTAGCAGTACATTCCCATGGGATATTGTTCTCTCAAAGCCATTTCTATTGATAATAACAAGGACCCACAGCAAAAGTAACAGTAATCTTGAGGGGAGGGCAAGATTTGTATGAAAGCAGCAACATTTGTCAATTTTGACTTTTAGTCATACAAAACAGAGGCTAAGGTGTGTTAGATATGGCATCACATTGAGAGGGCAGTCATTGTCAAGTCCTCCTTTCTTATGCTCTTCCAATCCAAGGACAAGAAAACAAATGGCTCTAAGTGCAGCACTGCTGCATCCTTTATGAGGTTTGTTCCCTGATGTGCAAGGCTCATTGATTAGGACAAGGTTTAGGAAGTGGAAATATCAGGTAAAGACATGGGATTCAAGGTTCAGTATTATGGGAGAAAGTTGTATTCAAGAGCTCAAGGGGTAATGGGTTTTAAAGTATGGCAACTCAGTGGAAGTGGTAGAACTGTCCATGGCTACTGCAATTTGAGAGAAAATGGCTTGCAATGAAGAGCAGATAATACACAAGTCTCATACAAGGCTTAGGTGAAACAAATTACAAAAGATCTTCAATGAGAGACTGACATACTTTAACATTAACAAAAGTACCATGCTTTTTTGTTGTAATTGGAAAGGCTTAGCTAGACAGCAACAGGTACCTGATTCCACCAGCCCCGCACATGGTGTAGAGAGCCTTCTGTAAAACTCAGGCGAGATTTAGAAATGTTACGCTAAGACTCATTAACCGAGTTATGACAGGTCACAGAAGCTACTACATTTCACAAATTTGCAGTAGACAGGAACAACATTTAATGAATTGGATTTGTGCCAGATGAACAAACGAAATGAGTTGGGCAGGTTGAGGATGAAAAGCATGAAGCCTTAACTCACATAAATGAGCCTCTGCTTCTCTTTATAAACTATCACAGTGATCCTTCACCCACTCAAGAGGATAGATTCCCCAACTTCACCTCCAATAGTTATGCTGCAATACTGCCAAGGTTTCATATTCAAGTCAATTTATTTGACTCAGTGGTATGGGTACTACTAGCAAGCCATGGCCGGTTGTTAAAACGTTTTCAACCTTCGGAAAAATCAGTAACATGTTGAACAAGTGGACATTTTGCTCCTGGCAATCTGATGAATTCCTATGGATAATGAAGAGCTTTAAATAAAACTCACACTGATGTTATCAAATGTCTTTTGCACTTGAATGATTGCCAGAGTGGAAAAAGGTAGAGTGACAATGTGTTTTGTACTCAATCAGGACAGGCTTAATAGCCTTATTGCTCTTTAATTATCAAGTTTTCTGGTTCTAAAGATACACATCTTACTAAAATAGGGTCACTACATTTAATATATTTTAATGTAACACTATAATTACCTTGAAGTATAAACTGATAAGCATACTTCAAAAGTTCTCCACTTGCTAAACAATATTTAGTATTCTATATTTAAAAATAACTTAAAATACACAGCTCCACGAAAGTTAAAAATGGAAGGAGCAGCTTGGTTTCTGGTGTGCACCAGATTGTCTTAGACTGGAGTTGGTATCTCAGGTCAGCATACTGAAGAAATCCAAGTGCAGTCTGATAATCAAAACAAAATGAGTCTAGCCAATAAAAAAAGTACTTGATGTCACATCTAATGTGATGTGATCAAAATGCAACCATTGCATAACTATGTCAATAAAACAAATTTAATACATTATTCCTAATACAAATACTTATACTTACAAAAACTGATTCAGTAAGTCTTTTTAAAATTGTGAGAACTATTTAAAAATTCTTCCTCTGTAGTTTCAATGAATACTACAAACTTTCCCAACATACCTCTTCATCATCTAAAAAGGGCTCATACCAATCCCACAGGTCAGCTGGAGGCTGTGTGTACCTGTGAAATAAAATTAAAAATATAAATACGCAACAGTTCATTTACACATACTAAGCATTTCACATTGTAATTTTTAATCTGTATCTGGGAGAGGTTTGTCTTACAGAGCTCCCCAATTTAGTTAGCCAACAATAATTCTTTACAAATATACCAGAACTGGAAAACTCAGTTTTGCAAAAAATTATCAAAACTGAATGTATGTAGTATTTTTATACTTTTCTTTATGCAGTCTTTATGTATCAGTGGGAGAATGATACCAGTTGGTTGCTATACTTATGTACTTTGAAGCCAAACACTGAATTGACGTGCACATAATTTAGCTTCTGAACAAAATCTGGTGCAACTGGAACACTTTCATAAACCAAGTGTCCTGAGCCATAAGTGAATTGAAAGGCCAAACTATGGTCTTGACCATGAGCGAGCTCAAAATACCCCAAATTAAAGGACTCAACTTCAGGTTGTACTATCTAAATCTCAATTTTGGCACAACTGTTGAAATATTACATTTATATATAAATGGCACAATTTTTAAAAATGTGCTTAAGGTGCCAATCAGCAAACTAGGTTGTTCTTATTTTGGCAGTCAACAGACATTGTAATTCATTCAGCACAGTTAACTGCCTGACATCACAATACAAATACACATTTAAAATACTTATTGCATTATTATATAGGAGTTGTGCTCATTTAGTTTTCTTAACAAGGGTTGAGAGTCATCAGCTTTATTGGATTTTATGGAATTAATTTCATGATCCCCTAAGATACCATGAAATAGACCATGGAATGTTATGCACTTCAAATGCCACAGATACCTAAATCATTGGTCAATTGATCAAAAGTAATATTACAGATGGCTAAAGAAATTGGAATTTAAACAGTTTATGCAATATCTTGGTTTTAATGGGTGAATACAATTACAACAGACATACCGAATGTACATGAATCCTAAACCACGGATGTATGGAGAGTCAGTGTGTGTTATAAGACCCATCACTTGTTTGCGAGTTAACTTCAGGGTAAATAGCTTGTACAGCAGACAAAAGGCAGTTGAAACAATACCTCCTGTTCCAACACCACGAACCTGAAAATTTAATTCAAAGAATTTTTTATACAAGTACTTGCACAGGAATTTTTGAGAATAAGGATCCAGCTAGGATACAATTTCTGCGTAATTATAATTTAAATTCTGCAGTTGAGACAGCCTTTCTGCAAGCTTTCCTTTTGGTTCTGTGTAGCAGCAAGCCAAATCAAGGTTGGAAAAAAGGGAAGCTATTTTCTAGAAAACTACAACTACAGTTATTAGAAAGACCTCCATCTTTCAAGACTTTATTGCTTTCTCTCCCTTATTAATTTTACTCTTTACAGAGACCAAAAATGTTCAAGTCAATACTGTAATTCTGACAGTTTAATTTCTCAGCCACTTCAGGAAAATACTGAACAGAAAAATATTTTTACTAGCCGCAATTGTATTTAGTATCATATAATTTGTACATTTGAAACTTTGAAGCAAAAAATGAATTTAAATATTTTCCAAATCACTTCCACATTGCAAAAACAGACAACTTAAGAACAGTTCTCAAACAAGTGGCATTTACCTCAAGCACAGTGAATGAACCACAAGGACAATTTTGTTAAAATCATTGAAAATGTAAGCTAAATTAAAAGCAGAAATCACAAGAATACTTAGGCAACGAGGTGAATACCTTGAGCAAACTTAAAGGATTCAGAAGGCTTTCAAATAGTGTCACAATAAGATTTTCTTCCGTTCAAATAAAATTAGCAAATTCAGATAAATACTAAAAGACATAAACTAGCTTTACAAAAAAAATGGAAAATCCATTTCTCTTTAGAACCATCTCAGATCTATATACAAAACAAAAAGTGAGCTTTACAAGGATAAAGAGTACATCTGACTGGCCCAAGAAAACTTGAACATCCAATTACAAAAATTACCTTGAGCATAAGCTGCATAATTCACATTAAAAAAATTTACAACTGGCATTATAAAACTAAATACAACTCAAAAGGGAGAAGAAATTTTATACAGTGACAGAAAATGCATTATTTTGTCTGGCAAACTGGACACTAACTCAATGCCTGCAGGAATGCGCTAAACCAACATGCTGCACAGTATCTGGAGATAACCTGAACATGAATATAACACAGGACAAATTTCTGAACTGTTAAAAATGTGCCAAGAAAAAAATGTGAAACAGTCCTAGTGTCGACCCTCAATGGTCATATAGACACCAACAGCAAATGTTTTAAAATCTGAAAACAAAGTTGCAAAGAATAGATATCAGCAAGTGAGAGCACAGTATTTGTGTTTGGAGATTACATTAAAGTAGAAGGAAAACATTTTGCCATGAAGCTATCTGGACTTTACAACAGATTAAGTGGGTGCAAACTGTGAGAAAGGGAGGTCATATACCGAGGCAAAGCTTCAAAAGCCAAACTAAATGCAGAGAAACCAAGTGTACTTAGATTCTTCTTGACATTTATGAATAAAATCAACAAAAAGTAGCAGGTAGGTGTAGCAAACAGCTAGAAAGACAATCATTCCAAACATGTTTGGAGTTTGAATATAGATAATCATTGTCCTGGGTGCAGTAGTGGGCACACCAGAAGTATTATGCAGTTTTAGTCCCCTTATTTAAAAAAAGTCTTGGGGTGTTACCAGTGTTCAGGGCAGTCCAAGAGAGATTCATTTGGGTAACTGCTGTGAAGAGAGGGTAGTCCAACAGTGACAGGCTAAAGTAGTTGGATCTCTATTCTTTGGAACTTAGGGCACATGATAGGATATACAACATCTAAAGGGGGCATGGTAAGATGGTTGTTGAGTTCCAAAAGCCTCAAAACAAGAAGTCACAGTTACAAGATTAGGAAATAGTAATTTAAAACTGAGGTGCTTTGAATTCCTCCCTGCAAAGAATGCTAAATCTAAAGGTAGTAGGGATAGTCCAGGTAATTATAGACCAGTAAGCCTTACGTCTGTGGTGGGAAAGCTGTTGGAAAAGATTCTTAGAGATAGGATCTATGGGCATTTAGAGAATCATGGTCTGATCAGGGACAGTCAGCATGGTTTTGTGAAGGGCAGATCGTGCCTAACAAGCCTCAGAGTTCTTTGAGGAGGTGACCAGGCATATAGATGAGGGTAGTGGAGTGGATGTGAGCTACATGGATTTTAGTAAGACATTTGACAAGGTTCCACACGGTAAGCTTATTCAGAAAGTCAGAAGGCATGGGATCCAGGAAAGTTTGGCCAGGTGGATTCAAAACTGGCTTGCCTGTAGAAGGCAGAGGGTTGTAGTGGAGGGAGTACATTCAGATTGGAGGGTTGTGACTAGTGGTGTCCCACAAGGATCTGTTCTGGGACCTCTACTTTTTGTGATTTTTATTAACGACCTGGATGTGGGGTTAGAAGGGTGGGTTGGCAAGTTTGCAGATGACACAAAGGTTGGTGGTGTTGTAGATAGTGTAGAGGATTGTCAAAGATTGCAGAGAGACATTGATAGGATGCAGAAGTGGGCTGAGAAGTGGCAGATGGAGTTCATCCCAGAGAAGTGTGAGGTGGTACACTTTGGAAGGACAAACTCCAAGGCAGAGTATAAAGTAAATGGCAGGATACTTGGTAGTGTGGAGGAGCAGAGAGATCTGGGGGTACATGTCCACAGATCCCTGAAAGTTGCCTCACAGGTAGATAGGGTAGTTAAGAAAGCTTATGGGGTGTTAGCTTTCATAAATCAAGGGATAGAGTTTAAGAGACGCAATGTAATGATGCAGCTCTATAAAACTCTAGTTAGGCCACATTTGGAGTACTGTGTCCAGTTCTGGTCGCCTCAGTATAGGAAGGATGTGGAAGCATTGGAAAGGGTACAGAGGAGATTTACCAGCATGCTGCCTGGTTTACAGAGTATGGATTATGATCAGAGATTAAGGGAGCAAGGGCTTTACTCTTTGGAGAGAAGGAGGATGAGAGGAGACATGATAGAGGTGTACAAGATATTAAGAGGAATAGACACAGTGGACAGACAGCACCTCTTCCCCAGGGCACCACTGCACAGTACAAGAGGATATGGCTTTAAGGTAAGGGGAGGGAAGTTCAAGGGGGATATTAGAGGAAGGTTTTTCACTCAGAGAGTAGTTGGTGCGTGGAATGCACTGCCTGAGTCAGTGGTGGAGGCAGATACACTAGTGAAGTTTAAGAGACTACTAGTTTAAGAGACAGGTATATGGAGGAATTTAAGGTAGGGAGTTGTTTGGGAGGCAGGGTTTGAGGGTCAGCACAACATTGTGGGCCGAAGGGCCTGTACTGTGCTGTACAGTTCTATGTCCTATGTTCTAGAATCCTGCACCTTGGAGAATTTAAGGATAAATCACTATGAGTACTTTAAACCATTGAAGGTACAATATCAGAGAATGCACACAGCATACAACCCGAAATTCTCACTCTTCACAGACATAGGAAAAGTAAAGTTCAGAAAGATTTGCCCAAAACAATGGATAACCAGCACTTTAAAGCTCAAGCCATCAGAAAATATGAACAAGGTAACTAATTGAAAGAAAATACTGCAGTGATGGAGAAAGCAGGGGACTCCATAGGGATTGCTTTTTCCATATGTACCAGACAACTGAATCTTCAGCTATCCTTTTTCATTACATTCATAAATCAAAAAGTTAAAGATGTTTCAATTTAATAAATACTATTTAAAATGAAAAGATTGCTCTAGCCAGAATACAAGGAAATCTGCAGATGCTGGAAATTCAAGCAACACACACAAATACTGGTGGAAAGCAGCAGGCCAGTCAGCATCTATAGGGAGAAGCGCTGTCAACATTTCGGGCCGAAACCCTTCGTCAGGACTAACTGAAAGGAAAGATAGTAAGAGATTTGAAAATAGGCGGGAGGGGGGAAATGCGAAATGATAGGAGAAGACCGGAGGGGGTGGGGTGAAGCTGAGAGCCAGACAGGTGATTGGCAAAAGGGATACAGAGCTAGAGAAGGGAAAGGATCATGGGATGGGAGGCCCAGGGAGAAAGAAAAGGGGGAGGGGAGCACCAGAGGGAGATGAAGAACAGGCAGAGTGATGGGCAGAGAAAAAAAACTAAATATATCAGGGATGGGGTAAGAAGGGGAGGGGCATTAATGGAAGTTAGAGAAGTCAATGTTCATACCATCAGGTTGGAGGCTACCCAGCCGGAATATAAGGTGTTGTTCCTCCAACCTGAGTGTGGCTTCATCTTGACAGTACAGGCAGCCATGGATAGACATATCAGAATGGGAATGGGACGTGAAATTGAAATGTGTGGCCACTGGGAGATCCTGCTTTCTCTGGCAGACAGATCATAGGTGTTCAGCGAAACGGTCTCCCAGTCTGCGTCGGGTCACACCTATAAAAGGCCACACCGGGAGCACCAGACACAGTATACACCAGCCGACTCACAGGTGAAGTGTTGCCTCACTTGGAAGGACTGTCTGGGGCCCTGAATGGTGGTGAGGGAGGAAGTGTAAGGGCAGGTGTAGCACTTGTTCCGCTTGCAAGGATAAGTTCCAGGAGGGAGATCGGTGGGAAGGTATGGGGGGGATGAATGGACAAGGGAGTCACGTAGGGAGCGATCCCTGCGGAAAGCAGAGAGGGGGGAGGGAAAGATGTGCTTGGTAGCGGGATCCCGTTGGAGATGGCGGAAGTTATGGAGAATTATACGTTGGATCCGGAGGCTGCTGGGGTGGTAGTGAGGACAAGGGAACCCTATCCCAAGTGGGGTGCTGGGCGGATGGGGTGAAGGCAGATGTGCGGGAAATGGGAGAGATGCGTTTGAGAGCAGAGTTGATGGTGGAAGAAGGGAAGCTCCTTGGTTTAAAAAAAAGGAAGACATCTCCTTCATCCTGGAATGAAAAGCCTCATCCTGAGAGCAGATGCCGTGGAGACGGAGGAATTGTGAGAAGGGGATAGCATTTTTGCAAGAGACGGGATGGGAAGAGGAATAGTTCAGGTAGCTGTGAGTCCGTAGGCTTATAGTAGACATCTGTAGATAGGTCATCTCCAGAGATGGAAATAGAAAGATCAAGAAAGGGGAGGGAGGTGTCAGAAATAGACCAGGTAAATTTGAGGGCAGGGTGAAAGTTGGAGGCAAAGTTAATGAAGTCAAAAAGCTCAGCATGCGTGCAGGAGGCAGCGCCAATGCAGTCATTGATGCAGCGAAGGAAAAGAGGGAGACGTATAGGCTTGGAACATGGACTATTCCACAAAGCCAACAAAAAGCCAGAATACATAGCTGGTCTTAAGTGACTATTGGCAATTGAAAAGGAGAACTTTGGCTGTCTGATTGAGGGAATCGAAATCGACTTTTATTACTTACATCCTTCATATACACGAGTAAAAATCTTTGTTGTGTCTCCATTCAAATGTGCAATTATAGTAATTTATAATATTACGTACAACAGGATAGTCAAAATAACAGAAATACAGTAGCGTCACCATGAATTAAGCAGTCTGAAGACCTGGTGTTTGAAGCTGTCCCTGCTTTTATACTACGGTACCATCTCCCAAATGGTAGCAGCTGGTACAGTTTGTATTGAGGTGACTCAGGTCTCCAAGGATCCTTTGGGTCCTTTTTAAACACCTGTCTTTGTAAATTTCTTGAATAGAGGGCAGTTCATGTACAGATGTACTAGGCTATCTGTGCCACTCTCTGCAGAGTCCTGCGATTGAGGGAAGTACAGTTCCCATATCAGACAGTGATGCAGCCAGTCAGGATGCTCTTAATTGTGAGCCTGTAGAAAGTTTTAGGATTTGGGGGCCCATACCAAACTTCAACCGTCTAAGGGAAAGAGGCACTATTGTGCCTTTATTGCCACATAGCCGGTATGTACAGACCACATGAGATTCTCGGTGATGTTTATGCCAAGGAAATTAAAGCTGTTCACCCTCTCAACCTCAGATCCATTGATGTCTATAGGGGTTAGCCTGACTCCAGCTCCTTTGTCTTTGCAACATTGAGGGAGAGGTTGTTTACTTGACACCACTGTATCATGGTGATGACTTCTCTGCAGGCTGCCTCATTATTATTTGAGATTAGGCCAATTAGTGTAGTGTTCCCAGCAAATTTAATGAGCAAACTGGAGCTGTGGGTGACGATACAATCATGGGTACACAGAGTAAAGGAGGGGACTTCGTACACAGCCCTGAGGGGCGACTGCATTGAGTGTCAGAGGGGCAGGGCTGAGGGAACCCACTCTTACCACCTGCCGGTGATCTGTCAGGAAGTCCAGGATCCAGCTACACAAGGCAGGGTGAAGACTGAGTCTCTGAGCTTCTTGTTGAGCCTGGAGGGAATTATGGTGTTGAATGCTAAACTGTAGACCAAGAACAGCATTCTCACACAAGCATTCCTCTTCTCCAGATGTGCAGGAGCTTGGGCACCCCGAACAAAGTTTGCTACTGTGAATAGCTAAGTAAAAGATTACCTGATTTCCAAAAGGCATAAAATTAAAGATGACACATTTCTTTAATATTTTAAGCAAGATTACTTTTTAATTTCCATCTTATACGGTTTCAAAATAACAAAAAAGGAAAAGGGCCTGAAGCAAAAGTTTGGGCACCTTGCATGGTCAGTACTTAGTAACACCCCCTTTGGCAAGTATCACAGCTTGTAAACGCTTTCTGTAGCCAGCTAAGAGTCTCTCAATTCTTGTTTGGGGGATTTTCGCCCATTCTTCCTTGCAAAAGGCTTCTAGTTCTGAGAGATTCTTGGGCCGTCTTGCATGCACTGCTCTTTAGGTCTATCCACAGATTTTCAATAATGTTTAAGTCGGGGGACTGTGAGGGCCATGGCAAAACCTTCAGCTTGTGCCCCTTGAGATAGTCCATTGTGGATTTTGAGGTGTTTAGGATCATTACCCTGTTGTAGAAGCCATCCTCTTTTCATCTTCTGCACTGTTTTTTTTAAAAAACAGACAGTGCAATGTTTGCTTCAAGAATTTGCTGGTATTTAATTGAATTCATTCTTACCTCTACCAGTGAAATGTTCCCCGTGCCACTGGCTGCAACACAGGCCCAAAGCATGATCGATCCACCCTCATGCTTAACAGTTGCAGAGGTGTTCTTTTCCTGAAATTCTGTCCCCTTTTTCTCCAACCATACCGTTGCTCACTGCAGCCAATAAATTCTATTTTAACTTCATCAGTCCACAGGACTTGTTTCCAAAATGCATCCGGCTTGTTTAGATGTTCCTTTGCAAACTTCTGAGACTGAATTTTGTGGTGAGGATGTAGAAAAGGTTTCTTTCTGATGACTCTTCCATGAAGGTCTTTTGCAATCAAATGGGGGTTTTAATTTACCTCTCTAGCAATCCTACGAGCAGTTCTCTCGGAAAGTTTTCTTGGTCTTCCAGACCTCAACCGTTCCTGTTAACTGCCATTTCTTAATTACATTACGAACTGAGGAAACAGCCACCTGAAAATGCTTTGCTATCTTACAGCCTTCTCCTGCTTTGTGGGCATCATTTATTTTAATTTTCAGAGTGCTAGGCAGCTGCTTAGAGGAGCCTAAGGCTGCTGATTGTTGTGACAAGGTTTGAGGAGTCAAGGTATTTATAAAGCTTTGAAACTTCTATCACCTGCCTTTCCCAATGATGACTGTGCACAAGCCATAGCCCTAACAAGCTAATTAAGGCCTGAGACCTTGGTAAAAGTTATCTGAGAGTTCAAATCTCTTGGGGTGCCCAAACTTTTGCATGGTACTCCTGTCCTCCCCAACTCTAAAATTGTACAAAACAAAAATAATACACTAATTTTGCTTAAAAAGCTGAAAAGAATGTTTCATCTTTAACTTCATAACTTTGAGATCAGTTCTTCTTCTACTCACTTAACTATTCACAGTACAGAAATTTTGACCAGGGGGTGCCCAAACTTTTGCATGGCACTGTATATTCATTCCGCTAGGCAATAGGCATTGTTTTATCAGAGATAACATTAAAACTGACAAAAGAGTTAAGGAGTTGAGGGAGGTGGAAGAGAAGAATTATGACACCATGCCACATAATTGGGAGAGAAGACTGTTGCAAACGGTTTTGTGACTAGCGCCAATGGCATGCACTTGTAAAGTCATTAGACACTACACCGTGCTTATAGCAAACAGTTTTTAAAATAGTGTCAGTTGCTTGTGTATTGTGTTAAGAAGCAGTGATTTTTGTCAGTTGGTTGGAGAGAAATGAACAGCAAGACAATCCAGAATTGTTTTGCTTACTGTGGCTTCAAGCATTCAGGCTTGGAGATGCTAGAAACAGCCAGGAGTGAAAATGAAACAATTTCATTACCTCAATAGATTTAAATAGCAAAAGATGTGCATGCTTGTATTTTATTATTCATTTGGGCAGACTGCAAATTAAAAAGCAGTGATTTTGACATTACTTCATGCAGGAAAACAGTCTACATTAATTTTGTTCATTTATAGTTCATCAGAAGAACACACCAGCATACACTATATGAATTCCTCTGTCAACAACTATTAGGAAGTAATACAGTTTATAATATGGTAGTAATATTGGCAGTGTTCTAGTTTATTCTGCATTTCACTTAAATACATAATTTGTTGCTCAGTTAAATTTAGTTTGTCCTTTTAAAGCTGTTTCCACTGAACTTTGGCTAATTAGGGACAGCCACTTAATTGGGACAAAATATACTGTTTCCAATGCATCCCAATTAACAGGAATCCAGTGTGTATTCAAACTTCATTCCTTTATCAGGCTGTGAGCATTGGGAATCAACTCAAAATCATGAATCTTCAACAAATCAAGACACTGGAGGTATAGTTAAACATTAACTGCCATGACAAAACATCAACTTGTTAATTCTTTCCATAGATCCTGTCTAACCTGCTGAGTTCCTCCTTGCATTCTGTATGTTACTCTTCAGTTCCAGTATCTGCAGAATCTCCTGGTCATTCTTCTAAACTCCAGCAAGTGCAAGCCCAGATCCATCAATCAAGCACTCCTCATACGTTAACCTGTTCATACCCAGAATCATTCTAGTGAACCTCCTCTGGACCCTCTCCAATGCTAGCACATTCTTTCTTCTATAAGGGGCCTAAAATTGCTCACCACATTTCAAGTGCAGTCTGACCAATGCCTTAGTATTACATCCTTGCTTTTATATTCTAGTCTTCTTGAAATGCTAACATTGCAAATGCTGTGTCAGTAACCTCAAAATCACAACTTGACAAATTAAGAGTTTTGGGAAGTTCATCCTTCTCTTATTGCACATCTCCAACTTACTCACAATTTGTCAAAGATGACTTGGTGATTTTACTCCATCCCCGCCCCCACATAGATAAACATATATAAAGAGATTAAGAAAATAAATCACGTACTTCTACTTACCCCTCCGCACATGCCTGTCTGGCCTGCAGTCTTCCTGCTCCCCTTTTCCCATGGCTCAATATGAGTAACCTGTAATTAAATCATTGGAAAGATATTTGGTTACTTCCGTATGAAAAAGAACTTAATTTTGCCTTCAGGACAAATATTTTGCACACACAATAAGAATATTTGAGTCACTGTGGAAACTAAAAGATTGTTCTCATATCTTAGCTAAATTCTAAATATATTCCAGTATAACTGGACACAGTATATACTATTCCAGTATATTGCAGATTTGAAAGTGGTTTGGAAAAATTACCAAATACTAGTGCAACATTAAGAAATAACAAGATAAAATTTAGAAAGGGTATACTGATCAACAGTAAAATATGAGATAATATCTGTGACTTAAGACACTGATTTTGCAGCATTTGTAATACATTTAAAACTTAACTTCATAACAGAAGTTCAGTTACTGTGTGATATTTGATCAATAAAAAAGGTTTGTAATGCTCCCTGTTTTTGGGTTAGCTAAAATAGACAAATCAGAGTCGTCTATAAATAGACAAAAATCCCTCTTTTTTTCCATTTTTAAACCCAAACAAAACTTGGTCCTTACCAATTTGGTACAAAGTAGCGTTCCATCTAATGTGTTATGGATGCAAACTATAAAATTTCTCAGAACTACCACTTTTTTTTTTAAACTTAAGTTTTAGGTAAGCAAATCTGATGAAAAATCTTTCGTCAACATTTTTATCCTAAACTTATCAATTGAATTTGCCTCAGTTTTAAAAGTAATTGCCAATGAAAAGAATATTCCTTTTGAGTAAGCTGACAAGAGCCAACAGACATTACAAAACCAGACAAAATAGTTAGCTGCAACGCTAGCTCTCAAGTTATTAGTATGAAAATGTGCTCCAGTGCATTTGTCCCTGAATTAGGCATGTTTATCCAACCATGGAAACACTGAGGATCATAACAGGTTTTTTTGTAATAGCTCCTTCCTCAATTATATTTGAAAACAAAATTCTCAACATTAATCTGAAGATCAATTATTTGATGAGGAGCACATCATTTATGACATGCAGTACATTCCAAAAAAAAAAAAAATCTCAGAGTCCAATTTTGGACACACTCCTGTCAAAAGTCCCTAGTAATCTACAAGACAACCCGAACTCCCTAAAGCAGTCAACAGTATTCAGAAGAACTGGTGGAACCAAAGAGCGAAAACAAGACCCTCTCAAATCCTTTCCTCCATCCACCTGGGTCACACCCAATACCAGGCCACTATGAGCTTCTGGGGCAAGTTCAAATCTAGATGTAATTGTATTCTAATACAATATAAAAATTATGAAATACAAAGTACAAATAAATTACACTAAAAAATTTATATTTTGTCATTTTCTGAAATGTCACTGCTCAGTTTAGAAAACAAAAATTGCTTGTAACAAACTGTTCATCTGCATAGTACACAAGTTACATCTTCAAATAAATATCATCCCAGTAATACTTATTGCATAATCAATAATATCTTAGTTTAACAATGAATGTAAAGAGATTAAATTGCAAGCGCTAAACCTGAAGAATTTATAACATTAATCAAAGATTCAGTTTCAAATGCAGGAAAGGAAAGATGTTGTGGAGGGATTGTCTACCGAGTCAGTGAGGGAGGAAGAATCAAGAAGGGAGCAATCACTATTGTGAGTATTCCACAGACCCCACCCCAATAACTACTGAAACACTCAGATGCAGACAAGCGGGGGGGGGGGGGGGGGGGGGGGGGGGGGGAGAGAGAGAATGGATTTTGAAAAGATGCAGTTTGGAGGATTGCAAAAATAACAGAATTGTCATGGCCTATTTCACCCTCCCTATTATTGACTGGCACCTCCTCAATGCAAAAGCATCAGATGGAGCAGAATTTTCCCGGGAAGGATTGACACCATTATATAGACAAACCGACTAGAGAAGCCATACTGGATCAGGTGATAGATCTCTCAGTGGATGAGCATTTTAGAGACAGTGATCACAATTCCCTGACGTGGGTACAGCCTTGGGCAGGGGTAAGAGCAGCTAACATGGGGAGGGGAGGAAGGAGGCAAATTATGATGCAATGTGGCAGGAATTCAGGAATGGATGTACTCAGAAATGCGTAATGGAGATGTGGAGGTTACTTATGCAGAACTAATGAAAACTTTGCTTCAGTATTCACCAGTGAGTGGGACCTTGATAAATGCGATGTAAGCATCGAATAGGCTGAAATGCTGGACATGTTAATGGTAACTTTTGAAAACATTAGGAGAGATGAGATTCAGGGCTGGACAGGATATCCCCTAGATTACTATAGGAGATTGCTGCACCTTTGGCAATGATCTTTGCATCCTCAATGGCTGCAGGAATAGTGCTAGAGGATTGGACGATGGCAAGAAAGGCAAGGACAACCCAGGGCATATAGACAGGCAAGTCTCAAATCAGTGGTGGGCAAACCAGTGGAGAAGATTCTTAGAAACTGGATTTATGAGCATCTGGAGAAGCGTAGTCTGACTAGGGATAGTCAACATAGCTTTGTTAGGGACAGGTTGTGCCTCATGAGCCTAACTGAATTCTTTGAGGATGAGACAAAACATACTGATGAAGGCAGAGCAATGAATGTGATTATATATGGATTTTAATAAGGTGTCTGACAAGTTTCCCAAGGTAGGCTCATTCAGAACATCAGGAGCCACGTAGGTTCAGAATTGGCTTACCCACAGAAGGGTAGATCGGTTGTGGTTGTAGATGAACATATTCTGTGTGGAGGTCAGTGAAGAGTGGTGTTTTGCAGAAATCTGTTCTGGGATCCCTGATCTGTATTTTTTTGTAAATGAATTGGATGAACAAGTGGAAGGATTTGCTTGAAGGTTGCAGATGACACTTAGTTTAGTGGTGCTGTGGACCACGTAGAATGTTGTGTAGGTTACAACAGAACATTGAAAGGATGAACAGGGCTAAGAAGTGGCAGATGGCATTTAACCCAGCAGAGTGTTAAGTGATTCACTTTGGAAGGTCAAACATGAAGGAAAAAATGCAGGGTTAATGGCAAGATTCCTAATATTGTGGAGAAACAGAGGGTTTTTGGGGATCACATCCATAGATCCCTCAAAGTTGCAGCACAATATTAACAGGGTGGTTAAGATGACATAAGGTGTGTTGGTCTTCATTGTCAGGGGATTAAGTTCAAGAGCTGAGAAGAAATCCTTCAGCTCTATAAAATCTGGTTAGACCACACTTAGAATATTGTGCTCAATTCTGATCTTATTACAGGAAGAATGTGGAAATTTTTAAAGAGGGTGCAAAGGAGAATTACCAGGATGTTGCCTGAATTAGACAGCATGTCTTATGAGGATAGGCTGTGCAAGCTAGGGCTTTTCTCTTTGGAGAGGAGGATAAGAGGGGACTTGATAGAGACAAGACGCATAGAGAGGTGCATGAAATGCACTGCTGGGGTGGTGTCAGAGACAGATACTTTGTGGACATTTTAGAGATTCTAGATAGGCACATAAACTTTAAAATAGTGGGCTATTTGGGAGGGAAGAGTTAGACTGATCTTGGAAGTAGGTTAAAGAATGAGCACACCATGGGCCAAGGAACCTACACTGTTCTATGTTCTATTTTGAAAGTTTGCACAATTGCTGTCAACATGCAATTATATTTTCTTCTCTCCGTGAATTTAACTAAAATAAACTCCATCCTGAGCCTTCTCTGGCAATTAATCAATTCATGGACAAGCATTTCAATTTCTTTCTGTAAACCACATATTTTTCTATCTTTGCCCAAAATAAATTCCAGTTATGAAGTCTATAAAAACTCCACTTGCCAATGCAACCACAACTGACTGACAAGAGATAAAGATACTGAAAGTAACCGATAAAGCTGTTCGCTCTAAGTCAGGGGTTTCGGACCTGGGGTCCACACAGACCACATCCCCTCCCCCCCCCCCCACCCCCATGGTAAGGCTCCATAGCATAAAAAAGGTTGCAAACCCCTGTTTTAGGTGAATGAACTAGGTGCAAAGGAAAAGGGGGTCAATAATTTAGGGTTAGGGTAAGGACCTATTTCTGTATATAGTAGACTGTGGAGGCTCTATCAACAATGGACGTAATCCTAAGAGTTCTAATCAAAAGAAAGAGGAAAATGTATTGGGCAGAAGAGTAAATTCACAGTACAAGATTAACCACCATCTTCTTCAAAAATATAGCAAGTCAAAGGGACAATTTGGCTTACCCGTTTCATATGCAAGAGAATTCCAGATTTTTAAATTCTGTCTAGTGGAGCAAAAACAGGTGCCCATTCTCTCATGTACAAAATAGTATTACTGCCCTATTCGAATTGTCTACAGGATGCAACAAATAGTCTGCAAGAATAATTTACTCAGGGTCTATATAAAGTATGAAGACGTGAACTACAGATTTTTGGAATAAAATTGCAGGAAAATAGAATTTACACATAGAAAATTACCTGAAAATATAATGTACCAATCACATAGCATGGCTAGCAATCTGGATTGACAGATATTACCCAATCATCTCCACTTTGCCTGGCTAGAGCATGACAAACAATCCAAATCTATTTCAAGTTAATTACTTTGGATTTCATATACCATAAGTACTGACCTCCATTTGCCATAGCATTATCCAAATACTAATCTTTTGCTTTTAAACTTGTGGCTCCAATCTACACCAATTGATCCCTTGGATTTGTCCATCTGTTTACAGTTTAAAAAATGGGTTGCAATATTCTAGAATACATTTTGTTTCCCCAAATACTAACTGGACAAAATCATTTTTTGCTAATGATTTGTAGTGCAGCACTGCATTACATTCCTTCTGGTTACAGAAATGAGTGACATCCAAGATTCTTTCATTAGTCAGAGAAGTTTAGCTAAAATTATTGCTCCTATAAGTTTCATCTTAAAATTAAACTGCCTCAAACTGTTATATTTAACCCAAGTATTGTTAAGTGTTGCTGAGCAGAGTAAAGCAGACACCCATACCTTGGAATTCAGCAACTAGGACCATGATTGAATAACGTTGTAATGTTTTTAGGAGTCAGTTAATCCTGCTAGAACTGAGGTAAATTATTAATAACTGCTGCTTTATATTACTGTCAACTGCCCCTTCCAATATTTTACTAGTAGCAGTAGGGTGCTTGCAACTATCTGAATGGGATTCATCCTACTTTCCCCAACCCCCCCCCCCCCCAGACTGGACATACCTGAACAATTTCCACTTGGCTGTGTAGATGCCAGTGTTGTAGCTGTGCAGTAACAACTTGGCTCGCACCTTTTGCTAGAGCTGGAGTAGAAATCTTCAGTGTTACAGCTGGGATGTCGTTGACGCCCAACATAACCTTTTCTGCATCCAGTGAGCTCAGCCATAACTTGCTATCATTTGGAAGTGAATTGAATTAGCTGAAGACTGGATCCTGCAATGTTGGGAATCTCAGGTGGAGGCCAAGATGTATCATCCATTTTGCACTGTAAAGTGTTCTCATGTCAATTGATGAGGCAGTGAAAGAAAAGCTTATCACACTGTCACAGCAACTAATAGAATTTACAAAAAATTGTTTATACTCGCCAGCCCTGCGTATTTCATCTACAAAGGATAACCAAGTGAACATCTTTTGCAACCTCAGGACTTTCCAAAAATGCTTCATAAAAACAAAGCAGTTTTAAATTTAGTTGTACATAGCAAATGGTGAGCTACAAAAATAAACAAACTGCTTTGGGTGAGAGTTAAAGATAATCCAGGGCATTGGGAGAATTCAACAGCTAATGTGACACCAATGTTAAAGAGAGAAAGGATAAGCATGATAGGCTACTTAGTTCAACTTTGGTAGCACACAAGTTATTGGAAACTTTCTAAGATTAAGCTTAACCTTCATTTAGAAAGGCAGAGATTAATCAGGAATGACCACCATGGATTTATCATGGTAAACCTGATCAAATTCGGAGGAGATAACAGGGATAGGAACAGTGCATCTAATAGTCTTTTGACAGGTCATGAGGCAGTTGGTCAAATGAGTAAGAACCGATACGATGGAAGGGAGAATTTCCATTTGGATCCACAAGTGACTCGATTTGCAACAAAGGGTAATGCTGATTTTCTTCTCCCTGGACTGTTAAAAGTTGGGGTTTCATAGGGTTCAATAGTCAGACATTTGGTTTTACACACTGATATCCAAATGTAGTAGCTTGACCAAGATTTTCAGATGAGAAAAAAAACTGGTCATCTGATTGACAGTGAAGGGGAAAACTTTATAAACTGCAGGAAAATACAGATGGAATAAGTCAGGAAAATTTAATCCAGCAGAGATGCATTTGAGTATAACAAGGTGAATGGTTCA
Source organism: Hemitrygon akajei (assembly GCF_048418815.1). Classification (NCBI taxonomy): domain Eukaryota; kingdom Metazoa; phylum Chordata; class Chondrichthyes; order Myliobatiformes; family Dasyatidae; genus Hemitrygon; species Hemitrygon akajei. The sequence continues at coordinate 69,024,243 of NC_133135.1, read as the reverse complement.
GAGGGAAAGGACCTCGGAATACATTCGCACAGATTTCTGCAAGGTAAATTGACAGGTGGTTTAAGGGGTAAAATGGATGTTTTCCAATAACTGAGGCAAACAATAAGGCAGTTACACAACACTGGCAAACCCACATTTGCCTGCTGATCTGGTTGCCACAATACAGAATATATGCACTGGAGATGGTACAGAGTAGATTCACCAGGATGCTCCAGTGATAGATCATTTCAGTTACAAGGACAGATTGGAAAGTCTGGATTTGCTTTGCCTGGAGCACACTACGTTGATGGGTGACCCCATATGCACACACAAAATTTGAAGGGGGGGGGGGGGGAAGAGGAAGTAGATAATATCAGACTAGATTTTTCCCTCCTTGGCAAGGTGTCCAAAACCAGAATACTTGGATACAAGATGTGATGTTTAGAAGGAAGCAGACCTGTTGGAATTTGGGAAGCACTGCTTGAGATGATAATGGAGATCAAACATCTCAATATTTAAACTACCATAAGTAGTTACAGGCAAAATAAAGGTGAATAGAAATAATATAGATAACTTTGGTGGGCCAAAGGGACTGTTTCTGTATTGTACAGATAAGAGTAGTTGGATGTGTTCTTAAAACACCAGGACTACACACTATGTGCTGATTAGGCTTGGAAGCCTTCCACCCCCACCCCAAACTGCTACAATGATGTAAAATTTCAATGATTTTAAGGCCATCTGAATATGTTAGTTTAGCAATTCACTGAATTACTGCAGCTGACTCTACAACACAGTACTGAGGGAATGGTGAGTTGTCAGCCTGGACAAAATACTCAACACTAGATTTCGAATTGAACCTATGACCCACTCACTATGTTACCAGCAGCAGGCAATATTACATAGCACACAAATCAAAGCACTGGAAAAAAATTACCATGAGTTCAAAACTAGATCAAAGGGGGAAAAAATGAAAGTATCCTTTTCACTGAGGATATTGAGCCTGAAAAAAAGCATTGATTTGACACACTTGAGAAGATAAATCATTATTATATACTTCATAAACATGAAGGGGAAGACTTGGAGTATTAAGGATTTCAGGAGCTGGGAAAAGCTGGTTGGATATCACTAAAAGTGATAATGCCATAGAGGGAACTAGAAGCTAAGGGTTTTAAAACTGCTTAATTGGGCCACCTGTTATGCTGGTTTGAAGGAGAAAGTACTAAAGGAGAAAACTGTTAGCTAAATAGGAGCCAGGAAGGGAAATTAAATAAAGACAAAAGAGACTACACCGCAAATGCTGGAATATGGAGCATAAAAGCAACCTGCTGGAGGAACACAGCAGTCAAACAGCACCTATGGAGGGAGAGGCAGTCAATTTTTCAAGTTAAGACCCTTTAAGTGGTGAGAAATTTAATAACCGGGTGTTGTGGAAATAGGGTCAAAGAAGATTACAACATATGAACAAGATCCGGGCCTAGTGAAGTGATTCTTCAGAGGAAGCTTACTCCCTATGAATTTAGAGCTGGGGAAGAAACAGCAGAGAAAAATAATCAAACCTCATTTTTAAAGCCATTAAAATCTACCAGATGTCCATGGTCAGAATTTATGGAACCCTGTAGAGGAATCCAATCCATTTTTAAACAGTGTAGAAACCACATATTGAATGTAAATAATCACAAACTTTTCCAAATTTACCTCTGCTAGAAGTGGATGCAATACTGTCCCTCAAGTCAGCATTGTAACAGCGTAAATTAAAGGAGTAACAAGCAAAGTTAGTTTTTTGAAAACTAATGAGATTAATTTCTGCAAATTTCAATGCGGATTTTTAAACATCAGCTGCTAGTGAGAGAAGTTTAAGCCTTGTTTTGAGTATGTCAAAGTATTTCCAGAACAAGAAAAAAAAACTATTACAATAAATTTAATTAAATTTGAAAATCGTTAAATCTTTTTTCCAATCAATTCCATAATCAACTTCACAAGAGCCTCAATCAAGTTTGATGAATACTGTCACATAATGTATTTTATTTTCGTGGGTGACTTGATTACATTCACTGCACACTTTTGAAGAAACCACCCTTATTAATGGTTGTTCTAACTTCCATTTTCCTCACGTGTTTCACATTGAAAAAAATCTTGTCAATAATTTAAATACTGCTGCAGCTCAAATATCTCTGGATAATGAAAAAAACGATGAAACTGATTCAGCGGCATTCTTGTTAACAAAAATATTGTTTATCAGCTAATATTTAATCAACTGTTTAGTTTTGTTCATTTAGCTAATGTAACTTTTTAATACTAGCACAAGGTCACTATATACAGTAGCCTAACATTTTTTCCACGAATAAACCTTGATGCTACAAGTCTTGCATTTAAAATGGAAATTACTGTCCATAATGAAATTAGGCTGGCAATTAGAGATGCAGCTACTTTTTTTTAAATTAGTAGCAGAGAAAATAAATGCAGATATAAACATTACATTGGGTTTTAATTAGGAGCGTATATTATGACGAAGTGTCAGTAAAAGGACTACATAGACTAGTAAACTACAAAATAATTTAATCCAGAATAAGCATTTTTCTTTCCTCTGGCAGGAAAGGCCATTAACAAATCAACCATCCGACCTCACTATATATAAGACCTGTTTTTCGAATTATTCTAAAACCTTCTGAAACATTTTTAAAATTACAAAGAACTTTGCCCGTTTGCTGGCGCAAGCGGATATAACACACACAAAAAACACGGAAATAATTTATTTTACATCTCGGGCCTAGCACAAGACCAGCCAACACGTTTTGGCCCGACGGATGAACCCAACAGCATCGCCGGTGGAGCCGAATTTCCAGCTCAAGTATAATCGCATTTACTGAGGAGCCCGAGGCCTAAACACTGGGAGGCCTATTACCTTAAAGTAGATCTCATCCACGACCTCGTGGTAAGTCTTCAGTTCGTACAGTTGCACTTTGAAGTAGGGCGAAGAAAGGATGTTGGTGAGGATGAGTGGGTTGAGGTTCATAGTCTTTTCGTTGCCCCATAAGGGCAGTACATTGCCCTGCTTAATGGAGGAGGCGGGTTTGGCGCTTCCTCCGGCCTGTTGTGGCGGCTGTTGCTGGTGGTTCCCAATGGCCGTTTTGTTAGCCATCTCGCTGTCGCTCACTCCCGTTCACAAGAGAAACGATCTCCACATCAATGCGTACCGCTCGGTGGGTTGCGAGCCTTCAAAATCCTGGATAGTCTTTAAACACACATAACTTGCGCCCCAGCTGCTATATTAAACAAAAAAACTGAGGAGTGCTTTTCTTTCAAAAATAAACTATTCCGCACACCTACTCTGCCGTAATTTATATAAAATACACAAAATGGCGCCCTCCACTTCTTTCCGGTTGACGGAAGTTAGATGACGTCGTTTGACGGACAATGCAGATAGCCAACCGCGTTCGAGATCAGGTGTGGACTTGGCCAAATAAGCAATGAGGAGAGCGTAGCCCATAAATCGCGCTCATTGGTCTAGTGGCACGTCTTGAGATTAGTTGCTGGTGAAGATAATGCTTAGTCCTGTATGTTGTTAATGGTCTTCAGATTCTCGGTAATACCTTTTTTTTGTTACTGTTGTCATGTATAATTCATGAAAGAAGATCGGCATCCTTTTGTTAAGTAGAGCAGCTGCTAAAAAGTTGAACAGAACATTCGTAGGTAATATACAGTACTATATCAGACGTGTAGAATGTGAAATAAAATGCAACTTCACTGTATCCGTCCGAAATTTGTTCACTTTTGGATTCACACGAAGCTTATTGGTTGCATATTTGTAGTATTTTCTGGATGTGTTGTGGGGCTTAGTCAAGTGTTTCTTTCCATAGTAACATAATTTCTATTTTTAAATTCTAAGATTTGTTCGAACTCTTGGTGTTGTGAGATCGGTTATATGACTTCATACCATGCAATGTAGAATACTTCTGTATTGTTGAGTAGGATTTTTCCTTTATTTTAGACTTTTACTAGCCTTATCAGTCGTTAGTGTGTTTAATTGCTAAAGCTGTTAAAATAGAACTAGCACAATTAACACGAATCTGTTTTGTCAGGTGAATTAAGTATAGGTTGTCATATTTGGGGAGAATATCAGGATCATTAATGTGCAGTGATGGAATGATTCGGAGTCTTGATTTCATCTAAATTAAAATTGTGGTTGTTAATAATTAAATTGTGTTTTCTGAGGTCAACTGATTTTTAGAATTTCTTGGTATTATTGATCAAAGTAAGAGTTTTTTGTTCTATTGTTTCTCAAGTATTACTAAAATATTTTTCTTTATGTGATAATGTTACTATTGTTTGTTCATATTATAAAAATGTCTACAGTAAACCTTCAATAGTCTGATGGATTTGATGCTGTTATGGTAAATTTTCTGGATATTGGCTGTTATTTTGTAATGCAACACACTTTTAATTTACTTTTTAAAATTTATTACACAGTATTATAATAATTCTAGTAGTCAGTTGAAATGTAGTTGGCATCTCTTACCTTCTAAGTAAATGCTGTGTTGTCATTTCTGATTAGTTGAGTAATGAATCACCTGAATCTTGCTATACTTCATAAGTATGCTAGAGACTGCCAAGCAATGTGATATATAAATGCAAGAATGTGTATTGAGAAGTGTTAATCTGAGACTTTTCATAGTAATTGTATTGACTTTCACAACCCTGTGTACAACAGTATAGCTGTCCAAGTAGACCTATTGTCTCTACCTGCTCCTGCTGAACTCGTTCCCTCACACCCCATTCCCACCTACATCTTCAACACTTCTCAGACTCTTGATCTCTTCAGTAACTTTCAATTCCCTAACCCAGACCACCTCATTTTCACAATGAATGTTCAGTCCCTGTACACTTCTATTCCCCCATCAAGAAGGCCTCAAAGCTCTCTCTTATTTCTTAAAAAGACCAACCAATTCCCCTCCGCCATGTAATAGAACTGGTCCTCACCCTCAACAGTTTTTCCATTGGCTTCTCCCACTTTCTCCAGAATCAAGGGGTAGCCATGGGCCCCAGCTATGCCTGCCGCTTTGTTGGCTACGTAGAACTGTCCACATTCAAAGCCTTCCCCGGTTATACTTCTCAACTCTTCCTCCGTTAAGTTGACAAATGCATTGGCGCTGCTTCTTGCACCCATGCTGAGCTCGTCAATTTCATCAACTTTACCTCTGTCTTCCACACTGCCCTTAGATTCACTTGGTTCATTTCTGACACCTCCCTCCCTTTTCTCGATCTGTCTACATCTCTGGAGACAAACTGTCAACTGCCATCTTTTATAAACTTACCGATTCCCATAGGTATCTTTACTATACCTCTTCCCGCCCTGCATCCTGGAAAAATTATATTCCCTTTTCCCCATTCCTTCATTGCCACCACATCTGTTCCGAGGATGTATCTATCTTTTCCAGGAAATCAAAGATGTCTTCCTTCAAAGAATGGGGTTTCCCTTTTTCCACTATTGATACTGCCCTTACCCTCATCTCCTCCATTTCCTGAACATCTTGCTCACCACATCTTCCCACTACCTTAACAAGGATAGAGTTCCTCTTGTCCACCCCATCAGCCTCTGCATCCAACACGTCATCCTCCACAACTTCTGCCCTCTCCAAAGGGATCCCACCACTAGACATATCTTTACATCCCTGTCCTCTTTCCACAGGGATCAGGGATTGCTCCCTCTGCAATTCCCTTATCCATTCATCCTCTCCCCCCCCCCCCCCATCTCCCCCTGGAACTTATCCCTGCAAGTAGCCCAAGTGCTACACCTGCCTGTTCTCCTCCTCCCTCACCTCCATCCAGGGTCCCAAACAGTCCTAACAGGTGTGGCAACAATTCACCTGCAAATCTGCTGGGATGAACTATTGTGTCTGGCACTCCCAATGTGGCCTTATCTACATTAGTGAGACCTATCATAAATTGGGAAGCCGCTTCATCAGCCACCTCCGCTCCATCCACCAAAAGCGGAACTTCCTGGTGGACAAACATTTTAATTCCCATTCTCATTCCTGTTCGGACATGTTGGTCCACGGCCTCGTCTTGTGCCAAGGGGAGGCCACCCTTGGTGGAGGAACAACACCTTGTGTTCTGTCTTGGTGGCCACCAATTTGATGGCATGACTAGATTTCTCTTTCTGGTTTAAAAAAAAAAAAAAAATCCCCTCTCTGTCCCCTCTTCTATTCCCCGCTCTGTCCTTTCACCCCTTCTAATCTGCATATTACTACTCCCTGGGTCCCCTCCTCCTTCCCTTTCTCCTATGGTCCATTCTCTTCTCCTATCCTTTTCCAGCCTTTTATCTTTCCCACCCACTCACCTATCACATTTTAGCTAGCGTCCTTCCCCTTTCCCTTCCCCCCCCCACTTTTTATTATGGCATCTTCCCCCTTTTCAGTCCTGAAGAAGGGTCTCTGACCAAAACATTGACTGTTTATTCATTTCTATGGATGCTGCCTGACGTTCTGAGTTGTTCCAGCATTTTGTGTGTGTTAGATAGATGTATCCATTATAATATATAGTGTATGTAGGCCTCCATTAGTCCCCAGGGGTGTCAAACTCATTTTAGGTCACGGGCCGGATTGAGCAAAATGCAGCTTCATGCGGGCCGGATCAGTCGGACGCGTGCGAACGCAGCTTTCGTTGCCTCCGTTTTTCAGCCTGCTCTCATGTGTCTCAGTCTCTGCTATAACTACAAAGTGTTTCACTTTACAAATTCCGTTTCTTATGAAGAAGACTGCCGAGCAAGACTGCCGAATAAACACTAAAAACCCTGAAAACCTGGTACCTGAATAAACTCAGCATTAGCCATATCATATGCCATAGGCGCTTCGATTACTGGGGCCAGCTTTAATAGTAATTAGATATTATCTCGCGGGCCAAAGATAATTCCACCGCGGGCCTTGAGTTTGACATATATGTGATAGACCATGGATTTGCACCTTGGAAAGTTTCCAGGGCGCAAGCCTGGGCAAAGTTTTTTTTTATATGGAAGACTGGCAGTTGCCCAAGCTGTAAGTCTCCCCTCTCCACGCCACCGATGTTGTCCAAGGGAATGGCATTAGGACCCATACAGCTTGGCACCGGTGTCGTCGCAGAGCAATGTGTGGTTAAGTGCCTTGCTCAAGGACACATACGCAAGCCTCAGTCAAGGCTTGAACTAGCGACCTTCAGATAACTAGACGAACGCCTTAACCATTTGGCCACTTGATATTATATTTAATATAATATAAAATATTATATAGAGCCCTAGTGAGACTACATCTGGAAGATTTTTGTTGAGTCATTATTCTGCAAATAATGATAGATCATTATTTATAACTTATAATATAGATCATTATTAATGATAGATCATGTTATAAATGACAGCCAAATCACTTACATAGTTTGCTTATGGTAAATTCAGAAGAGTTGATGACTTTCCAATAGAGGTGCTTGATGTTATCTCTAAAGATAATATCAAGAAGCTAATTCTGAAGATGACAATTGGGCATCAAAATATGCTACTACTCTGTATGACATTTGTTTTTAACGGCCCTTGGTATTTGAAGGATGCAAATTTGTCAAGCAGCAGTCTCCTTGATTTTCCTTTTCTGGATTTTGCAATACTAAAGTTCTGAAATTTTTAGATATTTAAAACTGTGTAATGCAGCAACATGTGGAAATGAGAGAAGGTGGTCCTTGGGCTGGGAAGTGTAGCTAGTGGAAATGACAATAGCTAGTTTGCTCCTTAATTCAGTACCCTTTGTTTCAAATGTGAGGTACTATTGTGTAAATATTCTTGATAGTCTCAAAAGGCTACCTTTTGGAAAAATGTGTATCTACTTTTGTAATCAAACGCTCTTGTAAAGAGCCAACAGATTGTTTCAATGTGTAATAACATGCATACACATGAAGCAAGCCTTCTGTGATTTGTGTAGAAATATGCCCAGGTCATTCCGCGCACCAATAACTTTCAGTCTCACCATGGTTTCAAAAAAAAGGCTCTTAATTTGTTTTCTAGCAAAGTGTTTTTTTTCTGCAGTTGATTTCATCTGTCAAGACCTTGGATTTTAACTTGGTCTGTATGTATCTTCCTCACAAGTATTACCCTTGTTATAAGCTTTAGGCTTGGCTCAGTTATTGAAGAATCAAATTCAATTGAGCTACTCAAGCTGTACTCTTTTTTTCTACTTAAAATTGAAACATTTTCTCAATACCCAATAGCCCATTATTTGCTTTATCTTGGACTTCAAAGGTAATTTAAGGATTTAGAAGAAAAAATAAGGATTTATTGATTTTTTTTTTGAAGGCTGAAGCCTTGTTGAGCTTTAAGACATTGGTTTTGAGATTCATTGTTCATAGATTGAGCTACCTAATACATAAAACTGATTAAAAGATGAATATAGAAAAATTGTTTTCAATTAACAATGTGATCTGGGCATTTTCTTTTTTTTAGTCTACTTTATAACTATTGCTGATGATATTTGGGTAGGAATCAGCAAAACATTGTACCATTTTTGGTTTTTAGAGCATAGTGGCTAATTTCAATGTCTCTAATATAACCTCGGCAAGACTGACAAATTTGCAAATTGGTTTTGATTCGTGAGCTTCTACCATGTTTGCTTTTCCAAGTCAGGAGAAACAAAATCACACCTATTAAAGTTGGAATTCAGAGCGATGTAGATTAGAAAAAGTGCAATCCTTTCAAATACCTGGTTTAAAACCAAGTGCTTGCAGGAGTTTGAGCCAGAAGTTTAATATCTATGGTCTGAAATCTGGGCTAGAGATTGGAAATATTCAAGTTCAATTTTATTGTCATTCAACCATATGGTTGTATACAGCTAAATGAAATATCATACCTCTGGGCCATGGTGCAAAACACAGTGCATATAAACACAGCATACAGTATATAATTACAATCCAACACATACAGTCATACTATAATAGCACAAGTCCTTGAGTGGCATAGTCTGAAGGTTGATGTAAAGTGCAAGATGCATGTTTATGTAGGTCAGTATAATGTTACTGGCACTATATAATAAAACAAGCTGTAGTGTAGGTATAATAAAACAAGCTGTAGTGAAGCAGCAGCAATAAAAGATGAACAGTGACAGGTGCTGGATGAGGGCGTTTGTGAGTTGGGAAGTGAGGGGTGTGGCGGTATCGCATTCAGACAGGATGCATGTGTATTGGGTGGCAGCAGGATGTTAAGAAGTCTAAATATTGATTTGAGTACATCCACCATAGTAATCAGGGAAGTTAAATTTGGTTTATTTTGATATGTAGATATTGTATTGCTACAATAAAGAAAAGCCCATGTTATTACAGGAAAAATTCTAGTAAAGATAAAGCAGTGGCTGATTGGCAAGAAGCGAAGAGTGGGAATAAAGGGAGCCTTTACTGGTTGGCTGCTGGTGATTTGGATGACGGAACAGGTGGCTTTGTTGCAAAGTTTGTAGATGATATGAAGATAGTTGGAGGGGCAGGTAGTTTTGAGGAAACGGGTTACAGAAGGACTTAGACAGATTAGAAGAATGGGCAAAGAAGTGGCAGATGGGATACCATGCCAGAAAGTATATGGTGATGTACTTTGATAGAAGAAATGAAAGGGTTGACTATTTTCTGAATGGAGAGAAAATACAAAAACTGAGGTGCAAAGGGACTTGGGAGTCCTTGTGCAGGGTTCCTGACAGGTTAATTTTTAGGCTATGGTAGAGGACTAGAATATAAAAGCAAGGATGTAATCTTGAAACTTTATAAAGCATTGGTAAAGCCTCAGTTGGAGTATTTTGAATAGTTTTGAGTCCTTGTTTTAGAAAGGATGTGCTGAAACTGGAGAGGGTTTAAAGGAGATTCACGAAAATGGTTCCAGGATTGAATGGTTTGTCTTAGAAGGGCTTTTGATGGCTCTAGGCCTATATTCACTAGAATTCAGTAGAATGAGGGGTGACCGCATTGAAGCCTAGCGAAAGGCTTTGATAGAGTGGATGTGGAGAAGATTTTTTTCCTGTGGTGGGAGAGTCTAAGATCAGAGGACACAGCCTCAGAATAGAGGGGCATCCTTTTAGAATGGAGCTGAGGAAGCATTTCTTTAGTCAGAGAGCAGTGACTCTGTGGAATTCTTTGCCACAGGCGTCTGTGAAGGCTGAGTCTTTATGTATATTTAAGGCAGAGGTTGATAGATTCTTGATTAGCCAGGGCATGAAGGGATATGGGGAGAAGGCAGGAGATGGGGGCTGAGAGGGAAATTGAATCAGCTGTGTTGAAATGACAGAGCAAACTCGATGGGCCAAATGGCCTAATCCTGTACCTATATCTTATGGTCTTAAAACAACCAGGTTGAAGTAAAAGACAGACTCGATGGGCCAAATGGCCTAATCCTGTACCTATATCTTATGGTCTTAAAACAACCAGGTTGAAGTAAAAGATCAACAGTTTCACTGCAGGGCAGGGAAATCTTGGTACAGGTCATTGTGTACAGTTAGCAGAAATGTCCGTAAATTCTCCTTTTAGCCATAAGTTTGAAAATGCATAAACATCACTCTATGGTAACCCCATCCTTCCACATTATTGTAATAAATTACACCAAAAGCACAACTCTGATTAAAGAAGTCCTCTCCAGTTTTAATGGATGCACCACAGGAAGCATCCTATCCAGACGTTTTTCAGCTTGGTATGGATACTGCTCTGCCCATGATCACAAGAAACCATAAATTTGTTGACACAGCTCGGCTCAACACCCGATGAAAGCCAGCCTCTTCTGCATGGACTCCGCCAATACTTGATGCTGCTTCAGTAAAGCAGTTAATCTAATCAAAAAAAACGCGTGCCCTCCCTGAGCGCAGAAGATACAAAAGCCTGAACACACGTATTATAAGGCTCAAGCCCAGCTTCTATCCTGTTGTACAGTAAGGTAAACCCTTGACCATGTTATCTACCTCTTCATGGCCTTGCACCTCATTGTCTACCTGCACTGCACTTTCTCTGTAACTGCAATACTTTGTTCTGCATTCTGGTGTTGATTTTCCCCTTGTACTATCTTGATGTAATGAAATTTGGTATGGATGGCATGCAAAAGTTTTTCACTGTATGTTGATACATGTGGCAATAATAAACCCAGTTACTCATTTATTACTGAAAATGGAGAGAAAGGAGCTACTTAAGGCAATGAACACATCAGCCCTTTGATTTACTATTGTGTGAACTTGTTGGCATGCAGGGGTGCCCATAGTTTGGCCATTCTTAACCTAGCTTGTAGTGGATGTCAGGTATTGTGTTGCAAAGTGAAGGGGAGGGGTACTTTGGCAGCTCATATAAAGAATGGTATATTTGTACTGTACTGAGTCCAAGTATGAGCCAAGATTTTGTGCTCTAATTTCTGTATTTCAACTTTAATCCCACATTTATTTCATTTACAACTCCCACCAGTAAGCCATGGTTAATATTTTTGTAAAGAGCTTTTTTTTGTTCTTTGTGTCTCCTGCTTTGTTTACAGAGCCCATACTTGTCACCAGAACTTGTGATCAAAATACCATACTTGAGCTGATTTGCCTCAGCATCTTAACAAATAAGTGACATAAAAATTATTACTGGAATGCATTAATGTGGAAGAGGAAAACAGTTAATATTTCAAATCAATGAAATTTTGTTTGAACTGCAACATAATCTCCCCTTCTATGCAAAAGATTGATTCTCGTAGATACATCATGTATTGGATCATCATGCGTGTCTCGTGATGAAAGTCTATACATTGGTATTGACTTTCACAACTGTAATCTACAATGTTCCTGTTAACTCAATGTTTTACCTGACCGAAGTAATTGGCAAGGGTGCGTATGTGTTTGAGATGGAGAGCTGCACTACCTTGCACGGGATTGAAAAGGCCATAAGCCATTGGAAGAACGAGTAATATGGAGCAAACTCCATCCTGCCGAAGTTCCAAATTCTGGCATTTGGGAACCTTTGTCATGAATTCACATCCAAATCTTCCCGTGCAGAGTGGGAAAACATGCCAACAGGCCTTAGACATAATAACTGTGACCATCTGTAAGAACATAAACTATCCTTGGGTCTCCATGTTGCAAGTGACAGCAAATTAACAAGAGCATCCTCTTCAGCTGCTTCCTCACAGTGCCCAAAGAGCTGCTTGTCAAATTGTAGTGTGAATTTTGTATCTAGTTACAATAGAAGTGGTCTTCACAGCAGATCAATGCTGAGAAAAATGTAGCTTGCACCATTAACTGCTTATATACACTTAGAGGTCACTTTATTAAATACATCTGCTCGTTAATGCAAATAAGTAATAGGCCAAACATGTGGTAGCAACTCGATGCGTAGAAAGCATGCAGACATAGTCAAGAGATCCTATTGTTCAAACTGGGGAAGAAAGTGACTGACTGTGAAATGATTGTTCATACCAGACATGGTAGTTTGAGTATCTTAGAAACTGCCAATCTCTAGGAATTACTCACGCAACAATTACTAGAGCTTACAGAGAATGGTACAAAAAAAACAAAATGCATCCAGTGAGCAGCAATTCTGTGGGTGAAAATGCTTTGCTAATGAGAGAGGAGGTTCAGAGGGGATCGGCCAGACTGGTTCAAGCTGACAGGAAGGTGCCCATAACTAACAAAAACAGCTTTAAAATGGTGTGCAGAAGAGTATCTCTGATTGCACAACATGTCAAACCTTGAAGTGGGTTGGTTACAGCAGCAGAAGACTGCTCTGGGTTTCACTCCTGAATGTAATAAAGTGGACACTGAGTGTATGTATTTTCTTTATTTTGTTTAAACTCCCAAAAGATTGTCTGTCAATTGATAAAGACTGGAGTCAAATCTGACAAGGATAATGTGTGCAAAAATTTGTCTCCATCTGAAGTCTGCTACTCAGTGGTATCCAAACCACTATTCTACCTAATGGTTTACATTAAACTTGATAGCAATGCAGAATGATGTTAAGCAAGGTTAATTGCTTAATGCTTTTCAGCTTACTGCACAATTGCACCTCACATCTAGCAAACTTTCTACTGGAGTGAATTAAGCCAGAGCACAAACTGCTCTACCTCCATCCCAGAATGAGTCATTTCAATTTCCGTCACTGATCTGCAATATGGAGAAGAACTGTATGGGTACATGATGTGGTTGTCTATGCATTGAAGTGTATGAAAGACTGGGTCTTGCCTTAAATATCTACAAAAAGAGTCCCATACCATTTGACCTCTTTCATACACCTGCCACAATCGAGGCTGATTTTTAATGATGGAATTTGCTATTTCTTTTGGTATGGAGGTAAAGTCTTTGGCTGTCTCAAACTCCTTATCAAGGTCATAGTCTACCAGGCAGCAGTGGCCTCTCTATGCTGCTGAGAACAGTTTTCTCCCCATCAGCTGTCACAATAAACAACCACTATATAGCAAAAATAATAAAAGCAGTAAATACTAGAAACGCTCAGCAGCTCAGGCTGTAGCTGTGGCTTGATTTGCTTGTATTCCCAGCAGATGCAGTTTTTTAATGTGCAGAGTTATAAAATAGTCAGCTCTGATGGGTAGACCCTGTTGTTCACAGGCTGACATCAAAGGTTCTCAAAACCAAATCACTACCCAAATCTCTTTCACAGCAAGAGATTAATTGCCAGTATATGGGTGTGGGGGCAACTTCTACATCCAATTCTTTGTTTTGTTACTTAAGCCCATCACCCTTACTGCAGCATAGGCTGCCAACAGTAGCTCGCCAAAACCCCCTGTCCTAGCCAATCTTTTAAGTTGTCTCAATAGGTACATTTAATGTCAGAGAAATGTATACAATATACATCCTGAAATTCTTTTTCTTCACAGACATCCACAAATACAGAGGAGTGCCTCAAAGAATGAATGATAAATGTTAGAACCCCAAATCCCACCCCCCCCAGCCTCCCCTTCCATGCACAAGCAGCAGCAAGGCAGCGAACCCCCCCACCAGCAAAAAAAGCATCGGTGCCCCCCACCGAGCACTCAAGCATACAGCAAAGCATCAATAAAGACACAGACTTGCAGTACCTCAAAGACTACTCACTCACCCAGTAATTTGACATACCACAGGCTTTCTCTCTCCCAAATAAGGGAAAAAGAGGTGTCCCCATCTCACAGCAAGAGGGGAGACATAACAAACAACTCACTGATTTATGATGTTAAAAGTCTTGCATTTCTTTTTCCAAGCTCTGTGCCCAGAGAGTCGGCCCCAAAAAGGCTCGGATCTCTGGACACACAGCCCACGGCAGCTAACCTGCTGCTCCCGATGTTCCGTGTTCTCCCGCAACACAACTGTCAGGGGCACCCATCTCTAGAGCCACAAAAATCCAGCACCCTGAAGCGCACTAGTCTTCCAGGCCGTGTCCTTGGTGTAGCCCATCTTGGTGTATCCTCTTCCTCCTAGGGATGAGATCCTTGGACCTCCAGTTGCCATTTCTATAGCACTTTCTATGGAATAGGGTTGCTAGTACCAGGCCCATTTCTCCTTTCACAGCCAGGCTTAGGACCATTCATGGTGGAGGAGCCTTCCAATTGAGGCTGTTTTCAAAGATAACATTTCTGAGAAATTGTATAAGGAAGTTGCAAGATAAGAACTGGATTGTTAGTTTGTTTGGATTGTACTATAGACCCCCCCCCCCATGGGAAACAAAGGAGCTAATGTGCTGAAAGTTGCAATGATACAGTTGTCATAGTAGGAGATTTTAACTTTCCTAACATGAACTGGGATTGCCATATGGCTAAAGAACCTAGATGGGATGGGATCTCTCAATCAGGGAAAGGGAAAAGCTTGACCTAGTCCTGGGAAATCTGGTAAAGTAAGTGACTAAAATGAAAAACTCTTTGGGACCACCAATCAAAATTCTGTCAGCGTTTAATTAGTTATGGAAAGGGACAGATCTGGTCCACAAGTTAACATTCTAAACTGGAGCAAAGTAAATGTTGACGGTATTAGACAGGAACTTGCAAAAAGTTGATTGGATTAGGTTGTTGCAGGAAAATGGATGTGTGGCAAGTGATAAAGTTTTTTAAAGTGAAATTTCAGGGCTTCAAGATCTGCATGATCCTGTTTGAGTGGAGGGCAGGGTTGGCAGGAGTAGGCATCCTGAGATGATGAGGGAGATTGTTCTTGTCAGGATAAAGAGTTAGGCATAGGTCAAGCACGGGGAGATGGTATTAAGTGAATCCTTGGAGTAATATAGGAGATGCAGAATTATGAAGAAGGATATCTGAAGGTAAAAAGGAGGCATGAGATAGCTTTGGCAGAGAAGATTGTGGAGACATTAGATATATAAAAAGGTAAAAAAATTATAGAGAGAATAGAGCTCCTCAAAGATATCTTTGTGTGGAGCTGCAGGAGATGGCTTAGGTCCTTGATAAATATTTTTCCTGCATTTTTACCATGCAGAAAGACCTGAAGACTTTGGTTAGCTCTTGAGTTAGTTAATGGGAATGTCTTGGGGTAGTTTACAGTGTAACAGAAGAGGTGCTGGACATCATAAAGTATCTGGCGGTAGATCATTCTCAAGGGACTGATCAAGTATATCCAAGAATGCTGGAACTCAATGGTAATGGGTGAAGTGCTGGAAGTCCAGAGGGTGGCTAGCATTGTGTCTTTAACAAGGGCAACAACGAAAAGCCTGGGAACTATAGACAGGTTAGCCTAATCTATGATGGGTAAATTACTCATGAGAATTGTGGAGGATAAGATCTACAAGCATTTGGAAAGACGGTGATTGAATAGGGGTAGTCAGTACAGTGTGGTGTATGGAAGGTGATTTCTCATGAATGTGAGGTTTTTTTTTTGAAGAAGTAGCTGAAAAGACCAATACAGGGCAGTGTGGTAGTTATGGTCTATGTTGGACTTGAATAAGCCTGTAAGGTTCCAGATGGTTGGCTTCTATGGGATGTTAGATTGCATGAGATTTAGGGAGAGCTAACTAACTACACACAGAATTGACTTGATAGAAGGAAGCAGAGGTGAAAAGTTGCTTTTTTGACTGGAGGCCTTTGATTAGAGGCATTCCTAGGGGTTGATGTTACACCCATTGCTATCAATGATTTGGATGGCACTCTGCAAGGTACGGTTAGTAAGCTGGCAAATGACACTAAATAGTGGCATTGTTGTAGGAGTACAGGGAGATTGTGAATAGCCAGGTAAGTGGCCTAAGCAATGGCAAATAGTTTCATTGAGATAAGTGCACAATATTGCATTTGGGGAGATAATTCAGGGTAGAATATTCATAGTGAACGGTAGGGCCACAGGGATTATTGTTGAACAAAGGGAACAAGGAGTATGAGTACATGGTACCCTGCAAGTGATGTCACAGGTAGACAGGGTGGTGAAGAAGGGTTTGGCTCAGAAGATCATTGAGTACAGTATAAACGTTGGGATGTTATGTGCAGTTGTACAAGATGTTGGTAAGGCTGCATTTGGAATATTTTCTGTTTTTTATTATCTGGGTAAAGCAACAATGCCATTAAGATGGAAAGAGCAGAGGATATTTACGAGGATGTTGCTGAGAATTGAGGAATGGAGTTATGAAGAGTTTGAGGGGATTGGGACTTTTTTCATTGGAGCATAGGAAAACAATTTTATAGAGGTTGTATAAAATCAGAGAGACATAGCTAAGTTAGATGTGCACTGATTTCACCCCCCCCCCCCCCACCGCCCCCATTCAGGTCTGTAGATTCAAGAACTATGGGCATAGGTTTAAAGTGAAAAGGAAAAGATTTAATAGGAATTTGAGAGTTTTTTTAAACCATCAGTATATGGAATGAGCTGTCAGAGAAAGTGATTGAGGCAAGTAATTTTACATTTTTAAAAAGTACTTGGATGGTGTTATAATTTGTAACTCTAAAACATAAAAAAAAACAAATTGAAAGGAAAACAAGGAAGCCGGAGGTTAACTGTATACACTGGTTTTTACTTTAAGTGAGATGCACATGTATGATGTATGCAATTCAATTATTTTTACATGTGAATATTTTTACATAATGAATATTTAAATGAACCCGTATACTTAGTCAAACAATATATTTACAGTATTACTCAAATACCATTGAAATATTAAATACACAACAGACGGGTGCAGGGATAAGGAAAGGATTAAAGAAAACATTGTCCAAACGTGGACAAATGAGACCAGTCAAGATGAGAAACTTCGTCCACTTGGTCCACTAACCCCAGATATATGCCACTGACTAACCACCAATGGCTTGTATCTGCTTAAAAATGAAGATAGGCACTGTCAGTAAACATGACTCCGGTTAAAAGGCTAGAAGGAACGCCCAGGGGGTAGGCGTGGACTGAAGCAGGTATAAACAGAAGGTTGGGGGGGGGGGCTTGTTTCAATTGTGTCAACAATTCTCTACAGTTTCTCACTATCAATGGCAGTGTTGATGCCATATCAAGCAATAATGCATCCAAATAGGTTGTTTCTCTGTAGTCCATTCTTAAAAACTGATGAGGGTCGACACGGACATGCCACATGCCATTTAGCCCCCTGAGGAAGTAAGACATTTGTGAGCTGGCTGTAGCATGTTTGTGGTTGGTGATCTGGGAACTTAAAAGCTCCCAGGTTATACATTGGCTGCATCAGGCACACTGAAGTGGTCAGCCTCTACCCAATGGATGGCATAAAACAATTTCATCTTTGGCTACGTCTGGCGGATATCCCGTACCGTTAAAAAGCTGCACGCCTTGGACGTTATATTTTTCTAAAAGTTGCTGTATATTGTCCACGGGAAAAAGATACTACATTCGTATGTTACTGAAAATCTGCACAAAGTTGGTGATTCTCAAGGTGCGGGTGTTCTCGCGAGAATCGGAGCAAGTATCGCTGCACGGGAACCGCGGCCATTGCTGAGAAAGGGGTTTGCAGGTAAGTGGGGCGAGGGGGGCCGTGACGTTTCCGTAGATCCGCAGACATTGACAGGGATGCTGCCAAGGGACACCGGGGTAATCTGCGGCCACAAATGGAAATCCTCTTTGGACGCAGAGAACTACAACCCCCATCGTACATTGCGGCAGAAGTGCCCTTCGTTGAGGCGGGTCTTCGCCTTGCAAACCGAGCGGAGGTGTGAGTTCAGCGGCCGGACCTGGTCTCCTTGCACGTAAAGTACTAGTGTCGACTGTTATCCTGTCTGTCTCAGTGATGTTGACTGAACACGCAGATAGTTAACATACTGCTGAGCCAAAGTAAATTTGCGTAATATATTATCAGGGAAGCGGGTCCCACGCTCAACCAGTCCACATTGAGGTTTCTGGGTTTTTTCGAATTGTTTAAAGCCTATCTCTATATATAGCGTAACCGTCTCTTTTCCGCGACAACTTAACTGCCTCTAGTAGGGAATTCTTCTGAATTCTGTTTCCTGAGCACTTGTATTTGTGTCCTTGGGTTATATGCTGTTCCTCACAAGAGGAAATGCTCTCTGCATGCACATGAGGTCACCCATCAGCCTTTCCTCGAGAAAGAAAAAAACTTTATGTTTGTCTTATCCGGTCATGTATGTATTTATATTTTTGGTTTAATTCTTGTAAACCTTTTCTCTAATCTTCGTCCGTGTCTCTTGCATTCAAGTAACCCCTTTTATTTTCTCAAGACATCACGAAGTGCTTTACGGTCAATGGTGAACTTTTCCGTGTCGTATAGTAAACTAGTCAGCCTCAGTTGTGCAATACAAGTATTAATAGAAAATAGATCAAAGATGTTTTGGTATTACTTGAGGGATAACTTGACTAAAACACCTGGGATAATCCCCTTGCCTTCGCTGGTAGTTCCAATTAATCATTTGTTCCCTTATAAAATTGCAAATACGGATTTCATTTTAAATGCCCTCCTGAATCTCTGGCGGTGTGTCATTCTCTATGCAGCGGACTAGAGTTTCTCCACAAATTTTTGACATCTGATTTCTGGAGTTTGAACTCGTACTCTTTGGATATGGGTTATAGATGTGATATGATCTGAGCCAAAGATTACAAAATAGATTTTGGCACGGTGAAGGTCAGATCATAACCTGAACCGAGCAGAAGCACAGGGAGAACAAAAAAAGAGGATGCAATGTGGAGTGAAAACAATATAACAAGAGTGGATCAATAGTCAGATTATAACCTGTAGAATAAGAGTAATTCGTGTGGTTCAGAAAATGTGATTTTCTTTTAGGTGTCTATTTTGAGAATGTGATGAATTTGACGAGTTAAGCAAGGACATTATTAAGTAATGTTAGATAGATAGATAGATAGATACTTTATTCATCCCCATGGGGAAATTCAACATTTTTTTCCAATGTCCCATACACTTGTTGTAGCAAAAACTCATTACATACAATACTTAACTCAGTAATAATATGATATGCATCTAAATCACTAACTCAAAAAGCATTAATAATAGCTTTAAAAAAAGTTCTTAAGTCCTGGCAGTTGAATTGTAAAGCCTAATGGCATTGGGGAGTATTGACCTCTTCATCCTGTCTGAGGAGCATTGCATCGACAGTAACCTGTCGCTGAAATTGCTTCTCTGTCTCTGGATGGTGCTATGTAGAGGATGTTCAGGGTTTTCCATAATTGACCGTAGCCTACTCAGCGCCCTTCGCTCAGCTACCGATGTTAAACTCTCCAGTACTTTGCCCACGACAGAGCCCGCCTTCCTTATCAGCTTATTAAGACGTGAGGCGTCCTTCTTCTTAATGCTTCCTCCCCAACACGCCACCACAAAGAAGAGGGCGCTCTCAACAACTGACCTATAGAACATCTTCAGCATCTCACTGCAGACATTGAATGACGCCAACCTTCTAAGGAAGTACAGTCGACTCTGTGCCTTCCTGCACAAGGCATCTGTGTTGGCAGTCCAGTCTAGCTTCTCGTCCAACTGTACTCCCAGATACTTGTAGGTCTTAACCTGCTCCTCACATTCTCCATTAATGATCACTGGCTCCATATGAGGCCTAGATCTCCTAAAGTCCACCACCATCTCCTTGGTCTTGGTGACATTGAGACGCAGGTAGTTTGAGTTGCACCATATCACAAAGTCCTGTATCAGTTTCCTATACTCCTCCTCCTGTCCATTCCTGACACACCCCACTATGGCCGTGTCATCAGCGAACTTCTGCACATGGCAGGACTCCGAGTTATATTGGAGTTCCTTATCCTTTTTGAATATCACCTTGTATGTTTGCCATTTCTGCATATTAAAAGCTGACGTCAAATTGTGATGCAGTGAAGATCAAATGTAAAAACATAAGTAGTAGTAGTAATCTTGCTGTCCAATTTTGTGCCTGGTGAAAGGCCATTAACCTCGTGTTCTTGGTGTCATTTTACATGTGCAGTTTTATCCAAGATAACTGGAATTCACCTCGCTGTAATTGATGAGCAAGCCACCTTTAAAAGTTTTCGACAGAAAATTGTTGGGCAATGGTCACCTCTATCTATGTCCTTGGTAGGTCGTATTAATGTTGTTAAAATGTATGTTCTCCCCAAATTCTTATACTTATTTCAATCTATCCCAATTTTTATTCCTAAATCTTTTTTTGATTCCTTAGACTCTATTATTTTGTCATATCTGTGGAAGAATAAGCGCGCTAAGATTAATAAAATCCATCTCCAAAAATCTAAAAAAGAGGGTGGCATGGCTTTACCTAACTTTTGTTTATATTATTGGGCAGCTAATATACGCTGTGCTACCTTTTGGTCTTTCTTCCACGGCCAACCCGAGTGCCCTAATTGGGTGGCAATGGAGTTGAGCTCCACTAAAGAATTATCTATCTCTGCACTTCTTGGCTCTGCACTCCCTAGTAGTCTGTCCAGATTAATAGCTAATCCTCTTGTTAGACACACTTTGCGTATATGGGCTCAGTTTAGGAAATGCTATGGTTTCCATGGTTTTTCCGTTTCCAGCCCTGTCGCACATAATCACCTTTTTTTACCTACTACGTACGATTCAGCATTCCATGTTTGGTATAGGAAGGGCATTAGACATTTTGAAGATCTTTTCATTGATAATCGCTTTGCTTCTTTTCAGCAGCTCTCTGTTAAATTCAATCTGCCCAATGCTCATTTTTTTAGGTATCTCCAAATTAGACACTTTATTGCTCCTTTAATTCCTAACTTTCCTGAAATGCCTGCGAAAAATGCTATGGACTTATTTCTTTCCATTAATCCACTAGGTAAAGGTTTAATATCAATTATTCGAGATAAATTAGCAGCCTTACGACGGGCCCCTGTGGATAAAATTAAAATGGCCTGGGAGCGGGATTTAAATACCTCCTTATCCGATGAGAGCTGGGACTTGATTCTTAAATCAGTTAACTCAACCTCTCTTTGTGCTCGCCATTGCCTTTTACAGTTTAAGATTGTTCATAGAGCCCATATGTCTAAATCTAAACTATCTCGATTCTACCCTTAACATTAGTCCACTCTGTGATAAATGCAAGAGGGGTGTGGCCTCTCTCATCCATATGTACTGGTTCTGTCCTAGCTTGGAGAAATTTTGGAAAGATGTCTTCACTACGTTATCGTGTATTCTGAATCAGCACCTAGAACCAAACCCCTTAATTGCTTTGTTTGGTTTCTGGGGCGAGACAGATTTACGTCTGAGTCTGACCAAATGCCTAATATTATCCTTTGTCTCTCTCCTGGCTAGACGCTTGATCCTCCTTAGATGGAGAGATGTTGCCCCGCTCACTCATGCTCAATGGCTTAACGACATCATGGCCTGCTTGGACCTCGAAAAAATTCATTATTCAGTTCTTAATTCGGATCTAAAGTTCCATAAGGTCTGGGGACCTTTTATCGAGTACTTTCATAACCTTCCTCTTGACTAGGGTTTTTTTTTACTTTTCGGTCCCTTGCTTTCAGCTCCCTTTTTTTCCTGGTAGTAGGCATTATTATCCTCTGTTGCTAAATGTATTCACAGTCTGGGAGTTTGATTGTCCTGATTTATACTCTCTATATTGTGTTGTGGTTGGTCTGGAGTTGTTTTTTTTTGTGTTGTGGGGCTTGGGGAGGATACTAAGTTTACTTGTCTTCAATTTAGGTGCTTTTTTGTCAAATTCTCTTCCTTTGTAGCATATTGTCATTGTATGCTTAATTTTGCACTGTATTAATGTTCCTCATTGGGATTTGGGGTTTTTAATTTGTAAAATGTATAGAAAAACTAATTAAAAAAATATTTTTTGTAAAAAAAAAAAGAGAAAATTGTTGGGAACTTGCTTTCAATTACCACAGTGTGCTGCATCCATTTAATGGGATTCCTTCTTTGTGTAACATTAAATTTTCAGATTGAGTGTGCTCGCCAATGTATCAATACAAGTCCTTTGACAATGGTTCTTTTTAATCAAATTTTTTAAGATTTGTATTTACATAATGCCTCTACAATCACGATTAAGTTGTTTGCATGCACACCAGACAACACCTTCGATAGGGTGGCCAAACCGGGTGAGAGCAGCCATCGGGGTTTTTTTAACCCTCGATGACTTCGGATTTGTTTACCCAAAGCAGATGAAGACTGGATTCAGCAAACTGTGGAGGAAACTATCAGCTTGTTCAACAGGCAGGAAGGGGTTTCCCAGCATGCGTTGTAGAGTGCTAAGAGAACAGCAAGACATGTACATCACCCTGGTAATCGACAGCATCCTGACCTATCTCCAGTCATCTTGACTCTCGTCTTGCCAATGGATCCAGATAGACTGGGATGAGAGAGTGAAGTTGACAACCTGCACAACTCTCTGACTTTAATCAGACTCGTGTGCATGTCATGACATCCAAATCTAAGTCCTGTGGTCATGGGCGAGCAATGAAGCAGCAGGTGAGGATACACTGGAAGCTGTAGATGCGAACATCAGTGGGTTGTTTATCGTTCCCCGGAATTGCAGTGGAACTTAGCAGCCACCTGAGTGACTGAACAGCCCTTTTCAGGACCACATTGCTCACCTCTGCAGTACGAAGAACTATGGCAGGTGGGGATCCACTTCAGTTGAAATCAAGAAATTGATCAACAGTGACACCACTCAGAATCAACACATGGAACATGCGAACCTTAATAGACAACACCAAGTCTGACAGACCAGAGGGAAGAACTACTTGGTGGCAAGAGGACTGCAGAGGTACACGATTGACGTAACAGCTCTCTCCAAGACCTGCCTGGCCAATGAGGGAAAAACTGACAAAAGTGGGTGGCGGCTACACATTCTTCTGGAGTGGATGCAGCAGCATCGATCATTGTGAAGCAGGACTCGGATTTGCTATCAAGAGTGACCTTGTCCAAAAGCTTACCAGTCTGCCAAAAGGATTCAATGATCATCTAATGACTATGCAGCCACCCTGGGGAACAAACGCAATGTCGGGCTGATCAGCCCCATGGCCCACGATGTCCAACCCAGAGGAAGCCAAACACAAGTTTGGTAGAGAGCTTGATTCCCTGATGGCTTTTGTTCCAAGGTCAGACAAACTCCTTGGCTTTGAAGATTTCAACGCTCGAGTTGGAAGAGACTCCAATACCTGGGATGGAGTCCTAGGGCACTATGGGGTAGGTGGATGCAACATTAACGGCCTGCTGCTTTTGAGAACCTGTGTTATGAATGACTTGATCATCACCAACATGGTCTTCCACCTGCCAAACCATAACAAGACGCTTACTCTATTCATCCTCACTCTAAGCACTGGCGTCTGTCATCAATAGAAGATGTGACAGACATGATGTCAGAGTGACAAATGCCATCCGTGATGCAGACTGCTGGATAGATCACCATCTGATTGTTTCCAAATTTAATGTCCACATCCAACCCAAACAATGTCCTCAAGTAAGAAAATTTGCCAAGAAGCTTAACATCAGCAAGCTGAAATCAGGTAGTACTACAGACCAGCTGGTTTAAAGTCTCCTATCACAACTCGCTGATTTTCATCTTGGAGGGGATGTTGATGAAGACTGGGCTGCTTCCAGAGATCACATTCACTCTCCTTCCTTCAAGGTCCTCGGATATACAGCAAGGAAGAATTAAGACTGATTTGATGAGAATAACAAGGAGATAAAAGTTCACTTACAGGAAAAGCACAGGCTATGCTTCGCCTAACAGAATGATCCTTTGTGCATCTCTAAGAAGACAATATTTGCCATTATGGGGAGAATAGTTCAAGCCAAATTCAAAGATTACAAGACTCTTAGCTTTGCAAAATGGCTGACGAGATTCAGGGCTACACCAACAGATATAACTCAAAATGATTCTTTGATGCTATCAGAATACTATATGGCCCTCAGCCTTCTGGGACCTCGCCCCTCCTAAGTGCAGATGGCACTACAATTTTCACTGAGAAGGCCAAGATTCAGGGCAGATAGGCAGAGCATTTTGAATCTCTGCTGAACAGACCATCCACCATCTTGATCATGAAGACATCAACCATGAGATGGACTTTTCCCCAAGAAGAGGAATTCAAGAAGTTAATAGCCAGCTGTCAAGTGGCAAGGGTCCTGGAGCAGAGCTATACCAGCAGAAGTCTACAAAATAGTGGTCCACTCAAAACTAGCCAACTGACGCAGCTCTTCCAGTCCTGGGAGAAGGGTCAGATTCTACAAGCAATCAAGGATGGATCCATTGTGCACCTGTACAAGGGAAACCGCCAAGCATGTGACAACCACAGAGGTATCTCTTCACTCTGAGTAGCTGGGAAAATGTTGGACAGAGTCCTGCTAGACAGGCTAAATGCTCACCTGGAATGAGGTAATCTCCCAAAAAGTCAGTGTGGCTTCAGGAAAGGAAAAGGAACTATCATCATGATCCTTGCTGCAAGACAACTCAAGGAAAAATGCAAGGAGCGAATAGACAGCTCTTCACCACCCTTGTCAATCTTACCAAGGCCTTCGACACCATGAGCCGAGAGGTGTCAAGAAGACAGAAGTCGTGCAGCATGCAACCTCAGATCAACCCTACGTGGAGCCAGCTGCTCCAGGCAGTTGACAAGCTCACTTCTCAGGAGGAGTTCACGTTGATGATGAGGTCAGTTGCAGTATCGTCAAGGCAAGTGCCAGATTTGGGAGATGATGTGATACTGTATGGGGCGTAGGGAATTACTCTGAAGACCAAGCTGAAAGTCTACCACACTGTCTTCCTACCCACCCTCCTACACAAGTGCAAAATGTGGAAAATGCACATGAGACAAGCGGGTAGACTGAACCACTTCCACTTGACAGAAGATCGGAAAATCAATTGGCAAGACAGAATTCCTGACATGGAGGTGCTGTCTGCAGCTGACATCCCTACCATCCACACATTGCTGATGAAACAATAAGTCAGGTGAGCAGGCCATGTGGTCGAGATGTCAATAGATAGATAGATAGATAGATAGATAGATACTTTATTCATCCCCATGGGGAAATTCAACATTTTTTCCAATGTCCCATACACTTGTTGTAGCAAAAACTCATTACATACAATACTTAACTCAGTAATAATATGATATGCATCTAAATCACTAACTCAAAAAGCATTAATAATAGCTTTAAAAAAAAGTTCTTAAGTCCTGGCAGTTGAATTGTAAAGCCTAATGGCATTGGGGAGTATTGACCTCTTCATCCTGTCTGAGGAGCATTGCATCGACAGTAACCTGTCGCTGAAACTGCTTCTCTGTCTCTGGATGGTGCTATGTAGAGGATGTTCAGGGTTTTCCATAATTGACCGTAGCCTACTCAGCGCCCTTCGCTCAGCTACCGATGTTAAACTCTCCAGTACTTTGCCCACGACAGAGCCCGCCTTCCTTATCAGCTTATTAAGACGTGAGGCGTCCTTCTTCTTAATGCTTCCTCCCCAACACGCCACCACAAAGAAGAGGGCGCTCTCAACAACTGACCTATAGAACATCTTCAGCATCTCACTGCAGACATTGAATGACGCCAACCTTCTAAGGAAGTACAGTCGACTCTGTGCCTTCCTGCACAAGGCATCTGTGTTGGCAGTCCAGTCTAGCTTCTCGTCCAACTGTACTCCCAGATACTTGTAGGTCTTAACCTGCTCCACACATTCTCCATTAATGATCACTGGCTCCATATGAGGCCTAGATCTCCTAAAGTCCACCACCATCTCCTTGGTCTTGGTGACATTGAGACGCAGGTAGTTTGAGTTGCACCATGTCACAAAGTCCTGTATCAGTTTCCTATACTCCTCCTCCTGTCCATTCCTGACACAACCCACTATGGCCGTGTCATCAGCGAACTTCTGCACATGGCAGGACTCCGAGTTATATTGGAAGTCAGATGTGTACAGGGTGAACAGGACCGGAGAGAGTACGGTTCCCTGTGGCGCTCCTGTGCTGCTGACCACTGTGTCAGACCTACAGTCTCCCAATCACACATCCAAGCAGTTCCTTGGGGATCTGTCCACAGGGAAACACTCTCATGGTGGCCAGTGAAAACGATTCAAGGACACATTCAGACTTCACTCAAGGCCCTTGAGATCGATCACACTTCTTGGGAACATGCAGCCTTGAATCACTCACCCTGGTGTAGCCTTCTCAATAAAGGTGGCACTAAAGCTGAAAAGAATCTTAATGCTGAAGCATAAAGGAAGTGACAACAGCAGAAAGAACGCTCACCAGGCACCTCAACTAAAGAGCCTTCACACACTTGCCCCACATGTGGGAGGTGCTTCTTAGCCCAGATTGGATTCACCAGTCCTCGCTGGACACACAAATAATAGACGCACCCATCCAAGGATGTCAGCGGTCCTTGTCGTTCATGATGTATAAGCGCACGCACACACACGATCCAGATAGCTGTGTAGATAGGCAGTCTTTTTGGACTCTATGCTGAATGTCACAATTTCAGATAGCTACCTGTTTCTGTCAGTCAGTGAGCTGGATGCGACATTAACTGCATTTGTCCTTGCACAGATACTGCTGGTTTTTCATTTCAGTTACAGGTTATTTTTTATCTCCACAACTGCTTCATTAATTTACCTGTCTATAATACGCCGTACAGATGAGTTATGATCAGTTAGTATTAATTTCCTCTGCAAAAATGAACTGATAACTACATCTGCATGAAGTGTATCCAGCTGCGGCTCTTTGAAGACTGTATGGGAGAGTGGGGAGATAATTGATCAGAGTGACATGGAATTGGTGCTGGCGCATGGCCTAGTGGATAAGGCATCGGTCTAGTGATCTGAAGGGCACTGGTTCGAGCCTCAGCTGAGGCAGCGTGTTGTGTCCTTGAGTAAGGCACTTAACAATACATTGCTCCGCGACGTCACCGGTGCCAAGCTGCTTGGGTCCTAGTGTCCTTCCCTTGGACAACATGGAGAAGGGAAGGCTTGCAGCTTGGGCAACTGCCGGTCTCCCATACAACCCTGCCCAGGCCTGCGCCCTGAAAACCTTCCAAGGCGCAAATCCATGGTCTCACGGGACTAACGGATGCCTATAAAACATGGAATTAGTCACCCCAAAGTTGCAGGAGGTAAGTTGTTGGGTGACTGTCAGGAGAAATGGAAATGTGAACAGGTAGTGCAGAGCACCCCTGTGGCCACTCCCCCTATTCCCCTCAATAACAAGTGTACCATTTTGGATACTGTCGTGGGGGATGACCTCCCAGGGAATGCTGCAGAGACAGGATTCAGGATAGGTCTAAGGACAGGACTAAGCATAGGTCTGTGGTGCAGAAGGGAATGAAGGAGAGGAGGGGAGCAGCAGTGATAGGGGACTCAACAAAGCAAAAAAATTAATGGGAAGACAGGATAGGGAAGCTTTTAAACCCTGCAGAGAGCAACTAAAAGAATCATTAGGAGGGAAAAGATGCGATATGAAAACAAGCTAGCAAACAATATCAAAGTCGAAAGTAAAAGCTTTTCCAAGTATGGGGGGAGAAAACAATTAGGGAGATGAGAGTGGATGTAGAAAATGAGGCCCAAGAAGTAATAAAGGGGGCCAAAGAGATGGCAGATTAACTAAATGAGTATTTTCCATCATTCATCTTGGTGGAAGACACTAGCAATGTGCTAAATGTTGAAGGATGTGAGGGAAGAGAAGTGAGTGCAGTTACTATTTTTAAGGGAGAAGGTGCTCAAAAAGCTGAAAGACCTAGTGATCCACAAGTCACCTGGACAGGATGAACTGCACCCTAGGGTTCTGAAAAAGGTAGCAGTAGAGATTGTAGAGGCATTAGTAATGATCTTTCAAAAATCATTGGACTCTGGCATGCCAGAGGACTGGAAATTGCAAATGTCACTCCACTCTTTGTGAAAGGAGGTAGGCAGCAGAAAGGAAATTATGGACCAGTTGCCTGACCTCAGTAGTTGGGAAGATGTTGGAGTCAATTGTTAAAGGATGAGGTTATGGAGTACTTAGTGACACAGGACAAGATGGGACAAAGTCAGTGTGGTTTCCTTAAGGGAAAATCTTGCCTGATGAACCTGTTGGAATACTTTGAAGAGATTATGAGTAGAGTAGATAAGGTGGATACAGTGGATGTTTTATATTTGGACCTTCAAAAGGCCTTTGACAAGGTGCCACACATGAGGCTACTTATCAAATTAAGAGCTTGTGGTATTACAGGAAATGTACTGGCATGGTTAGAGCATTGGTTGATTGGTAAGAGGCAGCGAGTGGGAATGAAAGGATCCTTTTCTGGTTTGCTGCCAGTGACTAGTGTTTTGCAGGGGCTGGTGTTAGAGCCACTTTTTTTATGCTGCATGTCAATGAGTTAGATGATGGAATAGGTGGTTTTGTTGCCAAGTTTGCAGATGAGACGAAGATTGGTGGAGGGGCAGATAGTGTTGAGGAAACAGGTAGACTGCAGAAGGACTTGGATTAGGAGAATGGGCAAGAAAGTGGAAAATGAAATACAAAGATGGAAAATGTATGGTCATGCACTTTGGTAGTGCAGATTATTTTCTAAATGGGGAGAAATTCCAAAAATCTGAGGTGCAAAGGGACTTAGGGTATTTTGCATAAGGACTTCCAACGGTTAACTTGCAGGTAGAGTCTGTGGTGAGGGAGGCAAATGAGCATTCCTTTCAAAAGGTCTAGTATAAGGATGTGATGCTGAAGCTTTATAAAGCACTGGTGAGGCCTCTCCTTAATTATTGTGAGCAGTTTTGGGCTCCTCATCCAAGAGAAGATGTGCTGGCAGTGGAGAAGGTCCAGAGAAGGTTCACAAAGATGATTCTGGGAATGAAAGGGTTATCATACAAGGAATGTTTAATAGCTCTGGGTCTGTACTTGCTAGAATTTAGAAGGATAGGGATGGGTGGGGTTCTCATTAAGACCTCTCAAATATTGAAAGGCCTAGACAGAGTAGATATGGAAAAGATGTTTCCCGTGGGGGGGGGGTGTCTAGGACAAGAGGATACAGCCTCAGGATAGAGGGGTGCTATTTAAAACAGATGCAGAGAAATTTCTTCAGCCAGAGGGCAGGTCATTGGGTGTTTGTAAGGCAGATATTGATAGGTTCTTGATTGGGCATGGCATCAGAGGTTATGGGGAGAAGGCCAGGAAGTAGGGTTGAGGAGAAAAAAGGATCAGCCATGATTGAATGGCGGAGCAGACTCGTTGGACCAAATGACCTAATTTTGCTCCTGTATCTTAAGGTCTTATGGAAAACAATTGTCATCCAGGTAATTTTAGTTGCCTGTCCATTTTCCTTCATTGATGCCTGAGCTGCTGAGTTCTCTCCAGTGTTTTGTGTGTTTTTCCAGACTCTGTAGTCTTTTGTCTCAGTCTAAGGTGCCACCCTCTAAAACACACTGCCTTTGTTCCAGTGCCCCTCCTCAGTTCCGCAATTTAAAATTTGTTTACTCAGTTTTCTAGTTCTGATGAAAGATCACTGATTTGAAAGGTTATTTCCTATTTATCTTGCCAGCAGTGCTGCCTGACCCACCCACAAAATTTTGTTTTAATTAAACATCATGCCAAATTTCTCTGTCCTCGTTATATCCCTCCAATCAATTTTTACTTTTTTCCTTTCTCCCTCACAAATTTCTAAAATTGTCCCTGAATATTCTGAAATTTGAAATATCTTTGAGGAGGAAGAAATGAATGAAGAGCATATCAAGCTTGGGTATGCTTTTACAGAGCTTCCTTGTAAAATGTTAGGTTAATGTAGGAAGCAGTAAGTTTTTTCTTAAACAAATTATCTCTATTTTGTGATCTGAACTATGGCAACAGTGTCTTAAATATAAAAGCAGGGAATTGAAAAGTGGGTAAATCTTTCTGCAATTATCAGATGCTTTGTTAAA
The DNA here is from genome assembly GCF_048418815.1 of Hemitrygon akajei. NCBI lineage: Eukaryota > Metazoa > Chordata > Chondrichthyes > Myliobatiformes > Dasyatidae > Hemitrygon > Hemitrygon akajei. The sequence continues at coordinate 68,994,047 of NC_133135.1, read as the reverse complement.
GTCACATCTCTAACATTCTATGCAGTTTTGGTCTAGGTTGTATTTCAAGTCAGAGCAGTATAAGTTTATTGTAATTATTTCTTAGCTGAGGTCTGTTTCCTGATGTAATATCAAACAAGGGTGTTCTATACATGTATTTAGGAGAGCAAGCAGTCTCATTAAAACAGTTACTGAAAATTCAGAAAAGGTTTATTTTCATGGGCGTGTCTGTTGCAGGTGGAGACACCATTTAGTGCTCAACCCTTAACGTCTCTGAACTATGTGTTCAAAGGGCCATTTGGAAGGGAAATTGAATCAAGAATCTGTCTGCTGAAGCCCATGATATGGAATTGGCAAGGACAGCAGATATTCCACCTTGAAGGGCATTAATGTAATAATTTTTTTACGACAATGTAGCTTCATTATTGTCACATGCAAGCTCTTTGGTTAGTGAATTAGGACAGTGGTTCTCAGTGTGGGGCATATCCCCCTCCCCCCCCACCAGGCCATGTCTGTTTTCGTAGGGACTGCAATGAAAGAACAAGAAACTGGTGGCCACAGGAGTATCTGAATGGGCCATGATAAGTTTACTGTTTTAATGAAATATTAGTAAAATATAAAAATAAAAATAAAGTAATATGTAATTAAAACCTTTAATGAGATGAATGGGAAAATATGCTAGATGATGCAAATGAAGCAGCAAACAGCTTTGTTTTTTTGTGTGTGTGTTCTCGCGCACTCATGAGCACTGGGGGGGGGGGGGGTTTGGTGCGGCACATCAATTGTTATCTCTGCTGCTACTTGATTACCATTCACACTCTGCAGGGTAGCCCACAGAGCCCTGCTCCACATCTCCAAATACAAACTGCAGATTGGGCTGGGTTGTCTACAGCAAGACTTAATGGTGACTGTACAGCAAGAGGCTGGTTCAATCTGCCTTCCACTGACCTGTATTCGTGCTCTTTTTGAAACTTTGAAGAAACTTTTTTTATCTCTTTCTCTTCCCTGTTCAGTCTATTTATTTTTGTTTGCCCAACATGGGGGGGGGGGGTGTCTTTGTTGCACTTTATGCAAGTTTTGCCTTTAAACCCGTGTTCATTGGCATATGTGAGCACCTGCCATAATGCTAACACAATTTGTTTGGCCAGGCAGGTTTCTGTGTAGATGTTGCAATTTTGTTCATGCTCATTTTCATTCCTGACTGCAACTTAATTGCATCTGTCTGCTGTTTCCATTGCTTTTTTAAAATGTTAGCTGTATTTCTTTATAATAAGAGCCATTTAATGCTTTCTTGTAGGATTCCACAAACTGAATGTTTTCTTAGTACATTAATCCCATCATGAAACTGACAATGCTCAGACAATCTATTAAATTCAGACATGTATGCTAAAATGGACCTTCCTTCCTTTTGATTCTGTTGATGAAACCTGAAGCATTCTGCATTCAACAATGGCTTCAGTTCTAAGTGTTCCTACATTACTTCCATTAGAACAGCAAAACTCATTTCAGATGCTTTGGCTGAGCAGTTAAACTTCTAAGCAAACTATGTTCTTCCACCCAATGCAGTGTGCAAAACTGGCACTTATTTCTTATTGGCTATTTGCTTCAAAGTACTGCTCCATTTGCTCAGTATACAATATCCAACTATTTCTTATACATTGAATGTGTCTATCTTTGCATTTTTGCTTTTTTAAATTTGTATCTATCACTTTTTAAAATTCTAACATCTTGCTGCACTTCTACAGGTAGGTAGTTGGCTTGAATTTGCTTAAAACTTCCTCATCATCACTGTTATGTTTTATAACTCCAAAACATAAAACTAATTGAAAGAAAAGCATGGGGAGACCAGGACATGCGTGTACTTTTTTTAAACTTTAGGTGAAGCACACTCTTATGATGTGGTGGCTTGCTGATGTATGCCATTCACGTACTTTTACATATAACTCTCAGTGCATTATGTAAACAACAAAGTAAGCTTAATCAAGCAAAATGTTTGCACTATTGCTTAGATATTACTGATATATTAAATACACAGCAGTAATGCTTACAGACGTTTGAAGGTTATCAAAAGGTAATTGTCTTTGATGCTTTGTTGCACTTTGGTGTAGTATTGCAGCAGCATTTCTAAGTGATGAGCAGCTTAGAGGAAAAAATTGTCACTGCTAAATCTGACATTTTACCAGTCAGAGTTATTTGAAAAACTGACTTTATGAAACAGTTACAAGGCGGAAAAGAAACTCAATTCACGTAACAAGAGTGTTACTGCTGTCCTGGGAAAACTCACTTTTCAGCAGCAATATTGGATGTTACGAGTTTACGCAATTTCCTTCACTGGCCACTCTTAAAATAGAATTGCAAGATGATGATCTGATTGTATAATAATAAGTACTTTATTGATCCTGAGTTGGAAATTATTTCATTTGAAACAACTCCACACTGATATGGAATTTTGGTTCTGATTCCTGCTGGAGTTGCATATTCCAGATTGCTGGAAATTGGAAAATCCATTTGGGGTGAATGTGAACAATATTGACACTACATCGTAAGAAAGTCTTATTGAGCTGCAGAGTGCTCGAGCAAAATTCAAATGCAGCAAGTAAAATTTCTGGATAACTTGTGATATTCAAAATAAGTTCCCACAGTCTGGGAGAAAGCAGATGTTTTTAGTTGAATTTCCCACTTGTTATCCAGTTGAATGTGGTTTTAGTCAAGCTCTTTGTCTGCTACCAAAAGCTCATAATTGTCTTGATGTTGTGAAAAGAGGTGATCTTCGATTATGTTTATCCAAGTTGCAACTAGTTATTCAAAGACTCACTAGTTTGCATCAGTCACCAGGATTTATAAATATTATAAATTAAATGATCCTATTCAGAGCTTTGAAATAATAGCTTTATTTTTTCATATATACCTGTAACTCATTTAACATTTATAACATATTGAAACATAAATGTTGACTGTATATTAGAATAATTAGAACAGTTGACAAAATATAATTAACAACTAATAGTGACTATGAAAGATGGGGGCTACAGAGGTAAATGAAAGTCACAAGTGGGCCACAAGCAGAAAAAAGGTTGAGCACCACTAAATTAGGTGAAGTTTCACAAGTAATTAGAAAGGCAAATGATACGTTATGTTGCCCCAAGTTGTGATGTGTTTCAACCACAGCAAATTATTACAGAGCATGGGGATCATATTTGTAGAGTAGTTAGCTGCAGTTTCTGTACTTTAGGAAGCTATTTTGTCTTGGTAATCAGTGTAGCTTAAATTTGTAAGATTGTCTTATTGAAAATATTTTGAAGGAGTTTGGCATGCTTTTAAATTTAGAAGAGAATAATGCAAGCTGGGAAGAGAAATTAACATAATAAAAGCTGATGAACGTCTGCTTCTCTGGGTAATGAATAAATGGCCAGAAATCACAGTTTCACTATAGTTGTCCTTTTAGGTCAGATGAGGGAACATTTCTTTACGCAAAGGATTTTAGACCTTGGATCAACTGAAGTAATTGAGAGTTCTGCCAAAGGTGCAAAAGTGAGCTTGAGTTGCCACATCTGCTATGATATTATTAGTTCTGAGGGCAGAGAGGCCAAGCTATTATCACTGTTACTGCACAATAATTCCTGGAGCCAATTTCATATTCAGAAATCCTGAAGTACCATAGTTCTTCACTACAATCTACAGCCTCACCCACTCTTAAGGAGAGATTGAAGTGTTGTGAATTTGGAAATGAGAAAACCTCATTTTGTTACTTGAAGACTAGGATTTTTGAATGATGCAGTAAACTATAATTTTACTTAAGAAATTATCTGGCTCTAACCAACAAAGGCTGACTTTATATATAATTTCCTTGCATTTAAATGTATGCACAATTTCGAAATATTTCATTCTGTTTCAGGCTTTACCAATATTCTAATTTTTATTTTGTATTTTGTTTAATGTTTAAGTAAGTGAAATGTTTCTTTTTGTTTTTGTTGGATACCAGTTATTTTCTTACACTGGTGCTTTTACAGGAACAGGCATCAGGGAAAAAAAATCTTGCCAAAGCTCATTAGATCCAAATGACAGCTTCCTTCAGAGCAACAGAAAGTACTGTAGCATCACCATTAATAAATTTTAAGTCAATTTCCCAAACCCTGATTTATTTTTTAAAAACATAAACTTGAAGAAAATATGAATTTTAAAAGTGCTTCAAAATAATTTAACACTAAATATATCAGAAAATAATTTAAAATTCTCAGAATCTCACTTTGTATCCATTTATTTCGTAATCATCAAAGACAAAACAATGCAGTACAACTAATGGAAAGTAATCTACTTGAAATGTAAATGTTTCTCTTTCTGTAGTTGCTGCCTGATCTGAATGCTTGCAGCATTTGTTTTTATTTTTACAATTTGATTGTTACTTTATAATACTGCAGTCTGGCTAATGGATGCATGTATTGGACTGGAAGTTTGAAAGTTGCATGGTCAAAGGAGTGTTATATACCCTGAAAACTGTAAGATTTTGCTTTCAAAATCTTTCAAAATAGGAGAAACTTTCAATCATAAGTAACAGTCCAATAGTCAGAGTTCTGAATTTTCTCCCTGCATCTCCAACTTAAAACATGTTTAAATAAATAGATGTCCAGCCGGATATCATTCAGCTATCCCTGCAGTGAAATTGAAGATTTAAATTAGGATACGTTTGACCAAATTCCCTTCCTTAGCTTCACTAACCTTATCTACTCTTCCTGGTTTATTTTGAGACCTTTAATATTAGCTTCTAAACATTTTGGAAAGATTTTCTGTTAAGAACTGAAGTTCAAAGTTAAACATCAATTGAAATATGTTTCTTTTTAACTTTGCAGGAAAGTGAGAATAGAATATGGAGCACAATTTGAAATATATTTCGCTGGGAATTTTAGTATTTCAGACAACCAGTCTTGTATTGACTATGCGTTACTCACGGACTTTCAAAGAAGAAGGACCCCGTTACCTAGCTTCAACTGCAGTGGTCATTGCTGAGATGATGAAGATTGCAACGTGTCTTCTTTTAGTTTATAAGGATGCTAGTATGTACACTACTTTAGAATTCTCTCTTGTTTAAAGTTGTGGGAAATCTTTATTTAACCATTGTGAATGAGATGACACAATGGAATGTTATTTGTAAATGCTGATGCAACTTTGAAAGCAACACACACAACATGCTGAAGGAACTCGGCAAGCCAGGCAACATCTATGAAAAAGAGTCAACGTTTTGGGCCGAGATCCTTCATGAGTGTTCTTTTCCATAGATGCTGCCTGGCCTGCTGAGTTCCTCCAACATTTTGTGAATATGTGTGTTGCTTGGATTTCTAGTATCTGTAGACTTTCTCTTGGTTGTGGTGCAACTTTCAAAGTAAATGGTTTTCTTTAACTGAATGTCAGCTATCCCAATACATGGGGTTTTTTGGAAAGCAGAGTGAATGGAAAAAACCCCATTCCATTTGGATTCTAGACAATGAAAGCTGTGAACTCTACTCATTTATCTAGTGCTTTGGAAAACTATTCAGCCCTCATGACTATTTTCACATTTTACTGGCTCATTTTCTGAATTTAAAATATATTGAAGTTAATCTACAAAGCATTGTGCATAATGTCAAATCAAAAGAGATTCCAAAACATATCAGCAACTAAAAATTAAAAACCAAAACTGTGAGGCCAAAAAAGTGTTCATCCCCTCTGTAATTACTACACCAACTTTCCTCAGGTACAATACTGTACCAACTCACCCAAGTTGTTGATGTAGAAAATTGGAGTATCACCATTTTCAATGAATTCATAAGAAAAAGTACCCCTTCTCTAAGGTCCAACGATATTGTAGAATTTCAACAAACCAAACCAAATGAAGATAAAAGAGCATTCAAGACAAGTCAAGGAAATAATATTAGAGAAGCGCAAATCTAAGCAAGCCTACAAGACTATCTCAAAGACATAATGTACCTCAGAGCTCAGTGCAGTACATGTGGAAGTGGAAGAAAATATGAAGCCATTGCCACACTGACTAGCTGAGGCAGCCCCTCTAAAACTAGTTGCTGGAGAATGGCAAACGTAAGAGAGGCGCTAACAGTCACTCTGTGTGAGCTGCGGAAGTCCATAGCTGCAACGGGAGATGAAGTTCATGGCTCCACAGTCTCTAAGGCCTTGCACAAAAAGTGGCAAGGAAGGACCCCTGGCTAACAAAGCAAAAGCATCATTGAGAAAATGCTGTAAAGATGTGGAAGAAGGTCTTGTGGTCAAATTAAACTAAAGTGGAACTTTTTGGCTTTGACACTAAGCGGTACATGTGGCATAGATCTGATACAGTGCATCTGCTAGGTAAAACCATCCCTACTGTAAAGTCTGGTGAATGTAGCAACATTCTGTGGGAATGCTTTTCAGCAGTAGGGACTGGAAATCTGGCCAGGGTTAATGGGAAGACAAATGCTGCAAAATACAAAGAGATCCTGGTTTGAAAACCTTGCTCACCTCTGCCAGAAAGCTTAAACTGGGGAGGACGTTCACTTTCAGCAGAATAACAACCCAAAGCACACTGCCAGAGCAACCATGGAGTGGCTTCAAATGAATAAAAATTGATGTCCTTGAATGGCCCAGCCAGAACCCGATTGAACATCTCTGGTAAGACTTGAAGATTGCTGTCTGCCACAGATTGTCAACTAACTTAGCACAGTTCGAGCAACTTAGCAAGGAGAAATATGCAAATTTTGCTCCATCACGTTGTGCAAAGTTGAGAGACTTATCCAAAAAGACTACTTGTGATAGCTACAAGAGGTGATTCAACTCAGTTCTGAGCAAAGGGGAATAAATATTTTTGAACTACTGACATTTTTTGAATTTTTAGCTTTTCATGCTTTACTATATCCCTGGTTTTTTTTTGGCAGGGAGGGGTCTCTACTGTGAAAATAGCATGTGATTCACAAATAAAAGTTCTCAGTTAAGTTGATCAAAATCCTTTTTTTGTAATACTTATTTTATACAAACAAAAGGTTGGGGCTGAACACTTTTTCAAGGCATAATATGTTTTCTGCTTTGGTGGAATCTTTACTCTCAACACTTTATTCATTCACTATTTTAATACATAAAATGAAGAAAAATGTTAATGGTAGTCATGATTCAGAAATGAGAATATGAATTTAACAAAGAAAGCAAAACTAATACAGGTAAAGCATCTGCTGTATAAACACATAATTGAATTTAGTCAATCACTTTCATTTTCCTTTACTGCTAAGATTTGTACATTTTGATCAGTAAACTGCAGTTTTATAATTTGTTTTAGAACTAAATAAGGCTTAGTATAAACAAGGCTAATTTTGTGCTTATTTTTCTCTTTTAGGTTATAACATTCAAGAATTGCGTAGAGTATTACAAGATGAAATTATTAACAAACCAATGGAGACATTAAAACTTGCCATTCCTTCTGGAATATACACCCTTCAGAACAATCTCCTTTATGTAGCATTATCCAATTTAGATGCAGCTACTTATCAGGTATAATAATCTTTTTTCTTTGTTTTCGGGCATTACAGTTTTTCTCCTGTTATAGCCCTAACTTAAGGATTTTTGGTAGTGTATAAAGGCATGTCTTTGTGGAAGAAAATATTTTACATTTTTTTTTTACTATCTTTGAAATTTCACATGGGATGCATCTTTCCAAGATACAAACTATATAGCTAAATAGCTAACTGTATGTTAGCTATTTGAATATGGAAACAAATTAAAACTTTCTAGCAAGACATGGCAAGTAACAGAATTTTAGAGGTGTGTTATTTACTATTCAGCACTATCAGCTTGCAATTGTATAGTACTTTTAACATAGTAAAATATTGAGGTGCTTCATTAAGAAGCAATGTTTGACATTGCTGCGTAAGATATTAGGGCAGATAGAGCCAAGTTTAAGAGTGGCCTTCTAAGAAGGTGGGGAGGATTAAAGGAGAAGTAGATGACACGGCCATAGTGGGGTGTGTCAGGAATGGACAGGAGGAGGAGTATAGGAAACTGATACAGGACTTTGTGATATGGTGCAACTCAAACTACCTGCGTCTCAATATCACCAAGACCAAGGAGATGGTGGTGGACTTTAGGAGATCTAGGCCTCATATGGAGCCAGTGATCATTAATGGAGAATGTGTGGAGCAGGTTAAGACCTACAAGTATCTGGGAGTACAGTTAGACGAGAAGCTAGACTGGACTGCCAACACAGATGCCTTGTGCAGGAAGGCACAGAGTCGACTGTACTTCCTTAGAAGGTTGGCGTCATTCAATGTCTGTAGTGAGATGCTGAAGATGTTCTATAGGTCAGTTGTGGAGAGCGCCCTCTTCTTTGTGGTGGCGTGTTGGGGAGGAAGCATTAAGAAGAGGGACGCCTCACGTCTTAATAAGCTGGTAAGGAAGGCGGGCTCTGTCGTGGGCAAAGTACTGGAGAGTTTAACATCGGTAGCTGAGTGAAGGGCGCTGAGTAGGCTACGGTCAATTATGGAAAACTCTGAACATCCTCTACATAGCACCATCCAGAGACAGAGAAGCAGTTTCAGTGACAGGCTACTATCGATGCAATGCTCCTCAGACAGGATGAAGAGGTCAATACTCCCCAATGCCATTAGGCTTTACAATTCTACCGCCAGGACTTAAGAACTTTTTTAAAAAGCTATTATTAATGCTTTTTGAGATAGTGATTTAGATGCATATCATATTTTTTACTGAGTTAAGTATTGTATGTAATTAGTTTTGCTACTACAAGTGTATGGGACATTGGGAAAAAAAGTTGAATTTCCCCATGGGGATGAATAAAGTATCTATCTATCTATCTAGTGAGGTGAAAGGGAAAAGGGGCATTAATTTCTGGAGAGAACTCCTGAGCTTAGATCTTTGCCATCTTTACCCTAGCAGTGATGAAGCTGCTTAAAACTGGGGATGTGCAAGGATGCAAAATTGAAAAATTTCAGAGATCTGAGGGATTTGGGGGTGAATGAAGTCGAAGGGTGAAGTCACAGTGATTTGAATACAAAGAAGAGAATTTTAAAATGAAGGCACTGACGTAAATCCAGTATAATTCTGTATTAGTTCATGTATCCAGAATATATTTGATATAGAAAAGCATTGTTACCTCAGGTGACATATACCGACCGGTAGGCAAATATTGGAACTGAAGTTTTATTGGGAATGATTCGCAGATAGACTAATTTATCTATGCGTATACAGTAAAGCTTACTTGGCAACATATGGGTCTTTGAAAAGATAATAGCCATATCTGAATAATGAATAGAAATGTAGAGGGATTTATTGATACTTTAACTAACTCTGATGTTATAATATTTTCCCCCCCTCTTATACAGGTCACTTATCAACTTAAAGTCCTCACCACAGCTTTCTTTTCTGTGACAATGCTTAGAAAAAACTTGAGTGTTTATCAGTGGCTCTCACTTTTGACATTAATGGCTGGTGTTACACTTGTTCAGGTATGTGTAATGAAATCAAAAAGGTTTTCTAAGAAATTTATAAATAATAAAATTTTAATTTGTATACATGAACTATCAGCAGCAATTCAAATTTCAAAGGATTTGTTTCATTTCAGTCTAGTGCTCTGCATTTCATTTTACGTATTTTAAAAGGTATGCAGATATACAATATATAATTTGTCTTAAAACCATAGACATTATGTACAGGTGTCCCCCGTTTTTCGAACGTTTGCTTTACGACAACTCGTTGTTACGAAAGACCTACATTAGTACCTGTTTTTGCTAACCAAAAGGGATTTTCGCTTTTACGAAAAAATGACTCCCACTTTATACGTGTGTTTACCCCGAGAAAGACTACAATGACCATGAAGCCTTGTGCGGGCGGGCAGTTGTGTGCGCATGTGTGTACATGCATACATATGCGTGTATGTGCCGATCTTTTTTTCTCCAAATCGATTTTGGCTCGCTGTCTTCCCGAGTTTGATAAGTGAAACAACACTGTACCTACAATATTTCTACTTTATATAGGGTGTATATTTATCATATCATTCCTGCTTTTACTATATGTTAGTGTTGTTTTAGGTTTTGTGTGTTATTTGGTTTGATTTGGTAGGTTTTTTTTTTGGGTCTGGGAACGCTCCGAAATTTTTCCCATATAAGTTAATGGTAATTGCTTCGCTTTACGACATTTCAGGTTACAAACGGTTTTATAGGAACGCTCTACCTTCGGATTGTGGGGGAAACCTGTATATGGAAATTTTATGAAGAGCTGCTAATTTTGTTTCAAGCTTACTCTTGCTGTATGGAACTGGAAGATAGGTTAGAATACATGCATATTTCATGATAGAATATTCCTTTGAGGTATTCTAGTTAAAGCTTTTTTTGCTTTGAGTTTTTAATGGTGTACCAAACCTTTGTGACTTAGCTTTGGTTTTTTTTTGTGTGTATTGATTATTTGAGCAGGTTAAAGCTGCACATCAAGATTGTGAATCTACTCAATGGGTTTGGGTGAGATTGTATGGGCTGAAGCTATGCCACTATTAAAGGATCCTCTCAGGCAAGAATTCTTGATATGACTCTTGCACATTTTCACTACTAGATCTAGACTTAGTTTTTCTGGAGAAGTCAGTATATCGACATGCGATCGAGTGTCTCCCTTAGTATTTTGATGTTTTAGAATATAATATTGCTTTTTTTGGGTGGGGATCTTAGCACTGGAATAAGGCATTGAAACATTTGGTTAAAGACTCAATCAATTACAAGTTTCCAATGAATGTAGACTCCTGGTACAAGTTTAATATTATACTGTACTGTTCTTTGCACTAGTCTGTGTTGTCACCATATGCAAAGTGAGAAGTCACTGATTGAATTGATTTGTAAGAGCTGGGTGAGAGTTGGTTGCCATTTCGCATGAACTAAATGTTCTTTGGGGATATTACTAACAATCCAAGTTGATCAGCTGTGTGGTATATCTGGAACTGTTATTTCAGCATTCTTTTTAGGGTAGACATTGAACGTCAGGCCTCATACAAGTATTCAGTTATATGCTGTCTACCCCCTGAAAGTTTACAGGATGTATAGGCTGGGGAAATGCAGGAGGTTGGGTGGCTAGGTAAATCCATTGCTTGTTGCATTGCCTTGAAGGACATTCCTACAACTGCCTTGACTGATCTTTCCTACTCACTGGTACTGGATGTTAACAGTATGATTTGAACTATAGCTACTACGTTAATAGAAATCCTAAAAGATGATATGAGATTAACCACTTGACAAAGGTTTAAAGTAAATTTATTATCAAAATACATGTCGCCATATACAACCCTGAGATTCATTTTCTTGTGGGCATACTCAATAAATCTGTAATAGAGTAATAATGATAAAAGAATCAATGGAAGACCGTACCAACTTGGTTGTTCAACCAGTGTGCAAAAGACAACAAAATTGTGCAAATACAAAAAGAAACATGGTAATAATGGTAAATAAATAAGCAATAAGCATTGATAAAATGGGATGAAGAGTACTTGAAAGCGGGTCCATAGGTTGTGGGAACATTTCAATGATGGGGCAAGTAATGTTTTCTCCTTCAGTTGAGCTTGATGATTGAGGTGTAACAACTGTTCCTGAACCTGCTAGTGTGAGTCCTGAGGCTCCTCTAACCACTTCTTGATGCTGCTTTACTGCAAAAATGCTTTGTGTAGATGTTTTCAGTGGTGGGGAGGGCTTTGCTTGTGGACTGGGTCTAATCCACTACTTTTTGTAAGATTTTCCCTTCAAGGGCATTGGTGGTTCCATACCAGTTGTGAAGCAGCCAGTCAATATATTCTCTATAGAAGTTTGTCAAAGTTTTAGATGTCATGCCAGATCTTCACAAACTCCAAAGGAAGTCGAGGCACTACCATTCTTTCTTCATAATTGCACTTGTGTGCTGAGCCCAGGACAGATTCTCCAAAATAATAACACCCAGGAATTTTAAGTTGCTGATCCTTTCTACCTCTGATCCCTTATTGAGGACTGGTTCATGGACCTCTGGTTTCCTCAGCCTAAAGTCAATAATCAGCTCCTTGGTCTTGCTGACATTGAATAAGAGGTTATTTTTATGGCACCACTCAGTCTGGTTTTCAATCTCCCCTCTATATGCTGATTCATCACTATCTTTGATTCAGCCTATGACAGTGACATCATCAAACTTGAATATGGCATTGGAGCTGTGCTTAGCAACACAGTCATAACTATAAAGCCAGTAGAGCAGGGGGCTAAGCACACAGCCTTGTGGTGCATGTGTTCTGATGGAAATTGTGGAGGAGATGTTGTTGTCATTCTGAGCTACCCTGTGGTCTGCAAGTGAGGAAATAGTATCCAATTGCACAAGGAGGTATTAAGACTAAGGTCTTGAAGCTTGTTGATTAGTTTTGAGTGGTTAATGGTACTGAATCCCAGCTGTAATCGATTAAAAAGTATCATGATGTATGCATCTTTGTGCAGATTTTCAAGGGTTGAGTGAAGAGCCAATGAACTGGCATCTGCTGTAGACCTGTTGCTCTGATAGGCAAATTGGAATAGATCAAAGTCACTTCTCAGGCAGGAATTGATATGTTTCATCACCAACCTCTCAAAACCCTTCAATACTTGGTTGTAATTGCTACTGGATGATGGTCATTGAGGCAGGTTGCCATGTTCTTAGGCTTCAGTATTATTGAAGTCTGTTTGAAGCAGGTAGATACCTCAGACTGGAAAAGTGAGAGGTTAAAGTTCTCAGTGAACACTCAGCACAGGTCTTTTGTACTTGGCCAGGTACCCTATCAGATGTATGCTTTTCATGGGTTCATCCTCCTGAAGGCTGCTTGCACATTGGCTTCAGACTGAAATCACGTATCATCAGGGGCTGTGGGAGTTTCATCATGTTTTTGACAGTCAAAGCAAGTGCAGAAGGCACCAAGCTCATCTGCAAGTGAAGCCCTGTTGTCAATTATGTGGCTTGATTTAATTTTATAAGAAGTGATAGTATTCAAGCCCTACCACAACTGTCGAGCATCCTTCAGTGATTCAACTTCAGTCAGAATTGCCATTTTGACGTGAGATTACTTTCTGGAGATTGTACCTGGACCTCTTGTAACTTCCTTGGTTATTAGACTTAAATGTCTCTGATCTGGTCCTCAGCAGACTGTGGATCTCATGGTTCATCCATGCCTTCTGGTTGGGGAAAACTGAATGATTTTATGGGGACATACTCATCTGCAGCTGTTTTAATGAAATCTATGACGACTATTATCTATTCACTCAGATCCACAGACAAGTTCTTAAATACAACCCAATCCATTGCTGTTCCTCTTCCTCCCATGACCACCTCTAGGTGTCCTAATCTCTGGATCTTTGCTCTTTACCCTCTGCCTGTTGCAGGTAGAAAGATAGCCAAGTGATCAGATTTAACAAAATGAGTCCTGTGCATAGAATGGTAGGCATTCCTTCTTAACATAACAGTGGTCTCGTGTTGGGACCTCTGATGCTACAGGTTGTATGCTGATGGTAATTGGGCAGGGTTTTCTTCAAACAAGCCTGTTTAAAGACCCAACCATGATTTGAAATGTGTCTATATGGACGATTTCTTGTGTGGAGACTGCATTATACAGTATCTCGTGTTTGATTATAGTCGGCCGTTGGTGGTATATAAATTACAGTCAGAATTATGGAGGAGAACTCCCTAGGTAAATAGAATAGACGGCATTTGACCGATTGGTGTTCGAGGTCAGAGTTTGAGAAAACTGCCACATCAGAGCACTACCAACAGTTTATCATGAAAACACACTTCGCCGTTTGCCTTTTCTCGATCAGCAGTTCAGTCGATTCTGTGAATCAAGAAGCCTCTGAGTCTGATTGCTCTATCTGGTGTGCTGGGAGATAACCACATCTTATTCAAACATAGAATGTAACCACCTCTCATTTTCCTTCCCAAACAGCAATCTTGCCCTCTGGTCCTCTGGTTATCCAGTGACTGCACATTTGCTGACAAGGTGCTGGATAGAGAGGTCCTCATCCTGCTGTGTTTCAGCCTGCCTTGGACCCCCCCTCCCCACCCCCACCCCGCTCTGGCCACAGTGATGAGCCTATGTCCGCTTAAAAGTGCTGTACCTGCTTGGTCTGCCGAGTCCTTTAGAAGATTGTGAAATCTCGATATCATTAAGTTGATTTTAAAGTACATTGGTTAAAGGGAAATTGCATGCTGCTGATTGTAGTGAGTAGTTCAAAAGAGGTATACTTAGAAGTACTGTACAAAGCCTGTAAAACATCGCCATGGTTCACTGGCACCATCTTGAAAAGGATGGGCTTACTGAGTGTACTGGCTGTTTCAAATTTGTATTCTCTTGTATATTTACTCTGGTGATAACCTGTCTATAATGTAATGGAAGCGGAATGCTTTTGGTTTAAACAACCAAATATGTATACTCTTTTTGGGAAAAATAATATAGACATCATGGATATTTGTAGATTAAGTTCATTTCTTTACAAAATGAGGCATATATTCAGTTAACCGGGGAAAAAACATTATTTCATGGGTTTGTTTCTTCTGTATGGCCATTTCTCCCACCACAGCTTGTCCATGCACACTAATCATATTTGCCTGCATTAGAATTGTATGCCATGCCTCTTTAGGTACCTGTTCATTAACTTTCCTGGTACAGGGAAACAGATACATGGATTTGGTAAGTGGGACAGAAGACAGTGATTGTGAGTAAGCATGTTAATTATTTATTTAAAAGACAAACAGTGAAACGCTCAATCAAACATCTAAGTCAAAGGAAGACTGACCTAAACCTCCTAAGTTACAAGACTACAACACTAAACATTCAGTAACCCTTCAAGCTAAACTCAGTTACAGATACTTGTCTAAACTGAGTGCCTGAAGTGGCAGGACAAATCACACCAAATATACCCACCTTGAAAAATACTTAACTACAGTGTGTGCAAGGGACTGCAGCATATCTACCACTGTCTGTTTCCACGGTAACTATCATGGCAACACAAGTAAGAGTCCACATGGTTGCCATGAACTAGATTTAAATCCTACTGAGTCCATGACATCATCAGCTAAACAAAAGTTAGAGGGAGGGGCTATGATGCTCCTTTCACAAGCCAGTCCCACCTACTATGAGGGGCTGGCTTTGGATGAGCAGGTAACTTAAAGACTCTTACTGCAACAGTTCCTCTGTGCTCTTATCATTTACTTTGTATGTCTTACCCTTTTTTTTGACTTCCCAAATTCCGTCACCTTGCTCTTGGAATTAAACTCATTAGTGCAGCAATGTAAGTTCAATGGAGAAAATTGCTTCAAAATTTCACAGGAACATTATCAAATAAAATTTAAATCTGAGCCATATGGGAAGGTTTTAGTGAATACGTGCTGCAAAGAGTAAAAACAAAGAAAAACTGCAGAAGCAAACATTCTGCTGCATCACCTGACGTAACCAAATTAACATCTCAGTAAATGTTCCTCTCTTCACTCTGCTTTTTCTGTCTGGGTTTTTCCAGCATGGTTTTTATTAGCCTGATTAGAAGTTGGTTTCAAGTTCCTCCAGCAGATTGTTGCTCCAGATTGTAGATGACACAGTATCTTCGGTATCTAAAATCTTTTTAAATTGTCCATTGTAATATATGGGAATAAAATGGCCATTCAAGGATCAACTTCATTCATGATGTACACGCTGTGACATGCAACATCATTCAACAATTATAATGAATAAAGAATTGTACAAAAATAGTTAAAAGTACAGATATGGAATAAATATGCAAAAATGCATAAATGCCAGTGGTATTTACAATGTAAATAGCATTATATAAAGTAGTTTATAGTGTTTACAGTGCAGTGACTGAAGTAATAAATAATGTGGGATTGGGTGGGGGGAGATTGATAACGAGAATGGTTGTTCAGATGAGTTTCCAGGGGGAAGGAACTTATAAGGTGGCAAAATTGTTATTTTAATAGCACCAGAAAGGAGCTTTTGGAAAAGGCAGTTTTCTGGGTTGATAGTGTCCACAATGTTTTTTTTCTGGACACATACAAGTCCTGTAGTGGAGGTGGACTACAGCCAGCGACCTTTTCTGCTGTCCTGACAGATCACTGTAATTTTCTCTGTACACTCTAAACAATCCTGTAATCCCTTGATGTACTTAAAACAGACATTTTTTCCCTCTATTTTAGTGGCCAACAGACCCTCCAGAAGAAATAAAGAAAGAGATCTCTGCAGGTTCTCAGTTTGTGGGCTTAATAGCAGTGCTCAGTGCTTGTTTTTCCAGTGGATTTGCCGGAGTTTATTTTGAGAAGATCTTGAAAGGGACAAAACAATCAGTTTGGATTAGAAACATTCAATTAGGTGAGTAAAATGACTCTCTTTTGATACTTTTACCAATAAACGCACTTATAAAAAAGCAAAATAATGGAACTACTTGACACATATCATAAGCACAAGAGATTCTGCAGGTGCTGGAAATCTAGATCAAATGCTAGAAGAACTCAGCAAGTCAGGCTGCATCTCTGGAGGGAAATAAACAGTCGATATTTCAGGCTGAGACCCTTCAGGAGTAGAGAGGATAGGGGAGGAAGGATCGACTATTCCTCTCTGTAGATGGTATCTGACTGCTGATTTAGTCCAGCATTTTGTGTGTGTTGCTCTTGGCTCATATCAATTTTCTTTTATTTGCATCTTTTGCCAATATTGATCTGGAGAGTAGATTGGAGTTTAGCAAAATAAAATGTACAATAGGCAGAGTTGCACCATATTTATAAAACCAAATCCCAGTTTATTTTTAATTGATGTATGTGGTTCCCCTAAATATTTCCACCACCTCCTTGGATATACCCAGAGCCCATCAACTGCCACTTCAATACTCTAAAATAATAAAATATGTATAAGAGCAATCATCAATATTAAAGCTCTAATGATCCCCCTCCAGAGATGCAGCCTACCCCTGTAGCCATCCTCCTCAACAACAGGTACATCACTTTGATTACTGTGGGAGGGTGAGGGGGTTTGACCTAACAGAAAAGTCACAGTGCACTGACTCATGGTTCTCTGGCACTGAGTCTGGCTCTGTGACTCGGAAGGGGAGAGAAGAGGTGAAGTATGGTGATAGGGGATTTGCTAGTTAGGGGAACAGAAGTGACGTTCTGTGGGTGAGAATGAGATTTCCAGATGGTATGTTACTTCCTGGTGCCAGGGTCTGGGACATGTTGGATCGAGTCCTCTGCATTCTCAGTGGTAGGGTGAACAACCAGCTGTTGTGATTAATGTAGATCCCATTGACGAGTGATGAGGTTCCACATAGGAAGTTGAAGGAGTTAGGAGCTAAGTTAAAGGGCTGTGATCTTGAGATTGCTGCCCATGCCACGTGCTAGTGAGGCCAGAATTAGGAAGATTGTACAGTTTAATATGTGGCTAAGGACTTGGTGTAGGAGGGAGGGCTTCAGAATTTCAGATCACTGGGCTCTCAAAGTCGGGAGTCAAAAGATTGAGCTTGGTGGACTATTGTCCTAAGCTGCATATATTTCAATGCAAGAAGTATTGTAGGAAAGGCAGATGAGCTCTGAGCATGGATCAACACATGGAATTGTGATATTGTAGCCATGAGTAAGACTTGGTTGTAGCAGCTCAACATTCCAGGGTTCCGTTGTTTTGGATGTGACAGAGCGGGAATAGTTAAAGGAGGAATGGTGGCATTACTTGTCAGGAAAAATGTCACAACAGTGCTCTGCAGACTGGAGAGCACCTCTAGTGAGGCGCTATGGGTGGTCCTGAGAAATAAGGAAGGTGTGACCATGTTAATGTGGTTGTATTCAGACCGCCCAGCAGTCCGAGGGATTTAAAGGAACAAATTTGTAGATAGATCGCAAACTATTGCAAGAAACAAGGTTGTTATAGTAAGTAATTTTTTTACTTTCCACATATTGACTGGGACTCCCACACTGTCAAAGGACTAGTTGGGATAGAGTTTGTCAAATGTGTTCAGGAAAGTTTCTTTAAGTATGTAGATGTCCCAATGAGGTACTGGATCTGCTATTAGGGACTGAGGCAGGCCAGGTGACAGAATTTTATGTAGGGGAACACTTTGCATCTAGTGACCAAATGCCTTTAGTTTTAAGGTAAATATGCAAAAAAAAAGTAAGTCTGCTCTGTGGGTTGAGATTCTACATTGGAGAAAGGCCAATTTTGATTGTATCAGAAATTACCAGGCAAGCGTGGATTGGGGCAAGCTGTTTTTTGACAAAGGTGTACTTGGTAAGTGGGAGGCCTTCACAAGTGGAAATTTTGAGAGTTCGAAGTCTATATGTGCCTGTCAGAATAAAGGGTAAAGATAACAGTTAGGGAACCTTGGTTTGCAAGAGATGTTGAGGTCCTGGTTAAGAGAAAATAGGAGGTGCATAGCAGGCGGGAACAAATGAGGTGCTTATTAAGTATAAGAAATGCAAGAGACCCCTTAAGAAAGAAATCAGGAGGGCTAAAAGAAGGCATGAAGTTGCCATCGTAGACAAGGTAAAGGGTACTCCTAAGGGATTCTACAGATATTTTAAGAGCAAAACAATTGCAAAGGGACAAAATTGGTCCTCTGAAAGAGCAGAATGGTAATCCACTATGGAGCGAAAACTGATGGGGGAGATCTTAATTTTTTGTAACTATATTTACTCAGGATGGGTACAGAGTCTGTAGAAGTTGATGACGCTTTGCTTCACTTCATGGACCCTGTACAGAGGAGGAGGTGTTTGTGATCTTGCAGTAAATCGGAGTGGATAAATCTCCAGGGCCTGACAGGCTGTTCCCTCAGACCCTGTGGAAGACAAGTTTAGAAATTGCTGGGTACTTAAAGCGTTCTTGTACTCAAGAATAGCAGAGGTACTTAAATCATTCTTAGTGAAGGGAGATGTACCGGAGGATTGGAGAATAGCCAATGTTGTTCCACTGTTTAAGAAAGGCTCTAAACATAAACCGGGAAATTATAGAGTAGTGGTCTGACATCAGTTGTGGGAAAGTTATATGAATGTATTGCAAGTGACAGGATGTACAAGCTTTGGGATAGATGTAGACTGATTAACTGTAGTCCACAAGGGCATGTCTAACCAATCTAATAGTTTTTCAAGGAAGTTACCAGGAAAGTAGCTGAAGGCAAGGCAGTGGATGTTGTCTACATGGGCTTCAGTAAGGCATTTGACAAGGTCCTGCATGGAAGGTTGTTCAGGAAGGTTCAATTGCTCAGCATTCAAGATGAGGTAGTAAATTGAATTAGATATAGGCTTTGTGAGAGAAGCCGGAGAGTAGTAGAAGATGTTTGCCTCTGACAGGTGATGTGTCAGGGATTGGTGCTGCGTCAAATTTGTGGATGACACCAAGATTGGGAGTGTAGTGGACAGCAATGAAGGCTATCATGCTTGCAGAGGGAACTGCATGAGCTGAAAAAATGGCAGATGAAATTTAATGCAGACAAGTGCGAGGTGTTGCACTTCGGTAAGACCAACCAGGGTAGGTCTTACACAGTGAATGGTAGGGCACTCAGGAGTGTGGTAGAACTAATAAATCTAGGAATCCAGGCCCATAATTTGTTGAAAGTGTCACAGATAGGGTTGTAAAGAAAGTTTTTGGCTCCTTGGTCTTCATAAATCAATGTACTAAGTACAGGAGATGGAATGTTATGTTGAAGTTGTTTCAGACATTGGTGAGGTCTAATTTGGAGTATTGTGTGCAGTTTTGATCACGTCCATACAGGAAAGATGTAAATAAGATTGAAAGAGTACATGGAGGACCTGAGTTATAAGGAAAGATTGAATAAGTTAGGACTTTATTCCTCAAATGTAGAAGATTGAAAAGAGATTGGATAAAAGTACATAAAATTATGAGGGGTATAGATAGGGTAAATGCAAACAAGCTTGTTCCACTGAGGTAGGATGGGACTACAACCAGAGGTTAAAGGTGAAAGGTGAAAAGTTTAAGGGGAGCATGAAGGGAATCTTCACTCCAGAGGGTTATGAGAATGTGGAATGAGTGATGCATGCGAGTTTGATTTCAATGTTTAAGTGAAGTTTGGATAGGTGCGTGGATAGTAGGGTTATGGAGGGCTATGGCCTGGTGCATGTCAATGTGAGTAAGCAGTTTAAGTGGTTTGGCACAGACCAGATGGGCTGAAGGGCCTGTTTTTGTGCTGTACTTGTCTATGACCCGATGAAGGGTCCCAAAACATCTTTTACTGAAGAAAGATAAAATACACAGGTTAAAGGTGACATTCCCTTACGTTTGGGAAATAAACTTAATGAGGTGCATACCGTAGATTCCGGACTACAGAGCGCACCTGATTAAAAGCCGCAGGCTCTAATTTTAGAAATAAAATCAATTTTTTAATTGTAAAGGCCGCACCGGATTTTAGGCCGCACCGCTACTTTTAAATATACATACGTATCGGTAACACAAATTACGTTGCATATACTTTTTTACTGAACAGCACGAACAACATTCCAATATCTCCTAGCGACTGGTAAAAATATATATATTGCAGCCTACCAGGAAAAGTTATTGATCGACTTTAACTTAAAAGCAGCGTTTTCGATCGGGTCTAATCGGGTCTGACGCTTGCGCAATGCGATCGGGTCTAATCGGGTCTGACCGGGTCTGACGCTTGCGCATTGCGATCGGGTCTAATCGGGTCTGACACGCTTGCGCAATGCGATCGGGTCTAATCGGGTCTGACGCTTGCGCAATGCGATCGGGTCTGACCGGGTCTGACGCTTGCGCATTGCGATCGGGTCTGACACGCTTGCGCAATGCGATCGGGTCTAATCGGGTCTGACGCTTGCGCAATGCGATCGGGTCTAATCGGGTCTGACGCTTGCGCAATGCGATCGGGTCTAATCGGGTCTGACGCTTGCGCATTGCGATCGGGTCTAATCGGGTCTGACACGCTTGCGCAATGCGATCGGGTCTAATCGGGTCTGACGCTTGCGCATTGCGATCGGGTCTAATCGGGTCTGACACGCTTGCGCAATGCGATCGGGTCTAATCGGGTCTGACGCTTGCGCATTGCGATCGGGTCTAATCGGGTCTGACGCTTGCGCAATGCGCTCGGGTCTAATCGGGTCTGACGCTTGCGCATTGCGATCGGGTCTAATCGGGTCTGACGCTTGCGCATTGCGATCGGGTCTGACACGCTTGCGCAATGCGATCGGGTCTAATCGGGTCTGACGCGCTCGGGTCTTGCTTTTCTTCGAGTATTTTCCATGTTGATGAGGGTGAGTACAAATGACTGATTTACAATAATTTAATTGTGAAAGTGCGCTTGATTTATCGTACAATTTCATTGGACCTCTGTGAACTACTCATCAATTTTATTGGTCTACTGTTACGAGGCAAAATGTTTACGAGGCGGCATGAAAAAAAAACCATGTATTAGCCGCTCTGGATTATAGGCCGCATTTGTTCAAAATGTGGGAAAAAAGTAGCGGCTTATAATCCGGAATCTACGGTAGTTAAATAATGATTAACTATGATTGGTCATCTTCGCCCAAAGCTCAAAGTAATATTACTTCATGTATTTCAGATTTTTAATGTTGGGATGCACTAAGGCTCCTGCATGTCAGAACTGAGAATTAAACACTTATTCATTGAAGGTTAAATAAACAGATTTGCAGACAATGCCCAAGAAATCTTTGTAAGAGATCACATATTAGTCACTTAGCTCAGATATCTCAACCTGTCTCTCCTGTTTCTAACTTTACATTTCAATCCTTTTTAATCCTTGTGATGACATCATGCAGTTTGCACCAACTCGTACTAGTTTTTATTAGCACTTTAAACATTATCCAGTCATCTTGCAGAGGTTGCGGATTAGTTGGTGAAATAATACATAGAATGTGAATATTATTGCTAAGATGCAAGTCAATTGGTCTGCATCCATATAAGTATTGGAAAATCAAAAGAAATTGTATTTTTATGGAACATTTAATCATAGCAAAACTAGGTGACAATGTGGGCTGTGGACAAGATGCAGTGAGGCTTTACTGTGTATGAATATAGGCACACATTAACTGTATCAGCAAAGGCATTACAGGTGAAATCTAATTTGGAAACTTGAAAAAGAAACGTAGAGTTAATTTCAAATGGTAAGATTAAATGATGTTATGGTTCAGGGTGCCAAAGTACATTAGGGGCTGAGAGTTAACTGCAGGTAGAGTAAGGAACTCATGAGGCAAATTAATGATTTTTATTGCAAGCAGATTTGAGTAAAGAAGAACATCATCTTGTTCCAAATTATATGGTACTTTGAGGCTACACCTATGTACAGGTTTTGTGTCCCAACTTGAGGTAAAGGGAGTGATTGATTCCTCAGATGTCAGATTTGTAGTGTGCAAAGAGATTAAACAGACCCAGTCTATTTGGTTCAGTTTAGAAAAAAATGAACAGTAATATTACTGGAACATAGAAAAGTTCAAGGATTTTCATTAGAACAGGAAGCTTTGACCAATGGTAAGACTGAGGGCACCAGCTTTCCCTATTAGTCAGCTTTATGGCTTATTCAGCCACATTGCACAAGCCTTATTCTAATGCGGTTTTCCACTTCACTCCAGAATAGGATTGATCAATATTACTTAAAAGTATGTGAGCAAATTAAGTACATAGCATCAAATACTTTGTTGAAATCCCACTGCACCACAGCTAACAAAAAATATAACCACATCATCTAGATAACCTAATAGAGGAATAAAAATTGTAAGAAATCTGACATGAATCTCTGCATTCTAAAAGGAATTCTGCAAATTCCAGGAGACTTGTCCTGTATCTCATTTAACTTGGTACACCAGAATAAAAAAACTTTTAAGTAAAGAGGTCACTTTTGAAATGTATCCACAGTTGTAATGCAGGAAAAAAATAGCCAGTTTCTGCATAGCATGCTTTTACAGAAAGCAATTTAATATGGTTAGATAATCTGCTTTGGTTGTGAAATATTCATAAATCAAGAAAAAGTATTTAAGAAGATGACTCCATTGTTAAAGTTACTCGTGTAAAAAATAATAATAATAATAATTTAGGTATATTATTTGCTTCCAAATATTCAGTGAGGAATTCAGAAGTGGCAGAATGTCTTGAATATGAATTGACTCATTGTTCATATCTAATCAAGGCAGAAAAGGAACCACCAAAGCAAATAAAATTGTTGCCAAAGCACTTGAGGTCAAGTCACAAGTGGTACTATATGTTCATGTTCTGTTCAGATCGTGCAGAATATTCTATATTGTTTTTAAAATTGAACCTTGTTTAAAAAGGTATAAAAACATTTAACTGAGTAACAAATTAGGTATTTTAATGAAATATAGAACAAATTGGAACACTATCAAAAATACCACTGCAGTACTATAAAATTGTGTATTGGTTTCTATTATCAACGGAGGAGTTAATTCAGTGTATGGTGGTGCATGTTCTTTTGATTGTAAATGAACAAAATCAGTGCACACACCTTGTGCAGTAAATGGACTGCCTTCATACAATGCTATCGACAAGTGCATCCTCCAAATTTTCGTTTTCATTATTACATTGAAGATGATTGCTGATACCATCAAATTCTCCGTAGTTCCTGTTGGGAATAGTTAAGTGGTTTCTTTTTCATTCCCAGCCATTTCTGGTTATCACCAAGCCCGATTGCTTGTAACTGCAGTGAGCAAAATGGTTCTGCATTGTCTTGTGCTTATTTCTCACCAACTGTCAATGGCAAAAATCACTGCTTTTTGACCACAAGCACACGCAACTGGCGTTATTTAAAAACACTTCACTTTAACCACTGTGTAGTGTAACAGTCACACAAGTGCATGCATCTGACGCTAGTTAGAAACTGTTCAGCAATGGTCTCTGGAATAGTGTCCCAGATAAACAAAGGTATCCCAGCTATGTTTGTTATGTATCCCAGCCTCCAACCTGATGGCATGAACATTGACCTCTAACTTCTGTTAATGCCCCTCCTCCCCTTCTTACCCCATCCCTGATTTATTTATTTTCCCACCTCCCCTTTTTGTTCTCTCTCTGCCCATCACTGTGCCTCATCTCACTCTGGTGCTCCCCTCCCCCTTTCTCCCTAGGCCTCCCGTCCCATGATCCTTTCCCTTCTCCAGTTCTGTATCCCTTTTGCCAATCACCTTTCCAGATCTTGGCTTCATCCCCACCCCCTCCAGTCTTCTCCTATCATTTCTGATTTCCCCCTCCCCTTCCTACTTTCAAATCTCTTACTATCTTTCAGTTAGTCCTGACGAAGGGTCTCGGCCCGAAACGTCAACAGTGCTTCTTCCTATAGATGCTGCCTGGCCTGCTGTGTTCCACCAGCATTTTATGTGTGTTGCCAGCTATGTTTGTTATTAGTTTATGTTCTTTAAGAGTTGTCTGACATAAGCGCCTGCCCCAATTAACTGGAATCCACAGTATTTGCAGTAAATAGTACACTTCAGTTTTCCCATTTGGTATCACTTGTAATTCTCAGACCTTTTCAGTAGGTTACAGGCTAAAACCAAGGATGGTTTATGACAATTAATTTTATTTTTCTATTTGCACTAATCTGTTACCTGATCTGAGGATTTATTCACTATTTTATACTTTGTAACTGGCTTTCAGATAGGCAAATCACACTTTAATTATCCTGAAACAGGCTGTGAAGGCTGCAACAATGAAAAAAACTTCTCCAGATTTTCTGATACAAAAGATATGGTACTGGTATTTCCAAAAATACAAATAATCACTATTTGGCATTGCAAAACAAACGTTGCCAAAATCCAAATTAGTTGTTGCATTTGAAATTAGAATATAACACATTAGCAAGCAGTTTGAGTTTTTGTAAATACAATATAGTTTGATTTCATCTAATATTCACTTGTTTTTCCATTTTAACAAGCTTTTTAATATACAGTCGGCCCTCCTTATCTGCGGATTCCACATGCGCAGATGCAACCAACTGCAGATCAGGAAAACCTGGAAGTTCTCTTTACAGTACTCGTTGTTTGAGCATGTACAGACTACTTTTTTCTTGTCATTATTCCCTAAGCAATGCAGTATAACAACTATTTACATGCATTTACATTGTATTAGGTATTTTAAGTAATCTAGAAATGACTTAAAAGTACAGGCAGTCCCCGGGTTATGAATGAGTTCCATTCCTGAGTCCGTCTTTAAATCGGATTTGAAGTCGGAACAGGTACATCCAGTATTATTTAGCGTCAGTCAAACGTTTGTCTTAGTATATAGTATATATTTTACCTTTCTATGCACATAAAACACTTAAGAAACATAAGTATTTCAATAATTAAACTACTGTGTTGCTTAGTAATAATTGTAGCTTTCATCGGGGCAGGGCCTTTCACATGCTCCATTAAAATTGTTCCGATCTTTCACCGACCGTAGCATAACTTTTCCAGTGATCGATGGCATTTCACCTCTTTCCGATCGCTTTATTACTTCCACCTTATTTTCAATCGTGATTGTGGATTTTTGTAACAGAAACACTGTGGATTCAGAGCTTCTCTGCCGAGTCCTAATGTCCACCACACTGAGACATGTTAAATAAAGTCCGGGGTTCTGCTGGGTCCTAAAGACCACTGAACGGAGACAGGTTAAATAAGGGACTTGAGTATCCACATTTTTTGGTATCCGCGGGGAGTCTCTGAACCATTCCCCCGTGGATAAGGAGGGTCGACTGTACATTTGTTTTTGTACTTTTTTAATTATTGAATACACATATATACTCGTAATTGTCTTACTTATCTTTTTTCCCCTCTATTATCATGTACTGCATTGAACTGCTGCTGCTAAATTAACAAATTTCACAACACATGCTCGTGATAATAGATCTGATTCTGATTCTGAAAAGGATGATGTTGTGCGTATCATGTTTATTTTCAAGATGCATGTGGCATCTCCAAAGGGGGGAACAATAAAATTTAAAAACTGCTCCAGATTGCTTTAAGATGTTACTTCAATATCATTTGATGTACATAACCTACTTCGGACTGACCTTGCTAAATTTTGCAATTTGTACTCCAGTAATAAATTAATTAAGACAGAAGTTTGTGGAAGTGTGGGCTTGTGATCTGTTCATGTTTGGGGACAAGGTTTAGTTTAGTCTTATCATTCTAAACCTATAGGGCATGGAAAGGGCAATGTTTTCTTCCTCCTTGAATAATGCTAATTTATGATCTATTAACACAAATAATGTGAGGCAGTATAATTTGGTCAAAAAGCGTAATAGATGAATATAGGGATCTCAGTGTGAAGTACCTGTTATTAACCATGTTAGCACAACTTGCCATTGTTTAAAAAAAAAATGCAAACCAAGTGACAAGCTTTATTTCTAGAGTGAAAGAAAGGGAGACCAATGTGAAATATGGAAGAACTCAGCAGGTTAGGCAGCATCTACAGAAAAATTAAACAGTTGATGTTTTGGGCTGGTCTAAAATGCCGACTGTTAATTCTTTTCCATAGATGCTGCCTGATCAGCTGAGTTCCTCCAGCATTTTGTGTTGTTTTGGATGAACAGCATCTGTAGACCACCTTGTGTTTGTTAAATCTGTATCAAATCTTGATTTGACCATGCCTGGAGTAATGTATATAATTTTCGTCACAGCATTAGAACTGATAAAGAGAGGATGATGAAGCTGCATACAAAGATAGAATTAAAAGGTTGAGCATAGTGGGACTAATGTTCTGAGCTATGTATATTCAGTGTAAGGAGTATTGTAGGAAAGTAAGATGAGCTTGGGGCATGGATCAGCATGTGGAATTATGACATTGAGGCCATTAATGAGACTTGGTTACAGGAGGGGCAGGATACACATTTATTCTGTAACTATTTGAAAACAATAAAAAAAAGTTTTTAAAAAAAAAAATTTTAAAAAAGGAGGGGCAGGACTGGCAGCTCAATATTCAGGGTTCCATTGTTTTTGACATAATAGAGCAGGAGGGATTAAAGGGAGAGGGGTGGCATTACTAGTCAGGGAAAATGTCATGGCAGTGCTCAGTCAGGACAGACTGGAGGGCTCATCTAGTGTGGCTTTATCAGTGGAACTGAGAAATCAAAAGTATGACCACATTAATGGGATTGTTACAGACCACCCAACAATCCACGGGATTTAGAGGAGCAAATGTGTAGAGAGATTTCAGACTGTTGCAAGAAACATAAGGTTGTGATAGGTGATTTTTAACTTTCCACGTAATGATTGGGACTCCCATACTATAAAAGGCTGGATAGGAAAGTGTTTGTCAAATAGGTTCAGGAAAGTTTGCTTAATCAGTATATAGAAGTCCTAACTAGAGAGTGTGATACCGGATCTCCTGTTAGGGAATGAGATAGGGCAGGTGACAGAAGTTTGTGGAGGGGAACACTTCGCAACTAGTGATCATAAGGCCATTAGTTTCAAGGTATTTATGGAAAAGGATAGGTCTGGTTCTCAGGTTGAGATTTTCAATTGGGGAAAGGCCAGTTTTGATGGTATTAGAAAGGATCTGGTAAGTGTGGATTGGGACAGGGTTCTTTTTTGGCAAAGATATACTTCAAAAGAGACCTTCAAAAGTGAAATTGTAAGAGTACAGAGTTTGTATATTCATGAATAAAAGGCAGGTTTAGGGAACCTTGGTTTTCAAGAGATAATGAGGCCCTGGTTAAGAAAAAGCAGGTGCATAGCAGGTAGAGACAGGAAGGACAAACGAGCTACTTGAGTATAAGAAATGCAAGAGAACACTTAAAAAGGATTTCAGGAGGGCTAAAAGAAGACGAGGTTGCTCTAGCAGACAAGATGAGGAGAATCCTAAGGATATCTACAGATATATTAAGAGCAAAAGGATAGTGAGGGACAAAATTGGTCCTCTGGAAGATCAGACTGATAATTAGGTTTGGAGCAGAAAGAGATGGGTGAGATCGAAAATAGATTTTTTACATTTATATTTACTCAGGAGAAACAGAGGCTATGGACTTTAGCAAGGCCTTTGACAAGGTCCTGCATGTAAGGATGGTCAAGAAGGTTCAGTTACTGGCATTCAAGGTGAGTTAGTAAATTGGATTAGACATTGGCTTTGTGGAAGAGGCCAAAGCATGGTAGTAGTTGGTTACCTCTCTGACTGGAGGCTTGTGACTGGTGATGTGCTGCAGGGATCAGTGCTGGGTCCATTGTTGTTTGTCTACTATGTCAACGATCTGGATGATAATGTGATTAACTGGACCAGTAAATCTGTGAGTGACACCAAGGTTGGGGGATAGTGGACAGTGAGGAAGACTATCAAAACTTGCAGTCGGATCTGGACCAGCTGGAGAAATGTGCTGACAGGTTTGAGGTGTAAGCAACACACACAGTGCTCGAGGAACTCAGCTGGTAGACAGTCAACATTTCAGGCCGAGACGCTTCATCAGGTTCTAGTGAAGGGTATCAGCCCGAATAGTTGGCTGTTTACTCTTTTCCATAGTTGCTGCCTGGCCTGCTGAGTTCCTCCAGCATTCTGTGTGTTGCTTGGATTTCCAGAATCTGAAGATTTTTCTCTTGTTTGAGGTGTAACATATGGCACCTTAGGAAGACCAACTAGGATAGATCTTGCATGGTGAGTAGTAAGGAGTGTGATAGAACAGGATCTGGGAATACAGATCCATACTTTGCTGAAAGTGACATCACAGGTAGATAAGGTCATAAAGAAAGCTTTTGGCACATTGGCCTTCATCAATCAATGTACTGAGTTGAGGGGTTGGGATGTTATGTTGAAATTGTGTAAGATGTTGGTAATGCCAAATTTGGAATGCTATGTACAGTTTGGGTCACCTACCTACACCAGAGATATAAATAAGATTGAATGAGTGCAGAGAAAATGAACAAAGGTGTTGCTGGGTCTCAAGGGCCTGAGTTATAGGGGAAGGTTGAATAGTTAGGACTTTATTTCCTAGAATCTAGAAGATTGAAGGGAGATTTGATAGGGGTATACAAAATTGAGGAGTACAGATAGGGTAAATGCCAGTGGCCTTGTTCCACTAAGATGAGGTAAGACTACAACTGAGGTTATGGTTTAAGTGTGAAAGGTAATGTTTAAGACAAATATGAGGGAGAACTTCTTTCAGATTGTGGTGAAAGTGTGGAATGAGCTGCAGCTCAAGTGGTGGATACAGGTTTGTTTAAATTTCAACATCTAAGAAGTTTGGATATGTACATGGATGGGAGCGGTATGGAGGGCTATGGTCTGGTGCAGGTCAATAGGACGAGGTAGATTAATGGTTCAACATGGTCGAGATGGGCCAAATGATGTGTTTCTGTGCTGCAGTGTTCTGACTTGGACTGAGGGTTTGCAGAGGAAAGAAATGCAGTGTTCTAAATGTAAAGATGGTATATGATTTAAGGTTTTAATTGAAATTCAAATCTAACTCTTGACCTGCACTAAATTGTTATATCAAAATATTTTTTTGAATATCAGGGAATTTAAATTAGGCTTACAGATTAATGTAAAATAACTAAATTATATAAAATAACAATAACAAAAAGGCATTCTAAACTATCGACATTGTCTCTAGGTTTGTTTGGCAGCATTTTTGGAATGATGGGTGTATATGTATATGATGGTCGACGAATACACGAACACGGATTTTTCCAAGGTTACAACAAAATCACTTGGATCGTTGTTACTCTGCAGGTAGGTGGATGAAGATATTGGAATTCCTGTATGAATTTTTACATGATGTAATATCTTGTTTTGGTTTTTCCTCCCTTAATAATCAGAAAGATGTGGAACAAGAGAAATGATGTTAAGGTCTCGGCACTGAAGAGAAATAACAACCCAACCCCACACACGCTTATGTGCATGTACACATGTTTTATCTCTCAGTGGATGTAGTTACAAAAACATGGAGGGACTGGAACCTGGTTGAGGTTTTTGTTTAAGTATAATCTTGGGTACACAGGAGGAGAAGTAAATTATTTTTACCCTGGGGAGATGTCACCATTCACTGAGCCTGTTCAGTTTGCCTGTTTCCATGCTATATGAACTCTTTTCATAGAGCTGTACGGCACAGAAGCAGACCCTACAGCCAAATCTGATGGTGACAAAAAGAATAACTGATCTACTGGTAGTTCCTATTTACCTATTAGGCCCATATCACTATTTACTACAGTTTTGCCAATTCATTTGATCTTTTAATATTTATAGTAATGTAATGCTTCCAATTATAAATATGTTCCTTTTTAATTTGGCAAACTTGTTTTCCCATCTGGTCATAAATAAAGGATTGATTCCCAAACACATTTCCTCACAGATGACACTAATTACATCCTGTGAAATGGAGTACTTTCTTGTCATCACAACTGTTCAGCAACATTAAATCTATAAGCATCAGTTTTGGTAAACAACCTCTTAGACTTCATCAAATGCCTTCAAGAAATAGGTATAAATAACATTAATATTTATTCCTGTATTCTTAGTTTATTCATAAAAGTTATTAAAAAATGATGGCAAGGTTGGATGAGGCCCATGATTTGCACTGTTGCCCACATTCAACCAGGAGATCTTGTTCAAAAGACTGTTGGTGGTAGCTGTGATCCAAATGGAAGGAAAAAAAATCTGATTACTGCAGATAAAAGATTTATCTGTACTAATTTCAAACAATTTATATGCTTCCATTTAGTTTTATGTCATTGCTTTGCTTTGTGTTTTTGGCAGCTGGAGCTCTTGCACATTTAGGATGTAAACTGATTATGTTACATTTTAAGAACAATTCCTTGCATTGATCTTGTGTTCTACATCTACATATTTGCTCAGTTTATAGTGGATGCTTTCTAGTCCAGTCACTTTGAGCTTGCCCAATCCAGAATCCTTGTTTATTTTGTTTCTCCATCAATTCTTTAGATAAGGATGAGTCGCCATAAGACTTGTAATGGCTGCCAAGTTAACGCAAAATAATACTTATTATTAAATAAATATATAAATATCCCCACAAGTTAACTATGTGCTTGCAACTCATTCAGTCGCCATCAATCCTCTCTCGTATTTTATTTGTAAATCAGATTCTTAGGGTCAAAGAGTACAGGTGTATAAACTTAAGATTTTTTTGTCTTGAATCTTGTTTCTAACTTATGTTTTCTTGATATACTTTATACATTTAAATAAATATCTAATTGTTCAATAATTAGAATTTGAGGGTATCAAGTGATTATTTTATGCACTTGAATATAATTCTTCAAATTCATTGTGATCCCACATTGCGTTCCCAATATGTTACTTATGAGAGTTTGTATGTCACCTCTAGTGATGGGTAAAAGATGCTGCTCCTGCTGGTATAGAGATGGCTGCATTAAAAGAAATTCTGCCTCATCATGGAAACGAAGTTTTGCAAACCAGAAAATGACTTCATTGCCATGATTGGAGCTATAGAAATTGTAAATTTTCCCATTTTTAACTTTCCTTTATCCTTGCTAAACATTTCTTCAAATATTAGCCCAATTTTAAGCCTATAATGAATTCTGTTCCAATGGTTGTTTTCAGGTTGCCTCCTTTTTTTTGTTCTCTAATTTATCTCTGTTCTTCTGACTGTCATTCTGAAATTGTTCCCAGTTACCAGTTCATTGATCATCATTGCCAGTTGTACCAGTGTCTAGTTTCCAGGTCTGCCTCCAGTCTGCCTGTCCAAACGAAGCCCAGATTTCCAAAACTGCTGCTCTGCCTCTGGAATCACATTCTCGACCTGCCTAATTATGTACTGCATATGGCTTCCTTCTGCAGCTTTCATAATCATGTTAAGCTCTGAGATCCAATATTTTACTATTCTTGTACATGCCATCTCAGCCTATTGCTTTAGGTCGTCTCATCTAAGCTACAACAGTGAAATTTGTTCAGGCAGAGTGAGTTACCTGATGAACTCTTCACTTCAGCACTAAGAATACTTTGAGGTCCCTGAGAGCAGCCCAACTCTGAAAATTGTTGCAGTTTTAAAGTATGTAACAGAACCTGTGTTGATTAGCATCTAAGGATGAGTTTAGCTATATCCTATAAATGAGTTAAATTGAAGGAAATTAATTGCTGACCTGAATATGAAGTCACTTAGTGAAAGCTAAGTGCTTTCACTTAGCTGCATCTGATAGTAATGCCAGGCCACGTTGAAAGAGAGCAATCTGTTTTAAGTTGTGTGGTTAAAAAGGATTTTGAGACACCCTAAAAGTGCAATCAGTTCTGCATAATTCTCTCTTTCCTATTTCTTTTTGATCAGGCTCTTGGTGGTCTAGTAATTGCAGCGGTCATCAAATATGCAGACAACATCTTGAAAGGATTTGCTACTTCGTTATCCATTATTCTTTCAACATTGATCTCTTACTTCTGGTTACAAGATTTTGTGCCTACCAGGTACTAAGAACAAGGAGGATTTTTAAAAAATATATTGCATTTTTATCCTTTTACTTAGTCTTTGTTTTAAAGAAAATAATAGACTAAATAATCTATGTAAAATTGAATGTATCATTCTGTGTTTATGGTTGTAATTATTTTACCTTGTTCTACTTAATACCACTTAAGTTTTAACATATACATAAATTGATATTATTTCTAAAATATTTGAGATATTTGATGCTTTGAATAACATTTATTGATTTTTTTCTCCCTACTTTGATTAGAACTACTCCAGGTTGCACCATCACAATATAATTAAGAAAATACTATTCCAGTATTTAGAGGGCAGCTGTAATCTATAGGATAAAGGTTTCCCCTGCTATCCGAAGGTAGAACATTCCTATGAAACTGTTTGTAAGATGAAATGTCATAAAGCAAACAAGCAGTTACCATTAATTTATATAGGAAAAATTTTTGAGCGTTTCCAGACCCAAAAATAACCTACCAAATCAAACCAAATAACACATAAAACCTAAAATAACATGAACATATAGTAAAAGCAGGAATGATATGATGAATATACAGCCTATGTAAAATAGAAATATTGTATGTACGGTGTAGTTTCACTTATCAAAATCAGGAAGACAGCAAGCCAAAGTCGAAGTGGAGAAAAAAAATTGGCACATGCACACAAGTGCACACCTACGCACGTACACGCATGCGCACACAACTGCCCGCACAAGGCTTCACAGTCATGGTAGTCTTTCTCAGGGTAACACACATATAAAGCGGGCGTCTTTTTTTCATAAAAGGGAAAAATCCTGTTTGGTTAACGAAAACAGGTACTAATGTAGGTCTTTCGTAACAGCAAGCTGTTGTAAAGCGAACGTTTGAAATACGGGGGCCACCTGTATCTAATGTAGCCAATTTTTTTAATATATTGAGATACAGTGTGGAATAGGCCCTTCCGGCCCTTGGAGCAATGCCACCCAGCAATTCCCCAATTTAATCCTCGCCCAATCATTGGATAATTTACAATGACCAATTAATCTACCAACTGGTACGCCTTTGGACTGTGGGAGGAAACCAGAGCACTCAGACAAAACCCACACGGTCACAAGGAGAGCGTACAGACTCCTTGCAGGCAGTGGCAGCAACAGAATCTGGGTCGCTGGTACTGTAAAGCGTGCTAACCACTATGCTACCATGCTGTCCCTGAGCAGATATGAGGTGCCCCTTGATATCAGAGTTTTTTTAAATTCATGAATTGGTGTCATTATTAAGAGCAATAATTAGTGACTGCTTCTAATAATCCCTGCAAAAGAGGTGGTCAGCTGATGACTTGATTTGCTGCAGTCCTCAGTAATGCTAGCGAAGGACTAATATGATGCTGACCATATCTGTAATTAGGGAACGCATTTCCATTTGAGGATAATGTATGATTTGAGGAAGTTGTAGTGCTTTTGCAGCCCTCTTCTTCAAAGTCAGTAGTGTGTACTGGATTGTAAAGTAATATCAAAAATGGTGGACTGCATGTCTTTTAGATGATGCATGCTGCAGCAATGGTCTGCCAGTGAAGGAGGGAGCTATTGTGTATACAATATGTTGATGCCTTTTTGACCCATGCCCAAATTTCAAATGAGAGCGGTAATCCCTTCTCATAACTCCATTCAAGTAAAAACAGTTGAGAAAATCAAAGCAATCCAAGTTAACTCATTAACACTTGTACTTTTTGCTAATTTTGAGTCAAGTGCAGTATTAAGATCTACTTAGTATTTATTAAGCTGTTTCCTTCTGACCAGATTCTCAACTTTACTCTAGCTTCTATGTTGATAAGCAGAATTTGCAATTTCAGATGACAGCCTGCAATGCAACCATACTTGAAGTGTTTAGATCTTGTGCATACATGTCATTACCAGCCCATGTATGGCTGATTTGCATACAGCCTGTATATATAGATGAGCATTTGGAAAACCAGAAGACTAGATTTACCTGCTGCCATGGGACTGCGGGAATCTTCTGCCAGCTGAGAACTCGGTTTGTGATTGCTTTTCTAACTTGTGAATTGTTTGTGTTACAGACAATTCACAGAAAAGCAGTCACCAGGGAAGGATCTGTATCTGTTAAGTGTGATTAGATTGATCAAAGTAATTGGTATGGCGGGGGGGAAAAATGATAGGAATGGGAAGCTGTACAGTTTACTGCTGAAAGTCTCTAGAAATTGCATGAAGAAAGTTGTTTCTTGTTTGGATGCATTAGGAAATTGCACTTGAATAAACAATAGTGACATTTATCCTCGGGTTTCTACTAAAATTTCTAGTATTATCAGTACAACAATGAAACCAGTGTTATCAGGGAACATAACAAAAGATACTTGTTTTTCCTCATTAAAACATTCCTTGATGTAAAAAAGAACTGTAACTAGTAATTGTATTAATACCTGAAAAAGGGTTTAGTGGCATCTCAATAAGCATTTTAAGTAAAGGTATCTGCTCCTATATCATTGAAAGATGCTTATAACAATATATCAAACCATGTGATAGTTTTATTGGATTTCCACAAATTTGTTTCATAGTACAGGCAACCCTCACCACCCCCTCAGCTTTATTGTCTTTCTGTAAAACTATTGATACAACTTTCAGAATTAAGACAATATTCAACCTCAAGGTATTTAATTAAATTTTCAGTTCACATCATTCCTGTACAGATTGAAAAGGTTGTATTATTAGCTACCTGTAGTCATCAAAGGGTGGCAGGGTGGAGATGTGTCTCTACCAAAGGAATTGTACTGCATTCCTTTCCTCTGCTAGCCTGCAGGTCATCCTTGGGTAAGGTGTACCACCTGCATAGCTCCTGGATCAGGGTCACATCAAGTCATGGGAACAAGCAATGGATGGTTGCATGAGTGGGTGGTGCATATCACCTGGTAATGTGACCACTGATGCCAGGAAGACAATTGATAATGGCTGGGGACCCCTATCTTGTAAAGACACTGTCTAGAAGAAGGCAATTGCAAACCGCTTTTGAAGAAATAAATTGTGAAAAACAATCAGGGTCATGGAAAGACCTTGATTGCATATCATGAACAAGCAATAGTCATCAAATAGTTAGATGTAATTTAGAATGTGATATAGATGTATGCTGGGACAAAAGTATACCGAGACTGAGATCTGAAAAACATTGGAATTTTTAAATAAAAGAGACAGTGGGATTCAAATGCATATTTCATGTATACATGTGCAATTTAAGTGAAAATACAACCAGAAGAATTTTGGGTTTTATAAATGGTTGTGCTATAATACTCAAATAGACATATTGGGGGGGGGAGGGGAAGGAACCTTTCCCATGCATTTCTAACAGTTGCAGAATGGAAATTAGCAGAATTGAATGTTCGTCAAAATTATACTTATTGAAGTAATAAATACATCGTAAATTTCCATTATGGTGTATGTTGTATATATGTCTGTTGAAAGCTGTTTTTGTAACAAGAAACTTCTGCTGATCTGTTTTTCTTATAGTGTCTTTTTCCTTGGAACCTTCCTGGTGATAGTTGCAACATTTTTGTATGGATATGAACCGAAGAACAGCACAGATCCAAACAAAGCATGATGCAGAGTCATTTGCAGAACACTTCATTCATGTAGAAGTGCAAAACTTAATCAAAGGTCTAAACGCTAGCACCTGAAGCACTTGGAGTTGATATTAAGGAAATTGTTGGCCATGATAACTTTTCTCAAATGTGAGAAATAATCAGTGATTAGAATAATGGCACTCAAGACTTGGAAATATTGGTGGTTAAATGCAAAGGATCACATATTAGACAATTAAGTAGGATCATGCTTGGCCTTAATGGCTGTAATCTATGCAATGTGCAATCAGGGTTCTTAATTAGAGGTTTGCTGGTGAGAAGGGGGTGAATTTGAGAAACTATCTTAAATCAAATTGAAGGCAATTGCTTGAGTAATTATTTGAAATACAACTTGTTTTTAAATGGGAACATACTGGACAGCTGGCCTACAATCTGCTCTTCAACTGTAGATAGCATAATTCAGACCAACTCTTTAAAAAATAAATACAATTTATTTCTAAATTGTACAAAGCTAATTCTAAAACAAGCTAAGTTTTCATTTGCAATTTCTCAGATAAACCAATGTGGACCATTTCTGTGCTGCCAAACTGTAATTTGAGATTTAAATGGACCAAACCATAAAATTTGATCCCAAAAGATTGATTAAGAATCCAGAAACTTGTGATGGAAATTGAAATGAATTTATTTAATCTCCATAAAGCATTTGTAAACTTGTATATTAGTATCACACTGTATTAAATTGTTTACTGTTGTAGATAAAATAACTTATTTTGTCTGTATAGTTTTATAATGGTAGTCACCAGAGAATGGTAAGTCTATCTAATATTTTGTTTTGATTTTTGAAATGAATAAACTCAAAACATTTGTGGAGGGGAAAAATGCTTTATCTATTGTTTAAATGTTCTCTGATTCTTTGCTGTGAAATGACCAGTACTACCTGATAAATGTGTAATGAAAACTTCAGGTTGGGAACAGCATTAACAATTACTCTTGAATATTACAAGAATGACTGGATTCTTTAAACAGTCTTCTTTACGTTGTTTTTCTTGGTATCACTTTGCCCTTGAGTTTGTACATAAAATACTGTCCATCTAATAGAAGGATTATGTTTGACTATTTGTTTAATCTATTTTAATAGAAGGTTTACAAGAACTGTACAAGGGAATTTGTAGGATTTCAGTAGGATATTCTAAGATAACAACACCTTTGACCTGACAATAACCTCAATTTCTTTCCACAAATGCTACCTGAACTAATGAGTGTATAACATTATAAACATAAAAGTTTGTAGATGCTGGAAATCCAAGCAATGCACACAAAAATGCTGGAGGAAATCAGCAGGTCGGGCAGCATATATGGAAATGAATGTTTTGGGCCAAAACCCTTCAAAGGGTCTCGGCCCAATATGTTGACTGTTTATTCATTTCCACAGATGCTGCCTGACTTGCTGAGTTCTTCCAGCATTTTGTGTGTGTTGATACATCTAATGTTTTTATCTCAGACTTCCAGCATCTTCATTTCTTTGATTTTCATTGTTTATAGGTTAAAGATCACATGCCAACTTAAAAAGATTTTATTGAATTAAAATTTTATTGGAATATGCAATGCCCCGTCACTATAACCAAGACTTCATCATTCAAATGTTATTACCATAATGTAAATGACAGCACTTTTCAGACTGTCAAAAATGTAGTTTATTTTTTCTGGAGGTGAATGGGAAAGATACTTTAATGTCAAGAAGATTTGAAATTAAGTATGGTATTCTGCACAACTAATGTTAAATATGTATTGGTTTGTGAGCCAGAAATTTATTGCTGTTTGGTTAAACCTTGCACATTTTAAATGAAATTTGTGTTTCCCTATTTTGTCAATAATTAATATGGTTATCAATTACTGCAACCTGGTTGGTTTTATTTTTGAATGCTACTAAAACTCTTGTTTTATATTAGACAGTTACTAGCAGATGATATTTTTTGTTCCCTTGGCTATTATTTCCTCTGTTCCAAATTTACCAATATTTAATACTACGTTCCTGAAGGCATTATTAATAAGGTTACATAAATATTGTTTTTTTTTGTGGCAGTAAATTAGCCATTCTTTATACAGTGCTTGAAAATGAATGTTTGCTGTGTTACTTCTGAGTGTCAGTTATCCATAGTCCATTCTATGTTCACCTCATCAAAACCATGAACTTTTAGCAATGGTGTTTAATTGGAAATACGAGTGGGATCTACAA
Organism: Hemitrygon akajei; assembly: GCF_048418815.1. Lineage (NCBI taxonomy): Eukaryota > Metazoa > Chordata > Chondrichthyes > Myliobatiformes > Dasyatidae > Hemitrygon > Hemitrygon akajei. Next base: position 68,955,923 of record NC_133135.1, on the reverse strand, counting down.
TAAGTACGTTTGACCAGTGAGGCCAAAGGTAGTCCCAACAAGAACAAGCCTAGTTATAATCTACTGAATCAATATCAACTGGCAGCCTTCCCATTTATTTGAATGCTGTCTGAGCTGTAATAGGAGATAATTGTGTTCACAAGCTTTGCAACTATTTTTTTGCTCCCACTTCAAAGCCAATAACGAGAGCTCTTTGTATTCATAAAGGCATCATTTTAAAGAATCATCAAAAGGGTAATGACATGCAGTACAGCTGACTTTTTGGCTGCATTCAGACCAACAAAAGCACTGAAAGAAAAATGGTGTTTGAATTGTTACATGCTGTAAACGTTATGCTAAATCTCTAATTAAAGAGTAGATGAAGGGTAGTGGAATTGGCTGAATTTCATAAACACTAATGAAACTTTTAGTTTTTCCCAATATAACATTTCGGCCTCATAGTTTTGACTAGTGATGGTACTGCATTAAATTCTTTTGCTTTGAGTACCTGATATATTCGAAAGGATAAATTCAATTAATATTTAGCTCCTTGTGAGCTGGTGTTCATGTTTGCAACTTTTAATGACAATATATTCACATTACAAAAGTGTATTGAATTTGTATGAAAGTGTTTCACCAATGTTGCTGTCTATTCCAATGAAGAAAGTTCACAGCAGTTTACATCACAAGTACCAATCATAATGCATTGGGTTAGAATGGGCTTCTTGTTGGGGAAAATGGGATCCAAAAGTTCAAAAATCCTCCCATTTTTAAATCATATTAAAGATGTGCTTATGATTATTTGACAATGGTAAAATGGATTTAGAATTTTTTCAATTGTATTATTTTAACTTTTCTGTAAATCTGCCAAATTGGAATGCATATTTTATAAATAAAGTCTTTCTTTGGATATTTGGGAGTTTGTCTAGTTTAATGGACAAGTAATATTGAACTAATTGCATTGTGAGCAAACAACAAATGCATGGAAACATTGAAACAACATTCATAACATTTAATGCAATTATGAAAATAAGGTACCTAGTTTGAGCAGGGGGCTTCGATTGTACCAGTACCCAGGAAGAGCATAAATGATCTGCCTCAAAGATTGTTGCCCAGTAGCAGTTACATCCACAGTGATGAAGTGTTTTGAGAGGCTGATGATGAAATGTATCACCTGCCTGAGGAATGACTAGGATCCGCTCCAATTTGCCCACTGGAGCAACAGGTCTTCAGCAGATGCCATCTCATTGGTTCTTCACTTAACTGTGCAACATCTCGATAGCAAAGGTACATACATCAGGATGCTCTTTATTGACTACAGCTCAGCATTCAATACCATTATCCCCTCAAAACTAATCAATAAGCTCCAAGTCCTTGGCCTCCATAACTCCTTATACAATTAGATCCTTAATTTCCTCACTTGCAGAGTCCAGTCAGTTTGGATTGGCAACAACGTCTCCTCTGTGATCTCCATCAACACAAGTGCACAACAAAGCTGTGTGCTTAGCACCTTGCTCTACTCACTTTACACATATGGTTGTGTGGCTAAGCACAGCTCCAATGCCATATTTAAGTTTACTGACAATACCATAGTTGGCCGAATCAAAGGTGGTGATGAATCAGCATATAAGAGGGAGATTAAAAATCTTGCTGAGTGGTGCCATAACAACAACCTCTTACTCAATATCAGCTACATTAATTAATGTAGCTGAATTAATAATTTATTGAATTCAGGAGAAAGAAATCAGTCCATGAGCCAGTCCTCATCAGAATTAGAATGGTCAGCAACTTTAAATTCCTTGGTGCTATTATTTCAGAGGATCTGTCTTGTACCCGATATGTACAGTTGAAGTTCGAAGTTTACATACACCTTAGCCAAATACATTTAAACTCAGTTTTTCACAATTCCTGACATTTAATCCTAGAAAACATTCCCTGTCTTAGGTCAGTTAGGATCACTATTTTAAGAATGTGAAATGTCAGAATAATAGTAAAGAGAATGTTTTATTTCTTTCATCACTCTCCCATTGGGTCAGAAGTTTGTTAGTATTTGGTAGCATTGCCTTTAAATTGTTTAACTTGGGTCAAACATTTTGGATAGCCTTCCACAAGCTTCTCACAGTAAGTTGCTGGAATTTTGTTCCATTCCTCCAGACAGAACTGGTGTAACTGAGTCAGATTTGTAGGCCTCCTTGCTCACACATGCTTTTTCAGTTCTCCCCACAATTTTTCTGTCTGATTGAGGTCAGAAAATGATGTCAAGTCTGGTTCATTCTTGGGAGCAATTTCCAAATGCCTGAAGGTACCACATTCATCTGTATAAACAATAGTATGCAAGTATGAACATCAGGGGACCACACAGCTGACATACCACTCAGGAAGGTGATGCATTCCGTCTCCTAGATTTGAAGGTACTTTAGTGCAAAAAGTTCAAATCAATACCAGAACAACAGCAAAAGACCTTGTGAAGATACTGGAGGAAACAGGTAGACAAATATCTATATCCACAGTAAAACAAGTCCTATATTGACATAATCTGAAAGGCTATTCGGCAGGGAAGAAGCCACTGCTCCAAAACTGCCTTTAAAAAAAAAAGCCAGACTACAGTTTGCAAGTGCACATGGGGACAAAGATCTTACTTTTTTGGAGAAATGTCCTCTGGTCTGATGAAACAAAAGTTAACTGTTTGGCCATAATGACCATTGTTATGTTTGGAGGGAAAAGGGTGAGGCTTGCAAGCCAAAGAACACCATCCCAACCGTGAAGCATGGAGGTGGCAGCATCTGAATGTGGGGGTGCTTTGCTGCAGTAGGGACTGGTGCACTTCACAAAATAGATGGCATCATAAGGAAGGAAAATTATGTGGATATATTGAAGCAACATCTCAAGATATCAGCCAGGTAGTTAAAGCTCGGTTGCAAAATGGGTCTTCCAAATGGACAATGACCCCAAGCATACCTCCAAAGTTGTGACAAAATTGCTTAAGGACAACAAAGTCAAAGTATTGGAGTGGCCGTCACAAAGCCCTGACCTCAATCTGATAGAAAATTTGTGGGCAGAACTGAAAAAGTGTGTGCGAGCAAGGAGGCCTACAAACCTGACTCAGTTACACCAGTTCTGTCTGGAGGAATGGAACAAAATTCCAGCAACTTACTGTTAGAAGCTTGTGGAAAGCTACCCAAAATGTTTGACCCAAGTTCAACAATTTAAAAGCAATGCTACCAAATACTAACAAAGTGTATGTAAACTTCTGACCCACTGGGAAAGTGATGAAAGAAATAAAAGCTGAAATAAATCATTCTCTCTACTATTATTCTGACATACACATTCTTAAAATAAAGTAGTGATCCTAACTGACCTAAGACAGGGAATGTTTTCTAGGATTAAATGTCAGAAATTGTGAAAAACTGAATTTAAATGTATTTGGCTAAGGTGTATGTAAACTTCTGACCTTAACTGTTAAGTGCAATTATGAAGTAAGAATGGCACCACCTCTATTCCCTTAGGAGTTTGTGGAGATTTGGCATGGCATCTAAAACTTTGACAAACTGCTGTAGATGTGTGGAGAGTATATTGTTGACTGGCTGCATCACAGCTTGGTATGGTAATACCCAATACTCTTGAACAGAAAATGCTACAAAAAGTAGTAGATGTGGCTCACTGCATCACAGGTAAAGCCCAACCCACTATGGAACATATCCATATGAAATGCTGTCGCAGGAAATCAGCATACATCATCAGAGACCCCCACCACCCAGGACCTGCTCTCTCCTTGCTGATACCATCAGGAAGAAGACATAGGAGCCCCAGGACTTTTACCACCAGGTCATAAACAGTTAATACCCCTTAACTATCAGATCTTGAACCAAAGGGGATAACCTCACTCAACTTCACTTTCCCCATCATCGAAATGTTCCCACAACCAATGGAATCACTTTCAAGGACACTTCATCTAATTTTATTAATACTTATTGTTTGTTTATTATTATTTATTTTTGTATTTGCACAGTTTCTCTTCTGCAGTCTGGTTAAACACTCAAGTTGAGCAGGCTTTCATTTATCCTGTTATGGTTATTATATAGATTTATTGAATATGAACACAAGAAAATGAATCTCAGGGTTGTATATGGTGACATGTATGTGCTTTGATAATAAATTGACTTTGATCTTTTAAGTGTAAGTGCAATTAATTTGTGATTTGAAAAGAAAATGTAATGATGTTTTTAATACCTAGAGGAAAATTAATATAAATGGTTTTAAGTGTGATGCTGTTGTGTATTTCTTTGTTTACTCAGATGTTCTAATGAGAAACTTGGAGACAATGTCATACAGGTAAAATAGAATGAGCAAAATTGTGTTTCCACCATGTATCAATATTGAATCAACTGCTACAAAATATAGAAAGTATCAAGAAATAGCCTCCCAACACCCCCATATACCCCCCCCCCCAACCCATATTTTCATCAGGTAGTGCTCAGATCTTTGATCATTGCTTTCCCTGCAGTGTCTTAACACCAATTTAATTTTTTCCTATCTCTTAATAAGGGTAGTATGGCAAAGTACTCTCCGCAGCAATTCTTTGAAACAAGCCAAGGTGAATTTTTTTTTACTCAGATCTGTGATGGAGGATAAAATATGTTGATCTGACAAATTAACTTTGAGCACCATGGGAGTGATGTTGTAATATTTTTGATGCTTATGACGTCCATTCTCACTTAAACCACAATAATTTTAAAAAGTGGTTAATGGTTTCTGAACAATTCACTTGCAAGGTCACAAATAACCAGACCCTTCGATTTAAACAAGTATTTTGTGAGCAGATTTTATTCCTTAAATTTCTTTTGCAAACCTGATCTACTTTTGTCCTTTAAAAACAGGAAGACCCATATCTTTGTAGCCCAACAAATGTGTGTAAATTTTAAGACTGTACATTTAATGTTTTAAAATTATTCTACATTCTTACTACATTCTACAATTCAATTGTGATTATGAAATAGTCTGAGTATTTAAGCAAGTGCTGTGCAATAACCTAAGCTATTTCATGATTGGTTTCACATGAGCTATATTACACTTTCAATGCAGGTTCAGTGGAATATCTTAAACTTCTTTCATTTTAAATACTCCTTTGTCTCAACTTTAAATTTGACCAATGTTTTGATAGCAGTTGGTGGAGTTTCACCAGGTTGATTGATGTGATGGCCAATTTGTTGTGTAAAAGGAGATTAACCATTCTGAGTTACACTTAGATGCCAGGATGATTTTATTCCATCTCAGTCATCTCAGACAACCAAGGATCATAATCTCAAAATAGGGTGTTAATCATTCAGGCCAGATGTGGAAAGAAATTTCACCCTGAGAGTAATGAATTGTCAGGACTCACTACTGAGTATTCAATCACTAATTACTGTACATTTAAGAAATAGACTTGTATTGTTTAGTAATCATGATAGCCTACTCCTTCTATTTATGTTAAATGACATATTATTTCCCTATGCAGGAATATACAATGCTTTCAATATTCCTGTGAACCTGGGTCATATTGCTGTTAAAGATGCTGTATGGAATCTTGATGATGGGGAGCTAGTAATTTAAGAGTCGCTGCCAGCACTGAATTGTTTCAAGCTTAATGGTATGAGGTTTATTGTTGCATAACGTGCATTTGATGTGTTGAAAGTGACTCTGGTTCCTAATTAAAGTTCTAATTGGCTTCACTTTTACATATCCTATGAGCATCAAGACAATTCCTCACTTAAGAATGGAAAAATTTCATAACCGGACAGTCTTAAGTATTCTTATTCATCTTTAATTGGATCATACACTTGCCCACACACTAAAGATTATTTATTTTAAAATATGAAATGTAAGATTGAGTTTTACTTCCAACATTATCATGTTTTTTTTACTTTTCTAACCTTCCAGGTTGCTATATTCAGGTTTGCTGATGACACCAATGTTATGGGCCCGGTCAGGGGAGTGTGGCGAATCAACGTATAAGAGGAACATTGAAAATCTGGCTAGGTGCCACAATGACAACCTCTTACTTAGTGTCAGCAAGACCGAGGAACTGATTGTTGACTTCAGGAGGAGGAGGTTGGAGGTCTATGAGCCAGTCCTCAATGGAGGATCAGAGGTGAAAAGGGTCAGCAGATTTAAATTCCTCAGTATCACTCTGGAGAACTTGTCCTAACTCCAGCACGTAAGTGCAATTATGATAGAAGTACAGCAGCGCCTCTGCTTCATGGGGAGTTTGCGAAGGTTCCACATAACATCTACTTCTTTGACAAACTTCTGTAGATGTGCAGTGGAGAGTGCAGCGCCTTTTTTTATATACAAGTATTCACCCCCTTGGAAGTTTTCAGGTTTTATTGTTTTACAACATTGAATCACAGTGGATTTAATATTGCTTTTATTGACACTGATCAACAGAAAAAGACTGGTGTCAAAGTGAGTACAGATCTCTACAAAGTGATCTAAATTCATTACACATATAGAGCACTAAATTGATGCATAAGTATTTCCCCCACCCCACCCCCTTTATGTCACATCAAATCATCACTGATGCAGACAATTGGTTTTAGAAGTCACATAATTAATTAAATGGAGATCTGTTTTTTGAGATGTGTACAATCAAGTTGCTTCAATTGGTTGTAGTAAAAATACACCAACATCTGGAAGCTCCAACTGCTGGTAAGTCAGTATCCTAACAAAAACTATACCATGAAGACAAAAGAACACTCCAAGCAACTCTGTGACAAGGTTATTGAAAAGCACAAGTCAGGAGATTGATACAAGAAAATTTCCAAGTCACTGAATATCCCTTGGAGTAGTTAAGTCAATTATCAAGAAATGGAAAGAATATGGCACAGCTGTAAATCTGCCTACAACAGGCCGTCCTTAAACATTGAGTGACTGTAAGAAGAGGACTAGTGAGAGAGGCCACCATGACAACTCTGGAGAAGTTACAAGCTTCAGTGGCTGAGACAGGAGAGACTGTGCCTACAATTGTTGCCCAGGTGCTTCACCAGTTACAGCTTTAGGAGAGAGTGGCAAAGAAAAAGCCACTGTTTGGGACAAAAAAACATATGAAATTCCAGCTAGAGTTTGCCAGAAGGCATGTGAGAACCTCTGGTTTAAAGAATTCACACTTCTTGTGTTGTACTCTTAGCCCACAATCTTATATTATTTTTAATACTGCCTTGAGCTTTGGAGATATAGCTTCCCATCCTCATTCTTACCCAGTAACAATGATGTCACCCAGGCAACACTAACAGCCTGGGCAGCCTTGCAGCACCTGGTCCATAGATTTCTGCCAGAGCACAGATGCAGATAAAATAAACCTATTATAGCAACAAAACTCTTGAGTTTTTTATGGTGAGGAACACTTTGCAGTCTTCTTCCATCTCCATCTGTAGACAGGCCTCAGCTAAGTCCTTGTTGATGAAGTGTTTTCCTTCGTAAATGTTTGCGAAGATATCCTCTATCATGGACAGAGGGTATTGATCTACTTTCAGTACTAGTTCGATGGTGACTTTAAAATCACCATAGATCCTGACAGACCCATCTTTGGCTACTGGTACCACTGGCATTGGTCCTGGGCTCCACTCAATCTTGGAAAGATTTTCTTTCGCCTCCATGCAATGTACCTCACTGGCTACTTTATCACGGATGGTATCAGGAACCAGATGGGCTTCGCAAAACTTGGATGTGGCATTTTCATTTAACACTATTTTACCCTTGATATGTTTGAGTTTTCCAGTGCCCTCCTTGAATACTGCTGTGGCATGATCCAGTACGTTTCTTAATTCACTTTCAGTTGACTCTATTGCAGGATGTGTGGCAAGCAAATGCTGGATAGATCTCCATTCAAGTTATTGCCTGAGCTAATCACAGCCCCTTCATGTTCTAACCACATACAAGCAATCTGTTAGAAATGTCATTCCCACAGAAACTATCTTTTCTCCAGTATAAGTTCTTAACTGGACATCTACAGGCTTCAGTTCAGTATTTTTGAAATGCCTTTCAAACTCATTTTGTGTAATGACTGAAACCAATTCCATTTTATTTAATTTGTCATTCACTTCTGGTGTAAGCCTTATTGCTTGTCTGTTAGTTTTCACATTGTAAATCTCAAAGCTACCTAGTTCACAGATTTTTCTTCAACAACCTGCAGATTAGTGTTTTTGAAACTGCAACTTGACTTTTCTTTTTCTCTTCCCTGTGCAGTTTGTTTATCTTGTCTGCTTGACCTGTTTTCATATGAATCCTACTTTGTTGCATTTTCAGCAAGTTTTGCCTTTTAAACCTGAATTGGTCTGGTGTAGGTCAACCCCTGCCACAACAGTAACACAATTTGTTTAAGCCTGCAGGTTTCTGTTTAGACACTGCAATTTGTTCACACTCACTTTCAATTCTGACTGCATCTGCCACTGCAGATTGATACAGTAATTTCAACTTCTCTTTTAAATAGTTGTGCTTCAGTTTGAGGCAGTTTTTGAATGCTTTCTTGTAAGATTCCACAAACTAAACAATCTCCCAGTGCATCATTAAGCCCATCAAATAACTGTTAAAGCTCAGACAATTTCTTCATTTTAGCCAGTAAGCTGAAATGGCTCGGCTTCCTATGAAACCTAAAACTTCTTGCAAACAACAATAGTTACGCTTCGTCGACAGTGCTTAGTTTTTCTTTAGCTGGGAGCGCATATAAACGTGGTGGCGTAATGACGTATGCTTTTCACGTACTTACATATAACATAATTATGTAAGCAAACAGTTTTTTAATCAACAATATAATTACAATTTCCCCTCACTATTGTAGAAATTTCAAACACACTACACGCCCCACTGAGAAGACGGTGCGGTAGGATGTCAGGGCTGGCTGCCAGCGGGCCGGGCGGGTGTGTCGGGGTGGGACTCCGGAGCTGATGTGGTCACCATGGCGGCGGCGCGCGGCCCCGGAATGGCGCCATGATGTCAAACAAGAAGAAGAGGAAGCGGCTCCACCGCAGTGTTATGTTGGCCAAGAAGATCATCATTAAGGATGGAGGCACGGTAAGTAACGTTCGGGCCTGAAGAGTCCATGGGCGCCGGTCGAGAGTTTGAGGGCAGTGAGATCGGGTGGGGGAGGCTCGGCTGCCTAGCCCTGCCTGTGGGGTCGGTGGCCACATGGCTGTGTGGATGGTGTTCAGCGGGTCGTGAGTCGGGCTTTTTGCACCCACCGTACCTCACGCCCGGTTCTCGGGTTCTGATCTCCGAAAGGGTTCTCCTTGTCACCGTTAATAAACACACGCCAGGAATGCGTCTGTGCTAGAATTCAACCCTCAATCTTTGGTTCTTCGGGTTGCTGTGAAGAACGTTAACCTCCTAATGCGTTATTAATAAATACGTGCACACAACTCATTCTCTTAAGTTTTTAAGAACAAATGAAAGAAGGGCTGTAGCTACAAAGCAAAACTACTTTTCAGTTCATGGCTTCTCAAAAAAGTTCGTTTTAATTGCAGCAAAATATATGGAACAAGACAATTCATGACTGACAAAGTGGTGCAGGTGTTAGTATGAGAAAACAAAAGAACTGTTAGCGGATATTCCTTTGTCACGATTCTGGTGACATTCATACTGTGTGACTGAAATAACAAGTTAGAGCTGGGTAGACTGGCAGGTATATATGGATAGGGGAAGAAGCTTAAAATGAGAAATAGATTAAACCAATTCATTGGTAGAGATAAAGACAATTGACAGCAATATATTCAAAGGTCAAAGTAAAATTATTACCAAAGTACATGTATGTCACCAGATACAACGGGAGATTCTTTTTCTTACAGGCATATTTAGTAAATCCAATAACCATAATGGAATTAACGAAGTACAGCATCCAACAGAGTGTACAGCCAGTCAGCAAAAGACAACAAACTGCAAATACAAAAGAAAAAATAGTAATAAACAAATAAGCAATAAATATTGAGAACATGAGATGAAGTGTCTTTGAATCCATAGGTTACGGGAACAGTTCAGTGATGGGACAAGTGAAGTTGAGTAAGTTATTTCCTCTGGTTCAAGAGCTTGATGGGTGTGGGGTAGTAACTGTTCCTGAACATGGTGGTGTGAGACCTGAGACTCCTGTACCGCCTTCCTGATGGCAGCAATGAGAAGAGAGCATGACCTGGGTGATGGGGGTCCCTGATGATGGATGCTGTTTTCCAGTGACAGTGGTGCTTTCCGTACAGATGTGCTCAGTGGTAGTGAGGGCTTTACTGTGGGAAATAGGACCATATCCACTATTTGTAGGATTTTCCATTCAAGAACATTGGGATTTGTATACCAGGCTATGATGAAGCTGGTCAGTATACTCCACCACACATCTATAGAAATGTAACAAAGTTTTAGATGCATGCTAAATATTCTCAAGGAAGTAAAAGGTGCTGCTGTAATTGCACTTGCATGCTGGGTCCAGGACAGGTCCTCTGAAATTATAAACACTGTGGAATTTGAAGTTGCTCACCCTCTCTACCTCTGATCCCCCCAGTGAGGACAGGCTCATAGACCTCTGGTTTCCTCCTCCTGATGTCAATAATCAGCTCCGTGGTCTTGTTGACATTGAGTAAAAGGTTGCTGTTGTGCCAGCACTCAGCCAGATTTTCAATTTACCCTCCTATGTGCTGATTCGTTGCCACCCTTGATTCAGCCATTGGCAGTGGTGTCATCAGCGAATTTAACTATGGCATTGGAGCTGTGCTTAGCCACACAGTCATAGGTGTAAAGTAAGTAGAGCAGGGGGCTAAGCACACGGCCTTGTGGCAGACCTGTGCTGATTAAGATTGTGGAGATGTTGCCAATCTAAACTGACTGGAGTCTGTAAGTGAGGAAATCGAGGATGCAATTGTACTAAGAGGTATTGATGTCAAGGTCATGAAACTTATTGATTAGCTCTGAGGGGATGACCATATTAAATCCTGAGCTGTAGTCAATAAGGAGTATCCTCATGTATGCATCTTTGCTGTCTAGATGTTCCAGGGATGAGTGAAGAGCTAATGATATAGCATCTGCTGTGGATCTGTTGTGCTGGTAGGCAATCTGGAGAGCATGCAATTCGCTTCTCAGGCAGGAGTTAATGTGTTTCATCACTAACCTTTCAAAACACTTCATTGCTATGGATGTAAATACTACTGGACAATAGTCATTGAGACAGATTACCACATTCGTCTTAGGCACTGGTATAATCAAAGCTTGCTTGGAGCAGGTGGGTTCCTCATACTGCTGAAGATCTCTGAATTCTGCATCCAGTTGATCAGCACAGGTCTTTAGTACTCAGCCAGGTATCTCATCTGAATCAGATGCTTTCCATGGGTTCACCCTCCTGAAGGATGCTTTCATGTCGTCCTGAAATCACAAGGTCATCGGGAGCTGTGGGAGATCATGATGGTTACTCCTTGTTTTGACGGTCAAAGCGAGCATTGAAGGCATCTGAAGGTGTCACCTGTGTTGCTTGAGTTCCCTTTGTAAGAGGTAATAGCATTCAAGCTCTATCACAGCTGTCCTAAATGTTTAATCAATGTATGTTACTTTCTCCCAAGTATAAACTAAAATATTGGATTATATATTGGTTGTGATAGAAAGAATTTTCAGTTGCTTATGTAAGGATTGTCACGAACCACTTGAATGTGAACTTTTAAAAGCCAGTTTTCCCAGGAAGTCCGGTGGCCATGTTTGTTTGCAGGCGATATGTTTATCGTAGAGGTAGAGCTGGGATGAATTTCCACAATCTCCTTCAGCATGTACACCTCAAAACCTTAGCCCCCTTGCTCTATTCACACTGTATTTATGATTTATAGCTTTATGATCCCATCAACTCAGTGGAAATGAGGATTGATTTCCACCAACCACCCCCCCTTGGAAATTAATGGTCGGGCTGTGTTTGTGGTCGAGTCATTCAAATTCCTAGGGACTATTACTATACATCGAAGTAGGACAAAACGTTGCATTCATCACTAGGAAAGCCCAGCAGAGATTGTTCCTCCTGCCGGCTTAGGAAGCTTAACATCTCAGGGTGTATCCTGATGAAATGCTACTCATCTATCATTGAGAGTGTTATAACCACTTCTATCACCATTTGGTTTCCTGCTGTCTCCTCTCTCTCCAAGCCCAGCTTGCAACATGTGGTCTGCTCAGTGGAGAAGATCATTGGCTGTCTGCTACTGCCATTAAAAGACCTGTTGTTGCCAGAGCAAAGAAAGAGGTGGAAACTACTAATTACACTAGTGGTCACCAACCTTTTTAAGCCCATGATCCCCTACCTCGGCCTTACTGAAAGACAAGATCGACTCCAAGTCGATTAATTACAAGCATGTGCACCAGGGCAGAAAAGACCGGAAGTAAAACCCCATAACCCGGAAGTAGAAATAATGTATAAACACCAGGGGTACCCACCTTTTTTTGCACTGCGGACCGGTTTAATATTGGTAATATTCTTGCGGACCGGCTGACGACGGGGGGGGGGGGGGGGGTGGATGTTAAACACAACCAGAATACAACGATACTCGAAGCAGGTTCCTTATGTCCAGTCTATTCCGCAATTTAGTTTTCGCGGCTCTCGGCACTTAGCTTCTGTCCCGCTTGCTCACGATTTTTTCTGCTGAAAAACTCAACAGAGTTGTCTTTAAGCACAGGGTGCTTGGACTCAGGGTACCAGAGCAGTTTTGAGGGCTTCATTGCCTCATTAGACAGACTCCGGGCCCGAACTCCAGCCTCCCACTGCCAGACGCCTTGGCTAGGTGCGGCTGGTCATGGGTGGGGTGAGAGGTCAAGGTCAGGGCCGGAGGTCCCCGTGCCAGGGCCATGGCGGTCGCAGTCCGGAGAGAGCGACTGACGGAGCAAGGAGGAATGCGATAGGGCGCCCCCCCGGTAGGATCTATTGGCCGACAAAAGTTTGTTTCAGTAGATCGCAGCGCGGTAGCTGCCCTGAATCTTGCGGAACCCTGAGCCCGAATTAGGTCGTCTGCGAATATTTTAGCACCGGGTTCCCCACGAACATCCGGTGTGCTAAACAGGTTTAGAGGCAGCATCGATCTGTCCACGCTCCAGGCCAGTAGCATTGGCACTTCCCGCCAGTCATGTGAAGCCAACCAGTGATCCCTTGTGCGAGGGTATCACTGCCTTTAGGTGACTGATGACCTTGTGTGGGTTCAAGTTTGACAGTGGCATGACAGGGAAGGAGGAAAAGTGCAGCTGACGCATATCGTTTCCTCGTGGCCCGGTGGTTGGGGACCACTGAATTACACTGTAGTGCAGGGGAGCTACGCGCATGCGCACTGGGCAGAAAGAACGGAACTAAAACCCCACAACCTGGAAACAATCTCTCAACAGTATTTGTGTATTTCTTTTTCTTTTTTTTTCTGGATCTACTGGGAAAGTCTCAAAGATCGACCAGTCAATTGCGATCGACGGGTTGGCGACCACTAAATTATACCAACCCTAGCAGACTCCTATTCATCAAATTGCCATCTATGAAATGCTACAAGTCCATCACCTCCAGAACTACTCATTTCCAAAGCTTCTATCCTGTAGCTAAACAGCTTCTCAACAAAACTCACTCGGGTCTAATACCTTAACTGTCCCTGCACAACATACATTAAATGGTCTTTCCTGCTCTCCTTCTTCTGATAATTAAGTAGTCTGTTCATATGTTCACATTTATTTAAGTTTGATTATTTATGTTTGCACTAATTGTTGATTTCTCATGTCTGTTTGCACTATTGTCTTGTAAATTGTTTGTTGCTATAGTGTTGTCTGTTATGGTATTTTCCTGTGTTTTATGTTTGGCACTAAATCACGATCAATTCTGGTAATGTTGGGTCATATTGGTAACAAAGGGTTTCTGATGACTGTAAGACAAAGCACATCTCCAATGCCATGTTTACGTTTACCAATGATACCACTATTGTTGGCTGAATCAAGCGTGGTGATGAATCAGCATATAGGAGAGAGATGGAAAATCTAGCTTGGTGGTGCCACAACAACAACCACTCACTCAATGTCAGCAAGACCAAGGAGATGATTATTGATTTCAGAATGAGGAAACCAGAGGTCCATGAGCCAGTCCTCATTTGGGGATCAGAGGTGGAGAGAGTCAGCAACTTTAAATTCCTCATTGTTATCATTTCAGAGGATCTGTTCTGGGTCCAGCACACAAGTGCCACTACAAAGAAAGCATGGCAGCGTCTCTACTTCCTTAGAAATTTGCAAAGATACAGCATGTCATCTAAAGCATTGACAAATCTCTATAGATGTGTGGTGGAGAGTATAGTTGACTGATTCCATCACAACCTGATATGGAAACACCAATGCCCTTATAGGAAAAAGCCTACAAAAAATAGTGGATACTGCTCTGTCTATCATGGGTAAAGGCCTGCATTGTCACAGGAAAGCAGCATCCATCATCAAGGACCCCCCACCATAGGTCATGCTCTTTTCTTGCTGTTGTCATCAGGAATAAGGTTCTGGACCCTCAAGACCTGTTCTACCAGGTACAGAAAGAGTTATTAACCCTCGACTGTTAGTCCCTTGAACCAGAGAGAATAACTTCACTCAAATACACTCGCCCCCCATCACTGAACTGGACTCACTTTCATGGACTCTTAAATCTCATTTTCTTGATATTTATTGGCTATTTATTTATTATTATTATTTTTTGTTCTCCTTTTTATATTTGCACAATGTGTTTTTTTACAGTTGGGTGTGGTCTTTCATTGATAAAATTGTGTTTCTTGTACTTACTGTGATTGCCTGCTAGAAAATGAATCTGAGGGTTGTTTATGGTGACACATGCACTTCGATAATAATTTTACTTTGAACTTTGATATGCTTCCAACCCGACCTTGTCTTGAGAAACACTGTAAGACATTGTGATATTTTGGTTGGTATCATTGATTTAACTCTGCATCCTTCCTATAAAAGAAAAAGACGCAAATGCATTCAGGAGGCTATTTTACTGATTGTTGTGCAGGTAGTTCCAAAGTTGCACATGGATTCCAATGATTTAATCAAAGGACTCATTTAAATGCTACAATATTTGTATTTTCTTATTGCAGCCTCAAGGAATAGGTGCACCAAGTGTATACCATGCTGTGATAGTAATATTTCTAGAGTTCTTTGCTTGGGGGCTTCTGACAGCACCAACACTTGTGGTAAGTTGTTATCTAAATTATATTGCCTTTGTTAATCAGAGTGAGATCTAAAATCAGAATCAGACATATTATCACTGGCAGATTGATGATTACTGTTGGTGTTGAATTAACTAGGCTGCAAAATGTGATTCTATATAAAATTGTATTTTTTAACTTCATCCTATACAAATATGATTTCAAATTGGAAAAAAATCATTTATTCCAAATATATTTCAATCAATTAAGGGATCTGAAAGGAGAAAGCATCCACTTGGAAAATATAGGATGAAGCTCTCCCATTGAAAGGCTGCATTGCTAGTCTATTTCAATACCAGTGGTTTTGTTCACATTGGGTTGTATTAATTAAGTACAATCTGTTCATGCAGTAAGTTGTGATGAGTTCTAATGTAAAATCAGAGTTCTAACTTCCATTTCCATGTTAGACTGGTTAACCCTCTTAGCTGGAATGACTGATATTTAATACATCTTTTCCATCAACATCCTCCTTGTCCTTATTTTTGTTTGATGTTTCTGTAGTCTTCCTAATTTGGACTGATTTATAGAATAAAAAGATAACCTTGAATGTGAAGAATAAATACTTAATGTCATGGGATTTTTTCTAATATTTTATTTAAAATTTCCTTCGAATACTGTTAAGTGTTTGAGTTATTTGAATTTTAAATTGTGTTCAAAGTGAGGGTATGATGAGATAAGGGAGCACCCTCCTCCCCATTTGAGATATTCTTTGTCTGTATCGAAGGCCCCAAGAAACTGCCAAGCTCTCTCTTTACCAACAAACCAAATTAGCTCATTTTTAAAATATGTTATCCACCAACCATCATGGGGCTGGTCCAAATTATATTGTTGGTGGGTGCTAAATTAGGGGTCCACAAATAAAACAAATTTTTGCAAATCCACTGTCTAGAGCAAAAAATATATCATCCAAATTTCCTGAATTGAAAGGCTAATATATAACCCTCTCTAAGCTCAAAAACATCCTTTGAAATAACTTCCAATTGGATTTCTCTCCTCTTAAATTGTTGAATTTACTTGATTATACTTCTTGACTAGCATAGTCAATGTGTTTGCATATCAGTTGTTTATGATTTTCAGTTGCATCTGAATTTCCAACTCCCATAGGTTGTTGATAATATAAGTTGTCATGTTGCTAACATGCAAGAAATAAAAACATAGATAATGAGTTATAGTTTAAAGGTCTGTTTTTCATTTACAAAAGTAATGTACCCAATCCATTCCCATAGTTGGGTTGTTAACTTAGCAAGTGAGCCCAAGACTTTAATGATGCATATTTTGTACTCAGCCAAAATGAAAAATAAAAGAATAAAGGTTGTTAACTATTTGAAAGATGGGATTTAGAACCTGTGTGATTCAAATTAATCTGCTGTAAATTTCAGATTTTATTACACTTGAAGATATAAAAATCTTATTTTTTTTGCAATGTTGATGAACAGGTCTGGTTGTTTACAAACTGGTGTTTGTTTAATAAGGTAACATTATGATGGACAGTTTATATTCTTATATTCTCTAGGTCTTGCGTGAAACATTTCCCAAACATACATTCTTGATGAATGGCTTAATCCAGGGTGTAAAGGTAAGACCGAAACCCTTGTAAATTTCTCAGGAATTTCATAAATGGTTCCTTTTATAGAAGGGTACTTTTAAAATCATAGTTGAGTTCTTGATTTTTGTTTTCTCAGTCCTAATTCATTTGGAGCTGGAAGCCACATATCAAAGTGAGAGACAGAAAAAAAAGAAACCTTGTTATGTCCTAATGTTAAGTGCATCAGGGCCGGTTGCTTCCTTTATTCCCTCCTCCTCTAGTGCCGTGTAAATTTTTGGAGAGGTAGGAAAAAGGCAGATAATCATTCGGTTGATAACAGAAAAAATGCTCAAAAGATTCATCTGTGGCACACTTGAGTGATAGATTTATTCATCCACTCACATAAACTACACCATATCTCTAAGAGTGCTTGTCCTTTTAAGGAATAGTTTGCTTTTGGGAGCTGGAAGGCTCACAATCCATCATGCTCCGTGTATGTGGCTCAGCTAGAAGTAGTTATCTTTAGCTGGAGGTTGAATCGCATTATTGGATTGCAGCTGCATAATAAATAAGTGTTCTTTTCCTTTGGTTAATATGAAATCAACAACTTTAATTATAGTTCTTTTATTTTTGTTGCAGTAATAATTTCAAGTATAGGGAAAAACTGTTAATGCAAAGTATTGTCAAAATTAATCTGTTTAATTTTCTGTGTAAATGAAATATAAATGAACATACTGATGCAAAGTTTCTTTTTTCTTCAGGGATTACTGTCATTTCTGAGTGCACCCTTAATAGGTGCACTTTCAGATGTGTGGGGGCGGAAGTCCTTTCTACTGCTGACTGTTTTTTTCACTTGTGCTCCTATTCCTTTGATGAAAATTAGTCCGTGGTAAGTTTATTTACATATGTGGTGAATGAAAAAGACAGACTTTGCAAACTTTTTTTTTTAAACTTTTTTTATTGTTTTCAAATAGTTACAGAATAAATGTGTATGAAAAAAAAATGTGTTACCCAGCCCCCCTCCCCTTAACCCCTCCCCCCTAGCATCCCTATTTAAAAAATAAGAAAGAAAAAAACAGGAATGCCTGGATATTGGAGGATCCCCACATGCTCCATGGAGTTCGTAATAACTTTAGTATATATATTTATTTCTTTCCCCAAGTAACCAATTATTTCATCTTCGGAGCACCTATATATTTAATCCTGTCTTTTGTAAATAAGGGCGCCAAATTTTCAAAAATGTTTCATATTTATCTCTTAAATTATAAGTAATTTTTTCAAGTGGAATACAGCCATAAATTTCGTTCTTCCAACGATCTATACTTAGATATGTATCTGATTTCCAAGTCACTGCAATAGCTTTTTTGGCTACTGCCAATGCAATTTTTATAAATTCTTTCTGATATTTATCCAATTTGGATATCGGTTTTATCCCTTCAATATTACCTAGTAAAAGTAATATTGGGTTGTGTGGAAGTTGTATTCCAATAATTTGTTCCAGTAAAACTCTTAAATTTGTCCAAAAAGGTTGAATTTTAGAGCAAGACCAAGTAGAATGTAAAAAAGTACCAATTTCTTGGTTACATCGGGAACACTGATCAGATAAATTTGGGTTTAATTTATTTATTTTTTGTGGTGTAATATATAGTTGATGTAAAAAATTGTATTGCACTAATCTTAATCGAACGTTTATTGTATTTGTCATACTCTCAAGACATAGTCTTGACCAGTTTTTTCCTTCAATTTTGATATTCAAATCACTTTCCCATTTTTGTCTTGACTTATGGACTCCTTGTTTAATTGCCTGTTTTTGAATCAAATTATACATACAAGAGATAAATTTTTTAATCTTTCCTTTTTGAATTAAAGTTTCTATTTCATTGGGTTTCGGTAGTAACATTGTTTGACCTAACTTTTCTCTTAAATAAGCCCTTAGTTGAAAGTAACAAAAAAGAGTGTTGTTTGATACTTTATATTTATTCTTTAATTGATCAAATGACATTAATATACCTCCTTCAAAACAATCTCCTATATATCTAATCCCTTTTTGAAACCAATTATATAAAAGTTGATTATCCATTGTAAAAGGAATAAGTCTATTTTGAATTAAAGATCTCTTTGCTAATAAGGATTTCTTTGTCTCATCGTCAACATTTATCTTATTCCATAAGTCAATCAAATGTTTTAATATAGGAGATTCTTTCTTTTCCCGTATCCATTTAGATTCCCATTTATATATAAAGTCTTCTGGTATGTTTTCTCCTATTTTATCTAGTTCTATTCTGATCCATGCCGGTTTATCTTTCTCAAAAAAAGATGCAATAAATCTAAGTTGATTTGCTTTATAATAATTCTTAAAATTTGGAAGTTGTAACCCTCCTAGCTCAAATTTCCATGTCAATTTTTCCAACGATATTCTTGACATCTTACCTTTCCAAAGAAACTTCCTCACATATTTATTCAGCTCTTGAAAAAACTTCTGGGGTAATTGTATTGGTAGTGATTGAAATAAGTATTGTAATCTAGGGAATATATTCATTTTTATGGTATTTACTCTACCTACTAATGTTATTGGTAATACCATCCATTTATCAAGATCTTCTTGAATTTTTTTCAATAGTGGTAAATAATTTAATTTGTATATGTTCTTTATATCATTATCAACTCTTATACCTAAATATTTTATACCATTTGCCGGCCATCTAAATTGGGTTATTGATCGACATTGATTATAGTCTCCTTTAGTAAGAGGTAAAATTTCACTTTTATCCCAATTTATTTTGTAACCTGATACTTTCCCATATTCTTCTAATCTATAGGATAATTTACGCAACGATTGCAATGGGTTTGTTAGATAAAGCAGAACATCATCAGCAAATAAGTTAATCTTGTATTCTTCCTGGTTAACTCTAAAACCCTTAATGTCTGGGTCCATTCTAATCAATTCGGCTAATGGCTCTATCGCCAACACAAATAAAGCAGGTGATAATGGACAACCTTGCCTAGTTGACCTTGTTAACTGAAATGGTGTTGAAATTTGACCATTTGTCACTACTTTAGCTTTGGGATTAGTATTTAAGGTTTTAATCCATTTCATAAAAGATACTCCTAATCCGTATTTTTCCAATAACCTTAAATAAAAAATCCCACTCCAATCTATCAAATGCTTTTTCTGCATCTAAAGCAACTGCCACGCTCATTTCCTCCCTCTTCTGTGCTAAATGAATTATACTAAATAAGCGAGTTACATTATCTGCTGATTGTCTATTTTTAATAAATCCTGTTTGATCCATATGTACTAATTTTGGTAAGCATTTAGATAATCTATTAGATAAGATTTTTGCTATTTTATAATCAGTATTTAATAAAGAAATCGGTCTATATGATGATGGCTTTAAAGGATCTCTATCTTTTTTTGGCAATACTATTAAAATGGCTGTCGAAAAAGATTCTGAAAGTTTATGCGTTCTTTCTGCTTGGTGTATTAACTCCATAAGAGGAGGAATTAATAAATCTTTAAACTTTTTATAGAATTCAGGCGGAAAACCATCTTCTCCTGGAGATTTATTACTTTGAAGTGATCCTAGGGCTTCTTCGACCTCTTTCAATGTAAAAGGCATATCTAATCCCTTCTGTTCTTCCGTATTTAATTTTGGAAGAGTTATTTGTGATAGAAACCTTTCTATCTTGACATTGTCATTTTGTGATTCTGATTTATACAACTCAAGAGTAAAAATTCTTAAAAGCTTCATTAATTTCTAAAGGTTTATAAGTAATTTTATTTACTAGACTTTGCAAACTTGACTCTCCAGAAAGGCAAGGATGGAAGGTCCTTAGTACTAGAACTACCTGCAAGTTCACTATAAGCAACATACTCAACTGACTTTAAAATTTATCAGTCAGTCTAAATTTTGAAGTTCCCGAGCCAAAGGCAGTTCAGGATTGCCTTTGTCAGATAGACTTCAATGGTTTCTTATCATTTTGGACAATTATGGTTTGGGAAATAAAAACCATACACACTGTTTCTAAACCTCCTCTAGTTCTTGTCTCATCCAACCTCAGTGGAAAAAGCCTGCTTGCAATTATCATATCCATACCCCTCATAATTTTATATACCCCTCATTCTCCTACATTCCAGAGAATAAAGTCCTAACCTATTTAACCTTTCCCAATAACTCAGGTCCTGACAACATCCTTATGCATTTTCTCTGTACTCTTTCAATCTTACCAATATCTTTCCTGTAGGTAGGTAACCAGAACTGCACACAATACTCCAAATTAGGCCTAACTAATGTCCTATACAACTTCAACATAACATCTCAACTCCTGTTCTCAATGGTTTGATTTTTGAAGGACAATGTGCCAAAAGTTCTCTTTACAAATCTATCTACCTGTGAAGCCACTTTTAAGAAATTATGGTTCTGTATTCCCAGATCTCTGTTTACCACACTCCTCAGTACCCTACTGTTCACTGTGTAAGTCCTATGGTGGTCTTTCTTCCCAAAGTGCACCTCCTCACATTGTCTGGATTAAATTCCATCTGTCATTCTTCATTCCGTTTTTCCAGCTGTTCAAGTTTCTACTTAATTATTTGATGGTCTTTCTCGTCTAGTAGACCCCAATCTTGGTATCTTCCACAAATGTGTTATGACTTTCTTTTAAATTTCTTCTGATATCAATACTCTCATTTTTTTTCCCCTTAGGTGGTATTTTGCAGTTATCTCTGTGTCTGGAGTGTTTGCTGTAACCTTCTCTGTAGTATTTGCTTATGTAGCTGACATAACACAGGAACATGAAAGAAGTATGGCCTATGGATTGGTAAATGTATTTTTTTTATTATACATTGTTATCCAGACTAATTTAATTGGGCACACAGAGGAAAATTATTTAATGGAAAATATGAAAATCCTATTTAGAATATTAGTAACTCTGATAACTTCTGTTAGTGTGGCACAGTGTTTTTAGTTGAATTACTCATTGTGTTGCACAGGATATGGTTACATATTATTTTTCTTTCTCCAACACTAGATAAAATGCTACTTTTACTTTTAACTCAAAATCAGAATCAAGTTTATCATCACCGGCATATGATGTGAAACTTGTTAACTAAGTAGCAGTTCTATGCAATACATAAGCTAGCAAAGAGAGAGAGAGAGAAAGAAATTAATAATAAATAAAATAAAACATAATAAATAAACAAGTAAATCATTTATATATATATTGAATAGATTTTAAAATGTGCAAAAGCAGAAATACTGTATTTTTTTTAAAAGTGAGGTAGTGTCCAAAGCTTCAATGTCCATTTAGGAATCAGATGGCAGAGGGAAAGAAGATGTTACTGAATCACTGAGTGTGTGCCTTCAGGCTTCTATATCTCCTATCTGATGGTAACAGTGAGAAAAGGGAATGCCGTGAATGCTAGAGGTCATTAATAATGGACACTGCCTTTCTGAGACACCACTCCCTAAAGATGTCCTGGGTACTTTGTAGGCTAGTGCCCAAGATGGAGCTGACTAGATTTACAACCCTCTGCAGCTTCTTTCAGTCCTGTGCAGTAGCCCCTCTATACCAGACAGTGATACAGCCCATCAGAATGCCCTCCACGGTACATCTCTAGAAGTTTTTGAGTGTATTTGTTGACATGCCAAATCTCTTCAAACTCCTAATAAACTATAGCCGCTGTCTTGACCTCTTTAGAACTACATTGATATGTTGGGACCATGTTAGATCCTCAGAGGTATTGACACCCAGGAATTTGAAACTGCTTACTCTCTCCACTTCTGATTTTTCTATGAGGATTGGTATGTGCTCCTTCGTCTTATCCTTCCTGAAGTCTACAGTCAGCTCTTTCATCTTACTGACGTTGAGTGCCAGGTTGTTGCTGCGGCACCATTCCACTAGTTGGCATATCTCACTCCTGTACGCCCTCTTGTCACCACCTGAGATTCTACCAACAAATGGTTGTATCGTCAGCAAACTTATAGATGGTATTTGAGGTATGGCTAGCCACACAGTCGTGTGTATACAGAGAGTAGAGCAGTGGGCTAAGCACACACCCCTGAGGTGCGCCAGTGTTGATCGTCAGCGAGGAGGATATGTTATCACCAATCCGCAGACTGTGGTCTTCTGGTTAGGAAGTTGAGGATCCAATTGCAGAGGGAGATACAGAGGCCCAGGTTCTGCATCTTCTCCATCGGGATTGTGGGAATGATGGTATTAAATGCTGAGCTATAGTCAATGAACAGCATCCTGATGTAGGTGTCTGCGTCGTCCAGGTGGTCTAAAGCTGTGTGAAGAGCCATTGAGATCTGTCTGCTGTTGACCTGTTGTGGCGATAGGCAAATTGCAATGGGTCCAGGTTCTTGCTGAAGCAGGACTTCAGTCTAGTCATGACCAGCCTCTCAAAGCATTTCATAGCTGTCGATGTGAGTGCTACCAGGCAATTGTCATTAAGGCAGCTCACATTATTCTTCTTAGGCACTGGTATAATTGTTACCTTTTTGAAGCAAGTGGGAACTTTTGCCCGTAGCAGTGAGAGGTTGAAAATGTCCTTGAATACTCCCACTAATTGTTTGGCACAGATTTTCAGAGCCTTACCAGGTACTCCATTGGGACCTTCTGCCTTGTTAGGGTTCACTCTCTTTAAAGTCAGTCTAACATTGGCCTCTGAGACGGAGATCATAGGGTCATCAGGTACAGCAGGGATCTTCACAGCTGTAGTTGTGTTCTCCCTTTCAAAGCGTGCGTAGAAGACATTGAGTTCATCTGCTAGTGAAGCATCACTGCCATTCACATTATTGGGTTTCGCTTTGTAGGAAGTAATGTCTTGCATACCCTGCCAGAGTTGCCATGCATCTGATACCGTCTCCAACCTTGTTTGAAATTGTCTCTTCGCCCTTGAAATAGCCCTCCACAAATCATACCTGATTTTCTGGTACAGGTCTGGGTTGCCAGACTTAAATGCCACAGACCTAGCCTTTAGCAGACAACGTATCTCCTGGTTCATCCACGGCTTTTGGTTTGGGAATATACATTAAATCTCATCCACATAGGTTTTAATGAAGTTGGTAACAACTGCAGCATACTCATCCAGATTCAAAGATGAGTCACTGAGTACAGTCCAGTCCACCGATTCAAAGCAGTCCTGTAGGCGCTCCTGTGCTTCCCTTGTCAACCTTCTTGGTGCTCACTGCTGGTGCTGCAGACATCAGTCTCTGCCTATACTCAAGCAGTAGAAGTACAGCTAGGTGATCAGACTTCCCGAACTGAGGGTGTGGAATAGTACAGTAGGCTTTCTTGATGGTGGTGTAGCAATAGTCCAGTGTGGTGTTACCTTTGGTATTGCAAGTGATCTGTTGATGGTAATTGCTTAGTGATTTTTTTTCGGACTGGCCTTGTTAAAATCTCTCAAAATGATTGTGAAGGTGTTAGGGTGCGCTATTTCGTGCATGTTGATCTCATTGCCCAGATCATCTGAAGCCTGCTTTACATTGGCCTGACGTGGAATGTAAACTGCTATCAGAATGACTACAAAGAACTCCTGTGGTAGGTAAAAAGGACGACACTTTACTGCTAGATAATCCAGGTCTGGTGAGCAGAATTGGGAATAGCACTGATATATTTGTGCACCAAGAACAGTTGATCATGAGGCTTACTCCTCCACTTCTGCGTTTAAGAGACTCTATAGATCTATCCTGATGGTGTATAATAAACCTGTCGATCTGAATTGCTGCGTCCGGTATGGAAGGGGTTAACCGGGATTCCGTGAAACAAAGAACACACGCGGTCCTAACGTCCCTCTGATTCAGCACCCTTGCTCTGAGATCGTCGATTTTATTCACCAGAAACAGCACGTTCGCCAGCAAGACAGTCAGTATAGGGAATTTAAAACCCTGTTTCCTTAAACACACTTGTAATCCTGATCTATGCCCACGCTTCCTCCGAGGTGTCCTCCGTGGGCTCTTCCGACCAGAGACTGTTGTTTCCATCAGTTTTAAGCAGCAATAATTCATTTAAGTGCATTAAAACGTCTTTGTTGACTATACTGACCTTGGAAGCAGTTGTGCTTTTTAGTTGTAACAGGCTGAAACAGGAATATTTAATCGTATCCATTGAGAGTACTGCTGCTAACTATCACTCCTTTTCCTTGAGTTACACTTGTCTTAAAAGCCGTGCTTTTTCCCTTCCTCCATATGTTCCTTTGAATAGCTAAAGCAAGCTTAGCCTTTCCCACAACAAAAATAGCCACCCTGAGATTGAAGATTTGACATCCCCTTTGATTGGGTCTATCATGTGTTATTTCTGCTCTCTTCCCACTTCCATCCTTGTAAACTGTAACCTTCTTGTATGCAACATTACAGCCCATCAGATTGTTCAGTTGTTTAATTCTAAGGATTTCTTATTTAATTCTGCATGTCCTTATCTATCAGGTCATGGGTTTATCATATTTATCTATTGGTGGATTTTTAGCCACTCCCATAATGCCATCTATGGCATTAATTTTGACCTCCTTTTCCCATTCACAGGTTTCTAGATGCTTAACTTTCCACTATCCGTTTTAACACTACCCACTTTGGATATGTACAGTTTCTTGCAGGTAAACATAAATAAACTCATCTCCAAACTCATTGACCTCTAATTCTGCACCACTTCCTCTACATCTGGATCCTTGACTTCCTGATCAACGGAATGCAATTAATAAACGTGCAAGAGCACCTCCTCAAGAATTACCCTCAACACTCTGCAAGGCTGCACCTTCAGCCCCACACTATATTCTCTGTACATTCAGGACTGTTCATATTCCAGTCACAAACAGGAGAAAATCTGTAGATGCTGGAAATCCAAGCAAAGCACACAAAATGCTGGAGGAACTCAGCAGGTCAGGCAGCATCTATGGAAAAGGGTACAGATAACATTTTGGACTGAGATTCTTTGGCAAAACTGGCAGGAAAAAAATGAGTGAGTTGGAAGGGGAGGAAGAAACACAAGCTGATAGATGAAACTGAGAGGGGCAGGGGTTGAAGTAAAGAGCTGGGAAGTTGAATGGTGAAAGAGATACAGGGCTGGAGAAGGGGGGAATATAATAGAAGAGGTGATGGGCAGGCAAGGAGATAAGGTGAGAGCTATTCCCTATCCCCTTTTCTCTCTCTCACCTTATCTCCTTGCCTGCCCATTGTGTTTCACCTTATGTTTCTTCCTCCCCTTCCCCCACCTTCAAACACTTGACTCCTCATCGTTTTTACCCCAGCCCTGCTGAAAGATCTCGGCCTGAAACATCGACTGTACTCTTTTCCATGGATGCTGCTTGGCCTGTTGAGTTCCTCCAGCATTTTGTGTGTTTTTCTTGGTCATATTCCAACTCTATTTATGATAACAGATAATACGACCGTTGTGGTTTAGATCTCAAATAGTGACAAGACAGAGTACAGGAGAGAGATAACAGAGTCTAGTCACTTTGTGTCAAGTAAACTATCTTTTTTGCAAGGCCAGCAAAACAATATACTGGTTATTTATTTAAGGAAACAGACGGAGTACACTTCTACGTGTCTGTTAATAGTGCTGAGGTTGAGATGGGTGAGAGCTTCAAATTCCTCAGTGCAAATATCACCATTAATTTGTCCTGGTCCAATTATGGGATGCTGAAGTCAAAAAAGCACACCAACACCTCTTCTTCCTGAGAAGGCTAAAGAAATTCAGCATGTCTGCAATGATTCTTGCCAAATTTTATAGATGTGCTATAGAAAGCATTCTCTTTGGTTGCATAACTTATGTGCCTAAAGTTGCAAGAAACTGTAGAGGTGTAAACCAGCTCAGTCCATCACACAAACCAACCTGTCTTTCATGTCAGGCAGAAGATATACGAAAACCTGAGAGAATGAACCACCAAACTCAAGAGCAGCTTCTATCCCACTGTTACCAGATTCATGAACAGGCCTCTCATTGAGTTATTATAATGTATGCATTTTATTTCAATCCCTGCAGTGCACTTTCTCTGTAACTGCAACGCTGTATTCTGCATTCTGTTTTCCTTTTACTACCTCAGAGTAATTATCTATAACATGATCTGTTTGGATGGCACAGAAACCAAAAACTTTTCAAAGGTACATTTAATGTCAGAGAAATATATACAATATACATCCTGAAATACTTCATAATCATCCACGAAAACAGAGGAGTGCATCCAAAGAATGAATGACAGGTAAATGTTAGAACCCCAAAGTTCCCCACAGCTCCCCCTCCCACACGTAAGCAGCAGCAAAGCAACAATCACCCCTCCCCACCTGCAAAAATTAGCATAAGCACTAAAGCATCAGCAAAGACAGACTTGCAGTACCCCAAAGACTACTTGTTCACCCGGTATTCGACATACCACAGGCTCGCTCTCTCCTTAATAAGGGAGGAAGAGGTGTCTCCACAGTGAGAGGGGAGACATAACAAACAACTTGCTGATTTACAATGTTAAAAGTCAATTGCATCGCTTTTTCTGAGCTCTGTGCCCATAGAACTCGGGTCTCTGGGCACACAACCAGCAGTCAGCTCACTGCTTTCAATCTTCCGTCTCCCATGACACACCGGATTCCTGCAAAGACACCGACCTTCGGTCCGCCTGTCTCCAGGGCCACGAGATCCTAGAACTCTGAAGGCAAGCTAATCTCCTAGGTTGCATGTATCCTGATAAATGTGACACTAATAAGCCAATACCAATACCATTGAGAAGACTGAAACAGACTCTGTCCTCTCACACTCAACTGCATTCTCAGCCTGGAGTGCTGGCTCAAATAGTTCATAAGATTAGCATCCCTTTTGTTCAAGTAACTAATCTTGTATTTCTATTATACATGGAAGAAATATACATATTAAGTTGGATAATGTCTTATAATTTTCTTAAAAGAGAAGCAGTGACTTTGTTTATTTCTACCTAATAATTGAATAAGGGCAAGTGAATTCATCTTATAATTGCTATATTTTGAGACTAATGAGTTTTATTAAAAGCCCCACTTCAGTTCAGTAGCTCATTTGGAGATTTCTACATGTTATCCTTCTCTTGTGATAAATTAGCTTTTTGTATTGCACTAACTATTCCAATCTTTATTATTTCCAGGTTTCAGCTACATTTGCTGCAAGTTTGGTTACTAGCCCAGCCATTGGTGCATATCTTGGTGGAATTTATGGGGACAATCTTGTGGTTATTCTTGCCACAGCTATTGCTTTGCTAGATATTTGTTTCATATTGGTGGCTGTACCAGAATCTCTTCCTGTAAAAATGCGGCCTGCATCTTGGGAAGCGCCCATCTCATGGGAGCAAGCTGATCCATTTGCTGTAAGTGGAACAATGTACATTGTATTAGAAATACTGTGGATTTTTTGAATGCACCTTTATGTTGAGAACGTACAGCACTGTGGAAAAGTCTTAGGCGCAGGTAAAAAAAAAATTGGGTAATGAAAAGAGCAGTAAACAGTAAAAAAACTAAATCAAATTAATGCACTTAAAACTGCAGCAGTTCTCTTAAGTACCCTGTCATGTAGTTTTATAAGCAAATCGGCTGTTAGTTTGTTTCGAAAACTTGCCACGGTCTTCTGCAGACTTTGGCTCTCTCGCTTGCTTTCTGTAGGTAATCCCAGACAGCCTCGATGATATTGAAATCAGGGCTCTGTTGAAGGCCATGGCATCCGAAGCTATATAAAAAAATCTAGGGTGCACAGTACTGTAACTTTACCTAATTTAAAATTTTAAAAGGTTTCTTGATTGCAGCCAGTTTGTAAATGCAACTTTAAAACACTTCAGTTTACATATTGAACTATTTGTTACACTTTTCTTACTTAACTGTTGAGCACCTGCTCAAAATTATAAATTTAAGTAATGCTTGCTTGATCATTTTGAGCTTTTTTAGTTTATTTGATAATAGATATATTCAAAATGTGGAAAGCTAGCAAAGGTTGAAATTAATGCCTATGATTTTTTTTTATCCTAGTCACTCAAGAAAGTTGGCCAAGATTCAACAGTTCTTCTTATCTGTATTACAGTTTTCCTCTCCTATCTGCCAGAAGCAGGGCAGTATTCCAGTTTTTTTCTTTACCTCAAACAGGTACGAATAACATTTTAAAAATCTAATAGCCTGTAGAAATTCCAGAAATCATTGATTGAACATTAATAATGATGTTCTAAAGCTAATTTGAGCATTGGTATGTATTTCACACTATTATTTTTAGTGGGACCCTGCAGTACAACTCAAAAGACCAAACTTACACTCAACTGTGATACCATTTGACAACTTCTACTATAATATTTAAAATAGGTTGATTCTTTAAATAACATTTACTGCATGTTACATAAACAGTGTATAACATAGCACAGTGTATTCACTTCTCACTTTGTGGTCTCTAACTTGTAGAGGAGAGCACAAAGATGGAGGGAGCACTTTGTGTAACATTTCCTTTCAGTCCCAACCTTCACTCTGAATGTCCATCATTTGTCATTTTAACTGACAATCCCAATCCCAAGCCCATCCTAACCCTTGTTAACCTTCATTTTAATGAAATTGGAGCATCATCACCTCACCATTCATCAAAGCACCATACAGCCTTTTAGATCTTAAGTTCATCATTTTCAAATAATTTCCAGAATCTACAGTATTTTTAAATAATCAAAGAAATGATTTGGCTTCTTGTTATATTTTCTTGGGTGATTTTTAAAATTTTATTGTTACCATTCTCATTGTCCTTGTACTATCCTTTATTTTGTCAATTAAACTCTCTTGTGAGCTACCCTCAGAGTTTCCTTTGTAAACTTCTCTATTTCTTTCTTTCTCTGTAATTTAAACCCTGTGTTTAAATCACTTCCCATAAACCTTAAATGCTAATACTCTCTGCAGATGTCTGTTGAATGTTTTTATTTAACTTTCCAGCATTCATACTGTTTTGCTTTTGAACTAAGATTTAGTATTTTTCAAATAGTGTTGGTCATTGTCTTGTGCTGTTGTGTTCAGCTAACTAGTTGGACCTACTTTTGTTATCATTTTACACAAATTCTACAAGGTAATAATCATATCAATTAGAAGTTGTATGAAATGATAAGCTGATATAGCATTAGGATTATTAAATTAAAAAAAAACATTATTCCTAACACTTTCTTGTTCTGTTAGGTGATGAGATTTTCAGCAGAAAGTGTCACTGTGTTTATAGCTGTCCTTGGAATTCTCTCTATAATTGCACAAGTAAGTATCCAGTTAGCCCTTGTGTAACAATTAAGAATATCCCCCCCCTTCCTATTTCCCCTTTCCCTACCAATGAAATTAAAATTTACTTGCCACAACATCACATGCACATAGTGTCATATAAGTAGCATTCACAAGGAAGACAAATTTTGACAAGAAAACACAATTAGAACAAAAAGACAAATTCCATTTCAGAGCAAATTGATCGTAGTATTCTGCTGATTGATACAAGAACTGCGTGGTTGAAGGGAGGTAGCTGTTCTTCAAGCTGGTGTTGTGGGACTTCAGGCTTTTGTACTTTCTGTCTGATAGTAGCTGTGAGAAGATGGCAGAGCTGGGATGGTGGGGTTCTAACAATGGAGGGGAAGGAGGTGCGTGTGATACATTTCGCGGAATCTACCACACTCTGCAACTTCTTAGGTTCCTGTACTTTCACATTGCCATACTAGACCATGATATCACCTGTCAGGATGCTTTCAACAGTACAATCCGCAGAAATATATTAAAATGTTCTCTTACAAGCCAAACCACCTTTTAATAAAAAGTAAAGACACTGGCATGATTTCCTTATGATTGCATCTATGTGTTGGGCCCAGGAAAGGTCATCCAGTTTGTTAATACCCAGGAATTTAAACCTGCTGACTCTGTTGTGCCAATCCTCCAATGTAAACTAGTGCATGTTCACCCACTTTCCCCTTCTTCAATTCAATAATCAGCTCTTTAGTTTTACTGATGTCGTGCAAAGGTTGTTGTTGCGGCGCCACTGATACAGGTGTCCTGTTTCATTCTGGTAGGCTGCCTTATCAGCACCTAAGCTTGTGGCCTTTGGCCTTATATAGCCTAAAGATCATTTGGTATTGAAGTTTTCAATATGCCATATAAGCCATTCAAAATGAATCCAATCTCTTGTCCATTAAATATAATAGTAAACCCTTATTTTCCAATCTCCCATGCTATAACTGGTACACTTCAAGATACTTGTCAAATCACTGTTTTGTGTAACTCCATTCTTGTCTGCTGCAGCCATGCATTCCTACATGCATGTTCAATTCTTGCACAGGAATACTTGTTTTATTACTCTTCGCTACCATCAATGGCCTTATTTCAGTCCCTGTTCCTCTCTATTGCCACTTTCAAATCATCAACAATTACTTTCAGCAACCTCCTTGCCCCAACCCATATTTCACTTAACCACTTCCCACTTCTGAATTTTTTATATTTTCCTTTATGTGAGAAAGCACTAAAGAAAAAAATTTACTAAAACTGTTGACATTTTTCAGACAGCAGTTCTGAGTTTACTGATGCGATCGATTGGAAACAAGAATGCTATTCTGCTTGGTTTAGTATTCCAGATGTTGCAGTTGGCCTGGTATGGACTTGGCTATGAACCGTGGTATGTAGTTTAATCTTTTCTTTTGGAAATGTAGTCTTTAATAGGATCTTTAGTGGTGTTGGGAATATCCCATTATTTTTGCATCACAGTAATAAGATGCAATTGGGAGAAGCACGGGCATAGCTAAAAATTGACATACCATCCTGTTAAGCTACAGCATTGGCTTGCATGCTTGTTAAACAAAATGCAAAAAAAAAGAAATTTATATAATCCCACAACTAATAGATCAAAGCGAAGCTCTGCAGTACTATTATTATTGTAGATAATGTTTTCTTCCATTCTCAGTGAGGGCTGGCTTAGTATGCAAGTGCTAAAGAAAACACAGAACCATTCGTAGCCATATTGTAGCTAAGTGGGATCAGATTTATTAGTATTGTCATATATGATATGAAATTTGTTGTTCTGTGGTAGCAGTACTCTACAAAGGCAAATTATAATAAACTGCAAAAATAAATAGTGTAAAAAGATAGGAATATTGAGATTGTTTTCATGGACTCAGAAATCTGTTTGCAGAGAGGAAGAAACAGCCCTAAATCACTGAATGTGTGTCTTAAGGCTCCTGTAGCTTCTCTCAGTGGTAGTAATGAGAAGAGCACATGTCCCAGATGGTGAGGGTTATTGATGATGAGATACCATTTTCTTGCCTCTTGAATATCTCCTTGATGGTGAGGAAAGTTGCACCGGGTGATGGAACTGACTGTGCCTTTCACCATTTGTAGTGTCTTGCAGTCAGGTGCATTGGAGGCTCCATACCAGGCAGTGGTGCCACCAGTGAGAATGCTCTTCATTGTACATCTGTAGAAATTTGTAAGAGTCTTTGATGACGTACCAACTGTCAAATTCCTAACTAAGTACAGCCACTAGCGTGCCTTCTTCATGATTGCATCAATCTGTTGGGCCCAGGTTAGATCTTCTAAGCTGTTGCCACTCAGGAACATGAAACTGCTGATTCCTCATTGAGGACTGTTTTGTATTCTCTTTCTTGACTTCCTCTTCCTGAAGTCCAAAATCAGTTTCTTGGTTTTGCTGAAGTTGAATGCAAGGACATTGTTACACAACTCTGCCTGCGTATTTAATACTTCTGTACCCCTCCTCAGCATCTTCTGAGGTTCTGTCATCAACAGCGGTGTCATCTGCAGATTTATGGAGGGAATTTGAGCTGTGCTTAGCCACACAGCCGAGTGTAGAGAGTGAAGCAGTGGGCTAAGCACACACCGTTGAGGTGCTCCTGTGTTAATTGCCAGCGAAGAGGACATGTTATTAGCAATCTGCACTAGTCTTTCAAAAAGGAAGTCACAGATCCAGTTGTAAAGGGAGGTACAGATTTTGAAGTTTGTGATTGGTACTGAGGTCATGGTGTTGAACTCTAATCTGTGATCGATAACCAGTAGTGTCAGTGACATGTTTTGCAGTTGTCTAGGTGTTCCAAAGCAGAGTGGAGAGCCACTGACATTATCTGTTGTACATCTGTTGTGGTGGTAAGTGAATTGCAGTAGGTCTAGGTCCAGGTCCTTGTCAAGTCAGGAGTTAATTGTAGCCATAATAGGCTCGCCCTGCTCCTTTTGGGCATTGTTAGGATTGCTGTCCTTTTGAAGTAGGAGGGAACCTCAGACTGCAACAATGGCAAGTTGAAAATGTCGTCGAGCACTGCAACCAGTTGGTTGCCACAGGTTTTCAGTCCCTGGCAAGGTAGATTGATGGGTCCTGACACCTCATGAGGCTTCACCTTCCTGAAGGATATTCAGACACTGGCCTCAGATAGAGATTTGATCATCACTGGATGTTGTGGGGATTCACAAAGTGTAGTGTTAAATTCCCTTTCATAGAAAGGTATTGAGCTCTTCAGGGAGTGAAGTTTAACTGCCATTTATGCTGATCAGTTTTAACTTTAGGAAGTAATGGTTTGCAAGCCCTGTCACAGCTGTCATGAATTCAATTATGTTCCTCGTTTCACTTGGAATTGCCTTTTCATTCTGATGATGGGCTTCTACAGGTCATACCAGAACCTCAGTCTTGGCTTCCTTCCTTCTGAGATTCCTACCATTGCAGAAACTAGTCATTAGTCTATCAGTTAGGGACATTATGACAGCTGTGGCATGATTTACATGCCTTTATTTACTATGAGGTGAAATCCAACAGCACAGTTCATCCCTAGTGAAATCAAAGACTTAGTGAATTTGACTCAGAAAAGGCTTTGGGCCCAGACAGTACCCAAATTTCTGCTCTAGAGCCTCTATGCAGGCATTTCCAGTGCATTAATTAAAAGACTGCCCAGGTATATTTTGTTCACAAAAGTAATCAAATCAGCTAAGTATTGTGCAGTCTTTTCCCAATCAGCAGTAAAACAACAGTGCTATCCAGTGGAACCTATGAACTTTATTTGCATACCGATGGTTGAGTTTTACCAGAAACACTTGGCTGCAGATCTCAGTTCAGCTTTGAACTAAGAATCAGATTAGGATGACTGCCTTCCCAATAAGGTAGCAAATGACACAGAGTGGAGCATCTAGGAGCCCTGGTAAAAATGAACATTACTGGGGTGAGAGGAAATGCTCCAGTGGTTGGAGACAAATTTTGCACAAAAGTAATTGGCGGTGATTGTGGAGATTCTAGCAGTGTTATCGATTTAAGGTTCAGGTTTAATTGTCATTCAGTCAAATGAAACGTTCTTCTGGGACCAAAGTGCAAAACGTAGTATATACAGTCACATACAGCACACAGTACATATGGTTATGGTAGCACATACGGTCACAAAATATTTGAACAAGTCTGTGAGTGGCATGGCCTGAAGAATAATTGGGCATGACATGTTGTCCTGGAGTCATGTTTCTACAAGAACAAGCACATAGCAGTTCCTTATCTTATGGTAGGTCAGCCACAGATGAAGGTTTCAAAGGTACATTTAATGTCAGAGAAATGTATACAATATACATCCTGAAATGCTTTTTCTTCGCAACCATCCACAAAAACAGAGAAGTATCCCCAAAGAATGAATGACAGTTAAATGTTAAAACCCCAAAGTCCCCCTAAGCTCCCCTCCCTCCCGCGCAAAAGCGGCAGCAAGCAACAATCCCCCCTCTCCCTAAACAAAGCATCGGCACCCGCCACCGAGCACTCAAGCGTGAGCAAAGCAACAGCAAAGACACAGACTTGCAGTACTCCAAAGACTAGGTGTTCTCCTAGTATTCGACATACTACAGGCTCTCTCTCTCTCCCTAATAAAAGAGAAAGAGATGTCTCTGTTTCACAGCGAGAGGGGAGACACAACAAACAACTTGCTGGTTTATGATGTTAAAAGTCCATTGTGTTGCTTTTTCCAAGCTCTGTGTCCAAAGATCTCAGGCCTCTGGGCACACAGCCTTGATCTTCCATCTCCCATGACACACTGGTCTTCTGCCCGGACACCGACCTCCGATCCCCCATCTTCAGAGCCATGAAATCTCGGTCCTCCGAAGGCGAGTGAAGCTCTCAGGCCAAGACCTTGGTGTGCCGAATAGTGGCCATTCATGAAATCCCAGGAGTGGATCCCATTCCCACAAAGAACCGTAGTCAGTGTGTAACTCCAGGTCAGGGTCTTCAAAAGAACCCTGAAAGTGAAAAATAGAGTTATTAAAGATGGAAGTAGAGCTGTTTCCGAAGATGCAACCAAAGGAGTCGCCATTAGATGCCATTAATTCTCCTTGTCTTCCAAGGAGCAGACATTGGAGAGAAGTCCCAATGGGAGAGCTGACCTGCCTAGCATGGACTCCAGCACATCCACCTCACCCTCCCCCACTGCGTGTGGTGCCTCCTCCGCTGAGTGGCCATAACAAGCAACAGGCATGAGGGCTTGGGCCACGCAACTCCCCCACCTTTGGTCTTGCCAATGAACCAGGCTTTCAGTACTTTGGATTACCAACGTCAAACAGGGTCTTGCGACCACAAGAAAAATGTTTAAGACAAATTTTTTGTACATTGGAATGCATTCTCATTTGTGACAATACAAATTTTTGTTTTGTCATGGGCTACACCATTGTTTCTTGGACTATTTTGTCACTTTTGATCTGGTCCTGAGGACCTATACATAATGTACAAATTTTCTGAAATGAGAAGGTGAGGCAGTAGGCGATTTATTCAAATTGGATTGCGTGTTTTTCTAGCAAAAACATTTATATTACAGAGATGGAATTTTCAATCCTGCCCAAATTTATCCTCCCTTAGGAAATGGACCCTATCCCATATGTTTCCATTTTTCTGATTTGTGTCTTTTATTCTTTTATTATTGCAGAGCTTAATTGTATAACATTATTGTGCATTGACTGTAGGATGATGTGGGCAGCAGGAGCAGTGGCAGCCATGTCCAGCATTACTTTCCCAGCAGTGAGTGCATTGGTGTCACGGAATGCTGATTCAGACCAACAAGGTAAAGCCTTCTTTTCTGTAGGAATTAGCGAGTATCATCTTTGTGCTCAATAGTTTTTTAAAGGTATTACATTCATCAAATTACTCAGAATGTGTTTTGAAATTCAGAATCGCAGCTTTTTAAGTGTGTGTAAAAAAAAAACACAAAAAAAAACAATTTGAGTTTGTCCTCTCATCAGAACAGTTCCTCTTGATACCATCATTAAGAATTGATAGTTTCTCTTTAAAGACTGCATGACTAACAAAGTTCCCTGCATCATTCCTTTCAGACTTCCAGCATTTGTGTTTAGTTTTGAAATACTTTTAGAAGACCTCCTACACCCTTAGACTTTCCTTTGCAGTTTGTGGGTCCGTAGTGACAGAAATCTAGCTTTGTTACTAATGATCAATGTATAATTCTTAAAAGATGCATTAAATACCAGAATGTTAACTGCTGTGCAGTCCATGATAGATTTTTTTTAGCATGCATATAAAACTGACCACAGTTTTTTCATTGAAAATATGGCAACAAATGCTTGCTTCTTCCACAATTTCTGCTTAAAAGGAAGTGAATATTTTCAAATTAACGTGAAATGTAATTCACCATTAGAGATCCTTTAATTAAAAGTAATGGTCAAACAAAAAGAAACAGAGTTGCTGGTGATACCCTTTTGGTCAGTCAGGCAGTAGCTGTGAAGAGAGACAACCAGTATTTAAAATTGATGCCCCCTCATCAGAACAATTCCCCTTGGAAAACTTTTTTTGCACACTTCCAGCTGACATTCTGAATTTCAAACACTTCTTATAAATAACTATATGAATCTAAAAGTCTACGAAAGTTACTTCTATCAAAGGAAGATTTCGAAAAAATAAACTGAGGCATCTGACAAAGATTTCCACAGTGCCACAATGGAGCAGAAATAAAAATCCTTTACTTTTTAAATCAGTTTTGAAACCTCTGTAAAAATGAGGATTATTTTCTCATTGCTTTGGTTTGCCTTTCTCTAAAAGGAAATCTTTCCCCACCCACATGACCACATTTTGCACTCTATGTCAAAATGTTACAAATACAAACCTTTTTTTCATAAAGGAAACCTTTTTAATAGTGTCCAAATAACCTCTGTTTGGATTTTAAGCTGTTTTACTTTTTGGACACACATAGAACAGCTGTTATTAAATAACTGAGTTATTAAACTCAAGTGATAGCAGTCATTTTACATTTAAAATCAAGATTTCATTTTGAGATATGGTTTGAACCATGACTCAGTTTGCAGTTATTTACAGGTGTCGTTCAAGGAATGATCACAGGAATTCGAGGGTTATGTAATGGACTAGGACCTGCACTTTATGGATTTATATTCTATATTTTTCATGTTGAACTAAATGAGTCACCAGAGAATGATGCTGAATCATCTGACAGTAAGAAGACAGAAAGCCATTCTGAGCAGGTAGGATGTAAATATTTATGACGGTTGTTTACTTGACAAACCGTCATGTAATGTTAATATATAATTAAACATTTTCATCTGCACTCATGTTCCTTGATTAATTAACATAACCTATTAACTGTTGATGAATAAGACAAGACTGCAGATTCTTTTTTCAATTTATTTACATTGCTGAATGTTTTGTACCTATGTATGGATACCATCATTTAGTATACAATAGATAATGTATTTTGTGTGTTTGTTTGTTTAAACCTCCCTTGCTTTGCCATCTGACCCACTGTTAATGAGTTTACCTACCCAAAACAGAGAGCTCTCATTTTCCTATTAGCCCTTTCATCTTACTTTATGTATCAAGGATTGGCTGAAGAGAATGTCCAGTATTTCTCAATTGTTTTCCAATTTCAAAGTGGTAATTTAGACAGAAAAAATGCTTAAGAGTTTTTGACCTCAGCATTAATGGCAAGGTTCCAGAAGGTGTCTGGTTTTTGTATTTGGTATTACTTTTACTTACCCATATTAAAATAATTAGAATATTCCAGCAGTTTTTTTATTTGTTGCCTAATTTAGATTAGGAGGTCCATTAGCAGGACCTCTTAATTAGATAATTGTGATACTATTGAATGTGGAAAGAGAAAGAAGTGAACATAACATTTATTTTGCTGGAAATGATAACTCTGCAGATAGTTATATGAGCACGAGTTATGCCTTTAATACCTAGAAAATGTGCAATTACAGGCTGTTTTATTACAGAAAGGGGTTTATAGAAAGTGACCTAATACCTGACAGGTATTCCCAAAAGAAACTCTGGATGTTTGTTGGACAGTAACAAAACACTCCAGTACTTGAGCGGTGTTAGTAGATTGACATTTATTTTGATTTTTGATAGAAGTTTCTTTTTTTGTTTTAAACAGAGCTCGATAATTCCTGGACCACCATTCTTATTTGGAGCATGCTCAGTATTGCTGGCTTTACTCGTTGCCTTCTTCATCCCGGAATGTAGAAATATGTCTGTAAGACCCAGCAGCTGGAAGAAACTTGCTGGTAACCAAGGCCATGTACACAATTCACAGCTCCCTTCTGAAGCTAAGGAACCTCTGCTTCAGGATACCAGTGTATGACAACAGTTTGAACACAGAAAACATTTAAAAACAAGTATTTAAGAAAAACTGGTGTGGGCCTAAAGTAATACAGGATTTCCTGAATCCAGTAATTTAGGCAATACAACTCAGGATTATATTGATCTCTTCAAGATGACAAGCTTGCTGCAGGACTGCAGTTATGAGAGAAAATTGGCTGCATTGTGAATTTTACAAGCAGCCAAGTAACTCGTATAGTTTCTTGGGAGGTTTCTTTTATAGGAGGATTTTAACCTGATGCTGCTCTCAATTCCCCATGGCATGGCTAAACTAAAATGTGCCATGTGAAAGAAAATCATTAAACACAATGTGTTAGTGTGGCTCTTTACATGTTCTGTAAAGATGTAATAAATATTAAAAACTGGGCTAAAACTATGGTCAGTCTATACTCTGATGCTGGAGATGTTGTGCTGTGTCTGGATCTAGACTCAAAGCTGATGTCCCAGTGAGACTGATCCATTCTGAGTATTACTGCAGAAGCAAGTATGGTTTGTTTTTGAGCCTTGTTGTTTTAAAGTAACTTGAATACAAAACAAAAACTGATTTTGGTAATTTATCTGCAAGTATTCAAGGCAGCATGTGTCATTACATTTTGTTCTATCCCTTCATTCCTGTATATAGCCCAAACATTTCACATTAAATTCAAGTTTACTGTCACCTGACTACATGTATATACAACCTCTGTTCCTCTGGACCACAGTGCACCCACAAAACATGTAACACACACAGCACATAAACCAAAATATTACCATAAATAAAATATAACTCAAAACGCATGCAACACAGTAAACAGTACAGTATATAGTAAACAACAAGCAGACTTTTAACTTGCCTTTGAGACTTTATCTAGCTGCTTATTTTGAGTATCATGTTAATGAGAACATTTTAACTTGGAACTGGTGCTGGAACGCCTTGCTCTTGTGGACTGAGTGAAATGTGCACCTGACTTCACTTCAGTTTGCTTCAGCAAGTAAGCTTAAAAGGCAGTTTGCCTTAATTGCTTGTTTGTTTACTAGGTATTGTTAATGTGATGGGTATTATTTAAACCAATATTTTTAATGCCACATTTTCACTGCCTTTTTCCCTATGCTTTTGTAATAAGTAGCATTTAACTTCAAACCAGGTACAAACATGAGCTTCAGTCCTGCAGCCTTGAAAATTATAATTTTGTATGTTAATATTGTGGCCTTTTTAGCAATATAATGTTTTGTGGTAAATAGAATTGTGTCAAATTTACAACATTGACTTTCACAAGTTGCTTGTAATTTCAAATAAACATTATACTGTTTTGTGTTAAAAGATCAGTGCATTGAAAATAATTACTGAAATCATACATTTACTTTTATGGCCCCTTACTACTTGAATCTGATTTCTATAAGAGGCATTTACTCTATTAGTTAAATTTTAAATTTCTCAACCAGAATCAATGTTATGCTAAAGATGTATCATACAGTGGGAGGAGCACACTACCATTTCAAACTACTCAGCTGCCACCCCTATTAGTCTCATGAGTGGAGAAGTCGGCTACCCCCACCTGTTCTCATTATCGATCTCAACCCAGCAAATTGAAGTGAATATATGTCATCCTCAAGCCTGGGGAATTGACTAAGAGGGGACAAACAGATGTTAGAAGGTCTTGCAGTGTCAAGATGTGAGTCACTGTTTTGTTCTTATATCCACAGTAGATATGTGGTTGGTCTAATTGAGCTTTTGGTCAATGTGACCCCTATGGGAGCAGTTTTTTTTCAATAGGTTCAAATATTAGATAGGTAAAATTTTATTCAATTCCTTTTAGAGTAGCTTATAAAATTTTGTGTTATTGTGGTATGATTCTGGCAAACCTACCACCATAAATCATTGGAGGTTCAGCATGGTTTGAGATTTTGTCCACAGGTGATGCAGAAGCCAGAGGATTTTGTCTAGGTACCACTGTTCGTTCCTCATCAAGGATAGATTTTTTTTGGCATTTTAACCAAATAAAAACTCAGTTATTCACCATACTTTCAGTAATTTTGTTACTTTTAATCAAAATATGGATAGATCTTAAGTAGTATTTTGTGCCAGTAAGGTTTATTTTTAAATATTTGTCTTCAGTTTCTAATGCAAGCAATGCTTTTATGAATCAGTCTTAAAAGTGCAAATTACAGTAAACACTTAGACAAATCCAGTCCAGAAGTCTGTTTTGATGTAACTGAGTAAGCTTTAAATACTTGAATCTAGTCTTTTAAGCATACTGTTCACATGTCAAGGAATTTCTACCTGAATATGAGAGTTCTTACAAAAGGATGTTGTTTTCTCATTGTGCAAATACTTCAAAGTTAGAAGTAAATTTATTAGCAAAGTACATATGTGTTGCCATATACAACCCTGAGATTCATTTTCTTGCAGGCATTCAGAATAAGTACCAGAAACACAATAAGATGCACCGAATGTCTGCATTCATGACCTGCTTCATATTTCTTCTGCCTTTTCTCCTCGATAGCTGGGATTAACTTCTTGACAATGCAGCGCCAACTTCTTCTGTCCAAAGCATCTTCCTCCCAGGCGTTGACATTCATGTCAGTGTTCTTCATATGGCGCTTGAGCACATCTTTATAGCACAGCTTCTGACCACCATGCTTCCTCTTTCCTTCATGTAGCTCGCCATAGAAAACAGCTTTGGGTAAACGATCATCGCTCATTCTTGTGACATGACCAGTCCAATGCAGCTGAGAAACTGTGATGAGCGATTCTGTGCTGACTGTCCCAGCACGTTTGAGCACTTCTATATCTGGTACCCTCTCTTTCCACTTGATGTGTAATATTTGGTGTAAGTGCCTGAATTGTGTCTTGGTCAATTTCTTGATGCGCTTCCGATACAATATCATCGTTTCAGTTGAATAAAGCAGAGATGGTAGAACAGCTGCGTTTTAACGTCGTGGCGAGACCAAATTTGCTTCTGCAAAGCACCAAAGACTTTGGTAGCTGATTGAATTCTCCTCTAAACTTCCAGGTCTGATGAGTTGGTGTTGGTCACAGCTCTTCCTAAGTATGTGAAAGAGTCAGAACATTTCAACGCTACCCCATTGACCGATACGACTAGTGGTTGGGTCTCATTGGGACTACACGGAGGAGGCTGGTACAGAAGTTTGGTTTTGGGGACATTGATTCTTAGGCCAAAAACAGTGGCTGCAAATGAGAAGCGGTCTACAATTTCTTGATGAAACAACTTGATCATCGTAACCAGTCTCTCTGACAGCCGTAAGCTTTGAGCACTTCCCAGAGTGTTTTTCTGTCTACCATATCAAATGCTTGTGAGAAATCAACAAAGACAATGTACAATGGTTGCTGCTTTTCTACTGCCTTCTCCTGGAGTTGCCTCACAGTAAATATCATGCCAGTGGTTGCTCTTCCAGCCCTAAAGCCACTTGGCTTTCAGGAAACACATGTTCTGAGATGATCTTGAGCCGGTTGAGCAGTATCTTCGCCATAATCTTGCCAGCTGTGGACAGAAGGGAGATTCCTCAGTGGTTTCCACAAACACTACGGTCGCCTTTCTTCTTGTAGATGGTGACTATCAGCGCATCGTTGAAGTCCTGAGGGAGACATTGATTCTGCCAACAAGCATTATATAGGTTCAACAGTTAAGTCTTCAGAGCAGGACCACCTTGCTTCAGTACATCTGATGGAATGCCGTCTTGCCCAGGTGCTTTACCACTTCTGTTATCTTTTAAAGCTGTATTAAGTTCTGTCATAGTAAAGTGTCCACATAGCTCTTCTCTTACCGGTCTAGTTGTAAGCCTTTCACATGCATTGTGGTGAGCCGCACCTTATTGGTTTATAAGGTTACAGAAGTGTTCCCTCCATTGCTCGATGTCTTTCCTGTCAGTGCATAGCTTGCTCCCATCTGCAGTTTTTACAGTGGATTTCAGCAAGGCATTTGATAAGGTACCCCATGCAAGGCTTATTGAGAAAGTAAGGAGGCATGGGATCCAAGGGGACATTGCTTTGTGGATCCAGAACTGGCTTGGCCACAGAAGGCAAAAAGTGGTTGTAAACGGGTCATATTCTGCATGGAGGTCAGTTGCCAGTGGAGTGCCTCAGGGATCTGTTCTGGGACCCTTACTCTTCGTGATTTTTATAAATGACCTGGATTTTATAAATGAGTGGAGGGTTGTGTTAGTAAGTCTGCTGATGACACAATGGTTGGAGGTGTTGTGGATAGTGTGGAGGGCTGTCAGAGGTTACAGAGGGACATTGATAGGGTGCAAAACTGGGCTGAGAAGTGGCAGATGGAGTTCAACTCAGATAAGTGTGAGGTGGTTCATTTTGGTAGGTCAAATATGATGGCAGAATATAGTATTAATGGTAAGACTCTTGGCAGTGTGGAGGATTAGAGGGATCTTGGGGTCCAAGTCCCTAGGACGCTCAAAGCAGCTGCACAGGTTGACTCTGTGGTTAAGAAGGCGTACGGTGCATTGGCCTTCATTAATCATGGAATTGAATTTGGGAGCCGAGAGGTATTGTTGCAACTATATAGGACCCTGGTCAGACCCCACTTAGAGTACTGTGCTCAATTCTGATCGCCTCACTACAGGAAGGATGTAGAAGCCATAGAAAGGGTGCAGAGGAGATTTACAAGCATGTTGCCTGGATTGGGGAGCATGCCTTATGAGAATAGGTTGAGTGAACTCGGCCTTTTCTCCCTTGGAGTGACAGAGGAGGGAAGGTGACCTGACAGAAGTGTATAAGATGATGAGAGACATTGATCATGTGGATAGTCAGAGGCTTTTTCCCAGGGCTGAAATGGTTGCCATAACAGGACACATGTTTAAGGTGCTGGGGAGTAGGTAGAGAGGAGATGTCAGGGGTCAGTTTTTTACCTAGAGTGGTGAGTGCATGGAATGGGCTGCCAGCAATGGTGGTGGAGGCGGATA
The DNA here is from genome assembly GCF_048418815.1 of Hemitrygon akajei. Taxonomy (NCBI): domain Eukaryota; kingdom Metazoa; phylum Chordata; class Chondrichthyes; order Myliobatiformes; family Dasyatidae; genus Hemitrygon; species Hemitrygon akajei. The sequence goes on along the minus strand of NC_133135.1, from coordinate 68,912,741 downwards.
TGATAGGGTCTTTTAAGAGACTTTTTGATAAGTACATGGAGCTTAGAAAAATAGAGGGCTACAGGTAAGCCTAGTAATTTCTAAGGTAGGGACATGTTCGGCACAACATTGTGGGCCGAAGGGCCTGTATTGTGCTGTAGGTTTTCTGTTCCTATGTTTCTATACTACATGGGTCATCATTATGTAATAAATGGGTTTTGTATTTAAACACGTCAATAAGTTGATTTTGTTACTATGTCAAAAAATACACAAAAATATCACTTTGTAGTAACCATACCTCCACTGTATTGTAATGAATGGTATCAAAAGCATATAAACAGTTAAGAAAGTGCAACTATTATATTGGAGAGAGAGGAAGTTGGAAAATACCATTGCCTTTATAAGAACCAATGTACTGTATCTATTGTCAGGATTTTGAATTTAATAATATTATAGCAGCTTACTTCTATGTTGGCGTGTCCTTAAGTTGGTTGTTTCTAACTTGGGCATTGCATGCAGTCTTAAATCTCTTCCTGGTTGGCTTCATTTCTATTATAAGTCTCAAGTAGCATCAGTTCACTGACCTGGTTAATAGACTTGCCAAAATATTAATGGGGCCCTGAGGGATGGTCTATTCTGTTTGCTAATCACTTAAACATACTTTATTTATGATATGAAATCACAGTCTTGCATTCTAGATCACACTGGACAGATTAATTGCTGGTAGGCTTTGCCAGCTTTCCATCACCTCATTTATTAGTTTAAGTTCTGAGGAGGATGTCTGAAACACAGTATGTTCCAAATGTTGTGAATTGCCCTCTAAGACACAGAATACATGTAAGTGATGCTTAAGCAATTCCTCAGAATTGATTTTGACTTGATTTCACTCTGGTTTTGTAGGTTCTTGGATAATTAATGAAGTTAATATAGGAACTATGAGATCTCCTACAGAGAAGGTGCCTGACTGGTTAGTTGTAGGTACTTCTAGAAGAATGTGTTTGTTTCTATGTTTCACTTGAGTGCACTCACATTGATGACAAAACTTCAGGATTCCTGAGCTCTGATTGCTGAGAAGAGTTTAGTTCTGGCTTTGTTAGGATTGTCTTTGACAGTGGTGATAATCCAGATCATAAAGTTAATAGCGTGAAGTGAAAATTGCCTGGTGGTGTAGCTGATGAATATCAGTCAGCATGCTGATGTCACGGAACAAGATCTTGATGTAGTGAGAATTGAGATCAAGATGATTGGTGGTTAAGCCCTTCTGCAAGGATATTAATGTTCATTCTGTTATGCTTTGTAACTCACCCACAGAGTTCTCGCTGCCATTTTCACTTGCTCAAAAATTGCTACGCTATCAATTTCCCTTTTCTTCAGAGTTCCTAATGTATTATTTTGTGACTGTCATAGTGCCAAAATATTCATAACAAGGACAAATGGCCATCCCCTTTACAGTGCCCTTCCTTTGTCCATAAAAGGAACACAAGTCATTGGGTATATTTAAGTCAGAGGTTGACACATTCTTGATTCCAATATTGAATGACCTGTCATATCAAAAGCGTTTGATGGCTCTGGGCCTATATACACTGGAATTTAGAAGACTGAGGAGTGATCTCATTGAAACCTATTGAATGCTGAAAGGTCTTGTTTGAGTGGATGTGGATAGTCTAAGACCAGAGGACACAACCTCAGAATAGAGGGGTGTCCTTTTAGAATGGAGTTGAGGAGGTATTTCTTTAGTCAGAGAGTGGTGAATCTATGGAATTCTTGGCCACGGGCATCTGTGGAGGTCAAGTCTGTATGTATATTTAAGGCAGAGGATGACAAATTCTTGATTAGTCAAGGCATAAAGGGATCTGGTGGGAAGACTGAAGAGGGAAAATTGGAGAGCCATGATGAAATGGCAGAGCAAACCCGTTGGGCCAAATGGCCTAATTCTGCTCCTATATCTTACGGTCTTATTATCTTTACTGCCAAGAAAAAGCAGCAAATGATTTTTTATAACCTGAAAGCAGTGAGATGTTTTCACAAGAGGCATCTCACATCAAATTAACATTTGCAGGAGCACATGATATTGGATGATACACTTAGAAATCCTCCAGACCTGGTGTGTATATCAGTATTTGGATAGTTAATGGTTACAGTAACAATACTATTCAGAAATTATAAAATGCTTTATTTATTTCAATCTGTTCCTATTATATTTTATTAATATTAAAACAATGAGCACATGTAAATAAGCAACATTACTCATAATTAAAAATACATAATTTTTATTAAAACATTAATAATAACATCTGCTCAAAATTACCATGACATGCGAGAAAATTCTTCTAGAAGATTATCACCAGTTTCAGCAGATGCCCTCAAAAATGTTCCCCACCCCTTGAATAGAGGAATATGGACCATGTGAAGTAGATGGGATTAGTTTAAATTAGCATCATGGACTGCACAGACATAGCAGGCTGAAGGTGGCTCTGTGCTGTATTGTTCTATCCTCTAAAGGTTGGCTTGCATGCACTTGGAATCAGGCAGATGATGTTTGCAGAGCTTTGTCATCTTCAACATTTAAACATTAAATCTCAGACGCAGGGTGTGTACAATGTTGGGGTTAGACTACCTAGGCATTCCACTATGCAAACACCACCTTCCAGCAATGAGAACACCAGCACCCAGCTTGTTCTTCACCACGTAATATATTTAACTAAATAAACTATTCATTGTAAAAATAAATGTGTACAAGAATAAATCATTCAATGCCTTTTCATTCTTTACATTCATAGTCAATGCTTTCCATATTGTTCTATTACATTCATACACATCAATAGCACTGCTGCCACTCATGTGGCACTCTGGGGTGGTATACTACTACAATAATTGAGGGGCTTCCTACTCCAACACAGCCCCTTCCTCTCCAGTCGGAAAAGAAACCTACACTGTGGTCCTTCCCCAAAGTGCCCTTGCATAGTGGCAACAAGCTTCAGCCCGTTCCTCAGCATGTATGTTTGCAATCTGGAATGTGCCAATCAGCAGCATTCCTCCATGGGTATCTTGATGTGTTGGCAGACCAAAGGGCATCTTTCACCGAGTTGATGATCTGCCAGCAGGACTTAATGTTTGTCTCTGAGTGTGTCCCTGGGAGCAGAGAGTCCTCTGTCAGGCAGCTGCTCAGAATGAACTGCAACACAGGCCCTTTCACAAACCCACAGTCTGCAAAGTGGACTCCACAGTGGGCAGTTTGCTCCTGGCATGCAAGATGGATATTACAGCAAAGTAAGGTTTAAAATGTGTGCTAGCTGAGCAGAGAAGCAGGTACTCTGTACAGCCTTTCTCTGCAGGCAGCAAGTTAAAATAATAAGCTGACAAAGACCGTGTGCAGACATAGAGCAGTCACCCAGCATACTAAGACATGAAAAAGATCCAAACAAAGAATTCTAGGACAACACTTATTACTGAACAGTTATTCTATTAATTTTCAACTATTATTGGCTTTTAACACAGTTTTAATTGGTTATTAATGCCTGAATGGTTATTATGATCAGTACTTAAAAATGCAAACGATGGGATTCATAAGTATACAAAGTTTCTATTGGATTACTATTTATATACAACTGGTCAATTTCTGTATAAAATGGCATTTCTTTGTTCAAATTTTAGAGCAGTGTGATGATAGGGGCCATGCTGTTCTCCTTGTGCACGAGCAAATGAAGTATGACTGAGGCATCTACAATCTGCTTTGGAGGGCCCCTCTCACTGCCAGCCAGGCAAGGTCTTGGTGCCTGTTGGTGAGGCCTAGCAAAGAGGCATTCTGCCAGATGGTCTAGACAGTCACCCCACATCAAGTCCTCCTGCAATGTCTTCAAGATGTTCAATGCAGAGCACTACTAATGGACTTGTGGTTAAAGGTGTTGGTTTGGAAGAACTCTCCACGAAGGACAGGTTGTGCGGCAACGTCCAGCTGACTGCAACATTGTGCGGAAACAGGGCAAGTAGTGGTACTTGATGCCCACATATTTAGGTTCCACACACAGCCTGATGTGGTCACACATGAAAGTGGTCATCAGCGTGAGGCTGACATTGGATATGTTTTTCCCCCAATGTCAGATCCCCAGCACCTTCAAATAATCAAACCCGATGTTGAAGGGGACATTGGATCAATTGGGCCCGTTGCTGAAGACCACGACCTCGTTCTTCATGTGGTTAACCCTGGTCCGATGCCAACTCAAACTGGTTACAAATGCGGATCAATTTGTGAACTGACCGTGGATCTGAGCAGAAGATAGTGACGTTGTCCGTGTACTAGGATGTTCTCATGAGTCCCTCAACTACATGGCAGTGTCACCCCTCTTATGCTCTCATCCTTCCTGATGGCTTTGCAAAGTGTTCTATACAGTTCACAACCCTGCCTGACCCCAGACTTGATGGAGAAGCCGTTTCCCACCCATTGATTTGGACTGCAGTACAAATGGAGTCAATTGATTCCCTCCCCAATTCCCATTTTGGAGAGTACAATTATCAGGTAAGTGTGTGATATGCTGTCAAAGACTTTCTCTTGGTTCAAGCTGACCAAGCAGAAATCCACCACCCCATCCACCGCCCGCCACCTCCCCCCCCCCCCCCCCCCACCATCCTGCACACAGGCAATGGCGTCCCTAAACAACATGAGGTTGTCAAAGATCTTCCTGCCAGGTACAGCACAGGGTGGATCATCCTTCTCAGAACAGACTTCACCCTGTAGTCTACATTCAACAGCAAAATGAGTCTCCGAGTCCTGATATCATCCATCTCCCATTTCTGCTTCTAGATGAGGGCAATTATGCCCTTCCTCATGGAGTCTGATATGCTGCAATTAGAAGCTTTTAGATAGATAGATAGATAGATAGATAGATAGATACTTTATTCATCCCCATGGGGAAATTCAACTTTTTTCCAATGTCCCATACACTTGTTGTAGCAAAACTAATTACATACAATACTTAACTCAGTAAAAAAAAAAATGATATGCATCTAAATCACCATCTCAAAAAGCATTAATAATAGCTTTAAAAAGTTCTTAAGTCCTGGCGGTAGAATTGTAAAGCCTAATGGCATTGGGGAGTATTGACCTCTTCATCCTGTCTGAGGAGCATTGCATCGATAGTAACCTGTCGCTGAAACTGCTTCTCTGTCTCTGGATGGTGCTATGTAGAGGATGTTCAGAGTTATCCATAATTGACCGTAGCCTACTCAGCGCCCTTCGCTCAGCTACCGATGTTAAACTCTCCAGTACTTTGCCCACGACAGAGCCCGCCTTCCTTACCAGCTTATTAAGACGTGAGGCATCCCTCTTCTTAATGCTTCCTCCCCAACACGCCACCACAAAGAAGAGGGCGCTCTCCACAACTGACCTATAGAACATCTTCAGCATCTCACTACAGACATTGAATGACGCCAACCTTCTTAGGAAGTACATTCGACTCTGTGCCTTCCTGCACAAGGCATCTGTGTTGGCAGTCCAGTCTAGCTTCTCATCTAACTGTACTCCCAGATACTTGTAGGTACTTGTACACTTCCAGCAGATCTGGACCTATCCAGTCCCACAGAGTCGTACAACTTAGCCGGTAAGCTGTCACTTCCAGTTTTATTCGAGTCAAAAGGAACAGATGGAGCCAGTCAGCTCCTCCTGTGACCTCCTCCAGGGGTCCAGACTCCCCAGCTTACTGTCGTCTACACCTTCATGATGGATGACAGGAAATTCTGAGAGGCTGTGTCTTTTCTGTAATATAGGCTGGCATAGAAGGATCTGTAGATCCTCAATATTTTCGCCTGTGAGGATGTGACTGAGCTGCCCTCTTCCTTAAAAGGCTGTGGATCACAGATCCCTGTGAACCTTTTGGACGAAGAAATGTGAGCACACCTCATCCTGTTTCATGGTGTAGACCCTGGATTGGCAGATGATCTTGGAGGATTTGGTAGTGAATGAGGGGTTTAGACAGGGTAAATACAAGAAGGCTTTTTCCATTGAGGTTGGGTGGGACTACAACCAGAGGTCATGGGTTAAGGGTGAAAGGTGAGTTTAACGGGAACATGAATGGAAAACTTCTTCACTCAGAGGGTTGTGAGAGTGTGGAATGAGCTACCAGCACAAGCGGTGCATGCCGAGAAGTTTGGGAGTCGGCAGGTCAACTGGTTTCAGCATGGACTAAATAGCAGAATGGTCTGTTTCTGTATGATTCAATGAAGAGCCGAGCTTCCCACCCTTTCACCTCTGGTAATTCCTCCCGCACATTCACCCCATTTGATTGCATAAGTTACTGCAACTATCTGGAGTCTACACAGTTCCCTCTGACCGTGACTCGCTTTCTGAACCCCACTGCTGATGAAGAGCATCTTGATGCTTTCATCGGTGGCTTCCCACCAGTGAACAGGGAAGAGGGATTTCAAGGTTGTCCAACCGGCATTCTTCCTCTCTAGTCCCTTAATGTTCTCTCGGGTTCGCAAGCTTGCCCTGCAGCTTCCCCTGCCTGCTCCCGTAGACGGCAGTAGGCTCGGAGGAGGCAGTGGTCAAAGAAGAAAACTTGACGATTGAGATATCGCTGTATCCCCAGCAGGAAGCGCGACAATCATTGCCACCCCTCGACCAAACAGACAAACCTAGGAGCCACCATGGCGACCACCCGCACTCCTGAAGGGAAGTCACATCAACCTCGACTTTGGCCGGGTACCATAAAGCGATGACACCGTTCTCCTCACACTGCACGCGTTCAAATGTGCCCATTTTATATCCATGGCATTACGATGAGCAATGTACTACACTTAACAGCGTGATCTCGGTGGAGAATACTCGCCGTTAGCGTCCCGAGAGGGCGGGGCGGAGCGGAGCCGGGCACCATCTGACCTCTGACGCATGCGCACTTCCTCGCTGACCGGCGGTGCCCGCTCGCTCCCACCCGCCGTACCTCGGCGTTGCTTGTTCCTCAGGCATAGCCTCCTCACCGAGCGCACCATGGGCGGCAAGGGGGCTGCAAATGGCATCGAGGCCCCTCTGCCAGGAAGATGCGGATATTTCGTGGCAAAGAAAAAGAGATACTGCAAAATGATCGTGGCAGAAGGGAAGCTGCTGTGTGGGGAACATGCGAATACAGCTTCAGACAGCAACGTATGACGAATCTTCAGTGAAGTATTTAGAAAAGTTTTTGCATTATCATCACTATACAACATTTTGGGTTAGGAAGTATAGTCAGGACGTATAAAGTTGGGTATAAACGACAAGATTCGGTTTGGTCATGTTTTAGACTGGGGTGGGCAGTTATGCTTTTTGTCAACACTAATTTATACTTAGGCTTTTTCGGCCTCTTTTTACATTGATACCATTAATAAACACATGACTACGTGTGCACTTCAATTCAAACATAAAAGTGATATAATTAATTTGGTAGGAGTGAAAGTATACTCTTAAAAATGTGCAGGAAAGAAGCATTTCAACTACCGGTAATTATTTGTGTAAGTTTATATTCAGTGCTTTATTTTTTTATTAGTACCCCTAAGTATTGTCTTTGATTCAGAGGAAAGTTTTACATTACCTTTTCAAACAAATACAATTATGTTGATATGAAAAGACTTTCCCTCTAGAGCTCTATACTAAATGGGTAGTGTGGAGGGTTATAGGTTGCACTGGGCTGAGAAGTGACAGAGTTCACCCTGGAAAAGTGTGAAGTGATTAGTTTTAGAAGGTAAAATTTGAAGGCAGAATACAAAGTATAATGGCAGGGTTATTATTGGTGTGGAGGAACAGAGGGATCTTGGGTCCACGTCCATAGATTTCTCAAAGTTACTGGATAAGCTAACAGGTTTGCTGGGAAGGCACATGGTGTGTTGGCCTTCATTAGTTGGAGGATTGAGTTTAAGAGCCCTGAGGTATTGTTGCAACTTTATAAAACCCTGTTTAAACCACACTTAGAAAATTATGTTTAGTTCTGGTTGTCTCATTATATGAAGGATCTAGAAGCTTTAGAAAGGGTGCACAGAAGATTTACCAGGATGCTACCTGGATTAGAGGGCATGGTCTTAGTTTGAGTGAGCTAGGGCTTTTCTCTTTGGAAAGAAGGAGGATGCCGGGTGTCTTGACAGAGGTTTACAAGACGCTAAGAGGCATAGATAGAATGGATAGCCAGAGAGACCTTTTCTAAGGATGGAAATGGCTAATACGGTGGAGGAGGGAGCCACAATTTTAAAGTAATTGGAGGAAAGTATGGGGGGGGGGGGAGATGTCATAGTTAAGTTCTTTATACAGAGGGCGCTGCTATCCCTGTGCTGCTTCCTACATTATAAACAGCTTAATTTGATGCTTTAGAAAGATGAATATTAAACAAGTTGGTTCATGAATAGCAGCCAGCATAGTGTTGACACTTTATTTCCTTCTAGGATGAAAACCAACGGAAAAGAATTCCATGTCCTCTGGACCCAAAACAGTAAGTGTTGTACATTTCCCCATTTTTGTATTTATGCAAATACACTGGACATTTTTTGCAGCCTTATACTGGACAACATTATTTCAGATCTTGAAAGCAACTGCACATTTCCCTGCTAGTCATGCACTCTCCTCAGATATATCACTCCTCCCCAAGGCTCCCTGTGTTATTTTTTTTTACAGATATATGGATTGCTCTGAGCAGGTAATTTTTACACAGCCTGAAAACTGTGTGGCACTTTAGTTCTTTTTGTAATAAGCATATCAAACAAATACAAACCACAACTCACAACACAAGTAAAAATGTCACAGTCAAAACAATAGCAAAATTGAAAGTCTTGACTAGACTGTGTCGGCATTCAACAGGGCAGCAATTTATTAAGTGTGAGCTACTGACTTGCATCCTCTGTTTATTATTATAATTTGTAACAATGTTATAACTTGAAACACTGACAATATAAATATGTTGAAGCTCTGAAATGTTTCAAAGTAAAGGTTGTGGTATGTTTATTATTTTGAAAATTTATGGAATATATTCATTAACACAATTACCAAGGACTGCAGTTGTTCAAGAAAGCACGTTGCCACTACCTTCAAAGGCATAAACACTGGACTTGCTAATGATGTTCAGATGTTGATAAATAAGGATAAAAAGACATTTACATTAATTAGATCATGAAGCTAATGTGTTATATTGTTACATTTTTATCTGCACTGACCACTCCAGAGTCTTTTGGAGATGACCACAAATGCAACCATTGGTACTGTTTTAGAATAGGGATTTATTGGACTTAAGTCCCTTTAATTTCCCAAGTGCCTTCTAATAATTGTTGTTAAATTCCTTGCTCATTTGACACTTAATTCGCTATTTTGAGAACTCAGAAATATAAGTATTTCTTTAAGTACTCAGTCATTTCCTGATTTCCCCATTACAAATTCTCTTGTCATTGTTTTTATGGGTTCCACATTCTTACCAGGCCTTTTACGTAGTTGTAAAGCTCAGGTTAAAAAAAAAAATTATTTCTAGTTCACTTTATTATTCTGTATTCTCTATTAATTGTTGTGGTGCGTGGCCAAGTGGTTAAGGCGTTGGACTAGCGATCTGAAGGTCGTGAGTTCGAGCCCCGGCCAAGGCAACGTGTTGTATCCTTGAGCACAATTGCTTCAGTCCACCCAGCTGAAAATGGGTACTGGCAAAATGCTGGGGGTTAACCTAGCGATAGACTGGAGTCACGCCACAGAAACCGGCATGAGCACCAGTCTGATGAGCCTATAAGGCTTTAACTTAACTCTTATCAATTGTTAAGAATACACATCATAGTCTGTTCCTTAGCCTTATTAATTACAAATCATCATATTTCTATAAGTATAGTAATTATGGATTGTCATTTCTTTAAAGTTTTGCTATTGTTTACCATTTGATTGAATTTGTCACTTTCCTCAGTAACATTCTTCAAATCTATTTTTTGCCGAGTGGCAAGTAATATTTACACTGCACAAGTCCTAGAAATGACCGTGTCTAACAGAAATATTCATTAGAGATATCAACATCTGATTCCCCCATCCACGACCCTAACCAAAATCCAAAAAGAACCAGCCACACAAATACTGTATCTACAAGAGCAGGCCTGAAACTAGATATCTGGATGTGAATAAACACTTTAATCATTCAGGCCTTGTGGAAATGACAGACAGGAAAAGACCAGCTAATCGATCAAGTTTGCCCCACTTATACAACCTTGTATAAGAAATACAATTCTTTTTTATCCTTGCCAGTTTTACATTACTGTCTGTGTCCAGATGGATATATTACTGTGAAAGCAGTTTGTCGTCCTCACTGCATTTCCTATTACTTCCCTTGGAATGGGATTCATCATTTTTATGATGAATTCTTCTGATAGTTCTAAGGGAACCATTATCTATATATTAGACTTCAAATCCATATAATATTTTGATGCTACACTAGTCTTATTTGCTAGTGTATTTGGTGAAGGGAATTTCCATAGGTTTGGTGGAGAGAAGAGAAAGAAGAATCTTGGACATTTTGTTAATTATTAATTATTATTTAGTTAATTATTTGTCTAATACATGTAAAGTTCAAAGCAAAAGATTCAAGGTGGGTTTTGCTGCTTGCCCACAGTGTTCAAGGACAATATCCACGTTAACCATTTTAGAAATTATACAAAAATGTAAGAGCTGGGAAGTTGATTGGTGAAAGAGAAAAAGGGCTGGAGAACTCAAGTCAAGTCACTTTTATTGTCATTTCGACCATAACATACAGTACATAGTGAAAATGAGACAACGTTTTTCAGGACCATGGTGTTACGTGACACAGTACAAAAACTAGACTGCACTAGGTAATAAAAAAAACACAGAGAAAGCTACACTAGACTACAGACCTACACAGGACTGCGTGAAGTGCACAAAAACAGTGCAGGCATTACAATAAATAATAAACAGGACAGTAGGGCAAGGTGTCAGTCCAGGCTCTGGGTATTGAGGAGTCTGATAGCTTGGGGGAAGAAACTTACATAGTCTGGTCATGAGAGCCTGAATGCTTCGGAACCTTTTCCCAGATGGCAGGAGGGAGAAGAGATTGTATGAGGAGTGCATGGGGTCCTTCATAATGCTGTGTCCTTGGCAGATGCAGCAGGTAGTGTAAACGTCTGTGATGGCGGGAAGAGAGACCCCGGTGATCTTCTCAGCTGACCTCACTATCCACTGCAGGGTCTTGCGATCTGAGATGGTGCAATTTCCGAACCAGGCAGTGATGCAGCTGCTCAGAATGTTCCCAATACAACCCCTGTAGAATGTGATGAGGATGGAGGGGTGGGAGATGGATTTTCCTCAGCCTTCGCAGAAAGAAGAGCACCAGAGGGAAGTGATGGGCAGATAAATAGATAAGGTGAGAGAGGGAAATGGGAATAGTGAAGGAGCAGCAGAGGATGAGGTGATCACAATTACCAGAAGTTCAAGAAATTGATGTTCATGCCATCTGTTTGGAGACTACCCAGACGGAATACAAGGTGTTGTTCCTCCAACCCAAGTATGGTCTTATTGTGGCAGTAAAGGAGGAGGCCATGCCCCGCCCAGCCCTTTATCTCTTTCACCAATCAACTTCCCAGCTCTTTACTTCACCCCGACCCCTCTTCTGGTTTCTCCTATCACTTTCTACCTTGTACTACTTCCTCTCCTTCCCTCCACCTTCTTATTCTAACTTCTGATCTCAATTTTCAAGCCTTGATGAAGGGTCTCAGCCTGAAACGTTTACTGTTTACTCTTCTCCATAGATGCTGCCTGGCCTGCTGAGTTCCTCCAGCATTTTGTGTGTATTAAAATGTTTTTATTTTAATACACACAAATACACCAAAAGGTTCATTTTACTTGTAGGCCAAGTCAAATCCCATTCCTTTAGTAGTCGTCTTCTGTTACCTTTCAGTCGTTGTCTTTTCAAAAATTAGCAAGATGAGAAAGATAAAATATTGATCTGTTTCTAGTTGAAGTTAGATTCTTAATAATCTAATGTCAAACTACAATTTTTTTCCAGTACAGTTGATAAAGATAAACTAGAAAAGCATCTGAAAAAATGTAATTCAAGGGAAAAACCAAAACCTGTAAGTTGTTATTTTTCTTTTTTCTACATGAAATACTATTACATTTTATTTTCAAAAACTGTATAAAATCTGCAATGTTCATTTAAGCATTAATATTTTAAAATAGTTGTGATGTAAAGTATTCACTTATTTTCATCGTGTCACTAAAAAGTCAGGGTATTGCCACACTGAAACTATGCACTTACAACAGGCACTTACAGTAGTCTTTAAATTAGTAGGTTACAACTATGTTGGAAAATGTATACAAATTAACTAAATGTTTGAATGTTAAAACCAAGATCTTGTGGAAATGCAAATATTAGTTCCGATTGAATTGTACTTCCATTTCTCTAGATCAATCACAAAGAAATTTTGAGTGGCTAAAATTGTTCTGTCAGTCAAGGAACCTGCAGACTATTGAGTCTCATATCAGTATAGGGAAGTGATTCAGGTCGATTTTTAGGGATAGGATTTATGAGTATTTAGAAAACCATGATATAATTGGGGACAGAGAGTGGGTTAAGTTATGTCTTACTAATTTGTTTGCGTTTTTTAAGGAAGCGACAGAGGTGATTCTCTGTAGATTTTAGCAAGGTATTTGACAGGTCCATCATGGTAGGCTCATCCAGAAGGTTAAGATGGGTGGGTGTGATGTTGAATCAGGTTCCCGGGTCCAGAAAGTGAGAGGGGAAATACACTGACTTTGAACAGGTATATTTATCATATATTTACAAACAGTAAAAATTTTACCAAACGTTCATGTTCCTCAAGTTATAGACACTACAAAGCTGAATTTTCAACAAACATACTTGGCTAAAACCACGCACAGAGCATACCTTACCAATGGTCATGTGCATCACTTGCCTTAAACAAAAGAAGTGAGACATAATCTCTCACACATGCTTCCTATGTACCCTGGTTATTTGAAACTGGACACCAGGCAGCTATCCAATGGGAAAAGCAGCTGCAATTTCTAAACTAACCAATCACAAAGTCACTTTTGACGATCAGAATAAGGCATGGCCCCCACAGGAAACATGGTAACTTGGCCATTTGGATTCGAAATTGGCTTGGCATAGAAGACAGAGGGTAGTGGTTGATGGGACTACTGTGGGTAGGTATCTGTGACCAGTGGCATTCTTCAGGGACCTCTGCTGTTTATGACCTGATTGAAAATGTGGATGATTGGGTTAGTAAGTTTGCAGATTATGCAAAGATTGGTGGTGTTGTGGATAGCATAAAAGATTGCCAAAGAATATAGCAGGATATAGGCCAATTGGACATGGGCTAGAGAAATGGCAGATGGAGTTAAAGCTAAATGTGAGGTGTTGCTCTTTGGGAGAACAAATATAAAGTGACATTATGCTATTAACGGTGAGACCCTTAACATTGTTGGGGTACAGAGTGATCCTGGGTCCAGGTCCATAGCCCCATGAAATTGGCTGCACAGGTTGATGGGGGATTAAAAAAATGTCTATGGCATGCTTGCTTTATTCGTTGAGATATTGAGTTCAGGAATCAGGAAGTTGCGTTGCAGCTTTATAAAACTCTAGTTAGGGCCACATAGAATCATAGAAAACCTACAGCACAATACAGGCCCTTCAGCCCATAAAGTTGTGCCGACATGTCCCTACCTTAGAAATTACTAGACTTGCCTATAGCCCTCTATTTTACTAACCTCCATGTACCTATCTAAAACCCTCTTAAAAGACCCTATTGTATCCGCCTCCACCACCGTTGCCGGCAGCCCATTCCACGCACTCACCACTCTCTGAGTAAAAAAAAACTTATCCCTGACATCTCCTCTGTACCTACTCCCCAGCACCTTAAACCTGTGTCCTCTTGTGGCAACCATTTCAGCCCTGAGAAAAAGCCTCTGACTATCCACACGATCAATGCCTCTCATCATCCTGTACACCTCTATCAGGTTACCTCTCATCCTCCTTCGCTCCAAGGAGAAAAGGCCAAATTCACTCAACCTATTCTCATAAGGCATGCTCCCCAAACCAGGCAACATCCTTGTAAATCTCCTGTGCACCCTTTCTATGGCTTCCACATCCTTCCTGTAGTGAGGGAACCAGAACTGAGCACAGTACTCCAAGTGGGATCTGACCAGGGTCCTATATAGCTGCAACATTACCTCTCGGCTCCTAAATTCAATTCCACGATTCATGAAGGCCAGTACACCATATGCCTTCTTAACCACAGAGTCAACCTGCGCAGCTGCTTTGAGCATCCTATGGACTCGGACCCCAAGATCCCTCTTCTGATCCTCCACACTGCCAAGAGTCCTACCATTAATACTATATTCTGCCATCATATTTGACCTACCAAAATGAACCACTTCACACTTATCTGGGTTGAACGCCATCTACCACTTTTCAGCCTAGTTTTGCGTGCTATCAATGCCCCGCTGTAACCTCTGACAGCCCTCCATACTATCCACATCACCTCCAACCTTAATGTCATCAGCAAACTTACTAACCCATCCCTTCACTTCCTCATCCAGGTCATTTATAAAAATCACGAAGGGTAAGGGTCCCAGAACAGATCCCTGAGGCACTCCACTGGTGACCGACCTCCATGCAGAATATGACCCATCTACAACCACTCTTTGCCTTCTGTGGGCAAGTCAGTTCTGGATCCCCAAAGCAATGTCCCCTTGGATCCCATGCCTCCTTACTTCCTAAATAAGCCTTGCATGGGGTACCTTATCAAATACTGAAATCCATATACACTACATCTACTACCCTTTATTCATCAGTGTGTTTAGTGACATCCTCAAAAAATTCAATCATGCTCATAAGGCATGACCTGCTCTTTACAAAGCCATGCTGACTACTCCAAATGTTCTTAAATCCAGCCTTTCAGGATCTTCTCCATCAACTTACCAACCACTGAGGTAAGACTCACTGGTCTATAATTTCCAGGGCTATCTCTACTCCCTTTCTTGAATAAAGGAACAACATCTGCAACCCTCCAATCCTCCGGAACCTCTCCTGTCCCCATTGATGATGCAAAGATCATCGCCAGAGGCTCAGCAATCTCCTCCCTCGCCTCCCACAGTAGCCTGGGGTACATTTTGTCTGGTCCTGGTGACTTATCCAACTTGATGCTTTCCAAAAGCTCCAGCACATCCTCTTTCTTAATTTCTACATGCTCAAGCTTTTCAGTCTGCTGCAAGTCATCACTACAGTCACTAAGAGCCTTTTCCATAGTGAATACTGAAGTAAAGTATTCATTAAGTACTTCTGCTATTTCCTCCAGTTCCATACACACTTTCCCACTGTCACACTTGATAGGTCCTATTCTTTCACGTCTTATCCTTTTGCTCTTCACATACTTGTAGAATGCCTTGGGGTTTTCCTTAACTCTGCCTGCCAAGGCCTTCTCATGGCCCCTTCTGGCTCTCCTGATTTCCTTCTAAAGCTCCTTCCTGTTAGCCTTATAATCTTCTAGACCTCTAACATTACCTAGCTCTCTGAACCTTTTGTAAGTTTTTCTTCTTGACTAGATTTATTATAGCCTTTGTACGCCATGGTTCTTGTACCCTACCATAACTTCCCTGTCTCATTGGAACGTACCTATACAGAGCTCTACACAACTATTCCCTGAATATTTGCCACATTTCTTCCGTACTTTCCCTGAGAACATCTGTTTCCAATTTGAGCTTCTAATTTCCTGCTTGATAGCCTCATAATTCCCCTTACTCCAATTAAACACTTTTCTAACTTGTCTGTTCCTATCTTTCTTCAATGCTATTGTAAATGAGATAGAATTATGATCACTATCTCTAAAATGCACTCCCACTGAGAGATCTGACACCTGACCAGGTTCATTTCCCAATACCACATCTGGAATATTGCATTCTATTCTGCCCTATCTTAGGATGGATGTGAAACCTTTGGAGTAAGTACAGAAGATGTTTACCAGGTTGCTGCCTGGATTAGTAAGCCTGTGCTATAAAGAGAGATTAGGCAAATTTGGGTTGTTTTCTCTGAAACAGCAGGGACTGAGTAGAGATCTGAAAGAAGTCTATAAGATTGAGGCATAAATAGACAGCTGATATCTTTATCCCAGGGTCAAAATGCCTAATACTAGAGGACATATATTTAAGGTGAAAGGGCACAAGTTCAAAGGAAATTGGCCGAGCAAGTTTTCTGCAATGATCTGCCAGGGGTAGTAGTGTTGGCAAATATGGCAAGGGTGTTTAAGAGGCTTTTAGACCGGCACATTGATATGTAGAGAATGGAGGAACATGGACATTGTTGGCAAAATGGATTAGTTTAGTTAGGCATTTAACTAGTTTAGTAAGTTCAGCGGACCGTCATGAGCTATAGTGCATGTTCCTGTGCTGTACTGTTCAATATTCTATGTTAAAAATTGAACATGAATCAGTTTAATGTTCCATTTTCGTTTTTAAGTAGATTCTCATTAGTGTTGATCATGACATGAAGTTCCTTACAACGGTGAGCTACAAAGTATTTTGCAAATAGATAATAGGTAGGTAGTGAAAAGTTGTGACAAATTGGAGATGAGGTACAGATCAACTTTGATTCAATAGATGACTTTTTAATTTCTTATCAGAAAAGGTTCTTGATGTTTCTAATTATATGCATGATTAATAAGCTTGAAAGAAGCAAAGTTTAAATATATATAGTTAATTTCTGTATTTTCTTATTTCAGATTTATTATAGTAAAGGTATCAATGGGGGCTTTGAGGATTCAGTAAAGGGAACTAAACAGGTATAGCTTTCTGTTCTGTGAAAATCAATAAAATATCGCCTATATGATAAAATTAGTTCTTCAGCAAAGCAACTTAATTTATTACTCAATATTATTTCAAGGTTTCAATTTGTGCTTTGTCCAAAGAAGAATTGGAGAAAATGATCAGAAAGCTGGTAAAAGTAACCAACAGTAAGTAAAATATACAACAAAAGAAAAAAATATCTAATTCTCATAGGGGTGATGACAAAGGTTTAAATGCAAGACAAAGGTAGATTAGCAGAATTTTCACAATATGCACCTTTTGTTTAAAATACTGTTTGAAGCCTTTGTGAATTTTATCCTTTCATGTAATGGGATACAGATTGGAGTGTTTTTTGGTATTTGAACAATCAATGGGTTATTGGTTTTAATGAAATATAATAAAACTCTTAATCTGTACATTGAACTTATTGTGCTCTGGGCACAACATCAAGTTTTTAGAAAAAAGTAACTTTGTGCCAATAAACTAAAATTGCATCAGTCTATTTTCATAACTATATGCTTAAAGGATCCTAAAAAGGTGTATAAATCTAGGCAATATTGTATGTAAATTAATTTATTCACCTGTACCAGATTCCTAGCATATGGTGATAAGACCACAGTAAATACAATAAAGTAAATTTATCAATCCTACTTTCCTAGTTGTGAGATATAAAGAGTGTTACAACACTGCAATGAAAATTTTGGTAAAAGTGAAGTCAGTGTCATTCAAGGTGAACCTAGTCCAATAATTAGTCATACCTCACACAAAGGAAGACACAACTGTTTAATCATAGAAGCAGTATATAAAAGTTGCTGTTTTTTTTAGCCCCATAAAAAAAAGTTTCCTCACTATTGATTCCATTGTTTTCTCTGTATGATAAATTAAACTGTACCTGTTTTATAGCCCTGTTTGAGGACTATCCTTTATATTTCATCATACACCACATTTCCCATCAGCATCCCTGCCTCATTCTACGTGCTGCTGAAAGTCTCAACTATGCTTTTGTTATTGTTAGTCTCTAATTTTCTACTTCTCATAAATTTCTTTTTTCTAAATAGTATAAGGTCCCACACTGCCATTACTTCATTAAATACACGAAATGTGTTGCTTCTCTAGTGTGTTTTTAAATCATGCGTGTATAGTAGACAAACAAATTGGAGCAAAACCTGACATTTGTACCTGCAGACAAATTTACTGTGTTGATGGAAGTGACATTGAAAATGTCCACAGTCAGAGACCAATGGCAAATTTCAAATCTACAAAACCAAATCTGAAACATACTGAATAGTTTAATCAATTGCACATTAAAATATAATGACTTCCAGTTTCTAATGCATTAAGTTTAAATTTTTTAATGTGTTCTAATTCTTAGAGTCTGGAATATTTATGTAGGGTTCTCCAACACACAACTCCTATAGCTCTATCTTCCTCCAGCTGTTGCTCTCTTGCACCAAAACTGCTCTGTGCCTTCAAATATACAAGCCATTAACTCTGAAATTTTCTTCATTTCTCCCCTACTCCTTCAACATAACTCTATTTAATATGTCCCACTTACTGAGCTTTTAATCATCCTACCTACATCTCCTTTAATATTAATTTCCTTTATTATACTTTTTAAAAAATAAGTGGAAGGAACAATGTGGTTGACTTTTAACTCTTTGAAATGGGCCAGCAAGCCACTCAGCATTATCATGCCTCTACATTCAAGCAAAGCATAAAATTGGATGGCACTGAATTCAGCAAAGCAAAGTTACTTTCAACCCAGTTGAATTTTCCTCATGAACATCTAGTAAGAATAAACACTGGTTCATCCTGTGCTTCTTCCATGCTTCTTGATATTCCTTACCCCATTTCTAACAAACCTGAACTGCTGTGTACATTTATACTAATTCTTTGCATCTTAGGTGACTTGACACGCAGAATTCTTTCAGGTACCTTTTAACACAAATGATATAAAACCATGGATACACAGATCCCAGTTACCCACAGTTAATGCTATGAAGCTAACTTTCCTGAAATCATAAACCTACCAACTTATCAATACATCAGTTATTTATGCGCTAAGTGATTGTCTCCATCTGGTCTACAAGCTTCCTTGAAGTAAGCAGCTTACCCAGCGTTGTATGTTTTGAAACAACCAAGTTAAATAATCCATGGTTTTATACTGCACCTCTTCTGCAATAAGACAGATGCTATGACGCAACATCCTGCTTGCTACAAGCAGTGCATCTATTAGCAATTTGCATGCTGAGTTTTTTTTTCAATTTTAAGTTGATATTGCTTCCATTTACATTTTAAAAATTGAAGACAGGTGCCAGTTTATGGCCAGAAGCCTAACAATCAGTATTAGTTGGAAGTTTTAACACAACTGTTTGATCTTTACAAGTAGCAGCTGAATGTACCTCTGCATAGAGGAAATTCATTCTAGAAGTAAGCAGAGGAAATCTGTCTCAGCTGGATTACAGTAATGCAGTTAGAGGAAGTTGTACTAAATTGTTAAAGGCTCCATCGAGATCAAGATTAGGTATAGTGTACTTTGGTCTGTTCATGGAAAATGCAGTTGTGATTTTCTTTGCATGTTGTGAAAGCTTGACAATAAATAAGATCGGCACATTTTTTAAATTTAAGTAAAACTATTTGTAATTCATATTTTTATAATGTTTTTGTTAATTATCTTTAGATTTGGATTCTCAGCTAACTGATCGAACATCAACCCATAGAGCATTTGAGGAAGCTCTGAATGATTCAAAAAATGGAGAATATGCCTTTAAGCATTTGAAGCAGAAGGTAGGATATGGAGATGAATGACTTGAATTAAAAACTCAAATGTATATGTATGTGCTTGGGTGGTGTGTAACTTGTAAGTTCAACCATGGAAGTTGCTAATTGTGCTACAACCAATGCAACAATTATTGATTACATAAAACAAGCAACAACTGTTGCAACTGAGGGAGATGTCTCCTGCATTTTCATACATGGATTCCGATTGTAGAGAAGATTTTTAAAATAAAACTAATGTTTTCAAAAATCATGAATTTTCATCGGACACAGAAGTCATTTGGAGAATATCGCTAAAATCTTGAACCGTGCTGAGCAAGCCTATTGTCTCATTATATGAGAGTTATTCCAGCCTTGGATAAATATTAATCCTTAGAGTTTAAAAAAAGTCATGATATACACAGGAATTGTATTAATCTGTTTATCCCTTCTAGTTTGTTCTACCATTTATTGAGATCATAGTTGATCAGTAATCAGAATCAAGTTTAATATCACCGGCATATGTCATGCGAAAACAGAAATAAAAAAGCAGTGAGGTGGTGTTCATGGGTTCAGTGTCCATTTAGAAATCAGATGGTAGAGGGGAAGAAGCTGTTCCTGAAGCGTTGAATGTATGCCTTCACGCTCCTGTACCTCTTTCCTGTTGGTAGCCATGGGAACAAGGCATGGCCTGGGTGATGGGGGTCCTCAATGATGGACACTGCCTTTTTAAGGCATTGTTTCTTAAAGATGTCTTGAATACTACGGAGTCTAGTGCCCATGATGGAGCTAACTAAGTTTACAACTTTCCGCAGCTTACTTCATTCCTGTGCAGTAGCCCCCCCACCCCCCACCCTCATACCAGACAGTGATGCAGCCAGTTAGAATGCTCTCCACAGTACAACTGTAGCTGCTTTATGTATAACACGGTATAACTGCTTTATGTGTTTTCTCTCGTATATCTTATAACAACTGGTTGAGAAAATTCTTTCATTTTAGTTGTTAACTGTGATTTTTCATAGGAGACGTTTACCACCCTTACAATATAGAAATGTAACTTTGAATATGATTCTACCTGTTACGTTGTACTCCTCAAAATTTCCCAACTGGTAGAAATATTTTATTTTAAAAAATAGTTAGCTACTATTTTGTCAATTTTCTTCAAATTCGTTCTTGATTTTCTATATTAACAGTGTAACCTTGGTTTGTGTAAACTTTGCATATATTTAAATCCATTTACCATAGTTTGCCCATTTATTTGTATCTCTGATTTTCTGCTTTATTTATTAATAAATGGCAAACATTGGTGCTTGGCTCTATTGCATCATATTTGCCTCAACTACATGATATAGGACCCTTAACAGCTGTTTACAGCTGTCAAGTTTGCTGTGTACTGTTTTGGTCCCCGTGTTATAGGCAAAACATAGTTAAACTGGAAAGAGAGTTGAAAAAATCTGAGGATGTTGCCAGAACTAGAGAGCCTGAGTTATAAGGAGAGGATGACTAGATCTATTCTTTGGAGCATAGGAGAATGAGAGGTAGCCTTATAGAGGTTAATAAAATTATTAGGGGTGTAGATAAGGTGGGTGGTAACAGTTGAAAAACTTAAGGTGTAGAAATTTTGGGGTGAGATGAGAAAGTTTTGAAAGAGACTTGAGGGACAACTTTTTCATGCAGAGGGTGGTCACTATATGAAATGAGCTGCCAGAAAACGTGACTAAGGCAGGTACAATAGTATCATTTAAGAAGCACTTGGATGTGTACTGTACATAAAGGAGCAAAGCTTGTATGGATATAAGCTGCTCATACAACATTGGGACTAGCTAGCTGAGCACCATGATAACAGGGATTCATTGGGCCAAAGAGCCTGTAACCATGCCGTATTGCTCCATGACTCTGACAGAGGGATCTTGACATCCAGTTTCTTAGCTCCATGAAAGTGGCTGCACAAGTTGATGGCATGTTTGCCTTTAATAGTCAAAGCATTGAGATCAAGAG
Source organism: Hemitrygon akajei (assembly GCF_048418815.1). NCBI lineage: Eukaryota > Metazoa > Chordata > Chondrichthyes > Myliobatiformes > Dasyatidae > Hemitrygon > Hemitrygon akajei. Next base: position 68,891,218 of record NC_133135.1, on the reverse strand, counting down.
TTGGAAGTTACATTGCAGTTTTATCAAACTGGTTGGGTTGCAGTTTGAGTATTACATTCAATTCTAGTTGCTCTATTGTAGGAAGGATGTGAAGGGTTTGGTGAGGGTATTGAAGAAGTTTACCAGTATGCTGTCAGAATTAGAGGACATGTGCTACAGATGTGCTGGGTTGGATAAACTAGGGTTGCTTTCTCTGGAACAGCAGAGCCTGACAGAATTTTATAAAATTATGGGAGGCATAGATGAGTAATCAATGGATATCTTTTTTCTAAGGTCCAAATGTCTTGCCTTTTAAGGTAAGAGGGGGAAAGTTCAAAGGATATGTCTGGGACATTTTTTTTATATTTACACAGAACAGTGGGTGCCTGGAATGCTCTGCCAAGGGTGGTGGTGGAGGCAGATATGACAGGCATTTAAGTGGCTCTTAAGCATATGAATATGCGGAGAATGCAAGGTTATGGATTATGTGCATTCAGAAGTAATTGGGTGTCATTAGCTAAATTAGTTCAACACTATATCATGGCCCAAAGAGCCTATCCCTGTGCTGTACTGTCCTGTGTTCCAACTAGTTACATCCTGTCACTTAAGTATTTGCTCTAGCTTCTATCCCTTTATCAATTTCCTAACTAATTCAGTAATTTCCTCCTCGGCCTCATGAAATTCAACTTTAGATAACAATCACTCAAGAAGGTCTTTATGAATTATCTCCTGGAAGTCCCTAATAACTTGTAGTTCATTTGTCGCTTCTAAAATCTTGGAAAAGATTCATATGCATTACTGCTTTTGTATAGAACTATCTGAAACTCTTATCAATTGAACATTGTCAGGTGTTCATCCACTTCATGGTAAAAAATGTAGTCATTTCCCCAAAACAGATGATGTGTTGACAAGTGATTTCATGGGTTGCTTTCACTTGCCTTGCTTAAAAAAACAATGTGCAATTTTCCAAACAGGGGGAAAAAAACAATGGCTTACCACACCATTACTTTCATTTGGGTAATATTAATTGTTATCTCCCAGAAAAGTTTATTACTATTGCAAATGATCGTGGTAAATAGCATTTCTGTTATAACTCTGATAGGTGTTAGCTAATGTCAGAAACTGGAGATTAAACCTGAACCTTGTACTATTGCCAAACTATTTAGTAAATAAAGCATCTGAGCCATATGTAATAGAAATTATTAACTTTTTTTAATTTTTGATTGTGTTGTTAACCCATACAGTACTGAATATATTCTAGGCTTCACTCGCTGGTAACTTGGAAAGACTGGGCTTACTAGGATCTAACAGATGTTACGTTGAGTTTGGTGCTGGTCGAGGAAAATTGTCTCATTGGATAGATCTTGCCTTGAAAGGTTCTGAGAATGTTCACTTCCTCCTTGTGGAAAGGGCTACTACTCGTTTCAAGGTAATAGTTTTCTAGAATTAGATAAGAAATAGCAATGATCTTCTACAAAAGTTTTAAAATTCTTTGAATAAATATGGCATTTTCTTTTAAAGGTAGATGGTAAGCACAGGCATCAAGGCTCAACATTTGAGCGGCTTCATATTGACATAGAAGATCTCAACCTAAGTAAGTGCTGTTTCAATTTTGCACACATGCATAGAATATATTTTTCTTCTGTTAAAATATTATAAATTTTGTTTAATAATAGTAACATCATTGCAGGTAATGTGCCTCTTCTAGCAAGTGAAAAGTTGCCAGTGGTTGGAATTGGCAAGCATTTGTGTGGAGCTGCAACAGGTATGAATGGCTTTAAAATAAATCCAAATGTCAAAAAGAGGTAAACATTTATTGTTTATCAGTATGAGGCACCTTTTTAAATTTGTGCTTTAAAATGCTGACTTTTAGGATGGTGCCCTCTAGTGATGTCCCAAGGCAAGTAATTATTGTTTATTAATTTGTTCCTTTCTGTGCCTTGTGGCACATTGGATGGCAACCTTGCTGTTTCTTCAGCAGTTTTTGTCTGTTTTTCAAGGCTAAGTTGCTAGCTCGATGTTGAACCCAGCATGAATGGAAAGTAAGCAAGGAGTCGGCCAATTCAAACCCAGGACAATTTGCCTCAGAAGTCCAGTGTGGATGCCACTACATCACTGACTAGCCACATTTATTAAGTGATCATCCTAAATTAACAATGAATCAGGAGAAACTTTACAATTATGATGCTCAAAATTTTATTCAGTATTACAAATATACAGGACTAATTTAGTATCAAAATATATCATGATTCTGAAACTGACAAATTACAGAATTATAGAGTGAAAATCATACAGTACAGAAATTGCAAGGGTAAAAAAATGCTGATGGGAGTTATGTACAGGCCTCTGAACATTAGCTACAAGAGGAAACAAAGAAGACATGTAAAATGGGCAATGTAAGTGTTCATGGGAGATTTCAATATGCAGGTAGATTGTGAAAATCAGATTGGTGCTGGATCCCAAGAGAAGGGATTTGTAGATGCCTATGAGACTTTTTTTAAGAAGAGCTTGTGGTGGAATAGTCCATTAGGGAAAAGATATTTCTGAATTAGCTATATGTAATTAACTATGTTTGATTAGGGAGTTTAAGGTAAAGGAGCCCTTAGGAGGCAGTGATCATAATATGATGGCATTCACCCAACAGTTTAAGAGGGAGAATTAAAATCAGATGTATCGGTATTGCAGTGGAGTGAAGGGAACTACAGAGGTGTTAGAGGAGAGTTAGTTGGCCAGAGTTGATTGGAAAAGTACACTAGCATGGATGATGGTAGAGAACAATGATTTAAGTTTCTGGAAGTAATTTGGAAGATGCAAGATTGGTTCATTCCAAAGAAGAATAAGCATTTTGAAGGGAATGGCTGATAAGGGAAGTCAAACACAGCATAAAAGGAAATGAGGGCATATAATATAGCAAAAATTAGTGGAAAGCTGGAGGATTGGAAGCTTTTAAAAACCAACAGAAGGCAAAAAGAGCAATAAGGACTGAAAAGATGAAATATGAAGGAAAGCTAGCCAATAGTATAAAAGAGGAATGCTAGCAAGTAAAAGAGAGACAGGAGTAGACATTATACTGCTGGAAAATGATGCTGGAGAGGTAATAATGGGGAACAAAGAAGTAGCAGATGAACTGACTAAGTATTTTGTGTCAATTTTTACTGTGAAAGGCTACCAGCAGCAATTCAGAAATTTGGAAGTGTCAGCGAACAGAAGGAAGGGGGGCAGAAAAAAATGAAATTATAGGCCAGTTCACCTGACTCCAGTGATTGGCATGATGTTAAAGCCCATTATTAAGGATAAGGTGTCGGCATACTCAGTTATTTGATTAAATAGGCCAAAGTCAGCATGGTTTCTTTAAGGAGAAATCCTGCCTGACAAATCTATAGGAATTGTTTGAGGAAATAATAGGCACGACGTGCAAAGGAGAGTCGGTGAATGTTGTTTACTTGGATTTTCAGAAGGCCTTTTACAGAGTACTGCACAATAGGCTGCTAAACAAGGTAAGAGCCTTTGGTATTACTGGGAAAAATACTAGCATGTATAGAAATTTGGCTGACTGGCAAAATGCAAGGAGTAGGAATAAAGGAGGCCTTTTCTGGTTGGCTGCCAGTGACAAGTGCTATTCCACGTCTTTTTGTGTTATTTGTCGATGATTTGGATGATGAAATTGATGGTTTTCTGGCTAAGTTTGCATATCAGCTGTCAATCAGTAAGCTTGTGCAGGAAGGCACAGAGTCGACTGTACTTCCTTAGAAGGTTGGCGTCATTCAATGTCTGTAGTGAGATGCTGAAGATGTTCTATAGGTCAGTTGTGGAGAGCGCCCTCTTCTTTGTGGTGGCGTGTTGGGGAGGAAGCATTAAGAAGAGGGACGCCTCACGTCTTAATAAGTTGGTAAGGAAGGCGGGCTCTGTCGTGGGCAAAGTACTGGAGAGTTTAACATCGGTAGCTGAGCGAAGGGCGCTGAGTAGGCTACGGTCAATTATGGAAAACTCTGAACATCCTCTACATAGCACCATCCAGAGACAGAGAAGCAGTTTCAGCGACAGGTTACTATCGATGCAATGCTCCTCAGACAGGATGAAGAGGTCAATACTCCCCAATGCCATTAGGCTTTACAATTCAACCGCCAGGACTTAAGAACTTTTTAAAAGCTATTATTAATGCTTTTTGAGATAGTGATTTAGATGCATATCATATTTTTTTACTGAGTTAAGTATTGTATGTTATTAGTTTTGCTACAACAAGTGTATGGGACATAGGAAAAAAAGTTGAATTTCCCCATGGGGATGAATAAAGTATCTATCTATCTATCTAAAGACCTTAGCCTCAATATCTCCTTGTGCAATGGAATCCTCTGGATTTCCTCAGTTGCAGACCCGTCAGTTCAGATTGGCAACAGCGTCGTCTTCACAATCTCTATCAGCACAGGAGCACCACAAGGTTGTGTGCTTAGCCTCTTGCTCTACTTACTTTACACTTATGACTCTGTAGCTAAGCACAGCTCCAATGCCATTTAAGTTTGCTGAAACACCACTGTCGTTGGTTGAATCAAAGGTAGTAATGAATCAGCATATAGGAGGAAGATTGAAAATCTGGCTGAGCAGTGCCACAATGATGACCTCTTACTCAATTTCAGCAAGACTAAGGATAGGATTATTGACTTCAGTAGGAAGAAACCAAAGGTCCATGAGCCAGTCCATATTGGGAGATCAGAGGTGGAGAGGGTCAGCAACTTTAATTTCAGACAACCAGTCCTTGGCCCAGCACATGCATACAATTATGAAGAAAGCATGGCAGCACCTGCACCTCCTTAGAAATTTGCGAAGATTTGCCATGACATCTAAAACTTGTGCGGTGGAGAGTGTATTGACTGGCTGCATCATAGCCTGGTATGGAAACACCAATGCTCTTGAATGTAAAATCCTACAAAAGTCCAGTCCATCAGAGGTATAGCCCTCCCCACCATTGAGCACATCTACATGGAACATTGTTGCAAGAAAATCGCATCGGTCATCAGGGACCCCCACCACTTGTGTCATGTTCTTTTCTCACTGTTGCCATCAGGAAAATAAAAGAGCCTCAGGACTCAAACCACCAGGTTCAGGAGTAGTTATTACCCTTCATCCATCAGGTTCTTGAACCAGAGGGGTAACTTTACTTGACCCAAAACTGGATTGTTCCCACAACCTATAGACTCACTTTCATGGAGCCTTCATCTCATGTTCTCGATATTTATTCACTATTATTTATTTATTTTTGTATTTGCACAGTTTATTGTCTTTTACACACTGGTTGTCTGCCCTGTTGGTGTGGTAGTCCATTGATTCTGTTATGTTTATTGGATTTATTAAGTATGCCCACAAGAAAATAAATCTCAGGGTTGTATATTATAACACATGCACTTGATACTAAATTTACGTTGAACTTTCAGTCTGCAGAAGAACTGGAGCAGACTAGGAGATTAGGCAAAGCAGTGGCAGATGAAATACACTGTATGGTCATACACTTTGGTGAAAGGAATAAAGGCATAGACTGTTTTCTAAATGGGGAATGGCCTAATTTTGCTCCCATGTCTTATGAGCCCTTAATCCACAATGTTCAGGCCAACCATTTTGCTCCTCCACGTTAGTCCATTTGCCCACATTAGGTCCATATCCAATTTAAGTGCCTGTCTAAGTTAATTTAAGTGCCTGTTTAAATGTTTCTTAAATATCATGATTGTATCCTACTCTACCACCTCCTCTGGAAGAAAATTCCAGATATCAATACTGTGTTTCTCCATAAAGGCATTTTCTTGATGTGTATGACCAATCAAGACTCTTTGCATCTGTCTGGTAAGCTATCAAGACTCCAAGTAGGAGTTGGGGTCTGCTATCATATCATGTGCCCTCTTGGACATTTCTAACAGTCTTTAACAAGTCACATATCTTTTAAAATGTCTTTGATAATCAGAGAGATTATAAAAATTATTACAAAAGTTGTAACTTAAGTATTGTATAAAATTAATTTAAAACATCTTTTTCCACACGTTAGCAACCCCATTCGGGAGAATAGAGTTGCTATTTGTTTATCACAGTTTCCCAGCATCATCATGAAAATCAGATAAAAAGTTCACGTAAAACCTTCGTAAACCTTTGGCACATAATTACTTAAACACTAGACTTTAATGGAGAGTCAAGCAATGGAACAAGTAGTGAGAACGTATCAGACATTCACACATCTGCTGATGGCTAAGATACAAAGATCTTGTAGTTAGCAGTTCCTCAGCTATAAATCAGCAAAATTCTGGTCACTTGTGTATTTTCTTGCATGTGTAATTAGATGGTGAAAAAGCAAAGTGAAGCTTTAAAAATGAAACATGTTTGTGGGTAGATAGACTGATCTGCTAACCTGGATTTCTTTTTAGTATAATTATCAACTGTCAGCTGGTAGAAAGTTACTTGAATTCATGTTGAGATACCCCAGTTGCATATAAATAGCCCCAAATGTAAAAACTGGGAAAATTAAATCTATTAAAATGCTGGTCTTTTTAAATTGGACAGATCTTGCACTGAGGTGTATGTTAAGAAGTTATAAAACCAAACAGGAGGATGCTGTCGAAGAACCCCTGAAGAAAAGATCCAAGGGTGAAATGGAGACAGGGGAACACCCTTTGAATCTTCCTAACTGTACTGTTCTGAACACTTCAAATGGACTGTCAGTACTTGGTATTGCCATTGCACTATGCTGCCATCACAAGTGTGAGTGGAAGCATTATGTGGGCAAAGAATTCTTCTCTTCACATGGTCTTGGTGCAGAGGATTTTAATATATTTCAGCGTTTGTCAAGCTGGGCCACCTGTGGCATGAAAAAGCATTCCATTGACATTAGTGAAGTAGAATTTGGCAATGCAGATGAGAAACTGCATCTGGAAGACCACAACTTTGAGGAGGAAAGTTCTGCATATGAAGGGTATGTATCAAATCTTGAAATATTATTGTTATACACTGGTTTAAAGTTAGAGTGATAAATGCTAGTTCTGGAAAAATCTGGTGGGGGGCATTAAGGTATATATGTATTTTTAATTGCTTGATTAACTGGAATACTTGGGTGCAAAATATAGTTTAATTGCTGGACACAGTAATACTAAAAGTTGTATATGGATGAGCATACTTGGGATTTTGTTGATTAAGAGGACTGTGGCCTTGGAATGGGTATGATTCAATTCACTAAAATGACACCTTGGTTATAATGTGTTCTAAGGAGAAGTTGCAAAAATTATTTTTTATTGCCTGAATAACATAACAAGCAACTTAATTGAGATTTAAGATAATTTCATTGGATAAAGAAGAAAAGACAATTCAGAAGACTGGAGCAGAGGGACACAATCTTAAATTAGAACATGGATGGTTACACACACCAGCAGATAACATAAAAGGAAGAGGAGCTTTGGCAAATTTCTCTTCTCTGGAGCAGGAGCACAGAAACAAACCACTGCTCCTGGTATTATTTTAGCTGGTACTGTTGTTAGAGAGTTAATGGTTCATGCTAAGGATACCTTTATCTTTCTTGTTCAGAATAATTTTACTGAAATTCCTAATTATTCAATTTAACAATTGTAAGCATTTCAGCTCCATTGAGTCATTATATCATACCTACATTTTAGAATGCCTTTAATTACCAACAATGATAACAAAATCAACTATTAGACCTATTACATAACAGTACAAACCACTGATGTACAACTGAAATTATCTGTTTACATTTAAAGATATATGCACTGCAGTTCCTAGTGCACAGATGGCTATCAATCCTTTCACCCTTTTATATTCTGGCTGTTCAAGTCGTCATTAGGACCCCTGGAGCATGTGAAGCAGGTTTAGTGTTGTGCTAGTTTCATGACATTGTAGTTTTCTCCTGCTTTGGCCTTTCGCTTGAATAATCCTTTCTTTAATCATTTAAGTTTGGAAAGTTAACACCACCAAATCAAGGACCTTGTAATGACTAGCAACAAACTCTACAGGAATCAAGAAAACCTTGTCTGTGCAAGGACAATTCAGGAAACGGGATGGATGAAACAGAGGAACTCAAGGGACTTCAGAGTGGCTAGGTTTGACAGGTGCTGTGCTGTAGATTAAGGAAAGTGCTAGGCTACAGGTTAACCAAATGTGATGTAATATGGTAATTAGCTATGGTATCAAGTAATGTACATTTATCAATAACCTGCTCAAAATATTTAAATTATCATCTCAACTATAAAATTAAGTAAATGAAAAAGTGTTTGTAATATTTTTAGAAATTCAATTTCCAAAAAATGAGCATTTTCAGGTAGTTTACACAGATTGGTTTATAAATATCTTTCAGTTCAGTGATTATTCTTTGCATTGGAAAAATTGCTAAATAATAGTGTGGAAGAGTGTTTAATCATCCAAGCTAATTCCCAGACTTTCATACATGAGGCTGTTGCAACAATCTTCAACACTTGTAGTGTATTGAAGGTACACAGTGAGTTTCACTTATCATAATATCAAAATCAAATTAGAAGCTTCCTTTGCTTCTGGTACAACATTGTGTGTACTATTTACAAGATGTATTACAGCATCTCTCAAGCTTCTTTGTTATCATATCTTTATTTTACGTACGTAGAGATGCAGTGTGGAACAGGCCCTTCTGGCCCAATGAGTTGCACTGCCCAGCAACCCATCTATTTAGCCTTGGCCTAATCACAGGACAATTTATAATGACCAAATAACCTACTAACTGGTACATCTTTAGACTGTGGGAAGAAACTGGATCACCTGGAGGAAACCCCATATAGTCACAAGAGAACATACAAACTCCTTACAGATGGCACAGGAATTGAACTCCAAACCCCAACACCTAACACTGTAATAGTCATGCTAACCAATATACTACAACCTAAAAAGATGGGCAACTTTTATGTCACCATCTCCTGGACATTTAAGATTCTACCTTGGAAAGAAATTTCTACCAGGCAACAATGTGCAAGTATGTTTATCAATTCAACTGAAACACTTCAAAAGGACTGTCCTTCCCATTTGCATCTATATTCCATGCAAAATCCACTTTAGAGTTTTAAGTTTCCTGTGAGTAGCGTTCCAGGTAATGGCAAATTATTTTGGGACATTATTGTGTAAAGCAAGGGAAGAAACTAAAGGTGGATGCTTTCACTGAATTATAAGTACAAACCAACCAATTTTATTTTACAGCTGAATCACTTTTTAAATTTTAAATCCCCTCAGAATACTGAATGTAGAGGAAAGGGAACACGTGGGACGCCTGTGCAAACTGTTGATAGACCATGGCCGGATCTGGTATTTGCAGCAGCAGGGATTTGATTCTACTTTGCAGTATTACACCAGCACCAGCATCTCACTGGAAAATGTCCTGCTCACAGCTATTCCCCATCCAACAATTAAACAAACTGAGGACTCTGAAATATGATTCAATGTTTTTTAAAGAAATGAGAACTGTTAACAACAATATTTGTAAAACAACATGTTCCATTCATTAATCATTAGTCCTTGATTCTCTTTGTTTGTCACATACAATGAATTGAATAAAATGCAGCTGTGGGGTTTTTCTTTTATGTTTTTGATGGTTGACGTAAAAAGTTCTTGCATTTCATAAATTCACAAGTTTCAAAGAATCCGGCCAGGTTCACGCAAGTGTTCATCGTTTAAATTTGCATTATGTTATTTTAATACAGTATTTGCTTTGTGGCAGTGGTAACATGATTTTAATTGAATATTTCAGCTTCATTTGTAACTGACAGTGCTGAGTTACAAGTTTCAGTTTTGCCTGAAAGAGAGAAAAATATGTTTGGATTTTGGAGTTTTATGTACAGTATTCAGTAGGTATTTCCTGTCTTGTATATGTAGTCAAAACATTTTTTAATAAGCATTTACAGTTTCATTCTTAAGTTGCACAAAAACTAATTTCACTGAGTCTTTTTTTACTGGCTATAACTTAGTATAAAATTGTAGTATAGTTTTGTGATTTTTCCACAAAACAAAATGATTTAATCAATAACAAAATTAACTAAGTTAAAACTATCAACAGTACTATACAATATTATTAAGGAAGAAAGATTGTTATTATTGAAATATACTGTGACTATATGGCATTGCATTTATTAACTTACATCTGCTTTACCTCAAGATTTAAACGTGTACGATTTCCACTCATGTCTGTCTTCCACTCTGGTAGTTGCTGTACATCTCTCATCTTCCTTGATAGGTAAGTTTCCAGAATGACGTTAAACTAGGTATTTAAATAACACTACAGCAAGTGTTTAGATACCATTTCCAGGATACTCTGTGTAAGTGTGGCTCATGAATGGCATAGAACCTACTTGCCCACAAAGTCTGAAGCCTGGAGTATTTAGAAGCAATTAGCTAACCTAAGGTAATAAGCTAAGAATTGTGTTTCAGTGGTGCTGTCCCAACCAACTTGCCTTGAGCAAAACAACAAATTTCACAATATGTCAGTGATAATAAGTCTGATTCTGATACTGAGAACCAAAATCCAGTTCCACTCATGTCTTGATCTCAATTACTTTAGCAAAGGGATCCAAACTTCCATATGCTAGATCTTCTATCCACCATGACGTAACTGATACCTGCAGCTCAATCTTTAAAGGCAAAAGTGACAGTTGTTAGTTAAGCCTGTCACCCCCACTGTGGCATAGGCTGCTAATAGCAGCTCACCAGAATCATCTCTCTTAGGCCAGTCTTTCAAGTTGTCCCTAGGTGTAGCCCATCATCTTGGTGTCAGCTTCAAGGTTGTGTTGCCAGGTGATCTTCAGCGGGCATCTCTTCCACTTTCTCTGGGGATGTTTTGTAAGGGTCTGCCTGGTGATGTTGATACTTGGCTTACACAGCACGTATCCCATCCATCCCCAACTTCATTTCCTTAATTCTTTCTCCACTGTGTTCACTGCCATCGATCAGTGTTGCTTATGACTTCTGGCTAGCGTATCTGGAGGATTTTTTTCACAGACAGCTATTAATAAAAGTCTGCACTTTCCTGATAGTCTTTGTTGTCCTCCAAGTCTGCCCTGTACAGAAGAACTGACCACAAGTTGGAGTTGAACAGCCTGATCTTAGTGTGCTATGACAGCTCCTTCAAGGACCAGCTGTACTTGAGCTGGGTGAAGGCTGCCCTAGCTTTGCCAATGGGTGCTGCCCTGTCTGTAAATGACACTGCTTCTACTTCCTCAAGTGAACGTCCCTTGAAAGTGTCTGGGTCACTGCAAGTTGAGTTGATCTTGGGGATTTTTTTCCTCTTTGGTTATCAAGTCTGTTTTTTTTCCCCTTGTGGGTGTTGGACAGGAGAGTTATATCGTCAGCAGAGTCCAGGTCATCCAGTTGTTTACATAGGATCCACTTCATCCCATTCCTTTTCTGTGCCGTAGATGGCTTCATGATCTAGTCTTTGACCAGAAGGTACAGGAAAGGGGACAGCAGGCAGCGTTGTGTGACTCCTTTCTTCATCTAAAAGTGAGTGGTGAGCTGTCCACCATGGTTGACTCTGCAGGACATTCCCTCGTACGAATTCTTGATCAGTCTGACCATCTTGCCTGGTACTCCATAGTGCCCCAGGATTCTCCAAGGTCTCTCTGTCTATACTGTCGAATGCTTTTTCATAATTGATGTTAATGTACAGAGATGAATTCCACTCAAGTGACTGCTTGATTATGTGTGTAATGTGGATATTTGGTTAGTACATGATCTATTCTTGTGGAACCCTGATTGTTCATATTTTTAAGAGTGTGATGCCTCTGTAATTGGAGCAGTTGCTAAAGTCACCCTTTGGAATCTTGACAAAGTAGCCCTTTTTTCCAGTCTGTTGATACTTTCTCTTCTTTCCAGGTCTTCTGAAAGAGAGGGTACAGCATCTCTGCTGTAGTGTCTACATCTGCCCTGGGAGCTTCTCCAGGAATGTTGTCTGGACCAGCTGCTATACCATTGTTTAGCAGTTTTGTTGCTTTCCTGATCTCTCTGGTAGGCTTGTCGCAGTTTATAGGCAGGACAATATTGGCTGGAGGGATGTCATTTGGGTTTAGAGTTGTGAGTCTGCTCAACAGATCTTCAAAGTGTTCAGCCCACCTGCAGCTGCTGCTCTGTCCCCACTATGCCTTTCCATCCTTGTCCTTGACTGGCTTCTCAGGCTTACTGTACTTGCCAGACAGTTTCTTGGTGGTGTTGTACAGCTTCCTCACGTTGCCACGTAAAAGTATTCAGCCCACAAAGTTTGTTCACATAAATGAATATTACAAGCAGAGATTTGGATCAACTTAACTGCGAATTTTTATTTGTGAATCACATGCTCCTTTTTTTCCACGATAGAACCCAAAAAACAGGGAAAATTGTAAAGCATGAAAAACTAAAAACTCAACTGAAACATCAGCAGTTCAAAAGTATTCATCCCCCTTTGCTCAATACTTAGTTGAACCACTTCTCACAGCTATTACAGCCAGTGGTCTTTTGGATAAGTCCCTTAGCTTTGCACAACATAACAGCAAGATTTGCCCATTCTTTCTTGCAAAATTGCGCGGGGTTAATTGGGGGAATGGCAGTGGACGACAATCTTGAGGTCTTGCCAGAGATACTCGATTGGGTTAAGGTCAGGACTCTGACTGGGCCACTCAAGAACATCAATTTTCTTCATCTAAAACCACTCCATGGTTGCAATGGAAGTGTGCATTGGGTCATTGTGCTGCTGAAACCAAACGTCCTACCCAGTTTAAGCTTTCTGGCAGAGGTGAGCATACTTCTATCCAGGATCTCTCTGTATTTAACAGCATTCATCTTCCCATCAATCCTGACCAGATTTTCCATCCCTTTTGCTGAAAAGCATCCCCATAGAATGATGCTACCTCCACTATACAGTAGGAACGGAGTTACCTGGCAAATGCGCATTACTAGATTTACACTGCATGTACCATTTAGTGTTAAGGCCAAAATATTTCACAAGTCCTTCTTCCACATCTTTACAGTATCTGTTAAGTGATGCTTTGCAAAGTCTTTATGGACAAGACTTTTTTTTATCCTGGAATTCTTCCTTGCCAATTTTCCATAAATTACTTTTTATGCAAGGCCTTGGAGATTGGAGCCATGAAATTTCATCTTCAGTTGCAGCCACAGGCTTCTGCAGCTCAGAGTGACTTGAATGCTCTTCTGTCTTCATTTTGGTTTGGTCTTTGAAACTCTACCATTGTAAGCAGGTGATGCTCCAATTTTCTACATCAACAACTTGGGCGAGTTGGTATGGTAATATACAATATTGCATCTGAGGAAAGTTAATGTAGTAATTACAAAGGGGGCTATTACTTTTTCAGCCTCACTATTTTGGTTTTTAATTTTAAGTACATTGTTGACAGATTTTGGAATTTTTCTTTTAATTTAGCATGATGATTAATGTTTTATAGATTAGTTCAAAAGATCAAAATTTATGCTTTGAATTTAGAAAATGGACAAAACATGAAAAGAGTTATATGAGCTGAATATTTTCTGAAGGCAGAGTTGCTTGGTGGTGTCAAACAGTTTCCTCATGTTGCCACACTTCTGCCAGGCATAACTCTATGTAACTGTGCTTATCCGCTGTAGCGCTGCTTTTCTTCTTTGCCTGTGAGTCTCTGCATGCTGTCTATGTGCTTTCCCATTTCCCATTCTAGTCCTGTTGTTATTCGTAATTGCTTTCTTCTGCCTCCTTGCCTTGATCATGTGGAATGTTTCAGTTGAGATCCATTCTTCCTGCTGGTTCTTTTTAGCACCTAGTAGTTCTAGACATGTTAGACTAGTATGTCCTTAACTTTCTGCCATTTGTTGTGTAGATCCTCTCATGCAATTCTTGTAACACTGGAACTTGTTGCTGAGGGCCAGTTTGAATGTTTCTTGGGTCTGCATGGTGCTTAAAATGTTGCTGTTGAATCTGTGCCTTGTTCCATCCAATTCTTCTTCAGTTGAGTTTCAGCTTCTCAACCAAGAATTGGTGGTCCAATGTGACATCTGCTCCTCTCCTTACTCTGACATCTTGAAGTGGTCTCCTGCATTTCATGGGTATACAGATGTGGTCCATTTGGTTCTGTTTATATGGTCGGGTGACACCCAGATGTTCTTGTGAATTCTTTTATGGGGAAAGATGCTCCCTCCAATGACCATGTTATTCAATGTACACATGTAGGCAAAATGATGTCCATTCTCATCGTACCCAGTCCATGTGTTGCCATCACATCTTCGTAGCCAGTGTTATCCGATCCTATTTTTACATTGAAGTCTTCTATGAGAATGTTAATATCTCTCTCAGGATGCACTACTTGAATGTTCTGGAGTCTGCTGTAGAAAGCATCCTTGTTTTCTTTGTCACTGTCTTTAGTGGGCGCATAAGATATATGACGTTTATCTTGATTTTGCTCTTTGTACTAAAGGATGCCGAGATGACTTGGGGACCATGGGCTTCCTATCCTATCATATATAGTGATAGCACTAGTGCCACTCCATGTGTATGTGGGACAGCATCTTCCTCATGCCCTGAATAAAGCAGCAGTTCCCCTGTCAACAGCTGCCTCTGCTTATAGTACTGTCCATCTTGTCTCACTGGTGCCAAACAGGCTCTGATTGTCGTTCTTCATTTCAGCCTCCACTTGCACTGTCTTTCCACTTTTGTACATTGCCTTTACATTCCATGTTCCTGTAGTGTTCTCGTGCAGCGTGTTGAAACTCTGACTAAACACTAAGTTAAACCGGAGCCAATGAAGACAAGAGTTGCAGTAAGATTAACTGTTTACTGTACACTCTTCCACATTAATGTACGGTGAAAACTGTTGATAAAATAATACAAAATATATACAGTATCTGTTTCATTCTTGAGACCACATGCACTTTTTTCTTTTAGCGAGTGTCTTCAGCCACCCAGGGGAGGGAGGGGGTCACGTCAAACCACCACTGGGCTCGAGCCGATCCCGCATTTGAAATTGAAAAGCCACCATGCGTGCTGCTCCAATCGCCGCTTCCTTTAACAGAATCCACGTTATTTTTACTTCAAATACTGTCATATGAAATTACGGCATTGCTTCTATAACGTTTCTTTGTGGGTAGACATGGAGCTCTTTACGTTCATGCTGCACGCACAGCCCCCACCTTTCCACCTTCTCCGAACCAGAAGTTACCCCCCAAGACGCGGCAAAACTGGAGGTGACGTCATCACATGCCGCGATATACCATAGGCAATGAATTTTATCTTTAACCTTAACTAGAAAATAGTTACAAACAAATTATTTAAAGCAGAAACCCAACAAAGCTAAACAAATGCATCAAGGGCAACACTTGTGAGGTCACTATGAACATGGTATAGAACTTTAGTCTCTAGATCAGTCTTTAGGAAGAAGTAGAACGACCTCTGCGACTGGTCTTAGGTAAGTTTTCACATCACCTTGGTCAGTAGTTTATAATTCGACCTTCCTGACATGTCCATCCCTACCAGGGAATATGACAGTTATTCTGGCCATTGGCCAGCAGTTGCGGGCGATCTGCTTGTCCCTGAGCAGGACTAGATCTCCAACTTGAAGGATCCTGCAAGGTTCTGTCCACTTTTGTCTGTGTTGCAACAAAGGTAGGTATTCGTGGCTCCAACACGTCCAGAACTGATTTGCAAGAGCCTGAAGCTGTCTCCATTGCTTCGTGTACAAGTCTTTGAAGTCTCCAGGTGGAGGGGGAACTCCTGCCTTCTGCGTAAGGAGCATTGACGGCGAGAGTATGAAGGGGCTTTCCGGGTCTGAAGACACAGGTAGGAGTGGTCGCACATTTATAATGGCTGGGACCTCTGCCATTAGTGTGCACAGTATTTCATGGGTCAGACGGGTGCATTGCTGAAGAAACATTGAATCAAGGATCCTTCTGGCGATGCCAATCATCTGCTCCCATGAGCCTCCCGTGTGAGAGGCGTGTGGTGTGTTGACTTCCCAGTTGCATCCCTGCTCACTGAGGTACCATTGCACTATTTTGTCCATCCCAAGCTCCTTGGACGCTCCAGCAAAGTTTGTGCCGCAATCGGATCTTAACTGTTTTGCAGGGCCTCTTAGTGCAAAGAAGCACCTGAGAGCGTTAATGCAGCTGGATATATCTGAAGATTCAATTACCTCAATGTGCACAGCTCTTGAACTCATGCAGCTGAACATGATGGCCCACCGTTTGCTCTCTGCTTGTCTTCCTCTGGTGCGTCTAGTGGTGACAGTCCAAGGACCAAATACATCGAACCCCACATATGTAAAAGGAAGGCAGGCTTTGAGGCGTTCTGGTGGGAGGGCTGCCATACATTGAACTTCCAGCTTCCCTCGCGGTTTGCGGCAGGAACACATTGGTGGAGTACTGAATTGATTAGTGTTTTGCCTCCCAAGATCCACAGTCCCACTGCCCTGATTGCTCTCTCCGTCAGGTGATGGCCTTGATGCCTTACCTGTTCATGGTGATGGCGTGTGAGCAGTAAGGACACGTGGCTGTCTTTGGGCAGGATTACTGGGCTCTTTTCTGCAGCTGAAAGGTGAGAGTCTATTAACCAGCCTCCAATGCAAATGAGATCGTTCTTCAGGATTGGGCTGAGCTTCCTCAAAGGGCTGTCCTTTGGTATTGGTTTATTAGCTTGGAGGGCTGAAAGCTCCTTTGCAAAGGCTGCTCTTTGAGTTGCTTTAAAGATGACATCCTTTGCCTGGGCCAATTCGTCCGCAGTGCAAGGTAAGCTACATTTGTGCCATCCTTTACATTCGCTATTTTGGGGTGAGTGTTTGTGGGATCTGGCGATGTGGATGAGGAACACAAATCCTCTCATTAAGGAGTTCAGGGTGGAGAACCGCTGAAAGCGGTCAGTGGTACATATTGATTCTTCCAGGTAGGTGCACACTTGTATTTGTGGCTGGATTTCCAAGTCTCGGGTTCAATCAGCTCAAATGCCTGGCTCGTTTGTGTTTTTTCTGCTGGTGGCTGATGCAGGAAGGAAGGTCCGGTGAACCAGCGAGTCTGCACCAAACGGGATGCAGGTAAGGATCTCGATGCGTGTTCTTCAGGGTTTTCCTCTGTACGTACATAACGCCATTGTTCGGGCTTCAAGGACAGTCGGATGCGTTGAACTCTATTGTGAGCGTACACGTAGAAACATTTTGATTCATTATAGATGTAGCCGAGCACTACTTTGCTGTCTGTGTAGAATTTGGTGGCATCCAGCTCTAGGTCTAGCTTGTTCTGGATAAGATCTGCCCTTTCCACAGCTAGGACAGCTGCACACAGTTCAAGCCTTAGAATTGTAGGCTCGGACTGAGGTGCCTGCTTCGCCTTACCAGTTACAAATCCTACTTCAACTTGACCATCCTTCCAAACTACTTTTAAGTAAGCCACAGCACCGATGGCCTTGGTTGAAGCATCTGAGAACACAGTTCTCTGTGCGCAGCCTCGGTGAGTGGGGTTGCAGTGTACCTACGCGGGACGTGAAGCTGTTTTAGGTCTTGAAGTGAGTCTCTCCAAGCTTCCCATCTCCTTAGTTTATTTTCTGGTAGCAGAGTGTCCCAGTCAGAGAGCTGGGAGGTGTTCTCTGAGGAGGGCTCTTCCCTGGATCGCAACCGGTGCCAGTACACCCAGGGGATCGAAAACACTGTTGACAGTGGAGAGAACTCCATGGTGGGTGAATGGTTTGTTTGTGTTCAGCATGGAGAATGTGACTGTGTCGGTCATGATCTTCCAAAGGAGACCCAAACTCCTTTGTGTGAGTATAGTTTCTCTACCTAGATCCAGATCCTTGATCGCTGGAGCACAGTCATCAGGTGGGCAGGCCTCCACAACTGCCTGCTCTATGTTATTTGACAAGCGCTGGCGTGGTTCTCTGAACGGTAGTGGGGTGACCCAGTTGTTTGCTTCGTCTCTAAAGACCTTGGTGTCCATTATTTTTAAGAAGATGGTGTCTTCCACTGTTGGAGTGAGGTTATTGTCGTGCTTGGTGTGGGCGAAGACTGTCTCAGTGTCTTCTCAGTTACTTTACTATGCTTGTGCTTTTGTTGTGCTTCCTTGATACACATAACGCTTGTGCAGGGCTGAAAGGTTGAATGGCGGCCACTATCTAGCACGTTAGTCTTGAGTGTGTTAACTGTCGGTTTGTATACGTTGTCAGGACACACCTCTCCTATCACCGCCCAGCCCAGATCCAGACGTTGGGCAAAGGGGGCATTGTGTGGTCCATTGACCTGCTGCCTGACTTTGTGCACCCTAAGAACGTCTCTTCCGAGTAGCAGGAGTATTTCTGCTTCTGGATCCAGTTCTGAGATGTGCTTGGCAATGTAGTGGAGATGCGGATGGTGTAGCACTGCGCTTGGCGTCGGAATCTCGGATCGGTTATTCAAGATCTCGTTGCACTCCAAGAATGGAGGGAGACAGATGACGACTTTACCATCCAGTGACTCGAGCTGGAAGCCTTCTGCCTTCCTGCCAGATGTTTCTGCGATGCCAGAGCAAGTTCTGAGGTAGTATGGAAATGGAGTACTCTCTACACTAAACAACTCGAAGAACTCTGGTCTGACTAGTGAGCGGTTGCTCTGGTCATCCAGAATTACACAGGCTTTGATGGCCTTGTCTTTGGCTCCCTTAGCGTATACCTTAGTAAGGCAGATCTTTGAGCACGAACAGCTTGACTGATCTGAACCGCAAACTTCTGTGCAGCTCGAGCTGACAACAGTTGTATCGGGGTGATCCTCTCCCTCTCTGCCGTCCTCTTGTGAGGGTGAAGGATCCTTGGCGGTTTGCGGTGACGGGCTGGGATGCATGGCCACATCGTGATTAGTGCTGTTGCATTTTGAGCACTTTACGGGGAACGTACACTCTTTGGCGAGGTGGGAGGTAGAGGAACAGCACTTAAAACATATTCTTTTTTCCTTGAGAAGGGCCTTTCTTTCGTCAAAGGGTTTGTTTCTAAACATTCTGCATTTTTTGAGGGGGTGGGGTTTGTTGTGCAATGGACAATTCTTGCTAGGGTCATTGTTGGTTGTGGAGACTTTGGTTTTATGCATTGAGACAGGTTTATTGATGTCAAAATTGTTTGAAATAGATTTGATTGGTTTAATGTGAGTTGTGGTGCTACCTTGATTCATGAAGCTAGGGTCGTTTCGCCTCCTTGCACACAAACCTACTAAAATACTTAAAGGGAGGGAATCTACCACCATTCTCTTCCTTGTACTCTGAGCCAATAGACACCCACCTTTCCTGCAGCCCAAATGGAGGTTTGTCCACAATTGGTCCAATCCCATGTTAAGTATCTAGATATGACAGGCCAGTTAAATAGCTGTCTTCTTTAGCACCTTCAATCTCCATGAGTAAATCTCTGAGTTCTCTTAGTTTAGTGTGATCCTTGGCCACCCTAGGAAAATTGTCCAGCCGTTGAAATAGCACCCTTTCAATAATTTCAGGGGCTGCATAGCACTCCTGAAGTCTCTCCCATGCTTTGTGTAAGGCTAGCTTGGGGTCGTTGACGTACACTGAGCATATGCGTTTCACCTGTTCACTTGATTCCTTTCCCAGCCATTTAGTCATAAGATCCAACTCTTGGGTTGCTGTGAGCTGGACTCTGCCGGCTGCACTGGCGAATGAGAAGTACCATGCACGGTAATTTTCAAACTTATCATCAAACTGGTTCAGTACTGAATTGACGAGGTCTCGTTGTGCTAAATACTGTGCCAAGGGTTCTGCTGCAGGTGGCGTGCTGGCTGGGGGAATATGTTGGGGGGCATATGACTGAGCGTGTACGTTCATAATGGGATTTACTGTTCTGACTTCAGCCTTTGTCTCTGCTCTTGGCAGATCTGGTAAGTTTGGCGACAGGAAGTATTTGTAGTCAGCCTTTTTATACTTGAGTTCGTTGCAAGGTTGCAATTGTGAGTTGTCTTCCCCAGGTGAATGCGATGCAACGAAGGTTCCCTGAGATTTCACTGAGATGGGATGCCAATAGGCAAGTATGGAGAGGAAGGACAAATCTGCAGGTCAATTTGAGATTGGACATATACGCTGGTGCATTCCAATTTGGCCCTTTCTGATGCATATTTTACTGCTTCATCTGGAACGTGCATTTCTGCACCATTTTCCAACACTTCTGCTTCTACCATAGCTGGCATCAGCTTCTCATTGTAGCGTCAGCGCTTCTAACTCTGCATCTATCCTTGCCTTTTCCCTCTGGTTTTCCGCTTCTCTGGTAGCCTTTTCCATTTTCAGTTTTGCTTCTTGATTAGCGTGTGACACTCGCACCTTGGCGGCTTCTGCTTTAGCTCTAGCGAGGGCAGCCACACTTGCCGACGTTCTACTGCTCTTGGCGTTGGATGCCAACATCTTGATCGCAAAGACATCGTACCACTTGTCAAAACACCTAATGATGACGCCTTTTCACTGTAGTGTTCTCATGCAGTGCGTTGAAACTCTGACTAAACACCAAGTTAAACCAAAAGCAATGAAGACAGAGTCACAGTAAGATTAACTCTTCCACATTAACGTATGGTGAAAACTGTTGATAAAATAATACAAAATATATACAGTATCTGTTTCATTCTTGAGACCACATGCACTCTTTCAGCAAGTGTCTTCAGCCACCCAGGGGAGGGAGGGGGTCACGTCAAACCACTGGGCTGGACTCTGCATTTGAAATTGAAAAGCTGCCACGTGTGCTGCTCCAATCGCCGCTTCCTTTAACAGAATCTGCGTTAATATTTTTACTTCAAATACTGTCATATGAACTTACGGTTGCTTCTATAATGTTTCTTTGTGGGTAGACATGGAGCTCTTTACGTTCATGCTGCACGCACAGCCCCCACCTTTCCACCTTCTCCGAACCAGAAGTTAACCCCCAAGACGCGGCAAAACCGGAGGTGACGTCATCACATGCCGCGATATACCATAGGCAATGAATTTTATCTTTAACCTTAACTAGAAAATAGTTACAAACAAATTATTTAACGCAGAAACCCAACAAAGCTAAACAAATGCCTCAAGGGCAACAGTTCCAATGATGGTGGTCCTGGTTGATAGAAGGTCCTGTGGCTTAAATGAGCTTGTGGCTTTCAACACATGACTTAATATGTCTTCTAGGCAAAGATCTTTCCTCTCCCAGGGATGAGGTCTTTGGAGCTTCTGGTGCCATTTCTGTAGCTCTTAAGTTTTACAAGATAGGGTTGTTGACGCTTGTACACGCTGGAATTGAGATTAAGAGGGGATCTGATTGTAACATATAAGATTATTAAGGGATTGGACAAGATAGAGGCAGGAAATATGTTCCAGATGCTGGGAGAGTCCAGTACCAGAGGGCATGGTTTGAGAATAAGGGGTAGGTCATTTAGGACAGAGTTAAGGAAAAACTTCTTCTCCCAGAGAGTTGTGGGGGTCTGGAATGCACTGCCTCGGAAGGTAGTGGAGGCCAATTCTCTGGATGCTTTCAAGAAGGAGCTAGATAGGTATCTTATGGATAGGGGAATCAAGGGATATGGGGACAAGGCAGGAACCGGGTATTGATAGTAGATGATCAGCCATGATCTCAGAATGGCAGTGCAGGCTCGAAGGGCCGAATGGTCTACTTCTGCACCTATTGTCTATTGACCCCAGGCCTAACCTTCCTCCTTTCGCAGCCAAGCTTGGGACTGCTACAATTTAATTTTCCAGCATTGGGTTCCTTCACAAAGTTTGGCTTACCAGGCATTACTCATTTAACACACTCAGATATTCAAAAAATTATGCTACAGTGTATTTACACCTGGACTTGAGCCAACAGAGCCTAAACCCACCTGGATAATGTATAGAAAATCCACTTTTCTCTGGCACAACATCTGATTTAGCCAGTGCCGGTTACTACTGCAGTTACATCTGCACAAATACGTAAAAGCCCTGACTGGTTACATATAGCCTTCATGTTAAATACACAGAATAAGACAAAGGACCAAATCAATATGTTGAAAAATGTCAATGTTCTTCAAGCAACTGTAGCATACAAATGAGGGGAAGAGATGAACAACAACTATTTAAGACTGAAAAAAGAACAAATAGAAATTCCATATGTTTAATTATGTCAGGAATAAAATACATATTAACAATGCAATGCCATATAGCCCATTAGAATAATGATATTTTCCTTTAATATTGGCATGACACTAGTGTTAGCTGAAATTTGGATGTACCAATCTGCATTTAAGAAATTGTTTCCCAATGAAGTTTTATGTGTTCAATGTCATCTAACAAGAGACAGGAGATTTTCTTACTCCACTACATATTTTGTTCCTAGTCAGAACCCTGATACTTGTTTTTCTCTGATTCATTCAGCTGCATTTAAGTTTAATTTATAGACACAGTTTAATGAAGATTTAGCATTATTAAGCAGGGTAACTGTATGTTTGATATAATACAGGTTGTAACACTGTCTATTAATGCTGACAATTGTATGGTTGATTTACAATAATCAAATTTAAATATTTTTAATGTTGAGTCAGTCTGCTGTGACAGCTTAAAAAATAGAATTTTAAATATTTACACTTTTACTAAATTATGCAAAACAAATGTAAATTGAAAATACAATTTCCTTTCACTCACAGTTTTTTAATTCCTTTATATAGGCTTGCATGAACTCTAGTCCAAACAATTCACGGTCTTCCTCCTCTTCAGGGCTTGCACACGCAGGTAGTGTTACTTTTAGCTGAAGTGGATTGTCTCTCAGATTCACAAACCTTTAACATACATTAACAGTATCTATCAGTGGGTAATTTCTTTTTGCTCAGCAAGATCAGTTTTTTTAAAAATAAAGGATATAGCTAAAATTTGTAATCATGAATGCCTATATCAAATAGCATTCCAGAATTCTTATATAGTACCCTGGTTTTCTCTTTATCAAGGCTATTTAGAGTTGGTCAAAACCTAAACCTTATCAATTATAGGTGGGGAAAACAGAAACAAAAGGCAGTGCTCACTCAAATACTAGTATTTTAGTATTTTGTTGTATTTCAATGCCTTGTTTGGAAACTTATCTTTCCATCACAGTTTGCTAAGCCATTCAGAGGGGGTAGCCAGTGCTAAACTTCCTAACAGAAATAGGGCTGTTAGCACTAAGTCATAGGCTAACACCACACAATCTGTATTTCCAGAAAACAAAAGGTCCACTTGTTTAGTTTAAACAATTATGGTTCACAACCCAGATAAAAGAACATAATTCTCAAAGAAAAATGTCTCTTAAGTGCAGAAAAATGGCAATGAAAAGTGATGAAATTATAGAAAAATAATAGTAAAAGCTGTGCACAGAGGGAACTGGAAAAGTTTTCAAGGGACATTGCAGCATATAGTAGTACTTCTTCCCAATACAGGTCTTAATAAATAACATACAAATGGCACATCGACGGCAGATCAGGTGTGACTTTAATGGAAAATAAGGAAATCCCAGCCATTTTAATGATTTTTTTCCTACACAGAGGAAAAGGGAAAAACAACCAAGGCAGTGCAATGAGAGGAAATAAGCTTGAAATTTGTTATACTAAATAAAAAGATGAGATGTATAGCCAGGAATTGATGGGTCTATCCTAGACTTTTAAAAGAAATTGATGAGAAAATTAAAGACATAACAAAGTTCCCTGCATTCAAATATTATGTATGTCCATGTGAAGAACCTACTGGTTTGGCCTTCAATCTTTATTCTCATCAAGTCAATAATTTTCTACCAGGTAAAATGAATTAGCTAGAAATTACTGATTACCAAGTTCTTATAGAACAAATAGTTTCTAGTACTTTACCTCAAATTGATCATTTCTTCCATGCAAATTGGGATTATCTTCAGCTTGTTGCTTGTTAGAACCAAAGTGTTGAGATTTTTCAATTGACTTATGGTCTCTGGCAAGTGAGTGATTTTATTTCTCTGTAGCCAAATCGTGTGCAGATTTTCCATTCTTTAAGTAGAAAAATAAGACGGCATTTTAGTAAATAAATGCTATGTACATTACTGCTTTTAGAAATTCTGATGGCTTTGTGTAGATACTTTTGTAGGTTTTCACCTGTCATCCACTGCACAACATTATATTTTTTGTACCCTGCTATTGTCAGAGCCCTGAAACACCATCAACCCCACTGGGTTCTCTCTAGACACATTGTTTGACCTGTTGAGTATTTTCAGCTTTTACAGGTTTCCCCCACCCCTCCAGATTCGCCATCATTTGCAGTTTTTTTTGTTAACTTTTTATTACTGTGACATTTGTAATGTTCTGTTGAATTCAGCTCTATCCTTCAACATTTTTTTGTTTTACTTCTAGTGATTACAAACAGTGATAATTCTAGCAAGACTTCCAGAAAGCTGAAATTAGAATTTTCTTCTTGATTACTGTGCCTTATTTGTAATTGTTATTGGTTGATCCAGAGCATTTTAGTTCAACAGGAAAAAAGGAGAAATTAACTTTGACTGTGGGACTGTTATCCTCTCTCTTTACCAAGATTCCTAAAGCTGGATTGTAAAAGAAAGAGGAAACAGTCATTTGGTTTTGCCACAGCAATGATATACAGAAAGGGAAATTAGTTTTACTTGGAGGTTCAAAATGATGTATTAACTGAGCATGTAAAGACGATGTGAAAATAGAAGACTTCTAAAGGAAAAACTGGCAGAAATAACTGAATGAAATGCAAAGTGGACTGTAATAACACTTAAATGTGATTGGTAAATTTGGAAGAAATTGAAAAAATTATTTCCCCAAGATCCTCTTTGTTACCTAGCCACGTCATCCGGAAGCTCCTGAAGTTTGTTGCTGCCCATGTCTAACCATTCCAGTGCAGGCATATTCAGAACAGCCAAGGGGACTGCAGTAAACCGGTTCATGGACAGGTCGAGATGGTAGAGCCTCTGCAGTTGGGACAACTAAGCAAGTGAAGGACATTTACAAGAAGAAAATTTAATCCTACACTTCCTTTCTCAACAATTGCAAAAACAAAAAAAGAACAATCATAGCTAACATTAACAAAACAAATTTTATTATCTAGCCCTAAATCTCCATAGTGAACCATTGCACATGAAACAAATTTTGCACGGAGGCTAGGGTCAAAAGACAATGTAGTTTGTTTGGAGCAGATTTTGTGCTCATTCCATGTGCTCCATTGAACATGAAGTTCCATGAGGTGATATGGACCCATGATCTGAGTTGTTGGGCCAATTACATAACCATATCCAGTGTGTGAATGTTTACAAATTTGTGCACAGGTTATTTTTAAATCAATTATCCTTAGCTGTTAACTAGCTTATATAGCAATGACCAGTCTGAAAGAGTGTTCAAAGAACCAACATGTTAAATTGAGTTGCCAGGGTACATCTAATTATTTCCAAGTTCATTACATTCATTGCATAATAGTGCCATTTAAACCCACCTATTCTTGGCATTCAACTTCCTGTGAGATACCAGTGTCCAGAAATTCATTTGGACCAGCCATATAAATACTGCAATTATAACTGCAGATTACATGCTGGGTATCATACAGCAACTGGCTCATCTCCTGAGCCCTGCAAAGCCTTCCTACCATCAACAAACACAAGTTGTCACTGATAGAATAAGCCCTACATATTTTATTGTCACTAAATAATCAATACTAGAGCGTACAATCATCACAGCAATATTTGATTCTGTGCTTCATGCTCCCTGAAGTACAAATCAAATTAAATATAATAAAAATTTAAATAATAAATCATAATTAGAAAATAGAAAAGGGAAAGTAAGGTAGTGCAAGTCAGGTCCGGATATTTGGAAGGTACGGCCCAGATGCCTAATGAGTTTTATCTCCGTCAACATTCAAACTTGATTTCATCTAAGGCAAGGTAGTCCACTTGATTGGCACCTTATGTACAGCCATAAATATTGATTCCTTCCATCTCCGGTGCACAGTGCCCACAGTTTTCCCTCCAACAATATCTTGCCTGAGTTTCTCCACGTGCATACCCTAAATCCATGACTGCTAATACCCAGAACAAGGGCAGTGGGCAAGGGAATGATGCAACCTTTACATTCCCATTCGTGTTACAAACTGTCCTGACTTCAGGAAGGAGAGAATGGAGGCAGCAGTGGAAAAGGTAAGCAGCTTCAAGTTCCTGAGTATCAACATCTCAGAGGATCTATCCTGGGCTCAACATACTGATGCAATCACAAAAAACCACAATAGTAGCTATACTTTATTAGAAATTTGAGGAGATCTGATATGTCACCAAAGCCTTTTAGAGATGCCCCATGGAGAACATTCTGACTGGTTGCATTACTGCCTGCTATGGAGGCTCTAATGCACAGGATCACAAGAGGCTGCAGAGGGTTGTGGACGCAGCCAACTCCAAACAAGCCTCCCCACCTTCAAGGACACCTTCTAAAGGTGATGCTGCCCTCTTTTCATTACTACCATCAGGAAGGAGGCTCAGGAGCCTGAAGAAGTTTTGGGAACAGCTTTTTCCCCTCCATCATCAGATTTCTGAATGCTGTGTGAATCCATAAACACTGCCTCATTGTTCCACCTTTGCATAATGTTTCTTTTGTTGTAAAATTATTTTTTATATGTCTTGCACTGTAGTGCAGCCACAAAACAACTAATTTCATGACATACGTCAGTGATAATGATTCTCATTCCATCAGTAGGTCTCTATCCTGGAAGATCCTACCCACCAGCATTGTGGGACTACCTTCATCCAGCAGCTCCCCAGGCCCTTCTCAAGAGCAATAGGATTGGACATTAATTATCTACAACACAAAAATAGATTAAAAAAGAAAAATATTGAAAAGACTGTAGATTCTAGAAATTCTAACATAAAAGGTCAAATTAATATTTCTGCTCAACACTATCCTAGCTTCTTTTAAATAGATATTGTTTGGTGTCAGGTGAATACAGTAGTTTCAGCAATGTTTAGAATTTTGTATGAATTTGGACTTTTTGTATGAATTTGCTGAAGCATTTATGTCGGTCCAAACTAAGGTACAAAACTTCATTTCTACCAGTTGTCTAGAAAGGAGCTGTGAGAACGCATTGGAGTGTATAATCCCCCTTCCTGAGATTTCATTCCAAAGTACAGAATGGTTACAGTAGTGAGGCAAACTACTTAGTCAAGTCCAGTCAGTATCATTACAAACTTTCTCCAGGATTCTGCAAATTCTTCTTTCAGATATTTATCCAGGTTCCTGTTAAACACCACAATTCATATTGCCTCTCCAAAGACACCTGGCAATGCATTCCAGGATATAATCAGTCACTGCGAAAAAAAAAAAAATCCTCATGCCATTTGTTGTTTGCCGATTATCATCATTCTATGTGACTTCTATGCCAATGGAGATAGTTCCTCTGTTCTCAGGAGCTTAAACACTTCTATCATTTAGAGTCATATAACACTAGCCCATCTAGTCCATGCCTAACTATTTCCTAGAACCATTGACCTGCCCTCCAACACCACTTCCATTGCCAGCTCATCCACACATTCATCACTCTTTGAGTGAAGACGTTGCCCTATTATTTCCCTTAAACATTTCACCTTTCACCCTTAATCCATGACCTCCAGTTGTAGTCTTACCCAGCCTCACTGGGAAAAGCCTGCTTCTATTTACCCTATCTATACCCCTCATAATTTTATACACCTCTATCAAATCTCCCCTCTTCTCCTACACTCCATGGGGAAGAAGTCCTAACTTATTCATCCTTCCCTATAACTCTGTCCTCAAGTCCTGGCAAAATCCTTATAGATTTTCTCTGCATGCTTTCATTCTTAGTGATATCTTTCCTGTTGGTAGATGACCAAAAATGCACACAATACTTTACTTCAGGCCTCACCAATGTCTTATACAACTTCAACAAAACATCTCAATCCCTGTACTCAATACTTTGACTTATGAAGGCCTGTATGCCAAAAGCTTTTTTTATGACCTTGTCTCCTGTGATACCACTTCCTTTTTTTAATTTTAATTTTATTTGGATAACGTATCGGGAAGTATTACACAAACTTTTTTACATATAAAACCTTTTCCATTTTTTATATATGTATAAATCTATATATATACAAATGTGTATTTATACATTCACAAGTACACACTGAGAAGATATTTTAAAAAATAATTTTAAAAGGGACATAAAATAGGTAACATAGTGGGAATAAAAAAGAATATATAATTAGGCACTTAAATAGATTTTTATGTGCAATTGTAATCCCACACTATTAAACTAAATAATAATAGTTGTTAAAAAAAAAAGTAATAATAGTGGTTGAATAATAATTTCCATTTGTCTCTTCTGGTCCATTTCTTTCTAGTCCAAAATATTGTGTGTAACCCTATAACTTCCATCGTAGGTGTTTGTATCCTAACACATTCATGTTTGCTCCTACCTACAGACATACTTATCCAATCCCTGTTTACTTATTTACTTCATTTTATCATTTTTTCCCAAATCCTTTTATTTACTTGTGTTAATTCTACATTTTCCAGAAATAGAACAGTGAACATTCAAACCAAGGGAGCTTACGTTAAGACTATTACTATGTTGATGAGGAAAGCAGTATGAACCATTAGAAGAGTCATCTAAAGTTTGCTCGCATTGAGGTTATAAATTCAATCCATTTATTCCAAATTTGATAAAATTTTTCTTCTTGAAGTCTCAGGGAGTAAGTCATCTTTTCCATTTTAAATATTTCCAAAATAATTTCATGCCAGTCTTCTAAAGTTTAGCCACTTTCTGGTGATTGATTTCTTACTTGCCTCTAAAAGGGTCTGCAGCAGCTTTATAGCCTTCTTCTGTTCCAAAAATAATACATGCCTCAAATAGAGAGTCACAAAGTCCAGAGGTATCTGTATCTTAAATACTTTAATTAATGTTCTGTGAATACCTTTCCAATATAAACAATTTAGGGTAGTCCCAAAAATTATGGAAATGATTTGCCTCCTTGGAGCCACACCTTCTCCAACACACCTGATTTGTGTCTTTCTATTTTTCTTATTATAGGTTCTTGATGTATCTTATAATATTTTTCCAGCAATGTTCTCTCCAAACCAAAGAGTTAGTTGAAGACCACTGAAAGCTGCATATTTTCCCCCAAACCTCCTCTGAAAGTACCAACCCCGCTTCTTTCTCCCACTTCTCTTTAATATACAATGTGTTTTCATTTTTGGCATGAGAGAGGGCATTATATAATTGAGAAATTGATTTACTTGGTATTGAGCTGTAAGCTGATTTCAGAATCTTGAGAAGTTCTAATTCTGCTGTTGATAAGTCTGTACATCTACAATTCTGGTTAAAGTAGTGTCGTACTTGAAGGTACCTAAAAAAATTGTCGTGTTCTAGGCCGTGTTTGTCCTACAGGGATTGAAAACTTTGTAATGCACTTTTATGTGTGAATGAGAGATAGGTTGTAAGACCTTTCTTTATCCATAGTTCAAATCTTTTATCTCCTCTGCTGGGAAGGAGTTCAGTATCATAAGCACACCATCTGAAAAGTTTTAACATGTAGATTCCACGTGAATTAACCACCTTCTGCCATACTTTTAATGTGAAATTTATCCAGCTATTTTTAATCTTTTCCAATTGGGCCATCAATCCTTCATCCACAATTGAGGCCTGTAGAGGAAAACTGTCGATCAATCCAAATTCTATTTCCTTCCATCTAGCCTTGTTTTCCCCATTACACCAATATAACAGAGGGGCTATCTGTGAAGCATAAAAAGCAAGGAAGTGCCATACCTCCTCCTTCCTTTACTAACTGTAATGTGTTAAATCAGCTTCTAGGTTTCTTTCCTTGCCAGATAAAGCGGGAAATCCATTTGTCCCATTCCCTAAATTGATTATCGTCTACCTCCACAGGTAAACTCCGGAAAAAGTAAAGTAACCGAGGGAGAATATGCATTTTTATGGAATTTATCCTTGAATTTAGAAAAAGAGTATAAGATTCCATCTACGTATATCTGATTTTATCTCTGACACCAATGGCCCATAATTTACCTGTGACAACTTTGAAAGATCTTTTGGCAGGGTTATTCCTAAATATTTTAATGATTTAGCTTCCCATTTAAGATCATATGTTTCCTGCAATTTTTTTGGATGCTGTAGGGACATAAACTGTGTTTTCTTCACATTAATTTTATAACCTGATATTTTCCCAAACTCATCCAACAGTGTAAACAATCCTATGAATGATTTTTCTGGTTCACTCAAATAGACGTCATCTGTGAATAGCGCCACCTTCTGTTCAATCCCTGCCACCTTGATACCTTTTACAATTTTGCTCTGTCGTATTAGTTGACAAGAGGTTCAATGTATAGTGCAAAGAGGAGGGGGGAAATTGGGCATCCCTGTCTAGTTCCTCTCTCCAAAATTCAAGAGTCAGGGAGGTCCCTGTTTATCTTAATTCGAGTTGTAGGGCTGTCATTTAAAGTCTGGATTACTTTAATAAACTTCTTGAAAGCCGAATCTTCCTAACAGTTTGGATAGGAATACCCATCTAACTGAATCAAAGCTTTCTCAGTGTCTAATCCCACTACCGTTGTCTCTGTCCCGTTCTTAGCAACCTGTTCTAATATGTATAAAGTACTCCTTATATTGTCCTGAGTTTGTCTTTGCTGGACGAATCCAGTCTGGTCTAAGTGGATGAGGCCAGGTAGAAGCTTTTCCAGTGTATGAGCTAATATAGATGTAAATAATTTGTAATCCAAATTAAGAATACTGACTGGCCGGTAATTACCGTACTCTAGTTTATCTTTACCCTCTTTGGGAATGACTGAGATAATCGCCTCTCTCCAAGAAGGTGGAATTTCTCCTCTCTGTAAGACCCAATTAAAGGTGTTAAGTAATAATGGAGCTAACTGTGACTTCAGCGATTGGTACCACTGAGGTAAACCCATCAGAGCCTGGAGACTTTCCAGCCTTTAATCTAGAGATGGCCACATTCAGGTCTTTGGCAGTTACTGGTTCTAATAAGCATTCATTCTGTAAATCTGTGAGCTTGGGTAGTTCTAAACAATTCAGGAAAGTGTCTACATGGGACTCATTGGAGTTCCGGGGTTGAGAGTACAGCTCTCGATAATATGTTTCAAAACTCTCTTGAATTTTCCCTATTGTACGCACCAAATTTCTTGGTGTTCACCTGGCGGAGAATCTCACCTGGTCCCTCAACACCAGCTCCAAAGCAAAGAAAGCCCAGCAGTGTCTACTTTCTGCAAAGGCTGAGGAAAGTCCATCTCCCACCCCACCATCCTCATCACATTCTACAGGGGTTGTATTGAGAGTATCCTGAGCAGCTGCATCACTGCCTGGTTCGGAAATTGCACCATCTCGGATCGCCAGACCCCGCAGCGGATAGTGAGGTCAGCTGAGAAGATCATCACCACCATCTTCCCACCATCACAGACATTTACACTACACACTGCATCCGCAAAGGAAACAGCATTATGAAGGACCCCATGCACCCCTCATACAAACTCTTCTCCCTCCTGCCATCTGGGAAAAGGCTCCGAAGCATTCAGGCTCTCACGACCAAACTATGTAACAGTTTCTTCCCCCAAACTATCAGACTCCTCAATACCCAGAGCCTGGACTGACACCTTGCCCTACTGTCCTGTTTATTATTTATTGTAATGCCTGCACTGTTTTTGTGCACTTTATGCAGTCCTGTGTAGGTCTGTAGTCTAGTGTAGCTTTCTCTGTTGTTTTTTACATAGTTCAGTCTAGTTTTTGTACTGTGTCATGTAACACCATGGTCCTGAAAAACATTGTCTCATTTTTACTATGTGCTGTACCAGCAGTTATGGTTGAAATGACAATAAAATTTGAATTGACTTGACTTGAATTGTATTGTCTGCTTGTTGTTTATTTAACTTATATGCTAACAATCTAGCTGATTTAGCTCCTACTTCATAATTCTTTTGTTTCAGGTAAAGAAAATTTCTTTGAGCTTCCAATGTATAAATATCATCAATTTCACTTTGCAATTTCTTAATTTCCTGTTTTAAATTAAAATTAATTTTGTTACTATCTACAGCTTGAAGTTGTTTTAACTTTCCTTGAAGGTCTGCTAGTTCTTGTGCTTTAAATTTTTTTCACATGAGTAGTAATGGAAATTATTTTTCCTTTCAGTACAGCTTTCAATGTATCCCATAAGATCACTGGTGATGTTTCTCCCATGTCATTAAGGTCTAGGTACTCTTTGATTTCTCCCCTTAATCCCTCCATTACTTTCAGGTTATTGAGTATCTGTGAATTTAACCTCCACAGTGTTTTCCTCATTTTCCTTTCCAAAATTAAAGACATAGAGATTGGGCTATAGTCTGACAGATCAATTGCTGCAATGTTACACTCTTTTATCCTGAATCTATCTATGTTAAATATAAAAAAATAGTCTATCCTTGAGTAAGCTGAATGAGGGGAAGAGTAATGTGTATAGTCTCTACTAGTGGGGTGTAATTCCCTCCACACATCTACTATTCCCAACTCCTCCATCAATGATTTCACTTTCCTAGTCAGAGGTTTGTTCTCAATAACTGTTCCTGAAGAATCCAATGCAGGGTTTAACCTAGTATTAAAATCCCCTCCGCAGATTACTATCCATTGAGAGCTGGCCATTAGGTAAAAAATGTGTCTATAGAATGACCATTCACTACCTGGTGGAGCATAAACATACAGAAATATTATTTCAGTCCCTTCTATTCTTCCTGTAATCCTCATAAATCGTTCATCCTTGTCTTTAGTCTCTGAAATATGTTCATAGTTAAGAGCACTTGATATTAAAGTAGCTACTCCTCTTTTGTGGCTCGGTTTATATGATGAATAAAGTACATACTTAAAGCTCATTCTTTTTAATTTTGCATGTTCAGATTGACTCATGTGCGTTTCCTGAAGGAAAGCTATTTGTGCCCTCTCTTTCAATTTAGACATAATCTTGTTTCTCTTAATTGGATTCAGAACCCCATTAACATTATAGGAATTATTTTTACAGGTTCAATTTGCATTTTTCTCTAGTAGAAAAGAAAACACTCTCCTTTTCTAAACAAACAGTAAGCAATCCCTTCTTAACAGTAAATCAGAACTCAAAACTAAATCCTAGGCATCTTTGAATGTAGAACATTTGAAAATTTTGATACCACTTTCAAGGAATTAGGAATCTCTACTCCCTGATCCCTTTGTTTTACTTTGGAGCTACTCCTTCCCCAAGGAGATCAGCCCCAGCTTCTCCAGCCATCCACTCAACTCCTCATCTCTGGAATCAATTCAGGAAATTTCTCTGCATTTGCTCCAAAACCTTCACATCTTTCCAAAAACGTGACACACCCAGAACTGGATACAACTCTCCATTTGTAACTGAATCAGCATCTTACAGAAGTCCATCTCAACTTCCTTGCTCTTACACTCTATTCCCCCATTTATAAGTGCAAAATCCCGTTATTTTTCTCGTACCCTTTTATAATAGTACCCTCTAATTTCAATTGTCTCTTCATTCTTCCCATTTCACACATCTCAGTATTAAATTTCATCTGCCACTTACCCACCTGTCCTGTCCCCTATTCTGTCATCTGCAGATTTGAAAATTATACTCTGCTTGTAGATATCCAAGTCATAAGTGTATTAAAAAGAGCAATGCCATTATATTGCTTATCTTAGTGCACATTATATCACTTCCCTCCAGTCCTAAAATCTTATCATAGATACTTTTAACCAATTTCTATCTGTGCTGCTACAGCCCATTTGATTTGATAGCCTTCCCATTGTGTGGCACTTATCAAAGTTCAGAAATATCACATAACTGTATTTCCTCACACTGAGAATATATTGAGATTTGCACACATTTTGGACATTGAATCACAGAACATTCACTGATTTGATGTTATACTAGAAGTAAATGTATTAAATGAATTTCAAAATCCTAAAAGTCCTCCTCACCCAGGGGCTGCACAAACCCTTTCATTAATAAGAAGTCTCAGGAAAATACCCAAAAATAGTGCACTTGTAATCATGGTTCTTAAACTGCAAACATTTGCCAAAGTACTCTGACATTTACACATAATTAAAGATGGCACCATTCTGCTACATAACTGATAGAGGACAAATCCCGGACACTTCTGTGCATGAAAGTACATTTAAGCAGCCTGCAGTAACCTCGAGTTTCGTTTTTCTCCAATACAAAGAAGTGAGAAAAAGAAGCAGCGCTTGCCTGTTCAGGTAAATCACAGAGATCTCTGTTTACAGCTAGGTCCAGTTTCTCCAGGTTTACGCAGCTAGCAAGCTCTTGAGGTACTTGCCGTAGTCTGTTGTAGCTCACGTACAGCTCCCGCAGTTTGGTCAGTTGACCTGTATGGGAAGAGAGCGATAATCTGAAGTTCAGCTGCTGCTGTTACCATTTAATCTTCATTATATTAAGAAATTTTAAAAAGTTGAAGTAATTTGTTCTGATGCTACAAAATTAACATTTCATCGCATACAAATTGTTGCAGAGTTTCTTACATAAAGCCTCCTTACAAATTTTTAAATTTTCAAAAGGACTTTTCAAACTATTAAGTTCGCAATTAGGGCATTTTAATTCAGCAATTGATGCTCACAGCTAAATAGATCAACTAGATCAAATAATATCTATATTAAAAATATGAATCTATTTTAAGCAAATGATGTGAGTAAACATTTTGATTTGTAATGTGATTATGTTTAGAGCTGCCCAATTTCTTAGCAAAGTCATAACTGATTTATTTCATGTCTCACTGGGATAAATCTAGTTTAATCAATCACATTTCTCTAAATTGCTACCTTCAACAATGATTAAGACTAAGTGTGCATAATGACTTATTGTAGCTTGGCCTTCAATGTATCCTGAAGTCTGCAGCACACTGTACTACACTATTAGTAGTCTCAAAATATTGTCATGAAAGTAATGTTAATAGAGCAACAGAACCAAACCAAATGAGAAAATACACTCCACAGGATACACTGAACTGCAGTCTGATCTGACATCCACTGGGATAATGCTAGGTTACGATCTCCATAAGGCTGATAATGGAGGTAAGTGAGGGGTGTTTGTAAAAGCTGATTGAGGGAGAGCAAATTTAGCAGTAATAGCCAGTAACATTTAATAGCAAAGCAGCTTTCGCTGGCTAGAATCACTCAAAGAACTTTCACAAACTATCAAGAGGTAACTGGTGTTTGTACAAATCTTACAGGAGACCACCCTCAGTAAGAACAGGGAGGGGAAATTAGGTTGAATAGATTCACCATATTGAGCATTGTTAAAAATAGTGTATTCTATATATTGATGTGGTATTCTGTTGGAATAAAGTTTGCATCATTGAATAATGGCTGTTAGTCATCAAGGACAACCTCTTGGGCACTGGCCTGGATTCCTCTCTCAGCCTGTAACTGAGATAAACAAACCAGCACCAGAGAGTGACAGAAGCTGGATAGAGAAAAGATCATCTGACCAATCCAACAGATTCCTTTGCTGACATCGTCCAACTGCGTTTGGCATTCAACTTCACTCGCCCCATCAGTGAACTGTTCCCACACCTATGGGCTCATTTTCAAGGACTCATATTCTTGATGTTTATTGCTTATGTATTTATTATTACTACTTTTTCCTCTCTTTTTGTATTTGTACAGTTTGTTGTCCTTTGCACATTGGTTGTTTGTTCTATCCTATCGGGTCCAGTCTTTCATTGATTTTATTGTGTTTCTTGCATTTACTGTGATTGCCTGCAGGGTTGTATATAGATAGATACTTTATTGATCCCAAAGGAAATTAGCCTCACAGTAGCATTATAAGTGCACAGATATATTAGAAGGGAAGTGAAAAAGAATTTTAAAAGTATATGTACTTTGCTAATAAGTTTACTTTGAACTTTATTTTTATCTGCTGGATCTTAAGCCTGAGTAAAATGGTAATGTGGCAACAGATTCATATAAAGGGATTTGATCATACAGTTTCTGTTCTAAAACCACAGGTTTGTACTTTGTGTACATGCACAATTTTGGCATACGCCTTTGATGACCAATCAACAGTACTGCCAGAGATGGCTTTATTGAATAATATTATTTTCCTTGTAAGAAGAACATCAAGGCATTTCACTTGCCTTTACAGGTAACAGGACATGCTGATTAGCTTTGTAAAAACAAACATCGACAAATAGAGGCAAACATTATAAAGCAAGCAGATCACAGAGCTTCATTAGTGGCCAGTTAAGCCCCACAGAGCAATTTGAGGAAAATTCCTGGCACCATATTTTGAGGAAAGCAATAGGCCAAAGAAATAGCACAAAAGATGATTGTTTCAGTTTTGAGGAAACATTGAAAAAGTTAGACCTGTTCTCATATAAACAGAAGTCAGGAAGTCTAAATGTGATTTTGAACTTCATTTGGACACGGCCCAAGAGAGGACCAAGATCCAAAGATAATATTTGAAAGGCGCTATCTGGAAAAAGTTAATAAAAGAAGCTCATTGTTCCCTTAAATTAGGAACTTACAGGTTCAAAGAAAATTCAGGTCAAGTATCCCTTATCAAAAATGCTTGGGACCGGAAATGTTTCAAATTTTGGATTTTTTTTGAATTTTGGAATATATAATGAGATAGCTTGGGATTGCCATCATTTCCGACTCTGAATTTATGTGCTACCGGTAAGCAGTTGGTCTTTAACCTGTTCTTCACACACATGTACTGATACAGCCATTCAGCATGTTAGATTATCATCAGCGAAGATCTTGGCAAGCTCACTGAATTTCTGTTGCTTCATGATCAAAAGATGCTTTATCTTTAAATTTTTAATGCCATAGCTTTTCTTATATTTCTGTAACTAGCCTGCTGAATATTCACAATTACCTTCAATTTTCAGTTCATCTTGATAGATCTTTGCTTGTTTCATGATCAGCATATCATTAAGTGCAAATGTTCAATCTGATGCTGTCGAATCTACTACAATACAAATGATCAAGATCTTCATTTTTCTCTTTGTGCAGTTCTCTTTCTTATTTTTCATTAACTTCTGTTCATTACATATCTGAGGTCACTTCTCAGAACTGTCTATGGTGCACAGAGACCTGAGCATTGACTGGGAATTTTCCCAGCACCTTGTGGAATTTTCCATTTGTGACGTCAAGTCAGCATTTTAAAAAAATTGGTTTTCCGTTTGGGAATTTCAGGTAAGCAGTACTCAGCCTGTAGTAATATTTTGCACAAAATCATGACTAATTTATATAATAATCACAATTCACATTTATTGTCAGAGGATGTAAATACCATGGAAATTAGCTTCTTGCAAGGAACAGCACAATTACAAACTTGACAAACTTATTTAACAAATTATACATAATTTACACAACAAAATGAACATAATGACATGAAGTGCTAGTTGAGAGTGAAAAAAATACAAACTGAGATAGTGTTAGGGTTTTTCCAGCAGCCAGGGCAGGCAAAACTAACATCGTTCATTGATATTGTTTAATATCTATGATTGGGTTCATGAAGAAATATATTTAATTATCCAGACAAAATAACCAAATATGCTATAGCACAAGAAAGTGGGCCTTGATTACAATAGTAGACCAAAATACACAAAGTAAATGCAAACCTATTTCCCTTGGTAGTTCCTTGACTGAATTCCGTGATAGATCCAACACAAGAAGGTTATCAAATTTTCCAATAAATTGAGGAATTGTTTCCAAGCCAGTTCTGTGGATCTGCCACTCTTGTAAATATGTCAATTGTTGTATTGCATTTGGTAGTGTCTAAGAAATAAAGTAACACATTAGCATCCAACACAGAGAAGTAACAAAGCTCAGAGGAAAGATACACAAATTGAATCACAAGCTTGTACCTGAACCATTTTACTCAACATGGCTCTCCATTCAACTGCAAAAGGCAAATATCAGAGTAAAATTTGAGCTGGACTAATTCTGTACACTTTCTAAAATGGATGTTATAAGAAACCTCTGATCAGAAATATGGTCAGGTGAACCTAAAAATTAGTAAAATCTCTTTCATCTCCAGTTTTATGCCTTGTCTTGAGCAGGAAGTTTAAACAAACCAAATACAGCAAATTTACCAGTTAATCACTTGAAGTAATGTCTCTTGGTTTAAAAAGACTTGACTTTCTACTTAGGGATTCATAAATAGAACTTCAATGCACTTAAAGCCACTTAATTACTTTAAGTTACCTTTTACTTGTCTGCACACGATTTTCCTAAACAGTTGCTTTAAATTTAAAATCTTAATTTTTCTGCTGATGCCTGACTCACATTACCAAGTAGTTTTGAAGAACCTCTCTAATTAACTGACGTCTCCCAGGATTATTTATCATAATTCAAGCTCCTAACACTACGATCAGACTTCTGGACCTTCTCTTTACTTTTTCTCAAGCTTGAATGCATCGTTTCTTGGTAACCAGAAGAGGACATAGTACATCTTCTGCAGAATGCCATGCCAGAACTAGTATAGCACAGTTTGAATAAAACTGTCTCTAATTAATATTTTATTATAGCTATAAATTCAGCATTCTAATTGTGTTTTATTCATTAGATGATTGTTGAGCTCATTAAGACTCCTAGGTTTCTTTCAACTTCATCCTAAATCAGCACAGTTCAATTGCACACATTGCTGTGAGTCAACTGCTTGTGCTAACTCTGCTTAGCTCACCCAAGTGTTTTGCTTTAATTATTCCTTTAGTGTTTGTTTATCCTGTTACTAATTTCGAGCATTCTACAAATGTGACCATCTTTCAGTCTATTTTACATTAAAGTTATGGA
The DNA here is from genome assembly GCF_048418815.1 of Hemitrygon akajei. Classification (NCBI taxonomy): domain Eukaryota; kingdom Metazoa; phylum Chordata; class Chondrichthyes; order Myliobatiformes; family Dasyatidae; genus Hemitrygon; species Hemitrygon akajei. Next base: position 68,852,491 of record NC_133135.1, on the reverse strand, counting down.
TAAATTTATAACAGCAATGATCCCAAATCTATGGCCAGTAATACCAACCAGTCAATCAAAAATGATCCCTCAAAACATTTTTTCCCTCCTATTAAGTTCTTATCCATTTTAAGTGTTTCCCTGAGTTTTTCCCTGCACCGAGTTTAGAATTAAAATTCAACATTACATGTTGCTTAGTCTTCTTGAGATCTAACCGCGCAATGGAGTCATAAAAGATATTTCCTTTCAAATGATTCCACTCCTTTAGCCCCCTAACACTTTCCCCTTCTTTAAGTCATCTATAAAACTGGATTAGCACAGAGGGGTGGAGTTTTTGAGTGTCCAAGGCAGCTCTTTAAATGCAGTATGTAGACAGACTAATGAAAGGAGTATTATTATTAGACTTTGTTATGGAAAAGGAGAATGATGTACCAATAATAAAAATCTTAAACTTGGGGGGGCGGGGGTGGTGGAGGCCAGTTTCACCAACATAAAGGAGGACTTGGCAAAGGTAGATTGGGAACAACTGTTTGCAGTTAAGTCTACATGTTCACAGTAGGAAGCAAAAAAAATGGTAAATAACAAGAGTTCAAGAGCAACATGTTCCTGTACATGTAAAAGCCAGGGGTAGCAAGCACGGAAAGCCTTGGAAGTCGAGGGAGATTGGCGGTTGGAGAAAGAGAGAGAAGGTAAAGGATGCCCACGACAGGGAAAGATAATCAATGACAAGGAACACTTTTGAATATAAAAAGTGTAGGGAGACACCTGAAATGGAAATTCAGAAGGTTGAGGGGTCACCAAAAATAACAATCAGCAGATGGGGATAAGGTAAATTCATTCTATAAATATATTAAGGGCAAAGCAATAGTTGGGGGTGGGGGGGGGGGGGAGTGATGCCCATGGGCAATCTGTATGTGGAGTGAGAATATACAGATGTGGTCCAAAATAAATGCTTTTCACCAGTATTCATAAAGAAAACAGACTCTGCAATTGGAAAATTCAGTGAAGGGATAGTGTGGGTCCTCATATACAAAGAGGAAACACTCAATGCCTTAGTGAGCTTAAAGGTGGATTGGTTTCAAGGACCAGATAGGATTTAACACACATTGCTGTGGGTGACAGAGGCAAGGGAAGAGATTGCTGGAGGTCTCAATGAGATTTTTATTATCTTCTGTAGATACAAGTGAGGCACCAGATGACCAAAGGACAAAACATGGCCCTCTTTTTCAAGCAAGACTGCAGGAAGAAGTCTAATAACTATGGACAGGCAAGCTTAGCAGCTGTAGGAAATATTCTGGAAACAATTCCTAAGGAGAGGATTAAAGATTATTTGGAATGGCAGTAACAAATCAATGATAGCCAACTGATCTGACTGAAGGCCTGACCCACAGGACAACCAGAGGCCTTCAGCAGCCAACTCCACAACAAGCCTCCCAGGCTCAACTAGACACAGCCAGTCAACTAGAAAATGTGGTAGAAGGGCTGGGCGACAGGTGAGACTGAAACAGTACAATTTCAAGTCACCCTTCCCCTTCTTACTCCCAGCAAATATCCAAGCCATCGGAAGTAAAGTAGATGAACTTAATACTAGACTTGCCCATCAATGGGAACTGACCAACTGTTGTGCACTCTTGTCTGATCAGGATATGGCTCACACCTGCTTTGCCTGACTATGCCAAACAATCCAAGGGTTTCTCAACTCACTGGATGGACCATACAGTGTCCTCAGGCAAAGTTAGAGGCAGAGAGGTCTGCTTACTAATCAACACCTCATGGTGCTCAAACATGACAGTCCTGGCAAGCTCCTGCTTACCCAACATGGAATATCTAGCAATGAAGTGCTGTCCATTCTACCTGCCACGGCAGTTCACTTCAGCTATCCTGACAGCAGTCTACATCCTACTCCAGGCAGACGTGAAACCTGCACTCAGTGAGCTATGCTCTTTGGTCAACAGCCTTGAAATTGGATACCCTGAGGCGCTCTTCATCATCACCAGTGACTTCAACCAGGCCAACTTCAAGAGTGTGTGGGTTACCACAATACTACCAGCATATCCCTCGTCTCACTAGGAGGTTGGGTGGGACGACAAACAGAGGTCATTGGTTAAGAGTGAAACGTGAAAAGTTTAAGGGAAACATGAGGGGAAGCCTCTTCACTCAGAGGGTTGTGAGAGTGTGGAATGAGCTGCCAGCACAAGTGGTGCATGTGAGCTCGATTTCAGCATTTAAGAGAAGTTAGGATAAGTACATGGATGGTAGGGGTATGGAGGGCTACGGTCCCCATGCAGGTCGATGGGAGTAGACAGTTTAAATGGTCCTTTAACATCTGCCGGACGATGCCGAGGATGTTCTACGAGTCTGTGGCGGCCAGTGCCATCATGTTTGCTGTTGTGTGCTGGGGCAGCAAGCTGAGGGTAGCAGACACCAACAGAATCAACAAACTCATTCGTAAGGCCAGTGATGTTGTGGGGGTGGAACTGGACTCTCTGACGGTGGTGTCTGAAAAGAGGATGCTGTCCAAGTTGCATGCCATCTTGGACAATGACTCCCATCCACCCCATAATGTACCGGTTAGGTACAGGAGTACATTCAGCCAGAGACTCATTCCACCGAGATGCAACACTGAGCATCATAGGAAGTCATTCCTGCCTGTGGCCATCGAACTTTACAACTCCTCCCTCGGAGTGTCAGACACCCTGAACCAATAGGCTGGTCCTGGACTTATTTCCACTTGGCATGATTAACTTATTATTATTTATTTATGGTTTTATATTGCTATATTTCTACACTATTCTTGGTTGGCGCAGCTGTAACGAAACCCAATTTCCCTCGGGATCAATAAAGTCTGTCTGTTTTGGCATGGACTAAATGAGCTGAAGGGCATGTTTCTGAGCTGCATTTCCTCTATGACTTTAAATTTCACTATCCATCGCAACAACTCCAACACACTTGTACCTACAGTTACCACTACAGATCATCGATGGAAATGATCAGGCCTGAATGGAGACCTCCCCACTCCCACCCCCCCCACCCCCCCAACCATTTCCTCAGGTCTTGGGCAGATCATCTGGCAGGGGATTTGCAGGCAGTTTAAACCTCTCCTTAGTCCAGTCTGAGATTCCAACCTGCCTGAAGGAGTCTATCATCATCCCAATGCCAAATAAAAATAGGGTAATGTACCTCAATGACTAATCCCCCATTGGCTTTACATGCACCATCACAAAGTGTTCGGGGGAATTGGTCATGGCACACATACACTCCAGCCTCCCAGACAACCTCAACCCACTGCATTTCACCTACTGCCAAAACAGGTCCATGACAAATGTCGTCCCTCTGTCCCGGCACATCTCTAGAGCATCTGGATAATAAAGGAACCCATGTCAAACTCCTATTTATTGACTACAGCTCCACTTTCAACAGCATAATATGTATCAAACAAACACATCTCCTAACTCTTAGACTTGGGACTTGGCATCCACTTCTACAGCTGGCTCCTTGACTACCTGACCAACGGACTGTAACTAGTAAGGATAGGCAGCAACATCTCTGACACAATTACCTTTGACACTGGTGCCTCACAAGGCTGCATCCTCATCCCCATACTCCCTGTGCATTTACAACTGCATGGTCAGATTCTGCTCTACCTTCATCTGCAGGTGAGTCACATCTCAAATAACGGTAAGTCAGAGTACAGGAACAAGGCAGAAAGCCAGTGACATGGTGTCAGTGACAATCTTTCTCTCAGTGTCAGCTAAACAAGAGACATGGTCATTAACTTCAGGAGCAACACACACAAAATGCTGGAGGAACTCAGTAGGTCAGGCAGCATCTACAGAAAAGATGCTTACTCTTTTCCATAGATGCTGCCTGACCTGTTAAGCTCCTCCAGAATTTTGAGTGTGTTGCTTTGGATTTCCAGCATCTGCAGATTTTCCTTGTGTTTGTGATTAACTTCAGGAACTGAGTTGAAGCACGAGCTCCTATATCAATGATGCTGAGGTAGAAATGGTTGAGAGCCTCAAGTTCCTAGATGTAAATATCACCAATGACCTGTCCTGGTCCAACTAGGTAAACATTATGGCCGAGAAAGATCACCAAAGCCAAGGAAATATGGCAGGTCTCCATTCATCCTCACTATTTTACTTTGGTTACAGATGCACCGTAGAAAGCATCCTATCCTGAAGTATCACTGCTTGATATGGCAACTGCTCTGCCAAAAGCCACATGAAATTGTAGAGAGTTGTCGACAGAGCTCGGTCCATCACAAAAACCAGCCTTCCTTCCATTGTCTATACTTCCCTCTGCCTCAGAAAAGCAGCCAACGTAACCCCTCCCACGTGGATATTCTCTCCATTTCACCCTCCCATTAGATGGAATGTACCAAAGCCAGAAAATACAAACAACCAGGCTGAAAGACAGCTTCTATCCCACTGGTAAACACTCCTAAATGAACTCAACCTCACAATCCACCTTGTCAGGATTCTTGCACCTAATTTGCCTACCTGCATTGCATTTCCTGCAACTGTAACCTATATTCTGCATTTTGTTGCTTCTTCCCTTTGTACTGCCTCAATACGCTTACGATCTGAAATAATCTGTACGAACGGCATGCAAAGCAAGGTTTTTCCACTGTATCTCAGTCCATATGACAATAATAAACCAATTCCCATTACAACATGACTTAGTCAAGGGCAGATCCAATCAACCAATTTAATCAAAATCTCCAAAAGAAGTAATAATGTGCACCAATCAGGGCAGAGCAGTGGATGTGAGTTACATGGACTTCAGCAAGGCCTTTCCCATATGGGAGGCTGGTTCAAATGGCAAGGGACCATAAGATCCCCGGAAAGTTGTTGATGAGGATTGTGTTGATGATTGGAGCCTATGAGTGGTAGTGTTCCATAAGGATCAGTACTCAGGCCCTTGCTGTTTGTAACATACCTAAATGACTTGGATGTGGATGTGAGAGGCGTGATCAGTAAGTTTGTGGATAACATGAAGATTGACGGGATTATTGATGGCATGGAAGGTGTGCAAAGAGTTACCTACAATTTGCTGAAAATGGCTGATGGAAGTTAATCCAGAAAAATATGAGGTCATGCATTTTGGGAAAACTAGGAAAACTAAGGAGGTTAGGATATACATCATCAATGGCAGGATGTCAGGGTGTATTGAGGAACAGAAGGAATTTGGAGTACAAGTCTTCAGATGCTTTCAAGTGGTAACACGGGTAGACAATGTACTTAGGAAGGCATGTGAAATATTGGACTTCATTAGCTGGGAAATTGAATACAGCGGTAGGGAAGTTATACTCCAACTTTATGAAACCTTGGTCAGATCTCAGCTGAGTTACAGCATGGATTTCTGGTCACCAGGCCACAGGAAAGATGTAATGGCACTAGAAATGCTGCAAAGGAGATTCACCAGGATGCTGGCTAGGATGGAGTGTTGTAGTTCTGAGGAGACACTGGAGAAGCTTGATCTGTTCTCCCCAAAACAGAGGGGATTAAGAAGGGAAATGAATGATGTATATATAATATTGACAAGTACAGACAGGAATCTTTTCCTCCTTATCAAATTAAAGGACATAGATTTAATAAGGGAGAAGATACTGAGGGGATAAGAGAGGGATCTTCTGCACCCAGAGAGTGGTAACTGTCTAAAGCTGAGTCACCAACAAAATTTAGATATCTAGATGAACAGTTGAATTGTCAAGGCACAGAGGGCAATGGACCAAGTAATGGGAAGTGGGATTAATATGGAATGGTGCCCATAAGCTCTTGTGTTTGAGCTGACTTGAAAGACACATTTCCTCCATACTTGTGAGATTCTATGACCTTTATAAACCTACCTTCCCACCCCCCCCCCCACACACACATTCTATAACATGTATGGTTGATGAATTAGATAACTTTGATACAACCTGAAGTATTTAATTTCACTGAAGTTGGTATTTAATACAAGTAGTTTTTGTTATGATAAAGCCATTTGTGTGGCAATTACTGGATTGTAATTGGACAGCTTGTCCTTAATCCCAATATTTTCTTATTTCTTTAAAAATATATACATACAGCACATGGAACGATAAGACTAACTGGTCTGTAATTGCATGTTCCAGTTTGTGATCATACTGATGAACGTACCCTCCTGACCATGAATCTGTCAAGCAATGCTGAGCAAACACTACAAGCATCTCCTAAGATCCAGAAACATCCGACTGATGGCACTGCTGACTCAGCAAATTCTCGCCAATCCTCCAAGAGCTGAAGATGTCCAATTAAAATTAACAAATGAAGAATAGAAGTGCACAGGTCCTGATGAAGTGCTGACTGGACTATTGACGGTGGGAGGCAGAAACGCTGAGTCTGTCAGTTATTCCTTAAAACTCTCACATATTGAAGAATTCCTCACCGACTTATTTAACAACAGCACCTTTATCACATTATCACCTTGAAAAAAAAATGTCACCAGTTCAATTATGAAAACTACCAAGACATTGCTTTCCTCTCCATCACTTGGAAGACACACAAGTTCTAAAATAACCAGTATGGCTTCAAATTATCACAGGCTACCAGGTACATGATTTCTGCAAATGTCTAAAGTTTAAAAAGGCTGCTGCAAAACACCAGCCACCGGAGGCCTAATCCAGGAAAGGCATCAACAACACTACCTGGAACTGTACGTTGCCCTCATTGAGCTGATCAAAACCTTTGACTCTGTTAATCGAAAGACTGCAAGGAAAATTGTGTCAATGGTTCAGCTGCTGCTACAAATTTACTCTTGATGTAGGATTCCTCCATTCTGTACAGCACCTCTAGCACAGAGCCCTTTACATTCTGAAAGGCATAAAACAGGACAGCGTTCAGCATTTTCCCAGTAGTAATGAGAATGCCAACCCAATACAGTCTGCCATACTGTATATCATGAGTACCAATATCAAACTGATAGTAACCTGTTCAGCATCCCTGCTAAGGAGGATGTAATGTTGAAAGTAACAGCCAAATTCCTGTGCACAGATATCATTATTAAAAATCCATAGGAGAATGTACAAATAACGCGTCTACTTCTCTACAGTAGTTAACCTCACACAAGTTTACAGACAAACCCGAACATGGGCAAAACAAAGTCTCCTCATTCATGTTCTAAGCAACCAACAGACTAAGCAAACAAATTACTGACTAAACAACAGGAATCTGGAAAATGTGGAACCTGCTGCCTACCTTAGCAGCCATCCCTACCAGATGGAAAAATAAAGTTGCTGAGATTCAGCACACAGAGTCTGATGAACCAACATTGCCTGTGGCATTCTAACTCACAACAACTGTAACTTCTTCAGATTGGTTTGCAAGTGGTGGCAAATCCATCTCTTCTCTATAAAGTCCTGATTAACCCACAGGAAAATCCAGTGAAACCTAAACCACCAGCTCCAGCACTTCCTCTACAAAATCCGCAGCATACATAGAGAAGATTGATTATCAAAACCAGGCCAAAATCCGCAGCGTTAACACGCTGGTGATTTATATCAACAACTGAGGTTGAGCAGGCACTGTGTATACCTAATGCACAGCCACCTGAAATATTGCCCTGCCAGCCTATCCAAGGGAAAAGAAATGGGATGACCAAATGAAAAACCTTAACGACACCCTCAAGGCAAACACCAAAAGATACGTCGTCAGTCGCACACTGGGAGACAGTAGCCCAGAACAAAGTCAGCTCAAGCTTATTAGAGAATGCATGACCACTATTGTAGAAAAGTGTTCCACCTGGCAGAGAAAAATGGCTGTCTCAATGCATTTGGGGCCTGACCTTGCCTATAAAACCATCAACCAGTGTATCTGTAGCTCTAAGATCAAACTTCTCAGTTACCTAACAACCCATAACAAAAACCTTCAAAGAAAATCCCTCAACAGCAAGCGATCATTATGGTTATTTACATAGCTAACTATAGTAACACCCTAATGGTCATAGATTGATTTTAATTACCACAAGATAGGTTTGGTTTCACTTCACCTCAACTAAACTATTAAGGTTCTGAACACAAGAGATTCTGCAGATGCTGGAAATCCAGACCAACACACAAAATGGTGGGGGAACTCAACAGGCCAGGCAGCATGTATGGAGAGAATTAGACAGTCGATGTTTTGGGCTGTGACCTATCATCAGGCCTGGAAAGAAAGGGAGAAGAAGACAGAAGATGTGGAGAAAGGAAGGAGTGCAAGCAGCAGATGATCGGGAGACGAGGTGAGGGGAAGAGGAAGGAAGTAAGAGACTGGGAAGTGATAAGTGGGAGAGGTAAAGGGCTGAAGATGGAAAGGACAGGAGATCATGGGAAAAAAGGAAGGAAGAGCAGCACCAAAGGGAGATGATAGGCAGGTAAGGAGAAGAGAAGAACTAAGAGCAGAGCTAGAATGGGGAATGGTAATAGAGCGTAGGGGAGGTGGGAGAAATTACCATAAGATAGAGAAATTAATGTTTATACCATCAGGTTGGAGACTACCTAGATGGACCATCAGGTTAGAGACTACCTAGATGGAAATAAGAGGCACTTCTCTTCCAACCTGAGTGAAACCTCATCGTGACAGTAGAGGCCACAAACCGACGTATCAGAGTGAGAGTGGTAAGCTGAACTGAAATGGGAGGCCACCAGGAAATCCTAACTTTTGTGATGGATAGAGCGAAGGTGCTTTACAAAGTGGCCTCTAAAGATTCACAGTTGAGAACAAGAGAGTTAACTAACTCCCCCACCCACAAAACACATTTGCTTTGTACCACTCTGGGAAATGCTTTCCCCAGATTCAAAGCCACTTTTCTCCAATATCAGGTACCCATGATGAATAACAGACACTGTACCCTCTAGCAGGGTTTAAACTCTGAACACAACACTAAACCGGCCGAACTCAATGTCTCACAAAGTCTCCACTCTTTGGAGTACAGTCAGTGCCTGTGAATTCGTATTCCCTTATAAATCAATTGTATTTGGAGAAAGGTTAAAAATGGTTGTTCAAGATGTAGAAGACTGATTTCCCAGACCAAATAGAAACAAAGTTGGTCCCAAACAAAGTTTCTGATTATAAAGAATAACTTAAAATAATATTTTAATTTTATTTTAAAGCTAATTATCCCATATTGCTTTCCTTTTCTTTAACGGGAAAGCTTTGCTCCTGATGTGTGGGCTTCTGTATTTTATACTAAGTAATCACACCCAAAGGATCAGGGGAATTAATTATCCTTAAACCATTAAAATGAACATCCTGTACTTACGTTATTAGGGAATGAGATATAACTTGCGTTTGTTATGGGTTCCTAATTTCAGAAGTTTCCAGGGAGCCTTCGGGCCAATTGAAATGCAGTCTTTCTGGTGTTTACTTACTGTGTCAACAAGGTGCAGGTACGCTGGGTTTCACCAATACTCATCACTGAGACTTTGTCAAAATGCACTTGAACAAGCTGCATAGACACGAACCATTTGGCCCATCTAGTTCCTACCCGAAGCGCCCAGCCCACCTCCATTCCCCATCCTTCATGTCCTCACCTCCCGTGACTTTAGGAGTCACTGACCTTCCACGTTTCGTTCTCAATCTTCAGCACAACCCTTCCCTCTGTTGTGATCACTTTCTCTTTCAACCTGGCCAGATTTATTCGCTCCTGCCACACCACCGTTACCCTGCGCAGAGGTGAAATGGTTATAAACCGTCACAAGAGAATCGGTTCTGACCTTGCGGCTGCTACCTGCACTCACCCCTTCAGCCCCTTCCTTTTGGACCACTCCTTTTCTCTCTCTCGGTCTTCTTTGAACTGCTGGATCCTTCCTTCCCAAAGTGCTTTGACATTACCAACCGTGCCGGCGCAGACCGCCAACGCTTTCATGGTGTGAGGCAGATCCCGAGGGTCATCGCATGGTCCCGGTGGATCCCAGCGCGGTGAGGGTCTGCGGGTAAAACAAATATTAGCATCCCTAGAGAGGGCCGCGGGAACGCCTCCTTCCCAAAACACACTCACTCACTCGCCCACCCACCACCCAGATGCCCCCAGCCCCGTTCGTGCACTGAGGCTGGGTCACTATTGTCCCAGCTGTTATCTACATTAAGTTGGTTGTTTCTTCTGCTGCTGCCAATCTGTTTAACTAATTGTGCGGGAGCGCTCATGTTGTATTTTAATTCGCTTCGGAACAGAGTGCACTTGAAATAAAAGCCCGAAACCATCTCAATCAGACAATGGAATTAAACCTCAAACCCTACCCGTAGTCCACTCAGCCGGTTGCTCCTCATTAGAATAGCTCCACGTGGTAATCCAAGGGCGAAATGTGATGCTGGTCTAAATTTAAACCACGACACAAATAAAGAGACGACCAGCTGGCCGAGCGCCCGGGACCTGGAATTGACATTAGAACCGACATTTTGCTTACTGAATGTCGATGACTAATTTTGTTTTGTTGTGAGCAGTTGCCGCTTTATTCGGTGTCTCCTGGTTCGTGGTCTTCTACTGTTGGTTCAAGGTTCGACGTGCGAGTTCCGAGATGCTCCTCCGCACACCATTGTTGTAGGGGCGGTTATTTGAGTTACTGTCGCCTTCCAGTCAGTTTGAACCAGTCTGGCCATTCTCCTCTGACCTCTCTTCGCCCGCAGAGCTACCGCTCGTTGGATTTTTTTTCACCATTAAAAAAAAATCTAGAGACTGGTGTCCGTGGGAAAACCTGGAAAATTAGTCGTTTCTGAGATGCTCATAAGTCATAGGAGCAGTAATAGGCCACTTGGCTCATCGAGTCTGCGCCGCCATAGAATCATGGCTGATTCATTTTGCCCTCCTCAGCCCCACTCCCCTGCCTTCTCCCCTCCTCAGCCCCACCCCCCGGCCTTCACCCCTCCTCAGCCCCACCCCCCGGCCTTCACCCCTCCTCAGCCCCACTCCCCTGCCTTCACGTCTCCTCAGCCCCACACCCCGGCCTTCTCCCCTCCTCAGCCCCACTCCCCGGCCTTCACCCCTCCTCAGCCCCACCCCCCGGCCTTCTCCCCTCCTCAGCCCCACCCCCCGGCCTTCTCCCCTCCTCAGCCCCACTCCCCTGCCTTCACGTCTCCTCAGCCCCACTCCCCGGCCTTCTCCCAGCCCCCACCTCCCCGGCCTTCTCCCCCTCCTCAGCCCCACTCTACTTCCCAGGCCTCTCTCGCCCCTCCTCCTGCCCCCACTCCCCCTGCCCTTCACGTCTCCTCAGCCCCACTCCCCTGCCTTCACGTCTCCTCAGCCCCACACCCCCCGGCCCTTCTCCCCTCTCCTCAGCCCCACTCCCCCTGCCTTCATCTCCTCCTCAGCCCCACACCCCCGGCCTTCTCCCCTCCTCAGCCCCACACCCCGGCCTTCTCCCCTCCTCAGCCCCACTCCCCCGGCCTTCTCCCCCTCCTCAGCCCCACTCCCCGGCCTTCTCCCCTCCTCAGCCCCACTCCCCTGCCTTCACGTCCTCCTCAGCCCCACCCCCCGGCCTTCTCCCCCTCCTCAGCCCCACTCCCCGGCCTTCTCCCCTCCTCAGCCCCACTCCCCTGCCTTCACGTCTCCTCAGCCCCACTCCCCGGCCTTCTCCCCTCCTCAGCCCCACTCCCCTGCCTTCTCCCCTCCTCAGCCCCACTCCCCCTCCCAGGCCCCACTCCCCGCCTTCTCCCCTCCTCAGCCCCACTCCCCTGCCTTCTCCCGTCTCCTCAGCCCCACACCCCGGCCTTCACCCCTCCTCAGCCCACCCCGCCTCCCCTCCCAGCCCACTCCCCTGCCTTCACCCCTCCCTCAGCCCCACCCCCCGGCCTTTCTCCCCTCCTCAGCCCCACTCCCCGGCCTTCTCCCCTCCTCAGCCCCCACTCCCCCTGCCTTCACGTCTCCTCAGCCCCACTCCCCCGGCCTTCTCCCCTCCTCAGCCCCACTCCCCTGCCTTCACGTCTCCTCAGCCCCACACCCCGGCCTTCTCCCCTCCTCAGCCCCACTCCCCTGCCTTCACCCCTCCTCAGCCCCACCCCCCCGGCCTTCTCCCCTCCTCAGCCCCACCACCCCGGCCTTCTCCCCTCCTCAGCCCCACTCCCCGGCCTTCTCCCCTCCTCAGCCCCACTCCCCTGCCTTCACGTCTCCTCAGCCCCATTCCCCGGCCCTTCTCCCCCTCCTCAGCCCCACTCCCCTGCCTTCACGTCTCCTCAGCCCCACACCCCGGCCTTCTCCCCCTCCTCAGCCCCACTCCCCTGCCTTCTCCCCTCCTCAGCCCCAACCCCCGGCCTTCTCCCCTCCTCAGCCCCACTCCCCGGCCTTCTCCCCTCCTCAGCCCCACTCCCCTGCCTTCACGTCTCCTCAGCCCCACTCCCCGGCCTTCTCCCCTCCTCAGCCCCACTCCCCGGCCTTCTCCCCTCCTCAGCCCCACCCCCCGGCCTTCACCCCTCCTCAGCCCCACTCCCCTGCCTTCACGTCTCCTCAGCCCCACTCCCCTGCCTTCTCCCCTCCTCAGCCCCACTCCCCCTGCCTTCACGTCTCCTCAGCCCCCACTCGCCGGCCTTCTCCCCTCCTCAGCCCCACTCCCCTGCCTTCACGCCTCCTCAGCCCCACTCCCCGGCCTTCTCCCCTCCTCAGCCCCACTCCCCTGCCTTCTCCCCTCCTCAGCCCCACTCCCCTGCCTTCTCCCCTCCTCAGCCCCACTCCCCGGCCTTCTCCCCTCCTCAGCCCCACCCCCCGGCCTTCTCCCCTCCTCAGCCCCACTCCCCGGCCTTCTCCCCTCCTCAGCCCCACTCCCCTGCCTTCTCCCCCTCCTCAGCCCCCACTCCCCTGCCTTCACCCCTCCTCAGCCCACCCCCCCGGCCTTCTCCCCTCCTCAGCCCCACTCCCCTGCCTTCACCCCTCCTCAGCCCCACCCCCCGGCCTTCTCCCCTCCTCAGCCCCACCCCCCCCGGCCTTCTCCCCTCCTCAGCCCCACTCCCCGGCCTTCTCCCCTCCTCAGCCCCACTCCCCTGCCTTCACGTCTCCTCAGCCCCACTCCCCGGCCTTCTCCCCTCCTCAGCCCCACTCCCCTGCCTTCACGTCTCCTCAGCCCCACTCCCCGGCCTTCTCCCCTCCTCAGCCCCACTCCCCTGCCTTCACGTCTCCTCAGCCCCACACCCCGGCCTTCTCCCCTCCTCAGCCCCACTCCCCTGCCTTCACGTCTCCTCAGCCCCACTCCCCGGCCTTCTCCCCTCCTCAGCCCCACTCCCCTGCCTTCACGTCTCCTCAGCCCCACACCCCCGGCCTTCACCCCTCCTCAGCCCCCACCCCCCGGCCTTCTCCCCTCCTCAGCCCCCACCCCCCGGCCTTCTCCCCTCCTCAGCCCCACTCCCCGGCCTTCTCCCCTCCTCAGCCCCACTCCCCTGCCTTCACGTCTCCTCAGCCCCACTCCCCGGCCTTCTCCCCCTCCTCAGCCCCACTCCCCGGCCTTCTCCCCTCCTCAGCCCCCACTCCCCTGCCTTCACGTCTCCTCAGCCCCACTCCCCTGCCTTCACGTCTCCTCAGCCCCACACCCCGGCCTTCTCCCCTCCTCAGCCCCACTCCCCTGCCTTCATCCCTCCTCAGCCCCACCCCCCGGCCTTCTCCCCTCCTCAGCCCCCCACCCCCCCGGCCTTCTCCCCTCCTCAGCCCCACTCCCCGGCCTTCTCCCCTCCTCAGCCCCACTCCCCCTGCCTTCACGTCTCCTCAGCCCCACCCCCCCGGCCTTCTCCCCTCCTCAGCCACACTCCCCGGCCTTCTCCCCTCCTCAGCCCCACTCCCCTGCCTTCACGTCTCCTCAGCCCCACTTCCCCGGCCTTCTCCCCTCCTCAGCCCCACTCCCCTGCCTTCTCCCCTCCTCAGCCCCACCCCCCGGCCTTCACCCCTCCTCAGCCCCACTCCCCTGCCTTCACGTCTCCTCAGCCCCACACCCCGGCCTTCTCCCCTCCTCAGCCCCACTCCCCCTGCCTTCACCCCTCCTCAGCCCCACCCCCCCGGCCTTCTCCCCTCCTCAGCCCCACTCCCCGGCCTTCTCCCTCCTCAGCCCCACTCCCCTGCCTTCACGTCTCCTCAGCCCCACACCCCCGGCCTTCTCCCTCCTCAGCCCCACTCCCCTGCCTTCACCCCTCCTCAGCCCCACCCCCCGGCCTTCTCCCCTCCTCAGCCCCACCCCCCCGGCCTTCTCCCCTCCTCAGCCCCACTCCCCGGCCTTCTCCCCTCCTCAGCCCCACTCCCCTGCCTTCACGTCTCCTCAGCCCCCATTCCCCGGCCTTCTCCCCTCCTCAGCCCCACTCCCCTGCCTTCACGTCTCCTCAGCCCCACACCCCGGCCTTCTCCCCTCCTCAGCCCCACTCCCCTGCCTTCTCCCCTCCTCAGCCCCACCCCCCGGCCTTCTCCCCTCCTCAGCCCCACTCCCGGCCTTCTCCCCCTCCTCAGCCCCACTCCCCCTGCCTTCACGTCTCCTCAGCCCCACTCCCCGGCCTTCTCCCCTCCTCAGCCCCACTCCCCCGGCCTTCTCCCCTCCTCAGCCCCACCCCCCGGCCTTCACCCCTCCTCAGCCCCACTCCCCTGCCTTCACGTCTCCTCAGCCCCACTCCCCTGCCTTCTCCCCTCCTCAGCCCCACTCCCCTGCCTTCACGTCTCCTCAGCCCCACTCGCCGGCCTTCTCCCCTCCTCAGCCCCACTCCCCTGCCTTCACGCCTCCTCAGCCCCACTCCCCCGGCCTTCTCCCCTCCTCAGCCCCACTCCCCTGCCTTCTCCCCTCCTCAGCCCACTCCCTGCCTTCTCCCCTCCTCAGCCCCACTCCCCCGGCCTTCTCCCCTCCTCAGCCCCACCCCCCGGCCTTCTCCCCTCCTCAGACCCCACTCCCCTGCCTTCTCCCCTCCTCAGCCCCACTCCCCTGCCTTCACCCCTCCTCAGCCCCACCCCCCCGGCCTTCTCCCCTCCTCAGCCCCACTCCCCTGCCTTCACCCCTCCTCAGCCCCACCCCCCCGGCCTTCTCCCCTCCTCAGCCCCACCCCCCGGCCTTCTCCCCTCCTCAGCCCCACTCCCCGGCCTTCTCCCCTCCTCAGCCCCACTCCCCTGCCTTCACGTCTCCTCAGCCCCACTCCCCGGCCTTCTCCCCTCCTCAGCCCCACTCCCCCTGCCTTTCACGTCTCCTCAGCCCCACTCCCCGGCCTTCTCCCCTCCTCAGCCCCACTCCCCTGCCTTCACGTCTCCTCAGCCCCACACCCCGGCCTTCTCCCCTCCTCAGCCCCACTCCCCTGCCTTCTCCCCTCCTCAGCCCCACTCCCCGGCCTTCTCCCCTCCTCAGCCCCACTCCCCTGCCTTCACGTCTCCTCAGCCCCACTCCCTGCTTTCACGTCTCCTCAGCCCCACTCCCCGGCCTTCTCCCCTCCTCAGCCCCACTCCCCTGCCTTCTCCCCTCCTCAGCCCCACCCCCCCGGCCTTCACCCCTCCTCACCCCACTCCCCTGCCTTCACGTCTCCTCAGCCCCACACCCCCGGCCTTCTCCCCTCCTCAGCCCCACTCCCCTGCCTTCACCCCTCCTCAGCCCCCACCCCCCGGCCTTCTCCCCTCCTCAGCCCCACCCCCCGGCCTTCTCCCCTCCTCAGCCCCACTCCCCGGCCTTCTCCCCCTCCTCAGCCCCACTCCCCTGCCTTCACGTCTCCTCAGCCCCACTCCCCCGGCCTTCTCCCCTCCTCAGCCCCACTCCCCTGCCTTCACGTCTCCTCAGCCCCACACCCCGGCCTTCTCCCCTCCTCAGCCCCACTCCCCTGCCTTCTCCCCTCCTCAGCCCCACCCCCCGGCCTTCTCCCCTCCTCAGCCCCACCCCCCCGGCCTTCTCCCCTCCTCAGCCCCACTCCCCGGCCTTCTCCCCTCCTCAGCCCCACTCCCCTGCCTTCTCCCCTCCTCAGCCCCACTCCCCGGCCTTCTCCCCTCCTCAGCCCCACTCCCCTGCCTTCACGTCTCCTCAGCCCCACACCCCGGCCTTCTCCCCTCCTCAGCCCCACTCCCCTGCCTTCTCCCCTCCTCAGCCCCACCCCCCCGGCCCTTCTCCCCTCCTCAGCCCCACTCCCCGGCCTCCCCTCCTCAGCCCCAACTCCCCTGCCTTCACGTCTCCTCAGCCCCACTCCCCGGCCTTCTCCCCTCCTCAGCCCCACTCCCCGGCCTTCTCCCCTCCTCAGCCCCCACTCCCCTGCCTTCTCCCCTCCTCAGCCCCACTCCCCGGCCTTCTCCCCTCCTCAGCCCCACTCCCCTGCCTTCTCCCCTCCTCAGCCCACTCCCCTGCCTTCACGTCTCCTCAGCCCCACTCGCCGGGCCTTCTCCCCTCCTCAGCCCCACTCCCCCTGCCTTCACGCCCTCCTCAGCCCCACTCCCCGGCCTTCTCCCCTCCTCAGCCCCACTCCCCTGCCTTCTCCCCCTCCTCAGCCCCACTCCCCGGCCTTCTCCCCTCCTCAGCCCCACCCCCCCCCGGCCTTCTCCCCTCCTCAGCCCCACTCCCCGGCCTTCCTCCCCTCCTCAGCCCCACTCCCCTGCCTTCTCCCCTCCTCAGCCCCACTCCCCGGCCTTCTCCCCTCCTCAGCCCCACTCCCCGGCCTTCTCCCCTCCTCAGCCCCACTCCCCCTGCCTTCACGTCTCCTCAGCCCCACTCGCCGGCCTTCTCCCCTCCTCAGCCCCACTCCCCTGCCTTCACGCCTCCTCAGCCCCACTCCCCGGCCTTCTCCCCTCCTCAGCCCCACTCCCCGGCCTTCTCCCCTCCTCAGCCCCACTCCCCTGCCTTCTCCCCTCCTCAGCCCCACTCCCCTGCCTTCACCCCTCCTCAGCCCCACCCCCCGGCCTTCTCCCCTCCTCAGCCCCACTCCCCTGCCTTCACCCCTCCTCAGCCCCACCCCCCGGCCTTCTCCCCTCCTCAGCCCCACTCCCCGGCCTTCTCCCCTCCTCAGCCCCACTCCCCTGCCTTCACGTCTCCTCAGCCCCACTCCCCGGCCTTCTCCCCTCCTCAGCCCCACTCCCCTGCCTTCACGTCTCCTCAGCCCACACCACCCGGTCTTCTCCCCTCCTCAGCCCCACTCCCCTGCCTTCTCCCCTCCTCAGCCCCACTCCCCCGGCCTTCTCCCCTCCTCAGCCCCACTCCCCTGCCTTCACGTCTCCTCAGCCCCACTCCCCTGCTTTCACGTCTCCTCAGCCCCACTCCCCGGCCTTCTCCCCTCCTCAGCCCCACTCCCCTGCCTTCTCCCCTCCTCAGCCCCACCCCCCGGCCTTCACCCCTCCTCAGCCCCACTCCCCTGCCTTCACGTCTCCTCAGCCCCACACCCCGGCCTTCTCCCCTCCTCAGCCCCACTCCCCTGCCTTCACCCCTCCTCAGCCCCACCCCCCGGCCTTCTCCCCCTCCTCAGCCCCACCCCCCGGCCTTCTCCCCTCATCAGCCCCACTCCCCGGCCTTCTCCCCTCCTCAGCCCCACTCCCCTGCCTTCACGTCTCCTCAGCCCCACTCCCCGGCCTTCTCCCCTCCTCAGCCCCACTCCCCCTGCCTTCACGTCTCCTCAGCCCCCACACCCCGGCCTTCTCCCCTCCTCAGCCCCACTCCCCCTGCCTTCACCCCTCCTCAGCCCCACCCCCCGGCCTTCTCCCCTCCTCAGCCCCACCCCCCCGGCCTTCTCCCCTCCTCAGCCCCACTCCCCGGCCTTCTCCCCTCCTCAGCCCCACTCCCCTGGCCTTCTCCCCTCCTCAGCCCCACTCCCCGGCCTTCTCCCCTCCTCAGCCCCACTCCCCTGCCTTCACGTCTCCTCAGCCCCACACCCCCGGCCTTCTCCCCCTCCTCAGCCCCACTCCCCTGCCTTCTCCCCCTCCTCAGCCCCACCCCCCGGCCTTCTCCCCTCCTCAGCCCCACTCCCCGGCCTCCCCTCCTCAGCCCCACTCCCCTGCCTTCACGTCTCCTCAGCCCCACTCCCCGGCCTTCTCCCCTCTCAGCACCCCTCTCCCCGGCCTTCTCCCCTCCTCAGCCCCACTCCCCTGCCTTCTCCCCTCCTCAGCCCCACTCCCCGGCCTTCTCCCCTCCTCAGCCCCACTCCCCTGCCTTCTCCCCTCCTCAGCCCCACTCCCCTGCCTTCACGTCTCCTCAGCCCCACTCGCAGGCCTTCTCCCCTCCTCAGCCCCCACTCCCCTGCCTTCACGCCTCCTCAGCCCCACTCCCCGGCCTTCTCCCCTCCTCAGCCCCACTCCCCTGCCTTCTCCCCCTCCTCAGCCCCACTCCCCGGCCTTCTCCCCCTCCTCAGCCCCACCCCCCGGCCTTCTCCCCCTCCTCAGCCCCACTCCCCGGCCTTCTCCCCTCCTCAGCCCCACTTCCCCTGCCTTCTCCCCTCCTCAGCCCCACTCCCCGGCCTTCTCCCCTCCTCAGCCCCCACTCCCCTGCCTTCACGTCTCCTCAGCCCCACCCGCCGGCCTTCTCCCCTCCTCAGCCCCACTCCCCTGCCTTCACGCCTCCTCAGCCCCACTCCCCGGCCTTCTCCCCTCCTCAGCCCCCACTCCCCGGCCTTCTCCCCGTAACCTTTGATGCCGTGCCTATTCAAGAACTTATCAACCTCTACTTTAAATACACCCGATGACCTGGCCTCCACAGCTGCCTGTGGTAACAAATTCACCACTCTCTGGCTAAAGGAAGTTTCTCCTCATCTCTGTTTTAAATGGACAACCCTATATTATGAGGTTGTACCCTCCTGTCCTAGACTCCCTTGCTATGGGAAACATCCTTTCCACATCTGCTGTCTAGGCCTTCCAACATTTGAAGGGTTTCAATGAGATCCCCCCCCTCACCCTTCTAACTTCCAGCAAGTGCAACCCAGGAGCCATCAAACGATCCGCTTATGTAACCCCTTTCATTCCCGGAATCATGCTTGTGAACCTCTGAACCCTCTCCAATACCAGCACATCTTTTCTTAGATGAGGAGCCCAAAAATGTTCACAATACTCAAGGTGAGGCCTCACCAGTGCCTTATAAAGCCTCAGCATCACATCCCTGCTCTTGTATTCTAGACCTCTTGAAATAAATACTAACATTGCATTTGCCTTCTTAATCACCAACTCAACCCACAACCTTATTATTGTTATGTATAAGGGCTCCCGAGTCCCTTTGCATCTCAGAGTTTTGGATTTTCTCTCCATGTAGAAGATAGTCTCACATTTATTTCTGCTACCAAAGCGCATGGCCATGCATTTTCCAATATTGTATTTCCATTGCCCACTTCCGTGTCCATTCTCCTAATCTGTCTAAATCCTTCTGCATCCTACCTGTTTCCTTACCACCACCTGCCTCTCCACCAATCTTCATTATCAGCTGCAAACTTGGCAACAAAGCCATCTATCTATTATCTAAATCATTGATATACAGCAGTCCCAGCACTGACCCCTGTGAAACACTACTAGTCACTGGCAGCCAACCAGAAAAGGACCTTTTTATGACCACTCACTGTCTCCTACCAATCAGCCAATGCTCTAACCATGCTAGTAACTTTCCTGTAATACCATGGGCTCTTAATTTGGTAAGCAGCCTCATGTGTGGCACCTTGTCAAAAGCCTTCTGAAAGTCCAAATATACAACATCCACTACATCCCATTATCTATCCTACTTGTAATCTCCTCAAAGATTTCCAACAGGTTCGTCAGGCAAGATTTTCCCTTAAGGAAACCATGCTGATTTTGTCCTATCTTGTCCTGTGTCACCAAGTTCTCCATAACCTCATCCTTAACAATTAACTCCAACACCTTCCCACCACTGAGGTCAGGCTAACTGGTCTGTAATTTCCTTTATGCTGCTTCTTCCTTTCATAAAGAGTGGAGTGACATTTGCAATTTTCTAGTCCTCTGGCACTGTACCAGAATCCAATGATTTTTGAAAGATCAATACTAATGCTTCCATAATATCTACTGCTACTTCTTTCAGAACCCTAGGGTGCAGATCATTTGGTCCAGGTGATTTATGCACCTTAGGTCTTTCAGCATTTTGAGCACCTTCTCCCTTGTAATAGCAACTGCACTCACCTCTCTTCCTTCACACCCTCTAACATCTGGCACACTGCTAGTGTCTTCCACATGAAGACGGATGCAAAATACTCATTTAGTTAATCTTCCATCTCCTTGTCCCTGTTACTATTTCTCCAGCCTCATCTCCTAGCTTCCTATATCCATTTCTCCTTTATTTTTACATACTTGAAAAAGCTTTTACTATCCACTTTAATATTGATTGCTGCCATGAGGGTTTTTAAAAGCTTCCCAATTCTCTTTCTCCCTGCTAATTTTTACATTGTTGTATGCCCTCTCTTTTGCTTTTACATTAGCTTTGACTTCTCTTGTCAGCTACGGTTGTACAATTTTGCCATTTGAGTATTCCTTCATTTTTGGAATACATCTATCCTGCACCTTCCTCATTTTCCCTAGAAACTCAAGCCATTGTCATCACTGCCAGCATCTCCTTCCAATTTACTTTGGCCAACTCCTCTCTCACACCACTGGAATTTCCTTTACTCCACTGAAATACTGCTATGTCAGACTTTACTTTCTCCCTATCAAATTTCAAGTTGAACTCAATCATATTGTGATCACTGCCTCCTAAGGGTTCTTTTATCTTAAGCTCCCTAATCACCACCTGTTCATTACATAAGACCCAATCCAGTATAACTAATCCCCTGGTAGGGTCAATGACAAACTGCTCTGAAAAGCCATCTCCTAGGCATTCTACAAACTCACTCTCCTGACGTACATTACCAACCTGATTCTCCCAATCAACCTGCGTGTTAAAATTTCCCACAACTATCATAACATTGCCCTTTTGACACACCTTTTCTATTTCCTGTTGTAATTTGTGGTCCACATCCCAGCTACTGTTGGGAGTTCTGTATGTATCTGCCATCAGGGTCATTTTACCCTTGCAGTTTCTTAACTCAGCGCACATGGGCTCAACATCTTCCAGTCCTATGTCACATCTTTCTACTGATTTGATGCCATTCTTTACCAGAAGAGCCATGCAAACCCCTCTGCCTACATTCCAATCCCTCTGATACAACGTGTAACCTTGGACATTCAGATCCCAATTACAACCATCCTTGATGGCCACAACATCATACTTGACAATATCTAGAAGTGCGACAATATTTTTTCTTTATACTCTGTGCATTGAGATTTAAGACTTTGAGTACTGTATTTTCTACCTTTTAGATTCTGTATCCCTAATGCACTGATACTCATTCTGCTGGCTGCAACTTTGTCCCTATCATCTGCCTGCCCTTCCTGACAGTCTGACTGCATGCTATCTTTGCTTTTTTTACCATCCATCCTATCATGACTCCCTTCAATCCGGTTCCCAGCCCCTGCCAAATTAGCTTAAGCCCTCCCTAACAGCTCTAACAAGCCTGACTGCGAGAATATTGGGCCCCCCTCGGGGTCAGGTGCAACCCGTCTCTTTTGTACAAGTCATTCCTTTCCCAGAAGAAATCCCAATGATCCAAGAACCTGAAGCCATGCCCCTGCACCAGCTTCTCAGCCATGCATTTATCTGCCAAATCAGCCTGTTTCTACCCTCACTGATGCATGGCACAGGTAGCAATCCAAAAATGACTACCCTGGAGGTTCTGCTTCTCAGTTTTCTGTCTAGCTCTCTAAATTCACTCTTCAGGACCTCATTGTTTTTCCTTCCTATGTTATTGGTACCAATATGTACCAAGACATCTGGAAGCTCTCTCTTCCTCTTCAAAATGCTGTGGATGCGATCAAGAAGTCCTGACCTGGCACCTGGGAGGCAACATACCATCTGGGTGTCCCATTCGCATCCACAGAATCTCCTGTCTGTTTCTCTGATTCTTGAGTCCCTATCACTACCGCTCCCCTCTTCTACCTCATTCCCTTCTGCACCACGGACCTATGCTCAGTGCTAGTAACCTGGGTCTCCGTGGTATTCCCCTGGGAAGTTGTCCTCCACAACAGTATCCAAAACCGTATACTTCTTATTGAGCAGTACTTATTAAATGGTATGTGTAAACCACCCCTGTCTGGCACCAACAGTCATTTCATGTCAAAGTCACTTAGATGATATCTCTTAGCCATCTGATGTTTGGTTTCAATAACAACTGAACCTCTTGATCATGTCTGCATGCTTTTATGCACTGAGATGCTGCCACACAAGTGATTGATTAGATACTTGCATTAATAAACATGTGTACCTAATAAAGTGGCCACTGAGTGTAGTTGTGTTGTGCCATTCAGTCTTTCTTCAAACCCATAGTTTAAAGGCATTTAATCTCTAATACCTCACCTGGTAAATCTTTTCAAATTTGATGATGTCCCACATCATAGGTATCTTTTTTTTTAAAATACTGTGGTTCTTAGTGTGAAGACAGAATTTGCAAGATCAGAATTTATATCCGCATTCCTAGTTTTCTTTAAGAAGGTGATAGTGGATCTTTTCTTCAGTTTGCCGCGGTTTGCCTTACTTAGTTCCTGCAATTTTTAAGCAAAAAATATCAAACTCCGGAAGGTGACATAAGAGACTGCAGATGCCCTTCCATTTCCACCTCCAACAAATTCATTTCTAGCTCAGCATCCTGACAGATGGCAGAGACAGCTACTTTGCCTATGCTCACCTTGAATCAACAAACTAATTTCCAAATCAGTAATTGGCAAATTAACTGTGTGTGTAGCGAATACATGAGAATATAAGTAGATTATATTTACTCCATTATATAATAATTTAACATCTACACCATGAGCTAATATGGAAAATGGAATAGGAAAGATTGCCAGTTTATTTAGGAATGATTTATTTAGAGAACTTAATAACAAACAGTAAGTATCTAAAGTAGAAAAGCCAGATTAAATCTCAAATTTATCTGATTTTACTAATTTTGCCTACCTGATGCTTTTACTATAGGATTCGATGTGCAAGGAAGGAGTTATTGTCCAACGAATAAAGCATTGAAGACTAGTTGCTTCAATAACATTTAGTATCCAACTCAATGTTCCCACTAAACTAGTCTGCTGTTGAATGCATGATTCGCCCACCACTTCTTATGTGTTCAACATAGGGTTTTATCTGCATCCAGTTTTCTATGCTGTTTATGTTAAATCAATGTTAACTGTTGATTTACGTAACCATCTTTGTGGGATTGGGTTCAAGAGGCATGAGGGTAATGTTACAGCTATATAAGACCTTAGTCAGACTCCACTTGGTCACTTCACTGGGACACTCAAAGCTGCTGCACAGATTGACAGTGTTGTTAAGAAGGCTTATGGTGTGTTGGCCTTCATCAATTGTGGGACTGAGTCAAGACCTGTGAGGTAATGTTACAGCTATTTAAGAACTTGGATAGACCCACTTGGAGTACTGTGTTCATTTCTGATCACCCTCACTGCAGGAAGAATGTGGATACCTCAGAGAGAGAGAGTGCAGAGGAAATTTACAAGGATATTGCTTGGATTGGAGGGGCATACCTTATGAGAATAGGTTGAGCATACTTGGCCTTTTCTCCTTGGAGCCACGGAGGATGAGAGGTGACCTGATAGAGGTGTACAAGATAATGATTGTGTGGATCATGGATCGTGTGTATAGTCAGAGACTTTTTCCCAAGGCTGAAATGGCTAACCCAAGGAGCATAGTTTTAAGGTGCTTGGAAATAGGTATGAAGGGATGTCAGGGCAGGTTTTTCCACACAGAGAGTGATGGGTGCGTGGAATGCCGCTGCAGGTGGCTGTGGTCGAAGTGGATACAATAGGGTCTTTTAAGAGCCTCTTAGATAGGTACATGGAGCTCAGAAAAATAGAGGGTTTTGCACTAGGGAAATTCTAGGCAGTCTCTCGAGTAGGTTACATGGTCGGCACAACATGGCCGAAGGACCTGTAATGTGATGTAAGTTTCTATGTACTATGTAAGTCAATTCTGTAGTTAAACAGTATTACAGTAATTAACCTGATAATGAGAGCTTCTTTAAATAAAAACTATTCATTAAAACTAACAACATCAGTCATAGTGTCATAGAATCACATAGCGCGGAACCAGGGCTTTCAGCTCAACCCGTCCATGCAAACCAAGATGTTTATCCAATTTGCCTTCATTTGGCCCATGTCTGTAAACATTTTTTATCCATTCACCTGTCAACGTGCAACATATGCATTTTTTAAAGAAATAGGATATATAAGAGGTTGGGTTAGGAAGACCCACATTAATTATTATGTCCTTTCTTTCAACATGCCTGGTGGAAGGACGAAACAGGAACACACGAAGAAGATAAAGTACACCATAGTCAGTGAACAAAAAACCAAAATAATCGCTTAATTGGCCGTTAAAGTGAGAATTCTCACCCTAACATATGACCAAGCAGGTTCGAGACAAAGCAACATTAATTAATTATCCTGTTTAAAAGTTCAGGAGTTTTGTTTTAATTATTGAGATACAGCGCTGTATCTTGAGTCACGCCGCCCAGCAATTCCCGATTTAATCATGGGGAGATGTCAGACGTTTTTGACAATGAAACTGCGAGTGGTGTCTGCTTTTCCTGCACCAGTTGACGGCACGAGGTTTGGTAGCAACAACATTCCTCTGGGCAAAAACCCCTTCGGAGATGGGGGACTGTGGAGTTGGGCAAATCTGAAGAAATCGTGTGGATTGCAAACCAAACAGCAACGACCGCTCACGCGATTCACATGGACGCTGAACACAGTGTTGGCGATCAAAAGCAGACTTGTTCAGTCAAAGTAAATTTATTAACAAAGTACATGTCACCATTTACAATATTGAGATTCAATTTCGTGGAGACATTTACAGGAAACTAATGGAATACGATACAATCTACCAAAACTATATATAAACCGAGGCTGGCAAGTGCTACTGAGGGCTTTTGAAATTGTTTTGTTTGTAAGTAAATCTTGAAAGGAAGTGAGATATTGGGTTGAATTTAGCTCTTCAATGTAAAAGAAAGCGCTTAAATTACGCAAATAATAAATGCAACATGTGACTATGATTTCTTTCTGAGCCCCAGATAAACTTCTGCAGATGCACTATTTAACCTATCCTGACAGGTTGCATCACGGTCATTTGAATGCGTGTTAATGTAAAGAAGATACAGAGAGCAGCGGCTTCATGGGCACACCACTCCCCCACCCCACCCCGGTGCATCAACAAGTAGGCGATGCCTTAAGCAGCAACATTTATCGTTAAAGACCCCTCCCAATGGGTCTCGATACCTTTTACCGTCGGTCTGGTGGCGCGGAAACCTGAAGTCCGAGCAGCCTCAAGAATAACATCGCCTCAACCATTCGGTTCTTGAAAGAGCCAGGAAAACACTAACCACCGCTAGTTTAATAACACTAACACCACTCTGATCATTTTGCACGTAACTGGAAGTTTCTTTTTGTTCTAATCGTGTCCCCCCCCCCCCCCCCCCCGCAAAAGTAGTGTATAATCTATGGCTTTCTTGTGACTTCTGCTTATCTGAAGCTATGTGCCTTATGGTGTTGCAAGTAAACTTTTCTTTACACTTGTGCATACCTGTTCTTGTCCCTATGACAATAAACTCGAGTTGACTTTGATAACGCCCCGGGTTGCTGGGGGCTTCACTCTTTCTATTCAGTCTTTAGCTTCTATGACAGTCCCTCTGTGTCTATTCAAACACGCGTCTCTCGCTGTTAAATTTTACAAGCTTGTCAGCGACCATGCGAAAGTCGAATGAATAAGTCCATAAAAGTTCTTTTTTTCAGGATTTGGATGTAAGATTTTCTTCCCTACCATTTCACCAGAGACAGGAGTTTGTGGAATATTATTCGTGGTACAAAGCAAACACCAGACAGAGCGCGAAGAGCGAATCGTTCTGGAAGCAGAATTCTGCGTATGTGTCCACGGTTGGACTCCAGACCGCTCTGCTGGAGCAGGATAGGCCGGAAGTTCGTGTCGCCCCAAGCACCAGGTAGCAGACGATCTTGTACCTCTCGTAACCCAAGGCTTTCACCGCCTTCTTCACACACTCGGCCAGTTCCACGGCTGCCAGCGCCGAGCCCCTGGGCTCGTACTTGGCACCGTTCAGTCTGCTCTCCAGCACCGAGCGAATGGCGGCTCTTGCTTCTTCCGCTGAGAAGGTTTTGGCCGGCCGGGGCACGTAGATGTTCTCTGTGGGACAGTCCAGCCTGGTGCTGGGCTTCGAGCGCTGACGGTCCTTCTCTCGTTTCTTGTCCTTCTCCCTTTTGCTCGGGAGTCTTGTTTGCTGTCGTTCGATCTCGCTCGCCGCAAGAGCTGAACCCCATCCTTTGGAAATCCGGGCATTTGGAAGACGGAACCCCTGGAAGCTCATACATTTCGGTCGTTCAGGCTCGCGGAAGCCGCGGCTTTCCATTGCAGCGCCGCAGTGATCCGGAGGCACCACCGGGCAGTCCGCTAACTGAGCGAGCCAGTGTTGCTTCCTGTCGCAATGCATATTTATAAGCAGGGATGGGCAGTTCCACACAGCCCCAACCTGGGCACTCGTGTGTGATCGACCTTCGCGCACGTTCCTGGGATAGCCGGGAGGAGCATTTGTATTCACGCCTCATAGGAATTGATCGGGGCAGTCTGAAAGCCGTGAATTCCAGTACTTCCTTCCAACAGCCCCGGCCGCCGCTCGCTCAGCAAACAGTTCAAAGGATGGCGCGTTGTTCTGACAGTCACTCTTTGGTGTTTGACCCCCAAGATGTATCTGATTACTTAGATAGAGTGACAAGCACTGTCACTTCCTCCCATCACCACAGTGTGTTGTATCAGCAAGGCTGACAGTATCATCAAAAGTACCTGTTACCCTTGGTCACCCCCTTTTTCTCCCTTCCATGTTCTGGGAGAAGATTCAGAAGTTTGGAGGCCTGGATGACTAGACCGAGGAACAGTCCCCCCTCCCCCAAATGCCATGAGACTTCTCAACCAATCCCCTCTTTCACACCCCCTCTCCCGTAGCGCTGCGTGTTCTCAAACTTCTAATTCTGTCTTTTCGATTAGTGTCCCTTTGTTTTCTTTTACCACGACGTCAAACTTCACTTGGCAGGATACTGTTGTTTTAAACACATCACTGCAGATGTTGTATTTAACATCTGCGGTGATGTTTAACAGCGAGAAGAGTTTAAAAGGTGACGCTTATTTCTTCACCAGTTTGATCGCGGCGCGACTGCATAAGTGCGTGGAGGTCAGCCACTGTGAACAGCAAAGAGTTTAAAAAGAAGACAGCTTTATAGAGTGGGCATCTGAGGAGCGGGCGACGGGGTAGAGGGAGACAGAGTAGGAAGGCTTAGGTGATAAGGGGTCGAGGCGAGGTCGGTTATCTCTGTAGAATACAGACAGGAAGTGTGTGTGTGAGGCCAGTTTTCTGTGCTCGGTGTCAGATTTGGGGGGGGGGGGGTTCCTGAAGTCCCCCAGCCTCCCGGACGGCCATGTGGCGGGCTGCAGTTCCCTGGGGACCGCGTTAGGGAACTGGAGATGCAGCTTGATGACCTTCGTCTGGTCAGGGAGATTGAGGAGGTGAGAGAGGAGCTATAGGCAGGGAGTCACACCGAGGCCACAGGCGACAGATAAGTGGGTAACAGTCTGGAGAGGGAAATGCAAAAGTCAGAAGCTAGAGAGTACTCCTGTGGCTGTCCCCCTTGACAATAAGTACTCCTGTTTGAGTACTGTTGAGGGGGGACAGCCTACCTGGGGGAAGCGACAGTGGTCGCGCCTCTGGCACAGAGTCTGGCCCTGTGGCTCAGAAGGGTAGGGAACGGAAGAGGATGGCAGCAGTGATAGGGGACTCTATAGTTAGGGGGTCAGACAGGCGATTCTGTGGACGCAGGAAAGAAACGCGGATGGTAGTTTGCCTCCCAGGTGCCAGGGTCTGGGATGTTTCTGATCGCATCCACGATATCCTGAAATGGGAAGGAGAACAGCCAGAGGTTGTGGTACATATCGGTACCAATGACATAGGTAGGAAAAGGGAAGAGGTCCTGAAAGGAGACTACAGGAAGTTAGGAAGGAAGTTGAGAAGCAGGACCTCAAAGGTAGTAATCTCGAGATTACTGCCTGTGCCACGTGACATTGAGTATAGGAACAGAATGAGGTGGAGGATAAATGTGTGGCTGAGGGATTGGAGCAGGGGGCAGGGATTCAGATTTCTTGATCATTGGGATCTCTTTTTGGGCGGGTGCGACCTGTACAAAAAGGACGGGTTGCACTTGAATCCCAGGGGACCAATATCCTGGTGGTGAGGTTTGCAAAGTCTATTGGTGAGAGTTTAAACTAGAATTGCTGGGGGGTGGGAACCAAACTGAAGAGTCTGGGGAAGGGGCGGTTGGCTCACAAATACAGAAAGCTTGGAGACAGTTCGAGAGGGAGGATAGGCAGGTGATAGAGAAGGGACGCGCTCAGACCGATGGTTTGAGATGTGTCTACTTTAAAGCAAGGAGTATTATGAACAATGCGGATGAGCTTAGAGCGTGGATCAGCACTTGGAGCTATGATGTGGTGGCCATTACAGAGACTTGGATGGTGCAGGGGCAGGAGTGTCTACTTCAAGTGCCAGGCTTTGGAAGTTTCAGAAAGGACTGGGAGGGAGGCAAAAGAGGTGGGGGCGTAGCACTGTTGATCAGAGATGATGTCAAGGCTGCAGAAGAGGAAGTTATGGAGGGGTTGTCTACGGAGTCTCTGTGGGTGGAAGGGGTCAATAACTCTATTTTTGAAGACCACCCAATAGTAACGGGGACATCGTGGAGCAGATGGGGAGACAGATTCTGGAAAGGAGGAATAATAACATGGTTGTTATGGTGGGAGATTTTAATTTCCGAAATATTGATAGGCATCTCGCTGGAGTGAAGGGTTTAGATGGGGTGGAGTTTGTTAGGTATGTTCAAATAGGTTTCTTGACACAATATGTAGATAAGCCTACAAGAGGAAATGCTGTACTTGATCTGGTATTGGGAAATGAACCTGGTCAAGTGTCAGATCTCTCAGGTGGAGATAGTGATCACAATTCTATCTACTTTACCACAGATAGCATTGGAGAGGGATACCAACAGACAAGTTAGGGAAATGTTTAATCGGAGTAAAGGGAAATATGAGGCTATCAGGCAGGAACTTGGAAGCATAAATTGGAAACATTCTCAGGAAAACATACAGAAGAAATGTGGCAAATGTTCGGGGGATATTTGCGTGGGGTTCTGCATAGGTATATTCCAACGAGATGGAAAGGATGGTAGAGTACAGGAATTGTGGTGTACAAAGGCTGTGTAAATCTAGGCAAGAAGAAAAGAAAAGCTTACAAAAGGTTAAAAAACAAGGTAATGATAGAGATCTAGAAGATTATGAGGGTAGCAGGACGGAGTTTAGAAATGAAAGTAGGAGAGCCAGAAGGGGCCATGAGAAGGCTTGGCAGACAGGATTAAGGAAAACCCCAAGGCATTCTACAATTTTGTGTGAAAAGCAAGAGGATATGAGAGAATAGGACCAATCAAGTGTGACAGTGGTAAAGTGTATATACAACTGGAGGAAATAGTGGAGGTACTTAATGAATACTTTACTTCAGTATTCACTACAGAAAAGGATCTTGGCGATTGTACGGATGACTTACAGTAGACTGAAAAGCTTGGGCATGTAGATACTAATGAAAAAGATGTGCTGGAGCTTTTGGAAAGCATCAAATTGGTTAAGTCACCAGGAGTGGACGGGATGTACCCTAGGCTGCTGTGGAAAGCAAGGGAGGAGATTGCTGAGCCTCTGGCAATGATCTTTGCTTCATCAATGAGGACAGGAGAGGTTGCAGAGTATCGCAGGGTTGCGGATGTTGTTCCCTTATTCAAGAAAGGGAGTACAGATAGCCCAGGAAATTATAGACCAGTGAGTCTTACTGCAGTGGTTGGTAAGTTGATGGAGAAGATCCTGAGAGGCAGGATTATGAACATTTGGAGAGGCGTAATATGATTAGGAATAGTCAGTATGGCTTTGTCAAAGGCAGGTCATGCCTTACGAGCCTGATTGAATTTTTTGAGGATGTGACTAAATACATTGATGAAGGTAGAGCCGTAGATGTAGTGCATATGGATTTTAGCAAGGCATTTGATAAGGTACCCCATGCAAGGCTTATTGAGAAAGTAAGGAGGCATGGGATCCCAGGGGACATTGCTTTGTGGATCCAGAACTGGCTTACCCACAGAAGGCAGAGTGGTTGTAGACATGTCATATTCTGCATGGAGGTCAGTGACCAGTGGTGTGCCTCAGGTGTCAGTTCTGGGACCCCTACTCTTCGTGGTTTTTATAAATGACCTGGATGAGGAAGTCCAGGGATGGGTTAATAAATTTGACACAAAAGGTGGGGGTGTTGTGGAAAGTGTGGGGGGCTGTCAGAGGTTACAGCAGGACATTGATAGGATGCAAAACTGGGTGGAGAAGTGGCAGATGGAGTTCAACCCAGATAAGTGCGAAGCAGTTCATTTTGGTAGGAAAAATATGATGGCAGAATATAGCATTAATGGCAAGACTCTTGGCAGTGTGGAGGATAAGAGCGATCTTGGGGTCCGAGTCCATAGCACACTCAAAGCTGCTGTGCAGGTTGACTCTGTGGTTAAGAACGCATACAGTGCATTAGCCTTCATTAATCATGGGATTAAGTTTAAGAGCTGAGAGGTAATGTTGCAACTATATAGGACCCTGGTCAGACCCCACTTGGAGTACTGTGCTCAATTCAGTTGCCTCACTACAGGATGGATGTGGAAACCATAGAAAGGGTGCAGAGGAGATTTACAAGGATGTTGCCTGGATTGGGGAGCATGCCTTATGAGAAAAGGTTGAGTGAACTCAGCTTTTTCTCCTTGGAGCGAAGGAGGATGAGAGGTGACCTGATAGAGGTTTATAAGATGATGAGAGGCATTGATCATGTGGATAGTCAGAGGCTTTTTCCCAGGGCTGAAATGCTAGCACAAGAGGGCATAGTTTTAAGGTGCTTGGAAGTAGGTACAGAGGTAAGTTGTTTTTTTTTTTAAATGCAGAGAGTGGTGAGTGCATGGAATGGGCCGGCGGCAGCGGTGGTGGATGCGGAAATAATTGGGTCTTTTAAGAGACTCCTGGATAGGTACATGGAACTTAGAAAAATGGAGGGGTATGGGTAACCCTAGGTAATTTCTAAGATAAGGACATGTTCAGCACAACTTTGTGGGCCAAAGGCCCAGTATTGTGCTGTAGGTTTTTTATGTTTCTAATATTACCACATATACTGACTGAGCTTAACGGGAGTAAGGATTTCATGCATATGACAATAAATGGTCTGAAAACCTGTTTAACGCTTCTCAAACCAGTGTAGAGTTAGATGCAAAGACTGTTAAGGTTCTATTCTACAAACAGTGTAGTTATAAGTGTAAATGTGTAGAGGCCCTCTGTTTGTTGGAGTCGACATCCTAGCAGTCTACGTTTAGTCAAAACGGAAGCCAGGGCAGTATGATACGGTGAGCAAGCTGTTGTCCATGCAGCAGGCTCCCCCTCTCCACACAGCTGGTGAATCCAGAGGAACAGCAGAGACCGATACAGTTTGGCACCAGCAGCATTGCATGAGTTGCCGGTCAGTGGTGAACTGAACTTAAGCCTGGTGGGTTTAAACTCCTCCACTTAGTTCTCGACTGCTGCTGGGTTGCAGAAGTTCCTCAGCTATTAAAGTCGATGGAGAGTCTAATTGCCTGTACTGACTCCTGCACCACTGATCAGCCTTGGACAGGTTATGTGGTTTGCATATCCAACCCCAACTGCCACATCAGGCACTGTTCTGAATCATGACACAAAAAGACTTCCAAGTGGACTGAGAAGATGCAAAGCCTCTTTGAAAAAGGTCAACATCGCCAGAGTCCTGGAAACACTGGCGCACGCTCACTGACAGTGCAAGAGGAACACTTGACCATACAGTTCATGCACCAGAAACACACACATGCAGGTTCAGGAAAATGATTTTGGGATGAAAGGCTTATCAGATGAGGAGCATTTGGCTGCTCTGGGCCTGTAGTAGCTGGAACTTAGAAGAATGGGGTGGGGGGGGGGGGGATCTCATTGAAACCTATCGAATGTCGAAAGGCCTGGATAGAGGGGATGTGGAGAGGTTGTTTCCTATAGTGAGCGCGTCTAGGATCAGAGGGCTCAACCTCAGAATAGAGGGACGTTCATTTATATCAGAAATCAGATGGAATTTCTTCAGCCTGAGGATGGTGAATCTGTGGAATTCATTGCCACTGGCAGCTGTGGAGACCAGGTGGAGGTTAAGAGATTCTTGATAAATCAGGACATGAAAGATTATGAGAAGGCAGAATGGGATTGAGAGGAAAATGGATTGGCCATGATCAAGTGCTCATCCAAGTCATTTATAAAAATCACAAAGATCAGGGGTCCCAGAACAGGTCCCTGTAGAACATCACAGGTCACCAACCCCTAGGCAGAATATGTTCCATCTACTTCAGCCCTCTGCCTTCTATGGCCAAGCCAATTCTAAATCCTTGCAGCAAAATTTCCTTGGATCCCATGCTTCCTGACTTTCTGAATGGGTCTACCCTGGGGAATCTTATCAAACACCTTACTGAAATCCATATACCTCGCATTTACTGCTCTACCTTCAACTTGTTTTGTCCCTTCCTCAAATAATTCAATCAAGCTTGTGATGCATGACTTGCTCCTCACAAAGGCGTGCTCTCTTTAAGCCAACTATGCATGTCCAAATGCATAGTTCTGTACCTAAACATCCTCTTCAAGTTTACCCACCATTTAATAAGATTCATTGATCTATAAATCTCAGGATTATGTCTATTAACTTTCTTGAACAAAGCAATATTTGTCAACCTCCTATCTTCTGGTACTGCTCCTGTGTTCAGTTTGTAGCAAAGATAATTGCCAAAGGCACAGTGATCTATTCCCTCACTTCCCATAGTAACCTGGATTATAGCCCTTCTGGCCCTGGGGATTTATCTTTCTTAATGTTTTTCAAAAGTTCCAGCACATCATGTTTCTTAACGTTGACATGTTCCTGCAAAACAGCATGTTTTATGCCGTCCTCATTCGTCAAAGTCCCTCTCACTGGCGAACACTGAAGCAAAACATTAAGGAACTCCCTTGCCTCTTCCAACCTAGGCTCATAAGAAAAAAAAACATAAAATCGCCACATTTTGTTAAATTGAAACTAGCTCATCAGGCAATTTAAAAATGGCTCATGTGTCATTGGCTGGATCAAAGGTGGTTATGAATCAACAAATAGATCTGGCTAAGTGCTGCCATAACAACCTCACACTCAGTATCAGCAAGACCATAGAGCTGATTATTGACTTCAGGAGATAGAAACTGAAGGTCCATGAGCCAGTCCTCATCAGGGGATCAAAGGTGGAGAGGGTCAGCAATTTTAAATTCCTCAGTGTTATAATTTCAAAGGACCTGTCCTGGGCTCAGCACTCAAGTGCAATTATGCACGGTAGCCAAGAGTGAAAAGAGATCAAAAGTTGTGGTTAGCTGATCTTGAAGATCACTAGTACTGGCATATGTAAGCACTTCTAAAATTTGGATTGTAGTAGGTGGTAACAAAGCCATGACTGAAAAATCAATGCCATTATTAAAGGCATGTGTATTAGGGTTAGGGTTTTTCTATTTGAACATTGGCCATTCACATATGTTGTCTGAAAAATAAGTAAAACACCTTAGGATAACGGAGAATACAATAAAATGACATTTCCACACAACTCCTCAGTATAAATATTTATACAGTTCTTTGCAACTAAGCGGGTGTTATCTGCACAATAAACACTGTAACACAAATAAGAATACATTCAGTTGTCATTTGGTATACTTAGAAAAGAAAATGGATAAATTGACAATTTGATGTAATGCCTTGTTGGACTGGCATTTGCCAAAAATGTTGCGTGTGTATTAATACTAACTGTTAAAATTTCACTATAACATTAATAATAATTCTTTGTATTAGACACTTCAATCAGCAATGGAAACACTGATTTCCAGAACAATTTCTTAGACTGCCACAGAAATGTGTTAGTTTGTCTGTTTTCTTCTTCTTGTGTTCTAGATTAGAAAGTTAGTAAAGGTCAGCAAAGGAAACCAGGTTTACAATCATATATTCAAAATGTAAGCACTATTAGAGAACAGCTAGAACCATGTTAATAATTTTGTAATTAGTCTTAAACAAAATATTTTGATTTATTTTCATTTATCTTTTCTTTTTGATTTATTACCTGGGCTCAAGGGATTTCTCCATGAAATATTGGTTCTTTGAAGAGACATGATGTTCACAAAATTTACTTCTTCAGCAATATATTATTCAGTCCAAAATCTCAATTCTACATTATTTTCTACACATGATCATGTCTTACAAGAAAAAATAATTTAGGGACAGGAACCAGCCTCTTACCCACTTAAGCCTGCTGCACCATTCAATAAAATAATGGCTGATTTGGTTGTAACCTTGACTCTGCATTTCCCTTAACCCTGATGGCCAATGTTCCCTCTAATTATTTTTATAGCTGCCCAGATCAACCAGTGCTCTGAGTATTAACTTTTTACACAACTTGGCACTTTAAATGTTTTTTTTTGTAATGTGCACATCAAACAAACAAAAACCATAACTCACAACACAAGAAAACTATGTCAAGCAGTCAAAACAACAGACGGGTACAATGGCAGAAGTAAAATGTTTTGACTGGATGGCGCAGTGTTTAATGGGCTGGCATTGTTTATTAATCATGATTTACTGACTTCCATTCTGTGTTTAATGTTACAATGTGTTACAGTGCTGGAACTTGAAACATTGACAACATAACCATGTTAACGCTCTAAAATGTTTCAAAGTAAAGGCAGTGTTACATTTATTATTTAGAAAATTTATGGATTATATTCATTAACAATTATAAGGTATCATACAATTATATTAACATAGATTTCAAAATTATCTTCAAAATTCCAGCTGCACAGCAACATTGGCTATGTGCACAGGAGCATTTCAGATACCGCACGGCTGAGCACCCACACTGCTTCAAGGGAACAGTACTGATGACCTCAGTCACTAGCTTAAAAATATTCAGTCTCTGCTTCTATTGCCCCTTGTCAAACAGCTTCAAAAAGATATGAAACTCAGGATAAAAAAACCTTGCCCCTTCAATGGGTAATCCCATCAGTTTTAAACATGAATACCAATTCCAATTTGTCCAAAATGGGAAATCTATTTTCCGCATCTAACCTGTCAAAACCCCACTTGACTTTGCATAACAGTTGGCATGGAGTTATGCAATGGAAGCTTTTCCTGTGTTAGAAATAGGCCATTATCTTAAGTATGAATCAATTTTAAAAGCAGTCACCTTATTAATCATTGTGGTAGGTGAGAAATTCATACTATTGGACATGAGCTGGGGTTTCATTGGGAAGGAAAATCAGTAATATTCTGATGCAAATGTATGCAAGGAACTCATCTAAAAAATAGGACACATGATTATGATACATCTGCTAAACTTAACTTGCATGGAAATCTGAGATTCAGTAAGTTATAACACTTCCAAATCAGAACATTCAAACACTCACAAAAGTGTTAACATTTCCAGTGACAAATTTTAAGTTATCATTCAATGCTCAAGGCAAAAACATCCACTGTGATCAAGCCAATTTTTAAAGAGCAGACTGACCCTCTAGCCAATGGCTTTGCTCACAGCATTCAAGCAAACCACATAAAGATGCAACCATACTGAGCAATCTTCAAAATGTAAACCTGCCAGCATTCAGATAACAGTAACTTCTTACTATTTCTGATCTTTTATTGGAACCTTAGAAAGTATAAGCCATTCAGTAAGATTTTGACTGATCTGTATTTAAGTCCTGCCTGCATAATTATCAGTAGATATTCTGACCAAATATCTTCAAAGCTTCAATTAACAACCAGAGCTTGTTGCAGAAGTCCCAAATTTCTGTGGCCATGCTGAAAAGCTCTTTGTAATTTCACTCATGAATGGTCGAGTTTAATCTTAAGATTACATGACAATGTTAGCAAAGGCAGCTAATCCATGGAAAACTAAATGCTGCCCTTTATTACACGGCCATTGGAGTAGAAAAGTGTGGAGATCTTACTACACCTCTACAAGGCTTTGATAAAAATCACATCATCACAAGTGGTGTACACCGTGAAGTTTTGGTCCCCTTATTTAAGAAGAAATATGCTTGGATTGGAGTCAACTCAGGCAAGGTTGTCTAGGTTGACACTTGAGATGAAGGGTCTATTCAGAGGAAAATTTGAGTCTATACTTAATGGAGATTTGAAAAACTGTCATATTGAAACATACGATTCCGATTTGGGGACTCTGCAGCTCATATTCTCAGTCATTTGTTTACATTTTAAAAATTATGTACCTGCTATGCCCTTTTTTGCACATTGGATGTTTGTGTCAATCTTTGTTATGTGCAGTTATTTATGTTTTATTTGTGGATTCTATTCCATTTCTTTGCTTTCCTGTGGATCCCTACAAGAAAATGAATCTCAAGGTTGTATATAGTTAACACACTCTGATTATTAATTTGCTTTGAAGTTGATGAGATGGAGGCTGAGAGGATGTACCCACATGAAGAGATCCAGAATTTGAAAAATGGCAGAGCACAGGCTGAATGCTAAAATGAAGGAGCTCCCATTTAGGATGGTGATTTTTTTTCCGCATGTGTTGTGCATTTTTAGCAATTCTCCAAACCAGGGAACCATGAAGGCTGGTATTTAATGTATTTAACATTGAAATTACAATGCAAGGGATACTAGGGAAAAGTCACAAAAGTGAAACTGAGTCCAAGATTATCCATGTCTCTATTATCCCTTGTCCACTCGCCCCTCCCCAATTACCTCTATCCTGGCATTTATCCTGGTAGGTAGCACAAGTGCTACACCTTTCTTTTCGCCTCCTCCCTCACCATCATTCAGTACCCAAATAGTTACTCCAGGTGAGGCAACCTGCAAATCTGGGGTCCATTTCGTTAAGCACCTTTGCTCAACAGGTGGGATAACCCAGTGGCCACCCATTTTAATTCTACTTCTCATTCCCATTTCACCATGTCAGTTTATGGCCCTCTACTGCCATGATGAGGCCACACTCAGGTTGGAGGAGCAACACATCATAATTCATCTGGGTAGCTTTCAAACTGATACAACAAACATTGTTTTCTCTAACTTCTGGTAATTTCTTCCCCCACCCCATTTCTCTTTTTGCATTTCCCATTCTGGCTTCCCATTACTCTTTTCTCCTCCTTACCTGCCCATTACCTCCCTCGGGTATCCCTCCTTCCCATTCTCCTATGGTCCACTCTGCCTCCCATCAGATTCTTTGTTCTTCAGCCCCAGCCTCTCACTCTCCCCACCTTCCCCCTCACCTGGTTTCACTTATCACCAGCT
The DNA here is from genome assembly GCF_048418815.1 of Hemitrygon akajei. Lineage (NCBI taxonomy): Eukaryota > Metazoa > Chordata > Chondrichthyes > Myliobatiformes > Dasyatidae > Hemitrygon > Hemitrygon akajei. The sequence goes on along the minus strand of NC_133135.1, from coordinate 68,815,121 downwards.
AACTTGCACTCCAACCCCTCAACTCACCACCTTATTCTGGCTTCTCCCCCCTTCCTTTCCAGTCTTGATAAAGGGCTTTGGGAGGGGGAGAGAGGGGGGGAAGAGAGGGGGGGAAGAGAGGGGGGGAAGAGAGGGGGGGAAGAGAGGGGGGGAAGAGAGGGGGGGAAGAGAGGGGGGGAAGAGAGGGAGGGGAAGAGAGAGAGGGGAAGAGAGAGAGGGGGGGGAAGAGAGAGGGGGGGGAAGAGAGAGAGGGGGGGGAAGAGAGAGAGGGGGGGGGAAGAGAGAGAGGGGGGGGGAAGAGAGAGAGGGGGGGGAAGAGTGAGAGGGGGGGAAGAGTGAGAGGGGGGGAAGAGAGAGAGAGGGGTAAGAGAGAGAGGGGGAAGAGAGAGAGGGGGAAGAGAGAGAGGGGGAAGAGAGAGAGGGGGAAGAGAGAGAGGGGGAAGAGAGAGAGGGGGAAGAGAGAGAGGGGGAAGAGAGAGAGGGGGAGGAGAGAGAGGGGGAGAGAGAGAGGGGGAGAGAGAGAGGGGGAGAGAGAGAGGGGGAGAGAGAGAGGGGGAGAGAGAGAGGGGGAGAGAGAGAGGGGGAGAGAGAGAGGGGGAGAGAGAGAGGGGGAGAGAGAGAGGGGGAGAGAGAGGGGGGGAGAGAGAGAGGGGGAGAGAGAGGGGGAAGAGAGAGAGGGGGGGAAGAGAGAGAGGGGGGAAGAGAGAGAGGGGGGAAGAGAGAGAGGGGGAAGAGAGAGAGGGGGAAGAGAGAGAGAGGGGGAAGAGAGAGAGGGGGAAGAGAGAGAGAGGGGGAAGAGAGAGAGAGGGGGAAGAGAGAGAGAGGGGGAAGAGAGAGAGGGGGGGAAGAGAGAGAGGGGGGAAGAGAGAGAGAGGGGAAGAGAGAGAGGGGGAAGAGAGAGAGGGGGAAGAGAGAGAGAGGGAGAAGAGAGAGAGAGAAAGAGGGGGGAAGAGAGAGGAGGGGAGGGGGAGAGGGTGTGTGCATGCGTGTGTGTGTTTCACAATCGCACTGAACGGCAGAGCCAAGCTGAAGGGCTATATATCCTATACCTGTTCAATATTTTCATTTGGTGCATTGTTCTCAAGTGTCCATTAGAATGCAATTTAGCTACATTAACCATACTCAATTCTTTTAACATCACTATTCCATCCCAATCACCTTTTCCCTCATTCTTTAATATTCAAGGGAATAATGTTATCTGCTATTAACAACTGAATGATGATTCTACCCTTTGTTCACCAAATCCTTGAGGCAAAGTTAAATATTTTATATGTTTCAATGAAAAAATATTGACCTGAAATCCTGTTCATCTCACGAATAATGCGATCTGAGCTGTAGAGTGTTCCCACCACTTCACTTTTATTTTAGAAGTCCAACATCTGCAGTATTTTGTTTTAGATTCTATTATCATTTTGGTTGGACATTTAAGAAATACAAGTATTGAACAGGATTATAAATATATGGTAAAAAATGATATTAATAAAAGAAAAAAGGGTTCCAAATGCTGAATAGTCTTTTTCTGACTCTACTCCTAATGTAGATTTATTGACCTGTAATGTACTGTCTTAAGGATGGTGGGCACAGAACAACTTCCAAGGATTTAGATAAATACCTGAAAATAAGAATAATGCAGCATTTTGATATTAACAAAGAGCTTGCAAAGATGTAACAAACTAAACAGTTTTCTCCTGTGCTGTCATTGCTAAGAGATCAGACTGAGGACCCTGCAACAATTATATGGACCCCTTCTGGAGGGTTTTCTCACTGCTTGATTCAGGGGCTCAACGTAACGATGGGGGCTTCAGGCATGTAAAGCAGCCAAATGACGATTTAAAATGTTTCTCATTCTTTCCCTGTTCTCCTTCAAAGTATGGATGGTGTTATCAAATAAAACCAGGAAAGAAGGCAGCCAAAGAGGAAATGGGGTCTAATTGGCAAAAAGATTCAGTTAATTGCAGACAATTCATAATTTGGATAATATAAATATTTACGTCATTTTATCTGTAAGATGGCAGTGATAATTTTATATTTATGAACATTGCATCAAATTATTCAGTTGCAGAATTCATAACCCACCAGCTAAACGTGAACCATGGCACATAAAAAACATGCATATCTATTATTCAGCTGAAACCATGTACAATTAGATGATAATAAGTTGTCTTCAATACTGCAAACAGGACACAGATCAAAACAAGTTACTGACAAGTTTTCAAGCCAACATGCAAACACGCAGTGCATGAGCTGCTACTCATTTGAACCAGTGAAATGGGGAAGGTTGATTACACCAGAAACCAAGCCCCAATGGAAAGAAATCCAAGTTTATAACAATGATCTCCCTTTCAAAAGGCGATCATTAACAGTAAAAATTATAAATACGTATTCTTCTAGTCTTGAGCAAAACAAAATACTACAAATGAAAATGACAAGAAAAATACCTTCAAATGATATTTCACAGTAAATATTTATTGCAACTAACCTTATAGAGAACACTTATAGAGATATTATGCACATGATCTTTGGACCTTTTTAAAATTCAAGTTGGAATATTTAGTGTTTTTCATGTCATAAAAACCTGGAAACAATCTGGTTAATAACACTATATTAATTGTTGGAGTACCATATCAATGTTTCCTCCTAAATTTAAAATGCAGTTATTAACTTATACAGCAATGTAGATGATTAAGAATATGGTTCTGTATACAGTATTTCTAATAGTTCATAATCTGTTGTAAAACTGTGCAGTGGATAACTTTTGCATCCATTATGTAACAGAAGTTTTCTGAAAGCTTACAGAAGTTTTCAATGCTCAAGAATCAATCACTAGACAATAAATTGTTTCTACTGAATCATAGTCTTTGTTTATGCACTTAAAACATTGTCAAAGTTCCACAATGACTTACTCATTTTTTTTTCTGTTTGGGGTTCAAGTCTCTGAAGGGGAAGAGGTATGTCGAGGACTTCAAAGAGGTTGTAACTGTAACCAGTATTCACGATAAATCTTACCTTCCACCATTTAGTATTAATGAAAAAACTCTAACCTACCATCTACAGAACACCATATGGTTTAGACATATTACTGTTTAGAATACAAAACATTACAGAGAAGATTGCAACAGCACTTAATTACATGTGAATTATACCCAATGCCCTTTCCTTGAAGCTATGTCATAAGTGCTGTGCATTAATCACCTCTATTTACTTTAGGTCTAGCAGCATCAACGCAGGGTTCTCCAAGTAAGATTTCCAAAGATTTGAAAAACGAGCCATTGTGGCTCCATCAATAATCCGGTGATCAGCTGACCAGCTAACATTCATAATCTGAGCCTGGATTATTTCACCTTTGTCATTGAATCTGGGGAGAACCTAAAGAGTAACACAAAGTCAGAAATTTGGATAAGATGGCAGGAAAAGTGGAACATGAATAAGATTTCTCACCTGTGAACAGCCTCTGATGCACAGCATCATACAGTAATAAAACAGACCCTTTGGCTCGCCAGGCCCTATATCATTTCTGCTTCACTCTCCTGAGTCAGCATTGCCTTTAAAATTTTACAATCACCTCAGTTAATCACTTTTGTCCATTCCTTAGACATCCGCCCTTCACTCCATCCATCCCCTGCATGTCACTCACCCTTTATGTTCTGTTAGGCTGCCTCCTTTCAGGTCTGCTTGTTCTCCAGTTTTCCAGATCCACTCAGGATCATCTTTCCACCTCTGAGTTTCTCCCTGATACTTACTATCTCTCTGGCCTACTTAGCCCAACTCATGTTTTGCTCTGCTTTCTTAGCCTGTTTAAGCTTCACCCTACCATGAGCTTGTCACGCTGCACATCTTCACACTGCAATCACTCAGTAGCTAAATACTGTTGAGTATTCCTTGGTTATTTGCCCCTTTGCTTTGCCCATCCCTTCTCCTGGTTCACCCTGCACAGGCCACCGGTCATCAACCTTTCAGGTCTACTCGAACTTCACCCTGCCAGATTTGCTCAGTGTGCCAGATCCACTTGTGGTCACCTTGCACCTCTTCACATTTTGTGGCCTACTTTCAATCACTCTGCCATGGATTACAACCATACATTGATTGGTTAGCTTCGCCTTCCTTCTGTCCGTTCCTGCTCCTAGTTTACCCAACAAGGTAATTTACCCTTTCAGATCTGTTTGAACTCCAATCTACTGTCTCTCCTTCAGGTCCACTTGGGCCCCACCCTAGCATTTCACTTTCAGATCCACTTGAACCTGAAACAATGATAACTGCTTTGATACGCACCTGTATCTTTCCAACTGCTCCAATAGCTACTTCTGGAGGTAGTATAACAGGTTTAGCATAGGTGCCACCAATCTACAAACAGACAAATACTATACATTAATGATTTCTGGTGTATCCAGCACCTTACTTTAACAGCTAAACAAAATAAATTTCAATTGTCAGTTCTACTGCAAAATATTAATTGTTCTCCCAACTAGCAAAAAGCAAATGTTGGGTAAGCACAAGCTTCCAATTGTGTAATCTCTCCTTTGTTGGGCAAGGTGAAGCACAAGGCATGTGACTACAGTACCTTCTGTGTGGGTTGTGTATACAATACTGTAGTGTACGCTCACTTGCTCAAGACATCCATATTCTTGACTTAAAAACACAAAATGCTGGCAGAACAGCAGGCCAGACAGCATCTATGGGAGGAGGTAGTGACAACGTTTTGGGCCGAAACATTGTCACTGCCTCCTCCCATAGATGCTGTCTGACCTGCTGTGTTCTGCCAGCATTTTGTGTTTTTATTTATTTCCAGCATCTGCAGATTCACTCGTGTTGCCATATTCTTGATTTAGTTAGCTTGTGTCACAGTAATCATATTTTTTTTTAGTTTTTCAGCAACTCAGCCAACATTGTACCAAGTCATAATGTGATACAGTAAATACAAGTTTGCAATTTTACCTTTGCACTGTACTGCTGCCACAAAACAAATTTCACATTTAAGACAATGATGATAACCCCGATTCTGATTATGACTCTAATCAAGCTGATGAAATCCCGTACATTATATTAACTCAATCACTAAAACTTTTGTTTTCACCTTATCCCAATTTCACCTGAACATCAATTCTGTTCCGCTTTCTTTAAATGTCACCTACCTTGTGTTTCCAGCATTTTCTGTTTTTATTTTAGATTTCCATCAATTTTTGACTTCTTTTCACCAAAACTCAAGTTGTCTGAGAGATGAAAAGTAAACATACAAGAACCCAGACGGTCTCACAACGAGTCACGCCTAGATGGTCGGACGGCACGGTAGCATAGCAATTAGCACAACACTTCGCTGCGTCAGCAATGTGGGTTCAATTCCCACCGCAGTCTGTAGGGAGCTTGTATGCTCTCCCTGTGACAACGTGGCTTTCCACCAGGTTCTCCAGGTTCCTCACACATTCTAAAGGTGTATGTGTTAGTAGGTTAATTGGTCACATGGGTGTAATTGGGTGGCGTGGGATTTTTAGGCCAGTGACCTGTTATCCTAGTCTGCATCCTAGGGTACTAAAGGAGGTGGCCCTGGAAATTGCGGATGCATTGGTAATCATTTTCCAATGTTCCTTAGATTCAGGATCAGTTCCTGAGGATTGGAGAATGGCTAATGTTATTCCACTTTTTAAGAAAGGAGGGAGGGAGAAAACAGAGAACTATCGACCTGTCAGCCTGACATCGGTGGTGGGGAAGATGCTAGAGTCCATTATTAAGGATGAAATAGTGGCATATCTAGATAGCAGTGATAGGATTGGGCCGAGCCAGCATGGATTTACCAAGGGTAAATCATGCTTGACTAATCTGTTGGAGTTTTTCGAGGATGTAACCAGGAAGTTAGACGGGGGAGATCCAGTGGATGTAGTGTACCTTGATTTTCAGAAGGCATTTGATAAGGTCCCACATAGGAGATTGGTGGGTAAAATCAAAGCTCAGGGCATCGGGGGGAAGACATTGACATGGATAGAAAACTGGTTGGCAGATAGAAAGCAAAGGGTAGCGGTGAATGGGTGTTTCTCAGAATGGCAGGTGGTGACTAGTGGGGTGCCACAGGGCTCGGTATTGGGACCACAGCTGTTTACAATTTACGTCAACGATTTAGATGAAGGCATTGAGAATAACATCAGCAAATTTGCTGATGATACTAAGCTGGGTGGCAGTGTGACATGTGATGAGGATGTTAGGAGAATTCAGGGTGACTTGGAAAGGCTGGGTGAGTGGGCAGATACTTGGCAGATGACGTTTAATGTGAATAAGTGTGAGGTTATCCACTTTGGGAGTAAGAACAGGAAGGCAGATTATTATATGAACGGTATAGAGTTGGGTAAGGGAGTAATACAAAGAGATCTCGGAGTCCTTGTTCATCAGTCACTGAAGGTGAATGAGCAAGTGCAGCAGGCAGTAAAGAAGGCTAATGGAATGTTGGCCTTTATTACAAAGGGAATTGAGTACAAGAGCAAGGAAATCCTCTTGCATTTGTACAGAGCCCTGGTGAGACCACATCTGGAGTATTGTGCACAGTTTTGGTCTCCAGGGTTAAGGAAGGACATCCTGGCTGTAGAGGAAGTGCAGCGTAGATTCACGAGGTTAATTCCTGGGATGTCTGGACTGTCTTACGCAGAGAGGTTAGAGAGACTGGGCTTGTACACGCTGGAATTAAGGAGATTGAGAGGGGATCTGATTGAAACATATAAGATTATTAAGGGATTGGACAAGATAGAGGCAGGAAATATGTTCCAGATGCTGGGAGAGTCCAGTACCAGAGGGCATGGTTTGAGAATAAGGGGTAGGTCATTTAGGACAGAGTTAAGGAAAAACTTCTTCTCCCAGAGAGTTGTGGGGGTCTGGAATGCACTGCCTCAGAAGGTAGTGGAGGCCAATTCTCTGGATGCTTTCAAGAAGGAGCTAGATAGGTATCTTATGGATAGGGGAATCAAGGGATATGGGGACAAGGCAAGAACCGGGTATTGATAGTAGATGATCAGCCATGATCTCAAAATGGCAGTGCAGGCTCGAAGGGCCGAATGGTCTACTTCTGCACCTATTGTCTACTGTCTATTATCATGCTATTTCTGTAAGAATTCAAATAACAGGGCTTCAAACTTGGTTCAAATTTGAATGGCGATTAAGCAGAGAATCAATTTGCTGAAAGTAACTCTATAGAGTAAATGGAGTCCTATCAGTAGTGAAAGAAGAACTGATCAGAACCAAAAAAACACACTTCATTTTGACTACAGGCAAATGGGATTTGTTTCAGTTGGCATCAAGGCCAGCAGACATGGACCGAAGACCTGTGCTGTACTGTTACAGGTTCTCTAACAATTTGTCTGTAAAGCATTTATGCTGTATCAAATTTATAACCAGTCAAAAAGAACTGATGCTAACAGTTTTAATTAATCATTCACTTATACTGGAGTTGAAATTCAGTGTTTTCATAAAGAGTACAAAAAACATTTCATTTACTACTTTCCCAGTGTTTACACATACCAGGCTGAACAAATCTTGAAATACTCAAAATTCTATGTTACAGATAAAAGAACATAGCTAAATTTTATTGCAATTACAAGCAATACATTTGGCTAACAACTGCTTAATCAAGTCCCTTTATTCTTGCACATCAGGATGCAAAACATTTAAGAGATTCCAACTGTCCAATAATACACTGGGAGCCATTTCTTGAGGCAACAACAACAAAATTTAAACCCCACTCATTTCCTTTTCATCTATAATGAAGACTCAATGTGTGATCATGACATCTGAGTAAAACTTAGTTTGATGTTTAGCATGCAACAATAAATCACCTTTAAGAATATATATGAACATAGAATATTACAGCACAGAACAGCCCTTTGGCTCATGATATTGTGCCAACCTTTAAACCCACTCTAAGATCAATCTAACTCTTCTCTCCTCCATAGCTCTCAATTTTTCTACTATTTATGTGCCTATCTAAGAATCTCTTTAATGTCCCTAATGTATCGGCCTCTTCACCACCCCTGACAGTGCATTCCATGCACCCACCACTCTGTGTAAAAAACTTCTCCAACACCTCCCCTATACTTCCATCCAATCTCCAAAAAGCATGCCCACTTGTACAGTTGGCCCTCCTTATCCGCGGGGGATTGGTTCCAAGACCCCCCCGTGGATACCAAAAAACGCGGATGCTAAAGTTCCTTATTTAACCTGGATTAGTGCAGTGGTCTTTAGGACCCAGCGGAACCCCGGATGTTATTTAACATGTCTCAGTGCAGTGGACATTAGGACCTGGCAGTGCTGCTCTGAATCCGCAGTGTTTCTGTTCACAAAAATAATCACGATCACGTTTGAAAATAAAGTGGAAGTAATAAAGCGATCGGAAAGAGGTGAAACACCATCAGTCATTGGAAAAGTGTTAGGCTACAGTTGGTCAACGATCGGAACAATTTTAATGGAGCATGTGAAAGGCACTGCCCCGATGAAAGCTACAATTATTACTAAGCAACGCAGTGGTTTAATTATTGAAATACGTATGTTTCTTAAGTGTTTTATATGCATAGAAAGGTAAAATATGCACTATATACTACCCGGGGACTGCCTGTACATTTAAGTCATTTCTAGACTACTTATAATACCTAATACAATGTAAATGCTATGTAAATAGTTGTTATACTGTATTGTTTAGGGAATAATGACAAGAAAAAATAGTCTGTACATGCTCAAACAACGAGTGCTGGAGAGAGAACTTCCAGGTTTTCCCGATCCGCAGTTGGTTGAATCCACGCATGCCGAATCCGCGGATAAAGAGGGCGACTGTATTAGCCATTTCTGCCTGGGGAAAAATCTCTGGCTATCCATTTGATCTGTACCTCTTATCATCTTGTACACTTTTTCGAGTCACCCCTCATCCTCCTTCGCTCCAAAGAGAAAAGGCCTAGCTTGCTCAACCTACCTTCATAAGAAATCCCCTCTAGATATAGCTTTGTGTCATATGAAGTTTTGAGTGAACAATCTTCAGTGATTTTTAAATTTTCTTTGAAAAGAGTGTTGTTAGCACAAAACAAAAGAACATTTTCCAATCAATTCAAAGTAAATCAGAAGAGGGCAAGGAACAGGACAAAAGATATGTCACATGCAAACCAGAAGAACACCGCCTTTTCAGACCAATGAACATGGAAACCAAAGTGAAATTCGTTCCTTTGATATTTCAGAAAAAAGTGGTGGGCAGTGATAATTAGAAATAAAACTGATGCTGTTTACACTGCTTTGTTCTGAAGTGGTAACTTCAAATTAGTACTGATGCAAGTCTAGAACTCAATGGTGTCACAGTGTATTGGCACATGTCCTAGATTTTGTTTTAATTCAATTACAAGTTACAAAAATCAATTTCTCTAATGTAATGAAGCAGTTAAACTCTTGTATTTTCCCTCTGAACCCTTTATAAACTAGTATCCCACAGCGCACATCAATATTGTGTTACTCTGTAACTGAGAGAATATAACTCAGCGTTTGTTAATCCTTATTTGAATTAGAATTCAAATACCCAATCTTGCTTCATGTATGTGATGAAATTATTGCGTGTAGCCAGAGACAACTCTGCAAAACACAAGTCTCCTATGAAGGTGGAATATACACAAAGCAGGAAAAATTCTGACTAGAGGACATACATGAAGAATATCTAATTTTGATACTTCAGAACCAATATTGAACAGGTTGAATGGTGTCACAAAATAATCTTATACTCAACGTCAGCAAGACCGAGGAATTGATTTTGAATTTAGGAAGGGAAGTCAAGAGAAAACACACCAGTCCTCATTTAGGGGTCAGCGGTAGAAAGGATGAGCAGTTTCTAATTCCTGGCATCCACATCAAAGAGGATCTATCCTCGGCCTAAGACATTGATGTAATCAAAAGATGGCACACCAGCAGATCTACTTCATTAGGAGTTTGAGGAGGTTTTAAATGTCGCCAAAGGCTCTTGCAAATTTAGACAGCGTTCCAAAAGGCTGCAGAGAGTTGTAGACTCAGCCAGTACGTCTTTGGCACAGCCCTTCCTGCCATCGAGGAATCTTCAAGAGGGGTGCCTCAAGAAACTAGCATTCACTATTGCTACCTTCACCAATTAAGACACGCCCTCTCTGCATTACTACCATCACAGAAGGCATACAGTAGCCTGGAGACCCACACTCAACATGTTAATAAGGGATCCTTCCTCTGTCATCAGGCTTCTGAATGGTCCATGAACACTACCTTATTATTTGTCTTCTGTATTGTTATTTTTGTAATTTATACATTTATGGTAATTTAAGTTTTGCAGGGTACTGCTGCTGCAAAACAACAAGTTTCATAATGTGTCAATGTCAATAATCCTGATTCTGATTTTGAGTAGCGGATCATTAAAAAATATACCCAAAGACATACTAGGAAATACTGGTAACATGATTGCACTTTACTGACCGTGCCAATGTTGGAGAGGGTGAATGTCCCTCCAGTAAGATCGTTTGTTCCCAGTTGATTTGCTGAGCCCAGAGTAAGCAGCCGGTTTAATTCTGCTGCAATCTCAAAGACACTAAGAATCTGTACATTCTTAACTACTGGAACAATCAGACCTTGTTGTGTATCCATAGCAATGCCAATGTTATGGGAAGCCTGTCCAGAAAGACAAAAACAACTAAGATCAGCATTTCAAAAATTAGGAATACTATCTACATGTAATATGTTAAGATTTTCTTCCTTGTTGGAAATTCATTTCTTTACAGCTATTAGTGAAATAAAGTTTAATGGCCAAGTATTGTTGAAACAGCTGAGTGAAAGTACTGTGTGGTAACACTAAAGGTTTCCCTTGTCTAAACAATGTATAAAATCTGAAACCAAATGTGTGAGCTCAGAAAGAAAGTTACATGGGTAACAAGGTTACCGTAATAACAAAAAGTCAAAACACGTTATGAAAGTACTTCATATGCCAGAATGGAATTCGAGTGCAAATCTATTCACATTAAACAGCACAAATACTGATTTTAAATTATTTAACATTATGGCTAAAACTACTTAAATCACAATTAGCTGTAATATTCAAATAAGATTTCAAGATATCTGCAAACATATTAATTCTCAAAGACCCACAATTGGTGAGGTGATAGCAGCTGACAATTAAGCTAGAGTCAAATGTGGTAGGCATGGATACAAAGGCATGACTAAACTCTTGGTTTACCATTAACTTGAAATAAAGCACACCAGCAGCATTTAATTAGATAGAATATTTTAGGGACATGCTATCTGATGCAAACATCAAATTTGTAATGTACTTTTCCCTGCAAGTACTGCACGTCTCAGTACAAACACATTGTCCAGATGAAGCTTTTGATCTCCCTCTTCCAATGTCAGCCTCACTCATTTTCATCTATAATTTAAAGTATCCGTTGCACAAGACTTCACAACATACATAGGGAAAGGATATTCAGAAATCCATCCGTTGTTTAATTCTGCAGATTTTGTTAGAAAGGAATCACTTAATCTAGCCACATTAACATAGTCAGATATAGCTGCAATAGACTTAACATTTCAAAGTTCAAAGTACATTTATTATCCAAGTATGAATACAATATATAACCGTGAGATTAGCCTCATACAGGCAGCCACAAAACAAAAGAAATCCAATAAAAAACATTAAAAAAAGATTGTGCAGAATAAAACCAAATCATGCAAACAACAAAAGTAAGCAAATAACATTCAGAACTGATGTTCACAAGAGTGAGTCTACAGCCACGAAACCAGTTAACACTGCAGTTGATTCAGGAGTCTAATAATTGCAGGCCACAGCCTCAGTTCATCTTAACCACCATCTCAAAACAGGGCTAATAATGAAATTATATAACCGAGAAAAACACTCTGCATTACAGTGTTTGTTTTTAAGCTTTCATATAATGTAGTTATACCTTATAAGTTATAAACTGACAGTTTTCATCCAACGAAGCGTTTAAGACAGGATATTGTAGCAACCCCAAAGATGCTGCCTGTTGGAATCAAACACAGAATTTACAAGTTTTTTCCCACTAATAAAGCTTAATGAAATGTTTTATATTTCTCAAGACTTCTCAAATTTTCTTTTATTTTGTTTATCTTGGGGTCTGAGTCCATAGGACGCTCAAAGCAGCTGCGCAGGTTGACTCTGTGGTTAAGAAGGCATACAGTGCATTGGCCTTCATCAATCGTGGAATTGAATTTAGGAGCCGAGAGGTAATGTTACAGCTATATAGGACCCTGGTCAGACCCCACTTACAGTACTCAGTTCTGGTCACCTCACTACAGGAAGGTTGTGGAAGCCATAGAAAGGGTACAGAGGAGATTTACAAGGATGTTGTAAGTTAGGATATTGTAAATTAAGTTAGATATGGCCCTTGTGGCTAAAGGGATCGGGGGTATGGAGAGAAAGCAGGTACAGGGTTCTGAGTTGGATGATCAGCCATGATCATACTGAATAGCAGCGCAGGCTTGAAGGGCCGAATGGCCTACTCCTGCACCTATTTTCTATGTTTCTATGTTTTCATATTTCTATGTGTTGGCGCGTGGCCTAGTGGGCAAGGCATCAGACTAGTAACCTGAAGGTCACTGGTTCGAGCCTCAGCTGAGGCAGCGTGTTTGTGTCCTTGAGCAAGGCACTTAACAACACATTGCTCTGCGACGACACCGGTGCCAAGCTGCATGGGTCCTAGTGCCCTTCCCTTGGACAACATCGGTGACATGGAGAGGGGAAGGCTTGCAGCTTGGGCAACTGCCAGTCTCCCATCCAACCCTGCCCAGGCCTGTGCCCTGGAAACTCCAGGCGCAGATCCATGATCTCTCGAGACCGACGGATGCCACCATCATGTTTTCTATGCTTCTATGTTGCCTGGATTGGGGAGCATGCCTTATGAGAATAGGTTGAGTGAACTGGGCCTTTTCTCTTTGGAGCGACAGAAGATGAGGGGTGACCTGATAGAGGTGTATAAGTTGATGAGAGGCATTGATTGTGTGTATAGTCAGAGGCCTTTTTCCCCAGGGCTGAAATGGTTGCTAAAAGAGGACACAGGTTTAAGGTGCTGGGGAGTAGGAACAGAGGAGATGTCAGGGTTAAGTATTTTACTCAGAGAATGGTGAATACGTGGAATGGGCTGCCGGCAACGGTGGTGGAGGCGGATATGATAGGGTCTTTTAAGAGACTTTTGAATAGGTACATGGAGCTTAGAAAAAGAGAGGACTATGGGTAAGCCTAGTAATTTCTAAGGTTGGGACATGTCTGGCACAACTTTGTGGGCTGAAGGGCCTGTATTGTGCTGTAGGTTTTCTATGTTTCTATCACTGGTTTCATAATTTCATGTAGCTGTATCATTACTTTTTTATATGACATAGTATAATAATAATTTTACTACTATTAATCTGGATGAAATAACTTGAAATATGTTACCAAACACGAGATCTCCTGTTGAATTGTAAATACTATAAGAAGACATGTGACCTATAATTTTCTGAGTATTTATCACCCAAATTTGCTGTAGAAGTATTTTTTATTCAAGTAATGTGAAAATATGCTTGCAGACACTGGCTGGTATTGGGTGATCAAAATATTTTAATTTATTCTCTAAACAACTTTTTAGTATTGAAAAAATTATTCATCCAGAGAATATAAGTAACACCTGAAGCATACTACAGATAACAAGGGAACAGGAACATCAACTTTTTTGATAGATCAAAAACTTTAGCCACCGGAAAAACAAGAAAAATTTTAAAAAGCTTAAGTATACAGACACATCCCTGACAAACTAATGGACCATCTATCATTTACCAACAGTTGTTAAAACCAACCGCTTCATTAAGTAGCCCCACATGACTGAAAGTTAAATGACAGAGCAGAAGGGCATCACCTAATTTATGTAGCAGTTTTAAAGAAGTGACCAACAGATATTTTAATTTTGATCAAAATAATACTGTTTTGCTCACCTTGAGAAAGAATGGCATGAATGAAAGTTTGATGCCTCTATCTTCAGTTACAGCTTTCAGTTCTTTTCGCAGTTTTACAAGGCTAGTTAAATCTACTTCATCACAGTAGCCAAAATGAGGAATTTTCAGTGCAACAGACATTGTTTTTACCATAGCCTTCCGGATCCCTGTGATTAAAAAAAAACACATTCCAAGTGTTTGCTCACTATTTAATTTTGCAACATTCTGCATACAACTGAGAAGAAGTGCAAAGCTTTTCAAAGAATCTTAACTTAACTGGAAGATATGGATTTTCGGAGATGGGATGCACTTAGTTTGTCTGTTGGCTGCAGTTTACACAAAGTCTTCTGCACATTCTGCCCTTCTATCTTTTCTAATCTTTCCAGACCCGCTTATCAGTCAGCAGGGAGAACATCACATTGTTTTCGACCTGGCTGCTTGAAAGCCTAATTATCTTGAATGGATTTTTTTTTTTTAAACTTTCTGGAAAGAAGTGGGGACTGAGGAGCACATACCTCAGAGTTAAAAAAAGCTAATAATTTATTAAAACTGAATAAAATCAAACCTAGTCAACATGGTTTTATGAAAGCAAAATCATGTTAGATAAACATGCTCTAATTATGAGTACATGACATGGAGAACTGATTGATATGTAGTATATTTAGATTTCCAAAATGCAGTTAACATGCTGCCACACAAGAGGCTGGTGCATCAATTAAGAGCCCAAGGTATTGGAGGAAATGTGTTAGCATGAATTGAAGCAAGTTGCTACATGGAAGATAAAGAGTTGTAATAAATGGGTCCTTTGCAGGCTGGATTGATGTAATTAGGGGAGCATTCTAGCAAATCGGTTCTTGGCTCTCAGTTGTTTGCTGTTTTTGTTGATGACCTGGAGGAAGAAACAAAATGCATGTTTCCCAAGCTTTCCAATGATATAACATTTCGAGGGCATTGTGTGATAAAGACATAGTAATTCTGTACTGGGTTACAGATCAAGGTAGTGGGTGAAACCGTGGCATATGGAATTTAATGTGGGGGGGAGTATGAAGTCATGCGAAAGGTGAATATCTAAATAAAGATTCTGCAAGTAAGTTTAGTGGGATCTAAGTTTTCTAATGCCTAAGTTATAAAATGCTAGCAGCACGGACTAGCAAGTAGTTAAGAAAGCAAACAGCATTTTGTTCTTTCTTGGAGTTTAAGAAAAGATACATTTGGTACAGTTGTAAGAAGTATAGTCAAGGATACAATTGAAATATTGTTCACAGTTTTTTCATCTTTCTTTCCTAAAGGACATGGTAGAATTCTGGGATGCCCAAAGGAGGTTTACTAGGCTAATTCCTGGGACATAATCATTGTATCCCTTAGAGTTTATTAGAATAAGGGGTGACCTTATACAAACATACAAAGATCCTAAGGGAGGTTGACAGGTTAGTTGAGACATTCCCACTGGTGGGAGACAGAACACAAAGGGACATAGCAACAAAATAAAGGATCAGTCATTTACAACTGAGGTGCTTTAAAGATATTTTCTCTGAGAGGATAGTAAATCTCTGGAATTCTCTGCCACCGAGGGTGGTGGCAGACAGATCATTAGATATATTTAAGGAGGAAGCAGATAAATATTTGAAACATTCAGGAATTGAGTGCCATGGGAAACTGGCATGGAAGAGTTGAGGCCAGCATAGATTAGTGATAGTTATACTGAATGGAAGGGCAAACTAGAGGGGTCTGTTGGCCGACTGCAGCACCTTTTTTCCTTGTGTTCTTAGATACCTCAAAAAGAAAACAAACCTTCAATAATTGCATCTGTTAAGATAAAAATAATGTGCAGAAATGAAATTTTGAGCGATCTGAAGTAATTTACCTTTAACTGGCTCAGTTCTATCTTTATCCATAAATGGTATTTTTGGAGTTATTGGTTTGGGTACAGTAGGTGCTCCTTTAGCTGTGGGTGAGGTTGGCTCTGGTGGAGGTGGAACAATCTCAGGAGAAGGTGGTAAAATAGCGCCAGTTTGCTTAGCCAAGTAGTTCAGTATATCTTCTTTGAGAATTCTTTCATCCTTTCCAGTTCCTACAACTTCACTAAGTTTAATCTGCATAAAGAACACACTGTTTCAGGAACAATGTTACATTCAAGTCAGAATAAGTTATGATGTGGGCAGTATATTTCAAAAGTTTTAATCACAGAGGAAATTAATTTGAACCCCACAACCCCTCAGCAACGTAAATTATATGCAAAATGTTTATTGGATTGTTTTCATGCATCTTGCCACAGCTGAGAGATTGATGGTGGCACTGCAGCAGACTACCATTCAAACCTCTTTGATGTAATTGTGCATCAGACAAGATCTCTGTATATAACCAGTCTACAGCGTTTGTCTCATTTACAGCAAAGTCTGAATGACAGAAGTTCTTACCATTCAAACTCCTAGTATCTAAACAGTTGCATTCTGCTCTTTAGGTCCACAACTAAAATTGAACACTTTCTTTGGGAAAATGCTAAAAGGGAAAACCAAAGTGCTGCATGTCTGATGTGGAGAAGCCCATCTCATCAATTAGTCAATGAGTATGACCAATTGAGGTGATGGGAGAAATGCTTTTTGCTACCCTTTCAGTAAAGTGAAAAAATACACTAGTTTAGAATACCATCTAGATTTACATCTTTCAAAAACATAACCGGATGCCAAGGTAATTCATTTAATTAAAAAAACTGTATGATTCAATATGAATCCCTGGAAATTTATTCTGATAGCAAGAGAAAACTGCCAAACTATATACCTCTCTTAGACCAAAAATATAACCATCATGTTCAAAGATAGAATAAAAATTGGGAAATAAAACACTAGAATATGCTTCAATGATTTTTTAAAATGCAAGTGCCACAAATATTAAAATGAAGTTAGAAAGTCTAAATGCACAGGCTTGGAATCTGTAAACAGAACAGCTAATTTTGACATTTAAGGTGTATCCCCATCATATAAATTGAAGAGTGTACGGATGCAAAATCAGACAGAGGTTAGGTGAACCTGTCTGTGAATCCAGCATTTTGTTTTTACTGCTCTAAAGCAAGTAGACTGAGCATTTATTCAAGGCTGCTAAAATGCAGTTGAAATTACAAAGAAACACCAAGCATCTGTCACTACGCAATAGAAGCTGAATGAATCCAGGAGATTTACAAGCACTGAGAACCATAACAAACTGTAAATCACATCAATTACACTGTATAAAAATATCAGATAAGCTGGACTATTTGAGCAAGAACACAAAGAGCATTGTTTGCATTTGTTGAATGTGCAGTATCTTCTCAAACAGTCGCACCACAAATACGTCAAATCTTTCAGTGCCCCAGTAACATTTGCATTAAGTTGATGTATATCTGTAGGCTGAGTTTTCTTTTGTAGCAGTTGAGCATTACTGGGAAATAACTTTATATACATAATATACCAAATTAAATGAAAAACTTCTTGTTGCTTCACAGGAACCTGATAACCTTTCAAAATAGATTTGTCGTTTTATTTCAATAACAAATGCAAACCAGACTTTCAGGGGCTGATAAATGGAGACTGTTAGATAAACAAGTACCTACCCATCAACAGAACACATTGTAACTTACATTGTTTTCCATGGCAAGCCGGCGCACAGCAGGTGTTGCTAGTCTTTTCTGCCCCTTTATCTCTTGGTGCGTATGTTCCTCATTCAACACCGCAGGTGCTTCAACAACATCTTGTTCTGGAACAACAGCTATGGCAGAAGCATGGGGAAATTAATCACACTCACTTTTGCTAAATTGCAGAATACTAACTTCAAAAGGTTTGCCATTTTATGTTCTGAACATAGCTGAGCAATCCTTTTTTAAAGTTCATTTTATTTATTTATTTTTCTATTGACGTTCATCATCAAACAAACATTTCCATAAGATGTATTTCAGACATTGTACATATATATCATAATCATTTAGATCACAAATCTCTACAAAGAATTTATCTGAGGTATATACACTTATAGAAAAGAGTGGAAAGAAAAAACAAGCAAAAGGAAAGAACTATGTACAAATAGGGAGTGAAGTGAAAAAATAGGGAGTTTTTTTTAAACAGCATATTCATTGATTTGTGAGAATAAAATCAGGCCTATGAGGCATTATGTACAAACGTTTGTAGTTAAACCATTTTTCCCAGTATGAATCAAATTGTTCCAGCTAATGATTAACAGATGCTGTTATCCTCTCCATTTTGTAAATGTCCATTGTAATTTCCATCCATCTATTTAAAGTTGGGCTCTCCTGTGATAACCATTTCCTAGTAAGAGTCTTTTTACCAGCCACCAACAGTATATTCATTAAATATTTATCTCTTTTCAACCATTCTTGAGGTATATATCCAAAATATATGGTCTTACTCTCTAAGGGTATTTCACATTTAAAGATGTCTTGTAGGGCATTGTGTATCCCCCTCTAACAGTTTTTGATAATAGGGCAGTCCCAAAAAATATCATAATGATTTGCATTTTGATTTCCACAATTTCTCCAGCAAACAGGGAGGTTACTATCATAATGGGATTTCTGAGAGGGTGTAATAAAATATCTTATCAAGTTTTTCCATCCAAACTCCCTCCATTTCTGTGACTGGTACACTTCCATTGATACCTTCATATTGTTGTCCATTCTTCCTCAGATATAATTATCCCTCCTTCCTTCTCCCATTTTGCTTTAATGTATGAAGTTGAATGTGTTTTAAGATTTGACAACCCCTTATACATGCTTGAAATGATTCTACTACCATTATCTGAATTATATGCTTTTCTAAATAGCCCTATCAAGCATGTACTTGCCTTGGTTACATTTTTAAGTGTCTTATTAACATATTGTCGCATCTGTAAATACCGATAAAAATCTTGTTTCTCTAATAAGTGTTTCTCTTTAAGCACTTCAAAACTGAACAGTGTTCCTTCTTTCATTATGTTACAAAGAACTATTATTCCTTTAGCTGTCCAGTCCTTAAATCTAGCATCCAATTCATTTGGTGTAAAATCCGAGTCATATGCACACCATTTAAGAATTGTAATATCTCCCTCTAGATTATATTTTTTTTAGTAGTTTTCCATATTTTAAGAGTCAATTTCACCCATGGGTTATCAATAGTATTCATGTACCTTTGCAGGTTGTTATCAGCCAAAATTGCTTGTATGGGGATGGGAAGTACCTGCTCCTCAATGTTTTTCCATTGAGCATCATATGATGGGTTGCACAAACATATCACAGCTCTCAACTGTGCTGCAAAATAATAATCTCTAAGAGAAGGTAGGCCCCATCCCCCCTTTTCCTTTGCTAATTGCAAAGTTTTGAGACGAACTCTAGGCCTTTTACCCTGTCAAATATACCTTGATAACATCTTGTTCCATTCATTGAATTGATTTTGATTAATCTCTATTGGTAGGGTCTGAAAGAGATATAACAGTCTGGGCAGTATATTCATTTTAACAGACTCAATCCTTGAACTGAGACTGAAAAAAGGAATCAGGTTCCATCTTGCCACATCTTCCTTAGTTTTTTTATATAAAGGCTGATAATTACATTCTGATAATTTTGCCAAATCTTTTGGCATAATGATACCCAAATATTTGAAAGACTCTGTGTGCTATGCCAAGGGGTATCAACTTGCAATTTCTCTTGGTGGGCTATAGTAATTGGGTTTTATCTATGTTGATCTTGTACCCTGATAATTGACCATATTGTTCAAAGGATTGCATCAATTTAGGTAAAGAGTATGTTGGTTGTCCTAGATAGATCAAAATGTCATCCGCATAACAAGCCAATTTATGCTCTGTCCCTTTAATAGTAATTCCCCTGATATCTTCATTTTGTCTGATGTATTGAGCTAATGGTTCCAGATATAGTGCGAAGAGTAGTGGTGACCATGCACAACCCTGTCTCGTGCCCCTTTCTAGGGTAAGACTATTTGATAAATATCCATTGATTTTAATCCTAGCAGTAGGATTGTCATATAGTGTCTGTATAGTTTTAATAAATGTGTCTTGGAAACCAAATCTATGTAAAACTCTGTAAAGAAAATTCCAATCAACCGAATCAAATGCTTTTTCAGTGTCCACAGATCACTATTGCTTCGATTTTATTTTATTGTATATGATCCATAATGTGAAGTGTCCTTCGTTACGTATCAGTATGGGTAGAAACTCCTCTAATCGTTTGGCCATGCTGGAGGTAAGTAATCTATAATCTACATTAAGAACAGATATTGGTCTAAATGACCCACATTCCATTTTATCCTTGCCTTCTTTCAGTATAGCTGAGATTATCGCTTCCTTCCAACTGGGTGCCATTTGTGCCTCGGCCTCCTCCCATCTCCTGCCTTCTCGATTCTCACACTATTTCCCAAGCGGAGCGGGATAACTCCTCTGCCAGGCTTTCCCTCTGTTTGGTCACGCTGACTGGCAACCCTCTGGCCTTCATGTCTGTAGTCGCCTCTTCCACTGTCTGGTATAACCGCGTCCCGTCATCATAAAACACTCGAAGTTTAGCAGGGTACGGAGTTTGAAATCTAATCTTTTTTTGCTTTAGTACTCGCTTTACTTCAGAGTATTCTTTACGTTTCTGCAGGACCGCGGGGGGGTGTTAATCTTGGTCAAAATATATTACTTTATCATCTAAAAACACTCTTTTCTTACCCCAGGCCCTTCGTAGAATCTCCGCCTTGGTGCTGTACTGAAGGAATTTAATTATTATTGAACGTGGCTTATCTTGGGTATTCTTTGGGACTAGCGCACGATGGGCTCTTTCGATTTCCAGCTCCATAGTTGAGGGAAGCTCCAGCACACCCCGCAGCAACTTTCCGACAACTTTCATAGACGGGCCCTCTGCTCCTTCAGGAACGTTGTAGATTCTGATCATTTTCCGCCGTGATCTTCCCTCCAGGTCAAGCAGCTTACCTTCTTGGTGATTTAATATTTTTATTGTCTTACTCAGTATTTGTTCAATGTTTTGAACGCGATCTTCCACCTTCTCAATTTGAGTCTCTGCCACCGCTATTTTTTGATTGACGTTGGCGAGCTCTGACTTAATATCATGTAGCTGCTGCTTTATTTCTTTCTGGAACTCCCTTATATCTTTCAGAATTTTGATCAAATTTGCCGCTTCACCTGAACGAGGCCCAGCGCCTGCCTCGCTAGCACGCGGTCGGGTAGGAGCCGCTCGCTGCACTTCTCTCGGCCGCAGGCTCCGCAGTGTTGCTTTTTTTATTTCCATTCTTTTTCCCCATTCTTGCCCTTCTTTTCAGTTCAAATATTTTTTGAAAAATACTATATTTGATGGGTTAACGGGGCTTAATACACGCTTTTCCAGAGGAGCTAGTGACTTAAGCTGCCATTCTCGACAATGACATCACCGGAAACCGCAGCTGAGCAATCCTAATTCATATATTTTTTAAATAATACTCAGTTTCCTGTGCAAATATTGTATGATTTTACAATTCTATCAACAGCAAAGCTCTTAGTGTCTACCATCATTACATGGGAGGATGAAAGTTCCATTGTGACTATCTATGCTTACTTGGCCTGTCTCACATTTTGCGGATGAATGCCAGATATCACCTAGTAGTTAAATCCAGAAGTTACAGTCAATGAACATTATACAAAGTGGCTGAGTTATCTTTTATAACCATATAACAATTACAGCACGGAAACAGGCCATCTCGGCCCTTCTAGTCCGTGCCGAACGCTTACTCTCACCTAGTCCCACTGACCTGCACTCAGCCCATAACCCTCCATTCCTTTCCTGTCCATATACCTATCCAATTTTACTTTAAATAACAATACCAAACCTGCCTCTACCACTTCTACTGGAAGCTTGTTCCACACGGTTACCACTCTCTGAGTAAAGAAATTCCCCCTCATGTTACTCTTAAACTTTTGCTCCCTAACTCTCAACTCGTCCTCTTGTTTGAATCTCCCCTACTCTCAATGGAAAAAGCCTATGCACGTCAACTCTATCTATCCCCCTCATAATTTTAAATACCTCTATCAAGTCCCCCCTCAACCTTCTACGCTCCAAAGAATAAAGACCTAACTTGTTCAATCTTTCCCTGTAACGTAGGTCCTGAAACCCAGGTAACATTCTTGTAAATCTTCTCTGTACTCTCCCTATTTTGTTGACATCTTTCCTATAATTTGGTGAACAGAACTGTACACAATACTCCAAATTCAGCCTTACCAATGCCATGTACAATTTTAACATTACATCCCAACTCCTATACTCAATGCTCTGATTTATAAAGGCCAACATACCAAAAGCTTTCTTCACCATCCTATACACATGAGATTCCACCTTCAGGGAACTATGCACCATTATTCCTCGATCACTCTGTTCTACTGCATTCTTCAATGCCCTACCTATTTACCATGTATGTCCTATTTGGATTATTCCTACCAAAATGTAGCACCTCACACTTATCAGCATTAAACTCAATCTGCCATCGTTCAGCCCACTCTTCTAACTGGGCTAAATCTCTCTGCAAACTTTGAAAACCGGCTTCATTATCCACAACGCCACCTACCTTAGTATCATCTGCATACTTACTAATCCAATTTACCACCCCATCATCCAGATCATTAATGTATATGACAAGCAACATTGACCCCAGTACAGATCCCTGAGGCACACCACTAGTCACCAGCCTCCAACCTGACAAACAGTTATCCACAACTACTCTCTGGCATCTCCCATCCAGCCACAGTTGAATCCATTTTACTACTTCAATATTAATACCTAACGATTGAACCTTCCTAACTAACCTTCCATGCGGAACCTTGTCAAAGGCCTTATTGAAGTTCATATAGACAACATCCACAGCTTTACCCTCATCAACTTTCCTCGTAACCTCTTCAAAAAACTCAATAAGATTTGTCAAACATGACCTTCCACGCACAAATCCATGTTGACTGCTCCTAATCAGACCCTGTTTATCCAGATAATTATATATACCAGCTCGAAGAATACTTCCATTAATTTACCCACCACTGATGTCAAACTGACAGGGCTATAATTGCTAGGTTTACTCTTTTTTAAACAATGGAACCACATGAGCAATACGCCAATCCTCTGGCACCATCCCTGTTTCTAAAGACTTTTGAAATATTTCTGTCAGAGCCCCTGCTATTTCTACACTAAGCTCCTTCAAGGTCCTAGGGAATATCCTGTCAGGACCCGGAGATTTATCCACTTTTATATTCCTTAAAAGCACCAGCACTGCCTCCTCTTTAATCGTCATAGTTTCTATAACTACCCGACTTGTTTTCCTTACCTTCCACCATATACGTCAAACTCAAGGCCCGCGGGCCAAATCCGGCCCACAGTGGAATTATCTTTGGCCCGCGAGATAATATCTAATTACTATTAAAGCTGGCCCCAGTAATCGAAGCGCCTATGGCGTATGATATGGCTAATGCTGAGTTTATTCAGGTACCAGGTTTTCAGGGTTTTTAGTGTTTATTCGGCAGTCTTCTTCATAAGAAATGGAATTTGTAAAGTGAAACACTTTGTAGTTATAGCAGAGACTGAGACACATGACAGCAGGCTGAAAAAACGGAGGCAACGAAAGCTGCGTTCGCACACGTCCGACTGATCCGGCCCGCATGAAGCTGCATTTTGCTCAATCCGGCCCGTGACCTAAAATGAGTTTGACACCCCTGCCTTACACAATTTAATATCCTTCTCCTTAGCGAAGAAATTGTTCAAAATCTCCCCCATCTCTTTCGGCTCCACACGTAGCTATCTACTCTGATTCTCTAAGGGAGCAATTTTATCCCTCACTATCCTTTTGCTATTAATATAACTGTAGAAACCCTTCGGATTTATTGTCACCTTACTTACCAAAGCAACCTCGCATCTTCTTTTAGCTTTTCTAATTTCTTTAAGATTCTTCTTACATTCTTTATATTCCTCAAGCACCTCATTTACTCCATTATATTGAAACTAATGGCATTGTGATCACTGGACCTGAACAGTTCCCCAACACATACCTCCATCACCTGACCTATTTCATTCCCTAACAGAAGATCCAACACTGCCCCTTCTCTAGTTGCACCTCTATGTATTGCTGCAAAAAACTATCCTGCACACATTTTACAAACTCCAAACCATCCATCCCTTTTACAGTATGGGCTTCCCAGTCTATGTGTGGAAAATTAAAATCTCCCACAATCACAACCTTGTGCTTACTACAAATATCTGCTATCTCCTTGCAAATTTGCTCCTCCAATTCTCGCTCCCCATTAGGTGGTCTATAATACACTCCTATAAGTGTTACTACACCTTTCCCATTCCTCAATTCCACCCAAACAGCCGCCCTAGACGAGCCCTCTAATCTATCCTGCTAGAGCACTGCTGTAATATTTTCTCTGACAAACAACGCAACACCTCCCCCTCTTGTCCCTCCAATTCTATCACAGCTGAAGCAACGAAATCCAGGAATATTTAGTTGCCAATCACACCCCTCCTGTAACCATGTTTCACTAATAACTACAACATCATATTTCCAGGTATCAATCCATGCTCTAAGCTCATCCACCTTTCTTACAATGCTCCTAGCATTAAAATAAATGCATTTAAGAAATTCCCCACCTCTTCCTCTCTGTTAATCTCTAACAGTACAAAGAACTTTACTGTCTTCTTTTTCTTCCTTCTCCCATACATCTGTTCCTACCTCTGGTTCCCCTCCCCCCTCATTTCTAGTTTAAATCCACTGGAGTCTCTCTGGCAAACCTACCTGCAAGAATATTTGTCCCCCTCCAGTTCAGATGTAAACCGTCCCGCCTGAACAGGTCCCACCTTCCCTGGAAAACTGCCCAATTATCTATAAATCTGAAGCCCTCCCTCCTGCACCATGACTTCAGCCACGTGTTGATCTACACTATCTTACTATTTCTAAACCCACCTGCACGTGGCACTGGTAGCAATCCTGAGATTGCTATCCTGGAGGTACTGTCCTTTAATTTGGCACCTAGCTCCCTAAACTCACCTTTCAGGACCTCCTCACTCTTCCTACCCACGTCATTGGTCCTTACATGGACCAGGACATCCAGCTGCTCACCCTCCCTCTTGAGAATACTTAGAACTCGATTCAAAATATTGCAGACCCTGGCACCAGGGAGGCAACAGACCATCCGGGATTCTCAATCTCTTCCACAGAACCTCCTATCTGTCCTCCTAACTATCGAATCCCTTATCACTACTGCTCTCCTCTTTTCCCTCCTTCCCTTCTGAGCTGAGGGTCCAGTCTTGGTGCCAGAGACGCAACCACTGCAACTTGTCCCTGGTAGGTCGCCCCCACCAACAGTATCCAAAACAGTATACTTATTGTTGATAGGAATGGCCACAGGGGTGCTCTGCTCTTCCTGTCTATTCCCCTTCCCTCTCCTGACAGTCACCCAACTACCTGTCTCCTGACTCCTAGAGGTGACTATCTCCCTGAAACTCCTGTCTATTTCTGCCTCTGCCTCCTGAATGATCCAAAGTTCATTCAGCTCCAGCTCCCTAACACGGTTTGTCAGGAGCTGCAGCTGGATGCACCTTTTACAGGTGTAGTCATCAGGGACAGCTGTGCTCGCCCTGACTTCCCACATACTGCAAACGGAGCACTCAACTGCCCTAACTGCTGCCTCCATTACCTACTCCTAATGAATTAGATTAATTAAAGGAGCTTACCCAGCCTTACCTCACCTGGAGTGAAGCTCATACTCAGCCTCTGCTCGCTATTTAAATTCTCCCGCTGCCTCACAGGCCAACTTTCACGCGCCTGCGCAGTCTAGCCTCTTTGCCGTGATCAGTTTTTTAAAAAAACAGCTTCTCTCCAAGCTTCTTTTACCTCTTCCCACTCCACCTCTTGCTGTGATTTAATTTTTGACTAATTTTTTCATTAGTCAAGGCACAAAGTATAGAACAGGGATATTATGCAGAGTGAAACAGCAGTTATGTTAACCACTTTACAGGAAAATTACAACAGAACTAGACAGGATACAGAGGAAGACAAGGTCAGAACTGAAGAATTTTATTAATGAAGAAAGAAAAGAAAGCTGGCTTTTTTTGGGACACAGAGGAGTCAGAAGGGAGATTTAATTCAGATTAAAGGAGGTATTAAGATTTTTTAAACTACTGTAAGTGGTTGTGAGAGGGTTCTGGAACTCAGTGTCTGAAGGGATAGTGGACACATAAAGCTTTACATTTAAAAAGTGCCTGGATGTGCTAGAAGCTGCTGGATCATTGACCAAGAGTTGTAAACATGAATGAAGCTGCAGTTGCTCTTACTCTACAGGCATTGCCACAATGGACTTTCCATGGAATAGTTTTAGAATCCCATTCCCTGCTCTTCCACATCATGCACTGTTACAGTATTCCCTGCCATATTCGGTGGAAGCCAGTAAGAGACAAGAATTTTAATATTATGAACTAATCTCGTAGTAAATGCAAGTCTGAAATCTTTATACCTTTTTGAATGAAGTGCAATTGAATTTTAAATGCTTTCCAATTTAATAATTAAAAACAGCTCTGTTTCCAGTTTTTCTCTCCAATTTCATTGATTACTCAGTCTGGTACACAACATCAGCATCACAGCAAGAAGTGCCGAGAGCAAAGTAATGTTCAGTGTAACCAACACAGGAAATGGGAGACACACACAACTGCCTAGGAGGTTACCAACAAGAGCAATTAATTAATTGTTGATTCAAAAATGTAATTGAAAAGAAATGCATTTTCAAAACATATTGTGACCTTTCAGTGACTGAAATCACAAGCAAAAAAAACTCAAAATACCCAAATAATTATTGACTTCAGGGAGGAAATTGGAGGTCCATGAGCCAGTCTTCGTCAGTGGATCAGAGGGGGAGAGGGTCAGCCACTTAAAATTGCTTTGTTAACATTTGAAAGGACCGGTCAATTACAAAAAAGCATGGCAACACCTCTACTTCCTTAGGAGTTTGCAAAGATTCTGCATGACATCTAAAACTTTGATCAACTTCTATAGATGAGTGTTGGAGAGTATATTGACTGTGATTTTGTATTTGCACACTGGTTGTCTGCCCTATTGGTAGTGTGTTCCATTGATTCTATTATGGTCACTGGATTTATTGAGTATTCTTACAAGAAAATAAATCCCAGGGTTGAATATGGTGACCTATATGCACTTGATAATAAAAGTTACTTTGAAATGAAATAAAAATTAAGATTTTTGTAAGTGTTTATAATCACTATGTGATGCAACAGGCCAGCACACCACAACAAGGATTTGGGACTGAATCCACCCCGTGATTAAGACCCTACCTAAATTTCAAGATATGCAAAAGTCAGTAAGCACATTCCTTTATCTTTTCAGCAGAACAGAGAAAGAGCTTAAGCTACACAAGCACTATTTAAGTAATAGGTAAATTTGTTTCTTCTGTTGAGAATCAGCTGCTGTCAACAATTACTTAATAGTGATAGGAGAATGAGCAAAGTAGCGCCTGGCACTGGAAGATGAGAATGAAGCTCTTCTGCTCCCCTCCACATGCAGGATGGAAGACAAGGCTCACTCCGAACCCACCCAGAAGCAGGTTCCACCTTTCCACCTACTTCTCTTCATCCAGTTCTCCCCATTTTTCACCATTCCCTGAACCAAGTCCAATCATTTGACTGCAAGAACCCACACAACCCATGAAATATTTCCATTAAATTACACTGGGGTATCCCTACCATTCATGGTAGGCCTCACCTAAAGAGAAAGAAAATTAAGTTCAATTCTGCTAAGAGCTCTCTCTCTAACTGAGCCACAGAGAACAAAGCATGCAGTTATAGGTTTGTTCTATCTAACCAGGAATTCTTGACAAAGCATCGCTGGACATAAAATGCATTTAATAGCTGGGCTGGGAAAACCTTATACACTGACAGATAAAAAATGTGTGGGTCCTGGTTCCTACAACTGCCAATGCAAAATCAAATAAAATCCAAAACGAAACCAAACTTAAAAATCTATTATTTCAGCTTTCAATTTTTATCAAATTTACTAATTTATACAAATTAAAAAAGATTAATGTTATAATATCAAATACTCTCAGGGCAGTCAATTGGAAATGTACTGGCAGCAGGACCAACAAAATACAAGTTGCAGTGAAATACCAAAACAGTGGATATAATGGGAGCTTCATTAATCTTCAACTAACTACTCATTTCACTCTTGAATAATGCAACAGTTTGTGACATTTACAATTATATTCAGCAAAAACAATTTTACCAGGTTACACAGTCCAATTAATCTGGTAACAATCACAATAGCAGTGATTGTTCTGGTGGGCAAGTGAAATTTGTGCATGACAGAAGATCAAGATCACCTGAAATGAGCACATTGTAGAAACCACTTATCACAGTCATTAAAGAAAGGTTGTGTCTCAAAAACCTTCAGTGGAATAGATGTTTTACTGCCTTCAATCTCTGCTTGGATCCTCCTTCCATAGCCCTTACTAAACTAGGGCAATGGTTGCTATGATACAGTCACTTTACTGACACAAAGTCCAATTTAAAGGACTATTTAAGCAGCTTCAGCTTTTGCAGACTTTTACCACCACACAAAAAGTATTCAAGACATAGAGCCAGCCAAACCTTTGGCGGCATTCCACAGCAAAGGGAGTGTATTACATTCAAAGCAAAGAGAAATATTTCTCATACTGGTAGAGTGAATGAACACAACAGGATAAGGCCTAGTCACACAGCGGCTGACAGCACACATTGGGTAGACTGAAGCATAATGTTGTTTTTAGATCTGTTTAATAAGATAATGATGATGATATTTATAAAATATTACTTTGAGTGTTGACCCAATAAAGAGTGAGACTGGTGATTTAATAATGGAAAATCGATAAACAGCTATTTTGTACCTTCACTATAGAGAATACAAATAACTTGGAAAACCTCGCTATAATCGCCAGGAAAGTGATACTGAGCAAATTGTTGGAGCTGAAAGCTGATAAATATTTGTGTCCTGATGGACCTCATCCTTGAATGCTATAAAGTGACCAATGAGAGAGTTGACATATGAGTATGAATTATCTAAAATTCCCCAGATTCAGGAAAGGTCTCATTAGACTGAGAAATAATAAATGAAACTCCTTCATTAAAAGGGGAAGGAGAGAAAAAACAGTACTATAGGCATCAATTTTACATATGCCACTGGATAAACATTAAAAGCAAATATTTCAAAGTAAGACACACAAAAAAAACTTCAAAGTGATCACACAAAGTCAACATGACTTTGTGAAAGAGAAATCATACCTGATCAATTTGTTGGAGGTCATTAAAGTTGTAACATGAGCTATGGATAAAGGACAACTGGTATACTTTGATCTTCAGAAGGCATTTAAGTAGATGTTGCATTGGTTATCGCACAACATATTTACATAATTAAAAGATTTTGTTGGATAACAGAAAAAATGGTTGGCAAAATGGAACAAGCACTGTGGAGCAAGGATCTGTGCTTGGGCCTCAACGTTTTACTTTTTTTATATCAATGTCTTGGATGAAGGCACCAAAGTTATAGCTCCAAAATTTGCTGATGGTATAAAGATAGGTTGGAAAATGTGAGGAGGTTATGAAGAAGCTAAAGTCAATTCAGATAGTGGGCAAAGATCTGGCTTTGGAGTATAATGCAGGATATGTAAAATTCTCCATTTGGTATAAAAATAACAAAGTAGGATTTTATCCAAATACTGAGACTTGCAGAGCTTTGAGTTGCAACACAATCTGAGTATTCCACTCCATCTTTTACAAAATACTAGTATGAATGCACAGATAATAATTAATAAAGCTAACAAAGTGTTGTTATTTAATGCTGGACAAGTGATTACAAAAGTAGAGAGATGAATTGGTGAGATCATATCTGGAGTGCTGTGCATAGTCTTTTCTTAAGAAAGGATGAAAATTTGTTGGGAATATTCTTGTGGATAACTGGACTAAGACCTGGATTGCGCTTTGCAAAGACTGAAGTCCACTGGTGAGCAGTGGTGTTCCGCAAGATTCCCTGTTAGGACCATTTATATTCATGTTATATGTCAATGATGGAATTGATGGCTTTGTGGCCGAGTTTGCTGATGATACAAAGATAGATGGAGGGGCAGGAAGTGTTGAGGAAGCAGGGAGTCTGCAGAAGGATTTGGACAGATTAAGAGAATGGCAGATGGAATACAGTGAAGGGAAATGTATGGTCATATACTTTGGCAGAAGTAATAAAGGCACTTCTCTGTTTACAAAACTATGGACTATTTTCTAAACAGGGATCAAATTCAGAAATCAAAGGTGCAAAGGAACATGGCAGTCATTGTGCAGGATTCCCTAAAGGTTAACACACAGGTTGAGTTGGTGGGAAGGAAGGCAAATGCAATGTTAGCACTTATTTTCAGAGGACTAGAATAAGCAAGGATGTAATGCTGAATCTTTATAAGGCATTGGTCAGACTGTAATTGGGAGTATTGTAAGCAGTTTTGGGCCACTTACCTAAAAAAGGATATGCTGGCATTGGAGAGGATACAGAGGAGGTTCACCAGAATGAAGCCGGGAATGAAAAGGTTGATATACGAGAAGCATTTGATGGATCTGGGCCTGCACTTGCAAGAGTTTAGAAAAATGAGGGAGGAATCTCATTGAAATGTATTGAATTTTGAAAGGCCTCAACAGAGTGGACATGGAGAGGTAGTAGGGAATTTTAGGACCAGAGGGCACAGCCTCCGTATACAAGGACTTCCCTTTAAAACAGATGAGGAAGAATTTCTTCAGCCAGAGGATGATGAATCTGTGGAATTTCATTGCCAAAGATAGCTATGGAGGCCTTGTCATTGGGTATATTTAATGTGGAGGATGACATGTTCTGATTAGTAAGAGTGTCAAAGTTACGGAGAGTAAGTGGAAAAAGGAGGCTGAGAGGGATAATAAATCAGCCATAATAGAATGGCAGAGAACATTTGGATGGCCTAATTTTGCTCCTACTGTATGTCTTACAGTCTTATGGATTGGGTAGGTTATCCCATGAGAAATGATGGAAAGGCTAAATGTGTATCCACCGGAGCTTAGAAGAGTGAAGGGAACTTAATCAAAGCAAAATAGGTCCTGAGGGCCTTAAAAGAGCAATGTTTCGATTGCGAGAGAATCTGAGAGCAAACTCAATGGGCCAAGTGGCCTAATTCCCCTCCTATATCTTATGGCCTAAAACTTATTCATATTAAAATTGATGGAATTAAACTTCAGAATCTAGGAGGACAATCAGTTTCTCCAGTCAAGTAATATGACCAAAACTACGTCAGGTATCAGTCTAATAAATCTGGAGCATTCTATCCAAAGCTTTGAGAAGTCTCTTACAAGAAGTATGATAACTGGGCAGTACTCCAGCTGAGGTTTACCTGCTATTTAAATAAATTTGAAAAAAAGTTCTTTGCCTTTGCATTTTACACTTCAAGCCAAGGCCCTATTTATTTCTGGAAAGTCTTGCATTCTGGAATGCAATAACACTCTCAAAGATAAATACATATATACACACACACACGTTTGATTTCTATTGGTCCTATTCATATTGAATTATATCAAATATCACCTTTACACTAATTAGTCCCAAGTCTGATGTACCTTTTATAGCTTCTGTTTCTATATCAATGAGTGGTTTGCCCACATAAGCAGTATCATCCACATTGTAATAAATTTTTCGAACAACACCATCATATCGGCTGGTTATTGTAACTGATGCTTTGTCACTCTGGACTTCGCAGATGCTGTCAAACTGTGATACTGTGTCTCCCACCTTTACGTACCTGCAATGATCAGAGAAAAGCAGTCACTACAAGACATTGGGACACACAGCTATATCAAATGTGTGATCACTTAGGCTTTATGGAAAATGTGTTCAAATTGGCTACAAAGACAGAATTAGATGAGGCTGGAAAATAGTCTCAAGAAAAACTACTAATATTTCTCAATCAATACCAGCAAATATTTTTCGGCAGTGCTTTATCATGATTTTCCCAAATGCAGGCCGCTGGTAAAGTACTGAGGTGTCTGTGCTGCACAAGAGTTCATTCATCAGAAATGAGAGGAGTGGCTGAAGAGACAAATGCAAGCATAAGGTAATTTACGTACCTCAGAATTAAATGAGATTTAATATTAATTATAGGTCATTAAATTTGGCATTTTAATTTTATATACATTTTAACATTAATTTTTGAATTATTTCCGAAGCTTCTTCAATATTTCAATGTATTAAGACATTAATTATTAATTATTCTCAACTTTGACAGCATGTTGGCAAGGACTTTTTCCAGTATTTTTGTGGGCAGGGCTTGTTCTAATTTGCTCTCCTAATGTTATCCAATACCTGGCTACTGCACAGATCTTTGCTAATGGTGGATCTGGATGACTTGAGTCAACAATTCAACATTGCCAGATCCAGAAAAATCTACACACAGAACATAAGTAAGCAACAACCTGACAGAAAATGAAGTTTAATAAAGGGGAGGTTTCTAATGTTTCCAAAAATTGTGTAAGAACTGGGAAGATTTAAGCAAATGACAAGATTTGTCCAATGAATCGTGAGAGAGAAAAATATAATGAAAGGCAAAAGACAAAATGAATGTAATATTTGCTGATAACACAAAATATGAATACTCCAAGGAACAAACCTTGAGCCTCAATTAGTCTTAGAACAATACAGCACGGATACAGGTCCTTTGATCTAATCAGTCCATACCAAGGTCGTCCCAATTTCCTGTATTCAGCTCACAGGCCCAAGCCAGTCTCTCAATGCACCCAAGTGATTCTTGAATTATACTTTTGTACCTGCTCAATCACTTCCTCTGGCAGCTCATCCCAGTTATTCACTGCACTGTGTGCAAAATGATGCCCTTTAACTCCCTTTTATATGTTTACCCTCTCGGTCATAAAACTATTCCCGCTAGCTCTGGACTCCCCTACCCTGTGGAAAAGACTGTTACCAATCCCATTATGTATGGCTCTCATATGAAACAATTCTTTAAGATTCATGGAATAAAGACCTAGGCTGGGCAACGTCTCCCTATATCTCAGGCCCTGTAGTCCTAGCAACATCCTTGTAAATCCTCTAATTTAACCATATAATTCCTATAACAGGGTGACCAAAACTGTACTACTGCTTTAAGTCCATAAGTGATTGAGACACACTTGCTGCTGATAAGCAGCCAGGTGAGAAAGGGGCAGAGGACATCTGATGGACACTAGGATAAAAGAAGAATGAGCTTGGGTATGGAGCAGGCATGCAGCAGTGTTGGAAATATGTTCACTTCACATTTAAGGCAACTGCCCAATCCTAGCTAATCTCCTCTTCTCCCTCTGCTAATCATACACAACATGCAGGCAGGTTGTAGCCTGTCAAATCCTTTTCCACCAAATTAACACATAAAACACACCTGGAAATGCAATCTTTTACCCACCTAATATTTAGCCTCAGTCACTGGAAAAAGATAAGGAGAGAACAAAAAAAGCACTGATAGAAAGAAGAATGAGAGAACATCAAAACAAAATGAGACAGTTGGAACAAGAGTGAAATTGCACAATAGAAGGAAAGCTCTAAAGAATAAAACAGTGTTGAATGTTGCTTTCAAAATAACTAGTTGCAGATGTATGTAAGTCAAGTCAAGTCACTTTTTATTGTCATTTCGACCATAACTGTTGGTATAGTACACAGTAAAAACGAGACAACATTTTTCACGACCATGGTGTTACATGAAACAGTACAAAAACTAGACTGAACTACGTAAAAACAACACAGAAAAAAAAACTACACTAGACTACAGACCTACCCAGGACTGCATAAAGTGCACAAAACAGTGCAGGCCTTACAATAAATAATAGACAAGACACAGTAGAGGGCAGAAAGCTGGTGTCAGTCCAGGCTCTGGGTATTGAGGAGTCTGATAGCTTGGGAGAAGAAACTGTTACATAGTCTGGTTGTGAGAGCCCGAATATTTTGGTGCCTGTTCCCAGATGGCAGGAGGGAGAAGAGTTTGCATGAGGAGTGTGTGGGGTCCTTCATAATGCTGTTTGCTTTGCGGATGCAGCGTGTAGTGTAAATGTCTGTAATGGCGGGAAGAAAGACCCCGATGATCTTCTCAGCTGACCTCACTATCCACTGCAGGATCTTGCGATCCAAGATGGTGCAATTTCTAAACCAGGCAGTGATGCAGCTGCTCAGGATGCTCTCAATACAACCCTTGTAGAATGTGATGAGGATGGGGGGGGGAGAAGATGGACTTTCCTCAGCCTTCGCAGAAAGTAGAGGCGCTGCTGGGCTTTCTTTGCTATGGAGCTGGTGTTGAGGGACCAGGTGAGATTCTCCGCCAGGTGAACGCCAAGAAATTTGGTGCTCTTCACGATCTCTACCGAGGAGCCGTCGATGTTCAGCGGGGAACGGTTGCTCCGTGCCCTCCTGAAGTCAACAACCATCTCTTTTGTTTTGTTCACATTCAGAGTCAGGTTGTTGGCTCTGCACCAGTTCGTTAGCCGCTGCACCTTCTCTCTGTAAGCTGACTCGTCGTTCTTGCTGATGAAACCCACCACGGTCATGTCATTGAGCAAGTAAAACCAGTCATGTCAAGAATTACTTGTATCCTGTCCAGGAGTCTTGAGTCAAAAATGTAGAAGTGCTTCTGCTGTCTGTACAGAGCATTCAAAATGGTCTACAACATACAGTATTTTTTTTCTTTTTACATACAGATTAATGTCGTTAAGTTACTGTAACCTACTTGGTTTGTTTGGCAATATTGCAGGTCTGAGGAATCATCTCAAGAATTCACACGTAATTTTGATTTATATTAATGTAACACTGAATTTCATGAGGTAATAGCTTTTACAATAAATAGTAAACTGAGATGTTAATTATATGTTACTATATTGAATAGTTGATCCAATATTTTCTTCAACTTGAAAACATTACAGTGTCTGCATGTGAAAAGCATCCCAATGATTTGTGAGATACATTAGTTCATTCAACCTTCAGCCATGAAAGAAGCTATCTAAAATACAGGTTTCCCTGTATTACTCGAAGGTAGAGCGTTCCTATGAAACGGTTCGTAAGCCGGAATGTCGTACAGTGAAGAAGCAATTGCCATTTATTTATATGGGAAAAATTTGTGAGCGTTCTCAGACCCAAAAATTAACCTACCAAATCATGCCAAATAACACATAAAACCTAAAATAACAGTAACATATAGTAAAAGCAGGAATGATCTGATAAATACACAGCCTAAATAATGTAGGAATACTTTTCTGCAATCATTGCAGCGAAAATCTCAAGCAATTGCTTCCCGTTCAGTTCCTGGACGTCTTCACTTTCTGGCTGCTCGCTACTGCGTTCGGCTTCAAATGTTATCCTTTCCTCTTCATCAGCTCTTTATCTCTCAGTTCTTGGTCATGGGATGCCAAAACCTCTTCAACATCATCTTCGTCAACTTCCACAAACCCTTAGCCAAACTCACTATGTCCTTACTTTGTTCACCATGATCGAAACACTTAATTATGTCTAGTTTTACACTAAGTGTAACACCTTTACGCGCTCTTTTAGGCTTTTCTGACACCTTAGAACTCATCATGCTAACGGATGCACAAAATAAATTGACATAAAGCACAGATGCTCACAGGCACGTGTTTAAGCAATGCCGGCTAGAATGCAGTTCCGGGGGAGGAACCTGGCTGCTCGGCGCGTGCTGCCTTTTTTCGTAACAGTGAAAACACCTTCCGTTAACGAAAACAGGTAACTAATGTAGGTCTTTCGTAACAACGAGTTGACGTAAAGCAAATGTTCGAAAAACGGGGGACACCGTTTGTCTTTAACACAGGGCAGCCAGCCATACATCCCATTTCTATTTGTGGGATTTTGTTATGTGCAGATACCTCATTTGTACACTGGGCTGTAACAATGTTTGAAGGAAATGATGAGGCACAATTCAAATGCAATAGTCTTTAAAACAAAAATTATTCACCAGATTACGTGGTCTATATTAAGTTGTACTCTTAGCAATTTTGTTATATAAACACAAGACAATGAAGAGGTACACTCTTGCATTGTAAAATACGTCCTAGTCAAAAATTAACCAATAAATCAATTTTATGAACAAAAGATTTGTTGACTGGGCCCATAGCAATTCTGGAACACAAAATCATCATCTGGAATCAACTTACCATTCCTTCACATTAACTTCTGTAATCCCTTCTCCAATGTCAGAAAGTTTAAACTGAACAACTTGACCATT
Organism: Hemitrygon akajei; assembly: GCF_048418815.1. Taxonomy (NCBI): domain Eukaryota; kingdom Metazoa; phylum Chordata; class Chondrichthyes; order Myliobatiformes; family Dasyatidae; genus Hemitrygon; species Hemitrygon akajei. The sequence continues at coordinate 68,778,869 of NC_133135.1, read as the reverse complement.
AACAGCTGCAAAAGTAAGTAAAAAGGTAAGTCAACAGTTGACAGAAATAATCATGCTAAATTATGAGTTCAGAGAGAAACTAGTAAACATTACAGTTACCAGCAGAGGTTCTTAAATATCTTGACTGTACGCAGACTCGAATAGATGACTTGTTAAATATAGGATATTGTGGCTTCATAAAATGACCATTACTACAACATCTATAGTGGTGCACACATACCTGGCAGAGAAACAGAGACAATTAACAGATGTAACAATATAGACTTCAATGGCAGTTTTGCAATTATAGCAACCTCTAAGAAATGGGAAAGAGAAGATTGAGAAATTTGACATTTGCAATTCAAAATCTCTTCCTATGCTCTTCACAGAGAAGGGGCAAACATTCATAATTTCTGTTACTGCTGTTGCTGAACAACAGGAAACAAAAACAGCATTATTGGGAAGGACCTATTACCTTGAGTAGCAGTGGTCAGTGGTCTTGGTATCAATTATGGTTTAACCACAAGAGAAACTTCTGCCTCAAATTGGCAGAAGGCCAAACATCTTGGGCAAAGGGCAAAGAAGTCATTTTCCCACAAGGACATATTTCTATGTGTATGATGGGGGTATATTGTTTACCTCTGAGCTTCATTATCAATTACCATCACAACCTTTGACAAATGTGCTCTTAGAATGTTATTTAAAAAGTTAATGCTTTTAGGGTACAAAGCAGCTAGAAGCTCCAACCTTTTTTTTATTATGCAATATGAAACAGTAATGATGAAAACACCAGTGAAACAATTTTAATCATTCTGCATGCCCTATTACCATAGAATGCAACAAGTATAATGTAATACTAATGTATGGTTAACCGTACTTTTCCACTGTGTTGAATTTGATTTTCACTAAAGTAAACCTTACCCTTCTATACAGAGAATTTATCCAAAATAGTTTAAAGTTATGTCAATGAGTTCTTCAGATTCACTACCTTCTGGCTAAAGAAATTCCTCATCACTGTTCTAAATGGACATCCCTCTATTCTGAGGCTGTGTCCTCTGGTCATAGACTTACCCACTATATAAAGCATCCTTTCCACATCCACTCTATCAAGGCCTTTCAATATTTGATGGGTTTCAATGAGAACCCCCCCCCCCCCCATTCTTCTAAACTCCAGCACGTACAGGACAGAGCCATCAAACACTCTTCAATATAATTTCTTTGATAAGAGGCCCAAAACTGCTCACAATACTCCAAGTCCATCATGCACAAGGATTCCCAAGTTTTTTTGCATCTCTGATTTTGGAATTTTCTCCATTTAGAAAATAGTCTATGCCTTTATTCCTTCTACCAAAGTGCATGACTGTATAATTCCCAGTACTATACTCCATCTGCCACTTCTTTGCCCATTCTCCAAACTGTCCAAGTCCTTCTGCAGACTCACTGTTTCCTCAACAATACCTGCCCCTCCACCTATCTTCTACTGTCTGCAAACACGGGCATAAAGCTATCAATTCTGCCATCCAAATCGCTAACATATAAAAGGAAATGGTCTCAACACCGACCTCTACCAAACACCACTAGTCACTGGCAGCCAACCAGTAAATGCCCCCTTTATTCCCACTCTGCCTCCGGCCAGTCAGCCAATCTTCTACAGGTATCTTTCCAGTAATTCCTGCTAAGCAATGTATGAGCTCATGGTATTACAGGAAAGAGAAGTATGAGGAAATCAGAGACAGAGAGGTTCAACAACCTTAAATTCCTCAATGTTATTATTTCGGAGGACCTGTCTTGGGCCCAACACATAAGTGCAATTACAAAGAAAGCATGGCAGCACCTCTACTTCCTTAGGAATTTGCTAAGATTTGGCATGACATCTGAAAACTTTGACAAACTTCTATAGATATGTAGTGGGGAGTACATTGACTGGGTGCACTGTTGTACTGCCTCACTATCAGAGGACTTTAGGTTCAGACTCAGGGAATAATTGTCAAACACAGTTTATTTAAAATTACATACTGTTTCTTAGCAAGCTTGCATCACTCAGCTGAACCTCAGAACCCCACTCACATAGCTTGGGAAAATCTGCAAATCAAGTGAGCACCCGAGTACTGTCTGGGGCTGCTGTTAAACAATTTGTTATCACATACATATTCTGATAAGGGGACACAGCAGCTTTTTCATGCAACAAACACTTCTTTGTTCATACATTATTCTCACAGCACAACTCGTCAAGCTGCCAATAAATCAAGTTAGGTTTTAGCCCTTTTAGTTCTGCATATAATTCCTCAGCACCACATAGCCTGGTATGGAAACACCAATGCCCTTGAACAGAAAACCTCTCTAAAGATAGTGGATATGGCCCAATCCATCACAGGTAAAGTCTTCTCCCACCTTGAGCACATCTACATAAAATGTTGTTGCAGGAAAGCAGCATTCATCTTCAGGGACCCCCACCACCTAGAGCATATTCTCTTCTCGCTAGTGCCATCAGGAAGGTGGTTCAGGAGCCACACAACTCACACCACCATGTTCAAGAATAGTTAATATCCTTCAACCATCACGCAACTTCACTTGCCCCATCATTGAAATGATCCCGCAAACTATGGACTCACTTTCAAAGACTCTTCATCCCATTGCTTATTTACAATCATTATTCTTTCTTCTTGTATCTGCAGCTTGTTGTCTTTTACATACTGGTTGAATGCCCAAGTTGGTGCAAGCTTTCATTAATGCTATGGTAATTTTGCCAATATGAATTTATTGAGTATGCCCACAAAAAAATTAATCTCAGGGTTGTATATCGTGACATATATGTACTTTAGTAATAAATTTACTTTGAACTTTGAAGCAGTTTCATGTGCGGCACCTTGTCAAAGCCTTCTGAAAATCCAAGTTAACAACATCCAACTAACTCTGTCTATCCTGCCTGTTATTTCCTAAAAGATTTCCAACAGATTTGTCAATTCTGGCCTATTTTACCATGTGCCTCAAGTAGCCTGAAACTTCATCCTTAATAATGGACTCCAAAATCTACCCAACTATTGAAGTCAGGTTAATTGGCCTATAATTTCCTTTCTTCTGCCTCCCTCCCTTCTTAAACAATGGAGAGATATTTGTAATTTTTCTGTACTCTGGAACCATTCCAGAATCTAGTGGTTTTTGAAAGATCGTTACCCTGCCTCCATAATCTCTTTAGCTACCTCTTTCAGAACCATGGCATGTAGACCACCCAGACCAGGTGACTTATCTATATTCGGACCCTACGACTTCCCAAGCACCTTCTCCTTAATAATAGCAACTACACTTACTTCTGCCTCCAGTCTCAAATGTCAGTATACAGGTAGTGCCTTCTGCAGTGAAGACAAAGACATCCCCCGTTTCTTCCCCCACCCCAATTACTACCTCTCCAACATCATTTTCCAGCAGTCCAAAATCCAATCTCACCTCTCTTACCCTTTATATATCTGAAAAAATTCAGTATCTTCTTTTATATTATTGGTTAGCTTACCATCTTTTCTCTCCTTTTGCTGGTCTGCTATCAGCCCTGCTAGAGTCTCTTTCCCAATAACTTTGGCCAGCTTCTCTCTCATGCTGCCGTAATACCTTTTACTCCACTATAATACTGATACATTTTACTTTAGCTTCCCCCTCTTAAATTGCAGGGTGAATTCTATTATATTATGATCACTGTCTTCTAAGGGTTCCTTTACCTCAAGTTCCCTCATTAAATCTGGTTCATTACACAACACCCAATCCAGAATTGTCTTTCCCTTAGTGGGCTCAACTATATGCTGCTCTAAAAAGCCATCTTGTGGACACTCTATAAATTCACTCTTTTCGGATTAAGCACCAACCTGACATCCCTATGACTATCAGAACATTGCCCTCATTACATGCCTTTTCTATCTCCTGCTGTAATTTATATCTGGCATCCTGGCTACTGTATTGGGGGCCTGTATATGACTCCCATGAGGATCTTATTACCCTCCACCCACAAGGATTATACAACTTCTAATCCTATGTCACCTCTAAGAATTTGATCTTTTTTTACCAACAGAGCCACCCCACCCCTCTGCCTACCTGCCTGTCATTTCAAAACAACCTGTATCCCTCTGGTGGTTAAGCTTCCAACTATGATCTTCTTTCAGCCACTTCTCAGTGATGCCCATGTCATAACAGTCTATTTCCAACTGTGCAACAGACCTTCTAACTTATTCTATATACAGGTGTCCCCGGTTTTTCGAACATTCGCTTTACGTCAACTCGCTGTTACGAAAGACCTACATTAGTTACCTGTTTTCGCTAAAAGAAGGTGTTTTCACTGTTACGAAAAAAGGCAGCGCGTGCCGAGCAGCCAAGTTCCTCCCCCGGAACTGCATTCTAGCCGGCATTGCTTAAACACGTGCCTGTGAGCATCTGTGTTTTATGTCAATTTATTTTGTGACCCAAATCATTTGACCTTCAATGTTATTCAACAGCCCCTGATCCATTGTGCAATTATACATACCGTAGTGCAAACATTGAAACATGGTTAGTTAATGGAACAGTAAGGGCAAATGTTGCATTTATTTATTTGCAATTGGTTGAATGTTACATACTTTCCATGAGATTTAATCTAATCAATGTTGAACCTTAATTATAAAGGAAAAGCTCCACATTCAATCACTAATCATCTCCATTGGCTTGAATGGCAAGATCAGAAGTTATGCAGCTTGATAATTTTTCTTTATATATCTATTTGTACAATGTACTGTTTATCTTAATTAAAATGGCTTCTTTGTTTTGTTAAGAATAGGAATGCTTCTTTGTATGATAAGTGTTTTCTCTCACAGTGGTTTATAGATTATAGACAATAGGTGCAGAAGTAGACCATTCGGCCCTTCGAGCCTGCACCGCCATTTTGAGATCATGGCTGATCATCTACTATCAATACCCGGTTCCTGCCTTGTCCCCATATCCCTTGATTCCCCTATCCATAAGATACCTATCTAGCTCCTTCTTGAAAGCATCCAGAGAATTGGCCTCCACTACCTTCCGAGGCAGTGCATTCCAGACCCCCACAACTCTCTGGGAGAAGAAGTTTTTCCTTAACTCTGTCCTAAATGACCTACCCCTTATTCTCAAACCATGCCCTCTGGTACTGGACTCTCCCAGCATCTGGAACATATTTCCTGCCTCTATCTTGTCCAATCCCTTAATAATCTTATATGTTTCAATCAGATCCCCTCTCAATCTCCTTAATTCCAGCGTGTACAAGCCCAGTCTCTCTAACCTCTCTGCGTAAGACAGTCCAGACATCCCAGGAATTAACCTTGTGAATCTACGCTGCACTTCCTCTACAGCCAGGATGTCCTTCCTTAACCCTGGAGACCAAAACTGTACACAATTTAGCTTTAGACTTGCTGATATCGGGTTTGTATTCATTTGTTAACCAATGGGGAATGTTATTTTCTTGTGAGGCTGGGAGCCTGGTGGTTTCCACGGTCTTTTCAGGAGAGTCAGGAAGATGCCAAGGAAGGTGGACGTGCGCTGCATTGCTCGGTCAACCACCAGGTGCAAGGACGTGAAGGTCGGAAGAAAGTGACAAGGGGTCGAATGGTTCGATGGTTGAGCTCCAACGACATGCACTAAACTGACTGAACTTTGATAATTTGGTGCCTTTTACCTTATTTTCTTTTCCTTCATATATACTGAATTGCATAGTACTCTTTCAGTTTTAGTAAAATCTTTAAAGTGTATTCCATAACGTTATCTGGTGTGTTTGATATTGTGTGTGTGCGTGGCATAAACTTGATTCTCACAGCACCTGCGTGTACGGGAGGCGGGGTTGGTGAGTGGCTGGATCTCCTTTTCCCCTAGACATATACCAGCCTTTTGGGTAAGTGTTACATATTGTTTTTTTAATATTTTTATTGAATTTTAATTGTATTGGTAGTGTTTGGAATAAATATTGTAATCTAGGGAATATATTCATTTTTGCAGCATTGACTCTACCTACTAATGTTATTGGTAACATCATCCATTTGTCAAGATCCTCTTGAATTTTTTTCAATAATGGCAAATAATTTAGTTTATATAAATTCTTTATATCATTATCAACTCTTATACCTAAATACTTTATACCATTTATCAGCCATCTAAATTGAGTTATTAATCGACATTGACTATAATCTCCTTTAGTAAGGGGTAGAATTTCACTTTTATCCCAATTTATTTTGTACCCTGATATTTTCCCATATTCTTCCAATCTAGAAGATAATTTGCGCAACAAATGCAATGGGTTAGTTAGATAAAGCAGAACATCATCAGCAAATAAGTTAATCTTATATTCCTCCTGAATAACTCTGAAACCCATAATATCTGAGTCAGTTCCAATTAATTCAGCTAATGGTTCTATCACCAACACAAATAAAGCAGGTGATAATGGACAACCTTGTCTAGTTGACCTTGTTAACTGAAATGATGTTGAAATTTGGCCGTTTGTCACCACTTTAGCTTTGGGGTTAGTATTTAAGGTTTTAATCCATTTTATAAAAGATACTCTTAATCCATATTTTTCCAATACCTTAAATAAAAAATCCCATTCCAATCTATCAAATGCTTTTTCTGCAGCCAAAGCAACTGCCACACTCATTTCTTCCCTCTTTTGTGCCAAATGAATTATGCTAAGTAACCGAGTTACATTATCTGCAGATTGTCTATTTTTAATAAATCCTGTTTGGTCCATGTGTTATTAATTTTGGTAAGTATTTAGATAATCTATTAGATAAAATCTTTGCTATTATTTTATAGTCCGTGTTCAACAAAGAAATAGGTCTATATGATGTTGGCTTTAAAAGATCACTGTCTTTTTTTGGCAATACTATTAAAATAGCCATCGAAAAAGATTCTGGAAGTTTATGTGTTCTTTCCGCTTGGTGTATTAGCTCCATAAAAGGAGGAATTAATAAATCTTTAAACTTTTTGTAAAATTCAGGCAGAAAACCATCTTCTCCTAGAGATTTATTACTCTGAAGTGATCCTAGAGCTTCTTCGACCTCTTTTAATGTAAAAGGCACATCTAATCCCTTCTGTTCTTCCGAATTCAATTTTGGGAGAGTTATTTGTGATAAAAACCTTTCTATCTCAACAATATCATTTTGTGATTCTGATTGATACAGTTCAGAATTAAAAAAATTTTTAAGTTTCATTGATTTCTAAAGGTTTATAAGTAATTTTATTTACACTTATTCTAATTGCATTTATGGTTTTGGAAGCCTGGTCTGTTTTTAACTGCCAAGCAAGAATCTTGTGTGATCTTTCACCTAGTTCATAATATTTCTGTTTAGTTCTCATAATTGCTTTTTCTGTTCGGTATGTCTGAAGTGTATTATATTGTAGCTTCTTATTAACAAGTTATCTTTGTTTTTCTTCTGTCATATATCTTTAAGATTCTTTTTCTAATTTTGTAATCTCTTTTTCCAATTGATCTATTTCTACCATATATTCCTTCTTAATTTTAGAAGTATAACATTATCTGGACTCTCAAATATGCCTTCAACGCTTCCCATAATATAAATTTATCATCAACTGAATGTGAGTTTGTATCTAAAAAAAAACGTTTTTTCATAAAATCACAAAAATCTTGATGTTTTAATAATATTGAATTAAATCTCCATCTGTAAATCGATTCCTCCTTATCCATCATTATCATTGTCATTATCAAGGGGGAATGATCTGACAATATTCTTGCTTTATCTTCCATATTTTTCACTCTGTCTTGAATATTCACTGATAGTAGGAAAAAATCTATCGAATAAGTTTTATGTCTATTTGAATAAGATGAATAATCTCTTTCTCTTGGGTTAATTCTTCTCCATATATCAATCAAATTTAAATCTTTCATCAATGATAAAGTTAATTTTACTACTTTTGGTTTTGTAACAACCTTTGTTGAACTATCTAAAACTGGGTCTAGACAAAAGTTAAAGTCTCCACCTATTAATATTTTATAGTGTGCGTCTGCCAAATTCAAAAAAGCCTCTTGTATAAATTTTACATCATTTTCATTTGGTGCATAAATATTCATAAGAGTCCATAGTTCTGAAAAGATTTGACAATGTATAATTACATATCTTCCCGCAGAATCAATTAATACATTTTGTATTTTAATTGGTAAAGTTTTGTTAACCAAAATTGCAACTCCCCTCACTTTTGAATTAAATGAAGCTGCAATAACATTTCCGACCCAATCTCTCTTTAATTTCTGATGTTCTATCTCTGTTAAATGTGTTTCTTGTATAAAAGCTATATCTATTTTCATTTTCTTAATGTATGTTAAAATTCTTTTTCTTTTCATCAGTCCATTAACATTAAAACTTTAAAAATTCATTAAATTAGTCATTATTTTTAAAGGGGTTACTCCAATCTATAATAATACATAATATTTCAACTCTTGTAGTACCTTAGGGAATTATTTTAAAATTCTCCATGTTGCTATGTGTCTCCCCTCTGATCATCCAGGCAAAGAAAGAAAGATAAAAGAAAAATAGATTATCAAGAAAAAAAAAAAAAAAAACCCCCTGCTAATGTTGTGAATGAAAAAAAACACAACATTACCCCCCTCCGTTGTGCAGGTCATGGCAAACGCCATGATTACACACGTGAATCCCGTAGCGATCGATCCGAAGTTCCCCCAGCTCCCCCGTAGCATGAAAAAAGTATATGCAAGAGAAGAAAAAATAATCACTACTCTCAATTAATATTTCTCAAATTTTTACCTTTCTCCCCGTATCATATAATTAAAAGTATATTTAAATATTCTTCTGTCCTTAATGTCCATCAACTCACTTCAATGTCCCCGTCTTCATCTTTAATCTGTTTCACTTTTAAATCTTTACTGTGCAAATATTTGGGAGTTCTTGTGCAAACTTCTCTGCATCCCGATGATCAGTAAAAAATCTTCTATTTCCGTCATCCAAAAAAATTATCAGTGTTGCCAGGTGACGCAATATAAATTTATAACCCTTTTCCCATAAAACTTTTTTCGCTGGATTAGATTCCTTCTTTCTCTTCAAAAGGTCAAAACTTATATCAGGATAGAAAAGAACTGCTTTCCCTTCTATCATCAATGGCTCATTTCTCTTTCTGGCACATTGGGCAGCTATCTTCAGGATCTTTTCTTTATCTTGATATCTTAAGCATTTTATCAAGATTGGTCATGGGTTTTGATCAGGTTGAGGTTTTGGTCTTAAGGCTCTGTGGGCCCTTTCGATTTCAATCAACTGGATTCCCTCTCCAATTTCCAAATTTTCCGGGATCCATTTTTGAAAAAAATTTATTGGATCCTCTCCCTCTATCCCTTCTTTAAGACCAACAATTTTAATATTATTTCATCTACTAAAATTTTCAAGCATGTCTATTTTTCCCAACAGTCATTTTCTTTCTGATGTCCAGACAAGAATATTATCTTCCATTTTATTCACTCTATGAATAGAGTCTCCCGTTATTTCTTCCAACTTTTTAACTTTCTTGTCCATTTTCTCCTGTTTTTTCACCATTTTATCAAACATAGTCTTCATATTTTTAATATCTTTTTATTATTTTTAAGGTTTTTAATTCTTTTAACTCATGTATTATTTGCACCAAAGCTTTTCTTATGTCTCCAGAAGATCTTCCACCTCCAACCTCTTCCTGTTGTTCTTCTTTTGCCTCCTCATCTTCATCTGTATGTTTCAGAGAATCCGAATCCACCTCGGATTCATTTTCACTTCCACTTCCAATCGTAGCTGGAATTTGTAGTTCAAATTGCTCGTGTTTGCGCATGCCCCTTCCTTCGTGCACGTGCAGTTCCTGTTGTTCCTTCTTGGAGACTGTTGATGTTGCCGCTGATTCCTGTTCTGTATCGCCGGAGGTAAGATGCACTTGAGTCCGAGGCTCCTTCATGGTGGCCGGCCCAGCTTGTACTGTCTTCAAAGTAGTAGTTTTCTTCTGCATCTGTTTAGGAGGCATATCTAAGGAAAATCCTGAGTAGTTTAGACGTAGTTTTTAGAAAATATTTACTAACTTTTCTTCACTTAAACATTAATTTATTAGTTTTTTTATGGGAGAGCTGGATTTCCACGTCTCGATCCTACGTCATCACATGACTTCCCCCGTGTTACATATTGTTTTGATCATTTATTACAATTCCATTCTTTCTAACAGTCATCCTCATATTTCATTTGTTTTTCACTTTATAAATTCATAATATATCAGCACGGGGGCTGGAGGAATATAGTAATTTTGCATCTGCACTATATAAAAGAACGCAATTGTCCAAATGTTGAAAATGCAATACTTACCAGGAAAATCTTAAAAACTGTATGGATTAACTTAAATTAACTGAAAGAAATGTAGTTAGTAAGGCAAAGTTGAGACCATCATTTGCACAGTATGAAGGGTTATAATGGAATTAAAGTACTAACAATTTTGCAAAATGTTAACTACCACTGATTTGATAAAAATGAGTTCTTTCCGGTTAGAGACATCGGCTGATTCAGTATGTTGTGTATCACTTACGTCAGAACGCAGTTCCTGGATTTCAGTTTGGCATTCAACGCCATTATCCAAAGACTTTGGTGAACAAATTTCTACTATTTACTCTGGATACAGAACTGTCCAACTGGGTATTGAACTTCCCAACTAACAGAACTCATATAGCCAGGATCCTCCCCATTATCCTCTACACAGCCGACACCCACCCCCCACCCCCAAGACTGCGTGCTGAGCCCATTGCTGTACACTCTGCTCACACGACTGCACGGCCAAACACCCGAACAATCACATCGTAAGGTTAGCCAATGACTCAACAGTGGTGGTATTCATCACCACAACAATGAGATGACTTAGAGAGCAGGTGGAAGAGCTCAAGGCCTGGTGCCATTTGGCAGTATTGATGTGTCCAGCTGACAATAAACTGAACTTGAACTTTTCATCAATGTCAACAAGACATAGGAAATGGTTATTGATTTCAGAAGAACTCACACCACTCATTATCTCATGTTCTCAGTATTTATTGCTTTATTATTATTTTCTTTTCTCTCTTTCTTTTTGTATTTTGCACATTGGTAGCTGTCTGTCCTGTTGGGTGCGGTCTTTTTTTAATTTATTAAATTTTTTGAAAATTACAAAGAATAAATGTAATGATAAAATAGTAAGAAAGAGAAAAAATAATATTAACCCTCTCCCCCTTAACCCTTGTCTAAAGAAAGAAAAAAAAAGAAAGAAGAGAAAGATTGCCTGGATATCGGAGGATCCCCACATGCTCCATGGAGTTCAAAATAATTTTAATATTTATTTTTACTTTCCCTAATTACTTTATAATTTTATCTTCAAAGGACCTATGTATTTAATCCTATCTTTTGTAGGTATGGAAGCCAAATTTTCAAAAATATATCATATTCATTTCTTAGATTGTATGTAATTTTTTCAAGTGGAATACAACTATATATTTCATTATTCCAACGATCCATAGTTAAATATAAATCAGATTTCCAAGTAACTGCGATAACTTTTTTGGCTACTGCCAAAGCAATTTTTATAAATTTTTTCTGATACTTATTCAATTTAAGTTTCGGTATTGTCCCTTCAATGTCTCCTAATAAAAATAATATTGGACTATGTGGGAGTTGTACTCCAGTAGTTTGTTCCAATAAAAGTCTTAGATTTATCCAGAATGATTGAATTTTAAAACAAGACCAAGTAGAATGTAAAAAAGTACCAATTTCTTGATTACATCGAAAACATTGGTCAGACATATTTGAATTCAATCTATTTATTTTCTGTGGTGTTATATATAATTGATGTAAAAAATTATATTGTACTAATCTAAGTCGAACATTTATTGTATTTATCATACTATCAGAACATAATCTTGACCAGCTTTTTCCATCAATTTTAATATTCAAATCAGATTCCCATTTTTGTCTTGATTTATGAATTCCTGATTTAATTGTCTGTTTTTGAATCAAATTGTACATACAGGATGTAAATTTTTAAATTTTTCCTTTTTGAATTAATATTTCTATTTCACTAGGTTTTGGCATCAACATTGTTTGACCCAGCTTTTCTCATAAATAAGCCTTTAATTGAAAATAGCAGAAAAGAGTGTTGTTTGATATTTTATATTTATTTTTTAATTGATCAAACGACATCAATATACCTCCTTCAAAACAATCACGTATATATTTAATCCCCTTTTGGAACCAATTATGTAAAAGTTTACTATCCATTGTAAAAGGAATAAGCCTATTTTGAATTAAAGTTCTTTTTGCTAATAAAGGTTTCTTTATCTCATCGTCCATATTTACCTTATTCCATAAATCAATCAAGTGTCTTAATATAGGAGATTCTTTTTTTCCCATATCCATTTGGATTCCCATTTATATATAAAATCTTCTGGTATGTTTTCTCCTATCTTATCTAATTCTATTCTAATCCATGCCGGTTTTTCTTCATCAAAAAAAGACGCAATAAATCTAAGTTGATTTGCTTTATAATAATTCTTAAAATTTCGAAGTTGTAACCCTCCTAAATCAAATTTACATGTCAATTTTTCCAATGATATTCTTGACATCTTTCCTTTCCAAAGAAATTTCCTTACATATTTATTCAGTTCTTGAAAAAACTTCTGAGGCAATTGTATTGGTAAAGTTTGGAATAAATATTGCAATCTAGGAAATATATTCATTTTTACAGCATTAACTCTACCTATTAATGTTATTGGTAACATCATCCACTTATCAAGATCCTCTTATTTTTTTTAAATAATGGCAAATAATTTTGTTTATATAAATTTTTTACATCACTATCAACTCTAATACCGAAATATTTTATCCCATTTATTGACCATCGAAATTGAGTTACTAATCGACATTGATTATAATTTCCTTTGGTAAGGGAATTTCACTTTTATCCCAATTTACTTTATAACCTGATACTTTCCCATATTCTTCCAATCTAAAAGATAGTCTTTGCAAAGATTGCAATGGGTTTGTTAAATAAATCAAAACATCATCAGCAAATAAATTAATCTTATATTCTTCTTGATTAACTCTAAAGCCACCAATGTCTGAATCTGTTCTAATTAATTCAGCTAATGGTTCTATTGCCAATACAAATAAAGCAGGTGATAATGGGCAGCCTTAGCTAGTTGACCTCGTTAAGCAAAATGGTGTTGAAATCTGACCATTTGTAACTACTTTAGCTTGAGGATTAGTATTTAAGGTTTTAATCCATTGTATAAAAGATTTTCCTAACTCATATTTTTCCAATACCTTAAATAAAAAATCCCATTCCAATCTGTCAAATGCTTTTTCTGCATCCAAAGCAACTGCCACACTCATTTCCTCTCTTTTTTGTGCCAAATGAATTATACTAAGTAACCGGGTTATATTATCCATTGATTGTCTGTTTTTAATAAAACCTGTTTGATCCATATGTATTAATTTTGATAAATATTTAGATATTCTATTAGATAAAATTTTTGCTATTATTTTATAATCTGTATTCAACAAAGAAATAGGCCTATATGATGTTGGTTTTAAAGGATCTCTATCTTTTTTTGGCAATACAGTTATGATCACTGTTAAAAAAGATTGTGGGAGTTTATGCATTCTTTCCACTTGATATATTAATTCCATAAAAGGAGGAATTAATAAATCTTTAAATTTTTTAATAAAATTCAGGAGGAAAACCATCTTCTCCTAGGGATTTATTACTCTGAAGTGATCCTAAAGCTTCTTCAACCTCTTTTAATGTAAAGGGCATATCTAATCCTTTGTTCTTCCAAATTTAATTTTGGAAGGGTTATTTGTGATAAAAATTTATCTATCTCAGCAATCTTATTTTGTGATACTGATTGATATAGTTCAGTATAAAATTTTTTTAAAGTTTCATTAATTTCTAAAGGTTTATAAGTAACCTTATTTGCACTTGTTCTAATTGCATTTATTGTTTTAGTAGCCTGTTCTGTTTTCAGCTGCCAAGCAAGAATCTTATGTGATCTTTCACCTAATTCATAATATTTCTGTTTAGTTCTCATAATTACTTTTTCTGTACGATATGTCTGGAGTGTATTATATTGTAATTTTTTTATTAACAAGTTGTCTTCGTTTTTCTTCTGTCATATATCTTTGAGATTCTTTTTCTAACTTTGATATCTTTTTCCAATTGATCTATTTCTGCCATGTATTCCTTCTTAATTTTAGATGTATAACTTATAATCTGACCCCTTAAATATGCTTTCATCGCTTCCCATAATACAATTTTATCCTCAACTGAATGTAAATTTGTATCCAAAAAAAATTGAATCTGTTTTTTCATAAAATCACAAAAATCTTGATGTTTTAATAAAATTGAATTAAATCTCCATCTATAGATCAATTCCTCCTTATCCATCATTATCATGGGGGAATGATCTGACAGTATTCTTGCTTTATATTCCACACTTTTCACTCTATCCTGAATATTTTTTGATAATAAAAAAAAAATCAATCCTTGAGTAAGTTTTATGTCTATTTGAATAAAATGAATAGTCTCTTTCTCTCGGATTAATTTTTCTCCATATATCAATTAGGTTTAAATCTTTCATTAATGATAAAGTTAGTTTTATTACTTTTGATTTTGTAGCAACTTTAGTTGACCTATCCAAAACTGGATCTAAACAAAAATTAAAGTCTCCACCTATTAATATTTTATCATGTGCATCAGCCAAGTTCAAAAAAACTTCTTGTATGAATTTTGCATCATTTTCATTTGGTGCATAAATGTTCATAAGAGTCCATAATTCTGAAAAAAATTGACAATGTATAATCACATATCTCCCCACAGAATCAATTACTACATTTTGTATTTTAACTGGTAAAATTTTATTAACCAAAATTGCAACTCCTCTTGATTTTGAATTAAATGAAGCTGCAATGACATTTCCAACCCAATCTCTCTTTAATTTCTTATGTTCTGTTTCTGTTAAATGTGTTTCTTGTAGAAAAGCTATATCTCCTTTCATTTTCTTAATATATGTTAAAACTTTTTCTTTTCACAGGTCCATTAAGTCCATTAACATTAAAACTTTAAAAATTAAGTAAATTAATCATTCATAATACCTTGGGAACTCTTTAAAATTCTCCATGTTGCTATGAGTCTCTCCCCAACCATCCAGGCAAAAAAGAAGAAAAAAAGAAGAAAGGTAACTAATATATAAGAAAAAAAAACAAAATACCCCCCCACTAATGTTGCGAATAAAAAGAAACACAACATTACCCCCCCCCCCATTTTACGGGTCATGGCAATCGCCATGATTATACACGTGAAACTTGCAGCCATCGATCAGGAGCTCCTCCAGCTCCCCCGCAAAGAAGAAAGAAAATATACTAGTGAAGAAAAAAAAAAGAAAATAGTTAATGTCTCTACTCCCAATTAATACTCCTCAACTATTTTTTTTTCTTATTCCTTATAAATGTCCGTCAAGTCCAACCTTGTTTCAGTCTTCATCATTAGTCCATTTCATTTCTATAATTCTTTACTTCTCTTCGTGGACATCAGGTAATTCTTGTACAAATTTCTCCGCTTTCCGGTAGTCAACGAAAAATCTTCTTTCTTCGTTATCCAGGAAAATTATCAATTTTGCTGGGTAGCTCAATAAAAATTTATAGCCCTTTTCCCATAAAGATTTTTTCACTGGATTAAATTCCTTCCGCCTCTTCAGAAGATCGTAACTTATGTCTGGATAAAAAAAAACTCTTTTCCCTTCTATCATCAATGGCCCATTTCTCTTTTTAGCACCTTGAGTAGCTGCCTTCAAGATCATTTCTTTATCTTGATACCTTAAGCATTTTATCAAAATTGATCTTGGATTTTGATCTTGTTGAGGTTTTGGTCTTAAAGCTCTGTGTGCTCTCTCAATTTCAATTACTTGACTTCCTTCTTTCATTTCCAAAATTTTCGGAATCCATTCTTGGAAGAATTTTATTGGATTTTCTCCCTCTGTACCTTCTATAAGACCAACAATTTTAATATTATTTCGTCTACTAGAGTTTTCAAGCGCATCTATTTTTTCCAACATCCGTTTTCTTTCTATTGTCCAAGCAAGATTATTGTCTTCTATCTTATCTATTCTTTCAGTGTTTTCTTCCATTTTTACTTCCATCTCTTTAACTTTATTATCCATCTTCTTTTGTTTTTCCACCACATTATCGACTGTAATCTGCATCCTTCTTATATCTGTTCTTATAGCTTTTAATTCATTCATCATATTTATCAGGATATCTCTTATGTGTCCTTTAATCTCCTTTTCCTCTTCTTCTTCATCTGTGTTTCCCAAAGAATCTGATTCCACTTCCGATTCACTTCCAATTTCACTTCCAGCCGTAGTTGGGATTTGTAGTTTTGTTAATATCTGTTCATGCATACTTGTTTCTTCGCGCATGCGTTCTTGCCGTTTCTTCTTAGAGACCGCCGACATTGCCGCAACTTCCTGTCCTGCATCATCAGAAGTGTCATTCACTTCGCCGGGAGGAGATCCAACTTGAGTACGAGGCTTCGCCGAGACGGTTAGGCTTTTTTTCCCGCCGATTTGCGCAGTCTTTGAAGTAGTAGCTTTCTTCTGTTTTGGTTTAGGAGCCATATCTAAAAATAATCCTGAGTTGCTTATAAATAGTTTCTAGTAGGTATTTGTTAACTCTTCTTCATTTAAACCCTATTTCATTACTTTTTACGAGGGAGCTGGATTCCCAACGTCTCGATCCTACGTCATCACGTGACGCCCCCTTGGGTGCGGTCTTTCATTCATTCTACTGTGTTTCTTGTATTTAAAGTGATTGCCGACAAGAAAATGAATCTCAAGGTTGTATATGGTGACATACAAGTACTTCGATAATAAACATACTTTGAACATTAAGCACATCTACATGGAGTGCTATCGCAGGAAAGCATAATCAATTATCCTTATAATTCAGGTCATGGTGTCTTCTCACTGCTGCCATCAGAAAGATGGTACAGGAGCCTCAAGACCCACACCACTAGGTTCAGGAACAGTTATTACCCCTCAACCATCAGGCTCTTGAATCAGAGAGGATAACTTCACTCAACTGCACTCTCCCCATCACTGAACTGTTCCCACAACCTACAGGCCCACTTTCAAGGACTCTTCATCTCATGGTTTCGATATTCATTACTCATTTATTATCTATTTTTGCGTTTTGTATTTATACACTTTGTTGTCTTTTGAACATTAGTGTTTTTCCATCTTGTTGGTTGCAGTCTTTCATTGATTCTGTTGTGTTTATTTGCATTTACTGTGAATGCACGAAAGAAAAGGAACCTCAGGGTTGCATATGGTAACACACGTGTACGTACTTCAATAACAAATTCACCTTGAACTTTTACATTGGCAGCACAGCAGTGGAAACTGCAAGCAGTTTCAAACTCCTGGTAGTGCACATCTCGCTTAACCTCTCCTGGTCCCAAAACACACCCTATATAATCAGGAAAGCTCACCAAAACCTCCATTTTCTGAGGAGGCTTAAGAGAGCTGGACTATGCACACCTATACTCACATCCTTCTAGTGATGCATAGCAATGCATCCTGACAAGCTGCATCACTTTACGGTAAGGAAACTGCACTGCAACGGACAGGAAGTTTCTACAAAGGTTAGTCAAAACTGCCCAAAGCATCACCGGCACCAGACTACCCACCATCAAGGACATGTATGCAGAAAGGTACCAGCAACATCAGGAAGAATCCTACCCACCCTGCTCATGTACTGTTTGTCCCACTCACACCAGGGAGGAGGCTTTGAAACATCCACACCTGGACCACCGGGCTCAAAAACAGTTACTTTCCCCAAACAGTAAGGATGAGGTTCAGCACCTGGCTACGTGGTGTGCCAACAACAATCCGGCCCTTAACACCCAGAAGACCAAGGAGATCATTGTGGACTTCAGGCATGCTAGGAGCCACACTCACGTCCCCATTTACATTAACGAAGCTGTAGTGGAGCGTGTATCAAGCTTCAAATTCCTCAGTGTCCACATTTCTGAGGATCTCACCTGGTCCCTGAACTCCTCTATCCTGATCATGAAGAGCATCAAGAAAGCTCACCTCTGTCCCAGGATATTGATGGACTTTTACCATTGAGAACATACTCACCAACTGCATCTCAGTGTGGTGTGGCAATTGTCCCGTATCGGACCTCAAGCACTCCAGCGTATGATGAAAACTGCCCAGCGGATTATCAGCACCCAATTGCCCACCATTGAGAACATCTACTATAAATGCTGCCTGGGCAGGGTGAAAAGCATTATCAAGGATGCATCTCACCCTAACCATAGACTTTTTATTCTCCTCCCATCTGGCAGGTGCTACAGGAGCCTCCACTCCCACACCAGCAGTCACAGGAACAGCTTCTTCCCTGAGGCTGTGACCCTGCTGAACCTCACATCACAGCGCTAAGCAGTATTGCACCCATGTTGTACTCGCTCAGTACTGTTACATTTGTGTGCTGTGGCACTTACTTTTTATTGGCAGTTATTTTGTAAATAACACTATTCTTTGCATTTCTGGTTAGATGCTAACTGCATTTCATTGGCTTTGTATCTGTACTTGGCACAATGACAATAAAGTTGAATCTAATCTAACCCACCCCTCTACACCACCAATCATCACTACTTTATCATTTTCCCTCCATCACCTAATGTACAGTCACTCCTGTGCCTGGCGCCACTATCTGGGCATACAACCAAAGTTAATAAGCTATCATATTTTTGTGATTATTGTGTTCTTTATGCTGCATCGATCCACAGTAACAATTATTTTCGTTCTCCTTTGCACTTGTGCATTGGAAATGGCAGCGTTAATCTCGAATCGGATCTCATTCTTACTTTATGTACAAACGGAGCCAACTATTGTGCAGCGACAGTGCCAGTTTCAGACCCGCCATACCACCACCGAGGCCGCCACAAACACTGGAGGAAGCCACAGAAAAATGAACCAGGTAAAACGTGGAGTTTGCCTACTGAGACAACTAGTACAACTTCGTCCTACAACAGCCGCCTGAGGGCAAGCTCGATGACAAGCGTGGCATCGACTCACGGGCATCCCTTCTCCACTCAACGTGACTTCCACACTTGATGAACACTAACTTCTCACCAACCACGCAAAATACCTGTCGCAGCGGCGTCCGTCTGCTGGAAAGCTTCAATCCCTCACCTCGCAGTATAGCCATAACAGCCCGCACGGTCGCCATTTTACCCGGAACTGATGTCAACACGTAGCCCTGGAAGGGTACGGCGCCACTCGTTTGAGGTCAATCGCTGGGGTGGGATGTCTCTGTGCAGGATCTCGTCCTGACCCTGACTGAAAACTCTCAGTACTTTTAGCGGTCACGAGTTGGGTATTTCTCAGGGTCAGGGAGAATATTCCAAAATTTCGGAGAGGATTTCACCGCGCTAGTTGAAACCTTTCCGCTGCGCAGCTGGTAATTTTTCTGTGACAAAGCTCAGGCCAGAACGTCTCTTCCAAGAGCCAAAAGAGACTGCAGGCGCTGGACTCAGGAATTATCACAAAAAGTGCTGGAGGAACTCAGCGGGTTAGGCAGCATTTGTGCAGGGAGAAGGTGCGGTGAACTACATACACCCGTCTGGACACGCCCCCGCTGACTGCTCCTGTGGCTCCTCCCACGGACCCCGGTAGAAAGGCGATTGGAGACACCGCCCAGGCCTCCGTCTCCAGGATGGTGGTCAATTGCTGATTGTTCTTTCTTCCAGCCAATAAAAGCCTATATCTCACCTCACGTCTCCAAGAGTTATTGATGGTGCATCAGATGGACAGTCGATATTTCAGGTCATAACACAACCTGGACTACAGCCGATTGTCCATTACCCTTAACAGATATAGTCTGTCCCGCTGAGTTCCTCCACAGCTTTTTGCGTTGTTTCTATATCATGGAATAGCCTGTGCGATGAAGTCAACTGAGTGTGATGGAACCGGCATCTGAGAATGTTTGCATGGGAGAGAGTGCTGATTCTGGTTCCCTAAATCTTGCAGTCCATTTGAAAGATAAAGTGGAGACAAGCTGTAGGAATATTGTATGGAGTTCTGGTCATCCAGCCATAGAAAGGAAAGCGTACAGAAAAGATTTATGGGGATATTACCGGAACTGAAGTGCTTGACGAAAAGGAGAGGCTGGAATGTTTCTCCTTGGCAGATGGGAGGTTGAGGGGTTACCTTACAGAAGTATATACAATCATAAAGGGAATAGATAGCACATGTATGATCATAGTCTTTTTCCCAGGGTGGAGTTTAAAACAAGAGGATGTATGCTTAGCTGAGAATGGAAAGATTTAAAGGGAAATTTTCTCACAGAGGGTGGTGATTATGTGGAATGAGCTGCCAGAGGAAGCTGTAGAGGTGGATACCTCCAAGGTGTAGGGCTTAACATCCAAGAATACACATTCTATTGAAAGGACAGGCAGATAGACAGAGGTGGTGGGGTGGCTCTGTTGGTAAAAAAAATCAAACCTTTAGAAAGAGGTGATAGAGAATCATTGTGGGTAGAGTTAAGAAACTGCAAGGGTAAACAGACCTTGATGGGTGTTATACACAAGCCTCTGAACAGTAGCCAGGATGTGGGGTGCAAATTACAATGGGAGATAGAAGAGGCATGTAAAAAGGTCAATTTTACGATACTCCTGGGAGATTTCAATATGCAGGTAGACTGGAAAACTTGGTTTGTTGCTGGATCCCTAGAGAGGGAATTTGGAGAATGCCTCTGAGATGGAGTTTTAGAGTAGTTGGTGTTGAGTCACTAGGGAAAAAGCAATTCTGGATTAGATGTTGCATAATGAAGCTGATTTGATTAGGGAACTTAAGGTAAAGGAACTCTTAGGAGGCAGTGATCAAGCCTTTGATCAGCTCCATTGCTTGCTGATCTTGCTAATTAAAGCATCAAGCAAGGCTGAAATCGATGAGAACGAAAGCAGAAGGCAAGCAGGTGCTCAGCTTTGTCTGCCTGTGTTTGATGGGTGCCCTCTCTCGCTCACTGCTGCTGGAGGAAGGTGCAGGAGTCTTGGGTTTTGGGCAAGGTTTAATCAGCGCAGCTTGTGGCTGTTGACACATTTTAGAGGACTCTGCAGTTCATGTTACATATATTGTCAAACAACACAGCATTAAATTGAACTGAACAGAACATTCCTAGACCATTTCAAGGACTTGCAGTTTGATATTTAATATTCTGTGAATTATTCGCTTGTGTTTTTAATCATTTGGTGTTTGATGTTTTCCTTGAACAGGTATTTATTTGTATCATGGCTGCCAGCAGAAAGACAACTCTAAGGGTTTATATACTGCATACATACTTAAAAGGAATCACATTGACATGAGAGAGGAGCTGGAATGGGACACTAGCAGGGATGATGGCAGAACAGCAATGGCAGGAGTTTTATTTAGAGCAATTCAGAAGGTGCAGGATAGATACACCTCAAAGAAGAAGTATTCTAATGGGAAGATGAGGCAAATGTGGCTGACTGGGGAAGTCAAGGACAGCATAAAAGCAAAAGAGAGGGCATATAATATTGCAAAATATTAGTGGGAAGTTGGCAGAATGGGAAGCTTTAAAAAGCCAACAGAAGAAACTGAAAAGCAATAAGGAGAAAAAATATGAAATATGAAGGTAAGGTAGTCAATAATAAAAAAGAGGATACCAGAAGTTTTTTTCAGATATACGGTACTGTGCAAAACGCTTAGGCACCTTAGACTTTTGTACCCAAGAGAACTGATGCAGTTTTAAAAGCAAAGAGTGATCACACCAAATATTGATTTTAGCTTTTTACTGTTTACAGCTCTTTATAGTACATTTTTTGATACTTAGAAACTTTTCATTATTTTTGAAACTATCTTTGCTTTACAGAATATTTTTACGTGTACCTAAGACTTTTGCACAGTACTGCAGAAAGAGTGAAGTGTCGAGGGCAGAAGTGGGTGCAGTTGCTATTAGGAGAAGGTGTTTGGGAAGCTGAAAAATCTGAAGGCAGATAAGTCATCTGGACTAGATAGACTACACCCCAGGGTTCTGAAAGAGGTAGCCAATGAGATTGTGGAGGTATCAGTAATGATTTTCCAAGAACCACTGTATTCTGGAATAGTTTGGGAGCACTAGAAAATTAGAAATGTCACTCCATTCCTCAAGAAGGGAGGGAAGCAAGGAAATTATAGGCCAGTTAACTTGACTTCAGTGGTTGGGAAAATCTTGGCGTCTATGATTAAGGATGAGGTTTCGAGGTGCTTAGAGGTGCATGATAAAATAGGTGAAAGTCAACATGGTTTCCCTAAATTGAAAATCTTGCCTGACATGTCTTTTGGAATTCTTTGAGGAAATAATAGGCAGGATAGACAAATGAGAGTCAGTAAATGTTGTTTACTTGGATTTTCAGAAGGCCTTGGACAAGTTGCATCACCTGGGTTGCTAAACAAGATAAGAGCCCATGATATTTCAGAAAAGAGAATAGCATGGATAGAAGATAGCTGACTGTCCAGAGGCAAAGAGTGGGAATAAAGGGTGCCTTTTCTGGTTGTCTGCTGTTGACTAGAGATGCTCCACAGGGGTCAGTGTTGGGACTGTATTTCCTGTTATATGTCAGTGATTTGAATGATGGAATTGTGTAGATGATATGGAGATAGGATGCAGTTTTAAGACTTTTTATGGCCTTTTTTGAATTAATTGAATCCTTTGTATCCAACAAAGTCATATGTTCATAGATTAATATTGCATGGTAAATGGGCCCTTTGGCCCAACTGGTCCATGCTGACCACAGCAAACTCCCTGCTAGTCCCAGTTGCCAAGGTTCAGCCCATAACTCTCCAAGCCTTTCCTTCCATGTACCTGTCCAAATGTCTCTTAAATGTTATAGTGATATCCACCTCAATCATTTCCTCTGCACCTCATTACAAGTACACATCATCCTTGGTGTAAAGAAGTTATGTCTCGAGCCTCTTAAATCTCTACCAGCTTGTGGTTATGGACTCTAGTTTTGGGCACCCAGTCCTGGGAAAGAAAGGCTATCATTGTCCACCTTATTCATACCATTCAAGATTTTATAAACTTCTGTGAGGTCACCTCTTACTCTGTGCTCCAAGATATAAAGATCCTGCAGTGACACTGGTGTCAAGCTGTATTGGCATTTGCTCTTCCCTTGGACTACATCGGTGATGTGAAGGGGGGAGCCTGCTGCGTGGGCAACAGTCGGTTCTTCTGATCTTTCCACCCAGGCTTGTGCCCCAGAGAGGACACAATCCACCAGAGATGCAAACCCATGATCCCCTGGAATCAACAACTGCCTTACTACTACTTTTATAAGGATCCAGCATGGCCAACCTCTCCTCATAACTCAGGCCCTCAGTCCAGACAGCATCTTTGTAAATGTCTTCTGCCCCCTCTCCACCTTGACAATGTCTTTCATATATGAGTGACCAAATATGTACACAGTACTCCAAACATTCTCTCCTCAAATTCAGTTGCCCACTGTAACTTGTCTTCAACTTATGTTTGATTCATGATAATATTTGAGCTACATTCCAACCAATGCTTCTATTAACAGTGCTAAAGTCAGTGAGGAGTGATGTCATGTTGTCATTTGCATAAATATTTTACAATTTTTATTGTTACAGTGTTGCATTTTGCCTCCAACAACCTTCCTGCAGGAGTGGAGCTGATGTTCAATGTGCAGCAGACACTGCTGGGTAGATAGGTCAAAGGTCATCCAACAGAAGAGAGTTCCAATGACACAAATAGGATCCCAATACGATGCACTCAACTCTGTGGCACTCCAACACCAGCAGAGAGCACACTAAACAGGACGGAACACAAAAGCATGCAAGCTCTGCATCTGGCAAAATGGCATTCTAGTATTAGTGCACTTGGCAGAAGAACCCCTCAAGAGGCTGGCATCTCACTGCAGCACTCTATGCACCCAATCTTAGCACACCATCTCATGCTCCCAGCAGGACAGTAATCATTTCTAGAACTGCATACTGCAACTTGGGCACTGCAAAAGCAATAATAAAGCAACTTAACACCAGAAGACGGTGCACCCAACAGCAAGGCAGACCAATATCGGCACACTGTCTACCCAGTACAACAGTGCATCTAAGTTAGAACACTTAGTACTAGCAGGATGACAGTCTAACACACTACTTCTGATAAGATCATACCTCAACACTATCACAGTGCAACTAGCTGGATAGTGCATCAACACCAGGATATTGTATTGGTTTATTGTTTGTCACATGTATCAAGATGAAGTGAAAGGCTTTTCTTTGTATGTCACCTGGATAAATAATTTCATGCACAAGTATATTGAGGTGGTACACACACAAAAAAATAGCAAAATAGAGTGTTATAGTTATGGGGAAAGTGGAGTGCAGGTAGACAAAAAAAAGTGCAAAGGCTACGATAAGGTAGTTAGAGAGATCAAAAGTTCATCTTTATCGACTCAGAGATCCTTCCAAGTGTCTGATAATAGTGGGAAAGAAATTACTCTTGAGCCTACTTGTATTCATTTTGAAGCTCTATATCATCTACATGATGGAAGGGCAGTGGGATTGATGGGGAGGTGGTGGGGGTCCTTGATTTTTTTGGCTTCTTTCCCTTGGCAGTGAGAAGTGTGGACAGAATCAATGGGATCTTGTGCAGACCAGTTGATACACCAAGTTGTGATGCATTCCATGGTGCATCTGTAAAAATTGTTAAAGCTCATAGAAACCCTACAGCACAATACAGGCCCTTCGGCCCACAATGCTGTGCCAAACATGTACCGTTTGAAATTACCTAGGGTTACCTATTAGCCCTCTATTTTACAAAGCTCCATGTACCTATCCAAGAATCTTGTAAAAGACCCTATTGTATCCGCATATTGGAGGCATGCTGGATTTTCTTCACTCTCTGAGGAACCCGAGGCACTGGTGCTTTTCTTGGACATAACATCCATGTGGCTGGACCAGGACAAATTTTTTGTTGATATTTACACCGAGGAACTTGAAGCACCCAAACACCAGAATATTACATGTTATGGGTTGACACCCTAACACCAGTATTCTGTGCACATTGTGTGTCGGCATCCCAGCTATAACAATTTCTGCATGCAATACCTGGCACCTCCAAAACCAGTATCTAATGAATCCAATGTGCATCTCATAAAATTAAATTCTGCTGTACATGTATTCCACAAGTTAGAGCCCATCCAGTGGGAGAGTGCTCCATGTTCATCTGAGATTAATAAGGCTGCTACAATAATAAAATAACAAAACAGAAGGATTCACTAGAAAAATGGATGGATTACAGAAAGCCTGTATAGGCTCTTGTGTCATTTTAGGGTACACACTCAATTCTAGATTCCATGTTATGACAAAGAGGTCCAAAGTTCAAAGTAAATTATTACAAAGTACATATATGTTACCATATATACAACCTTGAGATTTGTTTTCTTGTAGGTATACATGGTAATTTCAACAAGCATAATAGAATCAGTGAATGACCACACCCAACAGGGCAAACAACCAGTGTGTAAAAGGTAAGAAACTGCAAATACAAAAGAGAGAAAAAAGAACATAAATAAACAAGCAATAAATATCGAGAATATAAGATAAAGAGCCATTGAAGGTGAGTCCATAGCTTGTGGGAACAGTGATAAAGGCAAGTGAAGTTATCCCCTCTAGTTCAAGAGCCTGAGGGATGAGGGGTAATAACTGTTCCTGAGCCTGTTGGTGTGAGTCATAAGATTACTGATGGAACCTGACCATCACTCGCAATGCTGGCATGTGTTGTCCATCACTAATTAGCTCTGAGAATATGATTATAAACCTCCTTCCACCATCACTGTGGTCCCGATGATAAGGGGCAGGGTTCGAGGAGTACAGTATCAATGAGAGGCAGAACGGAAAATGCAAGAAGCGTTTAGCCACTCACTTGTGTAGGAAGAGGAACAGAGCAGACGTTGACATCAAAAAGCGGGACTGAGTTAAGAGGCGGGGTTTGAGCGGTGATGGTGTGAGAGGCGGGATCTGATTGGCGACTGCGACTGCGGGATCAGTTTGGCTTTGTTGTGCAGGTCTCTGCGGTACGTGGGTGGCAGACTTCTCCGGTTCCACTCGGCAACAATGGCTGAATACATTGAAATTGACGGTGGGATAATGGAAGGGGTGAGTGCTGCGTGGAGTTGGTCTCCACTGTAAGTCTCTCGGTTGGGCCTATGCTGCTTAACGCCGACTGCGTAGCTTTGGGCCCGGGTGTTGAAATCTACCGATAATACTGTTTGAACCCACATAAGGTTGGAGCGCGAAGTAAAGCGGTCGGTCTCAGGCAGAATATTACCTCGTCTCAATTCTTGACCTGTTAATTTAGTGTGTGCTTGACATTGGTCAGTTAGAGCTATCAATGATAATTTGATGTCTGACAGCTGGCGGGAAATAAACCTAGTACTGGTCGGCCAAGCATATGTGTTTCTGCCCGGGTTTCGAGAGATGAAGGGACTCTGGATTTGGGGGTTCTGCGTTGCCTGTTTGCAAAAATCTCAATATCGCTGCCTTTCTTTACCCGCCCACCCCACAAGATTGATAATACCATAAAGGGGAGTCGGTGGCTGTTACGGTACTTCATGCGATTACGAATTGACTAATAGGAAACTCCAATCCTATTAAGATGTTTATTAATGTACTTCACAGATTTTTTTACCTAACAAAGACCCATATCATTTATGGGTAGCTTGCGAATACATCAGTGATTGTTAACTAATGTCACGTGTATTAATATGTCTGCTATGATTCAGGAGGTAGTAGTTTTGACTGGAATTAGATTGTGGATTTGCTCTTTTCTGAAGTCTCCCATGAAGTCAACTTCTATGTCTACACTGACAGCTAGTTATAGAATAATAAAATCATACATTCAGAAACAAGTCGTTCAACCCACTGACTTTATGCTGGCCATCCAACACCAACCCCCAACATAATTTGGGTTAGTTGATGGGAATGGCTTGCAATAGGATTAGTGTTTGACCATTTGTGTAAACTTGGGCAGAACAAGCTGTTTTGTGTAGTATTCCTATGATTTTTAAAAAAATCTACTCTAGATTAAGTTATACATGCCTTTATAATTGAAGTGTAACCTCTTAAGGTTAATACCACGTATACTAAAGGATGACATTGTTGTCTCTCCTCATTAATTGGCATATTTATGTTCTAGCCTTTTGCAAATCTTCTCTAGGACACACAGACCCCTTTGTATTAAAAGGCTTGACAATCTGTCACAATTAAGATCATTGATCTGCTTTCTTGCCAACATTAACAGTTTTACAGTGCCCCATGGTATATTCCAGTTGATAAATTTTGCATACTGACTTGACCTATGTCGATCAACTGCCTGGAACCTTCAAGGACATGAAACAACTTCCAAATATCAAAAGTATAATATATCCAGTGTAATTGGCTTTATTTAAGCTTAAAATTATAGCCTGGAACTAAGCAACACACACAAAATTATAGAGGAACTCAGCAGGTCAGGCACCATCTATGGAAATGAATAAACAGTCAACATTTTGGGCCAAGGCCCATCTTCAGGACTGGAAAGGAAGGGGGAAAATGTCAAAATAAAAAGGTAAGGCAAGGGGAAGGAGGATAGCTAGAAGGTGATAGGTGAAGCCATGTTGGTAGGAAAGATAAAGGGCTGGAGAGAAAGGAATCTAATAGGAGAGGAGAGTGGATCTTGGGAGAAAGGGAAGGAGAAGGGGACCAAGGTTGAAGGAGATAGGCAGGTGAGAAACGGTAAGAGGCCTGAATTGGGAATAGAAGAAGGGAGGGGAGAGGGAATTTCTTTTTGCCAGGAGGAGAAATCGATGTCCATGCTATCAGGTTGGATGCTACCCAGACTGAACAAAAGGTGTTGTTCCTCCACCCTGAGGGTGGCCTCATCATGGCACAAGAGGAGGTCGGGGTTGGAAAGGGAATCGGAATTAAAATGTTTGGCACTGGGGAGTTTCACTTGTGGCAGATGGAGTGGGGGTGCTCAACAAAGCGGACTCCCAATTTATGACAGATCTCACCAATGTAGAGGAGGCTGCATAGGGAGCACCAGACACAATAGACGACCCCAGCAGATTTGCAGGTGAAGTGTTGCCTCGTCTGGAAGGACAGTTTGGGTCCCTGAATGGAGGTGAGGGAGGAGGAGAACGGGCAGGTGTAGCACTTTGGCTGCTTGCAGGGATAAGTGCCAGGAGAGAGATTAGTGGGGAGAGATGAATGGACAAGGGAGTCACAGAGGGAGTGATTCCTGTGGAAAGCAGAGGGGTGGGTGTTTGGTGGTAGGATCCCTTTGGAGATCGCAGAAGTTGCAGAGGATGATGTGTTGGATGCGGATTTTAGGTAAGAAGAGGAACTCTATTGCAATTAAGGTGGCGGGATTTGGTTCTCAGCAGATTTCTCCCTTGCAATTGAGCTTTACATTCATTTTATTATAGTTGTTGCTACTATGGTTGTGCCTTCATCTGAGGGTGTTCATTGTTCAATTCTCTTTACAAAACAGTATTACCTGATCTCGGTTTATCTCCAGAATGTGTAGTTCAAGGAAAGTATCCCCAAAAAGCTCGATGAGCTCCTGTTGTAGGTTATGTTTTCTATGCTGAATCATGGCAGACACATCAATACATGTGATATTTGTAGAATAAAATTCTCCCACTCACTGAATATCACTATATCTATTGACCAGTCTGTATCATTTCTTTTACAATCTGTTCAACTGTGTTGTTATTGGGCCTGTATAATGTACCCAACAGTGTCTACATCCTGAAAATGTTACACTTAACCATCAATAATTCACAGAATAATTTCTGAATTGTTTCCTTGCTTCCTTTCCTCTTTAGATGCCAAATCCTTCAATATTAAAAGTTCAAAGTAAATTTATTGTCTGAAGTACATGTATGTAATTAAACACAATCGTGAGATTTATTTTTGTGCAAAGAATCACAGTAAATATAAGGAACACAACAGAATCAATGAAAGACTGCACCCAACAGGATGGACAGACAACCAGTATGTAAAAGACAACAAACTGTCAGAATGCAAAAAGAAAAAAATAAAATAAACAATAAATATCAAGAACGTGAGATGAAGAGTTCTTGAAAGTGAGTCCATTGGTTATGGGAACATTTCAGTGATGAGACAGGTGAAGTTGGGTAAAGTTATCCCCTCTGGTTCAAGAGGCTGATGGTTGACTGTTCCTGAACCTGGTGGTGTCGGTCCTGAGGCTCCTACCAGATAGCAGCGAGAAGAGAGTATGACCTGGATGGTGGGGGGTGGAGGGTTTCCTTTGATGGCTGCTGCTCTCCTGGGACAGCACTCCATATGTGCTCAATAGTGGGGAGGGCTTTACTTGTGATGGACTGGACTGTATTCACTACTTTTTGTAGGATATTCTGTTCAAAGGCATTGGTGTTTTCATACCTGGCTGTGATGCAGCCAGTCAATGGACTCTCCACCACACATCTATAGAGGTTTGTCAAAGTTTTAGATATCATGCCAAATCAACACAAACTCCTAAGGAAGTAGCGGTGCTACCGTGCTTTCTTTGTAATGGTACTTGCGTGCTGGGCCCAGGACAGATTGTCTGAAATGATAACACCGAGGAATTTAAGGTTGCTGACTCTCTCCACCTCTGATCCCCAAATGAGGTGTTTCCCCATTGACCTCTGAATTTTCTCCTCCTGCAGACACTGATCTGCTCCTTGGTCTTGCTGACATTGAGTGAGATGTTATTGTGGTACCATAATCTCCCTCCTATATGTTGATTCATTACCACCTTTGACTCGGTCAATGACAGCAAACTTAAGTATGGCATAAGAGCTGTCTTAGCCTCATAAGTATAAAGTCAGTAGAGCAGGGGCTAAGCTCACTGCCTTGTGTTGCACCTCCACTGATAGTGATCATAGAGGAGATGTTGTTGCAAATCTGAGCTGACCGGGGTCTGCAAGTGAGGAAATCGAGGATCCAGTTGCACAAGGCTGTATTGAGGCTTGGGTCTTGAAGCTTATTGGTTAATTTTGAGGGGATAGTAGTACTGAACGCTGAACTGTAGTCAATGAAGAGCATCCTATGTAAGCATCCTCACGGTCCAGATGTTCCAGGGTCAAGTGAAGAGACAATGAACTGGCATCTACTGTTGATCCAAGTCACCTCTCAGGCAGGAGTTATTGTGTTTCATCACCAACATCTCAAAGTGGATGTACAGTAAGTGCTACTGGACGATAGTCATTGAGGCAGGTAACCATGTTCTTCTTGGCACTGGAATAATTGAAGCCTGTTTGAAGAAGGTGGTTCCTCAGGCTGCTGGAGCAAGTCATTAAAAATAGCAGTGAACACTCCAGCCATTTGATCAGCACAGGTCTTTGGTACTCGACCTGAAATCCTTGCTGGCCCGGATGCTCTTTGTGGGTTCACCCTCCTGAAGAATGCTGTCACATTGGCTTTTCAGATTCAGTTTATTGTCATTTAGAAACCACAAATGCAATGCAGTTAAAAAATGAGACAAAGTTCCCCCAGAATGATATCACAAAAGCATATGACAAAACAGACTACACCAGAAAATCCACATAACGAGGACTTCCGGTAAGATGGCAATTGTTTAGTCGCTTCAAACTTTTGCTCCGTTATACTTCTTATTTTTGCACTATGTGTCTCCCTTTTTAAACCTTAGTTCGTTATTTTATTTGCTTTCTTTTATCTGCCTGCAAATACGTCTATCTTATAATGACTACAAAAAGTACTAAACTCAGGGAAAAAAGAAACTTCCACGGCTCTGTCGGCTGAGATTCTCTCTATCCTGGAACAGCATCGACGATACTCTAACGGATATCAAGTCTGAATTTAGAGCTTCTATCAGTCAGCTGGAGTCAAAATTGGATCAGATTAATGCCAGAGTGGATGACCATGCTGAACATCTATCTCGCATCGACCTAACCTCTGAAGATTTAGAACGTCGTGTTCAACATCTAGAAACTCTCTGCTCCAACCTAATGGAAAAAAACAGTAAACTTACTTCCAAAATGGCGGATCTCGAAAATCGGAGCAGACGCTGCAATCTGCGAATTCTCGGTTTGCCGGAGGCCACCAAAAAGGGCTCTTCCGTTGAATTTTTCTCTTCTTTTCTCTGTGAGATTTTCGGGAAAGAATTTTTCTCGACTCCACCTGAGCTAGAAAGGGCTCACAGGATTTATGTTCCTCGTGCCATTTTGGGTTCTAGACCACGGCCAGTTATTTTATGTTTTCATTGATATCAGGTGAATAATCGTTTGATTATAGAGGCATGCCGCAGAGGTACTTTGACTTTTCAAAATACAGCTATACGTTTCGTGGAAGATTATGCCCTCCAGGTTCTGAAGATGCATGCTGAGTTCAAAGGCGTAATGAAAGTGCTTTTTGATCGTGGATTCAAACCTTCTCTTCGTAACCCAGCCGATCTTCGAATTATGCTTACTACTGGAGAATATAAGTGGTTTAAATCAGTGAAGGAGGCTGAGTTGTTTGTTGGAAATCTTCCAGCCATCTTGGCTTCTTCGGACCCGGTTTGATTTTCTAAAATGGCTGATAAGTACTTCTTGAATTAAAGTTTTTTTTTTGCGAACTCAGACTCTACTTGAATAATTCAGACATTAACTATTGAGATTCTAAGGGTTCTAATTAGTCTCTCCCTGGACAGTGCAATTTTCTTAAATAGATGATTTAAATTTAATGTTTCCCTGCGGACTTTAGATTTTACTTGTGTAATTTATTCTACTTCTGAATAACTTTAACTATAGAGAACTACAATTGGTCTTAATTTGTTTTGGAGGCTTGGAGTTTCTTATTGAAGGCTTCCCAGTTGATTTATGGTATAAGATTTGCTTTTTTTTAAACGGCTGATATGTATTCTCTTTAAATTCATAATTTCCCCCTTTCCCTCCCTTTTTATTTTCTTTCAATTTTTCATAGTTTCTCGTGGGTAGGTTAGTTTTTTTTGATTTTTTTTGTATTAAGTTTTATACCTTTTCTGACGAAGTTGTTCCTATTTGTAATTTTGCTCTCTAGTGCATAAATTAGCTAGTATTTATTATTTTATCTATACGGAGCCTTTGTCAAAGATACGGAACTGGAAGTTATTTTTGGGGTAACATTTTTTTTTGTAGAGCTAGCTGCTTTTTTGGGTAGCCATCTAGTTTTGGGTTGCGAGGGCGGGGTGGGTTCTCTAGTTCCAACACTATTTACTGTTTTTTCTGCTTTCCCTTGTTATTCAGGACATGTTTCTGCCCTGATTTTACTGATTTATGTTTATATTTTTGCTCCCAGACTGTTATTGCAATGTCTGATTTTATATATGCCTACTACCTTTTATGTACTAACAATTGATAATGGTTAATACACTTAAATTTGTGAGCTGGAATGTAAAGGGATTGAATCATCCTGTTAAAAGAAGGAAGGTCTTCTCCCATATTAAGCAACTCAAAGCTGACATTGCTTTCCTTCAAGAAACTTGTATTCGTAGTTTTGATAATTCTCGGCTTTTGTCAAAGTGGGTCGGTCAGCATTTTCATTCATCCTTCCCGGCCAAAGCTAGGGGGGGGTTTCCATCCTTATTAATTCAAATATTCCTTTTGAACTCCATAATAAGATATCTGACACAAATGGCCATTTTATTATTGTTTCTGGTAAATTATATAATACTAAAGTTGTACTAGCAAACCTGTATGCTCCCAATTTTGACTATGTTAA
The DNA here is from genome assembly GCF_048418815.1 of Hemitrygon akajei. Taxonomy (NCBI): domain Eukaryota; kingdom Metazoa; phylum Chordata; class Chondrichthyes; order Myliobatiformes; family Dasyatidae; genus Hemitrygon; species Hemitrygon akajei. The sequence goes on along the minus strand of NC_133135.1, from coordinate 68,746,087 downwards.
TTTTTTTGAACGTCTTTTCTTCTCACTACCAGATTTAAATTTATATTCTCTTATACTGGGTGGCGACTTTAATTGCTGGTTAGATCCCAATTTGGATCGATCGTCCCCTGTTACTAGATCACCTACTAAAATCTGCTTTAGCTATTCACTCTTTTCTTTCTAATTATGGTATCTCTGATATATGGCATTTCCTTCATCCTACTGAGAGAGATTATTCCTTTTTTTTACATGTTCACCATACCTTTACTAGAATTGACTATTTTTTAATTGATAATCAACTTATTTCATTTGTCCATTCTTGTGACTATCAGAGTATACTGATTTCTGATCATGCTCCAATTACTTTGTCTCTAAATTTTCCTGGTCTCCCTCAGAGGAATAAATGGCGTTTTAACCCGACTTTATTATCGGACGATGATTTTCTAAAATTTATTAAGGATCAGATAACTTTTTATTTAAACACTAATATGTCATCTGAGATGTAATCCCAGATTGTCTGGGATGCCATGAAAGCATATTTGAGGGGTCAAATAATCTCATATACAGCAAATCTTAATAGAAAGTCCCGTATAGATTGATTAGACCTCATTAATCAGATTAAAGAATTAGATCAACTGTATGCTCAAACTAATAACCCTGAATTATATAAGAAGCGTGTAGAACTTCAAACTAAATTTGACCTTCTTTCTACTCAACCTGTTGAACGTCAACTTCTTGAAAGTAAGAGTCGGTTTTATATTCACGGTGACAAATCTGGTAAATTTCTAGTTAATCAGTTGAGGCGTTCTAAAGCTAAACAACATATCACAAAGATCCGGAAGGAGAACGGGGTTATTAACATCGGATCACTCAGAAATCAATGACGTTTTAAAAAATTTTTACTCTCGGCTTTATTCCTCAATCTCTGAATGAGAATATTTCTGTTGATCTTAAATACTCTGAATATTCCTTCGCTTGCATCTGATTTTAAAGCAAAACTTAATGAACCTATATCATCAGAAGAAATATCTTTTGCAATTTCTGCACTGTCTTCAGGCAAATCTCCTGGACCTGATGGGTTCCCCGTAGAATTTTATAAATCATTCTCTTCACTCCTTTCTCCTCAGTTACTCTCAGTACTATCTGACTCGTTTAACTATGGTAAATTGCCACCCTCATTTAATGAGGCATGTGTTATTCTTTTATTAAAAAAGGATAAAGACCCAACAGAGTGTTCCTCGTACAGGCCGATCTCTTTGCTTAATGTTGATGTTAAAATCTTGGCCAAAGTTTTGGCTCATAGATTAGAAACTGTTATACCCTCTATTATTTCTGATGATCAAACTGGTTTTATTAAAAACCGTCTTCCTTTTTTTAACATACGGCATTTATTTAATATTTTATATTCACCTTCAACTGGGATTCCTGAATGCGTTATTTCTCTCGATGCGGAGAAAGCATTTGATCGTATAGAGTGGAACTACCTCTTTGCGGTTTTAGAAAAATTTGACTTTATCTCTTGGATCAAATTGCTGTATATGTGTCCTACCACCTCTGTTTTGACTAATTCTCAGCAATCCCAGTTATTTAATCTCAAACGTGGCACCCATCAAGAATGCCCTTTAAGTCCCTTTCTTTTTGATTTGGCTGTAGAACCTTTGGCGATAGCATTCCGAAGCTGGTGCAAGAATTGACGGTTTGAAGGTTAAACTTTCACATTTGCCGTGCCTTCGCCTTTTAGTTTGGTTTGATTCTATCTACACTCATTTCTGTTTCAGTTAATCTGTTTAGTTCATCAAGTCATTATGTTATTTATCATTAGCATCCTGTTTGTAATCTTTGTTGACCATAAGATATAGGAGCAGAATTAGGCCATTTGGCCCAACATTGGCTGATCCATTTTGCCATCACCCCTGTGTTCCTTCATGCCCTGACCAATCAAGAATTTATCAACCTCTGCTTAAATATACATAAAGACACGGCCTCCACAGCTGCCTGTGGCAGTGAATTCCACAGATTTACTTCTCGCTGGCTAAAGAAATTCTGCATCTCCATTCTAAAAGGATGCCTGTCTATTCAGAGGCTCTGTCCTCTAGTCTTAGACACTGCCACCTAGGGAAATGTCCTTTCCACATCCACTCCATCAAGGCCTTTCACCATTTGATAAAGGTTTTAATGAGATCACCCCTGATTCTCTTGAATAATTATGCATTGGGCTTTTGACCTACTAAGTAAGTTTTTATTTGAAAAGCAGCCTATTACTTAATGTGTCACTTTCTTTAATGAAATGCAAAAAATTCTCTAACATTTAATTTTTGGGAAAATGAATGCTTGAAAATCTAACATTTGCTCTTTCCGACTGACACACTAATGCAGAAAACAAAGTTTATATAAAAAATCTAGGGTGCCTAAGACTTTAACATAGTACTGTAAATGCAGATAGTTGAATGAATGTCTGTGGCATTTTCATTTTCCAGGGAGGACAGATTTTGCGTGTTTGTACAGCACTAAGTTGCCTTCTTGGAACCAAGATAAAAATCCTTAACATTCGAGCAGGGAGAAGCACACCTGGCCTACGGTAAGTATTCACAGCTTATTTGATCAATTTTTTTAACCTCCCCATCAAACTCTTTTAAAAGACCATGGAGTCATAGAGCAGCACAGAACCAGGCTCTCTGGCCCATCGAGTCCACACTGAACTATATTTTTGCCTAGTACCATAGTCTTCCATTCTCCTTCCATCCATTTTTTTGTCTAGACTTCTCTTAAATGTTTTAGTTCAAACCTGCATCCAACACTACTTCTGGCAGCTTGTTTCACACTCTTGTCACTCTCTGAGTGAAGATATTCCCCCACCCCCAGGTTAAAAATTTCACCTTTCACCCTTAACCTATTTTAGTCTCACCTACTCTTTGCCCCTCTATTTAATACCATCTTTTTGCCTTCTCCCTTGATTCCTCAAACAATCAACACCAATCGGGGTTGGAAGTGCCCATGGAGGACCCCTTTGAGGAAGCACGGGTGTAGATCAGGGTTACAAGTGCGTTTAAGGAAACGGGGTATTAAACTCCCTATACTGACTGTCTTGGTGGTGAACATGCAGTTTCTGGTGAATAAAATTGACAATCTCAGAGCAGGGGTGCTGAATCAGAGGGACGTTAGGACCAAGTGTGTCCTTTGTTTCATGGAATCCTGGTTAACCCCTTCTGTACCGGATGCAGCGATTCAGATCGACGGGCTTACTATACACCGTCAGAATGGATCTGTAGAGTCTCTCAAAAGCAGAGGTGGAGGAGTATGCCTCATGATCAACTCTTCTTGGTGCATGAATATATCAGTTCTGCTCACCAGACCTGGAATATCTAGCAGTAAAGTGTCATCCTTTTTACTTACCATGGGAGTTCTCTGAGAGCATTCTGGTAGCAGTTTACATTCCACCTCAGGCCAATGTCAATCAGGCTTTAGATGATCTGAGCAATGGGATCAACATGCACGAAACAGCGCACCCTAATGCCTTCACCATTGTTTTGGGAGATTTTAACAAGGCCAGTCTGAAAAAATCACTAAGCAATTACCATCTACAGATAACTTGCAATACCAGAGGAAACAACACACTGGACCATTGTTACACCACCATCAAGTATGCCTACCGTGCTATTCCATGCCCTCACTTCAAGAAGTCTGATCTCCTAGCTTGATCTACTCCTTGAGTATAAGCAGAGACTGAGGACTGCAGCACCAGCAGTGAGGACCAAGAAGGTATGTATGGCAACTCTATCAGGGTCTTCAAGACATTACTTCCTACAAAGCGAAACCCAGTAGCATGAATGGCACTACCAGATGAACTCAACGCCTTCCATGCACACTTTGAAAGGGAGAACACAGCTACAGCTGTGAAGATCCCTGCTGCACCTGATGACCCTGTGATTTCCATTTCAGAGTCCTATATTAAACTGTCTTTAAAGAGAGTGAACCCTCGCAAGGCAGAAGGTCCCGATGGAGTACCTGGTAAGTCTCTGAAATCCTGTGCCAACTAACTAGTGGGAGTATTCAAGGACATTTTCAACCTCTCACTGCTACGGGCGGAAGTTCCCACTTGCTTCAAAAAGGCAACACTTATACCAGTGCCTAAGAAGAAAATTGTGGGCTGCCTTAATGACTATCGCCTAGTAGCACTCACATCAATAGCGATGAAATGCTTTGAGAGGTTGGTCATGACTAGACTGAACTCTTGCCTCAGCAAGGACCTGGACCTATTGCGATTTGCCTATTGCCACAATAGGTCAACAACAGATGCAATCTCAGTGGCTCTCCACATGGCTTTAGACCACCTGGACAACACAAACACCTACGTCAGGATGCTGTTCATCGACTATAGCTCAGCATTTAATACCATCATTCTCACAATCCTGATTGAGAAGTTGCTGAACCTGGGCCTCTATACCTCCCTCTACAATTGGATCCTTGACTTCCTAACTGGAAGACCACAATATGTGCGGTTTGGTGATAACATATCTTCCTCGCTAATTATCAACACTGGTGCACCTCAGGGGTGTGTGCTTAGCACACTGCTCTATTCTCTATATGCACGTGACTGTGTGGCTAGGCATAGCTCAAATCCCATCTATAAATTTGCTGACGATACAACCATTGTTGGTAGAATCTCAGGTGGTGACGAGAGGGCGTACAGGAGTGAGATAACAACATGGCACTCAACGTCAGTAAGGCGAAAGAATTGATTGTGGATTTCTGGAAGGTTAAGATGAAGGGAAACATACCAATCCTCGTAGAGGGATCAGAATTGGAGAGAGTGAGCAGCTTCAAGTTCCTGGGTGTCAAGATCTCTGAAGATCTAACCTGGTCCCAACATATCGATGTAGTTAGAAAGAAGGCAAGACACTGGCTATATTTTATTAGGAGTTTGAAGAGATTTGGCATGTCAATAAATGCACTCAAAAACTTCTATAGTTGTACCATGAAAAGCATTCTGACAGGCTGAATCACTGTCTGGTATGGAGGGGCTACTCCACAGGACCGAGAGAAGCTGCAGAAGGTTATAAATCTAGTCAGCTCCGTCTTGGGTACTAGCCAACAAAGTACCTAGGACATCTTTAGGGAGTGGTGTCTCAGAAAGGCAGAGTCCATTATTAAGGACTTTCAGCACCCAAGGCATGCCCTTTTCTCACTGTTATCATCAGGTAGGAGGTACAGAAGCCTGAAGGCACACACTCAGCGATTCAGGAACAGCTTCTTCCCCTCTGTCATCTGATCCTGAATGGACTTTGAAGCTTTGGACACTACCTCACTTTTTAAAAAATATTTCTGTTTTTGTATATTTTTTAAATCTAGTCAATATACATAATTGATTTACTTGTTCATTATTATTATTTTTATTTTGTTTATTATTTTTTTCTCTCTGCTAGATTATATATTGCTTTGAACTGCTACTAAGTTAACAAATTTCACGTCACATTCCGGTGATAATAAACGTGATTCTGATTCAGAAACTTTTCGATCAAACACAAATAGATGGACCACATTTCCTGTGGGTTTTTGTGCCGTAGAGGAATAACATTTTCTGCAACATTTGCCTTGTTTCTTTATATGAAAGCAATTGCCTGCCCACCTTTGAACCTACAGGCTGATTTTATTTTCCCTCTTACCTTTAAGACTATTTTCAGATTAATTGCATCACTTTCAAACTCAAAAGAATAATTTCATCATATTATGAATGTTGTCTTGTGTAAAGCCTCTTTGCAGCAGAATTATCAGTTAGCTCTTTCTTATGCACTAAATAACCTAAAAGATCTCCCTGGTTTCCCTAAGTGGTCACTGCGTTATTGATCTTAAAATATCATCTTGCATATATGTTATGAATGTGTCCTTGATTTGCTGCTGATGTGACTTAACAAGTCTCTATGTAGATAAAAGTCTCCCATGATTACAGATTTTATCTCTATTTTTTGTAATCATTCTTAGTTTTCTAATAACCTGTTTGAGTGGTGGTGAAGAAAAAACTTTATTCTTCATGTCATTGTCTGTCTGATGATTTATGCCCACTTGATGCCACTCGGATGGTTTGTGAACAATTCCCATTAGATGAGAAATTTTAAAATATTTTATCCTAGCTTTGGTTGTAGCACAAAAGGCTGGTATTGGAAACAGGAGAACATTTAAACTGGTACAAAAATGGAGATATTTTCATGTGTTAATCAGAGGCACCCAACTATGATGGCTTTAGTTTGTGGCCCTTATTCTGAAGATTGATTTGGATTCTAATTACTAATGTAATCTTCATGAACACACATATTTCTATTGGAAGGCCTGAAAAATGCAGTTCTTAATTGATTAACTGCTAAAATAGCAAACACGAGGAAATCTGCAGATGCTGGAAATTCAAACAACAATACACACAAAATGCTGGTAGAACACAGCAGGCCAGGCAGCATCTATAGGGAGAAGCGCCGTCGACGTTTTGGGCCGAGACCCTTTGTCAGGACTAACCAAAAGGAAAGATAGTAAGAGATTTGAAAGTAATGGGGGGAGGGGGAAATGCGAAATGATAGGAGAAGACCGGAGGGGGTGGGATGAAGCTAAGAGCTGGAAAGGTGATTGGCGAAAGTGATACAGAGCTGGAGAAGGGAAAGGATCATGGGACGGGAGGCCTCAGGAGAAAGAAAGGTGGGGGGGAGCACCAGAGGGAGATGGAGAACAGGCAAACAACTAAATATGTCAGGGATGGGGTATGAAGGGGAGGAGGGGCATTAACGGAAGTTAGAGAAGTCAATGTTCAAAACTGCTAAAATACATTCTTTTAAAATCCTAAGGCCTCAGCATCTGTCAGGACTTGAGATGGTTCGTGATATATGTGATGGTTACCTTGAAGAAGCCAAAGTCGGTTCCACAGAAATATGTTTCTCCCCTGGTAAAATCAAAGGAGGTAACCACGTGGCAGATACAAGAACAGCTGGGTAAGCAAAGATGCACATAGCTGCATATTAATGAAGAAAAAAATGTCTTGCTTTGTTCTTTTACACTTTTAGGATCCCTGAATTTGAAGCCAATTTTTAGCATCTGCAATTGATATTGAACATTATATCTTGCTCATCAGAAGAAAATGAATAAACAATTTATTTTTATTCTGATTTCCATGGCTTCTGATAAATTTTAGCTTATAAGTTTGTGAAAGATCCAAATATTTAACTCAAACTGATGACACTCTTTGACGTTCTGATGTTTGATATTGTTAGGATTCATTGAGCATCTGAAAGTGGTGGGAAAGCTTCTGTCATGGCATCCTGGAATGCAAGGATCTTGGTCAGAGGAGATGTTGGTGTCAGTCTTTGGCTTCCTTAGCTAGTAGTAAACTGTGATTGAGCTTCCCAACATTCAATTTTGACATAAGAGTGCATCACATCGATGATTTTTTTTTGTTGTCTTCCTCTAAATTGTTTGCGTGAAGTTTCCAACAAATCTGTGTGAACTTTATTTAAAATTGTGAGGTCTATTATGGTGTATTCTATTTTATAGATGACTAACGTTACAAAAAGTGAAACTATTAAGTTTTTTAAAAAAAAGTTTACATCACAAGTCACCTTTTTCTCTGGGCTTTTTTCTTTGGGGTATTCACTGCCGATGTTAGAATAGTGTTTCTGATGTAGAAGAACCTCCCAACCAAAAATGGGCACTGAGCTCAGAAAACATTCCAGTGTAGCAGAACGCATGGATCTTCATATTAGAAGAAAGGGAAGGTGGTGACAGAGGAATTGTGTAAGAGGATAGAAACTGTGAAGAGGGTTTAAATCTAAATTTAAGATATTTAGAATAGGAACTTTCCTATGCTTATTGGAGGTAATTGCCTCTATTAGACAAATGATGTACAGTTTTCCACTGAAGATGCTTGTAAAAGTACCACTTTTCAACTACCAAGTTCAACTGCATCGTCTAGTCTGTTCAATTCGGGCATAAGTTAAGTTTAACTCTTCTGTCATAGAAATGAATGACTGTCCTTCAATACCATTGTTTACAAATGTATTTAATTGCTGATCTACTGGGAACTTTTGACAAAAGCACTTTATCAGTAATTGGTAGCTGTGACATTCTGTTCCCTTTGTGAGAGTAATTCTGGCCAGTCTGCTCAAGAATGGTAAGTTTTGATTCCCGTAAGTAAGTTTTGATGTACCTGTTCTGTTTGGCTCATGTTTTTTGTTTGTGTGGGAGGAGGGGTTTGGGGTTGATGTGCATGTTCCATATTTGGTTTTTTTGCGCGTGGAGCAGGGATTTTGGAGGTTGATGATCGCGCTGCCTTTCTTTCTTGGTTTCATGGCTACCTGGAGAAGAAGAATTTCAAGTCATATACTTGGATAATAAATGAACCTTTGAACCATAGTTAATACACAATATATAAACCAGTTTTTTAAATACTCAAACAGTTGTGAATCATTTCTGTGCTGAAGTGAGAGTATACCCCAGTCATCTTTATCAGATTTCAGCCTCCAAATGTATTTATGCCACATTTACAAAACTGGGCTTCAGTCACCATTCAATGCTTTCAAAATCCCAGACTGTTGTCTACTTCTCAACTATTAAAAGCTGTGTCTGGAATAAATCTATACAAATATATCTCCCTTAAAATAATTACTTGCTCTCCCTGGACATTGTAATGCTGACTATTTCTCTATTACTACAAAGATTCGAAGCTGCCATCTGCATGTGAAGATGTTTCCTTATGAGTGGTTGTTTAACCATCTACAGATTTATTATCTCCTCGTTGTTAAGCTTGGCCTGTGTTTTATCTTGTGTTATCAGTGTTTTTCTCAGCTGCCTATCTGGCAATTACAAAATTTTACTTTGTATGCTTGTTCCTGTGTTGCACTGCTGCATCCATTTTAATAGGTGCAATGGGAGATTGGGAATAAATGCAGTTTAGTGATCAATGGTGAATGCAATTTTAGACTGGGGTATAGCCACAGAATTTCTTGCTAGCTGAACTTTGTGGAAGTTAGAAAATATGAGATGGACCAGGAAAAAAATTGCAGTGATGGCTTTTGGAGGTAACAAGGCCATGAGAGTTTCCCAGAAGAAGGGGTGAAATGAGCGAAGAGCAGATCAAGGGAAAGTTCAATTAAAAATAAATAGTCTCAGTAATGAACTGGATAATGGCACAAGAAGCAGAAATTGGGCTTAATTGGACATGAAGTGAGACAGCTCAGCAATCTGTGTTTGAGGGCAGGAAATTATATCTTAAGAGTAAAAGATCAGGACTTGTATTCAGAATTGAATAAAGTTTTAATATAAAAGTATTGTGAATAAATTTTGAATTACTGGAATATTATTTTCAAAGATAAATCTATTTGATGGAGGTTCCTCCGTTTTGTAAAGTGAACCTATAAGTAATTTTAACGTGCAACACCAAGAGTCTATCACTCAATATTGCATTGTTTTCCTGTGAAGATTGTCAGATGAGCCTTTACATCACTAATAAGCCAATTTATCTCTCTGCTGTGCTTGTGGAACACTTCTGTGAATTTTCAAAATTGCTGATTTATTTTTGTCAGAAAGACATTTGTTATGAACAGTATTTCCATTTTGATATGCCATTAATTTAGAAGGTCAATTGTGCTTTGTTTACCAGGAGCGTCTGTCTACTAATGCAGGTCTCCATTCCGTGTGTACTCTTTGCTGCTTCTCCATCTGAACTGATTTTACGAGGAGGCACTAATGCTGAGATGGCTCCACAGATTGATTATACCTTAGAAGTAAGAGCCAGCATAGTGCTCAATGATTTGCAAGGGAAATAGTGTGTGTATACTTTCCTAGGGATGGTATTTTATCTTAATTAACTAATAATTTGTGGTTTTCAATTTGTCTGCATGTGTCCATGTTGAGGAATGTGTTTAAATAACTCCTCCCATTTTGATTAGTTTCTTTGGATTCATTATTCAGTGAACACAAAGTTAACAAAAGTTTACTCAAAAGAACTTTTCAAAATGGCCCATGACCTGCCAATTGCAGCTGTTTCTTTGATTTCATTTAGTATCAGTTAACTGGCAAAGTGATTGGGATTTGAGCCTTTTTTTTACAAAGATGTGCCCTCACTTTCTGTCATTCTTTCACAACTATCCTCTGCACTATATATTTAGTTCATTCTTCAGTGGTTTAGACATTTGACTTAACAGCCACTGGATGAGACATATTATTTTCTTAAAAACCTTTTCAATAGCTGATTGAAATTGATGGGGCAGTGCATGAAAGCATTTAATGTAGTTCAGAATTCATAAATGTTTTCTGCTATATATTAATCCTTAATGCTACAAATTACTGAATTAATCTTTTTGGGTTTGTGTGTGTGCAAAATTCAAATGAGGACTGGTTGTGCACTCAGGTGGTGGCATCCGTCGGTCTCGAGAGACCATGGATCTGTGCCTGGAGTTTCCAGGGCGCAGGCCTTGGCAAGGTTTTATGGGAGACCAGCAGTTGCCCAAGCTGCAGGCCTTCCCCTCTCTACGCCACCGATGTTGTCCATGGGAAGGGCACTAGGACCCATGCAGCTTGGCACCAGTGACGTCACAGAGCAATGTGTTGTTAAGTGCCTTGCTCAAGGACACAAACACGCTGCCTCAGCTGAGGCTCGAACCAGTGACCTTCAGGTTACTAGTCTGATGTCTTGCCCACTGTGCACTCAAAGTACATAACAAATAACAGTAATAACATTTACATCTTTTACTGTCAGTTGAAAATTGCAAAATCTTTATAGGAGCATTTTTTTAAAAAGCTTGGAAAAGGAACTAAAAGATATTGAGCACTTTAAAGTGTGGAAAGACAGATGGATAAGGGTTACTGAGGGAATGCCATGCTTTCAGTTGCCACTGGCAGACAAATCGTAATGTGAAATGATTTTGGCTAGAGGAGCATAAAGAGATGAGGAGGGGTGAGAGATCTGAAACAACATGAATTTTAAAGGGTTTCTGAGGATACAAGTACAGATATATGCACAAAGTATATAGTTCCTTTTATCAATCATAGAGGCTGTGAAACTATTTGAGTTGGCAAGGCTGTGAATATGCAATTGGCAAATTTGTTCAGTGAGGGGGGATGTTTTAAGGCAGTGATGAGTATGATGGAGGATCCACTAGCTGAAGGGAAGAAGTCAGTAGAAGTATTTTCATTAGAATTTTTATGGTCCCTGTTGGGATGATAAAGATCATCTGAATAAAATGTTAATAGTGGTAGAATTGAGATCCTTGAGAGAAAAGTGTCGGGTGTAGGGAAGTGTCAGACCAAGAATGATTTCAGTGACAGAATGCGCACTGCCACCATGAACATCTGTGGCGTGTGATCAAAGGTAGAGCCAGGCAGGGAGGCTTCATTGAATAAAGAACATAGAACAGTACAGCACAGTGATGTTGCACTGACCTTTTAACCTACTCCAAGGTTGCTTCCCGCGCTCATGTTTAACTATTATTCAATCATATGTGAATACCCATGAATACAGCCAAATGAAGTAGTATTCCTCAGGGGCCAAGATGCAAAACACAGTACCAACAGGCATATACAGCAAAGACACATTTAGCACATGTTAGATAGGAAGTAAAAATACAGTCACAGATAATTATGAATAACCCAAGTCTGTTAGAGACGTGTATTCCTCCTGTGTGGTGCTCCATTTTTTATTTGTCCACATGCCTGTCTAAGAGAGGAAGATATTCTTGTTTGTCACCCAGGATTCTATCTACAGACAGTGATAATATACTCATCCATGATGATCCAGTGTATGTAAGTGTCTAGTTCACAAGTAAGTGGACGTTTTGGAGGGAGATGCAGATTTCCACCAGTGGGACAACTTGGTTGAATCTGTGGGCTCTTCAGAGAGTGCAAAGACATTCGGAGGAAAGCTTGCCCAAGTTGCACAGTCTGACATAGTGACTAGAGAATAGGAAAGCTGAGGATTGGTGTAGGTATGAAACACAATTTGGGAGTGTAGTTTGCCAGTAGAGGGACAACTGAAAGGAGATGTGATTACATAAAATAACCAGCAACAAGTGAAGGACAAGCAAATGAACTAAATTAGTTTAAATTAAATTAATCCAAGATTAATTCATGGGGATGATTTCACTAAATATAGCAATATTGCATGGTAGCCAATAATACTCAATTTCATTGTGATTCAAAATTGGAATTTTCAGAGGACATCTGGTCTTGAAAGACATCAAAAATGAGCATGATTTTATAACAACTGATGACTTAACTGAAATGCTTTCAAGTAAGATACTTGAATGATGCTGAATGAATAGTGACGGGAAAAAAATTCTGACTGCAAACATTCGAATTTTAACTTGCAACACTAAGACACAAATTAGCCTCTTTTTGTTTGGTTGTGTTGAGACAAATAGTAGTTATATTTATGCAGTTTTAATTTGGTCATCTTAAAAATCAGAAGCAATAATTATACTTTTCTGTTTTGCAGCTATTTCAGCCAATCGTAGAAAAGTTTGGATTTAAGTTCCACTGTGATTTATTAATGAGGTGGGTATTAAGAACTGTTCAAAAGTTGGATGATTTGTACTTAAATAACTAATTTAAACAGCAACCCAGGTTAATACCATGGCAATTTTTATCTTCATCCTTTCTGCAGAAACTAGTAATTACTTAATACTGAATTTTAGCTGGTAGGAATATTTGGTAATCACAAGGTAATATTGAGAATTATTTTTCATACACAGCATTTAATGTAAAATACAAAATTAGACTAGGATTGACTTACAGACAGACAGACATACTTTATTGATCCCGAGGGAAATTGGGTTTCGTTACAGCCGCACCAACCAAGAATAGTGGAGAAATATAGCAATATAAAACCATAAATAATTAAATAATAAGTTAATCAAACCAAGTGGAAGTAAGTCCAAGACCAGCCTATTGGTCCAACCCATCTAACTACTGTGTAAGCGCCATTTTGAATACCAGAAGTATTATACTGATATAATGAATGTTCACAATATTAGAAACATTCCTTTGTTCTCTTACTTTTCTCAATTCTGAGGAAAAGTTATCAACCTGGAAGCTAGAAAGTTTTTTGACAAGATCTGGCCATTTGGCCTAACAAAGCTTGCCAAATTCCTATTCACACAGTGTGTTGAAATAACTATTGATTTTAGATTTGGAAGTCTCTCTAAGGTACCACTCTCACCTACACAACTTGGTGGTTTGTTCCATGTATTCACAACTTGCTGTGTAAAGAAATGCTTCCTGACAGTCTGAAATCACCCCTTAACCAGTCTCCGCATCTGGCCCTGTGTCCTTAATGATGAATTAGATTTGAAATATCAACTGCCATCCACTTTACTTAGACCATTAATGATTTTGAACACTTCTGTCATGTCGCCTCTCATTCTATATTTATTTAGGCTAAAAATATTTAATTCTTTCAACCTTCCTTCATAGCTCATACCCTGTAGACTTGCAATGAGTCTAGTCGCCTTTCTCTGAACTCACCAGTGCCTTCCCATCCCTCACACAATATGGAGACCAAAATTGTACACAGTGCTCAAGCTGTGACTTAAGAAGCTTAAGCAAAATGTCTCTTGACTTGAACTCCACTGAACTTATTATATAACCCAACATTTTATTAGTCTTCCTAATTGCTCCTGTGCATTATCTAGTGATAAGTCTACTAGGACACCCAAATCTTTCTCATACAGTGCACTTTCTAACTCGACACCCCCCCCCCCCCCATTTATATCAAATATTTCTACTTCCTATATGTAATGCTTTACATTTACTTACATTAAATTTCATCTGCCATTTATCAGCCCAACTCTGGATTTTAGACATAAACCATAAGATTTCGGCCATTTGGCCCATCGTGACTGCTTCGCCATTTAATCATGGATGATACTTTTTCCCCTCCTCAGCCCCACTCCCTGATCTTCTCCCTGTAACCTTTGATGCCATGTCCAATCAGGAACCTTTCAAGCTCTGCCTTAAATACACCCAATGATTTGGCCTCCATAAGAAATAGGAGCAGGAGTAGGCGACCTGGCTCATCGAGACTGCTTCGTCATTCAATAAGATCATGGCTGATTTTGGCCATGGACTCGTCTCCACCTACCTGCCTTTTCTTCATAACCCTTAATGCCCCTACTATGCAAAAATCTATCCAACCCTGTCTTAAATATATTTACTGAGGTAGTCTTCACTGCTTCATTAGATAGATTTGCTCCACAGATTCACCACTTTGTGGGAAAAGCAGTTCCTCCTCATCTCTGTCCTAAATTTACTCCCCTGAATCTTGAAGTTATGTCCCCTAGTTCCAGTCGTACCTACCAGTAAAAACAACTTTCTTGTCTAACTCATCTATCCCTTTCATAATTTTATGTTTCTATAAGATCCCCTCTCATTCTGAATTCCAGCGAGCACAGTCCCAGGCGACTCAATCTCGATTCATAGTCGAACCCCTTCATCTCTGGTATCAACCTGGTAAACCTCCTCTGCACCACCTCTAAAGTCAGTATCTCCTTCTTCAAGTAAGGAGACCAGAATTGCACACAGTACTCCAGGTGCAGCCTCACCAGTACCCTGTACAGTTGCAGCATAACCTCACTGCTCTTAAATTCAATCCCTCTAGCAATGAAGGCCAGCATTCCATTTGCCTTCTTGATGGCCTGCTGCACTTGGAAACCAACTTTTTGTGATTCATGCACAAGCACTCCCAAGTCCTTCTGCACAGCAGAATAATCTTTTTTTCCTTCCAAAATGGATGACCTCCCATTTACCAACATTGGTACTCCATCTGCCAGACCCTTGCCCACTAACTTAACCTATCTATATCTCTCTGCTGACTCTCCGTATCTTCTACACACTTTGCTTTTCCACTCAATTTAGTATCATCAGCAAACTTGGATACACTACACTTGATCCCCTCTTCCAGATTGTTAATGTATATTGTGAACAGTTCTGGGCTCAGCACCAACCCCTACAGCACACTGATTGTCAACCAGAGTTACACCCATGTATCCCAACTCTCTGCTTTCTATTAGTTAACGAATCCTCTATCCATGATAATACATCACCCCCAACTCTTTGCATCCATATTTTAGTCTTTTATGTGGCATCTTATTGAACGCATTCTGGAAATCCAAGTAAATAACTTCATCTATTCCCCTCTATCCACTGTGCTTGTTATATCCTCAAAGAACTCCAGTAAGTTCATCAAACAGGACCTGCCTTTGCTGAATCCATGCTGCTACTGCCTGATGGATCCATTTCTTTCCAGATGACTCACTATTTCCTCTTTAATAATGCCTTTAAGCATTTTCCCAACTACAGATGTTAAACTAACTGGCCTATAGTTACCTGCCTTTTTCCTACATCCTTTTTTGAACGCTGGCTTGACATTTCCAATCTGCCAGGACTTGCCCAGAGTCCAGAGAATTTTGGTAAATTATCACCAAAGCCTCTACTATAACTTCTGCCATTTCTTTCAGCACCCTGGGATGCATTCCATCAGGACCAGGGGACTTATCTATCTTCAGGACCAAAAGTTTGCTCAGCACTAATTCTTTAGTGATAGCAATTGTATCGAGGTCCTTGGCTCCCATCGCATCCATGACATCTCTCTTTGGCATGTTAGACGTGTCCTCCACCGTGAAGACCAACACAAAATAGTTATTCAAACGCTTGGCCATTTCCTCATTACCCAATATCAATTCCCCCTTCTCATCCTCCAAGGGGCCTACATTCACTTTAGCCACCCTTTTCTGCTTTATATAATTATAAAAACTTTTACTGTCCAGTTTCCCACTACTCTTGGTGACCTTGTACACATGAGCTTTTAGTTTGATGCCTTCCTTCCTTTTCTTAGTTTGCCAAGGCTAGCTCTCTCCCCCCTTCCCTATGCTGTTCTTGCTTTTAATTGGAATATTCTATTGTTGAGGACCATGAAAATCTCTGAAAGTATTCCACTTGTTCCTCAACTATTCCACCATTTAGCCTGTGTTCCCAGTCTCCACTAGCCAAATCCTTCCCTCATCCCATTATAGTCTTCACTGTTTAAGTATAATACACTGGTTTTGGATTGAACTATTGCACCCTCCATTTGTATGAGAAATTCAGTCATACTGTGATCACTCTTTCCAAGAGGATCCCTAACAAGATCACTAATTTTACCTGTCTCATTGCACAGGACCAGATCTAAGACAACACATTCCCTTGCAGGTTCAGTAACATGCTGTTCAAGAAAGCCATCATGGATGCATTCGATGAAGTCCTTCTCAAAACTGCCTCGACCAACTTGATTCACCCAATCCATGTGCAAGTTAAAGTCCCCCATGATAACTGCTGGTCCATTCTTACATGCCTCAGAAATTTCTCTGTTTAATTGCCTGTGCCACTATAATGTTATGATTTGGTGGCTGATAGAGAACTCCAACCAGTGATTCCGCCCCCCCCCCCTTATTATTCCTAATCTCTACCCAGATAGATTCAACATTCTGCTCCTTGGATCTTGTATCGTCTCTCACTATTGGCCTGATCTCATCTTTAATTAAGAGTGCTACCCCACCTCCCTTGCCTTCCTGCCTATCCTTCCATATTACCTAGTATCCTTGGATATTTAATTCCCAATCCTCTCCACCCTGCAACCACATCTCTAATGGCACCTAAATCATACCCCTTTATACTGATTTGTGCCACAAGTTCACTGACCTGGTTTCGAATACTATGGGCATTCAAATAAAGTGCCCTTGCACTCATTGTGCTTTTTAAAATCTCGTAATCTTTTACTCTTTTGCAGTTGACTTTTCTTCACTCTTTTCTCTTTTTTTATCTTTTGTTTTTTCTTTATCCACACTTTTTTTTTACTTTATCTATACTTCTCCAATCTGTTGACCCCCCCCCCCCCCCCAATTATTTAGTTTAAAGCCCTATCCACAGCCCTAGTTATGTGATTCACTGGGATCCAGGTCCCATCACAGTTCAGGGAGAGCCCATCCCGTTGGAACAGCTCCCTCCTTCCCCAATACTAGTGCCAATTTCCCATGAATTCGAACCCACTTCTCCACACCAAATCTTGAGCCATGTATTTAACTCTCTAATCTTCTTAACCCTGTGCCAATTTGCACATGGTTCAGGTAGTAATCCAGAGATTACTACCTTTTGTTTTTAATTTAGTCTCTAGCTGCTCAAATTCCCTCAGCAGAACCTCTTTCCTCATTCTACCTTTGTTGATGGTAACCACATGGATCACAACAACTGGATCTTGCCCCTCCCACTGCAAATTCCTCTGCAAGTCAGATGAGATGTCCTGAATCCAGGCACCAGACAGGCAACACAGCCTTTGGGACGCTCTATCCTTGTGACAGAGAACTCTCTCTATTCCCCAGACTATATTATCCCCAATTACCACTACATTTCTCTTGCAGGCATTTAACAAACTGTCTTGACATCCATTACCAACCTGATTTTTGCAATCAATCTGCATGTTGAAATCTCCCTTGACTATCATAACATTGCCCTTTTGATACACCTTTTCTATTTCCCGTTGTAATCTCTGGTGCCCATCCCAGCTACTGTTGGGAGGCCTGTATATAACTGCCATGAGGATCCTTTTACCCTTGTAGTTTCTTAACTCAAGCCACAAGGATTCAACATCCTCTGATCCTATGTCATATCTTTCTACTGATTTGATGCCATCCTTTACCAGCAAAGCCACACCACCTCCTCTGCCTATCACCCTATCCCTCTGATGCAACGTGTAACGATGAACATTCGGCTCCGAAGTACAACCATCCTTCAGCCATGATTCAGTGATGGCCACATCATACCTGACTATCTGTCATAGTGCAACAAGATCATCCACCTTAGATTTTGTTTAGATCTAACTGGATTGATTCTGCTGCCTGAAGGTTATCAAGCTGTCCCCCATTGACAGACTATACTAGTCTATTTGTTATGTGCTTAATCGTTAATGTAAATTAAAAACAGCACTAGCCTTAAAATGTGAAAATGATCCTCTCACCTTAACTCGTTGTGTTCTGTTCTTGAGCCAATTCTGCACCCATTTTTACACCTTACCTTGAAATCCCTGCCACCTGTAATTTGATTGTTCATCTCTCGTGGGGTACCTTGTCAAAAGCCTTTTGAAAATCCAAGTAAATAATGTTATGTACCCCTAGGGTTCATATTTTCTGTGGATTATCACTTTAAAATGTCAGGAGAATGAGACTGACTTTAGGATATTGTTGGAGCTGTTACAGAGAGAGAGTGAAAGAGACAGAAACTGCTCGAAAGATTGATGTTATGGTTTCTCTACAAGCGTGTTTACTTTTCCACGATGTCACTGCCTGCTTGTAAAGTTCTTGCGGAGAGAGGAGGGCGGAGCAGGTTGATGGGCAGCTGGTGTTCAGCATGCTGAAATAAATACCAGGTCAGCTGCTGGACACGGTTTTGGACACTGGATGAGCTTGTTGTGCTCACAAGAAGGTGGGTTTGTGGAAGATCGATTCTGGGAAATTGATCAGTGGCTCTCACAGTGCAGAAAAGATGTCACCAGTGGGGTGTTAGTTGTGTGTCCAACCCTGGCCAGGGTTGATAATTCCACCACGGAAGAACGGTTGCCATTGTTTTGTGGTCACATTCGGTGACTTTAAAGGAAGAGAAGAGGGGAGAAGGTTTGAAACAGAAGAAACCTAGTGACAAAGAGGTCACTGTTTGGACTCTGTCCTCTGTAGCCTGTAAGGGTACGTTTGAGTTCCATTCGAATACGAAGGTGTGACTGTCAAGTAGTTAATCCACAGGAGTGGGTTCTCTGGTGAGGGGGAAACCTCCGTGATTACCACTTATGTGTTACCCTTGTCTGGGTGTGGTAGTTCACTGAAGAAAGGCACCCTGTGGCAGATCACTGTAGAAGTTATTTCGTATGTCGTGGAACTGGATAAGTGGCAATCACATTGTGTGTGATTGGGGTAACCTTGTGTGGAAGTTACCTGTGTGTGATAATCCTTGCCTGGGTTGGTAGTTTTACCATTTGAAGATGGCACCTCAGTGATAAGCTACTGTTGGTGATAATCCGTACGTGGATTCTGTTTGAGTATCCTGTGGCCACCACTTTGGAATGACCCGTAGCTGAATTCGGGTGTGGTACCACTTGTGTTGAAAGGATATTCGTTGAAGATCGCTGTCGGTGATACTTCGTGCATGGAGTGGAACAACTTTGGAGATAAAACCTGCTGCTATTGCTATTTTGGAATATAATTGTCTTCTCACAACAACGCCTTTGGATTACAAATCTCTCTCTCTTACCACAGAGTTTGTTTGAATTAAACCCTGACAGGTTACTATCGATGCAATGCTCCTCAGACAGGATGAAGAGGTCAATACTCCCCAATGCCATTAGGCTTTACAATTCTACCGCCAGGACTTAAGAACTTTTTAAAAGCTATTATTAATGCTTTTTGAGATAGTGATTTAGATGCATATCATATTTTTTTACTGAGTTAAGTATTGTATGTAATTAGTTTTGCTACAACAAGTGTATGGGACATTGGAAAAAAAGTTGAATTTCCCCATGGGGATGAATAAAGTATCTATCTATCTATCTAATAAACACTATTAGTTTATAGCAATACCAGACTCCAGTGCGTTCTCCATTTCTGTTGGTTCCTTAACCCGGTCATGGGGTACGTGACAATAATATCAGCCTTACTATTGTTACCAGAAATTTTATTTGCCTCTTCATAGAACTCCAGCATGATTAAACATGATTTCCCCTTTCTGAACCCTTGCTGGCTTTCTGCTAACATGCCTGTTCTTATCAGCTGGTTTTCCAGCTCATTCTTTATTATTGTTTCCATTATCTTGCGTGCGATACACATTAAGCTTACTGGTCTATAATTACCAAAGTCAGTGCAGTCACCCTTCTTATTTACTGGGACAATGTTAGCCCATTTCTCGTCCTTGGGGTTTTCACCAGTCTTCAATTACTTTTGAAAAATGCATGTAGGGTTTTGTATGTATATAATCACAAACTTCTTTAAGTCCCCTTGGATATCTGATGTCCATATATCCAATGGGACTTTTCTGATGAAGCAACACCTCACTTTCTAAGTTCTCTAAATCACTAAAAACAGCCTTAATTTTTCTCTTTCTCCAGTTACTCAGTTAGTTTTTCTTAAAATTTTTAGATTTCCAGTGGCACTCTTTTTTTTGCTTTACAGGTAATACAGGTATTTATTTGTGTATGGGAATGAAGCATAATATCAGAGTGATCCAGAGGCATCTTTGCACCATCAGTAAAAGGTGGTCTGGGGTTTTCTGACAGTGGCGGACCCAAGGATTTCATTAGAACATAGAACAAAGAGCAGTACAGCACAGGAATAGGCCATCTGGCCTGCAGTGTTGTGCCAAACCAGCCAAAAAGCAAATCAACAAACACCCAAACACTAATCCTGCCTACCTACACCATGTCCACTTTCCTCCATCTTCCTTACATCCATGTGCTTAGTCAAACGTCTCTTAAAAGCCTCCAATGTATTTGTCTCCACCAGAATACTAGACATTCACAACTCCCTAAGTTTAAAAAAAACTTACCCCTCACATCCCCTTTTGAACCTTCTTTCTCCCTGTCACCTTCAATGCATGCCCTCTGGTATTAGACATTTCAACCTTGGGAAACATACTTTTTGTCCACTCTATCTATGCCCCTCATAATCTTGTAAACCTCTGTCAGATTTCCCCTCAGACTCTGCCGGTCTAGAGAAAACAACCCATGTTTAACTAGCCTCTCATGTTAGAGTAATGATCTGGACTGGGGACTCCTGGTGATTTACCCACTTTACCATTCTGCTTCATCTGACACTTCAGATTAATAATGTAGGGTGAAGATTGGCATGTTTGAACTAAATGTTTTGTTTTGCAGAGGTTACTATCCAAAGGGTGGAGGTGAGGTGAGAGTGAAGGTGTCTCCAATAAAACTTCTTACTCCAATAAACATGACAGAAAGAGGAACCATTAAAAAGATATATGGGAGAGCCTTTGTAGCTGGAGTTCTACCATTCAAAGTATGTGATACATCTTGCAATTATATTTGAATGTTATGTAATTATAGCTTTTTTAAATTTTTATTTGAACAAACTTTTTTTGTTTCCAATAGTGTTTTTGAACTTTTGGTTGTGCTTTGAATATTGTATCCAATGGTTACAGAAAGAGAAAGTGTGTGCAGAATTGAAAACTGGAGAGTCTAACCCCTGGTCAAATGAAGTACAGTATGTTGTCTTAATTGGGGACAGTTGATATTGGTTGTATCTGCTAAGCCTGTAGTGCTGCCCATTTTAAAAATGCTTCTGATCATGAAATTGTTCTGAAGGGCAAACACTAAGTTATGTTGGGGTTGCACTTTGCTTATTGGAGCATTAGCTGAGTTTGTAGGCAATACAGTGAAAGCACTGTAGGATTTGCAAATATTCTTGTGGCAGTGTGAGGGTGCTGGTCAGCTATGGAGAATTAATACTATAGTCATATATTTCAGACCAGCATCTGATCTGGAATTATCTTTTATGTTATCCACTCCTCATTCCATGTGGCCATGTGTCTTATCCTTTTATCAAGTACTTATTTGATTTGTTTTGGATCACACATTATCAACTGTATTAAATTCCATTAAACAATTTACTCTGGTGGGATTTTAAACTCCAAATCTTTAGCTTTCAAGTGCTAAATTCAGTACTGCAGTAACAAATGATTTTGATAGGCAATGATAACTTGAAAGCTTAAATGACTATATTTTATTGGATATAGCCCAACTTACTGCAGAAAACTGCAAATTTCTGTTCTATAGGTGGCAAATGTTAATTTCTGAGCATTAAAAATAATTCACTGTATTAATCCATTATAAAGCAAGTGTTTATGCTGAGATTAATGTGAAGTAATGTTGTTTTTCCTTTTAATTAGCTTGCATCTGAGATGACATCTGCAGCAATTCGGTGCATCAGGAAAGAACTGCGTGACATTTATATAAATATCGTACCTGTACAGGAGCCCAAGGATAAGGCTTTTGGAAATGGAAATGGAATTATGTAAGAAGCAAAAATCTACTGTTGCACTTGAATGAAAGGTTCTCTTCTGTTTTAAAAGCAGGAACTATTCCTGCAGTTTTTGGTATTTTCCTCTGCATCGCACTGTAAATGAATTCCAAACCTAACCATGTTTAATACTAATTTGTGTGTCATCCTTAGAAAAATCTGCAAAGCAAGTTCTAACTTCTGGATCTAATTTCTTATCTAGTGTCTTTGCTGAAACCTCTACAGGATGTGTACTTGCAGGATCTGCCCTCGGTAAAAAAGGTAAGATTTTAATGTTGTATTAAATTAGCGAAGAATAAACAGCAAATAAATGTACTGAGCTGCTATTAATCCATTACAACTACTTGTTTATATGTCATCTTATAATATGGTCATATATCCCAAGACTACTCATGGGAGTTTCCAATCTGCTGGCAAACTAGAATAGTTTCGGCAGTGGAAGTGATGAAAAGCCACTGGGAATAGTGAGAATAATTACAGTAAAGTTAAAAGACTAAAGATAGAGCCAATAGTAGTGACCATTGCCTGTGGGATTTATGAAAGCTGGAAAGAAACAAGGTTTGCAGATACAAGGACATCTGCAGATGCTGGAAATTCAAACAACACACACAAAGTGCTGGTGGAACACAGCAGGCCAGGCAGCATCTATAAGGAGAAGCACTGTCGACGTTTTGGGCCGAGACCTTCATCAGGTCCTGACAAAGGGTCTCGGCCCGAAACGTCGACAGTGCTTCTCCTTATAGATGCTGCCTGGCCTGCTGTGTTCCACCAGCAATTTTGTGTGTGTAAGGTTTGCAGCTAGTCCTGTCTCAATATTTTGATTGTTTCTGAAACACAGGGGTTTCTGCAGACAGAGTTGGAATTGAAGCTGCTGAGATGTTGTTGATGAATCTTCGACATGGTGGATGTGTGGACCAGTACTTGCAGGATCAGGTATATTTAGTGCATAAAGAAATATTTAACTAATTTATAAAACTTAAATATTTTTGTAAAAATGTATTGATCTCTATTATAATCCTGAAATTATTTCCTCCTGCCTTGCTTCAGTTGTGCAGCTTATATGATTGGCTTCTCGAATGCTAGCTGTATGTTGATAGTTAAGTACACATTCAAGTAGTCCCCACTGTATGGGGTGGGGTGAATTGCAATAATATCTCAAACATTTTATTACACTAATCTTGTTCTGAACTTTATAAAAATTACATACGGTTAAATGTAATTTAACCAAAAGCATAATAGCTTCTATTTGGGTCATGGTTCTGAATATGACAGTCATTTAGCACACATCCAATTTAAGTGTGTATCTATATTTCTGTAAATTAATACAAAAATATCTTGGATTCATAGATATAACATTTTGCCTGGACATATAGAGATGTGGTCATAAATGTGTAAAGACAACACTAAGGCATGTGTTGTATATTGCATTAGATTTATTATATTATTTACGCTTGGTCAGGGTAAAGTGGGGGATGTTTTAATGCCTGTTTTGACCTGGTAGCCAGTTGTAATAATTGAAATTTGTTATTTTTATTAAAAACTGGTTCTGTCCAATAGCACTGCTTTATACTATGTTCTAAAAATCAAATTCTTTCCATGAGTCTTCGAAGAGGACCACAGTCTTGTTGTTGGGTTTGGAGGCTTGCATGCCTCAATGAGCCGGAGAGCTATGTTGTCTGGAGTCAGGGCTTTATGCTTTGGCTCTTCGTAGGGTCACCCGTGCCAAACAGGTCAAAGGGTAGAGGCCAGACTAAGAGTGATCCACCGGTCTCCGGGTTCAGGGATTCAGCTTGGGGTTAACAACCCTGACTGATTAAAAATAAAATTGTTACGGAAACAACAATGAAGAATCTTTCTCTGTCTATGTGTGACGGTATGGACAAACAGAAGTGGAGGACTTTGCTGCACTAAATGCCAGCAGCATAATGAGCAGTAAGTAAGTAGCCTTGAATAAAGGCATAGAGAATTGTCTTAGTCAATGGTGAAATGATAGTGTAACACAGCCGTGAACTTTTGTCTCTTTGCTTAGCTCATTATTTTCATGGCTCTTGCTAATGGTGTCTCCAGACTAAGAACTGGCCCATTGACCCTTCACACGCAGACTGCGATGCACTTTGCAGAATTGTTAACTAAGGTCAGTATATTTGTTACCCATGAACATTTCTGGCAATGTGATTGTTTTTAAATCAATGTTATTTTATGGTATTTTCCTTGCACTTCCATGAAGTCTCTGGAAATATTTTGTCCTTTTTTTTTTGGAATGTTTGAAGACGATCGTGGGTTACCAGCTCAAACTGAAGGGTTAAGTGCAAATCAGTTTTATGCTAACCTTAAATAATTTTCACGCTGAATGCAGTACAATTATTAAAACTTTACCTTGTACTACAACATTCCCCATCTGTCTCCAGAGACTGAAATTGAAGTGCAGCATTTCAATTTCCAATTTTAAATAATATTTCCCCGTGGCAGTAATTTACAGAAATCCTAGTAAGTGTGTTGCTATCCTCCATGTGGATATCATACCTTGGGTGTCAAGTGTATAATTTTATTGCAGACAGCAATCTTTCAGATGAAGGGGGGGAGAAAGGTAAATGTCATCCATTTTGTTAGTCTGCAGTCAACTTCTGACTCTATATGTTTTTGTTCGTAATCTTGGAGGGGTGGTGTAGAATGATTTGATAGCTTAAAATGAATAAAGTATATTCAGTTTATCATGCTGTAGGTGTTTTGTAAATAAAGATGCAAAGTATCCATAAAGTATATAGTCTCCAAACTGAATAATGTGTTTTCTACTAACAAATAAAAACAAATACTAACAACTACTAACAAATAAAAAGTTACATTTGACTTGGAACAATTTTTACCTAATGCCTTTTCCACCTTAATTAGAATAAGATAACATGGTGTTGTAGCGATGTCCTGATAGATGGGTGCGCCAAACCGTGTATGGAGTCGAAAACTTGCCGCCACCAGGTTGCCGGGACGATGGGGCGAGGTTGGCCTGTAGCCACGTTGCACAGGAGGGTTCTCTCACCTGGGCCTACGAGAAAGTCCTGCAGCTGCAAACCCGAGACTGCGGTCCTGTAGCTGGGCATCTCGTCGTCTGCCTGCTGCGCCTCCGCCAGTGCTGCATAGTCCACCCCCAGGGACAGGGCCTGGACAGCTGGTCTGGAGAGTGCGTCCGCCACGACGTTGTCCTTTCCCGAGACACGCTGGATGTCTGTCGTGTACTCGGAGATGTAGGACAGATGTCGCTGCTGGCGAGCCGACCAGGGATCGGACACCTTCATGAATGCGAAGGTCAACGGTTTGTGGTCTGTGAACGCGGTGAACGGCCTGCCTTCTAAGAAGTACCTGAAATGCCGGATTGCCAGATACAGTGCCAACAGCTCCCAGTCGAAAGCACTGTACTTGAGTTTGGGTGGTTGTAGGTGCTTGCTGAAGAACACCAGGGGTTGCCAGTGCCCCTCGATGAGCTGCTCCAGCACCCCACCGACTGCTGTGTCGGATGCGTCCACCGTGAGGGCGGTCGTAACGTCCGTTCTGGGGTGCACCAGCATCGCGGCATCTGCCAAGGCTTCCTTGGCTTTAACTAAAGCAGCCGCGGCCTCCTCGTTCCAAGCAATGTCCTTTCCTTTACCCGATATCAGGGTGTACAAAGGGCGCATGATACGGGCTGCTGAGGGGAGGAAACGGTGGTAGAAGTTCACCATACCAACGAACTCCTGCAGGCTTTTGACCGTGTTGGGCCGGGCAAAGTGGCGGATCGCGTCTACCTTGGCGGTCAGAGTTGTTACCCCCGTCTTTGGTAATCCTGTGGCCCAGGAAGTCAGTGGTATCGAGACCGAACTGGCATTTGGCCGGGTTGATCGTGAGGCCAAAATCACTCAGGCGGGAGTAGAGCTGGCGGAGGTGGGACAGATGCACCTGGCGACTACTGCTGGCTATAAGGATGTCGTCCAAATAGATGAACGCAAAGTCCAGGTCACGTCCCACCGCATCCATTAGCCGCTGGAACGTCTGTGCGTCATTCTTCAGGCCGAACGGCATTCGGAGGAACTCGAACAGGGTGATGAGTGCTGTTTTGGGGATATCTTCAGGGTGCACCGGGATTTGATGGTATCCCCGGATGAGGTCTACTTTGGAAAATATTCTTGCCCCGTGCAGGTTTGCTGCAAAGTCCTGTATGTGCGGCAAGGGGTAGCGGTCTGGAGTGGTAGCCTCGTTCAGTCTGCGGTAGTTGCCGCATGGTCTCCAACCCCCGGTTGCTTTGGGCACCATGTGCAGGGGGGAGGCCCATGGGCTGTCGGACCTGCATACGATCCCCAATTCCTCCATCCTCTTGAACTCCTCCTTCGCCAGGCGGAGCTTTTCCTGGGGGAGCCTTCATGCGCGGGCATGGAGGGGTGGTCCCTGGGTCGGAATGTGGTGCTGTACCCCGTGTCTGGGCATGGCTGCCGTGAACTGCAGTGCCAGAATCAATGGAAAGTCCACCAGGATTCTGGTGAATTCGTTGTCCGACAGCATGATGGAGTCCAGATGTGGGGCCGGCAACTTGGCTTCACCCAGGGAGAACGTCTGGAAAGTCTCGGCATGTACCAGTCTTTTCCTTTGCAAGTCGACCAGCAGGCTGTGAGCTCGCAAGAAGTCTGCCCCCAGGAGTGGTTGGGCCACCGCGGCCAGTGTGAAGTCCCACGTGAACTGGCTGGCGCCGAACTGCAGCTGCACTGTGCGGGTGCCGTAGGTCTGTATCGTGCTACCGTTTGCGGCCCTCAGGGTGGGTCCTGGCTTCCTGTTGTGGGTGTCGCACCCCGTTGGGGGCAAGATACTGATTTCCGCTCCAGTGTCGACCAAGAAACGGCATCCCGACTGTTTGTCCCAGACGTACAAGAGGCTGTCCTGGTGGCCAGCCGCCATAGTCATTAGCGGCAGCTGGCCCTGGCCCTTGCAGGGCGGGTGACAACGGCGGGCTTTTGTGCCCCACCGCTGGTGGTAGGAACACCACTGTTCACTGGCCTCCTCACTCCTGCCTCTGTGTTGTGTGCGCCCCCCTGCCAGGCCTGGTCTTATCTGCTGTTGGGCGCGTGGCCTGGTAATCTGACCGACAGATGCCACGCTCTCCCTCTTGGCTTTCCACAGCACGTCTGCCCGGGCCGCCACCTTCCGGGGGTCGCTGAAATCTGCGTTGGCCAGCAGCAGATGTATGTCCTCGGGCAGCTGCTCTAGGAACGCCTGCTCAAACATGAGGCAGGGCTTGTGTCTGTCAGCCAGGGCCAGCATCTCGTTCATCAATGCTGATGGCAGCCTGTCTCCCCAACTGTCCAGGTGAAGCAGGCGGGCACCCCACTCACGCCGCGAGAGGCCAAAGGTCCCAATGAGCATTGCTTTGAATGCTTCATATTTGCCTTCTTCCAGGGGCGACTGTATGAAATCCGCAACCTGGGCGGCCATCTCCTGGTCAAGGGTGCTCACCACGTGGTAGTAACGCGTGGAATCAGAGGATATCTGCCGAATCTGGAACTGGGCTTCTGCTTGGCTAAACCACACGCGTGGTCGCAGCATCCAGAAAGTCAGTAGTTTTAGCGAAACTGCGTGAACAGATGAAGAGTCGGTCATCTTTGGTCCAAATCCCTTTTGGACCATCGGGGTCACCAATGTAGCGATGTACTACATACAGAGCTAGAGACAACACGCAGTCAGTAAGTCGTTTTGAGACTAGTTTATTCAAACTTTGCGGCGCTGGCATTTAATCCCTAGCGCCCGCCCTCTCCGGGCGGAAATGACGTCAGAGGTACATTACCAAAGTCTCTCCCCGCGCGCTGGTTATTTGTGAGCCAGTTCGCCTGCGCAGAAAGTGGGTCGCCACAGTGTGATACTTAATTCTTTGCCAAACAAGGTATCTAATTTGACTTTGATCAAAGGCAGAACTGCATCTACTGTATGTAAATGTTGTACTCTGGATATGGACATGCAAGCATTCGGGGTCGGGCCAGTCCAAAAGTTATTTATTAAGGCTTTTTGGTCAATAAAATGGTGGTTAGAAAACAACATTATAACTTGGGCTGTAGTATGAGTTTTTGCTGTAATCTGCATTGGAGTATCCTAATTTAGCTCTTTTCATTTGAATAAAGTAAGCCTAATTAAAATGCTTCCTTAAACTTTCTGAAGTTATATTTTGTGTTGTATTCAGGTCCCAGGAAATGCATGATGTTTCTTCAATGACACAAAGTCTCTTGTACAACATGTAAGGTGTTAAAACAGGTTTTCATTTTGTTTTGTATTTTCTTTCAGGCTAAGTTTACAGTAAATAAAATAAGTGATCAAGAATCTGGATCGGGAACGTGTGTCATAGAATGTGAGGGGATAGGAATGGCAAATCCCAACTTCTGAAATTTGAAATGTACATGCCATCCAAAAGTTACGGAAGCTGTATATTTTTCAGTACCTTGGAGGTTCTTAATCCTCGTAACTATATCATGGAAGACTTGAATTTACAGAAATAAACATTGCATTAATATACATGTGATTTTTGTTGTTATACTGATATAAGGAAGATAAGTTAACTGGGTAACAGCAACTTTGAAAGATCTCAAAACCGAAGGGGAATTTCACAGAATAATTTTTGGAAGTGAGAGGAATTTGAGTTCCTTAGTGCATTTTAATCGATTATTAAAAAATCCTGTGTTTGCTGATCTAGCAAGAGAAATGTTGTAAGATAAAATAACATTTTAAAGCAAAAGTTCTACTTTAATGGTAATTATTATAGCTTAAAATCTCAACAGTTTTGTGCATGGCTCTACTGTAATACAGCAAATGCACTTCAATGAAAGACAATATATTTGAATATTGTGTATATTTTTCATTTGCAATGAGTTATAACATCAAATTTGCTAAGGAATAAAAATGAGCAGTCATCAGTCATTTGGATCAATTGATTGGTAATTTGATTTCATCTTTATGCTTCCAACCTGTTGATCGTTTATTTAACTTGCTACAACTAGCCTTAGGATTTCCACGTCATTCTGAGGAGGTGGGGAAGAGGGTGTCTGTTGTGGACAGGAGGGCATTAAGGTGAATGTAGAATACCAAGTCCTGGTGTCAGAACAAATTTGACAACGGTGGGACAAAGAGTTAAAATAATGAAGAATTCTGGGGAACTGATTGTACCTTTAAAAATAAAATGTGTGTGTGAGGTTGAAAATCTTAAATTTAAAGCATTAAGGGTAGATGGATTTTTAGATGAATAGAAATGTGTAAACATGAGTTGTATTCAGGTGGCAGGAAGTGCATGCAAGTGCTTTTGAAAGAGCTGTGTAAGGTGTCAAGATCGCAAAGCATGGTCCTCTCCTTGAGATGAGGTGCGATAATGATGGCAATGATATGGAATCCGTGTCCAAGGATTATTTGTCTTCCCTGCCTTTGGGTATTAAATGCTGATATAACTTTTTAGGTGAGCTATAATTTTATTGAATGAGTAGTTTGCAGTTGGAGAGAGAGTTGGGTATAAGAGTTCAACCTGTGTTTTTGACATTATCTTGGAAGAACAGATATAATACTTGAACCAATGCATAGATAGTGAACAGAAGTCAGCTTGGGAGAAATTCTGGGTACAGATAATTGTCACTTTCAGCCCAGGTAAAAAATTAATACCAATTGACTTGACCATCTTATCAACAGTCTTGATAAGCACCCTGGTCATTTTTAGATGATTGTGGTTGTGTACTATACACATGATAAATTGTGGTAACTTCTCAAGCTGGATTTGACAACTTTGAGATCTTTATCATTAAATACAGTAGCACTAACATCTTAACATAATTCCAATGACCTCTCCAAGGGACACCCTCCTTTTGCACCTTCCACTCTCTTTATGTTGCGAGATCAAATGTTCTGAACGACAAGAGCAGTTCAAAAATGTTTCCAACATTTTTCACAGCAACTAAGAATGCCAATAAGTGTAAATATGCAAGCATCTCTTTTTCCAGAAAACATTTAAGAGTCTTATTGCCTCTCCTCCCAAATCCTAAGAGCATCACTTTTCCAAAACATAGTAGTCACAGGATGTTAGGAAACATCTCAATTATTGTCATCTATCACTGGTAAGCTGAAAGAGTCTCCTCATCATTTGTGATTCAAGTTATGTAAATGAGGTGTGAGTGATAGTTAATAGTAAATAAATTCATTTACAATATTCAAATATGTGTAAGAGTATAATATTCACATGCATATAGATATTTAATTGGTCTCATTCAGAATTGTGGATAATTACAACATGGAAGTAAGTTGCTTGGCTGATCATGTTCCTGCTCGTTTAAGAAAGGGCATCCTCTGTTAAGCCTTCATATCGAACCCGCAGTAAGATGTCCATAAAATGACTGTTAAAACTTGACCTAAAATCTAAACTGTGTTTATAGAATGTAGCATCAAGGCTTCTTTTATACTCTTGTCTCATTTTATAAATCTTAAGGACTACAAATGGAACACTGTGTGCAGATTATTTACTGCACTATAGAAAGGATGTGGTCACATTGGAAAGAATGGAAGAGATTCATCAGGACGTGACCTGGGATGAAGCATCTTGGTTATGAGGAGAGTTTGTGTTTTTTTTTGGAGGCAGCGAAGGCTGAGGTAGGACGTTACAAAATTATATGAGGGCCAAAGATTAGATAGTAAAAAAAACATTTTTCCCTGTACTGGAGGTAACCAAAATAAGAAGAGCATAGGTTTGGAGTGAAAGGTAAGAGGTTTAGAAGGAATCTGAGGGAAAAATTTCATTCAGTGGGTGGTTTGAATCTGAATGCATCACCTAAGTGGGTGGTGGATGCAGGTACAGTTGGCCCTCCTTATCTGCGGTGGATTGGTTCCGAGACCCCCCCGCGGATACCAAAAAACGCGGATGCTCAAGTTCCTTATTTAACCTGAATCAGTGCGGTGGTCTTTAGGACCCAGCGGAACCCCGGACTTTATTTAACATGTTCAGTGTGGTGGATATTAGTACCCAGCGCAGCTCTAAATCCGCGGTGTTTCTGTTCAAGAAAATAATCACAATCACGATTGAAAATAAGGTGGAAGTAATAAAGTGATCAGAAAGAGGTGAAACGCCATCGGTCATTGGAAAAGTGTTAGGCTACAGTTGGTCAACGATTGGAACAATTTTAATGGAGCATGTGAAAGGCCCTGCCCCGATGAAAGCTACAATTATTACTAAGCAACGCAGTGGTTTAATTATTGAAATACATATGTTTCTTAAGTGTTTTATATGCATAGAAAGGTAAAATATGTACTATATACTAAGAAAAACGTTTGACTGATGCTAAATAATACCAGATGTACCTGTTCCGACCTCAAATCCAACTTAAAGATGGACTCAGGAATGGAACTCATTCATAACCCGGGGACTGCCTGTACTTTTTAAAGTCATTTCTAGATTACTTATAATACCTAATACAAAGTAAATGCTATGTAAATAATTGTTATACTGTATTGTTTAGGGAATAATGACAAGAAAAAGTAGTCTGTATGTGCTCAAAGAACGAGTGCTGGAGAGAGAACTTCCGGGTTTTCCCGATCCGCGGTTGGTTGAATCCGTGGATAAAGAGGGCCGACTGTATACTCATGACATTTAGGATGCATTTAGAGTGTGTGTGTGTGTGTAAAAGAAAGATGGCATAGAAAGCTATGGGTCAAGCATTGGTTTAAGGGATTAGTGTAGATAGATACTCAATAGTTGGGATAGATATTGTGGGATAAATTATCTTTTTCTGTGCTGTATAGCTCTATCACAAATGCCTTTATAATGGCCTGCCCAATTTCTTCTGCTACCTTCGAGGATATGCACCAAAAACATCATATCTCCTTTTCCTCTTAAAATTGTAAAATTTAGTTTATATCACCTAGATAATAGTGCTATCAATGTAAATCATTTCAAACATGTTCTTATTGAAAGGTAAATAGATACAAGGGCCAGATTTACTTCTGCTTAAATTCTTATCTACTTTCATGTTTTTCACTTCTCTGTATATTTCTTTTTGAAGTTTGTTACTATCCAAGTCCATATCATTAACATTAAATTTAAAAACAAAGCTGACTTCAGTGATCCTTGGGACCTGTCGTTCTACTTACTCCAATCTGAAAAACATCCATTTCTATCTCATATTTTGTCCATTGACTTTTTCCTGCCAACTCTACTGCTCCATTAATCCCAATGTAAATGAAATAGCTCTTTCAAGAGTTCCTGACTCTTTATTTCTGTATAGCTATGATTAATGATTCCTTGTAAAATATTAAATGTCCAACAATGTAAGTATTTTTGACAAATGCTAATTAAATGAAAGTCTAGTTAAGTAAGTTTAAGCTAGAGCTATTGAAAACTCATCTCACTGGAAATGCTATGAAATGTATGCTACCATATCTATAATTAAACTATATCTTTGTTCTTTCTTCTTACACCCTCATACATTTAGGCCAATCTAGGTGGAATATCATTTAAAAGCATTATTCCTTTTTTGTAGTGTGTTTTGAATGTTATTTAGCTTGAATAAAAGCAAAACTTATTTATTAAATGCTAAAGCTTCCCTACAGTTTTAATTTTCAAAACCTCAAAGTTGTATTGATCAGCAAGTGTGTTGAGGACTGTGTACAAAGGGTGTTATCAAAACAAAACATGGATGAACTACTGAAGTCTGGGATTGTAGTATTCAAATCTGGTGAGCCTGACCTTCACAAGATAATCAAGATGCGTCCTCCTTAAAGGTATGCCAAGAGACTATACCAGTCCAAAATTGAGTCCCAGACCAACTGTCAGTTGTGGATGGGCTTGCATACTATAACAGGCTGCAAAATGAGGCAGGAGGTATTGCCAACAGCAGTGCATCCCTTGCAGATGAGCTTAATCCATTAAATGGATATTTTGAATAGAAGAAATGTGACAAACACTTTCTCTCCCCCCCCCCCCGCCCCAATAGCCTGCAGTACATATGAACTCAAAGTCACCATTCCAGACATATGATCGGTCTTACGCGGAGTGAACCCACAGAAAACATCTGGCCCGAATGGTGCCCCTTCATCCTGCACTGATCAGCTGGTGAGGGTATTTGTAGATATTTTTTACCTCTTCCTGCTTCAATCTGAGGTTTCCACCTGATTTAAAAAAAGACCATCGTCATCCCTGTACCTAAGAAAAACAAAGTAATATACCTTAATGACTACTGCCTGGTGGCTCTGATATACACCATAATGAAGTGGTCATGGCATGCATTAACTCAAACCTCCCAGACAACCACGACCCTCTGCAATTTGCCCACCACCAATACAGGTCCATAGCATATGCCATTCCCCCAGTCTTAAGCTCATCTCTGGAGCAACTGGGTGTGAAAGACACCTACACAAGACTGTTGTTTATTGTCTACAGCTCTGCCTTCATTTCCAAACAAGCCCATCTCCAGGCTCCTAAATCTGGGACTCAACACCTCCTCTTGCAACTGGATTCTTGTCTTCCTGCACATCAGACTACAATCAGTAAGGATAGGCAGCAACACCTTTACCACGCAACACACACAATGCAGGAGCTCAGCAGGCCAGGCAGCATCTAGGAAAAGAGTACCATTGATATTTCAGAATGAAACCCTTTGATGGGACTGGAGGGAAAAAAAGCACTTTTCCCTAGATGCTGCCTGGCCTGCAGAGTTCCTCCGGCATTGTGTGTGTGCTGCTCAGATTTCCAGCAACTGCAAATTTTCTTTTGTTTGTGAACACCTTTGCCACCATTATTTCTCAACTCTAGTTCCTCAGCCCCATAACTCTACTCCTTATACACTCACAACTGTGTGGCCAGATTCTGTTTAACTCCATAATTTTGCAGATGACACAACCATAGTGATCATATCTCAATATCGAATCAGAATACCGGAAGGAGAGCCTGGTGACATTGTGCTATGAAAGTCCCCCTTTCCCTCAGTAACAGCAAAACAGAAGAGATCAGCATTGATTTTTGGTCCACATGCTCCTATTTCCTGGATAAGGTTGCTAAAGTTGAGTGGGTTGAGAGGTTCAAGTTCCTAGGAATGACCATCACCAATAGCCTGTCCTGGTCCAACCAGAAAAAGCTCACCAGCACCTCCACTTCCTCAGGAGGCTAAAGGAATTTGACGTGGACAGAGCTCAGCACATCACGGAAACCTCCCTCTGGGGGCTCTGTCTATGCTTCTAGTTGCCTTGGTAAAGCAGACAGCATAATCAAAGATCCAGCCCACTATGGACATCCTCCCTTCACGATACCACCCACTTCGTGCAGAAGATACAGAAGTCTGAAAGTACATACCAACAGGTTCAAGGACATCTTCAATCGCGCTGTTTTAAGACTATTGAACACTCCCTAGTATGATAAAATGGAATTTTGATCTCGCAATTTACCTTGTTATGACCTTGCACTGCACCTTCTCTGTAAACAATGTTGTAACCTACACTCAGATGGTCTGCACCTGGGCTGGACTGGAACCAATGTACTAGGGGGAGCGTTTGCTACTGCTGTTCAGGAGGCTTTAAACTAATGTGGCAGGGGGATGGGAACAAGTGCAGAGAGACAGAGAGGTGTAAAATGAGGGTAGAAGCAAAAAGTAGTAAGGTGAAAAGTAAAAGTGTCAGGCAGGCAAATCCAGGGCAAAAAGCAAAAAGAGCCACTTTTCAACATAATTGTATAAGGGCTAAGAGTGTTGTAAAAACAAGCCTGAAGGCTTTATGTGTCGATGCGAGGTGCATTGGTAACAAGGTGGATGAATTGAATGTACAGATAGTTATTAATGAATATGATATAGTTGGGATCACAGAGACATGGCTCCAGGGTGACCAAGGATGGGAGCTCAACATCCAGGGATATTCAATATTCAGGAGGGATAGACAGGAAAGAAAAGGAAGTGGGGTAGCATTGCTGGTTAGAGAGGAGATCAACGCAATAGAAAGGAAGGATATCGGCCCGGAGGATGTGGAATCGATATGGGTAGAGCTGCATAACACTAAGGGGCAGAAAACGCTGGTGGGAGTTGTGTACAGGCCACCTAACAGTAGTAGTGAGGTTGGGGATGGCATGAAATTAGAAATGCGTGCAATAAAGGAACAGTAGTTATAATGGGTGACTTCAATCTACATATAGATTGAGTGAACCAAATTGGTAAGGGTGCTGAAGAAGAGGGTTTCTTGGAATGTATGCGGGGTGGTTTTCTGAACCAACATGTCGAGGAACCAACTAGAGAGCAGTCCATTCTAGATTGGGTATTGAGCAATGAGGAAGGGTTAGTTAGCAATCTCGTCGTGCGAGGTCCCTTGGGTAAGAGTGACCATAATGTGGTGGAATTCTTCATTAAGATGGAGAGTGACACAGTTAATTCAGAAACAAAGGTTCTGAACTTAAAGAAGGGTAACTTTGAAGGTATGAGACGTGAATTAGCTAAGATAGACTGGCAAATGATACTTAAAGGGTTGACGGTGGATATGCAATGGCAAGCATTTAAAGATTGCATGGATGAACTACAACAATTGTTCATCCCAGTTTGGCAAAAGAATAAACCAGGGAAGGTAGTGCACCCGTGGCTGACAAGGGAAATTAGGGATAGTATCAAGTCCAAAGAAGAAACATATAAATTAGCAAAAAAAAAAGCGGCACACCTGAGGACTGGGAGAAATTCAGAGACCAGCAGAGGAAGACAAAGGGCTTAATTAGGAAAGGGAAAAAAGATTATGAGAGAAAGCTGGCAGGGAACATAAAAACTGACTCTAAAAGCTTTTATAGATACATGAAAAGAATAAGATTGGTCAAGACAAATGTAGGTCTGTTACAGTCAGAAACAGGTGAATTGATCATAGGGAACAAAGACATGGCAGACCAATTGAATAACTACTTTGGTTCTGTCTTCACTAAGGAGGACATAAATAATCTTGCGGAAATAGTAAGGGACCGAGGGTCTAGTGAGATGGAGGAACTGAGGGAAATACATGTTAGTAGGGAAGTAGTGTTAGGTAAATTGAAGGGATTAAAGGCAGATAAATCCCCAGGGCCAGATGGTCTGCATCCCAGAGTGCTTAAGGAAGTAGCCCAAGAAATGGTGGATGCATTAGTGATAATTTTTCAAAACTCCTTAGATTCTGGATTAGTTCCTGAGGATTGGAGGGTAGCTAATGTAACCCCACTTTTTAAAAAAGGAGGGAGAGAGAAACCGTGGAATTATAGACCGGTTAGTCTGACATCGGTGGTGGGGAAAATGCTAGAGTTGGTTATCAAAGATGTGATAACAGCACATTTGGAAAGAGGTGAAATCATCGGACAAAGTCAGCATAGATTTGTGAAAGGAAAATCATGTCTGATGAATCTTATAGAATTTTTTGAAGATGTAACTAGTAGAGTGGATAGGAGAGAGCCAGTGGATGTGGTATATTTAGATTTTCATAAGGCTTTTGACAAGGTCCCACACAGGAGATTAGTGTGCAAACTTAAAGCACACGGTATTGGGGGTATGGTATTGATGTGGATAGAGAATTGGTTGGCAGACAGGAAGCAAAGAGTGGGAGTAAATGGGACCTTTTCAGAATGGCAGGCAGTGACTAGTGGGGTACCGCAAGGAGTGCTGGGACCCCAGTTGTTTACAATATATATTAATGATTTAGACGAGGGAATTAAATGCAGCATCTCCAAGTTTGCGGATGACATGAAGCTGGGCGGCGGTGTTAGCTGTGAGGAGGATGCTAAGAGGATGCAGGGTGACTTGGATAGGTTAGGTGAGTGGGCAAATTCATGGCAGATGCAATTTAATGTGGATAAATGTGAGATTATCCACTTTTGTTGCAAGAACAGGAAAACAGATTATTATCTGAATGGTGGCCGATTAGGAAAAGGGGAGATGCAACGAGACCTGGGTGTCATTGTACACCAGTCATTGAAGGTGGGCATGCAGATACAGCAGGCGGTGAAAAAGGCAAATGGTATGTTGGCATTCATAGCAAAAGGATTTGAGTACAGGAGCAGGGAGGTTCTACTGCAGTTGTACAAGGCCTTGGTGAGACCGCACCTAGAATATTGTGTGCAGTTTTGGTCCCCTAATCTGAGGAAAGACATTCTTGCCATAGAGGGAGTACAGAGAAGGTTCACCAGATTGATTCCTGGGATGGCAGGACTTTCATATGAAGAAAGGCTGGATTGACTAGGCTTATACTCACTGGAATTTAGAAGATTGAGGGGGGATCTTATTGAAACGTATAAAATTCTAAAGGGATTGGACAGGCTAGATGCAGGAAGATTGTTTCTGATGTTGGGGAAGTCCAGAACGAGGGGTCACAGTTTAAGGATAAAGGGGAAGCCTTTTAGGACCGAAATGAGGAAAAACTTCTTCACACAGTGAGTGGTGAATCTGTGGAATTCTCTGTCACAGGAAACAGTTGAGGCCGGTTCATTGGCTATACTTAAGAGGAAGTTAGATATGGCCCTTGTGGCTAAAGGGATCAGGGGGTATGGAGAGAAAGCAGGTACAGGGTTCTGAGTTGGATGATCAGCCATGATCATACTGAATGGTGATGCAGGCTCGAAGGGCCGAATGGCCTACTTCTGCACCTATTTTCTATGTTTCTATTATCTCAATGCACTGTGATAATGAATTGGTCTCTGAACGGTATACAAGATATGTTTTTACTGTACCGAGGTACATGTGACAATAAACAGTTACCGATTTGTTGGCAAAGTTTTATGTCCTGAGTTTGTTGCAGCATCTTTTCAACAACTTTATTGGTATTACTTTATAGATTTTAAACTTGCGCGTCTTCATGCAGCGGGCCGTTGTATATATATATAGATAAGCCCATATTTGGTCTGCGGGATTTTTTTTTGTGTGTATCTGGCACTAATGTAGGAAAACTTACTGATGATTCTGCCAATTTATAATTGTCAGTATGTGCCCCTTCTGGTTGAGTGGACGGAACATGAGATGAAGCTGATGTTCAGTTACAATTTGTAGTGACTTAGATGTCACTGAATGGGTGAAGCAGCTTCTCTGTATTTGTTGTGACTCTAACAGTATCTAACAGCTTTCCGCAGATGATTAAATCCCAAGTATTTCTCGACCATATTATTATAATTTTGGAATATGATCGGCGCCAAATATGATTAAATAACCAAAGCGAAGTTCTGGTGGAATGCTATTATGTCGAGAGGTAATCAGATCCGAAGTGCTAGATTCAGCAGTCCCCGGGTGCAGGGTCAGCAATTATTTGTTAGTTTCAAGGGACGTGGTTATAAATTAGGAGACGTCACAAAGCCCAAGCTGGTGCTGAAACTCATCCCAATTACTCGCTGCCGGGAACCCAAACCTGTGCCCTCACTTACCGAAATCCAATGCAGCATGTTCACTTAATTTCATCCATACCAAAGCCCTAAAGCCAGCGAAGGGAAGCCAGACCCTTCTAATTGGAATTAACGTCCAGACATGTGGAGCCCCGACCAGTGCATTCGACCCACAGTGGATCGTGTTTATTTTGTTGATTTTGGGGGTAAGGTTATTAAAACTCAGAAAATGCTCATTGTCAGCTCTCACAGATGAACGGTGGAAATTTGACATACCTTCAATGGAGCCATGCATATCTTTGCAAGCGATCTTTCAGTCATAATATGTTTATTTGTATCTACTGTTGGCTGAGTTAAAGTCGACTGTGCCTGTGCCATTATTTACTAGGGATTAAAATGCATAGATTTTAAACTCAGCATATGCAGGTAAATGTTTAACGTATGCGGTTAACGTAGCACTATAACAGCGCCAGCAATCCGGTTTCCATTCTGATGTTATCTGTGTAAAGAGTTTGTGTTTTCTCCATATGACTATTTGAGTTTCCTTCGGGTGCTTCGGTTTCCTCCCATGTTCCAAAGATGTGCGTGTTAGTAGATTAATTGGTCACATGGGTATAATTGGGCTCGTTCTCAAACGATGAAGAGATAACATTTCAGGAATGTTACAATAAATGAAGGCTGATTGTTGGAGGTTTAGGAGGCATCCAGCATTTCCTATACGATAACATGCGCTTTTCTACCTGTATCTAAAAGTTTATCTAACATGTACAGAAGTAGGCGTTAGAAACATAGAAAACCTACAGCACAATACAGGCCCTTCGACCCACAATGCTATGCCGAACATGTACTTACTTTAGAAATTACCTAGGGTTACCCATAGCCCTATATTTTTCTAAGTT
The DNA here is from genome assembly GCF_048418815.1 of Hemitrygon akajei. NCBI lineage: Eukaryota > Metazoa > Chordata > Chondrichthyes > Myliobatiformes > Dasyatidae > Hemitrygon > Hemitrygon akajei. Next base: position 68,706,812 of record NC_133135.1, on the reverse strand, counting down.
CCATGTACCTGTCCAAGAGTCTCTTAAAATACCCTATCATATCCGCCTCCACCACCGTCACCGGCAGCCCATTCTACGCCCTCACCATTTTCTGTGCATAAAACTTACCCCTGACATCATCTCTGTACCTTCTTCCAAGCACCTTAAAATTATGCCCTCTCGTGTTAACTATTTCAGCCCTGGGGAAAAGCCTCTGACTATCCACATGATCAATGCCTGTCATCATCTTGTACATCTCTGTCAGGTCACCTCTCATCCTCCGTCGCTCCAAGGAGAAAAGGCTGAGTTCACTCAACCTATTTTAAAGCATGCTCCCCAATCCAGGCAACATCCTTGTAAATCTCCTCTGCACCCTTTCTATAATTTCCACATCCTTCCTGCAGTGAGGCGAATCTAGCTAAATCTTTATATTTTCTAAACCGCTGTATGATTGTAACAGTGTGAAAACAGCAAAATTGCGGGTGTGCTAACGACCAAGCTGTGGTTCCTTATTGTCCGGAAAATCTTGACATCGACATTGCCTGTATTGATTAATCTATCCTTCCAAATTTGGAAAGAGGAGAGAGAAGGAAGAGTATGATTTGAGAACAATGCCGAATGACGAAAGGAAGAATGTTAGTAACTTACCACTGACGACACTACTCCTCTTGTTTCTATATTGGTACTATTGTCATGGTAGCACACAGAGAAAGTATTGTGTGACAAGCTAAATCCAGACCGGATCATATTTATACTGTTTCCTTCCAATTGTAATCAGTGACCACTGCGGGAATGCTTAATGCTAACATCAATTGTTTAAACAACCACGAATATGTTATTAACGGCGCTTAAGGAAGGCAAAGGGTTTACTCTGACAACTAGATTTGACATCCCCCCCCCCCACCCCGGAATTGTAGTGATGAAGGTGTTTAGAGTAGGCGATGGAAATTATTGTTCGTAGCAGAATCTTCCCGTTGCTTCAAAATGGGCGCTCAAGTTTAACGGCAATTGTATATTTTGCCGAATTACAGATTCGTGTTCATTAACAGTGTGCATATGGCTCAGAACTCACTACACAATTCTTCCAGAGATTACAGCTTCAAGTACCACTATGCATTGAACATAGACATTTCATTTGATGCTCCAGCGAGGCGCTCTTCTATTGGTTGAAAATTTAAACCAAGCTCCCGATTTATCTCTGAAATGAATATAGGGAATTCAAGGTACCATTTTCAGGAAGATCAATTAAAGTTTGTCCAATAGTATCTCTAAGCCAACACCAGTAAAAAAAGGTCTCACTGATCATGAACCCACGTTGGAGCTTGCTTTTGCATTTTCTACCTGCAAAAGAAAGTGACTTGGAACGTATTGAGGTTGTGAAATGTAAATCTTTCTTTGTATCCAATGGGATAGAAATGGTGATTATATGATCAAATAATATCATCCCTACAAGTATTTAAGAAATGTTTCACTTCTGTTGGTAAACTCCATTATCAATAGTTGTTAGTCCAACATGTATGACAATACATGTAATGCAAGAAAATAATGTAATATTGAAATATGTTCCTATACTAATCTGAATTATGATTCACAGATGTTTTCCAATCTAAGTAAGGTGTAATTGATATCACTTGTGGGTAGATTAAGCCAACAGAAAGGATCTGATTTATTTTATAGGAGCAATATGATACACAATTAACCTTTTAACATCCCTAATGGTTATCATAATCTTTCAAAATAATATAGCTGTTGTACATTAAAGGGTAGTGAACAAAATAGATTTTTTTGTTTTGTTTTCTGATCAGTTCGACATGAAACCTTAGTTTCTAGATTAGGTATGAAAGGCATAGCTAAATCAAATGGATAATAGTACATTGGGAGCTTGTTTTTGATCCCTTTATTTTTGTTGATATGGAGGGAAGTAATCACTTCTGAGTTGATATATTGTCAGGCTGCCATTACCTATTTCCCATTCAAAAGGTAATTTACACCTTTCTAGTGAGAGTTCTGATTGTTCTTGATTTACTTGGTTGTGCAGTAGCTGATTATCTCTGCTAACAAACAATCAGAAATGAGTTACTACTGACAAATTCAAAGAAAAATGGAGCATGGAATACACTTTGAGGAAATGCATGATCATGTGCTTTGGAGGAAAGAATAAAAGCATGGACTAATTTCTAAATGGGGAGTGAATTCAAAACTTGGAGGTGCAAAGGGACTTGGGTGTCCTATTGCAGGATTCTCTAAAGGTTAGCTTGCAGGTTGGGTTGACAGTAAGAAAGGCAAAAGCAATGTTAGCATTCATTTTGAGAAGACTAGAATATACAAACAAGGATGCAATGCTGAAGCTTTCTAAGACATTGGTCAGACCACATTTGGAGTATTGTGAACAGTTCTGGGCCTGTTCACCATCATCATCATCTGGTGCCATGCCAGTCTGAGCTTTGACTGCCATGGCCCACACACTCCTGTTTTGGGTCAAGTGGATCAATTCATTGGTATTCATTTCCAGTTCTCTGGCTGCTGTCTCCATCATCATTTGTCTTTGCCTTCCTCTTGCTTTCTTCCCTTCCTCTTGCTTTCTTCCCTTCAATCTTTTCCACAATTACCGTGCATTCTAACTCCTCTTTCTTAATCATAAGTCTAAAAAAGTTATGTTGCCTTTTCATGATCTCATACATTATTTCTCTTTTTGTGCTTGCTCTGGTCATGACATCCTCATTAGATACTCATTTTGTCCATGATATTCTTTGCATCCTCCTCAAAAGCCACATCTTTGCTGCTTCAATTCGTTTCCTCTTGTTACTAGATACTGTCCAACATTCTGAACCATATAACATAACTGGATAAACATAACATTTCAGTACTCTGAGGTGAGTTGTCATGCCTAGTTTAGTGTTGGTCAGTATATTCTTCATTCTCGTAAAGGTGTCTTTTGCCATCCCTATCCTTCTTTCAATGTCCATGTCACACCTGCCATCTGATGTCACCCAGCTTCCTAAATAGCAAAAGTTCTGTACCTGTTTTATGTCTTCCCCATTTATTCTCAGCCTGCAGATAGGATTCTCCTTCTTTTTAGATATCACCATACATTCTGCCTTCTGCAATTGATAGACAGACCCATTTTTGCACTTTCTTCAACAACTATATCTATTAAGTTTTGTAGTTCTTCCTCCATTCTTGCAATTAACACAGAGTCATCTGCATTTCTGAAATTATTGATGTTTTCACCGCCAACTTTGATTCCCAAGATGTCTCTTATTTTTTGTGATATTGTCTCATTGTATGCATTAGACAAATCAGGGAGAAAACACACCCTTGTCTAACACCTCTCTTGATTTTCATAAACTGACTCACTTCTTCATCTATTCTTACAGTCGCAGTTTGTTCCCAGTACAGATTTCTGATTAGGCGGAGGTCTTTTGAATCTAGATCTAGAGTTTCCTGTAATATTTCAAATAACTTATTGTGCTTCACTTTATCAAATGCTTTTGTGTAGTCAATAAAACAAACACATTTTTTTGCACTTGAATAGCTTGTTCTGATAGTACCTTAACATCAGTATTGTGTTTCTTTTATCTTTGTCTTTCACAAAGCTTTGCCTTTTTTGTCTTTACCTTTTTCAGCTTGTATCTTATTTTTAGCTCTTATCATCAAAATTCTTAGAAGTATCTTGGTAATATGACTCATTAAACTTATGGTCCTATGTAATTCACATTCTATTGCTCCAGGTTTCTTAGGAAGAGTGATAAATACTGATTTTTCCATCTCTTATGGTATTATTTCAGTCTCATAAATGTCATTGATTAAATCAGTAAGTTTTTTCAATTCCATAATCTTCAAGGGCAATAATTTCTTCTGTTACTAATTCATCAGGACCTGCTGCCTTTCCTTTCTTCACCTTATTTATTGCATTACGAACTTCAGAGTTTAAAATACTTGGACCTTCAATGTTCTTCTTAATTTCTGGTTTTTTGCCTCGATCGTCTTCAAACAATTTCTGAATGTACTCAGTGCATCTGTTCATAATCTCATCTTTTTCCATGATAATGGTACCGTTCTTTGCTTTCAAACATCCACCTGAAGAACAGAGGAGCTTTGGGCCCATTACCTAAGGAAAAAAAGGCTGGCATTGGAAAAGATCCAGAGGAGGAACACATGAGGAGCATTTGATGGCTCTGGGCCTGTACTTGCTGGATTTGGAAAGAACGAATGGAGATCTCATTGAAAACTATTGAATATTGAAAGATATAGTTAGAACGGACGTAGAGAGGAGAATGGGCTAGAATCTAATAGTGGTCTTGGACCAGAGAGCACATATCTGAATAGAAGGGTGTCACTTTAGAACAGAGATGAGGAAGAATTTCTTTAGCTAGAGGATGGTGAATCTGTTGAACTCACTGCTGCAGATGGTTATGGAGGTCAAGTCATTGGGTATATTTAAAGTGGAGGTAGACAGGATTTTGGTTCGTCAGGGCATCATAGGTTACAGGAAGAAGACAGACGAATGGATTGAGAGGTAAAAAATCAGCCACGATGGAACTGGTGAAGCAGTACTGATGGGCTGAATGGCCCAATGTCATAGTCTTATGGTTTAAAATATTTACTGGAAATCTAAAACAAAACATTTAATTACCCTTTGCTAGCTAGGTGTCTATAAAAAAGCCATTATCCAAAGGCTCTGAAGCACTTTACAGGGGTTGGGGGAGAGAGAAGGAGGGATGATTTCTGGGTAAAGCTTGCTCATTTATGATTGAAATAGGGGGGAGTACTTATGTTCTCAAAGGGTTATGAATCTTAAGCCAAAAAAACATTTCAGAGGCATATCTTATGAGAATTGCTATACTTTTCCTCTCCACTCCAACTCTTTCCCCCATTTCCATTCCTTTTTGAAACTTATAATGGCAAAGTTAATTGGACATCAGTTCTAAACCCCTGCCACGTTTTTGCATTAACTGGTGAAACAATGTATTACTTTTGATTGGATTTGTCATCATAAACTGATATTACCATGAACATTAATCTCAATGTTTTAACTTCATAATTTAGCTTGAAGTGACATTCTGGACATCTTTTTACGCCTCACTTCTATATTAGCTTGCTTTTCCTCATATCTTGGATCTCTAAAGCAAATGAGAAGAAAGTGGCATGAATTATCTTATACTGTTATTGTATTGGTAACTAGAAATAAGAATAGTAATTAAGTTGCTCATGGTCAATAATGGTAATATTCAGATCCTTTTCTTGACATTCATCCCCTCTGACCTTGGATGATCTTTTGTCCAGATCATTACACATGTCTCCAATTGCTTTCATATAAAATGGTTCCTCTTTCTTCCACTTCTCCCAACACTTCTACACACCTCCCCCCATGAGAAGCTTTTTTTCCAGAAAATTCAAAAATGTGTAAGATTTTAAACATGTCCCCCAAAACAAAAGTTCTTAAAACACAAATTTCTTAGAATTCTGAGCAAGGCAGTTTAAGTTCACCCTCTGCAAACTTTCTGGTTTCCTCTTTGCCATGGATATAGTAAATGGCATATTTTATTATCTTATATAGTGCCATACTTAGAATTACATATCTCTAGCAAATATCAATGCTATATTTTAAACCAATTTATTAGTAATTTCTTTATTTTTATGATGAACAACATTATTTTCAGCAGAGAACCCTTCAGGACATCAGTACTTCTAATTTTTATCTTTAGTTTTGTTTTATTTCGCAGCCATCTGCTTTCTGTTGTCTATCACCTATTCTTCTCTCTGGCCATGTGCCCTTATTATGGGCTTTTATTCTTGCACCTTTTATACCATATCTATTGTACTGCCTCTGTCAGTTCTCTCAATTATTTATATCAAGTATTTAACCTAGCTAATTAAAGATGAATACAAAAGCACAACACTGTAGATAATAGAAATCTGAAATAAAAGCAGAAAGTGTTACTAATAGGAGTTAAAGCAGCATATATCGAAAGAGAAAAATAGAAAAATGTTTTGAGTTGCTGACTTTCCATATATTAAAGATATGCACAATGTGACCCTATTATTTAAGGAATGAGGGTAAGAGTAAACAGAACTATTGACCTGTTAGCCTGATATCATAGGAAGGTAAATGCTGTAATACATAATGAATGATGCAATAAAGAGCACCTTGAAAATAATAATAGATTATGAGATGTCAACCTAGATTTATAAAAGTAAAATCATGTTCGACAAATTTGCTGGGGTTCTTTGAGGATGTGACCAGTTAAATTGACAATCAGAAATTAATGGATTTGATGTATTTGAATTTTTGGAAGGCTTTGACTCAATGCAAAAAAGCATACAGATATATTCAAGAGATGCTGTTTGTATTTCATTCCAAACATCAGAATGGGGAAGAAATGTGATCTAAGTGACTTTGCATGAAATGATTGTTGATGCCAGATGCAGTGGTTTCAGTATCTCAGAAACTCTTAATCTCCTATGATTTTCACACACAAAAGTCTCTTGAGTTTACAGAGAATGGTGCAAAAACAAAAAAAAATCTTTCAGTGAGTAGCAGTTCTGTGGGTAAAAATGCCTTGTTAATGAGAGAGGTCAGAGGAGAATGGCCAGATTGATTCAGGCTGACAGAAGGTAACAGTAATTTAAGTAACCACATATTATCACAGTGGTGTGCATGAGTATCTTGTAATGCACAACTGGTCAAATCTTAAAGTGGATGGGCTTCAGCAGCGGAAGACCGCTAACATACACTCAGTGGCCACTTTATTAGGTTCTGGAGGTATCTAATAAAGTGGCCACTGAGAGTAAATGATTTGGCTCAGGGATTCAAGGTTGATGATGACACTAAATTAGGTGAATACTGTATGGAGGACAATCAAGACAGAATATAGTCAAACTGAGGGAGTGGGCAAGAACATAGCATATGGAATATATTGTGGAAAAGTTTGCGATCATTCTCAAGAATACACAAAATAGAAGAGCAATGTATGTATTAAGTGGTGAGAAATTGAGTAATGCCAATATTCATAGGGATATAGATGTGTTTCTCTACAAGCTGCTGAAAACCAACATTCAGATGTAGTAAGCAATTAAGAAGGCAAATAGTAAGTTAGTTATTATAAAAAGGGGATTTTAATACAGCAATAATGAAGTCTTACTGCAATTATGGGGTTGCACAGCGGTGTAATGATTAGCACAATACTTTACAGTATCAGCAACCCGGGTACAATTCCTGCCATTGCCTGTAAGGAGTTTGGTACATTTTCCTTGTGACCATGTGGGTTTCCTCCCACAGTCCAAAGACATGCTGGTTGGTCATTCAAAATTGTCCTATGGTTAGGCTAGGGTTAAATCATGGGGGGGGGGGGGAGGGTTGCTGTGTGACATGACTTGAAGCGCCGGAAAGGACTATTCTGTGCTGTATCTCAATAAATAAAAATAAATATATGCAATAGGGTAAAGACTGCAGCTAGGGAGAGTATTGTGTATGGTTTTTGTCTCCTTCTCAAACAAGGGTGTGCCCGTCCTGAAGGCAATAATGATTTGCCAGACTGTTTCCAGGGACAGTTGGTATGTATTATGAGGGAAGGCCAAGTACAAAGTGTAGATTAGACATGCTTTCTCCAGAGTTTAGAAGAATGAGAACAGATCTCATTGACACTAAAAAACTTCTCTCAGAGCTGAACAGAATGATTGTTGGGAGGATGTTTTCCTTGATTGAGGAGTCTAGCATTAGAGGTCACACTTTCAGAAAAAAGAAACTGATAGATTTCTAGATATAAAGGGAATCAAAGGATATGGGCATAGTGCAGAAAAGATTGAAGATCAGCCATGATCTTGATAAAACATAATGGGTTCAAGGGGCATGTCGTGCTAAGGAAAGAAGGGTGAGATAGAGAAAAAGAGGAATTTATGTGTAGTATGGATGATTAAATTAATAAAATAATGAATGGTCAGTGGAGCAATACAAAGGTGATGGTGATGGGACAAATAAATAAAGATTAGTTTCGAGGAGGTGTTAATGAGAAATAATAGAATTATTACCAATATAGGCAGTCTTAAAAGAAACGAAGCAATGATTATATGTGTTGGGATTCTGGATGGAAGGGAAATACAAAATTTAAGAGCAGAAGTACCCGGTAGATTTTTTGTCAAGTTCATGGGTGATCTTTTCTTGATGAACCCCTTCTTGCCTATCCCCCGTAATTCTTAATAAAAACAGAAAATGCTGGAGAATCTCGGCTTGACAGGCAAAGAGAGACATTTAATGTTTTAGATCAAGGACTCTTCATCAGAACTGAGAATAAGAAAACAAATTCATCTATGCAACAGAGAAGGTGGGGATTGCAATGAATGGCACAAAGTGAATTTCTATTAATTAATGTAACCACTAGTTGGGCAGTGACTATGTTCTTTCTGCTGTGCCTAGATAATACTGTGAAGTCTGTGTAATGTTGTACAGTAACTCTTGACTCCTTTACAAACCTGAGAAATAGGGAAACAAAAATTTTCAAAATCATAACTCAAACTTCTGAGTCCAAACTATTGATGTGCAAATTAAACATTTCCTATTGAATAACAGGCCTTCTTCTTCATCTTACCACTGTAACCAGCCCACCCCTTACCCTACCTTCTCTGCAGGAACAATACAAGTTTACTAATACTGCAGATTTTTGGAATTTGCATCTCAAATGTGATCCCGTTCACCTTTGGAGGACCAAATGCAGATTGGGTGATAGTTTTGTGGAACATTATTTATTCCACAATCTTGGACCAACATTTTTGGTTGCCCGCTAATTTTATGCTACATTTACATTTAGTTCACAGTACATTGACTCACAAATTATTATGTTTGTTTACTTATCCCACTTATGTTTGTACCCATGGCCTCCTATACTCGGCTTACAAAGGGCTATCACCTTCCTTGGTGTTTTATTCCATTCTGAGTGGTCCATGAAACTTTAAACACTATCTAATTATTTGTCATTGAAAAGATTTATTTATTGTAACTTATAGTAATGTCTACCTGTAACTTTAATGTCTTGCACTGTTCAGCTGCCCCCCAAAAAATTCACGTCAAGTTGATAATCTGATTATGACACAGATTCCGCAGTAATTTCCACAATTTTAGAAAGTAAATAGATTTTGTTAACAAACAAGAGCAAATCTGCAGATGCTGGAAATCCAAGCAACGCACACAAAATGCTGGAGGAGCTCAGCAGGCCAGGCAGCATCTATGGAAAAGAATACAGTTGACATCCTGACCTACTGAAGGGTCTCAGCCCAAAACGTCAACTGTATTTTTTTCAGCTGCCTGGCCTGCTGAATTCCTCCAGTATTTTGCGTGTTGATGTAGTTAACAAGCTCACTTTCCCCCATGTATTGTACTGTTTTCTTTGATTTTAGTTATTCACCATCAACAGCCTCATCAATCTCTCTTGACTTTCACAGTACCCCTATTTGTTTTTCCTCCCCTTTTTTTACCTGATTAAAATTTGTTCAATCACTTCTTTTTCTGCTTCTACTATCGAAAACTTTAACGTTTCTTTTGAATGCAGTTGTTGCTCAACCCATTGACCATTTTCACAATTTCCTTTTAAACACATCCTTTTGAAATCGTTCCTTTAAGTTATTAAAGTGATCTCAGTCAGCAGATATGTTATTTATGGGACCTCTCTGACAAGATCCACTGGCTCAACAGCTGGTTCTAGATAATCACTGGCATTTTTGGCCGCTGCGAAATCGGAATCCAATGAATAAAACTTGTCTTGCTCCTCACAAGGCCACTGGTTCCGGTTGAACATCCCGACCCGGCGCCCCCTACAGGCAAACCCAACTGACGCACTCCCGCCGTCTCTGTGTTTTTGAACTTTTCCGACCCGGTGATTGGCCGAGCCATTGCTATGGTGACGCGAGGCAGCGGGCATGTGACTAAAGCTGTTGACTGCTAGCGGGCCGTGGCGGCGGAATGGCTTGAGCTGCTTGTCCGAGGGGGAGGGAAGGCGCCGCGCGGAGGGGGCGGGCTCCGAGAAATCCGTTCGCGGGAGGGGAGACGACTTTGTCCAAGTTGGGAAGAAGTGGTGGGTCCTAGTTGGAGAGTCGCCGTCTGTGGATCTTGCTGGAGAGGCGTTGAAGTTGGGATTGCGCTGGACACGCGGCGTCCCCGCTCCCCGGACGCGCGCCTCGTCGACTTGACACCCCGTGCACGCGCTCGCAGCCCCCGTCCCTATTTACCGAGTTGCGCGCTCTTTAAAATGGCCGAGGAGCAGGAACTGATCAGCGCGTCCGAGTTCTCCAAAGGTGAGTGTGGCAGCCCTGGGCTTCGTGGCAGGGAGGAGGAGGAAGATGTGGTGGTGGTGGTGGTGGTGGTGGTGGTGGTGGTGGTGGTGGTGGTGGGGGGGGGGGGGGCATGGAGGGAAACGCGGGATGTCCCTGCTGCTGATGTTCATGTAAATTCTCTTATTCTGTAAATTCCCTTCACCATACCTTGATTTAGATCGATTATATTTCGCAACTCTGAGGAACAAGCCGAAGAGCACCGTCAATACCCATTACTTTTGCACGGACGAGGAACTCGTTTATGAAAAGTAAGTTTCTGCTGACTGTAATTGGAGTTCAGTTTCTTTTTAAAGTCTGCAGTAAGCGTCGTGGAGGCTTGGTATGGTAATGGTTCAGTTCTGTGATCACGAGTGAAATCGGGATGCGGACTTTCAACATGCATCTTTATTAACTTGAGATGTTGTCTTTTAATTATTTAAGAATGACTGTGTTCCTGTTTATTTATATCTCCGGAGGACTGGGCAGACGATGGGCTTCTCCAATCGTAACAGTTTTTCTATAAATTGAACCGCCTTCGATCCTGTGTTCACCTGAGTGAATTGCTTGTTTCTGTTCAGTTTCTATGCAGATTTTGGTCCACTTAACTTGGCTCAACTGTATCGATATTGTTGCAAGCTTAATAAGAAATTGAAAGTAAGTAATATGAATAACTATACAGTTAAAGTGAAAATTGTCTTAATATTTAGACTGTCAAAGGAGTCTGAGATAACAAGGAAGCCATAATGCTTAAATTTACATATTAATAATTCCAGAATATTGCACTGCTTTGGCTGTGTTTTATCGAAGAAACTTCTAAAACTTCATCCCAGTGAATAAGCTGAGATCTCTAACACTGTTGTTCTAATTATAAACTCTCTCTCCCATTCAGAGGCAAAATTAAAGCGTAGGACTAAACTGAAATGGTGCTTAAAGTGAACTTTGATAGTATAAAGCTGTAGTGAAATAGTGATTTTTCTTCAGAAAAAAAACTTTGAGGGGATTAATACAATAGATCTATTATGGAATGAAGATTTCCATTCTTTGCAGTTACAGGAATTGTGTTGACTCTGTATGACTAAATTATCAAAAAGCTAGCCCTATCTGTGGATTTGATGATTAGGATGTTGAAATTTGACAGGAAATTAGCTGAAGTATGTAATGGGTGGTGTTTTTAGTGGTATGAGCACACTTTGGTTATGTTACTGGGCTACTTTTCATGATGATTTAAAATTCTATCACTGCTTCTGGAGAACTTGGATAAATCTGAAAAGTAAAAAGGCAAGTATATGTAATGTTGACTGAAGCTACTGAACTTCTGCTTTAAAAAAAAATATACTGATGTCCATTAGAGAAAGAAACTTGCCATCCTTGTCCAGTTTGGTTGACTATACAAATAATGTCAGCCTTGCTGTTCTACTCTTGTCTTACTATAACATTTTAGCAACATGCAGTTCAGGGATAGTTGGGGATGAACAATAAACCTACAGCACGGCACAGGCCCTTCAGCCCACAAAGTTGTGCCGAACATGTCCCTACCTCAGAAATTACTAGGCTTACCTATAGCCCTCTATTTTGCTAAGCTCCATGTACCCATCCAGAAGTCTCTTAAAAGACTCTATCGTATCCATCTCCACAACTGTTGCCACAGCCCATTCCATGCACTCATGACTGCGTTTTTTATAAAAAAAAACACTTACCCCGACATCTCCTCTGTACCTACTACCCCAGCACCTTAAACCTGTGTCCTCTTGTGGCAACTATTTCGGCCCTGGAAAAAAGCTTCTGACTATCCACACGATCAATGCCTCTCAGTTTTCTATGTCCTACATCTACAGTTCCTTCAATTACACTTATTGAAATAGGACTTGATCTTGGAAGAGCAGTTGATAGAACTCAGAGGGTGGCTATTAGTGCATGAATTTTTTGGACTTTTGACATATTGATTTATCCATCAACCAGTTTTCTAAACCCAAGCAATTACTGATATTTGAGTTAGTACAATATTAACGAAATTTTTTCTGTTATTCTATTCATTTGGATCTCTGCCACTATGTTGTACCTATAAAGAGTTTGTGATTACACAGTATTTTTGTCCATCCTCATTTTGTGATGACCCAGTCAGAAACTCATGAATTCTAATACCTCCTTGCTTCATTTTCAGCAGATTTTTATAAAAAAAAATAATTCTTCCAATCACACACAAAGACCTCTGCTTATCGAATACTGTTTGAGATTTCTAAATTTCCAGAACCTGTGCACATTTGAAATGATTATTTTGAGCCCAAAATATCAAAAGGCAACACCCTGGAAATGATTTTTTTTTTGCTGCTATAAGCTGAAGATGAGCAACTTTGTGAATTTTTATCTTCAAATTCCCTGCAAATGAATACTCAATGTCCTCCTTTCTCTGACCCAGATTTGAATGTCTTCTGTTTACTATAGTGCAATTATCTGGGTTATCCAATGGCTCTGAGCAACGCTGGCATAAAATCAAGCAGACTTTTAAGAACAGTGTTTTTACAAGTGTTTCTACAGTTCCTTGAACAGAGAAGGCCAGTTATCAATGCTTTGGCAGTTACTTTCAATGTCCATAGCAAATATTCAGTAATTTACCTGAAAGGGAGATTAGGTCGGGTTTATGTTAACTAGTATTATTGCTTTAATGTGTGCAGTTTCAATAACAAACCTTTGGTTTGTGATCCTAACTTTGTGGTGATTTGGCTTTTTAACATTGGCTGTTTCTGTCATGATGGAATTTTTTTTAATTGAATTACGCAATCTATTTGGATAGTTGGACAAAGGATCAGAAATAGTCGTGTGTAATCCAGATTCTGTTCTGGTTGGTTCCACTTCTGCACATGTCATTTTGGGCCAGGTACTTCATGCTGCAGAGCTTTGGGGCAAGGTGTAAATTAGATCCTAATATTTAAATTGGCAAAATTTGGATTTGCTTAAATCAAAAGAGTAGTTACCATTGTAAAAGAGTGTTTGTTTATTTTTGTGAAGGCCTGTTGATTTATTGATAATGAAGTTAATATTTGATTATTTAAACTGGAATAATTTCCTCTGCTTTTAAAGCTAGCTCCTGGCAGAAAAGACTGGATCGACTAGGCTTATACTCACTGGAATTTAGAAGATTGAGGGGGGGATCTTATTGAAACGTATAAAATTCTAAAGGGATTGGACAGGCTAGATGCAGGAAGATTGTTTCTGATGTTGGGGAAGTCCAGAACGAGGGGTCACAGTTTAAGGATAAAGGGGAAGCCTTTTAGGACCGAGATGAGGAAAAACTTCTTCACACAGAGAGTGGTGAATCTGTGGAATTCTCTGCCACAGGAAACAGTTGAGGCTGGTTCATTGGCTATATTTAAGAGGAAGTTAGATATGGCCCTTGTGGCTAAAGGGATCAGGGGGTATGGAGAGAAAGCAGGTACATGGTTCTGAGTTGGATGATCAGCCATGATCATACTGAATGGCGGTGCAGGCTCGAAGGGCTGAATGGCCTACTCCTGCACCTATTTTCTATGTTTCTAAGCTTGATTTTCTATGGACAAAAGTGGGTTAGGTTTTTTGTTTTACTTGGATGTTACTATGGTAGTGAGCCTATAGTAGAATTTTATTGACCTTGCTTTGATCAACAAGCAAAACTTTCAATGTAGTTTAAATAAATAATGTTGTTGTGTATTTTGGCCATTGTTGCTTGACAATCTATAGCTGAATCTTAGATCTTGCAAGAAGACAGCAGGCACAGAGTTTTTTTAAATCTTGAGACACATTTTGCTTGACCTGAGTGTCATATAAGCACTTCCTAGGCATTTTTACTGTGCTTTAATTTTTGTGTTCTTGCCAAGAACTGAATTGTGATATTCAGAGTAATGGGGTAAAGGAGAAAGATTTGTGCTTGAGTATTACTTATTTGAACTTGTGAAGAGGTGTCAAAATAAGTTGAATGTTATTGTTTTGCATAATTAGTTTTTCGTTATAAATTAAATGGTTTTGAATTTGCTTATTGACTTTTGTGGCTTCAACCATTTTGAACAGACATCATTATCTAAACTAGTCCTTTGAAAATTAGTTGCTTATTGTTTCGGTAGGCAACTGTGGTACATTTGTCATAATTTCTGTTGTGTTTAACTTCTGCACATTCTCTTGGGTATTGGTTGTACAATTTTCCCTCCTTTTCAAAACAATAATCTTGGACTCTACTTTTCAACTTACTACTTCCACAGTTCTCCCCTTACCACTTCAAAGCCACATCCAACTCTTGTTTTCTCAAAACAACTTCTTTTTGAATGACTTTGCAAAAGTTTCTCTTCATGAGCCTTTTCTTTGCATAGTCTTACTCTCTATTGGATCTGTATGTTGAACTATGAACATTAATTCATTACTTTGTAGTTCACTTTTCATGTAATTTGAGGGATTTGGAAGTTGCTTGTTAAGTTTCTGAGATGTGGTAAGAAAGTGCAAAGAGATTACAATATTTAGTTGTTTAGATTTTTGTTTCGTTTACTTTTGCCAATCAAGATACTTCCTCTGTTTTGTACTTCAGGCGCCATGGCCGTAACTGATACTTAGCATTAATGTGATTATGGAATTACTTCAAATGATAGAAGTTTGAGCAGACAATTTACAATTTACAGTTTACAGTAAACTGTAATTTACAATTTACAGTACTAAAATATTGCACCATGAAATACGCCGACTTTCTCATTAAGAAATAGTAGTTGAGTGAATACTGTAAATTGATTTTCCTGGTCACTCAAGGGTTTATTTTTTCTGGTTCTTTGCACATTCTTTGTGTATAAGATGATGAGGGGCATTGATCATGTGGATAGTCAGAGGCTTTTTCCCAGGGCTGAAATGGTTGCCACAAAAGGATACAGGTTTAAGGTGCTGGGGAGTAGGTACAGAGGAGATGTCAGGGCTAAGTTTTTTATGCAGAGAGTCATGAGTGCGTGGAATGGGCTGCCAGCAATGGTGGTGGAGGCAGATTCGATAAGGTCTTTTAAGAGGCTCTTGGATAGGTACATGAAGCTTAGAAAAATAGAGGGCTATGGGTAAGCCTAGTAATTTCTAAGGTAGGGACATGTTCGGCACAATTTTGTGGGCCGAAGGACCAGTTTTGTGCTGTAGGTTTTCTATGTTTTTTACATGTAATCAATCAGGGCATATTGAAGATTCAATTACCTGTGGAGGTAGGGTTATAATGTACAAAGAAGTTTTTTTTAAAAAAACTTGTAATGAAGTATTTGTAGTTACTGCTATGATTTAGGAAATGTATGTCCAACTTTATGCTTTATTGTCACCAAACAATTGATACTGGAGCATACAATCATCACAGTGATATTTGTTTCTGCTCTTTGTGCTCCCTGAAGTACAAATCGAAGTAAATATAATAAAAATTTAAATTATAAATCATAATTAGAAAATAGAAAAGGGAAAGTAAGGTAGTGCAAGTCAGGTCCAGATATTTGGAAGGTACCGCCCAGATCTGTTCAGCAGTCTTATCACAGTTGGAAAGAAGCTGTTCCCAAATCTGGCCGTACGAATCTTCATGCTCCCGGAGGGAAGTGGGACAAAAAGTGTGTTGGTTGGGTGGGTCTTGTCCTTGATTATCCTGGCAGCACGGCTCTGACAATATTAACTTCAATATTAATTTAGCTTGTTCTGGTATTTTAATTTCAAAATCATTAATTCTGATGCAAGCTGACAGTTAATAGATCTACTGTATATGGGCCATGTGCCTGTGACTACCATTGACTTAGAGAAAACCCTCCCTCAAAAACCACCCATACACACACATCCCTCTCTTCTTTACACATCCCTTTGTTTTTGCTTTGTAGGTCTAAGGCCCTTATGTACTGTAATGGTTATAAGACCATTAGGTATTCAGCTCATTGAGTCTACCTTTCATGGCTGATTTATTATTCCTTCAACCCCATTCTTCAGCCTTTTCTTCCCCCCCCCCCCCCAACCTATGACACCCTTATTAATCAGAAGCCTATCAACCTCTGCATTGAAGATACTCAGTGACTTAGCCTCTACAGCTGTCAGTTGCAATGAATTCCACCAATTCACCACACTCTGGCTAAAGAAATTCCTTCTAATTTCTGTTCTAAAGAGATGAGTGATCTGTGGTTTCTTACTTTTGGTGTCTTTGGTGATTTTGTCTTTAGCTGTTTTATCATGGCCATTGATGAAATTAGTTTTCACTTTGTCTCCTGAAGTACTTACTTGATCTAACTACAGGCTGCTCATTTGCTAATATGTGCAAGGATGATCGGTGTCCATGTTCAGGTGACAATGTCCACACAACTCTTCCTTCTTCAGCTCTTAATAAACCCATGCTTTTTTTTTTCTCAAACTACTTTTCCAGCATCAATGCTATTTTCCTTTAAGATTTAAAACAGACACACCATTCCTCATTGATTCCAAGTCCAAAAAGTTTTCCTGGTTGGACAGTTTTCACTCCCAGTATTGTAGAGTCATTATGGTATGAAAGGAGCATTGAGGTTTTGCAGGATTTTGCTAAAGGTGCTCCATCAGATTTGTTACTATTCTCTTTCCACATTACCCTGGTTTTTATTTTCTCTTGCACTTTTATCCAGGTAAGTTCCAAGTTGTAAGCATAACCACAGCCATCACTGCTGCTCTTAATGCCCTTTTAAAATTTGTTTTATATTTAATCTCTTCCTCCTGGTCTTTCATCCCTGTTGATCTGTGTAGAAAAGACTGAATGTGACATATTTCCTCTTTTTTTACTTTTGAGGACATTCATTTGCAAAACTCCAGTCATGTGATGATAAATGAATCTTAAAACTGTAAACAGTAATCACTAATTTTGGTCTTGTTTTCTTTTCTTTCTTTTTAAATCTTTTTATTTTAAGAAAAACATAAGTGAAATATGAATACAAAACATTTGAGAGTACATAATTAATAGTTTAAATAGACAATCAGATATATAATAATCAATATATAAGGCCTCCCAAACTCATAGTATTAATGTAAAAGAATCGAAAAAGAGAACCCCCCCCAAAAAAAAACTAAAAGAAAACTTTAAAAAAAACTAACCAACATGGGCAATTGCATAATGTTAAATACATACAGTAGTGCCGATAACTCCGAACCTCCATCCAAATAATTAAGGATAATAACAGTAAGGTTTAGGATCAGACCATTTAACTCATATGAAAATGTTGAATAAATGGTCTCCAAGTTTCCTCAAATTTAACTGAAGAATCAAAAACCACGCTTCTAATTTTTTCTAAACTCAAACAAGAAATAGTTTGAGAAAACCACTGAAATACAGTTGGAGGGTTAGTTTCTTTCCAATTCAGTAAAATAGATCTTCTAGCCATTAATGTAACAAATGCAGGTCTTGTTTTCATGGTCATTATTTAGTCTGATATGGTACAAGCTTCATCAGGAGGTACAAATTGTAAAACAGATGCAGATGACTTTGTGCTCCCCTCCCATCCCAGATAATAATTGATGATGTTTAAAGAATTCCTCTTTTTTTTTGACAGCTAATCCACTAAAACTAAGGAGGCTAATTTATACCTTGGCAGTTTAAATGTAAGCATTGCCAGTAAATATTCCCATAGCTCAACAGAATTGAGAGAGCTTAAAATAGATTAATATAAGTTGTTTTCATGCTCTCTAGTTCAATAATATTTATGTTCATCAAATGAGTAAGTAATTTATTTTTATGTATTATGTCTATATATTTGCCCAATAACAGGCTTGTGATCCTGTTTGAAGATGTTAACCTATGCTCTGGTGCCCAGAATATTTTTTAAAAAATTCACTACTCTTAGATTTTGTTTCCATCAGAGTATTATTCTTTTTGTCTTGTACAGTGGCATTCAAATATTTTGTAATGTGTCTGGCTCTTTTTTTCTGACATGAACATCTGTATTTTCTTTTTAGTCATTTACTTTGTCACGTAAGAAGATCGTTCATTATACCAGCTTTGATCAACGAAAACGAGCTAATGCTGCTTACCTAATTGGTGCTTATTCAGTAAGTGCAACATTTTTTATATGTTTAAAGGAGTGACAGATTCATAATGAAACTTTCAGTGTAACTTTAAGCCCAATCCAGCCAAACAAACACCCAGTTATTGGAAGTTCTATTCCATGTATGGAGCAGGTACAGCAGGGCATATGCCTTCTCAAGCCTGTCTGTCATTCAGTAAGATTGTGCTGATCATCGTAACTTTTGATTTTTCCTTCTATATACAATACACCTTTTTAAATTGTCTCTGAATGATTCTATTCCAGTTATTTCAATGAAGAATTTCAAAAGCATAAAACCCTACCGAGGAAAAAAATCTCTGTTACCTTAGTTTTAATTGAGATTCCAATAGTCATGCAATAATGTTTGGACAATCTCTATCCTTTTAATCTCCTTCAGTTTTTGTTTTGTTTGTTTTAATAAGATCATGTGCCATTCTCCTAAAACTGGTGTTTGGATTCAATCTATTCCGACTCTCATAATAAAACAATCTCTTTATTCTGCTAGAAGAACTGTGGTTGAGCATAATCTGTGCTGGTGGGAAGAAAGAATTCTTGTTGCTTTGAGTCAAAGCCCTGCTTCAGGACTGGGTGTGGAGTATGAACCTAGCCAGTATAAAGAGGAGAGGGAGAATGGAAAGATTGGGATGGGTTGGTGATTTGTGGACCAAGGATGGGTGAATAATGATGAGGTGATGGAGCAGGGACCTGCTTCCATCTCCCCAACCTTCACCTATTTTTGGCCCACCAATGCCAACTCATCCCTGTCTCATCAGTCCTTCTCTTTATACTGGCTATCATCCCCTTCTACACCCACTCCAGATGCAGGATGAAAAGGGGATAATTCCTTTTCTCCCACAGATGATGCTTGATCACACAAGTTCCTCCAGTACCTTGTTTGTTGCTTGAGATTCTAGATTCTGCAATTTTCTTTACCAGGAATCTCTTCCCTCCATGACTCCAAGCAGGTCTATTTTTTTTCACGAGGGTCTGAAATTGCACCTAAGCTTAAAGTTGTATAATGAATTGAATTGAAGTTATTACTTACATCCTTCATGTACATGAGTAAAAAATCTTCGTTGTGCCTATCTAAATGTGCAATTTATAGTAATTTATAAATAGTATGTACAACAGAACTGTCAATATAACATTGAAATACAATTGTATCGGCATGTATTAAGCAGTCTTATGTCCTGGTGGAAGAAGCTGTTCAGGAGCATGTTGGTCCTGGTTTTTATGATGCAGTACTGTTTCCGGGATGGTAGCAGCTGGAACAGTTTGTGGTTGGGGCGACTCAAGTCCCCAATGATCCTTCGGGCACTTTTTACATACCTGTCTTTGTAAATGTCCTGAATAGTGGGAACTTCATGTCTACAAATGCGCTGGGCTGTCCGCACCACTCTCTGCAGAGTCCTGCAATTGAGGAAAGTACAGTTCCCATACCTGGCAGTGAAGCAGCCAGTCAGGATGCTCTCAATTGTGCCCCGTAGAAAGTTCTTGGGATTTGGGGTCCCATACCAAACTTCTTCAACCATCTGAGGTGAAAGAGGTGCTTTTTCACCACTCAGCTGGTACGTACAGACCATGTGAGATCCTCAGTGATGTTTATGCTGAGGAACTTAAAGCTGTTCACCTTCTCAACGCCAGATCCATTAATGTCAATATGGCTTAGCCTGTCTCCAGTCCTTCTGTAGTCCACAACCAGCTCCTTTGTTTTTGAGACATTGAGAGGGAGGTTGTTTTCTTGACACCAGTGTGTCAGGGTGATGACTTCTCTGTAGGCTGCCTCTTTATTATTTGAGATTAGGCCAATCAATGTAGTATTGTCAGGAAATTTAATGAGCAGATTGGAGCTGTGAGTGGGTATACACAGTCATGGGTATACAGAAAGTAAAGGAGGGGGCTTTGGACACAGTCCTGAGGGGCACCTGTGTTGAGCATCAGAGGGGCAGTGGTGAGGGATTCCACTCTGTCCACCTGCTAGCGATCTGACTGGATCCTGCTACACAACGCAGAGTGAAGACTGAGGTCTCTGAGCTTTTTTTTCAAGCCTGGAGGGAATTATGCTGTTGAATGGTGAACTGTAGTCCAAGACCAGCATTCTCACATAAGCATCCTTCTTCTCTAGATGTGTAAGGACCGTGCGTAGAGCTGTGGCTATTGCGTCATGTGTCGATAGGCAAATTGTAGGGGTCCGGTGTGGGTGACTTCCCTACCTTTTGTACTCCATTTTATCCGTAAAGACCAGCATTTCGTTTTTGGATCCTTTTGGCTCTCATTAAGTTTCTTTTAAAATGAAGGATGCACTATTTATTGCTCTTGCTCCTTTTTAAAATAAATTATTTCTTCATTCTTCCTCCAAAATTGGTAATCTCTCATTTTGCTACATATTCTGCTTTACATCTTATTATCCATTCATTTAAATCTGCAAACGATGTTAATTAAGTCATGGAGCTATACAGCATGGAAACTGAACCTTCAGCCCAACTAGCCCATGCCAAGTTGTCAAGCCTTGTGGATTTGTGGATGATGAAAGGTTCAAAGGTTCATGAAGGACAGAATATGACAAATTTAATCTTGTACTCTATTGGTAGATTTGGTGTTGAGTTCATTAACAAAGGAATAACTTGCTGAAGAGAGAGTCAGATACATTAGAATATGGAAGGTGATTTCCTGAGACGTCTTACTTTATTTTGTATTTCTCAAAGGATCTTAAGATTAGGAACAGCGTGAGCTCTTCCTCTCAGTATTAATAAATATGTAACAATTAATTTTGAAGTTTAAATTTGAATAATCTATTAAATCTTTGATTATAGCAAGTCATTGCAGAGCTTCAGTGCTATGCTGTCTGAGGATCAGTTGCCACTCATAAACCATTCAGTTTCTAAGGATGTCTCTTGGATGTGGAGAGTTGGCTATTTTAACTCTGCATCTAGAAAATGTCTGGTTGCACAGGGATTGTGGATGGCCAGCTGGATTCCGGTCAATCAGGCCCAGTTTAATTTCTGCCTAATCTAAATGTCCTTTTACTACTTTAATAATGGACTCTGGCATTTCCCTAGCAGCAGATGTTGGCTAAACTGACCTACAGTTTCCTGTTTTTTTTCTCTCTCTCTGCCTTTGTGTGTGTCTCTCTGTGTCTTTTCCCCCCACACCACCCTGCCCCTGTCAAGAATAGCAAAATTAGATTTGCAGTTTTTCACTCCACTGAGTTGAGAGAATTTGATAGATCCTAACAAAGCACTTATCCCTGCTGTATATACCGGTATATATTTTTTGAACCTCCTTGAATGCAGATAATTGGATCCAAGTGATTTGGTAGCCCTTCTGTTAGTCAACCAATCAATTCTCCATTGATACTTGTTTAAGTTTTTTTCCTTCTCTCCCGCCTCATTTTACTGCTTTCTGCTGTGCTTTGTCTTCTGCAGAGGCCTACTAAATATTTGTTTAAATTTTAACCTTATTCTTGTCTCTTGCTTCTTTAGAGGTCTTCTGGACTCTTTCTGTAGCTGTAATATGTAACTTGCCCTGCTAATCTTAACAAATATTGTTTTAAAAATTCAATTAGTTTAAAAAAAAATTTAACTAATCTCCCTGTTAAATATCCTTGGTGGAAGTTTAAATGCTAATGGAGTTTATGGTGATTACATTGTATGCATTTCCCTTGGCATTTGAGCCTGAACAATTAGAGACATTAAGGAATGCGACCATAACGGCATACAAATGGCATCTTCGATGGTGTATGAAGAAGATGAAGTGTTAAGGGTTTGTCATACTGGGAGGTTCCATGAGTCATACTCCACCACAGATTGAAGTGTATTTTGACAGTAAAAACATCCCAAAGTATCACAGGCACATGAAATAAAGTAGTTTGGGTGAGCTTAGTCAGAAATAGTTTTTAACAAATATTTAGAATGTTTGGATTGGTTATTTGGAAGCAGAAGTTAAAACATCACTGGTCTCCCCTTGAATGTAGTGGCACCAGTTAACCCATTTGCTGCATTGCTGTTTGGCCAAAAACAAGATATCTGACTGTCTAAATGCCATCAGAATCCTTGTTTTTTTTTTTAGCATGCTTGATCTTACTGTGTCGTATACAGTGCTTCTTTCATTTCCCAACTTTCTTTCTTACAGAAGTGTTCTTCAGCATTATGCAGTGGGGTTTTTAGTCTTTACTAAATTAATTTTCTGATCATCATCATGTTTACATCATCATGTAAACCATGTTTACAAGGTTCAAAATTTATTATCAAAGTACATGTATGTCACCATATTCAAATCTGAGATTCATTTTCTTGTGTGCATTTACAATAAAAATAGCAACACAATAGAATCAATGAAAGACTCCACCTGACAGGACCAACAAACATTCTATATGCAAAAGAAAATAAACTAGGCAAATACAAAAAGATTTTAAAAAAAACAAATAATAAGCAATAAATATTGAGAAAAAGAGTACTTTAAAATGAATCCATTGGTTGTGGGAACAGTTTAGTGATGGAACGAGTGAATTTATCTCTTCTGGTTCAAGAGCCTTGATGGTTGAGGGGTAAAAACAGTTCCTGAACCTGGTGGTGCTAAGGCTCTTGTACCACCTAGGTGGCAGTAGTGAGGAGAGAGTATGACCTGGATGGTGGAGGTTCTTGATGATGGATGCTGCTTTCCTGTGACAGAGCTCACTGGTGGGGAGTGCTTTACCAGTAATGGACTGGGATGTATCCACTGCATATTGTAGGCTTTTATAATCAAGGGTATTGGTTTTTCCATTGCAGGTGGTGATGCAGCCAGTCAATATACTCTCCACCACAAATCTGTAGAAGGTTGTCAGAGTTTTAGATGATGTTGAATCTTTGTAAACTTCAATAAATAGAGGTGCTGCCATGCTTTCTTTCTAATGGTACTTGTGTGCTGGACCCAGGACAAATCCTCTGAAATGATAACACCAAGGAATTTAACATTGCTGATCCTATCCACCTCTGATCCCCCAAGGAGGACTGGCTCATTGACCTCCTGTTTTCTCCCTTTGAAATCAGTAATTAACTCCTTTATCTTGCTGACATTGTGTGAGAGGTTGTTGTTGTGGCACCATTCAAATTCCAAGATGGCGGCGCGTCACAGCTTGCAGTGGCCACTCCGGAGCTGATTATCTGTTATTTGTGAAGCGGGGTGCCGTGTGCAAACATAATCGGATGAAAAACGGATGTGGGAACACGGAGGAATATCTGGAAATCTCCAGGAAGACCTTCTTCGTTGCTGCTGCTGCAGTGAGGTCCGGGTCTCTGCTGGGAAGAACAGGTTCCCAGTCCTCGGGGTCGTGTTGCCAATGGTTGTTGGGGACGTCTTAATACGCTTGGCAGAGGATGGTGCTCGGAGAAGCTGTGCCGGAGGGGATGGTTGGAGGCTCGGAGGTTTGACGGACTTGGGAGTCTGCTGCGGTCGGAGCGCTTTCACTGTGTGCTGTGTCTGCGAGGCTGGATTCGACGGAGCTTTCATTGTGTGCTGTGTCTGCGAGGCTGAGTCGGGCGGCGCCGTGGAAGTCCATAGCGGGGGTGTTCCCGTCTGCTGCCTGCGTGGGATGACGAGTCTATCGGGACCCTGAGGACTTGTGGAAACTGTGTGGTGATTTCTTTTGAACTTATAGTCTTTTAACATCTTTGGACTATTTTTACTGTGCCCATGGTTTGTTTTTTTATCGATTATGCTATTGTTTGCACTGTTGTAACTATATGTTGTAACTATGTGGTTTTGTACAGGTCTTGTAGCTTTAGTTTTTGGTCTTGTTTTGTCTGGTGGAATTGGAGCTCGTTTCCGGGGAACGCGCTAAAATGGTAGCGCGATATTAATACGCAGCAGCCTCTCTGGACTCTGGATTGGGGATTGCCAAATGTTATGTGGATTTTCTGGTGTAGTCTGTTTTGTCATGTGCTTTTGTGATATCATTCTGGAGGAACATTGTCTCATTTTTTAACTGCATTGCATTTGTGGTTTCTAAATGACAAAAAATTGAATCTGAATTCAGTTGGATTTTCAACCTCCCTCCTAAGTTTGATTCGACCTACGACAGTGGTGTTGTCAGCAATCTTAAAATACCGCATTGGAGCTGTGATTAGCCTCACAATCATGAGTATAAGGTAAGTAGAGCAGGGGACTAGGCACACAGCCTTGTGGTGCACCTGTGCTGATGGAGATTGTGGAGGAGATGTTGTTGCCAATCCAAACTGATTGGGGTCTTGCAGTGAGGAAATCAAGGATCCAGTTGCACAAGGAGATATTGAGGCGCAGTCTTGAAACTTACTGATTGTTTTGAGGGGATGATGGTATTGAATGCTGAAATGGCATCTGCTGTTGACTGTTGTGACGGTAGGCAAACTGGAGCAGATCCAAGTTGCTTCTAAGGCAGGAGTTGATATGTTTCATTGCCAACCTCTCAAAGTACTTCACAGTGGATGTAAGTGGTATTGGATGATAGTCATTGAGACAGGTTCTTCTTAGGCACTGGTATAATTGAAGCCTGCTTGAATCAAGTGGATACCTCAGACTGCCGAAATGAGAGGTTAAAGATCTTGGTGAACACTCCAGCCAGTTGATCAGCATAGGCCTTTAGTTCTCAGCCAGGTGCCTTATCTAGACTGGATGCTTACCATGTTTTCACCCATCTGAAAGATGCTTTCATATTGGCCTCTGAGTCTGAAATCACAGTGTCATCAGGGGCTGTGGGAGTTCATGAAGGTGACTCCATGTTTTGACAGTCAAAACCCACAAAAGCTATTGAGTTCATCTGGAGCAAAGCCTTGTTGTCACCTATGTCACTTTGTACGATGTGTTAGCTGTGGCAGAGTTTGAACGCTATCAAGCATCCTTCCCTGATTTAAGTTTGATTGGGATTACAACTTTGCATGTGAAATAGCTTTCCAGAGGTTGTACGTTGCTGCATTGCATTGATTGGTGCTGCATTGAAATTTAGTTTCACATTTTTGGTAGGCTGACATTTTTTAATAGCAAGTTGGTTTTGAGACCAAAATTTTCCTCAGTTGACAGGAATAAATATCAGTTGCAATATTAATTTGTCAGACTATTTGCTATTTAATCTCATTATTTTTAGAGATTATTTGCTTTGTGCAATCATTTTTGGTGAGCTGTTCGGGAATAAAACCTGCTGGGTCGACTTCTATCCACAATGCGGTTAGTAAGTTTACTTTGGCTTTTGCTAATGGTCAACATGAATATTAACAAAATGTAGACTTTTTTTTACAAAATGCCCTAAGCCTCAATACTTCTTTCCAGTAAATTAACTTTCTGTTGAATACACCACTTTAATGGGTAATATCACTTCTAAAATGGTGAAAATTATTTTATTTAAAAAAATGAGTCTGGTATGATAATAGTAGCAGTGTTTAGGGATTAAAATAATTCACTTGATTTTAGTCTAACAATTGGTCATAGCAAGAAATATGAAATGGAGCAGTGTGGTATGTCATACATGTATGATTTTCCCTTCACTCTATTCTACAGTCCCCATGGGCTGTTGTCTTGTTTAGCAGTCTTCTTCATCTCACCTTGTCAAAGGCCTTCTGAAAATCCAAGTAAACAACATCCACCGACTCTCTTTTTGTCTATCCTGCCTGTCACTTCCTCAAATAATTCCAACATGCTTGTTCTACAAGATTTCCCCTTAACTAAACCATGCTGATTTTGGGCTGATTTTCAAAGCCTCATCCTTAATAATGGACTTCAACATCTTCTCAACCACTGAAGGAAGTATAATTGACCTCTACTTTTGATTTTTGCTTTGCTCCCTTCTTAAATTATGGAGTGACATTTGCAATTTTTCAGTCCTTCAGAGCCATTCCAGAATCTAGTGTTTCTTGAAAGATGCCTGCTAATGTCTTCACAATCTCTTCAGCTGTTTCTTTCAGAACTCTGGGGTGTAGTCCATCTGGTCTAAGAGACTTATCTACATTCAGATCTTGCAGCTTCCCAAGCACCTTCTCCTTAATAGATGGGTCTCCTGACATTCTCAAATTTCTGCCATGCTGCTAATGTCATCCACAAGGAAGAGTGATTCACAATACTTACTGTGTTGTCTGTAATTTTTTTGTCCCCCATTCAGCATCATTTTCTAGTTATCCAATGTCTGCATTCATTTTTTACTCTTTATTTATCTGAAAAATCTTCCGGTATTCTCTTTTAAAAAAGCAATAAGGGCGAGAAAAGATAAAATATGAAGATAAGCTAACCAGTAATATTAAAGTCAGAGTACATTTACTATCACAGTATGTATGCAGCAAACAACCCTGAGATTTGTCTTCCCACAGACATCATGGAACCCATTCAAAGCAAACATTAAACACCCAGTGCAGAAAAAAACAAATCACGCAAGTGGCAAAAAAGAAACAAATACACTGAATATAAAACATCAAACTACAGAGTCATTGAAACAGTCTGGGAATATACAGTTAAGTTGAGTTGCGTTCAGTTCAATTTAGTGCTATGTTGTTTGTTGGCTGCAGAAGCAGGCCACCGCGATCAAAATTGTAACCAGAAACATGTTTAACAAAGTGCACTGTCCAAACCACAAACTCCGTTAATTAAACCTTGCCCAAGAGTTGGGGGGAGGGGAGGGCGAAGGACGGAGGGAGGGAACAGACAGACAGTGCTGAACATCTGCTCTCCTTCCATTCTTGTTCTCATTGATTTCAATCTTGCATGTGCTTTAATCAGCAGGATCAGACAAATATAGAGTCAATCATGGGCTCGTGACCCATCCCCATTCTTCTTGGCTTCTGGGCTGCACCTTCTGCTCAAAACCTTCCCAAACACCCTCAGAGACAGCAAAGTGCCAGTTTGCTCAATTGGCCCAAAACACACCTTCAAACTGTAAACCACAGGTTCCAGAAGTAGTTCTGTGAACTGTCAGAAGGACGTTGCCTTTGGTTGCGTTGTTTGCTGGCACTATCTTCTTCAGCCACTTTTGTTTTAGTTGCTTTCTGTTGTTTTTTTTAAAGTTTCCAATCCTCTTGCTTCCCCGTTATTTTCTGCTATATTATGTACCCTCTCGTTTGCTTTTATGCTGTCTTTAACTTCCCCTGTCAACCACGATTGCCTCATCCTCCCTTTAGAATACTACTACTTCTTTGCAGTGACCCTGTCCTGCACCTTCCAGGCTGCTCCCAGAAACTCCAGCCATTGCTGTTCTGTGTCATCCCTACTAGTGTCCCCTTCCAAACAACTTTGGGCAGCTTCTCTCTCATGCTTCTCTAATTCCCTTTACTCCACTGTAATACTGATACATCTGACTTTAGCTTATCCATCTCAATGGCAGGGTGCATTCTTATGATCACTATCTCCTAAGGGTTCTTTACCTTGATCCATAATAAAATCTGTTTCATTACACAACACCTAATCCAGGATTTTTTTCCCTAGTGGGTTCAACCACAGGCTGCTCTGAAAATCCACTTCATCAGCATTCTACAATTTCTTTCTTTTGGGATCCAACACCAGCCTGATCTTCCCAATCTATCTGCTCATTGAAATCCTCCATGACCATCATACATTACCCTTTTTACATGCCTTTTCTATTTCCCATTGTAATATGTACTTCAGATCCTGGCTACTGTCTGTATGTAACTCATCAGGGTTTTTTTTACCTTTGCAGTTTCTTAACGCTATCCACAAGGACTCTACATCTTTCTAAGTATTTGATATTATTTTTACCAACAGAGCTACTCCACCCATTCTGCCTTGAATGTTGTAGGCTACCACTGATGGCAAAATTGTTAAAATATCACTGTTGTTTTGGAGCTGAGTCATTACAAATAATACAAGGTTGTGTGGATCTTTTGACTTCCTTGCTGACAAATGAAAAAAGAAATGCTCAAGTGGATACTTTAAATACTCATGAATGGAATGCAGTGAAGTACTTCAGCACATAAATACATTATGTAGATGTTATTTTGCATTGTACCACCGTCTCTAATATAGTTGCAAAGGCTGAGTTGTTACCACGTGTCTTCTCTACAGAGTGTTCAAATAATTTAATTTCATTTCTTCCCATGGGTTTAGCTTTTTAGATTTTCAAATAGATTCTGTCATGCTGCAGAGTTTTACTAGCTATTATTTTGATTGGCCACTTCATCATACTGTACTGCACTGTTACTGACAGATATTTGATAATGATGGCACAAGTTTATCTTCAAAATTGTTATGTATTAGACCTAAAAGTTGAGCAGCAGTGTCTTGCTTTCTAGTCCAGTTACTAAGTGAGGGTGTTTATTCTTGTTTCTGTGGCATAAAGTATTTTTTCATTTTAGATTTGCATGTTGTCTTGGGGAGTAAGGTTCCATCTGATACTGAGGTAGTTGACAAGAGGTAGTAAACTGATGTCTGTTTCATTCAAATCTTGAAGGGCTTGTTGTTAGTGGTTAGACCAGAGCCTTGGTAACTTGTTTTAAATTTCATGTTGGAGTGAGGCTGAGACTAGTAATCAATTGGGTTGGAAGGGAATGGATAAATTTGGCCTTTAGCCAAAGTAGTCCTGAAGATGAGTGGTGCAAATTGGATTATTGTTTTTAGTTGCCATGAATTTCCATTGTATTTATTTTGAGTCTTTGAGTTTTGCACACTAATAGAACTTTTGCCACTCAACAGGCCTATGGTGCACAAAACCTGCGACCACCATTAGCAATATAATTTTACAGCCTGGGCCTCCAGCTTTTTGGCTGTTTCATTTTGATTTCTTGTACTGTGTTAATTTATTTTAAGTTCATGGCAAGATAATTGCAGTGTTGCCGTGAGTAAATGCCAAATTTAATTCTATATAGAATTGAATGATTTATTTATGCAGACAGGTTGTTCTGTTGGTGATAGCTGAAGAGCTCACCAGATTCACAGAAATATTCTGTATGGATATTATGACAGAGGGCTCTTCACTGGCCTTGGGCAGCAGTACAATAATTTCACAACTTCGAATTAACATGCACTTGTCTTTTAATATCCAAATAATAATCATACCATTTTGCTGGGTATTGTCAGTGGTGCACACCCTTGGCATGGAAAGCAATTCCTATATATCATACACACATGAACACACACACCTTCACGACATATGAATGTATTTGCCACAATCCATCTGCAAGTGACATACACAAACAGAGAACAAGTTAATTATTAAACTTAATATACTGAAATGTTTAAAAAACACAAAATGCTGGCAGAACTCAGCAGGCCAGACAGCATCTATGGGAGGAGGTAGTGACAACGTTTCGGGCCGAAACCCTTCATCAGGAGTGAAGTAACATGGGATGGTCGAGGGGGGGGGGGGGGGGGGGGAGGAATAAGAAGTGGGGGGAGGGATGAAGTAGAGAACTGGGAAGTGATAGGCTGGAGGGAAATGGGCTGGGAGAAGGTGGAGAATTATGGGAAATAAAAGAGAAAGATAGGTAGGGCTGGGGGGAGATTATAGTGAGGGGGGAAAAAGAGAGAAAGAGAACCTGACTAAAATTATAGATCGGGATGGAGTAAGGGGGGGCAGGGGTATCAACGGAGGTCTGTGAGTTGAATGTTCATGCTGTCAGGTAGGAGGCTACCTAAGCTAGCCGCAGACTGGGAGAATGTTTCGCCGAACACCGGCGCTCAGTCCTCCAGCAGTGGCGGGATCTCCCTGTGGCCACACACTTCAATTCCACAGACCACTCCTACTCCGATATGTCTGTCTATGGCCTCCTCTACCGTCAAGATGAGGCCACACACAGGTTGATGGAGCAATACCTTATCTCCCGCCTAGGTAGCCTCCTACCTGCCGGTATGAACATTCAACTCACAGACCTCCGTTGATACCCCTGCCCCCCCCCTTACCCTATCCCTACCTATAATTTTAGTCTGTTTCTCTTTCTCTCTCTTTTTTCCCCCCTCACTATAATCTCCCCCAGAGTCCTACCTTTCTTTCTCTTTTATTTTCCATAATTCTCCACCTTCCCCTAACCCATTTCCCTCCAGCCTATCACTTCCTAGCTTTCTACTTCGTCCCTCCCCCCACTTCTTATCCCCCCTCGACCATCCCATGTTACTTCACTCCTGATGAAGGGTTTCGGCCCGAAACGTCGTCACTACCTCCTCCCATAGATGCTGTTTGGCCTGCTGAGTTCTGCCAGCATTTTGTGTTTTTTATTTATTTCCAGCATCTGCAGATTCACTCGTGTTGCGTACTGAAATGTTTATTTGTTTTACGTTTGCTTGTTGAAGGAAGTGGATGATCTTGATGTAGGCTCTCTTTTCCTGTTTATCTAATGTGTTTGACCTTAAGATGCCCAGGGATCCTGCTGGGCCCTCTCAAATCTTTGTCCAAGTGCAAATTCTGGTTCTTATCCAACTCTAGACACATATGTACATACACACACACACACTGCTGGATACTGGCAAAAAAAAAATGAAGCGCTGTTAGCTGCCTTGTAGGTTATAAACAGCTATACAACTATATGCCTATATAAACAGCTACAAATAATATTGTTGTTCGTGCATTATATCATGTAGGAGTCTATGAATTTTTCTCTTGGTCTCATAGTCCATTTGAACTTTGCATTGGTGTCATTCTTGCTCTCTCACTGTGGAGCACAAAATAATTGATTGCATAAGTATTCACCCCCTTCAAGATGCACCTTTGGCAGTAATTACAGCCTTGAGTCTGTGTGGATAAGTCTCCATCAGCTTTGCACATCTGGATACTGCAATTTTTCCCCATTCATCTTTACAAAACTGCTCAAGCTCTGTCAGAATGCATAGGGATCATGAGTGAACAGCCCTTTTCAAGTCCAGCCACAAATTCTCAATTGGATTGAGGTCTGGACTCTGACTTGTTTTTAAGCCATTCCTATGTAGCTTTGGCTTTAAGCTTGGGGCCATTGTCTCGCTGGAAAACAGATCGTCTCAGAAGTCACAGTCCTCTTTCAGACTGCATCAGGTTTTCCTCCAGGATTTCCCTGTATTTTCCCTGTATTTTGCTGCATTCATTTTACCTTTACTTTCTCAAGCCTCCCAGGGGGTGAAGTATCCCCACAGCATGATGCAGCCACCACCATGCTTCACAGTAGGGATGGTGTGTTTTTGATGTGTGTGGTTTGTCTTATGCCAAACATAGCATTTAGTCTGATGGTCAAAAAGCTCAAATTTGGTTTCATTAGACAATAGGACCACCTTCCAGCTGACTAGAGTCTCCCACATACCTTCTGACAAACTCTAGCCATGATTTCATGTGTTTTTTTCAACAGTGGCTTTCCCTTTGCCACTTTCCTATAAAGCTGCAACTGTTGAAGTACCCTGGCAACAGTTGCATGCGCTGTCTCTCCCATCTCAGCCACTGAAGCTTGTAACTCCTCCCTCACTAGTCCCCCTTCTTGCACGGTCACTCAGTTTTTGAGAACAACCTGCTCTAGGCAGATTTGCAGCTATGCCGTGTTCTTTCCATATCTTGATGATTGACTTAGCTGTACTCCCAAGGGATATGCAGTAACTCAGAAATTTTCTTGCATCCATCTCCTGATTTGTGCTTTTCATGGAGTTGCTTGGAGTGTTCTTTTGTCTTCATGGTGTAGTTTTTGCCAGGATACCATTTCACCAGCAGTTGGACCTTCCAGATAAAGGTGTATTTTAACTACAATCAATTGAAGCATCTTGACTGCACACGGGTTTCCAAAAACATATCTCCATTAACTAATTATGTGACTTATAAAAGCAGTTAGCTGCACGAGTGATGATTTGATGTGCCATATTAAAGGGGGTGAATACTTATGCAATCAATTATTTTGTGCTTTATAGTTGTAAATAATTTGGATCACTTTGTAGAGATCTGTTTTCTCTTTGACACAAAATAGTCTTTTTCTGTTGATCAGTGTCAAAAAAAAAGCCAAACTAAATCCATTGATTTAATGTTGTAAAACAATAAAGCATGAAAACATCCAAGGGAGGGTGAATACTTACTATAGGCTCTGTATATATGTGTTAATTTTAACAAGTGTTTAGGTTATATTTTGTGTTCAATAAATGTAGTTAAACTTTAAATTTATGCAAATGAGGCACTAAACTTTGCATTGTTCAACTTGTAACTGAACTCTGCTAAAGATCTTAGTGGACTGGAGCACACTTCCATAGTTTATCCAGAGACATACAATTATGTTTCCTTTTTTCTTAATATCAAAAGATTAATGCAGAACTTTAATTCTTTGCCAAAGTCTGTGACTTGTTTTTCCCATCTTGCTGTGCAATATATTAATTCTAGGTCTTCATCTTGTGGTCAGTGGTGCAGTAGGTTCTTGGTTACAGTAGATTTGTAATTGAAAGTTCCTGTTTTCAGTCTGTAATTAGTGGAAGCCAACTTTTTCTTTGCTTTCTTTTGATTTTCATACTCTTTTGCTGTTTTATTTCTAACTCTAGCTGAACACCATATTGTTAGAAACTTAGAGATGCTGGGTGTGGCATAATTACATGCATTTGAACTTTTAGTTGGTGCTCGGAAACCTGTCATTGTTTTGTTCCATTGAATGGTCTTGAAAAGTTCTGCCATTCCATTGGCATGTGGTTTTATCCCCAGCTGAGCATTAACTAATTCATCTTAGGAATGTTAGTGCAGAGTCATATTACATATGTGCACTGGCCATTAGTCTTTTAAAATTACACAGTACTTTGTTAAATATCTGGCCTCTCTGTAGTGGTTAACACTATGCCTGTATTGACAAATATACATGTACTTACTGATTAATTTTCCATTCTGTATTTTTATTACACAATTTTTTAATAATTCATTGTATATCAATTTCTCTCCCCAAATAATGTTATTTCTATCTAGCATACTACATATGGTATCCCTGAGTTACATAAACTGAGTTGTTCATTAAAAATTTCCTTCAAAGTTGTAATGGAAAATCTCTTGGTCTCAACAATCTTTGCAAATTGATTTTTGCAAAGAGTAGACTGAGGAATGTTACCAGCAAGTGAACAATGACTAATATTTATTGACTGCAATATGGGCGTAGTGATGGAGGAAAACTATCAGCAAATTAGTAAAGGAAATCGTGCACAATCTAGAGATAGCTTGGGATTTGTAATATATGACCTTATCTGAGTGAAATTTTGAGAAAGCAAAGACAGTTTTAAATGGGTTAATATAAACTTGAAGCTAGTCTAAATTCTGCAGCAGTTACAAGTGCCAGAAAATAATTGTAAATTTTATTGTCTGTCTTTAACAAGGTCATTTACCTTCGAAAAACACCAGAAGAGGCCTACAGATCTCTTGTAGCAGGAAAGAATCCTCCTTACATGCCATTCAGGTATGATTGCCATGTAGTACCACAAATAAGTTTCCTTGATCTACCATTTATATAATTGCATTTCTTAATGTATTGAAAATGAAATTTATTTTTCCTCATACTTGGAATGCCTTGGCGTGGAAGGGAGGGTGAATTATTTCTGCAGCATTGTATCATGTGATTGAAGGCATAAGAATGGTTTGGTTGTGTTTCTTGTCCACTGCACTCTTTCAAATATCATTTTCCTTGATACGGCTCAGATTGGGAATAGAAGTAGTAAATGCATTTGGTGTCATGGAGTGATCTTAAATCACTGTTGTGTGCTCTGTTTTGCACCTTCTGATCCTAGAGTTTGTATCTTTGGGACTAAATTACTTCTGTAAACATTGTATGCAAGCATAGCCTCCCAGATGATTAATGTTTTTAGCTAAATTGAAAGGATTGAAGTATTAGCCACTGAAGTTCTATTCCTCAATATGTTGATATTTTAAAGATGAGTTTAGAGTGACTAGGAAGAAATGAATGTTCATGCGTCTTTTGCAATTTGTAACAAATGAAACGTGGCATGTGATTTTTGTTTGCAAGACCTTCTTGTTTAAAATGAGTAATCATTTTAAGTTGTCAGTTCTGCTTGCTGGTTTGCTCAACTAAGCTACCATCACAGCACTATCTATTGTTACCACATTTAGAGTGATTTTGTAATAAGACAGTGTTTTGTAATTTGATAATTTATGTGTTGAAGTGGTGTATATAGAGAAAAGAGCTTAAAAATTGTTATTGGTCTTGTCAAAAGTGAATGAGGAATTAATAAAGTTCAAAGTAAATTTATTATCAATGTACATGTACGTCACCATCCCTGATCCTCATTGACCTCCTGAAGTCAATAATCAGCTGCTTGGTCTTGCTGACATAGAGAGAGGTGGTTGTTGTGGTACTACTCAGCCAGATTTTCAATCTCCCTCTATGCTGATTCCTAATCATCTTTGATTCAACCAACAACAGTGATGCATTAGCAAACTTAACTATATAGTTGGAGCTGTGCTTAGCCACAGTTATAAGTATAAAGTGAGTAGAGCGGGGGCTAACCTTGTGATGCACCTGTGCTGAAGGAGATTGCGGAGATGGTGCCAATCCAAACTGTCTGAGGTCTGCAAGTGAAGAAATCAAGGATCCAATTGCAGGGAGGTATTGAGGCCAAGGTGTTGAAGTTTATTGATTAGCTCTTAGGGGTTGATGGTATTGAATGTCCAGTTGTGGTCGGTAAAGATCATCTTAATGTATGCATCTTGGTATCCAGATGTTCCATTGTTGAATGAAGAGCCAATGTAAATGGCATCTCCTATGGACATGTTGTGCTGTAGCAAATTGGAGTGGATCCAATTGCTCCTTAGGGAAGAATTAATGTGTTTCATTACTAACATCTCAAAGCACTTCACAGTGGATGCAAGTGCTACTGGAAGATGAGTCATTGAGGCAGGTTACCACATTCTTCCCAGGGCATAATTGAGGCCTGCTTGAAGCAGTGGCTGCCCTGGACTGCAGAAATGAGAGGTTAAAGATATTGGCAAACATGCTAGCTTGTTCATTAGCACAGATGTTTAGTACTTGGCCAGGTACCTCATCAGTGCTGGATGCTTTTTATGGGTTCACTGTCTTGAAAAATGCTGTCACATTGGCCTCTGACTGAAATCACAGGGTCATTGGGGGCTGTGTGAATAACAAGGTGATGATATAGAAAATGAAGTGGGATAGGAATTCATTATAGGGGAATCCATGGATATCCGAGAAATGGCAATAAATTGTGAATTTTGAAGGAGAAATATAGAGTAATTGAAGATTATCAGGGCAGTGGTAACCAAGTAAACTGTTGGAGCTGCAAGCTAATAAGTTTCCAGACTTGATTAATTTCATCATGTCCTTGGAAAGTCTAGCTAGTGAGATTGATGAATTAATTTGTTTTTCCAAACTGCCCTCATTCATTTGGCATGTTATGCTAGACTGAAGAGCCTGTTTCTGTGCCACATTGCTCCCTAACCCTATTTTCAAGATAATTACATAAAGTCAGCCTGGTTTTGTGAAATGGGAAATGATGTTTAACCAATTTATTGCATTTCTTTGAAGAAGTAACGTAATGTGTATAAGAGGAAACTGATGGGTGTACTATACTGAAACTTAGAAAAAAAGTGTTTAATTAGGGGTCATCTTGAAGGTTATTCTAGAAAATTAAAAAAACGTGCTGTGACAAATCAACGTGGGTAGAAGACTGACTTGCTAATGGCAGTGTAAGTGAGTCTTGTTCTGGTTGGCAAGATGTAAAGAGTGATTTGTTAAAGGGAAGAAATGCTTTGCTCTCAAATTCCTATAAATTGTTTAATTTACATCTGGAGTATCATGTGTTATATTGGTCATTATTTAAGGAAAGTTACTACCGGTAATCTGTTAGAAATAGATCAATGACTGTTTAAAAGACTGATAGGTGAAATGAGCAAATTGTCTTAAAAGGAAAGATTGAATAGGCTTGCCTTGTACAGGTTTCCTCCGCTATCTGAAGGTAGAGTGTTCCTATGAAACTGTTTGTAAGCCGAAATATCGTAAAGA
Organism: Hemitrygon akajei; assembly: GCF_048418815.1. NCBI lineage: Eukaryota > Metazoa > Chordata > Chondrichthyes > Myliobatiformes > Dasyatidae > Hemitrygon > Hemitrygon akajei. Next base: position 68,670,619 of record NC_133135.1, on the reverse strand, counting down.
GAAGAAGCAATTACCATTCAAAAAATAACCTACCAAATAACACACAAAACCTAAAACACTAACATATAGTAAAAGCAGGAATAATATGATAAATATACAACCTATATAAAGAAGAAATATTGCATTCATGGTGTAGTTTCCCTTATCAAAATCTGGAAGACGGCAAGCCAAAATCGATTTGGAGGGAAAAAAAATGGCACGTTCACGCATACGTGCATACGTACGTACGTACATGCATGCACACACAACTGCCCGCACAAGGATTCATGGTCATGGTAGTCTCTCTCGGTTAAACACACGTATAAAGTGGCTGTCTTTTTTTTGTAAAAGTGAAAATCTTCTTTTGGTTAGTGAAAACAGGAACTAATGTAGGTCTTCTACAACAGCGAGCTGTCGTAAAGCGAACGTTTGAAAAACGGGGGCCGCCTGTATTTGTTGAAGTGAAACATACAAGACTTGTAGGGTCTCTGATGTGGTGGATGTGAAGGTGGCATTCTTTCTCGGGGATGAATTCAGAATCGGAGATAGCCATAAGATTGCTCAGCTGTGAAATTTTGTCCTTCCTTATTTTTATGAATCATTGGAATTCTTTCTCACAGACTTAGTTTTCTAGATTTATATGTTAGTGTTAGATATAGATTCTTGAAAAGGAAGTATCAAAAGTTTCCTGGGGAAGAGGAGAATATAGGGTTAAAGTTGTTTTTTAAAAAAAAAGCTTTAGTCTTGAATACAAGACAGCCAAGGATCTGAGAGACATATAGTCCCGTTTCTAAACTGTATGTGTACATGGGCAGTAAAAGAAAATGACATTAATCTGAATATTACTGATCTGGACAAAAGTTGATGCAATGTGGAACTGGAACCTTAATGTCTGCATGAACTGTTAAATTTAGAGTTTATTTTTCAGGTTTCTGTTGAGTAACCTATGTACATATTTTGATTTTAGTCACAATGAATATGTATTTTTAATTTACTTGTGCTTTTGTGATTATATACCTGAGGTGACGATGCATACCTTAGATTTTATCAAGTTGAACTAGATCAAACATATAATAGATAAATCACATTTGCACATATATATACCTGTTGTAATGTTGGGATCTGTATTGATTTCTTTAGTTGGGTGGTTGTAATGTATTAATTGATGCAGCTGTTGGTTTTGTCTTTTTAGTTGTTTTTATTTCCTTACACAATTTAGAATTGTGACTGTTTCACTTGGTACCTTCTCCTGCAACCTGTGATGTGGTTTTAGCCGCCTTTATGCCCTTTCTTGAGGCATGCCAAAGAATGATTTTAAATTGTATCATAATCTGCTGAATGTGAGAAAACTTGGGAGTAAAGTGGAGGGGTTTATTGCAACATTTGGAGGAAATTCATTTGAAGGGGTTGAAAACGTATTTAAAAGGTATTTATATTTTTTTCCTTTGCTTGAGGCACTCCCACATGCTAAAGACTTAATTTCATATACTTATCTAGAGTAATTGCTTTTTTATTATTTACCTTGCTCCTGGGAGTAAGTGTTTGCTGTCACTTAAATGGGATCTGGCATGCATGTGCTAGGTTTAACCCAGCAAAAGCTGGAGCAAATTTTCCAGGTTGAATGTTGTGAAAATTGTGGAGGTTTGTGCTTCCTCGGACTCCATGAGCAGCATGAGTAATGGAGCAAATGATGCCATTACTGATTTAGACTGGTGTAAGTACTGTTACGTACCCCGTAACTGGGTGTCTAACCAGCAGAGAAAGAAGTATCCATTGGAGTCTGGTGGTACTATACTAAAGGTGTTTATTAATAAAAATAAGCAAAACCATATCAATAATGCAAATATACATATAAAACCAGTTAGCAGTAATAAACCTAAAAGTGTAGGAATAATAATAATCAATAATAAACAAGCTCTATCGATGTCTAGGGGTAAATAACTTGTCATAGAAAAGCATAAAGTTCAGTTCAGTTCATGAGTGCTGATGTAGTTATAGTTGTTGTATTGTAATCGGAGAGAGAGAGAGAGAGCGAGCAAGATGTAACAGCTACAGTCAGGCAAACCTTCCTTTGCTTTCTTAATCCATCGTATCGGTGTGGTCATTCAGATATGACCTCTCCGTCCTTCTGCTAGACTGTTCTTCTGTGGTGGACTCGTCACTCTGGCATGAGTGGAAACACACACACAAGTCCCCACTGGCCCTGCATTAACACTGATTGCCTTAATGACCGACCTCCTGGTTCGGTCTCCGAAGCCCCCACCTTTCTTGTGGGTTCCAACACTAAATCAGTGTCCACTGGCGTGTCTGGAGGGTGTCTCTACAGACCTGTCTTTTATCCCTACTCACGGGGACTCAGCTGTCCATCACTCCTGAATGACTGTGTCCATCAAATAAGGCCACTCCTTCAATCCACTGAGGAATGTTTATGAGCAAACTATTGTCCTTGCAGCGAAACAGTAAATAATTCAAAAAGGAGTCACAATATGGTTAATCAGCAATTTCCCCCTCTCTCTTATCTGTCGCCGATGTTCTTGCTTGTTTTTCCGTCTCTCTTTCTCATGGTCAGCATAGCAACAGTAATAGTTCGTGTTTCTCGGGGGGGGAATGGTTAACTCTGTACCCCATTGTCCATCAGGTCTATTCATCACTCGTAACAGTACTAAAAGCTGGGATTTCTGAGGTTATTTGGAGTTCTGTCATTATTTCTAGTGTGGGGCTAGAAATAATATCCTCAGCATGTGCTCTTGTTGCACTGATTTAGTTTACTACTTTGAAAGGGTTTAATCATTTATTTTAATAGAAAAGTGAGGGAAAAAAACTGCAAAAGTAGCTCTAATGGGGGAAAAGTAACTAATTGCCTGATACAGTAGTTGTCAAAAATGTAATGCTAATTCAGTTCTTCTGTTTTTTTGTGATTTATGGAGAATCTTTTGGAGCAACTAGTCACGGATTATATGAAAATGATCTGTTCGCTTGGTTCACAAGTCAATAAAAGGTTCAGTCTTTTATCCTTTTATGGACTGAAAATGCTGGAATCTGGACCACCATACAAAGCACTGGAGGAGCATCGCAGGCCAGGCAGCACATTTGGAAGGAAGTTATCACTGTTTTTGGTCACACCCTTTATCTGGTCTGAAAGATCGTGGAGAGATGGCCAATATACAAGAGAAAAAATAGAGGGAAAGGTGGAGCGAGTCATTTCTGATGAGTGGATATAGGTGAGGGTAGGGGGAGATAGGAAGTTGAAGGAAGGCAGAAAGTATAAATGGTGTCAGAAACTGGAAGGTAGTAAGTTGAAATGAGAAAGGACTGAAAATGATAGATTCTAGTAAGAAACCAAGATGGAATAAAGGGAGGGAGGTAGTAGGGAAATTTTTTGGAGGAGTTTGTGGGTGATGGCCAGTAGAGGGAGTGCCTCACTAGGAAGAGCTGTTTTATGGCCCTGGATGGTGGTGAAGGGAGGTGTTACACCTTTTTGAAGTTGTGCAAGAGAATACCAAGGGGGAGAATGATTGGAAAAGGGGGTCACAGACTGATCTTTTTGGAAAGTGGGGAAGGGATGGGATCCAGTTGTAGATGATGTGTAGATAAAAAATGATATGTTGGATGCATAGTCTGGTGAGGAAGTAGGTGATTTCCTGGGGAGGAAATTGTGAGGTGAAGGGGACAGGGCGAGGGCAGAAGTGCTGGAAATTGAGAAGATATGGGTGAGGGATCCATCAGTAGCGCGGGGGGAGATTCTCATTTTCTGAACAAGAAGGGTTTTCACTTTGTCTTTCAACCTAAAATCTTTTGGCCTGTTTGGTTCAATCAGTTATACTTTCCCTAACAACAAAATCTGGTATGATGAGTTACATCAAAGAACATTTGGTTAGCCAGCCACTTTCTGAATAGTTACAGTGACGTGCATACAGTTCTACTCTTTTGCACTGAGTGTGCCAAACTCCATGTTGGCTATCAGTTCGTTGTGAGATACCATCAAAATGTACTGATGATCACATTTTAGCTCTTTGTAACAGCACACAGATGCACAATGAGATTATAAGCATTCCACTATAATTTCCATCTCACACAAGTGCTTTCTTATGTAGCTTAAACATCTTCCTGAGTATTACTGTCAGAACAGTTGGTGAGTGGCTCATGAAGACAACCAAAATTTATTTGGAAGTGCTCTGAAACTTCAATTGTGAAGTGACTTCGCTGAATAAAAATTATTTGCTCCATTTTGCTCCTCATTTTAGAAAAAGCCTATTGTTTTAAAGTTGTAATATTGCTATTTCTGAGCCTATGATGCCCTCTACTGTGCAGTGTCAACATATGACTTGTCACATACCCCGTGACGGGTTAAAGAACCAGCAGAAATGGAGAACGCAGTGGAGTCTGGTATTGCTATAAACTAATAATGTTTATTAGTAACTAAGCAATACAGTAATATAAATGCAAATATATTGAACAGGTTAGCAATGATATATAGAAATAGGAACAAAACTCGGCTCTTTCAAACCTAGGGGTAAAATGGGTACAGTCTTACGATGATGAAGAGAGTTCAGTTCAGTTCGAGGTAGTTAGTTGAGTAACATTGGGGAGGGAGAGAGAGAGAGGTGAGCTGATGCCATTGATTTTCCCGTTGTCTTCTGAAATTCTGTTGTCACCGACTATTATGTTGTCCCCTCTCCCCCCTCCCTCTCCCCCCCTCCCTCTCTCCCCTCCCTCTCCCCCCTCCCTCTCCCCCCTCCCTCTCCCCCCTCCCTCTCCCCCCTCCCTCTCCCCCCTCCCTCTCCCCCCTCCCTCTCCCCCCTCCCTCTCCCCCCCTCCCTCTCCCCCTCCCTCTCCCCCTCCCTCTCTCCCCTTTGTAACAGCTGAAACAGTGTCCAAAAGTCAATCCTATTCCCCTGACATTTTAAAGTGATTGTCCACCAGAAAATATGAATGCTAAAGGTACATAACAGACTCTTTTACAGTTACCTGAGATCATTGCATGGCCTAGATATAAAAAGATAAATACAGGTAGTCCCAGAGTTACGAACGTCCGACTTACGAACAACTCGTACTTACGAACCGAGGAAGGAGAACGCCGTGCTCTATTTTAAGTCAGATCGCGATGCCGTCCGCCATTTTAAGTCATTGCCATTGACACTGTGCTGAGTGTTTAACTTTGTATTTGGCTTAAATTTTTCATAGTAAGATCCACCCTAACCCCTCCCTTCCCCCCCCCCCGGGTTCCAGTTGGCTGGTGGTGCAGTCAGATCAGCGCCAGGCTAGAGAATGGAGGTTCCCGAGTTCGATTTAGGACAGACTGCTCCTGTGTGCTGGGTTGCTGTTGATCCAGTGACTCCCATACCATCCATGCCGGGTTGATGTCAAGCTCGCAACTCGGCCTTGTAAAAAAAAACACTGCTACCTCCAGTTTAAATTCCCACGCGGAATATTGTGGAGGATCAAATACCTAAACCCAGCACAGCCCCCACTTGTCCCATTTAACTTGTCTCAGTGCGGTGCAGTTTAGGACCCAGGGAAATCAGTGCAGTGGTCCTTGGGACCCAGCGGACCTCAGAAGCCGGCGCAGGTCGGGACCTGCCGCCCGCAGTGTTTCTGTTCCATTGATGGGAAGTGATCGCGATTGAAAATAAAGTGGAAATAATAAAGCGTTTGGAAAGAGATGAAATGCCATCGGACATTGGAAAAGCGTTAGGCTACAGTCAGTCAACGATCGGAACAATTTTAAAGGATAAGTGAGAATTTTAAAGTGAGAATAATGGAGCATGTGAAAGGCCCTGCCCCGATGAAAGCTACAATTATTACTAAGCAACGTAGTGGTTTACTTATTGAATACATACGTTTCTTAAGTGTTTTATATGCACAGAAAGGTAAAATATGTACTGTATACTAAGACAATCGTTTGACTAACTGACGCTAAATAATACCGGATGTACTTGTTCCGACTTACGTACAAATCCGACTTAAAGACGGACTCAGGAATGGAACTCATATGTAACCCTGGGACTGCCTGTATTGCCAATAGGAATAGAAAGATTAATTACTCACAAATTCTTTGTATTCAGAAATGATGCATTATAATGCAGACACAGATTGGTGAGGAAAAGTAATGCATCAAAATTTTTACTAGATAGAAGAAAATAAGTCTTGACAGCTGAGTAGATAAATGAGTAGATAAATTATGTGCATGAGTTGAAGCCCAGTCAGTCTTAAAAACTTCATGAAGAATTCTGTACTCTTGCTTCACTCTTTCCCTTCCCCTGTACCTCAGAAAAATCAAGTTCCAGGCTGAGTCATAGTTCCAATTGCTTTCTGGGTTCCCACTCAGCTAGAGACTGCTGCCTTTTACCAAATGAGTTAAATATTGTGGATCACCAGTAGTGGAGGTTAACTTGCTGACAAAAAGATAAAGTGATTCAGCTCTTTGAAACCATAGTGAAGAACTACTCTCAGGTGGGGAGGGAAATCTAAAGGCTAGTAGTGGAAACTTGCCTTCCCACTATCTGAGATGGAATGCTGTTAATGGGTAACAGCTACAGTAACTGCTGTTTGGCAGGTGTAGTGATCTGGCCTATTATTTTGGTCTTGGTAGTAGGTTTCCCTGCTATTGGGAAGTAGAGCGTTCCTGTGAAACCTTTCATAAGCCGAAATGGTGTAAAGTGGAGAAGCAATTACCATTACTTTATATGGGAAAAAAATTTGAATGTTCCCAGGCCCCAAAAAATAACCTACCAAATTTATATACTACTAAAACTCTCATGCCCTGTTTGTCTGTTTGTGACCTCCAGTTAGCCCAATCAGTGCATTACAGTGGCACTTTTTTTTACTAAAATCTCTTAAAAGAATGCTGATAGAGAGAAACGCCAGGTGCTAGGTGAAACTTGGAGGGGGAGGGATGAAGCAAAGAGTTAAGAAGTTGATTGATGGAAAAGGACAGAAGGCCATGGAAGAAAGAAAAAGTGGGGGGGGTGGGAGGAAGGAGTACCACAGGGAGGTGATGGACGGGCAAGGAGATGGCATGAACATCGATTTCTCAAACTTCCAGTAATGCCCCCACCCTTACCATTTCCCATCCCCTTGTCCCTCTCTCATATTATCTTCTTGACCGTCCATCGCCTCCCTCTAACACTCCTCACCCCTCCTTTTTCTTTCTTCCATAGCCTTCTGTCTCTTTCACCAATCAACTTCCTAGCTCTTTGCTTCATCCCTGCCCCTCCAAGTTTCACCTATTGCCTGGCGCTTCTCTCTCCCCTCCTCCCCACCTTTCACATCTACTTCTCAGATATTTTTTTTTCTCCAGTCCTATTGAAGGGTTTCAGCCAGAAATATCGATTGCACTTTTTTCCATAGATGCTGCCAGGCCTGCTGAGTTCTATCAGCATTTTATGTGTGTTGCTTGAATTTCCAGCATCTGCAGATTTTCTCTTGCTGGTAACCCGAAGGTTATGTTGCGGTACTTGTCAGGTAATTCAAGCTGCCTCTTAATGGTAATATCTTTAGTCAGGCCAGGATGTGATTTAAATTATAACTGATCTAGACATGTCAATTTGTCAGCTTCATACAATGTGGTACACAAGAGTCATGTAAAACTGCATGCTAGCGAGGTTTCTGGTATTTCTACATTAGGCAAGGCACACACGCATCACCTGGTAGTGTCATGATGTATGCAATTCATATATTCTTACATATAACCAATAGTGAATTATTTAAATGAACAAGGCTGCTTGATCAAACTATATATTTACAATATTACTGGAATATTAAATACACAACATTGTTCCACTGTTACGTACCCCGTAACTGGGTGTCAGACCAACAAAAATAGAAGTATCCGTTGGTGTCTGGTGGTACCAAAACTAAAAGTGTTTATTAGTAAACTACACAATACAGTATCAAAAATGCAAATATACATATAAAACAGGTTAGCAATAATGAACATAAAAGTGTAGGAATAATAATAAGCAATAATAAACAAGCTCCATCGATGTCTAGGGGTAAATGAATTGTCATAGAAAAGTATAAAATTCAGTTCATGTGTGCTGAGGGTAGTTATGGTTGTTGTATTGTAATCGTTGGGGAGAGAGAAAGAGAGAGAGAGTGCGCGAGAGATTAGGTAGCTGCAGCAGGCAAATCTTCTGTGGCTTTCTTAACCTGTCGTGTCATTGTGGCCATTCAGTTATAACCCCTCTGTCCTTCAGCTAGACCGTTCTTCTGTGGTGGACTCGTCACTCTGACATGAGTGGACACACACACAAGTCCCCACCGGCCCTGCCGTCACACTGTGAGCTTTATTGCCCAATCTCCTGATTCGGTCTCCGAATCCCCCACCTTTTTGTGGGTTTACAACACTCAGTAAGTGTCCACTGGTGTGTCTGAAGGGTGTCTCTCCAGACCTGTCTTTTATCCCTACTAACAGGGTCTCAGCTATCCATCAACTGTGAATGACTGTGTCCATCAAATCAGGCCATTCCTGCTGTCTCCTGAGGAATGTTATCGAGCAAAGTAAAGTCCTTGTAGTGAAAGGTAAATAATCCAGGAAGAGTCAAAATACAATAAATCAACAGTCTCTCTCTCCCTCATCTGTAGCAGATGTTCCTGCGTCTGTGCTTCATCTCTCTCTCTCTTTCATTAGCAGCATAGCAACAGCAATAGTTCATAGTTCTCGGGGGGGGGGGGAATGGTTAACTCTGCACCCCATTTTCCATCAGATCTGTTCATCACTCATAACACCACAGATCTCTGGCAAAAGAAAGGATAAGCCATTTGGAAAATAAATCAAAGTTCTTGATTTTGAGAGAGTACTGAATACTTGGAATTATCTCCACTAGGTAGTTTTGAAGATTTGGTCATTCAAAACTGAGTACACCAGATTCCTTTAATCTGGCATGGGGTAGAAGGTTGGTCTTACTGGAGTTTGGAAGTGTAAAGGGTAATCTCAGGATACTGGGAATGTTCTTTTAGGGGAGAGATGAAAAGCACTTCATGCCAGAGATTGGAGTCTTTGTGTGTAGGCTGACAGATTTTTGTGGACTACAGTGCATCCAGGATCTTTGGGGATCAGGCAGGAGAGTGGAGCTGAGACCAAAATCAAATTGATAAGATAGGGTTGAAGGACCTGCTGTATTTCTGATCACAGACTAGTTCAAGAATGAAAGGATATCTGTTGAGTCTATATTGTCTCTGTGCAAAAGCACTCCACTGCTCTCCCCATAGTCCTGCAGATTCTTTAATTTCAGGTACTTTTTTTTAACACTGTAATTGAATCCATCTCTGTTACTATCCTAGCAGTGCATTCCATGTACTATTCACTTTTGCATTGGGTTTCTTTTCCAGAAAAATAAATTTTTGGTCGCATTTATTTCATCATCTGGTTCTCATAGACCAATTTCCTAATACTTTTAAGTCTGTATTTGGTTTTTTACTCCATTTTCTAGACTCTACACAGAAAATTTACAAACTATTCTACAAAGGATTTTGGTATCATTGATATATTTAAGCAAGGCATGTTAAACTGCCATTTTGTATCATATTTTAAAAATATTTTGTATATTATTTTAAGTTCAGTCTTTGGAGTAGGTTTGTTACTTTGTTAGTCCCTAGTCATTAATCTGAGAAATTAATACTCTAGCCAAGAGTGTTCTAATTTCAGTACATTGGGATCTTTGGAGAGAAGTAGGATTGTTGATGCATTTTATTTTGATCCCTAAATGTCTTTGTATCCAAAATGTGTGCACATTGTCACTATTTTGGCACTCAACATTCCAGTCAGTATCTCCATGACTCATTCTCTGGAAAGAACTACGGTAATTATACTTGTAGGTTGATTATGGATAGACTGTTCTATTGCTATTGCCACAATTCTCATGTGTTTGCTGTTTTCCAGAGTTGATTTGAGATGTAAAAAGTTCATAAATTAGTTAGAATTAGAGCAGAATATTGCTGGAATTTTATTTGGATATGCCCCATTTCAGATAACTTTTACTGCTTCCCTCTCCCAATCGTTCTCTGTTCCTCTAACTCCTGTAAAAGATTAATTTTTAAGAGCTACACCCTCTTATTGCTCCCTTTACTGACTGATGGATGGTGCTCTTGTTTCTTTCCCTCATCATCCCAGTTTCATTTGATAGTTATCTGAAATTTCCCAATTTTTCCCCATCTGCCCTGGGGGAAAAAAAGCTTCCTTTGATAAAGGAAATAAGTAAATATGAAAATTGGAAATTCTTCAGATGAAGTGAAGTAGGCACTGTGGTATTTTACAGACTCATTCCTGCTGTTAACCAGAGTGGGTTAATGGACTTTGATCAGGGAATCCTAGCTTGCTATTATGACCAGACCATTTTATTTAAGATCAGTTATCTGAACTGTATTAAAGTTTAGCTGTTTGTGGTTTGTTACAGCACAGATTCCAGGAATTCAGGGAGAGCGTGAAAGAACTCTTGAGGCTAAGATTAGATTGACCAGCATCTAATTAAACAATGGAGCAGACTCGTATAGCTTTTTGGCAATATTATACTCCTGTTTACATTCTTATTAGTGACAAATCCTTTAAGATATTAATTTGTTAATTCTTCAGGGTGGACTATTGAATAGAACAAATCATACAATGAATTGGTTTAAACATTTTTCTCAGTTTTGTTAACTGATACGCATGATCAAATAAAATGCTACATATATGTGCATCATTTGAGTATATTTTTTATCTGTTACTTGACCAATGGGTTCTCAGTAAAGTGTTGACATACTCTGAAAGATTTTACTTGGTCTCTTTGTTTTGTAGAGATGCCTCCTTTGGGAATTCCACCTACCATCTAACTATTCTAGATTGTTTACATGCAATAAATCAGGTAAGTGACCCATTTATTTAAGTACAAATGGTTTTTATTTACATTGGTTTAGTTTTTTAAAAATGTTTTTATGGTGGGATTGACAAGAACAAAAGATATAAAGCATTTTAGAAGCAAATGTATTTTGTAAGGATCATGAAACTTCTGGATCACCATAAAACTCTATTAGTTTACTAATTTTCCTTTAGGGATGGTACTCTGTTATGCTTGCTGGCCTGGCCCATGTCTTAGTACATATCTTGCATTTGAAAATTACTAGCAGTCCACTGTTCAGGGGCAATGATTGATGGGTAGTATATGCTGACCTCAGCAGCAAAGTCCACATCCTGAAACAGTATCGGGTGCATAGCTAAAATGGGTTTCAAATAACCATTGTTTCTTGGTAATCTTTTAACCTTCAAGATTCAAATCTTGTTCTATTGTTGCCTTGGCAATTGGTAAGATTTTTGTACCCCTTCATGCATTTCATGAAGATGTTGAGATGTATCAATACCATTTTAAATCTGCTGCAAAGTTTTATTCACTCTAAGGTGACAAAAATCACTGTCAATTTTATGATCCTAAAGTTGCCAATGTGGCTCTTTATTCCAGAGGCTGATCATATAAGAATCAGGAATATTATCTAGATTTTACCTGTAATTTTCTGTTTATCCACTTTCATTCCTGTCAAGGCCACTCTTTGTTGCACATCCCTAACTGCCCTTGATGATGATAATAAACTACCTTTTGGAAATGTTGCAGTCTAATGCTTAAGCTATGCTTGTGGTGCTATTGGAAGAAGCTTCCAATAATGAAGGACCAGCAATACATTTGCCAGCCAGTTGGTGCGCAACTTGGATACCTGCAGACTGTACTCTGCTCCAGTTGTCCTTCTAGGTCAAGGATTCCCAACCTTTTATTGTGCCATGGATCAGTATAATTAAGCAAGGGGTCCATGGACCCCTGGTTGGGTACCCCTGTTCTAGGTGGTACTGCTCTTTGGTTTAGAAGCTGTTAGGATCCTTTATATGCCAGGTTTAAAAAGCAACCAGAGCCTGTCAGGACTTGTCTGCCGAGTGGGTGATTGGTAAGGTGATAAGCAAATTAGTAAGGGCCAGTAAAAGGAAGGAAGATGTAAGCGAAATGGGTCCTTGTGAGAGCAGTCAGGCTTTGGCTCAGCTGGTTTCAATGAGAATTGGTGTAGGCTGAAGGTGCGGAGTCTTTTGGAGTCAATTAGTTGTTTACAGAACTCGAGCTTAACTCAAGTTATACATTTTGGCTAACAACTTTAGACAGGAAGATAATTAAGGCAGTGGAATGCTCCTGTAAGATGTAGGATTACAGGGTACCTAATGGTCTCCCTGATGACTATATTTGGAGTAAAGTGCACCCAACTTCACCTCCTGACCGAGGTCAAGGAACTGGAACTAGAACTGGATGTACTTAGGATCATTTGGGAGACTTCAAACCTCATAGATGAGACTTTTATTGAGGTGTTCACACCCAGAGTGCAGACTTCAGGTAGTAGGAAAACCAGGAGAAGGAGAGCAAGCAGTTAGTGCAGAGTTCCCCCATGGCCATTCCCCTCAGCAGCAAGTATACCCTTTTGGATACAGCTGCAGGGGGAGTGGAGAGTGACCTCTCAGGGAACAGCAGCAGCAGCAGCCAGGCCAGTGGCAATGTGGCTGGCTCAGCAAAGAAGAGTAAAGCTGGGCAGAGCATCCGTAAGAGGAGACTCGATGGTTAGGGAGATGGACAAGAGATTGTTTTGGGCCACAAGATGGAGGCCAGGATGGTGTGTTGTCTGCCAAGTGCTAGGATGAAGGATGTCTCAGAACAGCTGCCGAATATTCTCAAGAGGGAGTGTGAACAGCCAGAGATCATGGTGCACATTAGCACAAATGACATGGGTAGAAAGGGGGAAGAGGTCCTGTGCAGTGAGTAAAGAGAGTTGTGAAAAGCAGGGCCTCCAAGGTAGTATTTCCAGTGCCATGTACTAGTCAGGGTAGAGTAGGATAATAGTGCAGATAAATGAGTGGCTGAGAGAGTGATTCAGGGGGCAGGGTTTCAGACTTTTGGATTGTAGGGATCTCTTCTGAGGTAGGTATGACCTGTACAAAATGGCCAGGTTACACCTGCACCTGAGGGGGAATCGGTATCCTTGCAGGCAGGTTTGCAAGAGCTGTTGGGGAGGGTTTAAACTATTTTGGCAGGGGGGTGGGAACAGTGTAATAGGGATGAAGATGGGCAGTTGGTATCCAATAGATGCAGTGTGTAGTGAGAAAGGTCAGGCAGATGATAGGAGCATTGTATTTGGTGGGATGAGTTGAAGTATAACCTGTGGGCAAAATCGAAAAGGGCAAAGAATAGAGAAATAAAGGTGTTATATTTGAATACATGCAATATACAGAATAAAGTAGATTATCTTGTAGCTCAGTTAGAAATTGGCAAGTAGGATGTTTTGGGCATCAGTAAGTCATGGCTGAAAGAAGATCATAGTTGGGAGCTTAACATCCAAGGATGCACATTGTATCAAAAGGACAGGCAAGTAGGCAAAGGGGATGGTGTGGCTCTTCCTGTAACAGTGCTCTGTGTAGATGTGCTCAGTGGTAGAGAAGGTTTTACACGTGGTGGACTGGGTCATATTTACTACTACATATTATAGTGTTTTCCATTCAAGGCCATGATGCAGCCAGTCAGTATACTCATCACACATCTGTTGAGGTTTGTCAAAGTTTTGGATGTCATGCCGAATATTTGTCAACTTGTAAGGAAGTAGAGGAGCTATATGTTTTGTTTGTAATTGCCCTTGCGTGCTGGGCCCAGGGCAGGTCCTCTGAAATTATAACACTGAGTAATTTAAAATTGCTGACCTTCTCCTTCTCTGATCCCCTGATGAGGACTGGCTCGGGACCTCCGGTTTCCTCCTCCTGAAGGTAATAATCAGCTGCTTGGTCTTGCTGACATTGAGTGACAGGTTGTTGTGGCACCACTCAGCCACATCTTCAGTCTCCCTCCTATATGCTGATTTGTCATCAACTTGATTTGGCCAATGACAGTGGTGCTGTCAGCAAACTTGAATATAACATTGGAGCTGTTATTAGCCACACAGTCATAAGTATAAAGTGACTAGGGCAGGGGACTAAGCATATAGCCTTGTGGTGCACCTGTACTGATGGAGATGTTGCCAATCTGAACTGACTGCGGCCTGCAAGTAAGGAAACAAAGATGTAATTATACAAAGAGGTACTGAGGTCAGGGTCTTAAAGCTTATTGATTAGTTTTGAGAGGATGATGGTATTGAATGCTGAGTTCAGTAAAGAGCATCCTGATATATGCATCTTTGCTGTCCAGGTGTTCTGGGGCTGCATGAAGAGACAATAAAATGGCACCTGCTGTGGACTTGTTGTGCTTATAGGCAAATTGGAGTGGATCCAGGATGCTTCTCAGGCAGGAATTGATGTATTTCATCAGCAACCTCTCAAAACACTTCATCACAGTTGGTGTAAATGCTACTGGATGTGGGTCAGTGAGGCAGGATACCATGTTCTCTTAGGCACTGATGTGATTGAAGCAGGTGGGTACTGAGACGGCTGAAGCAAGAGGTTAAAGATGTTGGTGAATACTCTAGCTAATTGATCAGCACAGGTCTTTAGTACTTGACCAGGTATCCCATCAGGACCAGGTACTTTCTGTTGGTTCACCCTCCTGAAGGATGCTTTCACGTCAGCCTCAGAGACTGAAGTCACAGGGTCATTGGGGCTGTGGGAGTTCATGAATTATCCTCTGTGTTGACAGTCAAAGTGTGCATAGAAGGCATTGAGTTCATATGTCACTTGATTTCTCTTAGTAAGAGGTAATATCATTTAAGCACAAAGGCAGCATGGTTTCCTTAAGGGGAAAATTTGTGTGGCAAGTCTGAAATTATTTTGAGGAATTAACTGACAGGAATAAACAAAGGAGAGTCTGTGGATGTTCTGCACTTAGATTTTCAGAAGGCTTTTGACAAGGTGCAGTAAATGAGGCTGCTTAAGAAGATAAGAGACCATGAGATTACAGGAAAGATGCTAGCAAGGATAGAAGATTGGCTGAGTCATGATTGGCAAAGAGTCAATGCCTTAGGAAGGTGGTGTCCATCATTAAGAATCCCCCCACCACCTGTGACATGCTCTCTTCACACTGTTATCATCAGGAAGTAGGTACAGAAGCCTGAAGTTACACACTCAGCGATTCAGGAACAGCTTCTTCCCCTCTGCCATTCATTTTCTAAATGAACACTGAACCCATGAACACTACCTCACTACTATTTTATTTTTGTTATTTTGCACTACTTAATATAACTTAATTATTTAATAGACATATATTTAATGTGACTTAGATTTTTCTCTATATCATGTTTTTCATTGTACTGCTGCTGTAAAGTTAACAAATTTCATGAAATATGCCAGTGATGCTGTATTTGATTCTGATAAAGGGGCCCTTTTCTGGTTGGCTGCCAGTGACGTGGTTTTCCACAGGGGTCAGTATTGGGACGACTGCTTTTCATGTTTAGTGTCAAAGAAGGCACATCAGTGGCTAATATTTGTGAGTGTCTTTGGTGAGCTTGAGGAAATTTGGCATATCAGCAAAGACACTTGCAAATTCCTACAAATGTACTAAGGGGAGCATTCTAACTGGCTGCATCACTGTCTGCTGGGGGTAGGGGGGTGCTACTGCACAAGATTGAAGTAAACTGCAGAGTGCTGTAAACATAGTCAGCTCCATTATGGATGCTAGCCTCTATAGTATTCAGGACATCTTCAAGGAGTGATGCCTCAAAAAGGTGGCATCCATCTTTAAGGACCCTCATCACGTAGGACTTGTCCTGTTCTCATTGCTCCAATCAGGAAGGAGGTACAGGAGCCTGAAGGCACACATTCAATGAATCGGGAACAGCCGGTTCTCCTCTGCCATCCGATTTTTGTGTGTCTTCATGTATGCACGTGTGTGCATACACACACTTATTTATTTATGAATCTTAACTTAAAGGGTTAGTAAAGAAAAAAACCCAAAAAGGGCCTATTATAATTAAACAGTCAAATGTGCATAATTTGGATCTCAACTCTTCCCAAAATTCATATTCACTGATCCCCAGTCAATCTCGGCGCCTGGCTCTATCGAATCATGGTCTCCCACTGGGTTGAATCCTACAAACAGTTCTCCCCAGCGTCTTGTCTCTTCCTCTCCAGCCGAACAAAAAAAAAAACAAGACCAACTTTCCTAATTGGATGACGCACATTCCTCAGCATCCCTTATCTTCAGCAATAACCCAAACAGGCTGAAAACAGAACAGACTGCTAAAATGAAATACCCGTAGTATAGCAATAAAAATGTGAGCCAGAGCGTTAACATTGTTTTGCACTGTACACATTGTACTGCTACTGCAAAGACAACAAATTCTGATGATATTACGCAGTGATATTAAACCCGATTTTGATTTGGATGATGGAATTGATGGCTTAGTTGCCAACTTTGCAGTCAATATCAAGACAGGTGGAGGGGCAGATAGTGTTGAGTCTTCAGAAGAACTTGGACAGATTGGGCGAATAGGCAGTGAAGTGGCAGATGAAATCTAGTGCAGGGACAGGTATGGTCATACATTTTGGTAGAAGGAGTAAAGGTGTAGACTATTTTGTAAACAAGGAGAAAATTCAAAAATCAGAGGTTGGCGTCCTTGTGCAGGATTCCATAAATGTTAACTTGTGGTAAGGAAGCCAAAAGCAATGTTGGCATTCATTTCAAGATGATGAGAATATTAAAAAGAATGATATAATGCAGATGCTTTATGGGGCATTGGTCGGACTGCATTTGGAGTACTGCGAGCAGTTTTGGACTCTTATCTAAGAAAAGATGTGCTCGCATTGAAGAGGGTCCAGAAACGGTTCACGAGACTGATTCTGGGAATGAAAGGCTTAGCATATGAGGAGTTGTTTGATAGCTCAGGCCTGTACTCGCTGGAGTTTAGAAGAATGGGGGGGTGGGGGAGTGGGGTGTGTGATCTCATTGAAACCTATCGAACATTGAAAGACATAGAGTGGATGTGAAGATGTTTCCTATAGTAGGTAAGTCTTGTATCAGAGGACATAGCCTCAGACAGCTGTGGAGGACAAGTCATTGTATATATTTAAAACAGAGGTGGTTAGGTTCTTGATTAGTCAAGGTGTCAAAGTTTATGGGGAGAAGGCAGGAGATTGGAGTTGAGAGGGATAATAAATCAGCCAGGATAGAATGGCAGAGTAGATTCGAATGGCCAGATTATAAGACAGTAAGGCGTAGGAGCAGAATTAGGCCATTTGGCCCATTGAGTCTGCTCCGCCAGAGCTGATCCAATTTCCCTCTCAGCCCTAATCTCCTGCCTTCTCTCCATATCCCTTCAAGCCCTGACCAATCAAGAAATAATTGATTCTGCCTTAAATACACATAAAGACTTGGCCTCCACTGCTGCCTATGGCAAAGAATTCCATAGATTCGCCGCTCTCTTGCTAAAGAAATTCTTCCTTATTTCTGTTCTAACAGGACACCCTTCTATTCTGAAGCAGTGTCTTCTGGTCTTAGATTCTCCTACTGGGGAACATCCTCAATACATCCGCATCCATTCTAACAAAGTCTTTCACCACTTGATAGATTTCAATGAGGTCACCCCTCATTCTTCTGAATTCTAGTGAATACAAGTCCAGAGCCATCAAATGCTCTTCATGTGACAAGCCTTTCAATTCCAGAATCATTTTTGCGAACTGCCTTTGAACCCTCTCCAATGTCAGCACATCCTTTCTTAGATAAGGGTTTCAAAACCGCTCACAATACTCCGAGTGAGGGCACACCAGTGCTTTATAAAGTCTCAACATTACATCTTTGCTGTTGTATTCTAGTCCTATTGAAATGAATGATAACCTTGCTTTTGCCTTCCTCACCAAGATTCAACCTGCAAATTAACTTTTAGGGAATCATGCACAAGGACTCCCGAGTCCCTTTGCACCTCAGGTTTTTGTATTTTCTCTCTAGAAAATATTCAACCCTTTAATTTCTTCTAGCAGATTGCACATACTTCTTGACACTGTATTCCATCTGCCATTTCTTCGCTCATTCTCCTAATCTGTCTCAGTTCCTCTGTAGCCTCTACTTTTTCAACTACCTGCCCCTCCACCTATGTTCATATCTTCTGCAAATTTTGCAACAAAGCAATCAATTCCATCATTCAAATCATTGACTCCTACATCTCCTAATAATGCTCCTATGTCTTGTAGTCTTATGACTAACTGCAGAGCATTTGGCAAATGTCACACACTGCAACAATTGTGCATTGGGAGAGGAATGAACATTCAGTGTGGTGATGGTCAATTGCAATGTTTTGTCTTGGGTAGTGTTAAGCTTTTTGAGTATCCTTTTGAAGCTACATGCTTACAGGTAAATGGAGTATATTCTATCATCCTTTCTAATTGTGTTTTGTACATGTTGGTAAAACTTTGGTTATTAGGAAGTGAGGCACTCCAGTTTACTCTGCCTCTGACCTGCTGTTGTAGCTACAGTGTTCATGTGATTGGCCCATGGAGTTTCTAGTCAATGGTTTCCCCACTCCTACCCTTCAGGATGTTGATGGTGGGTTCTTGGCAGTTTATAACTTAATTGAATGCTATGTTATCTTAGTACATCCTTAGGAAATACCTAATTTTGAGGATGACTTGTTTCCAGTCTGGTTTTTATAGGTCTGGGATGGCTAGTAAGGCAGGTGTTACAACCTCAGTCTTCTGGTAGATGAGACAGCAGGTAT
The DNA here is from genome assembly GCF_048418815.1 of Hemitrygon akajei. Taxonomy (NCBI): domain Eukaryota; kingdom Metazoa; phylum Chordata; class Chondrichthyes; order Myliobatiformes; family Dasyatidae; genus Hemitrygon; species Hemitrygon akajei. Next base: position 68,652,010 of record NC_133135.1, on the reverse strand, counting down.
CTGAGGGAGTGGTTGGGTAGTTGGTGAGGTGGAATGCTCCTTTTGCCACAACTAATGCATAACATTCACAATGTTATGCTAAATTCTGCTCTGCCACTTGAGTCATTATAGGAGAAAGATTCCCAAAAGTTCATCAGTGGGGATTATTACATTGCTTGAAGGCAACTTAAACACTTCCTTAAACTTTTTTTTTAATCTGCCTGCTTTGTGACCCCTTCCCATGATAGGGCTTGGTATACTCTCTTTTGAGAGACTGGCGTTGTGTATGTGACAAGTTTGGCCTGCCTGTGTAGCCAACTGCAGGCATTGATCTTGGAAATGTTGGCTTGGGATACGGCATTGAATGTAGAGGATTTAGCAACGACAGTTAGTGCCATCTTGCTGATGTCTTAAGTTCCTGTTGTAGGTCCTATGCAAAGAAGCATACAAGTGGACAAGATTACTGCTGTCCAGTAGACCTTGCAATACCAAGCATTAGTCTTCATCTTCAGAACCCATTTTCCTTAATCAGCTGATGGTTGTGTTAAGACATTGCAGGAAATAATCAACTTCATCATTGCGTCTGCCTTCAACAAGATATGGGTACCTAAATATGTGAAGTGGTTTGTATTTTACTGTTAGGGCAGTGTGCTGCATTGGGGGCTGGCTGGTTTATCTTGTGGTAGTTGAGTATAGGCTTTTCCTCTTGTATACTTTAGTAACAGGTCAATAATGTCTTGAAGCTGAGCCTCTGAATATGCACAAGTACGCATTGCCTGTACATTGCAACTTGACCAGTGAGGTTTGGGTTACTTAGGGTCTGTAGTATAGACTCTAGTCAAAGTTTCCTGTTCTAAAGAATAGATCCATACCCACAGCATGTTCGTAGGAGGTGCAGCATAAATTGTGGTAAGAAAGACAGCCTTGTTCAACACTGATTTTCATGATTCTGTCAAACCTATAGGTCAGTATCCTCACTTGTCTGTAGTGAGGTTTTGAATGTAAAATGGAGGCAAATATTTCTGGGTAGCTGAACTTGAGCAGGATTACAGAATCTTCCTGAGTAATGGACTGAAAGGCTGAGGTCAGAAAAGATCACCTGGAGTGGTTGATGCTGTTACCTTCATTTTCCCTGGAATTGTTGCACAATGAAAATAGTATCCATTGTGCATTTCGGGGAACTACATCTACACAGCAATTCAGGAGCAGATCTGCAGCCATTGGGAAGAGGTGGTTCAAAATCACACAACAATGACTTTTCCTGAGGCCCCATAATGTTAGTAACAACATGGGTATTGCTGCAAGAAGTGGTGAAGGACCCACAAAGGTAGTTCTCTTTGGATGTGCTGAAACTAGAGAGGGTTCAAAGGAGATTCACAGAAATTATTCCAGGATTAAGTGCTGTGTCATATGAAGAGTGTTTGATGGCTGTGGGCCTGTGTTCACTGGAATTTAGATGAATGAGGAGTGACCTCATTGAAACCTATTGAATAGTGAAAGGCCTTCATAGAGTGGACATGGAGAGGTTGTTTCCTATGGTGGGAGTGTTTAACACCAAAGGACACGGCCTCAAAATAAAGGCATGTCCTTTTAGAACAGAGATGAGGAATTTCTTTAGCCAGAGTGCGGTGAATGTGGAATTCTTTACCACAAGTAGCTGTGGAGGCCAAGTCCTTATGTATACTTAAGGCAGGTTGATAGATTCTTGATTGTTATGGCATGAAGGGATACGGGGAGAAGGCAGAAGTTTGGAGCTGAGAGGAAAAATGGATCAGCTATGATCAAAATCCCTGGGCAAAATCCCTAATTGTGCTCCTGTATCTTATAGATGTGGTTTAGCCTGCTGATTTGCCAGCTTTGCAGAAGGGCATATTCTTGGCACCACCTCCTTAGCTGTTTAATTGTATTTTATCATTGATGGTAAGATTGCAGAGATTCCAATATGATCCATTGATTGCTTGAATGTCAGTTGCATATAGAAATGGCGTGCGCGCGCACACACCCACCCCCACCCCCACATGCATGCACACACACCCCCAACATTTCATTCAAAGTTTCACTGATGATGTTGCCAAGCTGGGTAACGAAACGTCTGTAAGCTAACAAGCCAGCTCAGTGAGCCACTCAACAACACCACCCTTTTCCATATACAGCATCTGTTCCCATGCTCCATCCCAAAAATATCTGTCGTGTAATTTTGGAATCTGCCATTCCACATCTGGAGAAAATTTCCATTTTTCTAAACATCATAAGACTGCATAATTCTAGTGCTCTTTCTAGTGCTGTATCAGAGCCATAACCTTTCATACTTTGTGACAGAAATAAAACCAGATGCAGTACTCCCAAATTCTACCCTAAGTATAGGGTGAGAATTGCATTTTTGTTGAAAGGACCTAAGAATACCTATGTTTTTACAAATTCTCTAAAGCATTTTACAAGACTTTTTGGCATATTAAACCCATCTCACTGAGTATTTTGTATTTTTATTTTGGTAGCAATTTTGTTGGTACTGCTAACTTCATTTGTTTGGTACATCACTATGAGAAAATTCCCACACTTAAAAGGCATCAATGAGTTATTAAAGAGTTTAGCTAATGTTTGGTTATGTTGTTATGTTGAGAAAATGCAGTGTTTTGTCACCAACTCTTAATATCTGTTAGGTTGGCATGAAAAATTTTAATCAGTGATTGGATTTTTTTTTGTATTTTGACTGCTTTTATCCTAAGTTGGCAATTGATTAAACGGTGGAGGAACTTAGTTGTTTTTGATGTGCAATGTTTTAAGGGTGTGGACATAGGAGCAGAATTAGGCCATTTGGCCACTCCATCATGGCTGATTTATTATCCTTCTCAACCCCATTCCCCTGAAGTAGACAGGACTATTTCATAAGATGGGCAAGACTTGTTTTTCCTCTGGAGCAAAGGAAGCTGAAGGGTGGCCTGATAGATATAAAATTATAAGAGGCCTAGATGGAGCAGCTAGACAAAATATTTTTCCTTGGAGAGGTATCAAAAATAAGAGGGCACGAATTTAATGAGGGAAAAGAATTTTAAAGGGAATTTGAAGGCAAGGGGAACTCTCTGCCAGAGGAGGTGGTGGAGCTAGATACAATCTGACAAGGAGACAAGGCTTTGAAGGATATGGACCTAATCTAGAAAAATGGGTTTTAGTGTGGATAGGTAGAATGGTCAGCAGAGGTGTATGAGCTGAAAGCCCATTTCTCTGTTGCATTACTTTATGACTATATTAATTATTTTTTGAAATAAAAGAGAAATATCAGTGAAAATGACCATATGGTTCTGCACTTCTATGAATAATCATAAAAGCAAGAGATTCTGCAGCTGCTGAAAATCCAGAGCAAAACATATAAAATGCTGAAGGAACTCAGCAGGTCAGGAAGCATCCTGAATGGTGGTGAGGCAGGATTATCAGGGAAGGCTTTGAATATGGACTGTTCCACATAGCCAATGAAAAGACACAGAATAGCTGGTGCCCACAGCTACACCATGAGTTTGGGGGAAAGTGGGAGGGGCCTAAAGAAATAGTTGAGTTTGAAGACCAGTTCCACCAGACATGGGAGGGTGGTGGTGGAGAGAACTGGTTGGGTCTGTTGCCAAGAAAGAAGCAGAGAGCTTTAAGGGCTTCTTAATAGAGTGTACAGATACTGGACATCCAGTGTGAAAATGAGGTGAGTAGACCATAAGGTCATAGACATAGGATTAGAATTAGGTCATTTGGCTGATCGATTCTGCTCCGCCATTCTATCAAGGCTGATTCTTATTTATTTATTTATATAAATATAGATCCTTCTCAACCCCATTCTCCTGCCTTCTCTCTGTAATCTCTGACACCTTGATTAATCAAGAACCATTCACCTCCAATTAAATATACTGTCTGTGGCAATAAATTCCACAGATTCACCACAATTTGGCTAAAGAAAATTTTCCTCACCTCTGTTCTTTATGTGTCCCTCTTTTCTGAGGCTGTGCCCACTGGTCCTAGATTTCCCAACTATAGGTAATATCCTCTCTATCTCCACTCTATCTAGACCTTTCAATATTTTATAGGTTTCAATGGAATCTCTCTTCCCCCCTCCCCCCCCCCATTCTTCTAAACTCCAACCAGTACAGGCCCAGAACCACTAAACATTCCTCTTATGTTAACCCTTTAATTCCTGAGAATATTTTTGTGAACTTCCTCTGGATCCTCTCCAACACTAGCACATCTTTTCTTAGATAAGGGTCCCAGAACTGCTCACAGTATTCTAAATGTAGTTAACCAATGCCTCATAAACCCTAAGCATTTCATCCTTCCTTCTGTATTCTAGTCTTCTCAAAATCAATAATAACATTGTATTTGCCTTCCTTGCCACCAAATTAACCTGCAAGCTAACCTTTAGGGAATCTTGCACGAAGACTCCCAAGTTCCTTTGCACCTCTGATTTTTAAATTTTCTCCCCATTTAGAAAATAATTCATGCCTTTATTCCTTCTACCAAAGTGCATGATCATGCACATCCCTACACTATATTCCATCTACCACTTCTTTGCCCATTCTCCCAATCTGTCTTGAATTCTTCTGGAGACACATCACCTAGTGCCTTTTCACATTGGTCAGTGATTTAATGAAAGATGTTCTACAAGACAGCAGTCTAATTGGAGTTCACTCGCTTTTAAAATACAAAATTTTACTTTTCTATACGAGACCATTAAAAAGGTATGACAATATTTACTAGCAAAATAATGATACAGTCCTTACAACATATGAGGGCACAATGTGATTTAACCTTGAAGCTGCCATACTGAGTCTCCTGTAAGTTATGTGCATTTAAGAATGTATTGGTATAACTGCACTTCAAATAACACCCAGTGAACATTTTAAATCTAGGATGTTTTGAAATCCTAGCTAATGTTTTTCTCCTAATAAATAACACTAAAAAGAATAAACACGAGATTCTGCAAATGCTGGAAATCCAGAATAAAACACACACAAAATGCTGGAGAATTCAGCAGCACTGGCAGCATCTATGGAGGCGAATAAACAGTTGACCTTTTGGGGTGAGACCTTTTATCAGGATTCATCAAACCTAATGAAGGACCTCAGCCTGAAGCGTCAACTGTTTGTTCCCCTCCATAGATGCTGCCTGACCTGCTGAGTTCTTCTAGCATTAGTGTGCATTTCACCAAAATGGATATTTGCTCTTAAACAAGCTTGTGATTTGTTATTTGTCATTTATGCAGCCATGTGCAGTTTAGAATGAATTGTTACATGCTTGGGTTCCTAAGGGCTGTGAAAAGTGTTAAATGACTGGAAGTATTTTTTTTGTAGGAAGGGATTCAAATAGTCTCAACTGATGTTTTATTGTGGCTGTCCACATAAGGTATGTTTTGTAGAGGTTTGCTTCCTAATGGTGACTTTTCAAATTATTGGTAAACCCACAAGAAATTGAAAGCTTAGCCTATTTGTTGAGAAGTTAAAAGCACTATCTCAACAAAAAAAAAAATCTTGTTTTACAATCATTGGCTGTGAAAGCCAGAAAAATACTTCCAAAGTGCATGTGCAAGTAGCAGTTAAAGTAATTAAATGATACATTTTAATTTTGATTGTTTTTCAAAAAGTACCAATGGATGTTTTGCATTCACTGAAGAAGTTAAAACTTTAGTTTAAAATCCCATGAACTCTTTGTTAATACAGGACACCCTACATATTATATTGAAATGTCAATCTAGATTGTATGTTCTGGTCACAGATGGTATGATTTGTCCACTGTAAGATGCAAATAAACAATCATTTGGAGCAAATGGGTTCCATGTAATGGCAGAACAATAGGACAATATACTTGTTTAAAATTCTGTGATACAGTTTTCATGCTGCATTAGGCAAATTATCCCCAATTGTGAATAATAATGCATATCAAAGAAGCAAAAGAATTTCAGGTAGGCTATATACTTTAATTCATTGGGCTTAAGATATTTGTCACACTGCTTTTTAAGTAGTGTGCCTATTTTAGTTAAGAAGTACAATAATACTTTCAATTCTGTTTTTTTTCAGGCCTTGCAACATGGCTTTCTTAATTTTGAAAAATTTGACGTGGATGAGTATGAACACTATGAGGTAACCCTCCCTTTCGTTTTCTGTTTTTAAAAAGAAAAAAAAAATCTTTTGCGTACTGAATTAATATCAAATAAGTGCATAGTAGTGTAGTGGTGTGCTCAATACTTTACAGTACAGGCAACCTGGTTTCAATTCCCACTGCTGCCTATAAGGAGTTTGTATGCAGTCCCTGTGACTGTGTGGGTTTTCTCCAGGTGCTCAGGTTTTCTCCCAAGGTCCAAAGACGCACCAGTTGCTAGGTTAGTTGATTATTGTAAATTGTCTGGTAATTAAGGCTAGGATTAAATCAGGATTGCTGGGCAGCATGGCTCAAAGGGCCTATTCTGTGCTGTATCTCTATAAATAAATAGGTTGGAAAATTAGTGGTGGATGTAGTTTTCTGAAGAAGATACTGCAAACAAGGATACAAAAGCTGCTACTGAAGTATGGCAATCTGAATTTGAGATTCTACAAACAGAAGTCCATAATTGGCTGGTAATCTGTTTCTGATGTTATAGCAACCCACTGTCTTTCCTCCTTCACCCCTGAATGTTGGGGCATTGATTAATAAGAGACATCTTGTGTATCTTATCACTGTCTACAGAATAAGTGAAAGCCAGTGATCCAGTAAGACATGCAATTTTAGCATCTTTCGCAACCTCTTACACCCAAGCCATTTCCTTGTATTTCCGGAATGTTGCCATTTATACCTTGGCCTACGTATACATGTGATGGACAACATCTTATCTTTGTGTGTACCTTCTGGTTGGCTGCTCTCATATGAGAGATGAAAATAATATTGCCTTGGCCTTTTTAATAATAAACATTTCTTTCCTGTAGCGTGTCGAAAATGGTGATATTAACTGGATCATCAATGGCAAATTTCTGGCTTTTAGTGGACCTCATTCAAAAAGCAAAATTGAAAATGGTGAGGATAATATTTTAAAGGAGTTTTTAATATTTTGCTTTATATAATACTTTATGCTCAGTTTGCAAATGTTTTGAAAATTAATGAATACTGCTCAAATTTGGCCTTAAATCTTCAAAACCATTTTGCATTGTGGTGCTTCTTTATTATATCTTGTGAAAAGGCTGCTGTTTACAGAACACAGATGTGTGGTGAGAAGCTAATCTAAAATTATGTTTTTAAATATGTATTTATGTTTATTCTTAAATCAAAATGGGATGAACTAATTAACCAAACGTTACAGTGTAAATTTATGTTTGGTTGGCCACACCCTCACTCACAGAATCTAGGTTATGTACCATGGTTTCTGATTGTGTTAAATTTATTGTGTGCTTACATCTCAAATTAGATGCAAATCTAAAATACCAGACTAGATTGTAGCTAGAGCTTGTAGTAAAAGTTGTGAAATTCTTTCTTTTGGTATGTTTGCTGTTGTAGCGATGTGCTACATACACACAGCGCTGAAATAACGACATGCAGTCGGTAAGTAATTTGGAGACTAGTTCATTCAAACTTTGCGGCGCTGGCATTTAATCCCCAGCGCCCGCCCTCTCCGGGCGGAAATGACATCAGAGGTACATTACCAAAGTCTCCCCCCGCGCACTGGCAATTTGTGAGCCGGTTCACCTGCGCAGAAAGTGGGTTGCCACATAACTCCACCCCCCCCGCCCCCACCCAGAACCGGCGATACACCTCCCAATGTCCACAGTCTGGATCAGCCTTTGTTTGGGAGGTCTGCCTCTGCCTCGCAGTGCCTGAACCTCGACCGGCAGCGCCAAGTCCACATGGGCTGGTTTGAGTCGGTCCACCGTGAAAACCTCCTCTCTCCCCCCAATGTCCAGAACGTACGTGGACCCGTTGTTGTTGATCACCTTGAATGGCCCCTCGTGCGGCTGCTGTAATGGTGCCCGGTGTCCGCCCCTTAGTACAAACACAAACTTACAGTTCTGCAGGTCTTTGGGTACATGGGTCGGGGTCCATCCGTGCTGTGAAGTTTGTACGGGGGCCAGGTTGCCAAGCCTTTCGCTTAGCCTGTCCAGGCCTGTTGCAGGTTCTTCCTCTTGCCCCCTTGGGGCTGGTATGAACTCTCCCGGGACGGCCAGGGGTGCACTGTACACCAACTCGGACGACGAGGCATGCAGATGCTCTTTGGGCGCAGTACGAATTCCAAGCAGGACCCAGGGAAGTTCGTCCACCCAATTAGGTCCTCTCAGGCGGGCTATGAGAGCCGACTTCAAGTGACGGTGGAAGCGTTCCACCAGTCCATTCGACTGTGGGCGGTAGGCAGTTGTGTGGTGTAGGCTGCATTCCCAGCAGGCTGGCCACAGCCGACCACAGGCTGGAGGTGAACTGGGCACCTCTGTCAGAGGTAATGTGGGCCGGTACCCCGAAGCGTGCTACCCAGGTTGCGATCAGTGCTCAGGCGCAGGTATCGGCAGATTTGTCGGTGAGCGGGACCGCCTCTGGCCACCTCATGAACCGGTCTACCATAGTTAGGAGGTACCGCGCTCCTCGGGACACTGGTAGGTGGCCCACGATATCCACATGAATGTGGCCGAACCTCCGGTGGGTGGGTTCGAACTGCTGCGGTGGGGCTTTAGTGTGCCACTGCACCTTGGCTGTTTGGCACTGCGCGCATGTTCTGGCCCATTCACTGACCTGCTTGCGAAGTCCGTGCCACGCAAACTTGCTGGAGACCAGCCGGACGGTTGTCCTGATAGATGGGTGCGCCAAACCATGTAGGAGTCGAAAACTCGCCGCCTCCAGGCTGCCGGGACGATGGGGCGAGGTTGGCTGGTAGCCACGTCGCACAGGAGGGTCCTATCACCTGGGCCTACAAGAAAGTCCTGCAGCTGCAAACCCGAGACTGCGGTCCTGTAGCTGGGCATCTCGTCGTCTGCCTGCTGCACCTCCGCCAGTGCTGCATAGTCCACCCCCAGGGACAGGGCCTGGACAGCTGGTCTGGAGAGTGCGTCCGCCACAACGTTGTCCTTTCCCGAGACATGCTGGATGTCCGTCATGTACTTGGAGATGTAGGACAGATGTCGCTGCTGGCGAGCCGACCAGGGATCGGACACCTTCGTGAACGCAAAGGTCAACGGTTTGTGGTCCGTGAATGCGGTGAACGGCCTGCCTTCTAAGAAGTACCTAAAATGCTGGATTGCCAGATACAGTGCCAACAGCTCCCGGTCGAAAGCACTGTACTTGAGTTCAGGTGGTTGTAGGTGCTTGCTGAAGAACTCCAGGGGTTGCCAGCACCCGTCGATGAGCTGCTCCAGTACCCCACCGACTGCTGTGTCGGATGCGTCCACCGTGAGGGCGGTCGGAATGTCCGTTCTGGGGTGCACCAGCATCGCAGCATCTGCCAAGGCTTCCTTGGCTTTAACGAAAGCAGCCGCGGCCTCCTCGTCCCAAGTAATGTCCTTGCCTTTACCCGACATCAGGGTGTACAAAGGGCGCATGATACGGGCTGCTGAGGGGAGGAAACGGTGGTAGAAGTTCACCATACCAACAAACTCCTGCAGGCTTTTGACCGTGTTGGGCCGGGCAAAGTGGCAGATCGCATCTACCTTGGCGGGCAGAGGTGTTACCCCGTCTTTGGTAATCCTGTGGCCCAGGAAGTCGATGGTATTGAGACCGAACTGGCATTTGGCCGGGTTGATCGTGAGGCCGAAATCACTCAGGTGGGAGTAGAGCTGGCGGAGGTGTGACAGATGCTCCTGACGACAACTGCTGGCTATAAGGATGTCGTCCAAATAGATGAACGCAAAGTCCAGGTCGCGTCCCACCGCGTCCATTAGCCGCTGGAACATCTGTGCGGCATTCTTCAGGCCGAACGGCATTCGGAGGAACTCTGAACAGGCCGAATGGGGTGATGAGTGCTGTTTTGGGGATGTCTTCAGGGTGCACCGGGATTTGATGGTATCCCCGGACGAGGTCTACTTTGGAAAAGATTCTTGCCCCGTGCAGGTTTGCTGCAAAGTCCTGTATGTGCGGCACAGGGTAGCGGTCTGGAGTGGTAGCCTCATTCAGTCTGTGGTAGTCACCACATGGTCTCCAACCCCCAGCTGCTTTGGGCACCATGTGCAGGGGGGAGGCCCATGGGCTGTTGGACCTTTGTACGATCCCCAATACCTCCATCCTCTTGAACTCCTCCTTCGCCAGGAGGAGCTTTTCCGGGGGGAGCCTTCGTGTGCGGGCATGGAGGGGTAGTCTCTGGGTCAGAATGTGGTGCTGTACCCTGTGTCTGGGCATGGCTGCCGTGAACTGCAGTGCCAGAATCAATGGAAAGTCCACCAGGATTCTGGTGAATTCATTGTCCGACAGCATGATGGAGTCCAGATGTGGAGCCGGCAACTTGGCTTCACCCAGGGAGAACGTCTGGAAAGTCTCGGCATGTACCAGTCTTTTCCCTTGCAAGTCGACCAGCAGGCTGTGAGCTCGCAAGAAGTCTGCCCCCAGGAGTGTTTGGGCCACCGCGGCCAGTGTAAAGTCCCACGTGAACCGGCTGGTGCTGAACTGCAGCTGCACTGTGCGGGTGCCGTAGGTCCGTATTGTGCTGCCGTTTGTGGCCCTCAGGGTGGGTCCTGGCTTCCTGTTGTGGGTGTCGTACCCAGTTGGTGGCAAGATGCTGATTTCCGCTCCGGTGTCGACCAAGAAGCGGCATCCCGACTGTTTGTCCCAGACGTACAAGAGGCTGTCCTGGTGGCCAGCCGCCATAGTCATTAGCGGCAGCTGGCCCTGGCCCTTGCAGGGCGAGCGACAACGGCGGGCTTTTGTGACCCACCGCTGGTGGTAGAAACACCACTGTTCACTGGCCTCCTCACTCCTGCCTCTGTGTTGTGTGCGCCCCCCTGCCATGCCTGGTCGTATCTGCTGTTGGGCGCGTGGCCTGGTAATCTGACCGACAGACGCCACACTCTCCCTCTTGGCTTTCCGCAGCACGTCTGTCCGGGCCGCTACCTTCCGGGGGTCGCTGAAATCTGCGTCGGCCAGCAGCAGATGTATGTCCTCGTGCAGTCGCTCTAGGAACGCTTGCTCGAACATGAGGCAGGGCTTGTGTCTGTCAGCCAGGGACAGCATCTCGTTCATCAATGCTGACGGCAGTCTGTCTCCCAAACCGTCCAGGTGAAGCAGGCGGGCACCTCGCTTACGCCGTGAGAGGCCAAAGGTCCCAATGAGCAGCGCTTTGAATGCTTCATATTTGCCTTCTTCCGGGGGCGACTGTATGAAATCCGCAACCTGGGCGGCCATCTCCTGGTCAGGGGCGCTCACCACGTGGTAGTAACGCGTGGAATCAGAGGATATCTGCTGAATCTGGAACTGGGCTTCTGCTTGGCTAAACCACACGCGTGGTCGCAGCGTCCAGAAAGTCGGCAGTTTTAGCGAAACTGCGTGAACAGATGAAGTCGGTCATCTTTGGTCCAAATCCCGTTTGGACCGTCGGGGTCACCAATGTAGCGATGTGCTACACACAGCGCTGAAATAACGACACGCAGTCAGTAAGTCGTTTGGAGACTAGTTTATTCAAACTTTGCGGCGCTGGCATTTAATCCCTAGCGCCTGCCCTCTCCGGGCGGAAATGACGTCAGAGGTGCATTACCAAAGTCTTCCCCCCGCGCGCTGGCTATTTGTGAGCTGGTTCACAGAAAGTGGGTTGCCACACTGTATTCTTTATCAACAATTTACTGGAAATTGGATTTATTTTATGTAATTTATGATTGACTGATTATAGTTTTAAAAGGAATTTTTGGGCAAGAGGTGGCGCTACTGCATAAATAAATGTGTTCAGTTTTCAAAAATGATCAGTTGCTAATAACATCCTAGTGAAAGTTCCTTTCTTTATTCTGTTTGTCTGAAAAATCTGGATTATAGGAAAACTTACACAGGCAGTATTTGAGGAAATTGTGCTTGAGCTTTTTGTTCTATTGCTGCCAGGGCCTTGTATTTTAATTTGTAATTGTAAATCACTTATACAGTAAGGTGGCACAAGAATATATTTTTGGGATTTTGGATTAAGTAAAAACATTCCTATTTTATTTTCTAATTATGACTTGGAATGGTTTATCTTTAGGAAAAGTCAGTGGCAAATTTCATAAGACAAATGTTGTCTTATGATTTTTGTAGTGAAATGACTTGTGTCAAGTGCATAATATTGGGCTTTTGGGTATCTTGTTTATTAAATCAGGTAAGCAATTTCTTATCACGAAGGACCTTTGGGAACGATCAAGATTTTTTAATCTGATATCTTTTCTAGTGATTTAGTTTTTAATTCAACCTACCAGTTGAATGAATTAGTTCTCTCAAGACCAATTAATCTACTGGTGCCTTTATAAGAAATAGGAAAATATTAAAAATATTTCTCATTTATAAATATTTTAATAGATTTTTAAAAATATTAATGAAAAGAGCAAGATTAGGTTGACAAATCACAAACGAGAAAATCTGCAGATGCTGGAAATCAGAGCAACACACACAAAATGCTGGAGGATCTCAGCAGACCAGGCAGTATCTATGAGTATGGCCCTGCTGAAAGGTTTCAGCCTGAAACATTGTACTTTTTTCCATAGATGCTGCCTGGCCTGTTGAGTTCCTCCATTTTGTGTGTGTTGCTAAGATGAGGTCATGCTGGAATTTGTTGGTGTAGGGGGGAAAAATGAATCACAATATTATTGAATGACAAGAATAGGGTTGGGGGTTTGTTCTTTTATTTCTTTGTTGTGCTTATTGAGATTAATTAAATATTGTTTTCAATAATCCTTAGGTTATCCTCTCCATGCGCCAGAAGCCTATTTTCCATACTTCAGGAAACACGGTGTTACCACAATCATAAGACTTAACAAGAAAATTTATGATGCTAAACGCTTCATGGATGCTGGGTTTGCACATCACGACCTGTTCTTTGTTGATGGAAGTACACCAAGTGATTCTATTGTGAAAAGATTTTTAACAATATGTGAGAATGAGGAAGGTGCTATTGCTGTACATTGTAAAGGTATAGCCAATGAAATAATGCTATTAATTTTCCAACAGCTATTATGATTTTTTTTTTCCTCACCAGTCTTCTACTTTGCAGATCCATTATGCCCTTAATCTTTCCAAAGACTTGTTGACGCTGCTCTTTCAGTACATATAAGGCATTCTGCACTGCTTTGTTCAATGTGCTTAAATGTGCCAGCTGCTTGGCTATTCATTTATGCCCATTTCGAATAATGAATGATTTGAATGTGGTGTGGTTTTGGCATTTAAGAATGTAAGAACATGTTAACCATGTAACAAGATAAACCTAACAACTAAAACATTGTGTGTAATTGATCTTACACAGGGTTGCTACACTAAGAGAAGGGTAAAATTACACTGGGATTCACCAGGATGTTGCCTTGATAAGGAATTGTTATGGGGAGAAATTGGATAGGCAGGTTTGGTTTCCGTGGAGCAAAGCCGGCTGAGTCAAAATCTGAATATAAGTACATAAGCTTGTAAGAGTTGTAGGGCAAGTGGTCAGAATTGATTCCTTATGATAGTAATATCAAATACAAAATACAGTTTAAAATGAAAGGAAGTTTTAAAGAGGATATGAAGGGAATTTTTATTTGCATAGAGCAGCTGATAATCTGGAACTTGCTGCAAGAAGAGGTGGTGGAGTCAAATGCAATCACAACTTTTAAGAGACATTTAGATGGTCATTTTTATATATACAAGGCATTGAAGAGTATAGATACAATGTAGATAAATGGGGTTAGTTTAAGTCGGCAAAAAAATGGCCTGGGGTTGGATATGGTGGGCCAGATGGCCTATTTTGTGCTATACAATTCAATGGGCACTAAAGCCTTAATTCAATTTGGTCTTAAACATTGGCAAAGATGCACAATTGTTTCATTTTACGTGATTAATTTTCCTTCTTACTAGTGTGAAATGAATATATAATACCTACTTAATCACAAATGTAGTGAAAATTGATTGAGTAGGATCATAGAATTACAAGTTAGTTTAAAAGCTACATAAAACTTGTTTTACTTGAAAATGATGCTTTCACAATGGAATCTTTCTAAACCTGCACTTTATCACACGGTAATTCCTTTTCCAGGTTTACCAATTCTTCTAGGCTAAAGGAAAAGAATCTCTTTAGTGATTGGGTGGGTGGGTAGTGGTTAGAAAGTTTTTTTTCCCAGTTTAGTGACAGTTAATGGAAAGAAACCAACATAGAACAGTTAAGAATCTTTCAAGTGCTTTTGCAAAAGTGAAAGGATTTGTAGGGTCATTATTGTAATTTGATTCTAACAGAATGGGAATTGAATAAAAGTTTGTCTACAGTAACATCAGCTTGATGGATTATTACATTTAGACCATAAGATATAGCAGAAGTAGGCCATTCAGCCCATCAAGTCTGCTCTGCCATTCAATCATGGGCTGAGCCAACTCTTCCAGTTATCCCCACTCCCCTGCTTTCACCCCATAGCTTTTGATGCCTTGGCTAATCAAGAACCTATCTATCTCTGCCTTAAATACACCCAATGACTTGGCCTCCACAGCTGCTCGTGGCAACAAATTCCACAGATTTACCACCCTCTGTCTAAAGTAATTTCTCTGTTCTAAAAGGACATCCTTTAATCCTGAAGTCTTACATAGATTTGTTTCAATCTAAATAATATGTAATATTTTCATAACTTTGTGTGAGTATGACAGTTGACACTGTGTACAGAGAGTATACAAGAAGTATTTCTGCTCCACCAAAGATACTTTTCTTGGATATATTTTCGTACAAACTATTCAGTCCTGACAACTAACAGAAATAGTTAGTCTCTTTAAGAATTCAAAACAGGCAAGTGTATTTGAGCTAGTTTGTGAAGCTTACCTCAGTACTATTGCTGCTCTGATTCACCTGATTTTTGAATCGTATAATCCGGACTGATGCTGAGGGAATGTTGTATAGTTTGAGTGGGTAGGTTTTTAAATTATACCTCTCCAAATATCACCCTTCGAAGAGCACTGAAATATATTAGAATGCAATGTAAAGAAGAGCATGAACAATTTCCCCATAACTAAGTCAACAATCATCCCACAACTCATATCAGAGTAGTTTGCAATAATTTAACAGATTTGCTGATAATCTGTGAAGATGCAGGCATTTATTTAGCATTCATTTTAGCATACTATACACAGCACTAAATAACACTGAATAATAAATACACTCTTCCATTCAAATAAAAATTTTAAATTTAAAAATATCATAACTTTTAAATGTATAATGGGTATTAAAATTGTGCCTTATTAACATGAGTAAAATGGATAAAATGCACCTTATTTTAATTAAGATAGAGAAGTACATTTTCTGTTCACTTGGAAGTAAATAGTGAATTGTACCAACAGCTGCTTTACTAAACCTCAAACTATTCTGGATCCAAGTAATTGGCTAAATTGCTCTCCAATCTTGATAAATCATACATTCATTGTCATGTATTTAAGAAATATTTAACAAATGTTACCAAAATTATCCTGTCAGTGTTTGTTGCTGTGTATGTGGCCAGGCCAACTTAATTCATAAGATAAATATTTCACAAAGGTGAAGTGACTCCAGATCATGATCATACTTAGTGTTTGTTTATTTATTGGAAGTTTGACGTTGATGTAATTATGTAAAAACCCTAACAAATTTTTCTTCATTTCAGCTGGTTTAGGAAGAACGGGCACACTGATAGCATGTTACATAATGAAACACTACAGATTCACTGCAGCAGAAGCCATAGGATGGATTCGAATTTGCCGACCAGGATCTATAATTGGTCCACAGCAGCACTTCTTGGAGGAGTAAGTGACAAGTTTATTTTAGAATATAAAATACTTTATATTGCACAGTAGAAGGTATTATTGTGCATTATGATAATGCAAGTAATCTTGCACCCAATGGAGTCAAAAGAAAACTACTGAAATTTGCTGCAAGTCTGCTAAAAATGAGTTATTTTAAAGGATGAATAATTGCAACTTCAGATACAAGTCACTTTTATGTTGATGAGTGTAATAATTTTCAGTTATACTGTACTTTGAAAGCCTTTATCTTAGATTATTTGGAAGTTGGAAAATATCTTCATAAGAATGAAATGAAATACAGTTGGCCCTCCTTATCCATGGGGGGGATTGCTTCCGGGACCCCCAACCCCGGCGGATACCAAAAAACACAGATGCTCAAGTCCCTTATTTAACCTGTCTCATTGCGGGTGGACTTTAGGACCCGGGGGAGCTCAGGACCTGCCGCCCATGGCTGCTGCTGAATCCACAGTGTTTCTGTTCCCTTGACGGAAAATGATCACGATTGAAAATAAAGTGGAAATAATAAAGCAATTGGAAAGAGGTGAAACACCATTGGTCATTGGAGAAGTGTTAGGCTACAGTCAGTGAACAATCAGAACAATTTTAAAGGATAAAGTGAGAATAATGGTGCATGTGAAAGGCCCTGCACCGATGAAAACTATAATTATTACTAAGCAATGCGGTGGTTTAATTATTGAAATACATATGTTTCCTAAGTGCTTTATATGCATAAAAAGGTAAAATATATACTATATACTAAGACAAACCTTTGACTAACTGATGCTAAATGATACCGGATGTACCTGTTCCGACTTGCATACAAATCCGACTTAAAGACAGACTTCAGGAACGGAACTCGTTCTACTCTGGGGGACTGCCAACTTCAAAATCATTTCTAGGTTACTTATAATACCTAATACAAAGTAAACGCTATGTAAATAGTTGTTATATTGTATTGTGTAGGGCGTAATGACAAGGGGAAAAAAAAAATCTGTATATGCTCAAACAACGAGTGCTAGAGACGGAACTTCTGGGTTTTCCCGATCCGTGGTTGGATGAATCCGCACATGCGGAACCCGCGGATAAGGAGAACCAGCTGTATTAACTCTTTAAAGCATGGTTTGTATGATATAGAAATAGTGACTTGTACTGTGCTGCTACCTTTGAATTTAATTGACTTTCTTGCATCCTTCACGTACATGAGGAATAAAAATCTTTACATTATGTCTCAGTCTAAATGTGCAATGTGCAATCATAGTAATTCATAATAATTTATGATAAATAGAACAATCAATGTAACATAGAAATACACTCAAATCAGCGTGAGATGGCCTGGTGGAAGAAGCTGTCCCTGAGCCTGTTGGTCCTGGCTTTTATGCTGCAGTACTTTTTCTTGAATGGTAGAAGCTAGAACAGATTGTGGTTGGGGTGGCTTAAAAACATGGAAACATAGAAAATATACAGCACAATACAGGCCCTTCGGCCCACAAAGTTGTGCCAAACATTTCCCTACCTTAGAAATTACTAGGCTTACCCATTGCCCTCTATTTTTCTAAGCTCCATGTACCTATCCAAAAGTCTCTTAAAAGACCCTATCATATCCGCCTCAACCACCGTTGCTGGCAGCCCATTCCACGCACTCACCACTCTCTGAGTAAAAAACTTACCCCTGACATCTCCTCTGTACCTACTCCCAGCACCTTAAACCTGTGTCCTCTTGTGGCAACCATTTCAGCCCTGGGAAAAAGCCTCTGACTATCCACATGATCAATGTCTCTCATCATCTTATACACCTCTGTCAGGTCACCTCTCATCCCTCTGACAATCCAAGGAGAAAAGGCCGAATTCACTCAACCTATTCTCATAAGGCACGCTCCCCAATCCAGGCAACATCCTTGTAAATCTCCTCTGCATCCATTCTATGCCTTCCACATCCTTCCTGTGGTGAGGCGACCAGAACTGAGCACAGTACTCTAAGTGTGGTCTGACCAGAGTCCTATATAGCTGCAACATTACCTCTTGGCTCCTAAATTCAATTCCATGATTGCTGAAGGCCAATACACCATACGCCTTTTAACCACTGACTTAACTTGCGCAGCTGCTTTGAGTGTCCTATGGACTCGGACCCCAAGATCCTTCTGATCCTCCACACTGCCAAGAGTCTTACCATTAATGCTATATTTTGCCATCATATTTGACCTACCAAAATGAACCACCTCACACTTATCTAGGTTGAAGTCCATCTGCCACTTCTCAGCCCAGTTTTGCTTCCTATCATGTCCCGCTGTAACCTTTGACAGCCCTCCGCACTATCCACAACAGCTACAACCTTTGTGTCAACAGCAAACTTACTAACCCATCCCTCCACTTCCTCATCCAGGTCATTTATAAAACTCACGAAGAGCGAGGGTCCCAGAACAGATCCCTGAGGCACAGCACTGGTGATCATTCTCCATGCAGAGTATGACCCGTCTACAACCACTCTTTGTCTTCTGTGGGCAAGCCAGTTCTGGATCCCCAAAGCAATGTCCTCCTTGGATCTCATGCCTCCTTACTTTCTCAATAAGCCTTTCATGGGGTACCTTATCAAATGCCTTGCTGAAATCCATATACACTATATCTACTGCTCTTCCTTCATCAGTGTGTTTAGTCACATCCTTGAAAAATTCATTCAGGCTCGTAAGGCACAACCTGCCCTTGACAAAGCCATACTGACTTTCTAATCATATTATGACTCTCCAAATGTTCATAAGTCCTGCCTGTCAGGATCTTCTTCATCAACTTACCAACCACTGAGGTAAGACTCACTGGTCTATAATTTCCTGGGTTATCTCTACTCCCTTGAATAAAGGAACAACATCTGCAACCCTCCAATCCTCTGGAACCTCTCCCATCCCTTTTGATGATGCAAACATCATCAACAGAGGCTCAGCAATCTCCTTCCTCTCCTCCCACAGCCTGGGGTACATCTCATCCGGTCCTGGCGACGTATCTGACTTGATGCTTTCCAAAAGCTCAAGCACATCCTCTTTCTTAATAACTGCATGCTCAAGTCTTTCAGTCTGCTGCAAGTCAGCACTACAATCACCAAGATCCTTTTCCATAGTGAATACTAGAGTAAAGTTTTCATTAAGTACCTCTGCTATTTCCTCCAGTTCCATACACACTTTCCCACTGTCACACTTGATAGGTTCTATTCTTTCACGTCTTATCCTCTTGCTCTTCACACATACTTGTAGAATGCCTTGGTGTTTTCTTTAACCCTGTACGCCAAGGCCTTCTCATGGCCCCTTCTGGCTCTCCTAATTTCCTTCTTAAGATCCTTCCTATTAGCCTTATGATCTTATACATCTCTAGCATTACCTAGCTCTCTGAACCTTTTGTAAGCTTTTCTTCTCTTCTTGACTAGATTTATTACAGTCTTTGTACACCACGGTTCCTGTACCCTACCATAACTTCCCTGTTTCATTGAAACATACCTATGCAGAACTCCACACAAATATCCCCTGAACATTTGCCACACTTCTTCTGTACTTTTCCCTGGGAACATCTATTGGGCGGTCTATAAAAAACACCCAGTAAAGTTATTGACCCCTTCCTGTTCCTAACCTCCACCCACAGAGACTCCATAGACAATCCCTCCATGGCGTTCACCTTTTTTGCAGTAGTAACACTATCTCTGATCAACAGTGCCACGCCCCCACCTCTGTTGCTTTCTGAAACATCTAAAGCCTGGCACTTGAAGTAATCATTCCTGTCCCTGAGCCATCCAAGTCTCTGTAATGGCCACCACATTATAGCTCCAAGTACTGATACATGCTCTAAGCTCATCCGCTTTGTTCACAACACTCCTTCCGTTATAATAGACACATCTCAAACCTTTGGTGTGAGCGCGTCCCTTCTCTATCACCTGCCTATCCTCCCTCTCGCACCATCCGTTTTGTACAGGTCACACCTGCCCCAAAAGAGGACCCAATGATCCAGAAATCTGAATCCCTGCCCCCTGCTCCAATCCCTCAGCCAGGCATTTATCCTCCACTGCATTCTCTAACAGCATTCTCCACAGTTCCCTAACTCTGTCTCTTAGGAGTTGCAGCTCGACACACCGGGTACGGATATGGGATGCTGGGAGACTCCAGGATCACCCACATCTGGCACAGAGCACAGAAAACTGGCCTCACACCCATACTTCCTCCTTTCCTCAA
The DNA here is from genome assembly GCF_048418815.1 of Hemitrygon akajei. Lineage (NCBI taxonomy): Eukaryota > Metazoa > Chordata > Chondrichthyes > Myliobatiformes > Dasyatidae > Hemitrygon > Hemitrygon akajei. The sequence continues at coordinate 68,631,959 of NC_133135.1, read as the reverse complement.
ATAATACAGGTAGACCTACCTCGCCTCGTCCTGTTACTGCCTAAGCCCATTGAGCCAAAGCCCTATCACCGTGCTGCCTCTCACTCCACTGCCTGCTGGATATGGCAGTCTTTTTTAAACCTTTTGCGCTCTATTGCTGATGTCATAGTCTTGCCTCTCTTTTACCCCAAGTAGTAAAACTGCCTTTGCTCCAGAAGTCAGCCATTCACTCACAGCCTTCTTGCTCCAAATTGGGTCCCCAATGATCCTTCGGGCCCTTTTTTTCACACCTATCTGTATAAATGTTCTGAATCATGGGAAGTTCACAACTACAGATGCACTGGGCTGTCTGCACCACTGTCTGCAGAGTCCTGATTGAGAGAGGTACAGTTCTCATACCAGGCAGTATTGCAGCCAGTCAGGATGCTCTCAATTGTGCCCCTGTAGAAAGTTCTTAGAATTTGGGGGCCCATACCAAACTTATTCAACCATCTGAGGTGAAAGAGGCTCTGTTGTGACTTTTTCACCACAGAGCTGGTATGTACAGACCACATGGGGTCCCTGATGATGTGAATGATGAGGAACTTAAAAGCTGTTCACCCTCTCAACTCCAGATCCATTGATGTCATTAGGGGTTAGCCCATCTCCCGTTCCTCCTGTAATCCACAACCAGATCCTTTGTTTTTATGACACTGAGGAACAGATTTTTTTGACACCATTGTGTCAGAGAGATGACTTCTTCCCAGTAGGCCACTGTTATTGTTTAAGATTAGCACAATCAATGTATTGTCATCGGCAAATTTAATTAGCAGGTTAGAGCTGTGGGTGGCAGCACAGTCATGGGTATACAGGATGTAAAGGATGAGACTTGGTACACAGCCCTGAGGGGCTCCTGTGTTGAGAGTCACAGGGGTGGTGATCTGACAGGAAGCCCAGGATCCAGCTGCACAAGGCAGAGTCAAGGCTGAGGTCCTGTCGAGCCTGATGGAATCATGGCATTGAATGCTGAATTGTGGTCCAAGAAGAGCGTTCTCATATAAGCATCCTTCTTTTCCGGATGTTTAAGGATGTTATGTAGAGGCTATTGTGTCATCGGTCGGTAGGTGAATTGTAGTGTGTCCAGTTTGGGCATGCTGCAGATGTAGTCCTTGACCAGCCTCTCAGAGCATTTGCTTATTATTCAGGTGAGTGCGACAGCATGCCATTGTGAATCTTGACTCAATCTTGTCCTTGTTGTTTCGTAGCCTTGATAGCTTTGTGCAGATTGTAGCTACTTTTCCTGAGCTGCTGATTGCCAGCAGCATAAGCTCTGTGTTGCACGGTAAGTGCTGCTTGCATGGAACTATTGATCTGGGTTTCTGTTTAGGGAAGACCCTGACCGACTTCTGGGGGACAACATTGTTGACGCACTTTTGGATGAAGCTTATGACTCCATCCATGAACTTGGAGACATCCTCATCATGGAGGACATTCCAGTTGCCATCATTGAAGCAGTTCTTCACCATGGAGACTGATTCATTGGACCAACAATGGATGGTTTTAACTATGGCCGCCTCTTGTTTCAGCTTCTTCCTGTTATGTCAGCAAAAGCAGGATCGAAGAGTGATCTAATTTTCCAAAAGCTAGGCGAAGGAGAGCTTTGTAAGCATTGTGGAAGGGAGTGCAGCAGTGGTCAAGTGTGTTATCTCCATGAGTGCCTACCTGATGTGCTGACAAAACTTTGGAGAGACTTTCATCAGCGATGCTCTGTTAAAGTCACCAGTGATGATGAAGGCAGCCTCTGGGTGTGCAGTTTTCAGCGTGTTGATGATCTCGTACAGTCCTTTGAGAGCAAGGTCAGTATCAGACTGCGGTGGAATGTTCACCACTGTGATGATAACAGCCATGAACTCCCTTGGTCTGTACAGCAGCACCATGTATTCCAGGTCTGGGGAACAAAAGGATTTGACGGGATGCACATTGTGGGGGCCGCACCAAGCATTGTTGGCCATGAAGCATACCTCTCCTCCTTTACTCTTCCCAGAGATGTTTTTTGAACTGTCCGCCTGGAACAGGGGGAACCCAGAGAGTTCGATCGTGTGGTCTGTTATCTCCTCTGTCAGCCAGGTCTCTACGAAGCACAAAAGGTTACATTCCTTTGTTTCCTGTTGGTAGGAGATGCTGGCTCTCAGTTCGCACAGCTTGTTGTCCAGAGACTGAACGTTAGCCAGAAGTTTGCTAAGGAGCAACAGCTGATTAGCACACTATCTCAGCCTCATCAGGATGCTGGCCCTTCTCCCTCGCTTCTGGCACTCCTTCCAAGGTAGTAGTGGTGTAAGAGATGAGTCTCCTATGGATCGCACAAGCAGGGGTTCCCAGTGTAGGAAAAGTGGCACGTAGTGGGTAAATGCTGTCTTTCCGATGTTCAGAAGGGTCTGTCTATCGCACCTGATGTGACTATCAGCTACTTGAACAGAAAATGCTAAGAAAATTGTAGAAATTAGTAGCATACTGTAGATTTGGAACGGAGCTCCCAACACAGTGCCTTCATGAGACTGGAGGAGAAGCAGAGAAGCAGAAGCATTGGTTCAGCCAGTGTATGATGCCAGCATCTTTTGTGCAAACTTGTTCAGCAGCCCGAAAACATTTGAAGCATCTGACTATAGATATGGAAGCTTTTTTATTTTGTAAGTGTTCAGGGGTTAAAATTTGGTGGTACCAAGTACTTTTCCCCCCAATGCAAATGATTAAATGCTGGATGTGTTTTTCAGTGGGGAAAGTGAACTATCATAGCTGAAATGATCATTTTTGTTTTCTAGGAAATCTTAACTTAAAAATCTGGTTAGTCATTCAGTTTCTCTTGATGTCCAGCCTATAACAGATATTCCCTTATCTTAAAATGGACCTTCCTAATTTAGAACATAGAACATAGAATAGCACAGCACATTACAGGCCCTTCGGCCCACAATGTTGTGCCTACCCTCAAACCCTGCCTCCCATATAACCCCCCCACCTTAAATTCCTCCATATACTTGTCTAGTAGTCTCTTAAATTTCACTAGTGTATCTGCCTCCACCACTGACTTGGGCAGTGCATTCCACGCACCAACCACTCTCTGAGTGAAAAACCTTCCTCTAATATCCCCCTTGAACTTCCCTCCCCTTACCTTAAAGCCATGTCCTCTTGTACTGAGCAGTGGTGCCCTGGGGAAGAGGCACTGGCTGTCCACTGTCTATTCCTCTTAATATCTTGTACGCCTCTATCATGTGTCCTCTCATTCTCCTCCTCTCCAAAGAGTAAAGCCCTAGCTCCCTTAATCTCTGATCATAATCCATACTCTCTAAACCAGGTAGCATCCTGGTAAATCTCCTCTGTACCCTTTCCAATGCTTCCACATCCTTCCTATAGTGAGGTGACCAGAACTGGACACAGTACTCCCAAGTGTGGCCTAACTAGAGTTTTATACAGCTGCATCATTACATCGGGTCTCTTAAACTCTATCCCTTGACTTATGAAAGATAACACCCCATAAGCTTTCTTAACTACCCTATCTACCTGTGAGGCAACTTTCAGGGATCTGTGGACATGTACCCCCAGATCCCTCTGCTCCTCCACACTACCAAGTATCCTGCCATTTACTTTGTACTCTGCCTTGGAGTTTGTCCTTTCAAAGTGTACCACCTCACACTTCTCTGGGTTGAACTCCATCTGCCACTTCGAACTCCATCTGCCACTTCTCAGCCCATTTTTGCATCCTATCAATGTCTCTCTGCAATCTTCGACAATCCTCTACACTATCTACAACACCACCAACCTTTGTGTCGTCTGCAAACTTGCCAACCCACCCTTCCACCCCCACATCCAGGTCGTTAATAAAAATCACAAAAAGTAGAGGTCCCAGAACAGATCCTTGTGGGACACCACTAGTCACAACCCTCCAATCTGAATGTACTTCCTCCACCACGACCCTCTGCCTTCTGCAGGCAACCCAATTCTGAATCCACCTGGCCAAACTTCCCTGGATCCCATGCCTTCTGACTTTCTGAATAAGCCTACCTTGTGGAACCTTGTCAAATGCCTTACTAAACTCCATGTAGATCACATCCACTGCACTACCCTCATCTATATGCCTGGTCATCTCCTCAAAGAACTCTGTCAGGCTTGTTAGACACGATCTGCCCTTCACAAAACCATGCTGACTGTCCCTGATCAAACCATGATTCTCTAAATGTCCATAGATCCCATCTCTAAGAATCTTTTCCAACAGCTTTCCCACCACACCTACACTTGTGAGAAGTGTAAGTAAAATAAATTCTATCACAATGGAAAAAATGTCTGGTGTGAGAGATAAAGTTCTAATCAAACAGAAAAAGGAAATACTGGAAAGACTCAGCAAGTGTAGTGTCTTTGGGGAAGTGACACAAAGTTAAAGTTTCACATCTGGGAGTTGGTTCATTTAGTTTTAAAGCTTTAAAATATTTAAAATGATTATGATTTAATTTTTTGACACTCCTGGCAGCTAGTAGGCTGAAAAACTATGGCTTATCTGGCTGACAAAATAATTGTGTGTAATAGCTTTTGTAACAGCCTGGTTAAGATTTTTACTGCTGTGCTGCAGGTATTTCATTTTAGCAGTTCTGTAAGAGCAGTCTTTTATGCTTTTAGCGTGTTTGGGTTTGAGCTAAAAATGAGGGGCTGTGTTGTTCAACTTAGGAGTGTTGTATCAGTCAATCAGGTTGGTGGAATTGGGAGACGGTTCTTGAGAACCTTAACCAAAGTGATCTGAAGGTCGTTAGTTCGAACCTCAGCCGAGGCAGTGTGTGTGTCCTTAAGCAAGGCACTTAACCACACACTGCTCCTGCACGCTTATAGCCCAGTGGCAGTGGTTGGTGCAGTATGGACAAGACAAGAACGCTGGATGGGTCGAGGTCTTTTTGGCAGGAGCTGGGCTAAGACAGGGAAAAAGATGGCTGAGGATGTTGTCCCTGTTGCACAAGGTAATTTGTACAGATGAATGGCTTCAAGGAGGAAGGACCAATACTCTTGTCGGGAAGCCTGTTTGCTTGAGGTGGATTTTGAGTGACATTCAGAAGGTGGTGTGAACTTCCATGCAGACTGGATCCAGTGTGTGAGTTAAAGACAACTTTAAGATGAGCTCCAAATTGTGTGCACATTTGGACTGGGTTAACTGTAATGGGCCCTCTTTATTTTTTTTCCTTTTTCCAACTAACTGTTTGATAAAGCGGACATTTGTAAATATCTTTATAACTGTGTGCAGTCTGTTATTTCTTGCCAACCATTAATTGCATGGGGGCAATACTTACACAGTATTTGCACAGATCGGGGTTCGGGTGGTCAAGACATCCCAATCTCCCAGTTTTGATGGGACCAAGATGTACGGAGTTTGAGAAAGGTGGTTTTCTCACTACAGGCAGTCCCTGGGTTACGAACGAATTCCATTCCTGAGTCCATCTTTAAACCGGATTTGTACATAAGTCAGAACAAGTACATCCGGTATTATTTAGCGTCAGTTAGTCAAACGTTTGTCTTAGTATATAATATATATTTTACCTTTCTATGCATATAAAACACTTAAGAAACATATGTATTCCAATAATTAAACCTCTGCGTTGCTTAGTAATAATTGTAGCTTTCATTGGGGCAGGGCCTTTCACATGCTCCGTTATTCTCACTTTATCCTTTATCTTTTAAAATTGTTCCGATCGTTGACTGACTGTAGCCTAATGCTTTTCCAATGACCAATGGCGTTTCACCTCTTTCCAAACGCTTTATTATTTCCACTTTATTTTCAATCGCGATTGCTTCCCGTCAATGGAACAGAAGCACTGCGGGCAGCGGGTCCTGACCTGCGCTGGCTTCTGAGGTCTGCTGGGTCCTAAGGACCACTGCACTGAGACAGGCTAAATGGGACAAGTGGGGGCTGTGATGGGTTTGGGTATTTGATCATCCACAATATTCTGTGTAGGAATTTAAACTGGAGGTGGCAGTGTTTTTTTTTTACGAGGTCGAGTTGTGAGCTCGACATCAACCTGGCACAGATGGTACGGGAGTCACTGGATCGACATCAACCTGGCACAGGAGCGATCTGTCACTAAATCGAAGCGATCTGTCACTAAATCGAACTTGGGAACCTTCGTTCTCCAGCCCCGTGCTGATCTCACTGCGCTACCAGCCGACCGGAACAGAGGGGGCGGGGTCAGGGTGAATCTTACTAAGAAAAATTTAAACTAATTACAAGGTTAAACACAATGTCAATGGCAACGACTTAAAATGACGAACGGCGTCGCAATCTGACTTAAAATGGCGGACGGCATTCTTCCTCGGTTCGTAAGTATGAATTGTCTGTAAGTCAGATGTTCGTAACTCGGGGACTACCTGTACTGAGTCCAGTGGCTGTTAGTCAGGGGCTAACAAGCCACGTCTCTAGAGATGTCTGGTTTTAAAAAAAAGATTTCACTTCCAATTTTTTTTAAAAGTGTTTCTGCTGCAATGGGCCTTGATTGGAGTGGCTTCCACAAGGGAGCTTGGGACAGGAGACACTCAGCTGAGAGGAGGTTGTATGGTTGGAAAAGCAGGGAGATTCTGAGAAGATTTGGGCCAGTTTTTTTTATTTGACTATTTAGTCTCAGTTTCACCAACCCTCCGATATTTGATATCCACTGTGAATTTTGTCCGTATGCATTGTTATAAATCATGGTTCCTAATACTAAGTGGAAATATTGGAAATCCTAGCCTTGAGGACCAGTCCCTAGTCCTAAATTACCTTGGTTGTCATTTGTTGCTTCGATCTTAAAACTAGTGAATCTGTTTTTTCATCATGAAATTTAAATTTACATGACCTTTTCTGAATCTCTAGTAAGACGACTAGGTCACAGATAAGTGATGCAGCAGTATTTCATAAAATAAGCTCAGTGATCTTGTCTACAGCTGTATGGTATAATGAGTTTAATTCAGTGATCCTGACCTTCGTATAAATGTAGTTAGAGTTGCAGAGCAATAAAGCACAGATACAGGCCCCTCAGTCCTACAAGTGGCAGATGGAATACAGTGTCGGTAAGTATATGGTCATGCACTTTGGTAGAAGAAATGAAAGGGTTTATTATTTTCTAAATGGAGAAATGGCAAAAAACTGAGGTACAAAGGGACTTGGGAGTCCTTGTGCAAGATTCCTGACAGGTTAATTTGCTGGTTGAGTCTGTGGTGAGGAAGGCAAATGCAATGTTAGCATTTGTTTCAAGAGGACTAGAATGTGAAAGCAAAGATGTAATGTTGAGAATTTATAAAGCACTGGTGAGGCCTCACTTGGAGTATTGTGTGTAGTTTTGTGCTCCTTATTTTAGAAAGGGTGTGCTCATTTCCTCATTTCTGTCCTATTTTTCTGCAGTTTGACCTCTCTCATGCCTATCAATTATGCCTTGATACTTTTTGACTATTGCTTGCAGCAGTCAGTTAACCTACTGGGTTATCATTAGGAGGTGATTCCTGGCTGAAACCTTAAGTATTGCTAGAGAAGATATAGAGACATCAGACTGTGAAGGGTCTGAGGTTAAGATTGAATCCAGTTTCTGGAGCTGTGAGGTAACAGTTTTGATGCTGGTCTATCATGTACCCTTCATGATGAGTAAAAATGCCATTTACCTTTTCACCCCTTGGCACTTGGGAATACTATTCTAAATTACTATTTAAAGATTGCGACACAAAGGCAAGGATTCCTTTCCACTTGATGTGATTAATTGAGCAAAAAGGCTCTCATTATAACATGGGAGCATATTCTGGCTGGCTGCCGGTGACTAGTGGTGTTACACTGGGGTCTGTGTTGGGATTGATTCTTAAGTTGAATGTAAACCTCTTTTTATTGTTTTTTTTTTTGTTTTGTCACATTGTAGAAGAAACTCAAATAAAAAATCAATAAGAAAAAGTTGAATGTCAGTGATTTGGATGATGGAATTAATAGCTTTGTTGCAAAGTTTACAGAAGATGTGAAGATAGGTGGAAGGACCAGTAGTTTTGAATAAGTAGAGAGGGTAAGGGCTTACATTAGGAGAATGGGCGAAGAAAAGGCAGATGGAATATAGTGTTGTGAAGTGTGTGGTCATGCACTTTGGTAGAAAAAATGAAAGGGTTGACAGTTTTTTTTTGTATCTTCTAGCCATTTAGAAAATAGAGGTACAAAGGGACTGGGAGTCCTTATGCAGGACTCCTGACAGGTTAATTTGCAGGTTGAGTATGGTGAGGAAGGCAAATGCGATGTTAGCATTAATTTCAAGAGGATTAAGATATGAAAGTAAAGATGTAATATTGAGACTTTATAAAGCATTGGTGAGGCCTCACTTGGAGTACTGTGAGCAGTTTTGGGCCTCTTCTCTTAGAAAGGACCTGCTGAAACTGGAGAAGGTTCAAAGGAGATTCACGAAAATGATTCCAGGATTGAATGGCTTGTCATATGAAGAGTGATGAATCTGGGCCTGTATTCACTAGAATTCAGAAGAATGAGGGGTGACCTCATTGACACCTACCGAATGGTGAGAGGCCTTGATAGAGTGGATGTGGCGAGGATGTTTCCTATGGTCAGAGAGTCTAAGACCAGAGGACACAACCTCAGAATAGAAGGGCGTCCTTTAAGAACGGAGACGAGGAGGAATTTCTTTAGCCAGAGGGTGGTGAATCTGTGGAATTCTTTGCCACAGACAATTGTGGAAGCCAAGTCTTATGTATACTTAAGACAGAGGTTGATAGATTCTTGAGCTGAGGAGAGAAATGGATCAGATGTGATGGGTCAAATGGCCTTATTCTAGTTGTATATCTTATGATCGTATGATACTGTGGCACTTTGGGGTGGGGGGGGAGTGTGGTTGAGAGCTTGCCCCTGCATTTCTAATGATCAGCACTGTTTATTGTTTTTGTGCTAAACTGCTTTTGTGGGATTATGGTGGGAAGCTCCAGTTCATTTATTGTTACATTTTAGGTTGGGTTATATAGTTCTTCGCTTGTGTATTTGTGGTCACCCTAACTGTAACTGGGGTGTGTGATGGTCACCTCCCCTGTCTGTGTGAGACTGGTTGGGTTCACTCTCTGGGTCATGGTGTCCAGTCTGCTTTGTGTTTATCACGATAAAACAGTTGTTGAGTTAACGAGCTTCCTCGTCTGACATTATGGACCAAAAGATTGCCACAATACTACAGTGGAGAAGACCATCTTAAAGGGTTTTCTTACAATGTGAATTGACTGCAGCTTTCAACTCTTATTTGTCCAGTGCATTCAGGCTTTGATATTTGTTTAACGTGCCTCCCTACCCACTTGTGAAGTCTCATACTTCTTTTCATTTTGTCTTCATAATGTGCCTCCTTCTGCACTGCAGCTAAAGGTGTTCAGATTTTGAAACCAGTCCAACATCCTTTCAGTACAAATTATTGCTGCAGTTATTGTACAACCGACAAAGCCCCATGTATGTCTTTTGTATAGTCTGCTTTATAACAGAACTGAAATTAAAAGGGAATGATGCTAGATGTGTTGCAAATGGGTGGGAACTTTGCCATGAGTTGAAGGATGGAAATATAAATCGTAACTTGTCAGCTGAGAAATTATTATAGTTTTATGTGATAGCCATCATTGATCGATGTCTGTATACTTTACAGTTAGTCCTTTTGAGTTGATGGGGCTTTAAACATTTAACTAGATTGGTACTACCAATTATTTTTTAAGTCTCAAAAAAATATGTAAATGTTGGCCTAGCTCTGACACAAGCAAAACAAGCCAATTGCTTATTTCCTTCATGGTCATAAATCTGTTCTCCCCTTTTCCTCAACAATATTTCTTGTGCATCTGACCTTTGTTTTATCTAAAAATAAGTATGAGTATGGACACTAAAGAAAGCAAATGTGTATGTGGGTGTGGGGGTGCAAGGGAGGAGTGAGAAAATAGTTGAAGAAATAAGAGAGAACAAGGTAATAACGAAGATAACCACCTGTATATAAAAGCTTTTTGAAGGAAAGGAACAGAGGTATAGTGGAAATTGAGCCATTTGGTGAAATCATAATTGATCTATGATCTAATTCTATACCTCTGCCATGTTGTCTTTATCTTTTTGATTAATTTCAAATGTGCTAAATGTGAAATTTTGATTTGATTCTTGTACCTTTTTTTAAAACATTTTTATTTGGCATGGAATTACTTCAGAAAATTTTAGTAATATAATTAAATGGTATAAAGAGTTAACCTACCAGAGTGTCTTGAGTTACCAGAAATAAAAGTGCTCCACATAGATGCAATTAAGAGTAAGGTTAAATAGATAATATTATATTGCATAAAAAGTCTTGCTGTTTTACCATCTTTTGGCATGTGTTATTATGTGAAATAGGTATCCTGTAAGCTGTTTTCTCGTACTTTAGACCAGTGATTGAAAGCAAAATAAAACCTCTTTACAGATAAAATTAAAGCATTTAAAGGGTGATGCCATTATAATTAGAGTAGAGCTGAAAATAAAATAAAACTAAAATCATTCAACTAACCTATTTAAAAAGAGAAATATCACATGTTGAAACCAATGAAAATCCATTCAATACATAAAAGGTTGAAAAGTAACTTATTTCCAAGTTCTCTTTCAACAGACTCTATCAGTTTGGCAGATAACCACCATTGTGGAAAAAATGCAACAGGGATCTGAGAAATGCAGTTCCAGATTAAGAAGAGCACAGCATTCTGAAGTTTGAGGCTTACTGCAAGCCTGCTGACTGCAGTTTCCACAGGCACATTATGTAATCATCCAAGTCTCCTACATGCTGCAAAGTGTTTAATTAAAGCATTAAAAATAAAGATTGAATAGTAAATCAAGCTTTAAAATATTAATTCTGCTGTAATGCTGTTGATGTCCTGAATGAATACTAGTAGGGTCAAAATTTCATGAAGCTCATTTTCACATTGGTATGTATTAGTTGATATTGATTATTGCTTACAAATGATGAGCCTGTATAGAATTTGAGTTTATAATTAGTACAATATTACAAGATTCCATTGCACCTTGTTAATGGATTTTAATAGAAAGGTGGGCAGACTTGTGGATATTGCTTTTTGAAATGAGCCTATTACACTGTGGAGTCCTTTCTATGCAGGTTCCACTCAACCTGCTCAGAAATGTGTGAAATATGGGTCTTGCCTTAGCTGCAACAAAGCTCAAACAATTTTGCAAAATTACTTGGGAACCAGTATCTGTTGCTTACTGATATTATACCTTTAGTCTTTCAGTCTTCCATTCTTGTGCAAAATATGAGTTGCATTCTGAAGAAAATCCAATCTCTTGTTAGGGGACATCATTAGTTTCTCATCATTGATATGTGTTGCTACTTTATTTCATGATTTTCAAGCATAGTGCGGAAGGAAACTTTTCTTCCTGTCTGATCCATGCAAGCTCCCAGCAGTTAAAAAAAAATTATGTACATTTTTACATTTCTATTTTACTACGTAGCCCTGCTGTTTATTCTCTCTCAGGGTCACCTAACTTTTTTTTTATAGTCATGTGTTACAACAGAAAGGATTCAACATAATGTATTTTTTCGTTGTAAGCTGTAATTTTTGTGGATTGCGATTGAAAGAATATTATTTGCATAAGGGTTAGTGTGAAAGTTGGTAACTCCTATTTAAAAGGCTTATTGGCTGATCATATGTTCTTAACAAAGGTGCTAAAGGAATATAGTGATGAGAGCCTCAATTGTTTGGTAATTGAAACCTTTAAAATTATCTCAGTATAGTATTTTAGAATAAGGTATGATATCTTGGTGATTGTATTGAGTAACTTCACTAATTTTGTTTGTCTCCTGGTTCATGGTGACTTACTGAGATCAGATTAGAGTATTGTTTGGAATCTTACTGAGTTCTTGTTTGGTGGTGGGTAGTGAGGGGAAACATGATCATTTGAATCTACTGCAAGTCAGTATCCCTATCCATTACATGTAAGTTGACTATTAGTAACCATAGGGATTAACCACCAAAAAACTTACTTATGATTTAAGAACACATCTCAGTGTTTTGTGGAATCTATTTTTTAAGCAGGCAAGCTATTTGGGGATTTTTGAGTGAACACTAGAAATTATTCCATTATATTTTGAGTAAAGAATGATGCTGGTTTGTGGTTATAACAATATTTAGCTGTCAGGCCTCTTGCTGATTCAAAATGAGTATAAATTGGTTTCTCAATTGTCCTGTCAAGTGTAATTTCCATTTTCAGTATGTTGATTACGTTGCTGCATGTCATGCTAAAGCTAGATGTATAAGGGGCCATATTAACAAACTGGATTTTGAGATAGTCTGACTGCATTTAATTCATACTGAAACCTTCAACAACTACCAATTATCATTTTCCCTCAATGTGCATACACACATCTCAGCTATGTTTCACACCAGAAATTATAATTTTAAACTTGTTTGAAATATTATTTAGAAATATTGATTAATCCCCATTTGGGCTTAACACTGATTCTTTGTTCAGTGTACAAGCAAGATGTGAAAATCTGGATAAGGTCCATTTGGGAATGGTGTATTTCACTAGGAAATACAATCTAAAATACAAAATATTTCCGTAATCAGCAGGCACAAAGCATCACACCCTGATGCCTTCCATATCCAGCTGATGCCTTCCAGGCTGTGGATGTTGTATATTGGATTTTCAAAGGCCTTTGATAAGGTGCCACATAAGAGGCTGCTTAATGAGATGAGGGCCCATGGAATTACAGGAAGGATATTGGAATGGGTGGAGCATTGGCTGATAGGCCGAAAGGAAAGAGTGGGAATACAGGGATCCTATTCTGGTTGGTTGCCGGTTACTAGTGGTATTCCGCAGGGGTCGGAGTTGGGACCACTTCTTTTTACACTGTATATTGATGATTTAGACTATGGCTTTGTGGCTAAGTTTGCGGATGACACCAAGATAGGTGGAGGAGCAGGAAGTGTTGAGGAAACGGAAAGGTTGCAAAGAGACTTGGTCAGTTTAGGAGAGTGGGCAAAGAAATGGCAGATGAGATACAATGTTGAGAAATGTACGGTTGTACATTTTGGAAGAAGAAATAATCAGGCAGATTATTATTTGGATGGGGAGAAAATTCAAAAATTGGAAGTGCAAAAGGACTTGGGGGTCCTAGTGCAGGATACCCTAAAGGTTAACCACCAGGTTGGATTGGCGGTAAGGAAAGCAAATGCTATGTTGGCATTCATTTCAAGAGGAATAGTGTAAGAGTAAGGAGGTGTTGATGAGGCTCTATGGGGCACTGGTGAGACCCCATTTGGAATACTGTGTGCAGTTTTGGGCCCCCTATCTTAGAAAGGATGTGCTGATATTGGAGAGAGTTCAGAGAAGATTCACTAGGATGATTCCTGGAATGCAGAGACTAACATATGAGGAGCGTTTGTCAGCTCTTGGATTGTCTTCTTTAGAGTTTGGAAGAATGAGAGGGGATCTCATAGAAACATTTCAAATATTGAAAGGGTTGGACAGAGTAGATGTGGAAAGGCTATTTCCCTTGGTGGGTGAGTCCAGGACAAGAGGTCACAGTCTTAGAATTTGAGGGTACCCATTTAAAACAGAGATGAGGAGAAATTTTTTTTAGCCAGAGGGTCGTGGATTTATGGAATTCGTTGCCACATACAGCTGTGGAGGCCCAATCATTGAGGGTGCTTAAGGAGGAGATTGATAGATATCTAATTAGTCAGGGTATCAAAGAGATATGGGGAGAAAGCTGGAAATTGGAACTAGATGGGAGAATAGTTTAGCTCATGGTGGAGTGGCGGAGCAGACTCGATGGGCTGAATGGCCTACTTCTGCTCCTTTGTCTTGTGATATCATTGTAGGGGATTTCAACCAGGCAGGCTTGAAATCTCTAAACAACTACCACCAACATATCACACACTTAACCACTGTTATGCTGCCATCAAGAAGACAGACTATGCTATCTCACACCCACACTTTGGAAAGTCCAGTCACCTGGCTGTACTTCTACACCATGCTTACCAAGAAGTTATGGTCAAGGGAGGCGAGGAGTGCATACAGGATTGTTTTGAGTCTGTGAAGGGGACAATATTCAAGGGTTCATCTTTAATTCTGAATGAATACACCACAGTTGTCACCAATTTCATCAACACCTGTGTAGATGAATGTGTGAGTACCTTTGAGAATATACTGGACATAGACAAACCAAAAGGCATCAATGTACCAGGAGATTTGTAATCTACTGCAGCCTAGATCTATGGCATTCATGAACAATGATCCAGAACTACAAGAAATCCGGGTACAACCTATGGAAGACTATTTTAAGAGCAAAAAAAAAACAATTCTAATTGAGATTAGAGACGGTATTGGATGCACATCAGCTCTGGCAGGGTTTGCAGGCCATTACTTTCTACTAAATGAAACCTAACAACATGAATGATTATGATGCTTCACTCTCAGATGAACTCAACGCCTTTTATGCACACTTTTGATGGGAGAATAAAACTACCAACGTGTGAATGCCTGTGGCACCTGGTGACTCTGATTTGTCTCAGAGGCTGATGGCAGAGCAGTTTTCATGAGGAAGAACCCTTGCAACACGTCAGACCCTGATGGTGTATGTGGTAGGACTCTTCTAAAAACTTGTGCCAATCAACTGGTGGGAGTGTTCAAAGACACTTTCAATCTCTCACTGCTGCAGTTGGAAGTTCCCACCTGCTTCAAAAGGGCGACAATCATATCAGTGCCCAAGAAGAGCAGGGTGAGCTGCCTCAATGATTATTGCCCCGTAGCGCTCACATGTACTCTGATGAAGTACTTTAAGAGGTTGGTGATGGCAGGAATCAACTCCTGCTAAGCAAGGATCTAGATCAGCTGCAATTACTCTATCACTACAATAAGTCCAAGGTGGATGAAATCTCACTGGTTCTCCACCTCGCTGTGGATAGATAATACTTTATTCACAGTAGCATTACAAGTGCAAAGATATACAAATATTAGAAGAGAAATAAAGAATGAAAAATACGTTACCTCAAACTGGCTAATGAGGGGGGCATCATTTTCCCCAGCTATAGCTTAACTCATTATAGAGACTAATGGCCAAGGGCAAGAATGATAGCTGTCCATTAGTACTGTCTACATCATGCTGCTGTTTATTGATTACAGCTCAGCATTCAACATTATAGTGTCCTCAGTTCTAATCAAGAAGCTCCAAAACCTGGCCTCTGTACCTCCCTCTACAATTGGATTCTTGATTTCCTCATCGGGAGACCAGTCTGTGTGGACCACAATTAACATCTGCTCTTCACTGACATCTCATCTTTAAGGACGTGTACACTACTCTCTCTACTTTCACGACAGTGTGGCTAGGGAAGTTCAAATGCTAACTAAATTTGCCGAGGACACAGCTATTGACTGAATTTCAGATGGTGACAAGGAGGTGTACAGGAGCGAGATAGATCATCTAGTTGAGTGGTATTACAACAACATTCTTGCATTCAACATCAGTAAGACCAAGGAATTGATTGTGGAATTTAGGAAGGGGAGGTTAAGAGGACACACACCAGTCCTCATCGAAGGATCGGCAGTGGAAAGGATGAGCAGTTTCAAGTTCCTGGGTGTCAACATCTCCGAAGATCTAGCCTGGGCCCAACATAAGATACAATTACAAAGAAGGCATGACAATGCCTATTTTTCATTGGGAATTTGAGGAGACTTGGTATATCACCAACGATGCACATAAATTTCTACAGATGTACTTTTGAGAGCATTTTAACTGGTTGCATCACTGTCTGGTATAAGAGGGCAACTGCACAACCCAGAAAAAGCTGCAGAAACTTGTAAACTCAGCGAGTTCCATCATAGCCTCCAACCTCCCCAGCATTGAAGAGGCCTTCAAAAGACAAAGGTGGCATCCATCATCTCAGGACATGCTCCCTTCACATTGCTACAATCAAGGAGTAGGTTCTGGAGCCTGAAGAGACACAGTCAATGTTTCGGGAGCCATTTCTTCCCCTCTGCCATCACATTTCTGAATGGGCAATGAATCCATGAACACTACTTCACTTTTTTCCTCTTTTTTTGGATTACTTATTTAATGTTTATCTAGACATTGCAATTTATAGTATTTTTTTATTTTGTATTGCTGCCACAAAACAACAAATTTCACAACGTAGGCCAGAGATATTAAAGCTGAAAAAAAGATACTGCACTGGATGCCTTTTGAATGGTATTGCAAATTAGAGCATTATTTCTTGTCAGTTGACTTGCTTCCATTCTGTATAAAGGAACCAGGTAAAAACTATTCTGGCAATTCCAAGTATATACTGATCTAAGTATACTAAAACTTGACCTGAATTCTTTTGGCTTAAGCAAACAATTTTAATACTGATTTTAGTGTCTGATACTGGAATACTAAGAGCTGTGTTTACAAATCTATTCCAAATCATTTGCTGTGACTTTTAGAATAATATTCTTAATTTTTACTTATTTGACATTGCATATGGTTCTGTAATTAACTATTTTGCTTTGAATGGAAGCCAGAGTGTCATTGAAATACATTGTTATTCTGACTTCTAGCAACAGTCAACATGATTTTTGAACCTTGTTTCTGATGGTACAGATCAGTAATGAATTGGTATGTGTTTAGGAAACTGCAAATTCCACAAGTTTTTGATGGTCTTCTGACATTCATTTCTGCTTATTACAAAAATACCTTTTTTGAAAGGTACAGTTCAAAAATTCTTTAGGGACAAATTTACAATGTATGTGAAATAACGTTGAAGTTCCTTTTGTTAAAGTGCACATATATACCATGTAGGTATGAAACTTTTAGCTTCTAAACTTCTGACTGACAAAATCTACAGAGAATCATTGCATATGAGAATTGGGGTGGGTTTGTGCTCATTTTAGTTCCACCACAGTACTTTTGCTCAGTGGCACTTAAATTCTATCAGTAAGTTTTTTTCCTTTCCAGCTTATTTTGAGTATAAAGGTTTGAAAAGTAATGAGAAACTATTTCGACTCTGTGATTTGTCTGTAGGAAACAAGGTCACATGTGGCTTGAAGGTGATATTTACAGGTCTGTGAAGAAACGGCGAGCTATGGATAAAGAATGCACTGGATTAAACCAGATCATTTCCGGCATTGATAATCTCTATCTTGGTGGAAACATGAAGATGCATTCTACAGACAAGAGTTCAGAGGTAAGGAAGTTTCCAGAGTCTGTATTTTCATTTAGACTATAAGACATGGGAGCAGAATTAGGCCAATTGGTCCATTGGATCTGCTCCACTATTCTATCACAGCTGGTTTATTATTCCCCTCAACCTCATTCTCCTGCCTTATACCTGTAACCTTTGACACCCTGACTAATCAAGAACCTATCAACCTCCACTTTAAATCTACTCAGTGACTTGGCAACCCTGACCAATTGTGGCAATGAATTCCACAAATTAACCTCCCCCTGGCTAAAGGAATTTCTGCTTATCTCTGTTTGAAATGGACATCCCTCTATTCTGAGACTGTGCCCTCTGGTCATAGACTTACCCTCTATAGGAAACATTCATTCCCCCCCCCCTCCCCCATTCCCCCATTCTTCTAAACTCTGGTGAGTCCAAGCCCAGAGCCATCAAATACTCTTCATATGTTAACCCATTCATTCTTAGAATCATTCACATGAACCTCCTCTGGATTTTTTCTAATGTTAGCACATTTTTTCTTAGACAACAGGCCCAAAACTGCTTATAATACTCTGTCCGGTCTGGCCAGTGCCTTATTAAGCCACAGCATCACATCTTTGTTCTTGTATTCTAGTCTTCTCAAAATGACTGCTAACATTATATTTGCCTTCCTTACTGTCAACTCAGCTTGCAAGTTAACCTGCAGAAGGACTTCAGTTCCTATGTACCTTTTATTTTTGTATTTTTTTCCCATTTAGAAAATAGTGTACACCTTTATTCCTTCTATCAAGGTCATGACCATACACTTTTCTAACCTAGAATCCATTTGCCGCTTCTTTGCCCATTCTTCCAATGTATGTAAGACCTCCTGAAGACTCACTGCTTCCTCAACACTGCTTAACCCTCCACCTATCTTTGTACTGTCTGCAAACTTGACCACAAAGCCATGAATTCCATCAATTAAATTGTTGACATATAACATGGAAAGAGGCAGTCACAATATCTTCCTCTGCAGAACACCATTTGTCATCGGCAGCCAAACAGAATAGGTCCTCTTTATTTCCACTCTTTGCCTCCTATCAGTCAGCTAATCCTCTGTTCAAGCTAGTATCTTTCCTGTAGTAACATGAGCTCTTGTTAAGCAGCCCCATAATGTGGCATCTTGTCAAAGGCCTTCTGAAAATCCAAGTAAGCAATATCTACTCACTCTTCTTTGTCTGTCCTGCCTGTTATTTCCTCAGAAGAATTCTAACTGATTTGTCAGGCAAGGTTTCCCCTTAAGGAAACCATGCTAACTTTGGCCTGTTTTATCATGTGCCTCCAGATCCCCTGCAACCTCATCCTTAATAATGGACTCTAGCATCTTCCTAACCACTGAAGTCAGGCTAACTGGCCTATAACTTACTTTCTTTTGCCTCCCTTCATTCTTGGAGTGGAGTGATATTTGCAATTTTCCAGTCCTCCAGAACCATTCCAGAATCTAGTGATTCTTGAAAGATCTTTACTAATGCCACCACAATCTCTTGTAGTCCATCTGGCCCTTGTGACTTGTTCACCTTCAGACCTTTCAGCTTCCCAAGCATCTCTCCTTAGTAATAGCAACTACACTTGCTTCTACTCCCAGGCATGCCTTAGAAATGTTTATGCTGTTACGAACCCCGTAACTGGGTCACTTACCAGCAAAGATAGAGAGGTCTGCTGAAATCTGATGGTACTATTTTTAAACGTTTTTATTTATAAAGGGGCACAAAAGTAAGGTTAATACATTCAGATAATATACGTCGTCAATACTCAATCTAAAGCGCGGGTATAGTAATAATCAACAATAAGAAGTAACTCTATCATTTGTCTAGGGGTAAAACTATTGTCCGATGGAAATATCAAAGTCTCGGAAGTTCATACAGGCTTTTAGCCTTTCAGGAACCGCTGGGGTCTCACGTGTTGGAGAGAGAAAATAAACTTGCCAGCCTTTTGGACTCAACTCGTTGAATCGGGAACGTGGGTTCCCCATTGTCATTTCGAAGTCTTTTTCGGGGTTATCAGCCACTCGTTCCCCAAGCTAGGGGAACCGAATCACACATGGCTCCCGAACAGCTTCCCGTCCTCACGGGAGTGATGAGCGATGGTCTCTCCTTCTGGTGCGTCGCTGGGGTACTGCCTCCTGCAGTCTCCTTTTTATCATGACTGGCAGATTTGTAAATGTCAGTCAAAGTAGGGTGATACAATCCCCACCCCACATTGCCCGAGGGTGTCCATGTCCCTGATAGCTGGCACGTACTATAGAGTTGCAATTCACACAGGTGTCTCTAAGAACAATGGTCAAATCCGTTGCATTGTCTCTCATTTCCTGCGTCCAAGACCCGAATTAATAGCGATCTTGCGATTCTCCGGAAGGAGGGGGCTGGTCCTGCACCCTTCGGCCCCTCAGAGCTGTGGTACATTCATAACAATGCATAGATGAATGATTCTTGAGTTAACAGGGTGTATTTCAGCAGCAGTGTTCCATTTAATTTTAATTAGATGTAGTGTGTATCATCCAATCTGGTGACCCTGAGCAGGGAGACCATCAGTTTGATTGTGGCAACTATATATCGACTAGTTTATGTATGTATTAGTATTGGCTGTAATTCACCTGGTTGAATTTGTATCTAAGTTCCATTTCAAGAATATGAGCACTATAATGTAGGTCTGCACTTAAATTCATTCTTGTATGAGATGTCCAGTGAGACATTAATATTTAGGTCTCGTCTGTTCTCTTCATAGACTGAAAAGAACCCTAGAGATTTTTTTTTTGAAGAAGAGCAGGGGAATTATCTCTAATATCCTAGCTAATGCCACTTGTGTAAAGAAAATTATTTGGTTGTTTTCATATTGCTATTTCTACGAGAATTGTTATACAACCTAAATTAGTGGTTAGACTTCAAATTACTTAATCAGCTCATGTTGGAAGAGAAGTAAAATTTATCTTTTTTAAATGCCAGACCTCCTTATTTCACTTTTTCCTCAATATACATGGAAAATAACTTGCACATTAATTTACATAGTTGTGGAAATGTAGCTGGCTAAAGCTGATTTGAGAAGAGATCACCTTAGCAGTACAGTTCAAAAGTGTTGTACCATAAGAATTAGTGTCACGATCTTAGTTGTTAACAATTTATATTAATAATTTAAAATTTTAAGAACTTTTTCTGTAGAAATTTTAAATTGTGGAACTTTCCATTTTCAGTTCTTTCAATTGGAAAAATTATTTAAAAGGAGAAAATTGAGCAACTATTTTTGGGTCAAGCACAATTCCTGGGACAATTCTTTGAAATATTATCCTATGTCTGTTTATATATTTTATAATTTATATGTATAATGTTAAAGTTTGTAATAGAACTGGAAATATGAAGTAGATTTAATAATGTTAGATTTCTCTATTGGAAAAACTACTTTGGTAATTCTGGTGAAAAGACTAAAAGGTATGTTAAGTGCTTAGAAGTGAATTCAGAAACCAGTTCACATTTTTTAAATGGAAATCTGAAGACTCCCCTCCCCAGAGGTTAGTTTTTTTTTCTTAGCTATCTGGAAGAAATGCAACTTAAACGAGGTTGATGTGGGTACACTAATACTTCACATAAGCATTAGCATTGCATTTTGCAGAATAGCATGCAGAATTTTACATGCAACTTTCATATGGTACACTTATCAAAAATTAAATAAATTGTGGAATTTGGTTCCCTTCAGATTGTATATGTAGTAAATTGAACTTTATTCTGATATGGCATTTCCACCTCAAACATTAACTCATTAACTGAATCCACATGACCTCTGCTTATTTGCTCTAAACATCATTCATGTATGTTTATTATCTCCAGACTTGATTTTTTTCAGTTTTCTCCTTGTTAGCTTTTATCATTCCACAAACTCACTCAAAAGTACATAGAGCATATTTCAACTATCAGTTAATTCCATGGTTAATTCTGGAATTCTCTGCTTATTCTAGAATTTCCAAATTTTGTACATCTCTATCTTTCTTTCCTCTAGGTATTTAAGTTAAGTACACTAGTATCTTCTGCAGCTTGATGAACAATATTATTTAATATTGATATTGTAGTGCACCTTGGCACATTTTTGTTTAGTAAGCACTTTGTAATTACATAAGCTTCCTTGGCCTATTGCAGAATAGAATTTTAGTTTTGTCTTTCTCTTGCACCAGTTATGATTTGGTTGTACTAAAGTCAGTAATCATAATGCAACCGTTTTTTTAAGGTGAAGCAGATAGGAAAATGATGCTATGGTTGAACTCGCATCTCAAACATATATTAGAATACAACTTTTCGAGAATGTGTTTTTCTTTGTGAGGTATACAGTGTGTGTATGTTTACATTCAGCAGCCAGTAAATTTTTTTTCTTGTCTTTCCAACATTACACAATGGTTCTGACCAGCCATAGTGAGTAAGATGTTATGGTTTCAGCTTATCCTTGCTGACAGTGTGAATAGTATTTAATAAACTCAGACAGCTAACAAATTAATTTGCTTGTGTGTATATCTAATTTTTATGTTGTTACTTGTTTCCCAAGTAAAGCCATTTCTTGATTATACATTTAAATAATTCCTGGTACTTTTTTTTTCCTTAATCATTTACACTTTAATAACTTCAATATGAGAGAGTGTTACCATTGTATTTGCATGGATTATTCTTTTATAAAACTTGGATTTTCCTCTCCTTTTCCTTCAGATACAGACTTTACAAGTTTAAAAAAAATAAGAGTGAGTTTTGAGCATTGTATGAAGAGCTGTTAAAAGTACTTCATTTGTTCAAGTAGATCTCAATTTTTGCTATTAATAGGTCATCAATATTGATTGTGAATTAGAAAGAGCTAAGCTTACAGGGGATGGACAGAATGCAAATTTTTTAAATATATATTAAAGAAGGTAATTCCATCATTTGAGTAGTATCTGTTGGCACCCTTGTTTTTATATTTTGAAAACGCAAATTTGAGTAAAATATAAGTACAGATTGTAGCACTGCAGCTGCGGCGCATGATAAATTACATTGTTTAAAGCACAAATAATGCTTTTCATGTTTGCATCTGAAGTGGTTTACGTTAATTTTAAAAGACAAAATGGTACAGGGTAAATGGTTCTATAAGATAAATCAGCATTAGTTCAGACCAAAAATAGTTAATATGAACCTGACCATCCAATAACACCAGATTATGTGTCAGGTTCAGCTTGGATATCAAAAAATATTAAGTCTTTAAGGTAGAATCAGCTGTGGTTGTATTGGGCTCAAGAGCTGTTGTTAATTTTGTACTTCTACTGTTTATGTTTCTTATTTTCTAGCCTTGCAATGCATAGTAAAGCTCTTATTTTGTTTCCTTGATCTATGTAAATAATTAGACCATTGGCATTTTGGAGTTGAGAGGAATGAGGGAGTAATCTTATTGAAACATCAATGATCCTAATGTAGAATGATTCACTGGATGCTAAGAAGTTTTCACTAGTAGCAGTACACAGGCAAGGGGCATTATAACAAGATAATGGGCTGGTCATTTAATATTGAGCTGCATAGGAAGTTCTTCTTACAGAGTGTTCTGTAAGCTAAGTCATTAAAGGTATTTTAGGAAGGAGATTTTTTTTTAAAAGGTTGGGGAAGTCTGGACAGTAGGATATGGAGGATGGCAGGACCATAGGGATTGTTGCATAGATTGTGTAAAAGGGACTTGTAAACTAAGTACTGGAGTGAATATAACAAAGACCAGTGAGGAAAACAAGATAATTCAGGTTAAGATTTGTGCAGAAGAATTTGGGCTGACTACATATTGTGTGACAGTGTTCAGAAGAATGCTAATGTAGAATCATAGTCATACCATATGGAAATAGAGGCGTCAGCACACCAACACTGGGCCAACCATCAAGCATCCCTCATTTGCATATTTTTATCAATTCCCCCATATGCTAACACTCGCCTTCAAATGAGGTGCAATGTACAATGGCCAATTAACCTACCATTCTGCATAGTTTTGAATTCTGAGTGGGTGGAAATTGAACACCCAGAGGAAACCCACATGATCACTGAGAGAGTGCAAATTCCATGCAAGCTGTAGTAGGAGACAGTATTGAGCTTAGGTCACAGGAACTGTCTTTCTATTAACGAAAGCTCATTGGTTTTTGTCATTGGTAAAATGTGCAGATTTCTTCAGATCATGACAAAATATGGAATTTTAGTATCTTTGCTGGCAGGAAACTTAGTGTAACCAGATATACAATGTGGCTAAGATGCAGGCAAGAAATTAAATTACAGGAGGAAAGAAAAGTTATTTTGAGATTAAGTGGAGAAACAGTTTTGTATAATAAGGGCAAGTTGAGCCATATAAAGAATGCAATCAAGTAAATATATAAAGGTTATCTTTAAAATTTTGAAGGTATATTGAATAAACTAGGTTTTAATTGTCTTGAGTTTGGAATGTCGAAGGTGAGCAAAGTATGTTCTTAAAATAATTCAGTTTTCAGTACAGTGGGATTAGATGCTTTTATGTGAGAGCCCAGCACAGTTTTAACCTAGTTATTATAATTTTGGACAGAATTCATGATACACTTGTTCACACAAAACATAATGGAAATGGGTGAAAACACAAAATGCTGACAGACCTCAGCAGGCTAGACAGCATCTATGGGAGGAGGTAGTGACGACGTTTCGGGCTGAAACTCAGCTGTCTGGGCTGCTGAGTTCTGCCAGCATTTTGTGTTTTTATTTATTTCCAGCATCTGCAGATTCACTCATGTTGCCTATGGAAATGGGTGATATTCTTTCTCCAGAACTGTGTGGTAGTGGGTAATTTTCTAGACTAACAGTGTCACACTCCTGTGAGATAACTACACCGAAGGATATGAAGTAAAGGTAGCTGAATAACTAGTTACAAAAGCCGTGATCTGATTGAAAGGAATATCAGTGTTAAAAGTTTTCTTTTCCTGCCACAAATATTTCAGTCTTTTATTTCCACTCCATAGTTCAGTCCTTTGTATATTTTGTATTACTGGACCATATACATTCTAGAATCCTGGTTTATTTCTGAACAATATTGCAATGCATCAGCAATATACAGTACATACAGTTGGCCCTCCGTACCCGTGGGTTCTGCATCCACAGAATCAACCAACCGCGGATCGAAAATATTCGGGGGGAAAAATTCCAGAAAGTTCCAAAAAGCAAAACTTGAATTTGCCACGCGTCAAGCAGTAGCTGAATCCATGCAAATAAAGTGAAGTGTAGGCATACCCTGTTGTAGCCTCCTGCTATTTCACAGATCCTCAGTCTCTCTCCAGCACTCGTTGTTTGAGCATTATTCACCTTGTTCATTTGCTACTTGTGTTGTGAGCGAGACGAAGGAGTTTAAGGCAAGTAAGGGATGGCTGGTTAGTTACGTAAAGCGCTACAGCCTCAAGAGCTTAAAGATCACAGGAGAATCGGCATCGGCTGATGCCGAGGCAGCATTAACGTTCCCAGAACTACGATGGTTGTGTCTGTACTGAACATGTACAGACTTTTTTTCTTGTCATCATTCCCTAAACAGTACAGTATAACAACTATTTACATAGCATTTACATTGTATTAGGTATTATAAGTAATCTAGAGATGATTTAAAGTATACAGGAGGACGTGCACAGGTTATATGCAAATGCTACGCCATTTTATATAAGGGACTTAAGCATCCGCGGATTTTGCTATCTGCAGGGGGTCCTGGAACCAATACCTTGCAGATACCGAGGGACGATTGTACACCGAAGTGCCATAGTGCTGCACTGTTGAAAGGGATATTCCAGTGCAAATACTACTCTTACCCATCATTATGGCCACTGTCTCAAAAACAATGCTGCAGCTTTCCTTTAAGTTTAAAAAGTTAGTTTCTGAGATAACTCATGATCTAAATCTGTTTTGCTTTCCTTTGAAAGAACAATTATCCTGAAGATGGAAACCCTGCAACAATAAATTGTATGACTCAGGGAGATAAACTTCGTGCCTTAAAATGTAGGAGACAACCACGATCAGCAACTACTGGAACATTAAGGTAATGCCTTAATAAATAATAAATGAAGCAGTGGGTGCCAGTAAAATTCTTAAGTGGGTATAAATGTTATGGAAATTTTAGGTGTGAATTTGAATACATTTAGTCAGTATCTCATTATTGAATTTCTGCTTCACCTACAGAGCTCATTAAATTTAACACCAAAACTTACTGTTTTGACAACTCTGGGGGAAAAAAAATTGTGATCTGTATTCCTGCATATGAAATGCAGATTAATAGAATATAGAATTAACTCCCTAACAAAATGTGATCTAAAAGAACAAATAACACTTGAATGTATACATGAATGTTTCAGTATTATGTTTTGTATAGCACTTAATTGTCCAAATCTAGTCTGTCAATGTTTATAATTCCATATGAGTTTTCTGTCTTTTTTTTTCATTCTACCTTGTCAACATACTCTTATATTCCTCCATTTTCTCCTGCTCATCTATCTTCTCAAATGCATCTACTGTTTTGCAACAGTTACTCTTTCAGATACCTAATTTTTTGGTTATTAGCTCCCATCTCAGCATTTAAGCAAAATAGACTGAGCCATTTTGGGTTTCCTTCTAATATTTTTTTTTCTAAATCTTAATGTCTGTATTCCTTTAAATATACAGGGCATAGTAGTGTTCAACTCTAACTTGCACAGTGGATTAGGCTCCTACTTCTCTGGAACTCTTGTCTTGTACCACTTTTCACATCTCTATTTAAAATGCTGCTGTTTTGATTGTCCTTCCAAGAATCATGTCAAATTTCTGAGTGATTCCTTTGGTCCATTTTATATTCTTCCCTGTTTCCCTAGCCTCTGCTCTGAGCAACTGCTGAAGTGATTTCTAACTACCTCCTTTTTTGTTTATGTTCACAAACTTCCTTTTCAGCCTAAACATAGTTCAGTTTAGTTCTCCTCTAATTTTGTTTAACTAGGTAGAACTACTGTTGCTTAGTTCCATGTTTTTATTTTATAAAGTAACCAGTGAATTGTCCAGATTAAAGTTCAAAGTAAATTTTATTATCTAAAGTACATGTATGTCACCATAAACAACCCTGAGATTCATTTCCTTGTGGGCGTCCTCAACAAATTGAGATCAATGAAAGATCAACCAACATGCAGATACTTGTCTTTCTGTTCTCACACCTTGGTTTCCATACTTTGCCTCTTCCATACTTCAGTGTAGCAGAAGTTTCCCACAACAAAATGTGTAGAGATCAATCCTAGTGTTGGATTAGACACTCCTAATTTTAACTTTTCCTATGCTTTTTATTTTTCTATAATCGGTGGGGAAGGGGTGTGCAGGCAGGAGCAAACTTGCCTTTCTCACCTTAAACCTATGCTTTCTAGTATTTGATGTTTCTACCCTTGAGACAAAGACTGACTGTCTACCCTATCTTTACCTCTCATTCTATGTTCTTCTATCAGGTCTCCCCTCAGTGCTCGATGATCCAGAGAAATCAATCCAAGTTTGTCCAACTTCTCTTTATACCTAACATACTCCAATCCAGGCAACACCCTGGTGAACTTCTTTTACCCTCTTAAAAAGCCTCCACATCTTTCCTGTAATGTGGTGACTAGAATTTCACACAGTACTCCAAATGTGACCTAAGTTAAGTGTATACAGCTGCAACATAACTTCCCAGCTTTTATACTCGCGCCATGGCTGAGGTGATAGAGGTGAGTATACTGTATACAGCCTTTATAACTTTGTCTAATTATGTTGCCATTTTCAGGGAGACCCTAAGATTTCTGTGTGCATCATTGTTCCTAAGGATCCTACCATTTACTTGTACTTTCCTCATGCATTTGACCTCCCAAAGTGCACATCACACTTACCTGGATTAAATTTCTTCTGCAGTTTCTTTAGCCATATTTCCAACATCTATATCAAACATAATGCAGAGAACAGTACAGCGCAGTACAGGCCCTTCTGCCCATGATATTGTCCCTACCTTTTAACCTATTCCATGGTTAACCTAACTGTTCTCTTCTACTTGGCCCATAACCCTCCCACTTGTCTTTCATCCATGTGCTAATCTACAAGTCTCCTACGTGTCCCTGGTGTATCAGCCTAACCACCACACTGCATTCCAGGCACTCTGGAATTAAAAAAAAAACTACCTCTTTCATCTCCCTTAAACTTTTCTCCACTCATCTTTAAAAAGATGTCCTCTAGTATTAGCCATTGCTGCCCTGGGGTAAGGGGTATACTCTTGTATGTCTCGATTGAAATACCTGATATCAACATTTGCTCTAAATAGAAAAATCCTAGCTTGCTCAGTCTCTCCTCATATGTTTTCTAATCCAGGCAGTATCCTGGTAAATCTCCTCTGCACCCTCTGATGCTTCTATATCCCTACTAAAAGGGGGCAATCAGAACTGAACACAATATTCCAAGTGCAGTCAATCCTGCTGTAGCTTTTGACAACCTTCCTTCCTATCCACAACTCTGCCAAATTTTGTTTCCTCTGCAAGCTTGCATTTTTGTCCAAATAGTATTCCTGCAGAATGTTGCTGGTCACAGATCTCCAGTCAGATTAACATCCCTCCAGCAGTACTGTTTTCTTTGACCAAGCCATTATGAATCAGTCTGTCAAGTCTCCAATCACTGTGTTTGTTAAAATGCAGCTGTTATACATAATTTTTAATATATAAAAAAAGCTTCAGTTCACTAATATCTGCCCTTTCATCTTGTTGCCTGATGTAGGGTTGCACTTTAATTTTAAAAATAATTAAGTTACGATTTGCATAACGAAGCACAATTGAAGTGGAAAAACTGATGTCATTCTTTATCCTTAACATATTTGTTGATGTTTCTTCAAAGATGACTACAACGTGCATTGCAGTGATCAAAGAAGTATTTTTAGTATATTTTCAAAGCTGATTGAACTGATGTAGTTAAGGGATTTTCAAGAGACTAATGGCCATCTACTCATTTCCTGTCTGTAGAAAATAAAATTGGAACAAAGCTATTTAACATGGATTTGGACTTTGTGTTCCTTATTCTATGCATGTATTGCGATATAAATGAATAATTGTAATTTAATAAGGGTTATTTTAATTATTATGTCTTGTTATTTTATAGGCTAGATGATATGAAAATTCATTCAAGATCTCCATCACAACCATTCAGGTAACCAACTATATTTATGATTATATTCTGGCTTAAGTACATTATTAAATAATTACAGAACAGGTAAAAGTGAAACTGAGCTAGTTTGAACAATGCAAGAATTAAGAAATATTTCCTTAAAACTCCCTTTTTTTTAATAACTGGACATTTATATTTTTAGAATTTCTAATTCTGCTAATTTCACACAAGTATTGTTTTTTCAGCAATATTTGTAAGTTAGATTTTAGGTAAAGTGATCACCTGCTTGAACTCTGCAAACCAGATATATGGAAGTTTCCTTATTGCGTAGTACCAAATGTCAATTTACCAAGTCAGTTATGATCCATTCTATTACAACTTGCACAAGTGTAAGAGACTTGTCACAGAATTTGCATAGAACATTTAAAAAGGAGAAATTATCCCCAAACAGTTGAATTAAAATCCAGTGGAAGTTTGTGTTAAGGTAGCTAAGTTGAAGATGCAGTATTTAAGGGAAGAGCCTTCACTCCTTTGGGACCTGAGCGCTGGACTTTCTGACTTAATTATCATGGTTTTTCTTTCTGAAAGGAAAACAATATCAGAATGCAGAATATATTGTTACAGAGAGTGTCCTGCATAAAAATCAATAAGTTACAAAGGCGTGATGAGATAGATAAGAAATCAAGAGTTCGTCTTTGTCTTATGAGGTCAGTTCAATAGTCTTTAACAGTGGGATAGAAGCTGTTCTTGAGCCTGAAGGTGCATGCTTTTGTGTTTTTGTATCTTCTACCTGATGGAAGAGGAGGGAGAAGAGAGAATGACTGGGATATGAGGGATTCTTGATTATGTTGGCTGCTTTCCCAAGGTAGCAGGAAAGGTAAGCAGATTGACTGGAAGGGGAGGCTCATTTTCCTGATTGTATGGGCTGCATTCACAACTCTCTTGTGGTCTTGGGCAGAGCAGTTGCCATTTCAAGCTGTGATGCACCTGGATAGGGTGTTTTCTATGGTGCATCTGTAAACATTTGTCAACAGGGGTCTGCTGAATTTTTGGAACATTATTGGGAAGCAAAGACACAGGTTTTCTTGGCCATAGCATCTATTTGGCTGGATCAAGACAAATTGGTGACATTTACACGTAGGAACTTGATGCTCTTAACCACCTCCACCTCAGCACCATGGATACAGAAAGGAATTTGTACTCTGTTCTGCTTCCTGAAATCAATAACCAGCTTTTTTGTTTTGTTGACATTGAAGAAGAGCTGATTGTACTGACACCATTCTGCTTGGTTCTCTATTCCTTTCCTGCCAATAATGAGACTAAAATAAATGTTTCAGATGTTAAATTTCAAGCTGGAAAAGGTAAACACAGTAGAGAAAAGTCACATCGTTATGAGATCACTGTGGATTAAAAATGAATGGAAGTGCAATGCTATAAGTTGGGCCATGGAAAAAGCTCAGATTTATGTGAAGTGAGAGCAAGTCATAGGGTACCAGAAGAATGAATGCGAACGGACTTTTTTCAGTCTTTCTCCACATACAAGTCAGACTCCGACTTTTTTTTTTACCACCATTCGTAATTCAGTGTCTTTTTACCTGCTGGATGGAAATTACTTACTCTGAAGGGTTATCGTCTGCTTAAATGTTGACACCTTACTCTTGCTGCTAATGCAAGATATATTTGATTCTTAGCCTAAATGTCTTTTGAAGATTTTCATCAGATGTATTTAATCCATCCTCTAAATTTAAAAGTTAAATGTTTTCAGTTTGTCAAAAGACTTAATTTTTCAACGTAATAATAAACAAGGTAGTGATCAACGCTTTAAATATGCTGAGAAGGTTGGCTTCCCAAAAGGGGGATCACTAGTATTGTTGGTTCTATAAGCTTAGCTGGTCTTACTGTTCAGTGCATAAAAAGGGATCAAAAATGTGATGCTTGGCAGATCTGTGCTGGTTTAGTTCTACTTTCACCAGACTAATCTAAGGATATCTTCAACAATAACTCTATTCTTTTGCCTGTCACTTCTGAACTCTGACAGTTCAGTCCTTCTCTCTCATTTGTATGATATTGCCAGATTGTAACACATGGATTTGTGCACTGTCCCTCAAACTGTCATTCAGGAAAATGGCAGATGTGAAATAGTAAACAGTAGATATAGAGAATGGGATATCATCAGAATACAAATACTGATTTCCTTCAGTTGAATATCTGCAGTGCCCAGTTATTCCATTTGCAGATTCTTCATCTTAACTAGTAATTCATTTTTTTTCTCAAGTCGCTCCAGCCATGCTATATGTTATCTTCAAACAGTATTTAATCCTGAACAGAATCTTGTGAAACTTTCTGTGACAACTGATACAATGTTAATTTTGTTTTCTTGTACACAGTCTTTAACTGAACTATTATAATTGCTGCCCTGAGTTCTGTTAAACACTAACTCTTTCCTCTATTCTGCAACCATAAGTATGTATTTTCTCTTGACTTCACTTGCTTCCTGTTTCCTGCCATATTAAATTCACAGTTCTCATTTTAGTCTTCAAGCCTTCTCGAGAGGTGGCTATACTAAACTTGCCCAGCCCATTAATTGTCTGATTTTGTTTTCTCGTTTTACTTGCCCCTCAGGGGGATGTCTTATCAATTTTATTGCTTGTGCTTTCATGAATGCTTTTTGCTATATTCCAGTCATTTCACCATGTCAATGGCACTGGTAAGATGACAAGGACAAAGTCTGAAGCTAGTTTTTGAATATCTGAACACTCTTTATCATGGCTAGCTGTCCCATTTTGCAGTGGGAGGGGAAAGATCCGGTTGTCTTGGTCCATGTGAGTATCAACGACATAGGGAGAATGAGGGAAGAGGTTCTGCTGAGGAAATGTGTGCAGTTAGGGACTAAATTGAAAAGCAGAACCAAAAAGTGGTAATCTCTGGATTATTACCTGAGCCATGTGCCAATTGGCACAGAAGTGGGTTTGAATTATGGGAAACTGGTACCAGTATTGGGGAAGGAGGGAGCTGTTCCATTGGTCAGTAGTGGGACCTGGATCCTGGCAAATGGCATAACTAGGGTTGTGGATAGTACTTTAAACTAAATAGCAAGGGGGTGGGTTCAACAGATTGGAGAAGTATGGATAAAGTAAAAAAGAAAAATGTGGATAAAGTAAAGAAAAAAGTAAAGGTGGAGTGCAGAAGTGTCAAGTGCACAAGAGACAAATAATACTAAATTTTAAAGGCACAATGAGTGTAAGGGCACTTTATCTGAATGCCTGATTTATTTGAAACGAGGTCAGTGAACTTGTGGCACAAATCAGTATAAAGGAGTATGATTTAGTGCCCATTACAGAAATGTGATTGCAGGTTGGAGAGAATTGGGAATTAAATATCCAAGGATATCAGAAGAATAGGCAGGAAGGTAAGGGAGGTGGGGTAGTGCTGTTAATTAAGGATGAGATCAGGGCGATGTGTGAGACAATAAAGATCTAATGAGCAGAATATTGAATACATCTGAGTAAAGATTAGGAATAGTAAAGGGGGAAAAAAATCACAGGTGGGAGTTGTCTATAGGTTACCGAATAATAATATTACAGTGGCACAGGCAGTAAACCGTGAAATATTTGAGGTGTGTAAGAATGGAACAGTTATCATGGGAGAACTTTAACTTGGGTAAATCAAGTTAGTCAAGGCAGTCTTAAGGAGGACTTCAAAGAATGCATACGTGAAAGCTTTCATAAACAACATGTTACTGAACCTACAAGGGAACATGTTATCTTCGATCTGGTCCTGTGCAATGAGATGGATAAGATTAGCAATCTTGCAGTTAGGGATCCTTTTGGTAATGGAGGATGCAATAGTTCGATCTAAAGCCAGTGTATTATGCCTAAAAAAAAGGATGGGGGAGGAGTCGGATAGGATAGACTGGGAACACAGGCAATATGGTGGAACGGTTGAGGAACAGTTGAAGACTTTCAAAGAGATTTTTCACGGTGCTCAACAAAAGTATTTTCCAGTTAAAAGCAAGGACAGTAAGAGTGGGGAGAGCCAGCCTTGGATAACTAAGAAAATAAAGGAAGGCTTCAAACTAAAAGCTCGTGTGTATAAAGTTGCCAAGAGTAGTGGGAAACTGGAAGATTGGGAGTACTTTAAAAAGCAACGAAGAACCACTAAATGAGCAATAAAGAAAGGGAAGATAGATTATGAAACAAGCACAAAATATAAAAACGTATAGTAAAAGCTTTCTATAATTATATAAAGTGGAAAAGGATGGCCAAAGTGAACATTGGTCCCTTGGAGGATGAGAAGGGGGAATTGATAATAGGAATGAAGAAAGGGCCAAGGCTTTGAATGACTACTTTGTGTTGGTTTTCACAGTGGAGAACACGACTAACATGCTGAAGAGAGATGATATGGATGTGATGGGAGGTGAGGGCCTCGATACAATAGCTATTACTAAAGAGGTAGTGTTGAGCGAACTTCTGGGCCTAAAGAGAGGCAGGACCCCTGGTTCTGATAGAATACATCCCAGGGTACTGAAAGAAATGGCAGAAGTTATAGTTGAGGCTTTGCTGATAATTTACCAAAATTCTCTAGACTCTGGGCAGGTCCCCGGCGGATTGGAAGAAGGTGAATGTCATGCCATTATTCAAAAAAGGATGTAGGGAAAAGGCAGGTAACTAGTCCAGTTCATTTAACATCTTTAGTTGGGAAGATGCTTGAGGCTATCTTTAAAGAAGAAATAGCAAGGCATCTGGAAAGAAATGGATTCATCAGACAGACGCAGCATGGATTCAGCAAAGGTAGGTCCTGTTTAACAAACTTGCTGGAGCTCTTTGAGGATATAACAAGCACAGTGGATAGAAGGAAACAGATGGATGTTATTTACTTGGATTTTTAGAAGGCTTTCGATAAGGTGCCACATAAAAGATTTATCCATAAGATAAATATGCATAGAGTTAGGGGTGATGCATTAGCATGAATAGAGAATTGGTTAACCAATAGAAAGCAGAAGGTTTGGATGCATGGGTGTTTCTCTGTTTGACAATCAGTGGTGAGCGGTGCTCCGCAGGGGTTGGTGCTATGCCCACACTCTCGACAATATATATTAATGATGTGGCAGTGGGGACTAAGTGTACTGTATCTTTTGCTACATTGAGTGGAAAAGGCAATTTTGTAAGAGGAAACGGAGAGTCTGCAGAGAGATGTGGATTGGTTAAGTGAGTGGGTAAGCGTCTGGCAGATGGAGTACAATGATGTTAAATGGAAGGAAAAACGGAAGAGCAGATTATTATTTAAATAGTAAAAGATTGCAGCATGCTGCTGTGAAGAAGGACTTGGTAGTGCTTGTGCATGAATCGCAAAAGGTTGGCTTGCAGATGCAGCAGGCCATCAAGAAGGCAAATGGAATGCTGCCCTTCATTGCTAGAGGGATTGAATTTAAGAGCAGGGGGATGAGTTATGCTGCAACTGTACAGGGTACTGGTGAGGCCAGATTTGGAGTACTGCGTGCAGTTCTGGTCTCCTTACTTGAAGAATATACTGGCTTTGGAGGCAGTGCAGAGGACATTCCCCAGGTTGATTCCAGAGATTTTGGGGAGGGGGGTTTAGACTACAAGGAGTGATTGTCACCTGGGACTGTACTCACTGGATTTCAAAAGGATGAAAGGAGATCGTATAGAAATACATAAAATTATGAAAGGGATATTTAAGATAGAGGCAGGAAAGTTGTTTCCACTGGTAGGTGAGACTAGAACTAGGGGTCATAGCCTCAAGATTTGTGAGTGTAAATTTAGGTTGGAGACGGGGAGGGATTGCATTTCCCAAAGAGTGGTGAATCTGTGGAATTCTCTGCCCAATGAAGCAGTGGAGACTAACTCAGTAAATATATTTAAGACAAGGTTGGATAGATCTTTGCATAGTAGGGGAATTAAGGGTTTTGGGGGAAAAGGTAGGTAGGTGGAAATGAGTCCATAGTCAGATCAGCCATGATCTTATTGAGATGGCCTAATCCTGCTCCTATTTCTTGGGTTCCTTTGTTCTTGCGTTTCTTATTCAGCATGAAATGTTTCTGTTACTGTTACTGAAACCATTATAAAAATGGAGGAATATAAATTCAATACAAGATACATCAATATATTTTCATTTGCAGCATGACCAGAGAGCTGGAATTTAAAAAAAAAAAATGCTTTGTTTTTAGCTGAAAACTGTGTGGGTAAAGCCTAAAGAGAATTTTCTCTCTATCCTTGTCTTCTTAACCACTTGGAATAATTAATTTCCTACACTCAATATTGTTCTGTACACAATGATTCAATTTAGATATGCTACACATCTGTTTTTTTCTTTATTGCAATGTATGCCAGAGCATACATTGCATATACAGCCTTCACCTAATGTTCAGAGAAAGTTGCAGTCTGCAAAAAACTGCATTGTAATGCTTATTGCACAGTTTTGACTAGCTCTAAGAGAGAGGAAATCGCTTGAATCTCATCAAAGAACTTTCAATGGCTTTCTTGACTTCCCAATGACTATAAAATATTTTAGGGCAATGTAAATTTCAGAAGTCACTGTTGTAAAATGAAAACATGCCTGTCAGGATATAAGTTTACTTCTAAGTTATTATGATAAGCCATTGGTTCATCATATTTTAAGAATTCTAGTTACTACTATATCTCAAGCTGAAATTAGGGTTTTGAAAATTCTAATTCTATTTAATTAATTGATTTTTCACTTTGCACATTATTTTGAAAATCGTGAAACCTCCATTATCTTTAGAAAATGCATTAAATCACAAAATATATTTTTGTTTTTACTATTCTAATTTAAGCCAGTTTCATTGTGTGGACTTGTTTTAACAGGGTCAATTATTCAAGTACTGACCAAGGATCAATGTCACCTCTAAAATCATCAAAGATCTCAATTACTTCTGCATGTCCACGAAGAATATGCAGAAATCCTTCGCCTGCAAACAGTAATAACAAAAGGTGAAGTTTTTGCATATTTTAAAAAAGATAATGTTTAAGAACAAACTCGTGCTTTAATTACATAAACACACCAGCTAAAGAAATTTTATTTTCCCTTTATTCTAGACATTTAAATGTACTTCCTGGATTAATAATCCAATGTACCACTGGATTATTCAAACTGCAAAAATAGAATTAAACTGCGTAAAGATTTCAGTTTCAATTGCTGGTCTTGCAGTGCACCCAGGCATTTGCTATAGTGTTACTCAGGCCTGAAACGGTAATGAAAAAAAGATTTGGGAAGCTAGAAAACTTCCTCTGTTGTCAAATATCTCAGTGTATACCAGATGAGGATACTGAGTTGGGCAAGAGTTCAAGTGTCAGATTGATTCCACCTTATCAAAATTCATTTAATGTGACTAATAGGCACAGGTACCAAGAATGCTTGCATTTTTAAAAAAAAATGTATGTTTCTTTTATTGTTTGAAAGTGGTGTGATTAAATTTGTACATCACAGTATATAGCTGTAATATTTTAGTGGGTAAAAACTTGCTTTCTCTTATCCATGAACGGAGGAATTGCCAAAAAGAAATTAGAAGATCAGTTTTTGACCCTGCCTCTGCAGAGACCTCTAGTGGTCTGGTTCACCCTCTTCCAATTTATTACATAAGTATAGCTACATATATATATAAAAAAAAACAAAAGAACCCAATGACATAAAACATTTTCCCTTAAACTGCTGCTGAAAATTGTTCATGAATCCCATTTATTGAATCAATCCTGGGTAATGATCTTTATTTCATATTTTTCGAGGCTTGTTTATGGAAGGGTCAGATGCTTAGTTTAATGTTTTTAAGAAACTTCAGATTTATGCAAGCAAGTAATGGTAATCTTCCAAGCCCTCAGGATGATTTTGATTTTTTTTGGCTTGTTTTTAAGATTGGTTAAGATTTGGGTGTTTTTCTGTAGTCATCATTTTTTTTTAAAACAACATATTGTAGCTTTGGTTATTCCATTGATTCAAGTGCAATGTTTGTTCATCTTATTATTTGTTGATCTGCTAAGCAGAAGTGAATCGTTCTTTTTGGGCAGCATGAAAGAAAATTGCAAAATTGGAGGGAAAAAAACACATTTTAAGATGTCGTTTTAAATTTCTAAATGTCTATTTTTCCCTCAATGCAATGCAAGAATACATGACTAGCCATCTTTGCCTTCTTTTGAGAACATGGTAAGAGTTGTCATCTTGTGGCAGTTAAGATGGTAAGATTTAACAGCTAGGAATATATTTGCTGCTTGGTTATTTAATTTGGTTACACTGGCTTTAAAGTTGAATACATTTTATAAAACAGTCTTAGCATTTGAAAAATATAATTGATAACTTTTCTGTGTGTATTTTTTTTTTCATGTTCATTATGTCGTGTTTCCCATTTGTCTGTTTCCCATTCAGCTTCTCCATAAACTCCAAGCTAGGCAGTTCACTAGGAAATCTGTATGCTGCCCCTGATGAACCTGACAACATAATGACATCAACTCCTAGGTCAAGTTTTACAGCTGGTTATACCTCCAACCAGCCTTGTAACAATTTGCAGCTTCCTGCGAGATTTTACCAAGAACTGAACAACAACTACTACAGCAAATGCAACAGTGGTACTACTTGCAGTATCCCCATCAATACTTGTTCCCGTCCGAAGGATGATCACAACTGTAGAAATACCTTTGGTGGCCTCAGTCCTGGCACCATGCGATACCTAAGTCGTTCACACCCTGTAAGTTTAAGTTTATGTCCTCTTGTGCTTTATAAGCTGTCATAAAGGGTGCTTATATATTTTTTTAATGGAATCTTATGTTGAGTGGCTAAAAATGTGCTCTACTTTGAATTG
Source organism: Hemitrygon akajei (assembly GCF_048418815.1). Lineage (NCBI taxonomy): Eukaryota > Metazoa > Chordata > Chondrichthyes > Myliobatiformes > Dasyatidae > Hemitrygon > Hemitrygon akajei. Next base: position 68,594,855 of record NC_133135.1, on the reverse strand, counting down.
TAGTTTCATTGATTAAAAATGACTAACATTAAAAGGCTTGTAAGAAGTATGTTTATCAGAATTCCCAGGATTGTAGTAATAATCTAGTAACAACTGCAGAATTGGACTCCACTGGAATCCCACTGAAGTCAAATACATGGCTAAAACGTGATGTTAAGCCTCGTACAAATGTGAGGACCAGTGTCCTGAATTCTATTTAAAATTGCCTCTGTATAATTATATTTTAGATGAATTGACAAAATTTAGGAAGGTAAGTATAAAGGACAAATCATTTAAATTCTCCTATTGTTTATTCTGCTCTGTTATTGTACTTGGTCATTTTCTTCCAGATCTTGTTTTTAATAAAAGGAAACTATACTTAAGCATTAAATTAAATTATCTTAAGAATTTGTTGGTATTATCAGCTTCCTTAGTTGTTTGTGTGTGTCCAGCTGCAGACCTGCAATAGATAATTGCCTTTCCAGACTGCTCAAGCATGACAGTTCTAAGTGTACTAACCAGATGCAAATAACATTGCAGAGACCCACTCAATACAAGATTTTTTTTAAAAAGCTGCCATTAAATTGTCAATTTACCATATTTAGCTGTCTCCTGCAGATGAAATTCTGATCAAAATAGGATGCTACTTGTATCCCCATTGCCTCTTTGAAGGCAGTAACTATCTTGGATTAACCATTTCAATCGGATGAAATATTTTGATAAACAAATCGACCACCCCACCATCTCCCGCTTTATGGAAAATCACTCCCAAGTAATTTATTACTCCAAATTATGCTGTAAGCAGTACCGTAGATTCCGGACTACAGAGCGCACCTGATTAAAAGCCGCAGGCTCTAATTTTAGAAAGAAAATCAATTTTGTACTTGTACAAGCCACACCGGATTTTAAGCCGCAGGTGTCCCACGTTGTAATATGAGATATTTACACAGAAAGATATTACACGTGAGGATTTTTTAACTTTTAATTAAATCCGTATGGTAACATAAACAAATACATATTGCAAATGCTTTTTTTCGAACCGTGCCTGTAACACGGCTACTTTTAAATATACATACGTATCGGTAACACACAAATTACGTTGCGTATACTTTTTTACTGAACAGTGCATGAACAACATTCCAATATCTCCTAACGACTGGTAAAAAAATATATACTGCAGCCTACCAGGAAAAGTTATTGATCACCTTTAACTTAAAAGCTGCATCATATGTTTGCAGCGGGTCTAATGCGCTTGCCCCCTCCTTTCCATTTATCGCAAACCGGTATTTTCCCCACAAGACGCGGCGAAACCGGATGTGACGTCATAGCATCCCGGGATGTAGTACAGAAAACAAATATACTTAAAACACTTCTAACTTTAACTAGAAAATACTAACAAATGAATTACTAAGTGAAAATATTATAAACTAAATAACTGCCATAAAGGCAGCACAATGCTTTTCTTCAAGTGTTTTCCATGTTGATGAGGGTGAGTACAAATGACTGATTTATAATAATTTAATTGTGAAAGTGCGCTTGATTTATCGTACAATTTCATTGGACCTCTGTGAACTACTCATCAATTTTATTGGTCTACTGTTACGAGGCAAAATGTTTTTGGCGGCATGAAAAAAAACCATGCATTAGCCGCACCGTAGTAAAGGCCGCAGTGTTCAAAGCTGTTCAAAGCGTGGGAAAAAAGTAGCGGCTTATAATCCGGAATCTACGGTAGTTAATTACTGGACATCCTTGTGGATGTTGTGTTTACGTTTGAGTCACATTTTTCCCTTCCTTTTCCCATTTTATTCTGTTCAACTTCACAGTAAATGTATGTGCTGTGATCTCCTTAAGGTATAATGACAATTACTTGACACGAGTTTATTTTTTATCATCATTTTTCAGCAGCAGATTTTTTTTGCTGCAAACAAAATTCTACTTAATAAATTATCATATTGCATTTGATAATTTGGTAAACTTTGTGAGGCACATTGCCGTGCATGTATCTAGGAGTTAAAGATTTGGTGATTGGAAATGCATAACAGTATCTCTCCACATTTAGACCCTTGATCAGTCCTGATCTGCCCTAAAGTTTTTGTGTGTTGTAATTATGCATCACCATATATACGATTGTAAATATCTTGCATTATTACAACTTTATTTGCATGCCTTTTTTATGCTGGTTCATAGCAAGTCCCACACTGAAATCAGAAACAGCGATAGCACTTAATGTAAAATCAAAATGGCAAAACATTTGATATTATTAAAAAATCTGACATCGAACCACATCAGGTGATTGTTCTTGTCCATGGCTTGATCAAAGATGGTTTTGGGGAATATTTAAAGAGAAAATTTGTAGTGAAGTTTAGGGAATTCCAGTGCTTAGGACTTTGACAGCTGAAAGCAGAGTCTTCATTGTTTGGTCTGAAAATGTTGTCTAGAATGAGACAAATCTTGTGGTTACAGCTCTTTTATTAGATGTTCATCATGGTACAGGTGGTCAAGCAGTGTCAGCTTGAACAGCAAGTAAGGCAAGTGTGGGGGGTGGAAGTAACAAAGGAACATGTCCTTGTGCTGTCCCTTTTGTACTGCAGACTGTTCTAGTTGGTTAGAATAGGAAATCTTCTGATAACAGCCTGTGAAAAGATATTGTCTGAGTTTCACTTCAGTTTTGCAAAGAAACTATAAAAATATAGAGTCAAATATATTAAATATACTAAAGTTTACAGGCGACTAGATGATTATACAAACATAAAATAAGATTTGGTAATATTAGCATATCAGCATAAAGCTAAAACTACAAAAAAAAATTGGGTAGGACCATCCAGGCCATACTCTTTTCTCACTGCTGTCATCAGGAAGAAGATACAGGAGCCTCAGGATCCACAGCACCAAGTTCAGGAACAGTTATTACCCCTCAACCATCAGACCCTTGAACCAGAGGGGATAGCTTAAGTAAACTTAGTTCGTCCCATCATTGAACTATACCCACAACCTATCGACTCACTTTCAAGGACTCTTCATCTCATGGTCTTGGTGTTTATTATTTACTTATTTATTATTTTTTCTTTTGCATTCACACGGTTTGTCTTTTTGTACATTAGTCATTTGTCCATCCTATTGGTTGCAATATTTCATTGATTCTATTGTGTTTCTTGAATTTGCTGTGTGTACCTGCAAGAAATTAATCTCAGGGTTGTATATGGTACCATATGTACTTTGATAAAAAAAATTAATTTGGAAAAAATAAGAATGAACAAAGGATCTAGCAGGGCAGTTTCCTCTGGAAAATTGGAGGAAATATAATCAGACTGTGTCTGAGTATGAGAGTGGTTGTGCAGGAAGGTTTCCAGAGGAAATGGTGTTGATGCTCTGGAAAATGTGTATATAAATCTGATATTTCAGAATGGGGCTATCGCCCAGAGGGAGGTGGGCAGCTTGTCTCGGAAAATTCAGTTTCCAACAATCAGTATCACTTGGTCTCCACCCTATCACAGACATTCCTTTTCTCCTGCTGAAACGATATTGGCCTGAAACATTAAATCAGCCCAAAATATTAACTGTTTATTTATTTCCATAGATGCTGCCTGACCTGCTGTGCTCCACCAGCATTTTGTGTGTGTTGTTACTACTATCTTAGGAGCTACTAAGCAAGAAAGGAATAACTCTGGTTAGGCCACATCTGAAATATTATGTACGATTCTGGTCGCCCCACAATTGAAAGGATGTTGAGGCTTTGGAGAGGCTGCGGAAGAGGTTTACCAGGATGTTGCCTGGTTTAAAGGGCTTAGATTACCTATGCAAATAGGTATTGTAGTCACATACCACGTGTCCACCTGATACTCTTCATTTACTAATCAGAAATACAATTAAGATCAAAATTCCCAGTTTTTGCACATGGTAATTGCAAACTTATTGGATAATATAATTTCTCACGTTGGATTTGTTACATTCTGAAGGAAGTTTTCACTAAGACAGAATTCAGTCAGGTCATGTTTAATTTATTTGTGCAAGTATATGAAATGTCTTTTTCATTGAACACCCCACTTTCTGGTGTTATCTATCATTTGGGTAGATACTAAGACTTTTGCTGACATTTGTTTTCATACTTGCTGTTGGAAGTTTTCTTATTACTAGAATGTATTTAGATACTACCTTACCAATTATAACATTACAGATTTGCCTTTCTTGAAAGCTGGCCTGTTATGATGCAAACTGGAAAATAAGAGATGATTTGCCCCTCACAAAGCCATGCTGGCTCTCCCCAGTTAGGCCATGGATTTCCAAATGCTCATATATCCTATCCCTAGGAAATTTCTCCAGCCATTTCCCTACAACTGATGTGAGACTCACAGGTCTATAGTTTCTGGAATTTTCCCGTTCCCTTCTTAGAGCTGCAACATTAGCTACTCACCAGTCCTCCAGGATCTCATTTCTCACCTCCCTTAATAATCTGAGGTAAATCCCATCAGGTCTGGGGACTTATCCACCTGAATACTCATTAGGAGACCCAACACTTCCTCCTCTGTGACCTCGAAACACTAACGTTTTTGTACACTTAGCACTGATCTCCTGGTATTCCATGTCCTTTTCCATGGTAAAACTGAAGTAAAATACTCATTAAAATTCACTCACATTCTCAGCATCCAAGCAAATGTTCCCCTCTTTATCCTTGAGGGGTCCTACCCTCTCCCTAGTTATTCTCTTGCTCTTGATGTATGTATAGAATTCCTTAGGATTCACCTTAATTCTATTTGCTAAGGACTTTCATGGCCATTGCTGGCTTTTCTATTTCACTTATTGAGTTCTTTTCTGGCTTTTTAATCCTTGTGCTCCATTTGATCCTAACTTCTGAAGCTTTACATACTTTTCCTTTCTCTTCTTGACTAAATTCATCACCTCTCTGGATATCCAAGGTTCTCTTATCTTTCCATCTCTGTCCGTCCTCTTAACAGGAACATACCTTTCCTGTAGTCTGTGCAATTGACCTTTAAGCACCCTCTACGTCTGATGTGGACTTGCCAGAAAAAGGTGCTCCCTATTAACTTTTCTTAGTTCCTGCTTAATACCCTCATAATTTGCCCTACTCCAATTTAAGACTGTCCTGCAGGGACCATACCTATCCTTATCTAGAGCTATCCTGAAAGTTAAGGAGTCCTGGTCACTGGTCCTTAACTGCTCCCCCACTAAAAGGTCAGTCACCTGGCCAGGCTCATTACCCAACACCAGGACTAGTACAGTCCCTCCTCTCATTGGATCATCTACAAATTGATTTAATAAGCCCTCTGAATACACTTAACAAATTCTGCTCCATCTAAACTCCTTGCATTAAGAAGGTCCCAGTTTATATTAGGAAAGTTGAAATCCCCTATGTCATCGATCTATTATTTTTTACACAATTCCTTAAACTGTTCACATATCTCTTCATCATTGTCCTGGTGGCTCTTGGGGGTCTGCAGTACAATCTCATCAGTTTCATGCATCCTTCCTGTTCTTGAGTTCTACCCAAATGGACTCTGTGTCTGAACTCTCCACTTTTTTAAAACTTTGAAAATCTGATACATCAATCATCCATTCCTGCCCTCTCTCTCAACCAAGTCTCAACACAACATCATAGTTCCATGTACTGATCCATGCTCTAACTTCATCACCTTTACCCATAATACTCCTAGCATTTAAAATGCACATACTTCAAACTATCCTCCCATTATACCCAGTATTTCTGCTTTGCCTTTCAATACTTTCCCTGACAGCTACCTTCTTGTCTGATCCTTCACCTACTGACCTGATGCTCCAGTTCCCAGCCCCCTGAAAAGCTAGTTTAACCCCTCCTGAGTAGTATTGGCAAACCTCCCTGCCAGGATATTGGTTCCCCTTCAGTTCAGGTGCAGCCCATCCCTCTTGTACAGGTCATTCGTACCCCAGAAATGATTCTAATGATCCAAGGACTTGAAACCCTGCCCCCCCCCCCCCCCTCCACACTGCACCAAATCCTCAACCACTGAATCATATGTGTTATCATTCCATTTCTACCTGCACTAGCCCATGGCATTGGGAGTAATACAGAGTTTACTACCTTGGAGGTCCTTCTCATCAGCCTGTTTCCTAACTATATACTCACTACCTAGGACTTTTTCCCCTTTTCTGCCAATGTCATTGGTGCAAATATGCACCATGACTTCTGGCTGTTCATCCTCCTCCTTGAGAATATTCTGCAGCTGCTCCAATACATCCTGGACCCTAACACTTGGGAGGCAATATGCCATCCTAGTGTCCCTTTTGTAACCACAGAATCTTGTGTCTGTACCTCTAACTTTGAGTCCCTTATCACTACTGCACTGCCTGACTTAACCCTTCCCGGCTGAGTCTCAGAGCCGGTCATAGTGGCACTAGCCTGTCTGACGCTGCTGTGCCCTGATGGGTTACATCCCCCACCCCCACCCTCCAACAGTATACAAAGAGATATTCTTGTTGCTGAGGGGAATGGCCACAGGGGAGTCCTGCACTGACTGCTTAATCCCCTTACTTCCGATGGTTACCCCTCTTTCTAAAGCCTGTACTCTGGGTGTGACCACATCATCAAAAGTCTCATCTATAATTTCTATAGTCTCCCGGATGATTAGAAGTATATCCAACTCCTGCTCCAACAACTTGACCCAGTCATTCTGGAGCTGAAGTTGGGTGCACTTCCAACAGATGTAGTCATCTGTTGGAAGTATTGTTGTCGAAAGTATTACTATCAGAATTGAGATGGAGTCGGAGGAACTGCACAAATAGAATATAGATGTTCTGGGAAGCAGAGTGGGAGTTGGCACAGTCAGAATTTCTGTGGGCTTTTATTGTTTATCTCCTGAAATGTCAGTATAGTCAAGAAAGGAAATAAGTCAGATGGACCAAGTGAGTTTGAGAGCAAGCTAAAAATTAGCAGAAAATGTGAGGTCTGGAAAGAGGTGAGGAATGGGGCTCAGCAAGACTGAAACAAGAATTGTTCTACACAATGACATGAGTACAACCTTGGACCCTCATGACTTTCCATAACTAACTGTTGATTTGGAGAATGAGTGGATTCAAGGCGAGAATGATTTTGCACTATTTATGGAGGGTGGTTTTGGAAAGTGAGTCTGTTCAAGGATAAAATCAATGCCCTTGGGCCATCCTGGTGTAGGATAGAGATGAAGAGGGATTGTGCATCCACGGTGAAAGTCATTTGTGACTAGGAACTGGAAACAAAGTGGTAGAGAGCATCAGGTATAAGTGAGAGGAGACTGAATAAAGAAAACAGTAGTAAGGAACAAGTCCTGTGAGGGGAGTTGGGAATAACAAAGGATCTAGCAGGGCAGTTTCCTCTGGAAAATTGGAGGAAATATAATCAGACGGTGTCTGAGTATGAGAGTGGTTGTGCAGGAAGGTTTCCAGAGGAAATGGTGTTGATGCTCTGGAAAATGTGTATATAAATCTGATATTTCAGAATGGGGCTATCGCCCAGAGGGAGGTGGGCAGCTTGTCTCAGAAAATTCAGTTTCCAACAATCAGTATCACTTGGTCTCCACCCTATCACAGACATTCCTTTTCTCCTGCTGAAACGATATTGGCCTGAAACATTAAATCAGCCCAAAATATTAACTGTTTATTTATTTCCATAGATGCTGCCTGACCTGCTGCATTCCTCCAGCATTTTGTATGTGTTGCTTTGGACTTCCAGAATATGCAGACTTTCTCGTGTTTAAAATGACCTGTTTTTCTGTCTACAATGCATCTAGAGCATTTTCCAATTGGATTTCAAAGTCCCTATATCTAAAGTATTTTGCTTTCCAGTGTAAATTGTGCTCTTTGCAGAAAACAAAGCAGATTTCTTTTTAAATTTAGTGTGCTGTTACTTGCAAGAAAGTAATAAGCTTATTGGAAACCAGTTAAGATGGAGAGGAAAGATTCATTGGAGGATTTGAATTATAAGGAGAGGCTAGATTGGCTGGAGCTTTATCCTTGGAGGCTGAAGGGTGACCTTGTGGTAAATAAAATCATGAAGAACATATGAGTTGAATGGTTATAATTATTTTCCTAGAATAAGGGTATCTAAAAAGAGAGTATAGATTTAAGGTGAGATGATGTAAGACCTGAAGAACATGTTATTCACACAGTAGTGGATATGCGGAAAGAGAAGTGGTAGAGGAGGGAACAATTACAGCATTTTTAAAAAAATTGGACACTTGCATGGATAGAAAAGTTTTAAAAGGATATCAGCCTAAAGGAGGCAAATTGGGTAAGTTTAGTTAGGCAGCCTGGACAACATGAACAATTAGGGCTAAAGGGCCGATTTCTGTGCTGTAGGATTCTAGATGTTTGATTGATGTTTTGGAGGGTGTATTACATTAATTGAGGAACAGCACAACTCAAAGAGCTACCCAGCTTTGGACCAGCTTTCAGTACTCGATCCAGACTCTGCAAGTCACAGTTCTTCAAATACACTCAATATACCCTTTAAATGCAATAAGTGTGAATATTTTTCTTCATCGCACCACCCCCTTAACCCATCTACCAAGGACTAAATAAAAACCCAAGAAGCCTAGATCTAGACCCCTCTACTTGTTTTTTTTAAAAAAACTCCTACCCATTTACTCTTCCTGGGTCTGTCAAAACATTTTGTATCTAAATTAAAAATGCCCTGGACCACCTGTAAACGATCCAAATCACTGAACTCTTTCCTCATAGCCCGCTTCAAAACAGTCACATTTTTTTCTGTAACTTGTTGACCAGAACCACTGCACTTAAAATATTGTTTCAATAACATCACCTACAGCATAATGTCTTTGCTCAAAGAAAACTGACTCTTTGATTGGACTGCTTCTTTGCTGAATTCAACGTGGACTGTATTAAACCATTCTAGTTACCTACTCAAAAATTTAATTAAGTTTAGTCAGTGGGACTTTCATTATATACATGAGTCTTTGTAAATGAAGGTTTATTACTAAGATTTAGAATTGATTCTAATAACTGGGTAACAACATTAAAATTGTTGGTCTGTATTAGTTTGGTAATTCCCTCTTCTAAAATAACATAAAGGCAGCTAAATTAATTAGCTTTTAATGGACTGTCTTAACCCACTCTTAATCTTCTTTCCTTTTTATTGTAAAAATATTGACTCCTTTCTAAGATGTGATTAAATAATTGATACTAGTTTTCTATCATTTCTCAACCACCTAATAGCTAATCAACTCCTGTGAGGCTGGATGTTGAGTTTTAATGTCTTATATCATGAACTTTGTCCGGCACCTATTGTAGATCTCCAGTAGAGAATATTGAAGGAGCAAGGAACTTTCTCCAAGCCTTTCTCCTACTTCTCATCCCAATAATTCTATTTAAAGCACTGAAGCTAATTTGCAGCACCACTACCATTCAACCTGGCTGAGAGTAAGCAGCTTAAGAATGGGGGGGGGGGGGGGGTCAATATTTTGAACTTTGACTTAGTTTTTTTGTTTGTATAATGGATTGGTGTTGTTGGGGTACTATTAAGTGTGTTTAAATGTTTTTGTAACATTCAAAAGAAATGTTAATGTTCTTAGCTGAGGTTTTATCTTTTCTCTTGCAGTCACTTCAGTCTGAATATGTTCAGTATTAAAGCATCACTACTCCGCTGAAAATGGAAAATACTGTGATTGGAAAAAGCAATGAAACCGAAGTGAAGACTAACCTCTTTGGGCTAGAAACTAGGGAACCTTTATTTAAATAATTTGTAAAGGTCTAGTAATTGCTGCATTGAAATAGCAATACTTTGGAAATAACTTTTCATGATTACATCATGTATTGAGAGCTGATAAATCAGTATTGCTGAACTATAAGTTTCTAGTTAATGACCAGTTCTCCATTTTGCTGTGCTGTCATAAACAGCAGTTTGACTAACACCTGCTGACAAGTGAAACCTGGCAGCTGATTTAGCTGAAATAAGGCAAGACTTTAGGTTCTTGTAAAACACACTGCAAGATCCTAAATAAAAAGTTAAGCCTGGGAATATAATAACCCTCCAGTGCTTATGTTTATACCAATGAACCATTTACAAGGTACATTATAGCAAAGAACATGTAGAAGTTGATTCTGCACCTCTTCTACAGCCTTAAACAGCATCCCATAGCAGTAGTGATGGAGAGACTTGGTTTTGCAGTTCTTAAAACATGAAAACCATTGAGTTCCAGTATTTGCTATCTCCTGCACTTCCCTGTATTCACATTGCACATTATCCCCAGTTCTAACCAAACTGCTTAAGGGAGCACTTTTATGTCAGTGTACTTCTCCACCTTGCGATGGTAGAAGTAATGTGTGTCCATTGTCCAGATGACTGCAGCCATCAGGCTGTATCGTTAAAACATAACAATCCAGAGGTATTCAAATGGCAAGGAAGATGGGGTTTACGATACACAAAATACTCTGCAGATGCTGGGGTCAAAGCAACACGCTGGAGGAACTCAGCAGGTCGGGTAGCATCTGTGGACACGTTTCGGGCCAAAACCCTTTGTCAGTCCTGACGAAGTGTCTCAGCCCGAAACATTGACTGTTCATTTCCATGGATGCTGCCCGACCTGCTGCGTTTCTCCAGTGTGTTGTGCGTGGGGTTTAGGATAGATCTGAACAAACAAATTAGATGGACAAAAATTATATTGAGAGTTTAATCCATTATTTTGAGAAATGCACCAGAAATAAAACACAAACCATTGAACTGATTTCTATTAGGTTTGATTTAACAACTTACTTTTTAAAGAAGCAAGCTGATAATACAACTCTGACTTGCTTTGAATTGTGCACTTATAAAAATCACAAGTGTGTAAATATACAGTTACAAATTTTTCATGTAAGGAAGGTTAACTGAGATTTATATTTTTGTTCCAAGATCTGTTTTATAAATTTACTTTTTCATATTGATAGTGTATGTATAAATATGTATATACAGTATATGGTATCTTAAATAAAAGTAACATTTGCCCTGTACTTTCCAGATGTTCTAATGTAGTGGCATTTGTGTTTTAGTAAACATACCATTCAGGTAATGTTAATATAATTCAAAATTAATTTCTGTCTGTCCGTTTTGGACTAAGTTTCAAAATGTTAAAGCTTTTTGGACAGCTTAAGTTATGCCCACATATGGGGGAAAATTGATTTAGCTTATACAAATAACTTAAGTGGTAAGACAATTTGGACAGACACAAAAATCAGTTTGTTTTTTTAAGATGGGGGCAGGGTAAAACTTTTGATTTCTGAATAACATTTAAAAATTATCTTGTAAATCAACTGGAGCAAATCCTTGTCTTTAGTGTTATTAATACAATAGAGCTATACTAATATAATTGCAGTAAAATCATTGATTTGTTATAGTATACTAGCTCAAATTATAATGTTTGCTGTTTAAACTGATGGTTGTATATTTCAACAAAATGTGGGCTGCAGAAATGTATTGTCAAAATTCTACCTCTTGAAAAGAGATTTGAAATTTAGAGCTTGGAGCTCTTGTATTTTCCATGCTCTGAAGTTTTAAAGTTTTTATGCTAATTTCTTAACCATAGGCCAGTATTTTTAAATACTCAATTAAAGTTCCATTTCAAATATTAAGATACTGTCTGTTTGATTTCACTGCTTTAATTCACACTATGCTTTTGGCATAGTGCTTATAACAAAGTGCTTATAAAATGTATTCATTTCCCCCCCAGAAGTTTTTATTGTTATACAGTGTTGAATCAGTGAACTTAATTTGGCTTTTTTGACACTGATCAATAAAAAAAAAGACTGTGTCAAAATGAAAACAGATCTCTACAAAGTGATCTAAATTAATTACAAATACAAGGCATGATTGATAACTGTGTGGCCTAAGGTAGAAGGAGTCCCATCCTACATTTACGCACTTCGTCCAGTGGTCTTGGACCTCCAGGAAGTGTCCACAGATGGGTGACTGGTAAGTTTGTGGCCTAAGGTAGAAGGAAATGAGTTATTAATTCAAACTTTCTATGTAATCACTCAAAGAGTTGAACTGCATGTACATACAACAAGAGCTGTATATCTCATCTCCTTCTACCTCAGGCCATGAACTTATCAATCACCTCTCGTATACAACAAAATAATTGATTGCATAAGTATTCACCCCCTTGAATATGACACACCAAATCATCACTGGTGCAGCCAATTGGTTTTAGAAGTCACAACTAGTTAAATGGAGATCACCTGTGTGCAGTCTGTGTTTCAAATGATTGTAGTAAAAATACACTTGTACCTGGAAGTGCCAAATGCTGTTGAGTCAGTATCCTAGCAAAAACTACAGGAGAAGTCAGGAGATGGATACAAGAAAATTTCCAAGTGACTAAATATCCCTTGAAGTACAGTTAAGTCAAATCATCAAGAAGTAGAAAGAATATGGCACAGCTGTAAATATGCCTAGAGCAGGTCATCCTCAAAAACAGTGACCGTGCAAGAGGGGCACTAGTGAGGGAGGTCACCAAGAAACACTGATGTCCCTTGGGCAGTTGGCAATGAAAGAAGGAATTACAAGCTTCAGTGGCCGAGATGGGAGGACTGTGGCTGCAACTGTTGCCCAGGTGCTTCACCAGTCACAGCTTTATGGGAGAATGGCAAAGAGTAAACCACTGTTGAAAAAAAATCTCAGCTACAGTTTGCCAGAAGGCCTGTGGGAGACTTGGAAGTCAGTGGTCTGATGAAACCAAATTTGGGCTTTTTGGCCATCAGACTAAATGCCATGTTTGGTGCAAGACAAACCCCACATATCATCAAAAACACTCCATCCCCACTGTGAAGCATGGTGGTGGCTGCATCATGCTACGTGGATGCTTCACTGTAGCAGGCCCTGGAAAGCTTGTGAAGGTAGAGGGTAAAATGCAGGTGCCAATGATCTTGGACACCTTCAAAGTGCCGATTGCGCAATCTCCGACTCCATCCTTGACCAACAATACCTCAAAGCCAGGACTTTACCTACTGCTGCTGGAACTCCTGCCTCCCCTTTCCCCCATCACCTGTCTGCAATCTTGTGTCTCTCAGGTCCTCAGAGACTCCATCTTCCTCTCACCCCAACGCTCCCCTTTCCTCTGACACTACCAACCACCTTTCCCCCTCTGATCTCAGCTCTCATTTATGTTGTGTCTTCACCATCCTCTGCCTTCCCGTGAGGCAGAATGTTCTGTCCTCAGTAAAGAGTACAGGAAGGCCTCAAAGCTCTCCGTTTCTTTCTGGACACCAGACCTAACCAGTTCCCCTCCACCACCAAGCTCCTCCGTCTGGTGGAACTTGTCATTATTCCCAATAATTTCTCCTTCATCTCCTCCCACTTCCTTCAGACAAAGGTGTATACATGGGCACTCGTATGGGTTGCAGCTATGCCTGCCTTTTTGTCAGCTACATGAAACAGTCTATGTTCCAAGTCTACACTGGTATCACACCCCAACTTTTCCTATGGTACATTGACAACTGCATTGGAAATAATTCCTGCACCCATGCAGAACTTGTCAACTTCATCAACTTTGCCTCCAACTTCCACCCTGCCCTCAAATTCACCTGGTCCATTTCCAACACCTCCCTCTCCTTTCTTGATTTCTCTGAAGACAGCTTATCTACTGGTGTCTATTTTAGACCCACTGATTCACAGTTACCTGGACTATACCTTTTACAACCCTGTTTCTTGTAAATATGCCTCCAGCTTCTCTCTGTCTCTGCCGCATCTGGTCTCAGGATAAGGCTTTTCATTCCAGAACTAATGAGATATCCTCCTTCAAAGAAAGCAGCTTCCCCTACTCCACCATCAACATAGCCCTCAACCACATCTCTTCCATTTGGCACATATTTCCCCTCACCCCATTCTCCCACCACCCCACCAGGGATAGGGTTCCTTTTGTCCTTACCTAGCACCCCACCAGCCTCCACATCCAGTGCATAATTCTCCATAACTTCTGCCACCTACAATGAGATCTCACCAGCAAACACATCTTTCCCTTCTCTCACTTTCTGCTTTCCACAGGGATGGCTCGCTATGCAACTCCCTTGACCATTCATCCCTTCCCACTGATCTCACTCCTGGCACTTCCCTTGCAAACAGAACAAGTGCTACACCTGCCCCTACACTGCTTCCATTCTGAACTCCAACCAGTTCTTCCTGCGAGTCTGTTGGGATCATCTACTGTGCTCTCAGTGTGGCCTCCTGTATTTCAGTGAGACCTGACACAGATTGGGAGACCGCTTTTGATGAGCACCTACACTCTGTTCACCAGAAAAAGCAGGATCTCCCAGTAGCCACCCATTTTAATTCCACTTCCCATTCCAACATGTCAGTCCACAGCCTCCTCTACAAGGCCACACTTATATTGGAGGAGCAACACCTTATATTCTATCTGAGTAGTCTCCAAGCTGATGGCATGAACATCAATTCCTTGTACCTCTGATAATGCCCCATCTTCTTCACCATTCCCATCTCTCACCTTACCTGACTATTATCTCCCTCTGGTGCTCCTCACCATTTTCTTTCTCCCATGGCCCTCTGTTCTCTACCATCAGATTCCCCTTCTCCACCAATCATATATCTCACCAATCAACTTCTCAGCTCTTTTCTTCACCCCTCCCAATTTCACCTATCACCTTGTGTTTCTTCCTCCCCTCTCTCACCTTCTTAATCTGACTCCTCAATATTTTTCTTTCCTCTACTGCTGGTGAAGGGCATTTTGTGTGTGTTTACAGAGCTTGAGCAGCCTTGTAAAGAAGAATGGGGGGGGGGGGGGCGGGGGAAATGGCAGTGTCCAGATGTGTAAAGATGATAGAGACCTATCCACACAGACTCAAGGCTGTAATTGCTGCCAAAGATGCATCTGGTCACCTCACTACAAGAAGGACATGGATACTATACAGAGAGTGCAGAGGAGATTTTCAAGGATGTTGCCTGGATTGGAGAGCATGCCTTGAGGATAGGTTGAGGTAACTTGGCCTTTTCTCCTTGGAGCGACAGAGGATGAAAGGTGACCTGACAGAAATATACAAGATGATAAGAGGCATTGATTGTGTGCAATTGTTAGAAGCTTTTTCCCCAGGGCTGAAATGGCTAACACGAGAAGGCATAGTTTAAGGTCCTAAAACCTTAAGTTTTAAGGTACTTAATTTGGAAGTAGGTACAAGAAAGATGTCAGAGGTAAGTTTTTTTGTTTTTACACACGCAGGGAGTGGTGTGTGTATGGAATGCACTGCCCATGACAGTGGTAGAGGTGGATACAATAGGGTCTTTTAACAGACTCTTAGATAGGTACATGGAGCTCAGAAAAAAATAGAGGGCTGTGTGGTAGGGTAATTCTAGGCAGTTTCTAGAGTAGGTCACATGGTCAGCACAACATTGTGGGCTGAAGGGCCTGTAATGTGCTGTAAATGTCTATGATGATTTTACTAAATACAGATTTGAAGGGAGTGAATACCAATACAATCACAGTGAAACCTGAAAACTTCCGGCGGGGTGGGGGGTGAATACTTTTTATAGGCACTGTAGCTGAGCTGCTGGAGGCCAATATACTATTGGAGTATATTGGAGGTTAATAGAATATTACCATATAATGTCATATACTGAATCTCTCTTAACTGTTTGAGAACCAGAGAGGCCACTGTCTGACTGTATTTTCAGAGAGATAAACAAAGAAGGTCAATGAGGTTACTGTTGGTTCATCTCTGTGAATGTCAGTAAGGTCTTTAAAAAGATCCCACATGTGACCCAAGGGATTAGGCAATTTGGAAAATCAGATCAGAAATCAGCTTGGTGACAAGGTGGTGGTGGTCATGGTTAGGGGTTGCTTTGTGACTCTGAGGATTAGTGCTGGCACTGAATTAGAATATGGTCGAAGCTGTTGTGACGAGATCTGAAGGATTATTCTAAAGTGGACTGTTCCTTTAAAAAAAGAGTGAACAGCTTGTGTGCTATTTCAGTAAAAGAGAGAAAGTCTGTGAGTTGCCTTGGAAACTGAAAGGCAGAGCTATATGATAGACAGCTCGTGTTCAGGCACTTGTGAGATATATACAAGGTCAGCTGGTTTTTTAAATCAGACACACACGACACGTCAGAGACAAGGAGGACACTGGTGAGCTTTGTGTGCCCACGACAAGGGTGGGGTTGTTGCTCACAGTGTGGTCAAAGGAGTGACCGGTGGGGAGCTATCGGTGTGTTTAACCCTCGCCTGGGTTGATAGCTTGCTGTGGAAAACCGGCATTCCTCTTTTTGTGGTCACAGGTTGGTGACTAAGTTTCAGGAGCAGGAGGACGATGTGGAGGATCGGCACTGGGAAGACAAAACAAATCTCTCTCTTTCTCCAACTTAACCCAAAGCAAATTCCAGAACTGAACTGACTACTTACCATACCACCGTAAGACTGTATCACCTAATCACCTGAGCTGGGAAAAGCTTGGAAACTTTATTTACTCACTTATATATGCATATACTCTATTTCCCTTATCTTGTTTTATATCACTTTATCACGTAGTTACTAATAGAGTTTATAACGGAATACTCAGACGCCAGGGGTGTCCATTTAGACTGGTTCTTTTTAACTCGTTACGGGGTATGTAACACTGTCTGTATGTAATCTTTGCCGAGAGAATGATGATATATATTAAGTTGGGCAGAACAATGGCAGACTGAATTTAATCCTTAAAAAAAGGTGAGGTGTCGCACTTTGGGAGGATGTAACTCCAGCACATACACAATGAATGACAGGATCCCAGGAAGTAATGAGAAAGAGAGGGAGCTTGGTAAACATGTCCCCAGATCTGTGCAAATAGTAACAGAAAGGCAAGGTGGTGTAGAAGCAAATAGAATGAAAACATTCGGAGTAAGAAGGCTGCGGAGCGGAACGGCTAAGGATTTCCGGACCCAAGGCATTTTACTACTCAGGGTAAAAGGGAGGCGAGACTGCGCAGGCGCATGGTGGCAGCCAGTAGAGCGGGAAAATTTTTAAAAGAAGACCGCCATATCCAGCGGGCAGTGTTCGGAGTGGGTAGCAGAGTGAGAGGGAACAGGGTGATAGGGCTTTGGCTCAATGGCTGAGGCGGTAACAAGGCAAGGTAGGTCTACCTGTGTTAATTGCGGAAAGGAAGTAGTATGTGTGTGAGGCCAGTTTTCTGTGCTTGGTGACAGATGTGGGAGGTCCTGGAGTTCCCCAGCCTCCCGGATGTCCATATCTGCACCCGGTGTGTCGAGCTGCAGCTCCTAAAGGACCGCGCGAGGGAACTGGAGATGCAGCTCGATGACCTTCATCTGGTCAGGGAGAGCAAGGAGGTGATAGAAAGGAGTTATAGGCAGGTGGTCATTCCAGGGCCATGGGAGACAGACAAATGGGTAACAGTCAGGAGAGGGAAGGGAAAGAGTCAGGTACTAGAGAGTACCCCTTGACAATAAGTACTCCTGTTTGAGTACTGTTGGGGGGGGGGGGGGGAACAACCTACCTGGGGGAAGCAACAGTGACCATGCCTCTGGCACAGAGTCTGGCCCTGTGGCTCAGAAGGGTAGGGAAAGGAAGAGGAAGACAGCAGTGATAGGGGACTCCATAGTTATAGGGTCAGACAGGTGATTCTGTGGACACAGGAAAAAAACTCAGATAGCAGTTTGCCTCCCAGGTGCCAGAGTCCAGGACGTTTCAGGCCGCATCCAAGATATCAGAGAACAGTCAGAGGTCATGGTACATATCGGTACCAATGATATAGGTAAGAAAAGGGAAGAGGTCTTGAAAAAAGACAACAGGGAGTTAGGAAGGAAGTCGAGAAGCAGGACAGCAAAGGTAGTAATCTCGGGATTACTGCCTGTGCCACGCGACAGAGAGTATAGGAATAGAATGAGGTAGAGGATAAATGCATGGCTGAGGGATTAGAGCAGGGGGCAGGGATTCAGATTTCTGGATCATTGGAACCTCTTTTGGGGCAGGTCTGACCTGTACAAAAAGGATGGGTTGCACTTGAATCCCAGGGGGAAAAAATATCCTGGCAGGGAGGTTTGCAAAGGCTACTGGGGTGAGTTTAAACTAAAATTGCTGGGGGATGGGAACTGAAGAGAAGAGACAAAGGAAGAGCCAGTTGGCTCACAAATAGAGAAAGCTTGGAGACAGTGTGCGAGGGAGGATAGGCAGGTGATAGAGAAGGGACGCGCTCAGATGGACGGTTTGAGATGTGTCTATTTTAATACAAGGAGTGTTGTGAACAAAGCAGAGGAGCTTAGAGCGTGGATCAGTATGGAGCTATGATGTGGTGGCCATTACAGAGACTTGGATGGCTCAGGGACAGGAATGGTTACTTCAAGTGCCGGGTTTTAGATGTTTCAGAAAGGAGTCAATAACTTTACTGGGTGTTTTTTTATAGGCCGCCCAATAGTAACAGGGATATTGAGGAGGAGATAGGGAAACAGATCCTGGAAAGGTGTAATAATAAGAGTTGTCGTGATGGGAGATTTTAATTTCCCAAATATCGATTGGCATCTCCCTAGAGGCAGGGGTGTACATGGGGTGGAGTTTGTTAGGAGTGTCCAGGAAGGTTTCTTGACACAATATATAGATAAGCCTACAAGAGGAGAGGCTGTACTTGATCTGGTATTGGGAAATGAACCTGGTCAGGTGTCAGATCTCTCAGTGGGAAAGCATTTTGGAGATAGTGATAATAATTCTATTTTCCTTACAATAGCATTGGAGAGAGATAGGAACGGACAAGTTAGGAAAGCGTTTAATCTGAGTAAGGGGAATTATGAGGCTTTCAGGCAGGAAATTGGAAGCTTAAATTGGGAACAGGTGTTCTCAGGGAAAAGTATGGAAGAAATGTGGCAACTGTTTAGGGGATGTAACCAGGAAGTTAGACAAGGGAGATCCAGTGGATGTAGTGTACATCGATTTTCAGAAGGCATTTGATAAGGTCCCACATAGGAGATTGGTGGGTAAAATCAAAGCTCAGGGCATCGGGGGGAAGACACTGACATGGATAGAAAACTGGTTGGCAGATAGAAAGCAAAGGGTAGCGGTGAATGGGTGTTTCTCAGAATGGCAGGTGGTGACTAGTGGGGTGCCACAGGGTTCAGTATTGGGACCACAGCTGTTTACAATTTACGTCAATGATTTAGATGAAGGCATTGAGAATAACATCAGCA
The DNA here is from genome assembly GCF_048418815.1 of Hemitrygon akajei. Lineage (NCBI taxonomy): Eukaryota > Metazoa > Chordata > Chondrichthyes > Myliobatiformes > Dasyatidae > Hemitrygon > Hemitrygon akajei. The sequence continues at coordinate 68,575,747 of NC_133135.1, read as the reverse complement.
AATTTGCTGATGATACTAAGCTGGGTGGCAGTGTGACATGTGATGAGGATGTTAGGAGAATTCAGGGTGACTTGGATAGGCTGGGTGAGTGGGCAGATACTTGGCAGATGACGTTTAATGTGAATAAGTGTGAGGTTATCCACTTTGGGAGTAAGAACAGGAAGGCAGATTATCTGAACGGTGTAGAGTTAGTTAAGGGAGAAATACAAAGAGATCTCGGAGTCCTTGTTCATCAGTCACTGAAGGTGAATGAGCAAGTGCAGCAGGCAGTGAAGAAGGCTAATAGAATGTTGGCCTTTATTACAAAGGGAATTGAGTACAAGAGCAAGGAAATCCTCTTGCATTTGTACAGAGCCCTGGTGAGACCACACCTGGAGTATTGTGTACAGTTTTGGTCTCCAGGGTTAAGGAAGGACATCCTGGCTGTAGAGGAAGTGCAGCGTAGATTCACGAGGTTAATTCCTGGGATGTCTGGACTGTCTTACGCAGAGAGGTTAGAGAGACTGGGCTTATACACGCTGGAATTAAGGAGATTGAGAGGGGATCTGATTGAAACATAAGATTATTAAGGGATTGGACAAGATAGAGGCAGGAAATATGTTCCAGATGCTGGGAGAGTCCAGTACTAGAGGGCATGGTTTGAGAATAAAGGGTAGGTCATTTAGGACAGAGTTAAGGAAAAACTTCTTCTCCCAGAGAGTTGTGGGGGTCTGGAATGCACTGCCTCAGAAGGTAGTGGAGGCCAATTCTCTGGATGCTTTCAAGAAGGAGCTAGATAGGTATCTTATGGATAGGGGAATCAAGGGATATGGGGACAAGGCAGGAACCGGGTATTGATAGTAGTTGATCAGCCATGATCTCAAAATGGCGGTGCAGGCTCGAAAGGCCAAATGGTCTACTTCTGCACCTAGTGTCTATTGATATTTGTGTGGAGTTCAGCATAGGTATGTTCCAATGAGACTGGGAAGTTATGGTAGGGTACAGGAACCGTGGTGTACAAAGGCTGTAATAAATCTAGTCTGGAAGAAAAGCTTACAAAAGGTTCAGAGAGCTAGGTAATGTTAGAGATCTAGAAGTTTATAAGGCTAATAGGAAGGAGCTTAAAAAGGAAATTAGGAGAGCCAGAAGGGGCCATGAGAAGGCCTTGGCATGCAGGATTAAGGAAAAGCCCAAGGCATTCTACAAGTATGTGAAGAGCAAGAGGATAAGACATGAAAGAATAGGACCTATCAAGTGTGTATGGAACTGGAGGAAATAGCAGGGGTACTTAATGAAAACTTTACTTCAGTATTCACTATGGAAAAGGATCTTGGTGATTGTAGTGCTGACTTTCAGCAGACTGAAAAGCTTGAGCATGTAGATATTAAGAAAGAGGATGTGCTGGAGCTTTTGGAAAGCATCAAGTTGGATAAGTCACTGGGACAACATGAAATGTACCCCAGGCTACTGTGGGAAGCGAGGGAGGAGATTGCTGAGCCTCTGGCGATGATCTTTGCATCACTAATGTGGACGTTAGAGGTTCCGGAGAATTGGAGGGTTGCAGATGTTGTTCCTTTATTCAAGAAAGGGAGTTGAGACAGCCCAGGAAATTATAGACCAGTGAGTCTTACTTCAGTGGTTAGTAAGTTGATGGAGAAGATCCTGACAGGCTGGATTTATGAACATTTGGAGAGGAATAGTTCTGGATCCTATGATATGTTCTGGAACATATGATTAGGAATAGTCAGCATGGCTTTGTCAAGGGCAGGTTGTGCCTTACAAGCCTGATTGAATTTTTTGAAAATGTGACTAAACATGTTGATGAAGGAAGAGCAGTAGATGTAGTGTACATGGATTTCAGCAAGGCATTTGATAAGGTACCCCATTCAAGGCTTATTGAGAAAGTAAGGAGGCATGGGATCCAAGGGGACATTGCTTTGTGGATCCAGAACTGACTTGCCCACAGAAGGCAAAGAGTGGTTGTAGACGGGTCATATTTTTCATGGAGGTCAGTCACCAGTGGAGTGCCTCAGGGATCTGTTCTGGGACCCTTACTCTTCGTGAATTTTATAAATGACCTGGATGAGGAAGTGGAAGGATGGGTTAGTAAGTTTGCTGTTGACACAAAGGTTAGAGCTGTGTGGATAGTGTGGAGGGCTGTCAGAAGTTACAGTGGGACATGATAGGATGCAAAACTGGGCTGAGAAGTGGCAGATGGAGTTCAACCCAGGTATGTGTGAAGTGGCTCATTTTGGTAGTTCAAATATGAATGCAGAATATAGTACCCTGTATTAATGGTAAGACTCTTGGCAGTGTGGAGGATCAGAGGGATCTTGGGGTCTGTGTCCCTTGGACGCTCAAAGCAGCTGCGCAGGCTGACTCTGTGGTTACGAAGGCATATAGTGTATTGGCCTTCATTAATCGTGGAATTGAATTTAGGAGCAAAGAGGTAACGCTGCAGCTATATAGGACCCTGGTCAGACCCCACTTGGAGTACTGTGCTCAGTTCTGGTCACCTCATACAGGAACGACGAGGAAACCATAGAAAGGGTGCAGAGGAGATTTACAAGGATGTTGCCTGGATTGGGGAGCATGCCTTATGAGAATAGGTTGAGTGAACTCGGCCTTTTCTCCTTGGAGCGACGAAGGATGAAAGGTGACCTGATAGAGGTGTACAAGATGATGAGAGGCATTGATCATGTGGATAATCAGTCACTTTTTCCCAGGGCTGAAATGGTTGTCACAAGAGGACACAGGTTAAGGTGCTGTGGAGCAGGTACAGAGGAGATTTCAAGGATAAGTTTTTTTACTCAGAGAGTGGCGAGTGCGTGGAATGGGCTGCTGCCTACGGTGGTGGAGGCGGATACAATAGGGTCTTTTAAGAGACTTTTGGATAGGTACATGGAACTTAGGAAAATAGAGGGCTATGGGAAAGTCTAGTAATTTCTAAGGTAGGAACATGTTTGGCACAACTTTATGGGCCGAAGGGCCTGTAGGGTTTCTATGTTTCTATACATCAAGATATGGAATGAAAGAGCAAGGAGTTTATGTGACAACTAAACTTGGTTAAGCTACAGCTGGTGTACTGTGCAGTTCTGATTGCAACACTAAAGGAAAAGTGTGATTGCACTGGAGAGGTGTAAAGATTTGCAAGGATGTTGCTTGGGACTGAGTGTTTCAGCAAGGAAGAATAACTGGACAGATTGTGTTTGTTTTCCTCAGAGCAGAAAAGACTGAAGGAGTACCTGGTTGAAGTATTTAGAAATGACAGGCAGCATTGGGACTGATGAAGGGTCATGGCCCGAAACATCAACTACTTACTCTTTTCCGTTGATGCTGCCTCGCCTGCTGAGTTCCTTTTGTGTGCGTCAGCAAAGGTGATGCCATTACTGAAGTTCAATATCCTGTTTTGTGTTACAGTTCTTGGATGCCAGAAGGCAAGAATGTTTGAAGATAAACCAGCCACAGCTTATGTTCTAGCAGGCAGCAATTAGAACCTTTGCACACCCTTTCTTTGCATGATCGTATGATTCTGAACCTCAGATTAATTATTGCAGGGATCTGTAAGCACTGGGGAGGAAAAGCCAGTGTTGCCTCTGTGAAATGCTAAAAAACAATATCTGTGCCCTCTCCCAATACTGAATGTGCAAGCCCATTACTGAAGTCCTAATAAACTTGGCCCAGTTTGCAGTTTATGTTGCTGATCACCAAAATTACACTCCAGAAAGAAGGCACCTTATTGCAAGTTCTCTCACAGCGAGAGATGATCAGGCGAGGAGGGGAAAATATTCAATGATGTGCTCAAAGCTTTCTTGAAAACATAAATGCCCCAGTAGGTGCATTACCACTCAAAATGAAGGAGCATTAGGGATAATACCAAGACCCTCAAGCTTGTGTATCAGGAGTTTACAAAAGCCCAGCACAGGTGGTGGAATGATGGAATCAATCCTTAAACTACCCATCCATCCTCTCCACCTATGATGGATCTGGTGATCCTATTCGGGTCTCCTGTTATTTCAGAATCCTCCAAACTAAAATGGAAACAAGTCCTCCTCAATTCCATGGGACCACCTGAGGAGACCATTAGCCTACTAAATATTTCTGCATAAATCGAGTATGTACTTGTTATAAATCTCTCTGCAGAATGAACAAACCAAGTTACCATAGAAACTACGGTCAAATGTTCATCTCTCTCTCCTCCCTCTTTCCTCAATGCTTTTTCTCTGTTGTTAAACATAGCCATCCCTAGCAATAGTTTCCATAAATTCTCTACCCTTCATACTTGTCTTACTGTTTTTGTTGAACATGTGGCGCATTCCTCCAATTAAACAAAGAACAAAGCTAGCTGGCTGGATTTTCCTCAGAGGAGACAGTTGCTTGTTCTGTCTTCCTATATCTTTTATTCTACCAAATCTACTTCCTTGAGGTTAAGGTCACTCGCCCTGACCTCTTGGGTAGAGGACTGAGCCCTTGACCTTCATAAAGGTCTTTAACGATGGTGTAACATGGGTGAGCCAGAACAAGCTAATCCACAATGTGGAGATCTTCAGTGGATTTCTGAATGGCTCTGACATTCAGAAACATAAACATGTTTTATTTTAGTCTAATGCTTTAAAATATAAACAATGCAACATTTGCACATTTAAAATCCTTAAGCATTATAAAAATAACTTATATTTAGAATGTATAATATAGTTTATCAAAAGATGGTCAGCAAATGAGTTCAGCATCTGTGGAGTGAGAACCTGCTAACGTTTCAGGTCAAGAGTGATAGTAATACAGCCCGGAAACAGGCCTTTTGGCCCAACTTATCCTTGCTCACCATAGCATTCTCCCTGCTAGTTCCAATTGCCTATGATCAACCCATTGCCCTCTGTCCCCCTCCTCTATGTACCTATCCACATGCATGTTAAACATTACAATTTTACCCACCTTGACCATTTGCTCAGGCAGCTCATTCCAGGTATTCATTGCCATCTGTGTAAGGAAGTTACCTCTCAGGTCTCTCTTAAATCTCTCCCCTCCCATCTTGTATCAGTGCTCCTTTCTGGACTCCCCAAGCCTGTGGACTATGGCAGTCCACCTATGATTTTGTAAATTTCTATGAAGTCACCCCACATTCTCCTGCTCTCCAGGGAATAAAGATCCAACAATACCAACCCCTGCCTATCACTCAGGCCACCTAGTCCAGCCAGCATCCTCACCTCATAAATCTCTTATGCACCCTCTTCAGGTTAGATAGCGTCATTTCAAAATCCACTTTCCAATTCTCAGTCCACCTCCTTAACCGATCAAGATCTCCCTATAATTCATTGTAACTTACTTCACTATCAAGACTCCTAATTTGGTACCATCAGCAAACCTGCTAATCATGCCACGTACATTCATATCAAAATCATTTACATAAATAATGAATAACACTAACCCCTGGGGAACCCAACTATTCACAGGCCTCTCGTCAGAGTATCGACTTTGAACCATCACACTCTGCTTCCTATCATCACAGCAATTCTGAATCTACCTTACTAGCTCCACCTTAATCCCAAATAATGCAACATTCCAGATCAACCTGCCATGCAGGACCTTTTCAAAGGCCTTAACACACTCTATTTAAATAATATTCACTGCCCCATCTTTTTCTGAAAGCTTACTCACCATGATCTCCAATATGTAAAACCATGCTAACCGTTCCTGATCAGACCTCGACTATACAAGTGATGGCAGATCTTATCCCTCAGAATTGTCTCCAGTAACTTCCCTACAACTTAATTCAGGCTCAAATTTCCTTGCTACCTTTTTGGAACCTCGTTGGTGGTTACCAATGAAGCAAAGATGCCCCCCCCCTTAAGGTCCTGGGGTACATTTGTTCAGGCTCTGGGGATTGCCCAAGTTATTGGCCTTAAAGGCTGCAATAAATAAATAAATAAATGATCAAATAAATCACTACTCATTACTCTCATTTCTTTGGCATCCATGACATTCTTATTAGTAAATATCAAGGAGAAAGACATTAAAAATCTCAGCCCACACCTGTATCTCCTCACACAGGCTGATGGTCTTCAACAGGGCCTAGCCTCTCTTTGGTTAGTATTTTACTGTTAACATTACTGAAGAACCTTTTGGATCCCCTGCCTGCCAAATCCATGTTCACGCCCTCTTTTTGCCCTCCTGATTTCCCTCAAGTTTGCTCTTAAACATATTAACTTACTGAGGGATTCATTTATACCCAGATGCCTAAATATCATGTGCACTTCTTTCTTTTCCTTACCATAATCTCGATATCTCTCGTCTGCCAGGATTCTCTGAACTTGGTATGTCTAACAGGAATCTGCTACTCTTTTTAAAAAGTCTCTTACCTGTCAACAGTCACCCAATGGACCCCAGCTAAATCCTACATAACGCCCTCGATGACTTCAACAGATTTTATTTCAGAGTTCTCAGAACCTTCCCGTTCAGCCTCAGGAAACACAGTCCAAAAAAGTGGTGCAACTTAGCCACGAATTCCAAAATGGCGCCTACAAATCAACTGGAAACGACTGACACTGACCCAGTTGAGAAAAGAAGAACCGCTGATTGAGCTCAGCAGAATCCAGTCCGGAACTGAATAATACCACCTCCTAAGCCACTAAGCCGACCTTTCCCTATTTGTGGCTAAAACGAATGATGGAATCTTGGGCAGTTTTCTAGCCTCAGTTTATGTGTTGTAGAATTCTCACACATGCCTTTAGTATCTTGTTCGTAGACATTATCAATGTTTTCCTAGTTCAAAATTCATTTCCAACATTCAGTTGTGTGCCCGTGAAGCAAAGAACCCTGTCCATTTCATTCCTTAGTAGCCTACATTTGCTCCAAATCCCGCAAGATCACTTATGCTTGGTTTCGAGTCTTCTTTAGCCTCCTCCTTCGTTTTTAAAACTTACCTACAACTCCATTAAATCTCCACACTCTTGTCAACTCAGGCCTCTTCAAACTGTGAATTTTAATTGCTCTGTTGCTGGAGCTATTTGTCCGCTGTCAACCCTGGGGTCTGGAATTTCCTCCTTAAACCTCCGTGCTTCGTTACCTTATTTATCCCCATTAATATTACATACAATTGGAGATAAAGATCCGAATCTTCCTGGCTGTGACGGCCATCTTTAAGTGAGCATCCGGATTTACCCCTTATCCAAAACACAGTTAGTTAGTAACGAGTAGCCACAGCTTTTTTTAATTACATAAAACATGTTTTCTCCCACGTCGAATTCGCTTCTGCATTTGTTTTGTATTCAAGAAACAGAAAGTAATTGCTAAGGTTTAGGAGATATTTTTCAAAGCGGGACGTCTTCAATTGACCCCCCATGTTGACTGTAGGGTAATATCAGCTTACAGGTTAATGTAGTGTTTCTGACAGGGGCACAAAGCTCTGTATTATACATCACCCTCTGTGGGATTATTGACAATAATGTATGAACGAAGCCATATCCTCTTATGCAACCAATAATCTTAATTCTGGCTTCCTTTGCGACATTTAAACTGTCAACGGAGAATATGGAGCTGCAAAACAGCTAATAAAAGCTGACTTGTTTTCTGAACCCTTCAATAATGTAAAAAATAAATAAGTTGAGAAGTGAGTCTGAGCATTTATATGGCCTCCCACATTACCACTCACTTTTCCTGCATGTTATTTGGAGAGTCGTGCCGGTCCCTTGCGGAGGAGATAGGCACCACCTGTCTGCAGCGTACTTTCCTATCTGTAACGATTTAACTGTTTCTCTTCCAGATAAATCCTGAACCACTTCGTAGAGGACATTACTGACGTAAAGAGAATTTCACTTCTGATAAAACCCGCCAAGTATTTGACGAAATGAGACATGGAATAAGGCTCAGCACCAGGGGGAACCTCCTCCCTACAGTCACCCGGGTGGCTGAGGTGAATCTCACGTGCGGTGGCACTGCGATCTTCTGCAGAAAGCACGTCTCTATCAGTATCTTCTCCCTCATATAATAGCAAACAGCTTCAATGCAAAATCTATCGAATTCTGCACAACTATCAAAGGCTCCCTTTCTGAAAAATTTTGTCCGTATCGCAACAATCGTGACTTTCCTGAACAGTTCAATCACTTTTACAAAACAATTTCAACTGTTCCAATAAAAGAACAGAAGTGCCGCATTAGAAAACCTCGGCAGGACTCTTAATCCCAATGTAACATTCTGATTTGAGCACTCACTGAAACCAAGTTCAAACTGAACAACTGACAGGTTATGCCTTAGGTAAATAGATTACCAATAATTCATTATTTTGGAAACATTCCTAATTGTATGTGAGCTTGTATGTCATCAATAATTTCAGACAATTATTTACCAAAGTCATTAAACTAATGAAAATAGCAAAAAGTCCAGAAATCTAGGTATTTAGACAACTCCTGTGAATACCTTAAACAAATAGATTCAATTTATGAGAATTGGGAGGCCCTCCTATTGAAGAATCTCACAATTTGCTTTTACACGAACTATCAGCCTTAGTATCATGACATTAAATTCTCCTTAAAGCCAAAAATTTTGTCATTCTCTCAGCCTATAAACTGATACTTCATTGCAATGTTAAGAAAATGAGGTGATGCCAATTAACAAATGGTAGGATGGCATACATTCACCACTGTAACAAAGTTGCACTTAATCTTCCAGGGAAATGTTCATCCAAGTTCCAAGACCTGCCTGAGGTGTTCTTACCTGTCTGAAATATCATTCATGTTATCCATTTGAATTGCTGTTTGTTCTTTGTCTGATCACCCTCCTGAGAGCTAAGGAACAGAATTATCCCTCAGGCCTATTCCAGCATTTAGTGAAATCATAGCTGATAGTTCTTTTCAATCCCTAGCCCTGCCTTTGCCCTGCATCACTGAATAACTTTGATGAACACAAATCTACAAAATTACTGTAATTATTGACCTGGTATCAGACAACACTGGCAGATGAATTTTCAGGACATCACTGCCCTTTGTTAGTAAGAGAGATGCCTAATTTCATGACAGAATGATCTGACTTTAATATTTGGATAATTTACTAGAGTCCTAGTATACTCGGCTAGTTATAGTAGCTCTGCCATGTTTTAGCCTATTAGTTTGTCTGTATGACAATAATGATGGGTCCAAATCATCCTGTGATTCCCTTCCCAGTAAGAGTTAAATTCATTAGAAATGGCTACCTTCAGGGATGGCGAGCTTACATCAAAATTCTTCTACAATAAGGTTTACCTGGTGACTCTGACTAAAAGACGGAATAAGAATGGGGTGGGAATTTGGAAATATTCTGTTGTGTTTGGAGAATGACATAAGATAGAGGAGCAGGAGTCGGCCATCTGGCACGTCGAACCTGCTCTGCCATTCAATAAGATCATGGCTGATCTGACCATGGACTCATCTCCACCTACCGGCCTTTCCCCCATAACCCTTAATTCTCCTACTTAGCAAAAATCTATCCAACCTAGCCTTAAATATATTTACTGAGGTAGCCTTTGATATTTGTGCAGAATTCAATAGATTTTGCATTGAAGCTGTTTGCTATTATATGAGGGAGAAGATACTGATAGAGACGTGCTTTCTGCAGAAGATCGCAGTGCCACCGCACGTGATATTCACCTCAGCCACCCGGGTGACTGTAGGGAAGAGGTTCCCCCTGGTGCTGAGCCTTATTCCATGTCTCATTTCATCAAATACTTGGCGGGTTTTATCAGAAGTGATATTCTCTTTGCTGTTAGTAATGTCCTCTACGAAGTGGTTCATGATAAAAGAGAAACAGTTAAATCGTTATAGATAGGAAAGTACGCTGCAGACAGATGGTACCTATCTCCTCCGCAAGGGACCGGCACGACTCTCCAAATAACATGCAGGAAAAGTGAGTGGTAATGTGGGAGGCCATATAAATGCTCAGACTCACTTGGGCAGAGAATTCCACAGATTCACCAGCCTTTGGAAAAAGCAGTTCCTCCTCATCTCCATCCTAAATTTACTCTCCCGAATCTTGAGGCTATGCCCCCAAGTTCTAGTCTCACCTACCAGTGGAAACAACTTTCCTGCCTCTATCTTATCTATCCCTTTCATAATTTTATTTGTCTCTATAAGATCTCCTCTCATCCTTCTGAATTTCATCAAGTACAGTCCCAGGCCACTCAATCTCTCCTCATAGTCTAACCCCCTCATCTCTGGAATCAACCTGGTGAACCTCCTCTGCACCACCTCCAAAGCCAGTATATCCTTCCTCAAGTAAGGAGACCAGAACTGCATGCAGTGCTCCAAATCTGGCCTCACCAGTACCCTGTACAGTTGCAGCATGACTTCCCTGCTCTTAAATTCAATCCCTCTAGCAATGAAGGCCAGCATTCCATTTGCCTTCTTGATGGTCTGCTGCACCTGCAAACCAACCTTTTGCAATTCATGCACAAGCACTCCCAAGTCCTTCTGCACATACTGAAAGCAATAACCTATTGATGCTCTCCTGTCTGATTCACAATTAATGTCATCTCCTTACGTAATGTCCTGGGTAAGATTTCTACTGCTATGTTGTGAGGTATTTTTATTTTAGCAGTTTTCCATAAAAGCAGTGTGTCCTGCCAGTAAGAGTGTTTTGGCTTCGGCTAAAGATAAGGAGTCATGTTGTCCAACCTAGGACGTGGGTCAGCCATTCAGGGTTACCTTGGTACACGTTGTATCTTCCTGCCCAGTGGAACATCCAAGAGTGCTGGGTGGGAGCAGATTTCTGAAGGACAATGGTCTGGTTTGGGCTCTTTTCGGTGGGAGCTGCAGGGTGGAGCATGAGGGAATACGCCGCAGAATGCCATTCTAAGGAGAGACCCCATTGTACGAAGTGCTTCGTGCAGGTGAATGGCTCCAAGGAGGAAGGGCCAATACTGTACTCCTAAAAGAGCCAGTTCATTTGAGATGGTCTTTGAGGGAAGTTCTGACTGTGGAGGGTGCCTTCACATGGACTTTGGGTTCAGCGCGTGAGCAAAGCAATACACCTGAGTACCCCAGAAATGGGCTCCAACATTCAGGTACACGATTAGGCTGGTTTAACTGTAACAGACCCTTCTATTTTTTTTTCTTTTTCTGTAAGTGTTTGTTAAAGTTGAACATTCGGTAAATATATCTCCTCTGTAATTTTTTGCCGCTGTATGATCTGTTAATTTTCTGGTAAATGATCATTTTGCATGGAGCAGTACTCACACAGCATTCTCCCTGAACATCCCAACTTTCTTGTATGGTTGAACCCCAAAAGATACCAGCCGTAGATGGAATGTGACCTTTTCACCGCTGAGTCATGTGGCTGTTAGAGTTAACTCATGAGCCAGGTTTGTATACGAGCCCAGTGAGAGGGTTGCACTGGCATTTACAGCTTTTTAAAAAACTATGTCTCGCTCAATCTGCTGCATTTTCTACTTTAGGCATCATTTTTATGTAATGGGCTATTAAAGACACAAATTCAGGTAGAACATTTAACATATGTCATATGCTAAAATAAGAGCAAGGCATATGTAACATTTCCTCAACATCACTTAAAATTATCTGTTTAATCTCTTATTTTAATTGATTGAAATATGTGTTTCCAGCGGAGGAACATGTTTTAGTGAGGTGGAAATAAAAAAAATATTAAGAGTGATTATTCATTCTGACAAGGTTAACAAATCCCCTGCTGATTAATCTATATTTATCAAAATGTGAAAACTTTTTGTTATTCATTTTAACGTTGCTGGTACCCAGATGATTCAATCAAATTAAATCCAAATGCAAGGATATTATTAGACACTGAACAACTGGCGGGTTTTGTCTTACATAAATACATGACCAAAAATTCACTATTAAGACATTGAATTAAATCAAAAATACAATGTTAGCAGCAGATGATGATGAAAGATATGGACTTGCTATTTAATGCTAAAATATGAACACTAGTGCCTAAACAATAAATAGTTAGGACGACTGGAAGCTCCGCCATTCCTTAAGGAGAATGAAATAGCTCGACAGATACATGTAGTAGAAATCCTGGAAACCAAAGTGCAGAGAGTGCAAGAAGAGGACACAGGAGGCTTGCCAACTTGCTGCTAGTCCTGCATGGGTACTTTCAAATCATATATGGCCCAAATACCACAGGTTCCACCCAGTGAAGAGCCACAAGCAGGATGAACTCATCAAAGACAGAGAAGCAGCCAACACCCTCCGGAAGGAGCACATTGAATTGGCCGTCAGCAATCCTGTCATTGGCTCATTGGCCTCATCAGCAACCTCACAACACACACAATCGGAGTGGAAGTAAGTCAGCCTCATTCGGGAAGGACTGTTGAAGAAGATGGTCAATGGTTATAAAAAGTGTTAGTGATAGTGACACTGAGATTGCTAATGAAGCTGGCACTGTTTGTGATGGCCAAAGTAATGCAGTTAGTTGCTGGCAGTAGGAATGAGAGTGAATTGTTATTACCTTTTCTCATCAAATTAGGGATGATAGTGTCAGTGGGGCAGGAGCATTTATTCTCCATATCTAATTGCCCTTGAGAAGTGGGTGATGAGCTGCTGTCTTGTACTTCTGCAATCCTTCTGGAAAAGTTAGTCCTGTTCTGCTGTGGGGTGCTCCAGGGTTCTAATTGGTAATACCTTTCCAGGTTAGTTTAGTGTGTATGACCTGGAGGGGAATCTATGATGCCGATGTTCCCTTGCATCTGCTCTTGACTCTGTTAGTGATTTGGGGGTGGGAGGAAAGTATGTACAAACTCGAGCAGGTGAATAACCACAGTGCATTTTGCAGACTGTGTATAATGCAGTCAGAGTAGTGGTGATAGTGAACAATTACTCGTGCAGGGGATATCAGTCAACAAACTGCTTTGTTGAGGGGGATTCTGGTTTCTTGAGAGATGTTGGAGCTGCACCAGTCCAGTGAAGTGGAGGGTATTTCTGCACTTGCACCTTGTAAATGGTGGAAGGGAGCAACAAACAATCCGCTGGATGGACTCAGCAGATTGAGCAGAACCTGTGGGAGGATGACTACACCTGTAGAAGGTGCATCCAGCTGCAGCTCCTGACAAACCGAGTTAGAGAACTGGAGCTGGAGCTGGATGAACTCCGGATCATTCGGGAGGCAGAGGCAGAAATAAACAGGAGTTACAGGGAAATAGTCACCTCTAGGAGTCAGGAGACAGGTAGTTGGGTGACTGTCAGGAGAGGGAAGGGGAATAGACAGAATGAGCAGAGCACCCCTGTGGCCATTCCCATCAACAATAAGTATACCGTTTTGGATACTGTTGGTGGGGACGGCCTACCAGGGACAAGTTGCAGTGGTTACTCTACTTTATTGTCACCAAACAATTGATACTAGAGCATACAATCATCACAGTGATATTTGATTCTGTGCTTCGCACTCCCTGAAGTACAACTCAAAGTAAATATAATAAAAATTTAAATTATAAATCATAATTAGAAAATAGAAAAGGGAAAGTAAGGTAGTGCAAGTCAGGTCTGGATATTTGGAAGGTACGGCCCAGAACTGGGTCAGGATCCGTTCAGCAGTCTTATCACAGTTGGAAAGAAGCTGTTCCCAAATCTGGCCGTACAAATCTTCATGCTCCTGAACCTTCTCCCAGAGGGAAGAGGGACAAAAAGTGTGTTGGCTGGGTGGGTCATGCCCTTGATTGTCCTGGCAGCACTGCTCCGACAGCGTGCGGTGTAAAGTGAGTCCAAGGATGGAAGATTGGTTTGTGTGATGTGCTGGGCTATGTTCATGATCTTCTGCAGCTTCTTCTCATCTTGGACAGGACAACTTCCATACCAGGTTGTGATGCACCCTAGAAGAATGCTTTCTATGGTGCATCTATAAAAATTAGTGAGTGTTTTAGGGGATAGGCCAAATTTCTTCAGCTTTCTCAGGAAGTAAAGGCGCTGGTGGGCCTTCTTGGCAGTGGACTCTGCTTGGTTAGACCAGGTCAGGTCATTTGTTCACCCCGAGGAACTTAAAGCTTTTGACCTGTTCCACCTGAGCACCACCAATGTAGATGGGGTTGTGCGGTCCGCTACTCTTTCTGAAGTCAACAACCAATTCCTTCGTCTTGCTGACGTTGAGGGATAGGTTATTGTCTTCGCACCATGCCACCAGGTTCTTAATTTCCTCTCTGTACTCAGACTCATCATTACCCAAGATACGGCCTACAATTGTGGTGCCAGCAGCAAACTTATATATTGTGTTTGATGAAAACTTGGCTACACAATCATGGGTGCATCTCTGGCACTGAGACTGGACCCTCAGCTCAGAAGGGAAGGAGGCAAAAGAGGAGAGCAGTAGTGATAGGGGATTCGATAGATAGGGGGGCAGATAAGAGGTTCTGTGGAAGAGATCGAGAATCCCGGATGGTCTGTTGCTTCTCTGGTGCCAGGGTCTGCAATTATCTCAGATTGAGTTCTTAGTATTCTCAAGAGGGAGGGTGAGTAGCCAGATGTAGGGACCAATGATGTGGATAGGAAGAAGGAGGAGGTCCTGCAAAGAATGTTCAGGGAGTTAGGTGCAAAGTTGAAGGGCAGGACCTCCAAGGTTGCAATCTCAGGATTGCTACCCGTGCCACGTGCTAGTGAGGCTAGAAATAGGAAGATAATGCAGCTAAATATGTGGCTAAGAAGTTGGTGCAGGAGGGAGAGCTTCATGTTTCTGGACAATTGGGCCTTGTTCCAGGGAAAGAGGGACCTGTTCCGATGGGACAGGTTGCAACCTGAACTGGAGGGGGACTAACATCCTTGCGGGAAGTTTGCTAGTGCTGCTCCGGGGGGTTTAAACTAGATTTGCAGGGGGAGGGGAACCACAGTGTTAGAGCAGCTGGTGAGGTGGAGGAGGATAAATGTTATGCGAGAGCTGCAAGTATAGTGCATGAAGTAAAGCCAGATCTAGCATATAGAGAGGCTTTGAGGAAAGAGAAACAGAATAAAGGGTGTAAAGGTAGAAGGGCTAAGTGCATGTACTTCAATGCAAGAAGTGTCAGGAACAAAAGTGATGAGATGAGAGCTTGGATACATGCATGGAATTATGATGTAATGGCCATTACAGAGACTTGGCTGGCACCAGGGCAGGAATGGATTCTCAATATTCCTGGATTTCAGTGCTTTAAAAGGGATACAGAGGGGGTAAAAAGGGGAGGAGGAGTGGCATTACTAATCAGGGATACTATTACAGCTACAGAAAGGGTGGGTAATGTAGCAGGATCCTCTTTTGAGTCAGTATCGATAGAAGTCAGGAACAGGAAGGGAGCAGTTACTCTATTGGGGGTATTCTATAGGCCCCCTGGTAGCAGCAGAGATACCAAGGAGCAGATTGGGAGGCAGATTTTGGAAAGGTGCAAAAATAACAGGGTTGTTATCATGGGTGACTTTAACTTCCCTAATATTGATTGGCACCTGATTAATTCCAATGGTTTAGATGGGGTAGAGTTTGTTAAGTGTGTCCAGGACGGATTCCTGTCACAGTATGCTGACAGGCCGACTAGGGGGAATGCTATACTAGATCTAGTATTAGGTAACAAACCAGGTCAGGTGACAGATCTCTCAGTGGGTGAGCATCTGGGGGACAGTGATCACCGCTCCCTGGCCTTTAACATTATCATGGAAAAGGATAGAATCAGACAGGACAGGAAAATTTTTAATTGGGGAAGGGCAAATTATGAGGCTATAAGGCTAGAACTTGCGGGTGTGAATTGGGATGATGTTTTTGCAGGGAAATGTACTTTGGACATGTGGTTGATGTTTAAGGATCTCTTGCAGGATGTTAGGGATAAATTTGTCCCGGTGAGGAAGATAAAGAATGGTAGGATGAAGGAACCATGAGTGACAAGTGAGGTGGAGAATCTAGTCAGATGGAAGAAGGCAGCATACGTGAGGTTTAGGAAGCAAGGATCAGATGAATCTATTGAGGAATATAGGGTAGCAAGAAAGGAGCTTAAGAAGGGGCTGAGAAGAGCAAGAAGGGGGCATGAGAAGGCCTTGGCAAGTAGGGTAATGGAAAACCCCAAGGCATTCTTCAATTATGTGAAGAACAAAAGGTTGACAGGAGTGAAAATAGGACCGATTAGAGATAAAGGTGGGAAGATGTGCCTGGAGGCTGTGGAAGTGAGCGAGGTCCTCAATGAATACTTCTCTTCGGTATTCAACAATGAGAGGGAACTTGATGACGGTGAGGACAATATGAGTGAGGTTGATGTTCTGGAGCATGTTGATATTAAGGGAGAGGACGTGTTGGAGTTGTTAAAATACATTAGGATGGATAAGTCCCTGGGGCCTGACATAATATTCCCCAGGCTGCTCCATGAGGCGAGGAAAGAGATTGCTGAGCCTCTGACTAAGATCTTTATGACCTCGTTGTCCACGGGAATGGTACTGGAGGATTGGAGGGAAGTGAATGTTGTCCCCTTGTTCAAAAAAAGGTAGTAGGGATAGTCTGGGTAATTATAGACCAGTGAGCCTTACGTCTGTGGTGGGAAAGCTGTTGGAAAAGATTCTTAGGGATAGAATCTATGGGCATTTAGAGAATCATGGTCTGATCAGGGACAGTCAGCATGGCTTTGTGAAGGGCAGATTGTGTCTAACAAGCCTGATAGAGTTCTTTGAGGAGGTGACCAGGCATATAGATGAGGGTAGTGCAGTGGATGTGATCTGCATGGATTTTAGTAAGGCATTTGACAAGGTACCACAAGGTAGGCTTATTCAGAAAGTCAGAAGGCATGGGATCCAGGGAAGTTTGGCCAGGTGGATTCAAAATTGGCTTGCCTGCAGAAAGCGGAGGGTCGTGGCAGAGGGAGTACATTCAGATTGGAGGGTTGTGACTAGTGGTGTCCCACAAGGATCAGTTCTGGGACCTCTACTTTTTGTGATTTTTATTAACGACCTGGATGTGGGGGTAGAAGGGTAGTTTGGCAAGTTTGCAGATGACACAAAGGTTGGTGGTGTTGAGGATTGTCAAAGATTGCAGAGAGACATTGATAGGATGCAGAAGTGGGCTGAGAAGCGGCAGATGGAGTTCAACCCAGAGAAGTATGAGGTGGTACACTTTGGAAGGACAAACTCCAAGGCAGAGTACAAAGTAAATGGCAGGATACTTGGTAGTGTGAAGGAGCAGTGGGATCTGGGGGTACATGTCCACAGATCCCTGAAAGTTGCCTCACAGGTAGATAGGGTAGTTAAGAAAGCTTATGGAGTGTTACCTTTCATAAGTCGAGGGATAAAGTTTAAGAGTCGCAGGGTAATGATGCAGCTCTATAAAACTCTGGTTAGGCCACATTTGGAGTACTGTGTCCAGTTCTGGTCGCCTCAGTATAGGAAGGATGTGGAAGCATTGGAAAGGGTACAGAGGAGATTTACCAGGATGCTGGAATACATACAGAACACTGGAAGAACTCAGCAGGTCAGGCAGCATCCGTGAGAAAAGAGTAGCCAATGTTTCGGGCCGAGACCCTTCATCAGGAATGCTGCCTGGTTTAGAGAGTATGCATTATGATCAGAGATTAAGGGAGCTAGGGCTTTACTCTCTGGAGAGAAGGAGGATGAGAGGAGACATGATAGAGGTATACAAGATATTAACAGGAATAGATAGAGTGGACAGCCAGCACCTCTTCCCCAGGGCACCACTGCTCAATACAAGAGGACATGGCTTTAAGGTAAGGGGTGGAAAGTTCAAGGGGGATATTAGAGGAAGGGTTTTTACTCAGAATGGTTGGTGTGTGGAATGCACTGCCTGAGTCAGTGGTGGAGGCAGATACACTAGTGACATTTTAGAGACTACTAGACAAGTATACGGAGGAATTTAAGGTGGAGGGTTATAAGGGAGGCAGGGTTTAGGGTCGGCACAACATTGTGGGCTGAAGGGCCTGTACTGTGCTGTATTGTTCTATGAGGAAAGGGATTGCTAATATTTCGGGTCAAACCCCTGCACTAGAACCCAGCCTTGATGCAGAATTACAACCCAAAATGTGGACATTTTCTTTCCTCGCACAGACACTGCTTTCCCCGCTGAGTTCCTCCAGCAGATTGTTCATTGATCCAAGCTGCAGCATCTGAAGTCCCTTGTGTCTCTGGTGAAAAGGCTTCAGCTGACAGGATCTGAGCCACTCATTGCAGGATACCAAGACTCTGATCAGTCACTGCATTTATGTGACTGATCTAAGTTGCTTGTCAATGGTGACTGACTATAGTACTAATATTGGGGAACTGGCAACAATAATGCCATTGAACATCCTGTTGGAGAAATTAGATACCTACACTTCTGTGGCACAGAAACTGCATGACTGAATGTTGCCTTGGTCTTGCTGTATGCAAACATGGGCTGCTTCACTTGGGAGGAGGGCAGGGTGGAGTGGCAGAGGGTGGACTCCACTGCTCGCAGGACAGGTGGAGAGAGGGTCCCCAGAAGGCACGCATGCACACTCAGTTTGCTGTTCACCGAGGGAGGTGGGAGGTGGGTGGGGCTGAGGAAGTTCCAGACAACACGGACGGACGTCAGACTGTCTGCCACAGTGACACTGCCACCCTCAAGACCAGTGATGGTGCCAATATCATTGCCATTAATGGGCACAGATACTTCCCGGCCGTTTAATCCAAGTACCCTCATCCCTAACAGCCCAGGTGTCCCTGTCACTAACAGTTCTGGTGCCCCAGTTACAGTCCTAATATTTTTTGTGGCAAATTGCCCCCATAGTCCTGTTCCTAACATTGCCTGTGCCCTGTCACTAACAGTCCTAGTACCCTATTGCTATCAGACCCAGTGCCCTCTCACAGACAGTCCCAGAGTTCCTGTCACCAATATTCCCAGTATCAGATGGAATTGAATGTTGTACAATCATCCCACCTCTGACATAATCATGGAAGGAAGGTGAATGGCTGAAGATAAATGGCCCTGAGACACGACTTTCAGGAAATTCTGGAGTGATTCTGATGGCTAGAATTATTGACCCCGGAAAATCATAACTGTCTACAACCATTAAGATTATGTCTTGATGCCATTGCCTTAAGTTTTAACAGGGCTCCTTAATGCCGCACACAGTCAAACAATGTCTTGGTGACAAGGGAGGTATTGTCACCTCAGCTCTGGAATTAACCCACATTTGGAAAAAGCTGTGAAGAGCGTGGGAGCAGTGTGGTGCCGGTCAAAGACAGAATAGTTATTCATGAGTTTCCACTGATGGTAATGTTTCTACGTTACTTCACTGGTGACTGGGAGCTGGGAAATTGCCTGATTCTATAACCTACGGACTCACATTTGCGGACTCCACAACTCGTGTTCTCAGTATTATTTTCATTTGCACAACCTGCCTTCTTTTGGACATCGGTTGTTTGTCAGCCTTTGTTTACGTATAGATCTTTGTATGTCTTTATTTTCCTGTAAATGCCCGCAAGAAAATGAATCTGAAGGTAGCATATGATAACATATATGTACTTATTTAATAAATTTACCCTGCCTTTGACTTTTGAATGGATATATCCTGCTTTTCACCAACAACCTGAAAATTTCCCACACAAAATGCTGGAGGATCTCAGCAGGTCAGGTAGCGTCTATGGAAAACAGGCGACGTTTCGGGCCAAGGCTTTGGATTTCCAGCTTCTGAAGATTTTCTTGTGTTTGTGATTTCCCACAATATCCTGTGTAATGCTGAGACTCGGAGTGTCAGTGGGTCTGATAGCAAAGGGTACCAGGACTGTTACCGACAGAGCTCTGGCAATGTTAAGGAGAGGAGTACGGGGGCTATTTGCCACGTAAGTATTGGGTCTGGTTGCAACTGGAGCACCAGGACTGTTAATAACAGGGGTACTGGGCTTAGGGACGAAGGTACTTGTTCTAAGCGACCGGGAAGTATCCGTGCCCATTGATGGTGATGACATTGGCGCCGTCTCTGGCATTGAAGTCGGCGATGTTACTGCGGCAGTCAGCCCGATGTGCAGCCGTGTTGTCTGGAACCTCCTCAGCCGCCAACCCCACCCGCCTCCCACCTCCTCAGGTGGAGCGGAGCCCGAGTGCGCACGCGTACCCTCTGGGGCCACTCTCGGCACCTGTCCTACGAGCGGAGCAGCCCCACCGCAGCCGCTCCACCCTCCCCTCCTCTCAGCCCACCGCACGGACAGGACCCGGGCGTCCCATGAAGCATGGGCAACTTCTCCAACACTTCGACCTGCTGCGACGGAGCTTTGGGCGGGAACATTCCGTGGGCTGTCACCTACGCGCTGATGGCAGTGGCCGGGAGCACGGCCAACTTGCTGGTCATTTACCTGGTGTGCTCAGTCAGGAGGCTCCGCAGCACCAGCAACGCCTTCATCGTCAACGTGTGCGCCGCCGACCTGCTGCTCTGCGCCCTCTGGATGCCCCAGGAGGCAGCAGCTCTGGCTCAGCCGCCGCCCCCGGCCGCCGAGCACAGCATAGCCGGGGCGCTGCTCTGGATCGGGCTGCTCGCCTCCCTCTTCTCGCACTCGCTCGTCGCCCTCAACCGCTGCGCGCTGATCACCAGACTGCCAGCGGCTTACCGAGACCTCTACCGGCGAAGGAACGCCGTGGCGATGATCGCAGGCTCCTGGCTGGTGGCCGCCTTGCTGCTGCTCCCCTGGCTGGTAGGGCGAGGTGACAGCAGCCGCCGCCCATTCGGGGCTTGCTCCCGGCTCCCGGTCGTCGGCCCCGCCCTCGCCCGCGGCTGTTCGGCCTCTGCTAGCCCTTATCCCGGTGCCGTTACCGCCGCCGCCATCCTGGCTCAGACCGCCGTCCTGCTGGGCGCCTACTCCAGAATACTGCGCCGGGTGCAGGTCAGCGCGAAGAGAGTCAGCGTCCTCAACTTCCAGGTCATTAGCAACTTGCCCTACCCGTTTGCTAGGAAGGACAGAAGGTCCCGCTTCTACGTCTCCTTCGTCCTGTGCGCCTTCCTGCTGAGCACCGAGCCTTTTCTGTGGGTGCTGATCTTCGGGCTGTTTCAGCCGGTGTCCACTGCTCTCTCCAACCTCGCCTGGCTGCTCTTCACCCTGCTCTTCGTGCTGAGCCCCTACCTGTACACCCGCAAGAACGAAGAGTTCAAAAGATCCCTGCGAACTCTCCTCGGCATCGAGCTCACCAGAGAGCCGGCGGGGGCCGAGCCGGTGATCCAGGCGGTGTCGCGATGATCCTGCCTCCTCAAGCCGGAGACAGGGGCGGCCCAAAGCCCGAGTTGTGCAGAAACTTCACACTGGATCAACAGTGCCACGGATTCAAGCTCGCCGGAGTGTGAAAGACTGTATTAATAACGTACTATCAAAAAAGTGGGGAACTTCCTATATGGCGGTGACCCGCGTGTGGTCTGCCCGAGGTCAAGTCCAATTTGGTGTGCCACGACGTGTGTGTGTGTGTGTGTGTGTGTCCGTTGTGCGTCAGGTTTATGTTGGACAGCTCCCGACTTTTCTGAAACTACTGACATTTGACTCTGCTGTTCTGATTCCGTTTCAATCGCGGGACCAGGGGTGAGGCCGGCTCGATTAGCCCACTCCTCATCAGCTTTGATTTGCGGCGGGCAGTGAAGAGTTACCACGTTGGTTTCTGGTGTGGAATCACACGGCAGTCGTCCTCCCGGTGAGGCAACATTGTATCATATTTTAAATACAATTCGGTAGTTTCATGGTCATCTTTACACGCATGTTCCAGATTATTTAATGTATATTTAAACCTCATCTGCCATGGTCGTTTAAAACTCATGCCAAAAGATCACTAATTCGGGTCCGGGCATTTGCCTTCTAATCGAAACATTTTAATAGCAGCGGGCTCTGTTTGAATTTGCCTTGACATTTAGACAGGTGTGGGGAAGAGAGCCGACTTGTGTCGGCCCCTCGCACACGCGATTGGTAATTTGTTTATTATCGTCACCACGTACAGACATACAGTGAAAGGTTTTTGTTTACATGCCGTTCAGATATATTATCCCGCAAGGAAGTGGAGCTAATACATAAAAATAAACAAAACAGAATGCAGAATATAGTGTTAGAGAGAATGTGCAGTGCAGGCTGATAAAGAAAGTGCAAAGGTACTTGGGAAGTCAAGAGATTATCTTTCAGCGTATGAGAGGCGCGATCAAGAGACTCATACGGTAAAATGGAAGCTGCCCTTTAGTAAATACCTGCTAAATTTGGAATGCATTTCAAAGCTAAATGTTATACTTGGAGTTCAGACAGTGTGAAATATCTCCTGAGAGCGTACCCAGCTGAAGGTGAGATGTGTAAACTGTAGATGGTGGAAGCATTCAGCAGGTCAGGCAATATCTGTAGGAAGAGAAACAGGGTTAACATTTCAGTCAGCAGATCTTTGGTGGGGTCTCTGATACGGTCACTGTAACGTTTACTCCGTTTCTCTCTTCACAGATGCTGACTGGCCTGCTGGGTGTTGGCACCATTTTGGAGTTTTATTTCAGATTCCCCGTACTTTCAGGTATATTTCTTAAGGAAATAAATTTTCCACGTCACTGTACCAGTTCGGATAGGGGTATGGAGGCCTATGGTCCAGGTGCAGGTCGATGAGAGTTTAAACGGTTCGGCACGGACTAGATGGGCAGATGGGCCTGTTTCTGTGCCGTATTTTTCTATGAACCTATGACAGTTTTCGCTTCTATAGGAACATCGTTTTTACTTTGTTTATGCAGCATGCGAACAGATTCAGTTTCCCCCGAGCCGCCCTTTGAAATTGGAACGCGATTTTTTTTAACTTTGATGAACTCTGGAAAAATGATGCGGGACGAGCTTTCGTCCGTAGCCATGAGGGCCTTTCTAAAAGCGCCCCCGGGCTTTTAGCAACCCGGGCGCCGTGTGCTGCGAATTGGGAGGAGGTGGCTCACCAGCAGTCCTTTCCAAGATTCTCCTGGAAAGCAGGATTTTACCATTTTGTGGCAGCAGTTTAGAAAAGCGAAGCGCAGAGTGGCGGAACTGCTGCAGCCTCCCGAAACGTCGTGGCCTTCCGCTCACATGACGGGGAGAGGGGTTAGTGCCGCGGGAGGTGGGGCGAATTCTGTGGGAAATGCTTGCCCCTCTCCCAGAACCAGGGCAGTTTGCAGCGGATAGACGGGCACATGCCTCTCACAGCCGCATACCTTACTCAAGTGGTGCCAACAATTCGAGTCCCTGACCAAGATTTGATTGTTACCAAAATTGGGAAATGGAGGCAATTACCTTTCAGATTTTGTTGGTGTTAGCATTTTCACTTCTACTTGGTCTAGAGTGGTTCCTATTTTACGGGCATTGACATGCCTGTCCGAGGTGAGAACGTGCCCCACATCTGGCATACGGCATATTTTAAATTCACCTCACTAGAAATCTGAGAAGTCACAACTCAGAACCGGGCATTTTTGGCCCGCTTGCAAATGTTCCTCCACTCCATTCTAGTTACTGACAGTTTACTTCAGAGAATCTGTCACAATTATATACGTGAACTCATAACCCTCAATGTTGTTTTTGTGCTTCCACCGCGCGTGGGGCTTTCTGTCGGGGCTGGGATCCTTGATCACTCTGGACCTTCCTTATTTTGGAAACAATGGTCAGTTTTTTTCGGGCGGGGAGGAAGTTTACAGGGGAAACAGATGGCCCGAAATTTCTGGCAATGGACAAGAGCAGGAGATTCAATACCATCCACCTTAAAAAAAAACGGTTCCCAGATAAATCGCTATTGCAGACATGAAGGCCCTTAATCAGCTGACAGACGGGGTAACTCGAGCCGTGTACACTAATCCCATGCTAACCCTGTCTGATTCTCCCCACGTTGCCATCCCCTCCCACTCTTCTCCTACCACACTCGCGGAAATCTACCGTGGCCGATTAACCTAGCAACCTGCGTGTGCTTCAGATGTGAAGAAAACCGGAGCGTTCCGAGATGAGCGACGCGGGCACTGGAGGAACGTGCAAATTCCACATGGACAGCACCTGCCGTCCAACCTGAGTGGCTGGAGATGGGAGCCCCAATGCAACTGCGCCGTTCTCCCTTCTCGATCCTTCTCCGCTCGAATCCTCCTTGGTTAGCCACGGACATCTTCAAATTGAAGCTGACGCCAGACTCGGAAATAAACGTGTGTGCGTGGTTAGAGATGTATTATTTTAACATCAGCGATGAGTTGATAAGTGAGAGGAAGGAAATTAACAGTGAACAGAAGGTTTTTATCTACGGTAACCATGACAATTTAACATTATTTTGCAAGCTGTATTTCTGCACGTTATAATCTAGGAGGAAAATCACGGAAAATGACGGGAGAGAGGGGTCAGTGAAAGGCTGTAGGACGATCAACCTAAATTTTTTGTTTCACGCAAGGGATGTGTGCTTCGCAGCCGAGCCAGCCAGCATTTAACTGATTATCCCAATTTGCCCTTAAGAAGGGTGTGTGGTGAGCTGCCCTTCTGAACTGCTGCAGTCCTTGAGGAGTCCGGCTTCCTGTATTGCAGTCGGGGCGACAGTTCTGGGATTGCGATAGTAATATATAGTGTAAGAATGGTGATAAATTTCCGAGGCTTGGGGGGGGGGGGCAGCTTCAAGGTGGCTGTGTTCCCGTGCCATAGGTTTGGAAGGTGATCTCTAAGGAGACTTAGTAAGTGTCCTGCAGATGCTTCCAACTGCTGTTACTGTGTCACCACGTGTTGTTGAAGCTGCACTTACCCAGGCAAGTGGACAGTGTTCCATCACGTTCCTGACTTGAGCCTTGTTGAAGATGCACAGGCTTTGGGGAGTTACCCACTGCAGGATCACCAGTCTCTGTTCTGCTCCTGTAACCATATTGTGTATTTGTGGCTACTCCAGTTAGCTCCTGATCAATGATGACCTCTGGTCAAGTGTCCTGCCTCAAGAGCTGGATCTGGGTTGCAAATCCCAAACTCCATTCATTGAATCCTAACTCTGGATTATGGTAGCAAACACACAGTGCCAGATCCCATAAGACCATAAGATATAGGAGCAGGAGTCAGCCATTCGGCCCATCGAGTCTGTGTGTCCCATCCAATTCTTCCAGTCATCCCAACTCCCTTGCCTTCTCCCCATACCCTTTGATGCCCTGGCTAAACAAGAACCTATCTATCTGTGCTTAAATACACCCAATGACTTGGCCTCCACAGCTGTTTGTGGCAACTAATTCCACAGATTTACCACCCTCTGATTAAAGTAATTTTTCTGCATCCCTGTTCTAAATGGATGTCCTTCAATCCTGAAGTCATGCCCTCTTGTCCTAGACTCCCCTACCATGGGAAATAACTTTGCCATATCTAATCTGTTCAGGCCTTTTAACATTTAGAATGTTTCTATAAGATTCCCCCCCCCCCCATTCTTCTGATCTCCAGCGAATACAGTCCAAGAGTTGCCAGATGTTCCTCATACGGTAACCCTTTCATTCCTGGAATCATTCTCATGAATCTTCTCTGAACCCTCTCCTATGTCAGTACATCCTTTCTAAAATTAGGAGCCCAAAACTGCACACAATACTTCAAGTGTGGTCTCACGAGTGCCTTACAGAGCCCCAACATCACATCCCTGCTCTTATATTCTATACATCTGGAAATGAATGCCAACATTGCACTTGCCTTCTTCACCACTGACTCAATGTTTAGGATATCTTGTACAAGGACTCCAAAGACCCTTTGCATCTCAGCATTTTGAATTTTCTCCCCATCTAAATAATAGTCTGCTCATTTATTTCTTCCACCTAAGTGCATGGCTATACACTTCCCAACATTGTATTTCATTTGCCACTTCTGCAAGTTTTTAAAAGCTCCCCAATCTTCTATCTTCGTCCTGACGAAGGGTCTCGGCCCGAAACATCGACAGCGCTTCTCCTATAGATGCTGCCTAGCCTGCTGTGTTCTACCAGCATTTTGTGTGTGTTGCTGTTTGAATTTCCAGCATCTGCAGATTTCCTCGTGTTTGTTCTATCTTCCCACTAGCCTTGGCTTCCTTGTATGCCCTCTCTTTTGATTTTACTTTGGCTTTGACTTCACTTGTCAGCCACAGTACTGTCCTTCTTCCATTGGAAATTTTCTTATTTGGAATACATCTATCTTGCATTTCTCTCATTTTTGGCAGAAACTCCAGCCATTGCTGCTCTTCCTGCAAGTGTCCCTTTCCAGTCAACTTTGGCCAGTTCCCCTTTCATGCCATTGAAATTTCCTTTATTCCATGGAAATACCGACACCTTGGATTCTAGTTTCTCCTTCTCAAATTTCAAAGTGAACACGATCATAGGGATCACTGTTCCCTAAGGGTTCCTTAACCTTAAACTCTCTTATCAGCTCCAGATCATTGCACAACATCCAATCCAGCACAGCCAATCCCCTAGTGGGCTCAACAACAAGCTGTTCTAAAAAGTCATCCCTTTGACATTCTACAAATTCTCTCTCTTGAAGTCCAGTACTGGCCTGGTTTTTCCAATTCACTTTCATGTTAAAATCCCCACCGATTATCATGACATTGTCCATCTGACGTGCCTTTTCTAATCCACATCCCTGATGCTGTTTGGAGGCCTGTATACAACTGCCATTAGGGTTCTTTTACCCTTGCCATTTCTTAACTCAACTCATAGAGACTCTACACCTTCCGCTCCTATGTCTTCCCATTCTAATGATTTAATATTATTTCTTATACACAGGGCCAAACCATTCCCTCTACCTACTAACCGATCTTTCTGATACGCCGTATATCCTTGGACGTTCAGCTCCCAATGGCAGTCATCCTTTAGCCAAGTTTCAGAGATGGCCACAACATCATACTTGCCAGTCTGTAGCTGCTTTTCAAGATCATCCATTTTATCTCTTATGCTGCATGCATTCAAATATAACACTTCCAGTCCATTATTTGTTGCTTTCTGTTTTAACTGCACCACACCTCTGTTGCCTTGTAACTCACCCCACTGGCTGTGATTATGCCTCATCTCTTGCCTGTCCTTTCTATCATCTCTGTTGCACGTGATCTTTGATTTATTTCTGTTTTCCTCTTCCTCAGCCCTATCACTCCGGTTCCAATCCCCCTGCCAAGTTAGTTTAAACCCTCCATAACAGCTCTGTTAAACCCGCCTGCTAGGATGTTGGACCCCTTTGGGATCCCAAGTACCTAGATCCAGATCACAGACTCCAAGGTGGGATTAACTCCTGGAGTGTTCAACCAAAAGCAAATGCTGGAGATACTGAAAAACTAAAACAAACTGAGAGTAGAGATGAAAGGCTCCCAACTTGAAACATTTACTATTTCTCTCCTCATTAACACTGCCTGCCCTGCTATGTACTACCATCATTATCGGTTTTCATTTCAGATTTCCTTTATCTGTGGTTTCCTGCTTTTCTGCAAACTCCAGGTGCCAGTCCATTGGCCTAATGTTTGTGGTCCATATGGTCAACTCTCCATCCCTGTATCTCACTCACATACAATGGGTAGGAGAATTTCCTCTGGGACACAAATACACAGCCAGAGGAAAATATCCAGTAAAAAACAAAAGAGGAGTCTTTGGAACGCTGGGGCTGGAACGATTGGCTATGAACTCAATCATGGTTCAAGGCAAAATTGGTGATAGAGAAATTAAGAAAAAAGAAACGAGAGATAGATTCAGATGAGATATAGATTCAACAGAACAAAAATGTCTGTTTGTTTATTTTCCTGTCTCTGTTTAAAACGATATATCTCTAACATCATTAATATCAGATGACCAATGGCTATACATGTTAGTTGTCTTTCTTTCTCCTGGCCTGATCTGCTGACGTTTTTTTTCTATTTCCAGTTATGAATACTCACATTGCTTTTGCTCCTCTGTTTTATTAACTATAGATTGCAGGTCACTGATTTATTGATTGATTTATTTTTCAGTGGGAACTAACTTCTTCAAATACTGAATTCCATATTTTCTCTGAAGACCGAGAGAACTTTGTATAAACACAAACACAAGAGATTTTGCAGATACTGGAAATCTAAAGCAACACACACAAAATGGCAGAGGAACTCAGCAGGTCTGGCTGATAGGTCATCTATGGAAACTAACAAATAGTCTACATTTTGGGCAGAGACCTTTCATTGGGACTGTATAAACACAGCATCTGTTCAGAACAAACCTGGCTTCATGGATTGACCCAACACTCCCTCCTTGCAGATTTTGTACTGGCAGCTCTTTAAATCCTGCGGATTCCCATCTACGGAGTTATTCCTCACTTTATACTTCCTCCTCTTGGGTGCAGCTTGTTTGGTGTTCAGTGCATGGAACTGTAAAATGTTTAACTCAGGTGAACAAGTAATTTTAGTTCTCTTTATAATAAGTACCATTATGGTATTAGTATAAATAGTAGAATCACAAGTTACCATAATCCTTTTCACGGTAGGGTTTAAACATGTACAGCATTCATTTCTTTGCATTAATCTATTGATTATTTTGCTAGAATTAACTGGAAGTCAGAAAAGTTTACACAATTTTTGATGAGCAGTTTGAAGTTAAGAAGGTCATGACTTGGAGGAGATGCAACTTGAGAGGTTTACAAGTGGTTAAGAAACCTGAACTGAGACAAGATTTAGAGGGCTGGATCAATGAATGAAATTGTGAGACATAAAGTTCAGGTCGTTGAGAATATGAGGTGGTGCAATGGGAAGGGCTCTCGCAGCTATGGAGAATGGACGTGAGACTTGGTGTTTCCATTTTGTAATTAAGGATGTGCAAGGGGCCAAAATGGAGAGATTTTTAGCGGATTGTTGGGCTGGATATTATAGAGATAGGGAGGATAACATGGATGGGTTGAATACAAGCATAATAATTCCAAAATTATTCCATGCACTTTGTTAGCAGGAATAAAGACGTAGACTATTTTCTAAATGGGGAGAAAATTCAAAAATCGGAGGTGCAAAGGGACTTGGAAGTTCTTTGCAGGATTCCCTGAATGCTAATTGCAGGTTGAGTCGGTGGTGAGGAAGGCAAATGCAATGTTAGCATTCATTTTGAGAGGACTAGAATACAAGAGCATGGATGTAATGCAGAGGTTTTATAAGGCATTCGTCAGACCACATATCGAGTATTGTGAGCAGTTTTGAGCCCCTTAGAAGATGTGTGGCACTGAAGAGGGTCCAGAGGAGGTTCATGAGAATGATTCTGGGAATGCAAGGGTTAATGTATGAAGAGAATGTGATGGCTCTGGGCCTGTAGTCTCTGGAGTTTAGAAAAATGAGGGGGATCTCACTGTAACCTATTGAATATTGAAAACCATAGAGTGGAATTGGAGAGGATGTTTCCTATAGTGGTGGAAATCTAGGAGCAGAAGACACAGCCTCAGAATAGACAGACATCCATTTAGAACAGAGAAGAACTGTAATTTCTTTAGCCAGAAGGTGGTGAATCTGTGGAATTCATGCCGCAGATGGCTTTGGAGGCCAAGTCATTGGGTATGTTTAAAACAGAGGTTCTTGATTAGTCAGGGCATCAAAGGTTATAGGGAGAAAGCAAGAAAAGGGGGTTGAGAGGGATAATAAATCAGCCATTCAATGGGCCAAAGGGCCTAATTCTGTTACTATGCCTTACGGTCTAGCATCAACAGGTTAAGTAACATCAGTAAATGCAGGGGTGGTGAGTGAACTTAAACTGTTGTGAGCTACAGTGTGGTGAACAAAGTTTGAGATTTATGTTTATAAAGGGTAGAAGATAACCAACAATCTATTTAAATGAACATCCAGAGGCAACAAAAGCATAGATGAAAGATTAGACTTGAATTGCACAATTTCTCTTAATTCAAAGTATTTTGTATTTTTACAATGAATGAGACAGCCTTTTATCCTTTGCTTTAGGAATTCAGACTGCAGCATTGAAAAACTTTTACAGTGTCAATCATCTTAACTGCAGGAAGATGGGAGACAGCAGGAAACGAAACAATGACGAAATGTTGGGTCAAGGGTGTCAAAGGTGATGATCCAAACAACTTTGAATCTATTGCAATGGACGGAAAGCGTTCAACCTTGCTAGATTGAACGGTTACTGTAAGGATCACTCCAGTAAGCAAAGCTGCAGGAAAACATCACCAATATTTAATTTAGCTGGGGGGTGTTGTGCAACTGTCTAGGAACAACTGACATTTTCAGGGGCCACAGGTCACTCTCTTTAAAGTTAAAATGGTGTTCTCCTGGTGTGAATTATGGATTGCACTAATTGGCTTCCAGCCTGGAAGTGTTTTGCTTACTATGTATAAGAATTAAAAATATCACTTCAACTTGTCATCTACTTCCTTGAACAGATTCTTAGCCAGGTATTCTTGGATTAAACTGCAAAACAGATGTGGCATTTCTCACATTTTTCCAAAATGTTTCACAACTCATAAGTTGAAGTTGTGAGTTGGCTAAGGAAGCCAATGCCTAGGTTCATCCATTACAAAGGGAGGGGCTACTCAATCCATTCTTTATGCTGACACATTGAAAAGAGTTTGCCACTTTTCCCACTTTCCCGCTCGTTCTCTTTACTCATGCAATGCTCTTTTTTTTTAATGGCAGTCACCACCTTTTCAGGGTGGTGCACTCTAGTTTCTAACAGCCCACCAAATTATTTTCCTTATTTACTCCTCCTGCTCTGCCCCTCCTCTACCAGTTATGGAACTGATTACATCACTGCACAAGAGAAAACAATCCCATCTTCATTGCTTTTCTCTTTCTGCTGCACCACTATTCTGGTAAATCTTTTCAGGACTCTATAAACTATTATCAGCTCACCTGCAGATTAAAAAAAATGAGAAATGTGGAGTGTTATCCTTAAAGCAGAGAGAGCCAAAAGTAGGTTTCAAATTCATGGATAGTTTTAACAGAATAAAAAATCAATTTCTAGGGAAGACTGATACTTAATCACAAGGTGCAAATTTAAGATGATTCCCAAACACAAAACCTTGTGTCAGGGTAAATTTATTAGCTGTCACAAGAGATTCTGCAGATGTGGGCCATCCAGGGGAACACACAGAAAATACTGGAGGAACTCATCGTGTCAGTCAGCATCTATGGAAATGAATAACCAGTGGATGTCTCGGGCCCAGACCCTTCATCAGGACTGGAAAGGCCCAGGATGAACTGGTACTCTGTGCTGCTATGGTTTGAAAGACACTGCCTGAACTGGTGCTGAAAGCAGATTCAGTTGTAGATATTTTAAACGTTCCTGTATATTTTAATGTAAAATATAAAGCGGTGGAGAAATTACAGGGAAGTATGACAAATTGCTAATTTGTCCTTGCCCAGACCTATATAGCTTGGGGCTAATGATCTCCTTCAATATTCTATTGCCTGATCCGTGAATCTATTGACCGTAGAGCATATTGAGCTGCCAGCAATTCAACTTAAATGGCTGACGGAGTCTGAATTGATGTGAGTGAAAAGGACCTTACGCGTTCAGTACATCCTGAAAAAGACGCAAACAAGTTGGGTGATAGACTGCATAAGAACAGCAGAGGGCGCACAAAGTTGCAACACGTCAGGAAAACACAAAATACTGGAGCAGTTCAGCGGGTCAGGCGGTATGGAAATACAAAGTCGACGTTTGGGGCCGAGACCCTTCATTAGGACAAGCTCACTGTGGCTTGAAATTCAACCAGTCACTAATGTTTGAATGAGACATGAGCGCTGCGCTCATATTACCCATTCGCCGATGCTTTGGCAATGTTAAGTAAAGAGAATGAGCCCCCAGGGCCATTTTTAGCTGCCACTGTTGTTAACTTGTTTTTCGGGCTCAATGCTTTGCTGGAAAAAGCAGCAGTCCTTCTGATGAAGATATTCCAAACGGGCAAGGTGATCTGTCCTGCTATTTGCACACTGAACACACCTGGACATCTTTTTAAATCACATTGCCTGCTACTTGTCAGCACTGGAGCAGTGTGGGTAGAGGTGTAGCTGGTTTGGGAGTGCAGGTCTTCCTGCCTGTGTATATTTCAACATGGTCTTCAGCAATTGCATGCTGGACTCTGCTGATATTGAGGACGGAGCCCTCTCTCCCTGTTTCGTGATTAACTGCTTGCTGGCAGATGTATTAGGAGAGCATACTTCAGCCTGGTCTGTGGTCCTGAGGTCACTTTGTCGGTTGCAGGCTGCCCTTGCTGCTTGCTAAGTTATTGTTTCGTTATACTGGTGCCTCACTGTTGGCATTGCCTAGTGCTGCCCTTGGCATGCCTTTCAACAGTGTACACCGCCTCAAGGTTGATCGGCTGGTTTGATGTTAATGGTGGAGTGAAGGATGTGAGGTTATAAGTTGTGGTGGAATGAATTTCTGCTGCTGATCTTCCAGAGTAACCTGCAATTGCCCAGTTTGCTCTATCGATTGTAGCTCTTTGCCCTGTAACTGTGAAGATGGGATTTTGTTTCCAGTAGGATTATGTGGTGGTTGCTTCCCCCAATATCACAGACAGATGAACATACCACAGGGACTGAAACAGACAGATAAATATACTACAGAGACTGATTGAAGAGAATGAGGTCAAATATGTTTATTCATCATGATTGCTGACAAACTCTCTTTCACAATCTAATCTGGCAATAATATCCTTTGGTACTTGGTCAGGTTGGTCACTGATATGATGGAGAGTAATGTCCCTCACCTAGATCATGTTCTGTCTCCTTGCTACTTTCAGTGCATCTTCCAGTCATTGATCAACATGGTGTTAACTTTCATCAATATTAATAGTAGACTCAATCGCTGTGTATGCCCGAAGAAAGCCAGGTTCTTTTCTTGAACTGCCACTTTGAACCTCTTATTGGAAATGGCACATTTTCATGTTGCTTGAGTTATTATTGCTGATCCACCCTGTGATGATTATTATCCGGTCAGACGGAGAGAGGATAGTGAATAGAAGTCTCACCTGGTGGGTCCCTGGTATCAGTGTCCTCAGGAGAAGAAAAGGAAGCCCTTAAGTGCAGAAAAAGGACACATTGTGATTTAGAAAAAATATGATGGTTCAATTCATTGTCAAAGCAGTCTTATTTGGAGAAAGATTCAAGTATTACTACTTAACACAAATCCGGCAACTGTATATTAGATTTGATTTGGAAGAGCAGTCTTCAAAGCCATGCTGTTCAATTATGGAATTATCATAATGTGAGGATGTCAAGACACTTGCCCCTCACAAGTACTTTGGCTTCAGACGTATTATCAGTCAGGAGTTCCTCTTATAGTACATTCAGTAAGAAAAGGTCAAGTTCACTGAAGGGCCTAATACTCGCATTATAACTAATGGATGCATTGTAATACAGACACAGCATAACGATCTCTTAACCTTCAAGTTACAGTCCGTGGATAAGACCCTTGTTGTCTGTCAATCACGTACTGAAATAGACTTACTTCCAACATCAGAGCTAGTAACATCAGCTTTTCAGCTAACAGGATCTGCTGTGGCTGGTTGTTCTTTGAGGCAATAACTGGAATTATTTCATCCAGATAAAACCCTTGTCAAACTTTGGTTCTGAATGCTGAGTGGTCCTGTTTTATTCTCATGATCTAAAACTGTTGCTTCATAAATACTTACTTCATTTGATATTGCTTTAGTCAAGTAGCAAGCAGACTGCTCTCACAAAAAGCAAGAAGCAATGTATTGCAGAGAGGGAATTTTTGCCTATTCTTTCAAGCAAGATATTAAAATGAACACGTGAATGTTGTAATTTTTCTTCTATTTCACATAGTTCTAGTTGACATAACTTGGGAAAATCAAACTGTGTGTTTTATTTCAGTGATCATGTTAGACTTTAGCAATGAATGCAGAGTGGTATGCCACAATGTTTTTTAGTAAGATAGTGGATGTTTTCATGGTTGTTATGTATCTCATACTGAACAGAATAGTGCTAAATGTTTGAACTCTTAACACCAGACAGGAAGAAGGGTGGTAGTGGTGACAGTTATAGGTGTTACTATGACTATATTTACATTAACCATGTCTTAAATGCTGATTTATCTGGATATTTTAAGTCATTGTCATAGGTGAGACTGCAGTCTTTTAGTAACAACACTTCCATTTGAAAGAGGTCACTACCACAGGAGATAGATAGCTTTAATTGGCTATATACAGTGCCTATACAAAGTACTCACAAGTCCCCTTGGAAGTTTTCATTTTTTATTGTTTTACAACATGGAAATACAACTAATTTAATTTGGCTTTTTTGATGACTCTGATCAACAAAAAAAGACTCTCTCCTGTCAAAGTGAAAACAGATCTCTACAAAGAGATCTAAATTAATTATAAACATAAAATACAAAACAATTATATACGTATTCACTCCTTCAAGTCATTATTTAATAAATGGTGTGTTTTTGATTATGTGTGGTGTTTGGCTTATGGTGTTTAGTCTGATGGCCAAAAAGCATAATTTTGGTTTCATCAGACCATAGAACGTTCTTCCAGCTGACATCAGAATCTCCCACATTCCTTCTGGCAAACTCTAACCAAGATTTCATGTGAGTTTTTTTAATAGTGGCTTTCTCTTTGCCATTTTCCCATAAAGCTGCAAAGTACCTGGGCAACAATCGTTGTATATGCAGTCCCTCCCAGCTCAGCCACTGAAGCTTGTACCTGCTCCAGAATTGTCATAGGTCTCTTGATGGTCTCCATCACTAGTCCCCTTCCTGCACAATCACTCAGTTTTTCAGGATGGCCTGCTCTAGGCAGATTTACAGCTATGCCATATTCTTTCCATTTCTTGATGATAACTATACTCAGTGACTTGGAAATTTTCTTGTCTCCATCTCCTGACTTGTGCTTTTCAATAATCTTTTTGTGGAGCTGCTTGGAGTGTTCTTCTGTCTTCATGGTGTAGTTTTTGCCAGGATACTGACTCACCAGCAGATGACCTTCCAGACACAGGTGCATCAATTGAAACAGCTTGACTGCACACAGGTCTCCAAAAACAGATCTCCATTTAACTAATTATATGACTTCTAAAACCAATTGGCTGCACCAATGATAATTTAGATCACTTTGTAGAGATCTGTTTTCACTTTGACATGAAAGAGCCTTTTTCTGTTGATCAGTGTCAAAACAAAACAAATTAAATCCACAGTTATTCTATGTTGTAAAACAATAAAACATGAAGGCTTCCAAGTGGGGTGAATACTTTTTATAGACACTGTATGTTTGAAACTTTATTGCTGGGAACTGACTGTGGTATTCACCTGGGTTACGATTTCTCAGATGGAATGGTATCTATGCATGCAGAAAACTGACTCTTGTAAATTCCTACGAAAAGCACAAACGGACCCTGATGATGAGTTTCAAATATCTCACCCTCCCATTGTCACGAGTTCCAGTTCCTCAGGCAGTCAATATCCAGCAATTCTGTGTTATGAGGCAGCCATTGAATATGGTAGTTCACCAGTGTCTTCTCAAAGGAAATTGGGAATGACCTTGGAAACCTGTAAATGTTAAACAATACCAGGATTGAGCGGAGAAGCAGACAGCATCTTTCACACTGTATGACAAGGATTACTGGAGCACGTAACAACATTAAGAGTCACTGACTTGAAACATCCTGCAAACATAAACCAGATCAGTTGGCCCAAGCTGTATCTGCCCGCCAAGCCAGCCTTCAATAGTCTCCTTTCATAGAATGAATCAAGTTGCATTTCTTTCAAAAGTCTGCTTGCACAGAGAGGATTAAGGTGTGATGGTTGGCAGCTGTACTACGCAGAAGTTGATGCATGGAAGGAAGTTGAACAGCAAGTGTTCAACATTAACAAGAGAATATCTGCAGTTGCTGGAAATCCAAGCAACACATACAAAATGCTGGATGAACTCAGCATGCTAGGCAGCATCTGTGGAAAGAACACAGATGACTTTTTGAGCTGAGACTGTACTCTTTTCCATAGATACTGGCTGGCCTGCAAGGTTCCTCCAGCATTTTGAGTGTTTTGCTAAGTGTTCAACATTTTTGGATCAAGTGGAATTATACAGCACACTCTTTTTTAACTGCCTTTTAGTTTAGGTCTGAGGAAGTGCAACATGTGCAAAACTAAGGATTAAATTTTTTTTAAACTGCGTGACCATAACTACTTACAAATTTTCCTTTCTGTGATTTCTGGCTCTATCAACAATTGAACTAGGTTTTGGACAGATTTTGATATTTAGATTGTATAGAATTGCATATCGCCTCATGGGAGGGATCCACTATTCAGATTTGAATAAACAAAACACATTTAAAAATCTCAAAGTACCAGCATCATCCTGGGGTAAAGCTGAAGTCAGCCAGGTACTTTCATACCAGGAAGTCCTGTGCTTGAGAGGAAAGTCCCGAGCCAATGATAGCGGGCGGGTCAGGAAAAAAGTTTCCTGAGATCCATGGAGACAGCCCGGCTAATTCATGAGAAATGATTGTAAAATAAACTGCCAGGCGACAGAGGGAGTTTAAAATAAAATAGACCCAAACACTGCAGTATGTCTCTGCCATCATCATGCATCTGCAATTCTCATCGAACAGAAAGAACTTTCCAATCCTACCCAACAGGTTTCTGCACCTGCTTTTGTGACCACTTTCGATTGCCTATTCCTGTCCTCTGACACTTCCCCCCCAATCAGTCTCTCTCTCTTCCACAGATCTCCCAATGTCCATCTATCCTTAATTCTCTCATTCTAGTCATGATGCTTCACACCCCTTTACTTCTGTCTTGAGTTCCAGCACATTATTTCCATAAGTGATACAAATGTGTAGCCACACCCTTCACCACCTCTCTTGGGCCCCAACTCATCAACCTGTTGACCTGGAATTAAATATCCATCTTAAACATGCAGCACTGAAAACACACAGCCAGTTATAGATAATCCGGGGAAAGAGAAAGAGACAATATTTTCTGTGTAAAATTCAACTCAATAGAATTAAGGAAAGATTTCTCCTTTCAAGATGCTGTTTCACCTGTTGAATGTTCCAAGCATTTTCTAAATATTTGTCCTAGTTTGAAACGTTATTTTACTTAGATAGCTCTG
Organism: Hemitrygon akajei; assembly: GCF_048418815.1. Taxonomy (NCBI): domain Eukaryota; kingdom Metazoa; phylum Chordata; class Chondrichthyes; order Myliobatiformes; family Dasyatidae; genus Hemitrygon; species Hemitrygon akajei. Next base: position 68,538,866 of record NC_133135.1, on the reverse strand, counting down.
TGACATACCTTAGATTTATATATTGATCACCAAATAAAGGTGGATTATTGTTTATATAGTCCAAAGTGACTTTGAATATCATTTTGTCTCATAAAGAAATACAAATCAATTCACACAATGCAGATGAAATGACTAGTCACAGTTTTGGTCATTTGAAAGAGCTTGTATTGCAAACAGATCAAATCATTACACAATGTATCAAAGTGGTATAAAGTCTATTCGCACTATAGCATGTGGAAAAAGAAACTTATTTAGCTATGTATGTAGTACCATTTGCTCAGGGTGTTGGACAGCTGACTCTTGTGACCCTTCTACAAAACTACATGAAGCGTGAAGGTCTGCTGCTGATGGCTATCACCCAGCTAATCTAACCTTGACTTCCATGCGTTTTCTCTCAAGGCCTGTCAGTCAGCATCATGGATCTCTGGCTCCTAGACCCTGTATCTTTGATTCCCTGCTCTGGGACCTAGCTGTGGGCCAGACTGACACTAGAATCAGCCAGGCACGGCTCTGTGAACTTCATAGAGTTGCCTACCGGGTTTCAGCAGCTTCTTATACACGAAGACCTGGGACCATTTTGGTTGAGCCTTGGGCTGACACCTTTTCTGTCATTCCTTTTTCATAAATAGAATTTCTTCTCATTATTTTCCTGAATTTATGTCCATGTCAGACATTATTTACATGCTCAGGAATGTGCAAAACACCTGAGATCACATGCCAGTAGGCTGCTACCTCATTGTTATAAAACTATTGAGGGCTGGCTCATAAAAAGTGGATACTGACCTCACAATCTGCTTTATTATAAGACCATAAGACATCGGAGCAGAAATAGGCCATTTGGCCCAAGAAGTCTGCTCCATCATTCCATAAGGGCTGATTTGTTATCCTTGTCAACCCCATTCTCCTGCCTTCTCCCCGTAACCTTTTATGCTTTTACTAATCAGGAACATTTCAACCTCTGCAGTAAACATACAATAGACAATAGCTGCAGGAGTAGGCCATTTGGCCCTTCAAGCCAGCACTGTCATTCACTGTGATCATGTCTGATCATCCACAATCAGTACCCCGTTCCTGCCTTCTCCCCATATCCCTTGACTCCACTATCTTTAAGAGCTCTATCTAATTCTTTCATGAAAGCATCCAGAGGATTAGCCTCCACTGCCTTCTGAGGCAGAGCATTCCACAGATCCACAACTCTCTGGGTGAAAAAGTTTTTCCTCAACTCTGTTCTAAATGGCCTACCCCTTATTCTTAAACTGTGGCCTCTGGTTCTGGACTTCTCCAACATCGGGAACATGTTTCCTGCCTCTAGCATGTCCAATCCCTTAATAATCTTATATGTTTCAATCAGATCCCCTCTCATCCTTCTGAACTCCAGTGAATACAAACCCAGTCGCTCCAATCTTACAACATAAGACAGTCCCGCCATCCCGGGAATTAACCTCGTGAACCTACGCTGCAGTCCCTCAATAGCAAGAATGTCCTTCCTCAAATTTGGAGACCAAAACTGCACACAATATTCCAGGTGGGGTCTCACCAGGGCCCTGTACAACTGCAGAAGGACCTCTTTGCTCCTATACTCAACTCCCCTTGTTATGAAGGCCAACATGCCATTAGCTTTCTTCACTGCCTGCTGTACCTGCATGCTTACTTTCAGTGACTGATGAACAAGGACACCTAGATCTCATTGTACTTCCCCTTTTCCTAACTTGACACCATTCAGATAGTAATCTGCCTTCCTGTTCTTGACACCAAAGTGGATAACCTCACATTCATCCACATTAAACTGCATCTGCCATGCATCTGCCCATTCACCCAACCTGTCCAAGTTACCCTGCATTATCCGGACATCCTCCTTATATTTCACACTGCCACCCAGCTCTGTGTCATCGCAAATTTGCTAAAGTTATTTTTAATCCCTTCATCTAAATCATTAATGTACATTGTAAATAGCTGCGGTCCCAGCACCGAGCTTAGTGGTACCCCACTAGTCAATGCCCTGCCATTCTGAAAAAGACCCATTAATCCCTACTCATTGTTTCCTGTCTGCCAACCAATTTTCTATCCATGCCAGTACCCTACACCATTACCATGTGCTCTAATTTTGCCCACTAATCTCCTATGTGGGACCTTATCAAAGGCTTTCTGAAAGTCCAGTACACTACATCCACTGGCTCTCCCTTGTCCATTTTCATAGTTACATCCTCAAAAAATTTCCAGAAGATTAGTCATGCATGATTTCCCCTTCGTAAATCCATGCTGATTTGGACCGATCCTGTTACTGCTATCCAAATGTGCCGCTATTTCATCTTTTATAATTGTCTCCAGCATCTTCCTCACCACTGATGTCAGGCAATGACTTCTCTAGACATCTGTGGCAAGGAATTCCACAGATTCACCACCTTTTGGCTAAAGAAATTCCTCTTCATCTCTGTTCTAAAGGTACATCCTCGTATTCTGTGGCTGTGCCCTCTAGACCTAGACTCCCCCACTATACAATCATCCTCCCCCTGTCCACTCTATCTCAATCTTATACTTTATTGTCCTCCCACACTGCATCTTCTCTGTAGCTGTTGCACTTTATTTTTCGTTCTGCTACTATTTACCTTGTGCTACCTCGATGCACTGTGTAATTTTTGATCTGTGTGAACAGAATGCAAATCAAGCTTATCACTGTTCTCAGTACACGTGACAGTAATAAACCAATTCTATTTCCAATTTTTAAGAAGATTTTGTTTTTACCCTGTGCATCCACAGATCTTTAAACAGTTACCTTCCCAGATAATTTCTGACGATGTTAAACAGTGGGTCTTTAAATGTTATTGATCCATCGGACTAAATTACCATCCGGATCAAATGCCAATAGTACATCCCGTATGGATTGTAACTTGCCTTCCTTACAGTAGCATTTCTGTTAAACCATTCTGTCGGTTACTTCTATTTCTGGTCTAACAAGAGTACCCAATGCCTAATGGGATATTTCTTATTTGGACAAGAGCTACTGTGAGAAGAGCACATGAACTGTCCGAAGTCAGAGCACCATATTGGCTCATTGAAAAGTTAATAGAATGAAAGGCAGCAGCCCTAAACTGAACCCACACAAAGCACATGTTGACTACTAATCACTCAGAGGATTCAGACTTCACACAGAAAAGCAAAGGGACACAGGCAGGCTTCCCAATTAGCATGAGCCCGTTGTAAGCTAGGGTAGAAATAATTAGTAATAAAGATTTTTTCCCATTGTATGAGCACTGTTTGAGGGGGGTTATTTTTATTCAGTTGGACAAAAGCTATTGTCTGAATTCTCAGAATTTTCCATTTCTCACTGATAATCATTTGAGTGCTAGTTCACAGAGCCCTCTTAGAGTAATCACTCTCTCCCAACAGCACCTCAGCAGATAAGGCTAATCAGAGGACAGACTGGGATTGTTTAAGGCTGGGAATGTTAGGCTTGTGTGTCCCTTTGACTTTGAGCTCTGCTGGACTTTAGCATCACTTCTCTTTCTGCAAGATATGTTATTTTTCTTCATTCTCTATTTACAGACTATTTTCTCTTACCAGAAAAATACATCACAATTCCTGCAGGCCAGGGCTATTTTGTTTAACTTCATCCGTTGTTCAAATATTTTCCAAACCAGTTTAAAGCCTTTACTTTGGGCATCATAGAAAAACTTTAACTCTTAACCACAGTTATTACATTCTTGGAGAATATGGAAGGCAGTAGCCCAGAGCTACTTTGAGCAAATGAGGGGTAGGCTGATGCTTTGTGTGATGTTCACTTACAAGTCTGTGATTGTGAGGTAGTCCTTACCACTGGGGTCTCTGCCATATTTCCTGGACAGGGGAGCCTCCTTCTTTCATCTGAGCACAACTAAAAAGATCAGGAGTGGGCTATATAATGCCCTGTGTCTGCTTTCATATTCAATAAAAGCCCTGTTGATCTGGTCTTGATCTTGGTTCTGCATTCCTAACTGTTCTCCATAATCCTTGACTCCCTTGTTGACCAAAAATCAATCATAAATTTCAATCAGTTTGATTTTTCATCTCTCTGAGGTAGTGAATTCCAAATGAAAGTAATTGGAATACTACAGTTTATATTAGGCAGTGTCATGATTTAATAAAGAACATAGTCAATATCAGAAGCTAATATTGGGAAATGTTTTGTATCATGATCAGAAGAAATTTTTTCTGTTCTGATTAACATTAACAGAGCCTATAGATATTATTTCTATGTTAATTCTTCTATGCTCTTCAATGGGGCCCTGAGTAAGTCTCTTTCTTCTGACCCTTGCTCTGTCGTTAGTTATACACTTCCTACTGTGGGGTCAGTCCTGTAAAAATCAGTCTCAGTCATTCATAAGAGAGTAGGCAGCAGGTTTGATTGGCACCAGAATTAAACTCCACTGTGGCTTATAATAGTATTGGAATTCTGACAGTCTTGTGTTCAGGCACTTTCCTGTTATTAGTGAAAATAAGTGCCCTGAAGAACTCAGTATATCAGGCAGCCACTGAGGAGGGAAATGGACTTTTGGTGTTTCAGGTCAAGATCCTTCATCTGGTGCCTTCCTGTCATTGTTTCATTCAGGCTCCAAACCTGTATTTAGACCCATGTGTACTGAACTATATCAGTCCCACTGGCTGGGACACCAGTGTTGCCTGAATAACCCAACGGGAGGAATGGATAGACTTTGTTCTCTTTCCAAAACATACAAGAAGAATGCCCATTGCAGGATTAATGAATCATAGTTATACAAAGGCTGCAGTTTGCTTTTGTACAATAAACAGATTTCAGTTAGTTTTCTGAAAACAACATAAATAGTAACACGAATAGGTTATTTTGTGCCTCAAAACTGCTTGTTACTCAGTAGGATCATGGCTCAGCTATTAGCTCATTGCCATCTACATGCACCAATTCTGTCTTGCATACACTCTGTAACTCTACAACCCTCATGAGTAGCATTCCAAAGATTCTCCTCTATCGTCAGGGTGATAACATTTCTTTTTACCTCAGTCCTGAATGCTTAATTTACCAACTTCACTGTGAGACCATTGCATCTGTGTCTAAACAGCTCGGGGAAACATCAAAAGTCAAAGCTGAGTTTGTTGACATTTGCACAAGTACATATATCCACACAAGAAGTGAAAATCTTACTTGCAGCAGCATCATTGGGCACAGGAATCAAACGAACAGCATTCACCAGGAACACATTAAACACAACTTATACGCAATTTTCACAAGAAAACACAATTAGATAAAAAATATACAAAGTACACTTTAGTGCAAAGTGGTTATAGTGTTGCTAAACTGTAGTGCTTAGGGCATTGCCAATTGGTTCAAGAGCCAAATGGTTGTAGGCTGCTCTTCAGTATGGTGATGTGGGACTTCATGCTTCTGTACCTTCTGCGAGAAGATGGCAAGGCTTGGATGGTGGAGATCTTTGATGATAGATGTTGCTATCTTGAGGCAGCAGCTCCTGTAGATACTGTTGGTGGTGGAGAGGGATGTGCCCATGTTTCTGCAACTTCATAGATACCTGCACATTCAAACTTCTTTACCAGATCACACTGCCAAGGATTTGTACGTTTCAATGAAATAACCTCTCAGTTTGGAGAATATAGGCACAGGTATCAGGTCTTGAATTGATAAGCTATCTCCCCGACCTCAATACTGCCCCATCCTTGGGATTAATCTAGAGAACCCTTCTTGTACTCCTTTCATGTGTGCGTCTGTCCCTAGGCAGGGAGATCAGACATGATGTTCCAATGCAATTTCATCACAACTGTATATCATTACATTTTGAGTGGCCCATGCACTTCTCCGCTTCTAGTTATCAGATGTGGCAGAGAGGCTGGCTTGGAGAGGCTAATATGAGATGGAGTCAGTGCATTTATGTCAAGAACAGAATCACATTTGATGGGGTCTTTGAGGTGCTCCTTTTATTAGGTGATGGTCACGTCTCTGTCCCTAATGAAGTCCACAACCTTGACTTTCAGGAGGATGGGACCTTCGGTGTCGGGGTTGTAGATCAGTGCTGATGAACCTGTGCAAGTCATAGATGTCAATGTGTTGCTCAGCATTTACCTTCACAATCTCTTCTTTATGTCCTGGTTTCTCTGCTAGACATCTGCCTTCAGATGCTGCTTTTGGATTCTCCTTCAGATGAAATAGGGTTTTTGTAATGACAAAACAGTGTTCTAAGCATTTGATTAAGAAAAGGGCTCCACTGGAATTCACCTTCCCTTCTTTCCTGTCAAACACATCTTACCAGAGAGTGGTATCTTTTCCCAACCTAACCTTGAAGTTACCCAGGAGGATCAGTTTGTCATCTTTTGGGATAAGAACAGGAGCATTTTCAAATTCAGAACAGAACCACTTCTTGAAGAGCCTTTCAGATGCTCCCACTGTGGAGGCTATGTGTGTGAGCACATTCTAAGAGGGATGCATTCACTATTTTCACAAACTGAGTCAGTGGTTATTCTTGATCATGAGAATTCAAGTACGCTACATCAGCAACTTTCTTTTTATCTATTCTGCTGAATATGAGAATTTCACAAAAACTCAAATTTGTCAAGCATAATTGCTCCTCACAAATCTATATTGACTACTGGACATTATTATCATTTTCCAGTGCCCCCACTTCCATAATAATAGGTTCTACCATTTTTGCTATAGCAGACCAATAAGTTTATAATTCCCTGTTTTCTTTCTCACTTCTTAGAGACTTTCTATCCTTCAAATTGTGGGAGCTATTCCAGTATCTATAAGAGTTTTGAAAGCTGTTAGCTGTTACAATCTCTATCTCTTTCAAATTCTTTCAAGATCTTAGCATGAAGGTCATCAGGTTGTATTGGCTTTCAATCCTGCTAATATCCTTAAAGCTATTTTTAGCTAACATCATTTATTTCAGATCCTTATTTATTCTGTATTCTGTCTTCTTCTATGAAAGCAACTGCAATCTATTTCACTGCCATTTTTTACTTTTATCCCAATGTAATTCCTCTTGCTTCAGTCTATTAAGTTAATAACTTTAGCAGACATTTTCCTTTTTACTTAAATTGTACCACTCTGTTCTTATGCTCTTGTTAAACACTTTCATATTCTATTCTCCCTTTGCTTACCAGTTTCTTGGTGCATCTGATGTATCCAGGAAAAGCTCAAGGTTATTGATTTTTTTTCCTGACCACAATACAAACATTCTCCTTTATACTTTAACTTACAGGAGATGCCAGACCTGTCCCTATACTGTACCTCTTCTCTTATCACCATCTGGCTACATGAACAGACCTTCCAGGGGAGGAGATGTTCACATGCATCTTTCGCAACATTGGCTATTGCATTTGGTACTCTTGAATTGGTCTCCTCTACCTAAATGTAGACTAGGCGACTGTTTAGTTGAGCACCTGTGCTCTTCATAGTGGCCACCCTGAACTTCCAGTTGCATGACTTTTCAACTCCACTCCACAATACCACATTGATCTGTCTGTCTTTGGCCTTCCGCACTGTAGAACTGAGGCTAAACATACACTAGAGGAACAATACTTCATATCGCATCTGATAGTCCACAACACAATGGTATGAACATTGAATTTCCGGTTTCAGATAACCCATGTCCCCTCTGTTCCTTACTTTCTTCTTTAATCCACTTACGTTCTTTCACATATACACAATCTGTCATTACCCATTTCCAGAGATAGAATCAGAGTCAGGTTTATTATCACTGACATACAGTATGTTGTGAAATTTGTTGTTATGAAGCAGAAGCACAGTGCAAGACATAAAGATTAATGTTACAAAAAGAAATAAATAATGCAAAAGAGGGATAACAACGTAGCGTTCATGGACTGTTCAGAAATCTGGTAGTGGGAAAAAAGCTTTTCCGAAAAGGTCCAGTGTGGGTCTTCAAGCTCCTGTGTCTCCTCCCTGAAGGTAGGAATGTGAAGAGGACATATCCTAGATGGTGAGGGTGCTTAATGATGGATGTCTTCTTCAGTCACAGCTTCTTGAAGTTGTTTTTGATGATGGAGAGGGTTGAGCCTACAGATCTCTGCAGCATCTTTTGATCCTGCACATTAGAAGTTCCATACAAGGTGCTGATGGAGCTAGTCAGAATACTCTCCAACGTACATCAAGAAGATCGCAAGAGTCATTGGTGACATCAAGAAGCTATCAACCTCCACTATAAATATATACCCAATGACTTGGCCTCCACAGTAGTTTGTAGCAATGAATTTCACAGATTCACTACCCTCTGGCTAAAGAAATTCCTCCTTATCTCTGTTCTCAAGGATTATCATTATATTCTGAGGCTGTGCCCTCTGGTCCTCAATTCCTCCACTACAGGAAACATCCTCTCCACATTTACTCCATCTAGGCCTTTCAATACACGATAGGTTTCAATGAGAACCAATGCCTCCCGCCCCCCCCCCCCCACCATTTTGCTAACCTCCAGCGAGTACAGGCCTAGAGCCATCGAACCACCTCATACATTAATCCTTTCATTCTTAGGATTATTATTGTGAACCTCCTCTGTACTCTCTTCATTGCCAACTCATCCTTCTTTAAGCGGCCTAAAATGGCTCACAAAAATCCTAGTGTGGTCTGATCAATGCTTTATAAAGACTTAGCATTACATCTTTGTATTTATCTCTAGTCTGTCAAGATGAATACTAATATTACATTTGCCTGCCTTACCACTGACCTAACCTGCAAGTTAACCTTTAGGGAATCCTGCACAATGACCCCCAAGGCCCTATGCAACTCTGATTTCTGAATTTGCTCCCTATTTAGAAAATAGTCAGTGCCTTTATTCCTTCTATCAAAGTGCATCACCATACACTTCCCTACACTGGATTCCACCTGGTACTTCCATGTCCATTCTCATAACCTTTCTAAGTTCTTCTCAAGCTCCATGCTTCCTCAACAATACCTACTCCTCCATCATATCATCCGCAAACTTCTAATGAAGTAGAATTGCTGGCATCTAGCCATCACCTGCATACTTTATCCACCTGGACTCTAATCCCCTCATGTCTAGGTGTTGAAGCATGCTGGCCTGGATTGGTTCATTTTTGAGGAGATACTGACGTTCTTGAACATAGCACAATTATTTGCAACAGTCCTCACATTCTGCGATACAATGAGGCAGCTTTAATGGTCTTGGGAGACTGCCCTGTGGAATTCTTCATGATCGGACGGCTGACTTCCAACCACCACACCATTTCCTGGAGTGGGAGTTGTAACTCCAAATAGTGGAATAATTTCTTTGACCTGAAGTTCAGCAGGCAGCTTCACAACAATTTTACAAGTTCATTAATATCTCTGTATTTTGGTATGGCCCTGCTCTTAATTGAACATAGTCCATAATTTTGTCTTGGCTATAAACTTGAAATCATGCTTTGAATACATGAAGCAAAATTGTTTCCAGTAAGTATTAAATAATCAACGTTCCCATAGAGAATATTTGTTGAGCTTTGCTTCTTTTTTTGGTAGATTCAGTGATTACTTTATTTTTACACTCGGTTTACTGTTTACAAATATGAGATTCAATCAGATACGTTCTCTTTTATGTTACTTGCTTTGATCTTAGTCATGAACTTTGTGGGATACTCTTTTAAAAAAGCTTCCAATCCCTATTCATCAAGACAATGTACTTTTCTGTAGGAATGCATATAAATCATTTTCACAACCACCTGGTAATCTTACTGTCAAGAGCACAGCTGTTTGAAATTGGAAGGGATTTTCAGGGAATGTTTTCTGGCAGAATCTCAAGCGTGAGTGTCACCAGTTTAAAAATAAGGGAGCTTCCCATTCAAATCCTTTCTCTGAAAGGGTTGTGAATCTTTGGAAATCTCTTCTCCAAAGGGAGTAGAAGTAGGGTCTTTGAACATTTTAAAGACAGAAATAACGAGATACTTGATAAGTAAAGGGGTAGAAGGTTACTGAAAGTGAATGAAAAATGTAGAGTTCGGGTTACAATCAGATCAGTAATAATATCAAGCTCAAAGGTGCAAATAATCATCTCATATTCCTGATTCATTTGTAAATTGGTAAATTGGATTATTATTGTCACATGTACCAATCTACAGTGAAAAACGTGGTTTGAAGCCTGCCCGCACAGATCATTACAGGATAGCAATGCATTGGGGCAGTACAAGAATGACAGAATGCAGAATAAAGTGTTATAGTTACAGACAAAGTACAGTGCAGGTAGACAATAAGGTACAAGGTCATAGTGAGGTAGTGAGGTGATGAGTCTATTTTATCGCATTAGGAATATGATCAATAGTATTATAACAGCTGTCTTTAAGCCTGATGGCTCATGTTATCAGGCTTTTGTACCTTCTACCCGATGGAAGGAGGACAAAGTGAAAACATCTGGGGGTGTTTCTTTAATTATGCTGGCTGCTTTACTGAGGCAGCAAGAAGTACAGACAGAGTTCATGGAAGGTGGGACATTTCTGTGATGTACTGAGTTGTGTCCACACCCTCTTTCCAGAAGTCAATGACCAGATCTTTGGTTTTACTGACGTTGTGAAAGGTTGTTGTCATGACACCATGTGTCCTGGCTGTCTATCTCCCTCCTGTACTCCAACTCATCATTACTTGATATTTGGCGCATTACATTGGTATCATCTGGAAACTTGTAGATGGAGCAGAATCTGGCCACACAGTTCACAGTGTACAGGGAGTAGGGGACTGAAGAGGCAATTGTGTGGGGCACCAGTTTTGAGAATAATTGTGGTGGAGGTGTTATTGCCTATCCTTACTGTTTGCAATCTGATGGTCAGGAAGTCGAGGATTCAATTGCAAATGGAGATGTTGAGTCCTAGGTTTAGGAGTTTGGAGATGAATTTGCATGGAACTATAGTACTGAAAGTGGAATGGTAGTCAATAGACAGTATTCTAATGTAAGTGTCTTTACTGTCCAGATGCTCTGGAGATGAGTGTAGGGCCAGGGTAATGCTGTCCACCTATTTCTGCGGTAGACAAATTGTAGTGGCTTGAGGTTGTTTAAGAGTTTGGAGTTGTTGTGTGCTATGTTGATGCGGTCCATGATGGTGGATGTCAGAGCTTCTGGGCAACAGTCATTAAGGAACGTTGCCTTGTTTTTCTTAGGTTATCAATTTGAAAGTGGTCTTCTTTAAACAGGTGGGAATCTCAGATTTAGGCAGAGAGAGGTTAAAAATATCTGCAAATATGCCCTGCAAACTGGTCTGCAAAGGATCTGAGGACACCATCCAGACCAGATGCTTTCCATAGATTCACCCTCTGGAAGACTGATTTACTTTGACAATGGTAACTAAGGATTTGGGTGCACTGGAGGCTGATGGAGAGTGTGGTGAAATACCAGTTCCTGTTTATTTAAATTATGCAGGCAAAGTTCATTGGGCTGCGATACTGTGCTGTTGGCAATGCTTCCTGACTTTGTTTCATAGGCACGTAAGCCCAGCCATAACTGATGGCTGATCTGGGGCTCTATGTTAGACTGGTATTGTGTCTTGGCATCTCTGACAGCTATATGAGACTGTATCCCGATTTCTTGTATAGTTCAGGGTTTGGATCTACACAAGAAATCACATGTTTGTGTGACAGCCAACCTGGTTTGTTGTTGTTGGATGCACTCCACAAAAATTCCAATATTTTACAATAATTTTGTTGATCTTGTTCCTGACTCAGACACAGAGCACAATGAGTTCATATCTCTCTTTAAAGAAGTGAACTTTCAGATTGATTTACTGCAGTACTGAAAAGCATCTTATTCCTCAGATGAAGCAAAAAACTAAACCCCTGTTTAACCTCTCAGAGATGTGTAACTTATCCCATGTGATTTCCCAAAAGAAAAAGAGGCAATACTTCCATATTTTGCTGGTGATACAAGATGACCAGAGTTCTAAAAAAGTTTTAAAGGAGATGACAAGATCGGTGAGTGGGTAGAATCTTGACAGATGAAAGATAATGTGGAAAAATGTGAGGTCAGTGTTGTTTTGAAAAATACTGGGCTAGATCTTGTTGGCTAATGCCAGCAGTTTTGGCTTGAGTGATAACAGGCATGTACAGCCTAACGTGGATGTTTCTGGTTTACCAACACATTTGGAGTCCCACATCCACAGGCAGTGTTGCTCAACTTTCCTGGTACTGGGGCATTACCTTCTGGATTTGGTGTCAGGATCTGACACCCCACCAGTTTCAATGGTGATTGTAAGGTATTCAGTAGCAAAAGAACTTTAAAAATGTTGAACTATTTTTGGTTTGTTACATACCCCGTAACTGGGTCACTTACCAGCAAAGATAGAGAGGTCCGTTGAAGTCTGATGGTACTATTTTTAACAGTATTTATTGATAAAAATACACAAAAATAACATCGATGCAAACATACAGATAATATACGTCGTCCATACTAAATCTAAAAGCGCGGGTATAATAATAATCAATAAGAAATAGCTCTATCGTTGTCTAGGGGATAATGTATTGTCCGATGGAAATATAAAAGTCACTCAAGTTCATTCAAGCTGCAGGCTGCAGCCTTTGGTTGGAGTCAAGAGAGAGAGTTTAAACTTGCCCATTCCTTTTATGATGTCAATCCTTCGAGAGTGGTTGGGGCTGATTTCTCCTTTGTGTTAGCTAAAGCCATTCTTCCGTGGCAAGGCCCACCAATTCTGAGGAAAATGGAAAAGGACGCACGTGGACTTTCCACCGGCTTTCGCTATTTTGCTGTTACAGGATTTCTAGCGTTTCTTCTGGTGAGTCTGAAGGGGCCGTTCCCCAGACCCTCTTTTATCCCCACTCACAGGGTCTCAGATGTCAATCAGGGTGGAATGATGCCATCCCCCAACCAGCCCACGTTGCCTGAGGGCTTCCACGAAGCACCGTTCTCAATACACAATTCCGTCTCCAAGAGACAATGGCCGCTTCCCGTTGCTTTGTATCGCTGAGGGCCAGGACATTTCAAACCCCTTTGTGGATTCTGCATGTCTTTCTCTCATTTCCTGGGTCTCCTGACCCGAATCAATAGCGATCTTGTGATTCTCACAAAGGAGGGGGCTACTTTCAACCCTTCGGCCCCTCAGAGTTGGGGCGCAGGCATAACAGGTTAGTCATTGTTTTGAAGTGTTTCTCATTAACTTTCTTTTTAATATTCTTTTAAATTTTAAATTATTTTAAAGATTTTAAAATCATTTATTTCAGTTTTCATAGCTTTCCTTAATATTTTTGAATGCCATGGACATAACAAACTATAAAAAATTCCTTCCAGCTTTTACAACAGGGTTTTGCTGTGGTCAACAGAGAACGTAATGTTACGAACCCCGTAACTGGGTCACTTACCAGCAAAGATAGAGAGGTCCGTTGAAGTCTGATGACACTATTTTTAACAGTATTTATTAGTAAAAATACACAAAAATAATATCAATGCAAATATACAGATAATATATGTCGTCAATACTAACTCTAAAAGTGTGGGTATAATAATAATCAATAAGAAATATAATATAAAGTTCACTCAGTTCATGCAGGCTGCAGCCTTTGGGGACCGCTGGGTTGCAATGGTTGGAGAGAGAGAGAGGGATTTGGGAGAAAAACTTGCCGATTTTCCTTTTATGATTTCGATCCGTCAGAGTCTCGTTGGTGTGGCCGTTCACTTGTGGCCTCTCCTTTAGCTAAGTCGTTCTTCCGTGGTGAGCCCGCCAACCCAGGCAAGGGAGGATGCACACGGACCCCACCGACTTTTGCTATAAAACGCTGTCACTGGATTTCCAGCGTTTCTCCTGGTGCGTCTAAAGGGGTTGTTCCCCAGACCCCTCTTTTATCCTTACTCACGGGGTCTCAGATGTCAATCAGGTTGGGATGATGCAATCCCTCAACCAGCCCACTCTGGTCGTCCCCTGAGGGGCTTCAATGAATAGTACAGTACTCAATACACAATCCCGTCTCCAAGAGACAATAGCTGTTATCAATGGTTCCGTTTCGCTGAGGCCAGGACACATTCCAAACCTTGTGGATTCTGCGTGTCTCTCTCGCATTTCCTGGGTCCCAGACCCAAATTAATAGCGATCTTGCGATTCTCAAAAAGGAGGGGGCGACTTTGTTCCCTTCGGCCCCTCAGAGTTGCAGCACATTCGTAACAGTAACATAAGACACAGTAGATGGTGAATTGGTGATTGGACAGAACGCAGAGTGAGATCTGTCTCAAGTTAACAGGTTGTGACCTGTGAGATATCACTGGGATCAGTTTAGGTTAATCAATATCTACGTTCAGACCAGGTAAGCACAAGTGTGGGGAAATGGGAACTGATCCAACATGAGGAGCTGGCCGACAAGATCTTGTCCTTAAATTCTTCTACCATTTGGTCTTTCAGAAACAGTGAAAATACATACCCCAATAACCCATAACACAGGTATGAAGACCCCTCTTACGTTACAGATGTCCTTCATGTATTGACCATTTAGACACTTTTCTCATCATCATCCTCACTTTCTAACTGCCTTCAATCACTTCTCAAAGATTCTTAGATATTCTTAGAATACAAGAATTGTTTTCAGAACACAATATTCATTTATTATTTAGTTTATTTATTTCTTTAGTGATACAGTGCAGAATAAGCCCTACCTGCCCTTCAAGCAACCCCGATTTAACACTAGCCTAACCACGGGACAATTTACAAAGACCAATTAACCTACTAACCGGTACGTCTTTCGACTGTAGGAGGGAAATGGAGGGCTTGTGTATTCTTAGAGATCCAGCACAGTAACAGGCTCTTCTGGCCCAACAAGCACATATTGCCCAATTACACCCGTGTGATAGATTACCCTACGAACCCATACATCTCTGAAATGCGTGAGGAAACTGAAACACCCAGAGGAAAGTCTCACAGTCACGGGGATAATGTACAAACTTTTCTTACAGACGGCGGCAGGAATTGAACCAGGTCACAGATGCTGTAAAGCCACTATGCTACTGTGTTGTCCCTATTCAACTCCAGCTGAATAGAAGATGAGTTTTAACAAAATAGGCTAATCTGTGTATTACAAATAGTCCCGGATTGTGCTGGCGTGGGCATAAGGGTGTCCCAAAAACAAGTGAAAGTTGAGCAATAAATTATGACTTCACAATGAGCTTTCAGATCCAAGGAGTTGCCATGCTTGCCGAAAGCACTTGTTCAATGCATTTACTTTGTAGCCTTGCCAATTCTGCTTAGCAAGATACCTGGGAAAGCTTATAAAGTATTTGTTAATGAGCACTGAACCCCTTTAGGAATTATATCAATGCTTAGTGTAAATTTCCTGTCAGAACAATTAGCACTGCCTAATGGTTCCTGCGCTGCAAGATTAACTCTTCGAGGATTTGTTGTGTTTGCAGATGTCCAACATTAAAACTAATCTCTGATAAGTAAATATCTCAGTTTAAGGACATTTTGTATGTGAGAAGGGGGCAGGGTTGGAAGTTTTAATTCCATTGTTGTTTTTTTCTGCAAGGGTGGGGGTGTTGGGGGTTTGCAAATGTTGTTTCTTTTTTGTGTTGGGGGGTGAGTTGATGTCCTTTCTTTCAACAAGCCCTCAAGGTCTCTCTGCATTTCATGGCTATCTGGAGAAGGCAAATATTGGGTTGTGTTGTACATGGCTGATAATAAAATGAACCTTTGAACTACGCTTGTTTGCTAATCTTTGTTGTTTCTTGATAACAGACTAATTTTTGCATTACATATAATTATGGTGATATCATTGGGGCTCCAAATCAAAACTGACTGATTTAGTATAACAGAATGATTACATAGAAACTTCAGAAATCATAGGGAACAAAAGAAGGTCATTTAGCACATTGGCCATTGGCCTGTTCTCCAAATCCTTGCAAAGGTTGTTCCACACTATATTGAAAGCCATAAGGAACCTTTCTCCAACACAGCTACATTGGAAGTTTTTCTTCATGTCACATTTATTTCAATTCCCCTTAATTTTACAGCTGAGACTTCCAGTTCTTCACCCTTCCAACAAAGGGAACACCCTGCCATTATATACCTTGACAAAAGCTATCAATATTTTATATTCTTATTTGAAACCTGTTCTCAGCTCTTCTCTGAGGAAAATAGTTCTGTCCACTCTAATCTGTTCTTGTGAATGTAGTCCCCAATAAAGGAACCATTCACAAAAATATTTTCTGGATGATAGAAAATGCATTCTTCCTCTAAGGTGGCAGCCAGAAATGAACATAAAATTCCATTGGAAGCTGGTCCAGGGATTTATAATAACTCAGTATAACTTCTTTGTTTTTACATTATTTGTACTCAAAAAATTATCTACTTTATTATCACTTTCTCAATCCACTTGCCATGTTCAGTGATTTGTGCACACAAAGCCCCGGATCTCTCTGCTCCTGCACCTCAATTAGAAAAATATCCTCTGTTTTCTACTGTCTCTCGTCATTCTGCCTACCAAGATGCATCTCCTCATGTTTGGGTTAGAAGCTGACCTCTACAACTGTCAGTTGATTGAAAAAGCTGCAAATCAAACACCTATTGGAACAAATGATCCACCTAAGCCAAACACTCTAATTCCTACCTTGAGCATTTTCCCCCAAATAAATGCAGCAGCAAGATGGTCTGGAATATTCTTCTGTGGGATCAAAATCAAAATACTGCGAATCTTGGAAAGCTGAAATAAAATTAAATATGCTGAAAATATTCAACAGCCCGACAGTTTCTGCGGAGGGAGAAATCTGATTATTTTTCAGATCAATGACCATTTATCTCACCTGGAATGTTTTTCCCACTGTTTTCCCACAGGTGATTTCTGACCTACTGAACTTTGAGTATTTTCAGTTTTATTTCTATGAATAATGCTTTAATCTTTTTATAAACCATTGTGGTAAATTCCCTTGGAGGTTCTTCTGCCATTTCTTTGCCCATTCTGCTAATCTGTCTAAGTTTTTCTGTAGCCTCTCTACTTCCTCAAAACTACCTCTCCCTCCACCTATCTTCATTTCATCTGCAAACTTTGCAACAAAGCCATCAATTCCATCATCCAAATCATTGTAAAAAGAATCAGTCCCAACACAGACCCCTGTGGAACACCACTAGTCACTGGCACCCAGCCAGATAAGGCTCCCTGTATTCCCACTCTTTGCCTCCTGCCAGTCAGCCACTGCTTTACCCATGCTAGAATCTTTCTCATACTACCAAGGGTTCATAGCTTGTTAAGCAGCCTCATTTGTGGCACCATGTTAAAGGTCTTCTGAAAATCCAGGTACACTATATCAACCAATTCTCCTTTGTCTATCCTGCTTGTTATTTCTTCAAATAATTCCAACAGGTTTGTCAGGCAAGGTTTTCCCATGCTGACTACAGCCTATTTTATCATGTCCTTCAACTACCTTGAGACCTCATTTAATAATTGACTCCAACATCTTCCCAACTACTTATGTCAGACTAACTGGCCTATAGTTTCACTTTATGTATCTGAAGAAACCTTTGGTATCCTCTTTAATATTATTGGCTAGCTTACTTTTGTATTCCATCTTCACCTTCTTATTGACTTTTTTGTTGCCTTCATTTGGTTTTTAAAAGCTTCGCAATCCTCTAACTTCCCACTAATTTTTGCTCTATTATATGTGCTCTCTTTGGCTTTCATGTTGGCTTTGACTTCTGTTGTCAGTCACGGTTGTGTCACCTTGCCATTAGAATACTTCTTCCCCTTTGGGATGCATATATCCGGTGCCTTCCAAATATTACGATCACTTTCTCCTAAGGATTCTTTTACCTTAAGCTCTCTAATCAATTCTGATTCATTGCACTGCACCCAATCCAGAATAGCTGGTCCCCTATTGGGCTCAACCATGAGCTTGTCTAAAAACCCATTTTGTAGGCATTCTAGAAATACCCCCTCTTGGAATCCAGCATCAATGTGATTTTTCCAATCTACCTGCATATTGAAATCCCCTATGACTATTGTAACATAGCTGTTTTGGCATGCATTTTCTATCTCCTGTTGTAATTTGTAGACCACATCCTTACTACTGTTTGGGGGGGGGGGGGTCTGTGTACAATTCCCATCAGGGTCTTTTTATCCTTGCAGTCCCCTAACTCTATCCACAATGATTCAACACCTTCCAACCCTGTGTCACCTCTTTCTAATGATGTGACTTTATTTTTTACCAACAGAGCAATGCCGCCCCTTTGCCTTCCTTTCAACACAATGTGTATCCTTGGACATTAGGCTCCCACCTATAATCTTCTTTCAGCCATGATTCAGTGATTCCTAAAAACATCATATATGCTAATCTGTAACTGTGCTACAAGTTCATTTACTTTATTCTGAATACTGCGTGCATTCAAATCCAACACCTTCAGTCCTGCATTCACCCTTTTTGATCTTGTTTGCCTTTTATGTTGCAACTCATCTTACTGACTGCAATTTTGCCCCATCAATAGCTGCTCCTACTACACATTACCTCTGTTAGTAAACCATCTACCTCATCTTCAGCACTATCACTCTGGTTCCCATCTCCCTGCCAGATTAGTTTAAACCATCCCGAACAACTCTAGCCAAACTGCCTGCAAGGATATTGGACCCCCTTTGGTTCAAGTGTAATACACCTCTTTTGTACAGGTTGTACCATCCCCATAAGCGATCCCAGTGATCTGTAAATCTGCACCCCTGCTCCTGCACCAATTCCTCAGCCACACATTCACCTGCCATTCATCATATTCCTACCCTGTCTGGCACGTGGCACAGGCAGCAATCCAGAGATTACTACCCTGAATGTCATGTTTCTCAGCTTTCTACCTAGCTCCCTAAAATCTCTCTTCAAGGACTCCTCGCCTTGCCTACCTTTGTCAGTGGTGCCACGGGCCCTCGAGAATGCCATGGACCCAATTCGAGACATCCCTGATCCTGGCACCAGGGAGGCAACATACCATCCGGGTGTCTCTACCATGCCGGCAGAACCTTGTCTCTGTTCCTTTCACCGGAGAATCTCCTATCAACACCACAGTCCTCATCATCTCTCTGCTCTTTTGAGCCACAGCACCAGACTCAGTGTCACAGACCCAGCCACTGTGGCTCCCCCCGGTAGGTTGTTTCCCCTCAAAAGTATCAAAAGTCATATGCTTCTTATTGAGGGGAGTGGTCACAATGTACTTTGCACAGGCTGTGCATTTGCCCTCCTTCTCCTGATAGTCCCCCAGTTACCTGACTCCTGCAACCTAGGGATGACTACCCCCCTGTAGCTCTTGTCTATCACCTCCTCAGTCTCCTGTTCGAGTCGAAGGTCGTCAGGTTGCAGCTCCAGTTCCTTAACACATTCTGTCAGGAGCTGCAGCTCGGTTCACCTGGTGCAGGTGTTTATCTGTGAGACTGGAGGTCTCCCAGACTCCCCACATCCCACACACACTACAAAGCAGTGCCCCTGGAGCCATTCTCACTGAACTATCGTGCTCTAACAAATAAGAACAGAAAGAGAGAAACCTAGCAAAATACTTAACCCTGCCCAAGCCTGATCTCCTGTGAGCCTGATGAGCTAAAGCCACTCTCACCACTGGCACTTTCAGAAGAATGGCTGACTGCCTGCACCTGTGTTATTTTTACTGGCCCTTTCCAATGAATCCCTCTTACTGACTGGTCACTCCTCAGCTTGGAGAAACTGCCCTGAATCGCGATCGCCATCCTGATTGAAAGCTAGCTCTTTTTACTCCCTCCCTGACATCAATTGTCTAACTCAGAGAAAATTGCCATGAAGGAGTAAGTGAATCTTTATGGGATGTTAACTATGACAACCCATGTACAGAGGGGTTGGGAGAAAATGTATTGTACAACTATTGAACGTGTTGCTGGAGCTAAAGATCAAAGTAGAGATCTCAGCCAGGTTTAATTAAATCCGAGAGGTGAAACATGAATCACTTCCATCCATCCATACGTATATTCTTAAAATAAGATAAAGCAACCGGGCAAGAGCAGCATTATGGACATACTAGTGCTGAAAAAATTTTTTTAAAAATCTGATGCTGAAAATCTAAAATCAAAGTAGAAAATAGTGGAAGCTCCAAAAAATATAAAACACAATGTACACGTAACTGTTATATACAGACTGACTGTATATAGTTTGTTAATTAGTTTGATTAATTGTTCGTAAAGCAGAGGTTAAGTCAAATCGAGGATACCCTGTGATTTCCCAGTGGCATCTGCAATACAATCAGCTGCATCAAATGGTTGATAACCAGTTTCAGTTACTTACTCCATTTGCTCCCCAACAGAGAGCAAAGCTTGGGTCCACTAACGGTAGGTATATCTATGTTGTAAATTCATTGAATGTAACTATCATAGAACATAGAACGTGGATTAGTCCAGCACAGGAACAGTCCTTTCAAAAGTTTCAAAGGTACATTTAATGTCAGAGAAATCCATACAATGCTTTTTCTTCGCAACCATCCATGAAAACAAAGGAGGGCCCCAAAGAATGAACGACGGTTAAATGTAAGAATCCCAAAGCCCCCCCAGCACCCCTCCCCTCCCATGCACAAGCAGCAGCAAAGCAATGATCCCTCCTCCCCCATCAGCAAAAAAAGCATCTGCACCCCCCACCAGGCACTCAGGCGTGCAGGAAAGCATCGATAAAGACACAGACTGGCAGAACCCCAAAGACTACTTGTTCACCCGGTATTCGACGTACCACAGGCTCTCTCCCTCTAATAAGGGAGAAAAATGTGTCTCCGTTTCACAGGGAGACGGGAGACATAACAAACAACTCGCTGGCTTACAATGTTAAAAGTCTGTTGCGTCACTTTTTCCGAGCTCTGTGCCCAAAGAACTCGGGTCTCTGTGCACACAGCCCGCTAGCTGCTTTTGATCTTCCGTGTACTCCCACCACACACCAGATTCCTGCGGAGGCACCTACCTCGAGTCTATCCACCTCCAGAGCCACAAAATCCTGTAACTCCGAACGTGTGCTGGTCTTCCAGGCCGCATCCTTGGTATATCGAACAGCAGCCAGTCGTGAGACCCTGAGAGGGGATCCTACTCCCACAAAGAACCAAAGTCAGCATGTAACTCCAGGTCAGGGTCTTCAAAAGAACCTTGAAATGAAAAAAATAGAGATATTAAAGACAGAAATAGAGCTGTTTCCGAATCTGCAAGCAAAGGAGTCACCGTTAGGTGCCCTCGTCTCCTAAGCCTTTCAACCCACAATGTTGTGCCAAACCACTAAATTAGTAATCAAATGGTTAACTAATTTCTTCTCCCTACATAATGTCCATTTCCGTTCATTTTCATTTTCCTTACATTCATGTGCAAATCTAAACATCTTTTAAAAGTTCCTAATAGATCTGCCTCTACCACTAATCCAGGCAACGCCTTCCTTCACCTTAAATGCTGCCCTCTGGTATGAGACATTTCAACCCTTGGAAAAAGATAGTGTCTATCTACACTATCTATGCATCTCATAGTCCTATAAACCTCTGTCAGACCTTCCCACAGTCTCCATTGCTCCAGGTAAAACAACTCAAGTTCGTCCATTATACCACGTGTCCTCTAATCTAGGTAGCATCCCGGTAAACCTTTTATGCACCCTCTCCAAAGCCTTGTCATCCTTCCTTTAATGGGGCAACGAGAACTGTATACAATTCTCCAGATGTGGCTTAACTAAAGTTTTATAAAGCTGCACCATAGCTTCTTGAATTTTGAACTCAGTGCCTTGACAAATAAAGGCAAGAATGCCATGTGGCTTCTTAACCACCCTATCAACCTGTGTAGCTTTCAGGGCGCTGTGAACTTGAACCCCAAGATCCCCCTGCTCATCAACACTTTTGCCCATAATGGTGTCTCTTCACATTTGACTTACTAAGATGTAACACTTCTCTTTTGTCAAGGTTAAACTCCAAATGCCATTTCTGTGCCCATATCTGTAACTGGTCTAAATCCCACTGTATTCTTTACCAGTTGCCTATGCTATCCACAACACTGCCAGTCTTTGTATCATCTGCAAATTTACTAACCCACCATCTACACTTTCATCCAGGAAATTTAAGTTCAAAGTTCAAAGTAAATTTATTATCAAAGTATATATACGTGGCCATATACAACCCTGAGATTTATTTTCTTGCAGACATGCTCAATAAATCCACAATAGAATCAATGTAAGAGCACACCAACTGAGTGTACAACCAGTGTGCAAAAGACAAAGAAAGAAATAAGCATTAAATATTGAGAACATGAGAAGAAGAGTCCTTGAAAGTCAATTCATAGTATGTGGGAACATTTCAGTGGTGGGGCGAATAAAGTTGAGTGAAGTTATCCCCTTTGTTCAAGAGCCTGATGGTTGAAGAGTGATGTGAACCTGGTGATGTGAGTCCTGAGACTTCTTTACCTTCTTCCGGATGGTGGCAGCAAGAAGAGAACTTGATCTGGGTGGTGGGTGTCCCAGATAGTGGATGCTGCTTTCCTCGGACAATGCCCCATGTAGATGTGCTCAGTGGTGGGAAGGGACGGGGCCGTGTCCACTACTTTTTGTAGGATTTTCCATTCAAGGCCATTGGTGCTTCCATACCAGGTATGATGCAACCAGTCGGTATACTCTCCACCACACATTCATAGAGGCTTGTCAGAGTTTGAGATGTCATGCTGAATCCTCGCAAACTCCTAAGGAAATGAGGCAATGCTGTGCTTTCTTTGTAATTGCATTTATGTTCTGGGCCCAGGGCAGGTCCTCTGAAATGAAAACACTGAGGAACTTAAAGTTGCTGACCCTCTCCACCTCTGACACTCCAATGAGAACTGGCTCATGGAACTCCACTTCCTTCCTCCTAAAATCAATGATCAGCTCCTTTGTCTTGCTGACATAGAGTAAGAGATTGTTGTGGCACCACTCAGCCAGATTTTCAACCTCCCTCCTATATGCTGATTCATTACCACCTTTGATTCAGCCAACAACAGTCATGTCATTAGCAAACTGGAAAATGGCACTGAAGCTGTGCTTAGCCACACAGTCATAAGTGTAAACAGAGTAGAGCAGGGGTGTAAGCACACAGACTTGTGGTGCACCTGTGCTGAGGGAGATTGTGGAGGGGATGTTGTTGCCAATCTGAACTGACTGGGGTGTGTAAGTGAAGAAATAGAGGATCCAAATAGAGGCCTTTGCACAATACTGTTAGTAAGCCCCAAAAAAGCCAAGTTGACTCTCCCTAATTTGGCTATGGATTTCCAAATTCTAATTCCCTAATAATTCTGTCCAGTAACTTTCCTATCACTGACATGTGACTCACTGCTCTATTGTTTACAGAATTATCCTGGTTTCATCTTGAATAGTGGAACAACATTGGCTGCCAGCCCAACTCCGGGACCTCGCCTGTGGCTGGAGAGGACACAAAGATATCGGCTAAGGCGCCACCAACTTCGTCTCTTGGCTTTGTCAATAACCTGGAGTAGAGCCCATCAGGCCCAGGGACCTAAGGTACCTTAATGCTCTTTAGGAGTCCCAACCTTGCCTCCTCCTGTACCTCAAAATGCCCTATCACATCAATAAGCTCAGCACCAATCTACATACTCTGCACGTCCTTCTCTTTGGTAAATAGTACTCAATAAGGATTTCTCCCACATCCTTTGCACCCAAGCAAATGTTTCCCCCTTTATCTCTAGTGGTCCTACCCTCTCCCTATTTATCCTTTTGCTCCTGATGTATGTAGGGAATGCCTTGGGAGTCTCCTTAATCTTACTTGCTAAACACTTTTCATGACGCATCCTGGTTTTCCTAATTTCTTCTTGATTTGCTTCTGGCTTCCTTATAATCCTCAAATGCCCTCTTCGATTCTAGATTCCTAAGCTTTACATACGTTTCCTTTTCCTCCTTGACTAAATTCATGGCCTCTCTCAACATCCTTCCTTGCTGAGCCTCAGAGCCAGCCACAGAGCCGCAGGTTTGACTGCTGCCGCTGTACCCCAATAGGTCATCTCCCCACCCCAGCAGTATTCAAAAGGCTGTACTTGTTGCTAAGGGGAATGACCACAGGGGAATCTTGCACTGATTGTTTACTCCCCTTACTTCTGGTGGTCACCCGTCTGCTATCTGCACTCTGGTTGTGGCCACCTCTCTGTGAGGTTTTCAGCCTCCCAGATGTTCCTGTGTACATTCAGCTCCAGCTCCAGTTCCTTGACCTGATCAGTGAGGAGCTGAAGTTGGGTGCACTTCCCGTAGATGTAGTTATCAGGGAGACTGTTATGTCCTGAAATCCCACATCTTACAGGTGGAACATTCCACTGCCTTAACTACCATCCTGCCTACACTGAATGAAGGACCAAGGATTTATGGACAACATTAAAAAACCTCACCTGTCACTATGTGTGCCTTCTCTCTAAAACCTTTGAGTTTCACACTAACCTAGTTCACTTACTCACCCTCTTCTTACCTTTTTATACCTTTGTCTCTAACTTCTCAAGCTTAGGTCATAGAATAAAATAAACAATTCCAAACAACTCAGCACCCTTAGCCTCTGCCCGTTCTCACTGAAGCCTGTTGCGCCAAATCCATCAACTCCAACACTGGCCTTCTCCAACAAAACCACTCCCACAATGGCCACTCTGCTTACATCTCACTACTTTTATTAGCCCTTGCAAAGTTACTAATAACTCAAGCAACTTCCTGATCCACAGACAAGCTTTAATGGGCTCCACCCGCTCTTTGAAACTAGAGTGTAACCCCACAACAAAGTCTCCAACTCTCTTTGCGATCTCCCGCTCCATCAGATGTTGTGATAGCTCAGTTTGCCTCATAACTGCTGCTTTGCCCAACAGAAATCAAGAAATAAAGGAAAAATTACAGCCCAAAAATGCCATGTAGAGAGGTAGTGGTATGGCATATATTTTAATACTAATTTTTCTTGCATCTTTGTACAAATGCCATACATTTCTAGTATTTTAAATACATTTTTACCAGATGTTGGTAGCTCTGGGAAGGCTGAGGTGTATTCTCCATCCTGAATGTAGTTGGTAAGTGGTCACCTGCACTTCCTATCCACGTGCACTGTGGGACAGAAAGCTTCAAGATCTGGATACAGCAAAGACAAAGTCACACACAAGTCAGGGTATTGTGTGTCTTGGAAGGGACTTGTATTCCTGCGCATCTGCTGCCCTTATCCTTTGAAGCAGCAGAAGTTGCAGGCTTGGGCCGAAGTGTTAAAAAGCTTTAGTGAGTTTCTGCAGCCCATTTCATGGATGGGATACTTTCATCTTGCTGTGATGGCAGTGCAGGGTGAAGATGCTTAGAGTGGAGAAGGTGGTGCCACTCAAATGGATTGTTTTGTCATAGATGTTGTTGAGTTTTGTCAATACTCTCCAGAAACCATCTTCCTTTTTGCTAATTATTACTTCAGACAATGAGAAGTCTTCTGCTTGATACCCATTGCTTTTGTTTTCCCTAAGGCCTTGGCGGACAAGATTAAGGAAAACCCCAAGGTATTCTACAGTATGTGAAGAACAAGAGGATAAGACGTGAGAGAATAGGACCAATCAAGTGTGACAGTGGAAAAGTGTGTATGGAACCGGAGGAAATAGCGGAGGTACTTAATTAATACTCAGTATTCACTACAGAAAAGGATCTTGGCAATTGTAGGGATGACTTGCAGTGGACTGAAAAGCTTGAACATGTAGATATTAAGGAAGAGGATGTGCTGGAGCTTTTGGAAAGTATCAAGTTGGATAAGTCACTGGGACTGGACGAGATGTACCCCAGGCTATTGTGGGAGGAGAGGGAGGAGATTGCTGAGCCTCTGGTGATAATCTTTGCATGATCATTGGGGACGGGAAAGTTTCTGGAGGACTGGAGGATTGCAGATGTTGTTCCCTTATTTAAGAAAGGGAGTAGGGATAGCCCAGGAAATTATAGGCCGGTGAATCTTACTTCAGTGGTTGGTAAGCTGATGGGGAAGATCCTGAGAGGCAGGATTTATGAATATTTGGAGAGGCGTAATATGATTAGGAATAGTCAGTATGGATTTGTCAAAGGCAGGTAGAGCCTTATGAGCCAGATTGAATTTTTTGAGGATGTGACTAAACACATTGATAAAGGTAGAGCCATAGATGTAGTGTATATGGATTTTCGCAAGGCATTTGATAAGGTACCCCATGCAAGGCTTCTTGAGAAAGTAAGGAGGCATGGGATCCAAGGAGACATTGCTTTGTGGATCCAGGACTGGCTTGCCCATAGTAGGCAAAGAGTGGTTGTAGACGGGTCATATTCTGCATGGAGGTTGGTGACCAGTGGTGTGCCTCAGGGATCTATTCTGGGACCCCTGTTTTGTGAATTATATAAATTACCTGGATGAGGAAGTGGAGGGATGGGTTAGTAAGTTTGCTGATGACACAAAGGTTGGGTGTGTTGTGGATAGTGTGGAGGGCTGTCAGATGTTACAACTGGACATTGATAGGATGCAAAACTGGGCTGAGAAGTGGCAGATGGTGTTTAACCCAGATAAGTGTGAGGTGGTTCATTTTAGTAGGTCAAATATGATAGCAGAATATAATATTAATGGTAAGACTCTTGGCAGTGTGGAGGATCAGAGGGATCTTGGAGTCCGAATCCATAGGACATTCAAAGCTGCTACGCAGGTTGACTCTGTGGTTAAGAAGGCATACGGTGCATTGGCCTTCATCAATCATGGGATTGAGTTTAAGAGCCGAGAGGTGATGTTGCAGCTGTATGGGACTCTGGTCAGATCCCACCAGGAGTACTGTGCTCAATTCTGGTCGCCTCACTACAGGAAGGATGTGGAAACCATAGAAATGGTGCAGAGGAGATTTACAAGGATGCTGCCTGGATTGGGGAGCATGCCTTATGAGAATAGGTTGAGTGAACTCAGCCTTTTCTCTTTGGAGCAACAGAGGATGAGAGGTGACCTGATAGAGGTGTTCAACATAATGAGAGGCATTGATCTTGTGGTTAGTCAGAGGCTTTTCCCCAGGGCTGAAATGGCTAGCATGAGAGGGCATAGTTTTAAGGTGCTTGGAAGTAGGTACAGAGGAGATGTCAGGGGTAAGTTTTTTACGCAGAGAGTGGTGAGGGCATGGAATGGGCTGCCAGCGGCGGTGGTGGGGGTAGAAAGGATAGGGTCTTTTTAGAGACTCCTGAATGGCTATGTGGAGCTTAGAAGAATAGAGGGCTATTGGTAAAGCCTAGTTAGTTCTAAGTTAGGGACATGTTCACTACAGCTTTGTGGGCCGAAGGGCCTGTATTGTGCTGTAGGTTTTCTATGTTTCTAATGCTCCTGATACCATAATCAAGCACAATAATTTTTCTTTTATTTTCTTATTTAATTTATGAATAATTACTATTAACTTCAATTTATATTTGTCATGTTTGAAACATACTGTGTAAAACATTAATATTCATGGCATTTCTACCCTGGGTAAGTAAGTCTTACACCATAAACTTGAATTTGCTTTTACCTCCTGTACCTAATAAAGTGGCCACTGAGTGTATCTTCTGCTTCTGTTGCTCATCTACTTCAAATTTCAACATGTTGTGCATTCAGAGATCTCTTCTACACACCACAGTTGTAACTCGTGGTTACTTGACTTACAGTTGCCTTTCTGTCAGCTTGAAACAGTCCGGCCATTCTCCTCTGACCTCCCACATTAACAAGTCATTTTCGCTGTCAGAACTGCTGCTCACTGCGTGTTTTTTTTTAAGTTTTCTCACCCTTTCCTCTAAACTGTAGAGTCTGTGGTGTTCACAGATCACACTTCTTCCCCATTCTGATGTTTGTATGAACAGCAACTGAACATCTTGACCATGTCTGCATGCACTGAGTTACTGCTAGATGATTGGTGATTAGATATTTCCATTGACGAGCAGATGTACAGGTGTACCTAATAAAGTGTCCACTGAGTGTCTGTCAGGAGCAGTTATTCACACCTCCACATTGTTGCCATAGCTCATCAGTTTCTCTGCTTCCTCAGAAAGGGAGAGAAATGTTTCTTTTCATCCTTTGGCATGTTTCCTTTGATACTCACCAACTTATATTGATGCATCATAGAAAGTGTCCAGTCCAGATGCATACAGCTTGGTATGACAACTGGTCTGGCCACGATCACAGGAAACTGCAGAGAGTTGTGGGCACAGCTCAGCACACCCTCCCTCCATGATTTGGTCAATAATTTTTGCAGCCCCTGTAAAGTAGCCAGCATAATGAAATTTCCCATCCACCCTAGACATTCACCTTCCCCCCTTTCCCATCGAGCAGAAGATACAAAAGCCTGAAAGCACAGTTCACCAAGTTCAAAGGCAGCTTCTATTGATAAGTATAATATATATAAGTAACACAGACAAAATGCTGGAGGAACTCAGCAGGCCAGGCAGCATCTATGGAAAATTGTTGACATTTCAGTCTGAGACCCTACATCAGGACTGGAAAAAAGAGACTAGAAGTCAGAGTAAGAAGGTGGGGGTGGAGTGGAAGAAGTACAAGGTAGTAGGTGATAGGTGAAGCTGGAAGAGGGTGAGGGCTGGTAATGAAGTGGGAAGTCAATTGGTGAAAGAGATAAAGAGCTGGAGAAGAGGGAATTCTGATAGGAGAGGACAGAAGGCCATGGAACAAAGGGAAGGGAGATGAGCAGCAGAGGGAGGTGAGCAGGTAAGGGGTTAAGGTGAGAGTGAAAAATTGGAATAAGACCATGATGATAAGACATAGGAGCAGAATTAGTCTATCTGGCCCATTGAGTCTGCTCTGCCATTCAATCATAGTTGGTCCTCTTTTCTCCTCCTCCCTAGCCTATTCCCTGTAACCCTTGATGCCGTGTCCAATCATGAACTTATCAATCTCTGTCTTAAATACACCCAATGACCTGGCCTCCACAGCTGCATGTGGTAACAATTTTCAGAAATTGACCATCCTCTGGCTAAAGAAATATCTCTGCATCCCTGTTTAAACTTGGCAACAGACCATCTATTCCATCATCTAAATCTTTGATATACAGCATTAAAAGAAAAAGTAACAACACCAACCCCTGCAGAACACAACTAGTCACTGGCAGAAAAGGATCCTTTTATTCCCACTCACTGCCTCCTACCAATCAGCCAATGCTCTAACCATGTTAGTAACTTTCCTGTAATACCATGGGCTCTTAACTTGGTGTGGCACCTTGTCAAAGGTCTTCTGAAAGTCCAGATATACAACATCCACTGCATCCCCATTATCTATCCTACTTGTAATCTCCTCAAAGAATTCCAGCAGGTTCATCAGGCAAGATTTTCCCTTAAGGAACCCATGCTGACTTTGTCCTATTTTGTCCTGTGACACCATATACTTAACAAATGACTCATCCCAACCACTGAGGTCAGGCTAACTGGTCTTTAATTTCCTCTCTTCAAGAGTGGAGTGACATTTGCAATTTTCTAGTTAACTGGCAGCATGCCAGAGTCCAATGATTTTTGAAAGATCATTACTAATGGGAAATGGTGAAGGAGAAGGGGGGCAATTACTGGAAGTTCGATATGTGAGTATGATAGTCTACTTCTTATATCCTTGCACGTTTTTGTCCAGCTGCATTGTACTTCATCAGTAGTTGTTACACTTTCTGTTATTTCTTTACCTTGCACTGCCTTGATGCACTGTTGCAATAATGAAATGTTCTATGTGAATTTCATGCCAGACAAGTTTTGCACTGTAACTCAGTACATACAACAACAATGAACTAATTCCAGTTTCATTTCCGCTGCAATTCTGCTTGTTTGCTAAATTTGAAAGAACACTGTAATGAGGCCTGACACCCAGTGACCCTAAATGGTAAACAGTGATTTAGTGTGGACTAATGAGATGTAATTGGTCAAAGTTTTGAAGATTCATAGGTCAATCATTCAAAGTACATTTATTATCAAAGAATGTATAAATTATACAACCTTACAGGCAGCCAAAGGACAAACAACCTGAAAGAACGCAGTTGGAAAAGAGACCAACACCCATTGTGCAGAGAAAGAGGAAAAAGTACAAAGGATGCCAACAACAGAAATGAGCAACAGCATTCCGAACCAAATTGAGTCCTTAGATCCAAATCTCCGGAGCAGCCTGGAGAAGACCCAAGCCTCGACCTCAGTTCATCATAATAGCATGGCAAATCACCACATAGCACAGCAGCAAGGGTAGTTTCACACCCTCAGCGTCACAGACAATGGAGTCTACTTTGCACGAGAGCGAGCAAGATCAGTCTGACTCAGAGTGGTGGGAGTGTGGAATGCACTGCCGGCGACATTGGTGGAGGCATTTACAATAGGGCCTTTTAACAGACTCCTTGGTTCATGGAGCTTAGAAAAATATAGGGTATGCAATAGGGGAATTCTAGGTAGTTTCTAGAGTAGGTTACATGGTCGGCACAACATTGTGGGCCAAAGGGCCTGGAATGTGCTGTAGATTTCTATGTTCTTGCCTTTGGTCCCTTGCCTTTCCAGTATATCTGGGCCGGCGTTTAAGCTGTCTCAACAGTGGATTGTGCCGGGCATTAAGAGCCAGGTCCTGATGCAGCGAAACACTCCAGGCCTAGACCACACCACCCAGCGATTCACTCTGGGCCTCATCGTCCAGCCTGAAGCCATTCTCGAACATCCCAAATTGGCTTGGCACTTAAAGCTCACCAACCTCACACCTGAGTTAATTGGATGGGCATCAAAACTCACTCTGCCTCGACTTCTCCTCTCCGAACCTCTCACTCTAACTCTCTCTGTGCTGATTTTGCGATACAGCAGCATGGCTCATCCGATATTTGCTTCGCCTTTGTTCATCTCGTCATTGTTTGTGGTGATAGTTTATCACAATTTACTCCAGAGCAAGTGTTACTAAGAATGTCTTTAGTGGGATTGTTTGCCTTTCGAATCACCACACATGAACTGTTTAACAGGTGAAGAGCCCATGGTATTACTGCAGAGATTCTTGCATGGATAAAGCAGGGGCTGATTGGCAGGAGACAAAGAGTGGGAGTAAAGGGAGCCTTTTCTGGGTGGCTGCTGGTGACTAGTGGTGTTCCACAGGGGTCAGTGTTGGGGCCACTTCATTTTACGTTCTATGTCAATGACTTGAATGACGGAATTGATGGCTTTGTAGCAAATTTTGTGGATAATATGAAAATAGGTGGAGGGGCAGGCAGATTTGAGGAAGCAGAGAGGCTGCAGAAGGACTTAGATTAGGAGAATGGGCAAAAATTGGCGGATGCTATTCAGTGCCAGGAAGTGTATGGCCATGCACTTTGTAGAAGAAATAAAAGCATAGGTATTTTCTAAATGGAGAGAAAATACAAAAATCTGAGGTGCAGGATTCCCTAAAAGTTAATTAGCACTTTGAGTCGGTGGTGTGGAAGGTAAATGCCATGTTAGCATTGATTTCAAGAGGACTAGAGTATAAAAGCAAGTATGTTATACTGAGTCTTTATAAGGCACTGGTGTGGCCCCTGAGGAACACCACTAGTCCCTGCCAGCCAACCAGAAAAGACCCCTTTTATTCCAACTCACTGCCTCCTGCCTGTCAGACATTTCTCTATCCATACCACTATTTTTCCTGTAATGCCATAATATTTTATCTTGTTAAGCTTCTTCATATGTGGCACCTTATCAAATGCCTTCTGAAAATCCAAGTAAATGACATCCACTGCCTCTCCTTTGTCCACCCTTCTTGTTACTTCTTTGAAGAACTCTAACAGAGTTGACAGGCAAGAGTTCCATTTACAGAAACCATGCTGACTTTGACTTATTTCATCATTAATCTCCAAGTACCTTGAAACCTCATCCTTAATAATAGACTCCAACACTTTCCCAACAATTGAGGTTAGGCTAACTGGCTGATAATTTTCTTTCTTTTGCCTTCCTCCCATCTTAAAGAGTCACATTTGCAATCTTCCAGTCCTCCAGGACCATGCCAGAATTGTGATTCTTGAAAGATCATGACCAATGCACCTGTAATCTCTTCAGCAGCCTATTTCAAGACTCTGGGATGTAGTCCATCTGGTCTAGATGACTAATCCACCATAAGCCTTTGAGTTTGCCAAGCACTTATTCCTTTGTAATAGCAAAATAGCACTCATTCCTGCTCCCTAACACTCATGGACCTCTGGCACACTGAAGACAGTTGTAAAGTAGCCATTAAGTTCAAATGCCATTTCTTTATTCCCCCATCACTACCTCACCAGCATCATTTTCCAGTAGTCCAATATCAACTCCCTTTTACTCTTTATAAAACTGAAAAAAACTTTTGATATCCTGCTTTATATTATTGGCTAGTCTGCCCACAAATTTCTTCTTTTCCCTTCTTAAGGCTTTTTAGGTGCCGTTTGTTGAATTTTAAAAGCTTCCCAATCATCCAATTTCCCACTCGTTTTTGCTGTGACTTCTGGCTACTCACCCTCTCTTCTCAGGATGTTATATGTAGATGAGTACAAACAGAGAATATTGATACAATTGAATGCCTCACTAGGCCAGTCCTGAGTCTGAAGTTACATGCAAGATTTCCATATAAGATTTCTTTCCTTTAAAGATATTATGTGCACTAATTTTTTATTCAATGGCCTTATGGACATCTATAAAAAGTTATCAAGGATGCTGATATATTGAAATATAACAGACTACTTTGCCAGATGGCTCATTAGTTTCTAAAAAAAACTTTGTGTTGCTTTGGAGCCTACATCCCCAGAGTTACAATACCTATAAAAAGTATTCACACCATTGGAAGTTTTCGTGTTTTATTGTTTTGCAACATTGAATCACAGTGGATTTAATCTGACTTTTTTTGACACTGATCAATGGAAGAGACTCTTTTGTGTCAAAGTGAAAACAAATTTCTACAAATTGGTCTATATTCAATATAATTATTAAACACAAAATTATTCACCCCCTTCAAGTCAGTATTTAGTAGATGAACTAGTGGCAGCAATTACAGCCCAATGTCTATGTAGATAGGTTTCTATCAGCTTTGCACATCTGGATGCTGCAATTTTTCCCCACTCATCTTTACAAAACTGCTCAAGCTCTGTCAGATTGCATGGGGATCGTGAGTGGACAGCCCTTTTAAAGTCCAGCCACAAATTCTCAATTGGATTGAGGTCTGGACTCTGTCTTGGGCACCCCAGGACATTAACTTTGTTGTTTTTAAGTCACTCCTGTGTAGCTTTGGCTTTATGCTTGGGGTCATTATCTTGCTGGAAAACAAACCTTCTCCCAGGTCGCAGTTCTCTGCAGACTGCATCAGGTTTTTCTCCAGGACTTCCCCGTATTTTGCTGCATTTATTTACCCTCTACCTTCACAAACCTTCCAGGGCCTGCTGCAGTGAAGCATCCCCACAGCATGATGCAGCTACCACCATGTTTCACAGTAGGGTTGCTCTGTTTTTGATGATGTGTGGGATTTGGCTTACACCAAACATAGCATTTAGTCTGATTGTAAAAAAGTTCAGTTTTGGTTTCATCACATCATAGAACCTTCTTCCAGCTGACTTCAGAGTCTCCCACATTTGTTCTGGCAAACTCTAGCTAAGATTTCATGTGAGTTTTTTTTCAACAGTGGCTTTTTCTTTGCTACTCTCCTATAAAGCTGTAACTGGTGAAAAACCCGGGCAACAGTTGTTGTATGCACAGTCTCTCCCATCTCAAGCACTGTAGCTTGTAACTCCTCCAGATTTGTCTTGGTGGCCCCTCTCATTAATGCCCTTTTTGCATGGTCACTCTGTTTTTGAGGACAGTCTGATCTAGGCAGATTTACAGCTGTGCCATATTCTTTCCATTTCTTGATGATTGACTTATTTCATACCAAGGGATATTCAGTGACTTGGAAATTTTCTTGTGTCCATCTCCTGACTTGTGCTTTGTAATAACCTTTTCACGGAATTGCTTGGAGTGTTCTTTTGTCTTCACGGTGTAGTTTTTGCCAGGATACTGACTCACCAGCAGTTGGACCTTTCAGATACAGGTGCATTTTACTACAATCAAGTAAATCTTATACCACATTTTCATCAAACGTTTACCGATTCTATATCCTCTGGGAACCTTCGTAAAACTTTTTATGAAGCGCTAATTTTATTGATTCCAAAAAAAGGAAAAGACCCACTGGAATGTGTATCCTATAGACCTATTTCTTTATTGAATGTAGATTTTAAAATCCTCTCTAAAATTTTAGCAAATAGGCTTGAGAATATCTTCCCTAATGTTATCTCAAACGATCAAACAGGATTTATCAAAAATAGGCACTCACATTTTAATATTTGAAGATTGTTAAATATCATTTATTGCCCCTCAGCCAAAGATTCTGAATGTATTGTATCTTTGGATGCAGAGAAAGCCTTTGATAGGGTGGAGTGGCCTTATCTATTTCAGGTTTTGAAGAGGTTTAATTTTGGTCCAGGATTTATTTCCTGGATTAAATTGATTTATCAGGCCCTGGTAGCTACGGTTATAACTAATGACCAAATGTCTCCTTATTTTAGATTATATAGAGGTACCCGTCAGGATTGTCCCCTTAGTCCTTTATTATTTAATTTGGCTTTAGAACCACTTGCTATTGCTCTTAGGGATTCTAATTCTGTGCAGGGTATTAAGAGAGGGGATAAAATACATAAAATTTCATTATACACAGATGATTTATTAGTTTACATTTCAAATCCTAGGAAATCTATTCCTTTTATATGATCTATATTTACGGAATTTGGTATTTTTTCTGGATATTACATAAAAGTGAATTATTTCCTATTAATAATTATTCTGATTATTATGATCAAATACCTTTTAATATTGCCAAAAACCATTTCACTTACCTTGGTATCAAAATTACTAAAATTTTTAAAGACCTATATAGGTATAATTTCTCCCCTTTAGTTGAATATACTCAACAGGTGCTTTCTAAATGGTCACCTATGTCAATGTCATTGATAGGTCGAATAAATGCTATAAAATGGTTATTCTACTGAAATTTTTATACATATTTCAAGCAGTTCCCTGTTTTGTTCCAAAAACGTTTTTTGATAAAGTAGATTCTCTGATTTTGTCTTACGTTTGGAATAATAAAAGCTCTAGAGTGAATAAACTTTTATTGCAAAACCCAATAAAAGATGGAGGACTGGTTTTACCAAACTTTAGATTTTATTACTGGGCAATTAATATTCATTATATTACTTTTTGGATTTATGATATAGATGACCAAGATCACCCTTCATGGTTACAGTTGGAGGAAAATTCAGTAACAGGGTTTTTGTTAGCTTCTTTATTAGGAGCTCCCCTTCCGTTTTCGTTCTCCAGAATAGGTAGACAAGCTCTTAACCCTATTGTTAAACATACTTTAAAAATTTGGTTTCAGTTTCGTACATTTTTTGAGTTAAATGATTTTCTACTTTCTAGTAATATTTATTCTAATTTCTTTTATAACTATCAACTTTGGATAAGGCTTTCTTAATGGAAAATTAAGGGAATAACAACTTTTTTAGATCTGTTTTTACAGGACTGTTTAATGTCCTTTTCGCAGTTAATGGATAAATATGATATCTCTAATACACATTTTTTCAGATACTTACAGATTAGTAATTTATATGTGATTTTTTTACCAATTTACCCCTTGACCTGCTCTTTAAGTTTGGCTTATGTTATTTTTCAGCTTAAACCTTTTCAAAAACAATTAATAGCTATCATTTATAAACAGTTAATGAATGCTCGCATGTTGCCTAATGTGAGGGTTCAACGCATCTGGGAAGTAGAACTTCAACATTCACTTTCAGATAATCAATGGAGTAAAATTTATTATCTAGTCAATAGTTCATCTATCTGCACACTTAATTCAGTTTAAGACAGTACACAGGGCCTATATGTCCAAAGATAAATTGGCACATATTTTTCCTAATATAAGTCCTATTTGTGGCAGATGTAATGCAGAAGTGGCTACTCTAACTCATATGTTTTGGTCATGTGTAAGCTTAAACAATTTTTGGAGGGATGTGTTTGGAATATTATCTAAAGTTATAGATGTGGATGTTCAACCCAATTCACTTACAGCAATTTTTGGGATTATTCCAGAGGAAACAAGCAAAGTGTCTGCTTCCACTCAACATGTGATAGCCTTTTCAACTTTATTGGCTAGGAGAGCTATCTTGCTATACTGGAAAGAATCTAATCCACCTACTGTTTTTTATTGGCTCTCCTCCATTGTGTCATGTCTAAGCTTGGAAAAAATTAGAAGCTGGACATTTGATACATTCTTTAATTTTGAACAAGTCTTGCAACCCTTTATTCAATATTTTCACATGATTTAATTTTTAAAAATTTATTTTTCTTTATTCTCTTTTGGGAAAATCCTTATCCGTGAAGGTTCGGAGATGACTGGAAGGATGTTTTTTTTTCTCTCTTTCTCTTTTTTCTAATTTTATCCTCAATTGGACTGCCCAATCTTACTTTTTCTTTCTTTTCTCCTTTTTTTTGTTTTAGTTTAGTTAGTGGGTTTTTTTCCTTTATCAAATAAAATTTCCAATCTTTTTTTATGATTGCTATGAGGAGTTGTAGTTTTTTTTGACTATATTGTATATATAACAGCGTAATATTTTACCTACCTGATCGTGACAATTTATACTTCCTTTTTTTTTATTGCTGTTTATATGCTTTTTGTATTATCTGTTTGCTGAACTCCTCCTCTGATTTGTATAATCTTTATTTGAAAATCAATAAAAAGATTGAAAATGAATGAATGAAGCACCTTGACTGCACATAGGTGATCTCCATTTAACTAACTATGTGACTTGCAAAGCCAATTAGACTACACCAGTGATGGTTTGGTGTATCATATTAAAGGGAGTGAATACTGATGCAATCAATTATTTCATGTTTTATATTTGTAATCAGTTTAGATCACTTTATAGAGATTGGTTTCATTTTGACATGAAAGAGTCTTTTTCTGTTGATCAGTGTCAAAAAAGCCAAATTAAATCCACTGTGATGCATTGTTGTAAAATAATAAAACATGTAAACTTCCAAGGGGGGTGAATACT
This sequence comes from Hemitrygon akajei, assembly GCF_048418815.1. NCBI lineage: Eukaryota > Metazoa > Chordata > Chondrichthyes > Myliobatiformes > Dasyatidae > Hemitrygon > Hemitrygon akajei. Next base: position 68,501,896 of record NC_133135.1, on the reverse strand, counting down.
TTTTTTTAGGCATTGTAAGAGGACAGTATCAAAAAGCAGTAATGCATATAACCCCCAGTATATTTTTAAATCTCATTTCAAGTTCTGTCTGGAAGTGTTTTATGTTCTCATGCTGCTTTCATTCAGCCAGCAGTCTTTGATGTAGAGAGATTCTGAAACTGGTAGTTACTCCTAAATGACATTTCTTTCCTTTGTTATAACTTTCTGATGGACTTCTGTTTGAGTAGTCCTAAAAAAAATAATTTTGGAGAGCAGTGCTGACATACAGGAACAGGATTAGTTTTCGGAGAAAACATTTCTATAATGGGTAATTCTGCTTAACAGATTTCCTGTATTTTGCAAGGAAACCAAAACTGGACAAAATGTAGCTCTGAGATAAATCATGAGGTAATTCAGTTCAACATTACACCTACTTTCCTTTATAAACACAAGTATTGATGAAATTAAGAACTGGGAGTTTCCATGAATTTTCATCAACAATGAAATCTAAAGCATCTGGAGATTTCAATTCACAGGGGCTTTGGTCTACCTATGATTTTGTTGCCTACCCTCAGTTTGAATATTATTTAAATATTGACTTTGGAACCTCCAGTGTTAATGGATGATATCTGAAGCCAGGAAATTTGTTGCCTTTCTTTTTTTAAAATTTTTAAAAAATTTTTTTGCTCAGCATAACAGAACCTTCAATTTCCAGATACAATTCCATTTACATTTCTTCCCCTCACAGATATCAGCTATCAGAACACTTGCATCAAAATATAGACATCACCACAACATCCTATACAAAAGTCCTTATTAGTATAGCAGACAAGTTTACGTCTTTTACTGCAGAAAAGGTTGCCATGTTTTATGAAAATTATTTGTTTTTGAGTGTACCATACATGTCAAAAAGTCCAAAGGAATGTATTCCATGATTAATTTACACCAACCAAAAAGTCTAGGGGCCTTATCAGATGTCCAACAAAGTAAAATGCTCTTCCTCGCACAAAAAATCAGGATGTTAAAGGATGCTTCAGATCCTTTGGAAGATTATTGCAGATCGATGGAGCATAATAACTAAAAGCTGCTTCACCATGTTTAGTTTTGTCCCTGGGGACGGTAAGCAGACCCACCCCAGGTGGCCTGAGAGCTCAGTTAGGTTCATAATACAGCAAGAGATCGGAGATGTATTTTGCCCCCAGACCATTCAGTGCTTTATAAACCAGTAGTAATATTTTAAAGTCAATCCTCTGATGGACAGGAAGCCTATGTAGTGATTTAAGAACTGGAGTGATATATAGGGGCCCAAAACTGCTCGCGATACTCCTAGTGACGCCTTACCAGTGCTTTATAAAGACTCAGTATTGCATCCTTGCTTTTACATTCTAGTCCTCTCGAAATGAATGCTAACATTGCATTTGCCTTCCTCACCGCCAACTCAACCTGCAAGTTAACCTTTAGGGAACCCTGCACAAGGACTCCCAAGTCCCTTTACACCTCTGATTTCTGTATTTTCTCTCTGTTTGGAAGATAATCTACTCACTTCCTGACACTGTATTCCATCTGCCACTTCCTTGCCCATTCTCCTAATCTGACTCCTTCCTGCTTCCTCAACATTATCTGCCCTTTCATCTATCTTCGTAATCCCACCATTAAACACCCATTTATACTGCAGGTTTTTACAAATAAAAATGATGAAGAAAAGCCGTAAAAGCTCATTTACTGTACTCTAAGAACAGAACACAAAGCAATGTAAAAATCTTTACGTAATTACATCATCACGTCAGACCAGCCTCCTAAAGTGAACTCCAACCCTATGTGGGTGATTGTGAATTATGTACATTTCTACCAATTACTTCACCTTACTCAGGCCCCTCCAGAATTCACCAAAACTGACATTGTGAGCCCATTTGGAGCTTGGACAAGCAGCCTGGCTGAAGTCCTATGTTCTGTGGGTGGAGTAACAGCAAGAGCCTCTGGCTCATTCAGATGTGTGATGACACACTCAAGGTCACGTTGTGATGCCAGGGGCAAGGTACCAAGTCTTGGTGGGCCATTGAAAGGGGGGCCTAAGGGGATGTTGGTGTGTATCAAGGCGGACAAAAACGGGACAGAATGTAGGTCACCAGGAACCCAAAAGTGTTGCACGCCATGATAGGAGGTATGAATTGAATTTACTAAGGAGTGTGGAGTGCTGTTCAGAGGCTGACAAGGCGGTTGTAGCATCAGGAATGAAATCAACTTGCACTTGTAATGGGACCTGTGAGGATGCCAGGTGCTTGTCTTGCCATCATCTTGTGCCACATGGCTTCCAGATCAGTTTTCAGGCTTCTCGATTTGGACCCCCTGAGGACCCCAGGTACTCATATTCAATCGACCATCAGAACATTGTCACTCGCACCATTACTGACATTAACTCTGGGGATCTCCCATCCACTACCATAGTTCCCTTACCCTGGACCTCCCATTTCTACCACCTACCCAAGATTCACAAACCTGGTAGACCCATTGTTTCCGCTTGTTCCTGCCCAGCAAACTTATATCTGCATACCTTGACTCTGTTTTATCTGCGCTGGTTCAGTCCCTTCCTAACTACATCCATGTCACTTCACATGCTCTGGACCTTTGCAATGACTTCAAATTTCCTGGCCCTGGTCGTCTCATTTTCACCATGGACTTCCAGTCCCAATACACCTCCACCCCCATCAGGAGAGCCTTAAAGCTCTCCGCTTCTTTGTAGATAACAGATCCAACCTGGTCCCTTCCACCACCATTCTCCTCCATCTGAAGAAACTGGTCCTCACTCTCAATAATTTCTCCTTCGGTTCCGCCCACTTCCTCCAAACCGAAGGTGTAGTCATGGCCACTCATATGGGTCCCAGCTACGCCTGCCTTTTTGTTGGCTACGTGGAACAGTCTATGTTCAAAGCCTACACTGGTATCACTCCCCAACTTTTCCTATGCTACATCAACGACTACATTGGTGCTGCTTCCTGCACCCGTGCTGAGCTCATTGATTTCATCAACTTTGTCTCCAACCTCCAACCTGCCCTCAAATTTACCTGGTCCATTTGCAACACCTCCTTCCCCTTTCTCTATTTCTCTGTCTCTATCTTTGGAGACAGTTTATCTACAGATATCTTTTACAAACCCACTGATTCTCACAGCTACCTGGACCGTGCCCCTCTTCCCACCCAGTCAACTGTAAAAATGCCATTCCCTTCCTTCAGTTCCTCCGTCATCACTGCAGGATGAGGCTTTTCACTCTAGAATTAATGAGATGTCCTTCTTCAAAGAAAGGGGCTTTCCTTCCTCCACCATCAATGCTGCCCTCACCTGCATCTCTTCCATTTCACGCATGTCTGCCCTCACCCCATCCTCCTGCCACCTCACCAGGGATAGGATTCTTCTTGTCCTCACTTACCACCCCAACAGCCTCTGTGTCTAGAACATAATTCTGTGTAACTTCCGCCATCTCCAAATAATCCCACCACCAAATGTATCTTTCCCTCTCCCTAACTTTCCACTTTCTGCAGGGGTCACTCTCTATGCGACTCCCTTGTCCATTCATCCCTCCCCACTGATCTCCCTCCTGCTTCTTATCCTTGCAAGCACCTGCTCCTATACCACCTCCTTCACTACCATTCGGGGCCCCAAACAATCCTTCCTGGTGAGGCAACACTTCACCTGTGAGTCCGTTGGGGTCATCTGCCACATCCGGTGCTCCTGTATATCAGTGAGTCCCAACGTAGACTGTGAGACTGCTTCGCCGAGCACCTATGCTCTGTTCGCCAGAAAAAGGAGGATCTGCCGGTGGCCGTCCACTTCAATTCTACTTCCCATTCGCATTCCAACATGGCAGTCCATGGCCTCCTCTACTGCATCAATAAGGCCACACTCAGATTTGAGGAGCAACTCTTTATATTCTATATTGGTAGCCTCCAACCTGATGACATGAATATTGATTTCTCGAACTTCTGATAATCTTCCCCCCCCCCCCACCCCCTCGCCATTCCCCATTCCTGTTTCCCTCTCTTACCTGTCCATCACCTCCCTCTGGTACTCCTCCCCCTTCTCTTTCTTCAATGGTCATCTACCCTCTCCTATCAGATTTCCCCTTCACCAATCCTTTATCTCTTTCACCTACCAGCTTCCCAGCTCTTTACTTCACCTATCCCCCTCTCCCAGTTTCACCTGTCCCCTCCCCATACCTTTTTGATCTAACTTATCTTTCTTTCCAGTCCTGATGAAGGGTCTCAGCCCAAAATGTTGACTCTTCTCCATAGATGCTGCCTGGCCCGCTGAGTTTCTCCAGCATTTTGTGTGTTTTGCTTTGGATTTCCAGCATCTGCAGATTTTCTCTTACTTTTAACAGCTCTCCATATACCAACTCAGCCACGGATGACCGCAAGTCCTCCTTTGGAGCAGTCTGAGCCTCGGCAGGACCCACAGGAGACAACCACGCCAACACTTATCTGTCAGGAAATCGTCAGAGCAGCCTTTAAGGAGTGGTGAAACTGCTCGCATAGGCTATTGGACTGCTGTCAGTGATAAACTGTGGTGTGATGTAGCCTAACGCCAAGGTTCTGGGCCATCGTAGCCTCCTCCTATTTTTCCTAGCTAAATCTATCATTGTAACTTTCTAGTTCAAAGTAAACTTATTATCAAGGTATATGGCACAATATACCACCTTGAGGTTAATTTTCTTGCAGGAAATAAAGGAATTCAATAGAATTTATGAAAATAAGCATCCAATAAAAAAGAGGGCAAATCATGCAAATAATAAATTTAAAAGGTATAAATGATTCTGAGTTGTTGAGTCCTCAAAAGTGATTCTATAAGTCAGTTCAGCATTGAAGTAAGTGAAGCTATCCACGCTGGTTCAGGAGCCTGACGGTTGTAGGATAATAAATTTCCTCAACCCAGTGGTGTGGGACCTAAGGCTCCCGTGCCTCATGCCCCATGGTATTAGTGAAAAGGGAGCATGGCCTTGATGAAAGAAATCCATAATGAAGCATGGTGTTTTCTCGTGGCAGCATTCCTTGCAACTGTGCTCAATGCTGGGGATGGTATTGCCTGCGATGGACTGAGCTGTACCCACCACTTTGTGTAGACTTCTCTGTTCCAGGGCACTGGTGTTCCCATACCAAGCAATCAGCCCGGAAACTCTCCAGTGGACAAATACGGAAGTTTTTGTCAAAATTTTGGATGACATGCCAAATCTATGCAATCTCCTAAAAAAAAAAGTAGAAGTGCTGTTTATGCCCTTCTCGCTCACTTACTTTTCCTGGCACATTTCAAGTATAATCTTTTGTGCTTCTTCTGGATTCCTCGCTTTTTTTGTGATTATATGGATAGATTGGTGTTGGGGCAATGGGATCTAGGAAAGAGAGAAATAAAGGAAGAAGGGAAAGTTCAAAAAGTAGCAGTCATCCTCGGCATTGTGGCTCAAATAAATAGGATGAAGAAACAAAGTCAGGTGGAATATAGACTCAAAGTACAGTACAGAAGAGTATTACAAAGACAACATGAAAAGTGTTACATCTGTATGCTCATGCATTTGCAACAAGGTGGATGCATTACGGCACAACTCGAAGTAAAAGGCTATGATACAATTTCTATGTGAAATGCGGCTGTAGAGTGATCAAAGCTGAATAGTCAAAGATATTTGACGTGTAGGAAAGTCAAAAATAAAGGAAAAGGAAATTGTGTTGCGCTATTAGTAAGGAATGAGATTAATGAAACTAAGTAGCATAGGTTTATGACAGAGGAAGGAAGTAGGAAAGTAGCCTGCAGGGTAATTTACAAGGGGTGATTGATAAGTTTGTGGCCTAAGGTAGAAGGAGTCAATTTTAGAAAACCTAGCACATTTATTTTTCAACATAGTCCCCTCCTGCGTTTACACACTTAGTCCAGCGGTCGTGGAGCATACGGATCTTGGACCTCCAGAAAGTGTCCACAGATGGGTGATTGTGATAAGTTCGTAGCCTAAGGTAGAAGGAGATGAGTTATACAGCTCTCATTGTATGTACGTGCAGTTCAACTCTTTGCATGATTATGCAGAAAGTTAAAAGTTAATAACTCATTTCCTTCTACCTTAGGCCACAAACTTATCAATCACCCCTGATGAGTTATTATCTTCAAACTTGGCAAAAAGTATTTCAGGTCATTTAATATGCAAATTAGTAAACTGGTCAATTGGTTCATTATTGTTACATATACTGAAGTACAGTGAAAAATGTGTCTTGCATACTGTTCATACAGATAAATTCATTACAGCTCTGATGAAGAGTCTCAGCCCAAAACATTGACTGCTTATTCCCCTCCATAGATGCTGCCTGACCTGCTGAGTTCCTCCACCATTTTGTCTGTTTCCAGCATCTGCAGAATCTTTTGCATTTTTAATTCATTACATAGGTAAATGCAGCAGGTTCCTTAACATTGTCATAGCTGGGGGGGGGGGGGGGCTAGTAGTGGGGATAAGCTCCCACTATCTATTTAATGCTCCCAGACATGCGCATCTCAAATAGCCTCTTAAAAACCAAGTCCACCTCCTGCTTTCATGTGTGGCTTAGCTACTAAGCCCAGTAGAACCATTTCTATTGACAGGTGAAAGGGCAATGGTGGGTTACCAACGTCTTAAAACCAGTCATTTTGGGCAGACGGGGCTCATCAGCCATAGCCGGTAGCTCATCAGGGAAAAGGAAAACTCTGATCTCAAATCTCCACTGCCTTGCTGCTATACCTATTCATGGGGAAGGCTTCAGGAGTAAACCCCAAGGAAAATTCTAGAACTGGACTCCCTCAGGCAGTCCTATGTTGAGTTCAATGTTGACTGGCAACTCTTGCAATGCCACTGGTGCAAAGTGTATTGGTATTGGCAGTTCCTTTGGATTCGTCAACTGCATGGAGAGAAGGAGCCTGCTGCACGGTCAACAGCTTGCTCTCCGTTTCACACTGCCCTGGCTTGTGTAGGCAGCGAGGACACAATGTCCATGGTCAACCCTGATCAACAGAGGGCCTACTACTACAATGGTAAACAAGGTAAAACAATAACAGTGCACCGAATAAAGTGTTACAGTGCAGAGACAGTGCAGTGCAGGTGGACAGTATGGTGTAAGATCACAGCAAGGTAGATTGTGAGATCAAAAGATCCATCTGATCTTACTAAAGAACCTTCAGTAATCTTATAACAGTGAGATTGAAATTGTCCTTGAGTATGGGTGTATTTGCTTTCAGTCTTTGTATCTTCTTCCCAATGGTGAGGAAGGGGGATGGGGAAGAGAGAATGTTCAAGGTGGATGGTGCCTTTGATTATTTATGCTGGTTACATTACCAAGGCAGCTAGAAGTATAGACAGAGTCTATGGAGGGAAGGTGAGGGTCAGGTTGCCATGATGCCTTGAGCTGTGTCCTCAACAACTCTCTGCAGATTCTTTTGTCACAGAAACAGGAATGGCCATACCATGCCATGAGGCTGTAACACTGGATTGGAATGGGGCTGAGGATGCAGCTTTGTAGGGAGACAGCATTGGGAATAATTGTGGAGGAGGTGTTGCTGTCTGTCTTTACTGATTGCATCTGTCAGTCAGGAAGTCAAGGATCTAGTTCCAATGGAGTCTCAGGTTTAGGAGCTTGGAGATCAGTTAGCTTTGAATTTTAATATTGAAGATGGAGCTGCAGTCAATAAACAATAGTCTAGCAAAGATGTCTTTACTGTCCAGGTGCTCCAGAGATGAACATAGGGCCAGGGAGAGGCATCTGCCATAGACCTGTTTTACCGATAGGTGAATTGCAGTGGCTTGAAGTTGTCCTGAAAGTTGAAGATGATATGTGTCATGACCAGCCTCTCAACGCAATTTAAGGCATGTTACTTTATTGGTAATGGTTTTCTTAAAGTAGCTGGGAACCTCAGATTGGATCAGAGAGAGGTTAAAAATGCCATCAAATACCTCCACCAGCTGATCTGTGCAGGATCTAAGGAGTTGGCCAGGGACACCATCCAAGCCAAATGCCTTCCATGGTTTTACTCTCCTGAAAATTGACCTTACATTCCACAACAATGACTGTGCTTCAGGCGCATTAGAGACTGGCAGGTTGGGTGGTGATGTTCTAATTCCCTTCGCGCATAAACTGAATTAAGATCTTCGGGAAGGGACGTACTGTTGTGGAAAATGCTGTCTGACTTCATATTTTACAGAAGTATATAGGCCGTTTATGGCACTGTTGGCCAATAGGAAAGTGTTCATCCATAAATAAGTGGAAAAAAATAAAGGTAGCCAAGGAAGAGGCTTAAAATGTCCCAGTAATATCAGTTAGGCATAATATTAGAAACATTTTAGAATACTGCAGTTACTAAAGACAGGCAAGATAGAACTTGGAAGCATACCCACAAAAATCATAAAGATGGATTGTAAAAGGCAAAAAGGAAAAAAGGAAAAAACAAGGAAGGATGAGTGTGGGTCCTTTAAAAGCAAAGACTGGGGGAATTCATAATTGGAAACAATGAAATTGCTGAGGTGCTGAGCAATTACTTTGTCATTATTTTCACATGAGAGCATTAAGTAACTGTTTGAAATACCAACTGTCTAATGAAAATTAAAAATTGAAGAAAATAAGTATTAATTATAAAATATTGCCAGAGAGATTGATGTTACCACAAACCAATAAATCCCAATTACTCAATGCCCAACATCCCTACATTCAGAGAATTAAAAGAGGTGACTATAAAGATATTAAATATTCCTTTTATCATCCAAAACTTTATAGCTTCAGGAACAGTTCCAGTGGATGAGAGGGTAGGAAATATTTAAGAAGGGAAGGAAAGAGAAGTAATGGAACCAATCACCTGTTTACCCCCAGGCAGTAATGTAACCTGGTGCTGGAGTATATGGGTCAAGGATGAATGACCAGAAAACTTGGAAAGAATTTAGGCAAGTTTCAAACAGCATAGAAAAACATGAAAAAACCATTATCAGACAGTAAAGGTAGACAAGTCACCAGTTGCCAATGGCCTTCATCAAGGATTTTAAATGGTTTGGCTGCAGAGATAATTCAGGGAGAGTACCAGCAGACTGGAAACATCCAGATGCAATTCCATTATTCAAAGAGGAAAGAAAGCAAACAAAAGGTACTTACTGGTTTGTTGGCTTAACATCAGTTGGCAGCAAAATCCTGCGGAATATAATCCAGGAAATATTAGTTTTATTGAGTTTGGTTGAGTAGAACAGCTAAGAGGGAAAGGGTAGAAGGAATGAGTAGTATTTGGATTTTCAGAAATCTTCAGCTAAGATCAACACAGGAGACTGGTCATTGGGTCATTGCAACTGACTAAAACTGGGCCACAGGGAAGCTGTAACTGTGAAATGTGTCTTTATTCACACAGCAGACCTTCAGAGAGAAAATCTAAGAGTGTCCCATTCTCCTAACATTTTATATCTTTTAAATACAAAGATAACAATAAAATGATTAATTGCTGTTTCAGTGGCTGTAATCACCTACTTCAACATTTTACAGAATTACTTGTTTGCAATGGAAGCACATTCTAACCAGCAAAACCCTTTGAATATTCAGTACTGGTACGTTGTGGACACTTCTAAACCAAAATATACTCCCTTTGTTACAGTGTTAATAGTAGATCCCCTGAATATACAGTATAAACACAAGATTCTGCATATGCTGGAAATCTTGAGAGACACGCATAAAATATTGAAGGAAATCAGCAAGTCACAGATGGGGGGACCACTTTGTCAAGAACCTCTGTTCTTTCTGTTGCGAAAGACAGGATCTCCCAGTGGCTGCCCATTTCATTCCAACATGTCTGTCCATGACCTCCTCTACTAACACGATGAGCCCATATGCAGTGTGGAGGAGCAACACCTCATATCCCACCTGGGTAGCCTCCAACCTAATGGCATGAACATCAATTTCTCTAACTTTCAGTAATTTTTCCCCCGTCTGCCCTTCTCTCTTTTTTCCATTCCCCATTCTGGGCCCCCTTTCACCCTTTCTCTTCTAACCTGCCCATTACGTCCCTCTGGTTCCCCTCATCCCTCCATTGTCCTCTTCTATTAGGTTCCTTTCTCTTCAGCCCTTTGCCCCTTCCACCCATCCCTTCCCAACTTCTTACTTCATCCCTGCCTTCCCACCTTCGCCCTCACCTACCACCTGCCCTCTTGCACTCCTTCCCTGCCCCCTTCCTTTCCAGTCCTAATGAAGGGTCCTAGCTTAAAACATTGACTGTTTATTCCCCTCCATACGTGCAGTCTGACTTCTCTCTGAATATGCAACGACCCAGAATGTTAAATGACAAACCAGACTATGTATGAATGACTGGGATACACATTAAACAATGCGCTAATACAGGAGGGGGCCACTTAACAGCTTCCCTGCTCCCATTCTGATATTTACAATGATCCCAGCTACATGGACATTCATCTACTACCTTTCTCTGCATAGTTTCAATGGGACAAAATCTGAATGCCTCAAAACCAATGACTGATTTCACTAGCCAGAAAATACATCCAGAAGTTAAATTGTGAACAGATTTGTTTCCCAAAGACTGGTTCTCATTTTAATTAAATTATAATTATATAATTCATAATCTCATAACTTCAGAATAATCTCTAACAAAGAGTTAGTGTGCCCCTGTGGCCATCCCCCTCAACAACAGGTATACCACTTTGGATACTGTTGGGGGCAATGACCTAGCAGAGGAAAGACATAGTGGTTAGGTCTCTGGCACTGAGTCTGACTCTGTGACAGAATGGAAGGTGGGGGAGAAGAGGTGGGCTTTGGTGATAGGGGAACACAAAGAAGGTTCAGTGGACAAGAATGAGATTCCTGGGTGGTACATTGCTTCTTGGGTGCCAGGGTCTGGGACATCTCAGATCGAGTCCTCACCATTCTTAAGTGGGAGAGTGAACAAACAGAGGTCGTGATCCATGCAGATACCAATGACATAGTTAGCAAGAGTACGAGGTTCTGCAAAGTGAATTCAGGGAGTTGGGTGCTAAGTTAAAAGGCAGGACCTTCAGGATTGTGAACTCAGGATTGCTACTGATGTAACATGCTAGTGAGGCCAGAAATAGAAAGATAATCCAGGTTAACACGTGGCTGAGTGGTTGGTCTAGGAGGGGGGCATAAGATTTTTGGATCATTGAACTCTCTTATAGGGAAGTTGGAACCTGTACAGAAGAGAAGGTTGTACCTGAACTGGAAGGGGACTAATATCCTTCCAGTGCTGCACAGTGGAGTTTAAACTAGAGATGCAATGGGCTGGGAACCAGAGTGCCAGAACAGTTAGTGAAGATGTTGTTAAGACCTCAGACAAAGTCAGGAATCAAAAGGTTGAGAATGATGCAACTAATGTTCTGAGCTGCATACATTTCAACGCAAGAGGCATCATAGGAAAGGCAGATGAGCTCAGGGTATTCATCAACACATGGAATTATGAAATTGCAGTCATTAGTGAGACTTGATTGTAGGAGGGACAGGACTGACAGCTCAGTATTCTGGGGTTCAGATGTTTTAGACATGACAGAGCGGGAGGGATAAAATGAGGAGGGGTGGCGTTACTAGCCAGGGAGAATGTCACGGCAGTGCTCAGTCAGGACAGACTACAGAACGCGACTGGTAAAGCGTTATGGGTGGAACTGAGGAATAAGAAAGGTATCACCACATTAATGGGGCTATATTATAGACCATCCAACAGTCCGATGAATTTAGAGGAACAAATTTGCAGAGAGATTGTAGACTGTTGCAAGAAACATCAAGTTGTTATAGTTAGGTGATTTTTACTTTCCATATATTGATTGGGACTCTCACACTGTAAAATGCCTAGATGGGATAGAGTTTGTCAAATGTGTTCAGGGAAGTTTACTTAATTGGTGCGTAAAGTCCTTAAGAGAGAGGGTGCAATACTTGCTCCGCTATTAGGAAATGAGATGGGGCAGGTGACAGGAAGTTGTGTTGGGGAACACTTTGCATCTAATGATCACAATGTCATTAGTTTCAAAGAAAATATGGTGGATAAATCTGGTCTGTGGGTTGAAATTCTAAATTGGAGAAAGGACAATTTTGATGGTATCAGAATGGATATGACAGGCTGTTTTCTGGCAAAAATTTGTACTTGGTAAGTGGGAGGCCTTCAAAAGTGAAATTTTGAGAGTACAAAGATTCTACATGCCTGACAGAATAAAAGGTAAAGATAATAGGTCCAAGAGGTAATGCTCCAACTATATAGAATCCTGGTCAGACCACACTTGGAGTACTGTGCTCAGTTTTGGTCACCTCAATACAGGAAGGATGCGGAAACTATAGAAAGGGTGCAGAGGAGATTTACAAGGATGTTGCCTGGATTGGGGAGCATGCCTTATGAGAATAGGTTGAGTGAACTCAGCCTTTTCTCCGTGGGGGAATGGAGGATGAGAGGTGACCTCTGTGACTAAACATGTTGATGAAGGTAGAGCAGTAGATCTAGTGTATTTGGATTTCAGCAAGGCATTTGATAAGGTATCCCATGCAAGGCTTAATAAGGAAGTATGGGAGCCAAGGGGATCTTGCTTTGTGGATTCAGAATTGGCTTGCTCACAGAAGGCAAAGAGTGGTTGTAGACTGGTCATATTCTGCATGGAGGTCGGTGACCAGTGGTTTGCCTCAGGGATCTGTTCTGGGACCCCTTCTCTTCATGATTTTTATAAGTGACCTGGATGAGGAAGTGGAGGGATGGGTTTGTAAATTTACTGATGACCCAAAGATTGGGGTGTTATGGATAGTGTGGACATCGATATGTTGCAAAACTTGGCTGAGAAGTGGCAAAAGGAGTTTAACCCAGATTAATGTGAGGTGGTTCATTTTGGTAGGTCTAATATGATGGCAGAATATAGCATTAATGGTAAGACTCTTGGCACTGTGGAGGATCAGAAGGATCTTGGAGTCCGAGTCCACAGGACACTCAAAGCTGCTGCACAGGTTGACTGTATGGTTAAGAAGGCATATGGTGCACTGGTCTTCATCATTTTAAAGTAAGTACATATTTGGCACAACATTGTGAGCGGAAGTGCTTGTATTGTGCTGTAGGTTTTCTATGTTTCTATGTTTCTATAACAGGTATAGGGGACCTTGGTCTTCAACAGATATTGAGGCCATGGTTAAGAAAAATAAAGGAGAAGCATAGCAGGTATATGCAGGTAGGAATAGATGGGGTGCATATAGAGTACAAGAAATGCAAGAGAACACCTAAGGAAAAAATCAGGAGGGCTAAAATAAGCTATGAGGTTGCTTATCAGACAAGGTGAAGGAGAATCATAAAGGATTCTACAAATATGTTAAGAGCAAAAGGGACAAATTTGGTCCTCTGGATTATCAGAATGGTAATCCATGCATTGAGCCAAAAGAGATGGGGGAAATCTTAAATATTTTTTCTCCATCTGTATTTCCTCAGGAGATGGACACAGAGTCTATAGAAGTGGGGCAAAGTGGCATCAACTTCATGGACTCTATATAGAACACAGAGGTGTTTGCAGCCCTGATGAAAATAATGGAGGATAAATCCTGAGGGGCTGACAAGGTACTCCCTCAGACCCTGCAGGAGGCAAGTGCAAAAATTGTTGGGCCCCTAGCAGAGATATTTAAATCATCCTTAGCAACAGATGAGGTAGCAGAGGATTGAAGGATAGCTAATGTTGTTCCGCTGTTCGAGAAATTGTCTAAAATAAAGCTGGAAATTATAGGCCAATGAGCCTGACATCTGTAGAGGGAAATTGGAAGATATTCTGATGGACCAGGTGTGTAAGTATTTGGATAGACATGGACTAATTAAGGATAGCCAGCATGGCTTATAACATTTCTGGAGAAAGTTTCCAGGAAAGTTAATGAAGGCAAGATACTGGATGTTGTCTATGTAGACTTTAGCAAGACATTTGACATTTGGGAGGTTGGTCAAGAAGGTTTAGTCACTTGGCAGTCAAGATGATGCAGTAAATTGCATTAGATATTGGATTTATGACGGAAGCCAAAGTGTGATAGTAGATGGTTGCCTTTCTGATTGGAGGCCTGTGTCTAGTGGAGTGCAGCAAGGATTGATGCTGGGTCCATTGTTGTTTGTTTGTACAGATTCTACGTCAACGATCTGAATGATGATGTGGTTAACTGAATCAGTAAACTTGTGGATAACACTAAGGTTAGGGGTGTAGTGGACAACAAGGAAGGCTATCATGGTTTGCAGCTGGATCTGAATTAGTTGGAAAAATGGGCTGAAAATTTGCAGATGGAACTTAATGCAGATGAGTGCAAGCGTCTTACACCATGAACATTAGCACACTAAGGAGTGTGGTAGTCAAAGGGATCTGGGAAATCTGGGAAAACAGGTCCATACTTCATTGAAAGTGGCAACACAAGTAGACATGGTTATAAAGAAAATTTTTGGCACCTTACCTTCATAAATCAAAGTATTGGGAACAGGAGAAGGGAAGTTATGTTGAAGTTGTACAAGACATCGGTGAGGCCTAATTTGGAGTATTGTGTGGAGTTTTGGTCACCTATCTACAGGAAAGATGTAAATAAGATTGAAAGAGTACAGAGAAAATTTACAAGGATGTTGCCGGGTCTGGAGGACCTGCGTTATAAGGAAAGATTGAATAGTTTAGGACTTTATTCCTTGGAACGTAGGAGATTGAGGGGACATTTGATAGAGGTATACTACGGTGAGGAGTATAGATAGGGTAAATACAAGCAGGCTCTTTCTACTGTGCCACACAAAAAACTGGAAGAACTCAGCAGGCCAGGTATCATCTCTGGAAAGTTGTAAACAGTTAATGTTTCGGGCCAAGACCTTTCACCAGGACCATGAGTGTTAACGCACAAACAACAAGGACATGGTTTTCTTTTGTTTGAACAACTTTGTGAGGGAGTGGAAGTGAGGCAACCAGGCAGGAGTCCGTGTCAGGAAAAAAGCAAGCCCTGGCCGGCCAGCTCTCCCGTCCATTCTGCTCTCCAATGGACATTAAATGGGACTACATCTGTGGCAACGAAATACTCGGCAGCAGTACAGAAATGGATGGAATCCCAGATGCTGCCATTCAGCTGTTTATTTATGTAACAGTTTTTCCCCCAAGCCATCGGACTACCAACCTACTGCCCTCTGCTGTGCCTATTGTCTTGTTTATTATTTATTGTAATGCCTGCACTGTTCTGTGTACTTTATGCAGTCCTGAGTAGGTCTATAGTCTAGTGTAGTTTTTGTGTTAGTTTAGATAGATAGATAGATAGATACTTTATTCATCCCCATGGGGAAATTCAACATTTTTTCCAATGTCCCATACACTTGTTGTAGCAAAAACTCATTACATACAATACTTAACTCAGTAATAATATGATATGCATCTAAATCACTAACTCAAAAAGCATTAATAATAGTTTTTGTATCGTTCATGTAGCACCATGGTCCTGAAAAACATTGTCTCATTTTTACTGTATATTGTACCAACAGTTATGGTAAAATGACAATAAAAAGTGATTGACTTGACTTGACTTTACATTTGTACATTCAACATCTCCCTCAATACCTGAGGGCCACCGTCTTTACATCCCATAATTCCTCAAACACTCCATTATTTCTCCAACTCCTGATTTCATCCTGTTTTGTGTCATAAGGTGAGCGTTGAGAGCAGACCCAAATGCAAGATACAGACACTGAAGTACTAGGGACAGGACTAGGTGTGACAAGAAAGCAAGGGAAGTGGGGAAGAAAAGGCGCTGGACAAGACACAGGCCCTGGACGAGACTTGGATACAGGGCCTGGGCTAGTACTGGACTAGGAAAGTGGGACCTGGATGAGGAACTGGGAACTAGGAACTTGGAACCTGGACAAGGACTCCGAGCCAGAGACTGGACAGGAACCCGGAACCTGGGTCTTGACTTGGGCTCAGACTCAAGATCTAGGCGAGGAAAGGACGTGGCAAGGCAACAGGACTGGACGTGGGGGCAGAACGCAGGACTCCAGGGCTGGATGAGGACATGAAGCTCAGACTTGGACTTCAGCATGGGAACACTGAACACAGAGCCAGAACCCTTCCTTGGGAACAGGACCTACAGCCGGGACTCTTCTTAGACACAGACACTAAACACGGGGACACAAAGAGACAGTTCCAAGCTCAATGATAGAAAGTTCCTTCTCTTAGCATGGCAAGGCTCTGGTCTCACTCCGGCGGCTGAACTTGACAGCGATACAGGCGAGGACGCAGGCAAGGTTGCAGCCAAGGCTCCAGGCATGGGTTGTAGGGCAAGGCTTCAGCCAAGGGCTACAGAAAGAAGGGGAAGGGAAGGGAACAGTCCAGCCTCAGGGTAACGGCAAAGACAGCCTGGCTTACTCAACAGAGGCAAGGACAGGAAGGGACAAATCCAACCGCAGGGTAATGGCAAAGACAGCCTGACTTACCCCCCAGAGACAAGGACAGGATACTGACAAGACGAACCAGCCCCCACACTTGAACCCAGGGCCACTTATATTCCCAGCCCCAAGACAAGAATCAGGTGCCTATGATTAAGCCCAACAGAAACAAGGACAGACGGAAGACCCAGTGTCCAGATCCATGGACCAGTTCATGAACCGGAACACAGACTTCACAGACTGGATCATGACAGTTTTGAAGAGTCAAATGGCACCTCTTTAGTTACCAGGACATCTTCATCTTGATATTTCTCAGATGGTCCAGCCTGATCTATGACTTGATTCAATGTGAAGTCTGTCTGCACATGACGTGTCAACTGACCCTGCAGTATCAGCAACTGTGACTGGTTCTAGGTAACTGAAGTTGTACCAACTTTTGTTTCTCCCAGTGGCTTGCCTGCTCACCCTAAGACTTCAGCTTTGTCTTGGTCTACAGATCTCTCAGTTTTTTAAGACTGAAACTTTCATGCTGTCTTTGCATTTGTGATAATTTCTGTTCAGGCAAGCCTGTTGAGTTCTCACTCAGTCCTAATGAAATGTCTCGGCCTGAAATATTGACTGCCTACTCTTTTCCATAGACGCTCCTACTGAGTTCCTCCGGCATTTTGCATGTGTTCCCTTGGAATTCCAGCATTTGCATATTTTCTCATGTTTGTTTTTCCACTGAGGTTGGGTGGGACTACAACCAGCGGTCATGGGTTAAGGGTGAAAGGTGAAAATTTTAAGGGGATAATTAGGCAAAACTAGAAGTTCATGAGCATGTGGAACAAGCTGCTAGCACAAGTGCTGCATGCATGCTCGATTTCAAAATGTAAGAGAAGTTTGGATAGGTTTGTGGATGGTGGGCACAGAGGGTCATGGTTCCAGGGCAGGTCAATGGGAGCTGGCAGCTTAAATGGTTCACCATGGACCAGATGGGTCAAGGGGCTTGTTTCTATGCTGTACTTTTCAATGACTCTAAAGGTACAAACATTTGGATTGGGTGTCATGCTGATGAAGAAAATCAGTTATTGAACTGAAAGTGAAGAGTGGGATGCAAAAAAAAAAATATGCTGGAAATCTTGAACAACATTTACAAAATTCTGGAGGAACTCAGCAAGTTAGGCAGACTCTAGTCAACATTTGGGGCTGAGACCCTTCATCAGGAATAGGAGAAATAGATTTTTCAGAGTTTGGCAAGTGTGACAATGGGGGGGATATGTGAATAGTGAAGAAAAATACTGTGAAGTATCAACCAGGATCTTGGGAAACAGTGGAGAAGGCTTAAAGGGTCCAATAGGTTCGTCCTGCTGAGAGCTTTCCTCAGCTCCTCATGCTGAGAAATGAAAGATGATACCATGTGGTAGGAAGAACAAGGAGAGACAGTATGGAGTGAAGGATACTTTTCTCTGCGGTGAGTAGGTGCAGAAGGACGTTGGGTTATGATATGGCAGTGGATGCAGCTGTGAGTTGCTCCAGTACAGAGCTGGAGCAGACGTAATTGGTCAAATGGCTTCTTTCTGTGCTGCAACCATTCTATGATTCTATAATTATGTTGTTCTCTTTGGAACAGAGGAGCTTGAGAGACATCTGACTGAGGCGCTGACCAAGGTTATAGTTAAAGAGAAATTATCCCATTAGCCCAAGCCTCAAGAGTCAGGGCAAACAGGTTGAGGGTGATTGGGGGGAAAATCACGAGAGGAAGAAAATCTACTCCGTTGCAGCGTGCAAAGAAAAACGGATCCGTACCTGAATCTGGGGAGAAGGACCCAGATATATTGTTCTTGCATTGTACTGGCGCTGACTTTGAACGACGGAGCCATATGAAAAGTCTAATTGTAAATATATTCCTTAATTCTGCGAATCCATTAATTTCTAGTTGTGTACTTTCTCAGAAGTGGAATTGAGAACCTGTGCAATAAATTTCATTGTTCAGTTATTTTGACTCTAATGGGAAAATCCCATCGTGAATTAGACAGAGTTGGAACTTGTGAGCGCTACGTGGTTAGGAATGCACGCTTCACTGCGAAGGGAAATTCCCTGTTCTTCCAGGCTTTATCAGACCGAGCAGCGGAGCCCTGACTCACAGTTTCAAATCTGACATCCCCTGCAGCAGAGAATTAAATCTCCTGTGACAAACGCTGAACCATGGCGAGTTGGAAACTCTCCCTGACGGCGGCACTTGCTCTGATGTTCCTGCTATCAGGTTTCTAATTTCGTTTTACTGTACTTTAGTATGTTCTTATTATGTGCATTTTTTCTTATTTTGTCCAATGCCCATTAAAGTTTCTGCTATTTGAAGAAATATGTAAATAGTATTAAAGTTGTAAGCTTTTTAACATTGTACTTGTAACGTTTTCGTAAAAATTGTAAACTTTCTAGCATTAAACGCGCAAACGTTTAAAATATGTTACTGTAGTTGTTCGAGTAAGGTTACCCATTCTCCTCCTCTGCATCCAGGGTATGCCTTCGATTTGGAGTTAACCCCACGAGGAGAAGTGTGGTCCCGGGTTGGGGAGAAGGTGGCGCTGAGCTGCCGCGCTAAGAACTGTCCGTCCCCTTCAGTCAAATGGGATGTCGTCTCCGATCGTCTCTTGGCAGGAACAGTCAGAGGACAAGATTCAGAGTCCATCTTCACCATCGACCCGGTCACCGTGGAGAAAGAACAGATGTACAGATGTACCGCAAAATGCGGGGGCAAACGAAAGCAGAGGAATCTCAGTCTGCACGTTTATTGTGAGTATAAACTCGTCGCGGAGAGGTAAACTTGTTGCATTAAATAAAAACAGAAACACTCAGCTGGTCAGACGGCTTCTGTGATGAAAGAGACGGAGTTAGCGTTTCATTCTCATGACTGAAAGGTCATTAACTCCGCTTCTCTCTCAGCGGATACTGTCTGACTTCAATATTCTGCTTTATTTAGGATTTCCAACAACTGCGTTTTGTTTTGTTTGCGTTAACAGTTTCACACTATTTTTGAGTGCAACGATGAATGACGCGGATTATCGGAGGTAAACCGAGTCATTCGCAATCGGGGATTGGGAATTGAGGTCTGCGCCACCGGGTTCATTCTCTTCTCAAACCCTGTCTGACTGTGTGTTGCTGCAGCTCTGCGGGACGCGGTCACCCTGGAGACGGTAGGGAGTTTGCAAGTCGGCAGGAAAGGCACCGTGAGATGTATCGTCCCCGATGTCTACCCCGTTCATTTGACAGTGCAGTGGCTGAATGAAACGGGAGTATTGGAAACTCAAGAAGTCCACGATCACACTGGGGAAATAAAGAATGTGACCGTCACCTATGAACTAACCCCAGAATTGCAGCATTCCGGACAAAAGCTTACATGCCGAGTCAATATGCGCACTGATGAGGAGCTTCAAGTCGAGGGAACGCTAACTCTGGACGTTCACTGTAAGTGTCCAGGCAGAGATTTCACTTTAAACTTCTATACATTCAAAACCGCCAGTCTTTAACTCTCTAAATGATTCGATCTTCTTCTACAGATCCTCCCAGAATGATAAACATTTCTGCAAAACCCTCTCTCACAGTGAGGGAAGGTCAGGACGCCTCGCTGACCTGTACTGCCGACGGCAATTCTCCTGTCACCATCGTGTGGAGCAAGTTATCAGCCGACGGCTGGTCAATGATAGCCGAGAACCAAAGTACATATCAGCTTTCACCGACCCGCATCGAGAATTCAGGAGCCTACCGCTGTGAAGCCATAAATGAGCTGGGAAAAAGTACCACGGAGGTGGAATTTCACGTTCAGGGTGCGTGGATCTTACTGACATAATGTTTCATTTTGAATGGATTAATTAATATTAAAATCAGAATCATAAAGCAGAAACGGCCTTTGTCCCAACTCATGCACACTGACTATGGTGTGTAGCCAAGCTAGTCCCAGCTGCCTGCGTTTGCCCCGTATCTCTCCAAACACTGTACCTATTTAAATGTCTTCCGCACATTGTACTGTACTAGCCTCTGCCACTTCCTCTGGCAGCTGGTTCCATACCCCACCACCTTTTCTGTGGGATACAGTTGCACCTTAGGTTTCCCTTTTAAATCTCTGCTCTCTCACCATAAACCTCCAGATTTGAACGCAGCACCAACACAGAGGCTGTGTACAAGGAGGGCCAGCGTAGCCTCTACTTCCTGAGGAGACTGAGGTTCTTTAGAGCATGCAGCCCTCTCCTTCACAAGTTCTACCAGTCTGTTCAACACGTACAAACAAGCTGGATGAGCTCAGCAGGTCGGGCAGCATCCGTTGAAACGGGCAGTCAACGTTTCGGGCCGAGACCCTTCAGGTCTCGGCCTGCTGAGTTCATCCAGCTTGTTTGTACGTGTTGATTTGACCACAGCATCTGCAGTGTTCTTTGTGTTTACTACCAGTCTATTGTCGCCAGTACAATCTTCTATGTGGTGGTGTGCTGGGGTAATGGCATCAACATAGGTGATGCCAACAGGCTCAATAAACTGATCAGAAAGTCTGGCTCTGTTACAGGAGTCAAACTGGACACACTGAAGACTGTGATAGAACAAGGGACCCTATGGAAAATCCTAGCAATTCTGGACAATGTTTCTCACCCTCTGCAAGCCACCTTGGCTGAACAGAGGAGCAGTTTCAGTATTAGAGTAAGACAACTGCGCTGCTCCAAAGAGGTAGTTCTTACCCTCGGCCATTACGCTCTATAATGGGCCAACCTATAGCCGAAAAGTGATGATCCCTTCCTGTTAGACTTTTTGAGGTAACTTATTTTTTATTTTTTCTTCTCTTCTGGTATTTCTATATTTGGATATCTCTGCACTCGTAATGTTACTGTAATTGTGTAATTTCCTGGGATCAATAGATATCTATCTAGACGGCCGTAGAATACGGCTATCCACCCTGTCTGTGCCCCGCTCTCGTGATTACAGACACCTCAGGCTCCTACACAATAGACAATAGGTGCAGAAGTAGGCCATTCGGCCCTTCGAGCCAGCACCACCATTCACTGTGATCATGGCTGATCATCCACAATCAGTAGCCCGTTCCTGCCTTCTCCCCATATCCCTTGACTCCGCTATCTTTAAGAGCTCTATCTAACTCTTTCTTGAAAGCATCCAGAGAATTGGCTTCCACTGCCTTCTGAGGCAGAGCATTCCAAATGATCCACAACTCTCTGAGTGAAAAAGTTTTTCCTCAACTCCGTTCTAAATGGCCTACCCCTTATTGTTAAACTGTGGCCTCTGGTTCTGGACTCCCCTAACATCAGGAACATGTTTCCTGCCTCTGGCGTGTTCAATCCCTTAATAATCTTATATGTTTCAATCAGATCCCCTCTCATCCTTCTAAATTCCAGTGTATACAAGCCCAGTCGCTCCAATCTTTCAACACATGACAGTCCCGCCATCCCGGGAATTAACCTCGTTACACTCCAGGGAAAATCGTTCTTGGAGCACAGGATTTTAAAAAATTTATAAATTTCACTCTGTTTCTTTCGTCAGGCGGCCCCAGAGACACCAGACTCTCCGTCACACCTTCTGCAGTGAAGGAGGGAGACTATGTCACAATCAGCTGCACAACCCACTCAAACCCTCCTGCCCGTCTTGTGCTGAGGAGGAATTTAACAAGCGGACAGACGGAGCTGAAGTTGGAGAATGGGACATTTTCAATTCGTGCTGTTCAGCTGGCGGATGGAGGATGGTATCAATGTGAGGCCAGCAATGATCTGGGAACGCAGACTATTCACACAGAACTCATAGTGCAATGTATGTATGAAAATTAATCAGCTGCTTACACAATGTCAATGTGGAAAAATCATTCAAATTATTATGGGAAGGAAAAGAATAATCTTAATTTATAAAAGGGCCACACATGGTAGTCTAGCAATTAGCACAACAGTTTACAGCAGTCAGTTATAAGATTGGGGTATGATTCCCACTGCTCTCTGTAAGGAGTTTGTACATTCTCCCGGAGACTGCGGGAATTCCTCTGGCTTCTCCAGTTTCCTCCCACAGTCCAAAGACATACCAGTTAGGTTAGTCAGTTGTGGGCATGCTGTGTTGACACCAGAACTGTGGTGACGTTTGCGGGCTGCCCTGCACGATCTTTGCTGATTTGATTGGACGCAATACGACGCATCGCGCTATATGTTTCAATGCACGTGTAACAAATAATAAAGCTAATCCCATTTTTAAATTCTTACCATTCAAGCCTTTGTAAAGTACTTTCACACCAACCGGATACCTTAGACATGTAATCATTCCAGTGAGGAGTTGTGAGATAATAAGCCGGCAGTCAGGTTATACTGATGTTGTTTCAGGGACAAATATTGAGTGGGCGTCTGGAACATACAGGGGAGAACTGTACTACCTTAAACTCAATATGGTATTACAGTAGCTTTTATGTAAACTGGAGTGCATCTTAATTTAAATATTTTAAACAACCCGCTTTTAACTCTCTAAATGATTCTATCTTCTTATTCTGCAGATCCTCCTAAAAGGATAAACATTTCCGCAAAACCCTCACTCACCGTGAGGGAAGGTCAGGACGCCTCGCTAACCTGTACTGCCGACAGCAGTTCTCCTGTCACCATCGTGTGGAGCAAGTTATCAGCCGACGGCTGGTCAGTGATAGCCGAGAACCAAAGTACATATCAGCTTTCACCGACCCGCATCGAGAACTCAGGAGCCTACCGCTGTGAAGCCATAAATGAGCTGGGAAAAAGTACCACGGAGGTGAAATTTCACGTTGAGGGTGCGTGGATCTTACTGACATAATGTTTCGTGTTGATTGATTAATATTAAAGTCAGAATCATAAAGCATTAACAGGGCTTTTGTCCCAACTCAATACTGTCCAAGGTGTGTATCCCAGCTGGTCCCAGCTGCCCGCATTTGCCCCGTATCTCTCTAAACATTGTACCTATTTAAGTGACTTTTACGCATTGTTACGGTACCTGCCTCTGCCTCTCCCTCTGGCAGCTGGTTCCATACCCCTCCATTTTTTCTGTGGGATAAAGTTGCACCTTGGGTTTCCCTTTTAAATCTCTGCTGTCTCACCATAAACTTCTAGTTTTAGACAGCCGTACCTTGGGAAGAAGAATGCGGCCATCCATCTTATCTACGCCCCCCGTGATTACATACACCTCAAATTCCTAAACTCCAGGGAAAAACGTTCTTGGAGCACAAGATTTTAAAAAATTTATAAATTTCACTCTGTTTCTTTCGTCAGGCGGCCCCAGAGACACCAGACTCTCCGTCACACCTTCTGCGGTGAAGGAGGGAGACTATGTCACAATCAGCTGCACAACCCACTCAAACCCTCCTGCCCGTCTTGTGCTGAGGAGGAATTTAACAAGCGGACAGACGGAGCTGAAGTCGGAGAATGGGACATTTTCAATTCGTGCTGTTCAGCTGGCGGATGGAGGATGGTATCAATGTGAGGCCAGCAATGATCTGGGAACGCAGACTATTCACACAGAACTCATAGTGCAATGTATGTATGAAAATTAATCAGCTGCTTACACAATGTCAATGTGGAAAAATCATTCAAATTATTATGGGAAGGAAAAGAATAATCTTAATTTATAAAAGGGCCACACATGGTAGTCTAGCAATTAGCACAACAGTTTACAGCAGTCAGTTATAAGATTGGGGTTTGATTCCCACTGCTCTCTGTAAGGAGTTTGTACATTCTCCCCGAGACTGCGGGAATTCCTCTGGCTTCTCCAGTTTCCTCCCACAGTCCAAAGACATACCAGTTAGGTTAGTCAGTTGTGGGCATGCTGTGTTGACACCAGAACTGTGGTGACGTTTGCGGGCTGCCCTGCACGATCTTTGCTGATTTGATTGGACGCAATACGACGCATCGCGCTATATGTTTCAATGTACGTGTGACAAATAATAAAGCTAATCCCATTTTTAAATTCTTACCATTCAAGCCTTTGTAAAGTACTTTCACACCAACCGGATACCTTAGACATGTAATCATTCCAGTGAGGAGTTGTGAGATAATAAGCCGGCAGTCAGGTTATACTGATGTTGTTTCAGGGACAAATATTGAGTGGCAGTCTGCAACATACAGGGGAGAACTGTACTACCTTAAACTCAATATGGTATTACAGTAGCTTTTATGTAAACTGGAGTGCATCTTAATTTAAATATTTTAAACAACCCGCTTTTAACTCTCTAAATGATTCTATCTTCTTATTCTGCAGATCCTCCTAAAAGGATAAACATTTCCGCAAAACCCTCACTCACAGTGAGGGAAGATCAGGACGCCTCGCTGACCTGTACTGCCGACAGCAGTTCTCCTGTCACCATCGTGTGGAGCAAGTTATCAGCCGACGGCTGGTCAGTGATAGCCGAGAACCAAAGTACATATCAGCTTTCACCGACCCGCATCGAGAACTCAGGAGCCTACCGCTGTGAAGCCATAAATGAGCTGGGAAATAGTACCACGGAGGTGAAATTTCACGTTGAGGGTGCGTGGATCTTACTGACATAATGTTTCGTGTTGATTGATTAATATTAAAGTCAGAATCATAAAGCATTAACAGGGCTTTTGTCCCAACTCAATACTGTCCAAGGTGTGTATCCCAGCTGGTCCCAGCTGCCCGCATTTGTCCCGTATCTCTCTAAACACTGTACCTATTTAAATGACTTTTACGCATTGTTACGGTACCTGCCTCTGCCTCTTCCTCTGGCAGCTGGTTCCATACCCCTCCATTTTTTCTGTGGGATAAAGTTGCACCTTGGGTTTCCCTTTTAAATCTCTGCTGTCTCACCATAAACTTCTAGTTTTAGACAGCCGTACCTTGGGAAGAAGAATGCGGCCATCCATCTTATCTACGCCCCCCGTGATTACATACACCTCAAATTCCTAAACTCCAGGGAAAAACGTTCTTGGAGCACAGGATTTTTAAAAAATTATTAATTTCACTCTGTTTCTTTCATCAGGCAGCCCCAGAGACACCACACTCTCTGTCACACCTTCTGAAGTGAAGGAGGGAGACTATGTCACAATCAAACGCACAACCCATTCAAACCCTGAGGGCAGCAATGATCTGGGAACGAAGTCTATTGACACAAATCTCACTGTCCAAGGTCTGCATGAAAATTAATGTGAAAAAGTATCATGCAAAGTATTATGGGAAGGAAAGAATTATTTTAATATATAAAAGGGCCATGCATGGTAGTGTAACAGCACATAACTTAAAAGAATTCAGCAGAGAATTGTACTGCTGTAAACTGAATATATTATTACAGTATCTTTTATGTTAACTGGAATGGACCTTAATTTACCAAGATGCAACTTCAACTGTAACACTCCCTCTTAGAAGAGTTTGATTGCCTTTCTAGACTTTTGAACTTATGTCCTTGGACTGAGACATAAACCCAAGGCCTTCTCATGGCCCCTTCTGGCTCTTCTAATTTCATTCTTAAACTCCTTCCTGCTAGCCTTATTATCTTCTAGATTCCTCTCATTTCCTAGTTTTTTGAACCTTTCGTAAGCTCATAATCTATAAATATTATAGATTGTGATCTATAATGATAACAATTATTGCTAAAATATATCTTCTCCAGAACCATTTCTGAGTGTTTAGGCTCAACCTTCCAAATGGGCCTATGAAAGAGAAGAAGTCACCACTGTTCATAACATTTCCTTCAACAGCTTCACCTGGAAGAAAGTAGAAATCAACAGCAAAGCTATTCTGCCCTTCATGAACTCCATAAAATAATCCTCAGTGATGCTGGCGTTTATGAGGTTGAAATAATCGGTAAATCTGGGTAACAAACAGAATTTGTAGAAATAAACGTTACTGGTCAGCTTAAGCAAAGACTGGGACTATTGTGTTAAATGAGCTTTAGTACTAGGAAAATACATTTTACTGATTTTTTTTTTAACATGTCCTCCCGTCTCTTTGCAGAACCAGATGCAGTAGCCAAAGCTGAGAGTCCTGTGGGAGTCATAGCATCAGCTTACACAGGGGCGGCAATGGGATCGGTTGGACTGGTACTTTCTGGTCTATATTACATCTATCGCAGAACCAACGTAAAGAATTCATACCAAATGTCAAATGACATATTGTGACATTAAAATAAAGGACTGAAAGAAGAGAACTTCCACTTCTAGCACAATCTAATCTCTGTTGCTGTGCTGTCAGGGCCAGTACGTTTGGAGACCAGAAGATGATATCTGTTGCATTATAAACATGTCTTAAAGACATCACCAACAGCTGGTATCCAAGGAAGAGAAAGAAGAGCACATTTGAACTTTAGGCACTTTATTGTAAATAATCCTCAAAATTTACTGACTGTCTTGAAGGGAGTATTAGCTGGGGCATTCATGTTGGAGGAAATGTAGCAGAAACAGTTCACTTTAAATTGTTTCCTGCTCGTGAAATGGTCTTTAATATTGCTCACCCATGGCTCCCAGGCATATTTCAAACTGTTGGCACTCACCTGTGAAACAAGCCTAGTTTTCAGATGTCGGAGGTACTCAGCCATCATCTATGGAAGGAAATGAACAGTCGATGTTTCGGGCTGAGATCCTTCATTGGGATTGTTCATTTCCTTCCATGGATGCTATCTCACTAGCTGAGTTCCTCCAGCATTTTGTGTGTGTTGCATAGGATTTCCTTGTGTGATTTGGGAGCAAAACACTGACTGTTCTGCAGCTTATGTATCACCAATTATTTGAACTCATGAAGAGTAACTTTGTTGATTATCTGTATTTTTTTAAACTGATACTGCTTCCTCTCAATACCTGTGAACTTCTGCTATTATTCATAACACATTGAACAAGGGACACTGTCTATTGTGGATGAAATCTAGGAAACTGTGTGCTGGGTTAGAAACAGGACTCGGGGTACCATTAGCTGCTTGACAGAGCTTTCTGAAGCTGGAACTGGAACTGGAGGTGTTAACCAAGTGAAAATGTACTTTTAAACTAAACCAACAAGTAAGATGCAGACCGAGTCCTGATGCAGGATTTTGACCAGAAGTGTTCACAGTTCCATTCCCCCCACCACATAGATGCTGCTTGAGCATTGCTGCTCCAGATTCCAGCATCTGCAGTCTGGTGTCTCCAAATCAAACTCAATTTACTTTACACTCAACACAGGTTGATCATTTTTTATGCACAAAATGTTAAAGCAGGCAATAATGTATACTAAGCAACTTAATAAAAATAAAATCCAAACTGTTTTGAATTAATACATAATTCAAATTAAATAAAAAAAAATTCACAATTAGAATGCAATATCATCACCTTCATTGCTGTCAATGTTTGAAAATGTTTTCAAGGAGGAAGCCAGGGTTTTTACTGATGGTTCCATTGAGTTGAAACAAAATGTCCGTGTTGAGTCTTCCCTGATGTGGTTTGTTTACCTCCAGTTACTAGATCTCACTATTTGTAAATTCTCCACTGTTGTTAAAGCAATTTGTAGCAAGTTGAGGGAGTTTGTACTGTAATGCGTTGGTGAATAATAAAACCGCCTTCAACTACAACTACGCCAGGAATGGAGTTACGGTATCTCTCTGTCTAGCTTGAGAAAACGGGTAAGACCCTTAAGCAAGGGCAGAATTGTAAAACGACATTTAACTGCGATTCCATCCACAGTGGATAGATATTGATTCTGCGAGCTCCTGCACGACTGAAAGTTGAAATGTCGGCAAAGGAGAAAAGCCTTAAACAGGTCAACATCGGTAGCGGAGAAGCCTTGAAACCAGGTCAGTTTGTTCGATAAATTCAACTAGATTATTGAGACAGGCTAGCGGATCAGCAGCAAGTGTGGCGGTGCTAGAAGCCCTGGTTAGGGCCGAAACATCACTAGCTGAGGCGTTGATTGCACTAAGAGAACTTGTCATTAAAGTGAGACAGGCAGGATTAAATAGAGAGAAAACCTGACTGGAAGCCACATTAGAAACACTGCAGCAGAAAAAGGAGGCACAGGCAGCTTCAGCCGAAGCCAAAGTCACTGAGGTGGGCATAGAGCGGCTCGCTGACAATGACAATGTTAGATCAAACTCACCTTGCCATTGCACTGAGAGGACTACGAGGTATGATCAAGACCAGTCTGCTTATGGTCATACCCACCCACCAGCAGACACTGAAGACTTAGGCCAATCAATCAGGGCTGAAAGGGAGCGTTCCTCTTTCACAGGATAACACCCCGCAACTCGACACCGTTTATGCAAACGGTACAGAATGGAGACTGCATCCCTCACATGCTTGTACTTGTACAAACAGGCAGATATCTCAAAACGCCTAATGACTGGCCACTCACTTGCCCACAGATATGATGGCGAGATGCCATGTAGTAGAAGACTCCAACAGTCCTACATACTGTGGTACAACACGGGTGGTAACACTGCTCACCCTCCTGGTAAGGTGCACCAGACCCCTAATAAACCCCACCCTAATCACTATAGGTCAGATCTTGTGAGATTCCTAGTCTGTCATGACCTACTGACGGCCGGACTCTCAACATTCAATGATAAGCCAGCAAATTACTGGGCTTGGAAGTCCACATCCTCCAATGCCCTGAAGACCTCAACCTTAAGCCCAGTGAACAACTCGACCTGCTGGTGAAGTGGCTTGGACCCAAGTCTGCTGAGAAAGAAAATAGATTAAAGTCAGATCGCATTGAACACCCAGTGCTGCTCTCAGTTTAGTCTGGCAAAGACTGGAAGAGTGCTATGGATTCATGGAGGCAATAGAGACCGCTTTCTTCAACAAGCTTGAGTCCTTCCCCAAGATTTCTAGCAGGAAGCCCCAATCTGCAAGAGCTAGGAGACCTGCTGTTGGAGTTGGAGGTAGCCAAAGCTGAAGGCTACTTACTTGGCTAGCTTTACCTCAACACTGCATGAGGAATTGGTCCTAATCTTGGAGAAACTCCCATAGAACCATTGAACATTACAGCACAGAAACAGGTCTTTTGGCCCTTTCTGGCTGTGCTGAACCATTTTTCTGCCTAGTCCCACTGACCTGCATCTGGCCCATATCCCTCCATACAACTCTCAGGTATGTACCTGTCATGTCCCTCCCCTTTAGTCTACAAGATAAATGGATGTCAGAGGGCACTAGATACAAACTGGAAAAGGGAGTCAGCTTCCCACCCTTCTTTTCTAGTTTCTTCCGGGATGAAGCCAAAATGAGGAACAACTCCAGCTTTATCATGTTCACCTCTAGCTCAGTATAGTTTAAATAAGAGAGCCTGTCATGTTGCACAAAACTGAGGCTGCCAGTGCTGCCCAAAAGGATGATCCTAACAAACAGTACTCTCTACATCAGAAACTACACCCTCTCTGGAAGCGTAGAGGCTTCCAGGAGAAACTTCTAGAGGAGCGAAGGGCCTTCCTTAAAAACCACTCCATGTGTTTCTGCTACTGTTCTTCAACTGATCATCAGGCGAGGGGCTGTAATACTGTCATCTAGTGATGAGAATACGACAGCAACAAACACATTGCAGCTCTTCACGGTGGACCACTACCCTGGTCTCTGAAGAGCAACCCAAGTACCTCCTTGCAGCATGGCAGCGAGGGAGATGAATCACCTTCATCTTCAGTTGCCACCTCATCCTGTACTGAGGTCTGTGGGGAAAACTCTGCCAATAAGTCATGCTTAAAGATCTAATTGGTCAGTGTTTACACGGAAGGCCACCATGAGAAGAGGATGAGGATGTACGTCATCTTCGATAATCAGAGCAGAAGTCTCATCATGTTTCTTCATGTCTTCAACATAACCAATGGCACCTCGCCTTATACACTTTAAGAACCATAGAACATTACAGCACAGAAACAAGCCCTTCGGCCCTTCTTGACTATGCTGAATCATTTTTCTGCTTAGTCCCACTGACCTGCACCTGGACCATATCCTTCTATACCCCTCTCATCCATGTACCTGTCCAAGTTTGAATTGAATGATTTTGTGTTTAGACATGTGCAAGTGTGTCACAGATGGTTGGGCAAAGAGCAAGAAACTTCATTGTCTGATCTGTTGATGAAAAGACTCATTTAGCTCTCCCCACACTCACTGAGTGTGATGAACTTCCAGACAACAGGAAGTCCCCACTCCAGAAGCAGCGACTCACCTCTAGTCCTTAGACAGCAAGATACTGTCAATTGACCCAAAGCCTGAGATCCTGCCCCTGCTAAGAAGCAACATACAGGTACACAAAGTACTCGAGCAACGTAAGGGGCCTCCAAATGCTACTGTTGCACAGAAGTCAGCATTGGGGCGGATCATAGAGATGTCTGCCTAGGGAGTGCACACAAACCTGTGAGCATCTTCAGAACTAGCATTCTAGTAAACAAGTGCCCCAGTCTCATAATTTCCTGTCTTAGCTGCTTCCATGTCAAGGAGAGTTTCTGCCAGCATCCTGTCTCTCCTGCCTTGACCTCACAACTAAGGTTTGACAAGCAACATAGCAAGCATGGGTGAATCTATCTTTGTCCATACAAATGATGACAACAAACCGGCTCCTTATTTTCCT
The DNA here is from genome assembly GCF_048418815.1 of Hemitrygon akajei. Taxonomy (NCBI): domain Eukaryota; kingdom Metazoa; phylum Chordata; class Chondrichthyes; order Myliobatiformes; family Dasyatidae; genus Hemitrygon; species Hemitrygon akajei. The sequence goes on along the minus strand of NC_133135.1, from coordinate 68,471,014 downwards.
GAGGATAATGGGAGAACTGATTCTATCAAGGCAGCTCAAACAGCTAGGTGGCACTGCTACCCTTCCATAGTACCTGACAATGCCTCCCAAGCAACCGTGAGCAAGCAAGCAACACACACAAAGAAAATGCTGGAGGAACTTAGCAAGCCAGGCAGCATCTATGGAAAAAAAGTACAGTCGACTTTTCAGGCCGAAACCCTTTGGCAGGACTGGAGAAAAAAAACCTGAGGAGTAGATTTGAAAGGCGGCGGGAGGGGAGAGAGAAACATGAGGCAATTGGTGAAACTTGCAGGGGGAGGGATGAAGCAAAGAGCTAGGAAGTTGATTGGTGAAAGAGACAGAAGACCATGGAAAAAAGAAAAAAAGGGGGGGTGGGTTGGGGGAGAGGAGAACCAGAGGGAGTTGATGGGCAGGCAAGAAGATAACATGACAGAGGGAAAAGGGATAGGAAATGGTTAAGTGGGGGGCATTACTGAAGTTTGAGATATCGATGTTCATGCCATCAGGTTGAAGACTACCCAAACGGAATATAAGGTGTTGTTCCTTCAACCTAGGTGTGACCTTCTCATGATAGTGCCATGGTCCAGTCCATGAAATCCGCGTTCCAGTTCATGGTCCGGTCCATGGACTCCAGACTCCGGGTTTTCTGGCTGTCCATTGTTTCAGTTGGGCTTAACCACAGGCACCTGTTTCTCATATTGGAGCTGGAATATAGGTGGCCCTGGGTTCGAGTGTGGTTGCTGGTTTGTCTTGTTGGTATCCTGTCCTCCCCTCTGTGGGGTAAGTCAGGCTGTCCTTGCTGTTACCCTATGGTGGGATCTGGCCCTTCCTGTCCTTGCCTCTGTTGGGTAAGTCAGGCTGTTACCCTGAGGCTGGACTGTTCCCTTCCTTCCCTCTGTAGCCTGAGCTGAAGCCCTGCCGGCTACCCATGCCAGAAGCCCTGCTAGCAACCTTGCCTGTGTCCTCGCCTGTATCGCCGTCAAGTTCAGCCGCCGGAGTGAGACCGGAGCCTTGCCACACCAACAGAAGGAACTATCTATCGTTGAGCTTGGAACTGTCTCTTTGTGTCCCTGTGCTTAGTGTCCGTGTATGAGTCCTGGCCCTATGTCCTGTTCCCAAGGAGGAGTCCCTGTGCTGTGTGTGCTGTGTGCACTGTGTTCCTGTGCTCCAGTCCAAGTCATAGTCTAGGCCCTGAGTCCTGGTCTTGTCCAGGGCTAGTGTCTGTGTCCAGCTATGCCTCTCCCCGCTTCTGCTTTACTCTCCCTCGACCTAGGCTCTGCGTTCCTGCTCTCCCTCGATCAAGACCAAGTTTGAGCTTCATGTCCTCGTCCAGCCCTGGAGTCCCGCGTCCTGCCCCCACATCCAGTCCTATTGCCTTGCGACATCCAGTCCTCACCTGGATCTGGAGTCCAAGCCCAGGTCAAGGCCCAGGTTCTGGGTCCCCATCCAGTCTCTGGCTTGGAGTCTTTGTCCAGGTTCCTAGTTCCTTGTCCAGGTCCCACTTTCCTACTCTAGTCCTAGCCTGTCTCCTAGTCTTGTCCAGGGCCTGTGTCTTGTCCAGTGTCATTTCTTCCCTACTTCCCTTGCTTTCTTGATACACCTAGTCCTCTCCTTAGTACTTCAGTGTCTGTGTTTTGAATCTGGGTCCGTTCCCAACGCCCATCCTATGACAGATAGTGGAAGAGAATGTGGATGGACCTATTGGAATGGGAAGTGGAATTAAAATGGGTGGCCACTGGGAGATCCTGCTTGTTCTGGTGGTCAGAGCATAGATGCTTGGCAAAGTGGTCTCCCAATCTACGTCAAGTCTCACCGATATACAGGAGCACTGAACACAGCAAACCATATAACAATTACAGCACAGAAACAGGCCATCTCGGCCCTTCTAGTCCGTGCCGAACGCTTATTCTCACCTAGTCCCACTGACCCGCACTCAGCCCATAACCCTCCATTCCTTTCCTGTCCATATACCTATCCAATTTTACTTTAAATGACAATACCAAACCTGCCTCTACCACTTCTACTGGAAGCTCATTCCACACAGCTACCACTCTCTGAGTAAAGAAATTCCCCCTCATGTTACCCTTAAACTTTTGCCCCCTAACTCTCAAATCATGTCCTCTTGTTTGAATCTCCCCTACTCTCAACGGAAAAAGCCTATCCACGTCAACTCTATCTATCCCCCCTCATAATTTTAAATACCTCTATCAAGCCCCCCTCAACCTTCTAAGCTCCAAAAAATAAAGACCTAATTTGCTCAACCTTTCCCTGTAACTTAGGTGCTGAAACCTAGGTAACATTCTAGTAAATCTTCTCTGTACTCTCTCTATTTTGTTGACATCTTTCCTATAATTCGGTAACCAGAACTGTACACAATACTCCAAATTTGGCCTTACCAATGCCTTGTACAATTTTAACATTACATCCCAACTCCTATACTCAATGCTCTGATTTATAAAGGCCAACATACCAAAAGCTTTCTTCACCACTCTATTCACATGAGATTCCACCTTCAGGGAACTATGCACCATTATTCCTAGATCACTATGTTCTACTGATGTGAAGGGGAAGGACGAGGGAACATGATCCAATCCTCATATAGGGTTCAGAAGTGGAGAGAGTGAGTACAGTAATTTCAAGTTCTTGGGATGTCAAGATCTGAGGATCTAGCCTGGTCCCAACATATTGATACAGCTATAGAAAAGGCAAGACAGTGGCTATATATCATTAGGAGTTTGAGATTTGGTTTGCCATTTAGAACATTCAAACTTCTACAGATGTACCCTGGACAGCATTCTGACAGGCTGCATCACTGTCTGGTACTGGGGGGTGGGTGGGTGCAGGGGCGCTGCTACTGCACAGGATTGAAAGAAGCTACAGAAAGTTGTGAAATCAGTCAGCTCCATCCTGGGTACTAGCCCCCCTAATATCCAAGACATCTTCCAAGGAGCGGTGCCTCAGAAAGGCCGTGTCCATTATTAAGGACCCTCATCACCCAGGACAAGCCCTCTTACTGTTACCGTCAGGAAGGAGATACAGAAGCCTGAAGGCACACACTGAGCAATTCCTAAATGGACATTGAACCCATTAACACTATCTCACTTTGTTATATTACTTGTTTTTACACTATTTTTAATTTAACTTGTATACACTGTTACGAATGTGAAGCAACTCTGAGGGGCCGAAGGGTACAAAGTCGCCCCCTCCTTTTTGAGAATCGCAAGATCGCTATTAATTCGGGTCTGGGACCCAGGAAATGAGAGACAGACACACAGAATACACAACCAGGTGGAATGTGTCCTGACCTCAGCGGAACGGAACCACTGATAACGGCCATTGTCTCTGGGAGAAGGAATTGTGTATTGAGTACTGTACTATTCATTGAAACCCCTCAGGGGACAACCAGAGTGGGCTGGTTGAGGGATTGCATCATCCCAACCTGATTGACATCTGAGACCCCGTGAGTAAGGATAAAAGAGGGTCTGGGGAACAACCCCTTTAGACGCACCAGGAGAAATGCTAGAAATCCCGTGACAGCGTTTAATAGCGAAAGCCGGTGGAGGCTCGTGTGCGTCCTCCCTTTGCCTGGGGTGGCGAGCTCACCACGGAAGACCGGTTTAGCTAAAGGAGAGGCCACAAGTGAACAGCCAAGACAACGAGACTCCTGACGGATCGAAATCATAAAGGAAAGCCGGCAAGTTTTTCTCCAAATCTCTCTCTCTCTCCAACAATTGCAACACAGTGGTCCCCAACGGCTGCAGCCTGCATGCACTGAGTGAACTTTATATTTCCATCGGACAATACATTATCCCCTAGACAACGATAGAGCTTATTTCTTATTGATTATTATTATACCCGCACTTTTAGATTTAGTATTGATGACGTATATTATCTGTATATTTGCATTGATTTTTGTGTATTTTTACTAATAAATACTGTTAAAAATAGTATCATCAGACTTCAACGGACATCTCCATCTTTGCTGGTAAGTGATCCAGTAACAGGGTTCGTAACAACACACACATTTTTTCTATATTATCATGTATTGCATTGTACTGCTGCTGCTAAGTCAACAAATTTCAAATTTCACTGCATATACCAGTGGTATTAAAACTGATTTTGACTCTGCGTAGTCCAGTTCCAGTATATTTTATTTATAATGTTTTCAATCCAAAAAGGATTGTTCTAGAATTCTGGTTGCTTGTTTTTAAAAGTGAGTAGCTGAAAACCTGTGAGTATGCATGTACTACTGATTGTCTGATTTTGCTTGTTTTAATAAACTGCATAACCTTCTTAAGAGCTCTTTCTCATGACATTCTTTGAGATTTGATGGTCTACGATTGACCTAAAATCACGGTAGTGTTAATCTATTGTTTCAGTCAAAGCACTTACCATAAATGTGATTCAACCTTTTGTTTTGAGTTGAGATTTGCATTTTCTATTATTAAATTTAATATTTGTAGAGCAAATAACAGGCACTTTGGAGCTACAGCTAAAAATAAACTATACTGGCTCCATAATTTCTGTGGAAATTGACATCTTGAAGAAACTGGTCATTAACAAATAGACAGAAATGACTGGCTTTAAAACTGTCATCACCTAAAACAAGTTACTATCACATCTAGGTCAAACACCACTGAAGATGGGGAACTACTAATAATAAAGAGTAAAATGAAAAAAATAATAGAAGTGGCGATTCCAGAATGTAATTTGTTCTTTAAATTTGAAATATAATAGAATGGAAACATTTGAGGATAGTTTCAAGCATGGTATGTTTATTTAGGCTTGTTACATCATTTTAATTTCAATACTGAAGCTTCTTCCCAAGATCACCAGACTGAATAATACAAAATTAGGGGTCAGGGTGCTTAGGATGGAGATCAGAAGGAACTTATAGCTGTTTTCTCAATCTTTGTAATTTCTACTTTAGCTAGTTTTGTGGAGGTTGATTCTTTGAATATATTCAAGGTTGAGTTAGGTGCATTTTGTACTATACAAGAGTGCAATGTTCATGGGGGATGGTCAGTAAAGTGCTTTTGAGGCCACCATTAAATCTTATTGATAATGGAGCCAAGAGACATGGGGTCAACTTGTATTTCTTACATTCTTAGAAAAAAGAAAAAGGTTGTGATTTAGTAGTTTTTTAAGTGAGACAAAGACTGCAATACATTGAATCAAAATGTGTCCATCTCCACTATAGAGGAAGTTCTGCCTCTACTACTGTGAGTGGAATGTGACTCCTATTGTTAGGTTGGTTCAATGTAATGACCATGGATATGTGATATATTGATAAGACCTGTCAGTTCTCGAGATGAGGCTTGGAGAGGCGAGTAAATGCAGAAGATTGTAACAGCGGAACAGTGAGTTGCTGGTCTCTGCTCTCGTTGTTGCAAGAGTGACCCATGCTGGAGAGAAAGTCTGTCTGAGATACCAAAGTGCTGGTTTGTGGAGTGTAGTTTGATGGAGTCTTGGTCTTTCTGCTGTTGCTTGCATATGTTAGTGGGGGGGGGGGGGGGGAGGAGAATGTCGGTGCTTCTTCTCGTGTGAGTGGGGAGGGATGCTTTTTTTCTGCTGCTTCTTATGTGAGGGGAGGAGGGTCTTTAGAGTTTCAATATTTCTATTGCTCTATGGGGTTACTTTGTTTTCATGGCTGTCTGTGAGAGGATGAATTTCAGGTTGTGTACTGGATACATACACTCAGATATTAAATGTACTTTGAAACATCACTTAAGAGTATAATAAATAGGAGAGGAGTAGGCCATCTGGCCTGTTGAGCCTGCTCCACCATTCAATAAGATCATGGTTGATCTGGTAATGGACTCATCTCCACCTCCCTGCCTTTTCCCCATAACCCTTTCTTCCTGTACTATGCAAAAATCTATCCAATCTTGCCTTAAATATATTTACTGAGGTAGCCTCCGCTGCTTCATTGGACAGAGAATTCCACAGATTCACCACTCTCTGAGAAAAGCAGTTTCTCCTCATCTCCGTCCTAAATCTACTCCCCAAATCTTGAGGCTATGTTGCCTAGTTCTAGTCTCACCTACCAGTGGAAATAACTTTCCTGCCTTTAGCTTAGCTATCCCTTTCATAATTTTATGTTTCTATAAGATCTCCTCTCATTCTTCTGAATTCCAGCGAGTACAGTCCCAGGCAACTCAATCTCTCCTCATAGCCTAACCCATATATGTCAAACTCAAGGCCCGCAGGCCAAATCCGGCCCGCGGTGGAATTATCTTTGGCCCGCGAGATAATATCTAATTACTATTAAAGCTGGCCCCAGTAATCGAAGCGCCTATGGCGTATGATATGGCTAATGCTGAGTTTATTCAGGTACCAGGTTTTCAGGGTTTTTAGTGTTTATTCGGCAGTCTTCTTCATAAGAAATGGAATTTGTAAAGTGAAACACTTTGTAGTTATAGCAGAAACTGAGACACATGAGAGCAGGCTGAAAAAACGGAGGCAACGAAAGCTGCGTTCGCACGCGTCCGACTGATCCGGCCCGCATGAAGCTGCATTTTGCTCAATCCGGCCCGTGACCTAAAATGAGTTTGACACCCCTGGCCTAACCCCTCATCTCCGGAATCAACCTGGTGAACCTCCTCTGCACTGCCTCCAAAGCCAGTATATCCTTCCAGAGCTGCACGCAGTACTCCAGATGTGGCCTCACCTGTACAGTTGCAGCATAATCTCCCTGCTCTTAAATTCAATCTATCTAGCAATGAAGACCAACTTTCCATTTGCCTTCTTGATAGCCTGCTGCATCTGCAAACCAACCTTTTCTGATTCATGCACAAGCACTCCCAAGATCCTCTGCACAGCAGCATGCTGCAATTTTTTACCATTTAAATAATAATCTGCTCTTCCATTTTTTTCTTCAACAATGTGGATGACCTCATATTTGCCAACATTGTCTTCCATCTGCCAGACCCTTGCCCACTCACTTAACCTATCTATATCTCTCTGGAGCTCTCCTTATCTTCTGAACAATTTGTTTTTCCACTCAATTTAGTATCATCAGCAAACTTGGATACACTATACTCAGCCCTTCTTCCAGATTGTTAATGTATATCATGAACAGTTGCAGGCCCAGCACTGATCCCTGCGGCACACCATTCACCACTGATTGCCAACCAGAGTAACACCTATATATCCCAACTTTCTGCTTTTTATTATTTAACCAATCCTCTATCCATGCTAATATATCACCCTGACTCTATGCATCCTGATCTGATGAATAAAGCTTTTATGTGGCACCTTATCAAACGCCTTCTGAAAATCCAAGTAACATCCATCTGTTCCCCTCTATCCACTGCGCTCGTTATATCCATAAAGAACTTCAGTACATTTGTCAAACAGGTCCTGCGTTGGCTGAATTTGTGCTGTGATGGATCTATTTCTTTCCAGATACCTTGCTATTTCTTCTTTAATGATAGCTTCAAGCATTTTTCCAACCACAGGTGTTAATTTAACAGCCTATAGTTACCTGCCATTTGCCTATATCTTTTTTGAATAGTGGCCTGACGTTTGCCATCTTCCAATCTGCCAGGACTGCCCAGAGTCCAGAGAATTTTGGTAAATCATTAACAAAGCCTCTACTATAACTTCTGCCATTTCTTTCAGTACCCTGGGATGCATTCCATCAGGACCAGGGGACTTGTCTATCTTCAGGCCCACAAGTTTGCTCAGCACTACCTCTTCAGTAATAGCTATTGTATCCAGGACCTCACCTCCCATCGCATCCATATCATCTCTCTTTGGCATGTTAGATGTATCCTCCACCACAAGGACTGACACAAAATTGTCATTCAATATCGCTGCCATTTCCTCATTACCCAATATCAATTCCCCCTTCTTGTCCTCCAAGGGATCTATTTTCACTTTAGCCACCTTTTTCCACTTTATATAATTATAAAAACTTCTACTATCCATTTTTATATTTTGTGCTAGTTTAGTTTCACAATCTATCTTCACTTTCTTTATTACTCACTTAGTGGTTCTTTGTTGCTTTTTAAAGTTTTCCCAATCTTCCAGTTTCCCACTACTCTTGGTGACTTTGTATGCATGAGCTTTTAGTTTGATGCTTTCTTTTATTTTATTAGTTATCCAAGGCCAACTCTCCCCACCCTTACTGTCCTTGCTAATTTCATTGAAAAATCTCTTTGAAAGTCTTCCACTGTTCCTCAACCGTCCCACCATATAGCCGGTGTTCCCAGTCTGCACCAACCAAACTTCCCTCATCTCATTAAAGTCTCCATTGTTTAGGCATGATACACTAGTTTTAGATCGAACTATTGCGTCCTCCATTTGTATGAGAAACTCAATCATACAGTGATCACTCTTTCCAAGAGGATCCCGAACTACAAGATCACTAATTTTACCTGTTTCGTTGCACAGGACCAGATCTAAAATAGCACATTTCCTTGTAGGTTCAGTAACATGCTGTTCAAGTATGTCATCACAGATGCATTCTATGAAGTCCTCCTCAAGACTGTCTCAAACCGGCTTAATTAACCCAATCTATGTGCAAGTTAAAATCCCCCATGATAACTGCTGTTCCATTCTTACGTGCCTCAGATATTTCTCGGTTTATTGCCTGTGCCACTGTAATGTTATTATTCAGTGGGCAAGAAACAACTTCCACTTGTGATTTATTTTTCCCCTTTACTATTCCTAATCTCTACCCAGATGGATTAAACATTCTGCTCCTTGGATCTTATATCATCCCTTACTATCACCCTGATCTCATTTTTAATTAAGAACACTACCCCACCTCCCTTACCTCCCTGCCTATCCTTCCGTATTACCTGATATCCTTGGATATTTAATTTCCAATGCTCTCCACTCTGCAACCACGTCTCTGTAATGGCCTCTAAATTATACCCCCTTGTACTGATTTGTGCCACGAGTCACTGACCTTGTTTAGAAAACTATGGACATTCATTTCAAGTGCCCTTCCACTCATTGTGCTTTTAAAATCTTGTGATAATTTACTCTTTTGCAATTGACTTTTCTTCACTCCAGTCTTACTTTTCTTTTTTTCAGCTTTTGCTTTTACTTTATCTTTATCCACACTTCTCTTTTTTACTTTATCCATACTTCTCCAATCTGTTGAACCCAACCCCCTACTATTTAGTTTAAAGCCCTATCCACAGCCCTAGTTATGCAATTCATTAGGATCCAGGTGCCCTCACGGTTCAGTGGAGCCCGTCCCATTGGTACAGCTCCTTCCTTCCCCAATACTAGTGCCAATTTCCCATGAATTCAAACCCACTTCTTCCACACCAATCCTTGAGCCACGCATTTAACTCTCTAATCTTCCTGACCCTATGCCAATTTGCACTTAGCTCAGTTAGTAATCCAGAGATTACCGGTACTTCCTTTTTAGTTTTGCTTTTTGATTTAGTCCCTAGCTGTTCAAATTCCCTCAGCAGAACCTCTTTCCTTATTCTACCTATGTCATTGGTTCGCACATGGACCACAACAACTGGAACTTTCTCCTCCCACAGCAAATTCCTCTGCAGGTTAGATAAGATGTCCTGAACCCAGGCAACATGGCCTTCGGGACACTCTATCCTCACGACAGAGAACTCTGTCTATACTCCTGACTATACTATCCCAATTACCACTACATTTTTCTTCTTTCCCCCCTCTTGATTGGCTCCCTGAACTACGGTGCCACAGTTAAGTTGCTCATCCTTCCTACGGCCCCCACTCTCATCCACACAGGCAGCAAGAATCTCAGACCTGTTGGACAAACTCAAGGCCAGAGGCTCCTCCAGCACCGTCTCTTGGATCCCACTACCCACCTCACTCGCCTGGACCACAGACCGGATTTGAGGCTGCTGATCTAATGGGTGTGACTGCCTCCTGAAACAGAGAATCTGGGTAACTCTCCCCCCCACCCCGATGTGCCGCAGTGTTTGAATCTCAGATTCCAGGTCATCAACCTTGAGCTTGAGTCCCTCGAGTGGCAAACACTTGCTGCTGATGTGGTCACCAGGAACCACAATGGGGTCCACCAGCTCCCACATCATGCAGCTACATCACCTGCTCCTGTATCATCCCTACTTAATTTGATTAGCTATAATTTAGCAACTTTTTATTCAACCACTACAACAGCCTTGCCTACTTATGTGTACCTCCTCACCAAATCCTCAAGTTCCCACTCCTACACTGGTCCTCTCACACAATGGCCACTCCACTTTGAGTCTGCTTTACTTTTACTTGCTCCTGCTAATGAATTGCGAATCGAATGGTCTGCAGCTAACGTGTCAAGCCCCGCAACATGCTCCTTTTTAAAAATTTCTTCTCCCCACCTTGTGCGAGGCTGTTTCTGTCTCTGTGAATCAATTGGTCCGCTGCTAATGCGCTGAGCCCCGTGAAATGCTCCTTTTTTAAACTCTTCTCCCCGACCTGTGCAAGACTCACTCTCTCTCTCTCTGCAAATTGATTGGTCAGCCATTCATGCGAAACTTTGAAGAATAGAATGTTAATCTGGAAAGGTGGATGTAAATGTAATCATGTGTTTACTTGTATGTAAAGAGACCAATTACTAGCCTGGTGCTGAGCAGATTGGTACTTAAAGGACATCAATTGTGTTTGAGACATCAAGACTATAATTACTCATTTAGCAGGCCCCCGCCATTGAGGTTGGGGATCTGTATTTCCTCAGCACGGAGGCTGACGATACTTCATAGCATGGTGGGTATTGTTTGGGATGCCAGAAGGAACTGTATACTTATTTAGTAATCCTTCAAAGATAGTATCTTTGTTAATGCAGTTGTCCTCGTAATTTCAAATTGATCACTTTTTGTTGCAAACCACACCGAGTCCAGCATTTTTTGATGTAATAGATGTTTGCTCAAAACAAGCAGAGGACACAAGGAAGACCTGTGAGAGAATTTCTGGACTCTATTTGCCTTTTGTAAAGTCACAACACTAGAGTGTTACCTTCAAAAAGTTTTATATTGCATGCTACGTTCAGCCCACACAGGGAAATTGAAGATGTTGCATTTTTAAGATTTATAAGTTTGTACAGAAACCAGAATTACAAAACTTCGCAGTATTTACTGTAAAATTTGAGGCAGTTAGAAAGGTGAATTGTGCAACCAATAGGTAAATAACAAGAAATTTTAATCCCCAAAGATATTGTATTCCATATACCGGTAACTTGCCATAGAATCCAGTATTCCATAACCTTTTACAGATGCCGCCTCATGCTGGCGCCTACAGACAATGCTCCCGAAGTCGACATCTTCTGGATCGACCATGAAACCATATATTTCACTTCTTTCTGTCTTTTACATTTGTTTTTCATCTTGAATGTGATTCTGGAACTGCGGAAGCCTGTGATTTGCTGTTTAGAGATAGTTAGAGTGTTTCACTGCTCTACAGTCTCCGAGAGGATTCTGGGAGGCAGAGGCAGCATGCATGAACCTTGTGGTGAGAAGGTCATGAACTAGGCACAAGCTGATGTTCAACCCCATTTTGCTGATTAAAGCTTCCATTGTTTGCTGATTTAAAACAACAAGGGAGATTGAAACAACAAGGCAAGTGTGGAAGGTGAGCACTGGCTGCCTGCCTTTTGATCGCTGGTCGGATCACCCTGCTGCCAGAGAGGAGAAACCATCTTTTGATTGCTGGTGGGATCGCCCTGCTGCCAGAGAGGAGAAACAGCCTTTTACTCGCTGGTGGGAATCGCTCTGCTACCAGAGAGGGGAGAAACCGCCTTTTGATCGCTGGTGGGATTGTTCTGCTACCAGAGGGGAGAAACCACCTTTTGATCACTGGTGGATCACTCTGCTGCCGGAGAGGAGAAACCGCCTTTTGATCGCTGGTGGGATCACTCTGCTGCCGGACAGGATAAACCACCTTTTACTCACTGGTGGGAATCGCTCTGCTACCAGAGAGGGGAGAAACCGCCTTTTGATCGCTGGTGGGATTGTTCTGCTACCAGAGAGGGGAGAAACCACCTTTTGATCGCTGGTGGATCACTCTGCTGCCAGACAGGATAAACCACCTTTTGCTCACTGGTGGGATTGCATGGCTGCTAGAGAGAGAAGCTACCACTGCACCTGGTGAACGTTACCCAGATTTTTTACATTTTGGATATGGATTTGGACCATGGGCTTTCTTGGGTCTTATAGTTATTATATTTTGTGCTTTTTGTCAGATCTTTCTCATTTCTTTGTGTGGGGAGGGAATTTGGTGGTTGATGTGCAAGTTCTGTTTCTGCTCATTTCTTGTGCAGGAAGGAAGGATTTGGAGGTTGATGATCACGCTGCTGTTCTTTTCTTTCTTGGTTTCATGGCTATCTGGAGAAGAAGAATTTCAGAGTTGTATGCTTTGATAATAAATGAACTTTTGGATCTACTTCAGCATCTTACAGAGGTAGACTACTGAGTGGGATCATTGCTGCCGAGATGACTAAGACCTTTGTGCTGACTTTGGGCTTCAAACACTTTTCTTCCGATGAGCAGAGGCTGTGTTTGTTCCTAAAAGGCAATGAAGTACTTCACCACGGAGTTTTTGCCTTCAGTGAGAGCTGGTTCCTGAGATATGTGCTTTATCCATGCTTTCTACATTTGCTATCTGGACTGTTATGAACGTACCACAGCTCTGAGGGGCCAAAGGGTGCGGGACCAGCCCCCTCCTTCCAGAGAATCGCAAGATCGCTATTAATTCGGGTCTTGGACCCAGGAAATGAGAGACAATGCAACGGATTTGACCATTGTTCTTAGAGGCACCTGTGTGAATTGCAACTCTATAGTACGTGCCAGCTATCAGGGACATGGACACCCTCGGGCAATGTGGGGTGGGGATTGTATCACCCTACCTTGATTGACATTTTCAAATCTGCCAGACATGATAAAAAGGAGACTGCAGGAGGCAGTACTCCAGCGATGCACCAGACGGAGACACCATCGCTCATCGCTCCCATAAGGACGGGAAGCTGTTCGGGAGCCACGTGTGATTCGGTTCCCCCAGCTTGGGACACGCGTGGCTGATAACCCCGAAAAGGATTCCGAACTGACAACGGGGAACTCACATTTCCGATTCAACGCTTTGAGTCCAAAAGGCTGGCAAGTTTATTTTCTCTCTCCAATCCGTGAACACCCAGCGGTCCCTCAAATGGCTAAAAGCCTTCATGAACTGGCAAGACTTTTATATTTCCACCGGACAATAGTTTTACCCCTAGACAAATGATAGAGCTACTTCTTATTGTTGATTACTACTATACCCGCGCTTTAGATTGAGTATTGACAACGTATATTATCTGAATGTTTGTATTAACCTTACTTTTGTGCCCCTTTATAAATAAAAACGTTTAAAAATAGTACCATCAGACTTCAGCGGACCTCTCTATCTTTGCTGGTAAGTGACCCAGTTACGGGGTTCGTAACAGGACTTTTATTGCTAGAGGGGAGTGTTGTTTACAGATGATCTTTGTTTTACAGATGTTGAATTCATGGCACTTCCACTTATGGGGTTCAGTAAATGATTATTTTTTAAAATTTGTATTTGCACATTGTCTGATTGTCTTGTGCACATTGGTTGTTTGTTGATATTGTGCTGGCCTTTCATTGATTGTATTGTGTTTCTTTGTACTTACTGTGAATACCCACAAGAAAATTTATTCTCATGGTTGTATATGGTGACGTGTGTACTTTGATAATAAATTTCTTTTGACCATTTAAACTTTAAGTGGATAGTGACACATACTGAATTGTATTTAATATTCTCAGAGTCCATTACACAAAATCGCCACTTCTGAAATGCCCATATTGTGTGAGGGATGACATGTAAGGTTCTTCTGTTGGTGAACAACTTACTGGAAGATGCAAGATAAATTATTGTTAGAACTTCTGCCTTCTCTGAGTTCTACAATGAAAATAATGAAGTAAAACAATGGCTTATGGTTGATGAGTGTTGTACCTGCTCCAATGAATAATCACCCCCTATATGCCGCAGGAACAGAAGCTGGATTTGTTACATGTGTTGAGTAACATGCACGCAATACAAAATCAGTGAAACTGTAATGCAGTTACTACGTGCAAATTGTTATCTTTGTGCAGTTGGATGGAACACCAGATGAAAGCTGAACATAATGGTAAGAAAGTAGTTCTTAGCAAATTTCTTAACAAATGTAGATCATTAGATAAGAAGAGAGGCTCATGGTAACGTATTAAAACTAATTTGTTCCATTTTGATTGCAATTTCCCTTTCCTGCCCATTTTAAAAAAATTATTTGCTGCTTTCTGGTTGGCTCTGAAATGCCTTATCTCCTTTCACATCCTTTCAGCAATATGATCATTGGAAGATATTTTTTTCTGATACTTCCATCAAAGAAGAACATTCATAATTAAAGAACTAGTTTAAGATCATACTATGGTTCAATGAATCAAATAGCAAAGGGACCATTACAGCAACAGGGAACCAAATTCTAATTGGAAGTTGCTTAATCAACAAAAAACAGTGAGGCAGACATCCTGTTCTTTCGGAAACTATTTTGTTCTGTAAACCGGGGAAGGCAGAGTTACTGCCAACCCGAAACTTTGTCCACTGAAATCAATCAACTGTATTTCAATATCAAAACAGGAACAGGATTCTGTTCCAGAAAACTGTCAGCTTTACAACAATCATTTTCCATCATTACAAGATAACTGTAGACAATAAGGTTAATTTAATAAAATTTCAGCTGTCCTCAATGTTAAGTACCCAGTATAGATTTTTACAACAGATTGTGGTCCAAATGTTAACTATGTAGTATCTAAGAAGGTCTCAACCTTACAGAAACTGTTAAGTGATTTCAAGTGATTGATTGTGGCAGTTCAATATGGCTATTTTGTTTATTTTTAACTTTCAGATTTGGTGCTACTGTGCAGCCACAAGCATGGTACATATATGCATTTCTGGAACTTATCTCCAGCATTTAAAAGGTCTACCTGTATATCGTGGAGGAGGTGGGGTTGGTACAGAGTTAGTACACTTCAATGATGGTTTCAAAGGTTGTGCTTTGATCTAATGACACTTCCTAGGAGGAGCCAGTAAAAGTAGGAAATTGCATTTCATCCAGGTTTGGTTGTTCCTCACAATAATTATAAATTTGGTTAAATGCTATTTCAAATAGTGTTATGGCTGCTCTTCTCCTGAACAATATATTAAGCAAGAATAGATACAATTCCCAGTGCCAGCTGTAATAAATGTTACTGACTGCTATACTTTTTTTGGGATTGATCACTGGAAGAGAGTTAGACCTTAAAATAACTTTCTCCGTGAAGGCCACAAAAACTTGTCATGGGAAAGAGGGCAAGTGTGGGGGGAGTGATACAAAGCAAACATCTGCATTGTCACTCTCACACTCAGCTGTTTGCCTGATGGCTTCCCCTATCATCAAGGAGGTGCTGGATGATCAATGCAGCAACAGAGAGTGATGTCCAATTTGTATAACAGGACTGCAACAACTTGGTGGGACAAGCAGCAATGAAGTTTAATATATTTTCAGTATTGGAATATCAAGCTAACAGATGCTACATGCAAAATATTAGGTTCATAATGGAGGATGTTTTAACTTGTATCTTTTTGCCAATCTCACCTGGCTTTGCTCATTTTAAAGAATGTTTCACTAAGCTGAAAATAATTTGTACTGAAGACAATTGTATATTAGGCCCCCTAGTACAGGATACAAAATGTAGGAATGGTTTTAATGGCCGATTTTATCTTTCATATAGGTTAGTGAAAACACATCAGTCTGCTGATAAAACACACCAAATTTCTTGCACGTGTTTCGGATAGTCTTCCCTCAAAAGCATTTCTGGGAACCAACTAAAGGATGGGCCACATCAGTTTTAAGAATGATTAATGTGTCAGATTTAGTTCATTGCTTAAGATTTATTATTATGTTAAATAGTGGCCATGATATGACTGAGTTCGATGCTGCGTTTGAAAGGAAGAAATCTGAAACAGTTAAATATCTACTGTTGCGATAGATTTGGTTAGAGTCAATATTTCTAACTCAATTCCAAATAAAAGTGATCAACTTAAGCCACTGACTCTTGCTTCTCACTTCATTGATGCTAATTTTGAATCAAGGATGGGGACTAACCATATAATCAACATAAATTAACAATGATGAACAAACTATTGGCACAAAATATCAAATTCCCAAATCTAGGTGTTTTCCATTTCAATGTTTTAAAGGAGTAGCAGAGATTATTGTACGTATTTTATTGAAAGGACAGGCAAAGCGGGTGACGTGGCTCTGCTGGTAATAAATGAAATCAAAACCTTAGAAAGATGTGACAGGATCAAAAGATGTAGACTTATTGTGAGTAAAGTTTAAAAAGCTGCAAGAGTAAAAGGACCCTGATGGGAGTTATATACAGGCCTCTGAACAAGAGCCAGGATATGGGCTACAAATTACAATGACAGATAGAAAATGTTATGACAGTCATGAGGGACTTCAATATGCAGGTAGATTAAAGAAAAGCAGATTGGTGTTGATCTTGGATCCCAAGAGGGAGAATTTGTACAATGCCTATGAGATGGCTTTTAGAGCAGCTCATGGTTGAGCCCACTAAGAGAACAGCTATTCTGAATTGGGTGCTGTGTAATGAGTCGGATTTGTTTAGTGAACTTAAGGTATAGGAACCCATAGGAGGGAGTGATCATAATATGATAGAATCCACCCTGCAATTTAAGAGTGAGAAGCTGAAGTCTAATGTATCAGTGCAATATTACAGTGGAATAAAGGGAATTAGAGGCAAGAGAGGATTTGGTCAAAGTTGATTGGAAGGCACAGGATAGATACATACTAAAGAAGTATTCTAAAGGCAGGATTACACAACCATTGCTGACAAGGGAAGTCAAAGCCAACATAAAAGCAAAAGAGAAGGCATATAATAGAGCAAAAATAGTTGGAAGTTAGAGGATTGGGAAGCTTTTTAAAAACCAACAGTAGGCAACTAAAAAGCTGTAAGGAGAGAAAGATTAAATATTATGATAAGCTAGCCAATAATATCAAAGAAGATACCAACATTTTTTTCCAGCTATATAAAGAGTAAAAGAGAGCTGAGAGATATTGGACCACTGGAAATGATGCTGAAGTAGTAGTTATGGAGGACAAGGAAATGTCAGGCAAACTGAATAAGTATTTTGTATCAGTCTTCACTGTGGAAGACACTAGCAATATGCTGGAAGTTTGAAGGCATCAGTGGGGAGAAGATTGTGCAATTACTATTACTGAGAGAAGGTGCTTGGGAAGCTGAAAGATCTGAAGGTAAATAAATCACCTGGACCAGATTGACTACAACCCAAAGTTCTGAAAATGGTAAATGAAGAGATTGTGAATGCATTAGTAATGATCTTTCAAGAATCACTAGATTTTGGCATTGTTCCAGAGAACTGGAAAATTCCAAAGGTCACTCCACTCTTCAAAAAGGGAGGCAGAAGAAAGGAAATTATAGGCCAGTTAGTCTGTCCTCAGTGGTTCGGAAGATGTTAAAGTTGATTGTTAAGGATGAAGTTTCAAGATACTTGGAAGCACATGATTAAAATAGCCAAAGCCAGTATGGTTTCCTTAAGGGGAAATCTTGCCCAACAAATCTGTGGGAATTCTTTGTGGAAATAACAAGAAGGCGAGAAAAGGGATGTTGTGTACTTGGATTTTCAGAAAGCCTTTGACAAGGTGCCACACATGAGGCTGCTTAATAAGTTATGAGCCTATGCTATTACAGGAAAGATAGCATGGATAGAGCTTTGGCTGATTGGCAGGAGTCAAAGAGTAGAAACTTAGGGAGCTTTTTCTGATTGGCTACCAGTGGTCAATGTTGGGACCACTTTTTATGCTATACATCAATGATTTGGATGATGGAATTCAATTTTTTTTGGCTAAGCTAGTGAGTGATACAAAGAAAGCTGGATGGGGCAGGTAGAAGCAAAGGAGGGAATTAGATTTGGAGAATGAGCAAAGAAGTGGCTGATGTAATATATTGTCAGAAAGTGTATGGTCATGCATTTTGATAGAAAGAATAAAATGTAGACTATTTTCTAAATGGAGAAAATTCAAAAATCTGAGGTGCAAAGGAACTTGGGAGTCCTTGTTCCAGTTTCCCTAAAGGTTAACTCACAGGATGGGTCCTCACTTGAAGTATTGTGAGCAGTTTTGAGCCTTTTATCTAAGAAAGGATGCGCTGACATTGGAGAGGGTTCAAAGGAGATTCACAAAAATGATTCCGGGGATGAAAGGCTTATCATATGAGGAGTATTTGATTTGACAGAGGAATGGGGTACAGAGTGGATGCATGGTGAGGGGCAATGGGGGGGGGGTGTGGTGGGGGAAAAGTCAAACATATAAGAAAAATTAAGTCAATCCACTAGGCAGAGCAGACATGCATATGGGAAAAAAATCAAGTATAAATCTGCTAAGGAATGTTGTATTTTTTTAAAAGTCAAATCCAGGTAGGATTTTTGCAGTAAAAGATAAGGCCCTGGGAGTGCTGTAGTACAGAGGGATCTTGGAGTACGAGCACATAGTTCACTGACAGTAGTCACTGGTAAACAGTGTGGTGAAGAAGGCTTCTGGCACGTTGGCCTTCATAAGACAAGGCATTGAGTATAAAAGTGTGGATGTACCGGATGCTGGCGAGGCCGCACTTGGAATATCACATTCTGTTTTAATCACTCTGCTATAGGACTTGGGTGATTGAGTTATAGGAAGTGTTTGGACAGGCTATGACTTACTTTGTTCATCTAGGAGAATGAGAGGTGACCTTATGGAAGAGTATAAAATCATGCAGGGAAAAGAGAAGGTGAATGCACTTGATCACTTTCTCAGAGTTTGTGAATCAAGAACAAGCGAGCACTGGTTTAAGATAACACACACAAAATGCTGGTGGAACACAGCAGGCCAGGCAGCATCTGTAAGGAGAAGCACTGTCAACATTTTGGGCCGAGACCATTCATCAGGACTAACTGAAAGGAAAAAGAGGGGGCGAGGGAAAGATGTGCTTGGCTCCCCTTCTTCCATCAACTCTGCTCTCAAATGCATCTCTCCCATTTCCCGCACATCTGCCCTCACCCCATCCACCCGCCACCCCACTCGGGATAGGGTTCCCCTTGTCCTCACCTACCACCCCACCAGCCTCCAGGTCCAAAGTATAATTCTCCGTAACTTCCGCCACCTCCAACGGGATCCCACCACCAAGCACATCTTTCCCTCCCCCCCTTCAGCTTTCCGCAGGGATTGCTCCCTATGCGACTCCCTTGTCCACTCGTCCCCCCCATCCCTTCCCACCGATCTCCCTCCTGGCACTTATCCTTGTAAGTGGAACAAGTGCTACACCTGCCCTTACACTTCCTCCCTCACCACCATTCAGGGCCCCAGACAGTCCTTCCAGGTGAGGCGGCACTTCACCTGTGAGTCGGCTGGTGTGGTATACTGCGTTCAGTGCTCCCGGTGTGGCCTTTTATATATTGGTGAGACCCGACGCAGACTGGGAAACCGTTTTACTGAACACCTACGCTCGGTCCGCCAGAGAAAGCAGGATCTCCCAGTGGCCACACATTTTAATTCCACATCCCATTCCCTTTCTGATATGTCTATCCATGGCCTCCTCTACTGTCAAGATGAAGCCACACTCAGGTTGGAGGAACAACATCTTATATACCGGCTGGGTAGCCTCCAACTTGATGGCATGAACATTGACTTCTCTAACTTCCGTTAATGCCCCTCTTCTCCTTCTTACCCCATCCCTGACATATTTAGTTGTTTGTTTTTTTTTCCTCTCTCTGCCCATCACTCTGCCTTGTATCTATCTCCCTCTGGTGCTCCCCTCCCCCTTTCTTTCTCCCGAGGCCTCCTGTCCCATGATCCTTTCCCTTCTCCGGCTCTGTATCACTTTCACCAATCACCTTTCCAGCTCTTAGCTTCATCCCACCCCCTCCGGTCTTCTCCTATCATTTCGCATTTCCCCCTCCCCCCACTACATTCAAATCTCTTATTATCTTTCCTTTCAGTTAGTCCTGACGAAGGGTCTCAGCCCAAAACGTTGACAGTGCTTCTCCTTATAGATGCTGCCTGGCCTGCTGTGTTCCACCAGCACTTTGTGTGTGTTGTTTGAATTTCCAGCATCTGCAGATTTCCTCGTGTTTATTGGTTTAAGATGAAAGGAAAGAGATTTAATAAAAATTTCAGGGGCAACTTTTTTGTGTATAAAAAGGGTGATATCATTGTGCAGCAAACTGCCAAAGGAAGTGGTTGAGAAGTACAATAACAAATTTAAAAGACAGTTGGACAGGTATATGGATTGGAAATGCTTAGAAGATTATGGCCAAATACTGGGAAGATAGACCATCTTGGTTGGGGCATTTTGATCAGTTTGGAGCAACTGGCCAGCAGGGCCTAGTTCCATTTCCTTCACTATATGACTCTAAATCAGTGGTTCCCAAAGTGGGCAATATCGTTCCATTGGGGGTAGTGGGAGCGACAAAATTAAAGAGAGTGGTAGGAGGACTACATGGTAACAAGGACGACAGCTGAGGGATTACAGGCTTAATTTAAGAAATTGATTACTTATTAAAATCCTTTGATCGTTGGTGCCTAATAATTTATTACAATCATCACATAATGACCTCATCACTTGCTAACCCACCATTCTTTTAGACTTTGCTCAAAGCACATTATATTTGTTGAAAAGCAATGTGACATTTTGTATCTGTCATATCTTGAGAAATCTGAAGTAAGAAATAATGTTATTTCTGGGCCTGGTTGTGCATTACTGCCATTCACTATTGTAGTACATTGTTAGCTGGCATGATTCCCATCCTCTAATCATGCAGTTACACAATTCTTGTGAATTAAGTTATGGCTTTCAATGGGTAGAGCTCAGAATTGAATAGTCTTGACCGCATTTCTCTAGCTCATGGCCCAACCGAGATATCGCTCTGGTCTTTATGTACCTTCAAGCAGAGGGTCAGGTTTTGCCTGAGCTATGATGATGCCATAACCATCCCCTTTATTGATTGCAGCATGAGGTTTGACTTAAGCAATAGATGATTGACAGATTGACATAATGACAAAAGTAGAAGCAGACCATATGAAAAATAAGTGTAGACTGTACAGTGTGACATATGTGAAAGATGGATTTATACCAGCACCAAGCAACCAAGAGCAGCCAATGTGTCTGTTGTGTGTGTGTGTGTGTGTTTTCTCCAATTGAGGCAATGAAACCATCCAGGCTCCTTGAACATTTGAAGAGAATACAATCTGATAAAGCAAACAGGAACTTGGCTTATTTTCAGTCACTTTGTGAAAACTGTTAGAATTGAAAAACACTTTAAAATGTGTGTCAGCACTTCACAACAAAACAGTGATAGTTTGCATGCTTCATACAACATTTCATTGTTCATTGCTAAATCTGGAGAGCCCCACACAATTGGAGCAGAACTGATTCTGCCAGCAGTAAGGGAGGTTCTGAGTACAGTTTTACATAAGTCACCAGACCAAATCATTAAAGCGACTGCACTCAGCCACAATTCTGTTCAAAGATGAATCAATGAAATGTCTGAGAATGTGGAAGACACATTGCGCAACATACTTAGGACATCCTTCATGAGGCTGAACCCACAGAGACTGGCTGGAGTGTTCACTGATATCTTTAACCTCTCGCTTTGACAGTCTAAGGTACTCACCTGCTTCAAGCAGACTTCAATTATACCAGTGCCTAAGAAAAACGTTGGAGCCTGTCTCAATGACTATCAACCCGAAGCACTTGCATCCAGTGTAATGAAGTGCTTTGAGAGGTTGGTGACGAAGCATATCAACTCTCCTGCCTGTGAAGCGACTTGGATCTGTTCCAATTTGCTTACCATCACAACAAGGCAACAGCATGCAACCCTAGAACATCTGGATAGCAAACATGCATATAGCAGCATGTTCTTCATTGATCATAGCTCGGCATTCAATGCTATCATCCCCTAAAAACTAATCTATAACTTCAACACCTTGGCCTCAATATCTCCTTGTGCAACATATTCTCAATTTCCTCACTTGCAGACCTCAATCAGTTCGGATTGGCAAATAACATCTCCTCCAAAATCTCCATCAGTGCAGATGCACCACAAGGCTCCATGCTTAGCCCCCCACTCTACTCACTTTATACTTATGACTGCGAGGCTAAACACAGCTCTACTGCCACATTTAAATTTGCTTACAACACCTCTGTCGTTGGCCAAGTCTAAGATGGTGACGAATTAGCATGTAGGGGGGAGACTGAAAATCTGGCTAAGTGGTACCACAGCAACAACCTCTCACTCAATGTCAGCAATAACAAAGTGATGATTATTGACTTCAGGAGAAGGAAATTGAAAGTTCTATGAGACAGTCCTTATCGGGGAATCAGAAGTGGAGAGGGTCAGCAACTCTAAATTCCTCAGTGTTATCATTTCAGAAGATCTGTCCTGGGCCCAGCATGTAAGTTCAATTACGAAGAAAACACATTAGCACCTTAGAAGCATGTTTACTTCCTTAGAAGTTTGCGAAGATTTAGCATACCACCTAAAACTCTGACTAACTTTCTATAGATGTGTGGTGGAGAGTATATTAATTGGTTGCATCACGGCCTGGAATGGAAACGCTTCAGGTTGGGACCTGTCATCTGGACTGAAAGATAGGGGGAAGTGACCGGAATACAAACAGAGAGAAGGGTTGGAGAAGGAAGAGGTGGAAGTGGGAATCATGCCAGATATGGGAAGGTGATGTGAAAGTGACAAAGGGCTGAAGGTGATGGAATAAAGGGAAGGTGAGGCCAGGGCAGTCTGGAGTAATCAGTCTAGTTGTGAATCTTGGGCAAGTTTCTGTGATATTACATAACTTAATGGTGGTTGTAAATTATTCTAGCTGTCTGTTCTTGGCTGTAGAAGATCTGCATGTTTTAGAATTTCAGTGAAGCAGTATTCATTGTAAAGAACTGGGATTTTTTTTCCTGCATGATATTGGTGATTCCATGAGTGTAATAAAATACAACAGAGATTTAAAACCTGCTGTTAATTTCTGTTAGCACAGTTACGATTCTTCTAGTCACTTTGAGTCAATTCATTATCACTCACTCACTCAGCGAGGTTGAAGCAGCTACTACTGCAGAATCTGCCACTTTCACCAGAGGAAGAGAGACCTGAAACTACTTAGGACGCAAGAGTTGCCTACATGGCTCCTCCCCACATCATCACTCAGGCAGATCAACACCTAACCCTCTGTGTTGCCAACACCTGTGGAGATCCCTGGCAAATCCAAGTTGGTGGGTGTATGGAACCTCTCTGACAACTCATTGTCCCTGCTAAGTTTTACACATTTCAACGAGTCAAACCTAATTTGCACTAGTAACTAGTGAGTTGAGGAGATGGAACATTTTGTTTAAGTTCTGTCCAGGGTTTCTCAAAAGTACTGCTGATTTTATTTCTAGTATTGAAATATTTGTACTTTCTATACAAGTTCTATACCTTCAGATATGTAAGTCAGATGTGCTTAACAATAGGAATTTGCAGGGTGTTAGGTAAAAGAGGTCTTGCAGACTTTGATGTCGGCAACTCCAGGGTTCTGCTTCATGAAAACGTTTTCATTGGAGATCCCTTGTGGCTCTACACCAGGACCCAGGCATGCTGTTTACAGTAAAAGTTTTCCTTACTAGTATTTCTCAGGGTGTGTCACTTCAAATGTTCAGGGTAAGTTTGTGGACAGCAGGATGACTGCATGTCTATTTTATGTTTGGTTATGTCTATTTGTTAAACGGATCTGCCATAATTCAATCCAATTTCTGTTCTTTCTTCATATGTGGCCAGTTCAAATTCATTAGAAGGTCCAAAAGTTCAAGTTTCAGAGCCTTCTACGGAGGTTTGTGCTACTCCTTGGAACTTGCTGTTTCTTCACTGTAACCTGCGGTACAATGCTTCCCTCTAGTGGACTTCTCCAATTTGTACCTAAGGGAATTTGCAGATGCTGGAGGAACTCAATGAGTCAGGCAGCATTTATGAAAAGGAATAAACAGTTGACAGTTTGGCGGGGAGGAGTCTCAGCCTGAAATGTCAAAATGTTTATTTTTTTCCCCCAATGGGTATTGCATGACCTGACGAGTTCCTCCATAGATCAGTTGGAAAGCTGGGCAGAGCAATGCCAAATAGAATATAATCCTGATAAACATGAGGTGATACATTTTACAAAGGCAAACAAGGTTAGGACAAACTCAGACTGACAGGACCCAAGGAGCTTTTGATAACAATAATACTGGGGTACAAGTCAGTAGATCCCTTAAAGTGGTAACACAGTTGGGTAAACTGTTGAGTAAGGCATGTGGGCTGCCTGCCTTCATTGGCCTTGACATAGAAAACAAGAACTGACTGTGGACTTCAGAAAGGGTAAGACGAGGGAACGCACACCAGTTCTTAACCTGCAGAGTGTTGTAAAGTTAGTCAGCTCCGTCATGGGCATTAGCCTCCATAGAAGCCAAGGCATCTTCAAGGAGCGATGCCTCAAAAAGGCAGTGTCCATCATTAAGGACCCACATCACCCAGGGCATGCCTTGTCCTCATCAGGAAGGAGGTACAGAAGAAGTCAGTAGCACACAAACAGCGATTCAGGGACAGCTTCTTCCCCTCTGCCATCTGATTTCTGAATGGACAATGAACATATGAACACTCCTTCACTACTTTTTTATTTCTATTTTTGCACTAATTTATCTATGTAATATACTTACTGCATTTAAAATCTATCATGTATTGCATTGTACTGATGTCACAAAGACAACAAATTTCATGACATATGCCGGTGATATTAAACCTGATTCTGAGAGCTGGGGCATCATATTACACCGGGTTAGGCTATATTTGAATTATATAGTCCTGATATAGAAAGGATGTGATTGCTGGAGCGGGTGCAGAGGATACAAATCAGAATTACAGTTTTAAGGAGAGATGGAATGGAGTGGGCGGAGATGGCTCCCTTGGAACCTCTGATCATAACCATACATATTTCTCAAAGGTTTGTTGAATTACTGCTGCTGCCTTACTGTAAATACCTGTACAGGTAAATCTGACCTCCCTTGTACTGTTTGCTCACCTGCTACAACTCCACCTCATAGCATCTACTTGTCCAGTCTGATCTCCACTGTGTAGTTCACACTCATTCTCTAACATCACTGACTTCAGTGTCCTGATCGAGCACTGGCTTCTTGCGTTGATATTGCAAGATGAGCAAATTTATTAACTATCTTAATTCTTCCACAAACTCCCGCTCAACAAGAACTGATGTCCAGCTCATGATTCAAAGTCATGCAATTTTCTACTTCACTCATTGAATTTAAGCAAATAATAAATTTAAATGTAGTGAAGGATGTTGTGTCTCTGCTCATTGTGCTCTAATCACTGACCTCAATTTTTAGAATTGTACAACACAGATACAGACCCTTACAACACCCCCCATCCATGTTGACCATGATGTCTACACTAATCCCATTTGTCTGCATTAGGCTTATATCCCTCTACCTTTTTTTCTTCCAAACACCTGTTCAAATGCTTTTAACATTGTAATAGTCCAGCAGCCTGTTCTGTGTGGAAAAACTTACCCTCAGATCTCCTTTAAAATTCTCCCCTCTCACCTTAATATTCTGCCCTCTGGTTCTCGACTCTCTTGCCCTGGGATAAGGGCTATCTACACTGTCTATACCTCTCATAATGTTGTAAATCAGAATCAGATTTAATATCACCAGCATATGTCATGAAATTTGTTTACGGCAGCAGAACAATGAAATACATAATAAATATAGAGAAAAAAACTGAGTTACATTAAGTATATACTGTACATGTCTATTAAATACTTATGTTAAAACAAAAGTAGTGAAGTAGTGTTCATGACTTCATTGTCCATTTAGGAATCGGATGTCAGAGGGAAAGAAGTTGTTCCCGACTCGCTGAGTATGTGCTTTCAGGCTTCTGCACTTCCTTCCCAACATGAAGGGGGCATGTTCTGGGTGGTGGGGATCCTTAATGATGAACACCGCCTTCCTAAGAAGGTGTCTTGGATACTATGGAGGCTGCTACCCATGATAAAACTGACTCATTTAGCAAGCTTCTGCAACTTATTCCTATCTTGTGCATTTGCCCCTCCCCCCATACCAGGCGGTGATGCAACCAGTCAGAATGCTCTCCACGGTACATTGTGTTTTATTTGACAAACCAAATCTCCTCAAGCTCCTAAGGTCACTCTCAGCCTCCGAGGCTTCAATGGGAATAATTCCAGCCTATCCTATCTCTCCTTGTAATCACAGGTCTTCACTCTAGACAACATCCTACTGAAGCACTTCTGCAGTTTAATGCTTACCTTTAATTGCTGCCATGTTGTAGCCATAAATGTACACAATACTTCCAATGTAGTCTAACCAATGCTTTCTACAGCTGTAACATAGCATTGCAGCTCCTGTATTCAGTACCTCACACCATGAAGGCAAGCATACCAAATGCCCTTTTCACCACCCTACCCACCTGTGGCACTACTTGCAATCAGCTACTGATATACACTCAAGGTACCTTTGTACGTCAAAAGGTGCCTTCTATTTACTCTACATCTCTAATCAGAATTTCACTTCCTAATTCGCATTTCCTCACACTTGTCTTGACTTAAATCCAATTATCTCTTGTTGTCACATTGGAACAACCTTTTTTGTTCTCTACAAAGTTTTGTGTTGCCTGAAAACCTACCAATCAGACCACAGTGTGCTGATTGAGCACTGGCCGTGTGTTGATGTTGAAAGATGTAAAAGTAATTTATAACAATAAAAAAGTACACACCATTTGATTTAGATTTCTAGTCAGAAAAGAACCCATTCATCATTGCCCTTTGCCCTCCATCTCCAAGCAAGCCAATTTTGGATCCAGTTTGCCAGATTCAATGCTTGTTTTCATTGGCTGAGACTTCAATATCTTTATCAGCCGCAGCTGAGGAACTAGAAAACTGGAAGATAGCCGATGTTATTAACCTTAAAAAGGTCCACGTGGAAAAGCCTGAAAACTATGGCTGCATTATGCCATAATTTTCTGAACCAACCTACCATGTTTGACTGTCCCAAAAGCTTTACAGAAATTCAGGGAAACAGTGTCTACTGCACCACTTTTATTAATTATTTTAGTCATTTCCTAAAAAGATG
Organism: Hemitrygon akajei; assembly: GCF_048418815.1. Taxonomy (NCBI): domain Eukaryota; kingdom Metazoa; phylum Chordata; class Chondrichthyes; order Myliobatiformes; family Dasyatidae; genus Hemitrygon; species Hemitrygon akajei. Next base: position 68,443,820 of record NC_133135.1, on the reverse strand, counting down.
ATCACATTTTAGATATGATCTTTCCCACACAAAAACGTACCTACCACTGATGCAAGGCCCACCACTCTATAGTGTCCAGGCTTAACCCTGCAACCCTTTTTGAGTAAGGAAACAATAGCAATCCTCCAGTCTTTTGGTTTCTCACCCATGGCTAACAAGAACCTGCAAGAGCCTCATTATCTTCTCCCTTATTTCCGTTAGTATCCCAGGACAGATTTAGTCAGGGTAGGACATTTATCCACTGTAACATACTCCAATATTTCCAACACTTACTCCTTCCAGACACAGACAACTGAATGATAAGTATTTTTCGAGGTACATTCAGATCGGAGATCAGATTTTCTTAGATATCATCTGCCTACGTTGAGAATACCTGCGGTGACATTTGTTATCCTACTGAATTACTGAACCCATGAGCATTGTAACTCTGTCCTCAGCTACTTCATTGTGCGCCCCAATATGAAAACTGAAAATGCTGGAAATATTTCAGCCTGTCAGGCATCAACTATAGAGAAGCCATTAATGCTGAATCTTTCTAGCAGTTTTTATTTCAGATTCCCAATATCTGCAGCTTTTTTAAAAATTCACAGAGTTTGATAAATCATCATGTCATGACACGGACTTGTACCATAAACATCCAGCTGAATCTGTTTTCAGTACAGTAATTGTTAGCCCCTACTTCACCAGTGCAGGTCAACCACCTTGAATATGGCAATTACGGTAGTCATTCAGTTCCACTAATAGCTTGCTCATAACTTTCACCAGCCTAATTTCCTGTGTTGCTGCACCAACCTGTCGTCACTGTTTTGGCAGTGCTATTAGCTGTTGGCACAGTCTTCAAAAGAAGCAAGTTGTTTCTCTGTTATTCAGCATTTATTTTTATAATCTGATCTCATCTAGCCCAAGTCATGTTTTCATTGAATAAAGGAAGTGCTTCTCATGGTGTAAAGTCCAAGCACTAGACATTATTTTTACAAGATAAGGTGGAAATTCTGAAAAAACTCAACTACGGTGTGTCTGTGAGAAGTATACGCAACTTGCATAACATTGGCTCTTCCACAGTTCATGATATAAAAAAACAATTAGAAAAGTTGCTCTTGTTCTTTGCCGTCAGCGAATCAAAAACACCAGATGTGCGTAAGGTAAACAATGAAAGGTGGGAGATGTTCACAACGAGATAAAGTGGTTTAAATACACATCAGCGAAGCTGTAGAACTGGTGAAAGAACAAGCGAAATTATTTCATGAAGAATTAGGGCTGGATTATGAGTATGATTACAGTGAAGGGTGGCTTCAGCGTTTCAAACAGTGACGTGGCATAAAATTTCCTGCAGCGTGTGGTGGAAAAACTGGCAGTAGACAAGGAAGCAGATGCTGGGTTTGTTGATGAGTTCAACAAGTTAATTTCTGATGAAAATTTAACTTCCGATGAAAATTTAACTTCCGAGCAGGTCAACCGTGTGGACAAAATTGCTTTATGTTAACCACCTGTGATTCAACAAAATCACTAATCTGGCACTGCACAGGTCCCAATTGTTCCAGATTTGTGGTGGTCAGCCTGTACTCAAATACTTTAGACACATCACTGAGCTCCCCAGAGATATCACCACAAGATATGGCTCAGCTTTGCAGACTGATCCCAGGGATTTTCAGTTCACTGTATGGACCAGATAGCAGTATCCAGAAAAGGAAGAAGTGATGATGTTTGTTTCATAATAAACTCATCATGTTACTTGAATGTAATGGGCTTGTCTCATTCCTGATCCCCACCTAGAAAACCTGTCAGTGAAGTGCCAAATGTTCCATCTACTGAGTGAGTTTTCTGCCAACATCCTGACTGCATTCTACATCCCACCTCAGGCAGATGTCAATAAGGAACCAAGCACCATGATAACAACCATGAAATCAGCATAGCCCAATGCCTTCATCATCATTACTAGGGACTTAAAGTGAACAGGCTTTAAATCTCTGCCTAATAGGAATTAACATGCCATCTTCAACACAAGAGAATCAATCACACTCACTCACTGCTAGACCACCATCAGGAATATTTTCTGCCCTTTGGTACATTCAACCACCCAGCTTTGCTTCTTCCTGTGTACAGGCTGACAGAAAAGAGCACAGCACCAATGGAGTGTACATTGGTCAAGGGAGGCAGAAGTGTGAATATAGGACTGCTTTGAATTAGTGGACAGGGCCATGTTCAAAGTAGACGTAAATAATATGCCACATTTGTCACAGATTACATAAACAGCTGTGTGAACAAGTGTGCACACTCAAAGACATCGAGTCTTAACCCTATCAGAACCCCTGGGTGAACCAGGAGACTCATAATTTGTTCAAAGGCAGTTATGTGCTGTTTAGGACGGGCAATCTAGTGTTTAGGACATCCAATTCAGGATCATACCATGTCCTGGTACAACCTCTGGAAGGCCATTGTGAGCGTGAAAAGACAACCCAGACTGAACTGGAGTCGCAGATGGACACTCAATACTTCTGGCTTGGGCACCATCACTTCTTACAAATGAAAATGGATGGCATTAGTGTCAATGACACATCACTTCTAGATGAGCTCAATGCATGTACCAATGGGGAATAACAACACTCCTACACAAGCATGTTTTTCTATAATATGCGCATCAGACAAACACAAACCACAACTAGCAACACACGTAAATGATGTTAGGCAGTCAAAACAACTGACAGGCGCAAAGGTAAAGGTAAATGCTTTGACTAGATGGCGTTGGTGCTCAGTGGGCCAGCGGTTCATTAACAATGAGCTACCAACTTCCGTTCTGTTTGTTGTTACAATTTGTAACAGTGTTGTGACTTGAAACACTGACAATGCAAATATGTTGAAGCTCTAAAATGTTTCAAAGTAAAAGTTATGGTACATTTCTAATTTTAAAATTTATGCATTATAATTAATACATAATTAATTATAGAATGAATGAAACAAATTTCAACATTCTATTAGTATAATTTTAAAATTACTTTAACATTATATAAAATTCTATCGGCACAGCAACAGAAGGTATGAGCATGGGAGCATTATCAGTTACTGCGTGGCCATGCACCCTAGAGCAAACAGTGGTTCAGACCAAACATGTGGAAGAAATGCGATCTAAATGACTTTGACTGTGGAATGATTGTTAGTGTCAGACGGGATGGTTTGAGTATCTCAGAAACTGCTAACCTCCTGGGATTTTCATGAACAACAGTCTCTAGGGTTTACAGAGAATGGTGTGAAAAACAAAAAATATTCAGTGAGCAGCAGTTCTATGGATGAAAATGCCTTGTTAATCAGTGCGGTCAGAAGAATGGCCAGACTGGTTCAAGCTGACAGGAAGGCAAAAGTAACTCAAATAATCATGTGTTACAACAGTGGTGTAAGAGTAGAGCATCTCTGAATGCACAACATGTCAAACCTTGAAATAGATGGGCTACAGCAGAAGACTATGAACACTTCATCTGGCACAGAAGCTCCTAATAAAGTGTAGATGCATTAAAGATGTTTCAGCACCTCCACTTCCACTGAAGCTTAAAATCTGACGGCACCAAATGCTCTAAACTTTTACAGATGCACCATTACAAAGTACAAACTGGTTGCATCATGGCCTGGAACAACAATTCCAAAACAGAGGACTGCAAGAGTTTGCAGATGCCAACAGACATAGCCTAGTCCATCACGGTTCAACAACTGAATGGTTGAAGGGAGGTAGCTGTTCTTCATCCTGAAGGTGTGGGACTTCAGGCTTCTGTACCTCCTGCCTGATGGTAGATGAGAAAAAATGGTATGGCCCAGATATTGGGATCTTTGATGCCTTCTTGAGGCAGTGCCTCCTTTAGATACTACTAGTGGTGGGGTGGGATGTGCCCATGATGTACTGGGCAAAGTCCATTATTCTCTACAGCTTCTTACATTCCTGCACATTCAGATTGCCATGCAAGTGGATAATGGTGACTCAATTATTTCTACAAGGGCTTCTGCAAATTCTTCTCTAGCCTCCAACAAACTCCAAGGATGCATTGAGTCAGGCCCTGTTATTTATCCAACCTAATTTTCTCCAAAACATTACAACTTCTTTCCCTTATCCCTTTAGCAAGCATGAATTTCTCTTTAAAGGATTAAAAACAGCACTGTTGATCTCTAAGGGGACCTAGTCTCTCCCTAATCACCCCTTTACTCTTAGATACAGTTGCAAGAAAAGGTTAGTGAACTATTTGCAACTATCTAGTTTTCTGTATTAATTACTCATAAAATGTGGTCTGATCTTCATCTAAGTCTCAATAATAGACAAACACAATCTGCCTAAACTAATTACACATGAACAATTGTACTTTTTGTGCCTTTATTGAACATATTGCTTAATCACTCAGAGTCCAGGCTGAAAAAGCCCTTGTATTTAATAACCAGTAGGACCTCTATTAGCAATAATCTCCACAAAACGTTTCCTGTAGCTGCTGATCAGACTTGCACAATGCCAAGGAGGAATTTTAGACCATTCCTCCACACAAGACTGTTTCAGTTCATCAGTATTTCTGGGATACCTTGCATGAACAGCCCTCTTCAGATCATGCCACAGCATCTCAATTGGGTTAAGGTCTGGACTCTGTCTTGGCCATTCCAAAACATGAATTTTCTTCTTTTTACACCATTTTATTGTTGATTTACTCTGTCTTTCGGTTCATTGTCTTGTTGCATTATCCAAATACTATTAAGCTTTAGGTGGTGGACCACTACTCTGATATTCTCTCGTAAAATGTCCTGATACAATTTTGAATTCATTGTTTCCTCAATGATAGCAAGCTGTCCAGGTGCTGAGGCAGCAAAGCAGCCCCAAAGCATGATCCTCCTTCCACCATGCTTCACAGTTGGGATGACGTGTTGGTGTGCAGTACCCTTTTCCTCCAAAAGTTTCTTCTAAAAAGTTCAACTTTTGCCTTTTCTGTCCACAGAACATTGTCCCAGAAGCGTTGTGGAACATCCAGGCGGTCTTAGGCAAACCTGAAACGTGTAACAATGGTTTTTTTCTGGAGAGCAGTTGTTTCCTCCGTTGTATCCTTCCATGAACACCATTCTTGTTCCGTGTTTTTCTTATAGTGGACACATGAACAGAGACATGAACAAGTTCTAGATTTCTACAGGTCTTTTGCAGTTACCGTTGGGTTCTTTTTCACCTCCTTCAGCACTGCATGTTGTGCTCTTGCTGTGAGCTATGATGACACTCAACAGCAGCTGCTTTGAGCTCATCTGCGCAAACAGCTTAATTTCTACCTTCGATTCTCTTTTTCTTTTTCAGGGTGGGCGGGGTTCTGTTGAAAACCCTGACCTGGAGTTCAGTTCACACTCAAACTTCAGTTCTTTGTGGTGGTGGAACCCAGGGCTGGGGGCTCATGACTGGCCACTTTTTGGAATCCCAAGGATGTGGCCCAGAAGACAAGCACACCTTCAGGGTTCCGAGGTTTAGCATCCCTGCGGATGGGCTGACTCTATACCGGTGCCACTGACTGAAGTGTTGTGGGAGAAAGTGGAACATTGGGAGCAGCGGATTAGGTGTTGGAGGCTCTATATTTGTGAATTGCTCGCTCTCTCTCTCTCTCTCTCTCTCTCATGGAGTTTGTTGCTGATTCTCAGAATAAGAAAGCAATGCAACTGACTTTATCATTGCAAATCACCGAGTTGTTTTGTTATGTCTCCCTTCTCACTGAGACGGTGGATACCTCTTTTTCCCTTTGTTAAGAAGAGAGGGAGCCTGTGGTATGTCGAATTTTCAGGTGAACGATTAGCTTTTGTTGTACTGCAGATTATGGACTTTATTGGAGGCTTTGCTATTGCATACTTGTGGGGGGTAGAGGGTTTGAAGCTTTTTTGCGTAAGTGGGTGGGGTGGTGGAGGATCGTTGCTTTGCTGCTGCTTGTGTGTGTGAGGGGGAGAGTAGGGGGCTTTGGGGGTTCTATCATTCTTACTGTCACATATTCTTCGGGCACTCTTCTGTTTTCGTGGATGCCTGTGAAGAACAAACAATTTCAGGATGTATATTGCAAACATTTCTCTGATATTAAATGGAACTATTTAATTATTGATCTTTGCTGGAAGTTCACTCCTCCATTTGTAGTCAATTTCTCTTACTGTGGACTTTTGAACACTTGGGTCTTTAGAAATGCTTTTGTAGCCTTTTCCAGCTTCATGCATCTCTACAGTTCTTCTTCTAAAGTCCACTGAAAGTTGTTTTGATCAAGGTGTGGTGCACATAAATAGATCTTTCTTGAGAAGAGTAGACTCTATCAATTACCTATGTGTGTCTTTTTTTTTTAAATAGGGTAGGGCGCTTCTACAACCCACACTTCCAATCTCATCTCACTGATAGGAACACCTTTTGTCGAAGGCATTACCCCGGAGGTTCACATACTTTTTTGAACCTAGACTGTGGTTATTTAAATGGTGTACTCAGTACTGATGAGAAGTTTGTATGTTATTAGTTTAGGCAGATTGTGTTTGTCTATTATTGTGATGAAGATCAGACCACACTTCAGGAGGAATGAATGCAGAAAACCAGGTAATTGTAAATGGTTCACCAACTTTTTCTTGCAACTGTATATTAGTAGAACCACTTGGGATTTTCCCTAATCTTATCTGCTAGATCATCTCATGCCTTCCTGATTACCCTCTTAAGAAGTCTTAATCTTTGTAAAGTCACAGAAAAATTCACTTGTCCTAGACTTCCTAAACCCAATAAATACTTCATTCTTTTTCTTAAGCAGAGCCTCAATATCTCTTGCCAGCCAAGTTTCCCTAAACTTGCCAGGTTTACCTCTCACCCTAAGAAAACTATGCTACTCTTAGACTCTCGATAGCATACTCTTAAAAAGCTTCCTAATTGCCATTCCTTCCTTTCCTTTCAAATAGGCTCACACAATCAACCTGTTTGATCTTGCCTAATTCTCCCAAAATCAGCCCTGCTCCAGTCTAGGACTTATCCTTGTCCCATCTTTTTCCATCACATCTTAAATCTAGTAGAATGATGTAAAATTTATGGATGGCACAGTAACATTAGCGGTTAGTGTAACACAATTACAGCACCAACAACCGGGATTCAGTGCCACAGCTGTCTGTAAGGAGTTTGCACATTCTCCTTGTGACCATGTGGATTTCCTCCAGATGCTTGAGTTTCCTCTCACATCCCAAAGACGTACAGGTTAATAGGTTAATTGATCATGTGGGTGTAATTGGGTAGGGAATTGGGTTCATTGGGGCAGAAAGACCTGTCACTGCACTGTATCTAGAATTACTGTAAATAAGTGAAACGGTCACTTGAGCCGAAGTGCTCTCTGTCTGCCATTGCTTTGTTCCCCAAGAGGAGGTTCAGTATTGCACTCTCCTGAACAGGGCCTTCTATATACTGACTCAGGAATCCTTTCGTAAACACATTTCACAAATTCCATCTCATCCATGCTCTTACCACTCTGGGGAGATTAAAATATCCAATTAAATGAGAAGTAATGTTGCAGCTATATAGGACCCTGGTCAGACCCTACTTGGAGTACTGTGCTCAGTTCTGGTCACCGCACTACAGGAAGGATGTGAAAGCAATAGAAAGGGTGCAGAGGAGATTTACAAGGATGTTTCCTGGATTGGGGAGCATGCCTTATGAGAATAGGTTGATTAACTCAGCCTTTTCTTCTTGGAGTGATGGAGGATGAGAGGTGACCTGATAGAGGTGTATGAGATGATGAGAGGCAATGATCGTGTGGATAGTCAGAGGCTTTTTCTCAGGGCAGAAATGGTTGCCACAAGACGACACAGGTTTAAGGTGCTGGGGAGTACGTACAGAGGAGATATCAGGGTTAAGTTTTTTTACTCAGTGAGTGGTGAGTGCGTGGAATGGGCTGCCGGCAACAGTGGTGGAGGCAGATATGATAGGGTCTTTTAAGAGACTTTTGGATAGGTACATGGAGCTTAGAAAAATAGAAGGCTATAGGTAAGCCCAGTAATTTCTAAAGTAGGGACATGTTCAGGCACAACTTTGTGGGTGAAGGGCTTGTATTGTGCTGTAAGTTTTCTATGTTTCTAAAACAACTCTACTATTCTTACAACTATGAGGAAATTTACTGCACACCTGTTCCTCAAGTTTCCTATATTATATAACACAGCCCCACTATAGAGTGACCCTCCCCTTCTTGATTCTAAGCTCTAGCTATATGCCAATCCCCAAATAATGTCATCTCTAAGGTCTGCTATATGTTCTCTGTTATCACAAAGGCTATACCCTCTCCTCACTTACCTGGTGCCTTTGTCAAGTCTGTAGTATCTGTATCCTGGAACACTAAGCTGTCAGTCCTGCTCTTCTCCCAGCCATGTTTCTGTTATGGCTGTATCATCCTGGTCCTCAGAGCCAATTCCATGCTGAGTTTGTCCACCTTACCTGTTAAATCTTCCACATTAAATCAAATGCAGTTTAACTAAGTATTCTATTTCCTCCCTCTGCTGTGACCCTGGCTTGTTCTTGCTCACTGCTGCCTTTCTCCATCTCAGAACCACCCCCCTCCCCTGGCAATGTGGTAGCACTAGAAACCTTGATTAGCAGGAATTATGGCAGATGAACAAAGTTCAGTCAACTGAGGAAAATTAGAAAGGTGAATAGTTACAGGAGCAGAATTACACAATTTAGGAATACAGCAGATGAATAAATGGGCAGTGATAATGGAATGATTACAAAGAGGAACAATCAGAAGGCCAGGTCTGGAAGAGCACTCATATCAGAAAGGATTCTGGGGGAAGAGTACATTAGAGACAAAGGAGTAGCAAAAAAAAAAGTAGAGATCTAAAAGCCATTTGAAATCACTGCACAATAATACTTAGCCAAGATTAAATAAATTAACACATGGATGAAAGTGAAGCACAAGTGTCCAAAGACTCTACCAATGACTGGAATAAAGCAGCAACAGTTTCAAACCATTTCCTGTAACTACCAAAAGAAATTCTTAAGTTTTCCTATGCCAGGACCCAAAAACAATGGCTCAGCATCTTCCCACAACCCATCCAATGTGAAACTATATAAGGTTTGGCAATTCCGTTGCTGGAAAGATGGGAAAACAGTGGACTATGAAGGTTAAAAAAAACATGGAAAACGTGAATGTTAGGACTAAAGAATCTTTGGTATCCGGATCACAGTACAGTATTTGGAGTCTTGCACACTGATACATGCACATACACACACAATTTCCTGATCTTCCTTCTCAGTTGCTCTTCTATCCTTTCCTGGCTTTTCTGAGCCCTTCCCCAACTTCCCCACCTCAATTACACTTAATTCTCAAGTCCCCATCAAACCATGACCCACTGAAGTGTACTCTTTAAAATATGTGTGTTTTGCCATTCTCATTTTCCCAAAACTTTGCTTCTTCTCTGACCTTGCACTAAGAATTAGTCTCCTTGCCCTTAGCTGCTGTCTCTCACAGTAAACCCTTTCCCTAATAATCTCCTTTGCATTGTATCTCCGTCTCCCCCTCCACGAGTCAGTGCTTCTTTCCCTCCTGCGCTCTCTCTAGCCATGACCACAACAGTGATCATCTCAGACTCCAGATGTCGGCAGTCCCGCTGGTAATACCCCACTGTAGCATAACCTGCCCCCACAGATCCCACAGGAACTATATTGCCCAAGGCCTGATTCCCACCCAATCAGGACATGTTAGAAGCTCCAGCTACCCATCCAATACCATTGTGTATTAACACGGCAGGGCCATCCAGTATGCTTTGAGGAAGTGGTGACAGGGACAAGTAAACTGGCCACAGTGACACCTGAAGGACGAACCCACCACCCTGAGAGCCAAAAAGTGCCTAGGATACACTATGAAAGTGATTGCAATCCATTTTCAGTCACTACCCACAGTTAACAAAATACACGTCCATTTATTAACCTCTCTATTTTACTAAACAAGTCCAAACCATTCACACTCACTGTCAGTATTCTGTAAGGGTCGCTGATAAGCAGAAATTTAACTGAACTAGACACATAAATACGGTGTCCCTGTCATAAAGTTCGGGACTGGCTATTCCAAAATGATTCACATCTTGATTCCCCCAAAACTTTTGCACCTTCAGCAGGATAGAAATCATAAATAGATCGTTTGCACTTGACTGGATAAGGTTAGCTCAACAAGATGTACAATCTAAGCAAGAGTACTTTATTGTCATCTCCATCCAGTATCATAAACCTTTACTTCTTCCATCAGTTAACCGTCAGGAATGGCACCTTCAACCAGAGAAAGGTACTTTGCCCGTGGCTGGAGGTGGTGGGGGGGGGGGGGGGGGGTGGTAAGACTCCAAGCCAAATTAAAGTGCTGAGGAATGAGACACCCCTCTACCCAGCATCTTGTTAACAAATGTACAGTCACAGAACAAGACTGAAAACTTATGGGCAAGCTTCCTGTATCTGAAGGAAATGAGGAATTGCTGCATTCTGTGTTTTATGGAAACATGGCTCACTCTGAACACACTGGGATTCAGCGAAACACAAAATGGACCGGACTGCTGATTTGGAGAAAGCAAAAGGTGGGGGTCTGTGTGACATGATAAACTCTTTGTGGTGCTCAGATGTAGCGGTCTTGTCACACTCCTGGTGCCCCAATCTGGAACATCTAACAATTAAGCACTGACTGTTCTACTTACCAAGAGAGTTCTCCTCTGTGATCCTGACGGCAGCTCACATACTGCCAAAAGCCAGCATAAATCAGGCATTCAAGATATTGAATGCTGTCATCACCAAACAAATAGCCTACCCGACACAATTCAAATCATAGTCGGGGATTTCTATCAGGCTTGTTTGAAGAAATCTCCACTCAATTATCATCATCATATAACCTGTAGCACCAAGGGTCCCAACACATGAGATCGCTGCTATACTATGATAAGGAATGCCTACCATTCCATGCCCAAACTATATTTTGGGAAATCTGATCACTTGGCTGTTCTTCTGCTACCAGCATACAGGCAGAGGCTAAAGAGCAAGGCTCCAGAGATAAAGACAGGAGGCAGAGGAGCCAATACAGGATTGTTCTGATCAGTGGACTGGGCCATGTTCAAGGACTCACCAGAGGATCTGAGTGAATATACCACAGACATTATAAAAGCAGTCATATAGATAAATGTCTCCCCACAAAATAAGTGGCATTCAGGTCTGGGAACCAAGTAAGATAAAATACCATAATATATAGTGGTATAATTAGGCAATTCAACCCATCAAGTATGTTCCACCATTTCATCATGACTGATCTATTTTCCCTCAGTCCCAATCTCTTGCCTTCACTCTGCATCCCCTCGTTCCCTGACTAATCACCGCATCTCCTCGTTCCCTGACTAATCACCGCATCCCCTCGTTCCCTGACTAATCACTGCATCCCCTCGTTCCGACTAATCACCACATCCCCTCGTTCCCTGACTAATCACCGCATCCCCTCGTTCCGACTAATCACCACATCCCCTCGTTCCCTGACTAATCACCACATCCCCTCGTGCCCTGACTAATCTAGAATCTGCATGTGGCAACGAATTCCACAGATTCAACACTGTCTGGCTAAATAAATTCCTCATCTCTGTTCTAAAAGGACGCCCCTCTATTCTAATGCTATGTCCCCTTGTCTTAGACTCGATCACCATAGGAAACATCTTTTCCATGTCCTCTATCGAAGCCTTTGAACATTCAATAGATTTCAATTAGATAACCCCTCAGTCTTCTAAATTTCAGTGAATTCAGGCCCAGAGCCATCAAACTGTCTTCATATGACAAGCCTTTCAATCCTGAAATCATTTTCATGAACCACCTTCGAACCTGCTCCAATGTCAACACATCCTTTCTTATATTAGGGGACAAAAACCACTTACAATATACCGAGTGAAGCCACACCAGTGCTTTATAAAGCCTCAACATTACGTCCTGACTTTTATATTGCAGTGGTCTTGAAATTAATGCTAACATCACATTTGCCTTCCTCACCACAGACTCAACCTGCAAGTTAGCCTTTAGGGAATTCTGCACAAGGACTCCCAAGTTCCTTTTTACCTCCGATTTTTAAATTTTCTCTCCACGTAGTAAATAGTCAACCCTTTTCATTTCTTCTACCATACAATTCCCAACATTGTAATCCATCTCCCACTTCTCTGTCCATTCTCCTAATCTGTTGAAGTCCTTCTGTAGCCTCCCTACTTCCTCAAAATAACCTGCCCTTCCACATATCTTCATATTGTCCACAAACTGTACAACAAAGCCATAATTTCCATCATCCAAGTCATTGACAAAGAACCAGTCCTAACACAGATCCCTATGGAACACCAATAGTCACCAGCAGCCAACCAGAAAAAAACTCCCTTTATTTCCACTCTTTGCCTCCTGCATCAGCCACTGCTTTATTTATACTAGTATCTTCCCTGTAATACCATGGGCTCTTATATTGTTAAGCAGCCTCATGTGTGGCACCTTGTCAAAGGCTTTCTGAAAGTTCAAGCACACAACATCCGATTCTCTTTTTCTATCCTGCTTGTTAATTCTTTAAAGAATTCCAACAGATTTGTCAGGCAAGATTTTCCCTTGAAGAAACCATGCTGACTATAGCCTATTTTAACATATGCCTCCAGGCACCATCACACCAGTTCCCACTCCACTGCAAATTAGTTTAAACCCTCCCATTTAAACTAACGCAGGAGGTCCAGGTACAATCTCTGGAAAGTAATCTCATGAGCAAAGTGGCAATTGTGGACTACACTTGAATCACTGAAGGATGCTCGACAAAATGAATGCTATTACTTCTTACAAAGTGAAAACAAGTGACATAAGTGAAACAAGGCTTTGCTCCCAGATGAGTTCAACAGCTTCTACGCTTGCTTTGACAGTCAAAACATGGATGAATCACAGCCCCCGATGACCCTGTGATTTTAGTCTCTGAGGCTGACATGAGAGCATCCGTCAGGAGGGTAATCCCACGGAAAGTATCTGGCCTAAGTGGGGTACTTGGCCGAGTACTAAAGACCTGGGCTGATCAACTGGCTGCAGTGTCCACCGATATCTTCAACTTCTGGATTCAGCAATCTGAGGTATGCATTTGCTTCAAGCAGGATTCAACAATTCAGCTGCCCAAGGAGGACATGGTAACCTGCCTCAAAGACCATCACTTATACTGTTGCCCAAGGAGAAACATGGTAACCTGCCTCAATGACTATCATCCAGTAGCACCTGCATCCACTGTGATGAAGTGTTTTGAGAGGTTGGTGAGGAAACATATCAACTCTTGCCTGGGAAGTGACTGGCATCACTTCAATTTGCCTAGCAGCACAACAGGTCAACAGTAAATGCCATTTCATTGGCTCTTCACTCAACCTGAAACATCTGAACAGCAAAGATGCATATATCAGGATGCTCTTTATCGATTACAGCTCAACATTCAATACTATCATCCTCTCAAAACTAATCAACAAACGTCAAGACCTTGGCTTCAATATCTCCTTGTGCAATTGGATCTTCGATTTCCTCACTTGCAAAACCCAGTCAGTTTGGATTAGCAGCATCTCCTCCACAATCTTCATTAGCATAAGCGTAAAAGGCTGTGAGCTTAGCTCCCTGGTCTATTCACTTTATACTGATGACTGTGAGGCTCATTGCTCCAATGCCATTGCTGATGATGCCACTGTCATTGGCCGAATCAAAGATGGTGTTGAATCAGCATATAGGAGGGAGATGGAAAATCTGGCTGAGTCATGCCACCACAACCACCTCTCACTCAATGTCAGCAATGCCAAAGAGTTGATTGGTGTCTTCAAGAGGAGGAAACCAGAGGTCCACGAGCCAGTCCACATGAGGGGAACAGAGGTGAAGAGGGTCAGCAACTTTAAATTCCTCCGTGTTATTATTTCAGAGTCTGTCCTAGGCCCAGCATGCAGGTGCAATTATAAAGAAAGCAAAGCAGTGCCTCTACTGCCGTAGAAGTTTGCTAAGGTTTGTAAAGACACCTAAAACTTTGACAAAGTTCGATAGATATCTGGTGGAATGTGTATTGATTGGTTGCACTATGGCCCAGTATGGAAACACCAATGCCCTTGAATAGAAATCCTAAAAAAAAATAGTGGATACAGCCCATTGCGAAGGTAAAACCCTCCCCACCATTGAGCACATCTACACAGAGCATTATCACAGAAGACCTACCAGCCAGGTCATGCTGTCTTCTTGGTGCTGCCATCAGGAAGGAAGTACAAGAGCCTCAGGACCCACAGCACCACCAGCTTCAGAAACAGTTATTACCCCTCAACCATCAGACTCTAGAGCCAGTGAGGATAACTTCACTCAATTGCACTCCCCCATCACTGAACAGTTCCCACAACCTGTGGACTCTCTTTCAAGGTTTTTTCATCTCACCTTCTTGATACTTATTGCTTATTTATGTCTATTAAGGTAATTGTGTATCAAGCAGTAGTAAATCAAGGCAAATGGACTTGCTGTTTTGTCTAGAAGATGTTTTGCCACTCATCCAAGAGGCTTCTTCAGTTCTGATCCATGGTGGATAGTTTTCCAGTTTGTAAACTCTGAGTTGTTTAAAGGTATAACAACCACATGAGGGTTGTTAAGAGTCGTAGTGGTAATGAGAGGGTCATTAGTCTTACCTTTGCATGAACGGAGGTGTGACCTGTTGTGGAGACACCAGGGAGAGATGTCAGGACTGCACTGGTAAGTAGCTGATAGATGGTGTCATTACCCCACCCTCTTTGTTCAGGCAACACACACAAAATGCTGGAGGAACTCAGCAGGCCAGGCAGCATCGATGGAAAAAAGTACAGTTGACATTTTAGCCCGAAACCCTTCAGTCCAGCCAAAGGGTTTCGGCCTGAAATGTCGACTGTACTTTTTTCTACAGATGCTGCCTGGCCTGCTGAGTTCCTCCAGCATTTTGTGTGCGTTGCTTGGATTTCCAGCATCTGCAGATTTCTTCTTGTTTCCCTCTGTTCAGGGATGGGTTTTCCAGTTTGACAAGGATGGCTTCTTCAACCCCTCTTTCAAACCACCTGTCCTCCCTGTCCAAAATGTACACATTGTTATCAAAGGACCTCTTATTACCTCTACAACTCTTAATGACCCTCATGTGATTGCCTCTCAGATGAATGCCGAAACACCTTCTAGACAACGCAGCAAGTCCAATTGCCTTGATTTACTACTGGTTGACATTCATTTATTATTATTCCTTTTCTTTCTTTTGTATTTGCACACTTTGTTATCTATTGCACATTGTCTGTTTGTCCATTCTGTTGGGTGTGGTCTTTCATTGATTCTATTATGTTTCCTGGATTTACTGAGTATGCCTGGAAGAAAACGAACCTCAAGGTTGTGTATGGTGAACTACATGGTCTTTGATAATAAATTTACTTTGAACTTGCATACATACCATTTGAAGTATTCACTACAGATATTCACACAGTTTTTCTGTAAGAGCACCTCCCAGAACTGTGACCACTGCTATCCAGGATAAGGGCTTTATTTGCATGGGAATACTACCACCTACAGTTCTTTTCTGGGATCCCTTGGTAGATTTATCAAGGAAAAGAAATACACACTAATAGAAGGACTACATGAAGATTGTTAGATTTTACCAATAAAGTGAAATTGTTCTTAGCTTTTTCAAAGTTGCACCACAACAGCACTGACAGCCAATGACTAAGGAAAACAGTTAGAAGACTTCAGGACTGATAAAGGGGAAAAGAAATCATTGAGAATAATTTCAAAACAGAATTCCTTTTTCTAAACAATATGGAGGCAACAGATATGAGAAATGGAGCATAGGATAGGGTGAATGAGGACAGAGTGAAAGTGGAAAAATAGAAAGAGAGAAGATATATACCTGCATTATGCAAGATTTATTAATTCACTAAATGTATACTCATGATAGTGTCCTGAGAATATATAATGTTCAAATCAACAATATTACATTTTTTAAAAATTACAAGACACAAGTGAAATAAAGCAGATCCAAAGAAGCAGAGCAATTACACATATAACCATTCAAAGTATTTCAACAATGGGTAGAACAGTCCATCAATGATTGGTAAAGATGCTATTACTGTAGTAATACAAAATTGGCTGCTCCACGCGCTAACTGCAATAGCTGTTTTAAACTCCATAAGACCATGACTGCCTCAGACAGAAAGGATAAAGATAGTTGTTAAAATAGCAAAATGCTCACAATTAAAGCATCTGCAGGACAGTTACAGGTAGGCTTATAGTAGTTGTAAAATCTACAGAGTAACACAATACAGCATCTGCCCCAATAATGTCACCTGCACATTAAATGTGGAAACAAAATATTCACTCCTAGTGCATCTCTCTCCACTGGACAAGCAGAGGAAAAGCATCATTGCTTTCAAAAATCAGAGGCCAATGTTTGTGTCCTTTCTCCACCGCGCTGCATAATATTTGTAATCACAACTGATGCACTAGCAGTTGTTCAAAACTATGCTTCAGCTTTTTTCTTTGTGATTTGCATAGTTAGGAAACCCAAACTGTGAGATCATGATATTGGAATATTTCAAAGGCATGCTGCCATAGATAGCAGCCAGCTGATTCAAACACCATGATCGTTGGAGCAGATGCTCTGCACGGTGCCACATCCCACTGAAACCACTATTGGAATCTTTCTCCAGATTCCTCATGTCCACTGGCTTCACAAACACTCCGGATGGCTTCCCAGTGTACTTTGCAACTATGAAGTTCATGGCAATATCATCACAATTTTGTGTTTTGTCTATTAAATTGTGGACAGCTGGGAGCTGGACTTTAAATTTCTCAAGATAACCAGCATGGAAAAATGCAGCTCCAATTAGCACCATGGAATAGTAGTCACCAATTCTACCTGCTGCATTCTGGAGCTCAAAACTGCCATAACTATAAACTCCTGAAGAAGTTGTGACGTGCTTTCGAGGAACAAAGCCCACTATTTGATCTGGAAATTGCTGAAAAACAAAAAAAATAATGCTGAGTAAAAAAAAAATACTCCAAGAACATGCTTTTTAAAATTACTCACACAAAAAGTAACTGCCATCACAGCTAATCTGGTTTAAATTTCAATCAAATACTTCTTAATATTTTATATATATTGATGAGGTTTCTTCTTAACCACCAGCTTCCCAAAGTTAACAATTCAGTATGATCTAATCTTTCATTAATGAACCCCTCCTCTACAGCTGTTGTTGCATTTTCCCCTGTACCCAGCCATGTAGAGAATGAGGAAATTGTTGTGGAAATAAAAGTGAAGGAGTTATACAGATATTTTGCAACATTCTTTAGGTTAGACGATAGTAAAACAATAGAGAGTAATTAAATATCTTCATCTTTTGAGAAATAAATTGATGAGGTTAAGAACTGAAATACTCAGAATCTGAATGTTGCGCCTTGGCAGATGATAGACGCAGAGGTTATGATCTTACAAAAACCCTCTGATCTTACAAAAGTACCATAGGACTGGAAAACCTAGCTAAATACCTGTACTTGAAAAGTATGAAGACAAAAAGTGGATGACTTCAGGGTAGTTAGCCCAAAGGTCATAGTTTTGGACATTTTCAAGGGGCCATATAACAATCTTCTGCATTGCTAAAATTCTCTCAGAATCAGAATCAGGTATATTATCACCAGCATGAGACATGAAATTTGTTAATGTGGGCACTGGGGAGAATCATCCCTCTTGTGCTTCTTGATCTTGTCACTCGAGATTCAGTGTCATGCAACTCTGCCACTTTGATCTCTGGGATTTTAGAAGATCCTTATGGGATGTCAAAGAGTAATATTTACCTGAAAATCTCTATAAACTGAAATTGATTGTGGGAATTTTTTTAAAATCTCAGTACAATAACCTTTTAGTGATAAACTAAAGGTCCTTCGATCATTAAAATTTTTCGAGTGAATGTTCAATAATCTGATATTTAAAATTAACTCCATAAAAATGTAAGAGTTAACAGAGTTACAGTGAGAATGTAAATTATCCTTAGTTATTACACTAATGTTACTTATTGAGAGAGTGCAAATATTAAAGACTTTTGTTAGCTTATCCCAATTTATTATGAAGATATCGTTTCCTGTGTGATTGGATCTTCTATGAATGTTATCAGGTTTCAACTTTTTAACAGAAGCACAAATTGGAGATAGGTTCAGTACAATATGTTTGCAAGCTAATTCGAAAAAAAAAATTAAAAGATACTTATTTGATATCTTAACACATTCTGCACTTTAAGCAAGTTATCCTCCAAATCAGGAAATATTTAAAAACATACCTGCCACACAGAAAAGGCGAAATCAAGGTCGTAGGCACTAATTAAAATATCGTCATCAACCATCAAAACACCTGTCAGCAAGAACAAAAAGTTAGTGCTTTAGTAACATGGACATCAGAGAATTCTCAACATGCCTCAAAGATTAAACAGAAACCAAGAATTAAAAAAAACAAACAAGAGAAAATCTGCAGATACTGGAAATCCAAAAAGCTCTGGATTACTTCCCACTCCAATTTTATTCATTTTGTAGATAGTCATCCCTGTCCACTGACTACCCCTCGCCCACCCGCATTATTTTTGTATTGCTGTGTTGAACTTATTTTCACAGCCAGTTTAATGGTTTCATATGATGGCAGGTTATGCTCAGACTCCAATGGTTTTGGGTGAAGATTTTCTTTTCAGCATACTGCTAACTGCCTACTTAAATGTCAACTCAGATTTTAACACTGCATCACAATGAAGTTTTTGAATCAAGTAATTCTAATCATAATCTTGAACAATAAATTAGGAGACATTGAAACATTTCTGAAAAGAAAACAAGAAAATAGGAGCAAAAGTAGGCCACCAGATCTCTCAGGTCTGCATCATCATTCAGTATGATTTAGGCTGATCTAACATATTGTAGGTTTCAACTCCTCCTCTGTCACTGTAGCCCTCAATTTTTTGGAAAAGTATCTATCTTCACTTTAAATACTTCTATTGAGCTAGAATCCACAACTCTCGGGGGGGGGGGGTTCTACTACCTTCTTGAGAAGAAATTTCTACCTACTTTGGTTTTAAATAACTGTCTCCTTATACTGAATCTATGTCCCATCATTTGAAACTCATGCAAATATGTCAACATTCCACTCATGCCCAGAGGATCTGATGCTGCAATAGGATTACTCCTCTTTCTTCTAACCTCCTAATATGTAACCTATTTAGCGTTTTTTGTTAGGGCATTGCTCTCATACCAGGAATTAGCACGGTGAATCTGATTTTGGACTGCCTCAAGTGATGTAACATCCTTTCTTATGTTGTTCCTCTCCGAGCCTTGTGGTGCATTGGGTGGCAACCTTGCTGTTTCTTCAGCATTTTTGTTTGGTGTTTTTTTTTTTTACGAGGCCGAGTTGCTAGCTTGACGCTCAGCCCATTACGGCTGGAAAGCGTGTAAGGAGCCGGTCGGATTCCAACCCGGGACCACTCGCCTCCAAGTCCAGTGCTACAGCACCGGCCAGATTATCCTTTCTTATGCAAGGGGACAAAATGGCACGGACTCACCAACACCCTGCACAACTGCAACAAACCCGTCACTATTTTTAAACTCCAACTTCATGCAATAAAGACCAGTATGCCATTTGCATCCTTAACAACTTGTAGCACCTGCTAACATTTTGTGATTCACAAACAATATGTAGATCCCTCTGTACTTCTCTAATTTGTAATCATTTCCCTATTTAGATGAAAATCTCCCTTTTGGTTCCTATTACTAAGTACATTTCCTCAGACTTCCCCACATTAAACTTCATCTGCCAAGTTTCTGCTTACTCACTACTGAATCAGCTATCATTAAATTGTCTTCATCACAACTTGCCACTCTTCCTATCTCTAGATGAAAAACAGCACCACTCCAGAAACTAAACCACTCAAAGCAGATCTAAACTGTGACTGAGGACAAGAAACACAGCACCTTTAAATAAAAGGGAAGGACCAACTCATGCAAAATATTAGCTGGACACTTGGCGCTGAATGTTTTTCAAGGCTGTTCTTTCCCCATTGAAGGATGGTTTAATTACACAATTGCTGTAAAAATTGTATTTCAAACAATTTCAGAGATAAAACATTAAATAAAAGGTGATATAAAGATAAGTCAGATAGGAATAAGATTAACATTACAATAGTTATTTACCTTTGGTTTCCAGTTCAGGAAACGGCTCCAGTCGATTTCGCATTCTATTCACCATCTGCTCCTTAAAAATAACTGGGATAGGATGTGGCCCCAGTGAATCCCATAAATCCGTTGGAGGTTTTATTCCAACGCTGTTCCAAACGACAATGATCTTATGCAGGTTTGGAATGGCCTGATAATGATTCAGCAGTTTAAGAAGCAGGTCCGTCCTGTTGTAAGTCTGCATCACGATGGTGAATGAATTACGAGTGTCGATTCTGTGCACGTCCTGCTCTCTACGGACCACAGTAGCTCCACTTTCCACAACTTTGGGCAATAAGGTGGTCAAGACAGCTCCCACAATAAGAACGATTAGAACAGCCATCACTAAATACGAGGGTAGAGTCCCACCACCAAACAACCGTCTTGTGAATCTGTGAATGCCAAACAGTTTTTGAGTAAAATACTGAAAACAATTCTGATTCACAAAACCCCTCTTCCAGATTCCAAATGAACTTAGCTGAGACAGATCTCCTCCAATTCTATTAAAAGGTCTAATGAATAAGCTAAACATTAAAAAAAGTTTTAAAGTATTTGACTAGCAGAGTGTTGCAGCAGTTAATGCAATGCTATTACAGCGACAACCACCTGCCACTGTCTGTAAGAAGTTAGTACATTCTCCCAGTGACTGCGTGGGATTTCTCCCGGTGCTCCGGTTTCCTTCCACATTCCCGACCTACGGTTTAGTAGGTTAATCAGTCACGCGGGTCTAAATGGGCAGCCAGGGCTCACTGGGCCAGAAGGGCCTGTTACAGTGCTGTATCTCTAAATAATTTTTTTTGGTAACATCTGAAATAAGAAGGAATTTTTATTGTCTTGCAAGGCCTATAATTATACCCATCTGATTTAGGCACATACTGCATTAAGGCGAGTTTTATTTCCTATATCGACCTAGATAGTATGGCCAAAGTTGTCCAAACTGGATGGCATGAGGACATGATTGGCAAATCAAACCCATTATTATTCTCACTTTCCTTACTTGGAATGGACAATTCCTTCTTTATGCACATTCCATGTTATTTCTGTTTTTTTTTCATAAAGACACAAAGCACCTAAGTTGCTTGTCATTTTCTTTTAACAAAGCTGTTTATTTTTAAAAAACTGACAAGTATCAAGATTGCTAACATGTAATTCCAGAATTGTATCCACCTGTCAGTTTCCCATGTCTAGATAATTTAATTCTATAGCAAACACGTCAGCAATTTTTACTCATCCCACTTCCGAAGAGTTCCAGCCTTTGAAACATTAACCATGTCTTTCTGCATTTCGCTTTTTTTAAATTTCAGATTTCCATCATATTGTTTTACCCAGTAATGAAAGAGGAGCCGGGGCCAAGAACAGTATTCAAACCAAGTTCAGTTAGCTTAAGGTCGGAACATGCTATGACCTCGTTTTTCAAAATGCCCTAGCACTTTAGGAACTGCAGAAGAGCTTTCAGAGCAAGTTTCCATAGAAACGCTGCTTGGAAATCAAGGGGTAGCTAGCTTGTCTGCATTGGGATGCATTTACATCACAAGAACACTGTTCAATTTGCGAAAGCGGCGAAAACGCATAAGGATGACATATGGACTGAAAATAATAGCGTACTCATTGCAGTGAATGAATCAAAGGGAAGAGGAATGCTGTACATAGAAAATAAAGCGTCTCGTTGACCAGAAGAGTGCGTGGTAGTAACTAGTGATCCCAAAGCACCACTGCGGAGCTGCAATAAACATCCCAGATTTCGGCTTTTCCTGCCAGCCCATATATTTAGGCCTCAACATCGGAGCCCGCGTCGCTGATCTCCCAATCCGAGGAAACGGACAGTGCAGTCCCAAAACAGGGACAAGGGGGCGAGGAGCGTGGGGAAGGAAAGAGAATAGCTCGCCACCTACAACCGCACACGCCCACCTCCTTCAGACTGAACAACCAGGATAGCATATTTATAATCAGTGCAGATCCACTCCTCGCGGTCGCCAGAACCCACCTCATCACACAGCGGCTCCACATCTACAACCACTATCGTAACTCGCACCTGAGCCTGCAGAACGCATGCGCGGCCAGACGCCCGCCCCGGGCTCATTGCCTCTGTCAATCACTTTTAATCCCATTTACAGATTTCTCGCTACAAGAGAAAAGAAAAACTTCATTTCACACTTGCATCCAATTAAAGACACTATGAGGTCACCGCTGGTAACAATACTATTTCAAGTTATAGCTTTGTTTTTTTTTATTTTATGGGCAAGTTTCTGCATCCCTCTTAGTTTTGATTGATTGCTTCGGGGTACCAGCTCCTTAGTATTTCTGGTCCACAGACCTCACATAAGAAAGGAAAATTTTCTCTGCATTTGCTGCTTTAAAAGATCCCACTGATGACTGGCCTGACTGTGGTGAACTAGATATACCCGTCTGACTGCTCCTGTGGCTCCTCCCACAGACCCCTGCTGACTGCTCCTGTGGCTCCTCCCACAGACCCCCCCCCCGCTGACTGCTCCTGTGGCTCCTCCCACAGACCCCTGCTGACTGCTCCTGTGGCTCCTCCCACAGACCCCCTGCTGACTGCTCCTGTGGCTCCTCCCACAGACCCCCTGCTGACTGCTCCTGTGACTCCTCCCACAGACCCCTGCTGACTGCTCCTGTGGCTCCTCCCACAGACCCCTGCTGACTGCTCCTGTGGCTCCTCTCACAGACCCCCTGCTGACTGCTCCTGTGGCTCCTCCCACAGACCCCTGCTGACTGCTCCTGTGGCTCCTCCCACAGACGCCTGCTGACTGCTCCTGTGGCTCCTCCCACAGACCCCTGCTGACTGCTCCTGTGGCTCCTCCCACAGACCCCTGCTGACTGCTCCTGTGGCTCCTCCCACAGACCCCTGCTGACTGCTCCTGTGGCTCCTCCCACAGACCCCCTGCTGACTGCTCCTGTGGCTCCTCCCACAGACCCCCTGCTGACTGCTCCTGTGACTCCTCCCACAGACCCCTGCTGACTGCTCCTGTGGCTCCTCCCACAGACCCCTGCTGACTGCTCCTGTGGCTCCTCCCACAGACCCCTGCTGACTGCTCCTGTGGCTCCTCCCACAGACCCCCTGCTGACTGCTCCTGTGGCTCCTCCCACAGACCCCTGCTGACTGCTCCTGTGGCTCCTCCCACAGACCCCCTGCTGACTGCTCCTGTGGCTCCTCCCACAGACCCCCTGCTGACTGCTCCTGTGGCTCCTCCCACAGACCCCTGCTGACTGCTCCTGTGGCTCCTCCCACAGACCCTCACTGACTGCTCCTGTGACTCCTCCCACAGACCCTGCTGACTGCTCCTGTGGCTCCTCCCACAGACCCCTGCTGACTGCTCCTGTGGCTCCTCCCACAGACCCCTGCTGACTGCTCCTGTGGCTCCTCCCACAGACCCCCTGCTGACTGCTCCTGTGGCTCCTCCCACAGACCCCTGCCGACTGCTCCTGTGACTCCTCCCACTGACCCCTGCTGACTGCTTCTGTGGCTCCTCCCACAGACCCCTGCTGACTGCTCCTGTGGCTCCTCCCACAGACCCCTGCCGACTGCTCCTGTGACTCCTCCCACTGACCCCTGCTGACTGCTTCTGTGGCTCCTCCCACAGACCCCCGCTGACTGCTCCTGTGGCTCCTCCCACAGACCCCCCGCAGACTGCTCCTGTGGCTCCTCCCACAGACCCCTGCTGACTGCTCCTGTGGCTCCTCCCACAGACCCCTGCTGACTGCTCCTGTGGCTCCTCCCACAGACCCCCGCTGACTGCTCCTGTGGCTCCTCCCACAGACCCCTGCTGACTGCTCCTGTGGCTCCTCCCACAGACCCCTGCTGACTGCTCCTGTGGCTCCTCCCACAGACCCCTGCTGACTGCTCCTGTGGCTCCTCCCACAGACCCCTGCTGACTGCTCCTGTGGCTCCTCCCACAGACCCCTGCTGACTGCTCCTGTGGCTCCTCCCACAGACCCCCCGCTGACTGTTCCTGTGGCTCCTCCCACAGACCCCCCGCTGACTGTTCCTGTGGCTCCTCCCACAGACCCCTGCTGACTGTTCCTGTGGCTCCTCCCACAGACCCCTGCTGACTGCTCCTGTGGCTCCTCCCACAGACCCCCCCCCGCTGACTGCTCCTGTGGCTCCTCCCACAGACCCCTGCTGACTGTTCCTGTGGCTCCTCCCACAGACCCCTGCTGACTGTTCCTGTGGCTCCTCCCACAGACCCCCCCCCCGCTGACTGTTCCTGTGGCTCCTCCCACAGACCCCTGCTGACTGTTCCTGTGGCTCCTCCCACAGACCCCTGCTGACTGTTCCTGTGGCTCCTCCCACAGACCCCTGCTGACTGTTCCTGTGGCTCCTCCCACAGACCCCTGCTGACTGTTCCTGTGGCTCCTCCCACAGACCCCCCCCCCGCTGACTGTTCCTGTGGCTCCTCCCACAGACCCCTGCTGACTGTTCCTGTGGCTCCTCCCACAGACCCCTGCTGACTGTTCCTGTGGCTCCTCCCACAGACCCCTGCTGACTGCTCCTGTGGCTCCTCCCACAGACCCCTGCTGACTGCTCCTGTGGCTCCTCCCACAGACCCCCGCTGACTGCTCCTGTGGCTCCTCCCACAGACCCCCTGCTGACTGCTCCTGTGGCTCCTCCCACAGACCCCTGCTGACTGCTCCTGTGGCTCCTCCCACAGACCCCCGCTGACTGCTCCTGTGGCTCCTCCCACAGACCCCTGCTGACTGCTCCTGTGGCTCCTCCCACAGACCCCCGCTGACTGCTCCTGTGGCTCCTCCCACAGACCCCTGCTGACTGCTCCTGTGGCTCCTCCCACAGACCCCCCCCCCCCGCTGACTGCTCCTGTGGCTCCTCCCACAGACCCCCCCCCCCCCCGCTGACTGCTCCTGTGGCTCCTCCCACAGACCCCTGCTGACTGCTCCTGTGGCTCCGCCCACAGACCCTGCTGACTGCTCCTGTGGCTCCTCCCACAGACCCCTGCTGACTGCTCCTGTGGCTCCTCCCACAGACCCCCTGCTGACTGCTCCTGTGGCTCCTCCCACAGACCCCCTGCTGACTCCTCCCACAGACCCCCTGCTGACTGCTCCTGTGGCTCCTCCCACAGACCCCTGCTGACTGCTGCTGTGGCTCCTCCCACAGACCCCTGCTGACTGCTCCTGTGGCTCCTCCCACAGACCCCCCCCCCCCGCTGACTGCTCCTGTGGCTCCTCCCACAGACCCCTGCTGACTGCTCCTGTGGCTCCTCCCACAGACCCCCTGCTGACTGCTCCTGTGGCTCCTCCCACAGACCCCCGCTGACTGCTCCTGTGGCTCCTCCCACAGACCCCCGCTGACTGCTCCTGTGGCTCCTCCCACAGACCCCCCCCCCCCGCTGACTGCTCCTGTGGCTCCTCCCACAGACCCCCCGCTGACTGCTCCTGTGGCTCCTCCCACAGACCCCTGCTGACTGCTCCTGTGGCCCCCCCACAGACCCCTGCTGACTCCTCCTGTGGCTCCTCCCACAGACCCCCCGCTGACTGCTCCTGTGGCTCCTCCCACAGACCCCTGCTGACTGCTCCTGTGGCTCCTCCCACAGACCCCTGCTGACTGCTCCTGTGGCTCCTCCCACAGACCCCCTGCTGACTGCTCCTGTGGCTCCTCCCACAGACCCCTGCCGACTGCTCCTGTGACTCCTCCCACTGACCCCTGCTGACTGCTTCTGTGGCTCCTCCCACAGACCCCTGCTGACTGCTCCTGTGGCTCCTCCCACAGACCCCCGCTGACTGCTCCTGTGGCTCCTCCCACAGACCCCTGCTGACTGCTCCTGTGGCTCCTCCCACAGACCCCCCCCCCCCCCGCTGACTGCTCCTGTGGCTCCTCCCACAGACCCCCCCCCCCCGCTGACTGCTCCTGTGGCTCCTCCCACAGACCCCTGCTGACTGCTCCTGTGGCTCCTCCCACAGACCCCTGCTGACTGCTCCTGTGACTCCTCCCACAGACCCCTGCTGACTGCTCCTGTGGCTCCTCCCACAGACCCCCCGCTGACTGCTCCTGTGGCTCCTCCCACAGACCCCCCGCTGACTGCTCCTGTGGCTCCTCCCACAGACCCCCTGCTGACTGCTCCTGTGGCTCCTCCCACAGACCCCTGCTGAATGCTCCTGTGACTCCTCCCACAGACCCCTGCTGACTGCTCCTGTGGCCCCCCCACAGACCCCTGCTGACTGCTCCTGTGGCTCCTCCCACAGACCCCTGCTGACTGCTCCTGTGGCTCCTCCCACAGACCCCTGCTGACTGCTCCTGTGGCTCCTCCCACAGACCCCTGCTGACTGCTCCTGTGGCTCCTCCCACAGACCCTGCTGACTGCTCCTGTGGCTCCTCCCACAGACCCCCCGCTGACTGCTCCTGTGGCTCCTCCCACAGACCCCCGCTGACTGCTCCTGTGGCTCCTCCCACAGACCCCCCGCTGACTGCTCCTGTGGCTCCTCCCACAGACCCCCTGCTGACTGCTCCTGTGGCTCCTCCCACAGACCCCCGCTGACTGCTCCTGTGACTCCTCCCACAGACCCCCTGCTGACTGCTCCTGTGGCTCCTCCCACAGACCCCCGCTGACTGCTCCTGTGACTCCTCCCACAGACCCCCGCTGACTGCTCCTGTGGCTCCTCCCACAGACCCCCGCTGACTGCTCCTGTGACTCCTCCCACAGACCCCCGCTGACTGCTCCTGTGGCTCCTCCCACAGACCCCCTGCTGACTGCTCCTGTGGCTCCTCCCACAGACCCTGCTGACTGCTCCTGTGGCCCCTCCCACAGACCCTGCTGACTGCTCCTGTGACTCCTCCCACTGACCCCCCCCCCCGCTGACTGCTCCTGTGGCTCCTCCCACAGACCCCTGCTGACTGCTCCTGTGGCTCCTCCCACAGACCCCTGCTGACTGCTCCTGTGACTCCTCCCACAGACCCCCGCTGACTGCTCCTGTGGCTCCTCCCACAGACCCCCGCTGACTGCTCCTGTGACTCCTCCCACAGACCCCCGCTGACTGCTCCTGTGGCTCCTCCCACAGACCCCTGCTGACTCCTCCCACAGACCCCTGCTGACTGCTCCTGTGGCTCCTCCCACAGACCCCCTGCTGACTCCTCCCACAGACCCCCTGCTGACTGCTCCTGTGGCTCCTCCCACAGACCCCCTGCTGACTGCTCCTGTGGCTCCTCCCACAGACCCCCGCTGACTGCTCCTGTGGCTCCTCCCACAGACCCCTGCTGACTCCTCCCACAGACCCCTGCTGACTGCTCCTGTGGCTCCTCCCACAGACCCCCTGCTGACTCCTCCCACAGACCCCCTGCTGACTGCTCCTGTGGCTCCTCCCACAGACCCCCGCTGACTGCTCCTGTGGCTCCTCCCACAGACCCCTGCTGACTGCTCCTGTGGCTCCTCCCACAGACCCCTGCTGACTGCTCCTGTGGCTCCTCCCACAGACCCCCTGCTGACTGCTCCTGTGGCCCCTCCCACAGACCCCTGCTGACTGCTCCTGTGGCTCCTCCCACAGACCACCTGCTGACTGCTCCTGTGGCTCCTCCCACAGACCCCTGCTGACTGCTCCTGTGGCTCCTCCCACAGACACCCTGCTGACTGCTCCTGTGGTTCCTCCCACAGACCCCCTGCTGACTGCTCCTGTGGCTCCTCCCACAGACCCCCTGCTGACTGCTCCTGTGGCTCCTCCCACAGACCCCTGCTGACTGCTCCTGTGGCTCCTCCCACAGACCCCTGCTGACTGCTCCTGTGGCTCCTCCCACAGACCCCTGCTGACTGCTCCTGTGGCTCCTCCCACAGACCCCTGCTGACTGCTCCTGTGGCTCCTCCCCCCCGCTGACTGCTCCTGTGGCTCCTCCCACAGACCCCTGCTGACTGCTCCTGTGGCTCCTCCCACAGACCCCTGCTGACTGCTCCTGTGGCTCCTCCCACAGACCCCTGCTGACTGCTCCTGTGGCTCCTCCCCCCCGCTGACTGCTCCTGTGGCTCCTCCCACTGTCCCCTGCTGACTGCTCCTGTGGCTCCTCCCACAGACCCCTGCTGACTGCTCCTGTGGCTCCGCCCACAGACCCCTGCTGACTGCTCCTGTGGCTCCTCCCACAGACCCCTGCTGACTGCTCCTGTGGCTCCTCCCACAGACCCCTGCTGACTGCTCCTGTGGCTCCTCCCACAGACCCCCCGCTGACTGCTCCTGTGGCTCCTCCCACTGACCTCCCGCTGACTGCTCCTGTGGCTCCTCCCACTGACCTCCCGCTGACTGCTCCTGTGGCTCCTCCCACAGACCCCTGTATAAAGGCGACTGTGGGCTGCTGCTCTCCCTCATTTTCCCCAGGATGTAGTGTTGTTTATTCTTCCAGTCAATAAAAGCCAATATCTCACTTCCTAAGTCTCAGCGTGAGTTATTGATGGTGCATCACTCACCCAAAGTATTAACTGTTTATTTCCCTCTACAGATGCTGCCTGACCTGCTGAGTTTCTCCATCCTTTTGTATGTGCGACTGTTCCAGTTTGCATGGATGTTGCTTAGCCTGTTGAGTTTTCCCAACATTGTTTGTCATGACTTCAGATTTCCAGTAGATGCAAAAGCTTGCCATTATGGTTATCTATTTGATATCTGTCTGATCAATGAATGAGTCAAAAGTGTCAGTTGGTTAAGATGTCCATGAGAGCAAAGTTGAAACTAAATTTATTATCAAAATACCTTCATGTCACCACTTACAACCCTGAGATTTGTTTTCCTGTGGCATATACAGCAAATCCAATGCAATACAATAGAATCAATGAGAGACCACACCCAACAGGACTGACAAACAACCAATGTACAAAAGACAACAAACTATGCAAATACAAAAGAAAAATATAATAATACTCCCCAATGCCATTAGGCTTTACAATTCTACCGCCAGGACTTAAGAACTTTTAAAAAGCTATTATTAATGCTTTTTGAGATAGTGATTTAGATGCATATCATATTCTTTACTGAGTTAAGTATTGTATGTAATTAGTTTTGCTACAACAAGTGTATGGGACATTGGAAAAAAGTTGAATTTCCCCATGGGGATGAATAAAGTATCTATCTATCTATCTATCTATCTATCTATCTAATAATAATAATAATAATAAATATCTATCAAGAACATGAGATGAAGAGCCCTTGAAAGTGAGTCCAGAGGTTGTGGGAACTGTTCAGTGATGGGGTGAGTGAAGTTGCCCCCACAGGTTCAAGAGCCTGATGGTTGAGTGGTAATAACTGTTTCTGAACCTAGTTGTGTGAGTCCTGAGGCTCCTGTACCCCCTTCCGGATGGTGGTAGCAAGAAGAGAGCATGATTTTAGTGGTGGGGGTCCTTGATGCTGCTTTTCTCCAACAGTGCTACATGTAGGTGTACTCAATGGTGGGGAGAGTTTTACCCATATTGGACTAGACTGAATCCACTACTTTTTGTAGGATTTTCTGTTCAAGGGCATTGGTGTTTCCATACCAGGCTGTGATGCAGTCAGTCAATATAGATGGGGTGAAGTTTGTTAGGTGTGTTCAGGAAGGCTTCCTGATGCAATATGTAGATAAGCCAACAAGAGGAGTGGCTGTACTTGATCTGGTATTGGGAAATGAACCGGGTCAGGTGTCAGATCTCTCGGTGGGAGAGCATTTTGGAGGTAGTGACCACAACTCTATCTCCTGCACCTTTGCGCTGGAGAGGGATAGGAGCAGACAATTTGAGAAAACATTCGATTGGGGTAGGAGGAAATATGATACTATTAGGCCAGAACTTGGGAGCAGATGTTCTGAGGGAAATGTACAGAAGAAATGTGGCAAATGTTCAGAGGGTATCTGCGTGGAGTTTTGCATAGGTATGTTCCATTGAGGCAGGGAAAGGATGGTAGAGTTAAAGAACCATGGTGTACAAAGTATGCAGAAAATCTAGTTAAGAACAAAAGAAAAGCTTACAAAAGGTTCAAGAAACTAGGTACTGTTAGAGCTCTAGAAATTACAAGGTTGCTAGGAAGGAGCTTAAGAATGGAATTAGAAGAGCCAGAAAGGGCCATGAGAAGGCCTTGGTGAGAAGGATTAAGGAAAACCCCAAGGAATTCTACATGTATGTGAAGAGCAAGAGGATGAGCCATGTGAGAATAGGACCAATCAGGTGCGATAGTGGAAATGCATGCATGGAGTCAGACGAGGTAGCAGAAGTACTTAATGAATACTTTGCTTCAGTATTCACCAGGACAAAAGACCTTTGCAATTGTGGGAGTGACTTACAGTGGACTGAAATCGTTGAGCATATAGACATTAAGAAAGAGGATGTGCTGGAGCTTTTGAAAAACATTAAGTTAGATAAGTCACGGGGACCGGATGAGATATACCCCAGGCTACTGTGGGAAGCAAGGGAGGTTTTTGCTGAGCCTTTTGTGATGATCCTTGCATCATCAATAGGGATGGGAGAAGTGCCAGAGGATTGGAGGGTTGCAAATATTTTTCCCTTGTTCAAGAAAGGGAGTAGAGATAACCCAGGAAATAATAGACCAGTGAGTCAGTGGTGGGCAAGTTGTTGGAGAAGACCTTGAGAGGCAGGATTTATCAGCATTTGGCGAGACATAATCTGATTAGGGATAGTCAGCATGGCTTTGGTAAGGGCAGGTCATGCCTTATGAGCCTGATTGAATTATTTGAGGATTATTTGAGGACACATTGATGATTGATGAAGATAGAGCGGTGGATGTAGTGTATATGCATTTCAGCAAGGCATTTGATAAGGTTCCCCATACCAGGCTCCTTTAGAAAGTAAGGAAGCATGGGATCGAAGGAGACCTTGCTTTGTGGATCCAGAATTGGCTTGCCCACAGAAGGCAAAGAGTGGTTGTAGACGATTCATATTCTGCATGGAGATTGGTGACCAGTGGTGTTCTGCAGGGATCTGTTCTGGGACCCCTCCCCTCCTCTTTGTGATTTATATAAATTACCTGGATGAAGAACTAGAAGGGTGGGTTAGTAAGTTTGCTGATGACACAAAGGTTGGGGGTGTTGTGGATAATCTGGAGGATTGTCAGAGGTTAAAGCAGGACATCAATAGGATGCAGAACTGGGCTGAGAAGTGGTAGATGGAGTTCAACCCAGGTAAGTGTGAAGTGGTTCATTTTGGTAGGTCAAATTTGAAGACAAAATATAATATTAATGGTAAGACTTTTGGCAGTGTGGAGGATCTGAGAGATCCTAGGGTCCATGTCGATAGGACACTCAAAGCTGTTGCACAGGTTGACAGTGTTGTTAAGAGGGTGTATGGTGTGTTGGCATTCATCAACCATGGATTGAGTTCAAGAACTGTGAAGTAATGTTACAGCTATATAAGACCCTGGTCAGAACCCACTTGGAGTACTGTGTTCAGTTCTGGTCACCTCACTGTAGGAAGGATGTGGATATTGTAGAGAGAGTGCAGAGGAGATTTACAAGGATGTTGCCTGGATTGGAGGGAGTACCTTATAAGAACAGGTTGAGTGTACTTGGCCTTGGAGCAACAGAGGATGAGAGGTGACCTGACTGAGGTGTATAAGATGATGAGGGGCATTGATCATGTGGATAGACAGAGCCTTTTTCCCAGAGATGAAATGGCTAACATGAGGAGGCATAGTTTTAAGGTGCTTGGAAATAGGTACTGAGGGGATGCCAGGCATACGTTTTTCACACAGAGAGTGATGGGTGTGTGGAATGCACTGCTGGGGGCAGTGGTGGAACTGGATACAATAGGGTCTTCTAAGAGCCTCTTAGATAATTACATGGAGCTTAGAAACATAGAGAGCTACGCACTAGGGAAATTCTAGGCAGTTTCTAAAGTAGGTTACATGGTCAGCACAACATTGTGGGCTGAAGGGCCTGTAATGTGCTGTAAATTTCTATGTGCTATGTAATATACTCTCCACCAAACACCTATAGTGGTTGTCAAAGTTTTAGGTGTCATGCCGAATCTCCACAGATTTCAAATGAAACAGACATGGTTTAAGGCACTGATGTGCTTTCTTCATAATTACATTTGTTGGACTCAAAACAGACCCTCTGAAATTACATCACCGAGGAATTTAAAGCTGCTGACTCTCTCCATCTCTGCTCCTCTGATGAAGACTGGCTCATAGACCTCCAATTTCCTCCTCCTAAAATCAATTACCATCTCCTTGGTCTTGCTGACACTGAGTTGAATGTTATCATGGCACCACTCAACCAGATTTTCAATCTCTCTCTTATATGTTGATTCACCATCACCTTTGATGTGGCCAACAACAGTGGTGCCCTCTGCATACTTAAATATGGCATTGGAACTGTGCATAGCCTCACAGTCATAAGTATAAAGGGGATTACAGTGGCATGAGAGAGGAGTTGGCCAGAATTGATTGGAAGGGAACACTGGCAGGGACGATGGCAGAGCAGCAATGGCTGGAATTTCTGGAAGCAATTTTGAAGGCACAGGATATATACATCCCAGACAGGAAGAAGTGTTCGAAAGGAAAGATGATACAACGATGGCTAACAAGAGAAGTCAAAGCCAACACAAAAGCCAAAGAGAGGGCATATAATAGAGCAAAAATTAGTGGGAAGTTAGAGGATTGGGAAACTTTTATAAACCAATGGAAGACAACTAAAAAAGTCATTAAGAAGGAAAAGTAAGCTAGTCAATAATATTAAAGAGAATACCAAAAGTTTTTTCAGAGATATAAAGTATAACATCCACTCTATATCCGAGTGGATATCGGACAGCTGGAAAATGATGCTGGAGAAGTAGTAATGTGGGACACTAAAATGGTGGACGAACAGAATAAGTACTTTGCATCATCTTCATGGTGGAAGACACTGGAAGTATAATGGAAGTTCAAGGTGGCAAGGGTCATGAATTGAGTGAGGTTACCATAACTAGAGAAAAGATTCTTGGGAAACTGAAAGGTCTGAAGGTAGATAAATCACTTGGACCAGATGGTGTACACTGCAGGGTTCTGAAAGAGATGGCTGAAGAGATCATGGAGGCATTAGTAAAGATCTTTCAAGAATCACTAGATTCTGGAATGGTTCCAGAAGACTGGAAATTGCAAATGTCACTCGACTCTTCAAGAAGGGAGAGAGGCAGAAAAAAAGAAACTATGGGCCAGTTAGTCTGAACTCAGTGGTTGGGAAGATGTTGGTTGATTATTAAGGCTCAGTTCTCAGAGTACTTGGAGACTGTTGATAAAATGGGCCATAGCCAGCATGATTTCCTCAAAGGGAAATCTTGCCTAACAAATCTGTTGGAATTCTTTGAAAAAATAACAAGTAGGATAGACAATGGAGAATTGGTTGATGTTATGTATTTGGATTTTCAGAAGGCCTGTGACAAGGTGCCACACATAGAACCATAGAACACTACAGCACAGTACAGGCCCTTCAGCCCTCCATGTTGTGCCGACCCATATAATCCTTTAAAAAAGTACTAAACCCACACTACCCCATAACCCTCCATTTTTCTTTCATCCATGTGCCTGTCCAAGAGGCTCTTAAATACCCCTAATGTTTTAGCCTCCACCACCATCCCTGGCAAGTCATTCCAGGCACTCACAACCCTCTGTGTAAAAAACTTACCCCTGATTTCTCCCCTAAACATCCTTCCCTTAATTTTGTACCTTTGCCCTCTGGTATTTGCTATTGGTGCCCTGGGAAACAGGTACTGACTATCCACCCTACCTATGCCTCTCATAATCTTGTAGACTTCTATCAAGTCCCCTCTCATTCTTCTACGCTCCAAAGAGAAAAGTCCCAGCTCTGCTAACCTTGCTTCATATGACTTGTTCTCTAATCCAGGCAACATCCTGGTAAATCTCTTCTGCACCTTCTCCATAGCTTCCACATCCTTCCTATAATGAAGTGACCAGAATTGAACACAATACTCTAAGTGCGGTCTCACCAGAGATTTGTAGAGTTGCAACATGACCTCTCTACTCTTGAACTCAATCCCCCTGTTAATGAAGCCTAGCAACTCATTGGCCTTCTTAACTACCCTATCAACCTGTGCAGCGACCTTGAGGATTTGAACCCCAAGGTCCCTTTGTTCATCCACACTCTTAAGTAACTGACCATTAATCCTGTACTCAGTCTTCTGGTTTGTCCTTCCAAAATGCATCACCTCACACTTGTCCAGATTGAACTCCATCTACCATTTTTCTGCCCAACTTTGCAGCCTGTCTATATCCTCTTGTAACCTTCAAGCACCTACAGCTCCATCCACAATTCCTCCAATCTTTGTGTCATCTGCAAACTTACTCACCCATCCTTCCACCTCTACATCCAGGTCATTTATAAAATGAATTATAACTTGAGGCTGCTTAAAAAGTTACATGCCATGGTATTACAGGATAGATTCTAGCACGGATAAAGCAGTGGCTGATTGGCAGAAGGTAAAAATTTGGAATAGAGGGAGCCTTTTTGGGCTGGCTGCCAGGGACTCGTAGTGTTGAAACTGATTCTTTTTACGTTATATGACAATGATTTGGATAATGGAATTGATGGCTTTGTTGCAAAGTTTGCAGATGATATGAAGATAGGCAGAGGGGCAAGTATTTTTGAGGAAGTAGTGAGGCTACAAAAGGACTTCGACAGTTTTGGGAAATGGGCAAAGCAATGGCAGATAGAATACAGTGTTGGAAAGTGTACGGTCATTCACTTTGGTAGAAGAAATGAAAGGGTTGAATATTTTCGAAATGGAGAGAAAATACAAAAAACTGAGGTGAAAAGGGACTTGGGAGTCCTTGTGCAGGATTCCCTAAAGATAATTTGCAAGTTGAGTCTGAAGTGAGGAAGACAAATGTCAGGAGAACGCTTCTCCCATTTCGTACCTTGCAAATATCAGTGAAAATTACGAGGGGTATTGATAGGGTAATTGCAAACAGGTTTTTCCCACAGAGTTTGGGTGAGACAATTAGAGGTCATGGGTTAAGGGTAAAAGGTGAAGTTTAAGAACTTCACTCAGGGGTTTGTGGAACGAGCTGTCAGCGCAAGTGGCGCATGCGAGCTCAATGTGTAAGAGAAGTTTGGATGATGCCTATGGTGCGGGTCTGGGCCGAATAGACTGTGCTTTTCTGTGGTGTCGGATTCGGCGGGAGGGGCTGGCACGGCGCTGCCGCTCGCGCTTGCGCCTTGGATGCCGTCGGCTGGAGGCCGTTCCACTGGGCGACCGGAAGTTGCGGCGAGTGCCTTGGAGGTGCAGTTGCCGTGGAGCGGCGACTGTGTCCTGCGAGCAGCATGTTACCCCTCTCCATAAAGGACGATGAATATAAGCCGCCACGGTTCAATCTGCTCCGCAAGGTGTCGGGCTGGTTCAGGTAGATTGGGGGGGGGGGGGGGAGGGAATGGGATGGACGGGACGCGGCTGGACTGAAGGGGGCTGGATGTGTATTGGGCTCCAGCGATGGGCCCTG
This sequence comes from Hemitrygon akajei, assembly GCF_048418815.1. Taxonomy (NCBI): domain Eukaryota; kingdom Metazoa; phylum Chordata; class Chondrichthyes; order Myliobatiformes; family Dasyatidae; genus Hemitrygon; species Hemitrygon akajei. The sequence continues at coordinate 68,408,191 of NC_133135.1, read as the reverse complement.
GGTCCGGGACGGGGAACCGAGACTGGAGTCTTACAGCTGGAACATGGGGATGGGTGTAAGGATCGGACTGTCTGCCAAACTCGCATGTTTTTCTTTTCTCAGGTCCATTTTGTCGGATTCCACATCTCGAAACCTCTTCTTCTTCCTCATGCTCAACCTCTCCTTTGCCTTCGTAGAGCTGCTGTATGGGATCTGGAGCAACAGGTGAGTGGAGGGAGTGCGGGAAGGACAACCTCCGTTGCAATGCCACGTTGCTCTCTCTAAGAGGAAGTACGTTACTCGCAGACAGGAATTACAGGAACCCTGGATTGAGCCAGGTTCTTCATATTTTCCCATTTCTGTCAATTATTTTAACAAATGTACTGACCTCCTCCCATAGATGCTGTCTGGCCTGCTGAGTTCTGCCAGCATTTTGTGTTTTTTATGCCCTTCATAAATAATTTTATAGGTGACACAGCTGATGGTGTAGTTGGTAATGAAGCAGAAGGTAGCTGATTTGGAATGTATTGATGGACTGATCACAGAATTGGGGGGAAAAAAACTAAGGAGTGAGTGTATGTAAACTGTAGGATTCTAAGAGTGCAGAGGATGAGGGTTCCTAGGGAGACTATGATCTGAGATCTTTAGGTAGTGTGGCAAGTAGATGTTAAGCAGACGTAATGTAGTATTCATTTTTGGCTGGGTTATAGAGGAAATGTGACAGCTGTATAAAGCAATGGTTAGGCCACAGACAGAATGCTGAGTAGTGCTGGTCACCACACCAAAGAGGATATGAGAGGATGCAGAAGTGATGAGAACAAAATGCAAGTACTGGAAATCAGTAAGGTTGTTGCCATTTATGGAGAAGTTTGGTTATGAGGAAAGATTGGCCAGTCTTTGGAAGTTGGAGGCTGTAGGAGAAATGTGTAAAATTTGTTAACGAAGTCCTACCGTAGTTCCTGTTAGAGAGGTTATTAACTAGGAAACAGTTGATAACCTCTGTTGTTTTTATTTTTCTTACTCAAAGTTAGTAGTTAAGAATTCATTCCCTGAGTGATTGAGACAGAAATCCTTGTGGATGTTAAGTTGATAATTTGATTTTGACAGGGATGGGCATAATGGACCAAATAGCTGCAGATTTATCTGAAACAGTCTGGTTATTAGACTTGGCAAGCACCAAGACATTAAATATGTATTTCTTCTGTACATAATTCTACAGATGTTTAAATGGAGGTTTGATGTATACGTGAGAAAGAAAGTGATGGGTGAAGTCAGGGTATATTCTGGTCTCAAAGCTGTTCAGCTGTTCTCCTGAACCTTTCTTCTGCATTGTACTCTATATGTAATGGAAAGTTTTCCTTGATGGTTCATGGTATTTGCACCTTAATGCCCAAATAATCTGTTGGCTTACTGTTAATTGGAAAATATAATCAAACTGGTATGTCAGTTTATTTGTGGTGTGATTATTTTTATGCAGTCTGTTTTTGTTGTGAATTTGCCAACTTGAAGTAGTCACCACCTATGTAATTATGGCAGCTAACCAGGAGAGGAAAGGACATGTAAACAAAAAATTAGATACATCTGATCTAAGTTGTGTGTTGGTTAGTTCATCAAGATAAATCAAGACTCTTTAATGGGATCTGTTATTTCCATATGTGATAGATGTATTCCTGATTTAAATCACAATAAGTTTAACCAAAACACGGCTGTTATACCACGTCCGTTCATGGATGGTAATACAGGTGGAGTGTCCAAGAACATCAGTCCTCAGTAATGGTTGAGCCTAGTACGGTGGGTTACGGAGGATCTGATTTATGCAAATATGATTTCATGTAAAGCTTTCTCACAAGTTTTAAATTTTCATAATAGTAATAAAATGTTTTTCTGCATTCATTAAGAACTGAATATATATTCCATTAGTTTAATTATGAGTAGTGTTAGGATGAAGTCTCAATGGAAGAATTTAAGACGACTGCACGGCAATATGATACAGATGAGTAAAGAGACATTTCTGACTCTTAGAAAATTCAGATTATAGAGAGTCCTCAGGAACAGAACTATTGCATAGGCTGTAAATCATCTATATTGTGGGAGGAGATCAGATAACCCAGAGGAAACCCATGTGGTCACAGATAGAAAGAACAAACTCGTTTTGTACTTTCTCCCAAATATTGGTGTCAAAATAAAGCTTAAACATTTTAAAATATCTTTAGCCACTGGATACAAGAAAAGTTTTGAGGCCAGGTAACATCTTACTGTAGTACTAGAGACACAAAAGCCAGCAGATGCTGGAATCTGGAACAGTACATAAAATGCTGGAGAAATTTGGCAGGTCGGGTAGCATCTATAGTTGCAAGAAAAAGTTTGTGAAACCTTTCCAATTACCTGGTTTTCTGCATGAATTATAAAATGTGGTCCGATCTTCATCTATATCACAATGATGGACAACACAACCTGCCTAAACTAATAACACAAAAAATTGTACTTTTTCATATCTTTATTGAACACATTGTTTAATCTTTCACAATCCAGGCTGAAAAAATATGTGAACCCTTGTACTTAATAACCTCCACCAAATGTTTCCTGTAGCTGCTGAGCAGACTTGCACATTGTTGAGGAGGAATTTTAGACCATTCCTCCATACAAAGCTATTTTAGTTCATCAATATTTCTGGGATACCTTGTAGGAACAGTCCTATTCAGGACATGCCACTGCATCTCAAATAGGTTAAAGGTCTGGACTCTTACTTGGCCATTTCAAACCACAAATTTACTTTTTAAACTATTCTGTTATTGATTTGCTCTTGTGTTTTGGATCATTGCTTTGTTGCATCATCCAATTTTTATTAAGCTTCAGGTGACAGACAGCTACCCTGACATTCTCCTGTAAAATGTCTTGATACAATTTTGAATTCATTGTACAAAACAGCCCCAAACCATGAAGCTCTTTCCACCATGCTTGACAGTTGGATTGCGGTTTTAAGTGTTGCTGTGCAGTGATCTTTTCCTCCAAACATATCCGTGTGCATTTCTGCCAAAAAGTTCAACTTTTGTATCAGTTGTCCACAGAACATTGTCCCAGAAGTGTTGTGGAACATCCAGATGGTCTTTTGCAGACTTTTTTTCTCCAGTCCTGATGAAGGGACTCAGCCCAAAATGTCAGCTGTATTCTTTTCCTTAGATGCTGCCTGGCCTGCTGAGTTCCTCCACCATTCTGTGTGTGTGACATGCAGCTATGATTTTTTTTGGAGAGCAGTGGTTTCCTCTGTGGTGTCCTTCCACGAACACCATTCTTGTTCAGTTTCTTCGAGTGGACACATGAACAGATGTTAGCAAGTTCTAGAGATTTCTGCAGGTTTTTTGCTGTTACCCTTGGGTTCTTTTTCACCTCCTTCAGCATTGCACGTTGTGCTCTTGGTGTGATCTTTGCAGGGAAACCACTCCTAGGGAGAGTAGCAGCAGTACTGAATTTTCTCCATTTATAGACAATTTCTCTTACTGTGGACTGATGAACATTCAGGTCTTTAGAAATGCCTTTGTAGCCTTTTCCAGCTTCATGTATCTCTACAATTTTTCTTCTAAGGTCCACTGAAAGTTGTTTTGATCGAGGCATAGTGCACATAAGCAGATCTTTCTTGAAGAGCAGGCTCTGACGGTAACCTTACTTTGTGCGTCTTTCTTATAGGGCAGGGCACCTCTACAACCCTCACCTCCAATCTCATCTCGTTGATTGAAACACCTGACTCCCAATTGGCTTTTGTAGAAGGCATTACCACAGATGTTCACATATTTTTTGACCCTATCCTATGATTGTTTAAATGGTGTACTCTGTATTGATGAGAAGAAGCACAGCTGTTTGTGTGGTATTAGTTTAGGCAGATTTTGTTTGTCTGATATTGTGACTCAGATGAAGATCAGACCACATTTTATGAGTAAAGCAGAAAACCAGGTAATTGCAAAGGGTTCACAAACTTTTTCTTGTACCTGTATGGAGGGAGATAGACAGTCAATGAGCCACTGAGTTCCTCCAGAATTTATGTTAAATGTAGTACGGAAGTCTTTGTTCCTGAACTAACCATATTTCCAGCCAAGCTGTTTCCATGTCATCACTGTACCAATAAACCAATAAAAAAATGCCTGCATTTGTTAGTCCACAAAAAGCAGGATAAATCCAAACTTTGCTGGTTTGGTTCTCAGTCACAGGCAAATGGGAGTTGTCATCAATAGCATTGTCAAGCAGAAATCATCAATACCTGCATAGCTGAAACTGTCCGTTGTCACTGACTAAATGTTGGAGAAGCTTCGAGTCAAGTCACTTTTTATTGTCATTTCGACCATAACTGCTGATACAGTACACAGTAAAACTTCTCAACACATCCACAATGTGTGAGGCTGGCCACTTTGTAGCTGCATCCACTACTATCAAGAAATTTGTGTTCATGGCTATACCCATATGAATCCTCTGCTAGGACAATGCAAGCCATTCCCAGGGATGGAGAAGCACTGCTCTTGGCATCTTTATGACATGTTGTCAATCCAAATGGTGCATGGCAAGCTGCTCGATCTGCTGATCTACCCCAGGCCATCAGACAGCTTCAAGCCAACACTTCCATTTCGGCCATGCCTAGATGTAACTCCTCTAACACTTTAGCTCTCAGCTTGGATGATACAACAACTCTCAATCCCCAGATAAGGCAACCCCTGTCAAGGGAAATTCATCCTGGCACTGGTATAAATGGTGGAACTGGATTTTGTGCTGCACATTCCAGCCAATTTGGGTGGCCATGACAGTGAGGGGGTCTTTTCTGGTTTCCCTTTGGATCATCTCAGCCATAATAGGGAGAATTTTGAATTCCATCAGGGAGTATATGTTAAGAGGAGTGTTCTCTTGTAAATTTTTCAGTTATTTTCTTTTCCATGGGTAAACAGGACAATCCATCGGCTTTTCCATGATAAATTATCCTCTTGAATTCGATCTTGTGATTGTGTCCTTCAAGAAACAGAGCTCATCTCTGCATTTGTGCTGCTGCTGTTCATGGGGAATATCCTTCTGTGAACTGAAAATGGACACTAGTGGTTGATGATTAGTAACAAGGGTAAACTCTTGCATACAAGTACTGGTTGAATCATTTTACACCCCAAACTAGATTCAAGGGCTCTCGGTCAATCTGTATGTAATTTTTCTCTGCTGCAGTAAGCGGAGGTGATGCAAAGGCTATGGTACATTTATTTCCATCACTCTTAATGTGACATGACTGTACGTGCAGTATGCCATAAGACAAGGCGTTACAGGCAAACTTCGCTGGCCGATGTGGATCATAATGTATGAGTTCTGTGTCTGACTTCACCATTTCTTTACATTTTTGAAAGCCATCTCTCACTGCTGTATTCGTTGCCATTTCTTCCCAATATTCAGTAATGAGATCGGGGTGGAGAACAGTAGCCAGGTTTGGCAGGAACTTGTTATAGTAATTGACAAATCCTAAAATGGACAGTAACTGACACATCCTTTGGTGTTGGGGCATCCACTACTGTTTGAATTTTCTCAGTGCACTTGCGTTATCTTTTTGTGCCAATGATGTGATGCATAGTTTAAAGAAATCACGCTTGTGTTGTGCTCCGAGCCCATAATCTTCTAATCTTTTAAACACTGAGATTTCAGAGCACTTCCTTGTTGTCCTCACTGGTAATATCCAATAACAAGTACCTGGACAGCTTTACAACACCTTGTCTGTAGCTTTCTGCCAGAGTGTAGGTGCAACTGCTACTCCAAAAATTAGTCTATTATAGTGATAAAACCCTTTGAGAAACACTTAGGACTTGTTCCATCTCCATCTGTAGGTAGGCCTCAGCTAAGTCCACTTTGCTGAGGTGTTTCCCTCCAGAAATGTTTGCTAAGATGTCCTCGATCCTAGGAAGAAGGTATTGATCTACTTTCAGTACTGGGTTGATGGTGATCTTAAAATCACCACAGGTCCTGACAGATCCATTATTCTTGGCTGCTGGGACCACTGGCATTGTCTATGGGCCGTCACTCAGCCTCCATGCAATCTAGCTCAATGGCTAATCCCATCCTTGGCAGTTGCATCATTCAAGACCTTTATTAATTCACTTCCAGTTGACTTTATTGCAGGGGTTGTGGCATGCAAATAGTGGGTGGATTTCTAATCAAGTTGTAGTTGTCTCAACCAATCACAACCCCACAATCTCTCCTGTTTTTGCCACATACTAGCTCAGTGTGGCTTGTTATGAATGCCATTCCCACAGGAATGATCTTTTCTCCAGTATAAGATCTTAGATATCCACAGGCTTTGGTTCAGAAACTTTGAAATGCAGTTCAAACTCATTGTGTGGAATGACTGAAACAGTTTGCTTAGAAGTTTAACTGCTTCAACCAAAACAGCCAAAATGAAATTTGCAGGTAATGTGCAAGTAATGCAGGAATACTTAGAATTGTAACCTTTGTTCAGATTTCTTCAGTGGAAGAAATTCCCACCAACTGCACTTAGTAACACTGGCACTCACTTTTCATTGGCTAATTCAATTATAAGGCTATAAGACATAGCAGAATTAGGCCATTTGGCCCATTGAGTCTGCTCTGGCATTCAATCATGGCTGATCCTTCCCCCCCCCCCCAGCCCCACTCCCTGGCCTTCCCCCTGTAACCTTTGATGCCATGTCCAATTAAGAACCTATCAATCTCCACTTTAAATATACCCAATGACCTGGCCTCCACAGCTGCCTGTGGTAACAAATTCCATAAATTTACCACACTCTGGCTAAAGAAATTTCACTGCATTTCTGTTGTAAATGGATACCCCTCTATCCTGAGGCTGTGCCCTCTTGTCCTAGACTCCCCCCACTATGGGAAATGTCCTTTCCGGTGTCTAGGCCTTTCAATGTTTAAAAGGTTTCAGTGAGATCCCACCTTATCCTAAATTCTAGCGAGTACAGACTCAAGAGTCATCAAATGTTCCTCATATGATAGCCCTTTCATTCCCAGAATCATCCTTGTGAACTTCCACTGAATTGTTTCCAATGCCAGCACATCTTTTCTTGGATAAGGAGCCCAAAACCGTTCATAATACTCAAGGTGAGCCTCACCAGTGCCTTATAAAGCTTCAGCATCACATCCCTGCTCTTACATTCCGGACTTCTTGAAATAAGTGTTAACATTGCATTTGCTTTCCTCACCACTGACCCAACCTACAAGCTAACCTTTAGGATGTTCTGCTCAAGGAGTCCCAAGTCTCTTTGCATCTCAAGTTTTAGGATTTTCTCCCCATTTAGAAAATAGTCTGCACATTTATTTCTACTAGTAAAGTGTATGTCCATGCATTTTCCAGCATTGTATTTTATTTGCCACTTTCTTGCCTATTCTCCTAACCTAAGTCCTTCTGCAGCCTTCCTTTTCACTCAACACTACCTGGCCCTCCACAAATCTTCATATCATTTGCAAACTTGGCAACAAAGCCATCTATCCATCATCTAAATCGTTGTACCGCATAAAAAGCAGTCCCAACACCAACCTGTGGAACACCACTAGTCAGTGGTAGCCAACCTAAAAAGGATCCTTTTATTCCAACTCACTGCCTCCTACCAATCAGGCAATGCTCTAACCATGCTAGTAACTTTCTTGTAATACCATTGGCTCTTAACTTGGTAAGCAGCCTCATGTGGCATCTTGTCAAAGGCCTTCTGAAAGTCCAAATATACAACACCCACTGCATCCCCTTTATCTTACTTGTAGTCTCCTCTGTTACGAACCCCGTAACTGGGTCACTTACCAGCAAAGATAGAGAGGTCCGTTGAAGTCTGATGGTACTATTTTTAACAGTATTTATTGGTAAAAATACACAAAAATAATATCAATGCAAACATACAGATAATATACGTTGTCAATACTAACTCTAAAAGTGCGGGTATAATAATAATCAATAAGAAATAAGCTCTATCGTTGTCTAGGGGCTAATGTATTGTCCGATGGAAATATAAAAGTCACTCAAGTTCATTCAAGCTGCAGTCTTTGGTTGGAGTCAAAAGACAGATTTTTAGAACTTGCCAGCTTTTCCTTTTTATGATGTCGATCCTTCCAGAGTTCCGTGGGTGTTGGTTTCTCCTTTTAGCTAAAGCCGTTCTTCCGTGGTAAGGCCCCCAATCCCGGCAAAGGGAAAGGACGCACGCGAGCCTCCCACCGGCTGACTCTACCAAATGCTGTCACGGGACTTCCAGCGTCTCTCCTGGTGCGTCTAAAGGGGTTGTTCCCCAGACCCTCTTTTATCCTTACTCACGGGGTCTCAGATGTCAATCAGGTTGGGATGATGCAATCCCTCAACCAGCCCACTCTGGTCATTCCCTGAGGGCTTCAATGAATAGTACAGTACTCAATACACAATTCCGTCTCCAAGAGACAATGGCCGGTATCCGTGGCTTTGTCTCGCTGAGGGCAGGACACACATTCCAAGCCCATGAGGATTCTCTCTCATTTCCTGGGTCCCCAGACCTGAATTAATAGCGATCTTGCGATTCTCAAAAAGGAGGGGGATACTTTGTACCCTTCGGCCCCTCAGAGTTGTGGCACGTTCGTAACACCTCAAAGAATTCGTCATGCATGATCTTCCCTTAAGGAAACCATGCTGACTTTGTCCTATCTTGACCTGTGTCACCAAGTTCTCAATAACCTCATCCTTAACAATGAACTATAACATTTTCCCAACTATTGAGGTCAGGCTAACTGGTCTATAAATTCCTTTCTGCTGTCTTCCTCCTTAAAGAGTGGAGTGACATTTGCAATTCCAGTCCTCTGGAGCCACACCAGAATCCAAAGATCATTATTGACTGCTTCTTTCAACGGATGCTGCCCAACTTGCTGAGTTCATCCAGCTTTTTTGTACGTCTTGATTTGACCACAGCATCTGCAGTGCACTTTGTGTTAAAGATCATTACTAATGCCTCCACAAAATCTACTGCTACCTCTTTCAGAACCTGAGGGTGCTGTTCATCTGCTCTGGGTGATTTGTGTACCTTTTAGGTCTTACAGCTTTTTGAGCATCTTCATCCTTATAGTAGTAACTGCACTCACTTTTCTTCCCTTACACCCTTCAATACCTGGCACATTGCTTGTGTCTTCCACAGTGAAGCTGATGCAAAATACTCATTTGGTTCATCTCCCACTTTCTTGACCCCTGTTGTTATTTCTCTGCCCTCATTTTCCAGAGATCCTATATCCACTCTAATCTCTTACATTTTTTATATACTTGAAAACTTTTATTATTGACTTTGATATTGTTTGCTAGCTTGTTTTCGTATTTCATATTTTCCCTCCTAATGATTCTTTTATTTGTTCTCTGTAGGTTTTTAAAAGTTTCCCAATCCTCTCTTCCTGCTAATTTTTGCTTTGTTGTATACCCTCCCCTTTGTTTTTATATTAGCTTTGACTTCCCTTGTCAGCCACTGTTGTACTACTTTGCCATTTAAATATTTCTTCGTTTACATCTATCCTGGACCTTCCCCATTTTTCCCAGAAACTTATGCCATTCCTGCTTTGCTGTCATCCCTGTCAGCATCTCCTTCCAATTTACTGTAGCCAACTCTTCTTTAATACTGCTGTTATTTCCTTTACTCCACTGAAATACTGCTACGTCAGACTTTACTTTCTCCCCATCAAATTTCAAGTTGAACTCAAATCATATGTGATCATTGGCTCCTAAGGGTTCCTTTATCTTAAGCTCCCTAATCGTCTCCGGTTCATTACATAATACTCAATCCAGTATAGCTGATCTCCTAATAGGTTCAACGACAAACCTCTCTTAAAAAGCCGTCTTGTAGGCATTCAACAAATTCACTCTCTTGGGATTCATTACCAACCTGATTTTCCCAATCTACCTGCATGTTAAAATCTCTATGACTTCAAGATAATACTCAATTCGTTAATCTGTCACCCAGTTATCTTTTGGACAATCAAATTGCACAATCCTTCCAATGCAGCCAGCCATTTCTGCTTCTTTAATATATGATTATTATTATTATTTGGTATTAATAATAATAATTACTGTTTATGAACCATGAATTTCATCCATTTTCTGCTATTTTTGTTAAACTGGATTTTCTTTCTCTTCCCAATTCTGACGGACAAAAACATGCTGTGCTTTTTAAAAAAAAAACTTGTATATTTTGCTACGCTTCGACAGGTAGGTAGTCATTTTGGGTTCCTTTTAAAACCTGCTTGATGCCACTGTGATGTTTTGTAACTTCAGAAATTAATTGACAGAAAAACATGGGAAACTGGGAAAATGTGTATTCTTCATTTTCTCTTTAGTGAGGCATGCAAGTACCGTAAATTCCGGTGTATAAGCTGAGAATTTGGCCCTAAATTTTGGTCCTAAAATTAGGGGGTTGGCTTATACACAGGGTGCCAACTTTGGAGAAACGAATACATGGAAGACAGGTTGTATTTATTGGCTGTTTTTGAGTCAATTTCATTCCACTGTCGTCGCAAGAATTCTTTGAATGATTTGTTTAAGCTCACATCTAGTGGCTAGAGCACGGAGATCAAACAAGCCACCGGGGGTGACTGCAATGTCTGTATTTTCAGCTTTCAATGCTGCTTTTGTCTCACCTGACAAGTGTGCTTTGAAGACGTCCCAGACAAGTAGTGACTTTTATTTCCTGAAACCTTCGGGACGTCGACACCACACCTCTTTAACCCACTTCAAGCAATCCGCTTCATCCATCCAGCAGCATCCTTGAATGTAAACAACACCCTGCGGGAATTTTCTGAGCAATCTTTGTCTTTTGTCTCAACACAAGATCACGTCTATTCATAAATCGGGTGCACCAACTTTGCGTAGCTTTGAAATTTTCGCTGACCCCACGGTGTTTTTCGGCCCATTTCAATGCTTGAACTCGAATCATTTCTCTGGTAACAATCTATCTGGTCGATTGCTGGTGATTCACCCACTCTAAAACCTTTTCTTCCAGTTCTGGCCACTGGCATGTTTTCCTGCGGTTTGCACATTTAGTCTATGGCATTTCCCTCAGCATGTCCTCTGCCTTTCTCCACTCTCTCACTTGTTTCTCATTTACACTAAACTTCTTAGCAGCTGCAGAATTATTCATTCCTTTAGCAAAATCAACAACCTTCAGCTTGAAGCCAGCATTATATCGCATTTGTTTTAATCTTTTGTACATGGCGGTCGCAAACTCAATACTGAGTAGACGTACTGATCCCGCCACCCTGTGTTAACAAGATTACGATGGGCACTAAATGGTTTCGCGAGGGTTACAATTCTGAGGATTCTTTACCATTGGAGACCTAATCCAAAATTTCCCTCCCTGATTTATTTATTGAGAATTCGCTTATAACGCTCTACAATGTGTAGGCCTGTTTTTTTTTTAGCAGGTACTAGTTCTCAAAATTTCCCGGTTCTGGATCCGGCAAAGCTGAGTATGTGAGTATCTGAGTATCCGGCATGTGAGATCTAGTGATCTTTTCTGGTTAAATCAAAAACCTCTACAAAAGGGATTGGCTTGTACATGAAAATGTCACTTTTTCAACCTTGAAAATGGGGTGGGGGGGGGGGGTCGGCTTATACTCCGGAATATACTGTATGATGTGGTGGTGTAATGACTTATGCCATTCACAAACTTTTACATAATTCCTTACAGGTTATATGTAAACAACAAAGAATGTTTAATCAAACAAATTTGCAATATTACTCAAATATTACTGAAGTGTTAAATATACAATTAAGGCATGTTATCCTGTTTTTCTTGGATCCCAGGTGATAATGGTCTTCTTAAAGCAAAATAGAACCACAGCTTGCAGCAGGGATATGTCTGCAAATACCCTTGCCTGCTGATCAGCATAGAATCTAAAGACATAGCCAGGGGCACCATCTAGGCTCAGTGTTTTCCATACATTCACTCTGTGAAAGACTGATCTTGTGTCTGTGATGGTGACTGTCGATGCAGGTGAACTGGAGACTGTCAGGGTGGGTGGTGACATACTCATTCACTTCTGTTCAAATTGTGTGTGGAGTGTTGTAAGTTCATCAGAAAGGGATGAGCGATGCTGTCTGACTTTGTTTTGTAACCTGTTATGGTATGGTTAGACTGAGACTTGATTTTGTGCTGGTATTGTCTCTTAGCATCTTTGATTGCTTTCTGGGGGTCAGTCTTTGATTTCTTATAAAGGTCAGTGTCACCTGATTTGAATACTGTGTACCTAGACTTAAGAAGTGAAGTCTAGGTCTACAGGTTCATTCATAGTTTCCAGTTTGGAAACACCTAGATTGTCCATATTGGTACACAGTTGTCAAAACATTTGTTGATAATAGTAGTGACATACTCATTTAGACTGGTAGCTGAGTATTTGAACATGGACCAGTTTATTGGCACAAAATATTCATTTCGAATCTGATTTGTTTCCTCAGGTTAGCACTGCATGACTTTATATTCTGAATTCTCCCATTTCAGCAGAGAGTAGGAACACCGTCTGGTGGTCCGCTTCACTAATGTAGGGATGAGGGATGGTTCAGTAAACATCTTTTATGGTTGTATATGATTGTTTCAGGGTATTTGGACTCCTGGATATTCCAAGTTGAGTGAGCAAGAGCTTGCCAGAACCTTCAAGTCTGTGTATCATGAGGAGTTGATTAAGAAGTCCCTCCACCTCCATTTTTGCCCAAGGATAAGGTACAGTCTATGTGGGGAATTGAGAAGCCCCCGGGTTGAATGACACTATCAAAGGAAGTGGGTGTAAGGCACATCTCAGTGAGTAAGCACACAACAGATCCTCATTTAATTATTGAATGGCAGCAAATATAAATCTTGGCACCCATGTCTAGTTTAAATAAAGTAAAATAAAAACAAATCTCTTGAAAGCTTTGTAAAATCAGTTTGGATAAATCTGGTACATTTTTGAAAATTAAAAATGTGCGATTATCTGACTTCTTTCATGACCTCTAAGAACTTTAAGTATTTTACTTCCAGAAATACTTCTGATATGTAATGTTGTAATTGTTGAAGGCAATGTAATTTGCATTCAGCAAGGGCTGTCAAAGAATATATGAGGTATTAAGGTTCTTTGATAATTGAAGAAAAATGTTAGCGTTGTTCTTTGAAACACTGCCTTTAGCTCTTTATATCCTCTTGAAAGTGGTTGTGGTGTTGTTTTAATGTCCAAGTTTGACGGAACCAGAGTGCAAGAACAGATAGTGGAGAGGTTGTGGAAACAGATGTTGTTCGGACTTCAATGTCAGGAATCAAATGGTTAAGCTTGGTGGGACTAATATGCTGAGTTGTGTATGTTTCAATGCAAGAAGTAGGAAAGGCAGATGAGTCAAGGCATGAACCAATACAAGGCATTATTGAAACTTGCAGGAGGAGCAGGACTGGCAGTTCAGTATTCCAGTGTTCCATTGTTTTAGATGTGATAGAGCAGGAGGGATTAAAGGGGGATTTGTCACGTTACAAGTCAGGTAAAATGTCATGGCAGTAATCAGTCAGGACAGACTGGAGAACTCATCTAGTGAGGCTATATGGGTGGAACTGAGGAACAAGAAAGATATGAGCGTGTTTGTTTAGACTGGGTTGGGCTTGAGCCTAAAATCATCTGAGTAAAAATGTGAAAAACTGAGTAGGTGATAACAAAATCAACGAAGACCTTTCCCTTTTAAAAGGAGTGATTTTCAAGGCCTTTGGATAACTAAAATACCTTGTATCAATAAGGAATTTTTAATACATAGTTGCTATTGCAACCCAATTAGCCCTTGTTGACTTCTTCCACCTGAATTCTTTTGGATTTGACATTCATTACTCAAGAATTCTGTTCTCATCCATTTAATATTAATACTGTCTGATGAACAAACCTTCTGATAATCAACTTATCAGTTAAGATGGTCCCTCCCAAGGCCTGTGGGAGCTAATTCCTTTCCTGTTATTTTTCTTAACCACCAAGCATTGTGTGGACATGAGAAGTTGGGAGAATTACTGCTGATTCCCAGTTATGGAGGAGAATGCCTCTATGAATAAGACAAAATCACAGATACCTGCAGAATTACTTCTGGGGCGCCAACTTCATGGACTACCCTCACGGCAGCTCTCATTGAAAACGATGGAAAACATCAAATATTCTCGTTTTAGCCTGCTATGTCTGAGAGCCATAACTGCACCAATGATGTATACAATCTGTGATGAAGTTCTAATGCAATTAAACAATCTATTTCTGCTTAAAACCAGCAGAAATAGACTGGACTCTGGCCGGCACACAACCCCTTTAAGACACTGCTGGTGTCAAGGTGCTCGTCTGATGGCAGATTTAAAGAGACGAGATTTTCGACTCCTGATACCAACTGTCTTACTGGGGTAAATGTGCTGTTTCTGGTAAATAAAATTGACGATCTCAGTGCTAGGATGCTGTATCAGAGGAACGTTAGGAATGTGTGCATCCTTTACTGTATGGAGTCTTGGTTAACCCTTTCCATGCTGGACGCAGCAATTCAAATAGATGGTTTCACGATATATCGTCAAGACAGGTCAGTCGAGTCTCTCAAAAGCAGAGGTGGAGGTGTATGCCTCATGATCCAACTCCTCACAGTGTTCTAATGTATCAGTGATGTCCCAGTATTGTTCACTGGACCTGGAATACCTTTCAATTAAGTGCTGGCCATTTTACCTGCCATGAGAGATTACAGTGATCTTTTTGGTCATGGTGTACATTCTATCTCAGGCTAATGTCAAGCAGGCTCTAGACAAACAGAGCAATATAATCACCAGGCATGAAGTAGCACATCCTGATGCCTTCCCCAGCATTTTGCGGGAGATTTTATCCAGGCCACTTGATCAAGTCACTAAATAATTATTATCAACAAATCACCTGGAGTACCAGAGAAAGTAACACACTGGACCACTGTTACACTAAGTTCAAGAGTGCCTACGGTGCTATCTCACGCCCAGCCCACACTTTGGTAAGTCTAATTACCTAGCTGTACTTGTACTCGCTGAGTATAGGCAGAGACTGAAGACTTGCAGCGCCATTAGTGAGGACCAAGAAGGTATGGCCTAGAGAGGCACAGGAATGGTTACAGGACTGCTTTGAATCACTGGACTGGACTGTGTTCAGGGAGTCATTTTTGAGTCTGGATGAGTATGCCAGAGTTATCACCAACTTCATTCAAACCTGTGTGGATGAGTGTTGCAATAAAAAGTTACTGTGCATTCCCAAACCAAAAGCCATGAATGAACCAGGAGGTTCGTAATCTGCTGAGGGCTAGATATGTGGCATATAAGTCTAGTGATCCAGGTCTGTATAAGTAAACCAGGTATGACTTGCTATTTCAAGAGCCAGGGAGCAATTCCAAGTGAGGTTTGGAGGTGATATTGGATGCAGTCAATTCTGGCAGGGTTTGCAGGCCATTGCTTCCTACAAAGCAAAACCCAACATCATTAATGATGCGCTGCTTCACTACCAGATGAGATCAACGCCTTTTATGCTTGCTTTGAAAGGGAGAATAAAACCACAGCTGTGAGGATCCCTGCAGCATCCGATGACCCTGTGATCTCTGTCTCGGAGGCTGGTGTCAGGCAGTCTTTCAAGAGGGTGAACCCTCACAAAGCAGATGGAATACCTGGTAATGCTCCGAAAACCTGTGCCAACCAACTGGTGAGAGTATTCAAAGACATTTTCTATCTCTCACTGCTACAGTCAGAAGATCCCATCTGCTTCAAAAGGGCAACGATTATACCAAAAAGAGCAGTGTGAGCTGCCTCAGCAACTATTGTCCAGTAGTGCACTCCTCTATGGTGATGAAGTGCTTTGAGTAGTTGGTCATGGCCAGAATCAACTCTTGCCTCAGCAAGGACCTGGACCGACTGCAAATTGCCAACCATCACAATAGGTCTACGGCAGATATGACCTCAAACGCTCTCCATGCAGCTTAGGTAACCTTAACAGTGCAAATACCTATGTCAGAATGCTGTTTATTGACTATAGCTCAGCAGTTAACACCATCATTCCTACAGTCCTGATCGGAAAGCTCCAGAACCTAGACCTCTACAACTGGATCCTTGACTTCCTAACTGGAAGACTGCAATTTGCACGAATTGGAAATAACATCCCCACCTTGTTGACATTTAACACTGATGATCCATAGGGTTGTGTGCTTAAGCCTACTGCTCTACCCTGTCTACGCCCATGCTTGTATGGCTAGGCATAGCTCAAACAGCATCTATAAATTTGCTGATGATACAACTGTTGTGTCAGAATTTCAGATGGTGACGAAAGGGCATATAGAAGTGAGATATACCAGTTAGTTGAGTGATATTGCAGCAACAACCTTGCACTCAATGTCAGCAAGACCAAAGAGCTGATTGTGACTTCAGGATGGGTAAGACAAGGGAACACAAACCAATCCTCCTAGAGGGATCAGAAGTGGAAAGGTGAGCAATTTCAAATTCCTGGGACAAAATCTCTGAGGACCTAACCTGGATGCAACATATTGCTGCAGTTATAAAGAAGGCAAGACAGTGGCTACAGCACATTAGGAGTTTTGAGATTTGGTTTTGTCACCTAAAACACTCAAATTTCTACAAATGTACCACGGAGAGCATTCTGACTGGCTGCGTCATCTTCTGATATGGGGCGGTGGGGGGGTGGGGTGGGGAGGGCTTTAGCACAAGATCAAAATAAGTTGCAGAAACTTGTAAAATTAGTCAGCTCTATCATGGGTGCCAGCCTTCATAGTATCCAAGACATCTTCAAGGAGCGGTGCCTTAGGAAAGCGATGTCCATCATTAAGGATTCCCACTATCCAGGACATGCCCTCTTCACAGTGTTACCATCAGGAAGGAGGTACAGAAACCTGAAGGCACGCACTCAGAGATTCAGGAACAGCTTTTTTTCCCCTCTGCCATCCGATTCCTAAATGGACATTGAACCCAATAACACTATCTCACTACTTTGTTTTTATTTGTTATTTTGCACTACTTATTTTAAGTAATAGACATGTATATACTGAAATATGTATACTCAGTTTTTTTCACTATATTTATTTAACATGCATTTGATTGTGTTGCTGCTGTAAAGTTACATCTCACAACATATGCCAGTGATATTAAATCTGATTCTGAAATAGTTTTGAATTAAATGATACAGCTGTTTCTTAACATGGGTAACTATGGAAGGAAGAGGCTGCTATAGAATTGGCCTTTCTTCTACTTCTGCTCAATTCTCTGGTCTTTTCATTTACAAATTGTATGATGTCATTATTAGAAAGCAACTTTATTTCCTGCTGCTTAGTATTTTCTTCACCACCATTTTCACCTCTGTTTAGTTGCTGCACAATTTCTGTTAAGCCTGTTGCTGAAATTTGGTTCCATTCTACCACTATAACCACTTCAAAAATATTTTGATCCAAGGCTTGATCTGGGTTATTAGTTTTGCTGTACTAAATACTCTGGACATTTAAGATTAATATTGTTCTTCAAAAAAAATTTCAAATAATTCTGCTCACTTAAATGCTTTTCTTAAAAGCAGTCCACATTAATAATCCGTTTACATGCATGTAATCGATAGATTTATTTGCGTGAGTACATTTGACAATGTTTACTAATCTCTGGATGTGAAAGATTATTGTGGAGGAGGTGCATTATCCATCAGAAAAGTTTGCTTCTTAGGGTTCTTTAATGGACTTTATTCTTGGGCAACTGTTCACTTTCTGCATCAGGAGAATGGGTATAGTTGTTGGTGGTTAGTCATCTCGGCCCATTGCCTGATTGGCAATGTGGCATCATTCTTTCGCTTTATCACAGGTTTTCCTTCCATCAGAATTGTGTATACTCACTGATAATTGCACAGTCCATGCTATACAGCAAAGATTAGGCAATACTTTGGCATGGATCGTAAGTGGAAGTAATATTTTTTTGCCACAGTAGTTCCAGACAATTACCACCACCCTTCTCCCTCCCTCCAACCTTCAAGAGAAAGTCTTGCAGCTTTCCCTTGATAATCAGTGGCATTACAGTGCATGAGCCCTCTGTGATCAGCATCTTCGATCACTATTGATCAGAAACAGCATTGGGTCAGCCACATAAACATTATGTGTGCAAGAGCAGATCAGTCTGGGCATCTTGCAGAGATTGACTCATCTCATCTCACACTGAAGATTTCTGAATGGGCAATGACCCATGAACACTACCTGAGTAGTTTTCCCTCTTTTTGCACTACTTAATTAATTTTTAAAAATATACTTAATTGTAATTTATAGTTTTTATTATGTATTGCAATGTACTGTTGCTGCAAAACAACACGACGTGCCAGTGATATTAAACCTGATTCTGATAAAGCCTTTCTTTTGTGTACAAGTTTTAAAAGTCAGTAGTCATTTGAAATGCACACCACTTGGCTGGTGTGTAGTTCCAACAACACTTAACAAGCTACCGTAGATTCCGGACTACAGAGCGCACCTGATTAAAAGCCGCTGGCTCTAATTTTAGAAATAAAATCAATTTTTTAATTGTAAAGGCCGCACCGGATTTTAGGCCGCACCGCTACTTTTAAATATACATACGTATCGGTAACACAAATTACGTTGCATATACTTTTTTACTGAACAGCACGAACAACATTCCAATATCTCCTAGCGACTGGTAAAAATATATATACGGCAGCCTACCAGGAAAAGTTAATTGATCGCCTTTAACTTAAAAGCAGCGTTTTTGCTCGGGTCTGACGCGCTTGCGTAACGCGATCGGGTCTAATCGGGTCTGACGCGCTTGCGTAACGCGATCGGGTCTAATCGGGTCTGACGCGCTTGCGTAACGCGATCGGGTCTAATCGGGTCTGACGCGCTCGGGTCTTGCTTTTCTTCGAGTATTTTCCATGTTGATGAGGGTGAGTACAAATGACTGATTTACAATAATTTAATTGTGAAAGTGCGCTTGATTTATCGTACAATTTCATTGGACCTCTGTGAACTACTCATCAATTTTATTGGTCTACTGTTACGAGGCAAAATGTTTACGAGGCGGCATGAAAAAAAACCATGTATTAGCCGCTCTGGATTAAAGGCCGCAGTGTTCAAAGCTGTTCAAAATGTGGGGGAAAAGTAGCGGCTTATAATCCGGAATCTACGGTAGTCACCATTTTAGATGCAGCACCTGTTTGGTTAGTATTAATCAATCACCCTTTTCAATGATTCCTTCCACCACAGTGGCTTCAGTGCAGACTGTCTACTAGGTACACCTCAGTTCTTTGCCTAAATGACTCACAGAACCTCCCAAGCTCAAACTCACTTTCGATTTATTGCCATTATTCTTATCAGTGTTATTACGCCATCTCCCCCTTTTTTTCTCTATGCTTTCTAAATGTTATGTCTTGCAACCAATTTCAGTAACCATTCCTCACTGATCGTTGCTAAGTCTGGTTCCTTCCCATGCATGATTGCCAGTAACTCTTATTTCACTATTAACACTTGATACATGAACAGTTAAACTAATTTTTAATTGCACCTCCTCTTAAATAAGTCAATGATTTTCTGGGTGTCTCTTCCATAACCCATCTGTTATGATACCATCATTATTCCACTTTTAATGCTTCAACTATGATTGCTTCTTACTTGTTTATGCTTAGGCTGTTTGGATTTTTTTGAATTCTTGAAAGCATTAAACTTTGTTGTGCCTCTGTTTACCTTTTTTGTAGGATGTTTATTCCATTCCATCAGTACAGATGTTTCCTCAGACTCATGTTTTCCACACCTGTCCTTCAACTGCATGTTAATTGTTCACTAACCCCTATACCAATTGCATGTCTTTTGAGAAATTAAGTGTACAGTCGGCCCTCCTTATGCACAGGGGATTGGTTCTGGGACCCCCCGCAGATACCAAAAAACATGGATGCTCAAGTCAGTGGACTTTAGGAGCCGGCGGAGCTCCGGACCTTATTTAACTTTTCTCAGTGCGGTGGACTTTAGGACCAGGTGGAGCACCAGAGCTTTTTTAACCTGTCTTGGTGCGGTGGATTTTAGTACCCGGTGGAACTTGGGATCTGCCACCCACAGTATTTCTTTCTTTCTTTTAAATTTTTTTTATTAGTTTTTCTATACATTTTACAAATTTAAAAAAACCCCAAATCACAATGAGGAACATTAGTACAGTGCAAAATTAAGCATACAATGACAATATGCTACAAAGGAAGAGAATTTAACAAAAAAGCACCTAAATTGAAGACAAGTAAACTTAGTATCCTCCCCAAGCCCCACAACACAAAAAAAACTCCAGACCAACCACAACACAATATAGAGAATATAAATCAGGACAATCAAACTCCCAGACTGAATACACTTAGCAACAGAGGATAATAATGCCTACTACCAGGAAAAAAAAGGGGAGCTGAAAGCAAGGGACCGAAAAGAAAAAAAACCCTAGTCAAGAGGAAGGTTATGAAAGTACTCGATAAAAGGTCCCCAGACCTTATGGAACTTTAGATCCGAATTAAGAACTGAATAATGAATTTTTTCGAGGTCCAAGCAGGCCATAATGTCGTTAAGCCATTGAGCATGAGTGAGCGGGGCAACATCTCTCCATCTAAGGAGGATCAAGCGTCCAGCCAGGAGAGAGGCAAAGGATAATATTCGGCATTTGGTCAGACTCAGACGTAAATCTGTCTCGCCCCAGAAACCGAACAAAGCAATTAAGGGGTTTGGTTCTAGGTGCTGATTCAGAATATACGATAACGTAGTGAAGACATCTTTCCAAAATTTCTTCAAGCTAGGACAGAACCAGTACATATGAATGAGAGAGGCCTCGCCCCTCTTGCATTTATCACAGAGCGTACTAATGTTAGGGTAGAATCGAGATAGCTTAGATTTAGACATATGGGCTCTATGAACAATCTTAAACTGTAAAAGGCAATGGCGAGCACAAAGAGAGGTTGAGTTAACCGATTTGAGAATCAAGTCCCAGCTCTCATCAGATAAGGAGGTATTTAAATCCACCCACAGTATTTCTGTTCCGGAAAACAATCACGATTGAAAATAAAGTGGAAATAATAAAGCGATCGGAAAGAGGTGAAACGCCATCGGTCATTAGAAAAGCGTTAGGCTACAGTCGGGATAAAGTGAGAATAATGAAGCATGTGAAGGCCCTGCCCCAACGAAAGCTACAATTATGTATTTCAATAATTAAACCATTACTAATATGTTACTTAAGTGTTTTATATACATAGAAAGGTAAAATATATACCATATACTAAGACAAACGTTTGACTAACTGACGTTAAATAATACCAGATGTACCTGTTCCGACTTGGAGAACTTCTGTTTTTTTTTTCGATTCCCGATCTGCGGTAACCTATGCACATCCTCCCATATACTTTAAATCATCTCTAGATTACTTATAATACCGGATACAATGTAAATGTTTAGGGGGGGAAAAAGTCTACATGCTCAAACAACAAGTGCTGGAGAGAAAACTTCTGGGTTTTCCCGATACACGGTTGGTTGAATCCGTGCGTGCGGAATCTGTGGATATGGAGGGCTGACTGTATATTCCGTAATTACTGAGTCCTTCCTCAATGCCAGATCTTTATTTTACCTCTCTTCCAATACCCAGTAATTCAGAGTGTGTTTTCCCTGGGTGCTCCGGTTTCCTCCCACAGTCCAAAGACTTGCCAAGTAGGTAAATTGTCCTGTGATTAGGTTATGGTTAAATCAGGGTTCTAGGGTGTTGTTGGAGGGCGTGACTTGAAAGTCTGGTAGGGTCTATTTTGAGCTGTACCTTTTAAATAATTTTTTAAAAATTATATTTATTTATCCTGTAGTGACATTGAGTCGAGATTAGATTGTACATTTGACCAGGGCTGATTCATAGGACATTCCTCTCAGCCTTTCATAAATCCCTGGTATATGGTTCTTCAACAGTGATTTTTGCCAAATTCAGTCATTTATTCGTTTATTTATTGGAGATATGCCCTTCCAGCCCAAAGTGTTGCACCATCCAGCAACCCACCTATTTAACAGGACAGCCTAATCACAGGGCAGTTTAAAATGACTGATTAACCTACTAATCGCTAAGTCCTTGGACTGTAGGAGGAAACTGGAGCACCCAGGGAAAAACCACATAGATCAACAAACTCTGCGCTTTCCACTGCAGTGTGACTGTTCTGAGCATCTATGCAGTAATTCCTCCATTTCCCTTGTTGCAGTTTATTACCTTTCACTTTAGCTCGCTATTTCTTAAGTAGGAGCGATGTACAATGCAAATTTAACATGGTATATTATTGTTTTCCGGACCTACTTTAAACCATTGTCTGAATTTAAACAAAACTAATGTGTTACTGTTGATAAAGCAGCAAATTAGGGATTTGATTGGTTTGTGAGAAAGAATAAACTGCAGAGTAACAAGGAAATCAGGAGAGGCAGAATGGAACAGTTGTGAGGATGAATCTCTGGCTGGAGGCTAGTGAATATGTGGAATTCATTGCCTTAGACAGCTCTGAAGACCAATTTATTGTGTGTAGTTAAAGTGGAGGTTGATAGGTTCTTGATTAGTAAAGGTGTCAAAGGTTACAAGGAGAATGGGGTTGAGATTGTAAGTTAGCCTTGATGGAATGGTGAAGCTGTCTCAATGGGCCAAGTGGTCTAATTCTGCTGGTGTGTCTTGTAATCTATGGAATTGTTCAGTTTGGAGCCAGTATGGACTCTAAAGTGCTTAATGCTCCCTCTTGGGCCGTGTGTGTCAGCATTAAAAATATTAATAATGCATTCAGTAGCACCTCTCATGCTATTCAGACTCCAGACTTGGCTGATGGAGAGAAATTACAATTCTGTAAAAGTGGCAGTTACAAAAAACACAGAAGATTGAATTTTCTGGAGTTCTGTTGCAAATGTGACTCTTGTGTGTTGTGCTTTAGTTTAGGTCTCATTTCGGACTCATTCCATATGTTCTTTGACTGCACTGCTCTTCTGGCTGGATTGGCAGCATCCGTGATTTCTAGATGGAGATCAAATGATACCTTTTCCTACGGGTAAGAACAAGAGTGCTTATTGATATTTAATTATGTAGCTGTACACAAATATTGTTTAACACTTGTGTGTTTTTTAAAGCTTTATTTGAAATAATTAGATTTTAGGGCGTTTCTTGCACTAGTGGAATAAACAATCTATACAAGAGTTTGGTCTGATTCCCTTGGAAGGGTTTAAGTTCCCTTTTATCACCACAAGCTCAGGGGTAAACTTTTTTTCTTTATTTCTGTTGTAAGTATCACAACTCCATTTCAACATGGAACTCTTTCATAACTCAGTGATAGAGCGTTGTTCATTTAATTTTGATAAGTTCCCTCCAGCCTAAAATGATGTAATACTGGTTTCAATTTTCACAAAACTTAAGAGAACTCAGTTATTATTGTGTTTATGGATGGGGGTAATATATTAGTATGGTTAGAGAACTGGTTAACAGACAGAAAATAGAACAAATGGGTTATTTTCTGATTGGCAAACAAAAGATAGGTGAGTAATAAAATGTGTGGACAGTTTAAAAAGGCCTCGTAAGGGAATTAGATTGTAAAGTTAGTGGTAAAATAAAAAGCAGATGGGATATGGTGTGAAAACTGTAAAGATACCCAATTAGGCAGGGAAGTAAATGGAAAATCAGAATTCCAGGAAGACCTGGGTATCTTTTTATGTGTGTAACACTTACCCAAAAGGCTGGTATATGTCTAGGGGAAAAGGAGATCCAACCACTCACCAACCCCGCCTCCCGTACACGCAGGTGCTGTGAGAATCGAGTTTATGCCTCGCACCGCTCGCCGTATCAACTTCACACCAAATACCGTTATGAAATACCCTTTATAGAATTTACTAACATTAATTAAAGAAGTATTAGGCAATACAATAAATATATATATATATACAAGAAAAGAAAAAAACAAAAGGCGCCAACATCAAAGTTCAGTCAGTGTAGTGCACATCGTAGGAGCTCAATCAACGAATCATCCGACAGCCACGTTGTCACACCTGGGACCACCCCGGTGGTCTTACGAGCCGTCCAGCGCCCATCCACCTTCCTCGTCTGTCTCTCCTCCCGACTCTCCTCACACTCCAAGTCCGCGCAACCCCTCCCCCAAGTTCCCAGCCTCACAAAACACAATAATATTCCCCATTGATTAACAAATGAATACAATTACCATATCAGCCATTCTAAAGCAAAACAACGGCAAGAGAAACATTTAACAGACAAAGAAGCATTCCTACTCATAACAAACCAAAGAAGCCCTTTTTAGTAATATACACATGTGAATTTCAGAAAGATAATGTGGGGGGTGGGGATGGTGTCCAGCTACAGTCTCTTTCCTTAAGTAGGAGTGCCCTGGAACTTTAGAACAAGAGAACTGCAGCCAGATTTGTGTTTATTTGAAAAAAAACAAAAATACACACACACACGCACACACACACCACCCCTCCCCCCCCCCCCCCCCCGTCCAAGAGGGCTACGCGTGGAGTGCACTGTTGGTCTACAAGACTATCTCGGATATAGGGATTGTCACAGCAGAAAATCAGTAGACTCTGTCTAAGTTCCTCAAGTTTGAAGGATGATCTGGTCTATTAGAAGCTTGGTAGATGTTTCTCCTGCATGACCTTTCTAAGGTTATCCCCAGTTCCTGAGTAAAAGGGGTGTCATTTAGAACTGAGTTCTGGAGAAATTATTTCAAGTAATTGACTGGAATTCTCTGCCTCTTATAAGGGGCTTGGGATGATGAACCATTGAGTATATTCCACATCAGTGTTAATTATCTTTGTATACTAAGAGAATCTAAAGATATTGCTGGAGAGATGAATTTAAAGTGGTTTAGCATAAGTCTAACATCTTAACTTGGGTTTCATAGTAATGCCATTATTTATTTCTTTTGCTAATGTAATGTATTCAGATTTTGGATCAAGAAATGCTTAAATTTTGAAGACAAAATGAATTATAAATAAATTAAAATGCAACTAAGTTTTTACTATATTGAACATGACAATGCAAATGATGTCTAGACAACATGGGGGAGGGAAAGTTACTAAATAAGGAATTCTCAGACAAGCATTTGGTTTGTCTTGATTATGCTATTATTTGTATCAACCTTAACCAACTTTTGAGAAAATGTAACATTTCATGCTCCTGGTCAAGAGGTGGAAGGTGTTACACAGTGCGTATTTTGTTTCCTTTGGCAGATATGTCCGTGCAGAAGTTTTGGCTGGATTTGTGAATGGATTGTTTCTGATCTTCACAGCTTTCTTCATTTTTTCAGAAGGAATAGAGGTTGGTTAGTGAAAATATGGTTATGTTCGAGCTGCAGAAATTTGCTCTCAGTTGATTACTTTTTGGGCCTTGCAAGGGATAATTGGCAGTCAAATCTTGACTCTATTTCTAAAATCTTTTTGGTTTTATTTGCAATCTGCAATTCTTTTATTTGCATGTTGATTGTTCTGTTTTCCTAGATTTATGAAACAATGTTACATTGTGTTCTCGCTATCACCTCTAAAGCAAGGGAGGGGTCTGTGGATCCAAGTTGGCATCCTCTGCTCTAAAGAGGGGATGTATTTTTGGGGGTGTATGTAACATAAAGATATAGATTTGATTTTATCTAGACTTTTGGACTTGAGGGTTATTTTCAGACCTGAGCAGAAGACCACGAGCTGAAATTGTTGTCAGCATTTCTGTTCAAGTGACTCAATAGCTTATGCAAGCAGTTGGCTATGTTCAATGATGGCAGTTTTGCACAAAATTGTACTGTGCATTAGAAACCTGTTGGAATATGAGGCAGATATTAAACAGCACATATCTCTACCACTTTGTAAAGAGTTTGAGATGTCCACCTTCTTGGTAGATGCCTCCAAATTTGCAGTTGTTCCTGTTTGTTCCAGCTCTTCTACCAACTCTCCTCCAGTAACTTTCTATTGCTAGTGTTTTCTGCACCAATACCACCTCAGCAAATCTTTCTTTTCAAGACCAGACTTCGATGGTAGGCAATCATAGAGAATTGGTTAATTATACTGTGTTCAGTGCTGTGAGAATAGTGTGCAGTAAAATATCGAGAGCCTTTACAAAACGCTAATCCAATTGTTGTCGTTGGCAAGTTTATGCCTTGTGTTATCTCCAGTAGCGTCTCCCATTTTCGCTTCTACTTACCCTATCCTGAAAACTTTGTATTTCTAATGAAATATCTGCTCCCTGTGATAGTTAATTATTTTTGTGTAGCTTCAACTACTCAGTGGGTGAGCTACTTGATTGATGGAGTAACCTTTGTCAAGTCTAATCATGCTACCAGTGTCGTGGTTTTTCGTGCTTTTCAAATGACCAGGAGACGCAGAAAATTCTTCAAGAAGGGTTAAACTTTAATTTGCAAAACAAAGCTGAGACAGTCATTGAACTGGTCGCTGACTGCCTCCCGATTATCGGACCCAGCCGCTTTTTAAAGCAAACCTGGTTTAGCTGCATTAACATATCCAAGCGGTGCATATCACAGTACATCCGTTACTATTTACTATATAGTTTTAATTACACAGCAGACAACTTGTCTCCTACATAGCTCTAGTTACACAGCCGACATGTTCAAAGCAAAATATCCCTACATATTGTCTCTACATTGCTTTAGTTACACAGCCGACAAGTTCAAAGCAAAATATCCCTGAGCTACTTTTCATTAACACATATTGTCTCTACATTCAATTGGATACCTGATTAGCATATATTAACACATCATTGTCTTTTAGCATTTCACACAGTTTTGGTTACACAGCAACTTCACAGCTGGCGACCGCTCCCAGCCACCTCTCCCTAGCATATACCAACACACCATAGTTTTTAGCATTAAGTTTTATACTCCATAAAATTCATATTCTCCAATATATCCCCCCTTTGAGACCCCTCCGGGTCTCACACTTACACAGAGAGAAGACTAAGAGTCTGCGCACAAAAGCCCCAATAAACGCAAGCGTATTCCCAATCTCGGGTGAAACTAAAATTTCCTGCGCCGAAACCTCAAAGTATTCTCTCCCTGTTACCCTGGGCCGTTGAGCCAAAAACCTGTCCCTTTGTACCTGAGACAGGGAAAAAGACTCAAAAGCCCTTACAATCTACTCCCACACTGTCGTTTTGCTCCTGTTCATCCTGCAGGTGTTGTAGGCTGTAATGTTACGTATTCAGGCAACAATAATTATAGATGAGTTAGACGAAGGGTTTTTATAACAAATAACACGTTTATTAAACACTGAAACAAACCCCCTCAAAAGTAAACAAACCCAAACAATGATCCGAGCTCAGCTGCTCAAACAGTCCTTAATAGCGTTGCAGTCCCAAACAGTCTTTAAAGCAGTATTGAAAAAAAAAGAGTTCTTTAAAGCGATATGCCGACAGTTCAAAACCTCACGGTACTTTTAAAAGGAGAGACTTTTTAAAGCGATGTAAATTCTCTTCCACGTCGATGTCCTTCGATTCCCAGCGTCGAACTCCCACGTCGAATTTTATTAAATATAACAGCTTAAAGTGACTGACCTTCCTTCCACAATATTCTCAATCTCCCGCTTTTTCCAGCGGAGACTATCATGAGAATAGTAAACGAAATCCTTCCGAATGAGGATCACACAAGGTCGAAGTCAATCCATCGAAAATCGATTTTCCTCGATCTCCATTTTCCAAACTTCACTCTCCCTTAGCAAAGAAACCGTTGGCTCTGACCTTTTAAACTTTAGGCATTATATAAAACTTCATTTTTAACTAAACTGCGTCATCACATTAAATCACACAGTGATATGAAGTCATCTTGGCAAATCCAGCCACGAACTGCCCCACCTGACAGGGTGGGTCTCCCTTTTATACCCTGTAGAAAAAACCTGTCACATGACCTCTACTGGCGGGAAAATGACATCACTCCACCATTACCTCATGTCCAGTATAACTTCAACCCCAGTCACGTGACAAGGGTACCACTGTCACGTGTCACGGGTACGTAATAGTAACGATACATTTTTGGTGTTTCTGTCTCCACTACGCCAGCTTCGGCAATCGTCACGAGCTTCGGAAATTGTTTGGTTGCAGCACGCACTACAAGAGATTTGAGACAAGGAAGAAAACAGCACAGCACAAGCACACAGCTCAACAATACAATACTGACAGTTATTGCTACTTTAGTCATCCATGCTCCCCATCCTCCGAGTCTACTTTCTAACCAATCAAAGAACTGATGTCCGAACCCTGCATTTTGTTTGACCTCCGTCCGCAGATTCCTTAACTTATCCATTGCTCTGGTGAAAGACCCTTCTGGGCTAGTATTGTTCGGTATGAAAGTGCAGCATTGTTCTCCAAACATTACACACACACCCCCTTTCTCTGCCAAAAGCCAATCCAGTACCTGTCTGTTTTGCCATGCCACCCTGCTAGTCGCATCCAGCTGTTGCCCTAAGACCTCCAGTGCATCATTGGTGTAGTTGATGAACCTCTGTTGATTGTAGTATATATAGTTTATCCATTCAACAGTTTTGCTTACCCCTCTCACAGGTATGATAGCTTCCCAGTGAGCATCTCATGCGGTGTCAGGCATGTTATTCGATTAGTTTGCATGCAGTAACTCATCACTGCTAACGGTAAAGCATTGACTCAATTAAGTTTAGTATCTGCACAAATTTTGTTTAATTTGCCTTTCAGGGTTTCATTAATTCTCTCCACCATGCCCTGCGACTGAGGGTGGTATACACATCCAAACCTTTGCTTTATCCTCAGCGCCTGTAGTACCAGTTTGACCACTTTCTGGATAAAAGCTGAACCATTGTCTGAACTAACTTCTGTAGGTATTCCAAACCTGGGGATTACTTCATTTGTCAGGAATTTTACCACTGTCTCTATCATGTCTACGTAATCGATCACTAAATGTTCAAATGGTCCTTCAGGTACAGGAATGTGGCCTATTGGGGTTGTAATTCCCTTCCGAACATTATTTTGTGCGCATACCTCGCACTGTGATAAGACGAAGTCCACTGAAGCCTGTAAATAAAGGTGACCAAAAACCATCCTTCTTTATTTCCCTTATCACTTCCCCCTTTGCACAATGGTCCATCCCATGCGCTTCTGAAATCAGAATCGTCAGTAGAGGGGTGGGCGCTACCAACAAACCGTCTTCCGTGCTCCACAAGCCTTCCGGGTTCTGCTTGGCCCCGCTTTTTCTCCACATTGTCTGTTCTGCCAAAGTTGCCTTACCTTGTATGTCAATTAGGTCCTCCACGTCAGGTTCTG
Source organism: Hemitrygon akajei (assembly GCF_048418815.1). Taxonomy (NCBI): domain Eukaryota; kingdom Metazoa; phylum Chordata; class Chondrichthyes; order Myliobatiformes; family Dasyatidae; genus Hemitrygon; species Hemitrygon akajei. Next base: position 68,378,948 of record NC_133135.1, on the reverse strand, counting down.
GAGTCAGGCTTACCTGGGGGGCAATGACAGCTGATGTACACCCAGACGCTTTTCTAGCTGCCTCGTCTGCAGCTTGATTTCCCTTTGTTATTACATCGTTTCCCTTTTTATGTGCCTGGCATTTTACTATAGCCAATGCTTTAGGTTTCATTATGGCTTTTATTAAATCTAGAATTTGCTGACAATGTTGTATGGGATCTCCAAAACTTTTTTTTAAAAACCTCTCTGCGTCCACACTGCCCCGAACAAATGGCATACTCCATGAGCATATGCCGAGTCAGTATAGATGTCTACTTTCTTACCTTCCATCATTTCACACGCAGCTGTCAAAGCTTTGAGTTCTGCTAGTTGGGCGGAACACGGTTGGGGACAGGACTCCATCCTAATAATCTGATAGCTCGACTGATCCTGCTGCACCACTGAGAATCCTGCGTGATTTCCATCATAATCCCTATAACAAGAGCCATCTACGAACAGAACCTTTTTATCCATCTCCTCTAGTGGTTCTGACCGTAAATCTGCTCTCAATTTGGCAAATGCCATCGTCTTCCCTACACAATCATGGAGTTCTCCATCATAGTCTAAAGGGATAAAATCGGCTATATTACTGGTAGTGCATCTCTGTATAGTTATGTCAGGAAATGTCAATAGCATCTGATACGCTGCTATCCTGGCTGGCGTCAGCACAAATTTCCCTCTTTCCAGCAATTCTGCTACTTTGTGGTGCTGACTGCAATTCCTGCTTAATAGTACTGAAAGCTATCTCCGCCTCTCCATTCCACTGTAAGCCGTTCTTTAAATTAGTATGTCCTGCTACTTTCATTATCTTTCTTAAAGGTGCCACAATCTCAGCTTATTCTCCTATCCAATCTGAGCTGTACCCTGCCATTCCCAAAAATGTCATCATCTGCCCTACAGTCTGGGGTTTTGGGGCCTTAGCTATTGCCTCAATCTGATCTGGTGCTATCGCCTTCACTCCCTTGGATATTACCCTGCCTAAGTACTCCACTTGCTGCGTGCAGAATTGCAGTTTCTTTTTGGATACTTTATGTCCTCCGTGCGCTAGCTTCTCTAACAGAGTTACAGTGTCCTGCTTACACTGTTCCTCGCTGTGGGAGCAAATCAACAGGTCATTCACATGTTGTAACAATGTACTTTCCAATGGCGTGCCCTCTAGGTCTGCCTTCAATACCTGATTAAAAATGTGTGGTGAATGTTTAAATCCTTGCGGCATTCTGGTATAGGTATATTGAGCACCTCTGTAGGTAAATGCAAACAAATCCTAAGCACTCCTATTTTAAGCAACTCCTGCACTGTCGACGCTATTCCTTCTTTATTTTCTGGTCTTAGATGGTATTGTGGTCTCCTGGGTGGAATCGCCCCCCTTTTCAGCTTTATTTCCACCGGACTAGCTGTTTTTATTTTCCCTACGTCCGCATCATGCTGTGACCACAGAATAGACGGCAACTCATCTAACCCCTTATCTTTCTGCTGGCCTCTTCCCTTTCCCAGCACGGGCATGTGTGGTTGGGGAGTTATTTCGACCTCTCTCACTGTCCCTACCATATCTACACTTACCATTATTTTAATACAATTGTTGTCTTCTGATATCCACACCTCTGGCGTGATTTTCCTCCACACTGTTACGGTTTCAGCACTCTTAACTAAAGGTCCTAAGTCTTTAGACTGATATCCCTTATTTATCAACAACGTTACGTGGGGCGCAGCCTCCGGTATCCTGTACCATTTTTCTAAAAAGGTGTTCCACTTAACTTGTAAAGCTGCCCCTTGCTTTCCAATTATCACAGCCTCCCCTTCCAGGTGCTGCTGGGTACATACCTCTAGGCGCCATCTCTCCTCTAACTCCCTGTTCTGAGTCTCATCAAAAATCACTGTACAATGTAGCTCAGATTTGGGCACTACAGCCCTAGGTAATACAGCCTGCACGCCCTTTTTCCATTTTTCCCAGGTTTCCTGAATCTGATCTGCAATGTCTCCCATCCAAAAGGCATTAGCCTTCTTGTCTTCTTGCACTATCAATTGAGCCCCTGCTCTTTTCACACTCAGCCCATTTCTGGTGCATTCTAATTTTAATTCCAGTTTCAACAAGGCATCTCTGCCTAACAAATTCATCGGAGTTCCTTTAAGTACTAGCACTGGCAAAACAATTTCTTTACTTCCCATTCTCAACCGCACTGGAGCCGTGCACTGTGTTAACTGTGTTTTCCCGAGAACCCTACCGTCTTAATAAACTGTACTGACATGGGAAGGTGAAGGACATACTGTGGCTGGCTGATTACATTCCCAGCACAATCTCCCTACCTCTCTTTCCCACTGTCTTCTCACTGGTCTCCTTTGCCCATAGCTCCTCTGTCCCCCTCCTTGGGACTTCCAGTCCTGTCTGGGCTGTTTGAATTTAGTTTGTTCCTGATAGAACATTTGCGGGGATGCTCCCTCAAAGTTAATTATTGGCATGGGGTTTTCCAGCCCTTGTCTTACAGTATGATCGGCCCCTCCATATAGCAGTGTTTTGTCCAGTTCGGTGGCTGTACTCGAACCGGTGGTTGTTGGCAGCATCTTTTTATTTTTCTCTTTTTCCTTCTTTTTGAGTTCTTCGAGCTGCATTTGTGTTAACTTTCTTTGCACCTCTTCCTGCTGCTCAGCCAACCTTTGTTTGTCTTTCCGGTATTTCTCAACGGCATGGACTACGTGGTCTCTAAATTCTTGTGGGGTCTTTAACGTTAGCCCAACCACCTCCTCCAGTTTGGATTTTACTTGTGGCGGCATTGCATCCAAAATGCTATGTCGGAACAGTGAGGTCATGAATAAGCTGTTCTCCACCTCATGCTCAGTCTCCAGTCTCCACCTTTTCAACTGGTTTTCTACGTAGGCTGCTGGGTTTTCAGCGTCTCCCAGTGGATCCCCTTTTAAGGCTTTGGGGTCTACTTTGGGTGGATAAAGCTTTCTGAGGGCCTGCCATACCCTCTGCCTCACTCTGTCAAACCAGTCTCCATCAGTTCTTGGGTCGTTCGAGTTTACTATGCCAGCCATTTCCATTAGTTCGTTAAATTTGGAGGTTCCCATCAACCTTATCAACAGTGCCTTCAAATCTCCCATAGCCAATAATCGTCCTGCTGTTTCTTCCTCAAAGGCTCTAATCCATTTCCCTGCTCCTTCATGTAAATTGGGCAGAGTGTTTTTCAGCCCTTCTAGGTCCTGGGATCCCCAAGGGATATACTGCACTTGTCCTGATCCTTTAACTAACAACGGCATCATTCTTCCTCCTCCTTCCCACCTGCCCTGGCTTTCCTCCTCCCCTGACTCCCCAACTGTCTCTGGGTATGTCTTTACTGCCTCCCACACAAATGTCTCCGGGGTTCTGCTCTTCCCTCGGTCTCCCTGTGGAGTCCTTCCTTTCTGTCTTGATTCAATACCTGGTTGGCCCCTTGAATATTTTTCACATCTCTCCTGGTAATCCCATTTTTGTAATTTACCTGACTCTCTTTCTACTTCCGCAAGCCGCTCCCCTACTGCCTCCTTCTGTCCTTCTGGGCTTCTGCCCCCTACCTCTTCCCCATAAATTCTAGCATCCTCTCTCTCTCCACTTAACTCTTGCTCCTCCAGTGAGTCACCTTCTCTAGTCTGTTTATTTCTATGGTATAATCGATACTCCTCATATTCCTTCGCCTCCCTCAAGTATTTCATCCGTTCAATCTGTTCTTGCATTTCTCTCTGTACCTGTTCTATCTTTATCTTTTCTGCCTGTATCTCCTGCCATATCGCCACTTTTTCCTTCTCATATTGTTTTTTCTCCTCCTCATTATCCCAAACCTGTACTTCTCCCTGCATGTTCACTGTTCCTGTTAGCAGGGGGCACTGCTTAGGGGTTCCTTCCTCATTATAGGGAGGGGGGGTTTTCTGTTTCTTTCGCATCCAGGTATGGAGCTGAAGCCAGCTTCTCACTGTACCTTTCTCTCTCTCTCTCTCTCTCTCTCTCTTTAACAGGCTGTTTCTCCAGCACCTCTGTGTCTTTCTCACTTGCAATCAATATTCTACCTGTCCTCCTCAGCCTTTCTCCCTCCGTTCTAAAGAGTTTTAGCACTTCCATTTCTTGTTCTCTTTTTGCTCCCTTTTCTTAGATTTATCTTTTGATTTGTACTTTTTAGTTAGTTCCTCCATTTCTTCGCACAAACTTACATCAAATGTTCCTTCTTTTGGCCACTTTGTGACCAGGTTTTTGGTTCTTTTTTCCCATTTTTCTGAAGTTTTTGTGATCTCATTTTGAAAAAATGGGAATTTTTTGCTCAGAATCTCTACTGCTGTTCCTTTACCTGTCATGTTATTCTCTCTTGTTAATGTATTTCAGAGATTCACAGTTTGTTTACTGGATAATATTATTTACTCTAATTCTACACCTATTCTAACACCTCGCCTGAGCAGACCCTTCTCTCTTAAGGCGGTAACCGCGAGGACTTTTTCCCTAATTCTATTCTAACACCTCGCCCGAGCAGACCCTTCTTCTCTTAAGGCGGTAACCGCGAGGACTTTTCCCCTAATTCTATTCTAACACCTCGCCCGAGCAGACCCTTCTTCTCTTAAGGCGGTAACCGCGAGGACTTTTTCCCTAATTCTATTCTAACACCTCGCCCGAGCAGACCCTTCTTCTCTTAAGGCGGTAACCGCGAGACTTTTTCCCTAATTCTATTCTAACACTTCGCCCGAGCAGACCCTTCTTCTCTTAAGGCGGTAACCGCGAGACTTTTTCCCTAACTCTATTCTAACACTTCGCCCGAGCAGACCCTTCTTCTCTTAAGGCGGTAACCGCGAGGACTTTCTTCCTAATTCTATTCTAACACCTCGCCCGAGCAGACCCTTCTTCTCTTAAGGCGGTAACTGCGAGGACTTTTTCTTAACGTATTAACTTATTTGTACTTACCCTCACTGCAGTGTTCTTGAGCAATCCTCTGAGCCTCCTCCATTAACCCCCAATTCTGCCAGATTCTTTGGACCGGAGAGACCCTTTGGCAGCGGTTCCACACTTCCGAGACTCCAAGACCTCCTCAAAGCCAACAGAATTCTTAGTCCAAATTGTCGCAAAAAGCGCTTTCCTTTTGTTTTGGGTGCACCCTTAATTCTGTTATCCTTGTGGGAGTCCCTAGAGGACTGGGAAGCGTTCCCAATCTGCCGTTTCCCTTCCGCGGGTCTCTGCCCGATCCTGTTCGTGACGCCAATTATGTCGTGGTTTTTCGTGCTTTTCAAATGACCAGGAGACGCAGAAAATTCTTCAAGAAGGGTTAAACTTTAATTTGCAAAACAAAGCTGAGACAGTCATTGAGCTGGTTGCTGACTGCCTCCCGATTATCGGACCCAGCCGCTTTTTAAAGCAAACCTGGTTTAGCTGCATTAACATATCCAAGCGGTGCATATCACAGTACATCCGTTACTATTTACTATATAGTTTTAATTACACAGCAGACAACTTGTCTCCTACATAGCTCTAGTTACACAGCCGACATGTTCAAAGCAAAATATCCCTACATATTATCTCTACATTGCTTTAGTTACACAGCCGACAAGTTCAAAGCAAAATATCCCTGAGCTACTTTTCATTAACACATATTGTCTCTACATTCAATTGGATACCTGATTAGCATATATTAACACATTATTGTCTTTTAGCATTTCACACAGTTTTGGTTACACAGCAACTTCACAGCTGGCGACCGCTCCCAGCCACCTCTCCCTAGCATATACCAACACACCATAGTTTTTAGCATTAAGTTTTATACTCCATAAAGTTTTATACTCCATAATATTCATATTCTCCAATACCAGCAGATCTTGGTGTGAATAATAATTAAGCAAAAACCATAGTTTGGCTCTACCTTATTTCCACTTTTGACAGTTTAATATGACAAAGTACTAGACAAACAGTCTGCCTAAACTAATAACACACAAACCATTGTATTACTCATCAATACTGAGTAAACTATTTAAATAATCTGTCAAAAAAAAGTATGTGAACCTCTGGGGTAATGCCTATACAAAAGCTATTCGGAGTCAGCTGTTCCAATCAGTGAGATTAAATTAGAGGTGTCGGTTGTGGAGGTGCCCTGTCCTATTTTTTTAAAAAGGCACACAAAGTCAGGTTACTGACAGAGCCTGCTCTTCTCAAAGATCTGTTTATGTGCACCATGTCCTGATCAAAACAACTTCCAGTGGACCTTTAGAAAAATTGTAGAGATGCATGAAGCTGGAAAAGGCTACAAAAGCATTTCTAAAGACCTGTTTGGAGGAAAAAGGACACTGCACACCAACACCAAAATCTCATCCTAACTATGAAGCATGGTGGAAGGAGTATCATAGTTTGGGGCTATTTTGCTGCCTCAGAGCCTGGACAGCTTGTTGAGGGAACAATGAATTCAAAATGGTATCAAGACATTTTATAGAAGAATGTTAGAGTAGCGGTCTGTCACCGAAAGCTTAATAGAAGTTGGGTAATACAAGATAATCCGAGACACAACAATAAATCGACAACAGAGTGGTTTAAAAAGAAGAAAATTCATGTTTTGGAATGGCCATGTCAGAATCCAGACCTTAACCTAATTGCTTTGGCATGACCTGAAAAGGGCTGTTCATGCAAGGTATCCCAGAAATGTTAATGAACTGAAACAGTTTTGTAGGGAGGAATGGTCTAAAATTCCTGTTTGCCATTATACAAGTTTGATCAGCAGCTACAGCTGGAGGTTATTCCTCCTACAGGAGGTTTTACAAGTTATTAAATGCAAGGGTTCACATACTACTTCCAGCCTGGATGCTGAATGACTAAACAATGTGTTAAATAAAGGCATGAGAAGTACAATTGTTTGTGTGTTATTAGTTTAGGCAGATTGTGTTTGTTTATTATTGTGACTTAGATGATGATAAGACCACATTTTATGAGTAATGAATGCAGAAAACCAAATAATTGCAAAGGGTTCACAAACTTTTTCTTGCAAATGTATATACTGATTCATCACCACCTTTGATTATGCAAATGACAGCAGTGTCATTAACAAATGTAAATATTACATTGGAGCTATGCTTAGGCTCACAATCATAAGTGTAAGCAAGTAGAGCTTGGGGCTAAGCACACAGGGTTTTGGTGCAGCTAATAGATATTGCGGAGGAGATATTGCCAATCTGAACTGACTTGGGTTTGCAAGTAAGGAGATCGAGGATCCGATTACATGAGGAGGTATTGAGGCCTAAGTCTTGAAGCTTATTGATTAGTTTTGAGGGGATGATGGTATTGAATGCTGAGCTGTAATCAATGAAGAGCATCTGAGGTATGCATCTTCACTGTCCAGATGTTCCAGAGTAATGTTATCTGCTGTTGACCTGTTGTGACAGTAAGCATATTGGAGCAGATCCAATTTGCTTCTCAGGCAGAAGTTGATGTCTTTCGTCACCAGCCTCACAAAGCATTTCACACAGTGGATGTATTGCCTATTGGACAAATAGTCATTGAAGCAGGTTACCACATTCTTTTTAGGTACCGGTATAATTGAAACCTCCCTGAAGTTGTTGGGTACCTCAGACTGCCAAAACGAGAGCTTAAAGATACCAGCCTGTTGATCAGTAAAGGTCTTTAGTAATCGGCCAGGTGCCCCATTTGAGCTGAATGCTTTCCGTGGGTTCACCCTCCTGAAGGATGCTCCCACGTCAGCCTCAGACTGAAATCACAGGGTCATTGAGGACTGTGAAGATGCCTCCATGTTTTGACGATCAAAGCATGCATAAAAATCATTGAGCTCATCTTGGAGTGAAATCTGGTTGTCATCTATGTTGCTTGGTCTCATTTTTTATGAGGGTAACCTCTTTAACCTCCTTTATTTAGGGTAAAGGATAATATGTATGGAATCAATCCTTGTAGCAACTATTTAAAACTGTAATTACAGTAAGGGAGGACAGTTTAATAACTGGCAATGTTGCCACAGTGCCAAAAGAAGTGGCCATTTAAAAATTTGGCTGCATTTTTGTCTTTTCACTTAAATGTTTTTCATTGGAGAAATATAAAGTTTATAAATTATACAGGTGCCATGGTATTGTAGCGCCTGGTGCAATGCTGTTACATCTTGGGGTGTCCCGGAGTTCAGTTCACCATTTTGCAAGGAGTCTCTGTACATCCTCCCACAGCACAAAGATGTACTGGGTAGGTTAATTGGTCTTTGTAAATTGTCCTGTGATGACGATGTTAGGGTTTGTTGCGGGATTGCTGGGGCGGCATGACTCAAAGGGCCTACTCCACACTGTAACACTAAATAAAATAAAACGAATACTGTTCAGTCTGTTGTAACGTGGAGGGAGGTGTTTGGATTACCTACATGTATCAGATCTATGCTTGGTCAATACCTTTCTCCCATCTTTCAAACGTGCATCCATTTACAGAGATGTACCTGGAGTTATTGTTCTTTCTGGTTTTGTAGCTTATTGTTACAAATGAGAGGTCCCCAACTGTTGTCCTCAAAAGCTGGTATATTTTTTAAATGACAAGGAATTTGTAACTGTAGAAGAGCAATTAAAGGTCAGGTTCAGAAGTTGTTATAGACTACTGAGCGTATACAAAATCTAATTTTAAGGGCTATTGGAATGTTGGCTTTTTATCCCAAAGTGATTGGAATGCAAGGGGGTGGGTGCCATTTGTAGTTTTGCATTTAGTTCTAGCAATATGCATAGGCTTAATTTGTTATTTGGAGAGAGCAGCACAGATTCCCAGAATGATTTTTGGGCTTAATGGTTAAATTGAGAACCAGCCTTGCAATCTTTTTTCAAGGTAAGATATTAAATCATGACTTGATTCTGGTATTTACAATCGATGGGCAAACCAGAGGGTGAAACTTCGGAAAATCTGCAGCAAGGGAATACAAGCTTAAATTTTTGAATTCAGCCATTCAATTGGACTATATATAAAGAATTGTGGAAATCTGGTGCTCTCTTCTACCAAAACCTATTAATACTAAGTCAGCTGAACGTTTCAAAGTAAGATTTTCTTGTTAGGCAACGATGATTGAATCAAGATGGATAGATGGAGTTAGGATGCAAAGCAGGTATGATTAAAGAATGCCAAAACAGACTGCTACCATGCTTACACCTGTATTTAATTAATTTGTTGATCAATGCTCTGTTTTTGCTTACATCTTGTCCACATCCATTTTTTAATTTACTGTTTGAAATATTGATGATGTCATTCAGGTTACTTCAAAATCCCTGTTAAAAGAAAACACACCTGAAAATTTTTCTTTAAATCTATTTAAAAATAGATTGATAAATTATGCCCAGAATTATGTGCCAGATTTGTAATTACTACATCTACAGTTGCACAAGTGACAAGACTACCTCTGGTTGCTATAGATTTTGGTCCATCTTGTCCCTATTCTTGTGTTTTTTTTCAGCATGTTGTGCTATAAAAGCTAGAATCCCATCTGTTTTATTTAACTATGTAGTTGTTGGTTGTTATTCCCATTTAGTGCATGATGGGTGATGGACCAGCCTTGTATCATTTTGGAAATATTAACTTTGTTCCTAACAGATATCACTTTCAATATGGTTGTGAAACCTTGTTGATTGCTTAATAACTGACTAATAAAATGTGTTGATTATCTCTTCTGTAGTCTTTTTGAATGTTGGTACAGATTGAGCACCCTTTATTCGAAATGCTTAAGGCCAGAAGTATTTTGGATTTTAATCTATATAATGAGATACCTTGGGGATGAAACCCAAGTCTAAACACAAATTCCTTTTGCATTACATATGCAGCTTATACATATACCCTGAAGGTTGTTTTGTGCATGAAACAATAATGCGTACATTGAACCATCAGAAAGGTAAGCTATCACTGCCTCAGCTGCCCAGGGTAGACAGTCATTGGCTGTTTGGCATCACCTTCATTTCTGATCTGAATTTATGTGCTACCTGTAAGCAGTCTTTGTCCTACACTTGTTCATCACATTTATATACGGATGCAGCCGTTCAGTGTGTTTGATTTTCATCAGTGGGAATATTGGCAAACTCATCAAATCTCTGCTGCTTTAAAATCAACAGATGCTTTATCAACACAAATATTTAAAAATGTAATGTCGTGCCTTTTCTTAAATTTCTGCAACCAGCTTGCTGAATATTCACAATTGCCTTCAGTTTTCAGTTTGTCGTGATAGATCTTTGCTTGTTTTGTGATCAGCATACCATTAAAAGACATATGTTCACTCTGTTCATGAATCCACTTTTTGAATACATGATCGAAATCTTCATTTTTCTGCCTTGTGCAGTGTTTTTCTATTTTTCGTTAGCTTCTGTTATCTTCTTTCAGCATAGAACTTTTAACAGTTTGCCCTTCTGTTTCTTCAGGTTGTAGATGGTGGTTGTTCCAGCACCATTCTCTGTCAGATGCTTCATAGTTAAACCACTGTCCAGTTTTTCCAACCATTTAACTTTCTGTATTATAGATAAATATAACTGCTTCCTCTTTTTATTTTCACTATTACCCATAGGGGTAACTGCAGACCTTGGCATTTTCAACAATATCTTCACAACATAAAGCAGAGAATAAGCACAAAACACATGGGCAATGCACTGAGTAATGCATGAAGATCTGGCTATGATGGCTGTTGAGAACTAACTGGATCCAACACGTGCCACCACAGGGTATGGGAGGTCACTCATCAGATCTGTATGTGGTGTGCAGAAACCTGCATGTTGCCTGGGACCCTTCCCGGTACCTTCTGAAATTTTCCATTTGTGGTATCATGTTAGTGTTCAAAATTTCAGATTTTGGGAGCTTTTCAGATTTTGGATTTCGGATATATGGTGTTCAACCTGTAATTTTGTTTCCATGTAATCTGGGGGCTTCCATTGTATAATTGGCAAAAACTTGGTTATAAAATAAAATGATTCCAGCAGAAAGTTTAAGATCTTTGCCATATAAAGAAATAATTATGACTAGGAAATTATTCTTCAAAATATATGGTTTATTTTTGAATTGTAGGAGAATAAGACATAATAACTCTGGAAAAGACAACTACTTCTTTGTATATAGTCACAAACAAGAGAAAACTTACAGATGCGATCTTTTCCATAGATGCTGCCTGACCTGCTGATTTCCTCCAGCATTTTGTGTGTGTGTGTGTTGCTCAGATTTCCATCATCTGTAGATTTTCTGTTGTCTGTGATTGAATTACTACATTGTGAAGTCTCTTCCAGGGATGCCTATCCTGAAGAGGTTTAAAATCTTAGTATATAAAATGACTTCACTTTTGGGGAGAGTAAAAGATCATTTACATTTGACTACTTTTTATATTCAAGCTAAGTCCTGTGTAGCAGTGTGCTAGAGATCGGGAGCTGTTATTACCATTTGGTGGGATGTGCCATTTCTCATGCTGCTTCTACTTGTGAGATGCATCAAACTTTAGTTCTCTTTCATCTCCAATTATTTTTCAGAGAGCTTTGGAACCCCCTGAAGTGCATCATGAACGGTTGCTGTCTGTATCTGTGCTTGGGTTTCTGGTGAATTTGGTTGGCATTTTTGTATTTAAACATGGTGGCCATGGACATTCGCATGACGGTGGTAAGGGACAGTTCTATAAACCTGGAACTATTGGAGTTGTTAGGCAGAATAATACCGATATCATAGAAAGGCTTAGACAGTGAAACACTGATATGGGAAATTACTTTCCATCCACAGCTGCTTTTTGTTATTACATGCAATGTTTCTAACCACTAACATATGTCCTGATTTACTAAGGTGTTTGATTTTTCTTTTGTAATTCGTCACACTGAGTGAGGAAAAATTGATCAGAATTAGCAAATTAGAGATAATGTCTGCAACTCTTACTTGACTTCTTTTCAAATGAATTGGGCTAGTGACAAAACTCTTTTTACATCATTGTCATTTCACTTCCTATCTGACACTTAACATGCTGTTAACCGCAGCAATACAGAAGAAGCAATACATATCTACCAGAAGTTCCATACCAACAATAAACTAAAAGTCCCTCCAACCTGCACCTCGAGGGAGAAAAATGACATTCTACTTCCTTCACCCAATGAATGACATTGCACTTCATTCCACTAACAACTCTTTCCATGCTTAAGTTATATTTTATTTAATGCCCAGGATTCTAAACAGTAATTTTCAGATCTAAGCATTGAGCCATTTTGAGTTACAGTTGCAGTTCCCAAAATAACTTCAGAAAAGGAAATTTACATTTTTAAAAAAATGCTTATTTCTTATTTAAAATTGAAGTATAATTGAAGTATAAATCTCAAGAATAAATTGTTGGGAGATGTTAAGTACTTTTTCTATTTGAATAGCAGCATTATTAAATGGGAAGAAGCTGTTATTTTTTGGATACCCAAACTACAAAGTTTAATGTGCAGATTTAGGCAAAACAATATTTTGGCTTTCATGATAAGTGATTGGAGTCAATGGGTAGATGTTGCTGTTGTTGTGCAGGGTTTGATGATACCATACCTGGAGCACTTGTACAGTTTTGGTCTCTGTATTTAAATTTAACCTTAGAAACTGTATTCAAGTTTCACCAGATTGATTTTGGGGAGGAGGCGAGATATTTGATTAGGATGGGTGTATAATTCCCTGGAATTCAGAAAAAAGAGAGGCTATCTCATTGAGTTAGCATTCTTGACCAAGGTCCACACTTTATTTTTGGATAAGCAGAGGGTAAAAGTTAGAATATTGCTTAATTTCTCTATTTGAATTTTTACACTGATAGAACCATAGAACATTACAGCACAGAAACAAGCCTTTTGGCCCTTCTTGGCTGTACCAAACCATTTTTCTGCCTAGTCCCACTGACCTGGACCTGGACCATATCCCTCCATACACCTCTCATCCATTTTTCTTAAATGTTAAAAGTGAGCCTGCATTTACCACTTCATCTGACAGCTCATTCTACACTCCCACCAAGCCTCCCCCCCCCCCCAATGTTCCCTTTAAACTTTTTCCCCTTCACCCTTAACCCATGTTCTCTGGTTTTTTTTCTCCCCAGCCTCAGTGGAAAAAGCTTGCATGCATTCACTCTACCTATATATACCCATCATAATTTTATATACCTCTATCTGTGCTCCAGGGAATAAAGTCCTAACCTATTCAACCTTTCTCTGTAACTCAGTTTCTCAAGTCCCGGCAACATCCTTGGAAACCTTCTTTGCACTCTTTCAACCTTATTAATATCCTTCCTGTAGTTCGGTGACCAAAACTGCACACAATACCCCAAATTTGGCCTCACCATAACATTCGAACTCTTGTACTCAATACTTTGATTTATAAAGGCCATTGTACCAAAAGCTCTCTTTACTTCCCTATCTACCTGTGACACCACTTTTAGGGAATTTTGTATCTGTATTCCCAGATCCCTTTGTTCTACTGCACTCCTCAGTGCCCTACCATTTACCTTGTATGTTCTACCTTGGTTTTTCCTTCCAAAGTGTAATACCTCACACTTGTCTATATTAAACTCCATCTGCCATTTTTCAGCCCATTTTTCCAGCTGGTCCAAATCCCTCTGCAAGCTTTGAAAACCTTCCACTATACCGATAGATTTCTGAATCTTGCTAACTTTTTGGCAGATGCTCAGTTATCAATAGACTTTTGGACTGTTTGAGATTGGGAGTAGTTACAAATACACAGTGGCTATCAGAATCAGGTTTTAAAATAGAAAGTGCAAAAGGAGAGATAAAAATTAATGAGGTAGTGTTTCTGGGTTCATTGTCCATTCAGAAATCTGATTGCAGAGGGGTAGAGGCTGTTCATGAAACATTGAGATTGTGTCTTCAGGCTCCTGTATTTCCTTGATGGTAGCAATGTCAAGAGGACATGTCGTATTGAATGACACTGTGGTATGGCATGCTATTCCCATTCCGTACGTTAAAACAGTTAATGATGACATTGTACATTCGTGTTTAAGTTTGTTTATCAAATTCAAAGGTGTGCTTTTTTTTTCTCTATAAACATCATTTTTGTTGCATTAGGTCATGGCCATAGTCATTCACTCTTCAATGGAGGAATTCATGGGCTGAATCATGGACATAGTCATGGTGGACACAGCCACAGCCATAATTATGAGCATCGATCTATGCATTCCCATGAGCATGGACATTCCCATGAGCATGGACATTCCCATGCTCAGGAACACTGCCATGGTGAGTTATGTCTTTCAAGTCTCCAAGGATCTAAAGTTACCTTTGCTAAAATATAGAAAATCAGTATATTTCCTAATTTTTGTATATTCATTTTTCTCCAGTTATGTATTGTACTAGACTCTTCATTAAAATTATTAAATGTCTTGATATGGGTTCTTGCTTTGTTAGATGTGGTTACTGTCAAAAATTCATTCCAACAAATAATTCCTTTTGTTTCATCATCCTCCAGACAATGACTGACTAACATGTTCACAGGTCATACAGAAATCGCGGGAAGATTTGATTCAACTCTCCAAGAGTGAATAGCTGAATCAAATCTACCCATGTTATACTGATGCCTCTTTAGCTCTTTTTTCTTTAATCCACCTATCTAGTCTATTATTGAATGCTGACATATTGCTATCTCAGCTAGGAAGCCTGAAAGTGAGGTCTATCATCTGAAGAATTACATTGTCCCTTCCTTAAACTTATTCTTATGAATTTGCAATAAATATTTATCTTAAATCATTTTCCTGTGCTCTCTCCCACCCTTCCATAATGTAATATAATTTTGCTATATTTTCATATTTTTCATTTGATCTGGAATGTGCTTCCTGGCCCATCAGCCTGTGCCACTTCTCAGCCTTCTCCTTTCAACCCCATTCCTCCAGTTATTTCCCTAAAATCTATTATTTTGCAGTCCATCAGCTCCATTATTTCCCTGTTGCCCACCTGTGCTAGAGGGCTAATGTTCACCCACCAGCATGTCTTTCAGAAGTAGGAGGAAACCAAAGTACCTGGAAGTAAACCTCATTGCCACAGGGAGACTGTATTCAAGGTCAAGATAAAGCTCGAGTCCCTGGAGCTCAGTTTTACTGCATAATCCTGCTATGTAAATTACTGCATAATGATACGGTGTATTTGTACTTTTCTCCAAACAAGCCAACATTCTAATAAATCTGTATTTTACTCTTCTTGAAACCTGTTTCTTTCCTTTGTTAGGAAGAATATTGTACCTGAACTCTGCATTCTGGTTGAGATTTTGAGTTAATTAAACAATGTTTTGGAAAATTTTGTAAACAGAATTGAGTAAACACAGATAATTATTCAGATAAATTATCTAATGTTTGGCATCCATTGTGTGAGTGTTGGGGAACTGCTGCATCTTGTGCTCTGATGCTGTACTCCACAAGGTGTCATCAAACATTGTTTGCAAAAGCCCAGTGAAGGACATTGACACACTTGAGCTTTCCATGTGTTTGAGAGAATTGTGAGCTTAGTGGAATGGTAATATAGTCCATGAGGTTCAAATGTCAAAGTGGTTTAGATTTTCATTTTTAACAGGCCACTGAATTTTATGAAATGTTAATTGATATGGAACTATTAGCATTGAAAGCCTAGTTATATGCAAGCAATGCAGTTTGACTGAGGTATTGGTAAGTTGGGTGATGTGAGCTAATCATAACTTAGTGCCTTAAGCAGAAATGGAAGTAATTGTATTTTAAGTACTATGTTTGGAATATTTTGTTGGAAGAGCTAAGTGGTATGTGATTTGTAGACAGCGATTTCGAGCATATTTTAAATAGTAATTCTGTGCAAGTTTGAAGGTTAGATCGATCATTCTCATTGTCTATTTTTAATATGAGAGAAATGCGTAAATGAACCATGCAGTTCTATTCTGTTAAACTCAAGGAATAAAGCGTCTCAACTTGGATGCAACTTTGGCTTGCTTGTCAGTTTACACAAAAGCAGCAGCAGCCTCGTGCTTAGCTTTCCTGTTGGTGGCGCTTTGGTCAAGTTAGAGGTTTCATACTATGTGGAAATGTAATTGAATTTGTATCCATATCGTGGTGAGGTATCAACAGAGTGAATTGGGATCATTACCTTTTGAGGTGTATCTTCAGCCTAATATTTTGCCCCTTTCACTGTTAAATTCATTATTTGCTTATGCCTGCTATGTGATCAGTTATGGGCAATGCTGATTGCCTGTCTCTTGCACTCACCCTTTTCCCCTGCCCCCACATCCCCTCATAAACTCACAATCACTTGTTTTGTTGAATTATCTAATTACTGACATTCCTGTTAACCATTGTCTTGGGAAGCTATTGACCAGGTTAAGTGCATTGATGTTTATAAGTGTTGGTGACATCTAGAACTCTTAAGTTATGTAACTACAGCAGCTCATTAGCAATTTTCTTTTAATGTATGTAACAGATTTTACAATTATAAGTTGTGTTTTTTTTCTGTACAGAAGACCATCAATGTGATACACTTCAAGCAAAAGGGCCCAATAGGCAGATTTTAGAAGGTTTGTGAATTATAAGATTAGCTTTATTTTTCACATGTATGTGAAAACATACAATGGAATGTGTCATTTGCGTCAATGACCATCAGAGTCGAGGAATTGCTGGGGACAGCCTTCAAGTGTTGCTGTGCTTCCAGTTCCAAAACAGCCTGCCCACAACTTACTAAACCTTCCTAACCCATTCTACTTTGGAATGTGGGAGGAAACCCACGCAGTCACAGGGAGAACGTACAAACTCCTTACAGACAGCGGCACAATTGAAACCAGGTTGCTGATGCTGAAAACTGCTAGGGTGCTATGCTCCTGTACCACTTCATTTTGTATAAAGTTGTCACAGATTCTTCATTATACCTTTAGCCAAAAAGATCGTAAGTAATCTAAAATGGTTTTTAAACCAATTGGTCCTTCTCTAAATATAGAAGAAACTCAGTGAATTTTTAAATATATAAATCAAAAATGATATTTCATGAAAACATAAGAATTTCTTCCACTCTTGTCATTATAGGAGTCTTTCTGCATATTGTAGCAGACACTCTTGGCAGTGTAGGTGTTATAATATCTGCCCTTCTGATGCAGAACTATGGCCTTATGATAGCAGATCCTATCTGCTCCATGTTGATTTCTTTCCTTATAGGAATAAGGTAAGTTATTTGGGGTTTCTGTATTATTAATTTGTTGTTAAGTTTTTGGCCTACATAATATGCAAATGTTGACTATAATTTAAAGCATTGTTGTTGCTGAACTTTTACTAAGATGGTATTAACAATAATTGTGTTTTAAGTTACTATATAAGAGAATAAGCCACCATGTTGATGCACTTGGACAACACCTGACATCCTTTTCTCATCCTTGCACCCATAGAATGGTTACAGAGTTCATTTGCTCTGTGGGTCTGTGCTGCTTCCACAAAAGAACAGTGCAGTTATAGTTCCACTACCTATCCTCAATCTATAACCTACCAAATTCTTTCAGATACTCACCGAGGTCCACTTTGAATGTTCTCTTAATACTTAAGGCCTTGTGGTTACAATTTCCTAAATGTTCTCCCACTGAAAGGGCACCTGGCAGTCTCATTTCCCAGTATAAGGTCCAGTGTGACTCTTCCTCTGGTTGACTATCCATATACTGCTTTAAGAAACTCTCTTGGATGCACCTTACAAATTCTACCTTGTCTAACCCTTTTGCAATAAGAAGATCCTGGCTTATATTAGGGAAGCTGAGATCACCCACCATGACACCGCTGTTTGTTTTTGCACTTTTTCCTAACCTGACTGCATATTTATTCCTCGATGTCCAGGTGGCTGTTGGGGGGTGTTTATAGTATAATCACATAAGAGTGATTGTACCCTTCTTATCTTTGAATTCTATACATATAGCCTCAGTGGATGAGCTCTGTGTTATATCCCTTCTGAGTACAGCTGTGATATTCATCTTTTCCCTTCTCTCTATTTCTTTTAAAACATCAATATCCTGAAACAGGCTGTTTTAATAGCCTGCCATTTGTAATGCTTCTTTTACCTCTTCTACTTACTCTCTTGGTCATTCGGAAAGTTCTGACTCTGATTTCCCTAGGCAAGAGAATTTGCCTAGACTGCAGTTGAAACATCTCCACCTTAAAAGCTTCCCTCCGAGTGTCCAATTACAGTTTTGCCAACCATCCAACTTAGCCAGGGTAGATCTGATTCAATCTCGTTTCAATGGTCCTTCGAATAATCTTACCTGGGAGTGTTCCATATCCTTTTTGCATTGCTGAGCTAAACATGATATTTTTGCTGTCTCCTGTATGTTCCCCATTGATAACCTGCGCATTTGGCTTTGTTCACTTCCCAGAACCAAGTCCAGCAATGCCTTTCTTGTTGGGACAAAAACATGCTGATTAAATCAGCTGTCCTGGGGAATTCAGAAATTCCTCCCAGCTCTTTGCCCCTTTGCTATTCCAGTCTATATTTTTCCCCCTACATTTATAATGTAGCCTATAGGATAGTATGGTTAGTGTAATTGCACCTTGAATGTTTCAGGATATTGTCTCTCCAGCACTACAATATTTTTCGTAATCATTACTGCCACTCTTCTCCCTGTCTTCCTTTTCTTTCCTGAATACTCTGTACTAATTAAGTCAGTTCCCCTGCACTACCTGATTGTTTATTTTTGTCTGAATGGCAATTGCCTATTCTCTTTTTGCCTTCACTTTCTTGTGATGCAGGGTGAGCGGCAACCATAGTGATTGAGCTTTTCTGCTGACAATAACTTCCTGCACCTGTAGTTGTCCAGGATGTGAGAAACATCCTGGAGTTCCCAAGTGACACAGGATGTGAATTCCATGAGTCTGAGTCACCTTGTCGTGGTTTTGTTTATTAAATTTCTTCACTTAGATTTTTTAAAAAGCACTTAAAGAGCTATTACTATTGAATTAGTAACTTCCTCTTTTTTTAAATTCCTGTGCAATTTTTACAAAAGCTAGCTGGGAAGTTTGCCGCACCAAACCCCCCTCTCCCCCACTTCCACTGGGTCAGTTTCCTACAGTGGGTGAATGCTGCTCAGTTTCATTGTTCTTTCTAACAGTCAACATTTTTGTAGGTATTAGGCTTCCTAAAGTGATTTCATGTCTACTAGCTATACAACCCTTAGTCACTCAGCTCTTTCTAGCTTCATTGCTCACTATCTCTTCCACCCACCTCCCAAATGACCTTGGTTATTTTTATTTAATTTGGCAATAAAGTTGATAAATACATTTTGTACAAAGATCTTTGGAAAGTACATTAAAAGTAAATAGTAATTTACTTTTTCCCCTTAGTGTTGCCAGCTGCTGTCAAAGTATCACACGGTAATAAACATTTACACTGACAGTCAGCTCTCTACACTAGCACTTTTAAACCTACTACGGTATTTGGTTTCCATCATAAAGGAAATGTAATGATACACCTCAGCTACTAAAAGAAAAGGGAGATTTTGGCTCCACTTCAAATTTTTGTGTTCCAGACTTTGCCTAGTACCCATTTGCTAGGCACTGCTTTCTATTTATTGGCATCTTTAACCACTCGTAATGTAAGGAACCTCCCTAATTCTTCTGCACCATGTTGCTTTAGTATTCCAGTGCTTCCAGATTAGTGCAATAGAATTCCAGAGACTTCCCACTGGGTTTCAAGAGGCCCTAAGGCAGGTCATGCAACACTATCAAACCTGCACTATCCTGATGCAGGGTTTTGGCCCAAAACACTGACAATTTCTTTCCTCCCACAATTTGCTGCTTGACCAACTGAGTTCTTCCAGCAGATTTTATGTTACTACCAAACCTCTAAGCTATTTGCTGATGGTGTCATGGTGGGTTCCTCCTTCCAGCATTCCCAAATATCTGAATTACTATTTCTTGTACCTTAACAAGTTCTTCCTATTCCATTTGGTGCACTATTCCAATGGCTGAAATCTGCTACCATTACTGGTGGATACTGAAGGATAACCACCAAGTCCTTCCAGATTAATGTCAGAATGAACAAATCTTCCTACATAATTTTTCAGGTCACCTGCTTAGATTTTTAACCAATGATAGCATTTTTTTAACCTGTTCTTCCTCTAGCCAGTTAAATACTTGATCCAATTGAGTTTCTTGATTTACGTTGAATATTGTAGTTCATTTTTGTCATATTTATGTACATATAACTGTTATAAAATCTTCCACAAAATTTTGTATTTTATTTTACATTAAAAATGAATTAAGGCCAGCAGGGTAGTTCTATAGCCAGCAAACATTATTATTACTGCTGTTGGTTGATCATAGCTGAAAGATTAAGAATCAAAAAGTCAAAGAACTTTGAAGCAGCTTTTATTCAATTTGATTTTATATCTGTGTCGCCTTTTTTTGCAAATTACTTTTAACTAATTTCAGATCTATTAACACTGCATCCTTTCGCTGGGCTGTATTTGGCATCAGTTCTGTTCCTGCCATACTTTTAGCTTTGTTCATTTCCCAACTAAAGGGAATATTTTGATTATAATGATGAAGATGAGTGAGGGTGACGCGATATTCATTTAATTGGATGATTGTGGGATTGAATTTCATCCTCCTGATTTAAGCATTGTGTTGATTCTGAAGTGCTGCAGTTCCAGTGTGTTTGGTTAAGATTAAATTGAGGACCCACCTGTGATGTGGAGTAGCTGCATAAGATCCCACGAAACTTGGTCGGTAATACATGATGCCTCATCCAAAGGTTATCCATCAAATTGATTTATTATTAATTTTTCATTTGATATCTGAGGGTTCTTGTACAGAAGGAGATCGACTAGTAACTGCACTTAATAGTAGTTAATTGCCATAAAACATCTTGGGCTATGCTGGGGAAGTGAAAGAACTGGCACGTATGCAAAATTTGAACAAATGGAACTGGATTTCAGAAATTCTTCAGTTTTATTTTCCCTTGACTTAAATTTTGAGTTTCATTTATTATATACATGTACTGTATATTGCATAACAAGGGTTATTGGTGTCAGCATGACCAGCCTTTGTGTTAGAACTGTATAAATTGATCTCTTCTAATTTGGAAGAGCCAAATTCTACAACATGATTTCTTCATTCAGGGAGACTGATTTGCAGAAATCTAAGAAGTAAGTTAACGCAGAAGGTTGTATTCTACCATAATTTCAGTAGGGCAGCGTTGGGATTGAAATTGATGTACAGGCAGTCCCTGGGTTACGAATGAGTTCCGTTCCTGAGTCCGTATGTATAATACATCCGGTATTATTTAGCGTCCATTAGTCAAACGTTTGTCTTAATATATAGTATATATTTTACCTTTTTATGCATATGAAATGCTTAAAAAACGTATGTATTTCAATAATTAAACCATTGTGTTACTTAGTAATAATTGTAGCTTTCATCGGGGCAGGGCCTTTCGCATGCTCCATTATTCTCACTTTATCCTTTACCTGTATTCTTTAAAGTTGTTCTGATTGTTGACTGACTGTAGCCTAAAGCTTTTCCAATGACCGATGGCATTTCACCTCTTTCCAATCGCTTTATTTTCAATCACGATCATTTTCCGTTAACAGAACAGAAAACTACAAATTCTATGTTCTATTGCTGAACAGCAGTGAACCGTCTGATTGGCCTATCAAAGTTCTCTTTAGGAACTAGTTGACGATCAGCATTTCTGATCTGGCTATTGTTCACGATTGCGTTTAATAAAAAAAATACAGCAGCAGCCACGATGGGCGGGTCTTGTGCTTCTTCAGGTCCTAAAGTGCACCCGCACTGAGACAGGTTAAATGGGACAAGTGGGGGCAGTGCTGACTGGAAAAGGGGAGGTCAGGGTGAATCTTGCTAAGAAATATTTAAGCCAAATACAAAGTTACACAGTGTTAATGGCAACTACTTAAAATGGTGGATGGCGTCGTGATGCGACTTTAAATGGCGGAAGGCGTTCTCCTCCCTCCGTTCATAAGTACGAGTTGTCCGTAAGTCGGATGTTCATAACTCAGGGGCTGCCTGTACTCCCGTATTTTGGAGAAATACATTTTGTTACTGTATACTTTGTCTCACAGATATTGGATAATATGGTGAAAATTAGTTTTTTTTCCTCAATCTTTTCATTGCAGCTCTCGGGTCTCATTTAGTTTTACTTTTTTTTCTAAATTGAAGGAAAAATATTGAAAGTTCTAATGTGTTTCTGTTTATAATATGAATTTGTAGTGACACTGAGGTGCAGCTAGTAGTCTACAGAGCCAATGACTGACCTCGAGTGTTGTCTGAGTGAAATTGACACGTTCTCCCTGTGATTGTGTAGTTTGGGTCTTGGTGCGTCAGTTTCTTCCAATATCCTTAAGAAGTGGTTTGGTAGACTAATTGACCATGCAAGTGCTCTGACGTAGGTGAGTGGTAGAATCAGGGGCGAGTTAATAGAATAGGATTAATGTATAGGTGGTTATTAGTGGTCCAAAGGATCTGTCTCTGTGCTGTATATCTCTGTGAATTTGACTGATCAAATGCAATAAAACCCAGCAATGTAGCATCTTCAATGGTGTTGGACAGGCCGGTTCTATTTATTTAGAGACCCACACAGTAACAGGCCCTTCCGATCCAATGAGCCGATGGTTGCCCAATTATGCCCATGTGACTCAATGAGCCAAGTGGCCTAATTCTGTTCCTATATCTTAATGGTCTTAACTTACTGACTTGTACATCTTTGGAATGTGGGTGTGAACCAGGGCAACTGGAGGAAATGGAACTAGTTACAGGGAAACTGTACAAACTCTTTACAAACAGCGATGGAATTGAACCCAGGTCACTGGTGCTTGATAGCGGTATGTTAACCTCTAAGCTATCAACTGAACTATTGGATGTTACTCCTATTTGTACTCCAACATAGAGGCACAGAACACTACAAATGTTGGAATCTGGAACAGCAAGAAGCTCAACAAAGTTGGTGGTCAGGCAACATCTGTAGAGTGGAAATGGAGATTTGACATTTCGGGTTAAGACCCTTCATCTGGATTGACACTATCTCAACCCAAAGTGTTGACTGTCCATTTCCTCTCTACAATGCCTCTACCATTGAGTTCCTCCAGTAGTTAGAATTCTTCTATTTTTGTAGGTGTTCCCAGTGATATTGTGAGACTTGGTTGCAAGAGGCTCAGAGCTAGCAGGTTGTGATGATCTGGAATTCCATTTTTTAGACTTGATAGAGAAGAGAGATCAAAGTGGGAGAGGTGACATTACTAGTCAGGGAAAATGTCAGAAAGGGCAGACTGGAGAACTTGTCTACTGAAGTTATATGGGTGAAACTGAGGAATAAGAAAGGGATGACTGTTAATCGGATTATATTATAGACCACTCAATAGTTGGTGGGACTCAGAGGACCAGAGAAGCAGTTTCAGCGACAGGTTACTATCGATGCAATGCTCCTCAGACAGGATGAAGAGGTCAATACTCCCCAATGCCATTAGGCTTTACAATTCTACCGCCAGGACTTAAGAACTTTTTAAAAGCTATTATTAATGCTTTTTGAGATAGTGATTTAGATGCATATCATATTTTTTACTGAGTTAAGTATTGTATGTAATTAGTTTTGCTACAACAAGTGTATGGGACATTGGAAAAAAAGTTGAATTTCCCCATGGGGATGAATAAAGTATCTATCTATCTATCTATATTTGTAGGGAGATTGCAGACTGTTGTAAGAAACGTAAGGTTGTCATAGTAACACACAAAATGCTGGAGGAATTCAGCAGGCCAGGCAGCATCTAGGCAAAGAGTACAGTCGACATTTCCTAGATGCTGCCTGGCCTGCTCAGTTCCTCCAGCATTGCCAATGCTGGAAATCTGAGCTGCACACACACAGATTTTCTCTTGTTTGAGGCTGCCATAGTAGGTGATTTTAACTTTCCTCATATTTATTGAGACATGCTGTAAAAAGCTAGATGGGATCTGGATGAGCTTGTCAAATGTGTTCAGGAAGGTTTCCTTAATCAATACCAAAGAGGTTGCAAATAGAGGGAATGCAATACTCGATCTACTGTTCGAGAATGAGACGGTAGGTGACCGAAGTTTGCACAAGGGAACACTTTGCATCTAGTGACCATAATGCCATTAGTTTCAATATAACTATGGAAAAGGATAGGTCTGGTCTATGAATTAAGATTCCAAATTGGACAGAGGCAAATTTTGATGGTATCAGAAGGAATCTGGCCAGTTTAGATTGGGACAGGGTGTTTTCAGGCAAAGGTATACTTGATATGTGGAAAGCCTTCAAAGGTGAAATTTTGAGTACAGAGTTTGTATGTTCTTGTCAAAATAAAAGGCAAGGATAACAGGTTTAGGGAACCTTGGTTTTCAAGTGATATTAAGGCCCTGATTAAGAAGAAGTGGGTACATAGCAGGCATAGGCAGGAAGGAACAAATGAGGTACTTAAGTATAAGAAATGCAAGAGAACACTTAAGAAGGACATCAGGAGGGCTAAAAGAAAGCATCTGGTTGCTCTAGCAGACAAGGTGAAAGAGGATCCCAGGGGTTTCTACAGATATATTAAAAGCAAAAAGATTACAAGGGACAAAGTTGGTCCTCTTGAAGATCTGAATGATCATCTATACATGGAGCCAAAAGAGATGGGGGAGCTCCTAAGGAATTTTTTGCAGCTGTATTTTCTTGCAGACGGACAAAGAAGTGAAGCAAAACAGCAGTGAGGTATGGACTGTAGACAGATCACAGAGGAGGAAATGTTTGCTGTCTTGAGGCAAATTAAGGTGGATAAATCCCCAGGGCCTGACAAGGTGTGTTCCCTCAGACTTTGTGGAAAGCTAGTGCAGAAATTGCAGGGGCGCTAGGAGAGATTTAAAACATCCTTAGCAATGAGTGAGATGCTGGAGGATTCAAGAATAGTTAATGTTCTGTTGTTTAAGAAAGGCTGTAAAAGACAGGAAATTATTGTCCATTAAGGCCGACATCAGTAGTGGGTCAATTATTGGAAGCCGTTCTAAGGGATCAGATTTAAATATATGGGGACTGATTAAGGGTAGTCATCATGGCTTTGTGTGTGGTAGGTTATGCCTAACCAGTCTTGGAGTTTCTTGAGGAAGTTAGCAGAAAAGTTCATAAAGACAAGGCAGTGGATGTTGTTTACTTAGTCTTTAGCAAGATCATTGACAAGGTCCTGCTTGGCAGTTTGGTCAAGAAGGTTTAGTCGTTTGATATTCTGGATGAGGTAATACATTTGATTAGACATTGGCTTCACGGGAAAAGCTTCAGAGTGGAAGTAGATGGTTGCCTTTCTGACTGGAGGCCTGTTGCGCCTCAGGGATCAGTATTGGGTCTGTTGTTGCTTGTCATCTATATCAACGATCTGGATGAAATGGTGTAAACTGGATTAGGAAATTTGCAGATTACACCAAAATTGGGGTCGTAGTTGACAGCGAGGAAGACTATCAAAGCTTGCAGAGGGATCTGGACCAGCTGGAAAAATGGACTAAAAAATGGCAGATAGAATTTAATGTAGAAATTTGTGAGATGTTACACTTTGGGAGGGCAAACCAGGGTAAGACTTGCACAGTGTGCAGTGGAGCACTGATGAGAGCAGTAGAACAGAGGGATCTGGGAATACAGATTAATAATTCCTTGAAATTGGCGTCACAGGTAGATGGGGTCGTAAAGAGAACTTTTGGCACCTTGGCCTTCACAAATCAAAGTATTGAGTACAGGAGTTCATTTGTTAGGTTGAAGTTATATAAGATGTTGGTAAGGGCTAATTTGGAGTATTGTGTTTAGTTCTGGTCACCTACCTATAGAAAAGATATCAATAAGATTGAAGTAGTGTAGAGAAAATTTACAAGAATGTTACCAGATCTTGAGGACCTGAATTATAGGGAAAGGTTGAATAGCTTAGGACTTTATTCCCTATAACATAGGAGAATGAGGAGAGATTTGATAGAGATAAACAAAATTTATGAGGGGTATTGATAGGGTAAATAAGACATAGGAGCAGAATTGGATCATTCAGCCTATTGAGTCTGCTCTGCCTTTCCATCATGGCTGATCCTGGATCCCACTCAACCCCCTACATCTGCCTTCTCACCATAACCTTTGATGCCCTGACCAAACAGGAAACTATCAATTTTTGCTTTAATAGTTTGGCCTCCATTGTTGTCTGTGGCAGATCATTCCACAGATTCACTACTTCTTGTCAAAAAAAAACTCTTCTAGAGGGTCGCCCCTCAATTTCAACATTCAGTAGATTTCCCCCCCCCCCCACACATTCTTCTAAATTCCAGTGAGTACAGGCCCCAAGCTGCCAAACGCTCCTCATATGTTAACCCCCTTCATTCCTGGAATCATCCTCGTGAAGCCCCTCTGAACTCTCTCCAATGACAACACACCCTTTCTGGGGCCCCAAAACTGTTGACAATACTCCAAGTGTGGCTTGACTAGTATCTTATAAAGCCTCAGCATTATCTCCTTGTTTTTATATTCTATTCCCCTTGAAAAGAATGACAACATTGCATTTGCCACCTTTACCACAGGCTCAACCTGTAAATTAGCCTTCTGGGAGTCATGCATGAGGACTCCCAAGACCCTTTGCACCTCTAATGTTTGAATTTTCTCCCCATTTAGATAATAGTTTGCACTTTTTCCCTTTTACCAAAATGCATTATCATACATTCCCCAACACTGTATTACATCTGCGATTTTTTTTGTGTCTCTTCTTCCAATTTGTCCAAGTCAATTGCATTGCTTCCTCAACACTGCCTACCCCTCCACGTATCTTTGTATCATCTGCAGACTTTGCCACAAAGCTATCAGTTGTGTTATCTAAATCATTGACAAACAATGTGAAATACTGACCCCTGAGGAACAACACTAGTTACTGCAAGCGAGTTTTTTCCACAGGTTGGGTAAGACTAGAACTGGAGGCCATGGGTTAGGGTGAAAAGTGAGCTATTTAAGGGGAATATGAGGGGGATCATCTTCACTCAAGGTATTGAAGAGTGTCGAACAAGCTGCCGGCAGACGTAGTGGATTTAGTTTCAATTTCAACATTTAAGGAGAAACTTAGATAGGTACATGGATGGTAGGGGTATGGAGAGCTATGGTCTTGGGTGCAGGTTGACAGGACTAGGCCGATTAATAGTTTGGCATGGATAATGGGCCAAAGGACCTGTTTCTGTGCTGTAGTGTACTATGATTATGATATGAAAAATGTTCCAGTGAACTCAAATCAGTTTAGTGGGAGTGTGGGAAAAGGGGGCCTACTGAGTTTAGAGACAGCACAGGAAGCAGGGACCTGATGAGGCTTGATGGCACACAGGAAACCAAGTCAAGTGAGCCAGATGCCAAATCTATGAATTTCCAGAAAATGAAATAATGGATTATCTGTGTTTTATTGTAAATTTCTCAGTCTTCCACCCCTTCTCCACCCTTGCCCTCTCTCGCAAAGAATACTTTTTCTTCAGATAAAATTTATGATGTGAATCAACAAAAGTAATAATTCAGATGCTGCCCCCTCCCCTCTGGTCCTCTCAAGCAAAAAGATTATTCAGTTCATGACCAAGGCTTAATGAGAACTTTTATTCCCCACTTTTTTTTCAAAATTTATATGTATAAGTTTAGAAGATTGCTTATTTAAAATCAAAAATATTTTCTCCTAGTAATTATTCTGTTCAGAAGTAGACTGGCCAAATATGTCGTCTTTCCCTACTCCCAGCTGCAATTTTTGGCATGTATACCCCAAGCCAGTCCTTGAGTTCAGAAGGATGCGTTGAAAAGATAGATTACTTCCAGCTGTAACACATGCAGAGTTGTACATCCTTCCAGCTGTCTTCCATGTCCTTCCCTGTTCTTTGTGCTCAGGCTATTACGATGTAATGTACGGAGTTTTCCTTTAAATTACATAAGCTGTGCTAGATTTAAAGAGTTTCCATTTTAGAACAAGGCAGTATAGAGCTAACATGAAACTTTTGACTGAAGAGAAAAACAGTCAACTTGGATAGAAACAGTAATGGGAGATTGGATTAATGTAAAAATCAGATAGGGACAAAATGACTGTTGTTTGTATCAGTGACTATTATTTTGATGTTACTGCATAGTCGTAGTAGTTATTTTTCTTTGAACTGCTTTGCTTTTCACATACAAAAATGCTGTTCTCCATCAGGATTAATAACTGAAATATCTGATTTTTTAACTACCGTAGATTCCGGACTACAGAGCGCACCTGATTAAAAGCCGCTGGCTCTAATTTTAGAAATAAAATCAATTTTTTACTTGTACAAGCCGCACTGGATTTTAGGCCGCACCGGATTTTCGGCCGCAGGTGTCCCACGTTGTAATATGAGATATTTACACAGAAAGATATTACACGTGAGGATTTTTTAACTTTTAATTAAATCCATATGGTAACATAAACAAATACATATTGCAAATGCTTTTTTTCGAACCGTGCCTGTAACGCAGCTACTTTTAAATATACGTTGCGTATACTTCTTTACTGAACAACATTCCAATATCTCCCAACGACTGGTAAAAAATATATATACTGCAGCCTACCAGGAAAAGTTATTGATCGCCTTTAACTTAAAAGCAGCGTTTTCGCTCCGCCGCTCCCCCCCGCCGTCCCGTTTATCGCAAACCGGTATCCCACAAGACGCGGCGAAACCGGGTGTGACGTCATAGCATCCCGCGATGTAGTACAGAAAACAAATATAGTTAAAACAGTTCTAACTTTAACTAACAAATGAATTACTAAGCGAAAATATTATAAACTAAATAACTGCCATAAAGGCAGCACAATGCTTTTCTTCGAGTGTTTTCCATGTTGATGAGGGTGAGTACAAATGACTGATTTACAATAATTTAATTGTGAAAGTGCGCTTGATTTATCGTACAATTTCATTGGACCTCTGTGAACTACTCATCAATTTTATTGGTCTACTGTTATGAGGCAAAATGTTTTTGGCGGCCATGAAAAAAATCATGTATTAGCCGCACCGTATTAAAGGCCGCAGAGTTCAAAGCTGTTCAAAATGTGGGAAAAAAGTAGCGGCTTAAAATCCGGAATCTACGGTAGTTACAGATACTTAACTTTCAAAGATAAATTGAACTTTAATCCTCTTCTCTTGAGGGTTGGTCAAAATGATCAGCTTACCACCAAATAAGCTTTAAATTACAGTCAGATATTTTGTGTATTTCAAACATTAGATTTTGCGATAAGTTTTATTCAGGTTTGTACATTTTTATAAATTATTGGACTACTGTCTTGCACTTGCTAATTTTATTTAGCATTTTGCCAATTTTTGGCATTTTGTTTAATTACTACTTGTAATTCTTCATAGACACTTCAAATAAATTAAAGATATTAAGTGTCTTGTGCCTAGTAATGTGAACAAAACTGATAGTTTGTCAAGACATTTTCATCTAAACTTTATTTTTATTATAATCAAATAGAGAATGTCATTTTTGCTTATAAGAATCACATTATCCATTTCAGTCTTGTGAAAGCTCAAATTTGATGAATCATCTTGTACCTGTATTTATTGCAGTTACAACAAGAGCCTTCAGTTTTCTCTAAAATGCAAATTGTTACTTTTATTCTCTGGATGTATATATAATACACATCTGTGTGCCTACTAGGTACGTAAACTCAACATCCTTGTATTCAACTTTCAGATAAATTCTTCTTCCAGTTGGAGCTGGGATGCATTGCATCTGCAAATTGTCCGATATCTTTAGGTTGCAATGCACTGATACTTCAACTAACCACAAACCTATAAAGATCTTTTCATAAGTTGTGTTTACTATCATACTTCAGGTCCAACTTGCTAATCAGCTCTGTTCTTAATGACCTATATTAACTCCTAGTACCCACACCTTTTTTCAAAATTCTCTAGCACTTGTTTCATTATTGTTAGTGGGACTTTATCAGCTGTCATGTTTCCCTACATTGCAATAGTAACTGGCTGGACAGTAAGTGGCTTCAGGTTTGTTTGTTGTATCTTTTAGGATGTGCAGAGTTTATTTAAACTCAGCTTTTATTTTATTTCTTGCTCTTTTTGTAACATGGTTACTTGAGTTTAGGGTGTTCTACTCTGAACTCTTATACTCCCATCTTCCCTTTGTCTTCCCTTCATCCCACAATTGTGGCAGTATCTTCAGTTCTGCACACCCTGTGCTGTGTGGTTTCCTTCCTCACCTCCTCTGTCTCTTCAATTCCTTTTTAAAAGATCCACCTTAAAATCTACCTCATTTACTAAGCTTCTGAATATCTTTTTTGTCTTGTTATATATTATTTGGATCAAATGACTATAATTTTATTTTACTGAGCTGTGAAGAACTGATGTGGCACATTCTTAACTTGAAATATGTCTCCCAAGCAGCACACACAATGCTGGAGGAACTCAACAGGCCAGGCAGCGTCTATGGGGGAATAAAGTACAGTCGATGTTTCGGGCAGAGACCCTTCACCTGCTGACTTCCTCCTGCATTCAGTGTGTGTTGCTTGGATTTCCAGTATTTGCAGATTTTCTCTTGTATGCAATATCTAATCTTTGTGTGTACAGTATTCAAAATTTATAATATTTGAGCAGTCTTGGTTTTATGAAATAATTCAAAGGTGAAAAGTAAATATTAATTCAGAATTAAAATACTGGGAAACTTCTATTTCTACTTTTGTTATACATCTGTGATTGTTCTAAATGTTAGGCAGTTTCACATCTAGCTTTGTTCCTGATTTGTAATGAAACTTAGTTCCCCTGTAGCATTTTAAACTGTCTTTTAGCATTTTAGCATGTCTGGGAAAGTTGATCAATGTTCTGTCACATTGTTTACAAGTGGGCACATGGTGCTTGAGAAGAAACATGTTGGACATGTCCATCTGGTGATCTGATGTTCATTGTCACGTGAAGTAGATTGCAATAGTGGTGTTGGTAAACTTGCTCTTTTCTATATTTAATTCAAGAAAAGAATTTGTCCACCATTGAACAGTTTTGCCAAATAAACTTTCTGAACATAGAAGGCCAAGATCTTTTTCAGCGTGTTGGTGCAAAGGCTTACAAAATATCTGAAACAAAACCATTTCATTGACACAGCAATCCAAAAGGCTGGCATAGTAGGCTTCTCATGATGCCTTGAACATAACAGCATCATATGGCATCAAATCCAGACAGCTAAGAAAGAAGGAAAGGATCTGCATGTCTTGTTCCTCAACCTGGCCAACGCCTATGGATCAGTTCCTCATTCCCTGCTGTGGACTGCTTTTGAATTCTTTCAGGTGCCTGCAACAATAACAAATCTGGTAAAACACTACTTCCAGGATCAAACAACACACACAAAATGCTGGTGGAACACAGCAGGCCAGGCAGCATCTATAAGGAGAAGCACTGTCGACGTTTCGGGCCGAGAGCCTTCGTCAGGATTTCCAGGATCTGCAAATTTGTCTCACAACATCAGACTTCACCACAGCTTGGCAACCACTGGAAGTAGGCATCATGATGGGTTGCGGGAGGAAAACGGCTACAGTTTGGTCAAAGGTTACCACCAATACGAGCCTATATGGATGATATTACAATACTGATGACAACTGCCCCCTGCACCAAGAGACTTCTGCAAAAGCTTCATCAAAACATCACATGGGCGAGGATGAAGATCAAGCCCAGCAAGTGCAGAAGCATCTCCATTGTCAAAGGTCAAGTCACAGATCAAAGATTTCATATTGATGGAAACTTGTCCCAACTGTTTCAGAAATGCCAGTGAGGAGCTTGGGTCGGTGGTATGATGCTAAGCTCAAGGACACCGAGCAGTTTAAACAACTCAAAAAGGATACCATCACATACATAGCTCACGTCAACAAGACCTTGCTGCCAAGAAAACTCAAGCTGTGGTGCCTCCAGTTCAGCATACTCCCAAGACTCATGTAGCTTTTAACAGTGTATGAAATCCCCATCAACAAGGTGGAAAAGCTCAAGAGAGTGGACTACCACGATGCTTAAGTCCTGTTGGACTGTATGGAACGGCAAATTGGAATTACTAATTACAAGTCTTGTGGAAGAATACAAGTGCACCAAAGCAAGGTTGGTCATTACCCTCACTGAATCTGAAGATACTGTTATTCGAACAGCGGTCCCCCGTGTGGCAACGGGGAGGAAGTGGACCCCATCTGAAGCCATTCAGAGTGCTAGGTCTGCTCTTCACTTCAGGGATGTGGTTGGCCAAGTCCAACATGGGAGAGCTGGTGTCAGGCTCGTCCCAAAGGCTCCTCAATGGCACAAAGCAACATCAGTGCAGAAGAGATGGCTCATGGTGGAGGAGGTGAGGAGACAGGAGGAGGCAGAGCGACGTGCCAGAGCTGTTTCAATGGCCAAGCAGGGCCAATGGACTAATTGGTAGAGCCTAGAAAAGAGGAAACTCAGTTGGCGTGACATCTGGGAGATGGAGGGATCTCGGCTAAGTTTTGTCATCAGAGCCACTGCAGGTTGCTTGGGATTGGAAAATAGACGTGGACTTGGAGAAAAAGCTTGTGTTTCCCCCAAACGTTGCGGCTACAACACTCCGGCCAGACATAGTCCTGTGGTCCACAACAGCCAAGCTGGCATATGTTGTGGAATTGACAACATGGGAAGATGGTGTTGAAGAAGCTTATGAGAGGAAAAAGACCAAGTACTCTGAACTGGCAACTGAAGCTGCTCAGAATGGCTGGAAGACCAAGATTTTCCCTGTAGAAGTGGGATGCAGGGGATTCGTTGCTACATCTACAACCAGTCTATTGAAGAAGATGGGGGTGCCTCCCTCCAACAAGTGGTCAAGTCCTTGTCAAATGCAGCAGAAGAAAGCAGCAATTGGATTTGGATTAAAAGGAAAGACAACAACTGGGCTGCAAGATGAAGATAGGAGGGTACGGAACTGAGGGAGGTGTATCTGGGACGCCAGGTAGCACTGTTGAGCCCTCTGGAGATGTTGTGGGCTTGTCAACGAAACGTCAAAGAAGGAGGGTGCCCACCTGATGACCGCAATGACATAGCTACTTTCCTCGTCACCACTCCAAGCCTACTGCCAACATCGAGAGTGCCGACTTTTAGGGATTGAAACATCAAGTCCTAGTAGCTCAACTAAGTTCACTTGATAGAAGTTGTAAAGAATGGATGCCAATATTCCTCATCAAAGAGCTGACCTCAAAAACAAATTGCAGGAGGAAATCAGCAGGTCTGGCTCTATCCGAGGAAATGGATGGTTGACATTCTGGTTCATGACCCTGAGAATGGCAGAATAAGTAAGTGAGAGGATGGCTGATAGGTTATGTAGGCATAGGCAGGTGGTGAATGATGGGCCGATGGAGCAGGGGAGGGGATGTTTAGAGATTGATGGGTGGAAACAGGTTGGGAATAAACTGGGTAGTTGAAACCAAGTGGGAGAGGGCAGTGAAAGATAGAGACAGAAGCTGGAAGGTCCTAAGTGAAACTGGATATGGGAGATGTGGTCAGCAGGTGTAACCTGATGAGAAAGCTAAGCTGAGAAAAAATAAAGTTGTGTGTGTGTGTGCGTGCGTGGGTGATAGATGGACTATGTGGAACAGGGTAATGAATCTAGTTAACTGTTGGGGTTGGGTGGGGGGTGAAGAGGAGAACAAGCTTGAGAAAAAGAGAACCTAGGATGACTGGTAAGGGTAGGCAAAGCACACACGTTGTGGATTTCCTGAACTTGGCAAGTTCAGATGTTCATACCTTTAGGTTGTAGGCTAGCCAATTAATGTAATGTGATTTTTCTGCAACCTAATGGTATGAACAGTTGGATCTAGTCTACAACCCAGTGCTATGAAAGTAGAAAATTTATAGTTCATAAATCACTTTGCCTTCGTTCCAATTCCACTCCTATTGGCCCACCCTATGTTCCCTTTCTGCCTTTTGCACCTCTTCCTCCCAACCCACCCTACTACTTGGTTCCATCTGCCCCTCACTCACACACCCATTCACCTGGGTTTCTTTCTTGGTCTAACCTTTGCATTCAATCTGTCATCTGGTTCCATCTGCACATCATCTCTCCTTTACCTGATTTCATTTGTCACCTTCCAGTCATTGTCTTTACCCTCTCCTTTCTCCTTTCCTCCTCCCCACAGCCAGGTTCATCTGTCCATTTATTTTTCCCCTTGTGTTTCCACCAATCACCCACCAGACTATCTCTAAACTCTTCTCTCCCCGAACAACCAGTTCATTATCTCCCACCTAGCCTGGTTCCAGCTATCATTTACCAACTTGTTTCTCATCCCTTCCTCTCTCCTTATAGTGACTATCATCCCCTAAGCTCTGTATGGATGAAGGGTCTTGACCTGAACCATTCAGTGTAAGATACCTCCACAGATGTTGTTTGACCTGCTGAATTTCAGCAGCAGTTTCTTTTCCTTTTTCTCCCCTCCAGGTTCCAGCATCAGCACTCACTTGTATCTCAAACCCAGTGAGTTTGGACAAATTAATTTATACAGTGGTATAATAACGTGAACATTTTGGAGCAGCAAAATCAATCAGTAGCATGCAAATCAATCATGAGATGCCAGCCTGGCAGAACTGTAATATGTGGTTGTAACACCCATAAAATGCTGGAGGAACTCAGCAGCTCAGTCAGCATCCATAAAAAAAGAATAAACAGTCAATGTTTCTAGTTTCAGGAAGGGGCAAGTAACCAGAATAAGGTGGTGTGAAGAGAGAAAGGAGTACAAGCTAGAAGGTGATAGGTGAAGCTAGGTGGGTGGGGGGAGGAGGGAATGAAATGAGAAGCTGTGTGGTGATAATAGAAGAAGGAATCTGATAGAGAGTGGATCATAGGAGAAAGGGAAGGAGGAGGGGCACCAGGGGAGGTGATAGACAAATGAGAAGAGTAGAGGTAAGAAAGGTGCAAGAGTGGGGAATGGAGGAAAGAGGGAAGGTAGAAAATGATCAGAAATTAGAGAAATCAATGTTTATGCCATCAAGTTAGAGGCTAGCCAGAAGGAATATGAGGTGTTGATCCTCCAGCCTGAGAGTGCCCTCATTGTGGCAGTATAGGACGCCAAGTACTGACATATCAGAATGGGAATGAGGAATGGAATTAAAAAGGTTGGCCACTAGGAAATCTTGCTTGTTGCGGATGGAGTAGAAGAAGAATAGCCCTTAACTCGGCAGTTGAGTTATCAGGGCACCGTCGTGACGGTGTTTCTGTAGCAAGCTATTCCTGTTTTTACGAGGCCAAGTTGCTAGCTCAACACTCAACCTGACTTGGATTCGAACTCGGGAACCTTCACTCCGGAGTCCAGCACTGATATAATTGCACCACCAAGTGGGACTTGCTGATGGATTGAAAGTACTCAACAGAGCCCCCAGTATGTGCCGGGTCTTAACAATGTAGAAGGAGGTCCCATTAGGAGCACTGAATACAGTAGGCAATCCCAACAGACTTCACAGGTGAAGTATTACCTCACCTGGAAGGATTGTTTGGGGCCTGGAATGGAGGTAAGGGAGGAGTTAAATGGGCAGGTGTAGCACTTCCACTTGCAGGGATAAGTGCCAAGAAGGAGAGTAGTGGGGCAGGATCAATGGACAAGACAATGGAAACCTGGAGAGAGCAATCCCTGCGGAGAATGGAGGGGCAGGGGGTCTATGATGCAAGTAAAGATGTGTTCCTTTCCCAATCCTAGCAAACCACCTAATTGGATGGAGATACACATGATTTTATGTGTGAAAGAGCAAAAACAGGCAAAAGACAGAGCTAAGCAATTTCACAATCTGCAGTGCTGCCATATTAATTGTTAAAGAGAGTGATGGGGTTGTATGTAGGACCATTCACAACTGATCACAGTGCCCTGCGTGTGAATGCTTAAGGCAAGGCTGAAACCATCTTAAAGGGGAAGTGCTGAGTGATCCATCACCTGTTTCTTGTGTTGGAGAATCCCATGAACAGTCAATTTGACTTGTTTATCAGGAAACTGCTGATAAAGGCTATGTTACCAATCATATTCTTGCTCTAATACTGAAAACTTTCACTTGAACTGGCTCTGAATGTAGATAAGCTGCTTTGGTACATTTGTCACATGTGCAAAATGGCCCAGATATATAATCCACAAAACGGGGGGGGGGGGGGGAATCAGCGTGGCTACTCACAAGGCAGGCACTTACTTGCTCAATCCTGGAAGATGTCAGTACAGGTGCAGTCAAACAGTGCCTGTTTGTAACCTGTATTTTACTGTCATCTTCAGGTTACGTCTAAGCCACTCATTTCTACATAACACTGTAGTTGTAGTCTAAACATTGACTTAAGAACTGAATTACAGGTGAGATCAGATTGCCTGCCTTGACAGCAGGCACCATTTGACAGGAAGGTGCCTAGTAAAACTGAAGAAAGTGGGCATCAAAGGGAATAACGCTCCAATGCACCCAAAGCAAGTTAGCTGTATTATAGGTCAATAATCCTGACTCCAGGAGGTGTATGTTAGTCAGGGTAGTGTGGCTTAAATATAACATCTTTGGGTAATTCATTCTGGCAGTACATGAAGTATAAGAATAGTATATTTTTCATTAGTATTTCTGATCTCTGAAAAATGTATCATTTTTGATGTGCAAAATTCACTCAAAAGTATAAATTATGACTAATCCTACACTTTTACAATTCATATAATCTAATGATTCTAATGCAGAAGATGGCATTCTGTTCAATTTAACTGATCTGTTTTCATAAGCTACAGTCACTATGGTTGTCTTTTTGAGGTTTTCTTGTTATTCATACACAGGATGCGGATGTAGCTGTTGTCTAGAATTTGTATTCCAATTTATATTCAAAGGTGATTATAAGTTTGCCGTCTTGAGCTACCAACTATCCTTGTAGAGAAAATACTCTCATGGTCCTTTTATGATTAGTAGTCTGATTTTGTTGGTGTTAATAAGAAGTTCATGGATTTTGACTCGGCAGTAATGAAGGAATAGTGTAAAATTTCTAAGTCTAGATATTTAAAACATGGTGCACAATTGCGCGAATTAACATTATTAAGCACCAGCTACCTTTTGATTCTCCTGAGTTGCATATTTGGGGGAGTGGGATGCAATGAAAGAAACCCTGGCAAGTTGCCGCATTGCATTTTGTGGATGTCACAAGCCCATTGGCACAGGGCAACTGAAGTGGAAGGACTGAATGTTGGCAGATGCTTTGGCCTGGATGGTGTCTAATTTCTCAAGTGCAGCTGATTGCTGCACCAGGTAAACACCTTGTGTCTTGCAAATGATGGGGAGATTTTGGAGAGCAATGTGGTTAGTAACCGCACTCTTGTAATCTGATTATTTATTTGCCTGGTCCATGGTGACCATCAATCAGTCTGTTAATTGTTGAAAATTTGGTAATGATAAAACCATAGTGCATTGTAAATGGATAAGGCTGTAGGCTGGTATCTCTAAATCCTTGTCATCTCTATCTCAGAACCACCTAATAATGTCTAGCTCTCAGATCAAGCCTTTATACAGCTGTCCTTGTCAGTTGGTCTTTATTTTGTTTGCCAATCAGGCTGTGAAGCATCCGGTGATGTCTATTTTCCTAGATGTGATTGAATAATTGGGTAGTGTAAGGGAGTATCAGATTATTTTATGATGAGTTGACATAATTTGTAAGAAGTTTGGTTGCAAGTTTCATAATGCTGATATTGTTTAAACTTTGTAAAAGTGATCTTAATTAACTGCAAGTTTTTGGGGGAAGCTGTTTTATTGTAGCTGATGTACTCTAGGTTTTGAAGGAGCAAATTTTTGGGGGAAAAAGCAAGGTGCATTCCAAAAGACTTCTGTTGAAATTATAAGAAAATAGCAGTTTTTTATTTTGCATTTGGACTTGATTTTCTTGAGTCTGCTTGTTGAAGTTTTAAGTGTTCATTTTCACAGCATTTCCTTTGTGGTTTATTAGAGCCAACGCCTAGATTCTGAAAAAAATCTGTTTCTTCTCGCTTTCTATTATGGGTATTGCAGTTTAAAAGTAAATTCAATGATGATTTGCCTTTTGGGTAATTGAAACAGTAATTATTCCCAACCCTTTTTGTTGTGGAACTGAGTGGCTTGCGTTTCAGAGGCCATATAAGAATTTTAAGGCATATGGAATATGGAATTAATGCAAGCAATTGAGGTTAGTATAGATGCACATGATGGTTGACATGGACAGGGTGAGCTGAAGGGCCCTTTTCTGTGCTCTGCGGCTTTGCCTAATCCTCTGGAGTGAAATTAATTCAAACTAGATAAGTATGACAGATTTCCTTCCCTGAAGAACATTATAGTGTAGCATCATGATAATTCTGTGGTTTGTTTTCTCTCCCTATATTTTTGACTGAATTTAAATAGTACAACTCCAGCCTCTGATTATTAATTTAGTAATTTAAATGCTGATTATCCTCTGTGTTGAGATATTGTCAGATTCACTGTTTTCTCAGTCTTGGTGAATCTGAGAAACTAATGCAAAAAGAAGTTTTGTTTACCCTTTACTCTAGCAATGTATGTACCTCAGTAGGGACTTTATTAGAGACAGGAGGCAGATGGTAATGAGGCTACGCTCCAAGTTATCATTGACTTGTTTATTAAACCCGTTGAATGAATAGGCTTCACACCAAGTTTCTATAAGGCAAAATTCCTCTGCCAGCCTAAACACCCTTTACATAACACCGCATCCCAACAATAAATTTCATCAACTGGGTCTAGAAAACATCACTTTCAATATCTTGGGAATACAGAATTCCGTAACAGAAATCACCAATGCACTTGCACGGTTTTGTGGCCATTAAAATTAATACTTGGTTTGAGGTCATGGTCTCCTGATCTGTGATCCTCACCTTGCCGTATGGTTTTGAGGCATGGATTACTTGTGCCAGCATCACAAAATATGGGTGAGTTTTCACCAATACTATTGCAAAATCCTCCAATCTCATTGCTGGACAACGAAATTGATCTCGGTATTGTCTGCCAGGCCAACATCATCAGCATTGACAATTGTATTTACATTTGCTCCAGTTCGATATATCATTCACACTCATGACACCAGGCTCTTGAAATCAGTAAGGTTTGCAAGAGGACAGAGAAAATTATTCCAGTATGATCTGATAACATCCTCTTAAACCCATGCAAAGTTTTGGCTTGTGGCCACCCAAGATTTTTGGTCAAAGGTTTTGAGCAGGTGTTCCACTTTGATCATCTCCTTGTGTCACAACATCACTGAAGTTTGTCTTTATCCAATATTATCACCCTATAATGTGAATCAATAAAGATTATGGACCTAAGAAACATTCTCTAGCACTAGCTATGCCCAAGTTAAGCTTCCTAATATAGCTTCAACACTGATTTCTAATAGCAATGGAAACTTGTTCATGAATGGCCAGACTATATAAAAAGTTTGGACAAGCCTCCTACTCAGTATTGTCCTGTGATCAGCAAAGTGATAGAAAGGCAGTAGTGCAATCAAACAGCACTCTCACCTCATTACCTGTCATTGTTACTCAATTTAGAATCAGTCCTTGAATCTGATCTGGTGTATCTCTGAAATATACAGCAGCAGGTACTTAAAACGGGCCCAGAGAATCATCAGGGACTCAAGCCACCCCAACCACAAACTGTTTCAGCTGCTTCCATCTGGCAAACAGTACTACAGCATTGAAGCAACAACCAACAGGCTGCAGGGCAGCTTTCACCAGGCCATCAGATTGATCAATACACTTTGATCTGATTGCATATCTGATTGTACATTGTATCTAACTGTACATGCATGTATACAAAACAATTATGTATACAATCTTAATTAGTGTTGGGGGAGTATCCTCCCACATTTCACTCCTTTATTGCTTGTACATAGTGATGGAGATGCAACATAAAAATCTTTACTCCTTCATTGTGAGGTGGATGTAAGAAATAAAATTCTATTCTAAAACACAGGATTGTAATTTACATTTGAATGTTGGCATGATGAACTCTCTTCAGTACACTTTCACCACTGTCATACTGCAAAATTTAAGTTTGTCTGTGATCAGTGGGGATATTTTTCATTGAGTATTTAATAAAGCCATAGTACCAATTAACCAGTTGCAGGTATTAAGAGAATACAGTGTATGCTAATCATTGGAACATCTCCAAGACTACAACCAGGAACAATTATATTCAAAACACATGGAGCTATTTTAATTTAAAGCGAGCTGAGTTCCTTAGTTTCACTTGTTAAGTGGGCTACAGCAAACTAAAAGTGTAAGAAAGGTAATTTAATTATAATTACCAGAGTGAAATAAATGAGGGAAAAGTTTCAATACTAAATTATTAAGCAGGGTTTAACTGTGGCACAGCATATTTTAATTCATTTTCACAAAGTGAACATTAAGTAGATTTTGAGGATTTAATTTTTTTAATGTGGCAAGGACATTCATTCTGCACAGTAGAGGAATGTGGTTTATTTCCAATAATAGAAGTGATTATTATTGGTTACCTGAACCTTTTAAATTGTTTAATTGTATTGCTTAATTTTACTGTTTTTAAACCATTAAGAAGGATTACATGTTTCTTCTAAAAAAATTGTTACATTATCTTGAATACTCAAGTAATTTTGTTGTCTAGATGTGGCAGAAGTTATTGTTGCCCAAACTACAGCTAATTGGTAACCCATAATAGTTTTTCGGTCTTTCAGTTGAAAACAAGTGCAAAGTTGCTTTTTTCAGCTTAAAACACTTAAATTTTGCAGAAGAGGTGCAAATTTCAGGCAAGCAAATCTGTTATCTGTGTGGTAAACTGTACATGCAGCTCTAACATCTACCATCATTTGAATAATCTAGTAAGTCACACCCTGTATAAAATCTTCATAGTACTTTCATTCATCTACATTATAGGTATTTCTGAGGGAGTATTAACTGTTCAGAAAATAATGGCTTTCTGTAGGACATTTGTGACTTTGCATTACTTAATATTGTATAATTTAAACAAAAGCTTTGTAGTCTTTTCATGTCTTGTAGCCAGCAAACTGATGCAGTCATATGGTGAAGAAGCACTGCTCTGCTTGGAACAAAAAGTATTCATTCAGAAATTAGCCTCATCTGAAGCAATAAATATGAATCAGTACCTACTGCAAGATAGTATAGTGCTGATGTGGACAGTATCAATCTGTATTAAAAAGTGTATTGTGTAAGTTTAAAAACAGTATTTCTATAATCAATGTAGTATTCAGAAGGGAAAATCTTCTAATTGTGTTCTCTTTCCCTGGCAGCGTTGTTCCACTTTTAAAGCAATCCATTGGGATTTTAATGCAACGTACACCTCCTTCTTTGGATCACATATTGCCTCAGTGCTACCAGCGGGTGCGTACAATTAATTTTGTATTAAGTCTTAGAAAAATCCTCAGTACATCTAGTTCAACGAAACACTAAAATTTTCTATTTTTTTTTAGGTTCAACACTTGCAAGGTGTTTATAGTATAATTGATCCCCACTTCTGGACTTTATGTAGTGAAGTGTACATTGGAACAATAAAGCTTCTGGTAGCTCCTGATGCAGATGCAAGATGGATTTTGAGCCAAACACACAACATTTTCACTCAGGTATATCAAGAGAACATTTATTATTCTTGTTGGTATTATTCCTTTTATATAAATACAAAATTGCCATTGATCTTTTAAGAGCAGCTTCCTAGAAAGCACAAAATTGAAGGCAGTTTTACATATTTAAGAAATGCTTCTTGCAAGCATCTATAAGCAAAATTCTGTTATTTATGCATGTCAGCTTGTAACTTCTAAATATGAAAGAGTTCTGCCTATAGTGTGATATTCTGTATCCAATAAAATTAGATGTTGAGAAAGATACTATAGAATGAACCTGTTTGAATTTGATACACTAATAATGTATCATTATATAAACCAACATAACACCACTATTATTTCAGACTTAGCATCTTACTACTTAGTACCCATCTGTTTTACTTTAGTGTTTACTACAAAACAAAATCCTCTTGCTCGTTCTGTTATTTTGCAGTCTTTAATATAGAGGTGTGGTGCTTAGTAACTGTTGAGTTTACGGGTTGTCGAAATGGGCACAGTGTATAACAGTGGGATAGAAATAATTGCCTACTTCTCTTCAGTTTGGTGCTGTCATCTGTTTCTGCCTTCCTCGTGCAGTTTTTCATTATCCTCCTTTGTATCCATTGAAAGAATGTTGGTCGTTGTTTATTTTTGAACTTTTGTCACTCATTATTTGCATTTAAAAAATA
Organism: Hemitrygon akajei; assembly: GCF_048418815.1. Taxonomy (NCBI): domain Eukaryota; kingdom Metazoa; phylum Chordata; class Chondrichthyes; order Myliobatiformes; family Dasyatidae; genus Hemitrygon; species Hemitrygon akajei. Next base: position 68,336,781 of record NC_133135.1, on the reverse strand, counting down.
ACGGGTGGTGTGAAGCCTGCCACATCCCATTCTAATGTAATACTGCTATACACCATCAAGTCTATCACCTCAATTAATGAGGAAACCTAATGGATTTATTACTTTGAACCATTCAGTTATGACCTACTTAGTCTACACTTTACCCCACTACACTCCACCCCCACTTAAGCCTGTCTAACTCGGGATCTCATTCTGATGCTTGGACATGCCCAGCAATGGAAATATAACTTGTTATTGAACTAAACTCTACTCACCAATTTTTCATGTTGCTGCACTACTTGGTAGCCTTTAATGAATTATCTTGTAGAATGACTGATCTTGTAATTTCCTCAAAGGATAATTCAGTGCACTTCATTATATAGGACCTCCTGCTCTGCAGCAAGTGTACTGCCAAGATCACTACCTTGCCCTGCCTTTAAGGATTCTCCACTCAATCTAGTGTTTTTCATGTTTGAGCATGAATATAACTTTTCAACGCATGAGTTCAGTTTTCCAAGCTACATCTTAATAACATGATCAGCACCAATAGAAAAGCATGGGAACATAATTAAATGTTTCTGTTTCACAGGAGACCTTTGGCTGGCTAAAGACATGTCAGTTCTGAAAGGCATAATCTCATTAGTCTCATCCTCCCCACTCTTTGCTTGATTTACTGCAGCTTATTCTGTCATGTATGTCTGTCAGTTCCCTTTTTTGCTATTTATCTATGGCTAAGGGTTAATTTATTGTAGTCTGTTTACCCACCACACAAGTTTGGGATGTGGGAGGAAACTGGAACATGTAGAGAACCTGCAAATTCCACACCAACATATTGTATACTGTTCAACTTGAGTCCCTGGAGTAAAGAGACAGCAAGCACTAACTGCTGTGCCCCTATGCTTCTCATGCATTGTATTTTTCCCTAATATGGAAAGTGTTCTATGTGATTTGATTTCTCTTCCCTGGGTTCTGAAGTTATTTCTAATGGAGAAGTTGGTTCCAGCCTCCTGACCTCACTTGGCAGCCAGAAGTTCTTATTTATTGAGTTACAGCGTGGAATAGGCCCTTCCAGCTCTTTGAACCACCCAGCAATCCCCAATTTTAATCCTAGCTTAATCATGGGACAATTTACAGTGACCAATTAACCATACACCATACACTGTGGATCACCTGAAGGTAATCCACGCAGTCACAGGGAGATTGTACAACTCTTTACAGGCAGAGGAGGGAATTGAACCTTGGTCACGTGTACTTAAAAGCATTGTGCTGACTACTATGCTACTGGGCCATCCAGTTTTGTGCACTAGGAGCTGAATTTGTGACCTTGTCCATTTGATATATTCCCCAATACAGGTACAACTTGTCTTTGCCACTTTTAGCACTCAGGAAATTCAAGTATGCAGAATAATGTTGCAATAATGTGGAAAGCCATTCATATATTAAAATATAATTCTCCCCATTTAATTGAAGGACAGTTGGGAATTGATACTGAATTGGTGTTGGAGAGGAAACAGCACATTCCTACTTTAATGGATGAATAAACTTTCTTTTTGTTGCTTTTTGTTGGCAGGCAGGCGTAAGGCAGCTTTACGTACAGATTGATTTTGCAGCAATGTAAAGATGCCTGAATCATGTAGGTCTAAACTCCTGGTTATTGGATCTGGGAACAGATTTAACTGCTGGTTCGTCACTGGATTTGAAACACCACCAGCGTGCAGCAAACTTGAATGTGGTATTATTCATTTACATCGGTAGAAGGTCTCAAGTCAAGGAACGGTGAAATAATTAACATCATCTGCTATATGTGGAACAATCATTTTGTGATTAGACCTAAAGTGTCTTATTTCATCTTGACTGTTAAGGAATTGAAACTGAGTTGGTGTTCTGTTGTATGATGAACAATGTTGTATTATCCTGCATCCAATTTAACAGATGTGTTTCCCACAGTTCAGATTATCCCTGTTCATTTAAATATTTGTCATCTTGGCTGTCATTCTGCATTCTGTTTCTTTTAAAATTTCATTTGTTGTATGCTCACACATTGAATGATATGAACCATGTTTCTGAAGTGCCTTTTTATGGTGGCCAAGAAGTAATATTTGAAAGGCAGGTAGTGATTACTGGACCCATCAGAGCAAGTCTTATAATCATTGGTCAGTAGTGCACATCATGGTAATCAGCATGGTTTTGCTGGGTTTTAATAAGATTATTGTAGGGAGAGACAGGAGGTTAGGGAACTGATCCTTTCTGTCGTGGCACGCTGGTATCCAGTTCAATAGCTTATTCTTTTAAAGGTCCTTTGACATGTTTATTGTATTCTGCTGAACTATAAAGAAATTCCATTGCACCATGGAAACTTTGCACACTTGAGTTCACCCAGGAATGGACTGGGTGAAGTTGAACGGTCCAGCAGAGAATCCATGCAGAAGACAAGTAGCCAGATATAAGAAAACTGAATGTTTGTAAATTGTTAAGAGTTTTCTTTAAAACTTATACATTATCCTGACTTGCCTTTTGGTACTGTTTGTATCTGTTCTGATAGTGAAAAGGAATTTAAACCCTTATCTTAAATGTTCCAAGTGGTGCTTTTAAAAAAGTAAAGTACTGTGAATGCTAGAAATCTGAAATGTTCAGAGAAAAATTCTGGAAATTCTCAGCATATGAGGCAGTAGAGATTACTGGAAAGAGAAAACTGTAGTTGATTTTACACCAATGATCTTTTGTCATACTTGGTTTAAAAACTAGTGCCTCACATGTTGGTAGATTTCCAGATCCTTCTCTCAACTGTTCATAAATCGCTTACATAATGAAAAACACAATCAGTTTATAAATATAAAAGGGGGGGCTGGGGAAAAAGCTCCTGGCAGATTCAAACCTGGTTTGAATAAGCCTATCATGAATTGATCAGTTTAGCAATTGTTTTCACTGATGCTTGTGCTGGTTCAGTTAAATGAGCATTAGACATCGGTTTAAATATTTTCACATGAAAATAGTGACTTGATCATTTGAATTTTTGTCACTAAGCGGTTTGAAAAGAGAATATAATTCTGATTCAACTCGATGCTGAGTTTATTCAACAGGTGGTAATGAGGTTTAGCAGATGATTTGCCCTGTGGCAAATTAGGGTGAATTGGTCAGTTATTTTGCCCATGTGTCACTAGGGAGAAATAAATCAGATTTGTTCAGTGTTTGTGATAGGGATTGAAGAAAACAAAAATCAACAGTGTGTTTTTTAAATTGTCAAATTTTAATGTGTCTTAGCTGTTTAAACAGTTAAACAAAATGTACTTTTGTAAATTGAGGTCATCCAGCAATTAAGTTGTTTGTCGATTAAATTAGCTGCATAAGGAAAAAAGGAGTATAGCACAGTATCTTGCAGTGGATGCCAAACTGCATTATCCAAAGCAAATGTTTATAGCTTAGAAATCTTAGCATGATGTGTTTGCACACTCAAGGTGTAATCAGACCCTGTCTGTGAAGGATAAAACAGAGGTACTGCCTAGACTATCCTTTTTCCTACTCTGCCTCCAGAGGCTATTTCTAAAACAATTAAATGGTTTTCTGAAGTTTGGGTCTTTCTAAATTTGTATTGCTTAGTCTACATGCTACAAAAGGGTGTTAAATTTACAGCATTTCTGCACAAAATGTGTTAATAAGAAAGTTTATCTGATTTTCAAAAGAACAGTAAATACTTTTGTTTTAAAGCAGAAGTATTTATTTGTAAAGCATTACTACTCTTCTGTTTAAATGGAATAGTCACTCTATTAGCTATAATATGCATTGTTGCTAGTTCTGGGAACATTTTCGATCTTAAATCAAAGGATTCTTTGTTCTGTATCAAGCCTTTGCCTCTACCCAGAAATTAATTGAGCATAAGAGGGGAGAAAATGAGCAGCATCACTTTGAATATGGTTTCAGAATGTAGAGGTCTTTCTGAGATCCCATGTGTGAGTCCTGAGCTATTTGGTAGTTATTCTAGTTGATATATTTATCATTCTAGATAAATCTCTTGAAAATTATTTAAGAAGAGATTGACTACAGTATTTTTAATATTTTAAAACAATTGTAAACATCACCAAAGCAATTTGAAGTATGTACTACTCTAATAGTCTCTACAGTAAACTCTCATCAAAGAACTTGTCTGAAATGCAGCAATATGCATAATAAATATTTTGATAACTACGGTTTGTGAATAAGTTAATTTTAAATTTCCTGAAGGTATATGTTCCTGGGAATTTAATGCTATGGAACAGGTACAGTATTCCCTATTATTTTTCCCATGTTACAGACTTTTCAAATCTGAGAAGCATAGGAGAAGAGAGAGACTATGGTGTGCATATCCAAAAATCCCTGAAAACAATTGGGACTGGAGATGATTATCAAGGCAAGATTTTTTTTCCATTTAGCACCAGAGGTAGTCCATATAAACATAATTAGGTTTGATTTCCATAAAGGACCACAGCTCCAGTACTGTGTAGAATTCTGGTTGTCATATTTGAAAGTGTGCAGAAAAGACAAGAATCTTCCCAGAGCTGGAGGATCTTGACTTGGATGAGGGGATGGATAGGCTGTAGTTGTTTTCTTCAGTAAACAGATGGCTGAAGGGAAATTGAAATGGTGTGTAAAATTGATCAAAGTACATACTTGACATTCAGTGATCGCTTTTATTAGGTACTGGAGTGGAAACAGATTGTGGTTTTCTGCTGCTGTAGCTCATCCACTTCAAGGTTCAATGTGTTGTGCAGTCAGAGACATTCTTCTGTACACCATTGCTATAATAGAAATGAGAAAATCTGCAGATGCTGGAAATCCAAAGCAACACACACAGAATGCCGGAGGAACTCAGCAAGTCAGGCAACGCCTATGGAAAAGAGTAAACAGTTGACAATTTGGGCCAAGACCCTTCATTGGGACTGGAAAAAAAAGATGGTTGGGGGGGGGATAGGAGGAGTAAGTACAAGGTGATAGGTGAAACTAGGAGAGGAGGAGAGGTGAAGTAAAGAGCTGGGAAGTTGATTGGTGAAAGAGATAAAGGGCAGGGAGAAGGGGGAACCTGATATGAGAGGGTAGAAGACCATGGAAGAAAAGGAAGGGATGGAGCACCAGAGGGAGGTGATGAACAGGTAAAGAGATGTGAGAGAGAGAAATGGAAATGGGAATGGTTGGGGGGGGTGGGGTGCAGAGAACATTTACCAGAAGTTCAAGAAATCGATGTTCATGCCATCAGGTTGGAGATCACCCAGATGGAATATAAGGTGGTGGTCTTCCAGTCTGAGTGTGGCCTCCTCATAGCAGTAGAGGAGGCAATAGACTGACATATTGGAATAGGAAGTAGAATTGGAATGGGTGGTCACCGGGAGACCTTGCTTTTTCTGGCGGATGGAGCTAGTTGGTGCTCAGTGAAGATTGGAGACTGCTATGTCAGGTCTCACTGGTTTACGGGAGGCCAGACTGGGAGCACTGGATACAGTAGATGACCTCAACAGGCTCACAATGTTGTAATGTGTGGTTATTTGAGTTACTGTCGCCTTCCCATCAACTTGAACCAGTCTGGATATTCTCTGGTCTCTAATTAACAAGGCATTTTCACCCATAGAACTGCTCGCTGTATTTCTAAAATTGTTTTTCACACCATTCTCTGTAAACACTAGAAACCTGCATGAAAATCACAGAATATCAGTAGTTTATGAGATGATCAAACTACCAGGTCTGGCACCAACCGTCATTCTACAGTCAGAGTCATTGGATCACATTTCTTACCCATTCTGTTGTTTAGTCTGAAGAACAACTGAACCTCTTGATCTTGTCTGCATACTTTTATGCATTGATTTGCTGCCACACGATTGGCTGATTAGATATTTTTTATTAATGAGCAGGTGTACATTTGTACCTAATAAAGTGGCCACTGAGTGTCTATGTACTTTGTAAAAAGTGCCTGGAATCAGAATCAAGTTTAATATCACCAGTATATGTTGTGAAATTTGTTGTTTTGCAGTAGCAGTACATTGCATTACATAATTTTTAAAAAAACAAATAATATATATATAAATAAATTAAGTGTAGAAAGAGAGCAAAAAGAAAGTGAGGTAGTGTTCATGGGTTCATTGCCCATTCAGATATCTGATGGTGGAGGGGAAGAAGTTGTTCCTGAAACATCTGAGTGTGTGCCTTCAGGACCTGTACCACCACCTTGATGGTAGCAATGAGAAGAGGGCATGTCCATGATGGGAGTCCTTAAACTCCTACTGAAATAAAGCTGTTGTCATGCTTTCTTAGTAATCGCATTAATATGTTGGGCCCAGGACATGTCTTCAGAGATGTTTATACCCAGAGGCCAGGAGCCATGGATTTTGACAACTGTAGAGTGATTCGAGGGAAAATGAAATCTCTGAGAGCAGGTGAATATATGAAATTCCAATGCCTGAAAGGCAGAAAGTCTTGATAAATAAGAAATATTGACTGCATTTGAAATCCCAAATCAGTGAAGAGTACAGATGTAGCATTAGACAAAATGACACTTAATCAATACCAACATGAAAAGTAAAATGGTTATCTTTAGTGTTACAAATGCTTGTTTCTGATCATCATCATGTTGGAGAGAGCAATAGTTGTGAATTTTAACATTACATTTTAACTAAACTAAGCATGGAAATTCTTTCTAAAATAGTCCACACACCTCTTCAATATAAACTTCTCTGAACTTCAAAATTTATTGCTGATCTGCATTGAGACAGGAAATCAAAAATACAGTACATTCTATAGATAAATGAAGGTAGGAATTGATTTATAAAGTCAGTAATTAAATAAAAGTAGATTTGTTTGAGGAAGTAATACTGTGCTCTTTTGCATTTTCAAGGTGTTTGTCTCTTCATTTTGACACTCCCAACAAGGAAGGAAGTGATACTAGAATGGTTCTGGTTAATAAGCATGGTAGCATATCTGTAAGTGATATTTGTGACCACAACAGACAGCTAGGTATTAAATACAAAAAAAAACCTGAAACTAAAGCCTTGACTGTTGAGATTTTTAAAAGCGTAAGATATACGAGTGGAACTAGGCCATTCACTCTATCGAGTCTGCTCCACCATTCGACAATTTATTTTCTCTCTAAACCCCATTCTGCTGCCTTCTCCCTGTAACCTTTGATGCCCTTACTATTTAAAAACCTATCAACCACTGTTTTAAATACATCTTTGCCTCCTCAGCTGTCTGTGGAATCAATTTCACAGATACCACACCAACTGACTAAGATTCCTCATCTCTGTTCTAAAGGTGCATCATTCTATTCTGAAATTGTGCCCTCTAATCCTAAACACTCCCAATTATTGGAAATAACCTCTCTATCTAGGCCTTTTAATATTTGATAGATTTCAATTGAATATTGAAAATGTTCAAGATCTCTCTCATTTTAAGGTGCAGTGAGTTCAGGCCCAGAAACATCTAACATTACCCATATATTATCCCTTTCATTCCTGAGATAATTCCCATGGATTTCTGGACCACCTTGAATACCTTTCTTAGATAAGAGCCCCAACACTGTTCAAAATATTCCAAATATGATCCAACCAATGTTTTATAAAGCCTTAGCATTACATCTTTGCTTCTGTATTCTAGTCCCTTGAAAATGCACTACTGATTTCTGAATTAGCTCCCCATTTTGGAAAACCTGCCTTGATTTCTTCTACCAAAATGAATGACCATATTCCTATATTCCATCTATCACTTTATTTTGTCCATTCTCCTAATCTGTAGACTCCCTGCTTCCTCAACACCACCTGCCCCTCCACCTATCTTTGTATTGTCTGCAAAGCCATCAATTCTGCCATCCAAATCATTAACATATAACATAAAAAGTAGCTGACACAACACCAACCCCAGCAGAATACCACAAGTTACAAACAAAAAAGGGCCACTGTATTCCCACTCTTTGCCTTCTGCCAGTCAACTGATCTTCAGTCCTTGTTAGTACCTTTCCTGTAGCAGCCTCGTGCAGTACCTAGTCAAAGGCCTGAAGATCCAAGTGGAAAAAAAATTCACGGACTCCTTTGTATATCCTACCTGTCATTTCCTCAATGTGGTTGAAAGCTTAAGGTTCTTAGGTGTGAAAATCATCAATAACCCGCACTGATATCACAGTCAAGTAAGTTCACTGATGTCTGGACGACTTCAGGAGACTAAATAAATTTGGCATATTCCTGTTGACTTTTACCAATTTTTATTGATGCACCATAGAAAGCATTCTGTCTGGATGTTATGCACTGTTAACTATAAGAAACTGCAGAGAGTTGTGGACACCACTCAACACGTTTATAGGAACCAGCTTCCCCCCTATGGACTCTGTTAATACTTCAAACTGCCCTAGTAAAGCAGCCAGCCTAATCAAACGTGCGCACACCCCAGGCATTCACTCTTTTCCTCTCTCCCATTGGGCAGAAAATACAAAGGCCTGAAAGCATATACAACCAGGCTCAGATTTTTAATCCCGCTATTATTTGACTCTCAAAAAGATGTCTTGTATGACATTATAGACCCTTGACCTCATAATCTACCCTGTTATACTTCTTCAGTTCCTTAAGGTTGTTATAGCCGAGGTGTGAGTTAGGGGGATAAGCTCCCACTATCTATTAAATGCTCCCAATAGCATATGCCTCAAATAGCCTCTGACAACTAAGACCAACTCCTGACCTTCATGTGGCTTAGCTACTAAGCCTGGCAGAACTATTTCTACTGACAGGAGAAGAGGCAAAGTTGGGGTATTGGCACCTTAAAGCCAGTACCTTTGGGGAGATGAGGCTTGTCAGCTGTGGTTGCCAGCTCATCTAGGAGAAACAAAACTGATCTCAAACCTCTGCTGCCTTGCAGCTATACCCACTCATGGTGAAGGCTTAAGGATGAAACCACAAGGAAAGCTGGTGTCCCTATGGCAGACCTATGTTGAGTTCAACACAGACTGGCAACTCCTGTGACCCCACTGGTGCCAAACTGTATTGGTCTCTGCTGTTCCTTTGAGTTCATCAACTGCATGGAGAGAGGAAGCCTGCTGCATATCATACTAACATGGCTTGTGTACTAGTTGGTGTAAGCACGTAGGCAGCTAGGATGGAATATCCATGGTTGAACTCAGCCTCCTCCTATGTTATTACGCTTTACCATTTACCTGCACAGCACTGTTTTGATAGCCTTCACACCTTATTCTGCATTGTTACTGTTTTACCTTATAGCTTATTGCAATGATGTAATAATGCAAAATGTAATGATCTGATCTGATCCTTGCATTTCAAGACAAGCTTTTCGTTGTATCTTGGTACATGTGATGATAATACATACATCTTAGAATCTTACATCCTGCCAACCAATGAAGTCAGGATAAATAGTGTATAATTTATTGTTTTTGCCTCCCTCCTTTCTGAAAGCGTGAAGTGACAAATACGATTTTCCACAACTATGCCCACAATCAAGTGATTCTTGAAAGATCACTGCTAATGCCTCCACAATCTGTTCGGATACCTCCTTTGGAACCCTGGGATGTAGTCAATCTGGTCCAGGTAACTTATCGTCCTCCAGACTTTTCAGCTTCAAAATACTTTCTCCTTAGTAATAGCAATGACACTCACATTCAAGAGCCCCTGACGCTCTTGAATTTCTGGCATGCTTCTGGTGTCTTCCACAATAAAGACTGACACAAAATATTTAGTCAGTTTCTCCACCATTTTTGTTTCTCATTGCTACCTCTCCTGTGATATTTTCCAGCAATGCAGTGTCCAGTCTTGCCTCTCATATATCTGAAAATTGTTTTGGCATCCTTGATGTGTATTTAATATTTGAGTAATATTGTAGTTATATTAACCAAGCAGAGTCCACTGCCAAGAAGTCCCACCAGCGTCTTCCTGAGAAAGCTGAAGAAATTTGGCCTGTCCCCTAAAACCCTCACTAATTTTTATAGGTGCACCGTAGAAAGCATTCTTCTAGGGTACATCATAACCTGGTATGGAAGTTGTCCTGTCCAAGACCGGAAGAAGATCACGAACATAGCCCAGCACATCACACAAACCAATCTTCCATCCTTGGACTCACTTTACACCACATGCTGTCGGAGCAGTGCTGGCAGGATAATCAAGGACAGACACTGATTCACTGGAGAATGGATGCCACCCGTTTTCATGGCTTCACATTGGCCTGTAACTGAATCCACCTTCCACAACTCTGTTATTCCATATGTTCTTTTCTTTTTGTAAATTTTTGAGACATGTCACTGAGATTGAGATTACAGTACTACAAGAAATTGCAATTGCCAAGAGGAAGTAAAATGCACATTGACACTTGGCCCAGGGATTTTTCTGATGTGTCCCTGCTTCACCGTTTTGCAGATTTAATAGACAATAGACAATAGGTGCAGAAGTAGACCATTCGGCCCTTCGAGACTGCACCGCCATTTTGAGATCATGGCTGATCAATTCCTTATCAATACCCGGTTCCTGCCTTGTCCCCATATCCCTTGATTCCCCTATCCATAAGATACCTATCTAGCTCCTTCTTGAAAGCATCCAGAGAATTGGTCTCCATTACCTTCCGAGGCAGTGCATTCCAGACCCCCACAACTCTCTGGGAGAAGTTTTTCCTTAACTCTGTCCTAAATGACCTACCCCTCATTCTCAAACCATGCCCTCTGGTACTGGACTCTCTCAGCATCTAGAACATATTTCCTGCCTCTATCTTGTCCAATCCCTTAATAATCTTATATGTTTCAATCAGATCCCCCCTCAATCTCCTTAATTCCAGCGTGTACAAGCCCAGTCTCTCTAACCTCTCTGCGTAAGACAGTCCAGACATCCCAGGAATTAACCTCGTGAATCTACGCTGCACTTCCTCTATAGCCAGGATGTCCTTCCTTAACCCTGGAGACCAAAACTGTACACAATACTCCAGGTGTGGTCTCACCAGGGCTCTGTACAAATGCAAGAGGATTTCCTTGCTCTTGTACTCAATTCCCTTTGTAATAAAGGCCAACATTCCATTAGCCTTCTTCACTGCCTGCTGCACTTGCTCATTCACCTTCAGCGACTGATGAACAAGGACTCCGAGATCTCTTTGTATTTCTCCTTTACCCAACTCTACACCATTCAGATAATAATCTGCCTTCCTGTTCTTACTCCCAAAGTGGATAACCTCACACTTATTCACATTAAACGCCATCTGCCAAGTATCTGCCCACTCACCCAGCCTATCCAAGTCACCCTGAATTCTCCTAACATCCTCATCACATGTCACACTGCCACCCAGCTTAGTATCATCAGCAAATTTGCTGATGTTATTTTCTATGCCTTCATCCAAATCGTTAACGTAAATGGTAAACAGCTGTGGTCCCAATACCGAGCCCTGTGGCACCCCACTAGTCACCACCTGCCATTCCGAGAAACACCCATTCACCGCTACCCTTTGCTTTCTATCTGCCAACCAGTTTTCTATCCATGTCAATGCCTTCCCCCCGATGCCCTGAGCTTTGATTTTACCCACCAATCTTCTATGTGGGACCTATCAAATGCCTTCTGAAAATCGAGGTACACTACATCCACTGGATCTCCCCCGTCTAACTTCCTGGTTACATCCTCGAAAAACTCCAACAGATTAGTCAAGCATGATTTACCCTTGGTAAATCCATGCTGGCTCGGCCCAATCCTATCACTGCTATCTAGATATCCCACTATTTCATCCTTAATAATGGACTCTAGCATCTTTCCCACCACCGATGTCAGGCTGACAGGTCGATTGTTTTCTCCCTCCCTCCTTTCTTAAAAAGTGGGATAACATTAGCCATTCTCCAATCCTCAGGAACTGATCCTGAATCTAAGGAACATTGGAAAATGATTACCAATGCATCCACAATTTCCAGAGCCACCTCCTTTAGTACCCTAGGGTGCAGACCATCTGGACCTGGGGATTTGTCAGCCTTCAGTCCCATCAGTCTTCTCATCACCGTTTCCTTCCGAATGTCAATCTGTTTCATTTCCTCTGTTACCCTATGTCCTTGGCCCATCCATACATCTGGGAGATTGCTTGTGTCTTCCTTAGTGAAAACAGATCTAAAGTACTCATTAAATTCTTCTGCCATTTCTCTGTTTCCCATAACAATTTCACCCAATTCATTCTTCAAGGGCCCAACATTGTTCTTAACTATCTTCTTTCTCTTCACGTACCTAAAAAAGCTTTTGCTATCTTCCTTTATATTCCTGGCTAGCTTGCGTTCGTACCTCATTTTTTCTCCCCGTATTGTCTTTTTAGTTAAGTTCTGTTGTTCCTTAAAAACTTCCCAATCATCTGTCCTCCCACTCACCTTAGCTCTGTCATATTTCCTTTTTTTTAATGCTATGCAATCTCTGACTTCCTTTGTCAACCACTGTGGCCCCTTTCCCCCCTTTGAATCCTTCCTTCTCTGGGGGATGAACTGATTTTGCACCTTGTGCATTATTCCCAAGAATACCTGCCATTGCTGTTCCACTGTCTTTTCTGCTAGGCTATCCGTCCAGTCAACTTTGGCCAGCTCCTCCCTCATGGCTCCATAGTTTCCCCTGTTCATCTGCAACACTGACACCTCTGAGCTGCCCTTATCCTTCTCAAATTGCAGATAAAAGCTTATCATATTGTGATCACTACCTCCTAATGGCTCCTTTACTGCGAGATCGCTTATCAAATCCTGTTCATTACTTAACACTAAATCCAGAATAGTCTTGTCCCTGGTTGGCTCTCGTACAAGCTGTTCCAAGAATGCATCCCGTAGGCACTCTACAAATTCCCTATCCTGTGGTCCAGCACCAACCTGATTCTCCCAGTTCACCTGCATGTTGAAATCACCCATAACTACTGCAGCATTACCTTTGCCACATGCAAATGTTAACTCCCTATTCAACTTGCACCCAATATCCATGCTACTGTTTGGTGGCCTGTAGACAACACCCATTTGGGTCCTTTTGCCCTTACTGTTCCTCAGTTCTATCCACACAGACTCTATTTCTCCTGACCCTATGTCCCCCCTTGCAAAGGACTGAATCTCATTCCTCACCAACAGGGCCACCCCACCCCCTCTGCCCACATTTCTGTCCCTACGATACCCTTGTACATTCATTTCCCAGGTCTGATCTCCCTGCAGCCATGTCTCCATTATCCCAACAACATCATAGTTACCCATTCGCACCTGGGCTTCAAGCTCATCCACCTTATTCCTGACACTTCGTGCATTCAGATATAGAATTTTTAACCCATTTCTCCTCTCTCTGTTTGAATTGCTACCTATTGTGCTTAACCCAGCTCCCCGAACTCCTATCGGGCTATACGCCCCTAGAATTTTGTTGTCCTTCCTACATTTACTTATTCTTTCAACACATTTAACTCCATGTTCCGTCAGACCATCCCTCTGTACACGAGTCCTCCTTAACACTTGTTTCGCCCCACCTTCCTCTACTACACACTTAATATTCCGGAACCGTGTAGTCCCCACCTGTCCTTTATTCATCCTCTCGCTATCCTCTCTCACATTCTGGATCCCCGCCCCCTGCAAATTTAGTTTAAACCCCCCCAAGAAGCTCTAGCAAACTTCCCTGCAAGAATGTTAGTACCGCTCCAGTTCAGGTGTAAACCGTCCCTTCGGAACAGATCCCACCTTCCCTGGAACAAGGCCCAATTATCCACAAACCTGAAGCCCTTCCTCCTGCACCATCCTCTCAGCCACGTATTAATCTTTATAATCCTCCTGTTCCTTGCCTCACTCGCACGTGGCACAGGTAGCAATCCTGAGATTGTTACCCTGGAGGTCCTGCTCTTCAGCTTCGCACCTAACTCCCTGAACTCTCTACGCAGGACCCCCTCACTCATCTTACCCACGTCATTGGTCCCTACATGGACCACAACATCTGGATTCTTGCCCTCCCTCTCGAGAATAACCTGCACCTGATCTGAGATGTCTCGGACCCCAGTACCAGGAAAGCAACATACCATCCGAGACTCCCGATCTTCCCCACAAAATCTCCTATCCGCCCCCCTGACTATAGAATCCCCTATCACTACCGCTCTCTTCTCTTCCCTCCTCCCCTTCCTAGTCGCGGGTCCAACCTCAGTGCCAGAGACAGGACCACTGCAGCTTGTTCCTGGTAGGTCATCCCCACCAACAGTATCCAAAACGGTATACTTATTTTTGATGGGAACAGCCACAGGGGTGCTCTTCTCTCTCTGTCTGCTCCCCCTGCCTCTCTTGACTGTCACCCATTTGCCTACCTCCTGTCTTTTCGGTGTGACTGCCTCCCGATAACTCTTATCTATCTCTGCCTCTGCCTCCCGAATGATCCGTAGTTCATCCAGCTCCTGCTCCAATTCCCTTACTCGGTCTGATAGGAGCTGCAGCTGGATGCACCTATTGCAGGTGTGGTCATCAGGGACAACTGTGTTGACCCTGACCTCCCACATACTGCATACGGAGCACACCACTGCTCTAACTGTCTCCCCCATTACCTGATCCCAGATTAGTCAGAATAAATGAAAAGCAGGCTTCTTGCCGAAGTCCTCTTGCGCCGAAGCCCGCTGAGCCAAAGCCCAGCACTCTGCTCCTGCGCACTCCACTGCCCGCACCGATGCTGCCCGCTCCTGAAAGTGGGTCGCTTTTTAAAGCCCGCGCTCGCCGCTGACGTCACCCACACTTGCGCAGCTTTACCTTCCTCCTCAGGTATTCTCCAGGTAGGTCCGAGGGTCTCGGCCTAGCTACAACAGCTGATCCTCCGATCTCCAGTCGTCTGTCGATCACGAGCACTCCTTACTCCCGCTCCACTGCCCGGACTGACACATAATAGTCTGGACTACATTGGTTAAGTAAAGAGCTGGGAAGGGATCAGGGCTGGAGAAAGGGGAATCTGATCGGAGAGGTCAGAAGATCATGGAAGAAAGGGAATGGCAAGGATCGCCAGAGGGAGGTGATGGGCAGGTAAGAAGAGGAAATGAGAATAGTGAAGGGGTAGGGGGGAGCGTAATTACCGAAAGTTCGAGAAATCGATGTTCATGGCATCAGGTTGGAGGCCACCCAGTCAGAATATAAGGTGTTAATCCTCAAACCTGAGTGTGGCCTCATCACAGCAATAGAGGAAGCCATGGACTGACATGTCAGAATGGAAGTAGAATTGGAATGGAGGCCACTGGGAGATCCCACACTTGAGGCAGACGGAGGGGAGGTGCTCGATGAAGCAGTCTCCCAATTGACATTGGGTCTCACCGATACATGAGGCCACACCAGTACCACTGGATACAGTAGATGGCCCCAACAGACTTGCAGGTGAAGTGTTGCCTCACCTGGAAGGACTGTTCGAGCCTCTGAATGGTAGTGAGGGACATGTTAGGGTACTTGTTCCACTTGCAAGGATGACTATTGCAGTCATTTCATTGGCTCCACACATACTTCCAGGCCAGGAAAGACAGGAGTTTATTTATCTCAGAAACAGCTCACACACAGATACCTTTTCTAAATTAAACTCTAATATCTGTTGTCAAAATACTGAAGTAATTTTCAGTCTGCCATAGTTACACACTAAGAGAATTCCCAATGTTCATTGATTCTGGGGAATCTTGTTTTAAACCTACTGAATACAAAATGTTCTCTATGAAATATCAATTATTTGATTTGCAAAGTAAGGTCCTATAGTTAATTTTGAGTGAGTTTCAGGAGAGAGGAGAATTTACCATGTGAAATGCTGCTGTAAGTTGTCACTTTTGCTCCAGTACAATCTGTTGCTCTGTCTGCTGACTCAATGCACACTCAGCAGATGCTAATACTTCAAGATGTTGCACCTCACATCAACAAAACAAAATCAATTGATCTCAAAATCTTGTCAGGGTGGTAAACGATAAGTGATATAATCTGCAGAAAACTTGCATCAGGAATTATCAGGCAAACATGTAGCAGAATAATAATTGGTCCAAAATGCAGCTTACTAACGTAGTAAGCATAGCAGCTGATAAGCCTGCTGAAGCTGCAGCTATCTGAGCACTGGTCTAAAGTAGAAAGGCTCCCTCACAGGACACAGAACAGGCATTAGGCTTTTGATCACAAACAAGAGAAAATCTGCAGATGCTGGAAATCTGAGAACTCACACAAAATGCTGGAGGAAATCAGCAGGCCAGGCAACATCTAGGAAAAGAGCACAGTCGATGTTTCAGGCTGAGACCCTTCAGCAGGGCTGGAAAAAATAGCTGAGGAGTACATTTAAAACTTGGGGTGGGGGGAGAGATAAACATAAGGTGATAGGTGAAAGCTGGAAGGGGAGGATGAAGTAAAGAGCTGGAAAGTTGACTGGTGAAAGAGACAGGAGGCCTTCGAAGAAATAACAGGGGCGAGGAGAACCAGAGGCAGGTAATGGGCAGGTAAGGAGATAAGGTGAGAGAGGGAAAATGGGATGGGAATGGTGGGGAGGGTGCATTAACAGAAGTTCAAGAAATTTGATCTTCATGTCATTAGGTTGGAGGCCACCCAGATGGAATATAAGGTATTGTTCATCCAACAGCCTTATCGTAGCAGTGGAGGAGGCCACAGATAGGCATATCGGAATGGGAAGTGGAATTAAAGTGGGTGGCCACTAGGAGATCCTATTTCATAGGTGCTTAGCAAAGCGGTCTCCCAATCTACATCGGGTCTCACTGATATACAGGAGGCCACACCAGGAGCACTGGACACAGTATACGACCCCAACAGACTCACAGGTGAAGTGTCGCCTCATCTGGAAGGACTGTTTGGGGCCCTGAATGGTAGTGAGGGAGGAGGTGTAGGGGCATGCGTAGCACTTGTTCCACGTAAGGATAAGGGGAGAGCTGAATGATCGAGGGAGTTGCATAGGGAGCAATCCTTGCAGAAAGCAGAAAGTGAGGGGAGGGAAAGATGTGCTCGGTGGTGGGATCCTGTTGGAGGTGGCAGAAGTTTAAGAGAATTATATGCAGAGGCTGGTGGGGTGATAGGTAAGGACAAGAGGAACCCTATCCCTGGTAGGGTGGTGGGAGGATAGGATAAGAGCAGAATTGTTTGTGAAATGGAAGAGATGTGGTTGAGGGCAGCGTTGATGGGGGAGGAAGGGAAGCCCCTTTTGTTGAAAAAGGAGGACATCTCCTTTGTTCTGGAATGAAAAGGTTCAGCTTGAGAGCAGATGTGGTGAAGACAGAGGAACTGAGAGAAGGGGATGGCGTTTTTACAAGAGGCAGGGTGGGTAGCTGTGAGAGTCTGTGGGTTTATAATAGACATCATTGGATAAGCTATCTCCAGAGATAGAGACAGTAAGACAGTGGCTTTTGATGTTTTGTGCTGCTTATTGTTCACTGTTGCTCTGTGTGTTAATGCTCTCCCTTGTCTGAGAGATTGTGACACAGTCTGAGCCTGCATTGTTTTACTTCCAAAGGCAAGCTGGCTTAGAAGCAGATTTACAGAGTAACCAAATTACCGTACCGTGCTTTTTGAGCACCTTCAGTGGTCACAACCAGAACATTATTAACCAGTTTACGAACATCAGGTTTGTGATTTGTTTTGGAGGATTGTCGGGTGAGAGGTGAATTACACTTTCAGGTACCTCATTCTTTAAAGTGGTGAAGATGAATGTGGATGGGCTGAGCAGTGGAATGCAAATTCACAAGCAATACACACAAAATGCTGGAGAAACTCAGCAGGCCAGGCACATCTATGGAAAAAGAGTACAGTTGACGTTTTGGACTGAGACCTTTCATCAGGACTGGAGAAAAAAGATGAGAAGTCAGAAGAAGAAGGAGGGGGAGGGAAGAAGAAATACAAGGTGCTAGGTGACAGATAAAATCCAGCAGAGGGAGGGTGAGTGAAGTAAAGAGCAAGCTGTTGATTGGTGAAAGAGATAAAGGGCTGGAGAAGGGAGAGGACAGAAGTCAAGGAAGAAAGTGAAGGGGAAGGTGATGGTCAGGTAGGGAGATAAGATGAGAGAAGGAAATGGGAATAGGGAATGGTGAAGGTGGGGGAGGGGCAGCATAACTAGAAGTTCAACGTTCATGCCATCAGGTTAGAGGCTACCCAGACAGAATATAAGGTGTTGCTTCTCCAACCTGAGGGTGGTCTCATCGTGATGGTAGAGGAGGCCATTTACTGACATGTCAGAATGGGAAAGGGAAGTAGAATTAAAATGGGTGGCCACCAGGAGACCCCGCTTTTTTCTGGCTGATGGAACGTAGGTGCTCAGTGAAGTTGTCTCCCAATATACGTCGGGTCTCACCAAAATACAGGAGGCCACACTGAGAGCATCGGATACAGTAGATGACCCTAATGGACTCGCATGTGAAGTATCGCTTCACCTGGAAAAGTGGTTTGGAGGGAGGAGGTGCAGAGGCAGGTGTAGAATTTGTTCCACTTGCAAGGATAAGTGCAAGGAAGGAGATCAGTGGCGATGACAAGTGGACAAGGGTGTTGCATAGGGAACGATCTCTGTGGAATGCAGAAAATAGTGGGGAGGGAAAGATGTGCTTGGTGATGGGATCCCATTGGAGATGGAAGAAGTTATGGACACAGGGGCTGGTAGGGTGGTAGGTGAGGACAAGAGGAACCCTATCCCTGGTGGGGTGGTGGATGACATATGTGAAAAGGAAGAAATATAGGTGAGGGCAACATTGATGGTGGAGGAAGGAAAGCCCCTTTCTTTGAAGAAGTGAATTTTATATGTTGCATTTACACAATTCACTTTAAATTGGTACCACCCCAAGAAGTAGGAGGCAAATATAGGATAAATAGTCCTAAGTTAAAGCAGATCAGTGGTAACACAAAATTATTCAAACATAATATAACCCTAATAAATTTCAGTTGCTTCTCTAGCAGTTGAAACAGCACAAAGCAGGAAATAGTCTGTCCTATGTTAAGGAGAAATGAAAAGGATTAATTTTGGATAAACAGCCTGCATATTGTTGCAGCATAGATTGACTAAGTTCTCTTTTGTTTGCAGAAGGGTAACATACCAATCACATTTAAATTTGGCAACTTAATGTACGCTTTGTCAGCTCAATTAACGCTTCAACATACAGTTCCTAATTTCTCACCTCTCACCCTTTGGTTTCTTTTGACTCTTCTCAACCACCACTCAACCTCTTTTATGAAGTAAGATTTGATAAGAGGCACACAGGATAAACAGGGAAGCAGAACAATAACATGGAAGGAGGATTAGTTCACTTGCTACAAATTTATAAAGACATTTTAAAAAATAGTAATAATTAGATCTTATATTTTGGCTTGTAGTTATTCAAAAATGAGCATATAGCAAAAATAGAGCTTGACCTCTATATGATGTAAGGTGACTAATGATTCAAGCCTCATAAAAGATGAAAGACACTTTGATAAGCCAGATATCTCCAAAAGAGAGGCACACCCTCTGAGTCATATCACCAACACTGACACTGCAATCAGCACTTACATAAATAGCAGCAAACTTTCTGTAACATGTGAATCAGGAATGTGCGCAAGCTACTTCTCTGGGAATATAAACGGCCAACAGCGTCATCCTTAAAATAATTTTGTAAGATCATACCCTGTTTAATTTGAGTTTCACTGAATCATTTAAAAGCAGTAGACAGTTGTTTCTTGGCCTTCCTCACCAAACGGAAACTTGTAATTGAAGCTGATGAAACAAAGTGCGTACTGGGAGAGCAACCTAGGAAATGTTTATCACACTGGAGAGTGAGAATGTGCGATGTGAAACGAAACACTTGCATGTGCTGGCACCCTTTAAGTGATTCCACAGTGGAGAATGTACAGAATTGTGGTACAATAAAGTACAGGATGATGCAAGTAACATAATGAGTTATTTCAGGATCTTTGTAATTTTTTTCAATTCCAAGTGTGAATGCAGCATGGATGTGTGGATCTGTTTCTGGGGAAATGCTGCTTTTTATAATTTGCTACTTTTATATCTTTTCACAGAGGTGGTATAGTTTATGATGGTCACTAGATGACTGTGGAATCTTTTAACAGTCTACTGGAATATGTGGAGAATAGTCAAAAGGGGGTTGTGAAAGAGAGAAACAAGTATCAAAATGTGCTTTGCTATCTTACAGAGAAAAACAATTAGAAATAATTTAAATGTCAAAAAAGTGAAGAACTAAAGTGGTTATTTGAGACTTTAGAAAGTGCAGAGCAATATGGAAGATAAAGTGATTTGAAGAGTAAATCCAGATAATGGTTTCAGAACCTGCCATCAGCACTGGAGCAGAAGGAAAAGCACAGATTGCGAGTTGGAGATCGGGGTTGGTAATGTGAAGTGATTTCTCAAGTGACCAAGTGAATGTGTGTTGGGTAGTGAATGACCAGAGGCTATAGACACCAGCAGCAACAGAAGAGCAAAGACAGAGATTTCAAGGATGATAGTTTTGAAGAAGAACTGAGGAGTGAGTAGTGAGCATTGGCAGATGGAGCAGCAGTTGAATGGACTAAGAGGATTGCATGGAGCAAACTGCAGAGAAAGAGTTGATTATGCAGAGAATTTGTCATTGTTGTCATGGGAGCAAGAATGGACATGGAGGCTTTGCGGAAATTTGGAGCTCTTCCATTCATATTTAGGTACAAGGGTAGAGAGAAGGAAGGGTAAAGGATATAATTTATAATGAAGGGGAGTTGTTCTTTGCTTCTTCTGGTGAGAGGGAAAGCTGATGTTGGTTGAGGTGTTTTTGGTAATAGCTGTTCAAACCCGCCCTGTACCAATTTTCACTTCACACATCTAACCACTGCTTCCTGTTATAAGAGGTGCTCACAAAAAAACTGCTACCAAGTTCTGGGTCTGGCATTAACTGTTAGAATGAGGTTTATTTGGGGGGTTGGAAGAGTCCAACTAAGAAAAATTTGTAGAAGTTAGAATTTGAGATACAAAGGCAAAGGTTTGGACAGCAATGTGGAAGAACTAGGATGATGGTGGATAAGGCTGCAAAGAGTGAATGTGCTATTGATGAAGGTAGGGAAGTCATGGCTAAAGCTGTCTGTCCAGCTTCTGCTCTACATGTAGAAGAATCTTAGTATAGGGACACCAATTGGTCAAGGTTACAATCAGGTCCACCATGAAGTTATCAAATGACACAGCAAGCTTGAGGGGCCTACTCCTCCTTCTGTTGCTAATATTCAAGGGAAAGGGTGAGTAGTCAAATAGAGCATCAGGTACTTGTACAAAAGAGGATAACTACACGCACTTGCCCATCCATTGAGATGTTCCCACAACCTGTGATCTCACTTTAAGGACTCTGTATCTCATTATCTCATGTTCTCATTATATATTGCTATTTATTTATATTTGCATTTGCACAGTTTGTTGTCTTCTGCACTCTGGTTGATCTTTCATTGATCCTGTTATAGTTACAATTCTATAGATTTTCTGAGTACTGTATGCCTGCAGGAAAATGAATTTCAGGGTTGTATGTGTATGTACTTGGATAATAAATTTACTTTCAACTTTGAGCATGCAGTACAAAATGGAGAAGGTGACAGGGAAATGGAGGAACAAGAAAAGGCAGAGCTACTCCAGAAATACATAAAGGGCTTGAGCCCTAGCTGTCAGCTCACAAGTCTGTGCTGGTACAGGTGGAGGTGGCATCCTTGTTATATATATTTGAATATTTTGCAAATAGTCCTTTATGTGGGAACTTGGCATTGTCCCATCTTGGTAATTATAACAATTGGATAAACGTGTTCATCTCCCTTAGAACATTGTGTGAGGGAGTTACAGGCAGCTATACAGCTGTCATTACTATATGGTTAAGACATTGAACAGTGCCCCAAGTACATAGGCTTACCTAATGGCAGTGCATACTGGGAAATCATAGGTGATCTCACATGCATTTGTGAACTAACCTGGGCTCTTGGCAGCTTTCAGATCTTTCCCAAAGATTCAGAAGCTTTGAACAATGTACAGACATGCAAGAGACACCTGATACATAAACACACAAGATCCTGCAGATGCTGGAAATCTAGAACAACACACACAAAATCCTGGAGGAACTCAGCAGGTCAGGCAGCATCTATGGAAAAGAATAAGGCCAAGACCCTTCTTCAGAACTGGAAAGAAAAGGGGAAGAATGAAAAGGTGGGGAGGGGAGGGGAAGGAGGATAGCTAGAAGGTGATAGGCGAAGCCAGTTGGATGGGAAAGGTAAAGGACTGGAGAAGATGGAATCTGATAGAAGAGGAGTGTAAATCATAGGAGAAAGGACAGGAGGAGGGGCACCATGGGGAGGTGATAGGCAGGTGAAGAGAAGAAGTAAGAGGCTAAAAAAGGGAATAGAAGAAGAAAGGGAGAGGTAAAAAAAAACAAGGAGAAATCGATGTTCATGCCATCAGATTGGAGGCTATCTAGACAGAATATAAGTTGTTGCTTCTCCACCCTGAGAGTGGCCTCATCATAGCAGAAGAAGGGGCCATGGATCAACATGTCTGTGCAGGAATGGGAATAGGAATTAAAATGGTTGGTGAGCGGGAAATTCCACTTTCGGCGGATGTAGTGGAGGAGCTCAACAAAAAGCTGTCCTTCACCAATGTAGAGGAGGCGGCATCAAGAACACCAGACAATAGACGACCCTAGCGGGTTAATTGTTATCAGTGGTTCTTTTGTTATCACAGGTCTGAGTACGAGACAACCACAACTGTTTTTTTTTGTTTTCTTTGTTATCGCAGTTCCTCTTTCTTGTTTGTTTTCTGCTTTCGTAACATTTAATAAACAGCCATAAGAAATAACAAGTTTTATGACTCATTCTTCACTTCTGAAGAACCTTTGGGTCGTAAAGGCATCAGGATCTGACACAACCTATTGGACACACTCCATCCTGGATCCTTAGAAGAAATGGAAGTGGTGCAGGTAACTGCCATGATGGAGGAATGGGCTTTGGGCCAGACATATTCCAGGCACAAGGCACCTCACACCTGATGACCAGGATCTTGCCTGCCATTGAGAGGGAGTGTCACTCCCATAGTCTCAGGTTTTCTTTAATGTTACGATATTTGTTAGACACCGGCTTTTTCAAACCAGAAGTCTCAGCATCTTCAGGTAGGCCAAGAAAATGGTGAACAGTGGACTGACAGGTCAGTTGCTGAAGAGCATGGCCTTGCCCTTCCTCTGTTTCACTCAAAGTCAAAGACTTCAGCTGCAATTGTGTATCAGTCTTTTTAAACCGCCCTTGGATCTGAGCAGAAGGTAGTGATGTTATCCATGTAAATGGAGGCTTCGATTTGAACGCTCCCACTGCCAGGTCTTATCACTCCTCTTATGTCCATATCCTTCCTGATGCATTTGTCAATGTTCTATGCAGCACACAACACAGAAGAGTGGACAACTTTGCCTTACTCCCAACTTGATGGGGAAGCTATTGGTTTTCCACCCATTAATTTGGACAATGCTACTGATGTCTCTGTAGAGTAGTTAGATTCATTTCCTGACTCCGTCCCATGTCAAATCACACATCTATCATGTAAGCATATGACTTCCTGATCCAAGCTGAGCAGACAGATATCCACCCCCTGTCCTGCAGTGGGTGATAGTATCCCTGAACCATGTAGGGCCAGAAGCACAACTGTTCCCCCTCATGACCATACCATCCATCATGTATCATGGGACCATCATCAGGACTACTTCCAATAACTGCAGTGCTATGGCAGTCCACATTCTTGCAACAAATTTGCATCTGTTCTTGACCTTCATAACATATTCCAAAGCAGCAACTCATCATAGAAAACATAGAAACATAGAAAACCTACAGCACAATACAGGCCCTTCAGCTGAACATGTCCTACCTTAGAACTACCTAGGCTTACCTATAGCCCTCTATTTTACTAAGCTCCATGTATCTATCTACAAGTTTCTTAAAAGATCCTATCGTACATTATCATGCACTGCTTTCATGCTGCACACATTAAGTGATGTGAATTTCACATCAATAGCTTATTTTTTTTAAAGTTCAATGTCCATTGCCACTGTCCACGTCAAATGCCCCGAGCCTGAACATTAAAAGGTTTTGCAAAAGTGCCGCACTGCTTTTGGGCTTTGGTAATGGTACTAATCTCCTGGAGGGAGTGGGTTCCCTCATAGCAAATCAGCCTGTCTTCCAATTATTTTTGTCTCCAGCTGCGTCTGCTTGGGTTCGAACTCCCAGTTTCCCGTTGCTGGGGTGCATCGAGCCCGGCACCGTTCCCAGTCTCCCGGAACTGGGGTGGGGGAGGACTCCTGGTCTCCCGGACCTGAAGGTCGACAGGCACTCTACTGGTTCCGATCTTCAAAGGCTGAGGGAGGGGGAATCAAGTAGGCACTGTCCTTGGTCTCCTGGCAGCTGGCGTCCAGCAGACTCGCTGCTCGCTGAATTCGTGATTGCCTGGTGCTGCTACCTGTTTCACAGAGCTGCGGGTGGTGGTGGGGTGTGGGGCACTAGACTGGGTGCTTCCCTCACCTGTTCCTGGCTGTAGTCTCCAATCTGTGTGCCTTCCGTTTCGTTGCTTTGGGGCTTCGTCATGAGGTGAGGTGGGGCTGCAGACGTCTGTGTGGAATATTGATCTTTCTTCCTGTTACTTTCATTCCCAGAGGATCATTGCCTTTTGTGTCTTCCGCCCGCCCCCGTGCGTTTGAAATGAAGCCAGGAATAACAAAGCAAGCCAATCAGCAAATGCAGAATGACAATATGTCCCAAACTGAACAATGAAAGATAAATAATGACAGAATTTATGTTTTTGCTTTCATTACAAGTCCTAGTGAAGTACTTTAGGAGTGTTCTAATGTTATCCTGTATTTACAGAAGGGGCAGGGAAGCCACCATGAGTAATGATGAATATTCTGTTTAACAGAAAGGAAGATTAAGTTTCATGAAATATATTTTAGTTAAACAATAGAAAAAAGCCATGAAGGAAATAAATACATACCAATAATATGTAAAAGCCAAGGCTACGAAAAGGCTGCCAAGGTTCAAAAGGAAGGAAAATTGCAGAAAACCAGCAAAAGGTCAATACTCAACTAAAATCAAAACTGTCGGCCAAACCCAGCAGTTTCACCAAAGGTCACAATATAATAGAACTAAATGATTATATTTGAACAGCATTCTCACATAAGCATCCCTCTTCTTATAAACATCTTCAGTGCATTTGTCATGCCATAACCACATTGTAACAAAAGGTCTTCAACATGATTTGCGATTTGTTTCTTATCAGTTAATCCCATCTCGCTTTTCCAGTTGCATTTCTTTCCAGTAATTACCAGTTCCTCTTCTGAAGTTATGTACTGGACTTCCACTAAAGTACAAATCCACAGCTATAAATGGAATTCAGTTGATTTGTCTGACCATCTACCAACGTTTTGAAGTCTATACATTCTGGTTGCCTGTTCAAATGGGGGGGGGGGGTGCGGGGGGGGGGGGGTGGAAATTAACAGTCCATGCATAAACCTGTTGGCACCCTTTGAAAAGTCACACAGAATGCCACAGGTTGCACTCAGTGATATTGCTGTTTCTCATCACATTTTTCTCTCTGAGTCAACAATGTTTATTTTATATTTTCACCAAAATAAGCAAGTAGAAATATTCACATGATGACCATACTCAGCCAGGATCATCAGTTATCTAACGTCAGCTTCAAACTTACTTTGTTTTGCCAACCTAAATTTATATCCATTGTCATTTTTGGCATGAAGTATCCTTCTGCCTTCACCATATTGTATCATTTAATATTGTATTCATATTCACCCATCATTTTAGAAATAGAACCTTTCAGATTTGAGATCTTATATCCAATTATCAGCATCACATTTATTATCATTGACAGTATGACGTGAAATTTGTTGTTTTGCAGCCTCAGTACAGTGCAAAGATGTAAAAAGCTAAAAATTAAAAAAATAACTAAATAGTGCATAAAAAGGAAATGACAAGGTAGTGGTCATGGACAGTTCAGAAATAACTCATTGTAGTGCAAACATGATAATAAATTGTTAGCCCGGTGTGGGACTGTAACATGCAGTTACAAAGGCCAGACCTTGGTTGGACCTTAGCTAGAATATTGTTTTCGTTTATAGGCACGACACTTTAGAAAGTATGTCAAAATCTTGGAGAAATTGAAGAAATTTATTAAATTTATCCCACAAAGTTATTTATTTATATGGATGACCTAAATAAACTGCGATTGTTTCCCTAGGTCCAAAGGAGGTTTAACAGGGACCTATTCAATGCACTCAAAAGATTGACTGGGTGTATGGGCACAGGAAATGTATAAATTCCATTTAAGTTGGGAGTACTGCACTCCTGCAATCTTGCCCTGTTATAACTGGACAAAAAGTGAGGGTATTTAATATCTTATCAGTTGCCTCCATCCAAAGTTTGCTTGCAAGTGAAACTAACGTGGTCAGAATTTGAAGGTGCTCAGTTCAGGCTTTTCCTAATGCTTAAGTTTTGAATATAATCAATAAGTATATGTTGTTTTGCACAAAGTCTTACTGGGTTTAGTTGTGGTCTGTGATGTATCTGTTAACTGCTCTGGATTGAGGTGGTAGTTAATACAAGTTGGTTGTCTATTGCATTTTTGGAACTTGAAAAATCAGTTCCTGATCTCATGATTCCTGCTGGAATTTGACCTTTTGCTGAGAGCAGTCATAAGCTTGACTAAGATAGTAACACACTGATCTGTTACCTGTAGCTGGTGGTATTCCATGAACTTCAGGATGTTTTGTTAATCAGTTCTTTAGCCTGTGATTTTTTTTTTGCAGTAGTTAAATCAGATGACATTCTCGTCCATGTGGATTCTTAGAATCCATTTCTAATGAAAGTCAGTGGGAAACCGGAGCCTTAAATTCTGTTTGGTATGGAAATGAAAATATGTTGCCTTCTACATGGTGAGGTAGTAAACTGGATTAGACATTGGCTCAATGGGAGAAGTCAGAGAGTGGGAGTGGAGGATTGCTTCTCTGAGTGGAGGCCTGTGACTAGTGGTGTGCCACAGGGATCAGTGCTGGGTCCATTGTTATTTGTCATCCATATCAATGATCTGGATGATAATGTGGTAAATTGGATCAGCAAATTTGCTGCTGATACAAAGATTGGAGGTGTAGTGGACAGTGAGGAAGGTTTTCAAAGCTTGCAGAGGGATTTGGACCAGCTGGAAAAATAGGCTGAAAAATGGCAGATGGAGTTTAATACAGACAAGTGTGAGGTATTGCACTTTGGAAGGACAAACCAAGGTAGAACATACAAAGTAAATGGTAGGGCACTGAGGAGTGCAGTAGAACAAAGGGATCTGGGAATACAGATACAAAATTCCCTAAAAGTGCCATCACAGGTAGATAGGGAAGTCAAGAGAGCTTTTGGTACAATGGCCTTTATAAATCAAAGTTATGGTGAGGCCAAATTTGGAGTATTGTGTGCAGTTTTGGTCATGCAAATTTCAGGAAGGATATTAATAAGGTTGAAAGAGTGCAGAGAAGGTTTACAAGGATGTTGCCAGGACTTGAGAAACTGAGTTACAGAAAAAGGCTGAATAGGTTAGGACTTTATTCCCTAGAACGTAGATGAATGAGGGGAAATTTCATAGAGGTATATAAAATTATGATGGGTATAGATAGAGTGAATGCAAGTAGGATTTTTCCATTGAGGCTAGGGGAGAAAAAAACCAGAGGACATGGGTTAAGTGTGAAGGGGAAAAAGTTTAAAGGGAACATTAAGGGGGCTTGGTGGGAGTCAGATGAAGTGGTAAATGCAGGCTCACTTTTAACATTTAAGAAAAATCTGGACAGGTACATGGATGAGAGGTGTATGGAGAGATATGGTCCAGGTCCAGGTCAGTGGGACTAGGCAGAAAAATGGTTTGGCACAGCCAAGAAGGGCCAAAAGGCCTGTTTTTGTGATGTAATGTTCTATAGTTCTAATGATTGTGTTTATGGATTATAGCAAGATTTTATTTAATATGAGAAGTACTGTAGTTCTGGAAATGCCTATGTAAGTATACTCAAAGAATGTAGAAACTTGTTTTTCTATGTCCATTTTGGTAAATTGCGTTGTAGAATATCAGCTTCTGCAGTTGAATAGTTCAAAATCTACGTTTGCTATGAGAACACTTGTGATCTGTGATTGCAGTGTTTGTGCATTAAGACCTCATTATGTCACCATCCTCGATATTAAAATTAGGTTGCATGAATAGCTATAGTTTATTGCTGCTTAGTCATGTCAGTATGGTTGTATGCACTTGTCCCTGGTTTAGAGATGAGCTATTTGTGATGTATTGTATATGATGTTACTTTCTTGAATAACTACGATGGACAACTAGAGTTAAGGTTGGGTTACAATTGTTTAATTAGCCCTGCTGTCTGAGCTTGGGTATAGATACATTACTAGATATATTGATAAAATCTGATGAGATGGCAAGTCTCTGTAGCTCTTGCAAAGTTGGAATAACTATGGCTGAGCTTGACAGTTGCCCAAGTGCATTCATTTTGCAAGAGGTTGAGGTGAACAACAAGACTCTTGTCATCATTAGCTTGTGAGGTGATGTTACTAATCAATATGCTCTTCATGCCCCTGCTGAAGTTGGCCAAATCAGGATAAAGTGGCTTTCTGCTCCTCCTGTAGAGTTCCACAGTCAACGCTGCAATGTACCATTTAAGGACCTTGTTCATCTTTGAGCTTTCTGTACGAATGTTGCTGTAATTGTGGGTGCAACTTGGTGTAGAACATAGTGTAACTTAGACCACCCAAACCATTGCTTGTTAGAATGGAAAGGTTGAATTTCTGAGGCGTGAGCTTCAATTTGAGGAAGAATTTTGTTCAACGCTGATGACTTGAAATAAGTCAGTTAACCACTGTGGTTTAGAATTGCAGTAGGTTTTGGCTGGACCGGCATTCAGATGTGATGCCAAGTGAGCTTTACGTTTTTTGAATTATTGGATGTAGTCAAATAAAAATTTCTCTGTAAACAAGTGAAAATGATGTCCTAGTAAGCTAGTTATAATTCATTTTCATTTATGCAGTAATGGATATCACCAAAATGTTCTTCAAGGACACTTGAATTTTTCAGTGTGCTCTAGTGTTTAAAAATACCTTGCAGGATGCCTAAGAAGGAATTTTGATTTTAGAATATAAAATTAGTTGAGGTATTTGTTAGAACAAGCAATAGGAATCAATTCAAGCAGATGTTTCCACAGTGTTTGAATCTGGGTCCTTGTATCTCAGAAGTTATTTCTGGTCATTGCTCTATTCCACAAAGGTCAGCAGCCCTTAAATACTATGGGCGAAGTGTGTTTCTCCCTTATTGTGTGCCTTAGCAGACATTATTGCCAGCCCATGGAAGGTAGTCTAGTTGATTTGATCCAACACCTTGTGTAGGTTCATGTAAAGACCACAGAAGTTCCTTTCCACTTGTGTTTTATTTTTTACTGAGAGTCATTTTTGTTATTTAATTATCACCCAGGTTGGGTTCAGCAAGTTTAGCCCCAATATGGAAATTATATGTGGGGTTTCTATTCAGCACTTCACAGATGGTGAAGTACATTAGAATGTTTTAAAGTGTCAGACCATGCTGTACAAACGCAGGACGTTATGACTCAGTCCAATGTGACATGCTCAGTGCTGGGTGAGCTTCAGTATCTGTTTCAGAAGGAGACTTTTTTGACAGTTTAAATATATGTAAATATGGGGAAAAGATTAGGGAAAGTGTGCAGAATTTACTGAATCTTTATGACAGGGCAAATACACTTCCTTAGATCCTTGAGTCATGGGAGAAACTATGAATAAACATAGAGGAATCATCCATTTAAGTTCCTATCTAAAGCTGTGTGCAGTCATGGCTGAAAATTATTTGTTAACTATCCAGGTTAATCTGACAAATATATATCATTTTAAAAACAAAAAATGAATTTCTCAATTGAAAGCAGTGGCCATTGAAAATGTGAGTGCATTATAATTGGAAAGAAAGGGTATCTTTAAAATATTTAAAGTTCAAAGTAAATTTTATTATCGAAGTACATATATGTCCCCATATATAACCCTGAAATTAATTTTCCAGTAGGCATACTCAGCAATTCCATAGAATAGTAATTATAACAGGATCAATGAAAGATCAACCAGAGTGCAGAAGACAACAAACTCTGCAAATGCAAATATATATAGTTAGCAATAAATAACAAGAATATGAAGTAATGAGATAAAGAGTCCTTAAAGAGAGATCATTGGTTGTGGGAACATTTCAACGATGGGGCATGTGTGTAGTTATCCCCTTTTGTTCAAGAGTGTGATGGTTGAGAGGTAGTAACTGTCCTTGAACCTGATGGTGCGAGTCCTGAGGCTCTTGTATCTTCTACTTAAAGGCAGCAGCAGGAGCACTCATGATCTGGATGTATTGTGGTTTCTTGAAATAACCAGGAGATGCAGAAGATTCTTCGAGAAATTTAAGCCTTTATTTGCAAACAAAAGCTGAGACAATTAATGAGCGTGGCACTAATTGCCCACCGAGCCTAATACACAATATCCTTTATAGTAATTTCTTATCTCAGTTACATTAGCATACCCCCTTATCACCAGCACATTAGCTTCTCGATTCATCAGCAGTATTTCTGCTCAGTAGCCCATACTTGCTCTAGTCTACTCCCTGGAACACGTGTCCCCCTTCCCGGCCTTGACTGGTCCCCATACCATCACACCACTCCATGATCCCGTCTACCACCGTTATCTCTTCATGCTTACTTTCACTGTTAGCTACATTCTCAAGGCACTGATGCATTCAATAGTACAGAGACAATACAGAAATTACATTCTGGCCAATAAATTGGATACATAGTAAATATAAAGCTGGTTTTTCACTGTTAGCCACATTCTTAAGGCACTGATGTGTTCAATAGTACAGAGGCAATACAGAGATTACATTCTGGCCAATAAATTGGATACATAGCAAATAGCAAACACAAAGCTGGCCACATAGTTCTGGCCACACAGCAAACGATGCAACTTTATTCTCCGATAGATGGAGGGGATGATACTTTCCTACATCAGCCTTTCATGTAGATGTGCTCAGTGGTTGGGAGCGCTTTTCCCTTAATGTACTGGGTCAAATCCATTATCTTTTGTAGGATTTTCCATTCAAAGGTATTGGTGTTTCCATACCAGGCTGTGATGCAGACAGTCAATACATTCTCTACTACATATTTATAGGAGTTCCTCAAGGTTTCAGATATCATGTGAAATCTCTGCAGCCTTCTAAGGAAATAGAGATGCTGTTGTGCTTTCTTTTTGCATTTGCACTTTGTGCTGGGTCCAGGACAGGTCCTCTAAAATAGTAACACCCAGGCATTTAAAGTTGCTGACTCTCTCCACCTCTGAAGAAGACTGGCTCATGGGCCTCTGATTTTCTTCTCTGAAGTCTATAATCTGTTCCTTGGTCTTGTTGACATTGAGTGAGAGGTCGTTGTTAAGGCACCACTCAGCTAAATTTTCAGTCTCCCCCCTTATGCAGATTCATAACCCCTTCTGGTTTGGCCTATAACAGTGGTGTAATTAGCAAACTTAGATATAGCATTGGAGCTATGCTTACTTCCACAGTCATAGGTGTAAAGCAAGTAGAGCAGGGGGCTAAGCCCACCGCCTGTGGTGATGGAGATCATCGAGGAGATGTTGTTGCCAGTCTGAACTGATTGGGGTCTACAAGTGAGGAAATCCAAGATCCAAATGCACAAGAGATATTGACACCAAAGTCTTGAAGCTTATTGATTAGTTCTGAGGGGATTGTGGTGTTGAATGTTGAGCAGTAGTCAATAAAGAACATCCTGATGTGTGCACCTTTGCTGTCCAGATGTCCCAGGATTGAGTGAAGAGCTACTGAGACAGCATCTGCTGTGGACCTTTTGCTCCAATAGGCAAATTGGAGCAGTTCCAAGTCGCCTCTCAAGCAGGAGTTGAATTGAATTGACTTTATTTCTTACAACCTTCACATACATGAGGAATAAAAATCTTTTACGTTACATCTCCGTCTAAATGTGCCATGTGCAATCATAGTAATTTACAATAAATAGAACAATCAATGTAACATAGAAATACACTCAGATCAGTGTGAGTTAATCAGTCTGATGGCCTGGTGGAAGAAGCTGTCCTGGAGCCTGTTGGTCCTGGCTTTTATGCTGCGATAGTTTCCTGGATGGTAGCAGCTGGAATAGATTGTGGTTGGTGTGACTTGGGTCCCCAATGATCCTTTGGGCCCTTTTTTCACACCTGTCTTTGTAAATGTCCTGAATCATGGGAAGTTCACACCTACAGATGTGCTGGGCTGTCCGCACCACTCTCTATAGAGTCCTGTGATTAAGGGAGGTACAGTTCTCATACTAGGCAGTAATGTAGCCAGCAAAGATGCTCTCAATTGTGCCCCTGTAGAAAGTTCTTAGCAATTTGGGGCCCATACCAAACTTCCTCAACCGTCTGAGGTGAAAGAGGTGCTGCTGTGCCTTTTTCACCACACATCTGGTGTGGACAGACCATGTGAGGTCCTCGGTGATGTGGATGCCGAGGAACTTGAAGCTGTTTACTCTCTCAACCCCAGATCCATTGATGTCAATAGGGGTTAGCCTGTCTCCATTCTTCCTGCAATGCACAACCAGCTCCTTTGTTTTTGTGACATTGAGGGAGAGGTTGTTTTCTTGACACCACTGTGTCAGAGGGATGACTTCTTCCCTGTAGCTCACTTCGTTATTGTTTGAGATAAGGCCAATCAGTGCAGTCTCATTGGCAAATTAGCAGATTAGAGCTGTGGGTGGCGACACAATCATGGGTATACATGGGGTAAAGGAGGGGACTTAGTACACAGCCCTGAGGGGCTTCTCTGTTGAGAGTCAGAGGGGTGAAGGTGAAGGAGCCCATTCTTACCACCTGCTAGTGATCTGACAGGAAGTCCAGGATCCAGCTGCACAAGGCAGGGTCAAGGCCGAGGTCTCTGAGCTTCTTGTCGAGTCTGGATGGAATTAATGGTGTTGAATGCTGAACTGTAGTCCAAGAACAGCATCCTCACGTAAGCATCCTTCTTTTCCAGATGTGTAAGGATATGATGTGTTTCATCACCAACCTCTTAAAACATATAATTACTGTGGATGTAAGTGCAATTCGGTGAAATCATTGAGGCAGGTCACCATGCTCTTCTTAGGCACTGGTATAATTAAAGCCTGATTTAAGCAAGTGGGTACCACACACTGCTGAATTGAGAGGTTGAAAACACCAGTCAGTTGGGCAGTACAGGTCTTTAGTACATGGCCGGGTACCCTATCCGGTCTAGATGCTTTCTGCGGACTCTCCTCTTGGAGGCAGCCCACATGTCAGCTTCAGAGACTGAGGTCATAAGATGGTTACTTCTTGTTCTGATGGTCAAAGCAAGCATAGAAGGCTTTGAGCTCATCTGGAAGCAAAGGCCTACTATTTTCCATGTTGCTTGATTAAACTTTGTAGAAGGTGTTAGTATTCAAGTCCTGCCACAGCTTTCGAGCATCCCCTGTTGATTCATTGGTCCAGACATTCCACTTCACACGGGAGATGGCTTTCTGGAGAACATACCCGCACCTCTTGTAGCTTTCTTGGTTTCTAGACTTGAATGCATCCTATCTGGCCCTCAGCAGATTTCTGAGCTCATGGTTCATCCAGGGCTTCTGATTGAGGAAAAGTGAATGATTTAGTGGGGACACACTCATCAACAACTGTATTAATAAAGTCTATTACAACCATGATGTATTCATACAGATCTTTTGATGAGTGCTTCAACAAGGCCAAGTCCACTGACTCAGAGCAATCCTGTAATTGCTCCTCTGCCTTCCAAGACCACCTTTTAGTTGTCCTACTCTCTGGAGCCTTGCTTTTTAGTCTCTGCCTGTATGCAGGTAGGAGATGGACAGCCAAGTGATCTGATTTACCAAAATGCAGTCTGGACATGGAACGGTAAGCATTGCTTAATTTAGTATAGCCATGGTCTAGTATGTTGGAACCTCAGGTGCTACAGGTTATATGCTGGTGATAAATGGGCGGGGTTTTCTTCAAACAGGCATGGTTGAAGTCTCCGAATATAATTTGAACTGCGTTGGGCTGGATTGTTTCTTATTTGCAGATGACATCGTGCAGTGTTGCAAGTGCTTGATTATAGTGGGCCGCTGGTGTCATACACA
This sequence comes from Hemitrygon akajei, assembly GCF_048418815.1. NCBI lineage: Eukaryota > Metazoa > Chordata > Chondrichthyes > Myliobatiformes > Dasyatidae > Hemitrygon > Hemitrygon akajei. The sequence continues at coordinate 68,302,662 of NC_133135.1, read as the reverse complement.
TAAGCTGCACTCTGAATCATGGATGAGAACTTCTGAGGTAAATAGAATGGACAGCATTTGACCATTAGGTGTTCCATGTTGGGGGAACATGTGTTTGACAGAACTGCCACATTGGAGTACAAATGAGAGTTAACCATAAAACACACACCTCCTCCCTTTGCCTTACCTGAGTCTGCAGTTCAGTCAGTTCTGTGAATCGTGAATCCTTCTGGTCTGACTGCTGCATCCAGCGTATCCAGAGATAACCACCTTCCGGTACAGCATACAATTGAATAGACTTTCATCTGTCTCTGACATAGAGGTCTTGCCCTCAGATCCTCAATTTTATTCTCCAACAACTGCACACTTGCCAACAACCTGGAGGTTGTTTGAATTAACCTTGGAGGATGGAGAGAAATTCCTGCAGATGTGTTTATGTTTGAATAGCGAGTCTTAGTTACAGTGGAGTGTAGGTCTGTGTATTGCAAATGAGACTACATCACTCGACATCTGTACTAGAGTTGTACTTATTTGAAAGGCCAGTCAAATCCCATATTTGATCATCAGTCTGTTTGCTGAAATCAACCCTGATATTTTGGGTAAAGTGGATAGGTAATGTGAGACTTAATTCTTAATTAAGTTAGGTGTTGAACCAGGTATTCTACTTAATATGAAGTAGAAATTATTTGCAATTCACCTCCTCGTTCTTTTAAAACAATGTGCCGTGATCTTGCTTCAGGCTCGGTGCAGTTCGGTATAATGACAGCGACTTCGTTGGCAATTTGTGCATTAAATCTTCTCTCATGTGCAAATGCCAGTCTCTGGTCAAGATCAATGACAGTGGATGCCCCTGGCATGCCTCGAATTTGTTCTTTTGCAAGTCAAAGGGACACAATGTATGGGTTTCATTGTCATCGTAGGTTTTCCAATAATTCAACAATCTCACGTTGAATTCCATCATTCTGAAGTATCCTCATTCTCAATTCTACACTGTCTTGAGGATCCATGAAGTAAATTTGGAGGAATCGGGCTTGCTGGTTGGGGTCTGGCATTAAATGTCCGATGTAATGATGGATTTGGCCTTGAATAATCACAGAAGGATTCCATCCATTCCTAGTTGGAAGGACCTCTTTGGCACCAAAGGATGTCATTTGGAAGAGGCAGTTGTATTGTCTGATGTTCTTCCTGAACTCATCAAGCAGCCATTGTCGTCTTCAGCAACTCTCACAATAATTACTCTTTGCCGCATATTCTTGAGTTGATCTTTCCTTTTCTCCTCTGTCTCTTCCTCTCTCCTCCAACTCTGCCTGTTTTTGTCACTCTGGAGATGCGCAGCCCTTTCATCCTTCGTTTCTTCATCTTTTCTATCATTTGTTTTCTCTCTCTGATCCTAGAGTCATGCGGCCCTGGCCTGATCCGATTCTTGTTCTCTCCTCCTCCTGTGCCTATTGTTGTCATTCTGGAGACGTGCATACCTCTCCTCCTCTGTCTCTACTTCTCTCATCTTCTTTGTCCTGACTCTTTGATCCTGGAGTCGTGCGGCCCTGGCCTCATCCAATTCTTGTTCTCTCCCTCTCCTTGCCGCTTCCCGATGACGTTTGGTGTCATCCCTTGACCATAATGTCCCCTTTCTCTTTCCATGCGGCATAATTAGGCTGTCCATTTTTTTTACCCTAATGTTGGATAGAAGATATGAAGCAGTAACACCAAAGCCTCCAGGGTGCTGATTTTTGATGATGTGGTTGACGCTCTCCTAAATGGATGTAATGGCCCTGCCCTTTTGCTGCGGTTGGTGTTGCTGCTGTGAGCATCGTGAGTGCTGCTGAGGCTGGCCGTGCGCATGCGTCGTGGTGTCGCGTCGCGGTTTCCATTAAAGCTGGAATCAGCTCAGGTTGTGGAAAGTGGGGCCTGTTGATTGACGAGTGAGCAATTGTATAGGAATATATAACCCTCAACTTCGCGTGCATTCTGTAAATTAGCGCATTTTAAGTTGATTTAGTCAAAAATAGTGCCACTGTAATGCACCATTTGGGCTAATTGGAGGTCACAGACAAACAGAGCGTGAGAGTTTTAGTAGTATATAGATATACTGACAACTTATTGGCTTGGTCTCTGCTTTCTCTGTGGTAGAGAATTCTTCCTGTTCACTACACTTTGCATGAGTAAATATCACCATTTTTGTCATAAATGTCTAACAGTATAACCTGAGAACATAACGGCTGATTTAGACACTCCAACCAAGGAAACATGCTCCCTGCATGTAGTCTTTCAAGTCAGAAGTTTGTGGATCTCTGCATATGACAGTGCATCATTTCGTCTATAACAAGTATAGGTTTTTGTAGGAGAGGAGACCAAAATGCTCAAGATAGTCTCACCAAGACTCTTTGTAATTGAGCAAGACACCCTTGTGCTTATTTTCAAACACTCTTCCAATTAAGGCCAGTGTTTTGTTTCAGATACTGGTCTATATTATTTCTTGCACTATCACTATTTAACTAATGAGTTGCTTTTGTTTTAACTACTGTAGTGAATACATCTACACTACACTGTGTTTGTTGTGTATTTGTCCACTTACTGAACTTGTCTAAATTGCCTTGAAATTTCTTTGCATTGCCTTCATGTTTTTCACAATGACAACAGTGGTGTCAATGATAGGCTTAAAATATTACTATCAATTCCCACAGACAGACAGACATACTTTATTGATCCCGAGGGAAATTGGGTTTCATTACAGCTGCACCAAGAATAGTGAAGAAATATAGCAATATAAAACCATAAATAATTAAATAATAATAAGTTAATCATGCCAAGTGGAAATAAGTCCAGGACCAGCCTACTGGCTCAGGGTGTCTGACACTCCAAGGGAGGAGTTGTAAAGTTTGATGGCCACAGGTAGGAATGACTTCCTATGCCACTCAGTGTTACATCTCGGTGGAATGAGTCTCTGGCTGAATGTACTCCTGTACCTAACCAGTACATTATGGAATGGATGGGAGTTATTGTCCAAGATGGCATGCAACTTGGACAGCATCCTATATATATTAAGTTATATATTAAGATTTGATGAGCCCCAAGTACCGATGCCCACACTATCTCAAATTGTCATGTGCTTTCCTAATAAAGACCCCTTTATTCCTTGTTTTCTGTCCATCAACCAATTTTCAGTCCATTATGTTATCTTTCTCCAATCTCATATCCTTTAATTTCCCAAACTAACCACTTGAGTTGGGGTCTTTCAAAGACCTTCTGAAAATTCAAAAATAGGCTATAGAAACATAGAAAACCTACAGCACAATACATGCCCTTCGGCCCACAAAATTGTGCCGAACATGTCCTTACCTTAGAAATTACCTAGGGTTACCCAAAGCCCTCTATTTTTCTAAGCTCTATGTATCTATTCAGGAATCTCTTACAAGACTCTATCTTATCCGCCTCCACCGCCATTGCTGGCAGCCTATTCCACGCATTCACCACTTTCTTAAAAAACGTACCCCTTACATCTCCTCTGTACCTACTTCCAAGCACCTTAAAACTGTGCCCTCTTGAGGGTTCTGGTGACATCATCGTTCAGAATGGCAGCTTAAATCAATAGCTCTTCTGGAAAAATGCATATTTTGCCCCGTTAATCCATCAAATATAAGATCTTTCAAAAATATCTGAATTGATAAGGGATCAAGAATGGGGAAAAAGAATGGAGATTAAAAAAAGCATCACCGTGGAGCCTATGGAAATTCTGGAAGAGATACGAAGATATCTGGAAGATACAAAACAGCAACTAAATGATATCAAGTCAGAGCTCATCAACGTCAATCATAAAAGAGCGGTGGCAGAGACACGAATTGAGAAGGTGGAAGATTGCGTGCAAAACGTGAAACAGATACTAAGTAAGACAATAAAAATATTAAATCAACAAGAAAGTAAACTGCTTGACCAGGAGGGAAGATCACGGCTGAAAAATATCAGGACATACAATGTTCCCGAAGGAGCAGAGGGTTTGTCTGTGATGCAGTTTGTAGGAAAGTTGCTGTGGGATGTGCTGGAGATTCCTTCGACTATGGAGCTTCAAATTGAGAGGGTGCATCGTGTGCTCATCCCGAAGCCTACTAGAGACAGCGAAGGTAAGCCACGCTCAATAGTAATTAGATTCCTTCAATACAATACTAACGAGGAGATTCTATGAAGGGCCAGGGAAAGAAGAGGGTTTTTTGGATGGGAAATTAATATATTTCAATCAAGATTACCCCCCGGTGGTCCTGCAGAAACGTAAAGAATACTCTGAAGTAAAGCGAATATTAACGCAAGGGAAGATTAGATTCTAAACTCCATACCCTGCTAAACTGTGAGTGTTTTATGAAGATGGGATACAACTGTATCAGACAGTGGAAGAGACGACTACAGACATGAAGGCCAGAGGGTTGCCCGTCGGCGTGATCAAACTGAGGGAAAGCCTGGCTGAGCAGTTATCTCGCTCTGCTTGGGAAATAATGAGAGAATCAAGAAATCAGTGACGGGAAGAGGGCAAGAGAAGTATATCAGGAAGAGACTTTGAGTTTTCCGATGACAGCCCTCACCCCCTCCAGAAGAGCCATAAGGTTTGGCTAACTTTAAAAGTGTTGATAAACTAAACGGAAGCAAAAATAGACGGTGCTATACCTATCTCAAATACTTATTATAATGTGGATTTTATATTACTCAATTATTCTTCTTTATTCATTCATTCATTCACTCTTTTTTTTCCCACCTAAATGAGAATATACATATGGGAGGAATACCAGGGAAATCTTTTCTGTGTAATGGACATAGATTTGTTCACTTACTTTTATGGGTACTGCAGTGGGGGCCCTCAACTCACAGGCAGGAGGGGTTATCCCCCACAGCTAGATGTTTCCTTTAGCTCAACGCAGGGTCATCTACTAGAGACCTCAGCCTTGGAATCACACCTTTGTTGCCTTTTTTTTTTGTTATTTACGTTTCTTGGTTCTTATTTGTTCAGGGAGTAGATCAATTAAGTTTTATTCTGCTAATTTCAATGATATTTTGACAGATAAATACACATGGCTAAGGACAAAGTAAAATACATTTCTTTTAATGTCAATGGACTGTTAAATCCAATCAAACGCAGTAAAATTCTATCCAAAAAGAAAAAAGAACAAGCCCATGTAGTATATTTATGAGAAACTCATTTAAGTTATAATGAACATGGAAAACTAAAGAAAATGGGCTTCACTAATTCGTTTTTCTCCTCATATAAATCAGGACATAGGAGAGGAGTTACTATTCTTATCTCAAGCAAGCTAAATTTTCAAAAAGTATTCAAAATGGGAGATAAGGAGGGCAGATATATTCTGGTAAGGGGGAATATAGACGGAAATTCAGTTACTCTGTTGAATATATACGCCCCCCCAGGAAGTGATGTTAGTTTCTTTCAAAAAATTACTAATATTATGGTAATGGAAACAGAAGGTCTCCTGATATGTGGGGAGACTTAAATTTACAATTACAACCAAAGTTAGACTTTTCCGATAGAAAAACCTATAAAACAAAATTCTTACATAAGAAATTTAATACACTTTTTGAGGATGATGGTCTAACTGATATATGGAGGGACCTTCCCCAACAGAAGGAATTACACTCATTATTCTGCCTCCCATTCTGTATATACAAGAATAGACTATTTCATAACATTTGGAAAAGACAAAGACAAAATAAACACCTGTGGAATTGGGATAATAGATGTAAGTGACCATGCACCTATATATTTATCTGTTGATATTGACAAACAACCAAAGAATACTATTTGGAAACTAAATTCAACTCTACTCAATGATCCCTACTTTAAGGAACTAATTAAAAAAGAAATTGGTCTCTACTTAGAATTCAATGATAATGGAGAGGTTTCACCTCCCATTCTGTGGGATACACTGAAAGCTGTTTTAAGAAGGAAAATTATAGCGATATCTTCATATAAGAAAAAAATAAGGATAAAACATTAGAAGAATTACAAAATAGGCTGAAGGAAGTAGAAAAAAACACAAATTGAATTTAGCACAGGATACATTAGATGAAATTTTAAGAAGTAGGAATGAAATTAATTGACTACGCAAGAAATCAGGAAAAATTTAATGTTTCTGAAACAGAGACATTATGAAAGTGGATCTAAGTCTATGAAAATACTGGCGTGGAAACTGAAAAAAAGATAGCAGAAAATACAATTCATAGAATTAGGGATCCAAGAACAAAAATGATTTTTAAAAAAAGCTAAGTGAAATTCAAGAAGCTTTTGAAGTGTTTTACAAAACTCTATATTCCAAAGTTCCAGGGGGAAGCATAACCCAAATTGACACCTTCCTGAATTCTCTAGAGTTGCCCACTTTAAGCGAAGAACAAAACAGAACGATGATTGCTGACATAACTGAAGTTGAACTAAAAGCTGCAATTAGTCGGCTTAAATGAAGCAAGTCACCAGGATCAGATGGGTATACGGCAGAGTGGTACAAAGAATTTAAAAATGAGTTAATTCCTGTCTTACTGCCCACACTGAACTGGGCTCTAAAAAAGGCACAAATGCCACCCAGTTGGAAGGAAGCGATAATCTCAGCTATACTGAAAGAAGGCAAGGATAAAATGGAATACGGGTCATTTAGACCAATACCCATTCTTAATGTAGATTATAGGTTATTTACCTCCATCATGGCCAAACGATTAGAGGAGTTTCTACCCATACTGATATATAACAATCAGACAGGTTTTATACAACAACGCCAAACACAAGACAATATACAAAGGACACTTCACATTATGGATCATATACAAAAAATATATTTGAAGCACTAGTGATAAGTGTGGACACTGAAAAGGCATTTGATTTGGTTAATTAGAATTTTCTTTACAGAGTTTTACATAGATTTGGTTTCCATGACACAATTATTAAAACTATACAGGCACTATATGACAACCCTACTGCTAGGTTTAAAGTCAATGGATATTTATCAAATAGCTTTACCCTAGAAAGGGGCAAAAAACAGGGTTATGCATGGTCACTGTTACTCTTTGCATTATATCTGGAACTATTAGCTCAATACATCAGACAAAATGAAGATATCAGGGGAATTACTATTAAAGGGACAGAGCATAAATTGGCCCTTTACATGGATGACATTTTGATCTATCTAGGGCAACAAACATACCCTTTAGCTAAATTGATGCAATCCTTTGAACAATATGGTCAATTATCAGGATACAAGATCAACATAGATAAAACCCAATTACTTTCATATTACTATAGCCCACCAAGAGAAATTGAAAGTAGATATCCCTGGGCATGGCACATGGAGTCTTTCAAATATTTGGGTATCATTATGCCAAAAGTTTTGGCAAAGTTATCAGAATGCAATTATCAGCCTCTATATAAAAAAATTAAGGAAGATATAACAAAATGAAACCTAATTCCTTTTTTTAGTCTCAGTTCAAGGATTGAATCTATTAAAATGAATATACTGCCCAGACTGTTATATCTCTTTCAGACCCTACCAATAGAGATTAATCAAAATCAATTCAATGAATGGAACAAGATGTTATCAAGGTATATTTGGCAGGGTAAAAGGCCTAGAGTTCACCTCAAAACTTTGCAATTAGCCAAGGAAAAGGGGGAATGGGGCCTACTTTCTTCTTAGAGATTATTATTTTGCAGCACAGTTGAGAGCTGTGATATGTTGGTGCAACCCATCATATGACGCTTAATGGAAAAACATTGACGGAGGGGATACTTCCCATCCCCATACAGGCAATTTTGGCTGATAACAATCTACAAAGGTACATAAATACTATTGATAACCCATGGGTGAAATGGACTCTTAAAATATGGAAAACTATTATAAAAGAATATAAACTAGAGGGAGGTATTGCAATTCTTAAATGGTGTGTATATCACTTGGATCTTACGCCGAATAAACTGGATGCTAGATTTTAGGACTGGACAGCTAAAGGAATAACATTTCTTTGCAATATAATGAAAGAAGGAACACTGTTCAATTTTCAAAATGCTTAAAGAGAAACACTTATTAGAAAAACAAGACTTTTATCGGTATTTACAGATGCAACAATATGTTAATAGGATGGTTAAAAATGTAACCAAGGCATGTTTGATAGAGCTATTTCGAAAAGCATTTAATTCAGATAAGGGTAGTAGAATCATTCAATTTCATACATTAAAACAAAATGGGAGAAGGAAAGAGGGATGATTTTATCTGAGGAAGAATGGACAATAATATGGAGGTATCAATGGAAGTGTACCAGTTCACAGAAATGGAGGGAGTTCAGATGGAAAACTTGATAAGATAGTTTATTACACCCTCTCAGAAATCCCATTATGATAGTAACCTCCCTGTTTGCTGGAGAAATTGTGGAAATCAAAATGCAAACCATTATCATATTTTCTGGGAATGCCCCGTTATCAAAGACTACTGGAGTGGGATACACAATGCTCTACAAAACATCTTTATATGTGAAAGACCCTTAGAAAGTAGACCATATATTTTGGGCATATACCTCAAGAATGGTTGAAAAGAGATAAATACTTAATGCATACACTGCTGGTGGTTGGTAAAAAGACTCTTACTAGGAAATGGTTATCACAGGAGAGGCCAACCTTAAATGCATGGATGGAAATTACAATGGACATTTACAAAATGGAGAAGATAACAGCATCTGTTAATCATAAGTTGGAACAATTTGATTCATAATGGGAAAAATGGTTTAACTACGTAACAGCTCATAGGCCTGATTTTATCCTCACAAATCAAATAAAGTAAAAAAAATCACTCTCTGCTTGTACATAGTTTTCTCCTTTCGCTTGTTCTTTCTTTCCTCTTTTTTCTATAGATTTGTGGCATATATGACTATATGATATGTATGTACAATATCTGAAATACAGTTTATGGAAATGTTTGTTTGATGATGAACTCCAATAAAAAATAAATTACAAAAAAAAATTGTGCCCTCTCGTGCTAGCCATTTCAGCAGCGGGAAAAAGCCTCTATCCACATGATCAATGCCTCTCATCATCTTATACACCTCTGTCAGGTCACCTCTCATCCTCTGTTGCTCCAAGGAGAAAAGGCTGAGTTCACTCAACCTATTCTCATGCCAATCCAGGCAACATCCTTGTAAATCTCCTCTGCACCCTTTCTATGTAGTGAGGCGACCAGAACTGAGCACAGTACTCCAAGTGGGGTCTGACCAGGGTCCTATATAGCTGCAAAATTACCTCGGCTTCTAAACTCAATCCCACGATTGATGAAGGCCAATGCACCTTATGCTTTCTTAACCACAGAGTAAAACTACACAGCAACTTTGAGTGTCCTATGGACTCGGACATCCCTCTGCCAAGAGTCTTACCATTAATGCTATATTCTGCCATCATATTTGACCTACCAAAGTGAACCACCTCATACTTATCTGGGTTGAACTCCCTTTGCCACTTCTCAGTCCAGTTTTGCATCCTATCAATGTCCTGCTGTAACCTCTGACAGCCCTCCACTCTATCCACAATGCCCCCAACCTTTGTGTCATCAGCAAATTTACTAACCCATCCCTGCACTTCCTCATCCAGGTCATTTATAAAAATCATGAAGAGCAGGGTTCCCAGAACAAATCCCTGAGGCACACCACTGGTCACTGACCTCCATGCAGAATATGACCCGTCTACAACCATTCTTTGCCTTCTGTGGGTGAGCTAGTTCTTGATCCACAAAGCAATGTCCCCTTGGATCCCATGCCTCCTTACTTTCTCAATAAGCCTTGCATGGGGTATCTTATCAAATGCCTTGCTAAAATCCATATGCACTACATCTACTGCTGTACCTTCATCAATGTGCTTAGTCACATCCTCAAAAAATTCAATCAGGCTCATAAGGCACAACCTGTCTTTGACAAAGCCATGTTGACTATTCTTAATCATATTATGCTCTCCAGCTGTTCATAAATCCTGCCTGTCAGTATCTTTTCCATCAACTTACCAACCACTGAAGTAAGACTCACTGGTCTATAATTTCCAGGGCTATCTCTACTCCCTTTCTTGAATAAGGGAACAACAACTACAACCCTCCAATCCTCTGGAACCTCTCCCGTCCTCATTGATGATGCAAAGATCATCACCAGAGGCTCAGCAATTTCCTCATTCACCTCCCACAGTAGCCTGGGGTGCATCTTGTCCTGTCCTGGTGACTTATCCAACTTGATGCTTTCCAAAAGCTCCAGCACATCCTCTTTCTTAATATCTACATGCTCAAGATTTTTAGTCTTCTGCAAGACATCCCTACAATTGCCAAGATCCTTTTCTGTAGTGAATACTGAAGCAAAGTATTCATTAAGTACCTCTGCTATCTCTTCTGGTTCTGTACACACTTTTCCACTGTCACTCTTGATTGGTCCTATTTTCTCACGTCTTATCCACTTGTTCTTCACAAACTTGTAGAATGCCTTGGGGTTTTCTTTAATCCTGTCCACTAAGGCCTTCTCATGGCCCCTTCTGGCTCTCCTAATTTCATTCTTAAGTTCCTTTTTGCTAGCCTTATAATCCTCCAAATCTTTATTATTACCTAGTTTTTTGAACCTTTCGTAAACTTTTCTTCTTGACTAGATTTACAACAGCCTTTGTACACCACGGTTCCTATACCCTACCATCCTTTCCCTGTCTCATTGGAACATACCAGAATTCCATGCAGATATCCCCTGAACATTTGCCACATTTCTTCCGTACATTTCCCTGAGAAAATACGGCATGTTCCCAATTTATGCTTCCAAGTTCCTGCCCGATAACCTCATATTTTCCCTTACTCCAATTAAATGCTTTCCTAACTTGTCTGTTCCTATCCTTCTCCAATGCTATGGTAAAGGGGATAGAATTGTGATCACTATCTCCAAAATGCTCTCCCATTAAGAGATCCAACACCTGACCAGGTTCATTTCCCAGTAGCAGATCAGGTACAGCCTTTCCTCTTGTAGGCTTATCTACATGTTGTGTCAAGAAACCTTCCTGAACACACCTAACAAACTCCACCCCATCTAAACCCCCTGCTCTGGGGAGATTCCAATCGATATTTGGGAAATTAAAATCTCCCATCACGACAACTCAGTTATTATTACACCTTTCCAGGATCTGTTTCTCTATCTGAAGCATATGTTCCATTCTGAGTGACAACTTTAATCTGCTCCAATTCACCTACCGAAGCAACAGATCTACAGAAGATGCTACCTCTATGGCTCTTCACGCAACCCTGGAACATCAGGACAGCAAAGATGCATACATCAGGATGCTTTTTATCGATTACAGCTCAGCATTTAACAGTATCATCCCCCCTAAACTAATTAGTAAACTCCAAGACCTGGCCTCAATGCCCTCCAGTGCAATTTCATCCTGGATTTCCTCACTTGTAAACCCCAGTCATTTTGTAGGCTTATCTACATATTGTGTCAAGAAACCTTCCTGAACACACCTAACAAATTCCCCCCATCTAAACCCCTTGCACTAGGGAGATGCCATTCAATATTTGGGAAATTAAAATCTCCCACAACAACCTTTATTACACTTTTCCAGAATCTGTCTCCCTAGCTGCTCCTCGATGTCCCTGTTTCTATTGGGAGGTCTATAAAAAACACCCAGTAGAGTTATTGATCTCTTCCTGTTCCTAACTTCCACCCACAAAGACTCCGTAGACAATCCCTCTATGACTTCCTCTTTTTCTGCATCCATAACACAATTTCTGCCACGCCCCCACCTCTTTTGCCTCCCTGAAACATCTAAAGCCTGACACTCGAAGTAACCACTCCTGCCCGAGCCATCCAAGTTTCTGTAATAGCCACAGCATCATAGCTCCAAGTACTGATCCACACTTTAAGCTCATCTGCTTTGTTCATAATACTCCTTGCATTAAAATAGATACATCTCAAACCATCAGTCTAAGCGCATCCCTTCTCTATCGCCTGCCTATCCTCCTTCTCACACTGTCTCCAAGCTTTCTCTATTTCTGAGTCAACCACCTCTTCCTCTCTCTCTTCAGTTTGGTTCCCACCCCCCAGCAATTCTAGTTTAAACTCTCCTCAGTAGCCTTAGCAAACCTCCCCACCAGGATATTGGTCCCCTGGGATTCAAGTGCAACCCATCCTTTTTGTATAGGTCACACCTACCCCAAAAGAGGTCCCAATGATTCAGAAATCCGAATCCCTGACCCCTGCACCAATCCCTCAGCCACACATTTATCCTCCACCTCATTCTATTCCTATATTCACTGTTGCGTGGCACAGGCTTATCTATTGGTTCTCCCATAATCCCGCTATTATATCCTCAAATCTCAAGTAGAATTGTAAAAAAGAGCAATATAAACGTTGTCACGTCCCATCTTAATCATCTAAGTATCTTGCTAGCACATCCTTCATTATAATCAGGCAATTTCCCTCCAACTGGTAGGTTACCCAGTCTGTGGTTTATGGTTTTCTCTCTCCCTTGACCTCTAAATCATTTGCTACTTTCCTCTGTAGGAACTGCTTCTTAACATGTAGATTTTGGAAAATAATAACTAATGCTTGCATTATTTCTTTGGCTCTCACTTTTTATTATTTTAAGATTCAGATTATCAAGCTTTGAAATTTCTCAAGGATTTTTTTTGTTTACTAATAGCAGTTTTCTTTAATTCCTTTTCAGTTGGACTCTTGGTTATCTGGCATTTCTGGGAAGTTGTGTCCACATCAGTGAAGTCAACAAAAGGCTTTAATGTCTCTGCATTTCTTTTCCCCTTAATATAAACTAAGGAGCTGCATTTGTTGTCTTTATTTATTTATATTTTTTCTGTTTAATTAGATTTCATGGTCCACTTTTATCTCTTTCCAAACTTACTCTTGTACTCTCTTTTTGCTGTCTTAATTTTTGTCCATTTTCATTCTAAAATTCTAAACTATTCTTAATCTTTAGGTTTGCTACTTTCTTTGACAACTTTATATGACTCCTTTTTGGATCTAATACTACACTTTTATTCATTTTAGTAGGGCTATTTTCCTTTTCAGATGTGAAACTTTGTTTTTGCTTTTGGTTCTTAAATGTTAGCCATTCTCTATGCACTATTATATTTTCAGTGAATCTTCCTTAGTGTATCATAGTCTACTCACTAACGCATTTGTAGGTCTGCATAAAATTAAAGACACTATTTCACTTTCTAGCTTAATGAATACTGTAATTTTATCTTTCCTCAGCAAGATTATTGATAAACCACTTTGCACAGTATCCAAACTGAAATAGGTTGTTGTCTGCTCAACTAAGGAACAACTGGTCTAACATGCAATCCACTTTGCACTCTGCAAATACAATATATTGTCTGTGCTATTATTGGGAGAGTCTAGGACCAAAGGGTACAGCCTGAGTGTAGGACGTTCCTTTAAAACAGAAATAAGGAGGAATTTCTTTAGCTGAGGATGGTGAATCTGTAGAATTCATTGCCACATACAGCTATTGATGGCAAATCATTTAAAGTGGAGGTTGATAGGTTCTTGATTAATAAGGGCAACAAAGGTTACGAAAAGAAGGAAGAAGAATGGGGTTGAGCATGAAAATAAATCAGTCATGACTGAAAAGGGGAGCAGACTCGATAGGCCAAATGCCCAATTCTGCTTGCTCCTATGTCCTACACCTGATGTCTAAACTGTTTTAACTGGTAACCAGGGGTCATAGATTTAAGGTGAAAAACGAAACACAGAAATGGTCTCTTGGGCTGACTCTATCAATGAATAAAATCATGGCTTATCTGATCAAGATTCAAGATTGTTTAATATTATTTCCAGTACACAAGTGTAAAGGAGAACAAAATAATTGTTACTCCAGATCTAATGCAGCACAAAAAACACAGTAAGAAAAAGAACACAATAATAAAAAATATAATAAATGTAAATACATAAGATGGCTTATATACATAGATTGATTGTATGTATTTAAAAGTGCTGCTAGGTACAGGAGTGTACATAAGGTGACTGATGAGGAATTATAATGTAGAGGTGGTGGGTTAGTGTGAGGATGATGTTTTGGGCAGTTTTAACTACTAATTGTAGACCCTTCCTGTCTGCCGCAGTGCAGTTTCCGTACCAGGCAGTGATGCAGTATGTCAGGATACTCTCTCACGCACATCTGTAAAAGGGAGCGAGTATTGATATACATAGTCTAGCTCTATTCAGTCTCCTCAGAAAGTAGAGGTGTTAGTTATGTAGTATGTGATCTGGGACCATGTGGGGTGTGAATTTTGCACTCCTAGGAGTTTGAAACTGCTTGCAGTTCCCATTGCTGTGCCACCTAGGTAAAGAAAATGTGAGTGGTACAAGTTTCCTTAAGTTGATAACCATCTCCTTTGTCTTGTTGACATTGAGGAAGAGGTTATTTGCCTGGCACCAGGCCTTGAGCTCTTCCACTTTCTCATCATTGTTGGTGATAGGCCCCACACTGTTGTGTCATCAGCAAACTTGACAATGCGACTACTGGGGTGTCTGGCTGTGCAGTTGTGTGTGACGTGAGCAGAGGGTACAGCAGTGTGCTCAGCACACAACCCTGAGAGGGGCAGCTGTATTGATGATGATGGGGAGGAAGGAGTGGTTCTGCATCCTGACTATCTGAGATCTGTTGGTTGGAAAGCCCAACACCCAATTGCATATAAATGAGCAACAGGACTTGTCCTTTTTTAAAAGTCCATAATAATTGTAACTAATTCATTAATCAATAATCTCTGCTCAAAATTACCACATCACACAAAAAGATTGGCCACCACTGCCCTAGGGGTTTACTTTTGGATAGCACAGGAATCCCAAAATTGACCACCACCTATGCCAAGAACTCCCAGAATTTATCAGCAAAACCCAGGCATATAATTCTAAGATTTGACATCAGCTCTTGATTCTGAAATGAAAGCAGAACATGCTGGAATCGCTTAGCATGTCGTGCAGCTTTGATGGGAAGAGCAAGTGAGTTTAAGTTTCTCGTCTGAGACCTCTTGACAGAGCTCAAGTCAGGTCTGCTTTTATATTTGATGCAAATTTCTGCCAAGTCAGATATGCACCTAGATATCTTGGTACTTCAACTTACAGATAGTATTTTATTCTAATTGGTTTGATATCCCTATATGACATTATCATTCTCTATCTGAGAAGTTTAAAAATGGTGGTTGTAATTCTTAATTCAGAATCACATTCGGAGGAAGTAAGAGGTCAGATATTTCCCACAGAGCATAAAAGAAAAATGTACAGTATTTTCTAACAATCTGATCTTGAAAATCCTTTGGGAGAGCACATCAACTCAGGGACACATAACAAATTTAGGGGAATAGGAAAAAAAAAAGCATACTTCATTTGACCTCAAACCTTGTTACGTAAATTCAGATCAGTTCAGTGTCATCTCAAAATATCTAATATATGTGTCACCAAAATAGTTCCTAGTAGACCATTTAAAATATTTACCCTATTCTTGAATAACTTAGTTTCTAATGTCAGTTTCAAATTTACTTTTTGCCAACTTAAACTTATATCCACTATTGTTTTTATTATTAAATAGCCTTTTGCCTTTACCGTATTTACTTATAATTTAATACTGTATATATTGCAATGAAGTTCTTCATCACTTCAGAAATACAGCCCATCAGATTAGAGACCTTTTCTTCGTTCCTCTTCTCAATTTTGGTCGCTTGAAAGTGGTAACTGAAATTATATATACAGTGGTCCAACTGTCTGAACAATAAATCATAAAATACAGCATAATCTTTGTAGGCCTATATCACTAGATCTGCTGGTTTTTTTAAACAAGTTGCTTGACACTGAAAATGATCAATTACTGGCTAATTGTTAACATTTTCCAGGATGTCTACATTGTCCATTGTTTTGTCTGAACCTTTGCATTTCATTTCTGTTTTACCTATCTATTTATATCTAAGTATAAATTTAAAAATTTAAAGCTTTTCAAATCATATTCACTACTCCTTAGAACTAGCCAGCAATTATAAAAGCTTACAACTGACAACGGACACAAGCATTTTATACAAGTAAGAAACCACATGGTCCATAAAATGATACGTGTGGTAACCCGCTCTCATTGAGTAGCTCCCAAGTCTGAAACACAGTCTCTGTCATTCATATTACTTTTTAGCTAATTTCTTATTCTGAACAATCAAATTAAGAATGCTTCTTAAAGAGCCTTAGTTTGAAACAGAGAGAATTTGAGAGCGAGAGAATTTGTGTGAGAAAAAGGGAGGTGGGGGGGGGGGGAGAGAGAAAAATAAAATTACATAGAAGATATTTGAATACAGAAGTTCTTTTAATTTACATCCAGTTTATCAAAACTTAATAGCGTCAACAAATAAAAACTGAAAAGGCCAGAAGCACTCAGCAGATCATGCAGTATCTGTAAAAATAGAAATAGAGCTAATATTTCAGCCAGTCCTTCTTTCTTCTCACAGATGTGCCTGACCTGTTATGCATTTCCAATATTTTGTTTCTATTTCAGATTTCCAACTTGTGCAGTTATTTTGATTGTCATTTAGCATACTTTCTTTCCTACCTAACCATGTGCCATCAGCAAATTTAGCAACCTTTAGTCCTTCATTCAAATTATTTTTATAAACGGATAAAATTTAGGCCCCAATCACTCCACTTATTACAGCTCAACAACCAGAAAATGTTGCATCTTTCCCTTCTGTTAGTCGGTGAATTTTCTATCCAGGAAAACTGTAGGTGCTGGACTATGGAATAATATGGAAGGACACAGCTGGTCAAGCAACATCTGTGGAGGGAATAAGAAACATTGATGTTTCAGACTGAGAGTCTGCATCAGGACTGAAAAGGAAGAGGGAAGATTGCCAGTATACAGCAGAACCAGGTGGAGAAAAAGGAGTGGAAAAGATAAAGCAAAGGAGAACAAAACTAGGTGGACAGGTAGGTGTATGTGGGAAAAGAACTTCTGAGGCTGGTGGGGGGGGGGGGGGGGTTATGTGAAAATGAAAAATATTTCTCTTTCCTCTCAGTCCTAATGCAGGCTCTTGACCTGAAATGCTGGCATACAACTTCTGTTTTTCCTTCCACGGATGCTGCCTGACCCTCTGGGATCTTCCAGCATTCTTTTATTTTTGCTTCTGTTCTTGGTGTTGTTACCTCCAACAGGAAAGGCTTCCATTTTCCACAATAACCTTTTCAAATACTTTCTGGGAATCATAGCATATCCACAGGTTCTTCTTTATTCACAACATATGTTATGCAAAGAACTGAAGTACATTAAAGAAGTGATTTCCCTTCACAAAACCACGTGGACTTTATGAATTACTTTGAACTTCCCTAGTGCCCTGCAATGATACCTTTAATTCTTATCTTTTACTTAAATTCTTACCTTTTCCTATCAACATATAAACAAGTAACTGGATTGTAGCATTTCTGCTTTCTAACTTCTTCCCTTTTTGAATAAAGGAGTTACATAGAACAGGTCTGCACAGGAACAGGCATACTGGCCCCGCCCCATCCAATGCTGAGCCAAATTAATAAAGATATGTCATTAAACTGACGTATTCTGACTGCCCATGGTTTCTGTCTCTCCATATTCATGTTTTTATCTAAGAGCCTCTCAAATGCCTTTTTTGTACCTACCTCCACTACTGTCCCAGGCAGCGTATTCAGGCACCCACCACACTCTGTGTCATAAAAAAGACCTGGAATGTTACATTGGCTCTTCCCCCCCCCCCCCATTTGATAGAACTTTCCCCAAATCTAGGACATTTTGGGAAATTAAAACCAAATCATCAGCTATTCACCAATTCATAAAAGCTGTCAAAAACTGCTGATGCTAGAATTCTGAAATAAAACAAATAGAGTTTGAGGTTAATAACCATTAGTCAGAACTGGACCGATCTCTGATCTGAAATATTAATTCTGTTTCCCTTTCCACAGATGCTTCCTGATCTGCTGAGTGATTCCAGCATTTCTGTTTTCATCTCTCTGGTTCCTTCTTTTAGACCCTATGATGATGTCTAGCAGAGGTTCACCAGCCTACTGATGCAACATTTTATTTAGTTTCATTAACCTGGCCATTATATTTTTAAGTAACACACACAAAATGCTGGTGGAACTCAGCAGGCCAGGCAGCATCTATAGGGAGAAGCACTGTCGACGTTTCGGGCTGAGACCCTTTGTCAGGACGAAGGGTCTCGGCCTGAAATGTTGACAGTACTTCTCCCTATAGATGCTGCCTGGCCTGCTGAGTTCCACCAGCATTTTGTGTGTGTTGTTTAAATTTCCAGCATCTGCAGATTTCCTCGTGTTTGCTCATTATGTTTTTCCTGAATTCCTCCCTCTCGTCTAATTCCTGATTTAACTCCTTCTGATGTTACCATCACAGAGAAGGTACAGGAGCCTGAAGACTCACACACATAATGTTTCAAGAACATCTTCTTCCCCTCTGCCATCAGATTTCTGAACGGACAATGAACCCATGCTCACTACCTCACTATTTTTTGCTCTCTTTTTGCACTACTTATTTGATTTAATTGTTATATATACTTATTGTAATTTAAAGTTCTTTTATTATTATGTATTGCAATGTAGTGCTGCCGCAAAACAACAAATTGTATGACATGTGCCAGTGATATTAAACTTGATTTTGAATCATAGGATTAAATGCATATCTCTGTATCTAATGTTTTAAAAGCAGAGACATACTATTTGATACTGGTTTAAGACTTTAAGATGACAAGGCAAGATTTTGCAAATGAAGGGTCATTGAGGATGGTATGTTAACAAGTCTTCAGAATACTGGAATTAGAACATAAATATACAGTATCCAGCTCTAATCTCAGTAATCAAATTCTACTATGACATTTGTGTGATCATGACTAACTCTAGTTTTTAATATCCTCTTTGCCCATGCTATTCCTTTCATATCCTTGTCGTAGGCATCTCCAAACATCACCTGCCTTTGTGCCGTTCATATAGGTGAGAAACTGCTTCCCTACTCAAACAATGGAATCCAATTTAACAGGTATCAGAAACCACCCCCCCCCCAAAAATAACTTTCTCAGTTGTATGCTTAAACTTGAACTTACCCTGCAATAACTAACTATTAGGTCATACAGTGTAAGATAAAATCATTGGGCCCATGTGGTTTGAGCCAGTTGCTTAAAGTACACTTTGTTTTTTACCCATATACAAATGTCCCTTTTTCAATATGGACTCACACAAGCTTGCAGCAAGACTTTCCAAAAAGAGGAAGAAATTCAACTACAGAGAGAACCACAGAGAGCAGTAGTTGTGGGACACTGTGTTAAAAAATGAGTGTATATCAAACAGTCTCTTTACTCGCTTGATCCTAATGGAGACTTACTAACTAATGTGAAATACTCAATTCCCAACACTACTAGATTTGGCGATTTATTTCATGTACACTAAAGAAAGATTCCAGATACTGGAAACATTCAGGAGGTTAGCCTGCAATTGAGCATACAACAAACCTTTGACATTTAAGTGATTGCTTTATCAGTTCTTTTAAAAGGCAATCCAGCTTTTTTCTCCGCTTATAAAGGAGCATAAAACTGAAAAACTGAGACCTGAAATTGCAGTTTAATTGTTTTACTATGATTTCATATGCTGATCAAGTTTATTAAAACTTGAATTATCCACAGCGAAGAGTTTCAGCATCTCAATTTCCATAGGATGCATATGGCCTGTAATGATCAGGGAATGTAGAGGAGCACCTAGGTCCACCTTCACCATCTGTTGTAGTGTTGCAGCAGCAATCTTTTGGTCTTTGGAACCCACTCTGGCTAGTCCGACACACATGGTCTCTTCAGTCAGTGCTAAATTAGAGGAAGACAGAACAACATCAGAGAACTAGACACAAAAATACATTTAGCATTTTCAAAACTGAAATACTTACCTTTAGGCACAGATTTTAATGTGATGTACCTTACATAAACATTGTAGTTGTCCCATAAGATTGTTACAGTGCATTTCCTGCCCTATCCTCTCCAAGGACTGAATCTGTCCCTGGTGGAACAGGCATGTTCATCATTAATATGTGCAAGTCAAAGTTTAAAAATATATTAACATGTAATCTAGAGTATAACATCCTCTTAACTGGGAAAATGTATCCAAAAAAGGGTTAGCAGACCTGGAAATCATGTAAAAAAAAAATTAAAAACAGTACCTTGAGCAGTACTGTTCCTTGTTCCTCTTTATTTTAATCTTTATTAAAAAGCACTAAAATTAACAAAATCAATTTCATAATAAAATACTGACAGTACAGATCTAAGAGCCCCAATGAAATGAAGCTTTTCTTATGAGTCATTGAAACATACAGCACAGAAGTGTGACTTTACAGACAACCTCATCCATGCTGACCATCATCCAATATGCCTGCACCAGGTCTCTATCTACTACTCACCTCCTATCCATGTAGCTATCCAAATGTCTTATACATGTTGTAATGGTATCAACATCTATTACTTTCTCTGGCAGCTCATTCAAATATTCAGCACCCTCTGTGCAAAAGATCTACCCCACAGATTTCCTCTGAATTTATTCCCTTTCACCTTAAACCTATGCCCTCTTGTCCTAGGAAAACTCTGACAATCTATGCCCCTCAATTCTGTGACCCTCTATAAGATCATCCCTTGGCCTCTTACATTCCAATGAGAGTAAACCCAGTCTATCTAATTGCTCCTTATAATTCCATTCCTTCATCAGCAATATCCTTATAACTCTTTTCTGCACTTTTTCTGTTCCTGCATCTTGGCTGTTGTAATGGCCAGAACTGTACACAATACTACAATAGCACTCTCACCAATGCATTGTACAACTGCAACATAACATCCCAACTCATACACAGTACCACAGACTTTGGAGATAAGCATACCAAATGCCTTCTTCACTACCCTATCTACCAGTGTCACCACTTTCAGGGAATTATGGACTTGCACTCCAAGGTCTTTTTTTTTTACAATTCTCTCTGAAGGGTCCTGCATTCACTGCAATTTGTCCTCCCAAAGTGCAATGACTACACTTGCCTGGATTAAATTTCATCTGCCAACACTCCATTCAATTTTCCAGCTGTCTATGTATGTTCTGCTGTATCTTTACATTACCTTTGTTATTCAAAAGCCTACCAATTTTTGTGACATCTGCAGACTTACTAATCACACCACATACTTTCTCATTTGTCATTTAGGGTTAGCAAGGTATCAGCACCGATCCCTGTTTTACACTACTTGTTACAGACTTTCTGTCAGAAAAACACCTATCTTCCACCACTATCTGCTGCCTCCTATCATCCAGCCTATTTTGGTTCCAGTTTATCAACATGCCTTAGATACCTTCCAACTAAAACTTTCAGCCCAGCCTATCATGTGGGTTCTTGTCAAAAGTCTTAAGAAAATCTACATACACATATCCACTGCTTTGCCTTTAGCACTCTCCTTGGTAACCTACTCAAAAAACTCCAAGCATATTTGTGAGACATGACTTCCCATCCACAAATTTATGCTTGACTCCTTCTAATCAGTCCCTACGTTTCCATATATCCTGTTCCTCAGAATCCTCTACCAACAGCTTCCCTACTATTAATGTTCTGTAATGTTCAATATTATGTAATTTCAATGGTTATCCCCAGTACCCCTTTTGATCAAGGGGACAACATTTGCTGTCCTCCAGTCTTCTGGCACTTCACCCTTAGCTAATGAGGATACTGTCCCCAACTAATTGATTCCTCCAATATTCTACCCTCAACTCTCTGAGTAAGGCCCTCCTCTGATTACCAACCATTTCTCACCCTCATGACTTGCCAGAAACAGAGCTGGTCCCACTCGCAGACCTGCCTGATACCGTCCTTTGTGTGTTCAGCATCAATGCAGCGCATGTAGAAGATGGGTGAGGGTCATTCAGCAGAACTTCTTGTAATGGATCCATGACCAAAATGATTGTTGGTGTACTGTGAAATGACCCAGTAGCACATCTTCCCTGGAGCCAATAAATATCTTGGTCAACTTCTTCTTAATGTACTTACATAAGAGTTACTAATACGCAGAGGGAATGACTTTGCTAATCTTGTTGACAAAATCTTCCCAGTGTATTTATGACCTCACGTACTGAATCAAGATAGTTTTAAAAGCTGATCTACTAAGCTCTTTCACATGGCCAGATTTTATGTGAGTTTCATGGAAAGAAAAAGATTTAATGTGTCAGGCTGAAGACAAGTGGCCCCTTTCCACAGATACTGTCTAATCTACTGAAAGCTTCAGCAATTTTTGCTTTTATTTCAGATTTTCAGTATCAGCAGTTTTTTGATGGCCATCTCTTTCATCTTATGATCCCGACGTAGGGTTTGGCACCAATATTCAAGTAAAATTACATGTGAATATGACTTTTAAAATAATGTATCAAAACAAAATGTGAATGTGACAGGAAATGGAACTTGCGTATTTTTTGTCACATCTGCCACATGTGTAACATTAGAGTGCAATACTGACCATCTCTCAGTGTGTTGGTTTTAATTATAATGGGATCTTTGCAGCCTGATTGGGTTTATTTGGTCACATAATATGAGTACATTTTCAAAGAAAATTAGATGAAAATGTCCAAACAGTTTGCTCTAAGCCTAGTGAAATGATTTTAAAAAATATTTTTGAGATCATGAGTTACTGATGACGATCACGATCAAAGAATATCCTCATTGTTCGTGGTTTCCGAAGAACCGCAGCTTGACAAGTTACACAGAAAATTTGTGAAAATTGGCAGAGCTGTTTACTTAAGGGACCATAAGTGTTTAGAAATGAACAGGATGGGAATCCAACTCAGAAAGTTTGCTTCCTATAAGCTGCAATGACAGGAAATGGTTCACATTTGCACTTCTAAGTGACTTGGGGGAAGTGAAGTGTTAAGGCTGACAAAACACTGCATCAGAAGAAAGATAGGCTAAGCATGGGAAAAATAATGAACATATTTATGTTAGAACTTTCTGAGCTAAACCAATTAGTGCATTGTCGTTTGACAACAATCAATGATTAAATATATAAATATTACAATGATGTTGGTTTAAAGGACAAATCTTGGCCACTGCACCAAAAAAAACCCTTATTCTAACTGTAGTGCCAAGGATTCTTCTGCATGTACTTGAAAGAGAAGACTGGGTCTGGGTTTGAAGACATAAGAGTCTGCAGATACTGGAATTGGGAACAAAAAAAAATACACTTGAATAACCCAGGGGACAGGCAGCATCTGTGAATGCAAGTGATGAATCTGTGGAATTCACTGCCATGGACAGCTGTGGAGGCCAAGTCATTGGGTATATTTAAGTGGAGGTTGATAAGGTTAAATCAGCCATGCCTGAATGGTGGAGCAGATGCAATGGGCCAAATGGCTTAATTTGTTTTTATGTCTTACGGTCCAAGGCTGATGTCCATGTTTCAGGTCAAGACCCTGCATCATGACTAGATTTAATATCTCATCTAAAAGTCGATAGCATTAATAGTAGAGCACTGCATTGAAATATCAGTCTGGTTTATGGACAAAGTTCTGCAGAGCAGCCAGTATCTTCCAGCTTGTGCTCCAACAAGTTCAGATTCCTGCTTGACTGTGGAATCTTAATCTTGCTAATTACTCTTCATTGTTGATTTCTTATCTCTGCTCCAACACTGCACACCAAATGAAGTTGTGCACAGATGCTGTCAAATCTGGCGAACAATCAGCATCACAACTCTAAATGAGAATCAGGTTTAATGACATCACCATATGTCATGAAATTTGTTAGCTTAGCAGTAGCAGTACAATGCAATACATGACAAATATAGAAAAATAAATAAATCAATTACAGTAAGTATATATATGTATATTACATAGTTAAATTAAAATAGTGCAAAAACAAAAATAATAAAAAAAAGTGAGGTGGTGTCCATGAATAGAGATGAATGGCTGAGGGCAAGGTAATTTACATTTCTCTGAATTAGTACAGTTAATTGCCCTGGTGTTCAGAAGTTTGCTAGTTTTATTATTTAACAAAAATTACTCAAAATTTTTATTGTAATTGATAATTTTTGGATACCTTGAACATTTCTGAATGCCACAAAAATTCTCTTTGAATGACATAGAGTACATCTGTGTAAGACCACACTATATATGGACTGCATTTAGCAGTACTGACATTTGTGGAGGGGAATCCATAAAAGGACAGCTTAGTAGCAAGCACGGGCAATTCACAACAGGCAGGAAATCCTGGGCCATTGTGTCTCAGGAGTGAAATTTTAACTCAAGACCTTTATGGTGGGACAAACTGGAAATATGATTGTCTTTTTATAAAGGAAATATTCTTGTTAGGTGTGAAGAACAGGAAGTAATGCTTATAAAATTTGAGTATTTCATTTAAAATAAGCAGTTTTGTGGATTAAATACTGCATTATGCATCACACATTGAGGAATTTTTGAGGACATAGCTTATACATATGGCATGAATTTTAATCTTTACTCACTACGTGGGATACTTCCCACGTTCCTGTCTGGAAGTTGTTTTGTAGGAATCAATTAAATGTCAAAAATGCAAATTCAATCACTTCTGCTTGAGGTCAGGATCACGAAAGGGCCTTAATGCCATTCTACCAATGTGTGAAACAACTATGTCAGTCATTACATCAGGCTATTACCATATTTGGGTTTACAAAATACAGTTGGATACCTTCTCCTGGTGATAATCACTCTACAGGTACAAAATACATCTAAAGGGGTTGAATTATGAATGCAGTGTATTATTATGTGCCTGTATGTACAACAATGGAAACTAGGTTTCATTGAACTGAGGAACAGCATGATAGGGAAGGGTGATAAAACAGGAAGATTGAGCATGTTTCCTGCAGATTGTAAATGATTATCAAAGGATATTTACAGTTTAACAGTTTGTGTCTGAGCCTTGGTCTAATTTACGGACGGCATTCAGATGAGTTTAGAACAGTTAACATTTTCTTAAAGAGAAATACGGATATTCAGATTAAAAGTCTCCAGTTATGTCTTAAAAAGTCTAATGTTAATAATTTCCCAAATTGTTAACATAACTTGTCTTACCTAATGTAAATCTTAGCTCAACGAGGCATTAAATTGAGTTGCTATAACTAATAGATAAAATTGATTAATATTATTTGCCAATTGGATATAATGCAAGAAAGAATAAGATTACAACAATAAATATAGCCACCACAAAGGTCCCTTAAGGAAGTTTAAATAGATATACCGCACATCAATTGTTTTGAAGAAGGTAGAACCTGGAATAATCTGTTATAAAGACAAAAACAGTTACTTACCTAGCTCCTCTCCTTTAACTCTTCGATTTTCAATTATCTCCAGTAGTTGTTCAGCAGCCTCATTCACAGACATGAACCTGGGAGGCTCAAAGATCTTCCTTCCCCTAAAAAATATATTTGCATCTGCGTTTCTAAATAAAGATTTTTAAATTTCTTTCCTATCCAACGATAAAACATTGAAAAAATAGAGGACAATAGAATTTACCCCTTTCACACTGAAATCAATATTTCAGTTGATTTTTAAACTGAATACAAAGCAATGCTCCAAGGCAGTTAATAAGAGAGTTATCAAACAGGAGTTGAAATTTGTTCAAGTGAACAAAATCTTGAGAGAAGAGTGGTAGAGAGATTTAGTTGCAAAATTCCAGGTATTGAGGCCTTGGCAGTTGAAGACACTCTTGCCACAGGTAGATGAGTAAATCTGGCAATGACAAAAATTTACCAGTAAAATTTAACAGTAAGGATGACTGCCAAACAGAGGAATCTGTTGGATGAAGTCTTTAGGTAATCAAATCACAAACAGCATCCTCTGGTTAGACACACTTTGCGTATATGGGCTCAGTTCAGGAAATGCTATGGTTTCCAAGGGTTTTCCATTTCTAGCCCTGTCGCACACAATCACCTTTTTTTACCTACCACGTTCGATTCAGCATTCCATGTTTGGTACAGGAAGGGCATTAGACATTTTGAAGATCTCTTCATTGATAACCGCTTTGCTTCTTTTCAACAGCTCTCTGTTAAGTTCAACCTGCCTAATGCTCACTTTTTCAGATATCTTCAAATCCGACACTTCACTGCTCCTTTAATTCCTAACTTTCCTGAAATGCCTGCGAAAAATGCTATGGACCTATTTCTCTCCATTAATCCACTAGGTAAAGGTTTAATTTCAACTATCCAAGATAAACTAGCAGCCTTACGACGGGCCCCTGTGGATAAAATTAAAATGGCCTGGGAGCAGGATTTAAATATCACCTTATCCGAGGAGAGCTGGGACTCAGTTCTCAAGTCGGTTAACTCAACCTCTCTTTGTGCTCGCCATTGTCTCTTACAGTTTAAGATTGTTCATAGAGCCCATATGTCTAAATCTAAACTATCTCAATTCTACCCTGGCATTAGTCCGCTCTGTGATAAATGCAAGAGGGGCGTGGCCTCTCTCATCCATATGTACTGGCTCTGTCCTAGCTTGGAGAAATTCTGGAAAGATGTCTTCACTACACTATCGGGTATTCTGAATCAGCACCTAGAACCTAACCCCTTAATTGCTCTGTTCGGTTTTTGGGGCGAGACAGATTTATGTCTGGGTCCGACCAAATGCCGAATACTATCCTTTGCCTCTCTCCTAGCGAGACGCTTGATCCTCCTTAGATGGAGAGATGTTGCCCCGCCCACTCATGCGCAATGGCTTAACGACATTATGGCCTGCTTGGACCTCGAAAAAATTCATTATTCAGTTCTCAATTTGGATTTAAAGTTCCATAAGGTCTGGGGGCCTTTTATCGAGTACTTTCATAACCTTCCTCTTGACTAGGGTTTTTTTTCTTTTCGGTCCCTTGCTTTCAGCTCCCTTTTTTTTCTGGTAGTAGGCATTATTATCCTCTGTTGCTAAGTGTATTCACAGTCTGGGAGTTTGACTGTCCGGACTTATACTCTCTATATTGTGTGGTGGTTGGTCTGGAATTGTTGTTTTTTTTCTTGTGTTGTGGGGCTTGGGGAGGACACTAAGCTCACTTGTCTTTAATTTAGGTGCTTTTTTGTTAAATTCTCTTCCTTTGTAGCATATTGTTATTGTATGCTTAACTTTGCTCTGTATTAATGCTCCTCACTGGGATTTGGGGTTTTTAATTTTGTAAAATGTTTTGAAAAACTAATAAAAATTTTTTTTAAAAAAATCACAAACAGCACCTAAGCTGCTGAAACACTAATTCTAAATATCCATGACTTCCAACCATTTTATGCTTAAAAAAAATCATATCTCCACGTTAGCTAGCTGAGGAAATGCATGACTTGCATTGAGTCAGAGGCCAGAGAAGTCCTGGATTCAATTTCCAATATGCGTTAAATTAGCCAATCTCAGTTGGGTTTGAATGAAGGATGTGATTTAAGACTGAAAGTGATTACCTCAGTAACACTGCACATAAAAAGTGTCTCTTAGGTAAGGTGCAGTGGATTAACTATCATTATGCAAAGAATCATAGATAGTAATTATTATTATGGAAGGGAAATGGAAAAATATTTACAGGAAAATGGTGAAAAATAAAATACTGTTAAATTAAGGAACTAAATATTTATTGGCTAGTTTTTATTTTAAATTACCAGTAGCAGTGAAACATTTTAATAATATCATACAAGTGCTTATAATATTAAATATTTTAAAATTAAGCTGCTACTACCTAGTTAAACTACTATATTTTTGCTGCCATTTACATGATTGAAGCAGCATTCTTTGTTTTGGAGAACTAGATTCAAATCATAACAAGATTGCTCTCCAAAATAAGCATAATTAAAGTATAAATTTTAAATATTTCCCACTGGATGTGTTCCAGTTTGACTGGAATTTGATTATGAGAATTTGAAAGCATGCAGTTGACTAATGAGTGGGTTTGGAGCTACTGGGTATTATTTGTCTATCTTATAACTTCAGTAACTCAGTATTGATTTTCCTTGTATCTGTGGCATTATCAAGTTTGGAAAAGTCTTGTATTAGTTTCTAAAATATTTTATGTTTCAGGCAACAGTTTAACCATTCTTAGGATGGAGCAGGGAAAGACTAGAATCCATAAAATAGATTAGCATGGTGGTAGCAGGGCATTAACCTGCTTCCCAAAGGCAAAAAGCTTTAAATGAGATTTTACCTCTTATATTTACCTCCATTTTAAGCAAAGTGCTGGTCAGATAGGTTAAATTGTACTTTGGTAAAATTGACAACATTTTGGTAAAATAAGAGTACTAAATAGAACAGATAATTATCTATGCAGCACTGTCTCAGGAGCAGAACACTGAACATCGATGGCTCCTTGGTAGAGATCGTTACGAACACCAAATTTCTTGGTGTTCACCTGGCGGAGAATCTCACCTGGTCCCTCAACCCCAGCTCCATAGCAAAGAAAGCCCAGCAGCATCTCTACTTTCTGCGAAGGCTGAGGGAAGTCCATCTCCCACCCCCCATCCTCATCACATTCTACAGGGGTTGTATTGAGAGCATCCTGAGCAGCTGCATCACTGCCTGGTTTGGAAATTGCACCATCTCGGATCGCAAGACCCTGCAGCGGATAGTGAGATCAGCTGAGATCATCTGGGTCTCTCTTCCAGCCATCATGGACATTTACACTACACGCTGCATCCGCAAAGGAAACAGCATTATGAAGGACCCCTTGCACCCCTCATACAATCTCTTCTCCCTCCTGTCATCTGGGAAAAGGCTCCGAAGCATTCGGGCTCTCACGACCAGACTATGTAACAGTTTCTTCCCCCAAGCTATCAGACTCCTCAATACCCAAAGCCTGGACTGACACCTTGCCCTACTGTCCTGTTTATTATTTATTGTAATACCTGCACTGTTTTTGTGCACTTTATGCAGTCCTGTGTAGGTCTGTAGTTTAGTGTAGCTTTCTCTGTGTTGTTTTTTTTTTACGTAGTTCAGTCTAGTTTTTGTACTGTGTCATGTACAAAAAACATGGTCCTGAAAAACGTTGTTTCAATTTTACTATGCACTGTACCAGTAGTTATGGTCGAAATGACAATAAAAGTGACTTGACTTGAGGAACCTACACTCCAAGCTTATCTGTAGAGCATTTTGTGATTGGATTTCCAACCTCTCACCTCATTATCCTTCTATCTTCTCCTGACTAGATATCTGCCACCTTCACAAGCAGTTTGTAGCAGGGAAATCTAATTAAAATAGCCCGTTTCAAATTTCAGTAGAATCATCCTGTTCTCCTAAATTAATCTCACCCGTTCCTTTCACTTCAATATATGCTGTGCGCAGGTTTGGAAAATAGTGTTTCTAGTTCATATACTGTGAGAAATTCAAAATATTCTGCTCCCTAAATAATTGAACAACTTGCCTTAATAGATTTTCCAGTGATTGTTCCTTTACTTTGATGTCTGTAAAAAAGAGGGAAAAGGCTTGTTTACAAAACTTATCTATAACCACATCTACATTTAAGTTTCACTCTGCTCATGGGAAAATAGAACATAAAACAGGGAACACTACAGCACAAGAACAAACTCATTCAGTAATGATGTCAGTGCCATCTATGAAGCCATTTTAAATTGAACATCTGTCTGCACATGGTTCATGTCTCTCAATTGTTTGCCTGCTCATGGGCTTGTCTAAATGTTTCTTAAACATTGCTATCATATCTGCTACCAACACTTACTCTGGCAGCACATTCCAGGCAATATCAACTTATGTATTAAAAAATTGCCAAGTAAATCTCCTTTAAACTCCACCCCCACCCCCCCCCAACTTAAATCTGTGCCTTCTAGTACTGACATTTCCATCATGGGAAAAAGACTATCTATTCTGTTTATGCTTCCATTAAACTAATGTACTTTGTTCAAGTTGTCCCTTAGCTTCCTAGACTCTAAAGAAAACTATCCAAACCTGGTCCAACATTTCATTATAGCTAATACGCCATACACTTTCTTCACAATCTCATCTGTTTGCTTTTGCCACCTTCCAGGAATTATGAACTCGTACCCTAGGATGCCTCAATACATCAATGCTCCGAAGTGGTGCCATTAGGAATACTGATCTACAGAGGGATCAAGAATATTAAAATGCTCCATAAATTTCAGCAGTTATGAAAATGCACTAGGGACCCAACTGTCATACTTAAAATTTCCTTCACGTTGCTGAAATGGAGTTGCTACGCAATACACAAAAAAAACTTCCACCTTTAGAATGTAGAAAAACCCCTAGACCTTCTCTCACTGAAATTAAGTTCCAGAAAGCTTAGTCAGATATTAAAATCTGTGTTAACTTTAGATACAGCAAAAATATAGTAAAATTAATTTTACTTACTTGTACAGCAAACTGGTTAATAGAAAAGACCCCTAAAGTCTATGTGTTAGTGTATTTGATTAACAAACATTGGCAGTGAATGATATGCATTATTTCATACATGTTTGTATTAAATTCACAAAATGGTTAACTGTCTCTTCTTTCAGTACAATCAGCAATCCAAGTGCATTGCAGTAGTTTTTAGAAATACATACTAGTTATTTGCATTTCATCCAAAATAAAATCTTCCATGAATTACCTCAATTGGGCAGTATTTTACAATAAAATTTAAAATCAATAACATTAGCTTCAAAATATTCTAAAGAATTATTTAATCAATGGGCCGAATGGCCTACTGCTGCTCCAATATCTTATGGTCTCATGGTCTAAGACTGGTAGGCTGATGTGGTTTTAACTGTAAGGCTGAAATTGATTAACACAAGGGAGACAACCTATAATCAGTACTAAGCCAAACTGAGCAGTCTGTTGCTAAGTAATTGAAAATAACCTTAAACTTTAATACAATACCAGTTAGCCAGTTGAAGTAGTGCAGTCAGTCTCTTGCAAGTTGTCTTTTTAAAATGTGCACATCAAAGGAAGCAATGTTAAAAACCTCCTCAAAAGCCCACAGCATGGGACAACAATTAATGCACACTAGAGGGATTCTTCCAAGTGATGCTCAACACGGAATAGCAAGTAACTCATCAGCTATGGAAGAGAAATGGATGCTAATTCTTCAAACAATTTTGGCCAGCTTTTAAGCACAATTTTTATTAAAAGACAAGGAACTCACTTTATTTGGATCTAAATTTACACTTAGTTATTCAATTTCTTGATTCATTCAATAGATTTTGGGTAAATAGTAATGAAAAAAAAACTAATGAAGAATCCTGTCTTATTTGCTTTGTGGTCTTTAGACGCCTTGAATTTATGTTATTATAAGGCTATACAGTACAGATGAGGCAGTTAAATTGCTTTTTGCTAAGGGTAATAGTTAACTGAAGGTAGGATCTGTAACAGTGCAACAGTGAGGAAGGGCATGGTGTGGTAATCCACAATTTCTTATCTATATCAGACATTTGCTTGTGATTGCATACCACTGTTTAACTTTTTGGGCCTATCATACTCAGGGATGGTGATAGGCAATTCTGGCACCTTGGATGAAAGGTATTATTCTGAATTAATTTACTCTGTGGCCAATTCACCCGATTTTAGCAGAGATCCATACCACTAATTAAGGAGGAACATTTTTATTAATTTACATTATTTTCTAGCAGCCTGATTTGATTTCAAAGCCAGATCAGAGCGAACCATATTACTATTGGGTCTAGATTTATACTACATATACAACTGACCAGGAGTGCAGTGTAGACTTTGACAACAATGCAATGGAATTATACTTCTCATTCTATTTAAATTTCAGATTTACTAATTCACTGAACTCACATTTCCTAGCTGGAATAGTAGGATTTTAATTATGCTTCTGGACCATTCCAGATCTCCAGATTATTACTTGACTGAAGTCAATTGTGCTAGTCTTCACAAGAGTCCTTGTTTAAACCTATCACACATTGTCCCTCAATGGCTTATGAATTACTACTTCTTCATTAAAAATTTGTAAGAAACACTCGACCAGCAAACCCACAGAATGGACTCTGTACCCTAGCAGAGGAACTACAAATATCCTACAAGAGTCGTTAAATGACGCCTCTGCTGATGAAATCTTATATTGTTATCAGACAGGGCTTGTTCGTCACGTTACTGATGGAATTATCAAGATACTCTAAAACTTGTTTACCAATGTATGGTTCTGCTCATTTACACATGGCTCCTGCTTCAGCAATTCCCCCAATAATACATTAGCTATTCCTGTTGTTAATGTCTTAAGGTTTCAACGCCCCCATCACCACTATCCTTTGCACCAACTCTTTTGGAAATTTTCCTCCAATTCCAGTTTCTCGTGGCTCTCCTGTTTATTTGACTGAGCATTTGAAGCTGTGCTTACATTTGCCTACACTCTCATAATATTTACTCTGGAGGTTTTCTCTTCCTAATTCCCTTTCCTCCTTCAAAATGTCATCTTTTTGCTTGAGTTGAAATTTATATTGGATGGAAAAGTGCCAATCCCTGGGAATAGCATAAAAGTGCAAGCTGTTGCAGTTGTTGTTAAGAGACCCTCATTCAAATTCTTAAGGAGATTAGATCCCCATTTTAACCTGTGACATGCTTTATTGCATTGTGTGGCAATCAACTACAGTTTAAAACATTTTAGTCCTACCGTGCTGAATAATAGCAGATTAATATCAAAATGAACAAAAGAAAACTCAAAACCACAAAATAATGGCACATGGGGGAAAGGGGAGGGAGGACAATAAGAAAAATAGTAGGGGTAGAGGAGCAACACACGCAAAATCTGGTGGAACACAGCAGGCCAGGCAGCATCTATAAGGAGAAGCACTGTCGACGTTTCAGGCTGAGACCCTTCGCTAGGACCAGCATTACTGGCAGAGGCTTCGCAGTAGTGAATTTCAAAAGCAAACTCTAGGAAATCTGCAGATGCTGGAAATTCAAGCAATACACACAAAATGCTGGTGGAACACAGCAGGCCAGGCAGCATCTATGAGGAGAAGCACTGTTGATGTTTCGGGCCCAGACCCTTCGTCAGGGCAGAGGAGGATAGGGGAGAGGTGAGGTTAAGAGGTTAAGAGGAAGAAAAGGAAGGGGAGAGGGAGGGTGAGGGGAGATGGAAGGGGAGGGAGAGAACCTAAATGATTGAACACAAAAGCTATGAAATAAGGAAGTGAGAACTATTAGGGTGTGAGAACATAAATAAAGAATGTAAAAGTTGTGCAATGCAATGCTGTGATTTGTCCAAGTCTCTGCATTTAAAATGGGGATGGTATGTGACTTAAAAGTTATTTGCAGGTAGTGGAGTTCTCTTGCATCTGCTGCACTTTTCCTTCAGGCACATTTCCAAGAGTTGTAGATTTTGGGAGATGCTGATGAAGTAGCTTGGATGAATAATTGCAGTACATTTATTTTGTGCTGGTGGAGGAAATAAGCAATGAGGGTGGCTTACAGGTGGCAATAAAACAGCTGTTTTGTCCCTTATGATGTTGAGCTTCAAGGGAATTGTCGGAACTGTACCACTCCAGGCAAGGTAAGTGTATTGCTGACCTGTGCCATGTAGATCTTTGAAGTATCAGAAGATGAGTCACTACTGTGGATAACCAGTTTCTGATATGGTCTTCGCAACACAGAAATTAAGTGGCTGGTTCAATTTAGTTTTGGAACAATGGTGGCTTGTATATTGATGGAGGAGACACAGTGGTGGCAGTGCCATTGAATGTCAAAGGTAGGTGGTTAGATACTCTCTTCTTGGGGAGAAGTCATTGCCTGTCACTTTTGTGGTGCAAACACTACTTGCTACCTATCAGCTAACATCTGAACATTGTTTGGGCCTTGCTGTATGCAGGCATGGACTGTTTCAATTGTGAGAGGAATTGTGACCATTTAGATACATCCTCACCTCTGACCATATGATGGTAGGAAGATATATATGAAAGCTGCTGAAGATGGTTAAGCCAACGACACTGCCATGTTGAGTTTCTGCAGTGACTCGTCCAAGTGTGGGGTCAGTAACTATAACTGCCAACAACCACAGTTATCTTACTTTGAGTGAGATATCACTTTAATGATTGGAGTTTTTTTTTCTCTTGATGTTCACTGACTTGTTTTGCCAGGACCCCTTAATGCCAAACTTAGTCAACTGGTGTTATAGGCAGTCACTCCAGTCTCACTACTGGAATTTAGCTCTTAGGGTCTTGGCTGTGGCATAGTCTGTAGCTTAAGTTCAAGTTCAATTATCATTCATCCATAATATAACCAAATGGAATAGTGTTCTTCTGGGGCCAAGGTATAAAATGCAATATACACAGGACACAGCAGGTATAGTTATGATTTCAGAAAAACATACAGTCACAAATAAGAAAAAATATACAGCCTAAGTCCCAGAGTGATGTTAAGTTGTCCTGGTCCAGTTTGTTCTTCCTTCGAGAGAACACAAGTGTCATGAGATCACAATAAAAATGTCCAAGACGATTAATTGCAATGTGCACTGTCTGACAGTACACAACAAGTCCAGGCAATAACACAACAGCGGTACTCAATCAGTCAAGCTCCACTGCTATCGAGCAACTTGGAGTGGCAAGTGCACTGCTATTTTACTAGAAGTTATATGATAATATGAAGAAAAGAAAAAGATTAATAGTATTGGCAAAATCAAAACTAGGCATCTTGGCATAGGTTATTGGTGAGTAACTGTCAACAAGTTTCCTACACTTTGCTGATGATTGAGAGCAGACTGATTGGGTTGTCCTGCTTTTTGTGAACAAAACATATCCAGGCAATTTTTCTACATTACTGGGTACACGTACATGCAAGTGTTGTAACTACTGGAATATTATGGATGGAAGCACAGCTTCTTCTGGAGTTCAGGTTTTCAGTACTAAAGCTATGATGTCATTTGGCCTGACAGCCTTTGCTGTATTAATAAATCACTGACAGCAATAGACATTGTGTATAATCAGAGTTGAAGTTGGACATGCATTGCATTTAACTCAAGATAATTCCAATATTTATTTCTCCAGTGTACTTACTGAAGCCCATATTGTGAGAATATATATGTTGGCAAATCTCCAAGTAGATGGAGAAAGACAGGCTGTCATCTACAGCGTTCTGAGAAAAACAACTCATATTACAACATTAATATAATTGTATTTTCAATGACTGACTTTAGTTTTGTTTTCTTAACAATCCATAATTACTGAAAGAAAACAGGTTTTATGAAGAGCACTGATGTTATTACTGTGCATGAAAACTGAGAAAAGAAAGGCCTTGGATAATGTTTTAATATTGTAATGGTTTGTTAAAGTAATGTGATGAGATAGATCTTGATGCAATTTATAGTTATCTTGCATTTGTAATCTAGTAATAAAACAAATTTTGAAGTGTGTTCTATCAAAACATTGTTCTTCGATGTCTATAAAAAGATTAAGAGTGTACTTAATTGATGACTATATGATGAAAAGAAAAAGATTAAAAAATACAGTTTTGAAATTAGGGGGATAAGAAAGGTAAAAGATGGATTTAGTTGGAAAGGTTAAGAAAAACACCTAGGTTCTATACCTATATTAAGAGTGAAAGGGTGGCTAGGGTGAGAGTAAAGTCCCTTAGAAAGCAGCAGGACCACCTATGTCCAAACTGCAAGAGATGGGTGGGATTTTTAATGAGTATTTCTCTCAAGTATTTATTGAAGAAAAAAAATCATGTTTACTCGAGATATAAGGGAAATAAGCTGAGATGTTTTGGAGGACATTTATATTACCAGGGAAGAGGTATTTGTAGCCTTAAATCCCCTGGGCCCTACCAAGTGCATTCTCAGTCTTTGTGGGAGGTCAGAAAAGAAATTGCAGAGTTCTTGCAGAGATATTTGCTCTCTCCACCACTCTCCTCCGTCTAGCAGAATTTGTCTTCACTCTTAATGATCTCTCCTTTGGCTTCTCCCACTTCCTTCAAACAAAAGTTGTAGCCATGGACTACATAGCGCATGGGTCCCAGCTATACCTGCCTTTTTGTCAGCTACATGGAACAGTCTTTGTTCCAAGACTACACTGTGTCTGTCTCCACTTTTCCTACGCTACATCGATGACTGCATTGGTGCTGCCTGCACCCATGTGGAGTTTGTTGACTTCATCAACTTTGCCTCCAACTTCCACTACCCTGCCCTCAAATTTACCTGGTCCATTTCTGACTCCTCCCTCCCTTTCTCAATCTCACTGTCTCTATCTCTGGTGACAACTTTATCTACTGATGTCTATTATAAACCCATGGACTCTCACAACTTCCTGGACTAAACCTCTTCCCACCCTGTTACTTGTAAAAACACCATCCCCTTCTCTCAATTCCTCTGTCTCTGCCACATCTGCTCTTAGGATGAGGCTTTTCATTCCAGAATGAAGGAGATGTCTTCCTTTTTCAAAGGAAGGGATTTCCCTTCCTCCACCATCAACGCCACCCTAAACCACATCTCTTCCATTTCATGCACATCTGCTCTTAACCCACCCTCCCACTACCCTACCAAGGATAGGGCTCCTCTTGTCCTCAGCTACCACCCCACCAGCCTCAGCGTCTAGCACATTAATTCTCCGGAACTTTCGCCATGTCCAACAGGATCTAACCACCAAGCACATCTTTCCCTCCCCTCCACTTTCTGCTTTCTGCAAGGAGCGCTCCCTATACGACTCCCTTGATCATTCATCCCTCCCCTTATCCTTGCAAGTGGAACAAGTGCTGCACCTGCCCCTATACCTACTCCCTCACTACCATTCAGGGCCCCAGACAGTCCTTCCAGGTGAGGTGAAACTTCACCTGTGAGTCTGTTGGGGTCGTATACTGTGTCCAGTGCTCCTGGTGTGGCCTCCTGTATATCAGTGAGACCCAACGCAGATTGGGAGACCGCTTCGCTGAGCACCTATGCTCTGCCCGTCAGATGAAGCAGGATTTCCCAGTGGCCGCCCACTTTAATTCCACTTCCCATTCTGATATGTCAACCCATGGCCTCCTCTACTACCAGGATAAGGCCACACTCATGTTGGTGAACAATACCTTATATTCCATCTGGGTGGCCTCCAACCTGATGGCATGAACATCAATTTCTCGAACTTCGGTTAATGCACCCCCCCTCCCCCACCACTTCCATCCCCTCTCTCAACTTATCTCCTTGCTGCCCATCGCCTCCCTCTGGTGCTCCTCCCCCCTTTTCTTTCTTCCATGGCCTCTGTCCTCTCCTATCGGACTCCCCATTCTGCAGCCCTTTATCTCTTTCACCGATCAACTTTGCAGCTCTTTACTTCATTCCCCCCCTTTCTGGTTTCAACTATCACCTTGTGCTTCTCTCTTGCCTCCCTCCAACTTTTAAATCTACTCCTCATCTTTTTTTCTCCAGTTCTGCCAAAGGGTCTCAGCCTGAAACGTTGACTGTACATTTTCCCATTGATTCAGCCTGGCCTGCTGAGTTCTTCCAGCATTTTGTAGGAGTACAAGTGTATCACTCATTGAAAGTGGCATTCTAGGTCATCAGGGTAGTTTAAAAAAAAAGGATGCAGGTCTTCATTAGTCAGGGCACTGAATTAAGAAGCTGAACCATTAAGTTGCAGCTGTAGAAATTGTTGGGGAGTCTGCACTTGGAATACTGCATACAATGTTGCTGATCCTATTATAGAAAAGACATGGATAAACCGGAAAGGGTACAGAAAAGATTTAAGAGGATGCTTTCTGATGGACCTGAGTTATACGGAAAGGTTGGCCAGGCTAGGTCTTTATCCCTTGGAATGAAGGGAGACCTCTTGGAAATGTTTAAAATTATAAGAGGCATAGAAAAGGTGGATGATAGCAGTCTTTTCCCAGGTTAGGAAATCCAGAACTAGGGGGCCGAGGTTTAAGATGAGAAGGGGGAGATTTAATAAGGATCTGAGGGACAACTTTTTCACACAGGATTGTGAGTATATGGAATCAGCTGTCAGGAAAAGTGGTTGACGCTGATACAATAGTATCATTTAAAAGCACTTAGATGCGAAGCGCAGAATCAAATATCGCTGTGATGATTGTACGCTCTAGTATCAATTATTTGGTGACAGTAAAGATGGGTACATGGAGGGAGGAGCCAGGAGGAATACAGGCCAAATGCAAGAAATTGGGACTAAATGCATGGGCATCATGGTCGGCATAGGCTTGTTGAGCCAAATGGCTTGTATCCATGCTATATTTCTCTATGATTTCAATGAAATATTTATTCATCTTCCACTTTCATCTTAGGCCATCTGCCATACAGTATATATCACTTAATATCTTATGGTGAAAGTATTCTTCAAAGACTAAGTGCCTTAGTTTACTGGATATAGATGAGCATGCCAAATCAATTAAGAATTCAACAAGATTATTTTAGCATGTTAGATTCAGTAAACACTTTAGTTGAAATTCCTTCATTAAGTTTTCAAGAGCCATTAATTTCTTAAATGCCGCTGTAGCAATGATATAGTATCAGTGTTTTCTCAGGAAATCTGATTTACAATGTGCTGGGAAGAAGACTGAAGGATGGAATGGAATGGTTAAGATGTATGAGGTTCAACGTTAACTTCATTTTCGGATTCAAGCATCCACACTTGCAAAGAAGTTGAGAAGAATTTACTTTGGCAAATACTTCAACTTTCAAACTATGTTTGGTCATGAAATAAAACAATTCCAATAAATGAGGGTCAGCCATTGGAACATCTAGGTGTTTAGCGTGGTTTGCCCTTGACAATACAGGGAGAAAATAAAAGAAATGTCCCACCAAGTAAGCATAATGTGTGAACTCCATTCTGTCGGTTCCTCTTTATTTTGTCATAGAAGCTTTCAGGTTTCCATGTCTCTGTCCAGAGTACAAAGGATACAGTTTCGCCAAAATTGTACAACTAGGGAAAAACAAATAAATAAATCAATCAAT
Organism: Hemitrygon akajei; assembly: GCF_048418815.1. NCBI lineage: Eukaryota > Metazoa > Chordata > Chondrichthyes > Myliobatiformes > Dasyatidae > Hemitrygon > Hemitrygon akajei. Next base: position 68,263,793 of record NC_133135.1, on the reverse strand, counting down.
CAATCAATGTCACCAATATTTACGTGAATCCATTTCTGATCTTAATATTGACACACAAAAGTTTTATATTTGATGAATTTCAATCCAAATCACTTATTTTTCCATTTCCTTCTAGAGATGCTGCCTGACTATTAGTTACTCCAGATTTAAACATCTGCATTTTCTTAAATGCTTAGACAAATTGTACAGACCTGTTTTGGATGCTATAATCGCAGAGTGGCACACTGGTCAGCCAGAGTCCTGTGATCATTGCTGAGCTTGTTACCTTACTCTAGGCAGGGGTTCCTAACCTGGAGTCCATGATCACTTGTGTAATGGTATTGGTCCATGACATAAAAAAGATTGTTCTAGGGGAACAATCCTGTCCTAGAGGAATTAATGGACTAAGGAGAGTTGTGTAGTCAGAGAGAGAGGAGTGAACAACAGCTTACATTTCTCCTAAAAGCAACACACATTACATGCTGGAGGAACTCAGCATCTATGGAAATGATGTTTTGGACCAAGACCCTTGCTTTCACCAGGACTGGAAAGGAAGGGGGAAGAAGCCAGAATAAGAAGGTGGTAAGATGGGAAGGAGTAGAAGCTAGAAGGTGACAGGTGAGGCCAGGTCGGTGGGGGAGCAAATAAGAAGCAGGGAGGTCTGGAGAAGAATAAATTTTCAATGACTTAGAATCACACTGCACAAGAGGCCATTGAATGAGTTTTTGAATTAGAACTAATATTCCTTTTTTCCCATTCCATTCTGTTTACAATAGGAAGAGTAAATACGATTTTCATTGTAACTATTTGTTCTGTCAAATGAAAATGTTTGCAAAGAAGGGTGTACAGTGGAAACAGGGAAAAGAGTCTGCTTCCTAGTCCAGCACTCCAGATCTTGTAAAGGTCATACCATATCTACGAGGAGTGATTGATAAGTTCGTGGCCTAAGGTAGGAGGAGTCAATTTTAGAAAACCTAGCACATTTACTTTTCAACGTAGTCCCTCCTACATTTACACACTTAGTCCAGCAGTCGTGGAGCATACAGATCTCAGAGTTGAACTGCATGTACATACAACGAGAGCTGTATAATTCATTTCTTTCCACCTTAGGCCACGAACTTATCTATCACCCATCTGTGGACACTTTCCAGAGGTCCAAGATCCGTATGCTCCACAACCACTGGACTAGGTGTGTAAATGTAGGAGGGACTATGTTGAAAAGTAAATGTGCTAGGTTTTCTAAAATTGACTCCTTCTACCTTAGGCCACTTACTTATCAATCACCCCTCATACATTAGCATCTTATTTTTTATTGGTAATGCCATACTTTAAATACTCAAGATTCTACAGCACTTTTAATTATGATTCTTATGTTGTATGTAACATATGTATATACATGTATGAGTATGTAACATGTAGCAAAGATTCACAATATAGCATGAACCTCAAGATATAAGCCAGATTTGCATAAAATATTTTCAGGATATTACAAATAATAACACAGTGTCTGTCTTAATGCAAACCACAACACTACTGTACTGAAAATAAAATAAATCAGACACAACAAATATATGGCATTCCCTTGGGTAAATCTCTGTAATTCAAAGTGGACCAATTTTAGGATTCACATTTGTAAAATTACAGCAAGACCTTTGCATATTTGAAATCTAAAAAGGCATCACTAAAAAGTGATAAAACTACTCACCAACAATTACTATCATGACATTTCTGAATTTAATTTTACAAAATGTTTGCCCCATAGCTCTTTCAATGATGATGCAATCCATACCCTGAGCCGAGTTCAAGGTACCATCCAACAGTGGGGGCTTTATTAGCCTTATTAAAGCAGAGATGCTTTTAAACCACTGCATATGTGCTTAGCGCCATATAAAACTTTCAAAAGGTTCCACATTTGATTCTTAATCTTAGAGGACAAGCTGAATTGCAGATAGAACAAGACTTGGGGTGGAAGGCGGGGGGCAGAGAAAAGAGATGAGTCATTGGCAGATCAACTATGTCTTTTATTTAATTATTATCCAATGGTTTTTTTCTAAACAGTTGAATGTTAGAAGACCAAATTGTGCATGACTGTAATATCCTATCCAATGACATTAATGGATAAAGAATTGTTATTTGAGTGAAAAAGTCAAAGGTGCCAAAAGCTAAGAAATAACATTTCAGTTAGAATCAATACTTCTTCAGAAGCAAATATCTGAACATAATATCACACAACATCTGGTTGCTCTTCAGTCAGAGGGCATGGCTTCTTCATTATTACACCACTGGAGCACTCAGCTGTACAGAGGATATTGTACAATTTTTGCAATCAAAAATATATAGATTTGTGGAAGTTTCAAGTTGCATATCCATGCTCCAGTGATCACAGATGCAAATTTCTGTCTAAAGCAGATTTTAAAAATAATTCTTAAAAATTAATGACGTACATTTTCAGTCTACAAATACCTCAACAAAAAAAATGCTTTTAATGAACTTCAGGACACAAACTGAATTTAAAAAAAAAGTTTTTACAACTCAACAACAATGTTTTTATGGCCACTAAAAACATACGAAACAGAAGCAGACGTAGGCCTTTTGGACCCTTATTCCTACTCTGCCATAAATACAGGCAGTAGATTCAACAGCTTGGAAAATTATGAATAAAATAATAGAAATAATGACTGCAGAAGTTTCCAGAATAAAGAGTAAGACAGAAAATTAGAAAGGGACAAGAACTAAGAATTTAATTTTGGGCAAAACGGAAACAAAATTGAAAAGGGTGATGAATACAGGAATGAAGATGGTATATCTGAATGCATGCAGAGTACAAAATAAGTGAGATAATCTTGTAGCATTGTTAGAAATTGGCAGGTATGACGTTTGCATCATAGAGTCATAGTTGCAGGAAGATCAGAGCTGCGAGCTTGACATCCAAGGATACACATCATATTGATAGGACTTGCAGGTGAGCAGAAGGGGTGGGATGGCATAGTTGGTAAAAATGAATTCAAATCCTTAGAAAGAAGTGACTTACGATCAGAAGATGTAGAATCCTTGTAGGTTGAGTTAAGAAACTGCAAGGGTAAAAACATCTTGATGGAAGTTATATACAGGCCTCCGAACAGTAGCCAGGATGTGGGATACAAATTACAACGCGAGACAGAAAAGGCATGTTAAAAGGAGATTGTTACGATAGTCTTGGGGGTTTTCAATATGCAGCTTTGTGGCCAAGTTTGTGGATGATGCAAAGATAGATGGAGGGGCAGGTAATGTTGAGGAAACATGGAGTCTGCAGAAGGACTTGGATGCATTAGGAGAATAGTCAAAGAAGTGGCAAATGGAATACAGTGTAGCAAATTGTATGGTTATCACAAACAAAAAGTGTAGACAAATTCTAAAGAGAGAGTAAATTCAGAAATCAGAGGTGCAAAGGAACTTGGGAGTCCTAGGTAGGATTTCCTAAAGGCCACCTTGCAGATTATGTCCATTGTAAGGAAGGCAAATGCAATGTTCGCTTTCAATATGAGAAAACAAGAATATAAAAGCAAGGATGTAATACTGAGGATGTAATTATAAAATGCCTTTATAAGGCATTGATCAGATCATATTTAGAGTACTGTGAATCGTTTTGGCCACAACTGTAAGAAAGGATGTGTTATAATACATTGCACTCAATTGCACTTCAATTTATTTAATAATCTCTTCAGTGAATCAAAATATTCAGAGTTATAGCTTTACCCTTATCTGTTCAGTTGGTTGCAATCTCAAATAATTCCAACAAATTAGACTGAAATGATTTCCCTTTCATAAATAGACATTCACTCTGCCAAGTCTTTCATTATTTTCTAAATGTGCTACCACCACTTCCTTAATAATAGATTCCAGAAATGTTTACTACTGTTGATGCCAGACTGACTGGTCCATAATTTACCATTTTCTCAGTTACTACCTTCCAATCTATGAGAAAGAACAGTTCTAGAATTTGTGGAATTTTGGAAGATGACAACCAATACATTCATTATCTCCAGAGGCAATCACTTCAAAAACCTGGAAATTTGATTATCAGGTGCAGAAGTCTTTTAATACCATTAATTTCACCAAAACCATACTTCTAAAAATAATTATAATTTCTTTCAGTCTTTTATTTAGTTGGGATCTTCTGATTCTAATACTTCCCGCAGCTTTTCTGTGTCTTCTTGAAGGAAGAGACACACCAACTATTTGCTTTATTTCTCTATCACTTCCTTATTCCTCAGTGTAGTTTCTTTTCTCATTGTAGGGGACCTACTTTAACTCTAACGTTTTTTCTAACAAAAGCTTTTGTAGTTTGATGTTCACACTTCTCACTAGATTATTCTTACATCCCACCTTACTTTTTCTTATTCAATTTCTTGAGCAATTCTGTTGAATTTCAAAATGTTCCCAATCCACAGATTCACTGGTCTTTTGAGAACTTTAGAAATCTTTTGATTTGGCCCACTACTATCTTTAAATCCTCTTCTTTGTCCTGGCTACCCTGCAATTTTGCTTTTGTGCTTCAAAGGGATACACTTATTGAAAACTATACTATTTCTTTAAGGTTTAGCGATGACTTCTTTACTGTCCAACTTTTAACTTGCTTTGATTAAATACAACAGCTCAATTTCAGTTTAAATTATGTTCAATCTTTATAAGTGACTGCAAATAACACATTTTTGAACCTTATAGTGAAACCAGATTGCAAAGTGAATAAATTGTTTATATGGACAATGTTATAACTATGGGTAACAGTAATATAAAACATTTATTGAAGCAAAATTTCTCAAAGCCTTTATGGAGCAACTTTCAAGTTGTGGAAGTAACATTTTGAACAAAGCACTAAACTTTAGGCAGCGTCGTAGAGAACAGAAGAGTTGGACAGATTAAGGGAGAAAATTATTTAATTTAGAGTCAAACAGCTAAAGGCAATATTACCAATGGTGAAGAAAATCAGGCACATCAGAAATGGAATATGTGTGTGGGGGGGGGGAAGAGGTTGCAGGGTTGCAGATATCTTAGATTCTTGTATGATAAAACACATTGCATCCTCCAATTGTTTGTGATTAATGGCATGGGAAATCCAGTATTGTACAGCTCATATGGAATCACAACACAGGAAGCTTCGAAAAACTTAGATCAGGAATTCCATCCTATAAAGGAAAAACAAGAATTTTAAAAAATACCAGAAGTAGCACTTCTGTCAACTACAAACTCAACCTATGACATAGGCTTCACCAGCTTCCATGACTTTTGTGTTTGTGACTTTAAGGTGAAACAGTAAGGTTAATTTAAAACAAGCCCTAACAAAAAAATCTATAATTTATTGGCCTAACATTTGTTTCACAATATTCAAGCTAGAAATGAAGGTTCCCTATTAGCTCAAGTTTTCATCAACTAATAGATACAAATTGTCAACTTTACTTCGAAACAGAGTGCTGTACCTTCATGGTAGGTGCCCTGATGGTAATTTAGCAGCACTGGGTTTGACAGAAGAGAAATACTGTTAGATTTCCACTCTTGATCACTATCCAAAACTCTTAGACATCTGGTGAGAATGAAACTAAGTCAAATGATACTGTATTAATAGGAATCTATGGAAGGGTGCTACCACATACAACAATTGTAACTTTACACAGTGCATACCTTCAGGAAATATGAGTAGGGTATGGTAAAAAGTAGGGGAAACAAATTGCAAAGAATCCACATTGACACATCGGTCGGATTCCTCATTTATTTAAAATCCACTTTCTGCAATTTCCTTCATCACTCCAGTAATATAATTCCAAACCCATTCTTAGGTATTCTTTATCCCAGGAATTTATCGGGATTGCATCTTTAGCCTGCAGAACTAATTGAAATGACTCCAACACTAAGTGCTCCAAGTTAGATAAAGATTAACTGCGCAGGAAGCTATTTCAAATCTAGATATTACAATTCAGTTATACAAATTTACCTTTGTATATAGAGGATCATTCTCAATAACTTTCATGAATTTTTTTTTACAGAGTGAGTTCCCAGCACCAATACAAGTTGCCTCAAAAATCAGCAACATAATCCTCAATATTGATCAGAACACAACACTTGATCACTCAAACTTGCAGCTTCAGTTGAGATGTCACTGCTCTATTTATCTATTAAAATACTACAGAAGTGAAACTGGAAGTGAAGCTTTGGATGTCAATATAAAAGAAATTTAAAAAAAACTCCCTCAAATCTGTTTAACTGCAGAATTACATTATGTATTGAGGCAGTTTTAATAATCTAAAGAACATGCGTTTAAAGACAAATCATACATTGCAGTATGTTAATTAGCTGGAAAAAATTCAGAAGAGCTCTATATAATCACAAAGCAACAATTAAGACAAACTAATTTTAGGTTTTAAAACATTATAGATTACATGAGGAAAGGCAGATACCAGAGATCACACTATTCTATGTATTTATTAGGAATTTTTAAAGAAAGAAGAAATACTTTGTAGGACAGAATATTCAAGGTATTGGGATATGCCATTTTGTTCAATTAAGCTCATAGTACAGCTGAAACAATTTCAAATCTGAATATTAAAAATCACTTAAACTTCAAATATTAAGGACCACTCACAATTATTTTTTGAATCTTCCAATAATAATTACATTTAATACATTTCCACTGGTGATTCAAGTTGCTTCCAAAACTATGCATGATAAAATACTTCTGATGTTTACCAACTGTAAAACTATTTTTCTAATGTCAACAGTAAATTTACTCTTCAGTAATTTAATGTCTACATCCTCTTCTGATAGCTTGATTTGTTTTGAACCATTAGGGTGCAGCAAGCATCTGTATCTTTTAACATCTAATTTTGATTTAAATGAAACTAAAAATAATCAGATTGCCAGATGAAATTGATAAACTTTAATTACTTGTTCAAGATTGTTTTTAAAAATCTAGAACTTCTCACATAAGCTGCACACTGAGAACATCATTTAATTCTGAGTTTTGGAATTACAGCACAATTGTGAAGATCTAATGAACACAAGTGAGCCAGCACAGCAGTGCCACAAGGGAACCTTTTTCAGGAGTATTAGGTCTCTTGTTCCAAAAACCTAAAAATCAGTAGTGGTGATATGTTTTCAATGATTTAAACCACTATATTAACTAAATGCGTCCTGTGCTGCTATACAATGGTTGTTCAAGCAACGTGTAGGAACTCAAATAGTGGAAACATTATTAAAAATACAGCTGAGGTCAACACATATTTGGAGTTGTTCGTTATTAAGAAAGAGAATGGGAGGAGCAACAAACACTACAAAACCTCTGTTTTAAGTCAAATAAGCCAGTTGATGAGTAGCTAACTCAGAGCAGTCAGTCAAAGAGTCTCAGCAATATCTGAAGAAGCAAAACAACAAATTTCAGTGAACTGTGGAGAGCATTCTGACTAGTTGCCTGGTATGGAGGTGCCCATGCAGAGGATTGAAAAAACTTTAGTGTTGTAGACTCAGCCAGCTCCATAATGGGCACTAGCCTCCCCACAATCGAGAACATCTTCAAATGTCTGCCTTAAGAAGGCAGCATCCATTCTTAAGGACCCTTATCATCCTGACATGCCCTCCTCTCATTTATACCATCAGGGAGGAGGCACAGGAGCCTGAGGACACACACACACAACATTTTAGGAACAGCTTCTTCCCCTCCACTATCAAATTTCTGAATATTCTATGAACCCATGAATGCTACCTTACTATTTTGCTCTCATTTTTGCACTGTAAGAAATATTTAAAAAAATACTTTAAAATATTTCTTATTGTAACAATAATTCTTTTATGTATTGCACTGTACTGCTGCTGAGAAACAAATTTTATGACAGACACAACATAAACACGAAAAAATCTGCAGATAATGGAAATCTAAGCAACATACACAAAATGCTGGAGGAACTCAGCAGGTCAGGCAGCATCTATGGAAATGAATATACAGTTGATGTTTTGGGCTGAGACCCTTCTTCAGGACTGGGAAGGAAGGGGGAAGACACCAGAATAAAAAGGTGAGGGGAGGGGAAGGAGGCTAGCTAGAAAGTGATAGGTGAAGCCAGGTGGCTGGGAAAGGTCAAGGGCTGGAGAAAAAGGAATCCCTTAGATAGATAGATAGATAGATAGATAGATACTTTATTCATCCCCATGGGGAAATTCAACTTTTTTTCCAATGTCCCATACTCTTGTTGTAGCAAAACTAATTACATACAATACTTAACTCAGTAAAAAATATGATATGCATCTAAATCACTATCTCAAAAAGCATTAATAATAGCTTTTAAAAAGTTCTTAAGTCCTGGCGGTAGAATTGTAAAGCCTAATGGCATTGGGGAGTATTGACCTCTTCATCCTGTCTGAGGAGCATTGCATCGATAGTAACCTGTCGCTGAAACTGCTTCTCTGTCTCTGGATGGTGCTATGTAGAGGATGTTCAGAGTTATCCATAATTGACCGTAGCCTACTCAGCGCCCTTCGCTCAGCTACCGATGTTAAACTCTCCAGTACTTTGCCCACGACAGAGCCCACCTTCCTTACCAGCTTATTAAGACGTGAGGCGTCCCTCTTCTTAATGCTTCCTCCCCAACACGCCACCACAAAGAAGAGGGCGCTCTCCACAACTGACCTATAGAACATCTTCAGCATCTCACTACAGACATTGAATGACGCCAACCTTCTTAGGAAGTACAGTCGACTCTGTGCCTTCCTGCACAAGGCATCTGTGTTGGCAGTCCAGTCTAGCTTCTCGTCTAACTGTACTCCCAGATACTTGTAGGTCTTAACCTGCTCCACACATTCTCCATTAATGATTACTGGCTCCATATGAGGCCTAGATCTCCTAAAGTCCACCACCATCTCCTTGGTCTTGGTGATATTGAGACGCAGGTAGTTTGAGTTGCACCATATCACAAAGTCCTGTATCAGTTTCCTATACTCCTCCTCCTGTCCATTCCTGACACACCCCACTATGGCTGTGTCATCAGCGAACTTAGGAGAGGAGAGTGGATCATAGGAGAAAGGGAAGGAGGAGGGAGCTCAGGGGGAAGTGATAGGTGTGTGAAAAAAGGTGAAAGGTCAAATGGAGGGAGTGGGGAATAAAGGGGGGGGGTTTTAAGGTAAGGAGGAATAGATATTTGTGCCATCATTTTGGAGGCTACCAGACAGAATATAAAGTGTTGCTCCTCCACCCTGAGGATGGCATCAGCTTGGCACATCAGGCCATGGACTGCTGTATCAGAATGTAAATGGGAATCGGAATTAAAATACTTGGCCATCGGGATATTCTGCTTGTGGTAGGTGGAGTGGAGGTGCTTGGTGAAGCAGTCCCCCAATTTACAAAGGGTTTCACCAATGTAGAGGAGGACACAATAGACATCCCCAACAGATCTGCAGGCGAAGTGTTGCCTCACCTGGAAGGACTGTTTGGTGTTCTGAATGGAGGAGGTGAATGGGCAGGTGTAACACTTGCAGGGATAACTGCTGGGAGGAAGATTCGTGGGGAGGGATGAATGGAAAAGGGAACTGCAAAGAGAATGATCCCTGCAGAAAGCAGACGAGGATGGAAGGTAAAGATATGTTTAGTGGTAGAATCCCTTTGGAGATGGTGGAAGATGCAAAGGCTGATGGGGTGGTATCACTGACATATGTCAGCAATAATAAACTTGATTCTGATTCTAAAAGCAATCACGTAAGCTAACCTGCAGTTTGCATTAAAAAAATTAAACGTATATAAAAGTGTATTTCACCTATGACAGTAATGGCAAAGTTATGCTTTCGGAATGAGGTCTCACATCCTTCCCCCAGATAAAATACTTCGCATGGCATTTCAAATTTTCCTCTAGACTGGGGGTAGAATACCCACAATCAAGGGATAATCTGACACAATAATGAGAACAAGTTAAACTGCCCTTACATACACATGTCAGACAGCATCTGTGGAGAACACAACATATTTAATGTTTCAGGTTGATGATATCTGTTTTCATCTCAGATTTCCAGCATTTTCAGTTTTCTTTTGCTATTCATGGCAGCTCAATAGTCCATCACTGGGCTTTTAAAATGTGATAGAAATACAAGGAAACAGCTGTGAAAAGAGATGTGTTGAACCCTGGAAAGGTTTCACTGCTAATGTGATGGTCTTTCAGTAGAAGCAGTGTTTGGGTTATGGCTAGAGACAACTGGGCTTTGGAATGTGCCATCCGATGAAGGGTGTGTTTTTTTCTTGTTGTGTGCCTGAGACGGAGGTGATCTATGTCTATTGTTCGGCGAGAGATGAAGAGAGAAGACTCATAAAAGGGGAGGTCATAGACAGCAGGACAGAGTGGACTTGGAGTGGGGCCGGGAATTGATGAAGCCCTAGGGAAATCGATGGAGGACCAACAAAAGGGAAACTGTGAGCTCCAATGTGCACATTAGACTGGTTCATTAAAATGGGCCTTTTTCTTTTTCTTTAATAACCCTTTCGTTGAATTAAGAATTATAAAGCTAATCGTTTAATTGCATATGGTGTACTGTCTGTTATTGCATGGTACTGATTTGTAACGGGGGAACAGATCACACAGCATCCACACAAAAAAAAAGAGGTTTTGCACCTCAGATTTCACAAGTTTGGTGGTTCCAGAGACTGTCTTGCCTAGACTAATGACGCCGGCCGAACCTGAGGATTACAATCGTGGGGGCTCGTCTGGGATTGATTTTGTTGGATGCTGTTTGATTGCCCTGAGCATTGAACCAGTGGGTTGTGTGTTTAAGTCTGTGCTGGTATGGATGCTGCTGGGATTGAGTGGTGGTGTACATCCATGGGGTTACCAGTAAGAAATGTTTGCATGTTGAGTGAGCTAGATATTCATACTCCGGATGAATTATTAATTTGACTTTTAATACTGTTAAAGCTGACAGCAAAGTTATGATTGTGGGGTGGAGGTTTGATAAAATGGTGGGCACAGACCTTTATTTAGTTCAGACTAGCACTGATGTAATGGCAGTGGAACTGCCTGGTACTATTGAGGTCCCAGGTGAGGGGGGGCTGTGGACTGTCCATACTTTCTGGGAGGAGGAGGGTGTAGCAGAGCAGACCGAATCGCAAGTTGAGTCTCCCATAGCAGGTGGAGGAGACTTCAAAAACAGGGTTCTCTCGTTTCTGTGGAGTGAGGGGAAGGAGTGGTCGGATTTGGAATGTCTAATTAGTCCCCATTGCCCAGTGAAGAGTGAGAGCTGAGTTGGTATTAGCCCTTACTTCTCTGGTGAATAAATGGCCCAGTGCACAGGCAGAGGGTCCTAATTATCGGAAGCTAAGAATATTCTTTGGAATAATGCCCACACCCGAGGGGGAAGAGGAGTATGAGACTTGGGCGGAGCAGATCTGTCAGTTGTTAGATGAGTGGCAGTGCTCTGATGACATAAGGAGACAGAGATTGGTTGAGAGTTTGAGGCTGCTGACGTTGTGAGAGCGTAAAGCCATAGTACCCCCTTGCCACTGCTGCCGCTTACACGTGAACACAGGAAAATGCACTTGGTGCGATAGGAAGTTCAATGGAGCTCAAGACGGGGTTTCAGAACATGCATCAGGAGAAGGGGATACGCTTTCTGCCTGCACCTTTCGGCTAGAGAGGCATCTAAATTGCTTGCGGTGCTGAGGGGTCATTCAGGCATCTGAGGTGGATCAGTTGAGAATGGACCAAATAGCAAAGTGCACCCAGGACCTGATTGATTGGGGTCTCCAACTGTCTCGTTAAATGCACCCCCTCCCTCATTTGTTGAGCTAATCAGAGAAGTACAGGATGAAGAGAATGTGTCGGAGGCACAGGAGGGCTCCGTCAGCAGGGTACAATACTTGGTAGTAACCCCTCGTGTTGAAGTGACCATGGATAGCCCAACCCGGGGAGCGGTAAAGGGATCATGGCAGAGTTGAAAACTGAGATGTCCCGGTTGTTATCAGCAGGTGTGCCCCCCCCCCCCCCCCCCCCCGTCATATGATGGAACTGATAGAGAGGCACACCCCTTAAAGGGACGGTCTATGCAGGTGGCCGGGATTCTGTGGGAATGAAGCTGGAGATTGAAGAATACGACAAGTTGTGCATTCGATGCATATAGAGGAAGACGCTGCCTACGTGGGCAGCTCCCTTGTCCCACTTGCAGAGTGCGGATCCCTGGACCTGGTGTGTATGGATTTCCTGTCAATAGAGCCAGATGCCAGCAACATGGCCAATGCCTTAGTCATCACGGATCACTACACCAGATATGCGCAAGCTTTCCCTACCAAGGATCAGGAGGCGTCCAGGGTGGCCAAAGTGTTATGGGAGAAGTATTTCATTTATTATGGCTTCTCCAGGCGGATACATTTCGAGAGTAGGCTCATCCATGAGTTACTGAGCATGCTTGGAATCAAGAAGTCCAGGACTACTCTTCATCACCTGCAGGGTGATTCCCAGCCCGAGGGGTTTAATCAGACCTTTCTAGACATGCTCACAACCTTGGAGATCAGCAAGAAGAGCAGGTGGAGTCAACATATTGGTCATCTGGTCCACTGCTACAACTGTACCCGAAATGAAGCTACCAGGTACTCGCTATATTATCTGATGTTTGGGCGCAAGGCAAGGTTGCCCATCGATCTTTGTTCTGGGACTGACGAAGATGACCTAGCACCGAAGACCTATCTGAAGTATGTATCTGATATGAGAAGGGAGCTGAAAAAGGCTTATGAAGCAGCTGAGGTCGCAGCTGCCAAGCAGAGTCAAGGAAATAAGAGGAGGTATGATCAAAAGGTTAGGTTCTCCCAACTCATGCTTGGAGACTGAATCCTCATAAGGAATTTGGGGCTACCTGGGAAGCATAAGTTGGCTGACCGCTGGGCGCTATGCCCTATGTAGTGGAGAGTCAGATGCCAAATGTACCAGTTTTACGGGTGAAACCAGAGGATGGGAATGGGCCTGTCAAGATTCTCCATTGGAACCACTTCTGCCTCTGGGACAAGAGGTGCAGGTAGACCCAGAGCCCGACCTGGAGCCTACAACTACTAAGAGGACTCTATGGTGACAGAGGGTGACTGAAGAACCAACAGCAGGAGAGATTAGGCCAGTCCCCACCCCTGAGTGGGATACTGATTCGGAGGATGAGGAAATGGGGGTGAGGTATATGCCGTCTTTTGCTAATTCCCCACTGATTGAGGAAAAGATTCCTAACCCTTCTCACATTGAGTCAGGTGAAATTGGGGGGGGGGGGGGGGTCTATCTGTGGACAGCCTGTGTTTCAGTAGGACCCTGCAAGGGATGAAGCGGGGCTCAGACAAGTGACAGAAGGGTCTGAGTTGCAGTTTACACCTGGGTTGGACTTAGTGCTTTGCATTAAGGGTTGGCAAATTATCTCAATGTCATGAGGACATGAATAAATTTGGTAGGTGGAGTGTGTATCACCCTGGAAAAGGTTTCACTGCTAATGTAATGGTCTTTCTGTAGAGGCAGTGTTTGGGTTATGGCTAGAGACAACGGGGCTTTGGAATGTGCGCTGTCCAATGAAGGGAGTGATTTTTTCTTGTGTGCCTGAGACCAAGGTGATCTCGGTCTTTTGTTCAGCAAGAGATGAAGAGAGAAGACGCGTAAAAGGGGAGGTCATAGACAGCAGGACGGATTGGACGGAGTGGGGCCGGGAGTAGACAAAGCCCCGGGGAAATTGATGGAGGACCAACGGAAGGGAAACTGTGAGCTCCAACATGCACATTAGACTATTTCACTAAAATGGGCCCTTTTGTTTGCTTTTCTTTAATAACCCTTTAGTCGAATTAAGAACTATAAATCTAAATAGTTTAATTGTAAATGGTGTACTGTGTGTTATTCCGTGGTACTGATTTGTAACAGGAGAACAGATCACACAGCATTCACACAAACAAGAGGTCTTGCACCTCAGGTTTCAAAGTTTGGTGGAGCCAGGGATTGTTGCCAGCCGGACCTGAGGGTTACACTATCAACTGCGGACATTAGTTAAACTAAAGAATAAAAAAGTACATTATTAAGACCATATTAATGATTATGTGTGTGGGAGATGGAAAAGCAAATCTGATGTGTGAAAACAAGAGGGTAATCTTAGTGAGGGGTTTCAACTACCCTAACATCGCAAAGGTACTGAGGACTAAGTTGTATTCAGGAGAACATTTAGCCAGAATGTGACAAGCACAAGAAGAACAAGGTAGTGAAATGAATTTTGAGAGACACTTTAAACTTGATTGAGAATGGCACTGCTTAATCAGAGAGTCAGTATAAAAAATTTTGAGATGATAAAGAGGACTGATGAGCACTGTGTTTTTGAGACTATCTAAATGGATTTTAGCAAGGTCTCTCATGGTGGTCTGGTCAAAAAGGCAAATCTCATGCAACCCAGGGAACACCTTGCATTTGGTAACATACATTATATTCAAGTCTTAAATTTAAATGTCAGGACCAGGATAAAATTATGTCAGCAACAGAACCTATGTTTTGTATCAACTGTCAAAGCCGTTTCAATATAAGGAAAGGCGATAAACAAAACATTTTAGCAGTTTGAGACAGGTAGAGGAACACGTGGAACTTTTAATGTATGTCCACAGATACTTAAAGACTGAAAAATAGGTGGATTAAGTGGTTATAATATTTCCCTTATTATTTGAGGCATAGAAGAGCAAGCGAATTAAACTAGAAGGGTCTTTGGCTCATAATGTTGACTAATTATTTATTTTCATAGATACTGCCTGCCTGACTTGCTGAGTTGTTCCAGCACTTTGTGTGTTGCTTTAGAACTGTACTAGTAAGACTGCAGTTTTCTACACTGAAGAAGTGGAGAGGTGGTTAATGGGAATGTGACAGGACTGGAGCTTTTTTTTTAGCATATACTAATTTTCTTCAAAGAGGAGATTAAATTAAGGACTTAGAATAAATAGAAAGTCTCTATTTCCTTTATCAACCGAGTCAAAAACTAGAGAGCATAGATTCAAGAGACTGTCAAATTAGAGAAGATATGAGAAAAATCATTTGCTGTAAAAAAGTAGTTGTGTTGTGGAATTATTTGCCTGAAAGGATGACAGAAGTAAAAGTAGTTTTCAATTTAAATAATACTTTGATATGTACTTGATCTACAGGGCTATACAGATAACCATATAACAATTTCAGCACAGAAACAGGCCATCTTGGCCCTTCTAGTCCGTGCCAAACGCTTACTCTCACCAGATCTAATGCTGGAAGATGTAAACAGGCATTGTTCCTTCTTTTACAACCAGTATGGACATGAAGGAACAAATGATCCTATGATCTTAAGCTCTGCTTCAAATCCTTGATCAGAAATCTTGATTGCCATATTCAGTAAAATGCTACATCGCTGTAAATAATGGCCTTTAGATGAGATACACATTATAGCAAAACCTGGTCTACTTTTTCAGATGCAAAAGATACTGCACAGTTTGAAGAACCAGAGTGTCACAGTGTATTTAGATTACTCTCAACCAATATCACTGCAATAATTGGACAGTTTTTTCAGCTTTATTCGTAGAATTATCACTCTTCATGAACTGATTGCTTCATTTGTCAAACCTACTATTGACTGCACATCAGTTAAGGAATTTGGGCAAACACATAACAGTACATATAAGCAAAATGTTCTTCTTTGCTTTCATTTCCTTTGAATAGCAGAAGTAAGCATTATTTCCCATTGGATAATGAGCTTCTATATTATCTCTCTACTGTAATCTATGAATACTTTCTTGAAGCAAAATATACAGTATTTTACAATCTCGAGAAGTACAGCACAGAAACAGGCCATTCAACCCATCTACTCCATGCCAAAACCATTTAAACTGTCTACTCCTATCAACCTGCATGGGGACCATAGCCCTCCATACCCCTACCATCCATGTACTTATCCAAACTTCTCTTATATGTTGAAATTGAGTTTGCATGCACCATTTGTGCTGGCAGCTCATTCCACACTCTCACAACCCTCCGAGTGAAGAAGATTCCCCTCATGTTCCCCTTAAAATTTTCACGTTCCACACTCAACCCATGACCTCTGGCTGTAGTCCCACCAACCTTAGTGGAAAAAGCCTGCTATACCCCTCATAATTTTGTATACCTCTATCAAATCCCCCCTTAATCTTCTATGTTCCAAGGAGTACAGTACCTGTACTAACTTTTTCAATCTTTCTTTATAACTCAGCTCCTCCAGACCCAGCAATATCCTTGTAAATGTTATCTGTACTCTTTCAGCCTTGTTTACATCTTTCCTGTAGGTAGGTGACCAAAGCTGCACACAATACTTCAAATTAGGCCTCACCAATATCTTATACAACTTCAACACAACGTCCCACCTCCTGTACTCAATACATTGATTTATGAAGCCCAATGTGCCAAACACTTCCTTTCTGACTTTATCTATCTGCAACACCACTTTCAATGAATTATGGACCTGTATTCCCAGATCCCTTTGTTCTACCACATTTCTTGGTGCCCTACTGTTCACAGTGTAAGACCTATCCCCGTTGGTCCTACCAAAGTACAAAACATTGAATTTGTCTGCATTAAATTCCACCTGCCATTTTTCAGCCCATTTTTCCAACTGATGCAGATCTCTCTGCAAGCAATAATAGCTGTTGTCGCTGTCCACTATATCCGCAAGCTTGGTGTCATCAGCAAATTTGCTAATCCAGTTGACTACATTATCACCCAGATCATTGATACAGATGATGAGCAGCAAAGGACCCAGCACCAATTCCTGAGGCACACCACTAGTCATAGGCCTCCAGTCAGAGAGGCAACCCTCTACTACCACCCTTTAGCTTCTCCCACAAAGCCAATGTTTAATCCAATATACTATCTCATCTTGAAAGCCTAGCGGCTATACCTTTTTGACTAGCCTCCCATGCGGGACCTTATCAAATGCCTTGCTAAAGTTCATGAAGACAACATCCACAGCCTTGCCTACATCCACTTTCCTGGCAACTTCCTCGAAAAACTCTATATAAGATTGGTTAGACATGACCTACCACGCACGAAGCCATACTGACTATCCTTAATCAGTCCATGGCTATCCAAATACTTCTATATACAGTCCCTTAGAATACCTTCTAATAACTTCCCCGCAATTGATGTGAGACTCACCATCTTATAATTTCCTGGTTTATGTTTAGAGCCTGCTTTAAACAGCACAACAACATTGGCTATCCTCTCATAGCTGTCATTAAGAATTGTTTAAATATCTCTGCTAGGGCCCCAACAATTTCTGCACTTGCCTCCCATAGGGACTGAGGAAACACCTTGTTAGGCCCTGGGGATTTATCCACCCTGATTTGCCTCAGGATAACAAACACCTCCTCCTCTGTATCTGTAAAGGCTTCATGAAGTTGATGCCGCTTTGCCTCACCTACAGACTCTGTGCCCATCTGCTGAGTAAACACAAATGCAAAAACATCATTTAAGATCTCCCCCATCTTTTTTGGCTCCACTTATAGATGACCATTCCGATCTTCCAGAGGATCAATTCTGACCCTTGCAATCCTTTTGTTCTTCACATATCTGTAGAAGCCCTTAGGATTCTCCTTCACTTTGTCTGCTAGGGCAACCTCTTGCATTCTTTTTGTCCTAATTTCTTTGTGCTTTCTTGCATTTCTTATACTCCATAAGTACTTCATTTATTCCCACCTGCCTAAGCCTGCTTTGCACCTACTTTTTTCTCTTAACTAGGGACTCAATATCTCTTGAAAACTAAGGTTCCCTGAACTTGTTCTCCTTATCTTTTACTCTGATAGGCACATACAAGCTTTGTACTCTCAAAGTTTCACTTTTGAGGGCTTCCCTCTTATCAAATACACCTTTGCCAGAAAATAGCTTGTCCCAATCCACACTTGCCAGATCATTTCTGATACCATCAAAATTGGCCTTACTCCAACTTTAGAATCTCAAAATTATATTACTGGAATCTTCAATACAGATCAACACTGAGTGCTTCATATTACTAATTAAGAAAGTGGAAGTGTCAAACAGCTGCAATTTCAACACACAAAAATTACTGTAACAAGAATTATTTTCTCCTAAACAATTCTGACAGATTCATATCCAGGGTCCTCTTCCACATCTTAGCCTTCATCATCTGATGAATGCCCTGATAAGAGAGGACACCAGACTGATGAAAAACCAACAAAGGTGTTTCCTGTTATGATAGTAAAAAGACATAACACTTCATCAAAAGAAAATGCGTTTCCTTTCCAATGAGTTTTGATAATCCTTATACAGTTTCATTACCTAGAAACAGAAATGCAAAATATAATGTTTTGAATTCTGGTACAGTAGCATTATTGTTATTTATTTTCCATTGATTCATATTTCACTTATCCTCATATTACAATACAGAGGCCATTTGGCTATCAGGTCCATGATAGTTCCCACCAGAGTTTTCCTATCAACTCCGCTCCTTTTAATTTCTTAGTAATCATGCAACTTCTTCTCTCTCATATACCCATCAAGCCTCTTTTGATCCTTCTGTTTAACTACAGTAAAACACAATCTATGTAACACAATTAACTACCAATACATTGTTGAGATGTGCAAGAAAAACAAATGGTTAAAGAGAAAGCCATGCATGCCCCAGCATCCAAGGTTGGGAACGATCTGAATTCCTTGACTTGTTAGGAAGCCGCACCAACTGCTGCACCATGTTGTAGTGAGGAGTCAGAGTTCAATCTTTTTAAGTGGATTTTCTGATTTTTTAAAAAATCCTTAATTATAATTCTACTTATTACTTTTGACAACCAAATAAATTGATTTTGGGTTCCATGTTCCGAGTGTGCAGTATAAGAGAGCTCCACACAGTTGTGCAGGTTGCACAGGAAGACATTTTAGTGTCATTATTGATAATCCAATAGAAATTTGCCACTAACAAATATGTTACCATCAAAGCCCAGGATTCATGTTGACAAGTATAAAATTACAAACTCAAAATGACATAACCATATCTGAAACAAATACCTAAATTTCAGAGGAAAACAAAGCAGTCAAGATTTCAACGCAAAGAAAGAAGCAAAAAAAAAATGCAGATAAGAGGAGATGGTTTGAAATGCAGGTCAAATGAATCACTTCTACCATAATGGCTGGTGCTACATTGCTGGCATAAAATGTTTATGTGCAGAACATATTGACTGTTTCAACATAAAACTCAGGAAGAGTAGGTCATATTACTACTCAAGCCTACTCTGCTGGTCAATAGATCACAAATTATCTAACCTTGGTCTCAACTCCATTTTTCTACATGTTCTCCATAGTCCTCAATCTCTCTTTGGGCTGTAAAATCTGCCCAACTCAACCTTGTTACCATCCCCAATTTAAAAACATCCAAAGATTCACAATGCTCTGAATCTCAGTGTCTATTTATCTTTTCAAATCCCCACATAATTTTAAACATTTCAATAAATTACCCCTAAGAGGATAGATATTGTCTATATGGATTTTAGTACAGCCTTTGACAAGATCCTGCATGGCAGGCTAGTCTGGAAGGTTAGATCACATAGGATCCAATCAGAGAAAGCTAATGAGATTTGTATTGGTTCAATAGTAGGAAGCAAGAGTAATGGTTGAAGATACTTTCTTGGACTGGACACCTGTTACTACCAAAGTGCCACAGGGGTCTGTGCTGGGACTTTCGCTGATCATTACTTATGTAAATGATTTGGATGTGAATGTACAAAGCATGGTTAGTAAATCTGTGGGTAAAATAGTTTGTATCGTAGAAAATTAAAGTTATCAAAAATTACCTGGTGATCTTGATCAGTTGGTAAGTGAGCTGTAGATTGCAAATGGCTTAGAGTATGGTGTATAGTTATGTCATAGGAAAGACATCATTAAAGTGGAAAGAGTTCCTAGAAGATCTATGAGGACATTGGCAGGACTTGAGAGCCTCAGTTATGGAGACATATTGGGTAGCCTAGAACTTTGTTCCTTGAAATATAGGAGATTGAGGAGATTGACCTTATGGAGATGAATAAAATCATGAGAGGTATAGGAAGGGTGAATGCACCTCTTCTTTTTCCCCCCCAGGTTCAACACAATTACCCCATCAGAACTCAACATCAACTTTTAAGACCTCATTCTGCAACAGGACACTCAACTTCATCAATGGCTGACCTCAATCAGTGAAGGTTGGCAACAACATCTTCTTCTTGCTGATTATTAATACTAGTGTACCTCAAGGCTATGTACCTAAGGTCCATGCTCTACTCTATATACACGTCTATGTAGCTAAGGACAGCTTCAATTCTACACTCACAAATTCACTGCCGACACTACTATTGTTGTGATAAATCAACTTACTGAAGTGAGACCTGACACCTGGTTGACTGGTGTCACAATAACAAAAATCAGCAAAGCTAAAGAGGTGATTGTTGACTTCAGGAAGAGGAAGAAAGGGAAGAAGATGTGACATTCTATATTAGAGAATCAGTGATTGAGACAACAGCTTTAAATATACTGGGCATTAACATAACAGATGATCTGTCCTGGGCCTAGCACATAGAAGCAATCATAAGAAAAGTGTGTCCGTTTCCTGTGAAAAGCCAAACCTCCATAACATCCTAAGTAAAGGATGTTAAGGAGGTTTAGCCTTTCACACAACACTCTTATGAACTTCTACAAATGGTACTATTGAAAATATCCTGACTGCTTGCATCATGGTCTGGTAAAGCAATTTGAACATGCAAAAATGTAAGAAGCAGTAGAGAGTAATGGACTCTGTCCAATTCATCACAGGCATATCCCTCCCCACTATTGGTTGTATCTACAGGAGGCACTACCTTAATAGGCAATATTCATTATTAAAGATCCTTGCCATCCAGGCCACGACATCTCTTTGCAGCTACCATTGGCATGAAGTATAGAAGCCGTAAGTCCAACACCGCCAGGATGAAGAACAGCTACATCCATTCAATTCTTAAACCAACTGACAAAACCCTAATCACCACAATATTTAACAACACAATGATCCTCTGATCTCTTTGCACTGAAATCGTATGTTTTTTGTATTAATTTGGGTTTTTTCCGTAAAAATTCTGTATAATTTATGTTTAACTTATATTTTTCATGTGAATACTGCTTACCTGATACCATATACCCATTAATACTGCCACAAATAATTTTTCATTGCATCTGGGCAAATATACACTTGTGCATATAACGATAAACTCGACTTTGAGAAAAGAGAAACTAAAAACTAGAGGGCATGGATTTAAGGTGAGAGGTGAAAAATTTTAAAGTGACCCAAGGGACAACTTTTTCACATACAGGGTGGGAAGGCAGTCCATCCAAGAGAGGGAAAACTCTGATTTCAAACTTCTGCTGCCTTGTGGCCATACCCACTCATAAGAAAGGCTTCGGGAGTAAACCCTGAGGACAAATCCGGAGCTGGAGTCCCTAAAGCAGTCAGACGTTGTCTTCAACCTCATTCTGGCAACTCCTGCGGTGACACTGGTGCCAAGCTGCATCAGCCTTTGCCCTTCCCTTGGACAACATCGTGGAGAGGGGAGACTGCCGGTCTTCCATACAACCTTGGCCAGGCCTGCGCCCTGGAGAGGACACTCCAGTAGACCTTCCAGGTGCAGATCCATGGTCTCATGAGACTAACTGGTGCCACCAATATATGGAATTAGGGGTGAGAGTAAGTGGTTAAGGCAGGTACAATATCAACATTCCAAAGGCATTTGAATAAGTACATGGATAATAGGGGTTAGTTTGGAGGGCAATTAGGATTAGTTTGGAGGGCAATTAGGATTAGTTTGGAGGGCACCATGGTCAGCATGGACGAGTTGAGCTGAAGGGTCTGTTTACATGCTGACTTACTCTGTGATTCCATGACCTTCTTTTACACTCCAAAAAAGAGTAGCCTGCTCAATTTCATAAGATTATTCTTTTATCCAAGGAAAACCCTTTCCTGCAAAATGGGTGTCCATTTATGCCCAAGAGTTGCAGTATCAATTTCTAAACTTATGTGTTTCAGAAATACAAACATTTCATAACGTGTCAAAAAGACGGGAGTAATTTGGTCTTTTCACTTCAAAAAATGAAATTCAATGATGTAAGAAATGGCTGAAACTAATTAAGCTCTTACTTAGCTTAAAGTGCATTTTGATAATTTCATCTTAAACTATAAAACTGGTTATTCAGACTGTCCAATAATTGTGATTCTGTCTGTTGGTTGTAAAACTTACTAAATAATAAAGACATACAAATGAAAAGGTCACTAAAGGTACCCCATTTTAATAATAAAGTTTAATTCTATATTACAAATAGAAACAATAAATTTGATCATCATTGGGAAGAAAATTAATATGGGTTTGTTGTTCACGGTCTCTTTAAAGAGTGAACATGAAACTATTACAATCATCCAGTGACAATGGACGGTAACTATGACAATGGACAAAGTGACAGTAACTATGAAAATGGACAAGGGAGAGCCAGTGGATGTAGTGTATCTGGACTTCCAGAAAGCTTTTGATAAAGTCCCACATAGGAGATTAGTGGGCAAAATTAGGGCACATGGTATTGTGGGCAGAGTACTGACATGGATTGAAAATTGGCTGGCTGACAGGAAACAAAGAGTAGTGATTAACAGGTCCCTTTCGGAATGGCAGGCTGTGACCAGAGGGGTACCGCAAGGTTCAGTGCTGGGACCGTAGCTGTTTACAATATACATTAATGATTTAGATGAAGATATTAAAAGTAACATTAGCAAATTTGCTGATGACACAAAGCTGGGTGGCAGTGTGGAATGTCAGGAGGATGCTATGAGAATGCCGGGTGACTTGGACAGGTTGGGTGAGTGGGCAAATGTATGGCAGATGCAGTTTAATGTGGATAAATGTGAGGTTATCCACTTTGGTGGCAAGAACAGGAAGGCAGATTACTATCTAAATGGAGTCAAGTTAGGAAAAGGGGAAGTACAATGAGATCTAGGTGTTCTTGTACATCAGTCAATGAAAGCAAGCATGCAGGTACAGCAGGCTGTGAAGAAGGCTAATGGCATGATGGCTTTTATAACAAGAGGAATTGAGTATAGGAGTAAAGAGGTCATTCCGCAGCTGTACAGGGCCCTGGTGAGACCCCACCTGGAGTATTGTGTGCAGTTTTGGTCTCCAAATTTGAGGAAGGACATTCTTGCTATTGAGGGAGTGCAGCGTAGGATCACAAGGTTAATTCCCGGAATGGCGGGACTGTCATATGTTGAAAGATTGGAGCGACTGGGCTTGTATACACTGGAATTTAGAAGGATGAGAGGGGATCTGATTGAAACATATAAGATTATTAAGGGATTGGACACACTGGAGGCAGGAAACATGTTCCCGCTGATGGGTGAGACCAGAACTAGAAGCCACAGTTTAAGAATAAGGGGTAGGCCATTTAGAACAGAGATGTGGAAAAACTTTTTCACTCGGAGAGTGGTGGATATGTGGAATGTTCTGCCCCAGAAGGCAGTGGAGGCCAAGTCTCTGGATGCATTCAAGAGAGAGTTAGATAGAGCTCTTATAGATAGCGGGGTCAAGGGATATGGGGAGAGAGCAGGAACGGGGTACTGATTGTGTATGATCAGCCATGATCACAGTGAATGGCGGTGCTGGCTAGAAGGGCCGAATGGCCTACTCCTGCACCTACTGTCTATTGTCTATTGACAAGAGTCTTGCCACACACTGTAATTTCTAATACGTCTTTTATGTTAATTTTCTTTTGAAAATCCCTCATTCCACTTAAACTATTTAATTGCACATTGAAGTCAGCAACTCATGGTAACATATTGTATTGCTATATATGAAATGAACAAACAATCTCAGAGGTAATATTCACAGAGAGTCCCTTCTATGTTGATATTTATACCATATGCTAAGATTATGTAGGGAATCACATTCTTTTTAAGCAAAGATGCACAGCTAAAATTGACACCAGAGAAGTTCAAAATACATGAATAAATATTTTTTTTTAAATATCTAAAATGTATTATCTACAGAACCTGGGTACCTGTACCTCCCCCTGTAATTGGATCCTCGACTCCTAAGTGGAACACCACAATCTGTGTGAATTGGTACTAATACCTTCTCCTCGCTAACGACCAACACTCGCCCACCTCAAGGATGAGTGCTTAGCCCGGTACTCTACTCTCTATATCAATGACTGTGTGATTAGGTATAGTTCAAATGCCATCTATAAATTTGCTGATGATACAACCAATGTTGGTAGAATCTCAGAAGGAGACAAGAAGGCATACAGGAGCAAGATATACCAGCTAGTTGAGTGGTGCCGCAGCAACAACCTGGCACTCAATGTCAGTAAGATGAAAGAGCTGATTGTGGACTTCAGGAAGGGTAGGACAAGGGAACATGAACCAATCCTCATAGAGGGATCAGAAGTGGAGAGAGTGAGCAATTTTAACTTCCTGGGTGTCAAGATCTCTGAGGATCTAACCTGGTCCCAACATATTGATGCAACTATAAAGAAGGCAAGACAGCAGCTATTTTCCTCTTACTATCTTTCCTTTTGGTTAGTCCTGACGAAGGGTCTCAGCCCGAAACGTCGACAGTGCTTCTCCCTAAAGATGCTGCCTGGCCTGCTGTGTTCTACCAGCATTTTGTGTGTGTTGTTGTTTGAATTTCCAGCATCTGCAGATTTCCTCGTGTCAGCTATTTTTCATTAGGAGTTTGTGCAGATTTGGTTTGTCACCTAAAACACTTGCAAACCTCTACAGTTGTACTGTCGAGAGAATTCTGACAGGTTGCGTTACTGTCTGGTGTGAGGGGGCTACTGCACATTATCGAGTAAGTTGCAAAAAGTTGCAAAATTAGTTAGCTTGGGTATTAGCCTTTATAATATCCAAGACATCTTCAAGGAGAGGTGCCTCAGAAAGGTGGTGTCTATCACTAAGGACCCCTATCACCCAGGACATGGCTTCTTCTCATTGTTAGTCATGAAGGAGGTAGAGGCCTGAAGGTACACAATCAGCAATTCAAGAACAGTTTCTTCCCCTCTGCCACCCAATTTCTACATGGACAGTGAAACCATGGATGCAACCTCACTTTTAAAAAAATATTACTTTTGTTTTTACATGAGTTTTAATTTAACTATTTAATATACATATATATATCTTCTATAATCAACATTTTTATTTATTTATTTTTCGATATTACGTATTGCGTTGCACTGCTGTCGCTAAGAAACAAATTTCACGATATACGCTGGTGATATTAAACCCAATTCTTATCCTGATATATTCAACCAGCGCTGAGACAGGGTGGTTATACAGCTGTGTTATTTGCCAACATGTGAAAAAGTGCCAAACTAAATGACTAATTATACCGGTGACCACAAATGGACTGCAGCTGTTTATAACACAATCAAGTGAAGCAGATATACAGTATTTTACTCATTTAGCAAAAATAAACAGAATTGACGCATGTGAACTTCATGCAGACAACCGAACTTATGACTTATGACTTCAAAAGTGGATCAGACTTTTCTTTCCTTATTTCACTACTTCAACAAGTTAGGAACTACAAGGAATTTGAAAGTATCCACAAGCATCTTGAATTTTACAATGGAAATGAAAGACTTGGAGGATGCAATCACTGAAAGCATTGAATGGAGGCAGTCCACTATCTCACTAGGTGTTAGTGCTGATTTTGTTCATTTGCAGTCAATCAAAAGAACACAGCAGTATACACTGGATGAATTCCTCCATCGATAACTATTAGGAACTAATGCACAGATTACAGTACTGTAATGGTACTGGTAGCATTACAATTTGCCCAGTATTTCATTTAAATACATGATTTGCTACTGTCTTTTTTATACAGAACTTTTTTTTAACTATTTCCATGAAATTCTGTCTAATTGGGGCAGCCACTTAATTGGGCCTGTTGTGTCCCAATTAATTGGAATCCACTATAGTTTTCTGATACTCAATCCAGAGTCAACATATATCATCAAATGTGGCTTGGGTAAGGGTAGGTTGGACAAACTTCCATATATAAGATTCTAAATTCTAAATTAACCTCTGTGGGAACTTGGGACTTACAAATTGATGACACATTTCTCACACTTCAGCCATGGCTATCCTTTAAAACTAACATTGTGATATCTAGAAGTCATGAAAGGTAGTATACAAATTCATCTACTTTAAAAAAAAGTTCTAAATACTAAAAAAGGTTTCAAAGTAACTAAAGCAAAAATGGGGAAGGGTTGGGCTGGGAAGGGAGAGTTTGCAAGGATGGCTTATGATATTGCAAGGAGCACAGGGAGTTGGAGTTTACCAAACACAAGAATATGGAATTACACTGCACTTCAAAACAAATTGCGATAGAAGTGTTTCTGATGTTTCTGAAGAACAACATAGTGGGAGATGCAGATAACATTTAATTTCAAATTGGATTTTTCCCTGTCCTGAATTACTCTCTCTGGATTTAAAGTAAGAAATATGTATGAACACATTTAAATAAATGCAAAACATAAAATAAAATTATAATTATTAAATTGAAGAGTAATAAGGTCACCATTCAAAAGTGAGGTCACAAAGAACTTGGGGCAACACAGTAGTGTAACAATTAGTGCGACACTAATAGAGCTTGGGGGTGTTGGAGTTTGAAGTTCAATTCTGGCGTCCTCAATGAGAGTGTTTGTACGTTCCTCCCTTGTGTGCATGTGTTTCCTCCAGGTGCTCTGGTTTCCTCCCATAGTCCAAAGATGTTCAGGCTAATAGGTTAATTTCTCATTGTAAATTGTCCCATGATTAGGGTTAAATCAATGGGCCTGTTCCATGCTGTATTTTTAAATTTAAAAAAATAAATAAATAAACTTTTTCAAACAAAGAAAATGTCAGGAATTTTCTCCTCCAAAAACACCAATAGATAAAATGAAAATTTCCAAATTTGAAATGCTGAGCTTTTATACAGCAAGACTATTAAAGGATTAAAGGATAATGATCTATGGAAGATAAATTGTATCAAGATACAAATAAGCATACTACAATTGACTAGAAGGGCAGAATAGTTTTAAGGAGCTGAACAGCCTTCTGTGTTATTTTCCTATTTCTTTGTCCAAAATTATACCTAATGTGAATCAAACTTTTCTGACTTAATGTTGATTTGCAAAATATATCAGAATCAGCTCCATATAATTCCCTTTAAGAAAATTTCTACATCATATTTAATATATAAAATGTTTCAAGGAATGCAACTGCAAAGGAGAGAATATCATACCACAATTATGATACATTTATGCTACAATCCAGACCCTTTTAGTTAGTGGTACAGGGGAGGTCACTAAACAAGCTGTTATCCCTTATGGACAATCTGGCATATCCTCTCCATGAACTATTGAATAAGCAGCGGAGCACCCTAACTCTGCGGTCACAAGGACTGAAAATCTTTCCTACCAAATGCAATAAGCATATACAACAGTTCATCTCTGTGTGACAAGAGAACATACATCATAATACAATAGCTTCTGTTTTATTATTTGTACATTATTGCACATTATTGAAATTATTGTGTATATTATACACTACCAAGAGTGTTTTTAAATGTTGCTTTTAAATGTTGCTGCTGTAATGAAAAAATTTCCCATTTGGGATCAATGAAATATTTATTATTATTATTAATGGAAATTAATTTGACATACCCTGAGAAAAATCCTATATTCTACCAGCTGTTAGTTTTTAATGCCTCTGTTACTCTACTCCAACATGTCAGGTTATTTAGGAAAGAGGACCCTCATAATGATCCTACTGCTACTTTTACTAGTTGCACTATTCTTTGCCCACCCCACTGTTTAAATGTAAACAGCCATCTTTTAACTCTTTGCATCCAACATTTTCCAGTCTCCATCAGGTCATCTCATTGATATATTATTACTAGGTAGACATGTGCAACTCTCTTCCTTTCTCTCTCACAATTCAAAGATATAATATTAATAATCATCCTTTTGGCTCCTCACACCCTACCTCCTGAATTTGAATGGCTTACACATTTCTTCGAGTCCAGAAGGACATACCATAAATTCCGGTGTATAAGCCAAAAATTTGGCCCTAAATTTTCATCCTAAAATTAGGGGGTCGGCTTATACAGAGGGTGCCAACTTTGGAAAAACGAATACATGGAAGACAGGTCGTATTTATTGGCTGTTTTTGAGTCAAATTGGTTCCACTGTCGACGCATGAATTCTTTGGTTTGCTTAAACTCACATCTTGTGGCTGAAGCACGGACATCAAACCACCAGGGATGATTGCAATGTCCATATTTTCAGCTTTCAGTGCTGCTTTTGTCTCACCTGACAAGTGCGCTTTGAACTTGTCCCAGACAAGTAGCGACTTTTCGTTCCTGACACTTTCGGGACGTCGACACCACACCTCTTTAACCCAATTCACGCAACCCGCTTCATCCATCCAGCAGCGTTTTTGAATGTAAACAACACCCCGCAGGAATTTTCTGAGCAATCTTTGTTTTTTGTATCAACACAAGATCACGTCTATTCATAAATCGGGTGCACCAACTTCGCGTAGCTTTGAGACTTTCACTGACCTCACGGTGTTTTTTGTCCCATTTCAATGCTTGAACTCGAATCATTTCTCTGGTAACAATCTATCTGGTCGATTGCTGGTGATTCACCCACTCTAAAACCTTTTCTTCCAGTTCTGGCCACTGGCATGTTTTCCTGCGGTTTGCACATTTCGTCTGTGGCATTTCCCTCAGCGTGTCCTCTGCTCTTCTCCACTCTTTCACTCTCTCTCATTTACACTAAACTTCTTAGCAGCTGCAGAATTATTCGTTCCTTTAGCAAAATCAACAACCTTCAGCTTGATGCCAGCATCATATCGCATTTGTTTTAATCTTTTGTACACGGTGGTCACAAACTCAATACTGAGTACACGTACTGATCCTGCCACCCTGTTATGTTTTAACGAGATTGCAATGGGCGCTAAATGGTTTCACAGGGTTTACATTTCAGAGGATTCTTTTCCATTGGAAATCTAATCCAAAATTTCTCTCCCTGCTTTATTTATTAAGAATTTGCCTATAACACTCTACAATGTGTAGGCCTGTTTTCTTAGCAGGTACTGGTTCCAGGGTCTGGATCGGGCAAAGCTGAGTACCGGTATGTGAGATCTTGTGATCTTTTCTGGTTAAATCATAAACCTCTACAAAAGGGGTCGGCTTATTCAAAGGTAACATGAAAAAGTCACTTTTTTAACCTTGAAAATGGGAGGTCGGCTTATACTCCGGAATATATGGTATATTACTCAATCATGGTGAAATCTACCAGATAATTCTAGGTCAAGTTTGTATTTTCCTCCTTTTGTTTAGTTATTTAAGTAACATTCACGATGTATTGGTGACATTAATTTCTATATGCATTAGGTGTAATTTGGCATCACTTCATTTACTCGTTTTATTTCATTCATTCTCTAATTTATAAAGTTCAAGATACATTTATTATCAAAGTATGTATACTATATACAACCTTGAGATACATCTCTTTACAGGCAGCCACAAAACAAAGAAACCCAATAGAACCCATTAAAAAAAGACCGTCAAACACAATGTGCAGAAAAAGAAAATTGTGCAAATAAAGTTAAGGAAATAATGTTCAGAAATAAGTTCACGAAAGTGAGTCCACAGCCACGAAGCCAGACACAGCTGATCCAGGAGCCCATTAGATGCACAGCCTCTCAGACATGAGTAAACCACACAAGCTGAACACCAGCCTGTCCACTCCTCCGGTGCAGACACTCTGACTTTTTCAATCTGGCTCCACACTTAAATCAGCCAAAGAATGGGTTGTTCCTCGCTCTTGGACCCGTGGCCTACCGCTTCGATAGGCTCTTGGGTCCAGGACCTGCTACTTGCAGTTTAATTGAAACTATTCTAATATGGCAAATTTAAACAATTTGTTTTGATTTTCTGAATCCATATAAGCTGCGTAAATTAGAAACAAGCTGTAACAAAGACCACTAGGATACAGCCCTCAAAACTTGTATTTCATGTTATTCATCTAACCATTTTGCTGTTTTCCACCTTTATGCTCAATGCCTATACATTCTCAAATTTACCTTGAATGTCCATGTCTGTAAAATTTTGATATTCCGAGAGTCAAAATAATAGTTATAGATAAACAGCATGGAAATGGAGTCTAAAACCTACCAAGCCTGTACCAATCACCAACCACCCATTAACACCAATCCTACATACACTCAGTGGCATCTTTATTAGGTACAGAAATGGAACCTGGTGTGGTCATCTCCTGTTGTAGCCATCCACGTGTTGTGGGTTCAGAAATACTTTTCTGCACACCAGTGTTGTAATGTGTGGTTATTTGATTTACTGTCACCTTCCTGTCACTTTGAACCAGCTTGGCCAATCTCCTCTGATCTCTCTTATTAACAAGGCATTTTCGCCCACAGAACTGCCACTCACTGGATGCTTTTTGTTGTTTTTCACATCACTCTCTGAAAACTCTAGAGACCATTATGCATGAAAATCCCAGGAGATCAACAGCTTCGGAAATATTCAAACCAACCCATCTGGCACCACCAATCATTCCATGGTCAAAGTTGCCTAGATTATATTTCTTCACCATTCTAATGTTTGGTCTGAACAATAACCGAACCGCCTGACCATGTTTAAATGTGTTTATGCATTGAGTTGCTGCCAAATGATTGACTGTTTAGATATTTGCACTAACGAGGTATATGTAACAAAATGGTCACTGAGTGTAAATCTGATATATTATTCTCCTAAGCGTCTCATTAGCTATCACTCACCTACATTCTCCATTAGTATCCTGACATTATGGAATCCACAACATAAACAGGACTTTAGTCAGTACTGTAAAGATTCAAAATAACGTGGACACCAATTAAAATAGCTTGAGATCCTTCTGAATCTCTTGTGTACCTTCGGGTAAAGTTTTGGCTGATACAGCTGAAGCAGAACAGTGGAATCATTGGCTGATGATATATTTCCATTATCCAGCATGTGTACCTAATAAAGTGGACATTGGGTGTAAATTGGCCACAACTGAATGGTGAAGCAAACTCCATTTGCTGAATAAGGTAACAAGGTAATAAAAAGCTTGGTCTCAGGAAGATATTCCCAACCAAAGAATATTTCTCTTTTCTGCCCAGCTAACTTCACTAATTATAAAAAAAACACTGAATAAAATCTTCTTTAACACTTATAGTTTTTCATGTTTTTTTCTTGTTATTTCTTATTTTTCTTATTATTTTCTTGTTTTTTTTTAGCCCTCCCTAGGGATCAGCACATCAAAGAACTTTGTGGATGATTCACAACACCAACTCCACAAAGAGAGGCCTGTGAATAAACTGCTGAGCATGTATGTATAATGATGTCATGAGAATATTCAGACCATAATATTTCCAAAATTAATTCATTATGTTAAGACTTAGGTAAGCTACAATATATTTCAATCTGATCCCTGAACTTCACTGGGATGCTGCATCTGAATCTGAACATGGTACAGACATTATAGTAAACCTCAATATGGGAGGGGAAATAAACAATAAATATCTCTGGTATTAACTACTATCAAGAACTACTTGTTAGTCTAGGATAGAATTGGACTTAGCAGTTCGAAACTTACAGTCAAAATAATTTGGTGACTTGTGCTTAGCTCAAACCTACTTAATGACCACTTAGGTGGCATACTAGTAGATACCAGTTGAGATTAAAAAGTCAAAAGGGAGAAAGTAGAAAAATAAAAAGAGATAAAGGAATTTTGATGAGTTGCATAAAAATATCAATTATTCATTTGTAATGCTTCCGATCATTGGACCATTTGATTCTGTTTAATTTATACCTACTCGGGCTCCAGGATTAACAATAGAAACCAAGATATGAGAAAAACCAGAACCAGTAATCACTGGAATCAGGTCTATATCAGGTCCAATGATTCCCTAAAATAATACCATAAGAAATTTTAACATTATACACCAGATAAATTACTTGAATGACATAAGTTGGATTGGTATATCACCAAAGACACTTGCAAGTTTCTATGGATGCACCATGGAGAGCATTCTAACTCGTTGCATCACTGTCTGGCATGGAGAGTCCACTGCACAGGATTGGAAAAGCCACAGAAAGCTGTAAGCTCACCCAGCTCCATCATGTGCACTAGCCTCCCCAGCATCCAGGACACCTTTAAAAACCGATGCCTCAAAAAAGCAGCACCCATCATTAAGGACCCCCATTACTCAGTACATGCCCTCTTCTCATTGCTACCATCAAGGAAGAGGTACACGAACCTGAAGGCACACATCCAACATTTCAGCAACAGCTTCTTCTCCTCCACCATCAGATTTCTGAATGGGCAATGAACCCATGCACACCACCTCAGTACTTTTCCCTCTCTTTTTGCGCTATTAATTTAATTTTCTTTTTTTATATATACTATTTATTGTAATTTGGTCTTATTATTACGTATCGCAATGCTGCAAAACAAAAAATCATGACATATGCCAGTGATATTAAACCTGATTCTGATAACTTTACACTGACACACATCTATTATACAGCGCAACTACTTACCTAAGCCACAAAAATAAATTAACATTACTTTATGTATAAATTAACATTAAACATAAATTATGTTACAGAATTTATACATACATAATTGGTCTCTCTTCCAGGGAAGGTGGGACCTGTACAGAAGAGATGGTTTGCACCTGAACTGGAGGGGGACTAATATCCTAGTTCAACCTTTTGATTCCTGACTTTGAGGTCTTAATGACATCTGCCTCCACAACCTCTCCACTAACTGTTCTGGCACTCTGGTTCCCATCCCCCTGCAACTCTAGTTTAAACCAAATCCCCCACCCCCATCCCTTGCAGCACTAGCAAACTTTCCCGCTAGGATATTAGTCCCCCTCCAGTTCAGGTGCAAACCATCTCTTCTGTACAGGTCCCATCTTCCCTGGAAGAGAGACCAATAAATTATGTATAAATTAACATTAAACATTACTTTTAACAATAATTCTAAACTATAGTAAGCACAAATTCCCATTAAGAAAAGTCAAAGGATAAATTCTATTTTATGTAAATGCAACTGCACATCAATTCCTTTACCTTATTTAACAACATCCATCTGCAGTCCTTCCTTGTTACATGAATCAAATATTGTTAGAGGCATTTTGATTTAAATGTTACGTGTTCTAAATCCATTGAAGAGAACTCAAATAAAACTTATATATTTATTCATTGAGAAAATTGCTTGCCTGACATTATTTGCAGCTCATCCTAATCTTTTCATCCTGATATAAAATTAAGTCCAGACTGATGGGAAAATTGTACTGCTAAACCTAAATCTTTGTTGACTGATTTACCTGTATTCCTGAAATTTTTATTCAAGGCCAAATAAACACTCAAAATCAACAGTGCTTTCTGCCATTTGCTGATCTCAGCAAAAAGTGAAATGGCACATAAGACAATTACCACCATGACTGAATTTGTTAGTACACGAAAAGCTCTCTATTATCTTGAATCTTGTGACATAATTAATGAATTGATTCACAAGTGATAATTAAAATTAGAAGAGTTAGATAGAGCTCTTAAAGATAGCGGAGTCAAGGGATATGGGAGAAGGCAGGAACGGGGTACTGATTGTGGATGATCAGCCATGATCACAGTGAATGGCGGTGCTGGCTCGAAGGGCCGAATGGCCTACTCCTGCACCTATTGTCTATTGTCTAAAATAGTCAGAGTTTTAAAAAGTGAAATTACTAATGTGATATGACATGTCAACTTGTCTTAGTTCCCTAAAGCCAAGAGGGGAGGCGCAACATATCTACAACTACTAAATTTCCTCTTTATGAAATTAAAGTTAAGTACATTTATGCTTCTTTGTACCTTTAATGCACATAGGAACTACATGCTTCATCCATTTCACTTTTAAGAAGGTGGGGAGAATAAAACAGGGATTTTACGAATGCTTGTTAATCAGTTTAAACTTAGTGGGCCAAAGAACCCAATTCAGTATTGTATGACTTACGAATATGTGGCTAAGCACAACTCCAATTCTGTATTCATTTGCTGATGATACCATTTTGTGGGCTGAATCAAAGGTGCTGATGAATCAGCATGCAGGAGGGAGATAGAAATCAGGCCGAGTGGTGTGATAAGAACAACCTCTCACTCAATGTCGGCAGGACCAAGGAACTAATTGCAGACTTCAGGAGAGGGAAACCAGCGGTCCATGAGTCAGTCCTCATCAGAGGACCAGAGGTGGAGAGAGTTAGCAATTTTAAATTCCTAGATATTACTATTCTAGAGGAACTGACCTGGGCCCAGCACATAAGTGCAATTGCAAAGAGAGCATGGCAGCATCCCTACTTCCTTTGGAGTTTATGGAGATTCGGCATGATATCTAAAACTTTGACAAACTTCTGTGCATGGAAATATATTGACTGGCTACATCACAGCCCGGTATGGACACCAATGCCCTTGAAAGGAAAATCCTACAAAATCAGTGAATTTGGTCCAGCAGGTCACGGCGTCCCAACATGAAATGCTGTTGTAGGAAAGCAGCATCCATCATCAGGGATCCCCATCACCTAGGTCATGCTCTCTTCTCGCTACTGCCATCAGGAAAAAGGTACAAGAGCCTCAGGACTCACACCATCAGGCCTAAGAACAGTTACTACCCCTCAACCATCAGGCTCTTGAACAAAATTGGATAACTTAACTCATTTTCACTTGCCCCTTCATTGAAATGCTCCCACAATCAATGGACTCACTTTCAAGGACTCTTCATCTCATGTTATTGATATTTATTACTATTTATTGATATTTTCATTTGCACAGTTTGTTGTCTTCTGCACTTTGGTTGAATGCCCTAGTTGGGTGGTCTTTCATTAATCCTGCTCTAGTTACTATTCTATAGATTTGTTGAGTATGCCCACAAGAAAATGAATCCCAGGGTTGTATACGGCGACATACTGTATATGTACTTTGATAACATTTACTTTGAACTTTGAAGAATTCTAGAGGAAAAAAAGCTACCATAACATGATCCAAGCAACGCACACAAAATCCTGGAGGAACTCAGCAGGCCAGCCAGGCAGCATCAGTAGAAAAAAGTACAGTCAACGGCTCAGCCTGAAATATCAGCTGTATTTTTTTCTATAGATGCTGCCTGGCCTGCTGAGTTCCTCCAGCATTTTGTGTGTGTTGCTTGATTTCTACATCTGCAGATTTTCTCTTGTTCATAACACGATACAACTTAGTTTCAAAATGATGTGGCTCAATCTGAAAACAGGGCTTTTAATCTAAATAAAGGAAACTATGAAGTTATTCAGGGCAGGCTGGCCATGGGAAACTTTGGTAGTTGAAAAGTAATGATTAGTGTTTGAAGAAAACATAATTGCAACAACTATACATTCCTTTCATGCATGTTACAGGAAAAAGTGGTCTGAGGAGAAATTAAACATAGTATTAAATCTAAGGAAAAATCTTACTAAGATACCAGAAAAAGCTGGAAGCAGAGGGCTGAGAGGCTTTTAGAACTAATAAGGGTGAGTAAAAAATTGATAAAGAAAGAGAACAGATTATTAGTATAAAGCTGGTGAGAAATCTAAAAATGACTGCAAAAGCTTCTACAGAAAAGAGTATGGCAAAATGAGGGTTCTTACAGCGAAACATGTTTTACATTTTTCAGACCCCAGAGTAATT
This sequence comes from Hemitrygon akajei, assembly GCF_048418815.1. Taxonomy (NCBI): domain Eukaryota; kingdom Metazoa; phylum Chordata; class Chondrichthyes; order Myliobatiformes; family Dasyatidae; genus Hemitrygon; species Hemitrygon akajei. The sequence goes on along the minus strand of NC_133135.1, from coordinate 68,228,068 downwards.
AAAAACCTTGCTAATGATACATTTTGGGCATTGGACTATTTTTCATGCTATTTTGGTAAGTATGATAATGGAGAAACAGAACAAACATTGAGATCTCAGTCGGAGATGGGAAGCAATATTAGCAAGAGATCATAGGATACTATGAATCATGTGTAAATACAATGAATTTGTGTGCAGATATTATAAATTCCTGTTCATACAATTGTTAACTTTCATTCATATCTTTTATTTTGTATTTTATGAACACACTTCCAGACCTATTTTTCTAGTTTGGGATGAGGGTGATTTTTCTTAAGATTGATTCTCTAATCAAATTTATGTAATAGTCCTGGATCCAATAACTACTCAATTGATTTTATTCCCAAGTTTGCTTCACTATATTTCAATAAATTACAAAAAACTGTTTTGATCTCTAACACTGGCAGAGGTATATTCATGTTTCATATTGAAAATTTCAAGAATCAACAAATAATGTTACAAGCAACATATAGCAAGTAAGGTTACATATTACATATATTGACAAGAACAATCTGTTTAAAATACATATTTGGTATTCTTTGTGATGAAGTGGAGAAGGGTGGAGGGAAAAAAATATAAAGGTTGGGTACATCCAACCAATTTTCACAAGTAAACACGAGGAAATCTGCAGATGCTGGAAATTCAAACAACAACACACACAAAATGCTGGTGGAACACAGCAGGCCAGGCAGCATCTATAAGAAGGAGCGCTGTCGACGTTTCGGGCCGAGACCCTTCGTCCTGTTAGTCCTGACAAAGGGTCTCGGCCCGAAACGTCGACAGCGCTCCTCCCTATAGATGCTGCCTAGCCTGCAATTTTCACAAGTATTTTGTTTCTGCAGGTAAAGATTGTAACAAGTTTGATCTGTGCGATAAATAATTCAGAACATCAAACAAATGGATACAGATTATCATATGACAAAGCACATTGAAGAATGATTTACCTGTAGACCGCAGCATCCAACTGCATTTAATATGGAGGCATTGTGTATAACTTGATACTGAATTCCTGCTTTTACTGCTCGTAAAACTAGATCACTGTGTGTTGTTGCACTGCAAGAGAATATTGAGAATATACCTAAATAAAAACATTGACTGAGAACTTAGCTTATGGATACATAAGCAGGCAATCTATAATGCCAATGAACCAAAATATTCCACCAAACAAACAATATTCAATACCCCCCCATAATGTTTAATATTCCAGAATTTGTGTTCAAATAGGTTTGAATAGGACAAATGCTTAGTGGTAATAGGATAAATGCTTGAAAATTGAGAAGAATCATGTATAATTTACTGCAAGTAATCACATGAGTGGATGAAATTCATCATTATGCTGTCAATACAACTGAACTTTTATCTTTCTGTAAGTTCTTTTTTATCTTTTTTATTTACTGAGGAACTTAAATGAAACCCCGAACAGTCATCATACAAGCATCATCAAAATGAAATGATTACAGATTGGTATCCATTTCATTCAATGGTCTCAGAAAGTTTTTACTTATCCCTGCCAATCACAACCTCACTTGCAATAACAAGTGCTCAAACCATGAAACTTGTGTCATTCAAATATAGTCAAACTCACAGTCTAATATGGCCCACCTGTCATTTACAATTTGACCATCAAATGTCATTTAATTTCTATAATTGGAATTACACCAAAGACATCTTGGACAGGTGTTCAAAGATAACTGCATTTCATTCATTGCATATTTTTTATTTCTTAGACCCTAGATCTTGTGATATTTCATTGAACAAAACTAAATGTTACAATTTTGATATTTGCAATAAAAGATTAAATTGATTCATTTTATTCATCAGATTTACAAACAATATTGTTTTCATTAATAACCATATACAAACCAGACCTGTTTATACAGGTGAATAAATGAAGTTAAACCGGTGTTTAAAGCTCATCTTATGGTTAGTCCTTTCGTACAACCACAATGCTCTTGTAAACAGCATTGGGCTTCCAAGTTTGTGAACCCTTTGCAATTACCTCATCTTTTGTATTAATTACTCATAAAATGTGGTCTGATCTTCATCTAAGTCACAATAATAAAAATAATAATAAGCACAAGGAAATCTGCAGATGCTGGAAATTCAAACAGCAACACACACAAAATGCTGGTGGAACACAGCAGGCCAGGGAGCATCTATAGGGAGAAGCGCTGTCAACGTTTTGGGCCGAGACCCTTCGTCAGGACTAACCGAAAGGAAAGATAGTAAGAGATTTGAAAGTAGTGGGGGGAGGGGGAAATGCAAAATGATAGGAGAAGACCAGAGGGGGTGGGATGAAGCTAAGAGCTGGAAAGGTGATTGGCGAAAGTGATAATGAGCTGGAGAAGGGAAAGGATCATGGGACGGGAGGCCTCAGGAGAAAGAAAGGGCGGGGGGTGAGCACCAGAGGGAGATGGAGAACAGGTAAACAACTAAATATGTCAGGGATGGGGTAAGAAGGGGAGGAGGGGCATTAATGGAAGTTAGAGAAGTCAATGTTCATGCCATCAGGTTGGAGGCTACCCAGCCGGTATATAAGGTGTTGTTCCTCCAACCTGAGTTTGGATTCATTTTGACAATAGAGGAGGTCATGGATAAACATATCAGAATAGGAATGGGACGTGGAATTAAAATGTGTGGCCACTGGGAGATCCTGCTTTTTCTGGCGGACCGAGTGTAGGTGTTCAGCGAAACGGTCTCCCAGTCTGCGTCGGGTCTCACCAATATATAAAAGGCCACACCGGGAGCACCGGACGCAGTATACCACACCAGCCGACTCACAGGTGAAGTGTCGCCTCACCTGGAAGGACTGTCTGGGGCCCTGAATGAATAATAAAAATAACATAATCTGCCTAAACTAACAACACATGAACAATTGTACTTTTCATGTGTTTATTGAACACATTGTTTAATCATTCACAGTGCAGGCTCTAGTTCAGAACCGGTAGAACCAGCAATAACCTTCACCAAATGTTTCCTGTAGCTGCTGATCAGACTTGCACAATGGCGAGGAAGAATTTTAGACCATTTCTCCATACAAAACTGCTCCAATCCTTTAATATTTCTGGGGTACCTTGCATGAACAGCTCTCTTCAGGCCATGCCTCAATTGGGTTAAGGCAGTGTTTTGTAACCTTATTTAGTCCAATGCCCTCCTAAAGCACTTTCATACTTGCCAACGCTCACCTAAAGCACCTTCATACTTGCCAATGCCCCTCTTAGGCACAATATAAATTCCAGCATCCCTATAGTGTAAAAACATGTCCACCATTTGCTAACATGAGAAAAATGAGTCTGCTATAAATTTTTATTTGTTTTTAAACCTAGCTTACGCAGTACCTGTGCTCTGTAAAGCAGCTTCGATGTCAATGTGATCCTCGAGCTTGATGGTTTTTAGTAAAAGTTGAAATATATCCTTCAAGGCGTGACAGCAAAAGCCTCAAATCCCCAGGCGTAAAAATGTCCAAGCAGTTTCTGTTTTTTTATGAGTCTGTGGTTCACTGCACTGAAGTCGCTTTCAACAAGATAGGAGGATAGAAGTACAATGAAGAGAAGTTTGGCTCTTCTCCAAAAACCAGAAAATTTTGTATGACAGTGTAGCCACATACCACAAAAGCCGTCATTTTTGAAAAGCACTTTTGTATCTTCATCACACTGAATTTCGATAATTTCTTCTTCCAAGCTCTCTTCCACCTTGTAAAGAAATGGGTTAATTACCCAGTCTGGAATTTCCAGATTGTTCAAATCCTTGAATCGCTTCTGAAAATCCTCCTTCAGTAACTGCAGATACAAGCAGCACTCTTGCAAATCACCATCTGTGAAAGAGAGTGTCATACTTCCCATGCAGAGAAACTGTGAGAACATTCTTCTCCCAATAGTTGGCTTATATATTTCCAATTTTCCAATAAAAATGGTCACTGCACTTTTTCCCTGGATTAAAATGAAATTCTCTCTCTGCAGTTTCATATTTAGAAAGTTCATTTTGTCAAACAGATCGGCTAGGTATGACACATCTCCACATAACAGGTTTAATCTCATTTCCCAAACTCTTGTTGACTTAGAGCAAAAATTCAACCATGGTGTCAAAAAGATCAAAGAAATGTTTTAAGCAGCAGCCTTTTCAGAGCCAATGTACTTCAGTGTGAAGAAGCAAGAGTTCAAACTTTTCATTGTTATCTTGGCATAATTGGTTATTTAATGGATGAGCTTTAATTTTTTTGATAGCAGATATTACAAGACTCATGTTTGAAAAAAGACGCTGGCTAAGGTTTTTGGCTGCGAGATATTGATGATAGTAGGTTGCAAACTGACTTGGAATTTCTTTCTCCATAAATGCCCCTGAACGAACATGGCGACCTGTCATAAATGGTGCTCCATCTGCTGCACAAGAAATCATGTTCCTAATTGGAATACTTTTATCCCTCAATATATATTTTGAACTCATTGTAGATAGATTCTCTGTTGATATTTGTTTGTAACTTTTTATAAAAGAAAATCTCTTCATAAACTTTTACATTTTTGATAAACCGTACATATGACATTAGCAATGCCTTGGTGTCTCGCACAGTTGACTCATCCAGTTGTATCCCAAAATTCTGCTTTTTGTAGCTCTGTGCATAGATGATGGTTTTACTCATTTCAGCAATACAACGAGCTACAGAGTTATTAGAGGAATTGATTTTAAAATACTAGTATCCATTTTGTCTGCAGTGGTGAGTACTTCTGATACAGCAGGCATTATTAATCTTTCACCAATTGTATGAGATCTTCCACACTTTGCTATCGTTTTGGAAATGTTATAAGAAGCTTTGAAACCACTATCAAGGTTATTTTTGGCGTTCTTGGCAAATGACTTGAGTGTGCAACGCTTTTCAAATGCTTTTTTCATTTTCTGGAACTGAGTAATATCATAAGTAGCCTTTTCAGGGTGTCTTTTACAGAAGTGTTCTTGCAACCTTGATGGTTTCAAGGTTTCATTAGACAGTACAGTATTACAAATAAGACACATGGAGTGTCACTGATCTGACAGGAACAGTATAAACCCATACTCCACGTATATAACATTGTATGGACGCACTTTCTGTAGTTTCTGTTTCTTTACAAGATTAGAATTCAAGGCTTCACCGTCTTCAGACTCACAGAGATTGCGCCATACGTATTTATCCATCATTAAAAGGGGCTAAATTAAATAAAAGAATAGCCTAAGCTGGGAATGCCTGTCAGATGTTGACGACGGCAGTGAGTTGACACGGATGGAACGACAGTAGCTGCATGCAAAGGAATGAAGAGACAAAGATGAAGACGATCACAACAGTGAAAATTACATTGACAAGAATTCTGACTGGAATCTGAATGTTAGTCGGGATAGAGCTGCTGTTCGGCCAGCTACTTTTATACTATTCCAGTTAGCATGACTGACCAATCACATAAGGTCTTATAATCCCCAAAGATGGTTCTTGACTGCACACATGAAGCTGAGGTCACTTTCAACACCTCAAGAGGAATCCTCGAGGTCAGCAGGTTCACTGATTGCTCCATTTGGTTCCGACCAGGACTGTATCGTTGCATGACCTGTTTTCTGTAGATCTGTAGAGAAAGTTAACAGGATGTACTTGACTTACCATTAAAATGCAATGACACGTTCTGTACCACGAGTTGAAGGGAACTGTTGGGCACGCTAGATGCTATTTTATGCATTCCCAATAATGTCTGTTTGGTTGGTAAGGTCAGATGAGATTGCCGAGTTTCAGACATGTTGTGACAACAACGCTCACCACCTGCAGAGCTGTGGTTCTTCCTGTGTTCCAATACCTCATCCTTTTATTTGGAATTGCCTACTCTACTAAGTCAGTCAGGTCTCATGTCTCCTGAGGTTGCCATTTACCATCTCCAGGAACTGTAAATGCCTCCCGACGACTTCGTTTTCTGCTATTGCCCCCTTAAGACACATAACCACCCCCAAAACATGAAATTTCTTCTTTTTAACCCATTTTGTTGTTGGCTTACTCCTGTGTTACAGATTATTGTCTTGTTGCATCATCCAACTTCTATTAAGCTTCAAGTGACAGACTGCAATCCTGCCATTCTCCTTTAAAAGGTTTTGATACAATTTTGAATTCACTGTTCCCTCAAATATTGCAAGCTGAGGCAGCAAAGCAGCCCCAAACCATGATGCTCCTTCCACCATTCTTCACAGCAGGGATGCGGTTTTAGTGCTGGTGTACAGTGATCTCTTTTCTCTGAACATTTCTGTTGAAAAATTCAGCTATTGTCTCATCTGTCCACAGAACATTGTCCCAGAAGCATTGTAGAACATCCGAGTGGTCTTTTGCAAACTTGAGACGTGCAGCAATGCTTTTTTTTTTAAGAGAACAGTGGTTTCCTCCATGGTGTCCTTCCATGAATACCATTCTTGTTCAGTGTTTTTGTTATAGAGGGTACATGAACAGAGACTTTAGCAAGTTCCAGAGATTTCTGCAGATCTTTTGCTGTTACCATTGTGTTCTTTCTCACCTCCTTCAGCACTGCACGTTGTGCTCTTGGTGTGATCTTAGTAGGATGCCCACTCCTAGGGAGAGGAGCAACTGAACTGAATTTCCTCTATTTGTAAACAATTTCTCTTACTGAGGACTGACGAACAATCAGATCATTAGAAATGCTTTTGTAGCCTTTTCCAGCTTCATGAATTTCTACAATTCATCTTCTGTCCTCTGAAAGTTGTTTTGATTGAGGGATGGTGCACATAAACAGATCTTTCTTAAGGAGAGCAGGCTCTGTCAGTAACCCGACTTTGTGTGTCTTTCTTTATAGGGCAGGACACCTTTACAATCCACACCTTCAATCTCATCTCATTGAATGGATCACCTGACACCAAATAGCTTTTGTAGAAAGCATTACTCCAGAGGTTCACATACTTTTTTGAACTTAGGCTGTGATTGTTTAAATGGCGTACTCAGTATTGACAAAAAGTACAATTGTATGTGTGTTATTAGTTTAGGCACATTGTGTTTGTCTATAATTGTGACCTAGATGAAGATCATACCACATTTTATGAGTAATTAATGCAGAAAATCAGGTAATTGCAAAGGGTTCACAAACCTTTTCCTCCAACTGTACTTAGATCAGATCTCCACTGGAAATATGAAATAACTGATTAATTAGTTCTGATTTTGATATAAAAATGATAAATAAAGAACAATTGTCCTATGTTCAGATGAATTCCTGACATATACCTAATGACTTACCCAAATGGATCTCCTACTACAAGAAAGGCAATGTCATTATCAACAGCGTCCCTCAAAATTTCATCAGCATCTTGTTCAACCATCTCTCTCTCCGCAATGATGAGTTCACGACCATAAAACTCCTCCTACAATGAAAGGGAACACAATTAATATTTAAGTATGATTTTCCCATTCATATATTTGAGTTTATAATGATAATTGTAAGGGACAATATTTAATCATCAGTCTAGCCTCTTTTGTTTGCCAATGAGCCTGTTTTACTGAGTTGATAACTCAGGCTACGGCCACACTACACCGGATAAATCTGTAACCGAAAATTTTTCTCTTCGTTTTTACCCTCTGTCCACACTAAGACGGTGTTTTTGTCCCCCGAAAATGGAGCTTTTCAGAAACGCTCTCCAGTGTGTGTAATTTTGAAAAAGCCTGATTGGCGGGAGCAGTGTGGACGGGGTAACTGGAGAAATCTGAAAACGCTGTCAGACAGCAGTGCGCCATTTCATTGTTTTCTTGAACACAACCTAACAATTTCAGAACAGACAGCAACGAGACTGAAGCTAGAAGAGTAGAAATGTACTCACCAAACACTTTGACCCATAACTTACTGAATAAATAAGTATACTCACTTTGCCCTGTTTTCTGTCCTTGCTCACATGAAGGTGCTTTACTTATTTATGCAAGTACTTCTCTGACAATAGATGTTTAACAGCCTAATGTAACATTGTATGGAAATACAAGATAATACTGATGCAGACATGTTTCATACATTTAACAAGAGGCTTTATTAATGCAAGAGTTAGTCAGTTTTTCAATGTTTGTCGTCAGCCGGGTCATACAGTCTGTGAACTCCCTGCCGGTTGCCTCCATACACTTCAGTATGTTTTTTTTTTACTTTTAAGTCCTTCTGCGCGGGAACCAATGGTTGCCCGTTGTTTAATTTTTTCTAGTCTGTAACTGAACAAACACGCACTTTTATGGCGAGATTCAACACCAAACATGTCACTTATTTTCGGTAGACGAGTCCTGCGGATGCACAGTAGGAGATTCGCTGAAATCTCAGTTTCAATGTGGACGGAGAAATGTTTAAAAACGCATAGTGTGGGCGCCTATCATTTTTACGTGAAACCGGCGTTTTCAAAATTATCCAGTCTAGTGTGGATGTAGCCTCAAATGAATTCACTTGCTAAAGGTTTTCTTTTCCACCACAATGTGAACAAAATCATTACTTTTAAATTTTACCTGTAAAATGTTATAATGAAAGATGAAACAAGAAGCCAAAATTCTGCTCTGGAGAGTGAAGCTAATTAAACAATTAATCAATCTTTTCTGTACTTTTAAGATAACAACTTCAAGGAATTTTAAAAAAATTTTCTCATTACTAAAGATCAAATGCATTTGGGAATACTACCGGATCTCATTCTCTTTAAACTCAAAAACACTAGAATCAATAACTTACCAGAACTTCACTTCTAATCTGGCTAATAGGAAATTAGTTCACAGCAGCAAAAGCATACCTAAAACCATTTATGGTTTTATGGTACAGGATTTGCTATTTTAACTGGGCTACAGATAAAATTCAAAGTATTTTTGTACTGTGCAATGTGGTTATTTATGTGTTTTCTCTCAGAATAAATTAGGTTTCCTGCATTCCTAGCAAGGCTACAACCGAACAACAGATGCTTGCTCTGTTTTACAAAGATCAGCCACAGCACTGGTAGAGTTGACAACTCCATTTGAGAGGTCAGAGCATAGTAATATTTGAATTTTTAAAAAAGGAATCTCAAACAGCATAGTTGTGGCAGAATATTAAAATCAAAGTAGCCAGAGAAACCCAATGCATACTTAATAAGATGTTAATTTTCTAAAAGGGTTCATGGGATATAATCAGTGAATGGAAACATGACTGATGATTCACTAATACATAGTAATTGGGATGATTAATGATAGCTTTTTTTACTTTTTTACAGCTAATGAGTATCTTTTCTATCAGAATAATGTAAATATTGCTGAACTTCATAGCATAAGATCATACTATCTACCAACCTAAATAATGATGGAAACCAGAATAGTTTTGATAAATTTTGGTCTCTAATTAGCAATGGCAGAAAGGAGCAAACATAGCCAAAGTGGTTTGTTATCTTCTCAAGGTCAAAGGGGGGGGGGGAATTTATGATAAAGACAATGCAGTGGATGAGGTAATTCACATTAATATTGACCAAGGGAAGGATAGGGTTGATGGTGAAATTAGGAACTGATTTGTTAATGTTTGATGGCAAGTCAACATTTAAGGAAGAGGTGTAAGGAGTCTTCAAAAACGTTAAGGTAGAAAAGTTTTCTGGGTATGATGGGCTCTATCCTAGGATCTGAGGGGAGAATGGGAGCTTGACGGAGATCTTTGTATCCACTTTAGACACAGGCATCATCAACGTGTGCCATACTCTGCCAGAGCCTCAGCAACCACTTTCTTCTAGTGTGATCTGTCGGCAGTCAAACCTCTTGCATCTCTGGTGGTGAGGCTGGTCCACTTCTTGATGTTGTCGATCCAGGTTGTCCTCTGTCTGCCTTGGGAACGGCTTCCTTCTACTCTTCCTTCAAGCAGAGTGCGTTCCAGTGTGTCATCAGTTCTTGAAATGTGTCCAAAATAACGAAGTTTCCTTTGGATAACAGTTTCCAGAAGTATTGGTTTTGTGCCAATCTTTTCTAGGATGAAATTGTTGGATCTCCTTTCAATGTATGATACCCTGAGGATCCGTCTGTATTTCCACATCTCAAATGCTGTCAACTTCTTTTCATCAGCTGCGTTTAGGGTCCATGTTTCACAGCCATATAGGGTAACTGGCCAGACGAGACTCTTGAGGAGGTGTATCTTGGTGTCAGTGCTCACAGATCTATCTTTCCAGATGTTCCAGAGCTTGGTAGTGCTTGTGCGTGCCGTGGCTAGCCTTCGCCTTATTTCCTTGCTGCATTCATTTGTGTCATTTAGTTCTGCACTGAGGAATATAAAGGAGGACACTTGTTCGATCTTGTTGTTTCTGATGTAGATGTCAGCTTGAATTGCAGCTTTGCTTATCACCATAACTTTGGTCTTTTTGCCATTTATCAGCAATCCAAATTCACAGGCAGGGTCCCATAATTCTGGAGAACAGACAATGTTATTCCTTTGTCTAAGTAAAGCAAAAGAGACATCCCAGGAAATTATGGGCTGGTGAGGCTTACATCAGTGGTATAGAGATTTTTGGAGCAGATTCTTAAGGATAGAATTTACTCACATTTGAAAAAGAATAATTTATAATCTGCTTGGCTTTGTGAAGGACAGGTCCTCTCTCACAATCTGATTGAGTTTATTTTTGAGGATGCGTCAAAGATAATTGATGAGGGTAGGGCATTGAAACCAGCCTCCGCTCCATTAACTCTGTGTATGCTTCCCTCTGCCTTGGGAAAGTAGGCAATATAATCAAGAGTCCCTTACACGACGGTCATTCTCTCATCTCCCTCCTTCCACTGGACATAAATTACAAGAGCCTGAAAACACACACCACCAAGCTCAAGGATAGTTTCTATCACATTCACAAGACTGTTGAACTCTTCTCTTGTACAATAAAGATAAATTCTAGATTTTCAATCTATCTTTTATTGGACCCCATACCTTATTGCCTATATGCACTGTACTTCAGTCTGTAAATGTAATACTATGTTCTGCATTTTGTTATGGTTTTTCCCTTTGTACTACTTCAATGCACTCATGTTTTGAAATGATTTGTTTGGATGAAATGTAATTTTTTTCTCTGTACCTTGTTTTGTGTGACAACAGTAAACAAATTACCAAACTGGCTTAGTCAGAGATGACGGGGGTAGTCTTAGAAGGGTGTTTTTGTGGCTGGTAGCCTGTTACAGTGATTTCCTCACAGATGAGTTCTGTGTGCTCTTTGTGGCTACCCTCAGTGGCCACTTTATTAGATACATCTGTACACCAGCTCATTAATGCAAATATCTAATCAGTCAATCACGTGGCAGCAACTCAATGCATACAAGTTGTTGTTCACACCAAAGATCAGAATGGGGAAGAAATACGATCTAAGTGATCTTGAGAGTGGAATGACCTCCTGGGATTTTGATGCATAACAATCTCTGGAGTTTAAAGAAAATGGTGAGAAAAACAAAAAAATGTCCAGAGAGCAGCAGTTCTGTAAGCAAGAAAGTGTTGTTAATGAGAAAGGTGAGAAGAGAATGGCCAGATTGGATCAGGCTGAAAAGAAGATGACAATAACTCCAATAACTATGTATTACAACAGTGATGTACAAAAGAGTATCTCTGGATTCACAACACGACAAACCCTGCAATGGATGGCTACAGCTGAAGACCATGGCATATACTCAGTGGCCACTTTATTAAAATATGGAGGCACCTAAAAAAGTGGTGAGTCTATACAATTGATTTGAATGAAAATGCAGATGGGCAGATTAGAACATCTGAAAATGATACAAAAATTGCTGAAATTTTGGCTGGTGGTAAACATTGTCAAAAGATACAGTAAAATATAGATAGGTAGGAAGAAGTGACAGAATTTAATCCAGACAAATGTGTGATGATACAGATAGTTCAGAGTGGACGTGAATGAAGCTATTTGAGTATTGCTGAAAAGAACACTGAAGTAAAATCATAATGTTAAATTAAAAGTGAAACAAGTGGAACTTTCCTTGAAATCGAGGCATCAAAGAGCTTTAGTAAAATTGAAAGCAAGGAGATATCTCTGCATTGGTTAGTCATACCATACACAAAGAGAGATGGTTATATTTTTGAGTGACCAATTTTGGAGCCCTGTACACTTCTGCATGTACCTAAGGCAACTAATAAAATTATTTTTTCAGTGCTTAATCAATTACCTACTATATAAACCTCGATAAAGCTACACATCATGTCAACCACTATGCCTCCATCAATTTCCCAGTCAACTCCTTAAATATCTCAAACAGAGTTGTGAGACATGATCACATTGCACAAAATCTGACAGGTCCCAGTCTATTCAGATGATCATATGTTCTGTCACTCCGAATTTTCCTTACTACTGATGCAAGGCTCACTGGCCTTAGGTTTCCAAGCTAATGAGACTACATTAGTTATCTACAACGTTAGCTAATCTTCTGGTACCTCACTCATGGTTAACAAAGGTGCTAAAATCTTCATCGGCAATCTCCTAACTTGCTTCCATTAACATCTTGAATTAACCCCATCATACAAATTTCCTATAACTGATATACACTTTCTTTTCCTTGATCTAATCTTCAATATTCATTTGCTAACCTAGGTTTCCAAAACTTAACATCACTACTTCTTAATCTGACAGGAACCTCCCAAATCGGAATGCTGTTCCATTTTCAAGCAAATATTTTTCACGTGTTCACATCCAAGGATACAGATTGTATCAAAAGGATAGGCAGGTAGGCAGAGGGGGTGGGGAAGCTCTGTTAGTAAAAAAAAGAAATAAAATCCCAAGAAAGAGGTGGTATTGGATCAGAAGATGTAGAATCCTTGTAGGTAGAGTTTAGAAACTTCAAGTTAAAAAAAGACCATGAAGGGAGTTATATATAGGCTCCGAGCAGTAGCCAGGATGTGGAATTCAAATTATGATGGGAGATAATACAGGCATGTAAGAAGGCTTCACTTCCAGATGAGCTCAATGCCTTCTATGCTCTCTTTGACTGTCAAAACATGGAGGAACCTTCATGAACTCCCACAGCCCCCATCCTTCAGGAGGGTAAACCCACGGAAATCATCCGGCCCAGATGGGGTACCTGGCTGAGTATTTAAGACCTGTACTAATCAACTGGCTGGAGCATTCACTGATATCTTTCACCTCTCACTTCAGCAGTCTGAGGTACCCACCTGCTTCAAGCAAGCTTCAATTGTACTGGTGTCTAAGAACTTGGTTGCCTACCTCAATGGCTATCATCTAGTAGCACTTGCATCCACTGTGATGAAGTGCTTTGAGAGGCTGGTGATGAAACATATCAACTCTTGCCTGAGAAGTGACTTGGATCCACTCCAACTTGCCTACTGGCACAACAGGTCCACAGCAGATGCCATTTAATTGGCTCTGCAACCAACCATGGAACACTTGGACAGCAAAGGTGCATAAATCAAGATGCTCTTTATCGTCTACAGCTCAACATTTCATACTATCATCCTCTCAAAACTAATCAGTGAGCTTCAAGACCTTGCTGTCAATACCTCCTCGTACGATTGGATCCTTGATTTCCTCACTTGCAGACTCCAGTCAGTTTAGATTGGCAACAACTCCTCCATAATCTCCATCAGCACAGGTGGACAAGACAGTGTGGTTAGCCCCCTGCTCTACTTAATTTATATTTATGCCTATGAGGCTAAGCACGGCTACATTGCTGTATTTAAGTTTGCTTATGGCGCCACAATCATTGGCCAAACCAAAGGTGGTGATGAATCAGCATATAGGAGGGAGACTGAAATCAGGCTAAGTGGTGCCACAATAACAACATCTCATTCAATGTCTGCAAAACCAAGGAACCGATTATTGAGCTTAGGAGGAGGAAATTGGAGATCCATGAGCGGGTCCTCATTGGGAAAGGGGTCAGCAAACTTTAATTTCCTCTGTTATAATTTCAGATGACCGGTCCCGGGCTCAGCAGATGAGTGCAATTATGAAGAAAGCTGGGCAGTGCCTCTACTTCCTTAGAAGTTTGCAAAAATTCTGCATGACATCTAAAACTTTTACAAACTTCTATAGTGAAGCATCTATACTGACTGGCTGCATCACAGCCTGGTAATGGAAACACCAATGCCGTTCAATGGAAAGGCCTACAAAAAGTAGTGGATGAGACTCTCCCTACCACCAGGTTCAAGACCGGTCATTACCCCTCAACCACCAGGCTCCTGAACAACTCACCCCATCACTGAACTGTTCCCACTAACTATGGGCTCACTTTCAAGGACTCTTCATCTCATGTTCTCTATACTTATTGCTTATTTATTATTTTTTCCTCCTTTATATTTGCAGTTTGCTGTCTTTTGCACTTGGTGGTTGTTTGTTCTTCCTGCTGGGTGTGGTCTTTCATTCATTTTATTGCACTTCTTGGATTTAATGTGTATGCTCACAAGAAAATGAATCTCAGGATTGTACACGGTGACATACACACACTTCAACTAGACAACCAGGTGACCCGCTAGGGCACCCTTTCAGAGAAAGGTAGTGCAGTCTGATGTGTTGTGCTTTAGAAATTGTCATCTTCAGCAACTCTCACAATAGTTACTCTTTGCTGCATATTCTCGAGTTGATCTTTCCTTTTCTCCTCTCTCTACCTCTCTCCTCCAACTCTGCCTGTTTTTGTCACTCTGAAGACGCGCAGCCCTTTCATCCTTTGTCTCTTCTACCATTTGTTTTTTCTCTCTGATCCTAGAGTCATGCAGCCCTGGCCTGATCCGATTCTTGTTCTCTCCTCCTCCTGTGCCTATTGTTGTCATTCTGGAGACGTGCATACCTCTCCTCCTCTGTCTCTACTTCTCACATCTTTTTTGTCCTGACTCTTTGATCCTGGAGTCGTGCAGCCCTGGCCTCATCTGATTCTTGTTCTCTCCCTCTCCTTGCCGCTTCCCGGTGACGTTTGGCGTCATCTCTTGACCATAATGTCCCCCTTCTCTTTCCATGCGGCATAATTAGGCTGTCCATTTTTTTTTTACCCTAATGTTAGATAGAAGATATGAAGCAGTAACACCAAAGCCTCCAGGGTGCTGATTTTTGATGATGTGGCTGACGCTCTCCTAAATGGATGTAATGGCCCTGCCCTTTTGCTGCGGTTGGTGTTGCTGTGAGCATCGTGAGTGCTGCTGAGGCTGGCCGTGCGCATGCGTCGTGGTGTCACGTCACATCGCGGTTTCCATTAAAGCTGGAATCAGCTCGGGTTGTGGAAAGCGGGGCCTATTGATTGACGAGTGAGCAATTTTATACGAATTTATAACCCTGAACGTTGTCTGTATTCTGTAAGTTAGCGCATTTTAAGTTGATTTAGTCAAAAAAAGTGCCGCTGTAATGCACTATTTAGGCTAATTGGAGGTCACAGATGGACAAACAGAGCAGGAGAGTTTTAGTATATAGATAATAAATTAACTTTGAACTTTGAAAGGGCAATGTTATGATAGTCATGGAGGATTTCAATATATACAGGTAGATTGGGAAAATTAGGTTGGTGCTGGATCCCAAGAGAGGGAACTTGTAGAATGCCTCTGAGGTGACTTTTTAGAAGAGCTTGTAATTGAACCCCCTAGGGAAAAGGCAATTCTGGAATGGGTGTTGCATAATGAACCAGATTTGGTTACAGGGCTTAGAAGGCAGTGATACAATTATAGAATTCACCCAGTAGTTTCAGAGGGAGAAGATAAAGTCAGATGTACCAGTATTACAGTGCAGCAAAGTGAATTACAGACCCATGAGAGAGGAGCCAGCCAAAGCTCCCTGCAAGGGATGACAGATCAGCAATGGCTGCAGTTTCTGAGGATAATCAGAAAGGTGCAGGATAGATACATTCCGAAGATGAAGAATTCTAAAGGGAGCATGAGGTAACCTAATAAGCATTTTGCATCAATCCTAACTCTGGAAGATACTAAAAGTATGTCAGAAATTCAAATGTGATAGGCAGAAGTGAATGTAATTGTTATTACTGAGGAGGAGGTGCTTGGGAAGCTGAATGGTCAGCTGGACCAGACCCCAATGAGGTAACTGAAGAGACTGTGGTGGCATTAAAAATTATCTTTTAAGAATCACTAGATTCTGGAATGGTTCCTCAAGACTAGAAAATTGCAAATGTCACTCCACTCTTTAAGAGAGAGAGAGGCAGAAGAAAGGAAATTATAAGCTAGTTAATTTGAGTTCAATGGTTAGGAAGATATTGGAGTTGATTGTTAAGGACACTTTCAGGGTACTTGGAGGCATATGGGCCAAGTCAGCATGGTTTTCTTTAGGGGAAATCTTACCTGACAAATTTGTTGGAATTCTTTGAGGAAGTAATAGGCAAGATAGACCAAGGAGTCAATGGATGTCGTTTACTTGGATTTTCTGGCCTTTGATCATGAGGCTACTTAAAAAGAGCCCATGGTATTACAGGAAAGATCCTATCAGGGATAGAAGAGCGGCTGACTGACAGGAAGGAGGCAAAGTGTGGGAATAAAGGGGGTCTACTTTGATTAGCTGCCAGTGACTAGTAATGTTCTGCAGGGTTTGGTATTGGAACTGCTTCTTTTTGTTATATGTCAATGATTTGAATGATGGAATGATGGTTTTGTAGGCAGGTTTGAAGAAGATACAAAGATAGGTGAAGGGACAGGTTGCGTTGAGGAAGCTGGGAGAATTCAGAAGTGCTTGAACAGACTGAGAGAATGGGCATAGGTAGCAGAAATAGTGCAGGGAAATTTATCACCATGCACTTTGGTAGAAGGAATAAAGGCATAAACTATGTTCTAAGCAGGGAGAAAATTCAAAAATCAGAGGTGCAAAGGAACTTGGGAGTTCTTGTGCTGGATTCCCTAAAGGTTAACTAGCAAATTGAGCCAGTGGCACAGAAGACAAATGTAATGCT
The DNA here is from genome assembly GCF_048418815.1 of Hemitrygon akajei. Lineage (NCBI taxonomy): Eukaryota > Metazoa > Chordata > Chondrichthyes > Myliobatiformes > Dasyatidae > Hemitrygon > Hemitrygon akajei. The sequence goes on along the minus strand of NC_133135.1, from coordinate 68,211,207 downwards.
AGTATTCATTTCGACAGGACTAGAATATAAGAGCAAGGACGCAATGCCAAGGCTTTATAAGGCATTGGTCAGACTGCAGTCAAGAGTATTGTGAGCAGTTTTGGGCACCTTATTTAAGAAAATTTGTGTTGGCTTTGTTGAGGGTCCAGAGATTTACAAGAATGATAGATGAATAGAGCGGGAGGCATCTCACTGAAAACTATCCAAAACTGAGAGGCCTAAACAGAGTGGAGGTGGAGATGATGTTTCCCATAGTGGGTGAGTCTTGGACCAGAGGGCCCAGCCTCAGAATAGAGGGATGTCCATTTAAAACGGCAATGAGGAGTAATTTCATCAGCCAGAGGGTAGTGAATCTGTAGAATTCATTGCCATAGACAGCTGTGGACAGGCCATTGAGTGGATGTAGATAGGTTCTTGATTAGTCAGGTTACGGAGGAAAGTGAGAGAATGGGGTTGAGAGGGATAATAAATCAGTCATTATGGATTAGCAGAGCAGAGTCAATGTGCCAACTGGTCTAATTCTGCTCCTATGTCTTATCGTCTTGTTTTTTCACCCCTCATAGTGGTTGTTCACTATCTACTACCTCGTGCGCCAGCCTTACCTTTTTCCATGATTATCTTTAAGCTTACTGATTATATTCATTGTTTCTCTACATACTCTTCTATCACTTCTCAATTCTCATTCTCCAAAATAAAATCAGCTAACTGCACCCTCCCTGGTAGAAACTTTAAATGTTGCGATTGCAGCCGCCTCTACTGGCCTATTTAGCACCATATTCCAGATAACCACCACTCTAGGTTAAAATCTTACAAACAAAACCCTTTTAGATGCATCTTACAAACTCTATCTAATGTAAGATCCACACACTATGCCAATTCCAGTCCATATTGAGAAAGTTAAAAATTCCACCACAAAATCTTGACAATACTATGATTTTACACCTTTTTTTGCATTCTGCAGACCCAACTCAACCCATCCCTATATGAGTGGCATCCCCTGCAGCAAGTTTCCTGTAACCACATACTCTGTCACGTTTATTACCCTAAAAGAGACACTTTGGGAAACCACCTGGAAGTGTATTACCATCCCTTGATCATTGCTAGAGACAAATCCTCCTACTTCCTGCCCAAATTAACCAAATATGATCCCTCAGCACGTGGACTGCAGAAGTTCAAACGGGCCTCTGCTGCTCAGAAAGTATTTGATAACGACGAATACTTTCATCTATCACCAGTCCTTCCTCTTTCCTACATCAAACATGCAGTTCTGTGACAAACCGGAGTGCAATATAGTTACTGCTGTTTTACAGAATAAAATGCAAAGATATCTTTAACATTTGATTTCGGGGGTGGGGGGGGGGATGAAGGGGAGACACTGAGACATTTATAACATAGGAGTAAAACTTTGCTCATGGAAACCCCGCATTTTGAAAGTAGTTCTGTTTAAAACGGCCGTGCTGCCGCTCCACGTACCAACACGTCTCTGCCGACACAGAGGAGCGAGGTATAAGCCTCCAGGTAGACCCGGCTGCATTGCTTTACGATCTCCAGTCCTTTCACCGTGATGTCCCGGGCGTCCCCCAATCCCAAACCGATTAAAAACAACATGACACCGTGATTTAAAACTTAAATTATCTACTCCCTTCAGTTAGCAAACTCTCATGTCACAAAGCAGTTTACGGGCACAGTCGCAAAACACACAGCCGTGCTTCGCGTCGTTTTACGACGTTGTAACTAAGGAGAAAGTGAAAGGTCAAACGGTCATACTATTAACAGTAGTAGAAATCTGGGAATGGATTACTCCGAGGGATTGAGTGTACCAACTGTAGAGCTAGCTAATGGGTTGAAAATCCCATTACTGGGTCTTGGTGAGTTTCTTAATAATAGTGTGCTTGACGGTGACTTTGCTGACTGGCTCAATTTATTGCTCACCATGTGACTTAAATGCAGACTGCATCCGGTTACAATTATATCTAACTATTCCAGCCTGGTGATTTTATTCCTGCATTATTAAATAAGTGACTTAATTTGATGCATCTCTGCTTGTAGAGTAAACCCTGATTCACGTGTTGCTTGGCACCTCATCACAGATGTTACTCAATACATCAATTTCATCAACGAGGTCTGAAAATTGGGTCATGTTTTTTTTTAGATTATGGTTTGCAACTCCGCCCTAACTACCGTCTTCGTGGGAGATTTTATGAAAATTATCAGAAATGATCTTGAGCTACAGCTTGTTTATCAGAAATAGTTCAACGTGCAGAAAAAAGAACCTGCAGTTGAACAAAAAACTTTCAATATCTTAATGAAATGTAAAATAAAATTCGGTACTCTGTCATGAGAGGATTTATTGCGGGAGCATGATTAAAAGGTTAAAAAAATTAAAAGATTAAAAAAATATTTTAAAAGGTAAACTGGCAGAATGTTTTAGGAATGTTAATGGTGAAATGTTAAAATTCAGGATTGCTAAAGGGTAGAATTGTATATATTTTGAAGGATTGTAGAGCTAATGGAGATTACTGAGAAAGTGAGGAATGAGAACATGAAGGAATTTGTAAAGTGAGTATTGGAATAATCAAGACTTTAGGTAATAACTGCTGAGATGAGTGTTTTGGCAGCAGGTGGGCAGAAACAGTAAGAGTCAGTTAATGCTCGAAATGTGGAATTGTATTCTATATTCCATGTTATTATATCCTATAATCCATATATGAAACTTTGACTACAACAATGCAGTAGAGTTGCAAACAGTCTAGTTTATTTTTCAACAGTTGCTAGGGAAAGAAATATTAATTGCAAAGGAATGAAGACTATGATTTTGATCTTCCTACGATTTATTCTAAAAACATTTATGCTCTTCCAGAACTTGATACCAGGTAAATAATTAGTCAGTGATTAGTTGATGGTGGATTAAAATTGGAGTTGTTTGTATGTTCATGGAAGCTGAATCACTGTTTTCAGTTGATGTTACTACAGAGCACCTTTTGAATGAAAAATAGAGAGGGTGAATGGATAGATATTTGGGAGCACCAAAGATGATATTGAAGTTTTAGGAAAAAAAGCTGCTGCAGGTAATCTCTGAGCTAGGCCAGGTAAATAAGGTTGAAACCATGCAAGAATAATTGTTCTCAATTAGACAAAGGTAAGGAGATGCTCTAGGAGGAGGAGAGATGACTTGTGACCATCTCTACAGGGCATGTTAGCATGAGATGTAATTGACCTAACGTACAGGCCAGCATTTTCAGCATAAAACCAGATTATAGAGAGAGGGAACACCATCAACAACTATAGTATTGCATGGTGCTTGTCATGGACTGAAATTCAGGAGCAGACAACACACAGCTGCTGCTACATAGTGTTTTTAATGTTGCTAGCTGGATTGTTTTTCAGAGCATGACCATGTCAATGTGGATTTATGAAAGGAAAATCATGTACAAGATATCTACTGGTGTTCTTAAAGGAGTTGATGGAAACAAGCCTGTTGATGTGTATTTGGATTTCCAGAAGGCACTTGCTAAGGTGCTGCATAAGAGGCTGGTGCACATGATAAGAGCTTACGTTTCTGGGAGAAGTGTGCTAACCTGAACTGAAGACCAGTCATCATGTAAAGTGCAGAGAGGTGAAATAACAGATAAAATGCTGGAGGAACTTAGTAGGTCAGGCAAAGGGAAATGGCCTGAAACATTAACTGTTCTTTTCCTAATGTAGATGCTGCCTGGCCTTCACTGTTGTGTATGTCACTCGTGATTTCCAGCACCTGCACATCTCTTGTATCTCTATGGGTCTTTTACAAGCTTGGAATGATACAACTAGTAGAGTGTCCCATGAATCAATTCTTGACCCTCAATTACTTACCATCTACATTAATCATCTGGGGTGGGGGGAGCAATCTGCGCAGTTCACTGATGATATGAAAATAGAAAGAAGGACCTGCTGCAATGAGGATGTAGAGAAAACACAGATAGGTTGAATGAGATGACCAGAATTTGGCACAGGAAGCTTAATGGAGGTGAGTGTGACAGATTAAACAGTGAGAAGTTACAAATGAATGAGTACAGAGGGATCAAGCTGTTTGGTATGAATCACAGAAAGTTAGAATACAGATATAGCAAGTTAGGAAGGCACGTGGCATATTGGCCTTTAGTGTAATGGATTTGGTGTTCAAAATTAGAGAGGTGTTATGATTCTCTTGGGTGTTGCTGACGTCACACTGCAAATACAGAAAGGATATGCCAGCATTGGATGAAGTCTAGAAGAGATTGACTCAGCTAATTCCTAGATTGAGTAGGATGTCCTATCATAAATGGCTAAAGAAAATGAATACATATTCTTTTAAGTTTAGTAAAATGAGGGGTGATATTACTGAAACGCACAAGGTGCTAAAGAGGCACAACAGGGTAGATACTGAGATGCTTCCAGTAGTGGGGGAGTCTCAAACATGGGGATATGGTTACAAAAGAAAGTGTTGTCACTTAAAACTGTGGTGTGTAGGATTTTTATTTTCAGTGGGTGGTGAGTATCTGGCATGATCTACCCCAGTGTTTTGGAGGCATGAGAGCTATTTAAAGAGTATATAGATATAATTTTGAAAAACAAAGGAATTGTACAGATTCTCAATCCCTGTAGGATCAGGGAATTGAGATTGCAACCTTCTGTGACACCTGACAATATTTTTCTTTCTCTTGTATTCATTGAAATTCCTTTTGAAGGCTACTATTGGACCCACTGAATTTTATCTCATTCAATTTAGCTATGAAGTTTTAGCAATTAGAATTGGAATAAATAAAGATAAACTATCTACACCTTCATGATTTTAAACCAGAGCAACTGGTGATTGTATTATTTCAAAGGAAAGGATTTAAACCCTTGTCAGAGGAAAATCTCAGAATGCAACCAAGGAGGACCAAAGTATTGATAAGAAAAGCGAAAGCAGAAATTAGAGCAGGCTAGTGAGAAGGATGGTAACCACAGAAATATAGAAAGGAAAGGATTAACAAAAGCCAATGTGGATGCTTTACAGACAGACAGGAAAAGTAAATTGGAATATTGCATGCAGGAATCAGGATGTTATGTTGAAGTTGTGAGGCCTACTTTGGAGTATTGTGTGCAGTTTTGGTCACTTACCTACAGGAAATATATCAATAAGTTTGAAAGAGAACAGAGAAAATTTGCAAGGATGTTGCTGGAACTTGCTGGCCTGAGTTACAGGAGAAGATTGAATAGGATAGAACTTCTTTCCCCCACCTAGAGCATAGCAGAATGAGGGGAGGTACAGAATATAAAATTATGAGGCAAATGTAAAGGTAAAGGCAAACAGGCTTTTTCCACGTCAAATGAGACTGGAATTAGAGGTCATAGGTTAAGGATGAAAGTTAATATATTTAAGGGGAACTTCATTCAGAGGCTGGAGCAGGCTGTCAGTGGAACTGGTAGATGTGGGTTTGCTTGCAACATTTAGGAGGTTAGGATAAGTGCATGGATGGGAGTGGTATAAAGGCCTATGGTCCAGATGCTGATCGATTCGACTTGGTAGAATAACAGTTTGCCATGGACTAGACGGGCAAAAACACCTGTTTCTGTGCTGTAGTGCTCTACAACTCTATAGTAGAGAATCATGAAATAGCAGAGACATTAAACAACATTTTTTATCTGTCTTCAAACAAGAAGGCAAAAATATCTCTGGAAAAGTTGAGGACAACAGAATTAGTGCGAATGAAGATCATTATTTAAAAATAGTAGTACTGGGGAAATCATTAGAACAGAATGGTAAAAAAGTAATAGGACTGGTAAAGTGCATTGTAGGGCTTTGAAAGATGTTGCTCTGGAGATAGTGGATGAACAAGTCATTATCTTCCAAAACTTCACAGATTCTAGAACAAATTGAAAAGCAGCATACACAAAGTACACTGCAGATGCTGTGGTGAAATCAAGATGTACAAAAAGCTGAATGAACTCAGCAGTTTGGGCAGCATCCGTTGAAAGGAGCAGTCAATGTTTCTGACGAAGGGTCTCGACCCGAAACGTTGACCGCTCCTTTCAACGGATGCTGCCCGACCTGCTGAGTTCATCTAGCTTTTTGTACATCTAGAATTGAAAAGCAGCATGTTTGACTTGTCTTGGAAAGGGGGTTGGAGAGGAGAGGAGAAGAGGAAAAAATGGGAAGCACAGAGAAGTTACCTGACATCAGGTAATAATATCACTACAATGGCACAGACAATAAATAGAGAAATATCTGAGGCATGTAAGCATGGAACAGCAGTTATCATGGGGGACTTTAACTTGCACATGGATTGGGTGAATCAAATTGGTTGAGGCAGTCTTGAGAAGGACTTCATAGAATGCATCCGTGATGGCTTTCTTGAACAGCATGTTACTGAACCTACAAGGGAACGTGCTATATTAGATCTGGTCCTGTGCAATGAGATGGGTAAAATTAGTGATCTTGTAGTTAGGGATCCTCTTGGAAAGAGTGATCACAGTATGATTGAGTTTCTCATACAAATGCAGGGTGCAATAGTATCAATAGGTTTCAATAGTTCAATCTAAAACCAGTATACTGTATTAAGCCTAAAAAATGGAGACAACAATGGGATAAGGAGGATTTGGCTAGTGTAGACTGGGAACACAGGGTATATGGTGAGATGTTGAGGAATAATGGAAGACTTTCAAATAGATTTTTCAACAAAAGTATATTCTAGTTATAAGCAAGGACAGTAAGGGTGGGGAGAGCCAGCCTTGGATAACTAAGGAAATAAAAGAAGACATCAAATTAAAAGCTTGTGCATACAAAGTTGCCAAAATAGTGGGAAACTGGAAGTTTGGGAAAACTTTAAAGAGCATCAAAGAACCACTAAGCAAGCAATAAAGAAAGAGAAGCTAGGGTATAAAAATAAACTAGCACAAAATATAAAAATGGATCATTTTTATAATTATTGTAGAAGTTATAGTAGAGACTTTGGTGATAATTTACCAAAATTCTCTGGACTCTGAACAGGTCCCAGCGGATTGGAAGACAGCAAATGTCACGTCACTATTCAACAGAGTATGTAGGCCAAAGGCAGGTAACTATAGGCCAGTTAGTTGGGAAAATGTTTGAAGCTATCATTGAAGAAGAAATCTGGAAAGAAAAGGATCCATCAGGCAGAAACATGGAAGAAGGGACTGAGTGCAGTGTATCTAATTTGCTGATGATACTAAATTGAATGGAAAAGCAAATTGCGCAGAAGATAAGGAGAGTCTGCAGAGAGATATAGATAGATTAAGTAAGTGGGCAAGGATCTGGCCGATGGAGTACAATGTTGGTACATGTGAAGACATCCACTTTGATGGAAAAATAGAAAATCAGATTAATATTTAAATGGTAAAAAATTGCAGCTTGCTTCTGCGCAGAGGGACTTGAGAGTGCTTATGCATGAATCAAAAAAGGTTGGTTTGCAGGTGCAGCACACTATCAAGAAGGCAAATGGATTGTTGTTCATTGCTAGCGAGATTGAATTTAAGAGCAGGGAAGTTATGCTGCAACTGTACAGGGTACCGTTCAGGCTGCACCTGGAGTACTGCGTGCAGTTCTGGTCTCCTTACTTGAGGAAGGATATACAGACTTCGGAGGCGGTGCAGAGAACGTTCCCCAGGTTGATTCCAGAGATGAGGGGGTTAGACTATGAGGAGAGATTGAGTCACCTGGGACTGTACTCACTGGAATTCAGTAGAATGAGAGGAAATCTTAAAAGGTACATATACAATTATGAAAGGGATAGATAAGATAGAGGCAGGAAAGTTGTTTCCATTGGTAGGTGAGACTGGAACTAGGGGACATAATCTAAGATTCAGGGGAGTAGATTTAGGATGGAAATGATGAGGAACCGCTTTTCCCAAAGAGTGGTGAATCTGTGGATTTCTCTGCCCAATAAAGCAGTGAAGGCTACCTCAGTAAATATATTTACGACAAGGTTGGATAGATTTTTGCATAGTAGAGGAATTCAGGGTTATGGAGAAAAGGCAGGTAGGTGGAGATGAGTCCATGGCCAGAGATCTTATTGAACAGCGGAGCAGGCTCGACGGGCCAGATGGCCTATTCCTGGCCTATTTCTTATGTTCTTATCAGTAATAAAATAATGTTAAAATCAATTACAAATAAATGCATACTTGATATGTTTTAATAGCATTAGCCAAAGACAATTTTAGGCAGTCCTGTTAGTACATACCAAGTGTATGTAAATCACATATGACAAATCCATTAGATTTTTTTTGAGGTTGCAACTTGAAGAATGGATAAGAACAAACCAGTTGATGTGGTGTATTTGAACGTTCAGAAGGCCTTTGATAAGTTCCACACAAAAGATTATTAAACAAAAGTGCGTGTATGGTATTGGGCAATGTATTCATATGGATTGGGCAGAAAATAAGTGAGGAATTAACAGATTTTTTTCAAGTTGAGAGGCAATGACGAGTAGAATCATGATCAGAGCCTCCACTCCTCTTCTATGCCAGTTTTGCTTATCCCTCAATTCCTTGATCTTTGCAAAATATTGACTTCTTTTTCAAGACTATAAAAATGAATTGAGTTACTTCTAGCAATTCTTATATAAACATTTTTGCCGTTTTTGCTTTCTCTTTCTCTGCTCTATATAATTGAAATTTCTTGCATTTCAGATATCAATGACCTTTTTATTCCTCCTTTTCAAGCAGTCAGTGATTCTAATACACTCTATGCCAAATGGGGGAAGGGGGAGGAATGCAAGGCGGCAGATGATCGGTGAGACCAGGTGATGGGGAAGGTAGACAGGTGGGTGGAAGAGTGGGAAATGATATCAGAAGCTGAGAGGAGATAGGTGGAAGAGGTGCAGGGCTGAAGAAGAAGAAATCTAATTGGAGAGGACAGTGGACCATGGAATAAAGGGAAGGAAGTGCTGGTTAGGTCATGAGAATGGGGGAGGAGAAGAAAAGGGTAACCAGAATGGAGGATGGAGATAGAAAGAAGGGGGCAAAGTGGGGAAAATAGAAAGGTGTGATTATCAGAAACTAGAATGTTCATATCATCAGGTTGGGAGCTACCCAAATGGAATATGAGTTTGGCCTCATCATGGCAGTGGAGGAAGCCATGGACTGATATGTCAGAATGGGAATGGAAGTCAAATTGAAATGGGCAGCCACCAGGAGATCCTGTCTTTTGCAGCAGACAGAGCAGAGGTGCTCCTCCATTTTATGTCACAACCCATCGGCGTAGAGGAGGCCGCTATGGGAACACCAGGTAAAATACGTAGCCCTGACAGACTTGCAGGTGAAGTGTTGCCTCACCTGAAAGGACTATTGGGGCTCTGAATGGTGGTGGAGTAGGAGGTCCAGGTGCAGATATTACACTTATTACGTTTGCCAAGATAAGTGCCAGGAGGGAGATACATAGAACCATAGAACATTACAGCACAGAAACAGGCCTTTTGGCCCTTCCTGGCTGTGCCGAACCATTTTTCTGCCACGTCCTACTGACCTGCACCTGGACCATATCCCTCCATACACCTCTCATCCATGTACCTGTCCAAGTTTTTCTTGAATGTTAAAAGTGAGCCAGAATTTACCACTTCATCTGGCAGCTCATTCCACACTCCCACCACTCTCTGTGTGAAGAAGCACCCCCCCACCCCACCCCATGTGCAGAATCCCTTGTATTTATGTCTTACTGTATTTTGGTGCTGTTCTTTCTATATTAATTCTGATGCTAAATATGATAGTATCATAAAAATTCAAGGAAGAGAGAGGGACGGTGAGGGGAGGAGAGGGAATGGCTTGGCAGAGAGAGTAAAATAAAAGCAGAGAGATGGAATGAAAGAGAAAAGCAGGAGAGGGAAACAATTACATTGAGTGTTACAGTTGAGGGAGTTGATAATGTTATTTATTCATTTGATAAAGACAGTTTTCGTAAGGCTGCAAGTTGCCTCTGAACTAATTTCTTGTTATTCAATTACATTGGTGTGTTTGGGTTCACCTTGACTAGACTGGATGTAAGTGACATATTTACTACCCTGATGAATACAAATGAACTAGGTGAGTTTTTACAACTGTTTTGTGATTTCATCATCACCATTACCAAAGCTATCTTTTAAACTGTAGATGTAGATAATTCCCTACCAAAGGAGGAATGTGTGCATCTGGATTAATTGCCCATTTCTGTGGATGTAGTGCATCAATTTAGAACTTGAACTGCAGTGAGCAGTTTGTTAACATGGGGAAAGAGAGATATCTGACTGAGTAAAAAATGCAGTGTCCCCACAGATCTTGGGGATGCTTAGACTATGACAACTCAAAGTAGACAAGCAGCATTCAAGATAAAATAATAAGCTTCAGGTTCGGGCATTTGGAGCACACTGAAGCCCAGAGCGGCAGCAGAAAGAGTACACTACCTTCCTAATACTTACCAGGCATCTCTGTCTCATGTGTGGATGTCTCCAGTTCCCATCTCAAAACTCACGTAATCAGAGAGGAAGCAATGAACCTTTGATCTCAAGGGATTGATTAAGAGAAAGAATTATCAAGGAAAAAATATCTGACGAATGTTTGAATTACACAGTATCAGATCAGCATTCTATTTTAAGTAGGTGCAGGATATTACTGGCAATCAACGTGATGCTCAAGCTATTGTGTCCTTGTTCTGACGTCTGTTTTCTGGTAATGCAGAAAGCTTTCTCTTAGACTTGATGTTCATTTTGTCTAAGTCATTTGCAAACACAACCTCTACAGCAAGACAGGATTCTCTGAGATCAAAAGCATGTAGTTACATGAAAATAATGCTATGTTATTGAAAATTTAAGTTTTGAAGAACAGCAGTGAAAATTAAGTTCTGTAATGTTAAAATAATTTACTCATGCCTCTATGTAATTAGAGTCATACAGAAGTACTGTGCAGAAACAGGCCCTTTGGCACATCTAGTCCTTGCTAAACCATTTAGACTACTTAATCCCATGGACCTGAGCCAGAACCATAGCCCTCCATACCCCTACTATACATGTACCTATCTAAACCGCTTAAACGTTGAAATCGAGCTCGCAAGCATCACTTCTGCTGGCAGCTCATTCCATACTTTCATGACCCTCTGAGTGAAGAAGTTTCCCCTCATGTTCCCCTTGAACTTTTCACTGTAACCTCCCATCCAACCTCAGTGGTAAAAGCCTGCTTGTATTTACCTTATCTGTACACCGCATAATTATGTATACCTGTATCAAATCTCCCTCAGTCTTTTATGTTCTAAGGAATAAAGTTTTAACCTATTTAATCATTTTTTATAACTTAGGTTCTCCAGACCTGGCAACATTCTTGTAAATGTTCTCTGTACTCTTTCAATCTTTACATCTTTCCTGTAGGTAGGTGACCAAAACGGCACACAATACTCCAAATTAGGCCTCATCAATGGCTTGTACAACTTCAACATAACATCCCATCTCCTGTACTCAGTACATTGATTTATGAAGGCCAATTAGCCAAAAGCTTTCTTTAATCCCCTGTCTATGCTGTGATACTACTTTCAATGACTTATGGACCTGTGTTCCCAGATCCCTTTGTTCTACCACACTACTCAGTGCCCTACGGTTCATTGTGTAAGACCTACCCTGATTTGTCCTACCGAAGTGCAACACCTTGCTCTTGTCTGCATTAAATTCTATCTGCTGTTTTCAGCTGATGCAGATCCCTCTGCAAGCTGTAAATAGCCTTCCTCGCTGTCCACTCCACCCTCAGTCTTGGTGTCATCTACAAATTTGCTGATCCAGTTAACCACATTATCATTCAGATTGTTGATATAGATGACAAACAACAAGGGACCCGGCACCGGTCACTGCTGCACACCACTAGTCACAGACCTCCTGTCAGAGAAACAACCATCAACTACCACTCTCTGGTTTCTCCCACAAAGCCAATATATAATCCAGTTTACTACCTTATCTTGAATGCCGAGTGACTGAACCTTGACCAATCTTCCACGCGGAATCTTGTCAAGTGCCTTGCCAAGATCCATGTAAGTAATGTCCATTGCTTTGCCTTCATCTTCTTTCCTAGTAACTTCCATGTCTATCCAAATACTCATACATCCGATCCCTTAGAATAACTTCTCCACAACTGATGTCAGACTCACTGGCTTATAATTTCCTGGATTATGTTTTGCGCCTTTCTTAAACAGCGGAACAATATTGGCTATCCTTTAATCCTCTGGTATCTCTCCTGTCGCAAATAATGATTTAAATATCTTTGCTAAGGCCCTGGAATGTCTGCACTTGCCTCCTGTAGGGTTTGAGGGAACATCTTGTCAGGCCCTGGGGATTTATACACCCAGATTTGCCTCAGTATAGCAAACACCTCTCCTGTAAATCTATACCGGGTCCATGAAGTTGACAGCACTTTGCCTCATGTCTATAGAGTCTATGTCTATCTCCAGAGTAAATACAGATGGAAAAAAATCATTTAAGATTTTCCCCCATCTGTTTTGGCTCCACACGTGAATTACTATTCCAATCTTCCAGAGAACCAATTGCAATCCTTTTGCTCTTAATATATCCCTGAATCCCTTGGGATTTTCCTTTATGTTGTCTACCAGAGCAACCTCATACCTTTTTCTTTCACTCCTGATTTCTTTCATAAGTGGTCTCTTGCATTTCTTATATTCCATAAACACCTAATTTGATCCTACCACCCTATACCTGCACTTCGTCGTGACAATAGACAGCTCACCCTGCTCTTCTTGGGCACTGGTATGGTTGTTGCCCTTTTGAAGAAGCTGGAAACCCCTGACTGCAGCAGTAAGAGATTGAAGACATCCTTGAACACTCCCACCAGTTGGTTGGCACAGGTTTTCAGAGCCCTACCGGGTACACCATCAGGCCTGCCACTTTGTGAGGATTCACCCTATTGAAAGATGTTCTGATGTTGGCCTTCAAGATAGAAATCACATGGTCACCAGACACTACAGGGATATGCACAGGTGTAGTTTTATTCTCGCTTTCAAAGAGTGTATAAAAGGTGTTGAGCTCCTCTGGGGGTGAAGCATCACAACCATTCATGATATTAGGATTTGCTTTGACAAACAGACGGACATACTTTATTGATCCTGAGGGAAATTGGGTTTCGTTACAGTTGCACCAACCAAGAATAGAGTAGAAATATAGCAAAATAAAACCAGAAATAATTAAATAATAAGAAGTAAATTATGCCAAGTGGAGATAAGTCCAGGACCAGCCTATTGGCTCAGATTGTTTGACACTCCGAGGGAAAGAAAAAGAAGGCATGAGGTTGCCTTGTAGGAAGTAATGGCATGATGTACATCTGATTCTATCTCTTAACCACAATTGAAATTTCTTTTTCACTCAAAATAGTCTTCCATAGGTTGAACCTGGACTTCTTGTATAGTTCTGCATCACTGGTCTTGAATGCCACAGATCTAGCCCTCAGAAGACTATGAATCACTTGCTCCATCCATGGCTTTTGGTTTTGGTTTGTCCAATATGTTCTTGAAGGCACACGCTTGTCCACACAGGTCTTGATGAAGTTGGTGACAACTATGGTGTATTCATTCAGCCTCGACGATCAATCCTTGAATATAGTCTAGTCCACCGAATCAAAGCAATCCTGTAAGCACTCCCTTGACCATACCTTTTTGGTCCTTGCCACTGGATTAAAACAGGAATTCGAAAAGGTGTGTCAAAACGGCAATGTTATTGATAGTCATGGGAGATTTTAACATGCAGGTTGATTGGGAAAATCAGGCTGGTAATGGGTCTTGAGTGAATTTGTTGAATGCCTACTAGATGGCTTTTAGAGCAGTTTGTTGTTTGGCCTACTAGGGGATCAGTTATACTGGATTGGGTGTTGTGCAATGAACTGGAGGTGGTTAGGGAGCTTAATGTAAAAGAGCCCTTAGGAGCCAGTAATCATAATATGATTGAGTTCAATTTGAAATTTGATAGGGAGAAAGTAAAATATGATGTAGCAATATTTTAGTGGAGTAAAGGAAATTACAGTGGTATGAAAGAGGAGTTGACCAGTCTAAATTGGAAGGAGCTGCTGGCAGGGATGATGGAAGAGCAGCAATGGCTTGAGTTTCTCAGGAAAATGAGGAAGGAGCATGATAGATGTATTCCAAAAGCAAAGAAATACTCAAATGGCAAAATAGTACAACCATGGCTGACAAGGGAAGTCAAAACTAATGTGAAAACAAGAGAGGGCATACAACAAAGGGGAATTGGAATTATTGGGAAGATAGAGAATTGGGAAGCTTTTTTAAAAACCTTTTAGAGAGCAACTAAAAGAATCATTAGAAGGGAAGAGATGAAATATGAAAGCAAGCTAGCAAACAGTATCAGACCGGATAGTAAAAGCTTTTTCAAGTATGTAAAAAATAAAAGAGAGATGAGAGTGGATATAGGCCTGCTAGAAAATGTGGCTGGAGAAATAATAATGGGTGACAAGGAGATGGCAGATAAACTGAATGAGTATTTTGCATCAGTCTTCACTGTGGGAAGACATTAGCAGTGTGCCAGATATTGTAGTGAGTGAAGGAAGAGAAGTGAGTGCAGTTACTATTACAAGGGAGCAGGTGCTCAAAAAGCTGAAAGACCCAAAAGTGCTTAAGTCATCTGGACCAGATGAACTGCACCTTAGGTTTCTGAAAGAGGTAGCAGTGGAGATTGTGGTGGTATTAGAAATGATCTTTCAAAAAAATCATTAGACTCTGGCATGGTGCCAAAGGACTGGAAAATTGCAAATGTCACTCTTTAAGAAAGGAGGAAGACAGCAGAATGGAAATTATAGACCAGTTAGCCTGATCTCAGTGGTTGGAAAGATGTTGGAGTTAATTGTTAAGGATGAAGTTATGGTGTATTGTTGACACAGGACAAGATAGGAAAAAGTCAGGATGGTTTCCTTGAGCAGGGGTCACCAACCTTTTTTGCACCGCGGACCAGATTAATATTGACAATATTCTTGCGGACTGGCTGATGGTGGGGGGGGGGTGCAGGTGTTAATCATGATCGGAATATAGGTGATAAGTCAACTATAAGTCACTTATAAGTGGCTAATACACTCAATTTCGTTTTTAAAAGGGTTTATCTAACGAATTTAATATTAAACACACAGCTCATATTTTCCTCGCATGAATATAGTGAAGAGTCAATTATAACTCACTTATAAGTCAATAGCATCATAACATTTTAAGTAACATTTGGATATTAAACACACAGTGCATATTTTCCTCGTATGAACATATAAAATCATTGCAACACACCAGTGAGAGGACAAGGTCAGGGGCAGAGGTCCCCGTACCAGGGCTGCAGTGGTTGCAGTCCGGAGAGAGCGACCGACCGACGGAGCAAGGAGTGCGACAGGGCGCGCGCCCGCCACTCTTGTAGGTAAGTAGGATCTATTGGCTGACAAAAGTTTGGCTCGAGGGATGACTTTCAGTAGATCGCAGCGAGGTAGCTGCTCTGCTACTTATGAAACCCTGAGCTTGAATTAGGTCATCTGCAAATATTTTAGCACCGGGTTCCCCATAAACATTCGGTGTGCTAAACAGGCTTAGAGGCGGCACCCATCTGTCCGCACTCCAGGCCAGTAGCAACAGCTTTTCTTGCCGGCCGTGTGAGGCGGCTGGTTACCCAAGGCCAACCAGTGATCCCTGGCGTGAGGGTATTACTGCGTTTAGGCGACTGAAAATTCATGGTCATGCAATTGGTAGTAGAAATAAATGTGCAGACTATTTTCTAAATAGGGCTATGTCCTCTAGTCTTAGACTCTCCCACTATAGGAAACATCCTTTCCATATCCACTCTATCAAGGCCTTTCACCATTCAATAGGTTTCAAGTAGGTCACCTCTCATTCTTCTGATTTCTTATGAATTCAGGCGTAGAGTCATCAAATGCTCTTCGTATGCCAAGCTGTTCAATCCTGGAATCATTTTTGTGTCCCTGCTTTGAACCGTCTCCAGTTTCAGCACATCCTTTCTCAGATAAGGGGCCCAAAACTGCTCTCAGTACTCCAGTGAGGCCTCACCATTGCGTTATAAAGTCTCATTACAACCTTGGTTTTATATCCTAAGCCACTTAAAATGAATGCTAACATTGCATTTGCCTTCCACAATGCAGACTCGATTATCAAATTGATCGATCTGTTTGATTACCTCTTTTTCTAGCCATTCTGCCTCATGTTTAGAATCCTTCCCAACTGCAGTCCTCTTAAATGCCAAAGTGTCTTCCTTGCAAGGACATTCTTCCTTAGTCTGTGTGCCACAGGATCTGTTTTATCACAAATTTCAATGCACATTTAATTTGTAACAGTCCATGCCCCTACAGAGGCTTTACATAGCATTCCCCTGCCCAAACAATGTATAACTATCCAATAATTCCTTTATGACAGCCTGAACACTTCTGAGGTTGACATTTCCACATTCCATATTACATCTTCCTTCTGTAGCCTCACTAGCTTCACTTCCATTCTCCTAACTGAGCTCATCCAGTAACCTTTCTGCTGATCTACTAAAAACCTGCAATGGAAACTTCTTGCAGAGATTTTTAATATTAGTATCTTAATAATTTTAATCCATGTTGATATTTTTGTGTTTAAGTCATCCATTCTAATGTATAACAACTACATCAGACAAGATTGTAACTGTAACATCTTCAAGAAAGTAAGTTGTGAGAGATTCAAATCGTAATTTTTTTCTCTGGTATGCTTTCTGTTGTTTTTCAGCAAATCATTACATTTACACTCCTGATTTAAATGTGTATTCTTTTCTTGCTATTGACGGGTTTTTGTGATACACTACAAATTTACAGTGTTTGGATTATGGCCTCAGTGTACTGTAAATGTACATGAGTGTGTGAGATTGGTTGTGGTTTGGAGATTAAGTGTCCAAAATGGCAGCATATGTGAAACTCCCTCTTGCCAACTTCCTCATTAACCTTAGAATAGCTATTTGCACACAAGCAGCCCCTTCAGCAGAGACAGAGACAATAACTATTGTTATTTTCATAACAATAGTTATTAGAAGCTACTTTTAATAGGAGCTTTGAACTTTAATTCAATAAACATGAGTTCCTTGGGTTTCTTGAAAGTAGCAATGAAAGTGAGGCAGGTCAGGGACTGAAGTTTAGATGGGTTAACCTTTGAATGGATGCTGCAAGCTTATGAATGCCTTCCTGAGTAAATGTGTGAAATATTCTTCATAGCTTTTGCACTTTCAAATTTAGAGATGACTATTTGTGAAATGCACTTGACAGGATTTAGGAGGCTATTTATAAATCAGGAGCAGGAGTAAGCCATCTGGCCCTCTTAGCCTGCTTTGCCATTTAATAAGAATGTAATTCCAATTTCCCCTTCCTGTATATTCCCACTAATCTTTCATTGCCTTGCTTATCAAACTCTATACAGTTCTACTTTCAAAATACTAAGACTGTACTTCCACCACCCTTTGAGGAAGCGATTTCTAAGCACTCTTGACACATGGGATGTGGAGGTTAGCAATTGCTTCTGCCATAAGTGCACAGCCCTGTATTTTTAAACAGTGTGTTCTAATTCTAGGTTCTCCTGCAAGTGGAAACATTATCTCCCCATCCACCTTGAGGGGAGAATCAGATGTGAAATGAAGCTTAGCTCTATTAGGGGTTTGGGTGAAGGGGTAAGTATTGAAGGAAAAGCCAATGTGCAGAGCAATGAGAGCTCGTGTGGATCAGGAAGGATAGAAGGGGCATTATAGGATACTAGCAAATAAAGTGAAAAATGTTACGATAAAATTAAGGCTAAAAGTTAAGAAGAAATGGAGAAGACAGTTCATGTGTCAACTTATGATTTTAATGAAGTCAGTGAAATATGGAAATGATATATTAAATTTGGTTAATGCTACATGTCTGTCAGTGCATAGAGTGTGATAAATAAGGTTGGTGAACTGCAGGTACCGGAACTTGCTTGGAAGCATGAAGTGATGGAAATTGTGAACAAAAGGGTGGTACTGGGCATTAAATATTCCTGGATACAAAGAACTTGAGATGGATAGAAGAGGAGCAGCATTGATGTGAGTGAGTGAAAGCTCCATAGAAAACTTTCTACATGGATCCGTCGTAGCTTGGTGTGGCAACTGCTCTGCCAGAATCTGCAAGGAACTGCAGGGTCATGAACTCAACTCAGCACATAATGGAAACCTTCATGGACTTTGTCAATACATCTCACTGCTTTGGAAAAGCAGTCAACATAATCAAAGACTCTTCACACACAAGACATCTTCTCTTCTCCTTCCCCCCACCCCCATTGTGCATAAGACACAAAAGCCTGAAAGCACATGCCACCAGGCTTGAGGACAGCTTCTATCCAACCTTTATATGACAGACCTCTTATACAATCTACCTCATCCTGGCCTTGCACCTTATAATCTCACTTTCTCTGTAACTATAACACGATATTCTGCAGTCTATTACTGCTTTTTTTTCTTGTACTAACTTGATGTATTGATGTGGATAATTGATCTGTGTGGATGGAATGCAAAACAGTTTTTTTATTGTACCTCAGTAGACGTGACAATAATTACCAGTTACCTAATGGATCAAGTGTGTCAAGTTTCAGATGAGGAACTTTTGGTATATAGTAACAATAACATTATAGAATTTAGATGAGCTACAACAAGGAAGGAACAATATGAACTAAGTAATTCTTAGGAGAAAGGCCAACTTCTGTGGGATGAGAGTTGTTCAGGGCCACATAAATTGGAACCAAAAGTTAACTAGCCAAACTATAAAAGAGCAATAGACTGACTTTAAGGAAGAGACAATTCAGGTACAGTTTAGTGCACTCTCCTGAGAAGCAAATGAAAAGCAAACAAATCTGGGCCTCTATGAATGAGAAACTGATAAAGGTAAAGCAAGAAAAGGCTGAATGTGAAAAGGGTTAAAAACCAGGCTGATTACAAAAGAGCCAGAGGGGAAGTGAAAACAAAAATCAGAGACAAAGAGGGGTTTAAAAAATAATTATCTGCCAACAAAAATGGGAGGACAAAGCTGTAGCCATATAAGTAGTAAAAAGGTAGAACATAGAGAAGTTGGTCATCTATGATTACTTCAGTTAGATTTGCCTTTCTTGAATTTGGTTTTGATTATGGTGACTCTGAGGAGTTCTGGCATGGGAGATGAGGGAAGTGACATTGTGAGTCTGTAACTCAAGTTATTCTTCACCAGGTTTTAGAACTATTGAGGCTCTGAGTTTTTTTCAATAGAGTTAGCCTTTATCGACTAACTGTATGTCAGGGAGGTGGCAAGGCCAGACTGGGCAATTTGTTATAGAAAGAAATCAAATGCACCTATGTCAAGGACATAGTCATGAATGAGTAGTTCTTTGAAGTGCTTTTTCCAATAGGTGCTGTCCACATCTCAACCCAATAAATTGACTTGTGTTTTTGGCTGTCTGACAGGTGGGTCATTGACTGGGACACAAATGGTTTTGATGGTGTTCTGCACATCACATCAAAGCTGAACATCTAGCAGACAGCTGAAGATTCTCCTGAGGTTTCATGTTTACAGCTTTGAGCGATCTGGCCAAGGTCACATGTTGGCTAGTGACATCTGGTGATCTGGCCAAGATCATGTGTTAGGCAGTGGTTACAGGAGATCTGACCAGGGTCATATGTTAGATAGTAGCATCTTTACATTGCATCATTTTCAAGAGAAATACAGGGAGTGGTACCTATACCAACCAGAGTGACCCTACCGAGTTAGTAAACATAGCAACCACACACTTTCTTGTGAGAGCTCTTAGAATTCCAATCTGGGTTATTGGTATCAATCTGATCTGTCATCAGATGATCTCTCCATTTCAAAAAATCTATCGGACCTAAGGTTAATGATAGACCAGCTGATTATTATTCAGTAACTATACTGTAAACAGGAATAAGATTAGTATGGATGGTTCATTCTGAATGTCAGAAGAACAAGAATTATGTACTAATGCTCAGAATAAAACGAGCTTTAAAAGTTCCTCTGTAACAAAAGGGATTATTGCCTCATCTGATATACCTGCAAGCTTTATATTGCCATAGAGTGCAGCCTGTCAGATATAATTTTAGAATGTAGGGTCAGAGAGCTTAGGCCACATTAGAGTTTTCATATGGGGATAAAGGTTTCTCATCTCCTTTTAAATACCTGATTTTCACAGACGTTTGTCCTTGTGTTTTTATTCTGATATTCAAATGACAATGCACATTTAGGTAACTTCCTCTGATTAAACTTAGTAAAATTTTGCATGATGGGAATGAAACTCTCAAAATGTAAAAAAAAAATGAGAATTAGTAATGCAGATTATTGTTTTTTTTTAAAAAATCAGTTAATCACATGAAGGAGATTCCGATGCATTTGGTTTGTGATAAACCGACTGTAATTAGTACTGGAAGATGCCAGTCAAACTGCTGACTGATTAAGATGAAGCCCTGCTGATTTATTATAGTACTGCTGTTTTCTAGTCCAAACACTGACAGGTACGTACTACCCTGTATCAAAAATCTTGCCCTGGCCTGCAGATTTCTATACTGCAACAGGGACATAGGGCGAAACTCTGCCTTATATTGTCACTTCAAGAGGAGTGAATAACCGACTGCTTGAAATGGAGAAGCTGCTTCTGAGGACTGTGATTGTCGATGGGTGCAGATCATCAGCACTGGGATCTGTGCTTCATGACTGCACCCTTGCAAAGTACTGCTGTGGACTGGAGGCACCTTTTCCATTTAGTGACTGATTGCTCAAATCCTATAAGCTTTTTCTTATAATCTCTCAGTCTCCATCTTATCCTGCTGGATGTGATGGAAACTGCTGTTCTTCTCTCTCCCCCCCCCCCCCCCCTTCATTTGCCTGCATGGTTCTGCCATTCCTGATATAAAAAGCTCAGCATCGGGTCTCTTGAGAAAAACAAGTTGGCTTTAAATCTAATTTACAGAATTTCAAGTTGCAATTTTAAAAAAATGTTCGATTAGTTATCATGGAGAGGTCAGGAGACAGCGAGCGATAAAGTCATCATTTTTCTTTGTAATAGGTGTCTGTAGTTTCCCAAAGCAAAGAATGAAAACCATTAAAGTGATTGCAAGCCAAAAACAAGAACTGCAGTAGAGGATGGAGGTGCTTGCTTCTGCTCAAGCAGACCTCCAAACCAATGAATGCAATGATTCCTTCAATTCCAAAAGGAATGTGTTTGTATAAAACATTTTGTTGAATTATAAAGGTTGAGTGAGCCTTCACGTTTAGTAAAGTTAAGGTTACAATGGAATAGCTGCTTCTTTCCCTCTGCCATCTGATTTCTGAAGGGACATTATATCCTTAAACACTAAATCACTACTTTCTATTTCTCTTTTTGAATTACTTATTTAATTTTACTTTTTAAATACCTATATACTTCAATTTACATTTTCTGTTATTGTGTATTGCATTGTACTGCTGCTGCATAATAACAAATTTCATGACATATGCCAGCAATATTACACCTAAGATTCTGATTCTGACAATGAACTTATTGTGTGTTCTTTGTGAAAGAACCTTAAATTGATCTTGGATTAATGAGGGATTACTCTTGCAATGATTGGAAAAAGTTTTGAAATTATCTAATTGGACCAGTTGTCTGTTTTGAAAATAGCTGAATCCACATTGATGGGTTGGTAGACACTTCTGCTTATGAAAATAAGGTTGTGGTTTTGAGCTCCTGAGCACATAGTCGAAGGTGACGTATCCTGCACAACCTAGAAAGAGCTGCACTGTTGGAGGTGCCATCATTCAGATGTGATGCTGAAATAACATGTTCGATCGCATGATCATGTTATTTGAAAAACAGCAGAAGAATTCTTCCCAACCCTTTGCAGGTGGAGGGGGGAAGGGGAGAGACCTACAATCATGGTCTAGTCATTTATTTCATTGCTATAATTGATATTTCTCTGCATAAATCAGCAGCTCCATTTACCAAATTAAGAAACATAACATCTTTTACCTACTCTCAGAATGTCCCAATATGTTATAGTCATTAAGAACTGTTGAAATATTGTCATTGATGTAATACAGGAAACTGCAGTTACAGTGCAAGTATAACAGTGACAATATTTAAGAAGTATTGTTCATCATTAAGATAATTGCAAAATAAATTCTCAAATCATCAGCTGCTTCAGCTTTTACCCAAAAATCTCCAAACTTTATTATTCTGTTGCTGTGCTGTCCAGTTTCTCATCTTCCACATTATATGAGCTGACAAAATCATGCTTGCACCTGCTGACTTACATCCTGGCCTGGGATTGCTCCACTTTTAAACTTTCATCCTTGTTATCTGATCAATCAAAGGTTCATCCTTTGCTAAGCTCTAATGTCTGTCCATACACAATTTTGATCTTTCAACATTCCATAATGATCTGTAGCTGTGGCAGAACCTTAAGTATCTGGAAACCACCTTTGTAAACCACTATAGCATTTTCTTGCCTGCTTACTTGTGCTGTCTCTCTTTTCCTTTTAAATGATCTTCAAACTTCAAATTGTGCTTCTCAAGCCAAGTTGTTGGGCATCTACTTCCTTGCATGATCCTGGTGTCAAATGCAATTCCTAAGATGCTAAAATTACTTCCCCCAAAAAAACTTATTTCATCTTTGATGCCAAACGCATCTTTCCTTGACAATGTTCAGTTTCACTAAAGCCCAGAACTTCTCAGTACTTGAATTCCTCTAAATCTGATTTCACTATATTTCACTGCAACTCATGGCTTTGGTTGGACTGAATACAAATAAAAAGGATCTTACAATTTTATTAAACATTGTATAGGGCACTCAACCTATTGTGTTGACATTAGCTCCCAGGAGAACAATCTCGTTGCTCCATTCTCCTTTCCTTATTTCCTTCTACCTCACAACAAATTTTCTTTTTGAGTCATTAATTCCCCTTGGCTTCTTTTGCCATTTATCTACATTAAGTATTTATTTCCTGTAGCCAATTAACACACCAGTATGTCTTTACAATAAGTGAGGAAGCCAGAACACCAAGCAGAAAACTGCATAATCATGGGCAAAATGTGCAAACTCCACACAAAAATCACCTCAGCTCAGGATTTACACAAAAATCACCTCACCTCCACCTCCCTGGAACTGTAAGGCAACAGCAGTATGTGCTGTTCCATTACGTTGCACCCTTTTTTCTCTCAATCTAACGCTGTTGCTTCTGAAATTTCATGCCTGGTTATTGACTGTTGTGTTGCACATAAATATGCATGAAAATGGCAGATAGAATTTAATCCAGAGAAATGTGAGGTATTGCCCTTTGGAAAGACAAATGTAAGAGAAAAGTGTGCAGTAAATGCAAGACCCTAAGGAGTATTAATGTACTGGGACTTTTTGGTGTCTATTTCCATAGCGCTCTAAAAGTCACAACACAAGGAGATAGGATAGTAAAGCAGATATACTTTACTCTTAACAGAGAAAAGAGGTTCAGATGTAGTCTGGCCACTCCTCACTGCACATACATGATTCCTCCATGGAGAGAGTTAGGAGCACCAAATTTCTAGGAATGCACATAATGGATGATCTCAGCTGGTCCCTCAACACCACTTCTTTGGGCAAAAAAGCACAGCAGTGTCTACACTTGAGGAGGTTGAGGCAAGTGAGGCTCCCCCCTCCCCCATTCTAACCAGTTATTACAGGAGTACCATCAAAGGTGTCTTGACCAGCTGCATCACCATCTGGTATGAGATTTGCAAAGCTTTTGACGGCAAGTCCCTACAAAGGATTGTGAGGGGTGCTAAGAGGATGATTGTGGTCTGTCTTTCATCCATCAGAGATATTTATCAGGAGTGCTGTGTACACAGGGCCCTTAGCATTGTCAATGAAACCTCCCATCCGTCCAACAAATTCTTTGACCCTCTACCATTAGGCAGTAGGTGCTGTAGAATTAAGACAAGAACATTTAACATAAAATTGTCATTTAAAGTAAAATTGGATAGGTATATGGACAGGAAAGGAATGGAGGGATATGGGCTGAGTGCAGGTCAGTGGGACTAGGTTAGAGTAAGCATTCGGCACAGAAGAGAAGGGCCGAGATGGCCTGTTTCCGTGCTGTAATTGTTGTATGGTTAACAGTTAGGATGGGAAGCAACTTTTGTGCCAGGCCTTAACAATATTAAACTCCCTGCTGCCACCCAGGTCTCATCACACATGAAGTGGCAGTAGAGTTTTACTGTTTACATTTTAACTTGTGTCATAAATGTTTCCTATTATTTGTTAATTTACTTGTGGCAATATTGCTTTCTGCTATGTGTTGTGCATCTTGGTCTGGAGGACCACCTCCAAAGTGCCGATGGCACAACCTTCAGCTCCAGCTCCGGCCTTGACGTCCAGGCCGCGACTTCATGCGCTGCTGCTGGAACCCTCGTCTCCCCTTCCCCCACCACCACTCTGCAGTCCTGTCTCTCTCAAGTCCCACTGCCAGCTTTTGGGCCCTCTGAGATTCCATGTTCCTCTCACCCCACCATCCCTGAACACTGCAAACCTCCCATCCCCTCTGACACTTCCAACCCCCTTTCCCCCCTTTGATCCCAGCTCTCATCCATGCCGGGTTTTTACTATTCCCTCCGACCTTCCTCTTTGTGAGACAGCGCGTTCTGTCCTCAGTAAGGGCCTCACTTTTGTTCCCCTGTGCCCACACCTCCGAGAGTTCCGCATGCCATGACACTGAGCTCTTCTTCCATCGCCTCCATCTCCGAGCCTATTTCTTTGGCAAAGACTCCCACTCTGCACCAGTGCCTCCTTCTCCTGTCTTCCTGTCTCCTCCTCTTTTTGGACACCCCGCCCTGGTCTTCTGCCTGCTTGGGACCTTTTCATTGCCAACTGCCGACGGGACATTAACCATCTAAACTTTAACTTTAACTTTGACGAAGGGTCTCGGCCCGAAACGTCTACAGTGCTTCTTCCTATAGATGCTGCCTGGCCTGCTGTGTTCCACCAGCATTTTGTGTGTGTTGTTTGAATTTCCAGCATCTGCAGATTTCCTCGTGTTTAAACTTTAACACTCCTATTTCCTATTCCAATCCTTCTGAACACTTGGCACTCCACTCCCTCCACACTAATCCTAATCTCACCATCAAACCCGCAGGTGATATAGTAGTCTGGTGTACTGACCTCTGCCTTGCTGAGGCCCAGCACCAGCTCTCAGGCACCTCCTCTTACTCATCCCTTAAAGAGGACCCCACTAAGGAACACCAGGCCATTGTCTCCCACACCATCACCAACCTTACTGACTCTGGGGATCTCCCATCCACTGTCACCAACCTCATAGTTCCCACACCTCACACCTCCTGTTTCTACCTCCAATCCAAAATCCATAAACCCGCTTGTCCAGGTAGATCCATTGTTTCAGCTTGTTCCTGCCCCACTGAACTTATATCTGCATACCTCAACTCTGTTTTATCCCCCAGTTCAGTCCCTTCCCACCTACATCCATTCTTTTCAAGGATTTCAGGTTCTCTGGCCCCTACCATCTTATTTTTACATGAATGTCCAGTGCCTATACACCTCTATCCCCCACCAAGAAGGTCTCAAAGCTCTCCATTTCTTCCTGGACACCAGACCCAAACAGTTCCCCTCCTCTGCCTAGCGGAACTTGTCCTCACTCTAAATAATTTCTTCTTTGGCTCCTCCCTCTTCCTTCAAATAAAAATGGTAGCCATGGGCACTCACATGGGTCCCATGCCTGCCTGTTTGTCGGCTATGTGGAACAGTCTTTGTTCCAAGCTTACACTGGTGACTGTCCCACTCTTTTCCTACACTACATTGACGACTGCATTGGTGCTGTTTCCTGCACCCATGCTGAACTTGTCAATTTCATCCACTTTGCCTCCAGCTTCCACCCTCCTTCAAATTCACCTGGTCCATTTCCGACACTTCCCTTCTCTTTCTCGATCTCACTGTCTCTATCTCCAGAGACAGCTTATCCACTGATGTCTATTATAAACAAACAAACTCTCACAGCTACCTGGATTATCCCTTGTCCCGCCCTGTTACTCATAAAAACGCCATTCCCTTCTCTCAACTCCTCTGTCTGTGCTGCATCTGCTCTCAGGATGAGGCTTTCCATTCTAGAACGAAGGAGATGTCTTGCTTTTTCAAAGTAAGGGGTTTCCTTCCTCTACCATTAATGCTGTCCTCAACCACATCTCTTCCATTTCACACATGTCTACTCTTAACCCATTCTCCCACCACCTACCCGGGATAGGGTTCCTCTTGTCCTCACCTATATACCACTAGCCTCTACATCCAGCACATAATTCTCCGAAACTTTTGCCATCTCCAACAGGGTCCCACCACCAAGCACATCTTTCCCTCTCCCTCCCCCCACCCACTTTATGCTTTCTGCCGGGATCACTCCCTACGCGACACCCTTGTCCATTCGTCCCTCCTCACTGATCTCCCTCCTGGCACTTATCCTTACAAGCAGAACAAGTGCTATACCTGCCCCTACACCTCCTCCACCACTACCATTCAGGGCCCCAAATAGTCCTTCCAGGTGAGGTGACACTTCACCTGTGAGTCTTTTGGGGTTATGTACTGTGTTTGGTGCTCCCGGTGAGGCCTTGTGTATATCGGTGAGACCCAACGCAGATTGCGAGACTGCTTCGCTGAGCACCTATGCTCCGACCACCAGAACAAACAGGATCTCCCAGTGGCCACCCATTTTAATTTCTCTTCCCATTCCCATTCCGATATGTCCATCCATGGCCTCCTCCACTATCGTGATGAGGTCACATTTAGGTTGGAGGAACAACAACTTGTATTCTGCTTGGGTTGCCTCCAACCTGATGGCATGAACATCGATTTCTCAAATTTCTCATCGATTCTAGTATTTTTTCTAGTTTTTCTCTTTCTTCCAGGGCCTTCTATCTCTTTCACCAATCAACTTCCCAGCTCTTTACTTCATCCCTCCCCCTCCAAGTTTCACCTGTCGCCTGGTATTTCTCTCTTCCCTTCTCTGTTCTTTCAAATCTACTCTTCAGCCTTATTTTCTCCAGTCCTGGCGAAGGGTCTTGGCCTGTGCTTTTTTCCATAGATGCTGCCTGGCCTGCTGAGTTCCTCCAGCATTTTGTGTGTGTTGGTCTGGAGGAATGTTGTTTTGTTTGGCAGTTTACATGTGTACAGATGAATGATAATGTTGAACTTGAGAGTATATAAGTCAGGAAGTTAAGTTGCAACAGTAGAATTGGATATGGTTTATTAGACGGTAAGACATAGGAGCAGAATTAGGCCTTTCGGCACATTGAGGCTGCTGCATCTTTCGATCATGGATGATTTATGTGCCCTCTCAACCCCATTTTGCTTTCTCCCTGTAAGTTGTCACCCATGTTAATCAAGAGCCTATCAACTATCACTTTAAATATACCTAATGACTTGGCCTCCAGAGTCATCTGTGGCAATGACTTCCACAGATTCACCACCCTCTGACTAAAGAAATTCCTCCTCATCTCTGTTCCAAAGGGATGTCCTTCTATTCTGAGGCTAAACCCTCTGGTCCTAGACTCTCGCAGTATTGGAAATATCCTCTCCACTTCCACTGTCCAGGACTTTCAATATTCAGTAGGTTTCAATAAGACCCCCACACCCACTTCTAAATTCCGGTGAGTACAGCCCCAGAACTATCAAACACTCCTCATACATTAACCTTTTCATTTGCAGGATAATTCTCAACAACCTCCTCTAGACCCTCCAGTGCCAATAGATCCTCTCTTAGATATGGGCACAAAACTGCTCACAATACTCCAAATGCAGTCTGACTAGTACCTTATAAAGTCTCAGCATTATATCCTTGTTTTTTATATTCTAGTCCTCATGAAATGAATACTAAAATTGCTACCTAGTGAGCTTTCCAGGCTGTGCTATCAAGGTGGCCGGACCAGGACAGGCAATTGGTGATGTTTGCTCCTAGTAACATGAGGCTCTCAATCGTCTCAATCTCAATTATTGTCATATCCCAAGATACAGTGAAAAGCTTGTCTTGCATACTGTTCAAACTGTTTAAGTCATTACACATTAATGTAGTACAATGTAAAACACTAACAATGCAGAATAAGGCTACAGAGAAAGTGCAGTGCAGGTAAACATTAAGCAAGGTCATAAGGCAGATTGTACATTGTGAAGTCAAAAACTAATTTTGTTATACTAGGTAACTATTTAATAGTCTTATAACAGCATGGTAGAAGCTGTCCTTTATTTTGGTGGTAAGCACTTTCAGGCTTTTGTATCTTCTGCCCGGTGGAAGAGGGCAGAAGAGAGAATGTCCTGGGTCGGTGTGGTCTTTGATTATGAGGCAGCAAGAAGTATAGACAGTCCATGGAGGGAAGGCTGGTACCCGTGATGTGCTGTACTGTGTCCACTGCTCTCTGCAGTTCCTTGCAATCACATGCAATGCATTTGTCACATCAAGCCACTAATGTATAGAGATAAAATGCTTTTGATGATGCATTAATAAAAATCAGTAAGGGTCAACAGGGGCATGCCAAATTTCCTTACCCTTTTGAGGAAGTAAAGACACTAGTGAGCTTTCTTGGTAATGGTGTCAATGTGGTTGAAGAAGGATGTTCACTCCTAGTAACTTGAAACTCTCAACTTGAACATTAATGTAGAGAAGAGCATGTACACCGCCCAAGTTTTTGAAGTCAATGACCAGCTATTTTGTTTTTCTGACATTGAGGGAAAGGTGGTTGTCCTGACAGCATGTTACTAAGCTCTCTGTCCCCTTCCTGTACTCAAACTTTGGTTAGATCACATTTGGAATATTGCATGCAGTTCTTGTCATCACTTTGTCATCACATGAACAAACTTGGATCATCTTCTCTGGAGTACCAGAGCTTGAGGAGTAATCTGATGGAAATTTATAAAAATATATTGTGAGGCATAGATAGGGTAGATAGTCAGAGACCATTACCAGGAGGGCAAAGTTTTAAGGTGAGAGGAGGAAAGTTTAAAGCAAATTTACAAGGCAAGTTTTTATTTTACACGGACAGTAGTAGATTCCAGGAACATTGCCTGCCATTACAGAGAGCACTCCTTACAACTGGCAGATGTGTTTACAGACATTTTTAATCTTTCCTTCTCCCAGTGTAGAGTGTCCTCCTGCTTCAAAACATCCACCATTTTTCCGGTACCAAAAGAGACCAAGGTAACGTGCCTGAACAACTGGTATGCTGTCGCACTTAACTCAATAATAAGCAAATGCTTAGAGAGGCTGTGTGGCGCATGGCCAAGTGGTTAAGGCGTTGGACTAGCGATCTGAAGGTCGTGAGATCGAGCCCCAGCCGAGGCAGTGTGTCCTTAACCACACGTTGCTCCAGTCCACCCAGCGGGTACCAGAAAAATGCTAGGTTTACCTTGGGGCGGGGGGAAGGGAACTCTCGTACTCCCAGTCACTTCACGCCATGGAAACCGGCATAAGCACTGGCCTGATGAGCCTAGAAGCCTAGACAGACTTCAACTAACTTAACTTAACTTTGAGAGGCTGGTCAAGGACTACATCTGCAGCATGCTACCACCCACACTGGACCCCCGACACAACCTTCAATGACGCAACCCATAGCTCTACACACTGTCCTTGCACATCTGGAGGAGGAGAATGCTTAGTTGAAAATGCTATTTTTGGTCTACATTCAACACCATAATTCCCTCCAGGCTCAACAAGAAGCTCAGAGACCTTGGCATTCATCCTGGATCCTGGGCTTCCTGTTAAATTGCTGGAATGTGATAAGACTGGGTTCCCTCACCTCTGACCCTCAAAATAGGTGCCCTTCAGGGGTATGTCCTAAGCCCCCTCCTTTACTCTCTGTATACAAATGACTGTGTCACCACCCACAGCACAATCTGTTAATTAAATTTGCAGATGATGCTATGCTGAGTGGCCTAATCTCAAATAATAATGAGGCATCCTACAAAGAAGAAGACATCGCCTTGACACACTGTGGTGTCAAGAAAACAACCTCTCCCTCAATTTCGCAAAAACAAAGGAGCTGGTTGTGGACTATGGGAGGAATGGAGACAGGCTAACCCCTATTGACATCAATGGATCTGGGGTTGAGAGGGTGAACAGCTTTAAGTTCTTCAGTGTAAACTTCACTGAAGATCTCACGTGGTCTGTACATACCAGCTGTGTGGTGAAAAAGGCACAACAGCGCCTCTTTCACCTCAGACTGTTGAAGAAGTTCGATATGGGCCTCCAAATCCTAAGAACTTTCTACAGGGGCACAGTTGAGAGCATCCTGACTGGCTGCATCACTGCCAGGTATGGAAACTGTACTTCCCTCAATCGCATGACTCTGCAAAGAGTGGTGCAGACAGTCCAGCACATCTGTAGATGTGAACTTCCCACTATTCTGGACATTTACAAAGACAGTTGTGTAAAAGGGGCCTGAAGAATCACTGGGGACCCGAGTCACACCAACCACAAACTATTCCAATTGCTGCCATCCGGGAAATGGTATTGCAGCATAAAAGCTAGGACCAACAGGCTCTGAGACAGCTTCTTCCATTAGGCCATCAGATTGATTAATTCATGCTGCCACAACTGCATTTCTATGTTATATTGACTGTCCTGTTGTACATACTAATTTATAATAAATTAGTATAAATTCCATATTTAGATGAAACGTAACACAAAGGTTTTTACTCCTCATGTATATGAAGGATATAAGTAAAAATCCATTCAATTCAATACATTTACACATTTGAACATTGCCTTGTCATTCTGTTGTCATTGTGCTGAGTGTACATAATTCAATGTCTTCTTTCAGTATATTCTCATGATGGGCTCTAAACAGAGCTGATGTGCTCAAGGTGGATTTATGATGCCATTCCCACCGTACACAGTGGAACATTCCATTTCTTTGGTAAGGGGATGTGTAAATGTGTAAATGTTGTTTGTGTACTGTATTTAAGGTAGATACTTCTGTTTATGTGATTGTAACTTCATTGTGGGCTGCATCATATTCGAATTCATGTGTAGCCTAAAGTTAACTTTGTGGGTAGTTAAAGATGGTATGTCCTGGTGCCTAAAAAAAAGCGGGACTCATTGCTTCCAGTAGGAGAGGGAGATTGGAGCTGCCGGAGTTTACACTGGACAAAATAGTATGGAGCTATTATTGTGTTTTCTGGTTGATATCTTTTGGTAAATATTGGCAGTTTTCATTATTTTCACCAACTTTTGTAAGTTTTTTATTTGATGCACCTAACAAATACCCATGTACTGAAGTGCTAAGCAACTCCAACCATTTTTTCTTCAGTCATAACTGGCATATCTAACCCAATGGTGGCAGCAGTGGGATGGCCAGTTGCAAAGGGTTGTGTTCAACTTGGACAAGAGTGGGATTACGGCCCAAGTCAGGAAACCTCTGAGACTAAAAATGAAGCAGATGCCTGGGGAACAACAGAAGTCTCAGCGGATGAAGAACTTCAGCCCAGGACCAAACTCAGGCCAGAAGCAGAAGGGCCTTCAAGTGGCACCACCTCCAAACCCACTCTGGAAAATCTGTTCAGAGACTTCTTTTGTCTGCCTAGCGGAGGAGAGATAATGCTTTTAGAAAGGAGCTACAAAACCTGCAGAAGGGCGCCAGGGTGGTGTCTTATCAACAAGGTGATGATATTACGAACTCTCTCCTCAGATTCGAGATGATGGCCCACATATGGCAATGGCCAGAGGAGGAGTGGGTCTGCAAGCTAGTGCCACTACTGACTGGTAACGCTCTTGAAGCCTATGCTGTAATGGATGAAGAAATTTCCAACAGCTATCCTGACCTAAAGGAGGTGCTGCTGGCTAAATTTGATATCGCGACTGAAACCTATCGTCAACACTTCATTCCAGCACCCTACCACGAGGAGAGTTGCCCACTGAGATGTATCATCACCTGAAGGGTCTCTACTACCAATAGATTCGACCAGAGTACAAGTACAAGGAGGAGATTGATGCGGCCTTTGTTCTGGAGCTTCGACTGTGGGTTCTTCCTGCAGATGCAAGAACAAGGATCTGAGAGCATGAGCCAGCAGATGGACTTATTATGGCCTGACGTGCCCTGCAGTGCCTCAATGCTTGCAAGGGGGTGTCATCGCAGCCATTATTTCAAAGCAACAAAGACTCTTAACACTTCAAGGGACTCTCTGGGTAACTGCAAAATTGGATAGTGGGAGAAACAAGGGCTACGAACCTTTGATAGTTGCTTCTAAGACTTTTATTTACATTGTCAGCGGCGAGATCACAAGTCCTCTGTATGTCCTCTCAAGAAGCCCAAATTGTCGAGTATGTGCTAGATACCAAGAGGGAGAATGTGACAATGACAATAATGATTGTAATGATTGTGAATATAGTAATAAAAAAGAAGAAGAATGTGAGGAGAATGAGCACATGTTTATAATAGTCAGTTAATGGAAAACCTGTTTAAGCTCTTTAGATTATGGAAGATCACTGTCATTTATTAAGAAAAATCTTGCCCCTGCCTTTGGTGTTGACTATAGTCACCAAACACCTGTCCAACGTGTCCATGGTCTGAGCCACTGGCAGAACTCACTATTGAGCTGAATGGCCATAGGTACTTGATGAAGGTGTGTGGTACTGGAGAAGCTACCAGTTGACTTGATTCTGGGGAGAGATTTGCCTGTGTCACATGAGTTGCTGAGGGAGAGGAATAATCAAATCACAATTCATCTATTAATCCAGGAGTAGATCATGCTCTTTCGTGCTCTTGGCATGACTCGTGCTAAAACCAAAGCCATGGCTGGGTTACAATCTCTGCCAGACTTGAATGCTAGTCTGTGTGAGGGAGAAACCAAAAATCCTAGAAGTCACACCAGCAATGGTGCCATGGGATATATCCTGTTCTCCGGTATATGTTGATATTTGTACAGATGATGTACCCATTGGTGGTGGAGGCCTGGGAAGGTTGACCTCTCTCATCTCAATGACCGCTTATCATTGGAGCTGCAGAAGGTGCTTACTGACTTTTCACAGCTGTTCCAGCTGAGACCAGGACTGACAAAGGTTCTAAAACATTCCACTGAGATTAGACCTGATCAGGGTTCAGTACACCAACACTGCTACAGAGCACCAGAGCAACCTGTGGGGGCACTGAAGGATGAGATTCAGAGCTGGGAGTCATTGAATCTTCAAATACTGTAATGAGTGGAGCAGTTCCATCCTTATCAACCCCCTAGAAGGATGGCATCGTGAGGGTATACATTGATTTCCAGAAGCTGGATGCCATTTCTTTATTTGATGCTTATCTTATGCCGTGCATTGATGACCTACCAGAAAGGGTTAGACGGGGATAGTAACGTTATTACACTGGATCTTAATAATGGTTAATGGCAGGTTCCTCTGTTTGGCCAATCAAAACCTCTTACTGCCTTCTGCACACCCCTGGGTCTGTTTCGATTTACCATGATGTCCATTGGTCTTCATGGTGCCTCCCAGCAGCTGATGGACTGGGTGCTACAAGGCTGTGAGGACTGCAGTGCAGCCTATCTAGATGATGTGGTTGTCAGAGCACCTGGACCATCTGCGCAGTGTCCTGGGGAATATTCATGTTGCCAGTCTTGCCCTCAATCTACAAAAATGTGAGTGGGCAAGAAGGGAAACCAGATACCTTGGCTACCAGCTTGGACACGGAGAGGTTCAAACACAGGTGGACAAAGTGGAACCGATCCGTTACAGTCCTTGATATCCTGACCTTAAGAAGGAAATGAAGTCCTTCCTAGGTCTGGTCTGGTGGTATTGTAGATTCATTCCCCAGTTTGCCACTCTGGCCGCACCTCCAACTGTTGTTACTGGGAAGCTTATAGGCAACCCACTGAGGTGGACAAGTGACTGCAAAAATGCTTTTCAAGCCCTTAAAGCTCAGATATGTTCTTCACCTGTCCTTCAGAGCCTAGACTTTGACAAATAGTTCTTTGTCCAGGTGGATGTCTCAAGAGTAGGCAATGAAGTGCTGTTGTCCCAAGGAGAAACTGGAGAAGAGTGACCTGTCCTTTACCTGAGCTGAAGACTGAAGCCAGGTATTGCACCATTGAAATACGAGTGCCTGGCCATTAAGTGTGCCCTTGACAGCCTCCGGTACTACCTTCTTGGTAGGGAGGTCTTTACACAGACCACAGGGCATTGATGTGGATTCAGACAATGAAGGACCGTAATGCTAGAGTGACACAGTGGTACCTGGAGCTCCAACCCTTCAAATTCTGTGCCCACCATAAAGCAGGGAAAGGAAGTGTTTCTGCAGACTACCTGTTTCGGTTGATGAACATTGCCACCATAGGAGAGGAGGGTGGTAATGTGATGGAGAGCACTCAGTATATGCAGTCCTTACAGGTGCACATACTCATACACTCACACACACACTACCTTACCATTCTGCTGTTGTTGCGCTGAGTGTACACACTACAATGTCTTCTCCAGTATATTCTCCTAATGGGCTCTAAACAGAGCTGATGTGCTCAAGTTGACTTTATGATGTCTTTCCCGCCATACATGGTGGAATATTCTATTTATTTTAGTAAGGGGATGTGTAAATGTGTATATATTGTTTGTATATTGTATTTAAGGAAGTTTTTGACTCGCCTATGTACTATAGTGCTAGGCGACTCCAGCCACTTTTTCCTTTGGTCATAACTCACATATATAACACCTGGGAAAGCGGTGGAAGCAGATACAATGGTAATGTTTAACTTGGTGCCATCCTGCACTCATATTTGTCAATAGAAAACATTATTTTGTTTTCTAATATTTGTCTAAGTTTCTTATGGAAATATTAGACAAGACCTTTGCACCAATAGTACTATCATCTTGGATTTTGGGAAAAAATCAGAATCAAACTATTTATCATGTATACTTCATGGTATCATAAATTAATTGTAAATTTCTTTAAGAATCAAGGAGCACAGTTTTTAAAGTCTTTAATACTTTGGCTGATGGATGAAAATACAATCCCTCTTGTGTATGATTGATGGAAGGAGAAGGGGGAAAAATCTGTGTGGAATTTCAGTTAGTAACCAACTATTTGAAATGATAGATAGATAGATAGATAGATAGATAGATACTTTATTCATCCCCATGGGGAAATTCAACTTTTTTCCAATGTCCCATACACTTGTTGTAGCAAAACTAATTACATACAATACTTAACTCAGTAAAAAAATATGATATGCATCTAAATCACTATCTCAAAAAGCATTAATAATAGCTTTTAAAAAGTTCTTAAGTCCTGGCGGTAGAATTGTAAAGCCTAATGGCATTGGGGAGTATTGACCTCTTCATCCTGTCTGAGGAGCATTGCATCGATAGTAACCTGTCGCTGAAACTGCTTCTCTGTCTCTGGATGGTGCTATGTAGAGGATGTTCAGAGTTATCCATAATTGACCGTAGCCTACTCAGCGCCCTTCGCTCAGCTACCGATGTTAAACTCTCCAGTACTTTGCCCACGACAGAGCCCGCCTTCCTTACCAGCTTATTAAGACGTGAGGAGTCCCTCTTCTTAATGCTTCCTCCCCAACACGCCACCACAAAGAAGAGGGCGCTCTCCACAACTGACCTATAGAACATCTTCAGCATCTCACTACAGACATTGAATGACGCCAACCTTCTTAGGAAGTACAGTCGACTCTGTGCCTTCCTGCACAAGGCATCTGTGTTGGCAGTCCAGTCTAGCTTCTCATCTAACTGTACTCCCAGATACTTGTAGGTCTTAACCTGCTCCACACATTCTCCATTAATGATCACTGGCTCCATATGAGGCCTAGATCTCCTAAAGTCCACCACCATCTCCTTGGTCTTGGTGATATTGAGACGCAGGTAGTTTGAGTTGCACCATATCACAAAGTCCTGTATCAGTTTCCTATACTCCTCCTCCTGTCCATTCCTGACACACCCCACTATGGCCGTGTCATCAGCGAACTTCTGCACATGGCAGGTCTCCGAGTTATATTGGAAGTCTGATGTGTACAGGGTGAACAGGACCGGAGAGAGTACGGTTCCCTGCGGCGCCCCTGTGCTGCTGACCACCGTGTCAGACCTACAGTCTCCCAACCGCACATACTGAGGTCTATCTGTCAAGTAGTCCACTATCCAATGCTCTAATTTAAAGAAAAAGCAGGATTGTATGATGAACGTAATGTTTAAAGAAAAAATCAGAATCAGGTTTATTATCACCAACATGTGACGTGAAATTTGTTAACTTAGCAACAGCAGTTCAATGCAATACATAATCTAGCAGAGAGAAAATAATTATAAATAAAATAAAACATAATACATAAACAAGTAAATCAATTATGTATATTGAATAGATTTTAAAATAGATTTTTAATAAACAGAAATACTGTATATTAAAAAAGTGAGGTGGTGTCCGAAGCTTCAATGTCCATTTAGGAATCAGATGGTAGAGAGGAAGAAGCTGTTTCTGAATCGCTGAGTGTGTGCCTTCAGGCTTCGGTATCTCCTTCCTGATGGTAACAGTGAGAAAAGGGCATGCCCTGGGTGCTGGAGGTCCTTAATAATGGACGCTGCCTTTCTGAGACATCACTCCCTAAAGATGTCCTGGATACTTTGTAGGCTAGTGCCCAACATGGAGCTGACTAGATTTACAACCTTCTGCAGCTTGTTTCCGTACTCTGCAGTAGCCCCTCCATACCAGACAGTTTTGCAGCCTGATGCAGATAGCTGGTGCTCATAGAATTGTACTTTAGTAGCTGTCTTTATATGGTATGGGAGCAAATAATGCTGTACTGGCAGATCTCAGAATGTAAAAATGAAAAACAAAAGGCAAAAACATAAAATGGTTATTACATTTGTTATCTTCGTGCAAGTAGTTAAAATTTCAAGGAGGCTTTGTAAATGCCTATTTTCGTTTTCTCGTAAACTTCAGAAATCATCTGTATGCTAATACTGTGGAGGAATCAAATTGTGAAAGCTATTCTTCATTGTCTGCAATGAAACAGAACATTTCTCTTGAAAAACGGTATTTTTTTCTACTACTTCAGGACACACTGGTTCATCTTAGACAGTTTTTTTTATCATTGCCAGTTCTCTTGGAGAACTTTTTTTTTGCTTTGTTAGCATTGTTTTACAGAATATTCTGTTAGATGCTGTCTGTCATGCTGTTCTTGGAGGCCACATTTTGTGGAAAAAAATAGCAACAAATCTAGGCTCTGATCCAATGTGAAAGCCTCTTTGTTCTTGGTGAATGTTGTGAATCGCTTTGAAAAGCTTTGCATTCTTTTCGTTCCATTTTGAATTGGTCACAGCCACACTGACCTCTGGTTTCTATCAGTGAGTTGGATAGGCTTTTGTTCGATACTCCTCGGTGATACTTCGAGGAGACAAAGCAAAGTCTGAAATGAAGAACAATTTTGTAGGTCCAACCTTTTCTGCATGACCTACAGAAACCACAGTACTGCATTTCGAAAATTATTTGAGCAGGTTTTATTGAGCATATCTGTTCTTAAAATTGTATGAAATATGCAAATGTCTTTTTATGAAGGAAAATTTTAACATTTTTTAAAAACTAGCTTGTGATTTAAAATCATGAAGTTTTCTTCTTGAACCAGTGCTCAGATATACATCAGGGAGCTCCCTTTGTTAGAACCTAATCCTTGAGCTCTGTATTTTTCATAAACACCTGATAATAACAGTAGATATTGTTTAATGTTTACAATTAAATTGTTGGCAGAAATTTATACAAATATTTCCAACCATTTTTGCATCCTATAACAGCTAGGAATCGGTCACAAGATATTTTTCAGAGAGAAAAGGTTTGATGAACCCTATTAATGTGGTATAATATATGCCAGAAATGCATCATTTTCACAGCTGGAGTTTCTATTGAAGAGGGCTACAATTCCTTATATAAAATAAATGGTTTCTAAGGAAGCTGTGTGGAACATAGCATCTGAAAACAATTTGTTTGGTAATGGGAAATGCTTTAGACAACGGTGGGAAAGAATCAGCTGAAAAGAAATGATTCGTGAGTTGGCAGCAAATTTGCAATGGCTTTTGCCTGTGTGTGTTCTACAATGCCTTTTATAAAGTGACTGCATTAAATGCGCATTCATTAATTGTCCCAACAAGTACACTACTGTGTTGCCTGTAAAGGCATTCCACTCTTCCATCCCAAATGTGTAACCAGACTTTTTTTGAAAAACAGTTCACCTTCCTTATTTCATGCTAACTTAAATCACTGTATATTTTACAAAGAATTAATAACGATTGAATTTTCATTAGTATTGGTCATATAGTGAATCGAGGATGAAATCCAGTTCAACATTTTAGGGTTGCTATAGAAAAGTTTGATGTTGATTTACAAGTTAGTGAAGATAGATTGTGAGTTAGAAATAGAATAGGAGAAGTGAGCAATGGCTTCCTCTGAGTCTGGTGCCTTGACAATGGTTTTTAAGAGTGTAAGCAGGAAAGAGTTGGTTATATTAATTCAGAAGAAATATTGAGTAAAATTGTTTGAGCAACAGACAGAAAGGTTATACACATTGCCATTGTCAATAGATAGTTTCCAGGACCAACTATAGGACAAACAGAGACTGAGAATAGCGTAAATGGTTGTAAATGAAAAGATTGTTTTGAATTAAATCAGTTAGAGAGATCAGTGGTCAGTATATGTCAATGAAAGCAAGGGTGATGGGCAAGCATATTAATGTGGGCTTCCATCTTGCGAGGATATGGGAGAAAGCCTAACACAAAATGTTAGGTTTTGGTTGGTATTATAAATTTTCTTATTGAGAAAACATTCAATCCTGTCATGAAATATGGCTGTCAGAGTTCATATGCACGATGGCAGAGCGATGGGAACCTCCGAGACAATTCAGGAGAAAGGAGGAAGTGACGAAGAAGTTAGAAAGGCAGTAAGTGAAATAAATAGATAGCAAAACAAAGCTGAGCAGCAGAGTGGGTTAAAGTACAGAAACAATGTTACAGTGGCAAAATTAAAGGCACTATATCTGAATGATTGTAGAGTTCACAGTGAGGTAAATTAATTGATGACACAAATTGAAGTAAGTGGGTATAATTGTATTGTCATTATAAAATTGCCAAATATAGCAGTAGATCTGAGGATTGGGGTAGTTTTAGAGGACTACAAAATTGATAAAGGTTTGAAAGAGTACGGTTTATTTTGTACAGCTTTGGTCACTTTACCTAAGAAAGGGTTTAAATGCCATAGAGGAAGAATAACTTAGATTTGCTGTACAGATTTCAGGAGTGGCACATACTCCATAAGGAGAGAAACTGAGTAGACGGGGGGGGGGGGGGTGTATTTTGTTTTAGAGTTTCACAGCACGAGAAGAGATTGAAATCTGCATAATTCTGAAAGAGCTTGACGGGTTAGTATGGGGAGGATGATGTCCCTGATTGAGGAGTTCAGTACAGGGGATGAACAGAGAGAGAATAAGTGGTAACCAATTAAGGACGGAGATGAGGAGAAATTTCTTCAAAAGCATAGTGAGCAGTTGGCATACTCTTTCCCAGCAGGGTATGGAAGTTGTATCTTTGTGTTTGTTCAAAACCGAGATTGATAGATTTTTAGAGTTTAAGGGAGTCAAAGGACATGAGTATAGTTATGGAAAATGATCCTGGGGTGTCTGTTCAGTCATGATATTAATGAATAATGGAGCAGGCTCAAAGATCCAAATGGTCTACTCTGTTCCTGTTTCTTCTGTTCTTCAGAGAACGAGGCATTCAGTCTTTAACAAAAGAGATGTCTGTGAATGCAGATGGTCCACTTCATGTTCCAGATGCAAATCTATTTTACAGCACTGTGTACTTCCAGTTTGACAAGCACATTCCAATTTATAAAGTTTCCAGCCCAAGCAGTAATTCAATTCTGACCTGTTTACCTAAGAGTAAGCTTAGAAGAAACATGTCTGCATCTTGCCAGAAAATTAACATATGCTATACAAAGGTTAAGACTGGAAAATTATTTCTTGTAGGGTCATGTTGATTTAGCAGAGTTTTTGGTATGGCTCTCAGAAGATAAATACTGAGCTGAGTACCTACTTATAATGGTTGTGCCCATATATGTTACAGTTTAAGATTAATTTGTCATTTACTTCTCAGAAACAGGCCTTTAGGTCCACTCAGTCCAGGCTAACCATCAAGCAAATCCAGCTATATTTTTCCCCACATTCCCAACTTTTCCCTGATTCATCCACTCACCTGAATATTAAAGGCAATTTGTGGAGGCCAATAAATCTATGGCCCATTCATTCTTTATGGGAGGAAACCAGTGCACCTGGAGGAAACACATGTGGCCACATAGTGAAAGTGTAAGATTTGTGTAGACTGCATTGGATGTTACGATTGAACCACATCACTGGAGTTGTGAAGCAAAAGCTCTTTTAGCTGTGTCATTGTAGTTACAAAAATACTACAATCATTCTATGATTATAGATTGAAATTAATTTTAGAAATTATTTCTTTGTCAATTTACTCCCAAACAATTTTGCACAAACTTTGCCCATGTAAGTCATAATCTGGGTGATGTCTTCCCACCTCTCCACTTCATATCTCATGTATGTATGTACACGTGTTTATATATCACACATTTAATATTGTCTACCATTTTAGGAAGGGCATTGATGAGAATGGGACTTAAAATCCCAGCTCCCAACTCGAGCAATCATTAGGGTTTGGCCCTTGTCATCAGCCATATGGGAACCAAGCTGTTCAGCTCAAAGCAGGGAGGTGGAGAAGTCACAGGCCTTTTCAGGCCCACTGTCTGTGGCCAAATTCTCAGATTGTACAGCAGTCTCAAAAAGTAAACATTCCTTTTATTGCTAGACAGAATCCATTAAATAAAGTGCTGAGTATTCCAAAATAAACTTGAATATCAACACCAGTTAAAGTCAACTGATCACTCCCATGTATTCTATTTGTTTACTGCTCTCACTCAATGCCACTGGAAGGCTGATGACTGTCAGTGGAGGAGATTGCAAACGGGCTGAGAAGACAAGCTTATACAGCTCTAGCCCTTAAGTCCTGGAAGGCCCAGATTTGGGCTGCTCACCATCCGGGAATGCCTTCTTCTCATTGCTGCCACCAGACAGGAAGTACTGGAGCCTAAAGACCCACGCTTGACATTTTGGGAACAGCTTCTTCCCTTTTGCTATCAGATTTCTGAATGGTCCGTGAACATTACCTCACTTTGCTCTTTTGTGCAAAACAACAAATGTCACCATTTTTGTCAGTGACAATAAACCTGATTCTGATTCCCAAGTTTCATGATCAATAGTCTGGGCTGGATGGCAGGCCATGGCAAGGGTACTGGTGGATCAGCAGGTGTGGTATATAAATGCTGTCACTTTGATAGTGGATGACATTTCTGCTTAAGCGTGCCAGGACTGCTTCTCTAGGGTAGTAATTCAGCAGTGCATGGAGAACAAATTGCTGGACTCATGGAGACTTTGCAGACCTCTTTATACACTGGTTTCCATTGTCATAACGGTACAGACTTCGGGCAGATGGGGCTCGTCAGCTGTAGTTGGCAGCTCATCTAGGAGAAGGAAAACTGACCTTGAACCTCTGCTAGCCTGTGATTATACCCACTCATGGGGAAGGCTTCAGGAGTAAATCCCGAGGGGGGTGGGTGGGAGGAATCCAGAGCTGGAGTCCCTGAGGCAGTTCTACATTGAGTTCAATGTTGACTGGCAACTCCTGCAATGCCGCTGATGCCAAACTGCATGGGTCTCTGTCATTCTTTTGGATTCATCAGCTGCATGGAGAGGGGGAGCCTGCTGCGTGGGCAACAGCTTGCTCTTGAACAGCTTATAGTCTGGCCCTGGCTTGCATATCACATAGACAGCTAGGATGCAACATCCATGGTTGACCTCAACCAACAGAGGGCTTCCAATGGCACAATCTAAACAATGGGTTAATGATCAAAATGCTTGTATGCAAAAAAAAATCTCTTTTTAAGGAGTTGTATTTAATCTGTGTAAATATATCATGACATGAAAATAATCAGATCAAAAATATGTAAGCAATGGCAGTTAAATATTCTTCAACTACCTGATTTAACTCTAGCTTCTTGAGACCTTAGCCATTAGAAACCAGTTCAGCTCTATTATTTTTAACTTGTGTTTCTTTCAGGCACATCACATCAGGGAGGTTATTCCCACTCTTCAGTTGTGTATGCCCTAAAAGAATGTGGCATTCGTCATATTGACACTGCAAAAAGATATGGCTGTGAATCGTATCTGAAGAAGGCAATCAAAGAGAGTGGTGTAAATCATGAGAACCTCTGGATAACAACAAAGCTTTGGCCAGGGGATTATGGCTATGGAGCAACCAAAGCAGCATGTTTGGATTCCTGCAAAAACCTCGGCGTGGATTATATTGGTATGGAGAAAAATGCTATTAAACTTAAGGGGAAAAAAATAATAGAAATGTTTTAATTATTAAATTGTTTGCTTTTTAAGTATGAACCTGGAATGACCTTACTGTTCATCTTGAAATTTACATTTGCTCTATATTTTTCAGTTATATTCATTTTAGAGGCTCTGACTCCACATCCCGATTTAACTAGATCCCTGTCCCAAACTCCACTGCCCTGCATCCAAAATTAGCAATAAATTAGAGCTTATCTAAGTCACGCTTCAGCTGCCCTCTTCTTAAGCCATTCATTTACAAAACCTTTACTATGTAATACTTCCAATTTAAATGGTTGCTGCAGTAGATATGTTAGTAGAACTTCATTGTTAATGGTGCAGCTCAATGGAATTTAAAGACGTATTTGTGCCAAAAGACAAAGACCAGAGCAATCAGGAGCTAAAAGTAGAAAAGGCAGCTCATGAAACTAAGATTTCAGCAGACTGCCTTTAATTCTTATGGTTAATGGTAATGAGAGTCATTCTGTGTGTGATGAAATGTTCACAGTGTTTAACGTGTTTTGAACTGAAACTAAAATATTCAGATAATAAAGACAAACAGAAAATCTGCAGATGCTGGAACTCCAAGCAACACACACAAGATCCTAGAGGAGCTCAGCAGGCCAGGCAATATCTATAGAAGAGTACAGTCAACATTTCGAGCCGAGACCCTTGTTTGCTGTGTACTTACAGCCAGTCATGTAAACTTGTTTAAGTTTTGGTCCTGTACATTCATAATGTGAATGCTCCACCTGGTAAATTTATCTCAAATATCAAGACAGCTTGAAATATATTAATTATAAAAGCATTTTGTATGTAATAATTAGTTTAATTATTACATGAATGTCCTGGGTACTAGCCTACAAAGTACCCAGGACATCTTCAAGGAGCAATGTCTCAGAAAGACAGCATCCATTATTAAGGACCTCCATGCCCTTTTCTCACTGTTACCATCAGGTAGGAGACACAGAAGCCTGAAGGCACACACTCAGCGATTCAGAAACAGCTTCTTCCCCTCTGCCATCCAATTCTTAAATGGACATTGAACCCTTGGACACTACCTCACTTTTTTAGTATATATTATTTCTGTTTTTGCACAATTTTTAATCTATTCAATATACATATACTGTAATTGATTGACTTATTATTATTTTTATTCTTCTCTACTATATTATGTATTACATTATATAATGTAATACATTATATTATATTATATTACATTATATTACATTGAACTGCTGCTGCTAAGATAACAAATTTCATGACACATCCCAGTAATAATAAACCTGATTCTGAAAATTCAGTTTAATTACAAGTGTTTATAAACATCTCAAATGTTCTCCTGTTTAGTTGTTACATTTTGAAATCATTCAACTGAATTACTGTAGTCTTTTTGATAGAAATAGTATAATAGAATATCATAAACACACACAGAACAGTATACATTATACATACGAAGCACTCCATTGAATATTGTAATCAGTTCATCTCACAGAGTAACTTTCTTTACCATAATTATAAATATAGCTATGCA
Source organism: Hemitrygon akajei (assembly GCF_048418815.1). Lineage (NCBI taxonomy): Eukaryota > Metazoa > Chordata > Chondrichthyes > Myliobatiformes > Dasyatidae > Hemitrygon > Hemitrygon akajei. Next base: position 68,167,269 of record NC_133135.1, on the reverse strand, counting down.
GAATTCTTATATGCTTAGTCTATGTCACATCCAATTATGCCTAACTTGTATAAGCCATCTTCAGACTGCTTTAGTTTTTCTTCATATACTAAGGAACGCTATGTTCTGCAAAATGATTTTTTCAAATCAGTCCTTGTACTGTTAGTTCCTTTCCAGATATTTATCATTGTGGAGGTGTGGTACCTGTCAGTCTGAAAATTGTTGGACTGAGACCCATTTCAAAACTTGCATACAAGATCCACACTGATATTTAAGTGCTGAATTAAAGAAGGTGGAATGACTGCAGCCCTAAATTTCTCACTTGAATGTAAAAGATTTCATGTTAATTATGAATAAACACGGAAGCTTCTCGCACCATTTTAGTGAGTTGTCATAGAGAGACGCAGTATAGAAACATGGCCTTCATTCCACTGGGTCATCAAGCACCCATTTTACTAATCCTATTCTAATTCACTCTCTCCACATTCCCACTAATTTATCTCCCTTTTTCCCCATCCCATATCCAATGTCTACCACTCATCTACATGCTACAATTAACCTAACGATACTCTCATTTTGGGATATGGGTTGGAAACCCATGCAGCTGGACAACGAGTATGCAAACCCCCCCAGAGCAGCTAAGATCAGAATTGAATCTGGATTGCTGCAGCTGTGAGGCAGCAGCACCACAAGTTGTTCCATGTACTATGAATGTTTCAACCGACCCTTTAATAACCTAGTACTGCATATATTATTTGATACTGCCTTTTCCTATCATATACAGTGCCTGTTAAAAGTATTCACCCCCACCACTGAAAGTTTTCCTGGTTTATTGTTTTACAACATTGAATCACAGAGGATTTATTTTGGCTTTTTTTTCCAACAGAAAAAGACTTTTTCAGGTCAAAGTGAAAACAGATCTCAACAAAGTGATCTAAATTACAAATATAGAACACAAAATAATTGATATAAGTTTTCACCCCCTTATGATACACCATATCATTACTGGTGCAGCCAATTGGTTTTAGAAGTCACATATTAGCTAAATGGAGATCTGTTTTAGGAGACCAGTGTGCAGTCAAGGTGTTTCAATTGTTTTTAGTAAAAGTACACCTGTACCTGGAAGGTTCAACTGCTGCTGGTGAGTAAGTATGCTGGCAAAATTACACCATGAAGACAAAAGAACAGTCCAAGCAACTCTGCGACAAGGTTATTGAAAAGGACGAGTCAGGAGATGGGGACTAGAAAATTTCCAAGTCACTGAATATCCCTTGGAGTACAGTTAATTCAATCATCAAGAAATAGAAAGAATATGGCACAGCTGTAAATCTGTCTAGAGCAAGCCGTCCTCAAAAACTGAGTGACAGTGCAAGAAGGGGATGAGTGAGGGAGGCTATCAAGAGACCTATGAGAACTCTGGAGGAGTTATAAGCTTCAGTGGCTGAGATGGGAGAGACTGAGCATACAACACTGTTTCCGGGGTGCTTCACCAGTCACAGCTCTATGGCAAAGTGGCAGAGAGAGAGCGACTGCTGGAGAAAAAAAACACTCGCATGAAATCTCAGCTAGAATTTACCAGAAGGCACGTGACAGACTCTGAGTCAGCTGGAAAAAAGGGTTCTATGGCCTGATGAAACCAAAATTGAGCTTTTTTACCATCAGATTAAACACTATGTCTGGCATAAGCCAAACACTGCACATCATCAAAAAACACACCATCCCTACTGTGTAGCATGGTGGTGGCTGTATCATGCTACACAGGAGGCCCTGGAAGACTTGTGAAAGTAGAGGGTAAACCGGATGCAGTCTGCAAGAGAACTGTGACTTGGGAGAAGATTTGTTTTCCAACAAGATAATGACCCCAAACATAAAACCAGAGCTACACAGGAATGACGTAAAAACAAGTTTAACATCCCGGAGTTGCCAAGTTAGAGCCCAGACCTCAATCCAATTGAGAATTTTTGGTTGGACTTGAAAAGGGCTGTTTATTCACAATTCCCATGCAATCTGACAGAGCTTGTGCAGTTTTGCAAAGAAGAATGTGGAAAAATTGCAGTGTCCAGATGTGCAAAGATGATAGAGACCTGCCTACACAGACTCAAGGCTGTAATTGCTGCCAAGTTGCATCTACTATATACTGACTTGAAGAAGGTGAGTAATTATGTAATCAATTATTGTGTTTAATAATTGTAATAAGTTCAGACCAATTTGTAGAAATTTGTTTTCACTTTGAAACATTGTTGATAAGTGTCAAAAAATCCAAATTAAATCCACTGTGATTCATGCTGTAAAACAATAAATCATGAAAACTTCCAAGGGGGATGAATACTTTTTGTAGGCACTGTAACTGTATATACTAATGACTACACTTTATGAATACTTTATTTTCTTTAAAGGTTTTTGGGATGTCCTGAAAGTGTGAAAGGTACCATATAAATGCAAGTTCTTTAATTTAAAGCATATTGAATTTTCTTCTTATTTCACATTTCCTTTACAATTAAATTTAACAATATAGCTTTTTATCTACCTTTATTTAAAATTAAAACTAAAAATCTCAGACAAAACATATTGTAGAATTGAGAAATGCAGGTTAACACTTTAGTTGAGACTTTTCATAAGACAGGAGCAGAAATAGATTATTAGGCCTGTCGAGTCTGCTCCACCTTTCTATCATGGCTGATTTATTATCCCTCTCAACCCATACCCCTGCTTTCTCCCTATAACTTCTGATGCCCTCCCTAATCAAGAACCTATCAACCTTTAAATATAATCAACGTCTGTGGCAATGAATTTCACAGATTTACCACCCTCTGACTAAAGAAATTCCTCCTCATCTCTGTTCTGAAGGGACATCCTTCTGTTCTGAGGCTGTGCCCTCTAATCCAAGACTCTCCTATTATTGGAAACATACTCTTCACATCCACTCTACCTAGGCCTTTAAATATTCAATAGATTTTAATGAGATTACTCTGCTCTAAACTTCAGCCAGCACAAGCTCAGAACAATGAAAACACCTCTCATACTTTAACCCTTATGTTCTGGGGTCATTTTCATAAACTTCCTCTGGACCCTCTTCAATGCCAGCACAAACTTTTTTTAGATACAGGGCCAAAAACAGCTTACAATACTCCAAATGTGGTTTGACCAATGTCTTATAAAGCCTCAGCATCACATCCTTGCTTGTATATTATAGTCCTTTTGAAATGAATGCTAACATTGCATTTGTCTTCCTTACTACTGATTCAGACTGCAAGTTCTGTACTAGGACTCCCAAGTTTCTTTGCACCTTTGATTTCTGAATTTACCACCTATTTATAAAATAGTCTCGGCCTTTTATTCTTTCTACCAAAGTGCATGACCATACACTTCCCTACACTGCATTTCATCTGCCACTTCTTGGCCCATTCTCCTAATTTGTCCAAGTCCTTCTGTAGGCATCCCTGCTTCCTCAACACAACCTGCCCCTCCACGTATCTTTGTGATGGAAAATGCTTCTGATTTTCTATGCCTTTTTATTCCAAGCATCAATTGATCTGTTTTGTATTTCCATTATTGTCATTTCCATTTTTCAGTACCTGTTTAGCTTGATGAGTTCATTCTTGATTTGTAACATAGAGGAAGGAAGTAAATTTGTATTAATTGTCCTTTGCTGCCATTTCATTAGTGTAAGAATTTGCATTCTTAAAAATTTGCTGGCAATGACCACTTATAAAAATGATATAGTATATTTACTTTAAAATTTTCTGAAGGGGTCATTGTTAGTGGCACATTTTAAAAGTTGATGCTTGCCCTCTTTAGATTATTTTTTAATATTTTAAAAGGCAGGATATGATGTCAGGAAGAAGGTTGTAACTCAGAACTTGTTATTTGTATGATTTGGCAATGAACAGCTGAACAAACAATACCTTGGCATTCACTTGTAGTCATCATATAAAGGGCAAACGTTAACAGCAGACTATTTGCATTGTTGAGTAGGTGCCTATCTATTTCCGTCTTTGCAAACTGTAGTTGCTATAGTTGGACTTATTACTGTTTTGAATTTGTTAGGCATTCATCAGGAGAAAGCTGGCAATTAGCGTTGCGCAATGCAGCTGATAAGGAGGCACTATTTTTTAAAAAAATGCACAATAAGTTCCACCAATTCTATTATTTCTACAGAGCATATTTTTATTTTAGGTTATAAACACTTGATTATATTTTTTTGGCCTCAACCTGCATGTATATTTATCAGGGAGGAAGTGACCAAGCATGTGTGAGGGTGAGATAAATTAGTTAACCTTCTGTGCCAGCTGTGTGCAATAGATTTTAAACCTTCATGTGCTGCTGTTGTATAAAGTGAGGACTGTCATCCACCAACTGAATCTATCCAAGCCTTTTGTGCCCGTTTTGCAAAATGGACCTTATATTAAACAAAATTCAAACTAACCCATCATTTTGTAAAAACAGTGTTAGTAATGCATAGGGTGGTACAACTTACTTATGTGACAGTAGTTGGTGCCTTGTCCTTAATGAGCCAAGACAAAATCTCTGTTACTATTGCAACATGAAATTTAGAATTTGCAGAGATGTCATTACATGAAGTGTCCTGCTGTGGAAGTTGCAGTAAAGCAAAGGTGGCCTGGTATTGTCAAGTAAGACCTTTGGAGACACTGTTGCTTACTGCAGACCAGATAGACTGCAGCAGCATGTAATCCAGCCAAACATGTGAGGCCTCTGTAGTGAGACTTCTCCAGAATGTTCTTCCTAAAACATAGCATCCCTTTACAGAATAGGGGGTTCCGGAGACAGACAGGATAACAGAAGGATGTGAAACATGCCCAACAACTAAGGCTCTATTGTCTTTATTAACTTCAAAATATCATCAGCTGTCCACTTGAAGCTTCAATTGACTTTGTCATGAAACCTCTATTGTGAATGCTGATTGATTTTGCGAGTAAGGAATTCAAACATTTACGATTTACAATAATCCATATCTGTAACTGATAGGCCAATGGACAAGTAAAATAAAAAAGGATGCTTGAGTTGTTAGACTACATGTGTTCTGTGCCCAGTTATTTTATTATCGGCGACAGCTGTTACTTGGAGACTGCTGGTAGATAGAATATGTTCTCAGAGGCAGGTGTTAGCCATGCTTTTACTCGTAGAAGGAACTGCCATTTTCACCAGAAATCTAGTCAGAGACAGAGTTTGGAACAAAGTTCCTTCAGTTAGAATTTTCCTCTGCTGATGGAGGAAGGACTCTAAGCTGGTTTATTGGCCTGGAAATTGTTAAGAGCTTTCAAATAGTGGAGAAATCTGAGAGCTCTGTGAATTAGTTTCAGCCCCATAGCTATTTGGAAGTACCAAAGTCAGATGCTTCCTCAAGAGTTAGAAGAGGGAGTGATGTCTCCAGGTCGCTTGTGTTTCTTCTACTAGCATGTTCAGACTGTAGTTGGTAAAAGATTTGGATGTTTGCATGCTTTCTTAACCTTACATGTGGCTGTAAGATACCAATTTCTGGACTGGATTTGTGCGCCAAAAATAAAATCTAGTCGATGATAAAATCGGTACTGTTACACAATTAGCATGTACTGAATATTCATGCAGTGATTGTACATGATGTGCATACGGTAGTCAAATAAAAGGACAAAATAGAGTACTGTTGGATGCTATTTTAAAACAAATGATCTATCACTCTTAATCAAGACTGAATTCTTATAATAATTTGTTTTTGTACCTTGATCTTGTAAATTAGCAAATAATGTATTGTCACTCTCAAGCAATATATCTCAGAAATATGCTGTTGTACGTAAAAATGACCTTTCAGACCTTTAATCTGCTTTATGACAGTTTACACTTTATCAGAATTACAATTCTATGTCTTAAATTTTGTAAGTACTAACTTTTCATTCTGTGAAGTAATAACTAATTTCTGATTGGCATATGCAACTTCCACAATAAGTCAAATATGTATTATAAATATACATTAATACAGGTAGAGTATTCCTTATCCAAAATGCTTAGGGCTGGAAGTGTTTTGGATTTCAGGTTTTTTGTATTTTGGAATATATAATGAGATAGCTTGGGATTGCCATAATTTCCGACTTCGAATTTATGTGCTACCGGTAAGCAGTCTTTGCCTTACACTTGTTCATCACACATATGAACTTAACATTAAAAATTATTACATACCATTAAATCAATAAAAATATAATGTGTGCATGGTTATAAGAGCCGCACAACAGCTTCATAGGAATACCTGAATCAGCTGTTGAATGACAGCAAATAACGGCAGGCTTTCAGTCTCCACCTACAATGCCATGTTTTGATTAAAAGATTACAGTACACTATATTTGTATTTTGCTTTGTTTTTATACCTTACATAAAACCTAAAAATTGCTATTTTAGACTTGTTCTGGTGTTAGATTTTCATTAGCAACAATCTGGCAAACTCAATAAATTTCTCTGCTGCTTCGTGATCAGCAGGCACTTTAAAAAATTTAATGCTATGTCTATTCTTAAATTTCTGCAATCAGCCTGCTGAATATTCACAATTGCCATCAATTTTCAGTTTGCCATGATGAATCTTTGCTTGTTTCATGATCATCATACCATTAACTGGCATAGGTTCAAAACGATTCTGACAAATCCAGTCTTTCAATATATGATTGAGATCTTAATTTTTCGCTTTATGCAATACATTTTTTTATATTTCATTAACTTCTGTTAATGTGAGGTCACTTCTCAGAACTGTCTGTGGGGCACAGAGACCTACACTTGAGTACCATCTTTTAACTTGAAATGTTCAACCTAGTCCCAGAAATTATAATGATCTGTAGAAGTTCTAAGCTACAAATTTTATTGCATAGTACAACTTTATTCTGTGACATTCTCAGAATTTAATGAATATTAATTGTCAAACTTGCTGTATGTATTCTACAAATCATAATTTTGATGCTGAGTCCTGCTTACATTTGATTTGTTAATGCAGAAATGTATCTCTATAACCTGGATGCCATTTCTGGAAAGCATGCTTGAAGAAATGTAAAATTTCACTGTATAACTCCCAGCTTGTTTAGTCTAGCTCTTGGAACCAGCTACAAATGTGTGCCCTTTAAGTTGAAACCACCCCTTAAATATCTTTCCCATCTTGCCACAAAACCAACCAATTGCCACCCTGTCTCTCTTCGCTCCCATCACATATCACACTTGACCCTTCACAATCTAATCACTCAAGATTCTTTTACCTCCCTCCCCCCATTTCCTCCCCTTAACTATGCTTTGTTGGCTCTTCACAGCAACTAGCACTCACACTGCCCCACAACCCACCTGAAACTCTTGTGAGCATTTCATACAATGCTCATACCTTATGCTTCGTGCAGTAAAAATTGACAAAAGTGGATCCTTGGAGAAACCACAGTGGCATTCCAGTTGTTATATATTTGACATGAAGTTCATGATTCAACTTCCAGAGCATTATTTGCAAACTTTAGATATCTAATGCGTGAGTTTTTGTGAGATATGAGAATTGCACAACACCAATTTCAGACCATCAGTGCCATTCTAGAGCTGATCTCTGCAGGTAAAATAATTTTAATTACGCCAAACTGAATGGTTTTCTTTCTCCATTTCCTCCCTTCTGTTAACTGTATGCTTAGAATCTCCTACTTGTATTATTTTAAAGTGATTATCAGTGATTCTCAGGTTGATCTGTATGTGCTACTACAAAAACCAGATGAGTGCTTGTTTGGTGATTTCTAGTAAACACAAAGTACACTGCAGATGCTGTGGTCAAATCAACACGTACAAACAAGCTGGATGAACTCAATAGGTTGGGCAGCATCCGTTGAAATTTCAACAGATGCTGCCGGACCTGCTGAGTTCATCCAGCTTGTTTGTACGTGCTGATTTCTAGTGTTCTTTAATTTGTTAGAGTAAACAGGGAATGATGAGGCAGGTGCTAAAGGACCTTTTTTTAAAAAAAAAGCACAATGTATGAAATACCCAGTTCAGGCGGCATTTATGGGGAAATAAAACTGAGTTAACATTTCAGGTCAATGACTTTTCTTCAGAACTGGAAAAAAAGTTTAAAATCAAACACACTTTTAATGATGGAGAAGGGTATTGAAGGAACCTTTACTGATTTCATGTTTTTACACAGACCTGAGAAAACCCTAGCTATGTATAGAGCCAGAAGGGATACAAGAGGTTCTAAATGAATGATTTTCAATAGTATTCACAGAGAGACAGACTTTGTGGTTGGAGAACTCATCAAAGGGGAAGGGGAAGGTGAAATCCTGGTAACACACTCAAAATGCTGGAGGAACTTAATAGGTCTGGCGGCAGCTATAGAGGGTTTACTGAATGACCAGCGGAGTTTCTTTGGTGTCTGTGTGTGCATAACTCAAGACTTCATCTTCAGAATTTTTTGTGTTGGTGAAATCCTAATATGGAGTTCCATGGGTTTTAGTAAGGCCTCAGCAATAGCAGAAGGTTGTTTCCATGATTGAATGTCTGTGACTAATGGTATCACATAGGGATTGATGCTGTTTGTAATATATATGAGTGATATGGATCTAGATGTAGGAGACATGATCAGTAAGTAACCATTAACTTTGGTAGAGTTGTTGACAGTGTGGATGGTAATCTTGGGTTTCTGATTGATACTAACATATTGGTGAAATGGCAGATGCAGTTTAATCCTGATGAATGTGAGGAGTGGATTTTTGGAGTACTAATGAGGCTAAGACATCCACCATGAATGGTAAGGTCCTGAGTGGATGGAGAAACAGAGAGACCTTGGTGTCCACAATTCCTTGAAGATGGCACCGTGGGTAATAAATGTAGTTAAAAAGGCATATGGGATACTGCACTGCCAGACAGAGTTGTGAAGCAGAGCTACAAACAGCATTTAACAGCTCTTGAATCACCTTGGCATTGAAGGAAACAGAACCAGTGCTTGAGATGGAATTAACATGGATGGGTTCCAATGATCAATGTGGACTTTTGAGCTAAATGGCCATTTCCATGCTGTATGACTTAATGACTTGATTGGGAAGCAAAGTAGAAATGACACTGAGCAAAGCAGTCCTATAAGGAGGGCAGTGTGGTTGGGTGGGTGAGTTGGCTGTTAAGTACAGGGTATCTGTGCTCAGAATATTCAGGAAGCAATTCTATTTCAGCCTGTGTATCTGTTGTGATGCCTTTGAAATGTTTTCCCATTTTCTTAATTTGATATTTTCTTAACTAATGGTTGTTCTCTCACTCCTCGTCTTCTTTGCAATTAGAACTCTTCATTGACCTGAATGTTGATCTCCTTGTATGCTGACTAATCTGTCAAGTGATTTTTGTCATTTTTAAAATGCTTTTTTACTACTCTTAGCTTTTTAGAGATGCAATCAGGCCTTAAGCAGTGTAAATGTTAATATCACACAGTTTTTAAACCCACTTAGATGCACAATCATCCACAGCACGACTAACACTTGTTGCACACTGAATGCATCTTAATTAGCAGGCAGCGGTGACAAGTAAACTCCACATCACAATCCCATCTGATTCAGCCCCTGTAGGTTCATTACTTGGATTGCCTTTGTATATTTTGATGTTGGAAAACAACCAGAATAGTCTGTCCAATATTACCTGGCATTGAAAGTAACTATTGTATATTTTGAAAGTTTGATATTGACAGATCATACAGTTTAACACATTGCTAAGGAGATTGTGCAGGAGGGAGGGCTTCCGATTTTTGGATCATTTGTCTCTATTCCAGGGAAGGTGGGACCTGTACAAGCAGAACGGTTTGCACCTGGAACTAGAGGAGGTCTAATATACTTGCAGGAAGGTTTTCTAGTGTTGCACAGGGGAGAGGTTTAAACTAGAATTGCAAGGGGATGGGAGCCAAAGCACCAGAACAGGTAATGGAGTAATTCTGGGGAAAGATTTTGTTAAGCCTACAAACAAAGTCAGAAATTGAAGTGTCTGAGTTGTGTATATTTCAATGCAAGGAGTAGTGTAGGAAAGACGGATGAGTTTTGGGCATTGATCATCATGTAGAATTATGATATTGTAACTATTAGTGAGACTTGGTTCCAGGAGAGGCTGGACTGGCAGCTCAGTTTTCCAGGGTCCTATAGTTTTAGATGTGATAGAGTGTGAGGGATGGATAAATCCCTATGGCTTGACAAAGTACCCCCTGAAACTGTGCAGAAATTCCTGGGGCCGTTGCAGAGATATCTAAAATGTCCTTAGCAACGAGTGAAATGCTGTGGAGGATTAGTGAAAGCTAATATTGTTCCATTGTTTAACAAAGACTCTAAAAATAAGATGGGACATTATCAGCTGGCGAGTCTGACATCAGAAATGGGTAAGTTATTGATGGACTTGACATCAGTAATGGGTAAGTTCATGGAAGGTATTTTAAGGAACTGGATATATAAGTACTTGGATAGATACGGACTGATTAGAGATAGTCAACATGGCTTTGTGCATGTCATGGTCATGTCTAACCACTATTATGGTGCTTTTCAAGGAAGTTACCAGGAATGCTGATGAAGGCAAGGCAGTGGAGTGGATAATGAGGGGAGAATTGTTAGAGGTATACAAAATTGAGGTTTTAGACAGGGTAAATGCAAGCCAGTTATTTCCTCTGAGGTTGGATGAGAGTTGGGTTAAGGGTGCAGGTTGAACTGTTTTAGGGGAACATGTGGGAACTTCATCATTCAGGGTGGTGAGAGTGTTGAACAAGCTGCCAGTGGAAGTGGTGGATTTGGGTTTGATTTAAACTTTTAAAATTTGGATAGATAAATGGACGGGAGGAGTGTTGAGTGCTATGGTCTGGATGCAGGTGGATGGAACTGTGCAGATTAACAGTTTGGCATGGACTAGATGGGCTATGACTATTTTCTGTACAGCTGCTGATTTTGGATAATATGTGAATCTGCTTCATCTCAGAAGTAGCTTGTTTTTCCCACTTAATTTGCATAGAATATGGTGTAGCATAGAAATACCTCACTTCCTTTATTGATGCTGAAAAAATTAATATGCATTTCTAGCATTTCTAGTTTGTATTGTGGACTTTGAACATCTTTTCTTGAAACAGTTGATTGTTAATGGACCAAAATATTTAAAACAACAACATTGAAGATAAAATTCTATAATAAAAAATAAAAAGTTCAGTATCATTTTAGATAATACAGTAGAATTTCAATAAGCCGATATTCTCAGAGCTGAGGTGGTGCCACACTGGCATGTTTCCAAGACAGAGATGTTATCCATTTTAATATACCACATTTAATTTTAGACTGTAGTATTATAATTTATTCAGTGAACCTAAGACAATGCAGGATACAAAACCAGGTATGTTTATGGAATGTTGGAAAGAGTAATCGAATATGCTTAATGAGACTTGGAAACAGGACACCCTGAGACACTAAGTAACAGTTTATAAGCAATGCTAGAAGCAGAGCCCTGCAGAGTTGATACAGTAAACCTTAAGTTCTCAAATATATTCAAAATTGGAAGATGAATTTGTTTATTCCATTTCTCTTTATATACTGTAAATAACTTGCCATCATACATCAGTTTTACTTAGCTGCTTGCCAGCAATGCCAACCTGAGAAAATCTGATAAGTAAATTAGAGTACCTAAATTGTCTGCATTTTCACAAAATTTCAACATTAACAGGAATCTAGGCATTTCTTTTGTATTTTAGAATCTTTATCCTTTGTCACATATTCACTTATATTTTTATAAAGCTTATTTATGAATTAATCTAATTGTGGATTTCAAAAGATAATTGCAACCTTGCTTTCCCACGAAAAATTGGTAAGGTGGTTTTTTGACAATTCCAGTGATGTTTTGTTTTACATAGAATATTAGTTGGTCACTTTTTCAGATATCTCCAAATCCGACACTTTACTGCTCCTTTAATTCCTAACTTTCCTGAAATGCCTGCAAAAAATGCTATGGACCTATTTCTTACCATTAATCCACTAGGTAAAGGTTTAATTTCAATTATCCGAGATAAACTAGCAGCCTTACGACGGGCCCCTGTGGATAAAATTAAAATGGCCTGGGAGCAGGATTTGAATATCTCCTTATCCGAGGAGAGCTGGGACTCAGTTCTCAAATCGGTTAACTCAACCTCCCTTTGTGCTCGCCATTGCCTCTTACAGTTTAAGATTGTTCATAGAGCCCATATGTCTAAATCTAAACTATCTCGATTCTACCCTGGCATTAGTCCGCTCTGTGATAAATGCAAGAGGGGCGTGGCCTCTCTCATCCATATGTACTGGTTCTGTCCTAGCTTGGAGAAATTTTGGAAAGATGTCTTCACTACATTATCGGGTATTCTGAATCAGCACCTAGAACCTAACCCCTTAATTGCTCTGTTCGGTTTTTGGGGCGAGACAGATTTATGTCTGGGTCCGACCAAATACTGAATACTATCCTTTGCCTCTCTCCTGGCGAGACGCTTGATCCTCCTTAGATGGAGAGATGTTGCCCCGCCCACTCATGCGCAATGGCTTAACGACATTATGGCCTGCTTGGACCTCAAAAAAATTCATTATTCAGTTCTTAATTCGGATCTAAAGTTCCATAAGGTCTGGGGACCTTTTATCGAGTACTTTCATAACCTTCCTCCTGACTAGGGTTTTTTTTTTCCTTCTTTTTTTTCTTCTTTTCGGTCCCTTGCTTTCAGCTCCCTTTTTCTTTTCTGGTAGTAGGCATTATTATCCTCTGTTGCTAAGTGTATTCACAGTCTAGGAGTTTGACTGTCCGGACTTATACTCTTTATACTGTGTGGTGGTTGGTCTGGAGTTGTTGTTTTTTTTCTTGTGTTGTGGGGCTTGGGGAGGACACTAAGCTCACTTGTCTTTAATTTAGGTGCTTTTTTGTTAAATTCTCTTCCTTTGTAGCACATTGTTATTGTATGCTTAATCTTGCACTGTATTAATGCTCCTCATTGGGATTTGGGGTTTTTAATTTTGTAAAATGTTTTGAAAAACTAATTTAAAAAATTTAAAAAAAAAAGAATATTAGTTGGTGAAACCAAACAAAAAGTCCCATTTCTTTACTAATAACATAACATTACATTACTAATGTTGAGACCATGACTGTTAGCTGAATTAATTCACGTGTTGATACAATTTCTTCTCTATTGTGCATGGACAAATAGTGTACGGTTGTACCAAATGTTATCCAAACTCTGTCGATCTAACTGTTATTCACACCAAAGGACTTTCAACACATTTTTGAAGTACAGTATATCCGTAAATATTGGCTTCAGTACATTATTGCTTCAGAGGATATGCACCTAGATATAGATTTTTTTTTCCAGATCTTTACCTTATGCATTGGCCTGATGGAAATGTCCTGGGAAAAACTAATCGTGAACTTCGAGCGGAAACATGGCAAGCAATTGAAGAATTGTATGATGAAGGTGAGTAGCAGCTACTAAGGGAATTATGTTGATACTTTTCCAAATATTATGTGCTACCGTTTACACTTTTTGTATCTTAATATATATTTCAATGCCCTTTGTTTGGATAATACCGTGTGTACTTTCCTAAATTGATTTTTTAAAAATATTTTGCTTTGTGGGTAGCAGGCTAAGAGTCATGCAGAGCAGATTCAGAAATTGCAAAAGGTTAGTAATGACCAATTGGATGAGCAAATCCTTACCTTTTATTGTTTGCTCCTTCCAAATGTATGAAGGTATTTGTAGATGTTCTTGCCCACCATTAACAATGAGTTTCAGGTCTCTGCCAGCTGATGTGAATTGAGTTGGATGCATTAACAGTTCAAGATAAAGCAGTCTAAATGTTGCAGCCTCATCTGCAGCTGTAATAGTTCAGTGCTAGGCTTTCTACATGTTCATTTCTTTAGGAATACTTGTTACAGTATATATAGAATTCAGTATTTATTAGTATTGATTAAATCCTATTGATATGCTCTAATAGTGTAAAATAATTTAACAATTTTTAAATAGAATCTTATTAAGAATTTTGCTAGGGTTTTGTACTGCTTTTAGTGGTCTCTGTTGGATTTAATACTCTGCTATTCCTCTTGTACATTATTTATTTATTTTGTATCTTATAGTAATTATTAATGTCTTTCACTGTAACTGCTGGCAAAGAAAAACATTTCTTGACATACATCCTTGATAATAAACCTGATTCTGATTTTAAAGAATACTTAAATTTACTTCTCAAAATATAATAAAGGGCTTGGTCAATTTCAGTGTTGGGATTATTCAGAAGGCACCCCTTAAATGAGGAATATTGTGAAGGGCCCAACTCTGTAAAAGGATGAATGATCTCAGAATGGCTAATGACAGGTGATCCTCAGAACAACATGACCTAATTTCACAGATAACACTCTAAAATAGTAGGAATTGCATTATTATACATGGGTGAATTATGGCCGAGTGGCTGGTCACAATTGCATTTCACTCAAGGTTCAAAGTAAATTTATTATCAAAGTACTGTATATCACCAAATACAACCCTGAGATTCATTTTCTTGAACTCCAGAAATAAGTACTTGTCAGACACATAGAACTGCAGAAAAGACAGAACTACACTTTCTTTTTCACAAACAAGAGAAAATCTGCAGATGCTGGAAATCCAAGCAACACACACAAAATGCTAGAGGAACTCAGAAGGTCAGGCAGCATCTATGGAAAAGAGTACAGCCGATGTTTCGAGGCAAGGCCCTTCTTCAGGTCTGGACAAAATAAAGAATAAGAAAGTGGGGAGAGGGATAATAAGTGAAACTGGGAGGGGTGAAATAAAAAGCTGGGAAGTTGATTGGTGAAAGAGATACAGGGCTGGAGAAGGGGAATCTGATGAGAGGACAGAAGGCCATAGAAGAAGGGAAAGGGAGGGGTGCAAGGAGGCGATGGGCAGGTAAGGAGATAAGGTGAGAGAGGGAAATGGGAATGGTGAAGGAGAGGGGGGCATTACTACAAGTTCGAGAAATTAATATTCATGCCATGAGGTTGGAGGCTACCCAGACAGAATATAAAGGATTGCTTTTTCAACCTGAGTGTGGCCTCATCGCAACAGTAGAGGAGGCCATGGACTGACATGTCGGAATGGGAAGTGGAATTAAAATGGGTGGCCACTGGGAGATCCTGCTTTTTCTGGCGGATGGAGCGTAGGTGGTCAGTGAAGCAGGCTCCCAATCTGCATCGGGTCTCCCCGATAAACAAAAAGCCACACTGGCAGCATTGGATACCAATAGATGACCCAAACAGACTCACAGGTGAAGTGTTGCCTCATTTGGAAGGACTGCTTGGAGTCCTGAGTGGTAGCGAGGGAGGAAGTGTAGGGGCAGGTGTAGCAGTTCTTCCGCTTGCAAGGAAACTTTTCTGCTTTCCACAGGGATTGCTCCCTTTGTGACTCATTTGTTCATTTGTCCCTCCCCACTGTTCTCCCTCCTGGCACTTACCCTTGCAAGTGGAACACCTGCCCCTACACCTCTCTCTCTACCAATCAGGGCCCCAAACAGTCTTCCTTAAGAGAGTGTAGTATACCCATAACGGCAAATTATAAGACAATGTCACAATTGCTTCCCCGTACAAGGTGGTACTCCTTGTTCCTATAATTCCAGAGTTCTCACAATCTTTAAAGTTTATAGATTTTTGGGTTACAATTACCAAATTTTAAGAATTATTACAAAGGAAATCAACTTAGATTTATTGCATCTTTTTTTGATGAAGATAAACCGGCATGGATTAGAATAGAATTAGATAAAATAGGAGAAAATATACCAGAAGATTTTATATATAAATGGGAATCTAAATTGATATGGGAAAAGAAAGAATCTCCTATACTAAAACATTTGATTGATTTATGGAATAAGATAAATGTTGATGATGAGATCAAGAAATCTTTATTAGCAAAGAGACCTTTAATTCAAAATAAACTTATTCCTTTTACAATGGATAATCAACTTTTATATAACTGGTTTCACAAAGGGATTAGATATATAGGAGACTGTTTTGAAGGAGGTATATTAATGTCATTTGACCAATTAAAGAATAAATATAAAATATCAAATAACACTCTTTTCTGTTATTTCCAATTAAGAGCTTATTTAAGAGATAAACTGGGTCAAACAATGTTATTGCTGAAACCTAATGAAATAGAAACTTTAATTCATAAAGGAAAAATTAAAAAAATTATTTCTGGTATGTATAATTTGATTCAAAAACAGGCAATTAAACAAGGAATTCATAAGTCAAGACAAAAATGGGAAACTGATTTGAATATTAAAATTGATGAAACAAGTTGGTCAAGATTATGTCTTGACAGTATGACAAATACAATAAATGTTCGACTAAGATTAGTACAATATAACTTTTTACATCAATTATATATTACACCACAAAAAATAAATAGATTAAACTCAAATTTATCTGATCAATGTTTTCGATGTAATCAAGAAATTGGTACTTTTTTACACTCTACTTGGTCTTGTTTTAAAATTCAACCTTTTTGGACAAATTTAAGAGTTTTACTGGAACAAATTATTGGAACACAACTTCCACACAATCCAATATTATTCTTACTAGGTGATATTGAAGGGATAAAACCGAAACCCAAATTGAACAAATATCAGAAAGAGTTCATAAAAATTGCATTGGCAGTAGCCAAAAAGGCTATTGCAGTTACTTGGAAATCGGATTCATACTTAAGTATAGATCGTTGGAAGAATGAAATTTTCAGCTGCATTCCACTTGAAAAAATTACTTACAATTTAAGAGATAAATATGAAATATTTCTGAAAATTTTGCGCCCTTATTTACAAAAGATAGGATTAAATATATAGGTGCTCCGAAGATAAAATTATTGGTTATTTGGGGAAAGAAATAAATATATATACTAAAGCTACTATGAACTCCGTGGAGCATGTGGGGATCTTCCGATATCCAGGCACTCTTTCTTTCTTTCTTTTTTCTTCTCTCTTTTTTTCTCTTTCCACAGGGATATGTTGGGGGGGGGGGGCATTGATAATTTTTTTTCCTTCTGTAACTATTTGAAAATTCAATAAAAAATTTATAGATTTTTTAAAAATTCTCACTTTTGTGGTTTTTTGACCATGTCTAGTTTCCTCAAACAAAATTGATTAGAAATAGTCACTGTAATGTTGAAATTGCCACAATTATGTATTGTAACATTTCTCAGCAATATGACAAAATCAGATAATTATCCACACTTTTGCAGTATTCTGATCAGATTCATAGTTTTTTTTTTGTACATCATTAATTACCTTGGTGACTTTTTCTTGCAGTTATTCATTAGGATAAGCCAAAGTCTCTCTGTATTTACAATATACTAAAGCTGGTTGTTATCTTTTATTTTTATAGTTATATTTCAGGCACTTTTAAAGACTTTATATTTCTTGCTTTTTGAAATCTGCCTGATAGCATTCTTATCTCCAGACTTTCTGTGGAGGGACCATTAATGGCAAGAGCCAACTGTGGCTCAGAATGGTCGGCACCTTTTCATTCAGATATATGCCTGTGATTTTAAAAAATGGAATAAGTCAATAATATGCATTGGATTGGGCAATGCTACTTCCATTTTGAGGACTATAATATGTTATGTTATTCAACTATACTTTGGGATGTTAATTCATTTTCCTAAAATCAATTTCTCCATCTTCTATGCACATGCACCTATTTGGACCTCACTTAAATAAGCAATATGCATGTTTTAATTTGGTGGATCGTTAGGAAACAACGGAAGCAGTTATTTCTTTGATTTGGACCTTATGCCTGTGGCCTGTTTCCTATGACAAAGAATTGCCCTATTCTACCTTGCTTCATCACATCTGCTACTAAAACCTATCTTTACTAGCTGGTTTCAATCTTTTTGTTCTTTGCAGACATGCTCTGCTGCTCATGTCCAAACTTCAATCAGTGTGTGCTTCATGACATGCTGGTTTTCATTTAAGCAATGCCTCATTTTAATATGTTGTTCCACTCCACACCTTGTGGCGCACCGAGCGGCAACCTTCACCATTTTCTTAGCAATTGTCTGTTTTTTTTTACGAGGCCAATTTGCTAGCTTGATGCTCAACCTAGCGCAGATGGAAAGCTTGTAAAGAGCCGGCCGTCTTCGAACCCAGGACCACTCGCCTGGAAGTTCAGTGCAAATGCCACTACACCAACAACTGGCTTTCAGTTTAATACACTCAGCCTTTCCAAATCCTACCATGGTCCCAAACACCTCTATCCATTGTAGCTTTTCAACAGTATCTTGTACAACTCGGGTGACTAATGCAGCTGCTGCCTCACAGCTTCAGTGAGCAGGTTGAATCCTGACATACAGAATTTGTCATTTTCCCCTTTTCCCGCTATCCATTTTCCACCCACATGCCAAAAGACGTTCAGATTGGTAGGCTAATTAGCCCATTAAATTGCTCATAGTGTGTAGGTAAGTGGAAGTATAATGGAGAGCTAATGTGAATGTGGGGGAAACAAAATTGGATTACTGGATGATTATGGTAAAAGGAGATTTGACATCAAGTATGGTCTTAGTGGGCTGAAGGATCTGTTTCCATTCAAATGATTCGATGACCAATTCACTATAGAAATATAAAGAAATTAGTCATAAACAGTGGCCATTTTATTAGGTACAACTGTCCATTAATGCAGATATGTAATCAATCAATCATATCACAGTAATTCAATGCATAATAGCATACAGACATGGTCAAGAGGATCAGTTGTATTTCAGACCAAATATCAGAATGGGGAAGAAGCATGATCTAAGTAACTTTGACTGTTGGTGCCAGATAGGGTGATTTGAGTATCTCAGAAACTACAGTCTCCTGGGATTTTCACAAATAAATCTCTACAATTTAAAGAGAATGGTGTGAAAAACAAAATACATCCAGTGAGTGACAGCTCTGTTGAGTGAAGACACCTTGATAACGAGAGAGGTCAGAGGAGAACGGCCAGACTGGTTCAAGCTGACAGGAAGGCAACAGTAACTCAAGTAGCCACATGTTACAAAAGTGGTGTGCAAAAGAGTGTCTCTGAACGCACAACACATCGAACCTTGAAGTGTATGGGCAACAGCAGCTGAAGACCATAAACATTAAGTACAAGAGGTACATTATCCTCGGCAACTTCCGCCATATCTAAAAGGATCCTACCATTAGACATATCTTTATCTTCCCCCCCCCCCCAATCCACTTTCCACAGGGATCACTCGCTCTGCATTTCCCTTGTCCATTTGTCCCTCCCCCCCCCCCCCCCCCCACCTCTGGAACATCTGCCACAAGCTGTACTTCCAGTGGCCAAACATTTTAATTCCCATTCCCATTCCCATTCTGACGTGTCATTCCATGGCCTTTAGAGCCAAGATGTGGCCACCTTTCAGGCTAAGGTGCAACAAGAAGGCAACAGTTATACCGGTGCCTAAGAAGAATAATGTGAGCTGTCTTAATGACTGTCGCCTGGTAGCACTCATATCGACAATGATGAAATGCATTGAGAGGTTGTTGAAATCCCCCATGATAACTGTATCATTACCTTTGCGACATGCCAATTTTAACTCTTCATTCAACTTACACCCTACATCCACAAAGCCAGATTCCGTGCCAGAGCCCTGACGGCTATGAATTACCTCTGCTAGGTCACTCCCCCACCCGTCTCCCCAACAGTATCCAAAGTGGTATAACTGTTGTGAGAGGAATAGTCTCCAGAGTATTCTACACTGGCTGTTTAACCCCCTTTCCCCTTTCTGTGTCCTGTACCTTCAGAGTAACCACCTCTCTGTAGGTCCTATTTATCACTCCTTCAGGCCCCCGAATGATCTCGAGTTCATCCAATTTCAGCTCCAACTCCTTAACGTGTAGTGTTAAAGCTGCAGCTGGATGCACTTCTTGCTGTTGTGGTTGTCAGGAACATTGGAGATCTCCCTTCCTTTCCACATCCCACAAGAGGAGCATTCCACTATTCTGCCTGACATCTCTACTGTTCTAACTGAGCAAGTATAAAGAAAGAAGAATAATAAACTGTGGGGGAGACAAAAGACTCTATCTACAGTTTTTTTACTACCTTCTCTGACTGAAGCCTTGAAGAGTGGAAGCCTAAAAATCTCCGCTCTAACACTGATGTCTCCAACCATGGCCGCTCCGCTTGCCCCGCCTTACTTAATTCCTTCTTGCCAATCAATCCCAAACACTGATTGGCTACTGTTGAAAGCTGCAAACTGCTGCGACTCACTGCCTTTTCTACTCAATCGGCGAATCTGAGTGAGCTCCGTCTTCTCAGGCTTCTGATCTCCGATTGGCCACTGTTCAAAGCTTGTTATCCTGCTTGTTATTTCTTCAAAGAATGCCAACCTATTTGTCAGGCAAGATTTTCCCTTAAGTAAACCATGCTGACTTTGGCCTATTTTATCATGTTCCTCTAAGTATCAGGAAACCGTATCCTTAACAATCGATTCCAATGTCTTCCCAACCATTGAGGTCAGACTAACTAGCCTATAATTTCCTTTCTTCTGCTTTCTCTCCTTTCTTGAAGAGTGGAGTGACATTTGCAATTTTCTGTTCCTTTGGAACCATGCTATAATCCATTGATTCTTGAAAGATCTATCTAATTCCTCCACAATCTCTTCAGCCACCTTTTTGAGAACCTTGGGGTGTAGACCATCTGGTCCAGGTGGCTTATCTGCCTTCAGACCATTCAGTTTCCCAAGCACCTTCTCCCTCATAATGGCAACTTCACTCACTTCTGCCCCTTGGCCCACTTGAACTTCCAGCATGCTGCTAGTACATTCCACAGTGAAGACTGGTGCAAAGTACTTATTCAGTTCATCGGCCATTTCCTTGTCCCCCATTACTATTCTCCAGCATAATTTTCCAGCATTCCAATATCTACTCTCTCCTCTTTTACATTTTATATATCTGAAGAAACTTTTGGTATCCTCTTTAATATTATTATCTAGTTTACCTTTGTATTTCATCTTTTCTTTCTTTATGACTTTTTTTAGTTGCCTTCTGTTGGTTTTTTAAAAGCTTCCGAACCCTCTATAAGACAATGGGTTTCAAACAGACTTTTAAGTTGCTTAGTTCAAGATAGCTTGCAGAACCAGATGGATAATTTAGCATTTCAATACCTAATGTGTTTATAGTTGAGAGTTCTGTATACTCAGAACTTCACTTTACAGCTTTAATGGCAGCTAGCTAAGATCCATGTTTAAAAAATTGCTTTTACGCCATTTTTGTTAATAGGGTATCTGAGGAAATATCACATGCTTGTGAAGTCACCCAAGTGGCTGAAAAGTGTATAAGTATGGAGAGCAGTTTAGGCTTATTAGGAATGAGGTAAAGAACATCAAGAAACTACGAAAGGAACACAGGATAAACAAGTTTCTTCGGTTTCTGCGATGTACAGCTTGTTTGTTTGCATCTTTGGTATGTCTTTTTGCTTTATAGGAATTGTACCTATTTTTTGGAAATCCTTAATCCTTATGTTTGAGAAGTGATTTGTGCTTTGGAAGTGGTTTGTAAGTGGGATATGTTTAAGATAGAAATCATCTGTGAGTTTTAAGAATGTGTGGATTTTAAACATGTATCACTGTAAATAAATTATCTGTTTTGAACTACTTTGTTAGGAGAGGGGATCCACCATTCAAATAGTGGGTATTGGCAGCTATACTCACCATGTAGAATAAACTGGGAAGTAAACTAGTCTTTGAGGTTTGGGTAGTTATAGTATAATCTCTTTTTAGTGAGAGTAGTTGTGGCTATTCATATCCTATAGGACTTAAAGTCTTCATTTGAGTTTAGGACTTCCAGCAAGCCCAATACCATCACACTTAAAGAAATTTCCCGATTACCTATATTTTGATTACTAGTTCCTGGCTTTTTTTGGGTTTTTTTAAGTGGTCTTACATTTGCCACCCTCTAATCATTACAAAGTGCTTTAGATTCTGTATAATTTTACATCCACTATTTCTTGGGCTTGTTCTTTTTACACTTTTATATGCAGATCAGATTTGGAAGATTTGCAGGTCTTTAGCATCGTTAATTTCCCTTGCACTGTTGCTTTACATAATATTTTCATTCAGTTCTTCCCTTTCTCTAAAACATTGGATCCTTAATATCTCTGGAGGTTATATGTGTGAGGAAACAAAACTGAAGTATTTTGTATTGAATTGTTCAGCTATTTCTTTATTCCCAAGTATAATTCTGCTGTTTCTGACTGTAGAGAACCTGTAGTTGGAAAGGAGCAGAAATCCTAGCTAATTTTTCTTTCTTTGAATGTATTCCTCTGTATTCTTACCATCCTATTATCTCACCATTTGGGGTGGCAAAACAAACTTGTAACTGAAGATGATGTACTGCTAAGTTCATTCAACATATGATTGAATTGCCATTTTGTTCAAGTGAAAAATCATAGATAGAACATAGATCATAGAAGAGTACAGCATGGGAACAGGCCATTTGGCCCATAATATTGTGCCGAACCAACTAAATTAGTAATCAAGTGGCCAATTAAACTAATCTCTTCTGCTTACACAATGTCTATGTTCATTATCCTCACCTTCACATGTCTATCTAAACCTCTCTAATGTTTCTGCCCTTACAACCAACATGGCAGCACATTTCAGGCATCTACCACTCTCTTTTATAGTGTAAGAACCTGACTTAGCTATAATTGCACTGACTTGAGTTTAAGCATTTAAACTGCAAATACAGGTATTTGCCTAAGTGTACTATGCTATAACATTGCAAAACTTAGAAATTATACTCAGGGTTTATTCTTTAGTCCCATTAGCCTTATTTGGTCATTGATCAGATAATCTATTCAATATCCACACAAGGAAGGTGGAAACATACTTCAGGTTTAGGAAGCAAACATCAGGCAGAACTCTTGAAAATTAAGGTAGCTAGGAAAGAGCTAAAGCAGACTGGGGAGAGATAGAAAGGGGCATGAGAAGGATCAAGGAGAATCCCATGAACATGAAGAGCAGGGGGATAACAAGCAAGGATAGGACTGTTCAGGGACAAAGGGAGAAACATGTGCCTGGAGTTTGAGAAGATAAGGAAAGTCCTTAATGAATGCTTTAGTGTTGGTCCAAGCAGAGAGACTTTGATGAATCTGAAGTCAGCATTGAACATGCTAATGTGCTGGAACATGTGAGGTAGCATTAGAGTATCTGACAAACAGTAGTTTAGATAAGTCCCTGAGGCCAGACAGAATATACCTCATGTTACCAAGGGAAGCAAGGGAAGAGATTGCTGGCACATTGACGATGATCTTTGCATCTTCCTTAGCCAGAGAAGTACCAGAGAATTGGAGGATGGTAAAAGTTGTTCTGTTGTTCTGTTGTTCAGGAAAGGTCATAGGGGATTCTTAAGTCAGTGGTGGTCAAACAATTAGAGAAAATTCTTAGAAGCAGCATTTGGAGAATCGTAGTAATATTAGGGATAATCAGCACGGCTTTGTGAGAGGCACGTCGTGCCTCATGACCCTAATTGAATTTTGAGGAGGTGACAAAAGAGATTGACAAAGTAGAGTGGCAGGTGTGGTATATATGGATTTTAGTAACGTGTTTGATGAAGTTTCCCATTGTAGGCTCATTCAAAAAGTCAAGAGGCATGCGATCTGGGGAAACTTGGCTGCATGGTTATTGAATTAGTTTGTCCACAGAAGGCAGAGAGTGGTACTAGACGAAGTGTAATCTGCCTGGTAGTCCATGACTAGTGGTGTTTGCAGGGATCTTTGCCCTTTGTGATTTTTATGAATGATTTAGATGAGGAACAGAAGGAGTGGGTTAGTAAATTTGCAGATGACACAATGGTGTTGTGGATAATGAAAAATGTTGCAGGTTACAGGATGTAGACAGATTGTAGGAATAGTCAGAGAAGTAGATGGAGTTCAATCTGTAAAGATGTGAAATGATACACTTTGGAAGATCAAACGAAGACAGAATACAAGGTTAATGGCAGGATTCTCAGCACTGTGGAGGAACAGAGTGATCGAGGGGTCTGTGTCCATAGATCTCTCGAAGTTGCTGCACAAGATGATTGGATGGTTAAGAGGCACATATGTTAAGCTGGCTTTCATTAGTAGGAGAATTGTGTTCCAAGAGCAGTGAGACAATGTTGCAGCTCTATAAAACTCTGCTTAGACAACACCTGAGGTATTGCAACCAGAACTAAACACCTCATTATAGAAAGGATGTGAAAGTTTTAGAGAGGATGCAGTGGAGATTTACCAGGGTGCTGCCTAGATTGGAGGACATACCTAGTGAGCATTTGCATGAACTAGCACTCGTCTCTTTAGAGTAATGGAGGATGAAAGGCAGCTTGATAGATGTGTGGAAGATTCTTAGGTAGTATCTTTATCCCAGGGTGGCAGTGGTCAATACCAGAGGATGTCCTTTTAAGATAAGTGGAGGAAAGCTTAGGGAGATGTCAGAGGTAGTTTTATTCAAACACAGTAGTAGGTGTCTGGAATATGCTGCCTGGAGTGGTAATAGAGGCTCATACAATTGGGATATTTAAAATATTCTTAAATAGACTCTTGGATGTAAGAAAAATGAAAGGTTATGGGCTATGTAGGAGGGAAAGGTTAGATTGATCGTGGAATAGGTCAGCACAACATCATGGGCAGAAGGGCCTGTACTATGCTGTATTGTTCTATGAATATGGCAGGGGAATGGGGTTGAGAGGGATATTAGCCATGATAAAATGGTAAAGTGGACTCGATGGGCCGAATAGCCTAATTCTGTTCCTATGTTTTATGAATGTAAGCAATCATAAGTTGTAATAAAGGTTGTAAAAGTTATTAACAGTGCTCCAATTGCACATTCTTTTTGAGAATTTTAAGTGATGCCATTTAAAACAATATATTCTTACTCGAATTGTGTTTCTTTGTACTTGCATAAAAGTACATTCCATAAATGTAGGCAGCAGGAAGTTTTTTAAATTTTCACTTGGATTGTGTTTTTAATATTAATCAGCATTTTCTAAATTAAATACAGAACAGGCAAATTGTGAAAATATTCTTGGAAGTGTATGATTCAGGAGTGTTTTTGCGCATAGTTCCCTTTATAGAGGAGGAGGAAATTGTGTTACATCATTATTTTAAGCCGCACTGTACTCTACTGAGTGTTATTACAACATGAGGAAATCTGCAGATGCTGGAAATTCAAACAACAACACACACAAAATGTTGGTGGAACACAGCAGGCCAGGCAGCATCTATAGGGAGAAGCGCTGTCGACGTTTTGGGCCGAGACCCTGACGAAGCGTTGACAGCGCTTCTCCCTATAGATGCTGCCTGGCCTGCTGTGTTCCACCAGCATTTTGTGTGTGTTATTACAACATGGTAGATTGAGTAACTTCATTTTGCTACCGTTTACTGTGATTTGCACAGCTGACAGATAAGTTTATTATTGTTACATGTACCAAGGTACAGTGGAAAAGCTTTGCTTTGCATGCCATTCATTCAGATCATTTTATCACATCAGTGCATTGAGGTAGTATAAGGGTAAAACAATGATAGAGTACAGAATATATATGTTACAATAACAGAAAGTACAGTCCAGGCAGAAAATGAGGTGCAAGTTCAGGATGAGGTAGATTGTGAGGGCAAGAATCCATCTTGCCTTACTAGAGTACCATTCAATAGTAGAACAGTGGAGTAGAAGCTGTCCTTGAGCTTGGGGTACAGTAGTTGTTTTCAGGCTTTTGTATTTTCTGCCTGATGGACGGGTACGAAAAGTGAATGTCCAGGGTGGCTGGGGTCTTTGCTTATACTGTCGGTTTTACCAAGCCAGTGAGAAGTGTATACAGAGTCCATGAAGGGGAGGCTATTTTCTGTGATGTTCTGATTTATGTCCACAACTGTCTGCAGTTTCCTGTGTTTTGGGGCAGAGCAATTGCTATCTGAAGCTATAATACATCTGGATAGGTTTCTTTGGTAAAAAAAATCAGTAAGGGTCAGCGGAGCTTGTTGAATTTCCTTAGCCTGTTAGGAACTTGAGACACTGGTGAGCTTTCTTAACTGTAGTGTCTACGTGGTTTGACTGCGGCAAGCTATTGGTAATGTTCTGAGGAACTATAAGCTCTCAACCATCTCCACCTCAGCACCACTGATGTAGAAAAGAGTTTGTGCATTGCCCCCGCCTAATATCAATGACCAGCTGTTTGCTTTGCTGATAATGAAGGAAAGGTTATTGCTATGACACAGTGCCATTAGGATAGCTTCCTCCGACTCATTATTTAAGATTCAGCCCACCACAGTGGGATCATCTGCAAATGTGTAGATGGAGTTGGAATAGAATCTGCCATGCAATCATGAATATATAGGGAGTAGAATAGAGGGCTAAGTACGCAACCTTCTGCAGCACCAGTATTGAGGATAATTAAGGCAGTGGTCTTGCTGCCTATCCTTACTGATTGTGGTCTGTTGGTCAGGATGTCAAGGATCCATTTGCAAAGGGACATGTTGAATCCGAGATGAGCTTGCTTGGAATTATGGTATTGAAGGCAGATCTGTTGTCAATGAATATTGGTCTAATGTACACATATTTATTATCCAGAAGCTCCAGAGATGACCGTAGAGCCAGAGAGATGGTGTTTGCTATAGAACTGTTTCAGCGGCAGGTGAATTGCAGTGGGTCAATTTGCCTGAGAGGCTGGAACTGATGTGTGTCATTACTAGCCTCTTGCAGCACTTCATGATGGTGGAAGTCAGAGTCAAAGCAAGACAGTCATTAAGGGACATTACCTTATTTTTCTTTGGCACTGGGATGATAATGGTCTTCTTAAAGCATATGGAAGCCTAAGGCTGAAGTCAGGGGAGGTTAAAAATGTCTACAGGCAACCTCATCAGCAGATCTGTGTAGGACCTAAGGACTCAACCGAAACTTCATTCAGGTCAGATGCTTTTTATGGTTTCACTCTCCTGAAAACTGATCTGACGTTGGTATCGTTACTTTGGAGGCTGCTGGGGTGGGAGGCAACATCTCATTCCCTTCTGTTCTAAATGTACACAATGCATTACAGTAATTAGAAAGAGATGCACTGATATCGGCAACGTTGCCCAACTTTTTTGTAGTCCATTTTAGCAGGTAAGCCCTGCCACAACTGAAGGCTGGTACAGAACTCTATTTGTGGACTGGCATTGTCTCTTGGCACCCCTGATAGCTTTACAAAAGTCGTATTTTGATTTCTTGGAGAAGTCAGCATGACTCTATTTGAACAAAGCAGTTTTAGACTTTAGTAGGGGATGGATCTACTAGTTCATCCACAGTTTCCAGTTTGGGAACACCCAGATTGACCCCTTTGTTCTGCAACCCTCTACACATTTATAATAAAGTCTGTGCCAGTGGTGACACATTGTCTGCTGAGTCCTTGAAAGTGGACCAGTATACCATTCAAAGCAATTGCATTGAAGCTCCTTTGTTTCCTCAGACCAGCACTGTCTATACATAATCAGGCATTTGTCTGCTGGGGAGGACCTGTAAATGAGTGAAACCTTGTTTTTCCTAAAAACATACTGATTCTATTATTTTCAAAGGATACAATATCCTTACTAATGGTATAATGTAATTTGGAGGAGTTTTGAAAGTCAGGTGAAAGAAGGAAGGCCAGTGAGAGCCGGGGATGGGGCGGGGAGTAACAACTGGGAGAGAGTGTGACATCTTGTGTGTTTCATTTGATGAGAACCCCTCTGATGGTACACTATCAGGCTGTATTTTTCATCCAGCTTATCCTAAAATTAACAGAATGCAGGAACTAGAATAAAATGAATTCTTTAGGGATGATTCTTTTGGTTTTTACTGAGTAGCAAAGTGTTCAGTGGATTCCAGTTAATGACTGGTAATGATTAATGATTAATGATTCCAGTTAATCAGGGAACCCATTTATTTGAGACAACTCTTGAAGAACAAAAACTAAATCAAGAAAATAGCCAGGATTCCCTTAATTTGTTTGGGACACTGTGCTGCTTAATTGGCACGGGAGACTGTTGCTGAACTTTTCTAACTAGCATCAGTTACGTGCACTTGTGTGGCTTTTGCACACTACACCCTGCTTAGAGTGATCAGTTTTTAAATCACTGTTTGTCTTCAAAAAGGCAGTGACTTTTGACACTGATAGCTGCAAGAAATAAGCATGCCACAATTCAGAACTGTTTTACTCTCTGCGGTTTCAAGCATTCAGGTGTGGAGATGCCTGAAACAGCTGGAAATGAAAATGAAGCAATTTCACTACTTCAACAAGTTAGGAATTAGGAAGAATTTGAAGGTATTGACAATCATCTTGAATGTTTCAATGAAAATAAAGATTGGGAGGATACAGTCATCTAAGACTTGTATGAAGGCAGTCAATCTAAGAAAATGCAGCATACCTTTGATGAATTCCTCCATCAATAACTATTAGGAACTAATACAGTTTTATTGTACCGTCAAGGCATTAGTAGTGTTCTAATTTGTTCCGTATTTAAATACATAAATTGTTACTCAGTTAAATGATAGTTTGTCTTTTTTTAATACCTTTTAACTATTTCCATTAAACTTCGGCTAATTGACACAGCTGCTAAATTGGGCCAAAATGTACTGGTCCCGATGTGTCCAAGTACAGGAATCTACTGTATTTATATACCTCAAAATTTTGAATCACCTAGTACTATTTGTAATTTCCTTACAGTATGTTTTAATTTCCCAAGTGGTTTACTACCTTAAAGAAAGAAGATTAACAAGGTAACTAAAGGGAAAACATACTGAGAGTTCCAAGAATTTGATGCATAATTGTTCTCTCTAGTAATTGGTCAGCTCTTGGGAGAATTGGAACAGGGCACCTTGCTGTCCTTTCAGCTGAAGCCACTATGGTATATCAAGAGAGTTTATCATGTTGGGAATTTGGTCTACTAATCTGCATGTGATCACTAAGTGTAAAATTTTCTTTCTGCCAGACACTCAACTTTCTGATTGATTGAGATTCAGCTCGCAGTAGGCCCTTCCAGCCCTTTGGTCCATGTTGTCCAGCAATCCCCCAATTTAACGCTATAGCCTAATCACAGGAGAATCAACCTAGCAACCAGTCCATCTTTGGACTGTGGGAGGAAACCAGAGCACCCAGAGGAAGCTTGCTACTATGATTAAGGAGATCATTTGCAGGAGAGTTTTTTTTTCATCTCTGACTGTATCAGTTTGAGAATTCAAATTTAAGATGAAGATGAAAAAAGCAAGCTGTCGGATTTTCATAGAAGCAGAAAGGGTTTACTAAACTGCAATCACAAAAGAAACTTGCCTTCCTTATCCAGTATGGCCACTCCATTCCAGTTCAATGGCAAAGTAACTGTGCTTTGAATTGTATCAAATTGTTGCAGCTGGTCTACAAAGAATATCATCCTGTCAACGTAAATGGGAGTAACTGTTTTGGCCACAGTCTGGAAATGAGTTAAAAATCTAGGTCCGCTGGCTCCTAAGAGGCTAAATGGGACAAGTGGGGGCTGTGCTGGGTTGGGTATTTGATCCTCCACAATATTCCGCATGGGAATTTAAACTGGAGATGGCAGTGGTTTTTTTTTACGAGGTCGAGTTGCAAGCTTGACATCAACCTGGCACGGATGGTACGGGAGTCACTGGATCGACATCAACCCGTCACGGGAGCGGTCTGTCATTGTATCAAACTCGAGCCCGGCGCTGATCTCACGGCACCACCAGCCGACCGGAACGGGGGGGGGGGGGGGGGGAGGCAGGGTCAGGGTGAATCTTACTAAGAAAAATTTAAGCCAAATACAAAGTTAAACACTCAATACAGTTTCAACGGCAACGACTTACAGACAGACAGACATACTTTATTGATCCCGAGGGAAATTGGGTTTCGTTACAGTTGCGCCAACCAAGAATAGAGTAGAAATATAGCAAAATAACACCAGAAATAATTAAATAATAATAAGTAAATTATGCCAAATGGAAATAAGTCCAGGACCAGCCTATTGGCTCGGAGTGCCTGACACTCCGAGGGAGGAGTTGTAAAGTTTGAAGGCCACAGGTAGGAATGACTTCCTATGACGCTCAGTGTTACATCTCGGTGGAATGAGTCTCTGGCTGAATGTACTCCTGTGCCTAACCAATACATTATGGAGTGGATGGGAGTCATTGCCCAAGATGGCATGCAACTTGGACAGCATCCTCTTTTCAGACACCACCGTCAGAGAGTCCAGTTCCACCCCCACAACATCACTGGCCTTGTGAATGAGTTTGTTAATTCTGTTGGTGTCTGCTACCCTCAGCCTGCTGCCCCAGCACACAACAGCAAACATGACAGCACTGGCCACCACAGACTCATAGAACATCCTCAGCATCGTCCGGCAGATGTTAAAGGGCCACAGTCTCCTCAGGAAATAGAGATGGCTCTGACCCTTCTTGTAGACAGCCTCAGTGTTCTTTGACAGACAGCGTCGCAATCCGACTTAAAATGGCGGACGGCGTTCTCCTTCCTCGGTTCGTGAGTACAAGTTGTCCGTAAGTTGGATGTTCGTGACTCGGGGACTGCCTGTAATGCAGCTAAGGAAGTTTCTCCTATTTTCCCTATTGTCATTTATTTGTATCTTACACATGGCTGTGGCCTGTAGTTCTAATTTCAATAAGATGCGTAAACATTTTCTCCACTAGTACCTTTTGAGTTTTTAATAATCTTAATTGAATTATCAGGTCATGCCTCAGCATTCTCTTCTAAAGAAAGCAATCCCAACTTTTCCAGATAGAGGGGAAAAAACTTTCTTTTGATATCTTTTTCAAAGAATCAAAGTGCATTTGTTATCAAAGTATGTATGTAGAATACAACCCTGAGATTTGTCACAGACGGCCACAAAACAAAATAACACTGTGGAACCCATTCAAAGAAAACATCAAACACCCAATGTGCAAAAAAAAAAGAACATTGCGCAAATGTCAAAAATAGAATGAAAAGCACAGAATATTAAAAAAATCAAACCACAGAGTAATTGAAACAGTCTAGGAATGTTCATTTTAGTTCAGTTTAGCACTGTGTCAATTGTTGACTGCAAGCTGCAGAGCCGTTCTGCCCCGATCAAAATTGCACAAAATAGCAATTTTTTTTAAAAAAGGAAGCCAGAAAAACATCATAACATGAACTACAGAATCCAATCCACAAACTACATCAATTGAACCTCGCCCAAGACCTGGGAGTCTGGTTCCATCCTCCAGCAGCAGTGAGTGAGGAGGATGAATCTATTTTGTACTTCTTCCATACTTTTCATGATAAGTTAAATTTTGTAACTTCAATACAATAAATTAATTGCAATAAAAGATGTGAGTCCAAAATTATTTGAATCTGTTTGTGTTTTCACTTTAAGCGAAGCGTGCTTGCATCACATGGTAGCTTCATAATTTATGCAATTCACATATTTTTACACAAATACGCAACTCTTCTTCCTGCTTAGCTATAAACTCCAACTCAATGTAGAATGTATCTCAACTATATACACAATATCCTATACAATACAACTACTATACAGACATCCACAGCATAGTAAATTATAAATTGTCCCATTCAGGCTTAAAGATTTAATCGCTATGGAGGATATCTTGCTCTTGTGGGATAATGTCTTTCCTGACAAGGGAGGTCACTCTACTTGGCAGGTGAGACTTGTGGCTGTGTAAACAATCTTAGATTCTGGGCCTTCCCCGTGGTTGTTGTAGGAGACTGCAGGAAGTGGTTCTGACAGCTCTGGACATTTTTCTTCTCCTTTTCCTGGCTCTTCTCTCTGGATCTACTTTGACCCTTGCTTTTCTGCTTCTCAATATCTTGTCTTTCTTTTTCTCACCTTTTTCTTCTGGTTTCTTGTGGGTATACCTGAATTTGCTAATTTCTCAAGAAGTTAGGTCTCATTTATCCTTCTCTGTTTCTATAGTACTAATGCCATCCTCGTCCATTTTCTTCTTTCTAAGATGTACATCTTGATCTTGGGAAGGTACACTTAGTTCACTGGAGTATTCTCTTATTAATCCTTCTATTGCTCCCTTTATGATCAGATCTCTCTTCTTGGTTTCCTCATGCACAACATTATCTGACAAATCCTGTTTTTTGTATCTCCATTGACTCTTCATTTGGCCTTCCATTCATCCAGTTAGACTTTGGTCTTTGCATCTACCTTTACAAGCAGCTTTTTGTCTCCCACTTGATGTTCATACAATAATGCATGCAGGGTAAATTATGGTTCTTTATGCTCACAAAAACAGAATGCTTGCAACTTTATGAAGCTCCTTGAACTCTCTTCCAGCTTAAAACCAAGCATTATTTCTCAAGTAACTGCCTGATTAACATGTCAGAATCTTTCTCAGATATGTTACCTACAAATCTGTTGTAGTCAGGTCACCGCTTTCAAAGGGTTCAAAGAAGGTTCACGAAAATGATTCCAGGAATGAAAGGTTTAGCACATGAGGAATGTTTGGTAGCTCTGGGCCCATAGTTGCTGGAATTTAGAAGAATGAAGGGGGATCTGGGTAGGATGTTCCCTATAGTGGGGAAGTCTAGGACTAGAGGGCACAACCCCAGAATAGAGGGATGTCCAATTGGAATGGAGGTGATGAGGAATTTCTTTAGCTAGTAGTTTAGCTTGGTGAATCTGTGAAATTCATTGTAACAGACGGCTGTGAAGGCCAAGTCATTGGGTGTATTTAAGGCAGAGGTTGATTTGTTTTGATTAGTCAAAGGTCACAGGGAGAAAGCGGAGAATGGGGTTGAGAGGGAAATGGATCGGCCACGATCAAATGGTGGTGCAGACTCAATGGGCCAAATGGCCTAATTCTGCTCCTATGTCTTATGGCCTGTTTTGCAATCCATATACCTGGCAAATGGGACTAGCTTAGATGCTGGATCTCGGTCTGTGTGGAGAAATTAGGCCAAAGGGCTGCCTTCCATGTTCTGTGATGACAACTATATATCCAGTTTTGTGTAAACATTTTGAAAGTGTGTCTTAATCTGGTCATCTAATTTTTTTTGGTATTTATTAATGACTGGATACAGTACATACTTCCATTTGATTAATCATGGGTAGAGTGAGAATGAATATTTAATGAAAATGAAAGAATTATAGCAAGCATACGTAGAGCATGTGATACTAGTAATCACAGAAAACCAATTTTTTTGGCTTAGAGAAAATAACTTACAAACAGTTCTAACAAGTGCTTGTGTAACCCAGGGACTGCCTAGTTATACTGGGGCAACCCTATATTGAGCATACTAAATTGCTCACCCCATGATTTGGAGTGAGCCCAGAGGAAATGTTCTGTGTACATTAAATAATGCCAAGCCTCTATTTCCATATAACCATATAACAATCACAGCACGGAAACAGGCCATTCCGGCCCTCCTAGTCCGTGCCGAACTCTTAATCTCACCTAGTCCCACCTACCCGCACTCAGCCCATAACCCTCCACTCCTTTCCTGTCCATATACCTATCCAATTTTACCTTAAATGACACAACTGAACTGGCCTCTACTACTTCTACAGGAAGCTCATTCCACACAGCTATCACTCTCTGAGTAAAGAAATACCCCCTTGTGTTTCCCTTAAACTTTTGCCCCCTAACTCTCAAATCATGTCCTCTCGTTTGAATCTCCCCTACTCTCAATGGAAACAGTCTATTCACGTCAACTCTATCTATCCCTCTCAACATTTTAAATACCTCGATCAAATCCCCCCTCAACCTTCTACGCTCCAATGAATAGAGACCTAACTTGTTCAACC
Organism: Hemitrygon akajei; assembly: GCF_048418815.1. Lineage (NCBI taxonomy): Eukaryota > Metazoa > Chordata > Chondrichthyes > Myliobatiformes > Dasyatidae > Hemitrygon > Hemitrygon akajei. The sequence continues at coordinate 68,133,549 of NC_133135.1, read as the reverse complement.
TTTCTCTGTAACTTAAGTGCTGAAACCCAGGTAACATCCTAGTAAATCGTCTCTGCACTCTCTCTAATTTATTGATATCTTTCCTATAATTCGGTGACCAGAACTGTACACAATATTCCAAATTTGGCCTTACCAATGCCTTGTACAATTTTAACATTACATCCCAACTTCTGTACTCAATGCTCTGATTTATAAAGGCCAGCGTTCCAAAAGCCTTCTTCACCACCCTATCTACATGAGACTCCACCTTCAGGGAACTATGCACTGTTATTCCTAGATCTCTCTGTTCCACTGCATTCCTCAATGCCCTACCATTTACCCTGTATGTTCTATTTGGATTATTCCTGCCAAAATGTAGAACCTCACACTTCTCCGCATTAAACTCCATCTGCCAACGTTCAGCCCATTCTTCTAACCGGCATAAATCTCCCTGCAAGCTTTGAAAACCCACCTCATTATCCACAACACCTCCTACCTTAGTATCATCAGCATACTTACTAATCCAATTTACCACCCTATCATCCAGATCATTTATGTATATTACAAACAACATTGGGCCCAAAACAGATCCCTGAGGCACCCCGCTAGTCACCGGCCTCCATCCCGATAAACAATTATCCACCACTACTCTCTGGCATCTCCCATCTAGCCACTGTTGAATCCATTTTATTACTCCAGCATTAATACCTAACGACTGAACCTTCTTAACTAACCTTCCATGTGGAACTTTGTCAAAGGCCTTGCTGAAGTCCATATAGACTACATCCACTGCCTTACCCTCGTCAACATTCCTCGTAACTACTTCAAAAAATTCAATAAGGTTTGTCAAACATGACCTTCCATGCACAAATCCATGCTGGCTACTCCTAATCAGATCCTGTCTATCCAGATAATTATAAATACTATCTCTAAGAATACTTTCCATTAATTTACCCACCACTGATGTCAAACTGACAGGTCTATAATTGCCAGGCTTACTTCTAGAACCCTTTTTAAACAATGGAACCACATGAGCAATACGCCAATCCTCCAGCACAATCCCCGTTTCTAATGACATCTGAAAGATCTCCGTCAGAGCTCCTGCTATCTCTACACAAACTTCCCTCAAGGTCCTGGGGAATATCCGGTCAGGACCCGGAGGTTTATCCACTTTTAAATTTCTTAAAAGCGCCAGTACTTCCACCTCTTTAATTGTCATAGGTTCCATAACTTCCTTACTTGTTTCCCACACCTTACACCATTCAATATCCTTCTCCTTAGTGAATACCGAAGAGAAGAAATAGTTCAAAATCTCTCCCATCTCCCTCGGCTCCACACATAGCTGACCACCCTGATTCTCTAAGGGACCAATTTTATCCCTCACTATCCTCTTGCTTTTAATATAACTGTAGAAGCCTTTCGGATTTACTTCCACCTTATTTGCCAAACCAAACTCATAACTTCTTTTAGCTTTTCTAATCTCTTTCTTAAGTTTCCTTTTACATTCTTTATATTCCTCGAACAATTCCTTTACTCCATGCTGCCTATATCTATTGTAGACATCCCTCTTTTTTCGAACCAAGTTTCTAATATCCCTTGAAAACCATGGCGCTTTCAAACCTTTAACCTTACCTTTCAACCGAACAGGAACATAAAGATTCTGTACCCTCATAATTTCACCCTTAAATGACCTCCATTTCTCTATTACATCCTTCCCATAAAACAACTTGACCCAATCCACTCTCTCTAAATCCCTGCGCATCTCCTCAAAGTTAGCCTTTCTCCAATCAAAAATCTCAACTCTAGGTCCAGTCCTGTCCTTCTCCATAATTATATTGAAGCTAATGCTATTGTGATCACTGGACCCGAAGTGCTCCCCAACACATACATCTGTCACATACATCTTTCATCTAAACATTTTGGAGAATTATTTGGAAAGCAGGGAGAGCCAACAAGGAGACAGGAATGGGACACAGAAAGCAAATTTGCAATGACTGTTACTGATTCTTAAATGTGAAACTGCTGAAAGAAAGACTGAGCTAATCCACAAAACCAAAATCAGAGCTACTACTACAGAGCTGAAAGGGCAGAATTAATAAATATGTATCAGCAGAAAGCAGACTTCATTTATAGCTTGAGGGGAAGAAAAATAATATGCTGTACTTCTGCAAATCTTTACACATCTTCAGTTAAGAGTTAGTTGTTAACAGCAGCAGGAGTAGAATAATGGTGAGTGGAAGTATAGTGAAAGGAAGTTGATTTCTGAAGGACCTTTTCCACCTGGGAAAGGGTTAAGCACTTTGGAGAATTAAGGCCCTATTATCAATAATAGAGTGACAGATGAGGAAGCACACAGCAGTTATGAGAGAAAATAAGGGGTTGCAGTGTTTGAGGAAAGATAGAAAAATGTGATCTTAATCTCACATTAATATTTATATACATTAATTCTCTGATAATCCACCATCTGCTTTGTCAGGAATTTCAGTGGTTCACCTGGTGCTGTGTCCCACACTCACTTCAAATTCATTGAGACTGTTCCCACACTCTTTTTAAATTTAATGGGGCCTGTTACCCACGTTCACTTTAAACTCACCAGACCATTTTCCCATGGTCCTTTTAAACTAACTGGGGCACAGTTCCCGCATTTCCTTTAAACTCAGCTGGTTCCCAGAAAAATAGATCTACATGTATAAAATATTTAAAAGTGTTGGTGTATCAATAGGATTAGTATCCAGTAGTCCTGAGAACCTGTTAGACCAGCACCACCAAAGTCCTGAGGGCACAAAATTGTTGGAGTTTTATTTCCTTACAACATCGACTAATTGAATACGCATACCCTTTCTTCGAGGGGTTCATTGGAAGAAACAAAGCCTGACATTGAACAAACAAACTTGGGAACGTGCTTTGCAACTATATGGATAGTATCACTTTGGTAACGTTGTAACTTGTGACATTTTACTGATCAGTAGAAAATTCCAGAAAACTTTGATTTTTTTTAATGTTTATAATTTATGGCTGTCTGCAAAGTGAAAGCTTTCTACAGTGGGACTGTCCTCAAATAAAGATCTGTAGGATAAGTACAGTTTCTTCAATAAAATCTAAAACTGGTATGTTGTAAGAAGGATTCTTCCAAACCACTGCAGTACAGAATTTATCCTCAAGTAGTTTGTTTTCAAATATGCTGTAAAATCAAGTTTCCTAAATTATTAATAATATAAATACCTTCTAAGTACATCATTTATTAAATTTTGCAATGGCTAGTAATTGGTATGATTAAAAAATGTAATACACAAAGCTGTCCTTTGCAGCAGATTAAAGATCATTACGAAAAACAAACTAACTAATTTAAAATTTTCATTCTCATTATCAAACTTTATTTTCCAGAAAAATTAGCTTATTTTACAAATTACAACATGATCAGAAGCAAAGTTGTTTGGAGCAGTACAGTTCTGTTTCCAAGTACAGTAATTGGTACAAAATATTAGAACTGGATGTTCTTAACCAACATCAAGAATTTTCTAGAGTTTATTTTAAGTAAGAGCTTGTTTGCTTTTAACTAATTTATTTTTTCTTTCGTTTAAACCTATCTTTCAATTATTTGACAGTCCAATAAATGTCAGTTTTTCAATAAACATTAAACTATTGACTAAGAAAAATATTTGAAGATAACCAGAAGAACAAAATGTTATTGTTCAATAGACCTTAGTGATATGAATAGGTTGCCCCAAAAAAAGATGTTGCTAAGCATTAATGTATGCCTCAATTTTCTTACTAAGAAATCCATTGTGAGAATATTGGTATTTGAATTGATGGCAATTAACACTTGTTGTAATTATCTATAAAGTTGTTTGGTCTTGTCAAGGTATAACTTGAGAGAGTTTGCATTTTGTTTACAATGTCACATTGGTCAAAATAGCTTGGTAATGGCTATTTCATTAATAGATTAATTTGAAACATTCCTCAGAAATAAGATTTGAAAATGTTTACATATCATTTCTGCCCATTTTACACACTTCATAATGGTAACTTCCACAGGCATATCTTCCATGCATCCAAGTAAGCATCACTTGTACAGAAAATGTGACTTCTCTATTGGCATCCAAATGAAATGAACTCGGAATGCCGATGCCCCAAGCCTTGTGCTAACTGCAAGTTATTTTGAGCCTTTATTAAGCCTTTATTCTGTCAATATAAAAAGCCTGATTAGATTGTCATGTAATATTTAATATATTATTGAATTGCAGAATAGGGTGACAAGAAGTCAAATGAAGGCAATTATTCATATGATTTTTGATAGGAAATTACTTAAGCAGTGATGGGGTAATGCCACTGAATATGTTGTGCTGACATGGTTGGAATAATCACTGTATAAAAATACATAGAAAGTCAAATTTTTATTGCAGTAGGTTAATAGAACATAGAACAGCACAGCAGTGGAACAGGCCCTTCAGCCATATCCTTCCATTTTCCTCACACTAGTGAGCCTATCTAAAAGTGTCTAATCTACCACCATCCCAGGCAGCACAATCCAGCACCCACAACTCTCTGTATGTGAAATCAAGACAACAAAGCTTGCCTCTCATATCTCCTTTGAAATTATCCCCCTCACCTTAAATGTATGTCTTTGTTTTAGACATTTGAACCATGGGAAAAAAATATACCCTCTGTCTACTCTATCTATACTTCTCATAATCTTATAAACCTCTATTAGATCTCCCCTCTGCCTCCACCGCTCCAGAGAAAACAACCAAAGTTTGCCCAATCTCTTCTTTAGCATGTGCCCTCTAATCCAGGCAGTATCCTAGTAACCTCTTCTGCACTATCTCCAAAGCTTCGATATCCTTCCTACAATGGAGTGACCAGAGCTGTATGCAATACTCCAGATGCGGCCTAACTAGGGTTTTATACAGCTGCAACATACTTGAATTGAATTGAAATGATTTTATTACTTACTCCCTTCAAATACATGAGGCGTAAAACTCTTCATGGTACATCTCCGTTCAAATGTGCAATATGCAATTATAGTAGCTTATAATAAATATTATGTACAACAGGATAGTCAACATAACATAGAAATACAGTTGCATCAGCATGAATTAATCATTTTGATGGCCTGGTGGAAGAAGCTGTCCTGGAGCCTGTTGGTCCTGGCTTTTATGCTGCAGTACTGTTTCTCAGATGGTAGCAGCTGGAACAGTTTGTGGTTGGGGTGACTCAGGTCCCCAATGATCCTTCAGCCCTTTTTACACACCTGTCTTTGTAAATGTCCCGAATAGTGGGAAGTTCGCATCTACAGATGTGCTGGGCTCTTGGCACCAATCTCTGCAGAGTCCTGCGATTGAGGGAAGTACAGTTCCCATACCAGGCAGTGAAGGAGCCAGTCAGGATGCTCTCAATCGTGCTCCTATAGAAAGTTCTTAGAATTTGGGGGGGCCATACCAAACTTCTTCAACTGTCTGAGGTGAAAGAGGCACTGAAAGAAAGAGGCCTTTTTCACCACATAGCCAGTACGTATAGACCATGTAAGATCCTCAGTGATGTTTATGCCCAGGAACTTAAAGCTGTTCACCCTCTCAACCCTAGATCCATTTACCGTAGATTCCGGACTACAGAGCGCACCTGATTAAAAGCCGCAGGCTCTAATTTTAGAAATAAAATCAATTTTTTAATTGTAAAGGCCGCACCGGATTTTAGGCCGCACCGCTACTTTTAAATATACATACGTATCGGTAACACAAATTACGTTGCATATACTTTTTTACTGAACAGCACGAACAACATTCCAATATCTCCTAGCGACTGGTAAAAATATATATACTGCAGCCTACCAGGAAAAGTTATTGATCGACTTTAACTTAAAAGCAGCGTTTTCGCTCGGGTCTAATCGGGTCTGACGCGCTTGCGCAACGCGATCGGGTCTAATCGGGTCTGACGCGCTTGCGTAACGCGATCGGGTCCAATCGGGTCTGACGCGCTTGCGTAACGCGATCGGGTCCAATCGGGTCTGACGCGCTTGCGTACGCGATCGGGTCCAATCGGGTCTGACGCGCTTGCGTAACGCGATCGGGTCTAATCGGGTCTGACGCGCTTGCGTAACGCGATCGGGTCTAATCGGGTCTGACGCGCTCGGGTCTTGCTTTTCTTCGAGTATTTTCCATGTTGATGAGGGTGAGTACAAATGACTGATTTACAATAATTTAATTGTGAAAGTGCGCTTGATTTATCGTACAATTTCATTGGACCTCTGTGAACTACTCATCAATTTTATTGGTCTACTGTTACGAGGCAAAATGTTTACGAGGCGGCATGAAAAAAAACCATGTATTAGCCGCTCTGGATTATAGGCCGCAGAGTTCAAAGCTGTTCAAAATGTGGGAAAAAAGTAGCGGCTTATAATCCGGAATCTACGGTATGTCTATAGGGGTTAGCCTGTCTCTATTCCTTCTGTAGTCCACAACCAGCTCCTTTGTTTTTGCCCTGTTGAGGGAGAGGTTGTTTTCCTGACGCCACTGTGTCAGGGTGATGACTTCCTCTCTGTAGGCTGCCTCATTGTTATTTGACATTAGGCCAATCAGTATAGTGTCATCCGCAAATTTAATTAGCAGATTGGAGCTGTGGGTGGCAACACAGTCATGAGTAAAGGAGGGGGCTTAGTACACAGCCCTGAGGGGCACCTTTGTTGAGGTTCAGAGGGGCAGAGGTGAGGGATCCCACTCTTAACACCTGCCGGCTATTCCAGACTATTGAACTGAATGCCTTGACTAATAAAGGCAAGCATGTCATATGCCTTCTTAACCAGGTTACCAACCTGTGTAACTGCTTTCAAGGAGCTACGAACTTGGACCCCAAGATCCCTCTGCTCCTCAACACTGCTAAGGTTGCCCCATGTTCACAATTGGCTGGTTTAAACTCCATCTGCTATTTCTCCACTCATTTCTGTAAATGATCTATATCCTACTGTATTCTTTCCCAGTCATCTATGCTATCTACAACACCACAAATCTTTGTATCATCTGCAAACTTACTAACCCACCCACCTACATTTTCATCCAGGCCATTTTTATACATCACAAACAGCAAAAGTCCCAGTACAGATCCCAGTTGATCCCATGTATCTTAATTTCCCATGAGGGACCTTGTCAAATGCCTTACTAAATCCATGTAGACAGCATCCATAGCTCTACCTTCATAATTTATCCTCATCACCTCACTAAAGAACTCAATCAAGTTAATAAGATGTGACTTGCCCTGCACAAAGCCATGCTGGTTCTCCCTAATTCTAAAGGCCCATAAATTCTATCCCTAAAAATTCTTTAGTTTCCAGAATTATCTCTGTTTTTCTTCTGGAACAACATTAGTTACTTGCCAGTCTTTTGGGGACTTACCTGTGGCTAGAGAGGACACAAAGATACTGGAGAAGGCCCCAGCAATTTCTTCACATGCCTCTCTCAATAACCTGGGGTATATTCCATCAGGTCCTGGAGACATCCACTTTAATGCTCTTTAAGAGACCCAACACTACTTTCTCCTTTACTTCAAAATGCCCTAGTTTATTAATACTCTCAGCACTGATCTCCATATCCTCCACATCCTTCTCCTTGGTAAATACTGATGTAAAGTACTCATTAAGGACTTCACCCACATCCTTTGCATCCAAGCAAATTTCCCCCCTTTATCCTTGAGTGATCCTACCACCACCCTAGTTATCCTTGTGCTTCTGATCTATGTATGGAATACCCTGGGATTCACTTTAATCTTTCTTGCCAAGGATTTTTCATGGCCCCTCCTAGCTTTCCTAATACAGTTCTTGAGTTCTTTTCTGGATTCTTTATTACTCTCAAGGGCTCTATTTAATTCTAGCTTCCTATGATTTATATATTTTTCCTTTTTTCTTCTTGACTAAGTTCATCTCCTCCTCCTACATCCAAAGTTCTCTTATATTGTCATCCTTGTCCTTCCTTCTGACTGGAACATATCTGTCCTGTATGCTGTGCAGTTGGTCTTTAAACACCCTCCATGTGTCAGATGTGGACTTGCCCAAAAGCAGCTATTCCCAATTATTTCTCCCTAGTTCTTGCGAAATGCTCTCATAATTTGCCCTACTTCTATTTAATACTCTCCCACAAGGTCCATACTTATCCTTATCTTGCTGCCTTAAAACTCAAGGAGTTGTGGTCACTGTTCCCTAACTGCTCATAAGGTCGGTCAGCTGGCCAGGCTTATTATGCAACAGCAGATCCAGTACAGTTCCTCTTCTTGTTGGCTATCTCCATATTGATTTAAGATGCCCTCCTTGATGTATATAACAAATTCTGCTCCATCTAAATCCCTTGCACTAAGAAGGTCCCAGTTTATATTAGTGAAGCCCCCCCCCCCCATGACAACAGCCCTATACTTTTCCAGTACATGTTCCCCAATGTCTCAGTGGCTATTGGGGTGTCTGTAGTTCAATGCCATCCGAGTGATTGCACACTATTTATCTTTTTAGTGCTACCCCTTTAGACTCAGTGGATGTCCTCTCTGGGTACAGCTGTGATATTGTCCCTGATTCATTATGCAACTCACCCCACTGCTCTTCTACTTCCTTCTCTTCTCTTCTAAAATATTGAAACTCTAGAACATTAAGCACCCAGTCCTGTCCCTCTCTCAACCAAGTCTCTATAATAGTCACAACATCATAGTTTCATGTACTGTTCCATATGAGTTCATCACCTTTACCCATAATACTACCAACATTAAAATATACACACTTCAAACAATCTGTCCCATCCTATCTATTACTTTGCTGCTGCTTGTTTTACTGGCCCTGACATGTACGTCCTCTTCATCCCTCTACCTTCTGACATGGCGTTCTGGTTCCTATCCCCCTGCAAAACTAGTTTAACTCCTTCCTGGTAGCATTAGTAAACCTCCCAGCCAAGATATTGATTCTTCTCCAGTTTAAGTCTGCTCTGAAAACCTGTGCCAACCAGCTGGCAGGAATGTTATATGGGAGTCTACATTATGACCAAATCTCCAACCTTGCCTGTCCAAATTTTAAATTAGTAATCATAACCACCACTTCCTCTGGTGTTCAAGACCAGTAATCCAGAATCCTTTGTAAAGGCCAGGTATGAGCTACAGAGAGTCATCATGAGAGTAAAAAGAGAATTCTGTGTGAAATTAGAGATTGAATCAGATGCACAGCAGTTTGCAGGATTTACATACCATTACCTACTATAGCACTAACAGCATAAACGGCAGTGTTGCTTCACTCCCAATGAGCACAACTCCTTCTAAGCATACTCTGAAATGGAAAGTAACATCTTTATGAGTCCCCACAGCATCTGATGACTCTATGATCTCCATCACAAATGTCAACGCAAGACAATCCTTCAAGAAGGTGAACCCCTGTAAGATGTCAGGCCCCAATAGTGTGCCTGGTTGGGTACTAAAAACCTGTACTGACCAAATGGCAGAGTGCTCAAGGACACCTTCAAACACTCACTACAGTGGTCGAAGGTTTCCACATGCTTCAAAAGGATGACAATAATACCAGTGCCCAAGAAGAGCAGGCTGAGCTGCTTCAATGACTACAGCCCAGTGGCACTGTGATGAAGTGCTTTGAGAGGTTGGTCATGGCTAAAATCAACTCCTTCCTAAGCAGGGACCTGAAGCCGCTGCAATTTGCCTATCGCCATAATATGTCTACAGCTGATACAATCTCACTGGCTCTCTACTTGGACCATAGCAATTCCGACATCAGGCTGCTGTTTGTTGTATACAGCTCAGTGTTCAATGTAACATTACCCTCTGTTCTAATCAACGAGCTCCAAAACCTGGGTCTCTGTATTCCCTCTGAAAATGTATTCTTGATTTCCTCACCGGGTGACCACAGTCTGTGTGGATTGGAAAGAACATCTCTTCCTCACTGACAGTCAACACTGATGCACGTTGAGGATGTGTGCTTAGCCCACTGCTCTACTCTCTCTATACCCATGACTATGTGGCTAGGCATAGCTCAGGCAACATCTATGAATTTGCCAATGGCACAGCTATTGTTCGCAGAATTTCAGGTGATGACAAGGAGGCCTACAGGAGCAAGATAGATCAGATGGTTGAGTGCTTGTAGTCAATGTTAGTAAGACTAGGGAATTGATTGTGGACTTCAGAAACAAACCAGTCCTTGCTGGGGGATCAGCAATGGAGCAGTATCACGTTCCTGGGTGTCAACATCTCTGAAGATCTATCCTGAGCTCAACATACTGATGCAATTACAGTGAATGCACAATAGTGGCTGAACTCCTCAGACAGTGCAATGCTCCTCAGACAGGATGAAGAGGTCAATACTCCCCAATGCCATTAGGCTTTACAATTCAACCGCCAGGAGTAAGATATGTTAAAGTGCCAGGGTTGATTGTATTTAATGTATTTAAGTAAACTACTTAAGAACTTTTTAAAAGCTATTATTAATGCTTTTTGAGAGAGTGATTTAGATGCATATCATATTTTTACTGAGTTAAGTATTGTATGTAATTAGTTTTGCTACAACAAGTGTATGGGACATTGGAAAAAATGTTGAATTTCCCCATGGGGATGAATAAAGTATCTATCTATCTATCTATCTATCTATCTATCTAACTTTGTTAGGAATTTGAGAAGACTTGGAATATCACCAATGACATTCGCAAATTTCTGCAGATATATTGTGGAGAGCATTCTAACTGGTTACATCACCATCTGCATGCCTCCATCATGGGCACTATCCTCCTCAGCATCAGGGACATCTTCAAAAGGTGATATCCATAATTAAGGACCCCCATCATCCAGGACATGCCCTCTTCTCATCGTTAACATCAAGAAGCAGGTACATACAGGAGCCTGAAGACACACCATCAGATTTCTAAATGGATAATGAACCCACGAACAATACTTCACTATATTTTTCTTGTTTTTTTGCACTAATTTGATTTAATTTTTTTTAATATATGCAGTACTTGCAGAAGTTTTAAGAACACATATACATCTAGGGTGCTGAAGTCCTTTCAACAGTTCTGTAGTAACTTTATGTACTGCACCCACAGAAAAAAACAAAATTCATGATATATGTGAGTGATGATAAACCTGATTCTGGTATGGGTTTCTATTGTGGACTGAGAATGGGAAGGGATCAGGGAGAGGGAAATCATGGTTGGGAAAAGAGGAAGGGAGAGGGGAGGGTGCAGGAAGCACTGGAGAGATGTTCTGTAATTATCAATAAACCAATTGTTTGGAATCAAATGACCTTTCCTGGTGTCTGCAGCTATGCCAACTGCCCCCTCCCCCAACCCTTGGCACTCTTCTACCTGCTGTCCCACACTCCTCCTGCAATGCTCTTCCCTCGCCATTCCCAATATCCTTTGCTCTCGCCAGATTTGCAAACTTACTCTCTGTGCTCCACATTGACAAATATAATACTGTGCAAAAGTCTTTGACGCCATAGTTTTATATATATCTAAGACTTTCACATACAGTTTTTTAAATTATTAGGCATTGCAGTGTACTGCTGCCACAAAACCACAAATTTCATGACTTATGCCAATGATATTAAACCTGATTCTGATTCTGATAGGTGCAACCATCACTTTTGTCAGGTCACCCCTGCACCAGTTCGTCAGCCACTCATTCAGCTGTACTATCATCCTATTCCTGCCCTGACTAGCACATGGCACTGGAGTAATCCAGAGATTACTACCACGGAGGTCTTGATCTTCAGCCTCTTTCCTAACTCCCTTTGCTCTCTGTGCAGTATGTCTTACACTTTTCTACCTATGTCATTGGTGCAAATGTGCACCACGAGCTCTGGCCACTCACCCTCCCCCCTAAGAATATTCTGCAGACATCCTGGACCCTGGTACCCAAGAGGCAATACATCATCCTGGGGTTTCTTTGGTGGCCACAGAATCTCCTGTCTGTTCCCCGAACTATCAATTCTCATGTCAATATAGTTCTGCCTGACTGTACCCTTCCCGGCTGAGCCTCAGAGATGGCCAGTTGCCTGGCTGATATCAGCATTGAAGTTAAAGTGCTCTAAAAAGCCACAAGATAAACTGGACAGCAGATTATAGGAGAAAGGATGCAATGATCTATATATAGCTTGATTAAAGACAGAAGCTCAGGTTGAGTTCCTAGAGAGGGAACTTGTAGAACATCTATGGGATTCTTTTTCAGAGCAGCTTGTGGTTGAATCCACTAGGGATAAGGCAATTCTGGATTGGGTGTTGTGTAATGAACCAGATTTGATTAGAGAGCTTAAGATAAAAGAACCCTTGGTGGGAGGCAGTCATCATAATATGATAGAATTCATCCTGTAGTTTGAGAGGGAGAAGATAAAAATCAGATGTATCACTATTACAATGGAGTAAAGGGAATTACAAAGGCATCAGAGAGGAGTAGCCAAAGCTGATTGGAACGGGACATTAGCAGGGATGATGGCAGAACAACAGTGGCTGGTGTTTCCGGGGATGGGGGGGGGAGGTGTTCGAAGGCACAGGATGAGTACATCCCAAAGATGAAAAAGTATTCTAAAGGGAGGATGAGGCAACTGTGGCTGACAAAGGAAGTCGAAGACAGCATAAGAGCGAAAGAGAAGGCATATAATATAGCAAAAAGTAGTGGGGTGTTGGAGGATTGGGAAGCTTTTAAAAATCAACAGCGGGCAACTTAAAAATAACATAAGGGGAGAAAAGATGAAATATGAAGGTAAGCTAGCCAAAAATATCAAAAAGGATACGAAAAGTTTTTTTTCCAGATATTTAAAGAGTAGAGAGGCAAGAGTGGATGGTGGACCAGTGGAAAATGTTGCTGGAGAGGTAGTAATGGAGACAAAGAAATGGCAGACAAGCTTATAAGTATTTTGGGTCAGTCTTCACTGTGGAAGACATTAGCAGTATGCCAGAAATAGGAGTGCAGGGGGCAGAAGTGAGTGTACTTGCTATTACTTAGGAGAAGGTACTTGGGAAGCTGAAAATTCTGAAGGTAGTTAAGTAACCTGGACCAGATGGACTACACCACAGGGTTCTGAAAAAGGTAACTGTGGAGGCATTAGTAACGATCTTTCTAGAATCAATAGATTATGGCATGGTTCCAGACAGCTGGAAAATTGAAAATGTCACTCCACTCTTTAAGAAGGGAGGGAGGCAGAAATAAGGAAATTATAGGCCAGTTAACCTGACTTCAGTGGTTGGGAAGATGTTGTGAGGATGAGGTTTCAGGGTACTTGGAGGTGCATGATAAAGTACACCAAAGTCAGCATGATTTCCTTAAGGGGAAATCTTGCATGACTGATGTGTTGGAATTATTTGCAGAAGTAACATGCAGATAAGACGAAGGAGAGTCAGCGAATGTTATGTACTCTGATTTTCAGAAGCCTTTGACAAGGTGCCTCACATGAGGCTGCTTAACAAGATAAAAGCCCATGGTATTACAGGAAAGAAACTAGCATGGATAGAAGATTGACTGACTGGCAGAAAGCAAAGAGTCGGAGTAAAAGGGGCCTATTCTGGTTTGTGACAAGCGGTTTTCCACAGGGGTCATTATTGAGACTGCTTCTTTTCACATTATACGTCAGTGATTTGGATGATGGAATTGATGGCTTTATGGCCAAGTTTACAGATGATACAAAGACAGGTGGGGGGCAGGTAGTGTTGTGGAAGCAGGGAGCCTGCAGAAGGACAGTGACCAGTGATTCCCAACAGAGGCAGTTATGTGTCCTAAGGGGGCATTAGGGGAAATAGAAATCATTGGGGAGCGTTCAAGTTTCTTGGGGTGAGGTTGCAGTAGCAGTACCCTAACTTGAGGTACAAGACCTGACCAACCGTGTCAACTAGTTATCATCATCAACATCTGATAGGCATTCCCAGTTTGTGTTAATTTTTTATTTTAATTTAGCTCCGTTAATGATGGATAAATACATACAGCTTGATGTCTTGAGTATGAAGGCGGTAAGGTCTTGAACTCTAATCCTGCTAAGATACAGAAACTACAGAAAGCGCGTCAATACAATTTTACATACTTGGAGTGTGGTTTTATTCTGTTTTCATCAGATCAGCGACACCCCATGTGTCTTATTTGTAATACTGTACTGTCTAATGAAGCCTTGAAACCATCAAGATTGCAGGAACACTTCCATAAAAGACACCCTGAAAAGACTACTTATGGTATTACTCAGTTCCAGAAAATGAAAGAAGCATTTGAAAAGCATTGCACGCTCCAGTCAATGACCCTTATAATGGTCTCATTCCTTCTTATAACATTTCCAAAATGATAGCTAACTGTGGAAAATATCATACAATTGGTGAAAGGTTAATAATGTTTGCTGTATTGTAAGTGCTCACTACTGTTCTCAAAATGGATACCAGTATTTTAAAATCAATTCCTCTGAATAATAACTCTGTAATTCGTCGTAATGATGAAATGAGTGAAGACATTGAGTATCAATGATGCACAGAGCTACAAAACAGAATTTGAGATGCAACTGTATGATTAATTGTGTGAGACAATGAGACATTGCTAATGGGATATGTTCCATTAATCAAAAATGGAAAAGTTTACGAAGACATTCTCTTTTGTAAAAAGTTAAAACCAATATTAATGGAGAATCAATCTACAATGAGTTCAAAATGTGAATTGAAGATAAAAGTATTCTGATTAGGAACATGATTTTTTTTGTGTGTGCAATAGATGGAGCACTATATATGACAAGTCGCCATGCTGGTTTAATGGCATTTATGAAAAAAGAAATTCCAAGTATGTTTGCAAACCATTGTCAATATCTCACAGCCAAAAAACTCTGCCAGTGACTTTTATCAAGCAACACTCTTATAATATCTGCTATCAATAAAATAAAGAAAAACCATTAAATAGCAGAATATTTAACCAGTTATGTCAAGATAATGATGAGTTAGGACGTTGACTGTCAAAAGGCTGCTTCTTAAAATGTTTTTGATCTTTTTAACACTGTGGTTGAAGTTTTGCACTAAATCAACAACAGCTTGGGGAACAAGATTGAACTTCTACGTAGAGATTTGGCATACCTAGCTGATCTGTATGACAATATGAAACTGCAGGGTGAGAATTTCAATTTAATCCAGGCAAAAAGTGCAGTGTCCATTTTTATTGGAAAATTGGAAATATGTAAGCAAA
Organism: Hemitrygon akajei; assembly: GCF_048418815.1. Classification (NCBI taxonomy): domain Eukaryota; kingdom Metazoa; phylum Chordata; class Chondrichthyes; order Myliobatiformes; family Dasyatidae; genus Hemitrygon; species Hemitrygon akajei. Next base: position 68,118,408 of record NC_133135.1, on the reverse strand, counting down.
ACATTGGGAGAAGAATGTCCTCTCAATTTCCGTGCATGAAAGGTATGGCACTCTCTTTCACAGATGGTGATTTGCAAGAGTAATGCTTACATCTGCAGTCACTGAAGAAGAATTTTCAGAACTGATTCAAGGATTTGAACAATTTGGAAATGCTGGACTGGGTAATTAACCTATTTCTTTGCAAGGTGGAAGAACAGGAAGAGAGCTTACAAGAAATTTGAAATTCAGAATGATAATGAAGCAAAAATGCCTTTTCAAAATTATTGACTTTTGTGGTATGTGGCTACACTGTCATACAAAGTTTCCTGGTCTTTGGAGAAGAGCCAAACTGTTCTTCATTGCAATTCCATCCTCCTACCTTGTTGAAAGAGCTTCAGTGCACTGAACCACATATTCACAAAAAACAGAAACCACTTGGACATTGGTATGCATGGGGACTTGAGGCATTTGCTGTCACAACTTGAACCAGATACTTCAACTCTTGCTAAAATCCATCAAACTCTAGGATCACATTGATATCAAAGCTGCTGTACAGTATGCAGGTAGTGCATAAACTAGGCTTAAAGACAAATAAAAAATTTAAAGAAGAATCATTTTTCTCATGGTAGCATATGCTGGACATGTTTTTACACTATGGGGGTGTCAGAAATTATTTTGTGCCTAAGAGAGGTATTGGCAAGTATGAAGTCCTTTAGCAGCTGATTTGGTCTTGGTCCAAATATGGACAAAAGAGATGAACTTTGGAGATGAAGTGAGGGTAACTGCCCTTGACATCAGGGCAGCCTTTGATTGAGTATGGCATCAAGAAACCCTGACTGAGCTGGAGTCAATGAGAATCACTGTGGTGGAGGGGTGGGGACGTGATGGAGAGAAATCTTCTGCTGGTTCGAATTATGTCTAGGATAAAAGAAGATTGTTATGAACTCCATTAGTTCAGCCACACAATATCTCTGCAGGAATTCCTCAAGATAACATCCATGTGTTAAAGGATAGTCCATAAATTCATGAAAACTACCTTAGTATTCCTTAATTTTTGCACTTATTTATTTTTAATTTATAGCAAGTTTATGTCTCTGCACAGTGCTGCTGCCACAAACACAACAAATTTCACAACATATAAGACATTGATACTAAACCCAATTCTTATTCTGTTAATTTGAAGCCTGAATGTGCAATCTGGTTGTGTTTATTTTGCAATTCAGCAGCAAGAAAACAGCAGGGATTGTGTGAATTAAGAAGAGTTTTTGATAATGAGAAATATTATGCGTCTAAAGGTGATCTTTAATGATGAATATGAGAGATCTTTTGTGGAAAATACACATCATGTAAACATTTGGAATAGGAATGTTGTCCTATTCCTTGCTTTTTTTAAACCATGAAAGTAGCTTTATTAATGCAGTGCAATAATATTCTCAAATCGGCACATTAATGATCTCTCAATGATTATCTTGGCACACATCTCTCCACGACCATAACTTCCTCTCACATCAAGGAGGAAAAGAAGCATTCAAGGAACTTCTGGCATTTAGAATTGGGGCCTGGTGAATATTTATAGCCTAGCCAAAAAACTAAAAATTAGATTATCTGCTCATTATTTAGGTACTGATTATGGGACCCTTCTGTTTGCAAATAGATGCCCTATTATTAGAACAAACATGGCTCTCCAAAAAGTACAAAAGTACTTTATATTATTAAACTAGATTTCATCAGCGTAGGAATACAAGTTTTTCCTTAATTCCCAGTACTCAGAAATCTGACTGCTTAAGTTTAATCCCAGTGACTGTTCTGCATTCAATTTGGAACACAGTAGCTTTTTCCTGATGCTTAAATTACAATAGTGGGAGACTGAACTTATGAAAGGCTGATTTAAATTTCCACAGAGTGAAGAGGGAATCCCAGTCTCTCCATAAAATAAACAGAAAGTTGCCAATGTATACAATTATTAAAAAGAAAAATGTCTGAGAAAAAAAAGTGAGGGATTTGGAGCAAAGCCATACAATCAATTTCAGCCTTTTTGAGTGGGGTGAAATAGTACACGGTTGTTAAAAAAATTAGCAATGCGCAAGTACATTAAACAAAGCAATAAATCTCCCAGATGCACTGCATAAGATAAGATTGAGCTTAGAGCTGAAACATACATTTTACAAATGAAGAAACTTACGATATATTTCACATAGTGATCCCTTAGGAAACTAGAAACAAAAATATCCCAGGGATGACTAACCCTTTGATTTCTTCTTGCAATAAAACTACACTACATGTGCTACATAAAGGTCACCTAGTGTTGAATTTCTAGAGATTTATTTTTCATCTGCTTGCTAAATGACTAAAATATGTCTGCTGTGTTGCATAATGAGACAGTACAACATAGTGCCTATGTTTAAGGCAGTGTGCGCGAAGCTCATCGTATGCAGCCTGCAGGATGGGGCACAAGCTGACGTTTGGCTCCATTTTGCCGGTTATACCAGGCAGTGATGCAGCCTGTCAGAATACTCTCCAGGATACAACTATTTAAGTTTTTGGGTGTGCTTGTTGACATACCAAATCTCTTCAAACTCCTAATGAAGTATAGCTGCTGTCTTGCCTTCTTTATAACTACATCGTTATGTTGGGACCAGGTTAGATCTTCAGAGGTCCCAGGAATTTGAAACTGCTCACTCTCTCCACTTCTGATCCATCTATGAGGATTGGTATGTGTTTCTTCGTCTTACTCTTCCTGAAGTCAGCAATCAGCTCTCTCGTCTTACTAACAGACAGACATACTTTATTGATCCCGAGGAAAATTGGGTTTTGTTACAGCCACACCAACCAAGAATAGTGAAGAAATATAGCAATATAAAACCATAAATAATTAAATAATAAGTTAATCATGCCAAGTGGAAATAAGTCCAGGACCAGCCTATTGGCACAGGGTGTCTGACACTCCGAGGGAGGAGTTGTAAAGTTTGATGGCTACAGGTAGGAATGACTTCCTATGACGCTCAGTGTTACATCTCGGTGGAATGAGTCTCTGGTTGAACGTACTCCTGTGCCTAACCAGTACATTATGGAGTGGATGGGAGTCATTGTCCAAGATGGCATGCAACTTGGACAGCATCCTCTTTTCAGACACCACTGTCAGAGAGTCCAGTTCCACCCCCACAACAGCACTGGCCTTACGAATAAGTTTGTTGATTCTGTTGGTGTCTGCTACCCTCAGCCTGCTGCCCCAGCACACAACAGCAAACATGATAGCACTGGCCACCACAGCCTCATAGAACAACCTCAGCATCATCTGGCAGATGTTAAAGGACCTCAGTCTCTTCAGGAAATAGAGACAGCCTCAGTGTTCTTTGACCAGTCCATTTTATTGTCCATTCGTATCCCCAGGTATTTGTAATCCTCCACCATGTCCACATTGACCCCTTGGATGGAAACAGGGGTCACTGGTGCCTTAGCCCTCCTCAGCTCCACCACCAGCTCCTTAGTCTTTTTCACATTAAGCTGCAGATGATTCTACTCGCACCATCTGACGAAGTTTCCCACCGTCGCCCTGTACTCAGCCTCATCTCCCTTGCTGATGCATCCAACTATGGCAGAGTCATCAGAAAACTTCTGAAGATGGCAAGACTCTGTGTTGTAGCTGAAGTCCGAGGTGTAGATGGTGAGTGCCAGGTTGTTGCTGCGGCACCATTCCACTAGTTGGCATATCTCACTCCTGTATGTCCTCTCAACACCACCTGAGATTCTACCAACAATGGTTGTATTGTCAGCAAATTTATAGATGGTATTTGAGCTATGCCTATCCAGTGTGTATATAGTGTTGAGCAGTGGGCTGAGCACACCAGTGTTGATTGTCAGCGAGGAGGAGATGTTACCACCAATCGGCACAGATTGTGGTCTTCCGGTTAGGAAATCGAGGATCCAATTGCAGAGGGAGGTAAAGAGGCCCAGGTTCTGCAACTTCTCAATCAGGATTGTGGGAATGATGGTATTAAATGCTGAGTTATAGTCGATGAACAGCATCCTAACATAGGTGTTTGTGCTGTCCAGGTCGTCTAAAGCTGTGTGGAGAGCCATTGAGATTGCATCTGCCGTTGACCTATTGTGGTGATAGGCAAATTATGATGGGTCCAGGTCCTTGCTGAGATAGGAGTTCAGTCTAGCCATGACCAACCTTTCAAAGCATTTCATCACTGTCAATGTGAGTGCTAATGGGTGATAGACAGCTCACATTATTTTTCTTAGGTACTGGCATAATTGTTACCTTTTTGAAGCAAGTGGGAACTTCCACCCGTGGCAGTGAGAGGTTGAAAATGTCCTTGAATACTCCTGCTAGTTGGTTGGCACAGGTTTTTAGAGCTTTACCTGGTACTCCATTGGGACCTTCTGCCTTGTGGAAGTTCACTCTCTTTAAAGACAGCCTAACATTAGCCTTTGAGACAGAGATCACAGGGTCATCAGGTGCAGCAGGGATTTTCACAAATGTAGTTGTGTTCTCCCTTTCAAAGTGGGCATAGAAGGTGTTGAGTTCATCTGGTAGTGAAGCATCGCTGCCATTCTTGCTATTGGGTTTCCCTTTGTAGGAAGTAATGTCTTGCAAACACTGCCAGAGTTGCCGTGCATCAGATGCTACTTTCAACCTCGTTCGATATTGTCTCTTCGCCCTTGAAATAGCCCTCTGTTAATCATACCTGGTTTTCTGGTACAGGCCTGGGTCGCCAGACTTGAATGCCACAGATCTAGCCTTCAGCAGATGATGTACTTCCTGATTCATCCGTGGCTTTGGTTTGGGAATGTACCATAAGCTTTGCATGCACACACTCATCCACACAGGTTTTAATGAAGTCGGTAACAACTCACCCAGGTTCGAAGATGAATCCCTGAAAACAGTTCAGTCCACCGATTCAAAGCAGTCCTGTAGGCAGTTCTGTGCTTCCTTTGTCCATACCACCTTGGTGCTATGGTCTTCAGTCTCTGCCAATACTCAGGGAGTAGATGTACAGCCAGGTGATCAGACTTCCTGAAGTGAGGGCGTGGAATAGCCCGGTAGGCATTCTCGATGGTGGTGCAGCAATGGTCCAGTGTGGGGTTTCCTCTGGTATTGCAAGTGATCTGTTGGTGGTAGTTGCTTAGTGATTTTTTTCAGATTGGCCTGGTTAAAATCTCCCAAAATGATGGTGAAGGCGTTAGGATGCACTGTTTCGTGCATGTTGATCTCATTGCTGAGATCATCTAAGGCAGTAATTGTATATGTATATGTTAAATAGTTAGAGTAAAAATAGTGCAAAACAGAAGAAATATATTTCTAAAAAGTGAGGTAGTGTTCATGGGTTCAATGTCCATTCGGAAGTCGCACCGCAAAGGGGAAGAAGTTGTTCTTGAATTGCTGAGTGTGTGCCTTCAGACTTCTGTGTGCCCTTCCTGACTGTAACAATGAGAAAAGGGCATGTCCTGGGTGATGGAGTATTTACTCGTGCAGTAGAGGAAGCCGTAGACAAACATGTCAGAATGGAAATGGGAAATAGAATTGAAATGGGCAGTCACTGGGAAGTTCTTCCTTTTGCGGCAGACAGAGTAAAAGTACTCAACAAAGCGGTTCCCCAGTCTGTGTTAGATCGCATTGACGTAGAGGAGGCCATACCAGGAACACCAGATACAATGGGTGACCCCGAAAGACTTGCAGATGAAATGTTACTTATAGGGCCACTAAGAATCCCAACATATTGGTTTTCAATTAAAGGAAACTTTTATTCTGGAAAGCAGAGCAATGTGGACAGAAGTCAGAACCACTGACTGTCCAGGTTATTCCAAAATGCAACCAAACTAAATACTAACGTGGATGAAGAAAGATAAGTACACGAATGCTATATAATATGATTATGCAGTGATTCAAAACCTATTGTTTATTTTAAACTGGAAAGTGGTAACAATACCCAGCAGGTCAGTTTGATCTCAAGGTGAGAAATAGGTTAATGGTTTGAATGAAAATCACCAATAGGTCTGAAACATTAATTTGTTTCTCTCTTTAGGATACTGACAGTGTGTTTCCCCTTTTAATTTAAGATTTACAGTGTTAGTTATGTACCACCTTACTTGATAAGATTTTAAACTAAGCTTTGCTAAGAACACCACTTCAAGCATTAGGAATTTTCAAAATGATTTTTAATGTTGACCAGTAAATTGTATTCAGTGTTAAAATTACATTGTATTAAATTATATTAAATTATATTATATTAAATGTAAATATATTAATATTATATATTATAATGTAATTATATTAAAATTTACATTGTACTTCTGCAAAGTAAATTGTGCATGAGATGCAAAACCTCAAGCTACCTCTCAGTAGCAGCTTGAGGTTTTTCAGTAGAAACATCAAAGTTTCCTCTACATATCTATGCTAGAGACTGAGATTTTCTCAATTGCTATTTTACTGAATGCACAAACATAATGTGGTTTATTTTTGACGTTTCGGGCCGAGACCCTTCATCAGGACGACCTTCGACGAAGGGTCTCGGCCCAAAACGTCGACAGTACTTCTCCTATAGATGCTGCCTGGCCTGCTGTGTTCCACCAGCATTTTGTGCATGTTGTTGTTTGAATTTCCAGCATCTGCAGATTTCCTCGTGTTTGTGGTTTATTTTGCTCCTTAAGAAGAAACTGCCTTTTCAACTTGTTATGTTATTTGTTGATACTACTGATATAATTGCATTCTCAAATCGTATTCTTTTTAAATTAACCATTGCAATATAACCATTCATTAGCATCAGCAAAATAGTTTTTGTAACAAATTGTTGGAATAACGTGTAACTTTGGACCCATTACTCTAGATTAGTACTAAAGGTAATTTTGTGTATACTTTTAAGTCATTGATCAGTACACGTATTATTAAGACGTTATTGCATTTAATTCTCCATAAATCATACCTTCATAAAGACAACAGAATAGTCCTTGTTGAGAACTATGTCCTTGCCTGTGACCCTCTTATACATTACAGTTGCCTACAAATTTGGCAAGCAACTCCACACAATTTCCTCCTTTTGATGCTGACGCATTTCTAATTGTTTTTTCACTTATGCCTCATTAGATTTTCCCAGCACTCGACTTGAAGCTCTTATTCAGTAGGGAATTGCAGTATGTGAGCATTAGAAAACTCTTTCCTTATAAGGTTTGATGGAACAGACATGTAAGATATGTTATCTAGTTCAAGCTTTCAATAATGGAGTTCCTGGTCTTCTGTGAACAGTTGTTTTATCCAACCACTTGTGCCTCTACTCCTTTGTCATCCTGAGAAGTATTCTAAATTCAGGATATCCTCTGATGTGTAACTTAGTATCTGGCATTGTTGTCTCTCACATTGCTTTTTGTAGGGATATGTCGATCCATAGGAGTGAGCAATTTCCTCATTTCTCATTTAGAGCAGCTGAAGGAAGACTGTGACATCATCCCACATGTCAATCAGGTGAGAGTCTTATGCACGAGCATATGCATGCATAGAAAGAAAGGAAGTTTGGACCTCCTACAAATCACGTACAATTTGTTTTGGTACACCTAATTTTTTGTCTTGATTAAAATCTTTCTTGAACATGGACAGATTCTCACATAAAGCTTCAAAATACTTATCCCTTTCTAAATCTTGATTGTTCAGCCTTACTATATTGTTCTCTTAGGGCACAGTTTGAAAAGGATCTTCTGAAAACAATACTACCCATAATCTACATTGTGAATCCCCAACCCAACCAATTCCCATGACTATTAGAAAATGTAATTTAGCCACCAATGCACAGTGACTTAGTTTAGTGGCCAGATACATTTTGGGAAACAATGTTTCTCTGCCAACCCTGTTAAATAGAAATATATTCAAAGACAACATGTTAACTAATCCTGTGACATGTTATTTCTGAAATATTTTGTCTGTAGCTTCAAACTATCATGGTGATTAAAGTTAAATTGTCATATAATTCTTACAGAAGAGGTATGACTTCACTTATTTTGAGCTTCATTGCCACATTGACAAGTTCAAAGTCACGGTTATTGACAAGTGCAATGAAAAACTTACTTGGAGCAGAATCATAGCATCTTATACAGTGCCTATAAACAGTATTCCCCCCCCCCCCCACCTGCCCCGGAAGTGTTCATGGTTTATTGTTTTACAACATTAAATCAAAGTGGATTTAATTTGGCTTTTTTGACACTGATCAACAGAAAAAGACTTTCGTGTCAAAGTGAAGGCAGATCTCTACAAAGTGATCTAAATTAATTACAAATATAAAATACAAAATTCACCCCCTTCAATTCAGTATTTGGCAGCAATTACAGCCTTGAGTCTGTGTGGATAGGTCTCTATCATCTTTGCACATCTGGACACTGCAATTTTTCCCCCATTCTTCTTTACAAAACTGCTCAAGCTCTATTAGATTGCATGGGGATCATGAGTGAACAGCCCTTTTCAAATCCAGCCACAAATTCTCATTTGGATTGAGGTCTGAACTGTGACTTGGCCACTCCAGGACATTAACGTTGTTGTTTTTAAGCCATTCCTGTGTAACTTTGGCTTTACGCTTAAGGTAATTGTCTGCATAAGAACATAAGAAATAGGAGCAGGAGTAGGCCATCCAGCCCATCGAGCCTGCCCCACCATTCAATAAGATCATTGCTGATCTGTCTGTAAACTCAGCTCCATCTACCTGCCTTTCCCAATAACCCTTAATTTCCTTACTATGTAAAAATCTATCTAATTGTATCTTAAATATATTTAGTGAAGAAGCCTCAACTGCTTCCCTTGCAGAGAATTCCACAGATTCACAACTCTCTGGGAAAAACAGTTTCTCCTCATCTCTGTACTAAACCTTCTCCCCTGAATCTTGAGGCAATTTTCAGTGCTATTGTGAATTAGGAGTATTACAGAAGTTCTCTCCTTGCATTCAAAAGTCCTGAAGAATGAAATGCAATAACTGGACATAACTGGGATATATGGCACCAATAAAGATAGATACAACGTAATTTAAATAACAGGGCCCCATGCAATGCATTAAAGTAGCTAAAACAGTTAAATCACCATTGAATAGAGTTTACTGTGATGAATAGAGAGTTCAGCTATTTATTTATGTTGTGTGGCTAGCCATTTTAAATGTAAACTGTAAATGCTGAAGGAATCCCAGCTTCCTGTTTGTTCTTTTTATTTGTGTTCTATTTACGAGACCTTACTTTCTTGAATATAAAATTTCACGTCAAAGATATGTGGTCACTGCTGAACAGTTGGAAGATGCAGTCAGAGTTGTTGTTTGCCAAGTTTATATAATTAACACAATAATATAGAATTGTAAAACCGGTTGCCAGAGACTATGTTAAGTCACTTTGTTCTCCAGTAGTTCTACTGTATTAACTTAGTTTATGTTCTACTATTAATAAACACTGTGGGGCATGTCTTATGTAGCTGTATTCCTAAATCCTTCATAAAATATGCCTAGATTGGGTTTCTGTCTGTATTCCTTATAACATGAGGATTTACTCATTGTTTTGCTTAGAGGTGAGTGTTAAAATTGTGTTTTATGACAACTGCAGTGTTATTCCGTGATCTATTTCAACTCTGTAGAAGCACAGTAGTTTTCACAGGCCATAAAGTTATTTGTTGTCAAAGGGATGTCTGGTCATTTGGAGGTTAGATTTTGGCTAGGGTAGTTTGCAGACTGTCAGATAGTTGAAATTTTTTAGCACTAGGTCAGAAGAAATCAGCAGGATGCAGACTAATTACTAAATGAATTCAATTCTGTAAAAAACTGAATTATTCAGGGTATGTTGAAACAGCATTGTGAAGTTATGGGTCAACAGAGCAAACAAAGAAATAATTCCAAAAAGTTAACCACTTTATGGATCAAAGAAAAGTTAGGACATGCTGTAGGTCATTTAGCCCATTATTTCCGTGTAAGTCCAAATGCTTTATTAGTATGTTCAGAGTTTCTGTTTTTGTCACTGTTTACTCTGTATAAGGTCTTCATTATTGTACACACCTCAATTAAATTTCTTCCTACACTATTTGGTTCTAAAAGGAACCAAAAAAGTCTGGTAGTGATTGGTTTCTACAAGGAGTTACAAAAGGAGCACCTTCCCTTCTGGCTTGGTGTGGCAGACAATAAAATGTAAGAAATTTATCCATTGCTCAGCTCTAATGGCCATTTTAAGGACTGCTAGTTAAGTTTTACTACCTGGATAAGGATGTAGATCTGATCAATCTGGCTGTAGTCCCAAATATAGGTGTTCAGTGCAATTGATTACTTTGCAGCTATGGGGTAACTTGCACCAAGTACAACTCATCCTCAGAGTTTCATTGCTCCCCATTCAACAGGAACACAACATTTAAACATCTCAAAGTCGAAAGTAAATTTTATCATCAAGAGTACATATGGGAGATTCATTTTCTTCTGGACATATTCAACAAAGCCATAGAATAGTGAATGTAACAGAATCAATGAAAAACTGCCCAACTGGGGCGATCAACCAGAGAGCAGGAGACAACAAACTCCAAGTGAAAAAAGAAACAATAATATAAATAAATAAGCAATGAATATTGAGAACATAAGATAAAGAGTCCTTGAAAGTGAGTCCATAGGTTGTGGGAACATTTCAAAGTTGGGGGCAAGTGAAGTTATCCCCTTTTGTTCAAGAGCCTGATGGTTGAGGGTTAGTAACTGTTCCTGAACCTAGTGGTGCAAGTCCTGAGGCTCTTGTACCTTCTTCCTGATGGCAGTAGGGGGAAGAGAGCATATCCAGGGTGCTGGTGGTTCCTGATGATGGATGCTGCTTTACTGTGACAGTGTTTCATGTAGATGTGCTCAATGGTGGGGAGGGATTTTCCTGAGATAGACTGGGCCATATCCACTACATTTTGTAGGATTTTCCATTAAATGGTATTAGGGTTTTTGTACTAGACTGTGATGCAGCCAGACAATATACTCTCCACTCCACATCTGTAGAAGTTTGTCAAAGTTTTAGATGTCTTGCTGAATCTCCACAAACTGCTAAGAAACTAGAGGCCCTGCTGTTCTTTCTTTGTAATTGTACTCAGGTGTTGGGCCTAGGACAGGTCCTCTGAAATAGTAACATACAGGAATTTAAAGTTGCTAACCCTCTCCTCTGATCCTCTGATAAAGACTGGCTCATGGACCTCTGATTTCCTTCTTGTTTTCAAAACCCTTCCTAACCTCTATCCTCCCTGTTTCTGAAACTTTCCCCAGCCTTCCAAGATCCTGTATCTGTGCTGATCCAATCCTGGCATCTTGCACATCCGTGGTTTTGATCATTACACCACTGATGGCAATATCTTCCACTGCCAAGATCTAAAGTTTGGACTTCCCTTCCCAATCTTTGTTCCTCTCTATGCTCATTCTAGATGCCTTTTAAAATCCATGTCCTTGATAGAATACTTGAGATAATTTGTTCCTGTATCTGGCCAGCACAACTGCAGAGACAGTATATTTCTGCATCATAACTGTAAAGTCTGGATTAAATCCCAACCTTGGTGCTGACCGTGTGGAGATGTCCTCCCCATAACCATATGAAGATTCCTTTGGCTGCTCTGGCTACCTCCCACATTACTAAGGAGTTAATGGACCAACCTAAAGTGGCCCTAGTGTAAAAGTGAGTGGTAGAATCTGTGGTTTATTGATGGAATATAGAGAATATACAGAAAGAGCATGAACTTGCCTCATGAATCAATTTACACTTGAGGGCCCAGATGGCCTCCTCCTATGTTGTAAATAAAGCTGGAAACATTTCCTTACTTTATCAAATTTTAGTGCTCCTATGCATGCCTTGTAATGTTTTATCATATTTTAAAAACTACAGAAGTGCAAGCTGGTGTTATTATTTAGGACGAGTATAAGCTTGGAGGTGTAATAACCACAAACATAAATAGTTCTCATTGTTAGTTGTGAACATAAAAATGTATATAAATTTCACAAAATGTGACATTAAAATATGAGCTAACTCCACTTGATGATTACTTGTTTATGAATCCCCTGTGTCATGCCATAGTAAATTAACAATAGTTTACTGTTAATCAATTACAAAGTGGTTGCTAACAGTTACTGCTCTGGACAGTCATTATTATGACAGAGTAAGGACAAATCTAATAGTTCTTTCTCACAGTTGCTGAGATATAATATGAACTCTAATGTACCCCAAGTTTTAGAGTGAGTCACTGAGAGGAAAAGGAAACGGGTGGAGTACTTACCAGTAACTGATTGCCATTGGAGAATATATTGACTGCTGTTTCAGATTAACATAACAGAAAATGTTTGTTTACAAAGTACCTAAACTATCTCCTTTGAAAAGTGTTCTTTAAAAATTATTTTGAGAAGTGTTAGAACTATGTCCAGCAGCACCCAGTGAACCTAGAGGTAGAGGCCCTATAACATCCTTAGAAATAGCAATTAAAATCCGTTGAAGTTAACATATAGAAGATACTTGCCGATGGATGCTCCAAACAGAGAAAGTGGGACAAGGTTTTCCATGGGTGCAACTGATTGGGCATTGCTGAATTTTGACAACTTTAGTTTTTCAGAGAGGCTGTCTAGACTGGGGTTGTTTTCTTTGGAACCAACGGGACTGATGGGAGATATAATTGAGGTGTGCAAAGCCGTAAGAAGTCTGAACAGGAAGAAACAATTTCCTGAAGGAGAGAGGCCAACAAGCAGGGACAAAGACAAAGGGTGATTGGTAAAGAGATTAGGAAAAGAAATTTTCACCCATTTGTAGTTAGGGTTTGGAACGCATTGCCTGAAGGTAGTGGAGTAGAAAATTTTATCACATTTAAAACATAATTTAGGAGCAGGAATCAGCCATTTGGCCCTTCAGGCCTGCTGTACCATTGGATATGGTAATCATTTACTTCAGTGCTCTGTTGCTGTTTTCTTTCTATATTTCTTGATCTCTTTAACATTAAGAAACAAAGCAGCCTCTTTCTTGAGGAAGTTCTTGAAGAAGCCTGTATTATCTCTTGTGGTACAAAATTCATATGATCCACAACCACTGAGTGAAGGAATTGCTCGTGACCTCAGGAGGTTTAAATATGAGTAGCCTGTATCTTATGACTGTGATTTCCTTTTCTGGATCCTAGCTTCTCTGAATTAGCATCCTTTTGTTAGAATTTTATGGGTTTCTACGAGGTCATCTCTCATTCTTATAGACTCCGGTGATCCAGTAATTATGGAGGCCCAGTTGACCCAATCTCTCTTAAAACATCAACCAAGATGAGAATCAGGCCAATAAACTTTATTGTTCTTCTATACCGCCCCCTCCCACACAAAAAATCCTTCCTCACAAAAACAGCATAACAGCACACAAAGCTCCTTAACGGACCTAATCAGATATTGTACACTGCAGTGTACAATAGACCAAGCATTCAGGTGCTGCAAGAAGTAAGAAGACTGTTTATACGCTTGATTTTAGTGATTAGTGTATGATCTTGTTGCACCCCTCCCAATCTCACACCATTCAGATAGTAATCTAACGATTTTTTTAGAGCCAAAATGGATAACCACAGAAAGAGCCACACTGCACTGTATCTGCTATGCACTTACGCATTTGTCAAATTTGTTTAAAGCACATTGGAGCTTCTTGCATTTTCCTTACAATGCATACAGCCCTGCCCTTTTAAATTTGCAAGTAAAGGCGTTATATTTAATTCCCTCATCCACGTCACTGTGGTATATTGAAAACTGCTGGGTCCCAAGCTCTGAGTGTCCTACTGATCACTAACTGCAGTCAAGAAAAAGGTCCTGTTTATTGCAACTCCCCCAATATATTATCCAAATTCTATAAATTTGGGACCTTATCATAAAACATTCTGAATGTTTTGAGGTACTTGGAGGCACATAATAAAATAGGCTGTAGTCAGCATGGTTTCCTTAAGGGGAAAGCTTGCCTGACAAACCAGTTGGAATTCTTTGAAGAAAAAGCAAGATGGAGAGACAAAGGAGAGTTGGTAGATCTGGTGTACTAGGATTTTCAGAAGGCCTTTGACAACGTGCCACACATGAGGCTGCTTAACAAGTTAAGAGCCTATGGTATTGCAGGAAAGATACTGGCATGAATAAAGCATTGGCTGATTGGCAGGAGGCAAATAGCGGGAATAAAGGAATCCTTTTCTGTTTCCATCGGGGTCTGTGTTGGGACCGCTTCTTTTTACGTTATATGTCAATGATTTGGATGATGGAATTAATGGCTTTGTGGCCAAGTTTGCGGACAATACGAAGAGGGGCAGGTAGTTTTGAGGAAGTAGAGAGGCTGCAGAAGGACTTGGGCAGATTCGTCAAATGAGCAAAGAAATGGCAGATGGAATATAGTGTCAAGAAGTGTATGGTCATGCACTTTAGTAGAGGAAATAAAAACATGGACTATTTTCTAAATGGAGGGAAAATTCAAAAATCTGAGGTGCAAAGGGACTTGGGAGTCCTCATGTAGGGTTGCCCAAAGGCTAATTTGCAGGTTGAGTCAGTGGTGAGGAAGGTAAATCTCTGAATGTGAACAAAACAAAAGAGATTATTGTTGACTTCGGGAGGGCACAGAGTGACCACTCTCCACTGAACATCGACGGCTCCTCGGTAGAGATCATTAATGGCACCAAATTTCTTGTTGTTCACCTGGCGGAGAATCTCACCTGGTCCCTCAACACCAGCTCCATAGCAAAGAAAGCCCAGCAGCATCTCTGCTTTCTGCGAAGGCTGACAAAAGTCCATCTCCCACTCCCCATCCTCACCACATTCTACAGAGGTTGTATTGAGAGTATCCTGAGCAGCTGCATCACTGCCTGGTTCAGAAATTGCACCATCTCAGATCATAAGACCCTGCAGCGGATAGTGAGGTTAACTGAGAAGATCATCACACCATACGCTGCATCCGCAAAGCAAACAGCATTATGAAGGGCCCCACACACACCTCATACAAACTCTTCAACCTCCTGTCATCTGGGAAAAGGCACTGAAGCATTCAAGCTCTCACGACCAGACTATGTAACAGTTTCTTCCCCTAAGCCATCAGACTCCTCAATACCCAGAGTCTGGACTGATACCAGCTTACTGCCCTCTACTATGCCTATAGTCTTGTTTATTATTTATTGTAAGGCCTGCACTGTTTTGTGCACTTTATGCAGTCCTGGGTAGGTCTGTAGTCTAGTGTAGTTTTTGTGTTATTTTACGTAGTTCAGTGTAGTTTTTGTATTGTTTCATGTAACACCATGGTCCTGAAAAACGTTGTCTCGTTTTTACTGTGTACTGTACCAGCAGTTATGGTCGAAATGACAATAATAAAAAAGTGAGTGAAGTAAATGCAATATTAACATTCATTTCAAGACGACTAAAATATAAAAGTAAGGATGTGATGTTGAGGCTTTATAAAGCATTGGTGAGGTTTCACTTGGAGTATTGTGAGCAGTTTTGAGACTTTTATCTCAGATAAGATGTGCTGACATTGGAGAGGGTTCAAAGGAGGTTCGCAAAAATGATTTCAGGATTGAAAGGCTTGTCTTATGAGATGCATTTGATGGCTCTGTACCTCTACTCACTGAAATTCAGAAGACCTCATTGAAGCCTATCAAAGTGGATGTGGAGAAGATTTTCCTATGCTGGGACAGTCTAAGACCAGATGATGCAGCCTCAGAATAGAGGGGCATCCTTTTAGAATGGTGATGAGGAGGAATTGCTTTAGCCAGAGTGGTGAATCTGTGGAATTTATTGCTACAGACAGTTGTAGAGGCCAAATCATTGGATATATTTAAGGCAGAGGTTGATAGATTCTTGATTGATCATGGCATGAAAGGATAAGGGAGAAGGCAGGAGATTGGGGCTGAAAGAGAGAATGGATCAGCCATGATGAAATGGCAGAGCAGACTCAATGGCTAAATGGCCTAATTCTGCTCCTATATTTTATGGTCTTATGCCCAAACATACCATGTCATCTGGGAAAAGGCTGTCCCTTTTCCTCCAGTTTCTCTTTTCAGCAGACCCTTGGTTGCATAATGCATGTGGGAGGTTACGTAGAGTCCTCCTTTGTGGACACAGAACTAACATTTCTTGTTTCTAAATTAATAATTTCCTCTTTCTCACAATTGGGGACCTGCATTTCTCTGTGCTAACCTTGTGCTCTTCACAAATGTATGGAAGCTTTTACTGTCAGTTTTCATGTTCTCTTCATCTTCCTCCTTCATTATAAACCTTTTTGCTTCCCTAATGGAATTCTAAGCTGGTCCCAATCCACAGGCCTGCTGCTTTTCCTGGCAACTTTGCAAATCTCCTCTTTAGAACTAATCTCTGATTTCCTTTGTAATCCATGTTTGAGTCATCTTTCCTGAGTTATTTTTGTGCAGATATAAAAGTCTAATTATTGTGGTTCATTTAATCCACCTATCCATGAGATCCCATTCAGTAAAGTTCCACAGTCCACTACCATACCAAAAATACCAAGCAAATTCTAGAACAACCAGTTTGCAGAAAAGTAGAAGACAGAGATTCCACTCTACTTTTTCCATCTTCTTAGTGAGACTAGAAATAAAACTCTCAGCAGCACAGCTGATCCAGGCACAGGCACATGTCAGATTATACTGGAACCAATGAACTGACAAAGTAAAAGTTAAAGGTGCAGATAAGTTACAAAATAAATTATGGAGTGGAGAGTTCACATGAAGGGAGCCCTGCACCAACAACCTAGGTTCAATCCTGACCTCTGGTGCAGTCTGCATCAAGTTTGCAGAACAAGAGGTGAACTCCCTATGACCATGTGGGTTTCTCCAAATGCTCCAGATTCCCCCCGCATCCCAAAGATGAGCAGTTTGGTAGCTTAATTGACCACTATAAATTGCCTCTAGTAGCAGGAGATAGTAGGACTGTGTGGCTTATAGGTTGCATGGAGAATTACTGCATCAGTGGGATTGCTGTATGAACCAGCATAGACTTAGTGATCCAAAATGGCATCCCCCACTGTCATGAGGAACTATGAAGATCAGGTGGGGCTGGAAGCAATGCTGGTGTTATGTATGAATTCTTGTCTTTTCAAGGGTATCTTTGTCTCAGACACCTTAAGACCCATCTTACGAAGATCCAAAAACATACCAAGAGCGAAGAAGCAGTTAGACTTTGAAAGAAATGCTTCAACGTCTCCAACCCAGCACAAACTCCCTGGTCTAGCCTTGCCACTATTCTAGACAATCACCATCAATAAAGGTCATAAGCCAACTGAGAAACAATGCCTCACGAACAGGCAGTAATTCTGCTGACGTTTGAAAACTTGTTTGATGATGAACTTCAATAAAAAATAAATTACAAAAAAAAGGAAAACTTGCCAATGAATGCCTTGTTCCATCTGAAATGAGGACCTGTCTGGAGATTTAAGACACACTATTCTTCTGATGATTGTCAGGAAAGGGGAAGTCTAATTGCAGATATCAGAGTGATTTTCTTGTTTTCTGCCAGAGGGGAAGTCCTGAAACAACTGTCTCCTTCTGGAGTGGGTGAAGTTCTGCTTGCTGAATGGCACTGTAGATTCCATCTATCCTTTGCTTCAATGGACATAATGGATAGCGTAATCTCAATGAAGCCTTCTTGAGCTCTCAAAAACCTTTGACTGTCAACTAAGAGGGCCTGGGGAGGATCCTTCTCAAGTATGGCAGCCTGCAGATATTCATGTCCATGCTTGGCTACTTTGTACTGACATACAGGCCATGACAATTACAGTGGATCAACTTCAGACACAATCTGCATCGTTGCCTCAGCTTTTTTCTTTCAGTACAATGATGCAGCTTGTACCCAACTGGTTTTTTGTTGGAGTGAAAACCATCTACAGGACAAATATGAATCTATTCAACCATGTAGCTTCCATTCTGGAACCAAAATCAACCCATCTTCAGTATTGTCCAGTACAGTTTGGATGCATTGCCCCATACAGCGATATGAAGATTTATGACTAAGCTTGATTAAATAGATAGATTTTAAAGAGTGTCTTAACAGAGAAAAGTGAGGTATAGCGAGGGAATTTCAAACCTGAAGAGACAGACACAAATAGTGAAAAGAAAAACTCACATATTGGGGGGGGGGGGGGAAAGGCTTGGATCTTTGAAGGTTCTAACACTACCAAAAATAGGAGTAAGCAGTGGTGGGAAATACACCATCAAACTTACCGAACATGGAACAGTACATACCTTTTAGCCCATGATATTATGCTGACCTTTTAACCTACTCCAAGATCAATATAACCTTTTCCTCCTGCATAGCCCAACTTTTTTCTTTCATCCGTGTGTCTATCTCCGGGTCTCTTAAATGTCCCTAATATGTCTGCTTCGACCTCCACCCCCGCCTGTGCATTCAGCCTTTCCATTAGGCTTGCTCTCTAATCCATGGAGTATTCTGACAAATCTCCTCTGCACCTTCTCAAAAGCTTCCACATCCTTCCTATTATGAGGTAACCAGAACTGAATACAATATTCCAAATGCGGTTTTATAATGCTGTGGCATTACTTAGCGGCTCTTGAATTCAGACCCCCAACTAATGAAGGCCAACATATTATATGCCTTCTTAACCATCCTAACAACGTGCATGGCAACTTTGAGGGCTTGGTGTGCCATCATAGAGGAATGCAGAAAAGAATAAATTCAAGATGGTGAGTTGAGACAAAACCTTTGACAATTTCAAGGATTTTTCCAGTTCTCCAAGTTTTGATCCTGATATCACATTGAAATTGCAGTCATAATACTGGGAAAGTTATTGTCTTGGATGGGTCTGCTTTGTGAACTCTTTTCCTTCTGGTAATTGTTTTTCCATGCTACTTTTTATTCTGTTTCTTGCCTGCATTTGGCCCTTAGCAGTAAGTGAAAGCTGAATATTGGCCAGATTATTGTTGTCTGAGTGTACAACATGTTCTGTAGAAGGGAACAGGATATTTTTTGGCAAAGCAGTCCAATTCAATGGTGTTACAAATTCTAGCATGTGTAATTTAGCTGCTCAGGTCAGAAATACATTAAACTGTTAAATACATAAATAGTGTTAAGTTAGGAATACATACCCTACACAAACTTAAAAAAGGTATTGTGTTAATTATGGAAAACTAAAATGCATGTTCATTAAAATAACAAGGAGTTCCTTTCAGTGAAGTAAATGAATGGATGCTCAATAACAACAGAAGCTTCATTCTCCCAAATGATTTTCCCCAAGTTTAGGATTGAAATGATTGTGAAATTGTCAGCATTCACTTTATATTGCACAGTAAAACCAACAGAAAAAAAGATACTGACACAAATTAAGACACAAATCCCAAAGCTTATGGATGAAAAGACAATGCTGGCTTAAAAAGAGCAGACAGTCTGATAGATGTGATGATGACGGAAGTATTAGTGTAGACGGGGAAGAAGGTGGGGTAGGAAGATAGTGAGACTTGTAAATCATGTGATCCCTGTTCCTCTTCAAGACCACCTTTAGAAATTGCAGTTAATAGCCTGAGCAGCTGCTAGCAGACAGTGCTATCCACCTGATAGGATTGAAGCAAATAAGACAATCAATTAAAAGCCAAATTGGGGGGAAAAAACAGAAAAGCAGCAAATTGAAAACAGCATGATAAATAAGAACAATATACTTGGCTCTCAGTAAAAGGAGTCTGTAGAATAGATGGTCGTTGAATCATTGCAGTTTATAAGTGTAAAATTTATTTCATGGCATATTCCTTAGTTGATTTTGTCTTATATTTGTCATGATCAAAGTAACAGCTAATCTAGCCACTAATTTGATTTTGCATTTTACTTCAAGTTTGTGATGCATATCTAAGGTTAATAATATACTCCAGTTGAGCCAAGGCAAGTTGCTTCTTCATGGGCAAAAACAAGAGTGGACTCATGACCAAATATGAATACAGTCTGTCAGACAGTTACAGAATAATGGTCCAAAAACCGAAGATGCAAACAATAGCCTGTCAATCTATAACTTGACTGCACCCAGTAAAGTGAAAAAGTAACCAACACAAATAAATAAAAACCTTTTTAATGAATATGGTTGTGTTGGATTTTGTTATTTTTATTATACAGTACTTAAATTTAGCACAACATTTCATAAAAAATTTTAATCCATAGACTTGAGGTTTGGTTTAAGATTGCACTAATGATTTTCATTCCTTTGGTGTGTTAAACAGGTTGAATATCATCCTTTCTACAAGCCCCAGGAGCTGGTGGACTACTGCAGAAGCCAAGGAATCGTTTTTGAAGGATACTGCCCTCTGGCTAAAGGCTTGGCTTTGTCACACCCTACTATCATTGAAAAGGCAGAGAAATATCACTGTACACCTGCTCAAATCTGTATACGTTGGAGCATACAAGTAAGACCAGATTCATGCCGTTCTTTGGAAAAAATAGTTTAGAGATTTGTTATTGTCAACCCTTATCAAGCTTGCAGAAGCAAATATTTAGTAGTTATTCAAAACGCACAAGAAAATCAGTGATAATGGTGTTTTTAAGTAGCTTCTCCTTAAAGTAGTCACACAAAAAATTATGTTAAGACTGAGATTGCTGTTATCAATGCCAAGCTGGTTCCAGATCAAAGATATGGGTTGATAGCTGATTGCCTGTTATTTTCAAAATATTATGATTAGGATTATGTACATATTAATATCTGGGATTTTAGCTCAAACCTACATTGGAAAATAGCCCCATATATCTGCTGATTCTAAGGACCAACATGTCATTAATTTGGACTAACTTGCCTCACTTTATTGTGGGTAAGAGCCAAAGGAAACAAAATAGTCTATAATTACACTGAATTGGTAGTTTCACGTAGAGCTTCAGAAAAACAGGCATTAGAGTGGTGAATGCAGATATTATATACTGTTATTTATAACTGAGTATTTTGTTTCACTGCTACTGTACATCTGAGCAAGAATAACTAACACTGGATATTACCATCTTAAAATCTATCCTGCAGCATTTTCATGATACAAAACTGAATTCACTAAAAAAACTGAGAATCATTTTGAAAAAAATTGCCCCTCAATGAATAATATACTGAAATTGTTTGTTAAACTCCATTCCCAATAACATTCTGAGTTAGTCACTTCATTTAAAAAAAAGCTTACTGATGTCTACTTCAGTTGATTTTCTCTTAATGAGTGACCACATTCTGAATGTTTAGTGGAATTTCATAATTAGAGTTGATCAGCAGTGAGCAGCTGTCTACATGAGTAAGGTCCTATTCTTCTCTTTTGTGATTGTTAATTTGTGCAGGAAATCAGAAGTTGCAGTGCAAATTGGCTCAGTGTAAAATGGGAATACAGTGGATTCTGGTTAATTGAGCCATCAATTAATTGGGGCAGCCTTTTATTTGGGACAACTCCTAAAGAACAAAAACTAATTGAGAAAATAGCCAGGATTCCCTTCATTTATTTGGGATTTTATCCTTATAGAGGGATCAGGAGTGGAGAGAGTGAGCCGCTTCAAGTTCCTGGTTGTCAAGATCTTTGAGGATCTAACCTGGTCCCAACATATCGATGTAGTTATAAAGAAGGCAAGACAGTGGCTATACTTTATTAGGAGTTTGAAGAGATTTGGCATGTCAACAAATATACTCAAAAACTTTTGATAGTTGTACTGTGGAAAGCATTCTGACAGGCTGCATCACAGTCTGGTATGGAGGGGCTACTTTGTAGGCTAGTACCCAAGATGGAGCTGACTAGATTTACAACCTTCTGTAGAAGGTCTCAGAAAGGCAGAGTTCATTACTAAGGACCTCCCGCACCCAGAGCATGCCCTTTTCTCACTGTTACCATTGGGTAGGAGATACAGAAGCCTGAAGGCACACACTCAACGATTCAGGAACAGCTTCTTCCCTCTGCCATCCAATTCCTAAATGGACATTGAATCCTTGGACACTGCCTCACTTTTTTTTAATATACAGTATTTCTGTTTTTGCACGTTTTTAAAATCTATTCAATATACAGTCAGCCCTCCTTATCCGCGGATTCCGCATGCGCAAATTCAACCAATCGCGAAAACCCAGAAGTGCTCTTCCAGCACTTGTTGTTCGAACATGTACAGACTTTTTTTTTTCTTGTCATTATTCCCTAAACAGTGCAGTATAACAACCATTTTACATAGCATTTACATTGTATTAGGTATTATAAGTAATCTAGAGATGATTTAAAGTATACGGGAGGATGTGCGTGGGTTATCGTAGATCGGAATCGGAAGATCTTTTATTAAGTAAGTCGGAACAGGTACATCCGGGATTATTTAGCGTCAGTCAAACGTTTGTCTTAGTATATAGTATATATTTTACCTTTCTGTGCATATAAAACACTTAAGAACATATGTTTCAGCACCGGACTCAGGAACAAAGTTCTCGGGACTCGGGACAGATCGCTGCTGAGTGCGCTCTCCACCGTGCCGGGTTGATGTGGAGGATCAAAAACCCAAAAATTAAACCACTGCGTTGCTTAGTAATAATTGTAGCTTTCATCAGGGCAGGGCCTTCCTCACTTTATCCTTTAAAATTGTTCCCATCGTTGACCGACGTAGCCTAACGCTTTTCCAATGACCGATAACATTTCACCTCTTTCCAATCGCTTTATTATTCCCACTTTATTTTCAATTGTGATCGTGATTATTTTCGTGAACAGAAACACTGCGCATTCAGAGCTCTGGCACCGTGTCTTAATGTCCACCGCACTGAAACAGGTTAAATAAGGTCTAGGGTTCCACTGGGTCCTAAGATCCACCGCATTAAGACAGGTTGAATAAGGGACTTGAGCATCCGCGAATTTTGGTATCCGCGAGGAATCCCGGAACCAATCCCCCGCGAATAAGGAGGGCCGACTGTACATGATTGATTTACTTGTTAATTTTTTTTCTCTCTCCTATCTTATGTATTGCATTGAACTGCTGTTGCTAAGTTAACAAATTTCACATCACATGCTGGTGATAATAAACCTGATTCTGATTAATTGTGACAGGAGACTATTGCTGAATAGTTTCTAACCAGCATCATTCGTGTGTACTTGTGTGGCAATTAGACAGTACACTGTCAGTTGTGTGTATTTATGTTCAAAAGGCAGTGATTTTTGTCACTAATAGTTGGTAAGAAATAAGTAGTAAGGCAATTTAGAACTGTTTTGCTCACTGCTGATTCAACATGCAGAGTTGGAAATACCAGTAACAGCCAGGAGTGAAAATGAAACAATTTCACTATAGACAGACAGACATACTTTATTGATCCCGAAGGAAATTGGGTTTCGTTACAGCCGTGTCAACCAAGAATAGTGTAGAAATATAGCAATATAAAACCATAAAACCACTACTTCAACAAGTTAGAAATTACGAAGAATTTTAAGGTATCGACAATCATCTTGGATGTTACCTTTGGTCCTCACTGGAAACTCAGCTCACCCCTGGGGCTCCAAGTAGCTGTTTGCATGTGATAGCGAGCACTGGGCTAAACCAGGTGAGGGTAGCCGGCAGGTCTCATACCCTGATGAGTTAGGGACATGCTACCCTAGAATGTGAAATCAGCTCTGGCAAACTGGGTAGATGAGATCTACAGTGTGTTCCAATAGCCATGAAAGCTATTCCACATTGAGAGCAAGGGCATGAAGAAGCACAGCAAAAGTCATGGTTATCCACTGCAACCAGGGAAGACACCAGTCTACTCATACCATTGACCTGGACTTCCAAGGTCAAGAGAGTGGATTTTCCACTTTAAAATCTCCCCCACACAGGTTGGCTGGCTGTCCTCATCAGATACATGGACAACCACCAATAGTAATGGTAGTGTTCTAATTTGTTTTATATTTCATTTAAATGCACAGTTTGTTACTCAGTTAAATGGTAGGTTGTTTTTTTTTAATATATCTTCTGAACAATTTCCACAAAACTTCAATTAATTGCAGCAACCTCTTAACTGGGCCAAATGTTCTGGTCCTGATGTGTCCTAATAAACCAAAATCCACTGTACTTTCAGCATAGTTTCTCAATGTTTTAGAAATCTGATGGGTTGACTAGTGCAAAAATCAAACACTATTTGTTATAAAAGAGAGTATAGCAATTAATTGAGGAACACAGATGATATCTTCTTAAATTTTCTTTCCCAAATTGTTAAAAGTCATAAAATCATAGCAATAAAATATGCATTTCCTGTGCATGCGTAATGTCCAGCAACACTAAGCTGCTGTGCCAGTACGTTGTACTCAATTTCAAATCCAAATCTTTATTTTCAGTTTATTGTTGGAAGGTTAAAGCTAAATACAAAGTCCAGTCATTTAGTCTTAATAGATTGAAATCAGCTCCTTCAAGTGGAGCATTTCCATGAATGTTTTCAAACAGCCCCGCTATAGACAACTAATGTTATAGTCTGTTTACCCTTCTGTATGTGGTTTGATAGTTCCAAGCAGGAACAATCCCATGATTTTAAATTCACTGGATTGCAAATGGTTCAAGGTGAATATCTGTGCACATGACTTTAAACTCACGTTATACATGTTTCTATGGATGATAATTGCAGGGAGACCATGCCCCAGTTTGCCCATTATTGCCCACCCCATACTCCCCCAAACCTGCACACGTTGCTGGCCCTGACACAGCATCCATATTGTTGATCCCTCACAGGAGTATTGATAATATATATTTCTATAAAACTTTAACTTCTAAAACACTTTTTAGAAAGCAAAACTCCATTTATCCAAAATCCACCATCATTATTTTTTGTCTTATTTTGGTAACTGGGAAAAGTTTCTTTTAATGAAATTGAAAAGCAGAAGTATTCCTTTCAAAACAGCACACTGAGGCTTGAGTTTAAAGTCAACATTTTTGGATGATTAACTATTTTCCTTTGGTAATTAACTATTTTATTTTCTAATCAAGAATGGAATTGTGACCATTCCAAAATCCACAAAGAAGGAAAGGATTTGGGAAAACTGCCAGGTAAGTTTTTTAATTATTTTGTTTTCTTACTTTAATTTTATACTATAGATCCTTCTGTAGCATTTCCCAAATGAAAGGTTAATCTTCCTTCATCTTTGGAGATTAAGATCCAACAAACTGTACCTCTTAAGAAGCATGGAGGTGTAAATGGATTGATAGTGTTACGTATCCCGTAACTGGATCACTTACCAGCAAAGATAGAGAGGTCCGTTGTAGTCTGATGGCACTATCTTTTAGAAGTTTTTATTTATAAAGGAGCACAAAAGTAAGGTTAATACAAACATTCAGATAACATACGTCGTCAATACTCAATCTAAAGCGCAGGTATAGTAATAATCAATAAGAAATAAGCTCTATCGTTGTCTAGGGGTAATATTTTGTCCGATGTAAATATAAAAGTCTCTCGAGGTCACTGCAGTTCCACCAGCTGCCGTCTTTTGGGTGTCGCGGTGGTGCAGTTTGTTGGAGAGAGAGAGAGATAGGTATAGAATGGAACAGTTACCCAGCGGGTTTTCCAACCTTTATGAGTTCGATCCGTCGGAGTCTCGTTGGGGGGTGGCCGTTCACTTGTGGCCTCTCCAGTAGCTAAAGCCGTTCTTCCGTGGTGAGGTCGCCAATTCCAGGCAAGGAAAGGACGCACACGAGCCCCCCACTGGCTGTCGCTATTAAACGCTGTCACAGGATTTCTAGCGTGTCTTCTGGTGCGTCTGAGGGGCCATCTTTATAACCCCTCTTTTAACTGAACTCACGGGGTCTCAGATGTCAATCAGGTTGGGATGATGCAATCTCTCTCCGTCTCTCCACCCACTTTGCCCTGAGGGTATACACGTAGTACAGTTCCCAATTCACAAAAGGTGTCTCCAAGGTGTCGCCAGCTTTTGCCTCGCCGTGAAACGAGGGACACCGCACGTATCTTTCTCTTCTCTTCGGTCATTGACCCCCCCTTCACTAGGGCTCTTGCGATTCTCACAAAGGAGGGGGCTGGGATCATAACAATAGAAAGGTTCATTACTATTTGTTGTTACAATTGTACCAAATAGTTACAGAACAATTGGCAGACCTCTCGAATATCACTGACGATTGAATCATTGGCACATAATTTTAGCAAAATGAATCATCGATACCATACAGCCCTCATTGCTGGGGGAGAAGCTGCGTTCAGTGCAGATTGGCACTTCCATTGTATCCTGGATAATGGACTATCTGACTGGCAGAGCATGGTATGTACTGCTCCAGAACTGTGTGTCAAACATGGCCATAAATAGTACTGGGCCCCCACAGGGGACTGCATTGGTTCCCTTCCTGTTTACTCTGTATACCTCAGACTTTAGATACAACACTAAGTCATGTCATCTGCAGAAATTCTCTGATGACTCAGCAACAGTTGGGTGTATAAAAGGAGGACAGGAGGATGAATACAGGGCCCTGGTGGAGGACCTTGTCAAATGCTGCAAGCTGAATCCATCTTCAGCCCAACATTAGTAAGACAAAAGAGATGGTGATGGACTTTAGGAAGACTAAACCTGCACTGCTCCCTGTTACTATTGATGGTGTGGATGTGGTGAGGACCTACAGGTACCTAGGGGTGCACCTAGATGACAGACTTGAGGGGAGCACCAGCTCAGAGGCTGTGTACAAAAAGGGCCAGAGTCACCTCTACTTCCTGAGGAGACTGAGGTCCTTTGGAGTATGCAGGCCTCTCCTTCACATGTTCTACAAGTCTGTTGTTGCCAGCACAATCTTCTGTGCAGTGGTGTGCTGGGGCAATAGCACCAACACAAGTGATGCCAGCAGACTCAATAAGATTAGAAAGATTGGCTTTGTTACTAGAGTCAAACTGGACACACTGGAGGCTGTTGTAGAATAAAGGTCTCTGTGGAAAATCCAGGCAATTCTGGACAATGTTTCTCACCCTCTGTATGCCACCTTGGCTGAACAGAGGAGCACTTCTAGTAATAGACTAAGACAACTGTGCTGCTCCAAAGAGCGTTATATGAGGTCATTCTTACCCTGGCCAGTAGGCTCTATAATGAATTAACCTATAGCTGTGGAAGTGATGACTCCCTCCTGTAAGACTGTTTGTGGTAACTTATTTTTTATTCTTTCTATTTCTTTTCTAATATTTCTATCTGTGCACTTGTAATGCTACTGTGACACTGTAATTTCCTTTGGGATCGATAATCTATCTATCTATGTATAATAACTGGATTATTAAAAAACACTATCAGCAGCCACCAAGTTAAAGAATTCAAATAACTGAATGACAGTTATTGGCATAATAAAATAACCCATCATTTAAATACCGACGCAGAGTTTAAACAAAAATCCTTGGAATTACAGTGACAGGATTCTGTGTCAATATATCTAAATCACTGCCACATGTTGTTCCAGGATGCAGATATACCACTTAGATCAAGGACTGGTCAGGAAGCTGAGACAATAGGATAGACCATGAATGTGACCGATATGGGGTCCAGAAAGTATGTTCAAGGAGCTTCAGACCTTACACTTGTCCAATAAGTGTCTTGCAACAAATGTGACCATAGCACTGTGGTGCAGCAGGCCATTCAGGATGAGAGAAATAAAAAGAAAATATTTAAAAAGATACTGCATAAGCCATGTAGTAAGAATGGGTGATTATGACAGAAGCAAGTATCTGTGCTTGTAAGGACAGTTGGAAGGAATGAGAACAAAAAAAAAATCTCCTCCATAATTCTATTCTTGACTTAAGCTCTTGTACTGCACCCCAAAGTAAACTACCCGGTGCAGCCATTACTGACTAGAGGCTGAAAGTACCATGTGCCATTTTTAAAAAATGACAAATAATCTATCAGCTCCTCCACTGAAGTTCTAAAACTTGATGGGGGATAAACTTTAGTTGCAAATTCACAACTTCATCTTCCCTGACTAGAAAGTGAAGAACATGCCAGGAGACCTCAGAGTGTGACTCTTTTTGAGAGGTGATAAATCTGACCATTTTAAAGGAAGAGGCATCTCCCTTCTGCCTGACAGGGAAAGTTTTCACCAAGGTCCTTTGCAATACTTCCAACAGTTATTCCCTGTTGGAGTTTGCATTACATTAATCTAGACCTAGAAGCATGCTGGACCTTGACAACTCCAAGAAAGATGCAAGAAGAGAATCCAATTACTAGATATGATCTTTATCAATCTTGCTAGAAACCTTGATTCTCAGTTGAGAGGGACTTGGGAATTCTCAAATTTGATTGCCTGCAGAAATTCATTGCCATCTTGCAGGTGCTTCATGATAACATGCCACCAATAAGTCCATTGTATGTCTAATCTGAATATATTGTGGTGTTAAGCAAGATTATTTTCTCGCTATGACCCTCTTGAGTTATTTTTGAAATGCTTAAATGCTGTAATTGCTTCCACAAGCTTTCTGCTGGACTGGGGCCAACAGGAAATTACTCACCCTACGTTACCACCACTCCAGGACCAAAAGGTCAATGTTACTTAAAGCATTTGGTCTGCAGCACACAGATGCTCAAAAGCCAGGCTTCAAGTCAGCATTAATATATTAACAGAGATGTGTAGGGGAATGAGCCTACAATCAACCTGTGCTCACTATACAACACCACCCTCCAACAATAAAGAGTCATGACAAGACTCAACAAAGATGCCTTCACGCACCAGCAGAGCATTAAGAATAATAAGTCTCAGTGCAAAGCTTTAGATCTCCTTACAGCAGGTACTTCAAAGCACTAAAGCTGCCCCTGTGCAATCCTCTAAATCCACAGGAGGCTAAGCTGTAATTACAGTCAGTTGACTGTCAGGCGGGCCACAAGGTTCACCTACCTGAAACCAGGATCCCAAAACCAGCACATTGTCCTGTTTTCTGTCATGGGAAAAGATTACCACTTGGACACGGGAAGAGATTTGCCAAGCCTCCTTTCTAATCTACACTCATTCCTTGGAATCCTTGGCCCATGACCAGTTACTGTGGCAAAAGGGCATTGGAAATGGCACTAAAGACCCTTGAGACCTTGCATTGGGAGCATACTGAAGTGAAAGAAAAGGAAGCATCCTCGCCTATCCTGCCAGACACTTCTTGTCCCCGGCAATCATCTCAAAACCATTGAACTGATTGAGGAATGGTAGTAAAAGCAGACAGTATACTTGGAGAGATAAATATTACTCACTGCTATCATTGAGTACAAGTTCCAAAGGTGCCAAGCTTAATGAGATCTGTTTAGTGCTGGAGTAGTAAGATCCAGGATGAAGAAACAGAGTATACAGATGTAAGAATATTCTAACAATCAGGGTCAGAGCAAAGAAAATGGCAAGGAGACAAAATAAAAAGACAAGATCCAATAGTCATCTCAGAAATATGGTAGAAGGTGACAAGATAAAGGCTAACAGTGTGATCTTGGACTTACTTTAGGAGTGGTGACTACAGTATGATAGATTAGTCTGTAACCAGGGATTCAAATCTGAATTAAGCAAACTACAAAAGCACCCAGCAAGAACTGGCTATGGTGAATTGAGAAATTACATCAAAATGTATGACAAATAAACTAGAGTCATAGAGCACTATAGCATAGAAACAGACCCTTTGGCCCATCTAGCCTGTGGTAAACAGTTGTTTTGCCTAGTCCCATCAACCTGCACGTGGACTATAGCCCTCCCCCATACCTCTCCTATCTGTGTACTTATCCAAACTTCTCTTAAATGTTGCAATCAAACATGCATCCATCCATCACTTCTGCTGGCAGCTTGTTCTACACTTGCAACAACCTCTTAGTGAAGTTCCCCTTAAACATTTCATCTCTCACCTCTTCACCTCTAGTTCTAGTCTCACCCAACTTCAGTGGAAAATACCTGCTTGCATTTACCACAATGATGGCGTACATCAAAGCACTTAAAGAATTAAATCATTGTTCCCAAGTTTAATATTTTTTAAAAACTAACAGTAAAAATAGTCCAGCCATTGCTTCCAAGAGTTAGAAAGATAGTATTTGATCAAAGAAAAAGGCATATAGTGTTGCCAAGAAAAGTAGTGAGCCTGAGAATTGGGAACATTCAGATCTTAGCCAAAAAGAAGCAAAGCATTGATATGAAAGGGAAAATAGAATATGAGTGTAGTCAAATGTGAAGCATGAACAGACTGTAACAAGCTTCTACATATATGTCAAAAGACAAAGATCAGCTGAAGGTGGTGTGTTTCTTCCTGATAAACACAGCAGAAATTACATTGCTGTGTTTTTAAATGAGGTGTATCCAAGAGCTTAGTAAAAAAAAAGTGTGGAAACCCCATTGAAAATGTGCAACATTTGAACAAAGCCTGACAAGGTTGTTGAATAGCTGATGTTTCCCCGAGCTGTGATGTTAGAAACAAGGGCTCACAGCCACAAAATAAGGGTCACCTATACAGCACTGAGATGAGAAGCTACATAATCCCTAAACTTTGGAACTTTCTACACCAAGGGCTGCAGAGGCTCAATTGCTCAAGACAGAAGTTGTCAGATATAAAAAGAAAATCAAGGGTTAGTCCGATTAGATAACAGAATAATTTGCATGGATTAGGGTATCAAAGTGCACAAGTCACTAAAAACTAGCAGATGGGTACACTGATCAGTTAAAAAGCCAAATTAAATGTAATCTTGTAATTCACATTAGAATTCAGAAATGAGTTTGTTGGCCTCAGTTCTATTGAGTTTCGATCAAGCCTCTTCTAGTACATTTTGGATGCTGCACGGCAGTGAGAATATTTTGGCTGTCATGGAGTTACTGATGTTTCAGCAAAATCTACCAGGCTCGAAGCGCGACATTATGAGAAAATTTTGCACAAACTTGGCTGGCATCCTCTTGCACTTTAGGCTTATGAACACTGGATCAGGAATGGCTCATATCACTTTGCCTACTCTGCCTTCTAATGTTACTTTGGCTGATCCTGGATCTTAGCTACATTTTCATGCACAAAAATAATCATCCAGTCTCTGTTATAAGTTCAAAAATAGTGTATCCACAGTTCTCCGAGTCAGAATATTCCAATGAGTCACAATCCTCTACAATACATTTCCTTGGTGGAATCTAAAATGCTGTACCATGTCCCCTTCATACTAGACTCTCCAGCCAGCGGAAATAGTATCTCATAATATCTATTCTGTCAGACTGTCTCAGAATCTTGTATTTTAATATGATCACTTCCCATATTACTGAGCTTCACAGTGAGTGTACACCCATCTAACTCTGGCTCACCCTATTGCAGACTGCGGTTAAACACATCTACCTCAATACTCCACCTTATACCTCCCTCTTTTTACCTCAGTATTACATTGGTTAACAAGCTTTCTGCTACTGTGCAGAACAAAATGTTTCAACCTTTGTTGCCAGTAATAATAACTTCTTAGTTCACAATAATTAAGAAGAAAGAGAAAAACATTCTCAAAACTCTATTGAAGAATTTCCCTTTTCTGGTACCATGTTGACTGTGCTATATATAATCTTTGTGTTTTGCTAAAATGTCCTGTTACCAGTTTCCTAAAAACTGAACTCTAGCCTGTTGCTGACTATTGGAGCTAGATTACCTGGACTATAATTTCTATTCATTCACCCTTTCAGTGACCCACTGGTTTCTGAATGGAATACAGTGTGATACTGTCCCTTCCGGTCAGCACCAGTAAAGCACCACAGCCTTAAGGATTCCCAGTCATTAACAATGTGCACCCTATCCCCACAATATTCATTTTCACTCCCACAATTTAATGCTTTCATAGTGATGATGTCAAATTGCCCATGGTCTCTGCATTCCTTGTTGTTATTCTTACGGGTTCTAAGTACTTACCTATTAACCAGTGTCTCACTGAGTTCTTCATTTCTAAATGTACCTGACTGCAAGTAATATCCTCTTGAGCATGACCATTAACTAAACAGTATCTGCCACCTAAGACATCTACTTACTGGACTAAATTATTCCAATAATTCCCTAGGCATCAACCAGCTCTCCCCACCCAACCCAACCCACCAGCTCCCAAAGTATGCAAATATTTTTAAATACCTGGGATCAAACTGGTCACCTCGATCTCTCACAATGCCTTTGAATTATTGCAGTGATAGCAATGACAGTGGGACCCACTAAAGGAGATAAGCTATTACTTATTTATGAACCCCAGAGCAACTTTACAATTAAAGCTATTCAGAGGTTCATTTATTATCAAAACGTGTATGCAATATACAACACTGAGATTCCTCTTCTCCAGATAGCCAAACAAAGAAAACCCGTGAAGTAAGTTCAAGAGAAACAGCAACCCGCACCCCCCCCCCCCCCGCACAAAAACAAATCAAGAACATTGGCATCCAAAATATCTGGCATAATTTTTTTCCAAATAAATAGCTTTGAAAATCTGAAATTCTCTCCTCTGAGGCAGTGTATGCCCTCTGGAGAGTAGGTAAATGGTATGTGTTGAAGATCACTGGATGGGTTAAAAGTCGACGGTATTGAATGACTGAATCCTGGCACAAAGCATTCAGTATCTGAATTAATACCACAGCATTACAGCAAATAACAGAACCCTGAGCACAGCAAATTAGGGCAGTGGAGTTAGATTTGCTGCTGTATTATGTTAGCAATATCAAATTGAAATCAGATGCAATGCATTTATACCATGCAAATAGACACTGGTGTTTGGAAATGATATTGCAAAAGCTGGTTTCATATTAGCCTAAGACACCAATAGATATGGGAGAGCAGGCTAAGATGAGCCAGTAATTCTCTGTGAGCTGATGTTGGAATCTGCATTTCATTGATGGCACAGGATCAGAAATCTTTGTGGGGAATGCCAATCAAAAATTAACATCCTGCATTTGAGTATGGTGGACCTTCTGACCGTACTTAAAAAGGCTTTTTCAACAATAACAATAAGTTTTAAATAACTACCTGAGTACAATAACATATTGATCTATACAATTCAAAAACTGAGTTGAATTTCAGATTATTACTTGAAATAAAATGTTCTGATGTTTCCCCGTTGTTCCATTTTACTGAGATGCTAACTTCAAGGAACAGAGGAAGTCTACTAACTTCACTACACCATGCACCTTGTAGGTATTCCATTTTTCCCTTGCGGAGGATGATGTTACAGATCTAAATGGAATGCATGATGGCCGACATGTGTCCTGGGATCCTACAAATATCGAATAATGTATGTCAGAATTTTATTCACACTCAGTTTCGTAATAGATATCAGATGTTAATTATTTTGATTTATACAGTTTGATATTATGAAAATACTTTAGGGAATATTTCAGCAGTTATGTTACAAAATCATCACATACCAATGCCATGAACAGACCTCTTACACAAAGAATTTTAAATTTTATGTTTCTGTTGGAGATTTAACTAGGGGCTAGTATTATAGAAATTCTGCATGTCATGAATACTGTAGATCAGGTATTACCATTTATTTGGTGCCCTATTGCATTGAACCTAAGTTTTTAAATCCCAAACCAATGTTGTAAAATTTTTAAATGTTAAAATAACTTTGCTTATAAAGAACTGAAGAAACTAAATAAAATACTTTTTTGTCTGAACATATTGAGACAAGAAATAAAAGCAGAAGAAAATTTTAAAATGTGAAGTAAATAAAGTTACTAAAATTATGAATGCATGAAATAAAATCAACTCTGCACATTTGGAATAAAGAGAAAAATGGCCAAGATGATTACCCTTGGAAACAGAAGATCATATCCTCAAATTTACTTAATACATCCCTCTCCCCTCCCTCACTCTCTCTCTCATCCTCCCCCTCCCAGTCTCAGGATACAGACCATTCATTGACATCTTTTACAAAATCTACTGACTCTCACAGTTATCAGCTCTCACCCCACCTTCCCACTGTCAGAACAGAGATAGGGCTCACCTTGTTCTTACCTACCAACCCAGAAGCCTCCATATAAAACAGATCATTCTCCATAAACTCTGCAATCTCCAACAAGGTCCTACCACTGAGCACATCTTTCCCTCCCCCCCTCCACTTTCTGTAGGCATTGCTCTTTTCCTGACTCCTTTGTCCCCTCATCCCTCCTCAATGATCTCCTTCTTCATAGATTTGCCTCCTGGCACTTAACCCTGCAAGCGTGACAAGTGGTTCACCTGTCCCTGAACCACCACCTCCACCACCATGTAGGGCCCCAAGTAGTTTCTCCAGGTGCAGCAACATTTCTGCTGGGAGTTTGTCAGGGTCATCTGTTGTAGCCCATGCTCCCGGTTTGGACTCTTCTTCACTGGGGAGATCTGACTCAGATTGGGGGACAAGTTCGTCAATCACATTTGTCGGCCACAAAAGGCAGGATCTGCAAGTGGCTACCCATTTCAGTTTAACTTCCTATTCCGATTTTGACATGTCTGTCTATGGGCTCCTCTACTGCCTTGATGAGACCATACTCAGATTGGGGAAGCAACACCTCATATTCCACCTGTGTTTCTCTCCTCTCTTTTTCCATTCCCCATTCTGGTTACCCTCTCAGCCCTTCTCTTCACCTGCCCATTGCCTCCCTCTGGTTCCTTTCCTCCTTCTTCGACCCTTTACCTCTTCAAACTATTGCCTTCCAGTTTCTTACTTTAACTCCCCCTCATCCACCTTCCCCTCTCACCAGGTTTCACCTATCACCTGCAACTTTTTCTCCTTCCCTTACCCCAGTGATTTTATTCTGGCCTCTGTCCCCTTCTTTTTCTTCCCAGTCCTGATGAAGGATCTCAGCCTAAGTTGTTAATTAATGCCGCGATTTCTTTACTTTTGTGTATTAATGCCTGATCTCTTATCCTTCACTAATGTGGCCCAGATGAAAGTAGAGCACAATAGTACAAGTATCAAAAACATCTTCCCACTCCTTTTGCTGGATGATGCTAAAATTAGTCAGCTATAGGTAAGAAAAGAGACTTGTGATATAAATGCTTTTCTCCCTGCAATGGAGACTAAGTTGAATTTTAATAATGGTCTTTAAAACTGTGAATAGTTTTAAAAGACTTTATTTGATTGAAGATGCAATGAGAAGGGAGTTATTAATTTAAGTTGCATACTGAGAGTAAGGAGGGAGGTTAGAAATGTATTTACATCAGAGCTTCCAAACTCTCTTGCTGTGTTCCACTTCAGGGAGACTAGGTTTTGGTGGAGTCATACCCATTCTTTACACAGTGGAAGATGGTCAATTGTTGGACTTCAATCATTTCAACCCTGGCATATTAATGCAGGTGTTCTTCAGGACAGTTTTCTAAGACAAATTGTCTTTGGGTGTTTTACCAGTGACATTTCCACCCTGGACTGGGCTCATAAGTAGCAAACAACATTCTCACTACTCAGGAGCTTGGCAGAGGCCATTACTCATTAGCATCACTAGCTTTGCTGCTACCAACGTCTTCAGTATCATCATAGACCAGAACTCAACCAGAACAGTCATGCAGGTACTGTTTCATTGACAGCTTTTCAAAAGTTAGATACCTTGCAATAAGTGACTCATCTTCAGCTGCTAACATCTTTCCATAACCTGCATGGTGCAATTTAACTGTGTGATAAGATGCTCCTCTTGCGTGGATGAGTGGAATTCAAGCAACAGTTAAATTCGACATGTTCCACTTACTTCTCACCCCATCTACCAATTTAGTTATTCTATTCACTCTTTTGACCATTGTTAGACTATAGCTGCAGTATATACCATTTCTAAAGTGCACTGTAATTACTCAACCAGTATACTTATTCAGCACTTCCCAAGCCAGCAATCTCTACCACACAGAAAAGTACTGGAGGAACTCAGCAGATCTGGCAGTCTGTATGGAGGGAAACAGATAGTCAGTGTTTCGGCTTGAGACCCTTCATCTGGATTTCCTGTGAAATGTTGGTTGTCCATTTATCTCCTTAAATGCTGCATGACCTGCTGATTTCCTCCAGCACCTATGTTGTGGCAATCTCTACCATCAATATAAGGAACAGATTCCTGGGAACACCAGTACCCAAACAGGCAGCAAACCAAGAATATATTACCTTGTTGGGTCTAAATCCCTGATATCCACAAAAGCATTGTGGGTCTATTTTCCATGAACAGGACAACAGCACTTTGAGGTGGCTCACCGTTATCTTTTTGAGGACAATTAGGGATGGACTGTGAAAGCCAAAAAAAAACATTTTATGCTATAACTGCACCATAAAATAGTTAACATCGATACTACATGAAAAACAAAATGTTTTGAAGTCTGATGTTTCAGGGATTTTACAAACTCATTGAAATTTTGTTTTTGGGATTACAATGTCAAATTTTGGTCTATTAAATCAGTTTTTCATTTGACCTTCAAAGTAGCTAATTCTGCTAATTAACTATTTAACCAAATAGCAGGGGAAAGAAGGAGTTTGCAGCTGAGTGAGACTGAAAGTAAATATCTTTCAGTTTAACCGTCTATGCTAGCAACATCCTGAAGTCTGTTTAGAAGTATCAGTCATTGCAGATTTTGCTTTCTAATCTCAGTAAAGTTGCAGATATACAGATGTATATATATTCTCTTGTTATTCTTAAATAAAACCCTTTAGAAGAATGTTATGGATGTCTCAGAGATTGTTATATCACTTTAGATTTTAAGAAACGAAGAAACTAATATATGACTAAGCCACATAATATACCTTTGTTGTATAATGGTCAAATTAAGAATATGTGAACCACACCCATGAAGAATCAATGGCTTTTTTCAGTTATGTCTAGTCTCGATTTATTCCATATTTGAGAGTTAGTTCAAAATATGCACTCACTCAGACAGTTTAACATCCTGCCTTTATCATGACAAAGACAATATATAAAAAGCCACACCTAAACTGTTACAAAAGAAACCCAAATTTCACACATTTCTATAATACAATTAATAAACAATGGCAGAGTCAGACAACCTTCCCAGCATACAGTATTACAATAATACAGAGAGAATAATAGAAGAAAGGAGCTTTACTTTATAGCAGCAGTGTCACCAACAATGCTCTGACCTAGAATACCAGGGTGTGACTCCACATTCAGACATGCTTTCACAGGAATTGCTGACCAGAAATGTGATATAGTTTCATATTGAGCGTCACCTGGTATACTGAGGGTCAGCAGCAGACTAGCTGCAATAACTCAAAATATCTCTGCCATTCAACAAGATTATGGCTGGTTTACCACCTCAAAATTTCTCTGCCCTCTCTCCCCCTCTCCTCAGTCCTCTACTGTCCAGGTCTATCAATTTCAGATTGAATGCAGATTGAGCCTACCCTCTGGGATAGAGAATTCTAACGATTCACCACTTCATTCAGTCCGAGGTGCCATACATCATACACCTTATTGTGCGAAACTGAGCCTTAGTCCTAGACTCCTCAGCCAGGATAAGCAACACCTCCCTCCACCTTGCCCCCCAGATTTACCCTTTTAAGCCTCCCACGGAGGTTATGTTGTTCTAATAATTAAATGGAAGCCCTACTTGTTCAAATCTCTCCTCATTTCCTCACTGGTGTTACAATTTAGGAGGGTATGTCCTGGGCCCAGCATGTAAGTGCAATTACAAAGACAGCATGGCAGTGCCTCAACCTCCTTAGAAGGTTGCGTAGATTCATCATGACATCTAAAACTTTGACAAACTTCTACAGATGTGTGGTGGTGAGTATACTGGTAGGTTGCATCGCAGCATGGTATGGGAACAGCAATGCTCTTGAATGGAATATCCTCCAAAAAGTAGTGGATACTGCCCAGTCCATCATGGGTAAAGCCCTCCCCATCATTACACGTATCTGCACAGAGCGCTGGTGCAGGAAAGTAGCATTCATCATCAGGGATCCTCACCACCCAGGCAATCTCTCCTCTTGCTGCTGCCATCAGGAAGAAGGTACAGGAGCCTCAGGTTCAGGAACAAGTATTACCCTTCAGCTACCAGGTTCTCAAACCAATGGGGATAACTTCCCTCAACCTCACTTACCCCATCATTAAACTGTGCCCACAATCTATGGATTCACTTTCAAGGACTCTTCATCTCATGTTCTCGATATTTATTGCTTATTTGTTTAATATTATATTTTTCCCTTTGTATTTGCACATTGGTTGTCTATTTTGTTGGGTGTGGTCTTTTGTTGATTCTATTATGTTCCTTGGATTTATTGAATATGCCTCAAGAAAATGAATCAGGGTTGTACATTGTAACATATATGTACTTCAATAGTAAATGTACGTTGAACTCTATTGTCATCCCAGGAACCAATGCTGCACTTCCTCTATTACAAGCGCATCCTTTTTTAGATAAGGCAACCAAATTTAAACATACTATTCTGGGTGAAGTTTTATCAAGGCCCTATATATTCATAACAAGACATTCTTGTTCTCGGGGTTAAATTTCCTTGCAATAAAGACCATATTATTTGCCTTCTAAATCATGTGCTGCACATCTATACTAACTTTCAATGACTTGTATATGGAGTTACAGAGTCAAAGAGTACTACAGTACCGAAGCAGGTCCTTAAGTCCATCTAGTCCATTCTTGACGAGGCATGTGAATAATTTATCCCAATTAACTGAACTGAAAGGCCTCACCATCAGCTCGAAGTTATATAATGAACATCCTCAGAGGGTGACATACACCAAACATGGTCATTGGTTGATGTGAATGTTAATTGCAATTCTTTAATTTTCAAAAAGACCCTCAATTCTGTAGATCTGTGATTTAAAAAACTAAAAAATCATGAATATTGAGCTACACACACAAAATTCTGGAGGAGCTCAGCAGGCCAGACAGCATCTATGGAAAAGAGTACAGTCCACATTTTAGGGTGAGACCCTTTGGCAGGACTGGAGAAAAAAAAGCTGAGGAGTAGATTTAAAAGTTGGGGGGGGGGAGGGGAGAGAGAAGCGCAAGGTGATAGGTGAAACCTGAAAGGGGAGGGATGAAGTAAAGAGCTGGGAAGTTGATTGATGAAAGAGACAGAAAGCCATGGAAGAAATAAAAGGGGGAGGAGCACCAGAGGGAGGCAATGAGTGGGCAAAGAGATAAGGTGAGAGGGAAAAGGGGATGGGAAATGGTGAAGTGGGGGCTGTGGGGCATTACCAAAAGTTCAAGAAATCAATGTTCATGCCATCAGGTTGGAGGCTACCCAGACAGAATATAAGGCGTTGTTCCTCCAACGTATGTGTGGCCTCATCACAACAGTAGAGGAGGCCATGGATGGACATATCGGAAAAAGAATGGGAAGTGCAATTAAAATGGGAAATCCTGCTTTTTCTGGTGGACAGACCATAGGTGTTGAGTTTCACCAATTATAGGAGTATCGAGCACAGTATATGACCCCAGCAGACTCACGGGGAGTGTCACCTCACCTGGAAGGACTGTTTAGGATCCTGAATGGTAGTGAGG
This sequence comes from Hemitrygon akajei, assembly GCF_048418815.1. Taxonomy (NCBI): domain Eukaryota; kingdom Metazoa; phylum Chordata; class Chondrichthyes; order Myliobatiformes; family Dasyatidae; genus Hemitrygon; species Hemitrygon akajei. Next base: position 68,079,120 of record NC_133135.1, on the reverse strand, counting down.
GAGGAGGTGTAGGGGCAAGTGTAGCACTTGTTCTGCTTGCAAGGGTAAGTACCAGGAGGGAGGTCACTGGGTAGAAATGAATAGACAAGAGAGTCGTGTAGGGAGCGATCCTGTCAGAAAGCAGAAAGGGGGGGAGAGAGAAGGATATGATTGGTGGCGGGATCCAGTGGGAGATGGTGGAAGTTTTGGAGAATTATGTGCTGGATGTGGAGGCTGGTTGGGTGGTAGGTGAGGACAAGAGGAAGTCTATCCCTGGTAGGGTGGTGAGAGGAGAGAGTAAGAGCAGATGTATGTGAAATGGAAGAGATGCAGTTGAGGGCAGCGTTGATAGTGGAGGAAGAGAAACCCCTTTCTTTGAAAAAGGAGGATATCTCCTTTGTTCTAGAATGAAAAGCCTCATCCTGAGAGCAGATGCAGTGGAGATGGTGGAATTAAGAGAAGGGGATGCTGGTTTTACAAGTGACAAGATGGGAAGAGGTGTAGTCCAGGTAGCTGTGAGAGTCCATGGGTTTATAATAGACATCAGTGGGTAAGCTGTCTCCAGAGATAGACAGTGAGATGGAGAAAGGGGAGCGAGGTGCTCAGAAAGGGGATATTGAGCTATAATTTTAAATGTTATGAGCTATAGAGTTAAGTAGCTTCACTTTGTATTTATCTTCTAATGTTATCCAATGATTTCAGCTGAATTATAAACAATATCCTTACTACTCATGTAATATGCTAACATTGAATCTCCAACACTGGCTACTCTTAGAAACATTGCTCCAATTTGTTTTACAGGTGTTTGATTTTTCACTCAGTGAAGAAGATATGACATCCCTAAACTCACTTGAGGATAACAAAAAGCTGGTTACACTGAAATTTCCTTTATGGAAGGAACATTAATTTCATTCAGAACTGATGACTGCCAAGGTGGATCCCTCCAGTGAACATATTCAAGGAATGATCATATGACACTAATTTTGACTATAGCCACAGTATTCACACCATGAAGATTCCTAGTATATTTGTGTCTCTTGATTGGTTAACCTCTTTGGATGGAGTGCTACTCCAGGAAAACCTAAAGTCAGGTACCTTACTCAAACAGAAGGTGATTTCTATTGTTGAACTTAATACGTACACTAATCCATATTTATAACACTGGGAATTGAAGCCTATTCTATTTCAGGCATTCAATGATATATTCATTCATTTCATTACTTATTAACTTTATAAGACAATTGGTCCCATAATCAGATGCAATCAGAAGACACTGAATGCAATTTTCCCAATATGTGGGAAAATACTGTTACAAAATCAAAGATGAAATAAGAAATACAGATTCTTTTAAACTTTTAGCCTCAGATTTTTGAGAGTTGAGTTTAAAAAGGTCTGGATTTTATTTTGTTATCTTACCGTACTGTTACTCCTTATTTAACTGTTTCTTTGAATGATTAGTATGCCAGAGACTGAACTATGCACAGAATGCTTAAAGTCATTTAATTTTTTTCTCAAAAAGAGATTTGCCTTTCAAAAAAAAACTAAGTGCTTGCAACTAAAATAGAATCCTGAATTAATTACTTGAATTATTAGTGTTTATATTTAATTAAAATGTTTATTTTTAAAAATATCACAATCATATCTGTTCTTTAAAGGAAAACCAACCAACTAACGTGTCATTAAGAAGTTAATGATGGAAAAAATAGTAATTGGAGTTTAGCTTGAGTTTTGCTGCTGCAGTTGAAAATTCATCAGAAATCTTCACTAGTGCCTTCACATAAAAGTTATGTCACTGTATAAAGATGAAAACTGACTACTAATTTGGAATGTGGATGTTTTGCACTAAGCTTGAATTGTACCAATTCAGTTGCAAATAGCCAATTCAAAAATAGACGGTCCAGTTCAACACCACAGTTTATGCCAAGCAACATCTGGAGTGACAAACTGGCAGCTCCTTCTTTAGCAGAATAAGCATGTACTGTTCCTGATGATAATGAATTGTGAGGACGATCTCTACGTAATCCTTATGCTGGAATTCTGCTTTCAACTGGAGCATCTGAGGGACAATAACAGAACAAACACTAGCACACAGCAAAAGAACTGCAGTCAGATGATGGCCAGTTGTAAATTGGTTAACATTCTCCAGCATGTGGTCCAGAAATTGGAACTCTACTGATCACTAGTCAATCAAGTGTTGCTTCCCAATTGTTCAAACTCTGCAAATCTATAAATCATGAGACTCTGCAAATGTTATACAACTTGTGAAAAGGAGCAAAAGAAAATTACCTCTTTTCACCAGGTTCATGAGCTTAGAAATAAAATAATGAATTCATGGTTATTAGGTGGACTTATTCAGAGTTTCTTTATCATCTATAAATGAATGGGATGCATTTTCATTCGTGATAAATAGAAATGTATTAGAAAGTAAAGAGGCATTGAGTTTATAACATTCATTTTCAAAGCCTGAAACTGAAGAATCTGCAACTAGCGGTTTGAAATGTCTGCCAGGTGTATCAGAATAATGGTCTGTACTCAGTTAAAGCCATAGTCCACACACACTCTTGTATCTCAGATTTAGGTATGATAATTATAGTTATGGGTACTGAACAGTGTACTTATAGTGCTGGAATCCAGTATTCTGTGTAGTGAATGAAAATTTGCTGATGTGATACCAATCTTATTCCGTAGTTCAGTTATGATGTTGGATGTAGCATAAAGAGCTTTACTCTGCTTCTAACGTCTACTGTACTTGACCTGATGGTGATTCATATTCCGTAAGACTGGCATTGTTTTGTATCAAATCAATACTTTAACTGACATGCAAATGTTCAAAAGGGCAGAAATAAACATTTCTATAGCTGCAGCATGATTTTTTTTTTAGAATTTAGTACCTTCTGTTTTTCTTGCATCAGTACTTTAACTTCTAATTTTAATACTTGACAGAACATGTGCAAGAACAACAGGCCTCCAAACTTTTAAGCTCAAAATGCAAACTGCACAAGCTTGACATACAATAAGAAGAATATTTTTAAAAATCTAAACCCAAAGTCGTCAAGCCCTCGGGTGGAAACAGATTATACTGAACAGGTTATCTAGCATCTGGAGAAAGAGAAAGAATTAGCGTTTCCAGTCAATAACCAGTTGTGAGAACTGCAAGAAGTTAGAAAGTGGGTAAGTTGGAGAAGTAGAGGAGGAGGGCAGGCAGAGAGAACAAAACAGTATAATGAAGTTCAGAACAGGAGAGAAGTTGTTTCCCCCTGAGGAACTTAAGCCATATTGTTCTCAGGTGCCTGTTGCTAGGTACTCTGGGAATAATTAAGATCTAGCCTTGTAATACCAACCTAGAGGCCTGTAAGGTATATAAAATATTAAGCCAACCCCTCAACAACTACAGCCCACTCAATTTCTTATTAACCCTAGCAAAAAAACTAAACAGCACCACACTCAAACTAGCTTCCTGGCTGGTGCATACTCAAAAGCCCTTATGCACATCACTCATCCCTTGACTATGAGCTACCAACCAGTCAGACATCTCACCACCAACAACGTAGCCAGATAGTTCTAATTCTTCCCCAAAAATAAAAAGTCCAGTAAGCTTTCCCCCTCTACTACGTTTGCATACATACAGGAAGATTGCAGATGTTTCCTTTTTTCCTTCACCACCCAACTCCTCCACCACATTAAGTGTAGAAGCCTCATAAGTAACGACAGAAGAGAACCAAATTATTGTTTTTATCTTTCTACACATTACATTAAAGCAGTTCCCATGACACTAATTTAAGCATTAAACATTTCTGCATTCTGAAATTCAGATATGGAAACTGAAAAACTGTAGTTACTGGTCCTTCCAGAACTTCCTCTTTTAAGTACTGATAGGTGACGTGTTATATAAAATGTTGTAATACGATCATTGAGAACTCAGGCCATCAGGTCCTCCAGGTGGCTAGCAAGTTTTCAGGCAAACAGATATAATCAGAAGTTTAAACTTGACTAATGATTAGCGAGCTTGTGTACTGATCCCAGCATATCAAATCTTGCATGCATCAACTACATTAAGTAGTCCCCACCAGCATGTGTCCTAAACATGTTGAATCCTAAGTCTTTATTCTCCATGGATAGATTATGTGCTCTGTCTTTCAATGCCATTTTGATAATGTCACTGAAGTTTTAAATGAAACATGATGCAGGGAGGATGTTTCCCCTGGTTGAGGAGTCTCATCCCAGAGCCACAGTCTCAGAGTGAGCAGTCAGCCACTGAAAACTAACATGGGGCAAGTCTTCTTTCGTCAGCGCGTGGTGAATGTTTGAAACTCTCTGCTGTGGAGGCTCAGTCATTTAGTCTGTTAAAGACAGATATTGATAAATCTCTGAAATATGGTGTGAATCAAAGGACAAGCAGCAGCCAATCAGCAGTCCAAAGCGTGAGAAGACGTAGTTCATTCAAGTTTGCCAACTGAGTACACAAGGCATCGATTCACAGCAGTTTGGTGTTTTGAGCAGCAGCCAATCAGTGATTGCCATTGATTGATAAGAACAAATTAAAATAAGGTAGGGGCAAGTAGAGCGGCCATTGTTAGAGTGGGGATTTTGACTGCTGTAGGTAGACCTTTTCCCCCAGTTTATTTATTGAGTATCTTATATTTGCACAGTTAGAATAATAAAGATTCCAGGCAGGAGAGTTGAACGCTTCTCTTGCGGGATGTGGGAAGGCAGGGGGACTTACGGTGTCCCTGACGACTACACCTGCAAGAATTGCACCCAACTGCAGCTTCTAACACTCTGCAATAAGGATTTGGAGCTGTAATTGAATGAACTACAGATCATTCAGGAGACTGAGGGGCTGATAGCCAGGACAGATAGAGAAATAGTTACACCCAAGGTACAGGACGCAGAAAACTGGTGACAGGAAGGAAAAAGGGATTAAACAGCCAGTATAATGTAGCGCTGTCACCATTCCTTTCCAACAATAGGTTGGATACTGCTGGAGATGTGGGAGGGTGGGGGGGAGTTGGTGAATGACCCAGCAGAGGAAAGTCACAGTGGTCAGATCTCTAACACTGAGTCTGGCTCTATGTCTTGGAAGGGGGGAGAAGAGGTGAGCTGTAGTGATAGGGGATTTGTTAGGGGAACAGAAAGGAGGTTCTGTAGACAAGAATGAGATTCCTGGATGGTATGTTGTCTCCCGGATGCCAGGATCTGGGACATCTCAGATTGAGTCCTCGGCATTCTTAAGTGGGAGAGTGAGTAGCCAGAGGTGGTGGCCCATGTAGGTACCAATGACAGTAGGAAGAGTGACATGCTCTGCAAAGTGAGTTCAGGGAATTAGGAGCTAAATTAAAGGACAAGATTTCCAGGGTTGTGATTTCAGGATAGGAACTGTGCCACATGCTAGTGAGGCCAGAAATAAGAAGATAATACAGTTTAATTTGTGGCTAAGGAGTTGGTATAGGAGGGAAGGCATCAGATTTTTGGATCATTGGGCTCTCTTCTAGGGAAAATAGTACAGAAGAAACAGTCAGCACCTGAACTGGAGAGGGACTAATGTCCTAGCAGGATATGCTAAACTAGAGTAAGGCTAATGTTTATGGTATCAGAAAGGACTTGCCAAGTGTGGATTGGAACAGGCTGTTTTCTGGCAAAGCTTATATGTGCCTGTTGGTATAAAAGGTAAAGATAACAGGTTTAGGGAACCTTGATTTTTAAGAGATATTGAAGCCTTAGTTAAGAAAAAAGGAGGAGCATAGCAGGTATAGGCAGGTACTTATGGAATATAAGAAATGCAACACTTAAGAAAGAAATCAGTGGACTAAAAGAAGGCATGAGGTTACCCTAGCAGACAAGGTGAAGGTGAATCCTAAGGGATTCTGCAGGTATATTAAGAGCAAAAGTATTGCAAAGGACAAAATTGGACCTTTGGAAAATCAGAATGGTAATCTATATGTGGAGCCAAAAGAGATGGGGGAGATCTTGAATGATTCTTTTTGCATTTGTATTTATTCAAGAGACAGGCACAGTCTATAAAAGTGAGGCAAAGCAGCAGTGAGGTCATGGACCCGATACAGATTACAGGCGAAGATATGTTCACTGTCTTGAAACAAATTAGGGTGAATAAATCCCAAGGGCCTGACAAGGCGTTCCCTTGGACACTGTGGGAAGGAAGTGCAGAAAGTCCAGGGGCCCTAGCAGAGATACTTAAATCATTCTAGTGACAGGGGAGGTATCAGAGAGTTGGAGGATACCTAATGTTGTTCCACTTTATAAGAAAGGCTCTAGATATAAACCAGGGAATTATAGGCCGGTGAGCCTAACATCAGTAGTGGTAAATTATTGGAAGGTGTTCTAAGGGAGCAGGTATATGAGTATTTGGATAGTCGTGGACTGATTCGGGATAGCCAGCATGGCTTTGTGCATAGTAGATCATGTCTAACCAATCTTACAGAGTTTTTCAAAGAACTTTCAGGAAAGTTGTGAAGGCAAGGTGGTGGATAACACCATAAGACATAAGAGCACAATTAGGTAATTAATCCCATTGAATCTGCTCCGCCAATCCATCATGGCTGATCCCGATCCCTCTCAACCCCATACACCTGACCTCGCCATATCCTTTCACGTGCTGACCAATCAGGAAACTATCAACTTCCACTTTAAATATACCCATGGACTTGGCCTTCACCACAGTCTGTGGCAGAGCATTCCACAGATCCACTACTCTCTGGCTAAAAAAAATCCCTCCTTACCTCTGTTCTAAAAGGTCACACCTCAATTTTGAGACTGTGCCCTCTAGTTCTGGATACCCCCACCATAGAAATATCCTCTCCACATTCTCCTCATCTAGTCCTTTCAACATTCAGTAGGTTTCAATAAGGTCCCCCACATTCTTCTAAATCCAGTGAGTACAAGTCCAGAGCTGCCAAACACTCCTCATATGTCAACTCCTTCAGTCCCGGAATCATCCTCATCAACCTCCTCAGGGCTCTCTCCAATGAGATATGAGGCCCAAAACTGTTAACAATACTCCAAGTGCAGCCTGACAAATGTCTTATAAAGCCTCAGCATTATCTCCTTGCTTTTATATTCTATTCCCCTTGAAATAAATGCCAACATTGCATTTGCCTTCTTTACCACAAACTCTACCTGTAAATTAACTTTCTGGGAACCTTCCATAGGGACTCCTAAGTCCCTCTGCACCTCTGATGTTTGAATTTTCTTGCCATTTAGTTAATACTCTGTCCTATTATTCCTTTTACCAAAATGCATTATCATACATTTCCCAACACTGTATTCCATCTGCCAATCTTTTGCCCGTTCTTCCAATTTGTCTAAGTCCTGCTTCAATCGTATTGCTTCCTCAGCACCACCTACCCCTCCACCTATCTTCATATCATCCACAAACTTTGCCACAAAGCCATCAATTCCATTATCTAAATCATTGACAAGCAATGTGAAAAGTAGCGGTCCCAATACTGACTTCTGAGGAACGCCTCTACTTACTGGCAGCCAACCAGAAAAGGCCCCCTTTATTCCCACTCATCGCCTCTTGCCTGTCAGCCATTCCTCTATCCATTTCAGTATCTTTCCTGTAACACCATAGGATTTTAGCTTGTTAAGCAGCCTTACGTGTGGCACCTTATCAAATGCCTTTTGAAAATCCAAGTAAATGACATCATCTGCCTCTCCTTTGTCCACCTTGTTGATTATATCCTCAAAGAACTCTAACAGATATGTCAGGCAAGACTTCGCTTTACAGAAATCATGCGGACTTATTTTATCATTAATCTCCAAGTACCCCAAAACCTCATCCTTAATAATAGACTCCAACACGTTCCTAACCACTAAGGTTAGGCTAACTGGCCTATAATTTCCTTTCTTTTGCCTTCCTCCCTTCTTAAAGAGTGGAGTAACATTTGCAATTTTCCAGTCCTCTGGGACCATGCCAGAATCAAGTGATTCTTGAAAGATCATGACCAATGCCTCTGATATCCCTTCAGCAACCTCTCTCAGGACTCTGGGATGTAGTCTATCTGGTCCAGGTGACTTAGCCACACTAGGACCTTTGAGTTTGCCTTGCATCTTTTCCTTTCTAATAGCAGTAGCACTCGTTCCTGCTCCCTGACACTCAAAGACCTCTGTCTCACTGCTAGTGTCTTCTACAGTGAAGACTGATGCAAAGTACTCGTTAAGTTCATCTGCCACTTCTTTGTTCCCCAATACTATCTCACCAGCATCATTGTCAGTGGTCCAATATCAACTCTCACCTCCCTTTTACTTTTCATATAACTGATAAACCTTTTAATATCTTGCTTTATATTATTGGATAATTTGCCCTCATAATTTCATTTTTTCTCTTCTTATAGATTTTTTAGTTGCCTTTTACTGGATTTTAATATCTTCCCAATCATCCAACTTTCCACTCACTTTTGCTACATTATATGCCCTTTCCTTGGCTTTTATGCTGTCCTTAACTTCCCTTGTCAAGCACGGTTGCCTAACCCTGCCATTTGTGAACTTATTCTTCTGTAAGACATATCTATCTGCACCTGTGAACCATTCCCAGAAACTTCAGCTACCTCTGCTCTGCCATCATCCCCGTCAGTGTTCTCCTCCAATCTACCTGAGCAAGCTCCTCTCTCATGCCTTTGTAATTCCCTTTATTCCATTGCAATACTGATACATATTACTTATGCTTCTCCCTCTCAAATTGCAGTATGAATTAGTAATATTATGTTTACTGTCTCCTCAGGGTTCCTTTGCATTAAGCTCCCTAATAAGATCTGGGTTATTACACAACGCCAATTCAGATAACCTTTCCCTGAGTAGGCTCAAGCACAAGCCGCTCTAAAAAGCCATCTCATGGGCATTCACCAAATTTCCTCTCATGCGATTGAAAACCAACCTGTTTTACTAATCCCCATGTATATTGAAGTTACCCATTACAATTGTGATATTACCCTTCTTACATACCTTTTCCAGTTCCCTTTGCAATCTCAACCCCACACCTTGGCTACTACTTGGAGGCCTAAATATGATTCCCATAATGTTTTTTTTACCTTTGCAGTTTTGTCATCTCCACCCGCAAAGATTCAACCTTCTCTGACCCAATGTCACCTCTTTCTAAAGATGTAATTCCATCTCTTACTATTAGAATCACACCACCGCCTATGCTTTCCTGCCTGTCTTTTTGATACAAAGTATATCCTTTCATGTTAAACTCCCAACTATGGTCTTTTTTCAGCCACGACTCAGTGATGCCCACAACATCATACCAACCAATCTCTAATTGCACCACACGTTCGTTCATCACCTTATTCTGAATGCTACATGCATTTAAGTACAGCACATTCAGTCTTGCATCCTTTTGGATTTTGCCTCTGTGATACAATTTAACTCTTTGCTCTCTCTTCATTTGTACCCATTATTGGCTTGTCCTTCCTTACGTTCATATTACACCCATCATCTACTTGTGAACCTGCTGGCTCATCCTCAGCTCTGTCATACTGGCTCCCATCCATCTTCCATATTAGTTTAAACCACTCCCAACAGCTCTAGTAAACCTGCCTGCAAGAATATTGGTCCCCCTCAGATTCAAGTGCAAACTGTCCTTTCTGTACAGGTCACACCTGCCTCAGAAGAGGTCCCAATTATCCAGAAATCCTAATCCCTGCCCCCGCTCCAATTCTTCAGCCACACATTTATCTGCCACCTCATTCTGTTCTTACCCTCACTGTCATATGCCACAGGCAGTAATCCCGAAACACTACCCTTGAGGTCCTGCTTCTCAGCTTCCTTTCTAACTCCCTGTATTCGGTTTTCAGGACCTCCTCCCTATTTCTACCTATGTCATCAGTACCAAAATATACCATGGCTTCTGGTTGCCCACCCTCCCTTTTTGTGATATTGTGGACATGTTCAAAAACACCACAGTCCCTGGCACCTGGGAGGCAAACTCCCATCCGTAAGTCTTTTTCACATCCACAGAATTGCCTCTCTGTCCCCCTAACTACAGAGTCTCCTATATTACTGCTGCCATTCTCTTCAGTTCCTTACCCTTCTGAGCCACAGGGCCAGACTCAGTGCCAGAGGCACGGCCGCTGTTGTTTCCCCCAGGTAGCTCGTTCCCCCTAACCCCCAACAGGACTCAAAATGGAGTACTTATTATTGAGGGGGATGGCCATCTCAACTCTCTGACATTCTCCCTTCCCTCTCCTGACAGTCACCCACTTATGTGTCTCCTGTAGCCTTGGGGTGACTACCTCCCTGTAGCTCCTGACTATCACCTCTTCACTTTCCCTAACAAGCCAAAGGTCATTGAGCTGCAGCTCCAGTTCCTTAACACATTCTCTAAGGAGTTGTATCTCGATGCACCTGGTGCAGATGTGGCCATCAGGAAGTCTGGTAGTCTCCTGGAAATCTCACATCTGACACCCAGAACAGAACACTGGCTCTGTAGACATACCCCCTTACTCTCTGGAGTTAAATAAGAAAAAGTAAATAATATCTACTTATCTACTTACCTTGCCTGTTCTCAGTGAAGCCCTGTTGAGCCAAAGCCTTACCATTGTGACTCAGACCACTTCGATGATGACTGCTCCGCTAAATCGTACACCTCTTTTATGGAGACTGGGTTTTTAAAGCTCTTCATCAGACTTGTGCAGGAACTCTTCTACTGCATCTGCACAGCTCTCTGATCAAAGACTGGATGTTGTCTACATGGACTTCAGCAAGGTATGTGACAAGGTCCTGCATGGAAGGTTCAGTTGCTCAGCATTTAAGATGAGGTAGAAAATTGGATTAGACATTGACTTTGTGGGAGAAACCAGAGAGTGGTAATAGATAGTTGCCACTCTGACTGGAGGCCTATGTGCTGCAGGGATCAGTGCTGGGTCCTTTGTTGGGTGTCATCTAAGTCATTGATCCAGATGATAATGGGATTAACTGGATCAGCAAATTTGGGGATGACACCAAGATTGGCAGTGTTGTGGACAGTAAGGAATACTATCAGAGCTTGCAGTGGGATCTACATCAGCTGGAAAAATGGCAGATGGAATTTAATGCAGATAAGTATGAGGTTTTGCACTTCGGTAGAATCAACCAGTATAGATCTTACACAATGAACAGTAGGACACTGAGGAGTGCTGTAGAACAAAAGGATCTGGTAAAACAGGTCCATAATCTGTTGAAAGTGGCATTATATGTAGGTAGGGTCGTAAAGAAAGCTTTTGGCGCAATGGCCGTCATAAATCAATGTATTGTGTACATGAAATGGATTGTTATTTTGACACTGTATAACACATTGGTGAGGCCTACTTTGGAAAACTGTGAGCAGTTTTAGTCACCTACCTACAAGAAAGAAGTAAATAAGGTTGAAAGAGTACAGAGAAAATTTGGCAGGCCAGGCTGCATCTATGAAAAAGAGTAAACAGTCAAGATTTCAGGCCGAGACCCTTCATCAGGACTGGGGCCCAAAACGTCAATTGTACTCTTTTCTATAGATGCTACCTGGTCTGCTGGATTCCAGCAGCATTTTGTGTGTTGCTTTGATTTCTAGTATCTGCAGACTTTCTCTTGTTCGTGACAGAAAATATACAAGGATGTTGTCAGGACTGGAAGACCCAAGTTATAAGGAAAGATTGAATAGTTCAGGACTTTATTCTTGGAACATAGATTGAAGGGAGATTTGATAGAGGTACATAAATAATGAGGGATATAGGTAGTGTAAATGCAAGCAGTCTTTTCCCACTGAGGTTAGGTGGGACTACAACTAGAGGTCATGGGTTAAGGGTGACAGGAGAAAAGTTTAAGTGGAACATAAGGGGAAACTTCTTCACTCAGAGGGTTGTGGGAGTGTGGAACGAGCGGCCAGTACAAGTGGTGCCGGTGAGGTTGATTTCAACATAGGTTGGATAGGTCCATGGATAGTAGGGATATGGAGGGTTATGGTCCAGGTGCAGGGCAATGAGACTAGGCAGTTTTAATAGTTTGGTATGGACTAAATGGGCTGAAGGGCATGCTTCTGTTCTGTACTTTTCTCTGACTCTATATGGTGACAGTACAGGAAAATGGAGTTCAGGTGACGATCAGCCTTGATCTGGATGATCAAGTTCAAAGGGTGAGAATGGCCTACTACTGCTCTCAATGGTTAAGTGCTTATGACTTTCAGCTTCTGTGTTTTATGTTCTAACAACATTACAGTAAAGCCCTTCGTGGATGTTTGCGAAGAAAAGGAATTTCAGGATGTAGATTGTATACATTTCTCTGACATTAAATGTACCTATTGAAACCTATTGCCTTTCTAGCAATACTTTTATTCCTTTTCTTCTGCTCACTATCCGCTCCTCGGAAAAATGTGCGGATGTTGCATTACTATCGCATTTATAATACTGCAGATTTTTGGAGGAAATAAGCATGCTCAGTCTTGTTTGAACCACTAAGTTCTTCAGGCAGAATCACCATTCTAAAGTGTGTAGCTCTTGTGCTTCGCCTTTGCAATCCCTCTGGGGTTTTCTACATTGAACAGAAATATTCACCTTGGTTTTTTTCAAACAAAAGCTTACTTAAGTAGAAGAAAAGGGAAGAAGAAAATATCCCATGAGACAGGGCTGACACACTGTGATAATTAGTAAGGTCTCTTTACCATGTCAAGGTTATAATTCATCACCTGCATCCTATAGTTCTATTTTTTAAAATTCATATCTGGTTGTAATTACGCATCTTGTTGCATTTAAATCATTTATCCTTGAACAAATGCACTGGAACTTTTATTTTTAAACAAAGGATGATTAATGTGTCTATGTTGAGAATCCTGTATCCTCACCTCGACATCAACTTGGGTTGGAATTAATTAGTATTAAATGGAGGAAGTTTGATCTGAAATGCAACATATTAACTATTACACAATAACAAAGTTCTGCAGGAAATGCGTTTGATCTCGATCAGTGTCGTCAAAGAATCAGGATGCACCCAGGCAAAACTTTCAAGCAAAACATTTGGTTTTTCATCTATTTTTCAGGCAGTTTAACTGTCAGAAAGTTATCCACGTCTAGTCTCAAAGGTGTGAAATCAATACACAATAGTAAAGGAAAGGTGATGCACAATAGCTGAGAAAATTAAGTTCTTGCAATCTGTGTAATAGGCATTACAGAAATATTTTAATATTAATAGAAATACAGAAAAATCACAGAAAGAAACATCTGTAAAAGCATCCAATGTCAGAGAATGGTATCTGCACAGAAACATTACTGCTTTAGTGAGCCTTGGTGAAGTTTACTGCAGGAGTAATTTATAGGACCAAATCAGCCCATTACAGTAGAGACCATAATCTCCAGGAAACAAAGCATTTGGCAGGAAGAGAAAGAATGTGCACAGCTCAGCAAAAACCATCTAGGATATCACCATCATTTAAAGCAAAGTAAACTTGAAGCTGATGGCAATCTGCACAGTTGCTAAAAATGAAAAAGAAACTTAGAGTTATAATGTTCTACAACATAGAAAGAGGTCCTTCAGCCTAACACATCCATGCTGATTGTTAAGCACCCATCAGTACTATTCCCACATACCAGCACTTTGCTCAGAGCCTTCTAACACTGGGAAATTCAAGCGCCCATCCAGCTTCTTAAATGTGAAGACATTTAAAAATGTGTGTTCCAGATTACAACCACTCTAAGTGAAAGGAATCCTTCTTACCATAAATATATGTCATTTTGTAGACACCTCTGCTACAGGGGGAATATTTCTTAAGTCTACCTTCTCCATGTTCCTCAATTTTGTATACCTTGTTCAGGTGTCCCTTCAACCTCCTTGGCTCCCGAGAATACAAATCTAACCTATCCAATAACTGAAACATTCCATCCTAGTAAATCTCCCGTGGATCTTCTGCAGTGCGATCAATGTATGGTAATATACAGTGATTGATGATAAATACTCATGAAGATGACACACACAAAGTGGAATTTAAAACATTAATGTTTAAATCAGGGCATTCAAGTCACAGTAAGAGACCAAATATACTGCTGAGTCACTTAGTTTTGAGAAGCTGGACATAGCAACATAGGACACAGGGAGCAGCAGGTGGTAGGCCTCAAACCCCAGAAGTTCCAAACCATGTAAACAGGATATCACTGAAAGATTGAAGACAGGATCTATGAGTAGCCTAGTTTATGCTTAAAGTGTTACCAAAAAAAGCCAGTAATGGTACATATTAAATGACCGATATATTTAAGTGGTTGACAGCATCATTTATTAGAAACCATTTTTAAAGCCTTAGTAGTCTTGCAGGTATAATCAATGTCTGGGATCTTGATCCAACCAGCAGCTGTCATGAATTTTAAAGAAGTCCACTGTTTTATTGATTAAAAATTCTCTTGTATGTATCTAAATAACTTAGCATAGTCTTCTTCCATTGTTTCCTCCATCTTATCTCCACTGCCCTTAACTAATTGCATCTATTTGATTCTTTACAAAATAATCAACTATCTCCTCATGAAAATCTGTCCAAACATTTTACATTATAAAAGTTTTAAAAAGTTTTGTTACTCTCTAGTGCCTGTCTCTCCCAGTAACCTTTGACGCCATTACTAGTCAAGAAACTATAAATCTCCTGTCATGATCCAGTCTGTGTAGTCCGCGTTCCAGTTCAAGGTCCGGTCCATGGACTCCAGACTCCAGGTCTTCCGGCGTTCCCTTGTCTCATTTGGGCTTAATCGTAGGCACCTGATTCTCGTCTTAGGGCCGGGAATATAAGTGGCCTTGAGTTAGAGGCTGGTTTGTCTTGTCAGTATCTTGTCCTTGCAGTTACCCTATGGTGGGATCTGTCCCTCCCAGTCCTTGCCTTCATTGGGTAAGTCAGGCCATCATTGCCATTACCCTGAGGCTGGACTGTTCCCTTCCTTCCCTCCGAAGCCTTGCCCTGCAACCTACGCCTGAAGCCTTGCCTCGCCTGGAGCCCTGCTTTGCCTCGCCTTGCCTGTGTCTGGAGCCTCGCTTTGTTTGGAACTGTCTGTCCGTGTCCACACCTTTGCTAGGTAGGTCCAGCTGTTTTGCCGCTACCTAGCGTTGAGAACTGTCTTGTCGTGTTCAGCATTCTGTGTAATGAGTCCCAGCCCTATGTTCTGTACCCAAGGAGGGGTCCCAGCTCGATGTTTCATGTTCCTGTCTCTCCCGTGACTCTGTGTTCTGCGTTCCTGTTCTCCCTCGACCAGAGCTCCGTGTTCTCATCTTGTCGATGTGCCTCGGCCAGCCAAGGAGTACCTTGCCCAGCCTGGTGCTGGGATTCCCTCATCCTGTGCTGGGGTTCCCTTGTCCTGTCCAGGAGTCTCATGTCCAGTCCTGTGCCTCTCCTCGTCCTGTAGCCAGATCTTGTCCTCGCCTGGTTCTGGAGTCTGAGCCTGAGTCAAGACCCAGGTTCTGGCTCGGAATCCAAGCCCAGGCTCCTAGTTCCCAGTTCCATGTCCTGGTTCTGCTATCCTGGTCAAGTCCTAGCCCAGGCCCGGAATCCTTGTCTCGTCTGGGGCCTTTGTCATGTCCAGCGTCCTTTCTTCCTCACTTCCCTTGCTTCGTTCTCATACCTAGTCCTGTTCCTGGTAGTTCAGTGTCTGTGTCTTGCTTTTGGGTCCACTCCCAACACCCCCCCCCCCCCCCCACTATGACACCCGCTTTATATATACTCAATGACTTGGCCTCCACAGACGTATGTGGGAATGAATTCCACAAGATTCAGTACCCTCTGGCCAAAGAAATTCAAACTTATCTAAAGGAACATCCTTCTAATGCTGTGACCCCTGGTCATAGACACTCCCACCATTGGAAGCATCCTCTCCACATCCACTCTATCTAGGGCTAGGCCATTCAATATTTGGTAAATTTCATTGAAATACTCCCACCCCATTCAAATAAACTCCAGCGAGTACAGGCCCAGAGCCATCAAACACTTTTCACCTGGACTATTCATCTTCCCACTTTGTCAGTTGTAAAAATACCATCCCCTTCTTTCAATTCTTCAGTCTCTGCCACATCTGCTCTCAGGATGAGGCTTTTCATTCCAGAACTAATGAAATGTCCTCCTTCTTCAAAGAAAGGGTCTTTCCTTCCTCCACCATCAACGCCGCCCTCATCTGCATCTCTTCCATTTGGCACATGTCTGCCCTCATCCCATTCACCTGCCACCCCACCAGGGTTCCTCTTGTCCTCACCTACCACCCCACTAGCCTCCGCATCCAGCACATCATTCTCTGTAACTTCCACTATCTCCAGCGAGGTCCCGTCACCAAGCACATCATTCCCTCTCCCTTCTTTCCACAGGAATTGCTCCCTATGGGACTGACTCCCTTGTTCATTCATCCCTACCCACAAATCTTCCTCCTGGTACTTATCCTTGCAAGCAGAATAAGTGCTACACCTGCCCCATACCTCCTCCCTCACTACCATTCAGGGCCCTAAACAATCCTTCCAGATGAGGTGACATTTCACCTGTGAGTCTGTTGGGGTTATCTACTGTATCTAGTGCTCCTGGTGCACTCACGTTGGAGGAGCAATACCTTGTATTCCATCTGGGTAGCCTCCAAACTGATGTCATGAATATTGTTTTCTCAAACTTCTGGAAATTCCCCCCTTCACCATTCTCCCCATTCCCATTTTCCTCTCTCACCTTATCTCCTTACCTGCCTGTCACCTCTTTCTGGTGCTCCTCCCCCTTCCCTTTCTTCCATGGTCTTCTATCCTCTCCTATCAAGTTCCCCCTTCTCCAGCCCTTTATCTCTTTCACCAATCAATTTCCCAGCACTTTACTTCATCCTTCTCCCTCTCCCAGTTTCACCGATCACCTACCACCTTCTATTTCTTCCTCCCCTCCCCCACCTTCTCATCTTTTTTCCAGTCCTGATGAAGGGTCTCAGTCTGAAACATTGACTGTTTACTCTTTCCCATAGATGCTGCCTGGGCTGCTGAGTTCCTCTAGAAATTTGTGTGTTTTACTTCTCGTATATTAACTCTTCCTTTCCCAGGATAATTTTCGTAAAACTCCTCTAGATCGTCTCCATTGCTGGTCCATCCTTTCGTATATAAGGGGGCGAAAATTTCTCGTAATACTCCAAGTGTTGGTCTGATCAATGCCTTATAAAACTTCAGCATTACATCCTTGCTTTTATATTCTAGTCATCTTGAAATACATGCTAACGCTGCATTTGCCTTCCTCACTACTGACTCAACCTGTAAATTAACCTTTAGGGAATCCTGCAGAAGGACTCCCAAATCCATTTGCACCTCTGATTTCTGAATTCACTCCCTGTTCAGAAAATAGTCTCTGCCTTTGTTTCTATTACACTTTCCTACTGTATTCCATTTGCCACTTCCTTGCTCATTCTCCTGATCTATCCAAATCTTTCTGCAGACTCCCAGCTTCTTCAACGGTACCTGCTGCCACTCCACCACAAACTTGGCCACAAAGCCGTCAATTCCATTATCTAGATCATTAAAAGTAGTAGAAACAACACTGACTCTTGCGGAACACCACTAGTCACCAACAACTAACCAGAAAATTCCACCTTTATTCCCACACCTTGCCTTCTGCCAGTCAGCCAATATGTCCATCTTGTTAAGCAGGCTCGGGTGTAGCACATTTTCAAAGGCCTTTAGAAAATCCAAGTAAGCAACATCTACTGACTCTCCTTTACCTATCCTGCCTGTTATTTCCTCAAAGAATGCAATAAATTGGTCAGGCAAGATTTCCCCACAAGGAAACTACGCCTTCAAGTACCCTAAAGCGTCATCTTTAATAGCGGACTCAACATTTGCTAACCTGTAGGTCAGGTTAACTGGCCTATAATTTCTTTTGCCTCCCTCGCTTCTTAAAGAGTGGTGTGCCATTTGTGATTTTCCAGTCCTCTGGATTCTGCTGATTTTTGAAAGTTTACTACTAATGCCTCTACAATCCCTTCAGCTAGCTCTTCCGGCACCCTGGGGTATTGCCCATCTGGTCTGAATGAGTGGAGCTCCAAAACTCAAGAATGAAAACAGAAAACTGGGGGAAATGCATCAGGGCATGCACATCTATGAAGGCAAAGCTAGCTGACATTTGGATGAAGATGCTGCATGAAGGGAAATGGGATAAAGTCTCATACATGATAGGTGAAATCAGATAGGGAGGGAATGATGGGATGGGACAGAAGCTGGTATGTGAAAGGTGGGAGGATAGACCGATGGAACTGTGGTTGGAGTGTACAAAGTAGCCAAGGGCAAATTGGAAGGATTACTTCTCATGTTCCACTTGAGGAACTTACAAACCAATGGTATGAACACTGTGTTTTCCAATTTTAGGTCATCCACACCTTAGTCTTCTCCCTTGCACACTCACCTGTCCACATAGTTCTCTTCTCCCTTTGTTTGCATTTCCCATCCCATCCCATCACCTGCTTCCATCTTTCCATTATCCCTCTTGTTGCACCCACCCCAAATCCCATACTGCCAAATGCTAGCAGTCTTTCCTCACCCCTCTTAGACTTGAGCAGGGTCTCAACCCAAAATACTGTCATTGCTTTTTTTGCTCTTACAGATGTTGAGTGGCTACTGAGTCATCCATTCTGTTATCCTGCAGTCTCTTTTGTCTCTCAAACTCAAGATTTTGGACAACATCCAGGACAATGCAACCCCATTTGGCACCCCATCAACCATTTTCAATATTTATTTCTTCTACCAATGCTGTACATTGACTGAAGTGCATTCTCTGTATTTATACACCCTGTATAACCCAAAAAACTTAATAAACCCACAGCCTCCATCACTATGAAAGACCTGAACAGCAGGTGCCTGAAGAAACACTGCCTGCAGGTAGCCTTCTAAGTCAACCAAGAAGGAGACCCAAGAGGTTCAGTAAACATGTTTCCACAGAGAGAAAGGGCTGGAATGTCAAATCTAGAGCACCCTGGTACAATGTTCCTAGAAGACAGGATGTGTCGAAAACGTAACACCTAGGACGGGAGCAAAATTAAAAAGGAAATAAGAAAATAAAAGTCAAAAGGTGAAAAAAAAAATACTTGCAAGAAAAATCAAGAAAATCCAAAATGGCTTTATAATATATAGAGAGCAAGTGGATAACTAAAGAAAGTGCAGAGCATCATAGATTCCAAACAGATCAACTGTGTGCAGAGGCAGGGAATGTGAATAAAGTTCTTAATGCGCAAACACGCGGAAATCTGCAGATGCTGGAAATTCAAATAACACACACAAAATGCTGGTGGAACACAGCAGGCCAGGCAGCATCTACACGAAGGGTCTCGGCCCGAAACGTCAACAGTGCTTCTCCCTATAGATGCTGCCTGGCCTGATGTGTTCCACCAGCATTTTGTGAAGGTTCTTAATGATTACTTTTCAGTTGTGTTTGCAAAGGATGGGGGATGCCAAAGGAGAAGAGGTTAAGGAGAAGTAGATGGGATAAGCACATAAATAAAATAGTATTAAGGGGTTTAATGTCTTTGGAGGTGTACAAATCACTAGGCCCTGATGAAATCTATCCCACTCTGTTAGAAAATGTGAGAGAGGATATCATAGAGGCCTTGGTTCTAAAGGCAATGCCAATTGCGAACCAGATTTGGCTAACCCTGAACGCTCAGTACTCCTTGACTTGCATAGTGTTATACATATTAATGATTTAGATAGATTTGCATAGTGCTAGACATGTTAATGATTTAGATATGAATATAGGAGGCATGATATGAAATTTACAGATGATAGAAAAACTGACAGCATTTGACAAGGATGAGGAATGCTTAAGAAAACAGGAAGATATAAATGGTCTGGGCATATAAGTGGCAATTGAGTTTAGTTCAGGAGAAAAATGAGATCAAATGTGTTTGGAGATTACAAGACAATGGAATATACAATAAATGGGAAGATACTGGAAACGGAGAGATCTAAGGTGATAGTAGGGGCAGATAAGGTGGATGAAAAGTTTTTAATGGCCAAGGCACAACATTATCAAAGAGGTTATCCTAACCTCAGAAAGCGTGTTAGGCCATAATCTGAGTGCAGCAGACGGTTCTACTCAGCACTTTACAGAAAATATGCAATTGCACTGGAGAGGGTACAAAGGTGATTTATGAGGAATTTTAAGGACTGGAAAATTTTAGCTTCCAGGGAATTTGGATAAAGCTGGGGTTATTTTCTCTGGAACAGAAGAGACTACTGAAAGACCTAACTGAGGGGTCTAGAATTATGAGGGTCCCAAGATAAAATAGGATCTGCTTCTCTTTCTGCTATTGTCAAAAACTAGTGAGCAGTTGAGCTGAAGAAAAATGTTTCATGCAATGTGTGGCTCACATCTGAAACTTACTGCCTGAAACACAGGAACTCTCACGATGCTGCGTAGCTGGCAGGGTGCAAGGCTAAATGTTGGAATGAGTGCAGCTCTTCAGGAAAGTGGCTTACCACCATCTTGGCAAGTGTAATTCAGGACAGGCAATGACTACTGGCCTTGACAGCGCAGCCCATGTCCCAAACCTGAATGAATAATTTAAACCAGCTTTTGGAACAAACATCAGCACGAACGTAGAAGTTTTGGGAGATTTAGATAGTGGTCTGAATGTGAAAACACACATACCCAAAGGTACTACATACCTAGATGAAACTCTAACCCAAGCAGAAAGAAGTATCTAAGAATTCAAGCCTATACGGGCACCATCTATTTGTTCTTACTGCATCATTTATTAGCAGATGTAGAAACTAAAACATATCCAGGTTCTCACAGGAGGAAGACCTGAATACCACAGAACTATCATTCCTCAGGAAGTCACAGACTTCAACATGCTGCAAGGAATGCACTGAGCTGAAGGCAAGAAAGAGGATTCTGCAGATGTTGGAAATCTTTAGCAACACACTCAGAATAAATTCTGCCTGACTTGCTGAGTTCCTCCAGCACGGTTGTGGGCACAACATGTTCTGAAAGTATAACCAAAAGAACACCATCTCCATGGGGTCATTATCACCACTGGTAGTGCTTTGTAAGCTCCCATGATATAGAAGGGCAGTAGTGACACTCACGAACAAGAGAAAGTCTGCAGATGCTGGAAATCCGAGCATCATACACAAAATGCTGGAGGAACTCAGCAGGCCAGACAGCATCTGTGGAAAAAGTACAGTTGACATTTCGGGCCAAAATACTTTGGCAGGACTGGAGAAAAAAAGCTAAGGAGGATGAGAGGTGACCTCATAGTGGTGTATAAGATGATGAGAGGCATTGATTGTGTGGATCGTCAGAGGCTTTTTCCCAGGGCTGAAATGGCCAGCACAAGAGGGCACAGTTTTAAGGTGCTTGGAAGCAGGTACAGAGGAGATGTCAGGGGTAAGTTGTTTACACAGAGAGTGGTGAGTGTGTGGAATGTGCTGCCGGTGATGGTGGTGGAGGCGGATACTATAGGGTCTTTTAAGAGACTCCTGAATAGGTACATGGAGCTCAGAAAAATAGAGGGCTATGGGTAACCCTAGGTAATTTCTCAGGTAAGGATATGTTTGGCACAGCTTTGTGGGCCAAAGAGCCTGTATTGTGCTGTAGGTTTTCTATGTTTCTATGAGTAGATTTAAAAGGTGGGTGAAGTGGAGAGAGAACCACCAGGTGATAGGTGAAACCTGGAGGGGGAGAAATGAAGTAAAGAGCTGGGGAGTTGATTGGTGGGATGAGGCAAGAGAGGGAAAAGGGGATGGGAAATGGTGAAGGGGGACTGGGGGGGGCATTATCAGAAGTTTGAGAAATCAATGTTCATGCCATCAGGTTGGAGGCCACCCAAATGGAATACAAGGTGTTGTTCCTCCAACCTAAATGTGGCCTCATCACAAAAGTGGAGGAGGCCATGGATGGACATATTGGTATGGGAATAGGAAGAGGAATTAAAATGGGTGGTCACTGGCTGATCCTGCTTGTTCTGGCAGATGGACCATAGATGCTCAGTGAAACAGTCTCCCAATCTACGTTGGATCTCAGTGATGTACAGGAGGCCACACTGGAAGCAACAAACACAATAAATGACCCTAACAGACTCACAGGTGAAGTGTTGCCTCGCCTGGTCAGACTGTTTTGGGCCCTGGATGGTTGTATCAGAGGGGTCGTGGCTGTCACGTGACAGCATATGCCCATTACCTGGTCGGAGTTTGACCCCTCCTCGCCCATCAATGCACACCTAACCATTGGCCCCTTTAATTAGCCTTGTACTTGGCCTTGGGCAATTGGCCTTTGTAATCAGCTTAACTCTGCTGGCGCCTTCCTGTGAATTACCTAGGTGGGACCCTCCAGCCCTGCTGCACTATAAAGGGTCCCACATATACTGGACCCTTTCCCTTTGCCATCCAAGTGATCATCCTGCTTTACTCCAGGCTGAGATCCGTGGAACAGCGCTGGAGAAATTGGTGAGTTGTGCATTGAATAGGGTTGGGAGCGTTGGTTATTGTCCCTAAAGACAGAGAGCCGTGTCTGCACAGAGTCAAGGTGGGGGGGGGGGGGCGGGTATCATATTGTCTTTTCCCTTGGTTGTGTGCGTGTGCACGCACGTGTGTACTTTGTTCCCACGCGATTTTCCCATGTTCATTTGTAGTTGTCCGCGTGTGTTATTGCCGATCTGACCACTGTAAATTGTGCGCGTGCGCGTGTTGTTTCTGTTGCCATTTTCCCACGTTTGCCTTCTGTAAATAAAACCCTTTACTACCAAGGCTGTGTGTCCAGAATCCTTGTCCTTGAGACCTATCGAATCTGTTTCCTCACTTACAATAATGGTAGTGAGGGAGGAGGTGTAGCACTTTTTCCATTTGCAAGGATAAGTACCAGGAGGGAAGTCAGTGACATTCACCATCACTGGGAGTGTGGCCTGGATCATCCACTTTCCATGCAGATCACCACAGACAAGGCAACACACCTCAGTCGAGGCATCCCTGCTGAGCCGGAATCTCTTCAAGCCCTGTCAGGCCCAGGTAGGTGACCCTGCTCCTGAAAGCACAGTGCCTGGGGTAGATTGTGCGGCATGTGGTGAGTCTTCTATGCCCTCTGCGCTCCTCTCCTCTGTCTGTAACCAAAAGCCCAGTGACTACTGCTGCCATCAAGATTCCTTGAACAAAGCACTACAATGGTTGTTAGGCTGTGTGTTTAGCCCCTGCTCTACCCACTTTATACTTATAACTGTGAGGCTAAGACTAGCTCCAATGCCATACTTCAGTTTGCTGATGGCACCACTGTTGTTGGACAAATCGGCATACTGGCAGGGAGAATGAAAATCTGTTTGAATGATGCCACAACAACCACCTCTCACTCAGCATCAGCAAAACCGAAGAGCTGGTTATTGACTACAGGCGGAGGAAACATGAGGCAGTCTTCATCAGGGGATCAGAAGTGCAGAACTTTAAATTCCTTGATGCTGTCACATCAGAGAATCTGTCCTGGGACCAGCAGGTAAGTGCCATCGCAAAGAAGGCACGAGAACGCCTCTACTTTCTTAGAAGTAGCATGTCATCTAGTACTTTGACAAACTTCTATTGATGCACAGTGGAGGGTGTCCTGACTGGCTACATTATGGCCCAGTGTGGAAACACAATGCTGTTGAATGGGGAAAAAACCTACATCGCCGTCCATCACAGGCAAAATCACTCCTCACCATTGAGCACATCTACAAGGAAGCAGCATCGATCAGCAAGAATGCCCACCATCCAGCCGTGCTCTGCTCACTGCTGCTATCGGGAAAGAGGTACCGGAGCCCAAGGTCCCACACCACTAGGTTCAGGAACAATTATTACTCTTAACATAATACCCCTCGGTGTGGAAACTTTACTCACCGCCACTCTGAATGGATTCTGCAAACTATGGACTCACTTTCAAGTTGACAACTCAGGTTCTCTGTTATTTATTTATATGTTATTTGCATTTTCTGATTTGCACATCAGATGTTTGCCAGTCTTGGTGTGTAGATTTTCCATTCATCCTACTGTATTTCTCTGTTGTGAATGTTTGCAAGGAAATGAATCTCAAGTACTATATGATAACATACATACTTTGATAATAAATGTACTTTGGACTTTGGAAATACTCCCTTTCTGGGCCTAATCGGCACCAGCTCTGACACGGGTTCTCCAAGTTTCGAATGGCCGGCATATGTGCACCGCTTTTCCATGATTCGGCCTTTGAACAAGCATCGAACCGCTTTAATAGGCTCTTCCCTCAACCCTCTGTCGAGGAGGAGGGGAGCGTCAGGGAGCCTAAATCCTTGACTGGCGCTTCCTGCTCGGGATTCCCACCGGTTCACATAGTGGCTGTCGGAATTTCCCTCAGCACCGCCCCGCCCGCATCCCTCCTCTTGGCCTTACCTTCAGATCAGATAATTCAAGGGATCACTTCCCGCGGAGCAGCGATCCAACCTATGCCAAAGCGCAGCCCCAGCAAAAAGGGGGTTGCCTTTTTTTTACAAAATCCTTTATTACAAATATCGGTGCTATACAATATATACAAAACAGTGGCAAACACAATTGCTTCACTACAAATAGACAATAGACATTACACCAGAATGTTGCCATCTCTATCCACGATGGCATTTACACCCCGCTGAGCCCAGCGGTCTTTGGTCAGCGAGCAAGGACCACAGCCCCCACCCCATTCCACGTATTGCATTAAATATTTTTATCTGCAAACCGACTGGGGCGTCGTCTCAACGACCCTTTAATGTATGTGGTGCCCCAGAGACGCTCGCCGCCGTTCTGGAGCGCTCCTTCCTGTGGCGTTCGGCAATTACGGACTTCGCTGAATTCATCTGTTCAGTTACTCTTTAGATCTATCAAATGAATCCCCCTCACCCCAAGCCCCCTCCACCTCTCGGCTCCAGTGAATCTGGCCAGACCTATGTTCAAAGGTGTGATCTTGTACTTCCTCACACCGTACTCAAACCCAGTGCCGGCCACTTTACATAACCTGTATCTTTTTTTGCACAAGTAACTTAAACCAGACAAAATGAAAAAGTCTCTCTTTTACATTATTAATCCAGCAAAGTTCGTGCAAAACTTCAACGTATCTGAAACGGCGAGCAAAACTTAATGCATGGAAATCTATGAAATATTCACACATTCCTTAAGAAATATCAGAATGTATTGCAACATTTGCGATCAATTAATATTTCAGGTTTGTGCCGATATGAATTCAGTGTACCCAACTGTTCTGTTCTCATTTGGTTACTCCCTCCGCAAAACAATGCCCCTGCAAAGTAAAAGAATCTCCTGCAGGGTTACTGACTTGCGATGCAAATAGGGAACCAGGGACTGTCTTTCTGCCAACTGGCTGACAAAAAAGACCGTTCAACTCTTCAATGACTCGAACACTGAGCACTGAACACTGAGCACCGGGACGACGGAACTGTAAGACAGCTTCGGACTGGCGTCGGGTGTGCTGCACTGGGTAAGGGTAAGAAAATGCATTGCACCCTACTGTTCAATGAGGAACATTTTGTTAATTAAAACGGAATTTCTCGTTTTGCATTGCTAGATTGTGTTACTTTTATAAGTGTGAGAAGAATTAGCAAACTTTCATTCCTGAATCACACATCTTGTAGAGTGTGAGCTCTTAGTTCAAGGTGATGTTTTTTTAAAGACTTTTAATAGAGAGCTTGGGACAGTTGAACATTTGTGGTCGGCTGGGTCTAGCTGTTGTTGGTTACCTCCCCCAGACCCTTTGCGTCAAACGCTTTTCCTGTTTTGTATTTCTTGTATATATCAGCTAAGCACATCTTTATCCCCACCCAGTCAGACTTTGATATGACGGAGACGGCGACAGACAAACATAAGTCTGGGACATAAGTGGTTACTTTTTCACAATTAACAGGGGTCTGAGGAGTGCGACGCTTTCATTGTCTTGAATCGATGAAAGGGTACCCAGTTCTCACGGGTTCGTTTCGCAGAATATTGTGTTACATTTTCAGTTAAAAGGTAATTATTAATGAAAACAGCAAGCTGTACTCCGTATCTTATTCTCTATTTCAATAATTTAATTCCTATTAGTTTATATGGTAAAATTTAATGGGTTTTGGGATACATTGTATGTCTACCATTTGTTGCTTGCGTGGGATAACATATTTATAACGGAACATTTAATTTCTGCTACTTTTAGCAGAAGTAGCAGAAAATGTAGCAGAATTTTTTATTTTCTGCTACTTATCTATTTAATACTGTTTTTCTAATACTGTCTTGTTTTTATCTACCGCTTTATTTAATTACCTGAGAGGAAACCAGGGTTTCATTGTACCTATGTATAATGACAATAAAGATCATTCAGTTCAATTCAATTAATACAAAATATGTATTGTTAAGTATTGAAGGTATAATTGTTGACTGTTTTGGAAAAATATTTATATTCGATTAAACCATTTAAAAGATAAAAGTTAAGCAACTTACGCTTACAGCAGGAAAACGTTTTCTAAATTGTTTTGGAATAATTATTATTTCTGCAGAAAAAACATTACCGCTCATAACTGAAGCATGCTTCCACAAAATTGATGCACTATGTGGATGCATTGTGTATGTAACTTTAATTGCTTCTTTTGCCATTGACAAATTAAGCAAAATTATATACTTTACTGCCCACTCACCCCTCTGTGGCTGTAATACCGCGAAACTGTCCATGTTTTTAAAGAAGTATGCAAAATAAGAAATTTCTCCTAAAACAGCCAACATGATTGCAGTATGTCTGTGTGTGTGTGGAGGTGGGGTGTGCTTGCTTTCATCGAACCGGTGGGACGCGATGCCTGCACAGCCGCCGCTAATTCCGCTGCTCTGATTTGTTTTCGCAGGCGATTCTGTGCCCCTAATCTGACTCGCCCGCGCCTCCTGGCGGGCATCCAGGTCACTGCCGGTCGAGAAAACGTGGGGAAAACCAGCCGAAGGTGGAAGACGCGATGGGTGTTGAAGGCAGACGCCAGGACTCGTTCCCAGGCCCCAGCTACACCGACCAGGAAATCATCCTGCAGCATTACAACTACACGGGCAAGCTGCGGGCCGGCGACGGGAAGGTGGACTCGGAGAGCACGCTGCGGGTCACCTCCATCCTCTTCATAGTGGTGTGCTGTCTGATCGTCCTGGAGAACCTGATGGTGCTACTGGCCATCTGGCAGACCAAGAAGTTCCACCGGGCCATGTACTACTTCATCGGCAACCTGGCGCTCTCCGACCTGCTGGCTGGCACTGCCTACACCGTGAACATCCTGCTGTCGGGTTCCAACACCTACCACCTGTCCCTGGCGCAGTGGTTTGTGCGGGAAGGCAGCATGTTCGTGGCGCTGTCCGCCTCCGTGCTCAGCCTGCTGGCCATCGCCATCGAGCGGTACCTGACCATGATGAAGATGAAGCCGCACCACTCGGGTGGGAGCTACCGCGTCTTCCTGCTCATCAGCGGCTGCTGGCTGCTCTCGCTGCTGCTGGGTGGTTTGCCCATCATGGGCTGGAACTGCCTGCGTGGTTTCCTGCACTGCTCCACGGTGCTGCCACTCTACCACAAGCATTACATCCTCTTCTGCACCAGTGTCTTCAGCCTCATCCTGCTGGCCATCGTGCTGCTCTACGCCCGCATCTACGTGCTGGTGCGGTCGCGGGCACGCCGCCTCGCCTTCAACCGCTACTCGGTGCGCCCGAACCGCCACGATGAGAAGGCGCTGGCCCTGCTGAAGTCGGTGATCATCGTGCTGAGCTGCTTCATCGCCTGCTGGGCGCCGCTCTTCGTGCTGCTGCTCTTCGACGTGGCCTGCGAGGTGAGGGGCTGCCCGGTGCTCTACCGGGCCGAGTGGTTCCTGGCGCTGGCCGTGCTCAACTCCGCCATGAACCCCATCATCTACACGCTGACCAACCGGGAGATGAGGCGCGCCTTCGTCCGGCTGCTGTGCTGCGTCTCCTGTCGCCAGAGGCTGGTGAGGGCGGCGACGAGCGCCCTGCCCGAGTTCAGCCGCAGCAAGTCTGACAACTCGTCGCACCAGCACAAGGACGAGTGCGGCACCCCCGAGACCCTGATGTCCTCAGGCAACGTCAACTCCTCAGCGTGACGCGGGCTCCCTGGCGGAGTGAAGGGCGTCACCACCCTTCCAGCGATCGAGGCGGCGGCACTCCCGCGTGAGACAATGTGACTGCTGGCCTCGTGGCCCGGATACTGCAGGGCAGGAGTGGGCTAAACCCAGCTGAACTCACTCAACGGAGTGGCACTGGCATTTTAACCCTTTAAAATGCATGGACACCGTAGCTCTGGACTGGTAAAAAGAGGCAAATGCATTTAAAGACAAAACAAATGTGGCAATAAAGACTCGATTAAGTGCCGAGAATTGTGACTCCTGTGGCCTAATGCAGCTTTTTGAGGGAGTGACAGATTTTTGGAGCTTCCAGGACTATTGAGTTTATGGAGTATGTACACTTTATGGAAGGATGGGCAAGCTCCTGGACACTCGGCTACTTTGTGACTTTGGTGAAACTAAGAGACTGAATATTTTAGGGAAACGTTATCAGGCATTAAATTCTTGTCTACAAGCAGTGTTAAAATAAAGAGAATATAGTGTTAAAATCTTGAAAGTTAAATTTGTTACTAATGGGCCTCAATTGTATCATTTTCAATGAATCTGGATAGTGTCATTCCATCCTTTAACTGAGTGAACTTAACTTCGGATTGTTAATTTATTAACATTTGTGAAACATAATTAATAGTTCTCCAGATGTATTTGAAAAGAATGATTATGAATATTTAGGTATTTGCTCAAACAACAAAAAAAACTGTCTAAATTATTGAATGTGTAATTAGGAGTTGACACAAAGTATTCAAAATGTCATGACTCATTCAATCAGAACATTGTGATCTTCTGAACATACTGTGAGAAAAGCACTGAATATTTGTAAATATATATACCTTTAAATTCAAAAGATGTTTTAAGATTTCATCTATTTCAATGCACCTTTTAGGTAGCAGAAACTCTACCAATCAAGTATTCACTCATCTATATATAGACATACATAAAGTTGGGAAGTAGTGAGACCAGTAAGTTTCCTTTCACTGATAAAGTCAGTTGGAAAACCAAGAAGATTGAAATCATGCATTACAGTAGATGATTGTAAGACACTTACTGTAAGACATGTAGTTGGTCTTGATAATACACATTGTTTCATGATTATAACACATTGTTTTCTCAGAAAGAGAAAATTCATTTTCTTAAGTAATTGAGATTAAGTTCTGAAAATGTCATGAGAATTAATTGCTTTAACAATTTCATGCTTTTATCCTCAATGAAATATCTCACAATTTGCCATTTCTCAAACCTTCTCAAGTCCAGCAAACATTCAAGATCCACATACTATTTATATGATCCCTATGGATCATAGGACACAGCACTGAGGAACTGCCAGACAACTCTTCATGGCTGAGGCAGTCTATGGAAGTAAAGCCAGGTATTTCCTGTGCGTCCTCCAAACCCTTCACCCCAACCTTGGTGGTTATGTCTTCAGCCATCCACACCTTAAACTTTAGACTAACTTCCCCAAATCCCTCCATCTGATTTAAACACTCATCAAACCCCACCAAGTTACTGTTCTTCTGTTTTGCCATGAACTGTATGTTGTTGACAGAAAATGCTGGAAATACTCAGCCTGTCACACCTAATTTGTTGGAAGCGGAACAGAGTTGATGTTCAGTTTGAAGAACTTTTGTCAGAACTGTGAAGGAAATGAACCTCATAGGGATGCAGAGCGATGGTGGAGGGGTGTCTATGAAAGGGTAAACAGCTGATCACGAGGATAAACTGAACAGCTTATGGAGTGAATGGGAGCAGTTAGATTGTAAGAACATGGAGATTGCAAAATTTCAGAGTAGGAAGACATTCCTGAGAGGTCAGACTGGGCATGTCTTCCCTGCTCAGGGTGTAAAAGAAAATAAACACGCTGAACCAACTTTACAGACAGACAACTAATACGGATGGAAATCAAGTTATGGTTTGGGAGATGTCCTGACGAAGGGTCTCGGCCCGAAACGTCGACAGCACTCCTCACTATAGATGCTGCCTGGCCTGCTGTGTTCCACCAGCATTTTGTGTGTGTTGTTGTTTGAATTTCCAGCATCTGCAGATTTCCTCGTGTTTGCTCTATGGTTTGGGAGAAATACTTTAAGATTGAAGACCCTTTGTTAGAATGGCCAAAGGGTCTCCAACCCGAATTGTAACCTCTGTTCCTCTTCGCAGGTGTTGCCTGACCTGCTGAATGATTCCAACATTTTCTAGGGTCTTAATATGTTGATATGAGTTAAGGCTCTAAAGCTCCAATAGTGACCATGAGAGATCAATATTCAGGATGACACATAGAGCAACTGTGAAGGAGTCAAGACACACCACGTATTTTCATCGGTGTGACATGGTTTTAGTTTTGCATCAACTGAGGGGGTTACTTTTCTAAAAGCACGGTGATTACAAGTAAACCTCCAACTGCATTTGGCTGGCAATTCTCTTTATGGTTTTATTACCTGAAGGGATCTCTACATTAATGGAAAATAAAATCCGGTGGAGAAACGTTTTGCCTTCAGTGGCGAGAGAATGTGCAATATGGATGGACAGTGTACAAAGAATCATACTGTAAGTAGGAAGGCAAAAAAAATGGCCCCAAAACATATGGTTTGATTTCTGTGCAAAGAAATCAAAATTTATTTCCATCAAGCAGGGATTAAGTATTTGGGAGAGTGGTCTTTGAGCCTGTTTGAACTGCGATTTAATACAGGAAGTAGAACTGGGGATTTTTTATATTGAATTGCTCATTGTTAAAGCTCATACCAATAGAGACATTAATAAATGTAAAAGGGACTTGGATGCAGTGAAATAGAGCTCAACGTATATATAGTTTAACATTACGCCTGAGAGGCCAGGACAGACAGTGTAGCTTCAGTTGACAAGTTTCTCTTTTTTTGCAGCAGGGAAGGTGATAGTTGTTGAACAAGATAAGTAGGGAGATAAAGTAGAAACTAACGCAGTCTGAATGAGCTTGAAGAACCAAAATCCATGCATTTAAACTCTGGCTCCAAGTCTTGCAAACAATGAAATGTGCAAAGTTAAAAATTAGCCCAGTAGGGACACGGACCGCGAAGTAGAGTACAAAACCTCCTTATGGATTCAAAATACACAATTAATTTAATACACATGCTGAAGAAAATCCCAACCAAACACAGAAATCAGAAATACAGGGAATACTCGAGCACATCCGCGGATAGAGGAATGGGGCAATGTTTCATGATGACTTGTCATCTTGCTGTCTTGAATAGAGTCACTGATTTCAATAATGTTCCGTGATTTACTCCATAGAATTCATAGGGAAAATCATATGAATTACCTTTTGTTAAGTTTATTCACTGTTCAAAAACTCTATGGAGCTCCCTCCCTTCCCTTTGTTACTTTCTTGTAATGCTGAAATATTCATTTGTCCACTTATTACCTATTGGTTTGGTGATCTCCACACCTGTGCCAGCCTCAAACATCTTTGAGCTGGAAACGGAACATCAGATTTAGTCTGACAAATACACTGTACAGACTGAGAAAAGGGGTATTTGAAAATCAAGACCCTGGGTCTAGGGTTCAAATTTCCTGTCATCCTTGCCCACTGTCTATTTCTGAGGCTTGCCATGCACAACAGAGGCACCTCAAGGCACAGGAAAGATGCAACCAATCCTATTTATGTAAAATCCACCATAATATCTGACAAGATCATTAATCCAACATCAATGCCCTCTTCCAGGTCAACTTCGATAATATTGACACTCTGTCAGCTCCACTGGACTGACCATACCATTCACAAGCCCAACACTAAACTCCTTAGGCACTTTATTCCAGCTCTGGCAAGGGAAGTGTTCATCACACGTTCAGGGAAAATGTTCAAGAATGTGCTCAAGATCGCCTCGGAAAAAATGACTTCGAAGAAACCCTTACCCAGCACTGCTTGAAGTTGAGGAGTAAGCATTCCAGATGGTATTGAGAACATTAGGTCCATGCACCAGAACCACACAGAGGTCCACTGTAAATGGTGGAAATAGCACACCCTGTTACAACTTATCCACTTGCCACCCAGCGTCGGCAATCCATGTGGTAGTTTACCTTCTCTACAAGTGCCTTATCAGTAACTCAGAACTCACTGAAGCAAATCATTTTCCAAGGAACTATCCAAGAAGACGGGCGTTCCGATTTGCACTTGTACTCCTCCTGTTGTATAGTAAGAGTAAATACATAAAAAACATCATGAAAATAGGATCAGCTAAGAAACTATTAACATCAAAATGGAAGGAAATCATTTTGAGGACTGGGTGATAGCAACGTGAAAATGTAATTTTCTTTGAGGGTTTATTCTAAAACCGTTAATAGCATTGTGAGAAGATGGTTATTATTCTTCTCCATTGAATTACTACAGAACTGGTGTGTATGTGTGAGATAGGGAATTCCCTTGGTCTTATTCACGAACAGTGCAGTGAAAAAAACATTACTGTACATGTCAGGAAGGCACATAAGTTGTGAGAAGAAATTGGAAGTGAAAACATTCCAAATGTACCGTGGCTTGTCTCTTGTAATGATACAACACTCAAAGCTGGGAGATCAGCTATGAAACTGAGTTGTTGTATTGCATTATTTCAATGGCAGATATTGCATTCAGTTATAAAAAACAACTTTGATTAGATATCTGATTTTCTTAAGGATGGAGGAGGACAGTCTTACTTAGTACATGTATTATCAAGGCAGATTGGAATGTATTTTTGGATAATCCCCAGCATTTTTTAAAAAACATCTTCAGTCATCTAAATTATTGGCTTGACTTTTGTGCCGTGTGATAAGATCCCTGCTCTTACTTGTACAGATCTCCCATTGTCAACTAACTGCAATGAGCCAGCTCCATGGTCTCCATGGTTGTTTTGGCAATAGAAACAGGGGGCACAGAATGAATCCTTGTCATAAAAATACTAAACCAGTACTGTCACGTGACCAATATGGCTTAACCAGCCATGAAACCTATCAAAATCCATGAATATTTCAAAACACTCCTGACATATAAAAGCATTTCAAAGTTATTAAATAAAAGCATTACAAATAACTTCCACTGCTTAAAAACATTTAAAGGGTCTTAAAATAACATCCTTAAACTAACTTAACTAAATCAAAATGTAAATTACCCACTGTGTACTTTAATTCTGAACAACTGTACCTCCCCTAAGAAATCAATGGACATTGTTCCCGTGTCAGATCCAAACTGATGTGTAAATTCTAAGGGTGAATGATGAAGAACTGCCACAAATTCGCACTCCACTACTGACTTCCGTGATGACTACTACTTCAGAGCACCATCAACACGTTGCTGGTGGCCAATTGCCAGCAAGTTAGAGATTTACACCTCTGGAGATGTCGACACAAATCTCAAGTAAGGTGCATTTACAAGAGAAAGTACTGATTGTTCCATGCAGAATTTCCTTTTAAATTCCTGGCTAAGGTAACTTCAATCAATAAATATCTCAGTTTCACCATGGTTTTTCCTGCTACTGACTTGTTGCCACTGAACTTACTATGATAGCTGTTTATGCAACCGCACGTACTGAAGTTGAAGAGTCAGGTATTCACAGATCTAATGAATACCTATCACTACAACAGAAACTGATAATGCAACACCATCTAGATTGTACTGTGTTCAGTCACTTTGGGTCAAACACTTTCAAAGGAAGTATGGCTGGAAGTTTACTTTATATGTAAGTTAATTTCTTTCCTTGGGGGTGGCGGGGTAGAGGTATGTCTCCGGTCAGACATGTCACAAGACTGGTTTGTGTGGATATCATTACAATACTGTTCTGCTGAAAAATGTTTCTAGTACAGACCAATCAGAATAACCGGACAGAAATGGCCCCTTACAGATCACCTCATCCACGGCAACCACGATGACTATTTATGCCATCATGCCCAAGTAGCCATCCAGATGCCTTTGATACATTGTATTTGTATCTGTCCCCCACCACCTTCACCGGCAGCTCATCCCAGATATTCAACACACTCGGTGTGAAAAACTAACCCCTCAGATCTCCTTTAAATTTCCCCTGTTCTCCCGTACACTTGTGCCCTCTAGTTCTAGATACCCCTTCCCCTGGGAAAAAAATACTCTATTCGCCTATCAATATTCCTCATAATTTTAAAAACATTTATAGATCCACAGGCTTCTACATCCCATTGAGCATCAACTCAGACCATCCAGTCTCTCTCCCATCCTGCACCATCCTGGGGAATCTCCTTTGCACTCAATATTGCTACTCCATCCTTTCTGAAAAGTGCCAAACAGAACTGTACCCAAATGCAGTCTAATCAATGTTTCATACAACTGCAAAAGGAGTCCCAATTCTTATACCCTAATATGTCACAGAACCACAATCAGCTTTTGTTACACCTAAACTACCTAAACTAGAGACTTAAATCCTTCATAGAAAGCAAATATGGAAGAAAAGAGAGAATTTGTAGTAGAATGAATTAGAGACATTTTCCACCATTTCAACCCCTAAAGCTTCACTCTGCAACTGCAGTAATTCTATGCGCCCTACGACAAGTCTGATCCAGTCTTTCTCAGATCAACATGACTTCTCCTACAAGTCACATGAACATTGCATGCTAACGTGACAGAGTAAAATTTCGTGAGGTTTGGCTCTGACCCTGGCAATGAGACAGAAATGGTATGTTTTAGCATGTTTGTCATCTGAATTTTAACTCATGGAAATTGATTAATTCGTATTGATAGGCAGCTGTCGGTAATAACAATCTACTACTATTATTGTGCCATCTAGGTGGCCAGCAAACGTCAAGGCCATTGTTAGCATCATGTTTTAACTTCTCAAATGATTAACATCTTCATATCATTTCATTTGGAACAGATTGTTATATTATGCATAATATGTCACAGTGTACAATCTATTCAAAGCTGAGGGGATACATTAGTAGGCGCAAATATTAAGCTGTGGGCAAATATTTATTAGAGTGAAACACTTCTGCAAAAAGAAACTATATCTTCAAATTTATTGAAGTGAGAGTGTGACTGATTCTGTTATTGTGCTCAGATAAGCACTGAAAGGTCAGGGATAGCATAGCATTAGAATCAAATTTGCCCTCTACTTGCACAATGTAGACAGAGATCCTTTGGTCCAATGAGTCCGCACTGAACACAGGGCTCAGTCCGGATTCCGCATTTGGCTCTTATCTTCAAATCCCCACCTCTGCAGGTACCTATCCGAGTGCTTCATAAATAGTACTATTATTCCTGGCTCAACCACTTCCTTCAGCAGTTCAGTCCATGCAATCACTCAGATTGCCCCCAGATCCCTTTTTACATCTTTCCTCTCTTATCCTACTTAGCCTGTCATGTCTCTGCTAACTTTCATAAAGAAAACTGTGCAACGAATGCCAGCCCAGGTGTTCACAGGTAGCTTCATCTGTTCTGTGTAGACTGTATTGCGCCTTGGTCTGAGAAATGAGATCATTTCACCTAACAATGCATCATCAAGGTAGGTTGCTGCAAATGTCATGAAAGTTTGCTTATGACACTGAAAAGAGGAACAGTGGAACTTCAAAGTGTTGTTAATTTAATCTAAAAACAAATTCTATAACAAGGCAATATATTGTTCCCTTTACTTATGATTTTACTTTGAGTGTAGTATGTAATTTCCTCAGTCCCGTACAGTGCGCATTTTGTTGAATACTGCAATATGACCAGCAGATGGGGCTGTTGTCACAATTCACATTATTCCTGGATCCGTACATTTGGATCCTAACTAACTGACTCACATGATCGTCATTTTTTTATAATTGTTTATGTTCAATTTACTATCTGATTGCATTTAATGCTCAGTGTGATAATTATTTAACTCATTATGTTGCAAATGGGTATCTCTGAGGACTGAAGTAACACTCACGGACCAAGAGGCAATAAGCGAAGCAACACACACAAAAGTGGATTTTTGTGCGTTGGGGAAGATATAAAGGCAAGTGGGTGTGATGACGGATCAAAGGCAGAGAATTAGTCACAACGCACGTGAAACATGAATGCTTTAATCAGCCTCAAGTCTCTCATCCATCACAGAACGTGGGTGAGTCATTCACTGCAGATGATTACAATGTCAGCATAGAGCAAGGAATTAAACAGACCCATTCACTTCAGCAGTACGCTCCTGTATACATTAATTAGGAAGGAGACAGAAATATAAATTGCCTGTTCTCCCTCTGCTGTTATCTACACCCACTGATTCACACAGTTCTTGCTATTCAGGCAAAATGATTACATGAGTCCATTTTAAATGTTTCCTTTATAATGAAGAGATTTTTAATCTCTACAATGAGTAGAAAATGATGCTACATCTGAGTGTAACCAAGCTAAACGTCTAACCAGAGCATCAGTTTGTCAAAAATTACTTCAGTGGTCACTCTTGCCCCCAGACAAGTACCCAGCCAATCTCTGCCACCAGGTCTTTGTATTCTTAACGCACAACCTATTATTAGACAGAGTTGCAGATTTCACTAGCTCTCCTCTCTCAGTGTGGGAGTGAACCCTTTGCTCAAGGTCAATTCCTGATTTATCATGGGATCAGGAATTTCTACCTGAAATGCATGTGGTGAACTACATATAACTGTCTGGACACATCCCCTGCTGACTGCTCCTGTGGCTCCTCCCACAGACCCCCTGCTGACTGCTCCTGTGGCTCCTCCCACAGACCCCTGCTGACTGCTCCTGTGGCTCCTCCCACAGACCCCTGCTGACTGCTCCTGTGGCTCCTCCCACAGACCCCCGCTGACTGCTCCTGTGGCTCCTCCCACAGACCCCCTGCTGACTGCTCCTGTGGCTCCTCCCACAGACCCCCTGCTGACTGCTCCTGTGACTCCTCCCACAGACCCCTGCTGACTGCTCCTGTGGCTCCTCCCACAGACCCCCGCTGACTGCTCCTGTGGCTCCTCCCACAGACCCCCTGCTGACTGCTCCTGTGGCTCCTCCCACAGACCCCTGCTGACTGCTCCTGTGGCTCCTCCCACAGACCCCTGCTGACTGCTCCTGTGGCTCCTCCCACAGACCCTGCTGACTGCTCCTGTGGCTCCTCCCACAGACCCTGCTGACTGCTCCTGTGGCCCCTCCCACAGACCCCTGCTGACTGCTCCTGTGGCTCCTCCCACAGACCCCTGCTGACTGCTCCTGTGGCTCCTCCCACTGACCCCTGTATAAAGGCGATTGAGCCCTGAGCCCGGCCCTCAGTCTCCAGGATGTAGTATGGTGGTCAACTACTGCTTGTTCTTTCTTCCAGTCAATAAAAGCTGATATCTCGCCTTCACGTCTCAGAGAGAGTTATTGATGGTGCATCAATGCAGGAAGAGGTGTTGGAATAAAGTAGCATCATTAAAGGTGATCAGATATCAGGACAAAAATCCATTCTAGGAAACTACCAAAAGCTACTGGCAGACTGAAAGAAGACAGTGCAGTTACATTTAGGGTTATTAAGTTATTACTAAACAGTGGTAAAATAGTAGCAGATGTTGTGGAAATATTCCAGGTTATTGGAAATACCTCTATTATTCAGATTGGATATTCAATATTCCCAAAACATTTATATACAGTGTTTACCAGACCAAAGCACAGATAATCTTCACCCTATTCAGTTCACATTCCCATTCCATCCACTCATTCATTCTATGTTACCACTCTTCACTCTCTGTAAATATTAACAAAGCTGATCTCCTCAGCCCCAGTAGGCACTGTCACTCTTCCCCCCCACACTGTTGGTTCACACTGTCCTCCCCCTCAGCTGCCGCTGTCACTCCTGCCCTCACCCCCTCAGATCACACTGTCAGTCTCCTCATTCCCTCTTCACTCACCACTGTCACTTTTATCTGCTCCCTCACAATTCCCACTGCTGTGTTTCTCTCCTCGCTGACACTCACCACTCAACCCACAGAACATGCATGACTTTGGCTTATTGCAAGTAAGCCAACAATGTTTTTCACCTTTCCAAACCTAAAGTCTGGTTCTAAAGCATTTACTTATGATTCATCCTTATCTTTTGCATTCTCCTCTGCTTCCTTCAGTGTAAGCGATCCTTGTCTTTTCGACTTCCCCTCATAATTTAAAAGGTTTTGGTCGGAGTATTTGTGTTACATACACATCATATACAGCCCTGAGATTCTTTCTCCTGTGGGCATACTCAGCAAATCAATAGCGCCTAGCAACTTTAGTAACCCATAAGAAATTGATCAGTTTAGGGTGCTGAGTGAATCGATGATGGGTGGCGGCATATTCGACATCACACGATTTCAGGGCAAAGAGTACCAGACATAACACCGTATTTTGGATCATTTCTTGGAGGTGCTGCTGTGTTGACCTCCACTTATTGGGTGAGTTGCAGATGATGTTGAACTAGTGCAAGTTAACAGTTATCAACATGAAAGTTTTGGCTCAACTCTAACTAGCTCATTATGTCCTGATAGACAACTTAAATGAGGAAATTCAGAAAGCCTCTGGAACATAGACAAACTTACTTCACATGTCTAAAACCACAAACTGCAGACCTTTAACACAGTGCTCTCTGCCCTTCAAGCCTGTGTTCCCACCATTTTATTTTGCTGCTGTAAACATTCCCTCTGCTCCTCAGGGATCAACTTTATCATGGCGAGAATCAACCTTATTCACCACCTACATTTACAGGTATTAGGAAGTTGCTGTTGTGAGTTGGTGCTACATACAACAACAACAAAAATTCAACAATTATATAGAATAACAAATTGTATAAAAATAAACACAGAAATATAGATATGGAATAAAATGTGCATAAATATATAAATATCAGCATCTATTTATGATTTCAAGTTCCTGGGTTTCAAGATCTCTGAGGATCTAACCTGGTCCCAACATATCAATGCAGTTATAAAGAAGGCAAGACAGTGATTATGCTTCATTAGGAGTTTGAAGAGATTTGGCATATCAACAAATACACTCAAAAACTTCTATAGATGTACTGTGGAGAGCATTCTGACAGGTTGCATCACTGTCTGGTATGGAGGGGCTACTGCACAGGACCGAAAGAAGCTGCAGAGGGTTGTAAATCTAGTCAGCTCCATCTTGGGTACCAGCCTCCGAATTACCCAGGACATCTTTAGGGAGTGGTGTCTCAGAAAGGCAGAGTCCATTATTAATGACCTCCAGCACCCAGGGCATGTCCTTTTCTCACTGTAGGAGATTCGGAAGTCTGAAGGCATACAACCAGCAATTCAAGAACAGCTTCTTCCACTCTGCCATCTGATTCCTAAATGAACATTGAACCCATGACCACAACTTCACCTTTTAATATACAATTTATTTACTTTTTGCATGATTTTAATCTATTCAATATGTACGCTATAATTGACTTAGTTTTTTTCCCTCTTCTTCTAGATTATGTATTGCATTGAACTGCTGCTGCTAGGTTAACAAATTTCATGAAACATGCCGGTGATAATAAACCTGATTCTGATGTAAACAGCATTATAAAGAGTGGGTGAAAGTGGTTACGGTGAAAAGGGTGAAAGTGGTTACGGTGCCGTGCAGTGACTGAGATAATAGTTTGTTGTATGTAGCACCAACTCACAACAGCAACTTCCTAATACCTGTAAATGTAGGTGGTGAATAAGGTTGGTTCTTGCCATGATAAAGTTGATCCCTGAGGATCAGAGGGAATGTTTACAGCAGCAAAATAAAATGGTGAGAACACAGGCTTGAAGGGCAGAGAGCACTGTGTTAAAGGTCTGTAGTTTGTGGTTTTAGACATGTGAAGTAAGTCTGTCAATGTTCCAGGGCTTTCTGATTTCCTCCTTTAAGTTGTCTATCAGGACATAATAGAGGGGGTGGTGTGGGGTAACTAGAATGGTTGATCAGATTAACTGCCTGTGGGTAGAAAATTTTAACTTCTTTCCATAGATGTGTCTTGTGGTTTCCAGCATTTTCTTAGAACCTGTTAGGGTCCGGTCCAGAGCCCGCCTTCTGGGTCTTGCTCCGGTCCGTGGACTCCGGACTCCGGGCCTTGCAGCCAGCCCTCCTGTCACCCAGAGCCATTGGATCATCTTGGCTTAAGGAGGTACACCTGTCGCCTATTAGGGGGCAGGTGTTTATAAGGGGCTCGGGGACTGATCCTGGGTGGGATGGGACCGGACCTGCATCCGTTCTGTCCAGTTGGGCTTGTTCCCCTGCTTCTCTTGTATATGCACTGGTCCCGCAGTTCCGCCTTGCCCGCGCTGTCACGCTGTCGGTTGCCTTTCCCAATTTACCGGTGTATCACGGTAGTCCTGTTGCTCATGCTGGATCCAGCTCCCTTCTGTTCCTTCGCCTCTGTCGGGGAAGTCAGGCCATCGCCATTACCCCTCGGGTGGTTCTGTCCCTTGCCTCCATTGGGTAAGCCAGGCCGTCACCGTTACCCCTCAGGTGGTTCTGCCCCTTCCTGTCCCTTGCCTCCATTGGGTAAGCCAGGCCGTCACCGTTACCCCTCAGGTGGTTCTGCCCCTTCCTGTCCCTTGCCCCCATTGGGTAAGCCTGGCTGTCACCGTTACCTCTCGGGTGGTTCTGTCCCTTGCCCCTGCTGGGTAAGCCAGGCCATTGCCATTACCCTATGGGTAGGTTCTGCCCCTTCCTGCCCCTGGCCTCCGTCGGGGAAGCCAGGCTGTCTGCCATTGCCTGGCGGAGGGACTCCGTTCCCTTCCTACCCCTCACCTCAGATGGGTTGTACCCCACACCTGCCCAGGTGTCTGCGCCTTGCCCAGGCCTCCGTGCTTCTGCCTGGGAGGTGGCCCTGCCCGGGATCCATGCGGCCCACCCTGAGGACTCGGACCCTTTCCACCCATTGCTCCCTACGGGTTGTGCCCGCATCTGCCCAGGGTTCCGTGTCTTGCCCAGGCCTCCGTGTTCCTGCCTGGGAGGCGGCCCTGCCCAGGAGTTATGCGCCCACCCCAGGGGGCTCTCCTGCCCGCCACAAACTCCGGGATCCTCCTGCCTTGCCTGATCTCAGGGATCCCCCTGCCCCGCCTGCATTACCCCTTGCATGCCATGGCATCCCCATCCTGTCCTACCCCTAGTACTTCAGTGCCTGCGTCCTGCATTTGGGTCCATTCCATGTCCACTCCTGCTAGAACCATAGAACATTACAGCAGAGAAACAGGCCTTTTGGCCCTTCTTGGCTGTGCTGAACCATTTTTCTGCCTAGTCCCACTGACCTGCACCTGGACCATATCCCTCCATACACCTCTCATCCATGTACCTGTCCAAGGTTTTCTTAAATGTTAAAAGTGACCACTTCATCTAGCAGCTCATTCCACATTTCCACCACTCTGTGTGAAGAAGCCCCCCCCCCAATGTTCCCTTTAAACTTTTCCCCCTTCACCCTTAACCCATGTCCTCTGTTTTTTTTTCTCCACTAACCTCAGTGGAAAAAGTCTGCTTGCTATCTATACCCATCATAATTATATATACCTCTATCAAATCTTCCCTCATTCTTCTACGCTTCAGGGAATAAAGTCCTAACCTATTCAACCTTTCTCTGGAACTCAGTTTCTCAAGTCCTGGCAACATCCTTGTAAACCTTCTCTGCACTCTTTCAACCTTATTAATATCCTTCCTGTAATTCAGTGACTAAAACTGCACACAATACTCCAAATTCGGCCTCACCAATGCCTTATACAACCTCACCATAACATTCCAACTCTTGTACTCAGTACTTTGATTTATAAAGGCCAATGTACCAAAAGCTCTCTTTACTACCCTAGCTACCTGTGATGCCACTTTTAGGGAATTTTGTATCTGTATTCCCAGATTTTGTTATTTGGCTAATAACAAAAACATCAACATTTAACTATAGTGTTAAATGGGCAGTGAATATGTTGATGGAATGTTTACTATATGGACCAGTCTGACTGTGAAGGCTTCTCCAAACATTGTTGCAACCCAAAGAGCGGTTGACCATCCAATGCTATACCTGTCTGTCTAGGTACCGTATCCGATGCGGACACTGGTGACCATGGTTTTCCTTACAGATCTATCCCTCATACTTTGGATGACTTCCATTTCCTCACTGTGTAGCCACCTGGCTTGGCTTTTGATGTACATAAGCCGAGGTCCCCTCGATCTTTCCAGAGAGTTTGAGTTTTGCTAGTTCATCTTTCCGCATGATGTGTCCTAGGAATCTGAGCTGTCTTTCTCTTATTGTTGGTGTGAGTGACCTAACTGCTTGGATGAAGAACTTCTTCATTTGATGTGTGTGTAGTCCGTGATATTTTTAATATTCTCCTGTAGAGCCATAATTCAGCTGCTTCTAGTCTCTTTTCCATTGCTGGGGAAATGGTCCAGTATTCACTTCCATAAGTCAGGATAGAATGAATGTAGCACTGCAGTATTCTGCTTTTAGTGTACATGCTCATCCTTCTGTCTGTTAATGTGGTCTTCACTTTCTGGAAATATAGTAAAGGAGGTAAAAAAAATCTTTCAGCAGCAGCTAACCTTTTGCAACCAATGCTACAGATGTGGTAGCTGCTTTGTTTAACCCAAGCAAGTGTGCAATGTTTCAGAAAGTTCCTTGGAGTCCCCAACAGTGTAGCAGAGTAATGATTTGCTGGCTGGAGCTCATCAGCTAGCCCCTATCCAGAAACCGGTCAAAGCTCAGATACATCTGATAACTCGCAGGTCGAATTGGTGGTGAGGAAGACAAACGCAATGTTAGCATTCATTTTGAGAGGGCTAGAATGTAATGTTGAGGCTCTAAAATTTGCTTTGGCGAGGCTTCACTTGGAGTATTGTGAGCAGCTTTAGGACCCTTATCTAAAAAGGATGTGCTGACATTGGAGAGGGTT
The DNA here is from genome assembly GCF_048418815.1 of Hemitrygon akajei. Classification (NCBI taxonomy): domain Eukaryota; kingdom Metazoa; phylum Chordata; class Chondrichthyes; order Myliobatiformes; family Dasyatidae; genus Hemitrygon; species Hemitrygon akajei. The sequence goes on along the minus strand of NC_133135.1, from coordinate 68,036,284 downwards.
CAGAGGAGGTTCACGTGAATGATTGCGGGAAGGAAAGGGCACTGGTATGAGGAGTGCTTGGTGTCACTCAGTCTCAGAATTTGAGGGAGTCCATTAAGAGCACAGATGAGGAGGAATCTGTGAAATCTGTTGCTACGGGCACCTGTGGAGGCCAGGTCATTGGGTGTATTTAAGGCATAAGTTGATAGGTTCTGGATTTGTCAGGTCGTGAACTGTTGCGGAGAGAAGGCAGGAAATCAGGGTTGAAAGGGAAAGCGGATCAGCAATGATGAAATGGTGGTGGAGACTCGATGGGCCAAATGGCCTCATTTGCTCCTTTGCCTTGTTGACAGCAGCAAAACGGAGCAGGGGATTATTATCGAGAGAATCCAGGGTCTCTGCCTGGAGAACTGAAAGCCATCAGAGATCTCAGACTCCCTCTGGCGATTGTCTGTCGGGTTGTGTGTTCGCGGGGTTCGCTGCTCGCACACCCACCCCTTTCCCGAAGCACGGAATCTCACTGATCGCCGCGTCTCCGCTCTCCCGTCCGGGAGCGGGGTCGCATGCTCTCGTACCCTCACCAGGGTCTAAACTCGTCTCAGCGTGGGGAAAAGTGTCTCAAGGCACCAAACCTTTCATGATGGGGTTGTTTCCCCTTTAATTTCATTTTTTTAAACTTTGTGGTGGGGCGTGTTTTTCATCGACTGTCTGTGTGTGAGAGGGAGTGTTGGTGAGATTGGCTGCAGGATGTTTGAGTGGAGCCTGTCTCCGGTAAACTTTGCTGTCGCTGAGATCAATGCCCCACTCCGGTGGGCACTGCTACCCCCTCGTCATAATAATTCACTGACACGCAAATTCCCCCTCAGAATCATTAAACATTTCTTTTCTGCGCCCGTGCTGTTTTGAACAACCCCTACCAATCCCCTTCGGTCCATAATGCTGGAGTTGTTATTCCGCGGGGATTTATTGTGTAATGAATGGGTGAACTTGACTCTTGACCTTTGGAAGCAGGAACCGGGCGGATCCGAGTTGCCAGTCCCGGGACGGAATATGCCGCCCCGTCCCCCGTCCCCCGCCTCCTGGCTGAGTAAAGGTCGCCTCGCAGTGGCAGGCAGCTGTGTGAATGCCGCGATGTCGTCGGACGGAGAGATTCAATACAAAGGCGAGAAACGAAATCCGGCCGCCAGCCGGCGCTGGAAGCTGATAGCCGGCCTCTCCCTTAGCCTGTTGGTCGTTGCTTACTTCGGACTGGTGGGGTACTTCGCTGGCTACAGAAGCTTCTATTCGGGTAAGAGCTAGCCTGTTGTCCCAGGGAGTTCCCGCGCCCAGCCTTGTTCCCAGAGCCTCAAGAGCAGTCAGTATCCGGTGACTGGCAAGACTAGATCTTTCGAAGCACCACAGGTAACGGGTCTCGGTCTGAAACGTGGACTGTCCATTTGGTATTTTTATTGGTTTATTATTGTCACATGTACCGAGCTGCACTTAAAAAAAAGTCCTGCAGACTTCATACAGATCAAATAATTACATAGTGCATTGATGTAGAACAAGATGAAACAATAGCCATGAGAACAAATTGTAAACGCCAGTGTGGTAGGAGAGAAACATAAAAGTGCAAGATTTAACTAGGTAGACTGTGAGGTCAAGAGTCCATCTGATTGTACTGCGGAACTGTTCGGTTGCCTTATTACAGCGGGATGGAAGCTGCCCTTTAGCCTTGTGCTTTCAGGCTTCGTATCTTCTACCCGATGGGAGAGGGGGAAAGAGAAAATGTCAGGGTGGCTGATTTACTGAAGCAGCGAGAAGAGTAGACAAAGCTGAGGCTCTTCACGGAAGCTGTGTGGCCCAGAGTTCCTCAGCAGTTTGTTTTTCTTGTTCCAGATTCCAACAGCTGCTGCCCCTTGGGTCTCTCTTTCTTCCATTTACCTGATGATGTGGGTGTCCATGGTCAGTGAGGGGTGAAAGACCGAGACCTCAGCTGTTATTCATAGAGGCGATCAGGGTGCCAAGTACCCCTCTGGAAAAACTGCTTTTCATTACCTTTTCACAAACTGGAGAAGATATCCAGATGCTGGAAATCCAAGCAACACACACAAATTGCTGGAGGAACTCAGTAGACCAGGCAGCGTCAATGGAAAAGAGTACAGTCGAGGTCTTGGGCCAAGACCCCATGGGAATGCATACCTACCTCCCCTCCCCCACCTTTTAACTTTACCCCTCAACTTTTTTTTCCAGCCCTGCTGAAGGATCTCGGCCTGAAATGTGGACTGTACTCTTTTCCTGCCTGGCCTGCTGAGTTCCTCCTGCATTTTGTGTGTGTTGCTTTCATTACCTTGTGTACACCGACAGATCTGCAAAGTTTGTCACCCGCACATGCTGGCTCTCTGTGCAGAGTTACACAGATTAGCTCTGGCACACAAATATTCACACACGTACATACACAATTAGAGAGGATCTACATACATGGACGTACATACAGTCTCATTTTCTCACAGACAATCAGCTACAAACATCTCAGCCCAGTGAGCATGTAGAATCTGAGGTGCATGTACACAATGTCACGTTAACCAACATGTAGTCATAGAGTTACACACAAAGTATACTCTACGTGCATGAAAAGTGGTCAAACTGTGTGCTTGCTGAATTATTTTTATACACTAGCTGTGAATGGAACAAAATGAGTTTGAGTGGTGTATAATTACAGAGTACGAGACAAAAATATATCGGTGCTGGGGCGACCAATTTGCAGGCACCAGCATTCATTCCAGATATGTAGCTGAAACAAATGTTAATTACCAAGTAACTAACATCAGCGTCCTCCACCCCTCTGAGGCTCGGGTGTATTGGGATAATGTTCTACTTGCCATGGTGTGTTAGACTTGACGATAACGTGTTGGGAGATCTTGTCCCTACTTGTCAACATTGTAGCAGAGATTGACGAGATGTTGATTGTCTATCTGTTTAGCCCCCTGTAGACAATAGGCTACTAGAAGAAAATACAACGCAGTCATCCTGTGCTGAGAATGCCTTGTCTATACAGTTCAGTACTACACTGACTTCAAAAAGCCTTTTAACTTCCAACCGGCCAACAAGGAAAGACGTTCTGCTGAAGACATTTCAGCAGCTAGGGACTAAATGAAATAGAACCAAGAAGGTAATAATTCCTGGATTGTTGCCTAAACCATGTGCAAATTGGCACAGGGTTAATATGACTAGAGAGTTAAATGCATGGTTCAAAGATTGGTGTGAATGATGGACTCCATCCTAACTGGGATCAGGACCCTAGTGAGCTGCATAACTAGAGCTTTAAACTAAATAGTAAGGGGGTGGTATGGATAAAGTAAATGGGAGGGAGAGGTTACTACAGTCTCCAGAATAAAGAATAACACAAAAGTTTAGGAAGAGAACAGAATTTATCTTCAGGCAACATGGGAGACAAAACTGAAAAGGGTGGTGAACACAGGGCTGAGGGTGTTAGATTTGAATTCACACAGTATATGAAATAAGGTAAATTATCTTGTAGTGCAGTTAGAAATTAGCAAGTATCACGTTGTGGGCATCATAGATTTGTGGTTGAAAGAAGATCATAGCTGGGAATTTAGCATCCAAGGATATGCATTGTATTGAAAGGACAAGCAGGTGAACAGAGGGGGTAGGGTGGCTTTGTTGATTAAAAAATTATATTATAATCATCGCTTAAATTAGCTACAACAGTAGTGGCATCCTATTAGTAATTATTTTTGAGTTAAATTGAATCTTATTTAGTATTTGCAGAATGTAGACCATCATAAGTATGTAACCCCTGGGTCGTCTCAGGCATCGCTCAAACTCGTTCTAGTCTAGGGGGAGCAGCCTTCGGCCCCGCCAAACTGAGTAATCAGCTGGTGTGGATGCTGTGTGATGTCCCCGCCTCGCCCAAAAAAACAGACAGTACACCTTATGCGATTAAATGAGTACAATTTATAAAGATTACTATAACTAAGCGATTACTAACGATACAGTATATATGAAGAAGAAAAAAAAAGAAAAGGCGCCAAACTTATCAAAGTCCAAACCACTTCATGCACAATCGTTGGAGCTCAATTACTGAAGTCTTCTGGCATTTGATCCCCTCCGAACTCCTCGACCCGCCTCCTGGGGCCACACGGTGGTCGACCAGACGCTCCACACTCCTCTGTCTCCTCCCATCACCGAAAACCTTGGGCCGGGGACCCCCGCTCGGGGTCCGTTCCATCGCCCAGCTTCCAGCATCCCGTCCTCTCTCTCTCACTCCATCGCGCCGACTCCCCAAAATCCCCGCCAACAATCAGTTTACAGTCCCAAACAAGCTTCCAGCACTTATCATAACAAAGACGCTAGCATTCCTACTATTAACACAGGCGCCAGCATTCCTACTTTTAACAAAACAAAGATGCCATTTTGATTACATACACAGTAACAAAGAAAAAGAAACCCCCCGTTACAAGTATAACCTAATTTTAAACATCATTTTATCTTGACATTTAAAGCGATATTGCACTGTGGATAATGCAAGCTTGTTCAAATGTTCCAGAAGGGAAGGCAACAGTAAAGAGGGAAGTGTAGGCTCGTTAGCCTGACGTCTGTTATTTGGGGAATGGTGGAATCTGTTATTAACTAAGGCCATTTAGAAAACTGCAGTACAATCAAGTAACATCAACCTGTGTGATGAACTTTATTAGAGTACTTTGAGAATATAACAAACAAAAACAGGAACAGTTTGAATTTAGATTTCCAGAGAGCAGTCAACGAGGTGTCACCTATCAAGATATTGCACAGTTGTGATTACATATTAGTGCAGATAGATGATCAACTAATGAACAGAAAACAAAGAATGAAGGTAATTGGCCACTTTCAGTTTGGTAAGGTATAATGAGTGACGTGTCCAAAATCAGTGCTGGAGCTTCAGGTATATACAGTCTACATTAATGACTATAAGTTTAATTCACTGATGGTGTATAGATAAGTGTCTGCCAGAGTAGATATAGAGACTTTAAATAGAAAATCAGGTGAAAGTTTGGCAGATGGCATACACTTGAAGAAATGTGAAGTTATCTCCTTTGGTGGAAACATTTGAAAAACAGAATATGTGATCTCCAAGATAGTTTGTTGGTTTATAGAGAAGGCAAGAAATATGACGAATAGGCAGAAAACTGGTGTATAGATCAGAATTTTATTGACCAACAGAGCAGGTTTGAAGAGTTATATGACACAAACAAAACATTTTTCATCTGATAGTTGTCTAGTCAAAGCCCCTTCAGTCTTTCAAATGTAGCCTATTGGTGCTTTATGCCATTGACATTCTATGTATGAGGAAAATTTGCTATTTGGAAAAACAAAATCTCAATGTATACCACATGACAGAATTCCAGTCTCAATCAACAAGGATAATTTAGTCAGCTATAACCAATCCAATGTTTTGTTCGGGTAAATAGGGAAATTTCTGGAATGATTTGCCTATGGAAATCCTTGCAAGGAAGGATTTGTTTTGATTTGTTTCAGCTAATAGTTTTGATGATTTCTGAAAAAATATTCAACTTAAAAATCATCTTGTTTGACTTTCAATGTCACCTGACTGAAAGAACACTCTGTTTTATATCATCTAGTAATAAAGTCAGTCGCCACTTTATTATGTACACCTGATCATTAATACAAATATCTAATCAGCCAATCAGGTGGCAGCAACTCAATGCATAAAAGTATGCAGACACGGTCAAGAGGTTCAGTTGTTGTTCAGACCAAACAACAGAATGGGGAAGAAATGTGATCATAGTGACTTTGATTGTGGAATGGTTGTTGGTGCCAGACAGGGTGGTTTGAGTATATCAGAAATAGCTGATCTTCTGAGATTTCACACACAACAATCTCTGGAGTTTACAGAGGATGGTAGAAGAAACCAAAAAAAACGTCTGTGGACAAACATGTCTTGTTAATCAGAGGAGAATGGCCAGACTGATTCAAGAAGACAGGAAGGTGACAGTAACTCAAATACCCACGCGTTACAACAGGAAGCAGAAGAACAGCTCTGAATGCGCAACACATCGAACTTTGAAGTGGATGGGCTACAGCGGCAAAAGAGCACACCGGGTTTCACACTTGTGGCCATTTTATTAGGTACACGCCTGCCCCTAATAAAGCGGCCTGGCATAACCGTTTAGCTCTGCATTGTAGAGTTTAGAAAATGTTAAATTATTTAAGGAAGCAGTAGCAACAGTCTAGGTAGGTTGATAATCAAAGCTGCTGCATGGCAAGAGATGGAATGTCAAACGCCAATGAAACATTACCAGTCAAATTCAAGATGTTCGATAAGCAAAGATATTAAAGGATATGAAAACAAAGTCAGATTCTTGAAGTTAGGTCATGAACCAGCCATGATCTTACTGAAAAGAAAAAAGATTGAAGGGCCTATTCTGAATCTGACATTTTTAATCTTTTAGTTAAGTTTGTATATTTTGTATGTTATTATAAGGATTCTGTTTCACAACAGCTCTAAATGTATTCTCACTATGCTATGTAATGATGTTAACTTGCTTATAATTGAGATAATAGCAAATGTAATATGATTGAAAAATGCGAAGAAATGAATTCCACTAAGATGGTCAAAATGCAACAGATATCTAATGAAGAAGAAGATTTTGTTGGTTGAATTTTCACCCATGAATCAGCAGGATCTAGGCTCATCCACGTGATACCTTGCTCAGTGCTGTTTCTCCCTGCTCTGTTGTTCACACCATTGCACAAATTTAGTATACAGGTAGTTTGGGCGCCATGATAGCGTCGTGGTTAGCGCGACGTTACTACAGCTGGGGGAATTCCAGAGCTTGGAGTTCAGTTTTGGCATTGTTCTTTAAGGAGTCTCGGTACATCCTCCCTGTTGGAGGTGTGGGCTTTCCTCCGGTTTCCACCCACAGTCCGAGGTTGTCGGGTTGCCAGGGCGACCCGACATTCTACCTATGAGGAAAATATGCTATTTGGAATAACAAAATTAGATATTTGCATTAATGATCAGGTGTACATAATAAAGTGGCCACTGACTGTATTACCAGATGATTACTAGATTACTCTTCACTGTTACCGCCAAAGTAAATAAATAAACAAACAAATAGCTCTGCAATAATGCAATATTGCATTCCTAGGAAATCTCAGCTTATAGAAAGCTGCATAATAACAAAACAAGTCGTCGTTGTTTTCAAAGCCCAGACTTCAACAGGTTTCCACGACCATAGTCACATGATAACCAGTGCAGCTCAGGTAATGCAAGTTCTGTCCCGTAATCTGTTAATTGCATAATAACATAACTTGCATGATGATTATGTTTTTAAAGCAGAACTATCTGTTCCTCACTTGATATTCTCCAAAAAAAGAAATGACATCACAATAATCTACAGTGAATTCTGGATAATTGGGTCATTAGTTAATCTGGGCATTTGCTTATCTGGGACAATTCTTAAAGAACAAAAACCAATTGAGAACATAGCCAGGATCCCCTTAGTTTATTTGGGACAGGAAACTTGCTGAATGGATGTGCTTGTGTGGCCATACGACACTACACCATACGAGATATGATGGACAGCCACCAGTAGTATTGGTAGTGTTCTAATTTGTTCTGTATTTCATTTAAATGTATAACTTGTTACTCCATTTGTCTTTATTATACTTTTTTAACAGTTTCCATGAAATCAGCTAATTGAGACAGCTGCTTGACTGGGCCAAAATGTACTGGTCCCGATGTGTCCAAATTAACTGGAATCCAACTGCATTTTTGATTGAGGAGTTAAGGCTACTTAATATCACTTTGAAATGAAATGTAGAAATCATCAACTTTGATGTGTCTTTGCAAGCTTTCTGTTTATGATATTTTGTGAAAGGAACTTTTTTCATTTGCTAGGTTTTTCCACATGGTGCTGGCCTGTACTTGACACAACACTATACCAGAATCAGGTGAAGATTTTTCAAAATAGATCTATCAAACTGACGAAGCAAAAATGTGAGGCTAAGGCTCAGATGGTGGCACATGTGTCTCAGGGTCTGAAAGTCCAGGTCCAAGTCCATTCCAGGAATATCTAGCGGGACACTTAAGTGTAGCACCGCATCTCCTTCAATGGAACTGAATTTCAGGGGCAGAGCACAGCAGATTTTCACTACTGTTTAGCATTATTGACGGGGGACGAACCTCTAGATACCTGTCTGTCAAATGAGCTGTCGTGGTTGCACTGGCTGCCTCAGGTAGATGTGGTGCATCCACTGCTCTCTTCTGCAGCAAGGGGAGTTACCACTGGTGTCACAGTCAATACTTCTCCATCAATTAATGTCACTCAAATTATCAGTTGCTTATTTGAGCTTAATAAAATTTGGCCATGTTACCACAGAACACACCTTTGAAAAATACTTCCTTGGTTGTAGATTGCTTAAGGATGACCGGAGGCTGTGTATGGTGCCTCACAAATGTAAGTCTTTCAAATTAATAGAGGATAAAATTAGCATGTGGGAGTAGCAATCAGAAGGGATGCAACTGAATTTTATGGTGCCAGCCCTTGATTCAGACAGCAGTGATTAAACTCTGTGAATCATGACCTCTCCCTGCATCACCCTTATCTTCTTCTGTCTTTCTCAGACAGCACGTCATGTATTTCCATAATTGTCCTGTAATTATCATCATTACAGAGACCACATAACTCAGAGATCTCTTACTGATGGATTCTCTAAAGTACCACAAATGGTAATCATACTCTTTATTGATTTACACATCTGACAGGGCACTGGCACCAGTTGAGACAACTCCTCTTTGAATTTAGATCTCAATTAGTAGCTGCAGGAAATTATCTAAATTCATCGGATCATCAATTTAGTCCTCACCCACCCTCTCTCTTCCTTAAATTAAAACATAGAAAATGCATTTAATGTTTCAGTTAAGAGACCATTTGTCAGTCTCTTTCCACAGATGATGCCTGAACTACTGAGTGCTTCCAATATTTTTAGTTTTATTTCAGATTTCCAGCATCTACATGTGGTGTTGACTTCCATCTCTTGGTTAATTGACCCCATCCTAAAATCATCTCCCCTTTGCTGGTTTCGTCAAGGGGTGGGTGATGATATCTGAGGTGGTTGCCCTCCATTTTGTGGTAATTTTTTTCACATATATGTCAACAGTGGGTATAAATGAGGCTGCTTAACAATGAAAACCAAAGACTGACTATTTACTTATATCAAGATAAACTTTATTCATAATGAAAAATTTACTGATGTGCAATGCCTTTTCATTCTTGCATTCATAGTTAATGCATTAAGTACTGTTCTATTACTTTCTTAAAACTAATAGCACTGTTGCCACTCATGTGGCCCCTGGGGTGGTGAACTACTGCAATGTGGCTTCCTCATCCAACCCTGTTCTTCCCTGTTCAGTCACAGAAAAAAACCCTATACTGTGATCCTTCCCCACCGGGCCCCTGCTGTGGCTGCACCAAACTTCAGCACAAACTCGTGCAGCCTGGATCGTCCCAGTCGGCAGCATTCCTCCACGGACATCTTGTAAGCAGAGGCTGAAGAGGTTGGATTTCCAGTAAGAACCGTGCCTGGTTTCCTTTCCCGCCTTATACCCTTTGAGTTAGGTTGCTTTGACTGGTTAACTCTTCCTGGAGCTTCGATATGCTCCAACAATTCTATGAGTCTAACCTGCCTACGGAATCACACACCAGAGATTTTGCTAGAGTTCTATAGCCCAGCACCACGTGTTCCTAGCAAAATGTCAAATACGATTTTACGTCTAGTTTTGACACTTGGTTCAATGATTACCTGTTTTCCCAGACTACTAAGCATAAAATCAGTTTCCTTGGTAACTGTTTAGTTGGAGCATCGCTGATTTACTCTGTCTCACGATGAGCTTCCCATGATTCAGACAGGGCAGCTGATGGTATTTGAAGAAGCATTTTCATTCTCGTTGCACTACGACACAGCCAGCAGAACCTCTGCGTTTGCAGTGCCAGGAGCCCAGGATCAATCCTGACCTCGTGAGTCATCTATAATCTCCCCATCACCACGTGAGCTTCCTCCAGTTGCCCTGCTGTCCTCTCACATCCCAAAGATGTGCTGGTTGGTAGGTGCCACTGTAAATTGCCTTCAGTGTGTAGGTGAGTGGTAGAAACAGAGTGGAGTTGATGCAGATTTGTGGAAAATACCTGAATTCCAAGTATGATTAATACAGATGGGTGGTCAATGATTGGCACAGACTCAATGGGACCAAAGAGCCTGTTTCCATTACGTATGTATGACTCAATCTATTTCTCTGTGACTCCATGATGTGCAATTTGAATAACGGGGGCTACACCTAAACTTTAGACTTGTGTTTCCATTAACTTGTATGCAACTTTTGTCTTTGAGCGATCCACTAGCGAGGGGAGCTACACTAAGAAACACTCAGCTCCTTTGAAACTTCCAGGCTCAAGAAATTGGAGGGACATTTCAGCAAAATAAGCCACAAAGGGGGCTGTAGATTTTAAGAGCTGGGTTATCAGAGCTTGGCAGCTGAGAGCAGCTTTCAGTGTGCTTCAGGAAAAAATCACTGACTTAAAGGGAGAAACAAAGGGAATAACAAGTTCACATGAAACATTGTTTTTCCACTTCAGAAAACGGCTACAGATCAGAGGATGGAGCTTTCAGCCCAGATGGAGATCTGCTTGACTATTTGCTTCACAGTGGAGTTATTGAGAGGAAGGATGGTCTGCTGGTTACCTGGTCCCATGGTACAAACAGCAAGCAGCAGATGGAAGAAGCCCTGAAAAGTACGTATCCAAAGCTAGCAGCCTATTGAAAATACTGAATGGGAATAGATTACCAAAACTTTTAAGTACCAAGGTAAAGTATTTAAGCAGGCATTATAAATAAGAGATCTGCAGGAATAAACTACAGTGTTTTCCCCAATCTGATGTGAAGGCACTGCTTTCATCAGTTACTTAGAGAGAGAACTTTTGTTTCTGATACTGGTATGAAAGAACAAAAACAGAAAATTATAAGAACTCAGTGACTTCAGTAAGTGATGCCTGAAGGTGGCAGGATCCATCATTAAGGACTCTCACCATCAGGGAGGAGTTCAGGAGCCTGAAGACACACACTCGATTTTCTAGGAGCACCTCCTTCCCCTCCACCATCAGATTTATTAATGGGCCATGAACCCATAAACACTACCTCACTCTTTGTTCTATTTTTGTACTGCCAATTATTTTTTTATTTGTAACATAGTAATTATTTATGTATTGCACTGTACTGCTGCTGCAAAACAACAAATTTCGCATCACATGTCAGTGATGATAAACCGGATTCTGTCAGGCAGCATCTGCGGTAGCAAAAGGTGCAAGTCAGCATTTCTGGTTGAATCCTGAAGCAGAGCCTTCAGTTGAGATGTCGATTAACACCTTTTGCCTCCACAGATACTGTCTGACTTGCTATTTTTTTGTTCTTGATTCCAGCATCTGCAATCGCTTTGGTCACTGGTATGAAATCTAATTGAAAACTACCCCAGGTGAACCGGTTGGTCAAACAGTACCGCTAGATTAGTTTCAGTTAAATCACACATGCCCTGACTTCAGGCTACACCAAGACGTGCTAAAATGCAGCTGACTGGCAAGCTCTAAGAGCTGGACTGTGTCGCTGTGCAGAACTGTAGTTTTGAGTACCGTGGTAGATCAGGATCCCAGAAAGACCCCGGCCACCCTGAAAAGGAAAATAGAGACATTAGAATTGCCGATGAACTGGGAGAAGTTGCCTTCTGATGCCACTTCACCTGCATGCTGTTGTTCCAATCCATGTCGAGTGGAACCTCGCCATTTCTTTAGCATAGAACATAGAATAGTACAGCACATTGCAGGCCCTTCGGCCCACAATGTTGTGCCGACCCTCAAACCCTGCCTCGCATATAACCCCCCACCTTAAATTCCTCCATATACCTGTCTAGTAGTCTCTTAAACTTCACTGGTGTATCTGCCTCCACCACTGACTCAGGCAGTGCATTCCATGTACCAACTACTCTCTGAGTAAAAAACCTTCTGCTAATATCCCCCTTGAACTTCCCTCCCCTTAACTTAAAGCCATGTCCTCTTGTACTGAGCAGTGGTGCCCTGGGGAAGAGGTGCTGGCTGTCCACTCTGTCTATTCCTCTTAATATCTTGTACACCTCTATCATGTCTCCTCTCATCCTCCTTCTCTCCAAAGAGTAAAGCCCTAGCTCCCTTAATCTCTGATCATAATCCATACTCTCTAAACCAGGCAGCATTCTGGTAAATCTCCTCTGTACCCTTTCCAATGCTTCCACATCCTTCCTATACTGAGGTGACCAGAACTGGACACAATACTCTAAGTGTGGCCTAACTAGAGTTTTATACAGCTGCATCATTACATTGCGACTCTTAAACTCTATCCCTCGACTTATGAAAGCTAACACCCCATAAGCTTTCTTAACTACCCTATCTACCTGTGAGGCAACTTTCAGGGATCTGTGGACATGTACCCCCAGATCTCTCTGCTCCTCCACACTACCAAGTATCCTGCCATTTACTTTGTACTCTGCCTTGGAGTTTGTCCTTCCAAAGTGTACCACCTCTTTTTTGTCTGTTTTTTATGAGGCCGAGTTGCTAGCTCAACGCTCAACCTAGCACAGATGGAAAGCGTGCAAGGAGCCGGTCGGATTCAAACTGGGGACCACTCGCCTCGAAGCCGGGTGCATACGCCACTACACCACCAGCCGGCAGCTCACCGGCATGCCAGACACTTAAATTAAGCTGTCATCACTGTCAAAGTGATTCTGTCTACCGTGAGGAGTTCCAAGCCTTTATGATGCCCAGTAAGATATAGAGAAGTGAATCGACGGAGTGCTACACACATCTTTATAGTTTATCTCAAGCACTGGTTTTAATATCCATAGCATCCCATGGGTGACATCACACCATCTCCAGAATGAAGGAAGTGTCCTTCTATTGCTGAATGTGATGATCTCACCACAGAATTTGCTCATTTGGAATTAAAGCACAAGAATCCAAGGTGCCAGGATCAATATTTGGAAGTACTGAGATAGCTACTGAGTACTCAGCCGGAGCAGAGTGAGAAAGCAAGGATCTTAAGCAATGCTTCCATGGTAGCAATCTCCCCTGGGTGTTTCACAAAAGAACAAAGGAAGCAAAATCTATAATAGCTGGTGAAGAGCTGGATAGAGACTAGTAGGGCCAGAAGCAAGGTCAGTGGTTGTTGCATTCCTTTTGCATGTCCTCCTTCACAGCAACTCCGTGTCCATGAAAAGCCATGCAGATCGAAGCGCTCCATGGTTTCCCTACTGAGGAGCAGTGAGCAGTCTTTCAATCTGGAGAACTGATGTTGCAGTGCAGACTCAGTGGCGTCCACGCAAATGTGTATCATGCATCAACCCACCATTACTGTCTCATCGTCCATGTGTTCCCAGGTAATTCCATGGTCCTGGAAGCTGATGTCAACATTGAAGGTTTCAACACTCAAAACGAGACTGGTATTCCTATCATGGCTCACCCACCTGATGTCTACAGTGACAACACCCTTAACGAGTGGCTGGACGCTGTTTTCAAATCCAAGAAAGGTAACGTTTACTCCTAACAAAATGAAGAATTTCTCCTCTCTTTCTGTCCATACCCTCTTTGGATGTTCTTAAAACAGAAAATAGTTTTCTATTTCCATGGGAATCTGCAATGTTTATGAAATGTTTGAGATTTCTGCTTTGGGGAGGAAGAAGGAACAATATTTATGACTTCTGTACAGTAATAGCCAACAGAATAGGTAGCGATTCAACGCAAGCCATAATTGCAATGAGTGCTAATGAAAATGGAGGGACTAGTCATGCAGGATTCCACCTACTGTCTAGATTTGTCGTCTACCATTGCTACATGCCTCACTTATCAAGGATGGATGTGATGTGCTGATCTTGCTCAAGCTCTCCATTCTCAAGTCTACAGTGGAGGCTGGACGCCAGCTTAGCTCTGTATGGTGAAATGGTGGTCCCACCCCAATAGCCTTTGCACATGCCAAAGCTTGGAGAAAACTTTAAATGTCTCTGACATTTAGAAACATTTTAAAACCATTAAAATTAATGTACATAAGCTTTTGCAATAACTGTTAAGATTAAGGATAGCATGAAATATAGAAATTTTAAAAGGCTACAGTAGAATAACAAACCAAAGCTAAAACCAGAAAATGGTCAACAGCTGAGGCAGCGTCTGTGGAGAGAGAATAGAGGCCTTCAATGACCCTCCATCACAATAGGGAAAAATTAGACATTTTGACAAATTTTAATTTTCAGTGGGTGGGGTGAGAACAGCAGAGGGAACATCCAGAACAGCATGAAGACCAAGTTCATATAGATAGGCATTGATTAAGAGAAGGTGTTGCTTGGGAACAGCTGCAAATCTGTCATTATATGGATAAGGCATTTATTGCTTAATTATTATTGCCCTCAGATGGTGGCCTTGAGCTGCAGTACTTTGAACTGCTGATTACTTGTTAGGACATTTCAGTAGGCAGTTAAAGAGCCAACACTGTGGCTGCAGATCCAGGGTCATACTAGTGTGTAGGATTGGGTAAAGGTAATAGATCTCCTTTGCAAAAGGATGTCAGTGAACCAAAAGAGTTTTTAGGTCAGCCTGGTAGCTTTGTGATTGCTCTACTCCCTCTATACCCATGACTGTGTGGCTAGCTATAGCTCAAATACCATATAGAAATTTGCTGATGATGCAGCCATTGTTGGTAGAATCTCAGACGGAGTTGAGAGGGCGTACAGGAGCGAGATATACCAACTAGTTGAGAGATGTCAGAGCAACAACCTGGCACTCAGTGGCAGTAAACTGAAAGAGCTGATTGTGGACTTCAGGAAGGGTAAGACGAGGGAACATGGACCAAACTTCACAGAGGGATCAGAAGTGGAGGGAGTGAGCAGCTTCAGGTTCCCAGGTGTCAAGACCTCAAGGGATCTAATTTGGTCCCAACATATTGATACTGCTATAAAGAAGGTAAGACAATAGCTATATTTCATTAGGAGTTTGAAGAGATTTGGTTTGTCACCTAAAGCACTCAGAAACCTCTATAGATGTACTATGGAGGGTATTCTGACAGGCTGCATCACTGTCTGGTATGGGGGCGGGTGGGAGACTGAAAAGGAAACTACAGAAGGTTGTAAAATTAGTCAGCTCCATTCATAATATCCAAGACACCTTCAAGGAGTGGTGCCTCAAAAAGGTGATGTCCATTATTAAGGACCCCCATCACCCACGATATACCCTCTTCTCATTGCTACCATCAGTAAGGAGGTACAGAAGCCTGAAGGCGCACACTCAGTGATTCAGGAACAGCTTCTTCCCCTCTGCCATCCGTTTCCTAAATGGACATTGAACCCGTGAACACTTTTCACTTATTATTTCTGTTTTTGCACTATTTTTAATCTATTTAATATAACATAGTTGATTTACATACTTATTTTTTCCTTTCTATATTATCACGTATTGCATTGAACTGCTGCTGCTAAGTTAACAAATTTCATGACACATGCTGGTGATAATAAATCTGATTCTGATTCTCTTGTTGATGTTAGCAGTGTGATTAAGAAGGCATACAGGAGACCTGCCTTCATTAGCTGGGGTATAGAATGTAAAAGCCAGGACGATATATTACATCTACACAAAACGGTAGCTAGGCACATCCGCGGTTCTGGTCCCCATGCTATAGAAAATATGTGATTACATTGGAGAAGATGCAGAGCAAGTTCACCAAGACGTTGCCTGGGGTGGAGCGTTTCAACCACGTGGAGAGACTGAATATTCTAGGTTTGTTGCCTTTGCTGTAGAGAGGGCCGAGGAGTGATCAGACTGAAGCACACAAAATCTGTGGGGAGTTGATAGGGTAGATACTGAGAAACTTTTCCACATACAATTGATGATACTCGGCAGGCATAGGGTTAGGGAAGAGCACAGAGTGGATTAGAGAAGGAATTTTTTTACTGAGAGGATGGTTGAAACCTACTGTAAATATATTGTTTCATTAAGCATTCTTTGTTTGTTTACATAATTCATGATAGGTTATATGTAAGAAGTATGTGAATCCTATACATTATTATACAGTACCACCATGTCATATGTGAGCACCTCAGTAAAGATAAACTACATAGATAAGTTATCCCAGGCTCCTGTGTTTTTCCTTCAGTTAATTTCTAGAGTTACAAAACGTAACAGTAGCGAAGAAAGAAGTTTTAAAATGAACCTGAGACAACTACCTACCTGCTGAAGCACAGCATGTTTTTTCTTCGGAAGGGGAGAGAGATGGTTGAGATTTTAAAAAGACAGAAAAAGGATGAAATTAACAAGCAATATGTAAGCCCCAGGGTTCATGAACAGTAACATCAGAGTGATATAATAATAATAATAATAATATATAAGGGAAAAGCAGAAATAGCTGGCTATATTGGAAAGATAAACACAGATAACTCGGAGTGCTCAACAGTTAACTGGATAATATATACTGTGCAAATTGAGCAGTCTTTTAAAGCAAATGGAGTAGCCAATAAGAAACGAGTGCCAGTGTTGCTGAGTGTTATAGGTAGAAAAGAATGCAGTTTGTTTAGAAGTTTGACTGCTTCACCCAAACCAGCCAAAATGAGCTTTGCTAATATTATGAACATAATGCAGGAACATTTAGAACTGAAACCATTGTTGATCACAGAATGCTTTGGGTTTCATAAGTGGAATCAAAAAGAAGGGGAGGCCATTTCACATACGTAGCTGAATTGAAGAAATTATCTGGGCATTGTCAGTTCAGTGAGGGCTTAAAAATGCACTGAGGGATTGCTTAATTTGTGGAACCTTAAAAGGAAACATTCAGAAATGGCTCCTATTTTAAGCCCAATTCACAGTTAAAAGAACAGTTGAAATTGCTGCATCAATAGAAACAGCAAGCAGAGACACAACGGAGTTGCAATCAGGAATGAAAGTGACAATGAACAAAACTGCAACATCTAAAGAGAAACCTATCTGGCCAGAAAACGTGTGTTACCATTATGGAAGGGGCTCACATACACTGGTTCAATACAAGCTTAAAGGTGAAACTTGCAGAAAATGCAACGAAGTAGGGCACATACAAAGGGCATGATGGGCAGACAAAAGTAAATGGATTGTACAGGGAACAGAAAAAAATAAGAAGTTATGTTGCACATTTAAAAAGAGGACTGATCTGCATGCTGTTGATGAAAACTCTGATAATGATAAGGGTGACACAGGACTGAGTAGCCCTGAGATTTACTATGTGAAAACTAACTGCAGACTAGCAATACGGCTTACACCAGAAGTGAACAGCAAATTAATTAAATTGGAATAGGAAACAGCCTCAGCTGTTTCATTCTTTCCACAAAATAAGTTTGGATGGCATTTCAAAGATACTGCACTGAAGTCTGCAGATATCCAACCGTTAACTTACACTGGAGAAAACATAACTCCTGTGGGAATGACATTCGTAACAGTAAATCACAACAACCAACAAGCTGCATTGGGCCTGTATGTGGTGAAATAGGAGGGCCTGCATTGTGGGGCCGTGATTTGCTGAGACAACGAAACTTGATTGGAGATCCAGCTACCATTTGCATGCCACATTGCATTAGAATCAGCTGAAAGCACATTAGGAAAGGGTCTCAAAAGGAGTATGCAGGACAAAGAACTGAATCAAAATGAGGGCCCCTCAAACGAGGTTCGATGTTTCACTCCTGGATGAGCAATCCTAGTGAGGGACTACAGAGGTGATCAAAAATGGGTACCTGGAAAGATTAAGGACAGAACTGGACCAATCTCCTATACAGATTGTGTCTGATGTCATCTGGAGTCGACACGTTGATCATTTGAGGAGACCTGAGTCAATTGTTTGAGAATAAGGTGACCTCAGCTGTCAGAACCTCTTCCTGCAGTCCCAGAGTCAACTCTTCCAACCACTATAGAGGAAGCCCCAGAACCTGAGATTGTTTCACAGCCACAAGTCTCACCTGTCAAGCAAAGTGACACCCCTTGACAGGAAAGACATTATCCTACCAGAGTTAGAGATCTTGTATAGTGATTAAATCTTAAGGCCTAAATGGGACAATTTAAAATTTACTATGCTTTGACTGTCTATATAACAGTTGTATTGTGTAGTACACTGTATGTGTAATTAATATACTGTACATAAACACACATATATGTGACTAGAGAGCAGTACATTACACATTTGAGTTTAGAAGCATTCTATACTGAGTTGGAGTTTATAGCTAAGCAGGGAGAAATGTCATATATTTAATATTTCAGTAACATTTGAGTAATATTGTTATTATATTGTTTGATTATGCATTCTTTGTGTACGTAATTCATTATGGGTCCTATGTAAAAGTATGTGAATGGTGTACGTCATTATGCCACCATGTCATAGTGAGTGCCTCACTAAAGAAACACTAAATAGACAAGTTATCCTGGGCTCCTGTGTTTCATTTTTGGTTCATTTCTGGAGTTACAAAACATAACAGCTGCAACTCGATGGTATCGAGAGAAGAAAGGTTCCGGCAGAACATTGAGTTATTATTTGGATCAGCACTTGAAACACCGTGGCATAGAAGGTTATATGCTGAGTGCTTGTAAGTGGGATTAGCACAGTACTGTACTTGATGACAAGCATGGACATGGTGAGCCAAAGGGTTTATGTCCCTGCTGTTTCACTCTATCGCCATCTAGCTTCCAATTCCAGAATCGTCTAAATATTTGAAACCAGGTCTCCAGATTTCTAATCCAGTAATCTCATCTGCTGTCTACCTAATCTTGAAAGTATCCCAGTGACATTTCTCTTTGAATGCTCTTGTTGAAGTGATTATTTGATACATACTAAAAATATTGTCTTTCCTAGGCTGACTATTAGAGCATCCTATAGTTCCTGACAGGGAATTTGGACATTTAAAACAATAATACATCACTTCATGGAGCAATATTATATTTTGTGTATTATACTATAGTGAAGGCAAGATTGGCCTTTAATGTTATAATACTAACACAGACTTCAGCAACAGTGCACAAGGAACTGTTAATGTTATTGGAGGTGCAAGGGATCCCTGTGAGGTATATTTCCAATGACCCACTGATGGATATAATGAGTGCTGTAATGAATGAAGCCAGTCAGCTTCTAGCGGTATACAACAGCAGTTGTAAAAATTGGTGGTCACAAGTAGTCTAGCATAGCTTGGGACAGCAATTCCATAAAAAACTGATTTAGTGACTTCCACTATCATTACAGTATACCTTGGAGGCAGCCATGTCAACAACAGGGCACTCTATGCCCGTTACCACTGCCGCTAATACTTTTTGACTGTAGCTAGAATAAACACTCACATTTTTCACTTGCCTGTTCTTCATATTGGGTAGGTTTGTAACTAAAACCTAAATGATTACAGTTTTAAGCATTTGTTTGCAGAAATATTAATGGAGCTGACCCACTTCTCTCCATGGTGTGTTTAAATACAGTCTATAACCTGGAAATGGATATTATCTACATGGACCTTAGCAAGGTCTTT
Source organism: Hemitrygon akajei (assembly GCF_048418815.1). NCBI lineage: Eukaryota > Metazoa > Chordata > Chondrichthyes > Myliobatiformes > Dasyatidae > Hemitrygon > Hemitrygon akajei. The sequence goes on along the minus strand of NC_133135.1, from coordinate 68,016,717 downwards.
AACAAAGTCCTCAGGAAGCTAGTCCAGAAGGTTCAGTTGCTTGGCATTCAGGATGAAGTAGCTAATTGTATCCAACATTGGCTTAGCGGGAGAAGCCAGAGAGTAGTACTAGATGATTGTCTGTGACTGATGGCTTGTGACTGGTGATGTGCTGCAGGGATCAGAGCTGTGTCTGGTTCTTGTTTGTCATCTGTGTTAACGATCTGGATGGTAACGTGGTGAACTAGATCGGCAAATCACAGCAAGGTTGGGAGTGTAGAGGACAGTGAGGAAGGCTAAAAAAATGGGCTGAAAAATAACAGATGGAATTTAGTGCAGACAAGTGTGAGGTGTTGCACTTTGGGAGGACAAACCAAGGTAAGACTTACACAATGAATGGTAGGGCTATGAGGTGTGTGGTAGAAGAAAGAGACCTGCGAATACAGATCCATGATTCCTTGACAGTGGCATCACAGTTAGCTGGGGTCATAAAGAGAGCTTTTGGCACATTGGCCTTCATAAATCAAAGTATTGAGTACAGGAGTTGGGATGTTATGTTAAAATTGTACAAAATGAGGCCAGATTAATACTGCGTGCAGTTCTGGTCACCTACCTACAGAAAAGATATCAATCAGCGTGAAAAAGCACAGAGAAAATTTACATGGATGTTGCTAGGATTTGAGAATCTGAGTTATAGGGAAAGGTTGAATAAGTTAGGACTTTATTACTTGGGGTGCAGAAGAATGAAAGAAGACCTTATAGAGGTGTTATAATTACGAGGGGTGTAGGTAAGACGAGTGCATGCAGGCTTTTGCTCTTCAGGTTAGGTGAGACTAGAACTATAGGTCATAGGTTTAGGGTGAAAGGTGAAATATTTAAGGGTATCTGCAGGAGAACTTCACTCAGAGGGTGCTGTGAGTGTATAACAAACGTGGATATGGTGCTGGAATGGGTAGATGGGACGAGGCAGAAGATCAGGTTGGCATGGACTGGATAGGCTCAAGGACCAATATCTCTGCAGAGGTACTCCATGAACAACATCAGAAGCCTAAAACATTATACAGTTCTAAAGTACCCCTGCCATGCTCACTCTTGGTTGATCAATTGTATCGCGGTTGTAAAATAGGTAACTGAATGTTATTTCCTAGGTATGAAGCTGGATTTCAAAAGCATTGAGGCAGTAGACCCTTCCTTGGACATCCTGCTGAAGAAATCAAAAGAAATCGGCATCAACAGACCAATTTGGTTAAATGCTGACATTCTGATTGGCCCAAACGTTCCAGGATTCATTAAGCCTGTCAATCCTTCCAGGTAACTTTAACCTTGGTGATGTCAATTTCAAATCCATGTCTACAATTACTGAGAACCACTCTCCCCTTAATAAAAATTAAACCTTTTCTATGTTAGCTAAAACATTTTAAGATAGAGAAATCGGTCAAATTTTTTTTGGTACCCAAGTTTTTCTGGATATTGAAATGGTAATGAAGAAATGCTATGGTGTCACCGTGAAACTGCTCCAAAGTTGCTTTTCCATTTTATGTCAATGCTAAGCTCAGCAACCCACCTATTTAACGCTGGCCTAATCACAGGACAATTTACAATGACCAGTTAACCTACTAACCAGCACATCTTTGGACTATGGGAAGGATTGCACACACTCATGAGAAGAACGTACAAAGTTCTTAGAGATGGCATCGGAATTGAACTGCAAACTCTGACGCCTCGAGCTGTAATAGTGTTATGCTTACCACTGTGCTGCCAAAGATCTACTGGTTAGCGGGTTAGTTGGTCATTGTAAAGTGTTGTGAGATTAAATAGGCGGACTGCCAGACTGTGCGGCACAAAGGGCCAGAGGGGCCAGTTCCGCACTGTATCTCTAAATAAAACAAATAAAAATCTTATTTGAACTTTCTCCATTCCACCTTAAACATATGCCCTCTAGTATTTGACTTTCTAGCTGGAAAAAGTCTCTATCTATACCCTCTTTTAATTTTATATACCTCAGCATCCAAAACTCCAGAGAAAACAACCAAAGCTTTTCCAGCCTTTCCTTATAGCTAATAATCTCTAATACAAACAAAAAGAATGGATTCTGCACCCTTTACAAAGCCTCCACATCCTTCCTATAGTGCGGCAACCAGAATGGCTGCAATATGATTTCCTGACTTTTATGCTTGACCAGTAAAGAAAGCCTGCCATGTTCCTTCTTCACCACCCAATCCGTGAATTTTGTAAGACCTTAGCTGGCAAGTCTGGAGGCAGAGGGCGAGTCTGGGCCAAAGACTTAAGGTTGGAGGTCCTAATGCCTACAAGTCTGGGAGTCCAGGCAAGAGACTGGTGGAGGTCTAATGTTAGCGTGTTTGAGAGTTCGGGCCAAAGGACTGGAGACCCAGAGGCGGTGTATCCTGGGATTGGGGGGCTGTGTGTATGGGGGGGCAGGGTGAGAGGACCCATTTCACAGTATGCACATGTGACAAATCTCAATACTGAATAAACCCAGTCTGAATCACTTCTTCATTTGCAGAAGCTCCTCATTGAATATTGTCTTGTTAATTATACAATAAATCTGAAGTTTTAAATCCCACCTCATCAGATGCCAGACACAATGAACAATGGCTGGAGGATACTGTAGGCCTCTTTCCCAGCAATTAAAAATATTTTTTTGAAATTCCTGAAATACTTCCTTAACAATCTTTCAGTTCCTTAAAAATGGGTAAACACTGAAAATGCAGCTGCACGTTGCACGGTGTAACCATAGCAACATCACTTCGTGCTATAACCATAGCCGCACACTGTCACATGAAGTATTCCTATCTGTATCCCTGTCATGTGAGGAAACACGATTGTAGACCTGTGATATGATGTATCCTTGACTGCATCCCTGTCACATGAAACCAAAATCAATACAGGCAGGATCCGGTCACTGACTCTGGTCAGTTGACTTTTATATCAGCCATAGTCCTTCATCACACTACTGCATTCTCACGATTTTCAAACAAAAGTGTCATGGCCATTGTTGTATCCCTTTCCCATTCTGTAACACCTTACTCCCCACTCTAGTTCCATGACATTGGTCAGAAAAGCAGTTTATCTATCAAATGTACTCGGGGTGAGATATGCCCAAATTATTCTACATAGTGTTGATTAATGTAAAATATAAGTATACCTTTCCGATTTAAGATATACCTTCTGGTACGTTATAGCTGATGGCTACTACATCCCACAAACTGTTAAAGGGGTTTGGATATCTTACCTACCTAATAATATTCCACTGCACAGAGAGACAGGGGTTCAGTAGTCCAGATGTTCAAAAGGTAGTTAGCAACCCAGTTTTTAGATCCAGCCAGTTTATTAGATTAAGTTGCAAGGATCCCAGCCTGGCCCACCCATCCATCACATTCCCAATCCTAGCCTGGCCCACCCATCCATCACATTTCCAATCCTAGCCTGGCCCACCCATCCATCATATTCCCAATCCCAGCCTGGCCCACCCATCCATCACATTCCCAATCCCAGCCTGGCCCACCCATCCATCATATTCCTGATTTCAGCCTGGCCCACCCATCCATCACATTCCCAGACCCAGCTCTAGCCAGATACCTTACGCCTGACTCAAGGGCACACCTAACCACATTCACAAATTGCTACTGTTAAGCAAAAGATCCAAAGCAGTCGTTCAGTTTAGAAACTTAAAAAGTCCACTTCATTCAAAAATCTAAGAATTCCATATCAATTTTTTCTCAAAAATATCTACTTCCATAGGACATTTAGCAACCTACTTCCTTAGACTAGTAAAAAAAATACAGCTGTGGTCTGGAGGAAGACTGATCAAGAGGAAACATCTTGGTTTCCTCACTGGTGGCACCCAAAAATGGAGCAACTGGAACAACAAGAATGGAATTCACCATTACTTCCACGTACACCTCAAATATACATTCCACTATTCCATAATGTCGCTGGGTTAGAATCACTGTGTCCCGTAAAGCATTTTAAGGGTATCGTTATCATAAAGACTAAGATTTTGTAAAAGGTAACTTCCACTTGAGAGAAAAAAGGGAATAAATAATGAATGCCGGACTGACCCTTGATTTGCTTACTCTCAGAATGAATGAAAAGAAAATCCTAATATTGGCTAATAATGCAGAGTTTCAACTCAAAATGTCAACAATTCCTGTCCTTTCACAGATGCGGTTCAACCCACTGAGTTCCTCCAGCAGATTATTACTTGTGATACTTGCCAATGCTTTCCAAATATTTAGAAGCTGTACCAAGAATGGAGGAGCATGTGGAAGGTTTGCCATGTGCAGGGCCGTATATTAAACTGATGAAGCATCTCGGTCTGAAACATCAACTGTTTGTTCCTCTCTGCCGGACCTGCTGAGTTCCTCCAGCATTTTGTGTGTGTTGCTCATATACTTTGTATGGAATTCTTGTTGAACAATTTATAATTCTGATCTGTAAAATATTTCATGTAGGTTTCTGAGTCTTATTCAGCAGAAGCTCCCAAACGTCACCCTCTCCCCAGGCTGGATGACGTTTTACTTACCGCTGATTGCAGTCCAACCCTACACCCGAGGGATGGTGGAAGAGATGTACAACTTGGTCAAAGGTTTACCACAACGTGTCACATTTCCAGTCAGAGCTGTGCTCTTGAAGCAAGCCTGGCCACATTTTAGTTGGCTGCTCAGCCAGTCACCAAGGTAAAGGCAAAGGAATTGTAAGCAATAAAACCAGAGTTTAGTTTTAATATTGATAAATTAACGGATTCTCATAGAAGTGAATGAAGTACAGTGGCTGTCACTGTCCTCAAGTTATATTGTGAGTGTGAAGTGTGGAGATATTGCTGGGAGCATAAGTACCAGTTCCAAGTATTAAATGAAACCAATAGGATGTGCCACAGGAGGCTACACGTGTTTAAAACAAAAAGGTGGCTTGAATGCTTCCCCTGTGGGTCTTGTCAAAAAACTGTTTCATCCCTTGCTGTTGGGTAAGGCCAAAGAGAGAGCTTGTTACTGGAGATGGTGCAAGGAAACTGTGGCAGAAATAAGCCCGAGGTGATCTCCACCTCATAGCACTAGGGAGAAATTAGACACCAACATGTCCAATGTGAAGAACTACGTGTTTTTCTTGGATGTGCCCCTCATGGGCATGTTGTCATTGCCTGTGATGTGTGGGCCGACCATCTGGGAAGGGAGGGGTGGAGCTTGAAATTTAAAAAATAAATGAAATAATAGTGAATTTTCTTTACTTCCCTGCTAGCTGGTAGCTGAGTAAAGATGAGACCCATGTGAGTGTACCCTGAAGCATTTGTTTAGATAGTAATTAGAACAATTAGTATAATCATATGCAGCAGTTGGTGGATGCTAATTACTAGATCTCATAACGCGAATCCAAAGCTCAGAATTGAAAATGAATGGGCATTTGTTCGTGTTGAGTCACTGCCAAAATTAATGCAACCAATTTATTTTAATCCTTTATAACTCTTCTATTTTTTTTTAAAAAAACTGATCTGATGGTTTACTGCAGACTTTTAAAAATATTCCCTTTTAGCAGCCGGTATTAAAATATACATGTGCATAAAATTACTTCAAGTAACCTCTGAATATATTTCATCTGATTCCCTCCTTGGTGAGTGATTGTTATTGTTTGAATCTTGCTAGAGGATAATTAATATTTAAGTACAAAAACAGGTACCAGAACTAGAATGTGAATCTAAAGTTCTGTTGGAGATTGCAGAATTATAGTTAAGGGTAAGTAGTGGAACTTGTACAGTATTAAGTGATTATGTTATTGCATCCATGTACATATTTTTCAGTCAGGCAGGGACAACCATTGTGAACACAATGCAAGGAAGTATAATACTTTGGGCAATTTATTCTCCTTGAGATACTTTTCACTGTTCACAGTTAGTTCCAGGCTGTAGCATACAGCCCTTTACAAGAGTCATGAGGGATTTTAATATGCAGGTAGTTTGGGAAATTCAGTTTGGCGCTGGATCCCAAGAGACAGAATTTGTAGAATGCCTAAGAGATGACTTTTTAGAGCAGCTTGTGGCTGGGCCCATTAAGGGAAAGGCTATTCTGGATTGGTGTTGTGTAATGATCTGATTAGGGAGCTTACGGTAAAGGAGACAGGAATCATAATATAAGAACATAAGGAATAGGAGCAGGAGAACGCCATCTGGTCTGTCGAGCCTGCTCCACCATTTAATAAGGTTATGGCTGAACTGGCCATGGACTCATCTCCACCTACCTACCTTTTACCCATAGCTCTTAATTTCCCTATGATGCAAAAATCTATCCAATCTTGTCCTAAATATACTCCACTGCTTCACTGAATTCCACAGGTTCACCACTCGCTGGAAAAAGCAGTTCCTGCTCTCTGTCCTAAATCTACTCCCATGAATCTTGAGGCTGTGTCCCCTAGTTCTAGTCTTACCTACCAGCGGAAACAACTTTCCTGCCTCTGTTGTATCTATCCCTTTCATAATTTTAAATGTTTCTATAAGATCTCCTCTCATTCCTCTGAATTCCAATGAGTACAGTCCCTGGTAACGCCATCTCTCCTCATAGTCTAACCCCCCCCACCGTCTCTAGAATCAACCTGGTAAACTTCCTCTGCATCGCTTCCAAAGTCAGTATATCCTTCCTCAAGTAAGGAGACCAGAACTGCATGCAGTACTCCAGGTGTGGCCTCAGCAATACCCTGTACATAAACTCTCTGCTCTTAAATTTAATCCCTCTCGCAATGAAGGCCAAATTCCATTTACCTTCTTGATAGCCTGCTGCACCTGCAAACCAACCTTTTCTGATTCATGCACAAGCACTCCCAAGTCCCTCTGTACAGCAGCAAGCTGCAATTTTTTACCATTTAAATAATAATCAGATTTTCCATTTTTCTGTCCAAAATGGATGTCCTCGCATTTACCAACATTGTATTCCATGTGCCAGACCCTTGCCTACTCACTTAACCTATCTATATCTCTCTGCAGACTCTCCATATCTTCTGCACAATTTGCTTTTCCTCTCAATTTAGTGTCATCAGCAAACTTAGATACACTACACTCAATCCCCTCTTCCAGATCATTAATGTATATCGTGAACAGTTGTGGGCCCAGCACCGACCCCTGCGGCACCCACTCACCACTGATTGCCAACCAGCGTAACACCCATGTATCCCACCTCTCTGCTTTCTATTAGTTAACCAATCCTCGTTTCATGTTAACACATCACCCCCAACTCTAGGCATCCTTATCTTATGGAGAAGTCTTTTACATGGCACCTCATTGAACACCTTCTGAAAATCTAAGTAAATAACATCCATCTGTTCCCCTCTATTCACTACACTCATTGTATTCTCAAAGAACCCCAGTAAGTTTGTCAAACAGGACCTGCCTTTGCTGAATCCATGCTGTGTCTGCCTGATGGATCAATTTCTTTCTCGATTGCTTGCTATTTCTTCTTTAATGATACAATATCTTCAAGCATTTTACCAACTACAGATGTTAAACTAACTGGCCTATAGTTACCTGTTTTTTGCCTACATAGTTTTTTGAACAGTGGTGTGACAGTCGCTATCATCCAATCTTCTGGGACCTGCCCAGAGTCTAGAGAATTTTGGTAAATTATCACCAAAGCCTCTACTATAACTTCTTCCATTTCTTTCAGTACCCTGGGATTCATTCCAACAGGATCTATCTTCAAGCCCACAAGTTTGCTCAGCACTACCTCTTTAGTGATAGCTATTGTTTGGAGGTTCTCACCTCCCATTGCATCCATAACATCTCCCTTTGTATATTAGATTTCACCCTGCAATTTGAGAGGGAAAAGCTGAAGTCAGATGTATCAGTGTTACAGCTGAGTAAAGGGAATTACAGAGGCATGAGAAAGGAGCTGGCCGAAGTTGACTAGAAGGGGACACTAGTAAGGCTGATGACAAAACAGAAATTTCTGGAGTTTCTGAGAGAAATTCGGAAAGCTCTGGATTGATACATCCCAAAGATAAAGAACTATTCTAAAGGGAGGATGAGGTAACCATGGCCGACAAGGGAAGTCAAAAACACCATAAAAAGAAAAGAGAGGGCATACAATCGAGCAAAAATTAGTGGGAAGTTAGAGAATTGGGAAATTTTTAAAAAACAACTGAAAGCAGCTAAAAAAGCAAAAAGATTAAATATGAAGGTACGCGAGACAATAATAGAATAATAGAAGAAGACAGGATACCAGAAGTTTTTTTTTCAGATATATAAAGAGTAAAAGAGAGGCGAGAGTATATATCAGACTGCTGGAGAGGTAATAATGGTGGACAAAGAAATGGCAAATGCACTAACTAAGTATTTTGTATCCATCTTCACTGTGGAAGACACTAGCAGTATGCTGGAAGTTCGAGAGTGTCGGGGCTGAAGTGAGTGCATTTTATGTCTAGGTACAAAGTGCTTGGGAAGCTGAAAAGTCAAAAGGTGGATAAGTCACTTGGAGCAAATGGACAACAGCCCAGGGTTCTGAAAGAGGTAGCTGAAGAGATTGTGGAAGCATTAGTAATGATCTTTCAAGAATCAGTAGATTCTTGCTTGGTTCCAGAGGACTGGAAAGTTGTAAATGTCACTCCAATTTTTAAGTAGGGAGGGAAGGAAATTATAGGCCAGTCAGTCAGATCTTGGGAACTTATTGGAGTCAGTTGTTAATGATGAGGTCTCAGGATACTTGGAGGCACGTGCTAAAATAGGACAAAGACAGTATAGTTTCATTAAGGGAAAATCTTGCCTGAAAAAATCTGTTGGAATTTTTTGAGGAAATAACAAACAGGATAGGCAAAGGGGAATTGGTGGATGTTGTGTACTTGCATTTTCAGAAGGCCTTTGACAATGTGCTTCACTTGACTGCTTTACAAGATAAAAGCCCGTGGTATTACAGGAAATATACTATCATGGAAAGAAGATTGGATGACTGACAAGAGGCAGAGTGGGAATAAAGGGAAACTTTTCTGGTTAGCTGCTGATGATTAGTGGTGCTCCACAGGGTTTGGTGATGGGACTGCTTCTTTTTGCGTTATATGTCAATGACTTGGATGAGAGAATTGATGGTTTTATGGTTAAATTTGCAGATAATGTGAAGCTAGGTGGAGGGGCAGGTTGTGTCGAGGAAGCAGGAAAGCTTCAGACATAGATAGATTAGGAGAATGGGCAAAGAATTTGCAGATGGAATTCAGTGTTGTTAAATCTATGATCATGCACTTCTGTAGAAGGAACAAAAGCATAGACTATTTTTTTAAATGGGCAAAAAATTCAAAAATCTGAGGTGTGAAGGGACTTGAGACTCCTCCTGCAGGATTCCCTGAAGGTTAACTTGCAGATTGATTTGGTAGTGAGGAAGGTAAATGCAACATTAGTATTCATTCCGAGAAGAGTAGAATATGAAAGCATATAATGCAGAGGGTTTATAAAGCATTGGTGAGGCCTCAGGGAGTATAGCGAGCAGTTTTGGGCCCCTTATCTATGAAAGACGTGCTGATATCGGAGAGGGTTCAGAGGAGGTTCAGGAGAATTATTCTGTGTTATCTATGAGAAGCATTTGCTGGCTCCGAGGCTGTACTTACTGTAATTTAGAAAAATGAGGGGGGATCTCATTGAAACCTATTGGAACGTTGAAAGGCCTAGGTAGAGTAGATGTGGAGAGGATATTTCCTGTAGCAGGGAGATTCGGACCAGAGGGCACGGCCTCAGAACAGAGGGACATCCATTTCGAATGGAGGTGAAAAGGAATTACTTTAGCTAGAGAATGGTGAATCTGTGATTCAGGCAGCTGTGGAGGCCAAGTCATTGGGTGTATTTAAGGAGGAGGTTGATAGATTCTTGATTATTCAGGGTGTGAAAGGTTATGGGGAGAAGGCAGGAAAATGGGGTTGAGAGGGAAAAAGGATCAGCCTTGATTAAATGGCTGAGCAAACTCAATGGGCCAAAAGCCTGTCTCTTGTCGGCTCTCCACAGAGATGTATATAATATTCACAAGTCACCCCACAACTGTAGAGGGTATAGAGATATGCACACACAACCACATCACACATCAAATCTGCAGGTTGAGGTTGGGTAAAAATGGGCTTATCCCTCCTTCAACTGCTCCCTGGCCAGGCAGTAAAGATTCATCCACAGATGTTGTCTCCACATTACAGAGGAGTGAAGTGCAATGATTGTTAATGGGAATTCACCTACTGGCGTTTGCTGCTAACTCAGGGAGGGAGATATATACAAAAGCATTTATTACTCTGGTCCTTATCAGCTGGAAAACTACACATTTATGGATTGAGGATGAAGCTAATGGAACACAAGGACTGGTCATAGAAACCGCTGATACCACTGGAAGCATAATCTTCGCACCAATAGACATTCTTAAGACTTAAAAGAAGAAAATGGGAAATTAAGTAATCACTGCAGATACTTGCAATAATTTCCTGAAAAGTTCTGTGTTATTTTACTTACTGCTTTTCATATTTATAATAGTTATTTGTGTATGCCTGTAGGTACAGCCTCACTCTCTGGCAGGGATCTATTGATTCCATCACTGTGGAAGATCTCTTATTCTTCAGAGACAACAGCAACATTGAACAAATCTATTACGACATTTATGAACCAGTTTTGTCAGAATTCAAAAAAATTGCATGTATGCATTCTAATTTATTTTAATTTATTCTACCCTTTCTTCCTACTTTGCTCACATCCCCTTAGGAACTTTGATTGGAAGCTCTTGGCTTTTGCCTGTTATCCCAGAGATTCAGGAGCTGCTAAGTACAACCCATACAGAAATCAAGTTTATTCATCTTGAAATAAGTTATCATAGTTCTGTTCATAACTTTCTTACTCCAGTAGGTTTAAAAGTTTTTTTGGCAACTTGCGTTGAAACCTTACCTGGTTAACCACTTTTCACCATTAATTAGCTGATTTTTTTTTTTGCTGCTGGTTCTATGGTCAATGTACTGCTTTTGTAAGTTGCTACCCTTAAAGAGGTGGAATTGACTCTCATTCTTCAACCATTGGGGCAAAATGCTACTAGAAATTTGATAGCATCAAAAACAGTACAGTCATATGTTTCCATTAGGATCTCCAGAAAATTATCTGCATGATCTCTTGCACTTGTGCTCTATCAGAATCCATCCTCTCTCTAAATGGGGTCGAGGGAGGGAATTTAAAACAGAAATTTTTTTTAAGTGATTTAAAATTTTCTAGAGTCAGAATTCACCCATTTTTGTTGTGTTCAGTGCAGACAAATAGGAGCCGAAGGTTTTACCCTGGCGGGAAACTACTGGATTATTTTCCCCATCAAGATATTGGAGAATTGCAGGTCCATTGGTTTGACATTGGAGCCACACTTTTGGACTTGTCAGAACTTCTTCGAGGTAATGATGTCCTCTTCAATTAATGATATTTTGGTGACACTACTGAATTCATATTTTGGGCCACTATAAGCTCCCCCACAATGAATCTTGCACTTATGAAGAAAGTATTTCTTGCAGTTGATACGAATTATTTTCCCATTTTGTTGCCACCAATTCCTTCAGTTAATTGAGCCACTATAAATTACCCTCAACAGCTTGATGAGTGAAAGAATCTGGAGGGAGTTAAAAGGAGTGCAAAGAGAATAGTTGTCAGAAAAAGAAATTGTGGGGGAATGGATCGCACTATGAGTGGCATAGTGTAACCTGGCTGAAATAGCTTCCAATGACAATATGGTAAAGGATAGGAGGGATAAGGAGGCAAGGAAGACAACTTTCTTTAATGAACTTGTAATTAGATGTGATGAAGTTGTTAAAATCTCTAGTATACATCAATGAATATACACTTTACTCAGCAGATCTCATTATTACATTAATTTCCACACAAGGGCTTTTTCTGGACCAGCAATTTTAATTTGGCTAACTAAGTACATGAATGTTTGTGAAGATGATTGGAGCACGTAACTGTTGCATCCTGGGCTGGTACAGCTGGACAGACAGAAGAGAAATCCTTCTGCTGCATTTCTCTGGTCATGTCCACTTTACAGCCAATGAATCACTGCTTGCGCTTTCTGAAGGTCAGGTTCATTCTATATAGTTAAACATTGTAAGGGTTTGGATAGCTTGTAAATCTGAAGCCATAAACCCAAGCACATCATATAAATGATCTTATTTCTTAAAGGGAACGCTGGAGGAATGCTTGTCCTGAATGTGAAGAGTAAATTCGGTAGTATTCTAATGGTGGAAAGTTCCAAACGTGGATCAGAATTCCTTTTGGAAGAGGTTCTAAATCAGGTCTTACGTTCATCAAACCAGTGGAGCATTTACCTAAAGATACTCTCCACTCGGACACTAGCTCCAACTCTGTATTTGCTTTATGAACTTTACACAGAGCACCTTCTCCACATACCTGTCTGGATCAGCATGGAAGTCTCTTACGGCAGCTTCAGCACACCTGGGTATATTGAAGGAAGCCAATTCATCAATACCATCAATAAAATATTTCCTTTTGTAACTATAGCTCCAAGCTGGCCAGCTGAAGCACTTAACCATGGTTACACAGAACCCTTGGTGGAAGACATGCTGAGTCTTTGTCAGGGGTTGTGGCAAACCTTGTCCTTCCAGCTCCAGGCTGTTCCGTTGTCCAAATCGTGGCAGGCAACCTTCAAACTGCTGCAGGCTTCCCCCAGCTACACTCTGACAGTGGAACACCTACATACACAGGGCACATACGCAGACGCGTTTCGAGGACTGATCAACATCCGAATGCACAGCAGCCATCGGATTTACTACCGTTTACCTCCAGATTATAGAAACAATTTTGAGATTGATATTTTCACTTCATAAATGTGATCCCCAACTCTCTGTATTCATAGTCACATATTCCAGCTACTCGGGCAAGCAAATCAATTACAAGTTCTAAATCAATAAATTCTTGGATAGAACCACTGAATTGGATGGTTAGAAACCAGCACAGATGCAAGCTGCACTCTTCTTTCATTTCTCATTACGTTAATATACATTAGTATTTAAGCTTTTGATACAAAAGTTAATTTTCTGGACATTGATTGTAAAAGCCTGATGAATAGTCTGCTAGGTTTAAAGGATGATGTGCATTTGATTTATCCAAACAGATTTACTTACTCATTGAGTTGTAATCCCATTAGACAAATTGTTCTACACTGCAGACCTTGGTTGCTTGCTCTTACTGCCCATGTCAAGATTCAAGATTATTTAAAGTCATTTCCAGTACACAAGTGTAAAGCAGACATAATAATTGTTACTCTGGATCCAATGCAGCAAAAGCAACACATGCACTAATAAAAAAAAAACAATAAATATAAATACATAAGATAGTTTATATATGGTACATGGATTATTTGTATTTCCATAGAGTGATACTAGTCCATAGAAGTGTCTGTACATAAGGTGACTAATAGGAAATAATAAAGTAGTGGTGGTTGGGGTGGATTAGTGGGTGGAGCTGTTGATCAGCCTTATTATTTGGGAAAGGTGACTGTTTTTGAGTCGGCTGACCCTGGCGTGGATGCTATGTAGCTGTCCCACTTCCATTAGGGAGTAAAACAGTCTATGAACAGGGTAGGTGGGATCCTTAATGATGTTTTCCAGCAGCTTTCTGTATACACGTCTTTGATGATGGGTAGGCTGCTGCCCGTGATGCATTGGACAGTTTTGACTACCCTTCCTGTCTCACGGTGCAGTTTCCATACCAAGCAGCTTTGTACTGTGCACCTGAGAATGACATTGGCATAGTCCAGCTGTCTCCAGTAGAGGCATTAGTGAGCTTCCCTGATTGTGTAGAACATGTTCTGGGACCATGAGAGGCTGGGCGAGATGTGCTCTCCCAGGAGTCTGAAATCGCTCGCAGTTCCCACTGCTGTGTTGCCAATGTAAAGAAGCGTGTGATGTTGCAAGTTGCAGATGGACAACAGATTAAAATAAAGAGATATAGTGTCATGAACTTTCATTTGCAGCAGGAATAACTGAATGGCCTCTCCTCCTCCAAAAATTCTATCCTACAGAACATGCCAAAAGCTGCAGGTGGGCAGAGTGTAAACACTGCCACTCACCTTTCCTGGATCTAGTGTATTAGAGAATACTGGATTTATACTTTAATAAGTGATGTTCTTCTCGTTCTTGACATCTAGCAGATGTATTAATAGCAATCACATGGTTCAAACACCAAGTCATATTGCACAAAGCTATTTAAGATAGTAACCAGAGTTTTTTTTAAATATTCAGAACATTTTAGAAGCTAAATAGTTTCTGAACTGCTCTCAACAGTCTCCGTGATTTTAAAAACCCACCTAGTTCCATTTTGAATGCCTCCCAGAACTGTTCCCACCCCAGTTATTTGCCACATTTTCTTTTTCATCTTAAATGTGTCCAATCCAAAATCAACCTAGATGGCCACTCATCTCCCATTCACTGCAAATCTCTGCTCATTAAAAATCTCCAACCGTTTGGGATTTCTAGTGACTCCGTTGGACTGTCGCCTGTCACCCTTCTCCTTCCAACTTCTCAAACACGTGGTTCAGCTTCTGTGCTTAACTCCATCTTGTTGTCGCCACTCACCCAGTCTAGCTTCCTCCAACATGATACCCACCCACACTCTATTCCTCCACTGTACTTCCCAACCCTTTGTCCTTTTGTCCTCATCTATTGGCAGCTATCTGGACTGTCAAACTCAAACTCCCCAGATCTATCTAGTTTTCACACCCGAGGCCCTAAAATGAAATAGTGACAAGCTATTCACTGCAGGTGCCTGGGTACCTTGAGACCCCGTTGAGTTCTTAAAAGTTGCTAAATGGTACTTCCAAACAATTACACCAACATAATTTCAAGAAAGAGTTAGATAGAGCTCTTAAAGATAGCGGAGTCAAGGGATATGGGGAGAGGGCAGGAACGGGGTACTGATTGTGGATGATCAGCCATGATCACAGTGAATGGCGGTGCTGGCTCAAAGGGCTGAATGGCCTACTCCTGCACCTATTGTCTATAGTTCTTCTCTCTTCAGCCACATAGCTTCTCGTCTCCAAATCCAGATTTTAAACCAGAGGTTCTTCCTGATTGTTGATTGAAATTGCAAATTATTGATTGAGCCAGTGGTTCAAACCAAAGAATTGATAGAGAACTAATTGGCGTTTTTCCAAATGCACACCTTCCAAAAATGATAATGCACAGGAGGTTCTTATAGCAGTATAAAAATAATTAAGAGCATTTACATTTCATTATTTCAATGTTGTCTTTTGTTTTTTATTCAGTCACTTCTCACGTAACAACCAACTTGTCAGTGCTGCAAAATAGCACCTAATGTTCAACTTGTTTTAAACATCTTTATGTTTTTAAACAGGAGATTTATTTTTATAATTGACCATTGCAATTTATTCCTGTTTTAGAAAGGCAGTGATTTCATATTTTTAGTAATCAATACATTATACAATTAAGGTCAAATATTTTACTCCAGATTTTAAAAATGATACACATTCATTCACAGTTTCCATCATCACCAAAATGAACTCCTGCACTAAGCAATGTGATCAATTTAGATGCAAACACGAGGAAATCTGCAGATGCTGGAAATTCAAGCAACACACACAAAATGCTGGTGGAACGCAGCAGGCCAGGCAGCATCTATAGGAAGAAGCACTGTCGACGTTTCAGGCTGAGACCTGATGCAGGGTCTCGGCCCGAAACATCGACAGTGCTTCTCACTATAGATGCTGCCTGGCCTGCTGCATTCCACCAGCATTTTGTGTGTGTTGATCAATTTAGATGGTAACTTTTCTTCAGCATTACACGGTTTTGCATTTTGCCTCTCTGTGAAATTGTATTGTCAACACTATCATTGTGTGCATGCTGTTGAAAGGAAATGATGATTAAGTACACCGGAATGAAAATGTAACTTTACAAATCCACACTCTCAACTAAAATGAATAGAAAATTAGCTTGTGTTTTTGTTTACAAAAGCAAGGATACACTACAAGCTCATTGGCCGACTACAAATAATTAAAAGCTTATCATAAGCATACAAAACGGACTGTTGGTGACAATTGCTCAGTAATATGATCATCAACAGAGTTACTTTTCTTTAAAAGGATCCCTTGTTAAAAATCAGAAATACTCTTCTTTTAAAGTCCTCATGCAAGCATTTTTCTAGTAAAATCTTATCAAAATTACTGTAAAAATATGGATTAAATTTGGCAGTTTGCAAAAAAACTGCTGTACCTATTATGTTTTTATATACAAAAATTAATACACAGAAGCTAATGGCAGCAAACACAGCTCTAAGCAATTACAAGGCAGTGACCAAGGGCCACAGTGTTTCTCCACCACTGTTAACCCTCAATAAGCCTCTCTTGAAACAATACTAACACACAAATGCAATGCACTCTGCTGATCTCAAAGATCATGTACTTAACTGGAATTTGCAGTGCTATTTGTTCACAATTGAAATTTTGCCTTATTTTATTTTATCTAAAAACCTTCTTTTCATGAGCACCAAAGCCAGTGGGACAGCAAAACATGATGAAGATCTATGTCAAGTCCCACCCAATGTCACACTGCCAAATGGATGGACGGTATCCTTATTTTGTTCAAGAAATTCATTACAAGCCTCAACAATTTTGCATACATCTGAAGACAATCCAGTGATGTCACGAGTGAAGTAAGGGAGAACTTGAGGGGTTGCTTGGATGTAATAGGCAATCTGAAAAAGTAAATCAAGTAGTTGTATTAGGCATGGCAGAAGCACTCCACTCTACAGCCTGTCCCTTTCCATTCACTTATTTATCTGTCCATATTTGTTCGGGATTCACCCCAACGGTTTCATTGAAAACTGCAAAAGAACTGAAATAATGCCTAAGGATAACTCCAAGTTTCTTACAGGATAGCTCTCTTACTGCTGGTATCAAATACACTGACATCTACCCCTCCACTTTCAACTGGGGGTGAGATGGGGAAGGGGGGGTTTGAGGATAGAGGAGAAGACCAGCTACAATGCCCTTCACTTCTCTCTTCTTTCTGTGACACAGACTGAATACTGTGTGCAACCCAGGTTCATGTCCAAGCTGCAAGTCTACATGTATGCACATGAAGAACAGGTACTAGCTTCTCTGAAACCACAAGGTGGTCCCTTCAAGAATTGTGCTCTAAAGATTCGCAGCAGCAATTGCACCAGGTGTAAATTGTCAACATCAAACGTTTGTTTTCTTTTACAGTGTTATAATCAATAATCTTACAGGAGAGGAAGTGGATGCAAGTTTGAAAGAAGAGAAGTTGAATTAATATAACACTGTATTATGCCCCTTAATGTCTCACGTGGTCTGTACACACCAGCTGTGTGGTGAAAAAGGCACAACAGCGCCTCTTTCATCTCAGACGGTTGAGGAAGTTTGGTATGGGCCCCAACATCCTAAGAACTTTCTACAGGGGCACAATTGAGAGCATCCTGACTGGCTGCATCACTGCCTGGTATTGCAATTGTACCTTCCTTAATCACAGGACTCTGCAGAGGGTGGTGCGGACAGCCCAGCACATCTGTAGTTGTGAACTTCCCATGATTCAGAACATTTACAAGGACAGGTGTGTAAAAAGGGTCCATAGGATCATTGAGGACCCAAGTCATCCCAACCACAATCTATTCCAGCTGCTACCATTTGGGAAATGGTATCGCAGCTTAAAAGCCAGAACCACCAGGCTCCGGGACAGCTTCAGACTGATGAACTCACACTGATTTGAGTGTACTTTATATTACATTGACTGTTCTATTTATTATAAATTACTATGATTGTACATTGCACATTTAGATGGAGATGTAACATAAAAAGATTTTTACTCCTCATGTATGTGAAGGATGTAATAAATAAGTCAATTTAATTCCCAAAGCAATAGGAGTGGAATGAGGGTATGGAGTAATCCGACACGCATTGAATTATAACTATATGGACACAGAGACATGTTGTCCACGTCACTGAAATCTGCAAATAGTAATGCAATATAAACTCATGTACAGAACTTGTGTTTAATCAAAGTTGTACTACAATGTTACCCACACTAGTAAATTTAACCTAGCGTGCTTCTCATCAATATAAGAAGATTTACTGAAGCATTGTTTTATGAGAAGCATAATGCCACATTGTATTATTCAGCAGAGGATTTGAATTGGGTTCCCTTTAAAGCCAAACAATTCTTATGGCCAAATCCAATCCCACTTAGAGGTTAATTGTTGTTTAGGGAGGAGATCAGAATGCTGATGTCTGTGGGAAAACCAACTGCAGACACTGTGTCTCCAGCCCTTTCCTTTCCTGAACAGTGTTTCTATATATGATGAACACAAGAGGTTGGATTAAAGCAAGCTAACTTCTGCAGTTTTCCTGTGCCAACTGTGCACACCTAGGAGGTCTCCAACTTTGACCTGGACTCTTAGATCATTTACTAAAGTAGATGAGCATTGGATCCTGGCTCTCTCCGGTTCTCTATTCTAAATTTTTCCTCACAGTGCAAATAATGGCTTGTATGCAGCCTATGAAACTGTGCCAACCACAAATCAGAAGAGTAGCCAACATCTGGACTTGCCCCATTGTTAAATTACACTTCAAAGTTCTTGATAAATTGGCACAGATGGTTAGCAGAGTTTCAAGGTCAACTAAAAGGAAATATTCCTAAGGTGCAGACTCTGTAAAGAAGTTGTGAGGTTCACATGATGTACACCTACATGGTGATACTTCATTTTATGTAATACATGAATCAGCTGAGAAATTGCTTAAAATATGTCATTTGGAAAAACAAGAAGCAACTGGAGGGCACAAAGATTAATGAGGGAAAAATATAGAGATTCTGTCAGAGCTTGAAGTATGAAATTACATTTCAGAAAACCAAGTGCTTTTTTGTTCTTTGCTGGTCAAATTTATGTCATCTTTTGTGGCTATTTTAGTGGGTGTGTGCAACTATTTCTGGTAGCGTGTGTGAGAACAGAGGGTTGCAATGGGGACGTTGATCAACCGGCTGCAATGTTGGCATGTTGTCAGGTTAGCACTGCTGAGTTCTGATGTAAAGTCCAAGATCAAGCCAGGGTAAGAGATTGGCTTTATTTGGAGTCGACTGAAATCACATCTAGGAAGATGGCCAAAGTCAGAAAGTGTAATGGTATTCCATCACTTTGCTTAGATTTGCTCCTATCAATTATAGCCACTTCAGTTTTTTTTTAAATCAAAGCCATACCCCCTTACACATATTTGAATACTATTTTTTGAAGGAAGACTGACTGAGTTGTAATTTCCTATTACAGTGGATTCCAGTTAATTAGGCCACTGGTTAATCAGGGCAGCTGCTTATTTGGGGCAACTCTTAACATAAACAAATCAAAAAAACAGGCTGGATTTCCTTCATTTGGGACACTATGCCACTTAATTGGAGTAGGAGACTGTTGCCAAACATCTTCTAACTACCATCAGTCGTGCTGACATCCTGTGGTTGATAGATACTACATTGTATTTAGAGCAAACAGTTCTCAAATAGCATCACTTGTGTGTTTGTGTTCAAAAAGCAATGATTTTTGTCACTGATAGATGCAAATAATAAATAGCAAGACAATTCAGAACTGTTTTACTTACCACGATTTCAAGCACTTAGGCATGGAGATGCTAGAAATTGTATATCTGAATGCACGAAGTGTCAGAAATAAGGCGGATGAGCTTGAAGCCCAGGTGCGAATGGGTAGCTATGATGTTGTTGGGATAACGGAGACATGGCTGCAGGGAGATCAGACCTGGGAAATGAATGTACAAGGGTATACGTGCTATCGTAGGGACAGAAATGTGAGCAGAGGGGGTGGGGTGGCCCTGTTGGTGAGGAATGAGATTCAGTCCTTTGCAAGGGGGGAGATAGGGTCAGGAGAAGTAGAGTCTGTGTGGATAGAACTGAGGAACAGTAAGGGCAAAAGGACCCAAATGGGTGTTGTCTACAGGCCACCAAACAGTAGCATGGATATTGGGTGCAAGTTGAATAGGGAGTTAACATTGGCATGTGGCAAAGGTAATGTCGCAGTAGTTATGGGGGATTTCAACATGCAGGTGAACTGGGAGAATCAGGTTGGTGCTGGACCACAGGATAGGGAGTTTGTAGAGTGCCTACGGGATGCATTCTTGGAATAGCTTGTACAAGAGCCGACCAGGGACAAGACTATTCTGGATTTAGTGTTATGTAATGAACAGGCTTTGATAAGCGATCTGGCAGTAAAGGAGCCATTAGGAGGTAGTGATCATAATATGATAAGTTTTTATCTGCAATTTGAGAAGGATAAGGGCAGCTCGGAGGTGTCAGTGTTGCAGATGAACAGGGGAAACTATGGAGCCATGAGGGAGGAGCTAGCCAAAGTTGACTGGACGGATATCCTAGCAGAAAAGACAGTGGAACAGCAATGGCAGGTATTCTTGGGAATAATGCACAAGGTGCAAAATCAGTTCATCCCCCAGAGAAGGAAGGATTCAAAGGGGGGAAAGGGGCCACAGTGGTTGACAAAGGAAGTCAGAGATTGCATAGCATTAAAAAAAAAGGAAGTATGACAGAGCTAAGGTGAGTGGGAGAACGGATGATTGGGAAGTTTTTAAGGAACAACAGAACTTAACTAAAAAGACAATACTGGGAGAAAAAATGAGGTACGAACGCAAGCTAGCCAGGAATATAAAGGAAGATAGCAAAAGCTTTTTTAGGTATGTGAAGAGAAAGAAGATAGTTCAGAACAATGTTGGGCCCTTTAAGAATGAATTGGGTGAAATTGTTATGGGAAACAGAGAAATAGCAGAAGAATTTAATGAGTACTTTAGATCTGTTTTCACTAAGGAAGACACAAGCAATCTCCCAGATGTATGGATGGGCCAAGGACATAGGGTAACAGAGGAAATGAAACAGATTGACATTAGGAAGGAAACGGTGATGAGAAGACTGATGGGACTGAAGGCTGACAAATCCCCAGGTCCGGATGGTCTGCATCCTAGGGTACTAAAGGAGGTGGCCCTGGAAATTGTGGATGCATTGGTAATCATTTTCCAATGTTCCTTAGATTCAGGATCAGTTCCTGAGAATTGGAGAATGGCTAATGTTATCCCACTTTTTAAGAAAGGAGGGAGGGAGAAAACAGAGAACTATCACCTGTCAGCCTGATATCGGTGGTGGGGAAGATGCTAGAGTCCATTATTAAGGATGAAATAGTGGCATATCTAGATAGCAGTAATAGGATTGGGCCGAGCCAGCATGGATTTACCAAGGGTAAATCATGCTTGACTAATCTGTTGGAGTTTTTCGAGGATGTAACCAGGAAGTTAGACGGGGGAGATCCAGTGGATGTAGTGTACCTCGATTTTCAGAAGGCATTTGATAAGGTCCCACATAGGAGATTGGTGGGTAAAATCAAAGCTCAGGGCATCAGGGGGAAGACATTGACATGGATAGAAAACTGGTTGGCAGATAGAAAGCAAAGGGTAGCGGTGAATGGGTGTTTCTCAGAATGGCAGGTGGTGACTAGTGGGGTGCCACAGGGCTCGGTATTGGGACCACAGCAGTTTACAATTTACGTTAATGATTTGGATGAAGGCATTGAAAATAACATCAGCAAATTTGCTTATGATACTAAGCTGGGTGGCAGGGTGACATGTGATGAGGATGTTAGGAGAATTCAGGGTGACTTGGATAGGCTGGGTGAGTGGGCAGATACTTGGCAGATGGCGTTTAATGTGAATAAGTGTGAGGTTATCCACTTTGGGAGTAAGAACAGGAAGGCAGATTATTATCTGAATGGTGTAGAGTTGGGTAAGGGAGAAATACAAAGAGATCTCGGAGTCCTTGTTCATCAGTCACTGAAGGTGAATGAGCAAGTGCAGCAGGCAGTGAAGAAGGCTAATGGAATGTTGGCCTTTATTACAAAGGGAATTGAGTACAAGAGCAAGGAAATCCTCTTGCATTTGTACAGAGCCCTGGTGAGACCACACCTGGAGTATTGTGTACAGTTTTGGTCTCCAGGGTTAAGGAAGAACATCCTGGCTGTAGAGGAAGTGCAGCGTAGATTCACGAGGTTAATTTCTGGGATGTCTGGACTGTCTTACGCAGAGAGGTTAGAGAGACTGGGCTTGTACACGCTGGAATTAAGGAGATTGAGAGGGGATCTGATTGAAACATATAAGATTATTAAGGGATTGGACAAGATAGAGGCAGGAAATATGTTCCAGATGCTGGGAGAGTCCAGTACCAGAGAGCATGGTTTGAGAATACGGGGTAGGTCATTTAGGACAGAGTTAAGGAAAAACTTCTTCTCCCAGAGAGTTGTGGGGGTCTGGAATGCACTGCCTCGGAAGGCAGTGGAGGCCAATTCTCTGGATGCTTTCAAGAAGGAGCTAGATAGGTATCTTATGGATAGGGGAATCAAGGGATATGGGGACAAGGCAGGAACCGGGTATTGATAAGGAATTGATCAGCCATGATCTCAAAATGGCGGTGCAGGCTCAAAGGGCCGAATGGTCTACTTCTGCACCTATTGTCTATTGTCTATAAATGGCTGGGGGGGGGGGGGGAAATGAAACAATTTTGCTACCTTCAACAAGTTAGGGACTATGAAGAATTCAAAGGTATCCACAATCACCTTGTATGTAACAAAGAAAATACAGTT
Source organism: Hemitrygon akajei (assembly GCF_048418815.1). Classification (NCBI taxonomy): domain Eukaryota; kingdom Metazoa; phylum Chordata; class Chondrichthyes; order Myliobatiformes; family Dasyatidae; genus Hemitrygon; species Hemitrygon akajei. Next base: position 67,994,072 of record NC_133135.1, on the reverse strand, counting down.
TTGGAGGGTGCAATCATTGAAACCATTGTTTGAAGCCAATCCATTATCTGCACAAGATGTCTATGTTGATTTGTTCATTTACAGTCAATTAAAATAACATTAGCGTACACTGAATGAATTCCTCCATCAACAAATATTAGGAACTAATACAGTTTTATAGTACTATAGCTGTTTAGGTAGCATTCTCATTTGTTCTATATTCAATTTAAATACTTAATTTGTTACTCAGTTTACTTCTGTAGTTTTTTTTATATCCTTTTAAACTATTTTCATGAAGCTTTGGCTAATTGGGGTAGCTGCTTAACTGGGTCAGAATGTATTGGTCCTGACGTTTCCCAATTAACTGGAATCTACTATATTTGTTTCCTAAAATATGCTTCCATATAGTCCAATAATTCACATCACTGTGCATACCCACCAGCCCAATTCACCCAACAATCCTTTTTCCTCATCTCTGCAGCAGAGGTGAGGGAGGGATAGTTCGAACAAAGGGAGTATTTTTATAGGGTGGGATTAGAAGGCTTGATGTGGCAGTAGAAGTACAAGATCACATTAAATTCACATCTGCGTTCAGTGTTATTTATAAGGTGATAGGACATGCCTTGCAGGCCTGACTATACAAGAAGGTAAACCTGAGCCAAAATGATGACAGGCAGAAATTCTGCACCAGACAGTTCTGATTCAAACACAATTGAGTCGAGAACTTTGCAACGTGACCAGACATAGATGAGGTATTGTTCCCAAGTTTGTGCTGTTTCTCGTTGCTACTTCAGATTTCTAGCATCTGCAGTTTTTTTTTATATATACATTTCCAATTCAGTTTAATGCTGGGGAAACAACAAAGAATATGGGGTCAATTGAAACCAGGACTGGGAAGATAGCCAAAGGCCATCACACATATGAAACAGTGCTTGTTGCCAAGGAGACAAAAGTCCCAAGCAATGGGCCAAAGAGCAGATATGCAAGGTTAGTTGGTACTGAAGAATGCTTAGAATTCATAAGCAACAGGGATTAACGATCCAGGAACACCAGTCATTAGCTCCACCTTGCAGATGCAAAAGCAATCAAAACTATACTGCATCTACAACCGTGGTGAGCAAAACATTTTAGATTTGTCTTACTGTTCATTACTTGCTATATATCCGTGACAAAAATCACTGCTTTTTGAACAGAAACACGCAAGTGACACTATTCAAAAACTGTATTTGTGCAAAACATTTGTAAGACATCATTTGCAATGCTGTGCTCAATTTTGGGTAAGTCACATCTGGATACTGGTTTTAGCAAGAAAACGCATCATTTCATTAGGCTGCAAATGGGGATGAAAAGACTCAAGTATGAGACAAGACCAGTAAACTTGGACTGCAAATCACTGGAAATCAGAATCTGGTTATTACAACTGTAATATGTTGTGAAATTTGTTTTGCAGCAGCAGTACTGTATAAGACAAAAATTACTATAAGTTACAAATACACAAATGAATAAATAGTGCAAAAAATGAGGTAGTGTTCGTGGACTGCACAGAAATCTGATGGCAGAGCTGTTCCTAAAACTTTGCGTGTTGGTGCCTCCTCCCCAGTGGTGACAATGAGAAGTAATGTCCCGGATGGTGAGGGTACTTGAGGCACTGCTTTTTGAAGATCTCCTCGATGGTGCTGAGGGCTGTGTTCGTAATGGAGCTGGCTGAGTTTCTGCAGCCTCTTTCGATGTTGCACATTTCAGCTGATGCAACCACTCAGAATGCTCTCCACAGTACACTGGAAGAAATCTGCTTGAGTCTTTGGTGACATACCAAATCTCTTCAAACTCCGAATGAGTATAGCCAGTGGAGTGCTTTCTTCATGATTGTGTCAATGTGTTGGGCCTAGGATAGATCCCCTGAGATGTTGATGCCCCTGAATTTAAAGCTGCTCACACCTCAGTGAGGACTGGTGTGTGATTTCCTGACTTACCCTCCCTGAAGTCCACAATCAATTCCTTGGTCTCACTGACGTTGAGTGCAAGGTTGTTGTTGTGACAGCATTCAACCAGCTGATCCATCTCACTCCTGTATGCCTCCTTATCACCATCGAGATTCTACCAACAACAGTGAACATAAAGATGATGTTTGAGCTGCACCTAGCCACACAGTCATGAGTGAGAACAGAGCAATGGTCTAAACATGCATTCTTGAGGTGTATGTGTTGACTATCAGCAAGGAAGAGATGTTGTTTCTAATCTGCACAGACTTGGTCTCCAGGTGAGGAAGTCGAGAATCCCACTGCAGAGGAAGGTTTGAAGCTTGTTGATTAGTACTGATGGGATGATGGTGTTGAATGCCAAGCAGTAATCAATAAACAGCAGCCCAATGTATGTATTGCTCCTGTCCAAGTGCTCCAAAGCCAAATGGAGAGCCAATGAGATTGCATCCATTGTAGACTTGTTGTGGCAGTAGGAAAATTGCAGTAGGTCCAGGTCCTTGCTCAGGCAGGAGTTAATATTCATCTTCTCATAGGTGCAGGTGGGAACCTTTGACTGCAGCTGTGAGAGGTCAAGTATGTCCTTGAACAGTCCAGCCAATTTCACCCAATTCAGCACCCAGCCAGGTAGACTACTTAATGCCTTGTGAGGGTTCACCCTCTTGAACAATATCCTGATGCGAGCCTCTGGGACAGAGATCGTAAGGTCACCCACCAGTTGCTGCAGTCATTTGTACAGGTGTAGTGTTATTACTGCTTTCAAAGTGTGTATAAACAGAAAAGGTAAAAGAATAGTCTGGCAAGTGAATCAAAGGATCGCCAAAGAGAACGTCAGAACACTCTGCTACAAAGTGAGTTCAGGTAGTTAGGTGCCAAGTTAAAATTACAAAAACTCCAGGGTGCTGATCTCAGGGGGCTGTCCGTTCCATGTGCTAGTGTGGCTAGAAATACAGATTTAATCCAATTTAACACATAGTGAAGGAGGTGGTGCAAGAGTGAGGATTTCAGAGTTTTGGATCATTGGGCTCTTCCAGGGAAGATGGGACCTGTACAAATGGGACAGTTTGGGCATGAACTGGACTAATATCCTTGAGGGAAGGTTTGCTAGTGCTGCTCCAGGAGGTTTAAACTAGAGTTGCAGGAGGATGAGAACCAGAGTGGCTGGTCAGCAGGTGGAGTGGCTAAGGGGAAAGCAGATGTTAAACCTGTGTATAAAGAGAGAAACTGAAAGGCTGAGCACATTTCCAAGTTGCGTATATTTCACTGCATGGAGTATTGTAGGTAAGGCAGATGAACTAAGAGCATAGGTAAGCACATGGAATTATGATTGTTGTGGCCATTAGTCAGACAATTGTGGGAGGGGCAGGACAGGCAGCTCAATGTTCCAGGGTTCCTTGGTTGTAGATGTAATAGAGGGGCAATTACTAAAGGGGAAGGAGTGGCATTACTAGGAAAACGTCATGGCACTGTTCAGAGAGGGCATGCTGGATGACTTGTCTACTGAAACAATAACAGTGGAACTGAGAAATAAGAAAGTGATAACCACATTAATGGGGTGTATGTTTCTGGACCTCCCAATAGTCAATGGGATTTAGAGGAGCCAATTTATGGTGAGATAGCAGATGCAAAAAAAAAGGTTGTGATAATACGTGATTTTAGCTTTTCAAATATTGACTGGGACTCCCTTACTGTAAAAAGGGCTGGATGGAATAGAGTTTGTCACATGGGTTCTGGAATGTTTCTTTAATCAATATGTAGAGGTCCTAACCTGAGAGGGCATGATACTGGATCTCCTCTTAGGGAATGAGACAGGTCAAGTGACAGAAATGTGTAGGGGAACACATTGGATCTAGTGATCATAGTTCCATTGGTTTTCACATAATTATGGAGGATAGGACTGGTCCTCGGGTTGAGATTCTAAATTGTAGAATGGCCAATTTGATGGCATCAGAGGAGATCTGGGTAAGTGTGCATTGGGACAAGTTCTTTTCCATTAAAGGGATGCTTGGCATATGAGAAGCCTTCAAAAGTGTAGTATTGAGAGATAAGACTTTGTACGTGCCTGTTGGAATAAAAAGCAAGTCCAACAGGTTTAGAGGACCATGGTTTTCAAGGGATATTAAGACCCTGGTTAAGAAGAAGAAGAAGAAGGAGGCACATATCAGGTATAGGCAGTTAGGACTACATGTGGTGCTTGAGGAGTACAAGAAATGCAAGAGAGCACTTAAGAAAGAAATCAGGAGGTCTAAAAGAGGAGTTTGCTTTGGCAGACAAGGTGAATTTGAATCCCAAGGGCTTCTATAGATATATTAAGAACAAAAGGACAGCAAGGGTCATAATTGGTCCTCTTGAAGATCAAAGTGGTTATCTATGCATGGAGCCAAAAGAAATGGGGGAGAGCTCAAATGTTTAGTACCTGCATTTACTTGGGAGATAGATAACTGAGAACAAAAGAGCAGTGTGGTCATGAACTGCATTTGGATTATAGAAAAAAAGGAGCTAGCTATCCTGAGGCAAATTAAATTGGATAATTCCCTAGAGCCTGAAGAGCCTAAGAATCTATAGAGCCTGGCAGAGATATTTAAGGCATCCTTAGACAAGGGTGAGGCGCATTAGGAGTGGATGATAGCAAATGTTGTTCCTTTGTTCAAGATTAAGTCACCTGGTATTCAGGATAGAGTAGTAAATTGGATTCAGCGTTGAGTAGGCTGAGTAGGTGAAGACAGAGAGTGGTTGTAGATGGCTATATCTCTTACACAAGTTGTGTGGCTAGTGATGTGCTACAGAGATCGGTGATGGGTCCGTTTCTGTTTATCATCTATATACATGACTTAAATGATAATATGGTCAATTGGATCAGCAAATCTTTGGTGACATCAAGATTGGAGGTGTAGTGGACATCAAGAAGATTAACAAAAGCTTGCAGCAGGATCTGGAACAGCTGGGGAAGTAGTCTGAAAAATGGCAACATGTAATTTAATTCAGACAAGTGTAAAATGTTGCACATTGTCAGGACAAACCAGGGTATAACTTACACAGGGAATAGTAGGGCACTCAGGTAGTACATTTTGTACTACAGATCCATAGTTCCTTAAAAGGTGGTGTGTTCGGACGCAATGGATACTTCAGATCTAAACAAAGGTGTATTTGTTCATCCTGTACATCTTTTTTATGATTGCAAGTCACTGCTAGATACCAAGAACATAAAGTACTGCAGGACTCTCCCATCAGTGAGTCGCTTGATAGCGATGGACCTGGATTAATTGCATACCATTGTGTTGTCACCTGGACTTGTGTACTGTTGTGCCGTGACAGTGCGCAGCAAGAGTGTTTGTCTTAAGATGTTTTTATGGGGATCGCAAGACCCTGTTGGACATTGGTAATTACTGCACTACAAGTCGGGTTCACTGGTGAGACCACTGGCGGGGGAGCTGCATTGCCTTGATTGTGGTGAGGACTAGGCCCAAGCTGCGGGATTGCCTGTAGCAGTCACCCAGGAGAGGAGACACTGAGGCGATGTGGGAGAGTGTCTGTGGATCGCTCTGGGGTGAGGCCCGGCCCCTCCCAATGGTGCTGCCCTCCAGTGTTTGCTTGCTGGAAGAACGAGCTGGACCAGGACTACAGTCATGTTACTCAGGGACTTTGGCTATACTATTTTTCTTTGTGACCATATGTAATTTTTTCTAAAATTGTAACCATTATTTGTGCTATGTGCTATTGGTAATGTGTGTTTCACTTTGGCCCTGAAGGAAAGCCATTTCATTTGGCTATATTCATGTATGGTTGAATGATAATTAAAACTTGAATCAATAATGAGAGCTTTGGGCACATTGGCTTTCATAAATCAGAGAACTAAGTACAGGAGCTCAGATGCTACGTTGAAGTTGTATAAGACACTGGTAGGCCAAATTTGGAGAGTTGCGTGCAGTTCTAGTCACCTACCTACAGGAAATATATCAATAAGCTTAAAAGAATGCAGAGAAAATTTACAAGAACATTGCCAGGGCTTGAGGACGTGAGCTCTAGGGATAGGTTGAATAGGTTAGGACTTTATTCCTTGGAGAGCAAGAGAATGAGTGGATACCTTATAGAGGTATTCAAAATTATGAGGGGTGCAGATAAGATAAATGCATGCAGGTTTTCTCCCCCAGATTGGGAGAGACTAGAACTAGAGGTTATAGGTTTAGAGTGAATGGTGAAATATTTAAGGGGAAACCTGAGGCTAGTAGGTGTGTGGAACAAACTGCCAGTGAAAGTTCAATCGCAACATTTAAGTGAAGCTTGGATGGGTACGTGGATGAAAGGAGTATAAAGGGTCATGGTCCAGATGCAGATAGACAGGTCTAGGGAGTAGAACAGGGTGGCACAGACTACATGGGCCAAAGGGCACATAACTGTGGTGTATGACTATTAGAAACAAGTAGTCACTCCAGACCCAAGTTTTAAGGATATTGGTGGTTTATTCATGCAATACACACAAAAATGCCGATGGAACACAGTAGGCCAGGCAACATCTATAGGAAGAAGTACAGTCGACGTTTCGGGCCGAGACCCTTCACATTTAGGATCCTCGTGATCAGAGCAGCTCCACACGTACTATTATATTAGTGCAGTTTGAGCATGCAATATTACATCTTCTACAGTCCTCTGAGAATTTAAAACCCACATTTTAAAAACAGATTTAATTTTGGAAGCAAGCCAAGCAGCCTATAAAAATTAAAGGAAATCTTACTCCACACCCTCTGAAAGGCTCCATTTAATCCAGTTAAAGGAAAAAAATATTTATTCTGGTCTTTCCAACTTCTATAAACATTGTTATGCATGTTCAGATTATTTGATTATTCATTAATATGAAGGCCACTTACATTGGTGCACGCCTCTCCTTTCTGACAAAGTTTAAACCCAGCACAGGATATTTCGCTCCTATCAAGGTCCTCAGTTGGCGGAGCTGCAGGATGACTTACTGATCGGAGGGCTATCAGATAAGGGTCCCTGGAAAGATAGCTTATTTCAATTAACCAAATAATGGGTATTAAATTGCATGTTATTGGACGTTATATCATTTGTCTCAAATATTTTGATCAGTGAAAGCCAGCAGTGAACTAGAAATTGAGCATAAAGTCAACAGCCTTTGTGGATACAAGTTCTACTGTGATAACTTAGACTTTCAACTTAGCTATTAGTCAATATACAGTGTATCAAGAGTCAAAGCTAATATCTGATCCCTTCCAATACAGACAGGCACATGTTTGCAGGCTGTTCAAACTCCTTCAGAATCTGCCTGGAAAATACGAGACACTGACAAGCAACACCAGCTGACAACCTGTTGCACCACTGTTTGGCATATGGTCCTTTTCAATAGTTTCATTCTGTGTCAAATTCTATAAACTAACACCTAAGCTTTGTAATCTGTTGGATACTGCTAGTCATCAAGTTTTCAAAATGCCTACTAATGTTAATACATCAGTACAGCATAACCCCTGCATGACCTGACAAATCCTATCAGTGTCAGATGTGCAAAGGTAGGTAACAAGTCAGCAATGTAGCCCAGATAGGGGAGCCGACTACAGTGATGTGTTTTCTTCAATGTAAAGGAAATAATCCCCTTCCAAATGAACGAGATGCAAACTTTTTATTCTAGAATTAACTGTAATCTGTCAGAAAATCAAAATCAACAAAAACAAAAGAGGGGAGGTAATTACTGGTTTCACACTATGGCTGGCCAGAGAAGAAGGCAAAAGCTCACTTCTCCGTGGAAAGAGAACAAGTTAATTGTAAGCACTAATCTAAAGATGAGTTGGGCAAACTCAGGCCGAGGTGGTTAAAACATCAATAAAGAAACCAGATATTAAAAATATTAATGTTGCAAATAAAGATTGATGGAAGTAGTAGGAAAATTAAAAGTTTGCTGGCCTGGGGCCTGGTCTGAATTGGAACAGATCCCACAGCAGGAAAGGGAGAAACTAACTGCCCTTGAGCCTCACTTTATTCAAACAGACAAGCTACGAACACTGGCTATACACCCACACGCAACTCAGTGTCAAAGACAATTAGAATTTTGGGTCACTGCATCACTGAGGAAACATCACGTATCAGGATCAGATTTTACAATCAGTAGCAAAGAATCCCACTGCCAAGGTTGAATTTGACGGGGGCAGTTCTGACCAACAAGGATTGAATCCCAGTTCTGTACTGAATGACCCTAGAAAGGAATTGTTTTTCCAAAGATATTTATGGTCCAGAATGTGTAGTAAGTGGTGAATTTCCTGCTCTTGTCACTGATCTCTGAAGAAAATTTAAACTTACACAATAAGCTTGCAGTCTGCCACTGGCTTCAAGGGCAGCAGAGAGGCTACGTGTAGTATCTAGCCTTTGCAGCACTCTGCATCTTTTGGGTGGGGATAGAATGAACTCCACGAGCCAGAGGATAGAAAATCTCTGAAATTTATTGCCACAGATGACCGTGGAGGCTGGCATTGGGTATAGTTAAAGCAAAGATTAATGGGTTCTTAATTATTAAGGATGTCAAATGTTAGGGGGAGAAAGTAGGAGAATGAGGATAAGGGAAAAAGAAAGTTCAAAGTAAATATATTATCAAAGTACATGTATATCACCATATACAACCCTGAGATTCATTTTCTTGTGGGCATTCTCAATAAATCCATAATAGAATAATAACCATAATAGAATCTATGAAAGACTCCACCAACTTGGGCGTCCAAACAGTGTGCAAAAGACAACAAACTGTGCAAATACAAGAAATAAATAAGCAGTAAATAAAGAGACCAGGAGATGCAGACTCCTTGAAAGTGAGACCATTAGTTGGGCAACATTTCAATGATGGGACAAGTGAAGCTGAGTGAAGTTACCCCCTTTGGTTCAAGAGCCTGATGGTTGAGCTCATAATAGGGAAAGCAGCTATGATTGAATTGGACATCTTGATATTGAGGAGGAAATGGTGCTCAGGTCTACTGCAAGGCATTAAGAAGCATAAATTCTTAGGGCCTGATGGCATATATCCCAGAATACTGGAAGAAGCAAGTGAGGAAATGGCTGTGGATTTTGTACGGATGTTTTTAGTCCTCACTAGTAACAGGTGAGGTGAGGACTGAAGAATGGCAAATGCTGAGAATTTGTTCAGGAAGGAATGAATGTATAATTTCAGGTCAGTAAGCCTCACATCAGTGGTGGGGAAGTTAAGGGGAGAGGGACTTCGGGATAGGATTTATATGGATTTGGAAAAGTCTCGCCTGCTTAGAAACAGTCAGCATGGATTTTTGCAGGGCAGGATATTCCTTACAAACTTGATTGAGTTTTTTTTTGAGATGACCCAAGGTGGAACAGTATCTACATGGACTTTAGTAAGACATTTGATAAGGTAGGATGATACAGATGATAAAAATACAACTCAGAGTAAATTGCAAGTTGTAATTTGGAACTGGCATAGAAAACAGATAAAGGGTGGAAGCTTGTTATTCTTGCTCGTGACCAGTGGTATTCTGCAAATATCTGTGCTGGAACCTCTTGTTTATGGTAAATATCAATGATTTACATGAAAATTTAGGTAGGTGGATTAGCAAGTTTGTAAATGACACTAAGATTGTTGGAGTTGTGGACAGTGTAAAGGGCTATCCAAGAATACAGTGAGATATAGATCAGCGGCAGATGGAGTTTAATCTGGGCAAGTAATTGGGAGATAAAATGAAAAGTGAAAGGATACAGTCAATGACTGGCCCATAAAGGCAGAAGATCCCAATGGAATATCAGGTAAAGCTCTGAAAACCTGTGGAGCATTCAAGGACATTTTCAACCTCTCACTGCTACGGGCGGAAATTCCCACTTGCTTCAAAAAGGCAATAACTATACCAGTGCCAAAGAAGAAGAATGTGGGCTGCCTTAATGACTATCACCTGGTAGTACTCACATCGACAGTGATGAAATGCTTTGAGAGGCTGGTCATGACTAGACTGAACTCTTGCCTCAGTAAGGACCTGGACCCATTGCAATTTGCCTATCACCACAATAGGTCAACGGCTGATGCAATCTCAATGGCTCTCCACATGGCTTTAGACCACCTGGACAACACAAACACCTACGTCAGGATGCTGTTCATCGACTGTAGCTCAGCATTTAATACCATCATTCCCACAATCCTGATTCAGAAGTTGCAGAACCTGGACCTCTTTAACTCTCTCTGCAATTGGATCCTCGACTTCCTAACCAGAAGACCACAATCTGTGCGGATTGTTGGTAATATCTCCTCCTCACCAATGATCAACACTGGTGCAACTCGGGTGTGTGCTTAGCCCACTGCACTACTCTCTATATACACATGACTGTGTGGCTAGGCATTGCTCAAATACCATCTGTAAATTTGCTGATGATACAACTATTGTTGGTAGAATCTCAGGTGTACAGAGGGTGTACAGGAGTGAGATATGCCAGCTAGTGGAATGGTGCTGCAGCAACAACCTGGCACTCAATGTCAGTAAGATAAAAGAGCTGATTGTGGACTTCAGGAAGGGTAAGATGAAGGAACAAATACCAATCCTCATAGAGGGATCAGAAGTGGAGAGAGTGAGCCGCTTCAAGTTCCTGGGTGTCAAGATCTCTGAGGATCTAACCTGGTCCCAACATATCAATATAGTTATAAAGAAGGCAAGACAGTGGCTATACTTGATTAGGAGTTTGAAGAGATTTGGCATGTCAACAAATGCACTCAAAAACTTCTGTAGTTGTACCATGGAGAGCATTCTGACAGGCTGCATCACTGTCTGGTATGGAGGGGCTACTGCACAGGACCGAAAGAAGCTGCAGAAAGTTATGAATCTAGTCAGCTCTAGCTCTATCTTGGGCGCTAGCCTACAAAGTACCTAGGACATCTTTAGGGAGCAGTGTCTCAGAAAGGCAGCGTCAATTATTAAGGACCTCCATCACCCAGGGCATGTTGTTTTCTCACTACATGGGGTACCATCAGGTAGGAGGTACAGAAGCCTGAAGGCACACACTCAGCGATTCAGGAACAGCTTCTTCCCCTCTGCCATCCAATCTCTAAATGGACATTGAATCTTGGACACTACCTCACTTTTTTTTTTAAATACAGTATTTCTGTTTTTACACTTTTTTAAAAAGCCTATTCAATATACATAATTGATTTACTTGTTTATTTTTTTTTCTCTGATAGATTATGTATTGCATTGAACTGCTGCTACTAAGTTAACAAATTTCACGTCACATGCCAGTGATAATAAATCTGATTCTGAAATACCATTGAGGTACAGAGGGATCTTAGGGTCCATAGCTCACTGAAAATGGCCATGTAAGTGGATAAGATGGTAAAGATGACATACAAATACATGTGTTCAATGGTAGAGGTGCTGAGTATAAGAGTACGGAGGTTATGCTGTAGCTATATAAAACTTTTGTGCAGTTCTGGTTGCCCCTCTATGGGAAGAATGTGGAGACTGTGGGAAGGGTGCAGAAGGTGTTCATTGAGGATGCAGCCTGGATTAGAGGGTATGAGCTATAAGGACAAACTTGGATTGTTCTCCATAGAGTATCAGAGGCTGAGGGGAGACCTAATAAAAAGTTTTAAAATTATGAGCAGCATAGATAAGGTAGACGGTCAGAATCTTTTCACCTGGGTGGAAAAGTCAACCACAAGAAGACATGCTTTTAAGTTCGGGGGGAAAGTCGAAATCTCACATGAGGGTTTTTTAAATACAGTACACGTAGTGGTAGACATTTAGAATGGGTTACCACGGATTGCAGAGGAAGCCTGTAGTTTGGTGAAGCTTACAAGATAGATACACAAATATGAAGGGAACAGAGGGAAATGGCTGTTTCTCAGGAGGCGGCCATTTAGTATCAGCTAGCATCAAGATCAGCACATTATTGTTGGTCAAAAGGCCTGTCCATTGCTGTACAATTCTATGTTCCAAAACATAACATCTCTGATATTTAGAAACAGCAAAAATGTTTTAAGAGCCCATTAAATCTGTTAAAATGTTAATTTTTTTCTCTCAGTGTATAGTTATAACACTTTAACTAATGTAAAGAAATCTAAATTAACTGCCATTCACCTTTGTCTCTCACAGCAGTTCCCCTCAATTGAAATGAATGGCTCAACTAACCCTGCACAGTTCACCCATGTGGATTCCGCATGGAAAGTTCTGGTGTCACAGCTTTCCCTGGGGAATCCACAAACAGGAATGCCACAATAAGACTTCTATGCTTGGACAGAAATCTGGGCGTTGTTCTCAGTTCCACTGTGCCCTTCCACAATATTTCCCCGCTCTGCAATCTCCAGTCATCATAATCACACTGCAGCTGGCACAGATCCTGGTGAACGGCCCACAGTAGCAGAATCCTGCTTGTGACAGCAACAACTACAGCAGGATCATGATAGGAGGAATGCCACTGGGGCCCATTAAATTAGCCATGCAACACTATTCCTTGCTCCTATAATACAAACTTTAAAGCTTCAGAGTAAAGTTTTAAAAACTATTTGCTACTTGCTGAAACTAGAACATCCAGACCAAGTCATTCACCGTGATGCCTTGTATATCTACAGAACCTCCTGCAGCTATTAAACCATCATATGGATGTGTCAATAACAACTCCTGCCATAAAAACTGTCTAAACTAAATACTTCCATCATTTTGAAAGGGTGATCTATTTGCCATCACTGGTCACTGACAGTTTCCATGAAGTTTATGCAAACTTTTAAATAGCTCCTTGCTGTCACTGGCTATGTAATTCAAGAGGACACTTCCTACAAGATACTCGTGACAACTAATCAGGAAAAGTACAGCAGCTGGCTGAAAAGTATTTGAAAATCTAAGTGATAAAGGATGCACAAATCTCAAAGTGGACATTGGAGATTTCAGTAATATGTTGCTGGACATCCTTACAGTCAATGGACACAACCATCGTCTGTGTATTAGTGCAAGTCATATTGTAGACATCAAAACTGCTGTGGTTCATGTCAAGACCAAAAACCTGATATTTCTAGGAGAATGTTCAAATAAAAATTAACAGACGATTCATTTGAAAAGTGAAAATTAAGTTACCCATCAGCACATGGCACTCTCCGAGATGCCAGCAGAACAAAATCCTGAAAGTTGCCGGCCTTGTTGACAGAAGGAGAGATCACATGATAGATGACATCATCCTCATCCACTTTTTGTATCAACTTAAATTTCCTTGGAAGGAAAAACAAGATGAATCAAAATGAAGCAAACTCCTAAAATGATGCATTTGAAAAACTACAGTTAAATTTCTGAATTCTAACTTCACATTCCTACTATTGAGAAATCCTCACTTGTGAAAGCAAATATTTTGGGGAAAGTCCTTCAAAAAAGAAATTCTTTCTCATTAGGTTGAGCAATAACAACACTGGAAGAGACTATTCAGCTGACTAGACCCAGGAGCTAACTCTGAAAAACTGTCTGCCTCTTTTCACTTTCTGCATTTTTTCTAAACGAAAATCCTTAAAGGGATAATAAGTTTACCCTTCTAAGTACTCCAGGAAATATAAACTGATTGGAGAGCATTTTTCTGCCAATTTTCTTTCCTTCTACAAAGCTGGTGTGTGATCCCACAGATATGATTTCCTTTTAGTATACTGATCAGTTGGTCTGATACACAGGAATTACTAGTTGGTTTGACTGCAAGATTCATCTGATTTCCTCTTTCAGCGGGGTTTTGTTTTCTTACGTAATGATCATGGAGGAAGATTAAGGCTCATGGGATCCACAGAGACTTGGTAAATTAGATTCATAATTGACTTGGCCACAGTTGTGGTGAAGTGATGTTATTCTGACTGGAGGTCTGTGACTGGTTTTCCACAAGGATCAGTGCTAGCATCTCTGAGTGATTTAGACGAAAATACAAGGTGATCTGATTTGATATAGTAGTGGAGTGTGAAGAAGATTGTCAAAGGGTTCAGCAGGATATAGACACTGTCAGAAATGTGGGTGGGGTAATGCACCTTGGGAGGTCACATTTTAGAGATAAATGTACAGTAAATGGCAACACCCTTCGGAGCATTAATATACAGAGGGGAATCTTGGGGAGCTGGAACATACTTTCCTGAAAGCGGTGACACAAGTAGATAGGGCAGTAAAAACAGCATACAACTTTCTTGCCTTCATCAATCAGGGTGCTGAGTATAAATCTATGAAGTCATCTTGCAGTTGTATAGAACCTTGGTGAGGCCACTTTGGAGTATTGTGCACGGTTCTGGGGGTTGCCAGAATGTGGAGGCTTTGGAGAGGGTGCAGAAAAGGTTCACCAGGACGTTACCAGGAGTAGAGCGCATTACCTATCAGGAGAAGCTGGGCAAACTGGGACTGTTTCCTCTGAAGCATTGGAACCCACTGAAGAAATATATATATAATAATGAGAGGCATAAATAGAATAGATGGTCAGAGTCGTTATCCCAGGGTGTCAGTGTCAGGTAGTAAAGAGCACAGCTGTAAAGTGAGAGGAGTTTTGTTTAAAAGGATATATATATATAAGTACAGTTGACTTCCTGCGAAAGGGTCTGGGGCTGAAGGGTTGACTGTGCTTTTTCCCATAGATGCTGCCTGGCCTGCTGAGTTCCTCCAGCATTTTGTGTGCGTTGCTTGCTCTCTGTAGAGAACCACAGTATGTTTTCTGTGGGAAACCAGTTGATGCTTTCCTCCATGGTCCAGAGACACAGGAAGACTGTTAGTCTTTGAGCTCTGACCATCTGAGGCTTCCCTGATCTACATTAGCCAACTACTACCCAAGTTAGCTGGAATGTTCACTGTGCGTCAGCAGCAGCTGATTCCACCTTAGCCGGTCGGTTAGTAATAATATTCACCTTCTTTCTGGCTGCACCTACATATGCTGGCCCGGGAATGGCTGGGAAATAACTAGTCTGCTGGTGATAAAGTTTAGTGTCATATCAATAACCTGATTACACTCAGGCTCCCCCGTTGACAGGGTGCTTCTCAGTTAAGCTAACACCACAAAGCCACAGGGAAGATGGTCCAACCAATGCGCCTTAGGGGAAGCTGATTACTGAGAAACCGAGAAGAGAAACAACCCTCCATTAAGGATAGGAGACCCCTCAGATTTAATGTGTTCCTTAATATGAGAGACAGAAAATTAAGTCTCCTTATTTCTTATGCTGCATCAACTTCTTCCCCCTTCCACTGTCACTTGGGTTCAATCTTCAGTCCAGGTGGCTATCCTTACTGGTAGTGAGTGTCCCACTCATGTCGACGGCTCATATCAGAGAGCAGGAGGAAAACTTGCTTGACGTTTACAGAAACAGTTATTTCTGCTTTGAAGAATAGTAATTGATCTTCCTCGAGCGTAAAAAGTTTTGCCTGGAAAGAGAAAATTGAGAACATTTTCCAGAAAAGCTGGTTAGCTGGAAGTCTTCAACACTTTGTGTTGCCATTAATTTAAACTTGCCTTCTTCCGTGTGCAGTTCAGTACCCAGTTTTGTTTTGCAGCCAGGGTTTTTAGTGCAGAGACATTATTATAGCTGAGGTAAACCTTTAATAATAAAAAAACACAAACTTTTAATATGCCAAATGGTTAAAGGAAACACCTCTTTACCACTGGTCAATGATAGTCACCTTAGCACAAAAACACGTCTTTAGTCACTGGTACAACATACTAGCAGTGGTGTGCTGTGTCCCAGTTCCAAAGTTTGATTCCGTCACAGCCGCAGACTGTGGAACATGGCTCACTACCAGCACAATATTCTACTTCCGGTATATGAACTAGTGATCCTGGCCCACGCATGCTCTACTGATCTTTCCCATTCCTGTTGAGTGCTGCAGCCTGCAGATTAGACATTCCCAGGTGAGGTGCAGTTGGCTATCTCACTCCATGTGCCTTTATTGGCCATATTGGTTTCAGTTGTGAAGATTCTCAAGGTGGAATAGCTGATGAGGTTGCAAGTGAATAATCACCATGTTGCTGAGTTGATGTTGTAGTTGTTGCTACTATACAAGCAGTAACACAACATGAGACACCCCTCCATTTAAAGGGTGGAGACAAAGGAAGCAAATGTAATATGTAATGGTGAAATGCTGAGGCTTTATCAGGCATTGGGTGTGACCACATCTGAAGTATTATGAGCAGTTAATAGCCTAATTCTGCTACAATGTGTTATGTTGCTAAAACATGGAGTACTAAAGCAAAGAAAGAAACAGGACTTGAAGTCTGTCTGATTCAGGTTGATCTTGGTGAGTACTTAGACACAGAGGGTGAAAGTTTCACGAATAACCAAGCAAACAAAAGATGGAATTAGGCAGATTCTGTCCTGGTTGTTAATTTTCACCAACACATGATGTTTAAGCTCGACTCTTAGCATGAATTTTATTTGGCATTCAAGACAGACTGAGATGCAATTTCCAGCTTTTGTGGTTTTGTGTATAGAGAATGAGAGTACAAATAATAATTAATCAAATAATTCCTTTTCCAAAATAATCGAACGGTAAAATAAGAATGCCTTCAAGGAATACAGTTGACAAGCATAGGAATAAACTTAAGAAAATAATTCCACTTAGTGAATTGTCAAATGGCAGGTTACCTGGTTGCTGGGGTCCCAGGGAACAGACAGTGGTACTTCAGTTTGTTTACATGAAATGATATATTTTCTGAAAATTAAGTAATAGGAATGAGATGTGAGATTTTAAGATTACAAATTGATGATTAATATAAAGAAATACTAATACAATCACAGCAATAATCACTGATTAACTTCTCTATATCAACATTTTATGTTGGCAAGGGTATTCCTATACTTCATAGTCCTGAGAAGATTCCAGAGTTGATACAGCTCTTCTGGTGAAAGATATTTAGTGTTGCTGGACATGAACACCCAGTGACAATGAAAGATATTACATCACTTGACTGGGAATTTATAGGTGGCATTCCTATCCATCTGTTACTATTACCCTCCTACATGGTGGAGGTGATGAATCTAGCGGGTTATGCCTATATTGTCATGCAGTATTTTGTGTTATACCAGTGGTGAATGGCTTATGGTCAAGAGGGAAGAAAAGGGCATGATTCAAGGCAGCTTCTTCGACTTCGAGCTTCAAAAGTTTCCGGAGATCCAAGCAATGGAAAGCGGGCAGGAGTGGAACAGAGTGGACAACTTAACCCAAAGAGGATTCAGATTTACACGTCCGGAAGGCTTCAACTGTTCACTTGGTAAGGACTAGCGTTTGTGTAGTAACTCTCCAAAGAAAAAAAACTCGAAGACATTTTGTGAAGCCAACATACACATTAGGCATTAGACTTCATCAGCAAGAACCTCAATGGACTCTTTTGTAATAAATAGAGTTATGGGGCTGCTGTGGTACGTACGGGGTGATGGTAGAGAATGCGTTGGTCAATGTGCACAGCAGTGATCTCCAGCTTGTGGCAACAGATGCTTAACATAAAACATTAATATCTATGGTAGCTTTGCTAAATGTTCACAAAGCAGTTTATCGTTTAAAGAAAATATCCTGAGACAGTGTTATCATGAAGACTACATAAAGAGCTACCATGATGTCCAAAGCTGCTGGTCACAAAATCCATGAGATGAAGCATTTAAGTTTGCTGACCTGTCAAGTCGGATTTTCTTCCGTGCACTCGCTTCACGGTACCTTCTTTCTCCATCCTGTCCATGAAGCAGAGTCTGTGTTACAAAGGATCTTTTCCTAGTAGTAGCTTCTCCTAGGGATCAGCTTTCTTTATGTATCGCTACGCCCATCCATCCTCCCAACACACACACCTTTCCACAGCTGACCGCATCTTCAGCTGCAATATCCCACCTTATCTGGAATTCTCACAGTGAAACTTTTTCAACCCTTCACCTTTAAAGTTGTGCCTTTAAAGCCATCTATTTGGCCAAGCTTTCTGTTACCCCTGTGAAATGCTTTATTCTGTGTTAAGAATACAGTCCAAGTACAGGCAACAGTTGGTATTATTAACTGAGCATGCAAGGAAGCAGCACTCACTAGTGTTTACTGTTGGTACTGTGCAGTTTATATAGTATGTTTAATATATAAAACAGACCATTCAGTACAATTAGTCACAGCTGGTTAGTGCAGATCAACTAAATGGTCAGCTCTGCAACAACATTAATGGAACAAGAGTTCCAGAAAATTAGATAATCAGAGCACTAATACTTGTTATCTGCTCAATGCTAAATACAAAAAAACCAGAATCAGATTTAATACCACAAGCATATGTCGTGAAATTAGTTGTTTTGCAGAAGCATAATAATAACCATTGCAATGCATAATAATAAAAACTATAAATTACAGTAAGTATATATAAAAAAGAGAAAATTAAGTAAGTAGTGCAAAAAGAGAGAAAAAATACTGAGGTAGTGTTCATGGGTTCACCGTCTATTCAGAAATCTGTTGGTGGAGGGAAAGAAGCTGATGCTGAAACACTGAGTGTCTTCAGGCTCCTGTACCTCCTCCTTGACGGTAGCAATGAGAAGAGGCCATGTTCTGAATGATGGGGGGGGGGGGGGGGGGGGGTTCCTTAATGATGGATGCTGCCTTTTTGAGGCATCTCTTTTAACAGATGGGTCTTCAGCTGTTTAGATTGTCTTTCAAGGCAGGAGCATGTGTTGTGGCGCATTTTAAATGGTGGCCACACTCCAACAGCTCACACAGAAGGTGATTTTTAACTCCAATACCATACAAAAATGTTTAGGGGCTAACGAACCATGAGCATTGGGAGCCACAATACAGAGCAATCATGGTTACAAACAAGCACTTTCTAACACGGGTCACTAGGTAACAAGCTGGAACAGGGCATGATCGTTTTCTCCTCCTTAGCCCAGCAACACTGAAGCAAATACAAGTACCTGCTTCACTGCCCTGGTTGTTCCATCTGGCTCCGTGGAGACTACAACTGGACAAGTCTGGTCTGGGTTTTTTTTTTAAAAAGTCTGTAATCAAACTGAGTTTCATTGAGCTAATCTTCCAAGTGAAAAAGTACAAATTTATCTGTTCAATTGGACTTGCTGTTTGCTCCTTTTGTACATTTACTTGCAATAACAAATTTAACCTACAGTAAATACATTTCATGTTAACCTTGTGCTCGCCAGTAGTGGCAACTTCCACACAACAGAGAAAAAAAATCTTCTACAATCTCTTGGCATCAAACACAAGATCCGAGAAAATTACTTCAGCAATAGAACAAGCTAAGACAGTTATCAAGTAACCTTTTATATATTTTATACACTGGGAGGTAAATCCTTATCAACCAATTTCAACACTGAATCTTAAATTGTCAATTATAAATCAAGATTTTAGTTACCATGTATTTGTAAGACAATTAGTTGTGAGTCAGCTATAAATCTTGCACTGAATTACTTACAATAGAAAATTCAAAATTTCTAATATCAACCAAATGCCTGTACAAGTTCTTCGTGACAGAGTATATCAATCAAAGCAGCCAGGGAAGCTGCTCCTACTGTCGCAGATATTCAATTCTACAACATCAACAAAATATTTTCATTTAGTGCCCACAATGTGTATAAACGTCAGAAGGGATTTCACAGGATTATGATGCCAAACACATCTTTTAAAAAATAAGGAAATTTCGCTTCAGGTGACTTGAGGTGTATTTTATAAGAGAAAGGAAAGTTAGAGTGTTTTAGCAAGAAAACTATTTCTTGCACAGAGACAACAGGCACCACAGCCACCAATTATGAATTGAAGCGTGCAGGAATCCAGATTTGGGAGATATACAAGGATTTCATGGATTTAGTTTTATTTTCTAGAAGCAATTCTTATATTATCATGAAATATTTCCTTTAACTAAAATGATACCACAGTGATAATACGGTCTACCAGTAAGTATAAAGAGTATTGCCTTTAGCAACCACGTTACAGGTTACAAACACTCGGCTTCCAGAGACCCATCAGATCAAATTATTATCACTGACTTACGACTTTAAATTTGTGGTTCTGCAGCTGCATTACAGGGCAAAGATTAAAACTTCTATGAGCTACAAAAATAAATAAATAGTGCAAGAAATTAATAATGAGGTAGTGTTCATGGACTGTTCAGAATCTGATGGTAGAAGGAAGAAGCTGTTCCTGAAATATTGAGTATGGGTAGTAACGGGGAGGAAGTACGTTCCAAATGCTGAGAGGCATGGCCACTTGAAGATGACCTCAATGGTGGGGGTGGGGGAGGAGATGTTGTGCCCTCGATGGAACTGGCTGAGTCTATAACCCCTTGCAGACGCTTGCAATCCTTTGCAGTGAACGTTTCACATAAGGCTGTAAGGTGACCAGTCAGAATGCTCTTCGCCATACACACACAGAAATTTGTTCCTGTGCTACACTGTTATATACAGTGGATTCCTGTTCATTTGGCCATCAATTAACTGGATCAGCTGCTTATTTGGGACAATTCATAAAGAACAAAAACTAATTGAGAAAAGAGCTAGGGTTCCCTTCATTTATTTGGGACACCATGCTGCCTAATTGGGACAGGAGACTGTTAGCCAAATTTTCCAACCAGTGTTGGTCGCGCGCACCTGTGTGGCTGTTAAGCACTACATTGGGCTTAGAGTGATCAGTCTTTAAATAGTGTCAGCTACGCGTGTTTGTGTTTAAAAAGCAGTGACTTTTCTCACTAATAGTTAGCGAGGAATACGCAGTAAGACAGGCTGAAACTGTTTTGCTCAGCGCAGTTTCAAGCATTCTGACTTGGAGATGCCAGAAAGGGCCTTGAAACAATTTCACTACTTCAGCAAGTTAGGAACTATGAAGGATTTGAAGCTATTGACAATCATTTTGAATGTTACTTTTGGTCCCCACCAGACACTCAGTACTGACATGTGGCTCCAAGTAGCTGTTTGCATGTGACAGCAGACACCAGGAAGGCTAACAAGGAGGAACCTGGCTCTACCGTCTTGTCTTCCCTATATTTCTGAAAGGATCGCCAGGATGCTGAAGAAATACCAGATTGATACCACCCACAAACCCATAAGGAAGATCAAGCCACAGCTATGCAGGTCAAAGATGACCTGGGACTCAGGCTGGCTGGCGTTTACAGGATTCCCTGTGACTGCGGAGCGGCGTGTATCAGCCAGTCAGGATGAACAGTGGAAACGTGCATCGAGGAGCACAGGAGGTGTATCCACCTGGGTTACCCAGAGAAATCGGCAGGAGCAGAACACTGCATTTGCAATGGTCGTAGGACTGACTTTGATGGCACAAAACTACTGTGTGTCTCCAGTGGCTTTTGGAACCACCTGGTGAAGGAAGTCATTGAAATAAAACTAGAGAAAAAGAATGTTAACAAAGACAAAGGACTCACTCTAAGAAAGAACTGGAATTCAGTTGTAAACAAGGTGGTACAATGGAAACGTGATTGGATAAGGACTGACCAATCAGGACAGATGGACATTGGGAGTCGAGTATAAGTACCACTGGACTAGACATGGCCAGACATCATCCCTGATGAAGATGGCAGAGTTTGTCATCAAAACATTGGTTAAAATTGATACCTGTACCCAGCTGGAAGCCCAAGAAGGGTTTATTAATCATCTTAAATGTTGCAATAAAAATGAAGACTTGGTGGATGTAATCATCAGAATCAGTGTTTGAAGGCAGTCCAGTATCGGCACTAGGTGTCTATGCTGATTTTGTTCATTTACAGTCAATTAAAAGAACACGGCAGCGTATGCTTCATGAATTCCTCTGTTGATAACTATTAGGAACTACTGTGTTATAGCACTGTAGTTGTATTGTTAGTGTTCTAATTTGTTCCATATTTCATTTAAATACATAATTTGTTAAATGATTGTTTGTCTTTTTTTATATGTATATTTTTAACTATTTCCATGAAACCAGCTAATTGGGCAGTCGCTTATTTGGGCCAAAATGTACTCGTCCTGATGGCTCCCAATTAACCAGAACCCATTACGTTCTATATTGTGTGACTAGACTCAACCAGCCAATCTACAGAATCTCACTCATTGCCATCTGAGATTCTGCCAGCAGCAGTGGTGTCACTGGCAAATTTATAGATGCATTTGAGCTGTACTTAGACACACAACCATGAGCGTAAAGAGAGTAGACATTCAGCTAAGGACTTGTATCTTCTCGCTTATTAGCTTAGCAGAACAGTCACTACCTCAGCGCTCTGCAAAAAAAAATAGTCCTAACTAGCAATCGATTTATTCCAATCCACCTAGCTCACCTAGAATCTCAAACCTACACACTACTCCACTTAGCTTTATCTGTTGTGATGGAGTCCACAACTCTCAGTAAAATAGCTTTGCTTGCAAGCACAGATATGAAGGTGTATTACGCAGCGGTGTAAAAACTGACATGCTTGATACAGCTTGCACTCTCAAGTAAAAACGCGTTAAAACAGAAGGTGCCAGGGCTTACCCCTGGTTCTGGCCTGACACAGGGGAACGTGCTGAGCTGGCCATCCTCATCAGGCACCACAAAGGTCATGAACGCACTGTTGATGTGTGTCTTCTGACCCCAGCCTTCATGATCGTAAGCCTCTGCACAGACACCAACTTCAAAGCTGAAAATTACCAAAGGAATTTAGAAAATCTCATAAAGAACAATTATTACATAAGCTTATTACAATTTAAGAAATTAAAAGCTCATTTTTATATTTCACAGCAACCATGATCTATACTGTACTTTCAAGTCACCAATGTATAGACTACCAATCCAAACATTATTAAAGCTTAATACATTTTCCACATTATTATAAAAGGTACAATTGTCTCAAATTCACCTGCTCACTTTACCATATAACCATAATATCTGCCCCCTCAATCCCATCCAAGTCACTAAAGTCCCTCCCATCTTCCTTCCCTCCTCACTCTTTATCCACCCACTCAACAAACTGATCCTGGAATAGTTCTTGTCAATCTCTAGCATATTACACAACTTATTAGTCAAATGCTAGCTTAGACAGTAGATATCAATAAACAGTCATATGTGTTTTAATTGAAGGTTCCGTGGATCTAATTACTTCAAATTTTCACTAAAATGCATCAGGTTCCATTCATGTGCTAATGGCATCCACTTCAAATCTTCATCGAGATCACTTTTCTAGATCTTTCTGCATCTCACAGCTGCAAAATGTTCATTAAGAACCTCTAAGTGACTGATCAATGAAAAGACTCACATTCCTGTAGCCCATTTTGTAACCTCAAGATATTCCAAACACTTCAAAGTTAAAAGTAAATTTATTACTGAAATACATATATGTCACCAAATGCTAAGATTCATTTTCTTGCAGGCATTCACAGTAGAACAAAGAAATACAATGAAATCGATGGAAAAACTACATACAAAGACTGACAAACAACCAATGTGCAAGAGGACAAACTGCAAATACAACCCCCGCCCCCCCCCCCACCCCAATAACAAATAAATAAATAATACTCAGAACATGAGCTGTAGAGTCCTTGAAAATGAAAGCAAATCAGTGCTGGGGTGAGTGAAGTTATCCACACTGATTCAGGAGCCTGTTGGTTGAAGGGTAATAACTGTTCCTAAACCTGGTGGTGTGCTATCGATAGTGTGCTAACACCTTGCTATCAATAGAAAATCTCGACGCGTAGGCATGTTTTAACGTGTGAAATGTGGCACCCACTTTCACCAGAGTCAATACCTCAAAGCGCCTGGAGCACTTCAATGTCACCCAGCTCTGCCCCAACTGACAGATAAGCAGGATTTTCTACAGAAAGCAGTTAGGGTTTTAAGTTAATGTTGCATCTGACATTCATAACAAGTGCCAGCATCAGATTCAGTCGGTACTCAATTCTGTGGATTGCTAACTTTAAGTTACAATCTTTTGACACAAAAGGGGAGTGTAGACACAATGTAAATTGATCAATTCACTTTCCAGCTGTGATTAGACAGCTTAATGCAAACCAGAGTCGTGCAGTTACATTGTTAATGCAACACATCATTTACTGATTAAAACCACAGATAGATATTATCTTCCTCCACCCCAAAACCGTTATGTGGAGGAGCAGACAGATACTGCAATTAATCTTCATAATGGGTACAGCCCTTGATAAGTGCAGTTCTTTTGGAAACACAGGATAAACTTACATGCAGTGTTGGAATACCATTTATCAGTTTTGAATCTGAATAAAGCTTCTTCCCACTCTCATTTTTTAAAATTTTGAAAACAGCAGAAAGATTGAATTCAAGGCAGAATTTACACATAGAAAGACTTTGAAAATCTTCTAAATTTTATAACAAAAACATTATCTTGGCCATCAATCAGTCTTCAAGAGAAAAATAGTCTACACCCATAGTGTATGTAATTTACTGTGACCCTCTTACCCTGAATACATTGGAGACATGGCAACTTAAACAGCAGTCCTTAGCTATAAACAGGCAGTACAATATCCCTCTTATCACACAGTTTATCATCAACCAAAGCTTGGGTCAAATTCCAGAAAAGTTACTCAGATAAACTAAAGAACAATATCCTTAATTACTCCAGCCCAACAGAGAAAAAACAATTTGTATTTTTTGGCACCTTTAGCAAACTGAAATTTGGGGTTCCCAACCTTTTTTTATGCCATGGACCCTTACTATTAATCGACGGGTCAAGGATCTAATTACTTCAAATTTTCACTAAAATGCATCAGGTTCCATTTCACACCACCACTAATGGCATCCACTTCACACCTTCCATCCACTTTTCTAGATCTTTCTGCATCTCACAGCTGCAAAATGTTCATTAAGAACTTTATCTTCCTCTTTCAGCTCGACAAACGGGTTATCTTTTTGCCCCCAAGTATACACTACTTTCCCAAGTTATGTTTGTTCTCTTTGTAGATATCAATGATAATTAGTTTTCTTTCATTTAGCATTGGTTTCCTAATTTCACTCCTTTCTAAAGTTTTCAAGCTTTTCTGAAATATTCTGCTCAGCATCTGACACAAGTTTCCTCCATTTCCTTTCACACATCTTGTAATTCAGAATTGCTCTAGATTTGCCTATCTGTCCCTTTCACTTGTTCGAACCTGTTTACCCCAAACCCATTGCATCTCCTTTTAAGATGTCTCTCATTGCTGCAAGACTGATTTGCTTCTCCCTATGTGTATGTTTTTAAAATAACTTCTCAGTCAAGGAAAACCCCACTCCAATTTAGAACCTTACCCCTGTTTTATCATTTTGTTGTTTTGCATTACATTGAGGAATAGAATTGAATTGTGAATTCTTTGTCAAAATAATCCACCTCTAATGCTCCTTCAAGCAACCCAAGAAATCTTTACAACAGACCTATGATGTGACTGCCTCTTTTTGTTTGCCCTTTAGCCTTCTTTAGGATCCTAACATAACATCCCTCTTCAAGGCGGTGTACATTGCTTCAACCAATATTGATTGCCAATTCCCCTTCTTCATTTTGTCTGAAACCTTGTGAGCAGGCACATCAAGCTTCCAGTCCTGAGACACTGCCTTCCATTCTTAGAACACTTTACCCTTCCTAAAACAAAAACACAAAGGTGAATCATCCAGTACCTTACCCAAGTGGAATTCAAAATGTGTGATCCAAGACTACATGCAGCATGAACCCTGCCCCTGGGAATATCAATCAGAACTCAACACGATACTCCAGTGAACCCAACTACACAGTCTGTCTTCTAAATTTAATTTGATTTGTCGATAAGAAGTTACTAGTTGTCATGGTTTAAAATGGAGTTTTCAAGCAAAGTTAAAAAACATCTGCCCTGCCCTCACCTTTTTTTAAATGCGTTGTTAACTATAGCCTTTAATGTTATACGGTCTCCAACTTGCGAGGGTCCCCTGAAGTGAAACATGTCAATGGTCTTCAGCACTGGATGTCCTTTGCAGAAACGGCTACAACCAGGAATTTAAAAAGAACAAATTACATTGTCACAGATTAATCAGCAAAGGAACATATCCTCAGACAAGCAAAACATGTGTCATTCTGCTGTCCACTGATCTCTTCCAATCAAATGCAACATGAAAAATATGAACTGATTTAATTAAACATGGAGTACATAGTTTCGAGCAGGGATATATTAAAGGAACAGAATTCTACCAAAAGTCTGTTTCTATTTCAAACAATGCCCTAAGCTGATCAGTTGTGAACCTTCAGGTTACGTTTCTTTACCAAGGCTCAGATTGTGGAGAAAGCACGCCGGAGGTTAATTGATACAAGTGCAGCATGGCATGGCTTAGTAAAATTCAAATTGCCCAAAACAGAGCTAATCTTCAGAAGTAATAGGAAGCTTTTCAACCTTCAGCAACGAAACTCCTGAACCAAAGGCATCTAAACCTCAGAAGCTGAGCAGCAGCCTACGCACAGTGATCACATTTGTTTCATCTTCAAGCCAAAATTAACACTCGAATTTTCAACTGAATCAGATTTTGTCCTCTTTGAATGGCTCCACATTTTGCGTAATTCCAAAACTCACACCGGATTTATTGAAAATTTGCAGAGATATCAGAAGCTACATTATATTTCACTGAAGTAATTTCACTGCAGGTCATCAGGTCTTCTCAGCAAGTCAGGCAGCATCTATGGAGGTGAATAAATGGTTGATGTTTTGGACCAATACTCTTCATCAGGACTGGAAAGGAATGGGGAAGATGCCAGAATAAAGTGGCAGGGGGAGGACAAGCTAGAAGGTGACAGGTGAAGCCAGCTGGGTGAGGGAGGAGTAATGAAGTAAGAAGCTGGGAGGTGAAAACTGGAAAAGGAGTGTGGTAGGAGAGGAGAGTGGATAGTGGGAGAAAGGGAAAGAGAAGGGGCAACAGGGGGAGGTAATAAAACAATTGAAGGGGGAAGAGGCCAAAGTGCGGAAATTAAGTAGGGGGAGGGGGAGGGGAAACATTACTGGAAGTTGGAGAAATCTGTGTTTGTGCCATCAGCTTGGAGGCTACCTAGAAAGAATACAAGGAGTTGCTCCTCTCAACCTGAGAGTGCCCTCACTGTGACAGAAGAGGAGCCATGGATTGACACGGAATGGGAACGGAGAAAGAAATTGAAATGGATGGCCACCTTTAAGTTTCGCTTTTTGCAGATGGAGCTATCTCTACAAAGTTGGCAGTGTCCCCAGCAGCGTCTTTCTTTCCCCTGAGATTCAGCAGCCTGAAGACTAGAGGGAAAAACTACAGAGGGGGGGAAGAAAATCACTTCATAAATTGAATGCTTATAGTGCAAATGTTGATACCAGGGAAGTAAATTGAAGGAGCCCCCATGGGCCATGTAAAACAGAATGTTTGTTTCTGGATGTAAGGATTAAATAATAATGCCACAACTGCAGGGTGCCCCAAGGAGCTTCACAGTGATGCAACAAGACAGATTTTGTGTTAAGCAAGCAGAAAAGTGATGCCTTAATCAGAGGTTGGTTTTGAAAAGTACTCGAAGGAAGAGTGGAGAACAGAGTAGCTGGCAGGTTTCTGATTAGATTTGTCACATGTACATCAAAACATACAGTGAAACGTGTTGTTTGCAATCCAAGGGTATGTTGGGGGCAGTGCACAAGTGTTACCATGCTTCTGGCGCCAACATAGCATGCCCACAACTTAATCTCCACACATCTTGGGAATATATGTGGGAGGAAGTTCAAGTTCAATCGTCATTCAACCATACTGAATACAGCAAAGTGAAACAGCGTTCCTCTGAGGCCTAGATGAAAAGCACAGTACCAACAGTCACATATAGTACACAGCACCTATAGCATACATAATTATTATAGCAGAAAAATGTACAGTTACAAAAAATACAGCCGGGAGTCATGGCCTGTAGATTGATGGTGCATGGATGTTGTCCTGGAGCCCTGTTTCTGCAAGAATGCACACAGCAGTGCAAGTGCAACCATAGACAAAGGTGATCCAGCTGGTCTTCCTCTGAGTGAACACTGGAGGGCAGCACTGATGAGAGGGCTGGTTCCTTCAAGCAAACACTGGAGGGAAATACTGATAGGAGGGCTGGTTCCTCCAAGCGAACACTGGGGGGCAGCACTGATGGGAGGGCTGGTTCCTTCAAGCAAACACTGGAGGGAAATACTGATAGGAGGGCTGGTTCCTCCAAGCGAACACTGGGGGGCAGCACTGATGGGAGGGACCAGCCCCAACACGGTACCGAATCTAGCGGCACACAGCCAGCTCTGGCGTCTTCTTCCCTAGTGGCTGCAGCAGGCAACCCTGAGGCATGAGGGGCCTTGTCTGTGTGATAACCGAAGCAATGCAGCTCTCCTCTTGTCAGAGCCAGTGAATCAGACTCGCAGTATACTGTTACCAATGTCTAACAGGGTCTTGGGACCACAACAAAAAACCACCAATTCCCACACCAAATATTGGGCCACGCTCTGTCACCGCCTCCGATGCCTTCTTCTCTGGGTGGCTGGGTTGCAACAAGTCCAACTCCGAGCAACTTGCAAGTGGGGTAGACCTGCTAAACTTGATGTTCCTAATATCCAGCAGTGTCTTGCAATCACGAAAAGAGCCGTAAAAGGTGAACAATTACACCTTTGGTTGGACTCAGAGAGGCCGCTGCCATCATTCCGGAGGACTGGAACCTGGAGCACCTGGAGGAAACTTGTAAAGTCACAGGGAAAACATACAAACTCCTTGCAGACAGCAACAGGAAATGAACCCTGATCACTGGTAATATAACAGCCTTACACTCACTGCTGCACATCTGTGCCACCAAAATTATTACTGTGTAGCGGTGTGCTACACGCAGCGCTTAAATAACGACACGTAGTCAGTGAGCTGCAGTTGCAAAGAGGTTTATTCAAACTTCGCGGCCTCGCTTTAAAGCCTTCCTGGTCCCGCCCTCCCTGTGTTCACAGTCCCGTCCCGCGCGTGGGTTTTTCCCCTTGCTGGTGAAGCAGTCTTGGCGCCCTCTTTGGGACCGACCTCAATGCCGGCACGCGCCACTTTGTGAGCTGGTTTGAGTGCGCTGGGAAGTGGGTCGCCACATAACCCCACCCCCAAAACCGGCAATACACCCCCCAATGTCCTCAGTCTGGGTCAGACTCTGTTTGGGAGGTCTGCCTCTGCACCGCGGTGCCTGAATCTCGACCGGCTGTACCAAGTCCACATGGGCCGGTTTGAGTCGGTCCACCGTGAAAACCTCCTCTTTCCCTCTTTCGAATGTGGACCCGCTGTTTCTGATCACCGTAAACAGCCCCTCGTACGGCCGCTGTAGTGGTGCCCGATGTCCGCCCCGTCGTACAAAAACGAACTTACAGTTTTGCAGGTCTTTGGGTACTCAGGTCGGGTTCTGCCCATGCTGTGAAGTGGGTATGGGGGCCAGGTTACCGAGCCTCTCACGTAGTCTGCCCAGGCTGCTGCGGGTTCTTCCTCTTGCCCCCTTGGGGCTGGTATGAACTCTCCTGGGACGGCCAGGGGAGCGCCGTACACCAACTCGGCCGACGAGGTGTGCAGATCCTCTTTGGGCGCTGTGCGGATTCCAAGCAGGACCCAGGGAAGCTCGTCCACCCAGTTAGGCCCTTTGAGGCGGGCCATGAGAGCCAACTTCAGGTGACGGTGGAAACGCTCCACCAGTCCGTTCGACTGTGGGTGGTAGGCAGTTGTGTGGTGCAGCTGTGTCCCCAAAAGGCTGGCCATAGCTGACCACAGGCTGGAGGTGAACTGGGCGCCTCTGTCGGAGGTAATGTGGGCCGGTACATCAAAGCGAGATACCCAGGTTGCAATCAGTGCTCGGGCGCAAGATTCAGAGGTGGTGTCGGTGAGCAGGACCGCCTCTGGCCATCTTGTGAACCGGTCCACGACAGTGAGGAGGTGCCGCGCTCCTCGCGACACTGGCAGGGGGCCCACGATATCCACATGAATATGGTCGAAACGCCGGTGGGTGGGGTGGAACTGCTGTGGCAGAGCTTTGGTGTGCCGCTGCACCTTGGCTGTTTGGCAGTGCATGCACGTTCTGGCCCATTCACTGACCTGCTTGCGGAGTCCATGCCAAACAAACCTGTTGGCTACCATCCGGACGGTTGTCCTGATGGAGGGGTGCGCTAAGTTGTGAATGGAGTCAAAAACGCATCGCCGCCAGGCTGCCGGGACGACGGGACGGGGTTGGCCGGTGGTGACGTCACAGAGTAGGGTCCTCTCACCTGGGCCTACGGGGAGGTCCTGGAGCTGCAAACCGGAGACTGCAGTTCTGTAACTAGGGATCTCCTCGTCTGCCTGCTGCGCCTCCGCCAGCGCTTCATAGTTTACCCCCTAGGACAGGGCTTGGATGTTAGGGTGGGAGAGGGCATCCGTCACGACGTCGTCCTTTCCTGAGACGTGCCGGATGTCTGTCGTGTATTCAGAGATGTAGGACAGATGTCGCTGCTGGCGGGACAACCAGGGGTCGGATGCTTTCGTGAACGCAAAGGTAAGAGGTTTGTGGTCCGTGAACGCGGTGAAGGGCCTACCTTCTAAGAAGTACCTGAAATGCCGGATTGCCAGGTATAGCGCCAACAGTTCCCAGCCGAAAGCACTGTATTTGAGCTCGGGTGGTCGTAGGTGTTTGCTGAAAAATGCCAGGGGTTGCCAGCGACCCTCAATGAGTTGTTCCAGCACTCCGCCGACTGCCGTGTTAGATGCATCCACTGTGAGGGTGGTAGGGACGTCCGTTCTGGGGTGCACTAGCATCGTGGCATTTGCCAAGGCTTCTTTGGTTTTAATGAAAGCGGTGGCGGACTCCTCGTCCCAGGTAATGTACTTGCCCTTACCCGACATCAGGGCAGTTGAAGGGAGGAAGCGGTGGTAGAAATTCACCATACCCATGAATTCCTGAAGGCCTTTGATTGTGTTGAGTCGGGGGAAATGGCGGACCGTGTCTACCTTGGCAGGCAGAGGGGTTGCCCCGTCTTTAGTAATCCTGTGGCCCAGGAAGTCGATGGTGTCGAGCCCGAACTGGCATTTGGCCAGGTTGATTGTCAGGCCGTATTCACTCAGTGGGAGGTGGGACAGATGCTCCTAACGACTGCTGCTGGCTATGAGGATGTCATCCAAATAGATGAAAGCGAAGTCCAGGTCGCGTCCCACCACGTCCATTATCCGCTGAAACGTCTGTGCGGTATTCTATAGGCCGAACGGCATGCGGAGGAACTCGAAAAGGCCGAACGGGGTGATGAGTGCCGTTTTGGGGACGTCGTCCGGATGCATCGGGATTTGATGGTATCCCCAGACGAGGTCTACCTTGGAGAAGATCTGTGCACCGTGCAGGTTTGCTGCAAAGTCCTGAATGTGCAGCACAGGGTAGCGGTCCGGCGTTGTAGCCTTGTTCAGCCTGCGGTAGTCGCTGCATGGTCTCCAGCCCCCTGTTGCTTTGGGCACCATGTGCAGGGGGGAGGCCCATGGGCTGTCGGACCGCCGTATGATCCCCAATTCCTCCATCCTCTTGAACTCCTCCTTCGCCAGTCGAAGCTTGTCCAGGGGAAGCCTTCGAGCATGGGCGTGGAGGGGTGGTCCTTGTGTCAGGATGTGGTGCTGTACGCCGTGTCTGGGGATGGCTGCCGTGAACTGCAGTGCCAGAACCGATGGGAAATCCGCCAGGACTCTGGTGAAATCGTTGTCGGACAGGGTGACGGAGTCTAGGTGTGGGGGCTGGCAACTGGGCTTCACCCAGGGAGAACGTTTGAAAGGTCTCGACGTGGACCAGTCTCTTCCTTGGCAGGTCGACCAGTAGGCTGTGAGCTCGCAAAAAATCCGCTCCCAGGAGCGGTTGGGCTACAGTGGCCAGTGTGAAGTCCCACGTGAACCGGCTGGAGCCGAACTGTAGCCGCACCGTACGGGTGCCATAGGTCCTTACTGTGCTGCCGTACGCGGCCCTCAGGGTGGGACCCGGTTCTCTGTTGCAGGTGTCGTAACTCATCAGAGGTAAGATGCAGATCTCGGTTCCGGTGTCGACCAAAAATCAGCATCCCGACTGCTTGTCCCAGACATACAGGAGGCTATCCCGATGGCCAGCCGCCGTAGCCATCAGCGGTGGCTGGCCCTGGCGTTTCCCGGGAACTTGCAGGGCGGGCTACAGCGGCGGGCTTCTGCGCCCCACCGCTGGTGGTAGAAGCACCATTGTTCTTTGATCTCCTCACCCCTGCCTCTGGGGTTAGCGGGCTCTGTGGCCGGACCTGGTCTGGTCTGCTGCTGGGAGCGTGGCCTGGTGATCTGTGCGACGGACGCCCCACTCTCCTTCTTGGCTTTCCACAGCACGTCCGCCCGGGCCGCCACCTTCCGGGGATCGCTGAAATCCACATCGGACAGCAGCAGGCTTATGTCCTCGGGCAGCTGCTCCAGGAACGCCTGCTCAAACATGAGGCAGGGTTTGTGTCCAATAGCCAGGGCCAGCATCTCGTTCATCAAAGCCGACGGTGGCCTGTCCCCCAAACTATCCAGGTGAGTAAGCGGGCAGCTCGCTCGCGCCGTGAGAGTCCGAAAGTCCTTATGAGCAAGGCTTTGAATTCTGTGTATTTGCCGTCCGCTGGGGGCAATTGTATGAGCTCCTCAATCTGGGCAGCTGTCTCCTGGTCGAGGGAGCTCACCACGTAGTAGTAACGTGTGGCATCCGAGGTTATCTGCCGAATGTGGAATTGGGCTTCTGCTTGCTAGAACCATAGGTGAGGTCGCAGCGTCCAGAAGCTTGGCAGTTTTAACGAAACTGCATGAACAGATGCGGCGTCGTTCATCTCCGGTCCAAATATCGTTTGGGCCATCGGGGTCACCGATTGTAGCAGTGTGCTACACGCAGCGCTGAAATAACGACACGTAGTCAGTGAGCTGCAGTTGCAAAGAGGTTGTGGTGAACTAGATATACCTGTCTGACTGCTCCTGTGGCTCCTCCCACAGACCCTGCTGATTGCTCCTGTGGCTCCTCCCACAGACCCCTGTATAAAGGCGACTGTGGGCTGCTGCTCTCCCTCATTTTCCCCAGGATGTAGTGTTGTTTATTCTTCCAGTCAATAAAAGCCGATATCTCGCTTCCTAAGTCTCAGTGTGAGTTATTGATGGTGCATCAGAGGTTTATTCAAATTTCACGGCCTCGCTTTAAATCCTTCCTGTTCCCGCCCTCCCCGGGCGGGAATGCTGTAGGGGGCGCGTATTCACAGTCCCATCCCGCGCGTGGGTTTTTCCCCTTGCTGGTGAAGCAGGCTTGGCGCTCTCTTTGGGACCGACCTCAATGTCGGCGCGCGCCACTTTGTGAACCAGTTCGAGTGCGCTGGTAAGTGGGTCGCCACAACTGAATATATACTATAGGGGTTAAACATGTGGCTCCCCGGAAAGCAAAAGAGACAGGATGCAGACGAAAATTCAGGGATGAGGATTTAATGCAAATTGACATGCAGAAAGTAACACACACAACACACTGGAGGAACTTAACAGGTCGGGCAGCAACCGTGGAAACGAGCAGTCAATGTTTCGGACCGAGACCCTTCGTCAGGACTGAAGAGGGAGGGGGCAAAGGCCCTATCTCCTTCCAACCCTCCACCCACCTTTTTAGGGCCCCTGCCCCCTCCCTCTTCAGTCCTGACGAAGGGTCTCTGCCTGAAACGTTGACTGTTCGTTTCCACGGATGCTGCCCGACCTGCTGAGTCCCTCCAGCATGCTGTGCATGTTGCCATCTTCAGAAGTTTTCTGATGACTCTGCCATAGTTGGATGCATCAGCAAGGGAGATGAGGCTGAGTACAGGGCTACGGTGGGAAACTTTGTCACATGGTGCAAGCAGAATCATCTTCAGCTTAATGTGAAAAAGACTAAGGAGCTGGTGGTGGACCTGAGGAGGACTAAGGCACCGGTGACCCCTGTTTCCATCCAAGGGGTCAGTGTGGACGTGGTGGAGGATTACAAATACCTGGGGATACGAATGGACAATAAACTGGACTGGTCAAAGAACACTGAGGCTGTCTACAAGAAGGGTCAGAGTCGTCTCTATTTCCTGAGGAGACTGAGGTCCTTTAACATCTGCCGGACGATGCTGAGGATGTTCTACGAGTCTGTGGTGGCCAGTGCTATCATGTTTGCTGTTGTGTGCTGGGGCAGCAGGCTGAGGGTAGCAGACACCAACAGAATCAACAAACTAATTCGTAAGGCCAGTGATGTTGTGGGGGTGGAACTGGACTCTCTGACGGTGGTGTCTGAAAAAAGGATGCTGTCCAAGTTGCATGCCATCTTGGACAATGACTCCCATCCACTCCATAATGTACTGGTTAGGCACAGGAGTACATTCAGCCAGAGACTCATTCCACCGAGATGTAACACTGAGCGTCATAGGAAGTCATTCCTGCCTGTGGCCATCAAACTTTACAACTCCTCCCTCGGAGTGTCTGACACCCTGAGCCAACAGGCTGGTCCTGGACTTATTTCCACTTGGCAATTATTAACTTATTATTATTTAATTATTTATGGTTTTATATTGCTATATTTCTTCACTATTCTTGGTGCGGCTGTGATGAAACCCAATTTCCCTCGGGATCAATAAAGTATGTCTGTCTGTCTGTCTGTCTTTGACCCCAGCATCTGCAGTGTATTTTGTGTTTATGACATGCAGAAAGTGAAGTGTAAAGCTCTGAAGGGATTAAATACACATCAGGATCATGGGCACACGGATCCTGATGCGGAGGAATATATGCATCAGAGTATAGAGGAGAATGCAGAATGGGAAGCCAGGTAATGTCTCTGTCTGGATTTGAGAAAGTAGTAGAAGAGGGCTTTGCGGCAGATGGGCAGGGTTTGAGTTGGAGACAATTGGAAATTAATCCTAATGAAACTCACTGTGATTAATTAATCCTGACGATCACTGTCACACACAGCAAGATGAAAATATAATTCACTGATATCAGAATTTAAAATTTCATCTATCAAGTCTTCTCTCAAGCTTAAGTTCTATACCTCTCTTCTTCATTGTCACATGGGTCCATCTGGTGGACAGTGTTAGTAGCAACCGATTCTTGAATCACAAGAATTTATTGCTGAGTGATGGCTGTTGTGTCCATAGCAACTGACAATAAGCCATCTAACCTCAACCTATTTTCCAGTTCTCAGGGTGTAGCCTTGCAGGTCATTAAAAAAATCAAGTCCTTGCCCATTAAGATTTTTAAATTCTAATGAGAATTTTAACCTTCTACCAAGGGTTCGATGGTCAAGTTCAGAGAATAGCATCCAGGGACACGTGTTCAAATCCTTCAATGGCAGTCAGGGAACTTAAATTCAAATAAGTAATTTTATCTGGAACTAAAAACCCAGTATCAATAATGTTAACAATGAAACAAATTAGACTGCCATAAAATCCTATGTGATTCATCAATATTCTTCAGGAAAGGAAATCCTTCATCTTTACCCCGCACGGCTAACAAGTGATTCCAGACCCACAATAGATTGGCTGACTTTAAACTTCATTAATGAAGGAGCAATTATGGATAGATAAAAATGTCCACATTGCCTGTGATGCCCACATTCTTTCCGATAGTGATTTCAACCTCTTCATGCTCTGGGGGAAATAATTTCATCTCATATGTATGTTCTAAAATTCCTTTCAGTAATTACTTTAAAACCATAGTCTCTGGTTGTTAACTCTTGGCTACAGGAAATGCATCCCTCCAATTCACTTCTGTCTGAATCACTTATCAAAATTAAAACAGTTAATAGTAGAAACCTGACTGTAGCAATATGTCCCAGGATATCTCACAAAAGTATGACCAAACCAAATTCAGCACCAAATTAATTAAGAAGATATTAAGGTAAATGAAATCAGATTTTAAGAACATCTTAGGAGGAAAGCAAGATGTGCGTTTGGGGCAGGGGGAAGGAATTCCAGAACCTGGAGTCTAAGAACTGCTGGCCTGACTGTCATATTGCAAATTGTAAGGATAGGCATCTAACCTCAACCTAATTTCCAGGTGTAGCCTTGCAGGTTATTGAGAAATCAAGTTCTTGCCCATCACGGAGTTTTATAATCTAATCTCTGTCACAATTATTCTCAACACTCATGCCTCACAATATTGTGTCCTCAGACTCCTTCTCTACCCCCTACACACTCACAATGGTATAGCCAGATTGGTGAATCATAGACCTGATATGGCAACTACTCTGACTGTGACCACAAGGAATGGCAGTGAGTGGAATGTGGAAGCAGCCCAGCACAAAACCAAAACCAGCCTTCCCCACATAGACTGTTCACAATTCTCACTGCCTCAGTGAGGCAGCCGCCACCATAACCTCTCCCTCTTCTCATCCCTCCTGCTGGGCAGAAAACATAAACATCTGAAATTACGTACTAACAAGCTCAAGTGACAGCTTCTATCACACTGTTACAATAATTAAACAGGTCCCTGGTATGATGAGATGAACCCTTGACCTCACAATCTTCCTCACCTTGCACCTTATCTGCACTGCCGTTCTCTGTAACTGCAATTATTAATTCTGCATTTTGTTATTGTTTTACCTTGTACTACCTCAGTGTACTGTGTAATGAAATGATCTGCTGGGACAGTGTGCAAGCTTATCACCTTACCTTGGCATATGTGACCATTATAAACCAACTGACTGATGAGAGATTGCATAGGAGATCAGAAATGGAGGGGCTGAGATACTCAGTGGGTCATAGGGTTTGGAAATGATACAACAATTTGGAAAGGAAAAGCTTTGTGTTTAGAAATTCAGGATTCTTTTACTTTTAAGATGGATGTTTAACCCGAGCCAACATGTGTGAAGGGTGGATGGGCAGAACAGGAGGATGGGTGGAACTTAGTGCTAAAGGATACTTTATATTATGGAGATCATTGCTTTTTTCAATTTTCCCAATATTTTTCCAAATAGTGTTTCATTATCCCAAAATATTTCTAAGGGATTCAACTTTTAAAATATGAACTCGACATCTTGTTAAATACCAAAGTTCCAAAGGTCACAAAGAAGTCTGATCCTCTCTTTCTTAGTGAACTGCCTGCAGTGTTGCCCAGTAAGACAAATAGACACAAGGAACTGATTGAGGGAAAAGTAGAAAATGAAGAGAAGTTAGAGAGACAACCAGGGGTTACAGAAGATAAGTGAAGTAAAGCAATTTGGTAGATGTGGTCATCAAAGAAATGCATAATCCAATGGAACTGGGAAGACTGCAGTGCATAATCCAATGGAACTGGGAAGACTGCAGAGCATAATTCAATGGAACTGGGAAGACTGCAGAGCATAATCCAATGGAACTGGGAAGACTGCAGAGCATAATCCAATGGAACTGGGAAGATTGCAGTGCATAATCCAATGGAACTAGGAAGACTGCAAAGCATAATCCAATGGAACTGGGAAGATTGCAGTGCATAATCCAATGGAACTGGGAAGACTGCAGAGCATAATCCAATGGAACTGGGAAGACTGCAGTGCAGTTTTGATGAAGGGTTCCAGAATGAAACATTAACTGTTTTTTATTCCACAGTTGGGGCCT
This sequence comes from Hemitrygon akajei, assembly GCF_048418815.1. NCBI lineage: Eukaryota > Metazoa > Chordata > Chondrichthyes > Myliobatiformes > Dasyatidae > Hemitrygon > Hemitrygon akajei. The sequence continues at coordinate 67,956,686 of NC_133135.1, read as the reverse complement.
GCTAAAATTTTCTTTTCATAACTTAGCTGTAAATTCTGACAGGTCAGATAACAATAGAATCAGCAAATACTAAACCTGAAATAAAGAGCCAAACATGAGCATCACTAAAGCTGCTTTTTTAAAAATTAATCGATTTCAGCCTGGAGTTCCATACCGTCATCTCTTCAGTAGCGATCACCAAGCTTCAAAACATGAGCCTCTGTACCTCCTTCTGCAATTAGAACCGCAATTTTGTTTTTGGGAAACCAGTCACTGTGAGTAAGTAATAGAACTTCCTCCTCACTGGCTAGCAACATAGGTGCACCCCACGGATGTGTGCTTAATCCACTGTTTTACTCTGTCCACGCTTATGACTATGTGGCTGAGCACAGCTCAAACACCATCTATAAATTTGCAGATGGCACTATCATTGTTTGTAGAATCTCAGGTGACAAGGAGGCATACAGGAACAAGACAGATCAGCTGGTTGAGTGATGTCACAACTTCATACTCAATATCAGCAAAACCAAGGAACTGATTGCGTACCGTAGGAAGGGAAAGTCAGGACAACACACCTAGCTCTCAGTGATGGGTCAGCAGTCAAAAGCTGTGAGCAGTTTCAAGTTCCTGGGCATCAATTTCTCAGAGGAGCTATCCTGAGCGCAATGAATTGATGAAATAATGAAGAAGGTACGCCATCAGCTCTACTTTGTTATGAGTTTGAAAATATTTGGTATGTCACCAACGACTCTTATGAATTTCTTTACATCTATAGTGGAGAGCATTCTGATTGGTTACATCACAGCCTAGTATGGAACCTCTAATACACAGGATTACAAGGCGCTGCAGAGCTATAGACTCAACCAGCTCCATGAGAGGTATGGCCCTCCAAACCACTGCTGACATCTTCAAGAGCTGATACATTGATCTCTGAGGACCTCACCACCTGGAACATGCCCTCTTCTCATGACTTCCATCCTGGAGGAGGTACAGAAGCCTGACAAACAACACTCAACAATTCAGCAACAGTTTTTTAGCTTCCACTATCAGATTTCTAAATGATCCGTGAAACCATTCCTTTTCTATTGCACTATTTATTTATTTAGTAATTTATAGTAGCTTTGTGTTTTTGCACTGTACTGCTACTGCAAAATAACAAATGCCATGTAATTCAGTGATAATAAATCTGATTCTGATTCTGTTCCTATTCAAAAACCAGGAGGTGAGCAACAGCCATCAATAAATAGAAAAGGGAAGGTGAAACAATCAAATTGATGAAAAACCTTTTAAACAATTCTGCTGACTTGGACAAGGCAATTATTGATTACAGACACTATATCTGGACAAATTCCAAAAACGTTATTAAATTCAAAACTCCATTATGTGTATGCATACACTCATTCCTATGAATGACAGAACTAGTTTACTCTCTCTCTCTCTACTTTAACTCATTTTTCTTTATTCTCTTAAGTGGTTTTGATGCCACTCTTTTCTGTGTAAGCACGATTACCATAACGAATGATTCTGCACATTTTCTGACTCCTGGACAAAAATCAACCAATGGACATCTGTAAAAACAGAAGCCTAGGATGGCCTGTATAGGTTCATCATCAGTATCTGGAGAGTGGGATTGAGAAGTAGTTGATGGGTGAGAGGGCAGGTGTACGGGATCGAATAGGATCTGGAATCATCCATGATTAAATTGCCCAGTGCACTCATTGGGCTGAATGGCCTAATTCTGCTCCTATGTCGTATGGTCTTATGAGAAAAGGCAAAAATTCTGCACTCTTTTTGATTTTGCAAGCAAGTCTGACAGCATAGATGATACATTGGAATCAGAACACATTGAAACAATAAATTAAAGACAAAAGAGTAGCTAGATCCACAAAACACCTGACCTTGCAGAAATTGTAGCTGCACTCTCCATCCAAGCCATGATCTGTCCTCCAAAAGTGTTACCCTGATGATTTGCATGAGGTGGTAAGACAAGCTCAACGGTCTCAACCCTGGTCTTCTCTGCTGGCACAACATGCTGGGACTCTTCAAAGTCTGGCTCTGGTTTAGGAAATATGTTCCACATTTGAGCAATATCTCAGCTTCAATCGATCCTGCATTGCAACTTACAGACTTGCATGAGCCTTCAATGAAGCAAAAAACTATTGAATTTGCAAATATAGGTTACAAAGCTTTTAAACACTAATATGCTGCAGTGTTCAAATCTTCCTTTCCTATGGTACCACATTTGTGTGACACTACTTTGTACTCTATGTTTTAAATATATGCATGCTGCAAATTCACTCCTTGTCACAAATACTCTGAATACAGATGCCGATTTATAGGCGTACCAACATATTCTCACTGTATTATTAAATGAAAGAATTAAGAATCAGGGACAAAAGTCATAGGAATATGAATATGTGATTATCAGCAACATCATTACAACTTTCTCTCACCTACGTGTTATGAGATTTTATTGCAGGATAGCTTTGTTACATTCTTGGATTCCTTCTTTAGTCCAGCAATTGAAATTTTAAAAATTCTTTCTACATTACGAAACATCATAAGATGTAGCCAAAAACGTCAGTAATACTGCAGACTCAAATTTGACTTGGGCGGTTGCTTGAACTTCTTGAAAAAAGAATGTATTGCGGTATCATATAAATATTTGCATGTCAAATTCCTGATACAATGAAAAGACTACCAGACCTGAAGCAAAACATATCTCAGGGCATCATTCCTAACATCTTATTGCAGAGATCAAAAAGATAGTTAGGAGTCTCAAAAATACCAGAGAGATGAGCATTATAAAGTTACTCATATAGCCAAAAAGTTTGGTATTGCAAAGATGGAGAATTGAGTAAACCAATTACCTTTTTGAATTGTGCTGGAAGAGACCAGATCTTTGATGGTTTCCAGGTGGTGCAGCCTCATTCGGCGACGCTCAACAGCAATACTGAACTCAATCTTCTCCTCGGGTGTTCTCGGAACGATGGGCTTCAGCTGCACCTGATGAGAGGAGGAAAGCAGATATTCATAAAGAGCCGAGGAAATTTTACTGTCCTTTCCTGAATTTAGTCCAGATAAATTGCTGAATGTGTCACTGGGACCAAACATGAAACCTCTACATTCAAAGCTGGTAAGAAGGGGAAGAGTGGAAGATTATAACAGAGGTCATGGCCGGATCATGCTATTGATCAGTGTTCTATGATTCAGCTGGCTCATCTAGGTCTGACAAAATACAGCTAAGATTAAGACTGTATTGGTTAATGATCTAATCAATACAGTCATGGGTTGGTTAGACATGAAAGATGGCTGGTTTTGTCTCTCGGAACCACAATGTATTTAAAGAAATATCTAACCATGCTGATAAACAGGAATGGGGGAAGAAAATGCAACAGAATGAGAAAAAACAATTCATCCAGTGAGGAAAGAGTGGCTAACACAAAAATTTCCCTTAAAAGCAGCAAAACATCAATATTGATAGGAAATACAGGACTCAAGGACAGGAAGAACTGGGGGAAGCAGATATCACCCTGGGTCATCACACAACCAAATTACTGGCCTCCACCACACTGGCACGAGAAATGCAGATGTTTATCACAGAGGGGAAAAAAAACACTACCTCTGAGCCATGGAAGTAGAATGGGAAACAGATGTCCTATAAGGTTATTAATCAAGCACATTGCTGTGATAAATCTGTGTTGGTGCCAGCAGAGGCAAAAGCAATGGTAAAATATTCAAAATTCTGGACACAAGGGTAGAGTATGCTTTGACTGTGACCAAGTCACTGGAATTTGGAAGCTGGTAGATACAAAAGACCTTTATTAATCACAAGCAGGTCTTCTGGAGAATGTTTCCCCTCTCCCCACAATCAACAGTATAATAATGTTTTAGACCTTTTAAATACAAAGACTGGAATAAGCTGGTTCCAATGACAATACTTGCCTATTTATACAGAATTGCACACTTACAGTGGAACTGTAACCCAAATGATAGAGTCCCTTTGCAAAGGGATGGTAAAGGGATTCCTGGCACAAAAACACCAAGACCCCCCAAAATATAACTTTTTTAGTTATGAGGTTGAGGGACAGTTCCCCGAATAGCCAGAATGTTAAGTAACAAAACAGTCATGTCCTGAACTGTATACTAAGTGCAGGGATATTGTTATGTTTGGGGTATTGGGAAGCAGGGTGGCTGTGAATAACACACACAAAAGACAGAGAGGTGAGGATAAAATATACAGATGTGTATTTTACTTGTAAGTCATCTACCCAGAGTGCCCTCTCACATTACATTCAGTACATAACATAAAGGGAGGCTTGACATCTACCCATAAGGGTCAAAATATACATGAATACACAACATATCCCTCCACCTTCCCATACACAGACAAGCTGCTGAACTACTAACGTTTAATGGAGTAAATGTCACATTCAGCCGACAACAAAAAACACTTTTTTTCTTAACTTGGGAAAGAGAGTAGACTGCCTCTATTCCCAGACATAAATCTGAGTATTATTGTGCCCCATGTGTTGAGGGTCAGTCACTAAACTACTGACAACCTGGGGATGTTGCCAAAGTCATTTTATCTCTTGGTGGTGTGTGTATAGATCTTGGCTTAGGTACTGAATTGTCAGTAGGGGGCATCTCAGAAAGCACTGGTGATGGTGAAGCACTGGCTGTGTCATTTGATCTTAACGGAGGTTCTGCAATCATTGTCTCAGAATCCTGTCCCATTTTTATATCTGGATCTGGACTGGTCAGTTTGTGTTGGTTTTCAGTAGCCTCAGAAATGGGTAACAGCTGATCAACACGCCTTCTCCCGATGATGTAATTACCAGTTTACACTGTATATTAGACAGGACCAGCTTGTATCACCACCGTTACAGGTATCCACTTTGTTCCCAAATCACTGTTCCAGGCAAGTACCTTCTCTCCTGCTAGAAATTTCTATACTTGGCTGTTGCATGTCTCTCTGATTGGGTTTTCTGTTCTGTTTGGGGGTCTAATCAGTCAAGCCGGATGCAAAGCTGTCAGTGCTAAGACACTGGTTGAGGGATCCACTTCCCACTTAAGTCTTGAGGGCTTGTTTCATTGTTTGTACGAATCGTTCAGCAAGGCCATTAGTGGCTGGATGAAATGGTACTGACTTACATGCCTTGAACTCTTCAGAAAGGAGTTGTGGGCCATTGTCACTCAAGCTGTTGAGGACAAAGCACATGCTCTTGGTCAAAATGGCTGAAAATGGAACGCAGCTCCTCAATACGTTTTTCAGATGTAGTGTTCTTCACGATGGCAGTCTCAGGCCATTTGCTTGTGCATCCATTATGACCAAGAGCATGTGGTCTTCCACAGGTCCTGTAAAATCTATGTGCATCCTCTGCTATGGTTCTTCAGGCCACTCCCATGGATGCAAAGGAGTAAGTCACTGGCAATGTGGGCATGCTTTGGCCTTCTCTTCAATGGTTACATTTAATCCAGGCCACCAAAAGTAAATATGTGTGATTTCTTTCATGCAGACCATGCCACAGTATCCTGCATGTTCTACGTCAAGCACTTGCTTTCTTAATGGTGGAGGAAAGACAACATGGTATCCCCATTGTAAACAACCTGCTTAGACTGTGAGCACCTCCCATCAAGCCTGATGATGTTTCAGTTCTATGATTGGTTCTTCTTTCCATTCATGAGTTACCATGTCCATTGCTTTAGATAGAACAGTGTCAGTATGTGTGTGCTTCTGGACCTGCACCACAGTTATCAGCACTGTAGGTACTTCCAGTCTCTTTCAGTGATGGCTCTTAAGCTGTAACAGTCAAGGGAAGTCTAGATAGTCCATCAGCATTCAAATGGTGCTCAGACCTTCTGTACTTCATATCATACCGATGTGCAGATCGTTAACAGAGCCCAACATTGCATTCGACTAGCAGTCAGGAAAGAAATGCCCGCACGCAAACTGGAAATTGACATCAAGGGGCAATAATCTGTCAGTAGTGTAAATCATTGATCAAAGAGGAATTGATAGAATTTATTAACTCCCAAAACAATTGCAAGTGCTTCCTACTCAATCTGGGCATAGTGGCTTTCTGCCTTGCTTGACGTCCTTCATGTGAAAGTGACTGAATGTACTTCACCCGATGGCATCTTGTGTGGGATAACTGCCCCCACGCGATAGGGCTGATGCATCACAGGACAACTGTATAGACAATGATGGGTTGAAATGTGTGAGTGCTTTGTGACAAAGTTATTTTGTCCTTTTTAAAAGTCTCTTCAAGGCTTTTAATTTATTTTAAAGTTCATGAAGTGGGTTCAGCATGCTAGCTAAGTTAGGAACAAACTTCGGGTAGTATGTTGGTAGTCCAGAGAAAGATGTTAATTGGCTTACGTTCAGTGGTGATGGAGTGTTGCCTTCACCTTTGACTGTGCCTTATGAAGCCCTGAGTTGTTGATCACGTGGTCCAAATATTCAATCAAAGTTCAAAATAACCATACTTATGGATCCATGGTCCATATTCCTAGAGTCTCCTGGAGTTTTGTACATGCTCACGCTCATTCGTCCCAGTAATGAGTAAGTCATTCGAAGAGCATTGCACCCTGTCAAGCTGCTTAGGATCTGGTTCATTGCTCATTGAAAAAGCTGAAGTGATGTCAATTGGAAGCCTTCCTTATCTGAACATCTCTTGTGGGTCACTATAGTCAACATATAATCATCTGCAAGTACGCTTGTCACAAGGCAATCTTCCTAAAAATGTCTGCCCTCTGGCCAATAATGTTAAAAGGTCATCAATGAGGGGAAGGTGTTGTTCAGCTGTAAGAACTGGGTTAATGGTTACCTTGCAGTCTCCACCACGCCTCAAAGACCCATCCTTTTTTAGGACAGGAACCACTGGAGTTGCCTATTTACTTACATACACTGGTTCCAATACCTTACTCGGAACAAGTCTTGAAGGTGAATGGAATTGCCTTCAGGCAGTTGAGTGTTGTGTCAGACATACAGCCAGTTTAACAGTGATTCTTTTCATACTGTCCAGTTCTCCACTGAATACTTCTGCGTGTTTCTTCAATACCTCTTGTAGTCCAGTGCTCTCAACAATCCAGTGCACTTTGTGCCAGTTGAGTTTGAGCTGCTTCAGCCACGAAGTGCTGGACAACTATCTTTCACAATGTACAACGGAAGCTAATCTTCACTGTGACACATACCACTCCCCTCACTGGAACAATCTTTACAGTCTTTACAGTCAACCCTGCCCCTTCTAGGGTGAAATGCGGTAATTTCCCCTTGTAGACTGTCTCAGACACCTGTATCCTCACTGTGGCCCCATCTGACCATGGGGTCACCCAGTAGCCGTCTTTGTGTTCTGAAACAGGTAAAACATGCAAAGCTTCTTCAACCACAGAGTGAACGTCACTCAGGCCTACCTGGTTGCACTAGACTTGAGTATTTTGCTCACAGTCAGAAAAGCTGAAACACGAATATCACCCAAAATTTGATTTGCAAGTGAAAAATAATCAAACCTTTCAGAAACTGAACTCCATTGTTCTGTTGCTTTGTCATACAGCCATATCCTTGCAAACATTGTTGCCTTTTTCAAACATAATCACACTCCAGAAAGGTTAACGAGTCTCACCCGGTTTCTCACTCTCTCTCTCTCCCCCCCCCCTGTTATTTGTTTTATTTAATTGTCCTGTTCTCACTTTCTCCCCTCAGATTCTTCACTCAGCACACCCCCTGCAGCTGTTTCCACGTTGCTCACCCACGTTACACAGCGGTACTCTGCCAGCAATGCAGACAGACATTTCTCACTGAAGAGAACAGAACAATAAATACCACGTGAGGATCTGTCACCTCATCATGTTTGTAGTACTGGGAATCTGGATGGCCATGAATAAGACTCACGAGACATGGAGAGGTGAGGAAAAATGTACAGCTGTTTATTTTACTTGTAAATAATGCCCTCTCACATTATGTTCCGTATGTAACACACAGGGAAGCTTGACAGCGACCCGCAAGGGGCAAAATATACATGAATACATAACAGATATGACTTTAATGCCTTCCCTCTCATCAGGAGGGTTTCAATGTGAGCCAATAAACATGAATATTCATCTATTGTCTTTCCCTGCATAGTTACAGTGGTACAGAAACAAAATCTCCCACACCGGACGATTGGTTTATTATCAGTTGGTGAAAGTTCAATAGTGAGCAGGATTCTTTTTGAAGACTGGCTTTGTTTTACACAAAGCTCCATAACTCATGAATAGCACTAGTAGTAAATTTACAGATGTCAAATTTACTAAAATTGGTGACATCCTTCAGAGTGAAAATGGTTATCAGGATTTAGGGAGGTCTTGAGGGCAAATGGGCCAAGGAGTGGCAGAGCTCTGAGGTATGTGTGAAGCACAAGCACGTGGTTCACTTCAAGTGGCATTGCAGGTAGACAGGGTGAATGAAGGCAGCTTCTGACACACTGGCTTTCATAAAACAAGGATCTGAGTTAAGAAGTTTGGATGTTATGTTGCAGTTGTACAAGATGTTGGTGAACCTGCATTTAGAAAGTTGTGTTTTGATCCCCCTACTATAGGAGAGATGCTATTAAACTGGAAAGAGTGCAGAGAAGATTTGCAGGGAATTGAGGAACTGAATATTCCCCTGCATAGTTACAGAGAGGTTGAGCAGGTTACGACATTTGTCATTGCAGCACAGAGTGAACTTAAAGAGGTGTATAAAATTATGAGGAGCATAGATAGGATAAGGGAACTCAGCCTTTCTCCCCCAGGACTGGGGAATCAAGAACTAGGCGGCATAGGCTTAAGGTGAGAGGAAAGAGATCTAATAGGGAACAGAGGGGCAACTTTTCACCCAGAGAGAGGTCAATATATGGAATGAGACGCCTGAGGAAGTGTTTGAGGCAGGTGCAATAACAACATTTAAAAGGTACTTGTACAGGTACAGAGATAGGAAAGATTTGGAAAATGGGATTGGCTTAAATAAGGATCTTGATCAACAGGAGCCATTTGGGCTGAAGAACCCATTTCCGTGCTGCATAATTCAATAACTCTGTGAGAATCAGGTACATTTTACACCAGACTGGTATATTAACTTAACATTGTTGACACACTGGAAACTCACCATAAGAGCAGATGCTGCAGATTTATTTGGTATTTATAGCTGGACTGCAATCAACCTAATTCAGAGTTTACACCATTCCTCGCAATGATTCATTTTCTAATAATGAACCAAAATTCATACCATTCACTGCTTTCTGCTTTTAAATTGGTGAATTGTACATTAGAACAGAAAACTACCATTATTTTTAAACATTCAGTTAATCCATTCATGTCCTTTAGATATGGGCATTTGCCACACTTACCTGGTCTAACTTTAAGTTTTTAGAGAGTTTGATAATGCTCCTGAAAGAAGTTGGAACATTTTGTTTCATTAAAGTCTCTATGCACAGTAAATGCAAGCTGCTATTTATGTGGCTAAGAGTTGTAGCTTGATCCTGCAATCTCTATAACTGCAAATATCCTAACCTGACTTTGAGAAGATCACCTGAACAGCAGTTAGTTCTACAGAACAGAGAATTCAATGAAAGAAGATACTGCTTTCTCTGACAAAGTTATACACACAAATTCTGACATCATTCCCAAATAAAAACATCTGCATATTCAGATATACACACTATATAAACACTCCCGTACATCCTGCACATGGAGGTTAACTGTTTTATTTTTAAAAAATAAAACATTGGCATTTAATTCAACTTTTTGTTAAAGCAATTGATTTTTTGTCAAATGTTATTTAATGTACAGGATTTGGAATTAGTTAAGTATTAACAGACAGTTTGGTTTGATCATTTGGAGGAGTATAAAACTGGGCTCCACACAGTCTGCTGCTTCTACACTTCATCTCACGTGTACAGTTTGTGCCAGATGCCACCTTGGCAAGAATACTGATGCGCTCACGTATTATACACTGCAAGGTGGATTTCGATTTTCAGTAACGCAACACAAATTTTAGAAATAAACAAATATGAAGCAAGCGTTCACATTTTGTAGCTAAACGGACCAACTAATGCCTTCTCAATTACATACATTTGACATCAAGTAGGACTTGGCCAACAAATGCAATTTAAAGGAATCACAAAAGGACCTTGTTGTTGGTAGATTTCTACTGTCTGTTCCAACTACATTCAAATATTTAAATTTTATGGAAAGTGGTATGCTTGTGGTGAAGTAATCTGGCTCTATGTGCAAATGAGTTTATTAAGAAGGTGCACCATAAATATCAGGGCAACACACACAAAATGCTGGAAGAACTCAGCAGGTCAGGCAGCATCTAGGGAAAGAAACAGACAGTTGCGTTTCTGGCTGAGACCCTTCATCATGACTGGCAAGGAAGGGGGGAAGAAACCAGAATAAGAAGGTGGGGGAGGAGGGGAGGGGAAGGAGTTCACGCTGGCAGGTGATAGGTGAAGCAGGTGAGGGAGAAGGTAGGTGGGTGGGGGAGGAAGGTTGAAGTGCAAAGCTGGGAGGTATTATTTGTGTGCTATACCACAAATTCCACGTTTGATCTACAACATGAACAAAAGGAACGGCAGGAGACACCTGGAGCAGGACAAGGAAGTGTGAAGAACCAGAGGATGAGGAATCTTGGTATAAAATTGGATCCACCCAGACTGGAAGGCATCAGGTCTCCTGCCTAAACAAGCATTTCAATGAAGGTATCCGTACTGAAATCTGCCACCCATTACATTGCAAACAGAACCTCAGGCTGAAGTGAGGACTTCATTGCCAGCAGGTGTGGCTATCAACTTGTACTCTGCATATAATGAGAGCCAGACTGTCACAGGACATGGCGGAATACTAGCATGTTCAAACACTTCCATTGTCTGGAAAACTCTGGACGATCACGGCAGCTCAGGTCGTATTTCAAGCTCAGACCCTTAGAATCCTGCAGGACACTTCACAACATTGCAATTACAAGAGCATTATTCTAGTCTCCAGACATCAAGGAAGCAGCAAAAAATAAACAAAAAAGTCAATTTTGAAGGTCTATTTCAGCAAATCACGATTAACTGATACAACTGCAGTCTGCCGCAACATGGAAACAGAGTCTTTGGTTCAATTTGTCCACGTTGACTGTGCTGCTCGCCAGCAATGCCAGACAATTGGTGAAACTTGGAGGGGGAGGGATGAAGCAAAGAGCTAGGAAGTTGATTGGTGAAAGAGACAGAAGGCTATGGAAGAAGGGGGGAGGAGGAGCCCCGGGGGAGGCTAGGGGCAGGCAAGGAGATAACATGAGAGAGGGACAAGGGGATGGGAAATGATGGCGGGGGGGGGGGAGGCATTACTGGAAGTTTGAGAAATCGATCTTCATGACATCAGGTTGGAGGCTACCCAATCAGAATACAAGGTGTTGTTCCTCCAGCCCAAGTGTGGCCTTAGAGAAGGGACGCGCTCAGACTGATGGTTTGAGATGTGTCTATTTTAATGCCAGGAGTGTTGTGAACAAAGTGGATGAGCTTAAAGGGTGACTCAGTACTTGGAGCTATGATGTTGTGGCCATTACAGAGACTTGGATGGCTCAGGGGCAGGAATGGTTACTTCGAGTGCCAGGCTTTAGATGTTTCAGAAAGGGAGGCAAGAGAGGTGGGGGCATGGCAGTGTTAATCAGAGATAGCGTTACAGCTGCAGAAAAGGAGGAAGTCATGGAGGGATTGTCTACAGAGTCTCTGTGGGTAGAAGTAAGGAACAGGAAGGGGTCAATAACTCTACTGGGTGTTTTTTATAGACCTCCCAATAGTAACAGGGACATCGAGGAGCAGCTAGGGAGACAGATCCTGAAAAGGTGTAATGATAACAGAGTTGTCATGGTGGGAGATTTTAATTTCCCAAATATCAATTGGCATGTCCCTAGAACGAGGGGTTTAGATGGGGTGGAGATTGTTAGGTGTGTTTAGGAAGGTTAATTGACACAATATGTAGATAAGCCTACAAGAGGAGAGGCTGTACTTGATCTGGTATTGGGAAATGAACCTGGTCAGGTGTCAGATCCCTCAGTGGGAGAGCATTTTGGAGAAAGCTATCACAATTCTATCTCCTTTACCATAGCACTGGAGAAGGAGAGGAACAGACAAGTTAGAAAAGCATTTAATTGGAGTAAGGGGAAATATGAGGCTATCAGGCAGGAACCTGGAAGCATAAATTGAGAACAGATGTTCTCAGGGAAATGTACAGAAGAAATATGGCAAAGATATTCATAAGACACTCAAAGCTGCTGCGCAGGTTGCCTGAGTGGTTAAGAAGGCAAATGGTGCATTGGACTTCATCAATTGTGGGATTGAGTTTAGGAGCCGAGTGGTAATGTTGGACCCTGGTCAGACACCACTAGGAGTACTGTGCTCAGTTCTGGTCACCTCACTACAGGAAGGATGTGGAAAGGTGCTTGGAAGTACGTGCAGAGGAGATATCAGGAGTAAGTTTTGTTTTTTTTAAAAACGCAGAGAGTGGTGAGTGTGTGGAATGCTGGCAATGGTGGTGGAGGCGGATTCTACAGGGTCTTTTAAGAGACTCCTGGACAGGTACATGGAGCTTAGAAAAACAGAGGGCTATGGGTAACCCTAGATTATTTCTAAGGTAAGGACATGTTCGGCACAGCATCGTGGTCCGAACAGCCTTTATTGTGCTGTAGGTTTTCTTTGTTTCTATGATATACAGGAGGCCACATGGGAGCACCAAACACAGTAAATGACCCCAACAGACTCACAGGTGAAGTGTTGCCTCACCTGGAAGGACAGTTTGGGGCTCTGAATGGTAGTGAGGGAGGAGGTGTAGGGGCAGGTGAAGCACTTGTTCTGCTTGCAAGGATATGATTACCATGTTGGTAAATCTGTTTCTGCACTCTTTATATTTTAATAACACCTTTCTTCCAACAGGATGACCAAAACTGTACACAATCCTCCAAGTGCAAACTCAAAAATGTCTGCAGAACTGCAACATAACCTCCCAAATCCTATACTCAGTGCCCTGACTGATGAAGGACAGCATGCCCAAACCTGCCTTCTTCAACTTGTCAACCTGCCACGCCAATTTCAGCAAACCTTGCACTTTTACTATGACGTCCCTCTGTTCCATAACACAACTCAAAGCATTCACTCTGCTGATTTCCAAAAATGCAAAACCTCACATTAACTGGATTGAAAGCCATTTGCTAATCCACAACCCACATACCAGCAGATCAAGCTCATCTGTAATTTTTCATAACCCTCTACACGATCTCACAACACAATCTATTTTAATAGCATCCATAAAATCCCTATAAACATGGCAATTCACCTCACTTCCATTCCTAATTAGCAAACCTTTTTTCTTAAATATTGTCTCTGCATCTGCACTGTCAAGATTTCTCTTCCCCATTCTACTTTTTAATGTTTCAATCAAATCACCTTTCATGCTTCTTAACTCCAGCAGACACAAGCCTAGCCCGCCTGATCTTTCTCCATAAGACTATCCTTCCATTCTAAATACTACTCCAACAAACCTTCTCTGAAAGGCTTCCTTACCTAACGGAGGCAAATACTCTACATAGACAGGACAACAAAATGGCTGCTGCTTCTCAGCTCCAGAGGTCCAATTCAGTATCATCCTACAGTGTTACTTGAGTCCACATCTTTCACCCCTGTGATCAGTCGGTTTATCTCCTATCCCAATGGTGGGACAGTTGGTAAGTTAATTGATCACTGTAAATTCCCACTAGCGTGTAGATGACTATTATATCGGGGGTGGGGGTCATGAGAATGTGGGGAGAATAAACCATGGTTAATATAAGTGTAAGTGGGTGATTGATGGTATTGACTTGGGTCAGTCAATGGGCCCATTTCCGTACTCAAAAACTTAACAAGTAGTCCTAATGTGGTATCACCACTTCCCTACAGAGCTGTTTTACCAAGGAACCACTTTATTCTACATTTTTAAACAAGTGTGCAATTTTCCAACCACTGCAACATCACCTCACTAGACAGTTTGATGTTCAGAGCATCTATAAATGGTAGAACATGTAAACAAAGCACAACTAAACCAAACAACTCTTACCCTATTCATTCTTTAAATTGTCATATAAGCTTTTAGTTTTCAAGTCTGAATGACCAGCAGACTGAGTCACATTGAGACCAAGGAGGAATCCTGCTTCATGAAACAGCATTGATGTACATCTGAAGTCACAAATTGCTGGGAATGGCATTTGTGGCAGGGCAGCATTGAAAGGGTAAGTGTATCAGTGAAATATTTAAAAAATCAATGTCGATCAAGTCTACATTAAACAAGGAATTGCTATCAATATTGTTTTATCCTGAGAACTGAATTCATTGCCTTATTTAAAGAGTTGCCAAAAAGAACCACTTTGCCCCTCCCTCCAAGTTCTTTCATTTCTTAACAACATTTATTTTATTATCTTGGAAAAGTGATGCTGCTGAGCATTTCACAGCAATTAACTATCTTACCATTGATATTTTTTTCAGAAGATTTAATTTTGCATTTATCAAAGCAGAACACATAAAATGTCAGAGGAACTCAGCAGATTAGGCAGCATCTATGGATCAGAGTAAACGTGTTATGTCTCGGGCCGAAGCCCTTCTTCAGGACTGGAAAGGAAGGGAGAAGACACCAGAATAAAAAGGTAGGGAGAGGGGAAGGAGGACAGCTAGAAGGTGATAGGTGAAGCCAGGTGGGTAGGAAAAGAAAAGAGCTGGAGAAGAAGGAATTTGATAGGAGAGGAGAGTGACCATAGGAGAAAGGGAAGGAGGAGCGGGAGGCAATAGGCAGGAGAGAAGAGTGGAGAATACAAGATGAGGACAGGGGGAGGGAAAATTACATTACTGCAAGGAGAAATGGATATTCATGCAACCCAGTTGCAGGCCATCTAGATGGAAAATACTCCTCCATCCTGAGGGTGGCCTCATCACATCACAAGAGAAGGTCATGAACCGACATGTCGGAATGGGAATGCAAATCAGAATCGAGATGGTTGGCCACTGGGATGTTTTGCTTTTGGCAGATGAAGCACAGGTGCTTGATGAAGCGGTCGCCCAATTTACAACAGGTCTCACCAAAGTGTTGGAGGCTGCATTAGACAATAAACGACAACAGCAGATTCGCAGGTAAAGTGTTGCCTCACCTGGAAGGACTTCACTGGTGGGGAAAAAAAAATCCCTCCCCTCCCTCCTCTTCTTCTAATCCCCACTCTGGCCTCTTATCTCTTCTCACCAGCTTATTGCTTTCCCCTGGGTCCCTTCCTCCTTCCCTTTCTCCAATGGTCCACTCTCCTCTCCCATCAGACTTTTTCTTCTCTAGCCCTTTACCTTTCTTACCCCCTCCATTCACCTATCACCTTCTAGCTATCGTCCTTCCCCTCCCCCGCCTGTTTATTCTGGAGAATTCAATAAAATTTAAATCATTAAAAAAAAATCATTAAACTTCCCTGGACATTTAACAACTAAAGAGGAACACATACAGCAAATTAAAACAAGATCAGAGTGCATACATAGTAGATAAAGCACAACCTTCAGATCTTTAGTTACCACTCTAAGATCGTATTCCTACCTTTCCAGGTCCTTGTCCCTTGGCTACGAAGGTAGCAAATGCATTGCACACTTTCCACTGCTTTCCACTCAACGGATCTTCACAAATAATATTAATTCCAACCTGGATAAAGAATTATTTTCTAAATTAATCTATCTGTAAAGCATCTCCCAGCAAAACAATCTACAACCCAATGATTTCCAATAATGATTTTAACGTCAAATGCATGGTTCGAAGAGAATGGTCCTGCAGCTCTGGCCGAGGAACACCAATGTTGGCTTTATAAAGCTTTCAGAACTGGCACAAATTAACCATTGTTATAAATTCCAATCTAAAATTGAAGATACATTGATACGCTGTCAGGCTTAGGCTGGGTCACAACACTGTATTTCTGTATGAAGTCAGCAAAATGAAGGCTATGGTGGAGCTGTATTCCAGGGTAAGTTAAACATCCTGAAGTCATATACGAGAAAAAGAGATTGAAAAAACCCCTATCTTAATTGGATTTAATTGTCACTCGATTGAATTAGTGAAATCCTTCATACAAATCTAAAGTAAGTTCCAACCTCCAGACTTGTGGTAAATGCACGATTCACTTTTGCTTTGATGTTCACTACTTGTCCAACTCTAGAAGAAAATAAAAGCATTCAGAATTACCAAGAAAGACATTTGTAAATGCATTGAAAATCTGCTATCATGATAACTTTGACATTTTCATTTTTGTATTTCATAATACCAGCTTTGATGAGTAACCAACATCCACTATGATCCTATTAGTGGGTTATCAAGCTCCAGCTTGTCTTATTTTGAACCCAAATACTCAGCATTATCTTTATCTTAGAATTCTCCCAATGGTATTTGCCACAGGAGTGCAGAATAGTCAGCTGCCAAGCTTTCCCTTTTGACAATTTCCCCTTTTTTACCCCCCCAGAGAAATTTGAAGCAGTGGTGAGGGCAGGGGAGTAGGTGTTACCTACGTGGCCATTAGCAATACCCTTGATAAGGTCCCATATGATGGAACACATGGGATCCACATGTGCTTGTCAATAGATACAAAATTTGTTTGGTGGTAGAACGTAAAGGGTGGTAAGAAAGGTAGTTGTTCAGTAAGAGGCTTGTGACCAACAGGGTGTTGCAGAGATCAATGCTGGTTCCTCTGTTATTTCTGAGATATATTAATAATTTGGATGAGAATGTAGGTGGCATAATTTGCAAATTTGCAGTGACAGCAACATTGTTTGGACAGTGAAGAAGGTTGACCAAGGCTACAACAGGATACTGAACAACAGGGAAATGGGCAAAGGAATAGCAGAAGGAATTTAACCCAGACATGTGCAAAGCGATGTGATTTGGGAAGTTAAACCAGGACAGGACTTACACAGTGAATGACAGAGCCCTGAGGAGGGTTGTTGAATGGACAGACCTGAAGTTGCATGTAAATAATTCCACAAGTGTAGCAATAGAGGTAGGAAGGGTAGTGAAGAGACAAATGGCCTTCATCAGGTAAGCCATCAAGTACAAGAGTTGGGATATCAAGTTTCAATGGTACAGAACATTACTCAGGCCACATAGAGTATTATGTGCCATTCTGGTTACCACACTACAGGAAAACTATGAATAAGCTACAGAGAATGAAGAACAATTCAAGAACGTTGTCTGGATTGGAGGGCTTGAGTTATTAGGAGGGATTGCATTTGTTAGATCTGCTCTCTCTGAAGCAAGTAACATGAGAGGTGTAGATAGTATGGATAGATACTCGGTCTATTGTCCACAGAATGGGTATATAAAACTAGGGAGCAGAAGTTTAAGATCTGAGGGAGGTGGTTTCAAGGAGAATTGAAGGGGTAAGTTTTTCCACAAAGAGGAGTTGGTATCTGGAATGAGCTGCCAGAGGTGATGGTAGAAGCAGGAATAGTAACAACATTTAAGAGACTTCTGTTCAGGTACTTGAATGGGCAAGCTAGAGGGGATATGAAATTATTGCAAGCAAGTGGGATTAGTGTAGACAAGCGTAATGGTTGGCATAAACGTAATGGGTCAAAAGAACTGTTTCAATTCTGTACAACTCAAAAGACGCTAAATCTTACATATTTTTAAAATATTCCTTCACTCAGGGCCCGATTCACCACCAAGATCAGTCTTGCCGCTTAGACCATCTACATTAGAGACTTGTGTTCAAGGGCCCACCCTCTTTGCCAGTGTCCAGCATTCACGCTTCTCCCTACCACTCAGTTTGCTCCCATCTACCCAGCACCACCAACCACAGGAAGGATTGACGCCCCTCACTCAAAGCCCACTCAAGACGCCACTTCTGCCTTTCATGGCTTCCTGCCTTCGCTCTCCAGGAATTTCAAGTATCCATGGTTCAGCAGGAGAACTGTGTGTCCTGCATTGCTGTAAATCAAACAGGAGTTCTACACTGTGGTCTGGTCAATATTTAGCCCTCCATCTCATCAAAACAGACAGCTGATGAAACACACACAAAATGCTGGAGGAACATCTATGGAAAAAAGCACAGTCGACATTTCAGGCCGAAATCCTTCAGCAGGACTGGAGAAAACAAGCTGAGGAGCACATTTGAAAGGTGGGGGAGGGGAGAGAGAAACACCAGGCAATAGGTGAAACTTGGAGGGGGAGGGATGAAGCAAAGAGCTAAGAAATTGGTTAGTGAAAGGGACAGAAGGCTATGGAAAAAAGAAAAAAGGAAGGAGGAGCACCAGAGGGAGGCGATGGGTGGGCAAGGAGATAACATGAAAGAGGGAAAAGGGGATGGGAAATGGTGAAGGGTGGGGGGGGGGAGCACTGATGCATCATTGGAAGCTTGAGAAATCGATTTTCATGCCATCAGGTTGGAGGCTACCCAAACAAAATACAAGGTGTTGTTCCTCCAACCTAAGTATGGCCTTATCATGACAGTGAAGGAGGCCATGGATAGACATATCGGAATAGGAATGGGAAGTAGAATTAAAATGGGTGGCCACTGGGAGATCCCGCTTGTTCTGGCAGACAGAGTGTAGATGCTCAACGAAACGATCTATGTTGGGTCTCACCGATATACAGGAGGCTGCACCGGGAGCACCGAACACAGTATATGACCCCAACAGACTCACAGGTGAAGCGTCACCTCACCTGGAAGGACTGCTTGGGGCCCTGAATGGTAGTGAGGGGGGAAGTGTACCATTCGTTCTGCTTGCCAGGATAAGTGCCAGGAGGGAGATCAGTGGGGAGGGACAAATGGATATGAGAGTCAGAAAGTGGGGGGGGGCAGAGGTAAAGATGTGTTTGGTGGTGGGATCCAGTTGGAGGTGGCAGAAGTTTTGTAGAATTATATGCTGGATGTGGAAGCTGGAGGAAGGGAAAAGGAAGACATCTCTTTGTTTTTAGAATGAAAAGCCTCATTCTGAGAGCAGATGTGGCGGAGACGGAGGAATTGAGAGAAGGGGGATGGCGTTTTTACAAGTAGCAGGGGTGGGACAAGGTATAGTCCAGGTAGCTGTGAGAGTCCATTGGTTTATAATAGACATCGGTGGATAAGTTGTCTTCGGAGATCAAGACAGTGAGATCGAGAAATGGAAGGAAATGTCAGAAATGGACCAGATTAATTCGAGGGCAAAGTGGAAGTTGGAAGGAAAGTGGATGAAATTGACGAGTTCAGCACAGGTGCAGGAAGCAGCGCCAATACAGTTGTCGATGTAGCATAGGAAAAGTGTAGGACTGTCACCAATATAGGCTTGGGACATAAACTGTTCCATGTAGTCGACAAACAGGCAGGCATAGCTAGGACCCATGTGAGTGCCCATGGCTACCACTTTTGTTTGAAGGAAGTGGGAGGAGCCAAATGAGAAATTATTCAGAGTGAGGGCAAGTTCTGCTAGGTGGAGGAGAGTGGTGGTGGAGGGGAACTAGTTGGATCTGGTGTCCAGAAAGAAACTGAGAGCTTTGAGGCCTTCCTAGTGAGGGATGGAGGTGTACAGGGACTGGACATCCATAATGAAAATAAGATGATGGGGGCCAGGGAACTTGAAATCCTTGAAAAGATCAACGCTGCCCTCAATTGCATCTCTTCCATTTCACGCACATCTGATCTTACCCCATCCTCCCGCCACCCTACCAGAGATAGGGTTCCTCTTGTCCTCACCTACCACCACACCAGCCTCCACATTCAGCACATAATTCTCTGAAACTTCCGCCACCTCCATCTAGATCCCATCATCAACACATCTTTCCCTCCTCCCCTCCCAGTTTCTGCCTTCCACAGGGATTGCTACCTACACAACTCCTTGTCCATTCGTCCCTCCCCACTGATCTCCCTCCTAGCACTTACCCTTGCAAGCAGAACAAGTGCTACACCTGCCCCTACACCACCTCCCTCACTACCATTCAGGGCCCCAAACAGTCCTTCTAGGTGAGTCAGTGCTTCACCTGTGAGTCTGTCGGGGTCATATACCGTGTTTTGTATTCCTGATGTGGTCTCCTCTATATCAGTGAGACCTGACATAGATTGGGAGACCGCTTCCCCGAGCATCTAGAATCCGTTCACCAGAACAAGCGGGATCTCCCAGTGGCCACCCATTCTAATTCCACTTCCCATTCCCATTCTGATATGTCCATCCATGGTCCTTCACAGTAATGATAAGGCCACACTTAGGTTGAAGGAACAACACCTTATATTCCGTTTGGGTAGCCTCCAACCTTTTGGCATGAACATCAATTTCTCAAACTTCCAGTAAATCCTCTTTCCCCACCCCCCCCCCACCCCCACTATCCTTCACTATTTCCCATATCCTTTTTCTTCTCTCATATTATCCTCCTTGCCCAACCATCACCTCCCTCTGGTGCTCCTCCCCCCTTTATCTTTCTTCCGTGGCTTTTTGTCTCTTTCACCAATCAACTTCCCAGCTCTTTAGTTCATCCCTCCCCCTACAAGTTTCACCTATCGCCTGGTGTTTCTCTCTCTCCTTCCCCCCCCCACCCATCAAATCTACTCCTCAGCTTTTTTTCTCCAGTCCTGCCGAAGGGTTTCAGCCCGAAATGTCAACTGTGCTTTTTTTCCATAGATGCTGCCTGGCCTGCTGAGTTCCTCCCGTATTTTGTGTGTGTTGCTTGGATTTCCAGCATCTGCAGATTTTCTCTTGATTGAGATAGCTGGTGACCATTGTTTATGGAGCCTTGCTCTGCACTATTTATCTGCCATGTTTGCCAAATACCACCAAGAATATGATTCAAATATACATCAGTTTCTGATACTCTGGGATATCTGCACATCATGAAAAACACTTTATAAAACTCATATTTCCTTTTATTCTTGAGCCACGCTTCAGGGTTTAAGCCTTACAACAGAACTTAATAACCTTCAGTAACATTTGCTGGCAGTTTTGAAATACCAATTTGTTGCCCCCATAAGTTTATTCAGATTTCAGAAGTGAATTGTGTGTAAAGCATTCAAGATTACCAAGCTGGCTTGCAATGCTGTGCATGTTTGACACTGAAATCTAAAGGCCAAAAGCCACAGAAAATGCATGGGTATGAACTAACGGCCAATAATAAGCATTAAATAGTCCAGGATACTTGGATTTTAAAAAAAGATGGGTAAAATTAAAAAGGAGGATAATAAGAAAAGGAATAAAAACAGAAGAGAGAAAAGATCGCAGATCAAATAGAATAAATTTGGACAGAGCTATAAAGATAGCAAGGAGCAAAAACTTCCAGAAATGTTTACAAGTCTCACACAATCATGACATCAGAAAGCAGTTTACAAGTTAAAAAAGCAAAAGTTATTGTAACAAGGAATATACAATAACCAATAAATCAGTATTAGTTTAAAAATGGGATTGAAAACCAATAAATCCCCAGGACCTGTAGATCTACAGTGCGATGTTTTGACTAGAGATGTTGAACGTACTGGCTGTGATCTTCTAAAATTCCACAGATTCCAGAATGGCTCCCACAGAATGAGACCCTCCACTGGGTGGGGTTGACCATGAGGGTTGCGTTTCAGCTGTCTACATGACACGCAAGGCAGAGCAGTATGATAAGGAAGGCAAGTTGTTGCCCATGTACCACATTCCCCCTCTCTATGCAGTTGATGAATCCAAAGGAACGGTAGGTACCAATACAATTTGGCATCAGCGGCATCGTAGGAGTTGCCAGTCAGCATCAAATTCAACATAGGACTGCCTTAGGGACTCCAGCTCTGGATTATTCCTTGGGCTTTACTCCAGAAGTCTTCCCCATGAGTGGGAATAACCTCAAGGCAATGGAGGTTGGAGATCAGAATTTTCCTTCTCCTAGGTGAGCTGCCGGCCATGGCTGATGAGCCCCATCTGCCAGAAGCAGCTGGTTTTAAGGCGCCAGTGACCCACCTTTGCCCCTTTGCCTGTCAGTAGAAATGGTTCCACCAGGCTTAATAACTAAGCTGCATGCGAGGGCCAGAAGCTGGACTCGGTTGTCAGAGGCTATTCGAGACACACACCATTAGGAGCATTTAATAAGTAGTGGGAGCTTATCCCCACTATCACCCCCAGGCTCTAACAACCTTAAGGAACCTTCTCAGAATGAAAGGGAGCAAATGTAAATTTACGCTACTTAATGAAAGGTGGGAAAGAGCTGGCAACATGCCAATCAAAAGCTGGTTAAAAAAAAATTAGCTATATAGCCAAGCAAGTTGTGACTCTGCAGTTCGATTAATTTATCAAAGCAATTGTTGTTTGAATTATTTTAAAACTGAATTTCTTAATTTAAAATGAATTAGAGACCATTCAAGAAACTGACAATAACACAGAAACTGCAATGCCACAGGCAATCGCCCACCAGGTTAGGAAAACAGGAGTAAAAAACAAATACATGGGAGAAATGGATAACCTGATAGGGCAGGCAGCAGAGAGACCTCATGTTCCAACTTGCCTCAAACAAGGCACACAGGTCTATTTTATTTTCAAAAACAAGGTTAGTAATTTGACTCCTGAAAAACTTGTTGCGCATTGTGCAAATTTACCAAGAAAATTTACATGTAAAAATTATTTAGCATAATGATAATCAAGTACAGCAAACTCTCAAGACAAAAAATTAGTATGAGCTCACCATCTGGAATAAGAATGAGAGTAAGAGTCAGAGAGAGCAAGAGAAAACTCTGTCTAGTTCTATTTGGTGAAACGTTTACTACATTTCATTCTTCACAGATGTTGTCTGACCTGCTGACCGTTTCTAGTATTTTCTTTTCAGTTTAGTTTTCAGCATCTGCAATTTTTTTTTTTTTGCTTTTCAATAGCTGATATGACCTTTGGCTTTGACTCCATTTCTCATGTAAAATATTCACCCTAATCCAGCATCCTCAAACTCATCTGTCTCAAAGGGATCACCCTCAGTCTTTTAAGATGCAGAATATGTCTGTTTTATCATTCTTCATGAGCTAAACCCTTCATCTCAGGAATCAGTCTAGTGAACTCCGATTAATCAGTTTACCCAATCCGAGTCTCACTATTTCATGAGCCTATAAATCTAGATTAAACTTGCATTTGCATGGTACAAGCTGTGAGATATTTAATATCCAATTATGCATTTGAAGTACAGTTATTTTTGTAGCATAAGAAAATGAAAGTGCGATCTAGAGTGTGCAATTAAGTGCCCAGAATGGATTGTTAGACATTTTAATAATATTCAGCCCCCAAGACTCAATATTCAAACTCTCCTGTGTCTGAAAAACTGGGGAAATATTAACATTCTAGAGGACATGCAACAAAAATAAATACATCTACATTAAAATGTGCATAAAATGCTTAGCAGCAGGTTTTCCACAGTAGTCTGTGGCATGAATTCTATAGACTCACCACCTCTGGCCTAAGAAATTCATACTCATCTCTGCTCTAAAGGGGCATCTTTGTATTCTGAGGTTGTACCCTCTAGTTCCAGCGGCTCGCTCTATTGGAAACTTCCTCTCCATGTCCATTCTATCTAGGCCAGTCAATATTTGATTGGTTTCAATGAGATTCCCCTCATTTTTCTAAACTCCAGTGAATACAGGCCCAGAGCCATTAAATGGCTCCTCATATGTTAACCCTTTAATTCCCAGGATAGTTCTCCTGAGCCTCCTGTGGACCCTCTCCAATGTCAGCACATCCTTTCTTAAATAAGGGGCCCAAAACTGCGCACAGTATTCCAAGTGTAGTCTGTTAAATGCCTTATACAGCCTCAGCATTACATCCTTGCTTTTATATTTTAGCCCTCTTGAAATGAATGCTAACATTGCATTTCCCTTCCTTACTACCTGCAACCTGCAAGTTAACCTTTAGGGAATCCTGCATGAGGACTTCCAAGTCCCTTTGCACCTCTGATTTCTGAACTTGCTGCCCATTTAGAAAATAGTCTACACCTTTATTTCTTCTACCAAAGTGTATGACCATACCCATCCCTACACTATGTTCCATCTGCTACATCTTTGCCCATTCTCCTAATCCTTCTGCAGACACCCTGCTTCCTCAACACTACCTAATATACTTCATGATGTTGCACTACCACATCAGATTTTTATAAAACGCAGATTATTTTCTCTTAATTATTGGAACAGAACACTTCGGGAAATGAGACGGTTACCTGAGGGTATACTCAAAGTCAATATCATCCATTGAGGCAGTAACACACGGGCAATTTGCATGTCTTTCCGCTGCAGGGTAGGGATGAGAGAAGCAGGGGACAAAAAAAACACAAAGAAGCATTGTCAGCAAAATGTATCAATTTAAAGCCTAAAATTTACTGAATCATTTCATGCAATATAATGTAACAATATACAGCACATACGTAGGATAAACATATTTCGGCTCTGAATGCTGCCTGTACTTTTCATTATGAGGCATTCCAAAAATTGAAGCCATCAAATTTCCTTGAGTAGGTAATAAATCTGCTATTCCCAAGATGTCCCAATCATAGCAAGGGTTTATGATAAGGATTCAGATGCCCAGTAAGTTACTCATCATTATGCACATGCATTGGGTCATAAATCAATTAATTCTTTTACAGGAACTGTTAGAGTACAAATACTGACAGAATGAAACGACATGAAGTCTGCCAGCCCGGATGCAAGGACTTGTACTCTGGTTAAGATGGTGCTCATAAGTAGTGACACTTTGCACACAGCTCCAATGCAGATCATCACATACTAATGTTTAAGACTACCACAGGTGAAATCCACAGTCATAGCCATGGATACTTCAGTAAGCAGCATTGTTTCAAGAAGTTTAAAAAAATCTATCGAAACTAAAAATCAGTTTACTCCAAAATACAGACTCAGATCGTGAGTGAAGTTCCCTTTTAAGAAAATGGAAACGGGAATGCCGCGCTGGTCTGCAGGTACAATTGAAACACAGAGACTTCAGACCCCCACTCCAGGCTATCCTGCTGGTGAATGTACAGTCTCTGGAAAATAAAATTGAAGACCTCAGAGCAAGATTGCAGTACCAGAGAGACATCAGAGACCGCTGTGTTCTTTGTATTATGGAAACTTGGCTCATACCAGCATATCAGATACAGCGCTGTTGCTCAATGGCTTCACCATTCACCACAAGGACAGGACAGCTCAGTCTTCTCAAGGTAGAGGAGGTGGAGTATGCTTTATGATTAACTTGCCATGGAGCACAGATGTGGCAGTTCTATTGCAGCCCAGCTCACCTGACCTGGAATATCTAGCGGTCAAATGTCATCCTTTTTATCTGCAGGGGAGTTCTCCGCCAGGATTGCTTTGAGTCAGTAGACTGGAAAATGTTCAGACCAAAAGCCATGTATAAACCAGGAGATTTGTAGTCTGCTGAGGGCTAGATCTGTGGCATTCAAGACCAATGTTCCAGAACTATACGTGAAGTCCAGGTACAACCTATGAAAGCTTAATAAGAGTGAGAAAACAAATCTGATTGAGGTTGGTGATGGAACCAGGTGCTCTTCAGCTCTGGCAGGGTTTGCAGGTCATCACTTCCTACAAAGTGAAACCTAACATCAGGAATGACTGTGATGCCTCACTCCCAGGTGAGCTCAACACCTTTTATGCATGCTTTGAAAGGGAGAATGAAACTAGATCTGTGTGAATCTCTACAGCATCTGGTGACCTTGTGATCTGTCTCAGAGGCTGTTTTCAGAACACCCTTCTATAGAGTGAACCCTTGCATGACATCAGGCCCTGATGGTGTACCTGGTAGGACTCTAAAAACCTGTGCCAACCAACTGACGGGAGTGTTCGAGGACATCTTCAATCTCTCACCACTGCAGGTAGAGGTTCCCATCTGCTTCAAAAGGGTGACAATGATAACAGGGCCCAAGAAGATCAGGGTTAGTTGCCTCAATGACTATCACCTAGTGGCACTCACATCTACTATGATAAAATGCTTTGAGAGGCTGGTCATGGCCAGAGGCAACTCCTGCCTAAGCAAGGACCTAGTCCTGCTACAATTTGCCTACTGCCACAACAGGTCTACAGCGGATGCAATTTCAGTGGCCCTCACTGGCTCTCCATTCAGCCTTGGATCTCCTGGTTAACAGTAATACCAACGTCAAGCTGCTACTTATTTATTACAGCTCAATGTTCAACAAAATCATACCCTCAGTTCTAATCAACAAGCTCCAATATCTAGGCCTCTGCAACTGGATCCTTGACTTACTCAGTGGGAGATGACAGTCAATGCAGATCCAAAATAACATCTCCTCTTTGTTGGCAATCAACACTGGCACACCTCGAGCATGTGTGGTTAGCCCACTGCTCTATTCTCTCTACACCCACAACTGAGTGATTGGGTGCACGCAGCTCCAACGCCATCTATAAATTTGATGATGACACAACTATTGTCAGAATTTCAGATGGTGATGAGAAGGCGTATAGGAGTGAGATAGTCGGCTGGTTGAGTGGGATGTAATAATAACCTTGCACACAACATCAGCAAGACCCGGAAATTGATTGTGAACTTCAGGAAGGGGAAAATTGAGGGAACACATTTGCTTCCCCAGCAGCAAGGTCATCTTCAAAAGGCGATGCCTCAAATAGGCGACATCAATGAGAAAGGACCCACATCCCCCCAGGGCATACTCTCTTCTCATTGCTACCAAAGAGTGTACAGGAGTTGGAGGTCACACACTCAACGTTTCTGGAACAGCTTCTTCCCCTCTGAATGGGCAATTAATCCACAAATACTATCTCACTATTTTTCTTCTCTTTTGTTACATTAATTATATATATTAATTTATATTTTTTATTATATATTGCAATGTACTTCTGCCATAAAACAACAAATTTCATGATATATGCCAGTGATATTAAACCTGACTCTGATTCCAATAAAGCCAAAAGGAATTGTAACCTATTAGCCTAAAACTCACCATACATTTAGGTATTCCACATATATACATATGAATCATTGACACAATTTGTTATTGACACAAGGTACAATTGATAGCATCTAAAGACAAAATTAAGTTCCTTGGGCAAATAAACTAATATCTGTAAGATTTCTGCTTTGCCTAACATCTTAATGCAAGCATCCTCAAATTTTTGGATCATAAAACAGTATGAAAAGAATGCTTCTGAACAAGAAAATCAAGTTTAATGCTTTTGACAGTAATGCCAGGAAGAGAAGATTTTTTCTGTTTTAGGCAGCTTGGTTCATTCTGGTACTCCCAGATCAAATGTAGCAGAGTCAAGTGCAGAAGAAAGAGTAAACCAACCAGATCACTCTAGTTCAGTCCCCTGCTCAACAACTTACTTAACAATATTTCAGAACAATGCAAGCTACACATTGTGTTTCCAACCACTCAGAATGAGATGGATTATTTACACACACACACACACATTTAAATTTGTTCAGTGATCTGACAGACATGAGGAACTAGTTTGAAATTTAATTCCACGTGACATCACAATGCTTCTGATCATTAGAGACTGAATTCAAACTGATACTCACATGGTTAAAAACACAATACACAGATGCAACTTCCTTGACAAACATATGTTGCCTTACCAGGAGATTCACCACATCCACACAAATGAGCAATTCATGTTCCCAAAAAACCCAAAAAAATCCAGTGCCAATTAAAAGTTCTGTTTTCTTCCACACTCATGTATCTTCATGCAAATGAGCTAAAACACACAGCTTTGGTATTCGCTCCCTACACAACTCCCTTGTCCACTTGTCCCCCTCATCCCTTCCCACCAATCTCCCTCCCGGCACTTATCCTTGTAAGCAGAACAAGTGCTACACCTGCCCTTACACTTCCTCCCTCACCACCATTCAGGGCCCCAGACAGTCCTTCCAGGTGAGGCGACACTTCACCTGTGAGTCGGCTGGTGTGGTATACTGCGTCTGGTGCTCCCGATGTGGCCTTTTATATATTGGTGAGACCCGACGCAGACTGGGAGACCGTTTCTCTGAACACCTATGCTCGGTCCGCCAGAGAAAGCAGGATTGCCCAGTGGCCACACATTTTAATTCCACGTCCCATTCCCATTCTGATATGTCTATCCATGGCCTCCTCTACTGTCAAGATGAAGCCACACTCAGGTTGGAGGAACAACACCTGATATATCATCTGGGTAGCCTCCAACCTGACGGCATGAACATTGATTTCTCTAACTTCCGTTAATGCCCCTCCCCTTCTTACCCCATCCCTTATTTGTTTATTTATTTATTTATTCATTCATTCTTTCTTTTTTCCCCCCTTTTTTCTCTCTCTCTTTTTTTTTGTCTCTCTGTCCCTTTCACAGTAACTCCTTGTCTGCTCTCCATCTCCCTCTGGTGCTCCCCTCCCCCTCTCTTTTTCCCTAGGCCTCCCATCCCATGATCCTCTCCCTTCTCCAGCTGTGTGCCCCTTTTTCCAATCAACTTTCCAGCTCTTAGCTTCATCCCTCCCCCTCCTGTCTTCTCCTGTCATTTCAGATCTCCCCTCCCCTTCTCAAATCTTTTACTATTTTTTCTTTCATTTAGTCCTGATGAAGGGTCTCAGCCCGAAACATCAACGGTACTTCTTCCTATAGATGCTGCCTGGCCTGCTGCATTCCACCAGCATTTTGTGTGTGTATCTTTGGTATTGTTCAGCCAGAATGGAATACAGTGAATTCCAGTTAATTGGAACACATCGGGACCAGGACATTTTTGGCCCAATTAACTGGCTGCTCCAATTAGCCGAAGTTTGATGGGAATAATTAAAAAGGAATAAAAAAGACAAACTCCCATTTAATTGAGTAACAATGTATGTATTTAAATGAAATACAGAACAAATTAGAACACTACCAATATCCCTACTGTATTATAAAACTGTGTATTAGTTTCCTAATAGTTCTTGACCGAGTTATTCTTTTTCCACCATTTTGGTGGCCCTCTCACACCTTCTCTTCCGCTCCCCCTGCCCTCACCTCCCTGATTCCCTATCTCCTTCCCTTTATCCCATAGTCCATTGTCCTCTCCTATCAGATTCCTTATTCAGCTCTCTGCCTTTTCCACCTAACTCCAAGCATCTCACATCATTACCCCCTCCCCCACTTTCTCCCTCACCTGCTCTTACCTATCACTTGCCGGCCTGTATGCTGTCCCCTCCCTCCATCATCTTATTCTGGCTTCTCCCTTCTTCCTTTCCAGTGTTGATGAAGGGCCTCAGCTCGAAATGTTGATCAGAATCATATCACTGGGACAGGGTGTGAAATTTGTTATGCAGCAGCAGTACATTGCAATACAAAATAGTAAAACTACAAATTAAAGTATATATATTTTTTAAAGTTAAATTAATTATGTAGTGAAAAAAAGAGAAAAAGTATATCGTGAGGTAGTGTTCACAGGTTCAATGTCCGTTTGGACACCTGATGACGGAGGGGAAGTGAAGAAGCTATTCCTGAATCATTGAGGATGTGCCTTCAGGCTTCTGTACCTCCTGCCTGATGATAGAAATGAGAAGAGGGCACGTCCTGGATGATGGTGGTCCTTTTTGAGGCATCGCTCCGCAGAAGATGTCCTGGATACTGGGGAGGCTTGTGCCCATGATGGAGCTGACTGAGTTTACAACTTCCTGCAGCTTATGTCAATCCTGTGCTGTAGACCCCCCTCCCCCCATACCGAACAATGATACAGCCAATTAGATTGCTCTCCACAGTACATCTGTAGAAATTTGCAAGTGTCTTTGGACACATAGCAAATCTCCTCAGACTCCTAATGGAATATAGTCACAATCATGCCTCTTTGTAATTGCATTGATATGTTGGGACCAGGTAAGATCCTCAGAGATATTGACATCCAGGAATTTGAAATTCCTCACTCTTCCCACTTCTTAGCCCTCTATGAGAACTAGTGTGTGTTCCCTCATCTTGAGCTAATGTATATGAGCTTCAAACACTGCAACAGATCAAGGAAGTGCAGAGCTACCTGACGTAGTGTTTCATTAGTCTGACTGCTGAACAACACCATTTGTTTAATTTGGTCTGTAATTGGGGACAAGATGATGTGACAAGAGATAGTGCTAGAGGAGCCTCAGCCCTAGAGCCTGTCCAACAGCTCTGAGATTCTTGCTCCCTATGAGGGCAATTGTGGTGTGTGTGCTTAGCCCACTGTGGTGAACTAGATATACCTGACTGACTGCTCCTGTGGCTCCTCCCACAGACCCTGCTGACTGCTCCTGTGGCTCCTCCCACAGACCCCTGTATAAAGGCGACTGTGGGCTGCTGCTCTTCCTCATTTCCCCAGGATGTAGTGTTGTTTATTCTTCCAGTCAATAAAAGCCGATATCTCGCTTCCTACGTCTCAGCGTGAGTTATTGATGGTGCATCACCCACTGCTCTACTCTCTGTATGCACATGACAGTGTGGCTAGGCATAGCTCAAATGCCATCTATAAATTTGCTGACAATAGAACCATTGTTGGTAGAATCTCAGGTGGTGACGAGAGGGCGTACAGGAGAGAGATATGCCAACTAGTGGAATGCTGCCATAGCAACAATCTGGCACTCAACATCAGTAAGATGAAAGAGCTGATTGTGGAGTTCAGGAAGAGTAAGACGAAGGAATCCCTCATAGAGGGATCAGAAGTGGAGAGAGTGAGCAGCTTCAAGTACCTGGGTGTCAAAACCTCCAACATATCGATGTAGTGATAAAGAAGGCAAGACAGCGGCTGTACTTTATTAGGAGTTTGAAGAGATTTGGCATGTCAACAAATACACTCAAAAACTTCTATAGTTGTACCGTGGAGAGCATTCTGACAGGCTGCATCACTGTCTGATATGGAGGGGCTACTGCACAGGACCGAAAGAAGCTGCAGAATGTTGTAAATCTAGTCAGCTCCATCTTGGGTACTTGCCTACAAAATACACAGGACATCTTTAGGGAGCGGTGTCTCAGAAAGGCAGTGTCTATTATTAAGGACCGCCAGCACCCAGGGCATGCCCTTTTCTCACTGTTACCATCAGGTAGGAGATACAGATGCCTGAAGCCTAAATGGACATTGAATCCTTGGACACTACCTCACTTTTTTCCCCACATATATTATATCTGATTTTGCACATTTTAAAAAATATATTCAATATATATAATTGATTTACTTGTTTATTTATTATTATGCGTTATTTTATTTATTTTTTTCTCTCCCTGCAATATTATGTATTGCATTGAACTGCTGCTGCTAAGTTAACAAATTTCACGTCACATGCCGGTGATAATAAACCTGATTCAGATTCTGATTGTAGGATGGATGAGCAATCTAACCATGGCATCATGGTTCAGGGAACCATTCGGGGTGGGGTGGGGGGATAGAAAAGAGAAATGCAATTGCAATTGGGGATAGTATAGATGGGGAAATGGACACTACTGCAAGTACCAAAAGTCCCGAAAGCTGAGTTGTCTGCCTGGCACCCCAGTTTCAGACTTATCATGCTGAGGAATTTGGAGTGGAAGGGGAAATACTCAGTCGCGGGTACCATCACCGTACTGTATGCAGAAGGAGGATTGGAGTTCTGCTGAGGGGATTTAAGCACTGGGCACTAAATTAAAAGGCAAAACCAATAAGGTAATAATTACTGGATTGCTACCAGGGTCACGTGTAAATTGGCATGGGGTCACTAAGATCAGAGTTAAATGCTTGGCTCAAAGATTGGTGTGGAGAAGAATGACAGGCTGCACATGAATCATGCAGGGACCAGGGCACAGATATAGTTGATCTGTGAATGGGGCATTAAACTAAATAGCACAGGAGGTGGGATATGGATAAAGAACCAATAAGGAGAGTGCAGAAGT
Source organism: Hemitrygon akajei (assembly GCF_048418815.1). Lineage (NCBI taxonomy): Eukaryota > Metazoa > Chordata > Chondrichthyes > Myliobatiformes > Dasyatidae > Hemitrygon > Hemitrygon akajei. Next base: position 67,924,891 of record NC_133135.1, on the reverse strand, counting down.
AATTACTGAAGTCTCCAGAATAAAAAAAACTAAGGCAGAAGGTTTAAAAAGAAATAAAAATTTAACTTCAGGCAACATGGAGACAAATTTAAGAAGGGGGTAGTGGAGGTGTTGTGCAGTTTACGAAACGAGGTTCAGTAGATGATATTATCGTGCAGTTAAAGAAGGTGATTTGTCAGCATCAGAGTCATGACTGAAAAGAGCTCAGCATCAACGGGTAAGACCATAAAATATTGGAGCAGAAATCGACATTCAGCCTACAGAGCCTGCTCCGTCATTCAATCGTGGGCTGACCCAATTTTTCCAGTCATCCCCACTCCCCTGCCTTCTCCCCATACCCCTTTGATGCCTTGGCTAACCTATCTATCTCTGCCTTGAATACACCCAATGACTTGACCTTCACAGTGCTCGTGGCAACAAATTCCACAGATTTATCACACTCTGACTATATTTCTCCACATCTCTGTTCCAAATGGACGTCCTTCAACCCTGAAGTCGTCCCCTCTTGTCCTAGACTCCCCTACCATAGGAAATAACTTCGCTATATCCAATCCGTTCAGACCTTTTAACCTTTAGAATGTTTCAATGAGATTCCCCCCTTATTCTCTTGAACTCCAGGGAGTACAGCCCAAGAGCTGCCAGACATTCCTCATACAGCAACCCTTTCAGTCCTAAAATCATTCTTGTGAATCTTCTCTGAACCCTCTCCAATGTCAGTATATCCTTTCTAAAATTAAGAGCCCAAAACTGCACACAAACTCCGTGTGGTCTCACAAGTGCCTTGTAGAGCCTCAACATCACATCCCTTCTCTTATATTCTATACCTCTACAAATGAATGCCAACATTGCATTTGCCTTTCTCACACCGACTCAACTTGGAGGTTAACCTTTAGGGTATCCTGCACAAGGACTCCAAATCCCTTTGCATCTCTGCATTTTGAATTCTCTCCCCATATAAATAATATTCTGCCTATTTATTTCTTCCACTAAAGTGCATGACCATACACTTTCCAACATTGTATTTCATTTGCCACTTCTTTGCCCATTCCCCTAAACTATCTCAGACTCTCTGCAGACTCTCTGTTTCCTCAAAACTACCTGCTCCTCCACCTATCTTTGTATCATTGGCAAATTTAGCCACAAATCCATTAATCCCATAGTCCAAATATCATTGACATACATCGTAAAATGCAGCGGTCCCAGCACCGACCCCTGTGGAACTCCACTGCAGCCAACCAGAAAAGGATCCCTTTATTCCCATACTCTACTTTCTGCCAATCAGCCAATGCTCCACCCATTGCTGGTAACTTCCCTGTAACTGCATGGGCTTGTATCTTGCTGAGCAGCCTCTTGTGCGGCACCTTGTCAAAGGCCTTCTGAAAATCCAAGTACACCACATCCACTGCATCTCCCTTGTCTACCCTGCTTGTAATTTCCTCAAAAAATTGCAGTAGGTTAGTCTAGAAGGATTTTCCTTTCAGGAAACCATGCTGGCTTTTTTAGCCTATCTTGTCATGTGCCTCCAGGTACTCCATAATCTCAACCCTAACAATCGATTCCAAAAACTTCCCAACCACTGATGTCAGGCTAACAACTCTATAGTTTTGTTTCTGCTGCCTCCCACCCTTCTGAAATAGAGGAGTAACATTTGCAATTTTTCAGTCATCCAGTACAATGCCAGAATCTATCGACTCTTAAAAGATCATTGTTAACGCCTCTGCAATCTCTCTAGCTGCTTTCTTCAGAACCCGAGGGTGCATTCCATCAGGTCCAAGAGATTTATCCACCCACAGACCATTAAGCTTCCAGAGCACCTTCTCAGTTGTAATTTTAACTGCATTTACTTCACTTCCCTGACACTCTTAAATGTCCGGTATACTGCAGATGTCTTCCACTGCGAAGACTGATGCAAAATACGCATTCAGTTCCTCTGCCATCTCTGCGTCTCTCATTACAATATTTCCAGGGCATTTTCTATTGGTCCAATATCTACCCTCAACTCTTTTACCCTTTATATACTTTAAAAAAAGCTTTTAGTATCACCTTTGATATTAATTACCAGCTTCCTTTCATAATTCATCTTTTCCTTCCTAGTGACCTCCTTTGTTTCCTTCTGCAAGTTTTTAAAAGCTTCCCAATCCTCTATTTTCCCACTAGCTTTAACTTCCTTGTATGCCCTCTCTTTTGCTTTTTCTTTGGCTCTGACTTGACAGCCATGGTAGTGTCCTTCTTCCATTCAAAAAATTTCTTCTTATTTGGAATATATCTGCCTTGCACTTCCCTCATTTTCCGCAGAAACTCCAGCCATTGCTGCTCTGCTATCCTTCCTGGTAGTGTCCTTTCCAGTCAACTTTGGCCAGTTCCTTTCTCATGCCATTGTAATTTTCTTTATTCCACTGAAATACTGATACATTGGAATTTAGTTTCTCCTTCTCAAATTTAAAAGTGAACTCGATCATATTGTGATCACTGTTCCCTAAGGGTTCTTAACCTTAAGCTCTCATATCACTTCCTGATCATTGCACAACACCCAATCCAGCACAGCCGATCCTCTAGTGGGCTCAACAACAAGCTGTTCTAAAAAGCCATCCCTTTGACATTATACAAACTCTCTTTTGAGGTCCAGTACAGGCCTGGTTTTCCCAATCCACTTTCATGTCAAAATCCCCAACGATTATCATGACATTGCCCTTCTGACACCTATTCTATCTCCTGCTGTAGTTTATAATCCACATCCTGGATGCTGTTTGGAGGCCTGTATACAACTGTCATTAGGGTTCTTTTACCCTTGCCATTTCTAAACTCAACCCATAGAGACTCTACACCTTCTGATCCTATGTCTTCCCTTTCTAATGATTTAATATTATTTCTTAAACACAGGGCCACACCACCCCCTCTGCCTACTAATCTATTTTTCTGATACACCTTAAATCCTTGGACGTTCAGCTCCCAATTGCAGCCATCCTTTAGCCAAGTTTCAGAGATGGCCACAACATCATACTCGCCAATCTGTAACTGAATTTCAAGATCATCCATTTTATTTCTTATGCTGCGTGCATTCAAATATAACACCTTCAGTCCAGTATTTGTTGCTTTCTGATTTAACTGCACCACACCTCTATTGCCCTGTAACTCATCCTACTGGCTGTGATCATGCCTCATCTCCTGTTACATGCTATCTTTGATTTACTTCTGTATTCCCCTTTCTCAGCCCTATCAATCCGTTTCCCATCCCCTTGCCAAATTAGTTTAAACCCTCCCTAACAGCTCTATTAAGTATGCCCACTGGGATATTGGACCCATTTCGGTTCAGGTGTAACCCGTCCTTTTTTTGCAGGTCATACCTCCCCCAGAAGAGGCTCCAATGACCCAGGAATCTGAAGACCTGCCCCCTACACCAGTCTCTCATCCACACATTAATATGCTTGATCATACTATTCTTGCCCTCGTTAGCATATGGCACAGGCAGAAATCCAGAGATTACTACCCTGGAGGTCCTGCTTTTCAGCTTCCTACCTAACTCCCTGAATTCTCTCTTCAGGACCTCCTCCTTTTTTCTACCCATGTCATTGGTACCAACGAGTACCAAGACTTCTGGCTGTTTATCCTCTCCCTTCAGAGAATACATACTCTATCGAAAAGCTGAGCAGGTGGGATGGCTTTACTAGTAAAAATTGAAATCAAATCCTTAGCAAGAAGTTTCATAGAATTAGAAGACAGAATCCTTACGAGTAGTATTAAGAAAATGCAAGAATAAAAAGAACCTGAAAATAAAATAAAAAGTTCATCCAAACAGTAGCCAGAATGTGAGGGAAACAAATAACAACAGCAGATGGATAAGATATGTTAGAAAGGCAAAGGGGAATTTCAATATTCAGGTAGACTGGGAAAAATCAGTTTGATATTGGATCTCAAGGAATTTGTAGACTGCCTACAAGATGGCTACCTAGGGCTTTCTGTGGCTGAGCTCACTAAGGAAAAGGCAATTTTGGACTTGGTGTTGTGCGATGAACCAGGTTTTATTAAGGAGCCTAAGTAAAGGAATCTTTAGGAGACAGTGATTGTAATGTGATAAAATTCACCCTGCATTTTGAGAGGTAGAAGCTAAAATCATATATATATATATATATATACACACACACACACACACACACACATATATATCTCTACCTCCACCATTATCTCTATATATCTCTCTATATAAATAAAATCAGTATTACAGTTGAGTAAAGGCAGTAGCCAAAGTTGACAGACAGGAAGGGGACACTAGCAGCAATGATGGTTGAGCAGAAATGACAGGAGTTTCTGGGAGTATTGCAAAACTTAGCAGGAAGCTAAAGGATTGGGAAACTTTTGAAACCAATGGGAAGAACTAAAATAAATACTGTAATTGGAGAAAGAATGAAATATGAAGATAAGCAAACCAATAACATAGAAGATTTTCCCCAGATATATATAAAGAGTAAAAGAAGCAAGAGTTGACATAAGATCATGGGGAAGTGACAATGGAGAAGCAGTAATAAAGTACAAAGTAATGGCAGATGAATTGAAGTAGTATTTGGCATCAGTCTTCATGGTAGAAAACACAAGCAACAAGCTAGAATTTAGAGAGAGTTAGAAGGCAGAAGTGAGTGTGGCCACTATTACTAAAGGAGAAGGTATTTGGGAAGCTGAAAGGTTTGAATACAGATAAGTCACTTGGACCAAATAGACTACACCGCAGGGTTCTGAAAAAGGTAACTGAAGAGATTTTAGAGGCATTAGTTGTGATCTTTCAAGAATCACTAGATTCTGGAATGGTTCCAGACCACTAGAAAATTGCAAAGGGCACTTCACTCTTAAAAGAAGAGAGGAAACCAAAAGACGAGAAGTTATTAGTGGACGGTAGTATTTCAGCTGGGACAGTAGAGATGACAGACAGGGTAGTGCAATGCTCCTCTTGCGGGATGTGGGAAGGCAGGGAGACCTCCAGAAACTTTGTTATTTGTCAATGTGTTACAGTATTACATGTGTTACATTTTTGGTACATTGGCCTTTATAAATCAAAGTATTGAATATGAGTTGGAATGTAATGGTGAGGTTGTATAAGGCATTGGTGAGGCCGAATTTGGAGTATTGTGTGCAGTTTTGGTCACCTAATTACAGGAAGGATATTAATAAGGTTGAAAGAGTACAGAGAAGGTTTACAAGGATGGTGCCAGGACTTGAGAAACTGAGTTACAGAGAAAGGTTGAATAGGTTAGGACTTTATTCCCTGGAGCATAGGAGAATGAGGGGTGATTTGATAGAGGTGTATAAAATTATGATGGGTATAGATAGAGTGAATGCAAGCAGGCTTTTTCCACTGAGGCCAGGGGAGAAAAAAAACCAGAGGTCATGGGTTAAGGGTGAAAAGTTTAAAGGGAACATTAGACGGGTGTTTCTTCACACAGAGAGTGGTGGGAGTGTGGAATGAGCTGCCAGATGAAGTGGTGAATGCGGGCTCACTTTTGACATTTAAGAAAAACTTGGACAGGTATATGGATGAGAGGGGTTTGGAGGGATATGTCAGTGCAGGTCAGTTGGACTAGGCAGAAAAATGGTTCAGCACAGACAAGAAGGGCCAAAAGGCCTGTTTCTGTGCTGTAATGTTCTATTCTATTCTATGGTTACATCGGCAAGGAGCCGATGTAAAAGGAAAGTACTTCTCTGCATTCTCACAAAGAGTAGATTCAAATATTGATTGAAATTCCTTCTAATAATGAAATGTACAAATGATATAAAATAGCCGACCTGATGACAAAAGCTAATTGCTTAATGATATGATAATGAGCAATCAACAATAGCTGTAAACACAACTAAACTGTGAGATTGAGTAATTACAAATAAAATAGCAATCCAAATCAGGTCAGACATAACACTCCCCACCTGGTACCTGTATCTGTAAACTGAGCTCATGACTTTCACAAAAAATAAACATTAAACCATACTAGAGTGAATTCTGATCAATTGAATAGCACAGTCATTTACTAAATAGTAATGAGACCATCAACTGGATTTAAAATACAGGAATAAAATTCTGTCCTTCAAGAGGGATCACCACCTAAACTTCAAAATAAGCCAATTAAATCATATCAAATTAACAGAGAATCCAAAACAAATCTAGAATCTGTACAAACTTAAAATATTGTCTTCATTTTTAAAGATTTGTAACCAGAGTTCACATTTCAATCATCTTCCCAGTCTGTTTTTCCACTGATACTACTCATTTTCTTCCGTAGTATTCCAGTACATTCCCTGAGCAGGCGTGTAAGTGAAGGAAAGCAGCTGCTTGCTTGATCACAGTTGTTTGGTTGGCTTTGTCAGGGGCTACGGATGGGTAGCAGTGCTGTCTCGATGGAACCAGTCATCCATCACCCTGAGGAAAGTAAGGTCATCCATTAAAGGAGCTGGCCTGCAATCATCCTTTGTGTGGGCAAAGACAGATTCACCCATGCTTGCTGTGTCACTCTTTGTTGCGAGGTCAAGACAAGAGAGACGCGAGTCTGATAGGACTGGCCGAAGCTCTTCTTGACATGGGTGCTGCCAAGACAGGAGGTCATGACACTGGGGTGCCCATTTTCTAGAATGCTAGTTCTGAAGACACTCAGAGGTGAAGGTCTGTGTGCACTTCCCAGGCAGACGTCTCCTACTATGACCTACCCACTCAAGTGCTAACCTCTGCGCTGAAGGAGCACTTGGAGGCCCACTACAGTGCTCGAGTACTCTGTGTACCTGTATGATGTCCCTCCCTAGCCGGGCCAGGATCTCAGCCTTTGGGTCGAGTGACGGCATCTTGCTGACTAGGGACATGAGGTGAGTCGCTGCTTCTGGAGTGGGGGTTTCCTTCCTGTTGTCCAGAAGCTGCTCGCACTCAGTGAGCATGTTGTGAGCTAAACGAACCTTTCCATCAACAGATTTGCTAACAAAGCCTCTTGCTCTTCGCCCAACCATCTGTGACACACCTGCACACGTCCCAAACGTACAAAGTGAGGTTCCATCGGTTATGTTGAAGACATTGAAAAAAAGATGATTTAGCTGGAAACTTATTGCTTTGATCACAAGATGACGTACTGTTCTTCTCACGGTAGTCTTCTGACAAGGCAAATCTTCGAACACGACTTACTGGCAGAGTTCTCCCCCCACAGACCTCACCTACAGGAGGAGGTGGCAGCTGGAGAGGAAGAGGATTCATCTCCCTCCCCACCATGCTGTAAGGGGATACTTGTGTTGTTCTTCATAGACTGGAGAGGTAGTTCAACATGAAGAGCTACAGTGGCCTGTTGTTGTCACAGTTGCATTCTGATCACTGGATCACAGCAATACAGTCCCTCGCCCAGTGACTGGTTGAAGAACAGCAGCTGAAACATATGGAGTGGTTTTTTTTTAAGGAAGGCCCTTCTCTCCTCTAGAGGCTTCTCCCTGAAGGTGTGGTTTCCGATGTAGAGGGTACTTTTTGTTAGGATTTTCTGTTGTTTCAGAATCATCCTTTTGGACAGCATTATCCATCTCAGTTTTGTGCACCACGACAGGGCCTCTGACAGGTTTCTCTGATTTAAGTGGTGCTGAGCTAGAAGTGGTCATGATAAAGTTGGGGTGGTTCCTCATTTTGGCTTCATCCCAGCTGAACCTAGAAAAGAAGGAAAATGTTGGGAAGCTGACTCCCTTTTCCAGTCTGTATCTAGTGCCCTCTGACATCCACTTCTCCCATAGACTAAATGGGAGTTTCTCCAGGATGGGACCAATTCCTCGTGCAGTGTTGAGGTAAAGCTAGCCAAGTAAGTAGCCTTCGGCTTTGGCTACCTCCAACTCCAACAGCAGGTCTCCTAGCTCTTGCAGATTGGGGCTTCCTGCTAGAAATCTTGGGGAAGGACTCAAGCTTGTTGAAGAAAGCGGTCTCTATTGCCTCCATGAATCCATAGCACTCTTCCAGTCTTTGCCAGACTAAACTGAGAGCAGCACTGGGTGTTCAATGCGATCTGACTTTAATCTACTTCCTTGCTCAGTAGACTTGGGTCCAAGCCACTTCACCAGCAGGTCGAGTTGTTCACTGGGATTAAGGTTGAGGTCTTCAGGGCATTGGAGGATGTGGACTTCCAAGCCCAGTAATTTGCTAGCTTATCATTGAATGTTGAGAGTCCGGCCGTCAGTAGGTCATGACAGACTAGGAATCTCACAAGATCTGACCTATAGTGATTAGGGTGGGGTTTATTAGGGGTCTGGTGCACCTTACCAGGAGGGTGAGCAGTGTTACCACCCATGTTGTACCACAGTATGTAGGACTGTTGGAGTCTTCTACTACATGGCATCTCGCCATCATATCTGTGGGCAAGTGAGTGGCCAGTCATTAGGCATTTTGAGATATCTGCCTGTTTGGTACAAGTACAAGCATGTGAGGGATGCAGTCTCCATTCTGTACCGTTTGCATAAAAGGTGTCGAGTTGCGGGGTGTTATCCTGTGAAAGAGGAACGCTCCCTTTCAGCCCTGATTGATTGGCCTAAGTCTTCAGTGTCTGCTGGTGGGTGGGTATGACCATAAGCAGACTGGTCTTGATCATACCTCGTAGTCCTCTCAGTGCAATGGCAAGGTGAGTTTGAGCTAACATTGTCATTGTCAGCGAGCCGCTCTATGCCTGCCTCAAAGACTTTGGCCTTGGCTAAAGCTGCCTGCACCTCTTATTCGTGCTGCAGTGTCTCTAATGTGGCTTCCAGGTGGGTTTTCTCTATTGTTATATCAATTTCTCTTTTTGCAAATGACACCCTGACTAGCGCTGCTTTGGCCCTAACATGGGCTTCCAGCACTGCCATGCTTGCTGCGGATCTGCTAGACTGTCTCGATAATCTAGACGAACGTCGTGAAAACACTGACCCGGTTTCAAGGCTTCTCGTTTCCACTGCCAACATTTTAATTTTATGTCATGCGGAGCTTGCAGGATCAATAACGTAGATGGATTCACCATTGAGAATGTCCTTTTACTATTGTGGTCTCGCTCAGCAGTGTCTCCACTTTCTTAAGCAAGATAGTCCTAGCTATGTACAGTTGGCCCTCCTTATCCGTGGGTTCCACATGCATGGATTCAACCAACCGCAGATCAGGAAAACCCAGAAGTTCTCTCTCCTGCACTCGTTGTTTGAGCATGTACAGACTATTTTTTTCTTGTCATTATTCCCTAAACAATACAGTATAACAATTATTTACATAGCGTTTACATTGTATTAGGTATTATAAGTAATCTAGAGATGATTTTAAAGTACAGGCAGTCCCTGGGTTATGAACGAGTTCCGTTCCTGAGTCCGTCTTTAAGTCGAATTTGAAGTCAGAACATGTACATCCGGTATTATTTAGCGTCAGTTAGTGAAATGTTTGTCTTAGTATATAGAATATATTTACCTTTCTATGCATATAAAACACTTAAGAAACGTATGTATTTCAATAATTAAACCACTGAGTTGCTTAATAATAATTGTAGCTTTCATCGGGGCAGGGCCTTTCACATGCTTCATTAAAATTGTTCCAATCGCTGACTGACTGACTGTAGCCTAATGCTTTTCCAATGACCAATGGCATTTCACCTCTTTCTGTTCACTTTATTACTTCCACTTTATTTTCAATCGTGATTATTTTTGTGAACAGAAACACTGCAGATTCAGAGCTGCGCCAGGTCCTAAAGTCAGGTCCACACTGAGACAGGTAAAATAAGGTCCGGGGTTCCGCTGGGTCCTAAAGTCAGGTCCGCACTGAGACAGGTAAAATAAGGTCCAGGGTTCCGCTGGGTCCTAAAGTCCACCGCACTGAGACAGGTTAAATGAGGTCCGGGGTTCCGCTGGGTCCTAAAGTCCACCGCACTAAGACAGGTTAAATAAGGTCCAGGGTTCTGCTGGGTCCTAAAGACCACTGCATTGAGACAGGTTAAATAAGAGACCTGAGCATCAACATGTTTTGGTATCCGCAGGGGGTCTTAGAACCAATCCCCCGCGGATAAGGAAGGCCGACTGTAGTTTGAAGATGGCTTTGTTATTCACCCATGCGTTACAGTAATCAAGGAGCCGATGTAAAAAGACAGTACTCTCGGCATTCTCACAAAAGGTAGATTCAAATATTGATCGAAATTTCTTTGACTTCTAACAATTGTTTCTAACTACTAATTGAAATGTACAAAGACATAAAATGGCCAACCTGATGACAAAATTGCTTAACAATCTGATAATGAGTAATCAACAACAGCTGTAAGTACAAGTAAGTAGTGAGATTGAGTAATTACAAATAACAATCCAAATCAGGTAAGACATAACACTCACCACCTGTAAAAGATGCCACTAACTGAACTCTTGGCTTTCACAAGTCAATTCTCCTGATCAATTGAATAGCCCAGTCATCTGCTAAATAGTAATGAGACCATCAACTGGATTTGAAATACAAGAGTAAAATTCTGTCCTTCAAGAGGGATCACCACCTAAACTTCAAAATAAGCCAATTAGATCATATCAAATTAACGGAGAATCCAAAACAAATCTAGAATCTGTACAAACTTAAAAGATTGTCTCCGTTTTTACAGATTTGTAATCAAATAATGAGCAATCAACAACAGCTGTGAAAGCACTGAGATCTAGTAATTAGAAATAAAATATCATGAAAGACATAACAGACCCCTTTGTTCCTAAACTTTGCCTTCTGCCAGTCAGGCAATCTTCTATCTTTCCCTTAATACCAAGGGCTCTTTCTCATTTAGCAGCCTCACGTGCAGCACCTTTAAGGCCATCTAAAAGTCCATCTGATTCTCCTTTGTCTATCCTGCCTGTTATTTCCTCAAAGAATTCCAATGGCACTCTTAGGCAAGGTATCCCCTTAAGTAAACCATGCCGACTTCCACTTATTTTATTGTGTGCCTCCAAGTAACCCCAAAACCTCATCTTTAATAATGGACTTCAACATCTTAACTACCAAAGTCAGGCTAATCTCCTGTTTTATTTGCTTCCAAGGCTGAGGTGCAAAGTGCAGTATGTTCTAAAGGTTAACTTGCAGGTTGAGTCAGTAGAGGGGAAGGTAAATACAATGTTATCATTCATTTCCACAGGACTAGAGTACAAGCATGTAATGCTGAGGCACTATAAGGCAATAGTCAGATGATATTTGGAGTATTGTGGCAGTTTTGGGGCCCATGTCTAAGGAAAGATTTGTTGGTGTTGGAGAGTGTCCAGAGGAGGTTCATGACAATGATCCTGGGGATGAAAGGGGAACATTTTAAGAGCATCTGATGGCCCTGGGCTTGTACTCACTGCAGTTAAAAAATGAGGGAGAATCTCATTAAAACTTACCAAATATGAAAGGCCTAGATAGAGTGCACACAGAGAGCATGTTTTGAGTAGGGGAGAATCTAGGACCTGAGGGCCCCTTTATATCAGAGATGAGGAGTTCCTTTAGCAATAAGGTGGTGAATCTGTGGAATTCATTGCCACAGATGGCTATGGTGGCCAAAACATTGGGTATATTTAAAGCAGAGATTGATAGGTTCTTGATTAGAAATGGTTATGGAGAAAAGGCAAGAGAATGTGGTTGAGAGGGAAAAATAAATCAACCAGGACTGAATAGTAGAGCAGACTCAATGGGCTGAATGGCCTAATTCTGCTCCAAAATCACAGAGGAGCTCCATGTATGTGGCTGTAGTCAGCAGCTACCCAAATGACTTGGCAATTTTTTTTTCTGGCTGTTTAGAATTTGCCCAGCAATCATTGTGAGCTGCTGTCACAAAACAAAACTATTGGAAATGATTTTATTGGATAAAATGGCACGCTTATCAGATGAGCTGCTTGGAAAACCACCCTTGAAATGTCATTGGGTGGATCCCAGAACATATGCAGACAAAGTAAAACAACCTGCTGTCTAGTTTCAATGCAACACTGAAACTGTTTATCATTTTAGTACAAGTGGAAATTATTAGATGAAAGCACATGAGCAAGCACTTTAGCAGAAAGATCATTCAATATATTACTCAAATGGTCTACTGGAAAGGGGTATGCAACACACAAAATCCTGCCAGTTTGCTATAAAAATGTTTTGCTAATCATTTTAAAGTAAGGAACAATAACATTTCTACTTACAAGTCTAGTCCCATACCATACAGTTGACTCATTCTGGTGAAAATAAGGGTGTGAGTTTATCAACAATAGCTATTAAAAAGTTGAAAATAAACTTTTTGGGTATGAGGGAGTTCAAATCAGAACTGGAATAACAATGACCTTAAACTATGACAAGTGACTAACCTGCCAAAAAATCTGATCAGCTGTCTGTCTATGGACACTGCTTAGGTGCACTCTGTGAATATTTCAGTGGGAAAGTGGTTATGTGAAAGGGTTAAAGTGCCTGCCTGCCTGCTCCCCCCCCCCCCCCCCCAACCACTTTTATCTTGGTGTTAAAAATGGTTAGAGTGATCTTTTGCACGGTTTATGATTAGGTAGAGGGAACTCAGTAGCCCCCTCTGAATCCTTATCTGTGGAATTGTTTACCTCAGAAGTCTAAGATATGGGTGGTTAAGCAGAGGCAGGGTAATTAAATGAAAGTTAGCCACCTGGACTTTTCAAGGGCACTTTTTTATTGCAGAACAATGAGCAGACCTTTTTGCAAAAACTGTACACAAAAGACTCGCTGTTGCTTAATCGGACAACACCGAGAACCAGATTGCGACCGGTGCAGGGGAAGAGTGTGAGACTGATGGCTATTGAGTCAGGTATCTCCAACGAGCAGAACAGACAAGTTAAGATGTCCTATCTTGACACAAGCTGTTAGCTTATTTTATTTCAACTTTAATAAATGGTGTTCCTTTTCCAAATGGTGTTGCAAATTAAAGAATCTAAACAACAAGAACAAGTCATTCCATTCAGTTACAGACGTGTTGCATAAAATTAGCAATCACCATTTGCCAGCTCACCATTCAAGGATGGGGTTTGGATGACTGAATCCTCTTCATTTTATAGGGTTTCAGCTTCAAGTTTGCTATTCAAGGATATCTGGTCAATAGGAAGCTTTCAACATTCAAAGTAAATTTATTATCGAAGTACATACAGAACCCCGAGATTCACTTTCTTGCAATAAAATGGCAGAGGTATTTTCTGTTTAAGACAAACCATAGCAACTCATTTATTGTACTCCAAATACTGAACACAGAGCACAGTAAAAGTTGTTTATGTAATTACATTATGATGTCAGACCAGCCACTTAAAGTGAACCCCCAACTCAATGTTGGTGGCTGTGAATGTTTCACTAATTTCCTTACCCTACAAAGGACCCCAGAATTCACTAAAACCAGCATTGTGAGCCACCTGCCTCAGATCCTATGTGGCATGGGTGTAGGGACAGCAGAGGCCTCTGGCTCGTCCAGAGGTTTACTGATACACTCATGTCGTGACAGCAGAGGTATGGTAGCAGAATCCTCCAGATCTTGGTGGGCCAGTTTAAGGTGATCTACTGAAATACATTAAGGGCAACTCCTCTTTATCTATGATAGAAGTCTTTTCTCCCTGTTCCAAAATGTGGAACAGCCCATCATACGGGAGCCTAAGGGGATGTTGGCACATCATGGCAGATGAAAACAAACAAGGCAGAATGTAGGTCAACAGGAACCAAAGAGTGCTGCACGCCACGATGGGAGGCGGGAATAGGTGAAAAGGAACTGAAGTTACTGAGAAGGGTGGAATGCTGCTGAATGGCCCACCGGGCGGTCATGGCGTCAGGAAAAACATCACCTGGCATTCGTAATGGCTGCCCGTATACCAACTCAGCTGCGGATCACTGCAGATCCTCTTTTGGAGCTCCTCTGAGTCCCAGCAGGTCCTACAGGATATGGTCCTGCCAACACTCATTGCTCTGGGAAGCCTGTAAGGAGCTGTGAAACCACCTGCATAGGCCATTGGACTGCAGGTGACACACAGTGGTATGATGTAGACTAACGCTGAGGTTCCAGGCCATCATAGCCCAGAGATCTGATAGGAATTGGTGACAGTGGTCAGAAAGACTATCACTGGGGTGCCAAACCGAGCAACCCAAGTGCTGATGAACACCCGAGCCACATCTGTGTCCGCCCTCCATGCTAGAGGAATGACGTCCAGCCACCTACGGACTACCACGGAAAGGAGGGGCGAAACCATGGGAGGGAGGAAGAGGACCAACCAGGTCCACAGTGACATGGTCAAACTGTCGCTCAGGGACCTCCAAAGGTGCCAATGGTGCCTGGACATGGCGGTTAATTTTTTTCCCTACTGGCACCCCACACGGGCTGCACTCCAATCATGCACATCCTTTCTAAGGCCGTGCCACACAGACTTTAGCGCAACCAGTTTTTGTGAGGCCTCCCAGCCCGGATGTGAAAGGCCACATAAAAACTGTCCCCCTCCAGCTTGCGGACACAATGAGGAGAGGGAGCCCAGTTGAGACATCACACAGGAGAGAGACCCCAGCTTCCCTGAGCCTAATGTCAGCAACCGCAGGCCCGTGACTGCTGTTCTGTAAGCCGGGACCTCTGGGTCATTAGTTTGGCCAGCTGCCACATCGGCATAGTCAACCCCTGTGTATACGGCCTCAACAGCTGGCCATAAGAGGCAACTGGCCACAGCGTGACTTTTCCCCTCAATATGTCGTATATCTGTTGTGAACTCTGCTATGTAGGCCCGGTGGTATTGCTGCCGTGCAGACCAAGGGTCTGATATTTTGACCATCACATGGATGAGGGGTTTGTGGTCAACAGACGCTGTGAAATGGCCACCCTCTAGAAGAAAACAAAAATGGTGGTCAGCCAGATAGAGACTGAGAAACTCACGGTCAAACGTTTGTACTTCATTTCAGGGACACAGATTTACTGGCGAGCAGCTGCCACATGCCTCTGACCAGCTGTTCATGCACAGCATAGTCTGAAGCATCAGTAGTAACAGCTAAAGGTGTGTTGGGGAGCAGGTGTGCCATTAGAGTCCTGTTGGAAAGAGCTCATTCTGTATCATCAAATGCCTCGATCATGTCTGCTGACCTGCGATCAGGGGTACTATAAGCGCACTATACAGGGGAAGCATACGTTCAACAGCTCACAAAATGAAGCGGTGGTAGAAATTCAACATGCCTAAAAACTCCTGTAGTTCTTTTGTGGTGCAGGGCAGTGGGAAACCCATAATAGTGGCTACTTTTGATGGGAGAGGTTCCGCACCTTCTGCGGAGATGCGATGGCCAAGAAAGTCAATGGTTGACTCTCGAAACTGGCATTTAGCAAGGTTAATAATCAATCCATGTTGGCTTAAAACCTCAGAAAATGTTTGCTGACTAGATAACGTGTTCCAATTTGGATGCACAGATGACAAGCATGTCATTCAGGTAATCAAAAAGATAATCTAAGACTTTAAATACAAAGTCCATCAGCCGTTGGAAAGTCTATGCTGCTTTTTTCAGCCAAAACGGCATGTACAGAAACTCAGAGACCAAATGGGGTTATTATCCCCATTTTTGGAGTGTCCTCCAAGTACACAGCCGCCTGATGGTAGCCCCTAACTAGACTGACGTTGAAAAAAGTTAACTTTCCGACTAATCATGCTGAAAAGTCTAGGATGTGCGGGTCCAGGTATCAATCAGGGGTGGTGGCCTCATTAAGGCATCAGTAATTACCACAAGGGCGGCAACCACAATTTGGATTTGGTGAAGCCCAGGGTCTATTTGGCCTACAATACCAAGTCTTTCCAGATGACTCTGGCACCGACAGCCTGTGTTGTTCAGACTTCTAATGCCCAATGCGCTGGCACTGAAAAAAAAAACAGCAAGGCGGTCAGCACTTCCTAGCATTCATACCAAAGCAAGCACAGTAAAAACACAGATCCGGCGTAGTCTTTTTCACAGCTGCAGGCATCTTTATCTTGGGGGCCTTACTGACCAGGCTCATTGTGGTAGGGAAAGGAGGAGTGATGAACTGCTGCCTGGCTGACTGCAGACAAATTACCATTTCAGAAAGCTCCCTATAGTCATTCACAGGTGCATTTGCGAGGGCTGTGCGAACTTGATCAGGCACTTGCTGCATGAAGAATTCTTTAAAAATAAAACAAGAGGGGTATATTCCCAGGAGAGACAGCATGTGGTTCATTACCTCCGACAGCTTAGCATCGCCGAGGCCGGGCAAGGAGAGCAACTGTTCGGTGTGCTCAGACTCCAATAGTCCAAAAGTCTATAAAAGGTAAGCTTTCAGCAATCGGTATTTAACAAGTTCAGGTGGGTGTTCTAGTAGACTCACCACTCTCGCAGCTGTGGAATTGCTCTGCGATGCTACCACATAGAAATATCTGGTGTTCTCGGCGGTGATTTCTCGCAGGGCAAACTGGGCCTCAGCTTGTATGAACTAAGCAACGGTACTTTGCTCCCTAAACTCCAACTATTTCAAAGTGACTACATTGGCCAACATATTCAATAACTCTAAAATTGCCCTGGAGCATCTGTGTCACCAATGTAAGTTTTCGCAAATAAGAATGCAAGAAAAATTGTAACAACTCATTATTGTACTCCAAACACTGAACAGAATGCGCAGTAAGAGTACTTTACATAATTACATTATCATGTCAGACCAGCCTCTTAAAGTGAATCCCAACTCAATGTTGGTGAACTATGTATGGTTCCACCAGTTACGCTAACCTATCAATGAAATACTGCACCCATCAGAGCGCACAACTGGGCCACAGAACAAACTGTGCAAAAACAAAAGAAAAAAAAACAGAAATAGTGGTAATAAATAAGCAATAAATATCGAGAACATGTTATGAAGACTCCTTGAAAATGAGTCTATAGGTTGTGGGAACAATTCGGTGATGGGGAAAATGAGGTTGAGTGAAGTTATCTGCTCTGGTTCAAGAGTCTGATGGTTGAGGGGTACTAACTGTTCCTAAACCTGGTGGTGCAGGTCCTAAGCCACCTGTATCTTCTTCCTGGTGGCAACAGTGATAAGAGAGCATGACCTGGGTGGTGGATGACCCTGATGATGGATGCTGTTTTAATGCGACAGTGCTCCGTGTACACGTGCTCAATGGTGGAGAGGACTCTACCCATGGTGGACTGAGCCATACCCACTTCTTTTCGTAGGATTTTCCATTCAAGAGCAATGGGTGTTTCCACAGCAGGCTGCGATGCAGCCAGTCAATATACTCCACACCACACATCTTTAAAAGTTTGTCAAAGTTTAAAATGCCATGCTGAATCTTCACATACTTCTAAGGAAGTAGAGATGCTGCTGTGCTTTCTTCAGAATGGTACTCATATGTCATTCAGAATGACCCAGGACAGATCCTCTGGAATTATAACACTGAGTTATCCTACGTTGTGTTGTTATGAACATTTGCAGAACATGTATGAGGAGGCAAGTGGGAAAAGCAAACCTGAAAAATGGAAGACAGCAAGCAGAATGCCTATAATTAACTGGCCAATGCAATGGAATTGCTGGTCAAGCAAAGAAGTTTGAATAAAGCATTACTTGGATTACTACCCCTGTTCTCCAACAGCCTACACACACCTGTACCAAATATGAAGGGTCAGACAAGTTGACTCTTCATTCTTGGAAAATGGGCTGCATAGGTCATAAGCATATTACAGTGGAATGAGGGGTAACAATTAAGAGGAAAAGCAGGATGAAGTATCAAATGTACAAGGTGATTGTAAAGAAATCATCAGGCTTGTGATGAGGTATCAGGTTTGTTATGTGACCACAGTTTTGTTTACCGTGGGTGTCACTTCAAACGCCTGGATGAGGTGGGACTATGACATCAGTATAACAAGCTACAACAGACCGCTGGGACTTTCAGAGAGAGAGAGAAAGAGTGGAAGCTTTGGACCACAAGCTGCTGGCAAGAGCTTGCTGCAACCATGGGTAAAGTCTGATATTTCCCCATGCCCAAAGGATTGGGTTGATTAACGGCACACAGTGCATATTGGATGTGTGACTGTCACTTCGTATGATCCATACATGAATGTTGGGAGTATCCTGTGGCAACCACTTTTGTTAACCCTTACATGGGTTTGGGTATGTTATGTAGTAACCACTTGTGCTAAGATATAGTCTGTGACTGTCACCTTGTGATATTTCTACGTGGATTTCGGGACAACTCGACGGATAAGATCTTCGGCGACTGTTACTTCGTTTTCCCAGCATGGAACATGTGGAATCCTTCGTGATCGCCTCCTCTCTACGTTTTAACATGGATTTACCAGTCCCTCCCCTCACTTACTCCGTGGATTACTGGACCTTTCCCATTTGCCATCTTAAGACTTTAAGAACTGTTCCTAAGCTTGACAGTTTGGGAGCCACACACATAACACTGTTAACTTGTAGTTATTTTGTTTAATTTTCTATATTTTTGAGTAGATACTAATAAATATAGTGATTTGAACATTAAAACCTGACTCATTTGTGATCTATTGCTGCTGGTACGTAACAGGTTAGAATGGTTTCCCTCTAATAATTGATAAGAGAGCACAATATTTAAGATAATCACAAAAAAGTTGGATATTTCCATGCAGGCTTGCTGAAATCTGGTCACAAAATATTATTGAAAAGAATCAACTGCTCAGAACATAGAACAGTACAGCAGAGTACAGGCCCTTCAGCCCCTTGTATTGTGGTGACCTTCTAACCTACTCCAGGTGAATCTAACCCTTCCCTCCCACATACTCTCCATTTTTCTTTCATCCAAGAGGCTCCTAATTGTCTGTAATGTATCTGCCTCTACCACTGTGTGGTCTAACCAGAGTTTTATAGAGCTGTGACCTCGCTTTGCAGCTCTTGAACTCAATCCACCAGCTAATGAAGACCAACATACCATACAGTTTCTTAACCACCTTATCACCTTGTGCAACAACTTTGAGGGACTTGGACCTCAAGATCCCTCTGTTCCTCCACACTAAGAATCCTGCCATTAACCTTCTACTCTACCTTCAGGCTCAACCTTCCAAAGTGAATCAATTCACACTTTTACAGATTGTACTTCCTCATCTAAATAATTTATAAAAATCACAAAGAACAGAATGGATTCCTGCAGAAAACCACAGACCTCCAGAAAGAATACACTCCATCTACTACCACTCTCCTCCTTCTTGGGCAAGCCAATTCTGAATGCACAAAGCCAAGTTTCCCTGGATCCCATGCCTCCTGGATTTCTGGATGTGCCTACAATGGGGAACCTTATGAAACACTTTACTAAAATCTATATACACCTCATCCACCATGTTATTACTTCCTCAAAAAAGTTCATCAGGACTATGAAGCATGGCCTGTCCTTATAAAGCCACGCTGACTATCCCTAAACAATGCTTCTTCAAATCCTCACAAATCCTCTTCAATAGTTTGCCAACTACAGATGTTAGGTTCACTGGTCTATAATTCATAGAATTATCCTTATTATCTTTCTTGAACAAAAGAATAACATTTGCCATCATCCAATCTTCTGGTACTACTCCTGTGGCCAGTGAGTATGCAATGATATTCACCAATGGGGCAGCAATCTCTTCCCTCGCTCCCTTTAGTAACCTGGGGTATATATCCTGTCCAAAACCAGGGACTTTTTCCTAATTTTTTTCAAAAGTTCCAACACATCCCCTTTCTTAATCTCAACATGTTCCAGCACATTAGCTTGTACTATGTTGAACTCGCATTCATCAAGGTCCCTCTCACTAGTGAATATTGAGGCAAAGTATTCATTAAAGCTCTCTCCTAAATGCTCCAACTCCAGGCACACGGTTCCTCTTTTATCCTTGATCAGTCCTACCCTCACTCTAGTCTTTCTTCTGTTCTTCACATACAGGTAGAACGCCTTGGCAGTTTTCCTAAATGCTACTCATCAAGACCTTCTCATGTTCCCTTCTAGCTTTCCTAAGTCCATTCTTAAACTCTTTCCTGGCTCATTGACTAAAGACAAATACAAGGAGCAAATAGATTAGACTAGGTACATCATAAAGGGGAAAAGCTTAGTACAGACTTGTTAAGCTAAATGTCTTAATTATGTTTCGTAATAATTTATAACTAGTTTAACCTGAAAACTTCCAATATCTGATACACATAGCTATAATTAAGGTATCATGTAAAATTTCTTAGGCAAATTTGCAACCCACCAGAAAGACAGGCCATTGTGTCCACCCACTTCAGTAACTGGCCTACGATCAGTTCTCCATGGTGATTGGCATGGCAGGGCAAGATGAATTGACTCATCTTCACTTCAGTTGGATTTGTGTACTTATCTCCATTTTCAAAACTAAAGAGTAACTCCTCCTGTGCCTCCGATTGTTCACTTCCCGCCATAATTAAGTCCTGGAAAGGGAGCAAAATTTGGAAGATGGGCATTTTTGTAGAAAAATGCAGAGAGCCATGATCATAACATTCCTCCATGATCCCAAAAACACTATATCACCAACATAATTTAATACGAAGATTGGTGGAGGGGCAGGTAACGTTGAGGAAACAGGTAGGATGCAGAAGGACAGACAGATTAGGAGAATGGGCAAGAGAGTGGCAAATGAAATACAATGTTGGAAAATGCATGGTCATGCACTTTGGTAGTAGAAATAAATGTGTGGACTATTTTCTAAACGGGGAGGAAATCCAGGAATCTGAGATGCAAAGGGACATGGGAGTTCTTGTGCAGAACACCCTGAAGGTTAACTTGCAGGTTGAGTCAGTGGTGAGGAAGGCAAATGCCATGTTAGTATTCATTTCAAGAAGTCTAGAATACAAGAGCAAGGACGTAATGCTGAGGGCTTTATAGGGCACTGGTGAGGCCTCACCTTGAGTACTGTGAAGAGTTTTGGGCCCCTCACCTTGGAAAAGATATGCTGGGAATTGGATAGGGTCCAGAGGAGGTTCACAAGGATGATTCCAGGAATGAAAGGGTTATCATACAAGGAACGTTTGATGGTTCTGGGTCCGTACTTGCTGGAATTCAGAAGGATGGGGGGGGGGGGGAAGAGAGGAATCTCATTGAAACTTTTCAAACGTTGAAAGGCCTAGACAGATTAGATGGGGAAAGGATGTGTCCCACAGTGGGAGAGTCTAGGACAAGCTGGCACCGCCTCAGGGTAGAGGGGTGTCCTTTCAAAACAGAGATGCGGAGAAATTTCTTTAGCCAAAGGGTGGTGAATTTGTGGAATTTGTTGCCACATGCAGCTGTGGGGGCCAGGTCAATGGGTGTATTTAAGGCAGAGATTGATAGGTCCTTGATTGGACATGATATCAAAGATTACAGGGAGAAGGCCAGGAACCAGGGTTGAGGAGGGGGGAAAAAAAGGATCAGCCATGATTGAATGGTGAAGCAGACTCAATGGGCCAGATGGCCTAATTCTGTTCCTATGTCTTATGGTCTTATAATTTCAAGTGAGTACAGAGGACCATAGCACCTCAGTTGGGGGGGAAATAAAACAGAGAATCTGTCTTCATTTTAGAATAGTGAGGAAGTATGTGGCGCAGAGAGCAGCACAATTTCAGTTTTGGGCTGTTACGGAAAGCACCATTTCAGAAGTACAATGATACTATGAGATGTACCAGCTATGAATTGCAGATTGTGGCGGAAATTCTTTTTTGACTTTTGATTATTTAGCTTGTAACCTACCATGAGACTATCATAGGATTTAATATTCTTTATTTGTTGAATCTGTAAATTCACGAGGTCTTTCCTCACAGCAAGTGATGCAATGTGATTGAACAAGTCAGTGAATTAACAGAACTGCTACATTCATGACATACTCTCTTTTGCAGAATTTATGAATTTACTACATGATACAGGGTCAAAATCATTAATGGAGATACCGCCATGACAGACACTTACACCACATACCGCACCCGCAAAGCTAACAGTACTGTGAAGGACTCCACACACCCCTCATACAAACTCTCCCTCCTGCCATCTGGCAAAAGGTACCGAAGCATTCGTGCTCTCACGACCAGACTGTGCAACAGTTCTTCCCCCAAGCCATCAGACTCCTCAATACTCAAGAGTCTAGACTGACATCTACATCATTTATTATTATATTGTAATTTGTCCTCTACTGTGCCCATTGTCTTGGTTATTAATTATTGTACTGCCCTGCACTGTTTTGTGCACTTTATGTAGTCCTGTGTAGGTCTGTAGTCTCGTGCAGTTTTTATGTTGTTTTACATAGTCTTGTAGCCTTGTGCTGTCTCACATAGTCTAGTGTAGTTTCGTGTTGTTTTATGTAGTACCAGGGTCCTGGAGGAACATTGTTTTGTTTTTACTGTGTACTGTACCAGCAGTTTATGGTCGAAATGACAATAAACTTGACTCAACTTGACTCACAGAATTGCTAAATAGGTTTGATGGTCTAAATGACATGTCCATGTTCCAGATTTTTATTTTCCCTTACATTTTCCACCTGCTTTCTGTAACTAAGACAGTACTTGCTTCAGTCCCAAATCCTGAAATGCAGTGGACAACAAAGAGAGAGTCTCCCAACAGACAGAAGATGTCTGGAAGCGCATACTAACTGGCTCTGGGACAGCTTCAAAGCCACTATTATCAGACTCTTGGAACAGATCATTTGCACGTCAAGACAGGCTCTTGACCTTTTAACTTACCTCATTATGATCTTGCATTTTATTGTCTACCTGCACTGCCTCTTCTCTGCAGCTTTTACACTTCATTCTGCATTGTTACTGTTTTACCTTGTTTAACCTGATATGTAATATCAGGAGTATTACAAGAGTAATAACTTGATATGTATGAATAGTATGCAAGAAAAGTTTTTCCACTGCATCTTGGTATAAGTGACAAAAATAAACCAATGCCAGATTCTGAAAATCTGGATCAACACGCAAAAAAAATGCTGAAGGAACTCTGCACGACAGACAGTGCCTATGGAGGAAAATAAACCATTGATGTTTCAGGCCAAGACCTTCATCAGGATCATCTGTCCCAATCTGCTCCAGCCCATTCTGATCAAACATCTCAGTTCCTCTGAACCAGACCCCCAGCACCTTCAGGTAGTTGGACTGGATGGTGAAGGGTACATTGAATCAGTCAGGCCAGTTACAGAAGAGCATGGCCTCACTCTTCCTGAAACTTTAGCTTCTGATGCCAACCTGAACTGACTGCAGATGCTGATCAGTCTGTGAACTGACAATGGATCCAAGCAGAAGATGGCAACGTCGTCCATGTACAGGGAGGATTTGACTTGCCTGCTTTCACTGCTGACAATGTGACCTCTTTTATGCTCTTGTCAATCTTAACAGATTTGGCAAAGGGTTCTAAACAGCACACAAACAGAACGGGAGAGTGAGCAACTCTGCCTGACTCCAGTCTTGATGAGGAAACTTATGTTTGAAACTTCAAAGCATTAAAAAAACTCAAAGGAGAACACGGAAGTCCGAAATGCAAGTCTAAATTCATGTTTTATTTTAAGCAAGGTATGCACATATCATGTGGTAGCGGCATGACATATGCAATTTACATATTTTTACATACAACATAATGAATTATTTAAACAAAGAATGCTTAGATAGATAGATAGATAATTTCATTTCCCCATGGGAAATTCAACTTTTTTCCAATGTCCCATACACTTGTTGTAGCAAAACTAATTACATACAATACTTAACTCAGTAAAAAATATGATATGCATCTAAATCACTATCTCAAAAAGCATTAATAATAGCTTTTAAAAAGTTCTTAAGTCCTGGCAGTTGAATTGTAAAGCCTAATGGCATTGGGGAGTATTGACCTCTTCATCCTGTCTGAGGAGCATTGCATCGATAGTAACCTGTCGCTGAAACTGCTTCTCTGTCTCTGGATGGTGCTATGTAGAGGATGTTCAGAATTATCCGTAATTGACCGTAGCCTACTCAGCGCCCTTCGCTCAGCTACCAATGTTAAACTCTCCAGTACTTTGCCCACGACAGAGCCCGCCTTCCTTACCAGCTTATTAAGACGTGAGGCGTCCCTCTTCTTAATGCTTCCTCCCCAACACGCCACCACAAAGAAGAGGGCGCTCTCCACAACTGACCTATAGAACATCTTCAGCATCTCACTACAGACATTGAATGACGCCAACCTTCTAAGGAAGTACAGTCGACTCTGTGCCTTCCTGCACAAGGCATCTGTGTTGGCAGTCCAGTCTAGCTTCTCGTCTAACTGTACTCCCAGATACTTGTAGGTCTTAACCTGCTCCACACATTCTCCATTAATGATCACTGGCTCCATAGGAGGCCTAGATCTCCTAAAGTCCACCACCATCTCCTTGGTCTTGGTGATATTGAGATGCAGGTAGTTTGAGTTGCACCATATCACAAAGTCCTGTATCAGTTTCCTATACTCCTCCTCCTGTCCATTCCTGACACACCCCACTATGGCCGTGTCATCAGCGAACTTCTGCACATGGCAGGACTCCGAGTTATATTGGAAGTCTGATGTGTACAGGGTGAACAGGACCGGAGAGAGTACGGTTCCCTGCGGCGCTCCTGTGCTGCTGACCACCGTGTCAGACCTACAGTCTCCCAACCGCACATACTGAGGTCTATCTGTCAAGTAGTCCACTATCCAATCCACCATGTGAGAGTCTACTCCCATCTCCGTTAGTTTGTGCCTTAAGATCTTGGGCTGGATGGTGTTAAAGGCACTAGAGAAGTCAAGGAATGTAATCCTCACAGCACAACTGACCCCATCTAGGTGAGAGAGTGATTTGTGCAGCAAATACGTGATAGCATCCTCCACTCCCACCTTCTCCTTATACGCAAACTGAAGAGGATCCTGGGCGTGCCTTGATCAACATATTTACAGGATTACACAAATATTACTGAAATATTAAATACACAACAGAAACTGTCTGTCTCCCACCCAGTAACTTGGACTTCAATACATACCGTACTGCCTATCTGTGTAGAACTGATGGATCCATTTCTGGTTCCCTCCCCAAGGACTATGTCTACCATGTACGTGTGTGGGCCTTCTCCTTGTCGCTTCTGACCAGGCAGACATCCACCTGGGTCAGTTTCTATCATCTCACACCTCCGGGAGGCCGTGTTGTATGTAGCCTTTCTGTTGTATAGTTCCACATAGATCCATCTGCAGATCCTCAGTCCATCTGCCTGAGAGGAAGTTACTAAGTCTTCCTTAAAACATGGAGCTCTCACTGTTAACCTTTGGGAAGAAACATGAGCACACTTCATCCTGCTCCACAAAGAGGATCCTGGAACAGATGTTTGTGGAGAATTCAGAGGCAAAGAGCTCAGCTCGCAACTCTTGGGCTTCCTCTCTCATATCCACCACCTTTGACTGCAATAGAAGTTGCTCTAAGTCTGTCTGGAGATGGCACAATTCCCTCTGACTTTGTCTTCTTTCCTGAACACCTTTGAGAATGAAGAACCTCGGTTGCTTCACAGTTCTCAACCTCTGTAACAGCTCTTTTGTTCCTTGATGTTCTCTGGGGTCAGTGGCTTGACATTCAACCTCTCAGTCCTCCTGCCTGACTTCTCGTCCTCTTGTAGGTGACACGAGGCAGTGATCAAAAAAGAACACTTGTGTGATGTCATTGGATTCAAAGTGACTGCCTTTGGTGTAAAGAGGAGGACCATACTGCAATGTCCATTCTGGCCCAAACGTGTTGCAGCTGTGCACTGCATGCAGTGAAAGAGTCATGCAATTTTACATCTTTAGCTCTTTCCATCTGGAATCCAGAGCCACTATCCAGTCTCTCACCAGCACTGCTGGATTGTCCAGCTGCCTCAATGATGCATTTGAAGTCACCAGCCAGAAAGACAAGCAGGGTCATCACCAGCAAGAGGTAGTTGCTGGACGTCAGCTGGCTGTTTGCTCAGCATGGGCAAGGCACACACATCAATTCGCTGGAGTGGAGTCTGGTAGTACTTTACGTCTGCCACACAAAGCCCCCTACCCATCACCTCTTTGACTTCAGAGATAGAGAAGTTGCTTCACCACAGCTGAAAGCACAACTATTGTTCTCTGCCACTCCCCCTAACCCCAAACATATAGACGATCCCCGGGACCACCATCACAACCTTGTTATGGATGTGTGGCAGCCCACAGTCACATAGAAAGTTCACATTACCTTTACCTTGGTGTCAACACATCACACAGTTCTCTTCACACTGTGCACAGACATGCCACATTTATCTCCATAGTTGTTTGAGTTCAGGATTCACAAACACAGTCATTCAGCTCAAACCCTCATACCCACAACCATGGTGAAACGCCTTACTACCACTGGGCTCAGGTATTGGGAATGGTTTTCCCCCACGGTGTGGCAATGCTGGTTGTGTCCGGATGGAGATCAGAATGTGTTCCTGTTTTGGTCCGTCCCTGACTGTTCTGCACCCATCTATGGTGTGTCAGCCACAGTGTTTCTCCTGGTCTCTCAGAGCTGTGGCGTGCTTGACACCTTGCTATCAGGGCCATGGCCTCCGTGCTGCTCCTGGTCTCCCTCATGTATTTGTCTGAAAGCTCCTGATGGTTTTGACTGCTCCATTTTGGTGCTTTCTCTGCCTGCGACATCGGTTTTCTACATTCATCCTCCAACGAGGAACAATTGCTGGCATCTGAATGCTGCATTGTCCTTTCCTTCCCATTTACTCTAATAAGCCAATTGTCTCTTTGCTGATATCTTCCGAGAATTCTTCCTTTTCACCACCTGCCATTCCCTCTTTCTTCCACTCCTTGCCTTGAGGGGCCTGGGAGCTTGTGGCTGAGGTTTGTATGCTAAAGGGGCTTGGCCCTTCCTCAGTTTCTGCTGAAGCCTCTGTACTGGTAGGGGGTGCACCCGCATTCCTCAAGGTGTTGTTGGCATTAGCTCCCCTTCTTATTGTCTGACCATAGGTAGGGGCACATTTTTGCAGTCCTTGCAGAGGTGACCCACCTCCCCACATAGGCTACAACTTTTGCCTTCCTTGCAGTCTTTGGTCTGGTGGCCTTCCTGCTTGCAGTTCTTGTAGATGACTGCATTGGTTTCGACCACCACTCATCCAAGGTTGTTGCAGTTATGACATCGTCTGGGTTGTTCTCCATATACTACGTACTCACAGTTCGTTCCAACAGCAAGCACAGAT
The DNA here is from genome assembly GCF_048418815.1 of Hemitrygon akajei. Classification (NCBI taxonomy): domain Eukaryota; kingdom Metazoa; phylum Chordata; class Chondrichthyes; order Myliobatiformes; family Dasyatidae; genus Hemitrygon; species Hemitrygon akajei. The sequence goes on along the minus strand of NC_133135.1, from coordinate 67,897,808 downwards.
GGAGGGTAGATGATGGCTCCACCTGCATCTACCCCTACCTTGATCTTCTAGTCCCTCTAGCAAAGGTGCAAATAACTTATGCACCCAGACAAACTGCATGCACGTAAAGGGTATAGAAGAGGTCCAAAACTAAACAAGTGTTGCTTCAAATTTGATTACCAACATTGGCCTTGATCTTGATTTTTTTTTTACATTGCCCAATAAGGATTGGTTAAATCCTGAATTGGCTGATTCTTTCCTTGTTCTCTCCTAGGACTCAACATTGCAAGTCAAGATCCTTCATCAAGTCCAAACAAAAGTTTCAACCCATAATGTTGACTGTCCATTTCCTTCCACAGATGCTGCACTGACCCACTGCCTGCTCCAGTTGTTCCAGATTCATGCAGCTGCAGTTCCTTGCATCCTCAACTTGTAACATGTTCTGATTGTGCATCAGAATTGCCACCTTCTATTCCAGACCCTCTCCAGGTTTTTTCGGGAGCCTTCGCTCCAAAGTCCGACACTGATGCCACTACGCCACCAACCAGCTATGGGATTAGAAACAGTTAATATTTCAGGTCAAAGCCTGACCTGTTGAGTATCTTTTTATATATTTCTTCTCTTTGTTTTGGATTTTCAGCATTTGCAGTTTCTTTGATGTTCATTTCAGGAGCATGTTGGCTTTGGAATAGACTCTAATAAATTCTCAAATATGACACCAAGGCTTAGAGGTCAAATTAGGACAACAGTCTGGTAGGATGAAAGTTGACTCCAGGACTTAAAACAAAGCTGGCATAGAGAAGTACATCACAGAAACAGGCCCTTCGGCCCATCTAATCTAAATGCCTACTCCTAACGACCTGCACCAAGACCATAACCCTTCTTATCCCTACTATCCATGTATCTATCTAAATTTTCTCTTAAATGTTGAAATCGAGCTTGCATGGACCACTTATGCTGGCAGCTCATTCCACACTCCCATGACCCTCTGAGTGAGGAAATTTCTCATGTTCCCCTTAAATTTCTCACCTTTTGCCCTTAACCCATGACCTCCTGTTCTGGTCCCTGCCAACTTCAGTGGAAAAAGTCTGCTTGCATTTACCATGTCTATACCCCTCATAATTTTGTATACCTCAATCAAATCTCCTCACAATCTTCTACATTTCAAAGAATACAGTCCTAACCTATTCAATCTAGATAAAGGGAATACATAACCTCTGGAAAAAATCTTAAAATTGAACTAAAACTAGTTTGGAGTGAAATCAAGAAATATTTTTCAAACAAAGAATAAAGAAGTTATAGAATTTTCTCTTATGAAAGCCGGACTAAGAATGATAAATTTGTTAGTAGTTCTACTAATCTAAATGGAAATAAAAATAAAGATTTTGGAAATTTGAAATGAAAGAAAATGCTGTAAATGTTCAGTATCTGTGAAAGGAAGAAATCAAGTTTTAAAATTTAATTTTAGATAAATTCAGGAGGAAACTGAGGTAGACGATTTACTTGGTATTTCTAACGAAACACTGTTGAGAATGATTCAGCATTCACATGTTGGGACCCAACACTAATAAAAATGGGGAAGTTCTTGGTCCCAACCCTTCCTTCTCTTGATAGCTGTTACACCTATTCTCAAACATACAGGCCAAGGTTAGCACCACATTTTAGATACACTTCGTTGATTCCCTGCCTCGACTGTAATCCTAAAGTGTAGGATACACCCCCCTACAGATTGTGGTTATGTATACAGTACTTGTCCTGCTGCGGATGATAGTGTTTCAGAAATGCCGTTTTAAGCTGCTAAATTTGTTTTGCCTGCTTGATGCAACCTTGGTGACAACCAAGAGTTTTCCGCATTTTCTATTTTTATTAAATGATTTGATTAGTATTTCCATTATGGGGGCGGGGGGGGGCACCCTCAGTAAGATGACTTCGTCTCTACAGTAAACGCGCAGTTCTACCAATACTAGATCGTGTCAGTTCAGACTTCCGGATTCTTAATTGGAGGGACAGAAGATAAGGTGAAGAGGGTGGGGAGGGAGGGGGGGAAGAGAAGAAAGAAGTGAGGAAAAAGAGATAAAGCATCGGCCGAACTTTCCCTGAGGTTCCGCTCCACGGAACAGGCCGGTGGAAAACAACAGAAACTTCGCTCCTCCTATCGTGCATTTATATAGCCACGTCTCCCAAACAGACCCCGAGGCTGAGGGAGAGGACAGCTGTCTTTAAGCTTTCGGAGCAGGAGCAGGAGCAGAGACACCTGGCAACCAGAAAGTCGTGCTTACTCACCTCGAGCGCCACTAATCGAGCTCCCCGCCGGAACACGCCTCTGCCTGCAGACTCAGTCAATCAGGCGCACGGCTGCCGCTGAGCCAATCCCCGGTCTGCTGTAGAACTGCCCCGCCACTCGGACACACTCACTCCGAACATGCTCCTTCGGAATTACCTGGCGTGCTTGTCAGGTACAATTTAGCAGCGTGCTACCCTCGGGTAGTACTGACTTTCGAATTGTTCAAGAATATTACTCTCCACCACGATCCTTGTGGGAAAAGAACTTACATTTGCATGGAGCCCGCCAGTGTGATTAATTTGGAAAACACTTTGCGTACTGTTGACAGAACGTAATTTAGCACACTGATTCGCCAAAGGTCGTGTTTAAAGGAAATCGGGAGCCCACAAGCGGAATTGTTAGGATATGGTAGACCGGTGCTCTACGAAAGGTGGAGATGTTTCAGAAAATTATTGTCGGAGTAGTCTGGATCTGTGGAATGGACATTGGAGGTCCTGCAATTATTTCCAGGTCAGAATGGCGCAGGAATTGGAAAGCAACCTGCTCCTATGTGCCTGCTGCCTCTCTTGATGATAAAGGCCTCAGATTCCTGAGGTGCTGTCAGAGGAGGCTGGGTGGTAACTACAAAGCATTTTCTAGATGTTACACAATCCAGCCTCTCTACAGCAGTGGGGAGAGGAATGGATGTTTAGGTTTGTTGCTGGGGTGCAGATAAGTGAGGGGTCTGTGAGAATTGTCATTATGGCACTGATCCAAGCAGGTGGTGAATATTCTGTCACATTCACAATGACCAGTGGTATTCTACTGGTATCCATTCAGCGACCCCTGCCCTTTGGGATTTTTATAAATTACTTGGATGAGTTAGCAAAATCAGAATCAGGTTTGATATTACTAGCATGTGTCATAAAATATGTTGTTTTGCAGCAATATGTTCCAATTATGTTGAAGATGAGGGGCATTGATGGGCCAGAGGCTTTTCCCCAGGGCTGAACTAGCTAACATGAGGGGGCACAGTTTTAAGGTTCTTGGAAATAGGTAGCGAGGGGTAAGTTTTTCACACAGAGAGTGGTGGGTGCATGGAATGCACTGCCTGAGGCGGTGGTAGAAGCAGATATAATAGGTGCATGCAGCTTAGAAAAAGAGAGGGTTATGCGCTAGGGAAATTCTAGGTAGTTTCTAGAGTAGGTTACATGGTCAGCACAACATTGTGGGCCGAAGGGCCTGTAATGTGCTGTAGATTTCCATGTTCTATAACTGTACATAATGTTTAAAAACTATAAATTACTATATATATATTTATAATATGATACATATTTAAATATATATATAATATTTATTATATAATATATACTATATATTATGTATATAAAATAAATAGTGCAAAAGAGAGCAAAAAAAGAAGAAAAAAATGAGGTAGTGTATACGGGTTCGTTGTACATTTAGATATCTGATGATGGTGGGGAAGAAGCGGTTCCTAAAATGTTGAGTGTGTGTCTACAGGCTCCTGTACCACATCCTTGATATTAACAATGAGAAGAGGGCATGTCTGGGCGATGGGGGTTCTTAATGACAGATGCCACCTGTTTGAGGCATTGCCTTTTGAGGATGCTCTCGACGCTGGGGTGGCTGGTGCCCATGATGGAGCTGGGTGAGTTTGCAACTTCCTACAGCGTTTTCCAATCCTGTGCAGTGGCCCCTCCACACCAGCTGGCGATGCAACCAGTTAAGGTTGCTTTCCACACACACCTTTAGGAATTTGTGAGGATCTTTGGTGACATACCGAGTCTGCTCAGTCTCCTAATGAAACATAACCATTGTCTTGCCTCTTTTGTAATTGCATCAATATGTTGGGCCCAGGATAGATCTTCAGAGATGTTGACACCCAGAATCTTGAAACTGCTCACCCTTTCCACTGCTAATCCCTCGATGAGGACTGGTGTGTGCTCCATTGACTTCTCCATCCTGACGTCCACATCAATTCCTTGGTCTTATTGGCGTTGAGTGCAAGATTGTGTTTCGACACCACTCAACCAGCTGATCTATCTCACTCATGTATGCCTCCTTGTCACCATCTTAAATGCTGCCAACGATAGTTGTGTTATGGGCAAATTTATAGATGGCATTTGACCTATGCCTAGCCACACAGTTGTAGGTGTAGAGAGAGTAGAGCAGTGGGCCAAGCACACATTATTGTGGTGCGCCAGTGTGATTATCAGCGAGGAGGAAATGTTATTTCTGATCTGCACTGACAGTGGTCTCCCAATGAGGAAGTCAAGGATCCAGTACAGAAAGGTACAGAGGCCCAGGTTTTGGAGCTTGTTGAATAGTACAGAGGGAATGATGGTTTTAAATGCTGAGCTGTTAACAATAAGCAGCAGCCTGACGTAGGTATTACCATCGGTACCAATGTAAGTAGTTTGCAGATGACACAACGTTTTGTGGCCTTGTGAGTGGTGTAGAAGGTTGCTGTGTTTTACAACAGGACGTTGAAAAGATGCAGAGCTGCACTGAGAAGTGGCAGATGGAGTTCAGTCCAGCAAAGTGTGATGTGGTACACATTGGAAGAATGAACTTGAAGGCAGAGTACAAAATTAATGGCAGGACTGTCAGCAGTGTGGAGGAACAGAGGGATCTTGTGGTCCGAGTCCATAGATCCCTCAAAGTTACTGCACAAGTCAGTGGGGTGGTTAAGAAAGCATATGGCATGTTGGTGTTCATTAATGAAGGTGTGAGTTAAAGAGCCATGAGGTAATGTTGTGACTCTATAAAACCCTGGTTAGACCACACTTGGAATATTGCATTTAGTTTTGGTTATCTCATTATTGGAATGCTGTGGTAGCTTTAGAGAGGGTGCTGAGGAGATTTACCAGATGCCTCCTGGAATAGAGAACATATCTTATGAAGAAAGGTTAAGCGAGCTTTTTTCTCTTTGGAGCGAAGGACGATGAGAGGCAACTAGATAGACTTGTATAAGAAGATTAGGAGGCAGAGACGGTGGACAGCTAGTGCCTTTTCCCAGGACAGGAATGGCTAATACCAGAGGACATGATTTATGGTGAGTGGAAGAATGTTTAGAGGAAATGCAGAGGTAGTCGTTTTGCATAGAGTGATGTGCCTGGAATGCACTGCTGGGATGGTGGTAGAAGCTGATACATTAGGGACATTTAAGGGACTCTTAAATAGACACATGGATAAAAAAAAATCATAAATGGAGGGATATGGGCTGTGTAGGAGGGAAGGATTTTAGATTGATTGTGAAGTAGGTATAAAGGTTGGCACAGCATCGTGCCAAAGGGTCGATACTGTGCTGTACTGTTCAATGTTCTTTCTCCACTTTTTAACCTGTTGGTTGTGAGATCAATTAGTTCTGATAATTGCATGGTTGTTTTGTTTGCAGGTACTTCCAATTTGCATCTTCTCCAAACCTACCTACTGCTGCTAGTTGCATGCACGCCTTTCTGCTCCCCTTGAACCAAGGTTGATTCCATGGCTTTATAATTATGGTAGAGTGAGGAATATGCCAAGGTTCCCTTGCCTGTGTTTGACATGATGCCATGAGACTGTAGTTAATGTTGAAGGTTACTGCTTATGTACAATTCTGCCACCCTTCTGAGAGGTCAGTCTTGCCAGAGAAACAGGACATACCCAAGGACTAAGGTGGAGATGTCTGGCACATTTTATGAAAAGTATGATTTTATTAACATGATAATGTCAATTTGTGGGAATACAGATACAATTATGATATTGTAGTTAAAAGTGAAGTTTATGAAAGCTAAAATTTGGGAGGATGCATTGGAAAACTCCAACCTGAAAATGATAGGTGGAGAAATGACAGGAGTTAGATGATGTTCTAAGCGGATGTTGTTTATGTATATAACGTATGGAAACGTTCTGCCCTTCCCTGCGTTTTCTACCCTTTCCACATCTTCACCCACTCTACTTTCCTCCTTTTCCTTCTTTCCTGTCTTCTCCTGTATGCTTTCTTCCCCTCCCCCAGAAGCAACCTGACCAATTTGTCTAATTACCCAGGTTTAAGTGTCTAGGAAACTGGATGCTTTCCATTTATATATTTTCTTCAGTTTTTTGTTGACCAATAACTTGCAATGCTTCTTTCTACCTCCCTTTCCATTCTCTCCTTTTCTAACTATGAGCTGAGTCTTGCATTGGCCTGTATCTCAGGCATGTCCAGTCTCAGGCACAGGGAATCATGCTAAGGCTAGAATTCTGGAAATAATTTATTTTGATATTATTTCTAATCCTTTTAATTCCTCTTTTAAAATTGTATGCCCACTTATTTGCTGGGTTCTTACATTGACCAATAACTGCCTTCTCTCTCCTTTCCATCAAGGTCTTATTCAGTCACAAAAATGGAAAATACTGGAAATGGTTTAGGATGAAGCATTAAATCTGCTTCTCTTTCCACAGATGTCAAGTGTTTCTAGCAATCTCTGCTTTGTTTCAGTCTTCCAGCATCCAAAGCTTTTTTTCATTACTTGGTCAAAACTAAGTCCAACATTTTGAAGATAGCATGTCAGATCTTGCTCACCAGCTGAATATTTATAGCCATTTCTATTTTATTTTTGGAAGATTCCATCAGTGCTTCTTAATACAGATCTCTCCAAATTGCTTACATTCTTAATTTCATCTGTTTCCTTTCCCGTGAGTAACTGCATGCTGCTGTTTGCCTTCATTTTGTTTTGGCCACCAAACCCACCTTTCAATTTATGTTCATCTCTGAGATTGAGTGGTCAATTTTAAACATGTTTTACAGGATGACGCTAGAAACTTGTACGTCACTGTTTGCTACACAATTACTATCTCAATGGTGGCACAGTACATTTGAATGGTCCTCAAGATCAGCAGTTTGTTTCCCAGGAAAATGTGCAGCCAAACATCAGATTATTGAAGATTATAGACCCTTTGGAAAACACCATATTGGGATTTCCTACAGACCTGATGGTGCAAAACATATTATTTTCAAAAAGTTACACATTATTTCTTATTTCTAACTTTTGAAATATTATATTTAATTTATCTCATACCTGATACTTACAATTCTAATCTATCATCTTCAAACTAAGTGCATGTTTTAGCTAGAAGCTGTGCAATCGATTCCCTAGATGAAAAGTGCACATGTAATCTCTTCAATAAATGAGGAAAATCTTCAGGGTGTGACTGATTATTTTAATGGCTTTACCAAACTTTGGCTGTTAGCAACACCAAAGAACTGACAAAACAGCATCATAAAATAAAGGAAAGACTTGCATTTACATGGTGCTTTTTACAACTTATAGTCCTTTGCATGTAACTTCCTGGGCCAATGTGTGGTCACTAATGCAATGTAAAATACATAGCAGCTAACAAGTTCTCACAAAATGTAATAATGGTAAGATATCCTCAACAACAAGACCTTTGCTCTATCTCAAGATAGGACTATGCAATCTTTAATGTAACATCTAATCAAAACGATACGATCTCAGACAGTTTAGTTGTCATTCAGTGCAATAATTAATACAAGCAGAGAACTTTGTGCTCATTTTCTGAAATGAGACTTGAACCCAACAAACCTGCCCCCAGCGGAAAGAGTATTACCAAATAGTCCGTGACTCCTGATGTTTCACAACCACATCCCCAGATCAGCATTTTTAAGTCACTATTTTAAATGTTGTATCAGACAAAATAATATAAAATCATAGAATTATTTCAGTTATGAGCCACAGGTTGATACAAGTGTATTACATTCACAGAAGAGAATTGAATTCTGTGTATTTGACCAAAGAAGAGGCAACTCTTAGAACTGAACATTAGGTTATTAAAAATTGCAGGTCTTTTATAAAACACCTTTATCCAAATTTCCTTCAGACCTGATGGTTAAAAAGTATTTACTTCAGAGAATTTCAAGTTATTTTAAGTTCCCAACTAAGTTTTGAAATGTTTTAAATTTATTTAAGTTAGAAAAGTTGCGTGATATTTATATTTTAATCTATCGTCTAAAACTGAGAATAGTTTCATCCAGAAGCTTTGATATTGACGTAAAAAGCAGGCAGAACCAACTAACACATTCTTCAGTTTAGAAGAATAAGAGATAATCTCATTGAAATGTGAAATTCTTGCAAGACTTGAGAGGTAAAATGTCAAGAACCAGAGCTCAGTGCCTCAAAATAAAGGCACTGCTGTTCATTACAAAGATGAGAAGAAATGTTGTCACCGGGAGAATCATGAACCCTTGGAACTTTCTTTCCAAAGGAGCCATGGAAGTTCAAGGCCCAGTATATTAAAGGGATTGATAGATTTTAGGGAACACTGGCTGTTGAGAGATATTGAGGCTATAGTAAAGAAACAGAAGGAAGCGTACATTGCATTTAGGTAACGGGATATGACTGAATCCCTCAATGAATATCAAGTGTTTAAAACCAGTCTTAAGAGGGAAATCAGGAGGTCAAAGATACAGAATGAGATGGGCTTAGCAGGCAAGGCCGAAGATAATCCAAAGAGGTTCTTCAGATATACTAACAGTAAAAAGGTGAACAGGGAGAGATTAGGTCCACTTAGAGACCATCAGGGCTGCCTATGCATAGAGCAGCAGGAGATGACTGAAGTTTTTAATGTCTATTTCTCCTTGGGGTTTAGTAGGAAGAGTATCATGGATGCCAAATAAAATAAGGGTAATAAGTCATGAGGTCTTGGATCATATTCATATATGTACTGAGGAAGGAGGTATTTGCAGTCTTCAAGTCTATTAAGGTGGGCAAATCACCAGAGTCTTACCAAGTGCACCCCCGAACCAGGGAGGAAATTTCAGAGACCCATTTAGAGATATTTTGCCTTATCATTGGCTACTGGTGAAGTTTCTGAAGACTGAAGGGTGACTAATGTTGTTCCATTGTTCAAGAAAGGTAGCAAGAACTGGCCAGTGAGCATGACTTCAGTTGTAGGGAAGCTACTGGAGGGATTTTGAGGAACTCGACCTGTCAACATTTGGATAGTCAAGGCCTGATCAGCAAGAATCAGCATGGTTTTGTACATGGGAGATCATGTCTTATGAATCTTTTAGCACTTTTTGAAGAGATAACCCAAAGGGATTGTTGAAGGTAGGGCAGTGGATGTTGTCTATACAGATTTTAGTAAGGCTTTTGACAAGGTCCAACATGGCAAACTGATCTGAAGGTTTGTTGCATGGATTCAAGGGGAGTTAGCATAGCAGCACTTCCACTTCCTTAGGAGTTTGTGAAGATTTGGCATGACATCTAAACTTTGATGAACTTCCATGGATGTGCAGTGGAGTTGTATTGACTGGCAGCATCACAGCCTGATATGGAGATACCAATGCCCTTGAATGGAAAATCCTGCAAGAACTCATAGAAATGGCCCATACCATCATGGTTAAATCCCTCTCAACTATTGATCATATCTGCATGAAACACTGTCGCAAGAAAACAGCATCTGTTATCAGGGACCCCACCACCCAGGATATACTCTCTTCGTGCTGCTGCCATCAGGAAGAAGATAAGAAGCCTCAGGACTCACAGCACCAAGTTCAGGAACAATTACCACCTCTTAACCATCAGGCTCTTGAACCAAAGGGGATAACTTCACTCAACTCACTTGTCCCATCACCGAATGTTCCATAAACCAATAGGTTCAATCATGTTCTTGATAATTTATTGCTTATTTATTTATCATTATTATTATTATTATTATTATTATTATTATTATTCTCATTTCTTCTCTGTATTTGCACAGCTTATCTTCTGCACTCTAGTTGAACGTCCAAGTTGGGCAGTCTTTCATTGATTCTGTAAGAGTTATTATTCTATAGATTTATTGAGTATGCTGCAAGAAAATGAATCTCAGGGTTGTAGATGGTAACGTATATGTACTTTGATAATAGATTCACTTTGAACTTTGAAATTGATTCTATGATAGGAAGCAAAGGGTGAAAGTTAATGATTGATTCTATGACTGGAAGCCTGTGAGTAGTGGAATCCCCCGTGGGTGAGTGTTGAGACCTCTTGTTATTTGTTACTATTAATGATTTGGATATGAATATGGTATGATTAGCAAGTTTGCTGATGATTCTAAATTAGGGCATCTTGTTGATCGTGAAATAGATTACATTCAATTGCAAAGAGATCTTGATCAGTTAGGGAGATGGGCTGAGGAATGTCAAATGGATTTCAACTTAGGTAAGCATGAGGTAATGCATTTGGACAAGTCCTAACCTGAGTAGGACTTAAACAGTGAATGATAGGGCATTGATGAGTGTTATGGAACAGAAGAACCTGTGGGTACAAATACATAGTTTGCTGAAAACAGCCGTACAAGTAGACAGGGTGGTGGAGCTATTTGGCATGCTGGCCTTCATCAGTCAAGGCATTAAGTTTAGGAGTAGAGGCATTATATTGCAGTTATATAAGTTGTTGGTGAGGCTGTGCTTGGAGTGTTGTATAATTTCAGCCACTCTGTTGTAGGAAAGATTCAGGCTGGTGCAGAAGAGATTTACAAGGTTGCTGTCTGGACCAGAGGGCCTGAGTTATAAGGAGCAGAGGAAAATGAGGGGTGACCTTGCAGCAGGATCTTGTAGACCTTGTAGAGCATTCTGACAGGCTGCATCACTGTCTGGTATGCAGGGACTACTGCACAGGACCGAAAGAAGCTGCAGAAAGTTGTAAATCTAGTCAGCTGCATCTTGGGCACTAGCCTACAAAGTCCCAGAACATCTTTAGGGAGCGGTGTCTCAGAAAGGCAGCGCCCATTATTAAAGACCTCCAGCACCCAGGGCATGCCCTTTTCTCACTGTTACCATCGGGTAGGAGATACAGAAGCCTGAAGGCACACACTCAGTGATTCAGGAACAGCTTCTTCCCCTCTGCCATCCGATTCCTGAATGGACTTTGAAGCTTTGGACACTATCTCACTTTTTTTTAATATACAGTATTTCTGTTTTTGCACATCTTTTAATAATCTATTCAATATACGAAATTGGTTTACTTGTTTATTTATTATTATGTTTTATTTTATTTATTATTTTTTCTCTCTGCTAGATTATGTATTGCATTGAACTGCTGCTGCTAAGTTAACAAATTTCATGTCACATGCCAGTGATAATAAATCTGATTCTGATTCTGGATATGGATAAGGTGGGTTGGGGAGCCAATACTAGAGAACACAGACACTGTACAAGAGGGGAGAGATTCAAAAAGAAACCTGAGGGGTAACTTCTTTACATAGAGGGCAGTGAGTACTTGGAGTGAGCTGCTGGAGGAAGTGGTCAAGGTGTGTACAATTGCATTTGGATAGGTACATGGAGAGGAGGGGTCTTGAAAAGTTATGGGACAAATGTGAACAACTGGGCTGTGGTCAGCATGGACCATTTGGGCTGAAGGGTCTGTTTACTATTTCTCTAATATGAAGAGTAAGAAAATAAGGGAATATGAGTTTTGTGTAACTCAAAATGGGGCAGGTAAAGTATCACTGAAGATTTTAATGAACAGTTATGCAGACATAGGGGTGAATGGCCTTTTGTGGCTTCTATTTCCATTATTATAAATATAAAATTTCAAGTATATTCATGCAAATTAAGGTAACCAATTGTTTTCTTTCAAAAACAGGAAGGATTGGTTTGATAAGGTTGTTTATCTTGGATAGAGCCTCAATCCTTAACATGAACTCAGTGTTACCTAGTCCAAGGATTATCGAAATTCTGTGCCTGGCTAAAAATCCCTCTCCCTACTTATATAATGAATTCTAATAATGTAGCTTCATAAGTACAACTTCTGTCAAAGAAAGCAGGAATAGTTGGTGATAATCTGCTTTAAAGCATTAAGTATCTTTTCTGAAGAAATCTTTATTTGTCACATCTGGAAATAGGAATGCTGAACGCTTGATTTGAAACTAGAAACTGGTAGAAATACACAATAGGCCAGCAGCATTTTTTGAGAACATTATTATTGAGGTTGATGATTTTTTACATCATTGTGGTAACAGCATAAGTGATTGTTCCATAAGATAATCTGAAAACTAAATTTGAAGTTTCTGCATTTCAGAAAAGACATATCATAGTTGGTCCCATTCTTCCTTTCTGTGTATATATATATATATATATATATATATATATATATATACACATACACACACACACACATACAGAGTTTTTTTTTATTTTTCTAAGTTATAATACTCATTTCAATGACTTGCTGGTCTCATTAAGGTACACACAAAGGCTATACAAACTTTGGAATAAATTTCACCAGGAAGGTGAATACTAATATAAAAAGCTCTGGTCAATAGGCTTCTCTGTTCAGGTCAGTTATGAGACTTTTAAAATGTAATTCGTGAAAATTGGGTAGTTGAGGGTGGGGCAGCAAATCAGTCCATGAGTATCAGCATTGGTCTAGTAAAATATTTTAAAAATCATGTGAGTTCAATCACCACTTCAAGTAGAGTACAATATCCAGACTGACATTTTCATTCAAGCATTGAGGGCACACTGCATGGACAGATATGACATCTTTATAGTGCATTGTTAAACTACGCCTTTGTCTGGGACCTCCGGTGGGAGAAAGATTCCATAGTACTATTTGAGGAATACTTTAATTCTCCTAATGTCCTGGATAATATTTATCCTACAGACCAATGACACTCCATTAGATAAAACTTTTGTGAAAATTGTATTGTGCAAATACATTGCCACGTTTTCTGAAGTACAAAGTTGACAACGCTTCCCAAGTACTTCATTATGCATGAAATGCTTTGAGGTTGTGAAAACTGTTACTATAGGTCAATGTAATCTATAACACTGATCAGAGTTTCAGTTGAGGTTGGGCTGAGGTAGGAGCAGAGATGAGGCTTCCACAATTCAGCCAGAAAAAAACAGCAAATCTTTTTAATGTGGTTCATGATTCGAGATTCAAAATTGTTTAATGTCATTTACAGTACCTAAGTGTAAAGGAGAATTAAATCACTCTAACTCCGGATCTGATGCAGCATACAAAAAACACACTACAATAAATAATACATTAATAAAAAAAAAGCACAGTAAATATAAATACACAAGCTAGCCTATATACATAGATTGATTATATGTACATAAAGTGATGTTAGGTACAGGAGTGTCTGTACATAAGGTGACTCTGGACTCTAACAGGAGATGATGAAGTAGTGGTGGTGGGGTATGGGGGGGTGGGTTAGTGGGTGAAGGTGAGGACCAGCCTTACTACTTGGGGAAAGTAATTGTTTCGAGGCTGGCAGTCCTGATGTAAATGCTACGTAGTCTCCTCCCTGATGGGAGTGGGACGAACAGTCCATGCACAGGGTGAGGTGGATCCTTCATGATATTGCTGGCCATCTTCCACCTCCTTTCTGTATATATGTCTATATACATGTCTGTATATACACAGTAATGTCCAAAAGTCATAGGCACACATAAAAAAAATTTGGTAAAGTGAAGATGCTTTCAAAAATAATGAAATTAAAAGTTTCTAAATATCAAAAAATGCTGTGAAGCGCAATAAATAGTAAAAAAAAAACTAATTCCATTCCATATTTGGTGTGACCTCCATTTGCCCTTAAAACTGCATCAATTCTCTTAGGTACACAGTCGTGCAGTTCGATACGAAAATTGGCTGTTAGGTTCTTCCAAGCATCTTGGAGAACATGCCACAGTTCTGCAGACTTTGGCTGCTTTGCTTGCTTCTGTCTGTCCAGGTAATCCCAGACAATCTTGATGACATTGAGGCCAAACCATCTGAAACCATATAAAAAACTAAGGTGCCCAAAACCTTTGCACAGTACTGTACGTAACACACAGATTTTTTAAATGGTTTCAGATGGTATGCCCTGATCTCAATATAATGTTCACTGCATGTTCAAGTAGAACCAGAACCCTCAGAACTCATTAATACCCTCTTACTAACTGCTCACATAGTATGTATTGTTCTGAGAGTTCCAGTTCTACTTGAAAATGTGGCATTTTATGTCAAAATACTGGTACCTCTGTCAGAAAACAATGGGACTAATTTAGATCCTGGGATTCTCTACTTCTAATATTTTCAAAAATAGCAGAGTGATATCATCCTGCAGCCAACTGAATGAATGACCTTGTAGTGAGGAGATGTTCTCAAATTTAAAGGTTGTGAGAGAAACATTGACCAGAGTAGATATAAAGAAAGGAACTTGGGTGTTATTATTTTTAGTTTCTAACTAATATTATTTCAGATTTTACACCTTTGTTCTCCACCCTTCCACAGACATCCCTTTTGTTCTCTCCACTTCTTCCCTATCTTGAAAGCCTACAACTTTGAACACTGAGTTCTGATGAACGTCAGTGACCTGAAACCTTAATGCTTTGCCCTCTGCACTGACGTTGTTTAACCTGTTGAGCATCTCCAGCACTGCTTTAATTCTTATTGACATCTCTGAACACTTTGTTCCACTGATCACCCTACCATTGTTCTGAGGTTTGGTCAATTATATTTACCTCAATCATGATGTTAACAGCTATTTATCCAGCTGTTTTGAATGTAAATCTAACATGGAATCTACTCTAATATTTCAAAAAGACAAATTACTGTAAATCGTAATGGGAGGTTATCCATCAGATTTACCGTATTACCACATCATGCTTCCTCAACAGGTATTGGGTAAGTAATTTCAATGTTTTCAGGCCAGCACTATTTAATCCTGAATATTTATTTTTTTTATAAGTTTTGACAGTCGTCACCATTTCTGAGTTCCCTCCCTCATGCTGCTCACCTTTGCATTTGATGCTGCATATGAAAACATTGTGAATGTCTTTGCTTCCAATATTAAAGCCACTAGCTTGATCTGATCCAATCCTATAGCTTATCTTTTCTCTGCTTCTTCTGACTAAGGCTGTTAGAGAGTTGCATAAATCCTGGTCCTTTGGCACACTTGAGTTCACACTGATCATTAAGCACCCATTTACACTTAACGTAAATTAATCAAATTTTTATTTTCCCCAAATTATCATTAACTCCCCTCCAGATTCTACAACTATCCTACACACTAGGGTCAATTTACAGCAGCCTATTAAGCAACCATCCTGTACATCAAGGATCAATTTTATCAAACTTTATTCACCATATACATTTACATGCATTAGGAATTTGCTGTGGTGTGTTGGTTATTCAAAGATCTTTTGGATGTGGAAGGCAACCCTCGTAGGGAGAATGTGCAAACTCCCTTCAGAGAGCACTTGAGATCAGAATTTAACCTGTCACACTGTAAGGCTTTTGATTTCTGCAACAAAATCCATTCTGCGGCTGAAAATTCCAATCTTGAAAACTATCTGGAGCAGAACCAAATAGTTCATTGTCCTGGCATTAGATCTGACCACAAAACAAGTTTTCACCCATGTACTTACACCATACCCAGGATAACCCATGTATTTGGCATTCTACTAAAACTAATTATTTGCTGAAGCCATTATCCCACACCTTCATCATCAAAGTTTTATGATTCCAGCCCACTCAAAGCTATTCTCCCACATCTACCACCAGTCTTTGACCATCCAAAATCCTAAGCCTGTATCCTGTCTAATCATCTTTCTGCTTTGCTGACAAACAATAGGTTCCTGCCACAATTGCAACTGTAAAATTCTATCTCTAGTTTTCAAACCATCTCCATTATCTGACTTTTCCTTCATCTATATTCTCCCACAGTCTTGTAAATCCAATAATTCTGGTTGATTGATCATTCTCAAATTTAATAACTTACCATTGGTGTCTGTGCATTCAACTGATAAAAACTGGTTGCATGGCACCTTAAATCATTTTGTTAACATTACAAGATCTATGTAAAGATAAGCTGACTTGTTCCCTTCATCCTAATATAGAAGAAACGATTCTTTCAGTAATAACGTTTTACACTTGGTTACTCAGAATCCATAAAAACGTCAGATTTCAAGCAGTGATTTCAATGATCTGCCTTTACACACAATTGGATCCTGCAAAATATGGTATCAAAATGGTTATGATACAGACTTATGAAGCTCGGGAACTTTTGTGCTAACGTATTTTATTGCGTGAAAGCTCGATTTAAAAGTATAATTTAAAAATCTCAACAAACTAGTTTCTAACTTGTTACTAACACTGTAGAGTTCATATGCTTTCACTTCCTGAAAACCCAAATAGCGATTCGCTGACGTGTCACTGTTTGTTCAGAAGTAATCACCTAGGTTAAATGCCCGGCAGCTAATAAAGTAAAAGCCTTTGTTCAAGTCTAATGCGTGGCACCCATGCTGTCTTTAAGTACCGTATGACGAAAATAGTTCCTTGATTGATGCCGAGTCATCGTGAGTGCGACCGATGAGTGACGGCTCCACCTCCAAAGGCCGTCTCATTCGCCCTCTTCATTGGTTAACTCACCATGATTGACATGCAATTGCGCCCGCCTCCTACGCAGCTTCCTGCCTCTGAGTGATTGCGACGACTGTCACTCAGCTTGATTGATTAGCTCCTTGCTGCTGAATGGTCCTTGGCGCTTTTCTTCGGTGCGCCGCCTTAGTTTGTTTTAGGTGGGATCGGGAATCTGTCATCGAGCTTCAGTTTTGGAGATAAATCAAGCTTGAGGGGGAGTTTATGAAGACCCAGGCGTGAGCGTGTAAAACGCCGGCTTACATCCTCAGTTCCCCGGGCCGAGTGTAAGTACTCAGAAGTGGCGGCCTTTTCGTCGTTCTCACATGTCGGGGTGAAAAACTGGGGGCGGTGGCGGCGGCCCAGAGGTTACAAAGAGGCAGAGGGTCACTGCAAAATGTCCGAGCAGCATTGTTACAGTCTGTCGGCTGCATCCGCGGGCTTTGTTGATCATGGTGTTGCAGGCTGTCCCAAAGTTAGGTGGAGGAATGTGTCCAGGCTTCACCTCCAGATAGTACTCTTGAAGCTCGGCCTGCGTGGAAGGCAAAGCCGGAGTCAGGCGCCGCGGCATCTGCTCTTCTTTCTCCTCCTCCTCTCCAGTAGTCTTTTTATTCCCTTTATGGCCAGACTCCCCAATTTTATTTTCCTGAGTTCGGTCCGGCCAGACCTTAGCGAGAGCAAAAACTGAAAGGGCTCGTCTTTGGAGAAATCTGTGACCTAGACGAAATGTTAGCACAAGAAAGCTAGATAAAATGTTCTGTCAGTAGAACGCTGCCGATAGTGTATTACAAAGCTTGTGTGCACGCTTTGCAATTGTCTCCGACCACTAAAATACGACTTACTGCGTAATGTGTGTGGTTATCAACTTTAAGTTAATAAGTCTTTAGTCTTAAATTGTAGCGAAACCTCTCTGAGAAGATGTAAAAGTGACCATTTGACACATGTTGCAGAGTCAGTGGTGTCATTTAAACTGCCTCAACATTATACTTCTATTACGTAGGGGGTGTTTTAAACAAATTGAAAGAGTTTTGCACAAAATCAAAGGGAATCAGAAAATTAATCATCATAAAACCGTTTTTAAAAACAATCCAGAAATGCCATGTGATATCAGAATTTGTCCATTTAATCCAATGGACTCAACTATATATATATATAATAGACAGTAGGTGCAGGAGTAGGCCATTCGGCCCTTCTAGCCAGTACCGCCATTCACTGTGATCATGGCTGATCATACACAATCAGTACCCCGTTCCTGCCCTCTCCCCATATCCCTTGACCCCGCTATCTATAAGAGCTCTATCTAACTCTGTCTTGAATGCATCCAGAGACTTGGCCTCCACTGCCTTCTGGGGCAGAGCATTCCACAAATCCACCACTCTCTGGGTGAAAAAGTTTTTTGGCATCTCTGTTCTAAATGGGCTACCCCTTATTCTTAAACTGTGGCCTCTAGTTCTGGACTCACCCATTAGCGGGAACATGCTTCCTGCCTCCAGCGTATCCAATCCCTTAATAATCTTGTATGTTTCAATCAGATCCCCTCTCATCCTTCTAAATTCCAGTGTATACAAGCCCAGTCGCTCCAATCTTTCAACATATGACAGTCCCGCCATTCCAGGAATTAACCTTGTGAACCTACGCTGCAGTCCCTCAATATCAAGAATGTCCTTCCTCAAATTTGGAGACCAAAACTGTATATATAACTGATAAGTATGTGTGTGTGTGTGTGTGTGTATATATATATACTTTCAACAAGTCTCTAGAATGGACAGTGACTTTATACAGTAATGTTAATGTTTAAAAGTATATATTTACAGCAGGCAGGGTCTTAACTGGGTTAACTGAACGTGGGGGTTGGGGAGAATAATGGTGTTTTATTGTTCCTTTGTTTATTGTCAGTATTTGTTCTTCCTATATTAGATTAGGGGGTCAAGGTGTCATTCAAAGGAAAGGATGGCATTGAGTGAAGCAGTCAAAGCTCAGTATTTGAACCGTTGGATCTAAATTCCCAGTGCATTTATTGGTTTGCATCCTTTTAACTGTACCTTGTCTAAATGTCTTTGATGACTATGTCTTGTCTATGTAACTTGCATCTTTTTAAATAACTCTATACCAATAATAGATAAGCCTAAAATACTGAAGATGCAGACATGCATGTAAAGGTTTTGTATTTTTCTATTGTGTACTTGCCATCTCCCTTTAAGGTCACCCAACCAATTTAAGTTAGTCCCAGCCAGTAAATATGTACATATCAGCTTTTAAAGTTCCATTTATTTTTGCATTTCAGACTCTCAGAAATTCACATGTAAAACTTTTTCCCATCGCACACTAATACTTTTCTTTCCATATTTTTCAATAAACTACCATATTACCAGGAGCTTTGTGGCTGAGGCCAATATTTATCCCACTCACAACACCGCCACATTCAGTTATTTCACCAACCCTTTGTGAAATGTCCTGTTTCACAAATTAACCGTGTTTGACGATATTGTAAGTAACTAAGCTTTTAAAATTAATTTGTAACAACATTGTGAAGAATCATATGAATTCAGCCTTTTCCTTCTCCTGAGGCCTCCCGTCCCATGATCCTTTCCCTTCTCCAGCTCTGTATCACTTTCGCCAATCACCTTTCCAGCTGTTAGCTTCATCCCACCCCCTCCGGGCTTCTCCTATCATTTCGCATTTCCCTCTCCCCCCACTACTTTCAAATCTCTAACTATCTTTCCTTTCGGTTAGTCCTGACGAAGGGTCTCGGCCCGAAACGTCGACAGCACTTCTCCCTATAGATGCTGCCTGGCCTGCTGTGTTCCACCAACATTTTGTGTGTGTTGTTGTTTGAATTCAGCCTTGCTTGTTTTCATTTCAAGACTTTCCAGATTTGAGGTTTCAATTTAATTCTCTTGTTAATAATGCAACTCCCAGTGTTCTTAGTTCAAAATGAAGTTGGAATGTCAGGTACCCTTGGTAAATCCATTTTACTTATGCATACAATATTAACAGCATTGGAGCTAAAAGTGGAAGAAAAGAGCAGCTATGCAACAAGATCTGTTGGTGAATAAAGAAAAATGTGTGCAATGACAGCTGTTGGTGAAAAGAACAACATGTGTGATGGGAGCTGTTAGTGAATACAGAGGAACGTGTGGAGAGACCTATTAGTGAATAATGAAAGCTGAGAGTTTTCTGTACATCAGAAAGGATCCTTTACTGATGAGTGATGCTGTTAAACTATTTTATTCCACTCCTTTGCGATGATATGTGCGTAGTTACAAAAGTGAAGATATTTTTTAAATTCTAAAAATATCAGAATAATTTGGTGGCATATAAAATAATAAAGGTCTGAGATCATGAGGAAATTGATATGAATGTTTTTTGTATCATTAAAAATGTCGCTATTTTTGAGTAGTAGGTGGTGTAGTTTATTGAGTCGATCAGCAAATTGGGTTGCAACATCGTTTCCTTGGACTTGTGCTTAAGTATTTTGCTCCTGCATTTAAGTGACCTGAGGTATTACAAAGTAATGGATACAAAACCCCAGATGAAGTTTGATTGTCAATTTTAATGAAGCCTGACCTGGAGGGGAAACTTTTTCCCCCCAATAATATGCAAGTACAGCTAGTTAAATAAACAGATATTCTTACCTCAGTTGCAAAAATGCATTTCTTTATGGAAACTACTTTTTTCCTGTGTCATAGTCTGTGCTTGGGAATGGTGTCCTTGTTCTACCTTTTGAACAGAGTTTGACTGTGACACAGGAATCAGCCATCTAAAATTTATGCTTTATTTTTTTTTATATTAGGTACTTTTAATATTAAATGTTTAATTGCTATTTGAAATCAGCTTGAATTAAATTTGTTTCTCGTTGGTGCTTCTTAGTTACTGGAGCCTGAATGAAACATAAGAATATGGTGTACTTAGAACATAGAAATCTACAGCACATTACAGGCCCTTTGGCCCTAAAATGTTGTGCCAACCATGTAACCTACTCTAGCAACTGCCTGGAATTTCCCTGGAGTATAGCCTTTTTTTTCTAAGCTCCCTGTACCTATCTGAGAGGCTCTTAAAAGACCCTATTGTATCCGCTTCCACCACCATTGCCAGCAGTGCATTCCACACACCCACCATTCTCGGTGTGGAAAATCTTACCCCTGACATCCCCTCAGTGCCTATTTCCAAGCACCTTAAAACTATGCCCCCTCTGGAAACGGCTCATCTGTAGGTGGCAAAAATGTTGTAATCGTATAACTAATTTACCCTCGCCTTTCAATTCCCATCATGGTGATTTAGTTTTAAAAAGTAGCCATTTCAGTGAAGCAGTTGCTTATTTTGCAAATATTAGTGTTTTGTGATTTTTTTAATCAAAAATGACCCCAATGTACCATGAGGTATAAGGAGATGAAAGCTTCATGATAGAAGCAGTCAGCAACTGACCCAGTAGTCTTATTGATGCATTTAACACTGGGCATATTTCAATCCCTCATCTATTCTTCCATGAGATAAAATTTGGCTCCTGAATAAAGAGGAGAAATAACACGTTTTAGCTTGTGTTTCTTGTAACATACTTAAATATAGAATTGCAGTAGCGGGTTCTGCTACAATATTCTCTTGTCTGAATGATCACATTAGACAGACTTGGATTATACTTTTAGACTGGTTCATTTGCAGTGATGTGGGCAAGTCTGGGAGAGGATTCATTCCGTTCTGCTTTGCTAGTGCTAGAGTAAATGAGCAGGAAGGGGTGGATTCCTGATTGTCCAGTTTTGCATGCAAGTTATTTTCGGGTTAAAGTTATATTATTTTCAAAACATTGTACAAAGTCCAGACATGCCTTTTGCTTTCACTTCCCAGCAAATCTGTCGAGTTTTAGCTGATGCAGGTAACTAGCTATTACTGCAGTTCATTGACATTGCTGTAGAACTGCTGTAAGCAAATGAAGTAAATTATTGGCTCAGTGACACCCCACCCCATTTGCTCTGTCCGCTAAGTTTATATACTAATATCTTTATAATGTTAATAATCACATTGAGAGAGGTATTTTAGATTTATATATAATGTGTGTAGATGGATTTTTAATTTTTAGACCACTGTAAAGCATAAAAGTTGAACAAAGATCAAAAACAGTAGTTGACTGATAAACACTTTCATTGTTTTCAATTGTAGAAAAGCAAATTTTTGTCAGTCACTTCTCTGATCTACATGCATGTTTTATCATATCATGTGATTACAAAAAAAGAGCAGCTTGGGGTGACCTTGAAATATATAAAGGATATGGTCCACAAAGTGCTGGAGGAACTCAGCAGATCAGGCAGCATCTATGGAAAGGAATAAGCATTTGACATTTTGGGCCAAGATCCAAAAGATCTTTATTCTGAAGTTCTAGTGATGTGAATGGTGCCTTTTACAATCCTTTGATTCTGACATCTTATTATCTAATTTACTGGAGGTTTTGAGTGGAAGCAGATATAAAGTAAGAGTAAGGGCAGCGCATTTGAGTAGTTGACCTTTAAAAATATACCTGATAAAATGCCACTTAATGTGCCTCAGCAAAGCTGCAAAAGGGGTGATAGCAGCATGGAAGCTTAGTTATTCTGCACATCTGTTTTCTATCCTTTAACTGACTTTTTCTGTATTGAAGGAAGGTAGAGTGGAATTATGTCAAGGTCAGTTACTTCAATTGAGTACAGAAATAGAATTTCAACATGTGAGAATGTAGCAAACTCAAGGGGGGCAAGAACAACGAGTCAGCTTACAGAGAGGAGGTGCAGCGGCTAACGGACTGGTGTAGAGCCAACAACCTGTCTTTTAATGTGAACAAAACAAAAGAGATGGTTGTTGACTTCAGGAGGGCATGGAGCGACCACTCTCCACTGAACATCAACGGCTCCTCGGTAGAAATCGTAAAGAGCACCAAATTTCTTGGTGTTCACCTGATGGAGAATCTCACCTGGTCCCTCAACACCAGTTCCATAGCAATGAAAGTCCAGTAGCGTCTCTACTTGTTGTGAAGGCTGAGGGAAGTCTATCTCCTACCTCCCCATCCTCATCAGATTCTACAGGGGTTGTATTGAGAGCATCCTGAGCAACTGCATCACTGCCTGGTTCGGAAATTGCACCATTTCGGATCGCAAGACCCTGCAGCAGATAGTGAGGTCAGCTGAGAAGATCATCGGGGTCTCTCTTCCTGCCATCATGGACATTTACACTACACACTGCATCCGCAAAGGAAACAGCATTATGAAGGACTCCATGCACCCCTCATACAATCTTTTCTCCCTCCTGCCGTGTGGGAAAAGGCTCTGAAGCATTTGGGCTCTCACGACCAGACTATGTAACAGTTTCTTCCCCCAAGCTATCAGACTCCTCAATACCCGAAACCTGGAATGACACCTTGCCCTACTGTCCTATTTATTATTTATTGTAATGCCTGCACTGTTTTTGTGCATTTTATGCAGTCCAGTGTAGGTCTGTAGTCTAGTGTAGCTTTCTCTGTTGTTTTTTTTTATATTACGTAGTTCAGTCTAGTTTTTTGTACTGTGTCATGTAAACCATGGTCCTGAAAAACGTTGTCTCATTTTTACTATGCATTGTACCAGCAGTTATGGTCGAAATGACAATAAAAGTTGACTTGACTTGGTTAATGGATTTATTGAGGACAGGTGTTGTTGGAAAGGTAGCAAAATGGCTAGAAAAGTGAGTGTCATTCATTTTGGTGGGAAAAGCTAAGGAAAAATAATGTGCTTCTTGAGCTGTGCAAGCTGTGAAATGAGACTCCCATGTCTCTGCTTCTTTCTACAAACAAATATATTGTTATGGAAATCCATATGGCCATAAGCAATATCAGTCTATTTGTGGGATAAGTGGAATATCCTTTATTTCAGTTTTACTCTTTTCCACTCTTATCCCATTTTCTGAGTAAATTGGTGATGGTCTTGTTCCCCCTGTTTTTGCCTTTAATTTCTAATATTTCCATCCTGCTCTCACCTTCCTACTTCCATCTCTGATTTATCCCTTCCCTGACCTCTATCCATTTCAGGGGATAGATTAACAATCAATATTAGCTATCTTTGGTCTATGTCCTACAAAAATCAAAGCTGAGTTTATTGTTGTTTGTATAAGTACATGTATAGTGTAATGGAAAAACTTGCATATAGCATCAGATGCACAACATTCATAAGGAAGTATTAATTAAATATAAGTTACACAAGCAAGAACACATTTAGAATTTTAAGAAGATCCATAGGTCATAGTGTTGCTATCTTAAGGTATTAATTAGGATTGTGCAGGTTGATTTAAAAAGCTTTGTAGGTACTTTGACCACGTTTTCTCCCACCCCGCTTCCTTAAATGACTTCATTTTCTCAGTGCGTGTCTTCATCGCATCTGCCGTGATGATACAATCTTTTATGCTGATATTTCTGTATTTGTTTCCTCTGCTGTGGGGAATTCTGTTCCATCACTGTTAGTGGGACTGGGTCTGTTCTATTTCCCACTGTACTACATTCTACTAAGATTTCCCATATCTTTGCCTTCTACCTTGCCGGTTCACATATTCAGTAAATGATTATCTTCATCTCTGATATGTCCTGGTGAGAATGTGAAGAGGGTAAGGGGTACGTGTAGAAGGGGTGGGCGAGGGGTAAGTGTAGCAAAATATGTAGACAGGATCAGGGAAAGGATATGTCATTGGGGAAGTGTAGTAGGACAGAGAAGAGGTAGCTAAAATAAGATTCCAGACAGCATGTGGCAACCACAAAGAAGAGGAACCTTGCGACCACAAGATAATGTGTTCGGCAAAGTATTTTGAGCTATATACCTATTCCGAGTATTTTGCGTGCTTAGCTATGCAATAGCCAATCAATTGATGAATTTGAATCGGTAACCATATTTGTGAATGTAGTACCCTGCTTTTGGGTATAAGTCTGACCTTTGTAAACCAACAAATTGGGAGTTGGCTACCTTACGCCCGAAGTGCGTGGGGCTGTGAACTCCTCTCTGAATAAAAACCGTTTCAGAGGTAATTTCGTGTCTCTGGTGTTTTTCCTCAACTGAGCAGGTTAATAATTTCAGGTTGACACTGGCATGATCACACCACCAGGCAGCATCTTCCTGTCCTACCTCATTCAAAATTTGTAATAAACCATTTTTTTGGGGAGTCCATCTTATCCTCCTTGCAGACCATCCTGTGCAATTATAGAAGCAATACCTGCCCTTCTAACTCCTTGCTATTATCCAGAGTCCCATGTGGACCTTTGAGAAGTCAAATGGTAATGTCTGCTGTTTAATTTGCTGTATATACAGTTCAAGATGTGGCTCTCTGCATATTGGACCTACTGGATGCAGACTGAGTGACTGGTTTGTGGAACACCTCCATTCAGTTCTCAAGTTCTTAGCTGTCATTTGAATTCTTCAGTCCACTCCTGCTATATTGTCCCTGCCCTCATTAGATGGACGAAGTCTAATACTACCTTGTACCGGTATCTTCTCCAAAAAAGCAAGTAACAGCTTTCTGAGCATAAATGTTCCAGCAATTTTGGATAATCACTATTAATAGGTAATTCAGGTGGGTCTCAGCCCAAAACGTCGAGTGTTTATTCATTTCCATAGATACTGCCTGACCTGCTGAGTTCCTCCAGCATTTTGTATGTGTTAATGGATAATTATCTTGGTTCCCCTATTTCAGGGGTTCCCATTTCTTTTTTTTTTATATAATGCCATGGATCCCAGGTCTGGAACCCCTGTCCTACTTGTACCTCTGCAGGCCGATATTTATACCCTCATTTGATGCTAGAAATTTGAAACAAAACTGAAGTTTCTGGATATGCTTGGCAGATCAGACAGAGAGAAGTGGTATTAACATTTTAGGTCAATGTTTTCCTATTCCCTTATACTATTATTACCTTTTTGTTACCCATCCATTACTGACGTATTTTCATCTTTTTTTTTGTCACTTCATCTCTCCTGCCTTCTACCCCGTCGTAGGCACTTCCCTTTTTGTCCTCTCTCTTCCTCCTGTCATTTTTACTTTCACTGCTGACTTCTCTCAGTTACTTCAATCTGAAAAGTTCTGATGAAGAATTGTTGCCCTGAAAGATTAACTGTTTTTCTTTCCTCTGAGTCAGTGGTAAGGAAGGCAAATACAATGTTAGCATTCATTTCAAGAGGGCTAGAATGTCAGAGCAAGGATGTGATGCAGAGGCTTTATAAGGCATTAGCCAGACCACACATGGAGTATTATGAGCAGTTTTTGGATCACTTGTCTAAGAAAAGATGTGCTGGTGTTGTAGAGAGTCCAGAGGAGGTATACGAGAATGATTCCTGGAATTAAAGGATGAAAGTAAGAGAGTGCTTGATGGCTCTGAGCATGTACTTGCTGGAGTTTAGATGAATGAGGAGCAATCTCATTGAAACCTATCAAATATTGAAAGGCCTAGATAGAGAGGATGTTTCCTATTGTATGTGAGTCTAGGACCAGAGGGGACAGCCTCTGACTAGAGGGACATCCATTTAGAACAGAAAGGAGGTATTTCTTAAGCCAGAGGGTGGTGTATCTGTGGAATTTATTGCCGTGGACAGCTGTGGAGGCCAAGTCATTGAGTTTATTTAAAGTGGAGCATGCTAGGTTCTTGATTAGTCAGGTTGTGAGGGGTTACGTGGAGAAGGTAGGTGAATGGGGTTGAGAGGGATAATAAATCAGCCATGATAGAATGGTAGAGAAGACTCAATGGGCTGAATGGCCTAATTCTCCTATGTGTTATGGTCTAATAATACATTTTCATTTGGAATCAATGTTATGTTGCTTGCATCGTTAGAAGTGAATCCTTTTAAATACAAAAACGTTCTGGGGCTCACACTGATTCATTAACAAATATAAGAAATCATCATTAGAATTAGAAGGGGTTTAGATCAGATATCCACAGACTCCTTGCTTAATGGTTCATGGCATAAAGTTTGGGAACCCCTGGTTCAGATGGAGCTTAGGCAATCCCTTGGGTGTTAGTTCTACTCTACTTCTAAGGCGACTGAGGAGACCAGTCTGGAAACTAAACTTCCCTCGGAGGTGTTGGAGAGTACCTGATGAGTCAGACTGCTGGGTAGTTTGCGAGATGATGCACCCTTTCCATTGTTTACGTCGGACTTCTGAATACTCCAAATACCGAACCTTGAATGCCGTCCCTTGGAATAGAAAGCATTGGCTGTTGCTCGATGGCAGAATAGAGGTTGTGCATTGTGAATAAGAAAGTTTGAGTGCCTTGTAAAGGGTGAAGCAGCTATCACTGGGAACTTCAATCTATACCAGGCAAACTGAATTAGTGCAAGCAATATTAAGGATACATTTCTGGAGTATTTTTGATACGTATTTCTAGATCAGTTGAAGAATCATTGATATAAGGCTTTTTTTCCTTCGCAGCAAGAAAGAGTTACGTAATTTGTAAAGGAGTCACCTAGGCAAGGGTGATCATACTGAGAGAATTCTACATTAAGGTTGAATCTAAATGAAGTTAATTGAAGGTATGAGAGGGTCAGGTTGGCTAGGATAGAATAGAAAACTATTTTAAAAGGTGTAATAGTGGACTGTCCACAGCTAGCAGTTAAAGAAGGCACACAATTTTACTGCTCTATGTGCATTCCCGAAGGCTAAACGAGGAGTTTCTTTCACCAGAGGGTGGTGAATCTGTGGAATTCATTATCACAGGCAGCTGTGGAAGCCAAGTCATATCTAAGGCAGAGGTTGATAAAGTCTTGATTAGTCAGGGAGAAGGCAGGTGATTGGGGCTGAGAGGGAAAATGGATCAGTCATGATGAAACGAAGGGGCAGACTCGATGGGCCATGTGGCATAATTCTGCTATTTCTTATGGTCTTAATGTAAATGCAGTAACAATAGCAAACAAATTAGTAAAGGTGCTTCTTGTGAGTTATGTCAGTATTATAACAAGTACAGGCATGATTAAGGGAAAACATTGGTGAACAGGTTTTAAAATACCTGATTGATAGCCATCCTGATGTGAAGCTGACAGAACCCATTCCATTAAAGCAGAAGTTGATAGGTTTTGGCATAGTAAGGGCATCTGAGGTTACATGAAGAAGGTGGGAGAATGGGGTTCAGGGAAATAAATCAGCCACGATGGTGGTGGAACAGAATTGATGGGCTGAATGGCCTAATTGTGCTCCTATGTCCTGTGCTCTTAATAAAATATATTACCAGAGACGTTAAATGTAAAGTGATCAATCTCACCAATCTGAAGATCTGCTTCCTACAATTTTGAAAGAGGTGGCTGTAGAGATGGTGAGTTTGCTCATTATCAACTTCTTAAAAACCTATAGACTCGTAAATGTTTCTTTCATATTGGAGGACATTAAACATTAACCTACTATTTAACAAAAGGAGGAAGAGACCTAACAAAGTGAATGATAGTGATCCTTCACTCCCAGATGAGCTTAATGCCTTTTAAGGGAGAATAAAACTACATCTGTGCAAATCCCTGCAGCACCTGGTGACCCTGTGATCTCCTGTCTCGGAGGCTGACGCCAGAACATTTTCAGGAGGGTGAACACTCGTAAGGTGTCAGGTCCTGATGGTGTATCTAGTAGTGCTGACCGCCTGGCGGGTATGTTTAAGGACATCTTCAATCTCTCACTGCTGTAGTTGGAGGTTTCCACCTGCATCAAAAGGGTGACAATCATACCAGTGCCCAAGAAGAGCAGGGTGAGCTGCCACAACAACTGTCACTCAGTGACACTCACATTTACTGTGATGAAGTGCTTTGTGACGTTGGTCATGGCTGGAATCAACTCCTGCCTAAGTAAGGATCTGGGCCAGCTGCGATTTGCCTATTGCCACAATAGGTCTATATTGGGTGCAATCACACTGGCTCTCCACTGGGCCTTGGATCATCTGGACAATAGTAATTCCTGTGTCAGGCTGCTGTTTATTGATTACAGTTCAGCGTATGGCACAATCATACCCCCAGTTCCAATCAACAAGCTCCAAAACCTGGACCTCTGTATCTTCTGCAGCTGGATTCCTGACTTCCTCATTGGTAGACCGCAGTCAGTGCAGATCAGAAATAACCGCCTCACTGACAGTCAACACAGGTGCACCTTAAGTATGCTTGCTTAACCCACTGTGCTACTCTCTCTACACCCACAACTGTGTGGCCAGGCACAGCTCAAACACCATCTATACATTTGCCGATGACACAGCTACTGTTGGCAGAATTTCAGATGGTGACGAGGAGGCGTACAGGAGAGAGGTAGATCAGCCTGGTTGAGTGGTGTCGAAACAACAACCTTGCACAACATCAGTTGATTGTGGACTTCAGGAAGGGTATGTTGAGGGAACACACACCAGTCTGCATAGAGAGAAGAGAAGTGGAAAGGGTGAATGGTTTCGTGTTCCTGGATGTCCACATCTCTAAGGATCTGAACATATTGATGCAATTACAAAGAAGGCATGACAGTAGCTATATTTTATTAGAAGTCACCAAAGGTACTTACAAATTTCTACAGGTACACTGGAGAATATTAGCTAGGGGAAATGCGAAAATCCAGAAGTTGTGACATCAAGAAATTTATACATTTGATCAGAGTCACAGTGCATTTATGAAAGAAATAATATATAGTTAGCTTATTAGTTCTTTAAGTGGGTATCTAGTTAAGTAATAAAGAGAAATTAGTGGATGTGTGGCATTTGGATTCTTGTAAGGTTTTTGTTAATGTCACCTGAGCAGGGTTAAAACACGTAGAAATTGAATTCAAGGTTATTTAACAGATTAAAAATCAAAAGCAACTTTCACGATATGCTGGTGGAACTCAGCGGGTCTTTGGAAATGAACAATCAGTAGACATTTCACGCCAAGGCTCTCCTGCAGGACTGGAAAGGACATGGAAGTCGCCAGAATGAAAATCAAAGGATGGGGTTAAGTGGATCGTTTTCGGGTTGGTAGGCTGTGTGACTAGTGGGGTAGCATAGAGACTGGTACTTAGACCCTGACTTTTCACAATCAGTGTTGTCTGTTTAGCTGAGGTTTCCAAATGCAAATTTGGTAATGTTTCAATGTCACGTAATTAATTAGGAATGCTGAGAATGTAAAGAGCCTTTGAAGTGAGGGGCCCACACTGGGTCTATAGAGAAGTATACGAGTGGGAGTCAGAGAAGGGATACTGCTCTGTGGGGTTAAAAGGAGAAACATAAGCATATCCTAAATGGTGAGATACTTGCAGAAAGTTGTTGTCACTACACATGTCAAAAGAAAATTACATGAGCACCAAATTGGTCTTTGCTCTTGTACTCTAATCTATTTGCAATAAGAATATCTCATTATGGTGTACAGGGGGTTATTAACACCACATCTAGAATACTGTGTGCAATATTGGTCTTCTTGCTGGAGGAAAATGTACTTGTTATGGAGAGAATGAAGTGAAGACTTTCCAGACAGATCTGTGTTCCATGAAAACCATCATATGAGGAGTAATTGAGATATACAAAGTACCTAGAGCACCCAACAGAGTAGGGAGGATGGTTTTCAACCCCTTTGCTGAATCATCGAGAACTAGGGGGCACAGTCTCAAAGTAAGGCGAAGGGCATTTAGCATGAAATGAAGAGAATTTTCTTAACGCATTCACAATCGAATGTTTGGATTATCTAACATGAAAGGCTCTGTCTTTAATACTGTTCAAAAATTAATTCAACTGTTAGATAGATAGATACTTTATTCATCCCCATGGGGAAATTCAACTTTTTTTCCAATGTCCCATACACTTGTTGTAGCAAAACTAATTACATACAATACTTAACTCAGTAAAAAAATATGATATGCATCTAAATCACTATCTCAAAAAGCATTAATAATAGCTTTTAAAAAGTTCTTAAGTCCTGGCGGTAGAATTGTAAAGCCTAATGGCATTGGGGAGTATTGACCTCTTCATCCTGTCTGAGGAGCATTGCATCGATAGTAACCTGTCGCTGAAACTGCTTCTCTGTCTCTGGATGGTGCTATGTAGAGGATGTTCAGAGTTTTCCATAATTGACCGTAGCCTACTCAGCGCCCTTCGCTCAGCTACCGATGTTAAACTCTCCAGTACTTTGCCCACGACAGGGCCCGCCTTCCTTACCAGCTTATTAAGACGTGAGGCGTCCCTCTTCTTAATGCTTCCTCCCCAACACGCCACCACAAAGAAGAGGGCGCTCTCCACAACTGACCTATAGAACATCTTCAGCATCTCACTACAGACATTGAATGACGCCAACCTTCTAAGGAAGTACAGTCGACTCTGTGCCTTCCTGCACAAGGCATCTGTGTTGGCAGTCCAGTCTAGCTTCTCGTCTAACTGTACTCCCAGATACTTGTAGGTCTTAACCTGCTCCACACATTCTCCATTAATGATCACTGGCTCCATATGAGGCCTAGATCTCCTAAAGTCCACCACCATCTCCTTGGTCTTGGTGATATTGAGACGCAGGTAGTTTGAGTTGCACCATATCACAAAGTCCTGTATCAGTTTCCTATACTCCTCCTCCTGTCCATTCCTGACACACCCCACTATGGCCGTGTCATCAGCGAACTTCTGCACATGGCAGGACTCCGAGTTATATTGGAAGTCTGATGTGTACAGGGTGAACAGGACCGGAGAGAGTACGGTTCCCTGCGGCGCTCCTGTGCTGCTGACCACCGTGTCAGACCTACAGTCTCCCAACCGCACATACTGAGGTCTATCTGTCAAGTAGTCCACTATCCAATCCACCATGTGAGAGTCTACTCCCATCTCCGTTAGTTATCTGGATTTTGGGGGGGCAAGAGGGATATGGCGGGAGAATTGAAATCAAAGATTTTTTTTCAGCACAAGGCAATGATCAAATTCTACCTGAACATTCTGAAGTCTTGAAATTCTTTAAAATTTTCCACTTTCCAATAATTGCATTATTGTATTTTTTTAAGGAAAAGGAATATAACTTTTTAAAAAGGAGATAATTACACAGCCTAAGTGAAGTTTTGAGGCTACATCCACACTACACTGGATAAATCCGTAACCAAAGCTTTTTCTCTTTGTTTTTACCCTCCGTCCACACTAAAACAGCATTTTCGTCCCCTGAAACTGGAGCTTTTCAGAAACGCTTTCCAGGGTGGGTATTTTTGAAAACGCCACTCGGGCAGATCAGTGTGGACGAGGTAACTGGAAAAATCTGAAAACGCTGTCAGACAGCAGCGTGCCATTTCATTGTTTTCTTGAACGCAACCTAACAATTTCAGAACAGACAGCAACAAGACTGAAGCCAGAAGAGTTAAAAATGTACTCACCAAATACTTTGAACCATAACTTACTGAATAAATAAGTATACTGTACTCATTTTGCCCTGTTTTCTGTCCGTCCTTGTATGAAGGTGGTTTACCTATTATGCAATTACTCCTCTGACAATAGATGTCTAACAGCCTAATGTAACATTGTATGGAAATACAAGATAATACTGATGCGGACGTGTTTTACTCATTTAACAAGGTGCCTTGTTAATGCAACAGAGTTAGTCAGTTTTTCAATGTTTGTCGTCATCTGGGTCATACAATCCGTGAACTCCCTGTCGGTTGCTTCCATACGCTTCGGTATTTGTTTTTTTACTTTTAAATCCTCCTGCATGAGAGCCAACAGCTGCCCGTCGTTTAAGTTTTTCTAGTCTGTAATTGAACAAACACGCACCGTCTTTCACAGTGAGATTTGACACCAAACATGTCGCTTGTTTACAGTAGATGTGTCCTGCGCATGCTCAGTAGGAGGAGATTCGCCAAAATCTCCGTTTCAATGTGGACATAGATATTTTTAAAAACACATAGTGTGGACGGCTATCGTTTTTACGTGAAACCAGCGTTTTCAAAATTATCTGGTCTAGTGTGGATGTAGCCTAAGAACAAAAGCAATTCACAAAGTTAATGCAAGCAAATTTAAATTATAATAGAGTATTTAAAGACTAAGGCCAGTATTTTGAAGGAGTTTGGGCCAGGTGTAAGGAGGTGTCAGATAGCTCTTTAGCATTCAAAAATATTAAATAATTTATTTGAGAAAATTATTTGAGTTGAAAGTACAAGTGGATTCAAAGGATATTTATTTTTCTTCTGGAATGAGAAACAATCTGTTACCTGAACATGGATTATGCTGATTTCTGTATTAAGGATGAGGTTTGTTTGAAAATGACTGTTTTTTTTAAAAAAAATTACTTTTCTCTTCCAAAGGTACCCAAGAAAATGATGTTTTCCAAGGAAGTTAATGATGGACACAACCTGAATGGATTTCAGATATATGTCTTCTATGTTTACTGCTTTTCCTGAGAAGCAATGAGCTGTACGTAGTGACTTTGGAGAAATGTCGATGACAACAGAGTGCACAGCAGAAGTGATGCCATCACAAAATGCCAGTCGCAACTTTAGCTACACACTGGAAAGCCACACGGTGGAAGCCTTTAAAATAATGAATGAAATACGTTTAAACAAGCAACTTTGTGACGTGACACTCAGGGTGAAGCACAATACTCTGGAAGAAGAGTTTGTTGCACATAAGATTGTCCTCGCCTCCTGTAGCCCTGTTTTCAAGGCTATGTTTACCAATGGTTTGAAGGAATGTGGAATGGAGGTTATACCTATTGAAGGTGTTCACCCTAAAGTAATGCAGCGCTTAATTGAGTTTGCATATACAGCCAGTATTACAGTTGGAGAGAAATGTGTCCTGCACGTTATGAATGGCGCAGTAATGTACCAGATAGACAGCGTTGTTAAAGCATGCTGCAAATTCCTGCTGGAGCAATTGGATCCAAGCAATGCCATTGGTATTGCCTCATTTGCTGAGCAAATTGGCTGCCATGAGTTGAGTCAAAAGTCCAGAGAGTATATATACCTGCACTTCAGTGAGGTAGGTACAACTAACAAGTAATTTTAAATTTTGAATGGGTCAGCAAAATTTTTCTGTTGTGATTTTGGAAATGAACATGTGAGAAGGCCATTAAGCCTTTGTTTGATTCATTGCTCAGATCTTGGATTATTAGTACCTCTGTTCCATTTAAACATTTTTAAAAATCCTTTGATACCCTTGCATCCTGTTCCTGAAAGTTTCAAATTGCCCATGTCTACAATCGTACATCAGCTGTCAAATTTTGTGTTGATAAGGTTGTCACTATATGTGTTTGGACTTGCTCTGGGATGTTTTGTGTGTATATTTGAAAAAAACAGGCAAACCTGCTGCACTCATGAATAATTGAATTAGCCGTTGGGAACTAGTAAAGAGACAATTTTGTGACTCGGGTTGACTCGATGACACATTGTACGTGTGAGTGTTGAAGGGAGATTTGTCAGCAAAAGTTGAGAGACTGGAATGATTGTGTTTCGTACTGAGAGAAGTGTAAATAATGGACATTTTTAAAAAGTCTGAGTTCTTTAGAAACCTGAATTATGATATCACATAACCATTCAGCAATATTAACACCTTATTTGGAAACTATATTAGTACATTTAAATTATTGGATTAGTAATGCAGATTATAGATATATTACAGATGATCGACAGATTTTTTTTCAGATTACTGCTGGAGAATTTAAATTTTTGTTAAAATAATCTGTAATCGTGAAAAATGCCAGTGTCTGTGACCGGGCTTGATCATAAAACTGGAAATAGGAATGCTTGCTAATTGCACAATGCTCCATCCTACTTGTAACTCAATAGAAAATGAAGCGTTCGTACCTTGAGCAAGATCTAAACAACATTTGAATAGCAAGTAAATTAGTGCCATACTTGAAGCAATGACCATCTCCAACAAGCTGTCTAATAACTCATTCTTGACATTTGATAATGTTTGCATTACCAGATACCCCACCCACAACATCTTGGATGTCACCAATAAATCACTGCAGCTCCAGAACTAGCTCAGAGTAGTTCTCCTTTGATGAATGTCTCACTCCCAAACAGTGCAACTATCTGCTCAGCACAAGTCCAGGAGGGTACTGGAATACTCTCCACTTACCCGGGGGTGTGAAAGTTGAACACCGTCCAGAATGTAGTGGCCTGCTTGATTGATCCCTGATGTACCAGATGTAATGTTCGAACCTGGGCACTATTACTGCAGAGTGAATCACTTATGCATTGTGCAATGCATCTGTGCGTTGCCTATACTACTCTAAAAGCACCTTCTAAACTTGGGACTTTTACAACCTAGATGGATAAATATAAGAATAGCAAGCAAGCGGAAATACCAGTAATTGTAACTAATCCTCTCAGAAACATCTTGTTGTTTCTTTATTGTTATTGGATCTAGCTTCCAAGGACGCTTATATCAGAATGCTGCTTCTGGATTTCAGTTTGGCATTCAATACTATTGTCCCACGGACCTTGGTGAACAAACTCCTACACCCCGGTCTAAATGTTCCGCTGTACAACTGGATATTGGACTTCCTAACGAACCAACCTCAGATAGTCGGGATGTATAACCACTCCTTCCTCCCCATCTTCCTCAACACGGGTGCCTGCTAGAGCTGTCTACTGAGCCCATTGCTGTACGCTACGCTACTGACTGCATAGCCAATCACCAAAGTTATAGAAAAGTACAGCACAGAAAACAAGCCCTTTGGCCCATCTAGTCTATGCTGAGTCATCAACCTGCACCAGGACTGTAGCCCTCCATATCCCTACCGTCCATGTGCAAACTTTTAATCGTTGAAATCCAGCTCCCATACACCACATGTGCTGACAGCTCATTCCACACTCACACAGCCCTCCTGAATGAAGAAGTTTCTCTTCATGTTGCCCTTAAACTTTTCGCCTTTCACCCTTAACCCATGACCTCTGGTTGTAGTCTCACCTAACCTCAGTGGAAAAAGCCTGCTTGTCTTTACCCTGTCTATACCCCTCATCATTTAGTATACCTCTATCAAATCTCCTGAATCTTCTCAAGTAATTACATTAAGTTCACCGATGACATGATGGGGCCCATCACCAACAACCATGAGACGGCCTACAGAGAGGGGGTGGAAGGGCTTGAAGCCTAGTGCCAGGCAAATAACCTCTTCCTTAACGTTAACAAGGCAATAGAGATGGTTATCAACTTAAGGAAAACTTGTACCACTCATACCCTCTCCCCTTTAATTGGGACAGCAGTGGAAATGGTGAGCAGTTTCAGACTTCTGGGAGTACACATCTCACACAACCTCTCATGGTGCCAGAGCACATCCAACATAATCAGGAAAGCT
Organism: Hemitrygon akajei; assembly: GCF_048418815.1. Classification (NCBI taxonomy): domain Eukaryota; kingdom Metazoa; phylum Chordata; class Chondrichthyes; order Myliobatiformes; family Dasyatidae; genus Hemitrygon; species Hemitrygon akajei. Next base: position 67,861,956 of record NC_133135.1, on the reverse strand, counting down.
CACTAGCACCTCTACTTTCTGAGGAGGCTAAAGAGAGCGGGGCTATGCACATCTGGACTTGTATCATGCTGCGCATTCACAGTAGAGAGCGTCCTAACAGTTACATCACAGCTTGGTACAGGAACTGCACTGCGGCAGATAGGAAGGTTCTACAACAGGTAGTCAAACCTGGCTAACGCACCTCCAGCCTACTCACCATTAAGGACATGTATATGGAAAGATACCAGGAAAGGGCTGGTAACACCATGAAAAATCCCTCCCACCCTGCTTATGGACTCATTGTTGCACTCCCATCTACACCTGGACCGCCAGACTCAAAACATTTACTTTCCCTAAGCAGTGAGACTGAGCAACACCTCCACCCACTAGCTCACCCCCCACATCCCCAACCACACTACTGTATTATTTCTTTTCAGTCAGTTTATGTATAGTCACTCCTGTGCCTAGTGTCACTTTATGGACATACAATCAATCTATATAAGCTATCTTACATATTTATATTGATTGTTTTTTTACTGTTGTTATTGTTCTTTATTGTTTGTGCTGCATCGGATCCAGAGTAACCATTATTTTGTTCTCCTTTACACTTGACTTTAAAGAATCTTAAACCTTCCTACCCAACATTAAATCTGTAATCATTCCAAAACGCAGCTGGCGTCAAATTTCTCTACAGTAATAAATGTTAGATTTTTTTAGCACCAACCATCTGTAAATTAATCTTTAAAGTAATGATGAGCTGGAAGCTACAGGATTATTGTAAAGCCTAGGCTGGAGCATTTGTGTATTTTAGGGAAAGGCGTTTGAGGTCCACAATTTTATGTGATCTGTGCATGGCTCTACCTACAGTAATGTTCTTCTCTGAAATGGTATGTCTTCATCTTCTCAAATTAAGTTTGTTGATGCTGCCAGCGGCGCCCATGTACGATCAGATTTAAAGTAAGGGTGCTATTACATTTGTATTTCGATTGTTACGGATTCAGGCAACAATAAATATATGAGTTAGGCAAGGGTTTCTATAACAAATAACACGTTTATTAAACACTGAAAAAAAAACCCCAAAAGTAAACAAATCACTAACGTAACCGGAAATCAGCTGCTGTGCGGCAGCTTAAACAGTTCTTAAAGCAATGAAGCTTACAGTCCTTAAAGCGATGTTGCAAGAACAGTTCTTCAAAGTAGTATTGCCAAAAGTTCAAAATGCTCACAGTCCATTTAAAAGGAGAGACTTTTTAAGACGTTTTAAATTCTCTTCCACATCGTTTTGCTTCAGTCCCCGAAGTCGAACTTTTCCCACGAAGAATTTTACGAAACGAAACGGCTTAAAGGCACTGACCTTTCCTTTACCACACTATTCTCAATCCTTTCTGGAATCCCAGGGATTAACACGAGAATAGTCAACGAAATCCTTCTGAATAAGGATCAAACAAGGTCGAACCTGTTTCACCGTCGAAAATCGATTCTCCTCGATCTTTAACTCCCGAACTCCGATATTCACTCTCCACTGATTCTCAGCTAGCAGTATTGTAAAGAAACTGCTGGCAATGACCTTTTAAACTTTAGGCATTAGATAAAACTTCATCTTTCAACTAAACTGCGTCATCACATTAAATCATGCAGTGGCATGAAGTCAACATGGCAAATCCAGCCACGAACTGCCCCTCCTCACAGGGAGGGGTCCTCCTTTTATACCCTGTTTTAAAAAAAAACACAAAAAAAAAACCTGTCACATGATCTCTACTGGCGGGAAAATGACGTCACTCCACCATCACAAGACCATTACCTCAAGTCCAGTATGGCTTCAACCCCAGTCACGTGACAAGGGTACCACTGTCACGTGTCACGAGTACGTAACATGATACATCATAGTCAAGACAAAAATGTCTCTGTTTTAACATCTTTCAATGTCTGGTATGGCAGATCAACTATGTTTCTGGTAAGAACAATCATTTTGTTTTGACCTGATTGGCTTGCACAACAAATAATACAGATTTCCCCCCCCCCCCCCCCAAAATGCACCTAGGAAGGAATAGCTATAAGTCACAAATCAATCAAGCACCACCACTTGAAAGTGATCTGCAAATTCTTTTGTTATTTCTTCACTAACTGACAAGAAACAATTTTGTAAAAGCCTATGTAACACGAGAAATAATTGAATTTTTTTGTGTTTGGAAACAATCAAATGAGATTTGACTTGGCAACATGCCTTCAATTTTAATGATTTTTAAAGTTGCCACCTTTTGGCACATCTTTGCATGTATTCTTAATGACTTCAGCGCTGCCTTCCTCTGGCTTCCTTCGCATTTCTCTCAAATATCAGATGCTCTTTTCCCTCTGCCAGCTACAACTCATTCTTGTCTTGAAGCAGTATTTTGAAAATTTCATCCATGAGCTTGGGAAGAAAATAAGGGACAAATCATTTGTGCTAAAGCAAGAAACATTCAATTGTACAAAGCAATTATTTTATTTAAATTATAATCTGGAGATGTGAATGGATAGTGGGTGTTGATATAGGGAAGCATTTGGGCACTGAACCAGGAAGGTAGTTTGTTGCAGAGTGCCTGTCATGTGACAAGCAGCTGAAGTCTCTTGTATAGTGCACCGAGGAAGCCTTGCAGCTTTTAACAGTTCTGCTCCAAGCTTTGACAGCTTCGAAGATCCTGGAGGTCAATTAATAGTTTTCATATGATTCTTGTTGTTCAGGGATGCTTTAAAGCTACACACACACACAATGCTGGAGGAAGTCAGTAGGTCAGAGAGCATCTATGGAAATGAAAAAACAATTGTCGTTTCGGGCCGAGGCCCTTCTTCAGGTTGAAGGCTACCTATACGGAATATGAGGTGTTGCTCCTCAACCCTAAGAGTGTCCTCATTGTGGCAAAAGAGGAGGCCGTGGACTGGCATGTTAGAATGGGAATGGGGTGGGAATTAAAATGGTTTGGCCACTGGGAAACTCGGCTTTTGGCAAATGGAGTGGAGGCACTCGTCAGAGCGGTCCCAAATTTACATCAGGAGGCTGCATAGGGAATAATAGATGGACACAATAGACAACCCCAGCAGATTTGCAGATGAACTGTTGCCACATCTGAAAGGACTGTTTGGGCCCTGATTGGAGCTAAAGGTGGAGGTGTAGCATTTCTGTCACCTGCAGGGATATGTGCCAGGACCAAGATTAATGGGAGAGACAAACAGACAAGGGAAACATGGTGGGAGAGTGGACAGAAGAGGTAAAGATGTTTGGTGGTAGTATCCTGTTGGTGGAAGTTGCAGAGAATGACATGTTGGATGTGAGGTAGTAGGTGAGGAGAAGAGGAGCTCTATTCCTGTTAAAGTGGTGAGAGGATGGGATGGGTACAGATCTTTAGGAAATGGAGGGGATGTGGGTGAGGGTAGCATCGATGGTTTGCCCTTTGAAGAAAGAGGACATCACTGTTGTCCTGGCAAGAAAAGTCTCATCCCGGGAACAGATGCGACAGAGATGAAGGAACTGAGAATATGGAATAGCATTTTTACAGGAGACAGGATGGGAAGAGGCATAGTCAAGATAGCTGTGGGAATTGTAAGTTTATAAAAGATGTTATTGGTAGATGGTTTATATCCAGAGATGGAAACAGATTGAGAAAGGGGAGAGAGGTGTCAGAAATGGACAAAGTGAATTTAACGGCAGGAATGAAGTTGCAGGCAAAGTTAAAGCTATTGAAGGTGAAGTAAATTTCTAACTTTTTAAAGCAAACAGTAAAACAAAGTTGAATTGAAATTTGAGTTTCCCCTTTGTAGGGCATCATGAAAAGAAGCAATCCCCAGTGAAGTTGATGCAACTTCTGAGAGCTGTTTTTCATTTTCCTCCTCAATATTAATGGAGAGGGTTGTTAGCAAGACAGAACTCTGCCACTGATGGTTCCTGCAGAGAAGTAAACTGACAAATTTGCATTCCAGACCTATCAATGAGTTCCGGACTTGCACAAATTCTGAACATCTGTTTTTTGACAATGTGTTTGAAAAAATCCCAGACTTACTTCCCATTAATGTGCCCATATGTTGCTGATAAAGAAGTAAAGGGGGGGGGGGGTCAACAGGAAAGATGGCACCAAAGAAAATGTTGAATTTTGCAGTCTGTTTCAATGGACAAGTCTAGACTCATTTGTTGTGAGCAATTTCATAAGTGTCTAGAAGTTGATGATAAATAACCAATGCTTTTTGTATTGTGTGTTGAGTTTGTCTGCTAATAGAACTCTTTTTGTCTAACGTTCTCAGGGTAATGGAAAACTTATAACAAGCTACATAAACACAGTAACAGGTATCTCAACTTCTAAATGAGCAATCCTATTCTCATTTCATTATGTATTTTTAAAAAACGACAAACTAAACAAGAGTGGGTTGTGACCTCCATATCACTCCTGAGTTTTGTTGGAATAGAACACACTCTCTTCCTTTCCTTCTCTAAGCCACAAGACCATGTGAATTTTTTTAACCTGTCCATTCCCCAATTACTTTTATATTGAAGTGATTTATTGTGATGTCTCTTTGGTTTCGGCAGGATTTTGAAGGATGTCACACGAAATAATCTATAGGAGCTGAGGAATTTTTCTGAGATGAACAGTTGTACGAAGGTTCAATAGTTCTAATAGACAGAAAGATTTACAGACATGCTTTTAATGTTTAAAACCAGTCATGGACACTGAAGTATCCAGTTTGTGTCTTGCCTTCAATTTAAGAATAGTGAAAAGATTTTGAAAGAGTGGAGAGGAGGAACAAAATATCTCCATTGATAGCCATCTTTCATTGTGATGTGTCATCTTCCATTTTCCATTGCTGAAACTTACCAGTTAAAGAGAAGTCTACCCATTATTTAAATCTGTCTTGTTCAAGATTTCCACGTGCAAATTAAGACTGGAGTTCGAAAGTAAGGAATAATGTACATTAAAAATGTATTTAGTTTTTCTGCAATTGTTGAGATTTTGTTTCTTGGTTTCATAACTTCAATTTGTCTTTTTTTTAATTTTTTAAATTAGTTTTTCAAAACATTTTACAAAATTAAAAACCCCAAATCCCAATGAGGAGCATTAATACAGAGCAAGGTTAAGCATACAATAACAATATGCTACAGAGGAAGAGAATTTAACAAAAAAGCACCTAAATTAAAGACAAGTGAGCTTAGTGTCCTCCCCAAACCCCACAACACAAGAAAAAAAAACACTTCCAGACCAACCACCACACAATATATAGAGTATAAGTCCGGAAAATTTGTCTTTATTTTTACAGATAAATATTTGATCAGTTTTTGCATGAAAAACAAATGAAATCAAATAGTAATTATTTTTTTCAAGAGTAACGTTCCATTATGTTATTAATAGGTAGCAAAACAAGAGGAGTTCTTCAACCTCACCCAGTGCCAATTGGTCAGCCTGATCAGCCGAGATGAGCTGAACGTGCGCAGTGAATCTGAAGTCTATCATGCTTGCATAGAGTGGGTGAAATATGATCCGGAGAACAGGCACCCATACGTTCATGCGCTACTGAATGCAGTGAGGTGCCATTCTCTGACCCCAAACTTCCTGAAAACACAACTGCAGAAGTGTGAAATACTCCAAATGGATTCCAAGTGTAAAGATTATCTTGTGGAAGTCTTTAAGGAGCTGACGTTGCACAAACCAACCAAGGCATGTCCCTGCAGGTCTCCAAATGTTCCTCAATTAATGTACACAGCAGGAGGCTATTACCGGCAGTCATTGAATTTTCTGGAAGCATATAATCCTCTGGAGAACTGTTGGATTCGATTGACAGACATGCCAATGCCTCGAAGTGGTTTAGCTGCTTGTACCGTGCATGGACTTTTGTATGCCGTGGGTGGAAGAAACAATTCGCCAGATGGTAACACTGATTCGGATGCTTTGGATTGTTACAATCCTATGAACAATCAGTGGTCTCCCTGCACACCGATGAATGTTCCTAGGAACAGAGTTGGAGGAGGGGTGATTGATGGAATGATCTATGCTGTTGGTGGATCTGAAGGATGCATCCATCACAATTCTGTGGAAAGGTTTGATGAACTATATTTCAATATTTATTTTAAATAGTCTTTTCAGCACCCTTTTTTCATCCTCCCCTTCTTTACTTAATCCAGAATTTGTATATTCTGAATCTTCTCGTAACGTCTCTCGTCCTTGCTCCTTATCCTATTGTGACCTGGTGGACCACCATATCATTCATTATCTGTTCCTGCGCACTCCACAACCACGCAGACTGGAAACCTTGTATATTCAAATGTGTTTTGATGATAAATTGTCAATGCTAATTTAGATACCATCCTAGTAGCTCTTATATTTTCTTTGTTTGATAAAATTACCTGTTGTGTGTTGCAATTTCAAAGTCAGTTCTCTCAAGCAATAGGAGGACCAGGATTTGTTTTTTGTTCCTCTTTGAATATACAAAGATCCAGTATTGCCCATTGTTTTCCACTGTGGATTAGAAATAATTTCTGCATCATAAAATAACTTGTATGAAATGTTTAATTATAGCATAGATAGTATAAAATGTTGAAATGATTCATACAAAATGCTGCAGGAACTCAGCAGTTCAGGCGGGATCTATGGAGGGAAATAAATAGTCTGTTTTGAGTTGAGACTCTTCATCTGGACCTGAGTTCCCTCAGTACTTCCTGTGTGTGTGTTGCTCAAGATTTACAGTCTCTCTTGTGTCTCTAATAAAACATACACCACCTTGAATTATTTCTGTTCTTCTAACCCTATATACTGTGCTTAATTTGCTAATTGTAATGTAACTTTAAATATAACTGAACAACTTTTTTTTTAAAAACTGCTACCTTCAACATTGTTTCTGTTGCCTAATTCACCATTCTAAATGTGGTTACTCTTCTGCTGAATTGTGCTGTTCTCCAGTGGCACTTGTTAGGTGTTAAAACTTAGTAATGATGCATTAACTCTTGTATTTAGAACAATGGTGTATGTGCTTCCAGGTATGATCCAGAAAAAGACCAGTGGGAGTTTGTGGCTCCAATGTCAACCAGTAGAATTGGTGTCGGTGTTGCAATTGTAAATCGTCTTCTATATGCTGTCGGTGGCTTCGATGGAATAAATCGCCTTAGTTCGGCAGAATGCTATCATCCTGAAGATAATAGGTGGACCACCATTGCATCAATGAACTCTGTTAGGAGTGGAGCAGGTGAGTAAATTGAAGGAAACTTGTCAGCACTGGCAAGGACTGAAGGACCTAGAGATGCACGTCCATAGCTGACTGTAATTGGCAGCACCGATGAATAGGGTAGTGAAGAAGGCATTTGGTATACTTCACAGGCAAAGGCTTTCAGTATGGAAGTTGGGACGTCATATTGCAATCAAGATATTGGTTAGGCTGTACTTGGACTGTTTCTGGTTGCCAGACCGGGTAGAAGAGGTTAGCCGCTATGTTCTCTGGAATGAAGGGTTGTAGTTATTCTCACTGGGATGTAGGAGACTGTAAGAGATTTATAAAATTGAATGACACAGACAGGATAGATGATCAAAATCATTTTCTCAAGGCAGTGGAGTTGAAAACTAGAGAGTTCAGGTTTAAGACTAAAGGGGAGACATTTAAAAGAGATCTGAGGGATAAGTTCACACACCGTGGTGAGTATCTAGAATGAGCTGGCAGAGGTAGATACAATTAAAGTATTTAAATATTATTTGGACAAGTTCTTTAAATAGGAAAGGTGTAGAGGGACACTAGTCTAATGGAGCAACTGGAATCAGTGATATTGCCCATTACAGTCAGCATGGATGAGCTGGACCAAAAGGGCATGTTTCTATGCTCTGTGGTTTAAAAATAGTGATTAGTTATTCCATTATGACCTTTGACTACAGTAGACAACTGCAGGGGTAGTTGGATTCAGAAAGGCATTTTACAGTGGATGTAAACCCTGGCATTCAGCTGGTTCAGTCAACTGTATGGCACACCACCAGAAATGTTTATCACTAGTTCACTGGGAGGTTTTAAACTGCAGCATCTTTTTCCTGGGGGCAAATAGATGCACTTTTCAGCCCCCTTCCTCAGTGGCCCTGAATTTACAGCAGAACAAATGTGGGTAAAACACACTAGTCGTATGCGAAATGGAATAGATAGTATACTGTTTTTGCTTAGAACTTTGGAAGTTTTGGCAGTCTAGAGGCTTAGGAACATTCATGACTCAATCTATTCTTAGCATGCTGCACACTTGGGATGAAGTGGAAGTCATTAGGGATTCCCTTCTTGATTCAGGTGGATTTGAAAAACACTAACAAATTACACAGACACCAAAGCCAATGATTCCTGGCATGGGTTTAAATATATTGTGTGTCACTAAATTCTCCTGGATGCTCACTAAAGTTACAAACTACCTACAGCATAATGCAAAATATAAGACATTTGAATATTTCCTGTTTTTATGACATTACATCAGATCTATACTAAGTTTGTGTTGCATTACTTGAATGCAGTCAGATATTGGAAGGAGATTTACAATTATACTTCTAAGAAGACCAGACATCACATCAATACAATTAGCTGAACTTCTCAATAACTGTTCATGTGATGAGTTCAATAAAATGCATTCATTTCAATGTCTCATATGCAGAGATCCCTCTTAATGCTTTCCCAGAGAGATTGAATAACCTGTTCTCTGCTCCTTGTGTCAGCTGGTATAGTTGGAGTGATCATCTGCAGAATACGGAAGCGTGCGTAGCCCAGCATCAGAGCATAAAAATACTTAGAAGCGGGAATAGCCATGTGGGGTTTGAGTAATCTTTGCCTTGTCGTGCACAACTTCACATTGCTTGGTTCCCTTTTATCTCAACCTATCCATTTCTGTTTTGACTAGTGGCCGAATCTCCACCTCCCTCTTGAATAGACAATCCCAAAGATTTAGGCATTCTTCTATTCTCAGTCCTGAATGCCTAGCCTTATTTTGATATTGTGCCTCCTGTTTCTAGAAGAAGCAATATGTTGTATCTAACATATCAAACCTCTTGTACAAGAGTACAATGTTTTACCAGTGTCACTTCACATTTTTCTGAACTCTAGACAATGTAGACCCAGTATGCTTCATTTCTCCTTGTAAACTAACCCCACCACTACATGAAATCAGCATAAACCTATTCCTCCAAAAGGGAAAAAGCGGGGAGTAAGAAGAATTTGAACTGGGTCGAGATAAAGGACTTTGTCTATTTTTGTGTAGGTATCTGTGCACTAAAAAATTCAATCTATGCAATCGGTGGATATGATGGTGTAAATCAGCTGAACAGTGTGGAGCGATATGATGTTGAATTGGACAAATGGACATGTTTAGTGCCAATGAAACATAAACGCAGTGCTCTTGGAGTAACTGTCTATCAGGGAAAAATCTATGTACTTGGTAAGTTTCGATATTAAACCTCAGCTTGGTTTTGGCAGTCCTGGCTCAACTTGCAGTGGAATCATGCTTTGAGATTAAGTGCATGTGCTTTTAAATAATTAATTTTCTATAGCATCCTACATTTGCTCTAAGAAATTCTGACTCCTTCAATTACTGGGAGTTAAAGTTTTATCTACATTGTTCAGTTCTTTCATATGCTTAAAATATTTTAAATTTAATTTTATTGTTCTCATTTCCTGATTTTTTTAAAAATCTAATTGTGAATTGGGGTTGAATCCTCTCTAAACCATTGTCTATATTTAGCATATAGTACCCTGATACTTCACATTGGGTTTTAATTATTATTTTAAATGGACTCATTATTAACTTTTTTGCGGATCTATTGAAGACCTGGTTTACATTTCTTATAAACTTACAGAATCTTACAGCTTTTCCTTCACAATGTGTAATATTGCCCTTTAATATCCTGCTGAAATGTACCACCAACCTTTCTGCTTTTCCATGGCAGTGAACCTTGTTCTATTTGGCATCTAACTACGACCTATTTACTTCATCAAAATGCTTCCCTTGTTTATCAGATTTTTGACATCCACTTCTTAAATTTTAATACAAATTTCCCCAATATTTATCAATCTCTTTTTTCAGATTCTTTTGATTGAAGAATTTGGACAAACTTCCTATTTTGAAATTAAATGAATACTTTTGTACCACTTCCTATTTGAAGTACAGTAAGCAGAAGTGATTTCCAGATCTGAACCCTGTGGGATACCACAAGGGACATTCAACCAATTCAGAAAGTTTCTTTTCTCTATCTTCTTTCTTTTCTTGTCCACATCCCTCAATTCCAGTTCCATATCCACTAATATTTTCAAAATAACAATTTGTATCTTGCTCAAAGAATTTTTATTATATCTTTGTCCATTGAACTGTATTCATCTGCCATGTACTTTCACCCCTGGATTGTATTTCATGTCTTGTGTTTTCTGAAATGTAGGTGTGGACAACCAAATTCCTCTGATCCAATATTGGTAGAATAATTTTAAGTGCCCAATAAATAAATAAAGATGCTCATGCCTTCCGGGTGAGGCAGTGCTTAACCTGTCAGTCTGTCAGGGTCACTTTTTGCATTCATTGCTCCTGGTGCAGTCTTTTCTACATTGGTGAGATCAAATGAAGATTGGCAGACAGCTTCATTGAGCAACCTTGTAACAGAAAGGATCTCCTGGTGGCCCCCATTTAGGTGTCATTACCAGTACACAAGTGTAAAGGGGAGCAAAATAACTACTACTCCAGATCTGATGCATGACAAAAAAAAACACAAGATAAAGAACACAATAATTTAAAAACACAGTAAATATATATTGATTATATCCATAAAGTGACACTAGGCACAGGAGTGTCTGTACGTGAGGTGACTGACAGGAAATGTTAAAGTAGCGGTGGTTGGGGTTGAGTTAGTGGGTGAAGCTGTTGATCAGCCTTGCTGCTTGGGGAGAGGAACTGTTTTTTGGGTTTGGTGGTCCTGGCTTGGATGCTACCTCCTCCCTGCTAGGTTTTGGACAGACAGTCCATAAGCAGGGTGGTTAGGATCTTTCATGATGTTACTGGCCTTTTTCTGGCACCTTTCTGTATTATATGCTCTTAATGGTGGGTTGGCTGGTGCTGGTGATGTGTTGGGGCAGTTTTGACTACCCATTGCAGAGCCTTCTTGCCCACCACAGTGCGGTTTCTGTACCATGCAGTGATGTAGCTTCTAGAATGCTCTCCACTGCACCTCTAGAATGACGTGCATGAGTATAGATATTTCAATTGCATTTCCCATTCCCACACCTACACGCCTGCCCACACCCTTCTCAACTGCCTTAATGAAGCCACATGCAAACTGGAGGGGCAACACCTCGTATTCTGTCTAGGTCAGGGGTTCCAAACTTTTTTTTTAAATGGCATGGAGCCTTACCATTAATCGAGGGGCCTGTGGGGCCCCAAGTTGGGAACCCCTGGTCTAAGAAGTGTCCAACCCAATGGCATGAACATCAGTTTTTCTAACTTCTCCACATTTCCTCCTGTCTTCCTTTGTTTTCAGTCATTCTGGTGGTCCTCTTAACCACTTCCCCTGGCCTCATTACCAGCCCGTCATCTCCCTCTGGTTTCCCAAGCCCAGGGCAACAATCTTCTGCCTATGACCTCCTAGCTTTTAACATTATTCCCTTTCATTTCCCCACCCGCCTACCTTCCCTACCTTCCTCCCTCCCCCCTCCACCTTTTTATTCTGGCTTCTGACTTCTTTCAGTCCTTATGAAGGGTCATGGCCTGAAATATCGATTGTTCATTTTGCCCCATTGATGCTGCCTGCCCTATTGAGTTCCTCCAACATTGTTGTGATTGTTGCTCTGGGCTTGTACTCACTGAAATTCAGAAGAACAGGGGGGGAATCCTCATTGAAACCTATTGAATGTTGAAATGCTTTGATAGAGTAGATTTAGAGAGGATGTTTGTCATGGAGAGGGAGTCTAAGACCAGAGGATGCAGCCTCGGAATAGAGGGACATCTGTTCAGAGTGGAGATGAGGAGGAATTTCTTTAGCCAGAGAGTAGTGAATCTGTGGAATTTGTTGCCACAGACTGCTTTGGAGGCCAAGTCATTGGGTGTGTTTAAGGCAGAGGCTGATACATTCTTGATTAGTATTTTCAGGATATGGAGGGAAGGCGGGAGATTGGAGCTGAGAGTGAAATGGGTCTGCCATGATGAAATGGTGCAGACTCAAAGGGCCAAATGGCCTAATTCTGTTACTATATCTTATGGATTATTATGTTCACCTTGAGCAAGTAACTAGTCATAGTTTAACATCTCAACAAAGAGAAGGTACTTACTGCACTTAAATCCTCCCTTCCCAGGCTGAACTGATAAGACTTGTTTATGTTTGCAAGTCTCAGGAATGGGCCTTGACCCATGGACTTTAGTGTCAATATTTGGACAAAGATGATCAAAATAAATAACTGAATTCATTCTATCAAAATGAGTGTGTAGTATTTGGATTCATGAGAAGAACTTGCCAGCACTAAGCTATAGCAATGTTTACAGGATTCACTTTGTGTACACACTCATTGAGGGAGCAGGCATTGAGATATTTGCACGTCTTGACTTCAGTTGAGAATAAAGACATAAATTGCAGGAATGTTAAGTTTTAGTGACTATAATCTAAGTTTTAACTTGATGTTTCTGCATAGGTGGCTATGATGGACAAGATTTCCTCAGTAGTGTGGAGTGCTTTGACCCGGACACTGGCCAATGGACAGAAGTGACACAAATGACCTCTGGGAGGAGTGGTGTTGGTGTTGCAGTCACAATAGAACCGTGCAAATTGTCTCGGTGCTGATGTTCCAAATCTCTCGATGAACCTCAATCTTAATAGTTCTCTCGGACTTTCTGATGTGATCATCCGTTTTTTAAGAAGACTTTACCAGCACTTTAGTGCAAATCTCATTTTCAAATATGGAGAGCTTTTTGCACTCGTTTTTTCTGTAAATCAGAAGAAAATTTATATTAAACTCTTGACAATTTGACATTTACTAACTAATAAGGAACATAAATTCTGAACCACACAAACAATCCAATTAGAAATCTTAATGAATACTTGTTAGATAATCACAGGTGGGTTTGTGTTGCAGGGCTTGTCTTGCTCACTAATCTGAAATCTACAGTGTTTATCACCTATTCCCAAAGACAATTTCCATGTTCTAATGAGGATGGCATCTTGTAACAATATGCTAATTACCTAAATTAATTAACTTTGATATTTGCAATTACCCACTTCTTGAACAGCATGCACTAAATAACCGTAATAGACGGGCATATGGTAGTAAATTAGAACAGGAGCCTGACTGCTCCATGTATGAGTACAGAATCCAGGTCGGATTACATTAGCTGCACAGAGTTCGAGGAGGAGCAGGGGGATGGGCACTGGAGCGAACATCCATTTAAAAGATTTTCTCTGCTCGCTACATCTGGTTTCTCTTGTGCTCTGAGAAGGGGAAGTGTAATTTAACTGTGACTGTTTCCCAGTGCCATACCACTTTATTTTGCACTAGTACTTGGGTAAGAACATCAAAAATAATTGAATTCATTCTAGCAAAATAAACATCATTGACTTAATTTCTAAGACAGTATTTTTAATAAAATGTGTTCACTTTAATAAAATGTTGTATTTAATAAAATACATTGTAATATTGTGAGTTATTTTATTTCAGAGCATGTTCTTTTCCTGAGTATGACCAGAGTTCCTTCTGTCCAGATTTCTAGATGATTTTGTTTTCATGATTTCCAGATTTAAGTGCAGAAAATGTTGGTTGATTTTTATGTACTCTTAATTTGTCAGATCAGGCATTGGGAATATTTGCATGCTGAATGCCATGTTACAGTTTTCAGGAGAATCTCATTAAACATTCTGACTTTAATTGCATTATCAATTGGCAAGTTAACGTATATATAAACAACTTAATTGAGGAGCATGTGCTAACCCTCAAAACAACTTTCTTTCTTCCTGATTACCTTTAGCCTTTCCTGAGAGGAGAACTGAGCTATTTCTGCTAATTTTCACTGAGATTGGACTCTGATTAAGGATGGGGGTCAAACTTAAGTCCTCCATTTGCACCAAACTTTTAAATTTTATAAACCAAGGAAACCTAAGAAGTTAGATCTACAGATTTTGGTAACTTTATAGAAATGTGTAACTTGAGTTTCAAAAATAGATGCAGAAGTGATAATACACTTACAGAAAGTATTAATTAGATGGTTTTAGATTTGCTAATTTCAAAGAAATGTTAGGGTTAAGGAAAAGACACTAAAGAGATTTGCTAATGGAGTTAGGATAAGAGGTTACAACCACAAGTAAAGATCAGGAGACCTGTCATCAGTGTACATAAGGCTGAGGAAAAATATCTGATGGTACTCACTCAGTTAAAGAAAGAAAAGAACAGTTTGTTAGTTGGTAAGAAGTTAACCACAGGACAAAAATAACATCAAAATAAAAGGGGAAAGTCAAAGTTTGTTTTTATAGTTAGGATAAAACATAGCAAACCACTGTCAGAAATAATGGAGTGAGAAAATGCTATTATAGCCTTGTTTCTTTTTTTAAAAAGAAAAATCAGAAGTAACTACTTGAAATGGAGAGGAGACAAGACTGTATGAATAATAGAACCAGCCCCACTGGAGTGAATTACTTCCCCTATAAAATATTTCTAGAGGATTCCTGTCTCCAGTTCCCTTCTGACTTTCACTTGAATCGTTTCTTAAAATGCAGCTTATGCTGCAATAGTCAAAGGTTGATGTAAAGCTGCAATTAGCCCAATCAAAAGAGATAACTACAACACCCTTGCTTCTATTACTTGCTCCTTTTCATGAGCTTTGTTTTAATACTCATGCCCTTGTGCTTTCTGGAATCTTTTTATTGGTTGACTGTTCTCTGCTTTACCCTGGTGATCTGTTGGCAGTGGCTTGCAATTTGTAATTACTTTGTAGCTCTGCTAATTCTGCTAACATGAGTGGTGCAATTGACTAATGTGGCCTTTGGAAAAGGAGTGAGAAATAAAACAAACTAGATGTTTGCAATCAAATAATTACTTCTGAAAGTAGATGTCTAATGAATTCCAATTACAATAATTACTTGCTGCTATTTGGCTTATACGAGGGGGCATAATTTTAAGGTGGTCGGTGGGAAATATGGGGGGGGTGTTGTCAGTTTTTTTACACAGTGGTAAGTGTGTGGAATGCACTGTCAGGGTTGGTAATCGAGGCAAATACATTAGAGACTTTTAAGAGACTTGGTTTGGTATATGGATGAAAGAGAAATGGGACTTTGATGGAGGGATGAATTAGATTGATCTTGGAGTAGATTACAAGGTCATCACAGCATTGTGGGTGGAAAGATGTGTACTCGATTTGTATTTATGTTCTATTCAATAAAAAGGAAACATGAATAATGGTCACTACTAAAAATAGAAATAGACCTGCTTTGAAAACTGGATAGAATGCAGAGGAGTCAGTAAGTTTCATCAGACACGATGAATAGTCAGCCTGAAATGTTGATGTCTATTCCTCTCTATAGATGCTGCCTGACCTACTGGGTTTACCCAGCATTGTCTGTTACTCTGGATAAGCACGGAATTACCATCAGCACCATAGCTTGCATTTATCCCATCAAGTGAAAGTTGTAAACATCAAATTACTTTTTCCAAAAGAAACTGGTTCTGTTGCATTAATAATCTGATCAAAATAAATCCCAGTTCAGTGGGTGCTTTTTAAATACGCTGTCGTTCATTTGCATTTTCATTTATTTTTAAACTAGAATGTGTTTGCAGACCTTTGCTATTTTGAGGAGCCTGTGGTGCAATCACTGTTAAGAGCCATTTTCCATTAGTAGAATATGTCTACTCACCAGCAGCCCACACCCCTAAAAGAAACCCTGGTGAAATAGAGGGAGTCTAACAAAGTATATTGTTGGAGCACAACAGTACCCACTGTTTTATGGGCCTATGTATAACATCACAACACAACAGGGAGGGGATGTCAGGACTGAACATTTTAAGTGGCTGGATCGCTGTCTCTGGCTGCAAAGATGGCTCCACCTGTGAGCCATTGTACATTGATGTGGAACGTACCCCCAGTATCTCCCACTGAGCTGTCCATGGCAGCCAATGCAAAGAAAAGTGGAATCATCTTTCCTTCCTACCCACCCACAAATAGGGAACAGCTAGGAACACGTGCACTAGAGTTCTGAAATACAAACTTTACCCCTGTGCAAAGTGTGATTAAATTGCACCTTATCACACTAATGGTTTGAGAAAGACCTACGAAACTGCAAGCTGTTGCATCTCCCATATCTGTGGGTTGTGTGCAAACTCATTAAAAAATAAATGTTTATGATGCATACCAGGAACCCAAGGAAAGTGCAGGACTCACCTTGCTTCCATCAGCTGTGCATGCTATATTTGAGGTGGTTGTTAGAGAAGATGTTTGATCCCCTTTTGCACCTGACTCCTCATCTTACCAGAGCTGCACAAAAAAAGAGGGGCACTCTTGCAGAGAGAGAAGTGTATTCACATAAAGTATTGTAGATGCCACCATCTTTAATTCAATAGGAAGTAGAGGAACAAAACTAGGCCTTTCCTGGCTTTGCCTTGGAGATTCTTTGGGTATCCTGAGTTGGATTATAGGCAAAGGCTGAGCAACCAGGGTTTTTTGGAGCAATGGAGAATGAGAGGTAAGTTGACAGAAGTGTATAAGATTATGAGAAGCATAAAAAGACTGGGTAGTCATCTTTTTCCCAGTGCAACAACAGCTCATACCAGGGGGCATCCACTTAAGTTGAGTGGAAGAAAGAACATGGGAGATGGTAGGCTTTTTACACAGAGAACACTGGGTGCAGGAAACACTGCTGAAGCTGGTGATAGAGGCAGATACAATAGGGACCTTCAAGAGATTTAGATAAGAACATGAATATAAAAATGGAGGTTGTAGGAGGGAGGGCTAAGATTGATCATGTAGATTTATACAGGTTAGCACAATATTGTGGCCTGAAAAGCCTATGCTGTACTGTTTGATGTTCTATGATTCTTGGGAGTTCAAATAATGAGCTAAACTTAGATAATGTTTAGTCTGGTAGATGAGTGGAAATTAAGATTCATGTCACACTGAAGAAAGATTATGACCATTTCCACCTCCCTTAAAATTCAGCAATATCTCCATTACTAAATCCTTTGCCATCTTTATCTTGGAGGGAGGTTTGCAGATACTTCACCGGATATGTAGCAAACAAGCATAATCAGATGCTGAATACTCTGCAGCAAGGTGTTCAATACTTGAACCTGCAAAGAGTTTAGAACAAAGCTCTCCACTCCCTTGAATTAGTACATTTCCACGGCATTCAGGACAGGATTCAACCCACTAGCTTGAGTTTCGCAATCCCCACCACCGTTGCACCATGATTATTTATGCCATCTGTAAAATGCATTGCAGATACCCACAAAGATTACTGACAGTACCTAAAAAAAAAAACTGACCTTCCATCCATCATCTGGAAAGACAAGGCAGTGAAAGCATAGGCACATCTTTATACATCAGATTCCAAGTTTCCTCGCATCCTCACTGAACATGAGTTTCTACTCCTTACTTGTCTGCTAATCAATATGCTGCAATTCCTGATGTAACAGCTTCATCTTACACACTGCAGAGACTGAAGAGGGTACCTCACTATTGCCTTTGGAAACCAATCAACAATAGCAATTAAATATATTCATGCCACGACTGAACAGAAAAGGGAATGACTATTACTCTTACCCTATTCAAGCACAGTACCTATCTGTCCTCCCTCTGGAGAGTCTTCATTGCATAACTTGGATGGGTCAATTGTGGTCAAGCAGACCTTAGCTTGTCCTTGACTGTTCCACTGTTACTATCAGTTTCATGTAAATTGACCGCTATGCTCCTACATTACAATTTAGTATGTTTGTAACATCTTGAAACATTATATAAATATAAGTTAATAATTTCTTGCTGAAAGTGATGTGCTAATTTTCCTTATCGAGCTGTGATGAAAGAAAACAAAATAAAGGAGCCCAATACCTGAGTGGGAAATCTGTCTGACTTTCCCCAGGTCCACTAAAGCCAATTGGAAGTGGAGCAGGTGATATCCATGATGTTTCTGGCCTGTAATCTTCTATTTAAAAAATGTTGGAGTCAATTGGCCATGGTTTTTGTTGCCTCAGTTGTTGGATTCTTTGGTTTGATTTCTCAGGGTCATCCTGCTCCATTGAACATTCAGATCTGGGCGATCTTATCATTAAAGCTCCAGTTTTTGGCATGACTCATCTGTAATGCAGCTGAGAGGAACCTGTCAACCAATCAGATTGAATCAGCTTATTCAGCTTTCAACAGTTAAGAGACAACAAGACTCTTACAATACTCCAAAACATTTTGATGTAACTTACACAAGATTAATTTTGCTGACACTGGAGCTGCCTATTTTGAAATGTTGTTCCAAACACTGGATTTATTGGTATTGAGTAGATTTCTTTGCAATGAATTGGAGAATAATTGGTGGGGAGCAGGTTGGTTATTGAAGAGATGAAAAATACTTCAGGTTTATTGTCACTCGGTTGAGACAATACACATGTTTACAGGTAAACAACACAACATTCCACTGGGACACAGGTGTAAAACGCAGTATATATCACATCACACACAGCACATAAAATAGTATCAATGCAACAATATTAACAAATAATAATTTTTAAAATCTGCAGGTATACCACTTGGTATAGTGTGCATAAAGAACACATAGTCAACTGTATAATGCTACTGGCATTGTCGTAACCAATGTGTTCTGCAGGGTGTTCAGAAGTCTGACGGCCTTGGGAAAGAAGCCGTTACCCACCCTAACAGCCTTAATTTTGATAGTTTCACACCATTCCTTTGTTGGGATGGGGAAGTCATTGGTTAAGTGTGTATTTGTTGCCCTTGAGTGAGTATGAACCATGTTTTTGAACTGCTGCAGTCCTTCTGACAGTAGTGCTGGATAAATCATTCCAGGATTTAGATCCAGGGACAATGGTATGTGACTTGGAGGAGAAACTGCAGATGGCAATGCTCCCATTTGCTTGCTGCCCCTTGACACCCTTTGGTAATGGTTGCATGTTTGCGAGATATTTTCACAATAGCCTGGGCAAGTAACTGTGGTGCATTTTGTATATGCAAGTTGTACACAGTTGCTTGTGGATGCTCAATATTGCCCAAATATTGAGAGGAGGACTTTGCAAAATCAACCCTGAGCTGTGAAGGACCTTGCTAGGTCTGAATTTGGTGCCTAGATTGATGCCAGCTGTCCACTTGGTTTTAGTTTTGTTCTGCTTTAAACTAATAGGTCTGATACAACTCAGTGGCTTGCTGAGCCAGGTAGGAAGGCATCTAGGAGATACGTAATTTGCCACAAGTCTGGACTCAGAAATTACAGAGATCATGCAAAGATGGCAAATTGCATTGAAGGGCATTAGAGTACCAGATAAGTTTCTAACAACAATCCACTTATTTAATGGCCTACATCATTGAGGTAGCCTGTTTTAAAATAATCCAGTTTATTAACTGAATATAAATTCTACCACCTTGGTGGAATTTGAATTCACACCCCCTGAGTGTTAGTCCAAGTACCTGAGTTAGTAAACAGGCAACTTAATCACCAATCTACATACTTTAACTGAGTAAATAAAGATTGAGATTATTTAGGAATATCATTTTCATGTGTTTTAACTTCTAGCAATGATATTTTCTAATACAGGTATACCACAGTTACTCCAGGGAATAACGAATACTCTGCTACTTATATATTGGTGCTTCTTTGAGTAGTATAAGGATAGATACTAAACTGAGCAGTCTATGTGCCTAAGCTGCTCGCCTCGGAATGTTGAAAAGCAGACAGACTTTGCCAGAAACATCTATGCAGCAAGTGAAAATCCTTCCCAATGATATTATTTGAAACATGCTACTGTATCAGATAGGTTCAGCTAACAGGTTCCTGTGCACTGCACTCCTCAATCTCCAATGTTTCCTCTAAAATTCGTACTTCTGAAATTTTGTTTTCACAAATTTTAGAGATAAATTTTGTGAAAGATAAACTTAGAATTATGTTTCCAAATATATATAGTATATACATCTGGTTTGACATGTGATACGCTTTCCATTCCTAATACAGGTCATTTGTTCTAATTGGACCTACATTTCTGAGAGAGATTGTCATTTAACACCAAATAATTAATTTTAATTTGTTGATCTGGACCATCTAGGAAATAAAATGGAGATTTTCCCAACTAATTACAGGTAGCAGGGCTTCAACTTGGTTCCGGGAGTAAGAGACGAGGCTTCTAGACCAGTAATTTCCTGGTTATGTACTTTATATCTAAGTGAACAAATAGCTTGTGTAGACTAGACAAGACAATCTCAGTGGTCATGTTGGTCACTTGCAAACCTTCTGTTTCAATACCAATGAATTAAAGAATTACAAATGAAAAGCAATTTTGTTTTTTCCATCAGTAGCATGGTTGGTGAATAACTTGCTGATAAGCAATATAAATAAGGAAGGTCCCAGTTTAGATTCTTCAGTGTAGCCTGAGGAACAGTTATTGGTCTTGACATCTTTCAGCACAGAAGCAAAGGACTGAAGTGTATAGATTTCTATCCAGTAACAGACGTTGAAAGAAATCATTAGTGCATTTCAGATGAGGTGGGAAAGACTCATTTGCACCTAGAACCTGGAGCAATTTCAAGAAGTCTGATTCAACACAAATAGATGGAACCTGTAGCATTTCAAGAATTAAGGCATGTTTTCTCACTGCTTTTCTGAGAGCGGCAGATAATTAATATATAAACTTGCTGTTAGCTTCTGTTGTCAAAACATGGTCCTAATTTGCAGGATCTTTCATTAAGTATGAAATTGTAGATTTCCATCTCATATGTCACCTCCTATCATCAAGTTTCTGTTCAAAGTTGAATGAAACTTGTATTAAATTGTATCCTCTAGAAAAAAACGGGACTTGTTAACATGTATAGCATGACCTCTCATTTGTAAATCAATGCTGGATTTACATCTCATCTTCATTTCCAAAGGATGACCCTGAACCATGCTTTAACAATACTCACAAATTGTTTTACAACATCTCAGGTCAAGCTTACTAGTCCAGAATTCCCAAATCCTCTTCTTAATTGGTGCCAGCCAGGTTAGCTGCTTCTCAGTCATCTGGGGTCTCCAAGGGATATTTTTTTCTACAGAAAACCTTATTATACAATCAGTGTTGAGTATATTACCATCAATTACAAATGTTTTCTTTCAGTTTTCTGCGTCTTCTGAAACTGCTGGTTCATGCTACAGCAATGTCCACATTCTGTATTCCTCTCCCCAGTACAACATTCAAGTGAACAGTTTTCCTGATTCTGGGCTGTTCAACTATTGGCAGGAACAACAACAGGCTAAAATATGTATACAAGTATATACATTTTTAATAGACTGTTCTTCCTTACATAGGTAACGTAAGTACCTGGGAAGTATGTGTTGGTGTCAGCACACAGTAGTGCAGTAGTTAGCACAACACCTTATAATACAGACAACCCAGGTTTAATTCCCACCTCTGCCTGTCAGGAGTACGTTCTCCTCCGGGTGTTCTGGTTTCCTCCCACAATCCAAAGATGTCTCGGTTTGTAGGTTAATTAGTCTTTGTAAATTATCCCATGATTAGGCATCAATTAAATCTGGAGATTTCTGGGCGGCATGGCTCCAAGGCCCAGAAGGGCCTATTCCACACTGTATCACAATAAATAAATAAATAATATTTCCACTATGGCCTCCTCCGCCGTTGTGTATTATCATAATGTTCAAACTCAATTGATTGTAGTTAATAAACACAGTCCTTATCTGGTTCTTACCTAATTGAAGGTATTTCAGTCCTAGATGTCTGACTTTTTGAAATTTTGAGTTTAGCCCCAGATTTCCATCGAAGTTAAAACATTCACTAATTTCTACCCCATCAAGCCATCTAATGATGTAATATGTTTCAATCAGATCACCTGTAACTCCTTTGAACTACAGAAATAAAATCACTACCTACTCTGTCTCTCCCTGTATGACAGTCCTGTCATCCCAGCAATCAATCCAATGGTCCAGTCCTTACATTGCTTCAAGAGTTGAGGCCAGAAGTCATTCCCTGTTATCTAACAGAGATGAGATAATTTTTAATCTTGCACCTTTTGATCTGTTTAACATATTTGGTAGCATCTATCCACTGTGAGTGCTCTAAAATAGCACTGGAATAATTCAAAGCACAGATCAAGGTGATTTTCAAAGTATCCCATAAAAGTGCATACATGCTTTAAGGGCAAAAACATTCATACAAAACTAGTCATGAAA
Organism: Hemitrygon akajei; assembly: GCF_048418815.1. Classification (NCBI taxonomy): domain Eukaryota; kingdom Metazoa; phylum Chordata; class Chondrichthyes; order Myliobatiformes; family Dasyatidae; genus Hemitrygon; species Hemitrygon akajei. Next base: position 67,839,628 of record NC_133135.1, on the reverse strand, counting down.
TTTAGAATGGGATTTAGCAGATTTTCAACTTATTTAGAATAAACTAAACTCTGTGAGTGAAAGAAATGTGCCTTGTCAGTGATTAAATATACCAGAAAAAAAACTTGATGGGTTATCTTTGGTGAACATTGGAAATCAAAGTAAGTATTCTATATTTGGAACATATTGCCAATGCATGAGGGTTCCACACGGTTCAAAGGTGTAAAGAATTATCTGTACTTGTGAAGAATCGTAGAATTAAAGGAATTTTCCAGTTGATTGTGTCTTCTGGTCAAGCTGGCGCCGAGCTGCGATGTCTGTCGATATAGCAGCTCAGACTAAGTAGTTTTATTTAGGTTCGTAGGGATTGTTTTGGGGACAGCACAGGAAATCAGGGGTCAGATCAGGGTTTAGGAATAGGGAGGAGGGAAAGTTAGACGTCAGGAGCAGTAACTGAAGAGTCCTGGGATCGATATCCAGAGGATGACAGAGCCAGAGATCAAAGTCCAGAGCTTGGTGAGTCCAGTGGAAGAAGCTTGAAGGTCAAAGAATTTGGCTAGTTCAGAGATAAAGGCCAAAGGTCAAAGCCCCTGGGTGTGTTTGTCCAGTGGTCAGGGGCCAAAGACTGAAGGGGGCCTGCCTGGGGTTGGTAACCTGTCCGCGTGTGTGTGTGGGGAGGGATTATTTTGTTGTTGCTGTCTTGTTTTGTTGTTGTTTTTATTGTTGCTGCTTGTGTTATTCCTTCCAATATTGTGGGCATGCTATGTAGCGACACTTCTCTTGCAGGCTGCCCATAGCACAGGCTTAGCTGTTCCAGTTATTAATGCAAATGACACATTTCACTGTATGTTTCGATCTACATCTGATAAATAAATCTGAATCTGAATCGGTAGCTGATTTTAATTTCAATCGGTGCTTAATGTGTTGATCTTAGCTTGTGTTCACTGGTGTAGGTTACAATTGGCTTCAATATTGGTGTATCTAGGCTAGAAAAGAGAAAAAAATCGTTTTAAAATCATACCAGAGGAAATGTGGAAAATATAATTTCTGGGCACTACAGGATGTACACCAGGGTGAATTTCTGTAATGTGGTTAAAATAAACAGAGGGAGACTGGAAAAAGAACAAAAATATCTCATATGATGGCAAGTTTTTCTAGATCAAACCTTTGTCAGCAATTCCTCAGACAGTGCCTCCAAGGGCTCTTATTATTATTGTGACTGATTCAAATTATCTTACTGTGCTTTCAATCCATCATTGCTGAAAGAAGCTCTCCTTTCTGAATTCAGCAGGTACAAACTGGAACGGCATTCTGTGGAATACACCATCAAAAAGATATGCATGCTAAAACAAGTAAATGTTCAATTTGTAATTTGAGGCTTCTCCTTATGTCTGCTGGTGCGCCCTAATATAATGTGTCATTTTAAGATTTACTTGCAGAACAAGTAGGCTGTTTCGTCTGCGTGTAAATTAAACAGAACGATTGTTGGAAGCAGATTGTACCCACAGCACTGTCTGCAGATTTCCTGTGGCATTACCAAATTATTCACAAAGTGTAACTAGAGGATGCTTCAGATTTTTATAGCGTTAAACATTTGATGTTAAAGATTCCTAAACTATTACCTGTGACCATTCCCTTAATGAACGTAGATAGCACCATTAGCTCTGTTCACAGTGTAAATTGTCCCTATTAGGTAAAATGAAAAGCAGATAGTTGCTAGACAGTTCAAATTTGTGTCATTACTGATGTTTTATCCTCAACACATCACTGTTCTTACAGCTGCAACTTGATTGTACCCATTGCATCAACTGCAGATTTCATCTGCAGTGGTAATTGTAGAATGTGCACTGTCCTTTCCAGGCGTGTGATTTGCAGCTACCACCAGATGGCACTTTTTTCACACTTTAAATACATTTCTTGGCTCCTAAGGCGGAGGGGTCCTGGTCAAACAGCATTCTTCATCTCTGTGTACATTTTTCATAATGGTTCCATCTCTCATATTTTCCTTTAAAGCCACAACACGGGATTTAAAATTTGCTGTTTAATTTGATTGTTCATTTTATATTGGGACCACTTCAGTAAAAAAAGAACGTTGATTAAAGACAAATCTTTTACAAAAAAATGTTGCTTTAACACATTTTGAACACAGCAGAGTTCAATACGGCCAATGAGAAAGGAATGGGAAAAAAAAAGATATGAACTTTCTTTGTTTATGAAATAAATAGGGAATCAAGACCAAGGCATGAGAAAGGGAATGCATGGGGCTGGAAAAAAGGAGTGAAATAGAGAGAGTGCGGTGAGAGATTGGGGGAGTGGTGAAGCAGAAAGAACAGAAAAAGCTAGGGATGATGAAGATGAGATAGAGAAAGAGGGCAGGAGAGTAGGGGAGGGTGCAAAGGAAATAAAAGGAATGTGAGAATGTGAGGGTATAAAGAAAGAGAAAATGAAAGAGTGGGAGGACAGGAAATAGTGAAAGTGGGGCGTATAGAGAAGGGGAGGAAAATGGGTGAGAAGGATGCAGAAAGGAAGGATGAAAAAATGAGGGAAGATGGCAGGAAAAGAGGATTGTGTAAACGAGAGTCAAAGGTTTATGAGAGGGCTGGAGTGAATAGGGTTGTGGATGGATACTGGGGTTTTCCTAAACAGATGTCCACTTTCTCTTGGTACCATCTGTGCTGTGATTGAGCTGCCGACCAGGACTGACACCAGTGCTGGAAGGGCACAAATTGACAGTAGGGTCAACTTGACAAAAGTCTTCTCTTTTGACTTGATACCAATCCACTGTACTACAATGTTTTCAAAGCACTTTGTCCCACAAACAATCTTCATGCTGGAATCCTTTAAGATGTAAATCCGTTGATGCAAGAAATGGGATTTTAGCTCTTTTGGTGAGGAGTTTACTTCCAACCAGTATAAAAGCAGGTTATAATTTTTGATAAGGTTTTCCTCAGGGCTAGCTTTCACCTCCTATTGAAAGTTTTGTAGTCTCAAGTCCTCCTTCAGTCCTTCTCTACCTTTTCTCCCCCTCTAAAATAAATCAACTTTGCCATTGAAGAAAGGATTTCTGTTTACAATACTGTTTACAGGGAAAGTAGGAAGCCTTTATGGGGGGAGTCTTTTTAAAGGTAGTAGAGGTGGAAAGGTTTCCTCAGGGAATTGGAGAGCAATGCTGATGTTGGGATTCCACTCCCGTTGGTGTACTGGGGCTTGTGGACTGATTGAGAGGAGTGCAACCTCTGAGCTGCAGTTTAGCACTGAAGGAGACAACAACAAGTTTCTGGAACCAGCGAAAACCTGCAAAGGCAGATGCAATGACTGATCGGTTGAAAGAACCAATTGGGAAAGTGCCAGAGCATTAAACCCACAGATGAGAAGGTTCAGCAGTGATAACGTTTGGGGAAGGTGCATAGGGAGGAAAAGGTAGAAAGCATTAATTTTGGTGGGTTTGAAGCTACTGACCTGACCAGACAACAGATTTATGTTAAGTTTTGCCCAGACTAACAAAGAGGAGGCCAGAGTCACACATCTGAATTCCTCCAGGCACATATTTACATCAGGGGTCCCTGGATATTACTCAGGACATGAAGTTGTCCCAGTTTCACTTCCCTAAACCTTGACTTCATGACACCAGCTGGAGTTTTCTCTTCTGCTGCTGCTCTATTTAGGATTAAAGGGCTCAACACTAATTGGAGATAAAATCTTCCGTTCTGCATGTTTCACAGGGAAGTGCATCTAACTCAGTCATCGATACCCCACATCACTGGTCATGACTTTCTGATAATAAAAGAGCATTGTGCCATTATTTCAGACACAAGAGCTTCTGCAGATGCTGTAAGTCCAGAGCAACACACACAAAATGCTAGTGGAACTCAGCAGGTCGGGCAGCACCTATAGAGAGGAATAAGCAGTCGATGTTTTGGGCCGAGACCCTTCATCAAGACTAGAAAGAAAGGGGGAAGAAGCCAGAGTAAGAAGGTGGGGGTGGGGAGGGACAGAATACAAGCTGGCAGGTGATAGATGAAGCCACCTGAGTGGGAAGGGAGGTAGGGGAGGGGAAATTAAGTGGAAGGTGATAGATGGAAAAGGTGAAGAGCTGAGGAAGGAGGAAGATTTTGCCTTCTTCTTCCCTTCCTTTCCAGCCAATGAAGGGTCTCAGCCCAAAACGTTGACAGTTTATTCATTTTCCTAGACGCTGCCTGACTTGCTGAGTTCCTCCAGCATTCTGCATACGCCATAATCTTGCGTATAAAGGAAAGGAATAAGAAAGCAGAGGATTCCTCCACTTGGCAGAGTGTCTGTTCACATTACAGTGTGAACAAGCATCCAGTGGAGCCTATGTGATCACAGGAAGGGACAAGCATAGGAAAATAGACACACATGATTTTTTCCTGCTTTACTTGAAGAACTTCAAATAGCTTGTGAAGGAAAATACTTCTAGAGTACAAAGGTCAGCTGCCTGTCTTTGACAATGCCTAATTCCTGACCATGGCTGAGCTTGCAGTTAAATGAATATTGCACATTGCACCTACCTCATTGGTCATCCTAGCACCTCTTGCTTTTCTACAGATTATTTTGCAGTAAAGACCATTAATAAACTCTTCTCAGGGTCCTTTGATTTAATTATGGTCATGGGTGTACAGTGAAATTGTCCAAGTACAATTACTGATAGTGAATTCCAAGGATCCTTGCCTGTAGGTTGCAGGCATCTGTCATGGGAACATGCATTACCCGATGTTTCTGTGCACTGAAAATATCATCGCTCTGATTTCCTGTATGCACTAGATTTTAGATGAACAACAAAATGATAAAAAGATTTTCTACTTCTGGCTGGGTGTGGGGGCGGGTGTAAAAATAATTCAAGCTTTGTTATCTTCATCACTATCCAGTGGCCCCTCGTATAATGTGTCAGAGATGACTACAGTACGCCCCCCCCATACAAGTGAGTGCCCCTGCAACGCACATCGCCTCAGCCTACACATGGAATGGATATCGTGGGGAAGTGTGGAGAACTGGTATGGCAGAACTCCTTGAAAGTTGAACTAGTAGCTTTTAGGAGGGAGTGTGGAGGATGCAAAACTTATCTTAAGCTTTTAATTAGTGATGGCATTGGTTTCTTATTGTCCCATGAACCAAGGATCAACGAAAAGCTTGGCTTGAATACTGTTCATACAGATCAAATCATTACATGGTGCACAAGGTAAAACAGTAACAATGCGGAATAAAACGTAAAAGAAACCAAAAAAGTGTAGTGCAGGTAAACAATAAAGTGCAAGGTCATAAAGAGGCAGATTGTGAGGCCACAAATCCATCTTATCGTACAAAGGATCCGTTCAGGAGTCTGATAACAGAGTGGGATAGAAACTGTCCTTGAGCCTGGAAGTACGTGTTTTCAAAGTTTTTGTATCTTCTGTCCTTTGGGAGAGAGGTCTGGGTATGATCTCCAGAAAGCAATTTCACAGGCGAAGTGGCAATTTCAGACTAGTCATGAATCAATGAATACCTTCAGCAGAGCTTAAATGCAACATGGGTGACAACAAGGTTTCACTTCCAGATGAGCTCAAAGTTCAAAGTAAATTTATTACCAAACTACATATATGTCATCATATACAACTTTGAGATTTATTTTCTTGTGGGCAGACTAATACCACCCAATTTGGGCATTCAACCAAAGTACAGAAGACAGCCAAATGTGCAAATACAAAATAAATAAATAAATAAATAAATAAATAGATAAGCAATAAATATTGAGAACATGGGATGAGGAATCCTTGACAGTGAATCCATTGTTTGTGGGAACATTTCAACAATGGGGCAAGTGAAGTTGTTAACTCCTTTGATTCTTGAGCCTGATGGGGTTGAGGGGTAGTAACTGTTCCTGAACCTGGTGGTGTGAGTCCTGAGACTCCTAAACCTTCTTCCAGATGGCAGCAGCAAGAAGGAAACCTTCTGTACCTTCTGTGCTCACTTTGACCATCGAGGCATGGAGGAACCTTCACAAACTGCCACAGCTCTCAATGACTCTATGATTTCAGTCTGTGATGTCAATATTAGAGCATCCTTCAAGAGGATGATCCCTTAGAAATGATCCTGCCCAGACAGGGTACCTGGCTGAGTACTGAAGACATGCTGATCAGCTGGCTGGACTGTTCTCAGATATCTTTAACCTCTCGCTTCGGCAGTCTGAGCTTCGCCACCTGCTTCAAGTAGGCCTAAAAGGAATGTGGCAGCCTTCCTCAGTGACTGTTGTCCAGTAGCACTTACATCCACAATGAAGTTTTGAAAGGTTGCTAATGAAACGCATCAACTCTTACAAACTCTTCTGGACTCACTTTCAAGGACCCTTCATCTCATGTTCTTGATACCTATTGTTTATTTGTTTATTTTCTCTTTTTGTATTTGCATAGTTTGTTGTCTATTGCACATTGGTTGTTTGTTCTGTTGGCTGCAGTCTTTCATCAATTCTATTGCGGTTCACGATATTAAACCTGATTCTGATTCTAATTTACTGAGTATGCCCGCAAGAAAACAGATCTTAGAGTAGTATATGATTACGTATACATACTTTAATAATAAACTTACTTTGAACTTTGAGAAGATTTGATGTATGCTTGCTGCTTTACTGAGGCAGTGAGAAGTATTGACGGAGTCCATAGAGAAGAGGCGGGTACCTGAGATTTTCTGAGCTGTGTGCCCACAGCTCTCTGCAGTTTCTTGTGATCACTTACAGAGCCACACTAAGCCTAATGCAGCCAGACACAGTGTTTTCTGAGGTGCATTGATAAAAACTGTTAAGAGCTTAGCTTCCCGAGGAACTTTAAAGGATATCTCAACACGCTACATTGCCTTTAATACGGTTTCACCTCAATAAGATTCCCAATCCCAACCACATTATTCAGTTTAGGTTGTAATACTGCTAATTTGTTTAATGTGTGCAAATGCTGGTTCGTTTAATGTTTAGCTTTCTTCAAAACACTAATTTGCTTGTTTGTTTTGGTCATTGCAGATTGCTGTAACCTCAAAGGCAATTCTGTTAAAAGGAACTTCCTGTAACAGCTCATTAATACCACAGCTTCCCTGCCCGCAGCCTGACTCAGCATTGCTGGAATGGGTATATGCCAGCAGAGCCACACCAGTAGTGATAAGATGACACCCGGATATATAGTGTGCAGTGGAGTCTAAAAGGGCCACACCTTGGGGATGGGGAAATGATTTACAGACATTTCTTTCCCCAGTATATTCTCCCCCAGTCTGCGCTGTGTCCTCTGTGGATCTAGTGAGACTCAACAGTGTGCCTTTCTCTGTTTTCAATCTTCAAACAGCTTGCTGTTCCCTCTGCTCTATCCTCTATTTTGTACAAATGCTGGGACATTAATTGGAATATTGATTGAACTTAACTCCCTATGTTCAAATTTTAATATATGTGGAATCAGGATCGCTATTAGATGAGGAAACAGATACTTAAATTTGTAAAGACATTCTGAATCGTTGTTTAAAAAAAAACTGAAAGCTGTGTGTAAAGTTAAGCTTTGTCACAGGAGACCACAGGGTTTTCCCTAACACATGCTCAAACCCCTACTGCAATAGGCATTCTTTTTTAACTTCAGTAGCAGAGATCTAACTGGAATATTAAGAAACGTTCTTCCTGTAATTAATGAAGCATCCTGGTACTGAAACTACCTTTTTCATTGGCCACTGATCAAAGGAAACTTTGAGGAACTTATTATGTTTCAAACTTTTCATCCAAACAGAAACATTCTACTTCTGAATATGTTTAAAGGCAACTTAAAATAACATTTTAACAAATGTATCAATACCAACTGAAAATAAGGCTGATTGATGGACTTCTCAAAAAATTCACCGTCTGGGGCTTGCTAAAGCACCACACTACCGGCGAGGCCTGGGTTGGCTTCCTTACTTGAAGTGAGAAAGCCGAGTTGAGATAAGATTGAGACAAATTATTTTAGTGTTTGTGGATTAACAAAGTGTAAATCAGCTTTGGTAGTGACTCCTCAGCGTAACATCACTGGAAAGTGCAAATCAGGATTTATCTGTGATGAATAGGATTATTTACAGTACCTGCAGAGTGATCTTTGGCTGCAATTCTCAATGGAAACCAGTGTGTAATTGGCATGCAGTTCCATGTGTTTGACACTTTACAATAACAAGGCTAAGTGGCTATTCTTTGCATGAGAGCAAGTCAGTGTTGACATGCCATTTTACTGTTGTGACTTCACAAATTGGATTCATGGACTGTCTTTTGAGTTTGTCTAGAATATGATGATTTTCTCTCCTCATCTCAAGGTTGCTGAGGTAAATTAGAGAGACACCTGAACTGCCTGCCAAAGTTTAATAAGCACCACAGCTTTGCGACTTGGAACCTTCTCTGTAATACATTTAAAGGGGTCTCACAAAGGTTTATTTATAATATTCAGGAAGTTTTATTTTATTTTCTAAATTCACTGTGGTGCTAAGGGGCAGCTGTGCCTGTGCATGCGAATGGACAACTTAATGTGCTGAACACGGAGTGGTGGAGGACAACCAACGCCAAATACCAAGATGGTAATGACAGCCAAGAGTGGAAGCAGGATATCAAGTTGTAAGAACATGTATATGCAGCACAGTAGGTAAAAGTATACAGAGGGAACAAAGCAATCATAATCCACAGTGGTTTATAAAATCTGGTATTAGCTCTCTATTCATTGTTGCCTAAGGCTTTTGGTAGTTATTTTTTATATACAGAGGGAAGTCTAGGGCTTCACAGTTTATCTAGCACAAGATTACTAATGGCAGATGGTCAACTATTGATTGTATAGAACTTTTATAAAGGTCAGGCAAAAGTTCAGGAGTAACAGCTTAATTATTTTCACTGTGTTTTCTGTTTTGTATACACACCTTGGTTTACAGTACTGAGCTATCAATGATGTTTTCATATACTCTCATTTAGGAATTTTCTTTGCTTATATTTCATATTGTCCTTACTTAAAGGTTATTTGGACAACATAGACTTCAGGAGGCTAGAAGATACTGCAGAATGATTTGACAACTGAGTGAGGAATTTTATTTCAATCGAAGAGAATCTGGAGCAAAATATTCAGAAGTAAGCAGCATCTTATCTGTATCAAAGTTAGGCAGTGAGAGAGTTAAAATGAGGCACGTCTCTTCCTTTTACATGTAATTTAAGATTACAGGAAAGCAGTTGCAAAGAGCTTTGCTTTCTTACTTGTTTCATGCAAGGAAACAATATTGGTAAATTACAAACCTACAATAAGCAACCAATTGCTTGGAATGTCTGTCTATCAACATTTGATTCTGACTTTGTTAGAATGAACAATTATTTTAAATTATTGATAGTTAATGCTCTAACACAATGTTATGAATTGGAACTTGAAACTCAGGCTTCTAATTCCAGCACCAGTACACAAGAGCACTTCAAAGTTTTATCTCCATAGCCCCCTCATTGAGAAGTTGAAATGTTAAATCCCATGGAGACCTCTCTGTTGAAATCCAAACTAATGTATAGAGAATACTTTTGGTAAAACAAGCATACAAATAACAAATAATTCTGCAAAAAATCTTGTGGCAAAGTATACCTAAATGGTGCATATTTGGTATTTGAGGAAATTCGGAGGAAAAACCATAATGGGACATCAACAAGTGGTTTAGTTGTTGAAAGGACAATCATTAGTAAGCTGTCTGTATTCATTCTGCATCCTCTTTGCCTTGTTGAACCTCCCAAAAACACAGTAATCAACCAAGTGTATTTTGAACATTATGGGATGAAGAGAGATCTATAAGACATACATAGCAATATTTGTTCTGTCTAGAATAAAACAAGGGCGTTTATGATGCGATTCAAAACTTTGTTATTAACTAGGACTGGTGGTGTAATATTTTGAACTGGCCTTATAGGTCAATAATTGTAAGGTTTATGGGATCAGCTGCTTCAAGTTTTTTTTAAATAACCACATTAATTGGATAGTAAACCAACATGGACAGAAAAGAGCGAGTAATAAACATAAAAAAAGACTGGAAAAATTTTCTGATTCTCACTGAATTCTTTAGAATTTTAGAACATCCAATGCTGCCTGAAACTCCCATCCTGTAACATGTAAATACTTCGATGAAGCTTTCAAAAAATGTTCAAAGATTCAAAGGAGAGGGATAAAAAAGGAAAAGTTTGAACATTATTCCTAGTATATCAATAAAAGGAAATGCATAGTGAACAGATCACTTCTAAAATTAAAGATTTATCTAAGACTTTACAGAAAGGTACATGAACACCATGACTGTACTTTACAATTCAGCAGTTTTCCAGGCACTGAAAGAAGAGCTCTGTGATTTTGATTTGAAAATCAAAGTACAGCAGTGAAGGCACATTTTTTCATGTATGAAGATGGCGACTTTTGTATCAAACTTTTGCTGAAAGTATACTTGAAAGCTAACTGCAATTTGCCTACCACCATAATAGGTCTACAGTGGATGCAATCTCATTGGCTCTTCACTCGGCCTTGGATCACCTGGACAATGCAAATACCTAGGTCAGATGCTGTTTATTGACAGTTCAGTGTTTAACACAATCATTCCTACAGTTCTGATTGAAAAGCTCCAGAACTGGACTTCAGTTCCTTTGTTCCTTCCTCTGCAACTGGATCCTCAACTTCCTAACTGGAAGACCATAATCTGTGCGGATTGGAAATAACGTCTCCACCTCAATGACAATCAATACTAGCGCACCTTTGGGATGTGTGCTTAGCCCACTGCACTATTCTCTCTACACCCATGACTGTGTGGCTAGGTATAGCTCAAATGTCATCTATAAATTTGCTGATGATACGATCATTGTTGGCAGAATTTCAGATGGAGATGAGTGGGCGTACAGGAGTGAGATATAGCAGCTGGTTGGTGTCGCAGCAATTAACTTTGCATACAATGTCATTGACCAGAGAATTGATTGTGGACTTCAGAAAGGGGAGGACGAGGGAACATGAACCAATCCTCATAAAGGGATTAGAAATAGAAAGAGTGTGCAGTTTCAAGTTCCTGAGTGTCAATATCTCTGAGGATCTAACTTAGACAATAGACAATAGGTGCAGAAGTAGACCATTTGGCCCTTCGAGCCTGCACCGCCATTTTGAGATCATGGCTGATCATCTACTATCAATACCCGGTTCCTGCCTTGTCCCCATATCCCTTGATTCCCCTATCCATAAGATACCTATCTAGCTCCTTCTTGAAAGTATCCAGAGAATTGGCCTCCACTGCCTTCTGAGGCAGTGCATTCCAGACCCCCACAACTCTCTGGGAGAAGAAGTTTTTCCTTAACTCTGTCCTAAATGACCTGCCCCTTATTCTCAAACCATGCCCTCTGGTACTGGACTCTCCCAGCATCTGGAACATATTTCCTGCCTCTATCTTGTCCAATCCCTTAATAATCTTATATGTTTCAATCAGATCCCCTCTCAATCTCCTTAATTCCAGCATGTACAAGCCCAGTCTCTCTAACCTCTCTGCATAAGACAGTCCAGACATCCCAGGAATTAACCTCGTGAATCTACGCTGCACTTCCTCTACAGCCAGGATGTCCTTCCTTAACCCTGGAGACCAAAACTGTACACAATACTCCAGGTGTGGTCTCACCAGGGCTCTGTACAAATGCAAGAGGATTTCCTTGCTCTTGTACTCAATTCCCTTTGTAATAAAGGCCAACATTCCATTAGCCTTCTTCACTGCCTGCTGCACTTGCTCATTCACCTTCAGTGACTGATGAACAAGGACTCCTAGATCTCTTTGTATTTCTCCCTTACCTAACTCTATGCCGTTCAGATAATAATCTGCCTTCCTGTTCTTACTCCCAAAGTGGATAACCTCACACTTATTCACATTAAACGTCATCTGCCAAGTATCTGCCCACTCACCCAGCCTATCCAAGTCACCCTGAATTCTCCTAACATCCTCATCACATGTCACACTGCCACCCAGCTTAGTATCATCAGCAAATTTGCTTGGTCTCAAACTTGGTCTCAACATATCAATGCAGCTACAAAGAAGGCAGAACAGTGGCTATATTTCATTCGGAGTTTGAGGAGATTCAATATGTCACAAGAGTACTTGCAAATTTCTTCAGATGTACCGTGGAAAGCATTCTAACTGGCTGCATCACTGTCAGGTTTGGGGTGGGCGTGGGGGTGGGGGTGTTTACTACTGCACAGAATCGAAATAAGCAGCAGAGAGTTGTAAACATAGTTTACTTCATCATGGGCACTAGCCTCCATAGTGTCCACGTCAACTTCAAGGAGCAATGCTTCAAAAGACTGTGTCCATCATTAAGAACCCCCATCACCCAGGACATACCTTGTTCTCATTGCTACCATCAGGAGGGAGGTACTGAAGCATGAAGGCACACACCCAATGATTCAGGAACAGCTTCTTCCCCTCTGCCATCCTATTTCTGAATTGACATTGAACCCATGAACACTACTTCATTTCTTCTTAATTTCTATCTTTGCACTAATTTAATTTTACTATTTAATATAAGAGTGCAATTCTCACTTTTTTCTATTATTATGTATTCCATTGTAATGCTCCTGCAAAGACAAGAAGTTTCACAACATATGCCAGTGATATTAAACCTAAGTCCGATTCTAAATAGAAACTGACAAACAATTTGTTCATTTGATGACAGTAATCTGGCATTCTCACCTAATTTGAATAACTAATTTATTTGGGAAAGGACAAATTCTATGTTTCAGTCACCCATGGAAGTAGTTTTGGTATTTGAGGATAAAATAGTGTCTCAAGCTTTTCTTTTGAATGAACATGCTGCCTGCGGTGAACGTAAATTAAAAGTATTGGCTTAGCCCAGGGACACTACTGCTTTTTATCCACAATTGTTCATCCATGTGTTTGAAATTGGGGAAGCTTAATGAATTGTCTCCTACACTTTTTAAGCCATTGCCATTTATGAATTTACTACTGACTAATGAAGCATTTTGCAGGTCCGATTTTATTTTCCTGCTTGGTTTCAAGCCTGTTAGATATAAGGTTGCATCATCTCGAAGAGTAGCTGGCTGCCTGACAGTGCCAGAGACCTGGGTACTATCCTGACCTTGGCTGCTGTCTGAGTGGAGCTTTCATGTGACTGAGTGGGCTTCCTCCGGATTCTGTTTTTTCCTCCAGCATCTCAAGGATGTATGAGTCGGTAAGTAAATCCATACTAATTACTTATCTAAACAAACCCAATCTTTAATACCTGGCCTTGCCATCTGCTTTCTGGATTTCAGCCATCCTCTGGATGAAGACATTTCTCAAATCCCCTCCAAATCTTCCACCCCTTCCGTAAGTCTACACTCTCTGATCAAGGGCAACTCTAATAGGGAGAAAGGTTTCTTATTATAGATCCTATCTATTTCTCTCAGAACTTTGTGCATCCACATCAGTTCTCTTCTCAGCTTTCTCTACTCCAGGGAAAACAAACCTAGCTTATCTTGTTTCTCCTCAAGTGCACCACTCCAGGTACATCTGCAGGAATTTGCAAGTTTTTAAAACCGAATAATTAGATCCTCTGCACGACCCCAATAATGCAGTAGAATGCCATGTTCAGGAGGAGAAAAGAATCTTGGTCCTACTGTATTAGCATTTAACTGCTGTTTAGAAAAGATGTGGACATTACAGCCAGTATCTTTACACTCCTTCATGTATGGTTTTGAATGCACTTTAATTCAAAACTGTTAACAGAAAATAAAAGTTAATAAATGAACATTTTAAATTCAGCAAGCCAATATGTGGTACACTGAAATATTTTTGCCTGGTACTTTTTAATGCTAATGGGAGATTTAAAATAAAGACCTTTGATGGATCTGATTTAAGATTTCAGAAACTTTCTCCAAGGCTTACTGTAGTCATTGTTCATAAAGGAAGCTCTTTTAAATTCTGAACTGAGAATTGTAACGTCCATAAGTGTCGGTGAATTATATCTTTGATTCACAAAGCAGATTTTAAAAGGAGTTGTGTTTCATGTGGTTACACCATGATGTCTACTGTTAAACGCAAACAAACAGATCTTGTACAAACACACATAAGTAATTTAAAAATCGACCAAAGACAAGATGCAAAGATTTATGCTATAATTCTGGTTGTGGTCGCAGAATTAACCGATTAGTCAACACATGTTTGTACATCATGCACAGGCAGCTAGTGCTGAATTATTTAGTATAAATCATGCTGTGGAAGCTGAAGAAGTTAACACGGGGTCCATACAGTTAAATTTCATTGCAATCCTGTAGATGGCTCGGGCTTTTTCCAATGAAGTTCGATGGGGATCTGAAATTGCTCCGAACTGTGATATCCTGACTGATAAATACCCCGCTCCCTGTGCCTGTCCCGGAGTGTTTTTTCAGTCCTTCAAATCATACGCAACTGAATGGAAAACTACTGCACATCACGTGCATGTAAACCGGTTTTGTTCAATCTCAGAGTTTTGCGTTACTTCTATTCACCCCAACGAGCCTTGAAAAGAAGGAAAAACGATTTTACCGCGTAAAAGTGGGTATAAATAATTGGCGACGATGTAAGTAGTATTCTGGTGGTTTGACTGCCTCTCCACATGTTACATTTTCACCTGAAGCACATGCTTTGCGTTACATGCGCTCCTGATCATGTGAGTTGCAGGTTTTACAACATTGATTTAAAACCGAATAATTAGATTCCGGTTTTGTACAGATCTACAGTTAACTCTGTACGAACCTAACATCTTTTCAGTGCCTGAGGGCATGGCGGGAGGAATGAGGTGGTGGAGCGAGCGATTGAGTTTGTTAAAGCAGTACTATTACATTATTAAATGGGCTACAAAACACCGCCCTTTAAGAGAAGAAAACAATCAGAAAGAAATAATCCAGAAAGTTTACCCAATGAATGCGATAGATAAAGAACAGTATTTATTTTCGGTGTGGACTTTATACCGAATGCTTTATTCCGTCCCAGGTTTTTACAACAGCCATCGTGTGGGGGGATGCTGTCCTAGCCCGGAATAGCGTAAGGGGAGGGAGAGGGGGTTTAGAAACTCCTGGACACGCTGTTTCTAGGCTCCCCCCTGTCGATGTATCTCAACAGCCAATCAGTGTAGTCCGTCTCAGTAACCAAACTGGCCAGTCACTCCACCGGGAAACACCCGCCCACTCACCTGAGTTTGATTGGTGGAGGGGAGAGTCCTTCTCGAGTGATTGACGTACAAAGGCTTGTAACAATTGGTCAAATATAGTGATTGACGTCCAGATTCGGCTTCTGATTGATTGATCTCTTTGTCACTCTAGCGCAGAAGGCGGGGTCAAGGCCGCCCTTTCCGCTGCCGGGGCTGGGCTGCGTGCGCGGACGCGGCGATGGGGTCGCCCCGGGTTTGATGGTTTGACAGGTGCCCGACGCCAGGCAGCTCCTTCCCCAAAAAGCATGTTCGCTAAAAGCAAAGGTTCGGCGGTGCCCTCGGACGGGCAAGCTCGAGAAAAGTAAGTTTAATTTTTGTTATTCAGAATACACGGAATTTCTCAGCGTTTACAGGCTCCCCGGGGCCGGGCAGCGGCCGCTGCAAATCTCAGGGATTAAATTGCTTTTCATTATTATTATTATTACTATTATTATTTGTTTTTGACTTGCACGCTGTGCGTTTCCGCTTCTTTGAAGAAGCTGAATGAAACATTGTGTCCGGCGGGTCTGGTTGGGTGCAGCGTCGCTCGATGACAACCACCCCCCCTCCAGATCCTCACTTGCTCTCTCCCTCTTCTCCCTCTCGCTCCGCATTCCCGCTGTAATAAATAGATAGCCTTGTAACCGGCTCCTTTGTGTCTCCTTCGCCTGCAGGTTGGCTTTGTACGTGTACGAATATCTGCTTCATGTCGGGGCACAGAAATCTGCACAGACCTTCCTCTCAGAGGTAACTCAATGTCTCCATCACTCCGCTTTAGCCTTTGTTTCTCAGGCGGACAATCTCGCCTCCATTTTGAATTGTGTTAACCTTTTGCCATTTATTGTGGCTACAAAACAAAAAAAAATTCTATTCATCTGTCTAGTTTTGAATGCTGTCTTCCCCCGACAACAACCCCTCTCCCCGTTTTCCTTCTGGACTTATTCTGAGTTTTTTTTTGCTTTTGGTTTACAGATACGATGGGAGAAAAATATTACATTAGGAGAACCTCCTGGGTTTTTACACTCCTGGTGGTGGTAAGTAGATAATTTTGAGTGTCCCACATTGTTCCCAGTCATAAGTATATTTTGTGATACCTTAATTCTGTGGCTTCTGTTGTAACTTTTAGGCAACATTATAACAAACGTTACTGATAAATTGGTATCAACACAAAGGGTTATAGTAGCAACAGGCATCCCTTGCTAAAATGTAAGTTTGGGATCTGGTTAAATATTAAATTGTTTATAGTTTATCGGTTTTAAATCGTACTGTGCAGGGTTTGTTTGCAATTTGTAGCACGTAGCTCTGTTTAGTTATTGAAATGTGTAAATTCTTGTCAATTTCTGTGATTAAAAATTTCATGTGTGTAGCTGCTTTTACTGCGTATTGTTTATAAACTGTTGTGTTGTTTTCAAGACTTCAGGGCACTGTGCTTGTATGGGTTTAATTTTCTCTTAACCCTGTGTTAGTCAATTTTGTTAAGGAGAATGGAAGTAAAATGCTGTGTTTAGGTGGGTTATTAGAATAGTTTCAGTGGTTATTGAGACCTTGGAAGATGCATGAGGCATGCGGGAAACAGGATGTTTGGGGGGTGGTGGACGAGGGAGGAAGTACCTTTTTGATTTTTCTCCCTTCTAAAGAACATGTTGCCTGTTGCTGAGGTGTAATTCCACAGATGTTAGCAGTTGTCTGTGACACCTCATCCACGTAGCTAGCCATTCTTGTTAACTGAGATGCCCATTAGAATTGAGGATCCTGGATGTGTTGCCCGCATTATTTCGTGTGTTCATATCCATGAAAGTTACCATGTCGAATGGAAGCAATACTTATGAACTGCCTTTGTTTACACACCAACACCACCTCTGTACAGACTGGTGAAGCAGATCTGCTTTTCATGGCTCCTGGTGGCTTTCGAGGTGTTAGTTTTGCTTGTTGGGTCTTCAGCATCAGGCTTATTATCACTGATACATGTCATGGAATTTGTTGTTTTGTGGCAGCAAAGCAGTGCAAGACATTAAAATTACTAAGTTACAGTTGCCAAAGAGGAGTAATGAGGCGGTGTGGATGGTCTTTTCAGAAATCTATTGGTGGAGCAGAACAACATCTCCACGATCCCCCTCAGCACGGGTGCACCACGAGGCTGTGTGCTTAGCCCCCTGCTCTACTCGCTTTACACTTATGACTGTGAGGCTAAGCACAGCTCCAATGCCATATTTAAGTTTGCCACTAACACCGCTATCATTGGCCAAATCAAAGGTGGTGACGAATCGTCATATAGGAGAGATTGAAAATCCTGGTTGAGTGGTGCCACCATAACAGCCTCTCACTCAGTGTTAGCAAGACCAAGGAGATCATTATTGACTTGAGGGGAAGGAAGCTGATGGTCCATGAGCCTGCCCTCACTGGGGCTCAGGGGGTCAGCAACTTAAAATTCCTCTGTATTATCATTTCAGAGGATATGTCCTGGGCCCAGCATGTGAATGCTATTACGGACAAAACATAGCAGTGCCTCTGCTTTCTTAGAAGTTTGAGAAGATTTGGTATGTCATCTAAAACTTTGGCAAACTACTTTAGATGTGTGGTGGAAATTATATTGACTGATTGCATCACAACCTGGTATGGAAACACCAATGCTCTTTTACAGAAAAGCCCACAGAAAAATAGTGGACATGGCCCATCTGTTAGGGGTAAAGCCGTCCCACCATTAGCACAGCTACACAGCGAGTTATTGCAAGAAAAGCCGCATCCATCACGAAGGACCCCCATCATCCAGGCATGCGCTCTTAGTGCTTGCTGCCATCAGGAAGAAGGTACAGGAGCCTCAGGTCCCACACCAACAGGTTCAGGAACAGCTATTACCCCTCAACCATCAGGCTCTTGAACCAGAGGGGATGACTTCACTTGCCCCATCATTGAAATGTTCCCACAGTCTGTGGACTGACTTTCAAGGAGTATTCATCTCATGTTCTTGATATTTATTGCTTATTTATTTACTGCTTGTTCTTTCAGTTTTTGTGGTTCCATATTCTTTGCACGTTGTCCGTCCTGTTGGGTCAGGTTTTTCATTGATTGTACTGTGTTTCTTGTACTGTGATTGCCCATGAGATTGCCCAGGGTTGTATATGGTGACAAATTTGTACTTTGATAGATTTACTTTGAGAAACTGCTCCTAGAATGTGACTGGATTTTGAGGGCTGGCCTCTATATTGAGGGCAGTGGAATGAGCAAGAAGTATTGATTTTTTTTTTTGGCAGTGTTTATTGTTAGAAACCTCCATTTGAAGTTAATTAGGAGTTCCGTGGCAGGAATAGGAGAGGTGTCTGTACAAGGGAATGTGCATATTGTCTTTTGAATATATGGATCTTTGAAGTGGAGTAATTTGGTTGAATGTGACTGTAATAGCAGAATGTGTAAATTGCCATAACATTAGTGTCAAACATTTACTGGTTCATGTACTGCTGTATGTAAACATACAAACTTTGGGTGGGCCTAGTCAGCCCATGAGTCAGTTTGGTTTTATCTCCATTCACTGCAGGCACATCTTCCAGTCTGATTGGGAAGTATAATCTTTTTGCTTGTTGCCTCCATGTAATGCCAGTGCTCATGAATATGTTGGAATTGAAAATTAGAATCTATTTCTTAGGTGTGATTTTTTTTCAGGTATTTAATGTTGTGCAGTGTGAGTTTAAATGCTTAATCATTTCCTTTGTCAATTATGTTAAATATGATCCTTGAAATGTTGATACTGGAACAGTTGTTATTCTGTAATATAGGAAAATGCAATGTTTGATCTCATTTGACTTAATTGTTCAGGGGAGTGTGTGGTATAAGTATTTCCCATCCCGTTCTATGTACTCAGCAAGATATTTCTCATTTAAGTTAATAAATCCAAGATCACCAATGGGACAAAGTTTATGATTTGGTGGCTGCATACTTTCTCGTTCATCTTCAGTGGCAGTGAGGAAGTGTATTTTCTAACTTTGCTATTGATTAGTTAATTTCTGGCTTGAAAAGTTTTATTGACTTGTGATTCTGCAGTTGTGTGAGCAGACACCGAATGCTTTGAACTAATGGTTTCTGGATAGAAGTCTTAAAAATTCTTTTGACTTCATTTTGTCTGAAAAGCTGTCTTCTATGTAACCAAGAATAGTAATGCATTTTATTTGTATCCTAATGGTTTTGGTAAAGAAGCTTGCTTTTTGGTTTTAATTCGGTCATTGCCAGCCACCTACTAATGCAAATGTGACAGTGTTGCAGGACATACGTGTTCATTCTGAAACACTGCCCCTACTATGCTTGTGATGTTGTTATGGTGAGCAGTTGAGTGAAAATGGTAGAAGTGCAAGGCTTGGCAGTAAGTTGTCCAAAAGAACAGTGTTTAATGTAGTTGTGAGAGCTGTTATGAGGTTTGATTCTTACTGATCACAAAAACATTTGGGTTCAGTCAGGGTCACTGCTGATCTCTGCTTGGGTGCTACCAATAACCTTGGTGACCCTCAGGCTAGGGAGGTTAAGAACTAACTAGAGGTACTGATTGCTGCTGTTGACTATTTGAAGGGTGTGTTGTGTTTGTATGTTTGTCTTTTTAATGCAGTTATTTGGTCACCTGTTGTAAAATTTCCTTGTATGCCACAGTGTGAAGTGCCTTGAGAGAGTTTGGAATCTTAAGAGTGCAATTTGTAATGGTGAATGAGGGGTGATATTATTACTGTCAATGAGATACTCAACTGGAATAGAAAGTTTATCTTTGCACTACAGACATGAATATGAAGTTGCAAAAAGCGTGTTCTGGCTAAACTTCAAGAACTGTAGCTGATACTTGGAGTGGTTTCCCAACTTTGATGCAAAAGATAGTTTTTCAAGTTGGAGGCAGAGAGGAGATTTTGTGGATTAAACTAAAAGCAACAAATACATCTCTATTTATCTGAGAGTTTGGAAAGGGCTTGAGAATCCTGGGGGAGGAAGCCATGGTTTATAACTCTTGATAGGCTGCTGGTCTTTGCAACAACATACCTTGATGGGAATTGTGGCGTTTGTGAGAATTTGGAGTTGAATGTGAGATGAGTGATGGGGTAGACATGTTAGGCTCATCATGATGTTTAACTTAAGAATGGTGTAAGTGGTCCTGTTGAAAATAAGGCAGGATTTCATTTTGAGGACTGTGAAGTGGATGTAATAGAAGCTGGAGAGATGTTAGTAGAACACTAATGATATGAAATAATGATAGACTAGTTTGCAAATTTATAGGTTCAGTCAGGTAAATGTTTTAGTAAAGCAGCACCTGTGAGTACAGGCCCAGGTTGGAACCAGGTTGGGAATTGTGAACGCGCATTACACAGATGTGAATGGAACCAGGGGAATTGTGAACGCGCATTACACAGACGCGAATGGAACCAGGGGAATTGTGAGCGCGCATTACACAGACGTGAATGGAACTGATAGAAACTTTAAAATAGACAAAGAAAATGGTTTGGAATTATAGCTGTTTCCTCACTGTTGGTATTTGCAGTAAAGTGCCTGAGCACTAATTTATTGATTGTTACTCAGCATAAATAACAGACTTTTTTTTTGGTCTTTATATTTTGTAAGAAAAGTAGAAATTGAGTTGAATATGAATTTGTTGCTTTTTAATTCTGTGAATTCATTAAGCTCTTGAATTGTAACTAATCTTGGAGATTTGATACCCGTCTGCTCTTTTATCGTTATTTATTTGAGTGCAGTGTTTTAGAATGAGTGAAATTGTTAACTATCTTTTTCTTTTTTTTTCTATTAGTGTATTTTGGGACCTTTACTGTGCAGCTCCTGAAAGGCGAGACACTTGTGAACATTCGAGTGAAGCAAAAGCCTTTCATGATTATGTGAGTTAATTAAAAGTTCTTCTGGATAATTTTTTTGGTACACAATCTTGGTTGTCAACTTCTGTGTTCCTTTATGGAGTAGTGTGTGTTGATGCTTGTGCATAGATTCTCAACTTTCTGGGAGGAGAAACTTTGTCAAAATAAATCTGTATGAATTACAGTTTCTGTGATTTTTTTAAAAAGCTGTTTGTTAGAAAGAATGAAAATAGTTGTATTTTTCTGGTCTTTATAATCTGGGTTAACTTGCAAGAGAATCAGTTTGGGTGGATTTGCAGCCAGCCTTGCTTTAAAACAGGAAACAAGTGCAAGTAGATCATTGTCTTAAAGAAGTGGCATTAAGTCTGTTTACATGGTTCCTTGTAGATTTCTATTAAAGTAAATAATTTCTGTTTTAAGGACATTAGAAATCTTGAATTTGTAATTTTGTGTGAAAAGTGAAAGGTGGTCTTCATATAAACAGAACCATTTGCCTTTGGTCACTGAACTTTCAGCATACTGGTACATATAATTATCTTCAGCAGGTGTCTGGGGGACATTTAATGCAGTGAGAGTCCAAGATCAATCTGCTTTGAATCTGAGCCTTCAGAATTGTAGATTGTTGTGCATGATTTAAGAACACTGTTAGAAATGTGTTTAAGACCAAATGCAAGTCTTTTTTTTTGCAGAAAATTAATTATTTTAAAAATAGATTTGACTGGTGGAAAAATAATCTTAGTTAACTGCTAAGATTTCATTAAGAATTTTATGTACTGAGTAAGACTTGTGTTGGGGGATTTTTCTCGTGGTGAGTGGCAGTTGTCATGATGAGTTTGACTAGTTGTTGACACATGCTTTGAATTAACACTTGGGCACTGGGGGTGTCATGATTAAGTATGCTGATGATGGCGAATGATATTATAAACCCTCAAGTATAAAATGTTTGCCAGAAGAACAAGCAGCCTCTTTGTAGGAATATTGTGGAAAATGGTATGTTGGTATGGTTCTTCAAGAATGTGTTTGTATTTGTGCTTTTATTTTAAAAAAGAGAATTTTGACTGTTAAAATTTAGTTTTAAAATACAAAAGAACCCATGTAAAGCTCTAAATGTGTGGGGATACTTGCTAACAGATGTTTCACGGCGCTCTTTAGTACAACTTTTGCTCTGGCACTGTAATCATGTCTGTTGGTATGTCACTGGTTTTCTGTCATTTACTTTCTAATTGGATGTGAGGTTAGAATGCTTTTGCAAGAGCTGTACCTTTCCAGCAAGACTGTGCTAGAGACTAGAAAATTTATAACCCTGGCATTGGGTTTCATGTGTTGGCCAGGTGACAACAACCTGTTTGAGTAGCTGCACTGCAGGTGGAACGGAGTGGTTGAAGCCAGGCTAAAGTGACCAGGTGAATAACAATAGTTTACCAAACTTACAGGACAAGATGTTGAAGGGTGCATGCTGTATAATCTTCAACGATGTTAAGAAAAATACATAAGTGACATTGCAAATTGTACACTTTTCTGTCGTAACCTGTTCAAACTCTTTGAGTAAAAAAAAACCATTTCTCATGGTTTACTACTAAGAACTTGCATGGAAGATGACTGTAGGACTGTATATTTAGAGCTTTCATTGAAGTTAACTCGGTAGATCTCAACATTTTAACATAAATTAAACTGGTTCCATAATTTATAATTAATTCATGAAAGATATCATGGAAACAACTTTATCTAACATAAGAGCATCTGAGGTGTCTGATTTGAGCAAATGTTGACGATTACAGTCAGAGTCTCAATTTTGAAAAGACTCTAGGCTCAAAAGAATCTTGTCTGATTCTTGACAGCTCGCTAAGTGCTGCCTCTTGGTTCACAACTGCTTGATGTCAGCTGAACTCCTTTTGGTGACTTTGCGGATCTTAAACAAGATGGGTGGGTTTGGATACTTTTTAGAAATGTAGAAAACCTCCAGCACAATACAGGCCCTTCGACCCACAAAACTGAGTCGGATGTGTCCTTACTTTAGAAATTACCTAGGGTTACCCATAGCCCTCTATTTTTCTAAGCTCCATGTACCTATCCAGGAATCTCTTAAAAGACCCGATCGTATCCACCTCCACCACTGTCACTGGCAGCCTGTTCCACGCCCTCACCACTCTCTGCATAAACAACTTACCCCGACATCTCCTCTGTACTTACTTCCAAGCACTTTAAAACTGTGCCCTCTCGTGTTAGCCATTTCAGCCCTGGGGAAAAAGCCTCTGACTATCCACACGATCAGTGACTCTCATCATCTTATACACCTCTATCAGGTCACCTCTCATCCTCCATTGCTCCAAAGTAAAAAAGCCAAGTTCACTCAACCTATTCTCTAAGTCGTGCTTTGAAATCCAGGAAACCTCCTTGTAAATCTCCTCTGCACCCTTTCTATGGTTTCCACATCCTTCCTGTAGTGAGGCGACCAGAACTGAGCACAGTGCTCCAAGTGGGGTTTGACCAGGGTTCCATATAGCTGCAGCATTACCTCTCGGCTCCTAAACTCAATCCCACGATTGATGAAGGCCAATGCAGCATATGCCTTCTTAACCTCACAGTCAACCAGCGTAGCAGCTTTGAGTGTCCTGTGGACTTGGACCCCAAGATCCCTCTGATCCTCCACACTGCCAAGAGTCTTACCATTAATACTATATTTTGCCATCATATTTGACCTACCAAAATGAGCCCCCTCACACTTATCTGGGTTGAAGTCCATCTGCCACTTCTCAGCCCAGTTTTGCATCCTATCAATGTCTTCTTGTAACCTCTGACAGCCCTCCACACTATCCACAGCACCTGCAACCTTTGTGTCATCAACAAACTTACTTAACCCATCCCTCCACTTCCTCATCCAGGTCATTTATGGCAATATTTGTTTAGAATGCATTTTTAGAAAATGGCTGAACCTTCTGATCCTCATCAGTCTCCTCTGATGTGCACATAGCTAATGGGTACAGGAAATGTAGAAAACCCATATAGGCTGGGACTGCTCTGTTATAAGTGGACAAAAAGTGAGGCTATTTAGTATTCTGTAAATTGCCTCCATTCAAAGTTGAACTTGCAGGTAAAACAAACATGGTTACAATTTGAAGATGCTCAGTTCAGAGTTTTCCTGATGTTTAAGTTTCTAATATAATCAGTGTTTATGCTGTGATGCACAAAGTCTTACTGGGTTTAGGTGTGATCTGCGATGCATCTGATAACTACTCTTGATTGAGGTGGTAGCTAATATGTTGGTTGTCCATTGCATTTTTGGAACTTAAATCAGTTCCTGATCTCATGATTCCTGCTGGAATTTGACCTTTTGCTGAGAGCAGTCATAAGCTTGACTAAGATAGTAACACACTGATATGGTACCTGTAGCTGGTGGCATTCCATGAACTTCAGGATGTTTAGTTAATCAGTTCTTTAGCCTGTGATTTTTATTTTGCAGTAGGAAAATCAGATGACATCCTTGTCCATGTGGATTCTTAGAATCTATTTCTAATGAAAGTCAGTGGCAAACCTGACTTTGGTGTGGAAATGATGAGTGAATGACATAGAAAAAATGCTGCCTTCTAATGAGTGTTAATAGATTATAGCAAAATTGTAATTAATATGAGAAGCATTGCAGTTCCAGAAATGCCGAGGTAGGTAAACTCAAAGAATGTAGAAACTTGTTTTTCTATGTCCATTTGGGCAAATTGCACTGTAGAATATCAACTTCTGCAGTTGAATAGTTCAAAATCTATGTTTGCTATGAAAACAGTTGTGATTGCTGGGTTTGTGCATTTAGACCTCAAAATGTCTCCATCCTTGCTGTTAAAATTAGGTTGCGTTAATAGATGTCACAAGTAGAACCAACGAATGCCTTTGTGTGAATTTTCAGTGGGTTATACACATTCTCAAGCCTTCACTTGGATCCAAGTTCAGTTTTAGCTAAAAGTGTCCTAATCAACAGTGGTCAACATCTTAACAAAATGCTATCTCTTGAGTTTGTCGGTGGATGTTTGGCTGAGGGGTAGTAACACAGACTCATAACTTTAAGAATGTTGTCCAGCAGGGTTTGTTTGGTAATGGTTAGGCATAAGAACTTGTCCTGGTTTTGTTTCTGTTTCCTGCCTAGGATCATTAAATCAGTTATTCCAATTGTTGCAGAAATTGCCTGATTGGGATTTGAATTTGAGGACTTCTAGTAGCAGTACTTTACAGGATGATGTGCTTTACTTAATAAGAATCAGGATATGTGGTTAGCTGTAGTTTATTGCTGCTTTGTCATGTCATTACAGTTGTATGCACTTGTCCGTGGTTTAGAAAGAGATAGCTATTTGTGATGTATGCAATGTCACTTTCCTGAATAACTGCTATGGACAACTAGTAGTTGAGGTTGGGTTATAATTGTTTAATTAGCACATGTTAAGCCCTGCTGTCTGAGCTTAGGTATAGATACATTACTGGATATATTGTTAAAATCTGATGAGATGGCAATTCTCTGTAGCTTTTGCAAAGTTGGAACAACTATAGCTGAGCTTGGCAGTTGCCTAGATGCATTCATTTTGCAAGAGGTTGAGGTGAACAACAGGACTCTTGTTGTCATCATCAGCTCGTAAGTTGCTCATGTCCCTGCTGAAGTTGGCCAAATCAGGATAAAGTGGCTTTCTGCTCCTCCTGTAGAGTTCCACAGTCAACGCTGCAATGTACCGTTTAAGGACCTTGTTCATCTTTGAGCTTTCTGTACGAATGTTGCTGTAATTGTGGGTGCAACTTGGTGTAGAACATAGTGTAACTTAGACCACCCAAACCATTGCTTGTTAGAATGGAAAGGTTGAATTTCTGAGGCGTGAGCTTCAATTTGAGGAAGAATTTTGTTCAATGCTGATGACTTGAAATAAGTCAGTTAGCCACTGTGGTTTAGAATTGCAGTAGGTTTTAGCTGGACTGGCATTGAGATGTGATGGGTAACTGCCAAGTGAGCTTTACATTGTTTTGAATTTTTGGATGCAGTTAAATAAAAAATTCTTCGTAAACAAGTGAAAATGATGGCCTAGTTCGCTTTACGCCACTTCGCTTTTACAAAAGACCTACATTAGTACCTGTTTTCGCTAACCAGAAGAAATCTGAAGAGGATTTTCGCTTTTACGAAAAGAGAAAATAGCGTTCAGCGTTTGTTTTGCTCTCAGCAAAACAAACACTCAGCATCAAGCCACCATAGCTTTGAATTGCGTGAGATTTTCGCTACAATTGACAGTGCTGCAATGATTGCAGAAAAGTATGACTTTAATTTTAAAAGGGCACGTAGATTTAGGGCAGGTTTGCAGGATGTTTTGAGTGCTTACAAAGAACTGTATGATAGAAAAATGCGTGAAACTTCCAGTGTGCTGGCTGTCTTCCCGATTCTGCTAAGTGAAATTACACTGTAATACGTTATTTCTACTTCATGTAGGCTGTGTATTTCTGCTTTTACAGTATGTTAGTGTTATTTTAGGTTTTATGTGTTATTTGGTATGATTTGGTAGGTTATTTTTTGTGTCTGGGAATGCTCAAAAATTTTCCCCATATAAATAAGTTAATGGTAATTGCTTCTTCGCTTTACGCCATTTCGGCTTAAGAAAGGTTTCATAGGAACTCTCTACTTTCGGATAGTGGGGAAAACATGTATCACCAAAATATTCTTCAAAGATGCTTAAAGTTTTCAGTATTTAGTATTTTAGTATTTTTTAATTTAAAAAATACCTTGCAAAATGCCAGAGGGAATTTTGATTAGAATATAAAATTAGTTGAGGTATTTGTGAGAACAAGCAATAGGAATCAATTCAAGCAGAAGTGTTTGAATCTGGGTCCTTGTATCTCAGAAGTTATTTCTGATCATTGCTCTATTCCACAAAGGACAGCAGCCCTATGGGCTAAGTGTGTTTCTCCCTTATTGTGTGCCTTAGCAGACATTATTGCCAGCCCATGGAAGGTAGTCTAGCTGATTTGATCCAACACCTTGTGTAGGTTCCTGTAATGACCACAGAAGTTCCTTTCCACTTGTGTTCTATTTTTTACTGAGAGTCATTTTTGTTATTTAATTATCACCCAGGCTGGGTTCAGCAAGTTTAGCCCCAATATGGAAATTATATGTGGGGTTTCTATTCAGCACTTCACAGATGGTGAAGTACATTAGAATGTTTTAATATGTCAGACCATGCTGTACAAATGCAGGACGTTATGACTCAGTCCAATGTGACATGCTCAGTGCTGGGTGAGCTTCAGAAGAAGTCAGTTTAAAAGATATGTAAATATGAGGAGAAGATTAGGGAAAATGTACAGAATTTACTGAATCTGTATGGAGGGGTGGGGAAAGCACTTCATTAGATCCTTGAGTCATAGGAGAAACTGGGAGTAAATATAGAGGAAGTTTAAGTTCCTTAGCTCAGGATTCTAAAGTAGTGTGCAGTCATGGTTGGATGTTTGTTAACTATCCAGGTTAATCTTACAAATGTATATCATTTAAAAAAAATTGAAAGCACTAACCAATGAAAATGTGAGTGCATTATAATTGGAAAGAAAAAGTGTTGTTAAAATGTTTAATCTTGGAGGGTGAAGAGAAATTCCTGCAGGTGTGTTCATGTTTGAATACTGAGTCTACATCTCTACTAGGGTTGCACTTGCCTGAAAAACCGGTCAAATCCCATATTTGATCATCAGTCTGTTTGCTGAAATCAACCTCAATATTTTAGGGAAAGTGGGTATCTTTAGACTTGAGTTGGGTATTGAACCAGATATTCTACTTCATATGGTCTTTGCTGGCTAATGCATGTGAGATCCACAATAAGACAATTGGAGTAGGCTGTTTGTCTGTGTGAGCCTGCCCTGTCAATTATGATGATAGCAGATCCTCTATCCTCAAACTATTTTCCTGCTTTACTCCTTTACCCTTAGATGCATTTTTT
Organism: Hemitrygon akajei; assembly: GCF_048418815.1. Lineage (NCBI taxonomy): Eukaryota > Metazoa > Chordata > Chondrichthyes > Myliobatiformes > Dasyatidae > Hemitrygon > Hemitrygon akajei. The sequence goes on along the minus strand of NC_133135.1, from coordinate 67,811,702 downwards.
TTTTACATGTAGGTATCTATATACAGTCAGCCCTCCTTATCTGCAAATTCCGCATCCGTGAATTCAACCAACTGCGAATGGCGAAAACCCGGAAGTGCTCTTCCAGCACTTGTTGTTCGAGCATGTACAGACTTTTTTTTCTTGTCATTATTCCCTAAACAATGCAGTATAACAACTATTTTACACAGCATTTACATTGTATTAGGTATTATAAGTAATCTAGAGATGATTTAAAGTATACGGGAGGATGTGCGTGGGTTATCGTGGATCGGGATCGAAAAAAATCGGAAGTTCTCTTACTCAGTAAGTCAGAACAGGTACATCCAGTTCTATTTAGCGTCAGTTAGTCAAACGTTTGTCTTAGTATATAGTATATATTTTACCTTTCTATGCATATAAAACACTTAAGAACGTATGTTTCAGCGCCGGGCTCGGGAACTTCTTCCCAAGTTCGATCCAGTGACAGACCGCTATCAAATGTGCTCTCCACCGTGCCAGGTTGATGTGAGGATCAAAACCCCAAAACCCAATAATTAAACCACTGCGTTGCTTAGTAATAATTGTAGCTTTCAATTTCATCGGGACACAGCCTTTCTCACTTTATCCATTAAAATTGTTCCGATCGTTGACCGACTGTCGCCTAACGCTTTTCCAATGACCGATGGCGTTTCACCTCTTTCCGATCGCTTTATTATTTCCACTTTATTTTCAATTGCAATCGTGATTATTTTTGTGAACAGAAACACTGTGGATTCAGAGTTCTGCCGCTGGGTCCTAATGTCCACTGCACTGAGACAAGTTAGATAAGGTCTGGGGTTCCGCTGGGTCTGAAGATCCACTGCATTGAGACAGGTTGAATAAGGGACTTGAGCATCTGTGAATTTTGGTAACCGCGAGGGGTCCCGGAACTAATCCTTCGTGGATAAGGAGGGCTAACTGTATTGTCAGCTTATTGGCTTGGTCTCTGCTTCCTTCTGTGGTAGATGATTCTTCCTGTTCACTACACTTTGTAAGAGTAAATATCACCATTTTTGTCATAAATGTCTTAACACTATAACCTGAGAACATAACGACTAGCTCTAGACACTCCAACCAAGAAAACGTTATCCTTGCATGTAGTTTTAGATAGATAGATAGATAGATAGATACTTTATTCATCCCCATGGGGAAATTCAACTTTTTTTCCAATGTCCCATACACTTGTTGTAGCAAAACTAATTACATACAATACTTAACTCAGTAAAAAATATGATATGCATCTAAATCACTATCTCAAAAAGCATTAATAATAGCTTTTAAAAAGTTCTTAAGTCCTGGCGGTAGAATTGTAAAGCCTAATGGCATTGGGGAGTATTGACCTCTTCATCCTGTCTGAGGAGCATTGCATCGATAGTAACCTGTCGCTGAAACTGCTTCTCTGTCTCTGGATGGTGCTATGTAGAGGATGTTCAGAGTTATCCATAATTGACCGTAGCCTACTCAGCGCCCTTTGCTCAGCTACCAATGTTAAACTCTCCAGTACTTTGCCCACGACAGAGCCCGCCTTCCTTACCAGCTTATTAAGACGTGAGGCGTCCCTCTTCTTAATGCTTCCTCCCCAACACGCCACCACAAAGAAGAGGGCGCTCTCCACAACTGACCTATAGAACATCTTCAGCATCTCACTACAGACATTGAATGACGCCAACCTTCTTAGGAAGTACAGTCGACTCTGTGCCTTCCTGCACAAGGCATCTGTGTTGGCAGTCCAGTCTAGCTTCTCGTCTAACTGTACTCCCAGATACTTGTAGGTCTTAACCTGCTCCACACATTCTCCATTAATGATCACTGGGTCCATATGAGGCCTAGATCTCCTAAAGTCCACCACCATCTCCTTGGTCTTGGTGATATTGAGACGCAGGTAGTTTGAGTTGCACCATATCACAAAGTCCTGTATCAGTTTCCTATACTCCTCCTCCTGTCCATTCCTGACACACCCCACTATGGCCGTGTCATCAGCGAACTTCTGCACATGGCAGGACTCCGAGTTATATTGGAAGTCTGATGTGTACAGGGTGAACAGGACCGGAGAGAGTACGGTTCCCTGCGGCGCTCCTGTGCTGCTGACCACCGTGTCAGACCTACAGTCTCCCAACCGCACATACTGAGGTCTATCTGTCAAGTAGTCCACTATCCAATCCACCATGTGAGAGTCTACTCCCATCTCCGTTAGTTTGTGCCTTAAGATCTTGGGCTGGATGGTGTTAAAGGCACTAGAGAAATCAAGGAATGTAATCCTCACAGCACAACTGACCCCCTCTAGGTGAGAGAGTGATTTGTGCAGCAAATACGTGATAGCATCCTCCACTCCCACCTTCTCCTTATACGCAAACTGAAGAGGATCCTGGGCGTGCCTGGTTTGTGGCCTCAGATTCTGTATTATCAGCCGCTCCATGGTCTTCATAACGTGCGACGTCAAGGCAACAGGTCTGAAGTCATTCAACTCCTTTGGTTGTGGTTTCTTCGGTACCGGGACAATACAGGATGTTTTCCACTGTCTGGGTACTCTTCTCTGCTCCAGGCTCATGTTGAAGATGCGCTGTCAGAAGCCCTGTCAGAATTTTGTGGATCTCTGTATATGACAGTGCTGCTAGGTCATGAATCATTTCGTCTGTAACAAGTATAGGTTTTTGTAAGAGAGATCAATATTGTTCAATGCTCAAGATACAGTCTCACCAAGACTCTTTGTAATTGAGTAAGATATCCTTGTGCTTATATTCAAACACTCTTGCAATGAAGGCCAGTGTTTTGTTTCAGGCACTGGTCTACATCTTGATCTATCGCCACTTAACTAATGGGCTACTTTTGTTTTAACCTCTGAAGTGAATAACTTCATGTACATCTACACTATGCTGTGTTGTGTATTTGTCCACTTACTGTCTAAATTGCCTTGAAATTTCTTTGCATGACCTTCTTCAAAATTTTGAAAGGGATAGATAAGATAGAAGTAGGAAAGTTGTTTCCATTGGTAGGTGAGACTAGAACTAGGGGACATTGCCTCAAGCTTCAGGGGAGAAGATTTAGGATGGAGATGAAGAGAAACTGTTCTTCCCAGAGAGTGGTGAACCTGTGGAGTTCTCTGCCCAGTGAATATTTAAGAAACTGTTAGATAGGTTTTTAGATAGTAGGAGAATTAAGGGTTATGGGGAAAAGGCAGGGAGATGGATCTGAGTTTATGGACAGATCAGCCATGATATTGAATGGCGGGGCAGGCTCGATGGGCTGGATGGCCGACTCCTGCTCCTATTTCTTATGTTCTTATGTTCTTCATGATTCTCAGTGACAACTCTGGTGTCAATGATGGGATTAAAAATATTATTATCAGTTCCCACAGTCATTATATATTGAGAATTGATGAGGCAAAATTACTGATACCCACTACCTCAAGTTGTCATGTGCTATCCTAATAAAGACCCATTTATTCCGTGTTTTCTGCTCATCAACCAGTTTTCAGCCTATTATGTTATTCCTCCAATCTCATATCTTTTGGTTTCCCAGACTCACCTCTTGAGTTGGGGTGTTTCAGAGATCTTCTGAAAATTCAAAAACAGGTTATCTACTGGTTTTTTCTATAATACCACGATTACATCCTCAAATCTCAAGTAGATTTATCAAAAGGAGCATTTCCATTCATAAATTTCTGTAAACTTTGTCACATCTCATCCTAATCATCTAAGTATCTTACTAGCACATCCTTCGTCATAATCTCCCTCTCATTCTATGGTTTATAGGTTTTCTCTCTTCCTTGACCTCTAAATTATTTGCTACTCTCCACTGTAAGAACTGTTCCTTAACATGTAGAATTTGGAAAGTAATAACAAATGCATACATTATTTCTTTTGGCTTTCAATTTTTATTATTTTAAGGTTTGGATTATCCATCCTAGAAATTTCTCCAGAACAATTTTTATTGTTTCCTTTAATTCCTTTTCAATTGGACTCTTGGTTATCTGGCATTTCTGGGAAGTTGTGTCCACATCAGTGAAGCCAACTGAAGGATTTAATTTCTATACATTTTTTTTCCCTTAATATAAACTAAGGAGCTACATTTGTTGTCTTGACGAAGGGTCTTGGCCCAAAACGTCGACAGCGCTTCTCCCTGTAGATGCTGCCTGGCCTGCTGCATTCCACCAGCATTTTGTGTGTGTTGCTTGAATTTCCAACATCTGAAGATTTCCTCGTATTTGTTGTCATTACTTTTTTCCATTTAAGATGATTTCATGGTTCACTTTTATCTCTTTCCAAGTTTACTCTTGTACTCTCTTTTTAACGTTCTTAATCTTTGTCCATTTTCACTGAATTGTAAACTATTCCTAATTTTCTACTTTGACAACTTTATTTGACTTTTTTTGGGTCTAATACTACATTTTTATTCACTGTAGGACTATTTTCCTTTTCAGATGTAGAACTATTGTTGTTGCATTTGGTTCTTAAATGTCAGCTATTTCTTATCTACTATCATTTTTTAGTGAATCTTCCTCGGTGTATCATGGCCTAATCATTGGTACATTTGTTGGTTTGTGTAAAATTAAAGACACTAGTTTTAGATTGAATTATTTCACTTTCTAGCTTAAAAAATGCTATTTTTCTTAAAGGATGCGGCACAACACGATTATTGATTAAACCCCTTGCACAGTACACAAACTGGGATAGCTTGTTGGCTGTTCAGCTAGGAGTCTAGGACTAGGTTGTAGCTTTAGAATGAAGGATGCCCCTTTAGAACAGAGATGAGGAGGAATTTCTTTAGCCAGAAGGTGGTGAATCTGTGAAATTCATTTCCACAGATGGCTGTGGCAGCCATATTTAACGCAGATGCTGATGGCTTCTAGATTAGTGAGAGCATCAAAGGGTTATGGACAGAAGGCAGAAAATAGGATTGAGCATGAAAATAAATTGGCATAATTGAATAGTGGAGCAGACTTGATTGGCTGAATTGCCTTTTCCTGCTCCTATGTCTTTATTCATGATTAATTCTCTAATTTGCTGGTTTGTTGCCCCCTATGTTATTGGTTGGAGGCCAAGTGACAAATCCCATTCATGCTTACTGCCCATGTCATTTAGCTCTACCCAGATTGATTCTGCATCTTGATTTTTTTTTAAGTGAATATTCTTCATCATAACTTGGATTTGATGCTTTATTAACAATGCCTGTCAGCTCTTCTTTTCCTTGGTGTCCACTGAAATCAGGCATCCAAGTTACTGGGTCCAAGTACATTTTTAAGAGGTTTCAAAGGCTTTAATGATACAAAAATGAGGGATTAAAGGTTTACATAAAATCAACTGACAAGAAGACTTGTTTCTAAGCTAGATGGTTAAATGCTGTATCTTGGCAACAAAAAGTTAACTCTTCTGACTATTTTCAAAATTGACCCATGATAAACTCGGAGTGGTCAGTTGTGTAGGTGTTAAAGTGGGATAAAAACTACTAGGGTCAATAAGTGGAAGTAAGTATCAGTTTTTCCAGAGTTTGAAAGAAGCTTGGAAGTCCTTCTACAATGATCTCAATTGAATTTTGAGGTGTCATTCTGCTGAAATTGTGGATGGATTGATTCAGTTGTGTGATGGTTATGAAGTTCTTAGTGTTTTGAAAGGAAAATAGTTGAATAGTAGGCTGACTTGGAATAACCCAATTGGCATTTTAGTGCAGTTAATGTTGAAAATACTCATGATCTAAATTTTGGAATAATTAAATTTGCAGAATGATACTTTTATCTTCTCCCTCCTCTTTTTGCTACTTGGTCCTGACATTGCTCAGATTAGAAATTAAGTTTTGTGGCAACTCTGCCTTTGATTTCAAGGACATGAGGTGTGTCTCCTCGATATCCTGCAATGGTAGGTTAACTGTCATTTAAATACCCTCAGTGTGCAGATGAGGAAGGGAAGAAATGTTGGGGAAGAGGCATGGACATGGAATAAAAAGAGATTAGTGCAATTGGGCACATAATGGTTGGCATAGATTTGCTAGGATGTAAAGCATTTTTCCATGTTGTGTGACTTTGACATGAGTGATGGTAAAAATTGCACACGAGTCTTGTGTGAAGGACTACAGTTGTTCCTACATGGCTAATGTGGAGTTCATTTTTTTGAATTGGTGAGGTGATGGCTTCATGTGATTCAGCTGGATTTTCACTGTTCGGTTGAATGTGGGAAGGCCTCATGTTACCCCTGATGTACTCCTTCATTACTACACTGGTCATTCTTAATTTTAAAATGAAATCCAGTAGGCGGCCTGAATCCACAAGCTTGTAATCCAGAGTTTAGAATATAAAGCAGATGAAAATACAGAATTAACTGCAGATGCTAGAAATCTGAAATAATAAATTGCTGGAAAAACTCAGCAGGTCGGGCGGCATCTGTGGAAAGAGAAACTGTTAACAGTTCAGGCTGAAGACCCTTCATCAGAACTGAACTGCTGAATTTTCCCTGCATATTCTGTTGAAGCAGAATGCCAAGCAGATGTCCTATAACCAGTAATGGAGTGTGGGAAACGTGTGTATGGTTTGTGTCTGATTTAATCTGGCAAAATTTATTTTGCTTGAACCTTTTCCTCATTATTAAGATTATGGGCTTATAAAAGTTTTACTATTGAATTTTAAGGTTTTCCTCTTTTTTTTCTATCCCTAAATTTCTGAGAAGGGTCATCAGTGTCTGCACCGCTTCCAGATGCATCCCCAATGGGTGGCCATTCTTTGTCTCTGTCATCCCAGACGGTGTGTGTCAGCAGGCTTACTTACATGTGTAATATGTGGGAGGCAAATCCTGACCTCGGTTAACCTGACTTTGCTTGTGTGTATTTTCCAACATGGGTAGTGATTGAGAATGGGCACCCTTGCTGATGGTCTGAATTGAAATGTTAGATTAGAGGTGTTGAAGCCTCCTGCTGTGGTCCAACAGCCACTCTGATTAGATCAAATAGGGCAATTTGCAAAATAATAGATGGGCTAGAGCCCTCACTTGTTTTGAAACAATATTGACACATTCAAATGTACATGTCAAAAAGTATGTGTATTACTAAAGCTAAAAATGTGGAGACTGCACGTTCTTGCTTTAGTGTCAAAATCCATGAAAACCAGGTATTTGGTATAGGGTATGTCAATGTGATTGATTAGTTGGCAGAGGAAGTAGTAGTGTGGGATTTTTCATCTACTTGGTCTGTTCTTCTGAAATCTGTACTCACCTGGAGTTTCTCTGGAAGAAACATTGAATAGGAGACCTGATGGGAGAAAAAGAATGAAAGTAACGTGTCACAGAAAAGGATAATATACTTTATTAAAGTTGGTGCTCCAAAGCTGTATCTTAGTTGCAATGTTTAAGCTAATTGAATAGTTCACAAACAGATGGAGCATTTGACACAAGTGAGTAAAATTTAAAGAGCAGTGTGCAGTTCAATTCTGCTATATCATTTAAAAAAAGCTCATAGAACGCTTCATTTGAGAATTTTTATGGAGCTTATAAATCTGTTTCCTCCTTTCACCATAAAGTTCTATAAATGTAACTACTGGGATTTAATAGCGTTTGGCAGTGCCCGTAATTTTATTTTGTCCTGAATGCATTATGTTAACACCCCTCCTGGTTGGGTTGAAGCTCTGGTGTCCTGGTGGGTGGATCTTGAATTCATCCATTGGCATTTGGATATAAGGCTGCAAAGTGGAAGCTTGAGAATCTGATGCAGTATTTTCAGCCCTCCTCCTTCACAGATGTGGATTAGCTGTGTACCAGTGTGGAGGAGTAAGCTCGAAAATGATATTCAGGTTTATCAATTCATCCTCTCTTGATCTACCTAAATGATAGCTGTTGTTTCAGAGTAAATAAATTGTCAAAAAAATTCCTGGTTGTGGAAGTTGCAGTGAAATGCTTGCTGCATGTTAATTCTAGTTGTCATCCATTGTACAAAAATAGTAACAGAAAATTCAAATGATACATCAGGTTTTTGGTTTGGCGATTATACACAGTTTAAGTGAGTGGTCTTCTGAGTGTGCCATGTTCAATAGCATCAACTGATTGAAGAGACACTGGCCACAGCTTGATTTTTATTTTCCCGTTCACTGTCTCTCCTTCCAAGGCTGCCAGCGGTTTACGATTTTGCTAACAGGTCAGGAACAAGTCACTTCTCCATATGAACAACCTTCTCTACCACTGCTGCCACCATCCTGAGTTGAATGCATATTTGTTTTGAGTAGCAGTAGCAGAGCTGTGCATAGCTGTGGCATAGTGTGAGCTGCCTTTTGTTCGTAGAATGTTGCTCATTGTGACATGGCCACGTGTAATAGGGGCCCGTACTCAGATCCGTCTTTGTGTTAGTATGAGACAGCTATTGCTGGCTAAGTTGCACTTTGAGGTGTCTGACCTATGCTGGGGAGCTGGGTGGGATCAGGAGCCTGTTTTCTTTAGGGCAGAATGCCTAGTTACAGATTTGTAGTTTATGGTGGTGTTTGGGCCTCTGTCCAGATTCTTTCCACAGTCTGTTTCTGAAGGACAAAAGGAAGACAAAAGAGGGAGATTTGCAATTCGTATTGGAAGCTGCAGTATGACTTGCTTTGTGAACCACGAAAGAAAAAGCTCTAGTTATTTGGTCTCTTCTATTCAAATGGGGCATCTGTCCCTTGTGTGCTCTTGATGGAACATCGTAAACTCTATCTGTGCTTTCTGAAGTGGTGTTGTATCTGGATTTATTTGTTTTTTTTTGAGGTTAGGATGTTGGGGAGGATTGGCAAGCATGACCCTGCTGCAGATTACTGGATGTTCCAGCATTAAATTTTGCACAGTGGGGCGGGGGGGTTTACTGAAATTAACTAATTTACTGAAATTGTTTGTTTAAGTATTTGTAGAGAAAAGTGTGGCCTAGGTAAGAACCAGATGTAATTGAGCCTTTTTAAAAAAAAACTGGATGCTAAATAACCTGTCTTTGTATTGGGTTAAGTGCTGTACAGCCCAGTATTGAAGTTCAGATTCGTTTATTGGTAAAGTTTGCAATGTTCTCACTATTCTGATGTTTAATAATTCAGTGGTCTGTGTTTACTGCTGAAAACTGAATTTGGATTATCCAGGTGGAATCTAAACAACTGGCTGGAGACTGTTAACTATAGAAGGAATAGTGGCTGATCTCTTTTTTTTTGTCAAATGCGCATTTTGTTCAGAGGTCACTAGATGATGATTGGGAGGAGGAATTTTGGCTGATTTTACAGCTCCCCACCCTAAACCACAGAGGTCGGTTGGCACACCCCTGTTCTCTCCCCAGCTAAAATCAACTAATTTCTCGGACTGTTCGTTTAACTTACTCATCTGTATGTCTCTATTTCAAACTAAACACTTAATGAGATGGAGAAACTGGGCTTGTGGAAAACTAACAAACAAATTGTAACAATTCAAAGAATATTACTGTCTTTCAAAACAAGGGGTGAAATACAAATTATCCCATGCATATTGTAAAAAAAAATGTAGTTGCTTTAGAACTAATTAGTTCTCAGAACTGGAGCCTAATTTTAACACTCCTTTCTGACCCTGCCAGCCCCCAAAAAATTGTACCAAGTACCAAGGTGCCTAGTTTGTCATAAACATGAAGGCTCTTCTTCAGATCCAAACCAAGCTGTTCTCTAAGTAGCTAATTGCTGGCTGCGCCCACTGTTTACATGATTGAAGAATGTTTCTCCTTGGCTTTTTTTGGCAAGTAACTTCCTCTATCCGTTCGTTATGGAATTGATCTACAGCGACTTTGGTGTTATCAGGCATACTGTTGGCTGAAACTTCAATCCAAACTTTCTCACCTCAGTTAAGCACAGAAATAGTTCATTTGTTTTCCTTTCGTACCTGAATTATAACTTGGAAGGCAAGTCTCAAAATTTGAACATCATATATTGATGTGTGGCCAGTCATATTTATTAGCATTTTAACTATTTCCTGAATGATGGTGACAAAATTTTACCCGCATTCTGAGACATTTGTTTTCTTAATTAAAAAAAAGCACACCAAGCTAACCACTGTCCATCTTCTATTTTTTGTTATTATGTCTCAATCTTAAATCTACCAATTGCCCCTCTACTAAGCTCATGTTTAATGACCTTCTGACCAATTACTTGCCCCTTCTGCTGTCACTTTATCTTCAATGGAAACTTACAGTAACATGGCACCTCAAAAAGATAGGTTTAAGTCTTGTCTGAAAGGAGTTTAATGAGAGAGTACTAGTCCCTGTGGTCTCAGTTGCTAAAGAGACAGGTGCTGGTGGTGGGGCTGAAGCCTTATTTTATCCCTGCCCTGATGTGTTTCTTTGCTATTTACCCTCATCTTATTGCCAAGCTTGATTTTGTTTGAGTTCCACCATGTGTCTTAGCCCAATTCATTTTAAACATTCACAGCTTTTCTTATTGACTTTTATATTACCTGTTATGGTGAGTGATTACCTCCCTTTGAAAAATAGTTACTTGTGACCTTTCAGAATATTCATCCTCAACCCTTTGTTCTTCTGAACAAATGTCTCAGCTTGACTCCTCTGTGGTTCTAATAAAAAGTTACTGACTGGAAACATTAATTGCGTTTATCTGTCCATTGATGTTGCTTGACCTGCTGCATATTTCCAGCATTTTATACCTGTATTTCAGAAGTCCAGCATCTTTTTTTTAAGATTTAAGATTTTTTTTGATATGTTGCTTTCTCTATCCATGTGCATCTTTTCTGTTTAAGTTTCCTCCTGAGTTTTGTTGCAAATTCCATGATCTACTTTGGTGATCATACTGCATTTTCACTCCTTATCATGATTTGCACCTGTTGACCAAGTTGATTTCATTTTTACCCACCAGATTATAGCAAAGTAATCTTCAGTATTGGCTTTTTCTGGTTTCCATACTGTTGCCTGAAGGGTCTATCCTTCCACTCATTAATGACGTTCCATATGTTTCTCCTAAACAAGATCATGTGTAGACATGAAATTAGCTCCACTCCACTGCCTGTTCTTGATTATTCAGTACCAGATGAACAGCAATTTCCTGCAAGGGGACTTTGGAAATGCTGAAGCTTGTGGTTGCCCTTGTCACAAACTGTGACCTTCCAGTTCCATGTCTCCCTTCCTGGTTGTGGACAGATTCACATCTTGGAGGCTCTGCTTGAGCTGAGCTTGAAACTTAGTGCTTTCTTTGCAAGTTCCATTTCAGTATTACTGCTGATAATCTATTTCCATGAGACATAACTTTTTTTCCATTCATGAGCTTTATAGCATCTGCTCATAGCAAACTCTGCCTGTGTACTGACCATCTTCTGCAACATTCCTGATTTTTCTGATCAACATTGGTTCCTGACACCTTCAGTTTAAAATTCAGTTTGATGTGTTTAAATTGCTTTTCCATCTGTTTCTGTGGCCTCTCTTCTTCCAAGTCTGTTGCACACCTCTTCTACCATTGGTAGAAATGGCCTCAGTTGATGTAAGTGTTTTGGAATATTCTCCCTTAAATCCTTAACCTTGTTTCTTTAAGTAAACTCCAACCACAAAATCAAAGCAACCCTGAAAACCAAGGGTTCCTAAACCCGGGGTCCATGGACCCCTTGCTTAATGGTATTGGTCCATGACATAAGAAGTTGGGAACCCCTGCTCTATACCCTTTCATTAACTTGGTATCCAGTTATGGTTGGTTGTATCTCTAAATCATGTTTGTATTGTAAAATTGCAAGGATTAACTTTTGTACCACAAATGAAATGTACAGAGTAAATGCTTGTATATCTATATAAAGTACAATTTTCTTTCAAAGTCTCTGCAGTGGTGGGATGTTTCCATTGATATTACTGTGGGATTATCCATAAGGAATGCTGTGATTCTATGAATTTTGTTTTAAACAGATGTACAAAAATAACAAACAAGGGAAAGTCTATGTCCATCAAGCCTGTGCATTTCTGATAGTACAGTTTGGGCATGGCATGATCTCCCTCTGATAGCACCATCCTATGTCTTCTAAGTCATGCAATTAATAGCAATTTAGGCCAATCTAAAGGTGGTGTGGAGGGGAATTTGCTTTTTGCTGAATTAGTCATATAGCTGTTTCATTACAAAAATGTCTTGATGTTAATTTGTATGAACTTTTTTTCCCATCTCTCCTCTGGTAACCTGTAGTTTGCTGTTCAGGCCAGAATGGATTTTGAACTCTGAAGTTGCTAATGTGGTCCAGATCTGGAACTAGAAGACTCCTGGTTTACATTGATGTTAGTGTATGTGAATGGTTCTGGGCCTGTGCTCACTGGAGTTCAGAAGAATGAAGGGGGATATCATTGAAACCTATTGAAAGGCCAAAATATAGTGGATGTGGCACGGATGTTTCCTATAGTGGGTGAATCAGGGACTAGAGAGCACAGCCTTAAAATAGAAGGACATCCATTTAGAGCAGAGACAAGAAGGAATTTATTCAGCCCGAGGGTGGTCAATCTGTGGAATTCATTCCCACGGGTGGCTGTGGAGGCCAAATCATTAGATATATTTAATGTGGAGGTTGATTCTTGTTTAGTCAGGGTATGAAAGGTTACAGGGTGAATGCAAGAGAATGGGCGTTGAAAGGGATAATAAATTTGCCAAGATGGAATGGTGGAGTAGACTTGATGAGCTGAGAGGCATAATTCTGCTCCTGTGTCTTATGATCTTATAGTCTTGTGTAGTCCAACCTGTATATGGTATACAAAAACAGAAATAATTTTAGTTCTTTTTTGCAGTATCAGTGCCGAAGAAGGGTTTGAGGTGGAATTGCCAGAATGCTTGTATGAATTGATAATTCAATGGAATTTCATGAAAATCTCAATTGGATAAGAATTTCTATTCTGGACTCTGGCAAATATGTGGAAAAGGAACTAGTAATTGTATACTAGCCTCATCTAATCCTTTGTAAAGAACAAAAATAGTCTACAACTTTGAATGCTTTATGTTCAATTTATACAATAGTTTTGAGAAATCTGCTATATTTGATCATAGATGCACTGCTGTATGCTTGCTGGATTATGATGAAAACTAGAATTGTGTGTATAGAATTGAACCTATTGATTATGGAGGAGAAATTGATTCATGTACTGAGAGCAACAGAAATTGACAACTATTTTCTTTCATTGAACTTGTGTTTTCAATTTTCTTGTGTTTATTTCAGAAATATGAAAATAGTGATCTGTTAAGTTTTTCCTGTTTACTGGGACAAATCACAAGATTAAGTGGGTGGTTCCTTTGTATTAAGTGATGACAGAATTCTGGACAGGAAGCTTCCCTATCTAAAAAGAGATTGGTGAATCGGAAGTTCTAAATAAAAACAAAACTGCAGCTAAATAGGACAGCGGTAACTGTTCCAAAGGAGACAAAAAAAAAAACTCTGCTTTTCTCTGTAAAATATCATATTTCCTATAAGGTTGAATTGCTGGCTTGTTTAACCTGTTCAGAGATTGTTGGTTTGAACAGGGAATATAACTTCTGAATGTGAATTGAAGTTGTCTTGTGCAGCAGTAAGTACATGTATAGTAATGGTCCTCGAAGCCAGAAAAATGGATGTGACCTTTTCCGCAAAACTAAGTAAACTGAAGGAGCTTGTGGTTTCTTCAGGTGCCAGTGGGTTTGTGTGCATGTGGAAGAAATGGTAATTGATGACATTGATCATGTTTGAAGTTACTATAATTAGGTTGTAACTATCCTCATCTCTTACTAAAACTACTTGATGGCTTTGACTCTGTTTTCTTGTTTTCCCTCCTGATTTTTGTCTTTCTCAAATGTGAACTAAGTGATTTGGATGTGCCTTTCTTAGCAAGTAGTTCTTGATGTTAGATGTGCAGGGAGGATTTTGGTGAATGAGTGGCAACCAGTCCTCTTTCACTGTTTGCATGCGTACCTTAGAGCAAGGAAATTGCTAGCTGGCAGAATCTACATGGAGACCTGGGGAAATTTCTATATTCTGTTCCACATACCAGTCCATCATTAAATATTACTTAAATAGGAATATATTTAGGATCAAGCGGAAGTACTTGTGCACCTTCTCATCCCCATGTTAGTTTTCAAATCTAATTTATTGAAAAATATTCAAGGGAATGAGAGGGGTATGGAGGGATATGGTCCAGGTGCATGTCAGTGGGACTAGACAGAAAAATGGTTTGGCACAGCCAAGAAGGGCTAAAGAGCCTGTTTCTGTGCTGTAATGTTCAATGGTTCTATGGAATAGTTGGTTTTTAAAAAAAAAAATTACAGGGCTAGGTCATTGGGTCCATATGATGTGATCAAGGACTTTTAAAGGTAAGACTATCATAAAGGTGAGGTAATAGTTTGAATAGCTTTCTATTTTCCTGTGAAGAACTTGGGACTAAGGAATAGTGAGATGTAGAATCATGGAGAATAGTTGAAAGGAATACCCTACTCTAGAGGGAATGGAAGGGAGACCGGGCAAGCATGTAAAGGAAAGATTATCCAGTTGATGAAAACGAGGAAAGACAGGAGATTTGAATTCTGCACAAGTGCTAGAAAAGATGGATAGGGCTTTATTCTGTTCCATTTATCCTGTGTGTCCGTAGATTCTATACTAACAGGTACTCATGAAATTGCTGCTTATGTCACTCCATGTACATAATCTTATTTGAACAGAAGTCCTTACTTTGTAGAACCAAGTGTCATAGACCATTGGTGTGTTCTAAATAATGATAGGACCTTTATGTGTAGCGAAGAAGCCCAACCCCCTCAGACTGTCCCTAGCAACTTTGGCTATAAAGACCAAGACCCAGTTTTGCCACCGTGGGAGGTGTTCAACAGGTTTTAAAATATCCCTGACATTTGGAGATGCTAAAGCCATTAAAATGATGTAAATAATTAAAATTTAAATATTATTGACATAGGTAAAACACTCAAACACAGTAAATAATTCTGTGTAGTGTTTAATTATTTAAAAAGAAAGATTTTGCTTTCCCTTTTCCTTAATGTGCGAAGGCCTACAAAGTGCACTGACATCAGTGAAGTTTGGACTATGTAGCTAAATCTAAATTGGCACAGGACCTGAGAGAATATTTCCTTAGCTCAGGATTGATTGGAGTATCTTGGGAAGTTGGAGCTCTGCCTCTGGATTCACTGTTGCCCAAATGCTATCTGTTACTCAGTAAGTTCAGGAGTTCCATGTTTGTTTCCTCCACAGATCCTGGTATTTCTACTTGGGACTATCAGCATTTGCCAGCTAGATCTGGAGCAAGGTGTTTTTGTGGTTGCCTGATGTGTTTTGCTGAGGTTGCTGCCACTCTAGTTTTTGAAGTGAGTCAACAACCATTTTGATGTGAGGAGAGGGGTTGCTGCAGCTAAGCTGTGATGAAAGCTCAGCCCAGAGGTGAGGGAGTGGTACTAAATGTTAGCTAGCAAGAGTCCTATTTCCTGTTGCCTCCCTCTTCCCACTCTTTTGTCATGGCCATTACAGCCTATTTATTATATCACTTCCACTGCTGTCCTGCGTAAGATTAACTTGAGTATTCAGGGTGGAATTTGGGACTTCCATGACCTTAGTTCACTACCTCATGTTGCATTTACTCAAGTACAGCGTAAGGTACAGTGTAAATTATATCTGACATTGCTAATAGTACAAAACTCGCTGGCTTTAAGGTTGGGGAATAAATGTTTCAGAACAGGCTGCAGTGGCAAGAAGATTGTCTTGAAGCAGCTAATTAAGGTTTAAGGAAGTTTTGCTGCTGTCGGCTAAATTGAAATGTGTGTATACAGACATTACCTCAAATGATAGAATGGGGTGTGCACCATTTTAGGGGTGTGGATCATGATGGGCTTAAATTACAGGGTGGGGGTTTGTACAAACCCTGTATTGTTGAAACAATGTGCATCTTTAATGAGTGCAGTTGTTAGTTGTAATATTAGTCTTCAGCATGTAGTAGTCTGTTCACTTGCCCTCTGTGCCTCTGAGCTAGGGAGGAGGAAGGTTGGTTTCAGTTCTGAACAGCAGACAGGCTTGGGTCTGTTGTTTGAGAACTGAAGGTAATGTCCACGAGACCATGACTGTATGACACTGATATCCACAGTAGGTCATCAGTAAGGTGGGTACAGCTGCCTGTGTTTCAGGTTATACTTTCCAGCAGGTGTAGCTTTGCCCTGTGTAGTAGAACTGTGGCTTTGGAAATCTTATTCTCTTCCCCATTCAAGAACCACGACAGTCTTCCCAGTGCCTCTGAGTAAGCATAATGTTAAGGAAGTCTCTGGTGCCTGGCTTGAGGACAGTATTCATGTTCCAACTCCAATGTAGGCAGGAATAACTTGAGATGGTTTAGATTTTAATCCAGATCCTTTATTGAATGTTAAGTTCTTGCACTAACAGATTTACAGTCTGAGGGGATCAGTTGACTGTCCCACAGTTTTATTGTTGGGCATCAATAGGTTATTCAGCTTTGGAAATTATTGCCTGGTATTCATGTGTGTATTTACTTTCAAGGTTGTAGGAGAAATTAAACTCGTAATCCAAGGCCCTTCAGGATGGTTGTATCTTCTGTAATTCATGGTCACTGAGGCCATGGTTGGTGTCAGACTGTTCAGAGGCAGAACCTTGAGTAAATGACAACATTGTTCCGGTTGGGCGGTGCACAGGCAAACTGGGAAAGAGCTTGTCTGTTAACAATTTAACTAGTGAGCTCTCGGAGTACATGGTGTTGCGTTACTAAGAAACACGTGGCCTAAATCATCTTTTACCTGTGGTCTGTTTAAATTTTAAATAGATTGAAAACAT
The DNA here is from genome assembly GCF_048418815.1 of Hemitrygon akajei. Classification (NCBI taxonomy): domain Eukaryota; kingdom Metazoa; phylum Chordata; class Chondrichthyes; order Myliobatiformes; family Dasyatidae; genus Hemitrygon; species Hemitrygon akajei. The sequence goes on along the minus strand of NC_133135.1, from coordinate 67,794,963 downwards.
CTGTGGTATTTTGTTTTTGAGGTGGAAATACGTGGTGTATGCATCTTATACATTGCAGTCTGACTTAGGAATCTAGTGTGCCCCCTTAGCTCGGTGTCTGAGTGTATTTGTGTGGTGGTAGGTTGTTAAGGAGAAGAAAGAGAAGAGAGTGATTGTTGAAAGTGGAGCCATATCCAAGGAGGTGGTAAATTTGCATCCTCGGGCAGCTTCCTGTTCTGGTAAGGCTATCACCACTAGATTATTCTGCAGTGTCACAGCCCTCTTGGGTTGTTCTTTCTGTCCTGTTGACGACATATGCAACTACCGTAGATTCCAGACTACAGAGCGCACCTGATTAAAAGCCGCTGGCTCTAATTTTAGAAATAAAATCAATTTTTTACTTGTAAAGGCCGCACCGGATTTTCGGCCGCAGGTGTCCCACGTTGTAATATGAGATATTTACACAGAAAGATATTACACGTGAGGATTTTTTAACTTTTAATTAAATCCATATGGTAACAAAAACAAATACATATTGCAAATGCTTTTTTTCGAACCGTGCCCGTAACGCGGCTACTTTTAAATATACGTTGCGTATACTTCTTTACTGAACAACATTCCAATATCTCCTAACGACTGGTAAAAAATATATATACTGCAGCCTACCAGGAAAAGTTATTGATCGCCTTTAACTTAAAAGCAGCGTTTTCACTCCGCCGCTCCCCCCCGCCGTCCCGTTTATCGCAAACCGGCGTTTTCCCACAAGACGCGGCGAAACCGGGTGTGACGTCATAGCATCCCGCGACGTAGTACAGAAAACAAATATAGTTAAAACTCTTCTAACTTTAACTAGAAAATGAATTACTAAGCGAAAATATTATAAACTAAATAACTGCCATAAAGGCAGCACAATGCTTTTCTTCGAGTGTTTTCCATGTTGATGAGGGTGAGTACAAATGACTGATTTACAATAATTTAATTGTGAAAGTGCGCTTGATTTATCGTACAATTTCATTGGACCTCTGTGAACTACTCATCAATTTTATTGGTCTACTGTTACGAGGCAAAATGTTTTCGGCGGCATGAAAAAAAACCATGCATTAGCCGCACCGTATTAAAGGCTGCAGAGTTCAAAGCTGTTCAAAATGTGGGAAAAAAGTAGCGGCTTAAAATCCGGAATCTACGGTACTTGGTACTTGATCTATCATCTGGTTCTTCTTTTTCTAAAAGGGCAGCAGTAAGGAGGGTGGCCAAGGGAATTGAATTGAATACCACTTCGCAATGTTTTATTTCAGCTCCAGCTTTGTAACCTTAAGTGTTGTTGTTAAAGTCTTCCCCAATAAATGTACCTGTTTTGAGAAATTTTATTCTGGAGATTATAAACTGTGATGCCAGTAAACCTATAACTTTGGAGAATGTTTTGGGTGTACTTCAAAAATGTTACTACTTTATCTACAGATGTATTTCTCCTTTTATGCATGTCTGGCCTCACCACACAGCCCTATCTGGTTGACCAACTATCTCAAGTGAACCTAAAAAGGCCTCACAACCCTATCTTGCAGAAGAGAATGGTTGATCCCATTAATTCTGCCAGATATCTGTCCCTCATCGAACATGTCATAAATTGGGATTATCTCGTCAAACAGAAACATTTATGAGAGTTTCCTGATCAGAAATTGGCTGCCCATGTTTCTCACATTTCAACAGTGGCTGTTCTTTAAAGGCACATTGGTGTTTGTGAGGTGCTTTAGGATGACGAGGTCAAATAAATACTCACTAGTTTACTGTCCTTTGAGTTTTCCTGTCTCTGGGAATTCTATACTAAGAAGTGTGATTTGATTGCTTTATTTTGTACTGGGTTTTTCCTGCTGGTTGTAACTTTGGATCTTTTTAAACTTTTTTAATTTCTGTAAAGTTGCATTTAATGTCAACTTTCATTGTTTCTGTAATATTAGGATGTAGATTTGTTCTGATGACAAGTTATAGACCTGGAACATTTACCTTGTTTGATCTGCAGATGCTGTCTAACCTGTGTTTTCTAGCATTCTCTGTTTTAACGTTTTTGAGCCTTTGTAGTCTGGAATTCCTCTCCTGGAAGAGGGGTGTTGCATACAGGTTAATTGTATTGGATTACTCCCCAGGTCCTCCCCTGATAGAGGTTTATATCCAACAGAAAGAACATTGGGAGGAAAATAAAATATTTTTTGTATGTTTATGAGCTGGAGTGGTACAAGTCTTATTAAAATATCTAATTATAAATCTTTGCACTGTTTAGTTTCATAAAATGTTGTGGGAATAAATTAAAATTTATTCTATAGCATCTCATGAAATTGAGTATAAATGATCTGCAGCAGCTGGTGTCAACAGAATTTATTTTTTTAAAGTAGAGAATAATTAGCAGACCACACAAGGAGTCTTTGGGCTATTTGATATTTTTTCCTTTTGAATTACATTTTGGAAAATGATAAAAATGGTTATTCGCCCCAAAAAGAGTCAAGGTAATACATTGCCAGCAGATTCCACAGTAGTTTATCTGCACTGCAATAGGCTGGTATATCTGATCTGCTTTTCTCAGGGCTGCATAGGGAAACAACTGCAGGTAAAATATTAGGGTTGCATTGTTTGGATTCACCCTAATGAAGTTGACAAATTTCTATCCAAATATTTGAAATGTGCCTGGGGAGGGGGGTGGTGGTGGTGATGGTGGAGAAAGGAGATAAACAAATCCACACAACCCCCCTCCTCATCTCCTACAGTGAGTTTTGGAAATCATTGCAGGTTACAAAAGTAAATATTTTTTAGCAATTATTGTTTTGTTGTCATTCTGTAATTTAACAGATTATAGGAGTGAGCAGATGAGTGCAGTACATACCAATCCCTGAATTTTATATCACTTATGATTGAAATAACTATGATAGAAGAGTTAATCAATTTGTATAACTTTGTATTTTTACCAAATAGAAAGTTTCTAGCAGGCTTAATTGTGATGTGTCATGTGTGGAAAAACACGTGGATAGTTCTGATAAAATTGGCATGGGAAACAGTGAGCAATTGGAGGAAAGTGAATCACGCAAAAAGCTGGGGGAACTCAGCAGGCCAGGCAGCATCTATGGAAAAGAGTGCAGTCGATGTTTTGGGCTGAGACCCCGTCTGCAAGACTGGAGAAAAAAGCTGAGGAGTAGATTTTAAAGTTGGGGGAGGGGAGAGAGAAAGCAGCAACCACAGATTTTCTCTTGTTTGTGAGAGGAAAGTGAATTTGTTTTCCATTTCACAATTTGGGAGATGGTGGCTGTTCCACCTTTATTTTCTGACATCATTGCTCTTCAGTTTAGACTCATGGCTGACATCCCTATAACAGCTTGTTATAGGCAAGACTCCAAGTTTTGTGTTTGGATTTTATTTTGTGCTTTTTGAATGTCATGTGACCAATAAAGGAAAATTTTGGACAGAAAAGCTATATGCTAGTTTTGGGTTTAACTTGCAGTTGACTAGGGTGGAGCTGCTTGTCAGTTATCTTGTGTGTTTCATGTTGGATTTTCACCACTTGAGTTCTGGCTGTTTCTGAACTAGCCATTTTTATTGGAAGTGCATTCAAACTAATTTAAATCCACATTAATTATCTGTTTTCTTCAGCATGAAGTGAGAAATATAACCAGTTTCTTGTCTTTAGTATGTGGTGCCCAGATATGTCCCAGTTAACTGTGATATTTTTTCAAGACATTAATTTCTAATCTAAATGAAGGTATTTCTGAGTTTTTTAAAACAGCATGTTTGTTACATGATCACTCAGTCTACCTAATTCCAACAATGTGTAATTCTGATATGTTGATATGAAAGGGTTAGATGTGAAACAGAACATACATTATTACGAACCATTGGATTAAATGACCAAAGAAACTTTAGTTATTGACTGTTTTCAATGAAAGCAAGTACATTCATTGGATGGTGTGTGATTATTCCACTGCCCCAAGTAGATAGCTCTTTTTAACACAAAATGCTGGTGGAATGCAGCAGGCCAGGCAGCATCTATAGGAAGAAGCACTGTCGACGTTTCGGGCCGAGCCCCTTCGTCAGGACTAACTGAAAGAAAAGATAGTAAGAGATTTGAAAGTAGTGGGGGGGGGAGGGGGAAATGCGAAATGATAGGAGAAGACCGGAGGGGGTGGGGTGAAGCTAAGAGTTGTAAAGGTGATTGGCATAAGGGATACAGAGCTGGAGAAGGGAAAGGATCATGGGATGGGAGGCCTAGGGAGAAAGGAGTGGTGGGGGGGGGGGGGGGGGAAGAGCACCAGAGGGAGATGAAGAACAGGCAGAGTGATGGGCAGAAAGAGGGAAAAAAAGGGGGGGAATAAATCAGGGATGGGATAAGAAGGGGGGAGGGGCATTAACGGAAGTTAGAGAAGTCAATGTTCATGCCATCAGGTTGGAGGCTACCCAGACAGTATACAAGGTGTTGGTTCCTCCAACCTGAGTGTGGCTTCATCTTGACATTAGAAGAGGCTATGGATAGACATATCAGAATGGGAATGAGATGTGAATTTAAAATGTGTGGCCACTGGGAGATCCTGCTTTAATGCCCCTCCTCCCCTTCTTCCCAATCCCTGATTTATTTATTTTCCCCCTCCCCTTTTTGTTCTCTCTCTGCCCATCACTCTGCCTGTTCTCCATCTCCCTCTGGTGCTCCCCTCCCCCTTTCTTTCTCCCTAGGCCTCCCGTCCCATGATCCTTTTCCCTTCTCCAGCTCTGTATCCCTTTTGCCAATCACCTTTCCAGCTCTTAGCTTCACCCCACCCCCTCCGGTCTTCTCCTATATTTCGGATTTCCCCCTCCTACTTTCAAATCTCTTATTATCTTTTCTTTCAGTTAGTCCTGACGAAGGGTCTCGGCCCAAAACGTCGACAGTGCTTCTTCCTATAGATGCTGCCTGGCCTGCTGTGTTCCACCAACGTTTTGTGTGTGTTGCTTGAATTCCCAGCATCTGCAGATTTCCTCGTGTTAGCTCTTTTTAATGTATTTTCCAAGAGTAATATAGATGTGAATGTAGGGGAGATCTTGACTTAAATCTATTTAGAACTTGCCATATTGAAACAAAACAAAAATTATGTTTTAAATCATAACTTAAGCTTATTTGTGGCAATGCTTTTTAAGTAATGAAGTAATATTAAAATTATAGTGAGTTGTAATGTTGAAAATGTGGCTGAAAGTAGGTTTTAATGAGCGGTAATATGAGAATGATCAGAAAATCTTGAAATATCTTGGTGGAGTGATAAGTATTAATCAGGATGCCATTAAGAGCCTTTCTATTCTTTGAAAACTGCAGTTTGATTTATATTCAGGTGAGAATGAGAAGTTATAAGAAATCTTGGCAGATTTGACAATGTTCTGCAATGTCAGTTTAATTTGACTTTCTGGAGTGAGTCTAGAAACAACCATTGCTGCAAGGTGCTTTAGCTTTTCCATGACTGGTGGTTTAGTGTCATTGTGCTTGGTGGGGTGGGGGTGGGAATGCACTGGTAGATCGGTAAATGTAGAACACTACAAGCCTGATTCACTGGTTCATTGGCAAGACTGGTGGGGGAGCTGTGTTGCCTTCAGTGTTACAAGGACCAGGCCCACTTGCTGCAGCTGTTGCAGCTGCCTGGGAGAAAAGACACCAGAGGTGACATGAGAGAGAGCAGCAACCTCTGGGGGCACTAGAATCCATTCTGGTTGGGGCCTGGCCCCTCCCATTATAGCTGCACTCCAGTTATTCATTCAATGGAAGACAAACTGGATTGTGTTTGTCTGTGGCCACACTGACACATGATGTGAAACATGGCTCCAGGATGACATCTTGCACACCACCGATCTGCAGGTCATACCACTTAGGGACTTGGGCTGTGTTACTCTTTTGTGATTGTATGTTTTCCTGCTATTGTAATTATGTGCTGTGTGTGTGTGTGACTGTTGGTACTATGTTTTGGACCTTGGCCCCAGAGGAGTTCTGTTTCGTTTAGTTGTATTCATGTGTGTGGTTGAATGACAATTAAATGTGAACTTGCTGAGGATTTCTATGCCCTGGAATATGTGATGGGTTGGTTAGCTGAGAAGATGTAATATTTATTTGGGGGAGAAAGAAAGCCGATTGTGTTGATGCTGAACCACACTGAGTTGGTGAAATGATTCTGGTAGCTCTTTGCTCTTTGTTTCACTGAGAAGCATTTCAGTTTGGGTTGGTAGTTTCAGTGCATGCAACAAGTCATTACACTTCTGAGATAAAGTTGTACATTTGGATTTGCTGTCACTGTTATCCAACTATAAATATGCCGTGGGATGGGGGGTGGTGGTTGGGGGAGGTAATGGTGAACAGATAACTCTACTCTGATATGGGAATTTTAAAAATTTCTTTTGGCATTGAAGTCTGCTCTCAGTCTCTCTATGCAGCCATCTATTGCTTTGCAGACATTGTGATTTGAACAAGTCAAGCGAGTGTTTCCATGAGTTTATCCGTGTTCTAGATGTCGCTGCTGGTAACTAACTGCCTTGAGGAGGCATCTGAGCTGCAAAAGTTGAATGCTGTTTCACCACTGCCAACGGGTATTCTGTGGTTGGTTCTAGTTTCGTGAGGCTTGAAAGAGCATGACCAAAAATGAGGTCTTCCTGATTAAATGAGACATGTTATGATCAAGGGCATTTGCAGCAAGCTGCTTACAATTGGGAACAGGTTTGAGCTTATTTTTGATGGGGGGGGGGGAAGCATTGTCAGTACGTACAGCACAGAACTGGGCTCTTAAGCCCAACTTGCCCATTTGCCTGCATCTTGGATCTTATTCAATTTGATTTGTAATTTATCCAGTTGAGATGCCTGATGTCGCCTTGATTGAACAGACAGTTTGTTATTTTTGATCCTGTATTTGTAATTTTTTATCCTTGTTTTTTTAAAAATAACTATCCTGGTCTTGGGTCTGAAATTATAAATCAGGAGCATTTTCTACTTGTGGGAAACTTCTGGGTTCCACAGTTGTCCAAAATTGTTTATAGTTATAGGGAGTATTTGTCTACCTCAATCATTTCTCTGCATCTACTTTTTAAGTTCTGTTTAAAATTTTGGTTAATCTGGTTGTAGTCCTTCCAAGATTAGTGATTATTTATATGTGACGTTATCTAAAGTTTTGCATGGCACTCCTGATGTAGTCCATAAGGATTTGTACAGCTGCAGTGAAGCTAGTTCTGCGTTCATTCTGCTCTTCTGGTTCTAAAGTCAAGGATTCTGGGTTTTTTTCATTTACTACCAGTGCTTGATCAAAATATTGTATCCATGAATATGCTGTCCTTAATCTCATTGTTTTTAGCAAGTTAAAACTGTTTTTGCTTTGAATTGAATGACCTCATGCTGATTTGTTCAAATATCACCTACCACCTTTTGTCCTCTTCCTTAATTAATCCTCATAGTGTATTCCCTTCTATGCTAGTATACCACTGCACTTGTCTTCTTGACAAAATTGGGTACATTACTCGTGCCATTAATGTTGATAGTTAATGATAGAGATCTTTATGGAATGCCTGTAGTCACTTCCTTTTAGTTTAGTCTCAAGTTATTATCCTTGCCCTTCTGCCACCTTGTCCATCATGCAGCCAGGGCAAGCCATTTACCATGGATGCTGCAATTCAAATGTACGTAAGCTACTTGTGTAGTACCTTGCTAGCCCTGCAGACTTTGCAAATGGGTTAAGGAGAGCTGTGGTTACTCGGCCTAAACCCATCATACCAAGCTGGCTTCATATTGAAGAAAGCATAGAAATGCACTCAAAAATGGTTTTAAAAGAGTTTAAAAACTACAGATCAAATTGTGTATTTATTTTCCATGAGAAACGGACATTGTAGGGGCTAACCAAGCTTCCCATTTGTTTTCTTTGATCCAGCTGCTTTTCAATATCAAGGTTGGCAGAGCTCATTGGAAGTCGTGATGCTATCTAATATAAACAGAATAATTTGCTACTCTCTTTAAACCCAACCTCTTTCACTTCTTCATGCCCTCTTTACGGTAATAAATTTGCCCACCTTCTCAAGGCAGAACTCTGTCCAGTTATATTTTTGGTGTTGGGTTCTGCCGCTAGAACTGGGGGCACTGATTACAATGATAGAACTTCAGGAGAAGCAGACTCTAAAGCCTGTGTAAAATAGATTTCTGAAACATAACTCAGATACTCATGATTTTAAAACAAAACGTTATGATAGCAGTGTTTTCATCACTAATTTCCACACGTCTGAGTATGTTGACTCAGGTTTTTTTTTAAGCCCTTTCAAATATTTTTGAATTCAATTCTTGGTAGCACATGATTCAGTGAAGGTGAAACAATGTGAGAATTGTATCTGACTTTTAGATTATTAAGAAGGAAACAGGTGAATAAATCATGGCCCTTAACATAATTTGTGTGTTTTGAAATTGCAGATGTATGGGAAGCAGATTTTCTAACTTCAAAATAAGTACTACACATTATATTTGATCAATATGTTAATTACCCATTAATCAACAAAGAGCTTTCAGAGAGCATTGTGAACGGCACAGACTAAGAATGTGAGGTGTAAAGCACAGAAAAAGTTCTTTTCATTTTGTGGCAATATCAGATATGAATAATATTTTTGGATTAACTTTTGTTCTAATTATCTTCTAGAAAGTTGCTAACAATGTAGAAGAAAGTAATTGACTGGCCTTTACAGAAGGCCGAGGAGGGCTTATGCTCAAGATTTCAAGATCAATAGATTTTCTTGGAATATACTGTACTGCAAATATAAGCGATGTGTAGATCTTGTATTGAAAGCCCTAAAGAATGATTATAACTCTTTTTTTAAACTGAAAACAGAAGTTTTTAGTTTGCTTGTTGATAGTTTCATTATTGAGAATATAATCCTGACGTTTCCCCCCCAGCCGAAGTGCATGATTTTTCTCAGAAATAGCAGATAGAATTTGCTTTCCATTTTCTTGATGTGTAATTGCTTGACTGTTCAGCAGTGCAAATACGAGGAAGTTATTTCAGATTTCTTCTGTGCTGCAGTAGTAATGGGTCAGTTCAGCAGCCTGTGTGTTATTTGTCTACTAGTGTTTAATCTTTTTGTGCAACTGTGAGGTTCTAAGAGCTTTGCTGACAAATATGAATGTGATAATAGATCTGATGTTGTAAACATGTGCTCAACATATTCTTGACAAACAATCACACTTGTAGAGCCAAATGTTTTCTGCTTTATTATTTAATATCATATCTGCTTTGTATCCGTGACTGTAAATGGTTTTCTTTTTATGCTTTAGAGGATACTGTAGTCCTTAATTCATTAATGATTCATTGAACGCCATTCTCTAACTGCAAAATAGTTTGCACTAAGAAGGTTGTGAGCTTTTTACAGCTGTGCAGAGATAATGCGCTTAGGGTGGGTGGTTTGGGCATTGGTAGTTGCGATTTATTTTAAATTTTCAATGAAATAGTTGATTTTTATAAAGGCACAGTAAAGACTGGGACCCTGCTGCTAGGAATTTGAATTTCCATGATCACGTACTATCCAATCCAGATAAAGGGTCTCGACCCAAAATATTGACTATCCAGTTCCCGTAGATGCTGCCTGTTTGGCCGTGATTGTCAGTTTTTCTCAGATTTTAGTGTGCTCAGCGTCTTGTCTCCACAGCCAATCTGTGCGAGGATGTGGCTAGGGAACAGTGCAGCTAAAATCCAACTGTTTTGGAATAACAGCCATAAATTTACCATCTCAAAAATGGAGATTCACCCTTTCTAATTGTTCAGAAAAAGATGTGTGGGGAGACGAGCACAGCCAGTACAGTTGTTCTTTATATAGTTTGCTTAGTCCAACTGATAAAAGGCCAATGTAATTGTTTTGCTGGGAAGCATATTTCTATTGTAATGATCCTGAATTTTCAACATCGCTCTGAGGTAATTTATTACAAAAAAAGGTATTGGCAATTTCTCCTGATTAAGGGTTCAAATCAAGCTGACACCTCTTAAAATGTGTTGCATGAAGTCTCAAATGGTGTTGTCTTTGGATGTGAGTGTTTTTACTTGTGTGCAGTGAAAGACTGAGAGGATGAAGTAAAGGTTTCTGTGGAATAGAAGAGACAGAAATGGTTAAAAACAGGTGGAAATCTAGGAAGGGTTGAACAGAGTATGGAATGTAATTTGTTTAAGAATTGAAAACAAAATATTTTGAAAATGTGAAACACTGGCATCTGGTGCTGATAGCATTAGGCAGTTGAAGTGGGGAAATGCTATTTGAGAACCAGGAAAAGAATAAACTTTTGAACATTTCTGGATTTGGTGGGATTTATTTCTGGATTTGGTGGGCTTTAATCATAGTTTTAGATGAGTATTTGCACTTGATGTCAGATGGGCCATAGGTCAGAACTTCTGAACAAGGAGGATGACCTTGTGGCACAGTTAATTGACAGAAGTGTGAATTATTCTAAAAATTAGTGAATTACAAGAAAAGAGGAACAAATGGTTTGGGCTTAGATCTGCTTCAATGCACCACAGAATCAAAACCTATTATGAAGAAGTTGCTTTTGATTATCAGGAAATTGTTAAATGACTATAATCATTTTATTTAGAAGCAGGAAACCAGATCTCTAAAACCTAGAGTTTAAAAAAATGTTTATCTTATTTGGGCTGCACAACCTTTGAAACATTAATGCTTAAACTGAGATATGAAAAGGCAGGTGTCTGATCAGTGCTGGGCTCAGGGAAAGCTTTGAGGTTTATCAACTTTAACTTGCAGTTGAGACTGCAACACCTGGAGAATTCTTGTGTGATGGTTACATTACTTGAGTGTATTTGTGTTAGTCAGAGCATCATTTAATTTTTGCTGCTGCACTTTTGCATTTCATTGCACCATTAGCCCCTAAAGGAGGAATTGGGTATGCAATGACTGTTGATCCCTTGATGAATTGTTTTGCAGCTGTTGTGCTGGGCAGCAACCGTGTCTGTTTCTTATTATAGAGAATTTGGTTCCAAATCAACTGTTGAGTTTAATCTTACGCAGTGCCAGAAATTTGGTATATGGTAGGTGATTTGTTCTTGCTATTTAACACAGTTCAGCTTTTCAAAGCCAACCTCCTATAGCTTGCTGTTATAACTTTTAATTTAATTTTTGCTCGAGGGCATCTTTTGTCCTGTGCTATGTACTTTAATGTAAAGGCATTATAAAATTGAGAATAGATGATTTTCAATGGGTGGACTAAAATTATCTATACTGTACGCCTGTATTATCATGATCATGATTAACTCTTATTCTAGGATGAAATTGGATTATCTTGATGTGAGCCAGCACTATAGATCTAAAGCGACACAAAGATAAGAATATCTGGAAATCCAAAGCAACACACATCAAATGTTGGAGGAACTCAACAGGCTAGGCAGCGTCTATGGAAAAGAGTAAACAGTCGACGTTTCGGGCCGAGACTCTTCACCGGGACTTGATGAAGGATCTATCCAAAATGTCCACTGTTTGCTCTTTTTCATAGATGCTGCCTGGCCTGCCAAGATCTAAAGTGAATTATTGTTTTTTGAAAGTGATCACAAGTGTTTCGGAGTGAGTAAAGATGAGATGTGTATCCAGCTTGATGGGATATATAGAACTGGGAATCTGAAATAAATTACAAAACAGCAGGAAGCTTACACATGTTTTTCTACACACTGACTGATAACCTTTACCCTGTTGGTTTCTTCAAATTCATTTTTGAGCTCTAATTGGTCAGAAGTGCTCAAGTTAGCCCAAGTTTGAGAAATCAATCTGCAAGCTGCCAATCTTAAATTTGTGGTATTTATGAGTAAATGAAAGAGAGTGACTGTTTCAGTCTGAACACAAGAGTTTGTAGATGCTGGAAATCTTGAACAATACACAAATGCAAGAGGAACTCAGCCATTCAAGCAGCATCTTGGGAAGAGGTGGATGGTGGGATATAAACAGTCAATGTTTCATCCTGTGATCCTTCATGAGGACTGGAGTCCAGTCCCCATGGATGATCCCAGTCTGAAACACCAACTGTTTATTCCCCTCCGTGGATCCCTCCTGACTTGCTGGGTTTCTCTAGCATATTGTATGTGTTTCACTCTGCCTGTTATCCAGGGGTAGTGTGCTGGGCTTTGCACATTGACGTAGTAGGAAAGGGGCTTGCATCTTTGCAATCTACAGTTGTAGCACTTAGTCACAATATTGAGCTTGTATGATAATTCTGTGGCTATAATGTGTAATTACAGGTCATGGCAAGTTGCAGTTCTTCTGTGACTAGGAACAGATTTGGAGAGTTGAGTATCAAAGGAATTGTAGAGATTTATTAAACCTTGTGGAATTAGGTGGACCTGACTCAAAATATTTGGTGTGCTTGGGTCTAATAGCATTTATCTGCTCTTAAGAACCGGTCATCTGATTGGTTAATAGTGCTTTGCACAATGTGATGGAGCAAGATTCCTCCTTGCAAAATTGTTCAAACTGTGCAGGGTTAGTTGGAGCGGCAGTGGACAGTAATCTTGAGGTCTTGCCAGAGATGTTTGATTGGGCTAAGATTAGGAATCTGAGCCATTCAAGGATATCAAATTTCTTCATTTGAATCCACTCCATGGTCGCTCTGGCAGCCTGCTTTGGGTTGTTGTCCTGCTAAAAGACAAACTTCCTTACTAATTTAAACTTAATGACAGAGGCTGACAGATTTTTATGTAGGATCTTGTATTTAGCAGCGTTCACGTTCCGATCAATCCTGACCAGATTTCCAGTCCCTGTTGCTGAAAAGCATCCTTATGTCATGATGGTACCTCCACCATTCTTTACAGTAGGGATGGTGTTACCTGGCTGACACACTGTATAATGTATTAGGTTCATATCGCATGTGTTGAGGCAATAAAGCTCCATGTTAGTCTCATCTGGCCACCAGATCTTCTTCCACATCATTACAGTATCTTCTAAGTTACACTTGGCAAAATCTTTATGGGCAAGGATATGCTTTTTAATTTTAGCCAGGACATCTTCCTTGCCAGTCTTCCATAAATGTCCTTTTTGTGCAAGGCCAAGGAGATTGTGGAGCCATGAACTTCATTTCCAGTTGCAGCCACTGACTTCTGCTGCTCACTCAGTGACTGTTGGGGTCATAGCAACCACTCTTACAAGTGCCATCTTTTAGTGACTAAGTTTAGAGGGATGGTAGTGTGGCTGTAGTTTCATATTTTTTCCACTTTTTCAAAATGAACTTCACTGAGTTCTAAGGTCTGTTCCATGCCTTTGAGATGGTCTTGTATTCTTCCCCAGGTTTAGGCTTCTCTAATATCATTTCCCTGACTTGTCTTGAATGCTCTTTTGTCTTCATTTTGGTTTGGTCTGTTGAAAATCTACCGTACTGTTGGACCTTATTCTCATGGGGTATCTATTCTTATGAATTAATTTGAAAACAGGTGATCCTCCAATTTTTTACATCAGTAAATTGGGTGAATTAGTAAGGTAATACCTGTATATTGCATCTGAGGAAAGTTAATGTAGTAACTGCAAAGGGGGTGAATACTTCAGTTTCACAATTTTGGTTTTTCATTTTTAGTTACTGGTGTTGGAATAGTTTTTGATATGATGCACAGTGTTTTGTAGATTAGCTTAAAAACACCCTACTTCAATATATTTTGAATTTGAGACATATAAAATATGAAAATAGTTGTGGGAGGTGATTACATTTTCAAGGCATTGTACATTCCTTACTGAAGCGTAAGAAATGAGTAAGATTTCAGTTATTTACTATTCTTTCCCCACTCTTGATCCCGATTTGTGAGTACAATACTTAATATTTTGGGTTCTAGAAAGCAGAAGATTGGGTTCATCTTTGCCTTTTTGAGTTGTACTATCCACACCATGTTAATTTGGAAACTGCCTTAATACCAATTAGAATATTTATTGCTTTCTATTATAAGTTAACTTTCTCTCCAGCTGCTTACTCAAAAATTAATTAACCCTTGGTTTTTTCTTAAACTATTTTAGTAGTTAATGTTTCCTTGCTGGGCTGTTCAGCACACATGCTTAGATTGGGGCAGCAGGGTGGGAAGACTAACATAATACTATACTTGTACCATACTTGTAGCCCTATATTTTCAGGTCAGGGTCATAGAAGTGGAGTCTGTGTTCTCTCCCTTTCTTCATTCCTCTTCACCAAAACCCAATATATGCAAGCCAGTTACACCATGTAATTACTAATCCCTGCTGTGTTGTCTCCTGGCAATTCAAAGCCAGTACAATGGCAAGCAGGATGAGTAGCCATAGTCTTGCAAGCTCTCTCTGTCTAATAAGGCAGATTCTTATAATGATTCTGTGCAAAATGATTGTTAATTTTAAATGAGATCATATTGAAATGGCACACACAAAATGCTGGTGGAACATAGCAGGCGGGGTCTTGGCCTGAAACGTTGACAGTGCTTCTCCTTATAGATGCTGCCTGGCCTGCTGTGTTCCACCAGATTTTTGTGTGTGTGTTGTTTGAATTTCCAGCATCTGCAGATTTCCTCGTGTTTGCTCATATTGAAATGGGTCATAATTGCGCAAATTTCTGCATTGTATTTGTAAAAACTTGGTAAAGTGTTTGTAAAATGCAGGTATGCTGTAAAAGGGATCACTTTTCAGCACCATGCAAACTTTTTACAGAGCATCTGCTGTTGACATAGAGCTAGCTGTAAGAAAGAGTGGTTGCTGCTGATTTATCTAGGATTAAGTTGCAGATGTGCTGTTTTTCCAGGCCATCCTCTGCAGTGAGTTGATGTTGTTCCTCTTTATTCCGAGTGCTTTTATTTGTGCGAGGGACTCCAGTATTGTTGGTTGCTTAGAGAAGGATATCTTGGGAGTGAGCTAGGAGTTTGTGGTAAAGAGGGGGAGCTGGCTTGTTGCTGGAGCTGATGGCTTGCTTCATTGTGGAGTTGAGCTGATGTCATATAAAGTATCATGAGCAACACTTTTGGGGAGAATACAACAACGGAACTTTTATTCAAGCGGTAGTGCAAAAGTCCTTGACCTCAATTTTTGGATTGGAAAGTAATATATTATTGGCAGTTGAAAATGATATTTTTGATGAACTTTTTAGACACATTTTTGAAAGCCCTCACTCTCTTGATATTGTTTTTTTCTTGAATGGATGCATTGTCTTTAGTAGTATTATTAACATAACTCAATAGAATGGGTTTTGACAACAATGGTTTTGTGGTCAGTACTATTTCCCCCCCAATTGTCTATGAAGATAACATTGAGCAGTTTTACATTTCTGAACAGATAGAATAAATAGTTCTTAAGCTGTAGGTTTTTGGTGAAATCCCAGCATTAGTATAGACTTATTCTTGTATCCCAAATCCCATTTATTAATTTGATTAAAGTATTCCTCAGTACTTCCAAAGCCAGATTGTGAAGGATTCTGGGAAATGTAGCATTTGAATAGTGTTGAGGACACATGTTGGTATTAAAGATGAACTTGCACATATATGGGACCTTTTCACGTCCTTGGTGTTTTCAAAGTAATATATAATGAATTTTCCCCCAGTGTAGTCCTTGCAGTGAAATGTGGTGATCCATTCGTCTACATCAAGTTTGTACAAACAAGAGATGTAAGACTAATTTAACCTGATTGTGATACTAAGTTAAAGGTAGTTGTTGGCTGGGACATTTATGGTAAAACTTAAATTAACATGTTTTACAGATAATATGCATTAACCATAAACTGAATTCCTATTTTTGAATGTAATTTCATTTCTCTGAAAAGGTACTCCATCAAAAGCATTTTGGAACCTAACAGCTCATAATGTTAGAAGTAACATTTTGGCTGGTTAATGGGAAGAAGGTGGATACAAATTTTCTTTTTATTGGTTGATAAAAATGTAATAAGTAGTGTGCCCTACAGATTGGTGCTGGGACCTTGTCTTTATGGGTTGGGGTGGGGGGGGGTGGGAAAAGGATAATTTTCTAAATGTTGAGTCTGAGATGCAGAAGGATCTGGGTTTCTTGGTGCATTGTAGAATGGACAAGGATGTAGACAGAAAGCAAAATAGGAAATCTGTTTTTTTAATGGCCAGAATCAGGTTTATGATCACTGGTGTGTGTTGTGAAATTTGTTGGCATAATTGTAAAGAAAAAGTAGGATGATCACACTTCAGTTAAAAGGAGATTAAGAGCATTTGTGCACTAGTCTCCTTGTTTGAGGAAGGATGTTGAAAGCTGTTCAGAGAAGGTTTAAGTTGCTTGTCCTGAAGTTTGGATAAGCTAGGGTTCTATCTGTTGGAAGTTAGAAGAATAAGAGATTGAAACATGAGATCGAAGGATTTTGACATGGAGGTGGAGAGCATATTTTCTCTGGGGGCAAATCTACAGTTATGGGTCATCCACTTAAGGTGGTTTTTAATTCCTGAGTTTTCATGAGTTCGTGGAATTCTCCCTCAGTGAAGACAGAGTTTTTGAATATTTTGTAACAGAGAGAGACCTATCTTTGATATTAAAAGGTTGGAATGTGGAATTTAGCTTGCAATCAGATTAGTCATGATCTTATTAAATGGTGGAGAAGGCTTGACAGGCTGTAAGGTCAATTTCTGCTCCCAGTTGGTGTGTTCATTTGAAACAGTCCCTTTTGTGTTTAGTGTATAAGGTGTACGATAAATGTGCAATTAGCAAGTTTAATTATACATAATTATTGCAAAATTTATATGATGTGAAAATATCTTTCACCTGTTTAAAACTGATGCCCAAATTTTAGTGTCAAACTGCAAATTGTTCTTGTGCTGAGACTGTTTTCATTATTCAGCAGTTTATTCATGGTGGACTGTGGTATGAATATACTTATCCTGGAAAAGTAGAGCTCAGAAAGAGATCAGTGAGGCTTATCTGATCAATGCACCAGGAGCTGTACTTGCAAAGTCACCTAAATAATGAAGTAGGCAAAGGGAAAGTTCCAACAGTAGCAGCATTTCAGGAAATTCTCAGATACATTAACTAATGCTATGTGGGGGAAAATACATCTTTCCATAAGATGTTAGGGGTCAGTGCAGTGTTTATTATGGAGAAAATCTTTGAAGAGAAAAAAACATTTGAGGGGGAAAACTGAGCTTTCTGGAGAAAATGAAAATAATTGGGAATCTCTGAAAATTGGCAAAGACTTGATGAACAGTGAGTGATTCTTTCAGATTACTTGTCAGCAGATTTGAAGCTCAGTTCTTTTACAGTCCAGTGCGTAATAGTTTTGTGCATATGTACAAGTACTAGTTTCTTCATGCTGTTCAGATGTAATTCCATTGCATAAGTGTAGATCTCAAGTAAATTCTGCCCTGTAAGCCTTGCAGATTTAAGGCATGTTAACAAAGTCTTTTTGCTCGAGTAGTTGGCAGAGGTATTGACTTTAAAATCTATTTGGTTTATAGTAGGGTTGTATCTAGCTGGGGGATCCAAAGGAAGGGAATAACTTGTGCAAGAACAACTTTGACAAAGCTAGCACTTTGGTTTGATTGTACCATGTAGATGAGTGTGTAGGTGAGGATCGCAAGACAGCCAGCCATACATACATGAAAACTTGCCTATTCAATCTTCAGCCTAATACTATATGCACCAGCTGAAGTATGATAAAGTGCAAATTGACAACTTTCTCACAGATTGTAGAGCTACAACATTTACCACTGTTTAACCACAAAAAGAGTTGAATCAATAATACTGTATCTGGGGGGGGGGGAAGAAAACTCCTAAACTATAAGCGATTGGAGATTCTCTTCTTCAGGTATTGAGGTAGTTCAGTATATAAGGCACCACCCCAAATTAGCTTCACAGTCATTATAATTCAGTGCCTGTGTATATCAGAAAAGGTGAATCTACAAATCTGTCCTTTTAAATGAGGGCTTTTTAATGTGTTATAAAAGCTGCATAGAAAATATTTTACTGAAAACATAAGATCAGCAAAATGAGCTTGCATCATTTTGATGAACTACTGAAAAGAGCTTGGATGTACATTATGTGTAATTAAGCAATGTATCATATCCAGCTGTGTTGCAACCCACTCTCCAGGTTGAGAACTTGCTGATTATGTGTTGCATTGTTTTTCAAAATGGGAGCCTCGACTTGTGCATGGATGTAGGGTACTAAAAAATGGATGCTGTCTCCACTCCCTTAAATAAAGCCTGGTTGGTAGATCAGAAGATTGTTAATTTTGGGTTTGTAGGTGAAGCATTTGATTAAAGTCTATCTTCCTGGGGAAGAAGTAAAATGGAAAATCACTGATGTATTGGGAAGTTGCCCAGTAGAATTAACAGTATTGTCAGTATCTTGGTAAATTTTGAACACTTGCATTTAGGTAGCAAGGATATGCTGCATAATCCAGGCATCAGTTCTGATGAATAAAAATGTGCTAATTAAAAAAATGTTGAGGGCTACAGTTAAAGATAGAAAATTTTGATGAGTGAGTGGAGTGAGTGGAGAAGAGAGGATTGTTTTTTTTATCTTGTTGGTAGGGGTGCTAACTTACCATTGATCGTGGCAATGGAATCTTGTTTCACTGCAGTTCGTGGAGGATTTGTGGCTTCAGAACTTTGTGCACATCTTCAAACTCAATGATAGTCTTTTTTTCTAGAGTGGGTATGTGCAAAAATTTCTCATGACTTGATGTTGGTCCCAGCATGTTCTGTGTGATTTTGAATTGCAGTTCTTAATTTATTAGGCAGATTCTTGATATTGCATGAGGGAGTTGTTTATAAACGTGTAATGCTCTGTACCAGATGTATTTGGTGATACTTTGAATACATGACTTTAAAGTAATGCATCCAATGAAAACACAGCTAGAGCAGTTCCTACATTCTTCGGATATAGAAAATACTGAACAACAATTGCATCTATCTTTTCTGACCAGAAGATTTTGATGTCAGAAATGGTGATACTGCTCTGGATGAAGTCATCAATATTTAATGCCCAGTTCCAGAACCTAGTACTGAAGCTAGAAATGGGATTTTCTCTCACCCTCAGAAATGAGCAATATCAACTTTGATACGCAAATGGAATAAATAATGGGGATGACAAACTGATTTAGACAGTTTCACCTGACTTGTCTTTTTCCTAAAATGCACTCTATTCAAAACATTTGCAAATATAATAAAAATACATTCATGTTGTCAGTCACTGTCAAGATGTATCATTCGGTTTGTTCATAAGATAAATATTTGTCAACATATCAAACTTCTTTTCAGTTACATCCCATGAATGGCAAGTTGAAGGAGCCTTTAAACAGTTTCCTGCTTTTCTGTGGAAGGGCTAAAGAACTGCAGCCATGACTTTTCCCTATAAAGCCTATGCACCAGCTTTGCCAAGCTTAGGTGTGAACTTCTGTATCTAATCCTGGACATCGGGAAAATGAATTGACTTTATTACTTACATCCTTCATACACATGAGTAAAAATATTTACGTTATGTCTCTGTCTAAATGTGCAATGTGCAATTTATAGTAATTTATAATAAATAGTATGTACAACAGACCAGTCGATATAACATAGAAATACAGTTGTGTCAGCTTGAATTAATCAGTCTGATGGCCTGGTGGAAGAAGCTGTCCTGGCCTGTTGGTCCTGGCTTTTATGCTGCGGTACCGTTTCCCGGATGGTAGCAGCTGGAATAGTTTGTAGTTGGGGTGACTCGGGTCTCTAATGATCCTTCAGGCCCTTTGCACACACCTGTCTTTGTAAATGCCCTACTGGGAAGTTCACATCTACAGATGCACTGGGCTGTCCGCACCACTCACTGCAGAGTCCTGCGATTGAGGGAAGTACAGTTTCCGTACCAGGCAGAAATGCAGCCAGTTAGGATGCTCTCAGTTGTGCCCCTGTAGAAAGTCCTTGGGATTTGGGGGCCCATACCAAACAACTTCAACCATCTGAGTCAGTTTCCAGCATTCATTTGTGGACAGATCCTGGTATAAAACCCTAGGAGCACTCAGCCCATCAAGTCTGTTCTGTCATTTCATCATGGCTGATTTATTATCCCTCTCAACCCCATTCTTCTTTTACATCCTGATTAACCAAGAGCTTATCAACCTCTAATTTAAATATACTCAATGACTTGATTACACTGCCATCCATGGCAATGAATTCCACAGGTTCACCACCCTCTGGCTAAAGAAATTCCTCATCAGGTTCTAAATGAATGCCCTTTTATTCTGAGGCTGTGCCCTCTGATCCTCGACTCACCCACTACATTCTCTCCACATCCACTCTATCCTGACCTTTCAATATTTGATAGGTTTCATTGAGATTCTTCTTCAACCACCTCCCCAACCCCATTCTTCTAAACTCCTCCAGTGAGTACAGGCCCAGATCCACCATATGTTCCTTGTATGTTAACTCTTACATTCCTGGAATCATTCTTGTGAACTACCTTTGGGCCATCTCCAATGCCAGCACATCTTTTGGATAAGGGGCCCAAAACTGCTCACTATATTCCATCTGCCATTTTTTTCCTGTTTATTCTCCTTAATTTGACTTGTCTTTCTCTAGACTCGCTGATTCCACTGAAACAAATGGAAAGACCCACGTGTTTCAGGTAATCTTAAAATGCATCTTTGACCAAGTTGATAACTCTGGAACACGCAGGCCTGTGTTGTGCTTGCGCACAGGATGAGCCACTGTTTCCCTTTCTAAACTTTATTGGCAGAGCAGATGACAGTTTCTATTGTCCAGTTCTGAAATCAGTCCTGATCTAGTTTGATGTCTCCCTAGATGAAGTGCTCCACATGAACTTAGCCTGTGAAATACAGCACACTTTACTCTGAAACTATCACAACTTTTAACTAAATACTTGTTTCAAAACCACCTTTCATTACATGTATGTATTCTTTTTTAAAATTCTTAACTCTATCTTTGAGGCTATTGATTTGTACAAAGTTGTAGACCAACTGCATCCTAAACTTGATTTCTTAGCTCTAATTTCCCATGGTGCTTACTACCAATTGACTTTTATGTCAGTAGCAAAGAGTTTGATTGAAGTTTATGCAGACTTCGAACATTATGCTAACTTGTTGGAAAGATTGCATTTGACAGACTATGATACTTCAGTTTCCTATGATACTAGTATCATACAAGACCATGATACTTCAGTTTCCTATGATACTAGTATCATGCAAGACTGTGATACTTCATAGTCTTGATTATGCTGCTATTTAACCACTATTTTAAACCATCTTGCCTATTCTGCTGAGTCCATTTGTGCAGATATTTCTGCTATTATATGTTTCTGTAAATTGGTTATCATGTGATGGATTAGCGGCCATTATTTGCTTTACATGGTATCCATTGGCAGTACTGCAACTGGGCAAATCTGTTTAAATCTGTTCCATGAAGGCAACTACATGGAACAACTTTCTGTAGCATGAAGTTTCTCAGGGACATACAGTCGGCCCTCCTTATCCGTGAGGGATTGGTTCCGGGACCCCTCGCGGATACCAAAATTTGCAGATGCTCAAGTCCCTTATTCAACCTGTCTCTATGCGGTGGGTCTTAGGACCCAGTGGAACCCCAGACCTTATCTAACTTGTCTCAGTGCGGTGGACATTAGGACCCAGCGGTAGAGATCTGAATCCACAGTGTTTCTGTTCACGAAAATAATCACGATAGCAATTGAAAATAAAGTGGAAATAATAAAGCGATCAGAAAGAGGTGAAACACCATTGGTCATTGGAAAAGTGTTAGGCTACAGTCGGTCAACAATCGGAACAATTTTAATGGATAAAGTGAGAAAGGCTCTGCCCCAGTGAAAGCTACTATTATTACTAAGCAACGCAGTGGCTTAATTATTGGGTTTTGGGGATTTGGGTTTTTGATCCTTACATCAACCCGGCACGGTGGAGAGCACACTCAATAGCGATCTGTCACTGGATCGAACTCGGGAAGAAGTTCCCAAGCCCAGTGCTGAAACATACGTCCTTAAGTGTTTTATATCATAGAAAGGTAAAATGTATACTATATACTAACTGACGCTAAATAATATCGGATGTACCTGTTCCGACTTACTTAATAAGAGAACTTAAGATTTTTTTCGATCCCGATCCACGATAACCCACACACATCCTCCCGTATACTTTAAATCATCTCTAAATTACTTATAATACCTAATACAATGTAAATGCTATGTAAAATAGTTGTTATACTGCATTGTTTAGGGAATAATGACAAGAAAAAAAAGTCTGTACGTGCTCGAACAACAAGTGCTGGAAGAGCACCTCCGGGTTTTCGTGATTTGCGGTTGGTTGAATTTGCGCACGTGGAATTCGTGGATAAGGAGGGCCGACTGTAATTATTGTGCTACACCAGTACTACTACTTGCAAATGAATTGTTCAGTGATCAGTGAATTGCCTGGGGGTGAGGTGCGAGTTCATCAATACCCACACGTTAGAGGCAGTCAATAGTCAATCAAAGCCAAGTAAGGTTGGTCGTAGATGAGTAAATACGTATTCCAGAATTGGAGGAGAAAGGAATCAAGGGACTGCATGATTAGTGCTGAGATACTATGAAATGAGCATAGAAAAAGAATCTTGTAGTTTGCTTCTACAGATCCCTGACATGGCAAGATGGATGAATAAGATGAAAGTGGCACATGAACTATGTCCCTTTATTGACAGAGGCCATAATACACTGCACAAAGCATTAGGCCATGGAATTCTTTATAAATTCTACACACTACATGACAGGAAGGATGTGATAGCATCAGAAAGAATGCAGTGGAGATTGACAAGTATGTCGCTGGGGTTGAAGAACTACAGTTGTGAAAAGAGACTGGCCAGCTGGGGTCTGGTCTCTTCCAAAACAAAGATTATGAAGTGTGTAAAACTTGATGCTTGTATGTGGTGAACAGAAAGGGGTCATTTCCCTTAGCAAAGGATCTTACACTAAAGCGATATAAATGTATGATATTTGGTAAAATGATCAGAGGGTTTATTTGGAACTTTCTGCTTGAGGGAAGCAGGAATTCTTTTAACAATTAAATTGAACAAGCTCTGGGTATGTCATAAGTTATGGTACTGAGGGCTGGAGTTGATCTAAAACTCTCCTCGTTTGGCTGGCATGTAGTTATGCATTAAGTTTCTAAGGTTCTGTATTGTAGTATTTACTCTAGCTTTTAAAAAAGTAATTAAGAAGATGGAATGGGGAGTAAAACTGTAGCAGGCTTGGAGTTTGTGGTGTTGTTTTAGAGTACTAATGTTATGAAGGAGTGTTTCAGTATGTTGTGGGGGGATTGTAGGGCACCACGGTGGCATAGCGGTTACAGCTTCGGGCGTCAGAGTTTAATTCCGACGTTATCTGTAAGGACTTTGTATGCCCTTCCTATGGAATGTGTGGGTTTGCTCCAGGTCCTCTGGTTTGCTCCCACAGTCTAAGGGCATACAGGTCATTAGGTTAATTGGTCATTATAAAGATGTCTCATGATACAGGCTATAGGGTTAAATCGAGCATTGCTGAGTGGTGTGGTCAGCAGATCCTATTCTGTGCTGTATCTCTAAATAAAATAAATAAACACTTTACTCTTCTAGAATTGTATCTTTTAATTTGTGAAAATTATTGGTAGGTTCAGGAGTCTTATTTAAGAATTGTATCACTATAGGTACCATTCTGCAGCAATCAGGAAAGGCTGCTTGGTGCTTGCTAAAGGGTTCAGCAAGAAAGACAGGAAAAGCTTCCCCGACACAGGAGTGGAGCAGCTGCGACTGAGGCATATTTGCATTTACCAGTATTTTTGGAGTGACGGTTACAGATAAAGGATTAAATCTTTAACTGGTGCTTTTTTTATAAGATCAGTGAGTGACAGGAGGATCATAAAACAGTTTAAATTTTTGTAAGGTCGTAATGCAACAAAGAAAACCCAAGGTTTTATCAACACCAGGTTGTTGTTGAACATTATGGTTTTGTGCGTACATATTTAAAGAAATGTGAACCTTTTTTGGGATAATTTTTGTACCCATTTTCATCAGTGTAAGAAGGGCATTTCAGACCACGTAAAATTCACTGGAAAACATTTCTTATTGTTACATTTTGTACTCCAGAAGCTAATCAAAAGAAAAATACAGGAGCCAGGATGGTGTCTACTTGGTTTCTTGGTGGCGAAATGACATATGCTATTCACGTACTTCTTACATATAACCCACATGAATTGTGTAAACAAAATGCTTCATCAAACAGTATATTTACAATCTCTGCTTACCTATAAACTCCAACTCAATATTGAATGCATCTCAAATATCTAACGTATTGCTCTCCAGTCGTCATATATATATATGTGTACAGTATACTATATTATACAACTATATAGTTACCACAGCATAGCAAATATTAAATTGTCCCATTCAGGTCTAAGGAATTGATCTCTGTGGAGGCTTTCTTACTGTTGTGGGATAATGTCTTTCCTGACAAAGGGTGTCACTGCTTAGTAGGTGAGAGTTGTGGCTGTGAAACAATCTCGCATTCTGATGTCGTGGAGGTGGTTGTTGGGGTTGACTCTGGGACTGCAGGAAGTGGTTCTGATGGCTGTCTAAATCTTTCTTCTCTAACAACCTCCTCAACTGATCAATTCTGTTCTTGATCTTTCTGATGACCCACTTTTGATCATCTCTGTAGTCCCTCACCAGAACTGCTTGTACAGGAGTGAGACATCGAACCTGCTCATTTGAGGAGCCCTCAACTTGACTCAGTTTCTTTATACTGCATACTTCTTCTGAGCTTGGGTTTAAGGAGATACAGGAGTGAGTGCAAGGAATGATCCAAGAACAGCATTAATGGTGAATTGTTGGTTGTGGAATGTGCTGCATTGTGTTGGCGTGTTTCTGACTCAGTGTCAGTGTAGTGTGATCTACTGATATTACCAGCAGTGCGTTCTTTAGACTCTGGACAAGCCTTTCCACCAAGACATTTGTAGCTGGGTGGCATAGTGCAGATGTAACTACTTATTCCATTCATTTTCAGGATTTATTGAAACTGTTCTGCAATGAACTGTGGTCCATTGTCACTGACTAAATGTTCCTGAACACCAGTCCTTGTGAAGATGCTTTTCAACACGTCAATAGTGTATAAGGCTGTAATGAAGGCTATTGGGAACACATCTGGCCACTTTGTAGCTGCATCAACTTCTACCAAGAATTTAGTGCCCATGAATGGTCTGGCAAAATCCACATGAATCCTCTGCCTGGGCAATGCAGGCCATTCCCACGGATGGAGAGGTTCTGTGATTTTTTTTTGGCGGCGTGTTGCCATCGCGAACAGTGCATGGTAAGCTGCTCGATCTGCTGATCTATCCCAGACCACCAGACAAAGCTTTGAGCCAGTGCTTTCATTTTGATCGTGCCAAGATGACTGGCATGTAGCTCCTCCCAACACTTTAACTGAGTTTGCATGGTACAACAACTTTCAATCCCCACATAAGGCATCCCCTGTCAAGGGCAAGTTTATCCCAGCATTGGTAACAATGGGGGAGCTGGAACTTCTGCTGCACATTCAATCTATTTTTGGTTGCCATAGATCTGGGACACTGTGGGGTCTTTTCTGATTTCCCTTTGGATCATTTCTGTTGTAATAGGGACACTTTCGATTTGCATTGGGGAGAGTATGCAAGAGGAGTGTCCCCTTCTGTAATTTTTGTAAAATTTTCAGGTATTTCCTTTTCCAAGGGTGTAAATGGGGTAATTCGTCAGCATTTCCATGAGTAGTTGTCCTTTTGAATTTGACCTTATAATTGTGTCCTCCAGGAAACAGCCCATTTCTGCATTTGTGAAGCACTCTTGTGGATTGACAATGGACTCCTGTGGTTGATGATCAGTGATGAGGGTAAACTCTTTTCCAAACATGTATTGGTTGAAAGTTTTAAAAGCCCGAACCAGACTCAAGGCCTCTGTCAATCTGTGTGTAATTTTTCTTTGCAACAGTAAGGGAATGTGATTCAAAGGCTATGTGGTATTCACTTCTATCACTCATAACATGTGTCATGACTGCATCTGTACCATAAGGCGAGTTGTCACATGCTGGTTTCACTGGACAAAGTGGGTCATTATCTGTGAGTACAGCGACAATCACCATTTCCTTTACCTTTTGGAAAGCCAGCTTGTGCTGTTTTGACCATTGCCATTTATTCCCGATCTGTAGTATTGAGTTTGAGGTGTGAAGCATAGTAGTCAGGTTTGGCAGGAACCTGTTAAAGTAGGTGACAAATACTAAAAAGTACTGCAGCTGTGACATGTTCTTGGCCTTCCACCACTGCTTGAAGTTTCTCAGCATACGTGTGTGATCTCTGTGCATTGATGGTGTGACCACAGTAAGTGATGCTTGGTTTAAAGAATTCACACTTGTCACGTCGTGCTCTGAGACTGTGTCTCATCTTTTTAACACTGTCTTGAGATTTTGGAGATGTTCCTTGTCACCCTGTCTAGTAACAATGATGTCATCCAGGTAACACTGATTGCGAGGCAGCCTTGCGGCAGCTGGTCCATAGCTTTCTGCCAGAGTGCAGGTGCAGGTACTACTCTAAAGACAAGCCTGTTATAGTGATACAACCTTTGTGAGTGTTTATGCTGAGAAACACCTTGGAGTCTTCTTCCAAATCCATCTGGAGGTAGGCCTCAGCTAAGTCTACTTTGCAAACCTTTCTGGAGAGAAGCACTTCAGCAAAGACAAACTTTATCCTGGCCAGAGTATTGATCTTATTTCAGTACTAAGTTGGTGGTGATCTTAAAATCACAGATCCTGACAGTCCTGTTCTTAACTACTGGAATCATTGGCAATAGACTCCACTCAACCTTAGAAAGAATTCCTTCAGTCTCCATGCAATCTAGCTCACTGGCTACTTTATCATGGATGGGATAAAGAACTGGATGGGCTTTATGATGCCATTCAGTGTCTTTGAAATCCCGTTCAAACTCATTAGTGGAATCACTGAAACAGTTGAGCCCGATTCCAATTCCATTTAGATTAATTTGCCGTTCACTTGTGGTGTAAGCTGTAATGCTTGTCCCTTGTTAGTTTTCACATTTTAATCCTCAGTGCTGCTCAGTCCTGTGTCACTCGCCATTATCAGATTTTTCGTCAACTGCATGCAGATTAGTGTTCTTTTTGAAACTGCAACTTGACTTTCTATCTTCCTCTCTTCCCTGTGCAGTGCATTTATTTTTGTCTGCCTGACATTCTTTTTGTATGTGTCCTACTTTGTTGTATTTTCTGCAAGTTTCATCTTTAAACCTGTATTGTTTTGGTGTATGTGAACTCCTGCCACAACAGTAGCACAATTTGTTTGGCCAGGCAGGTTTCAGTTTAGAGATTCCACACTTAATTTCATTAATGACTGCAACTCACATACACGCCTGTCTGCTGTTTCCTTTGATACAGCTATTTCAACTGTTCTTTGTTTCAGTTAGCTGTTTTTGAATGCTTTCTTGTAAGACTCCACAACTATGCAATCTCTCAGTGCATTATTCAGCCCATCACTGAACTGACAATGGTCGGACAATTTCTTCAATTCAGCCACGTAAACTGAAACCCTCCCCTTCCTTTTGATTCTGCTTAAGAAACCTAAAGCGTTCTGCAGTCAACAATTGTTTTCATTCTAAATGTTCCTGCATTATGTTTATGATATCAGCAAAGTTCATTTTGGCTAGTTTGGTTGAAATAGTCTAACTTGTAAGCAAACTGAATGCTTTTTCATGCATTGCATACAGCAACATTGGCACTCATTTTTCATTGGTTATTTCATTTGCTTCAAAATACTGCTAAATTTGTTCAATGTACATTATCCAGTTATCTGTTGTGCAATGAAACGCGTCTATCCTTCCAACTTAGCCAGCCATTTCTGCTTTTTTAATTTATTATTTTCACCCAGTATTCACCGTTTATAAACCTGTGACCATACTCGTGCTTGTTAATTTCATCAGTTTTCTGCCCTTTTTTGAACTCAATTGTTCCTCTCTCCTTTCAAAGAAAAATGTACCGCATATTTTTTTAAACTCAAAACATTGCTTGCTCTTTGTCCTGAAGAAAAATATGCTGTTCGTCAACAGGTAGATAGTCATCTTGGGTTCACTTTGAAACTTCCTTATTGCCAATCTTGTGTCTATACTCAAGATACTAACTGAAAGAAAAACACAGGAACCGGGATGGTGTCTACTTAATATTTTTTCCTCTTTTAGTAAGACACTCACCCATGATATGGTGACATAGTGACGTATACCTTTCGCGTTTTATACATTATAATCCATAATTACATAAACAAAGACTGCTCAATCAAACAATATATTTACAATATTTTCAAATATTACTGAAGTATTGTATATACTAGGCATGAATGCTTACTGTAGTCTAAAAAACAGAATTACTCTGTTTGCTGTTGCCATCTTGTCCTTTAGTGTATTGTGATTTGTCTTGTTGCAGATGTAGCACCATAAAACATTGAAGACTGATTTATTGTTGCTGCCTGCTGTATTTGACTTGAAAATGGCTTCCCTCTGGGGCTTGTGGTCAGTGTTGTCATGTGATTGATGCCTGTCAAACTGCAGGTTTAGCAGATAGTGAGGCGTGGAGAACAACAGATGCTGGGCTGTGTGTGTCCCATATGACACAGTCTGCACTCAAAGCAGCAGATGGGAGCACACGCCTGTATTGAACAAAGTATTGCAATGGTTTATTTTCTAGAACAGAACTGTGTTCATAAAGAAAACAAGTGATTTCTTTGCATTGTGTGCATATATTATGTATAAGGTGCCCAGAAGGATAGGAAAAGATTAATAAATAACAGGCTGTGAGTTTTAGCAAAACCCTTAACTTCATCTGGGGTGGAAGTGTTGAATTTACTGCTGGGGAAGGGAAACTTCAGCTCGGCACTACATAGGCTTGGGGAAAGGTAGTGGTGATGAAGGGGTTGTGGAGTGAGGTAGGACAGAAAAAATCAATTGATGTTTTGTGCTAACAAATAAAAACAATGGGTCATTCTGAAGATAGCACAAAATCATCACAGTGTAGAGGCGTCCCTTCAGCCCATCAAGTCTGTGGTAACTATTAGCCAGTGCTCCTACACTAATCCTGTTTTATTCTGGCCACATTCCCATTGATGTAGCTTTGCCAGACTTTGCCACTCACCTACACACTTGGGGCAGCTTGCAGTCTGCCAACCAGCCCTCGCATCCTGAGGACATGGGAGGAAAGCAGAATACCAGGAAGAATCCATGTGGCCACAGAGAGAAAATGTAGATTCCACACAGGCCCAGAGGCCAGGAGTAAATTTGGGTCATGTAATGCAGTGCTGTTGGAAGTTTAAAACATTTAAGTAAAGGATCAAGCTTTGCCAGATCAGAAATGTGTGCTTGTTGCAAAGTGAAGCCCAAACTTGGTCATCATCGTTGAGCATTGTGAGTTAAATTTGGAGTTAGTCAACCTCAACAAAAAAAAACCCTCTGCTGTAGCACTCATGAGAATTTCTTGCATCCGCGGATGGCTTTTTAGAGAGGCACCAGTCACTCTGTTATTTGGAATCAATCTGAACTTTTGCATTACCTGCTTTCTGCTTGAAGTAAGACATTCATTCTTACAGTGTACCTAACGTGGTAAAACAGTCACGTGAGATGACACTAGTCCTCTTGACCAAAATTTTGGCTGAGGAGGAAACTGATGGAGATGTTTGGACTAGGAATTTGAATCTGGCCCTGGCACCTGGAATTATGGCGATGTGCGACGCTGGTAGAGATCAGAGTTGGGATGCAAAGTTTGAAAATAGTGAAATATAATACTTGATACTAAACTAGGAGCCATTGTAGTTCTATAGGTGCACTGAAATTATGAGTGAACAACAGGCTTAATGTGGCATAGGAGGCCATTCTGCCCACTGGCTCCTGATGACTTCCAGAAGATCAATCCCATCAGTCTGATTCTCATTTCCTTCTGTTGCCCTGTGTCATATTCTTTCTCTGCCCATCAATTGCTCCTTTTCTACCACTTCTACTTGACAAAACTATTGGCTAGTGTAGGGCTGCCAATTAATCTGCCAGCATGTTTTTGAGACTCAAATGACCATATGGGCTGACAGACATTGGCATGTATGAGTGCTTTAGTAGGAGATGAGCTGAGTGCTTCTTTATGGTATTTCTTAATGTCTATGGACCACAGTTCATTTCTGTATTTAAAAATGACACCAAAATTGTGATCACTATTTCAACTTGAAATGGATATCAATGGGAAGAGTAGGCTGGTGAATAAGGAGCAGTTTGACAGGGACTGAAGATGATGACTTCAATCTTCCCAGTATATTGGTGGGCAAAATTTTGATTTAGAGAGGTTGTTGGATTTGTTAGATTTGACGAGGTTATACAAATGGGTTGTCAGTTTGTACATAGAAAAGATTTTGCTGAAGAGCAACATGTGAATTTGAAATGACAAGGGCTGTGAATAAATTTGGAGTGGGGGAGACCAGAAATGTTGCAGAGCAGGAAGTGAAGTATTTCAGTTGATTTGTTGGTTAATTCTGGGTAGATAAGAATAGAAGTGGCCAAGTATGACCTCACCCAGCTGTGTGACACTGGAGGATGATGTCTCAAAAACATTACAGATTTGATGTTCCCTTTGACCAGTGGGAGTGAGGCTATTGGATCATGGAAGTATATAACTGTACATGCCAATAACGTGTCCCTGCTGCCCTTCATTGCTCTACTTCTCCAAAATTTACCAACTAACTATTTGCTGTTGAACGTGGCTTCCCTAGTTAGTTAAGCAGGAAGTAGTAAATGATTTTTAAAAATTGGCAGTTTTTTTTATTTTAGAAAAGATCATTTTAAATTAGGAAAGGCTTTTTAAAACTTGGTGCATGGTAAAGTAGACAATCAGGCACTTCTGGGACTTTGATGCCAGGCAGCAGGATTTCCATACTATTGCATGTTACTTTAGTTAATACCCCAAATAGGATTTTAAGAATGAGAAATCAAGAGTCTAGGGCCAACATGTTGCTGTTGGGGTGAAGGGTAAACTTGGCAAATTTTGGAAACACTGGATATTGAGAGATACTGAGGCTTTGATAAGAAAATGAAGGTTTTAAAAAGTTGGAGGCTAATGAATCCCTTGATGACGAAAAAGATTAAGGGCATTGTGAAGAGGGCAATCAGGAATGCAAAGAAAAGGTAAGAGATGGTAGTTCAGGTAGGTAGTGGGGAAATCTCAAGTGATTCTATTGTTAAAAGGGTGGCTAGGGAGAGAGTCAGTCCCTTAGAGATCAGCAGGACAGCAGAGTATGGGTGGGAATTTAAACTAGTATTTCTCTTCAGTGTTCACTGGAGAAGGAGATATGCAGGGCAAATTTATTTAACACAGAGACGGGTGCCTAGAATGTCTGGCCAGTTTAGTGCACTCTGCTTGCAAAATAGTGCAAGTGCATTTGGTTGATATTTGTGCAATATAAGGTTAAATAACTTGTAGTTTGACCAATTAGTTGTTTGAGTACTTAACGACTAACTTTAGTACAGCATCTCTTCAAAATGCGAAATACTGTGGAGTATCCAAATTTGAAATAAAATCACAATGAAAATGCAATGCTGGAGGAACTCAGCAGATCAGGCAGCGTCTATGGAAATGAAAGAACAATACAACATTTCTGGCTAAGACCCTTCATCAGGACAGTTCAGTAGGTGTATGTAGAGAGAAAAAGTGTTAGTGTATCAAGTCAGTACTGGCAAAGTGAGAAAATAAGAATTTTCTTTTGAGTCGCCAGGAGTGGTAGGAAATGTTTATGCCAGAGTGGAGGTAGCATGGATTTTTAGTGCTGGCAGTTAACGGGGGGAAAGATCGTACTGGAAGTGTGAGAAAGGGAACACAGTATTTGTTGTAAATCTGAAACAATTGAATCCTAGAAGTACCAACAGATTGAGCAGCATCAATGGAAAGAGAAGAAAACTGAATTATTGTCACTTTTTTGTGTTTACCCTATGGCAGATGTATCATTAATACTATAAGATATAGGAGCAGAATTAAAGATGTCATAACAAAAAAATTCTTGTGAATTAGCCAAAGTCAATTTGGTTTTGTGCAAACAAAACCATTTGACTAACTTATTGGGAGTTCTGTGTATAGAGGGGAATGTGTATGTTGTATGCTAGATTTTCAGCAAGCAATAGATAAGGTGATGCATGAAGGTAATTTTGGAAAATAATAGTGCGTGGTGTGGATGGGAGCATTATTGCCGTGGTTAGAAGGCAGTAATGGCTGTTGCTGATAAGCAACAGACTGTAGGTATAAATGGATTTTTTTCTGGTTGTCAAGACATGTTAAAGGCATTGGTCTTTTAAGAAGAGACCTATTAGGAAAACTAACAGAATATTATTATTTATTGCTGGGGATTTAAATATAAAATGTTGGAGCTTATGTTCAGTTATATAGGACATTTAGTGAAAATACTTCTGTCGAACTGTAAATGTAAAGAGATTGTTAGTCTCTTTACTTAGGAAAGCAGTTCAGAGAAGGTGTAACTAGACTAATATCTCTGGGATGGGTGGATTAATTGAAGAAAGGCTAGGTTTGTACCTGCTGAAGGGGAGGTGGCATTGGGTTAAATAATTTTTTTTAAAAAACAAGTTTTTGGAGAGAGAAGCTGTTGTCACTTTATGACTTCAAGAGGTGGCTTGGCAAAGACAATAATTTGAAGGGCCTTGGGGAAATGGACTGGAATTGCTGTACAAGGAAATGGCAAACTCAATGGATGAAATGGTTTCCTGTGCTTCTGTAAATCTGTGTTTCTGTTATCTGGTACACGAGGCTTGTGTTATAGTTTGAATAAGTTAGTACCTTTGTTCGTACTTTGAATGAAAGTGGTTATTTTCCCCAAGATGACTTCTTTGGAAGACTTTGGAGTGTGTCAGCGTGTTTGTGAGGACCTGCGATTTGAATGAATGAGGTTTTTATAATTTTAGGAACATACCAAAATTATGCTAAAATATTCAGATCACTGTATTCTAGTTAAAACTTGTGGCTAAAATAATGGCTAAAACTTTTTAAGATGTGGGATACATCTATAAGAAATGTGGAATTATTTACAAGTGGGATATCTGTTCCTTAATTTGAAGATAATCAGTGTTACATTGCGGAAACTTAGCCTCAAGGCTATTTATTTACTTTTGTTTGTATTTAGAGATTCAGCATAGTAATGGGCCCTTCTGGCCCACGAGCACGCACCACCCAATTACTCTGGTGACCCGTACGTGTTTGGAATGTGGGAGGAAACTGGAGCACAGGAGTAATATACAAACTCCTTACAGACAACGGAATTAAATCCAGGTTGCTGGGGCTGTAATAGCGTTATGCTAACCACTACGCTATCATGCTACCCCACACATAAACGGCACAGGACTCTCTTTGATATTTTCCAGTGTGGTGGAAGATGCTGTGTGCAGCATGACCTGATAGATATTTATGGCATGAATTTAAATAGTGCTCTTTGTGCAGAAGGCAAGCTCAATCCCTTTAAAGCAAGTTAGAAAGCCTTTTCAAGGAACAATAAAGGAAGGACCTAATTTGAGGAACTGTGGTTGAAGAGAAGACTTGAATTTGCTGAATCAAATGAAGTGTGCTGAGAAGTGAATAAAGAATTTCAGAGGAAATAGTTTCATTGTAATTCAGAGAATGCCTATCAGAGTAAGATTTGTCCTTCAACTTTTGCACCAAATCGAGAATGTGGATAGATGAAATGTGCTCAAATTTTCACTTGGGAATTTTAAATGTTGTTTTAAAATTGATAACAATGCCACATTTAGTGGTATATAAACAGAGGATTTGGTCTTGGTGGGAATTGATGCATGTTAGATAAGTTGATGCAGTATGTCAGATAGAACATAAAAAAATTGGACTTTGAGGAGGCTAAATCATGGATTGACAACTTTGCATTACAAAAATAAATAGGTACTGGCATTTTGCACTTGGGTAAAGTGGCTTTATTTAATAAATCCCGGGAGCAAATTTTATCTGAGTTGAACATTTTTCTAATATTTATGATTGTATTTGGGATCACTAGTTATTTTTTCCCTCTGGAAAGTGCATTTAAAATGCACAGTCTGAGCCAAATTTAAAGTTGTATTTTATTTGCAGGTTTGCAGAGCAAAAATGCTGGCCTGCCAAAACCCTACCTTGCACACTTAAAGATTTCATGTTTTTGGGTTGAAAGTGCATGCCTCCAAATCTTGGTGGCAGCTTGTTTGGCAGATGGTCAATTACATACCATTGTTAAATAATGGCTAGGCAGGCCAGTCTACTGCTCCTTTGTGTTAAATTCAGTAAGTTTAATTGCAGTCAATACATCATAACATATAACTTTTTTATTTTGCTACCTGTTCTAAAGACATGCTTTTTGCTGGAGGCTCAAAAATTGCAGCATTTTATTGAGTGTGATCACATTTGTCATGCAGTCAGTTTCATTTTTCCACATTAGTGATAAAGGATGAAACACAAAAATATAAACTCAGTGACTGTTGTGTGCACAGTTTATTTGACATGGATATACTGGTAATCTTATTAGGTATTCAAATTGTGTTGAATTTATTTTAAGTGCTTGAAGATGCACCGTCTAAAACCAAATATAAACTTAAATTTTTCTAGTGTTTGCAATGACTTGGACATTTCCCTACTTTGCGCTCGTATAAAGGTGTTACTTATTTTGACAAGTTTTGTAACTGGCATCTGGTTTCTCTACATTAATACTTTATATTCTTTTCAGTTTGAGATGTTGCTGTCCTGTTCTGATTTAGTTTTAAATATTTCAGATCAATATCATATGGTGAATATGAATAAATGGTGAATAAATTAATCTGTTAAAATGTGCCCTTGTTGTTTTCCATTCAGTTTCCTCCTTAGTTGTTTACTATTTTGTGCTAAATCAATATTGCATATCTGTGTTGACTTTTTATCAACTAGCCTGCCTTTCAAATTTCTCAACTCTACTGAGAAATTATCACAATTATGAAATAACATCATGGTTGTTATGTGTCACACTATTCAGTCCATGCATTCTGTGTCACCTCCTTTCTGAGTAATTCTCTTTCCATTTCCATTGTTTGTTCTCTTACCAAAGCGCTATCAACTATATCTGTCCCATTCCCTTTTAAAGATGGAAACGTAAGAGTACAGATGCTGGAGGAACTCGGTGGGAACTCCAGATAAAGGGACTTGACCCAAAACCCAAAACGTTGACTGTCAATTTCCCTCCTTGGATGTCTCCACAACACAGTTTCTCCAGTCTGTTGTCCCTTATAAAGATGCAGGTCAAGGTATTTTTTTTCCACCACCTCTATAGATCATGAATTGCATATCATAACTGCAACAGAAGTTAACAAAAAAGCCTTTTCTTGTATCCTCTTTAGATATTTGCCCAAAACGGAACTATCTGCAAGTAGGAAACAATAGTGAACCCATACATCTCTAGCTTTCAACATTCTGTGCTTTAAGAAGACCAACCTCTGCCTCAGTATCACCTTTCAGCCGATGAATCATTTTAGTTAATCATATCTGCCACACTAGAACCTCTTGCATTATTCTTAAGGTGCAGCAAGCGGAATTGGATGCATTAAGCCAGTATTTTGTATTTGATCAGCTTGGCTTTTAAGACATTTTTACTACAGGTCTAAATTTATGAATTTCAACTGCTCTCTTAACATGGCTTGCCACTTTAATGGATTTGATATACATGTACATCCAGATTCTTCTGTTTCTGCATGTTTAGAACTCTGCCATTCAGTTTTCATTATGACTCATTCTTCTTTCTGCCAAAATTGATCACTGTGCACTATGCTATTAAATTCTATCTGCCGCTTGTCTTCCCGTTCAGCCAGCTCATCTGTTGTCTTGAGTCTATCACTTCCTTCCTCATTATTTACCATCCTTCCAAGCTTTGTAAAATTTGCAAATTTTGAGAGTTTACCCCTGTATCCCCATGTCTAAGTGATATCAAATCTTTCATAGAAGCAAGGGTTTCAATACAGAAACCTGGGGAGCATCTGTATCTACCATACTCTGGTCTGAAAAACAGCTAATTATGATTAATCGCTGCTTCCTGCCTTCAAGTCAAATTCTTATCTATTCTACTTGAGATCACTTGTTGAGTGCTAGCATTTAGCAGACTTTGCAAAATTTCAGGTAATTTTGTAGAATGTTTCATAGAAAATTCATACATTCTAAATGGATCAAAGGCAAATAATGTTTATTAGTCTGCTGTATATAATTTGTGCTGTATTCAGGGTTGAATAGCCTTTGCCTGTAGATATTTGAATAGGCTTAAGGAAGTAACAAGTACTCTCATACTTTGGTGTGCTCATAGGCAACACTGGGGCTGAAAGAAGAGTAGGTTTCTGATAGATCACTAGCTTAATCTTACCAGCAGCAATTGGTGCCTGTCTGGGTTCAGTGCCAGGAAAACAGCAGAGCTGTTGGAGAAAAACTGGGACATGTACCATTTCTTTTGTGCATGGTGACATTCAACAAGAGGTGGATGATGATCTCATCCTATCGTAGACTCTGCTAACTAGATGACAAAAAGAATTGACAATACTTTTGCTTCTGTTCCAGCTGTATCTTTGTTTCCGGTGTTAATTTACACCAAGTAAAACAGATTGGTGAGAAGCATCAATTAGGATGCATGATGCCTTGTTTACTTGTGCACTTTGTTGAATGCTGCTTTTAGTTTAGCTTTATCATGTCAATTAATACCTGTTCCTCTCTTCCTCCCCCCCCCCCATTATACATACACAACGGTTTCCTCTTTTCAAGACTGAGTAGCATTTTCATCCCATTTCATTCTCTAGAATTCAGTTTCATGTGTCATGTTTGTAGACCTTGATTGTTTCTCACATTTCTTGGTGACCAACACTGAC
Source organism: Hemitrygon akajei (assembly GCF_048418815.1). Taxonomy (NCBI): domain Eukaryota; kingdom Metazoa; phylum Chordata; class Chondrichthyes; order Myliobatiformes; family Dasyatidae; genus Hemitrygon; species Hemitrygon akajei. The sequence continues at coordinate 67,758,118 of NC_133135.1, read as the reverse complement.
CTCGGCAGTTGTGGCATAGATCAACAGAGACCAAAACAAGCTTCAAAATGACAAATGAATTTTGTGCTACGAATGCAGCAAAATTATGTGGCTATGTATTCGTTTTGTTGCTACACATTTACTGTGTTAAGTCTATTAACATCTTGTTTATAGCTGCACCATTGAACTGGTACCAGTCTCCTCTTCAGTCATTTATTACTCCTGTACTTGAGGACACATGCTGGTGGCTACTACCATAATGTCTTGATTTATTATTAAAATAGTTGCTCCTGTTTTCAAATCCACCCAAAGTCCTGCCTGTCTTGCCTTTATAATCATCTGAAACATTAGTTTTTCCAGAATTAGGGAAGTGTACAGATTGTGAAAGTCTGTGATGTTTAAGGACATTGCCAAGATAGTGACAGTGTTACAGAGAGAAGGTCATTGATCTGAAGCAGTTACTTTTTACCCCCCTCTGCATTTCCTGAATGGTAATCTGAGTTTTCCCAGAAGTTTTAGTATTTCTGATTTCTAGCATCTTTTTTTTTCAAACCTTGCATGGAATTTAAACTAAAATGTTGTTTATTTATAAAATATCTTGGCAAGTTGAAAGATGCTTGTTAATATAAACTGGAATTATCATGTTCCTTTGAGTTGCATTCCTGCCCTCACCACACTCCTTGGGATGTTTCATGTCACTGCTGATCTTCATAAATATCAGAGTACAAGAGACCTAATTTTGGATGGTGATGTGGAGGGAAGTTGCTGGAGATGTTTACCAGGTCAGGCACCAAGCTTGAAGGGAGAAATGGTTAAATTATTAGGTTGACCTTTTGACAGATTTGAAACAATTCATTTTGTGCTGGGGAAATTTAGGGAGCTATGCAGCTGAAGGGTGTAGTGACTTCATGGTGAAGTTGGAATGGTCAAGAAGTCATATGGCATGCTTGACTTCATAGGCTGGACATGAAAGATGAGGTGTTACGTTGCAATTTTACAAAACACTAGTTGGATCCACTTGAATAATCGTGTGTATTTCTGGTCATCACACAATAGGAAGGATGGATGAGCTGGAAGGAGTGCAGAAGAAATTCATGAGAATGTTCCCTGGAAGGGATGACTTTAGGATTGGCTAGTCTGGATTTGCCCAAGGACGTTTGGGGTGACGTTATTGAGGTATATAAAGTTTTAAAAAGCAAAGATGGGGTAGACAGTCTGAATCTTTTTTCCCTATAAGAGGACAGAGGTTTCAGGTGAGAAGAACTTTTAAAAGGAATTTGAAAGGTTAGTTTTTATGGTCATTGATAGTTGTACTCACTACCAGAGGAGGTGTGGAGTCAGATACAATCGTTGTATTTTAGTGGTATGTGTACAGGTATTTGAATAATCAGCACATCCAAGGATACAGATTTAATGCAGGCCAATGTGATGGGCAAAAGGGCCTGTATAACTCTGACTCAGTGCTAGAGTGCTAAGGTCGTGAAAGAAAATAGTGGCAGGAAAATATAGCTGTGACAATGAACAAGTCAAATTTTGGACTTACTGTTTATATAGAGGATTCTTTCAAGAATTAATCTGTTAATGGTATTATATAAATTCAGATGATTTGATATTTGCCTCTGTAATAACCTTAGAATATTTTGCTTCAGTTAGGCTACTTAAGTCCTTCTGGAGTGTGGACATGTAGCTTTGTAGGAAAATGCTGCCACCATTTTCGTGCATGGACAGATCACAAGCAACACATGAGATAAATGGGTTGTTTTTTTTCATGTTGAGTGAGCTAAATGCTGGCCTGTATACCATGAGGACAACCTTGCTCTTTGAATGTTGCCAAAAGAGAGCAGATGGAGGGTTGATGTAATGTTCCATTCCTCAGTATGGCATTGAAATGTCAACCTAGATCATATGTGCAAGACCTGAAGTAGTGTTGGAATCTACAGCTTTCTGACTTGAGTGCTATGCCAACTGAGCCAAGGATGACATTCTTGGTCAAAATGGTGATGCTGAGATAGCACCTAAAGCTCCCAAAAATCTGCTTGGAAAATAGAAATTGGAATTTACTTGGATTCTGCCGACACCTTTTTGAGTGTGTTCTCTAATTTAACAGTGTAGTAACTGTCAAGCAAAGTGAGTATAAAACCACTGGAAAGTCCTTTACAATAATTAGAGGTGCATGATGACACTGATTTTGGGCTGGTCAGCAATTAAGAAAAAAAAATAGCTGTCTTTGAGCTGGTGGAAAGATATCATTTCCCTTTCATCTAACCAGTGGCAGCTGTTGGAAATGTGTACTGTGTACCATGTTGTGTAGAGGACTCCTTGAACATAGCCAATATCGACCACAATTTCTGATGAGGCATACTGCACTTTGTGTGGGGAGCCCATGCCAGTGCCAGGCCTGCCTACCTCAGAGTATCTGTTTTTTGATAGTCTTCTTGTACTGCATGGACCCTTATTATGATTCAAGTACAGTGGTATTTTTCCTTCAATTTTGTTTTGCCTATGATATTTCTTGCCTTTTTAATGTGCTTTCTCAGCCTTCCACTGGCAGGACTATTCAGCCTTCCTCTGGCAGGACTATTTAGCCAGCACTCAATCCTGTAGGGTGCTGTTTGGTACTTTGCTCAGATGGGACAGCTGAGAGTTTAAATTTTGACCTTTTGGGGGTTACAAATCCCAGCCACATGTTAACAGTCATAAACTGTTTGTAACTATGCTAGTGTGGATTGCCATTGTGCTGTTAAACATGGGCATAATCTGTCTGGTGTTAAACAGAGGAAGATTATCACCTGCAGCCTTGACGACGGTGTCCAAATACCTTTTGTTTTGCTGGCCTGCTGCCACGGGGAAGAAGGACGTTGCCGAGTGTGGATCAGACAAAAGTCTAAAGGGGACATCACATATTTTGAGATTGCCCCTCAAGCTCGGATATATTCAGCCATCCATATGGATGTTATACTAATCCGAGTAGTTAAATAGAATACTTCAGTTTCATACAGAATGTAAAGCCCTGCATGCTCCAATTCACTTGTCCTTTAGTAACCTGTTAACTGAAAGCAGGAGGTTCTTCATTATCGCTTAAGGCTGAGCAGTAATTCCTGCAGAGAGAAATGATCGGAGTTGATGATTAACTAATCCAGCCAGTACTGGGGAGGCAGAGATCACTGAAGTCTCTGCTTCAAGGAAAGGGGTCATTGAGAGGTTCCATGCAGTCATAGTTTCGAGGAGTTATATTAAGGAACTGTCTGAGCCTCAGTGGGAATGCTGTACGTTTGAAATGCTTCAGAGTCGCTGTCATTTCCTGCTGGTAGAGCAACTTTTGCCATTTCTTTCTGGGAAATGGTGGCTCCTGTTTGCGTTACCCTTATCAGATGCTGTTCTAAACGGCTGTCATAGTTAGCAGCAGTACAAACCAGATGAACGCAGATTTTGTTATGTACTTAGAGTATTTGTACTGTCTGTACCAGTGGGACTGCGCAAGTGTGCCTAATGCTCTCAGAATGATATTGAATGTTGGCTGCTTTCCAAAAGAAATGCAGCAGTCTCATGAAGCCCTTGTGTCTAGAGTTTACAGCATGTAACCATGGAAGGAAATTAGTACTGGTCAGCTTTGTATACCTATTCCTGTTTACTAATTCCTGCGGTAATTAGATTATTTCTTTGGTGCAGTTTTCTTATCTACTCCTAAAGGTCCTGATTCTTCATTTGTCAAGCAGCCCAAGAAGATTTTACAATTAAGTGCAGTTTGATTCAACAGTTTTGTAGGATCTGAAGCGGCTGATGAGGCCAGTTTGAAACATGCAGACACTGCCACGTGGGATGCTTAGCAGATAGCAGGGCAGTTGTTTTCTATTGAGGTGATGAGCTCGTTCTGGCATTTTCAGAGTCTCTTGATCATATCAATGCAATCTCAAACATCCTCATTTGTGAGCAGTTGAGCACCATGGGGTCCTGTGACTCCATGGGAAAATCACATTTTTTCATAGAGGCTCTGAGCACACCAGTGAATCATTGCCTCGCTGCTTCTGGTAATCACTCGCCATGATGGAGCTCAGCGTAGGGTGTCTATTTGAGGAGTCTTGTGGTGGACATGTGAATCATTTGGAGCTGGCTAAATGTACTAAGCGATTAGATGCTCAGGATATTATGTGTGAGAGGAAGGGCAGTGTTGGCTTACTTGCTGGTGGATTTGGAGGATTTTGCAGAAATGATTTTGGCAGCATTTCTCTTGTGCTTTTGCGATCCCTGCTGTGGATGGTACATGTCTCTGAAGCAGGGATCACCACTGCCTGGTGGAACATGAACTTTGTGTTGGTTGGAAGTTTTGATCTTCAGACACAATTTCTCAGAAGCCGTGTTAGTGCCCAGAAGGCAGTGTCTGAATTGGTTGAGAGGTTGTTCCTTAGGTGAGTGATCCTGTGTTTTTCAGGGTCTTGCTGTGCTGGAGTGACCTGTGTTCTGTTTGAATAGTTTCCCTCTTGTATGGATTAGTCCCAGTTAAACAGAATGCTTCTTGGATTTGAGATGCAAGTATTGTGGCAAGAAAGACAGAAAAGTGAGGAAGTTGAGCAGCCTTGCATGATACCAGTTGGCACTAAAATTTGGTCTTTTGTGTACAGGTGCCCCCCGCTTTACTAATGTTTGCTTTACGCCACTGTGCTTTTACAAAAGACCTACGTTAGTAATCCGTTTTCGCATTACAAAGAGGATTTTCGCTTTTACGGAAATTTTTCCCATATAAATTAATGGTTCTTCGCTTTATGCCATTTCGGCTTAAGAAAGGTTTCATAGGAATGCTCTACCTTTTGTAAAGGGGGGACACCTGTAGTACTAATTGTTAAAATCATAACTTGCAGGCAATTACATAGCAGAAGTGGAATGGAGAAAAAGTCCTGTAGGCAGTCAAATGTGAAAAAAGATGCTCTCTAGTTATCCTTGATAGATAGAATTTGGCTTTGGATTTGGTCAAAAAAGGTGTAGCGGTTGGTCCTGCTCCCAGTTTTTCTCTTGGAATTATGTGGTGAACTTTGTCCTTTGCCTCCAGTTGGACGGAATCAACCAAGTTACATGGATGAGGTCACGTTGGCCCAAAAGTGAACAGGGGCAAGTGTCTTCACTCTCTTAGAGCAGATCTCACCTGCACAGCTCCATGGTGCAACTCCATGATTACTGGCAAACTTTGAATATTGAATAGAAAATATCAAAAGTATTGGTGTAGATGTGTTAAGCAGACCCTCCAGAGTTGAAGATGGATCTAATTCTGCTCCCAGTTGAGTAGAGAAAATATTTGTGTATGAATTCTTTTAGTGACGCTGTGATTGTATACCAGGAGCTACATAGGCTTGGCCCAATGACAATGGAGTTCAAGATAACTGGAAAGCAAGCTCTGGTGCAGAGACTGGGAACACAAAGCCATATTCAAAATCAGTTCAGTCAGTTGTGATGTTATTTATGCTCTTTTTTTTGTTGTTGCTTTGTTTCTATTGCATGTGAGATCCTGGAGCACCACAGATTTGGTTGTCATTTTTCTTTTGCTCACTTGATGTCCATGTATCAAAATTATAGGAGGTATTGTGAGGTCTTCAATCTAATTAGATCTTTTCAGTCTTCACTATTAAAAGCCGTTCATGGTATCGTCTCGCCAAGTTAGCTACGAACATCTAATTTAACTGAGACCAAAAATTTAGCTTTTATCATCTTCACTTTAGCGAACATCCACTGATTGTGTATCCTTGTGCTTTTGCATACAGGAGTCCCCTTTAGTGATTGTAATCATGGCATTTAACTGGAAATGAGCTATTTTTCTGAAGAAGTTCAGTAGTACAATTCTAAAGTGGGAAGGCAATTGTAGAAATTGTTTTAATACACTGATGCTAATACTTAGCTGCAGAATTCCATTTGACGATGACAACAAATTCAAAGCCCTGTGGATTCTGGTTAATTGGGACACCTAGTGGCTATATTGAACTGTCTCATACAATGTTATTGACAGGGGCATTCTCCAAATCTTCATTTTCATCTTAACATTCAAGATGATTGTGGATACCTTCAAATTCTTTGTAGTTCCTAACTTGCTGAAATAGTGAAATAGTTTCATTTTCATTCCTGGCTGTTTCTGGCATCTCCGAGCCTGAATGCTTGAAACTGCAGTGAGCAAAACAGTTCTGAATTGTCTTTCTGCTTATTTCTCACCAAGTATCAGTGACAAAAATGATTGTTTTTGAACAGGAATCCATGCAATTGATGCCATTTTAAAAACTGTTTGCTTTAAGTATGGTGTAGTATCTAATGGCCATGCAAGTGCATGCGTCTGACACTAGTTAGAAACTCTTTGGCAACAGTCTTTGCCTCAATTAAGCAGCATAGTATCCCTGGCTATTTTCCCGATGGTCTTTGTTCCCAAATAAGCAGCTGCCCCGATTAACTGATGGACCAATTAACTAGAATCCACTGTATTGAAAATGTTCTGGCATATACGAATAATTCATGTGGCTCGGTAACCTGGTGGTTCCTCTTCCACTCACCTCACTGTGAACAGTACTGTGGATGGTTGGAAATGATTAGAAGTGATGTAAATAGCAAAGTTCAGGTACTACCATCCTCAATTGATGTAGCTTCTGAATTTTTGACTGCATTTTCTCTCTGCCAATATTCAGCTAGAATAGTTTCGGTTCCATAGGACTAGCCGTATCTCCCTCAACAGGGACATTGATTTGGACAATGAGTCATGCGAACCTTCAGAGTTTTCCGATTTCAAACGCGAGAAAATCCAAGCAACACACACAGAATGCTGGAGGAAATGAGCAGGCCAGGCACCATCTGTAGAAAAGAGTATAGTCAACATTTTGGGCCAAAACCCTTCATCAGGGCTGGAGGAAGAAAAGCTGAGGAGTAGATTTAAAAAGGTGGGGAGGGGAGAGAGAAACACAAGGTGATAGGGGAAACCTAAAGGGGATAGATGAAGTAAGAGCTTGGAAGTTGATAGGTGAAAGGGACAGAAGGCCATAGAAGAAAGAAAGTGGGAGAGAACAAGTGCTACACCTTCCCCTACACCACCTCCCTCAATATTGTTCAGGGCCCTAAACAGTCCTTCCAGTGAAAGTCTGTAGGGGTCATATACTGTGTCCGGTGCTTCAAGTGTGGCCTCCTGTATATTGATGGGATCTGACGTAGATCAGGGGACTGCTTCACTGAGCACCTACATTCTGTCCACCAGAAAAAGTGGGATCTCCCAGTGGCCACGTACTTTAATTCCACTTCCCATTCCCAACCTTGTATTCTGTTTGGAGAGCTTCCAACCTGTTGACATGAATATCAATTTCTCAAACTTCAGTAATGCCCTCCCTCCCCTTCACCATTTCCCATCCCCTTTTCCCTCTTTCACCTTATCTCGTTGCCTGCCCATTGATTCCCTCTGGTACTCCTCCCCCATTTTCTTTCTTCCATGGCATTCCATCTCTTTCACCAATCAACTTCCCAGCTTCTTTACTTCATCCCTCCTCCTTCAGGTTTCACCAATCACCTTGTGTTTCTCTCCCGTCTTTTAAATCTACTCCTCATCTATTTTTTTCCAGTCCTGCTGAAGGGTTTCAGCCTGAAATGTTGGCTGTGCTTTTTTCCGTAGATGCTGCCTGGCCTGTTGAGTTCCTCCAGCATTTGTGTGTGTTCCTTCAGAGTTCTTCAAGTTCTCAGTAGGTGAAATAGCTTTCTGAATCTGTGTGGATTCCATCAATTTGGGGCATTGTGAGTGTGATCTTCACTACAAGTTGAAGAAAAAAGCAGGGAGCAACATCAACCACTCATGATTTTTATTTTAGACCTTGTCACAACTTTTCAATCTAATAATTATGGTCTTTGGAACAGAGTTTGGTCACCTGCAGAAATTTTCACCTGATTTTTGCTACATTATGGCATGCAAACCACTACTTTAATCAGTGGGACCACAATGGTCAATGAAGAATGGTCAGGCAATACTGTATCATTGCTCCAGCAACTTTCCCCAATATTGGAGATGAGAAACAGCACTGCGGACTTCCTGATGGAGCACAACTAGTCTCCAGAACAAAAGTGAAACTGTTTAAACTGTATCATTTGAGCTCTAAAACCAAGGTCACTTAACTTCCATCACTGAACTGCCGTCACAGACGATAATTGTGTTATATTGCATGTTCATTGGCTGAGCTCCAAGTCAATCCAATAGGCTCACTGAAGCATATGAGAAAATGACTTTACACTCTTCCAGACTCTTACACCACCTCCCCCTCACTCCAATGTACAACACTACTCTCCCTTTCCAAAACCTCCCATTCAAGGCATTTAAGGTCCATGAAGAGATCCTGGAGAGTGTTAACACTCCCCATATCTTGGGAAACACCTCAACAAGGATAATGAAATTCACCATCACTTTGAGTGTGCCAGCACTACTGTTGGCCATCTGTGGAAAAGACTATCTGAAGATCTCAAAATTGGCACGAAGTTCATTGTTGTTTTGTTAAAACTATAGGTTCTTGGATCCAACTCAATGAGACAGAAAAACACCAACACGAGTTATCCACCTAGAACTACAAAACTATGTTTATTAGGACAGAACAAAACAAATATTAAAATACTTATCAAGGCAAACACGGCCCCTCTCACTGCAGCACACCTTATGTCTGCCGATCCGCAAAGCTGTTCACAACCAGCTTGACAGTGAAACCCAAAAAAATCCTATCCCAAGCCTCTTGAATGCTCTTTTATGCCCTTTCCACTGATGTGAAATGCTGCAGTAAGTGGACCTCTATATAACACCATCTCAAACGTCCAAATTTGAACCAATCGTGACCTGTCACCACTCTTTGTGAGTCCCATCCCTGTGTTCAACTAACTTTCATGCTGTTCCTGTGATTTTATTCAAAACTCCTGAAGCCAGTATGGTTGCATTCAGACATAGTGGTGTTGACACATTTGACAAGTATAGATTAACCCTCTACATTTCACCCTCAAATGGTGCAACCCTGCTGCAACAAGCTACAAGCATTAATACAACTCCTGCAGATACCCCACTATGCTACAAGCAAGTTGCTAAACTAAGCATAAAAGCAGATGGCTATAGTAACACCCCAGTGCACTACAGTTAGCCCACCAGCCTCCTGGCACTCCAAAGGGCCACCAACTCCCTCCTGGAGTATAATAGTTATGGAACTGATGTTGCATCTTTCTTATCTACTGATCATTGAATATGGTCAGCCAAATCTGTTATATTTTGATCAAGGATGTATGTTGAAAAACTCTTCTGGCCCATTATAGCCCTGGTATTTCCTTCCTTTGCCAGGATATAATCTAATGCTGTTCTGTTCTGTTCTGTTTGAGGCCATCAAGATGACCTCCCTTGATAACTGGGCAGGACCATACGCGGTTGGTGGGGGGGGGGGGGGGGGGGGTGGTGGAAGCTGTCATCCAGAACTGATCAGCCTCCATGATGCCCCTTGGAGATCGGGTTGTTGGCCAGGTCAATGTGATACACATATGGCATGACGTACTCCAGGTAGCAGCAGCCCGACCAGCCCATGGGGAGCCAAGGGTAGGCCTGGGAGCCACACACCCAGTATGTACCATTCAACTTGGGGAAACAAACCTGCTCCAAAACAGTATATTCTCTTCGTCATAGTGCCACACTGCTCTATGCCATTACGATGCATAGAGGTACTTGGGCCATTCCCCATTGGAACCTGTCCATCATAACAGCAATAGCAATTATTCTCAGATCACGATATTACATTCAATGTTGGTACCTTGGTCTTACTCTGATCACACGCTGGTATGTACCATCCCTCAAATGAACCTCCTTTTGCAGTCCCATTAAGTCGCTGCTGACAAGTTCTTGACAGATACCGTAGATTCCGGATTTTAAGCCGCTACTTTTTTCCCACATTTTGAACTGCTTTGAACTTTGCGGCCTTTAATACGGAGCAGCTAATGCATTATTTTTTTTCATGCCGCCTCGTAAACATTTTGCCTCGTAACAGTAGACCAATAAAATTGATGAGTAGTTCACAGAGGTCCAATGAAATTGTACGATAAATCAAGCGCACTTTCACAATTAAATTATTGTAAATCAGTCATTTGTACTCACCCTCATCAACATGGAAAACACTCGAAGAAAAGCATTGTGCTGAATTTATGGCAGTTATTTAGTTTATAATATTTTCGCTTAGTAATTCATTTTCTAGTTAAAGTTAGAAGAGTTTTAATTATATTTGTTTTCTGTACTACATCGCGGGATGCTATGATGTCACACCCGGTTTCGCCGCGTCTTGTGGGATACCAGTTTGCGATAAACGGAAAGGAGGGGGGGGGGAGCGGCGGAGCCAAAATGCTGCTTTTAAGTTAAAGGCGATCAATAACTTTTCCTGGTAGGCTGCAGTATATATATTTTTTACCAGTCGTTAGGAGATATTGGAATGTTGTTCAGTAAAGAAGTATACGCAACGTATATTTAAAAGTAGCCGCGTTACGGGCACGGTTCGAAAAAAAGCATTTGCAATATGTATTTGTTTTTGTTACCATATGGATTTAATTAAAAGTTAAAAAATCCTCATGTGTAATATCTTTCTGTGTAAATATCTCATATTACAACGTGGGACACCTGCGGCCGAAAATCCGGTGCGGCCTTTACAAGTAAAAAATTGATTTTATTTCTAAAATTAGAGCCAGCGGCTTTTAATCAGGTGCGCTCTGTAGTCCGGAATCTACGGTACTTTCCATGACCGGTATTCGGTGTCATTCAGAGGGACAGGGATCAGTGCTTCCATGTTGAGTGTGTTGCAGTCCAGGACCACACCCAACACATCATTATGTTCAGACAGTAAGCATATCTGTATGACTTTCTGTGAAAGGTATCAGTCGAGATCACAGTCACTGTTGTGGCGAGGAGCAGCAGCAATGTCATGGCGACTTCTGTAAAGTAGGGAAGCATGCTACTACTCTCGTTTATTTAGTTGTTGAGTGTTCAGACACACCGTTCCCTGGTCTGAAAGCACCACCCACTGCATATTGCCTGGCTCCTGCACCACAATCTCTTCCCCTTTCCAGCGACATTGTTGGTTATTGTACTCTTACCTTCTCTCACTTCTCTTTCAATTCCATCCCTCTTTTTTTTGGGGGGGGGGGGTGAATTCAGATGCTATCAAATGTCAGGGCATCAGGAACCCTTCCTGACCTGCGGTTCTGGAGTTAAAGTTGCCCACTTGACAAATCTGACTACCCCCGCCCCCCCCCACCCCCCGTAACTCTCCAGATTTGTCCCCGGAGGCCCACCAGCCATGCTTGGCCTCACCTGCTGGCAAGTTGGACTGTTCACTGCTGCTGTTTTGTCAGCGCCGCCCCTTGGGCCTCTGCCCATTTCCTTACTCCTCCTATTCTCAGAGATGTACACTCTGCTCGCGCCTACGCAGCCAAAAAAAACCTCTGATCTTCCTCCTCTGTGGTCACCGTGGCTGTCATTTCTGAGCAGCTCTATCAACAGCAGCATTGTGTGCTGCCTCCTCAGTGTCATGAGGAGTCTGTGTGTCTGCATGGTAGACAGTGATCTGCCGCCACTCGGTGTCGTCCCATATGTTTTCCCAATAGGATCGTCACCAAAGGAGCCGGCTTAGCATCTCCCGATTTTGATAATGCCATTGGAGCATCCAACATCATGCATTTACCTTTCCCTGCAATAGGTACGTGAGGCTTCAGGTCTCCTGGCTGGGAAAGGGTTACTGAACGTCTACTCTGGGAGCCCAGGCTACAAGCCCTACAAACACATGCCAACCTCTCCAAGAGCCCAATAGCCAATCCTGCTGTACTCCCTTCCACTGGCCCTAAAAGGGGCATTATTGGGAGCATGCCATTTATACTAGGTACTCTGTGATGGTCAAGGTAAATTTTTGATTCTCTAGTGGGCCATCTCCACCCTCGTAAACCCCAGTGATCAGGGCCCAATGATGGAGAGCTTTAGTCCCCTCCTCCTCTGTGTTCCACTCTTCTCAAGTTTTTAAATCCCAGTCCAACAGGGAGGGTTGCTTAACCTTTACCATGACTACTCTGTCCCACAAAGACCTTTCCACTTGGACTGTCACCCATAGGGCATTGTTTACCCCATCGTTTAGTGACAGTCCTCCCAGGGCGCTCACTTCTCAGTTGGTTAAGATCACTCCACCGTCCAGTCCTGTCCTGTCCCAACCATGCTGCTTATGGTTCCCCTGATTTCTCTCTGTACTGATCCTCCAGCTCCA